>NC_064830.1:15620000-20778528 GCF_024166365.1 Elephas maximus indicus
GCATTATATTTTATTTTGTTTCTCAAAACAAAAAAATTAAATCATTAAAAAAAAAAAACACTTGTACAAATGTATATTATGGGAAGACTGTGTTCATTCCAGGAAAACCGAATAACCGTAGTTGACATAACTCTTTGCTACCAAGATAAGTGTTTTTGAAGACAAAAATATGTGGATTACTATTTAACAGACTCTACAAGAGATGAATGGAAGTCAGAAAGAGGTTAAGGAAGAGTTGTATTTATTAAGCACCTACGTGTAGGGTCGCTATGAGTTAGAATCGTCTTGATGGCAAAGGTTTTTTTTTTTTTTTTTTTTGGTACATGGTGTAGTGGTTAAGTACTATAGCTGCTAACCAAAAGGGCAGCAGTTCAAATCCACCAGCCGTTCCTTAGAAACTCTATGGGGCAGTTCTACTCTGTCCTATAAGGTCACTATGAGTCAGAATTGACTTGACGGTGACAGGTTTTTTCAGGCCAGATGCAGTAACTATTTCTTTCCACTCCTCTGAAAAGGGTGAAATTGTGGAGATTCTGGGAGAAAAAATATATATATATACCTGCTAAGCCCTATATTTTAAATATTTCAATATTAGAGGGATATTAAAAAATAACTAACTCCCCACATTTTGCAGATGAGGAAACTAAGACCGAGGAAAATGGTTTTCCCACTGGTATACACCTGGAGTGAAGCGAAGCAGTTTGATTAAGCAATTTCGTAAGACACTTCAGAAACTATTCCAGAACCAATCAATATGTAATTTAGGATGGTGAGGGGATATGAAGCGTTTAGAAAATGATAAGCAGCGTGTGTGATTTTCAAGTCTTACCAAAAAATTGAATACAAAATGGAGCTGCAAAGGATTTGACATCATGAATTTGAATGGGATTATTAATATATGTGAACTTTTCCAGATTATATGATATATTAGAGAATAAAATGAAAGCAGCCACTGGCTGGGAGGTCAGTTTGTCTTCATTGGGATGTGGGTAGGTGAGTTTTATTTGTGGGAATACTTTAGCCTAGGTTTGCTGGAACAGAGCCTGAAGCAAAACATACATGTTAACAATAAATTGGGAGGTGGAATTCCAGGAAAGCAAAAAGTAAGTGAGACAAGAAAGAAGGGAAAACAAATACAAAGTAGTGCATTACCGAAGGGACCACAGCTTTAAAAGGAGGCACAGCTGATAATTTGATCTTTGGAAAAGTCGTTTGGAACTAGTGTGTCTCTGGATGGTCTGTGGGAGGAGGGAAGGCAAGTGGTTTATCAGTAGCTTCTTTCCATCCTCTGTCTTTCATTGATCCATGTACCTTTAATTTTTCTGCACTTCTGGCGTATAATCTCCTGCCAACCCATATTGCCCTGTGATGTAAGAAAAAATTCCATTGTCTTAAGCCACGGACATTTTGAGACCCCTTGCTAAAGCAGTCAGCCTCTTCACACTAATAAAACAGCCACTTACCACCCCATATCATCAATTGGCAAAGGACACTGTCTCTGAGGGAGTTGACGGCTTCAACCAAAGCTGCTATTTTCTGTCAGGGCAAAGGCATTGAATTCTCATCTCAGTTATCTTGGTCTGCTCAGGTAAGCAGAGCTTGCTCACCTCACCACTTAATTTCTGATTAAATCCTTTGAAGAAACATTGACAACAAAGATAAAGAAAGAATTTTCCTCTCCAATTTCACTCCGGTTGAGGCCAAGGGTCAGGGTCCCGCTGACTCCTCAAGGCAAGAGGAGTGAGCAAGCCATAGGCACTCATCTGACAAAGCCACATAGCACCGGGCCCTGGAGGGTGAGTCCTGCTCTTTCTCTGAAACTCCTTGCCTAAAGTCTTATTACAGTCCACCAATATCCTACACATCCACTCAGCCTTCATTGTGTGGGTTTTTTGCTTCCCTGATAGGTGTTTTCCAAACAATTTGCCTTCATTGTTTGCTCCGAGTGGGCTTTCTTTCTATTCACTTGCTGCACCTCAAGGTTACCGAACCAAATACACTGACACAATTCATAATTATAACCTCACATATTTCTCAGAAAGCATATTACCTGACCTGCATGAAAGTCAAACAAAAGAAAAGTTAAAAAAATAAATAACAGGTCAAAAGCTATTCATGAGACACATTTGTTCCCTGGGACTGATAGTTGTAATTGTCAACCAGCAGTAGCGGCGTTGGAGAGTAGATACAGGAGGCTCAGAGTCAGGAATGTGTCCTTAGTGCTTTCAGTTATCCCAAGAGAGCCATGCCTTCAGTGCAGTCTCTGAGGGTATGGTTTTCTGGGCATGCTCAGTGGCCTTCTCTCTTGTTCTCTTGAAAGCCAAGCAGCTTCAGGGCAAGGAAAGTGAGCTGTGGGCAGCTGCCATTAGAGGCTTCTTTTTAAGATGGAGTGCTTAGAAAATTGAGGTTAGCTCTGAGCTCTGCAGGTGTGTCACAGGCTCTTATGAATTGAATTGTGTCCCCCCAAAATGAATCAACTTGGCTAGGCTACGAGTCTCAGTATTGTGCGATTGTTCACCATTTTGTCCTCTAATGTGATTTCTTCAGGTGTTGTAAATCCTACCTCTGTAATGTTAATGAGGCAGGATTAGAGGGAGTTATGTTAATGAGGCAGGATTCAACCTACAAGATTAGGTTGTATTTTGAGACATAAAAGAGAGAAGCCAGCAGAGAGACACGGGGCCTCATACCACCAAGAAAGTAGTGCCAGGAGCAGAGTGTGTCCTTTGGACCCAGGATCCTTGCACTGAGAAGCTCCTAGACCAGGGAAGATTGACGACAAGGACCTTCCTTCAGAGCCAACAGAGAAAGGAAGACTACCCCTGCAGCTGGCCCCTGAATTCAGACTTCTAGCCTACCAGACTGTGAGAGAATAAACTGTTTGTTAAAGCTATCCCTTGTGGTATTTCTGTTATAGCAGCACTATGTAACTAAGTCACAGCCCAAAACCTGAAAAAAGGTCAGACTTCAAAACACTTAGTCCTTTAGATTGCAAATCGGCTTTAATTAGATGGAGTATTTTAACAGTTACCAAGTGATAAGGTCTTCTCAAGGTGTGTGGTGGATTCCTTCTATAATTCTTTAAAATGCAAGCTCTATCCAGACCAAGGTTGTTACAACCCCTTTGGCTTTTCAATTTTTCCTGCTAAAATTTCTTTTTTTACAAAGAAAAAGAAAGCTTTTTTATTTTCTATTCAAGGGGTCATAAGACATATCAGCACTGAGATGGACATGAAGGCGGACATGAAGGAAGTGGACACAGCAGAGCTTCTCAAACTGGGACGGAGAGACACCTCACTTGGGAGATCTTTTATGCCCAGGGGGACATAGTGACTATTGTAATCATGATAATTATAAATATCTTTTGATGTAAGGACAAGTTGAGAACATTATCCAAGAAGGTTCAAACATTTTATGATGTAAGATAAAATAGAAGACCTTGAACATTTTGGGGCTGACAATAACTGCCTTGCACTCTGCATTTAGACAGCAATCTATGCTTGTCTACACCCTGGCCAGGATTAAACACTCACTTTCCACTGCTTAGAGGTTCTTCTGTGGAATCAGTTAAGAAGCCCAGCTACACAACAGCAGAATAAATGCAGAAAAACTCTTATCTGAGGCATGCTAACTAGGCTAGAACCTTTCTCTTCACTATTGGGGTGGCAAAAATATACATAAAGCTCATTTTGGAAATTATCTGAGACAACCTATTCCTTCAGTATCAAAAGGACCTCCCTATAAGGCTATCAATACGTAGGTATAATAAATTGTGGTTAGTATTTTCACAGCATAATGCTATAAGCATATCGCTGCAATGTGTTTTTTTGTACATTTTTAAATGAATGAATCAGGTATGTCTGCAAGAAGAATCCAGATCTTTAAGCCCAGGATTCAATTCAGGTTATCTCACCATTGAATTCCAGTGTCTGGTCCTCAATTTCCCTAACTCTAAAACGAATGATTTGAATATAAGTTTCTCTAAAATTTCTTGCTTTCCAAAGGAAAAGAAAACTTTTCTTTTCTACTCAAAGTGTCATAAGACATACAGACATATTAACAATTCCTTGTGTCTTTATCTTGATGTCATGGCCTCAGAATACATGGCATCTTGATCCATATGGCCTACCAAAACAAGTAAACAAAAAAACTGCCATTGAGTCAGCCCCTGACTCATGGCGACCCCATATGCTACAGAATAGAACTACTCCACAGAGTTTTCTTGGCTGTCATCTTTACAGAAGCAAATTGCCAGGTCTTTCTTCTGTCATGCCATTGGATGAGTTCGAATCGCCAACATGTAGGTTAGTAGTCTAAAACAAACAATTTGCACCAAACAAAAATCCTCATGACCAGACCAGTAAGCTACATCATGACAAACGGAGAAAAGATTGAAGTTGTCAAGGATTTCATTTTATACAGCCTCCACACACCCCCAGTCCCTGAAGGTACAGTCCCCAAATCCCTGAGGCAGTTTTTGCCAAACACCACGTGGACTGACAACTTCATGACAGCTAAGAAGGGTGTTGTGTAGCTCAGCTCTTCTACTTGTTGGTGAAGATGATTTTGTGGTCCCTCCTGCTTTTTCTAATTGCTTATTCCATTGCAAAGAGTCTACACAGTGCAATGGTTCCCACGCTAAGGCCTCTATGTCCCTTGTAACAATCTTGTAAGATCAAACATCCCAGTAATTTCATCTTACAAATTATAAAAAGAACAGAGAGAAGGGCTTAAGGAAAGAAACATGGTTAGCTAGGTAACATGCCAAAAACAACGCTACTGACTGAGGAAATGCTAGTGACAATGCTAGCGACTAAGATACAAACCCGAGTCTACCAAACTACCAAAATAAAAAAAAAAAAAAAAGTCATTCCTTCCTCGCTGCTGTACAGCCTTATGTTGATAAGCGTTAGAATCTTGGGTTGATCATAAGCTTTGACTGGCAGGGATGTAGTTTTGATGAATAAAACATGAGATCATAAAAGCATTATTATTTTTCAAATGCAGTTGAGTAGACAAAAATATTTCAGTATCAATCTGTGGGGGAGATGATAATAGGACTTGTGGGTGGAACGATTCAGAGGCCACATCATTAAATTGACATTGACGAAGCATGTGTCTACCGAACAACGGAGTGAGAAAAAGCCTTATACCATACCATATCAGAAAACCTGGGGTTCAATGGTGGCGAAATTCAATACACTAAGCATTTTGTAATAACATGAGCATCGTAACTACTTGTGCCACATTTCAAGCAACAGCTTCACTGCCGCTTTGGCACAAACCTTCTGGTACGGTTATTGGTTCTCTATCACCAGCTACTGACAAATCCAGGGAATATTTATGCTGTTTGTTCCCCACTCTCAGTAACCTACCTTAAAAAAAAAAAATCTTTGAGTCAATTCCGACTCATAAAAAATAATAATAATAAAGCAACCTTATAAGACAGAGTAAAGCTGCCCATAGGGTTTCCAAGGAGCTGCTGGTGGGTTCGAACTGCCAACCTTTTGTTTAGCAGTCAAACTCTTAACCACGATGCCACTAGGGCTTCATAATTTACCTTCAGTTTATTCCATTTCTTCAATCATTGATTACAGAGGAAATCAAACAATAATAATTTAAACTCATCAAAAATTAGGTCAAAACAAACCATCATTAGGCAATGCTATTGCCCAGTCCATTGACTCTTACAAGAATGTTTAGGTCAAAATACGTCAGCTTTTAAAATCACTTTTGTCTGTGCATTCTAATAGATTTTAATAGTTCCTTCTACCCCTGGAATTCAATCAATTGTCCTGCTCTTCAATAGAAATTATTTCCGGGTTAAAGCTGCCCTTAGTGCATTTTTCACAGTCTTTGGAGAAAGGGTTCCAAATTGCACTATTTCTCGACAAAGAAATGTATTTGGACTATAGATTATGACAAAAATTCTCATAATGAAACCTTGCTGTGCATTTTTATAACTGAGAGAGAGCCCATGAAGCCAAAGGGGAAGCCATAATTCTCAATCTTCGCAAATAGATCGAGGTAAAAATAACGGAGGAAAGCAGGCTTTCCAATAAGCAGTGTGACATTATTTTAGTTTTTTTTTTTTTTTTTTCTTACAGCCTTCCAGATTTGGATAAATTTCTTTTTAATTAATTTCCTGCCAAAAGTGATGTCAAAACCCTGGCATCCTGCCATTGCCGGGCCACCACCTGCTGAAGGCATCGGCACTCAAGGACAAGACAAGGAGAACATGTTTCCTGGTCACCCAGCCCCAGGACAAAAAGAACATTTAATGATGGGCATGCTGGGACCAGAGCTGTGGTGCCATGTGGAAGTCAGCTGCTCATGTCTGTCTCCTCTGTACTAAGCAGCCAATAGCGTAAATCCCACCTGTGGCTAATTATAACTTCAGCAGTTGCATGCAGGCATGAGGTATTTACTTACTAATCTGTACTTTTCGGAATGCTAATCAAATGCAGTATTTTTATTTCCTGTGTCTCTCTGCAAAATAGGTAGAAACCAAAAAAAAAAAGAAAACAGAGCTTTCTTTACTGTGTTTACTGAGAGTTCTGTTTTTACTGCCTAGAAAACTCAGAAGTTGTCCCTTTGTGCGTTTCTGTGTCTGTGTAGGATCCTTGAGCGTGTGTGGTTGAGAAATGTCTTGTGTGACTTTCTGTGTTACCAAACGTTGTCAACTATAAAATCAATTCAAGAAAAAAAAAAAAACATTAATTCTGCCATGCCTTCTTTGCCTATCTACCTATTATATTTCTTACCTATGCCATATCGCTTTAAGAAAGGAAAACAGAGACAAAACCATGAGCTTCTGAAGTAACACATTGGAATGTCAGCTCTTCCCTTAGCAACAAGACCATCTTGTTTATTAAATTCCCCTGAGCCTCAGTTTCCTTATCTCTACAATGGGTATTATTACATCATCCTTGGAAGATATTGAAAGAATTAAATGTAATGTTTGAAAAGACCCTGGAATGTAGTAAACACTTAACAGCCAAAAAAAAAAAAAATTTGCAGTCGAGCTGATTCCAACTCATAGTGACCCTATGGGACAGGTAGAACTGCCTCATAGTTTCCAAGGAGTGGCTGGTGGATTCCAACTGTCAACCTTTGGTTAGCAGCCAGAAGCTTGACAACTGCACCACCAGAGCTCCAAACACTTACTACATGTTAGCAAAGCAGACAATTTACTATTATACACTAGACTACTAGTTCTTCCTGCTTTGGACCTTAAACACTTTGCAAATTTACTTTTACAATCACTAGATCTCATCTATTATGTATACATCTTTCTTGCTTGCATTTCCTTATTCTATAAGTGTCTCACTAGCTATTTTGTATAGCTTACATGTTTTTAACACACACACATACAAAAAAACATGAAAATATTCTCAGTGTCAAAAGCCAAAGCTTCACCCCCAGCTAAATTATCTTTTACGATCAACTCTCCCAACCTAAAAATCCAGTTATTTTTTCCCCCACCATAAAAGATCCTGTATTATGCAACTATTTATGTTTGTGATATGCTGAGTAAATATCAATGTCCCAAATTCATTACCTTCCTGGTATCCATGAGGGTTGCTACATGCCTTTTTAGTACCTCTCACTAAAGAGGCAGCATCTATTTTTCCAGTCCTGGGTCTGTAACTTGTTTTGGGTGATAGAATGACATAGAACTGATGGTGTTCCATTTCTGAGATTAGATATCAAGAGGCTCTGTGTTTGTCCACTTGCTCTCTTGCTCTTCTGCCTTCTTCAAGAAAAGGTTCTTGTCTTAGCCTTCGGGAGGACAAGATATGCGCTTAGCAGAGCCAAATTACCCTAGTCATCCTACCAAGGCCATCCTAGATCAGCTGGCCCTCACCTGACCATCAGACAAGTGAAGGAGCCCAGCTAAGACTACAAGAGCTTCCCACCGAGCCCAGTCTAAACTGATGGCATACTCTTCAGCTAAATAAATGTTTATCTTCATATGTCACTTAGGTTTTGTAGTGGTTTGCTATGCAGTGCCCGTATAGCGTTAGGTAATTGTCACCACGTTGTTATTTAACTAGCTTTTTTCACTTAATATGGAAACCCTGGTGACGTAGTAGTTAAGTGCTACAGCTGCTAACCAAGAGGTCAGCAGTTTGAATCTGCCAGGCGCTCATGGAAACTCTATGGGGCAGTTCTACTCTGTCCTATAGGGTCGCTATGAGTCGGAATTGACTCAAGGGCAGTGGGTTTGGTTTTGGTTTTTTTAAGTCTTAGAAGGAGCCTTGGTAGAGCAGTGGCTGAGCATTTGACTACTAACCAAAAGGTAGGCAGTTCAAATCCGCCAGCTGCTCCTTGGAAACCCTATGGGACAGTTCTACTCTGAGGTCTACTCATAGGTTCTCTAGGTGCCAGATTCAAACAAATCTTTCCATATATATATATACATGTATATATATATATATATATGGAAAACAAAAATCCTTACAACTGGACCGAGAAGCAATATCATGATAAACAGAAAAAATACTGAAATTTTCAAGGATTTTGTTTTACTTGGATACATAATCAATGCCCATGGGAGCAGCAGTCAAGAAATCAAACTATGTATTGCATTGGGCAAATCTGCTGCAAAAGACTTCTTTCAAGGGTTAAAAAGCAAAGCTATCACTTTGAGGACTAAGGTACACCTGACTCAAGCCATGGTATTTTCAATCACCTCACGTGCATATGAAAGGTGAACAATAAATACGAAGACAGAAGAAGAATTGATGCTTTTGAATTATGGTGTTGGTGAGGAATACTGAATACACTATGGACTGCCAGAAGAATGAACAAGGGCATCATGCTTGGTAGGGGATCAACAAAAAAGAGGAAGATCCTCAAGCGGATAAAGTGACACAGTGGCTGCAACAATGGTTTCAGACATAGCAATGACTGTGAGAATGGCGCAGAATCGGGCAGAGTTTTGTGCATGGGGTCAGTATGAGTCAGAACCAACTGAAAGGTGCCTAACAGCAATACCATATAAAGATCTACTTCCTCCTTGCTTCTTCCTAAATTCCAGACAATCATTGATATTTTTACTATCTCTATAGTTTTGCCTTTACCAGTATGTCATATAGTTGGAATCATGCAGTATGTAGCCTTTACAGCTGGCCTCTTTCACTTAGAAAAATGTGTTTAAGTTTCCTTCTTGTCTTTCCATGACTTGCACGACTTAAGCTCGTTTCTTTTTATCACTTAATAATATTCCATTGTGTCTTAGTTGGGTTCTCTAGAGGAGCAATACCAGTGAGACATATCAAAAAAAAAAAAAAAAATCCAGTGCCATTGAGTCAATTCCGACTCATAGTGACCCTATAGGACAGAGTAGAACTGCCCCGTAGAGTTTCCAAGGAGCTCCTGGCAGATCCCAACTGCTGACCCTTTGTTTAGCAGCCATAGCACTTAACCACTATGCCACCATGGTTTCCTACATATATACATAGAGAGAGATTTACTTCAAGGAAATGGCTCATGTAATTGTGGGGGCTGGCAAGCCCCAAATCCACAGGTCAGGTGGTAGGCTGGAGACCTCTACTGGATCATGGGATTGAGGGGTCTGGAGGATCCAAAATCTGCAGGTCAGACAAAAGGCCAGAGACTTTGGCAGGCTTACATCCCAAAATCCAGAGACCAGGCAACGAGGAGAATCCAGGGTCAAGAGAGAGTGTGAGCTCTGCCCAAACATCCATTTATATTCTGGAGGCAGGGAACTTCCTTTCGACTGACTGCTTGATCCCATATCACATCATGAGAGGTAATTACATTATGTTGCATTACATCACATTAAGAAACAGCAATCACTCCAGTACTGTATTTTTACACAAATAACTTGCTCATTCTATGTAGCCTCCCCTGGCAGGTATTTTCATTAAGTGTGCTATGCTAATTTTGTTTTTTTTTTTTTTTTACAGCAACATATAAAAAAATATTGACAGTGGTGCTTACAAAAAATACCTTGTGGGGGAAACTGTGTGGTTGGCAAACAAACGTAGAAGGTGCACATTATTCGTGTAAAAATATGGTATCTGATCAAACTGAGAATCATAGCCTAGCCATAAAATTGAGCATCACACATTATATGAAAGTACCACAGTTTGTTTATCCATTCATCTACTGAAGGACGTCTTGGTTGCATCTAATTTTTGGCAATTACGAATAAAGCTGCTATAAATATTTGTTGCAGGTGTTTGTGTGGATGAGCAAGGTTTCACCTCATTTGCCTAGGAGCATGACGGCTAGCTTCTACGGTAAGACTAGGTTTAGCTTCGTAGGGAACTTTCAAAGTCTCTCTCAAAGTGACTGCATCAGATTACATTTCCAAGAGCAATGAACACGAGTTCTTGTTGTCCCACATCCTCACCAGGATTTGGTGTTGTCACTGCTTGGGATTTTAGCCATTCTAACAGGTATGTAGGAGCCCTGATGGTGTGATGGTTAAGTCCTCAGCTGCTAACCAAAAGCTTGGTGGTTCGAACCTACCAGCCTCCCTGCAGGAGGAAGACTTGGCAGTCTACTTCCACAAAGATTTACAACCTTGGAAAACCTGCGGGGCAAATTTACTCTGTCCTACAGGGTCCTCTGAGTCAGAACTGACTCCATGGAAACAGGATTTTTGTTTGTTTGTTTGTTTGTTTTTATGATAAATGTAAAGTAGCATTTACCTTGCTCTGTACTCAAGAGTTTTCCTTTAACATTGTTATCAGAAGTTTGACTAAGTTATGTTTTGATGTGATTTTTTTTTTGTTTTTTGGGTTTTTTTGTATATTCAGTTTGGGATTCACTCAGGTACTTGAATCTGTAGTTTTATGTCTTTTGACAAATTTGGGACATTTTCACTCATAATTTTTTTTTAAGTAATTATTCAACCCTTCCCTCTTTCTCCTGTTCTTACTGGACTCCAATGACATAAATGTTAGATCTTTTATTTTAGTCCTTTTAATTTTTCTTCAGTCTATTTTTTCTTTATTAGATTGGGTAATTTCTATTATTCTGTCTTTGGGTTCACTGCTACTTTCTTTTGTCCCCTACCTTCTACTACTGAGTGCATACAATCAGCTGTTGTTTTTCAGTTTATGCATTTTTAAAACTTATAACATTTCCATTTGGTTCTTCTTACTTCTTTCTGAGATTTTCTATTTGTTCATATGTCTCATGCATACTCAGAATTTCTCATTAAAGTATTTTATCATGGCTGTTTCAAAATCATTGTCAGATAGTTCTAACTCTCTGTCATTTTGATGTTGGCATCTATTGTTTATCTTTTTTTTTTTCATTCAGTGTTAGATTTTCCTGATTCTTGTGTGTAAGAGATTTCCTACTGAAAACTGGGCGTTTTGAGTATTAGGTTTTGAGAATCTGAATCTTATGCAGGCATTCTGTTTTAGCTGACTTACTCTGAGACTGCTCTCAAGAGTGAGAGAGATGCCTCATACTGACAAGTTGGGAAGAAGAAATCCATGTTCTATAATCAGCCTCCACTGACACCCAAGGTGGGGTGGGCTCCTTGTTACTGCTGGGCAGTGATGGGAGTTCCAGTTATTCACCACACCTGTGCTGATACCTCCTTGGATAGGAGGGAAAAAAGCACCTTCTTACTCCTCCCACATGGCCTCTACTGACACTGAACGGGAGCAGGGTTTGTTCTCATGACTTCTAGGTAGTGGTAAAAGTACTGAGTTTCCACTAGGCTTCCTATAACCCCACTCCAAGGGTACTTTATTAAGTGAAAGTACAGGCTCTGTCTCTGCCACCACCCTTGTCCCTACTGACAACATGGTATGTGTGTGGGACAGAGATACCCTGACAGCACAGTGGGTGAGAGTCCTAGCTCCCTACTTGGCCTTCTCTGACAGCATTATCAAAGGCAGTGGTTGGGGCACCTTATTATAGCTGGAGCCCTGGTGGCACATGGTTAAGCACTTGGCTTTGGCTACTAATCAAAAGGTGGGCTTTTTGAACTCTTCAGCCATTCCGTGGGAGAAAGATGTGGCAGTCTACTCCTCTAAAAACTGCAGCCTTGGAGACCCTACGGGACAGTCCTACTCTGTCCTATCAGGTTGCTATGTGTCAGAACAACTTGATGGCAATGGGTTTGTGTTTTTTGGTTTTGTTTTTATTACAGCCTAGTAACTATAAGCTCCTCATTCAGCCTTTACTGGTGTGGGTAAAAAATTTTTTCTGGTGTTTGCATTAGCAGAGAAGTTTTCGTCTTTATATTCTTTATCCTGCTAGGCTGCCTCTTTTCTGTACCTTTGGTAGAGAGAGCAGGCTTTGGTTGGGCCTTTTTTTTTTTTTTTCCTTTGCACTCATTGCCATTTCCATGTTGTTTGTTTCTTCAGCTCTAAATCTGGGCTATATGAGGCAAAATGAAAACCGAGAAACTCATAATCTTGTCATCTTTTGAGTCCTAAACCCTAACTGGTATACATTATTTTCTCCGCCATTTCAGTCTTCTTTTGTTTATTTTATGTATAATGTCAGCTTTTATATTTAGTTTTACTAAACAGAAGGAATAGGAAAAATCATATCTACTCCAAAAATTATGTCTTCCCAGAAGCAGAAGCCCCACGTTATTTTTTTTTTGCCCTGTCTTGCTTATCTAGTGCTGCTATAACAGAAATACTACAAGTAGATGGCTTTAACAAAAAGAAATTTATTCTCTCACGGTCGAGAAAGCCAGAAGTCCAAATTCAGGGTGCCTGCTCCCGGGAAAGCTTTCTCTCTCTGTCAGCCCTGAGGGAAAGTCCTCATCATCAATCTTCCCATGGTCTAGAAGCTTCTCAATGTGGGGACCCAGGATCCAAATGATGTTTTCTTTCTTGGTGAAGTCCCCTGTCTCTCCACTTGCTTCTCTCTTTTATATGTCAAAAGAGATTGACTTAAAACAAAACCTAATCTCGTAGATTGAGTCCTGCCTCATTAACATCGTAGAGGGAAGATTTACAACACATAGGAAAATCACATCACACAATACTGGTGGACAGTCACACAATACTGGGAATCATGGCCTAACCAAGTTGACACACATTTTTGGTGGATATAATTCAATCCATAACATACCCTAAAGGGAGATGAAAATAAAGTTTCCAAATGCACTAAGTGGCAAATTAACCCTACTGGTTACTTAATAGCACCCTATTACTGTATTTATTAACAAGTTAAAAATATTTAAACGCCACAATGGGTGGTTAAATCCAAAGATTTTATAAGCTAGCAAATCTTAAAATGAAAATTTCAAAATCCCCTGAGGAAAATGTTAATTGATTAATATATTTTTTAAGATGTTAAAATAAGTAATGGGAAGAACAACAAAGTCCCAAATAGCTCTTAATACTGTTCTCTCAATGTGTTTAACAAGTCTGTTTATTTAACTGACTCAAAGGTTTTTGAGTGTATCTTTTGGGAAACTGAGCAAAGATCTCACCTAACAGAGAGCCACAGAAAGCAGTATGTAACACAGTGGTCCAAATAAGTGCTTAATATTGATCAGAATCTATGCTGATTTACTGATTTAATTGCCTTTATTTATTGGTCATCACTGGATGAAGTTTAAATTACTTTTTTACAAAAAGAGACTGAAAGTAAATGAATGTACAAGGCAATGATAAACAGCACCTTCACTCACCGACCACTGTCATGTCCAAACAAATCATTATGATTACAACAATTTTTTTCAAAAATAACATAAAAAATCCTAATACATATCACTGTTGTTTTGCATTCTTCCAAAACAACAAAAAATACAAACATATCTTAAAATAGGAAAATGTAGAATTAACTTTTGATACCTGCATGCAAGTCTTTCCATTTTTCCTTTGTTTTAAGTCTCTTAGAAGAACACAACTATATATATATATATTTTTTTTTTTTTTTTTCCCAATTTCTTTAAGAACTACGCTGAAGCTCTGCTGTTGGGAGTGTAACAGTGTAGGCTTCCGAGAGAACAATATGGTGGTATGTTCTTATCTTAAGCAGATACTTGCAGTTCTAGGAATCTAGCCTAAGAAAGTATTCATAAGCACAATGAGGAATTTAAGTACAAGGAGTGTTAGTTACGTACCAGTAGGTTAAATTGGATCTCTTTTCTTCTCAGGTGCAGTTGAAGACTCTAAAATGGAGAACAAATTCATGGAGCCAGGTATGCCCCATCCTGAAGCCAATTTTGTTTAACTTTAGCTCAGGTCTCCTTTTTTCAGGGAAATTGACTCTTTGATCTAGGCCAGGTCCTTTTGTAATATACTACCTCAGGAGAGGGTTCCTCTCCTTCCAGGCACTTAGGTTTGGGGGTGTGTGATTATTTGTTTATTGTCTGTATCCGCCACTAGACATCAGCTCCACAATAACAATATAGTTGGCTAAATATTTTGCATTTGTTGTCTGTACTCTTTACTGCTTTTGGTGGTGAGTACATTGCACCATTTTTACTGTTAAAGCAAAGAACTTCATAGATGGCTAGTACGATGTAGAGTCAGGATGCAGTCAGTCCCATTTAAATTCAAAATCCATGGTCTGAGATATGAATCTAATTTTATTTCACTTTTCTAAATGGCTACCCAGTTGCTGGGATATCAATTCCACCTTTATGCTTCTCCTACTTTCTTTCTAGTTTTCTCTTCCCAGCCAAGGGCGTAATCTTGCTAGCTGTACCCAGCCTTTCTCTGCATGTGGCCTTACTGTGGTTTATTCCAGCAGTTTCCTACAATCTACTTCTGACACCATATAGAGGCTGAAAGTGTTCCCAGGGAGGGAAAGGCTTCACTTCCTCCTCTCAGCACTAATTGTTGGGCTTAAGTCCAGAACAAGGCTGGGTCCGTTGACACGAACATGTGGATGTGAGGTGGAAGCTATTTTGTGTCTTTTATTGTTGATTGCCGAAGATAATTTTCCTAAGTATATTGAATATTTTAGTTATTCTGCTGAAGAGTTATATGATCTAATCAAAGTGCTTGTGCATCTAAATCAGAAAATGTTAGTTAACTGTATTGACTGCTTATTTGATGCCATGTTCAGGGACAGGTGCTTTGTATGAATATTACATCAACCACATAAGAGGACTATTATTGTGATTTCCATCTTATAGATGAGGAAACTACAGTATAGGTAAGATAAGTATCTCATCCACGGTCACGTAGCTAGTAAGGTTAACACACTCACAAGTTGTTAGCTGTTATTGAGTTGGCCCCTAACTCATGGCAATACCACATACTACACAACGGTGCTCAGTCCTGTACCATCCCCATGATCAGTTGCGGGTCAGACCATTGTGATCCTTAGGGTTTTTGTTGGCT
This sequence comes from Elephas maximus indicus, assembly GCF_024166365.1. Taxonomy (NCBI): domain Eukaryota; kingdom Metazoa; phylum Chordata; class Mammalia; order Proboscidea; family Elephantidae; genus Elephas; species Elephas maximus. Next base: position 15,635,312 of record NC_064830.1, read on the forward strand.
GATTTTTCAAAAGTAGATTACCAGGCCTTTCCTCCTAGTCCATCTTAGAACTGGGATATGTCCGATGCCAATAGCTGTGACCTTCAGCTCTGTATTCTTCTATCTTTTGGGCATGGAGCCACATGTCAGTCCACAGGTTATTTGCATCATAACTTTTCAAGACAAGTTCTTATGGCCCAATGTGGGAACTCACAGAGAACAGGAGCAAACTCCTTGGTAGGGAAGAGAACCCACCAAGTAGAGAGGCCCAACCCTAGACCACAACTTCCCTGAGAGCAGGGACAATGTCTGTTCGTTCCCAGCACCTAGCACAGGACCTGGAATACACTGAGAAAACACTGAGAGCAGGTGGTAAATGAATTGAATGAGTAAAGCCTGGTCCCTGCAAGCCAATTCCAGCTCCATCTAAAAGCCTAGTTTCTTGGCTTCGGTGCTGTTTTTCATATTCTTCATGTCGCGTGGGACGTTCTGGGCCCAGAGGCTAAAGGTCTGTGCCTTAGTCCAGCCCCTGCACTAACAATCCATATTTCTCTTATTGTTATCACATTGGCCAGCACACAGAAGACACGGGCCTCCAGATGGCAGCTAGTAGCGTTGTCATGTTAAGCTGAAGATGCTTCTGGGGTCCTTTCTCTGAACCCAGCTCCTTTTGAGCAGAGATGACAAAGGCTTCACAGACCTTAAATCATAAAAGCAGCTCCAGGGAGTGGTAACAAAAATAATGCTTTAATACAAGCATCCTTTGCAAGAGCTTGCAGCTTGGGTATTCTCAGAACAGCAGGAGAAGGAATACATGAATATAAAGGAGTGCCACCACAGCCGTCAGAAAATGTAGCTATAAGAGTTAATGAGCTGGTGTCTGACTGCCAGGGGCCCAGCATGCTAATTACCCACACAGCCTGTCCCCACCCCCAAAATCCTCCCAAAGTCACTGAGGCCATGGTTAAACATGGGTGCCCGATTCCTCAATCACCTTCTTGGTCTTCTCCAGAAAAAATCACTCTGACTTCAAAGCTATAGCAGCTTGAAAGACCTGTTTGTTACTGGGGGCTGCTTTTCTGGGTCAAAGCACCTGGAAATGCTATGAAAAAGGGCCTTTGGTGTTCGGAGCCTTCTATGTGGTCCAGGCTTGTATGCTTCTGCATGCCTGGGGAGATACGTGGTGTGCTGCTGGACGCTGGTGCAAATCAAGTCATGAAGGTCTTTATACCAGGGCGTGTTTATGCCCCTTAGGTGCTGGCATCCCAGCAGGATCTCTACAGCTCTTGTAAGTTGTGGATTAAAAATTTTGCTGAGTGAAAATGTGGGCTGCAACTCCAGGTCCCAAGACACCCTCTAAGCATACGATGATTTTGCTCCTCATCAAACTGAATTGGCAAATGGAAGCTGAGTGCAGAATACCAGAGAAGGACAAGAATAGATCTTCTCCTGGATCTATTTTCCCTAAGTGTTTAATCAATCCAGCCTTCCCAAGCTGAGTCAGTGCAGGCCTATTATAGGGCTAGTAACTAAACCCTGGTGTGTATTTCGGCTTCTTTTGAACAAGGCAACTGTGGTCCTGCCTCTCCAGTGAGATGTGCTACTTTCCTCTCTCAGCCCATTCATTCATTAATCCATATATTCAACAAACAATTAGTGAGAGCCTACTAGGTGCCAGACACTATTCCAAGCTCTTGGGGTACATCACTGAACCACACAGTCAAAGGAAGCAGTACCAATACTCTGATCTCATGAAAATTACATTCTAATAGCGAGGAGCCAAGGGGTGAGACAGACAATAAGTAACACACATAATTTTTAAGAAGTCAATTGTTTAGAAAAGGAGAGAGCAAAAATATGTGAGAGATTGCAAGAAGTGTATGTGGGATTAGGAGTGTGCGAGAGTGAGGTTGAAAGTGTGTTTTAAAGGCTGAGGCAGTGTTGACTCACCTTCTATGAATGGGAAAATGCAGTACATTTAACGGTCCAAGACGAGCCAGAGAGAGAGATGGTTATAACATCCAGTTTATGAAACTAAGCCTCTTTCTGTTGTGGTAAGGAGCCCTGGTGGCACAGTGGTTAAGAGCTCAACTGCTAACCAAAACGTCAGCAGTTCAAATCTACCAGCCCACTCCTTGGAAACCCTATAGAGCAGTTCTATTCTATCCTACAGGGTCACTATGAGTGGGAATTGACTTGCTGGCAACTGGTAATGGGTTTTGTTGTGGTAAAAGAAACAAAACAATGACAACAAAGCTCACACACAGAAAATACGGACCAAAAGTCAACTCAGTGAGACTAGGAAGGAGGGCAAAGAAAAGCAGTTCTTTTGGCAAAGTGAAGCCAAGCTCTGCCCAATGGAGATCCTATGTAACATGCTGAGAGGAAGGCAAACGGAGCTGAAACCAAGAAAACGTGTTTGCTGCTGAACCGTTATGGTTAAAAGAAGGTACAAAAAGCTTCAAACTTGTATTGAAACAATTCAGTTGGTAAGCTCTTCACACCGAAAGTATATCCAGATCACTGGATTGATGTTACTGCTTTAAGGAAAATTATTATTTACTTTTAAGCATGAGATGATTTTCTGTGCTAAGAATTCACCACTGTTAGATATTTTATGACCTTTTATTTCTCATCTTAGTTACTGCAATCTACAAAGTGGTAACATAAGGGATACTTTAATAAAGCTCTTCTACTATTTAGATTTGAACTTTGGAAATTATTTGAGTTAGTGTTGTGGATTGAATTGTGTCTCCCAAAAAATATGTGTTGGAATTCCAACCTCCATACTTTTGGTACATGGAGATTTGGTGGTGCAGCGGTTAAGGCTCTCAGCTGCTAACCCACCAGCTGTTCCACGGGAGAAAGCTGTGGCAGCCGGCTTCTGTAAAGATTTACAGCCTTGGCAATAAAGGCTACTTGATGGGGCAGTTCTCCTGTGTCCTATGGGGTGGCTGTGAGTCAGAATCAACTTAGTGGCAATGGGTTTTACACAGTATATGCGAATGTACTCCTACCCGGAAAGAGGGTTTTCTTTGTTATGTTAATGAAGCTGTATCAGTTAGGGTGTGCCCTAAACCTAATCACTCCTGAGTTATAAAAACAGCAAATTAAGCACAAATGAGGGAGGGGGAGGCTAGGAGGGAGAAGATAGATGCCACTTGAAGATGACAAGGAGCTGAGGAACTCAGGGGCTACAGAAGTTGAAAGAGACAAGGATCTTCCCTCAGAGCCGACGGCAGAGAGAGAGCCTTTCCCTAGGGCTGGTGTCACGATTTGCCCGTCTAGCCTCCTGAATTTGAGAAAATAAATCTTCATTCTTTAAAAGACACCCACTTATAGTATTTCTGTCACAGCAGCACTAGAAAACTGAGACAGCACATGAATTTAGGAAATTTTTAAAATTAAAAAGAATAAATAAAGTTTTGAGGTAGGAGATGTATGGGGCTATATAATAAGGATCGATGGAAAGCAATGCAGTAATTTGAAAGACTATCTATTAAAGACAATAAAATCTTCAACAATAGTCAAAATATTTAACCAGTGTATATTACTTGAATAAATTATGGCATATTTACATGTCCTTGCCAAGCTTAAAAATCGTGAGTTAGAATAAGAATTATTAATATGAAAAATGCATCTGATATATTATTAATTTAAAAGCATGTACCAAAAAAGTACGATATGATCCAATTTAAAAGATAAAGATATATGTGTACATCCAAAAAAATGAAGATTTCAGAAAACACTGCATTAAAATGTTAACAAAAGCTACTGCTGAATGGCGATATCCTGAGTTATTTTCTGAATCCTTTTATTTATTTTTCAAGTTTTTAATAAACAGGTGCTGCTTTTGTTATCAGAGAATAAAGAAGCCTAGTTTTTAGGAGACGTATTAGTTTAAAATCATTCCATGATGGTAAGACATAAACTGGATAATTATAAGCAAAATCTGAGCAAGATGCAAGATATATGAAAAGAAGACCAAACCAAATCAAACCAAACCCGTTGCTGTCGAGTCAATTCTGACTCGTAGGGACCCTATAGGACAGAACAGAACTGCCCCCATAGAGTTTCCACGGAACGCACGGTGGATTTCAACTGCTGACCTTCTGGTTAGCAGCCGTAGCACTTAACCACTACACCACTAGGGTTTCCATGAAAAGAAGAGTATAGTTATATACAGAAAAGAAGTGACGTTTTAAGTATCCCATGTGGACTAGAGACCGTGCCCAGGTGAAAAGATAGACAGCTATGGTTTTTACCCAGTGCGTTTTCCTGTATTCAAGGATCAGATCCCCTATAGTTTCTTCCTGTTTGGGGTTGGACTCCAGGGCCCTCAAAAAAAAAAAAAAAAAAATTTCTTTTTTTTTAAATTCTGTCCAGAGTTTCTAATTGCTAGCAGCGGGAGGTTTTGTCTAATACAACTGTCCTCCACTGCCTCAGAGTTATCTTTTAAAGTCCTGGTTGAAAATGGATTTTCCCTGAGAGTATCCTGGAGGCAGGCTTGCGTTGACTATGTCAACAGAGGTTTATCTGTGGAGGCTTCAAAGAAACCTCTCCTGCCTGGAAGAGCAGAAAGTAGAGAGAAGGCAAATGACTAGAGATTAGGCTTTTCCTGGGATTGATAAATAAGTAATGAAAAGTTATTAAAGTAGCTAAAGTCCTTATATGATTGAGCGTACATAGAAGTAATATACTTAACTGAACTTTCAGGTCAGCCTGTGCAACAAATTTTTGAACTAATTTTTTTTAAAGTGATTTTCACTTGGAGTTTATGTAGGCAAAAGAAAATAAGACTCTTTTACGTAGATTCTTCTCATTCTTTCTGGATAATCTTTGGTTATAAAATATAAGTTTGTATTTTAACTCCCAAGAAATACTCATATACAAGGTTTAAAATAAGATTTTCAAGCTGGAAAGAATTTCTAAAAAAACTAGCCTGGCCATCCCATTTATTTATTTACTTATTTCAAGAAGAAAGAAAAAGAGAAAAAGATTCATGGAATGACTCAAAGTTTTACAGAAAGAAAAGAGTAAAATCAGGGCGAGGTTTTCTTTTCTTTAGTTCAAAATTCTTTTCCTTGACTCCCATTTTTAAAAAGCAACCCAATGGTGCACCAATAAATTTCTGTAGCATATATGTACTTGCTTCTCTATTGCATATCCATTAAAATTATATCAGCAGACATGATTGACTTAACATAATTTTCCTGTGAGGTTTTTAATGTCAAACAAATGAACAAAAAGCAAAAAGTCAATGTCAAAAATGGAAAGCAATCTGGTTCTATAAATAAGTGGATGATCATCTTAAATACACTTCAAGCAATTGCTCTGAAATTCTCCACCTATTCCATATTTATGGCACTGACTGTAAAGGAAATTTGATCTGCTATGGCAGGAGAGCTGTCCCTTTATTTCCTCCCTCATCACTGAAAGGACACCCTGGTGGCATAGTGGTTAAGTGCTATGGCTGCTAACCAAAAGGATGGCAGTTCAAATCCACCAGGCACTCTTGGGAAACTCTATGGGGCAGTTTTACTTTGTCCTGTAGGCTTGCTGTGAGTCGGAATCGACTTGAAGGCAATGGGTTTTCATCACTGATGAGTTATTTTGCTTGTTCATCAGTGGTCTCAATGTTGCAGAGGAGGCCAAAACGGGCAGGTGCTTGAGTCCTGAAACTCAAGGTCTGATTGGGTGAGTTACATGAGGACTCTGCGTGTAGTGGTTAGATTCAGGAACCATAATAAAAGCATACTCGAGAGGCAACGTTGAGGCTCAAAATACAGAAACTTTTTTTTCTTTTAATCATCCAGGGATAAGCACACATACAGGAATAAAAGATAAAATAAGAAAATAGAGAAACTTTGGAAAAGAACCAGAATTTTTAGGAGAAAAAGTGGGAGAGGCTATGGGTTTTTAGGCAAACAAGATCAGAAGGACCAAATTTGCTTTTCCTTTGTTGACAAACGTATATATGTAGATGGTGAAATCTGGAATAAAAGGAAAGGGCACCCACTGAGACAATGTCTTCCTCATCTTTGTATCCCTTGATTCCTTCAACCCAAAGTCCCTCGTCCCTTGTCTTCCAGCAAATAAGAGAGCATGTTGATGACATTTTGAATTAATTAGTAATTATTTAGTTAATAACTCATTTACCTAAAAGTATGACAAGGTTTATATTAATTAATACATGCCTCAGGTTTTTTCTTACACTCTAAAAATCCAACATAGGCTTTATACAATAAATTATATTATTAAGGAACTCTAAGGGTTATTTTCATGATGCATATGGTTAACATGCTCAGCTTCTAAGCAAAAGATTGGAAGTTTGAGTCTACGCAGAGACTCAAAAACAATTTTTTTTTTTTTTAACCTCAAAATAAAGTCATGGTGATCTGCTTCTGAAAAATCAGCCATCAAAAACCCTGTGGAGCACAGTTCTACTCAGACACTCACGGGGGCCACCATGAGTCAGAATTAAATCAACAACAGCAACTGGTTTAAATGTTATTTCCAACACTTGACTATCAGTTTGTCATACCGGTGTAGCTTAAGGGTTGCTATAACGTTGGAAGCTATGCTACTGCTGTTTCAAATGCCAGGAGGCTCACCCATGATGGACAGATTTCAGTGGAGCTTTCAGACTAAGACAGGCTAGGGAGGCCTGGCAATTTACTTCTGAAAATTAACCAATAAAAAATTCTATGGTCACCACAGAATGTTGTTCTATATAGTGCCAGAAGATGAGCTCCACAGGCACTCAAATACACAGGGGTTGCAACAATGATCCTGAGGGTGTCACAGGACTGGGCAGCATTTCGTTCTGTTGTACATGGGGTTGCCATGCGTCAGAGCCGACCTGACAGCAACTAACAACTACAACAACAAAAATTATTTGGTCCAAATTCTTTGTGTTATAAATGAGGAGTCTGAGGCCCAAATAGATAAAATTTGTTTCTCTAAGTCTCATATGAGTCAAAAATTTTGTCAGCCTCTTCGAGGTTAAGAAGCGTTTCCTGCTTTATACTATACCTAACAGATACCTTCCCAATGATTTCACTTGCTGTGCTATTCGTAAGAATACACCTCCTTAATGTAATTCCTTTGATATGAAAAGCATTCAAATGCTTCTTATAATTCCAAGAGCCAACACTCATATGATAATTTGACAAGAAGGAGACAACTTAGGTTTATCCCTGTATGTACAGCACTCAGCACTCTTAAAATCATGTAGGTGCATCAATTCTTCAACACTCAAAGATGGAATATGTTACAAAATATTCTTTGCCAATACCATAATTTAAAGGCGTCAATTCTTTTTTGTTCTTCTTATTCATTGTTCAGCTTTCGCATGCATATGAGGCGATTGAAAGCACCATGGCTTGGGTCAAAAAACAAAGGCACACCTTAATTCGCAAGGCGACATCTTTGCTTTTTAACCCTTTAAAGAGATGTCTTATAGCCAATTTGCCTAATGCAATGTGTCTTTTCCTTTCTTGAGTACTGTTTCCATGCATGTGACTTGTGGATCCAAGTAAAATGAAATCATGACAACCTCCATCTTTTCTCCATTTATTGTTATGTTGTTGGTCCAGTTGTGAGGATTTTTGTTTTCTTTATGGTGAGGTGTAATTCACGCTGAAGGCTGTGGTCTTTGATCTTCATCACTAAGTGCTTCAAGTCCTCTCCACTTTCAATAAGCCAGGTTGTGTCATCTGCATAACGAAGATTGTTAGCGAGTCTTCCTCCAATCCTAATGCCCATTTCTTCTTCATATAGTCCAGGTTCTCGTATTATTTGCTCAGCATACAGGTTGAATAGGTATGGTAAAAGGATACAACCTTGATGCACACCTTTCCTGACTTTAAACCATGCAGTATCCCCTTGTTCTGTTTGAACAACTGCCTCTTGATACATGTACAGATTCCTCATGTGCACAATTAAGTGTTCTGGAATTCCCATTCTTCACAATGTCATCCGTAATTTGTTATGAACCACACAGTCAAATGCCTTGGCATAGTCAATAAAACACAGGTAAACATCTTTCTGGTATTCTCTGTTTTCAGCCAGGATTCACCTGACATCAGCGATAATATCCCTAGTTCCACATCCTCTTCTAAATCTGGCTTGAAATTCTGACAGTTCCCTGTTGATATACTGCTGCAGTCGCTTTTGAACGATCTTCAGCAAAATTTTGCTTGCACATGATATTGATGATATTGTTCAATAATTTCCATATTCAGTTGGATCACCTTTCTTGGGAATAGGTATAAATATGGATCTCTTCCAGTCATTTGGCCAGGTGGATGTCTTCCAAAATTCTTGGCATAGACAAGTGAGTACTTCCAGTGCTGCATCATTTTATTGAAACATCTCAGTTGGTATTCCATTAATTTCCAGAGCCTTGTTTTTTACCAATGCCTTCAGTGCAACTTGGACTTTTTCCTTCAGTACCGGCGGTTCCTGATCGTGTTACCTCCTGAAATGGTTGAATGTCAACAAATACACAGTGACTCTCTATTCTTTCCATCGTCTTTTGATTTTTTGCATCATTTAATATTTTCCCTGTCCCAACCCAGTGCCGTCGAGTCGATTCCAACTCATAGTGACCCTATAGGACAGAGTATAACAGCCCCATAGAGTTTCCAAGGAGCGCCTGGCGGATTCAAACTGCTGACCTTTGGTTGGCAGCCCTAGCACTTAACCACTACGCCACCAGAGTTTTTTGTTTTCCCTGTAGAAACCTTAAATATTGCAACTTGAGGCTTGAATTTTTCTTCAGTTCTTTCAGCTTGAGAAATGCTGAGCTTGTTCTTCCGTTTTGGTTTTCTATCTCCAGGTCTTTGCACATATCATCATAATACTTTACTTTGTCTTCTGCAGCCACCATTTGAAATCTTCTGTTGAGCGCTTTCACTTCATCATTTTTTCCTTTTACTTTAGCTACTTGATGAGTCTCTTCTGACATCCATTTAGGTCTTTTCTTTCTCTCCTGTCTTTTTAATGATCTTTCTTCATGTATGATGTCCTCGATGTCATTCCACAACCCGTCTGGTCCTCAGTCATTAGTGTTCAAGGCATCAAATCTATTCTTAAGATGGTGTCTAAATTCAGGTGGGGTATACTCAAGGTCATACTTTAGCTCTCGTGGACTTGTTCTAATTTTCTTCAGTTTCAGCTTGAGCAATTGTTTGCCTGATCCATAGTCCGCACCTGACCTTGTTCTGACAGATGATTTGAGCTTTTCCATTGACTCTTTCCACAGATGTAGTCAATTTTATTCCTGTGTATTCCATCTGGTGAGGTCCATGTGTACAGTCACTGTTTATGTTGGTGGAAAAATGTATTTGCAATGAAGAAGTCATTGATCTTGCAAAATCAATCATGTGCTCTCCAGCATCATTTCTATGACCAAGGCCATATTGTCCAACTACTGATCCTTCTTATTTGTTTCCAACTTTTGCATTCCAATCACCATTTTCAGTGCGTCTTGATTGCATGTTTGATCAAATTCAGACTGCTGAAGTTGGTAAAAATCTTCAGTTTCTTCACCTTTGGTCTTAGTGGTTGATGCGTAAATTTGAATAATAGTCATAGTAACTGCTCTTCCTTGTAGGTGTGGAAACCCTTGTGGTGTAGTGGTTAAGTGCTGTGGCTGCTAACCAAAGGGTTGGCAGTTCCAATCCACCAGGTGCTCCTTGGAAACTCTATGGGGCAGTTCTACTCTGTCCTATAGGATCGCTATGAGTCGGACTCGACTGGACGGCAATGGGTTTATGGTCTTGTAGGCTTATGAATATCATCCTATCACTGACAGCACTGTACTTCAGGATTGATCTTGAAATGTTCTTCTTGGCAATGAATACAATGCCATTCCTCTTCAAGTTGTCATTCCAAGCATAGTAGACCATATGATTTTCTGATTCAAAATGGCCAATACCTGTCCATTTCAGTTCACTAATGCCTAGGATATTGGTGTTTATGCATTACATTTCATTTTTGATGATTTCCAATTTTCCTAGTTTCATACTTCGTACATCCCAAGGTTCCAATTATTAATGGGTGTTTGCAGCTGTTTCTTCTCATTTTGAGTCATGTCACATCAGCAAATAAAGGTCCTGAAAGCTTTACTCCATTCACGCCGTTAAGGTTGACTCTACTTTGAGAAGGCAGCTCTTCCCCAGTTATCTTTTGAGAGCCTTCCAACCTGGGGTGTTCATCTTCGCACTATATCAGACAATGTTCTGCTGCTATTCATAAGGTTTTCACTGGCTAATGCTTTTCAGAAGTAGACTGCTGGGTGTTCTTCCTTCTCTCTTAGTCTGGGAGCTCAGCTGTTCACCTATGGCAGACTGATTTCAGCTGAGCTTCCAGATTAAGACAGACTAGGAAGAAGGACCTGGTAGTCTACTTCCGAAAAGAATTAGCCAGTGAAAACCTTATGAATAGCGGCAGAGCATTGCCTGATATACCCCCGTATGTCTGTTCAGTTTGTAGTACTCTGGGGGCCTGTGTGTTGCTGTGATGCTGGAACCTATACCACCGGTATTCAAATACCAGCAGAGACATGGTTTTTCTTTACTGATTCATAAAATCCTAGTGCTTCTAAGTAATGAATGACTTCTTCTTTCTAACAAAATATAACTTATAATTAATGCCTAACGCGGTGTCTGGTACATTGTAGTAGAACAGTAAATGGTTCTGGAAGTGAACTTCTATACAGCTAAGCATATAAATCCACGACCAGATTTTGGTGTTTCATAAACTCGAATTTCCCAAGGAGAATCTGGTCCAATGGGAGGGAGAGAAATGGAGCTGAGTTAATGAGTGAGAAGAACTAGTCTTCAACTGAACTCTGCAAAGGAAACAAAGTTAACTGGCATAAGTGTCAGCTTAGAGACAGAACAACTCCTTCACAGGCGAAACGCTTTGCAGACTTCTGAGTGTTTTTAAGGACTTGCTGTCAAAGGGCCAGCCACAAAGGTAACGTTTGTCAAGTTACTCAGGTTAAGCTCATCATTAAATTTTCCATCTTTTTTCTCCCAGAATCTCCAGGGGTTTGTTCAATGTTACAGACAGATGGTGCTGAGGAATTTAAGGTATTAGCTGATGACATTTTGGTGCTCTTAATGTGGCTCCTAGGTTTTTTTCAAGTAGATTAAATCCAGTAGTAAATCACTTATGTTGCTCAGCATCGTAGTCTTATTGGTTCCCTAATGGCTGCACCAAATATTTGCTCCTTTATCCATAATCACACTTCCTGCTCTTGCCTATGAGTTCTGTCCTTACATCACCAGGCACCATCTGTTAAATTGATGTGAAGGGGAAATGAGGAACGGTTTTATGAATGTTGCAAATGATTAGTTATCAAGTGGTATCTAATTAGTTCATCCCTGATTATCATATAATTAAAGTTATCGATCAGAGCCTTAGCTCAACACTATCCCCAAATATTTCTTTTTGTCAGGAGTTAGGAAGCGCAATACACCATCACAACAGCCTCAGAAAAGGCAAGTTTTCTTCCAGTTCAGGATGTCTTGCTTTAGTTTCTCTCCTTTGGTAGCTTGGTTTGAAGAATCCGCATTTTAAAGTGTTGCATAAAATCATTTCCCATATTCTCTCTGAGGTGTTTGGGAAGCACGTGAGGGCTGTGTATCATTTGTTGCTTTTATGTCATCCTGACCTCTGCTTTTTGCATCTCACTGAATAGAGATGGTGTGTGGCTGGCTGTTTCCCACACCTCGGCTGTAGGGGAGAGGCTCTCAAACTCTCTGTCTGCAAAAGCAGTGTGTCAAGGGGATAATAGAGGGTAAAGGGAGAAGGGGGTTTCACTTCCCTTTTTTCTGCATCCTTCCCAAAACCCAGAGTAAAGAGCTGCTGGGGTGAGAGTGACCCGCAAGTAAGCTTGCAGGTGATGACTGCGGTGAGAATGATGATAACAGCTAGCTGCTACTGGGCACCCCTACTCTTAAGAAGTACAACCAGAATGCTCCTTAGAAGCAAGGATGGGGAGACTACATCTCACATACTTAGGACATGTTATCAGGAGGAACAAGTCCCTGGAGAAGGAGGTCATGCTTGATAAAGTAGAGGTTGAGTGAAAAAGAGGAAGGCCCTCAAGCAGATGGATTGACACAGTGGCTGCAACAATGGGCTCAAGCATAACAACGATTGTGAGGATGGAACAGGACCAGGCAGTGTTTTGTTCTGTTGTATGGAGGGTCGCTATGCATTGGAACCGACTTGACAGCACCTAACACCAACTCTTAAGCATTCTGCTAAATAGTTTAAATACATTTTTCCCATAATAAACTCCAAGGTGCTAGAATAGTCTTATTTCACACGTGAAGAAACCGAGGCTTAGATTACATTCCTTGTCTGGTAATGCAGCTAAAGATGATGAAGCAAGCTGCAGACTCAGAAATGCTGCTTTCTGATATTAAAGTGTGTTCTTAACAATCACACAATATTAACTTGTCCATAGCTGTATTATCTACCTTGCTAAACCTCAATTTTCTCACCTGGAAAAGCCTGGATCAAAATATCCACTTCTAAGAGTTTTATGGAAACCCTGGTGGCATGGTGGTTAAGTGCTAGAGCTGCTAACCAATGGGTGGGCAGTTCAAATCCACCAGGCGCTCCTTGGAAACTCTATGGGGCCGTTCTACTCTGTCCTATAGGGTCACTATGATTCGGAATTGACTCGATGGCACTGGGTTTTTAAAATTTTTTTTAAGAGTTTTATGAGAATTATATAAGTAGACATGTGTAAAATTAACCATTTTAATATGTGACCCATGGGGGCTCAGCTCCCTTCTTAATTTGATCTGAATTTCTATAGCTATCACAATTTCGGAGGCTGGAAGTCTGAATTCAGGGCGGGGTTCTAAGGGAAGCCTTTCTCTCTGTGCTGACTCTGGAAGAAGATCCTTGGTTCCTTGGTGATTTTCATGTGGTATGGCATCTATCTTTCCCTAATCTCTGGTTACTCCTTTCCGTGTTTAATCTATTTTATACCTCTAAAGAGATTGATTTAAGACACATCCTACACTAATCTTGTCTCACTAATATAACAAAGAAAACTCATTCCCAAATTGGATTATAACCACAGGTATATTAAAAAAAAAAAAAAAAAAAACTCCTTGCTTTCAAGTCAGTTCCAACTCATGGTGACTCTTTGGGAGAGAGTAGAACTGCCACATAGGGTTGCCAAGGAGAGGCTGGTGGATTCAAACTGTGGACCTTTTGGTTTGCAGCTGAGCTGTTTAACTACATGAGATTTACAACACAGCAGGCAAGAATCAAAGGTATCTGAACACGGTACAGAAAGACGGAAATTATCAAGTCCTTCTGAAATGTTCAGACCAAGCTTCACAAATCACATAACAATTGAGATGGATTTTGGAGGATAAATAGGAGGTTACAAGGAGACACAGATGTGTGGCATTTCAGTACACCAAGTGTGAAAACGTGAGAGTGTGAAACTATGCATTTTTTTTTCTTTTTTAAAGCTCAATGATTTTTAGTAAATTTATGGAGTTCTGCTGCCATCACCAAATGCACTTTTAGAACATTTCCAACCCTCCCAAAACTTTCTTCATGCCTGTTGGCTCACACATCTAGCTCCAAACCACTCATTTGCTTTCTGTCAAGACAGGTTTGCTTTTCTGGAATTTTAATATAATGACATTACGGATTGTGTGGCCTCATCTGTCTGGGTTCTTCACTAGCATAGTTTTGAGATTCATTTATGTTGTAATACGTATCATAGTTCATTCCTTTTTATCCTTGGAATAATCTTCCATAGGTCATCGCATGGTTAATCTGGTATACCCATTCATGTTTTGGGGCATTGGGATCATTTCCACTTTTTGCCTATTGTGGAAAATGGTGCTTTGAGCCCTCAAATATGTGTTTGTATGGACAAATGTTTTCATTTCTTTTGTGCAGATATCTGGGAATGTAATTGCTTGCTTGTCTTTTTTTTTTTTAATCTGTGACTATATTTCAGCTTCATTTTTTTGAGGAATAGTTTTGCTGTATATAAAATTCTTGGTTGACAGGTTTTGTTTTGTTTTTACTAACTTTAACTTCAAATATGTCATTCCATGCCTTCTTTCTTCCATTGCTTCTGAGGAAAAGTAAACTGCTTATCATATTGTTTGCTATGTAATGAGTATTCTATCACTCTTTTCAGGACTTTCTCTTCGTCTTTCAGCAATTTGCTTATGATTTCTAGATTTTCTTCTATCTCTTTATTTTTACACTACTTTGGATTTTTTTTTCTTCTTTAGCTTTGTGTGTTTGGTTTTTTTTTTTTTTTTGTAGCTGTATGGGCCTGTAGATTAACAGTTTTACTGAATTTGGGAAGTTTCGGACCATTATTTCTTCAAACATTTTATGCCTCTTTTTCCTTCAGGGATGTCTTTTATATGTGTTTTGGTATGCTTGATTTTTTCCCACGTATTTTGGATTCACCCTTCACTTTAATTTTTTTTACTCTGTCTTTTTAGATTGTATCGTTTCTAATAACCTATCTTTAATTACTGATTCTTTTTTGTACCATCTCAAATTTGTTGTTGAGCATATCTAGTGAATATTCCATTTTTGTTACTGTAATTTACAACTCAAGAATTTCCACTTCATTATGTATAATAGTTTCTATTATTCTTTGAGATTGTGTATTTGTTCAATAACTGTCATTATTTTATCATTCAAATCTTTAAGCATAATTTTCTTCATATCTTTGAACATATTTATAATAACTGTCTTCAATGTCTGATAAATCCAACATCTGAGCCCTTACAGGATCAGTTTCTACTGATTACTATGTGTCTAGGGAACCCTGGTGGCACAGTGGTTAAAAGCTTGGCTGTTAACCAAAAGATCAGCAGTTCAAATCCATTAGCCACTGCTTGGAAACCCTATAGGGCAGTTTTACTCTGCACTATAAGGTCAGAATCAACTCGAGAACAATTTTTTTTTTCCCCTGTGTTTCTGACTATATTGTGATCTATACTTATCTATATCTTTTTTGTGTGTGTGTGTGACTTGTCTGGACTTAGTCTTTAGAATATATTTCCTTTACCATGTGCAGTGCCAATGTCTCTGCTCAGTTTTTGTTTTGTTTTCTTGTTATTTGTTTGTTTTGTTATTATTATTATTTTTGGTGACCCTAGACTTACTGTTCATACGTATATCTACACTGCTTAGTGGTCAGCCAGTGACTGAGAAGATGGTGCATATAGAACATCTCAAGGCTATAAAACAGTGACCTTTTGTTGACGGCTCTATGTGTTTGTTGGTGAGCTAATTCAAACTTCAGAGAGTTTCGCAGTCTACTTTGGCTTTTTCTTTCCTCTAGGTCCTCTTGGGTCACCCACTCCTTCACATACTTTTTTATGCTTTCAAAGTAGCTAACAAAGATTAGAGGACTTATCTGGCCCTTCCATCATGCTATCATTATCAGAAGTTTTATGTTACATTTATGACTGGTCCGTCACTAACCCCAACCATGACTTTAACTTCAGACTACCAGAGTTGCAAGTATTCTACATTCCTTGGCTATCAAGTTTGCCACTTTCACCGACAACGTCGCTGGGCATAGATTTTCAATCACCTTGATTGTTCCAAATCAAGTCTATCCTCTCTGACAATGAAATTAACAATGGTTTTCAGGACATGCCCCTTACCCCTCTCAAAGAAAAACAAGAACTAGCGCACAAACCTAGCTAGGTTGGGGGCAATGAGAGTAGTCCCAGTCAAAAAGGCCAGAGACTTTAATTGTTCTTACCAAATAGTAGCAGTTTTTCCTGAATAAACATTTCTTAATATGTTGCTTGTCTTTGGAAAATTTCCAGAGCTCTGAAATGAGTGGTTTGGACAACTTTGTTTAGTTGTAACTTAAATTTGGGGGAGAGAATATGCCAATATTTTCACTCTGGCATACCCAGAAATGAAAATATGCAGTTTTATATGGTCTAGATTCCCCAGTTGTTGACTTGTCTTTGTTCTATTTTCTCAGTATATATTAAGCCCTTTAAAGCTATATTTGTCTTTGAGTTTCACATGCTGCTTATCACTGTGCCTTGCAAATTCACAAATAATCTACACTGATAGACTTTGAAATTAACTTCATAGCCCTAAGAAAACTAATAGTAGGAATAAACAGGTATGCTTAAAATGGCAAAAAGGAAAGCATACTACATTTTTTTTTCCTTGATCAAAAAAAGTAACTTCTTAATTTTAAAATGCATCAACGAGACACTTATGATTTAGCAAAAAGTTTATCAAAAAACCTGTTTCTAACCTAAGGAAAACAATGTGCCTGAAACTACTAACTTGAAGATCAACACTGCAATCTCAGTGTGCATTATGTTGAGTTTAAAGGGATATTACCTGTTTCTACTGGGAGCATTTTAACATAGGGCATCAGCTTTGATAGTGCTGAACTCAAATCTATGATAGTACTTTCTACTGTGTGTTTTTAGCACCAGGGTAACAATTCATAGTGTTGAGCCCTATTGGGCCAATTTTCAAGTAAAAATGGGACTTGAGGCTATTAATCAGTAGAACTATACTATTGTTCACTTTTATATTTGAGTCTGGGTTCTGCCTTCCAGACATTTACGAGACCTATTCTTGTTTCTCTCTACAAAGGCTATTTATAAAAGCTTTTCCCTACAATTTCTATCTATTCAGCAGTAAGAATTTGTTAGCCCCCTTTTACCTCTTCCTGAATAATTATCCATCACACAGTAGTTCAGGTTTTAGCACAAGCATTAATTCACTAGAATTGGATACAAAGTATTTCAGAGCAGAGTCTTTGAAGAAAAAATTGCCTTTTATTTTAATCCCATTTCCCCCAAGGACAATGATTAAAATAAAATAAAGAAAACAAGTAAATAATAAATTAACGAATAAAAAAATAAATTACATCATTACTGTGCTTTAGACTCTTTGCCAGGTAGCAGAGTTGCTGATCTCGTATCCTTCTATAGGTCCAGAGAATAAAATTAGTCTCTCCATAATCCGTATCTTTAAAATAGCCAAAATCTCCGTAGCAAAAGAATTTTCAGACCTCAGTAGTAATATAGTGTTGGAGAATGTCACGAGTTACCCTACATAAATTCACATATTTTTATTATGGTCTCAGAAACAACAAAGATATAATTCTTGATAAAGATAATAACAATGAAGCTGTAAACCTTTTAGACAGTAGTAACTATTACCAATTCATTTCCATTTACAGCCCCTTGATTGTTAAAAATTATTCAGGAGGTATTTCACCGCAGTTGCAATTTCACCCAGATAATTTGTTTTCAATGAATGCAAATAATATCACTACTTAGTTTCTGACATCATTATCTGACTGATTCTCCCACTAATGCTTTTTTTTTTTTTTTAATGTTATTTCTCCAATTTTTTGATTACACATTCTGGTACAACTGTAAGCACAGAGACACAAAATAACACGGCTGTAAGAGGTCGGGCGTATTTTACAAAGCCTTTACCTAATCAGTTTGAATAACTTGAGATGATATTTCTCAAACCTCTGCCCCGTTACTGGAACTATATGTCCTAGTTCAGACTATGATAACTTCATGTCAAATCTTCTATGGATACGTGTCTTAGAAATCAGAGAGTAGTTTTACCTCTTTGGTTTTCTATTTTGTGCATGTATTTTTTTTTTTTTTCTTCCAAAGCTGCTTGGCCAAGACCTCTTCTCTGTTACTAGTTTCTAGGAGAAAAAGATTATCTTTCTTTTCTAAGCCCAATAATCAGTTTTGTCCTTTCAAAATAACAGAAACAGTTGCAACTCATGTTTTGAGTGTGTATGCAGTAATCAAAATCCCCGGGTTTCTTAAAAAGTATGCAGATACAAACCCAGGTACACTAAAATTTGGTAATTTGGGTTGTTATGAATTGGAGAGGAATTTTTTATACGTGGATGAAGAATAAGAGTGCCAGAATTCCAAGAGATGGCCAACAGTTAGTAATATAAATTTTTTTTACAAGTTGCATTTTATGTGCGTTTAAATGTTTTCCTTCTATTCAGTTCACTCTTCCCACAATGAATAAAGCGTGCAAATGAGAAATGCCATTCATTTAGAATGCTCTTTAAATTAATATCTAGTTCTTGTTTCTCTTGAAAATTTTCTGTAAAACCTCTCATGAAACCATATTTATTCACTTAGTTAAAATCCCGCTGTCCTTTTGAGCAATGGTTATAAAGAGAAAGCATCATAATGTGAATGGAGTCAGACAGCTTCTAGAAGCTGAAAAGACTTCAATGCTCTCTAGTCTGCTACTGTGGATTTAAAAATCCATTGGAGGATATGTGATTTGCCCAAGATCACGCTGCTGGTTAAAATAGAAATACAGCTGGAATCCTGATGTTCTGACCATAATTCTTGGACTCTGCTCTGCTGAGCTTGCAGTTCTGATATTAGATCCAAGGGAAAAAAAAATAAATAAATACTTGGTGATAGTCTGGAAAGTCGTTAGACCTTCCGAAAGTGTGGTTGATCTCAATTAAAATATTTATTCAGAAGTGAAATAGTAAAAGATATTGGTGAGCTTCTTTCCTTTGGAAATAACAGATATGGACTTCTTATATCTTCATTGAGTATTTACATATCATGATTCATCACAGAGCTAATAAGTTGGACTGATATCTATATTCTATATCAATAAAAAAACGACTAATTTTTTAAAATTGTCTTACAGGGCAAAAAAAGATCTATTTTGTTCGTGAGTGGAAATTTAGATCTCTAGAAACTTTTATCCTCTGTATCCCTTCAGGTATAAAAAGTCCGTTAATAGAGTATTGTCCTCTGCCAAACCTAATTCACGTTTTATGCAAAATTATGGGAATGGTTAGAGTATAAGTTTATTTTTGACTCTCCAATCACATTTTTCTGCCCTTTATGTTTTTTTCTATTTCTCCTTCTTCTCTGTGGAATTTTTTTCCTTAGAAATTCTCTGGCTGGAGTGGGGAAGACTTGTGGTTGGTACACAGATGCCTAGCCTCATGTCAGTTTGAGGATATTGTGTGATCCACATTAAGTGTCATGGTTTTCACTCACTACAGAATTCTCCTGTCTCCTGTCACTTGCAACCTTCGCTTACTGCTATGACCACTAAAACCATCACTCTCCCCTCTGGCTGCTGTTTCTCACACACATGAGGTTTTAAAAAATTGTCATTTTGGATATTTTAAAGCTGATTGATACTTTCTAAGCCCAGATGCTGCTCTACCATTTAGGAAAGGCCAACGAGGCCTCTATCTCCCTTTGTCCAGCACATTCTGATTCTGATCAGTCCCAAGAGCAACACACTTAGGAAACCAATGTTGTGCACGTAGATCTTTTCCTGTATTAGAAAATGGATTTATTGTTTCAGGGAGTTGTAGCTTGAACAGAACAGCAGGATTTAGAAGTCCCAGGACTGAAAACAAACTCCACATCCTTTCTCAACCTTAGGTTCACAGAAGGGAAGGAAAGGTGGAGAAATAGAATGCTCTCATTCCTGGAGACAAACTGTCCTGCAATGAGATACTCCTGTTCTCAGGATCCAAGAGTATTCAGAAGTCTCTCTGTGCCAGACTTGCTTGCATTTCACATCTGGGTGTTTTGTTACCCCATGGTGCAGCATAAATAGACAGTGGGGGAAGCCTGGAAAAACAGAAATGTTCAAAAAAATATCCATTTTCACCTCTGGAATCCTTTCACTGCCACTTCCAAGGAGATTCCTTTTGGAGGGAGACAAATTTTAACTATCACTACCCTTGCTTCCTGCACAGCCACCACCACCACTACCCCCACCCCCAGGATCCAAATAACCTCCCAGGGCCAAACAGCTAAGACATTATGGGGTCACGACTTGAGTGTGGACCTCTTGACTCCTAGCCGCATGCTCCCTCTTCTGCATTCTAAGATAAAGAGACACCCAAAAAATTTTAAATGGCAATTGACAGATAGTAAGAGAGTTGAGAAAATGTACGTTAGGCCTAATATAATATATAAATGCAAACGTAAATCCAGAGGCAGAGGTAGGGCTAAGGACGGGGTAGGGATAACAGCACACATAAGGATAGGCAAAGGTATAGAGAGATTAGAGATAGAACTGGAAACGGAGATGGAAATGACAGCCATGACAGGGATATGATGGTGTGATTCCAGAATACAAGGAAAGCTTTTATTTCTCAAAACATGACTTCTCCAACTGCTTGCTTACGACTGCAAAAGAAAGCACTCATTCCAGAAGTGTTTATTTCTCAAATTAATAGGATTAAAGAGATAAACATGGTTCAATCCTTCCCTGGAGAAGTTCATAGTTTAGAAGAAGAGGCTTATAAAAAGATAATTACACTACATATACTGGAGAGGCACAATATATATGCAGCAGAGGGTAAACCCAGGTGGTGTAGAAACCAAGAAAAACAAGAAATATCTTCTATTTCAGACACTGACCTTTGTAGGATTCCAATATTTCCTAGTAAGATGGAGCATTCTTTAATGCTGTCAGTCGTTCACAGCTACGTATGGATGGAGGACAAATATTCAGGGTGAAGCGTGGCAGTAGAAACTATTATGATAGAGAATTTAAGTGGAAAAGGAAGCTTGTTAAATGGGGAAAATAAAATGACCACAGAAAAAGAAAGTGCTGGTCCTGAAATAAAATATTATTAATTCTAATTTCTGTGAAGGTTTAACACCAGCCAAAGTGGAGGGTTATGAAAGCAAGCACAATTTTCTATGATTTCAAAATAATTCCCTTAACATCTCCAGTTCTAGTGCAGTAATTAGGTCAGTAAGTTCCTGGCTTAGAACTGGAGAGGTAAAAACATATTTAATGTATGCATTAAGCTAACATATATTGCATAGCTGTTGTGTATCAAGCATTGGGCTAGGCATTGCTGTAAAGGAATGACTAAGACATAATTTTTCCGCTCAGGAGGTTCAATGTCTAGTGGCCCAGCCAACAGTCTAGACGCCAAAGCTAACTCTTAGCCAACCTGTAGTGTCTATGTCAGAGGCCCATCAAAAGAGGCAATTATGTATAGTCAACTTAATTTGATGACGACTGACTACAAAATATAACCAGAGTGATCATACAGTATGTAGCTGCATTGATGTAAGACTGCTAGGTTGCATCTAACCATGACTATGTCATTGTTTTTCTAATTAGGCAATTATAAATTATAGTACATATTCCTTATATTGACATGATAATTTTACTATTTTCCGTGCATTAAAAATAAGACTAACTCTTAGAGTAATTTTGTCTATAGCCTATGGAGTTTTCGGGGTTGGGGGGGCTGGGGGTAAGGCTGGTTGTTTTTAACCTTCCTATGCTATTTTCTTTCTCAAAGAAACTGTGAGCTAAGTTTGTAAGTGTCTCTGAAAAACAATCAAGTAACTTTATCAGCTTCCTTTTGGACCTTTTAAATGCTGATTTTTCTCATGAAAAAATAAATTGACAAAACTGGTGATTGCAAAAATATAATCATTTAAAAATAAAACACTGGCCCAATTTCTTTAATTCTGTAATTGTCATGAGAGAAAGCTTGTATAACAAAAATACAAAAACATACAGCTTTGGATGCAAAACCTATTTCTACTGTATTTTTAGAGGCTAAGCAAATACCATTACTCTGAAAGAATTATAATGCTTCATCCACTTTGATCCCACTGGGTTCTTAAAACTTGAAATTTTAAATTTTAGAGAATTGCGGGGTATAATGCAATGTTAAGTTAAAGTCATACTTATGGTTTTCTGGGCCAAATATTGCTTACTGTATGATGAATTATGCAACATATTTTCAACTTATCAGAGCTTTTCCTGGCGATAAAATTCTCCACCTTCAGGTGAAGTGGATTGAAATGACTTCAGGGATAATCAATTTGAAAAAAAAAAAAAAAAAGAGAGACAATTATGTTTGGTTTCTCACAATGAACTGTGGTGAAAAGGAAAGGATTCTGGTCAAGCCTAAAGTGATGACGGATGGCAACTAAAGCTTCCTTGCCTCCATGTTTATATATTTTATCATTAGGTTTCTACAATTATTAAACTGAATTTTCCCTGAACATACTATGTATCTATCTGTCAATGCTTCTCACCATTAGTTACTCTTCTTTCATCATTATTCTCCACCTTTACATGGCCACCAAGACCTATCCAGGCTACCTGCTTAAAATCTCTCAAAACCAATGTCTGTAATCTATTGCATCCTATGTCCCTGCCATTGCCTTAGTTCAGGCCCTGTTAGTAACAGCCTTCCATCTTGCTCTCCCGCCCCAATATCTCTCCTCTCTAAATCCATTTCACCAACTACTCAGAGTTGTCTTTCTAAAAACATATCTGATCGTGTCTGAGCCTAGCTTAAAACCCACCAATAGCCTCTCTCTTCTACCTTCCTGCTCATCCTAGCTTTTAGTATAATGTTCAAACACTTCAGCTTAGCATTCAGTTTTGCGAACAGACCCTGTTCTGGCCTATTTCTCACATTCATCGTCCACGCAAGTTTTGCTTAAATACTTGCTGTTTCTTGCATCTTTGCCTTTACACAGGCTATTCCTCCAACCAGAATGCCCTTTATAGGCCTTCATCTAGCATCTAAAGCCTACTCCAATTTCATATCAAAGCTCATATCGTCTCTTTCAGAAAGTTACTCTTCACTCATTGGCTGATTTAAATGAGCACGGGCTTACATGATACGCAAATGGGTATAATTATTATAAACTTTTCACACTGCCTTGTATTTACTAATTTATGTTTCTGTCTTCCCACTAAATAGTATGGAAGAAACTATATAGTTTTATATCTCCAAAATTTTACATAGTGACAAGCATATAAAAAGCAATCAGAAAATAGTTGATAGAAGTAAATGGTGAACAAATGTCCCTTCTCTTGTTTTGTTTTATTTAGAGAAGGGAAGGAATGATTGCTTAAAGTCAACAACAACAACAAAAAGTCCTTAAAAATAAGAAGAGCAAATTCTACCCCGATAATCCCATTCTTTTCTAGAAAGCTGAGGAAATTTAAGTGCTTGTTGTTTGGAAATTTTGCACTTTCCTAGTCTGTCTCCCGTGGCTCATATCCCTGAAGAAAGTCTACAAACCACATAAAGTCATTCAAAGCAAGCCAAGGTCACACGGAAGAAATAAATTGGCTTCACCTCAGAAGATCTCCAGTTGCACTGAATAAATGTTGCAGCTTTAGATATTTGGCTCAAGCCAAACCTTTTTAAAAGAAGATCTTTCAACCTGAATTTCAAAACTTATGAGGATAGGACCCTCCCATGCCCCAAGGACTTTTATTTTTAGCTGAGCTCTAACATAACCAGTGCTCACAGGATCCGTAAAACAAACGGTCCTTCTAGTCCACACCCTGAATTTTGCAGAATTAGACACTTTTCCTTTCTCCTAAGAAGGTACAAAATTTATATCTAGTTCTTGGAAACATACCCACTCAAGCACACTGATTTATATTACACATCATTCCAATTCTTATTGGTACTTCTCTAAGTTTCAAACGAGTCAGATCTTCATAATACCTTTATTAAAATCTCACTAGCTCCTATTTTGTTCATATTACTGAACCATGATAAAACAGCAGCATAACTGGATGAAACTTATAGTGATTTCAGGGAAGTATGATATCAAGGCATTACTGCCTTCCTGTATGTCTTGCTTGGTTATCCTTTACAAAAAATCACCAATCACATAATATTCAGTTTAAATGACAGAAAAAAAAATGGAAAATTTTAAACCAGAAAGTGACCCAAAAAAAATCTTAAGACAAGGACTTTGTTTTATAAATGAAAAAAAAAATCAAAATTCAGCAAAAGACGGGCTTTTGGTCATGGTCATACAGCCAGCCGGTGGTAGAATCTTAATTCTCAGCTTCTTTCACTAAATAACATTAATTAAAGAGGTCCATGAAGATCCTAACATCTAAGTAAAAAAAAAAATACTGCATAATATGAGTATGTAGGGTCCTGGTTTCATCAATCTCAGGAAGGTTCATGACCATAAACAAGGTTAAGAGTTATATTCAAAGATACTTCAAGCTCTAGCAGTCTTTTAGTGAACAAAATGCTGTCTGGGTTTGTGCAGTCCCTAGTATAAATTTTACAAAATGAAAGAAAAAAAAAAAACCTCTTTTTTTTTCTAAACACAAAACCTTATTTAAAATGGATTTTCTCTTTCTTTACAGTTTATAGATAAACATACTATTTCAAAATATTTTAAGAGATATTAATAAGCTTTTTAAACTTGTATTTATATATATTTTTAAATTTATATCTCCCTTTAAGAAAATACAGAGAAGTAATTAAATGTTTGTGGCCATCAAATTTCGCCAGGTTTAAAATGTTGTCTAGTAATAGTCTTATCCAGTACATCACCACAAAGGTAAGAAATCTATCATATACCAATAAAGACAGAATTATAGCATCATGGAGCCCTGGTTGCATAGTGGCTAAGAGCTCATCTGCTAACCAAAATATCAGCAGTTAAAATCCACCAGCGTCTCTGGAAATTCTATGGGGCTGTTCTACTTTCTCCTATAGCATCACTATGAGTTGGAATCGACGGGATGGCAATGGATTTTTTTTATAACGGAGGATTACCTTAAACCCTGCTTTGTAAAGACCTCCCACTCCACAGGTAAGAATAGCAAGGGCTACAAAGAGGGGGAATTTGAGTAAGAGCACACTGTAGTGAGTGGCCAGAGTTTACAATCCAAGGAGCTCAGGGCTTTCGTTAAAAAAAAAAAAAAAAAAAATGGTTTTACAGCAGTTCTGAGGTTCATTAAGAGGTGTTAATGCCTCTTAATAATCCTTCATTCAACATTCAGAAAATATTGATTAAGCACTGGGAGACGTCCAGGTTTGGGATGTAATATTAAGAACAGAGAGAAAACAGAGTGCAGCACCCTCTCCACTCCTCTTTCTTGGGCTCACAGGTGGATGAGCAGAGATAAATAGACTTCCTCAAGAAGGTCTACTGACTTATAAAGTGTTTCATTTTTCATATGCATCACACCAATGAACTAGATCTTCAAAATCATATTTATTAAAATTCCTCCAACTCAGGTTGGGTTTGTATTCCTGAGGCCATGATAAAGGTAGTAAGGATGGCTGAATATATATTATTGGCAATAAGAAACATCTTTTTGAATCACTTAACTGATCTCTCTGCTTTTATGGGTCAAATGTGCTTCCATCCAGTGAAAATAATGACTTGATATTGTTAAAAAGGCAAAGGTGACCTTTGGTTTGCTTTATTAAAGACTTGGTGTATTAATTATAAATGAGCCTTTGTACATGCTTACAGAAAGGAAAAGTCTATTGTGACTTTTATATTCAAGAAAGCATAAAAACATCAACATGACTGCTAGACCTCTGTGGCCAGCTCTGTGGCAGAGGCCTTAAAATCAGTACTCTGGCTAAGCTCACTTCCTTTAAGGTCGTTTTAATTTGTTCTCTTCATTTAACTATCACTTTTTTTTTTTTTTTTTAAGACTGTTGCATGCCAGGTAGAATGCCAGATGCTGTGAAATCAGAGATTAATAAAACTTGGCAAGTCTGAAAGGTAAACTGAGTCTTATGACTGAGATCAAAGAGCTCCTGGGTTAAAGATGTATCTATGTACTATGAGGAGCGTACAGGAGAGTTTAGAAAAGGGTTCTGCCAGAGAGTGCCTTGGTGAAGTTGTGCACATGAATGTGTGTGCAAGGATGTGTAAGTAAGAATCACCACCTGTTTACCATATTTGACCATGTGCCATAGATTAGTTAAAATCTTCAGACTTGTTCGGGATATCTTACTGGTTGATATTGAGCAACATAATTAAAAATAAAAAATGATTATATATACAGTTTTGTACTAACTCAGACACCGACTTACATTCAACTCTGTAATGAACCAAGAGTTTGTAGAGCCATTGATTTGAGATAAATTACTGCATCCACTAACAACCATCACCTACCCTCAATTGTGAAAAGTTTGAGAAGGTAGACCTTATCCATATCCTAGAATACTAATGTGTGTGGGAGCTTTCTTTATAGGAAATGTGGGGCTGGTGTGGTTATTACCGGAAACCAAGCCATAGGCAGACAAATAATGAATATTCGCCCAAACAAGGAAGCTGGAGAGGGAGCTACATTTAGAAAACCATGTTTCTGACCTAAGGAGCCGCCAGCGTGGAAGATGAGTAATCCAATCGTACAACCTTCACAGTGATCTTGATTTTAGCTGGAGCTATACATATCATTCAACCAACGACTGACCATCTCCTGTACACTCTGCATTTACCATGTGCTGGGAGCAAATAAACTCTGCCAAACATGAAAGACAAAGCAGCTGTCTCAAGCTATTGCTTTCATTTGATCTTTGCAGTTTTGGTTGGTCCTAGAAACTGCAGATATGATTCTTCACTCTTGTTTGGCTCAAGGTTGACTTTCTATGGCCCAAAATTAACTCACCAATATCTTTTTGTACTGTTCATAAAGATTAGAAGGATCTTTTGGGAAATTTGGCTCAGGCAGTTTTAAAAGTAGTAAGATATTCAAAAGAGACCTGAACTGTTGTTCACACCATAAATTTTGAGGACACACGGTAGAAATTCTACCTCCTAAATCTGAACTATTTCTTTCTAATGGGAAAAAGCCACTTCTTGAAACCCCAAATGGCTAACTTCATGCTACTACAGAAATTATTTACCTTCTCTTTATGGAGGTTTATATTACTGATCATAATAATCTTAAATCTACGGGAGGTTCAAATCCAGGGCCTATTAAAGTGAGGAAAAAAAAAAAACTTTTTCTATTTCCACCTCTTCCAGGAAGTGAGCTCATGGATGCAAGAGTCATTTCAGGAAAAAAATTGCTAATCAATATAAAGAGCAAGAATTGGGTGTTACATTTTCTAGTGATAAACCAGATCTCTAGAAGGAATCTGAATAGGTCATCCAGTCTAATCCTCCCAATCTTAACCCTCTCACTCAGTGCAACAATTCTCTCTCGGGTCTTGGAAATCTTATTGTCCAGCCTCTGCTAGAATAACAATAGCAGTGAGACTTTCACAAAACCGATGTGCCCACTACTCCGTTTCAAACAACTTAAGTTGATGAATACCAATAGCATCAATTGCTATTTATTAATGGGTCATATTTGGCTGAAATCTGACTCTGCATAGATTTCATGAACTGGGCTGGATGTATGCATATGGAATAAGGAATCACACCTCCCTACATTTTTTGAAAGATAAATGTTTAGTGTGTTATATAGTTATTCTAAAAGTGTGTTATCCATGAGAGTCTTACCATGACTTCTACACTATAGTACTTAACCTCATATTTGCGTGTGTGTGTGTGTGTGATTGAGGTAAAATTTACAGAGCAAATTAGATTCTTATTAAACAGTTAATACGCAAATAGTTTTGTGACATTAGTTGCCAACCCAGCGATGTGTCAACACTCTGCCCTTCTCCACCCCAGGTTCCCTGTTTTCATTCACACAATAACACACGTGACGGATGTGCTTCATAGTTCAGTCATGTATATGAGACTAATAAGCACACCAGCCTAAAAGCAAAGATGAGAAGGCAGGAGGGGACAACAAAACTCTATAATTTCTTGTCATGTCTCACCAACTAGTTTGTAAGGCTCTGGAGATAAATAGCAGGTGCTGGATTTCTTTATATTACCTACAGTGCCTAGTAGAGAGCTTGGCTCAATAGATTTTGTCTGAAAATCAGCACAGTGGAGTGAGAAGTTCCTTATCATAAGATCTGGGCTTTAACCTTGACTCTAACCCTGGACAGGCAACTATGTATATAAGTATCTTGCTTTTCTTGTCTTACTATATCAACTTATAAAATGGTAGAGAAGGAGATGGTGAGGAGAATTATCTTAGATGGTCTCTATATGTGAGCAAATTTCGTAGACATTGAAGTCTAGTAGACCTGAGATCTGGGTTTGAATCTTAGCTCCGCAACTTACTAAATGAGTGATCGCAAAAAAAAAAAACAAAACTACTTAGTCTCTCTGAAGCTCGTTTTCCTCAGTTTTAATATGGGAATATATATAGCACTTACGTCACAAGAGTGTTTTGAACACAAGGTGAGATGACCTATATAAACAGATTAGCACAATATCTGGCAGATAGTAAAATGTTCAGTAAATGTTAGATATTTTAAGAAGACCTTTAAGACAACAGAGCCAAGAAGCATTCTCTTGAGCCGTTTTTACCAGATGGTTCTCTAACTCTGGGTTTGGCTGTTTCTTGAGAATGAGTTCACTGGGGGTGGGGGGAGGAAAGGGCAGAACATATCAGTTAACAAACCTCCTCCAAGACTTTCTACATGAAACACAAAGCTTCAGGCTCTGAGAACAATGCAACAAAAATAAGACATGGTCGTCCACCTCAAATAGACAATTTAATTAAGAAGATAAGGCAACACATGAAAACAGAAGTAAAAATTCATAGCAATAATGATTTCTCAATGTGTAATATATGTTCTATTTCCTAAAAGAGTTTAGAAAGTTTTTTTTTTTAGCTCAAGATGTTAAAGAAAGCTTCCTAATACAGAAAAGATTTGAACTGAAATAATCTCCATACAATTTTCCAGTAGTCTCATCTTTCTTCCCATTTCCATAAAAAATAAAATAAAAACAAAGCAAACTCCTGCTTCTGAATGTCCTCACTCAGTAGGTATTATTGCCTACTTAGAATTCTGAGTCAGGAATCCTTTTAAAATCTTCTTTCCCTCGTCTGCCATGACCACTCAGTCTTGGAAATTTTCAGCACCTAGAGCTGAAATCTCTCATATCTGGGCCCTTCTCTTTAAATTATAATTGTACTAGGTTAAGCCCACATTATCCTTGAATGTTTAACATACTGTCCTCAGCGGTTTCCATTCTTTCACTGTTACACATCCCCAAGCCATTTTTTCAGGTGGCTACCATTGTGGTTTTTCCCCTCAAATGTAAATTTGACCATACCAAGGGTAATTAAAGCGTTTGGTTCTTTGTCATCTTCCTATCTCTGTCTCCTGACACTCCAGAGCACAGTTTTTATTCCAGTCTTTCAATAGCTGCTGGCTATTCCCTGACTGTCATGCTTTTTCGAGCCTCCCTGCTTTCCAATACCAGGAACGTCTAACCTCTCCTTATTTTTCCACCTGGAATGCATGTCTACCTGTATCTTAAAAAATAAGTTGGCAATATTGCCTTCTTTAGGATTCCATTCAATGCCACCTCTTCAGGGAGCCTCTGTCGATACCTTCCCAGTCTGGTTTATGTAAACCCTCCCCTGAGCTACTCTTGCTCTCTGGGCTGAAATCAATTATTCATTTTCATTGTATTGAAATTATCTGTACTTATCAGACTGTCTTAGTTATCCAGTGCTGCTATAACAGAAATACCACAAATGGGTGGCTTTCACATACAGAAATTATCTTCTCAGAGTCTAGGAAACTAGAAGTCCAAATTCAGGGTTCTGGCTCTAGGGGAAGGCTTTCTCTTTGTTCCTTGGCTTCTTGGTGATCTTCGTGAGGCATGGTGTCTATCATCTCCCACCTCTGCTTGCTTGTTTAATGTCTTTCATATCTCAAAAGAGATTGACTCAAGAACACCTACACTAACCTTGTCTTATTAACATAACAGAGACAACCCATTCCAAAATGGAATTATAAATACAAACACAAAAACCAAAAACCAAACCCACTGCTGTTGAGCCAATTCCTACTCATAGCGACCCTATAGGACAGGGTATAACAGCCCCATAGGGTTTCCAAGGAGTGCCTGGTGGATTTGAGCCACAGACATAGAGGGTAGGATTTACAATACATATTTTGGGGGGACATAATTCAATTATAACACTGACTCATCCCTGCATACTGAGCAATAGTTTGTTTTAGGACAGTAACCATAGGTTATCTATTTCTGTATCCTGAGCACAACACAACATAGATCTCAATAAATGTTTGTTGAAAGTGAATTAATGTTTGATCTCTGTGACCCTTGAAAGATGAATCAAATTTGGGCAGATTTGCCAAATTTAAAGAGAAGTCTCTGTAAGTAAACAGCATAGACAGGGGACATGAGAAAGAAATCACACTTCCAAGAATGGTTTTTGGCCATGTGAATCCATGAACTGTCCTAGAAATTCTTGTTGTGTGCCTTCAACTTGATTCCAACTCACAGCAACCCTGTATGACAGAGTACAACTAACACATAGGGTTTCCTAGGCTGTAAATCTTTACAGGAACATATCTCCAGTCTTTTCTCCTGCAGAGCCTCTGGTGGGTTCCAACTGCCTACGTTTCGGTTAGCGGCTGAGCACTTAACCATTGAGCCACCAGACCTCCTTGACTAGAAAAAGAGGGCCTTACCATCTGAGTGACTCAGTAAATAAATTGTGAATGTCTAATAAACATTGCATCCAGACCTTCCTACGTAGCCTCAATGTGAATAAAATTACTCATCTTCATTATTCATTCATGTTTTCCTTCTTCCACCTCAGCCCTTCACAACGAATCTGAATAACTTTGCCTTAGCATACAGCCCAGATAGACACAACAGTGCTTTGTACCTTTGTTACATAAATAGAAGTGTGAGAGTATGGAAATGTGCACAACAGACTTCAGTAATGATTTTAGCATTCCTCATCCCATTCCATCCCATAAAGAATATTCTCTATAAACAAGTACCATAAAAATAAGGAGCAATGCAGGAGTATTTTCAACACTGCACAGATTAAGCCAGAGAATCTTGAAAAGAAAGAAATCTGCTCCTCAGGATGAAAGTAAACCAAAGAGCCACTGCTCAGAAGAAAAAAAAAAAATGTTATCTGTAGTATTTTTTAATATCAGTTTGATGAGATCTAGGTTATAAACAGGTCTGGTGCCATGTAATTTGCAGCATAATTTCACTGTCTGTTTATCTATCCATCCGTCCACCCATTCATATGTATATAACATAGGCAGGAAATCTGGTGTCTGTCGCTAGTTCATAAATCAGTGTCTGCTCTCAACAACATCTGAATACAAATGTGATTAAATTTGATACCATGCCCATTTTTCTTTTATCAGATTTCAGAATACGATGCCTTGGCAGCTGTCCTATGGTAATGTGTTTTGCTCTTAACCCCCTGAGTCCCAGATTTCTTCAACATATGAAATCCCTTACAGGGATTACTGAACAAAGTAACCACTGCTACTCTCCACGTGGACATTTTTCCTCAGCATATCACAGAAAGCAGAGTGGAAGAACTAGAAATCACAGAGATAAGGGAAAGAACCAGAAATGGCAATGGAAAATGGGAAGAAACCTCAGAATCACTGTTTTTGAGACAGAAGAGACCTTAGAGATGGTCTAACCCTGTGCTTCTCAAAATTGAATGCCACCTGGGTGTCCTGTTAATGTGCAGATTGTGACTCAGGAAGTCTGGAGTGGAGCCTAAGAGTCTGTATTTCTAACAAGCTACCAAGTGGCCCCATATTGCAGGTCTCACATGTTGAGGAGCAGTCTAGTTAGTCCACTAAGTTCCCAAACTCAGCAGCCATCTAATGGACTTACTTATCCTCCCCAGAATAACAAATCAGATTTTACAGGAAGATGGTCCTTGGATATTGTATTTTTAAGAGCCATCCATCAATTCACATGATTGGTCAGGTTTGGGAAACTCTGAAAACTGGAGTCTAAAAAAGAAACACGGCTTCCTTAAGCTTTCACAGTTCATTGATAAGGGAAGTTGCAACTTTAACTCAGGTTCTCAAGCAATGCTTTTGCCACTAATCTAATCTCAGTAGAAATGGAATAGTCAGAATGGAGGTGGGGCATATTCTAGGCTATTCTAGACAGATGCTAATAAATCGGTTATTCAGAATGGGTGCTGAAGAATCATCCTGGATTATCAAAATAGGTCCCAAAACAATATCCAGCTATTCTGTGAAAAAAAACAAAACAAAAATGCCTTTATTAACAATCAAGCCAATATTCAGACAGACCGTTTTCTCTTTCTCTTCCTTCTCTCGACCTCTGAGAGTGTATTTACCAGAACATCTACTACTCAGTTTTGAAGCTACATTCCAGAGTTGTCTATAGAAAGGAGGATGCATCAAGGTAAGAATTTCACAATCTCCACCAACTCATGCAAGCATTTTCGCTCTGCCAATGATATCTAGATCACCCCAGAACCAGTTACTGTCAGGGAGACTCTAACACCGTGTGCGTCGGAGTAGGACTGCACTCCATAGGGTTTTCAATCACTGATTTTTCAGAAGCAGATTGCCAGGCCTTTCTTCTAAGGTATTTCTGGATAGACTTGAACTTCCAACCTCTCAGTTACCAGCTGAGTGTGTTAACCATGTGTACCACCCAGAGACTTCTAGGTCACCCCAGGGGTACCAAAATGCTAATGCTTCCAATTGGAAAGTTCAATAAGAAAGAACAATTTGAAAACATGTACTTCTTCTCTTTGGTGGGTCAATAGCCAGATTTATTTCCTTCAGAAAATAAGATGGAGTCTATAGATGGGACCACAGATATCTGAGGTTCTCTATAAACTGCAAACTCCTAAACGCTAAATCATACAGTTAGGGTAAGCCATTGAATAAATTAATAAGCATTATGTATACCTCTATTTCTTTTTGGAGGAACAGAAACCTCTATTTCTTTTTGGAGGAACAGGAAAGACACCCATTGCTTACCTTAAAAAGCAGAATATTTTATGATACTTAGAAAATGCAAAACGACGGAAACAGCATATCCAACTTAAAACTTGTAAAGTGATAACCGGTTAAACATCAACATTTTTAAGATGTATTAAGAGTGTCTCATACACCTGGAGTCGGTTGGGGAAGCAAAACACATGCAATAGCTCAGACACGCAGCTATTACCTTAGCAGAAG
This sequence comes from Elephas maximus indicus, assembly GCF_024166365.1. Classification (NCBI taxonomy): domain Eukaryota; kingdom Metazoa; phylum Chordata; class Mammalia; order Proboscidea; family Elephantidae; genus Elephas; species Elephas maximus. Next base: position 15,668,217 of record NC_064830.1, read on the forward strand.
GCTTTTGGCCAATGTTGGCAAGGGAGCTCTTGAGGCACCATTTCATACAATGTTAGCAGAGGTAAATTGCTATAATTTTTCTTGATAACTCTTTGGCATATGTATCAAGGGCTTCAAAAATCTCGAAGATTATGATATTTCTGGCCATCAGGCCTAAGGGAATAATCAACTTTGTGCACAAAAGATGTTATCCATAAGGCCATCTTATTTGTAATAACAAAAAAAGAAAAAGCCCATTGCTGTCGTCAATTCTGACTCATAGCAACCCTATAGGACAGAGTAGAACTGCCCCCTAGGGTTTCTGGATTTAACCTGCCAACATTTTGGTTAGCAGCCATAGCACTTAGCCACTACACCAGCAGGGTTTCCTTATTTGCAATAGAAAACCATCAATATCCAAAATGAAGAAATGGCTAAGTGTATGATACATATAACTTATACAGTCATTTAAAGATGTAGTTGGGAGAAATAGGGAACTTTTCACATTTTTAAGTAGAAAGAGAAACATGTAAGAGTGCATAATCTTAAATGCACTGAATCCATGGTAGGGGACTAGAGAAAATACAGCTTATCTACACACAGCACCGACTGCAGAGGCCATGAAATTATCTACACAATTGCAAATAATCAATGATGATTACATGAACTACCATAATTAACAAGTGCCAATGGATGCTAGAATTTTTTTTTCCTCTTTTTTTTTTGATGTAAGTTTTAAACAGTAATCTCTAGAATCAGAAATGTAATTCATTTTATTTTAAAAAAATCATAGAGGATAGAACAATAGAGTTCCATCCTGACTGTTCTCCCCTTCAGTGGCTTCCCACTGGTGTGGGGGGTGAGGTGACACTCTCAGAGGAGGTGACCCCAAAATGACTGCCAATAAAAATATCCATGTAGAACAACAACAACAAAAAAAAAATTTCAGAAGCCCAGCTTACATGTATCAATATACCTACAAGGCTAAAACTCTATGCTCCGGTCACAGCTGTCATTATTATCCAATCACAATGACACTTCAAATCACCTGGTTTTGCCTGCACACCCTGCAAGCACGCCCTTCTTTTCCTTAATGGGAATGTTTTTATAGTTGCTAATTTTGTCAGATTTTCTGGTGTTTAAGCTATAATATTGTGGTAATTAGTATTTGTGAACCTATATCAATAACTTTTTTTGAGAATTGAAGAAGTAATTAAAGGAAAAGGAGTGATATATGAGTAACATTACTACAAAAAATATTACTAAAGATTCTTTCTGTATGGTCTGGTTCAGGAGGGGATCCATGTTGGGGGTTGGCACCATGAGTTACGGCACTGGGTGACACAACCCTTGTGACGCCACTGCCCACCACAGTCTCCTCCTCCCCTTAACAGCATTCTGAGACTTTTGACAAAGATTTCCGTCTGAGGCTTTCAACCCTCTTTCCTCTGGACTCGATAGGGTTAACAGCCAACCTGCAGCTCTCCCACCCAGAAAAAGCTGTGATTATCTTACTAGCAAGTCTTTCTGCAACCAGTTCCTAGACACAAAAGCCCAAAGCTAGAGTTGGGGGTGGGGCATGTGCGGTGTGGCTTTTCTCTGCTTTTCAACATAAAAAATGAGAAGAGAAAGCAAAATCTTTTTTTTTTTTTTTACAAAAAAAGAAATGCTTAAATGCTAGGCTTCCCGCCCCCCCCCCCCCCCCCGCCCCTCCAAGTAGCTGGGATTCTAAGGCAGGGATTCAGCTTTTTGTTGTCTCAAGTAGGATACTATTTATCGGGTGCACAAAAGCAGATAAAGCCACAAATGAGTTGCCTGGTCACTCTTGCCGACAGGAAGACGTACGGGAACATGCGTGAGGCACCCTCCTCTCCTGTTCACTGAACTCAGTTCAAAGGGTCTGAAATCCACATGCCACAGTTATCGGTTTGCAGTTAAGCTGGACATAATATGCAAAGCCGGTGGGAGAAGAGCTGGCAGGCGGATGTGGGGCTGGCTGCTCTCTCCTCTTTCTCTCTTTCCCCTCCTTGGCCTCCCCTACAAGTCTTTGATTTGGTGAGTCTCCAGTGTCCCTGAACTACCAAGCTCTGGGTTGCGCCTGTGGATTTCTCTGGGTTGGGTTGTATTTTCAGCCTAGTGAAAGAAATATCAGGTCTGCGAGAACTACCTCAACCTTCAAGATTCTAGAAAAGAAGGATTTAAATTTCTATTTAAAATAGCTTGTTATAATTGGGACAAAGATTCTCCTCCCTGAGGCACTTTGAGTCAATTAATTGAGTTTTTTGAAGTGTTAATAGAAAAAAAAAAATTGTTGACCTTTTCCAAAGCTGTTTCATGGAGCTATTCAAGAAAATTGCTGGACTATTAACCAAGCCAATTCTGGGCCACAGAGACCCCCAAGAGCTGAATAGGCTTGGGGATGGTTAAAATAAAAAACCTGGAAAATTCATTAATCATATCAGGAAAAAGTACCCATTTGATTAAGAGATCTCTTTTGCCCTGGTATGTAAGCCTTTGTGTGTGCATCAGTGTGAGTGTGTGTGTGTGTGTGTGTGTGTGTGTAAAAGAGAAAGAGAACAACTTTAGGGGGTTGGGTGATGAAAATGGTATTATATTATCATTTGAAAAAGAGAGGCAGAGAGTAAATATGATTTTGTAAATCTAAACAACAAAGCAAACTTCAGAATATATAAAATATAGCGGAAAGATATTCAGAGGAACTGATCCCCTTTTACTTTATGGATCAAACTAATGAAAATGAAATAGAATTCAAGTGAAGAGAGCTCAGGAACTGAAATCCTGGAGGTCTAACTCTGGTTTAGGGTTTTTTCATACCCCCAAAGTCCCTAACATGTCTAAAGGTAAAATGGGCATGGTTGGTGGATTAATGCCAGTAGGTATATGCTGGTTAACTTTAGCCTCATCTATAGAGTGTGCCCTGTTGGTACAGTGGTTACAGCAATCAACTGCTAGCCAAAAGGTCAGTGGTTCAAAACCACCAGCAGCTCCGTGGGAGAAAGATGTGGCAGTCAGTCTGCTTTGGTACAGATTTACAGCCTTGGAAATCCTGTGGGGTTGCTATGAGTTGAAACTGACTTGAGGGCAGTGGGTTTTTGTTTTTTTATGACAGAGCTGACAACATTATTTCCATGTTCTCTTTGTGCTCTAATTCTTCAGGTATCCATGAAAATCCTAGACATCATTTTTCTTCTCTGTGATTAAAACAAACAAAAACAGGCAGAGCCAATGACAAGTTTCACTATTCATTTTTTCCTCCTGTAGCTTAAGCTTCTGCTAATGGTACTTTGGAAACAAATAACCAGAGCTGAATGAAGCAAACAGCAGTGCCAAAGTTGGGCAGGCTTTACAGGGCACTCTTTGTAACTTGAACAGATGGCTATATAAATAAAGTACTTGATTTAACTACAAGTAAACCTTCTATTCATCTCCCATAGATTGGAAATGGGGTGATTGGATTAATTAAATATTCTGGTAAACAGTGAGGCTCCATTTATCTACGGATGGATTACCATTTGTAAAAATGTACATTACGATTAAATACACTGTGCACCAGCTCGATGGAACACAATCTCACCCTCCACCATGGAGCTCTCGATGGACCCAGGCTCATCATCACAGTGACAGCCAGGTCAGCAAGACCTAACTGATGGAAGCTTCCATTTGGTAGAACACTGGAGTTCCATTGTACGGATGCAGGAAAAGCTCCAGAGACAACACAGCCTCACTGGATGTTAGAGGAAGGTCTGGGATGACAAGAAAAAATAGACACATTTCTGGGAAGGGGCAAGTTTGATAAGGAGGCATGAGAGACGTAAAAACTGAATTTTCCCCCTGATCTAGTAGGATCCTGGGAAAAGAGAAGAGAATGTCTAGGTTATGGGAGACTGCAGCAGGATATGGAGCCCTGGTGGGGCAGTGGTTAAGAGATCAGCTGCTAACAAAAAAGTTGGCAGTTCGAATCCACCAGCCACTCCTTGGAAACCCTATAGGGCAATTCTAGTATAAGTTGGTATTGACTCAACAGCAATTTTTTTTTTTTTTTTTTAATAGCAGCATTTATATGGTCTGACCCGGCTCCCAGGACCTTATGGCTAACTAGACCTGGAGGGATTTTCACTTCAGAGTAAGGCAAAAAGATAGAGAAAGATATATAGAATGCAGCCATCTCACTAAACCTTCCCCAGTACTAACTGACTGGACACCACGGTGGCAGGCAGTACCATGGAATGGGTAAGAACGTTGAAACCTGGAGCCCATGGAATCTGACCAAAATGACTGGGAATCCCTGAAAGGCTTTGAGTAAGCTATTTAACCTCTCTGAACCTTAACTCTCTCCTCTATAAAATGACTCAACCGTACAGACCTTACATTGAATTGTTGAGTCAGGAAAACAACAGAGGCAGGATGCTTAGCATGATGTCTGGCCTGTATTAAGTGCTCAATATATGGCAGCCTTTATTATTTTTTTTTTATTGTTAATTTCAGTATGCAAGGACATCAAAAGGAGTTCCCCTGACAGTGAGAGAGAATATATAATACCCACCATAGTGTCATTTGCTTTGGCATTGAGATATTGTACCATTTAAATGTTTTGAGCAACCTTTCCTATTTCTATGACTAAGGCCCCACCTAGTACCCTGACTTCTGTCAGGACTGAGGTCTGACTTGCTCTTGCCAGAGTTTCTCCCTTGTTGTGTTATACCAGGCTCCTTCTCCAGGCTCCTACTCCTAGACTGTCATCCTCACTCCAAAACTCCAGTTCCTACAGCTGGACTTTCCAAATGCACACTGCTAACAGGTCCCCATTCCTTTTTCCTACCAGTCACCTGTTGACTGCTGGCTGGTGTGGACTGTCCCCTCAGGATTGCCTGAGCATCTTCCTGTGTAAAACTGGGGCTCAGGTCACCCACAGTGCCTTGGTCAGCACACGGCAGTTTCCTTTCCTTTGGCTTTTGCCCTGTGCTAGGGGATACACATTTTAACAACAACCAAAAAAATTAAATCAGTGGTTATAGAGTAAATTCCAACCCTTCATGACCCCTTGGATGCAGAGTAGAACTGCACTCCATAGGGTTTTCATGGCAAGCAGATTGTCAGGTCTTTCTACTGAGGCATCTCTAGGTGAGTTTGAACCACCAATCTATCTGTTACTAGCCACATGCTTAGTGGTTTGAACCACTAAACTTTTGGTTGCACCACACAACATCTCATTTACTCTTTTAACTACCTATGAAATTAACAGTGTTATTTCTATCTGTGACTCTCTAGCACAAAAGGCACACAGGCACGCCCCTGTAGCAGGCCATTGAGGCACCACTTCGGTAGGAGCCAGCTTTCTTAGGTGGCCTGTGTCGAGTTTACAAAAGAGGAAAAGATGAAGATGAGAAAGAGTTACCATGAAATATCTCCCTTTGGATTCTAATGACATGTCTATTAACAATTCATCCTGGTGGTAAATGATCATAAAATCCAATTGTTGGCTGGTCCCAGGCACCTCATAATGACAACACCAGGAAAAGGACCAACAGTCCACTTCTGCCAACCCCATAAACCTACTCTGTGCTGCCGGAATAAAAGCATCCCATAAAAGGTGGGAACTATAAAAACTCACGAGGAAGAAATAAACATGTAACAATATAACACAGATGGGCGTTTCTGATGGGACCGAGCTGCACTGGAAAGGAGCAGAACTGGTATCTCAGGTTGTTTTTGCCACAGTCAAATACACGGCATCTCGATCTTCTCTAACTTGCCCTGATCCAGGTCTTGGAGAGCATCTCTAATGTTTTCTAGAGGTCTTGAAATGCAGAATGTGAAAACTGCAGTCCCTGGATGGCTCAAGTGGTTAAGCATTCAACTACTAGCCGAAAGGTTGGCAGTTCGAACCCATCCAAACCCACTCAGAGGTGCTTTGGAAAACAGGTCTGGCAACCTGCTTCTGAAAGTTCACAGCTTTGAAAACAATACAGAGCAGTTCTACTCTGCACATATAGGGTTGCCATGAGCAAGAATCAACTTGACGGCAGCTAACAAAAACAACATTGTGAAAACTATGTGGCTATAGGGTTCCTATGAGTCGGAATTGACCTGACAGCAATGGGTTTTTGTTTTGTTTTGTTTTTTTATTGGAATTAGACAAACTCAGGATCAAATTGCAAGTTTGCACTTATTAGTTGAGCTGCCTTGGTCAGGTCACCTCAGCTTCTGAGTCTCAGTTTTCTAGTATGTAAACTAGCCATTCATGGTGTTGTCTCATAATGTGATGCTATCTATGCTGTGCACACCCTCATCACAGAACTATAGCCCATATTCTATCAAGAACATTTCAGTTAATGCTGCATAGTAACCTAAGGAAAAGAAGGAAACATCTGGGAGAACAAGAACCACGATTGTCATGCATGCAGGGTCAGCAAAAAGTTCAGAAGTCAGTGTGAAAATGTGATTTTGGCACCCCATCCCTGTATCCAGTCTCAGGGAAGTGTGTGAATCATAAAAGGAAGAAAGAAGAAGGACATACTGTTTATACAAATGAATAATGAAAGTCCAAATCAGGACATCATGCAAGAATGGAATTCCTAAAAGGAGAGGACTGCAGAAAGGTCTGTGTGTGCACCAGCTCTACTTCATCTTGTTTCCAAAGGCCACTCCTAAAAACCTGTGGCCGTCCAGTCAATTCTGACTCATAGTGGCCCTATAGTACAAAGTAGAATTGCCCCATAGGGTTTTCAAAGCTGTAATCTTTATGAAACCATACTGCCACATCCTTCTCCCATGGAGCAGCTGGTGGATTCTAACCATTGACCTTTTGGTTAGCAGTCAAGTGCTTTACAACTGCACAACCAGGGCTCTTGAAGGACCACCCCAGGACAATAATACTAGACCTTAAAGATCATCGTGTCTAACTTGTTTTTCTTTAACAAAAGAGAAAAACAAGATACAGAGAGGCAAAGTGATTTGTGCCAGGAAAGTGAACTGTTCCTGCAGATAGGATCTTCTTCCTTCCATGTGCTTCACCTCATACCTCAGTCATTTTTGTCAACACATAAGTATTGATTGTCTATTATTTGCAATGACCTGAACAGGGGAGGGGAAGATGTGAGACATGATAGCTATACTCAGAAGTTTCTGTAGAAACAACACCCCACTCCCAGCTCTGACCTAATGGAGAGGAGTCATGAGTGATAAGCTGCAATATAGCACGTCACATCATAGATATCAAAAGGGGACTGCAGAAAAGGATGGTCCAAGATTATGGTGTAGTCAGATGCGTCATAATGTCCCCTTTACAAGAAATACTCAAGAAAACAAGTGAATCAGATATAGATGACAATTTTGGAACCCTGGGCATCAAAGGGAAGGCTGAAGAACTGAATCGAATGCCAAGTGGAAGGAGAAACTCTACAAAAACAACAGATGTGGAGAATTGTGGATCGTAGGTGCTCCAACAGCTGGACCTGCTTAATGTTGCCCATTTGGAGACAAAGCAAGAGCGTTCCCAGCCAAATGACCTATCGCCTGGTGCTGCCAAGTAGGAGTGCCCCTGCACACACAGAGCCAGGCCAGAGAGCTCCCAACCCAGAGAAAGTTAAGTTCCCTCACTGCATTCACTATGCCTCCCAGCCTCCTATGTTGGAGGCCAGCGGACCTGCAGTGCCCCCCTCGCTCTCCTCATCCACCCTCCCCAGTATGCGCTCACAGACCAGTGGCACCATTCTCTGCCCTGCCCCATGCACCAGGAGCTCATAGACTTGCAGCATCCACTACTCCGCCCAGCCACCAAAGCTGGGGACTTGCAGACCAGTGGTGTCCACTCCCCCACCCAGCCTCCCAATGGTGCACTCACCCCCATGCTGTGCTCTAGTGGATGGGGGAGTGCATCCTCTGAGCATGTTCCTGCAAACTGGAGGCACCCCCACACCATCCCTGCAACTGGAGGCTTGTGCTCACTCCAATCACCTCCACACAACCCTGTCTGCCTGCCCAAGAATGGCAATTTGATTTCCTGTGCCACTCATCTGGTGATCGGTGACTTGTGTGCCCTCACCCCAAACACCCAGCAACTGGTGGTATGCACACACAGCACCCAACCAAGTGACAAGTGAGAACACACCCTGCACACATGTCCAGGTGACCAACTGGACAGGTACATCACCACACCAGCAATACAAATCACATTCTGACAGGCACTAGCTACACACCTGTCAAATGACAAGCCAGAAACCCTAGTGCCCTCATCTCATGTCCAACCTGCAGCACACATTCCACACCCAAACAGATCCTAAAGGCCATCTGCACTTGCACTGAAGCCTCTTGATACTTAACCCCCAAAGAGACCCCAATTCCTCCATGAACAGCAGGCAAACCCCATCCATTTGGGTAGGGTTCTCTCACAGCAGACCTTCAGACCTTCCATGACCTCCAGAGAATGTACTAACTGCTAACACCAAACTTAATACCTCGGAGACAGCAGACAAGAACAAATCATATGAAGAAACAGGATAAGATGGCTCAAACAAGTGAGAAAAATGAAGGGGCAGAAAACCTTCCTGAGGAAGAAGTGGTAATGGAACTATCTAACAAGAAATTCAAAAGACATATGTAGGATCCTCAAAGAGATCAAGGAAAATGCAGACAAAAATCCTAGAAGAATTCAGGAAAGCAATACAATAGCAAAATTACAAAATAAACAGACAATTAGAAACCATACAAATACAACAACAAGAAATCGAGAAGATTAACAGTAAAATACCAGAAATAGATAACTCGATAGAACTTAGAAGTAGAATTGAATCAATGGAAGAAAGAATCAGCAAAATAGAGGATAAATTCCTTGATACTACTTTGTCTGAGGAACAATCAGAAAAAAAGAATGAAGAGAAACGAAGAAAGCCTAAGAGTTATGTAGGACATTATCAACAGGGATAGTTTATGCATAATTGCAATTCCAAAACAGGAGAAGAAGAAGAAGAAGAAAAAAAAGAATAAAAAGCACAGAGATAACTGTGGAAGATTTTTTGGCAGAACACTTCCCTAATATCATGAAAGACGAGTAGATTTTCACCCAAGAAGCTCAACAATTCCCAACTCATACAAGACTCTAAACTTGCCAAATCAAAGAAAAAGAAAGAATTCTGAGGGCAGTTTGTGAAAAATGAAATATCACCTAAGAAGGGTACAAATAAGACTAAGCTCTAATTTCTCAGGAGAACACGTGTAGGCAAGAAAGCAATGGGATGACATATATAAAACACTGAAAGAAAAGAATTACCAACCAGGAATCATATATCCAGCAAAACTGTCTTTCAGATACGATGGCAAACATAGGACATTCCCAGATAAACAGAAATTAAAGGAATCTGTAAAAAACCAGATCAACTCACCAGAACTACTAAAGGGAGTCCCCCAGCAAGTGAATCGACGACATCAGACAACAACCTGAAATGAAGACATGACAGCATCACCCAGATATGAATCCAGATAAAGAATTTTCAAAAACAAAATGAAGCTGCAAAACTCAAAACAGGGAGCCAGAAATGTCAATCTGTAAATAACAACTTCAAAACCAAAAGGGGAATAAATGGTGAAGTTATAGAACTTCCATATGGAGAGGAAATCAAGGTGACATCAAGATATAATAAACTGTTTTAAACTTAGGAAGATGAAGGTAAAGTTTAGAGTAACCACAAAAAAAAAAATTTTTTTAATCTACTCACCGAAATAAAGAAAATAAAAAAGACTCAGCAAAAACAGAATCAACAACAATGAAGAAAATGAAAAGAAAATCCATACCAATAAGAACTGAGCACAAAAAATTATGCAGAACAAAGAAACTGTTAATACCTCAAAAAAAGCATTAAAAAATGACAGCAGTAGATTCATACCTATCAATAATCACATTGAATGTAAATGGTTTAAATGCAGCAGTCAAGAGACAGAGAGTGGCAGAATGAATTCAAAAAAAGAAAAGACCCATCAACATGTTGCCTACTTCAGACACAAAAACCATAGGATGGAAAAAATATATCAAGCAAACAGTAACCAAAAGAGAGCAGGAGTGGCAATAATAATCTCTGATGAAATAGACCTTAAGTAAAAATCCATTATAAGAGACAAGGAAGGGCACTATAAAATGATTAAAGGGTCAATCCACCAAGAGGACACAACCATAATAAATATTTATGTATTCGATGACAGAGCTCAAGAACGCATAAAACAAACTCTAAAACAATTGAAAAGAAAAATAGACAGTTCTACAGCAATAGTAGGAGCCTTTAACTGGCTACTTCTGATGGTAGACAGAACAACTAGGGGAAAAAAAAACTCAACAAAGATACAGAAGATCAACCAGCTTGACCACATCGACCTATACAGAACACACCGCCCAACAACAGCACAGCACACATTCTTCTCTGGAACACATGGATCATTTTCTAGAATAGACCATATTTTAGGCCACAGAGCAAGCCTCAAAAAAACTCAAAAACAAACATCAAAATAATACAAAGCATCTTCTCTGATCATACTATATAACTCAACAAAAAGAACAAGAAAAAATTAAATACATGGAAACTGAATAATACCTTACTTAAAAACTACTTGGTAATAGAAAAAAAGAAAAATAAAAAGTTCCTAGATTCAAATGAGAATGAAAACACGACATACCAAACCTTTGAAAAGTAGTGCTCACTGGTAAATGTGTAACAATAAATGCACATATCAAAAAAGAAAAAAGGGCCAAAATCAATACCTTAACCTACAATTCAAACAAATAGAAAAGGACAAAAAAGAAAGAAAGAAAGAAAGAAAAGCCCATAATCAAAACAGAAAAACAATAGAAAGAATGACTAAGACTAGAAGTTGGTTCTTTGAAAGGATCAATAAAATCGACAAACCACTGATCAAATTGGCAAAGAAAAAAATGAGAAGATTCAAATAACTGAAATAACAAATGAGATGTGTGACATTACAACAGAACCAACTGAGATAAAAAAAAATAAATAATAGAGTATTATGAAATATTGTACTCCAACAAATTTGAAAACCAAGAAGAAATGGACAAATTTCTAGAAACACATTACTTAGCTAAACAAACATAAGTAGAGGTAGAAAATTGGAACAGACACATAACAAAAGAAAAAATTGAAGAGATCATAAAAAAAAAATTCCAACCAAAAAAAGCCCCAGCCCAGATAGCTTGACTGGAGAATTCCGCCAAACTTTCAGAGAAGAGCTGACACTAATTCTACTCAAACTATTCCAAAATATAGAAAAGGAAGGACTATTCCCTAATACACTCTATGACGCCGGCATAACCCTGATATGAAAGTCAGGCAAAAACACCACTAAAAAAGAAAACCACAGGCCAATATCCCTCATGAATATAGATATAAAAATTCTCAACAAAATTCTAGCCAACAGAATTTAACAGCATATCAAAAAAAGAATACATCATGATCAGGTGAGATTCATACAAGGGGTGCAAGGATAGTTCAACATTAGAAAACCAATCGGTGTAATTCACCACATAAATAACACAAAAGAAAAGAGTCACATGATCATATCAATCAAGGCAGGAAAATCATTTGATAAAATTCAACGCACTTTCCTGATAAAAACCCTCTGTGAAATAGGAAGAGAAGGAAAAGTCCTCAACCTAATTAAGGGCTATATGCAAAACCAACAGCTAATATTATTCTCAACAGAGAAAGATTGAGAACATTCCCCTTGAGAACAGGGACAAGACAAGGATGCCCTTTATCATCACTCTTATTCAATACTGTACTGGAATTCCTAGCTAGAGCAATAAGGCAAGAAAGGGAAATAAATAAAATCCAAATTGGAAAAGAAGATTCTTAGGCTAGGTTCTCTAGAGAAGCAAAACCAGTAAAGAGTATAAATATATAGAGAGAGAGAGATTTATATCAAGAAATGGCTCACTCAGTTGTAGAGGCTGGAATATCCAAAGTCCATGGGTCAGGCTGGACGTGTCTCATTCACGTAGCCACAGGGGCTGGTGAACCCCAGGTCAGGAGGTCAGACAGCAGAGCTCTGGCTCACAGGCTGTAAAAACTGAAGAATTCCAAGATTGGCTGCCAAGAGGGCAGGTAAGCTGCTAGCTCAGGTGCCAAAAGCAGGAGGTCGGATGAACAAGAGCCAGCTGCAGGATCCGAAGTAAGCAAAAGCCAAGGAGCCTTGCCGTATAGTCCACCTATCTTAGATGGAAACCCTGGTGGTGTAGTGGTTAAGTGCTATGGCTGCTAACCAAAGGGTTGGCAGTTCAAATCCACCAGGCGCTCCTTGGAAACTCTGTGAGGGAGTTCTACTCTGTCCTATCGGGTCACTATGAGTCGGAATCGACTGGACTGCACGGGATTTGGTCTTTGGTTTTGCCTTAGATGCAAGCCACACCCCCAAGGAAACTCCCTTTCAACTGATTGGCTAGTCACAGCAGATCCTATCATGGAGGCAGGTGATCACATTATATCAGATCTCGTTATGGAGGTGATTACATTCTTGCACAACTGCCAGGCTGCATAATAACTGCCAAACCACTGAGAATCATGGCCCAGCCAAGTTGACACACAACTTTAACGATCACAGCAGAAGGCAAACTATACTTATTCACAGTTGGCATGATCATATGCATAAAAAATTCCAGAGATTCCACAAGAAAGCTACTGGAACTAATAGCAGGATTCAGCAAAATGGCAGGGTACAAGATCAGCACACAACTAACAAGGAGGATTCTGAAAGGGAAATCAAGAAAACAATATCATTTATAATCACCACTAACAGGATAAAATACCTAGGAATATACCTAACCAGGTATATAAAAGACTTATACAAGGTAAAGAGTAAAACACTAATGCTAGAAACTAAAAGAGATCTACATAAATGGAAAAACATTCCATGCTCATGGATTGGAAGACTTAACATAGTGAAAACATCAATACTACCAAAAAAGCAATCTAGAGATATAGTGCAATCTCGATCCAAATCCCAATAAGATTCTTCAGTGAAATGGGAAAATTAACTTCCAACTTTATATGGAAAGGAAGGAGGCCTCAAAATGCTAAAGCGTTACTGAAGAAGAACAAAGTAGGAGGCCTCACACCTCTCTATCTCAAAACTTATTATACAGCCACGGTAATCCAAACAGCCTGGTACTGGTTCAATTACAGACACATAGACCAATGGAATAGAGTTGAGAGAATCCAACAATAAATCCTTCCATCTACAGGCAGCTGATCTTCAACAAAGGGTCAAAATCAAAGTCCATTCAATGGGGGAAAAAACAGTCTCTTTAACAACTGGTGCTGCCAAACTGGATATCCATATGCAGGAAATGAAATAGGATCCATAGCTCACACCACACACAAAAACTAACTCAAAAGGGATCAAAGATCTAAATGTTAAAGTAAAACCTGGAAGATAGCATGTGGTCAAAATTAACCAAAAAAAAAACTAGTTGTGAACAGGTCCATTCAGACTCATAGCAACTGTATAGGACAGAATAGAACTGACCCTTAGGGTTTCCCAGGAGCAGCTGGTGGATTCGAACTGCTGACCTTTGATTAGCAGCCAAGCTCTTCATCAGTGCACTACCAGGGACAGAATTAAGGGATCTAATTTACAGCGTAAATAGCTTATCAAACAAAACTAAAAATGCATGAATAAGAGAAGATGAATTAGATAACTTGTTGCTAGGTGCTCTGGAGTCAGCCCCAACTCCTAGCAACCCCATGGGCAAGAAAGGAAGCACTTCTGGGTTCTGTACCATCCTCACAATCATTGTTATGTTTGAGTCCATTGTTGCAGCCACCATGTCAATCCATTTTGTTGAGGGACCTTCTCCTTTTTACTTGACCCTCCACTTTACCAAGCATGATGTCCTTCTCCAGGGACTGGTCCCTCCTGATAACATGTCCAAAGTACCTGAGAAGAAGTCTTGCCATCCTCACTTCCAAGGAGCAATCTGGCTCTACTTCGTCCAAGACAGATTCGTTTGTTCTTCTGGCAGCCTGTTGTATATTCAATATTCTTCACCAAGGTTATAATTCAAGTCTGTCAATTCTTCTTCAGCTTTACTTACTAATTGTCCAGCTTTTGCATGCATATGAGGCTATTGAAAATATCATGGCTTGGGTCAGGCACACCTTAGTTCTCAAAGTGACATAGTTGATTTTTACCACTTTAAAGAAGTCTTTTACAGCAGATTTAGCCAAACCAACACATTGTTTTATTTCCCAACTGCTACTTCCATGGGTGTTGACTGTGGATTCAAGTAAAATGAATCCTACACAACATTACTCTTTTCTCCATTCATTATGATGCTGCTTATCGGTCCAGTTGTGAGGATTTTTGTTTCTTTATGTTGAGGTGTAATCCATGCCAAAGGCTGTGGTCTTTGGTCTTCATCAGTAAGTGCTTCAAGTCCTCTTCACTTTCAGCAAGCAAAGTTGTGTCATCTGCATATCACAGGTTGTTAATGAGTCTTCCTCCAATCCTGGTGCCACGTTCTTCTTCATATAGTCCAGCTTATGGATAATTTGCTGAGCATACAGATGCAATAAGTGTGATGATAGGACATAACCATGATGTACACCTTTCTTGATTTTAAACCATGCAGCATCCCCTTTTTCTGTTCGAACAATTGCCTCTTGGTCTGTGTACAGGTTTTGCATGAGCACAATTAAGTGTTCTGGAATTCCCATTCTTCACAATGTCATACATAATATGATATGATCCATGTAATTGAATGCCTTTGCATAGTCAATAAAACTCAAGTAAACATCTTTCTGGTGTTCTCTGCTTCCAGCAAAGATCCATTCTAGATTGTAGACACTTGTCTACTTTTCGTAATGGGAGGGACAAGACCAAATATGGGTGAGGTCAGCTCAACTTGACCAAGGTAAATAAAGACACTAAGAACTACATGAGAAAAAGGGACGATTTTGGTAAATGCTGCAACATATACAATTTTGCAACAACAGTAAAAACAACCAAAAAATATGTATGTGGTCACATGGGTAGATACAGATGCATATATGTGCACAGAAAGGCATTCTCAAGTAAAGGCAGGTACGTGTATAGGTGTATCTGAAGGTATATCTATATACATGTTTGTGTGAACTGTGTGTATATCTGTATGTATAAGCCACATGGGGTCATAGTTATGGAGACTTCCTAGACATATCCAAACAATTCTTGGGATTAGTTTACTGGGTCAGAAGGCTTGGTACCATATCCTTGGGAGACAACTTAGTCAACTGTCATAAAATTGTTCGCAAAGATAACGTTCTACATCCTACATTGGTGAGTAGCCTCTGGAGTCTTAAAAGCTTATGAGTGGCCATCTAAGATATAACCATTGGTCTCTACTCTTATGGGGCAAAAGAGTCAAAGGCTCAAAAAAGAAACTAGTCCACGGGACTAATAGCCACAAGAACCACAGCTTTCTCTAACCTGAGACCAGAAGAACTAGATGGTACCTGCCTACTACTACCACCATTCTGAACAGGGACACCATAGAGGGTTCCAGATAGAATGGGAGAAAAATGTAGAACAAAACTCAAATTCCTAAAAAAAGCCTTACTTTTCAACTTAGATTTGAAGCTATTTCTGCAGGTCACCTTCCAGCCAAATGATAGAGTGGCTTATAAAATAAACAGTACCCCCCGTAAGTAATGAGCTCCCTTAAACAATTAACTACAGGAAACCAAACGATCAGCAGATACCCAAAAACAAAGATGAGAAGGCGAGGAGGGGAAGGGAAGCTAGATCAATGGAAACAGAGTAAACAGAATGGAAGTAATGAGAATGCTGACACATTGTAAAAATTGTAACCAATGGCATGGAACAACTTGTATAAAAATTGTTAAATGGGAACCTAATTTGCTGTGTAAACTTTCACCTAAAGCACAATAAAATATTACTAAAAAAAAAAAAAAGAAAGAAAGAAAGGTACATTCATAGTCTTATCATCCAAGGATAAACCACAGTTAATATTTTGCGGCGTGTCGTTATTTATTTATTTATTTCCCATTGTTGCTGAGTCAATTGCAACTCACAGCAACCCTATAAGATGGAGTAGAACTGCCCCATAGTGTTTCCAAGGCTATAATCTTTACGGAAGCAAATTGCCACATCTTTCTGGTGGGTCTGAATTGCTGTCCTTTTGGTTAGCAGCTGAGCACTTAACCACTGTGCCACCAGGGCACCCAAGTCATTATAGTTATGAATATTTATATCATATATACAATATTGTGCAGTAATTTTTTAACTTAACATATGTTTTTCATATTGTTAAAAGTTCATATAATTATATTAATCGCCTTCATTACCATGTGGCTGTATGACAATTTTCTTAGTCAATCTAGTGTCAGACGTTCAGGAAGTCACCATTTCTTCCACATTAACAAATAATGTGATGTTAATCACTGTGCATAAAGATTTTTCTATATTTTAGAGTGTATCTTTAAAACACGTTCTCTGATGTGGAATGAAGGTCAGTGGAATTGAACTTCTCTAAGTAAGTTTTTCTCTTCTTATTACAAAAATAATTTAAGTCATGACAGAAACTTGGAAAAGTGCAGAAACTATAAAAAAAGGCAACCCAGAGAAAATGTTTTAAATAGTATCTTTCATAATTTTAAAACTTAATTTTGATCCTATTGTTTATGTAAAAAGGAGGTGGGAGGCTGCAGGCCATGTATTCCAAGGAAGGGCAACACAGGTGAGTTGAGGTGGTTGTGTGGTTTCTGGGTGCCATCAAGTCGATTACAACTCACAGCAACCCCATGTGACTGAGTAGAACTTCCCCATAGGGTTTCCTACCCTGCTACGACAGTGGTTAAGAGCTTGGCTGCTAACCAAAGGTCAGGAGTTTGAATCTGCCAGTCACTCCTTGGAAGCCCTGTGGGGCAGTACTACTCTGTCCTATAAAAAAAAAAAAAAATTTTTTTTTTTTTTTTTTTATAGGGACACTATAAACTGGAATTGACTCAACAGCAACCAATTTGGTTTTAGGGGTTTTTTTTTTTTTGAATCGTTACAAAAGTAGACTGCCAGGTCTTTTCTCCCATGGAGCTGCTTTTGAGTTCAAACTGCTGACCTTTCATTTATCAGCTGAGCACTTAACCATTGTGCCATCAGTACTCCTTAGAAAGCTTTTTTTGGAGAAGTAAGGGCTTGAGCCTGTCCTTAGGGTACATTGTCAAGTTCCTGATTGACAGATTAAAGGCAGAAGATCAGTAAGGCAAAGGGGCAGTAGGACTGTGTGCACCTTGGAAGCAGGCCCACCATGTATCCAACTCTCCCATAATGGCCTATTGCTTTAATAGAAATGTAATTTTTCCTTTACAGCAGTACATGTCTGTAAAATTACCAGCAAAAGAAGTTGTATAAGAATCAGGAGGAGGGCTCCTGTTGTCTTCAAGGAAGATGTTAGATAAGCTTGGCTTTCCATGAGCCAGGGGCTGGGTACAGAATCAGTCCAGCTTCAGGAAACAAAGAGATCATTGCCAAGTGTAGGATTTGCAAAGCATTCCAGTGGAATTATGAAAACCCCAGTTAGAAAATAAAAAATTGTCTGTTTGGTGTGAAGTAAGCTTCACCAATGGGGTGAGGGAATATCAACCCTGTATCAGGCACCTTTCCATCCCTGGGAAATCATTAGGAAAAATTCAATTAAAGCCTGTGACTTTTATCAAATCTCTATGGCCAGTTTGAAAAGACTAATTCTTTGGAAAAGCTGACTCCAGCATTATCTGGCTTTAGCTGAGCTGTTATGAAAAGAATACAACACTAAAGAAAAAAAAGGTTATGCTTTTCTATTAAAACTAAAAAAAAAAAGACCCATAAAGCTGCCTCAGAAGCTTTGCCATGCTACTAGTACAGGACCCTCCACTGTTTTTATTTCACTCACCACCACCCCCACTCCTCTAATTCCTCCCCCTCGTCTTCTTTCTTTTTCATTCTGAGCCCTGGAGTTTGCAGAATTCAGGCTTTCTGAAAAGATGACTCTCTGAGCTTTAGTGTCTTTTAGGGGGTAGAATATTTGCCTCTCTCTGTCTAGAAATTGAGCCTTAGTTTTTGCTGATCCTGGTATTTCCACAAAATACAAAATAAGCAGTAAGAAAGGCAAACTGGGAGTTGAAGAAGGCTCTAACTTAATGAAGACAAGTTAGACAGAGCTATAGGCAAAAAAAAAAAAAAAAAAAATTATCCGGCATCCACATAATGCCAAAGATAATTGAGAACAGGAAATGTTAACATTGGAAAGAAACTTAGAATTCATCTTGTCAAGGGATGGGAAGGTTGCATATCAAACACCAACTCCAATTTTTTGGCATTGATACTCCTTTTACTCTGGAGTTTTGTCTTAAGGAGGACTCTGAGGCCAAAGCTGAAAGTCACCAGGGCGGTGTTATGATCAGACAGCAAGGTCTGCCATAGAAGGAGAAGATTAGAAGAGGCTGTATATTTTCAACTAATGTAACACTCTCTTTAAAGTGTTAAAAAGCAAAGAAGTCACTTTGAGGACTAATGTGTGCTTGAATCAAGCCACAGTATTTTCAATCACCTCATATGTATGCGAAAGCTAGACAATGGGTATGGAAGACAGAAGAATTAATGCCTTCGAATTACTGCGTTGGTGAAAAATATTGGACGTACTGACTGCCAGAAGAGCAAACAAATCTATCTTGGAAGAAGTGCATCCAAAACATTCCCTAGAAGCTAGGATGGTGAGACTTCATCTCATATACTTTGGACATGTTATCAGGAGGGACCAGTCCCTGGAGAAGGATATCATGCTTGGTAAAGTAGAGGGCAAGTGAAAAAGAAGAAGACCCTCCACAAGATGAATTGACACAGTGGCTGCAATGATGGGCTCAAGCATAGCAATGAAGTGAGGATGGTGCAGTATCAGGCAGTGTTTTTCTGTTGTACATAGGGTCCCTACGAGTCAGAACCCACTCAAGGGCACTTAACAACAACAACAACACTCTCATTACAGAAAAAAAAAGGAGCTCAAGACCCACAGGGGCTAAGCAATCTATCAAAAATCATACGGAGTCAATGCTTTAGGTCCTGACTCAAATATTGGTTCGGGGGGAAAAAAATGTTTAGGTCTGTTTTAGTTATCTATTATTACATAACAAACTGCTTCAAAACTTAGTAGCTTAAAACAATAATGATTTATCATTTCTCCCATCTTTGTGTGTTCAGTGGCTTGCCTCGGGGTGGTGGTATTGATGGCACTTACATGATGACCCAAGGATCTCAAGAAGGAAAAAGCAGAACTTCCAGTCCACTTAAACTCTAGGCTGGAACTGACAAAGTATCACTTCTATCCTATTCCGTTGGTCAAGGCAGGTCTTCACTTCTTGAATGTGTGGGTACGAAAGAGAAGAATTTGGCCATCTTTGCTGGTAATCCACCGCAGTTCCTCCTCTGTGCTGCCATCATATATCAGGTAAGAACTCCATAGGTTGTATCACCTTGGACAGGTTGACTAAGTGTCCTGAGTTACAATTTTCCAATCTATAAACTGGTGACAGTCCTTACCTTATAGTATTACTATGAGAAACAAACAAAAATATTGGTGAGGAGTGTGGCAGCCATGCACACAAGCAACCTGGCATAGGCAGACCTAAACACACCACCATTAATGATTCACCCCAGCCCAGCGTTCCCACATACACACAGGCAAACACAGGGAGCTGGCTTTGTTTTACAAAAACAAGACCTCCCTTACTCTGGGTCAATTTTTTTTTTAATGGAAAATTCCCAGGAATCTGATCAATACACTTACATAATCATTCACTCAGTATAACAGAGGGTTAGAACTCTGGAGAATCGCCTAACTCTACAGCCTTATGTGGAAATGAGGTTTGCAGTTCACAGAACGTTTCTAGCCTCAGTGATCTTTCCACTTCTTTGTTTAGATCCATTCAGAAATTCAGAAGAGTGTCCTTCCTGGCCAAGGGCTGTGAGGATGGAAGTAGTCCATTTCTGTCAATGTTTCATAGCACACTGGCTTCTTATATGAGGTACAACTTAATTTATCATGATCCTAAATTCCAGAGCACAAAGAAACTCTATTTGATGTAGATGTCAGGGGTGATATTCACTCAACAATTTTTCTAAACAACACTAGAAAAAGCCCCCATGCCATCGTGAGCTTGTGGGACTTAGACTGATCGTCTTACTCAATTGGTCCATTGGCTACAACAGAAACCTTAAAGCAGAAAGTGCTGAACTCAGAACATTGCTTACCAAGATGTCATTCTAAAGACCCATGATCTAGAAAAAATAAAAGTAAATAAACTACCATAAACATAAACATATAAATAAAATAGCCAGTGATTTTCTCAGATAAGCAAGCCAAAGCTTTCCAGGATTTTGATGCCTATACATCAGGAAATAAAAGGAAATTAGTGATTGTCTCTTACTAGTAATTTCTGACATCTATATATCTTTTTTTTTTTAAGAGTTGACACACAGATTAGACTTTTTATTCACACACAACTTTTCATGTAAGACAGACCGGTGTTACCCCCCATATATGCAGTTGTTGTTGTTAGGTGCAGTTGGGTAGGTTTCAACTCATAGGGATCCTGTGCACAACAGAATGAACCACTACCTGGTCCTGCGCCATCCTCACAATTGTTGGGCTTAAGCCCCTTGTTGCAGCCACTGTGTCAATCCATCTCGTTGAGAATCTTCCTCTTTTTTGCCAGCCCTCTACTCTACCAAGCATGTTGTCCTTCTCCAGGGACAGGTCCCCCCCGATAACATCCAAAGTATATGAAATGAAGTCTCACCATCCTCACTTCTAATGAGCATCCTGTATGTACTTTTTCCAAGACGGATTTGTTCTTTCTTCTGGCAGCTCGAACACCTGCCTCTGACTCAAAACCTAGTTCATTTCTCACAGTAGCACACAATACTATCTAGCCAGTTAGACCAAAAGCACTTGAAATAAAATCGTGTCTATGTCTAGGGGATTTCAGTTTTATACTCTCAATTCTATTGCCTCGGATTGTAAAGCATTTTGTGATTCAGGCTTTTAGTGTGTATCCCACCAGTCAAAAGTCATAATCTATTTTATAGAAGCTTAAGCCACTCACTAATACCTGTTAGAAGCCTACATGCTTCCTAGACATCTTAGAGGAAGACATAGAAGTCATGTTTGTCAAATTTGGGAATGATGCGTCTGTGAGAAGAATCTTAAATGCCCTGGAAATCAGTAATAACATTAAGAAAGGTCTGGACAGGTTTAAAAAATATGCTTAAATCAATCATATGCTGCAAGTAACATTGCAGCAGGATGAAATGAGAAAGTATAACCTTGGCTTCAAGAAGTATAGCTTCATAGGGGCAGGCTAGAGTTAATTTGGTTTAATAGTATTTCCTTTAAAAATAACCCAGGAGGAAGGTTTAAAAAAAAAAAAACATTGTTGAGTCGGTTCTAACTCATAGCGACCCCACAGGACAGAGGAGAACTGCCCCATCGTGTTTCCAAGGAGCAGCTAGTGGATTTAAACCGCCAACCTCTTTGGTTAGCAGCCCAGCTCTTAAGCACTGTGCCACCAGGGAGTTGGCTCTATAGTCCACCTGAGATTTTGGTGTAAAGTGTGGCTTGGAAGATTAATGCCCTCTTAGGCCACAGTAAGAGAGTTTGGGTATTCTGAAAAGGAAAAGTAAGATGTGGTCTTTCCATTGTTGAACAGAGTAGCACTCTTGACTGGCTAGTGTTGCAGAAGACAGACGAGAGACCACAGTGTATTTGAAGAATGAATTAAGGATCTGTTGATTTTTAGCCCAAAGAAGAAAAGATACACTGGGTGGGACTGAATAAATATTTTCTGATATTTTTAAGGTATTTGAAAGGTTTCAAATACAGCAGGCCAAATGGTGAATGCAAGTGGCAGCAGCAGTTATGGACGCAAGTCGCGGGGAACCCCAGGTGGGCTGGAGTGCTTCACGAGAAGTAGGCAGGGGGAGCCTGAGTGATTAGGAGGCTCCTGAGATCCCTGGGAAGATTAAACTGGATAATTTGTAATGTTTCCTTTAACTCCTGTATTCAAAGTAAGAATGCAGAGCTCTCTAAATGCTGCCTTTTAAAAGAGATCTCATGGAAGCAATTGAAAAGGTAATTAAGTTCTGAAAATGCTAAAATGCAAAAACAAACAAAAATAAAACTACCACACAATTCTGACTGAAATGAATTCAACAGACACACGTTTTTCAGCTCAGAAAAGCAAATTTACTTGAAATACTTCACGCTCCCCCTGAACTGGTAAAAGGGCATTGCTGATAGCCCATGACTGCATGGGTGACTACGTTTTGCATTCCCTACACAGACAGATTTTCATATTGACTAGCCAGGGATTACAAGCAGAGTGTCAACTCCTTGCCATTGGCTTGGTGTCTGCATTTCCGTGGAGCACACTCTAAAATGATGAGATTGGAGATGTTCTCTGAATGGTCTCATGTAGGCAGCGACAGACACCCTTAATCTGTAAGCGTTAGCAGAATGAGATGTAGTGGCAGAAAGTGTAATTGGATCATTTCGGTATTTTATGTCAGCGTGTCTAAGTACTGTTAAAGGATGCACCACGTACTCTCAGCCACCTGACAGCAATATAGGAGTTGTAGGTATGATAAATAATAGCAAAGTCAACTCTTTACTGGTGTATCTGGAGAGTGTGTGTGTGTGTGTGTGCGCATGCACGCACACACGGGTGCATGCACATAAGAGAAAGCATGGGTGCACTTTACCAAGGCGCTAGTCATTAAGGACGAAAGCTTAAAGATCTGCTGAGACGCATAATGACTTTCAAATCTTTCTGACATTAAAATGTTCTATAATCACCATTCCATTAGTAAAACCAGAAAAAGCCTGGCTTTGGTGTAAAGCACAAAATTCATTTTCCTTCTTTTTTTGCCCCCTAATGTCCTCGGGCCTAAACTATTCCAAGGAAGGAAATCAGTATGTTTTTCTGTCCTAAGAAAAAAAGGCCCAGATTTCATGGTTGCCCATGACAGGGAAACAATGAAGTTACCTATAATTGAGTTATATAATTAAGACTAAAGAAAAGATGAATCAATCCAGTCCACCAACCTCACTTTATGCGTAAGGAAATTGCGTTCACTCTTCCTTGTATGTGTCAGAACCCCCTAGAATACTCTTTGGCTTCTGACCATCAGATGGTAAGAGGAATGTAAACAGGCTTACATGTAAGACAGTTTATAGATCTGGAAACATTTAGCATAGACAAAAAGTGACTGAGGCGGGAAAGCATAGCTGTCTTCATGTGTCTAAAAAGTCATCTCACAGAGAAGGGATTACAGAGTTCTGGGTAGTTTGTAAAGACCAACAGTAGAGCCAATAGGTAAAGTTTCCAGGAAAGAATATCTTGGCTTAACATAACATGCCCTGGCTCAAAATTCTTGGAAGTCTTTCCATGAGATAACTTTGGTTCCAAGTTGCTAGTTCTGGACTATGGTCTCTGGAAAAAAAAAAAGAAAAAGAAATCAGAAATTAAATATGTTTGAGAAGGCTGAAAAACGTATCCTCATTTTTTTTATAAATTTCACTTCACGTTAAAATCTTTAAGATGTGAAGAAGCCCTGCAGTAAATCTAATTACTAGGCTGCATTTAATCCAATATTTTTCAAAAATTATTGGACCTTATAACCTTCATTACACCTTTTGATCAACAGTTCTTTGACCTAGTGCTGTAGTAAACAGAATTTGGGAAACTTTGAATTACAGAGAAAAACCCCAAACTCTTTATTCTGGTGTTCAAAATGCAGGCATGTCTGGCCCCTACCATCTGAACATTATTTCCACAATGTTCTGTGATTCCCAACTTTAAGAGCTTCGCTGTTACCCTCAATCTGGACTCTTGGGAGATAACACTGTACTCTATCTCCGTATGCATGAGACTTAGGTATTCTATTCTTCATTCGACAAATGATTATTGTATATTTACTACTTAGGTTCAGAGAGATTAAGTATCTTCCACAAGGTCACACAATTAGCAAGGGGTAGAGACAAGTTTCAAATCAGGTTTGTCAAATTTCAATGTCCAAGGGGTTTTCAGTATGCCTGTCTACCCACCTAAGGAGATGAGATCCAAAAGTCCAGATCATCACCTATTACTTTGCATATCAGGGCCATTCCAGAGGTAGTCAGCATGGACTTTTCCAAAGCCTCTAGATGACTCCAGAGTGTGGTACTAACTGTAGGGCAGGACTGGCAGCTTTAAATGGAAACTGAGCATGTCCATTTATTCCATCGTAGATAGCCTAAGAGTAGTAGGTTTAGTAGTATACTAAAGCAAGTCCTGTCAGCCTTGAAAAAGCAAACCGCCATTTTGTGAACTGCCTACAGAGTGGGCCGCATGGCAGGGAACTGTGAGTGGCCTCCTGGACCTTAGCCCCTGCCACCCCTGAATCACTGTCTAATGTGACACTGAAGTATTGAGTATAGCTAGACCATGCCCTGCTCCTGACCAGAAGAAACCGTGAGATAATAAATGTGTGGTGTTTTAATTGCTGTTCGCGGTAACGTTATGCAGCAACAGAAGACCAATACAGTTGGCATACTGCACTGCTTCAAAGTGTGGTGACTTTTAAAGAGATTGCATCTTGCCAAAAAAAAAAAAAAATGCATTCTTTTTCTTCTTCTCTCCCCTTTCTCTCCACATGCCTCTTAAACCAATGACCCCTGAGATTTCATTCAAAAAATATTTCTGGAGTGCACGCTATGTTTCAGTCACTGTCTTAGGCTTTCAGTGAATTTGGCTTTTCAGTGAACATAAGAGACCATGCTTTGTGCCCAAGCAAGTTTACATTCATATAGAGCTTGCAGAAATCTTGGAAGCTACCATAAAATTCTGCCTACTATATCAACTTGGATGCATTCAGTTCTATAAAACATACTCTAGATAAGCCTCTTACTAGTTAAGATGTATGACTTGGGCAAGTAAATTAGCCTCTCTGAGTTTCCTTATTTCTAAAATGGTGATTTTTTAAAAATACCTACCTTTCAAGATTTTGATAAAGATTAAACTAGAAAAATAAATGAGGTATTTCTAGCAATGCTCTTGCTCAATGGATTTCCCTTCCTTGTATCTGAAGAATTTACAATCAATCCATATATAGTTTAAACAATACTTTAGTCATTCTATTCACATTAATCAAAATATTTATAGCTATCTCAGGATGGTTTCTCTAGAAATAGACAATGATTTGAGGGCTTTTGTGAAAGTGACATATTAGGAAGTGTTGCCCAGAAAAAAGCCTAGAGGAGTGAAGAAGAGGAAGAGGGAAGGAAAGGAAACCAAGCAAGCATATAACGTAAAGCTAAATACTTGAGAGTGTAACTTTGGGTCTGTTCTAGAAGGAAATGCTTCAAAGTTTACAGGTTACACATCAGATTTGTTGTGATCAAGGGACAAGTAAGCTGGGGTATGTACAAGCCCAACACTCAACGGCGATTGTTTAAGGGCTGCCATCACGGCAAGCAGATGCTCAGGCACTTCCTGGTCGTGTCCCTGTGCACAGGCGACCTGATATGGGTATCCTGAAGACAAAACGCCAGCAGGGAAGTGGAGATGCCAGATGCTGGGAGTGAAAACACGGAGGAAGCTGGTCTGCATGAAACAATAAAGGGATTAGAGGGAGAACGGAGCCCTGATGTCCCCAGCTTTGCCTCCAAGTATGTAGCTGGAAACTCCATAGAGAGGGAAATAGTTTTTGTCTAACTTAATCTATTGACAGTCACACAACCAGTGATATAGTTCAAGTGAAGCATGAAGGAGGCAACATCAGAGGGATAAGGAAAAATCCTACATCTTTTGATAACGCACTGTTGTTATCAAAGCTCTTTCATACATATGACCTGAGTCTTCACAAAAGCCTCTGTAGTAGGTATTACCTGTATCCCTATTTTACATTTGGGAAACTGAGGCTAAGATAAGGTCTAAAACTTGCCTGAGATCACAGCATTTACTAAGAGTCAAGTCAGAACACAAAGCTTGTCTCCATATTCTAAGTTGTCTCTCTTTTTTTTTTTTTTTTCCCTACAACATATTCTACTAAATATTGAGCAGCAGAAGTCAATTAAAGTGCTGACAAATAGGAACCATTGCAAGCATGGGGAGGACTCTTGCCACACAGTGTGTAAGGGGACCATAAAAAGGCGTGGGGTTACATTGTGGGTTATGCACCCAAAATGAGCTCTCATGTTGCTAGAAAGTATTGGGATGCATCTCACCTAGGTTTGCATACAGGTTGGAAGAAGACTGTAGCATCACCGCAATCCCTATGAGCCGTAAGTCATAATTTCTTATTGTCAATCATCACCCCAAATGTCAAGACACATATCATGCAAAACTAAAGTTCTTGGAAGGGATGAGAAGGCATGGGGCTTGTTTTGTATTCATTGTGGTATCTCAAAAAGCTATTCTGATAGTATTCTAATGAACCTCTGGTATTTCCACTCAATGATTACTGTGAGATACATACTAGACCAATACATTCACAATTTATTTACAAAAGACAACAGAAGGCATTGGGCTGGTTGTTAAAAAATTCATGCCAGACTCATTATAAGTTGATTGCTTTTCTTGAACTACTGTTGGAACAGTGTAAACCATGTGGGAAATAATTCTTTATATTAGTTTATTTCAAAGAAAGCTGGAGGTTATATGAAATGTTTTCCTGAGGAGGCAAAGTTTTTGTGAGTCTAAACGAGACAATTTTAACATTTGTATTCTTTCAACAAATATGTATTGAGTACCTACCATGGCCCAAAAACTGGGCAAAGTGCTGAAGACATAAAAAAAAATGAATGCAACTTCAATAGCCCGTAATATAATATAGTGCAAAAGAGAGACACATAAACTACTGTATTTTGAAGCAGTTAAACTAGTTTGCTCCGATGGAGATCTAACTGCACAAAGAACCAAGGGAAGACCTACCTCAGCCCTTACTAATTTTAAGAAATCTCAGAACAAGAGATACTAGAGCTGAGCCTGAAAGGGAAAGTAGGAATTAATAAATGAGAGGCAGGAACAAACTTTGAGGAAAACAGGGATTATGATTTTTTTCATTTTACAAAGGAGGAAATGAGCTTGAAAATGTTTCAGTTTGTATGTTTCACATAATATCGCCTGGCTTAGAAGTCACTGAGCCCTGATCGGAACTCCTGGGGTCATGACTCCACCATTGTGCAGACATAAGACATGGCCTCTTGTCTCCAAGTGCATGATAATATAGGAAAAGAACAACTACCCTTAAAGCTGGATAACATAAAAAAACAGAGACTCCAATTAATGGTGCGGAAGTATTAACACTGTAATGTATGAGGAAAATACATAACGAAAACCTAAATCTGTAGGCTTTAGAAGATTTGAGGAACATGAAAGTTCTTTTCAAGTCACTGCTGGCATGTGTAGAAGAGATTGGTTTTGTGTATTCCTAAAGGACAGGAACAACAACCACAAAATTATGGCTTTTGGAGGGACACAAATTTGATCTCAGCATCAGAAAATACTTTCTAGCAATAAGAACTCTCTTCATTTGGGTTCCCTAGAAGTGGACTCTATATAGGTGACTTCTTAAGGAAGTGACCCCAGGAGAAATTAATAAGCAAGAGGCAGAGCAAGACATGGGAGAAGAAGCAGACAAGAGTACGATCTCAGGTGGAGTCACAGCTTTAGCCTGATCCTGCAGGGAGCTTGGGAGAGTACATCATACCTCACAGTTTGGCAGTCCATGTTTCTGCACCAATCTCTCCCCGGCTAAGGGCTTCCCAAATGGTTGTGAGCACCCAGGTACTTTGGCTGTCAATGCAGGCAAAGCCGAGGAGCAGCCTCAAAAAGCGTTGTAACTGTGGGCTATTATAAGTAAAGCATATTGATGCTAGGGGTGCGGGGTGGGGGAGGCGAGGGAATCACAGAACCTGTAAGAAAGTCTTAAGGATAGTTGCACTAAGCACCAATAATGTTGGCTACAAAAATTGTCCCAAAATATGAAGGGCTGGTTAGGGAAGTACTATGTTCCTCATTGCAGAATCCGGCCCTCATACTATCATTATCCCCTTTTTTTACACAAGGAAGTCGAGACACAGAGAAGTTAAATAACTTATCCAAGGACATAAACCCATTGAGGTTGAGTTGATTCCAACTCGTAGATACCCTATATGACAGAGTAGAACTATCCCATAGCGTTTCCAAGGAGTAGCTGGTGGATTCGAACTGCCGACTTTTTGTTAGCAGCAGAGCTCTTAACCACTAGCCACCAGGGATCCATCCAAGAACATACAGCTACTATATTCCAGAACAGGAATTCCAACCCAGGCAGTGTGACTCCACAGTTTATGTTCTTAAACTCCAAGCAAACTGCCTGTATAAATCATAAAGGTTAAAGAAAATGATGTATGTGAAGTGTTTGGCAGAACGTCTGACACGTTGCTTTGTAAATAAAATATTAATTTCACACAGGTAAGATTCTAGAAGTTTGAAGAAGAAACTCTAGTATATCAGGAGCATTTAATACATGCTTTTATCGGGCACCCTCAATAGGCCAAGGCATCATTCCTGGTGCGGCACTTGTGTGCAAACAGAAGCATAGGGAGGGTAAGGAGTGCCCAAAAGGAACCTCTAAATCCCGCCTCCCCAATTCAGGTGCCCAGAGGCAACCTCTAAATTGCACCCACCCCCAATTTGAGTGACGAGAGCAACCTGAAAGTTGTGCCCCCTCCCCAATTTCAAGATGAGCGACGTTGATAACAGTGACGTGTCAGCAGAAACAGCTTCACCCTCTTGTCCAGCTGCCTCAGTCAGGCACCTTCCATTTGTGGTGCCTGGAAATGTCATTCTGCTCCTCATCTGGCTCCCCCTTGGAATTTCATCCAGGGGGTGCTCCCCTCTGACCCCCCTCGCTACGCCTCTGTGTGCAGAGGAAACTTTGTGACTACTCTCATGAAATTTATATGATTTTCAGGGAAAAAAAATTCTCTCATTTAAATTTTTCTATATAAAGAAAGATGAAATACTGAAAAAGGCTTAAAGAAGATAAAATTGACAAGCAGTAAGGAATTTGAGGATATAATTAATTTAATGGAATTGTATTAATCCAGCAGAGATTGCTAGATAATCCCATGAGCAAGGATCAAAGGATCCAGAGATGTTTAATCAATTTATAAATTCCTGCATCAAAGATAAATAATAACCAAGACAATGATGATTTTAATCCTGTTTGTTTAGCTACATAATCCATGCACTTTCCACAATGCCAGAATGATGAAGAAAAGATTAAGGGAAAACAAATATAAAAAGGAATAGTATATGGGAAACCGAGTACTTGCTTGATGTTCCATGAAAAGGTAGTAATAAAAGAAAATTTTAAGTCAGAAATTTGAACAAAGGAATGGGCAGCTTTGCATGTAACAAATAGTAAATGTATCAGATTGGGTTGGGTTGGATTGGATTGGATTGGATTGGATTCAGACCAAGGTAAAATGCCCATTTGTCTATGTTTTGGATGGGTTGTTTGACCAAATGATTATCAAGGTAACTTTGACTTCTAAAATTACATTATTTTTTTTTATTAACTTTTATTGAGCTTCAAGTGAACATTTACAGATCAAGTCAGACTGTCACATATAAGTTTATATACACCTTACTCCATACTCCCACTTGCTCTCCCCCCAATGAGTCAGCCCTTCCAGTCTCTCCTTTCGTGACAATTTTGCCAGCTTCCAACTCTCTCTATCCTCCCATCCCCCCTCCAGACAGGAGATGCCAACACAGTCTCAAGTGTCCACCTGATAAAATTAGCTCACTCTTCATCAGCATCTCTCTCCTACCCACTGTCCAGTCCCTTTCATGTCTGATGAGTTGTCTTCGGGGATGGTTCCTGTCCTGGGCCAACAGAAGGTTTGGGGACCATGACCGCCGGGATTCCTCTAGTCTCAGCCAGACCATTAAGTATGGTCTTTTTGTGAGAATTTGGGGTCTGCATCCCACTGATCTCCTGCTCCCTCAGGGGTTCTCTGTTGTGCTCCCTGTGAGGGCAGTCATCAGTTGTGGCCGGGCACCAACTAGTTCTTCTGGTCTCAGGATGATGTAAGTCTCTGGTTCACGTGGCCCTTTCTGTCTCTTGGGCTTTTAGTTATCGTGTGACCTTGGTGTTCTTCATTCTCCTTTGATCCAGGTAGGTTGAGACCAATTGATGCATCTTAGATGGCCGCTTGTTAGCATTTAAGACCCCAGACATCACATTTCAAAGTGGGATGCAGAATGTTTTCATAATAGAATTATTTTGCCAATTGACTTAGAAGTCCCCTTAAACCATGGTCCCCAAACCCCCGCCCTTGCTCCACTGACCTTTGAAGCATTCAGTTTATCCCGGAAACTTGTTTGCTTTTGGTCCAGTCCAGTTGAGCTGACCTTCCACGTATTGAGTACTATCCTTCCCTTCACCTAAAGCGGTTCTTATCTACTAATCAATCAGTAAAAAACCCTCTCCCACCCTCCCTCCCTCCCCCGCTCGTAACCACAAAAGTATGTGTTCTTCTCAGGTTTACTATTTCTCAAGATCTTATAATAGTGGTCTTATACAATATTTGTCCTTTTGCCTCTGACTAATTTCACTCAGCATAACGCCTTCCAGGTTCCTCCATGTTATGAAATGCTTCACAGATTCGTCACTGTTCTTTATCGATGCGTAGTATTCCATTGTGTGAATATACCACAATTTATTTACCCATTCATCCGTTGATGGACACCTTGGTTGCTTCCAACTTTTTGCTATTGTAAACAGAGCTGCAATAAACATGGGTGTGCATATATCTGTTTGTGTGAAGGGTCTTATTTCTCTAGGGTATATTCCGAGGAGTGGGATTTCTGGGTTGTATGGTAGTTCTATTTCTAACTGTTTAGGATAACGCCAGATAGATTTCCAAAGTGGTTGTACCATTTTACATTCCCACCAGCAGTGTATAAGAGTTCCAATCTCTCCGCAGCCTCTCCAACATTTATTATTTTGTGTTTTTTGGATTAATGCCAGCCTTGCTGGTGTGAGATGGAATCTCATCGTAGTTTTAATAAAATTACATTATTTTTAAGCAGTCTTTGAGAACAATAAATCATTCTGTAAATCCTACTGGGCATTTACACTGTGTACAGGACTTGAAGATTTACAAAAGAGGAATTTCAGAGGGTAGATGGGAGGTCCAAAGATAATTATGACCTTTGTTGTTAGTTGCCGGCAAGCCAATTCCGACTCATGGTGACACCATGTGTGCAGAGTTGAACTGCTCCATAGCATTTTCAAGGCTGTGACCTTCAAGAAGCAGACTGCCAGTTCTGTCCTCCGAGATGCCTCTGGGGGAGGGTTGAATCACCAAACTTTTGGCCAGTAGTTGAGTGCTTAACTGTTTGTGCACCATGTGTCTGATGGCCATGGAGTCCAACTACTCTGGTCTAAAGTTTTCCTCAAGATAGGATGAGATTTTCTTACTGCTGCTGAGTAAATAAGGAGCCTCTGAGCTTGAATCCTTTTTTTTTTTTTTTTTAGCATTACTATGAAAGTTTTG
The DNA here is from genome assembly GCF_024166365.1 of Elephas maximus indicus. NCBI lineage: Eukaryota > Metazoa > Chordata > Mammalia > Proboscidea > Elephantidae > Elephas > Elephas maximus. The sequence continues at coordinate 15,699,838 of NC_064830.1, forward strand.
TAAACCTTGTAATTTTGTATCTTATGTAATTCTCTACCTGTATGGAACTAATTGCAGTTACCTAAACGTGATGCATTGCATGAGGCAAATCTGCTGTAAAAGACTTCTTTAAAGTGTTAAAAAGCAAAGATGTCACCTTGAAGACTAAGGTGCTCCTGACTCAAGCCATGGTGTTTTTAATCACCTCATATGCATGCCAAAGCTGGGCGATGAATAAGGAAGACTGAAGAATTGATGTCTTTGAATTATGGTGTTGGTGAAGAATATTGAATATAGCATACATAGACTGCTAAAAGAATGAATGAACCTGTCTTGGAAGAAGTACAACCAGAATGCTCTTTAGAAACAAGGATGGTGAGACTAGGTCTCACATTCTTTGGGCATGTAATCAGGAAGGATCAGTCCCTGGAGAACAGCATCATGTTTGGTAAAGTGGAAAAAAAAAAAAAAAAAGACCCTCAACAAGATGGATTGACACAGTGGCTGCAACAAGGGGCTCAAGCATAACAATTGTGAGAATGGTGCAGGACCAGGCAGTGTTTCATTCTGTTGTACATAGGCTTGCTGTGAATTGGAACCAACCTGACAACACCTAACAAAAAAACATGACACCTTCTCTCACTCCTCTTGGTCATTTCATACCTTATTCTTTCTGCGTTCAATGCCTTCTGGCCATCCTACTCTTGCCTAACTCTTACTTTGCTTCAAAACTGGATTGAGGGGTTGCCTCCCCTGGGGAACTCCTCTCTGACCCTCCTGCATCCCCTAGTTAGTGTGTTATTCCTCTTCTGAGCTCCCACAGCACCCTGAACTTACTGCTGTCACTGCAGCTATCACAGTATAACTTAACCAGTTGTCGCAGAGTCAACTTGGACCCATGGCAACCCTATGTGTGTCAGGGCAGAACCACGCTCATTAGAATTTCCAATGGCTGATTTTTCAGAAGAAGATCCCCAGGCTTTTCTTCCAAGGTGTCTCTGGGTGGACTTGAACCTCCAACCTTTTGGTTAGCAACTGAGTGCATTAGCCATTTGCACAGCCCAGGGACTTCTTATCACCCTGTATTATACTTATCTGTCTCCCCCACCAGACTGAGAGTGATTTAATGGAGGAGAATGTGTGCTTTGATCTCTATAACTCTGGCACCTATCTCATAGTTGGCACTCCATATATGCTTCTCAAATGAGTCAATGTTGCATACTTTTCCTCTCCATCCCTAGAGATGACATAAACTCACAACACACTATCCATCAAGTGATGTGGGAAACGGTTAGTGCCACCCAGGAATGTCTGCTGCCAGCATCCAAGCGTGACATGATCCCAAGGAAAGGGAAAGTTATATAATTGATCTGAGAATCCCCAGAAACAAGCAGACATCGGAAGATGTGAGCACTTCACGTCTGATGCTAAACTGATTGGGAAACGTTAACCCCAGCTACACAATTGCTTCTGACTGGCTATTGGTGATCCCGTTTTGCTAATTCTACTTATAATTCACTAGGCACCTGATACAAGAGAGCCTAGCACTGAAATCATGCTCCAGCAGGTATTTTCGTGCTAGATAAGGCAGTGACCTTGGCCCAGACCTCAAACATTGAACAGGGCTGTCTCCCACAGGCTGGCATGTGTCATGGGTCTCGTGACTCCCTACTGGTTTCTAGGAGACACCAGAGCACTGCAATATCCTATTGAATTGTTAAACTTGAACAGTTTCAGAAAACAACTGCAATGGTGTATTGAGGCCCTTTCATTGTTTTGGTTCACTAGTTATAAGTGGATTTCAATATGCATTTAATCAAAATATGCAGCTGCTTTCATTTAAAAATGCAGCCCACAAAAAGAGTCTAAGTGGGCCCCTTACCTCCCTGCTAAGAAAATGCAGGAAAGCTTTCACCAGACTTTAATTTAGCAGAAAACTAAAAGCCTTTATTGGAACAAAAAGAATTTATAAACAAGTACATCCAGACAGATAAGAGAGAAGGCTGAAGGGAGGACAGGCAATGGGCTGTCAGAAGTCACCCATCTCAGGTGACAAACCCTAACCACTGGTCCAAATTCCCACTTCCCTCATGACGATTTACGTTGTGGGAGCCTGACATCCTTTCCTACCGGGAGACCTTTTTCAAGACCATCTTGGTCTACCAAAGTGTCCCAAATAATATTGAATCCAAACAATTGAAAAGGGTCAGAATCTCAATCCTTTACCTCCCAGAAGGCTCCTTCACTCATATGTAATTCTATCCACCGCCTCAGAATACCAGCTGTGTAGACAAAGGGTGTGCTGTGAGGGGAAGCTTTTTCAAGTGCCACATGGCCTCATAACACCCTCGTTCCAGGGCAAGGCCCACAAGCTCAAGTCCGCCCAGCTAAAAGCAACTTCCAAGTGACTCTTTCCGGAATTATGAATATCTGATTGAGGATTATTGGCTGTTGTCAGAGCACTTCCTACAGAAAAAAACCCCGAAATACTGTTTTTCAGGCAGCCAACTGCATGAGCCAGGAAGAAGTGTTCCATAAATGTTTACGGAATGATTCCTCATTTATTTAATGCAGGTATATATACTTCACTTTTTCCAGCCGCATTCTTTTCACCCTCCACACATGAGCCATGTCTTGGTCTGAACACAGAGATAAGGATCTGTTGTTGTCAGCTGCTGTCAAGTTGACCCCCAACTCATTGCAACTCTGTGCACAACTGAACAGAATGCTTTCCAGTCCTGTGCCATCCCCACAATTGACAGCAGAACCGACCCACGTGGATTTAACCCCTATCAAAACCTACCAGGCTCCAGAATCTGTGCCTGGGGCTTGTAAACATATTGTTCCTGCCATCTCTAGAGCAACTCTGCTCAGTACGCTTTGACGTCTATACTGTACATATGCGGAAGAGGAGATTTTAAGATTAATCATTTGCCAAGGTCATATAGCTCCTAAGTCCAATTCCAAAACCTGGGCTCTTTCTCCCCAGTCTTACTCCTTTTGAAGGGTGACCAGCAATTCTCCAAGAGGTTGGTTTTCAGAGTCAGCTTTGTGGGTTTGCTGTAGCAGAAAGGCCTCCAGAGGGATGTATTTCACTCCTTGCTTCTTTGCTAGGTTGGTGCTAGAGTATTTAAATAAAAAAAAAAAAAAAAAATAGAAGCAGTTGCTGATACAAATATGCATGTCTCATCTCAGTCCTCAGAGAGATATTTTACAGTGATAACAGTCTCAGTGCATTGTAATTATAATTACAGTGAGTCAGATGTAACCCCCACTTTATTGATGGGAAAACAGTCTCAAAAAGGGACAGCAAACTACATTTTATAAGCCAAATTTGTCTCGTTGCCTGTTTTGTATGGATCACAAACTAAGGCTGTTTTTATATATTTATGTGGTTAAAAAAAAAAAAAGCTATATGAAAATCATATGAAACTTAAGTTCTAATGTCCATAAATAGAGTTTTGTTGGAACACAGTCAAACCTAATATTTACATATTATTTAAGGTACTTTCATACCACAACAACAGAGCTTGAGTAGTTGTGACAGAGCTTAAAATATTTTTAATCTGGCCCACTGCAGAAAAAAGTTAGCTGGCCACTGTCATAGAATTATCATATGGAAACTTATTCAAATACATTTTAAGTGAAAAAGTAGGTAACAAGGTGTGATGGTTAATGTTAGGTGTCAGCTCTGCTAGGCTATGATTCTCAGTGGCTTGGCAGACACTGTGATCACCTCCCAGTTTGTGACCTGAGGTGAGCAGCCAGTCAGATGGAAGAGGAGCTTCCCTGAGGGTGTGGTCTGCATTCATGATATAAAAACAAACTTTCTGGCAAACCTTGCTCTCTCTTGATCCTGCATTTGTCTCGTCATCCTCTGACCTCTGGTTCCTGGGACATAAGAAGCCTTCAGCCTGTTGCCTAACCTGCAGATTTTGGATTCACCAACTGCCACAAACTTGTGAGCCAGCAGCCTGCCACCTGACCTGCAGATTTTGGTTTGTCATCCCCTGCAACCACATGAGTCAGTAGAAGCAACCACACAGGTCAAGCTGCCACCTGACCTTTGGATTTGGGACTTGCTGGTCTCCACAATTACTTGAACCGTTTCCTTGAAATAAATCTCTCTCCATATATGTCCATATATTTAGGGGTGGAAACCATGCTTCACGGGTTTTGCTTCTCTAGAGAACCCAGCCTAAGACAGAAAGCAATATGCAACGTAAAATCTACATACAATGTAGGCCATGCAAACAGACTTTATTGTGTAATGACTTGATTGTGGGATTAGTGGTTATTTTATGCAATCATCATCATCATTATTATTACTATTAATATTTTATGCCACCTGTATTTTCCCATTTTTCTATATTCAACATATGTTGTTTTAATAAGATTAAAAGTTATTATTAAAAGAGAGAAAAAAAAACTTTTCCTCACATAAGATTAGAGAGCTCTGTCCTTCCTGGACACTAGAGGAAGATTTTTATCTTTAAAAATAGGGACAGCTGTATATATACGATCTCTGTGTTTCCTTAAATTTTCTGATATACCCAGATTCTAAATATCCAGATGTGTGTTATGAAGTCAATTTTTTGGCACTATGTGGAAGTTACCTACGTTTCCATAACATTTTAGGCAATAAAACATTTTGAGTGGCTAGTGATAAATGTTCAGTAATAAAGTTTTACAAATGGGTTCAGTCAACTTATAAGAGATCGAATGGCTACATACAGATTCCATACATCTCAAAGCCTATGATGTGAGATGGGGTTACGAAAGAATGCCTCCTTCCTGAGGACTCCAGCTTTCTTTCAGTCTCAAAGAGACCATAGTGGCTCTCTAGACTCCTTGGTTCATCTGCTGCCCTGTTGTTACACCATTTAAAAAATCTTGAAATATCAGAAACGAATGTCCCTCTTAATTGGGGAAAATATAATTAAAAACACATTTTTAAGCCTTTTTGGCACTAGTACATAGTAAAACAGCTACAGACATTAAACCAGATTTCAAAAATTTATGAAAAACACTATTTAACCTGATGTGCCAGACATCGCATCATCGTAAGGGAGAGATAAGCCTATCCTATCTCAGAATACTGCGGGAGCCATTGGTCACAATCAACAGGTTTAGCTTTGCTCTTCGCTGGATTGTTGAAGAAGACGAGCTTTGTCTTCCTTTCCCTTGGGGAGATAACCCAACTCAGGCTTGCTGAATCCAATTAAATGGCATTATAGAATCCCATTAAAGGCTAGATCTGAAGCTAATACTTCAAATGCTGCACTAGGCCCCACATATCTGATGTCTTACTCGAGCTCTCATTCAATCGTTTCAGTGAAGGGGGTCTTTGTTGGAAACTCCAAATGCCTGAATATCATGCATATTTTTCCCCTTTTCAGGTGGGCTCATTTTCTGCACCTGAGATTTAGAATTAAATTAAACCTCAAGTGCAATAACCAGTTTGAGGGGACACGGGCAAACACACATGAATTAAAACAAGGTACCGTGGATAAGTGGAAACCCCCAAGAGCCAAGCCTACAACATCCCATAACAGCCATCACTCAGCACTCTCTTATTGAGACCTAAGAGCAGAATAAGCTCATATTTCAATGTGAAAATAAATTTTTCAATCCTAAGCCCCTTCCAGCTATTCCACTCATATCCCTGACAAGTCAACCCAACAAAGAGTGAAGGTAGTTCTTCCTTATCATCTGCTAGGAGGGACCATCATGTCAGAATTTACAGAGAGAGGAATAAGGGCTTTGGGTGACAAATCTTCAGAAAGCAAGATTAAAATGTGGGTTTCGCATCTCGCTTCACTATGTTCTTTTTACAAAAATTTAACCAAAAACAACCAAACCAGTTGCCTTTGAGTGGATTCCAGCTCATGTTGCAGAGTAGCACTGCACTACATAGGGCTTTCAAGGCAATGCCCTCTCAGATGCAGATTACGAGGTCTTTTCTCCAAAGCTTCTCTGGGTGAATTGAAACCACCAACCTTTACCATTTGTGCCACTCAGGGACTCCTATAAAAGTTTGGTGGCTCCTAGTTCTGCTCTTGTGGCATAGAGTGCCTGCTCTTTTGAAAGCCTCCTCTACTTGCTCCCTACTCATCAAACAGCTCAAAATGGACCCAAAGATGTAACAGAGAGTCTTTATTCATGACAGAGAAATTATGAGATGAGGCTTTTCATCACTCCTTGGAAATATTTATGTCTTTTTAATTATAATATTTCCAAAAGTATCACACCCCCGGTAACACATCAACAAACTCCTTTTAATGAAATCAAAATAAATCAACTTAGTATTTTCTAGTGAGCAGCCTCTTGGATGCTGCTGAGAGAACAATGATGGAGTTTTCTCAGGTACGTGCTCCTCAAAACAGGACCGAGTAGGCCAGAGACAGGTTAGAATGGAGCACTGCTGAGGGAAAGTATGTATTCAGGGGGTCTTACTTCATAGTCACCTGCAAGAAGAAAAGGAGAGCCCTTTGTTTAGCAAGGTTTTGAAGAGATCATATCTGAGAGGGGCGTTCTCTTCCAACTGCCCCGGAGAGGAGGGAGTGAATTTTGTTAGGAAGAGGACCATGCCCTTGAAGACCGCTGTTAAATCCTCAACTTATTTTTGTATTTGGCAGCCATTTTGCTCACAATCCAGTGTGCTTTGGGAAAGCTTGCTTTCTTCATTAGAAAGGACATTGCCTTATACACATTTCAGTCACTATATTCTATACATGGTATCCCATCAGTTGAATAATATAAAGGATGCAAAAGAACTTGAACGGTATTGGCAAGACAAACAGAAATTAAGGAAAAATTTTTAAAAAGTAAATCCCCAGGCACCTCTCCACTCTGGTTGGAATAATTATAATAATAACCACCTCCACTCTTAAAGGGCACCAAAGCTCTGAGGAGTGCTGATTTTACCACTTTCTGACTTGTGACTCTGAGCATCAGGTTCAAACTGTTGGATTGAGTTTCTTCATTTGTAGACAGAGACATTCCTGGCATCTCCTTCATAGCTTTGCTTCAAAAATTAAATTAGAAAGAATATATACGTGAAACATTTCATATTATGCTGGGTACAGAGGAATAAATGTAGTTAATTTTATTATCACCACTTTTTGCAGCAGCTATGCAAGATACTTGTAACTTCCTTTTACAGCTAAGGCAATGACTTCAAAGATCATACAGCTCTTCCGAGGCAGTACAGAAAAGAAGTGCAGGAGTTGGGATTCAAACCTGTGGTTTTCGGACACCAAAGCTCATGCTCTTTCTAGCTCAGCCTTCCCAGAATTTAATGTGCAACTGAATTACCTGGGGATCTTGTTAAAATGCAGATTCTGATTCAGGAGGACTGGAGTGTGGACTTGGATTCTGTATTTCTAATAAGTTCCTAGGGGATACCATTGCTTCCCTTCCGTGGATCCCAACTTAGGTAGCCAGGTTCTAGCTGCCTTACCAAGCACAGTGCTCTAAGGGGTGAATGCTTACAGTAAAGCTGTGAAAGGAGTGGACAAACATTGACATTAATTTAAAAGAAGTACAGTACTCCTTCCTTAACCTCGGTTCTGCTTTCAGTGGTTGCAGCTACCCAAGGTCAACTGCAATCTGAAAATATTAAATGGAAAATTTTGGAAGTAAACAATTCATAAGTTTTAAATTGTGTGCTGTTCTGAGTAGAGTGATGAATTTCATACTGTTCGGCTCAGGCCTAGGGGCTGGGAGGTAAATCATTCCTCAGTCCAGCATATCTACACTGTATACACAACCCACCCTTTGGACACATCTTAGTTATCCAGTTGACTCTCTATACGCAAGGGCTTGTGTTCAAGTAAACCTTACTTTACTTAATAACTGTTCTATTTTGTTATTTACTGTTGTCAATCTCTTACCTGTGTCTAATTTATAAATTAAACTTTATCCTAGATATGCACGTATGGGGAAAAAAACATAGTATTATGGGGTTCGGCACAATCTGCAGTTTCAGGCAACCACTTGGATGTGTCTTGGAATGTGTCTCCAATGGATAATGGGAGGCTCCTCTAGAAAACAAGAAAGAGGAGGAAAAGGAGGAAGAGGAGAAGGAGGAAAAGAAATGATCATATCTGAACAGAAACCAGGCTCTGGGGAAGAAAAAGAAACTCACATCTGTCAAGTCAATGTACCTAGGAGTACGAAATGTTTAGCAGCTTATACATATGTGTTTTTTTTATATGTATCAAGCATTTTATATATTTGTCAGAAAACTATATGAAGCTACACATTTCTACCTCAGTCTCTATTCCATAAAATATTTAAAAGGTAATATTCCCCACTCTTCCTCTGTCTGCAGGACCCCAACTTCTTGGAAGAACATTCAAGCATCTGTGTTAAAAGAACAGGGCCACAAGCTAGTAGCGTATGAGATAAATTATGCTGAATCATGGAATCAGCCATAGACTTTGTACTCAGGTAAATGCTGTTTAAACTACAGGCTCCGCTGGGACTCAGTTTCCTAGTCTGTAGGATGTTGTTGCTAGGTGCTGTTGAGTTGGTTCCAACTCATAGTGACCCTATGTACAACAGAACAAAACACTGCCCAGTCCTTCACTATCCACACAATCATTGCTATGCACGAGGCCATTGTTGCAGTCCCTGTGTCAATCGATCTCATGGAAGGTCTTCCTCTTTTTCGAAGACCCTCTGCTTTTCCAAGCATGATGTCCTTCTCCATGGATTGACCCTCCTGATAGCATGTCCAAAGTACATGAGACAAAGTCTCGCCATACTTCCTTCTAAGGAGCATTCTTATTCTCATTCCAAGACAGATTTTTCCTTCTTCGGGGAGTCCGTGGTATATTCAATATTCTTCACCAACACCATATTTCAAATGCATCAATTCTTCTTAGGTGTCCCTTATTCATTGTCCAGCTTTCGTATGCATAGGAGGCGATTGAAAATACCATGGCTTGGGTCAGGCATGCCTTAGTCCTCAAAGTGACATCTTTGCTTTTTAACCCTTTAAAGAGGTGTTTTGCAGTAGATTTACCCAATGCAATACATCCTTTGATTTCTTGACTGCTGCTTCCATGGGCATTGATTGTGGATCCAAGTAAAACGAAATCTTTGATGACTTCACTATTTTCTCTCTTTATCATGATGTTGCTTATTGGTCCAGTTTCTTCCACAATTTTTTTTTTTCTTTATGTTGAGACGTAATCCATACTGAAGATTATGGTCTTTGATCTTTATCAGTAAGTATCTACTTCAAGTCTTCTTCACTTTCAGCAAGCAAGGTTGTGTCATCTGCTTAAGGCAGGTTGTTAATGAGTTTTCTCCAGTGCTGACGTGACGTTCTCCTTCATATAGTCCAGCTTCTCAGTTGATTTGCTCAGCATACAGACTGAATAAATATGGTGAAAAGATACATCCCTGATGCACACCGATCCTGATTTTAAACCACGAAGTACTCCTTGTCCTGTTCAAATGGCTGCCTCTTGGTCTATGTACAGGTTCCTCATGAGCACAATTAAGTGTTTTGGAATTCCCATTCTTTGCAATGGTATCCATAATTTGTTACTATCCATACATTAGAATCCCTTTGCGTAGTCAATAAAACACACGTAAACATCTTTCCAGTATTCTCTGCTTTCAGCCAAGATCCATTTGACATCAGCAATGATATCCATTGTTCCAAGTCCTCTTCTGAATTCAGCTTAAATTTCTGGCAGTTCCCTGTTGATGTACCACTTCAACCATTTTTTAATGATCTTCAGCAAAATTTTACTTGCCTGTGATATTAATGATATTGTTTGATAATGTCCACATTCTGTTGAATCACCTTTCTTTGGGATGGGTAGAAATATGGATCTTTTCCAGTTGGTTGGCCTGGTAGCTGTCTTTCAAATTTCTTGGCATAGAGAGTGAGCACTTCCAGGGCTACATCCATTTGTTGAAACATCACAATTGATATTCCATCAATTTCTGGAGCCTTGTTTTTTGCCAATGCCTTCAGTGCAGCCTGGACTTCTTCCTTCAGTACCATCAGTTCTTGATCATATGTTACCTCCTGAAATGGTTGAATATGGACCAATTCTTTTTGGTATGGTGACCCTGAGTATTTCTTCCTTTTTTTTTTTTTTTTTGGTACTTCCTTCATTGTTTGATAACTTCCCTGTAGAATCCTTCAATATTGCAACTTCAGGCTTGAATTTTTTCTTCAGTTCTTTCAGCTTGAGAAACACCAAACCTGTTCTTCCCCTTTGGCTTCTAACTCCAGGTGTTCCACACATTTCATTATAATACATTACTTTGTCTTCTGGAGCCACCCTTTGAAATCTTCTGTTCAGCTCTTTTACTTCATCATTTCTTCCTTTCGCTTTACTCTATGTTCAAGAGCAAGTTTCAGAGTCTCTTCTGACAACCATTTTGGTCATTTCTTTCTTTCCTGTCTTTTTAATGACCTCTTGCTTTCTTCACTTATGATGTCTTTGGTGTCTGTCATTCCACACTTCAGCTGGTCTTCAGTGATTAGTGTTCAATGTGTCAAATCTATCCATGAGACGGTCTCTAAATTCAGGTGGGATATACTCAAGGTCACGTTTCGGCTCCGTGGACTTGCTTTAATTTTCTTCATCTTCAACTTGAACTCGCATAAAAGCAATTGTTGGTCTGTTCCACAGTCAGCCCCTAGCCTTGTTTTGACTGATGATATTGAGATTCTCCATTGTCTCATTCCACAGCTGTAGTCAATTTGATTCCTGTGTATTCCATCTGGTGAGGTCCATGTGTATAGTCACTGTTTATGTTGTTGAAAAGAGGTATTTGCAATGAAGACTTCATTGGTCTTGAAAAATTCTGTCATGCAATCTCCGGCATCATTTCTATCACCAAGGCCATATTTTCCAACTACTGATCCTTCTTTGTTTCCAGCTTTCTCATTCCAGTCACCAGTAATTTTCAATACATCTTGATGGAATGTTTGATCAATTTCAGACTGCAGAAGTTGGTAAAAATCTTCAATTTCTTCATAGTTGGCTTTAGTGGTTGGTGCTTAAATTTGAATAATAATCATATTAATTAGTCTTCCTTGTAGACATACGGATATTATCTTATTACTCACAATCTTGTACTTCAGGATAGATCTTGAAATGTTCTTTTTGAGTACGAAAGTGATGTCATTCCTCTTCAATTCTTTATTCCTGGCCTGGTAGACCATATGATTGTCCAGTTCACGATGGCCAATATCAGTCCATTTCAGCTCACTAATGCCTAGGATATTGATCTTTATGCATTCCATTTCATTTTTGATGGTTTCCAATTTTCCTAGATTCGGACTTTGTACATTCCACGTTCCTAGTATTAACAGGTGTTTGCAGCTGTTTCTTCTCATTTTGAGCCTTGCAAATGACTTCATTTCATTATAAAACGAAGGCCCCAAAAGCTTGACTATCCACATCACGAAGGCCTACTCTATTTTGAGGAGGCAGCTCTTCTCCGGTCATATTTTGAGTACTTTCCAACCTGTGGGCCTCCTCTTCTGGCACTATATCAGACAATGTTCCACTGCTATTCACAAGGTTTTCACTGGGCAATTTTTTTCAGAAGTAGACCATCAGGTCTTTTTCCTACTCTGTCTTAGTCTGGAAGCAAGGCTGAAACCTGTCTACCATGGATGACTCTGCTGGTATTCGAAACACTGGTGGCATAGCTTGTAGCATCACAGCAATGTGCAACCCATCACAGTATGACAAACTGACAGATGAGTATCTATGAAATAGAAATAGTTATTTTTATTCATCAAGTTTTTCTAAAAATTAAATGAGTTGTAGTATGTAAAGCACTTAGAGCAATTCCTGACGTAACATAAGCTTTCAATGCTTGTTAGCTCTTTTATGGTTACTAAAAAAAAAAAAATTTTTTTTTTTTAAGGATCCCTGGTGATGCAGTGGTTAAATCGCTCCACTGTTAACTGAAAGGTCGGCAGTTCCAAACCACCAGCAGCTCCTTAGGAGGAAGATGTGGCAGTCTGTTTCTGTAAAGATTTATAGCTTTGGAAACCCTATGCGGTCTCTCTGAGTTGGAATCAACTGGAAGGCAGCGTGTTTTTTTTGTTTTGTTTGTTTGTTTGTTTGTTATTACTAATGTGTATAATGCAAGGGTCTCAGTGCCTGGCACAAGGTAATAAGAATGATATTTTACTTTCATAAAGTGGTTACTATGTGTCAGGTATGGAACTAAGTGTTCCATGCGTATTATCATTTAACCCTACCACCTCCCCTGAGATATTGTCTATAGTTATTTCTCTGATACTCTTTCACAGATGAGGAAACTGAGGCACAGAAGGGTTAAGTAATTTGCCCAAGTCACACAGCTAGTAGGTGGTGCAATTTGTAATGGAACCAGGTAACCTGGAGTCTCTGTGTGGTGTAAAAGGTTAAATGTTGGGATATTAATCAAAAGGTTGGTAGTTTGAAACCACCCAGTGGCGTCTTAAAAGAAAGACTTGGTAATCTGCTTTGGAAATGTCACAGCCATGAAAACTCTATGGAACACGGTTCTATTCTGAAACACACGTGGTCGCCAGGACTCAGAATCAACTCAATGGCAACTGGTTATCCTCACTTTTATCCTCTGTTTTTTGCTGAATTATTTGGTTGTGGTAGTTGTTGTCATTGTAGTTAATGGTTAGTGAAAGTTCTCTGGGATAGCAAAATTTCCAAAAAAAAAAAAATTATTTTTAACTTGCTGGTAGAAGTAATCAGAGCATTTTGTAGAGAGGTGGCATTTATTACTCCAGTCACTCTGATAAGGCACAGAATGACAGATCTGTACCCTGTACCAGCCCATTAGCAACACTCTGTTGTGTGGTATGCTGATTCACAACCCCGTCCCTACGCTGTCAGGACTGATTAAGCCAAACACATTTTCAGTAATGCTGTTCAAAGACTTCTGTAATTGACTGTATGACAAGAGTTATACATAAGCAACTGAATTAGCAAATCTACCAGACTCTCTTAAACAAAGAGCCTTAGAAGAAAATGAGCTAATTATACATATGCTGTCCAGACAAGGAACAGAGTGTGAACCAAGACGCCTCTTCATCAGAGGGTGAAGTGGCATTTCCTGTGGAGGTCAGAACAGAAACTGGAAAGAATCAGAGGGGTCACGCAATTAACTCCTTCTGCTCCTATTTACCAGAGTGAGAGAGTGAATCTCCGAAGACCTGGCAGCCAGTTAAAGGTATACCTGAAAATCAAGTCATAATCAATACCTCTTTGGAGTCCCAAAACCAAGCACAGTGACAGCCAACATGGTATGAGCTCAATACATGTCATATTGAACTGTTGGCAATAGGAATGGCAGCTGTTAGTTAATGAGCTGCACCTACATACTAGTCATAGGTTAGGCTGTTTGCCATCATTTCATTTTTCCAATTCTCCAAAACACCCTGCAAGGTTTACTCTTCAGTTTTATTTATTTATTTTTTCAGATGAGGGATCCAAGATTGAGAGGATTAAGTAAATGACCAAGGCTACATAGCTAGTGAGAGCCAGGGTGTGCCTGGCACCAAGGACGTCTGTGTTCTCTTTACACTCTGCATGCCTTCTGTCCTGCCCTCAGCCTAGAACCACTGACTCTCAGGCTGTCTCCCACTACATGGGGACACAACTCACAGATGCAGGGGTGAAGCAGCTAGATATAAGGCAATAGGGAAGAAAGAGAACTACAGGATGCAAAAGAATACATGTGTCTAAAAATAGACAGATTCTGCTCTTTATTATTATTTTCAAATTTACTCAGGCCAAACAAGTCTGCAGTCTGGATCTTCACTGGATTTGATCTGCCGGCCATCAGGGAATCCTGCATTATTTCCAGCTCCCCACGAAGACATGTTGGTATCTGCAAAGAGGTGCTCAAAACCCTTGTACTAGTTAGGTGGATTTCCCCTAGTTGGTCTCATCAGCATTTCAAATTTTAGACTAAACTATGTCTACTTCGCTTCTGTGATTCTCTTCCTTCCAATTCCTTTACCAAGTCTCCAGAAACCAGCTTTTTAAAATAAAGAGCTGAAACTTAAAGACTTTCAATTTGTCTCTTCTTTTACTCCATCTTATAGGGTCCCTCTGAGTCGGAATTGACTCGACGGCACTAGGTTTGGTTTGGGTTTGATAGGTATGAGATCCGGCGTCAACGCATCTCCAAAATGTTAATTTCGTGGAAACTGCTATGGCACTATGGTTTAGCCTGTCACACGATAAAAGGAGAAGAGGGCTTGAGAAGCCTCAATTCTAGTCCTGCTTTTGCTGCTAACTTGTGCAATTTATGCACAACAAAAACTTTCGAATGGTGGGAAGATAATCAACTGGCCTGGCTATCCCATGAGACTGTTCCATAGAATTAAAAAAAAATCACAATTTTAGAGATAGGAAAGCTCTTCTTAGGTGCAATCTAGTCCAATCATATTAGTTTTACAAGGAAGGAAAATTGACTACTGTACCCAAAAGTTTGAAGATTCCAGCGCTTCAAAAGGGTTCCTTCCAATTCAAACCCCTGCTGAGAATTTGCGTTTCTAAGAAGTTCCCAGGCAATGCTAATGCTGCTGGTTAGGGACCACTTCTGAGAACCACTAGTGGAGCAGTGGTTCTCAAAATTTATTATACATAAAAATTACCTGGGGATCTTGTTAAATTGTAGATTCTGATTCAGTATATCTGGGGTGGAAATGTGAATTCTCAGCAGGGGTTCAAACCAGAATCAACTGGTTTGAAACTCTGAGAGATTCAAACCTACCCAGAGGTACCTCAGAAGACAAGTCTGGAGATTTGCTTCTGAAAAGTCAGTCTTAAAAACCCTATGGAACAGTTCCACTTTGCACACATGGGACTGCCATGAGTTGGAATTGACTCGATGACAACAAACAACAAATAAAACTAGAGAGGTCAGTAGATAAATCCCTGGTCTGCCATATTCCTGTGTGACTTTAGGCAAAATAGTTACCTTATCTATGCCTCCATCTCCTCAACCGTTTAATGGAGATAAAAATGTCACCACTCCCAGGGGTTACCCTATAGAGTCACTATGAGTCAGAATTGAAGGGACTGGGACTGCAATGTCTTTTTTTTTTTTGGTTTAAGAGCTCTGGAGGCAAGGTGGTTAAGAGCTCAACTGATAACCAAAAGGTCGGCAGTTTGAATCCAGCAGCTGCTCCTTGGTAACGGTATGAGGCAGTTTTACTCTGCTATATAGAATCACTATGAGTTGGAATTGACTCAATGATAATGGATTTGGCATTGGTTTAAGGGCTTCATTTCAGGTTTGCTACCATCTCAGAGGAAACCCTGGTTGAGTGTTACAGCTGCTAACCAAATGGTTGGCAGTTTGAATCCACCAGGGGCTCCTTGGAAACTCTATGGGGCAGTTCTACTCTGTCCTATAGGGTCGCTATGAGTTGAAATCTCAGAATCTCAGAATTGCCTTGATGGCAGTGGGTTTTATGTACCCAGGATTTAACACAGCATGTGACGTACAGTGGAGGTTAATAAATACACGTGGAATGAGTAATGATGTGAAAGCCTGCCTAACCTGAACTCAAAATGTTAGTTTTGCTTCTCATAAATGACTCCTCTAAAGTCACCAAATAAACCATTGAACTGAGACAATCTAAAAGTGATTCCTACTTCAGTGCTCCCTGCCCTATGAGTAAAAATTAGATGGTAAAGAATAGATGAAAAGAGACTAGAAAAAAAGGTCAAAGGACTACACAGATGGAAGAGATTACGCTTTCCTTTGCCTACAGGTAAACCTGAGCTAAGCCTTTCCTTTATTCTGAGATGAGAGAAAAACCCAAGTCAAATGTTTCCTTGCTCCAACTCCACCCAGCACACAGAGGCAATCTTATGGGCCGAGCCAGCCACCTCTGCTAACCAATTCATCCAAGGTGCCTCCCCCGACTCCACCTGTGGGTCCTTGTGTACTTACTCATAATCAAAACCCAACTCATGAGCAAGAGCGTATATGCAAAAGTAAATCTGCAAACAGGTGCTTATTGAGAAGTTCAGCATGAAGTGTCTCTCCTTTTTTAAATTCACTTTGCAATCTATCAGTAATAGATAATTCTACATATTTTATGCACACTACCCAGTCCCTATATCCCCGTCCTCGGCTCGGTCTCCAAGGCCTTGCGTGCCCTGGCTCTAGCAACCATGCAAAGCTATTCCCCACATTGCACTGCCTCCTATGAAACAAGTGCAGCTGCTCCCCTTTCCCAGGGCCTGCATGTCATGAGGACTCTGCTCCCTCCTCCTCCCTCTTCTGTGTGCTCCCTCCCACAAGACTGGGTTTGCTTTTAGGTCTTGGCAAGTATCAAAATCTGCCTTGTATTAGAATTCTTCATGTGTATGCCTTAGAATCCTACCCTCTTCCCCCAAGCCACCACCACATGGTGGGGTTTTGTGGATTGTACAGAGCCCTTATCATGAGAGGAGCTCCACAGAGGTTTATGCTAAATACACTTATATTGTCACGGTCTGTCACTATGCTCTGCTTTCTCTAAAATTACAACCCTGTCCAACCAAAGAAAATGCCGTGAAAATATTTAAGCTTTCACCTTCACTTTTCCACCTGACCTATTTAATTTGCCTTCAGGCAGAAGGTAAGGAAATTGTGTGGGTGGAATGCTCCCACCCCACTCGCACACACATATTAACTCTGAGTGTGTCTTTAAATCTGAATCCTCCCAGCCAGCTGGTCTCAAATTTGGGAGAAAACCAAAATATTCGGGGGTGTACGGTTGAATCCAAACTTTGTACCTTCTGGATTGTTGATGTTGTTAGTTGCCATCAAGTCAATTCCCCTGATGGCGGACACATGTGTTACAGAGTAGAACTGTTCCATAGGGTTTTCTTGGATATAATCTTAGTGAATGCAGATTTCCAGGCTTTGTCTTCTGTGGTACTGCTGGGTGGGTTAAAAAGTCCAGCCTTTAGGTTAGCAATGGGGCACAAACCATTTGCACCACCTAGGAGCCTTTCGCCCTCTGGATATTGTTCTTGTTATCAGGTGCCATTGAGTCCATTTCCACTCATAGCGACCCTTTGTACAACAGAATGAAACACTGCCTGAACCTGCATCATCCTTACAATCATTATTATGCTTGAGGGCATTGTTGCAGCCGCTGTGTCAGTTCATCTCGTTGAGGGTCTTCCTCTTTTTCAGTGATCCTCTACCGTACCAAACATGATGTCCTTCTTCAGGGACTGAACCATCCTGATAACATGTCCAAAGTATGTGAGATATAGTCTCACCATCCTTGCTTAAGGAGCATTCTGGTTGTACTTCTTCCAAGACAGATTTGGCAGTCTATGGTATATTCAATATTCTTTGCCAACACTGTAATTCAAAGAAGTCAATTCTTTTTCAGTCTTCTTTATTCATTGTCCAGGTTTCACATGCATGTGTGGAGTCTGAAAACACCATGGCTTGGGTCAGGAGCACTTTAGTCTTTAAGGTGACGTCTTGTCTTTTTAACACTAGTTAAATATTACTTCTAGTCTAGTGCAAACCTGAGGTAAGTTTTCCAGGGACTTGTTTGTAGAAAAAGAGGCAGAGATGATTCAGTGGTAGAATTCTCTCCATCCATGCAGGAGACCTGGGTTTGATTACTGGGCCAATGCACCTCATAAGCATCTACCACCCATCCCTTGGTGGAAGTTTGTGTGTTGCTATGATACTGAACAGTTTTCAGCAGAGCTTCTGGCTAAGACAGGCTAGAAAGGAAGGCCAGGTGATCTACTTCTAAAAATCAGCCAATGAAAACCCTGTGGATCACAAGGGTCTGATCTGCAACCAATCAAATGGCATATTCATTGGAAATACCTTTTTTTCAACAACATAAACAGCGACTATACATATGAACCTCACCAGACAGAACACACAGGATTCAAATCAAATACATCTTTGGAGACAATGGAGAAGCTCAATATTCCAGAATAGTTAAATGTGTTCATGAGGAACCTGTACATAGAAAAAGAGGCAGTCATTTGAGCTGAACAAGGGATACTGGGTGGTTTAAAATCAGAAAAGATGTGTGTCAGGATTGTATCCTTTCACCATACTTATTCTATCTGTATGCTGAGTAAATAATTCGAGACACTGGATTCTACGAAGAACTCAGCATCAGGATTCAAGGATGACTCATTAACCACCAGCTATATGTGGAAGATGCAAACTTCCTTGCTGAAAGCAAAGAAAACTTGAAACACTTACTGATGAAGATCAAAGACCACAGCCTTCAGTATGAATTACACCTCAATATAAAGAAAACAAAAATCCTCACAACCGGACCAGTAAGCAGCATGATGATAAATGGAGAAAAAAGTGAGGTTGTCAAGGGTTTCATTTTACTTGGAGCCACAATCAACAACCATGGAAGCAAGAGTCAAGAAGTCAAAGAAATCTGCACTGGGCAAAAAGACCTTTTTAAAGTGTTAAAAAACAAAGATGTTACTTTGAGGACTAAGGTGCACCTAACCAAAGCCATGGTGTTTTCAATTGCCTCATATGCACAGGAAAGATGGACAATACATAAAGAAGTCCAAAGAAGAATTGATGCCTTTGAATTATGGTGTTGATGAAGAATATTGCCTGAAGAATGAGCATATCTGCCTTGGAAGAAGTACAGCCAGAATGCTGTAGAAGGGAGGAAGCTAGACTTCATGTTATGAACTTTGGACATGCTATCAGGTGGGACCAATCCCTGGAGGTGGCACTCTTGGTGTCACGGGTTGAATTGTGTCCCCCCCACCCCCAAATATCTGTCAACTTGGTTAGGTCACAATTCCCAGTATTGTATGATTGTGTACCATTTTGCCATCTGATGTAATTTCCCTATGTGTTGTAAATCCCATCACTATCATGTAATGAGATGGATTAGTGGCATCTATATTGATGAGATTTACAAGATTAGATAGTGTCTTAAGTCAGTTTTTTCTGAGATGTAAAAGACAGCAGTGAGCAGAGAGACGGGGGAACCTCAAACCACCAAGAAAGCAGAGCTGGGAGCAGAGTGAGTCCTTTGAACCTGAGGTTCCTGCTCTGAGATGCCCCCAGACCAAGGGAAGATGGATGACAAGGGCCTTCCTCCAGACCCGACAGAGAGAGAAAGTCTTGCCCTGGAGCCAGCACCCTGAATTCGGACTTCTAGCCTGCTGGACAGTGAGAGAATAAACTTCGCTTTGTTAAAGCCATCCACTTGTGTTATTTCTGTTACAGCAGCACTAGATGGCTAAGACACTTGGTAAAGTAGAGGGTCAGCGAAAAAGAGAAAGACCCTCAACAAGATGGATTGACATAATGGCTTCCACAATGGGCACAAGTATACACAATGATTGTGAGGATAGTGCAGGACCGGGCAGTGTTTTGTTCCGTTGTATATTCTGTAGTACATAGTGTCACTATGAGTTGGAATCAACTGGATAGCACCCAACAACAACTATATATATATATATATATTTATATATATAGTTACTGTTATGTGCTATCAAATCAATTTCACCTCATAGTGACCCTGTAGGACAGAGTAGAACTGCCCCATAGGGTTTCCTAAGCTATAATAATTACGATAACAGATTGCCAGGTCTTTTCTCCCCTAGAGCTGCTCGTGGGTTCAAAATGCCAAACTTTCAGTTAGCAGCCAAGGGCCTAACCATTGTGTCCATGGGTTGCTCTGTGTGTGTGTGTGTGTGTGTATGTCTACACATATATGTATATACTTATGTGCATACATACATTGTATCATATGAGAGCAATATGAATCATTATATACACCAAAAACAAAACTGAACCCACTGCCACCTAGTTGATTCCAACTCATCGTGACCCTGTAGTACAGAATAGAACTGCCCTGTAGAGTTTCCAAGGAGCAGCTGGTGGATTTGAACTACCAATCTTTTGGTTAGCAGCGGAGGTTTTAACCACTGTGCCACCAGGACTCCATTTTATATATATATATAAGTTCTAACTAGGTCCATTTTGGACTTCATCCATGAAAGGGAATTGAGATTCCTAGAAATTTATGTGTGCAAGGGACCTTAGAGTTCATCTTAACCAATCTTTCATCTTCAGATTAGGAACCTGTGGTTTAAAAGCAGAAACCATTTGTCCAATGTCCAGCATTCCAAAAGGAACCCATTTTATAAACTCTCCAGAATGGACCCAGAAGAACAGGGCTTTAGGAAGACTCCAGGATAAGTGAAAATAGTGTTATATCCAAGCACGTTATGCAATGGAGTTGGCAGCATTTGGCTCCTGTGCCTGACTGCGATAGCCCAATAAACCATTTTTATTACAGCATGCATAACAGATTTGCCAGGCATCCCCACATTTACAGATGGCCATTAAATTTTTTTCCTAATGTAATGCATTCTACTCACAGAAAAACCCTTACTTGTCATAAATTGTGAGTGTAGAGAGGCAGCATTACAGTTAAACACTGAAAAATAAATGTTCCTCATTATTCCCTCATTTATTATTTCTTTCAGGTTCTGAATATATCTTAAAGAATATCTTGGAAAATGCCATTAGAGCCTTTACAAGGCTTCAAAACCTCTTGGGGTATTTTACTCTTGTGATACTAAAAGGGTGCTAGAAGGAAGACCCATATACTGGAATTTTGAGGAAGTGGGATACCCAATCCCTGTTGTCACTTTGAATACCAAGGTGTGCCTGACCCAAGCCATGGTATTTTCAATAGCCCCATATACTTGCAAAAGCTAGACTATGAATAAAGAAGACCAAAGAAGAATTGATGACTTTGAATTATGGTGTTGATGAAGAATATTGAATATACCATGGACTGCCAAAAGAATGAAAAAATCTGTCTTGGAAGAAGTGCAGCCAGAATGCTTCTTAGGAGCAAGGGAGGTGACACTTTGTCTTAAGTATCTTGGACACATTAGCAGTAGGGACCAGGCCCTGGAAAATGACATCATGCTTGGAAAAGTAGAAGGTCACTGAAAAAGAAGAAGACCCTCAACAATATGGATTGACACAGCGGCTACAACAGTGGGCTAAAACATAGCAATGATTGTGAGGACGGCCCAGGGCTGGACACTGTTTCATTCAGTTGTACATAGGGTCACCACAAGTTGGAACTGACTCGGCCGTGCCTAACAACAACAACAACACTCCTGACTTCGTTGATTATTTGTCATCACACCAGGGGTCCCCTGATTATCAGAGAAGAAAGTGCTAAGAATTATCTCCATCCCCAGAATAACTGTTTTCTCACTTTGCAAATCGCTATATTTTAGGAAAATTTCAAGGAAAGTATTCAAATGAGAAGAGTGTCTACACAGAAGATTACTACACAGGAGAGTGCTTTCCAAACTGACTGTGATATAAACTGGCATTATTCAGAAAAAAGAAAAAAAAAACTACTTGGTCAAATAACTTCTTTGACCTTGTATTCTGTTTGTTTGTTTGCTTTGTTTTCAATAGTATCTATGATGGAGTCTCAAGGTGGTACAAACGGTTAATGACTTTAACCAAAATTTCAGTGGTTTGAACTCACCAAGAGGTGCCTCAGAAGAAAGGCCTGGCAACATGCTTTCAAAAGGTCACAGCCATGGGAGGGGGGGAAAAGCCCTTACAGAGCACAGTTTCTTCTCTGAAACCCATGGATGGGGTCACCATGAGTCAGAATTGTTCGGTGGCAACTGGTTTGGTTTTGGTTTATGATAAAACTAGTCTTTTTCATGTAAACACTTTTGGGAAATATTGACTTAGTGACATATGTCTAAGGGAGAGGGAGGACCTGGTGTGCTCCACGTTTGCAGGGGGAGAGGAAAGTAAGACACAAAAAGAGGTTCTGTCATTACCTAGCAGGCTTTAATGATCAGTGAATGTCGCTGACAGAAAATCACAGAACATGATAATTTCGGTTCTTTAACCAAAAGGTCGGGAGTTCGATTCCACCAGGCGCTCCTTGGAAACCATATGGAACAGTTCTACTCTGTCCTATAGGGTCGCTATGAGTCGGAATCAACTTGATGGCAATGGGTTTGGTTTGGTTTTGGTTTTTTCACTAATATGTATGTGTTTGCTGAATGCCTACAAGGTGCCAGGGACACAAAGACTAGCAAGAAAGGCCCTGTCTCTGATCAGGCAAAACAGGAATTAAACAAGCAATAAAAGTAAAAGATACCATTGCTCCCATAAGGCAAACGGAACTACAGTGTTAGAGAAGGAGCAAAGGGAAGGGAAGAAAAGTGAGGAGCAGACCAAGTCTCTCAGAAGAAAGGAGGATGGGGGGAGTGTCTAAGAGCCTGAGTCTTATGTCTGGCAATTCATTTGAAAAAGGCCTGGTTTGTTTCCCTGAATTCAGACTTTTTATGAATTACTGTCAACAACCAAAAAGATGTTTTGAAGTCCGTATGCCCAACATTACTCATAAAAGTGGAAGTGGAATTCCATCCTTGATTACCTGGATCCGAGTCCACATTCTCTCTACTCCACTCCCACAGAAAATCAGGGTACTTGTTTTCTTTAATTCTTTCAAAAACATTTTTAAACATGTTTTATGCACCAAAAATTAAACCCATTTCCACTGAGTCTGTTCTGACTCATGGCAGCCCCGTGTGTTACAGAGTAGAACTGCCTTATAGGGTTTCCTTCGCTGTGATCTTTACAGAAGCAGATAGCCAGGCCTTTCTTTCATAGCACCACTGGGTGGGTTCGAACCCCCAGGCTTTAGGTCAAAAATTGCTTGTGTTACCCAGGAAACTTTCTTTTATGCACAAGGGGGAGAAAAACAGAAAAAGGAGGAGACTGGACATGGCTATGGCCTCTGAAATTAGCTTATATTCTAATTAAACCCATTGCCCTTGAGCCGATTCTGACTCATAGCAACCCTGTAGGACAGAGTAGAACTTCCCATAGAGTTTCCAAGGAAAGCCTGATGGATTTGAACTGCCAACCCTTTGGTTAGCAGCTGTGGCACTTAACCACTACACCACCGGTGTTTCCATATTCTAATTAATAAAAAAATAGAATAATTAATATTCTATTTAGGGTAGTCAAAAGACATAATTTCACTTAAAGCTTGGGCTTCTTCCTTCACTACCATCTGTTCCTGATCATATGCTACCTCTTGAAATGGTTGAACGTCAACTCATTCTTTTTGGTATAATGCCTCTGTATATTCCTTCCATCTTCTTTTGAAGCTTCCTGCGTTGTTTGATATTTTCCCCATAGAATCCTTCACTATTGCAACTCGAGGATTGAATTTTTTCTTCAGTTCTTTCAGCTTGAAAAACACTGAGGGTGTTCTTCCCTTTTGGTTTTCTATCTCCAGCTCTTTGCACATGTCATTATAATACTTTGTTTTTTCCAGCCACGCTTTGAAATCTTCAGTTCTTTCACTTCATCATTTCTTCCTTTTGCTTTAGCTGCTCAATGTTCGAAAGCAAGTTTCAGAGTCTCCTCTGATATCCATCTCGGTCTTTTTTTCTTTCCTGTCTTTTCAATGACCTCTTGCTTTCTTCATGTATGATGTCCTTGATGTCATTCCACAACTCGTCAGGTCTTCAGTCATTAGTGTTCAACATGTCAACTGTATTCTTCAGATGGTCTCTAAATTCAGGTGGGATATACTCAAGGTCGTATTTTGGCTCTTGTGGACTTGCCCTGATTTTCTTCAGTTTCAGCTTGAATTTGCATAGGAGCAATTGATGGTCTGTTCCACAGTCGGCCCCTGGCCTTGTTCTGACTGATGATATTGAGCTTTTCCATTGTTTGTTTCCACAGATGTAGACGATTTGATTCCTGTGTGTTCCATCTGGCAAGGTCCATGTGTATAGAAATAGTCGCCGTTTATGTTGGTGAAAAGAGGTATTTGCAGTGAAGATGTCATTGGTCTTGCAAAATTCCATCATTAGATCCCTGGTGTTGTTTCTATCACCAAGGCCATATTTTCCAACTACCAATACTTCTGTCAGTTTGTCATGCTGTGATGCTGGAAGCTATGCCACTGGTAGTTAGCTACCAGCAGGGTCATCCATGGAAGACAGGTTTAAGCTGAGCTTCCAGACTAAGATAGACTAGGAAGAAGGACCCGGCAGTCTGCTTCTGAAAAGCATTAACCAGTAAAAACCTTATGAATAGCAGCAGAACATTGTCTGGTATAGTGCCAGAAGATGAGCCCCCCAGGTTGGAAGGCACTCAAAAGACAACTGGGCAAGAGCTGCCTCCTCAAGGTAGGGTCGACCTTAATGACGTGGATGGAGTAAAGCTTTTGGGGCCTTCTTTTGCTGAATGTAGTACAACTCAAAATGAGAAGAAACAGCTGCAAACATCCATTAATAATCAGAACCTGGAATGTACAAAGTATGAATCTAGGAATATTGGAGATCATCAAAAATGACATGGAATGCATAAACATTGATATCCTAGGCATTAGTGAGCTGAAATGGACGGGTATTGGCCATTTTGAATCAGACGATCATATAGTCTGCTATGCCAGGATTGACAACTTGAAGAGGAATGATGTTTCATTCATGGTCAAAAAGAACAGTTCAAGATCCATCCTGAAGTACAACACTATCAGTGATAGGATAATATCCATAAGCCACTAGGAAGACCAGTTAATACAACTATTATTCAAATTTACACAACAACCACTAGGGCCAAAGATGAAGAAATAAAAGATTTTTATCAGCTTCTGCAGTCTGAGATTGATGGAACATTCAATCAGGATGCGTTGATAATTACTGAAAAGTTGCAACTCAGAGACAGATTTAATTTGTTTTACAGTAAACATAGTAAATTCACTCCTTTGAATTTGTGGTCAAAGATTCAAACTCACAAGGCTTCTATTATTATAGAGAATACACCTGGTATTTCAGAAAGGGAAGTGAAGGTGGAGTACCTTTGAGGGCTGCCATGTTTCCTCAGAAGCACTGTACTCCCTGAGTTCCACAGTGGCGAGGAAGGACTCCGGCCAGCACACTCTCAACTTCCTGAAAAAAAGATGGTGGGACCTCCAAGCCAAATGACTAATCAGTGCAGTCAGGTACGTTAAACCCTAGACTAAAGGGCTCACAGTCCCAGCAAAGACGCTGGGGCCTGATGTGTCACAGGAATGTCAGAGCTTTCAGGTTCAGGGGTTATGTCTGCTGGGGCTAAGAGCATCTCAGTGATAATTGGTGAGAAAGAGGTCCAGAAGGTATTCCTAGATTCTTTCTTTTTTGTGTGTATGTAAGACCCCTGTGACCTTCCCCATAATGGCTAGGTTTCATATTCCCATCAACTTAACATCATGGAGTCTTGGAGTCTGATGTAATTACACTTAAGGAAAATATAATACCACCACATTTCTTGCACAACTTATTTAATGAATTGAGATTTACGCTCCTTACAGTTTAGTAAGATTTTAGCCTTGTGATGGAGGCCCATAACTGATTTGCAATAACTGATTTGCCATGCCTGTAGCAAATATTCGTATGGTCCTTTACAGTTTACAAAGGAATTACCATCTATTAAAGAAGGAGGTGTTCAGCAGTCCCAGAGGGAGAGTTACCATCTGTGATTGAAGCTCCAAGGAAGGGAGATTTGGACCACATTATAAGGAAAAAAAACTCAAGATATTTTTGTTATTTCTGAATTCTGAAGTAAACGGCTCCAGATGTGTCACAGCATTTCCCAAATTTGAATAATGAAAAGATCCCTTTTAAAGGAAAGACATTTTCTCAGACCCCTCAAAATATATCCATGGACCCCAGGAGTCCACAGACTGATTTTAAAAACACCATCATATAGAACCAGACATATTCAATGAAAATCTTTCCATTAAGAATCGTTAAGACAAGAGGAAAATGTTATCTTTATACCTGGCAAAACTTTTTTAAAGTTATCGTTAAAATAAAAACATATAAAAAAAATTAAAAAAAAAAAAAACATATATATATGTTTAAACTCCCATTAAAGTTTCCCTTGATTTTCATCTACAGACTCCAGGGAGTCCGTGCAACTTAATCTGAGAAACAATGTTCCCCAGCAGCGTTTGGTCACTGGAAGCACTTAGACTGAGGAGATTTCTAGAGCCAGCACCTCCGGAGTTAGGGTGACTAGTTTGAGTGGCCATTATCACCTGGGCAAAAAGCAACTTCAATAGGTGTGACTTCCCAACTCGTCTTGTCCTTCTTCTTCATCACTCCTTGGGCCCCACTTCCTGTGCATCCTACCAAGATATTTACTCACAACTAAGGAGGAAACCCTGGTGGCTTTGTGGTTAAGAGCTACTGGTGCTAACCAAAAGGTCAGCAGTTCAAATCTACCAGGTGCTCCTTGGAAACCCGATGGGGCAGTTCTACTCTGTCCTGCAGGGTTGATATGAGTCAGAATGACTCATCGGCAATAGGTTTGGTTTTTTTTGGTAGTAGGAAAGTGAGTGAGGACAGGATTGAAATAGAGTTTGGTGTTATCAGGAAGTAGGTGACACTCGAAAGTCATAGAGAGAATAAATCACTTACTTATAGTAACTAAGTTACAAAGAGGACCCGGAGTCACAAGGGATAGATGATAGAAAATATTGGGGTGGGGGGGAGTTCATGGAGGAATGATTTTGAGCAAAGCATATTATTTCCAGAGTTTCATTTGCTTCATCTGTAAAATGAGGGGGCAGGTGAGGTATCTACTTAGGTTCATTTTACTGGTGACCTCTTTCATAATTAACATTTGTTCATTGTTCCATGGTTTAAGAAGCACTTCTACAATTATTCTTACTTAATCCTCATAACAACTGGTGATTATAAACTCTTTTTTTATCAATGAAGAAAGCTAGGCTCGGAGAAGTTGAAAGATTTATTTAAAATCAAAGAGCTAATAAACGATGGGCTAATGCTATATCTTGGGTCTCTAAAATAAGGAATTCCACCCCTTTCTCCTGCAGAGCAAGGCTTTGGGGTCTGGGGAATCACAGGAAATGGACCTCCTGGGATCAGGAAGTTTTCTACAGAGAGGAGAAACAGAGGGTGAGAGGGGAGATTTCTCTGTTCTTCAGACCCATCCCTGTAAATCTATCTGGTTTCCAGATCCCTCTTGCCATTTCTGGTCTGGATCATTCTACCTCTTAACACAATTATCTTTAGGCCAAAGGAATTATCTAAAACCCATTGGAAAACTCAGATGCTTTTTTATACCTCCATTCTATTCATTCAGTACCTTGGCTCTTCCTTCCTTGCTCTAATCTCTCTCCCAACATCTCTTCTTCCAAGGTTGTCAGCCTTGACCGAACCTGGCTGCTGAAAGTGAGCCTGGTGCTGGAGAATGGGATCCTATTTCAGTGATGGCCAGGTCATTTCTCAACTGTGAGATTTCATTAGGATAGGGGCAGGGCTGACTGCAAGTGACATTGCTCGCGTGGAAGCATCTCTCAATACCTCACAGTTGGTGATTATATAAACCTAAGTCTCTGATCACATGAATATAGATTAGAAGAACAAGGTGCAGCATAATCTGAGTTCTATCTAAACTGACTTGTAAAACCCAGTGGTGTAATCCTTACTGAGGATTCTTATTTTCAGCAATGTTTTCTTACAGTGCATTAAAACCAAGTCAGATTTGCAATGCCATACCAAACATTGTTTTCAAAGGATTTTGTTCCTGCCATCCTTGGACAAAAAAGAATTTGATGAGCCAAAGAATGGATGCATATTTGCTCCAACTAACGTCACAGTGAGGTGACATAATCTGGTTTTCATTTAAACTAAATCCTACCAAAAAAAAAATTAATGCAGGCAAGCACTTTCTGTAAAAAAAAAAAAAACTTTCTGTAATGCTTAATAATTCTCCAAGAATCTTCCTCCAACAACACTGGGTAGAAATTCATGCTCATTAAGAAGGAGCTGAAAATTTATCCAACTCTCCCTATGCTATTAATTTATTGTTTAATGAAGAGTGGAGCTGTGATAGACCTCACCTCTCTATCATTTCAGCATCCTGGAGACCAGAGAGAAAGTGATGACACTCGTAGGTAGAAAAACCTCACAGTATGATTCTAGGCTGACAGGGACGACCAAGGACGACCAGTTTCTTTAACTAGTCTACCAAAATCCCATTGTCAGGAAGAGTGAAGTTAGCCTTACAATGCACACAATCGCTGTCTCTTCACAGAAATGGTCTGGTTTCTTTCTGAAGTGTGTGTGGTGGTAAGAAAGAAAGATGGAAAAAAGAGCAAACAGCTAAGTCTTTGTTCCACACCATAGCACACTCAATATTTATTTTTAAGAGGAAAAAAATTGTTGTTTTGCATATTTATTATGTCATAAGTTTTATCAGTCTGTTATCATAAATTGTTACGAGTTGAATTGTGTTCCCCAAAAAGATACTTTGAAGTCTTAACTCTTAATACTTGTGAACATGAGCTTCTTTGGAAATAATCTTTGAAGATATTCGTTGACATCAGGTCATACCAGAGTAGGGTGGGCACTGATGTATTCATATTGTTATTGTTAGTTGCCATCCAATCAGGTCCAACTCACAGCCACCTTATTTATAACAGAATGACATATTGCCTGGTCCCGTGCCAGATTCATGATCATTGGTATGCTGGAGTCCATAGTTGCAGCTGTTGTGTCCATTCATCTCATTGACTGTTTCCCTTGTTTTTGCTGACCCTGTTGTTGTTATGCATCATCGAGTTGATTCTGACTCATAGTAACCCTATAGGATAGAATAGACATGTCCCATAGTGTTTCTTAGGCTGTAATCTTTACAAGAGCAGATCTTCGGGTCTTTTCTCCTGTGGAACAGCTGGTGGGTTCAAACCACAGAACTTTCTATTAGCATCTGAACATTTAACCATTGTGCTACCAGGGCTCCTTCACTGACCCTAAGCGTGTCCTTATAGAAAAGGAAAGGAGAAACAGAGAGATGATCACGCAATGATGGAGTTATACTGCAATTACACGCCAAGGAACGCCTGGGTCTGTTAGAAGTCTGGAGAGACAAGAAGGGATTTTTCCTTAGAGCCTTCAGAGAGAACATGGCCAAAATGACACCCTAGATTTGGGCTACTAGCCTCCAAAACTGTGAGAAAAAAATTTCTGTTTTTCTAAGCCACTCAATTTGTGATACTTTGCTATGACACCTCTAGGAATCTAATACATAAATAAAGGTAACATCAGTTTTTATGCTGAAATTATTATGACCTGGGGTCCCCAGTGGCCTGATCAATTGGTGGTAATTTTCTAGGGAAATGCAAATTTAAAATTATACACCCACTAAAAGGACTAAAACAAATTTTAGAAAATTTTTAAAAAAGAAGAGACAGAAAATATTGACAATACCAAGTATTACCAAGGACATGAAGTAATTGAAACCTTGTACATTGTTGGTGAGATTTCAAAATGGTACAAGCGCTTTGAAAAATAGTTTGGTAGTTACTTAGAAAGTTATACATATACTTATTTTATGACCCAACGAATTCAGTAATCCCACTCCTTGCTACTTACTCAAGAACAATGAAAACATGTCCACACAAGACTTGTACATAAATATTCATAGCAGCATTTTTTGTAACAGCTAAAAATTGGAAACAACTCAAGCATTCATCAGCAGTTGAAGAGATAAACTGTTGCATGTTCAAACAATGGAATATTACCCAGCAATAATAAGGAACAAGCTACTAATGTCTGCAACATGGATGAATATCAAAGACATTAATTACACTAAACAAAAGGAAAAAGATGATAGAAAGCTGTTTATATTGTATGAACTTATGTAAAATTCTAAGAAAGTCAAAACTAATACGCACTAACAAAAAGTACATCGATGATTTCCTGAGACCAGATAGAGATTCATTCTTCTGGAAGGGTTAATGGGATAACTTTCTGCAGCGATGGGCTATTCTATATGTCGATGGTGGTTGTAGTTACATGAGTATATACATTTGTCCAAAGCTATTAAACTGTATACTTAAAATGAGTACATTTGATTATACATAAAATATAGCTAATTCTTTTTTATATGTCCTCAGTATTCTAAAACTTCCTGCAGCATTCCTTATATGTGCTCCAGCTTAAATCCTTAGTTTTCCATCTCACTCCATGATTTATCGTCATTTTGCTTTCTTTGTTGCCCATTATCCTCATAAGTGTCCTGTTTTGCTGGGCGTGGCAGTCATCCATTTGTGATCACTGCTGATTCATCTTTCTCTAACCATTCCCCATAGCTCAATGGAGACCAAGCAGTCACTTTTAATAAGGCACAGGGATAATAGAAGTCGAACAAGAGAACAACTTAAAAACTCTATTAAGAAATGGCTCCTGTTGGAGCCTATGAAGTCCCTTTTGCAATGGCTCCTTGGTTTTGTCCAAACATCTGGACAGAGATGACCCCTGCTCTCCAGAATGCCCCTGCTCATCTCTGTGAATTGGAGTCCAGACCTAACTATCAAAGGAGAAAGGAAGTTCCTCCCTTCAACCCACTACCACTCTCTCTCTCCCAACATTTCATCTGCCCAAGGACAACTTTAGGAAATATCAACCCTTAATAAACCAAAATAGCATAAATGACCCATTATGTTCAAGAGAAAATGAACCAGTGTGTTTTTTTTCTCTTTAAACTCAGTAAGACAATCTCCATAGTATATATTCCAAAGCCTAGAATGTTCGGTCTTAAATAACACAGATTCCACACTATGGTACACCAAGCCATGTTTCTCCAGTATAGTATAGAGTGAAGGTAAGACATCTACACAATTCTGATAAGCAAATATTTCTTCAAAAAACACTCACGTACAAAATACTTACCTAAGAACACAGGTGCACAAAATATTCCAAGAAAAAACAGTAATATTCTGATGTAGAAAAAAAATAAATCTAGATTTCAGAAAAAAAGAAGAAAAAGTTCTCTAACTATAGTTACTGTTCTGCTATACAACCAAATTGATTTATTCAGCAGAACACAGGTTAAGAGGAAGAAAGGTACAAGGACAAAGAGGTGGAAAGACAGAGCCGCAGACCTCCGTTTAAGGAAACCTATTACAACTGCAGCTATTTACTTCAGGTGATCCTTTGGCATCAGTGTGATCTTAAATAGGAAGGCAGAAGGCACTCAATTATCTGATAGTTACCTGGGTGATTCAGGATAAAAATAAAAGTACAGACAGATTTGTGTGTGTGTGTGTGTGTGTGTGTGTGTGTGTGTGTGTGTAGGAACCCTGGTGGCAGAATGGCTAAGCGTTCAACTGCTGAGCAAAAGGCTGGCAGTTTGAACCCACCAGCAGCTCTACAGGAGAAAAGACCTGGTGATCTGCT
Organism: Elephas maximus indicus; assembly: GCF_024166365.1. Taxonomy (NCBI): domain Eukaryota; kingdom Metazoa; phylum Chordata; class Mammalia; order Proboscidea; family Elephantidae; genus Elephas; species Elephas maximus. Next base: position 15,731,115 of record NC_064830.1, read on the forward strand.
CCGATAAAGATTACAACCTAGGAAACCCTATGGGACAGTTCTACTCTGTCACATATAGGTTTGCTATGAATCAGAATCGACTCTATGGCACACAACAACAATATATATAATAACAACTTGTTGTTTTGTGTTGTTTTGTAGGTACAGTGACTTGATATTCCTTCCATCTTCCTTTGATGCTTCCTGCGTCCTTTAATATTTTCCCTGTAGAATCTTTCAATATTGCAACTTGAAGCTTGAATTTTTTTTTTTTTTTCCAATTCTTTCAGCTGGAGAAATGTCAAGTGTGTTCTTCTCTTCTGGTTTTCTAACTTCAGGTCTTTACACATGTCATTATAATACTTTTTGTCTTCTCGAGCCACCCTTTGAAATCTTCTCTTCAGCTCTTTTACTTCATCATTTCTTCCATTTTCCTTAGCTACCTGACATTCAAAAGCAAGTTTCAGAGTCTCCCCTGAATCCATGTTAGTCTTTTCTTTCCTGTTTTTTAATGACCTCTTGCTTTCTTCACGTATGCTGTCCTTGATGTCATTCCACAACTCATTTGGTCTTTGGTCATTAATGTTCAAAATGTCAACTCTATTCTTGAGATGGTCTCTAAATTCAGGTGGATATACTCAAGGTCATACTTTGGCTCTCGTGGGCTTGTTCTAATTTTCTTTAACTTTAACTTGAACTTGCATATGAGTAATTGATGGTTTGATCTTCATTCGGCACCTGGCCTTGTTCCGACTGATGATATTGAGCTTTTCCATTGTCTCTTTCCACAGATGTAGTCGATTTGATTCCTGTGTATTCCATTCAGTGAGGTCCGCGTGTATCATTGCTGTTCATGTTGTTGAAAAAAGGTATTTGCAGTGAAGAAGTCATTGATCTTGCAAAATTCTATCACAGGATCTCCAGCATCTTTTCTGTCACCAAGGTCATATTTTCCAACTGCTGATCCTTATCTTTTATTTCTAACTTTCACATTCCAACCACCTGTAATTATCAATGAATCCTGATTACCTGTTTGACAATTTTGGACTGCAGAAGTTGGTAAAAATCTTCAGTTTCTTCACTTTGGCCTTAGGGGTTGGTGCATAAATTTGAATAATAGTAGTATTAATTGGTCTTCATTGTAGGTGTATGGATATTGTTCTATTTCTGACAGTGTTGTACTTCAGGATAGATTTTAAAATGTTCTTTTTGACAATGAATGCAATGCCATTCCTCTTCAAATTGTCATTCCTGGCATAGTAGACCATATGATTGTCTGATTCAGAATGGCTAATACCAGTCCATTTCAGCTCGCTAATGCCTAGGATATTAATATTTATGTATTTCATTTTTGTTGATTTCCTATTTTCCTAGATTCATACTTCATAATTCTGTGTTCCAATTATTAATGGATGTTTGCAGCTGTTTCTTCTCATTTTGAGTCTTGTCACATCAGCAAATGAAGGTCTCAAAGCTCGACTCCATCCACATCATTAAGGTCAACTCTACTTTGAGGAGGCAGCTCTTCCCCATTAGTCTTTTGAGTGTCTTCCACCCTGAGAGGCTCATCTTCCAGCACTATATCAGACAATGTTCCACTGCTATTCATAAGGTTTTCACTGGCTAATTGTTTGCAGAAGTAGGCCGCTGGGTCTGTCTTTCTAGTCTGTCTTAGTCTGGAAGCTTAGTTTTAATCTGTCCATTATGGGTGACCCAGCTGGTTTTTGAATACCAGTGGCATAGCTTCCAGCACCACAGCAACATGCAAACCCCCATGGTACGACAAACTGACAACATAGAATTTTTAATTCCTGTAAAGAATACCAGGCTCACCTTAAAATATGTCTGCTACTGGCAGGACTGGATTTCAGTTTGAGAAACACTGCCCTGCTACAGGTAATCTTTTAAAGCAGAGGAAAAGAACTCTGTTCCTTTAAAATGAAGTAAGTGGGCTATAGACATTTTCAACTCCATGAGTAAAATAAACTATACAGTGCCCTCTTCATGACAAAGTAATAACAGTCCAAGTTTAAGAGTTGAATGCCATACAGAATTTTAGAAATGGCCAAAGATATGTAGTAACTCAGATAGGACATCAGATTTTTGTTTGTTTGTTTTTGCCTTGTGGCAAAGCAAGGAGGATTAGAAAGAAAACTGACATTTGTTTCTCACCTTCTAAATGCCAGGTATATTGTATAAAAAAAAAAAAGTATACACTTTACATATATTATAATATGCAATTTAATATAATCCTGTAATTTAGATACAATATGGAAGAGTAGTAATTTGAAATCATTTTACACTGTTACAGAAGATTCAGATAAAAAATCTTGTGTAAAGATTCAAACCACTTAACTCTCATAGCTTGTATATTTCTGGAATGATTTATTTTTTGCCTCATTTGTTTTTCTTTCAATTATTGTCTGTTTCACCCACTGGACTATAAGCTCCAATAGGGCACTGATCACATCTGGATTTTGCTCGCCACTGTATTCCCAGTACTTAGCACATGGGGCTTCACATAGTAAGTACTTGAAAAATAATTGTTACATGAATGAATAAACAAATTAGTCTTGATTTGCCCCACATCACTTGTATCCATAGGGTGCATTGATCTTTTTCAGTTTGAGGAGACTGTTCTTAAACTCTTCTCTGTTGAAATGGAAGACAGCTTATTAATGACATTGCCTGAAAACTGAACTATGGAGTTATGAGAAGAACCTAAAAATAGTTTTCTCTGATAACAGCTTCATCTGACAAATGTCAGGCTCTTTAAAGCCTCCCTCTTACAGACACAGGGCAAAGCAATATGTTCACAGATGTCAAGTAGCACTCTTAGCTGAAACATAAGTAGAGCAGAACCTGACAGTGAGCCATGGCTGAATCTACTTCCTGGTTACATAATGTAGCCTAGGAAATTAAGTGTTTTTCAGATTAATGCCAAAGCTGGAGCTATGAATGTGATTATGGCTGGTATTTCTGTTCACCTTCATGACAGGTTGTTAGCAATAAGTAAATTATTTCATGCAGAAAATGATTCAATTTTTAGAAGAAAAGAAGGTAAATAGCTTACAGTATTGAAAGAAAATGAGTACGATTTCTTCCTCCATTTCTGCTAACCTGCAATTATTAGCAGTAAAGACCTGATGCTGATCTAATTCTCCAGAAATATATGACTTGGTGATCTTAGGGAAGAACAAAGATATATCAGCAATAAACCATAAGATGAATTTAACAGTATAACTAAATTGACCTATCCTAGCAAAGAGCATAACTATAATAGCAATAACATTTTAATAATAATTTTCAATTAACATTTATTAAGTCAGCCACTGTTTTAGGTGCTCAGTATGCAGCAGTAACAAAAACAAGAAAAACTGTTCTTATGGAGATTGCCTACCAGATGTACAGAGATTTCTCCCACAATCACACATGCTCACCATAGCTCTGCTTTGACATGAGATTCTATGATGAATTCCAGAGAATAGTGGAGAGAAAGGCTGTATTCAGCAATTTCCAAAACAGGGAGTTAAAAACCCCAAACCAAACCCATTGCTGTCGATTTCTACTCACAGTGACCCTATAGGGTAGGGTAGAACCATCCAATAGGATTTTCAAGGAAGTGGCTGGTGGATTCGAGCTACCAACATTTTGGTTAGCAGCCAAACTCTTAACCACTGTGCCACTAGGGCTCCAAAATAGAGAGTAGGCAACTGAATTAATTCCCCTGTCTCTTGATAACCTGAAACTCAAAGTCCTTTAATCATCTATGTGCACTTTTAAACATATGGCCTTCACTTACCCTTTACACTGGAAAATACAAGAAATAAAAAGAGCCCTTTGTTGAAAAAAAAAAATGGTGACTACTACTTATAACCTGGGAACCAGGCTAATTTTAATGGCATGGATTTAGTCACTAAATCAAATGGTTTATTCTCAGTCCTTATAGTTTATTTACGTATCCAGTGACATTTGAAATAGTGGGTTACATCCTCTTCACTTGGATCCCATGACATCTCTTCATCTTTTTATTTTTATCTTTTTACTTCCTTCATCACTCCTCCTAAGTATATATTAGTGAGTCCTTCTGATAATCTTTGTCTTCTTTAAAATGATATTTCTCCAACTCTTAAATGTAAGTACTCTTCTAGTCTTTATTCCAATTAACTCTGTTGGAGACCTTATTCAATCTCATGGCTTTAAATACCAACTCTATGGACTTGACTAAGTAACTGATAACAGGTTTAGCCTTCCAGTATAAATAATTAAAATATTTGTGTAAGATACATAAAACAACTGTTTGTAAATATTGCACAGTAACTAAGGACCTACTCTTCTTGAAAGAAAGGAATTAAGTGAGGTGAACCCCACATTCACTTTATTTTTCTCCCTGGAGCATTTTTCAAGCAGCTATGCTGGGATCTAGTGCCAAGGCAGAGAAAAAAAAATCTGGTAGTATAAACAACATCAAAACCTGTGAATAATGACATATCTGAAATTTAGGAAGTAGGATAGACAAGAGGGGGAAGCCATAGAGAAGGATGTCAAAAATATCTGCTTAAAAAAATTCCTTTGGTTCTTGACTAACTTCTATATTGTATATGTACAGAGCAAGATTCCAGGAGGCCTAGAAGAGAGAAACTCCTGGGAGGCTGAGTGCTGAATAGAGATCTAAGAGATAACAAAACGAAGACATATTAGGGCTTGGGTCCAGTGAAACCCCATCCTTGGCAAACACACAGGCATTCAATTGTAGCCAAAAATATATAAAATAAAAATATGGCAATGCCCTAGCATTGATGACTACATGCTAAGAATAACAACTACTCTAGATCAAAGAAATAAATTGAGATAGGCATATACCAGCAAAAACTAAGGTTTGACTAGATCAAAGTGGTCTACTACATATTTAACTGCCTGTCAGATAAAAACTCAGAAGTTTCTAGGGGAAGATAACATAATTAAGAGACTTTATAGCATGTCATGCAAAAAGGCTGACATATAATTGAAAAATAAGACATCTGAAGAGTCAGAAAAATGTCTGATAATTAAGGTACAATATCATCAATGGAAGTATACAAAGAGATGATCAAGTTATTGGAGTTAGCATGCAAGCAGTTTAGACAAAAAAAAAAAAAAAAAATCCACCCAAGAGAATAAAGGAAAAGATGGACAAAAAATATAAAATGATGGAATAGTTAATAGAAAATTTGAAATTATAAAAACAATTAAATGGACATTCTAGAGCAGCAAAATGTAATATCTTTAATTAAGAACACATTAGATGGGTTTATCAGATTGAATAGGGAAAAAATAATGTAAACTTAAAGATAGGCCAACAGAAATGTTTACACTGAAGCATATGTGGGGGAAGCAAGTAGAAAACAGAGCAAAGCATATGAAATTTATAGAACACAGTCAAAATGTTTAACATGGGGGTAATTAGAGTCTTGAATGAAAAAAGAAAGAGTGGGCTAAAATCAATATTTGAAAAAATTAAGGTCAAGACTTTTCCAACTCTGATGAAAAACATCAACACATATTAAGATATAGATAAGTATGTAGACAGAGAGGTAGATAGATAAAGAGAATGAAAGAGAGATTTTAGGCTGAGGCATAAGAGTCAAAGTGATGAGTCCAAACATATGACCAAAAATGAAACTTTAAAAGCAACCACAGAAGTGAGACACATTTCATATGGAGAAAACAATAAGAATAATGGCTAATTTTTCAACAGAAACTATGAAAGCCTGGAGGAAATGGAACAAGATATTAAAAAAGTAGAGAGAAAAGGTTTAAAAAAAAAGTTTAAGCTTAGAATTCTAAAACTAGCAAAGCTATCTTTCAAAGAAATAAGCAAAATTAAAATGTTCTCATTGAAATGATGTAAATATTCTCTGTCTTAATTGTATCAATGTCCATATCATGGTTGTAATATTACACTTACTTTTGTAAGATATTACCACTGCTTCTGAGTAAAGAGTGTACAGAATCTGTCTGTACTCTTTCTTATAACTGCATATAAATGTAAAATTATCACAAAATAAAAGCCTTTAATTTAAAATGTATATATTCTCAGAAAAATAAAAACTGAGAATATTTAATGCCAGCAAACCTAAATGACAAGAAATATTAAAGGAAGTTTTTAGTATTAAGAAAAATTATTCCATCTGGAAGGAATGAAGAACTTCAGAGAGAGCAAACATATGGGTAAATGTAAAAAACTATCACTAATTTTAAGCAAAAAAATAATAAAAATGTTTTGTGAAGTTTATAACATATGCAAAAGTAAAACTTTTGACAATAACAGCAAAAATGTTGAAGGGAGGAAAGTGGAGCTACACAACAGAGATAATCTTATATTTTTTATGAATACTAAAATACTAATATGAGATAAAATGTATTTTGTAATTTATAGAATAGCTATTAAAAGAATTAAACTAAATGTTATTATAATGAAATTAATAGAAGAAAAAAAACTTACTAAAATTAAAGAAAAAAACAAAAAATCTTGATGAAGCCAAAAGAAAAGATGAAAGGAGCAACTAAGAAATACTAATGAAATAAACAGACAGTTTATACCTAAACTAAACTAAACCCATTGCAGGCAAGTGGATTCTGACTCGTAACGACCCTGTTGGACAGAGTAGAACTGCCCCACAGAGTTTCCAAGGAATGCCTGTTGGATTAGCAGCTGCGGCACTTAGCCACTATGACACCAGGGTTTGTACAAAAACCAAACCCGTTGCCACCAAGTCAGTTCCAACTCACAGCAGCCCTACAGGACAGAATAGACCTTTCCAATAGAGTTTCCAAAGAGCACCTGCTGGATTCGAACTGCAGACTTCTTGGTTAGCAGCTATAGCACTTAACTACTACCCCACCAGCATTTCCACCAGGTTTATGGTAAGATTTACATCAAGCCATATCATAATTATATTTAAGTAAATACATTAAATATTTCAAATAAAGGAACATAGTTTCAGAACTCACTTCAACGAAAAAGCTCCCCAAATCACATCTAAATACAGTGTCACGAATTGATTGAAAGTAAAGGAATAGAGAACACCCAAACTCTTAAAACACTAATGAACATCAGGCAGTAGACAGTTTCCTAGCATAACCATTGCCATATAGTCGATTTCGATTCATGGTGAACCCATGTGTAACAGAGTAGAACTGCTCCATAGAGTTTTCTTGGCTTGATATTTTTAGAGAAGCAGGTTACCAGGCCTGTCACCACTTAGTGGGTTTAAACCACCCACCTTTAGGTTAGTAGTCAAGAGCGAACTACCCAGGGATCATTTTTCCAGTGTACATGGTGTATTTACCAAAATACACCTTTCACTGAGCCACAAAGTTTCAATAAAATTCAAAAAATTCAAATTTAGTGAATTAAAATCATAGTGTATGTTCAGTTACCATTGAGGAATTAAGTTATAATAGAACAAAAATATAATTAGAAAGTCTTTAAATATTTGTAAAGAAGTCTTAACACTGTTAAATAATCAGTGTTGCAAAGAAGAAATCACAGTAGCTTTGAGACTGAATGGGAATGAAACGTGATATGTCAAAATATATGGGATTCTAGCAAAATCTGTGGTTATAGAAAAATATATAGCTTTAAGTAAAAATATTAAGAAGGAAGAAAAGGGTGAAAAACCATTCTTTAGTCAGAGGTCACTAAACTTCTATAAAGGGCCAGATAGCAAATATTTTAAGTTTTATGGGCCTTATGGTCTCTGACACAACTACTCAGCTCTGCCATTTTGATGTGGAAAAGCCAAGGATTATGTAAAAATGAGAATCCAACACCCACTGCTGTTGATTCAATTCGAATATATATATATGTATATATATAAACTGAAATTTGAAATTCATATATTTTAGTTTCTTGGAATATCTTTTTTCTTTTTATTTATTTAACCATTTTAAAATGTAGGACATTTTTACCTCTCAGTCTATTAAAAAGCAAGCAGCAGATGGATTTGGCCTGCAGGCTGTAGTTTGACAACCTTAGCCTAAGCTTCCAAATCAAGAAGCTTAAACGCTTAAGAAAACTATACCAAAAATTAGTTAAAAGAAATAATAAAATAGAGAAGAAATCAACGAAATATTAACAGATATAAGATAAAAAATTCAACACAATCAATAAAAAAAACCGTTGCCATCAATCGATAGTTGATTAAAAAATAATAAAAGTTATAAACATTAGCAAATCTGATCAAAAATCAAAATAAAAAAGGAAAATATCAAGGACAGGCAGAACTTCTGAAATGACAGAGTAAGCAGCTCAGCAAACCCTTTCCACCAAAAGAATGATAAAATTCAACAAAATTACAAAATTAATCATTCTAGGACTCTGAAAAGCATTCATATTTAGAAGCAACTAGACATAGCCCTAGCTATATACTCCTCAACCTTTAATGAATATGAGGCCGTTCCCACAAATGATGTAAAAGATGATGAAGACTCACAAGCTACCTAAATTTTGAATGTTTCCCCTAACTCACTTACAGAACTATTAGCAAGGAGTGCAAGACTTACTGGCCGAATAAGTTTAAAAAAACAACTTCTGACCAATCACTGGCTGACCACTAAGCTATACTCAGCCAAAATTGACTTCTAGGAAGTCAGGCATAAAAAATAAAAAAGCAAAAGTAAGCAGAAACATAGAAAACATATGTTGCTGGGGGAGACATGATCCACAGAATTATTCCAGGGAAGCCACTAAACAAAAAAAGAAACAAAAATAATAACAATGGGGGAGGGAGGGTCAGAATACAGAGTTGCTAAAATGTATCATCTAAACTGTCCAGTTTTTAGTGAAAACTTACAAAACATAAAGAAAGAAAAAAGCGTAACTTTGCACAAGGGAAAAAGAAGTCAACAGAAACTGTCTCTGAAGGGAGGTAGGTGTTAGACTTAAAAAACAAAGACTTAAAAGGCATTACTGTAAATATATTCAAAGGAAGAACGGGAAGGATGTGTAAAGAATTAAAGGAAAGTGTGATGAAAATGATTCATCAAAGAGAGAATGTTAATATTCTAGAGTTGAATATCAAAGGGATATTCTGGAGTTGAATGTACCAGAAATGTATGTTTATAAAACATATTCCAAGTATAATAAACAGGAAAAAAAATCCAAATCTAGATGCACTGTAGTCAAACTCATAAAAGTAAAAGACAAAGGGGATATCTTGAAAGCCTCAAGAGAAAAATAACTCATTAGGCACAACAAGAAAAGCAACTGACTTTTTATCAGAAACAATTCAGGCCAGCAGGCAGTGGAATGATGTGTTAAAAGCACTGAGTTAAAACAATGAAAAAGAAAACAGCAAAAAAAAAAATTCTCTCAACCAAGAACTCTATATTTAACAAAACTGTTATTCAGAAATGATTGAAAAAAATAAACAACAAAACTTTATTAGGCTGATCAGCAATAAAGAGAGAAGATACAAGTGACCAAAATAAGGAATAAAAGAGGAGGCATCTATACCAACTTTACAGGAATTAAGGGTTATAAAGTAATACTATGAAAAACTTTGGTAGCAAACTAAAAACTCGATTGCTGTTGAGCCGATTCTGACTCATAGCAACCCTATAGGACAGAGTAAAACTGCTTCATAGGGTTTCCAAGGTGAAGCTAGTGGATCTAAACTGGGTTAGCAGCCCAAGTCTTAACAACTGCACCATCAGGTTGTTGTTGTTGCTGTTAGGTGCCTTCAAATTGGTTCCCACTCACAGTGATCCTATATACAACAGAATGAAACACTGCCTGGTCCTTCTCTATCTTCATAATCATTGTTATGCTTGAGTCCATTATTACAATCACTGTGTCAATCTGTCTCATTGAGGGTCTTCCTCTTTTTCCTTGACCCGCTATTTTACCAAGTATGATGTCCTTCTCCAGGGACTGGTCCTTTATGATAACATGTCCAAGATACCTGAGATGAAGTCTTGCCATCCTTTTTTCTAATAAGCATTCTGGCTGTATTTCTTCCAAGGCAGACTTGTTCCTTCTTCTAGCATTTTATGGTATATTAATATTCTTCACCAACACCATAATTCAAAGATGTCAATTCTTCTTCAGTCTTCCTTACTCATTGTCCAGCTTTCCCATGCATACGAGGCAATCGAAAACACCTTGGCTTGGGTCAGGTCCACCTTAGTCCTTAAAGTGACATCTTTGCTTTTTAACACTTTAAAGCACTTTTTTTTGCAGCAGCTTTGCCCAGTGCAAGGCATCGTTTCATTTCTTGACTGCTGCCTCCATGGGCATTGATTGTGGATGCAAGTAAAATGAAGTCCTTGACAACTTCAATATTTTCTCCATTGATCATGATGTTGCTTATTGGTCCAGTGGTGAGGATCTTTGTTTACTTTATGTTGAGATATAATCCATATTGAAGGCTATATAGTCCTTGATCTTCGTCAGTAAGTGCTTCAAGTCCTCTGCACTTTCAACAAGAAAGGCTGTGTCATCTGCATCTTCCTGTAATCCTGATGCCATGTTCTTCTACATGTGGTCCATCTTCTAGGATCATTTGCTCAGCATACAGATTGAATACAATGCTGATGCACATCTTTCTTGGCTTTTACCATATGAGGTAACATAGTCACAGTTTCCAGGGACTAGGAGGTGGCCATCTTTGGTGGGCCATTATTTAGCCTATCACAAGAAAACAAAGAATTTATTAGTATAAAAATTCAGGAGATTGCTATTTCTAGGTTAGGGGCTAATGAAACACACACGAGGAGCCCCTAGGGACCTAGCAAAATTATATTTCTTGACTTGGGTGTTGGTTACCATGGTACTTACATTTTAATTATTCCTTGAATTATACACATGTATTTTATACTTTTTTATGTATGTGTGTTATACCGTACAATAAAAAAATATGAAAGAAAAAGTGATGAGAGCCTCTGGAGATGCACATCTCAAGTGCTGGGGTGGAGATCAGGTTTTTACTGGAGGGTGAAGGAGTGTATTCAGAGAAGGATCAAAGGGATGTGCGCAGAGAGGAAAGCCATGGTGTATTTCAGACGTTCCCATTAGAGTGTGTTTTTCTTATGGTGCCTTTCCTTTGAAGTTGTGGTGGAAGGGCATCCTATAATTCCTTCAGAGTTGGAGTACCCATTATCACCCAATAAACAAGTAATGCCTTCCAGCTCTATATTCAGTATAGATTGAAGCAGCCAGAAAGCTCAACATTCCTGGATCAATTTTCAGTTCTTTTCTTATCTAAATCATTCCCTTGTCAAGTCAGTAACTACTAGGTTTCTGCTTTCCTTCCCTAGTTGCCTTCTACCCTGCCTAAGCCCCTAACATCCTTTTTTCCCTAGATAACTGCAGGAAAACTTATGTAAAGAATTTTCTCGGAACCACAAGGCAAATTTAGAGGTTAGAACACGTCCTGGAATGTAAAGAAAACCTTTTATTTGACCTCATATTTAGAGCACTAAAAGCAATAATATTTGAGTAAATGAATTCCTTTCAATAAATAAGGTTTAAAATTTTACACATTAGTGTTTGATAATGGTTTGAAGATTTTTGAGGGAAACCTAAACTTTTTAACAAAAATTTCTTGTTGCTTAAAGAGACTATATGGATGGAATATTATTTCATATTTTAATGACCTATAATTATGAATGTAAATTATTATAAGTGAGCTACGATTCAAACCCTTAAGATTTAATGAGTTGTGTACCGCTTTTGCCCATTCCCTAATCTCAAATACCAGGAATTTTGTGGTTTGTCCTTTATTGTCATTAGCTGATCTCTCCTCTTATTAGGCTATCGTTAACCTCTTCTAACTGAAATCAGTATGTTGGTACCCTGTGAAGTCTTTCATTTTGCCCAAGTTCCTATCACTTTTTTAAAAATATTTATGCAGTCCTATTTATTCTGGTCTTTTTTTTTTTTTTGAGATTATCAACTATATATAGTTTAGGGTTCATTATCTACCAATCATTAGAAACAGCTTTTCTTTTTTTCCTGATTCTTTTTATTTTGACCTTTTTCTCCATCCCCCAAATCAATGAGTACATTCACTGTAACATTCATTCTGGTTTTGCATTGTTTCTAATGTATTTCGATGCATAGTATCACCTATTTTACTTCAAGGAGTTCTTTGTTTAAATTATCTATCCCTAGTTATATTTTGGGAGTGCTGGTGATACAGTGGTTAACAGCTCAGCTGCCAACCAAAAGGTCAGCAGTTTGAATCCACTGGCTGCTCCCTGGAAACGCTAGTGGTAGTTCTATCTCTCCTGTAGGTTGCGATGATGAGTGACTTGACAGCGACAGGTTTGTTTGTTTTGGTTTGGAATTATATTTTGTCTTCTCCCTCTTCTTAACCTATTACCTCAACATTAATTTTTCTACTACACAGAAAAAAAAAAAAAAAAACCCTTTTTTGGATTAACAAAATGTATAAGGCTGCTACAATGTGAAAATTATTTATATTTTGTGTAATGCCTCTTTATCAGACATATCTCAGTATACAGATGTATCACAAATATACGTATGATCCAAATTCTTGGGTATTGTACTCTGAATATGTATAAGCAAAGGTTTCTATGTGTAGATCCACTTTTCTTTTGCTTTGTTATCCTCAATATTGAAATTTTCCTCAAAAAGGGGATAAGGAGGCATCTTTTTTAAAAAATATCCTTTTAGATTGCTAACCAATGCTATATAGGTAAAACCATATTAAATTGTTTTTATAGGTCAAAACAGTAAAATATTGGCAATTCCCATATGGTTTAACTTAATAGTAAAACAATATGTTGAATGATTTGGGTGGTAGACAAAGGCCATTTGCAATACCAAAAGAGGAGCTTATCTTTTACCAGCTTGGTTGACAGTTTTGGTGAAGCCACTCTTCCAGATATGAGTAAGAGCATGCCTGGTTCTGCGTCTTTGATCTAAGTTTGCAAGCATTTCATCACCAGTCAATTACCCATCTTCTAGTGAAACCTTCCTCTATTCATTTACCGCTATTATTTCTACCACCACTAGGAGTCTACCAATATTGACTACACCCTTGAGACAACTTCCGTACTTAAAAAAACTTACTATTAATTTCACAGAGAGGCTTTATTATGCTTCCACCCTATGTCAAAAGTCATACATGCCATATTATTCCAACAGAAATTTGACACATATTGTTTGACAAGTATGATTTTGGTTGTAAAGATTACATGGCAGAACATTAGAAATGAAAAATATCCTATAAACTCTGAAACAGATTCACCACAGGTATTAATATACTAATAATAAATTTATCTTTTCTAGGCTTTTTTTTTTTTTTTTTGTGGAAACCCTGGTGGTGTAGTGGTTAAGTGCTATGGCTGCTAACTGAAGGGTCGGCAGTTCGAACCCGCCAGGCGCTCCTTGGAAACCCTACAGGGCAGTTCTACTCTGTCCTATAGGGTTGCTATGAGTTGGAATCGACTCGACGGCACTGGGTTTGGTTTTTTTTGGTTTTAGGCATTTTTTATTCATCACATTCATCTTCATGATTACTTGTAAATTTATTATTTTCATTTGTGTTTCGGGACATCAAGGCTCAGGGTGTCAAGTGGCCTCCCCTAAGCTATACATCTTGTTATAATTAAGATTAGTATTCATTCATCCTTTATAAAATCCTTTGCTTTTTCTCATGTTGCCAATCTCATATCAAATCTTTGCTTCAAATATTTCCAGCTTCTTCATTGTTAGTGATCTCTTTTTCCAAAGATCTTGGTATTGTCTCTCTACAGAGCCTTTGCGTGACAACAATGCTGTCAGCCTCTGATAAGCCTCTATACTCAGTTCTTAATCATGGTTTCAGTTGCCATATTTGTGTGACTCAAACCCTCATCTCCGTTCTCTGGTTGGCCTTTAATATGCAATTCCAACAGACTGTAAATCTCAGCTATTGTCTTGCTACTGGCATATCTAGCTCTTTCATGGAGCTTAATGTGTCATGATAATGGTTAACATATAATAGAGCAACTTAAAAATGTAACTTCATTTAAATATTTACTACATAACACGGAAGTACTGAGTATATCAAATGCCTCCTAGACATAAAAAAAATATGTTTGTCAATATCACTGAACACAGTATTTTAAAAATGCAACAGGTGAAATGAATATGTTCAACATCACTGCTACGATGAAGAGGGAATCCAAGTGGCCAAAAGTGGCCAAAAAAAAGAGTCATAGGATAATTACAAAACGTTTAAAGATAGAAAAGACTCTAAGCATTATCTAGTCCAGTACTTGCTTCTTAAAGCTTGGGAAATTATTCTTCAAAAAGGGTCAGGGGACTCAGGACATCAGCCAATTAGTGACAAAGTAGGATTATAAACTTTTTTTTTTTCTATTTCATTTGTACTCCCCCACCCTAGACTCAGAAACCCTGGTGGCACAGTGGTTAAGAGCTATGGCTACCAACCAAAAGGTCGGCAGTTCGAATGCACCAGGTGTTTCTTGGAAACCCTATGAGGCAGTTCTACCCTGTCCTTTAGGGTCACTCTGAGTCAGCATTGACTCGACAGCAATGGGTTTTGTTTGGTTTTACCACAGACCCAGTCATTTCATCATCCACACAGCCCTCACAGTTTATCTGGGGTATAAGAAGTACATGGGGTCCCTGACTTGCTTAAAAGCATTTGATAACTACCTGTTTTCCATGGAATAAAATCCAGACCCTTTCTCATGTTTCTTTAGCTCCTTTACTACCTGCCTCAGCGCACCTTCTCAGAGCACACGTCTACAGGAATGATCTCCTTTCTCCAAGCACACTCTATAGAAGGCACAGCTGTTATCACTTCTTGAGCACTGATAGCCATTTTCTTTACCTTACCTGATTCATTCTTTTCCATCCCCCCTGCCTTTTTTTTTTTCATTTTACTTAACCTAAAAACCCTATCGTGCACCTATCTTCTATCCTCTCTAGATGGTGAATTTCTTGAAAGTAAAATCATATCTGAAGAATGTTTTTACCCCTCTAAAAATTAGCAGAGTTCCTGGAAAACTGTAGACATTGAGTTGATTGAAAGTGTAGGAGGATCTTTTGCCTTGGCGGAGAAACTGGATCAAATGTTACTGGTATTCTGTCAATCCTACACATATTTCCACCCCTTCACACCCCAATTTGTATTCAGAGCAGATTCCAAATGGGAGGAATCATCTTTAGCTCCCTTCCTTTGGTGCCTGAGCAGTCTGGAGTATGAACCAAGTTTGTAAGACAGAATCCAATAAAGTCTGTCTTTCGAACTGACTCAGGCAGAACCAAGATAGATGATGATGATAGACAGAGAGAGAGAGAGATTGAAATAGATAGTGGCCCTCAAACAGATTCTTCCTCACCCTCTTGACCCTCTACTTCAATAAACATGACGTCCTCTTCTAGCAATTGATCCCTTCTGAGAACATGTCCAAAGCAAGTGAGTTGGACCATGTTCTGTTTTGATCCATAAGGCTTTCATTGGCTGTTTTTGGAAGTAGATCACAAGAAGCTGATTACTACTGCCAAACTGTCTATGACCATGTGAGAGATCCATCCCCCAACACTGGATTTTTTCCAGAGGTATATTAACATATCCAAGTGTTGCATTAGCTTAAAATTAAGCAGAATACTTAGTTTGCTATTACCGATAACAGTAAAATTGAAATAATATTTATAGTTCATAAATGTCTTTCATACCTTATAATATTTAATCTCTACAAAAAATATCAACTTGCCTTAAAAGTAGGCCACAACAATGGCTGTTCCCTTTTCAAGAAAGTTCTACTCCGTTATCAACATTTTTTTGTTTCTGCTACAATAAATAAAAAGTAATTAGCAATTATATTAAAACTTACTTTAAGCAATGAAATGAAAGTTTATTTCATCTTAGAATTTTTTTTTAAAGACAGTAAATAAAGAAAAGGCCTCAAGTTTGACCTCACTAGTTACCTTTAGTTGAAACAATTAAGCACTTACAAGTTTTAGTACATACAATTCGTAACATACAATGGGATTTTTTTGCAAAATGGTAGGCTGCAAAATGCCAGTCTTTAATTACATATCACCCTAAAATAAGCTTCTTTATCTGCCTGCATAGCTCTACAACTGCTATGTCTAGCTTTCAAAAATCTTTGCTCTTCATTTGTGAATTGAGGTTTCTTCCTCTTCAAACTTTAAATTGGAAGGTTTGAAAAGTCATTTTCTGATTGAGGAATAAACTCAAAATTAGATCTCTAGGTTGGAGGGAAACCTAGGGCTCTCTATTTAATGTTGCTAAAAAGTTCTCCCTGAATCTGCAGTTCATGACATTCTCATTTAACGATTTCATGCCCAATCATTGTGCTACGGTTTTTTCATTGTGCTACACAAAAACCAATATCATATTGCACTAATTTGAAAATGGAGCCACATCTAAATGTAAACGAACAGTGACATTCAGGAGGAAATAGCAAAATGCAGAACAATAAGAAACAAAATGGTTTAAAATTAAAAAAAAAAGAATATGTATATATATGTGCCTGTGAATATACATACACACACATATATGTTTTTCTACACACACACACATACACACATACAGTGATGGCTAATGTTATATGTCAATTTGGCTAGACAATTAAAAAAAAAAAACATTGCTGTCAAGTCGATTCCGACTCATAACGACCCTATAAGACAGAGTGGAACTGCCCCATAAGGTTTCCAAGAAGTGGCTGGTAGATTCAAACTACCAATATTTTGGTTAGCAGCCAATCTCTTAACCACTGCATCACCAGGTCTCCAGCTAGGCTATACACAAACCAAACCCACTGCCCTCGAGTCGATTCTGGCTCATAGCTAGGCTAGTGTACCCAGTTATTTAATCAAACACTGATCTTGATTTTGCCAGGAAAGTATTTTGTAAATGTGGTTAACACCTACAGTCAATTGGCTTTAAAGGAAATTATCATCCGAAATTCAGGCGGGACTTATCAAAGAAGTTGAAGGCCTTAAGAGCAAAAACTGAGGTTTTCCAGAGGAGAAATTCGGCTTCAAGACTGTAACATCAGCTTCTGCCTGAGTTTCCAGCCCACCATCCTGCCCTACAGATTTCAAATTTGCTGGCCCCCAAAATCGCATGGGCCAATTCTTTAAAGTGAATCTCACTATATACATATGCCTGTGAGTGTGTGCGCGCATGTGTGTGTGTGTGTATGTATGAGAAGGGAATCTCATCAAACCATGAAAAGTTTGGAAAAGACTGTCTCTCAAGTTTCATGCATCATGATGATTCTATGAAATAAAAATCCAAAAATCTTGTAGTCTCTTTTTTTTTTTCTTTTTTTTACAAAAAGCCTAAGAGGAAACTGGGTTAGTGGTAAGAGGAAGCTATTTTTTTTTAATTTATTTGCTTTTAGTTACAGTGAGATTCATATAACATAAAATCAGGCATTACAAAATGGACAAGTTGGGGGCACTTAGTACATTCACAATGTTGTAAAACCACCACCTCTTTCTCATTTTGAAATGTTTTCATCATCTCAAAAGGGAACCCTGCTCTCACTGACCACCTACACCCTGTTCTCCCCTCTTCCCAGCCTCTGGCAACCACCAGTCTACGTTCTGAGTCTCTGTATTTGCCCATTCTGGGCATTTCATATCAATTAAATTATGGAAACTTCAGCCACAATATAGCATGTGTCAGCAGTAGTTTTTGTTTTGTTTTGTTTGGTTTGGTTTAAATTGGTCATAAGAATGTCTCTTTTGCTAATCATCAAACCAAACCAAACCCATTGCCGTCAAGTCAATTGCAACTCATAACAACCCTATAGGACAGAGTAGAACTGCCCCATAGAGTTCCCGAGGAGTGCTTGGTGGATTTGAACTGCAAACCTTTTGGTTAGCAGCTGTAGCACTTTGCACTCTGCCGCCAGGTTTCCTAATCATCAGTTTTCAGTTTTCTCTTCTCAGTGTAGGCCTTTGCTCCCTCCAGCTTCTTGTGAGTATAGACTGAAGAGACTCTCTTCTGAAGTCTTGAGTGTCCCAGTACGCAGAGTGGACACTCCTGGGTTAACAGGAAGTAAGGTGCTGATGGAGACAAGTGCTGTTCTGTCCCCTACCTCCAGTTCATGCCCCACACCCAATACCAAAAAAAAAAACAAACTCAGTGGCGTCTAGTTGATTCCGACTCATAGCGACCCTATAGGACAGAGTAGAACTGCCCCATAGAGTTTCCAAGGAGCTCCTGGTGGATTTGAACTGCCGATCCTTTGGTTAGCAGCCATAGCACTTAACCACTATGCCACCAGTGTTTCCCCACACCCAATACCCACAGTTAAAAGACAATTGTTTAACAGAGGTGTCTTTTTCTCATAATAATTGGTTTACCAGTTGAACTCCACATGATGTAAAAGCAAAAACAAATTCAAAAAACCCACATTGGGACTCCGGAGTCCTGGATTCTAACATGTTCTACCATTAATCAATTACCCATGTGATGCCAAACTAGTCATCTGGCTTCTGTAGACATTGGCTTCCTTTTCTTTATATGAAGGCGTTAGATTCCTTCCAGTTCTAAAATCCTGCACATCTGACCTTTTGAAATATTTATCCATTTGCTAATGCCTGTGAAATGTCTTCTTTATGAAATACTAATTAAGGAAGTCATATTCAGTCAGAAATCCCACTGTGATCAAATACTTGCTCAAACAAGTGGTCTGCCTGGCTAAGATGAGGGCTGCTACCTGAGGAGCTAATGCCTGGAACTTTGATAAGCAGCCACTCAAACTTTGCTAAATATCAAACCCCCAACCCATTGCCGTAGAGTCAATTTCAACTCATAGTGACCCTATAGGACAGAGTAGAACTGCCCCCATAGGGTTTCCAAGGAGTGGCTGGTGGATTAGAACTATCCGGCCTTTCAGTTAGCAGCCAAATTGCTAAATGTAGAAAAAAAAAACAAAACTCCCCAGGAGAAGAGCTTCCAGAAATAGACAGGCTAAGCCTCAGTATGACAACCACATTCACAGTCTTGTTCCTTGGAGTCTCCACTTCTGGTCCTCCTGCTGAGGGATTAAGTTAAAGGAGCAGTTCAATAGGAACTCAGACCCAGAAGAACTTTCTTTTTTCAAAGAAAACTCCACTAAAGCAGCAGGCACCTGACTCCACGGCCAGCTCGGAGTCCCACTCTACTACGGACACAGAATCTGCAGACTTTCTGCTCACCTGACTTCCAAGGTTGTATCTATCTGAGCTTCTGCAACACTTCCTCCAATGCCTGAGCGTTCAGCTTGACTGAGTCTAACAGCAACACAATGGCGACCACCAATAAGACCTCCTGCCGAAGGATGGAATTTGAGTTCTCTGTCTTGCTTTAGATTTATTTTTCTCTTTGAGGTGTTAATACCCATTGCTATCGAGTCGATTCTAACTCATAGTGACCCTACTGGACAGAGTAGAACTGTCCCATAGGTTTCCAAGGAGTGGCTGATGGATTCGAACTGCTGAACTTTTGGTTAGCAGCCAAAAGGTTAACCACTGTGCCACCAGGGCTCCTAGACCTACATTCCTGGATTAAATTAGAACTTCCTGAGTGTTTATACTTTTCACAGAGAGGAGTGAACCCAGGAGAAAGAAGAAAAGCAGGATCTCAGTTTGCAGATTATGGACTGAGTCTTTTAATTTGGAAGTTAAAAAAAAAGTTACCTGACTTTGTACCAGGTTGGCACCCAAACCAGTGAATTGGAATCTATGAAAGCTACATGAAACTTGTATTCTGTTAGATGAGTTCAGCTGTTTTTATCTTATCCTTACATTGTTTCTCAATTTCAAATGTAAAGTGCCCATTATTCTCACATTTAAAAAAGATATCTGGGGTATGTAAGCCCTATATTATTATCAGTTTCTGAGCCTTGGACAGAATTTTCCAGGCTCTCCCATTTGTTATTGTTAGGTGCCACCAAGAGGGTTCTGGCTTATAGTGACCCTATGTACAACAGAACGAAACACTGCCCAGTCCTACGTTATCCTCAGGATCATTGTTATGTTTGAGTCCATCGTTGTAGCCGCTGTATCAGTCTGTCTCTTTTTCACTGACCCTCTGCTTTTCCAAACATGATGTCCTTCTCCAAGGACTGATCCCTCATGATAACATGTCCAAATACCTGAGACAAAGTCTCGCCATCCTCGCTTCTAAGGAGCTTTCTGGTTGTACCTCTTCCAAGACAGATTTGTCCATTTTTCTGGCAGTCCACTGTATATTTAATATTCTTTGCCAACGCCATAATTAGAAGGCATCAATTCTCCTTTACATGGGATAAATTCACGGGCTTTTTTCTTCCTTTGTTATATACTCACATTAGAAACACTCCACAGAAACAATCCCAAGACTGAAATAAAATTTTAACAATAAAAAAAAAAATTAACAATACGAAAAAAATAAGTAAAGGAAGAAAAAATTAATGCCAGGAAAACGCTACTTATTAAATGTAGGGCTAAATGAAAGTGTTTTTCCGAAGTCTGCATTTTGAACATAAACAGATTTTCAACACACTCCCCTCTGAGATTCTTTCAGGATATGAACACATTCTCTTGAACGTTAAAGTTTATTCTTTGAAAAATTAGCCCAAAGGATAGAAGATTAAGCCTCGAAAGGACACTTTAAGATGCTTTCTGCTTAGGCATGAGGTTTTATTCTTAAGAGGTTGAGAAAGATAAAAGATAGTGCAGGTAAGTTTGCCTTAAACCCCGAAAGATCATTGCTGAATTCAATTATTAGTTTTCTTAAAGAGTCTATGTTCATATTTGAGATGAGTTTAGAATGAAAAATAATAATAATAAATCCCAAATTTAATAAGCTTTGAGGTTTCAAAACATAGCACTGTATAATTTTATTTATTTGGGTATTTGAAATTTTTGTACCTTTTCTCAAAGGAATTTAAGATGATTGAAATATAAGAATGAAGCCTTCATGCCATCTCTGTGTCAAGGAGAATATTAAATATTTATTTTAAATCCTAACTAATAGGCTCTCTTGCCACAGTTTGAAGATTAATTTAAATTGATACGCCTGCATTGAGCAGTTACTATGTACCAGGAATTGTGAGGGTTAAAAAATGACTATAATTTCGTTCCTGATATCAAGTTTCTCATAAATTCATGGATAAGAAGTAATGTACATAAGAATAAGACATGGTGAAATTGCCAATACATAGGCAATGGTTGTTGGAAACATGAGCAATGAGAAATTGAGTTTTTAGAGATATTTTGCAGGAATAATCGAGAACAGATAAAATCAGACCTTAAGAAAATAGTCCTTCAAACCACAGTTTTAATTCTACCATATATGCAGATGTAAGGTGGTGAAAAATACATGAAGGGGAAAACCACAAGACAGGCTTGGGGAAATGAGAGCACCACACCATGGAAAGAGCGTAGGGTACAAGGAGATCTTGGGAAGAAGGAAAATAACAATCCACCCTGATTTCATAGTTTTCACATCCATCAGCCCACTTGATCCTGACAATAGAAAAAACGATGGAGACCCTGAGACTTTAAATGAATTAAATGTCTTGCTGAACAAGATTCTACAATTAACAATAGGACCAAATTTAAACCAACATCCTTTCCCTGTGCTGTGTTGCAAAAATAAGTTAAGCTAGTAAGAAAGTAAGTACGTAGATAAATAGGAGACAGAGAGGGAGGAAGATAATTAAGCAATTGGAGGGTTTGTAAAGAGTAGGAGCAAGATTTTTTGTTTTCTAGACAAGAAATAAATACACAATTTGGTTTTATCTTTCTTGAACTTCCTTATAATTTAGAATTACATGAAATTATTATGAGTCAGAATCAACTGGATAGCAATGGGTTTGGTTTTAGGGTTTTTTTTTTTTGGTTATTATTTATAAGCCATAACTATTTGATGAACTGGTTAATTAATTGGCTGAGGAGGTTTGGTTCCTCCATAGGCAAGACGGCAGCCAGCTGACCTGATGTCTTGAGGCCAGAATATTCTGACAAAAAGGCAAAAATATTTGGACACTCATACCTAGAGGTATAGGGTGTGGGAGGGTGTTCCCTGACATTCCTACTCTGACTTCTGTTCAGACTATAAATCAAAGGGCTTGGGGATTTTTTTTTTTTAGCTGTGTGGTTTTGACACTGACACAGGCATGTTCACAATTTATTTCAGTTGAACTTCTCAATTTATCACAAAATCGTGTAGCCAAACGTTTAGCATCTAAGTTGCTAGTTGTTGTATTTTAACATAGAATAAAAAAGAAGTGGATGATGATTTTGCTTCATCTATTAGCCTTTCCAAATACACATAAGCTTCCAGGGGGAGATACTATCCCACTCTTCTTCTCTACCAGTCAGGGCATCAGAATCATCAGCAGGACTTAATAAAAAACGTTTCTCGGTCCCTCCTGCCGCCAATCTCGATTGTGGAGGTCTACAATCAAAACTTTTAAAGCACCTCAGATGATTCTGATGACGAGCAAAGCTTGGGGAATACCAAATTAGAGTACCCTAACCACAAAAACAAGGCACCCCGGTGACGAAACAGTTATGCACTTGGCTGTTAATCAAAAATTTGGTGGATCAAACCCACTCAGTGGCCCCATGGAGAAAGATTGGTGATTTGCTCCTATAAAAATTACAGCCTAGGAAACCCTAGGGGACAGTTCTACTGTGTCACGTGGTGTTGCTATTAGTCATAATTGACTCTATGGCACCCAAAAACCATACGAACAAATGTATATAAATGCATTAGCAATAATTACATTAAGGGTAATTAATATAAGCATTACGTGAAACCAAACCTACTGCCCTTGAATCGATTCAGACTCATAGCAACCCTATAGGACAGAGAAGAACTGTTCCACAGGTTTCCCAGGCTGTAAATCTTTTTGGGAGCAGACTGTCACACCTTTCTCCCTCTGAACAGCTGGTAGTAGGTTGAATCCCTGACCTTTCAGTTAGCTGTCGAGCACTTTAACCACTTTGCCACCAAGGCATTCAATAAAGGGATAAAATTTGTATTATTCTAAAAGAAGCCCTGGTGGCACAGTGGTTAAAGCGATCAACTGCTAACTGAAAGGTCGGCAGTTGGAAACCGCCGTGGCCTTGCGGGAGAAAGATGTGGCAGTCTGGCTCTGCAGATATTTACAGCCTTGGAAATCCTATGGGTCACTGTGTGTCAGAATCGACTCGACAGCAGTGGGTTTGGGCAGGTATTATTCTAAAGTGTACATTTTTGAGGGCAAAATGGGATAGATGAGACATCCGCCTCCCAAGCTAAAGGTAAGAGAAATCTGAACTTTAGAGAGTTTAGCATACAACCTTCCTACTTCAAGTGTGGTCCTTAGACAGGAAGCACTGGCACCAACTGAGAGTTTGTCAGAAATACAGAGCCGCCCAGACCTACTGAATCAGAATCTGCATTTTAACAAAATCTCTGGATGATTCAAATGGGTATGGAATTTTTAGAAGCCTCAGAGCAGTGGTTCTCCACTCGGGTTGCATGCTAACATCACCTGAGACATTTTCTGAAATGCCAGTTCCAGGTCCCATTCCAGAGCAATTAAATCAGACTTGAGGTGGAGCCCAAGCATCTGTGTTTGGGAACTAGTAGCTATTTTCTCCTATAATCATCATATTTGTACTAAAGAGACAACTTTTCTCCTACTTTGTGTTGGCAAGCCAGTGAGTACCTCCTTCCACAGGTTTGAAAATGGAGTTAAAAGCTCCCTTCTGAGAGCCACACACAGGGATGAATGTTGCAGTGGCTCTGGCAGAGGACAGATTGATGAATCTGACACCCTGTCTAAACATTGGCCAGCTCCTTCATTTCCTCTGGTGCCTGGTGAGATCAGACAGTGGCTTTGTCAGTGATTCAGGCATGACAGATCATCCCCGATGAGGCTGCAGCACCTTCCGTGATTAGTGCCTTTCACCGTGTTCACTAATTCTGAGCCTGTCTCTTTCATTTCACTAGGGGATACGATATTGTTTCATGATATATTTTTCCGATGAGAGAAGAAAGCTAATACTTACATATCATGTCTCTAGTCTTAGACCATTTTTTTTTTTAATTTGGGGGGACAGGAATTTTTTTAGATGTTACGGTATGAGTATAGCCTTAAAAATAAAAATCATATAATTTTATTCAGTCTTGAGTCTTATAAAATTTAAGGTCGGATGATGTGTTCAACCTCGCAAAACAGAATGTTCAATGTGTCAGTTCTGATTTCTTTGATGGAGAAGAGGTCATAAGAGAAGGTTAGTTTAGATGGCGCAGAATCACTGGATAACTCCAAGACAATGACCTTCCTACTTTTCTATTGTTAAGCTCCCATTTAAAAAGTGCTAATTCAGAGAAAAAGGCTTACTTTTCTTCTAAAGTTTTTTTTTTTTTTTTTGGTGGAATTAGCTGCTGGCTTGGTCATACTCCTCCCCATATTAGATAATAAACAGCCCAAGAGGCGTTCAGAATTGCCATCTCGTTATAAAGTGTCCTAGCCTTACACTCATCAAGTGAGCTACAATTACCAGAGTTTATTTGTGTGTATCATCATATTTGAACTTTGTGATATCTTCTGAGTTAGGATTTCATTTTAATTTACAATTAAGGAAAAAAAATAATTTTAATATCTCATGTACATATTCATTCTCTTGAATTTCTGCTCTCGGGTCATTGAAGATTCAAAGTTGTCCATTGAATTCTAAAAGTCACTGGGAGCATCTACTGTTTATGTGTCACAATGATTAGGCAAAGCACAGCCAAAACTCATATGCATTCATTACTCAGTGAGCTTACAGTTTACTTGGTAAGGGGAAAAAAAATAGTAAATGGAAAAGTGAAACAAGCTGAATTGCAACACTAAAAAAAAAAAAAAAATCCTGTTGCCATGGAGTCAATTCTGACTCCTGGCTGCCCCATTTGTGTTACAGTACAACTGTGCCTCATAGGGTTTTTAATGGCTGATTTTTTTGAAGCAGAGCACCAGGCCTCTCCTCTAAGGTGCTCTTGGGTGGACTTGAACATAGCCTTTCAGTTATCAGCCAAAAGTGTTAACTGTTTATACCACCTAGGGACTCTGAATGGTAACATAGGCAGTGGGTAATTCAGACAATGAAAGTTGTGGAATGTGAAGTGATAGAAAAAGGAAAAAGATCTCTGAACAGTGAGACAGAAGATAGGATTAAAAGTTAAACTTTACTACTAAACACTTGGATGAACTCTTGGGAGTCTTGTTCCCTTCCCAGGTCTCACGGTATTCCAATGAAACACAAGGGACTTGCAGAAATCATCACCAAAGTCCTTTCTGGTTTTAAAACTTACTGCTTGGGGTGAGTAAGCTTTGTGCAATATGTGTGGCCTGAGCTGGTCATGGGTAGATGAGAAAAATTTGGATACTAAAATGATCCCAGGAGGAGAAGAGGCTTGAGAAGCATGTGGTAATTTCTATTCTGAGATCCTCAGTGTAATACTTCTCTGAGTTGCAAAAGCCCTCTCCAGCTAATGCAGCCTGAAGTCGATTAACTGCGGATAGTAATTCTGAGTGCTCTTGGTTCAAAGAGCACTTACATTCCGCATAAATTCCCTCATTACCGTTTTCTTGGTATTATAGTACTTAACACATGATATCCTAGTTATCTGTGAGCATGTATGAATTCAGAACTAAATTTTCAGGACAGAGACTATTTTGGCTGTTTTTATTTTTCTGTTGTTAAATTCATCTTTGCAATCCTCTCTGGACCTAGTCCAGGGACAGAGCAAAATACAACAACCTGAGTAGTAACACACACACACAGTTGCTAAAGAATCAACTCTGACTCATGGCAACCCCTCTGTGTCAGAGAAGAACTGTGCTCCACCGGGTTTCAATGGCTGAGTTTTCGGAAGTAGATTGCCTAGTAAGTGCTTTGTAAATGCATGCTGAGTCTGAATCAGTTGCTAAACAGAATAAGAGAAAAACAAGGTGCAGACTAACGCCCCGGCCTGAACCTCCATGATCTTCTGCCAACTGGGCTGCCTTGCTCACATTTTTCTTTCCTCAACCTCATGACTAGAAGCTGGAGAGGAGGAGTCCAAGCAGCAGTTAGACAAGGAGAGAGTGGGTTGTTCTTTTAGACCAGGGAGCACAAAATACTAGCTCAAAGGGCAAGCCCAGACCAGGGCAGTATTGGGTTTGGTCACACAGAGCAGTGCTGTGCAGTTCACCACAAGTCTCACCCAACCCTATCATAATCCCTCTCCATCACACTGATTTAAATTTCTGGCCCTGCTCCTGAAGTCATTTGGGTTTGTAACATTGGCCCTAGAAAGCAATCAGAACCAAGATAAGACATAACAATTGTCTGCTAACTCTTTGAACTGACAAACAATTTAGTTATTTTAGGGCTCTTAAAATATATTTAGGAGCCCTGGTGGTGCAGTGGTTAAGCACTTGGCTATTAACCTAACAATCAGGAGTTCAAACCCACCAGACACTTCACAGAGGAAAGATGTGGAAGTCTGCTTCCATAAAGATAACAACTTTGGAAACCATATGGGGCAGTTCTACTCTGTCCAATCAGGCCACCATGAGCCTGAATCAACTCGATGACAATGGGTGCAAAAATATATTTAAGCAAACGTGATATAGCGCTAAGTGGTTTCTCAGGGGGTCTCACCATATGTAACTGCCAAGATATGAAAGTTTAGTGATCAGAGTTTAAGAAATGGTTCCAAGCATCTACATGGAGTGCCAGAGGACATTGGTTCTTTCTTATGTGTTCTTTGATTTTAAGCCTTCTTTTTTAATCTTGGGGTTAAAAAAAAAAATGTTTAACATAAGCTTTTGTGAAGATGAGAATTAATCTTCTCCACATTGCATAATGCAAACACTCCTTTCATATCTTCTTTGTAAAAATCTACCATTTGCATTGTGACTTTAGGAAACTTTCTGAACCTCTTGGAGTCTTGGCTTCTTCATCTGTAAAGTAAGGATCATAAGACCTGCCTTTTTAAGGAGAAGGGTTGGTTCAGTGGTAGAATTCTTGCCTTTCATGCTGGAGATTCAGGTTTGATTCCCCGCCAAGGCAGCTCGTGCGCAGCCACCATCCACCTGTCGGTGGAGGCTTGCACGTTGCTGTGATGCTGAACAGGTTTCACTGGAACTTTCACACTAAGACTGACCAGGAAGAAAAGCCTGGTAACATACTTCCAAAAATTAGTTGGTGAAAACCCTATGGATCCCAGCTGTCCCATCTGCAAAAAATCATGGGGATGGCCCAGGACTGGGCAATGTTTGTTTCCATTGTGCATGGGGCCACCAGGTGTCAGGGGCTGGCTCAATGGCAGCTAATGACATAGGACTGTTTTAAGAATTGAAAGCCTAATACTTACTGCTTGTTATGTTCCAGGCCTTACTGTATGTGTTATACATGTATTAACTCATTTAACTTCACAATAACCCTACGAAGTATGTACTACTCTTATTACCCTATTTTATACACGTGGAGAGTCAAGTACAGAGACCTACGTAAAAAGATTATATGTTGTAAGCAACAGAGCCAAGGTTCAAATTGAGGTTGCCTGAGTCCAAACCCCGCACTCTCAACCACTCCCCTGCCTTCTTAGTAAGAATCATGCGTGGCAATTATTAAGTTTTCAACAATCGTTTGTGGTCCCTTCTCTCCAACCTTTGCCTGACATTTTCATCTGGTATTTCAAGAAAAAATCTGATGCAATTCTAGAATGATGAAAAAAAAATACCCTACGAGCACCCAAATACGATTTTCTTCAAAAGCATTGCAGAATCTATTCTTAATTCGACTTCCACTGTTGGGCCCAGCTACAATGACTTCTCTACCTTTCCACTGAAGATCAGAATTTCCTTAATTATATTGCCAATCAAGCAAACTGGTGTTTTAGTTTCGTAAGTCAAGACATTCATTTATTTTCTTAGGAAAAAAAAAAGCCTCATTTATTCCGTATGTTTGAATATTGAAATATTCTGATAATATAACTTTGTAAATAATAAAAACTTTCTTCTTCTATGCCAGAACTTCTTTTTAAAATTAGAACATTTCCTCTTATTTTTTGTCACGTGTATTATGTATGTCCCTTCCATAAATTAGAATACCAACACTAATACTTTAACCATTTCTTGATAGACTGAACTAATGATGTATGTTGAACTATATAATAACACAGCATTGCCCTAAGCCTACTAAGGTGTGTACAACATTTTTCCATAGATGAACACCCACCTTTTCAGCCTTCTTGTAGTTAGCTCTGCAGAGTGTGCTGGTTATAACAGAAGACAGTTATAACAGAAGAAGAAGGAGAGTGATATTATAACAGAAATAGCGCAAGGGGGTGGCTTTAAAAAACAGGAATCTATTTTCTCACAGCTTAGAAGGCTGTAAGTTCGAATTCAGGGCGGCTCTAGGATTTTTTTTTTTTTTTTTTCTAGGGGAAGGCTCTCTCTGTCTGCTCTCGGGAAAAGTCATTATCTCTTTTCAGCTCCATTCCTCAGTTCCTTAAAGATTCATGTGCCTTGAATCTTTCTGTTTGTACTTCCTTCTCTGCCTAATCTGTTCTTTTCATATCTCAAAGGTGATTGGCTTAGGCAAACCCTACATGGATATGGTCTCATTAACATGACAAAGAAAGTCTATTCCCAAATGGGATTCTATCCACTGATACAGGGGTTTAGGATTTACAACACAATTTTTGAGGAATGCAATTCAATCCATAATAAGAGAGTTTGTGTCTATAAGCTATTGATTCTTGATTTCCTAACACTCTTGCTTCTAATAAACTTCCACACCCATGTCTTTTTTTGGTAACTGTACTGAGAAAGCTGCCATCCATGAAGTTATCACTAGCTAATTTCTTTTTTTCCCAAAATATTGAAGTTGTCAAGGATTTTATTTTACTTGGGTCAACTAACAATGCACACGGAAGCAGCAGTCAAGAAATCAAAAATGACATGTTGCATTGGGAAAATCTGCTGCAAAAGACCTTTGTAAAGTGTTAAAAAGCAAAGATGTCACTTTGAGGACTAAGGTGCACTTGGCCGAAGCCATGGTAGTTTCAGTGACCTCATATGCATGTGAAAGTTGGACAATGAATGAAGAAGACCAAAGAAGAACAGGTGAATCCGAAATATGGTGTCGGTGAAGAATATGGACTATACCACAGACTGCCAGAAAAACGAACAAATCTGTCTTAGAAGAAGTACAGTCAAAATGCTCCTTAGAAGCAAGGATGGAGAAACTTTGTCTCATGCATTTTGGACATGTTATCAAATGGGACCAGTCCCTGGAGAAGGACCTCATGCTTGGTAAAGTAGTGGATCAGCGAAAAAGAAGAAGACCCTCAGTGAGAGGGACTGACAGAGTGGCTGCAGCAATGAGCTCAAACATAGTAAAGGATGGCACAGGACCAGGCAGTGTTTCATTCTGTTGGTCACTATGAGTCAAAACTGACTCGACAGCACCTGACAACAACATACGGAGAACACTAATGAACAGGTTAGTCTGAATTCAATGTTTAACGTGAGAATAAATAGGTAAAGAATATTAACCTAATGGGTTCTTTTATAGGTTCGGCGCATAAGCTTTAGTGCGTAGTTTCAGATAGCTCATAATCTCAGAAGGAAATGTGGCTTGCTTCAAGATTCTTCCCAGTGTTCTAGACAGTTAAGACTGCCAGATGAATGACTGCTAGATAAAAGAGGATTCACTGTTTGTCTTTGACTATTAATGTACTCAGAAGTGGATAATTGTTTTGTAGCAGCTCCATTTACTTGTCTATACAGGCTAAATTCTCTATTGTAATTATCCTTCAAAACAAGTG
Source organism: Elephas maximus indicus (assembly GCF_024166365.1). Lineage (NCBI taxonomy): Eukaryota > Metazoa > Chordata > Mammalia > Proboscidea > Elephantidae > Elephas > Elephas maximus. Next base: position 15,760,925 of record NC_064830.1, read on the forward strand.
CCTAAATCTGGATGACTGGTTTAGACAAGTGACATTGATGGGGTATAATTCTCCTTCCTCTGATGCATCTGTCAGTGACAATCATCTTTCTGGGAATGATGGCTGATTTGAACAGTGGACTCCAAAACCACTCCCAAGCTGCAAGTGGTTCAGATCCTTTAATGAAAAGCTCACAGGTTTAGGAAGCTCTTTACATGGAAAGAGAACAAACTCAGTATAGAAAATGAGCTCAAAAGTCATAGGCTTACCAAGTGATTGTAGTGAGTTATAATGAAAAGTCACCGGAGTCAAAACGCCTATTGACACCACTAAAGTGGCCAGACAACAAACATCAAACTGAGGTGCTCATTACCATGTTAAAAATGAATTCAGTTAAAAAGATGTTATCACACTAAAAAGATTAGAGAGGACTCAGTGAGTTCCTGAAAGCATGCAAGACACGTTTATGACAGGAGGATGCGTCAAGGAGCCCTTGGTATACAGCCAGTATCGCTGTTCAGGCAACTGAATCCTTACATATTTTTAATATTAGACTGAATTTTCATCATCAAGTATTCATAAATGAATCTTAGAATATTGAAGCTTAAAACCAAACAAACAAACCTGTTGCCATCGAGTCATAGAGTTTCCAAGGGGCACCTGATGGATTTGAACCATCAACCTTTTGGTTAGCAGCTGTAGCACTTAACCACTACACCACCAGGCCTTCCATTGAAGATTAGGTGAGGAATATCTTCCCTCTTAATATTTTTAGAGTCAGTGAGAATTTGCTTCGTGGAATTATTGTTAGAATATGTAATTTTTTTTTTCTTATAATTGTATTCACATCTGCATTCATCCCATGCTGCCTGGTTACCTTCTCTGTCCTCCAAGAAGGTAACAGATTTGATCCTTTTCTTTTTTTTCCTGGCAATGACATTTTAATGTTCAGGCTATTTGTCATCTCCTGGAATTTCTCCGTTCACTCCACTCATTTTTCTTTTCCGCTCTGCAAAGAGGGATGACCAGAATCTTAAAAGAGGTCAAAGATAGAATAGATTCTGAATTAGTGGTCTTATTTCAAGTAGGAGGAAGTCCTTGAAAAGGGTAGGTCAACTAGCATATATACTTCATAATATTATGCCTAAAACAGATGTCTGGAAATCCAACGGTCTGTGCTGTCATAGACAGGTGTGATATATTGCTCAATGATCAAGATTTCAGAGAAAAACAAATTCTGTATCTTACGTACTTGGGATGCTTCATGAAAAGGCAGACGACTATAAAGCTGTTTCTGTAACCAGAAGACCATGCTCCTTGGAGAGGGGCCTGTGTGTTTCTCGGTGTAAAATCAAAGTTGGTTGATGCGCTGATGAGGTAGGGATTTTAATTATAACATTTAGAAACAGAATTTATTTGTCCATGTTTTCATTTACTCAGCACTCATGGAATATCTAATATGTACCAAGCCTGTGTTAGACACTGATGAATCATGAAGTTATTTCTCCACCTGCCAAGAATGTGCAATCTAAATAGGAGAAACATGGACTATTTTGTCCACCTAGTGCCATAGTGGAAACCCAGGTGACGGAGTGGTTAAGTGTTCGGCTGCTAACCAAAAGGTTGGCAGTTCAAATCTACCAGGTGCTCCTTGAAAACCCTATGGGGCAGTTCTACTCTGTCCTATCGAGTCACTAGGAGTTGGAATTGACTCAACAGCAGTGGGTTTGGAGTTTTGAGTGCCATAGCACAAAAATGTACGCGTGTTATAAAATCATAGAAGAGGAAGCCACTAACTCTGCCTTGTGAGGGTCTAGAAAAGGGTTTACCTACTAAGTGGTCAAGTGTGACCAGGTGATCATCAGACTGAAAGGATGGCAGGGATTTACTGGACAAAACTAACGGGACATCTAAACAGAAAAGTAGGCAGCAATCGGATTGTGGAGAACACAAGCTTACCACATTATAATCTGTGACACTTACCCTGTCATGATGGAGAGCTGTGGAATGTTTTAAAACAGAAGAAAGAGACACTCGGGTTTCAATTGTAAAGATCAGTCTGGCAGCGAAATAAGGAATGGATTGGAGAAGGACTGGTTAGGAGACAAGGAGTCCTTAATCATAATCGATGATGAAGAGGTGTGATTAAGACATTTGCTATGAAAAAGGAGGCAGAAATTTCTAAATGAAAAGTAGCATAGCTGATGACTACTCAGATGTAGAAGAAAATGGAAAGAAGAATATCTAGGATGTCTGATCAACTTTTGTATAAATGTTAGCATTAACTGCCATAATGAATCGAGGGAACAAAAGTAATAAATACAACTTACATTTATTAAGTGCTTACTAGTGGCAGGCTTTATATTAATACCTTTATCTGGATTATCTTATTTTACCTATACAATAACCCTATGTATGAAGGCATTATTAATATTTGCATTTTACAAATGAGAAAATCAATTGTTTAAAGAACTAAGCGACTCCCAAATCATGCATGTTTTAAATGGCAGAAATAGCAATAAAACCCATGTCTATCTCAGCCCTGCTGGTACATGAAATCATAACTATTAGGCAAACTGGATTTATCATTCATCTTATCTACCACTCTCTCTTCAATAGAACAAAAACTTCTGAAATAAAAGACCCATATCTTATGTATTTCAAATTTCCTTTAGTGTTTATTAACTGTCTAGCACATAAAAAACCAAACCCATTGCCACCCAGTCGACTCTGACTCATAGCGACCCTACAGGACAGAGGAGAACTGCCCCATAGGCTTTCCAAGGAGTGGCTGGTGGATTCAAGCTGCCAACCTTTTGGTTAGCGGCCGTAGCTCTTAACCACTAGGCCACCGGGGATCCGTCTAGCATGTGATAGACACTAAATAAAAGCTTGTGGTTTGGGACATGATTAAGCCCCAAAGAACTGGTGACATTATTGCTACAGAATGCGATTTTATTATTTATTGATGACTGTCCCTTAAGCCTTTTATTCATTCATGCTAACTATAAAAAAAAAAAAAAAACTGTTGTCACGGAGTCAGTTCTGACTCATGGAGACCCCAGGTGACACAGAGTGTAAATGTTCCGTAGGGTTTTCTTGGCTGCAATCTTTACAGAATGAGGTTAACTAGGCCTTTCTTCTGTGGCTCCGCTGAGTGAGTTTGAACCATCAGCCTTTATGTTAAAGTCAAGTGCAAACCATTTGTACCACTCAGGAATGCCTAGGACAGCTATATATATATATATATGTATATATATATATATATAAAGGACAGCTATAACATAGTATAAAACAGGATCAGAACAATAACACCAACTGCCAAGAAAGTGCCAAGGATCTGCTAAGGAACCATGTTGGCTCTTAAGCTATTGTCTCGCAGGGCCAAACCCACCCTATATACTTGGCTTTCTGATATTGCAACTGGGCCTACAAAAATTTCATTTTTCCTTTGCCAATGGCTCTCCTGAGGCTCTGCCAATAGCGGTTAAGAGCTCAGCTGCTACCAAAAGTCTGGCAGTTTGAATCTAACAGCTGCTCTTTGGAAACCCTGTGGGGCAGTTCTACTCTATCCTACAGGGTGGCTGTGAGTCTGAACCACTCAACAGCACCTAAGAACAACACCAGAGAAAGGGAGGAAGAATAGCAGGGACTTGTTCCTTCCAGTTTTCCTACCTGTTGCTGTCAGCAGTAGCCCAACAAGGCTCTTCACCATGGCAGTGATGGCTGGCTTCAGTTTTTGTTTTTTTCAACACTTCAAGGACCACCCTCATTCCGCTGTCAACACTGGCCACTCGGCAACCCTTCTCAGAGGTCTAGGTCCCTGCTGCACACAACTTCTGCCGCACCCTTCCTTTAATTACCCCCAGTTTAGAGTCCTTAGCTGTTTCCCGCAGTTACTATCTTCATGCTGAGCGTTCTCTGTTCAACCTCAGCACTCACCTTTTGCCTTTACAGTCCTTTAATACCTGTTCAACTAATTCCTTAAATTAAAATTCTGTTAAAATAACTGGCAGCATTATGTTTTCCTGATTAGGCCTTGACTGACAGAGAATGGGAAACCCTGGTGGCATAGTGGTTAAGTGCTACGGCTGCTAACCGAGAGGCTGGCAGTTCGAATCCATCATGCGCTCCTTGGAAACTCTATCAGCCAGTTCTACTCTGTCCTTATAGGGTCGCTATGAGTCGGAATCGACTCGCCAGCAAGGGGGTTGGTTTTGGTTTTTTTGATAGAGAATGCAAGCTGTTTCTGTTTCTCCTTTATGGCCGACGGGGACTTTTAAGTCCTCTAGTAGGAAATTCGCTTAACCTGGGAGGCTGACTCTCCAGCATGATGAAATTACCACCCATTCATGAGGTAAGGTGGACGTTAGTTAACCTGTTTGAACAACTGCTCCAATAAAACTCACTGCCGTCCAGTCGATTCTGACTCATAGCGACCCTATAGGACACAGTAGAACTGCCACATAGAGTTTCCAAGGAGTGCCTGGTGGATTTGAACTGCCGACCATTTGGTTATCAGCTGTAGCACTTCACTAAGCCACCAGCGATCCCAACTGCTTCCAAAGGGGTACAAATACAAAGGAAAAAGGATACAAACATTGGGGCCATAAAGAATTGTATCTACTGCTACTTCTTCTAGAGCATTTGTTTCTGACTTAGGTTGCTGAACACTCTAGGATAATAACAACAACATCAAAAAAACTAATACACTTCCTAACTTCTTTTTTTCAAATATAGCAAACTTCTACAGTCCATTACTTTATGGACTAGCTGTTCCTCTGATTTCTAAGTGATCTAATAGAAACGATGCCTTTAAGTTATTTGTGAGTCAAGCACTCCTGCCCAAGGGAGGTTATATAAGCAGAGATATTATTGATTTTCTTAAATATAATTGCCTGCTATGATCCTCAATATGCCCTGACGAAACTCAGAAAACCTCTCTGTTCCGAATCTGCTACATCCACAGTGTTTTCTACTATCTGTTTTGTTTCATCTAATCGGTAGTTCTTACTGTTTTGGCACCACTTGACAAATGGCAAGCCTGAATAGACCTACTGTTTAAATGCCAGCAGAATCCTCTAAAAGGTTGTTAGCTTTAAAAAAGAAAATCACCCGTGATCCTACTCCATAAAATTGGGCATTTGGGTTTCTTAATCAGAACCTCTACAGGCATCATCCTAAGGGCTGTGAAAGAAAAATGAGTAGAAAAGATGGAAAGACTACTTATAGCTGATGATACTTTGTGCTCAAAGAAGAAATAAGAACATAAAATTCTGCACGTTGCTTAATTTACCGCACAATGATCAAATGAGTCAGGCAGGATAGGTCACCAAACACTTAGTCCAAGCCTCTCTCTTCTTTTTTTTTTTTTTTAAGAGGAGGAAACCAATTTGGAAAGATGAGTTGATTTGCCCTCTAATTGTTAGCAGAGTTAGGCCTAGCATCTACGTCCATAAAAGCCAAAACCAAACCCATTGCCATCGAGTCAATTCCCACTAATAGCGACCCTAGAGAGCACAGTGGAACTTCCCCACAGGATTTCCAAGGCTGTAATCTTTATGGAAGCAGACTGTCACATCTTTCTTCCACGGAGCAGCTGGTGTGTTCGAACTGCTGATCTTTGGGTTAGCAGCCCAGAGCTTTAACCACTGTGCCACCAGGGCACCTTTTCAGGCCCATAGACATCTAAAGCAATGAACCCCTACTCACTTACAGACCATCGCCAACATTAAATTTAGGTTTTGTATTAGGCCAAGGTGCAGCAATTTTGTTTTCCTGTAAAAAGGCAGTGAACAAATATTTTAGGTTTTGTAAGCCCATACCATCTTCATCACAACTACTCAACTGTGCCACTATAGCATGAAAGCGACCACACATAGATGAATGGGCATGACTGTGTTCCAGTGAGTAGTTATTTACAAAAACAAGCAGTGGGTCAAATCTGACCCATGGACCATAGTTTTCTAATCCCTGAGTTAGGCTACTGTATCAAAGATATACAAACACAAATGGCTTAAACAAATAAGTTTACTTTTCTCACATCTAAGAAGTCTCAGTAGAAAGTCCAGAACGTATAGGAAACTTGGTGGTGTCAGACCCCAGGCAGTTTTTTTTTTTTCTCTTTTTGACCACAGTCTTAACACAAAGCCCTCAAGCAGGACCTGATTACCCAAAAAGTAAGGTATGCATGGGCCCAATTGTGCCTTCCCACCAATCTGCAGTGCACAACTTCGCCTGTCCCCCACCACAGCACAGATGTGGTGGAACCCAAGTGAAATTGCTCACCACAGATTAGCAAGTCAATAGAATTAAGCCCGTGTGTACCTTGCTCAATACCAGCCGGTGCATACTGTGCTTCCTGGTTAACCCACCCAGTCCTAAGCGCTTTTTCCCAGCTATCTGCTCTGGCTCCATTTGTCAGTTCTGAAAGTCAGCCAGTGAGAATGTGAGAGAGAGGATGGGAGACATACACCCATTTCCTTTAAGTCAGTCACAACCTGTATGTGATTTCGCTGGGGTTTCAACTGAGCTCTATTTAAACGCTAATTAACAAAATATAATTGAGAATGTCATGTCTCACAAGGAACAAAAATTGCAAGCCTGCACCTTCAAAATTTCCATAGTCTGCCATTTCATCAAAATGAATGAATTCAGCCAAATTTATTTATTATTTTGGCAGTCCTTACATAATATACCAAAAACCAAACCTGTTGCTGTCGAGTCAATTGCAGCACAGTGGTTGAGAGCTTGGCAGCTAACAAAAAGGTTGACAGTTCAAATCCACCAGACGCTCCTTGGAAACCCTACTGGGCAGTTCTACTCTGTCCTATAGGGTCGCTATGAGGCAGAATCGACTTGATGGCAATGGGTTTCATACAAGGGGTAGTTTTACTAGTGTCCACCCGAATTAAAAATCTTTAAACACTTTACCTGAGAAACTTGGCTTGTTTTACAAAAACTATGTTAGTAGTGCCTGTGGGAAGACTGGGGGTGGATATTCCCAAACTTGACTTCTAACCAAACGCCAAAAGCTATTCAAGAGGGCCCTGTGAATATTCCAGCCATTGACTACCAACCCAGAGGGGACATCCATCAATCACTCAACATTTATCCTCAGGATTCACTTTACTTTGTTCAATAGTCATGTTTTCAAAATATTGGAAACTCAGCATCAACGTTGAATCGGCTTTCCCCAGGTTCTCAGTCATCAGCCCCCACCACCTCATGGAATGCCTGAGAATGCTGAAGAATAATCAGGCGGGAGATTTGTGACATTTCTCTTAGCAAGTGATTCTTTCCAGAGCACCCCGTTCAGTAAAAGCTTATTCAAAGATAATGGATTTCATGTGTACACAGATTGGTAGCAGCTGCCTTCCCAATCACATTGCTAACAATGCCATTCTAATACCTGGATTAGGCGCCATGGGAAAGCCAGTTGGCAGTCCTAAAAGATGCTACAGAGTCAGAATGCCCCCAGAGCAGAAATTTACTTCTCCCACGTATAAGAACTGAGTCAGGCTTGATACCTGGCTTTTGTTCAACCACACACTGAACAAAAAGAAAAAATACATATATATATTTTTTTTTATATATATATATATATAATGCTCTGAGTGATGAAAACCGTCTACGGTCATGACCCAGTACTGTTTGGTTGTTTCAGGCATCTCAGGGAAGTTGAATACCTCCCTATCTGCACTGTATCAAAACTTAGCTCTGAATGACGTGCCTGACATATTCCTTGTGTGTCCATCTGTTCTCCTCCAAACCCTCCCAGCAAATGACCTTGTCGTTCTTGTGTCTGCCGTTGCACTCACCTTGCCTATTGAATGAGCCTGACAAGTTAAGCCCTGCACTTTCCTGTTATATTGCTCTCTTCTGGGAAGTCTCCTGATATCTGCCGTGCCTACAGCCCCCACGGAAAGCCTTCTGACACAGAGGGTTCTTCATCATGGGATCCTGCCAGCAGAGCCATAGCTGATTAGAGCAGGGGTAGGAGCCTGACCTAGAGACAATAAATCTATGGAAAGACCAACAGCCTGTAAGATTGCCTGGTATGAGAATTTAGTCCAATAACACTGACTGATTCCAAGCATTCATTGGATCCACTTTGGGAAGCCTGAATGTGAGCCATGCTAAAAAGTTAGTGATTTATAACCAGGGCAGAAGTTGTGAGATGTCCTCTGAGAATCTGGTAAGCAGCAGTGGAAGCCCTAGGAAGTGAGCTGGTATCATAAGCATCAGTATTGCACATCTTTGTCTCCTGGAGTGGCTGGTGGGTTCGAACTCCCAGCCTTCAGGTTAGCAGCCTAGCACTTCACCACTGTGCCACCAGAGCTTCTCTGAGGAAGTAGAAGATCCTCAAAATTATCACGCTTATCCATTTTCTTTAATATCTAGAATTCCCTTAACGATTGATTGCTCTAGGCTAAGGATATTGTCAGGAAGAAAGAGTAATGAAATGGGATTCCGAAGAACTCTGTTTGAGAACTTAGATGCACTACATTATTAGCCCTATGACCCTGGGAATATGATTTAACACTGTTGAACGTGAGGTTTTTTACGTGTAAGTTGGCAGTATAAGCCTTGCTACCCCAGACCACTTATGGAGTAGAGGTAAGACTCAAACTAGCCCTACATTGCATTTGCTAAATATACCAGCCTTTTTGTTTGTTTGTTTTGTTTTGACAAAGTATCTTTCTCGAAATCTTCCCTAAAGCAGATAATGTTTTGCCAAGCACATACTGTAAGATATTAATATAATTTTCACAGGTAGACATATATGTTACAGAACTAAGGGAACATTATTTAAGCTTCGCTGTCAGCATTTCAGGAAACCCCAGTGGCATAGTCCTTAAGAGCTATGGCTGCTAACCAAAAGGTTAAGCAGTTTGAATCCACCAGCCGCTCTTTGGAAACCCAATGGGCAGGTCTACTTTGTCCTTTAGGGTCGCTATAAGTGGGAATCAACTCCACAGCAACCGGTCTGTATTTCAGGGGTGACAACATAATTTGTATTGCTGGGGGAACTGCACTTTGATTTGAGAAAAGAATGGCCTTTGGGAACCCTGGCGGTGTAGTGGTTAAGTGCTACGGCAGCTAACCAAAAGGTCAGCAGTTTGAATCCACCAGCTGCTCCTTGGAAGCTCTATGGGGTAGTTCTACTCTGTCCTATACAGTAGCTATGAGTCAGAATCGACTCTACGGCAATGGTTATTTATTTTGGTCATGTAAAGATCTTAAGTAACTGAGTGAAGTATAGAGGAAATTGAGTAAAAAGAGAGGCTATCTCGAACAATTGTTTTACAAAGCACTCTTTATTGGGGGTTGGGAGAATATGCTGCAGGGAGAGGAAGCAGCCACATCACTGTACAGATTTTTTTTTTTTTTAATTTAATGATTTTCCTTTCTTCCTCCGGTAGATCCAGAATGGCCTATGAGGGACCTGGGGCTAGGGGAACAAAAGCAAAACCAGGAGTGGGAGACTCTGGTCTGAGGAAGAAGGAATCCATGTAGTAGAAATACAGACCACTGGCCAAGGAGGGCACCCAACAATGGGGAACCCCCAGGGAAGCGGTATGGTCAACAGGTTTTTTTTAGTTTTTTTTTTCTTTCTGTATTGAATTTCTTTTTTTTTTTTTTTTTTTAATAACTTTTATTAAGCTTCAAGTGAACGTTTACAAATCCAATCAGTCTGTCACATATAAGTTTACATACATCTCACTTCCTACTCCCACTTACTCTCCCCGTCTTGAGTCAGCCCTTTCAGTCTCTCCTTTCTTGACAATTTTGCCGGCTTCCCTCTCTCTCTATCCTCCCATCCCCCCTCCAGACAAGAGTTGCCAACACAATCTCAAGTGTACACCTGATATAATTAGCTCACTCTTCATCAGCGTCTCTCTCCCACCCGCTGACCAGTCCCTTTCATGTCTGATGAGTTGTCTTCAGGGATGGTTCCTGTCCTGTGTCAACAGAAGGTCTGGAGAGCATGACCGCCGGGATTCCTCCAGTCTCAGTCAGACCATTAAGTTTGGTCTTCTTATGAGAATTTGGGGTCTGCATCCCACTGCTCTCCTGCTCCCTCAGGGGTCCTCTGCTGAGCTCCCTGTCAGGGCAGTCATCGATTGTGGCCGGGCACCAACTAGTTCTTCTGGTCTCAGGATGATGTAGGTCTCTGGTTCATGTGGCCCTTTCTGTCTCTTGGGCTCTTAGTTGTCATGTGGGCTTGGTGTTCTTCATTTTCCTTTGCTCCAGGTGGGTTGAGACCAATTGCTGCATCTTAGATGGCTGCTTGTTAGCATTTAAGACCCCAGACGCCACATTTCAAAGTGGGATGCAGAATGATTTCATAATAGAATTATTTTGCCAATTGACTTAGAAGTCCCCGCAAACCATGTTCCCCAGACCCCCGCGCTTGCTCCGCTGAGCTTTGAAGCATTCATTTTATCCCGGAAACTTCTTTGCTTTTGGTCCAGTCCAATTGAGCTGACCTTCCATGTATTGAGTGTTGTCTTTCCCTTCACCTAAAGCAGTTCTTATCTACTGATTAATCAATAAAAAAACCCTCTCCCACCCTCCCTCCCTCCCCCCCTCGTAACCACAAAAGTATGTGTTCTTCTCAGGTTTACTATTTCTCAAGATCTTATAATAGTGGTCTTATACAGTATTTGTCCTTTTGCCTCTGACTCATTTCGCTCAGCATAATGCCTTCCAGGTTCCTCCATGTTATGAAATGTTTCAGAGATTCGTCACTGTTCTTTATCGATGCGTAGTATTCCATTGTGTGAATATACCACAATTTATTTACCCATTCATCCGTTGATGGACACCTTGGTTGCTTCCAACTTTTTGCTATTGTAAACAGAGCTGCAATAAACATGGGTGTGCATATATCTGTTTGTATGAAGGCTCTTGTATCTCTAGGGTATATTCCCAGGAGTGGGATTTCTGGGTTGTATGGTAGTTCTATTTCTAACTGTTTAAGATAACGCCAGATAGATTTCCAAAGTGGTTGTACCATTTTACATTCCCACCAGCAGTGTATGAGAGTTCCAATCTCTCCGCAGCCTCTCCAACATTTATTATTTTGTGTTTTTTGGATTAATGCCAGCCTTGCTGGTGTGAGATGGAATCTCATCGTAGTTTTAATTTGCATTTCTCTAATGGCTAATGATCGAGAGCATTTTCTCATGTATCTGTTGGCTGCCTGAATATCTTCTTTAGAGAAATGTGTGTTCATATCCTTTGCCCACTTCTTGATTGGGTTGTTTGTCTTTTTGTGGTTGAGTTTTGACAGAATCATGTAGATTTTAGAGATCAGGCGCTGGTCGGAGATGTCATAGCTGAAAATTCTTTCCCAATCTGTAGGTGGTCTTTTTACTCTTTTGGTGAAGTCTTTAGATGAGCATAGGTGTTTGATTTTTAGGAGCTCCCAGTTATCGGGTTTCTCTTCATCATTTTTGGTAATGTTTTGTATTCTGTTTATACCTTGTATTAGGGCTCCTAGGGTTGTCCCAATTTTTTCTTCCATGATCTTTATCGTTTTAGTCTTTATGTTTAGGTCTTTGATCCACTTGGAGTTAGTTTTTGTGCATGGTGTGAGGTATGGGTCCTGTTTCATTTTTTTGCAAATGGATATCCAGTTATGCCAGCACCATTTGTTAAAAAGGCTGTCTTTTCCCCAGTTAATTGACACTGGTCCTTTGTCAAATATCAGCTGCTCATACGTGGATGGATCTATGTCTGGGTTCTCAATTCTGTTCCTTTGGTCTATGTGTCTGTTGTTGTACCAATACCAGGCTGTTTTGACTACTGTGGCTGTATAATAGGTTCTGAAGTCAGGTAAGGTGAGGCCTCCCACTTTCTTCTTCTTTTTCAGTAGTGCTTTGCTTATCCGGGGCTTCTTTCCCTTCCATATGAAATTGGTGATTTGTTTCTCTATCCCCTTAAAATATGACATTGGAATTTGGATCGGAAGTGCGTTGAATGTATAGATGGCTTTTGGTAGAATAGACATTTTTACTATGTTAAGTCTTCCTATCCATGAGCAAGGTATGTTTTTCCACTTAAGTATGTCCTTTTGAATTTCTTGTAGTAGATCTTTGTAGTTTTCTTTGTATAGGTCTTTTACATCCTTGGTAAGATTTATTCCTAAGTATCTTATCTTCTTGGGGGCTACCGTGAATGGTATTGATTTGGTTATTTCCTCTTCGGTGTTCTTTTTGTTGATGTAGAGGAATCCAAGTGATTTTTGTATGTTTATTTTATAACCTGAGACTCTGCCAAACTCTTCTATTAGTTTCAGTAGTTTTCTGGAGGATTCCTTAGGGTTTTCTGTGTATATAATCATGTCATCTGCAAATAGTGATAACTTTACTTCTTCCTTGCCAATCCGGATACCTTTTATTTCTTTGTCTAGCCTGATTGCCCTGGCTAAGACTTCCAACACGATGTTGAATAAGAGCGGTGATAAAGGGCATCCTTGTCTGGTTCCCGTTCTCAAGGGAAATGCTTTCAGGTTCTCTCCATTTAGAGTGATATTGGCTGTTGGCTTTGCATAGATGCCCTTTATTATGTTGAGGAATTTTCCTTCAATTCCTATTTTGGTAAGAGTTTTTATCATAAATGGGTGTTGGACTTTGTCAAATGCCTTTTCTGCATCAATTGATAAGATCATGTGGTTTTTGTCTTTTGTTTTATTTATGTGATGGATTACATTAATGGTTTTTCTGATATTAAACCAGCCTTGCATACCTGGTATAAATCCCACTTGATCAGGGTGAATTATTTTTTTGATGTGTTGTTGGATTCTATTGGCTAGAATTTTGTTGAGGATTTTTGCATCAATGTTCATGAGGGATATAGGTCTATAATTTTCTTTTTTTGTAATGTCTTTACCTGGTTTTGGTATCAGGGAGATGGTGGCTTCATAGAATGAGTTGGGTAGTATTCCGTCATTTTCTATGCTTTGGAATACCTTTAGTAGTAGTGGTGTTAACTCTTCTCTGAAAATTTGGTAGAACTCTGCAGTGAAGCCGTCCGGGCCAGGACTTTTTTTTGTTGGGAGTTTTTTGATTACCGTTTCAATCTCTTTTTTTGTTATGGGTCTATTTAGTTGTTCTGCTTCTGAATGTGTTAGTTTAGGTAGGTAGTGTTTTTCAAGGAATTCATCCATTTCTTCTAGGTTTTCAAATTTGTTAGAGTACAATTTTTCATAATAATCTGAAATGATTCTTTTAATTTCATTTGGTTCTGATGTGATGTGGTCCTTCTCATTTCTTATTCGGGTTATTTGTTTCCTTTCCTGTATTTCTTTAGTCAGTCTAGCCAATGGTTTATCAATTTTGTTAATTTTTTCAAAGAACCAGCTTTTGGCTTTGTTAATTCTTTCAATTGTTTTTCTGTTCTCTAATTCATTTAGTTCAGCTCTAATTTTTATTATTTGTTTTCTTCTGGTGCCTGATGGATTCTTTTGTTGCTCACTTTCTATTTGTTCAAGTTGTAGGGACAGTTCTCTGATTTTGGCTCTTTCTTCTTTTTGTATGTGTGCATTTATTGATATAAATTGACCTCTGAGCACTGCTTTTGCTGTGTCCCAGAGGTTTTGATAGGAAGTATTTTCATTCTCGTTGCTGTCTATGAATTTCCTTATTCCCTCCTTGATGTCTTCTATAACCCAGTCTTTTTTCAGGAGGGTATTGTTCATTTTCCAAGTATTTGATTTCTTTTCCCTCGTTCTTCTGTTATTGATCTCTAGTTTTATTGCCTTGTGGTCTGAGAAGATGCTTTGTAATATTTCGATGTTTTGGACTCTGCAAAGGTTTGTTTTATGACCTAATATGTGGTCTATTCTAGAGAATGTTCCATGTGCGCTAGAAAAAAAAGTATATTTTGCAGCAGTTGGGTGGAGAGTTCTGTATAAGTCAATGAGGTCAAGTTGGTTGATTGTTGTAATTAGATCTTCCGTGTCTCTGTTGAGCTTCTTACTGGATGTCCTGTCCTTCTCCGAAAGGGGTGTGTTGAAGTCTCCTACTATAATTGTGGAGGTATCTATCTCGCTTTTCAGTTCTGTTAAAATTTGATTTATATATCTTGCAGCCCTGTCATTGGGTGCGTAAATATTTAATATGGTTATGTCTTCCTGATCAATTGTCCCTTTTATCATTATATAGTGTCCTTCTTTATCCTTTGTGGTGGATTTAAGTCTAAAGTCTATTTTGTCAGAAATTAATATTGCTACTCCTCTTCTTTTTTGCTTATTGTTTGCTTGATATACTTTTTTCCATCCTTTGAGTTTTAGTTTGTTTGTGTCTCTAAGTCTAAGGTGTGTCTCTTGTAGGCAGCATATAGATGGATCGTGTTTCTTTATCCAGTCTGTGACTCTCTGTCTCTTTATTGGTGCATTTAGTCCATTTACATTCAGGGTAATTATAGATAAATAAGTTTTTAGTGCTGTCATTTTGATGCCTTTTTATGTGTGTTGTTGACAATTTCATTTTTCCACATACTTTTTTGTGCTGAGGCGTTTTTCTTAGTAAATTGTGAGATCCTCACTTTCATAGTGTTTGACTTTATGTTAGTTGAGTCGTTACGTTTTTCTTGGTTTTTGTCTTGAGTTATAGAGTTGTTATACCTTTTTGTGGTTACCTCATTATATACCCCTATTTTTCTAAGTAAAAACCTAACTTGTATTGTTCTATATCGCCTTGTATCACTCTCCATATGGCAGTTCAATGCCTCCTGTATTTAGTCCCTCTTTTTGATTATTGTGATCTTTTACCTATTGACTTCCATGATTCCCTGTTATGTGTATTTTTTTTTAATTAATCTTAATTTGTTTGTTTTTGTGATTTCCCTATTTGAGTTGATATCAGGACGTTCTGTTTTGTGACCTTGTGTTGTGCTGATATCTGATATTATTGGTTCTCTGACCAAACAATATCCTTTAGTATTTCTTGTAGCTTTGGTTTGGTTTTTGCAAATTCTCTAAACTTGTGTTTGTCTGTAAATATCTTAATTTCGCCTTCATATTTCAGAGAGAGTTTTGCTGGATATATGATCCTTGGTTGGCAGTTCTTCTCCTTCAGTGTTCTGTATATGTCGTCCCATTCCCTTCTTGCCTGCATGGTTTCTGCTGAGTAGTCAGAACATATTCTTATTGATTCTCCCTTGAAGGAAACCTTTCTTTTCTCCCTGGCTGCTTTTAAAATTTTCTGTTTATCTTTGGTTTTGGTGAGTTTGATGATAATATGTCTTGGTGTTTTTCTTTTTGGATCAATCTTAAATGGGGTTCGATGAGCATCTTGGATAGATATCCTTTCGTCTTTCATGATGTCAGGGAAGTTTTCTGTCAGAAGTTCTTCAACTATTTTCTCTGTGTTTTCTGTCCCCCCTCCCTGTTCTGGGACTCCAATCACCCGCAGGTTATCCTTCTTGATAGAGTCCCACATAATTCTTAGGGTTTCTTCATTTTTTTTAATTCTTTTATCTGATTTTTTTTCAGCTATGTTGGTGTTGATTCCCTGGTCCTCCAGATGTCCCAGTCTGCATTCTAATTGCTCGAGTCTGCTCCTCTGACTTCCTAGTGTGTTGTCTAATTCTGTTATTTTATTGTTAATCTTTTGGATTTCTACATGTTGTCTCTCTATGGATTCTTGCAACTTATTAATTTTTCCAGTATGTTCTTGAATAATCTTTTTGAGTTCTTCAACAGTTTTATCAGTGTGTTCCTTGGCTTTTTCTGCAGATATCCTAATTTCATTTGTGATATCATTAAGCATTCTGTAAATTAGTTTTTTATATTCTGTATCTGATAATTCCAAAATTGTATCTTCATTTGGGAAAGATTTTGATTCTTTTGTTTGGGGAGTTGGAGAAGCTGTCACGGTCTGCTTCTTTAAGTGGTTTGATATGGATTGTTGTCTCCGAGCCATCACTGGGAAACTAGTTTTTCCAGAAAATCCGCTAAAAAAAAACTGCAGTCAGATCCCTATCAGAGTTCTCCCTCTGGCTCAGGCTATTCAGATGTTAATGAAGCCGCCTGGGGAGGGTGGGGGAGGGAACAGAGAGATAGGAGAGTAGCACCTCAGAATATAGCCAGAGTTGCTTGTCTTGCTTGGAAAGACTATTATATCTGAGATTCCCGCGGGCGCAGTCGCCTATGTGTGCTGTCTGTGTGGAGATTGCCCCCGGGGGGTCTGGCCCGCTGGAGTCACGGTCAGATCCTCCGCTTCCAGCCCCACGCCCAGCGTCAAGGCTCCCCTACTGGGACGGTGCACTCTCGACTCCAAAATCAGTCGCTGCCTCCCGGGGACTTCTCGTCCCTCCAGCCGCGTGGCCGTGCCGCCCCCGTGAACCAGGTAGGCCCCCTCCCGGGGTTAGTTCAGATGGGTGGAGTAGCTCCCCGTGCTTGTGCCGCGACCGAGTGTCCCGGCTGGAACGCTGTTCTCCCCGCTCCAATACCAGTCGCTGCCTCCCGGGGACTTCTCCTACCGGCTGCGTCCCACGCCGCCCGCGCGACCCGGATGGTCACCTTCCCGGGGTTAGTTCAGGGGGTGGAGCAACTCTCTGTGTTTATGGCGTACCTGCGTGCAGTCCAAATCCCTGTGGGACGGTTCCCCGGCTCGGATGCTGCTCTTTCTGCTCCAAGATCAGTCACTGCCTCCCGGGGACTTCTCCTAACGGCTGCGTCCCACGCCGCCCGTGGAACCGGCTAGTCCCCCTCCCGGGGTTAGTTCAGGGGGGTGGAGCAGGTCTCTGTGCTTGTGCCGTACCTGACTGGTATGCTGGCTCCAGGCTCTGGAAACAATCGCTGCTTCCCCGTATTAGTTCGTTCTCCGTCTCTAAATCTGTGTTTGTTGTTCAGGGTTCGTAGATTGTTATGTATGTGATCGATTCACTTGTTTTTCCGTGTCTTTGTTGTAAGAGGGATCCGAGGTAGCGTCTGCCTAGTCCGCCATCTTGGCTCCGCCTCTGTATTGAATTTCTTTGTGACAGCTACTAATTACAGCTTTGTTAACCATCAGAGCTTTTCAGTTTGGTTGTACAAAATTACAAGAAACTTCTGTGTCACTGCTTGAGATGGGGCAGTGAGGACGTACACCCTCCCTTCCCAGCAGGCTTTCCTGAGGCCCCCGCAGACGAAGAAGGCACTGTTGGCTAGGAGCACAGGGGGGCGAGTATGCTGGGAGGTGACTAGCCAGTGAACAGCAAGCAGCAGTGAAGCGCAAAGCTATGTACAGAATGAAGCATGACGAATGACTCCTAAGACAGATTTATGCAAGGTGAAAGCCTGGTGTTCTCACACACTGAGAAGTGCTTGCAAAATCACTTGGAGAGCCCAGTAAAAACATGGAATTTCTGCAGCTAAACAGAGCTCAATTGTTTTACTAAATATTAATATAAAAGGGGATCCTGGAAGTCAGGCAGACCTAGAGCTACTTTGTACATCCACAGAGGTGGACATCATGTTATGGGGCTGAGCCAATGCAATGACGTGGGGGAGAAAAGTTGGCTTTGAGCCTGTGTAGCACTGGGTAAGTTGCTTAAATTCTAGAATTCGATTTCCTCTGATGTACGTTGGAATGGACTCTACAGCAACTAACAACAACAAGATGCCCTTGCAGGGTTGTTGTGAGAGGCAACGTTTGTAAGGCACCTGGACGTATTCAGTAAACGATAGCCATTGTCGAGTGTACTCACAGACATGCGTTAGCCATTGTCAGGTGTACTCACGGACATGCGTTAGCCATTGTCGAGTGTACTCACAGACATGCGTTAGCCATTGTCAGGTGTACTCCCGGACATGCGTTAGCCATTGTCAGGTGTACTCACGGACATGCGTTAGCCATTGTCAGGTGTACTCACGGACATGCGTTAGCCATTGTCAGGTGTACTCACGGACATGCGTTAGCCATTGTCAGGTGTACTCACGGACACGCGTTAGCCATTGTCGAGTGTACTCACAGACATGCGTTAGCCATTGTCAGGTGTACTCACGGACATGCGTTAGCCCTTGTCAGGTGTACTCACGGACATGCGTTAGCCCTTGTCAGGTGTACTCACGGACATGCGTTAGCCATTGTCGAGTGTACTCACAGACATGCGTTAGCCATTGTCAGGTGTACTCACGGACATGCGTTAGCCCTTGTCAGGTGTACTCACGGACATGCGTTAGCCATTGTCGAGTGTACTCACAGACATGCGTTAGCCATTGTCAGGTGTACTCACGGACATGCGTTAGCCCTTGTCAGGTGTACTCACGGACATGCGTTAGCCATTGTCGAGTGTACTCACAGACATGCGTTAGCCATTGTCAGGTGTACTCACGGACATGCGTTAGCCATTGTCAGGTGTACTCACGGACATGCGTGCCCCACGCGAACTGCTGCCGACAGCCATTCAGGAATGTAAAAATTGAGAGTTTATTTTGAGACACCCTTATATCTGAAAACCAGTCTTCTAGAAGGCAGCGACTGCCACGCCTATATTGGGTAGAGGGCCCTAGACACTGTAAGCGTGCACTATTAAACAGCAAAGCTCTCTCCATACTACCTTGCAATTTATTTCTGGGTTAATAGGAGGTGATGGTTTCAACCTATAAATCCCATTAAGTTTGAATCCTGGTTACTTCAAGATAATACATAAGAAATGAGGTTGTCATGGCAATTTAGGTCTGAGACTCACACCCAATCATCGTCCCTAGATTTGAGGCCCAGGAGAGAGTACATTTTCCATGCTTCATTTTTTATACTGGAATTTTCTTCCTCTTCTACATCCAAAGACTCAATTGTTTTCATTTCTGTGGGGCAGAGATTGTCTTTATTGATTGGTCAAATAGGGCTCTGAGGTGATAATTAGAAATCTAATCTACAATTTTTTTATACTGAGAAATTTCTATTTGGAAAGTTTTATGTATCTAAATCCTTTTAGTAATGACTATTTTTTTAATCTAATAAATAGTTTCAGGTAAACATAATTTTCAAGGATATTTCCCTTGACAAAGGTGCAATTCCAAGCTCTGGACTGTTCTAAATAAAACCCTTTCATTATCTAGTACAAAGGTATATTTTTAGCATTCAACAAATAAAGCACACTTCTCAGGCCTGAGAGCTCTGTCACTGAATTTAACTCAAACGCATTTTTCAGATTCCTCTCTCTGACATGATTGCTTATATTATTGTAAGATACACATATGTCCTAAACTATTTGTGACTTCTCTACAAATAGAAAGATCACGTTATCATGAGACCTTTCAGATAGGTTCCAAAAAACCAAACCCAGCGCCATCGAGTTGCTTCTGACTCATATCGACCCTATAGGACAAAGTAGAACCACCCCACAGAGTTTCCAAGGAGCACCTGGCAGATCTGAACTGCCAACCCTTTGGTTAGCAACCGTAGCACTTAACCACTATGCCACCAGGGTTTCCTCAGATAGGTTAGAGGTTTTAAATTGTTTACCCAGCGCTTTTATATGTGGTTCTGGCTATTTCCAGGACACTTTCTGACAGTTTTGCTTTCCCAGTCCTCTTATGTTTATTGTCTTCAAAGAGCACAGGGTTTTCAAATGCAGGAATCGAGCTTTCAGCTTTTATAAGATTGAAGACCTCATGAGTCATCTACAGACATGGGGGCAGAGGAGCCATAATTGCTGGTTGGGCCTGACATTTTCTTGGTCTTTCTGCTTTCAAATGCCACTTACCACTTTATCTAAGAAAACACGTCTTCATGAGGAAGTTATTATTAATATTTCCAAGGGTATCAAATGACCTGTAGCCCTATTGACATGTTCTCATGTCTATTGTCTGAAAATGCATTTAAAAGGAAAATCCTTAGGTTCTGGCAGCCTCCTTATAAAGATCACAGCAAGCTGAGGAAGAGAAACCTTAAAAGGGTTATTGCATGATTATTGACTTGTTTTAGAAAGTGTTCTTAAAACACACACACGCACACAATTGTATTCAAAATGACAATAAGTGACGGTATTACTGCTCTCCCTGTTCTACAAATGAGGAGAGTAGACTTCACAAATGTTTGGATTTCAAAATTCAGAGACAATAAGTGATGGAGCCATGAATGAAAAATCCATTCTTTGATTGTTTTAAATTATTCATTAAACTTTAATGAGAAGCTAATACATTGCCAGCCTCTTTGGTGAGGGACAAAATACACTGGTCCACATATTAAAGAGTTGGTTGTGTTATACGAAGACGTACATCTTAGCCAATAAATAAATACAGAACCCTGGTGGCACGGTGGTTAAAGCCCTTTGCTGCTAACCAAAAGGTCGGCAGTTCTTACCCACCAGCCAGTCTGGGGAAGAAAGATGTGGCAGTCTGCTTCCATAAAGAATTACAGCCTTGGAATCCCTATGGGGCAGTTCTACTCTGTCTTTTGGGGTCCCTATGAGTCGGGGTCAACTTGACAGCAGTGAGTTTGGCTTTTTTTTTTTTTTTTTTTGGTATGTAATAAATGCTATAATAGCAAAAACTCATTCTTTTGAGGGTGTTAGGGAAGGCTTCCAGGAGGGTATAATATCTGATATGGGTTTGAAGGAATGAGATTACTTAGTGGATTAAAGAGGTGAAAGACACTTAAACATTAAAAAAAAAAAAAAAAAGGAAGTTTGCCCTCCAGTATATTCTGACTCATGATGACCCCATGGGTGTCAATGCAAAACTGTGCTCCATAGGGCTTTCACTGGCCAATTTTTCAGAAGCAAACCCTCAGGCCTTTCTTCTGAGGCACCTCTGGGTAGACTCAGACCTCCAACCTTTCAGTTAGCAGCTGAGCACGTTAACCTTTTATGCCACCCAGGAACCCCCATTTAAACCTAGGAAACAGCATACGCAAAGCCGTGGAAGCCAGAAGTAGCCTCATGTGCTTGGAAATGATGAGCATATTAGACATCACGAAGTGCTAGGAGGTGAATGACAAGAGCTGAAGCTGGAAAAAGAGTCCTGGGGTGAGTTAGTCAGGGCTTTCAGAGTCTCTGTATTATCTCTATCTTGGGTTCTTTCTTTTTAAGACTTCTGAATTTCCTCTCACACTTGGTAAAAGTAAGGTGATTTTGTCTTGTTTACTTTTTCTTTTTAAACCCATCTATTCTGGGACCCAACAAACTTCACATGCCTACTCACCATAAGGAGTCTTATATTTTTAACAAATAAATAAAACTTAATTTATTCAAAGGAATGGTGGTCATTTCCAATAACCCCTCATTGTGGGCTTAGCCTACTTCAATGAATCTATCTTTGCTCAAGATACACAGTTGCCAAGAGTGTCTTCCTTTTGGCAAACCTTTATCTTTGAGAGTGAGTTTATTTCTGGAGATGATCAAAGTCCATCAGGACAAAGAAAGATCAACAAACGAAGTAACTAAGCTCAAAATTACCGTTTGTGGCCTAAAATGATGTGGACCTCTAACATATTGAACTCAATTTTCTATTATTCTTTTTTTAAGTGCCTCTTTGGCATTTCAGCAAGAGAAGCATCAATAAGTGTTAGGTAGATCACTGCAATAAGAGTCTAATTGCTTGAAGACTAACTGATTTTATGTGCTTTAAAAAAATGCTACCACATTTTCACTTTGCCTTCATATTTGGTATCACCAGTTATTTGGCTTCCATACTTAAAACAAATATTTTAGGTAAATTTATTAAAATATAAACAACACACCACCAGAGAGAGAGAGAAGAAAAGGCAATTACCTCAAATTTTCAAATTTTACTAGAACGTGAATGTATTTTCTCTTGTTGAATGTGGAAGGAAGAAACCCAACTGGTTTCTTGCCCCCAAATCTCTCTCTTCCTCTCCTTCTGCCTATGGGACAAAATACAAATTCTTCCATGTAGTCTTCTAGGTTCTCATGGTCAGGCTCTAAACTTACCAGCCTGATTTCCCACCAAATCTTTGTACCAACCTTCCACCCCATGTAAAGCCAAACATCTCCCATCTTCTAATAACTATATTAGTTCAGGCTTTTGATGAGGCTGGACTTTCTACCTAGAATGCTCTTTCCCTATTTTCTATGTGTCCCAAATAGCTTATATTTTAATATATCAGACCATACGCCACCTCTTTCCCGACACTCTCCATGGCTCCCCTTCTCTAAATTACTAGCTTCTTCCTCCATATTCCTGTATAGCAGTGTTCTTCTCTCTAACATGTTTTTCCAAACAGTCTTGCACTTAAATTGTTTTCACTTCCGAATTCCCCTATAACATTAGAAGCTGCTTGTGTTCAAGTAGCATAACATGTGTTATCTCTTTGAATTCTAGCTCAAAGAGTGCTTGACAATAATGAAAGTTGAGTTGAATTGAATTAAGCGTGTAATGTTGTACCGTTTGAACTCAGACTCAGGTTTGAATTTATCTGGTACTTTATGTAGTTGTTGTTGAAGAAAAAGTAGGATATTAAAAAATTAATAAATATAAAGCAATAGAAGTCAAAGAAATATTTAGCATTCCATCACTGAAAGGAATTGACCTGTGGTATTTGTGATATTTTAATTTCTTTCCTTCTGGTCTATTTTTTGCACATTTTTCTTTTTTTATATGTTGTTAGGAAACTCTGGTGGTGTAGTGGTTAAGAGCTATGGCTGCTGATCAAAAGGTTGGCAGTTCGAATCCACCAGGCGCTCCTTGGAAACCTTACAAGGCAGCTCTGCTCTGTCCTATAGGGTCGCTATGAGTCAGAATCGACTCTACGGCAACGGGTTTTTTTTTTTTTTTCGGTATATGTTGTTAGTGGTAATTATTTACTAAATACTTTCTCTCTCTCTCTTTTTTACCTATCAGCTTAATAAAAAAAATTCTAGTTCTGTCAAATGTTTGTGAAACATCATCCTAAATAATTACTTAAAATACGCATACCGCAATCACCATTTTTCCTAATAGTGGCATATGTTGGGCATTTAGTTGTTTTCTTTTTTTTTCTTCAGTCTTTTCACATTAAAAATGTAAACTTAACAAAAGGCTTGCCCACATTATTATCAATTTCAGCGTGTGGTCACGTTCCAAGTGCTCCCAGTGCATTGACCAAGGTCCCAAAGAATAATACTAATCTGTATTGAATATTTATTTTAAGAGTGTAGCAGCAGGTATATACAGTACATCACACAGCACGAGTTCCTAAATAATTTATCTAGTATGTTCTCTGTTTATTCAAAAATCGGCACTCACAGGGCTACTAAAACTTCTTTTTTCTTTCCAAGTGGTTGCCTCATTGCCACACAGCTCTCCCCTATACTTTCTGTCCCGTGGCTCCCTCATCTGCTTCCAAAGAATCAAACTAACACTGAGTATTAGTTTGAGAAGGGCAGCTCCACTAGAATAACATCTCCCATTATGTTAAATAAGTAATACTTCCATCAGCATCTCCACGCATATAGTTTTGTCTAAATTGTAGATTTATTCATAGAGTGAATTCTCAGAAGGGAACTTGCTTGGTCAGAAGTTATATCTTTCAAGCTTTAGATAGCTACTTCCGTCTTTTCAAAAGCCTTAGAGCAATCTATTCCTCCACCAATAGCATACAGAAATTGAACTTAGCTCAGCTCTAAGGAGAAAGGCCTGTATGGTAATCATTCCAAAGCAGTAAACTAGAGGCCCAGTAAGAGTCACCAGGACAGCTCGTTCAGACACCCACAGTCATACTTGAGCAAAGAGTGGCTGGGTAAGCCCTTTCCACTGGGGATCCTGAAGGCACTGGACAGGTGTCATTGCACACATGCAAGCTCGGCTTCAGTGGCCATTAAAAGAAAGTCCTTATCAGAAGAACTGAAGACACTCTGGACAAAGGGCACTGCCAGAAAGCGTGCAATGGGCAGCAAAAGCTGAATGAATCGCCTTTAGCAGTCTAAGCTGATTTGTGGCCTACCATAGCCTTTTATATGGCTTCCATCAAGCTGTTTATAAAATTCATGGCTGTAGCTCACCTCCGTTATTGTGCTCTTGGGCAGGCTCCCTGAAACTCCTTTTGAGGGTAGCCATCACAAGGTCACCCTGCAACGTGGGAAGGAAGATACACGTTGGCTTGCATGACAGCTTCTGGGAGGAACAGCCTTCTAAATGTGATTTTAGTGGTCATATACTTACCTCTTGCTGAAGTGCTACAACACGGCAACCCCGCTGTAAGCCAGTTCCTGCTAATGAAACCTCATGAAGCCATACCTTCCTCCTCTAAAGGCTTCCCAGCGTCTCCCTGCTTCCAGTCTTGCTGCCTCCTGATTTCATCCTCCATACAGCTGTCGGAATATACTTTCTAAAGCCTGGGTTTTATCATGTCACTACTTTTTCTGGAAAATAATTTCTTGAACTCTATCATTTACAACAATGTTTTTAAAGCTTGGTATTACTCTTGTTAAAAATATCTTTTGAGCACACACACTCAATACATGCATGTCAATTCTTCATAAATTAGACACTTGTTACTTTATCCGTATAATAACCAAAAAACCCAGTGCCGTTGAGTCGATTCCGATTCATAGCGACCCTATAGGACAGGGTAGAACTGCCCCATAGATTTTCCACGGAGCGCCTGGCGGATTTAAACTTCCAACCCTTTGGTGAGCAGCCATAGCACTTAACCACTATGCCATCAGGGTTTCCTTACCCATATAATATGTATTATAAAATCCACAAAAACAGAAATGAAAGGGAAAAGAGACTAAAAGGGTGAAATGCAAACCCTTTCACCTTCTGTGAAAGATCGCCACAAACAATAATTCTCTGTTCATATAACATCATTCCTTTCTGAGTGCCCTAAAATAATACACGTACCTCAGTTTCTTGCCATACTCCACGCTGTCAGACTCCTTTTCTACCTCTTTGCCTTTGTAAACATCGTTGCTTTGGTTTAGATGGTCCAACCTGCCCTTTTCTCCCGGCAAACTTCTCATTTAAAATCCAGGTTAATTATGAACAATGAAAATCATGTATGTGGGTAACAAGAAAACATGCTGTACTATTCAAGAATGTAGGCAGATAACAACAACCTTTTAAAATTACTTAAAGACATGCTTCAATCACAAGACAAATACTTAAATGAAGGACTCAACAACGGAAAAATAAAATGATAATTCCTATGAGC
Organism: Elephas maximus indicus; assembly: GCF_024166365.1. Lineage (NCBI taxonomy): Eukaryota > Metazoa > Chordata > Mammalia > Proboscidea > Elephantidae > Elephas > Elephas maximus. Next base: position 15,785,998 of record NC_064830.1, read on the forward strand.
ATTGAAACTAGTTCAATTTAAATCTAAGAGTATATAGATGTGGTTATAAAAGTAACTCCAAGTGTCCAAAATTAAATCTTGTTAAAAAGAATATGCAGAAATGATGACTATGAGTATTTATATAGTTCAAGGTATCAGATTGCATTAGTAGAACTTGTCAGTGTTCCACGTAAGAAAGGAAGTAAAAGAATGACCAGTTCCTTGTTTTATTTCTAGGGAATTCAAGGTAAAGTTTAATTCTGAACTTTAATAAAAACAAAAATATAGTTTCAAGAATTTTTTTGAAAAATTTACATGTAGCTACTAGTAGAATTTCAAATAATATTTAAATCTTCTATCACAAAATGAGATGATAGCAATAGAAACATAGTTCATAAGGCAAGAGATAAAATAGAAGACCTGGTAAGAATGCGTAAAAATTCAGCATGAAATGAGATGACAGGAGTAAAAAACATGTAACTCTGTATAGAACATAGTAAAGTTATTAAAATGTTCTGGAAATTTTTAATGATGTTGGAAATGCTTACTGGAAATATTTAGCTTTAAAAGTATCTTATTTTCCAATATCATTAACATTCCAAAACCAAAAAAAACCCATTGCCGTCAAGTCGATTCTGACTCACAGCAACCCTATAGGGCAGAGTAGAACTGCCCCATAGAGTTTCCAAGGAGCACCTGGTGGATTTGAACTGCTGACCTTTCAGTTAGCAGCCTTGGCTCTTAACCATCATACCACCAGCGTTTCCTCATTAACATTACTGTACATTATTTTCATATGATACATAGATAACCAAAATCAAACCCATTGCTGTTGAATAATTCTGACTAATGGCAATCCCACTTGTGACAGTAGAATCTCCATAAGATTTTCAATGATTGAGATTTCAAAAGTAGATAGCCAGACTTTTCTTCTGAGGTGCCTCTGGATGAACTCAAACTGTCAACATTTTGGATAGCAGTTGAGAGCATTAACCTTTGCACCACACTGGGATTCCATGTATTGTATACATCAAAACCAAACCCTTGGCCATCAAGTAGATTCCGACTCATAGAGACCCTATAGGACAGAGTAGGACTGTCCCATATGGTTTCCAAGGAACGACTGGGGGATTTGAACTGCCAACGTTTTGGTTAGTAGCCAAGCTCTTAACCACTGTACCACTATGCAGTACGTGTGTGTGTGTGTGTGTGTGTGTGTGTGTGTGTGTGTGTTTATACAGGCAAACATACAACCCAAGCTTTACTATACTATTGGTACTAATGAAATCATATTAACAATGGTTAACCAAGGTTCATATTATTGCTCTATAGACACTCATAAGTTATCTGGCTTCCTAGAAAGTCTTATCTAAAGACAAAACAAAGCAAACAGAAATACTAATTTATTGCCAGTAGTTAAAGAGAAAATCAATACTTCCTTAATCGATACACTTTCATGTTATATATTTTAAGTTAAAAATGTAACATACAAAAACGTCTTAACATAGCTTAATCCCCTGAACAAATATAGCTTTTCTTGTCATAGTTCCCATAGTTTCTCTGAACAAATAACATGAGTGCTGTTATTTTCAAACGTATAGTCTATTTTGATGTTTTCATCCTCAATTTTCCTTTCCATTTGCTTTTTTGAAGTTTGTGTAGTTCTTTCCTTCTGGATCATAAAGCAATTACTGGAAAGGGTGTGTAGGGAGACACTGAATAGTCCTCACGTATCAAAGAGAATTAATGAGTTTAGAAATGAAACATAGCAGCCACCCAGTTTCTGGCTGGTGATACTTTCCTCATTTTTTTCTTTCCTCAGACTTTTAAAACAGCGGAGGTCGTAGTCTAAAATTTAGAGGCTGTGCTGTCTTTCTCATATCATTTCCATCACATATCTCTGCTTGTTGTTATTTCTTTCAACTCTAATTCCCTTAAACTGATGTCTGAGGCTCCCAAAGCTCCTTGAAGGACACACACTCTCCACAGCCGACATCAGTGGTGGCCATCTTTGGTATCTCCTCAGAAGGATGGCATCCCAGAGTTTCCAGAATGGCCATTTATCAAGATGCTGGAGAAGTGCTGGCTCCATAGGGAAGTAGGAAGAATGCCCTGTCTGAAGCTTTCTTTCCTCTCCAAACTCAAAATGCATTTTTTTCCCATAATTTCAAAATCTCTATGTGTCCTGCAAAGGCTTGATACTCTACTTGTCAACAAACATCTTATTCTTGGTTGAGGGCAGCATGATGAAGCCAAAAACAAAAAAAGTATTTTGAGAGAAGTTACAAGCCAGAGTTTCACAGTATGGCTCCATCATTCACCTTTGGGTAGTTTTGGCAAATCATGTAAGGTCAGTAGGTGGTTTGTTTTCCTAACCTGAAAAGAGGGGACGGTAATCCATGTTCTGCCTCCATATTAAGGCTATTCTGACAGTCAAATGAGGGAATAGATATAGATATACTTTGCATAACTAAGACATGAAGAAAGGCAATTCTTACATATAATACTTCCAAGGTCATCCCTCTTAATCTCTAATGTAAACATTTATCCAATGGCTTTAGTCTTTCCAATAAGGTCAGCTCTGGGTGATGCAAACAGTTAATCCACTCAGCTCCTAAGTGAAAGGTTAGAGGTTCAAGTCCACCCACAGGCACCATGGAAGAAAGGCCCAGAGATCTACTTCTGAAAAATCAGCCTTTTAAAACTCATTGGAGCACAATTCTACACATGTGGGGCTGCCATGAGTCAGGGTCAACCGAGTGGCAACTGTTTTTGTTTTGGAAAGTGTACAATGAAACTCTGATTATAATCTAATTCATTAGATATTTGAGAAGTGTGTTTTTGTTATTGGTAAGTTCTCTATATTGTCATGTGAATTAGTGATTTCTGTCTTAAACAATTTTTAAACTAAAGATCATATTCTTTCACTCAACTGTTCTACTCTGCTGCTAATGTTTCTATGCACAGCTTGACCCTTGTTTTAGGCTGGGTTCTCTAGAGGAGCAAAACCAGTGAAGCATATAATCCGTAAATATACGTAGAGAGATTTATCTCAAGGGAATGAATGGCTCATGCAGTTGCGAAGGCTGGCAAGTCTCAAATCTATGGGTCAGGCATCAAGCTGGAGATGTCTCCTGACTCATGTGGTTGCAGGGGCTGATAAACCCAAAATCAGCAGGTCAAGAGAAAGGCTGCTGGCTCACAGGGCTGTGGTAGCTGGTGAATCCCAAGATCTACAGGTCAGGTGGCAGTCTGCTAGCTCATATCCCATGAACTGGAGGTCAGAGGCTGATGAGTCAGATGCAGGATCCGGAGAAAAGCCAGCGAGCTTGGCCAAACATCCATATATATCAGATAAAGTTCACACCCCCAAGGAAACTCCCCTTACAACTGATTGGCTGATCACATCATAGAGGTGATTACATTATATTAATCATGGAGGAGCAATCAGTCCAATGTTTGCCAAACCACTAAGAATCATACCCTAATCAAGTTGACACATATCATTAACCATCACGATCCTAAATGTTCTTGTTTTGTTTTTCATTACTGGAAAGATTTCATTTTCTCAGTTCTAACTCTACCCAAGTAATAGATGTCATCAAACTAGAGACACCGGCAAAACCCTGATTAATGGAATTATATATCACTTTCCAACCCAGCATGTGGTAGCTAATGGCAACATACATAATGACATGCCACATGCTTCAAATGTTATCGGATGTCCTGGAAAGATTATTTATTGCCTGTGGGAGGAATTTATCAGAAGGAAGGAAGATCCAGCATCATGTTGGTGAGCTGGATTCCTCATTCCCTGGAAAATCATCCTGTGTGTACTGATTAGAAAAATTCTTTTTTTTTTTTCTTTGCTAGTCAGCTTCTTATTTGTTACCCATGCATCTTTTATTTGGCTTGTTTCTCACATGTTGCAAACCCAATCAAATTTATTTGTTTGGCTCATGTTAAGAATTTAAATAAGAACGAGTTAAGAATTTTCCCTAAACACGTAATACATTGTGTCAGAAAGAAATGTGGTAAAAGTTGCTTTGGTGATACAAAGAACATATGACCAGGGGCTAAAGGGCTGGCATCTATGTGTTGAGTGGCCTTGGGCAAGAGTGCACCTCAGTTTCTTCACCTGTATAGAGAGAAATGACTTTACAGGGTTATTCTGAAAATGAGAGATGACAGGTACAGAGGGCTTAGGCCAGGGCCTGACATAGGTTGTTGCTAAAATTACCCCCTTCTTTCCTTGATTCTCAGTGTTCTCATCCCTTAAATCTGAAAGTGGTTCACTTTATTTCACAGCATTGTGTGAAAATTAAGGGACACAATTCCTGCAAGAGAATGTTCTACTTCACTTTGTAACCTCCATCATTATAAAACAAGCTGTGTCCAGTCAGGATAATTATTAAAATTTTTAAAAAATCAGTTGGCTTCATTTCAGCTCAATATTGAGAGCATCTTCCATCTAGGCACTGTGATAGGATCTGGGAACTCAAAAATATGTAAAATATAGCCCAAGCCCATGAGGAGTCCATAGTGTACCAATTAAAAACCAAACCAAACCCGTTGCCATCCAGTCAATTCTGACTCATAGCGACCCTATAGGACAGAGTAGAACTTCCCCATAGGGTTTCCAAGGAGTGGCTGGTGGATTCGAACTGCCAACCTTTTGTTTAGTCACTGAACTCTTAACCACTTCACCACCAGGGCTCCTCATGGTGCACAACAGTACGTAAATGTATCAAGACATAATTTTGTTATAAAATAGCAAATGCTGATATTTATTTATTTCATAAATAAGCAAGGTACTATGAAAACTTGGACAAGGGACTCTCACCCGGTCTTGATTCGGGGAAAACTTCCTGGAGTTGAAAAGAAGTAAACTGAGTCTTGAAAGAGGAAAAAGAATTTATAGATGATAATATTGTAGTGGTGGGAATGGGAAGAGGCTGTAGATAAAAGAAAGAGCATGACCAAGGCATGGGGGCACGAAATTGTGTCTGTGCACGCATGCACTTCTGTGCGTGTGCACGCACGTGTGTGTAGGAAACTGCAATTTAGTATTAATGGGTGTGTAAAAAGTAAGAAGGGCTACTTAAGGAGATATGGCCAAGTCAGAGACTTTACCCTGAGGACAATGGAGGGCGACTGAATAATTTCCAGTCACATTTGCAACTGTAGAAAAATTATCTGAGAAGTAGTTTGAGGAGTTAAAGAGCAAAAAGGAAAGGCAGGGAAACAAGCTAACTGGCTTTTAACATAGTCTGAGCAAGAGATGTGTCCCGATCCCAGACAGTGGTGGGAATTTAAAAAAGGAGGCCATTGATTAAAGGAATACAGAGTAGTTTGGTGTTTGGTTGAGGGAGGGCAGAGGGTCTCGGATGACTCCCAGATGCCCAGCTTGGTGGTAACAGCCTGAGATACAGAGCAAGAGACAGAGTAGGTTTGCAGGATGTGTGCCTGTGTGTATGTCAAGGGGGATTGCTTCTAACTGGAAGAAGCCCACCTTGATTGGGGGAGTCTTTAATATTAAGGTGTTTATGGAACTTCTGACCTTTGCAGTTAGAGAAGGCAGGCTAGTATTCCTTTATCGGTAGTTAATTTTGCTTCTCTGACTAGCATATTATCAAGCCTATGCTAAGGTGGGCAAGTTTGTTGCCTCTGGAACACTAGTGATGCATTTTGCAAAACTAATAGAGACGATATAAAATCAAGGAACCATGCCAGACCTTCCTGAATAAGCAGAGAAGATTGTAGGTATCTTTTTCAAAATCAGCCTAAACCCTCCCATTACAAGAATTCTATTTTGTGCTCCTTATTAGCTTTTGGATCCTAAATGACATATAACATCCAAAGTTCCAACAGTCAATCCAAGGAAACAGCATTTTAAGAAATACTTATGAGTCGGAATCGACTTGGCGGCACTGGGCTGGGCAGAAAAGTGTAGACTCATTACCAGACCTTTATAAACCTAGGACGGGCTAAATTTCCCGAGAAAAGTACAATATTCAGGGCGGCCTTGGGTAAAATTTGAGGTAGTGTTTATGCACTAAACATATTGGAGCACTTGCCTTATATGAGGCCCTTGTCAAGGCTCCAAGTGAGGGGTTATGATATGAGGAAGTGATACAGCCAAGTGAGAAGTATGTAATCTCTACCAAAAGCTTATGTTTAAGTGCTGAACGCAGTTTATAGATGACGTTTCCAATACAAGCACGTGATGAATATCAGGTGATGTGTGTTTTAGACTGTGCTTTTCTGCCCTCTTGTTTCTCTGTAAATCCAATCGCCTCTACTTTCTATTCCTAGGGTTTTAACAATTTCAGGTTTACTAACAACCATCATTTCTTATAGTCCAGTGCTAATACTTTTTTTTAATAACACCATATTTTTGTCATTCCACAGGATTTGTAGCAGGAAGGAATTTCCACATGTGTTTTGGAAATCCTGGTGGGGTAGTGGTTAAGTGCTACGGCTGCTAACCAAGAGGTCGGCAGTTCAAATCTGCCAGGGGCTCCTTGGAAACTCTGTGGGGAAGTTCTACTCTGTCCTATAGGGTCGCTATGAGTCGGAGTTGACTCAACGGCTGTGGGTTTTGTTTTGGTTTACTCTTTCATCTTGATCCAATCTCCTAACTCTTGTGGGTTTTAATGTGTTAACATGTCTGTGACCTTCTGGAGACAATGTATTAACACAAAGAAGGATATTTACGGTAGAAATTTCCAGAACATGAAGACAAACTAATGAAGCTGTTGGGCAGATGAGCTGTACCTCACTCCCACAAATTCCTCTCCCTACTAATCCAGTGACAATAAAGCTTTCCAGAAGATGCCACCTGAGCCTCACAGGCACTGTGTAGTAATGACAGTGTTAATGTAGATGACGGAAAAGGACATTCATCTGCAATTTGGAATAGCTGTGTTTCTTCGTTTCCTACTGCTGCTGTAACAGAAATGCCAAAGTGGGTGGTTTTAAAGAACTAAAATGCATTTTCTCACAGATTAGGAAGCTCAAAGTCTGAATTCAGGGCACTAGCTACAGGGGAAGGCTGTCTTTCCACCTGCTCTAGGGGAAGATACTTGTCTCAGCTTCTGTAACCCCAGGGTTCCTTGGTTCCTTGGAGATGTCACTTGGCATTTCTCTCTTCCCTATTCATGTTTGCTTGCTTGCCTGCTTCTCTCTGTCTCTAATCTGCTCTTTTTATATCTCATAAGTTTTTAGGTTTCAGACACAACCCCCACTGATTCCGCCTCATTAATATAACAAAGAAAACCCAATTCTCAAATGGGATTTCATCCACAAGTATAGGGGTTAGGATTTCAACACATTTGGGGGAGGACACAATTCAGTCTATAACACCGTGCATTTAATTTGGTTCTGCAACTTTCCTTTCTCTGAAGATTTGGAAGTCAGCTGAAGTGGTGTCAATACCAGTTAACATTTTTTTAAATGTTAACTTATGTGTCTTGGATTGTGTTTTTAGCAATTTATTATTAACAATGGAGAAATTGTTTTAATTCTCCTGGAATACAGATTTCTGGGTCCATGGTGTTGCGTGACCCACTCAGGCCATTTGCCCTTAGGTGTCCTTTTGAACCTTGAGCCTTTAAGGAATTGTTTTCCTAAAATCACCTCCAAGTCAAATAATAGCCTAGTAAGTAGTTTATTGGAGCCCTGGTGGTTAAGTGTTTAAGAGCTCAGGCTGCTAACCAAAAGGTCAGAGGTTCAAGTCCACCAGCTGCTCCTTGGAAACCTATGGGGCAGTTCTACTCTGTCCTATATGTCCCTCCGAGTCAGAATCCACAGGAAGGCACAGAACAACAATAAGCAGTTTAGCGAAATCATTTTGCCTTAGGCATTGTGAACAAGGGCTTGGAAGAGGTATCTGATCTCTTCCTACCCCACAAAAAAAAGATCAAGAGCCCAGGGCTGATACCAATGAGGCGGGGGTCAGACAAGCCTCCTCTCTCCACCATCCTTACTAATTCTGACACCAACCGTCCCTTGCACAGCACTCTCTACTTCTCTGCTGGGTTCGATAATTCATTGCAGTGGCTACACAGAACTCCAAGACCACACTTACAATTATGGGGTTTATTATAAAGGAAGTAGCAGTTACCATTCAGGCTTAAGAACATTTAGGATATAATTCTTCTGTCAGGATAGCCTCTCCCCAGCTGTGCTCACAGGTGCCCATCTCCCTGGCCCTTAGTCTCTGCCTAAAGAACTCAGCTTTCTCTCTCAGTGGGCTGGGAAGCCCAATGAGTAGTCTCCTGCTGCTGAGTCCCTCCTTCCTTGGTGGTGGTAATGGGCCCCTCCCCTCTACCCTGGAATTGGCTCTCTTTTAAGGCAAAACTGGCCAATGCCCTTGGTAGGCCACAATTACCCTCTTACACAATCACCTGGGTAGGAGTTACAAGACCATGGCTAGAAAGGCCACACACAAAAGTAACTAATCTACCACAGGCATTAGGCTTCTTTGGAGAATTGCAATGACCTTAAGGAAACTACCCTGCCCAGGCCCTGCCTATATAATTTGCTTTCACTCTCCCCTCTTTGGAGAACCTTCCTGATACCTTCCACCTGATGCTGCCTGATTCAAATCATATCTACTCACAATAAATATATTCAGTTACAATAGTTTGTGGTGTTTCTCTGAGCATTTAGGTATTTGGCACCATTTATTTAAATCCAGCTACACTAAAGTTTGTTTGTTTGTTTGTTTTTGTATTTTTTAATTAGGGCAGGAATGGGTATGGCTAAGGAAATTGATATTAATGTTTGTTCTAATTATGATCTTAATTTGTAACATTTACATCTCCTTAAAGCTAACAGAACTAATTGTATTACATGTCTCCAGGGGAAAATGAGTTGGCTTTCTTAGCACAGGGGCTTTCAGGACAAGTGAGCGGTTAGGGTCTCTGTTAACAGAACTCGCTAAAATTCAATATGGGAGTTCTAAAACCTCATGCCGTGGCTTCTCACAAATGCAAAACCTTCAAGGTTCCATGAAAAAGTAAACCACAGTTCAAAAATAATCTTTGAAGCTCAAAAATAAACACCAACCTGCTACTTTCAAGACGTGATGACAAAGGAGTATGGGGAAAAAAAGAAAGAAAGCTTTCTATATTTCTATAAAGGCAACCTGCTGGAAGGCTAATGTGAATTTCAAAGGGCGGCAATACCCATTAATTAACTTTAAGGCCCTAGGGCCCAGGGCAGAACAGCAGGGCAGGAAAAAAGAAAATGAATGCAGGCAAAATGCTCACAGTGTATAATAACAAACACCAAGTAGCTGTCGGACCAGGAAAGTTTCAAAGTAACTAAAATGCTGCACAGGGTGCCAGTGGCTTCCGAGAACAATGTACTGTGCCCATGAGGAAGGAGCTAGGGATATCCAGCTAACCTTGACCTGTCTTTGGTCAGCCCGTCTGGGTCCTGCTCTAAGCTTGCCCCACTCACTGACGTTCTCCTGCTTGCCCATATTGTTTGTTGTTGTTGATAGGTGTCATTGAGTTGGTTCTAGCTCATAGCGACACTATGTACAACAGAACAAAACACTGCTGGTCCTGCGCCATCCTCACAATCCTTGTTATGTTTGAGCCCACTGTTGCAGCCACTGTGTCAATCCATCTCACTGAGGACCTTCCTCTTTTTTATTGACCGTCTACTTTACCAGGCATTATGTCCTTCTCCAGGGACTGATCCCTCCTGATACCATGTCCAAAGTGACATGCCCACACTTGGACTAACATTTTCTACTATTTCCTCAAATTTCAGATTGTAGACAGTTTTCTGGCTTTGCTTTCACTCTGCTTAGTTCATAACCCACTTCTGCCTCCTCAAAATGTTATCACACGTTGGACTTGTTTTGCTTTCCCTGACATGTTTAGTGATTATAACTTCAAGGGATCATATGTGAAAATCAAAAGCAAAAAGAAAGAAAGCCATTGGGGAGGGAAAGAGAGAGGGAGACAGGAAGAGAGAAGAAAAGAACCACTATCTCTGAGTGGGAAATTATACAGACAGGAGAAAACCTTTTCCTCAGCCTTGTGGAGAAAGCTCAAGGAGAGTAAGGGAATGAGGAAAAGATTCAACCTACCGCCTGTTGGGTGCTATGCTAGTGCTATGTTTGTATGTAGCTAGCTGGCTAGGTATCTCCTTATTTAATCCCCAAAGCCAGGCATATTTTGCAGATAAGGAAAATTCGGTTTAGAGAGATAAGTAGCTTGCCTAGGTCACATAGCTGGGGAGTGAGTGAGCCAAGGTTAGGGCTCATTACTGATGTCACATCAAATGGCATTCCTAGAAGAATTTGGGGCCAATTTAGCAAACATATTTCAAGCCATCAGTGATTTGCGATGTTTAGAAATGTCTCTATCTAGCACACAGATTCTGACAGGAAAGCTTTCTGCACACCAGCAATTACGATTTCAGATCTCTGCTGCTTGAACTACAGTAGCTAATTAGATCAAGGCATGAATCATGACACGAACCATAGTTCAAACCAGCTAATTAGATTAAGATCAATATAAAATCTTCTTTAGACGAAGGTAAAATTGGACATTTCTGGCAGAGATATCTGCATGTTGAGTCAATAAGATAAGGACAAAAAACACATGTTAAATAGTGTTTGTGTGCCAGAACCTTCTCTCCGTTCTCTGTAACAAAGTGAGCGATATCAGTTCCTTAGAAAATAAAAGTGAATTAAACAAACAGGGAAAGCTTAGCACTGGCTGAAAGATGTAGGTTCTAGTTATGTGACTTTTTGAGCCTCCATTTTCTCAGACCTAAATGGGGTTTGAAAATTGCTGATATAACTCATAAATATTTACTCAAGGCTTAGTAGCTTACGGTCTGTTTTCACACTCAATATATTTTTTGATGTTCACAACAACTGTTTAATGTGGATGTGTTAGTACCTTCATTTGTAAAAAAGAAACTGGGGCTAATGGTTTAAGTGAACTTGCCCAAACTGTCCCAGCTAAAGTGGAAGAGACAGAGTACAAATTATTTTAACACCAAATGCCATTTGAGCCCACTTCTTTCGATAACACGGCACACAGGACAATACCTGAGTCCTACTTCCAGTCTTGATATTAATTCACCATTGGACCTTAAGGCTTTGAGTCTTAGGGTCCTTTCCACAAGTCCAGTGTTAGATTAGTGGTTTTTAAATTTTGAGAGACATATGTTGCCCTGAAATCCTGATGAAAGTTATGAAATTTATACACAGGGGGAAAAGAATAATAGCTCATTCACACAACGTGCAATCTCAGGGCACCCACTGCTTCTTTGGGGCTCACCATGCATTCTCGAAGGAATACTCAGCCTGGAGCAAGACTCCCTAGACTAGATTATCTCTACAGCAATTCTCAGGCTTCATGTCTCAGGATCCTATGCGATGTATTTCTCATAAGAGAAAAACTCTTATGTATTTTATTTGACTCTTCACTCTTGGGAAAACAAGCTATTAAATGAAGAGAAGTAACACAAAATATAATACTTATAACATGTGCAAAAATTTATAATTGGCAGTTCTATAAGGGTAATTGATTTAAAACAATATTTTTCATGTTTTTTTTTTCTCAATCTATTATTTCTAACCTAGTCAAAGAAAATGGTAGGCTAAGTTCTTATTAAATGATTTATGAAAACTGATAGAAAATTAAGAATAGATTTGTAATATTTTGAAAGCTTATTTTCCTCTGAGTCCTCCTAAATAAATTCCTTAGTAGAAATGGAATCCAAACCAGAAAAGCTTGAGTGAACTCAGCTTGTGAAATACATATTCTTTGAAAGCCAGCATCAAAAGTGATAGGAACCATTTTAATTAAGGATGACTCAGAGAAGAAATTTGATATTTGATATTTCAGCTGTTCTGTCTGCCTTCTAATTTCTGCTCCTCCCCTCAGGGCCTGGGGGAGGCCCTGCTCAGGGTAATTAGGGCCCCTGAGGCAGCACAGATTTTTAATAAAAACTCAGGGTGAAGCTAAGCCAGAGCCTGGTTGGTCAGACTGAGTTGAAGAGATCTAGTACTGACAGAGACAAAGGTCCAAAGGCCAGGATCTGGTTCCTGAATCAGACAGACAAAACAGTAGGCAGAGTAGGGCAGAAACAAGAATAAGAGGTCCTGGTTGCTTTCTGTGGACAACCCCAGGAAGAGACCCAAAGTCTGATTTAGGGGACAGTTGGGTACCCAGCAAGGACAAGGTAGGAGAGTGGTTTAGTATACAGACCAATAGAGGTTACATAATGGGGCATGTCATGATCGGATTTGTTTTTTAAGATTATCCTGGCACCATATGCCTGATCTTGGGTTATCTTCCCCAGTGGCCTGATATAGAATATCTTGCACATTTTTTGCAAGGTATTTTCAACCAAGAAGGTGTAAACCGGATGGTTCGCCCCCAAGCCCTCACTAACTATATGTTCTTGCAGTTCCATTTAGCCCATAAGGATCTATGAGGCCCTGAGTGTTCTTAGGATGCCAATTCCACATCAGCTTTTAGGAATAAATTCTCAGGCAAAAACATTAGACAACGAACAGGCATATGGAAAGGAATGGAATTATTAAAATAATAATTGATCTTTTAGTTTCTGGTTTATCCACCCTTCTAAAATTTACCTTTAAATGCAAGTTCTATGATATCTTTACATATTTTCTCCTAACCTCTGCTGTCTAAATAATAATTTATATCCTAGAGTGTTAAACTCTAGCATATCTTGACCCAGAACCTAAAAGCAATGTGAAGAAGCATGAGGTGAAAATAAGCTTTCTACTAAGATTAAAAAAAGAAAGAGTCATAGAGGTTATTTTTAGAGACTATTAAAACATTTCATACTTCGAACATAGGTTGAGCTGAATGAAATTGCCGGGTTTGTAGCTCAAACAACAGTTAAGTACAGAAAAAGCCATATGGTTCATCAGAATAGAAGTTGCAGAGGAGAGGCAGCCTGTCAGGTTTGGAGGAGCAGGTTTCTGGGGCTAAGTGGACCTCTATGTCTTTGGTTGCTGTTTCTAAAAAAAGGCATTTCCAGCTTCAATGGATGGGTCCAGATTTTCAAAATAAAAACTTTTCAAGACAAATTTCAGTTCATCTCTTAATTCTCAAGTGAGAATCTGAACCCCTCTTGTGGCTTGTCATTCTGGCTCCCCATCCCTTATATCTTTCTTTTCACCCTGTGCCTGAGGTACCAATGAGATGACAGTCTGGGGCCAAGTCTGGGACTGAGAGAGGAGTGAGGGAAACAATGTGCAAAGTTCTGGTGACACTGGGATCTCCCTGACTTTTGGGGTCATTTCCTTCTCGTTGCATTATTATTTTCTTTTTAGTCTTACATGACTTCAAGAGCCTTTGAAACATAAGGTATTATGGAATGGGTAGAAGAGTCCCAGCAGAACAGGCACCCATTACAGGCCTGGCACTGCGGGATGGCTCAGGACCAGGTAATGTTTTGTTCCATTGTGCATGAGGTTGCCGTGAGTCTGGGGCCAACAAGACGGAAGCTAATAGCAACAACAATTAAATTTAAGGAATGAAGCCCCTCACATTCTGTGGTATAAATATCCTGATTTCACGGATAGGCAATTCGAGGTTCAATGAGATTACATAACTTGACCAAGCTCACACAGCTAGGAGGAGAGAAAGCCAGCAGTCAAGCTCATCTCTGTCTAGCTTTTTACTGCCAGATTGGTTCTATAAAGCAATTTTTAAAAGCAATCTGAGACAACTCTTTTCCCTTGGCCTTTTCTATACCCATCCTCTAAATCTGATTATTAATTCGCTGTATACTAGAGTCACAAATAAACTGTTTTATGCCGAAGTCACCAATTAAGTTTGATTGTTTTATTGGCATCAGGCAGATAAAGTTTCTCGTGTTCTACATCTGTCATAAAACCCTTGCTTAAGCATCGTTTGGTGGAGACATCATACTCCAATACAGAGATAAAAGGAAGATTTAAAATGCATGATGGGGTCTGTCCCAGAGGCTAATTGCATGCCCTGGAGAAGGAGAAAAGCTGGCTTGGTTGGTGTCATCAGCCATGTATTACCTCTCTGATCTATTTATCGTCAGGGCTATCATTAGGGAGATTAAAAACCAGTGTCTACAAATAGTCCTGATATTTTGGTCGTTCATTGGTGACTTATTATTATTATTACTCAAGACCTCCTTTTTCCCAGCAAAGACAATGATTTCTGAGTCTGCATCAGGATGTGATCCATAGAGAATTCATCAGAGCAGAGGAAATATTAAATGCTATTTCCAACTACCGCAGCCTATTGTCAGGGGCCATCTTGGATAATAATGGCCTTAATTTATAGAAAGATAAATAATACAACAGTGAACCGAGGATCTATGATCATATAAATCTGTCAGAGATCAGTACAAATGAATGTAGTTAAATGAAACTGAACCATAAATATATCTATGCATCAGCTTGGAAGGAAAAAGTTTACTGAAAACAAAAAAAAAGAGCAAGAACCACAATAAAAATGGAAGCCCCTTTAGTCAACAGAGGCCTTTCACCTTGAAATATGAGCCATTTTGCATTTTATTCCTGAGGAAATGTTTAGATATATTGGATTTGCTTTAAAAAAAAAAAAAAGGAAACAGATGTGACGCATGTAATATTCTCAGACAATCCCACGCATGCTAGTGTGTGAGCCCTTTTATAACTTAAGTAGCAATACCGCCTTATATTATATTTTGTGACGCTCATTGGAAGAACTAGATTTATGATCTCATAAATAACTGAGTGCTGCAGTGTTGTTGGCTTTGATGGGTAATTTTTTTTTTTTTTTAAATACATCCATTTGCTGTTTAAAATTAATGAAATCCATTTCCAGGAATGTTCTCTCTCTGTAAGAAAAGTCAGCCGCCTAAAGCAGCTGAACAGAGACATCTTAGTAGTAGTTCTTTTGTTTTCTTTTTTTTAAATTTCATTTTTTTGATTATGCAAGGAAAAATGGGTAAATTGTTTTATACAGTAGAAGGGGGTACAAGCTGTACAAGACTTCAAGGCAAAAGGTAAGCTGCATTGATTCCTTCTAATATTCACATCCAACACAGCTTGTTAAAACCCCTTCAGTCTAAACAAACCAGCTCAGGAACAAAATATAATATGCCAGGAGATTATACCTTCTGTAGAAGTGTGACACTTTCTTTTCATTACGGAATATGGACTGGTAGTAAAATGAGCTTGAAGTGGAAGGCATCTCCAAAAGTTTTTAAATGTTACCTTTTAGATTTGTAATGGTAAAATTTTTTATGTGCCGTCCGTGGGCACCAAAATACAGGATTTAAATAATTAAGTTTTAAGTTTACCAGAAAGGAAGTTAAGGTCCAGGATCTAGAAGGGATTTTGATCCAGACAAATCAGAGCACATCAGGCCATTGATGAGTTATTTAGAATGCTTCAATCAAAACCTATCTTTCTTTTGTAATGTGGACATATTTTTATTAACATGGTGTGTGGTTGGAGGTGGTGTCTTGGGGAGATTTCGATCTGTTTAAAGAAATGTAGATATATTAGAATCCCAAATCACAGGCAATCTTCATGACAAAAGTCACCAAGCTGGTATAAGTTGATATTCATACATGTTCTATTTCTTCATGAAGTCACTCACACAAGTCTAAGACAGAGTCACTGACAACACCTCTGTTAAGAAAAAGAGCCCCTTCTGCAGGCCCCCGGTCCTGTGCCGTCCCCGTAATTGATTGGGACCCATGGTGTTTTCGCTGGCTGATTTTCAGAAGTAGATCACCAGGCTTTTCCTCCTAGTCTGTCTGAGTTTGGAAGCGCCGCTGAAATCTGTTCAGCATCATAGCAACACGCAAGCCTCCACTGACAGAAGGATGGTGGTTGTGCGTACGGTGCATCAGTCAGGAATTGAACCAGTGTCTCCAGCATGGTAGACAGAAATCCTACCTCAGCCCTAGCCAGCCCTTAACCCCCTCACCCTACCAGGTTTATTCTTTTGTCATTCATGACCAAATGAATGGTTCAGAGCAACAAAATGTGTCAGTTGATGCCTGACCTAGTGGCTGGCAGAGGAAGCCATGGAGCCAATCTTCTTTTCTCATCTTTTTTTTTTTTTTTTTCTCCTTTGCCGCTGCCACTACTGCCACCATATTAGGCCTACAAGCATCACAAGCTCTCTTTGCCCCTATTTATCACCCTTTACATTCTGAATATTGTAATTCTACTTGAAGTGATCTTCTTCCTCACACATACCATTTCTTCCTCTCAAGCCCGTTTCTGGCTCTCACTTAGCATCTACCTATTTGCCTTAGGGAAATAGCTCTTCCTGCTGCCTCTCCACCTCCTTCTTTGTAACAGTTGGCCAAAAGTGCATACCCACTATGGCTGGTGCAATACAACACAGCGAATAAGGCTCTAGAATTAAACTGCTTGAGTTCTAATCCCAGCTCCAAAATTTACTGGCTGTGAGAACATCAGCAATTTACTGAAATTTTCTGTCTCTCACTTTCTGCATCTCTAAAATGGGTGTGCCACCTGCTTTCCTTTTGCCCCGTCAGGTCCCCTCACTTTCAACTCCTTTCTGCCCCAAGTCAGCATGTATGAATATTCGCAAAGCAGTCGCATGCTCTCTGGCTTCTGGCCGCATTTGACAGGAGATCAGAGGGAGCGAAGACGGTGGTGGCTGGGTGTTTGTTCTCCTGGCTCCTCTGTGGGGTTACTTTGGGCTACACTTGTCCTTCACAGAAAGTAATTGTTCTACTCAAGGTGGCCCATTCTATAAGAGTCTCTCTATTCAGGAGATCCAATAAGCGTTCCCTGGCTTCACCCTTTCAGGGTGCTGGCAGCTCAGCTGCTTCTAGACCTGTGATCTTGCACTACCTTTTGTGGTTCTCAACACCCCAAGCCCAGATTTATAATTAGTCCTTTTTTAAATAAACAACAACAACAAAAACCCAAACGCACTGTCATCAAGGTCATTCTGACTCACAGGGTTTCCAAGGAGTGGCTGGTGGATTTGAACTGCTGACCTTTTGGTTAGCAGCCAAGCTCTTAACCAATGCACCAAATAACCAAAACCAAAAAAAAAAAATCCATTACCGTCAAGTCAATTCTGACTCATAGTAACCCTAAAGGACAGAGTGGAACTGCCCCACAGAGTTTCCAAGGAGTGCCTGGTGGATTCAAACTGCTAACCTTAACAGATGTAGCGCATAACCACTACACCACCAGGGTTTCCTGGTGCCAAACAGACACCCCTAATTTGAGTATCCACCACTCATCTGTCAGATTGTTGTACAGTGGTGGCTTGTGTGTGTTACTATGATGCTAGAAGCTATGTCACTAGTATTTCAAATACCAGCAGGGTCATCCATAGTGGACAGGTTTCAGTGGAGCTTTCAGACTAAGACAGACTAGAAAGAAAGATCTGGCAATTTATTTCTGAAAACCAGCCAATGAAAATCCCAGGAATCACAACCGAATATTGTCTGATATAGTGCTAGAAGGTGAGCCCCTAGGTTGGAAGTTACTCAAAATACACAGAGGACACAATAATCGACTGAAGCCTACCAATGATCATGAAGATGGAGCACAACCAGGCAACATTTTCTTCTGCTGTACATGGGCTCGCCATGAGCCAGAGCCAACTCAATGGCAACCAGTGGCAACCCACAACAGTTTGAGTATGCCATTGTTTCCTGTTGGGATCCTGACTGGAAAAACCTGCCTCGTTGTGCTTTTTCTGTTTTGTTTGTGTGTGTGTGTGTGTGTGTGTGTGTGTGTGTAAGAACCAGGGTCCTCAAAGCCACGGGGTGGAAAGCCTCGAAAGGTCTCCTTCTGCCTCTGTGCCCCAGCCATATCCATATTCTTTTAATGTATGTGGTAGGCAGAAAAAATGGCCCTCCAAAGGTACCCACATCCTAATCCTAATTGTAGAAATGTGGATATGTTAGGTTACCTGGCAAAGAAAAATGAAGGGTGCAGATGGAATTAAGGATACTATTCATGTGAGTTAAGGTAGAGAGATTTGTCCTGGGTTGTATGGGTGGGCCCAATAGCATGACATGAGTTCTTAAAAGTGGAAGACGGAAGCAGAAAGGAAGAGTTAGGGGGAGATGTAGTTACTGAAGAAAGGCACACAAAGATGCAACATTGCTGGCTTTGAAGATGAAGGAAGATGACCACGAGCCAAGGAATGTGGGCTCACTCTAGAAGCTAGAGAAGTCAAGAAAATGTGTAGTCCCCCAGAACTCCAGAAAGGAATACAGCCCTGCCAGCCCCTTGGTGTTAGCTCAGAGAGACTCATGTAGGACTTCTATCCTACAGAACAGCAAGATAATAAATTTGAGTTGTTTAAGCTGCTAACTGGGCCGTAATTTGTTACAGCCGCAATAGGAAGCTAATACAATTTGGAAGAGGAAAAACTGTCCATTCACACAACATCCCTGTGTGGGGCAGGGGGCGGTTATTTACTCTGAATTTGGGACTACCTATGCTGAATTTGGAGGCTTGGTGGTGCAGTGTTTAAGAGCTCAGCTGCTAACCAAAAAGGTCAGAAGTTCAAATCCACCATTCACTCCTTGGAAATCCAATGGGGCAGTTCTACTCTGTCCTATAGAGTGACTATGAGTTGGAATCGACTTGACGGCAATGGGTTTTGATGCTGAATTTGAGGTTCTCATAAATTTGAGATTGGTCCAGATGACTGACCAGGAATTAGAGTGAACATAAAAAGTGATGGCACTTTTCCAATTATCCTTCCCCTCTTTCAAAGACTTTCAGAATGTTGACCTCCTTAAGAAGGCTGCAAGTAGCAAACCCTAATTCCCATGTTTGCCTTCTGTAGCTTTCTCTGTCCAACAATAAAAGGATTGGCATGATAGTCCGCGGAAGACAACTCCCCAACCTAAGAGTTCTCCAGGTTCCATTCAGGCTTTGCTGTCTAATTACAAATCCTTACACAAAGCTAAAAAATTTATCTCTGTCCTAACTTTGTCAATTTTCCAAATTTTATACAGTATCTCCTGCTCATCCCTTGCAGTGTTCTAGGCAAGTTGGATGCATTTAGCTTGTTTAATTTTGCTCATAAATCAATCTCTTTTGTCCCTTTATCATATGTTCCTCTTCTTTAAGCTACCTCCAATCAGCCAACAGATTTGTATGGTACCGAGGCACCTCTGTGTGAAAATTCTAGACATGTCACACCAGCAGTGCAAAAGTAAAACATTTTACTGAAAACACAACTCATCTTCTTAATGATGCATGCTATATGTGCTGGTGAGACTTTTACAGATTACCACATCTTCTCCTTTCTTTACTAACGCATTCATTCACTCATTAATGTATTTATCCATGTATTTTAAAGCCAACCTTGTGTCAGGCAGAGTTCCAAGATACAATGGTGAACTAGATGGACGTGAATACTGTGTTCATGGATGTTATACATCTAGTGGGAGAATTGGTAATTAATACAAAAATAAATCAAGAAGATATTTTCTTGCATTGATAAATGAAGAAATTAAAGCATGGCAAGATGGCAGGGGAAAACAGAGTTAGAAAGAGTAGTCAAGGAAGCCTTCTTGGCAATGGATACTTAACACCACAGAACTGAAAGAAAAGTATATGAAGAGACTTTTGGGTCAGGAGAACATCTACTCTAAAGGCCTGAGATGCTAACAACCCTGGCATATACAGGAGTCCCATGAGGCTGGATAGAAAATCAGAAGGCAAGTAGAAGGTAACACAGAAGACAGGAGGCAGATAATCCATAGGCCATAGTGAGGCATTTAGATTTTATTCCGATGACAATGGGAGACCACGGGAGGGATTGAATCAAAATGGCGTCATCAGTATCTTTGCATTTGACACAAAGATTATTTTAACTAACAAGTTCAGGAAGGTAGATTCTAGAGGGTTAGGAGTCAGCAAGAGTAGAAACACAGTAAAAATAGGGAAACAAATTACTATGCAATCACAGTCATCCAGGAAAAAGATAATAGTGGCTTTAACTGGGATGCCAGCAGTAAAAATGAAGAAAAACATATAATACAGGATGCATTTTGATGGGAGATCTACCAGAACTTGGTTTTGGACTGGATATGATGATTAAAAAAAAAAAAAGCAAATGGCTGGATGATGGTATTGGAGACTCAAGTGGATATATTAAGAAGGCAATTGGAGATAAGACTCTGGAGTTCAAGGCTGAGAACTAGAGGTACATATGTGAAAGTCATGAGTGCATGGCTCCCACCAATTAATTTAAAGTTGTAGACACATATGAGATTACCAGAAACAAATATAGAGATAAATGGAGAAGTGGCTCCAAGACCAAGCTGAATAACTCTACCCTTTAAAAAAAGGAGCAGGGAAAAGAAGGAGGAAATGGCAGAGGAGACAGAGAAGAAGCTGCCAGAGAAAGAAAAGAAAAACCAGAATAGTCTGGAATCATGGAAGCTATGAAAAAACTAGGACAAAGGAAGAAAAAAAAATAAAACGACTAATCAAAATTCTACAGCTAAGTTTTGAAAGATCCAAGACCTTGCATCTAGATGTGGTGCCCTGTCTTCTACACCATCAACACATGTTCAAATATGAGATTCTTCTTACTTCAAATTTCTTTCAGAATCTCCTTTTAAAAGGATTGTATCCTGCTTACTGAATAACTATGTCCTTTCAGTATCTGTTAACTAGTTTGGTTTTATCCATTTAAAGAAAAAAAAAAAACAAGCTCTCATTTCTATTTTTTGCTCTTACAGAAGATACCTGTTGATCCCACAGTTAATATTCAACGTTTTGGCTGCTGTAAGTTACCCTACACCCCTTCAGAATCACTGAATCTGGACTGTAGGGCAGCCTTAAAGGGGAGACCCAATCTGGTCGCAGGCTTGGAAAATACTCTTATGCTACTGATGCTGAAGCATGGCTTAGAGGCAGGCAGTGAGAAACCTCACGCCTTTTTTCAAAGATGAATATATCTTTTCAGGAAATCAGCAGTTTCCAAGGATCTCCTTACCGCTGCACAATACTTCCTAACATTCCACCAATTTCAGGAATCCCCCCTTCTCTGAGCTTCACATCAGGATTGCAATAGAAGGGATTTCCCAACCTGATCTCATTCAGAAAGAACTGTCCTCTGAAGTCCTCTCTCTGTTTTGTTTGAGAGCATTTGAGTTCCTAGATATTAGTATTCCATCCATAAGCACAGCAGTCACTTGGCTTTCCTAGACATTTAAGACATTGAGGGTATGGCAAGAATTCTATCTTAGTTTTACATTAGAATTGCATGTGAGTATAAAAATTATACAGCACCTGCTTTAAAAAAACAAGGGAAGGAAAAATATGTCACAACATAACCAGGGACCCAAATAATCACCAGGTAGCCTGATATTGAAAGACAAAGGACTCTAAAGTCAGGTGAACAATAATTAGATTTAAAAAAAAAATCCAAAGGAAAATACATTTTTAACGAACGGGGTATGATAATGTAATTCTCCAACTTCTACTGAGTATTTTCCCTTTAAGGCTGCCCGATATATGCCATGTACTAATTTGGAATATTGTTGAGACACAAATATATGTTCTAAGTACCGCAAGGCGTGTATGATGCAATAATTAAAAGATATTGAGAAAGCAGACTAAAACTCTAAAGACAAAAGTCAAGACATAAAGTTCTAAGCAACACTCAGATGAAACACCTCCTTCTATTGCCAGACTTGGAAGCTGTGGGCGTGGCTTTTAAAGAAGTCAGCCAGCAATATTTTCACACGTACTTGCAGGGTGTGAGGAGGCAAAGTTTCTAAGTATGCAGTTATATCTCTCTCTTTTAATTGGTATATAATTTGTATACAAAAATGCACAGATACTAAGTGTAGTTTGATCAGTTTCACAACCATATACAACCTTGTAACCATCCTGAGATATAGAACATTTTCATGAATGTGTGAAAACGTTACAATCAGTTCTTAAAAAAAAAAAATTCTATTTACAGAAATGCAATTTAGATGGCATTTTTCAAAAGCACACAGATTACATCATCCTACGGAAAAATGCCCAATTTAAACTTAACACAGCAATAAACTCCTAGCAGTGGTTACTGGTTTTTTTTGTTTTGTTTTGTTTTGTTTTGTTTTTTTTAACAAATGAAAGGAAAATGAAGCCTTATTGTTCAGCCCAGTTTACTAGGCTTCTGTATTGAAGTTTGAATCCAATACTGTATTTAAAATTAAAGTATTAAATTGTATTCTTTACCATCTTTGCAGAAATATAACCAGAATGCTCCTTAGAAGTGAAGGTGGTGAGACTTTGTCTTGCTTACTTTGGACATGTCATCAAGAAAGACTAATCACAATATTTTATTTAGCTTAACTAGTAAAAAAGGTCTGCCTTGAGCATTATGCTCTTTTAAGATCTACATGGAACCAAACTGACAACAGCAACTTGAATGATTAGGTAGGAACTCTTAGTGGGCAGTGAACTTACATTAATGAGGGAAACAACTCAGAAAAGGAGGGTGAGAATCATTGGACAACTGGAAGAAAGCAATCGGTGGCACTAAATGGTACATGTAGAAACTGTTGACTTGGTGTATGTCTTGCTGTGTGTATTCTCAACAACAGTAACAAAATAAACATAAAATTAAAAAAAAATTCTAAAATAAAAAGTTTACTTAAAAAAAAGAAAGAAAGAACAATCTCTAGAAAAGGACATCATGTTTGGTAAAGTAGAAAAACTAGTAGAGGGTCAGCAAAAATGAGGGAAACCCTCAATGAGGCGGATTGACACAGTAGCCACAACAATGGGTTCAAATATACCAGTGACCCTGAAGATGGCCCAGGACTGGGCACGGTTCCGTTCTGTTATACGCGATAGTCGTGAGTTGGGATCAACTCAGCGGCAACCAACAGCAACACCGCCTCTTTTTGTATGTGTGTGTGTGTTTAATAACTATTTTATCGAATTTTTTTTTTTTTTTAATTTTTATTAAGCTCCAAGTGAACATTTACCATTCCAATCAGTCTGTCACATGTAGGTTTACATACATCTTACTCCCTTCTCCCACTTGCTCTCCCCCTATTGAGTCAGCCCTTATAGTCTCTCGTTTCGTGCCAATTTTACCTTCTTCCCTCTCTCTCTATCTTCCCATCCCCCCTCCAGTCAAGAGTTGCCAACACACTCTCCTGTGTCCACCTGATTTAATTAGCTCACTCTTCATCAGTATCTCTCTCCCCCCCACTGACCAGTCCTTTTCATGCCTGATGATTTGTCTTCGGGGATGGTTCCTGTCCTGTGCCATCAGAAGTTCTGGGGAGCATTGTCTCTGGGATTCCTCTAGTCGCAATCATACCATTAGGTGTGGTCTTTTAATGAGAATTTGGGGTCTGCATCCCATTGGTCTCCTGCTCCCTCAGGAGTTGTCTGTTGTGTTCCCTGACAGGGCAGACATCGATTGTGGCCGGGCACCAACTAGTTCTTCTGGTCTCAGGATATTGTAGGTCTCTGGTTCAAGTGGCCCTTTCTGTCTCTTGGGTTCTTAGTTGTCGTGTGACCTTGGTGTTCTTCCTTTGCCTTTGCTCCCGGTGGGTTGAGACCAATTAATGTATTTTAGATGGCTGCTTGTTGGCATTTAGGACCCCAGGTGCCACAATTCAAAGTGGGATGCAGAGTGTTTTCATAATAGAATTGTTTTGCCCATTGATTTAGAAGTCCTCTCAAACCAAGTTCCCCAGACCCCAGCCCCTGCTTCGCTATCCTTTGAAGCTTTCATTTTATCTCGGAAACCTCTTTACTTTTAATCCTGTCCAATTAGGCTGACCTTCCATGTTTTGAGTGTTGTCTTTCCCTTCACCCAAAGCAGTTCCCATCTACAGATTGATCAATAAAAAGCCCTCTCCCTCCCTCCCTCCCTCCCTCCCCCCTTTGTAACCACAAAAGTATGTGTTCTTTTCCGTTTTTTCTATTTCTCAAGATCTTATAATAGTGGTCTTATACAATATTTGTCCTTTTGCAACTGACTCATTTCGCTCAGCATAATGCCTTCCAGATTCCTCCATGTTATGAAGTGTTTCAGAGATTCGTCACTGTTCTTTATCGATGCGTAGTATTCCATTGTGTGAATATACCACAATTTATTTACCCATTCGTCCGTTGATGGACATCTTGTTTGCTTCCAGCTTTTTGCTATTGTAAACAGAGCTGCAATAAACATGGGTGTGCATATATCTGTTTGTGTGAAGGGTCTTGTATTTTTAGGGTATATTCCGAGGAGTGGGATTTCTGGGTTGTATGGTAGTTCTATTTCTAACTGTTTAAGATAACGCCAGATGGATTTCCAAAGTGGTTGTACCATTTTACAACCCCACCAGCAGTGTATGAGAGTTCCAGTCTCTCCGCAGCCTCTCCAACATTTATTATTTTGTGTTTTTTGAATTAATGCCAGTCTAGTTGGTGTCAGATGGAATCTCATCGTAGTTTTAATTTGCATTTCTCTAATGACTAATGATCGAGAGCATTTTCTCATGTATCTGTTGGCTGCCTGAATATCTTCCTTAGTGAAATGTGTGTTCATATCCTTTGCCCACTTCTTGATTGGGTTGTTTGTCTTTTTGTGGTTGAGTTTTGACAGAATCATGTAGATTTTAGAGATCAGGCGCTGGTCTGAGATGTCATAGCTGAATATTCTTTCCCAGTCTGTAGGTGGTCTTTTTACTCTTTTGGTGAAGTCTTTAGATGTGCATAGGTGTTTGATTTTTAGGAGCTCCCAGTTATCTGGTTTCTCTTCATCATTTTTGGCAATGTTTTGTATTCTGTTTATGCCCTGTATTAGGGCTCCTAGGGTAGATCCTATTTTTTCTTCCATGATTTTTATCATTTTAGTCTTTATGTTTAGGTCTTTGATCCACTTGGAGTTAGTTTTTGTGCATGGTGTGAGGTATGGGTCCTGTTTCATTCTTTTGCAAATGGATATCCAGGTATGCCAGCACCATTTGTTAAAAAGACTATTATTTCCCCAATTGACTGACACTGGTCCTTTGTCAAATATCAGCTGCTCATAAATGGATGGATTTATATCTGGATTCTCAATTCTGTTCCATTGGTCTATGTGCCTGTTGTTGTACCAGTACCAGGCTGTTTTGACTACTGTAGCTATATAATAGGTTCTGAAATCAGGTAGAGTGAGGCCTCCCACTTTCTTCTTCTTTTTCAGTAATGTTTTGCTTATCCGGGGGTTCTTTCCTTTCCATATGAAATTAGTGATTTGTTTCTCTATTCCCTTAAAGTATGACATTGGTATTTGGATTGGAAGTGCGTTGTATGTATAAATGGCTTTTGGTAGAATAGACATTTTTACTATGTTAAGTCTTCCTATCCATGAGCAGGGTATGTTTTTCCATTTAAGTGTGTCCTTTTGAATTTCTTGTAGCAGAGTTTTATAGTTTTCTTTGTATAGGTCTTTTACATCCTTGGTAAGATTTATTCCTAAGTATTTTATCTTCTTGGGGGCTACTGTGAATGGTATTGATTTGGTTATTTCCTCTTCGGTGTTCTTTTTGTTGATGTAGAGGAATCCAAGTGATTTTTGTATGTTTATTTTATATCCTGAGACTCTTCCAAACTCTTCTATTAGTTTCAGTAGTTTTCTGGAGGATTTCTTAGGGTTTTCCATGTATACGATCATGTCATCTGCAAATAGTGATAGCTTTACTTCCTCCTTACCAATCTGGATACCCTTTATTTCTTTGTCTAGCCTAATTGCTCTGGCTAGGACTTCAAGTACGATGTTGAATAAGAGTGGTGATAAAGGGCATCCTTGTCTGGTTCCCGTTCTCAAGGGAAATGCTTTCAGGTTCTCTCCATTTAGAGTGATATTGGCCGTCGGCTTTGCATATATGCCCTTTATTATGTTGAGGAATTTTCCTTCAATTCCTATTTTGGTGAGAGTTTTTATCATAAATGGGTGTTGGACTTTGTCAAATGCCTTTTCTGCATCAATTGATAAGATCATGTGGTTTTTGTCTTTTGTTTTATTTATGTGATGGATTACATTAATGGTTTTTCTGATATTAAACCAGCCTTGCATACCTGGTATAAATCCCACTTGATCAGGGTGAATTATTTTTTTGATGTGTTGTTGGATTCTATTGGCTAGAATTTTGTTGAGGATTTTTGCATCTATGTTCATGAGGGATATAGGTCTATAATTTTCTTTTTTTGTAATGTCTTTACCTGGTTTTGGTATCAGGGAGATGGTAGCTTCATAGAATGAGTTGGGTAGTATTCCGTCTTTTTCTATACTTTGAAATACCTTCAATAGTAAGGGTGTTAAGTCTTCCCTGAAGGTTTGGTAGAACTCTGCAGTGAAGCCATCTGGGCCAGGACTTTTTTTTGTTGGGAGTTTTTTGATTACCGTTTCAATCTCTTTTTTTGTTATGGGTCTATTTAGTTGTTCTACTTCTGAATGTGTTAGTTTAGGTAAGTAGTATTGTTCCAAGAATTTATCCATTTCTTCTAGGTTTTCAAATTTGTTAGAGTACAATTTTATGTAGTAATCTGATATGATTCTTTTGATTTCATTTGGTTCTGTTGTGATGTGGTCCTTCTCGTTTCTTATTCGGGTTATTTGTTTCCTTTCCTGTTTTTCTTTAGTCAGTCTAGCCAATGGTTTATCAATTTTGTTAATTTTTTCAAAGAACCAGCTTTTGGCTTTGTTAATTCTTTCAATTGTTTTTCTGTTCTCTAATTCATTTAGTTCAGCTCTAATTTTTATTATTTGTTTTCTTCGGGTGCCTGATGGATTCTTTTGTTGCTCACTTTCTATTTGCTCAAGTTGTCGGGACAGTTCTCTGATTTTGTCTCTTTCTTCTTTTTGTATGTGTGCATTTATCGATATAAATTGGCCTCTGAGCACTGCTTTTGCTGTGTCCCAGAGGTTTTGATAGGAAGTATTTTCATTCTCGTTGCTTTCTAAGAATTTCCTTATTCCCTCCTTGATGTCTTCTATAACCCAGTCTTTTTTCAGGAGGGTATTGTTCATTTTCCAAGTATTTGATTTCTTTTCCCTAGTTTTTCTGTTATTGATTTCTAGCTTCATTGCCTTGTGGTCTGAGAAGATGCTTTGTAATATTTCGATGTTTTGGATTCTGGAAAGATTTGTTTTATGCCCTAATATGTGGTCTATTCTAGAGAATGTTCCATGTGCGCTAGAAAAAAAAGTATACTTTGCAGCAGTTGGGTGGAGAGTTCTGTATAAGTCAATGAGGTCAAGTTGGTTGATTGTTGTAAGTAGGTCTTCCGTGTCTCTATTGAGCTTCTTACTGGATGTCCTGTCCTTCTCCGAAAGTGGTGTGTTGAAGTCTCCTACTATATATGTGGAGGTGTCTATCTCACTTTTCAATTCTGTTAAAATTTGATTTATGTATCTTGCAGCCCTGTCATTAGGTGCGTAAATATTTAATATGGTTATGTCTTCCTGATCAATTGTCCCTTTTATCATTATATAGTGTCCTTCTTTATCCTTTGTGGTGGATTTAAGTCTAAAGTCTATTTTGTCAGAAATTAATATTGCTACTCCTCTTCTTTTTTGCTTATTGTTTGCTTGATATATTTTTTTCCATCCTTTGAGTTTTAGTTTGTTTGTGTCTCTAAGTCTAAGGTGTGTCTCTTGTAGGCAGCATATAGATGGATCGTGTTTTTTTATCCAGTCCGTGACTCTCTGTCTCTTTATTGGTGCATTTAGTCCATTTACATTCAGCGTAATTATAGATAAGTAAGTTTTTAGTGCTGTCATTTTGATGCCTTTTCATGTGTGTTGTTGGCCATTTCATTTTTCCACATGCTTTTTTGTGCTGAGACGTTTTTCTTAGTAGCTTGTGAGATCCTCATTTTCATAATGTTTAACTTTGTGTTTATTGAGTCGTTACGTTTTTCTTGGCTTTTTTCTTGAGTTACGGAATTGATATTCCTTTTTGTGGTTACCTTTTTATTTACCCCTATTTTTCTAAGTAAAAACCTAACTTGTATCCTTCTATTTCGCCTTGTATCACTCTCCATCTGGCAGTTCAATGTCTCCTATATTTAGTCCCTCTTTTTGATTATTTTGATCGTTTATCTATTGATTTCCATGATTTCCTGTTGTGTGTATTATTTTGTTTATTTATTTATTTTTTAGAATTAGTCTTAATTTGTTTGTTTTTGTGCTTTCCCTGTTTGACTTGCGTTGATATCAGGACGTTCTGTTTTGTGACCTTGTATTGTGCTGGTAGCTGATATTATTGGTCATCCGGCCAAACAATCTCCTTTAGCATTTCTTGCAGTCTTGGTTTAGTTTTTGCAAATTCTCTAAACTTGTGTTTATCTGTAAATATCTTAATTTCTCCTTCATATTTCAGAGAGAGTTTTGCTGGATATATGATCCTTGGTTGGCAGTTTTTCTCGTTTAGTGCTCTGTATATGTCGTCCCATTCCCTTCTTGCCTGCATGGTTTCTGCTGAGTAGTCTGAACTTATTCTTATTGATTCTCCCTTGAAGGAAACCTTTCTTTTCTCCCTGGCTGCTTTTAAGATTTTCTGTTTGTCTTTGGTTTTGGCAAGTTTGATGATGATATGTCTTGGTGTTTTTCTTTTTGGATCAATCTTAAATGGGGTTCGATGAGCATCTTGGATAGATATCCTTTCTTCTTTCATGATGTCAGGGAAGTTTTGTGTCAGGAGTTCTTCAACTATTTTCTCTGTGTTTTCTGTCCCCCCTCCCTGTTCTGGGACTCCAATTACTCGCAAGTTATCCTTCTTGATAGAGTCCCACATGATTCTTAGGGTTTCTTCATTTTTTTTAATTCTTTTATCTGATTTTTTTTCAGCTATGTTGGTGTTGTTTCCCTGGTCCTCCAGAAGTCCCAGTCTACATTCTAATTGCTCGAGTCTGCTCCTCTGACTTTCTATTGCGTTGTCAAATTCTGTAATTTTATTGTTAATCTTTTGGATTTCTACATGCTGTCTCTCTATGGATTCTTGCAACTTGTTAATTTTTCCACTATGTTCTTGAATAATCTTTTTGAATTCTTCAACAGTTTTATCAGTGTGTTCCTTGGCTTTTTCTGCATTTATCCTAATTTCATTTGTGATATCTTTAAGCATTCTGTAAATTAGTTTTTTATATTCTGTATCTGATAATTCCAGGATTGTATCTTCATTTGGGAAAGATTTTGATTCTTTTGTTTGGGGGGTTGGAGAAGCTGTCATGGTCTGTTTCTTTATGTGGTTTGATATGGACTGCTGTCTCCGAGCCATCACTGGGAAACTAGATTTTCCAAGTAGTCAGCTGGTGCGCTGGCTCCTAGTTCTGAAAACAGTCGCTGTCTGCCCGTATTTGTTCGTTTTCCGTCTCTAAGTCTGTGCTTGTTGTTCAGAGTTCGTAGATTGTTATGTATGTGATCGATTCCCTTGTTTTTCCGAGTCTTTGTTGCAAGAGGGATCCGCGGTAGCGTCCACCTAGTCCGCCATCTTGGCCCCCTCCCCCTATTTTATCGAATTTTTGATGAAAATTTATGCAGCGAATTCTGTTCCTAGTAACAATTTCTATATGTATTGTTCAGTGACATCAGTTTCATTTCCCACATGTGTCAACCTTCTCCATATTTCCGTCTGGTTGTTCCACTTCCATTGATCCAGCTTCCCTGCTCCCCCCACCCCCACCCTGACCTTCTCATCTGTGCTTCAGTATAAATGTTGGCCATTTGCTCCCATATATATGATTTTTTTTTTTTAAAGGAGCACAGACTCATGGGCATTTTTTTTGTTTTTGTTTTTTGATGAGTGAATCTGTTATTTAGCTGAAAAGTGACCTCTGGGAGTAGTTTCGGTTTAAAGTTTAAAGAGTATCTCAGGGCAATAGTCTCAGAGGTTCCTCTAGTCTCTATTGGTCCAGTAAGTCTGGCCTTTTAAAACAAAATTTTAATAGGAATTAGAGTTTTGTTCTACAATTTTTCCTATTCTATCCGGGACGGTCTATTGCATCCCTGGACAGAATGGTTGGCAGCGGTAGCTGGGCACCATCAAGTTCTGCTAGACTCTGGTTTATGTAGGCAATTAGTCCTGTAAAGTAGATGATTCTTTGAGTCTTTGGTTTAATTCTTTCTCTTTTGCTCCATAAGAATAGAGACAATAGTTTTACCTTAGATGGCCATTCTCAAGCTTTTAAGGCCCCAGATGTTAATTACCATACCAGGATGGAGAACACGAGCTTTACAGACTATGTTGTACCAGTTGACTGAGTTGCCCCATGAGACTATGGCCCTAAGCCTTCAAACTCAGTAAACCAATCCTGCAAGGTGTAGGTTATATCTAGGAGGTAACAGTGACTGTGTCCCCTACATGCTTTATTACACACATAGGAATATATGTGCAGCATATACAAATATGTATATATCTATGCCTACAGACACGCCAATATGTGCACACATATACCTTGCTATAAACATGTATATATCCACCTCCTTTGTGTTTGTATTTCCCTCCTGGAGCTTATGGGTCCATGCAGTGACTGGGCCCAGCCAGGATTCAAGTGTTCTAGAGACACCTTGACATAATACCAATTAATAACACTAACATCTCATAATAACATTTTATTTTGTGGATTTATACAGTTCTTAAGTTAGTAATTCAATAGACTTTTTTTTTTCATAATGCTTGTTAAGTCTCTTTGCTGTCTTTAAATACCCTGAGTTTAAAAACAAAAACATATATTTCTGAGATAATGTGCTTGAACTGGTTGAGTCCAAGAGATAGTTAAACAATTTTCTGGTGCCCACCCTGAAAAAGATGAGAATAAGAGAAAAAAAATGCAGGGAAAGTTGCTCTTGATTACTTTTAGAGATTTCTAGAACAGTCCATAATGTGTTTAGCATTAATGATTTGATATAACTAGTATCATAAATACGATACACAAAGATAAATATTTTAAGACAGTGTATTATTCTAAACTCTTTCAGTAGCAAGTGCCCAAGACAACTCAAACTAGCTTAAGCAAAAAAGGGAATTTACTGCTTAAATTAAATAAGAAGTTTAAGATTGGCCCTGACCTCATACATAATATAGTCAGAGTTTTCTCTCCGTATCTCTCAGCTTTACTTCTTTCATTTTACTTGCATTATCTGCTCGTAATATAGACAGTTGTTAAGTTTGCTTTTTTGCAATGTTCTCAAGTCACATATATCTGTAATATGTATATTACATTGTTACATTGCTTTTGTAATTATCTTACACTGCAGATGCATAATATAACTTAGAAGTAGAAAAAATTCTGAATTTACACATAGAAATATAGAAGTATGTGAAGAATGTGGTAATCAACCTTAAGTTGACTTTGCTCCTATATACTATTACAATATATAGGTAATCTTTGCAAGCTAGCCTCGAGACATAAATCATTAACCAACTTCCTAAATTCTAAACCTTGAAGAAAAGATGCAAGAGTAAACAATCTTCATAATGTCTAAATCTTGAAGGAAAGATTTGACATCAGGCTAATCTCTAACCCCAGGGAGAAGATAAAACATACTGGTATTTGACATAACACTGGTCCCTGTTGTGTGAGGCCAAGGTAAGAAATTTGCATGTAAACACTCCATTCCCTGAGAGAAGGCAGAGACAGAGTATCACCCTCTAGACTCTGATGCTTCCAGAAGAGAAAATCCTCCCAGAGGCACAGGCTGAAACTCTGCCCACTGCTGTGACCCTAACTACAAGGGGCTTCTACAGAGTTCCAACTGTGGTCAGCATTCCTCTGAAGACTACTCTTTAAAGGTAAAAACCTGAAGTTTAAAGCTTTGGACTCTAAGCATTGAATAACATCATAATTATAATTGTTAATTCTGATCCTCTGGTTCTAAATTAATATCTTGAGGTCTTACTTGCACGCCTTGCTATGTCTACTTTGCAGTAAACTAAACGAGTTTATCCATGACAAACCCGAGCATTGCTTTATTTATGTTTAAGGTAAAATCCCACCCAACAACAGCCTTCCAGGGTATGGCAGGGTAGAGTCCCATCTGGCCTCAGGAAGATCCAGGCTTTCATCATCTCGATTTAGTGACTCTAGAATAAAGAGACAGTCTTTCTCCTAGAATATACCTATAAAATTCAAGAGATGGTCTCCCTTGGGTCATATGCCCATCCCTGTGTTAGTCACTCTGGCCAGGAGAACAGAATACACGAATTGGCCAATCCTGTACCATTTTTTTTTTTTTTTTTTTTTTTTGTACCATGGCGGAGGGGAGAGAAAGTTCCTCAGAGGAAGAAGGTGCTGTTTCCAGAAAAAGACGGGAGGGGGTCCCGGGCAGAGAAAAACAACAGATGTCCACTTTAGAAAGCTAGTGAATACATTATCTTGTCTACAAATGCTTGTCCAGTTAAAGGACAGATTCAGTTTTCTCACCTGCTACCAAATACATGTTAACAGTGACAACTATTAAAGCTGAAGAATAAGACCCTTCGCCAGGATATTAATATGAGAAGACAATGCCCAATACAGGCTGTTCCTTTGAGTTAATTTGGTTACATAGACACAGGAGAGACCTAAGAAGATTTGGTTTAAAAAGAATCAACCAAGTTGAAACAGTTTAGATATCTTCCTTTGGCATTGATAAACAAAACTTTTAAATGCTCTATCAGAGGCCTCACACACAATTTTGTTAATTAGTTTGCATTGCTGTCCACATGGTAAACAATTACGGCCTTCACTACTGTATAAAATACACTATAAAATGAGAAAAGTCTTCCAGAACTCTCAGTCTCATCTGTTTAATATGTGTGTATGTGCGTGCGTGCGTGTGTAAAAGAAATTCTAGGTACACAAACATGTCTATTTGTTTTTATTTGTTCTTAGAGCTCAGACAACAGCAAAGTAATCAAACAACCCTGGTCTGCGATAGCACGCTGTACATTGACATGTAAATGAGTCCATGGTGAAACTGAATTTGCTCTGCCACTGATTTCCATGTCAATACCTGACTGTTTTGTAATTTATGTACATGTAGGAGTTAGAGAACACGCTCAACTCTTATCACCCCTGAACACATGTTCAAATTTACTCCCTGAAATGGGCAAGCTCCAGTACAACTTAGCAATATAGGCTCATGTACTTTTCAAGTTTATTCACATGCAAACTGTATTTTGAAGTTATTTATCTTCTCTTAAAGGAAATGAATGTCTTAGAGATATCTTTTGCATGTTGGAAATTATGATTCTTGTATTAAAAGGTCTCTGCCATGTATCAGGGAACAAAATCTATCAAGCCAACATGTCCACCTGCTGACTTACACATTCCAATTTAGCTTCATTATTACAAAGCATACACATTTCACTGTTTATTTCCTTCTCAGACTACTGATACCCGCAGATTTATATTTTTGAGTTCATATTTTAGACCAATAATGATAACAAATTCATGAATGAAGCCGAGTTGTGCCTATCACAAACCAAGACTTCAAAAAGTGATGCTTGATCCAAACCCCCTTCTAGGACCTCGGGCAGCTAGAGTAGCCCTCACCGTCGCTGTTAATGGCCTTCAGGCCAATAAATTTGGCCTATTGAGAATCTTTTTCCTTTCCTGTTTTAGTATCATTGTAATTGGAAGGAGGACCCTGGGTAGTGCACATGGTTTGTGCTTGGTTACTAACCAAATGGCAGGTGATTCAAATCTACCCAGAGGTGCCACAGAAGAAAGGCCTGGCAAATACTCTCATAAGACTACAGCCATTGAAATCCTGTGTAGGGAAGTTCTACTCCGACCCACGTGGGGTCCCCATGAGTCAGAATCAGTTCAATGGCAAAGGTAATCTAAAGGCATTACCTCGCAGGCCTGCACGGCCTCAAGATTCTTGTGACGTGGTTGAAAAAAAAAAAAAAACCCACCTTTACTCTGACTCGCTTTTCAAACACTTGTTGCAATTGCGCAAGCTATGAGAGGACTCATTTTTATGATTTTTTTTTTTAATCTCCTTTGAGATAAACACAAAGGAAATAAGTGAAGAATAAAAATCTGCATTAGCTGTGGAAGGTAGACGTGTCTTTGAACTGAAAATAACAAATGCTGATCTCTGATGTCTACCAAATTTCTTTGAAAATATTTTAGGATGTTATTTCTCGTATCTAGTTCCCTCTTTCTAGATAATTTAAAAATTGCAGTAGGAAGAAGAGAAGAGGCTGTGACAATAAAAAACAAACAATAAACATTCGTCATGGGAAGCAAGAAACCTGGGTTTTTGGCTGATTTGGCTGTCTGTGTGTGACCTTGGGAAACACCTTGGCCTCTCCTCTCTTGTTCCCAATTTTACATATCTGTAAGATTAGGGAATTTTAAATATTTTTAAAGTTTTTATATTTGATATAATCCTAACTGATTATTTCTTTCATTTAAGAAAAACCAAAATGGCACCTAGGTTTCGAACAGTGACGAATACAAAGTTATAGCATTCTAAAAACTAAACAAAAACAAACCAGTTGTCATCCCATCAACTCCTACTCATGGAGACCCCAATTATGTCAGAGTAGAACTGTGCTCCACAGTGTTTTCAATGGCTGATGTTTCAAAAGCAGGTCACCAGGCCCTTTCTAGAGGCAGCTCTGAGTGGACTTGAACCACCAACCTTTCAGTTACCAGCAAGTGTGTTAGCCATTTACACTACCCAGGGACTCTGCGTAGCATCCTAAGGCCCTTGAAAGATTCCCTTCCTTTGTTTTCTCTAACTGTATCTCATTGAATTTTTAACTTGCTCTTGTAAAAATAAAGCAAACAAAAAAACTCGATGTGCTATCGATTGGAGCTGTTGGGGGCTTATAAGATTTAAAGACAGATCAGGGGTGTGGCCAAGAATTTGCATTGCTAACAAGTTCCCAGGTGATGCCGATGCCCCTGTCCCGTGGGCCCCATCTTCCATGGGCCACATTTAGACAGCTGCTGGCATCACATATTCCCACTTCTAACACTAACTTGAAACTTCGGATTTATTCCCTTTCATGAAAGAGTTCTCTAAAACTAAAACCTAACTAAAGTTCCTAGCTAACGGTAGGGACTCATTTTTGTTGATCAGAAAAAGAGAAGACTACACCGTTAACAAAGACTGTGCCTAAACATCATAGCAAGTGGTCAGTGAAGAAAGTGTGCAGTCATCATGGTACTTCTCACCCTGCACCGAAACACAACTGGGCGATGGCAAGGCCACACTACCCTCTAGGAACTTGCCTGGGCGCTTCCCCCCAGACAGTTTCTGAGAGCAACTATAGGGCTAGGTGTTTACCAAAAGCATCTCCCCTGTGAAAAACATGCACAGAATCTGTCTCTTTTGATTCCCTAGAAACACCTCACCAGTCATACAAGGTCATCCGAAACCAACTTGGAATCACACAGGGTCAGTAGTGACACTGTGTGTATATGCACTCTTTGGTCATGAGCAGTGAATTTGCTTCTCACACCCAATATGAAGTTCAATTTTCTTGGCCAGCAATACACTCACCTTCTGAGTAGCTCCAATTTTATGTTCAATACAGGATCAAAAATAACTGTGTTGTTGTTGTTAGGGGTCTTCTAGTAGGCCTGGACACATGGAGATCTCATGTATAATAGAACCGGTACATTTGAGTCCATCAAAGTGGCTATTGGGTGTTTTGAGTGTCTTCCAAGGAGGCTCATCTTCCAGCAACATACGTCAATATTCTGTTTTGATCCATAGGGTTTTCATTGGCTAATTTCAAAAGTAGATCACCAGGACTATCTTCCTCATCCATCTTAGTCTGGAAGCTCTGCTAAAACCTCTCCCTCATGGGTGACCCACTGGGTATCTCGACTACCAATGATAGCTCCCAGTATCACAGCAACATGTAAGCCATCACAGTACGACAAACTGTCAGACCAGTGGTAGAGAAATAAGTATACAAATTGATAATGGTTATGTATTTTTTACAGAAATACTTAGAAACTTGATTGTAGATGTCATTCACAGATTCTTTCCTGTAAGAATTAAAGATGGAAGGAACACAACGACTCCATGAAGCAATTGTGGGGAAGGAGAAGTCCATTGTCTGCTAAGTCACATAGACTTCCACATGGAATCTCTCATCTCATTATTTTAATATCTTGCTTCCCCACCAGAGAGAAAGGGGCTCTCTGCCCTTGGATCTGATTCAAACAATCAGAGAGAAGGAAGCAGACTAGCCTGTCTCTGAAAGCAATTGCTCTGCAGCCAGACTATGAGAGGCCACCACAGGTCGCGCCCACCATTCGGAAGCCTTTAGTACATACAAATTTCTCTCTTCTTCCATTTTTTATGCCAGCTCCCACATGGCATCTCTAGCTTTCGATACTGATTTCTAGTTTAAATATTCCTTTTCTAAAACAAGGAAATTGTAACCAAAAATGCTAAATGGCTTGTCAAATGTCATGCAAAAAAAAAAAAAAAATCAGTATAAGAACCAAGACTCTTAATTCTAGGTAACCATATACCAGGTGTCTTAGGTATCTAGTGCTGCTATAACAGAAATACCACAAGTGGATGGCTTTAACAAACAGAAATTTATTCTCTCACTGTTTAGGAGGCTAGAAGTCCAGATTCAGGGCACCGGCTCCAGGGAAAGGCTTTCTCTCTCTGTTAGCTCAGGAGGAAGGTCCTTGTCATCAATCTTCCCCTGGCCTAGGAGTTTCTCAGTGCAGGGACCCTGGATCCAAAGGACGTGCTCGCTCTTGACTCTTTTTTGTTGGTGATAGGATGTCCCTCTCCTCACTGTTCTATTCCCTCTTTTATTTCTTAAAAAGATTGACTCAAGACACAATCTAATTCTATAGATTGAGTCCTGCTTCATTAACGTAACTACCTCTAATCCTGCCTCATTAACAACATAGAGGTTAGGATTTATAACACAGAGGATAATCACATCAGATCACAAAATGGTAGACACCCACACAATACTGGGAATCATGGC
This sequence comes from Elephas maximus indicus, assembly GCF_024166365.1. Taxonomy (NCBI): domain Eukaryota; kingdom Metazoa; phylum Chordata; class Mammalia; order Proboscidea; family Elephantidae; genus Elephas; species Elephas maximus. Next base: position 15,822,937 of record NC_064830.1, read on the forward strand.
CTAACCAAGCTGATACACATTTTGGGGGGACACAATTCAATCCATGACACTAGATTTGTTGTGTACAGAGGAGAAGGAAGAGAAACACAAGACATGCCATGTTTTGTACCTTTCCATTTAAGTTATGAGGTGCTCTCGTTTTTTCTCCTTACCAGGAAATTTCATCAGGGTTTGTCAACCTCTGCCCTACTGACATTTCTTGGGACAGTTAATCCTTTGCCGTGTTGTGGCCAGGAGGAGCAGGGTACCATCCTGTGCATTGTAGGGTGTGTAGCAGGGTGTCTGGCCCCTACCCACCAGATGCTGGAAGCACCAGGTCCTCCTTCCCTACTGTGACAACAAAAAATGTTTCCAGGCATTTCTATATGCGCCCCCCCCCCCCAGGAGCAAAATAACTTCCACTTGAAAACCTCTGAATTATAGTCACTTGACAAAAAACTAATCTCCATTGAAATTATCCCGTGGCAAAATATAAGCAGATATTATATATCAAGTATTTTGATTATGAAAAAAAAATCTTAAAAAATGTTTGTGTGTGTGTGTATGTGAATAAGACAAAAAGAAGCTCCATGAGATTATCTATGGCTACATCAAAAGGCCTGAGGCTTCTGTTTCTAGCCAAGATAGAGTTAACAGTGACGGGATTTACCTATTGGGTTGGAACACTCAAAAAGCCTGACGAAATCAATGAGACCTTTGTTTTCAGACACCGGGCACCAGGCAGCACTGGACAGTGATGTCTGCAAGAATGAAGGAATGAGGTGAACCTATCATTCCTCAGCTGACTGCCTAGGAAGGGTCTGCAGGCCACAGCCCAGGGAAGAGGACCACGAGGGTCTGCAGGCCACAGTCCAGGGAAGAGGACCATGAGGGACTTCAGCTGTCTCCCATAGTAGAAGACATGAGGTACGGTGGTGCGTGGGGGAAGTCCCTAATCAAGGTCCTTAAGAACAATGCATATTGTATATTTGTAATGAGCACAAAATAATCATTTCCCCTTCGTGTACATTTTAGCCCAGAAAACCATCATGCGGCCCAGAACCTGTGTCCCAGACTGTTTCCAGAAAAAGGAAGTAAAAGTCCTAAACCATCTCATCAAATTGCAAGGCACAGACTATGAGTCTGCTTACAGTGTGCCCCAATATAGAACGGTTTCCAGGTTCTGAGAAGATATTTTCTTCCTAGAAGAGCTGTACTGTATTTGTATACTTTCCCTCAAGTAATCTGGGGGGAAAGCGCTTGGCTTTCTGATAATAAATATACCTTATCTTACTGAAACGACTGTAGTTCAATCTGGGTAGAATCACTCGTGTTTTTCTGTTTGGGAGATTGGCTGCTTTGGCACTGAACGAGCCTCTCCCTCAACCACTCAGAAAAGGAAAAAAAAAAAAAAAAAAACTCCCAGTCTTATAGAAACAAAAGGGAATAGATTTTGCCACCCCCTTGCCAAACTTCAATTTCCCTTTCTTTTAAACAGATAATAATGCTAAAATAATAATAATCATAATAATAATGTCTCCCTTACAAGTTTATAAACCCAAAAACCCCATTGCCGTCGAGTTGATTCCAACTCAGCGACCCCATAGGACAGAGTAGAACTGTCCCGTAGAGTTTCCGGGGAGCGCCTGGTGGATTCCAACGGCTGACCTTTCGGTTAGTAGCTGTAGCTCTTAACCACTGCACCCCCAGGGTTTCCTACAAGTTTATAGTGAGGGACAAATGGGTTAATGCTTAGCATAGCTCCCACAGTATAAATACTGACTAAATGCTAGTGGCCATTATTGTTGTCATTGTGACTATTACATTTACTCTTGGTATTATCAAAAGGTGGCACGGAGCATCCTGAGTGTGAAAAAACTGGGTTAGAATACCAACTCTGTAATCAACCAGCTATTTAATCCTAGAAAGGTAATCACTATCTCTTGCCTGATTTTCCCATCAGCAAATGGCAATAATGACAAAATCTCTAGAGGCTAGAGAAGCCAGGATCCAAACCCAGGGCCTCTTCACTTCTCCACAAAACTCAATGACCTGTCAATCTAGACTTAAAATCACACCTTTACTTGTAAGTCAATAACATAACATGGCCAGTCTGCAGCCATTTCCAGGTTAGGAAATTGCTGAGTCCCAGAGTCCTGAGATTTTCATAGACCGAGCAACAAAGGTGCCTCAACTGGAATTCTCAGCTCTTCTTAACTCTTTCCAGAGTGTTGATTCCCCTCCCGGATAACGTCCCCTGGGCAGTTCATGCCCACCATCTGCAGACTCGCCATTTACCTAGACAAACCTTCCTGTGGCAGGAAATGTCGGAGCGAGCAGACATGACTCAGAGTCCCAATTAAAAGAAGGAAATTTGCATCGGGAGATATAGCTGCCTGTTTCAATTAGGAACAGCGGCCCCTCCCTCCTTCCTTCCGAAGGAGCGAGAACACCGGCCAGGTGGCTTTGGCAGTTTTGCAAAGGGCTGTGTCATTGTGCGCAACCAGAGGGAGCAAAGAAAATCAGGAGTCTCCTCCTGACACAAACCCTGAGTTGGGGGTGAGGGGCAGAGATACTGGCAATAAAAAATGCAGAAATGCCCGTGTGGGGAAGATAAATGATTTCTTTTCACCGGGCTCTGTTGAGCGCACACTCTCTCTCTCTCTTTTCAGTCCCGTCTCTCTGAGACCTGGCAGCCCCTCACAGCTGTGACCCCTCTAAACTGTCAGCCCTAGATTAACTGATACTTCATCAATTTCGCCTGAACTACATCTGCAACCCAGTCTCAGGAGGACGGCCAAGTGCATCAAACGGGATGCATTAGGCTACCAGCAGCCAGATTTTCTTCCAGGCGACAGGAGCATTCTTCCGTATTCTTCCAGTGGCCAGGGCAGCAAGCCTAGGGGGACACTGGGCGGAGGGGGGAAGAGCAGAAGCCTCTATTATTTCTGGTAAATGTTTCATGAGGGCATCTGCCCACGCTCCACTCCGCGGGAGCTGCCCCCTTTCTCTCCTTTCAGGCCTCCTGACAAGGCATGAAAAAACGAGAATGATTGGACCTCGGTCTCCATTAGTCAGGACGTGACTGATAGCAGGATGAGCGCATGTGACTCCGGGCGAGGGGAGGCTGCGGGGGCTGCTTGGGGAAGGGTCTCTGAAACAAAAGATCAGTCAGAGATGGGTGACTCCGGGTGGCGCTTCCAAGCCCACGGATTGAGGCCACGCCATGGGTAGGTGGCTCCCGCTGCGCAGATGGTCATGGCTGATAAAGCCGGCCTAGCCTGGCCCGCAGGGCCGTTGTTTCTGCAGGCTCCACTGACTGGGCCTCCGAGAATGGGGTGCCTCGCCCCAACACATCCCCAGACTCACTCTTCTCATTTGGTGCCTCTATTTTGGAAAGGAAAGCTCGCTCTGCTAAGACATCACCCCCATCAAAGCCGAGAAGAATTAGTGTAAAGACGGGGGGGGGGGGGGGGAGGGAAGTGCTTCCTGATTTAAATAAAAATAATAATGGCTTTGGAAACGCTAGCAGCCTACACACTTTAAAATCCTCTCTCTTTCCATACAGTTCAAATCCAGGCCCAGCAGCTCGTTCTCATTAGTGCATCGAATCATGCAGATGTCCTTTTTGTGCTCCCTTTGAAGTGACATGTGCTTCAATTTATTTTTAATCTTCTAAGTGATGTCGTAAGGACTACCGCCCTGTGTGACATCTGAAGTGACTATTCTTCATGGCTCTTGATCTGGGGGAATGCGTGTTAAACACACGCCGAACCCGTTTGCTTAACCTGAGACCGCAGTCAGAAATCGACTCGCATACAGGGAGACACCTCAGAAGGAGTATTCCACAGAAGAGGTAAATTCATTAAGAAACTCGGCATTGTGCACACCTTAAAAACCCCACCTTTGTGCTCTCCCTTGGCAGGTTCCCTTGGAAGCCCCAGAGTACACTGGGGGCAACCCTCTAAGGAGCAACAGTGCCCCCTAGTGGCGACTTCTCGGCATTCCTTCCCTTTACTCCCCCCTCCTCTTGCTGAGCATATTGGGAGATGACAGAGAGAAAACGCGTTGCTATGAACCACTTGCCCTGAATATCACATCTTTAAATAGTTATTCACATGAAAGAAGGTCTGGTACTGATTCAAAGCCACCTTGATAGGATCATCTAAGAATGCCCATAAAAGGGAACGTACACAGAGCTGAGGAATGTTTAATTTTTTCCCCAAATAACAAAACTGGTGATTACACCTTCCGGAGAAAAATAAAAACTAAATATATTTACTTGAATGCATTTGAGGATACATGCCAAAATCCAGTGGAAAAATCTAAGCAGCTGAAATTTCATTTGGGGTTATCACCCTCACTCCAAAACAGGAAAAAATGGTAGAAATACCACAGGTTTGGATTAAGACCGAAGGAGGTAAAAATCTGGCGGTAACGTCTCCCATAGATGGTGGATGACACTCAAATTAGATAGGCCTGACTTTTGAGGCAGAAAATACAATGACAAAACCTTTGGATCCAGAGCCGAATTCCATCTCCGACCTTATCTCCCTATACCAACTTGAGCAATCGGTGAACTTTCATGATTTTTTTTTTTAACTATAAAATAAAAGGAAATGCTGGTGGCACAGTGGTTAAGAGCTATGGCTGCTAACCAAAAGGTTGAGAGTTCAAACCCACCAGGCGCTCCTGGGAAACTGTACATGGCAGCTCTACTCTGTCCTACAGCTTTGCTGTGAGTCAGAATCGGCTTGAGGGCAACAGGGTCTTTTTATAAAATGAAAGGTAGACTGGGGGGAAAAAAGTTCATGTTCCGTTCTTTTTTCTAAAAATACTCAACTACGTACTGAAGCATTTAAAAACCTCACATTGTTAATTCAGGAAAGGATATGTAGTGAGCGCTGGAAATTACATGTTACACCAAGTAAAATTGCTGGCTTTGTAGGGCAAACAACCAAAAACGAGAAATTTTATAAGATACAACCTAGAGGCCTTGCCAGAGTCAGAAAACACCACGGACCTGAGGGAACGCCGAGGAGAACGAGTCACCAGTTTGCTGTGATAATAACTTACAAATAGTCACGCGCTGCGATTTACTGAGCGCTCGCTGCTTGCCAGGCACACTGCTAAGCAATGTGTGTGTTTCGTTGTTGTTGTTAGTTGCCATTGAGCTCTGATTCGTGGCAGTTCGAATTCACCAGCAGCTCCTTGGAAATTCTATGGGGCAGCTTTATCCCGTCCTATAGGGTCACTACGAATCAGCATTGACTCGAGAGCAATGGGTTTGGTAACAGGTTTGGTGCGTGTATTGAATTGTGGTGTTGGCGAAGAATAGTGAATATACCGTGGACTGCCAAAAGAACGAACAAATCTGTCTTGGAAGAAGTATGGCCAGAATGCTCCTCAGAGGCAAGGGTGGCAAGACTGCGTCTTACAAACTTTGGACATGTCGTCAGGAGGGATCAGTCCCTGGAGAAGGACATCATGCTTGGCAGAGTACAGGGTCAAGGAGGTGGACTGACACAGTGGCTGCAACAACGAGCTCAGGCATAACGACGATTGTAAGGATGGCTCAGGACCAGGCAGTGTTTCGTTCTGTTGTGCACAGGGTCGCTATGAGTCAGAGCTGACTCAATGGCACCTAACAAAAACAACAACGATATACCGGAAGAATGAGAGTACACAGACACAAAGACAGAGGACTATACCATAATTACGAACAATCATTATGGAGAGAGCACAATACAGGGAATAAGAGCACAGGTTTTATGTTAGACCCACGTGGTTTGAGCCTTCTTACTATCACACCCCAGCTGTGCTAAGTGAGACTAGTAACTGAGCCTCTGTGAGCCTCAATTTGTTGTTGTTGTGGCCATGGAGTCAGCCCCCATTCATGGCAGCTGTATGCACAAGGAAGTGAAATGCTGTGCAGTCCTGCCCTGTCCCCATGATCCGTTACCAATCAGAACATCGTGATCCGTAGAGTTTTCATTGGCTAAACTAAGATCACCAGGCCTTTCTTCCTAGTCTGTCTTAGTCTGGAAGCTCCACCAAAAACCTGTTCAGCAGCATAGCAACATAAAAACCTCCACTGACAGACAAGTGGTGGCTGTGCACAAGATGCCCTGGCTGGGGATCCATCCAGGGTCTCCTGCATGTTTGTGTCCCGTGCCGTCGAGGCAGTTCTGACTCGTAGTGATCCTATGTACAACAGAACAAGGCATCACCCAGTCCTGCACCATCCTCACAATCTGGTGTGCTTGAGTCCATTGTTGCAGCCAGTGTGTTAATCCATCTCATTGAAGGTCTTCCTCTTTTTCACTGAACCTCCATTTCACCAAGCATACCATCCCTCTCTAGCCCTGGTGGCACAATGGTTAAGACCTTGGCTGCAAACCAAAAGGTTGGCAGTTCAAATCTATCAGCCGCAACTTGGATACCCTATAAGACAGTCCCTCTCTGTCCTAGAGGGTCATTACGAGTTGGAATTGACTCGCTCAACAGCAGCAGGTTTGGTTTTGTTCTCCTGCGTGGAAGACAAGAATCTACCATTGCCCTGAGCCTTGTCATATGTGTCTGTAAAATGAGGACAGTGATGACCACTCAGCAGGATGAGTGTAGGACCATTTAGTGTAAGTGCAAAAACACTCTCCACACTCGGGTAACCCTCAGGGGAGTGTTGTTTTCCAAGGAAAGGCAAGGTGTCCCCAGATTAAGACCTATGGGGCTCTGGACTTGACCTCTGCCTCCGTTTGCCCAGTCACCTCAGGCATGTTGATTGTTTCCTTGACCTTCGCTTTGTTTTCTATGGCATGCCCATGATGAGACAGGACCTATTAAGAGGTTGTGTAAGAACGGAAAAAAGTCGGCAAACTTTTAATTTGATTACCTCAGGAGGGTGGCATTGGAAAGGAGTGAGAGGATCATTAACAAATGTTTAAAAATATTTTTCTCTATCATTCATTTTTTCAGTAAGATGGAATTGTTGTGATTTAAAAACATATTGAGAAGAAGGTGAAAATTACAAGAAAAATCTCTAAAAATTCAAATTTGAGGCAATGTAAATATTATTTTCCCCTCAAACTACACACAGGATTGGTTTCTTCAAAGCACATCTAGCAGACATCTAACAGTTCATAATCACTTCCTAAGTGTTCGTTGAAAAATGTGGGTTCATTAGTGGTACGAACACCTGATGTCCTTAAGTGTTTTTTTCCCTTTTTTTTTTAGTTTGTATTTTGTCCTCACAAAGCACCACTGATATGGTTAGAGTATGTTGCAATAGCTCACATTTGTTGGCTAGAACAAAGTTCTCCATTCTTAAAAATAAGCACACATGTATTTTGTGAAACAATCTCAGAACATTAAAAAAAATCTATGCATATTTATTTACATAATTTTTTTTTTTTTACTGAAGATATGTACATTATAAAACAAATGAAGGACTAGAAGTTGAGGGAGGAAATAAAGAGAAACTGAACAATAGTTTAAATTGTTTTAATTTTTATTTGTGAAAACAAAAACTTCAGTATTTTCATAAGGAAACGTTTTATTAAAAGAATATTTTAATAAATAATACAATTAAATGTGTTATTTTTATGTCTTTTTCCCTAAAATATGATTTATTTCCTTTATTTTCTTTTCACTCAGAAACAAAGAACACATTAGTGATCACAGCATAAGTAACCCTTTCAATATTGAACTCATGTTTATCATGAAGCTATACACAAAGTAAAAATTAAAACCATGTGTATTTTTATAAAACAAATCTAAAGTATTTAACTTTACCAGTGATTTTATCATTGGCCAACAAATGTCTTAGGTTTGGCCTTTACTTAGATGTTTATGTTGTCTGCTATTCTTTATTACAGGTTTATTAAAAAAGAAGATCACCTATATCATAATCTAAATTTTTTAACAATGCCAAAAAAACCCTATAGACGTTTAACATTACCAAATTCAGTTGATCTAACTAGAAATTCAAGTGATAAGCTTAGGTATTTAATACTTTGTGATACAATGAAGATAAAGTTCTAAGTTCAGTTGTTTTTTTGGTATTAATGGTTATCACAGCTGAAAAAAGACACCTCGTAGAAGTACATAAATCCAGATAGAAGTGAACTGTTAGCTGTGTTTACTAAGTTACGACACCACGTTTTAATCCCACTCCTCAACTAGACAAACATTTCTTGCTGTTATTGTCGTTGCTGAAATTGGGCTGCTAAATTTCTTTTTTTTTCAGCATCAATCCGTTGTTTTTTCAAACTAATTGAAACGTTAGGACACTTTTTGTAATTTTATCCGAAGGGTTCAAAACATGGTAACTATCATTGCAGAAAATTGAAAGCAGATTCAAAACTATTTTTGTGTTTATAAAGTACAGATACGAGAGTTTTGTTGTCGATATATATTTTTTGATGATAAAATCATGTTACAACGTATCACTTCCAGACTTCTGGTACGAAATTGTTGCTTCCTCTATCTCCATATTGTATGTTTTCCTCAAAAAGCAGTTGTTTTCTTGTTCATTGTTTAAAAATTAACTTAGGGTAGAAGCTATATATTTAAGATTTTTTTTTTTTTTTATTTACTTAAAAATATCAGCTGGGCTACCCACTGCTGACAGCTAGGTCTCATCACCTCTTTTTCCCACAGAAGCATTGCTTGCCTGGAAGAGATAATAATTTTATAATGAATTTTTAAGCTTGACAACTCTTTTCAGAACGTCACATGTGAACAACAGCAAACATCTGTGCTGCCAAAATTGTCAAATTTATTCTCCATGTCTTTAAAGGTATTACAACAATTACAGGCTATTTTACCAGGAATGAAGCTGTGAATAAATCATACATGCCAGGATCATTTGTTGTTATTGTTGTTGAAAATTGGACAAAGCATCCCTGGTTATCCTTACACAGGTTGTGTGTGTGTGTGTGTACGCGTGTGTGTGTGGGCACACGTGTTTCCCCATAAAAACGTTCTTTTCTTAAATGAAGGATTTACTGTTCAGAATCGAGCTTCTCCAATACATATTTCTTTAGTAGATCACAAAGAAGTCATTCTTTGTGTATTTCATTATTGGAACCAAACTTAGCAAGTACCAGAAGCTTGGACATGTTAGAAACATCTGTACTTTAACCCAACTGTAGAGCAAACCTCCCACATTGAGTAATTTATTCACATATTGGTTTCTTTAAATCTTCAGTAATAATTTTATGTATCTTCCAAAAGGATTTGAAGACAAAGAGTACAATTTTGTGTCTGCCAAACTGTTTTCTCGTCATTACTTCAGCCATCTTTACCAAAGCAGGAAGAAAAAACGTTCTATTAATGGATGTAGCTTTTTTGTTATTTTACATTAAAAAAGAAAAGTCAAAAGACACTTTAAAAGAAGCATTGATCTAATCAACAAACTTTTGCAAAGGACAGATTGAACACCATAAAACTTCTAGCGTTGCCAAAAACATTATTGAGGTTTGTCTTTCATGTTTGGATATTTAGTTTTAAATGCCCTAACCTGTGTGGTGGATTTGCACTTTCGTTAGTTAATAACACAAGGCACTAGGCACCCAGGGAGCGAGGCCCACAGTTATTAAAAAACACCCACCGCAGTCAAGTCGATTCCGACTCAGAGCAACCCTACGGAGCGGAGTAGAACTGCCCTATAGGGTGTCCAAAGAGCAGCCAGTGGATTTGAACTGCCAACCTTTTGGTAGTAGCCAAGCTCTAAACCACTGTGTCATCAGTGCTTTTCACAGTTTTTAGTAGTAAGTATATATTTCAAATAATTTTTCATAATGTGGACACTTGTTTTTGCTATTGCCAGACCCTATTAGATTGTCGCTGTTGTTTAGTATTTTTTTTTTTTATTGTGGTAAAATATATATAACATGAGGTTTGCCATTTTAACCATTTTGGAATGTATAATTTAATGACATTAATTACATTCACCATGCTGTGTAAACTCCACCAATTTCTACTTCCAGAGTTTTTCATCAACTCAATCATAAATGTTGAGCCCATTAAGCAATAATTCTGTACCCCTGTCTCCTTCCAGGTCCCTGTAACCATTAATCTACTTTCTGTCTCTATGAATTTGCCTATCCTAAATATTTCATGTAAGTGAAACCACGTGTCTGTCAGTTTGTCATACTGTGGGGACTTGCATGTTGCTGTGATGCTGGAAGCTATGCCACCGGTATTCAGATACCAGCAGGGTCACCCATGGAAGACAGGTTTCAGCTGAGCTTCCAGACTAAGACAGACTATGAAGAAGGACCTGGCAGCCTACTTCTGAAAAGCATTAGCCAGTGAAAACCTTATGAATAGCAGCAGAACATTGTCTGATACAGTGCTGGAAGGTGAGCCCCCCAGGTTGGAAGGCACTCAAAAGATGACTGGGGAAGAGCTGCCTCCTCAAAGTATAGTTGACCTTAATGACGTGGATGGAGTAAAGCTTTTGAGACCTTCATCTGCTGATGTGACAAGACTCAAAATGAGAAGAAACAGCTGCAAACATCCATTAATAATTGGAACCTGGAATGTATGAAGTATGAATCTAGGAATACTGGAAATGGTCAAAAATGAAATGGAACACATAAACATAGATATCCTAGGCATTAGTGAGCTGAAATGGACTCGTATTGGCCATTTTGAATCAGACAATCATATAGTCTACTATGCTGGGAATGACAACTCGAAGATGAATGCTGTTGCATTCATCGTCAAAAAGAACGTTTCAAGATCTATCCTGAAGTGCAACGCTGTCGGTGATAGGATAATATCCATGCACCTACAAGGAAGACCAGTTAATATGACTATTATTCAAATTTACGCACCAACTGCTAGAGCCAAAGACGAAAAAATAGAAGATTTTTATTAGCTGCTGCAGTTTGAAATTGATTGAACATGCAATCAAGATGCATTGATAATTACTGGCGATTGGAATGCAAAAGTTAGAAGCAAAGAAGATGGACAGTAGTTGGAAAATATGGCCTTGGTGATAGAAACAATGCCAGAGATCGAGTGATAGAATTCTGCAAGACCAACGACTTCTTCATTGCAAATACCTTCTTTTACCAACATAAAGGGTGACTATACACATGGACCTCACCAGATGGAACACAAAATTGACTACATCTGTGGAAAGACACGATGGAAAAGCTCAATATTATCAGTCGGAACAAGGCCAGGGGCCGACTGTGGAACAGACCATCAATTGCTCAAGTGCAAGTTCAAGCTGAAACTGAAGAAAATCAGAGCAAGTTCACGAGAGCCAAAATATGACCTTGAGTATATCCCACCTGAATTCAGAGACCATCTGAAGAATAGACTTGATGCATTGAACACTAGTGACCAAAGACCAGACAAGTAGTGGAATGATATCAAGGACATCATACATGAAGAAAGCAAGAGGTCATTGAAAATATAGAAAAGACAGAGAAGACCAAGATGGATGACAGAGGAGACTCTGAAACTTGCTCTTGAGAATCAAGCAGCTAAAGCAAAAGGAAGAATTGATGAAGTAAAAGAACTGAACAGAAGATTTCAAAGGACCTCTCGAGAAGACAAAGTATTATAACGACATGTGCAAAGAGCTGGAGACGGAAAACCAAAAGGGAAGAACACGCTCGGCGTTTCTCAAGCTGAAAGAACTGAAGAAAAAATTCAAGCCTCAAGTTGCAATAGTGAAGGGTTCCATGGGGAAAATATTAAATGACGCAGGAAGTATCAAAAGAAGATGGAAGGAATACACAGAGTCATTATACCAAAAAGAATTAGTCAATGTTCAGCCATTTCAAGAGGTGGCATATGATCAGGAACCGATGGTACTGAAGGAAGAAGCCCGAGCTGCTCTGAAGGCATTGGCGAAAAACAAGGCTCCAGAAGTTGATGGAGTATAAATTGAGATGTTTCAACAAACAGATGCAGCACTGGAGGTGCTCACTCGCCTATGCCAAGAAATATGAAAGACAGCTTCCTGGCCAACCAACTGGAAAAAATCAATATTTATGCCTATTCTCAAGAAAGGTGATCCGACTGAATGTGGAAATGATAGAACAATATCATTAATGCCACATGCAAGCAAAATTTGCTGAAGATCATTCAAAAACGGCTGGGGCAGTATATCGACAGGGAACTGCCAGAAATTCAGGCCGGTTTCAGAAGAGGACGTGGAACCAGGGATATCATTGCTGATGTCAGATGGATCCTGGCTGAAAGCAGAGAATACCAGAAGGATGTTTACCTGTGTTTTATTGACTATGCAAAGGCATTCGACTGTGTGGATCATAACATACTGTGGATAAGGCTGCAAAGAATGGGAATTCCAGAACCCTTAATTGTGCTCATGAGGAACTTTTACATAGGTCAAGAGGTGGTTATTCGGAGAGAACAAGGGGATTCTGATTGGTCTAAAGTCAGGAAAGGTATGCATCAGGGTTGTATTCTTTCACCATACTTATTTAATCTGTATGCTGAGCAGATAGTAGGAGAAGCTGGACTATATGAAGAAGAACAGGGCATCAGGATTGGAGGAAGACTCATTAACAACCTGCGTTATGCAAAGGACACAACCTTGCTTGCTGAAAGTGAAGAGGACTTGAAGCACTTACTAATGAAGATCAAAGACCACAGCCTTCAGTATGGATTGCACCTCAACATAAGAAAAACAAAAATCCTCACAACTGGACCAATGAGCAGCATCATGATAAATGGAGAAAAGACTGAAGTTGTCAAGGATTTCATTTTACTTGGATCCACAATCAACAGCCATGGAAGCAGCAGTCAAGAAATCAAAAGACGCATTGCATTGGGCAAATCTGCTGCAAAGGACCTCTTCAAAGTGTTGAAGAGCAAAGATGTCACCCTGAAGGCTAAGGTGCGCCTGACCCAAGCCATGGTATTTTCAATCACGTCATATGCATGGGAAAGCTGGACAATGCATAAGGAGGACTGAAGAAGAGTTGACGCCTTTGAATTGTGGTGTTGGCGAAGAATATTGAATATACCATGGTGTGCCAAAAGAATGAACAAATCTGTCTTGGAAGAAGTGTGGCCAGAATGCTCCTTAGAGGCAAGGATGGCAAGACTGCATCTTACATACTTTGGACATGTTGTCAGGAGGGATCAACCCCTGGAGAAGGGCATCATGCTTGGCAGAGTACAGGGTCAGCAGAGAAGAGAAAGACCCTCAATGAGGTGGATTGACACAGTGGCTGCAACAATGAGCTCAAGCATAACAATGATTGTAAGAATGGCTCAGGACTGGGCAGTGTTTCATTCTGTTGTGCATAGGGTCACTATGAGTCGGAACCGACTCGACGGCACCTAACAACAACAACAACAACAATTCTAAATATTTCATGTAAGTGAAACCATATAGTAATTGTCCTCTTGTATTTGAATTATTTCATTTAGCATATTTTCAAAGTTCATCCACGCTGTGACATGTGTCATGCCTCCTTTTTTTTTTTACCGATGGCTAATGTTCCATTGTGTGTATACACCAGCTTGTTTATCGGTTCATCTGTTATTGGGCACCTGAGCTGTTTCCACCTTTTGACTATTGTGAAAAGTGCTTCAGTGAATATTTGTGTATATTCTTCTTTTACTTCTTCTGGGAGAAATTGCTAGGTCATATTGTAGGAGCTCTGGTGATGCAAACGGTTAAGCGCTCAGCTGCTAATTGAAACGTTGGTGGTTTGAGCTTACCCAGCAGCTCCACAGGAGAAAAATCTGGAGATCTGCTTCTGTAAAGATTAGAGCCAAGAAAGCCCTATGGCAGTTCTACTCTGTCACGTGGGTTCTCTGCGAGTTGAAATCAGCTCCGCAGCACCTAACCACATGGTAACTCTGTGTTGAACTTTTTGAGGAACCACCTAACTGTTCTTTACAGCGGCAGCATCATTTTACATTCCCACCCACAATGCATGAGAGTTCCAATTTCTCCACGTCCTCTCCAATGCCTGTTATTATTTTTTTCTTTTGGGTTATTTTTAATTATTATTGTTATAGCCATCCTAGTGGGTGTGAGGTGTCCCTGGGTGGTGCAAATAACTACTGCACTCAGCTACTAACCAAAAGCTTGGAGGTTCTAGTCCACCCAGAGGTTCTTTGGAAGAAAAGCCTGACAACCTATATTTGAAAAATTAGCCATCGAAAATCCTGTAGAGCACAGTTCTACTCTGACACACATGAGGTCACCATGAGTCAGAGACAACTGGTTTCTTTTCTTTCAGTGAGTGTGAAGTGGTATCTCACTGTGGTTTTGATTTTCATTTCCTAATGACTAATGAAATTGGTCATGTTTTCTTGTGCTTCTTGGCCATTTGTTTATCTTCTTCAGAGTAATGTCTATTCAAGTCGAATATACATATTTAGCAATGGACTCATAGGTAAGACACCAACAACATGAGCAACAACAGATATACATATACACCTACTTCTCACTTATCAACTATCTCTTTGTCTAACACTTGGCACTCACAGCAATAGTAAAAAAAAACAAAAAAAATCTATTATCTGACTATTTTACACATTAACGACATACGTCTGGCAGTAACGAATGCCAAGGCGTGAGGCAGAGTAACGCTGGCTGTAATGGTTAAAGTTATATGTCAACTTGGCTAGACCATGATTTTCAGTGGTTTGAAAGTTATGTAATGATGTAATTTGGCAGTGATGTAACAATGTAATCATCCTCTACTTTTGCATATTGTCGATTTTCGCATAATGACCTGATCTTTGAAACTTAACCATGTTGATAAATGCGGAGTGAAGGTCATGCAGCTTTTGCATAGCTGAGCTGGTCTATCAAACCCCCACTCGTGATCTTTCTACTACATCATGCTTGGCTGGCTTGGTTCACTACCTGAGTGTTCTGGCCTCCAACTCACCAGACTTCCTAATAGAAAACTGATATCCTTACTCCTCAGAAAGAAGTACCTTGAAAGATCTATCACCCTCCTCAGTTTAAAAAAAAAAAAAAATCTACCAGCAGAGCTGAGCAAGATGGTAGGATAAAGGTCCCTGAGCCATCAGATCTACTCACCCTGATCTCCTCTCTGCTGTGACCAATAGCTGCTCCAAGGAGCACATTTTGCTGACAGTTCATAAGAGTAGCACCTCCCTGTGCAGTCAGCTTCCTGAACGGCACTCGCTCACTGGTTTCACTGGCCGTAGCTCCTAGTACCAGCTCTTCTGCTACAACTACCATGGTGGCCACTATGAAGGTGAGTTCCGTGAGAATTAGCTCCTGGTTATTTCCCAAAGGGACACAACAACACCTGGAACAGCTGCTTCCAGCACCTGCCCCTGGTAGTGATTCTCACAGTAGCCCAGGCTTTCTTCTCTGTTGAAACAGATGCTCTCTCTTTGGCTGCTGGCCAAATTGGCTTCATCTTTCCACATGGTAGCAAGCACTGACTGTGTAAATTTGTGGAAGTTACTTTGACTTCTTTGCTTCAGTTTCCTCTTACATAAAATAGGATTAAGGCCTCTCCACATTATTGTAAGAATTAAATGCAATAGGATATATAAAGGACCTGGCCCATAAAAAGTGCTCAGTCAGTATTAGTTCTCTTCTCTCATAATCTGTATATGTGTTTCGTGTCCCCTTCCTCCTCTAGAGGATAGTTCATAAAAACATTCCAGTGAGTTACCTGATGATGACTGCTACGACACAGCTCATTCAATAATAGCTCCTTTTAGAGCTGAGAACCACCATAGACTGGTAGAGAAGGGATAGCAGAATTAAGAAAATACAGGCCCAGAGAGGATAATTAACTAGTCTTAGTTATCTAGTGCTGCTGTAACAGAAATACCACAAAAGGATGGCTTTAACAAAGAGAAGTTTACTTCCTCACAGTAAAGTAGGATACAAGTCCAAATTCAAGGCATCAGCCCCAGGGAAGTCTTTCTCTCTCTGTTGGCCTTCTCATCAATCTTCTCCTGGACTGGGAGTTCTTCAAGCAGGAACCCGAGTCCAAAGGATGTGCTGTGCTCCCAGCACTATTTTCTTGGTGGTATGAGGCTCTCTCTCTCTCTGTTCACTTTTCTCTTTTGTATCCCAAAAGAAGCTAGCTCAAGACACAATCCAATCCCATAGATTGAGTCCAGCCTCATCAACACAACTGCCATCCATCATCCCTTGTTGGCATCATAGAGGTAGGATTTACAACGCAGAAAAATCACATCAGATGACAAAATGGTGGACAATCACACGATACCAGGAATCAAGGCCCAGCCAAATTGATAACACACATTTCTGGGGAACACAATTCAATCCAAGACACTTGCCTAAGCCAGTCTGTGATTTTAGGCAATACGGTAGGATGAAAAGAACTTAAAATTCGGAATCCAGTAAACCTGAGTTTAAATCCTCATTCCATTGTTTACCACTTGTGTGATATTAGGCAGTGGTGGTTCAGGGGTAGAACTCTCATCTTCCGTGACAGAGAACTGTGTTCGACTCCTGGCCAATGCACCTCACACACAGCTACCACGATGTGATGCTGAACAGGTTTCAGTGGAGCTTCCAGACAGAGACTAGGAAGAAAGGCCTGGTTATCTACTTCTGAAAATCAGCCACTGAAAACCCCATGGATCACACACAAGTGTGTGATCTACAACTGACCATGGGGGTGGTGCAGGATTGGGCAGTGTTTTGTTCCATTGTATATGGTGTCCTCATGAGTCAGGGGTCAATTCAATGGCAGTTAACAACAACAACTTTGGAGTCTCTATTTCCTCACCAGTAGATATGAAGAGAAACTGGCAGAATTGTCCAATGAATGACTCTGTAGGCTCAGGTTGCCTAGCAAAGGGCTGACCAGGAGGGATTGCATTGATTTTAGGGGCTCTTAAAAAACTCAACTTCCCACAAATGATGGGGACAGGTAAGGGCAGGGTTCTAAATCTGCCTGAACACAATTACATATGTGTATATATATGTGTGTGTGTACAGAGAGACAAAGAGATTTATATCAAGGAAATGGCTTACGTGGTCGTAGATGCTGGAAAGTCCTAAGTCTATGGGTTAGGCGTCAGGCTGGAGGCTTCTCCTGACTCATATAGCTGCAGGGGCTGACGAACCCAAGATCAGCAAGTCAGGCAGCAGAATGCTGGCTCAAGTCCCAAGAACTGGAGGTCAAATGATGACAGACCAAATGCAGGATCCAGACCAGAGCAAAAGACAACCAACTTTGCCAGAAAGTCCACAAGTATTGGATGCAGGCCACACCACCAAGGATATTCCTTTTAAACTGATTGGCTGCTGACAGCAGATCTCATCATGGAGGTGATTGTATCATATCAGATCTCTTCATGAACGGATTACATCATTACATAACTGTCAAACTACTTCATAACTGCCAAACCACTGAGAATCATGGCCTAGTCAAGTTGACACACAACCTTAAGCCTCGTGCCCGCCTTGTGCATACACACACACACACACACACACACACACACACACACACTGTACATCCAGTGCAGAGCCCTGGCTTAGCGAGCCTCTCGGCAGGGCCTGTCAGCAGCCAGGGGAGAGTATGTCTTCTTGCTAAACTTTGCTTTGTGTATTTCACCAATAAAGCCGGTCTCTTAAACCATAACATGTATTGTTGTGGAATTTGTCTTGAGTCCTGTTGCTCAGTGTATGGTAGGTTTGCAGAGTTGTCATTGTTGTTGTTGTAAGTTGCCATAGAGTCCATCCTAACTCATGGCAACCTCATCTCCCTAGGGTTTTCACTGGCTAATTTTCAGAAGTAGACAGCCAGGCTTTTCTACCTAGTCAGTCAGTCTGGAAAGCCTGCTGAAACCTGTTCAGCATCACAGCAATGCACAAGCCTCCGCTGACAGACTGGTGGTAGCGGTACATGAAGTTCATTGGCCGGGAACCAAACCAGGATCTCCTACGTGAAAGGCAGAAATTCTACCACAAAACCACCACTGCTCTCTTAGGACTGGGGTTAGTGCTAAATAAATTACTATGTGTAAATGCCAAGCACACACATTGGCACTCGGTAGACACTTTTTAAAAAGCCTGGCTTCACATCCTTTAGGATTGGGAAAGGCCAAGAACCTAGGCCTTTTAGCTCTTGATTTTTATTCATTGTGTTTATTTGCCTAATTAAATAAGAAAGTGGACCTAATCAAATCTAGTATCTTTCCTAACTCCTCCCTCTGAAAGAAGCATTGAAATCACATTTGGGGCTGTGAGCCAGAGAGGCACCAGGAGTAGAGGCATCACATAAAGCCCTGGTGGGGTGACTTTAATGACTGGTGTTTGCAGTGTATTTCAGGATGCTCTCGGGAGATAGAGCAATTTGTTCTGGGCCTGCTCACACTTTTCTGGTTTTCTCAAATAAAAGTGGCTCATAAATAGAGTCTGCTTCACCCAAACAGAGGTATCCATGAGTTACAGTTAAATTCCAAGCTTGAAAAACATATACACCCATGAGTTACAGTCAAATTCTGTCCCCACGAGTTATAGTCAAATTCCAAGCTGGAAAATTGATGAGCACTGGGAAAACTGTGTGTAATAAAGGCAATTTTAGCCAGCCAGACCCAGTGCACAGGGAAGGAGCTCTGGGTTTCCTGTTCTGCTTCACTCTTTCTCCTTGTGTCTTGCACTTTTCTGGTATCTACTGGGATCTTCAGCTTTTGACCGGCTCTCCTCTTCCTAGACCCAGGGTTGTTCCTTGGGTTGGACTTGGTTGGAGATGTGTGCTGGTGTCTTCCTGCACTTCTGCACTCCCCCATCACGCACACACTCCATCTGTACTCAACCATGTGTGTGTGTCCTGCTCAGAAACCGCCTGGAATTAGCCTACTTGGCCAGTGATCCAGCTAGGACTTCCACAGTCCCTCACAAGGAAACTCTGGACAAAAAGAAATTCCATGAGCCTATTGCATTCTTTAGTTAATATTTTTAATCAGAGTGCAACTTCCTGCGCACTTAACCTGGAGCACCTCCTAAGAACATAATTCATGTCTTTCCATTTAAAAAAGAAAATAAAATGATTTATAGTCCTTTCTTTGCAGCTCAGAAAAAACTCCACGAGGTGAAGCATCTCACAAGGTATTGTGACATTTCCAGTGTAAATCATTTTGAGGAAAAGAAAGCTGCTTAGCAGGCACGCCGGCTTTTTGGAGAGCACTTAGCTCCTCCTGGTTCCCTGACCCATGCAATGTCTGTTGGTAAAGAAGATTCATGAAGTCTTCTGGAGGGGAAAGAGCACTGAAGGAAGAGTCAGGAGACCCACCTGCCACTTACTGTATGGCCTCAAGGAGGTCACTCAGTCTTAGCATCCACACCTGTAAAGGCAAAATCATCACACTGATGCTTCAAAAGATGTTGTGGCATAAAGCAAGAAAGTGGGAGCCTGACATAGACCAAACATTAAATATACAATGAATGGGTCAACAAAGTGAAGGTTATTTTCAAATTATAAAATATACGAAATGTGAGAAATATTTACAGTAAATGTAAGAAAAAGATTTTTCCATTTTATATTTGAATGAAATTGTGTGCAGCTCTGCCATTATCCCTCAAATAAAAGACCAAACCAACCCAAACCCATTGCCATCGAGTTGATTCTGACTCATAGTGACCCTGCAGGACAGAGTAGAACTGCCCCATAGAGTTTCCAAGGAGGGACTGATGGATTTGAACTGTTGACCTTTTGGTTAGCAGGCATTCTCTTAAGGCTTAATATGTGTTAAGCTCTATGCTTGGTGGTTTACATATATCATCTCATTCAGGTCTCACTGAAATGTAACATGATAGGATTGTTTTGTTTTAATTTTGATTTAATTTGAATTTGAATCACTTATGCAAGGTCACATGGGTAGAGTGGCAAAGCCAGAACTGGACGAGGAAGTTATCTGACTACAGATCCACGTTCTTAGCAGCACTTGACAACCTCTGCCCAATTCTGTGTGCTCCTTCCACCTCCCTGAGTATTCCATGGCAGTATTTTGACAAGCTTAAAAAATCTCTGAGTGCTATAGAAGATGCTCTCTTCTCACAGGTTGTTACAGATATGATGACCAGGAGATAATTAGAAAGGAGGGAAAAAAAAAAAAAAACCTCCTCCCCATAAAAACTCACAGTATGAACTGCAAAATGCCAAGAGGAATTGAGTGAGATGGTGGCATAAACTGCAGGGGAACAATGGACCTTTTGAGAAGAAAATTCAGCTAGATTCAGCTAGTGAGGATAAAAACGTTCCCTCAGAAGATCACCTCTTTCAACGACGAAGGTTATGAAATCATTGGTTGAAGCAATCAGGGGAAAAATGATGGGAGTAATTATGAAGATTTGAGCCATAATACTTGAACTTGGCAAATATGAAGATAAAAGACATCTGTTTATTACTGTTATTAGGTTTCTGTTTGGGCTGAAAAATCTATGCTGTCTTAAGAAGCCTGACACATAATTCAACTAGAAGGGTAATCCTCTGAGAGAGCAGTGAGGCAGAAGGAAGAAGAGTGTGGGGTGGCATCGGGGATGGGGGCCAGGAACTGAGCATGGTGGGACAGGGGGAGCCCCAGGAGTGGGACACACAAGCAGGTGAAGTTGTTTTTGATGCATCTGGCTCCGCAGAATGGGGCCTCTCTTCTCAGCACAAGCTAGCTGATAATCAGCCTCCTACAGTCCCTGTGAGGACCTGTGCCTGTTGCCATGCCAATTCCAACTCATAGTAAGTAGAACTGCCCCTCAGGGTTTCCAAGGAGCGGCTGGTGGATTTGAACTGTCAATCTTTAGCTCTTATCCACTGCACCACCAGGGCTCCATGTGAAGACAGATCTATCATAAACAGCTCTTTCTTCCACAGACAGGAAGTAGCATGCCATGCCAAGGAGAAGCCCGCCTCTTCTAGGAGTTAAGAGTACACAGACTGAGGATCGCTGAAATCCTGACCAAGTTAAGTCTTATTTTCCAGAAGAAAACTTGTGTAGCACTAGCCTGGGGAAGGCGGGGAATCTGCATCCCAAAGCTTTCTTCTACAAATGATTTTGTCTTGGTATAATTTTTCAAGTCCCACCACTCCCTCAATTCCCCACCCCCCACCACAAGCACCCCTCACCTTCTTCATGAGCAAAAGTCCAAAGACTTAATAGAAGGATTTGTGTTTCCAGGACTTATGAAATGATGAGGCTGAGGTAGAAGCAAAATAGGAAGGAAGGAAGAGAGGGAGGGAGAGAAAGAGAAGAAGAAGAAGGAAGGAAGACGTATTTGCCTCTCCCTCTCCCACCTCCCTTTCTTGCCTCCCAGAGAAAACCAAATTACTCCCAGGTCTTCCAGGTTTACTTTCTCACCTCTGGGCTTTGTTAATAACCACTCCATTTTTGACCCTTCGTTAAACTTGATGTGCAGCCCTTTTTCTTTGTTTAGTATCTTGGCTCTTCTTGACAATAATTTTTGTTATACTATCCAGCAACACTGCACTAGCCACGCCAGGTGGGCAGATTTACCTGAATTCAGAACGCTGACAATGGTGCTTCCTTTGCAGTACCCTTGGCCTTCCGGGTGAAACTTGGATTCTCACAGTAGTTTAGCACAGGGTCTTGCATAAAACGGTCATTTAGGTTTGTTCGATACTATTGTGGCAAAAAGGAGAGCTTTTAGTAATTAGAGCAAGATGTTCTGCTGAAGTGTGAATGTCTAGCTCATGATTTCTGACCACTAATAAAAATCTTGGTACCCAGAATCAGTTGCTGTTGAGTAGATTCTGACTCACGGTGACCCCGTGTGTGTTAGAACAGAACTGTGCTCAGTAGGGTTTTCAGTGGCTAATCTTCAGAAGCAAATCACCGGTCCTATTTTCTGAGGCAACTCTGGATGAACTCGAACCTCCAACTTTTCAGTTAGCAGCTGAGCATGTTAACCATTTGCACCATCCAGGGACTCCTAAAAGTCTTGGTAAATAATCCATATTGAAAATTTGTGTTGTTATGATTTGGAAACGTCAATCTCCACTGAATACATTTTACACCGAGAAGGTCCCTGGAGCCCTATTCTTTATAGGCAGGATGAGAGTAATGAACCACACAGGGCTATGCAAGGAACAGAATATGCATCATGAAGAGCTGGGTGACCCCACCAAAGCCTCCATTTCTCTATCAGCTCCACTCTCTGGAGGGACCACATTGAAAGTAGCATCCTGCAGGAAACACTGTTCATATATCCTACACACACACCAATCAAATCCTCCTGCCTGTTAACTGGAGCCTGGAATTCCACGATGAATTTCTTAGGACATTAGCAAAGCACTCAAGCATCTCTCCATGGAATTACAGCCCTATTACGTACAATTGAGTATACATTACTCCTTATTTTCATGTCATTAGCACGTATAACTTGGACAAGGCTAATTCTAAAGCACTGAAGTATGTAAAAGTTATTTAGTGGCAGGAAAAGAACTCTAACCAGGAAATCAAGATGCTAAATATGAGTGAGTAGAAGCTGTATTTTCAACAGGGGTAGATTACCCATTAAGTAAGGTAAGCACGGGCTTATTTGTGCCTACTTACTAATTAGTAGTGAACAATTTCACATAAATTTAGATGTGGTGAAACCCATGTGAAATTGTTCACTACTGATCAGTAGATAAGCCTGAGTAAGCCTGTGCTTTCCTTGCTTACTGGGTCATCCATCCCTGTCAGGGACTGTAAATTTGAAAAGAGGCTTTGATTCTGTAGGAAGGTGCCGTGGGGTTGGGAGAGAGATGTCAGCCATACCTAGAAGCAGAATCTTTGATGTGGTGAAAAAACGTGAAATGTTCACTACAGATGATCTGGTAAACAAGGTAAGCACCGTGTTTACCTTGCCTATTGGATAATCTGCCTTTTTTAGTCTGGGTTCTCAAGAGAAGCAAAACCAGTAAAGCATATAAATATGTAGAGAGATTTATATCAAGGAAACCGCTCATGTGATTGTAGAGTCTGAAATGCTCAAGTCCATGTGTCAGGATGGAGCCTTCTCTCAATTCGCGTAGCCGCAGGGGCTGGAGGACCCAAGATTGGTAGGTCGGAGAGCAGGACTCTTGCTCTCAGGCTGTGAAGATCCACAGATTCCAAGACCTGCAGATAAACTGGTAGTTCAAGTCCCAAGAGCCAGAGGTCAGATGAACAGGAGGCAGCGCAGGATCCAGAGTCAGCAAAAAAGACAGAATATCTGCTTGTATTTGGATGCAGGCCACGCCCCCAAGGAAACTCCTTTTCAACTGATTGGCTGCTCACAGCAGATTCAATCATGAGAGTGATCACATATAAACACTGAGACTCATGCCAGCCAAGCTGACATGCAATCTTAATCTTCACACCACCCCTGGTTTTAAAATGATACATTTACATGTCAACAAGGGTAATTAAACAAGTATGAGACAAAGTGTTATTTCCGTTTTTTTTCTATTGTCACGTCAACTTTGGATCTTAATCAACTTGCATAAAAATACTCATTACCATGGTGATATCACTAAGAAATGCAGCAAGCTGATTCTGCCTCCTATAATCTTTGAGTCCATTCTTGCAACTACTGTGTAGCGTCTTCCAACCTAGGGGGTTCATCTTCCAGCACTCCACAGGGTAATATTTTTTTGTGACCCATAGAGTTTTCGATGCCTAATTTTTGGAAGTAGATCACCAAACTTATCTTCTTATTCTGTCTTAGACTGGAAGCTCCATTGAAACTTGCCCACCATTTGAAATACCAGTGGCATAGCTTCCAGCATCACAGAAACATGTATGACAGATGGTGGGTGGTGCATGTAGTTCTCAGTGCTTCTCACTTGGTGATACATCACTTGATGTATACCATTGACCATGTAGTCCTTGATCCATAGGTTATCCACATGCTTATGCCCTCTTGGCTATATAAAAAAAGGAGCCCAAACCAAGGAACCATGGTACGTTTCTGCTAAGGGAATGTTCTGACTGAGACTGCAGACCAAGCCTGGTGCAACGGAGACAGCTGGCCAGCACATATACATGGTTCAGGAGTGTTCCACGGCATCTAAGGAGGTGGTGTGAATGGAAGGTGTAGAAACTATGGTTTCCCAAAATCCGGGAGAACTGAAATCAACTCTTGAGTCCATCGGCCAGAACTTTCCAGGTAGAGGCTAAAAAAGATAGGGAACAAAATCATAGGTTTCCATGCTGAGGATCCAAGTTAAATGAGATCTGGAGGTTTAGCTACAAAATTAGAAATTTGGGGGCTAACAGTACTGTTGGGGAGATCTCCAGAAGCCCAGGTCACATTTTCACTTCTGGTCGGACAATCACCACAGGCAGCAACACCCTGAAAGCTTCAGCTGCTCTGGACTCGTTAATTAATACGCTGGTAAGGAATGCCTGTACAGGAGCAAATTGCCTCCTCATGAAATACTTCATGAAAGAGAAGTTTTCTGTTCCTCTCCATTCTTCTGCTAGCAGATAGCCTTGAAAGGATATCAGAGGGAAAAAAGAAAGACAGACAGAGAGATCATTTTATATTGACGCAAGTTTCCACCAAAATTACCTGATAATTTATACTGGCAGTTAAAGTGTCTGTTTACTATTGTCACATCAAAATGTCCCCCTTAGATTTGTCAGGATGATTTCAAGGGATGGAAACAAGGATATACAGTCAAGGCTCCATCAGCTGTCAGTTGGGTACCAGGTATCACCCACTTTTACATCCTGTAATTAAATCAGCGAGCCATTCAGACTGTCTCTGCTTCTAAATTACACGAAATGAGGATTCTTCCAGTTGCTGCTCACAGGCAATTCGTGCTGTCACGGCTTGACTTGAGGAACAGTAAAGAAAAAAGAAGTCAAGATCATCTGGGAATTTCATTCAACCGGGATATGCCAGCAGAGAGCGCAGATAGAGAGCTATAAACGAGTTTTACCAACACGGTCGTCTCTGCTCTCAAGTTTTGCGTAGGTGAACGCAACCAGAGAGGATTTAGGATTTGTTCTTTGGAGCTCATGTTTTTTAAAGAATGAGCTCCTGCTTTCATTTTCCACATGCCAAATGCGTTATCTTCAGTAACAGGCTGAGGGGTTTGCATGAGTTATTAAGGATTCAGGCCAGAAAACTCTAGATAATTGCTTCAATTAGTCAATAGAGTTTCAACTTGTGGCCAGATCAAGAAGATTTGAGACAAAAACCAAAGAAAAGAGATATTATAAAGCACAGTGGTTGAAAAAATGAACTCCTTGCCTAGTTCGAATGCTACCTCTGCTACTTATTAATTGTGTCACCTGAAACAAGTCGCTTAACTCCTCTTTGTGCTTCAATGCCCTTATCTGTAATATACGCATTACAAGAGTAGTTTATAAAACCTCTCACGTGAGATTACAGAGGAGCCACGTACACAGAGCGAGTGACCACGTACTCAACAAACACCTTCTACATTACCTGCGAGGCAAGCCGGGAAGTTTCATAGGATTCTGAAATGGTTTTGATTTGCAATGAAAACAGTCCAGCGTTTAATGCTGTTTCCCCCGTTTCTAACATGTACCCCTGGACAAATTAAAATTTCCGAACCTTAGTTTCCTCATTGGCAAAGATCTGAGAGTGATACCAATCCCTAAGGAGCAGTTGTAAAGGTTAAATGATCTGGCTAAAGTTAACTGAGTTCTTGATATTAGTATCTTTCTTTTCTCCGTTACCGAAGAAAGAACAGAGAAAGACCAGAAGCAGAGATCCCACAGAAACCAGTGGCCATCAAGTTAACTCCGACCCCTGACAACCCCGTGCGGGGCAGAGCGGAACTGTGCTGCAGAGGGTTTTCAGTGGCTGGTTTTTCAGAAGTAGATCATCAGGCCTTTCTTTGGAGACTTCTCCGAGTGTCCTAGAACCTCCAACCTTTTGGTTAGCCACTGAGCACGTTAACTGCACCATCCAGGGACTCCAAGAGATCCCACAGATCTCAATTAATGAAGAAAATGAACATCTGCAAGAAGTGTCTGCTTATCATTCTTTAAAGGAAAGTGGAATTTTAATCAACTGAGGAAAGTACTATTCTAGGCAGAGGAATGGTCTGAGCCAAGACATGGAGGCTAGATATAGTTAAATTTGGTTAACTTTAAAACAGAGTCGGTAGCTTGGATATTTGAAAGTTCCTCAATCTTCTGGGGACTTGTTTTCTTTCAGATCCAAATACAATGACTCAAGCTTGAGCTCACCTCTCCTGGGCAGTCTGCCTGTTCCCCGAGATGTCTGATGCTCTTATGCTCATGGTCTCTGCTCATTGTCATTAATTCCTGATCACTCAGTTGATTGGTCACCTCCCACAGCTACTGTCCTATTTCACAGTTTCTCCCCACATTTCCCTCCATCCTCAAACACCACTAACACAGGCTTTGGTATAACAGACTTTGTTGACAGTTTGGGAGTAATAGAGAAGTGCTATAACCCAACAGAGAAGAGACAATGACTCCATTAACCTTCCAGGAAGTGAATTTCTCATGTTGCTCTTTGGAGGGACCCATCCTGCTAAAGGGCTTTTCCCTCCTGGGTCTGCCTGATGCCATCATACCCAAGTTGACTGTCTCTTCAAAACCCTTCTCCACTGCTCTCCATTTTCTCCTTGTCTACTCTAACCAAGGAAAGGCCACTGATTCCTGTTATTTCCTATGCAGAGAAGTTCATTTCCTTTTTCTTAATCTCTCCCATTTAGACCCGGTGAACCCTGACAATTATTGCCATACGGGCCCATTAAGGTCTTTTTCCTAAATAAAACAGCCACTCTTTCCCCAAGAGGCATTTGTCTTTCTTCTTAGACGGCTGATTCTCAATTCTGATGTTCATTAGTGTCGCTGGGAAAGCTTTTAGAAACACCAACACCTGGACTCCCATCTCTAGGGAGTCTAATTTAATAGGTCCAGGGTGGTCTTGAGCATTGGCACATTTTCAAAACTCCCCAGGCAATTGTAATGTGCAGCCATGGTTGAAGACCAATGGCTTAGACCAGGGGTTGGCAATTTTTTTTTTTTTTTTCTTTTCTATAAAGAGTCAGATAGCAAATATTGTAGACTTCATGGGCCGTATTAGGTCTCTGTTGCATATTCTTTTTTTTTTTTTTTTTAACAAGCCTTTAAAAATGTAAAAACTATTCTTAGCTTGGCACTGTACAGAGACAAGGTATGGGCTTTGCTGACCCTCAATTTAGAACAACAACTTCTATTTTGGGCCTGCTTTTCATGAATTGACCCTACAACACTTGGGTTTTTTTTGGCTTCTATATAGTACTTTTTTTTTTTTCATTATGGATCAAGTGCCTTAAAGGATTAGAAAATTTCAACAATTTGTTTCCTTATATTTAATGTCGGTGTTAACTACATTTGAATTGGCTCCATTCATAGCAACCTTACATAAAACCAAAAAAAAGAAAAACACCAAACCCGTTAACGTCAAGTCAATTTTGACTCATAGCAACCCTACAGGATGGAGTAGACCTGTTCCATAAGGTTTCCAAGGTTGTAATCTTTTACATAAGCAGATCACCACATCTTTCTTTATTAGCAGGTGGGGTGTTCAAACAGCCTACCTTTTGGTTAACAGTCAAGCACTTAACCACTGTTTCACCAAGGCTCCTCTACCTTACATACAACGGAACAAAATATTGTCTGGTCCTGTGCAATCTTCATGATCACTGATATGTTGGAGTCCAATTGTTGCAGCCACTGTGTACGCTGAATGTCTTCCAACCCAAGGGATCTTCTAGCACTATATGAAGCTATATTCTATTGTCATCCATGGGGCTTTTGTTGGCAAATTTTCTGAAGTAGGTTGCCAGGCCTTTTTTCCTAGTCTATCTTAGTCTGAAGCTCTGCTGAAAACTGTCCACCAGATTGATGATAGATAGTTAATAAAAAGGGACTGAATTTATGACAGCTGGCATCCCCCCTGGAAACCCTGGTAGCATAGTGGTAAAGTGCTACAGCTGCTAACCAAAAGGTCAACAGTTTGAATCCACCAGGAGCTCCTTGGAAACCCTAGAGGGCAGTTCTACTCTGTCCTGTAGGGTCACTATGAGTCAGAATTGACTCGACGACAATGGGTTTAGCATCCCCCCCTAGTACAAACTTCTATGATTCTATTTGTAAGGGCAGGGTGGGGCGTGGTTATCTCCTCTGAGTCCATGCTATTTGTGTTTTCCAGGTCAGCAATCTTCACAGCTGATCTATAGCATACCAGAAAGGTTCTGAGGTTTGAAGTAAATAGACGTGGATATTAATTCCAACTCCACCACTTAAGAGATAAATCTTAATACCACATCTATCAATAGGGATAATAACAGGGCTACCTAACAGGGCTGTTGTAAAGATTAAAAATATTACATAATATATGCAGTAAATTGGAAGCAAGGTCATTCCTCTGTCCAAGTGCCTCAGGTACTTGCCATCAGTCTTGAGCAAACACATTATTTCAAGTCACAGTTTTCTCATATATAAATGGGGATATTACTGCCTATCTTGTAACATTTTTGTAAGGATTAAATGGAATAACTCACGTAATGTGCATTATACATAAAAATCAAAACCAAACCCATTGCCTTCGAGTTGATGCCGACTCATAGCGAACCTAAAGGACAGAGTAGAACTGCTCCATAGGTTTTCCAGGGAGGGGCTGGTAAAGTCAAACTGACAGCCTTTTGGTTAGCAGCCAAGCTCTTAACCACTACACCACTAGGGCTCCAAGTAGCCTTCAGACGTGTAAAAATAGAAGACTGAGGGGGGAGAAAGGCTACAAAATAGCCCATTAGGTGGCTCCTCATAGTCTCTTAGTTCCCAACTGGATTTCTTTAGTTTACATTTCTCTCCTATAAGCAACCAATTCTATTCGTACTGTATAAAATCAATTCAACCAATTTCTTGTACACTTACATGATTAAGGCAAATTGCTCAGCGTTAGAGTGAATGCAAATTTGAACAAACCAGCCACCGTGTTCTTCCAACCAACGATTTGGCTTGTCTTTTTCCACACAATTCTACCACCAGAGTGCACGTGCATACATGCACACACACATATACACTCACAAACACATAATCATTCACGATAGTGCTGGTTATTTTATAGTTAGGTTTCGTTTTACGCTCTGAATCCCATCAGGTTTTCTAAGGCTGTGCTTTATACCCCAGCCATCTGCAGGCAAGTTCCCCACCATTAAACTTTTTTTCTCCTTCTTTTTTTTTAAATTCTCCTTTCCAAAATACATCCCCCAGAGAATGCTTGTCAAGAATGGATCAAGAGTACTTGCAGAAGATACATCTACTGTTTCTGCTGGATAAAGAA
This sequence comes from Elephas maximus indicus, assembly GCF_024166365.1. Lineage (NCBI taxonomy): Eukaryota > Metazoa > Chordata > Mammalia > Proboscidea > Elephantidae > Elephas > Elephas maximus. Next base: position 15,852,209 of record NC_064830.1, read on the forward strand.
ATGGGAGTGTTCTATAAATACCAAAGCAAGAGCACAGTTCCAAAACAAACGAATTCCATCAGGATGGATCTATGCCAAAAAGTGATGGTAAAATTATATCCTATTCTCCAAAAGGCATGATGATGAGTTTTGAATATTACTAATCAATAGTATATATCTGAACAAATGATAAATAGAAAACAGATTGGGAACATACAAAATCGTGGAAAATAACACGCAACCATTTATAAAATGATTGAGCTAAGGGTTTGCATGAAACTTAAAAAATAGAAAGCCAGAATGATTGGAAAAATAGAATGTGGCTTCACAAAAATGAGAAGGCATGAGTACAGTCCTTCCGCACTTTACAAAGCTATACCTCGGTTATATTTATTTTGTTCCGTAATGGGTAAGTAATGAGATATATATTTGAACATAAGCACTCAGAGGTTGATGAGTATGACCATCTATTTAGCTCATTTTCTTTCTTCTTCAAACATTAATTAAGAAACTCTAGTTCCTAAGACACTACAGTAGTGACTGGGGTTGTTCCATGGTAGAATAAGACTCTATCCCAGTTGTCACAAATAGTTTCTCTCAGAAGCACAACAGACTGTTTCTTGGCCTGGGAAGCTGAGGAAAGCACTCCGGGTGAGAAAGCATTTGGTGTAGGCAGGGAGAACAGTCTTTTAAAAGGCATCAAACATGTCTTTCATAAAAGTAATAGCCTTTTTGGGGGAGCAGAGAGAATTTTGACAAGGCTGTAGACTAAAGTGCCAGAAGAAAGACAGAAAGGAAGGGAGTGAAGATGAGAAATGAATAATAAACTGGAACAAGAGTCATGGTGTATATGGGGGTAGGGGGAGCGGTATAAACAACTTGAGAAGTTTAGACCTCATTCTGGAGGCAATGGTGCTAAAGTGATTGTGTCCACAGACACCTTTGAAAAGCTAATAAAAGACCCTGATCTTTCCCCAGGAGGGAAAAAAAAACATTCTTACAAAATTTTATACACTATTGCTAGCGGTTTATAGTCCTTCAGAGGACCATCCCTGCACCCTGTTTTAAAAAATGTACAGTAGCTAGCAAGAAGCCAAAAAAGATTGCTGATAGGAAATTGGTATATCTAAAGATGAATGTTGTTTATTCATAACTGTGTGTGCAAAGTTCCATTACTGATATGATTTTATTAATAAATATTATGATATTTGATGTTAGCTCCCACAATAAAATGAGACTAAGGAACGATTCTATTCCTGATTACCTGAAGCCAAACTCAAAATCTTGATTCTTAGCAAGCTTGAGAGCCTCCAAGTACATGTGATGAGCAGTAGTATGTGTTGTGTGTTGCGTGTTGTGTAGGGTCACTACGAGTTAGAATCGACTCAACAGCAATGGGCTCGAGTTTTTGGGGGTTTTTTTTTGGTTAGTGTGTGCTGATGTAATCAAAGGGCCATGATTTCAACTGCATAAAAACCATGTTTGCTTAAAATTATAGGCTTTATGCAAATGTAAAAGAAATTAAATTAATTGTCATATGAGGATGGTAAGGGAACTGAGACATTCAGGATAAGTTTTAAATTCTCTTCATGATATTTTGTAAATTTATTAAGTATGCTTTTTAACAAGCTTGATTTCTCCTTACTTGCTATGGTTCTGTTTTTCTCAACAAAAATTGTGAAAAAGAAAAAAAAAAATCTTTCATCTTCTTTTCTACTCAGTATGGCTAGAAAACAATCATAGTATCTCAAAGCTTAAAATGACATTCGAGGTCACTTATAAACTTATTTAAATCAGCATCACACAATATACATATCATATAAATATCCAGTTTAAATACATCCAGTGATAGATATAACTCACTTCAAAATAAAACCCTCCATTGCTGAATTAAGCTTATATTGAGCTGAAATCTGTATAATCAACTGTGCAAAAACTTGATTTAGTTCTTCCCATTGGAGCCACAGGTATTCCTTACATTATTTTTAAGATAATAGTCTACCAGGTATTTACAAATAGCTTTTGAAATCACCCCTACCTGGTCACCCAAGGCTAAGGTTAAATCAAAGGGCTGGCCACACCATTCCTCACTCTTGTCATGTCATCCATTTCCACCATATTGATTTTACTACATTAATTATCAAAATGGGTATATGGACGCAGGTACTCCCTAGGCAAATATGCCGCATCTTATTTACAGCTTCAAATTTCAAGAGGAAAGCCTCTAAGTACATTTGATCAATGACAGTGTGTGTTGACGTAAATCAAAAGGACCAGTGATTCTTTCAATCCGTGAGCAATTTTATTGGCATATTCTGAAATAGCTGATCTTCTATGATTCTACTAGGCAAATTGCAAAAGCTGGAAGTCAGCAGTTATGAGGTCAGATTCAGCATGAGCCATTCATAATATTACAGGACACGTGGAAGTTGTAAGCATCCAAGGGCACGGCAAGGATATCACACAGCCACTTGCTAGAACAGTAGAGTGTGGCCACATGGAGTACAAGTGGGTCAAGACAGAAAACTGCAGCCAAGATGTCTCAAAGTGCTTCCTAGTGACTGTAATCCCAGCATCTCTCAAAGTGCTCGCCATTTTGATCCTGTTCCCCAGGGTACATTTGCATAACAGGCCTCCTCCCCTGTTGCACCACACCAGGCTCATCACAGTGATGCTTCCAAGATGGGCTCTGGTTGTTCTCTATTCACTTACTCCATCTTCTGGGTGCTTATGGAGGCAGTCTTCCTTCACAGTCAACCAGGTCCTGACTGCGATCCTCATGTGTCTTAGTCATCAAGTGCTGCTGTAACAGAAATACCACAAGCAGATGGCTTTAACCAATGGAGATTTATTCTCTCATAGTCTAGGAGGCTGGAAGTCCAAATTCAAGGTGCCAGTCCAGGGGAAGTCTTTCTTTTCTCTGTTGGCTCTGGGGGACGGTCCTCGTAATCAGTCTTCCCTGGTCTAGGAGCTTCTCAGTGTAGGGACCACAGGGTTCAAAGGATGCACTATTCTCCTGGTTCTTGTTTCTTGGTGGTATGAGGTCCCCCTGTCTCTCTGTTCGCTTCTCCTTTTTATATCTCAAAAGAGATTGACTTAAAACACAACCTAATCTTGTAGATTAAGTCTTGCCTCATTAACATCATAGCAGTAGGATTTACGGCACATAGGGAAATCACATCAGAAGATAAAATGGTGGACAATTGTACAATCATACGAGGGAATCATGACCTAGCCAAGTTGACAGATATTTTGGAGGGACATAATTCAATCCATGACAGGCTGGGAGTAAAGAGGTCGTTGGAAGTGATAGCTTGATGTCTGTTCCCATTATGATTAGAGCTAGTCAGGAAAAGACAGAAAACTTTACTAGACACTCTGTCTAAGTCTGGATACAAGCAAAGCTCCCCAATTAACCGAGATTAGAATTAACTTAGGGAAGAGGCAATGTTTGTTTTTTGTTTTGTTTTTTGTCCAGATCCAGCACCTCCCTCATGCCCCCTTTATCTAGACGCTTTTGGGGAACTTGACACATTTGCACAAATATTGGACTTATTTCTATGTGTACTGATATTGTGACAACAATAACCCTTCTTCAAACAGCTCCATAGATAGCAGATATTGACAGTATGAGTCAATCAGATGAGGAAAAAGATAGCAAATGCCCTGTAGTAACTGGAGTTCTTTTGATTAGACATACATGGGCAACCTTGGGTAGTTGTGGCTCTAGTCACAGGCAGATGGAGCTGAAAATACCATTTCACTAATGAGGAGGGGGAGAAATAGAATTAATAACGAAGATCATACGCTGTTTCAGTGCCACAGGAGGAATTCCCATTTCCATCCATCAGTCATGGGTCCTTAAAAATTTAAGAATGATTTGTATCTGAGACTCAATTTGCAGCTGTATAACAAACCCTCATTGCTGGAAGATGATTTAAGGTGCTCCAGTTAATGATATGCAAGCAAGATGAGAACTTAAAGATTGCCCATTCATGTCGCCATGTTGTTGTTGCTGTCGTTAGGTAGGTGCCGTTGAGCCAGTTCCAACTCATAGTGATCCTATGTATAACACTGCCCTGACCTGCATCATCCTCACAATCGTGGCTATGTTTGAGCCCACTGTTGCAGCCACTCACTGTGTCACTCTGTCTCCTTAAGGGTTGTCATAGGACTACCCATCTCTCCATTTGCAAAGGAAGGAAACCGAGGTACAAAGAGCCATGGCATTACATTGTTCAAATTAAAAAATCCTGTCATGTACTCTTCATTAGACTCCATACTTCCTCAGGGAGGGCTTGAGAGTGTGCACATTTAATCAATAACTTTCACTAAAGTTTAATAGATTTTTCTTCTCAGCTTTCAGAAGACGTTATTCCTAGTCTATGAAAAAGCGTAGGTAATTTGCATTTAAATTTAAAATATTTTTCAACGACAACAAAAATTCTACTTTCTTTAGGAGAAGATGCCAGCCTCTTATCCTAAAGGGATCCTTCCTGAATCTATTGGGCCACACAGTGCCTGTCAAAATTTTATACAAAAAAATTTCCCTTTTTTCAACCTTGCATGAAATGGTCAGAGAATATATTATGTGTGGCAGGACAAATGCCATGTGTTAAGGATCTCTAATGCATAGCAAGAAAATAATCAAAAATTTAATTTATTTGGAGTTAAGGGTTAGAAAAAGAGAGCAAGAGAAGTTGGTACAACGATAAAGTAGCCTGAATTTTAAAACACATAAACCGTAACACAAATTTTCTCTGCATAATTATTCTGTCTTTTCCTTCTTTCCTATCTCAGTGGAAGAGAGTACACCTCTTCCTATCCAACTTATCATTCCCACCCCATTCCTTCTCTACTGTCTTTCAGGACATTGCTCCATCAACTGCCTGCTCTCTCTTTATATCTTCAATCTCTTTCTCAGTATCAGCCCTTTTACTTAGGCATACACACATGTCCAAATTTCCCCAATCAATGAGTTAAATAAGAGACAAAAGACAAGACAATTGACCATCTTTGATTCTGCTTAGTGATCTTCTTTCTCTCCTTTCTTATTCTGGAAACACAGGCCAGAACTGGGAGAGCAGACTGGGCCTAGGAAGTCAGCTACTCTGGGCCATGATTCTAGACAATAGCTTTGTACACAGCATATCCTGGTGACAAGAACTTGGTAACTGAGGCTCACCGTGCCCCGTCCTATTTCTTTCTGAGCATGATCCATGTACATGGTCAGAGACAGCCAAGGTGTAGGGATACTAGGTCAGAAGAGACAATGAAGAGACTAGCAGACTCAAACAGCCCCTGTTGAGAAGAAAAGGGATTCTTCTATTTACACATCTCCTTCTTACAACAGTATCACAGCCCTTCCCTTTCCATCCACTCATAGATTTGATTTGGGAAATGATTTTTTAACATATTTTAAAGAAGTTTAAGCTTTACAAAAAAAAAAATTGTACAAAAAGTAGATTTCCCTTATACCCTCCCCTCCACTGCACAGTTGCCTGATTGTCAACGTCCTTCACAGCTGTTGTTTATTTGTTACAATTGATGAACCCATATTGGTGCATTATCATCAACTAAAATTCATAGTTTACATTAGAATTTGCTCTTTGGGTTATATAGTCCTATGAGTTGTGACAAAAGCATAGTGTCATGTGTCTACCATTACAGTATCATAGGGATAGTTTCACTGCCCTAAAAATGTCCTGTGCTCCACCTATTCATCCCTCCCCGCTCCCAATGCAAATGCTTTTTTAAGTGCCTCAGCTCTACCAAGTCCTGTGATGGGGCAGCTGACGTAGAAAGGAAAGACATAAGCTTGCCTGATATGGAATAGCTAATATTCATGTGGACAGATGATATATATTGCAACGAGCACAAGTGCCATCTTTGAGGAAACCCTCAGATGTTTTGGAAAGACAGAGGTAAGGTTGCCCAACCTGATTGAGGGGACAACAAGGAAGGCTTCTCAGAAAAGCTGGATACCTCAGCTCAGCCTGGGAAGACGTGAAGGAATTAGTTAGCTGGGAGAAGGAGATAAGAGAAGGGAAGACAACTAACCCCAAGTGTTCTCTATCACATGCCACCTTCCCACTCTAAATTCCATTATTCCACTTCTGGTCATGCTACACTTTCCTCCCTGTTATGTTTAGTATTTCACTACAGCTTAATCTTCTCAAAGGCCTGGGTTAAGTTGACTCTAACACAGAAAGAAAAGGTTAATAAGCACAGACATGATAATTGCTCATATATCTATCCCCAGGAGCAGTAAGTCATGCTATAGTAACGAAAATTGACCGTGAGAGGTGGGCTGCTGAGGCTGCCAGAATACATCGAAGAGGAAGCCCAGTGTCATGGAAACCTATCAGAATGGTTCTATTAGATGGAAATGGAATGCAAATTGTAAGTTACTTAAAAATGAAAAACCCAAATACTCTTAGATGAACACATGCCACTTTTGAAGGAAAGATGAAAGATCTTCAAATGAAAAAAAAAAAAAAACAATGAATATTACATCTTTAGGAATCATTAAATCTAAGGGCAAGTCTTGGAAAATCAGGTGGAGCACCAGATTAATCAGGATTCAAGGAGGGAAAGAAAAACATTATTAAAATACAGGACTCGGTAGGTTCCACAATATACCCTAAGGCTATAACAAAAGGCAAGAATCCAATGAATTTGATCAATGTGGTCAAAAGAGGTGAATAATATATTTCCCAAACCACCTATCATTTACCCAAAAATATAGGAAACACCACTACCATTACCACTTTACTTAAAAACATTGCATCAGTTAATATAATGACTGGAGATTTCTCAGCCAACAAGAGGCTCTGTATTTCTTAGCCATATTTTCACCTATTACAGACCTAAGTAATTCAAAATCAATTTTGTCTAGTCCCTTGTGTTCTAAAATTAATGAGATTTTTGTGCAGTCTATCTGGGTAACCGCCTCAAATTCTACGTTCATGTCCTCTGATGTTCACAGCCGAAAAGGCTTTCAACTAGAAAAGTAAATAAAATAGAAAATATTTTGATAAAATGTTAGATCACACACCTAAATTTCAAAGCTAAGGGCAAAGTGTAGAATTAATATGTGTGCCTGTTTTTAGTTAAAATCTTATTATTAAACTTGCCTCCATCTATCTCCATTGTCCCCACCACTGCCATGGCCTACCCCTTCCCGTCCTTCCCCAGGCTATTGGCAATCCAAGGCTCTGTGGCCTCTCAGTTCTTCTCCCACTAAGTCTTTGTAAATTCACCCATACTTTAGCCACAGTGCTTAACTGAAAATGCTTATCTATTTTATATTAGCCCTTGCTTAAAGTCCTCCTTTGGGGGCAAGAAATAAACTTCTTAGCATGGCTTACAAAGGTTTCCATAATCTAGCTCTCATCTGGCTTTGATGTCTACTTCTTCAGCTAAAATATACCCTTAGCCCAAGGGGGAGCTACAAGATTTGTAGTTCTTAAACAACCTTCCCTCGCTTTCTGTTTTTTGAATACTGTTGCTTCTGTCCAGCATGTTCCTTTTCCCATCTTTGCTTGCTAAACCCTACTCCTTCTTCAAACTAAGCTTTAAGAACCCTTCCTCTGTGAACATTTCCTATCCCTTCCCAGAGTATGGTTCTTTTGCCTCTTTTCAAAGTCACACAAAATACCATGTGTTACGTGTATTTCTAAGTGTTGATTCATCTCTCTGACTTCCCCATTTGAATGTAAGCTCCTGGGGTCAGAGGCTTTGCCTTATTTATTTTTACTCACTTATTTCTAGATTTTGTCTCTTAAGTGCTTGGAAAATATTTGTAAAAGGGATGAATGAATGAATGAATGGACAAATGAATGAATGAGTCCATGTACTCCAGTTCTTAACCAGGTCACTTATCACACAGATTCAATGAGGTTTTTCCCTCCTGGCTTCAAACTTCATGCCTCAATGAGTGTCTTTGTCACTGTTGTCTTTTACAGGCTGCCTTTCATGTTCATTTAAAGCTGATTTGCCCCATTTATAGGACTCGGGGACAGAGAAATGGAGGAGGACTCTGATCACAATATTGTTTGCCATAGGCTACAGACCATAGGTCCCACTGTCACTCTCCGAGTCCCTCGTGTCCCAGCTAGTATTTCTGGCCAAGCAATCTCTCCAAGAATTTACTTATGCCTCTCTAGAGAGAGAGGAGAAGAATAGAGCTGGCGACAATGTGTACTAGGCTGTTGCAAGCCATGACTGAACACCTTCAATATCCCAGATCCATCCCAGGAGGCCCACTCTCACTACCCCTGCCTCAGAGAGCAGAGGCTGCCTTGAACAGAGGACATGGCTTACTGCAAAGGGACCAGAATCCCAACATCTTTCAAGGACCTTGATGCCAAGGAAGTACTAGGATAAACTAAGAAAAGTCAACGATGAGAAAACCAGCCTGATTGGGTCTTTCTCCCAAAGACCGATTATGTGAAATATCATTGGTTCACAGACAATAAGGCCTTCTGCTCTAATCTCTTCTTCTGTGCCCAGTGGAGGTGAGAAATATTCCTCCTGTGCTAGGATTTGCAAGATATTTTGAAATGATTACTTAATTCCGTGTAGGTGAGTTTGGAAAAATAAAACATGTGGACTCTTTTAAACATATTTACCTTGAATATATAATTCCAAAGTTCTCAGACCAGATATTTAATAATATAAAGCAGGTAATCCATTTGTCAAGTCTCGACTCATATACATAATTAGTACCTTACTATAACACTATTTAGAATTAGAATCATTAAGGAAAATTACATTTTTGCCTACTTTGTGGCTGGGGCTTTATCCAGTTTATCTCATTCCAACCTCTCTGTGATACAGGTATAATTATTCCAGTTTTATGGATGAGAAAATGGAGCCTCAGGGAAATAAAAGGACTTGCTCAAAGTTATCCAGCTATTGAGTAACAGAGCCGATCCTGAGACCTAGCTCTGTTGTTACTAGGTGCCACACTGACCCTGTGTGCAACAGAACGAAACACTGCTCAGTCCTGTGCCATCCTCACAATGTTTGCTATGGCCAAGCCCCTTGTATTATCCCTCTAGCAAAGGCAATCCCAGGCATTGTAATTCACCTTCCATTGACGACATAGACCACGGCTTCAAATACGAGCAGTTCCAGGTTTCCGAAGGAACACTGGTTACAGTGGCTTTGCCCAGCACTTACAGAGATGGGCGCAGCATGAAGAGCTGCCTTACGAACAGAGATGACAGGTTCTTCTCTATAAACAGCACAGCACCAGGAACAGTGTGCTGTGGTTTGGAACACTTACTGCCTAAAAAGTGGCTTTGTGCATTAAACTCTACTTGGTGGAGACCTTAGAAAATCTAGGTCAGCAGTACATTGTTTTCTGTGTGTGTGTGTGTTTCCACACATGAGCCAATATTACCAGCCTTCACCTTACAATAAACATTTTTTTTATTTTTTTACTTCAAAGTTCGAAAAGAAGGAAATCTGTCAGTACACCATGGGCCTGCAGTTCTCACCTCCAGGTCTGCTGCAAGCAATTTATTACTAGAGCTCCCTCGACCTGTCTCCCCAGCTGATGATCAATTCTTCTTCTCATGGTCTCAGGCCTCCACGTGACAGCAGGGCCTGCGTGCCTGCCTCTCGGTTTCTCTGTCTTGGCTGGTATCACTCTGCATGGGCTAGAGGGGGGCAACGGATGGAGGCTCCAGAAGGAGAGTCTTCAGAGAGCAGATTTGGCCAAGCCAGCTGGCACATCCAGTGAACTGGACAGACGGCGGTGTGCTAGGGAAGTGTGGTCATGAAATTGGTGCCGACTCCTTGAGGGTCGACTGAGCTGGGACCAGCTGGAATCGGGTGGCCACCAGGTTGTTAGGAGGCAGGAGCCTTCCCTTGAGCCTCCCTGCTATCTCCCAGAGGAAGAGTGATGCTCCCTCAGGGTGCAAGGGGCTCCACCTTTGGCATTTATCACGTTCTGACTTACGGGTCTACTCTTTGTGTCCATTCATTCCTTCAACAGCTCTTGAACGCTTCCCAAAAAGCAGCTCTGTGCTAAATGCTGGGGAGATGAGAGTTAGGAAGCTCAGGGTCCAGGGAAGGAGCGACGTGATTTTGGGGCTCAGAGAGACAGAAGAGCCTGCCACAAAGGCACAGAACAGAGATTCCAAACCTTGCCTGAAGAGTGTATTTCAGCTAGGGAATATGACAATGTTTACACAGCTAATGCCTAAAGGATAAGATGTTGGCCCAGGCCCTGAAGCCTGCAGAGAAACTAGCCAGGTCAGTGCATGGCTGGGCACAGGAGAGGCTGAGATAAGAGAAGGAAAGCCATATTTCCCGAGGTGTGAATGGCCCAGGTCCCGAGGTGATAGTAAAGCCCATGCCTGTTAAAAAATATATGTGTGTGTCTGTCTACTTATCTATGTATATAGACAACTTACAGGTGCACACATACACACACACACACACACACAGATGCTCACACAGAGGCAGTGATGTGCTGGTAAATGCTTAACAACTGGCTGGGCGTGGGAAAGGCCTAATTTGTAACATTTGCTGATTTCCATAGTGGAAATACTCCCAATGCTCAAATAAGAGAGTTAAATGAAAGTCAGCTGCAGAACAATGATGCTCCCTTTCCCCCTCCATTCCCTGTGTAATAAAGTTTTTTGTGTGTTTTTTCTTAAAATACTGTCTTGACACAGTTTTGAGGCCCTGGCTGGAGGCCAATCAGTTTCTCTTCTGGAACAACTAAGTAAGTCCACTTTCCAACCACTCCCCTTATCTGGCTCTCACACTCCTGGGCCAATATGGCCCCCAGGGGTCAGGTTAGAGCCAACAACTAGGGACAGCCCCTATGCCTCAGAACCTGCAGAATTATCCCCAATGCTCAATCTGCAGAAATCCGAAAAACCCAGCTAGGCCCACCCTGCTTGCCATACATAAGCAATCTTCTACAATTCCAGCTTGTTGTAACCTCGTCCAGGGTGCAAGCCCCCTGTCTGGCCCTTGCTCTGGGCATGTTGTGTTCTACCCAAGAAACTGTGAATATAATAAACTTCTTACATGACAGAGCCCTGTTTGCGAAATGGTTAAGGACAACAGCTACTAGCCAAAAGGTCAGCAGTTCGAGCCCACTAGCTGCTCCTTGGAAACCCTATGGGGCAGTTCTAGTCTGTCCTATAGGTCCACTATGAGTCAAAATCAACTCGACAGCAACGGATTTTTTGGTTTTTGGTCTTCCATAATAGTCATTTTTTGAGTCTGTGTGTCTTACCGTGCCTCATAAAATAAAACCCAAGTGCATTTAATACACTCTGACTTGTAGAGATCAGGAACCAGAAGGCAATCAGGCAACAGGCGAGAGGACTCGTTTTAGGAATGTAGCAGCTATGTTCCTGTCCAATCAACCCCAACATTAACCAACCCTCTCCACATAGTATACACACACTCACACAATAACACAACCACTAGCTCACCCATTCACACAGGCTCACGGGTACACTCATACATATACATTCACAGACATCCTAAAAGTTGCCAATCTGCTGCTTTTATCTGACACTTCTGTGTGATTGGGCAGACAGGGCACACCAAACATTTGAGGAAGGCCTCTAAAAGTCTCTAAAAGTGAGGGGGAGAGGGAGAAAGAGAAGGATAGAGAAGGGAGGAAGGGAGGGAAAGACAGAAGGAACCAAAGAGGGAAGAAGGAAGAAGGAAACCCAAAGGAAAAGAGAGAATGAAGAACACTTGCTAAAAGTATAAAATGCTATAATTAATACACTTTGATAAATAGATGAAGACATGGCAGATATTGCATCCATGAGGTAACAATAGAATGCTATAAGAGGGAACATTCTGAGCAAATATTTATTCTTTGGATAGTAAAAGTATGGTAACTGTAAATTAAACTTGAAAAGAATGCTTTTCCATACTTTGATTGTTCTCACAGTTAAAAAGTGGTGAAGGGCAAATGGCACCCAGGCAGTGTGTCTGTAAAGCCTAAACTTCAGGCCACTACACGTCCTTATAGACTAGGCTGGGTCACACTGATCAGAGATTATGATACTATTTTAAAAACTACATATGCAGACAATAAATAAATAAATAATCAGGCTTTTCGGTCTGACAGAGACTGGAGAAATCCCAAGAGTATGGTACCTGGACACCCTTTTAGTTCAGTAATGAAGTCGCTCCTGAGTTTACACTTCAGCCAAAGATTGGACAGGCCCATAAAACAAAAGGAGAATAAAGGGGCACACCAGCCCAGGGGCAAGGACTAGAAGGCAGAACGGGACGGGAAAGCTGGTAATGGGGAACCCAAGGTCAAGATGGTGAAAATGTTGACATGTTGTGGGGTCGGCAACCAATATCACAAAACAATATGTATACTAACTGTTTAATGAAAAGCTAATTTGTTCTGTAAACCTTCATCTAAAGTATAATAAAAAATCTCTCTATATACATTAGATGTGTACAATTTTCAGCACAGAAAACACAGATTAGAATGTAAGGCATTACAATGGGCTTGGAAATGAAATATCAAGTCATTGGACCAATTCTGAGAAAAAGCCTGACCATAGATGGTTTCTACTTTAAATATCTCTTTCAATATTCTTCATCATAAGCTTGTACTTGTCAGATTGGGTCTCTGATTTAGTACAGGAAGCATGGTGTTAGGATTCACATGGAATGGACTTTGGAATCACGAAATCTATATTGACTGACTTTTCAGATAGAGAAATTAGAAAGACAGGAGGTGAATTGCCCCAAACATGCTGGAGTTTGCATTTGGCTGCCAACACGTGCTTCTAACTTCTGCGTGACTTGGAAAGGTTTCCTGAGAAAAGCTGGGAATTGAGGGGAAAAGGCAGTGAAGAAAGATAAGAAGAACTTGAAGGCAGAAAACTGCCCTTGGAGACTTAAATAGCTCTTTTAACCTTTTCTCCAAAATTGTTTTCTTTGACCTTTTTGCAAGTCCAGGAAAATTACATGCTGATGCAATGCAATATGTATATGATGGACTCTGCTAAGAGTGGATATAATACAATATTAAATAATGATAACAATGCCACTAACCATATATAAGGTACATTAGAGCTTATATTAACCCCTATAAAAGAGTAGTTGCCATTCCTGGGGCAAATATTTTAGATATATTAGATATGACACGTGCTGATCTAATAACCCTCAAAGCAAATTCAAAAGGTAGAAGACAACGTTAGCTCTAGGAATCTGCACCTTCTTTTTCCAAATGTGAAAAATGACATTCAGACAGATTAAGTCATTTGCTAATCCCCCATCAACTCATAAAAGGAAGAGATGAGATTGCTTGCAGATCTTTATGAATTTTATTTTTCTCTCTCAGTTGTGCTTCTACAAAGTCCTGCTCTTTCAAGTTCGTGGTGGGCCTTAGCCCTGGTCCCAGGGGCAGTGTGAATTCACCATGACATCAGCACTTCTTATGCAATTTGACAACAGTTGGTGGGGAAATTTTAAGATGTGTAGACTACTTAAAATCACAGCTCAGTGGAATTTTGAGGAGAGAGAGACAGAGAGAGAGAAAAAAATGAGTTCGTTGATATTTTGTTTCTTAACAAAAAGAAAGCAAAAGATGCCTCTCCATCTGAAAGTTCCGCATGTCATCTCAATTCCTCAGTATGTCTTCCCCTTGAGGCTCCTGGCCCGCCCTTCCTGGAACTGGAAGCCTCTCGGGCCCAGGAAAGCTGTCCCTGGCTCAGTCAGTGCCGCCCAAACCCGGCCAGATGGGGCAGGCGGGAGCTGCACATGTCACCCGCCTTTGCCAGCCCTGGAAGCAACGCCCAGGAACACAGATGTCTCAAGTTACCCTCGGCAGCATTGGTTCCTTTCACAGTGGACCGGCTGCCCCTTGTTGGTTTGTTTACTTGTTACCGTGGGGTGCCAAAACTAGCCCAAGTTGCGTCCACGGGCTGTTCTTTGCTTTCATACTTTCTCCTGCACCTCTATTTTGTCCCTGGGCTGGTGAGGAGGTCCCGGAAAATCCCAAGGCACAGCACACATTACGTTTGTTCATATTAACCTTTCATCGGAGCAGGAGCACAGGCAGCTTCCTGTCATTCCTGGAGCAAGTACATTTGGGATTTTTGAAGATAGGATATAAGAAGTAGGGGCTCAGAATACCATAGTTGGAAGCAACCTGAGAGCTCATCACTTCCAATAGTTTCAAAAAAAAAAAAAAGAGTTAGCCGTGGAACCCTAATATATGATGAAACAGAGCTGTGATGGTTGAAGTGCGAATGGAGGACTCAGATCCCTGTCAACTCCAGGTCTGTCTTATTCCTTACACTGCCCAAGTAACCTCTGTGTCTAACCAAGCCTATTCGTTTCACTTATGAGAAAACAGACCTACAGAGAGAAAAGACTAAGCCAAGAGTCCTACACTGACTTTGACCGAGGCTTGCCTGTCCATAGGTCTCTTGATTCCCAATTAGTTGTTCTTTCACCTAGCCTCCCTCATGATGAAGAGATTTTGCAGAAGTTGACCATCGGACTAGGTCAACTATTGTCTGCTCAGGCAAACCTTTCAGGTCACCTTTTTCTTCTTAATCCAACTTACCTTCCACTGAGCTGTTTTTTAGTGTGTGTAAATTTACGTTTAGTTGGAGAACATGGCCCATTTGGTAAGGTACATTTCAGAACGTGACAAATTCCAGAATGGCAGTACATTAGTTACAACCAATTAGGAGGAAATTATCATCGTGAAGTGCCCGTATCTATTGCACTGGGAAAGAAGCCAATGTTTTACATTTGCAAAGTCTTACCTCATCGAGCTCGGTAGACAGTGAAGAAGTTTAAATCCAATTCAATAAAATACTTGATGTAAAGACTGAACCTTTAGGACTATAAATTCTACTTTAGTGGACTGGAAAAAGGCTACTCCATACACTCTTGCATTATTCACAACCTCTCTCCGCCTTTACTGGCAAGAATGGAATTGGAAAACCTTGGTTTTTTGAAGACAGACATGACCTGTGTTCAAATTCCAGCTCTGTCGCATCTATTTTAAGATGCCTGTGAATACATGAAATGCATAATGAATAATATCAGCCCTTCCCTTATGTAGAAAATAGAGACAGTAATATATACCTTGCACAGATGTTGGACATAAAATGAATAAAGTTTCTAGACAGTTTATCCAGCACATAACAACCCAACAAATGATATTATTGTGATGTGAACAGTATTTAAAGAAATACAAAATGAATTTCTTGTAATCAAAATAACTCACCAGAAAGGTGAAGTGAAAATTAACATACATTCTAACACTAAAATAATTCCAGATGGATTCAAAATGAGAAGTTAAAGAAATGAAATAACAAACTAGGCAAAAACTAGGATATGAAAAGATTTATCTTAGAATTGGGAAGATCTTTCTAAGCAAAACAAAAAAGCAGGAAGCCACTAAGGAAAAGATTTAAATATTTCAATACATAAAAAAAATTGACATTTCTTTCAAAACAAAACAAAAACACAAACACTAAACCAAACTGGAAAATATTTGCGTATTTTCACATATATGTATTTTCACATATATGACATAGGACTAATGTCTAAATATACAAAGAAATCTCACAAATTCATGTTTTAAAAAGACTAACAGTGCAATAAGGTAAGGGACAATGTATGTGAACAGACAGAAAAGAAATACAAAAGAGTTATAAACATAAACCTGTGCATTCAAAACCAAACTCCTTGCCGTCGAGTGGATTCCGACTCATAGCAATCCTATAGGACAGAGTAGAGCTGCCCCATCGTTTCCAAGGAGCGCCTGGTAGACGTGAACTGCCTATCTTTTGGTTCATTGCTGTAGCAGTTAATTGCTACGCCACCAGGGTTTCCAATTTGTTCACAGACTCACTCATATCTTAAAAAAGAAAATACAAATTAAAAAATTCAGTAGGACTGCTTGTCTATATGATGTGCAAAAATTAAAACAGGGGACTATCATACATTGTTGGTTGTTGCTGTTGTTAGGAGCCATCCACTTGTTTCCAACTCACAGCAACCCTACACACAACAGAACAAAACACTGTTCTGTCCTGAGCCATCTTCACAATCGTTTTTACGCTTGAGGCCACTGTGACAGCCACTGTGTCAATCTATCTCATTGAGGGTCTTCCTCTTTTTCACTGACCTTCTACGTTACCAAGCATGATGTCCTTCTCTAGGGGCTGGTTCCCATGTCCAAAGTACAGGAGAAAAAGTCTCACCATCCTGGTTTCCAAGGAGCACTCTGGCTTTACTTCTTCCAAGACAGCTTTGTTCATTCTTCTGACAGTCCATAGTATATCCAATATTCTTTGCCAACACTATAATTCAAAGGCATCAATTTTTCAATCGTCCTTATTCACTGTCCAACTTTCACATGCATATGAGGTGACTGAAAACACCATGGCTTCTGTCAGGTGCACCTTAGTTCTCAAAATGACATCTTTGCTTTTTAACACTTTGAGCAACTTCCTCTTGGTATAAGTGCAGGTTCCTCATGAGCACAATTAAGTGCTCTGGAATCCCCATTCTTCACAATGTTTTCCATAATTTGTTATGATCCATGTGGTCGAATGCCTTTGCATAGTCAATAAAACACAGGTAAACATCTTTTTGGTATTCTCTGTTTTCAGCCAGGATCCATCTGACATCTGCAATGATATCCCTCATTCCATGTCCTCTTCTGAATCCGGCTTGAGTTTCTGACAGTTCCCTGTTGATGTACTGCTGCAACTGCTTTTGAATGATACTCAGCAAAATTTTACTTTTGTGTGATATTAATGATATTGTTTGATAATTTCCTCATTCTGTTGAATCACCTTTCTTTGGAATGGGCACAAATATGGATCTCTTCCAGTCAGTTGGCCAGATAACTGTCTTCAAAATTTCTTGACATAGATGAGTGAGTACTTCCAGTGCTGCATCCACTTGTTACAGCAGGACTCAACCTACAAGATTGGGTTGTGTCTTGAACCAATCTCTTTTGAGATATGAAAAAGAGAAGCAAGCAGAGCCTTGCGGACCTCACGTCACCAAGAAAGCAATGCCGGGACCAGAGTGTGTCCTTTGGACTTGGGGTTCCTGCACAGAGGAACTCCTAGACCCAGGGAAGATTGGTGACAAGGACTTTCCCTCAGAGCCAACAAAGAGCCTTCTCCTGGACTAGCACCCAGAATTCAGACTTCTAGCCTCCTAGACTGTGAGAGCATAAATTTCTGTTTGTTAAAGCCATCCACTTGTAGTATTTCTGTTATACCAGCACTAGATAATTGAGACAGCTACCATCGGTTTGTACATCCTGACATGGTTGAACATCAACCAATTCTTTTTGTACAGTCCTCTGTGTATTCCTTCTATCTTCTTTCGATGTTTCATGCATCCTTTAATATTTTCCCTGAAGAATCCTTCAATATTGCAACTCAAAGCTTAAAGTTTTTCTTCAGTTCTTTCAGCTTGAGAAATGCTGAGC
Source organism: Elephas maximus indicus (assembly GCF_024166365.1). Lineage (NCBI taxonomy): Eukaryota > Metazoa > Chordata > Mammalia > Proboscidea > Elephantidae > Elephas > Elephas maximus. Next base: position 15,869,673 of record NC_064830.1, read on the forward strand.
ATGTTCTTCCCCTTTGGTTTTCTAACTTCATGTCTTTGCACATTTTATAACACTTTGACTTCTTGAGCTGCCTTTTGAAATCTTCTGTTCAGCTCTTTCACCTCACCATTTCTTACTTTTGCTTTAGCTATTCTACATTCAAGAGCAAGTTTCAGAGTCTCTTCTGACATCCATTTTGGCCTTTTCTTTCTTTTCTGTCTTTTTAATGACCTCTTGCCTTCTTCATGTATGATGTCCTTGATGCCATTCCACAGCTCACCTGGTCTTCAGGCATTATGTTCAATGCGTCTAATCTATACTTGAGGTGGTCTACAAATTCAGGTGGGATATACTCAAGGTCGTACTTTGGCTATCATGAACTTGTTCTAATTTTCTTCAATTTCAACTTGAACGTGCATATGAGCAATTGATCATCTGTTCCACAGTTGGCCTCTAATCTTGTTCCAGCTGATGATATCGAGCTTTTCCATCATTCATTTCCACAGATGTGGTCTATTTGATTCTTGTGTATTCCACCCAGCAAGGCCCATGTTTATTTTTTTTATAGTCACCATTTATGTTGTTGAAAAAAGATTTGCGATGAAGAAATCATTGGTCTTACAAAATTCTATCATGCAATCTCTGGCATCATTTCTATCATCAAGGCCATATTTTCCAACTACTGTTCCTTCTTGTATGTTTCCAATTTTTGCATTCCAATCGCCAGTCAATTATCAATGCATCTTGATCAATTTCAGACTGCAGAAGTTGGTAAAAGTCTTCAGTTTCTTCATCTTTGGCCTTAGTAGTTGGTGTGTAAATTTGAATAATAGTAGTATTAACTGGTTGTCCTTGTAGACATATTGATATTATCCTATCACTGACAATGTTGTACTTCAGGATAGATCTTGAAATGTTATTTTTGGTGATGAATGTAACACCATGCTCCTCAATTTGTCATTTCCGGGATAGTAGACCATATGATTATTTGATTCGATTTGGCCAATACCAGTCCATTTCAGGAAACCCTGGTGCTAAGCAAGAGGTCGGCAGTTTGAATCCACCAGGAGCTCCTTGGAAACTCTATGGGGCAGTTCTACTCTGTCCTATAGGGTCACTATGAGTCGGAATCAACTAGACGGCACTGGGTTTTGTTTTTGGTTTTTTTTTAGTCCATTGCAGTTCACTAATGTCTAGGATATGGATGTTTATGGGTTCTATTTCATTTTTGATGATTTCCAATTTTCTTAGATTCATACTGGGTACATTCCATGTTCTTATTATTAATGGGCATTTGCAGGTGTTTCTTCCCATTTTGAGTCGTGACACTTCAGCAAACGAAGGTCCTGAGAGCTTGACTTCAACCATATCATTAAGGTCAACTCCACTTTGAGGAGGTGACTCTTCTGCCATAGTATTTTGAGTGCTTTCCAACCTTAAGGGCTCATCTTCAGGCACTGCTCCACTGCTCCACTGCTATTCATAAGGTTTTCACTGGCTACATTTTTTTTTGTCAGAAGTAGACCACCAGGTCTTTTCTAGTCTGTCTCAGTCTGGAAGCTCCACTGAAACCTGTCCCGCACGGATGACCCTGCTGGTATCATAGCTTCTAGCATCACAGCAACACAACTGCCACCAGAGCAGCACACACTGACAGACACATGGAAACATTGTCAGTATTACCATAAATTTATACAACTTTTTTATGCCAACTCAATCAGTTTTGAACTAGTAACAAATCAATAAAATTAATGTATTCTTTGACTCAGTGGTTACTGTGCCTTGCATTTATTCTACAGATGTATTCACAGGGATGCACAAATGTATGTGTGTATATACATACACACACAAATTCACACATATACACATAGCATACCTATATATACACATATACACACACTCATATACACACATCGGTGCTCATTTACAGGTTGATTATTATAGGTATTAACTGGAAACCACCTAAATGTCCATCCGTAAATAACCCAATATATAATTAATAAGTATATACAGACAACCTAAATTTTCACTTCCTTTCACAAGCCTGCATACAAGGTAACTAACACAATGGAGATTTCAGACTTGTCATTAGGCCTAATGAAGGCAGAATACGAGATTGGTGAATGCAATTTAAGTGATTAGAGGAAGAGTTTTCCAAACTGATTGAAATCTCACCTCATAAAATTATAGTCATTGAATGTTAGGGCTAAGGAGGAATTTACAAATCTTTTATTGAGAGGCAGTAGAATTACAGGTGTTAAAAACCAGACTATGAAACGAGATTGCTTGTCTTTGAATGCCAGCTCTGCTACATCTAGCTTGTGGCCTTGAGCAAGTTACTTAACTTTCTCAATCAGTAAAATGAGGATAATAGCATTCCTGCTTCTTAGGATAATATGAGAAGTGACTGAATTAATATTTGTAAAGTGCTTGTAACAGTGACTAGCATGTAATGGAGCTCTGGTGGTGCAGTGGATAAGCTTTTGACTGTTAACCAGAAGGTTAGCAGCTCAAATCCACCAGCCTCTCCTTGGACACCCTCTGGGGCAGTTCTTCTCTGTCTTTCAGGGTCACTATGTATTGAATCCTGTGATTGCTTAAGTAAATAAAATCTTAACTCCCTCCTTCTATGGATGAGAAAATGGCTCGTGGTTGCTGTTGTTAGGTACAGTCCAGTTGGTTCCAACTCATAGCAACCCTGTACACAATAGAACAAAACACTGCCCAGTCCTGTTCCATCCTCACAGTTATTGCTATGCTCGAGCCCATTGTTGCAGCCACTGTGTCAATCGATCTCATTGAGGATCTTCCCGTTTTTCACTGACCTTCTACTTTACCAAGCATGACATCCTTCTCTAGGGACTGATCCCTCCTGATAACATGTTCAAAATATGTGAGACAAAGTCTCACCATCTTTGCTTCTAATGAGCATTCTGGCTGTATTTCTTCCAAGACAGATTTGTTTGTGCTTTTGACAGTCCATGGCATATTCGATATTCTTCACCAACATCATAATTCAAATGTGTCAGTTCTTCTTTGGTCTTTCTTATTCACTCTCCAGCTTTCACATGCATATGATATAATCGAAAATACTACGGCTTGAGTCAGGGACAACTTAGTCTTCAAGGTGACATCTTTGCTTTTTAACACTTTAAAGAGATCTTTTGCAGCAGAGTTGCCCAATGCAATGCGTCTTTTAATTTCTTGACTGCTGCTTCCATGGCTGTTGATTGCGGATCCAAGTAAAATGAAATCCTTGACAACTTCAATCTTTTCTCCATTTATCATGATGTTGCTTATTGGATGTGGAATGGCAGATTAGAGAGGTAAAATAATTTTGCCAAGTTTATTCAACTAGTTAATGACTTACCTGATTCTGGATCTCTGCTAATAAGGTTTTTCACCTTATTATAATAAATAAAAGTGTCTTTAGGAACAGAGAGAACCCATGAAACTATCTATAAACTCAGCAACAGCTTCAAAACTTATCTCACTCCAAGATACCACGGACACTTTAAGTTATGTGACCAAACTAAGAAGAGAAAGCTGCCCCAGCCTACAAGCCCAGCCTGCTGAGTCAAATGAAGCTCTCGTTCTAGTCCACGGGTATCTCTTACATGGTCCCTACCTCTAGGATTTGGAGATTATCTTGCCAAGAAAGTAAAAGACCAGGAGGTCAAGTTGTCTTTGACCAACTCCAAGATACAGCCAACCTCTCCACAGAGTGAAATATTCTGTTCCTAGGAAATTCCGTGGACAAAGTAGACTCTCTCTATATATATCTAGGCCAATATCAGTCACCAGATACATAAGAAAAGGAAAGTTACAAGAAAATAATTAAGAAGAATTGGTCAGGAAACAGGCTTTGAGAAGAATATAGCCACTAGCGGGGACATAGTAAGCTCAGAGTTTGCTGCCTCCTCTGGATCCTTCTGCCCCAAACAATGGATCCAAGGTATGAATGCCAGGAAGAAACTCTATGGACTGGGGTAGGAGCTCAAAGCTAATCCAGGAAGTAGAACTGGAAAACCACATCAAGACTTTCTTCTCCAACTCATCTGGCCAAGGAGACTCAAGGAAGAGATCATGATAGATGGCCCTGACCTCTCCTGTCTCCCTGTCTCCCAAATGAAATGTAGTTTCATTAAGAAAGGGGAGTCACACAGTGACACTGTTCAGAATTTCTTTATTCTGGGCTCCAGAATAATAAAGGGAATGTGGGAAGGAGAGATAAGAGTTCAAGAAAGGAACATGAATCCCACTTTGATGAGTGACATCTGGAGTCTTAAAAGCTAGCAAGTGGCCATCTAAGATGTATCAATTGGTCCCAACCCACCTGGAGCAAAGAAGAATGAAGCACACCCAAGACACAAGGAAAATATTAGCCCAAGAGACAGAAAGGGCCACATAAACCAGAGACTCCATCAGCCTAAGACCAGAAGAACTAGATGGTGCCTGGCTACAACCAATGACTGCCCTAACAGGGAACACAACAGAGTCCCTGACAGAGTAGGAGAAAAATGAGGTGCAGAACTCAAATTCTAGTAAAAAGACCAGACTTAATGGTCTGACTGAGACTGGAGGAACCTCGGAAGACATGGCCCCCAGACTTTCTGTTAACCCACAACTAAAACAATTCCCAAAGCCAACTCTTCAGACAAAGATTAGACTGGACTATAAGACATAATATGATACTCATGAAGAGTGGGCTTTGTAGTTCAAGTAGACACATGAAACTAAATAGGCAGCTTCTGTCTAGAGGCAAGATGAGAAGGCAGAAAGGAACAGGAGCCAGTTGAATGGACGTGGGAAATCCAGGGTGGAAAGGAGGAGTGCGCTATCACATTATAGAGAGAGCAACTAGGGTCATATAACAATATGTGTATAAGTTTTTGTATGAGAAACTAACTTGAGCTGTAAACTTTCACTTAAAGCACAAAAAAAAAAAAAAGGAAAGGAAGAAAAAAAAAAGAAAGAAACAAGCCATCAAGCCATGAAAAGACGGAGAAATGTTAAACACATGTTGCTTTATGAAAGAAGCTGGTCTAAAAAAGGCTACGTACTGTATGATTACAACTAAATGTCTTTCTGGAAAAGGCAAAACTGTAGAGCCAGTAATAAGATCATTGGTTGCTAGAGCTTAGGGGGAGAAGGGAAGGGATGAATAGGTGGGACACTTTAGACATTTTAGGGCAACGGATCTATTCTGTATGACACAGTAATGGTGAACACATGGCATTATACATTTGTCAAAACCCATAGAACTGTACAAAACAAAACAAAGTAAACTATAGAGTTTAGCTCATAAATAGGGGAAATTGTGGGCAGGGGAGGGGGGGTGTATGGAAGCATTCTTTATTTGCTCAACTTTCTGTAAACCTAAAACAGCTCTAAAAAATAAAGCCTATGTATACATATGTAAAAAGAGAGGAGCATGATGGGAAAGACTATGTATTAAAATTCATAGTCCTTATCATGACTTCTAAGGCCCTTCACAGCCTTCCTCCTTACCTTCAGTTAACCAAGGGGTAGACCTGTGACCCACCTTGTCTGATCTTATTCTCTCTGTCTAGGGAATTTTAATGAGCAGGAGTGGGAGAAAGGGGAACTAAGGAGGTGAGCCCCAGTGCGTAAAATAGAGGTACATGGATTCTGCCCTGAAATTCCTTTTGCTCCTGTTCTTTATCCTTCTTGGACCTTCTATTCTGTGGACTAAGCAAGTAAAACTAAACCAGTTGCCACTGAGTCAATTTTGACTGATGGAGACTCCATGTGTTTCAGAGTAGAGCTGTGCTTCACAGGGATTTTCAGTGGCTCTGACCTTTTAGAAGTAGATCACCAAACCTTTCCTCCAAGGAGACTCTGGGTAGATTTGAACTCCCAACCTTTCAGTTGGTAACCCAGCACTTAACCATTTGCATCACCCAGGATGCCACTAACCCAGTAACCCTCTAATAAATCCTCATTTGGCAGTCAAGTTAATAAGACTTAGTTTCTGTTGCTTGTCACTAAAAGCCTTAAGTGAAACACACCAACCTATCTTTCTAGCCTATCTCCTGCCTAATGTTGTAGGCTACCAGGGCCGGAGTAGACAGTCTAAGCAAAGCAGGGCCATCAACAAAATCAGAATATCGCTACAGAAAAATAAATGAGGGAATTTGCTAATTAATGTTTTAAAAGCATCAAACTCTTGATAAGAAAAATTTAACTTTGTTAGATTTCCTACTTCTTCTGTTGTCTTTTAGTATTGTCTTCATTTTGCTTATTTGGTTGAGGGGGGAACTGCAATCTTTTCAGAGATTAGGGCCTTTAGATACTTTAATCCATTCCTGCATGGTATTCTCCTGAAAAAATACCACACGCATACACACACACGTATGCATACATACCTCTGTGTGTGTGTATGCGTGTGTCTGTGTACTTACTCAGGTCAGGCTCAGGGGTTAGTAAAGTTTAGGGATAGGGTGAGGGTCAGAGATGGCATTGGCATAAAGATGTCTCTACTGTGTAAATTACTTGATAATAACAATGGTATTTTTACGTTTTCAAAGGGACACTTTGACAGAGCTTGAGGGGCCTTTTCTCCCACTTTTCCATCCTATCCCCTTATTCAGCTATGCCTTCTGCCAGGAATGATTCTCTCCTTCTCTGACATGTGAGCCCCAACTCATGCTTCAAGTCCCAGGAGAGTGACTCTTCTCCCCAACCTCCTACATACCACCAAGAAGCCTTAGTGATCCTCCCCACCCAAGAGCTCGCAATTCATTTTTGTTTAAGATTTTCTAAAAAAAAGAATTCTTCATAACGCAATTGCAGGCCACTGTTTAGGTTTTGACCCCCCTCATTGTGAATTTCTGGGAACCTGGCATGGCTTTTCTTTGCATCTTAGGCACCCATCACAATTCTTGGGTCATTATATTTTTGTCACTTTAGGGTGGATGACAAATCTGGGTAGAGTTTTGCGTGTGGATCCATTGGAAGCCAAAAGGCAGTATGAGTGCCTGGGGACAGCATCAAAAGGAAACCCCCTCTGACCTCAGACATGTAGCTGGCATATAGTCTACCAACACACACTCACCCATGGAGCTACTCACAGTTTCAAAGTTCCACACCGCATTTATTTCCTAGCCTATCTGCCATTTACCCCGTATCACTGATTCTTTCCTTCTAAAATCATCAGAATGAGAAACAACTAGAAATAAAAATATAGAAGCACACAGATGTGACAGGCTTTTGAGATGAGCTTGTTTCCACAACCAGTCAAAAGAAAACCCCGTTCCCAAGCTGGAAGCTTTATTTATTTTTTTCTTTCTGGAAAATGAGATATGCTCAGAATTTGGAATCCGAAGTTTGGGTTGTTATTGACCCAGGCACTTGAGCTGTATAAGCTTTAGAAAATCTCAGAGTCTGTCAAACTAACATACGCTGAGTATCTACTTTGTTCCAGACACTGCAATGGACCTCAAATAAAGTTTAAAGATCACAAGGATCCTGTCAGATGCTGATGAGGACATTGAGACTCAAAATGGTTAAAAAAAAAAAGTCTGTCTAAGGTCAGCTGAAAAATTATTGAGCTAAAAATGAGATCTTCACTTTTTTCTGTATCTTAATCACATTTTTCTGATTTTATTTGGTACTCACAACCTAATTATTTAAAGAAATAAGAAAATACAAAAAAGTTGAAAATATTCATAATTGTAATTTGGCATGTCTCCAGTTTTATTTTATACACCTAAGTTTTACATTTCACAGGAAATTTCCCTTGTTAGATTTTGCAAAGGTAATTTCAGTGACTATACAGTATTCCATTGAGTCCTTATATCATAATTTACTAAAACATTTCTTTATTTTTAAACATTTATTTTTACTATTTTTCCTTATAAATAATACTGAGATAAATATTTTTTATGCATTAACTTTTTGTTACAATTCTGATTATACATTGAGGGGAATTTCTTACAAGTGCAATTTTAATGTCAGAAGGTCAAAACATATATTTTAACCAAAAATACAACAAAATATTTTAAAAAAGGATAATAGGGGCATGTTTAATCAGAAACATATATACCCCTATTTCTAAATAAATGTTCACTTGTGGTTTAAAAAAACAGAAAAAGGCAAAAACATTTTTTAAATTCTTGATGAATTTTGCCAAATAGCTTTCCATAAAGTTATACCTATTTACATTCCCATGATAGGTGATGCCGTTTCATATACTCTACTCAGGAAAAGAAATACTATATTCTATATAAGTACTTGTTTTTACTTTTGGCGGGTGGAAATGTATCTTGTAATTTTTAGAACCCAGGTCTCTAGAATTCCAGCACTTTCCATTATATCAAATAGCATTTAACTCATGCTTCCTCTTGAAAAGAAGGAAGGAAGGAAGGAAGGAAGGAAGGAAGGAAGGAAGGAAGGAAGGAAGGAAGGAAGGGAGGAAGGGAGGAAGGGAGGAAGGGAGGAAGGGAGGAAGGGAGGAAGGGAGGAAGGGAGGGAGGGAGGGAGGGAGGCAGGGAGGCAGGGAGGCAGGGAGGCAGGGAGGCAGGGAGGCAGGGAGGCAGGGAGGCAGGGAGGCAGGGAGGCAGGGAGGCAGGGAGGCAGGGAGGGAGGCAGGGAGAAGGGAGGGAGGCAGGGAGAAGGGAGGGAGAAGGGAGGGAGGGAGAAGGGAGGGAGAAGGGAGGGAGGGAGGAAGGAAGGGTGGGAGGGAGGGAGGCAGGAAGAAGAGGGATAGTAATATCTCTCCTATATAACTACTTCATAGGCTTGTGGTAATAATAACATGAGATATATATTTCAAATGTTAGAGTACTACATAAATGTCAAGCAGGAAAACAATGGATTCCATGGTACTAGCTTCCATTGAGCACTTATGAATTCTATTAATTAAAAAGGCTTGTATGACTTTCTGACATTTAACTGCACTCTAGATAATTCACATATATGGACCCAGAGAATCTGAGAACTTCTGGGAAATATGATAAAAATGTGTGATATATGCCAGGAAGATTTTAGACTCTTGAGAAAGAAAATACTTTATGTCAAAAGCATACTTGCCACAGGTTTTTGAACAAAAGCAGGACGTGGATTTACATTATGGAAAATACATCAGGTCGACCATTTCCAGATTTTAAGATGTGGGCTTTCTTCAAATGCATCTAATTGATGTTCCATTGATTGGCTTCACTCTTCTCAGCAAATGCAACTCAGCCTCCAACAGATAACTCCACACGTTTACAATACAGAATTGGCTCTTTAAAGGGAACATTTTTGAGGCTATAAATAGAGTGTGCCTGAATTGCTTTTTATTTCCTGCTACTTCAGGGTTTCATTCTTTACCTGCTTTGGGCAGTTTCCTCTGTACGTGGGCTAGTTAACACTGAAGTCACAGAATTGCTGAAAGAACCCTACTATAGCATTAGATGAGAAAAGGCATTACAGTGCCTACTGCGTAAGAACCATTGGCATCAAGTAGATTCTGACTCATAGTGACCCTGTAGGACAGAGTAGAACCGCCCCGGAGGGTTTCCCAGGCTGTAATCTTTATGAAAGCAGATTGCCACCTCTTTCTTCATTGGACCTGCTGGTGAGTTCGAACCTCGATGGCCTTTCGGTTATCAGTTAAGTGCTTAATCACTGCTCCACCAGGGTTCCTTACTGCAAAAAAACCCAACAACAACAAACCTGTTGCCGTTGAGACATTCTGACTGACTCATAGTGGCCCTATAATAATAAGTAATCCAAAATATTAGCTATTACTGAGTGGTGCAAACAGTTAATACACCCAGCCATTAACCGTAAAATTTGAACTCAGAGTCTACCCAAAGATGCTTCAGGAGAAAGGCCTGACAATTTACTTCTGAATAATCACAGCCATTGAAGACCGTATGGAGCACAGTTTCGTTCTGACACCCACGGGGTCGCCATGAATTGGAATGGACTCCACTGCAACTGGTTTTTGTTTTGTTTTGTTTTTTAAAGCGTGACTTGCTCGCTGTGTGATTTTTTGGAAGGCAGTTCCCCTCTTGGTATTCTTATCTAGAACCCTTTCACGGGCACTGGAGATATATACCTCAGTTACATTTTCTGCCCCTGGGGCTTATTGGTAGGCATTGGAGCCACTTGAGTATGTTCTGCCATTGAGTATGTGGTGCAGCTGCCTAAAAAACAAGGAAGTTGGTCTGCACCACATTTGAGTGTTGACAGCCATTCGTGTGAGGGAATGCGTCCTGGAGGAGTGATTGTGTGAAATTGTTGTGTCTTTTTGGCTTCTGTACAGTGAGATATCAAAACCAAAACCAAACCTGTTGCCATCAAGTCAATTCCAGCTCATAGCAACCCTAGTGACCCTATAGGACAGAGTAGAACTGCCCCATAGGGTTTCCAAGGAGCACCTGGTGCATTCGAACTGCCGGCCTTTTGGTTAGCAGCCATAGCTCTTAACCACTACACCACCAGGGTTTCCACAATGAGATAAGGCTTACAAATATGTTTACTGTTCTTTTGTGTTAATGGAAAAGTACAGTTACCAGTGTTTGGGAATGTTCCAGCAAACGAGTTATCTTGAGGGTAAAAAAAATTTGTAATGCGCTCCCCAGGCTAGGGTACTAATATGTACTGCGTATGTGATGTGCTTCGTGGAACATGGGACCAATATGGCCTGCTTGCTTTAGTCACCTCCCTGATGATGCCTTTTATAAAGTACTCTCAGAAAGTTGAGTAAGGTATTTTACGGCTCAAGTGTAGCCAGGAAATGTGATGTATCTGGGCCATGGTACCAGTACGTACCACATTTGTGATGTACATCATAGAACATGATACTGAAAAGGACCACTTGCAATTGACACCCCATTTTTTCAAATAATAAAAAACTACCAACAATGACTCAGCAGCCATTCCATTAGCGAATAAAGATGGCGTCATCACAAAATTCCAAAACAGACAAACAAACAAAAAAAGAGTACCCTTTAAAGAGATAAAGTAAGGAGGTAAGCCAGGAAGATATAGAATGAGTTCTTCAGTGGTAAAATTGTTTGATTCTGTATGTTCTAGAACCTTTGAAATAAATGAGAAATATTAATTTTAAGGAGGGTTTCTTGTTCATTTTTAGGTGAAAAATGAAGGATTTTAAAAATCTATGGCACTCAATCATTTATGTGTGATTTTAAGACAAAGAGAAACGTGTTTCTTTCCATTGAAACTGTATAATAAAGGGAATCTGGATGTATGAATCAAGGACACCCTTTGAAATAGTAATGCACGTCTGGGTACCTCTTCCATATTGTTCTGATTGAATTGTGTCTCCCAAAACAATATGCTAAAGTCCTAACCCCTGTACCTGTGAATGTGACTGTATTTGGGGAAATATGGGCTCTCTTTGAAGACGTTATCACTTAAGTCATATAGAAGTAAGGCAGGTCCTAGCCCTCATCCTTTCTGAGTGGTATCTTATAAAAGAGTATGACAAACAAGGAAAGAGCCACATACCGGTGGATGATGACATGTGAAAATCCACCCACAAGCAGCAAAGCAATACCAAGAATTGCCAGCAGCCACTAAAAGTTAGAGAGAGGAATGGACCCCTTCCTCTCCCGGAGCCCTTAGAAGGAATCCGCATGGCTGATAACCTGATTTGGATTTCTAGCCTCCAGTCTGTGGCCTAGTGGTTAAGAGCTATAGCTGCTAACCAAAAGGTCAGCAGTATGAATCCACCAGGTGCTCCTTGTAAACTCTATGGGGCGTTTCTACTCTGTCCTATAGGGTCCCTATGAGTTGGAATCGACTCGACGGCAATGGATTAGAACTGTGAAAAAATAACATTCTGTTCTTTAAAGCTACCCACTTTGTGATATTTTGTTATGCAGCCCCAGGAAAGTTAGACACATATCTAGAGATAGATTTGCTGTCTTGGCTGGACACCTCCCTGGGAGGCCAAGCATTCTCTGGTTATTCTCCTAGCAGAATCATTTGAGCCTTTATCATCCTAGACTTAACTTCTTCCTGATCATTCATTCCATAGCAACCCAAACACGCAGGAGAACTTCCTTTAACCTGGGCCCACCTTCCTCAACCAGCAAACACTTAGAAATAAAAATAAGACGTTAATTATTTACTTTCAATAGACTGTCATAAGGACTGGGCAGTGGGGGAAAGGAACACTCAGATGGGAAAGAAAAAAATGGAGGGAGAAGAGGTAAGAGAGAGGGAAGGAGAGGGACAGAGCAGGGAAAAAGAAGAAAGGAAAATAGATGATAGAGTAGGCAACAGAGGTGGGAAAGGACTTGGAGGGAAAAGATGGTTAGGTGGCTTCAAAAGAAAGATCTAGGAAAATACAAAGATCTAGGACATTCTGTAGTGCCTGTGAGGTGATACTTTCCGACTACACATAGTAGCAGGAACATTCAGGATGCTGCTCTAAGCCCAGCTGAATTGGACACTTTGAGAAAGAAGAAAGATGCTTTCGTCATTCTGCCTCCTGTTTATCCTCAACCCCTTTCCTCCTCCTGCCTCTTGCCAACAGAGTCAGTGAAGCTAATAACACTCCCACTTTGTAAAAGCTAACGACATTCTCATTTTGTAAAAGACCCTTGCAGGCACCCTAAGCAAGTAAAAAAAATCAAAACTCTCCTAGGGTCTAACCAAGAGGGCAATCAAGTCAAGATGTGAAAGTAACCAAATGAAGTAAGCATGTTTCCACCTTAAGCCATTTGCTCTTGTTATTTTCTCCTCTGAGACTATCCTTCCTCTTACCATTGCATGCCTGGCTTCTTGTCACCGAGATTTCAGCCCAAATATATTCTCCTCCTAGAAGACTTCCCTGACCGCAGAATCCAAAGTAACTCCCATTCGCTCTTTGTTGTAACTCCTGGTTGTATTTTGAAAACCCTGGTGGTGTAGTGGTTAAGACCTACGGCTGCTAACCAAAACGTCAGCAGTTTGAATCCACCAGGCGCTTCTTGGAAACTCTATGGTGCAGTTCTACTCTGCCTAATAGGGTCACTGTGAGTCGGAACTGACTCAACAGCTACGAGTACGGTTTTTGGTTTTGGTTGTATTTTCTCCATAACCCTTATCAGTACCTTGCAATTCTCCAGTGGAAATATACAACCCTGGGAGTTACATACTCATCTGCTGAAAACCCTCCAAAGGCTCCCTATTCTTCCAAGGACTTTCCCATTACCTCAGGACCTTTGCACTTGCAGTTATCTCTGCCTGGAATTCACTTTCCCAAATAACTACCTGGTGGCGTAGTGGCTAAGTGCTATGACTGCTAACCAAAAGGTCAGCAGTTCAAATCCACCAGATGCTCCTTGGAAACTCTATGGGGCAGTTCTACTCTGTCCTATAGGGTCACTACGAGTCGGAATCAACTCAATGGCAATGGGTTTGAGTTCTTTTTTTTTTTTTTTTTAATAACCACATGCCTAACTTCTTCACCTCCTTCAGATCTCTGCTCAAATATTACCTTACCAGAGGAGTCTCCCCAGACCACCTAGCTTCAAATCTCAACCCTGTCCCCAACCTAGCACTCCATATGACTCTCATGTTCTTTAATTTTGTCCTCAGCACTTATCACCAGCTGATATATTTTTATTTTCTCTCTCTCTTCTAGACAGAAACCCACAGGACAGGGATTTTGTCTGTTTTGCTAATGGCTGTTTGTTCACAACTGTTATTAGAAAGACAGACACTTAAAAGATACTGCATGAATGAATAAATAAGCCTTTGAGAATGGAACAGAAATTTTCCTCCTAGAAAGGCCAAGGAGAATAGTAGGGAGGGTGAGGATCTACATAAGAAGGCTGATTTCCAGTCTCTGCTCCTTGTTAACTGGGGATCCTCAGTTAAGTCATATAACTTTTCCTAACCCCAAGTGCTCCATCTGTAAAATAAGATAAAAACTTATGCAACTACTACGTAGGATGAACTGAGATCATTCATAAAGGAGATATTTATGAACAATAAGAAGCTATACAAATATAATGCTATACAAACCTGCCTTTTCTCCCCTACTACAATTATCACGTAGGATCGGATCTAACATCGCTTGAGGCACCATGATATAGTGGTTAAGGGTCTGCCCTGGCCCTGGAGGCAGATAAGCATGGGGTAGATTCCCGGCTCCACCACTAACTAGCCATGCAAACTTGGACTGCTTATGTGACTTCAAAGTAGACATAAGATAACAATGGTAGTTGATTCGTATGTTTGATACGAATATATGCACAAGAGTTCACATGACACAGCAGATACTTAATGCTAATCTTTTTATTGGCTAGAATTTTTTTTTTAGTTCTAAGGGAGGTATATTCTCTGTTGGAGAGGTATTTGGTTTTTAATTACAAGTGGAAAGAGGCCCTCTTGAAAGTTTTGTGTTTATGAAATAGAGTCACCTGTGTTGTAATGGGGTAAAGGCTTAAGCCCATGCTTCCTAGATGGCATAAGTATAGGTCTTGGCTCTTAATTTGGGATTATTAATAAAGTTAAATAATAAGCAACCATTGTTCTTGCCTTTGGAAAACATAGACTTAGCACCGCAATGTTTACACTGTCCCTCTTGGGCAAATCTGCTCGGGATTGTGGCAATCCGTCCGGTGGAAAATAATGTTTATGTTTATACTATGTTGGAGCTGAGTAGTATCAGTTTGCCGAATCTAGATATTACGCATCAGTGATTATTAATAGGCTTTCTTCCATTTGAGTCCAGAGACAGACGGAAATTCGAGGAGTTCAACAAGACATAATGGAAGAGGAAGGAAATTAACCATAACCTGGTGACTTTTCTCTGTCAGGAAGTAAGATAGATCCTTTTCATTAGTCTCCAATTTCATCCTCATGACAGGCCTTTGAGGGAAATGATGCTATCCTTGGTTTAAAGATGAGAAAATGAAGTTTCATTGAAGTTTAAAGGATTTTCAGAAGCGTAGAGCTAAGATGAACCAAAACCCAAACATCATTCCAGGTCTGCCAGACACTTTGGGGGCTTTGTTTATTTATTTGACAAATGTCTGTTGAGTGCCTATTATACGGCATAGTGGTTAAGAGCTATAGCTGCTAACGAAAGTTCAGTAGTTCGAATCCACCAGGTGCTCCTTGGAAACCCTATGGGGCAGTTCTACTCTGTCCTATACGGTACTATGAGTCAGAATTGACTTGACAGCAATGGGTTTTTGTTTATAATGTGCTAGGCATTACTTTAAGTGCTGGAATTATACCAATGAGCAAAACAAAGTCTCTGCCTTCATGCAGTCTATAGTTTAGTGCAGAAGTAGAAAATAAGTGTGTGTGTGTGTATCAACAGTTATAGGTGTGGATATAGTTAGACATAGACATAGGTAGTAATGAGTTAAAGCTAAGCAGAAAAGAAAGATGGAGATGCTCTTTTAGACTGGGCAATTGGCAAAGTTGTTTAGTGATGACTAAAGGGGTTGATGTCATTTAAATTAATTTTGAAAGGATCATGTTGGGTGTCATGCAAAAAAATTACTATAGGGGGAGATAGAGTGTAAGTGGAAACATCTATTAAGAGGTTATTGCAGTAAAGACTCAAGTGGGAGTGATAGAAGTAGCCATTCATTAGTCACATTGTAATACATCTAACACATTAGATTTCCCTAGGGAATTTAAGAGCCTGCGTGGCTCAAGTGGCTTGCGATTGGCTGCTAACCTAAAGGTTGGAGATTCGAACCCACAGCAGCTCTGCAGAAGAAAGGCCTAGCGAACTGCTTTTGTAAATATTACAACCAAGAAAACCCTATAGCGCAGTTCTATTTTGTAACACATGGGGTTGCCACGAGTTGGGGGCCAACTCAACAGGGGTTGACAACAACATGGAATTTGAAGGTATTTTTTTTTTTCAGGAGGCTGATTTATACAAGATTTTATGAGAACGAAAGCATTATAAAGCATCATATAGCCACACTATATGTTCCCAAGTTACTAGAACACTGAAAAAAAGAGGGAAGAGACAATACTGTCTTATGATTCTGTTAAAAAGTGTAAGAGATTCAGGATTATAAGTGAATTCTATTTATTATTCAATTATGAAGCCATGGACACCTGGCAATGGAGGGGCTGTGCATCCTCTTCCAGTTGGGGTTCTCATTTTACAAGCAAGGGAACTGAAGCACAGAGAGGAAGAGCGACTTATCCAAGGTCACACACCCTATTAGTTGGAAAGGATGCTTGCAGCCAAGAGTTCTTCCACTCATTACTTTGTAGGGATACACATAAAAGAGGAAGAATTAATAGGTTTTCTTTGTTTTAATTCAAAGGATGACCATGGTTCTGCCCGTAATTCACCTTGTAGATGTGTCTCCAAACACTACTTCAATAATTACCCTACAATTTATGGCATTGTCAAGTAAAAATTGTCCAAGGCTACAAATCAGAATGTTGGGAGGCAAGGGGAAACTCCTTAATAAAAGGTTGAACTATAGAAAATGTTTAAGCAGATATTTGTTAATGGCTTCAACTAAGTAGGCATTGGTTGATGGATTTTTGTCCCTTTGTTTTAAACACAACCACAGAATAGTGGATTTGGATTTTTTTTTTTTCAATTAAACCTCAAAAAATAATCTTTCCTCCTTCAAAAATGAACACACACTGCACAAGGACTGGGAGAGCTTGCAAACCAGGTTCAGCCAAAACGGAAATTTGATAGCTCCCCGGAATTCCTTATTAGTTCAGACAAATAGATCACACCCTTAATGATAGCCAAATAAGCACAACTTTTAATGTCATGAATGTTAATAAAGATTTGGGAGACTCCATAGGAACGTTTATGATGTGTTTTCTCAACTGTGGTAACTTAGTGATTTCTCCATAATTATAAGACCTTGGGCCTTGCAGAATCCATTAGCTGTACCCCAACATAAACAGGGTCATTTGTGTTTGGAGTTATATACAAGGGGAGTTGGGTGGGGAGGCTTTAAGAGCAAATAAATAAGGACACACAAAATCATAAAATCCCCAGAATGATGTTTCTTAGTGCCAAATTTCATCATAAACCACATACTGAAGAAAATATATACATAGATAAATATGGACACAAATACATACACATATGTGTGAACTTACACACCTACATTTATTACTTCATTAGAGGTGTCAACATAATAGGTTGTATTACAAAGAGCACTGGAAAAAAGAATTGGAGAACTTCTAGTCTTGTATCTGCTAAGGAATTATATGACCTTGGTCAGGTCAGATCCTACTACAGGTCTCATTTTTCCACAACTATTAAAGGAAGAGATTGAGTTCTTTGATCTCTAAAATCTTTCTTTGAAAGCTTTTTTGACCCCAGGACTGTATTTAGAATTCTTGAGGCAAGAAACTAGCCACTTTTAAAGATTTGATACTTTGACCTAAAAACGCTCCATATTTTGTCCTTTCCTTTCCCGTTAATGTAGGTATTTAATAAATATGAAAGGAATCAGTTTTGTGTTGTTCCTCCCCTCCCCAAGCAGTTGGTGTGCAAAGAGGGAAGCGATTATCTCTGCAAAGGAACAGCTCCTTGGAAATTTTAAAAAATTAGCACTTTTCCTCCCTCTAGTGGAGATGTGACATATTTGCTCTAAATCGAATTGGTTTAAATATTCCTAAAAGCAAAGAGGGAGAGAGGGAAAGAATGGGTAGCGTAACTAAGCCATAACCAGGGACTGGGTCAAATGCAGTTTATTACAGGTTTCCTACACAAACGTCTTAAATATTTTATATGTTTTTTAAAAATTCAAGATTAACAGTAAAAACCTGCAAAGTAGATTTAGAGCAATGCACAGTCTCCAAAGGAAATGCATGGGCCCCAATGAAATCTTTTGTATTTAATTTATGCCCACAAAAAAAAAAAAAAATTACACAAGCATTTTAAAATCATTTCAGTTGTGAAAATTACTATGTCAATGCATTCAACTAAATAGAAAAGGCAACACAGTTCTAAGCAACTCTACCCTGGTAAAAGTTTTGGGGGGGGCAAGAAATTGTTCATTTCAATTCAGTTTAACATTTATTGTACCTATTTTACATGGGGAAACCCTGGTGGCATAGTATTTAGGAGCTACAGCTGCTAACCAAAAGGTCAACGGTTCAAATCCACCAGGTGCTCCTTGGAAACTCTATGGAGCAGCTCTACTCTCCTATAGGGTCGCTATGAGTCAGACGCGACTCAACAGCAGCAGGTTTGGTTTTTTATTTTGCATGGAGCTCTTATAACTCCATCTTTCTAAAACCTTTCTTGACCTGCCCACACAAAGTAAATCAAACCCTGGCTTGTGTTATACCCATAGCCAAGTTACAAGAGCTCACCACTACACATCTGTGTATAACCTGCCTCTCTACCTAGACTGTGAGCTCTTGAAAAGAACGTCTTACTCTTCTCATTCTTCTCCTTACAGATGTAGAAAAACTGAGTGTCAGAGACCGTGGCAAGATTGGAAAAATGATGACTTCTAAGGCATTTAGATCACTATGAGTCAGAATCGACTCAACAGCAATGGGTTTTTGTTTTTGTTTTTTTAAGGCACTAAGATTCAATTGTCAAAAAAACCACTGTGCTACCCAGTGCTAACAGGCTTAAAAAAATACAGAAATAAAATTAGATAATCGTGTTTTGGCTGAATTCGGCTTGCTGGCCACGCTGATGAGAACTCTGCTTAGCGCTGGGAAAGAGAAAGAGATTTTCAACAAGGAAGAGTTAGAAAAAAGATTTGCACTTTAAAGCGTGGGCAGGATGAATGCAATACTCCAAAGGATCTCAAAGAAGACCAAAAGCTACCCACAAACCTATTAGTCTCCCACACTAATTGTGAACAATCACGGAGGACTGCAAGTTATCTGAAGAAAGCATTTTACCTGGAAGATGCAAATTAAACAAAAATACAACTTGAAGGAAATTGAGATTTTGCGGGAAGAATTTAACACATTAGCAATAGTTAACAGCCTCAGAAAGATAAGGAGATATATGGTAGCCAAGAAAAAAAAGAGAAGTGGTTATTTTAAAAGAGCATAAGAAAAGAAAGATATATATATGTATTTTTTTTCATTAGTAGGTGAGAGAAAAGATAAGAAAATTAGAAAACCAGTCCAGGATGTCCAACATCTGCATAATAAAATATACAGAAAAAGAGAAGAGAAAAAAGAGAGGAGCAGAATTTATCAATGAAACAATTCAAAAACATTTCCAGAATTCAAGGGCATGAGTTTCCAGACTGAAAGTACACACCAAGTGCTCACAACAAAGAATATTGTTAAATTCAGGTCATTCTAAAATTCAGAATCCAGTGGGAAAAGAGAAGATTCTATTAGTTTCCAAAGGGGGAAAAAAAAGTAATAAAGTGTGAGATGATGAGAGAGACATATGCCTCTTTAATTTCCTTTCTCCAGTCTTTGTCCTGGGACAGGTTAGAGAGGGAAACATGGAGGTCAGCTTTTGTCTATCTTTCTGCTTGGGACCTTAGAGAAAGTTTCTCCTGAGCTCACCTGATCGAAGCCAGAAAAAGGTCACACCAACATCCGAAGTATGCTGTGCTGAATGACTAAGCGATGGAGGCCTTGATATCTGCTTTCTCTGATGATTGTCAGGTCCTTAGCGTTGGAATAAGCCTTGAAGGTTTTTGAGCCATTAGTGAAGGGACCCCAGTGGCAGTGAAACTGAAAGGCAGTGGGCTGGCCATGAAGGCTACAACGGTTAAGTGAGGTAACTACACAGTGGAACGGGTTATGCCAGTGAGGGCTTGGATGGAAGATGGAGACTCAAGAGATACTAACACCAACCAGACCCAAGCTGAGGCCAGGTTAGTCATGAATGGCTACTGGAAGCAAATTTCAACTACCTTTGGCAGCAGGTAAATCCCAGAACCAAGCTGGAGAAGGGAAAAAGTGATCAAGAGTTGCATCTTGCCGTCTTCCCGAGGGTGCCTAAATGACACTCTGGCCCCCAGGCACCCACATGCCATCTTGGAGTGAGGCCAGGGTAGGCCATTGAAGACTGAGAAATCTGAAACTCTGAGAGTTTTCTCTTAAAAAAAAGTGAGCATTACCTAAAGGGACTTTTAAAAACATTAAATTGTGTTAAGTTCTAAACCATATAGGACTTTTTTTTTCTCTTTACTAACTAATGTTGTGCTGCTCAGGAGAAAAACAAAATTATTTAGAAACAATGTAAAGGAGCCATGTTTTCTCCTAGTTGTAGACCACAAGCATAGTCTGAGTAAATTTCCTGAAACTACAATGCTTTTGAAGTGAGAGAAATAATACCTTCCTGCAAAAAAGGCCAGATCCATTTCTCCTGTCCTTGTGTCCATAACAAAGAAAATATCTAGTGACAAAATCATTTTGATTTTCCTGGAAACCAGATTTCTGGGTTCATGGAATTGGAATGACCCACCCAGGCCATCCGCCCTTAGGTGTCCCTTTGAACTTTGAAGGACCTGGTTCCCTGGAGTACTTTCAGGTCAAACAACAGCCTAGTAAGCAGCTTAGCAGAGACCATTTGGCCTCAAGCTTTGGATTCTTTTGGAAAATTATCTATGTGCAGCCAGTCTTGAGAAACAGGAACTCCAGGGTCTGACTAAACCCATTGCCTTCAAGTGATTCTGACTCACAGCAACCCTGACTAGAGGCTGTGTTTTAGGATGCATGGCGTCTCCTAGGTGACTGTTTCTGTAACCCTGAAACCCTGCACTGTGCCTTGATGTTATTTTCTGAGGAATTAACATAACAATGACCTATATAACCTGCTTTCACTGTCCCCTTTTCTGAGTGTTCCCAAATACTTTCTGTTTTGATGCTGCCAGATTCGAATTGTATCTACTCACAATAAATATATCTTATTACCCTAACTTTTGGTGTTTCTCTGGACATTTACATTTTTGACACTATAGGCAAAGCTGCATTTGCAGAAGTCTGCAGATTAAAACGAATTTGTTAGTGGGTATATTTGCCAATGTGAAGCAAAGCTTAGAGTCTGACCCCTGAGGTCACTATTAAATGAAAAACAAAAGTTTGAATGTGAAGAAAGTCAAAGTCCAAAAATGCCATTACTTTCTAGCACACCTGTAATTATATTGATTAGTAGTACCACACTGCTCTAATCTAGAGTTTAATTCTCGATCTACCAATCTGGTCTAACAGTTTTTAAAATGGTTTTAGCTATATCTCCTTTCTTTTTTTTTTTTCTTGAAATTTACATATATCTAAATGTGGGTATATGCTCTGCTTAGAAATCTATGACATGGTGTGTCCACATATGACTGGTCTATGTTTGATTTAAGTATACCCTTCAAACCCACTTAGAATTGATATACAAACTGAACTATCTATATGTAAAATCAAAAGAAAAAAAGCCAAGAAATTCCATTTGTTGAATCCAACTATAAATCAGGAATATATTAATGTATATATTCCCCAGAAAATCCTTTCAAAAATGTGTTTTTATCATTACTTTGTACCTTAAAAAATAGGGGCTCAGAGAAGTTAAGTAACTTGCTGAGTTTCACAGCACAGCCTGGATTCAGTCCCTAGTCTGTTAGATGCCTAAGCCAGGGATTTGCTCACCATCGTTTACTGTATGCCTAGCTCACAAGCCTACTAGCCTCCACACAAGATAGTCATTTAATTTCCAAAAGAGTCTTTGCTTATTTTAAAATATGATTTTGGGACTGATTATCCTTCCATTTGGAACAACCAAAACATCGGACAAAACTGTGAAATGACTGGCAACAAAGGACAATGGTCCCTGAGACAGGAAACAAATAATGTGAGCCTTACTATTGTCCTCAAATTACTGACTGTAGAGAGTTTACAGATTGCAGTACCAGGAGGGCACCCAGGCAGAATCCAATGAACTCCCTGAGTTGGAACAGAGCTGAGAGTCCAAGAACACCAAGGCAGTTAGAGGTGACAGGAAAGAGTACTCATAGGAGAGATGTACATGGAGAAAGAGTTGTGGAATTCTGCAGTGGGTCTGTTTTCAGTATTCATATCAGGAGAATAAGGAAACTACCCAAAGCCAGGGAAAGAACCATCCAAAAATGTTAAAAGGGACAGAACCCAGCACTTACACTGGGCCAGGAATAGGGCTGTTCCAACCTGCCAGACTGCAAAACTTCATACAGTAAAACCTGTGAAAGTCAGAACCTGTGTAAGGTGGAAATCTCAAAATGTCCCACTAAAGACAGTGATAGAAAAATGATAAGACTGCACCCTGTCAAAGGTGGAAAATTTGAAAGATCCAGAAAAATAAGGCAGCCCCACCAAGTTCCAGCTCTCACCAGTTTCACTATAATTCATGGGGCATGTGGTAGAATTCTCAGAAGGGTCTTGCCTCAGAAGTAGGGAATAAGTAGCTCTAGATTAAGTAGTACTATCTAACGAATATTAAAAGAAACACTCCAAAGGATCAATCTCTTTCTAAGAAACATAACTACAACCCAGATTAAAGCTCGAGAACATTTATAGCGAAACAAAACTATCCATTATGTAAAAAGATATGATTCAAAGTGCACAGCATCCAAACATAGACACCAGGAACACAGAGAAGCAGGAAAATATGAACCCTTATGAGGAAAAAAAATCAATCAAAACCAACAAGAAATTGATAAAGCTGTTAAAATTTGCAGAAACAGATACTAAAAGTTATTATAATTTCATTCATAAATTCAAAAACTTATGTAGAGACATGGAAGTTATTTTAAAAAGAAAACAATTTGAAATTTTAAAAATGAAAGCTGCAGTGTCGGAATGGAAAAATGCACTAGATGGAATTAACAACTGATTAGACACTGCAGAAGAAAAGATTAGTGAACTTGAAGACATAGCAATAGAGACTATCAAAAAGAAAACACAGAAAAAACGGTTAAAAAAGAAAGATTAGCAGAGAGCTGTGGGATGACTGGAGGCAACCTAATATATATGTAATTGAAGTCCCCAAAGGAAGAGAAAAGAGTGTTAGAGAAGAAATATTTGGAAAATAATATCAAAAATTTTTCATAAAATTTAATAAAAACCGGAGGCGGGGCCAAGATGGCTGACTAGGTAGACACTACCTTGGATCCCTCTTGCAACAAAGACTCGGAAAAACAAGCGAATCGATCACATACATGACAATCTACGAACCCTGACCAACAAACACAGATTTAAAGAGTTGACCTGAGTGACAGATACTGAGGATGAACAACCACGGGGAAGCAGCAACTGTTTTCAGAGCCTGGAGCCAGCATCCCAGTCAGGAAACCTCAGCACCGGGCCTTGGACTGGGCGCAGGGGAGCTGAGCACGGCATCCTGAGATGGCACAATCACGGGGTGCAGCACTTACCCCCTGAACTGACCTCTGGGGAAGCCCAGCCAGTGCACGCAGGCAGCGCAGCGATACAGCTGACAGGAGGAGAAGTCACCGGGAGGCAGCAACTGGTTTTGGAGCCGGGAGTGCAGCATCCCAGCCAGGGAACCTTGGCACCGGGCTTTGGACTGTGAGCGGAGGAACTGACCATGGCTTCTGAGACACCGCAATCACGGGACGCGGGCCTGACCCTCGGGGGCAATCTCTACCCAGCCAGTGCACATAGTCAAGGACGCGCCCCTTGGGAATCTCAGATAAAACAGTCATCCCAACCAAGAAAAATAACTTTGTCTATATTCCGGGGTGCTACTTTCTCCTATTTATCTGAACCCTCCCCTCCCCTTCCCAGGAGGCTTCATTAACATTGGAATTTCCTGAGCCAGAAAGTAAACTGCTCTGTGGTTTTTCTTTCTTTCGTTTTGTTTTTGTCTTTTCCTAACCCATTCTCCTGGCCTGAGAGAAGCAACTACAAAAAACCCCAGGACCAAAAATCCTTCCCTAATTGGACTAAAAACACAGAACCAGCTCCAACCAAGCATATGTGATCCACAGTCTCGGGCTTTCATCCCTATAGGGAACAAGGTGGCTACTATAATGCAAAGGCATTTCTGATAGGGATCTGACTGCAATTGTTTTAGCGGATTTGCTGGAAAGACAAGTTTCCCAGGTCTGATATCTCTGCGTATTCAACAGAGCCCTCACTGACCCACAACAGGGACGTGAGGGCTGAAGCTCCCCCCAGACCACCTAGCCTCCTGCCTTAGGGGTCTAAGGAGGGTGACACCTACCAATCTGTAGAGGTACTTGCATTGGGGGCCAAAGGTACAGCTGCAGAGCCCACCCACCAAGGTGCTTTAGGAATAGAGACACGCCTACCTTACTGACACTTGGGGGAAGCCTGTCAGCATCCTGCCCCCCCTGGAGTGTGAACCCCAGCTGCTACTAGAATCTGGTGCACACAACTATCACCACTACTTCTCGAGGTGGATAGGTGAGAGTCTGCATCACACACTTGATGACTCAAAATCAGATTCTACTCAAGAATAGTGAATAGACTCAGGCTTATATATCTGGTAACAGCCCAAACCAGCTGGTAATAGGACATAAGTGAGTCAAGGGCTACAACACTCAAGACAGCGCAACCTAGTAGCCCATCTACATACGCTGAAAGAAAACAAAACAAGATAAGACTCAGTGAGCAAATACAGAATAAATCACTACAATATCTTAGTGATGGCTCGGAGACAGCAGTTGATATCAAACCACATAAAGAAGGAGACCATGACTGCTTCTACAATTCCCCAAACTAAAGAATCAAAATCTTTCCCAAATGAAGATACAATCCTGGAATTGCCAGATACAGAATATAAAAAACTAATTTACAGAATGTCTCAAGACATCAGGGATGACCTCAGAAATGAAATAAGGCAATCTACAGAAAAAACCAAGGAACACACTGATAAAGCAGTCGAAGAACTCAAAAAGATTATTCAAGAACATAGTGGAAAAATTAATAAGTTGCAAGAATCCAAAGAGAGACAGCATTCAGAAATCCAAAAGATTAACAATAAAATTACAGAATTAGACAACGCAATAGGAATTCAGAGGAGCAGACTCGAGCAATTAGAATGCAGACTGGGAGATCTGGAGGACCAGGGAATTAACACCAATATAGCCAAAAAAAATCAGATAAAAGAATTAAAAAAAATGAAGAAACCCTAAGAATCATGTGGGACTCTATCAAGAAGAATAACTTGCATGTGATTGGAGTCCCAGAACAGGGAGGGACAACAGAAAACACAGAAAGAATAGTTGAAGATCTGTTGGCAGAAAACTTCCCTGACATCATGAAAGACGAAAGGATATCTATCCAAGATGCTTATCGAACCCCATTTAAGATTGATCCAAAAAGAAAATCACCAAGACATATTATCATCAAACTTGCCAAAACCAAAGATAAAGAGAAAATTTTAAAAGCAGCCAGGGAGAAAAGAAAGGTCTCCTACAATGGAGAATCAATAAGAATAAGTTCAGACTACTCAGCAGAAACCATGCAGGCAAGAAGGCAATGGGATGACATATACAGAACACTGAAGGAGAAAAACTGCCAACCAAGGATCATATATCCAGCAAAACTTTCTCTGAAATATGAAGGCGAAATTAAGACATTTACAGGTAAACACAAGCTTAGAGAATTTGCAAAAACCAAACCAAAGCTACAAGAAATACTAAAGGAAATTGTTTGCTCAGAAAAACAATAATACCAGATACCAGCACAATACAAGCTCACAGAACAGAGCACACTGATATCAACTCAAATAGGGAAATCACAAAAACAAATTAAGATTAATTTAAAAAAAAATTTAAAAAGTGCTCAAAACAGGGAATCATTGAAGTCAATATGTAAAAGATCACAATAATCAAAAAGAGGGACTAAATATAGGTGGCATAGAGCTGCCATATGGAGAGGGATACAAGGCGATATAGGACAATACAAGTTGGGTTCTTACTTAGAAAAATATGGGTAAATATTAAGGTAACCACAAAGAGGTATAACAACTCCATAACTCAAAATAAAAACCAAGAAAAAACATAACGACTCAGCAAACATAAAGTCAAATACTATGAAAATGAGGAACACAAAGGTACAAAGAAAAACGTTTCAGCACGAAAAAGTAAGTGGAAAAATGAAATTGTCAACAACACACATAAAAAGGCATCAAAATGACAGCACTAAACACATACTTATCTATAATTACGCTGAATGTAAATGGACTAAATGCACCAATAAAGAGAGAGTCTCAGACTGGATAAAGAAACACGACCCGTCTATATGCTGCCTACAAGAAACACACCTTAGACTTAGAGATGCAAACAAACTAAAACTCAAAGGATGAAAAAAAATATATCAAGCAAACAATAAGCAAAAAAGAGAAGGAGTAGCAATATTAATTTCTGACAAAGTAGACTTTAAAGTTAAATCCATCACAAAGGATAAAGAAGGACACTACATAATGCTAAAAGGGACAATTGACCAGGAAGATATAACCATATTAAATATTTATGCACCCAATGACAGGGCTGCAAGATACATAAATCAAATTTTAACAGAACTGAAAAGTGAGATAGACACCTCCACAATTATAGTAGGAGGCTTCAACACACCACTTTCGGAGAAGGACAGGACATCCAGTAAGAAGCTCAACAGAGACACGGAAGACCTACTTACAACAATCAACCAACTTGACCTCATTGACTTATACAGAACTCTCCACCCAACTGCTGCAAAGTATACTTTTC
This sequence comes from Elephas maximus indicus, assembly GCF_024166365.1. NCBI lineage: Eukaryota > Metazoa > Chordata > Mammalia > Proboscidea > Elephantidae > Elephas > Elephas maximus. The sequence goes on from NC_064830.1 coordinate 15,896,285, forward strand.
TTTCTAGTGCACATGGAACATTCTCTAGAATAGACCACATATTAGGTCATAAAACAAACCTTTGCAGAGTCCAAAACATTGAAATATTACAAAGCATCTTCTCAGACCACAAGGCCATAAAAGTGGAAATCAATAACAGAAAAATTAGGGAAAAGAAATCAAACACTTGGAAACTGAACAATACCCTCCTGAAAAAAGACTGGGTTATAGAAGACATTAAGGAGGGAATAAAGAAATTCGTGAATGCAACGAGAATGAAAATACTTCCTATCAAAACCTCTGGGACACAGCAAAAGCAGTGCTCAGAGGCCAATTTATATCGATAAATGCACACTTACAAAAAGAAGAAAGAGCCAAAATCAGAGAACTGTCCCTACAACTTGAACAAATAGAAAGTGAGCAACCAAAGAATCCATCAGGCACCAGAAGAAAACAAGTAATAAAAATTAGAGCTGAACTAAATGAATTAGAGAACAGAAAAACAATTGAAAGAATTAACAAAGCCAAAAGCTGGTTCTCTGAAAAAATTAAGAAAATTGATAAACCATTGGCCAGACTGACTAAAGAAATACAGGAAAGGAAAAAAATAACCCAAATAAGAAACGAGATGGGCCACATCACAACAGACCCAACTGAAATTAAAAGAATCATAACAGATTATTACGAAAAATTGTACTCTAACAAATTTGCAAACCTAGAAGAAATGGATGAATTCCTAGAAAAACGCTACCTACCTAAACTAACACAATCAGAAGTAGAACAACTAAATAGACCCATAACAAAAAAAGAGATTGAAACGGTAATCAAAAAACTCCCAATAAAAAAAAAGCCCTGGCCCGGATGGCTTTACTGCAGGTTCTACCAAACTTTCAGAGAAGAGTTAACACCACTACTACTAAAGGTATTTCAAAGCATAGAAAATGACGGAATACTGCCTAACTCATTCTATGAAGCCACCATATCCCTGATACCAAAACCAGGTAAAGACATGAAAAAAAAGAAAATTATAGACCTATATCCCTCATGAACATAGATGCAAAAATCCTCAGCAAAATTCTAGCCAATAGAATTCAACAACACATCAAAAAAATAATCCACCATGACCAAGTGGGATTTATAACGGGTATGCAAGGCTAGTTTAATATTAGAAAAACCATTAATGTAATCCACCATATAAATAAAACAAAAGACAAAAACCACATGATCTTATCAATTGATGCAGAAAAGGCATTTGACAAAGTCCAACACCCATTTATGATAAAAACTCTCAGCAAAATAGGAATTGAAGGAAAATTCCTCAACATAATAAAGGGCATCTATACAAAGCCAACAGCCAACATCACTCTAAATGGAGAGAGCCTGAAAGCATTTCCCTTGAGAACGGGAACTAGACAAGGATGCCCTTTATCACCGCTCTTATTCAACGTTGTGCTAGAAGTCCTAGCCAGAGCAATTAGGCTAGACAAAGAAATAAAGGGCATCTGGATTGGCAAGGAGGAAGTAAAATTATCTCTATTTGCAGATGACGTGATCTTATACACAGAAAACCCTAAGGAATCCCCCAGAAAACTACTGAAACTAATAGAAGAGTTTGGCAGAGTCTCAGGTTATAAGATAAACATACAAAAATCACTTGGATTCCTCTACATCAACAAAAAGAACATCGAAGAGGAAATCACCAAATCAATACCATTCACAGTAGCCCCCAGGAAGATAAAATACTTAGGAATAATTCTTACCAAAGACGTAAAAGACCTATATAAAGAAAACTACTACAAGAAACTAAAAAGGACCTACATAAGTGGAAAAACATACCTTGCTCACAGATAGGAAGACTTAACACGGTAAAAATGTCTATTCTACCAAAAGTCATCTACACATACAATGCACTTCCGATCCAAATTCCAATGACATTTTTTAATGTGATGGAGAAACAAATCACCAATTTCATATGGAAGGGAAAGAAGCCTCGGATAAGTAAAGCATTACTGAAAAAGAAGAAGAAAGTGGGAGGCCTCACTCTACCTGATTTCAGAACCTATTATACAGCCACGGTAGTCAGAACAGCCTGGTACTGGTACAGCAACAGGCACATAGACCAATGGAACAGAATTGAGAATCCAGATATAAATCCATCCATATATGAGCAGCTGATATTTGACAAAGGCCCAGTGTCAGTTAATTGGGGAAAAGATAGTCTTTTTAACAAATGGTGCTGGCATAACTGGATATCCATTTGCAAAAAAATGCAACAGGACCCATACCTCACACCATGCACAAAAACTAACTTCAAGTGGATCAAAGACCTAAACATAAAGACTAAAACGATAAAGATCATGGAAGAAAAAACAGGGACAACCTCAGGAGCCCTAATACAAGGCATAAACAGAATACAAAACATTACCAAAAATGACGAAGACAAACCAGATAACTGGGAGCTCCTAAAAATCAAACACCTATGCTCATCTAAAGACTTCACCAAAAGAGTAAAAAGACCACCTACAGACTGGGAAAGAATTTTCAGCTATGACATCTCCAACCAGCGCCTGATCTCTAAAATCTATATGATTCTGTTAAAACTCAACCACAAAAAGACAAACAACCCAATCAAGAAGTGGGCAAAGGATATGAACACACACTTCACTAAAGAAGATATTCAGGCAGCTAACAGATACATGAGAAAATGCTCTCGATCATTAGCCATTAGAGAAATGCAAATTAAAACTACGATGAGATTCCATCTCACTCCAGCAAGGCTGGCATTAATCCAAAAAACACAAAATAATAAATGTTGGAGAGGCTGCGGAGAGATTGGAACTCTTATACACTGCTGGTGGGAATGTAAAATGGTACAACCACTTTGGAAATCTATCTGGCGTTATCTTAAACAGTTAGAAATAGAACTACCATACAACCCAGAAATCCCACTCCTCGGAATATACCCTGGAGAAATAAGAGCCTTCACATGAACAGATATATGCACACCCATGTTTATTGCAGCTTTGTTTACAATAGCAAAAAGCTGGAAGCAACCAAGGTGTCCATCAACAGATGAATGGTTAAATAAATTGTGGTATATTCACACAGTGGAATACTACGCATCGATAAAGAAGAGTGACTAATCTGTGAAACATTTCATAACATGGAGGAACCTGGAAGGCACTATGCTGAGCGAAATGAGTCAGAGGCAAAAGGACAAATATTGTATCAGACCACTATTATAAGATCTTGAGAAATAGTATAAATTGAGAAGAACACATACTTTTGTGGTTACGAGGGGGGGAGGGAGGGAGAGTGGGAGAGGGTTATTTACTGATTAGTTAGTAGATAAGAACTGCTTTAGGTGAAGGGAAGGACAGTACTCAATACATGGAAGGTCAGCTCAACTTGACTGGACCAAAAGCAAAGAAGTTTCCAGGATAAACTGAATGCTTCAAAGGTCAGCGGAACAAGGGCGGGGGTTTGAGAACTGTGGCTTAAAGGGACCTCTAAGTCAATTGGCAAAATAATTCTATTATGAAAACATTCTGCATCCCACTTTGAAATGTGATGTCTGGGGTCTTAAATGCTAACAAGCAGCCATCGAAGATGGATCAATTGGTCTCAACCCACCTGGATCAAAGAAGAAAGAAGAACACCAAAGTCACACGATAACTATGAGCCCAAGAGACAGAAAGGGCCACATGAACCAGAGACTTAAATCATCCTGAGACCAGAAGAACTAGATGGTGCCCGGCCACAACCGATGACTGCCCTCACAGGAGCAAAACGGAGAACTGCTGAGGGAGCAGGAGATCAGTGGGATGCAGACCCCAAATTCTCATAAAAAGACCAGACTTAATGGTCTGACTGAGACTAGAGGAATCCCGGTGGTCATGGTCCCCAAACCTTCTGTTGGCCCAGGACAGGAACCATTTGCAAAGACAACTCATCAGACATGGAAGGGACAGGACAATGGGTAGGAGAGAGATGCTGATGAAGAGTGAGCTACTTGTATCAGGTGGACACTTGACACTGTGTTGGCATCTCCTGTCTGGAGGGGAGATGGGAGGATAGAGAGGGTTAGAAACTGGCAAAATTGTCACAAAAGGAGAGACTGGAAGGGCTGACTCATTAGGGGGAGAGTAATTGGGAGTATGGAGTAAGGTGTATATAAGCTTATATGTGACAGACTGACTTGAATGGTAAACGTTCACTTAAAACTCAAATTATTAAATGTATATATATATATATATATCCTACAGATTACCCCAAATCAGTACCTAAAAAAAAAAAAAAAATTAATAAAAACTATAAATTTATAGACCCAGGAAGCTTAATGAACTCCAAGCGAAAGAAACAGAAAAATCTACAGCAAAGCACATCATAATCAAATTGCTAAAACCAGGAAATAAAGAGAAAAAGCCGCCAGAAAAAAAAAGACTGTTTATTACAGGGGAAAAATAGAAAAGGATGATCCAAAAATTTCCCATCAGAAATAACGTAAGCAAGAAGACAGAGGAGCAACCTCTTTAAAGTATTAAAAGAAAAGCAAACAAACAAAAAACTCTGCAGCTTAGAATCTTAAATCAAGTGAAAATATTTTCTAATACGAAGGTAAAATATATTTTAATATGTACAAAAGCCAAAATAATTCATTACCAGCAGACTAGCTTTACAAGATATGTTAAAGGAAGTCCTGCAGGAAGAAGGCAAATGATACTAGACATAGGTTTACAAGGACACCCTGGTGGTGAAGTGGTTAAGTGCTACGGCTGCTAACCAAAAGGTCAGCAGTTCGAATCCACCAGACACTCCTTGGAAACTCTATGGGGGGCAGTTCTACTCTGTCCTATAGGGTCACTATGAGTCGGAATCGACTCAACAGCAGTGGGTTTTGGTATAGGTTTACAAAAAGGAGTGAGAACAATGGGAAGACTTACACAGATGGCCACAGAAACTTTATTCTTCCATGGATGGTACTTTTGGCAGAAGCGTTGTATGCAGGGAAGGCAAAGATATTCAAGGTAAGTATCTGTTCCACTGTAAAAAAAAAAAAAAAAAAAAAGCACTGCCCCTTCCATGATGGAAATGGTAAAACGTAATCAACCTGCCACCGGATAGCTGACTGATCACCCCAGGGAATGGTGCCATATTGGATGTTTGGTGTTGGTCTTTGCTACTGGAAGATTGAGCACTCAGCAATGGTTGTAGCCAGGTTGGTCTTGGTGAGTGAAAGTCCATGGTACTGAGCCCATGCATAGCCTCCATCCTTGGCACCATGGCCCCTTTGTTCATGAGCCCATTGAGCAATGACAGAAGTGGCTGGCAAAAGAGGCTGCCTGGTATCCACAGAACAGGGCATTCTATTCTTTTGATTACTAAAATCCTCTTCTGCTGAGGTCACCGTTTGGTGAGCACTCACCTGAGACACAAATATTTTCACATTTTTTGCCTATTCAGAAAGGAGTATACACATACCTCTTCCCTAGGCCTCCTTGTCACCAATTTTCCAATCATATTTCCTCCAAGTCCTTGATCATCCAGCCAAACTATTTTCCACAACCAGGAAACAGTATACAATTGTACATCTGGCCTTTTCTCCTTCTAAGCAAAATGAATAACCAGGTGCACTGCTTGAAGTTCTGCCCACTGGGAGGATTTTCCTTCACCAGTATCCTTCAGAGATGGCACAGAAAGGGCCTGCAGTGCTATGTTGTCCACTTTCAGGTGGTGCCGGCATGTCATATAGAACCATCTATGAACCAGGGCTAAGTTTTTCTTCCTCAGCTAATTGATCATAGGAAACTCCCATGCGGCCATAGGTGTGGGCTGAGGAGAGAAGCATGAGTGGGAAACCTGGGCATTTGAGCCACTTTGTCATGTAACTTACTTGTGCCCTTAGTGTCTGCTTGAGCCTAATCTCGTATGTACCACCCTATTTGATGATACAGTGCTGCTGTACACATCGAAATTTATGGTTTAATGTGTCAGACAACACCCTGCTTATGATGGGCAGCTCAGGTTGCGTGGTAACTGGATTGACCATGATTAAACATTCAATATTTACTAAGGCCCAGTAGCAATCCAAAAACTATTTCACAATAGGAGAGTTGTTATTTGCACAGGATGGCATGCTGTGCTCTGAAGTCCTAAGGGTTTGTGCTGTGATTAACCTATAGGGGCCTGCCAAAGGATCCAAACAGCACCTCTGTCTGCCAACCACCTTTCAAGTGCCATTGAACCTGCAGAATCATATGACCCAAGTGGCAGTGCAGCTTTCACAAAAGCCTGGACCTGGTACAGAACCTTTTCTTGTTCTGGGCCCTACTCAAAACTAGCAGCTTTTCGACTGGCAGGAGCAGCATGCCCAAAGGAGGAATTCCTTGCCTCCAAAACCGGAGAGGCCCACTAGGTGCCGTGCTTTTTTTTTTTTTTGGTTGTAGGAGAGGCCACATGCAACAACTTATCCTTCACCTTAGAAGAGATACTTTGATATCCTCTATATCACTAAACCCTTAGAAATTTCACAGAAGTGGAAGACCCTGGAATTTTGGGGGCTTATTTCCTGACTCTGACACACAAATGTTTCATCAAAAAGTTTAGTATATTTGCTATATCTTGTTTACTAGCCCCCAATCAGCATACTTGCATCGAGGTAATGAACCAGTGTTGTTTTGTGCAGGGAAAAGGCGAATAAGACCCTTACAGATTAGTTATGACATAGGGTTGGAGAGCTGATATATCCTTCAGTTAGTACAGTAAGGGAATATTGCTGGCCTTGCCAGCTAAAAGAAAACTGTTTCTGGTGGTATTTACTAACAGATATGTTTTTTTTATTGAGGGGAAGGAGCCCTGGTGGTGCAGTGGGTTAGAGCTTAGCTGCTAACCAAAAGACCAGCAGTTCAAATTCACCAGTCACTCCTTGGAAACCCTATGGGGCAGTTCTGCTCTGTCCTACAGAGTCACTGTGAGTCGGAATGTACAGCAAAGGGTTTGGTTTGGTTTTATTGACGGGAAAAACATCGCCAGGTCAATAGCTGATACTGGGTACTAGGGAATGTGTTAATCTGCTGAAGACTGAAACCACATCTTGGATATCAACTGCGGCTGGAGTCGTCACCTGGTTAATTGTACGGTAATCCACAGTCACTCTCCAAGATTCATTTGATTTCTGCGTAGGCTAACTAGGTGAGTTGAATGAGGACGTATTGGAAATAAGCACCCTTGCATCTTTCAAGTCCTTGATGGTGACAGAAATCTCTGAAACTCCTCCTCGACGCCATTTTAACAGAAGACATACTGCAAGGTTGGAAATTCAATGTGTGTTCAGCTACTCTCAGGATGAAACTCTGGATTTGGTTTTCACAAATCTCAGCCCTGTGGCTATAGGAAATAAGGATTTCTTTCATTACAGGCATAGAAGATTTCAGGTAATTTGCACAGGACTTTAACTGGGAATTTCAAGGTCTGAGCTTTTTTTTTCCCCCTCACTTTCTCCAGTGACATTAGGAGCAACCAGTCAATCTCATCACACTCGTTACTGTGACGAAAAACGTTCTAAGGTATCAAATGCATGGCCACACAGAACCTTGTCTTTTATAAATATTTGATTAGGAATGTCTAATGGTGATATTTGTGTCTCTCCGTTGCCACATAACATCATGGACTATCAGTGCCCTTTTGGGAAATAGAGTCTCTTTCTCTTCCTCTCTCTCTTTTTCTCCCACTTCTATTTTTCTGTCTATTTATTCATCCCAGTGACAGATAGCATGATTTCATTGATTTGTAATGGGGTGGGGGGAGAGGCGGGGGCTAGGCATCAGTTTTTAAAATATGTCACAGATGATTGTAATGTGTAACCACAGTTGAGAGCCACTGACCCGGGACATTAGAAACCCATGGCACCTGTTCTGGATTGAATAGTGTTTCCACAAATGTGTATCAATTTGGCTAGGCCATGATTTCCAGTATTGTATGATTGTCCACCATTTTGTCATCTGCTGTGATTTTCCTATGTGTTGTAAATCCTATCACTATGATGTTAATGAGATGGATTAGCAGCAGTTATGTTGATGAGATCTACAAGATTAAATTGTGTCGTAAGCCAATCTCTTTTGAGATACATAAAAAAGAAACAAGCAGAGAGACATGGGAAACTCGTATCACCGAGAAACAAGAGCCAGAAGAATATCACATCCTTTGGACCCTGAGTACCTGTGCTGAGAAACTCCTCAACCAGGGAAGGACTGACAACAAGGACCTTCCTCCAGGGCAGACAGAGAGAGAAGGCATTCCCCTGGAGCTGATGCCCTGAATTTGGACTTGTAGCCTATTAGACTGTGAGAGAATAAATTTCTCTTTGTTAAAGCCATCCATTTGTGGTATTTCTCTTATAGCAGTTACTAGATGACTAAGACAGTACCTATGGAGACATAAAGAAGTATAGGATAAAGTTCCTGATCTCAGGGAGGTTTTAAACTGGTTATTCTCTTAATTGTTCAAATTACAAAATTAGCACTTTATTGTATATTCTAATTCTCTACTGTGACTTATGTATAGGCCATAACTTTGAGGATTAAACAAGAAACATGAGGGACTATTTGTTCCAGACACTGTGTTAGGCCCTATGGGCTTTTACACAGGTAAAGGGCATGGCTCCTTGCCTTGAGGCATTCCCAGTGTTGCAGTTAGAAGGCAAACTCCACAGGACCAAGCATACTAAGCGCCAACCAGACATTCAATAAATAATTGCGTATGGTTGATTCTTCTCATTAGTTTGCTTATGCTATAATATAGTATTTGATATCTCAAGAGTTCTTTCTAAGTACACATTATTGCCCCATAAGTTAGTGGAAATGTTCTAGGCTCTTGGGTCAAAAGATAAAAGAATATAAGTTGAACAGTATGAATCAAAAACCCAGACCTAGAATGGCTTGAACCAGATCAAAGTTTATTTATCACATGTAAAAGCCTAGATTTTTACCGGTCTTTTGCTGGCATTCCACATTCAGGCAATAAACCAAAAAAAACCAAATCCATTGCCATTGATTCAATTTCCACTCATAGTGACCCTGTAGGACAGAGTAGAAGTGCCCCATAGAGTTTCCAGGGAGCAGCTGGTGGTTTTGAACTGCTGACCTTTTGGTTAGCAGCCATAGCACTTAACCACTACGCCACCAGGGTTTCCGTTCAGGCAGTCGTTTTTGTTAATCATGTTGCCTCTCCATGTCTATGGTGTTACCCTTATTACCTGGTCCCTAGATGGCTCACCAGTAATTCTGAATGCCAGCCAGTGTGGAAGGGTAGAAGGTAAGAAGCACAATTCCTCCCTAATGTTTCTTCTGTTCCTTCTGCTCACATACTGTTGGCAAGAAATTTATCAGTTGGCCACATTTAGCTATAAGGGAGCCTTGGAAATTGTCATGGATTGAACCGTCTCGCCCCAAAATATCAGTCAACTTGGCTAAGTCATGATTCCCAGTATTGTATGATTGTCTACCATTTTGTCATCTGATGTGATTTCCCTATGTGTTGTAAACCCTACCTCTGCTCACTATAACCAGATGGATTAGTGGCAGTGCTGTTGATGAGATCTGCAAGATTAGATAGTGTCTTAAGCCAATCTCTTTTGAGACATAAAAGACAGAAGCGAGCAGAGACATGACAACATCATACCACCAAGAAAGCAGTGCCGGCAGCAGAGCATGTCCTTTGGACCTGAGGTTCCTGAGCTGAGATGCCCCCAGACCAAGGGAAGACTAATGACGTGGGCCTTCCTCCCGAGCTGACAGAGGGAGAAAGCCTTCCCTTGGAGCCAGCGCCCTGACTGCGGGCTTCTCGCCTACTGGACTGTGAGAGAATAAACTTCTCTTTGTTAAAGCCATCCACTGGTGGTATTCCTGTTGTAGCAGCACTAGATGACCAAGACAGAATTATAATTTTAATTTTTGGCCGTCAGGTGCCTAGCTAAAAATTTTATTACTATGAAAGCAGGGGAGCGTAAATATGTGAGACAATTAATGGTTTCTCACAATAAAGAAATGAAGCTCACCCTGTAATGAAACGGAGCAAAGCAAGTGGTCCCTTTTCATCGGTTTCTCGGCAGAAGGCACTGCCGTACCTAACACTCATGAATCGCATACTTCAAAGCGTATAAATTATGTAAGTGTGCAAAGAACGCTTTCTTACTGGATTAGGAAAATGCCGCTAATATCTGTAATGAGGAAGGCATTGCACTTTCCTGAAATGCTGTTTAAAGCAGAACAAAAACACTTTTACCATTCTCTAAAAAGTGCTTTGATCACAAATTCCACTTAGCCCATGAACCCACACCCTTCGACATCCTTGATTAAAACATCAGTCCTACGTGATCAAGATCTTTACAGTATTTAAATGTGAACTGGAGGGATATATGGGTTCGGCAGAGGATATTTTTACATACGTATTTGTAAGTACTGCAAATACACCCATAGCTCAGAGGGGGCAAAGGTATGAAAACCTAGTCATAACCAAACACTCTGAGGGACTTGAGGGCTTAGGACCATAGTCTCCGGGGACGTCTAGGTTAATGGGTACCTCCAGAAAAATCAACACACACCTGTGACTACAGCATAAATTAGAAAATCACAGCAAGTTTATTCATTTGCAAGAAAGACAAGGCATTATTATATGTTTGCTCTCTGAGGCTGCCAATAAGTGTTTAAATACAGTCAATAATATAACTGGACATTACATTTTAAAGACCCCTACCACTATTTTTTTTACCACTATTTATCAACTTGAAATTATTTTCAACTGAAACCAATTATGTATGTATGTACATAGATACATTATATGTAAATTGCCTAAAGTTGTTTGAGAAATAGTTGAATGATATTAATATTAAGCTTTGTAATTTAAAATTCTATGTGGTAAATCTGATAAGGCCTTAAATTAATTATTTTGGGGGAACGTCTTCTCAAAAATAGTAAGCAGGGTAAAAAATACTTTATAGATTGGTGTATCTTAGAACTGGAAGGGATTTCAGGTAATCAGCTGGCTCAGCCAACTCCTTAAAGCAAATAAGGTATTATTATCAATTTTTAGTTCAAATAACCTGACCTATAGGCGTTAAATGACACACCCAAAGCCAGATAGCTACTAAGCTTCCCCCTTTCTCAAAAAAAAAAACAAAACCTATGCACACAGGTCTCAAAACGATTCCACATGTGTTCATAAGCTAACCGAGGGCAAGAAAATTTGCTGATAGACAACATTCCAGGATCCACTGTGCCTATCGATCAAGATAAATTAAATCTGCCTAATAAAAATACACAACAAACATTGAGTTTAGCTTCTTGGCTTCAGTTTTAATTAGTGAATCATAGTCCATGAACTATAAACATCAAGATCAATAAATTGCTGGATTAGCCAAGTTAAATGCATCCAGTTCAGTGCAAAAACCTTGTTATATTCAGAGCCATATTTACAGAAGAAAGGGAAGGAATAGAAATAAGCAAAATGTAATTCAACGGAAGCTGTGGTACGAGTATGTAGGGCATTTCACGTTTGACGTCTCTGTATTCGACTCTAAAGTGTTAACCCAGGGAACTCTCTAAAGGGTTCTAAGCCTCAGGCACGAGGTGGCTCCAGAGGGGGTGTCCTTCAACACTCAGGGCACTTGAACATGTTCAGTGGAAATGCTTGGCTATACGATTTGGGGCTCATGGAGATACAGCTAGCCCATGATGACAGAGCACAAATATATCTGATAGAAGGCAATGCAGGACACATGCAAATATCACCAGCTTGCCAGGGCGTGGAAGTGGGAGAGAGTCGAAGGGCTTCCAGTTGAATTGGAAGATTTTCCTGTACGCTTGATGCTTTTTGGATAAGACAAACCTTCAAAGGGATCTGGTAGTGTGTAGTTAGAAATATGTTCCAAGAACATGTTTAACATACCAGACAGAAAAGCAACTTCCTCTGTCTCAAGGGAATATGACCCATCTGAAACTTCATGCATCCATCATTCAGATGACAGCACAACGGTTTAGGTAAAATTAAAATGCCCCATTTCCAATTTTCTGCTACACACCATGCTTATACAAAAGAAATCTGGGAAAACTGTATAAGAAGTTGTGGGCTTAGATGTGTCAAACAATACCTAATCTAGTAAAACGTGTCACCGGCCAGGAGTAACTACAATTAATTACAATGATTTTTGATTAGGCTTAAAACAGTCTGGAGGACCTTCTCTCTAGAAGGGCTGGCGTCAATCACGTGGCAGCTGGGGTCCTCCATCCGCTGGTAGGACACTTCCACCCTGCAGAACAGGCAGAAAGAAAAGAATTGACCTCCGTTGGCAAACACCAATTTATGCCCAAGTTATTTCCCTACCGTAATATAATCGTTTAGCTTGAGAAAGGGTTCCATCTGACTCATTCCAGTGCTCCCCTTGGCAACTAGCTTTGCCCACAGAAGACATCTGATATATTTTGTTAGATGAGTAAATTAATAATAATGTTTAATAGCTAACATTTACTGAATGTCTATTATCTGCTAGGCATTAGGGCTCTGTAGGATTTTTCTCATTCAGCACTGACAGCAACCTTAAGGAGGGAAATATTATTGTCATTTCCATTTTGCAGAAGAAGATTCCAAATCTCAGAGAGGTTAAATCATTTCCTCCAAGTCTGAATCCAGCCCTGCTCTTTCTCCCTGGTCTGTGCGCTAAATCATATTCATACAAGTTGAAGGTCATTAATATAGGTAATGTTCTCACTTGCGGCTGTTCTGAAAACTCACCAGACTTCTCCATCTCTTTTTAACGTTAATTAGCCTTGATGAATACAGGGACTGAGTAGTGTCTTATTTTATAATGGAAACAATATAGCATTGTGACTAAAACAGGGACCTGAGAGCTAGATCTTCTGGGTGCAAAGCTTTGCTTCAACACTTCCTAGCTATATGAACTTAGCACATTTTTTAACCTTTCTGTGCCTTGGTTTTCTCATCTGTAAAATGAGGACTGAAATGGTGACTTCCTTGCATGTTTGCAATGATTTTTAACTGAATCAATGCAAGTAAATTGCTTAACATGGTATCTTTATACACAGTGAAATTTTCATTTTTATTATTTCTGTTATCTGTCCTTTGTTCATTTATGTGATTAAGAGCTTGGCAGCTAACCAAAATGTTGGCATTTCAAATCCACCAGCTGCCCCTTAGGATCTCTATGGGGCAGTTCTACTCTGTCCTATAGGGTCGTTATGGGTTGGAACCGACTCGACGAAAACAGGTATTTATATAATCTAAATAGTGCTATGGAACATATTCATACTCAGCCACAAAGCAGTAAGACTTCCCAGACTTTTTTCTGCTATTGTGCTGCAGAGCTTCCTGTTGAAAACAAAGGCATTGCCTTAAAAACCAGAGAGATCTTGATTTTCACTCCAGTTTTACTACTTAACAGCTATGTGAATTTCGGCAAATTATTTAATCCTCTGAGTCTCAGTTTTGTAAACTGTAAAATACGGGTAACGTTTTCTTCACAAGCATGTAGATTACAGAATATCATATAAAATAAAATGCCTGACACACAGCAAGTACCTAAGGAGGTGAAAGTTACTACGAGTTTGTTATACGCGACTCCATGCCCAGTGGCACTGCCCACCGCTTTACAACTGGGGAAACTGAGATGAAGAGACATTCAGTGTCTTATCCAAGTTCCACACTGTTCCCGGCACAGCCAGGATTCGAAACAATATCCAATTCCCAGTCAAATATCCTATCACTTAAAAATAACAAGGCTGTAACCCTATGGTAACAACTTCGTTTGAAAAAGCTGACATAATTTAGAGGACATTGCCTCTAGCATATGGAAAATGGGAACATGGTCATTTTCTCACCCCTCCTAAAGCCAGTGCTGATCCTGGCTTACTACTCTGGCCAGGACACCCTGCCACCCACATTGCATCATGGACACGCACTTTTGACGAAACACATTGTTGGCCTCAAGTTCAACTTCTTCTCTGGTCTTCTCCATTCCCCGGCGCGCAATTCTCCGCATTCTCTCCTCAGGACTCACAGTGAGCAGCAGGACCAGGTCTGGCTTAAGCAGGTCCTTTGGCCACTGGTATATATGGTGATGGGCTGGGGGCAGATGCTGGAGGCCACCACTTATCTCAGTGGCTAAGGCGTAAGTGGCTGTGCTGTGCCAGTACCTGGGATGAGAAGAAAAAAAGAGTGAGTTCTCCACCTCCAGAAAACATCAAGTAGGACCTGAGAGTCAGCTGCTGACAACACTGAAGCCAAGGCTGGCTCTGCGGAAGTTTTCTTAGTGCAGAGATAAATTAAAAACACCAAGAAGAGCGACACTGATATAATGGGCTTTTTCACAAAGCTACATTTATTCAATTAAAACTATCATTTATTTTGAGATTACACCCTCACACATTTTTGGCCTTGTAACATGCTTTTCTCTATCATATGGTGATAGGAGATGATAGATTTGTTTGGTGGTGCATTTGTTTTTAATGTTCTGTTTTGGCTAAATAAAAATCTGGCAAGTCCCTGTCAGTTCCTAAATTGTCTTAAAATTGAACTTTCCAATGAAATTCAGTTGTTAGGAATCCTGGACTAGAAGGCCTCTTTGTTCTTTCCAACTCCTTAGTCATTTGATTATGCCTTGGTATCAGGTAGGAAGGAAGGTCCTGGTACCGGGTTCACCACGAAAGTCCTCCCTAAGGAAAGGTAGTCACTCTTTTGGTTGGCTATTTTTAAAAATGCTTTTGGGGAAGAAAGTCATAAAAACATGAAGAAAATAAAGTCAGTCGTCTATTTTAAAATACCCAATGGTTCTCCACTGCTTATGGGAAAATGTCCACTCTCCTTGGTAAGACTCTGAACACCACTAACAGTCCATACCCAGGCACGCTTACCCACATCTTTCTTCACGCTTTTGCTTGTCTAGAGTAATGTTCTCAGCCAGAAAAGCTCCTATTCATCCTTCGGAGTCCAATTCATATGAAGCCCCCAAACAGAATTAATTATTTCCCCTTCTGTAGTCTCAAACTCCATCATACATGACTATATTAAAGAACTTTTCAGAGTATATTAGGGCTAATTGTTTGTGAGTTTGGACATCTTTTTTCTTCTCTGCTACAGAACTAATTCCTTGAGTATGAAATGCTTTTTAGTCATTTATGTATCCCATAATAGGTATGCAATAAATGCTCTTCGGATGCATGGGTGAATGAATGAATAAATTAATGAATGACTGAATTAGAATTATTTTATTTAGGGGCATAGCATATTATACTCTTGCCCTATTCATGTTATATTCCAATTTTAAGTGACTACATACAAACTCAAAATTCAAAAGCACCTACAACAAAAACTTATGATATGACCCTAAACATCCCAATGTAGAGAGGTCTCCATGGTCTCAATTTGTCTGCACTTTCAATTTACCAGATTTCTCTTCTTTGAAATCCCAGATTCGTATTCATTTCAGACTTGAACTACATTTCACAGTGAAAAGGACACACTAATAAATTTACTGTGTATTTCAAGCTCTATATTGTTTTAACAGAGTGACATTTCATATTATAGGCAGTAAGTATGGTATAGAACAAGAACTGAGCTGGATCTTACTTCTTCTGCCACCTATTTGCTTTGTGGACATAAGGAAGTCAATTAGGTCAATGTAGTCTCAATTTTCTCATCTGGAAAATGGCAATCATTAAAGCTTTGTTCCCCTTTCATATTTGTTGCAAGAATAGGCAAATGCTTTAAAAAATGTCACTATCCATTGCTGTTGCTGTCAAGTCAATTCCTACTGCTAGCGACCCAATAGGACAGAGTAGAACTGCCCCATTACACCACCAGGATTTAAAAAAAAAAAAAAAAGTCACTATAAGACATTATATCCTTTTTATTGGGCATAGGTTATAACTAAAGATGAGCTGTATCAAATTATGACAACACAATACTGGCAGTACTGAAAATCAAAAAAGTAAGTTAATTTGGGAGGTGATCTATCCTAATACCCACCATCCTGCAAAGGCCTTATCCACCTCCAAAAATTGGCTCTCAGAGCTTCAGGCCACTGTAGCTGCTTGCTCCTTTGAATTCTGCCTGGATATATGCCTATGTATCCCTTACCTCACTCCTGTCACCTACAAACTTGAACTTTCACCGTCCCTATCATAGACATCTTGTCTTCCAAGCTCAATCACTGCATCCAGGGTCCAGGCTTCCTTTTCCAACCTCTACAAATTGCACTGTGCTCTGCCCACGCTCAATTTTCACTGAACTAAATATTCAGCTACAAGTACAGAGGCTGATAACATCTTAATTTAAAAAGTCTTTTTTTTTTTTAATTTTAGAAAAACTATCAGCAAGAATAGATTTTTTTTAAAGGCAATGGGGTGATTAAGTTGCCAACCTTAACTACAGTCAGCAGCAAAGATTACTGTCTCCTTTATTTTTTCAGCCAGATGATGGCATTGTCTAAAATAGATTTTCATTAAAATCTTTAAACATGAACAAAAACCACCCAGACAACAAATAACTGCTCTTTTCTCTTCATCTGACAAGGTGATATTGTATCTCTTTAAAGAGCTAAATTGCAGACAACTCACAGACAGAAAGAAGAAAACTCAAGGGCAGAATTAGGGTACGTTTTCCATAGAGTTCTCTCATTGACAACACTGCTGCTGATTTTAAATAATCATACCCTTTGGCCATCAATTTCTGACTCTTTTCACTATTTAGTGTTCTCCAATCCTGCCATCACGGAATCACATTAGTTCAAATCAAATGCAATTTACTGACACATGCATAGCCTACCTCATAATGCTTTATATTTTAATAGCGATTTGCTGTTTTCAAAGCACTCGCACATGTATCAACTCATTTGAGATTCATCACAAATCTTCATAGCAGGCAGGGAAGGGATTATGGATAACGCCATTTAATAGATAAGAAAACTGAGAGCCAGAGAGAATAAGGGACCTGCCTACACAGAGAGGGTAGTGCTGGCATCAATGTATTTGGACATGTTGCAAATCATGTGCTCCGTGAAGTCACTCTCTTAGGAGATTTTAGTCCTTCTCCTTGAAATAAAGAGCACTGTATCAAAAAAGGTTTTCAAAGATGGTAGCACAGGGCACTTCAACAATAGAGAAAAAGCATTATCCAAGCAAAGATGTCTTACAAAAGGAAGTGATTTTTCATTCATCTCAAAAGTTCACTCTAGAATATAACATGTTAACTTTGGGGAAAAAAAAAAAACTATCTTGTCATTCTCATTGCCATCTCAAAGTTAGAACTACCTACTGGCCATCTGGAACCCTGGTGGCACGGTGGTTAAGAAATTGGCTGCTAACCAAAAGGTTGGCAGTTGGAATCCTTCAGCTGCTCCTTGGAAACCCTATGGGGAAGTTCTGCTCTGTCCTACAGGGTTGCTAGAAATCAGAGTCGAGTCGATGGCAATGAGTTGACTGGCCATCCATAGCTTAGACTACAGCAATTGCCTTCCAACTAATTTTTCTGTTTTCATTCTTGCCCCCACCTGTGCCCACATAGTATTCTCTACACACAGTCTGAATGATACCTTTACGGAATATTCCAGATAGATGGTAAAGTATACAGAGAAAGATATTATATCAAGAAAGGAATAGAAGTTCTGTTTCCAGACATTGCAAATTAACTTTTAACTGATCAACTTACCCACTCTGAACAAGTGGAAAAGCTAGAACAGTTCAAATTAAGGACTGACAGTATGAAATATTGACAAGGGTATGAGTCAAATGGAATTCCCAAACATTTCTGGAGGAGGAGGCTGTAAATGGTTTCAACCACTTGAGACAACTTTAGGCAATAAAGCTGAAGCTGAACATATGTGAAACCCATAATCCCACAATTCCACTCCTGGGAGCCTGTGCATCAGGATTGCATGTGTACATATGTGTGCCAGAAAATATGTAAAGAATGTTCACAGCCACAAGAACAAATCTCAGAAACACAATGTGGGCTGAAAGTAGATGCACACGACACTTAACGTACCAGTACATTTATGAGCAGCATTAAAACAGGCAAGGTTAGCCTATGCTGCTAGAAGTTGTGACAGTAATTAGCATTGGGGAGGAGCATAGGTAGTGATTGGGGGGTGGATTTACAGGGTGTGAGAAGCTTCCAATTCTTGATCTGGGTGCAGGTTACTTGGATGTGTCCACTTCTTGAAATGTCTTGAGATCTATATTTATGATTAATATTCTTTTCTCTGTATTGATCAGACTTCAATATAATTGCTTATTTTCCCCAAAATAAATAAACACTGCCTAGAGAACAATACACTGAACACTCAAGAAATGCTCCAAATCCAGGGAAAGCCCATCTGTACTACTTGTCAGTCGCATGTCTCTCCACTGCCCAGAGGACAGCACTCTTAGACTTGGTGTTCAACATCCTCGCAGAGCTCTGTACACTGTATTTCATATTGTTTTGCAGGTATCCTACTAAACATCTTTCTGCAACTTTTTTTCACTCAATGTTATGTTTTTATAATTCATGCACGTTGATGCATTTTACTTGTTTATACTGTTGTGCAGTACTCTGTTTTATAAATATGCCAGTATTTATTCATCCTTTCTCTAATTGATGAGCATTTGGCTTTTCAAAGTTTTTGATATTATAAACAAAGCTGAAATAAACTTTTGTGTGTGTGTGTCTTCAGTATGTGGAAGCAATCTTCCCCTTTACCACATATTCCCAAACCGCTCACCAGGTGGGGGTGCCAGGACCTAGCTCCTATCAGCACTACATGAGGGTTACCATCACTCCATACCATCTCCAACCCTGGGGATTATAAAATATTTCATTAGTTTTCCCCACATGTTGGGAGCAAAATAGAATCTTATTGTGGTTTTAACTTTTATGTCCCTAATTAGTAGTGATTCTAAGTTTAGTATGACGTGCTTGCCATCTCTTTTGTCCATTTTTACAGTGTTTTTTTTTTTTTTTAACTATTTCTTATGTGTGAAAGTTTAAAAATGTGAATCACTTTATATCACCCCATTATTTTAAACCCTCCAATGGATTCCTATTGAACTCAGATTTAAAATCCACACATGACCATGGCCTACTGGACCCTAAGCGACCCATCCCCTGCCTTCCTCTTTTATCATTCTAGAATATGTTAATATATCTCTGCCTCCAGGCCTTTGCTCTGGCTGACTCCTCTATCCACAGGGCTTCCCTTTTCCCCCGAGTTTTCACATGTTTTAGATTTCACATGGTGTTGTAGGGTGAGATCAACGGTCTCTTCACAGAGAGGCCTTCCTAAACCCCATCTATGGGGCTTCAGCCATTTTCTATCCCATTACTTAGATTTACTTTCTTCATAGTATTTATCATTCTCTGAAATTTTCCTACGCGTTTATTTACTTGTGTATATATTCTCCCGCATTACTACCCCTGCACCATGAAAACCGGGCATTATTGATCTCATTTACCACAGAACATGATGAACTAAGGACAGTCTTTGGCACATAAAAATAAATACATAAATAATAAATGTTGATAAATCAATGGGCTGCAAGTATAAATTTGTGAAGCACACAGACTTTGGTTAATATCTGTGATATGTTATTTCTAGCTCAGTCACCTTGGCAAGTTACTTAACCCATCTAAGATCTGTATTTCTCATCAGCAAATTGGGAGGAATATTTATTATCCACTTAGCAAAGTTACTGCTCTGAGGATCAGTGCAATGTAGGTAATGCTCTCAGAAAAATGCCAAGCAGCACTGTAGGTAGGTAATAAACCAGAGACATTCCCATTATTATCATAATGCAGTTTAACTTAGTGGACACGATTGTGGATTTGCGGACATGCGTACGTAAAAAAACACACCTGTATGTTAGGTTCAAGGAAGAAAATACCTAATTCAAGGCATCTTATACCTACCTGTCTACAACCACAGGAGACTGGGTAGATTCTTTAGCTATTTCAGAAGCCACAATATAATTGCCCAAAGAGTAAAAAGCTCTCCTTATGATTGTCGGTTCATCATCAAAGATTTTCCTCCACTGGGCAACACAAGAAGGAGGTGATTTTAAGAGAACAGCCTTCAGAGAATCCGAAACAGCCTGGGTCACTGTGGTTTTACCTGCAGGTCGTACACAAGATGTCAAATATCTTAGTCATGGCCACCACGTTAATCCCCGAAGTTAATACTAATTTACAGCATAGAAAGTCTTTCAACCTGGTCAATTAAAACAGTTGATTGAATAATACAATGCTTTATAAAATGTTGCAGACCCATAGAACTTAGGCTCCCTCTGCTTGGTATTAGAATACTTTGAAGAAAAACAAAATGGCCCTCTTTTTTCAAAGTAAAGATACACTGTGATACCTGGAGCTCCAGGCCCTCTACTCTAAGCTCTGCCACATCTTTCATCATTCTCTTCGCTTCTCCATATTGCTAGTTTTATTCCCAGCCACAGGGTTTTACCACTCCTCATTCGTCCTTGGGCAGTCTCTCATATTTCATCTATGTGCCATCAATCTTTAAGGTGTAACCCAAGCATGGCATCCCCACGGAAGGAGTTACGATCCTTGCCCTACCTCCCTACCTAATTCTTCATACACTGCTTCCACTTCTCTTCAGTTTCTTTCCAATTGCCAACCCTGGTTATATCACTCTATCCTGTCCTTGCCACTTTGGACTTGACCTTCAGAGCCTATGTATCCAGCTTTGGGTTTTCCAGATTCTCCCTCAAAAGCATAGTTCAGATTTGCCTCATTTTCTGATCCCCTAAGTGGTGTACTTGCCGAAGCCAACCCTCAGACCCACATCATACTTCTTTGCTGCCCCCTGCAGCACAGGAGGGGTAGTGCAGGGAATACTGTCTATTACAGGACAGGTTCTCTCCCTCCTCTGAGTTTAGGCATTTTTTTTCCCTCTATTACACACTGAACACTTTATTATTGATTGCTTATTTCTTTGATTTTTCTTGAGCTCTCAGAACAGATCATAATAGTAGCTGCCATTGCTCAGTGTCTACTATGGACCAAGCACTCAACACATACCCTGGTCCTCATTTTCATAACGACACTACAAAATCATTATTAACTTATCATTTTACAGATGAAGAGGCTGAGCATTAGAGAAATGTACCCAAATCAGCCCTGATAAGGGGAACTGAAACCAGAATTCAAACATATAAGAGCTGGAATCGATTGCTCTCATTTTTTTTTTCACTACTTCTTGATGATGTATCTTTGAAAATTTTGTATATATGCATGTGTGCATTGCGGTCTTCTTTTTTTTTTTTATTTCTTTTGTAACCCCACAGAAACTAAATCAGCCATAGGTACGAAATAAATGACCAGCCAAACACACTGGCTAAATGATTAACGCTGCTAAAAATCCCTCTGTGACTTAAAAAAGAAAAAAAAAATTACTGGGCTATGGTACAACTCATGCAATAAGTAGCTACTCTACTGTGAAGTCCAAGGGCGTGGCCTTTACTACTTGAGCATTCTG
The DNA here is from genome assembly GCF_024166365.1 of Elephas maximus indicus. Taxonomy (NCBI): domain Eukaryota; kingdom Metazoa; phylum Chordata; class Mammalia; order Proboscidea; family Elephantidae; genus Elephas; species Elephas maximus. The sequence goes on from NC_064830.1 coordinate 15,917,799, forward strand.
ATAAATCTAGGACAGTCAAAATGAGTTATCTGCCTGTGCCACGTCTACCGACTTGATATACACAAACGGCCTCTGCATAGAAATTGCTTTTTACATTATTAAAAATAAAAGCCTGCATCTCCTTAAACTGACATGCAAAGGGGAAATACCTTCTGCTGGACCACAGGTAAACTGTTGTTCTCCAGGCTCCACCTTCTCCTTGGGTATCTCATGCTGCCTTCACGACAACTCTTCTCCCTCTTCGTGTGTTAAGTGTGGGCATGGCCACTGTATTTTGATATCTATTTGGCAACTCAAAAGTCTTCCCCCCCACTTCCTAATTTTTCCAAGTTTTGTTCCAAAAGGGGCCTCTGGCTCCTTGTAGTTCCCAGACGCACCATGTTGGTTTGAGTCTCTGTATCTTTGCCCATGCTGTTTCTTCTGTCTGAAGGACCTTCCCTGCCTTTTATCACCTGAGCAACTCCTACCCATAGTTAAAGCACAACCCAGAAGCTATCCCTGGCCACACACCCATCTGTCACCTTTCCCCCACTCAGGCTAGACTAAGTGCTCCCTCCATTCTGCCATACCATCCAAGGCCCTACTCCCCCACAGTTCACATCACTTTATTCTAAAGTTATTTGTAAGAGAGCAAGTGCTGTATCTTACTCTTCTTTGTGCCCCCATTGCCTGCCTACAGTGCTTGGCACATAGTAAAGGTTCACATAAGGCTTATTATATTGAACTCCCTGTTATGTTTTGTTTTCCAAGACCTGTTTCTGAAACTGAGCAGTTCATATCATTGCCTATAACTTCAGAATAATATTCTCTTACCGGTGGCATCCAGTCCTTCTATGGCAATAACTGGGAACTTTCCTTTCTGGATCTGCTTTGGGCATTGGTCAACCAGGTCAAGCACTGCTTGGACTTCAGGTATAAAGGATGTGCACTGTAAAACAACATCTATTAATCGACAATGAAATCATGGGGAATTTTCTGCACCCAAACCAAACCCAACCCATTGCTGTCAAGTTGATTCCAACTCATAGCAATCCCATAGGACAGAGTTGAACTGACCCATAGGGTTTCCAAGGAGCAGCCGATGGATTCAAACTGCTGACCTTCTGGTTACCAGCTGTAGCTCTTAGCCACTGCACCACCTGGGCTCCAATAAATTAGTGTGAACACAGTTATCTAATGCTAACAAGGCATACGTTATATTTAGCACCATGCCAGGTATGTAGATAACATAGTATTTGGAAGACAGAAAAAGCTAAACTCCTTTATTTTATAATGGTAGCTGAGGCTGAAAAGGGCAACTTCCTCTGGGTCACCCAACCTGCAGCCCTCACTGACCAGCTCCCAGTATAAGAGGAAAGCCAGACAAGTGTGCATAATTGCAGTGCAGTGTAACACAGATAGCACTGGACCTACAAGGTCCTGCTGGGAGCAGTGATTCAGAAACGTGAGCAATTAGCTATACTATAGGCTTCACAGAAGTCCTGATGGCACAGTGGTTAAAAGCTCTGCTGCTAATCAAAAGGTCAGCAGCTGAATCCACCAACAGTTCCTTGCAAACCCTATGAGGCAGTTCTACTCTGTCCTATAGTGTCGCTATGAGTCACAATGGACTTGACAGCAACGGGTTTTTATAGGCTTTATGAGACAGCAGTCTGCAACTTAGCCCTCCCTAACACCCGGAGGGCTGAGAAAAGTGTCAAGCACCACAATCACCAGGCCAACAGAGCAGTATCTTCCTGGGAGTTCAGAGTCCTTAATCGTGCATTATCTCACTGAATATTCACAGCATCTCCATAATTGTGAGTCCCAGACATTTATTTATTGATGTGCTTACTCTGAGCCAGGGAGTATTCTAAGTGCTTGGCAAGTCTTAACTCGGACAATCCTCAGGACAACTCCAAGAAGCTGGTACTATTGTTATCTACTGACGCAGTGTACAGATTAAGGCAACTGAGGCAAAGGTTGTTTGAGAAGCTTCGTGAATGCGATGCAGTTTATGACACAGCTTAATCCCACAGTTGAAATTCATACCCAGACAGATGAGTTGGCCATCTCTTTGGCCCCAGAACACTTGTAAAATTTACCCGAGATCCATGGTACATCCTCAGGAGGCCTTCTAGACATCCCCAGGCCCTGACTAAGCTGTGGTCCTAAAGAATCTTAAATCTCATGCGTCCAACACTTGCTATGTGTCAAGGGTTTCATAAACTATAACCACAATAACAACACCGTGTGAAAGGTACTGACAGGTCAAGGAAAAGCAAACAGAATAGCTGAGTATCCCGCACAAGGTCTGCAGCCAGTAAGTAACCCAAACCAAAAGCAAACCCGTTGCCGTTGAGTCCGACTCATACCAACCCCATAGGACAGAGGAGAACTGCCCCATAGGGTTTCTAAGGAGTGGCTGGTGGATGCGAACTGCTGACCTTTTGGTTAGCAGTCATAGCTCTTAACCACTAAGTGACCAGGGTTTCCAGCGGTAAGTAGGTAGGAAGTAAATCTAAGTCTCTTAAACTTCTAAACACTTGTCCTTTTTTTCTCCCTCTCTGTGCTACAAGATCCCTTAATGGTGTCCACCAGAATACAAAATTACTTCCTAGATGCCATTTTCTTCCACCATACACAGCCAGCCTCTTGATGACTTATGCAGTACTTTCAGCAGGCATGAATAGCAGGTATCCCACCCACTAGGTGTATGGATATCTATAGCCCATCTGAGATAGGAAGCTTTTTGGCAGCCAAGAATCTTGAATGTAGCCACAGTGTCTAATACAGAACCTGGTATATAGGAGATGCTCACTAACTGGAATAAATAAACTATCTTGGCAAGAAAGATCTTTATAGTCTAGCTGCAGGCCAGCCATACTGTTCTGTGCCCAATTCTCTGGCCAGGAAGGTCCAGGTACCACACTGGGAAGGGGCAGAACCCTTACCGCCTCCAACACTGCCCGGGCTGCTTCCCGGCTGGGAAAGACCACGGAGCTGAGCAGGTCAGGCAAAACGGGGTGCAGCGGGGGCTCCTGGGTGGGCATCACCAGGGCGCACCCCACCTCCAGCTGTCGGCCGTCCTGCAGCGCCCACAACCGCTGCCATAGCTGGCCATGGGGGTCGGTCTCAAACTCCCCCAGGTGCGGGTGAGGGATTTCCTTGCAGGCTCGCAGCAGCTCAATCAGAGCGCGCCTGGTTTGCAGGCAGTCCCAGGGGTCATGGAGCAGGAAGCCGTGCTGCGCGCTCCCGGGCTGGCCGCCGGGGCGATAAGAGAGCAGCCTCCGCAGCTGGCACTGCTGGAACTGGCCGCGGCGCAGCTGCTGGAGCAGTCGCTGGTGCAGCTTGGCAGCCCGGACCCGCGCCCCTGAGCCAGCGTCAGGTGCCAGCGGCACGCAGAGGGAGTAGTTGCGTCCCGGGGAGCCCAGAATCGCGGCCAGGCGGGCATCCTGGCAGGCTCCTGGAGGATCGCCAGGGGCGTGGGCGCAAAGAGTGAAGTGAGCCAAAGTGCAGTCGGGGAGCTCCAGGGCGAAGCAGCGGTCCGGAACCATGGTCCGCGCGCAGGCCCCGCGCCGCGGGCGCAACTGCCTGGAGAGTCGCCGGAGCAGGAGCTGGGCGGGCGGGAGGCTGGCGAAGGCCATAAGGCCGCCTCCCGGTGTCCCCTCCCTCCGGCCGCGCCTCGGAAACGAAACCTGGAGGTGGGCGGCGAGGAAGGCGGAAACGAAAGCGAAGAGGCCAGCAGGCCGAGGACCCGGGGCCACTGGTTTTGGGGTGGCCTCCGCCGGCCTTGTCCTCCTCCCAGTGTGCTCTGCGCTGCAAGCGTTGGGAGGAAACTCTCGGTCCCCGGAGGCGCGCGATGGGGCAAGGTGAGGCGTTGGAGCCAGCCCGCGGCGCCTGTCCCCCGGGAGCTGACTCCCAGGGCTGTTTCTCTGCCTTCTGGCCGGGGAGCCCCGCGTTAGCCGGGCGCGAGCCTAGCCGCTTGGCACCGTGTGAGGATCTGAGTCCTCTGCCCAGCGGTAGCCGGGTGTCTGCGTTCTGGGAAGTGGCAGGTGCCTAGAGGTGGAAAGGGGCCCCCTGAACCTGGTTTGAATTCCTCCTCTGGTCGCGATGAGTCGGAATCGACTCGACCCCAACGGGGGTGTGTGGGTGTGGGTGTGTGTTTGCCTATACCCAGTGTAGTGTGTGTCTGTGTGTCAGAGAGAGAGAGATTCTTTCTTTTAGATTCAGGAATCTCTTCCCTGTGTGATCACCTTTACTACTCAGGAGAGGATTAACCAGTAAGCAAGGCACAGGCTTACTTGTGTTTACTTACTTACTAGTCTGTAGTGAAAAGTACGCACAAATAAAGCCGTGCTGGGTAACGCAGCCCTGCCCTACTGACTCTTCATCTTCTGCGTTCATTGCAAGCACCTTCCTCCTGGCCTGACTTACTCCCGCAGACCATCTGACTGCTGCTTCTCTGCCTTTAGGGCTCAGCTCTGGCGCCCATCCCGCACGCCACCCTCAGACGCCAAGGGTGGGAGCTGCTTTCACCTGCCTAGCCAGGCAGTGATCTCATTCACTTTCCACTTGCTTTCCCCTCTTCTTGAAATTACCCTCACCCTTCTGCTGACTTTCACACCAGAGAGTGAAGTTTATTTCTTCCAGTTAGTGAGCATCTCCTATATACCAGGTTCTGTATTAGGCTCTGTGGCTACATTCAAGATTCTTGACTGACAACTCTAAATTACCTCTCATTAGCCAAATTAAATGCTCCTTCCTTAGGAGTCCAGAAAGACATACCGCACCTACAGCCTCTAGTCTGTTAACATACAGAAGTCCAGCATCGCTGGTATTGCTGCCTTTGTATAGCAGGGTCGATACAGCTGTTTGGGTATCAGATGTGTTTTCATTAACTGAGAACTTTAAAAAAAAATGATTGTCACCAAAAAATGACTGGTTGGCCATTGGGAAAAATTTCTAAAGTGTGTAATTGAGGCAGAGATGGAAAATATTCGATGAGCTGAAAGCAATGAACTTTTATGACTTAATCGAATTGGACTAAACCCTGGAGTGGTGTTTCATTCTGAAAGAAAAACAGTATTTTTACCACACACAAAACATTACAGCTATGTGGTTGAAGTATGAGTTAATAAGCTAGAAAGAAATAGTAATTTATAGGGCTTTTAGCTCTTTGACGATGTTTTTATTTTCTATGGGTAATTTCACTTGTGGACATTCAGCTTGCCGTGATGTTTTCGGATGTAAATAATACACAAAAGTATGTTATAACTCCTTTTTGTTCCTTAAGGCAGTTCTGCATCCTCCCATAAGCCTTTCTTGACCCTTCTTCCGTGTCACCCTTCAAAATAATCTGGGTGAGGAGCTTCTCTTTGCTAAAGAAAGATTATTTTTATCATAGGATTTTACTCTGTAGCTTATTGCCGCTTTTTACTAGTTTTGTCACCACTGAGCTCCTTGAGGGTAAGCAGGAGGTCTAGCCTAGTCGTAATTTTCCCCTGATTCTCCACCACAAAGCCCTCTTGGCACATAGCTTGCTAAATGAACTGTCAGGTCTGATGCTGGTCTAAGCTTCGCTCTCTGTTTTCACCAACCTCCTCTCTACAAAGGGAGTAAAATCCATGACACTGCTCTATCTGAGCTTAGCCAATGTGAAGTATGTATTGAGTGTATAATACATTCAATCATAAATGAAAAATCTCTTGTCATAATCTTGAGCCCCATTTTCAAATTCCTAGATCCGAGAGGAGCCCCGGTGGCACAGTGGTTAAGAGCTCTGGCATCTAGCCAGGAGGTCAGCAGTTTGAATCCACCAGGTGCTCCTTGGAGACCCTGTGGGGCAGTTGTACTCTTCCCTATAGGGTCACTGTGAGTCAGAATTGACTCGAAGGCCCCAGGTAGGACAGAGAAGCTGATGGTTCCAGTTTAGGTGGGTTTGTAATTTCAATAAGCCTGCCTGTAGTATCCCAGCCACAGATATTTCACACACGTTCCTGTAACTGCCTGCTAGAGCTAAAGCCCTCCTGTGCAACTCCAGATAGCAAAAGACTCAAAGCCCTGTGCCTGAGCTCTCTGGACTCTGAAGAGAAGCTGCATTCTGGACAAACACTTCAAAGTAGTATAACAGCATTATTCGTAAGAAAAGCCAGAGTCGTCAACACTTATGGTATCAATACTTACAGAGTTTTCAATACTTACAGTAAAAAAACAAAAAACAAAAAAATGCAACTATACTCTCCATTTTGCTAATGGGGAAAAAAAAGGTGAGAATTAGCAAATAGAAATGCAGTAATTGAATAATAAGAAAATAGAAAAAAATACTAATTTTAAAAAGAGCTTGGCTTTTGAAAACCTGTTTAAATACATGTACTTCTAGGTTGCCTATTCAAGTGGGAAAAAGAAAAAGAAAATGCAAAGCAGAATATCAGGGATAAGAGAAAGGATAAAGCCATAGATATAAATGACAAAAAGACGATATTACATACAATTCTACATTAATAAATTTGAATATCACAAAATAAATGGGCTGGAAAAAATTGGCAAATTATATGCAAGAAATAGTGATGATTCTATAACCAAAATCCCAGGAAACAAGTTGATAAAGAGACTCAAAGCACTAGACAAATTTTATAAGGAACTTCTGTATCAATGAGCAGATAAATCCTCTACTATATGAGCCTTTGGGGTTATTTACGTATTTATTTTTTAATAATAGTTCTTCTGGGGACTCTTCTGAGTTTCCAATTCTCGTCGAGTGCCGTCAAGTCTATTCCGACCCACAGCGACCCAATGTGACAGAGTAGAACTTCCCCATAGGTTTTCTAGGCTGTAATCTTTATGGGACTAATCAAAGGGTGTTCTATTTGAGAGTTTATTTCCTCATTAAGAAATACAGTTTATATGGCAGCCTGTGAGGAAGGGTTAATACAATAGATCTAGTTGCTCACTTCTTGTACAACTTCCAGAGAGCCTGGAAGTGTTTCTGACCCTTGGCCAATCCCTGGAAACATAGCCCTTGGAAGGTTCTTTATATTAATTATTGATGTGTACACCTGGAGCGATGGACCATGTTGCGTATATCTGCTTGCCAGAATTACTTTGTGTTAACAACCTTGGTGACATGCACCTGATTTCATCATTGGGGTCCTGAGGCTTGGTTGCCATGGCTGATCGCAAAGCAGGATACGCCTATGTGTCTAGTCTCCGTAAAACCCCAGGCCCTGGGATTCAAACAGCTTTCCCAGCAAAGATATTTCATATATATTCTGGTGGTTCCCTGCTTGAGATAAAGCCCTCCTGTGCAACCCCAGATGGTGAAAGACTCAAAACCTTCAAGTATATCTTTTTCGTGTTGCTCTTGTTTTGCCTCCTTTTACCGTAATAAAACAGAGTGTAACCTGCTACTGAGTCTTAATGAGTTCTTTCTGTGGCTTTGAGATTCCTGAAACACAGCCCCCTGCAAACATACACACGGAAATTGAGTAAGTTTCAAAGAACGATATTCACTTATTTTGAAGCATTTTGATATTCCATATCACTTCTTTAAACACACACGGCTAAATCTCTGGATCAATAAATGAGTGAAAAGGCAAGCCGAAGAGTGAAAGAAAATTTTGCAACACATATAACTGACAAAGTGTACATTAGACAAAGAATTCCTACAAATGAATAGTAAAAATACAGAAAACCTGAAACAAAGATGAGCAAAAGATTTGAACAGGCATTTCGTAGAAGAAGATATCCAAAGGGCTAGCAAACACATGAAAAGGTGCTCAACATCATTAGTCGTCCCAGTAATGCAAAATAAAACCACAGCATAATACCACTATGTGCTCACCCCAAAACACCAAAATCCAAACTTGCTACTGATGAGTCAATTCCTACCCATGGTGACCCCATATATTGCAGAATTAACTGTTCCATAGAGTTTTCTTGGTTGTAATCTTTGCAGAAGCAGATCTCCAGGCCTTTCTTCTGTGGTACTGCTGGGTGGGTTCAAACCACCAACCTTTAGGTTAGTCATCTAGTGCAAACTGCGCCACCCAGGAATCGTTATACACTCACCAGAATGGTTAAAATTAAAAGAAAAAAAAAAAACCTTAAAACTTGCAATTATAATACCAAGTGAAAAGGATGATTTATTTATTAATATTTTTATCTGACATGTAGGAGGTGCTCTATGAGAACTTGTTGAAGACAAGAAGGAAGGAGGGAAAGAAAGAGTATCTGAAAGCCTGAATGAATGAATGAATGAATGAGGAAAACTGGTCTAGATAGAGTAGACTAAAAAAACTAGGAAGTAATAATTAAATACCGTGACAATAATGATCATTTACTGAGCAGTATTAAGGGTTTAAATCCCCATTCAAGCCCTTACTCCCTCAGCGATATAAATTTCCTCAGCTATAAAATAAGCTAGTACGTGTAAAACATAACCTAGTCCCTGGCACTTAGTGCTATGCCTGCTAGATATTTCTAGTAGAGTATGCAGGTTCTGCTCTCAGTTCTTCATACGCATTACATCATTCAATCCTTAAAGGACCCTGTGAGTTCGATACTGATATTCGTATTTCCCAGATGTGTTAACAAGCATCAACCAGGTAAAGAACTTTACCTACAATGATCCCACATTGGCTGAACTAAAATTCAAACCTCAAAATGTTTAGCTGCAAAAAGCCTGTGTTGTTACTCACTGTGTGATACCTAACATTTCATGTGAAATGAAAACTAATTGGGTTTTCATTTCCTTATACACAGGTGACTCAGGAAAAAAGGTGTTTCTTAATTGAGCCAGATTATGGTGAGAGTTTAACATACTTTTGGCTAAGAAGACTTCAAGGCCTTGAATACTATCCCCTGTTGTGTAATTGGTAGTCATTAAGTATTTGTCTCTTGTTTTACAAAATTGCCTTTCAGTTTCCTTGTTAGGGAAAATGAAAGTCACCTTTGTTTCTATTCAGAATATAATACTATCAGAATAACAACAGTTAAAAATAACTGACCACTTAAAATTTCAGGCACAGTTCTGAGTATATTAGCCTTTTTAGTATGCAAAAAATCCCATGAGATATCCCGTTTTGCAGATGAGGAAATAGAGCTCCAGCAAAATAAAGTCACTTGCCCTAAGTCACACAGTAAGTGGTGAAGCGAGGTTTATGACTCCACAAGCTGTAATCTTAACCACAAGGGCTGTTTGATCTTTCCTGAAAAACCATGAAAGCAAAAGACCACTTGCTCAAGGACAATTCTGCTGCTGCTGCTTGTTACTAGCTGCCGTCAAGTTGACCACTGACCCATACACACGTGATGGACTTTTTTGATTCATAGACTTTTCATTGCTGGTGTTTTGGGACTTTGTCTTAGTTTGGATGCTCTAGTGAAACCTGTGCAGAGTCACAACAACACGAAGGCCTCCAGACGGTGGCTGCACCTGAAGTGCGTTTGCCTGAATTCCAACCCGGGTCTCCCCTGTGGAAGGCAAGAATTCTATCACTGAACCAGTCCTGCCCGTCTTTCCACAAATATCATGAACATATAAGACCACGTGCTCAAACACAATTCTAGTTAAGGACAGCTAAAGGAAGAAAATTTCAGTAAAAATGCAATGATGCTTTCTAAGAAAACTGTAAAAATAAATAACAAGCTGCAATAATTCTTGCCAATTATGAAGGATGTTAGACAAACATTGGACGCTTCTGGGTGACAATGTCAGCTGAAGATGAGACAGAACAGTCACAAAAGGGCCAAAGATGGTATGATCTCATTTCTATCAAATAGACCGATATCTAGAGACTGAAGCTTATTAGTGGCGGAGGGAACGGAAAAAGGGAGCCACCGTCTAGGGGTCGCTGAGTTTCTGTTAATATCAATGGAACATTTTGGAAAAGTATAGTAGGAATGGGCACTCAACGTGATGAACATAATCAATGTCACTGAATTGTACAGGTGCAAATTGTTGAATTGGCAAACGTGTTGCTGTATTCTATATGTATGCCACGATACAAAATGTTTAAATGGCATAGAAATGAAGAAAAATATAAATGTCCAATTATAATACTATCAAAACATATAAATTAAACTGCATAACTAAACAAGGGCTGAGCCAGGCATTTTGTTCTCTACCTGCGCATTTTGCTGTCATCGGTAACGGACCTGGAGCCAATGGTTTCGCCGATCATCCTCCAACGATTAAACACTCTTTTTGTGCTGTGGCCTCAAAGATAAGCTTTCACTGAGAACCAAAAAGGTGGAAACTTTTGCACAGTCATGTCATGAGTGAGCAATACAGCAACAAATTATTATTATTATTGTTATTTTTAAATCACACCACCTTTATTTGTTGGATGAGCTAGAAGACAACACACAGGATACTGAAAGCGAGTGACCTCCTAGGTACCTGTTTTGAGTTGCACCTGCTTATCCTCTGCCTGGCCAGTCTCAGTAGCCCGGGGCTCCTTTCTGTCCCCTTCTGAGGCCCAAACATTTGAGTTAGGCACGTGAGGCCCCCTACATCCCCTTACATTAATTTTGTGATGTTCAATTCCCACCAACTTGCCAGTGAATTAAGAGTACTCTATCTCATACATACAAAACTACATGGCTGTGGAGAGCTGGAAAAGGTTTAAAACATAATGACACTTATATACAAGCTGTGGCTTCACACCGTGGCTTCACACCAATAAAAACAAACAGACATTTATTTTGTCCTTGATTTTTGGTGCAACTTATACGTATACATTATATTGTATTTTTTAAAAGTAATAAATCAACCGTATATACAAATAAAATCACAAATGAAGGCAAATGAATGCATTGGCATGTTGTGACTGTAATTTACTGGACCAGAAAGGTGAAATTCTAGGACTTTAGTCCTTGTCCATAACCAGACTAGGACACTGCATACACACACACACACACACACACATACATCAAGTTAGAAAGGATGTTATTTATACAAGTAGATATAGACAGTGAGGCAGAAAAAGGCAGAATTTTTGCCTTAGAACTGAGCCTTCAGTATTGGCTTGATTCCAACTTTCATTTTCATGAAGAGAAAAATCGAAACTGAGCCAGCTGAGAGTTACTCAGGAGAGGGTGTGTCCTTCCTCTCCTCTGATGGGTGGCTGGGAGCTGCCGTTGATTTTCACAGCCATATAAAATGAGTCTCTCCAGCTTGCAGGGACAGCTCCAGGTGCCCAGCCACGATGTGGATACTCATGCCAGTGGCTTTTGCAGGAAAGCTGTTGAATGTTTTCAGACAGCAGCTGAGTTCCATGTGGTGGACCCTGGTCCCGCTGTTCTTCTGGCTCAAGGCAACATTTTGGTTGGCCGGTCCCCACAGGAGACAGCAGAAGCAGCAGGGTAAGGAATCAAAAGATGAGAAGCAAGAAGCAAAAGAAGATCTGCCCACTACTCCCACCAGTGTCAACTACCACTTCACACGTCAGTGCAACTACAAATGTGGCTTCTGTTTCCACACGGCCAAAACGTCCTTTGTCTTGCCCCTGGAGGAGGCCAAGAGAGGGCTGCTTTTGCTTAAGGATGCAGGTAAGTCCAGGATCACAGAAGGGAATGACAATGCTCAATAACAGGGTAGTGAGGTGAGACAGGAGTGGGATGGGGGCACGTATAGGCTGGAGAGCTTCTCCAGAGCCTGGAGGCATCGTTTCCCATTGCATAGTGAAGATGCCATCTGGCAAGAAAATGCCAGGGGAATTTTGGAGTGGGTACCTTGGTCTTCCAAAATTGCAGAGTTGACCAGCAAACTCATTTCTCCTGCCTCTTTCAGGTGAGTGAAAGTACATGGACGCAAACACCTGTCCCCTGTTGTGTCTAGTGTGGAAAAGAGCAGGTTGGGAAGAGTTGTCTTATTCTCTGAATAGGTTGAAACTCTGGACAGAGGGAGACAGAGCCTATTCTTAGAATCCAAGCACACATGGATTTGGTTTTTCCAGGCACAAGTTAATGAGGAAAGTTAAAAGCAAAAACAAACACAAACTTTGATGTAAGCACAGCAATGTTTGACCCTTTTATTTTGAATTATGTGCTCTTAAGACGAAAATAAAAAAAAAAAAACTATGCGTAACTTAAATTTAACAATGACTTTGCTCTGAAGACTGCTTACTGAACGTTTCGCATTAATACCCTCCAGGCATCTCAGATATAATTAGCATGTCCAATTTGAATGCCACATCTTCTACTCCAAACCTGTTCTTCCTTCATTCCTTGCATTCGTGTCTTCTTTAGGGCACCTACTAAGCTGGGAACTTCAGCAACATTGGTGGCTCCTTTCTCTCCTTTATTGTCTTTTTGTAGTGAAGTATAAGATGCATCCACAAAGTTGCACAGATCCTAAGTGGACCAGTTGATGGGTTTTCACAAAGAGAACACAGCGTGTGACCAGCACTCAGATCAAGAAACAAAACACTTGCAGCGTCCCAGAAGCCTTTGCCCCCTTCCAGCCACTACCCTTTCCCCCAAGGGCAATTGCTAGCTAGCTTGTCTTCTAACACATGGATTAGTTTAGCCTGACTTTTTTACTTTAGATAAATGAAATCATACCGTATGGACTTGGTGGGGTCTGACTTATTTTGCTCAGTATTATGTTTGCTTGTTCATCAACGTTTCATTGGTCAAGAAAAGACCTGCCTTGCCGTTCCTAGCATGCTTGAGCTCATTTCTCTCCAGATCTCGAGTCATTCATCTAACTTATCTCGTCTCTGCTGTTCTTACTGATAACACATTATCTTTGTTAAAATATTTGGATGATGTAACTCTCCGCCTAACTCTATTACATGACTTACAGGAGAATATCGTGCAAGAGGTAGATTCGAAGACCAAATTTGGTAGCATGTTCTGCAAGGCCCTTCTCAAACTCACTGTTGCCATAAGCACCCTCTACCCCAATTGCCCTAAATCCTCTCCATAGTAGTTACATCAAATTACATCCACTCTCCCGAAACGTGTGCTTCATCAGTCCTCTGATCATACTAGTCTCTCATCTCGGAATGCCAACCCCCAAAATCTCTGTGGGTGAGCTTTCAAAACTCCTTAGAATTCTTCTTGGTCCTCTTCAGGCAGAATTAACATCCTCCCCCTTCATGGCACTTTCCATTAACATTTAGGATAATGCTGTTAAAATTGCTCCGTTGTGTTTTGTTGTGTTTTAGTATCTGGGTCTTCTAAGAATTTGAGTCCCAAGGTACTTCTTGAGGTTGGTATATCTGTTATCACTTATCTACATTTTAAAGGGTATAAAGCCAATACTCAGAAGACTTAAATAACTTGTCAAAATTAGTAACTGCTAGAGATCAAACTCAGACCTTGGTCTTCTGAAACAAGAGTCTGAGTTTTTCCCATTTGTACCAAACCTCCTTACTTACTCTACTCATTCATTTGTACACCTGGAAACATTTGTTAAATGCTTATTATATTCTAGATATTTTTGTAAGTCCCAGGGGTACACTGAAGGCTATGATTCAACCTTGGGACTCAAATTTAATCAGTAAGCAAATTTGTTCCACCGAATGAAGTTCTACATGCTCACTTCATAGAGTGGATTGTGACCCTACAGTCCTGGATGTGAATCCTAGCTCTGTTATTCTCTAGTGTATGGTCTTGAATAGGTTATTTATCATTTCTGGACCTCAGCTCCTGCATCTGAATAATGGGACCATAATTTCTTTACTGGATTAATTTAAGAATTAAGTAGGTTGCACAAATGAAATTGCCAAGTGGAATATTTGATACTTAGTAAGTTCCAAATTGCAAGAGAAATATGTGGCAGTCTGCTCCTGTAAAGACAGCCTGGGAACCCCATGGGGCAGTTCTACTCTGTCCTGTAAGGTCCCTATGAGTTGGAATTGACTCGATGGCAACAGGTTAAGTACTTAGTTCAGTTTGTTGAATAGAAAATGTTCTCAGGGAACTTTGTGGTTTATTGTTTTGTTCGCCCCCAGACCAGAGCCCTGAACCTCTCTGGTATTCTAGTTGGTGTTTCTTACCATTCCAGTCCTGTGTCCAAATCTGTTTTCTATTGTCATTATGTCTGACGCTTGATCCTTTGGTTTCTAATTCTCATATCTTCTTCCATTTTTATGCTTTGTGGCTCTTCCCGTCTACTCTCCACGCTTCAGACCTAGAGTCGCTTCTGTCTCCAATCTGAGCGTGGAGTCTTGCTTCTGCGCTGTCAGCGCCATCCACGTTCTATGAAGTGAGCATGTAGAACTTCATTCGGTGGAACAAATTTGCTTACTGATTAAATTTGAATCTTAATTCCCAAAACTCTCCTATATTATTTGACTGACCCTTTTCTGACATTCTATTCTTATTGTATGTGTGCAATTGTTTCTCTTATCTTTCTGCAGGTGTTAATCATAGATGTTTTTAAGGTTTCTTCTTCCTGTATTTTCTCCGTTTGTCTCTGTATTTGGGTTCATTCTGGAAGTGGCTCACTAAGCTATGAGTCACTAACACACAGCAGCTCATAAAGATTCAGTGAACTGTGTTGAACTGAACTGAATTAGAAAAGAATGCCACTGTTATAATATCACTGTAGAAAACTGTGGATTTCAAGATATTCTGGGTCTTCTAGTTCCTTACAACATATTTATCTTCAGTGCCTTCCATTTCTCTTCTGTTGTTGCTGTATGTTATGAAGTCAACTCTGACTTATAGCGGTCTCATGTGACAGAGTAGAACTGCCCCACAGGGTTTCCAAGGCTGTTATCTTTACGGAGGCAGACTGCCACGTCTTCCTCCCGTGGGGCCACTGGTGGGTTCGAATCAAAGACCTTTTGGTTTAATAACAAAGCACTTAACCACTGTGCTACCAGGGCTCCTATTTCTCTTCTACTATAATTACAGTAAAATAATTGAAAGATAGGAAATTAAACACACACACACACAAAGCCATTGGAGCATTGCAAGTATTAGCATATGTGTCTGTAGAGGAGATAGCTTTAAGAAACTCATCACATTATTCCCTAAACTCAGGAAGATTCAGAAATTGGAAACATTGTATCATACAGAAGGCAGATGTCAGACTGAAGGGAGGTGATAGTCTAAAAACAGGTCTACCCCACCTTCCTGTCAGACTGAAGGGAGGTGATAGTCTAAAAACAGGTCTACCCCACCTTCCTGCATAGCCAGGCAATATGCCTCCCCAATTCCCTCAGAAGGGAGAAGGTTTATTTGTGAAGAATCTGAACCACAAGGGCTGTGCCCTCAGGTACAGCAGGAAGGAGGAGAAAAGCTCGTCACTGAAAACAGAGGAATGAAGTGCAAATCTGCCTAGTGAACAGTGAGAACCACGTGTCCCAGATGCCGGCAGCCGGGCACATAATACGTGGGCACAAGATTGGAGATTCTTCTCTGGGGAAGCAAAATGGCCTCAAAGGAAAGACCAAAGATGTTGGCATTTATGGATTATCTAATGAATAATCTCTTTTACTTCCCTATCACCCTATGGTGAAGCCCTCCTTTTGGCTAGTCCCCTCCGTAATTGCAGAAACCCCATCAGTTGTTTTGTGCCTCATTCAAATATAAACAGACAGAACCGAACAAAAAAAAGAACATGAAGAAGGAAACTTAAAAACATCTATAATCAATAATTGCAGAAAGATAAGAGAAGGAATTACACATACGAAATAAGGATAGAATGCCACAAAAAAAAAAAAAAAAAAAGACTCGTCCGACAATAAAGGAGAGTTTTGGGAATTAAGAAAATGGGATTTTTAAAATGAAAATTTTAATAGCCTAAAAGGTAAAGTCTTAGGAATATGGGATAAAAGACAAAGAGGTGGACAATTGGAAGAAAAAGTAATAAGAAAATAAGGGTTAAATCTAGAGAAGTTTCACCGTGCCACTAATAGACTTTCCAGAAAGAGAGAAAAGTAAAAATTAAGAAGCGGAATTATCAAACAAATAATGTAAGAAAGCTTTCCAGAGCATAAACAGCTGTGTTTTCTGATTGAGATCTTTCCAAGTAGCCAGGACAATTAAGAAAGACAGGTTTCACTAAGGCATGGAATCTTAAAAATTCAGGCTATTAGAGAGAAAGCTTCCAGAAAGGGCAAAAAAGGCAAACACTCGCTAAGAATTATGAATAAGAATGTCCCCAGACTTTTGAACAACAATATTAAAATCTAAAAGACAATAAGCAGTGCCCTTAAAATTCCAAGCAAATAAGCTGATTTCACTCCAAATATTACATCTGGCCAAACGATTGTTCATGAATGTGTTTTTAGACACGCTAGCCTGCACTTTAATTCACACTTGACGTTTTTCAGGAAGCTCCTAAATATGTTCTCCAAAACAAGGAAGTATACCAAGAGAAAGGGGAAGACAAGAGATCTAGGACAAAGGGCACACAGTACGAGGGTGAGGTGGTGAAGTTAAATCCCCCACTGATACTGAACGACACTCCCGTGGAAAAATCTGACCCAAGAAGCATTCCAGATTGTGGTGGAAATGGCTTCCCACTTTGCTAATCTCTGGGCTGCCTCGCTGCACCCTTTGGCTTCTTAGCCCTCCCGTCATAAAAGTGTCTAATTCCCTACATTAAAATATATCAATTTTAAAATAGGAAAAACAAAACGTCAAGTGATTTTTTTTTTTTTTCTGGTAGAGCCTCAATTACGTGCATGGTTATTCCCATGGAGTGAGACTGATGTTTGGGAACTGGAATTGGGGGATAACGGGACATTGTAATTTCATTTTTTTTACCTTGAGAAAATATTGCTTTTGCCATTAAAACTAATAATGGATATCTGTAAAGTGAAAACACAATCAGAGGGAAAAATTCACATTTCTCTTCTACCAGGTATGGAGAAGATAAACTTTTCAGGAGGAGAACCATTCCTTCATGACCGAGGAGAATACCTCGGCAAGCTGGTAAAGTTCTGCAAAGTGGAGCTACAGCTACCTAGTGTCAGCATCGTGAGCAATGGAAGCCTGATCCGAGAGAGGTGGTTCAAAAATTATGGTAAATGGCATTGACTGACCCTTCTATTATTGCTACATTGCTACTATTATTGTTTTCTCTATTTCCTTGCATCCTAGTCCCTGGGCCGAGACCTGATGGGGAAAAGAAAGAGAAGAGAAGCAAAACTGCTTATTCTAATCTCTTTCCAAGTTATTCAGGGGGGAGTTATGCCAATTTTAGTTCTGTGGGGCTCTAAGCAAACAATGTGGCAAGATAGGTAACAGAAAAAAAAAATTGTAAACACAACTATTCTGTACATTTCATCTTAGCACCTATTGATACCTATGGCCTTAGTTTAAGCACTAGTGGGGAGAATTAACACAATTTACTATTTTGTAAGTTCTGATCATACTGTTGGAAACCCTGGTGGCATAGTGGTTAAGAAAGCTACAGCTGCTAACCAAAAGGTTGGCAGTTCGAATCCACCAGGTGCTCCTTGGAAACCTTATGGGGCAGCTCTACTCAGTCCTATGGGGTCGCTATAAGTTGGAATCGACTCAACAGCAGTGGGATCTTCTGGTTTGCTGTTAATATTCAATTTTTAAAAAATTCTGTAAGTATTTCTTTTAATGGTCTCATCTGTCGGTTCTGTGATTGTCCTGAAACAGTAGCTTTTACCTTGGGCAGCACTATCGGCGCTGAAGGACTTTAAATACCTATGTTGTGACTAATTAAATCAGAATGTCATGGCATATGGACTGGCTATACTGGGGGGGGGCTTCAAGTAATTTCAAAGTGTAGCCAGGATTAAGAACCACTGGATCCTAAGATTGCTAAACTTCCCTACAGCTAAGTTTTAGGTACATCTAATGGGGTTAAAGCACTTGGCCGGGCACTAACTGAAAGGTTGGCAGTTTGAACCCACGAGCCGCTCTGTGGGAAGAAGATGTGGCAGTCTGCTTCCATAAAGATTTACAGCCTTGGAAACCCTACGGGGCAATTCTGCTCTGTCCTATAGGGTCGCTATGAGTCAGAATTTGACTCCGACGGCATTGGGTTTTTTTTTTTTTTTTAATGTGCGTGGAGTCCCTGGATGGCACAGATGGTTAAACACTTGACTACTAATTGAAAAGTCCACCCAGAGGCATCTAGGAAAAAAGGCCTGGTGATTTACTGCCAATTAAAAAAAAATAAGAATAATAACAACCATTAAAACCCTATGGAGCCAAGTTCTACTCTGACTCACATGGAGTCATCATGGGCTGGAATCGACTTGATGGTAACTTTTTTTTTTTTCCTTTAAGGTGCTTGAAGAAGTACCTGGAACTTAGTAAGCACTTGAAAGGTGTTAGCTGTTATTACTATCATTTTAAGAGACAGTTGAAACTTAACTCTTACAAGTACAAGTCAGCTGAGTTTGCTAGCTGATGGAACCTTGACGCCCTTCAAAGGACAGTTGCATTTCTGATCTGTTGACCATGTGGACAGGATCCTGAGAAGTCTTGTCAAGTTGGTTCAACATGCCCCATTGCTCCAGGCACACACAACAACGTCTACTAACGATAGAAAGAATATTCTTATGGCCACATACTCAGAGTTCCAGGTTCCCTTGAATACATGCAGGAACTGAGCAAACAGATCTTCTCTTTATTGAGTCTTTCCTGTCAATGGCTTTTATAAGAAAATCTGAGAACAGGAGGAGGGGATACCATAGTAACAGAGCAAATGTTGGAGGGGTGGCTGATTAAATCAATTGACCTAGAAGATGCTCAGTTTACTTGGAAATCAGCTCATAACATGCTACATTGTAGGGAGGGGGCTGTTGACCCTCTGGCTCCTCCACCAGACTTCCGTTTATCTCGGTTTTCTCAGCATTTAATACAGTACTACCTGACATATAATAGGGTCTCTGTAAATATGTGCATGATGAATTAAGTATACAAGCAATGTCAAGAAGAGGACAGTGAACTTGGCAAAAATATTAGTGTTCTTCTACATAACAATTATTTGCATGGTGGGAAAAAGAGAAGTAAATCTATAATTGTTTATAGATCATAAAATCATATAACTTTGAACCGTCTTTGAAGTTATATGATTTCAATGCAAGAATAAATTTAAAAATCTCATTTAAGTATATTGATATGGTCACACATATGTACATGTGGGGGGTAGTGGTGGTTCGGTGGTGGAATTGTCACCTTCCATGTGCGCCTCTGCACAGCCACCACCCCTCTGTAAGTGGGGACTTGTGTGTTGCTATGATGCTGAACATATTTCAGCAGAGCTTCCAGACTAAGACTAGGAAGAACAGCCTGGTGATCGACCTTTAAAAAATCTGCCAATGAAAAGCCCGTGGATCACAGCAGTCTGATCTCCATTGTATGTGGGGAGCCATGAGTCAAGGGCCGACTGAATGCCAGTTAACAACAACGCATACATACATGTATGCCAGAGTTTTAAAATAGTCATAGTTTTAGGCTGGGTTCTTTAGAGAAGCAAAACTAGTGAACCGTATATATATATATACACACACACACATACATACACACACACACACATATATATATACACACACACATGCTACTGTCACAGTGGTTAAGAGCTTGGCTGCTAATCAAAACGTCAGCAGTTCAAACCTACCAGCTGCTCCTTGGAAGCCCTATGGGGCAGTTCTACTCTGTCCTATATGGCTGCTATGAGTTAGAATTTACTTGATGGCAATGGGTTTGGTTTGATATATATATGCAGAGAGAGGTACAGAGCTAGATTTATCTCAAGGAAATGGCCCACGTGGTTGTAGAGGCTAGCAAGTTCCAAGTTTGTAGGTCAGGCATCAGGCTGGAAGCTTGTCTTGACTCATGTAGCTCCAGGGGCTGATGAACCCAAAATCAGCAGGCAATATGGCAGGACGCTGGCTTAAGCCCCAAGAACCAGATGAGGATGAGCGAGATGCAGGACCCAGAACAAGTAAGCGAACTTTGTCAGAACATTCATGTGTATATTGGATGCAGGCCACGCCCCCAAAGAAACTCCCCTTACAACTGACTGGGTGATTATATCAGATCACATAATGGAAGATGACTACACCATTACATAACTGCCAAAGCACTGAGAGTCACGGGCCAGCCAAGTTGACATACAACCTTAACCATCACAGTCATGTATAATTATCTGTACATCTTATCACATATGTATATTTTTTTCAAAATTGTTTCACACAAGCACCAAGTATCATTCACATTTCAGTGATGTTTGTGAGTGTAAGGAAAAAGCAAAATATATTTTATCATAAAGAGATAAAAACTATTTAATGGGCTTGGTTTTTGGATAGAAAAGTTTAAAGATTTTCACTTTCCCTCAGGTGAGTATTTGGACATTCTTGCTATCTCTTGTGATAGCTTTGATGAGCAAGTGAATGTCCTTATTGGTCGTGGTCAAGGAAAGAAGAACCATGTTGAAAATCTTCAAAAACTGAGGAAGTGGTGCAGGGATTATAGAGTGGCGTTCAAGATAAATTCCGTCATTAATCGATTCAATGTGGAAGAGGATATGAACGAACAGATTAGAGCATTAAACCCTGTCCGCTGGAAAGTAAGTACATGGTGTTGCTTTTTCTGGTGTTTATTAAGAAAAACACTGTCTTCAATGAAATCAAAAATGATACTGACTCAGAGAACTCTCAGCGTAGTGGGCCAGCCTAGAAACTTGGTGCCTGGTCCTTCTTCCACCTCTGTTAAATGATCAACTACTTAAGCTTCCTATGTCTCAGTTTCCCTGTGTGAAAACTAGAACTGTTTTCCTTCTGGAATATTGTGAAAGTTGAGTTCCAGAGATTTGCTAAACGCTTGGAGATGTTATCAAGAATATTTCACTGGAAAGTCTAAATTATATTTATTTTTGAATTTAATATTACTAGATTTCTTCTTAAAACTCTTGCTAATTTATAACGTATATATTCTCTTCATAAATTCTGGTGATACTAAGATTTTTATTGAATTATTAGGAGATGTTATGAGCAAAGCCAGCCCCGAGTTTTGTCAAAACACCCGCTCTGGAACTCCAGTCTGCTTAAGATTCAAACTTGTGCTTGAATCTCTCTCCTCCATCATGCTTCCCTTCCCCCTCTGTGTCCGAAGTGGGGGTGGGTGCTGGGGATACAAAGATGAATGCGATACAAGCTTCTTAAGGTGCTTGCTGCCTTGTGAGGCAGAAGGCCATGAAAGCAAATAATAACAACACATGTAACCTAGGGTCAGTTGTGGTGTGTGTTAAGGAACTGAGGGATCACAGAAGGAGTGACCAAGGAAAGAAATAAAAGGAGTTAACAAAGAAGGTAATACTGAGGGCATTTTTAGAATTTATTCTAAGCTGACTAAAATAATAGTAGAATAGATCTGTTAAACTGTATTAATTACATGCCATTCCATTATGTAAGAGCCCTGGTGACCTGAGATCTGTTCTGACTCCATCTTTGACCAGCTGTGTTACCTTTTTGTCATTGTGGACAAGTCACCTGCCCTCTCTGGGACTGAATTTTTCCTTTTCAGATGATGGTATTACTTATAATGAAATAATACTGGATAGGTAGGTAGGTAGACGATGGATGGATGGATGGATGGATGGATGGATGGATGGATGGATGGATGGATGGATGGATGGATGGGTGGGTGGGTGGGTGGGTGGGTGGGTGGATGGATGGATGACAGATGATAGATGATGGATGGATAGGAAGGTAGATAGGTAGACAGACATATTTATATATTAATGAGTGTTGCAATTGAATACTTAATAGCTTTGGAAAACTGCCCTTTTGCATTAAGTGGAAAACAAACAGATTCTAGAGACTTTTATAAGAATGTATTAAAAATCAGGAGAAAGAGCAAAAGGTTGAAAAGAATTTATCTCTTGGTTTTAGAATGATAAGTGATTTGTTTATTTTCTTATGCTTTCTTTAGAGTTCATATTACTCTGGCCTATAGGGTCGCTATGAGTCAGAATCGACTCGACGGCAGTGGGTTTTAGTGGTATTTCCTTTAATGAACATCCATTATTTTTTACTTTGAGGAAAAAAAAATTAGATCATGTGACCAAATATAGTGTAGACCAGGTTTTTAAATTTTATATTTTAGGAATGTGGGTATTTCTACTACCATATTTCTGAATTTCAGGGTTAGCTCTCATTGCCCCAAAGTATTGCCTTTATAGAATGTTCCTTAGGATTCTTTGCTTAATTAAAGGCAGATGAAGCTTGGATCAGAGGGAAATTAAGTTAAGAGGGGTGAAAAATGATGGAAGGTGCCTTAAAGAAGACGCTGCTCTTGTTTTTCAGGTCTTCCAATGCCTGATAATCGAGGGTGAGAATTCTGGCCCGGATGCTCTGAGAGAAGCAGAAAGGTTCGTCATTAGTGATGAAGAATTTGAAGGGTTCTTAGACCGCCACAAAGAGGTTTCCTGCTTGGTGCCTGAATCTAACCAGAAGGTAGTATAAAGCAAAAGTTGTTTTCTTTACCATCACATGTGTAGGTTGATTTCAAAGAGGGAAGTGGCTGTCCCTTGCCCAAGGTGATCCACACATCCTTATTTTAGGGGCGTGGCATGGAAAAAGTAAGGAGCTCAGCCTTGGAAGCCAGAGTTGAGGTCCACCATCACTTCCGCTGCGTTCAATTGTGTGGTCTTCTAATGAGCTCCATTTTCCCACTGGGGGGAAAAAATGTATACACGCACACACACGTATATATACATGTCTGTCTGTCTGTCTGTATCTCATAGCCTAATGCCTAAAGCATAGAAGGAACTGATAGTACTATATTGATATCAGTACATAGTATTGATATCAACACTATCACATTATTTACTTAAATTATGTCTCTGGATAATTTCAAAAGTTGGGTCAAATGTAGAAGAAATGTTGCACCAATTCTTTGGTTATCTAATGTGATTATTTGGGGGTATGTCTTATTAGTACAAACTTCATTCAATACATAGGCTAAGTTCATGTCTGCGCTATAGAACTTCCAGGTGTTACTACAGGCAGAGTGAGTGTTTCAATGGTGTGTTATCAAAAGCCAAAGAAAAAAAGAATTCCTATTTCTCCCTACCACACTGGGGGAAACTTCTTGTATGTGAAAGCTATGAAGAAATTAATACACAGTAATAATATAATTAATTTACATGTTATTATTTATTTATATGTTCATATATTAATAGCTTAATACTATATATTTGATATATTTGAATATATAAAAATTAAAAGCATATATGACACACAGAAATTAAAAGTAGCATATGCTAATATGCTGTATCATATTGAATTGTATAAAATATATTATTACATATAAAAAGTTCTTAAAATAAATAAAAATTTATCAATACCTAAAAAAAAAAACAGGCAATGGGCATAAATAGAAATTTTGTAGAAGAAAAACAGTCAAGAAACACTTTTTTACAATGTTCAATATTATAAGTATTGAAATAAATATCAATTAAAACATAATAGTCAATAAACATTTTTAAGTGTTTGATATTATAGGCATTCATAAAAAGTCAAACCCTTTGCTATCAAGTTGGTGACGACTCATAGGGTCCCTAAAGGACAGAGTAGAACTACCCCATGGGGTTCCCGAGGAGCGGCTGGTGGTTTCCAATTGCAGACGTTTTGGTGAGCAGCCGAGCTCTGAACCACTGCACCACCAGGACTCCACTGGCATTCATAGATCATGTGAATTAAACGCCGAGATGACTTTACACGAAAATGCAGTGAGAAGCAATTTCATATCGTTCTAAGAGGGCAAACCATTGCAACCCTCCTAGAAAAGAAATTGGTAACATAGAGTAACGGCCCTAAAAATGTTCACATATTTTGATTCAGAGATTTCACTTCTAAGAGCCTACCTTAAAATATAGTAAATATTCAGAGATGCAGAAATATTTATGTTAAAGTGTATGACTGCAGTGTCAAGGATAATAGTAAAAAACTGAAGGCTGTCTAATAGTCAGTGCTTAATGAACGGGTAAATTATGATATGTTCACAGAATGAAATATTATACTGACCAAAAATCACATTTCAAAGAATATTCAAGGGTAATTGTTCATAGTATAATACCAGTTACAAATTGATAGCAGCGTGTAAGTTTAAATTCAAGTTTAATCCTAATATGTTAAAAACGTGTATGTCCCCATCTCAGGGTAGTGGCTATATTAGCAATTGTTGTTTTCTTTCTTTACAACTTTTTGAAATTTTCAAATTGTCTAAAATAATATTAGCTTTATTGTTTGAAAAGGCATTTAAACATATTTTTAAAAACCTCTCCTCATCTTCCACCAAAAAAATACACCTTGGGCAAAATTTCTCCCCCATCTGTTTATGGAATGATAGAAATTCCCAAAACAGAAATTCTCTCCTTATGCATTTGATGTCTGAGCTTTTGGATAAATTGGTTGAAGTCTCAAGGTTAGAGTTTAGCACAGAATGCGTGTGACAATCCCTGAATGAAAGACAGCAGGGCCTTCCAAAAGAAGAGAGAGAGAATAGGGGAGAAAACCGTCATATCTATACGTTGTTTTATTTGAGTTTTTAAGTCCTGGCTTCATTATGTAGTTCATGTGAGATAAGAGCAAATCTGATAAGCTGTAGTGATCATTACTGTTTATTGAGTTCCTCCTTTTACCTGGAACTGTTAGCCCTTTGACACATTGCAAATAATTTTCACAAATGTTTTATGAGCTAGGTTTTATTATCCCATTATACAAATAATGAGGTCGAGGCTTAGATGTTAATTGGCCTGACTTATATCTGAGGCAGAACCCATTAAGAGGCAAAACCAGGAGTTTGATGACCCCAAAGCCCATGCACCTTCTACTAGCCAGTATAATTGAAACTTAAGTGTGTTGGACAAACCACCTGGGGGTCTTGTTGAAAGGCAGATCCTGATTCAGTATATCAGAGGTGGGGTCTGAGATTCTGCACTTTTAACAAGCTCCCAGGTGATGTTGATGCTGCTGGTCCACCCATCACGTCCCACTTTAAGTAGCAATGTCCAGATGTGGCTAAGCATGGGGTGAGCAAACTATGGCCTGAGGAATGAATCCAGCCTGCTGCCTGCTTTATATGGTCTGCAAGGGAGGCATGGTTGGGAAATTAATCGAAACAGGAATAATCTTTCATAACCAAAGAAAATTGTATGAAATTGAATTTTCAGTGTCCGTAAATAAGGTTTCCACGGGACACAGCCATCCCTTTCTTTCACAGGTCGCTATGGCAACTTTCCGGCTACAACTGCAGAAATGAGTAGTTGTGTAGGAAACTGCATAGTCTGTAAAGCCAAAACTACATACTGCTTGGATCTTTACAGAAAGTTTGCAGACCCCTGCTGTATACCTACAGAAGACATAACTCCTTAAGAGTAATGTTGTTGTTGTTAGCTGCCAACAAGTCAGGTTCGATTCCTGGTCAATGCACCTCACGAACAGTCACCACCAGTCTGTCAGTGGAGGCTTTCATGTTGCCGTGATGCCGAACAGACTAAGACAGGCTGGGAAGAAGGGCCCGGTAATCTACTGAAAATCAGCCAGTGTAAACCCTGAGGACCACAGTGGTGCACTCCCCCACAACCACCATGGGGATGGCGCAGAACCGGGCGGTATTTCATTCTGTTGTGCATGGGTTTGCAATGAGTCTGGAGCAACTAGAAGGCAGCTAACAACAACACCACCAGCAATGAGTAAATCAAAAAGGGGGAAGTGTATACGTGGTGGATGCGATCACTGTGAATAGTGGGTGATAACGGAAGGAACTCTCCCACAGCTTGAGGAATGAGGAAACTGAGCCTGGGTGTTTCATAGTCACAGAAGCTGTCAAGGTGAAGTTTCTGACATTTGACCCTTTCAACATGGGGAAATCCAGGTGTGCTCTAACCTGTTGGAATGTAACTGGATGGACACCAGCAGGTGCCCCTGGAGACGTGAGTTAGGCGGTGGTGGCAACACAGGCAGCTGAGTGAATTTATAAAGGACATACCAGAGTGCACACACACGATACAAGAGATGTCGGACCCAGAAGTAATAAAATACCAACCCACCAACACTGCGAGATAGACAACTGAATTACATACTGACAACTACTCCTGAAACTAAATTTGTATTCAATTTCTTCTTTGCAGATGAAAGATTCCTACCTTATTCTGGATGAATACGTGAGTATTTCTAAGGAATTATAAAATAATCACTTAAAAATTAAGCAACAATAGCAGAATTGAGTTATAATGAGCACATAACCATTTAGTACACGTTTGTCCTTATCTAGCATACTTTTTTTTTCTTGTCAATGATTAGTATTTATATTACAGAAGCCTCTCTTCAATGTGCTGAATTGTTAACTCTGCACTCTGACAGGCTGTATCTTGAACCTGGGTCTCTGTCTTTGCCGATGCTGTCCATTAACCACTAAGCAGTATTGTCTTCCATGTGGCTATAGGTCAATGGATGTTACAATGAACCTAATCTGAATATCAGAGCCCTCGCTTAAGTAGTTTTGGGCTGAGGTTCTCCCGCTTTTGGGATACTTTTGGAGGGAGATTATATCACACACATCGTGTTGATTTGATATCTCCATTCAGTTGCTACTAGGAAGTCTTGGGTTTTCTACTTGGAAATACTAAGGACCCGAGATTATAGAACGACATTTACTTTACAAGAAGCAACACGGCGCATTTTAGATGGAAATGAAGTATGTTTAGTCCACTGTGGCTATATCTTTAGGCTGCTAACCAATAGGTCAGCAGTTCGAATCCACCAGCCGTTCCTTAGAAACCCTATACAGCAGTTCTACTCTATCCTATAGGGTCGCTGTAAGTTGGAATTGACTCAACAGCAATGGGTTTGGTTTTTGGTTTTTTGGTGACATATATAGATACTTGATCCTAAAATATCACACAGATTACTTTTCATCCTGGGTGATGGCTGGTGTATAGCCTCCATGGGGCTCGACTTTGAGCTCTGACGTGGCAGCTTGTGGTTGATGTTTCATACTCAGCCATTCAAGCTAGTTTGGCTGGGAACAGAAAGCACTTCCAGCCTCACCCACATGCTCTGGGACCCTTCACACAGTGCTTCTTCACAAAACACAGACTCCTATTGCACCGTAGTTCTCAGCCCTGACTTTCCCAGGTCTTTGCAGTGCCGGACCTTGATGCCCTTAGACCTTGGCTGGGTCACTCAGTCCCACATCAATAGGCTCCAGGATTTTACGTCTTAGAGATAAAGATCTGAGGCGTTGGTTTCTTATTTCCCAAGAGGTCCTGAGCATCTTAAATTGTGTCTTCTTACGTAGACTTCCTTTACAGAACTAAGAGGAACCTTTCAAGTGATTCTTGTTTTAAACCTACTCTGGGTAATAGGAATTCTCTGCTCTTATAAAAGACTAGAAATATTAAGTAACTCTTGTTTAGGGAGCCCAGCTTAACCTATGCCATGTCGTGCTCCAAATTACAGAGCAAATCCTGGAGTCCTGCAAAATTCCAGAAGTGGTAATAGCATCCCAGGTCACTGAGAGCCACTAGAGGCAGAACAAGGAGGCCCCTATTGCTGTGTCTTCTAAGATCTCTTTTTCAGTCCTCTGAAAGCCTAGCACTCCAAAAGCATTTTGCTGGTGAAAGGCTAGGGTGCCTTCCCCTAGCTGGCTATTTAACTTTAATAATCCAGACACTAAACCTTGACTTTGGTGAGGTCCTTTCCAAACTCCACTGGTATATCAATACTTCTACTGCCTTGCAAAAGAAAAAGAAAATCCACACTTGTTCTACAAATTGAAAAACAAATCATTTTTCCATTTTCTCCTTTTTTTTTTTCCCTTAGATTCATAAACCTTTGCCAATGTTTCTAGCAAGGGAAAGGAAATCAAAGATCCATTTTTTTTAATTAATTTTTATTAAGCTTCAAGTGAACATTTACCATTCCAATCAGTCTGTCACATGTAGGTTTACATACATCTTACTCCCTTCTCCCACTTGCTCTCCCCCTATTGAGTCAGCCCTTTCAGTCTCTCGTTTCGTGCCAATTTTGCCATCTTCCCTCTCTCTCTATCTTCCCATCCCCCCTCCAGTCAAGAGTTGCCAACACACTCTCCAGTGTCCACCTGATTTAATTAGCTCACTCTTCATCAGCATCTCTCTCCCCCGCACTGACCAGTCCGTTTCATGCCTGATGATTTGTCTTCGGGGGTGGTTCCTGTCCTGTGCCATCAGAAGTTCTGGGGAGCATTGTCTCTGAGATTCCTCTAGTCGCAGTCATACCATTAGGTATGGTCTTTTTATGAGAATTTGGGGTTTGTATCCCATTGGTCTCCTGCTCCCTCAGGAGTTGTCTGTTGTGCTCCCTGACAGGGCAGACATCGATTGTGGCCGGGCACCAACTAGTTCTTCTGGTCTCAGGATAGTGTAGGTCTCTGGTTCATGTGGCCCTTTCTATCTCTTGGGTTCTTAGTTGTCGTGTGACCTTGGTGTTCTTCCTTTGCCTTTGCTCCAGGTGGGTTGAGACCAACTGATGTATCTTAGATGGCTGCTTGTTGGCATTTAGGACCCCAGGCGCCACAATTCAAAGTGGGATGCAAAATGTTTTCATAATAGAATTATTTTGCCCATTGACTTAGAAGTCCCCTCAAACCAAGTTCCCCAGACCCCAGCCCCTGCTCCGCTGACCTTTGAAGCTTTCATTTTGTCCCAGAAACCTCTTTGCTTTTAGTCCAGTCCAATTAGGCTGACCTTCCATGTATTGAGTGTTGTCTTTCCCTTCACCCAAAGCAGTTCTTATCTACTGATTGATCAATAAAAAGCCCTCTCCCTCCCTCACTCCCTCCCCCCTTTGTAACCACAAAAGTATGTGTTCTCCTCCGTTTTTTCTATTTCTCAAGATCTTATAATAGTGGTCTTATACAATATTTGTCCTTTTGCCTCTGACTCATTTCGCTCAGCATAATGCCTTCCAGATTCCTCCATGTTATGAAATGTTTCAGAGATTCGTCACTGTTCTTTATCGATGCGTAGTATTCCATTGTGTGAATATACCACAATTTATTTACCCATTCATCCGTTGACGGACATCTTGGTTGCTTCCAGCTTTTTGCTATTGTAAACAGAGCTGCAATAAACATGGGTGTGCAAATATCGGTTTGTGTGAAGGCTCTTGTATCTCTAGGGTATATTCCGAGGAGTGGGATTTCTGGGTTGTATGGTAGTTCTATTTCTAACTGTTTAAGATAACACCAGATGGGTTTCCAAAGTGGTTGCACCATTTTACAATCCCACCAGCAGTGTATGAGAGTTCCAATCTCTCCGCAGCCTCTCCAACATTTATTATTTTGTGTTTTTTGGATTAATGCCAGTCTAGTTGGTGTGAGATGGAATCTCATCGTAGTTTTAATTTGCATTTCTCTAATGGCTAATGATCGGGAGCATTTTCTCATTTATCTGTTGGCTGCCTGAATATCTTCTTTAGTGAAATGTGTGTTCATATCCTTTGCCCACTTCTTGATTGGGTTGTTTGTCTTTTTGTGGTTGAGTTTTGACAGAATCATGTAGATTTTAGAGATCCAGCGCTGGTCTGAGATTAAAGATCCATTTTTAAGAAATATAAGTTCCAACAGTAGCCACAAGTTCAATATTTTACTTGGATTTAGTTTTTTTTTTTTTTTCTTTTTGAGAAGTGATAATCGTGCCTTTTAGAATTAGAGATAAATTACATAAAAATGTCCCTCTTTCTGTCCTGACTTTCTTAGATGCGCTTTCTGAACTGTACAAATGGACGGAAGGACCCTTCTAAGTCCATCCTGGATGTTGGTGTAGAAGCAGCTATAAAATTCAGTGGATTTGATGAGAAGATGTTCCTAAAACGAGGAGGGAAATATGTATGGAGCAAAGCAGATCTGAAGCTGGACTGGTAAAGCCGGAAGTGGAAGAAGCCTCTAGCCCATCTGGAGGACACTATTACCCAGGCTCAAAGTGTGGCTGTCATCATCAGCAATACTAAGTGTTGGCCTTTCTTGGTTGTCAGGAACTGGATTTTCTGTTAAACGTGACATTTGGTTATCTGTGGCAACTGAAGACTTAAGTAACTGGGAGAGTTAAAATCCGTAGATGATGCAAGAACGTTGGCTTCAGTTAAACAGCTTATTATCTTATTGCTATTGAAAAAGCACCCCAGTTCTGGTACTTGATTTACTTAAAAGAAGAAAAATAAGAAGCACAACAAAAGCCTAGATGAGCTACCTGTGTGCAGATTTTATAACCCAGTTCAAAGAAATAAGCTAAAACGATATTTGTAGAGTGAATATGTAATCTGGATTTGATTTTTGTAAGCCACGCCCACTGTGATCTCAGGATTCCAGTTTGGAAGTACTGTTTTTCCAGTTTATTCCTTTGATACAGTCAGTTCTGTTCTGGTACATATTATCGAGATGCCAGTTTTCACATCTGGAAAAATTGCAAAATCTCTTCTCTGTTTGTTTCTTTTTACTGTACCACACAGAAACCCTGGTGGCGTAGTGGTTAAGCATTACGGCTGTAATCAAAAGGTCGGCTGTTCAAATGCACCAGGCACTCCTTGGAAACTCTATGGGGCAGTTCTACTCTGTCCTATCGGGTCGCTACGAGTCGGAATCGACTCGATGGCAATGGGTTTGGTTTTGGTTCCTTTTTTACTGTACCACACGTTCCTTTTCTGCCTTTATACTATTGTAGCCTTTGACTTTTTACCCAGAAGTTTAGGAATAATCAACAGATGTCTCTAACGGTAACGATCTTACCAGCCTTCAATGGGCTACAAAGAGGGGAGGATAGGCGTAAAGATGCTTTGGCTTGGTCCCTGCCCACCATGACAATTCAAGGAATGCTGGTAATCTTTGTTACTCCCCTTTCTCTTCAGAAGTTCTTACCAAACCATGTTTTACATTGTGTGATGAAGCTGACATGGGGTCAGTCATTGGATTATTGCCTGACCCTATTATTCAAGACACATGAGTCTGACAACAAAAACATGAGTTTATTTGAGTAGATCATTGTCACTGTAACTCTGATAAATGACAGTGTTATGAGTGGGCACGTGCTGTTCTAAGAAGCACCGAAGTATCCTGGGAAAGAATGCAGTGGAGAGTATAGAATATAACTGGATTTTATGTAAATAAAGCATGGCACAATTTAACAATTCTCAATTAACTCTGAATCAATTGAAAACCAAACCAAAACTGAACCCACTGCTGTCGAGTCGAATCCGACTCAGCAACCTTTTAGGATGGGGTAGAACTGCTCCATAGAGCTTCCAAGGCTGTAAATCTTTTATGGAAACAGGCTGTTACATCTTTCTCCCACAGAGCGGCTCGGGGGTTCCAACAGCAGACCGTTTAGTTAGCAGCTGCGTACTTAACTACCGAGCCACCAGTGCTCTCTGAATCAATTGAAACAAGGTATAATCTAGGTCAACGTGAAAAGGACCAGTGCTGCCTTTTTCTAGCAGCAAAGAAAGAGCGCTCAGGAGAAACGTAACTTAAACTGGGTAAGGGGGAAAAAAAAATCCTATTGTGGTAGAAATATCACATACAGTTTCTTTATGTAACTTAGTATCTCAAGTAATAGTTTCCTATCATTGTAAAAAAAGCAAAATCATGGAATGTTTTTGGCCCAGCAAGAAAACAGCAAACTTTAATTAAGCTGCAATTCCAGTATGGATCACTAGGTGGCATTTCAACGTCAGAGTCACTGAGCCATGCAAAAATTTTGCTTCATAACCTGTCACAATAAGAGATATTTTCAGGGTTTCATGATTTTGAAAGGTTTAGTTTTTGCAATTTTTTGTTAGAAAAGATATTACTACAGCACTGTTTAAGTCACCATAATTGAATTGAAAAGTGTTTGCGACCTATGTAAAAATAGGATAGGTTGTCCTGTATTATCTGTTGTATTTTAAGAAAAGAGAAGAATGCATTAGAAAAAATTTCTTCTATGGGCATTGATAATCTCTAAGCACTGATGGCCTTCATGTTGTCAGCATCAACACAAAACACATTTTTAAAATTAATACCTCTTCTTTCTTGAAATGAGTGAAACTTGCTACTCACATTATTCAATGAGAAAGGAAACTTAACAAATGAAGATCATTTATGTGAAAGCACTGAAAACATTGTCAGATATACAGTAGATTCTCAACTAATGTTATTTGAAACCAAATCTGAATCTGAAATTCCAATCTTTTCAATTTGAATATATTTTCCTTTAGTGAAAGAAAACCACAATTTTCTTTCCCTAAAGAGAAATATGGAGCCCTCCTCGTGCAGTGGTTAAGAGTTTGGCTGCTAACTGAAAGGACAACAGTTCAAATCCACCAGCCGCCCCTTGGGAACCCCATGGGGCAGTTCTACTCTGTCCGATAGGGTTGCTATGAGTTAGAATGAACTTGAAGGGGATAGGTTTGTTTTGCTTGTTAAGGAGAAATATGAAACCAAAAAACAAAAACCTGAACTTAAGAAACAAGCTATTTTTAATTCATTTTCCAGCTATTTTATCCACTACCACTTTTCCCCACCCCACCGCCCCTTTGCTTATTCACTGTCAAGATTTGGCCTTAACGTTTAAAATATTCAAATGTTTATTTTTCTTGGGGGGCGGGTATAAGGAATTTTAGCATTAGTGTAAAATTCAAATTTGGCTTATATAGCATTTTGTTTTATTTTTTTCCATTTTAAATATGAGAGTTAAGTTTATGAAATACATTTCTTTTTACTGGGAAAACAAAGGATAATTTTAACTGAGGTATCTCAATTTAAGTGTTGGGGCAAATGTTTTGTGGTGATTTTAATTATTGTTTAAGTTTATATCATAATAACGTGAGTGATATTTTGTCTCAAGGAGTCTAGCAAGATCAGATATTATTAATAATATATTGGTTTAAAAAAGTACCAATCGTCTCTATTGGAAGAAATACAGCCAGAGTGCTCCTTGGAAGCAAGGATGGCGAGACTTCTTTTCAAGCACTTTGAACATGTTATCAGGAGGGGCCAGTCTCTGGAGAAGGACATCATTCTTGGTAGAGTGCCAGTGAAAGAGAGGAAGACCCTCAACGAGATGGATTGCCACAGGGCCTGCAACAATGGACTCAAATATAGCAATGGTTGTGAGGGTGACGTAGGACCCAGCAGTGTTTCGTTCTGTTGTACATAGGGTCGCTATGACAGTTGCCTATTTTCTTTCACATTTAAGGATGAGTGAGACTATTGTGGCTGAATGATCTGAAATGTGGGCCAGGTTTTTTCTCTGTCTGGAGTTCAGAGCCTAGCTACTGGGGAGATAGAGTCGTGGCATGAAAACTACTGAACAAGGTATTACCATGGCTCTATTAGGCAATAATTCATTCAGTATGCTACCGTCTTGACAAAAGGCCTCTGTTTAATCAGTTGTGATTGATAGGGACAAATTATGCTAGAAGGTTTTAAGGCTTCAACTTGAGTGTGTAGATGAGCTCTTAGCTTTTAGGGAAATATATATATATTTCTGTGTGTGATGCTCTTATATATTAAAATATTTTTTTGTACGTCTTCTCTCTAAGTGGCGTATTTAAAGAAGCCTTTCCTTGGTGTGTGCTTAAAGTAATTGTGTGTTTTTACCAACTGCCATTGCTAAAGGCAAGTACACTTTAAAAATCAAAAATGTTATCAATAATTAATAAGTGTACTTCAGACAACTTGGCAACAAGATTGAGGGGGAATGCGCCACTGGGAAAAATACTCTTTTTATTCTAAAATGAAAGCCAACCTCTTGCACACCCAGCAACCGAAAACCTGATCATCTCAGAAAGAATTCATTCCTGGTTCTGGTGGGCAGGTGGCAGCAGTAATAGCACCTCAGCCCTTGTTATGAGTAGCAGTAGGTGTACCATTCTGAGACCACCTTAGTCAGCAGCGCAAGACCAGGACAGTCAGTGCTAAGGTGAGTTAGACCAACTGATTCAGATATGGTCCTTGTGAAGCTAGTGTCCTGATTCTGGCGTTGTTCCAATAATAGTACGTGGCCAGAAGGGGTTCTCCAGGTTATGGAATGCCAGGGTAACAAGAGGTTCACACTGCAACTCTGAAGCCAGTCAGGCTAACTCTCCAACACATGTATCTGTCTGTGTAAGTGAACAGTCCACACTAAAGGAGGTGTCAAGTTCCCAGCCAACCACGTGGTCTGAGGACTTTAGAAGACTCACTGATGGTAGGGAAACAAGGTTGGCTACAAAGAAGGGTCAACATAGGATCCTGGACTTATGTGTTGATCCAACAAAAGAGGGGCAGGCATCTGATAGCACAGTGTTCCATGCAGTACAGAGTATGTTCTAGCACCCCAGTTTCTAGCTGTCCATTCCATCCCCGACTCATTAAATGAAACCGGCTGGCCCTGCAAGCTGCTGGTGAGAGCATGTAAGTAGGGCATGCTTTCCCTTCCCTCCCTGCTGTTCCTCAGATTCCTCTTCCCTGGCTCTCAGAACACAGGACTCTACATTCCTGGCTCCGGTGTCCACCTCGTGCCCCGCTGACTCAAACATCAGGCCCTGACATACTGGTCCTCTGCAGACACGGAGCATTCCCACAGACATGATTCTGAGCTTGACCGCTGATTATAAACACTCCTTCAAGAAGGACTTGACCCTCCCCCTTTTTCCTTTTCCATCCCAGATACATGTCAACATTGAATGCCCTTTCCAGGAGACCGACATCAAACACAGAACCTTGAAGACAGTGAAAGAGACACAAGGGGCAGCATGAGGCCTCAATAATTATGGCTGGGCTGCTGACAGCTCTGTTCGAATGCACAACTCAATTTCAAGTCCCCTGCTGATATTGTGTCCTATCTGAGTCAAAAAAAAAAAATGAAGAAGAAATCACATTGAAAACCCTACATTCTTAGGATAAGTAGAGCAAGACCAACTAAGATGCCATTAAGATTAGCTCAAAAGGTTAAAAAAAAAAAAAAGTAATAATAACAACACTTAACTTGTATGATTCTAAAAATAATACATATTTGGAGAATATTTTTAAAATACAGTAAAGCAATATGAAGAAACCAAAAATTACACATAATTGTACCACCCAGGGGTAACTGCTGGTTTAGTTCATGTCTTTCCAGTAAATACAAAGTTTTTTTTTTTTAATAAAACTGAGTTCATACTCTATAATTTGTATTTTCCATATAACATCTCCTAATTTTTTTTAAAGTTAATTAGCATTCTTATACTTTAATGAGGGCAGCCAGCTCTTAACTATTCACACTAATGGACGAAAAGAGACTCGATGGCATCCAGAAAACCACAGCGAAAAAAAAATATCTTGGATTTGGTTTTTGAATTGTTTACGTATTTGCTTTTGAATGTGAGTCTATTCCAATTTCTGGGAATTCATTTTATCTAGAAAAAAATATATGTATAATAATAAAGACAAAGCTTCTCTGTACAAGCTCATTCCTGGAGGATCTGGGAAACTACCCAAAAGTTGTGTATTTATTTTTCATTCAGGACAATTTTGACTTGTCTTTGAGGACCCATCAGCTACTGTCTGAAAGACTGACCTCTCTTAATTCTGTCCTGGACTTTGGGATATAATCCATGTTTAAAGAATACCTCCGTAAAGGTAAAACCTTAATGAGGTGTCATAAAACCAAGGTTATAAGTAGAATTGATGCTGAGTATTTTCATGAAGAATACTTTATTACTCTTGAAACTTAACACAGATGTCACCTTTTCCAGGAAGCCTAACAGTAGGCATTCAAATGTTGTATAAATTGAACTGAACTATCAGTAAATGTGCTAACATGTAAAATGCCTAGTAGGCTTGTCCTTGACTTTATGTACTGCCATCTAAAATAAGCCAGTTTTATTGGAATGGGTAGTGTTGTGGGTAATATGACTTGGTGACACCAGAAAGTTCAAATGCTTCAAATGTTGGCCTCCTCAACTGCCACCGTGACTGAAATGTCTTTTTGGCTCACCTGGGAAATAGTTTAATTGTGTCATCAGCTTCCTTCTCTTCCCTCATATGGCCTCTACCAGGGAGAAAAGTAAGACTGACAAGTCTCCATAACAACTTGGTAAAAATAAGATTAGTATTTGATACTTCCTAAAACTATCTCCATTTTATAGGAAACCAGGAGAGAGATTTAAAAAAAAAAAAAAAAAATGCTATCCTAACCAAGACATTTCAGTCATGGTTGTCAATATCCTTTTATTTTAAAGGTTTAATTCAGGAATTGTTTATTGCATGTCTGTTATATGAGAGACCTGTGCTAGACATTATGGGAAATATCAAAGTTAAGAAGTAAAGGTTTTTACCTTTTAAATTTTATTAAACATTATGCTCTCCAAAGGAAATATCTCTGAAGGTCTGATTTGTGGTATGGTTTTCCCAAATGCAAGTCTAATGCCACCATGATTATACCTGATTCATTTATTCAGTCATATACTAGACATTGACTATTCATTGGGACTAGATGTCTAAACCACTGTCCTTTTAAGGAAACTGATTCCTTGGAATAAAGGCTTTGAGTGAGCATTCCTGTCTGGTTCTCTTCTCCTTTTGGGAACATGAAAAAATTACACTTTATGATCTCCTTTTAGTCAAGTGTAGCCACTAGTTCTGATCAATGGCTTTGAGTGCAAGAGATATGTCACTTCCAAGCTAAAACATTCACTTGCTGCTGTAAGACTCTGATACACTCTCTTTTTGTGCGATAGCAAGAGAGGAGGAGGCCTCATGTTGAAATGACAGAGCCTAAAGTCTGAGATAACCGATCCTCATAAGAACCGATCCTCATAAGAAGGAGAGTCTAATTGGAGTGTTGAACCAGCCCATAGCCAACTGTATCTGAGAGTGTGTATCTGAGAGCTGAGATTTGGGTATTGCTTGTTACAGCAGCACAGATTAGCCCATCCTGATGAAATGCTCCCTTAATAAATTACACTCAGATTTTCCAAGGTTAGTTACTGAGATAAAATTTCCATAGGAGCTGGGAAATTTGTACCTCATAGTTCCATCGTATTATATTGACCAAAATTTACTTTCCCCTTTGTAATGTGTATTTTTTTTTTAATGTGTATAGCTCAGCAATCAATGGGATCACCCTAATCTTGGACTCAAAGGCTATGAGCCCTTGATTTCTAAGCATGAGCATATAATTCTTCTCTTAGGGAATGTATCTTAGCACTCAACAATTTTTGAGCCTTTAACGTGTTGCAAACACTGTACTAAGTGCTTGCATGAATTATTATTATTTTTTAATTCTGAAAAAACTTTGTAAGAACCATTTTATAGCTGAACAAACAGAAACTGAAGAAGTTTAAGTGACAACACCAAACACATAGCTAGATGTTAAGGAGCCAGGATACTGTTCAATCTAAACGGTCCAATTCCAGAACTTGCCTTCTTTCCTACTTTCCTACACTTCTATCTCTAACACCTACCATGGAGCTTGGCACTATTTTCAGCCATATTTAGGGTCCAAAGACAGTGTCCAAGGACAAAATTGAGTAGTTTCAAAATTTCCCCATGAAGTACAGCTTACGTTGTTTGGGGAATACTGAGGCATTTCTCAGTAAGTCCAGAACAATCATTTTGCTTTTCCACAGGGCTGGGATAACTGGCTATTTCTTTAGTTGAGCATCAAATGAAGCAGTGGGCTTGTGTTTAGTGATTAAATTGAAATTCAGGAATTCATTTGAATTCATCTAATTCAAATTAAAAAAAATTCAAATAGAGGGGCATATTATGGTGGGTCAAAAGGTTAAATGCACAGCTGTTAACAAAAAGATTGGCAGTTTGAACCCATCCATTGGCTTCTCGGGAGAAAGACCTGATGGTCAGCTGCTCCTGTAAAGATTACAGCCAAGAAAATCCTATGAGGGCAGCTTTCTACTCTGTTACATGATGTTACTCTGAGTTGAAAACATCTCAACAACAACATATTATTTGCTCCATGAATGGAATACCTCATGAAAGCTTTACTGAAAGGCTCCTGGATAAAAGAAGGAAAATTAACAGAGGATAATATTTAATGAGATAATTGGTCTTAAGAAGTGTGGTTTACACATCTTCGTTCCCCTTCAGATTACTTCAACATGAAGGTCTTTGCTCACGTGGCAGAGACCATCTTTCAGTCACCCCTCCAAGGCACACCTGAACTCCTCAAAGTGCAAACTGTGGTCAGCGCCAAGCTCAGGGAGAAAAGAATGTTCTCTCTTGCCTTTCTACCTGCCTCAGAGTCAGCTTCCATGTTTCAGTTTTTTGATAGTTTGTGTGTGTTTGTTTGTTTGTTTTACTCTGTGGCGTCTGATCTTCTTAGATGATTAGAGGTTGGAAATGTTTGCTTTCTTTAGGGAAGATGGAGTATGGCCTTACCTTGTGACCTTGGGATAAGAATAAGTACTCAGAAATACAAGTAAACAGGTCCACAGTCACACAAATATATACGAGATGGGAGAGGAAAGAAAGCGAAAGGTAGGTAGATACTGATCTTCTGTCCTCTGTCCTTCTCGGCCCTTTTCCTCCTGTAGGTGATATCCAAGGGCCTGCAAATCCTGGCTCCAGCTCACCTGCCAACATTATATCTGATAGACAAATCATCTGGTCCTACCAAACCAGATGAAGCATCTTTGGGAAAATGTCCTGTGATTCCCCACTTTTGTGCTATTGCTTCTTTGCCCATCTTCACTTACTATCTCAGATTGGGTTGGGGGTCTGCTGGGAGAGTGAGGGAAGTGAGATGGAACACAGAAACTGTGCCACTCTTGCCACAGAGGCCCGGCTGATGGACCTCGCTAGAGGTTTGGGAGAGCCCTTCAGTGTCGTACAAAATTAAGGCAAGGAGACATGGGGTGGGGGGGGGGGGCAGGTGTTTTCCCCTTCATGTACCAGTGATTGGAAACAGGCTACCTCCTCTGGAAGGGGGGCTGGAAATCTGGGTGAGGCAGCTGCCTTTGGCCAAGGGTAATTGACAGGGAAGTGAGCCTTCAGCAGCCACCATCACTCTCAGCAGCTGGATGAGTGAGTGTCTTGGTTTTGCAGGGGGTTCGGGGGAGAGATCTGTACAAGACGCTACAGAATCCGCTAACCAAAAAAAAAAAAAAATCCAAAAACCCAAACCCTTTGCCTTGAGTCGATTCCAAGTCATTGTGACTCCATGTGTTACAGAACAGAACTAGTCCACAAGGTTTTCTTGGCTGTAATCTTTACGGAAGCAGGTTGCCAGGTTTCCATAGTGCCGCTGGGTGGATTTGAACCACCAACTTTAGGTTAATAGTCTAGCACAAACCATTTGCACCACTTAGGGACCACATAGCATCTACTACACCTATCAAACTTTCACTCAAACCCTGTTCCATGGATCGAGTATCATGTCCTGTTTTACCCTTGATCCTTTATTTTCAACCTCCAAGTGACAGACTTAGTGGCCAGCGTCCATTAGGAAAGACCTCTGGGCACCTCAGTTGTTGTCACGGACAAAGTCGAGATTCCTCACTGTGCTCTATTTCTGCCTACCTCGTACCTAAATTCCTTCCAGCTTCTTCCATTTTCCTGGCTCTGGGCTACCTGCCTCAAATGCACTCTCACGCCTAAAATTTGATTATGTTCTCTGTTTTCCTGCTGCACTTTGGCTGTCTTTAAAGACGTGCTAGCATATGAATTACTAATATTCAAAACTAATCTACAATGAATGTATTAGTGAGGATAGACTAGACTATGCAGCAGTCAACCCTAAATCCAAAACTCCAGACTATACTGCAAACTCTAAATTTTCAATAGTTTAACACATGCAAGTTTATGTTCCCCTGAGAAGTGGCCTTTTAAGGGAGAGCTCAGAGCCCCAAGCTGATTTCAATATGTGTCAGGGTTGGGGCAAGTGAAGGGACCTTGAAGATCTTTTCACTGCTTAAGGGCGGAGGTGACACACCTGCCCACAGTCTGTTGAACAAAATGAGTCCTAACTTTAAGGGGGCTGGGAAATATGGACGAACGCATAGGTTTTTAAGGAGTGTTAGATGTCTGTCTGTAATTAAGTACGCCTAAAGTTTTTTTTTTTTTTTTTTGAATGTGATTTAATCATTCCTTCAGAATTGAGGAAGCCATTTAAAGTTTTATAGAACCACAAGGGCCATATTCTATTGATTACTACAGAAAAGCAGTGCAATAAAAAGTGAAAAGAACTCTGAATCAGCCAAGAAACTGAGTAATAGCACCACTTACGCCACCAGCTAGACATGATTTTGGAACTGGCATGGGCCCTCTTCAAACCTCGGTGTTTCCATATGTGAAATTAAAAGATTAAACTCTCTATCTGGTCCCTTCCGGTTCTGTTTATTTAGAATCTCTGGCATGTGCATTACAGCCAGATAGAATTACTAGTCAGTAGAAGGTCTGGAAGACAAGATTCGTTTATTTCATCCAACAAATATTTATTAAGTGCCTACAGCTTGTCTAGCCCGTGTTGGATCTGATGGTGAACAAGACAGACAATGTCTCTACTTTCTGGGAGGATGCCAGGCAAAATATATTTTTTTCTTTTTTACTAGCATATTAACCTTCTCATTTATGATCATTTATTTTACCACATTTTCGTGACATTTTTATTTTCGTTATGACACTTTTTCTCTAAATTGCGGTCATGCATCAGTGTCCTCTAGATGCTATTGTTGAATGACTGGATAAATGAATGTTCTTCTTCTCTTGTACTTTCTTTCTTGAAGTTTTGGTTGTCTTCCTTAAGCTCTTATTCTTTGTAATTTTGACCACATACTTCGTTGTGATAGTAATATAGAGTTGCTTTCTCTTCCCCCATAGATTCTAGATAATAATTAGAACCCTGTGTTTTTTTCTGTGTCCTGTATTATGTGGATGCCTACACACGCTGAGGAGCCCTGGTGGCACAGTGGTTAGGAGTTCTGCTGCTAACCAAAAGGTCGGCAGCTCAAATCTGCCAGCCATTTCTTGGAAACCCTATGGGGCCGTTCTACTTTGTCCTATAGCGTCATTAATAGTTGGAATCGACTCGCCAGCAATGGGTTACACA
Source organism: Elephas maximus indicus (assembly GCF_024166365.1). Classification (NCBI taxonomy): domain Eukaryota; kingdom Metazoa; phylum Chordata; class Mammalia; order Proboscidea; family Elephantidae; genus Elephas; species Elephas maximus. The sequence goes on from NC_064830.1 coordinate 15,958,783, forward strand.
CACCAAAGAGGATATTTAAGAAGTGTAGCTTGGGAAAGAGAGAGAGGAGGCCTTCAAGGAGAGGGAGGCAAGAGTGTGAACAAGGGAAGCTTTCCCAAGAAGACCCCGAGAGTAGCAGGGGCCTTTCCATTGTTCCTTGGCATTGCCCTGGGGAAGTGGTACAACCTCACCGGTTGTGTGGTGTGTTGGGGAGCTGTATAGTTTTGACCCTGGATTTAGGAAAAAAAAAAAAAATGTGCCCAAAGCCTGGATAAGGAGCTGTATGCAGCTTGCTTTCAAGAGACCACAGATCCTGAACAAAAAGACTATCAGTAGACCTATGATGGGTTAGGTAGGAAAGGTTTTATTATATATTCCTAGGATGATGTGATCCCCTAGATTCCTGTATGCCCTTAGGGAGGGAGGCAGAGTCAGGACAGTAAAAAAAAAAAAAAAAGAAGAGTAACTGACATTTAATTTCTAGCCGTTCTCATGAACTAAGGAATTGAACTGAATTTTAGACATCAAAGAAATGTGAATTCAAACTCTGGTCTATTTTAAGCCATGACTGCGAATCTCATGCTTCTCTCGATTTTGTGCCTCAAGGAGAAACTTCAGGATGTGTTTCCATTTTTCCAGCCTCTGGGCCATTTACAAAGGTACTAATTCTCCGAGGTGTTTACCGTTGAGCTCAGAATCTGGCCCATAGTACATAATCAAAAACACTCTTGTTCAGTGAGTGAATAATGAGTCACACTTCCCTTAGGCACAAACACACAGGAACAATGGATGAGGCTCGCCATGACAAACCTCTGGGTGAGATGGTTTCTTTGCATTCATGGCTGGCACAGGGTGCTGTGTGGTGGATGAAAATATCTCTGAGAGACACAGGCAGATGGTTGTTGGAGAAAAAGAGGACAGTGGCCCAGGGGCACAGCCCAAAGTAGATGATTACATTCATTATTTGCCGAGTGTTTATTATGCTCAAGGCCCTATAGGGGAATGCATAGAAAAATGATGGCGTCACTGCTCTACAGAATTTTAAAATCTAATCATCCAAGAGCAAATACCCAAAGCATGAAGTGGTGTGTGACAGATGCCATAATCAACACAGAAATGAACTACATCTTACACTGTTCAGATATTTGGTGAAGAGGAAAGCAAAGTTGTCTTGCGTAGACTTCCTAGAGAAAATCGTACTTGAGATGCATTGTTTTTGAGCTGCTACAAGCTGTACTTTCAATGATGAAGCACTCTCTCCCCAACAACGATCATACCAACAAAGACAAACGAACCAAACATGGGAATTAAATCACGGAATTTACTGCATCAGCACTTACCAGTCTGAATTATGCAATTAGGTAAGGGGTTGATTTTCCACATCAACCTCTTCCTCTCAGCTCCAGATGCTGCTCCCCAGTCCCCCAACTTGATTTCTATGTCTCTGTTTTCCACATGAATGTCTGAATCTCAATTTATCATCCAGTACGAAGCCATCGTGTAATTTGCATTCTGTGTATCTGCACAAGGAACCCTGGTAGGGCAGCGGTTAAAGTACTCAGCTGCTAACCAAAAGGTCGGCAGTCTGACACTCCATGGGAGAAAGATGTGGCAGTCTGCTTCCAGAAAGATTTGTAGCCTTGGAAATCCCATCGGGCAGTTGTACTCTGTCGTATAGGGTCAAGGAGTCAAAATGGACTCCATGGCAAGGAGTTTCCTCCCCACTCCTTGGTGTATTTGCAGTGATCAATCCATTCATTCATTTAATTATCCATTTATAAGTAAGAGTCATGCTAGTACTTCCCTAGTAGTGGGAGGTGTGAATACAGTTTATGAAGCCCAGACCTTAATGGTGAGCTACTTTTATCTTCTAGTGAGAGGATGAAGTCCCAAAATGCTATTGTTAGGACCCCTCCCATTGTGTATTTCTCATTAAGAGTGAAACTTCTACAAATAATTTGACTGAAGCTGAGGCATAAGAAGGAAAGTCCTCATTCATATCTTTGAAGAGAAGAAATATTTATCTGAGTAACTTTTTAAAGCATAAGATACAAATGCACACATATAAATATATATAAAATGGTGTTGGTGAAGAGTATTGAATGTACCATGGACTGCCAGAAGAATGAACATATTGGTCTTGGAAGAAGTACAGCCAGAATGATGCTTCTTGGAAGCCAGGACGGCAAGATTTCGTCTTAGGTACTTTGGACATGTTATCGGGAGGGACCAGTCACTGGAGAAGGACATCATACTTGGTAGAGAGTCAGCGAAAACGAGGAAGGCCCTCAATGTGATGGATTGATACAGTGGCTGCAACAATGGGTTCAAACTTATCAACAATTGTGAGGATGGTGCAGGACCCGGCAGGGTTTCGTTTGGTTGTACATAGGGTCACTATGAGTCTGAACCAACTTGACGGCACCTAACAACTATGTGTGTGCGTGTAGCTCAGGAAGACAAATTATGCAGAATTTCAAGATAGTTAAGAATCTTCTAGTTTAACTGTTGGGAATGAGATAAATAGTAGTTAAGGATCATGGTAGAGTCCTAACAGTTTGCTGGTTATGTTGATAATTGCATTATGGGTATCTGGCTTGTTTAATCCCTCCCAAACTCTCTATGCTATACATACTATTACTACCTGCATTTTCCAAATAATGGAGGCACAACGAAGTTAAGTAACTTGCTTAACTGAGGTCACCAGGCTAGTAGATAGTAGAGCTGTAAATTAGCCCAGGCAGTATGGTGGCATGTTGTTAAGGAAGGAAGATACTATAGTGAGTTTTCCCTATGACTCTGGAGAAAACAGTCTATGGGCTGAAGGAGGGATTCTTTCCTATACATACATAGGTATTGTTCATATATTTATATCTGAAAGGCATGTAATTTAGCACATGTATAACTTCCAACTACTGGAGGGAGTGGCAAAAATATATCTTACAGCAACTCTCGCTTCACAGATCTTAGACTTTGTCAAGCTAGAAGCCTTAATAATTAGGACTGAATTGCTACAGGTGAACTTCAGGTATCCAAAAGCCTGATAGGACGTCCAGGTTGCCTCCTATTCTCCACCCATCAGAGAAACCAGGTAGTGGGGTGAAAAGAGATTTCATATTTAGTTTAGCAAAGAAAGTCCTCAGCCTTCATTAGCAACGTCCTCATATGACAGAGTGTGGAATTGAGGTTCTGAGAAGCCAAATGGTTTATTCATGTTTTTTCTGGTCTATGGCAGAGCCCGGGGCTCCAACTGCCCAGCTTCATGATCTTTCCAGCACCTGGCTTAGAAGAGTTCGTGTTTGGTTGGGTCACCCATGTCTTTCCCAGTTCGCTGGTATTTTCCCCCGACACATCTGAAATCAGCGGGCCATCTTTTGGAGACCGCTAAAATAAGAAATCGCATTTTCATTTCCCGGATCATCAGCGGTCTTTATCATGATTTGGTTGATTCATCAGCTTTGCTAAAAGGCCCGGGGTGACCAGGCAGCCTGGCACCACGCCTGGAAGGCCAGGACTGAAAGTTAGCCGCGCTCAGCCCGTGCCGAGGCCCCATGGGCACCAGAGGGCGCTGTGTCCGCCCAGGGCGGGGGCCTTGGCCCTTTTCAAAGGGAAACGGCTACCTCCAACGTTTCCCAGCGTCTTTGTGTGCCGATTAGCGGCCCCCACCTCTCGCGCCGCAGATCCTCCCCTCCCCTCGCTGGCTTTGCAAAAAAGGGGTGGAGGGTGGGGATGAAATAAAGAGCAGCAGCCTTGCGTGGCTCAGGGCTGGCTGCGCGGGGCGCGCGTGGAGGCGGCGGCAGCAGCACCGCGGGAGCAGGCGCCGGGCCGCGCGCACCCGGGCAAAGCCGTCGGAGCCCCGCGCTGTCGCCGCGGCCGAGGAGCCGAAGCCGGGCTGCTTCCGAGAGCCCTGGCGGTAGCAGACCCGAGGAAGCCGCCGCACGGCGCCGGGACCAGGTAGGATGACGCGAGCGCGTCCCCTTTGTGTCGGCATCGGGAGCCGGACCCAGCGGGAAGGAGGGATGTGGCTTTGTGGACCCGGCCTTCTGGGGCTCCCGCTGCCGCCGTGTGCCCAGCCCTGGTCCTCCCGAGTCCACATCTCGGAATCCACTGCGTGGCCGGAGCCGCTGGCCCGGGGCGCTGGGATCGTGGGGGGGCTGGAGGCGGGTGGAAGGTCTTTGAGGCGGGGACTCGCTGTCTCCGCGCAGACCTCCACCCTGACCCTTCGGTGGTCCGCTTGGGCTTGCATTCGCGCCTCAGAGCCGTGACCACTTTGAGAACCACGGATCCACCCCGCCGTCCACCCACCCCTAGCCTGGGCGCCAGTTTGCAGCGATGCGCCTCTCAGCGCTCCCGCGCTAGGGTCCGGCTGGCGAGTTGGCGCGCAGAGTGCCCTCTCTTTGTTGAAGGGCCCCGCCCGCAGGCCCCAGAGCTGGAGGCATCGGGTCCGCGCTAAGTCTTCCAAAAGGGTGGACCCAGCCGAGAGGGAGGAAGAGGCGGGGAAGGTCAGGGCTGAGCCAAGTCGGCTAGGGGTACCTCTCGCCCTCCGGCTTTGAACGTCCTCCCCAGGCGCCTACGATGACCATAGCTATCAGCGTCTCTTCCTACCTCCACACCTTTCCCCTACTGGGTGGGTGCGCCCTGCATCTCTTCCCTCATCTGTGCCGCCAGGGCAGTTGGTTGGCCCGGAAGTTCCCTGCAGGTCTTGCAGAGGGTTGGGATGCTGGTGTTACCCCAACCCCACCCTCCAGCAGCTGCTCCCAGCTCTGCTACACGCTAGTTCCCAGCTATTCGTTTGCTTATGCAAGATAAAAAAAGGGATTGCTTAATGGTAATGGGGGGAGGGGTTACTTGTTCTACCTTTTGTTGGGCTTTTTTAAGCCTTCTTATCCTGATCCCAGGACAGGGATCAACTGTCCTGGGATCAAACTCAAAGTTTCCTCCCTCTCTCACTCTATGTCTCTCTCTCTCTGTTCTTGTCTCTCCTGTTTTCCGGTGAATAATTAAATGTATATATATCCACTCAACATGAGTGCCCTGTGCCAGGCCAAATAAGGCCCCAGGGAAGTATCCCAAGTGGGCTCCCGGCTGCAATAAATGCCTGCACTGGAGAGAGACCAAGTGTCTTGCGTTCAACAGTTATGGGAGGCAGTTTCCTGGGAACGCAACGTGAGGGGTGAGGGGGACTTGTATGGGTGAATCGGGGTAGAGGCTGCCCTGAAGGTGAGAGTTTATCGAGCAGATAGAATGTTCATAAATAAAATTCAAGGCAGAAAGTAAGGTGGTACAGATGAAGAGTTGTGGGCAGGAAGGTAAGCACAGTGCTTACTTTGCTTACCAGGTAATCTGTAGTGAACAATTTCACATTTTTTCACCACATCAAAGATTCTGCTTCTAGGTGTGGCTGGCATCTGTCTCTCCCCCAACCTCACAGCACCTTTTTAAATTTTTTAATTTACCAGCCCTGACAGGGACAGATGACCCAGTGAGCAAGGTAAGCACTGGTTTACTTGTGCCTGCTTCCTAAGCAGAGATGTGGTGAAACCCCTGCGAGTGTGATGAAACTCACGTGAAATTGTTCACTAAAGTAAGCACAAGTAAGCCTGTGTTTACCTTGCTTATTGGGTCATCTTCCCCTGACTGTGGAAATTCCAAAGAGGGAGTTCGGGAGAGGCAGGAAGAGAAGGGGGCCAGGGAAGACCCTGTGAGGGAAGTGGTATTTGAATCAAAGACTGAAGGTGGGTCAGATCCAACATGGGGGGAGGGGCAGGAGTACCCCAAGTGGAGGGAACTAGCAGAGCAAAAGAAAGGGAGGAAAACACCAGCATACACCAGTGAACGTTGCCTTGGAGCCCAGTTGTTTTTTTACCAAATGTTTGCTTGATTGTGTTCTCTTCCACAGTACTGAGAGAAGTGACCTTGTGTTTTTCTGTTTTCTAGTGCCTTTTTAATCTTTATTCTAAATGTATTTTAATGAGTGGGGAGGAAATAATGGCTACAGAGGTCGGATTGGGATAAGTCATGAAGCCTTCAGAGTGATTGTTTCAATTGGGAAAGGACCAGGCATGGCTCAATGTATGGAGCCTGGGCTTCAGAGTCGGACACGCACTTGGCCTTGGCTTCCACCTTTATCACTTGCCAAAGGGGCCACACGTGATTTGAAGACCACTTGAGAAATTGGGATGCAGATAACCTAATTTTAATAGGATGCAAACTTTGCAGATCCAGCACAATTTGAGTTTTGAAATTTATGGCGTTGCAGAGGGCCTGAACCCAGTGCCCGTACCCGTACAAGGGAATAGATGGAGCCCAATTCAGAAGCTCAGCGGGAGGGGGACAAATCTGCAGTCATGGAGTGAATCATGAGACAATGCCAGGGAGGTTTGGAAAACCTGGGGAGCACTTTGAGATTTATATATTTTATAAATGTACGCCAGCACGCTCCAGTCTGATGGTTTAATTCCTGTAGGGAAATCTTTATTAGAGTGTGGTGATGTGGGTTCATGAAAGGCCCTTAGAGCTTACTTAATTAAAACTGCTGAGGTTCAGGGTGGTGAATGTGCCACACAGCCAGGCAGTGGCAGGGTCAAAAACTAGGACCTGTGTTGCCTGACCCTTAGAACACTACTTTTTCCACCGTGGTTGACAGTTTAGACCCATTGTGGACCTTGTTCAAACCTCTTCCCTCTTTGGAACTTTTCTCTCTGGTAGTAGTTGCAGGGAAAGAGAATGTGTCCTCATGGATTGAGAATTACAGATCTAGGTGGGTTACTATAGATCAGAGTTACTACAGGCAGAGGCCATGAGTCCCAGGCCTCACAAAGTGTTTGTGGCTGATCTCAGTCTGGCATCAGCTTTTCAGCTCTCTCTGGTGTTCTTTCTTCTTTACTGCACTTGAAATAGAGGTGATGGAGGCATATTAGCTTACCTGGGAGTCTGGTGGTCTGGGACAACACAGGATGATATTAAGCCCTCAGACACTTCTAGGGCATCTGAACAAGCAAGGAACCTCCCTGGCTTCCTGGGTGGGGGATATCAGAGGGAGCCAAGAGGTTATGAATTGAATTGGATGCCCTTAAAAAAAAAAAAAAAATTTTTTTTTTTTTTTTAGGGAAGATGGACCCTCTCCATGTTCACTCTAAGTAACTTCCTGTATTTGAGGTCCAAGGACTGAGATGAAGGTGACTTTCTTTCCTTTAAGATGAGAGAAGTCATTTGAGATCGTTTCAGTGACCAGCCTCCTCTCTCCTTGGTTTCTGTATTACTGATACACATGAACACCTTTCCTTAATTAGATGAAGAAATTAAATTGAAGCAACTGTTAACATACCTGCTGGGTGTTAGGTTCGAAGGACACAGTGTGTACAGCTTCCTGAACCAGCTCTTTGACCTTGGGCAAGTGTCTTAACCTCCTTGAATGGACCCAGTTTCTTCAACTATAAAGTTGAGGCATTGGCCTAAATGATTCTGACGGTCCAGAAATAAAAACATGCAGCCTTAATGATATTTTCCAGGGGATCAGTAGTGTAGGAGTACTTACCAAATACAACCATTTGCAAGGATTTTTGCAAAAACGTTAAAAAAAAAAAAAAAACTTTCAGAAGAATGACTTTTTTCAAAGATGATATGCTGGGAGATGTGGCTTTGAAGAGGGTGGTTCCTCGGTGATAAGAGTCGCTGTCTTTCATTACTTGAATCTAAAACCTGAATTAGAACATGCTTTCTGAATGTCCTATAGACACTGGGAGTAGGGTGTTCCAATAGGAGCAAGTTTACAAGCTGGGCGCAATGTTATAGACAAAAATATATTCCTTGTTATGAGCCCAAGAGACAGAAAGGACCACATAAACCAGAGACTACATCAGCCTGAGACCAGAAGAACTCAGCCTGAGACCGGAAGAACTAGATGGTACCCGGCTACAACTGAGGACTGCCCTGGCAGGGAATACAACAGAGAACCCCTGAGGGAGCAGGAGAGGAGTGGGATGCAGACCCCAAATTCTTGTAAAAAGACCAGACTTAATGGTCTGACTGACACTAGAAGGACCCCGGAGGCCATGGTCCCCAGACCTTCTATTAGCCTAGGACAAGAACCATTCCCAAAGCCAACTCTTCAGACAGGGATTGGACTGGAGTATGGAATAGTAAATGATACTGGTGAAGAGTAAGCATCTTGGATCAAGTAGACATATGAGACTATGTGGGCAGCTCCTGTCTGGAGAAGAGATGAGGGGGCAGAGGGAGTCAGAAGCTGGCCAAACAAACACGAAAACAGAAAGTGGAGAGAAGGAGTGTGCTGTCTCATTAGAGGGAGAGCAACTAGGAGTATATAGCAAGGTGCTTATAAGTTTTTGTTTGAGAGACTGACTTGGTTTGTAAACACTCACTTAAAGCACAATAAAAATTAAAAAAAATATACGTTCCTTGGTTGGATGAAGAAGTGTGTCAACCAATAGTTTGTAATCTCATATGTTGGGTAGAGTCACTATGAGTCAGTCAACTCAATGGCAAAGGGTTTGGTTTTTTTTGTTGTTGTTGTTGTTTTAAATATGTTGCATTGGGGTTAGAAGAAATAATAGTTAATATTCAATGAGTGTTTACCATGTACTAGGCACTGTTCTTAAGGGCTTTGCATGGATTATTGATACAATATTTATAACAGCCCCATACTATAGATGTTGTTACTGTCCTCAATTTAGGGAAGAGGGAAGTGAAGCAAAGAGAAGTTAATGATTTAGTCCAGAGTCACACTTAGAGTAAATGAAAAACCCTGGCTTTGAACTCAGAGCCTTGCAGAAAATGATATATTCCATGGCCTTGAAGAGCCTACACTTCAAGGAGGGAAGCAGAAACAAAAGATTATTTCAACAGGGTGTTAATGAAGTAGCTGAGGTGTACAGAGTGCAGTGGGGTGAGCTGGAGGCACCTGATTCAGCCTGGGGTGGTAAGGGGTCAGTTGGAGCGGATGATGCTTGAGCTGGGACTTGAGGGATGGGTTGGAGTTAGCCAGACACATTGGATTGTCTTTGTGGGCCTGAGAATAAATAGCACGGAGCCACCTGGGGTGCACAGGGAAATTATAACCAGCACGATGTGACCAAAGTGAGCCCTAGCTGCTTTGCCACTGGCCATGTTCAATGGCAGCTTGGGTGTTTTTGAGAGCAGTTCTAACTGAAATTCCTAGGTGTAACAGCATGGCCTTCTTTTCTGGTATCTTCTGGAAGATTCCACCAATGCAGGAGTTTTTTGTTGTTTAGTTTTGGAGGCTCTTTCCCTGTAAGTATTTTCTCCATGTCCCTTCCTAGCCCTCAAGTTCTTCTTGATAAAGGGACACAAGGAGAGAAGAGAGTTCAGGGAAAGATCAGAGGATCTGTTTGCAGAAGCTGTTGTTTTTAAAGTTAAGGAACATTATTCTTCTCTATTCAGAGTCACTTGACCTAGGCTGGTATGTTTTTTCCTTGACATATAGCAGCCGGTGGAGTCCCTGGGTGGAAACAGTTAATGTACTTGACTGCTAACTGAAAGGTTGGTGGTTCAAGTCAACCCAGAGGCACCTCAGAAGAAGGGCTTGGAGAACTACTTCCAAAAAATCAGCCATCAAAAACCCTGTGGAGCACAGTTCTTCTCTTACACACGTGGAGTCAGAACTGACTCTACGTCAATGGGTGTGGTTTGCTGGTTTATAGCAGCCTGTGGCCTACAATTGAGAACTTCTGTGCTAGAAGTAAGCCAGAGTGAAGCGAAGTGTCAGTACAGTCTTAGTAACTTCTGCTCATACCAATACAGCTTTGTGGGCAGCAATTATAGGAAAGAGGTCTGTTGGAGCAGAGAGGAGGAGTTCCGACTTCAGAAAGTGAATATTGACAGTGGCTCTCTCAGTTGGGTTATTGGTTCATTAGAATTTCGTAGTTGTCCTTACTAAGAACCTGTGCGCCTCTTACAACACGGTTTTCCTGGGAATATTTTTTAGACTTCCAAAAGACCATTTTTCAAGCAATCCTTGGGAACATGGCATGTTTGATGTTGGGGGTGATCTGTATATTAAAGTTACTTAGAAGTGGGATTCTTCAGAATGTGGCAAACTATATAATGTCTTAGACATCCACTGAACTCCTGTAAGACATTCAAACAGCTAGGGACCCATCATTTTATGTTTCCCTGAATTTAGGACATAGCTGGCCAGGAAGTGGTTTGGTTTTAAGAGTCCTTCTTACTCGCCCTCTATTAATGGGACTCTTCCCCTTGTCTACAGGCTCTACCACATTTCTTGGGGATATGATATTTGGGCAGGACAGACCCTTAGGTTTCCACTCCACCTGCCCAACTCTTGCTGTCCTCTCCCTTCCCCCTACTGGGTTTACCCAATTCCCTGAAGGAAAAGAAGTCTACTGGACAGAGAGGCTGCCACTCTTTCCCAGGTCACCCTGTTCAACTAGTGGGTGGTGGGAAATTGCCTCCCCTCACAGAACACTCACAGATCTGTGCCTCAGGTGATCTCTTTTTCCTCAAATGTTAAAATAGCCATTTAAATAGCTATGTCCTGAAGCCAGAATTAATGCAAATATTTTTAACTTTTGGGGGGACTCTTTGTGTTGATCCCACTGGTGTCCGTCATCGTTTTGTACTCTTAGCCCTTGTCACTTCCCTACTCAGATGCCTTCAATGACTCCCCATTGCTTGTTAATTAAAGTGTGTGCCCCATGGTTTAGCTTTCAAGATTCTTTATCCAACTTGTCTCTTCAGGGCTAATCCCTGAACAGCCTCTGAGCTTACAACCTAGAATGTTCTTCTACCATCTTCATGTGCGAAATTCCTAATAACCCTTCAAGCTTCAGTGCAAATGTTTCCTTTTTCTTAAAGCTCTGGAATCATTGATGTGGGTGACTGTAGAGGTCAACCGACATTTGACAGATGAGAACATGGAGGTCACAGAACAAAGCGGAGAAGTGAATTGCAGACCCAGGACTCAAGCCAGGCCTCTTCACTCCCAGGCTCATGCTTGCCTTTGCTCCTGTTCCCAAGCTCCCACGTGTTCCCATAGCAACTTCTTTTCTGAACCTGTAATTGCATGTATTACACTCAACTTAATTTTAGTGATTCACGTTGTCGCTGTTAGATGCCATCGAGTCTGTTCCAGCTCATAGCGACCGTATGTACCACAGAACGAAACACTGCCTGGTCTTGCGCCATCCTTACAATTGTTGTTATGCTTGAGCCCATTGTTGCAGCCACTGTGTCAATCCATCTTGTTGAGGGTCTTCCTCTTTTCTGCTGACCCTGTACTTTACCAAGCATGATGTCCTTCTCCCGGGACTGATCCCTTCTGATAACATGTTCAAAGTATGTAAGACACAGCCTTGCCATCCTTGCTTCTAAAGAACATTCTGATTGTACTTCTTCCAAGACAGATTTGTTCATTCTTTTGGCAGTCCATGGTACATTCAATATTCTTCACCAACACCACAATTCAAAGGAGTCGGTTCTTCTTGGGTCTTCCTTATTCATTGTCCAGCTTTCACATGCATATGATGCAATTCAAAATACCATGGCTTGGGTCAGGCGCACCTTAGTCTTCAGGGTGACATCTTTGCTTTTCAACACTTTAAAGAGGTCGTTTGCAGTAGATTTGCCCAATGCAACGCGTCTTTTGATTTCTTGACTGCTGCTTCCATGGGTATTGATTGTGGAGCTAAGTAAAAAGAAATCCTTGACAACTTCAATCTTTTTTCCATTTATCATGATGTGGCTTATTAGTCCACTTGTGAGGATTTTTGTTTTCTTTGTGTTGAGGTGTAATCCAAACTGAAGGCTGTGGTCTTTGATCTTCATCAGCAAGTGCTTCAGGTCACTTTCAGCAAGCAAGGTGGTGTGTCATCTGAATAACACAGGTTGTTAGTAAGTCTTCCTCCTATCTTGATGCCCCATTCTTCATATAGTCCAGCTTCTCAGATTAATCACTCAGGATACAGATTAAATAGGTATGGTGAAAGGCTACAACCATGACGCACACCTTTCCTGACTTTAAACCAATCAGTATCCCCTTGTTCTGTCCGAACAACTGCCCTTGATCTGTGTAAAGGTTACTCATGAGCACAATTAAGTGTTCGGGAATTCCCATTCTTTTCAGCGTTACCCATAATTCGTAATGATCCACACAGTCGAATGCCTTTGCATAATCAATAAAACACAGGTAAACATCCTTCTGGTATTCTCAGCTGTCAGCCAGGATCCATCTGACATCAGCAATGATATCCCTGGTTCCACATCCTCTTCTGAAACCAGCCTGAATTTCTGGCAGTTCCCTGTCGATATACTGCTGTAGCCGCTTTTGAATGATCTTTAGCAAAATTTTGCTTGGATGGGTTATTAATGATACTATTCGATAATATCCGCATTTGATTGGATCATCTTTCTTAATTTTTTTTCTTGGGAATAGGCATAAATATGGGTCTCTTCCAGTGGCTAATGGATCTGTCTTATTTCCCCTACTAAAGTATAAACTCTGGAAGGGTGGGAACCTATTCATTTTGTGTTCCCTCTGTGCACAGCATCATACTCTTTCTAATTGAATTTTTGTTAAATGATTGAATGTAATATGGAGAAACCTGACTCAAGGAGGAAACCTTGGGCAAATTAACAGTAAAGAAATGGAATTAGAGCTTCAGTTCTGAATGTTCTGAGAATATGAGAGTGCTCCCTTTGAAAAGGTCAGATCACATAGCAATACACCAGAGACTGTAAGAAGTCGAATGCAAAGCAAGTATGGATATTTGCTTGGGTTCTGGAGTGAAGACGGAAGAATGTATCTCTGGTGGCATAGAATGAGAGGAAGTCCTTGAAAATCCTAGGAACCCAGGTCTGTAAATTATAGATAATGCCAACTCCAATATAAGATCCCTTTCCTGACCCACTGGACAAGACCCTTAGAGGCCACCTACATTTTCCGCCTCTGGGGTCTATTTGATGGAGCCCTGGTGGCGCAGTGGTTAAGAGCTACAGCGAGCTACAGCTGCTAACCAAAAGGTCGGCAGTTCAAATCCACCAGCCACTCCTTGGAAACCCTCTGGGGCAGTTCTACTTTGTCCTGTAGCGTCGCTATGAGTCGGAATCCCCTTGATGGCATCGGTTTTTTTAATTATTATTATTTTAACGAGATGGTGTATCCTGTAGGGGCACATGTGTCCCAACAACTTACAAGAGTCTACAGGGACAAAAGTGTCCCATAAACCAGTGGGATGTATGCATCCCACCAATCCTAACCACCTATGGTCCAGAGGGACACATTCAACTGAGATTCACTCAATGATTCAGCATGCATTCCGTTAATGAAAAACAATTTTATCAACAAGAAATTTAAAGTGAAAAAGAATTCTGTCATGAAAGGGATAACAGATGATGAGACTTTTACTGACTACCTGCTGGGCGCTCATGTCGTGTGAGGCACTTGGTGATGGAGATGAGGAATGAGAAGTGGCCCTTGGCCTGTGATGCTCATAGCCTAGTGAAGGCAGACAAGGTCATGAGGCGATGGGCATGAACAAGTGCCAGAAGGTGCTTGTCTAAGTATGTGTTATGGGGACTCTGGTGAGAGAGATGATCAGCGGAAACTGGAGTGGATGTGGGCAGAATTTAAGAGCTGAAGGAGAGAGAAAATGAGGGTACTTGCCATGCAGGGAGAGAAGGGAGTATAGAGGCAAAGGTTTGAGGCCAGGCAGGATTGGATCTTGAGGATGCTGAGGAGACAAAGATGATGGAAAGACAAGAAGGACCAAAAGAGGGAGTTGGGGCTTTGTTACCCTTATAGGTTTGGAACTTTCTAATGAAGGACTGGAGTGCTTTAGCTGAAGAGGTAATTAGAGTTCCTTGAGAGAGTGTTTTCCCGGTAAATGCACTGAGGGCCGTAGCTCATGTGATTCTTCTAATACAAGAATTGAAGAACAGGAACTGCTAAATATACTATAAAGAGCATGAAGAATGATTCATAGCATTAAATCTATTCTCGGTCTCTTGAGGAATACATTGTCTTGAGTGACTTATGTTCTGTGGTACCAATTGTGCATTTAAAATGTAATATGTTGGGAGTGTGTGCTCCAAGGGAACCTTTGCTTTGGGAAGCGTGAAAGTTTGCAGAAACCTTGGGGACCAGTTGTTTCTTTGAGAACATAAAGAAGCAGTCCCATAAATTAATTTTATCTGACAGTCCCAATTGCCACATAGTCCGTTTTTTTTTTTACTGTTTGGTAGGGTGTGTGCTGGTGCGCAGTAGTCCTAGGACAATGGAATAAAAAGAAGGTCCAGAACTCTTTTAAGAGTTGGTGCTTCAGGACCAGAAATGTGTTGGCTACAAATGTACATATATCTTCTGAATCACTTAGCAGTGGTAAGACTGACATTGTCCCAGGTTGGGATGAGACAGAGCTGGGTATCTGTGCCCAGAGTTCGCAGTTCCTTCTCTCTTCTTTATGTCTCAATGAAACATTAGCCATGGACCGGGAGAATTGAGACAGTCTGGTACTGGGAGGCCAGTGGAATGGTGGAATAGGGACAGATGGATGTATTGGGGCGGGGGAGGTATCTTTAGTCCAGCAGTTTGTAGGAGTCTAAGAAATGGCCTCTGTTTCGGTGTATGTACCTCCTCCCTTCCTCCCCTTAATCTTGCGTTCTGCTATCTTCATTACTTCCATCTCCTGATCATGCACAGAGACACAACTGGCCAGATGTTAGTGTAGAATTTCACATTGATCCAAGGACAAAAAAAAAAAAAAACCCATTGCTGTCGAGTCCGTTCTGCTTCATAGTGACCCTGTAGGACAGAGTAGAGCTGCCCCATAGGGTGGATTCGAACTGCCAATCTTTTAGTCAGGAGCCTGAGCTCTTAACCACTGTACCACCAGGGCCCCCAAGGACAAAAGTAGGCAGGAAACTCAGAATGTAATGTGAGCGGATCACATGTGAAGGGGCAGGTGGGGCGAGTAGGAGGAGATCCAGAATCCAGGTAGATGGGAAAGTCTGCTCGAGGCACAGTGATCCAAGAAGCATGGTACCAGTGGTTCTCAGGGCAAAGTCTTCATCAGGCTGCCGCTAGTCTCAAAAATATCGATGAGGACGAGCCAAGAAAGGTGAATAGACAAGTGACTATGCCTGACTGAAGATATTGTGGGAGAAAAAATACAGGTTTTGGAGTCAGATAGTTGGGAGAAATGTTCATGTGCCTTAGGCATGGTATTTAAATTTTCGAGCCCACCATTTACCAGTATCTGGCAATATATGTTTGGCCAACAACAGAATACCTTAACAAGGTGTTAAACAAATAGGTTTCTATATTCTCCATTACAAGGCATTAGAGGTAGGTTGTTGTTGGCATTGGTTCAGTTAATCTGTGATGTCACTGAGAATCCAGGATCTTCTTTTCTTTTTTGCTCCAACATCCTTAGCGTGTTATCCTTTGCCCTCATGCTCGTTACCCTGTGGTCCAGGGTGGCTCTCCACGGCTGTGTTTAAGGTAGCGAGAAAGTTGAGTGGAAGTTGGTGCCCACTATATCTGTCCTTTTTTATCAGGAGTAAGTTTTCCCGAAAACACTCCAGCGGACTTTGTTTATGGCTCATTGTGTGACAACCTCTAGGAGCGAGAGAAGTTGAGAAAGTGAGAAGCTACAAGAGCGGTGAGGGAGGTTCTTGAGAGAATAGACAAGATAACGCTTATATAAAATACCTAGAATAGTGCTTGACCATAGTCGGTTTTGATAAAATTTCTCTTCCTTCTCTTACTTGCTCTTTGAAAAGCAAGAATCCATCTTTGGATGAGGTCCAGCTCAACGTGCGTGTGGCTTAAGTGCTCTTGGTATAAGGCCAATATATAAGTTCAAGTACACCTATGTCTTTCATGAGTGTGCGTGCTTTTGGATATGCTCAGCCCAGCAAATCACAATCCTGTCTTGTTCAGTTTTGTATCTCTAGCAAATGGCAGAGTGCCTGGTACACAGTAGGTACTCAATGAATATTTGTTCAACTGAGTATGCATATTTTCCCTTCAGAGAAATTAGAGTCCATAAATAACCATATCCATTCATTCTTTTGTTCATTGATTCATTCATTGAGCAAAAACTGCTAGTCACCGGGGAATACAGAGCAAATTAATGAATATACAGTAAGGGTGAGTAAATGCAGAGAGGAAGGTAAAGAAGGGCTGGTGAGGCGTTTCAGGAACAACATAGAATATGGCATTCTGTCATCAACAGGACAGGTATGAATCTTCTAAAGTTGTTGAGTTGGTGGCGCCAAAGGTTAAGCACTCAGCTAAGATCCAAAAGGCTGGTGGTTCAAAACCACCCTGAGGCACCTTGGGAGACAGATCTGGTGATCTGTTTCCAAAAGGTCACAGCCTTGAAAGCCCTATGGAGTAGTCAGTCCTATTCTGCACACGTGGGGTCTCTATGAGTTGGAACTGACTTGACGGCAACTAACAACAGCCAATTTCACCCTAGCAAAAAAAATCAGTCGGGACCCATAAGAATCGTTTTTCATTAAGCGATCTCGCTCATTCTTTATTTCTCCTCTTTGTGAAATAGCTTAAAATTTAAGGTGCAGTATTTTTATTTTATTTTTTTTGCTGTGCTTTAGGTAAAAGTTTATGGTTCCAGTTAGTTTCTCATACAAAAATTTAGACACACATTGTTATGTGACCCTAGTTGCTCTCCCTATAATGTGACAGCACACTCCTCCTTTCCACCCCGGATTTCCTGTGTCCATTCAAGCAGCTTCTATCCCTTTCTGCCTTCTCATCTCGCCTCTGGACAGAAGCTGCCCATTTAGTCTCATGTATCTACTTGAGCTAAGAAGCACTCTCTTCACGAGTACCATTTTTTACGTTATAGCCCAGCCTAGTCTTTGTCTGAAGAGTTGGGTTCAGGAATGGTTTCAGTTCTGGTCTAATAGAGAGTCCAGGTGCCATGTCTTTCAGCGTCCCTCCAGTCTCAGTCAGACCATAAGTCTGGTCTTTTTCGTAGAGTTTTGAGTTCTGCACCCCACTTTTCCCCTGCTCTGTCAGGGATTCTCTGTTGTGTTCCCCGTCAGGGTGGTCATTGGTGGTAGCCAGGCACCAAGGTGCAGTGTTTTTAATATACTGAATAAATATTTATTGAGCCCTCACTCTCAGCCAGATACTGTGGTATGAAGAGTAGAAAAACATGGATAAGACTCAGAAGAAACTTTTCAGTTTGTCCTGAAATGAATGCTTGATTCCTGCCAGCGGTTTGGCCACCGGCATTAGCAGAAGGGAGTGTTTCTTTTTGGTTAATACTTAAATCTCTCCCCGGACTCCATTCCTCCGTGGCCCACAGCCACTGCTTCCTTGACAGTGACCTTGTTTCCTCTCAGCTCCTGGCCACGTGCATCCAGTCTATCCTTTCTTCAGGATGACTTGCTCAGTGGTGCCTGGAATGGCCTTGAGCAGTGTTCCTCTGGTCTGGCAGATAAGGCCCCTCTCTCAAGGACTTTTTATCTGAGGAGGGCAGGACTTCTCCCTTGTGCAATAGGAACAAACCAAAAGCAGACAGGCACAGAGGAAGTTGAAGGATCTAGAGCTGTGTTGTTCGGCGTGGTGGACACTGGCCACATAGGACTATGAGAGTTTGAAATGTGGCCAATACAAGTTGATACTGGTTGTAAGTGTAGAAAACACACTGGATGTCAAAGATCTAGTATGAAAAACAGAATGTAAAATATCTCATTAATAATTCCTTTGTACTGATTGTGTGTTAAATGATTTCAATGACCATTTCAGTGAAATGATATTTAGTATTCATCAGTTGCAGGCCAGTGGATTGATTCTGACTCACAGGGACCCCATGTGTGTCAGTAGAACCGTGCTCCATAGGCTTTTGAATGGCTGATTTTTCAGAAGCAGATCGCCAGACCCGCTTCAGAATTGTTTCTGGGTAGACTCAAACCACCAACCTTTTGTTTTAGCATCTACGCACTTAACTGTGTACATCATCTAGGGACCCCATATTCTGTATAACCAAAACCAAACCCAACGCACTGCCGTTGAGTCAATTTTGACTCATAGCGACCGTATAGGACAGAGTAGAACTGCCCCATAGGGTTGCCAAGGAGCACTTGGGGGATTCGAACTGCCAGCCTTTCGGTTAGCAGCCGTAGCTCTTAACCAGTACGCCACTAGGATTTCCTGTATTTTGTATATTGAGTTAGATAAAATGTATTAAAATTAACTTCATCTTTTTTTTTTTTTTACTTATTTTGAATGTGGCTACAACAACATTTAAAATTGCATATGTGGTTTGCACTGTATTTCTTTGAACTGCTCTATTGCCTATCCAGAGGCATTTGGAGAACTATTTTCTTGGAAGTTAACAGGTCTTTTGACCACTTCTATTCTCCTCTGGAGCCCTGGTGGCACAGTGGTTAACTCAGCTGCTAACCAAAAGGTCACCAGTTCGAATCCACCAGCTGCTCCTTGGACAACGCTAAGGGGCAGTTCTCCTCTGTCCTATAGGGTCGCTGTGAGTTGGAGTTGACTCAACGGCAGCAGGTCTAATCTTCCTCTAGCGAGCTTGTCTGCCTTGGGACCCAAGATAACCAGTATAGATGGGGCCCTATAGAGGCATCCCTGGCCCCTGGTTTGTGCTGTATCTGCACTATTTCTAGACACATTTTTTGTTTAGTTGTGGTTGTTTCAAATTCCCTGCTCAACTTATGCTGATTTGGGCACCCCTCTTCTCTGCAGCCTGTATTATTCAAATTCAGGTTCTCAAGGTCTTGGACTTTTTTTTTTTTCTTTTAATGTGTAAAACGAAGGGCTTGGGTTAGATGAGCTTAACATTTTTTCTTACAGAACTTCTTGTTCACAGAAATCTACTTTTACTTTAATCTCCATAGGGGATTAATTGCCACAGGTCCTTGTAGTTTTTCCTTTGAGTCTACCTTGAAGCCATTTTTCCATTGAATCTCACACAGAGCTACCAGCATTTGTCCTTAAACATCGGCATTCTCCCTACCTTCAAGGATCAAGTCCAATGCTATCCACCATATATGACACATATTAGATGCCCAGTGAAGATTTCTTGAGAGAAATCTCTCCTATACCTGCTTCCTCTCTAAATCCTACCATGTGCACCCTGGCCTATGTCAACCTCTGCTCAGTCTCAGAATACCAAATTATGTTGCCCACTGGCTAGCCAGCTCCCTCACCCGAATATGCTTCCTCTCTAGACGCAACTCTGCGGTGCTCCTAACCTCAGTTCTGGCAACACTGCTTTCCTTGTTTGCATCCTTGCTTGGAGCATTTTTATAGCTGCCCGAGAATTTTCTACTGCCTTGTGGACATGTGTGGCTTTGACTGGCCTGTTTCATTATCCAGCCTGTTTTCCATGGCTGGCAGTAATTCCTGCTTTTACCTGACTTACTCTCATGATTCTGCACATTCCAGTCTATCCCCGTGCTCACATCCTCTGCTTTTTCCTGCATCTCAGCCTTCCCTCAGGTTTTCCTGACACAGTATGGTGCCTTCTCGAAGTATCAAATACTGGCGCAGACTGTAATGCCCTCTTCTCGCCATTTCCAGGGAGCTCTGCATGGCTCCTGTAGGCTTGGTCAGTTTCCCTGAGCTTCCCTGGCGTTTTGTGGATGACATGAAATTAAATCAGGGTCTTTTTACTTGTTGAATACTTCAGGGATGGTACCAAGGGCCTATGAGGTTTGCAAAACTGAGTATTTTCAGAACATGAAAACAAGTATTAGCTATCAGGAATTGAAAAAGCAAGCAAACAACAACAAAAACACCTTCAGAATTGATGCTGATACATACATACATCAGGTAATGTCAACAAAATACAACTGTCAGTTAGTCAACTGGAACTCAGCTCATGGTGATTTCGAGGTCATATTTAATCTGAGATCCTGTTTGGCGTGATATGAGGTGGAGCTCCCATTCTTTTGTTCTCTTTCCAACCCGCCTTGACATGACAGGTCAGACTGGGACTTTGACATTTATTTGTAACACATAGAATGAAGTTGTGGCAAGGGGCTCTTGGAAGAAAGGGAATTTGTGTCTTACTTGTTTCTGAATTCTCAGCAAAAGACCAGGTAGACTTAATGTCAGTGCGCTAAACTTTTTTTTTTTTAATACACTTTATTTTTTTTAGAGCCATGTTAGGTTTACAGAAAATTGTGTAGAAGTAGAGAGCTTCCCCATATATCCCGCCTTCCCTTCTCAGTGTGCTAAACGTTTCACTAAACTCAGCACTTTTTTTTTTTAAACATCCTGCCTGAAGGTTTATTTGTTTATTTTTCCTGAAACACCAACTTAAGGTACATTTTAAAACCACTTGTGTCTATAAACTGACCCCAAATAGCAAAAACCCTCACCTGAGCTGCTAATAAAAATAATCATC
This sequence comes from Elephas maximus indicus, assembly GCF_024166365.1. Lineage (NCBI taxonomy): Eukaryota > Metazoa > Chordata > Mammalia > Proboscidea > Elephantidae > Elephas > Elephas maximus. Next base: position 15,979,170 of record NC_064830.1, read on the forward strand.
CGGATCTACAGAAGTAGTTAGTGTGAGTATAGTTTAAATTTTGTGTGACTCTTGTCTTATGTTGACTCTGTGTGTGTCTTCCACACGCTGGTTATCTAGAAATCAGTCTAGTTACAATCTAGCTAACATGACCTGAAAACAAATATCTTGGACAGTTAGGAAAGTTTTTCTTGGTAAACGTGATATTATTATTTCTTTTAAACATTTTTCTAAGAGAAATTAGCTAAAAGGAACACTCTCTTTGTATGATGAAGTGTTGAGCAGTTGCCAGAGCAGGAAGCCTGTAAATACAAATCTTGTTGGCTCAGCAGGAAAAATAAATTTCTAGGCCTGACCTGCTGTGGGAAGGGATGGCTTAAGGATAAAGGATTTTTTTTTTTTTTTGCAACTGCATGATTATTTTAGACAGTTGCTCTTTGGGAATACAGCTCAAGGAAATGCTACTAAATGTAGAGAAAAATAAACCCTTTGTACACAAATGCTTCTCTGAGTGTTTTATTTTTAAATAATACCCCCAAATGGAAAATATCTAAATATATTTAAGTAAATATCATGCTCTAATTAGATAAGATTTTTGGAGATTATAGGCATGGGAAAATGTTTATAATATATTCTTAAGTAAAAATAATTATAAGAGAAAATACACGGACAGTGTGACATACAAACAGGGAAATGTGCCTCAGAAAAAAAGTAACAACTCAAGAATTATGACAATTTTATGTTATTTTATTTATTTTTTAATGGTGGTTATATGTCATTTAGGAGGAGGTAGTGTTTTTTTTTTAGTGGTGGTTCTGGTGGTTCAGTGGTAGAATTCTCCTCTTCCATGCAGGAGACCTGGGTTGGATTTCCAGCCGACGTACCTCATGCACAGACGCCTCCCTTAGACCTGTAAGTGGAGGCTTGCATGTTGCTATGATACCGAACAGGTTTCAGCAGAACTTTCAGACTAGTACAGAGTAGGAAGAAAAGGAGGGAGATCTGTTTCTGAAAATCAGACAGCGGAAACCCTAAGGGTCAACGCCGCCCAATCAGCACCCGATCACTGGGTATGGCACAGGACTGGGCAACCTGTGGTTTCTTTGTGCGAGGGGGACCATGAGTTGAAGGCAGCTAACAGCAGCTCAGAGCAACAACATATGTCCTTTTATAATGAAATAAATGATTTAGTTAAAAAAAAAAAAAAAAAACCTTCAGTTGTAAATTCTATCCTCCATGAAACATACCCATAAATTTTATTATTTCATATACAGCAAATAAAAACCTATATCTTAAGTGGACATTTTGCTGCAGTGGACTTGAAGAGAAATGAGTGACAAATTAAAACAGCTACTCCAGCTTTCTTTTTATTATTGTCAGAGTATTATATTTTATTGTTTTTCGCCTTCTCTTTACTTTTAACCTACCTGAGTATTTGTATTTAGAGTGGATTTCTTGTAGACAACACATAGTTGAGTTTTGCTTTTTTTTTTTTTAAAGTATGCTTAAGTGAAAGTTTACAGCTCAAGATGGTTTCTCATACAAAAATTTAGACACACATTGTTATGTGACCCTAGTTGCTCTCCCTATAATGTGACAGCACACTCCTCCTTCCAACCTGGATTTCCTGTGTCCATCTAACCGGCTCCCATCCCTTTCGGCCTTCTCACCTCACCTCCGAACAGGAGCTGCCCATTTAGTCTCTTGTATAATTTTATGTCTTATAGTCCAGCCTATTCTTTGTCTGAAGAGTTGGCTTCGGGAATGGTCTCAGTTCTAGGTTAATGGAGAGTCCAGGGGCCATGTTTTCTGGGGTTTCTCCAGTCTTAGACCATTAAGTCTAGTCCTTTTACTAGAATTTGAGTTCTGTGCCCCACTTTTCTCCTGCTCCGTCAGGGACTCTCTGTTGCCTTCCCTGTCAGGGTGGTCATTGGTGGTAGCTGGGCACCATCTAGTTCTTCTGTTCTCAGGCTGATGGAGTCTCTGGTTTATGCGACCCCTTTGGTCTCTTGGGCTTAATATTTTCCTTGTGTCCTTGGTAGTCTTCATTCTCCTTTGTTCTAGGTGGGTTGGGACCAATTGATGCATCTTAGATGGCCACTTGCTAGCTTTTAATACCCCGGATGCCACTCATCAAAGTGGGATGCATAACATTTTCTTAATAAACTTTGTTATGCCAGTTGAACTAGATGTCCCCTGAAACCATGACCCCCAGACCCCTGCCCCTGCTACACTGTTCCTCGAAGTGTTTAGTTGTGTTCAGGAAACTTCTTAGCTTTTGGTTTAGTCTAGTGGTGCTGACTTCCCCTGTATTGTGTGTTGTCCTTCCCTTCACCTAAAATAACTCGTCTGCTACCTAATAAGTAAACTCCCCTCTCCCTCCCTCTCCAAGCTCGTAACCATCAAAGAAGGTTTTTTTCTGTATTTAAACCTTTTCTCGAGTGCTTATACTAGTGGTCTCATACAATATTTATCCTTCTGCAACTGACTAGTTTCACTCAGCATAATTCCTGCCAGAATCATCCATGTTTTGAGATGTTTCAGGGATTCATCATTGTTCTTTATCATTGCGTAGTATTCCGTTATGCGAATATACCATAATTTGTTTATCCATTCATCCATTGATGGGCAGAGTTTGGCTTTTTTATCGATTCTGAAAATCTTTGTCTTTTAAGTCACATATTTAGATTATTTACTTTTAAAGTGATGGTTGATACAGTTGGATTATAGTTATATATATATTAGAGTTCTATCTTTGTTACTCCCTACCTGCCTTTTTTCCTGCTGCTTTTGGTAATTGAATATTTTATATGATTCCTTTTAACTTCTTTATCAGAATATAAACTATGTTTTAAAATTTAGTGGTTTCCCCAGAGTTTATAAAATGCATGCTTAGGTAATCTAAGTTTTTCTTCAAATAATACTATACCACTTGTGTGGTACAGGTGCCTTATAACAGAGTATTCTCAATTCCTCCCTCCTGTCCCTTGTGACACTGCCATTATTCATCTCACTTATCCATATCCTAATACATTGTTACCGTGATTACTTTAAACAAATACTTATCTTTTAGGTCAATTAAGAATAAGAGAAATATATTAAGACTTCATTTCTCTCCATGACTATATAATATTCCATTGTATGCATGTGCCACATTTTGTTTATCCATTCATCTGTTGATGGACATTTAGGTGGTCTCCACCTTTTGGTTATTGTGAATAATGCTGTAATGAACATTGGTGTTCAAATGTCTGTATTCCTGCTTTTAGCTCTTTTATGTATCCAACATGGATAAACCTTTAAAACATGCTGAGTGAAATAAGTCAGTCTTAAAAGGACAAATATTTTATGATCCCACTGGTATGAAATACCTATAATTAGCAAATGTATAGAGATCAAAGTTGATCAGGTGGCTAGGGGCAGGTGGGAAGAGGAAAGAAGGAGTCATAGCTTAGGGGACAGAGTTTCTATTAAGGGCGATGGAAAAAATTGGAGACAGTGGTGATCATCACACAACACGGTGAACATAATGTCACGGAATTTTACATGCAAAAAATGTTGAAATGGCACAGGTTTGGTTACGTGTATTTGTCCCACAATAAAAAAAAAAAAAAGATTTTATTTTGACATCATTTATTCTTTCTGTGGCACTCTCCTTTATATAGATCAAAGTTTCTGACCAATATCATTTTTCTTCTCCCTGAAAAACTTTTTAACTTTTTTTATAAACATTTCTTGTGATGAATTCCCTGTTTTTCTTTGTCTGAAAAAATATTTCTCCTTCACTTGTAAAGGTCATTTTGCTGGATATGGAATTTGAGTTGTTTTTTTTTTTTAATATGTGTCACTCCACTGTCATTTTATTTAACCCAGTATATAAAAAATACAGAGTCCCTGGATGTTGTTAATGGTTAAGTGCCTAGCTGCTAAACCAAAAGGTTGGCGGTTTGAGTCCACCCAAAAACAATTCTGAAGGAGTGGAACTGCCCCATAGGGTTTCCAAGGATCAGCCGGTGGATTCAAACTGCACACCATTTACTTAGCAGCAGAGCTCTTAACCACTGTGCCACCAGGGCTCCAGTCTTTAGTATTACCTTTATTTATCAATTTTTTATTGATGGCTGGAAATGATGCATTTGGTAACAGGAAGTGAGGTAAATAACCCGTTAGTGTTAGGCTTTATATTAATCTGCCTGTGAGCTGGCTGTGTTTAAGGCTTGTTGTAGCTATCAGTGCCAATGGCTTCCCTTTCCTGTAGTGCCTTTGTTTTTGTCTCCCTGTTGTCTCCAGGCTTCCCTGAGCACTCCTCCTCAGCTGGTATTGGTGCCTTGCAGCTCTTGTAGCTATAGTCCATTAGTTTTATACTGGAGTCCTGTTGGTGTGGTGGTAAGGTGTGGGGGAGGGAAGCATTATATAATCATCTGATTAAATTTCAATATTTTACTGGGCCTGTTTCCCTGGGCTTTGACATTCACGAATGTCTCTTAGCTGTTTTACCACTTATCTTAAGTGAGACAGGAAGGCTAGAGGCTGCTGGAGTTAAATGATTGCCCTTCCTTTAGGCAGGATAAGGCTCTGGTAAGTTCATTTCCCTTGCAGAATAGGCCTTTGATATGTAGAAGGTTCTGGGACTATTTCAAAATGGTTCCTCTTCCTTTCTCCCTATCAGAGCCAGGGGGGAATTTTTCTTGGCTCTTTATTGGAAAAGCTTGGTGAGGTTCCTAGAGGGAAAAAAAAAAAAAAGCTATGAAAATATGGAGTCCCCTGCTGAGACTATGACCCCCAGGAGTTTCTCACTGTCAAGCTGGTTCACATTCAGTTTCTAGCAATTCATCAAAATTGCCATCCAAGTGTTCCTACCACTTAAGGGTTCAGTAGATTCTCCTCATGGTAAGTAGGTCTTGGCTGTGACACTCTGAATTGATTCTCCTGTCACTCCAAATTTGTGGGTGGAAGTTTGCCCTGCAACCCCAGTTCTTTCATGTGTCCAAGAAGTCATTGATTTTTAGTTTGTCAGGCCTTTTCTTAAGGATGAGAGTGATGACTTCCAAACTCTTCACATGCTGGAGCTGAAACTCTCACAATGGTTGTGCCCACATGTGTTATTTTGCCTCTTTCTCACTTTTTTTTAGCTACGTGAAGGCATTGACCATGGCAATGGAGAGGGCATGGATTGAGACAGGGATCTCAGAACTAGCAGTATGGTGCTGGGCAACTTTATGATTCTGGGCCTAAACTTTCTAACCTATAAGTAAAACTGAATGTGCTATATATTCCTTTCCAGCTTTGAATCTAATATTTTGTTTCTTCTAAATTACTTATGGTACTTCGTAAGATATTCTGCATGGGTTGGGTATTCAAAATTTTCAGTTGACTGATGACAAACATTTTTCCAGATGCAGAAAATAATTGCCTGCATAGTCATAGTATTCATAGTTCCATCTTTGTATCAGGTATGGTCATGATGTAATTGGTTTACAGATATTAGGCATTCAAATAATTTTAAATGTAGTACATTAAAAATTTAAAAATCTAACAATACAAAAGCCTTTATACTGTAAAATAGTCATTCCTCTTGCCACAGACCTTCAGTGTTCCTGACTGGTGGCATCTACCACTACCAAGTTCTTCAATATCCTTCCACTGCCTGCTCCTTCTCCCCTCATTTTTGACATGGAAAAATGAGTACAGCATATACAGCATAGTGCTTGTTTTTCCACTTAATTTTGAAGCATTTATTTCTCAGCACATATAAAGCTACCTTATTCCTTTTCAAAAGTACATAGTCAAAGGAGATATTTTCTAAGTTCTTTTAAGTTGGTGTGTGTTTCATCTCAGCGTTCTAAATAAACTGTTTGTTTCCTGTGGTAACAATTTTGCCTCTCCCCTAACAAGGTTCTTCTTTTATTCCCAATTCAGTATCCCTTCAGCTAAATCAATTGGTTCTTTGTAGCAGGTTTAAGCCTAAGAACCAGCCTCATTTTAGAAGTGATTTTTCTTAGAATTAGGAATCATGTTGGAACTAGCCAAATGCTGTTATTGCAGCAAGAGAACTTAAAAAAAAAAAAAAATTAATTGATAGCTACTGAGCCAACGAGTTTGTTCCATAGCTATAATTTGACAGATATATCCCCTGCTGAGGAACTCGTTTGCTTTGCTTCTTCTCCAGAGCCGAGAAATGTGCAATAACTGACTGCAGGGCCACTCTGAAGGGATGACTGTGTGGCCCTCTGTTTCCCTGTGTACAAGACTGTTAGTATACAACGCGCATAAACAGAATGTGCTTTATTGAAGCTGGACAAGACCTCTATTTATATCCAGCTCAAACAAGTCATGCGTGTGAAAACCTCCACTTAGAGTTGGCTGCGTCAGCTTAAATCCGTAGAGCTATGGTGCTTTTCAAAATGTGAATTTGCAAATTCAGCAGCAGCGTACAACTATTCTAGACTTGAAAATTGAGAGATTGGGGGTGAGGTAGAGGGATTGCCTTTGGAGCTCTTTTGTGTACATGTGTGCAAGGGATTGTAGGTAAGTGGGCATTTCTCTCCTTTTGAGTAGTAATTTGCAGTTGATAACCAGTTGGTACAGAGTCTACAATGCCCACCATTATGGAGAGGAGGGAGGGGACAATGGATGGAACTTCACTGATGCTAGGGCCTATGTGGACCATCAGAGCAGGCCTGGTATTAATGATTTGCTTTCAGGGAGCCTGAAATGCAAAGGAATGGAGCCTTCTTGTAGGATTTTGATTCAGAATTTGCAATAAATCATACCTATGACATACGATTTTTTGAGACAGTATGAAAGAATTATTTTGTCACGCTGTGTCATAGGTATCTCATGGATTAGATCGACTACATCAAAAATCTTTATGCTTTAAAAATTTAAAAATTATAAATGCAGAGAGTTAAAAAAAGTGTTCTAAAAGGAATAAAACGAAAAAATAAAATCCCTTTTAGCCGAAAGTAACTTTTAACAGGTGTTTTTGATTTCCTTCTAGAAAAATTGCGTGTGTTTGAGTGTATAACTTAAATCTGTGTTCACAATGGGATCATAGTATACAAATTGTTTTATTTTTTCATTTACCAATATATCTTTTTTAATACTTGCCAAAAATATACACAACAAAACATACATCCATTCAACAGCCTTTACATGGACAGTTCATTGACAGCGGTTACATACTTTACCATCCTCACCATCTCTGCCCATATTGTTCTACCACTGTTTACGTATGCTCTCATCTGTGCTTTACAGCTACTGTTGTCATTTTGATCTCATATTGGTGATTATTTAAAAGGGTGCAATACTCAAGGGAAACGTTATTTATTGAGCTAAACCGTTGTTTAGTGTAAAGATGACTCCACGGAATAGTTTCAGTTCAAGATTTAAAGTTTGTTTCCAGACAATAGATTCTGGGATTCCTCCAGCCTCAATGTATCCAGTAAGTCTGGTTTCCAGTAAGAATTTGAGGTTCTGTTCTGCAATTTTACTCTTTTGATCAAGATCCGTTAGGTCCCTCGTCAAAACATTCAGTAATGGTAGTCAGGCACTATCCATTTTTTCAGGTCTCATGACAAGGGAAGTGATGAGGCCTGTAGACTATTTCCTTCTCCAATTCCTGGGTCTCCTTCTTCCTCTTTTCATTTACTAACATATTTTAGATATCTTTCTATACCGAAACATGCCGGTCAGTCTCATTTATCACTTGTATGGATGTACCATATAATTTATTCCACATGTTCCCTGTTGGTGGACACATATAGGTTACTTTCCTGTTTTTGCTCTTACAAAAAACGCCACCAAAGACATTTTTTTTCCCACATACTTGAAAGATTTTTGCAAGTATATCTATAGAGCAAATAATCTGAATTGGTATGTTTGGATCAAAGGTATGTCCATTTTTTTTTTTGTTCTGTTTCCAAATCACCTTCCAAAATGCCACCCACTGTTACACAAAAACAACAACAAAATCAAGTGGCAGTTCCTCTTGCGCTGTACTCATCAGTATTTGGTGTTAACATTTTTAATCATGGTTGATCTGATTGGTAAAATATGGTACCTTTTAATCTCATTTCTTTAGTTATGTGTGAGATTCAGCATCTTTATGAATGTTTATTAGCCATTAGCATGTCTCTTTTTGTCAACTATTTGCTGACATAATGGGCCTGTTTTTCCATGGAGGTGTTTTTTATTGATTTTTTTCCAAAGTAAATCAGGGGTTGTTTTTAATTGCCCCCTAGTCGATTCCAACTCATGGAGATCCCATGTGTGCAGAGCAGAATGCTTCATAGGGTTTTCAAGGCTGTGACCTTTCAGAAGCAGATGGGTGGGTTCGAACTGCCAACCTTTTGGCTAGTAGTCAAAAAATCATGTGCACCACCCGGGTTCTCCTAAATTCGGGATCGTCATTCTTTATTACATGTGGTAAAAGTAATTGTTCCTCATTTTCAATTCACCTTTTGCTTGCTTAGGGTATTTGTTTCCATATAGAAATACAAAATGTGTATAGTTAGATTGTTTTCCTTTTGACTTCTTTATTTGTGAGGTCTTCTTTGAAAGGCCTTTTTCTTTCTTGGGTTATAAAGAATTTATTCATGCTATTACCTAGTAGTGTAGTTTTACTTTAGGTGTGGTTAGGAAACTAGCTTATTCTCCCCTTCCCCCCCACCACGTATAGCTAATTGTCCCAAAGCTATTTAATGAATGACCCGTCTTCCTCCAGTTGTTTTAAGATACTGCGGAGACATATCATAAGGTATCTACATAGAAGACGGTATGGAATAGAGGGTAAGAGCAGGAGCTTTATGTTTGACTTACCAGAGTTGCCACTTACCAGCTATCTAGTCCTGAGCAAATATGGTCATCTGTTTCTTCGTCTGTAAAATGCAGCTCTCCAGCAGTCGCTCTGTTTTGCCAGTAACTCCTAACTGCATGTCTCTTTGGGCCAAGATCTGTGCTTGTCACGTATTCATCACTCAAATATTTGTGGAGGTTGAATAGATATTCTCCTTGCTTCCACTTGGCCTTGCTGATGGGTCTCACTTTATCTGTGACCACAAGCTGCAAGTGAGCCCTCAAGCTGGGCCCAGTGGTTCCGCAGTGCTCACTTGGCCCCCAGCACACCACGCACTCCAGGTTTATCCCTACCTCACTGGCCACTCCTTATGCTCTTCTGATGAATCATTGTGTCTAAATATTGGAGGGTCCCAAGGCTCAGTAATTAGGCCTCTTTTGTTACCTTTTTCTTTGGCACCCGTGCCCAGGTGAGTTCATTTAGTCTCATGATTGCTAACAGCATATATACAGTGATGACACCTTGGTTTTTATCACCAGATTGCCACCCATGAACCACACATTTAACATTTGCGTACTTCTAAATGGAGCTCTGGTGGCACAGTGGTTAAGAGCTCGGCTGCTAATCAAAAGGTCAGCAGTTTGAATCCACCAGCCGCTCCTTGGAAACCCTATGGGGCAGTTCTACTCTGTCCTTTAGAGTCTCTATGAGTTGAACTGACTCGACGGCAGTGGGTTTAATCTTATATTTAACTCACTAACTAATCGCCATCGAGTTGATTCTGACTCATAGTGACCCCATGTTTGTCCAAGTAGAACTGTGCTCCATAGGGTTTTCAGTGGCTGATATTTTGGAAGTAGATGACCAGGCATTTCTTCCAAGGTGCCTCTGAATGGACTCAAACCTCTAACCTTTCAATTAGCAGCTGAATGCTTATAGAACACCAGCTAACTATCAGGACTCACTTATATATTGATATACATGCAACTGGTGAAAGAAGTAAACAAGTAACAATTTATTTAATGGATATTTTTGCACCAGGTTGGCTTTCTCAGGTTATTCCAAACAACTGAGCCTTTTGTTCCTAGTTTAAAGTAATACCTGTATTCATATAAAGGAGTGAACTAATTAAATTATATTGAAATGAATTTAAATTGAAATTACCAGAGGAGCACATTCATCCGAAAAGAGAAGTCTTCAAAGTGGCAAAAAGTAATATACATGTGTATATACATATATATATTTGTAATCACTCAAAGGGTCTGTGTGGGCGTAAATCCTGTACAGTCTGAACTCCTTGAGAGCAGGGACCGAGTCTTACTGATCTTAGTGTTCCCTCCACCCAGTGTCTCAGCAGATAGTAGGACTGCAGTGTAGGGTGGATGAATGGATGGATATTTAATACACGTGGTTCTGCTAAAACAAGGTACAAGTGTTTGCAAAACCATGCACTAAAAATAGTGGGATTTATAGGAAGATAGAAGGGTAGGGACTGACCAGGCCAAATCTATGCAACTTTGTAACCAGAGCTCAACTGAGAACAGTAAAGGATACCTGGGTAAGCATCCAGCATGGCTGGAGGTTGCCATAATGGACATTAAAAACAGAAAACAACCCAGTGAAACGCTGCAGCACTTTTGTTCAAGCCTGTTTGTGGGTGCTGAGGCAGTACAGCTGGAAGTAGACAGTGGGGCTGCTGTACAGGTGGGGACGGGGGCACTGCAGCCTGCCAAGAGCCTGAGAGCCACACAAGGCTTAAGTGCACTCCTCTGGGTAGAGAGCTCTGGACGCAAGCTCTCTTTTATAAATTTTTTGGTTTTCTATAATGCAACTAAAAAAGTCTCCTGCCAATGCACCAGCTGAGCAGAGAGCTTTTTCTTTCCTGCTGAAGGTTATAATTCTGCTCACTGGCCTTTCTTACCTGGGATATTTGGCAGAAACACGTAGTAAAAGAGACCGTATTATTTTTGTTTGAAGGGTCAAAGTTTGTTGCCTAGTGAAGGCAGGGAATAGGTTTGCAAACAACTGGATTGTACTTTCTGGAATGAGTATCTTGATGCTGTTGGGGATCAATGAGGAGCAGCATGACACAGACAGAGAGATGACCTGTGCAAGGACCAAGTGATATTGCAGGGCAGTGTCATGGCCACCAGCTGGGAGAAGCTTTGGCATTGAACACTTTAGCCTTGACCAGAATGGTCATCAGCATTGCAAGGAAATTGACATTCTCCTGCCGTGTGTGAGAAAAGCTTGTCATTTTAGTAAAAGAGCAGTAAGGAAGGAATTTATCTACCAAAGACATGTGTGGATTTATCTACATACTTATGTCTGTTCATATTTAAACATTTGGTGTTCTCTGATGCTCTGCTTTGAAGAGACCAGGAGGGTCCAGCAGGAGCAGGCGGGGGAGACAGAAAGATGGAATTGATTTTGTTCTTTTCTACCTGACCAGAGATGCCTTAAAAGTAAGCAGAGTTCAGATAGTGGTGTTACACTCCTGAAGAGCAAACGCTATATTTGAGAAAAGAGTGGGAAATTCTGAGGTTATCTTCCTTTACTTTTTTTTTTTTTTGGTCTCCCTAAGTTGATATTTTTGTTTCTTCTTTTTTTATAACAGCTTCGTGGAGATATGATTCACATAGCATACAATTCACCATTTTTAAGAGTACAATCCGGTGGTTTTTTGAATATCCACAGAGTTGCGCAACCGTCACCGCTACCTAATTTCGGAACATTTTCAGCGCTCCCCCCAAAAGACTGTACCCATTAGCAGTCACTCCTCTTTCCCCTTTGCCCCCTGCCCCTGGTGACCACTAATTAACTTTCTGTCCCTATGGATTTTCCTATTTTGGACATTGCCTGTAAATGGTTCAGACAATGTATGATCTTTGAGTCTGACTTCTTTCACTTAGTGTAATATTTTCAAGGTTCATCCATGTTGTATCAGTCTTTCATTCTTTTTTATTGTCAAATAATTTTCCATTGTGTGGATATGCTACCTTTAGTTGCCTGTTCACCAGATGATGGGCATTTGGGTTGTGTCTTAGTTATCTAGTGCTGCTATAACAGAAATACCACAAGTGGATGGCTTCAATGAGTTTATTCTCTCAGAGTCCAGTAGGCTAGAAGTCCAAATTTAGGGAGTCAGCTCCAGGGGAAGGCCCTCTTTCTCTGTCAGCCCTGGAGGAAGGTCGTTGTCATCAATCTTCGCCTGGTCTAGGAGCTTCTCAGGCACAGAGACCCAGGGTCCAAAGGATGCGTTCTGCTCCCAGGGTTGCTTTCGTGGTAGTATGAAGTCCCCTCATCTCTCTACTTCCTACTCTCTTTTATATCTCAAAAGAGATTGGCTTAAAACACAACATAATCATGCAGATTGAGTCTCATCAACGTAACTGCCACTAATTTCATCTCATTAACGTCATAGAGATAGGATTTACAACACATAGGAAAGTCACATCAGATGACACAATGGTGGACAATCACAATACTGGGAATCATGGCGTAGCCAAATTGATACATGAATTTTGGGGGGGCACAATTCAATCCATGACAGGTTGTTTTCACTTTTTGGCTATTATAAACAGTGCTGCTGTGAACTCTTATGTATCAGTTTTTGTGTGGATATATGTTTTCAGTTCTTTTAGGTATACACCTAGGAGTGAACTGCTGAGCCATATGGTAGCTCTATGTTTAACACATGGAGGAAATGCCAAGTGTTTCCCAAAGCAGCTGAAACATTTCACATTGCCACTGGCAATATATAAGGGTTCACATTTCTCCACATCCGTGCCAACAATTTTATTTTCTGTATTTTTGGTTATAGCCATCCTAGTGGGTATGACATGGTATCTCTGTGGTTTTCATTTGCATGTCCCTAATTAATTAATCATGTTGAACACCTTTTCATGTGCTTATTATCCTTTGTATACCTTACTTGGGGAAAAAAAGTGCCTCTTAAATCCTTCTCCTTTTTTTTTATTTGGGGTATTTGTCTTGTTGTTGATTTGTAAGTCTTCATTATATATTCTGAATATTAAACTCTTAGCAAGTTATGTGATTTGCAAATATTTTCCCCCATTCTGTGGGTTGTCTCTCCACTTTCTTGATGGTGTCCTTTAATGCACAAAAATTTTTAATTTTGATGAAATTCAGTTGTATGGTACAAAGAACTCGGTTTGGCCTTTGTCTGTGGTTCCTGGAAATCTAGCCCTTGATTTTTCCCAAGCAATCATGGTGTCTGTTTTTCTCAGACAGCTTAGAAACACTTAAACATGTGTAAATGAGTAGAGGCTACCCAGACCCCACTCTGGCAACAAGTTTCAGGAAGACGGGGAGGTATGATGCAGTCAGTCATATATATTCATTGATTTATGTACATGTATTAAGGTTTCACAATCAACACCCATGGAAGCAGCAGTCAAGAAATCAAAAGGTGCATTGCTTTGGGCAAATCTGCTGCAAAAGACCTCTTTAAAGTGTCAAAAAGCAAAGATGTCACCTTGAAGACTAAGGTGCACCTGACCCAAGCCATTGGTATTTTCAATCACATCATATACATGCAAAAGTGAACAATGAATAAGGAAGACAGAAGAAGAATTGACACCTTTGAGTTGTGGTATTGGCAAAGAATATTGGATATACCATGGACTGCCAAAAAAACGAACAAGTCTGTCTTGGAAGAAGTACAACCAGAGTGCTCCTCAGAAGCAAGGATGGAGAGACTACATCTTACATATTTTGGACATATTGTCAGGAGGGATCAGTCTCTGGAGAAGGACAGCATGCTTGGTAAAGTACATGGTCAACGAAAAAGAGAAAGACCCTCAACAAGATGGGTTGCCACAGTGGCTACAACAATGAGCTCAAGCATAACAACAGTTGTGGGCATGGCCCAGGACTGGGCAGTGTTTCGTTCTGTTGTACATTGGGTTGCTCTGAGTCGGAACCGATTTGAAGGCACCTAACATGGCTCCAGTCATGCAAATACATTGAGGTCCCAATGACTTATAAGGGACCCTGAACCTTGAAGCATGCTCTTCATGGAGCTTCCTGGATTGGTGAGAATATCCATGCATGAGCCAGGGTGGCACATCCCTGGGGACAGTGGAGGCCTCATGCTGGGAACTCACTCAGACCTTGCCTGATACATTTTTTTGCTTGTATCCTTTCTGGTTATATTAAATGGGTAACTAACTATAGCTAATAATCACCATGAATTTTGTGAGCTCTTACAGAGAATTCATGAACATAGGAGGAGGGGCAGTGGAATTCTGACTTACCTCAGGGTGGTTAATTTAGAGAAGGGCTGCACAGGTAGTAGTAAGGACAGAGTCCTAACTCGTGAAAATCCAGCTTTGGATGGCTGGTGGTCAGAGAAAGTCTGTCCAGTAAGTCAGTGAAGAAGGACAGAGTCTTTCTAGCTTGTGACCTAGTCCTAGGGGGCTAGAGAGAGAAAAGGGGGCTGGCTGGTCTGAAATGTAGTGAGTTGTGCAAACTCTTGGGCCTGTGGCTGATGGCTGACCCCAGGTGGCCTAGGATGTTTTGACATGGCTCAGTGTGGCCTGGCATGGAATCTGGAATGACCTAGCTCTGGTTGGTTAGGGTGAGAGAGGAAGTGCCAGGGAATTGGCTGGTGATGAAGAATGAAGATGTGGGAAGGTGAAGCCTGCAGACACTTCCACGTGGGAAATAGATTCATGTTGATTTTTATGCTCTTAGTGATAAACGTAGGGTTTTCCTCTCTTGACCCTTTAATAGTGAGTGCGGCCAGCAGTACACCGTTTTACCTATTTTTCTCTCTTCTTGTTTTTGCTTTTGCTGCCATATCTAAGAAATCACTGCCTAATTTAAGGTCATAAAGATTTACTCCTGTGTTTTCTTCTAAGAGTTCTATAGTTTTAGCTCTTATGTTTAGGTCATGATATATTTTAAGTTAATTTTTATGTCTAATGTGAAACATGAATCTAGCTTCATTCTTTTGCATGTGGGTCTCTTGTTGTCATAACACCATTGGTTGAAAAGACCTTTTACCTACTGAAAGGAGCCTGGTGGCAAAGTAGTTAAAGTGCTCAGCTGCTAATCAAAAGGTCAGTGGTTTGAACCCACCAGGGGCTCCGTGGGAGAAAGGTGTGGCAGTCTGCTTCCATAAAGACTTACAGCCTTGGAAACCTATGAGGCAGTTCTGCTCTATCCAATTTGGACAGTATTGCTATCTTAATATTAGTTCTTCCAATCCATGAACAAAAGGTATCTTTTCATTTACTTAGGTCCTGTTCATTTTCTTTTAACATTTTTTGGTAGTTTTCAATATACAAGTCTCGTAGATCTTTTGTTAATTTTATTCCTAAATTTTTAATTCTTTTTGGTGCTGTTGGGAACGAGTATTTTTTCTTAATTTCATTTTCAGATTGTTTATTGCTAGTCTATAGAAATACACTTGAGTTTTGTATGCTGATCTTGTATCCTGTAACCTTGTTGACCTCATTCATTAGTTCTAATATTTTTTTCTGGATTTCCCAGGGTTTTCTTTATACAGGATTTTCTCATGTTTGGATAGAGATAGGTTTGTTCTTGCCCTTATAATCTGGATGCCTTTTATTTCTTTTCTTTGTCTAATTGCTGGGGCTAGAACCTCCAGTACAGTGTTGACTAGAAGTGGCGAGAGTGAACATCTTTGTCTCATTCCTGACCTTAGAAGAGAATCCAGTATTTCATCATTAAGTTTGATGTTAGCTGAGTTTTTTTTTTCCCCCTTCTTTTTTTCCATAGATGGCCTTAATCAGTTTAAGGAAGTTTTCTTTTATTCCTAGTGTTTTGAGTGAAAGTGTGTTGGATTTTATCAGATGCTTTTTTCGTGTCTCTTGTGATGATCGTGTGATTGTTATATTTTGTTCTATTAATATTGTGTATTGCATTGATTGATTTTATATCAAACCAACCTTGCATCCCTGAGATAAATTCCACTTGGTCATGGTGTGTAATCCTTTTTATATGTTGCTGGGTTCTGTTTATTATTATTTTGTTGAGGGTTCTTGTATCTGTATTCATAATGAATGTTGGTCTATAGTTTAGTTTTCTCTTCTTGAGATATCTTTGTAATACCGGCCTTGTAAAATGAGTTAGGAAGTTTTTCTTCCTGTTCTACTTTTAGGAAGATTTTGTGAAGGATTGAAGTTAAGGCTCCTTTACCTGTTTGGTAAAATTCACCTGTGAGGACATGTAGCACTGGGCTTTTCTTTGGGTGAAGATTTTTTTTTTTTTTAATTACTAATTGAATCTCTTGTTATGGATATATTCAGTTTTTATTTCTTTTCGAGATAGTTTTGGTAGTGTGTAGTTTTCAAGAAATTAGCCCATTTCATCTAATTTATCTAATTTCTTGTCATACAACTGTTCATAGTATTCCCTGTAATCTTTTTTATTTATGTAAGACCAGTAGTAATGGTCCCCCTTTCATTCCTGATTTTAATAACTTGAGCCCTCTCTGTTTTCCTTTTTCACCCTAGCTAAATGTTTGTCAATTTTGTTGATCTTTAAAAGAAACAATTTTTGGTTTTGTTGTTTTTCCCTATTATTTTTTCTGTTCTGTATTTAATTTTTTTCCCATTCCAGTCTTTATTATTTTATTCATTTGCTTGCTGTGGTTTTAGTTTACTTTTTTTTTTTTCCTATATCCTACGAGTGGAAATTTAGATTATTAATCTAAGCTTTTTTTTTTTAATATAGATATTTACAGCTATAAATTCCCCTCTAAACACTGCTTTAGCTGCATCTGTTAAGTTTTGGTATGTTATATCCTTGTTTCCATTCATGTCAAAATATTTTCTAATTTTTCTTACCTAAGAAATTGATTATTTAAGACTGTGTTGTTTAATTTCCATTTATTTATGAATTTCCAAGTTTATCTATTTCTAATTGCATTCCATTGTGGTAAAAGAGAAAGTAAAAGTCTCTCTAACCTTGAAGTAATTTCAACCTTTTGAATTTATTGAGACATATTTTATGGCCTATCATATTGCCTATCCTAGAGGTTGTTCCATGTGCTCTGGAGAAGAATGACGTCTGCTGTTGTTGAGTGGTTTTTTTTTTTATAGCTGTCTGTTAAATCTAGTTTGTTTATAGTCTAGGTCTTCTGTTTCCTTGTTCTATCCATTACTGAAAGTGAGTAATTGAAATCTCCAACTATTATTGTTGAATTGTCTATTTCCCCCTTCAGTTCTGTTGGATTTTGATTCATGTATTTAAGGGCTTCATAGTTAGGTACATATATGTTTATAATTTTTCCTGTCCTGATAAGTTGAATTTTTTATTATCATAAACTGTTCTTATTTTTTTCCCCCTAATAACAATTTTTGCCCTATATGTACTTTGTCTGATATAGGTATAACCACTTCAGCTCTTTTTCAGGTGGTCTTTCCATGGTATATTGTTTTTTTTTTATCTTTTTACTTTCTACCTATTTGTGGCTTTGAAATCTAACGTATGACTCTTGTAATAGCACATAGCTTTTTATCCATTCTACTAATATCTGTCTTTTGATTTGAGTATTTAGAAAATTTAGTGTAATTACTGGTAAAGTAGATTTTATATTTGCCATTTTACTATTTGTTTCTTATGTGTCTCATTTCTTTTTTGATGTTCTATTTTTCTATGCTGCCTTCTTTTGTGTTAAATAGATATTTTCTAGTATACTTTTTAAAATTTCATTGCTGTTTATTTTATGTTGTCAAATTATTTTCTTAGTCATTGCACTGGGGATTACAATTAACATTTTCTTGCCTTACTTTTAAGCTGTTCTCTGGATCTAAACCCCTCCCTGCAGAAGTCCCAGTGGGACAGAGCTGAATGACTGAATAGAGAAGGAGGAAACAAAAGAGAAGATCCAGGAACAATTTGTTATCTGGGAAGTGTCCCCGTTGATGGATTTTTCTGCTAATTTCTTGGTGGAATTCAGTTGTTTACACACTAAACCTCAGATTTCACCCCAGTGGACTATGATACTTTCCGGATGTTTAATCTTACGAGTTTTCTAATACTGCTAGCAGTGACTTCTCTCACTGGCTTGAAGATATGAAAGACCAGTGCTGGGGATGATTCCAAGTAAGTGTGATGGACTTTGGTGTTCTCCTCCTCCCTGTTCTTTAACCTCCTATGTCCTTCTCTTATTTTCCAGGTGTCTGGCTTCCTGCTGAGTTTGAAACACTCCCAGTTCTCCCAGCTCTGGAGAGACCTTGGTGCCAGGAGACCTTCTCCCACTTCTTCCTGAGGGCAACCAGTCATGAGGGGAAGAGCCAGCTGAATGTGTATGAGCATACCAGGATTTGGCAGGAAGACGGTTCCTCTCCTCCCCTCAGGATATCTCAGAGGTAACTTTGAGTTTGGAAAGTGAAGGCTTGAAAACTCTCCTTTATCTCTTCTTCCAGACTCTCAGGCCACTGCTGGGAAAAACTACACTCCTGGATGTATTTTTCTTTATCTTGTAAACTGTACCATATAGGTAATTACCTCGTAAGCTTCCCCTGAACGGATTTCAAGGATAGTCTTTAACACATTATATTATGCTATTATAATCATTTATACTTTACAACAATTTCCACATGGTTCATCATTTATTGCTTAGGACAACCTTATGAGGTGGCTATTGCTGGCTTCATTTTTAGACAGGAAAGAGGTTTAGAAGACCAAAATAATATATTTCAGGGTCCTATTGATTGAGTCATTGATTCATTCAGAACAGCTCAGCTGTTGTAAGCGTTCAGAACACACTCTGAACAAAACATGAAAATCTCTGCCCTCATGGAGATTACACTCCAGTAGGGGTGCAAGTGGAGGGTCGGGGTAGGGGCCTTTACAGAGAGACAGGCAATACCACAATAGACAGTACGAAGAGGTAAATTATATGTTATGTTAAAACCCAACACTGTCGATAGAAGCCATAAATATTGTGGGGAAAAAATAGAGCACGTTAAGAGGGAGGAGGGCAGGGTGCAGTCCTAAGCAGAGTGGTCAAGGAGGTATCATTACAAAAGTGACATTTGAACATAGACTTTAAGGAGGTGTGGGGAGCTGGCCATTTGATATCTGGGGCAAGAGCATTTCAGTGAGAAGGAACAGTGGATGCAAAAGCCCTAAGTCCTGAGCATGCTTGATGTTTTTGAGGAATACCAAGGAGGCTAAAGGGGAGCCAGCACAGAGCAATGAGCAAGGGGAGGAGGGGCACAGGGCAGCAGGAACCAGGCCATGTCTGGCCTTATAGGCTCTTGGGAGAACTCTGGTTTTTCTGAGGGGAAGTCAGCACAAGGTTTTAAGCAGAGGAGAGATGTTATCTGCATTCCGTTTTAATAGCCTTGTTTGACCTCTGTGTTAAGAATAGACTGTAGGGAGTGGAGGAGAAGGGTAGAACCCAGGAGACAATTTCAGAGGCATTAGAGTCATCCATTGTCATAATCCAGATAAGAGATCATGGTGGCTTGCTCCACCGGTGACCGTGGAAGTGGTGAAGAGTGATCACGTTTTGTATATATTTTCATTTTGTATATAGATGTAGCTGCTGTCGAGCCCGCAAGATATCCCGACGGTGTTTGTGGGGTATGTGAAAAGGGGAAAAGTCTATAATGATGCCAGCAGCTTAAGCCTGAGTACCTGGATGGAGTGATCACCAACTGAGATGGGAAACTTTGAAGATGTAGAAGGTTCGGGTGCAGAGGGGTTAGAAGTTCAGTTTTGAACATGTCACGATTACGAGGCACCCAAAAGGAAGTGCTGAGTGGGCAGCTATATTCAAGTCTGATAGTTTAAGAAGGTCACCTGGGCTGGAGGTATACTGGGAGTCTTTGGCATATGGGTGGTATTTAAAGGAATAAGATCAGATAGGGAAGAGTTTTAAGAACTGGGTCCTGGGACATTGTAGCTTTATAAGGCACAAGAGAAGAAGAGCCAGCAGAGGAGACTTTAGAAGGAAAAACCAGAGAGGTTGGAGGAAAACCAGGAGCATGGCATCTTGGGAGCCTCATGAAATTATTTCAGAAATGAAGGTGTGATCAGCTGGGTTGAATGCTGCAGATAGACCAGGTGAGGTCAGGACTGAGAATTGACTCTTAGATTCAGTGCTGTGTGAGTCCTTGGCACCTTTGCGAAGAAGCGTTTTGGTTTGGTGGCTATGAAGACAAAAGCCTGATTGGGATGGGTTTAACGGAGAATGGAAGGGAGGACTTGCAGGCAGAGATTATCGATAACTCTTTTGGGAAGCTTTGCTGCAAAAGGGAGCAGAATATGAGGTGATTACTGATGGGGTAAATAAGGTAAAGAGAATTAATTTTAAGTTGGAAGCACTAACAGTATTTTTGTAGGTTGGTGGGAATGACAACATAGGAGAAAGGGTTGCTGTAATAATATTTTGAGTAGGTGAGGGGTGGGGTTTGTGTCGGAGTGGAGTTTTGGCTGTAGCGTTGTTGTTTCAGCCGCCATAGAGTCGGCCAGTGGCTCACGGTGACCCCACGCGCCAGCGCACCAGACTGTTGTGACCCACAGGGTTTTCACTGGCTGATTTTTCTGAAGTACATCACCAGGCCTTTCTTCCTAGTCTACTTTGTCTGGAAGCTCCTCTGAAACCTTTTCAGCCTCACAGCAACCCGCAAGACTCCACTGATAGACCTCCACTGACAGACGGGGTGGTAGATGCTCTGGAGATGCATTGGCCTAGAATCAAACCTGGCTCTCCTGCGTGGAGGGGGAAAATCCTACCACTGAACTTTCACTGTCCCCTGGCTATAAAAAAAAATTACTGTCCAGTTGATTCCGACTCATAAGTGAGCCTATAGGACAAAGTAGAATGCCCTCATAGGGTTTCCAAGGAGCGGCTGGTGGATTTGAACTGCTGACCTTCTGGTTAGCAGCTAAGCTCTCAACCACTGCACTACCAGGGCTCCTGGCTGTAGTTGGAGCACGGAAAGCTTATGTGTGGGAACAGATGAAATGACAGAGTTTGTGCGTGCAGAGGTGGTGGAGGTGGTAAGAAGCTCTGGCAGCTCTCTCTGTCTTTTGGCAGTTCTCATTTAATTGCATCCATTGTGTATGAAACGGGACACAAAGTCATCAGCTGGGAGTACAGAATGTGGAGGAGGGATTGTAAATTTGAGGAGACAAGGCAAGGAGTGAGAAAGTCCTCCAAAAGAGGGGAAGAACGAACGGGTGGGGAAGTGTAATGTGAGTGTCTGGCAGCATGAAGAGCCCACTTGGAATTTATGGCGCGTATTTAGAGATTCCATCCAGTGTGACTGTGTGCTTTTCTAGGCAGGTTCAGCTGGCTAGCTGGAAGCACACAGTAGATCAAGTTGAGGGACAAAGTAAAAGAGAAGTCG
The DNA here is from genome assembly GCF_024166365.1 of Elephas maximus indicus. NCBI lineage: Eukaryota > Metazoa > Chordata > Mammalia > Proboscidea > Elephantidae > Elephas > Elephas maximus. Next base: position 16,000,305 of record NC_064830.1, read on the forward strand.
GAGAGCTGAAGGTACAGGCAGTCCCCGACTCATGATGTTTTTGAGTTACCACAAACCGCACTTAGGACTGTCCAGTTTTTTTTGTACATCTTATTGTTAGTAATATGTATTACGTGCAGTCTTCTGGCGCTTAATTTGCTGTTACCATTCTCAGGTGTTCACTCGCAGATGTTCAGTTTTATGATTTACTGTTCAAAACACTGCAGTATAGGTTTAGTTTTTTAAACTAAATTAGGGGTTTCAGTTGCTTGAAAACATGGATCCAAATGCTGATTGCTTTGCTCAAGTAGACGGGCAGATTCAGGAAGCACGGAGGTGTTACCACAAAATATATGAAGGAAAAAAGAAAAGGACCATGTAGACAACTCTTGCTGATTTTCTGACTAGAAACACCATCCGCATTCCCAGGGATAATTCAGAAGATCCAGAACCTTCCACAAGTGGAGTTATTACCACAGCTGACAAAATACTAATGTCGTCCAACTCTTACTCGTTGCCGGAGTAAATGTTTTTATGATTTGTGTATTTTTATGTATGTATGTCTTAAAATATGTCTGAAAGTTTATATGTAATGTTTCCAACCCCTGAAGACAAATAAAGATTGGATTGATGAAGATAGTGATAATAAAAGGCAATGATAATGAAAACTAATAATAATGACCATGGAGATTGAGATGGTAAAGTGAGGAGAGAGAACATCAAGGGGTAGATGAATTGGATGGATTGGAGGTACAGCAGGAAGGTCGACTTTCTCAGGTTTGGGGCCCTAGAGAAAGAGCTGGAAAGACCTGAAGGAGTGGTCTGAGTGTGTGCACAAAACTGGAAATATGCAACCTTTGTGGGAACCTAAGCTCTTAACTTCTGAATTCTGCAGCTCATTCCCTCAAATCTAGTCCCTCAATTACACTGTCTTGCATTTTCATTGTTTGCACATTTAAGCGTCCTGCTTAAGAAGTCTTATTGAACACATTTATCCATATACCGATATTTGCAGTATGCCCCTGGGGCTATGTTGCTGTTACTGCTATATTTCTTAGCTGAAGCAAATAGCCCCTTGTACCATTGTCTCTGGTAAAGAACAAGGCAAAACTGACGTTTGAAGGTGCTCCCTCCCTTCCTGGTCCATGCCCTGGAAAATAAGCACTTTATAACTGTTTTTTTTTTTTTTTTTTAACCTTAGCTTTAACATTTAAGCATTATTGGATCATTCTCTGCAGGGCATTTACTTGTCCGGAGTTAGACCGAGTCTCCTCAGGTATGGGGAAGGACATTAAAGCAGAGAGGAAAAACCCACTATATGGCCCCAGCGGTATTTTCACATTCTTTGCTCTGCCTGCCCACTCCCACCCCTCAGGACATTCTGTTTGGGAATCTGTCTCAAATTCCAAGAACTGTGAAACGGCTTCATATTCATAAAAAATTCATGTTGCAGAGGCCAAAATACCAGAAAATAACATTCCAGCATAAGCAAAGATATTTTTAAATGTTTAGGGTTTATAAAGAGAAACAGTTTTAATGCAATACAAACTACCCCCAATTCGCACATCTGTGATTGAAGTAGCTAAATCTGAATTTCCCCCCCGCCAAGTGGAACATGTCATCGATATAAAAAGAAATCTTTGGCTAAGAAACGATAGCTCGGCCTTGGCGGTCATTCGGCCTTGGAAATAGCCGGCATTTGGGAAATCGGACCCGTTTATTGCTCTGCTCCCTGTATGTCTTCTTTTGGCTGGTAAGCCTTTAAGGCAAAGGTCAGTTTAAAACACTAACTAGAAACCGAAATATCAATACTCTGCTTTAGTTTTTCATGGTTTCAGAGTTGCTGATGTGGAGAAACGAGCAATATTTTTAGAAATGGAAACAGAGATGCTGTGGCAGAAGGTATTGTTAAAATAAATCATCACAACTGCACATTTTTCCATATTTATCTTAGTTCAGGGTTTTTGTCTGTAGAGAAATTTGGGCCATTTTTACATATGTGCTGTTGTCTAGGCTATGATTTTAAGTCAATCTGTTGACCAGGTAAGTTTTCTATAAGCTCTTTGGTGTTCACACATACCAATATTGAGGGCTGGTAATAACTCCTACTGCTAACCTAAAGGTTGGCAGTTCGAACCCACCAGCCACTCCACGGGAGAAAGATGTGGCAGTCTTGCTTCGGTAAAGATTACAGCCTTGGGAGCCCTATGGGGCAGTTCTACTCTGTCCCATGGAGTTGCTGTGAGTCAGAATGGATTCGATGACCGTGGGTTAATAACTCCTAATAAAAGATCGAATACCTTTTCACTATTACAGTATACATTTCTCTAGAAAGATCAAGCAGCAGACATTAATAAGCATTGTATCAAGGTCATGTGCTTGGGGCTGAGAGGGTTAAAAGAGGGAAAAAAAGCAGGGCAGGCATCAATTTTTAAAAATATGTTTTTCTTTGAGTATTGTTCACACAAATGCTGTGTTACCAATACTTGAGCCCTTTGCCACTGAGTTGATTCCAACTCATGGTGCCCCCTGTAGGACAGAGTGGAACTGCCCTATAGGATTTTCATGGCTGTGAACCTTTGTGGAAGCACACTGCCATGTCTTTCTCCTGCTGATCGAGCTACTGACCTTTGAGTTAATAGCTGAATGCTTACTTGCTGAGCCAATAGTGCTCCTCACTTGAGCATACTGAACCTGTTGTGGTCAAGCCCATTCTGACTCATTGCGACCCTATAGGGCAGAGCAGAACTGCCCCATAGGGTTTCCAGGGAGTGGCTGGTGGATTTGAACTGCTGACCTTTTGGTTAGCAGCTAAACTCTTTAACTACTTCGCCATTAGGGTTCCCACTTGAGCATAACCAAAAAAAAAAAAACCGAAAAACAAACCCATGGCCATTGAGTCGATTCCAACTCATAGCGACCCTACCTGAACATAGGACAGAGCAAAACTAAGGAAATGAGAAATTGATGCTGAGTATTAGAGATCTCTGCTCACGACCGTAGGACATTTTTGAGCCTGATGTGGAGAGAAGAGAGTGGCCAAGGTTGAGAAAACAGCAGTATTTGTAAGCCAGATTGTGGTGGCTGTGCCCTGAGTATTTGCCAGTCGAAGGAGTTAGCATCTTCGACTGGCCAGTGGAGAACCATTACAATTTGTAAAGGGTAATAATGATAGGGTATAAAAACAAAAAAAGAAAGCGTTTTTTATAAGTTCGTTGGGGTTGTTGTGCGTTCCATGTTGAGAGAAGACTGAAGGCAGTGAAGTCACAAGGAAGGATCTGATCATGTAATCTGTAACAATTTTTTTTTTTTCTTACTGTTGTTGTTACGTGCCTTCCAGTCAGTTCCGACTCATAGCAACCCTACGTACAACAGAATGAAATGCCTCCCAGTCCCGGCGCCATCCTCATAATTGTTCGTAAGCTTGAGCCCATTGTTACAGCTGCTGTGTCAATCCGTCTTGTTGAGGGTCTTCCTCTTTTTGCTGACCCTCTACCTTCCCAAGCACGATGTCCTTCTCCAGGGACTGGTCCCTCCCTCCTTATTACAATATGGTTATTTTTGGTTATTTCCAAAAGTCCAACAACAGAGCTTAGTAGACACATGCATACACAGTTTTCAAAGACCCCATCATTCCTTCCATCTTTCTTATAGTGTCATAAATAAAGCATAATTTTGGTTAAATTTAACATTGATGTATTGTATACTAATGAGAAAATCATTAGTATCTTGTCATTATAATTTACGGTAAAATGGGTAACACAATACAATTTCCTCAATATCATTTTAATCTTGAGTTTGATGATTTTAATAATCTATTTTATAAGTTGTGTTGCATAACTTATTTGTCAGTGTTTTTAAAAATCTCTTTCTCTTCTTCTCTGTCTGTATATATGGAGCCCTGGTAGCTCAAAGGCTAAACAAAATGTTGGTGGTTTATACTTACCCAGAGGCTCTGTGGGAGAAAGACCTGGTGACCTGCTCCTGTAAGGATTGCAGCCTGTGGGGCAGTTCTTCTTCGCCACACGGGGTGGCTCTCAGTCACAATGGACTCAGTGGCACCTAACAGCACTGACACATATATATAGTATATTTGTGTATGTGTATGCAAATAATATCGAAAAGCATATAATTAAATATTTGTTAAAAAATATTAAGATATGATAATTTTATGTAGAAAGGTGCATTGGAATTAGTATTTTTTTCACACTTTTTCTGAACATATTGATTAATCAAGGTACCTCTAAGAGAAAAAGGAATGGGTGCAAGTAGGTTTTCTTAAGTACGGTCTTTGGTATACTTCTCAGACACTAGAAACTGAGTGGATCTGATGACTTGGTAACACATTCTTGTGCAAATCCAGAGATTTCCAAAAGTTTCCTTTTGTAAGAATATCAACTGATTAAAACTACTTTTGTTTAATTGCTATGTGATTTTTGGCATATAGGCGTAAGAAGTTCAAGTTGAATATCATTTGTACAAAACACCATCTGTTCGCGTCTATGTATTTATGTGAGCAAGGTGCTAAAGTCATTCCGCTTCAGTCCAGTTGCTGCTGAGTCAGTTCTGACTCATAACGACCCACGTGTGCAGAGTACAACTGCTCCACAGGGTTTTCATGGCTGTGATCTTCCAGGAGCAGATTGCCAGGACTTTTTTTCAAGGCTCCTCTGGGTGAATTCGAAACTCCAGCTTTTTGGTCAGTAGCCAAGTGCTTAACTGTTTGCATTACCCAGGGACTCCCAAAAGCGATTAAATCTATAAAAATTAAAGGTTGCAAAAAAATTGACCTTGAATTAGATCTTATTATAACCAGTAGTTATCCTTGGATACACAGGTTTCAGGAGGAAAAAAAAAGCATCTGGATCATTCTATGTTTAATAAAAGTTTATTTTTTAGACTTAAGAAATATACATCAGTTTTATGACACTTATGCCACTTTGATCAATTGTGTAATATAATCATAATCATGATAATTTTTAATACTTACAGCCTAAAAGTAACAAGGTATTCTAAAAATTAATAAAGTATTTTCTACTACTTTTTAAAATTAATAAAAATACTAAGAATGAAATGTAGACATTTAATCATAGATAATACTATAGCAAATTAAAATTATGTCAGAGAAATATGGGGCTGTAGTTGCAGAGATAAATGATATCAATTCTCGGTCAGAAAAACAAGTTCATGGATATTTAAAAAATAAAGGACAATGGCAAAAATTACATCTTTCTCAACTCTTACGGTTTACTTTAGAAGACAGTATTTCTAATATGCCAGAGTTTGCATCTTTTTCACCCGTTTAAAATTCTTATAAAGTGTTTAGAGGGCAAGTGAAGAATGTACAAAGGCCATGTGTAGTTTTTAAAATTATTTTAGGCTGTACTCAAGCCAAAAAGTTTTGGAAGTCTCTGCTTCAGGCTACTCAGTGAATGAAAGGCTTTGTGGTTTAGCTGGGGCGGGGGAGGCGGAGGTAGGGAGCAGTGGTGGCTCTGTGGTAGAATTCACGCCTTCTCTGTGGGAGTCCTGGGTTCGATTCCTGGTCAGTTCATCTCATGCAGAGCCACCACGCGTCTGTCAGTGGAGGCTTACATGTTGCTCTGATCTAAACAGATTTCAGCAAAGCTTCCAGACTAAGATGGACTAGGAAGAAAGGCCTGGCAATCTCCTTTGGAAAAATCAGCCAGTGAAAACCCTAGGGTTCACAGTAGTCTGATCTGCACTCAATCATGGGAATGAGCCAGGACCAGGCAGCATTTAGTTCCGTTGTGTATGGGGTCATCATGAGCCGGGGGCCGACCCAGCGACAACTAACAACAACACGGTGGAGTGGAAAGAGAGCGGCACTGAGGGAAGACTGGTCCATTTTGCCATTTCTTGGCTGAGTGATCTTGGGGATGTCACTCAAATCTCAGAGCCTTGATTTCTTCATTTATCAAATGGGAATGACAACAAACCTCCCCCACTCTTCCTGGAAGTCATTTGTCAGGATCAAATGAGCCGAGGAATCCGGACCTTTTTCATAAGGTGTAAATACCACTGAATGTTAGTTACTCACATATTAGTTCCTGGTAAAAACTGAAAACAAATGAAATTATCATCCCATCTTGAGCTCTGAGGGAAGGGAAAGAAAGTAATTGCGTGGGTGTGTGTTAAAAATTGGAAGCTGAGATACACATTAAAAAAAGGATGACCGGAAGCACCGTTCCTCACAGCTGTGGGGAGGGCTAGGCTTTTTGATAGTTGTGCAAGTTTTGATCTGTGAAGGAAGAATATTCTCATTACAATGCAGGTATGTAGGAATTTTCTGGGTCTGACTAGGAAATATCTTCCATCACAACACAAGAGAATGGACAACATTAAAGGAGCTTGAATTTAAACTCAGATTCCTGAAGCCAAGCCTGTTTGGACCCTGTCCATATCTCTAGGAAGAGATAGAGTAACTAATGATCTCTGTTGACACCTATCATTTGTATGTTGCTTTGGAGTTTATAAATGAACTTCAACATGCACTGTTATTTTATTAGTTCATACGACCCTTCTGTGAGGTATAGCCATTGCTGTTACCATGGTACAGTTGAGAAAACCAAGACTGAAAGAGAATTGTTCAAGATGGTGCAATTGGTAATTAATGGAGAGATCTCCAACCCGGATGCCCATCTTCCAAATCTCCTATTACCTTTGTGCCTGATAACGAAGATTTTAAAGGGACTTTTAGAAGGTGACTTTTAGCACCAGGAAAGCAGGGAGGGTTAGGACATCTTGGAAAATTGCTTGTTCAGAAGGGAAGTAATTTAGTATTGCAGGTCCCTGCAGGATTCAGATGGTCATGTGGGTGGCAGGAGAGGGATTGGATCATTTCTGAATATGGAGTTTTGGAAGAGTGCCTTTAAAAGGTATCAGTTGGTGCTGTAAGCACTTCAGAAGAGAGCTTGAAGTCCAGCAGTAACTATCCCCAGCTATGGGAGGGGACACATACTGTGAAATAAGAAGAGCTGTTTTACAGAGTTTAGGAACATGACTGTGAAGTCCATTAATGTGCAGAATGCCTGGGAGGGAGAGAGGAGATGCCAGTGGCTCTGAGGAGGCCAACCGTGGAAAAATGGACCATGCGAGAGGACCACGCATTGCTTTGGAATTCTGTTCTGAATACTCGTGGCACAATTTAAGTTGAACACTGTGGTCCAAGCTGAACTAAACACCAGAAAGTGTATGTAATCCTACCACCAATATCCCCAGAAAGGACATCAAAGGTAATTTAGGATTTTGAAAAATCGGAGTTAAGAGAATATTACGATAAACTTTTCTCCACTGTACGAATAAGAAAACTGAATGTAGAGACTGACAAGAAGCAGGATGTTTTGTGTATAAATTGTTCCCAACCAAACCCGTTGCTGTCAGGTTGCCTCTAACTCATGGCAGCCTCATGGAGAACTGCTCCATAGGGTTTTCTTGGCTGTGATCTTTATGGGAGCAGAATGCCAGGATTTTCTTCCACAGTGACCCTAGGTGGATTCGAACTGACAACCTTTAGGTTAGTAGGTGAGAGTAAACCATTTGTGCCACCCAGGGAGGGACCTTATAAATTGCTCCAGGAAGGGAAAAATCGTATTTTAGAATCTTTGAAAGGGGGCTAGCTTGAGGCAGGCATTTCACAGTAATCTTTCTCTTTTTTTTTTTTTTTAGGGAATCAAGAATCTTCCAGTAAAACAGAGAATAAATTAAAAGTACGTGGTCTGAGGAAGGTTCTTATACATTAAGGGCAGGAATTGAATGATATTCTTGATATTAAAAGGACCATGAAATCTAAAGACCTTAGAGCTGGCCCATGAGTTTGCTCTGGGCCCTTTTAGCCCAGAGCTCTCTCTGGCCAAGGCGGTGATGGGGGTAAGGAGAGTGTGGAACGTTGTCCAGGATGTCCGTCCTCAGAGACCTGGCCTGGGAACTCAGCCAGACCACCCACAGGTTCTTTAAATTCATAGATGATGAATGAGCACTGTGTTTTCTGAATCCATTCAGGAGTTCTCTTTGCTCTTAATCAAAACCTTTGAATTTGTGTTCCAAAGGTTTACCACCTAAGCTGGTAACTTTTTATATTTTTTAATAAGTATCTTCACATGGCTAAAAAAATAAATTAAAATTAAACTACAGGAAAGGTATTAAATAAAAATTTAAGTTATCTATCTCCTCTTCCCTATATCTAAATCTTCTTTAATAATGAACTATTATTTTTTGTTTATTCATCCATCTAGAAAAATTCAGTACACATAAACTATACCCATTTTTTAATCTAAATAGGATTATGCCATAGTATGTTCTGTGCAGAGCTTTTAAAGCAATGCGTTAGATAGTATCGTATACATAGAAAACTTCATATATGTAAGTTATGAAACATAATTAATGACTATCCACAAACTTATATCCTAAATAAGAACGTTGTCAACACTGTTTTATCTGTGTGTTTCTCTCGTATCTTACTGCTCTGCTGCCCTATTCTTCCCCCAAACCAAAACCAAACCTGTTGCTGCCTAGTCGATTCCGACTCATGGTGATCCTATAAGACAAAGTAGAACTGCCCCACAGAGTTTCCAGGGAGTGGCTGGTGGATTCGAACTGCTGACCTTTTGGTTAGCACTGTACCACCAGGACTCCTGCATATATCTAGGAGGAGCATATTGGACCTAAAGAAAGTCTAATGATTGATTTTAAAAGAAGATATAGTAATTTCTGAAATGATCATACCAATTCCCATCGTCATAAGCAGTGAATAAATGTTTTCTTTTCATCTTCGTCAGGGATTAGCCAAGCTCAAACACTGCACCGCAGGGCAGCTTCCCTTGCTAGCTTAGGTAGTCCGTATCACTAAGAGATATATAATTTTACTCATTAAAAATCGTGTCATGCTGTAGACTTGTTCACTTCGTGTTCTGTTTCTAAGATTTAACTACATTGTTCCTTGTAGCTATATTTGTTCACTTCCCTATTATATAATATTGCAGAATGTTAATATAGAGCGATTTATGAATTCTTTTGTCAGTGGGCATGAGTTATTTTTGAGCCTTTACTGTTTTAAAACATTCTGCTATTAATATTCTTATACATATTTCTTGGTATGCATGGGTTTTTTTTTTTTTACTATTAGTGTAAAAACCTGTGAAAAGCGGAACTTGTGTAAGCTAGAAACCTATCAGAGAAAGAAAACTCAAGTATTTTCCACAAAAGGAGCAATAGAAAGGTGTTAAGACTGCATCCTGTCAAAGGCAGAAAACTTGTGAGACCTGGAATAGCAGGACAGCCCTATTGAGTTCCCACTTTCACAGGTTTCGCTGCGTATACCTCAAACCAAAACTAAACCCATTGCTGCCGAGAGGATCCCGATTTATAGCGACACTATAGGACAGAGTAGAACTGCCCAGTAGGGTTTCAGGGAGTGCCTGGTGGATTCGAACTGCTGACCTTTTGGTTAGCTGCCAACCTCTTAACCACCGAGCCAACAGGGCTCCTGAATATACCTAGGAGGAGCATATATACCTAAGAGGTGCTCATCTTCCAGCGCGATATTGGACAATATTCTGTTGTGATCTATAGGCTTTTCGTTGGCTAATTTTCAGAAGTAGATCACCAAGCCTTTATGTTTTAGTCCGGGAGCTCTGCTGAAACCTGTCCACCATGGGTGACCCTGCTGATATTTGAAATACTGGTAGCATTGCTTCCAGCATCACAGCAACACACGAGCCACCAGAGTACAACAAACTGACTGATGGGTGGCGTTTGTCCATTTATAGTGAGGGCTTTTTGTTTAAGGTATTCTTCCATATCCTGAGGCCATAACATTATTCCCTTATTATTTCGTTTTTATTTTTTAAAATAATTCATATTGTTTATTTTTGTTGGGAAAATACACACAACCATACAGCAATTCAGCGATTTCTACGTGTACAATTCAGTGACATTGATTACATTCTTCAAGTTGTGCCAACATTCTCACCCTCCTTTTCTGAATTATTCCTTCCCCTTTGACATATTTAACCTATTGGGTTAAAGTCTGAAAAATATTTGGAATTGCCTTTTATGTATAGTGTGAGGTAGGAATCCAATATAGTTTTCACCCAGAAGGATAAATAGTTTACCTAGTACCATTTATTGACTAGTCCTTTTTACCTTTTCTGAAATACAAACTCTGTTATGTGTCAAGTTTCCACATCTGCATCAGTCTGTTTCCGTGCTCTATATTTACTGTATTTTTACAAAAATAACGTGCACTGTCTGTGTTCGTTTGCGAACTGCACCATCCTCCCTCAAGGTACTTTCATAAGTGCTCTGTGCTAATTTTTTTTTTTTTTTTTTTTGCAGCAACATGTAAAAAAAAAAATTGGCATACTGATGCTTAGAAAAATACCTCCCTGGGAAGAGGATGTGGTTGGCAAACGAACATGGGTGTGCGTTATTTTCGTAAAATACCGTACCTGTTGGTCAGTTTGCCTGCGACTTCATTGGTGCATCACTCCCTTAATTACTAAAGCTTTCTAATAAGTTTTAATATTTCATCCCCTCACTTTATTCCTCTCACCTTTATCCTCTTATTCAATGATATTTGGACCTTTGCTGTTCTGTAGAAATTTTCTGGTTTTTGAAACATCTGATCAGTAATATTAGTAACAACAAAACCCTGTGGGGAGTTTGAATTGCGTTAAATATGTAGATCAATTCAGAAAGAATTGGCACATTTTAGTGATATTGGGCCCTCTCATCCATAAACATTGTATCACTCTTCATATACTCAAATCTTCTTAAATCGCTTTTGGTTAAAATTTATTCACATTTTTAGAGAAGCCTTACTAATCTTTTGTAGGATTGCTCCTAGGGTACCTTAATTTTCTGATGCCCTTGGATGTGGTGTCTCTGCTGGAATATAAAACTGTCATTGACTTTTGTATATTAATCTTACATCCAAGCACTTTACTAGACCTTTATTATTTGTAATATTTTATCTATACATTCTCCAATGTGGAAATATTTAATGAATAATGTAAGTATTGTTTACTCCTTTTCAATTCTCATATTTTATATATATATATGTATATATATATATAAAGCAAACCCACTGCCATTGGGTCAATTCTGACTCATAGCAACCCTATACCAAAAACTCAGTGCTGTCGAGTCGATTCCAACTCATAGCGACCCTATAGGACAGAGTAGAACTGCCCCATAGAGTTTCCAAGGAGCCCCTGGTAGATTGGAACTGCTGACCCTTTGGTTAGCAACTGTAGCACTTAACCACTACGCCACAAGGATTTCCAGCAACCCTATAGGACAGAGTAAAACTGCCCCCACAGGGTTTCCAAGGAGTGCCTGGTGGATTTAAACTGCCAGTCTTTTGATTAGCAGCCATAACTCTTATCCACTGTACCACCAGGGTTTCTATATATGTGTGTGTGTGTTTGTGTGTGTGTGTGTGTGTGTGTGTGTACACACACGTACATGTATATATATATATAGATAATGTGTATGTATGTGTAGAAGCTATCCTTTCCTTTTTTCCCGATTTTTAATAAGGGATTTTCTAATTTCATTAAACGTGATGTTTGCTATAATTTTTTCCAAATGTCCTTTATCAGGTTAAGGAAGTTCCCTTCTGTTTCTGTTTTGCAAAGTTGTGGTTTTTATGTTTTAATCATAAATGCATGTTGAGTTTTAGCAAAGACTTTTTCTGCATCTATTAAGATGGCCACACGTTTCCTACTGTTTTTTCTCTTGCTGTGTTATGTTATACTTATAGCTTAGTCCAGTGTTAAACTCACTTGCACTCCTAGAATAAATCTAGCTTGTTTAACTTTTTTTTTTTTTTAATACACATCAGATACGCATCTGGATTCTATTTGCTATTATTTTGGTTTAAATTTTTGCTTCTTTACTCATGAGTGAGTTTGGCCTATATAGTTCCTTTCTTTAACTGCTTTTGTCTGATTTGAGAGGGGTTTTTCTTTTTCCTTTCTTTCCTGTTCCCTAGAAGATTTTGTGTTTGATTTGAATTATCTGATGTTGAAATTTTGGTAGTACTCAGCCTACTCATTTCTTTGTGGGAAGAGTTCTAACTTATATTTCTTTAAAGCATATAAAATTATTTCAACTGCGTATTTATTCTTCAGTCAGTTTTCTTAAGATATATTTTTCCAGGATTATATTCATTGTTCCTTAGTTTTCAAGTTAATTATGATAACATTATCCATATAGTCTCTGCTGACTGTTTTTAATTACAAATACAGTTTATTTAGGACATCTCTCTCTTTTTTTTTTCCTTGACCACCCAGCCATAGAATTAAGTTTTATTAATCTTCTCAAAGAAAATTACTTTCGACTTTGTTGGCCCTCTCTGTTATAACTTTATTATATGTTGTTGTTGTTGTTAGGTGCTGTCAAGTCAGTTCTGACTCATAGGGACCCTATGCCCAACAGAACGAAACACTGCCTAGTCCTGCACCATCCTCACGATTGTTGCTGTGCTTGAGACCGTTGTTGTAGCCACTGTGTCCCCCCACCTCGCTGAGGGTCTTGCTGTTTTTCGCTGACCTTTTACCACGTGTGATATCCTTCTCCAGGGACTGATCCCTCATGATAACATGTCCAAAGTTTGTGAGACGTAGTCTTGCCATCCTTGTATCTAAGGTGCATTCTGGTTGTACTTCTTTCAAGACAGATTTGTTTGTTCTTTCGGCAGTCCATGGTATATTCAATATTCATCTCCAACACCACAATTCAAAGGCGTCAGTTCTCCTTCCGTCTTCTTTTATTCATTGTCCAGCTCTCACATACATATGAGGCAATTGAAAACACCTTGGCTTGGGTCAGGTGCACCTTAGGCCTCCAGGTAATAATATCTTTGCTTTTTTAACACTTTAAAGAGATCTCTTGCAGCCAATTTGCCCAATGCAATGTGTTTTTTACTCACTGCACCCTAAGGTTCCTATCTAATCTTTCAAGTTGCTGTTGTCAATTTGATCCCATGTAGATAGTTCTTAAAAGAGCATAATACTCAAGGCAGATATTTTTTAATAGTTAAGCTAAAGTATTGTTCAGTTCTAAGATGACTTCAGGGGATATTTTTGGTTTAAGGTTTAAATATTATTTCAGGACAATAGTTTCAGGGGTTCCACCAGCCTCCAGAAAGTGTAGAGTACGTGAGAATTTGAAATTCTGTTCTGCAGTTTAAATGGAAGAATATAATGCAACAATGTTAAATATAATTTAAGACTTAAGGGAAGATATAGACAAAAAGCTAAAAGAAATAAGGAAATAATTCAAGAACAAAATAAGAATTAAAAAAACAGATACTGCAACTGAAAGGGGGGACAGTATCTAAAATGAGAAACACGATAAAAGGACTTATCAACAGATTTAATGAGGTAGAAGAAAGAATCAGTGACATAGAGGATAAGATAGTTCAGTCTGTTTTAAGCAGGCTTTAGCTGTTGTCCAGTGAGGCACCTTTAGAAAATCCAGTTCATCATACTGAGGGAAGGAGATGTTTCCAGTTTTTTAAAGTTATTACATCTTTGTTGCTACTGAAAATATGGGTGACTGTCTGCTTCCATAAAGATTATGGCCTTGAAAATTCTACGATGTAGTTCTACTCTGTAACACTTGGGTTGTCATGAGTCAGAATCAACTTGAAGGCAACTGGTTTGGTTTGCTTTTTGACTTGGGGTCCAAAATCCATTTCAGTATTTGGATCATCAAAGAGGGTGCCATCCCATTCATTGCTAGCTAGATATTATGACACTTACATTATGATGTGGGTCTAACAAATTGTCAGTGTAGACAAAAATATGTCTTGATCAATTTGGACTAGATTAATGACTCAGATCTAACCTGTACATAAGTAGAGTAACTTCGTAAGATATATTGTACACATATATGGAAAGAACATAGCAAATTTTAACAGTAGTTACTATCAAGGGTGGTATTCTAGATAGTTTTATTTTGTAATTTTATTTTACCTTTATTTTCTGTAGTGAACATGTACCAACATTTAGAAAGATACCCACACCTCCTCCCCATCACAAGAAAGGTAAATAGTGTTTTTAAGACAAAAAGAAACCTCCTTGTTCCATTTTTCTCAGTGAGTTGAAATTTTGGGACACATTGGGATTTCATTATTGAATGTGTTTATTAGGTGTCTGGAGCACTGTGCCAGAACCTATTGGGCAAGATAAGACGTCCGTTTTCCTTTGAAGTTTTTATTGTAAGGCAACACTGATGTGTCTGGATATAGAATTGTAGAAGGTTAAGCTTAAAGGAAATCATGGAGATTATGTAATACATGGTTTTCCAAGATTATTTGGGAGGGAGGTACAGAAACCCTTTTTTTCAAAGGAAATCTTATGTGGAAGCTCAAACCCCCCCAAAAAACCAAACCCACTGCCGTCGAGTTGATACCAACTCATAGTGACCCTATAGGACAGAGTAGATCTGCCCCATAGAGTTTCCAAGGAGCACCTGGTGGATTCTAACTGCCGGCCTCTTGGTTAGCAGCTGTAGCACTTAACCACTACGCCACCAGGGTTTCCTGTGGAAGCCCAATGTCTTTTAAAAAAATAGTTAACCCAGCCACTCAGGTTGGAACAAGCTTGGGGCCTCTCTTCAATGGCCACTGAGACGAAATCATAGTAACAATGGAAACCTCCAGAGTATAGTTTAGATTGAACCCCTACATTCTAACAGTGGAGGAACTGGAAGCTCAGAGTGCTTATGGAGTTGACTAGTGACTGGACCAGAGTTCCTCTTTTAACACCTTGTAGGCCACCCCTGCCACCTACAACTCATTTCCGCAACTGTGGATAGGCGATACTTCATGAAAAGCCAATTAGAAAACAATTAGTGTGTTTTCAGTTTTAATTATTTTCTTTAAATCTGGCACCATGCCTGGAGGTTTTACTTGGGTGGTCCCCAACGTCCCAGCCTCCTTGCCTACTTAAGTCCCCAGCCCTGTGTCTGCTGTGCCTCCCAGACTGTGGAAGAACCTGGTTAGTGTCTAGTAACACAGGGATATGGTGACAAAAACCCGGGTTTCCTCTCAGACTTTTGTTAGCTCTACAGGCCCTTTCTTACTGTGTAGTCACAGAGGGATTGATTCTTTTCAAACAGACAGACCACATGCTATTTTTGTGCTGTAAATTTCCCAAGCTTCTTGCCCATCCACCTCTCCAACCACACACTGGAACAAGAAGTATACTTGTAGCTATAATCAGCACACTTAAATACTGGTTAAATTCAGAGTCAGTGCAAAATCTGTACAGCTCTTGATGCTTCTGAATGTAACTATAAAAATACTACATGGCCACGAGCCCCTTGGGACCTTAAAAATAAGGCGACCCCTCATAACCTTTTTAAAACTTATTGGGTTTTCCAAAATATCCCAGATACACGTTAAGGGAGTTGCCTGATTCATAGAGGAACGTGTCGGACACTGAGGAGTCATTTCCTGTGGTCTTTTTTTCTGGATTAAGCTGCACAGTGATAACCATTTATATAAGCCCTGGTGGTGCAAAGGTTGCCAACTGAAAGGTCGGTGGGTAGAATTCCCCAGAACCTCCACAGGAGAAAAGACCTGGTGATTTGCTTCTGTGAAGATTCAGCCTAGGGAACTCTACTCTGTCCAATAGGGCCTCTGTGAGTTGGAATCCACTCCACGGCACACAGCAACAAGGGCAAGCTCCTTGAGGACGGGAGGCATCTTCCTTAATTGTCTTTGCATCCTCAGCACCTGTTACAGTGTCTGGCACATGGTAGGCACCTGAAGTAGCTGTGAAGTGCCTGAACTGGAGAGTCAGATGTTCTTAGTGTAAGGAGGAGCCTGAAGCTCCGCCACCATAGTACTCTCATTTACAGACCTTTAATAGTATGGGGCAGTTCTACTGTGTCCTATAGGGTTGCTATGAGTCGGAATCGACTCGATGGCACCGGGGTTGGTGGGTTAATAATTTTGCATTTCTTTTGTGTATGGCATCTCATGACCCCTTTGACACCCAGTGAGAAGTAGAGCCTTGTGATTCACTCCTTTACCATTGATGACAGGGAGCCTTCCAGAAGTATGTGGATTGGGTCAAGATCTCATGAATTTCATTTGGAGTTGAGTCTTGAAGGTGGATCTGCTGAATCTTAGACCAGGATTCTTCCCACTTCACTGTTAACTCAGGTATATCCTCTAAAATGCTCTGTTTTAATCGAGTGGCATTTGAGATGCTACTCAGCTTCAACATACGAATAAGCCTTCACATTATGGAAGGCCTGGTGGCTTATAGTCTACTTCTTCATACATTCTTTGATAGCCTTTTAGTACCTGCAGGCCGTTTTCAGGTTATTACTTACCCGCAAGACAGTTCTAACTGGTTTCCCTGCCCAGAGAAATGTTGCCAGAGTAATTGTTCTAAAATGATAAACACAGCAAGATACCCTGCTATGGCAATGGGTCACAGAGCCTCAAGGACAAAGTTCAGACTCTCTGTCTGAACCCATGAGGCAGTTCCTGGCCTCCCTATATCCTCATCTAATTTCAGGCCCCCCAGCATACAGGAAATGATTTGTGGGTTTTGTAGTTTTCCAAGAGAACCATAAAGTTCACAGCTCTATGGCTTCTTATTGGTTGTTCCCTCTCCATGATCAGTGGGTGCAGGGAGCTTTTCCTGGGAGCCAGTCTGATTTAGAAGCTCCCTCTCTGCCTCCTTGCACTTGCCTCTGTCAAAATCCATATTGCTCAGCACTTAGAACCACTGATTTACTCAGCTATCACCAGACTATAAACTTAGCACAAAAGGCAGTGCATCTAATCTGGCTTTGAGGGTACCTAGAAATTAGAAGCGTTTGATAAATAGTTGTTGAATTAATCAACTGCAGGTTTTTTTTTTTTTTTTTTAATTCCCTTTTGGGTTCACTTATAGGGGTATGAAAGTATGGATGGCTATTTGAAAGGATGAGATTGTGTGCAGGTGGGTACTTGACATGATTAAGGTAAACTGGTCTCACCATTGTCCATTTTGGCATTTGTGGTCCTGGGTTCCGAGTGCCTAATACCACGCCAGTGTGTTGTGGAATTTGCAGGGGAGTGGGGTACGCCGCTTGATTTCTCGTGTTCCCCCACAGCATCTTAGCTTGCGCTCACTCAGACTTGGCTCTCGGTGAGTGTTTATGGAATTGAGTATAACCGTAATCCCTCTAAATACTTAGTAGACATTTTGCCACCTCTGCTTCCGTGTCTCTTCTGAGACGTCAGAGAAGAACTCCTAAGGGTATAACTTCTGTAAAGGCTTTTCTTGGACATAAAAGAACTGCTCTTTCCTCGCACCCTCTTTCTAATCTTTGAACTACTTACCTTGTAGGTGCTGTGGGCCATCTAACTCTCCTCCCCCACCTCCAAATATCAACATGTTTATTTTTTCTGCAGCTTGATATCAGATACTTGGTGTTCCTCTTAGGGATTGGAGCTGAGGTCGCCAAACCTTGAGCGTGCCCAGTTCATTAATGACAAACTGGGGTAGAGAGAGGCAGGCTGGAATTCCAGGGAAGCATACGGATTGCTAGAGAGTTTCTGTCCCATGGCACTGAAGGTTGACAGATGGAAGCATGAAGCGCGGCAACAGTCTTGCAAAATGGCTGTCGCCTGTAGCCACCATGTAGCGTCTACTGAGTTGTCTTTTCCAGGGAGCTGGAACTTGATCACCGCTCAGCTTTGCCATGGCAGTCCCTTTTGTAGGCCCACTGCCTCTGTGGAAAGGCTGCTGAAAGATCCAGAAAGTCAAAAGGAATGGTTTAAGACAAAAGTCAGCTAAATGCTATGACAGAGACAAAAAGGGGAAGGGGAGGAGAACGAGCCTCCTTTGCTCTCTTTCTACCCCTTGAAGTATGACCCAGTTTGGGAGGGGAAAAAGAAAAAAAAAAAAGGAGTTGTATTTTAGGTAGAAGGACCATATTTAAAAAAAAAAGTTTCAGATCAAAATGACTTAGAAATCCATAGCCTTCTCACCATTTACCTTGAGAAAATAACCCATGTGATCCGTACATGCAGCTACTGGTAGAGCCCCATCTCTCTGGAGAATTACCAGGGTCAGGCTATGACTCGCACCTTAAGTACTCAAACGTGGCCAGCTTCTTCCCTGAATCATAGTGCTGAGTTCATGGAACTTTGATGTGGCTTTTTTGCACCAAGTTATAGCCTCGGTGTCCACTATTCTGGGAAAATCCATGGAACATAATTGATTTCCCAAAGGGACCTTGGCTGGCTGGCTCTTTCCCAATCAGGCAGTCGTTTCTGTGAGTTTCAGCAGCAGGACTTTCAGGAGCATCTGGCCGGGACATGTGGAAACATGTAACTTCCCACGTTTCAGTCTCACGTGCCTGCAGGCAGAGAATCTAGCGGAGTGAATGTGTCTTGTCTTCCTCTTCTGCTTAATTTTAGCCGTCGGGGCAAGTGGTGTTTCTGAATTTACAGAACGCTAGACCCAGAGTCTGTTCCCAGGGCTCAGGTTAGAGTCATCGTATTCCAGGCCCAGAGGGACTTTAGTTAGCATTTATGTAGATCAGGTGTTTACAAACTTTTTTTTTTTTTTTGGCAGCATGATTTTTTTTTCCCCCAAATGAAATAGCATGCATGATCTGATTTGGGGCAAAAGACTTAGAACCCTCTTCCCTTCTTCGCTGAACCCTCCTGCAGCTACCGAGGCACCTGCAGGGTCCTACACCCGCCTGTCTGCTGTCAGAAACATGGGATCCGAGGCAGAGAGGATGGACGACCTGTCCCAATGCACACAGCATGTATGACTAGAACGTGAAGGAGGACAGCCAGGGCATGATATTCTCGTGTGCTCAGCTCACCCACCAGAGTTCTTAATGGAAATAAACTCAGATTCCCAGGAGTCCTGCAGACTCCCAGGCTGTCCTGGTAACTAAGCCTTACTCTCTTCATCCCCACTCTTGTTTTAGCTGTCTCTCACGGGCAAATAGTCAAGAACTCGACTACTAGCCAAAAGATTGGTGGTTCCAACCCACTCAGAGGGGCCTCGAAAGACGTCCTGGCAATCTGTTCCTGAAAGGTCACAACTTTGAAAACCCTGTAGAACGTTCTGCCTTGCACACGCAGGGTGGCTATGAGTTGGAACTGACTTGATGGCAACTAACAACAGCAACCTGTGCTAAAAGGGGCTAGTTGAAGAAGTGTGTAGGACAGTAAAGAATGACTAGCTCCCCATGGCCACTTCTTTAATTCACTGGTAATTATGATGGGATGTATTTATATTAAACAGTAGGGCTGTAGTAGGGCTGGCTTTTTTTTTTTTTTTTTTAAGTTTAGAAGCGGTTTTTCCCTACTCTGACTTTCCAAAATGAACCACGTTATTCTGAGAACTGTTAGTATGGAGAATCTACTTTGTCCAGGCACTAATAGGCAATTTATAGATATTTTCTGATTCCTCACAGTAGCCTTAGGAGGTCGGTATTGTCATTATCCCATTTTTTACGAGAGGGAGCAGAAACGCAGAGAGGTTAAACTCAGTACCTCGTAGCTGTTGAGTGGCCTAGCCATAATTAACATGTGAGTGTGCTTGACTACAATTCCGTGTGCTTTCTCTTGCCCACCTCATTCTCTCCTTTAGAAATAAGGGCATGTTTCCATATGCTGGATGCCTATTATACATTTATGCCTCTTCTGCTGAGGTCAGTTCCATTCAGCATTTTTCTCTTAAGCTTCTGCTTTGCAAAAGGCAAATGCTAGCGGTCCTAAAGGATGCAAATATTACTAACAAACTTCTGCCTTCCTCATAAAACTAGTAAGGCAGAGGTCCCTGAGAGGATCCGGGTCGTGAACTGGGTCGGGAGTTCAGCACGCAGTGTGGTTCTGGAGTGGGTTTTGAAAAAAGACCAAGGCCTAGGGCAGGGGAGCCTATTTATCCAATGAGTAGGGTCATGAGCTTATACTTAGATCCTCACGTTAGTCAAGTGTTTGGCTCATAGTAATTGCTCAGCCAAATTTTGCTGCTCAGCTGATCATTCTCATATTCCCCTTGATGCTTTCACTGAAATACCCCATTGGCTTATCCCAAACACACACTACTGCCTCAGGGAGATGGCAGCACTTGTCCCCAAGGACCTCTGCGCCCTGAGTAAAAGGCATGGCTACCACCAAGTACTAGCTATGGGATGAGGACGGCGGCTTGCATGTAAGAGGCATCCCGGCCGGTCTCTATATCCAAGGAACTCTCCAGTTCATATTGCGGGAGTCTCATGAAGTCTAGTTCCTTTCGCACTTGCTCTCCCAATGTGAGGTCTAGGGGTCCCCAGGAGTAGAAGATGGTAGGAAGAAACTAGAGGACATTGAGAGGTGGGATGGAAGAAATGCACCCTACATTTGTATAATTATAGGTTAGGCAATTAAGGTAACAGAGATCATGGTGTAAGTTTGCAAGTTCACATCCAAGGCAGGAGTACTGTTGCTGGACTGTCAAGTGGGGTCCCCAAATCTCTTGGATTTCCCAGGACTTGTCTAGCATAAAATAGATTTTGTGATCACAGGGCAGTGCATGTCCCCACTCTCATAGGAGAACAGGCATTTCCATTCTATGTCACTTCTTCCCTGTGGCTCTTGGTTTCTCAAGATCCACCCAGCCCTCCTCACATTTTCTGATTCTGAGAATAAGTTTTTCTTTAGGAATTCACAGATTTTCTCTACTATCTGGCAGAATATTTTATGGCAGTGGAGGCCATTGGAAAATTAAGTGGAAATATGGGTGGAGGAAAAATACCCAGTGTAACTCTTTTTAAATGTTCTTTCCCCACCCCTCCCCCAGAGTAAGTCAAGGAATATGTACAATGTAGATGTTTGTGCCTTTGGAAGTGGAATCTTTACAGCAGAGCCAAACCTGAGGTTTCCAGATTGACTCTTAGAATCTGGCATACTTACTTTTTTGTTTTTTTAATTGGCCTAGCAAAAGTTTGCTTCTTACAGTTACAAACCAAACCAGGAAGTGAGCCTTTGCTTTTGTTGGGGAAGTTTCCTCATAGAGAGTTCATCTGTATCCTTAGATGCTATCTCTTGTAAAAATTCAAGGTGGGGACCTCAGATATATTATGGGACGTGAGAACCAACACATGCAACTGAAGACACTTAACATCTTGAATTTAAAGAGAACGCAATTATGACTCAGAAGTATTGGACTACAGGGAGAAAAGATGGCTGAAGTTAGAAGAGTCGCTTGCTTGTTCTCTGCCTGGATGAGTCATTGATTTAATCTTACTGTCCCTCAGTTCCCTCCTCTATCAAGAACAGGTCATACCAGATAATCTCTAGGCTCTTTCTGCATCTGAAATGTCTGTGGTCAACGTGATGGTGACCTGGGCTGTCGGTGTGTATTCTTGTTCATTCTGAGAAGGGCGGGGCAGCAGTGCAGAGTTTTCAGGAACTTTGCGGGCAGTCACATTCACAAGTGGTTTGTTTACTTCCTGCAGAGTGAAAGAAGAACTGAAGAAAGTGGTGGCCTGAATTTTATTTTGAAATCGGCAGTGAAGTGATTGTGTGAAGTAATTGGTCAGTATGATGCCAGTTTAAATTTCTCGTACGCGTGTGCGCCTGTGTAAAGAAAGCTTAAAAAAAAACCTGGTTTAGTCTTTGAAATTAAACTTGCTGCCCTGGATGTCTTTCTTGGTTCATGGATTTATGCTTTTTTTTTTTTTTTTAATTTTCTGTGTAAAACATCATGTGATACTTTCACAACTAGAAAATAATTTTTTTTTTTAAAGTCTGATGTCAAATCAACCCATGGGTTTCTAATGGCCTTTTAGTGCATCATAAAATGGTCTGTTGCTTCATAGATATTTGATGTATATTCAGATGGCGTTTTCTTTCTTTAGTTGGACTTAGATGTTATAATGATATGTGCAGCAAAAACCTGGCCAGGAAAACGGATTATTTTCTGAGGGATGGAGTTTCTGTTGTTGGTGTTTGTTTTGCGACTGAATTCCTATAAGGATACACTTTACAGCTTAGAACGCTGACTACTGATTCAGCAGGTCTGTACTGAGCATCTACTTTGCTGAAGCCACTGTGATTAGAGCTTTTGGGATCCAAAGATATTTGATAATGGATCCAACCTTCAAGCAGATTTTAATGTATTTGGAGAGATGCATGTGAACGATGTAATTAATATCTTATTTAAGAGCCAGATGACACTGAAAAAACGGGAATTCCAATGAGGGACCTTACTGTGGGTGACTCCTGCAAGGTCATGCCTTTATTTCCCGGACGTGCCTTGTGACTTCCCGTTACTCTCGGGTCTTTCTGCGTGGAATTTACCCTCTCTTCCATCTCACTTAGCAGCATGCTACCTATCTCTTGAAGCCCAGCACAAATAGCACCTCTTCCATGAAACATTCCTGGTGAGGCTATATTTCTTGTCTCTAAACTCTCCTAGGCAGTGTATGTTGTTGTTGTATGCCACTGAGTTGATTTAGACTCATAGTGACCCTATAGGGCAGAGTGGAACTGTCCCATAGGGTTTCCTAGGCTGCAGTCTTAACGGAAGCAGATCGTCAGGTCTTTTCTAGCGATGAGCGACTGGTGGGTTCGAACCACTGACCTTTTGCTTAGTAGCTAAGTGCTTAACCATTGCGCCACCAGGGCTCCTTAGGTAGTGTATAGAATTGTGGAAATAATATTAGCTATGGACTTTGATTGTACTTGAGGCTCTTAAATTTTTGTGTAAATTGTTTAACCTTCTATCAGTTTCTTTATCTGTAATGAGATAGCATATACCACATTACAGTGAGGTGTGGTGATGATTAAATTAACTTAAGAAAAGTTCCTGACACTTACTAAGCCAAAAACAATGTCCTTGGTGAGTCTGAACCCATTATAGTGGTTTGCATTTGAGAAAGGTCCCTCTGGCAGCTGTATAGGGTATTGATTGTTGCTTGTTGCTGTTGAGTAGATTCGGATCCCTGGTGACCGCATGTGTTAGAGAATAGAACTGAGCTCCATGGGGTTTTCTTGGCTGTAATGTTTAAGGAAGAAGATCACTAGGACTTTCTTTCCTGGTGCTGCTGAGTGAATTCAAACCACCAACCTTTATGTCAGTAGTCAAGTGCAACCTGTTTGCGCCACCCAGGGACTTTTCTGTTTTAGCCATTTATGCACCTGTCTTCCTTTATAGCTACATTGTAAGCTTCTTGAGGCAGTGGCCACGTCTTACTCAGTAGCTAGCACAGGCCTCTCATGTAGAAGTTCTTCTGGTAATGACTTGACAACCCTCATGCTGTTCTGCATGGTTCCTTTTCATCGTGAAGCCAATATTGAACCTTTGGAGTTTCTTAAATTGTAATAGGATTGATCTGTTGAAAGGATCTCATATGATCATAATGGTCATTTCAAAAGGTAAATGGATAAGGGGGTTGCTCTCAACGCTAAGAAACAGAGGACAAGCAAAAAGTTAAATATTGACTAGGAACCAGACTCACAGGTCTAACAGTGGCAATTCGTGAAATCCGACCTTCTGTGTTTGAGATATGTTAGGGTGTTCTATCCTGAACTGTGCCTTATACAAAGAGATTCTGTAGTCTAGAAAGAACGGGTCACAGCTGACATTACGAGTTCTCAGATGCTATAAACATTAAATACGTAAAAATATAAGCCTGACAAGAGAACACACTGACTTCCAGTCGGAATTTTCCTTCTTTGAAATAGGGCTTATGGTTTTGAACTTCAGAGACAGCAACAAAATTAGGTATAAAAGTTGTATTTCTCCATAAAAAATAGTCCTGCGTGTATATTTATGCAGGGTACTTCGTTTGAAATTGTATATAGACAATTGTATTCAGCAATTGTTAAATATTTCCCCTCATCCTAGTTTGCAGGGCCGTTTTAAAGATCTGACATTACAAGAAATAGAAAAACTTCCTAACAGACAAATGAATTGTGATAAGGCACAGCTACACCAAGGATGACCACAGCCAACTAGGATGTGTCCTTTGTTCATGGCAGAGGGTGGGTTGGAGGCAGTAACAGGAGGCAAGTTTTCCGATTCTGTCTGTGAGGCTAGGGCTCTCAGTGGTAACTATTGAAGGCTCGAAGGTTGCTCTCCACCAGCTCCTTGCAATACTCGCTAAGGCAGATAGAAGCACCAGGGTGAGTGGGAAGATGGCAGATTCTCCCCTCATTCCTCCTCCCACCCAGAGAGGGCCAGTTTTCCCTCAGTTACCCAGTTATAAACCAGAAAACACACTGCCTTTGAATAGGTTCTGACTCATAGCGACCCTATAGGACAGAGTAAAACTGCCCCGTAGGGGTTCTGAGGAGTGGCTGGTGGATTCGAACTACCAACCATTTGGTTAGCAGCTGAGCTCTTCACCACTGCACCACCAGGGGCCTACCCAATTATAGAGAAGTCTATATATTCAGGGCCTTCATAGACCTTTGGGGACCAGTGACTTACAAAGAGAGAACCTTTTATAATTCTCAGATGTAAAATTCAAACACATATAGCTGATATGTGTGTATGGGGCTTAATTAGAAGTACGAAATTGATAGAAAAAAATGGCACAGATTTTAGGAAAGCATTGTGGGGTTATGAAACTGTTTTCCTAGGTGTGGAAACTCCTTTCCAGGTAAACAATGAAATAAGCACTACAATTTTTTAAAATTAATTGTAATGTTAAAAGGAAAACTCTTACCAGATTGAATCCCTGGTGGCGTAGTGGTTAGGAGCTACAGCTGCTACCCAAAAGGTTCTCCTTGGAAACTGTATGGGGCAGTTCTACTCTGTCCTATAGAGTCTCTATGAATCAGCATTGACTCAAAGGCGATGGGGTTGGGTTACAGGTACCAGATTGCTAAATTCTTTGTAACTGGTGAATAAACAGAATATGTCAGTATATGTTTATTGAGGTTTCATTTTCTTAAGTTTTCAATTTTCAAACAGGATGCAAATGTCAGTTTCGAGGGAGTTAAAAGTCATTAAAAAGAGAGAGAGTGAGGGAGAGAGAGGAAGGAAGGAAGGAAGAAAGGGAAAAAGGAGAGGGGTGAGGGGGAAGAAGGCAGGGAGGGAGCAGGGAGAGGGGAGGAAGGCAGGAAGACAGGAAGGAAGGAATAGCTTCCAACAAACACCAGATTGCACATTTGCCGTTGGAAGTGTCATTTACTCAGGGTGCAATCCTTGCTTACCTAATCCTGTGAGGCATTGCATTTGCCTTGTTTCTTAACCAGCATATTTAGTAGGAAGAAAAACCTGGTGATTTAAATTGAATGTGTGTATATAATAATGACAGTATTGCCCAGAGAAGCTGTTGAATACTGTAAAATCGTGGTTATTCCCCAAATTTTGAAAGGTTTGCTCACCTTTGAGTTAGGATTCAGAAACAAAAACAAAACCAAAAATAAGAACAACAGCAACAAAAACACTCTCCAGTAGACATAACCTGCTTTGGTCTTCTCAGAACTTGAAAAGGCTGTGCATTGTGGTTTGTTTGGGGAGGAAAATAAATTGCCACTGGAGAAATTGTCCATCAACAAACTATCCAAAATGGCCTATTAAAAAAAGGGCATATTTTTAGGCAGAAGTTAGTAGTAGCTAAGTTCCTTCTCCATGACAACCACCTCCCCTTGAATTTCTGAAGTACAGTAAACATTAGTGTGAGGGGATCAGTGATTTAGAGGTAGTCTGGAGAATCTTCATGTTGTTTAACAGGATAATAATTGAGCAGGGTATTATGTGAACAGAGTAATTAGGAAGTCAGTGGTTATGGCAGTTGTACAAATTTCTGTATTTAAGGTCATTCTTCAGCTGTTATTACTCCAGATAGATATATTGCCCAATCCCCTGTTGCCAGATCTCTTGTTACTTCCTGGGCATTTCCACCTTGGAAGCCCTTCTGCCCATTGAACGTTTATGGTTTTACCCTGCACAGACCTTTTTTTTCCAAATTGAACCTACCTTCCTGACTTTAGTGCTTCTAGACTAAAGTTTTTGCAGTCATACAAGAGAAAAATTCTGGAGATAATCTTTGACTCATCCTTCTTCTCATACATGATCAGCCACCAGGCCTCTGTGACATTTTTCTCTAACGTGACTCTCACATCAATTCTTTGCTTCTGTATTTCCCGTTGTCACTCCCTGAATTGAGGTTCTTATTAATTCATACACATATTAAAATAAACTCTAACCCACCTCTGTATTTAGGTTGTTCTTCCTCCAGTTATAGTCTTAATTTATCTGACAAATTACTGCAAATCAAGCTTTGAAAACATTGTGAAACGTGTAATTTCTCATCTACAGAAAGATCCATCTCGTTTGTTATCCTCTACAGAAAGCCTGTCCTGGAGCCTATGTCTTGAGCACTGAACAGCACAGGCAAAGGAGCATGAGGGAAACAGGCCTGGGATCTGTGATGACTTTCTGTAGTGAGTCTGTCACTGCTTAGCCGTAGCCCCACACCCTTGCCACTTCCCTGTACTCTGACCCAACTGGCAGACCTGCGTTTCTTCGTGTGAAGACTCTATTAGGAACTGGCCCTGTGGCAGGCTGGAAGTGAGGGAGTTAGCACCCTCATCATGGAGACCTCAAACAGTGGTTGACAAAAGTTGGCAGATAACTATCCGACCGCCCTTGCCCCTGGGATGGGATGACTATGAACAGGGTGTTTGAGAGTAGCTTCCTAGATTCCCAAGTGAGATTAACCTTGAAAACAAATCCTTTATTTGTTGCCTTACCCTGCCTGTTTCACTTCCGGGGATCACTTCCTGAATAAACTGCCTGCACCCAAATTATTGCCTCAGGGTCTGGTTCTGGAGGAAGCCGAATTAAAATATTTCCATAGAGCTCTATTTCCATATGTGTAAAATGAGGAAAACTCAAGAGCTTGTTGGGACAATCTGAGAATTAAAAGACATGAAAGTACTTTTAAACTCAAAGGATTAACTTATTAATTAGTTAACCTTGGAACTCCTATTACCATTTCAAGAGCATTTTAGAAATGGGTCAATGCGTGCAATGAGTTGTCGGTATCTGTGGAATAGGGAGAATTGGTTCCTTGTCAAAGCATTCTTAATTCAGTAGGAGCCTGTGTTAGTTGCTTTTGAATTGTGTACCACCCCTCTACTATGATTCCCCAGGGCACTGCAGCTATAGCATAAATCAGAGTAAAATTTTGTATGAAGCTACAGTGTTATTTACCGAGACAGTATTATGTAGAGACAGCATGGTGCCTGGGCAAAGAACACGAGGTTTGAAGTCTACAGCCAACCCTGTCTTCGTCATCCCTGAGTTCATGAAGTCCTTTCTCCTCTCTGGGCCACCACTGAGAAGGTTGTAAGAGATATGGTCTAGAATCTCATGGCTTTCCTTATTGGCATTAGAAAATACAGAATGAGAGTATCCTCCAGGTTTGCACACAATTTTAAAATATACTGGGAAAGTACCTTTTTATATTATTTTGTTTGAAGAAAGGTAGACAGTGAATACTGATGACAGAGAAGCAAGCCAGGTCAGAATTAACTCCAGACAAACGACTGGTTGGCGTTTCCAGTTGAGCCAATTGCAATTCACCTCCTCAGCTAGGGCAGACCCATGATTTATTCTGGGAAAGGAGGAGACTTCTCCCATAATGAAAGTGTGTTCTTTGTGGCTGCACCAATGATGAGGGGTGCCAGTGCTTAACAGCTAGACTGCGTATGTTGAAGAAGCATGCTCCCATCACTCTGGGTCAGTCTGTTCTCTTCACAAGATACAAACATATTTCACAAACATTCATTTTCTCCAGTTATAAAAAATAGTAGCCAGAATTACCTGTAAATTTGTTTTCTACAAATTAATTTAGCCACGATGTCTAGAAAAACAAATTACCTTTTCCTCGGGACAAAGTAATGCTTGGAGCTTGGGGAAGGCAAGCTGCCAATGTCCCCCAGGAATTTACCACCTCAAACATCAGAACAGGTAATAATAGCTGTGGTATTTCCTACGTGCGCTGCCCTTTCAGGCTGTCTCATTTACTCTTTGTAGTGACATTGTGAGGTTGGCGGAGCATGGATGATTCCTGTCTGACAGATAAGCCACAGGCTGTGGGGCACTGTGGTGATTAACACATACCGTAATCACCCAGCAAATGAGCATGTGGACACAAAGTGCATCCCAGGCCTCCTGCCCCCTAGTCCAGTGTCGTGTTCACTACCTGAGGTCACACCTGTCATCCGGGATGACAGTAGTAGCAGTAGGAATGATAATAATTGTAATTCCTTGTAAAGCTTTATTTATTTATTTTTTTTGAGTTCCAGCCCCAGTTAGCAGTGTGTCCCATATGCTAATTTATTTAATCCTCATAGCAACGCTCTGCAATATGTATGTACCATTACAGTTGTTTTCGAGGAAATTGAAGCCTACAGAGGTTAAATAACTTGCCCAAGTTCACTAAGAGAGCAAGTCAGGATGGGAACCCTGGCAGTCTAGTTCCAGAGTTCAGGTTGTTTGCCACCAGGCCATGGGAGTCTTGGTGATATGTGGCTTCTTTCTGCGTATGCTCCAGGGACTGATTTTTATCACTATCAAGTGCCTTCTCAGGTGGTCCAGTCCCATCAGTCCACAGCCTAATCCCTGTTAGAAGTTTTGAGCCAAATTTATTGCCTGAGGCTCCTTGGGCTGCCATAAAAATACCGCAAACTGGGTGGCTTAAAACAGCAGAAATTTATTGTTTCACAGTTCTGGAGGCTAGATGTCTGAAGTCAAGGTGTGAGCAGGGCCACCCAGGCTCTCTCTGAAGGCTTTAGGGAAAGATCCTCCCTCGCCTCTTCTCATGGCTCCTGACAATCCTTGGTGTACCTTGGTTTGTAAGTGCATCACTCCAATGTCTGCCATTTTCCCTGTGTGTCTTCTCTCTTTTATAAAGACATCACTCATATTGGATTGGGGTCCACCTACTCCAGTAAGACCTCATGCTAACTTAACTGAGAACATCTTCAAAGACCCTACTTCCAAACGAGGTCATGTGCACAAGTGCCAGGGGCTAGGATTTCAGCATATCTTTTTGGAGGACACAGTTCATTTCATAACATGTGGCCCGTATAAAACATAATATACAAAATCATTTGTAAGGAAAACTTTAGGACATGGATTTTGTGCTCTAAACCCATTCTCGGCTCCGTCTTACTTCCTAAACATTTCTTTTTTTTTCTTAATACCAAGTATAGCATGCTCTTTGTGGACTATTTGGCAAACGTGAATGTTATTGATTGAACTGTCTCCTCCCAAAATATATGTGGGAGTCCTGGCCCTTGTACCTGTTCATGTGATCCTGTTTGGTAATAGAATTCTCTTTGGTTATGTTAATGAGGTCAGACGAGTGCAGGGTAGATCTTAAACCTAATCACTTCTGAGTTGTAAAAAGACCAGAAGAGATACAGAGACACCCACAGGGGGGATACGGATACTAAGGAACACCAAGGAATGCCACAGAATACCAAGGAACTCAAAGGATTGCTGGTGGACGTTGGAAAGTAAGAGTGGGGCTCACAGAAGGTGTTGGCACAGCGGAGACCCCAATTTGGATTTTAGGCTCCAGAACCATGAGGAAATACATTTTTGTTCTTTAAAAGCCACACACTTGTGGAATTTATATTAAGCAGTACTAGGTAACTAAGAGAATACACAAACAAATACTTGGCTATAATTTTATTGTACTTTGTTGTTTGTGTGGACTGGGTTTCCCATTGTCTTTTTACACTGTCTTTGTTGCAGAAAGTCCAGCTGGGTTGGGGTAAGCTTCTAGTCAGGAAGTTATACCAGAGCCCCTGGGGCAGGTGTGTACAATTTGCTCGGTTCTTTTAAATCCCCCTCAATTCCCAAGAGTCTGTGAAACCACTGCCTAATTTTATATTCCTTGAATCGCCTTGTTTCATGAATCTGCCTGATTTCTTCAACACTGTGAACCATCGAGGTCCCTGGGTACTGCAAATAGTCTGCTCTCGAATACTAACCTAAAGGTTGGCAACACTGCAAAGGAAAGGCTTGGTGATCTGCTTTCGTAAATATTACAGCCAGCCAAACCCTATCAAGCAGTTCTACTCTGAAATACAAGGGGTTGCCACAGCAACTAGTTTCGTTTGTTTGGTGAACCATGGAAGAGACCCTGGGTGGCACCAACAGTTAAGTCCTTGACTACTAACCGAAAAGTTGACAGTTCAAATCCACCCAGAGACACCTTGGAAGAAAGGCTTGGCAACCTGCTTCCAAAAGTTCATAGGCTCGAAAACCCTATGGAGCAGTTCTCTTCTGCACACTTGGGATCGTCACGAGCAGGGATTGAGTCAAACGTAACTGGTTTGGTATTTGGAAGGATGGTGGGGATGTCCAAGGCGCGGGGTTGAAATGATTTGTGTATCTTAGGTTTATGGTGATTCCAATCTTGTTCAGCATATGTAGCAGAAAGATAATGAATACTGCTTCGATAATGAGTAGAGAAACCCCTGTGATGTAATAGTTAATATTTAAAAAAAAAAAAGTTTCTTAAGTGAGGTTTGGCTAAGAACAAGATACAGTTTTAGGAATAGCTAGAGATTTTTCCATAACCCTTCTAGCTTACAGACTTCTTGTGTTGAACAGCTCGCTAGAGTGGAGCAGCCAGTTGTCTTAAACACAAGCAAACCTGGTGTCTCAGTGTGGTAGAGTGGAAAGACCTTTAATCTAGAAAATAGGAATTCTGCTTTCTGATAGTCAACTGTGTGACCTCGGAAAAGCCACTTGTCTGTAAGTGATATTATAGAATGATGGTTTGGATGGGAGGATTCCCAACTCTCTCTAACTCTGTTACTTTAATTTTGGTATGCCTTACATTCTCAGCTTTAACTATTTAACCTGTATCTTCACCCTTGAAAACATACACCAAAAAAAAAAAAACCCAAACCCGTTGCCGTTGAGTTGATTCCGACTCATAGTCCTCCTATAAAGCCTTGAAAGTTTCTCTAGAGTAGGTTGAAAAACTACAAGAATGTGTATTTCTGGATTCCTGGATCAGTTCTTTTGCGTTTAATACAGTTTTCCCTCTGGTCTTCCTTTACCATTTTGCAAAAAGAAAGTGGGATTTACCAGTTTGCAAAAAGTTTGCACATTGGTTCCTAAACAGTGGGTCCTGGAGGAGGAGCCTTGCTTCCTGTCCTTGTAGGCCCCTGGGGAGAAGGTGCTTCTTCCTCCAGGACTCCCACCTGGCCCCACTACCTTGTACAAGTCAGTGCAAATCAAGCTGAAGCTACCTTAATCCACCCACTTCCCTTGACGTCTGAGCAAAAAAACAAACAGCAGAGTTGATTCTAATTTTACCTGGTCTACCTCCATCTCCTCCTCCTCATCTCAAGCCCTGACTGCAGGGCACAGGCTCATTCGCATGGCAATGCCACTGCAAGATTCAGGAACAGTCCTACTTGCTGCCACGCCTCTTTGTTCATTTGTCAAACTTCGGGAGATAACTTCCCCAGCCTACAACAGTGCGTTATATAACTTCTCTGTGCTCACCTCCACTCGCCCTCTTCAACTGCACTTGTCTTCGTATTTTTATAACTTTTTTTTTTTCTTTTTATAAAAATTTTTCAAGTGGGTAGGGTTGAACAGAAACAGCCCAAGGTGGTTTCCTCTGTGGGCTAATTGCTGTTTCTTGGAGCTGGAACATGGGGTTGGAAGATTTCCTCTGACAGCCCTTTTCCTTTTCTAGGTCCTTCCTTTCCTGGCCTCCCTAGTGAATGAACCATCTTACCCTAGAGATTTGCTCTTTGCTGCACATGTTTTTTAATGACATGGCTAACATGGCGGCCAGCTCTGTCTCAGAGTGGGGACCAGCCCTGGATGGGGGCACTGTGCTTTCTAATGAAGCCAAGATAGAGGTTCTATCCCTGGGCTACTTTAAGGCCCAAACTCCTAGGGGAAAACATTTACGGATTCTTGTGGCTGGCAATGCAGAGGACCAGGCAAGGGAGAGTTGACGAGGTTGGTTCTTCCAGAAGGGCACACATTGTCTACCAATGAAGGTATAAACCCAAACCCAAACCCACTGCTGTTAAGTCTATTTCAACTCCTAGTGACTCTACAGCAAACCTACAGGACAGAGTAGAACTGCCACATAGAGTTTCCAAGGCTGAAATTGTTATGGAACCAGACTGCCACATCTTTCTCCCGAGGAGTGGCTTGTGGGTTGGAACCACCGACCTTCTGGTTAGCAGCCAACCACTTAACCACTGTGCCACCAGGGCTTTCAATGACAGTAGAATAACCATAATAACAACAACAAACACCATCGCCAGCAAAACACAAGAGGTGTAGAGTTTATGGTTTGAAAAGTGGGATTCTGTAGTCAGACTGCCAGGATTTGAAACTAGGGTCTGACATTTATCAATTTTGTGATGTTGGGCAAATTATGGAACTTTAAGCCTCAGTTTCCTTGTTATAAAATGACTATGATAGTGCCCACTCCGTAGTTTGCTGGGGAAATTAAACAGGGCAGTATTCAGTTAATATGGCTTAAGATATTTCCATAACAGCTTTTCAATTTTCAATTCATGTTAGCTAAGGAGCCCTGATGGTACAGTGGTTAAGAGCTAAGGTGAACAACGACTGCTAAACAAAAGGTTGGCAGTTCAAATTCACCAACCACACCTTGGAAACCCTGTTGGTCAGTTCTACTGTGTCGTATAGTGTCGCTCTGAGTTGGAATTGACTCAACAGCAACGGGTTTGGTTTTGGTAAGGAGCCCTGGTGACTCAAAGATTAAGCGTTTGGATGCTAACCAAAAGGTTTAAACCCACCCAGTGGCTCCATGGAGAAAGACCTGGCAATCTGCTCCCATAAAGATTATAGCCTAGAAAACCCTGTGGAGCAGTTCTACTCTGCCCCAAGGGGTCATTATGAGGTGGAAACGGCTCAATGGCAGCAAACAACAACAGCATGGTAAAGGTAAGTGGCTGGGTGTTGTAAATGGTTAAGTGCTCAACTACTAGGTGAAGGGTTGACGGGTTCAAACCTATCCATCCAGAGGCGCCTTGGAAGATAGTCCTGGCGATCTGTTTCTGAAAGGTCACAGCCTTGAACCCCTGGAGCAGTTCTACTCTGGCTGCTTTACTGGTGCAATAGCAGAGTTGGGTAGTTGCTACAGCAGCCAGATGGCTCACAAAGCCATATATATTTATATCTGGCCTTTTACACAATGAGTTTGCCCATCTCTGATCTATCCTATTACTGGACTTTAGGATAGCACAGTGTCCACCAGTGGAAGGAAGAGTCTAGAAATTAGGGATCTGGATGAGAGTGGTGTGTATAGTATTTTTAGGCCATAGTTAATGTATTGGTTGATCTCAGCTTAGTCATTTATCAGTACCACATCTATTCATAATTTCTGAAATGGAATGGTAAGCTTAATTACATATAACTGCTCACCAGGGATGTTATAATTGAACAACATAGAAGTTTTATTTTAAAAAAGAAATGACACTTATAGCATTATTCTGCCCCTTGCTAAGAAGGTTCTCTCTGCCTTATTACAATTGGTGGCACGTCCATTCTAATTTCATTTCAGAAAACAATTAAATGACACTGTGATAGTGGGATCTGGACTCAGACTGCTGAGATTCATGTCCTGGCTCCATGACTTATGACTGTGTGACCGTGGATGAGTTACTTAGCCTCTCTGTGCCTCAGTTTCCTACTATAAAATGGGGATAATAATACCTACCCCATCAAGCTATTGTAAGGTTAAGTGGCTAACTCTAGCACACATAAAAAAAAAATTGTAAGCTCTTAATAAATATTAGCTATTATCACAGCAGGAACCAGTCCCTAGAGAAGGACATCATGGTTGGTAAAGTAGAGGGTCAGTGCAAAAGAAGACCCTCAACGAGGTGGATTGACACAGCGGCTGCAACAATAGGCTCAAACGCAGGAACGATTGTGAGGGTGGCACAGGACTGGGCAGTTTTTCCTTCTTTTGTATGCAGGGAACTGACTCACAGCATCTAACAACCACAATGATTATTTCTTAGTTCGTGTTTGAATTAATGTTGCTTATTTGTCCTTATGCTTTGACAGGCATCTGAGTCACAGACCGTTGAATCTTTTGACAGTGAAATAGGCTTCAAATTTGAAATTAGGAGGAGACATGCAAGACAATAGGTACAGACTAGTGTTTTTGGAATTCTCAGCTCAGAGAAGAAAAATAGTTTTAAAATGTTATTTGGAATTTTTTTCCTAATGCATACAATATTGAAATAAATCTCTTATCTTCAAGTAGGCAAGTAGACATATAGAATAAATAATCGCTATCCCTTGATTTAATTAAGACAGGAAGGAAAGTTACAATCTGTCTATTCTCTGTTAATATAATGACATTTGTTTATCTTATTAAAATCTTTATAATTTTTAAATATGAATATCCATATGGTTTACAGTAAAATTCACCTATCATCTATCTACCCATCTACCTACCTACCTATTTCTACTTTATCTGTCTAATTATCTTAACTGTCTGTTTATCTGTTTGTCTGTCTGTCTCTATCTACCTACTGACCTATCTGTCTGTCTATCTGTCTATCTATCATCTGTGAAATCTTGATGACCTCTGCTCCTGTCTGTTCTCTCTACCATTCAGCCTTCCCTCTCTCCTGTAGGTAACTATTTTAATTAGAATTTTAGGCATTCATCCAGTGTTTCTTTATTCAAACACAAGTAAGTACAAATATACACAAAGTTTCACAAAGTTCAACATGTAATATATAGTGTTCTTTGCTTTTTTTTTCTTTTTTGCTTAATATATCTTTCAGATCTTGCCATTTTAATGCACAGAAAGCATCCTCATTCTTTTCTATAGCAGTGTGGTTGGTATTGTTTTGCGTGGACTTTCCTTGCTTTATTGAACTAGCCCCTTGCTGATGACTGTGGGTTGTTTTCAGACTTTTGCTAACTCAAACAAAGCCACAGTGACTAACTTTGGACATTGATCATATGCTTAGAAGTTGGATTATTAGGTCAATGGGTGAATGTAGGTATAATTTTGGCATAAATTACTCTGCCCTGTAAGGTCGCTATGAGTCGGAATTGACTTGTCAGCAGTAGGTTTGGTTTTGGTTTTTATTCTTGTGTATCATTTTGAATTCCAACCAGTAATCCATGAGAGTGACTATTGATCCACAGCCTTGCCACAGAGTGTGCTGCCAAATGTTTGGATTTTTTTTCTGTGTGATAATTGAAAATGGCATTTTGGTGTAGTTGATTTCCATTTTTCTTGTAGATTTGGGGACCATTTTATTTTCTTTTCCTGTGAACTGCCTTTTCTTGTCTTTTGAACATTTTCTATTAACTGTTGCTCCTTTACCTCTCAGTTTCTAAAACTGTACATACTGGGGAGAGTACATTTTTGTCTAGGCTCAATTTTGCAAACAATGTGTCCCCCCCCCAATTTTTTGTTTATATTTACTTTCCCTGGTCTTATAGAAGTTTTTGACATTTATATACAGAAAGGAATATTGAAGGAAGAAAAATGACTTCTACATTCTAATTAAACAATGATTTTGTGTGTTTCTTTGTCCATAGTGGCTATCATGATAACTCCGCCTCCCCCCCAAAAAACAAACCCATTGTCGTTGAGTGGATTCCGACTCATAGCAACCCTATAGGACAGAGTAGAACTGCCCCATAGGGTTTCCAGGGAGCGCCTGGTGGATTTGAACTATAGATCTTTTGGTTAGCCGCCATAGCTCTTAACCACTATGCCACCAGGTTTTCCAGCTATCATAATGCACATATGATTTTTCTACTCATTTCCCACCCACCACAATTATATCATAAAGGCCTGGTTAATGCTGCCAAACATTGTATGGTACACATTTTTCGATTGTCTGCTTTTACTGGTTTGTTATCCCTTTTAAAAGTTTTATTTATGTTCTTTCAGCCTTTTAGTATTGGAGGCTATGCCTTAATGACAGTTTTCATGCTGCCAATTTTTTATTCTATTGAATTCCCAGAAATGGGGTCACTGGATCAATTGATTTAAACCTTTTTAAGGTCTTTGCTATATATTGCCTGTCCTGAGTGTTAAAACATTGTGTTACCGTTACACCGTATTTGTTTATTCACTTCTCTATGACTATAAACAAATTACTATAATTAAAAATATTTAGTTGATTTTACAGGTGGACGAAGAGCTCTGTTATTTTCCACATGAGTAGATCAGGGTTCAGAGAGCTTAGGAGATGTGTCAGGGCCACAGAGCCTAGGACTAGAAGCCCTGTGTCCTGATTCCCAGGCAGAGAAACCTGACACACTTCTCCGTGTGTTAACCACACCAAAGCGCAGGAGACTGGACATCATTCTTTTGAAAATTTTAACCTCGATTTACTGGGCCAAAATCAACATGGAACATTTAACTAGCATTTTTATTCCCCTGCAGAGAAAAGCACACCTGATTGCTAGCAATCTACTCAGCAAATACTTTCTATACAGTGCATTATTCCTGGTATAATGTAGCGCATTGTATCATGCAGTTGATATACCCAGTACCCAGTGCCGAACATGGGCATAAAATGCTCCGTTTCTAGAAAGCATCCATTGTAGTTGAGGAGGTAAACCTTTGAACCACATAAGGTTAAACAAGGCTGTTACCCTAACTTTTTCCGGGGTGGTGAGTTTTGGAGTGTCAAATAAATTTTACTAATATTTATAAAGCACCTACTATATGCCACCCCTCGTGTCTGTCAGTTTGTCATACTATGGGGGCTGGTGTGTTGCTGTGATGCTGGAAGCTATGCCACCGGTATTCACATACCAGCAGGGTCACTGTCATGGATTGAATTATATCCCCTACAAAATGTGTATATCAGTTTGACTGGGCCATGCTTCCCAGTATTGTATGGTTGTCCTCCATTTTGTGATTGTAATTTTATGTTAAGGAGGATTAGAGTGGGATTGTAACACCTTTACTAAGGCCACATCCCTGATTCAATGTAAAGGAAGTTTCCCTGGGGTGTGGCCTGCACCACCTTTTATCTTACAAGAGATAAAAGGAAAGGGAAATAAACAGAGAGTTGGACACCTCATACCACCTAGAAAGCAGTGCAGGGAGCAGAGCGCGTCCTTCGGACCCACGGTACCTGCACAGAGAAGCTCTTAGTCTGGGGGAAGATTGATGAGAAGACCAACAGAGAGAGAAAGTCTTCCCTTAGAGCTGACACTGTGAATTTGAACTTTTAGCCTACTTTACTGTGAAGAAATAAATTTCTCTTCGTTAAAGCCATCCACTTCTGGTATTTCTGTTATAGCAGCACTAGATAACTAAGACAGTGATGCATGGTGAACAAGTTTCAGCTGAGCTTCCAGACTAGAAAGAAGGACCCGGCGGTCTACGTCTGAAAAGAATTAGCTCATGAAAACCTTATGAATAGCAGGGGAATGTTGTCTGATATAGTGCCGGAAGATGAGCTCCTCTGCAACAGTGGGTCAAGCATAACGACTGTGAGAATGGCTCACAACTAGGCAGTGTTTCGTTCTATTTCGTAGGGTTGCTATGAGTCGGAACCGACTTGACGGCACCTAACAACAAACAACAACTATGTGCTCGGTACTGTTGTAAGCTCTTGGAATACAATAATAAGCAAAACAAATAATAACTACCCCCATAGAGTATACGTGCTGGAAGGGGACACAAAAAATAAACAAGATAAATAAGTTTAACAATTGACAGTGATAGGTGCTAAAGAGAAAAATACAGCAGAGAAGAAGGTGGAGAGGCATTAGGCCAGAGTGGCTCAGGAGGTTGGATTGAGTATGGCGTCACTGGGGAGTTATTGGAAGTTTTCAAGTGCAGAGAGGCCTGATGAAATAGTGTCATTGGTGGTTAGCAGCTGGCTGTGGTACCCAGAGAAAAAGCTTTCACAGCCTCCTAACCCCTCATCATTTTTTCACAGGGGGTAAGCAGACCAGGAGAGAAGAGATTTTGTCACCAGCAGGGCTAGGGTTTCTGTAGTGTTACATAGCCCTGGAGAACATGGATCTGCATCTCCCTGGAATGTCAGGAAGCTCATAAGTAATTCTTTGTGTGTCAGCGGCCTGTGAAAATTTGTGAATTAAGAAATAACTTGTTGGACATAGTGGGTTCTATTTGTGTGTGTCTTGTGTGTGTGTGCTATAATTCTGTACTAATGATTCTCAAGTGGCCAAAGAGGTTTATATCCTTAAGAGTACGTAGTCCCATTAGACCCATTATCATGTCAGCAACTGCAACTGTGTGCTTCCCTAAAACAGACTTCTGCATTTGCTCCGTGTGTGATCTCCGTGACCAGTTGTTCCAAGCACAGGGACACCCTATAAAGGTTCTAAGAGAAAAAAAGCCCAAGTTTTAACACTGGGTTGGAAACAGGTACACTTTATAGACTTGTGTGATTATGGGTATTCCCAGAAGAAATTCTTTCCACCTTGGAAGACTGTTTTCCAGTTGTTGTTGATGTTTTCTTGGGGATAATTTGAAGTTCACCTCTGTTTCCCTTCAGGAACAGTTGCATCAGTTTATTTGATTACGTTCAGTTCCCTCTGGACCAAGCATTGAACAAAGCTTAATATTCAGGAAACAAATAATTGGTTCTACAGTTTGAGCACTGACCCTGTTCATTTTGGGGGCTTTTCTTCTTTCTTTGTGAATATTGTCTTTAAATCAAAGCTCTGTTCCTGTACCTTTGGGGATCTCCATCACCATGTCAGAGATAATTTTGAGTAAGTTTTGTGGTGTCTTTCTAAATCTAATAGAGTTCACAATAATTTCTAGCTAAAGGAGGCAGAGGAGGGCTGGGTGAGGAAGTGTTGGCCACCTGGAAAAAAAGAGTAACAGTGTGGTTTCATAATACTGCCTTGGTCCTGCCTCTCAGTCACAACATTTATTGCTACCCCTTCAGCTTGTGAACTTTTCTACACTTGTGGTATACCCAGCCAGGGTCAGAGAATGCAGATACTGAAGCAGCCAAAGGTGTTTTCTGAGTTTATATCGGAACATGGGTTCTCGTACAGTGGATCGTGGGCTGGGAAAGGACTTGGGCCTGTGAGGCTGAGGACAGCTGGAAAGACAAGTCTCTCCTGAATGGGCAGAATGGGACTACAGTGCGTTGAACCTTGACTTGCTCTAGCACTGACTCCTCCGGACTCAAAATCTTGGCTAAGCACCTTTACCTCTGGTGGTCAGGTTTGTACTAAGACATGCTGATTACCCAACCTTCCTCTTTGAGGTATTAGGAGACTCAAATTAAATAGCTGTTATTTATTTCTTTCAGTTATTAAAACATAAAATATCTGGCATTAGCTGCACGGGAAAGCAGAGAAGGCTTTCTGTATGATTATGATCCAGCCTTCTCATCAGAGAGATTGAGCACAATATTTCTGTGTCTTCACCAGTTATAAAAGCCCATTATTACCATTTAAGGCAAATGCTTATTTAGCTGGAGAACTCATATTGATGAAAAAGGTATTATTCTCAGGTGTGGAAAGTTGGGGAAAAAAATGGTGGCATTTCCCTCAGAGGGTGGCTTTAGTGGTTCTGAAGGTAGAACAGCTAAATTAGCAGTCACACTTTTGTATGCAGAAAAGGAGTAGAGGGGTGGTGGTGGGCGTACTTATTGTTGGTGAATGAACCTATCCCAGCTCGGCGGGAAGCTTCTGACTCACCGTTGTGCAATCAGAGCAATGGGTGTGTGAGCTCCATAGGATGTGACAATAGTAGGTATATTTACTGCATGAAAAGAATACGGGCTTTGGAAGCCATGAGACTTGGGTTAGAAGGCTGGATTTACCGCTCGTTACCTTGAGACTCTGGGCAATTTGTTTATACTCTTTAAACCAGAAATCTTGATTGGTTAAATGAAGACAATTGTGCTGGCTTCATATCTCTAGCTTTGATTGGATGAACTGCACATATAAAGTGGAATATAGATGTTAGAAACCATTGCAGCTAGTCATAAGAACATCACATGATGCTCTTCGGCATTATTTGATTGGAAATTAGTATACTAATTTTGACTGTGTGGCAACAGGTTTGGTTTCTTGGTTTTGGTTTTGACCTATGGGCCTGTTTTTCCAGCACTCTATCAGGCAGTGTTCTCTTCTGATCCATAGAGTTTTCACTGGCTAATTTTTAGACCTAGATTGCCAGGCCTTTCTTCCTAGTCTCCCTTAGTCTGTCTGCTCCACTGAAACCTGTCCACCATGGGTGACCCTGCAGGCATTTGAAATAACCGTGCCATAGCTTGCAGCATCACAGCAACCTAAAAGCCACCACTGTACAACAACCTGCAGAGGGGTGGTGGGATGAAAGTTCATTCTGATTATATGCAAAAACATAAATGAGAATTTGGAGATAACACAGGAAAGCTGTTTACCATAGAAGTGTTACATTTGCCAGTCCGTGACAATCACACCCATCCTTCAAATGGGTTTTGCTTGTCTCGCCTGTGGTTGTCTCAAGAGATGCCAGGCGTCACTGCTTCCAAACTTAAAGACAAAGAGATTGTGGTCCAGATTACTAGGTGGACTGCAGTGTTTTGCATTGTTGGTTCCCAGTGTGAGCTACTTGGCATGAGCCAAGTAGTAGAAGGGGAATTAAAAGGCTCCTGTTTTCCTTCCCACAAGAAGTCCCCAAGAAGCTAAGCATGTTGTGTGCTCTGAGACTTCTGACTGGCACCAGGCTGTAGTATTTCTAGAACAAATCCTTAGGAGGTTACATCTCTGTGAGCTAGGGTTCCGAGAATGGGAAAAGCAGAATTCTTATTTACCATCAGCGTCTGGCCCCCTGCCATCACAAGCCATTGTCACATTATATGGAACCAGTGAGAAACGGGGGCCAGGTTTCTTTCTGTTCATTCCTTCTAATATCAGAAGATTATAGAGCGCTGTTATTATGCAGATTTTAAGTGGCATTTTCAGGATGCAGGTTACTCAAGTCCTTGCCCTCATCCCGACCACTAACCCTTTCTCGCGGAGGATGGCCAGCAGGAATTTCCTGATTGTTTGTGAGCCTTGCTCAGGAATCCTACTTTCAGGCCTCCCACACACAGACTCTGGCTGCAGCTACAAAGCAGAAGTTAACCAAACTTTTTTCTGTTAAGAGCCAGACAGTAAATAATTTAGGTTTTGCTGGTCTTCATTTCTTTGTGTTTTTGTTTTGTAATATTTGAAGATGTAAAAACCATTCTTAGCTTGAGGGCTGTACAAAAAAAAAAAAGGCCAGGTCTATAGTTCATAGACCGGTGCTTTAAAGCTTTAAGGAGTTATATCTGGCTCATCTTGTTTTTTACCTGGCTCATCACCTATCTGACTTTCCGACGGATAATATATAATTTGTATACAGGAAGGGATAGAGCTGAGGCTCAGAGCAGTTCATTGATGTCCCAAACTCACCTGGGCGTGTAGGGATGGATGGAGCTCTTGATACCAGCCCAGGACCTGCTATTCCCTCAGACTTCTCAGTAATAGCAGCTTCTTCTTTCCATTGCTTGGGTCAGAAGCCTTGGCTTTACCCTCCTTATCCCCTCTCTTTCTCTCACATCCGTATCCAGGCTGTCATTGCATCTTAGAGGCTCTTCTTTCAAAATACATGGACAGTGTGACCATTTGTCATCTTTCCCATCTGTCATTGCACCATACTGGACAAACCACTCTGTTACGGATTAAATCGTGTCCCTCCAAAATATGTGCTGGAAATCCTAATCCCCTAGACCGGTGGATGTAATTCTGTTTGGAAATAGGGTTTTCTTTTCTTGTTGATCAGATCATACCTGAGTAGGGTGGGTTCTAGATCTAATCATTTTTGAGTTACAGGAAGAGCAGATTAGACCTGGAGATAAGCACAGGCTGAGGAAGGCAAAGGCCGTGTGAGGATTACCAAGGCACAGAGGTGCCTGGGGCTACCAACAAGGAAGGACTTGACATGGCCAAGGCTCAGATTTGGACTTTCAGTCTCCAGAACAGGGAGAAAATAAATTTCTGCTCTTTAAAGACACCCCTTGTGGTATTTCTCTTAGAGCAGTACTAGATAATTAAGGTGTGTGCTGATCTATTATCTGGGTTATTTCAGCCACCTGGAAACTGGTCATCCTGCTTCCACCTTGTCCCTGTGTGAGTTTGTTGCTGTTGTTATTGTGTGTGGTCAAGTTGATTCTGACTCATAACCAACAACCAACCCCAACCCATTGACACTGACTCGATTCAGGCTTATAGCGACCCTAAAAGGCAGAGTAGAGCAGCCCCATAGGGTTTCCGAGGAGCACCTGGTAGATTCGAACTGCCGACCTTTTGGTTAACAGCCTTAGCTCTTAACTACTATGCCACCAGGGTTCTGACTCATAGCAACCCTGTATGACAGAGTAGAACTGCACCATAGGGTTTCTGATCCGTGGGAGCAGATCACCAGGTCTTTTCTCCCTGAGAGCAGCTGGGTGAGTTCCAACCCCTAACTCTCTCCTTGGCAGCCAAACACTTAACCAGTGCACCACCAGGGCTCCTTTATGTGAGCATCCCATTGCTGTCACGTCATAGAACTAGCCCGTAGGGTTTATAAGGCTGTAATCTTTATGGAAGTAGACTAACACATCTTTCTTCTATGGGGTGACTGGCGGGTTCGAACCTCTGAGCTTCTCAGTTAGCAGCCAAGTGCTTAACCAGCGTGCCATCAGGGCTCCTTTTTGTGAGTATTAAAAACAAAACAAAACCCATTGCCAAGGAGTAGATTCCAACTGATAGTAGAGAGCACCCAATATACCCTTCTAGCCCCAACTCCTCTCCCTGAAAGCCCATTCTTTTTTCCTGCTTTGCTTTTCCCCTTACATCTCCCTAACTTCCTGTATATTTTACTCACTTATTGATTTCCTGTCTCTTCTCTAGACTGTAAGCTTCCCGAAGGCAGGTATATTTGTGTGTTTTGCTCACTGTTCTATTTCTAATAACTAGAGCAGTGCCTGGAATACAGTAAGTGCTCAAGCACATATGTGTAGTTAATAATTAGAAGGCATTCTCTGCCTTTTGCTGTAGCATGTGCAAATCCAGTTTGAATTTTGGTGGAATTTATGTTCAGTTTTCCCACCAGCATAGATATCATGTACTCATGTACTTAATTTGAAAATTAGGAGTATATATGTGTACCAGACTTTAGC
Organism: Elephas maximus indicus; assembly: GCF_024166365.1. Classification (NCBI taxonomy): domain Eukaryota; kingdom Metazoa; phylum Chordata; class Mammalia; order Proboscidea; family Elephantidae; genus Elephas; species Elephas maximus. The sequence continues at coordinate 16,043,467 of NC_064830.1, forward strand.
TTCTCAGTCGTATAGGCCCTTAATGTTCCTCACCTCTGAAACTTCACTTGCTTGTTACATGCAAAGGTACCAGTAGAACCTATGTTCTGGGGCCGGGATCCTTTTTCCCTTTTCTTTATTTCAAATCCCTTATTGAGTCCCATATCCCATCTGACTGTTTTTTTCTCCAGATAATTTATCAGCTTATTCCTCTGTTCTCAGTTTTTCTCATTTCCCTCACCTGTTCCACATCTGGAGTCCTGGTGGTGCAGTGGTTAAGAGCTACGGCAAGCTAAGCCTGCTAACCAAAAGGTCGGCAGTTCGAATCCACCAGCCGCCACTTGGAAGCCTTATGTAGCAGTCCTGCTCTGAGCTATAGGGTCACTATGAGTTGAAATGTACTTGACGGCAAAGGGATTTTTTTTTTTGGTTTTGGTTCCACGTCCAGCTATTAGGCAGCAAAGCCAAAATACGTGTAACATTGACGTAAGACATCTAGAACTTACAGCACTGGTGAAATAGGAAATTTGCTGTATGTATTTGGAAGCCTCAGATTTTCTGGCTGGAGTCAGTCAGGTAAGTTAAAGCAGCAGCTTTTATATTGGTAAAAGTGTGATTCCACAGCCCTACCCCTTAGCTCCAGCTTCAGAGACGGGAGGAGAACGGTGGGTGTGGCAGGGTGTGGGGGCCTGGCCGGGAGTAGAGATCTCCCATCTGGTCAGGTGCGGTGGGCCCTTCTCACCTTTCCCTCATTCCTCTGCAGTGGGCCTTCTGCGGCCTTTCTGTCTGCAGTTTCTACGTGATTCCCTCAAAGTCTCTTTGAGCAGATTCCATGCTCATTTTTTAAGAATCTTTTACTATATCCCTTGTCCTTTACAAAGGCAGGTGTTTAAACTGGAGCAGAAAAGGCTTCGATTATTATCAGACGATGCTCTTTGTGGGTGGCTCCTCTGTCCTTGTTGGCTATTGTAATCTGCCTAGAACAGTGTTTAGAATGCTATAGAAACCTAATGTTGGTTAGTTAAGTAACTAATAGTGGATAAATGGAAGGATTCAACCAAAAAAAAAAAAAAAAAAAAAAACCCATTGCCATCGAGTTGATTCCAACTCATAGCAACCCTATAGGACAGAGTAGAACAGCAGCCCCACAGGGTTTTCAAGGAGCGGTTGGTGGATTCGAACTGCCATCCTTTTGGTTAGCAGCCGAGCTCTTAACCACTACGTCATTAGGGCTCCATGGAAAGATTAGAAACATGTAAATACGGAACTAGGAATGGGAGAGGGACTTCTTAAAGTAGAATTGTGTGTGAGTTCTTGGAAAAGAGGGAGTCTCTGAGTGCAAATGGCTAATGCTCTTGACTGCTACCTGAATGTTTGCAGGTTTGAGTCCACCCAGAGGTGCCTCAAAAGAAAGGCCTGGCAATCTTCTTTGAAAACTCGGCCATTGAAAACCCTACGGAGCACAGTTCTACTCTGTCACACATGGGGTCGCCATCAGTCAGAACTGACTAGTTGGCAACTGTTACTTTTTCTTAGAAAAGACGGGGCACTGAAATGTTCAGATGATTCAGTGGGCAGAACACAACTCAGGCTTATAGGTTTACCGTTTATTCTGAAACTAATCTGTACGAAGATTTCATGCCTCTCCCTATGTGGAAGGTCTTCCGTTGCTGCTGTAGCAACGTGAGAGTGAAGACTCTCACTGAGCAGCTCAGCTGCACATTTTTAGGTGACGATGAGGAATGAGGGCTTCATAGCTTTGAGAAAGTAGCTGCTGAGAGAAATGCTGGAAGCATCTCTGCTGGACAACTTACTCGCGATGCAGCATTGGTCCATGAAGGTAGAGTGACAGCTTCTGAGGTCGCACAGCCACTTAGTGACTTAGCAACAGAGCTGAGATTGGAACCCAGGTTTTCTCTATCCTCCCAGAGACCTATTTCTATTCTGCTTCACGATTCCTACACCATTACATCTTGTTCCATTAAGTCAAGCGTTTGACAAGCTCCAAGCCCAGAAAGTTCCCAGGGTTGTTGTCCCAGTAATGAGGTTTCTGTCTGCTGCCTTGAAGGAAAAACTGACTGTGCTTGTGCTACCAACCATCGCGAAACTAGCCAAAGGCATGTTCCCGAACCACTCTTGCCATAAACCAGCACTGACTGAAAGGAACAGAAAAAGCTGCAGATGACAACGTAAACCAGCCTTATCCACCCCACAGATTGTTCTTTGTTTGGGTGAGTGCAATCGATACCAATTCAAAACAGGGGACCAGGGTGGCATGCTGCTATTAAACTGTATCATACATGTCAATAGAGTCTCCTGCTTATTTCTATTTCTTTATCTGAAAAAAAAAAAAAAAAAAGGAGATAATGACTAATTACGTCACTAGCAAGGTTGGCAGTAATGCGTAAACAGTAGTTCATTTGCAGATAGAAAGAAGTCATGCTGGCTGGGGTGGAGATTTGCTCTCTTAGCAAATTCCTAAACAAATCTGAGTGAGCCCATTACCTCTAAAAAGAAGATGATCCTGAGATTCCTTTCACTTTAAAATTTCGTGATTTTATGCTTGGTTTTTAAAGCACTGCTCTCTGGTAGCAAAAGTGTAATGTTTATATGGACAAACTGGAGCTTCAGTTGTAATGGGCCCTTTGTGTCTTCCTCTGCATTTCATTCCTAGATGGGGTCAGAAAACCTGTCTGTGTCTGGGTCATCTGTGGGAAGCAGACCATAATGTTGAAACTCATAAGAAATATTAAGCTTGCTTGTGGAGTATGCGCCGGGGAAGGGTTGCTTCAACTGTTTTGATTTTAGAAGAAAAAGAAGGAGCCCTCTACTGTGAATGCCAGTTGTTCCCCATGCCAAGCAGCCTGCAAGAGCAGCTGCTTCAAGAGGCAAGTCTTCAGATCTGCTGAAGGCCGGCAAGGAAGAGTCTCAAGGCAATAGCCTGGGCTGATGTTTGAAATTTCTCCAAGGTCATTTTCAGCGGTCTTTCTGTTGTGTACATGTGGGTTTCCCACTTAGATCCGCACCCTCTGCATCAGCAAGAACCCTCAGAGCTTGCTGCAAAAAGCCCTGCTCCTTGAACATCTCTCACTAGCCCAGGCTTTTCTTTCTGTGGCCCTAGCTCGGGAAATGCAGCCTGTATAACAGCATATTGAATAAATGGAGGGAAAAGCACATGGCTTTGACAAGTGGCGAGCCTGGTCTCTAGGAAAGTGGTCAGTTTAAGTAGGCATTTTGCTCAATCCATTCTTTGTGCTTCAGTGTTCACCTATTGATGCTCCAAATGACTGAACTCTTTCTCACCTCTGCAGATGTATTTTTAAAGGAACAAAGCACGTATCACCTCCACATATTTCCATTTCTGTGACTGTTTTTTCGGTGAATCTGTGAATGGCTACCCAAGCCTGTTGTAGAGTCAATTCCAACTCACAGCAACCCTATAGGACAGAGTGGCCCTGCCCCATAGAGTTTCCAAGGAGTTCCTGGTGGATTTGAGCTGCTGACCTTTTGGTTAGCAGCCACAGCACTAAACCACTATATGGTCCTATGCAGAATAGTAGCTCAGATAGATTAGCACTCTTTCTCCGGTCCATGAGTCCTCCATTCTCTGGTTCAGGAGTCCTTCTTTGGTTTTTGGGTCTACTTTTTTTTCCCTTACTCCTCTGCAAAATCTCCATTTAGGGAAGCCTGTTATAGTGAAATGACCAAGACAGAAAGGACTGAGAGCAGCAGCTTAAACACTGTTTTTATTTTGTTTTCCCCCATCACAGAACCTTAATTTTGTGTAGCAGTGTTTGAGAAAGTGTTTTGTGGTCAAATTGAGCTCTACTCTATACACTTCTGGGAGTGTTACCGTGTTCCTTAGTACACCAAAAATTTTAAGGAGTTTAATGGTTAAAAATAAACAAACCAACCTGCTCAACTTTATGTAATTCAGTGTTTCTCAGATATTTAGTGACATACTTAATAATAATACTGTTTTGGGGAAAAGCTGGCTTCAAATACTACTCTTTCAAGTTGATTCTGCATGTCAGTTGATTTCTTTGGGTTTAAATGAAAATAGTGTTGGGTTTTTTTTTTTTTTAATAAACTTTTTCTTTTAGGAAAGTTTTAGATTTTGAAGAGAGTACAGAGAGTTTCCATAGGCCTGACACTTAGTTTCTTTAACTGCTACCATCTTATTAACTGAAGTCCATACTTTATTCAGATTTTCTTAATATTTACCTAATGCTCCTTTTCTTTGCCAGGGTTGTGTCTGAAATTTCACATTCCTTTAGTCATTGTTGTGGATTGAATTGTGTCTGCCAAAAATATGTGTTGTAAAACTTAGCTTCTATGTCTGTGGTTATAATCCCATTTGGGAATGGGTTAACTTTTTTATGTTAATGAGACAGGATAGGGTATATTTTGAGCCAATCTCTGTCGAGATATAAATGAGATTAAAGAAGCAGAGATGGGGGAAGATTGATGCCAAGCCCCATGGAAATCTCCAAGAAACCAGGAAACAAGCTGAAGAGACAAGGACTTTTCCCCAGAGGTGACAGAGAGAGAAAGGCTTCCTCTAGAGCCGGTGCCCTGAATTCAGACTTTTAGCCTCCTAAACTGTGAGAAAATAAATTTCTGTTTGTTTAAGTCATTCACTTGTGGTATTTCTGTTATAGCAGCACTAGAGAACTAAGAATTTGGTATCAGAAGAGTGGGGTGCTACTCTAACAGATACTTAAAATGTGGAAGCAATTGTGGAATTGGGAAATGGGTAGAGACTGGAAGAGTTTTAAGGTACCTAATGGTAAAAGCTTAGATTGCCTTGAAGAGACTGTTGGTAGAATTATGGACTTCAAAGGCAATTCTGGCTAGGGCTCAGAAGGAAGTGAGGAGAGCTAGAGAGAAAGTCCCTATTGTCTTGGAGAATACATATGGTGCCAACAACAGAATATGGCTAGAAATGTGGACATGAAATGTGCTTCTGGTGAGGCTTTAAACCAAAGTGATGAGCACGTGATTGGCCAGTGGAGGAAGGGTGATGCTTTTTATACAGTGGGACTGAATTATGTTCAAATGTTTGGTGGAAGGTAGAACTCGTAAGTCATGAACTTGGTTATCTGGCTGATGAGATTTCTAAACAAAATCTTAAAGGTCCTCGTGGTTTCTCCTTGCTGCTTATAGTAAAATGTGAGAGGAAAGAGATTGACTTAAAAATGAACTGTGCAAAATGAAAACAGATTTGGAAAATTCTGTTGTATAAACTAAGGACGCGTGTCATAGAATGTTCACCAAGGATGTGGCTACACCATCTTTTGTTAAAGAGATTCAGCCTGTGACAGATCTAACCAACCACCACAACAGAAAACCCATCAGCTTAGACTGAAGGTGACAGAGAAAGAAGGAAAGGAAAGAACACTGTCTGCCTCTTGGAATTCTACAGGCAGGAAACAAGCCAAAGAAGCATCTAATGTCCTCCAAGAAAAGAAAAGGGCCATGCCTGGAGCAGCTCTGAGATCAGCAGAACTATTGGAAGGAGCACAGGAAGCAGGGTGTTTTTGGCTTCAAAGAGTGCAGCCAAGGTCATCTGGATCTCAAAGGGTGGGGCCACAGCTTCCTAGGTTTCAAAACGTCTAATCTTTGCTAACTTGGTTCTGGAGTGTGGGGCTGCTGTTAAGGTGTGCCAGGGGTGTGGGGTTGCCACCCAAAGCTGAGTGGGCAGGGTTACCATGCCCAAGGGGCAGAAGAATGGGGCCTGCCAGGGCCAAGGAGATGAGGTCATTACTCAGATGAACTAGGCAAATGGGGCAGCCCAAAGCCAAGGGAGCAGAGTTGCCATTCCAGTGGGCCTGGAAGGGGGAGCTGAAGCCCAGGGCTGAGGAATCTCCACCCAGAATCCAAAGGGCATGGCTAACACCCAGAGTCTGGAGGGCGGGACCATTGCCTGAATGGTCTCAGTGAATAGAGGATTATTTTCAAGCCTTGAGAGCTAATTTAATTTGTTCTGCTGGGCTTGGGACTTGCATGGTGCCTGTTATTGCTTCTGTCCCTCCAGTTTCTACCATTTGTAATAGAAATGTCTATCTTGTGCCTGTTTCACCACTGTACTCTGGAATTAGATAACTTGTAGATTGTGCAGGTTCAGAGATGAAGAGGAATTTTTCCTCAGGATGGAATATGCCTAAAACCTCCCCTGTATTTGATTTAGATGATCTAGAAGATGAGATTTTGGACTTTGGATTTAATTTTGGACTTTGGATTTAATTTAAGACTTTTGGGATGATGTGATGGGATGAATGTGTTTTGCATGTGACCAGGACATGAATTTTTGGTAGAAAGGGTAGAATGTTATGGATTGAATTGTGTCCCCCCAAAATATGTGTTATAAATCCCAGCCTCTATGCCTGTGGTTATAATCCCATTTGGGAGTCAGTTGTCTTTGTTATGTTAATGAGACAGGATTAGTGTAGGGTATATCTTGAGTCAGTCTCTTGTGATATAAAAAAGATTAAACAAGCAAGCAAGAGTAGCAGAAATTGGGGAAGATTGATGCCTAGTCACGTGGAAGTCTCTAAGGAACCAGGAAACAAGCTGAAGAGACAAGGACCTTCCCTCAGAGCTTGCAGAGAAAGAAAGCCTTCCCCTGGAGCAGGGCACTGAATAGCTTCCTAAACTGTGAACACACACCTTTCTGCTTGTTAAAGCCACCGACTTGTGGTGTTTCTGTTACAGCAGCACTAGAAAGCTGAGACAGTCACTGTATCTCTTTAGGCAAAATGTGATGGTTTCTCAGACTTTTCTTGTTTGTGAAGACCTTCACAGTTTTGAGGAGTATTGGTCAGGTATTTTGTAGAATGTTCCTCAGTTAGGATTTATTTGATGGTTTCTTCATGATTTAAAAAAAAACAAAACACCGTTGCCATCAGTCAATTCCGACTCATAGTGACCCTATCAGACAGAGTAGAACCACTCCACAGAGTTTCCAGGGAGCGCCTGGTGGACTCGAACTGCCGACCTTTTGATTAGCAGCTGTAGCTCTTAACCACTATGCCACCAGGGTTTCCTTTTTCATGATTAGACTATGGGTTATGGATTTTGAGAAGGAAAACCACAGAGGTAAAGTGCCTTATTCGTCATGTCATATCTAGGATAGATATCATCAGTGCGACTTATCACTGTTGTTACCTTGATCACCTGACTGAGATAGTGTTTGTCAGGTTTTTCCACTATAAATTTACTCCTTTTACCCCCTTTCCATCCTGCACTCTTTGGTAGGAAGTCACTGTGCTCATCCCACACTTAAAGGGTTGGAAGTTAGTTATGTTCCATTTCCTTGAGTGCAGTGTATCTACTTAAATATTTTGGAATTCTTCCACACAGGAGATTTGCCTTATTTATTCAGTGATTTATTTATATCAACATGGACTCATGAATATTTATTTCATATTTTGGTTGTAATTCAATCCTATTTGCTGCCCAAATTGTTCCAGCTTTAGCCACTGGAAGCTCTTTAAGTGGGCTCCTATATCCCTTTGAGATACCTCCATTATTGTGGTCACTTGCTTGTTTAATTTGCTTGCTTGTTTGTTTTCAGCATTTTTTTTACTTTGTGGCACAAGGTGCTCCAGGCTTATTTTCTATATTTCCTGTCCTGGTCCTAGAATCAGCCATTTCTCCAAGGAACCCCAGTTCCTTTTATTGGAGCATGGTATTAGAAACCTAGATCTGGGAACTAGGTGTGCTCATTGCAAACTGAGATGTCATTGCTTCTAGACCCTCTCGGCTGATAGAGGAAGAAATTTTGTGTATATCCCAACTCATGGTTATACCTTCCGAAACCAAACTGGTTGTCTCTGAGTTGATTGCAACTCATAGCGACCCTATAGGACAGAGTAGAATTGCCCCATAGGGTTTCCAAGGAGCAACTGGTGGATTCGAACTGCCAGCTGAGCTTTTAACCATCATGCCACCAGGGCTCCCCATGCATGTATACATATCTATAAATATTTCTGTATGTAGCCACTTGGATGTGTATTAAGCTGATCATGAGTTCATATTGGTTTCTCCAAATCTTTTCCATTACCACATGGATCATTTTAGCCCCTTTCCCTTGCTTAATTGTGACCTCCCACTCTAACAGTGAGAAACCTGACTCCCACCATTCGCCATCCATTTACTTAAATGTTCAATTCCAATATACTGGTTTCAGAAGTGTTAATCCATACCTTTGTGGATAACAACTTTATCAACTAGAGTACAGTGTTTATCTACACTTTCTTTTGCCTTTAGCCTTACAGATTCCACTAATGTCTAAATTAGGTTATCATCTTTTTCTCCACTCCCTTCAGTGCTGTGGTTTCATGTATTTGTAACACAGTTAGATTCTTTTTCATGTTTTGTGTTCTATCCTGGGATGCCTTTAACCTCCTAAATGATTTATTTGTTTATTTGTTTTAATTTGCATACATCAAGGATTACTCTTTGTGTGGTGAAGTTATATGGGTTTTGATAAATACATAGTATCATGTACCTACCATTGCCGTATTATCCAGAATAATTCCACCACCCTAAAAAATTCCCTGTGCTTCTGCTGTTCAACCCTCCCTCACTTCCCTACCTAAATCCCTGACAACCACTGATCTCTTTACTGACTCTATGATTTTGTCTTTTCCAGAATGCCATATAATTGGAATCATGCAGTATATAGCCTTTTCAGATTGACTCTTCACTTAGCCATATCCGTTTGTGATTCATCCATGTCTTTTCATGATTTGATAGCTGATTATTTTCTGTCACTGAATAGTTTTCTGTTTTATAGATGTGTCAAGGTTGGTTTATCCATTCAGCTATTGAAGCACATCTTGGTTGTCTCAAGTTTTTGGTGAATAAAGGTGCTGTAAACATTCACACGCAAGTTTTTATGTGAGCATAAGTTATCAAATTTGTTAGGTAAATTCTTAAGAGTATGATTGTTAGAAAGAGTAAAGTTTTTACTGTGGAGTTGTAGGTATCATCTGCTTTGAAGGGGTGGCACTCAAGCACCTTCCTAAAGAATCTTGAGGCCTTACACTTGGATAAGTCAACTGCTCTGAAGCCAACTTTCTACCTAAACACTGTTCCATATTTCTGCTGTCACTAACAGCTCCAGGTTACCAAGATGCTGCTGTCCACAGTGGAGGTATTCAAGTCATGGAAGCTCAGAGGTAGAACTGAATTTAGTTTACCTTGTTTCTCCAAAAAGTCTTCATAATGAATGAATCCAGAAGGATCTACAGAGTTGTTATAGCATGGTAGTTAAATGTCCATCCCTTAGGGTCCTAGAGACACCTACTGAATAGCTGTACATGCTTGAGCAAGTTGCCTTCATCCTCTTGATAGCTTGTTTACCTCATCTGTAAAACTGGAATAATAGCAAACTATTAAAATCTGAGGGTCATTGTAAGGATTAAAGGGTAATATATGAAAGTGCTTTACCCCATGCCTGATACATACTAAGCAATCAGAAATATATATATTATTATGGGGCTGTCTTAGTTATCTAGTGCTGCTGTAACAGAAATACCACAAATGGATGGCTTTAACAAAGAGAAATTTATTTTCTCACAGTCTAGTAGGCTACAAGGTGCCAGCTCCAGGGGAAGGTTTTCTCTCTCTTTCTGTTCTGGGGAAAGGTCCTTGCCGTCAATCTTAACCTGGTCTAGGAGCTTCTGGGCACAGGGACCCTGGGTCCAAAGGACCTGCTATTCTCCTGGCTCTTGTTTCTTGGTGGTATGGGGTCCCCCTGTCTCTCTGCTTGCTTCTCTCTTTTATATCTCAAAAAAGAGATTGATTTAAAACACAATCTAATCTTGTAGACTGAGCCCTGCCTCATTAACATAACTGCTGCCAATCCCACCTCATTAACATCATAGAAGTAGGATTTATAACATATAGGAAAATTACATCAGATGACAAAATGGTGGGCAGTTACACAATACTGGGAATCATGGATTAGCCAAATTGACACACATTTTCGAGGGGCACAGTTCAATCCATAATAGGGACATTTACCTGTGCGCAGCACTGTTAAAATGGATAGAAAACAGTTCGTCCAATGATGTATTCAAGGGGGAAGATAAGTTAACATATAACATAGGGCGATAAAGCCACACTTACCCTGAGAGAGGTTTGATGAAGAATAAATGAATGTTGCTATGCAGAGTCTATCACAATGACTGGTAGACAAAGAATACTCAGTGTTTTATATTTATGACACACAGTGCATTTGGTGTATTTAAGCCTACATGGACTTTGAAGTCAGATGGTCCTGGGCAAGAAATGCCATCAAGTGGAATGATGTACACCAGTGGTTCTTAAACTTCACTGTGAACCAGAATCCCCTGACAGGCTTGTTAAAACACAGATTGGCATTTCTGATTTAGTTGGTCTCGGGTGGGACCTAAGACATTGCCTTCTAAGAGGTTCTCAGGCAATACTGATGCTGTTGCTATGGGGAGCACTTTGAGAGCCACTGACAGACCACATATATAACAGAGACTCCGAGAGAGAAGAGAGAGGTGAGGGGTTTGGAGAAACCAGTGGCGACTTCACAGAGCATCCAGAACTGTGTGTGAAGGAATGGTAGGATTTGGAAAAGCGGTGAGGAAGAGGAAGGGTGTTTGTTTGGGTAAGAAACATCGGTATGGTTCATCCACCTTTAGGAGAACAGAGACTTGTTTCAAATGAGTCATGAGAGTAAAAGGTGGATAATTACTGGCTGAGAGCTGCGTTTCGTTCCTCTGCTTTGCTTTGAAGGGAGAAGGTGGAGACAGTACGGACCCATGGATGCCCACAGTTCTAGAAGCCCTGTGGGATGGTTCTGGCCAAATAACTACACTTGCACTTACATTAATATACTGAATACCTTCCTCAATGGATCGTTTTCCTTCTTAGCTCATTGTCATCCTTGTACACATTCATCCTCCATCACAATTCATAACCCTTTGTACGGATTAGTGCTAAATAAGTAAGTTTCCTTGTAAACATTTTGAATTGCTTAAATTGAATAATACTTATGACCAGATGTTCTTAAAATAGTTTGTTTCTTCATATGACTTGACATTCACATTAGGAAACAAAGACTTTTTTTTTTCCCTCTTTTTTTTTTTTGTTGTGCATTGTGATTCTCTTAGCAAATTCCTATTTCAAGTCTGCAGCTGTTCAGTGTTTGCAAAATCATATTGAACTCATCCTGTGTATAGGGAAGGTATACAATGGTTTTAGACAATATATCCTTTTTTAAAAAAATAAAATATGTCCTGTTGTTGTTGCCATTTGAATTACAATTTTGAGCACACTTCAGGGAATACCTAACTAGAAGGGCAAAGAATACTGAGTTGTTTGCCAGGAAACCAGAATTTGAATTGCTTCAAGTCTAGCTCGAGGGCCTGGGGTAGAATCTTGTAGTGTAGTGTCTGAGGTGAAGGGCTATGGGCGGACAAGTGCCCGATGTTGGAGGAAGCTGCATTGTTCAGGGGTCAAGTAGAAATCATGAAGGAGGAAGAGAGGAAGCCAAAGAGGTCAAGCCCTCCAAGCTATGCTAAGTATCACGTCAGAGAGACTGTAAACAGGAAAATAGCCAAGCTCCAAAGCTGGGAAGTGAAAGAATAGTCTGGGGAATGGGAAACAAGCTGGGATGGGCCACAAGGTTCAGGATAGATGTTATAAACTGTTAATAGTGGCAAGGAATGTTTCCCATGATGCTGCTGTGCCCATGACTTGTGGAGGCGGTGGTGGTGGGAGGGCACCTTGGACTGGATGCTGAACCATTTAAGCACTAGAAGTCTGGCATCCTATAACACAGTTTGGGATGATGTTCAGTCTTGAATCATGTTGTACAGCAGGTGATAAAGCAGGAGCCTTTAGAAGGCTTTGGTTAAGATCACAACCATCAGATTGAACTTCTTAAAAAACTAATTTTTTCACATCCCTTTCCTGCCCCAAAACTTTTCCCCTCCCTTTAGTCTGTGTAGATTGATGTTCAAACTCTTTAAACCTACATATATATTAAGGCTTCCATTTACTAAGCATATATATATCCCAGGATCATTAGATATATTACTTCTTCCTCACTCTTCACCATTCTGTACCATAGTTGATGGTATGTCAGTTTTATGGAGGAAGGAATGAACTCAAGTTGGTAAGGGTTAACTAATCTGCCCCCAGATCACATAACCAAGTGGGAGAACAAGAATCTTGAACCCAGTTCAGCTTTATTCATAAGTGTGAGCTCTTACATGAAAACTTCAGCTACACTGCCCTACAGAATCAGGACCCAATACCTTTATACCAGTGTCAACAACAAACAGTCCCGTAGTCTCCAGCCGGAGAAGCCAATCACCAGCCTCTGTCCCTTGGGAACATTTCCAGCCTTGAGTGCCTTCATAAGCTCATCCCAAAGCTGAAGTGGGCTGTTTTATGATCCCTTTTAGAGCTAGCTAGTGGCACAATGGTTTAGTGCTCATCTGCTAACTGAAAGGTTGATGATTCAAACCCACCTAGCACCTCTGTGGTAGGAAGACCTGGTGATGTGTTCCCACGAAGACTGCAGCCTAGAAAACCCTATGGGGCAGTTCTACTTTATCACACAGGTGGCTATGAGTTGAAAATTGACTTAACTACCTAACAACAACAACAAGAAGCATCCTTAGGATAAGACATAATCAGTAGTTTGTATAGATATTGCATGAAAAATAAAAACTATTTAATGATTAAAAAAAAAGGTGCAGAGAAATATAAAATAAAATAAATGGCCCATGATTCCAGGACCCAGAAAACCCCTTTGGACATTTAAAATGATAATATATAAAACTAAAAAACCAAACCCGCTGCCTCGAGTCAATTCTGACTCCTAGCAACCCTATAGGACAGAGTAGAACTGCCCCATAGGGCTTCCCAGGACCATCTGGTGGATTTGAACTGCCAACCTTTTGGTTAGCAGCCATAGCACTTAGCCACTACACCACCAGGGTTTCTGATAATATATAAATTACAATAATAAATATCAATTCAGGCTGCCTAAAAAGTTCTAAATGGAAATGAGCTTGAGGAGGTGAGCTGCCTTGGTTCTAGTTACCCCTGCACCACCAGATAGTGTGTAGTCCCACAAATCATCTGACCATTCTGAGCCCATGGGATGAGGTCAAATTACAGGGCTTCTTTAAGTTGTCTTGAAGACGTCAACCAATCCAAAAGTTATTTGAGTTTGTGTCAAAGTGTCCTTTGATAAAAATGAAAAATGCACTTTTTAGACTAAATTTCTTATAGTCATTAACTGCTCTGGATAGAGGCAAGATTTGTTCTAGCCTCTGCCCCTTTGCTCTAGGGGTTGATTTTCCAAACTCGCTCCTAGTGCATATTCTGCCTGGCTCGGGTACCATGAGGCCTTCAGTAATTTCCCTGAGTTGTTATTGGCTAGGGCCTTCTCCCCTTATTTATTACATTTATGTCACTCACGTTACTTTTTTCCTGTATCATTATGTCTTATCTCCACTATGAGTTTTCAATATCAAGAAGTCTCTTCCTTGTGCAACACACTTATCTTTTGTCTTGCAGACGTCCCTGAGCAGAGTTCAGCAAGTGGTTTGTTCTGAGTAAATATTTGCTTAATGTTATCCAGTGAGCTGTGACTGACAAAACTTGACAAAGCCATGTAAATTAAAAAAAAAATATATATATATATATGTATGTATGTGTGTGTGTGTGAAAGATAAGTGTGATATGTGTATCTATAAGGAGCCCCTGGGTAGCACAGAAGGTTAAGCACTTGACTACTAGCCAAAAGGTTGGCAGTTTGAACCCACCCAGAGACACCTCTGAAGACAGGCCTAATGATCTGCTTCTGAAAGGTCACAGCCTTGAATACAGGGTAATTCTACTCTGCACTCATGGGGTTGCTATGAGTAGAATTGACTCAGCGGCAACTCACAGTAGTATACATACATATATATCTCTATATAAAGATATACCTATACAGATATCCCATTGCTGTCTAGTCTATTCCGACTCATAGAGACCCTATAGGGCAGAGTAGAACTGCCCTATAGGATTTCCAAGGAGAGGCTGGTAGATGGTAGTCATGGACAGGGTTAGTTTTGAAATGTAGTTCTGCCCACCGTGTAGCCTCCAGACCTTGCTGTCCAATGAGAGACGTTAGGCTACTTCCTCTTCTCTTTTGTTACCCACTTCCTTTTCATCTGTGTGAAATGTGACCTCTCCTCTAAACTCAAGACTCACTTCCACCATTTAGCTTTTTCTGACTCCTCTAGTCCGTGCTTGTTCTTGTCATTTCCAAGTGTCTTTAGCATGTATTTGGCATATCATAGCATACTGCCTTGTATTCTCAGCTAACTTTTTATTTATGAAAATGTTTTCCTGAACTGAGTCTGAAGATTTGAAGATGGGAGCCGTGTCTCAGACATCTTTGAATCCTCCCCAGATCCTAGTGACTTTTTGTGTATGTTGCAGGTCAATGGCTGGAATTTTGGTTTGCGTTCCCCTTCCGTTTGTTATAAATTTGTTTTTCTGTGTACAGCCCTCTGCTGTGAGGTACGAAGTTGGATGAGACAGGTCCTGTTTTTCAAGGCCTCGCGAACTCGTAGGGAATACAGACGTCTGTTGTTATCCAAATCTGCTCAGCTCCTCAGTTGGGAGAGGGAGTTTAGATACGAAGGATACCCAGCTAGCTGAATCAATTTGGATCTTGAATTTTGGAAAGCAAGCAGTGAGAATTCAGATGGTCAGGTATTTATCTGAAATGTTTTCTCAATCTTATTGTGTCCTGAGTTTTGGAAGCATACATTTGAGATGCAAGGGATATCAGTATAATAAAACACATCCAGTATGATAAAACACATTTGTAATTATTGCAGGTACAAAATCAGTGCCATAGGCTTACATCAAGTGCCAAGGGATTCCAAGTAAGAGTCACTATCCCTAGATGCAAGGCTTTGTTTATCCAATTAACAAACAATTATTAGGAGCCCAGCATGGGCCAGATGCTGAGCTAAGAACTAGACATCCGCATCTTCCCTGTCTTCCCCTTGCTTACTTGCTGATTTGTTCAGGAGACAGATAATTCACCAGGCAGTTGTAATAAAGTATAATAAGCATAGCAATAGAAAAATAAGTGGTGTTGGGGAAAACTGGCTATTCCTGAGTTATACGTGGCCAGAGAATGTTTGGGGAGAAAGGGGAAGTGAGGATTGTTTCAGTGAGTTTTTATTGAGTGCCTACTGTATAACCAGGCACTGTTTGATGCACTTGGTCCACATAAGTGAACAAATATGCCAAAGATCCTTGCCTTTCTGAAGTTTACATTCTAGCAAATCTGCCAAGGCTTAAGAAGAAGATGGTATTTTAGCTGTTTCTGGTAGGTCAAGTAAAATTCGGGTGTTACAGATGGAGGCCAGTTGTAGAAAGGTGCATTTCATAACGAGGGCACCGGAAGAGCAAAAGCAGAGAGGAATGATGGCGGAAGAACTTCACTGACTAACTTCCCTGCAGTGTTTCAACAACAGAAACTAGAGAACAACTCAATCTAATCAATTACTGTTTTAATAAAAACATCTTTCCCAGAGTTTCTAAGGTTTTGCTCATCTGGACTAGGTGAGTGACTAAGTGTCTTACTACATGCACATTGGAGAGATGGAGGAAAAGATGGCAATGGGGTGGGTTGTTGTCACTTTGAGGGTAGACATGAAAGTTACCATCAAAATGGTAAAAGAAACAACCACAAAACCCAAGTTAGAGATCTCTGCTGAAACTTTTCAGAGGGATCAAATGAATTGTCTCTGACCTCCCAAGCTCAGGCAACAAAGAAGTTGACCACCTCTGTGGGCCCCAGGAACAGCCAAGAGATTGTGCTCCCTGCCTATGGTTCTAGATGAAGGCCACTAGTGGGGAGGTGTGACCTTCTGTGCTTCTCTCCTTCCAGACTGCGCTGCAATGACCACAGCAAGGTACCGGCCGACATGGGACCTGGCCCTCGACCCACTGGTGTCTTGCAAACTCTGTCTCGGGGAGTATCCAGTGGAGCAGATGACAACAATAGCCCAGTGCCAATGCATCTTCTGTACTCTGGTTGGTCTTTTCAGATGAAATATACGTTTGAAATAATTTCAGGATGAACCTTTTGCTTTCCGTTTTCGGGATGCGAAACAAACCTTTGGCCTAACTTTGATGAATGGCAGAGTCTTCTTTATTGAGTTTTAACAGAGTTATTAAAGGAATTCTCCTCTAAGTCCTTCAAACTCCTGAAGTAGAAGGTTTCCATTACAGTTGTTTGCGATGTAAAAGCAATCACTCAAAGTAGAATTTTAGAGGCTAGTAACTCAACTTAGAAAATCTTACGTGGCACGACTGGTTTTACTATACTTAATTTTGAATCTAATACATGCTTAGAATTATGACTTAATTGTGCATAGCTATGATATTCAGTTATTTGTGTTACTTTTCATTGGTTTAGTGCTAATTTTGAATGTCTATACCTGGAAATCATATATAAATGCCCTTAAGATGTACCTAGCATTGTATTGGCGGCTGTCAATAAATGGAAGGGCTTTTGTTTATTTACATCCAATCTAACTTAACCCAGAATTTTGTCCATCAAAGAAGAAAAATGAAGGTTTAAGGTTTATTTTCAGTTCATCTCATTTAGTTTTACTTGGTTTCTTCACATTCAGGGAATGCTAAGACAAAAAGAAAGAAGAACTTTTTTTATAAGAAACTAATGTTATATACGGGCATTATAGACAGTCAACTTTCGTATTTTCCAAATGCCTACATTTCAATCACTCATTCAAACTGTGTTTCTTAACCTTTTGCCCCAGACGTGTTCCTCCTTCTTGCTCATATTTTGCATACCTTATTTTATTATGCCTCATGACCTCCTTGTGATGTAGACACAGCAAATATTATTATCTTGATTTTGTTGATAAAGAGACCGAACTTTAAAAAGATTCAAGTGAGTATCTTCTGATCCTTGTTTATGCTAGATTCTAGCTTTCTTAAGGGCAGAAGAATTTCTGGCTCAGCCTGGGTCTGCCCAAGTACCTAGCCTAGTGCAGGACTCATGATAGCTAATCAATAAAGGCTCCCTGAATTGAATTGATGCGAATCTATCTCAGTTTTTGTAGCTGACATCTAAGAAATGTGCATTAAAGCCCCTGGAAAATAACTGCAACCTAGAGGAAAGGAAATTGTTCTTGACATTTTTCTAAGATGGGGAGGATGGGAGGGAGAGAGACGTTGAAAGAGGGTAGAAAGACAGACCTCTATCCAATTAACAAAATGGACTGGAATATTTTATAGTTCTAGAGGGTGAGCTGAGATGGTCAAGGATGTCAAGATGGATTAAATAATTAGCTTTATGCAAAATTGCCTCCCTCTTGCCTAAAGGGAAGTCTTCCAGTCTCTACTAATTGTGTAGCTTCCCTTTGCCAGCTGTGCCTTTGGACCTGTTTGAGGTCTTTCACAGTGACCCGCAGACTATCATGGGGAATGACATCATCAGGCCTCTAGTTTGTGTTCTTTCCCTTGAAATAATCCATTTCTCCTTCTGACCTTTTTGGCAGAGATTTTGTCTATTTATTTATTTGTTTTGTTTCTGATTTTCAATTTCAAGAGAAATGTAGTAAAAATAAATAAGTGGAATTCAGACCAAGCACTTAAGTTAAGGAAGGTGAAACAGGAAAATAACACAGTTTTCTCAACAAGGGCTTGCTAGAATATGGAGAGACAGCATTTGATCGTTGTCATTTGTTTCTCACAACTGCTTATTGAAAATTAAAATGTTGAAAAGTATTTCCACTTTTGCCTGTAAATCACTGTAGTGTGAAGCAAAGGAAGCACCTGTGTGTTGAGAGGTTGAGAATGGGGAGGGGCAGGGTATGTGCCATAGTATCTTCAGTCATGTGTATTTCCCCTCTGTGTGAGTGTCAAGTCACCCCAAGCCTTGGACAGATGTTAAGGAAGAAGCCCAGGGCATACAGGCTGGAGAAATTGTTACTCTCATTTATCTGAGGGAAAGATACAGAAAGGTTTTTAAACCTTTTAAACTCTTTTAAGAGTAAAGAGAGGACATTTTACAAGCTGACAGGAGGCATTCTTTTAAAAATAACTACTGAAGAATTATAGTTAAGTTCTGAAGTAAATTTATCACAAAGCAGAAAGGGCTAGAGGGGAAAACATAGTCTTAGGAGTGAAGCATTCCTGGGTTCAAATGCTAGCACTATTTCAGACCTTGCTGCTGTTAGGTGCCAATGAGTCAGTTTAGACTCATAGTGACCGCGTGTGGTAGAGCAGAACTGCCCCATAGGATTTTCTAGGCTGTAATCTTTATGGACAAGAACCCTGCTGGCATAGTGGTTACTGCTTGGCTGCTAACCAAAAGGTTGGTGGTTCGAACCCACCAGCAGCTCCATGGGAGAAAGGTGTGGCAGTGTGCTTCCGCAAAGATTACAGCCTTGGAAACTCTGAGGCAGTTCTACCCTGGCCTATGAGTCGGGATCAACTTGACAGCAATTTTTTTTTTTTTTTTTTTAATTTTTATGGGAACAGATCAACAGGTCCTTTTCTCACAGAGCTGCTGAGTAGGTTTGAACCACCAACCTTTTGGTTAAGCTAACTGTTGTACCATCAGAGCTTCTTATTTCAGACCTTAGGAAGCCTCATTTACCCAGTCCGTATAATGGAGATATAAATAGCTTACCTCACAGGTTTGTTCTTTGAATGGAAGAACATATGCAAAGTCCCTGTCACGTGGCAGGTACTCAACAGGCCTACTTCCTTCTCATTTTGCTTCTAAGTTTGGGCTTAGAATTGCAGGAGAGTTAAAAAAAAAAAAAAAATAGACCTTTGTGGTAGTTTTGCTCAAACATATGACCTGAAGAAATTTCTTTTGAATGCTTCACTAAAAAAATCATTTTTAGGTTAAATGGGTTGCTGTGCCCTGTGTGCTATGCCCCTTCCTGTGCACAACATCCGCCCCTCAAGACGTTCCGGGTGACCAGTAGCATGAAGAAAGCATTGAGAAATCCACAGGTAGAGACAGACTGCTTATTTAACCTGCATTTCCCAAGTTTATTTGAGAACGAACATTTTTTGCCTACCACTTGTTAATACACCATTGCTATGAAACCGGTTCTCTAAAGGTTCTCTAGATGGATTTTAATTGCTCATAGGGCGCCCTGTGGCTTCAGTGTAATGTGTGATCTAGATGAGGGCACAGAGGGCCACTGCACAGGGGGTGTGTGGTGGGATCTGGGTGGGAGAGCAGTGTATTGGGTGAAGAATCACAGACTGCCTTAGCACTGCTCACGTTCCTGATTCTCTCTCAGGCTTTGGGGATTTGCAGATGTTGAGGCCTAGCAGATATCTCCACCAGTTCCATTTTGGCTGAGAACGAAATTGAAATCTTAAAGGGCCAAGTGTAAATTTGAACTTTGTATGGAAAAAAAAAAAAAAAAAGAAATAACATGTAAGTATAAAGAGTTTCTGTGCCCAAGTACCGAAAGGAAAGAGTTGTTGGCATTTATATCAAAATAAGGCTGTTGTGATCTACCATAAAAGCCAATCCTGTTTTCATCGTCTCAGCCATTTATGCAAACCTGGTGTATAGTGGTCCAGGAGATTCCATGTGAACGAAGATCTCAAATGTATAAGGCATTTTAAGCTAAGGCCACTTTATACTTCCCGTGGAGCCGTGCCCTCAGGGGTATGCATCTTCTCCCTTCTTAGCTTTTGGGGAAGCAATGAGCCCTATAGAAAATGATACAGCGTGTGTGTGTGTGAGAGAGAGAGAGAGAGAGATGTCTGTATTAATCATGATGGGAAAGGTCACGTTATAAGAAGGGAGGAAGAGAGAGAGAGAGGGAGGGAGGGAGGAAGAGGGGTAGGGAGGATAGAAAGAAGGCAGGAAGACTAGAAGGAGGGAAGGAAAGCAGCCCAAACCTTAGTGGTTTAAAACTTCGAAGCTCTATTTCTTGCCCATGCTACGCTCTTATCTCAGGCTGGAAGGCTTTGCCGCCTCCTTGGAGGATGCCTAATGACAATGCTTCCATATCTCAGGTGTTGCCCTCACTGTGGCAGGACAGAGGGAACATCACAAATCATGCACAGACTTCTCCTCAGAGGTGGCCATGTCAATTCTGCCTATATTTCATTGATCGAAACAAGTTGCTCAGCCACACCTAACTTCAGAGGGTGGAACAATACAGTCCTCCATGTACCCAAAGGGAGAGAACTGGTAGACGGCCTGAAGGGCTACCCCAGTGGGCATCAAGGCTGGTTGCACCCCCTCCGTGTCCTGGTCGGATCACATTTGGAACATTGTGGTCATTTTTTGGCCCCGTATTTTACAGAACTGGCAAGCTGCAACACGCTCAGAAAGTAGTGAATAGGAAGGCGAGGGGTCATGGGACAACTTGTCTGTGTCTGTGCTGTTTACCAAAGTGCTATTGAACATGATCTCTGTGCTAGTGGGTGTGATGGAAGCACCCTGTGGTGATGAGATAAAAAAAAATAACAAATGTGCAATAAGCAAGATTAACAAAAGGGTTTGATAGACCAGTGAGACAGTCAGGCAGACACTGAGATATTATTTGGGGACTAAACAGAAAGGGAGGATGGGAAGGCTGAGGGCAGGGACGGGATTCAGAGTTGGTCAAAGTCAAGCTTCTAATTGAGAACACAGAGATTTGTTTTTTAGGGTGCTCGAGGGGATATTTTTGAATTGTTTTCTGAGCCTCCCTGTGTTCTTTAATCTGCTTGTGAGGAAGTAGATAGGCTCCATAGCTCTAGAGACCAGAAAAAGAACATGTGGGTGGAAGTTACAAGGAGGCCTTGTAGCTTTCTGGCTCTGGATTAGGCTGCCTTATAAAGTAGTAAACTTCCTGTCATTGAAAGCATTCAAGGAAAGGAGACAGCATCCACTTTGGGGGGCAATTATATGTGGGATTTATCAGATACAGAGTGAATTTTATAGGTACTTAAAGGTCCTTTCCTACCCTGAAATGCTGAAATAGCTTCTGTCACAGGAAAGTTACGTCCATGTCCTTCAGGCCTTCAGAGACATGTGGCCAGGCTTTGGAGCGCATCCAAATTGGGATGTGGGTGGCTAAGGAGGACTTCCTGCCCTAAAGGCTCTCTGTGCGGGACACCCAGCACTGCCACTTGGGGAAGTGTGTTGCTTTTCTCAGCTTTAAAATGGCTTTAGTGTTTCCTTAAGTGGATGGAAGAGCAAAATTGCAGAAAAGACCCTGAAGGAAGTCTTTGGTTAGGACTTTCTAGGCTGAACAAGCTGAGAGTTTACCAGTGGTGGCCACATCCTTGGCAAACGTTGTTGTAGTGGGAGGCCGAATTGCTGAGGGGCAAGATCACTCTTCCAGAATAGTGTTTAGACAGCCTCTGAAAAAGGCATTTGACTCTGAGCTTTCAGGGTGCAACCGAGAAGACCCCGCCCCCCATAGTAGCCACCTCCCATTGGTCCTTAGGTATCTTCTGTCCCCAGGAAGTTTACTGACCATTCCACACATCCTTTTGGTCTCCCTGTACTTGTAGAGGAGTCCTGGCGGTACAGTGGTTAAGAGCTCAGCTGCTAACCAAAATGTCAGCAGTCCGAACCCACCAGCCGCTCCTTGGCTACCCTTTGGGGCACTTCTACTCTGTCGTGTAGGGTTGCTATGACTTGGAATCAACTTGCCGGCAATTGGTTTGGTTTTTTGGTTTATGCTTTTTATAGTATTTAATAGTTAGACCTAGGCTGTTTATGTTGTCTTATTGCAGTGAAGGTCATTTACAGTCTTACAGCTGCCAGAATTAGAGATGGTGAAACTTGAGGCTCAAAAAGATAAGGCACTGTGGTTCCTAACTTTGAGAGCACAGGTCTTTAGTGATCTGGAAAGGTGGAAATGTCAACGTTTCTACTGGAACTTAAAAAAAAAAAAAAAAAGCCTACTGAAAATTATTTGTTTAATTCTGGCAAGATTAAGAAAGACAAGTAATGCATGTATTTTCTTTAATTTGAGCTAGGATTATATATTTTCTGATTCTAGTTATTTCTTGGTTGTTAGAAGTCCTTGCCATTAGCACCCAGATAACAGGGTTTTAATAAATAAAAATGGACAAATTGTTACTTAAAAATATAGCTTTGATTAGACAAAATCTGTTCCACACGGAGTACCTGAGGGTAACTATAATAAAAGGCTATGAATATCGTGAATAGTGCTGCTGTAAACACTGGTGTTCAAGTCTCTTTTTTAGTCTCTGCTTTCAAGTCTTTTGGGTATATACTTAGGAGTGGAATTGCTGGGTCATATGGTAGTTTTCTTTTTAGTTTTTTGAGGAATATCATTTTGCGTTCTTACCAGCAATGGATGTGGGTTCCAGTTTGCCTTTATCTATGCCAACATTTTTATTTTACTTTATTTTTTTGTTTTATCCACCTTATTGGGAGTGAAATGATATCTCATTGTGGCTTTGATTTGTATCTTTCTGATGGCTAATGACGCTGAGCATCTTTTCATGTGTCTGGTGGCCATTCGAATGTCTCCTTTGGTGAAATTGCTCAACCAGTAGGAGAATGAAGTCTTGATACATGCTACAGTGTGGATGGAGGACAAAGACATTATGCTGAGTGAAAGAAGCCAACACAAAAGGACAAATATTGTATGACCTCACTTATATAAAAAGACAAAAAAGGCAGATGTACAGAGACCAAATTTAATTAGTGATTACCGGGGGCAGGAAGGAGAGGGAAAAGAGGGGTTAATGGTGATGGAAAAATCACATCAAGGGTAGGGTTGCACAGCCAATTGTTATAATTGCTGTCAGTAAGTTGAACACCTGTAAAAAGTTGAATTGGCAAAAGTTATGTGAGATATATATGTATTTGTAACAATGACAAAAAAAAAAACAGTAGCTGCTGAGGCTCCTTATGTACAACCAAACGCCTCATGGGATTCGGTTCCTTGGTTTGGAGGCTTAGTGTTTCATGGTTTCATGGGACATCCCAGTTAATTGACCTGATAATGTATTTAGTGCTTCTGTTCTACCTCCTAGTTTGTTGCATAGGGCCTGGGGTCTTAAAAGATTGCATGCGGCCATCTGAGGCACAGCAATTGGTCTCTATTTGCCTGGAACAACAGAGGAAGAAGGAGAGTCAGGAATAGGAGGAAGATATGGGATATGGGGTTAATTGCCTCTTTTGCCATGACTCCAGAAGAACTGGATGGTGCCTGACTACCATAACTCAACATTATGATCAAAGATTCCATGGAAGAATTTTAATCAAAAGGGGGAAAATACAGAACTGAATTTTAAATTCTCATGGACTTCAGGCTTTCTGGAGCCATGGAGGGTAGATGAACCAGGGAAACATTGCCCTGAGATAATCTTTAAACCATAAAGCAAAAATTTCCCCTGAAGTCATCTTAAAACTGAACGATAGTTTAGCTTAACTAATAAAAAAAGTGGACCTTGAGCACTGTGCTCTTTTAAAAACTATCTGCCTGGGATCAAATTAACAACAGCAACTCAAATGATTAGATGGGAACCTTAGGGGAAAGGTTCCCCTATTATTAAGGAGGGAAGAACAACTCAGAAAAGGAGGATGAGAATGGTAGCACAACTCAAAGAATGTAACCAGTGTCACTAAATTGTACATGTAGAAAATGTTGAATTGGTGTGTGTTTTGTTTTGTATATTCTCAACAACAACAAAGTAAATAAACTTTAGGGGAAAAAAAGCTATGAATTCTTAGCAGTCTTAAAAAAAAGGTTGAGAATGACTGGTTCATTAGGTTATATGATTGATTGAACCCAAGCTTTGGAATTTAGACCCATGTCATTGTTTTGCCTTTGCTTCCTCCTCACTGTGTGATTTTTAAGCACGCTGTTTAATTTCTTTGAGCCCTGATTTCTTCATTGCTAAGATATGATTAACTTTATGAACAAATTAAAGGAGATAGTCTGTATTACCGAGCAGTAGCATGCCTGGTAAAGAGTAATACAAATACCATTTCCTTTTCTTGTTATTCATGGCCAACACCATTTAACTAGCATGCTGTGGAGGTGCTATTTAGACCCCAAACTTCTATTTATCTTAGTTATGTTTCCTCACCTAAAAAGTTAAGTGGATTTAGGTGATGGATCTTAACTTACTTTTTGTTGTTGTTGTTGTTGAACACGTACACAGCTTTGCCATGAGACCAGAACTGGATGATTCCTGGCTACCATTTCAACGTTTTGATCAAAGATTCTGTAGAAGAATGATCAAAAGGGGGGAAATTGCATAATGCTTAATAGGATTTCAAATTTTAATGGAATCCAAACTTTCTGAAGCCATCGAGGCTGGATGAAATTTACACTATATAATATTCCGTTCAGCACCCTATTATATATGCCGTAATAACCCTAAATCCACTGCCATCGAGTCGATTCCGACTCATAGGGATCCTATATGACAGAGTAGAACTGCCCAATAGAGCTTCCAAGGAGCGCCTGGCAGATTCGAACTGCCGACCTCTTGGTTAGCAGCCATAGCACTTAACCACTACACCACCAGGGTTTGCTGTAATAGTGAATGTTTATTCACTTTAATTTTCCAACTCTAATTGAATGCCTGCCTGTGCCAAGTGTTCCAGAAACATAGGTAAGATTACACCCCTTTCTGTCACTGAGCTTATGATCAGGAGGAGAGATGTGTATGGATTATTCTCATTTCGGGTAGAAAGTGCTATATTTGCAGTATGAACAAAGTGACAGCACAGAGGAGGGCAATTATATCTTGCTGTATTAAGGAAACCTTCAAGGATCGTTTGAACTAGCTCTTGAAGAAGACATGAATGAATAAAGCTGTGACAACGAGGGTAAGCAATGGGAGGTGGGTATCGTAGCACAGTGAGACCGGGTTGGAAGGATTTTGCTAAGGTTCGGACTAGTTCCTAAAGCGTGACAGTGGCACACCTGACAGACTAGAACGGGAAGAAGCAACTGTAGATGTAGAGCGTTGCATGGAGGATGATGTCCAGAGAGAGAAGAGCAGTGTGCTTCGTCAGCTGTTTAAGTGGCCAACTCCAGGCCTTCTTCCTCAGGTCCCTGGCTGCCTACGTCAAGCCTGAGCCACACAAGGAGCAGGAAGGTTAGGATCCAGAGACTGCATATGTTTTCCACTAAGATCAGCTTCTGTGCATGACATTGTTTGTATTAATGGTCATCGGTTTGGACATTATGTGGAAATAGCACGTTATGGTACAAAGAGCAGTAGATGATAAAGCACAGATCCTGAGTAGTTCGGGGATTAACTCCATTATTAACCATGTAGAGGACCTTGGGCAAGTCCTTTAACCTTCCCTGTCATCTCACCATGTCCTCATCTAGGAGATGAAAGTGGAGGACTTGGTTTCCGAGGAATCTTTTAACTGTAAGATGGCAGGAACTTTGTCATTTTCCATCCCCTACTGCCACAACCTTAATTTGTGAATCCATTAGGAGTCTTCGTTAAGTTGTGGTAAGTGCTGGACAACTCAACTTTAGACAGCTTAAGCAAAAAAAGTAAATCTCTTTTCCCTGCCTCTTTTGCTTTCAAACTCATCCTCAGATTCTATATAGTGACCTGTGGCAGTTTGCAGTGCCATGGCCTTCCCATTGTGGTAACAAAATGGTAGTAGTAAATTCAGATGTCATATTCTCACCCCACACTGTCCAAAGGTAAAGAGGAAGTCTCTTTAGGTACTTTTGTGTAATAAAGAACACACTTCTCTTTTTTCTAGGAAATACCTTTCTAGCTTTATTGGTTGTATGACCATCACTGACCCTGTTCCAGTGGCTGGTGAGGTAAAAAAAAAAAATTTTTTTTTTTTTTTTAGGATACAGTTATTGGCTTAAGTCATCCAAAACCTACCCTTGGAGGTGGGGTGGTGCCAATCTCACTCAGACCACATGGCCAAGAAAGTGTAGGAGAGTTTCTTGAAGGAAGTTAGGGTATTATTTGGAAGGGGACAAACTTGCATCTCACTCTTACTCCACCGTCAACCTGGAAAATGTGGCTTATTTTTAGGTCTCTCATAAATGGAAATTTCCTGGCATAATCTAGTCATTCTTTCTTCTTTTTTCCCCAGCCTCATCCAGCTCCATTTTGTACACTCCTCCCTACTTCCTCAGTCTTCTACACTCAATTCTCAATTACTTGGAACTTCTCAGCTCTTCTTCCATTCCAGCAACGTTTGTCATATTGTGTTGGGATTATGTTTACTTATCTACACCCTCCGCTTTTGTTGTTGTATAACTTTCACACATAGTATTGTTGTTGTTGTTGTCGGGTGCCGTCTAGGTGATTTCGACCCATAGTGATCCCCATGTGGTCGAGTAGAACTGCCTCATAGTTTTCCTAGGCAGTAATCTTTATGGAAGCAGATTGCCAGGTCTTTCTTATCCGTGGAGCCACTAGGTGGGTTCAAACTGCTGACCTTTCAGTTAGCAGCTGAGTGCTTAACCATTGCCCCACCAGGGCTCCTTGGTACATAGTGGGCAATTAAAAAAAAAAAAAAAAAGTTTGCCGGTTGAAAGTTCTATCGTTGGGTTCTAAATGGATTAATGCAATTAAGAGTGAGATGTTACCCTTATTGTTCCAATTTTTATTCTTACAACTGCCACTGCTCCTATTCTGCCTCCACCAATTTTATGAGGTATGTCTAAGAAATCATCAGGTCATTAGATTTAAATGAAACTAGATCTTTATCTTACCACATTGGGTCAGCCTGCCCTGGTGAGAGTGAATCTTAGAAGTTGTTTTCAGAGTGCTCTTTAGCTCAGAGTCCCTTAGCAAAGTCTAAAAATGCGTAAACCAGTTGAAACCAGGCCTGCTGTGTCAGTGTGGGGCTTGGGGGCCAAGAGTCACTGGTTAGCTCTCTCCTGCACAGTGGCTGATGAAGGACCTGCGGACCCTGAGCCTCTGTGGAGCACAGACCCCAGACTCCTGCTCTGTAGCCTGAGAGACTCAGCAATGCAGAGAGGTGTGATTATCTCCAGTACCAGGTCTGTCTCTGCTGAACAGAGGGCCTTATTCTGGTCTCCGTTCTCCACGTGGGGAAAAGGCAGAGCTGGAGGGCGGGGATGCTTGAAGTGCCCAGGGTGAGTTCCAAAGCTAAGGATAGACCAGAGAGCTGTGCTTTCCAGCTACCAGGATGACCGCAAAGTAAAGACCTAAGTCTGCAGATTCTTTTCTGTGTTCTCCGTGTACAGAACTACTTCAGAACAGTGTTGTCTGAAGACATCACCCCCAGGCACCTCGGATTCTCTACTGACACTGTCCACGGCTCTGACAAGAGCCTTTTCATTTGTATCTCTGGCTTTTAGGAGTCCCTGGGTGGGGCCAACAGTTAACCCACTTGGCTGCTAACTGAAAGGTTGGTGGTGGAAGCCCACCCAGAGATGCCCTGGAAGAAAGGCCTGGTGATCTGCTTCCAGAAAATTAGCCACTGAAAACCCTAGGAGCACAGTGCACCCTGACGTGCACGAGACCGCCATGTGTCAGAGTCTGCTTGGCCGCAGCTGGATTTTCTTTTCTTCCTTAACCTTTATTTTAATACAAGAGGACGAGGAGGTAACATCAGTTGATTGTCTATCATGTAATTAATGTTTTACCGCATCATCTCAGTAATCTCTCATAGAAGCCCTTAAAATAGCCGGAATCCTCAATCTCATAAAAAGAAAACTGCAGCTCAGGAAGATTAAATGAGCAGCTGATGAACTAGGTGTGTTTAGACTTATCTGCACATGTTCCTTGCATTAAAATCTGCTGTTTCTTTTTAAAATTTTAATTGGGTATTGGTTAATTAAAATGCCGTAATGTGCATATATATTTTTTCCAGTTCCGGTTGCCATCAGGTTGACCCCATGTGTGTCAGCATAGAATATGAGTGTCGGTTTGTCAGCGGTTGATTCTTTAGCAGTAGATTGTTAGGTCTTTCTTTTGAGGTGCCTCTGAGTGGATTCAAACCTCCAACCTTTTGGTTATCAGCTGAGTGCTTTAATGGTTTGCACCACAGGGGTCTCCAATTTACATATAAACCCAAAACACTAAACCCGTTGCTGTCAGATCGATTTCAACTCATAGCGACCCTCTAGGACAGAGTAGAACTACTCCACAGTGTTTCCAAAGAGCAGCTAGTAGATTCGAACTGCCGACCCTTTGGCTAGCAGCTGAGTTGATACTCTTAATGGCATCTTTCCCTTAAGTAAAATTATTTTATCTTTAGTGATGTTCAAAAGATAGCAATGTACAGTTATGTCCTACCCCAACCCCAACTGACAGTCTCTGTTATCTGGGACGTAGCCTGGAAGCTGGATTAAGCAGAAAAGTTTGATAAGGTTTCTTAATAATTGTCACCCAATTATTAGCAGAGAACCTCAGTCAGAGCCTACAGATGCTTTCGCTACAATTTTTTAGATTCTCATATATGTTTTCCAAAGGAGCCCTATTGGCACAATGGTTAAGTGCTCAAGGCGGTTGGCAGTTGGAACCCACCAGCAGCTCCACAGGAGAAAAGACCTGGTGATCAGCTCCCGTAAAAATTACAGCCTAGGAAACTCCATGGGGCAGTTTTGCTCTGTCCTATAGGCTCGCTGTGAGTCAGAATAGACTTGGCGGCATGCAACAAAAACATATGTTTTCCTAATCCAAAGTAAGAGAAAAGCCACAAACATGGAAAATGAGGGGTTCTGGGTGCAGGTAGCAAGAAGTGACAGTTCATAAGCTGACAGTACAGTACAGGAAAAACAAACTAAAACGCATCACAGCCCCGTGCTACTAAATGTTTCATAGTACAACGATGAATGTTTGCATCTCAAACTCATTCCCCACCTTCCCTGACACCACCGATGCTATTGAACTGCCTCCAGACACTGCCCATGGCAAACGATTTGGCAGATGCCATTTCTGCCAGCCCTGCTTTTCTCCACCCACTTCTCTCTCCAAGGCCCCACTGTCCTGATAGACCTCTGTCTGTCTCTTCCCTTTCATTGCTGCTTGCTGGTTCAGTAGTAGTCCTCTAAAATAGACACGCCCTCTTCAGGTTCCTCAAATGGGGCCAAGAGGTGGCCTGTGCAGTGGAGCAGGGCTCTCTCCCCTGTGGAAATTATATATCAAGCAGAGTTCCTTAAGAAAAAGCTGAGTCCTAGTATTGGCTTTGCTAAGAGAC
Organism: Elephas maximus indicus; assembly: GCF_024166365.1. Classification (NCBI taxonomy): domain Eukaryota; kingdom Metazoa; phylum Chordata; class Mammalia; order Proboscidea; family Elephantidae; genus Elephas; species Elephas maximus. The sequence goes on from NC_064830.1 coordinate 16,072,664, forward strand.
TTAGCTTAAGTCCTGAATGGCTGCTCTAGAAGGATTTGCATGTCACACCCCATGTCAGAAAGCATCCTTCTTACACCTCACAGGTGACACGTTTTGTGTCTGGGAAAGTTCATTCCTACCTAGGAAAGGTATTTGGGACCTTCTTTGTCTCACTACTTTGTATGCACTTGACTCTACATCCCAAAGTCTTCGTTACTGTTTCTTCCAGAAGGCCTCTCTAGGTCCTCTTGCAATTAGGGTCCCTCGATCCCTGCCCCAGTATTTGTAAGATGTCAGCTGGTTACTTATAGGTCTCCCCAAGATCCTTATTATTTATGAGGCAAAACAAACAAACAAACAAACAAAAAATCCCTCATGTTTTCACCATTTGATAGGCTAACCTTCAGTTGTCTGGAAAATTCAGCTCCTCCCTAATGATGCTAAATTAACAAGCTGTTGCTCTATTACGATTTTTGACCATCAGTATTATTAATTCTGAGCCATTACACAAGTGCTTACATTATCATAGAAACGAACTCTCAAATTCATCATATCCTTCCATAGACTTCGCTCATGTCTTCTTCAGTTCACACTCATATAGATCCCACACAATCTCACACAGAAATGCACTTATTCTGTCTCTAGCCATAGTCCAACCCTGTGTTTATCTGTTGGTTTTATTTTTTTTTTGGCCTCTTAAACTTTTAGCCACCCTCAATATAGAACACTTGTTTTACTACCATATGTCTTTCTCTCGATTTCACACCCTTAGTAGAGAGTCAGTAAATTTTTGTTGATGCCTGAGATGGCCGACCCATTTAATGTGCCTGACTCTTATGCTTGATGTTACTTGTCTTCACACCTTCCTACACAATCATGTTTATCTTGCATTCCATTGGGAGTTCTTTCTAATGAAGGCTTGGTTGAATTGAATGTTACTTTTTGCTCCCCTATGACTGTGAGTTTTCATAGTTAATAAGTAGAACATATTGTCAACAACCATTACTTCTCTTGAAGCTTGGATTAGAGGCACAAGGCTGAGGAGAGAGAGCTCCATTCTGTGGCGAGAATGGCACCACATTCTCTCCAGAGTCTCAGCTGGCCTCGCACTGCCTCAAAGAGATTAGAAAACAGAGCTGAATGGGTGGAGTGGTTTATTTTTCTCTGTGAAAGACAGAGAGAGAGCATAGCTTCAGCTTCAGACTCTTCTTGTGACCAGAGAGGATAAATGGAAAAGCCCAAGTGAGACCCTAGAATTCCTCTCAATTCCTGGAGCTGGACATTTTAGCCATCTTCAGACCCTTCCTAAATGTAACCTTCTAGCCTCACCCTACCCTCAAGCCCTGGGTTCAGCCACTCATCAATTCTTATTCTGTACTGCTGTCATACCTTTCTGTCACTATGGCCACTGCCCCGGTTCTCAGAACAGGGCAACTATGAGAACAAAAGGCAGACATCACAATTTTTTGTGAATTGAACACGTGACTACATGTACAATAGACCCAGGGAATATCCACATTTTAATGGCTCCTGCTGCTGATTTTCTTTAGGTTGCATGTCAGTCTACAGGTTGTGCCCTATTTCCTTATATCTGCTTCCCCAAAGCCAGGGTGGCATGATGCCCTGACTGAGAACCATGGGTGGGGGCTAGTTTAATTGCCAACAGTGAGGTTCGTCCTCATACCGCTGAGCGTGGATCTGTATAAACGCCTGTTTTGATGATGTACTTCCCCTCCACAGGCACACTGAAGGGCTCTCCATTGCCTTCATAAATAAAACCCCACTGCTCAGCATGGTCCTGGTTATTTTCTAGTCTCATCCCTCACCACGTCTTTTCTACATTCCACCAGGGCCAAATACTGTTTCTTGAACGCACCATTTATTGTCAAGCCCTCATGCCTTTCTCCTGATGCTTCTTTAGCCTGGATGGACCTCGCTAAATAAAGCCTTCTCTAGTTTCCCCTGCTTTGGAATTAATAATTTCTTCCCTATGAGAAAACATTGAGTAAGCTGCATCTCTAGTTGGACATCTTCTTACTTGATGCACAGCCCTGTTTCCATGTGTTGCTCCTTTGAGATTGTAATTGCCATGAAGTGAAGGCCCTGTCCAGACCCCTTTGCCTGCTCCACAGCTCCTAGCATGCTGTCTTGGAAAAAAATAGATGTTCAGCACTTACTAGCTCAGTTGACCTAAAAATTTCAAACAAATGACAAGGTCGCAACTGACGCATTCCGACTTGGTGTTCTTGAAAGGGAGGGTTTAAGCTCCAAAACTGTGAGTCCACATCTTTACTGAACATGTGTGATAGCAGGCCCCTATGCTTGCCCTGTATCTGCTCTTTGGAATCCCTGGATGGCCAACTGGTTAATTGCTTGGCTATGAACCAAAAGCTTGACAGGTTGGTGGCTCAGATCCACCCAGAGGCACCTCAGAAAAAAGGTCTGGTGATTTGAATCCAAAAGGTCACAGCCTTGATAACCTTATGGAGCACAGTTCTACTCTGACGCAAATGGGGCCGCCATGAGTCAGATTCAATTCTGTGCAACTGTGTTGTTTTGTTTTATTTATCTGCCATTTCGGAGATAAAACATGCACTGACATTCTAAGCAGGCAGTCAGCTATGCCAGGCTGCAGCGCTAGGGCCCCCATGGACAGCATGTGGCTCCTGCCATGGCAGTGATCCTGGCCAATTGAGCTGGGATTAGAGTGGGCTGGAAGGCTTTCTGTAGAACTTTCTCATGGATAGAATAAAGCTAGTGGGCAGGAGGTGGGTAGGGTAGGGGATAAAAGGAAACAGTATTCATTGAGACCCTCCTTTGTGTGGGACAAATTCATTCCTTCCGACAAGGATACTACCTACGGAACCATGTCATTATCCTTGTTTTGCAGTGAGGGAACTGAGTCTTAGAAGCCTGAAGAATAAGGTCCAAGGTAACATATCACAGGGGAGCAGAGTACTAGTCTGAATTCAAATACAGTCTATGTGAAGCCTGCCTCTCTGCTCTGTACCACACTTGGTCTTTAGAGAAGCTGTGGAAGTCAGAGAGCACAGAGCATGTTTGTTTAGGAAACCATGAGTCTGCTTGGCTTGGCAAGAGCACAGGGTATATGTAGATGAGACCTATTTTATTTTTTTGGTAGGAACAAAGTCTGAATTTATTTATTTTTTTTTAATAATCTTACAAAAGCAACCTTCCTATTCTAGACTCCTTTGCTTGTGATTAAGGTCACATTCCTATGTCCTTGATAAAAAGTGACCTGTGTAATAAAATACACCACAGAGCTTGCTGGGAGGTTGGCTCTGGATTCCCAAGGCCACCTGGTGAGACTTGCTTATGAAGCTGTTCTCCTAAAGCAGTGCTAGGGTTGTAGCTCCAGACTCCTTGACAACAGCTCTGCACGGAATGTCTCAGTCTTTCAGCCTGTGATGAGGACAAGGACCTCCAGTTTAGCTGACTTGCAGTAGTGGCATGAAAGGTGGCACACTTCTTTTCTCAGGTCTCCATCTGTTCCCCTGAGATGCAGAGGAATGTGGATTTTCAGGTGCCTGGTTATTCTCTGCATATTCTACTCATCTCTCCATCTGTTATCCTTCTATCCATGTAGCATTTATTAATTCCTTGCAGTTTAGTAGCACTCAGTTTTAATCCCAGGGACTAGAAAGATAAATAATAATGGATTCTTGCTTTTAAAGAACTTGCAGTCTACCAGAGGAGAAACACGAACAGTCGATTATTGGTGATTATAGAAATGCCAACCAAAACACTTGGCGAATATGTGGCAATATTCTAGAGAGCTGCTGCCTCAGGGTCACCATAGCTTTAGCGTGATCACTTTTCTGTGTGCCAAGGCTGTGAGGGGACAGAGGCTCAGGGAGATCAAGTACCTCGTCCTAGTCACACATCTGCTAAGATGGCATAGAATGTTCACTGTTCGGTAGCTTTCTGCCAGACATGACTCACTAGTCTTTGCCATATGCAAGCTCTTGAACAATGATGGTTAGAGATGTTGGTGACCCCAGAGTGCACATCTCACACCAGCTTTAATAGTTGTATTTTGCTTCATAAGGAGGATAAAGCTCTTTCAGTGTATACTACTCTATACAATGTTGTGTGAGTTGTTAGGCACCATGTCAGTTTAAAGCATTCCAGTGCCCTCCAGAGGCCCAATTTAGACAAACTTAATTGTAGAAAGTATAATAATGACCTTGTTGCTGAGATTTTGATTTTTCTTTTTTTTTAAGCCTATAAGAAACGTGTCACCCAGATAGACAGATAACAACAGTCATTATTTACTTTGTTCGTACTATGTACCAGAAACTGGGCAAGGTACTTCTGTAAGCTTTATTTCTAACTGTCACAAAAGCCCTGCAAGACAGACATCCGTATTTTATCATCGAGGGAGTTGTGGCCCAAGCACATAAAGTGACTTCATTGCGACATCAGACCAGAGAGTGGTGGAATAAGGATTACATGAGTCTCTCTAGCTCCAAAGCAGCTGTCTTTCTACCTCCTCATGTTACACACAGCTGTAAACAGGACATTCCAGTTGTCTTCAGATGTAAACAGGCCAGAGTTACGGCACTTTACCACTCTACTAAACCACTCCAGTGTCTCCCCAAAACAGGCCAGCTGGTGCTTCCCAGAACTGGGCTTCAGACTCTATGGGGGCTCAGTTTAACCCCGCCTTCCTCATTGTCTGCCTTCTCTGGCCTTGCTCTGTGCCCTGCCTGTCCTGGGCAAGGCTTTTTCATTTGTTTTGATGAGTTTATCTCTGAAACTTCTGCCATGTTGTGCTTTTTATGGACCTCCAGGAATGGCCCCACCCATACTTGGTACTCTGGAAGTGGCCTTCATGAACATGGGCTGGCAAAATACAGCTGTATTTGCATGTAATCTAAGTTGCGAGCCTTCACAGCCATCAGGAGCCTTAGCAGATCTAAAGAACGCAGGCCGAAACACAGGGACCTTGATTTATAGTTGGCCACATTATAATTTGTACATGAAGTCATGGCATTATGTTTATTGCTCTTGAGAAAAGCTTTGGAAAAAAAATTTTTTTTTAAAGATTGTCTTAATTTCTTTCTTTTTTTTCTTTTTTAACAAAATTGCCATCTAGAGTCTTTAAAGAATGAGTTATTCTGGTTTGTTGAAGTGCTAAGAGTTGCCCATTTAGATCGAATAATTCTTTATGTATCTAGCATATATGATTTTCCATGTCTTCTTCTGAGCTCTTTCCCGTGTATAAAATTCTTAACAACTCTCCTGTGACATAGGTTAAACCACTCCAATTTACTGGTTGGGAAAACGAGGCTGAGAGAGATGAACTGACTTGTTCTAGGCCATAGAACTAGTAGGAATTGAAGCTGGATTTCAACTTACACCCATCCATGAATAATAATGTGCATTCTTGGAATGAAGTAGGGGGAGGGGGATTTAGGCAACATACCATATGAGCTTGATGACTTGCTATTATAATATTGCAATTATAATATTATAAGAGCATTGATAGAAGGAGCCCTCGTGGTACAATGGTGAAGCACTTGGCTGCTAACTGAAAGGTTGGCAGTTTGAACCCACCCAACATCTTCGTGGGAGAAAAGACCTGGCCATCTGCCCCTGTAAAGATTACAGCCAAGAAAACCCTACGGGGCAGTTCTACTCTGTCACATGGGGTCACTATGAGTCAGAATTGACTCGACTGCACCCAACAATAACAACATAAAGAACTCCAAATATCATACTGGAATTACAATTAAAAGTTGATTTGGAGGTGCCCTTGAAGTGTTTTATATTGTTTTTTCCTTCTTATTTAATCCCTTCAGCGTTTCTGTCTGTAAGCACACCTGGGGCAGGCCATATGTTCTCTAATCGGTATTATAAGGTAGTTTCCACAGAAACACTGGGTTTCTAAGACTTAGACTTTCTTTGTGAAGCTAGAGTAGATTGGTACGGAGAAGGCCCTCATGATTATTTTTATCAATTGTACTTAGTGTCTTCCATTTGATCTGTTTTGATTTTAAGCATCCCTCCCAAGTTGTTAAGGTTGGTAGTAATTATCAGGTAAGTAGGTGTCATCGAGGAAGAGTTGTAAAACATAAAAGGATTCTCAGTGAGAAAACCATGGGTGGCTTAGAGTCAAGCAAGCCTAGGTTTGAATCGAGGCTATGCCCATTCTGTCTGGGAAGGCTGGTCATTTCCTTTGTTGTGTCTCAGTTTTCACAACCAAAACATGGACTGAGATACATTTCTTGTAAGAATGTTCTAACGATTAAATGAAACAATGTGATATGAAGTATTTCGCATAGCGCCTGACATCTAATACGCATTTGAGAAATATTATTTCCCAACCTCCCTCATTGCCTGGCATCCTGCTATTAGATTTATTGATTTTTGTGTTTACTGAGTTTTTGCCCAGAGACCAACTCAGCAGCCTTAGCTTCGTTAACAAGGCTACGGTCCCTGGCACAGAGTAACCAATAAAAACCAAACCCATTGCCGTCAAGTCAATTCTGACCCATACCAACCTTATAGTACAGAGTAGAACTGCCCCATAGAGTTTCCAAGGAGCACCTGGTAGATTCCAACTGCCAACCTTTTGGTTAGCAGCCATAGCACTTAACCACTATGCCACCAGGGTTCCCTGGCACAGAGTAGGTGCCCAATAAATGTTGAATGAATGAAGCCTCTTAGTGGTGTTATAGGGTGCACAATAAAAATGTCAGATTGTAATGGAAAAATTGTGCTTGTTGGGTCATTTTTTTTTAATGCATCACTGCTTTTTTGGCCTTAAGGGAGTAAAGATGTTGTTTTCTTTCAGTGCCTGAAACAGTATGTTGAGCTCTTGATCAAAGAAGGACTAGAAACTGCAATTAGCTGTCCTGATGCTGCCTGCCCTAAACAGGGCCATCTACAGGAGAATGAGGTATGCTCAAGGAAACATCTCAGGCTTTGGAAGTGTGTACAAACAATGCACTCCCTCGCCTATTGGGGTATTTTGGGTTCTGCTTAGGTTTATATTGCATTGTATTCTAGCCCTCAGCTTGCTATACTCCTTGTTCATTTTATTTTATTTTTTTCTTAGATTGAGTGCATGGTTGCAGCTGAAATTATGCAAAGATATAAAAAGCTACAGTTTGAAAGAGGTAGGTGCCCCAGTATATTAGCCTGTTATGATTCTTATGGGAATACCTGAGTGGCCCAAACAATTAAGCACTCGGCTACTAACTGAAAGGTTGGAGGTTCAAATCCACCCAGAGGCACCTTGGAAGAAAGGCCCAGTGATCTACTTTCAAAAGGTCACAGCTTTTGGAGCACAATTCTACTCTGAAACACATGGGGTCACCATGAGTCAGAATTGACTCCATGACAAACTGGTTTGTTTGTTTCTTCGTTTGCTTGTTTTTAATTTATGATACTTATGACAGGATCTGGTTAACTTTGGGAGAGTTCTCTTGGTATATATGGTTGTACGTCATTTGGTTACAATAAGCATGAAAAAGTTGAATGTAAATTGAATTTCTGAATCTCAGCTGACATTCTGAATTCCCTGAATAGCTCAATGTTTGAAGGCCTTTGCTGGTGATCTGTTTTGTAGTGGGAAGAATTAATGAAACATAATTTATTTATGGAGGTTGGGGCTTAAGGGGATGGTTTAAAGAGATAGGGCCCTCATGAGGAATTATTCTTCAGCCAGATTATGGCCTAATGAATTGAGGGCTAACCTGGCTTTGAATTTAAAAGGTACAAAGACATAGAAGGATCTCCTAGGCCAAGCATAGTAGTTATTATAACGATCACTCTCATCCTACTAACTAGACATCAAATGTGTAGCACTTTCACTTTGCTTTGGTGCTGGACTTCTGTGCAGGCCTAGGCCAGTAGATGGTGAATGAATAATGGAATCATTTGTCTCAATAAATGCTCACAGTAACCATGCAAGGTTAATTGGCCGTTAGCTGTTAATCTGATACCCAGATGGGCTAACTGACCTGCCCTGGTTTCTAGAACTCTAGTAGGTAGTGGAGGAGGAATGTGAACCAGACCCTCTGACTCTCAGCCTCAACCCTCGCCCACAGCACCCTGTACGGCAACTTTGCCGAGCCAGGTCTGGTGCAGACTTCATGATTCTCCTGGACTGTGGCATGCAGGAAGTTATCTCTGTGAATGTGGGCAAAGCAGTTTTGACATTATTGCCAAGATTCCGTTGCAAAGCATTAAAACGTCTTGAATGTCCAGGAAAGGTCTTTATCTTTGCTCTCGGAGGTACTCCAGGCTCGCGTATGATATTAAACAAAATCTGTTTGACTCCATTTGGCCTCCTTTTCACATATATTCTGGGCCTTGGGCTCATCTGCAAAAAAAAAAAAAAGTCAGAATAACAGAAAGTGTGAAGGTTCCTCTCCTTACGCAAAACTTCACTGTAAAGATGCTGCATCTGAATCCTAGAATTTTCATCTTAGTTTGTAATCATTGAAGGCTACTCCTCCCTCTTCCTTAAACCTCGGTTCTCAGATTCTTGAGCACATCAGATATTCACTACTGAGACACAACCCTGGCTTGCATATTTAAATAAAAACACCTGTCTACATGGACAGGGAATGCAGAATAGACTAGAGGGACATAACAAGGGATTCCTGGTTTAGCTGAATTGTGAAGATTTAAAAAAACAAAAAGACGTGCTGAAGATTGCTATATTCCCTCTTAAGGCTTACTTTAAAAAAAAAAAAAGACAATGTGTGGTCAATTTAAAAAAAAAATAAAAATCAAGATTTTTGTTGGCCTTTAAATTTGTTTCCAAGAGCTTGTTTATTTAGACAACACACACCATTTTGGTTTGGATCCGTTTATAGCTTAAATATAATGTCATGTGGTATGAAAGTAAGTACGTGGAGCTATAAAATTGATTAATTTGAATTTCTGAAACTTTCAGGCTCTTCTGAAAACATTTTCCAGAGAGAATTTTGACAGAATCTGGCAGCTGTTTGGGTTACCAGAAAATGAACTTTCTGTGACATTGAATTTAATTTAAAAAATGCAGCTGGGTAAATTTTCCTGCCTAATAATTTTAACAGTTGTTATTTCTTCAGTATTTTGGGTTAAGTCAAAGATAATTTTTTCTCCTTTTGCATAAAAACAAGGCCAACTTGACTTAGATTTAAAAACATACCTCTCAAAGCTATCGCTTTTTAAAGCATTTTATTAACATTATCCTGAAAATTAAAGAAAAAAACTAAATTCCTACTTAATAAGACAAAAATCCTGTCTGAGTAAAACGTTGAATTGTTAGAGCTGAAACATAGTTCTCTAGTTGGAGCCCTGGTGACGCAGTAGTTAAAAACTCAGCAGCTAACCAAAATGTTGGCAGTTCAAATCCACCAGCCACTCCTTGGAAACCCTATGGGGCGGTTCTACTCTGTCTCATAGGGTCTCTGTGAGTCGGAATCAACTTGACGGCAACGGGTTTTGGTTTTAGTGTATCCAGTACATTGAATAGCTTTTGAGATGTGATTGGAAACAAATTTAACTTGTTCAGTCCCTTTAAATATATAGTCACTGGAGGATGCTCTGGAAGAAAACTCTAATTATTCTATGATTTTATGATAACATGTACTTACTAAATTATCTCATGGTTAATTTAAGCTGCAAACACTGTCTCTGTTTAGTCTTAGACTGTTCGTCTCATATAACACCCTTGATTTTAAATTAAACCTCTCTGCTCCTCCAGCTACACATCCAGAAGGATGTGGTTTCCATAAAGATGAGATCCCATGGGGCAGCTCTCCTCTGTCCAATAGAGTCACTATGAGTTGGAATCTACTCGACGGTAATGGATTTGGTTTTTTGGTTTAAATCTCCAGCAGGACCCTTGGCAAGCAGGAAGCTAGAGAAGGGAGCTATGGGGCCTTTGGCCTTTGTCTCTCTTTCTGAGCACCTACTCTACCAATATTCTAACTCCAAAGTCTAGGGTGAGGACAGGCTTCCCAGAGAGGTAGGGTTGACCCCTTCACGTGCATGACCTACTATGTTATATCCGTAGGTAGGGTTGACCCCTCTCACATGCGTGGCCTACTATGTTATATCCATAGGTAGGGTTGAACCCTCTCACATGCATTACCTACTATGTTATATCCATAGGTAGGGTTGACCCCTCTCACATGCATTGCCTACTATGTTATATCCACAGGCAGGGTTGACTCCCCTCATGTGCATGGCCTACTATATTATATCCACAGGTAGGGTTGACCCCTCTCACGTGCGCGGCCTACTACGTTATATCCATGCACCTATCGGAGCACTAGCAATGGTTAAGAGCTCGCTGCTAAACCAAATGTTAAAATGTTAGAGCTAAAACATAGTTATCTGGCTGGAGCCTTGGTGATACAGAACTCAGCTGCTAACCAAGAGATTGGCAGTTCGAATCCATCAGCTGCTCCTTGAAAACCCTATAGGAAAGTTCTACTCTGTCCTACAGGGCCACTATGAGCAGAATTGACTCAACGGCAAAGGGTTTGGTTTTTGGTTTATTGGAGCACTAAGTGTGCTATGGAAACCCTAGTGGCGTAGTGGTCAAATGCTATGGCTGCTAACCAAAAAGGTTGGCAGTTTGAATCCACCAGGCGCTCCTTGGAAACTCTATGGAACAGTTCTACTCTGTCCTATAGGATCGCTATGAGTTGGAATTGACTCGGCAGTGGGTTTGGTTTTTCTTTTGGTTTAGTGTGCTATGCTGCAAGTGTGCTGTACATGCTGATCTCTTGTGAAGTTCAAGCCATCTCTCACAGGCAGGAACCATGGCTCAGCCATTTCTTTATTCCACTCTCAATAACTGGTGAATGATCTCTAAAGCCTTTTTTTTTTTTTTTTTTATGGAAATTAAAACTCAGGAAAATTAAGTAACTTGCAGGGTTATATAGCAATAATGGAACCTGACTAAAACTGAGGACTCCAGAAAGTATATTTTCTCACTACAGGATCAAACCGACCAGCTCATCCTTAGAGTACATACACCAACCATGCAGTGCAGCAACAGCTAAGATGTGAAGGTGCCTTGGATGTATTTTTCTTTACCGCACGCTTCTGAAAGTTAAAAAAAAAAAAACTTTTTAAAAAGAAAAGCGGCTTTTTAACAGGCCGTGGACTTTTTTCATAAGTAGTAACATGAGAGACATATTTCATTAATCTATTATTAATTTATCTTTGGGAGATTGAAGTTTTTATTATTTTCTTCTAGTGTGCCAGAAAATATACTGTTCGCCTTGTTTGAAAAAAAAAATACAGATACAGACAGATAATATGTACTAGATATATTGTAATTGTAATACAATATATAAAAATAAAAAAAAACCCAAACCCATTGCCGTCGAGTCGATTCCAACTCATAGTGAGTCTGTAGGACAGAGTGGAACTGCCCCATAGCATTTCCAAGGAGCAGCTGGTGGATTCAAACTGCTGACCTTTTGGTTAAGAGCCGTAGCACTTAACCACTGAGACACCAGGGTTCTAATATAGTATATATTAGATGTATTATATACCTGGGTGGTGCAGACGGTTAACATGCTTGGCTGCTAATTAAAACGTTAGAGGTTAGAGGTGCGTCAGAAGAAAGGCCTGGTGATTTACTTCCAAAAAATCAGCCATTGAAAAGTCTATAAAATCCAGTTCTACTCTGACAAACACATAATTTGCCATTTGACTCAATGGCATTCTATCTATTACTTATTAGATAGACATGATATTATATATATATCTATCTATAAGCTTATAAGCTTATTCAAAAGAAAAATTTTCTGATGTTGCCTGGTGCGATTTTCTTATTGATTTTTTCCCGTCTTGTACACTCAGCTAGCAGACGTCAGCTGTGGGAATGGGGATTTAGAATGTTAATAGAAGTCGAAGTCCAAACACTCGGGCTGCGTTCACAGTTTCATTTGCCCTGGCAGCACAGGAAGGGTTTTGATAGTAGGCAGATTGGACAAATTGCTTGCCCTTTACCTCTCTCGTAGGGGATCCGTCCCCGTGAGGACAGGCAATACCATGTCACAGCTCTATGAGTACACAAGTCAGAAAATTAAAATAGTTACTATGGGAACTTTAACCAGTTCTCCTCTACCATCTGCTCCATGGCTTATTGGGCCTTTCATTATGAGGTAGCATAATACGTCTTCCATTTTGTTGTGCAAGGAGAATGAACTGGAGGTAGCATTCATTCGTGAAACGCATAAAGACATGGCACAGCTTTGGAAACTCGGTCCCCTGCCTGGCTGTCAAAGGCCCCTCCCTGCAAAAGCAGGGGTAGGGATGCAGTGGGAACTGGAAGGTTCTAAATTGGACACATCGTCCTATAGCTGGGCAACGATATCCATTTAGAATCTCTGATAGACCAGAACTAACCAAGTGTCAAATTGGAAAGAACACAAAGAACAGACTGGGGATTTGTCTTAACGTATTTTATGTTGCTTAGCACGTGGAGCACCTTCATCCCGCAATCCTGGGTTAGGGGCCGTGCAAACACAGGATCTCATTATCTAGTCTTGTGGGCAACTCTCTGCTCATCCCAGCATACTCTAAGAACAAACAGCAGGGAGCTGTGTAAATAAGTATTCCAGGAAGTGAATCAGAGATGGGACAGCAGAGGGCTGAGTGTTCAATTGAACAGCTTCTAATTCTTGAGTGAAACCACGGCCCATGTGCACTGCCTTTGGGATTTCTTCCCTGCAGTGAGTTCTTCCCAGTTCTCAGAGAAGAAGAACTCAAGGTAACACACCTCTCCCTCCTCATCTTGCTGTGTCCCTTCAGCTCAGAGACCACTGTCAGCTGCCCGTCACACGCGTCCTCAGAGGCAACAACATTTTTCTCACAAAGCCACCTCTTCAGGCCTGCCAGCCAGAAACATTCTTAGAAAAGCAAAAGCAAATATTGAAAATATCATCTAGCAAGACAAGGCCTAATTTTATTCCTTTACTCACTCTTAGAAGTATCATGGAAGCTTCTGCCTTCATCTAATAAATCAATGAGAGAGTGTCAAGTTTTCCTGAATACCACTTCAGAGTTCCTTTTTATTACCAAGGTCTTCGAAATCTTCTGCCAGACCTACCAATTTTTGTGCCATTGATTAATTCATCTTTATGTGTTTAAAGAAAAAGGGGGTGATGTGTATTAGATCAGGAGTCAGCAAACCGTGGCCAGTGAGCCAAGTTCAGCCGGCAGCCTGTTTTTGTAAATAAAGTTTTACTGGAACACAGCCACACTCATTCCTTCTTATAGTGTGGGCAGCAGCTTTTGCTCTGCAACGGCAGAGTTGAGTAGTTGCAACAGAGGCCAGAAGGTTGGCCAAGACTGAAATATTCACTGGCCTTTAACTCAGAAAGCCTGTCGACCTCTGCTTATCTGACTATACCTTTAGTAAGGTCATACAAGATATAAGCTCATTTCCAGGTGGCCGAATGTGACTTCCATTAAATGGGAAATACAGAGAAGCACATAAAGAACTTCTATGCATGTGTGTGTACACAGTCAGAACACCCACCTAGTGATTTAGTGACTACATTGCTGTGCAGCCTGTGGCAGTGTGTTCAGGTGAGGTCTGGGCCCCTGCAAAGCGTGTTACAGATCCCAGTGAGTATTAATAGTATGTTTAATGCAGGGGGACTGAACCTGTTCTGGCTGCCAGTCACACGGCTGAAAAGTTTGCAAGGCCCTTTTCATCGCATTCCAAATTTCCCCAGCAAAATCCAGTTGTCTTGAATTACTTCCCAAGAACAACCTTGCTGGAATGCTTCGAAATCAGTGGCCTACTTTGAAGCCCTTTGAAAACAGTTCCATAATCCTTCGGCCTCAGATAGGTTTTTGGCAGAGAGTTAACATTCCGTGTGGTTTCCTGGCAGGATTCTCCCTCCCACACTCCCTTCATTAAGAATTCAGTGTCACACCGTACAAGAGGGTAAATAAAGTGGAATAACCAGGCTTGCAAGTGAAGACACCTCAGGACCCATTAGTTAAAGAAATGGATTTTTTGGACAAGGATTTGCAGAAACGGGAGTGTCAGGGTGTCCTGCTTTGAAAAATAAACTTCCTGACTAATTTCATTAAATTGGGTTTTTTGGTTACTTGCAGTCCACTTCGGAGGGCAAACCGGGCCATCAAAATGGTAGCTTTATGCTGTAGTTAGCCCACGGCTTGACTTTAAATTTGGGAGGTTAGACAATAGTAGGCAGATGAATCATTTGATAAGCTATCTCCTTCCCTCCTCTGGTTCCATTCTTTAGCACACACTTTCTGAGCGCCTACTGTGTGCCTCGCGCTGGGCCAGATAGGGAAGATGCGCGATTAAAAATACATGCATGACTTCAGAAAGCTGTCTCCTGGAGGAGGCAGACAAGGAAATAGAGTCTCAAAAAACAGTGCAGTAAGGACCATGGGGTGCAGGAACCACAGAAAACTCAGCCAGGGTGGTCAGGCAAAAACCTCCAGAATATAGAAGCACCTGAGCTGAGCCGTCAAGCACAAGCAGGGTGTATCTTAGGTAGCCAGGGGTGTTCTAGGTGGAGGCAGCGGTGGGAAAGGACTTGTTCTGGAATATTTGAAGGTCTCCCAGTCTCCCATATGAGTGATCAGTAAGAAGTTGGGAGTGGGTAGAGGGGAAGCTGAAAAGTAAAACAGGAACCGAATCAGAAAGGGAAACTTTTATCTTACTAAATTATCGGGATGTTATCCTAGCCATTAAAAGCGCTAAGCAATGGACTGACGTGATTCCTCAGCCCTGAAACACTGTCCCATCACCTGATTTTCCAAGTGTCATTTGCCTGTTCTGTCTCCCTGTGCTAGAGGTGCTCCTGGATCCCTGTCGGACTTGGTGCCCTGCATCCTCCTGCCAGGCTGTGTGCCAGCTCCAGGAGATGGGGCTGCAGACCCCTCAGCTGGTGCAGTGCAAAGCTTGTGACATGGAATTCTGCTCCGCCTGTAAAGCCAGCTGGCACCCCGGCAAGGGCTGCCAAGACAGCATGCCAGTCACCTTCCTTCCAGGGGAAACCAGGTAACTCTGAGCACAAGCTGCCCACAGGGTGAGGGTTCAGGGCTGGGAAGGGGAAACTCACTTCCCCCGTTCAAGAGAGGACAGGGGTGTGCTTGATCAGCCTTACCACATGCTCATCCTCCCGAGTTTCATTCAGACCTCTCTTTGTCTGTCTGTCTGTTTATAATTTAGTGTTTACTTATTTTTGAGAACTGACTGTGTGCCCTGCACTAAGCAAGGTCCTGGGGATATAAAGATGTATAACAAACAAAGTTAGACGCTGCCTGCTTTGGAAAGACAAACACGTGAACAGTTAATTACTATTTGGGATTTTATGTTCTATGATACCTGAGATTTTCCCAAGCTTTGGAAGGTGATCCAAAATGGAGGTGCAGAAACAGGAGCAATACTAGTGGGCAATGGTTAGAAATAACAGAGGGGTCATCAGAAACAGGTTCCCAGGTTCCCAGATTCCCAGGCCAAGGTGGGTACATCTTCCTAAAATAGCGAGCCAAGTAGGTAGGATAAGGAGTCCCAGTGGCATGATGGTTAAGCGCTAGGCTGCTACCTGAAAGGTTGGCGGTTTGAACTCTCCCAGCAACTGTTTGGGAGGAAGACCTGGCAATCTGCTTCCACAAAGGTTCCAAACCCACTGCTGTCAAGTCAGTTCTGACTCATTGTGACCCTATAGGCGGGGGCTGATTATCCGATAGGCAAGGTAATCATTTGTAGTGAACAATTTCACATGTTTTCACCACATCAGACATTCCGCTTCTAGGTCTGGCTGTCATCTGTCTCTTTTCCAACCCCATAGCACCTTCCTATAGAATCAAAGCCTCTTTTCACATTTACAGTCCCCGACAGGGCCGAATGACCCGGTAAGCACAGATAATAATCTGTAGTGAATGATCTTTATATGTGGTGAGACCCATGTGAAATTGTTCACTACAGGCAATCTGGTTTACCTTGCCTATTGGCTAATCTGTCACTTCCTGTGCCCCCATAGGGCTTCCAAGGCTGTAATCTTTATGGAAACAGACTTCCGCATCTTTCTCCCACTGAGCGGCTGGTGGGTTTGAACCGCTGACCTATCGGTTAGCAGCCCAGCACTTTAACCACTGTGCCACCAAGGCTCCTTCCCATAAAGATTACAGCCTAGAAAACCCTATGGGGCAGTTCTGCTCTGTCACATGGAGTTGCTAGAAGTCAGAATCAACTCATTGGCCCCTAACAACAACATTAGGAAAAGTATGAAAAAACAACCCTGTTTGTGCCCCTCTTCTCCCCCACAGCCAGATTGCCAGGCTTTAAGCCTGGGTGAGGCTCCTTGGATAACAACTATTAAGCGCTTGGCTACTAACCAAAGGTTGGTGGTTTGAACCCACCTAGAGGAACCTCGGAAGAAAAGCCTGGCAGTCTGTTTCTGAAAGGTCACATCCATGAAAATCCTATGGAGCACAGTTCTACTCTGCAACACATGGGGTCACCATGAGTCAGAATCGGTTCGACGGTGACTGGTTTGGTGGTTGTGCCCAGGATGAAATTGTAGCGTCATTATGTGGACCTTGAAATGATTTGTTTCAGCCATAAGAAATTGACAATATTCAACCCTTTTTCATCGGCAGTTTCGTATGGTTCAACTAGATAGAGTTGTTCCTTCCCCTCCTGAAGCCACATGCCTCATAAAAGAACTCCTGATGACTGCCCATTATCCGTTAGCTGTGGGCTTGCCTGAGGGTGCCGTCACCCTGCTGCCTTCAATCTTCTTGTCCAGCTTCTCCCTTCCCACTCTGCTCACCCCCTAGCCCCCCACGATCCCCAAAACCTGACTTGTGGGCCTGGAATACACCCCTTCACTGCCCTGTGCCGGCGCATGTATTCCTTAGGCCTGGTGTACCCCTTCACCACCCCCTCCTTTTCCTGGGGGACTCACAGCTGTGCTTCAAGAGCTGGCTCATGACCCCTTCTCTGTGAAGCTTTTACAGTTTCCCAGGGCAGGGTTAGTGACTCCACCCTCAGCGTTTCCACTGCAGATTGCCTTTATAGATTACAATCCGAGCCATATTGTGTTTTAATTTATCCGTTTACATAGCTAACTCTTCCGTTAGGCTGAGCTCTTGATGTCGTGTCCTGTGGTTTTTATCTTTATCTCCCCCGATCTTGAAGTACAGCAGGCACTCACTCGCTCACGTGCTTGAATAAATCACTTAAGTTACACTTACAGGGTTTTAATAGCCCAGCCCAAACCTACTGCCATCAGGTTGATTCTGACTCATAGCAACCCTATAGGATAGGGTATAACTGCCCCATAGGGTTTCTGAGGCTGTAAATCTTTAAGGAAGTAGGCTCCTCAGGTTTTTCTCACATGGAGCAGCTGGTGGGTTAGAACCACCAACCTTTGTTTAGCAGTTGAGCTCTTTAACCACTGTGCCATCAAGATGCTTTTGAAATTTTATACAAAGTGATATCCTTCTTATATGGATAAAAAAAATATATATATGGATATATGGATATAAATCAAAATAATTGATTTCCAGGGTAGAGAAGAAGAAAGTAGAGTGCAGAGTGGGGCTATTACCCTGCTGAAGCAATTATCTGTCTAAAAGAGAAACTTCCCTATTAAATGAGCATGTGGTTCTGCTAAGCAAGAAGACAAGGAATGAGAAAGAACCAGTGTACTTCTCCTGGGTGGAATGGAGGAGGGGGCCCAGCCCTGATAGTTTCTTTAGCCTGAAAGCTTATCAAGATGGAGGATGGTGAATGTTTGGAGCCGGATGACTTACTATTTCTTCATCTGCTGTCCTGGTCTCATTTAAATCATTCCACAAGGACAATTTAAATCAAAATTCATAAACCTCAGTTTGTGAAAATTTAAAATTAGATTGTACATAAAAACCTGAACTTCTGGCTTCTTGGACAATTCTGAATATTTAGCCACATGGGGCACACGTAACTTGGAAAAGCAGCAGCTGCCTCTTAGAGGGAGTATGTGCTGCCTGCAGTTTGCCACAGTCCTCACTGCTCCCTCTTGTGTTCCTGGTACTCAGGCTGTCATTTATAACTCAGTTATTTTTTATAGAGTTAAGAAAAAAAGTTTTAAATTTCCCTTTGTTGCTGTTAGGTGCTGTCGAGTCGATTTTTGACTCAGAGTGACCCCATGTGACAGAGTGGAGCTGTCCAATAGGGCTTTCTTGGCTGTAATCTTTACAGGAGCAGATCGCCAGGTCTTTCTCCTACAGAACTGCTGGGTGGATTTGAACTGCCAAACTTTAGGTTAGCAGCCAAATACTTAACCATTGCTATCTACCACCTGGCCAACTTTACTAATTTGTATTACATGTCTGTCTTTAAAGAGGAGCCCTGATGGCACAGTGGTTAAGAACTCAGCTACAAACCAAAAGGGTCCACAGTTTAAATCCACCAGATACGCTTTGGAAGCTCTATGGGGCAGTTCCACTCTGTCTTATAGGGTCGCTGTGAGTTGGAATCGACTCAATGGCAACCAGTTTGGGTTTTTTTTTTTTTGGCCCTTGAAGATATTCAAGCGTGCAGACTGTGATTTAGACCGTCAAAGACGCCTATCTAATTTTATATATTTGAGTTTGTAGTAACAGCTATTATTGATACTATCTTGAAATATAATTGAAATACCAGAAAATGTTGGAAAATCATTGTCTGTTCATGTAAATTTCTATGCATCATGCAGTGCATCAAAACGTACGTGTTTTAACTGTTTTCTCTTTTGCAAAGACTCCCTGAGAGATGCCCTAATCACTCCAGTGATGTTGCCCCTGTTCTTGATATTGCCTTCCAATTAGCTCATGAGTCATATGAGAAAATTGGTTTCATTACTTTAATATCACACCTGGCTTTTAAAACAAAACAATATTATCTGGCCTGTTAACTGACTTTAATCACTGAATTTGGTGCCTCATGACTTCTAGCTCTTTCCAAAAGCCAAATTCATCCTCAGAAGGAGGATACAGATCACGTTTGATCAGAGCTGACTTTGTGTCAGGTCCTGTTTGAGGCATGTTAACTCATTCACCTCTCTGAATCACGTTCTGTGGGGGCCAGTCTGGTCTGTAGGTTACTTTTAAATTGGAGAAAGATTTGAACTAGAGACAGTTTTATCACCTTCTAGTACGAGTATTAACAGCCACCATTCACTGAGTGCTTACTATTGAAGGGCCAGGGCGTGTGCTTATGTATTTAACACTACTAAACTCTTTCAGTCCTCACAATACCCATCAAATGCTATCATCCTCATTTTTGGAGACGAGAAGAATAAGACTGATAATACATAAGTAGTGAAGCCAGGATTTGTCTGTCTGCCTCCAGGATTTGTCTGTCTGCCTCCAGAATTCCTGCTTTTAACTACTATACTGTATTGGCTTCCTTCCCAATATTTCTTATCTGCCACCTTCTGCTAGTGGACAAAAGAGAATCACATATGCCTCTGCAGGGGAGGAGACATGTGCTTTTGAAAACCCTGTGGATTTACCCTATGGGAAATCCACTACTAGTCATCAGATAATTCATACTAAAGTGAAACTATATTTACTATTTATACTTTCTGTGACATTTGTGGAAGAACTTTCAGCCAGAATACATGCAACTTGCCAAAATTTACTCAACTTGAATGAATTCATACTGATAAATATAATATGTTCTGAAAAGGCATCTCTCCCAAAGGGAAATCATTTTTCTACATGTTGTTTGATTGATGTAATGAGGTCAAACAATGTAACTAATGTACCCCCATAATCAGTGATAACTACCCTGAACAGTTTACTGCTTATTCTTCCAGATGTTTGCATGCGTATATTTAGCCTTGTTTTTAACATTAATATGTGGGTGGATATCTTTCCATACCCAAAGAACAAAAAACCCAGTGCCTAAATATCTAATCTTTTTTATTATTTGCATAGTATTATTGGTACCTTGTACTGAAGTACTTCACACATGCTTGATACCACACTGTGTTCTTTTTGGATATAATCGTATACTATCCACACAATGATGGGAACACTAAAGCCCAGAAACGTTATTCCACAGCTAATTAGTGGAGGAGCCAGCACTTGAACTCAGGCTTAAAGCCATTCATGCTGACCCCTGCTAGCCTAACCAGACTTCTCATGAACGGTGTTGTACAGACAAGCCAGATATATCTAACTGATTAATGTGTGTTTATGTGTGTGTGTGTTTATAACTTTTTTTTAATGGTAAAATAGTGCATACAAACACATTATCAACCTATTGGAAAGTAAGCAGATACATGAATAAGTACATAAACTTTAACCATAATCCCATTAATCAGATACCCCCATTAAAAGCCATTTGCCATGTTTTCTTTTGTCTATATGTCTAAATTTACGTATATGGGGGCATTGCTTCCCTCCCCCCCCCGCCACTAACCCAGACTCCCTAACTCATAGGTTTTTGGTTATTGTTTTCTGGATTTTTTGGTTATTGTTTTCTGGATTTTTTGTTTGGTTGGTTTTGTTTTGCTTCATTTAATTAAAAAAAAAAAAAAAAGGGCCTCAGTCTGTCTAGTTAATCTAATGCTTCCAGCAGAGCTGATGCTGGCAGATCTCTCCCAGGACCCCACTGAGCAGAAGCCCTAATGGAATTTCTCCTACAGTTCTGCTTTCAAAATGGAAGAGGATGATGCTCCAATCAAACGCTGCCCCAAGTGCAAAGTCTACATTGAACGTGATGAAGGCTGTGCCCAAATGATGTGTAAAAACTGCAAACACGCCTTCTGCTGGTACTGCCTTGAGTCCCTTGACGTGAGTATGGCCTTAAGCTTTAAATTGGTATGTTCAGCTGTGGAGCCCAGACTCAGAGTGAGAAAAATAGAACAACCATTTCCTAAAGAGCTTACAGATTATTCCTGTGAAGTAGGTAAGTAACAACATTAGAATTTTTTTTTTTTTCTGTTTGTTAAAGTGTTAATTCATTGAGGGCATTGCCATCAGAAGATAGTAATTAGTGCAGGAGTTTTGGGGAGGGAAAGATAAGTTCAGGTTTGGGATTCAGCCTTGGTCTTAAATGGATGGATAGAGTCTTAGATTTTGCCCAAGGGAACTGTTAATGGAATGCCAGGGATTAATAGAGCAAGGAAACTAAGCATACTGGACATGGGGCAGTTTCAATACTCAGTGACTCTCACGACATCAGCAGGGCAAAACAGCCTACAAAGCCCTTTCCTGCCCAGTAGAATGGAACTTTCCAGCCTCATATGCCAAGACTCCCGAGTGTACCCTGTATTGAGGCTCTTCCGCTATGAGTGTTTCCTGAACACACCATACCTCTGTGTCTGCCCAAGCTAAGTCCTCCCTCTGTCAGTGTACCAAACTTTTTCTGGATCTTCATGGTCTGATGCAAATGACAGTTCTTTTCAGCAGTGTGTTCTTCTTCACTCATGTTGGGGGGGGGGTAGGGGCAGGGGCAGTGACCATTTTGCCAAGACGATGACTTTATGGCTTTAGATTTAGAACAGTTCATTTGTGCGTATTTTTTGAAAACTCTGCATAAATAGCAGAGCTGATCATCTGTTAAGACCCTTGTAGTTAGTGGCAATCAAAACGAATAATCAAGGCATATCATAAAAGGGATAGATTTATGTCTACTTTGTACAGCAGGGATGAGTGTATCTAGATCATTCAGTAATAGTATTATACCAAAACCCAAAATCAAACCCAATGCCTTTGAGTCGATTCTGACTCACAGTGACCCTATAGGGCATAGTAGAACTGCCCCCTAGGGTTTTCAAGCAGCACCTGGGGGATTCAAACTGATGATTTTTTGGTTAGGAGCCAAGCTCTTAACCACTGTGCCACCAGGGCTCTAGTATTATGCCTTTAAGATGCAAAAAAAATAGTCAGGACAAATCCATATTTTACATTGTTAGGAGTCATATTGGGTCTGTCAAGAGACCGCTCCTTCCTTCCTTACTCTCACTCTGGTATGAAAGCACTGTTCTTTATTAAGTGTCGGTAAGGAGGGGCTATATCAGATTTATTCAGCTTAGCGTGTCATGGCTGAGAAGGGTCAACTCAGGCTGCTAAAGTAATGGAACAAGTGTTCGTAACAGTGGGTAACAGTGGAACCACCTTGAGCTTTGCCTGCCTTTTGTAGAAAACGTTAGCCTGCGAAGGACAGGCTTGTCGGTTGTCAAGAACATGAGAGTATATTTGAGATGGAATGTTAAAAAAGGTAACACATCTGTTCGAGACCTTTCAACCTGAAATCCACCTTTTTTTGAAAAATCGAACAGATTACTTCCCTTCTGGGTTATTCCTTTGAAGATGGGTTTATTAACTTTAAATTGCTCACGGAATTTTTAGTAGAAACTAGGGTAGCTGAACAAATCTGGAGAACGTACTACTGTTTTCTATTCTGAAGTCTTCAGGTTCACATCCTACGCAAGTTTAATAAATCAGCTTGGCAGAAGTGGTTTTCTTTAGCTTAAGTCCAAACAACTAGATTGTTTCCTGACCTTGTGCTCTGGGAAGGGGCTGATTGGAAAGATCTTTCTGAAGCATAATAAATCTTTTAAGGCAGTCCTTTAAGGCCTTCAAAGCCTTATTATATTTTGTTGCAGCTTATTGTATTCTGGTTTTTTGAAAACTGATCATTGAATTATGATATAGTATCTAATACTTAGGAGTCTCTGGGTGGTATAAAAAGTTAATGCTCATGACTGCTAGCCAAGAAGCTGTTGGAGTCTACCAGAGGTGCCTCAGATGAAAGGCCTGGTGATCTCCTTCCCCCAAATCAGCCACTGAAAACCCTGCGGGGCACATTTCTACTGCGGTGCACGTGGGGCCTCCATGAGTAAGATCCGGCTCTACAGCAGCTGGTTACTGGTCATCTGATACCTGGCCTGCGGCCTACCACTCCTGGCAATTTTTCGCAAAGGGAAGAGGAAGTGAAATGCCAGTTTTACTACATATTGTCAGATTTTTTAGGGCAAGTATTAGGAATGGACTGACAACAGGTTGATTTCTGTTGCCACCTCCCCTTACTACCTTGATCAGGTACAGGGAGTGGGAGGGAGCCCCACTACCTTTCTGCTTTCGAGACCAAAGCTGTTCATTCTTTGCTGTAGCCTCTGCAGAAATACCCCACCTGATTCAACTTCTAATGTAGGTTCTGGTCTGTGCAAAAAAGTGTTATCCAGCCCCGGCTTCTGCCTGAACTAATGGCAGAGAAAGCAGCACTGCAGCTTTTCTCATTGAAAGTCATCATCCTCTTGGCCAAGGGCTTCCTATTTTTCTTTGTAGTTGAAAAGCTGCTGAAAAATGACTCAGTGGCCATCAAAAGGAGATTCTGGAAGAAAGGAAGTCTGCTATGGGGGTGATTTATCAAGGACCCTAACAATGATTTAAGACAAGCGCATAAATGTAAGGCTTGAAGCCAGCTGTGCTCTTAATTGTCAAGAAA
This sequence comes from Elephas maximus indicus, assembly GCF_024166365.1. Lineage (NCBI taxonomy): Eukaryota > Metazoa > Chordata > Mammalia > Proboscidea > Elephantidae > Elephas > Elephas maximus. The sequence continues at coordinate 16,096,107 of NC_064830.1, forward strand.
GGAGAGACTGAAAGGGCTGACTCAAGACGGGGAGAGTAAGTGGGAGTAGGGAGTGAGATGTATGTAAACTTATATGTGACAGACTGATTGGATTTGTAAACGTTCACTTGAAGCTTAATAAAAGTTATTATAAAAAAAAAAAAAAAAAAAAAGGAAAGGAGGCATTACACTTAGGTGGTCTCTACCCTCGGGGAGTTTTCCACCTGAAGCACTACTTCTCTCACATGTAGGTTTGAAGGAATTATAAATTATTTTAGACCGCTTTCTTTTGATCATATTTATCACTTTCCCCTCCTTGTTCATGGCCAAGCCTCGTCTCCTCCTTGAACCTCTCACTGGTGTAGCCCATAACTCAGCTGTCTCTTTGCTTCTCAACTGCAGATGCCACCCTCACATTCGCTATTTTCACTAGAAAAGGAGAACCTTGGTTTCTTTCTTTTCTTATTCCTTTTCGAAGGGTGGGATAATTAATATCCATTGAAACAATTGTTGTGTGCCAGCATTGTGTAGTCTTCTGTACCAATCTATTTTATCTAATATATGCACGGTCTCTGTCAGAGTCGGAATTATGATTTCCTTTTCTAAGAGGGGATCCGGGAGGGTTAGTGATCTTAAAAACCATGATCTTTGTATTCGACCATGGTGCATCTAAGCCAGAGTTTGACAGGAAATTGTAAACCTTAAAGGACTTGGTTTCCTCTAAGGAATTTATTCTTATCTGTGAACATCTCACTGATTGTGGTTTTCTGTAGCATGCTCTATATTGTTTCTGTTTCCACTGCAGAGTGTGATGAAGCTTCTCTGAACAATAGTGAGGAAACATGTCCTCTTACTGAAATACACCTAGACTCCTGGCAGACCTGGGATTGTTACATCCCAGTATTTATCCATACACTTGAAATGGCAGTTAAAGCATTCGATGTTACAAAAACCACATTAGAGTGCTTTTGTGAGGGTGCGAGAAAGGTCCCTAGGGATGCAAACGTTTGCATTCCACTACTAACCTAAGAGTTGGTGGTTCGAACCTACCCAGCAGCACCTTGGGAGAAAGGCCTAGTAATCTACTCCCATAAAGGTTACAGCCAAGAAGACCTATGGAGCAGTTCTGCCCTGTAACACATGGAGCCACTGTGAGTTGGAATCGACTCAATGGTGACGGGCTTGGTTTTGGTTTTTAAGAAAGGTAGTTGTTAAATAAGCTTTTATTTGGTTCAAACAGCACGCATTGAGGGTCTGGTGGCTCACTCTGGGCTAGATGTGGACACTGCAGAGCTGAGTGAGCACGGTCCCTGCCCTTGAGGGCGTGTGATCTCTCCATGCCCAGAAACCTCACAACGTGTGATGACAATGCCTTGTGAAAAGCTGTAGTGAGGATGGATGCCATGTCCGTTGGCAGACCAGTGGAGGCAAGAAGTCACTGGGGCGGGGGAACCTGGGAGACCGGTGACAGCTGAGTGCTTGAAAACCGATTGTGAGTTCACCAGGGAAAGAGAACAGAATGTACCCAGGCAGACAACTAGAAAAGCAATGATAAAGATCTTGATGAAGAATGGCATGAAGTCCTAGGTGTCCTGAACATGGCCAGAAATGCTGGATAGAAAAGCTGAGACTTCGGTGGAAGTTTTTGAGTATCAGTCTAAGAAGCTTGGACTCTAGCACAGGGGCAAGTGCTTTCCAAGCATGGGTCCAGGAATGTGTTGGATCAAAGTCACTTTGGGAGTAGGTAAACCGGGCCCTACCCAGACCTACTGAATCAGTATTTATGGGGTAAATCCCAGGTATCTGCATGTTTCATAAGTTATTCAGGCAATTCAAATATGCAGCCAGGTTTGTCAGCCTCTGCTAGGGGAGGTCCTGAAGACTTTTAAACTCGGTAGTACAACATGATTTGGTTCATGTTTCAGACATACAAATGAAATACATCAGCATTATGTGGAAATTAATACCTGTATAAAAGAAAGCATAATTAAGGCCTCCGTGAAGACAGAGTTCAGAGTGGACAAAAGTAGTCAGAAAGAGTCTCACAGAAGACAAATATGGAGGCTAGAAGAGGCATCCTGTTTGCCTACTCCTGTCCTCCCTTTTACAGATGGAGAGTCTAGGGCAAAGGGGCAGGATAGATAGTGGCAGGCTGGGACTTCCGCCCTCCAACAAAGGCTTCATTCTCCTCTGCCATAAATAAATCAGGATTTAGTGATACGCCACCAGGCATTCAGTTATCAGGAGGTTTGACCTATACAAACGACAAACTCAAAACTGGTGCCATTCTCAAGATATGAGGAAGGACATCTGGCTACAGCCACCCAGTCTAGCTCTCTCGGAGTTGTTTGGAAGGGCCAGAAGGCAGCAATTCATGTCCTACTATCCCTGTTATCAGAAGAGTGATTTTCTGCTCTCTCAGACACCTTGGGTCCTGTGTTTATTTACTCTTTTCTTAAAAGGAGGCTGCGTGTTTACAGCCACAGTTAAGTGGATACACCATCATGAGAGCTTCCTTTGTACTACTTAACTGCTTCCTCTTCTTGACAATTGGTTGGAAAAATGGCACTTCCTGTCAAACACCTGATGACCAAATGCGTAGTGGCGTATCTGGTTATGGTAGGGTAGCATGAAGCCTTTGTTGGAGGATGGGAATCCCAGCCTGCCACTCTCTATCTTAATTATACTTTCTTTTACACTGGTATTCACTTACACGTAATTCTGTGTAAATTAGCAGTCAAGCTCTTAACCACTTCACCACCAGGTCTCCATGAAGGGAGCTACATGGCGCTTCCTGTTCATGAAGGAGCAGAGGGTTTTGTATAGAAAAAGGATTCTCTACATACTGTGTAGATACTACTGAGATGCTGGGTGTAAAGCACTGGGCTGGGGGTACATAAAGACATGGAAATAAATACGAGGGTTCCAACTTCAAGAATCTGACAGTCTAGCGAAGACCAACCATGTCAAGGTGATTGGAAATCAAGGTAGAGTGTGAGAATGCTATGACAGACACCTGAACACAATGTTTCCATCAGAGCCATGAAAAATCAAACCAAAACCAAACCTGTTGCTGTCGAGTCGATTCCGACTCACAGTGGCCCTATAGGACAGAGTAGAACTGCCCCATGGGGTTTCCAAGAAGCAGCTGGTGGATTCAAAGGGCCAACCTTCTGGTTTGCAGCCAAGCTCTTAACCACTTCGCTACTAGGTCTTCATGAAGGGAGCTATTAATTTCTTCTGGACAGTTGGGGAAATTCTACGTAGAAGATGGTGCTTGGGCTAGTTCTTAAATAGTGCCAAAATTGAGCTGAGAGGAATGAGGAATCTGATACTAATGGAGGAGGATGGACCAGAGATAAACCAAAGTCATCTAACCCTAGGGGAAAATCCTGTCAAGGACAGTTCAGAAGATGCAAAAGCAGAACAGACTCGAGTTGAGTAATATATAACCAGTGGCCAGGAAGAGCTTCTCTAGAGTAGCAAGAGCCTCTGACCTACTTGTTCAAAAGTCCTGTATCAGCAGAAGATTCTTTCTTTCCTACAAAATCTAGAGACAGCTGCTGTGCCAAGCAAGGCCCTCACAGGCTGAGGATTGAAATCTGGTCCAGGACGCCCCCTAGTGTCCAGTTTGCACTGTCCCCTCTGGGCTGCAGAGCAGGGGATGCCTGGGGAGTACAAGGACCCCTGGCACTGGAGTGACAGCAGTGAAGTGTTTGTAGGTGGATATTCTTACTCTAGTGTCTTTACACTCTCTTATCTATTTTGAGCATAAAAAAAGAAACGGAGCTCAGACAGGGCTCATTCACTAAATGGAGCGGGAATCTTACACTCACTCCTGTTCTTTCTCTGCCCCTTGCAGGATGATTTCCTTTTGATACATTACGATAAAGGCCCCTGCCGGAACAAGCTGGGCCACTCCAGGGCTTCTGTCATCTGGCATCGGACACAGGTAGGAGGTGATGGACCTAGAGCTTGGATCTCAGGAAGCGTGTGTGCGTGTGTATGTGTGGTTTACAGACAACTTGGTGGTTGGTTGAATATCTGCCTTACAGAAAAATTGAGCTGCTAAGCATGGTTCCCAAGGAGGAAAATTCCAGGTGGGGGAATGTTTACAGGTCTAAGATTGTGCTGTGATGGCTCTGGACTGAAGTTAGAGTAAATATGTATCACGTGTAACGCATGGTGAATGTTTCACGTCAGCCCTTAGATTACTTGCACGTTACCCGTGACCTTGGCAATGATCTGATTATTAGGTTTAGTTTATCCTTGCATAGCCCTTAATCAAGAGCTGTCTGTAGAGGACCTGAGGTAAGCAAATTTTAATAGGAAGGGACAACAGGGAAAGAATGGGAAAAAAACATACACTGTAATGTCTGTACAGCCTTTGAAGTTCATAAAAGGGCCTCCATTTAATATTTATATTTTCAGCACATATTTATCCTCTTCTGTGTGCCAGCCACTATTCTAGGAGCTGGAGATACACCAGTGAACAAGACAGATAAGTCCTTCTCTTATGGAATTACCTTCTATTTAGGGAGACAATAATAAACCAGTAAGTCCGTAAAACCAAACCCTATGCCCTTGAGTCAATTCCGACTCAAAACCCTATAGGACAGAGAAGAACCGCCCCATAGGGTTTCCAAGAAGCAGCTGGTGGGTTTGAATTGCTGACCTTTTGGTTAGAAGCCGAGCTCTTAACCACTGTGCCATCAGGGCTCCAAACCAAAAACCCAAACCCATCGCCCTGGAGTCGATTCTGACTCATAGCAACCCCATGGTAAACACATAAGCTACTGGTAAGGGCTATAGGGGTGAAGTGATGGGGGAGGGGTGCTTTAGTTTGTGTGGTCAGGAAGACTTCTTGGAGGTGGTACCCTTGGCTGAGCTCTGGATGGCGCTGAGCTGGCTGTATGAATCTGTGGGACAGGGCCGAGGAGGAACATTCCAGGCAGAGGGAAAGGTCAGGGCAAAGGGGACGGGGACATGTTGATGGCTTTGAACCGTGAGATGGGGGTCCACCTGAACATAGTAGAGTGAGTGAGAGGGTCAATCAGTGGTCAGAGATGATACCAGAGGTCAGATCCCGTAGGGCTGTGTAGACCATAGTAAGATCTTTGCATTCTGTTCTGGGTGAAATGGAAAGCCATTTTGGTTATTAAGCTAGAAGAGATTCAAGTCTGCAAAAGCCCACTGGTTGCTTTGTGACTTGAAGGGGTCACATCTGTTATCTCGTTTGTAGTATTTCTAATGACAACCTTCTGAGTTATGTACTATCAACCCCATCTTGAAGATAAAGAAACGGAAACTCAAGGTGGTTGCCTAGGAATCGGAGCAGAGCCACCTGCAATTATGCTTCCTCAGTAAGCCTAAATACGGAGCATGGGACAAAGCTATTCATGTCTGCAGCAGGCGCTTGCAGACTTTTCCTGTGAAAGGCCAGATGGTAAATATTTGTGGTTTTGCTGGCCATATGATCTCTGTTGCAACTATCTACTCCTTCCTGTAGCATACAAGTAGCAGTTCTTAAATAAACAAGTGAGTGTGGGCCTGTTCCAATAAAACCTTGTTTACAAAAACAAGGGGTGGAATCGACTGTGATGCTGGTTACACAACTGTGTGACTACCCTAAAAACCATCAAATGGTATGGGTTTGATGGGTGAATTGTGTGGTATGTGAATTATATCTCAATAAAGCTGTTATGGAAACCCTGGTGGTGTAGTTGTTAAGTGCTACAGCTGCTAACCAAAGGGTCAGTAGTTTGAATCCACCAGCCACTCCTTGGAAACACAAGGGGGTAGTTCTTCTCTGTCCTATAGGGTCACTATGAGTCAGAATCGACTTGACGGTAATGGGTTGTTGAAAGCTGTTATAAAACAAAAACAAAACAGATTGTGGACCGGATTTGGCCTAAAGGCCATGGTTTGCTGACTCCTGGTCCTGAGAGTTGATTTGAGCAATATTTGGGTTTCCCCCTCTTTGCTAGCATGTGCAGCTTCAGTGCTTACCCACTGCACACCCCCGACCCCATCCTCACACAAATAGTGTAGGAAATTGTAACAAGGCTGCATTCCTCTTAGGCGCCTTCAGCATATCACTTTCCTCCTTCTCTCTGCTTGTTTTCTCTTTGGCGCGATCTAAAACCAGACCAAACCCATTGCCGTTGAGTCGGTTCTGACTTGTAGTGACCCTATAGGATAGAGTAGAATTGCCCCATACGGTTTCCAAGGAGTGGCTGGTGGATTCGAACTGCCAGCCTTTTGGCTAGCAGCCGAGCTCTTAACTGCTGCCCCACTGGGGCTCTCTAAACCCAGTGCCCCCGCTCTCTAGTGGTGATGTATTTATACTGATTCAAGGGCATCTTGCATTTGCATAGCCACTGTGTAAGTGGAAGCTGTTATATGCATCCCTGCAGAGCCATTGAGAATCAGAGCAGGGTGAGAGCTTGGAGATATTTTCTAACTTTGACATTTTACATGAGTACCAGTTGAGAGGAAGTGACTTGCCCAAGGCATTATGGTTATTTACTGCTGTTCAACAAACCTCCCAAATGTATTGGCTTAGCAAACTAACATTTTTGCTCAGGAATTTGCAGTCTGAAAAAGACTGAGCAGAGGCAACTTGTTTTTGCCCCACTTGGTGTTAGTGGGGGTAGCTGGAAAGCTGGGGCTGAAGTCACCGGAAGATCTACTTGCTCACGTTTGGCAGTTGATCCTTGCTTCGACTGGGACCTCAGCTAGAGCTGTCAGCCTTCACGTGGTCTCTCGAAGTTCTGAGCTCCCTAACAGCATGTCTTGAAGACAAGAGCAAGGTGGAAATTATCACCCTTTCTAACCTAGCCTTGGAAGTCACACAGCGTCACTTGTACCTCACCTTATTCATTCAAAGGGAGTCATGTGTTCCTTGGGATCTTTGGCTGCACTGAGTCCTAAGCACTGAATTCTAAGCATCTCTGATAAAAGTCGTTAATGGAATAAGGCATTGGAGCAATACAGAGACCTGAAGAAAGAGTCCATACCCTCCACTGTTGTTAAGGAATAAGCTTAAAAACATTTTTCAGTTCAGCTACTCTGCTTCATTCAGTCAGCAAGCTTTAAGGAGTACCTGCTAAGTGCTGGCTCTGAGCTAGGCCATGGATACTCATAGATAAAGGAAACACTCTTCTTGACCCCCAGGAGCTCTCAGTCCTGGTAGAATTTAATATAAAAATGCAGGGTACAGGTTCTCTCTTTAGTCATAAGGAACTCACAGAGTTGTGTGGGGTTGAAGATGGAGCAGTAAGGAAGAACATCTCACAGATTAAGTCTTGGGCTTGGAGTAAACAAAGTATGAGCAAACAGATGTTGACAGGAAAGTGAAGGTAGTTGCAAAAATTAGCAAAGTAGGTGAAATACAAGGCACCCAGTGGGGGGAAAGTCCAGTTGCCTGATACTTATTGAGGTGCACTAGGTACAGCAGCAGATCCCCACCAACCTAGACATTTATTATTTATTTACAAAGAATACAAAACCAAGAAAACAACCAAACCAGTTTCTGCCAAGTGGATCCTGACTCATGACGACCACATGTGTGCAGAGTAGAACTGAGTTCCTAGGGTTTTCAAGGGTGTGACCTTTCAGAAGCAAAGCACCAGGCTTTCTTCCAAGGTACCTCTGGGTGTATTTGAAAATCGAACTTTTCAGTTAATAGTTGTCTTAGTTATTTAGTGCTACCACAAGTGGATGGTTTTAGCAAAGGGAAATTTATTCTCCAGTCTAGTAGACCAGAAGTCCAAATTCAGGGCACCAGCTCCAGGGGGAGGCTTTCTCTCTCTGTCAGCTCCAGGGGAAGGTCCTTGTCATCAATCATCCTCTGGTCTAGGAACTTCTCAGGCACGGGACCCCAGGTCCAAAGGACATGCTCTGCTCCCGGTGCTGCTTTCTTCCTGATCTGAAGCCACCATGTCTCTCTGCTTACTTCTTTCTTTTATATCTCAGAAGAGATTGATTTAAGATACAACCTAGTCTTGTAGATTGAGTCCTGCCTCATTAATATAACTGCCTCTAATCCTGCCTCGTTAACATCATAGAGGCAGGACTTACAGAACATAGGAAAATCACATCAGATGACAAAATGGTGGACAATCACACAGTACTGGGGATCTTGGCCTAGCCAAGTTGACAACATTTTTGGGGGGGACACAATTCAATCCATAACAATAGATAAGCCCTTAACCATTTGCCCCATCCAGGACTCTACCAACTATACAATGACCCATTTTATAACCACGGCCCAAGGCAAGATAGAGAATATTTCTCTTACCTGAAGGCATTATTAATTTTGTAAATTTGTTTTTAGAAGTGAAGCATAGACATAAGGTCCTTGTTTCATGTGTGATTCTTCCAATTTTAGATCAAATCTGCAACCCCATTCCGTTTCCCCTTTAACAGCCTTCTTGCTTGGCATCTGCTCATCAGCAGACTCATTAAGGATCTTGTAAACTGAGTCTTACTTTGTATTTACTGCAAAGGTTTTTAAGGAGTGATGTGGATTTTATTCTCTTCCATTGGCTTGTTCATCAAATATTTATTAAGTGTGTACGAAGTACCCAGAAGTCATGGTAGGTGCTAATATCCACCAGCTCTAAGATGGCGTTCAGAACCTGGTGTGCCATGAATTCATATCTTTGCAGCCCTTTCATTGCTCCTATTGACTCACTGGCCTTATGGACTGAAACTCGTAGCTGTGGTGCCCTTGTCTTTCTCTACCTCTTTGTTTGGCCCCTGTTCCATTGGTCTCTATCACCCTCTCTTCTCCTCTGCTTTTTCTATTCATGCCTAGCTCTGCCCTTCTAAGTTGTGCCTTTAAAGTTTAATGCAGATGTAACGTCCTACATGAATTCTTCTTGATTCTTATCTGAGAATGAGCCCTCCTTCTCAGATCCCACAGGACTTTCAACATTCCTCTTGGGTCATATAAGAGTCACAGTCTTTTTTTTTTTTTTTTTTTGCACCTGTGTCAATATCTCTTATAATAGACAAAATTATTCTTGAGAGCAGGGACTTGTTTCTCTCATCTTTGCAACTTTTATGGTCCTGGTCCTGTGCCTGAGACAAAAAAAAAATATTTAAAAAATATTGTTATTGTTGATGTTGGGTGCCATTGAGTTGATTTCATGGCAACATCATGTAACGGGTAGAACTGCCCCATAGGGTTTTCTTGACTGTATAATCTTTATGGTAGCAGATCACCAGACCTTTGTCCTGCAGAGCCACTGGGTGGAATTGAACTGCCAACCTTTTGGTTAGCATTAGCTGAATGTAATAGTGAATGATTAATTTGGCTTTTTATGTTATTTGTTTGCAGCCTTCCTTTGCAAAGCTGGTGGTCCCTGGAAGAGACTGTCCCTTCAGGCACTATCTGTCCATGGGAAAATTTTCATAGGCTGGAACAGGAACAAAAGTGTCCCCATGTCCCCTGCCCACTGAACCATCATTTCTTGGGATCCTATTAGAGCCACTTCATTTTCTGAGTTTCCATCTAGTGGGAGCATGTTTGAGAAGAAATTTGATTGTTAACATTCAAAGAAAGAAAGCAAAGTTGGGTGTAGTTAAAGAGGTGATATTACTTGTTCCCCTCCCTAAACCACAACCAAAACACCCATGGCCATCGAGTCAATTCTGACTCCTAGCAACCCTATAGAACAGAGTAGAACTGCCCCATAGAGTTTCCAAGGAGTGCCTGATAGATCTGAACTGCCAACCTTTTGGTTAGCAGATGTAGCATGTAACCACTACACCACCGGGGTTTCCTCCCCGCTCCCCAGAAAGAACAACACCACCAGAAAAAAAAAATCCAATGAAGAAGAGTAGGGGTCTGTGCCGCAGCAATTGTTTGGGGGAACGGTACAGCAGTATTAGTAGCAAGAGGCAAACATGCTATGGTTTGGATGGACGTCCACCCTATACAGAAATCCCCCACTTTACTTGAACTCATCTTTGCCTTTTAGAAATGAGTCTACCTAAAAGTCTTCTCTCCTGTGGTCTCTTGACTGGTTTTCCTGCTTCCGGGGTTTATCCTGTTATCTTTTCTGTCCTCTTGGCTGCTAGAGTATGGACCCTTTATGTTCCCCGAGTGCAGTGCTTTGTTAATCTCCTCACAGAATGAACCCTGTAACTTAACAGATTTGGGTTGAGTGCTTTCATGTGTAAGTCTGTAACGATATAAAGGGAACTCACATGGTGATAAGGCAGGGTGTGATATTAGAAGCCAAGAAGTGTCTCTTGTTCATAATTCAGGCTGGAAGATTTGAGAAAAAACTGTATAAAAAGAGTGGCAACTGAGCCAGACCATAAAGGTTCTGAATATCAGAGGTTTTCGAGAAGACATTACAGGGGTTGACAATGGCATGAACAAAGGCTCAGAAGCGTGACCATGGGGGCCGGGCTGGGGACCATCTGGTGGCTGAGTGCAGCTGATGGGAAGGCTGGGGAGAGAGTAGTGATTGGAACTGAAGGGGCAGACCAGATGCTGAGGGGTCTGGAGTGTCCTGCTGTAGACTTGAAGACTGTATAGCACTAGGGAGCCACAGAAGGCTTTAGAGCAACGGAGGAAAATGTGCAGAGAGGAGGACACTACTTGATGACTTCTCATCCTGGTATTTCTGTTTCTACAAAATCTGGCCTTTACCTGCTCATTTAACGTCATTTCCATCTCTGCAAAGTAGAGAAGAGCCCTATTCATAGTGGCCCGCAGTCCTCCTCCACTTCCACCTCTCACCCTGCTCTAGTTTTTGCCTTCACTGCCTCCCTTTCTATCCAGGTCCCTCCCACTTTTAAGGCCCCATCTTCTCTAGCTAGCTGTCTCTAACCAGCCCAGGCCATAGCACTTTCTGAGCAGTGGCTTTTGAATTTTGACTGTGCCCCATAGGTGGAAATACGTATTACGTGGCAGCCAGAAGTACATATTACATGGCAACCAGCACGTGTGTTTCCGCACAGTCCCCTGTATTAACTCTCCCATTCTATTCTTACATAGTTTCTATTCTCTTTACTAAAATGATAGTTGATTTAACATCCCACAGGTGGGTCAGATGCATCGCCCTGTGTTATTACTTGGAAACCCTGGTGGCGTAGTGGTTAAGAGCTACGGCTGCTAACCAAGAGGTCGGCAGTTCAAATCCGCCAGGCACTCCTTGGAAACTCTATGGGGCAGTTCTACTCTGTCCTCTAGGGTCGCTATGAGTCGGAATTGACTCGACGGCAGTGGGTTTGGTTTTGGTTTGGTGTCATTACTTAGCCCTTCTCACCACAGTCTATTTTCATCAGCTCATTGGGAACATACTTGTCTGATTGGCACTCAGGGCCTTGCTCGACTCAAACCTCAAGAGTACTCAAGAAATGCTCTCTCAGTGAGTCCATGTCCTGTGATTCCCAACCTTTGGAAGTTGTAATAGCCAGGTCTAATTTGTTCGTCCCGCCAGATGCCCGCTTCCTGTCTTTTTCTGTCTTCAGCATTGAAGTTAGTTAAAATTGTTAGATCTTTTAGAATTTCAGGGTACCTTCTGGAGGTAATGGCTTGAGCTGCTTTCCTTGTTTTTATAGGAGTAAAAATATGATAAGCCAAGTACGTTTTACCTATCACCCTTGACAAATGGACTTCTCTAACAAGACATTGTACTATGAATGGAAACATTATATGGCTTTGTCGTGTAACAGTTTTGCACAATTCTATTTTGTCCCAAATGATATATATTTTTAAATTAAGTGTAGCAGTGTCTCCAGCTAAAACAGTGCCTTTCCAAATAGGAATGGGAAATAGCAGAGCATTTGTGATGTCAGGGTCTACTGATGTTGTATTACAAACAAACGTACTGGATGCTAATGGCTATGCCCTTGTCTTCCTGCCCCCTGCTCTGAAGTGTTTGTCTGCCTTTTTCCAATGCTATTCCAAACTCAGGAGTCCCTGGGTGGTGCAAATAGTTAAGCACTCGACAAATAGCCAAAATGTTGGCAGTTCAAACCCACCTAGAAGCGCCTTGGAAGACAGGCCCGGAGATCTGCTTCTGAAAGATCACAGCCTTGGAAACCCTTCGGAGCAGTTCTACCCTGCAACACATGGGGTCACCATGAGTTGGGATCGACTAGACGGACGTAAACTAAGGACAACATTCCAAAAATCAGCCATCGTGGGTAAGAGGCAAAAGGGGCTTTTTTTTTTTTTTTTTTCTTTTGCCCTAAGGTAAGTCTACTTCCTTGGATGTCATCATCTGATAACAGAGAATCTTACCAAACACTGACTCTTCATTTTCTTCCAAACATCGAGAAGAAGCTTTTTTTCTTTTTTTACTTCTAGGCCCACTTCATGATAAAGCGTAGGGCTCCATTTTAGTCAAAAGATGGCAGTTCATATATACAGGTCATTATGGATTTTCTATATTCCCACACATCCATAGAAGCTCGTATTAATGTCCTCCGAGGTTGAGCCGAAAGGAGGGCCTTACCTCTCAAAGCCAAGTTACTTCTGTTCCAGAAACTCTTGTGTCCTGGAGCCACACGGAGAGCTGCTGTTCTATGGATGTGTTTTGCTACACTTAACACAATATGCACAAGTCGTCTGTGGTACTTAGCTAGGTTGCCCAGCTTTTCCTCTTACATATTTGGACCTTTGGAATAGCTCCAACTTCTTTGGCGCATAGATTTTGCATCTGTAAAATGAGAAACTTGGACTGGATTATAATCCAGGGGTCAAATATGATTGCATTATTTTATTTTTATCGGGTGCATATGGAGAGAGCAAGAAGTTATCGAGCAGAGAGAAAAGGAGCCTCCAGAAAGCCAAAGCGAGGTGGAAGTGGGAACAGCATTTACTGACCACTTGGGGTGAACTAGGCATTTTTTCCGCCCGTCTGTTTGTGTTAGCAGTGCCCCAGGAATCCTAAAACACCATTCTTGATGCCCGTTTCACTTCTGTTTCCATTCTGACTGCTCCATTGAACTCCAGGTGCAAATATGTAACTGGCTGCTAGCCATCTCCATCTGATTGTCTAATAGGCATTTCAGACATTGCATGAATAAACAGTGTTAGATTTTTCCCTCAAAGTGCCTCAAGAAATTACTGGTTTGCTTGCGTGTTGCTTGTCCTCCCACCCTCATTCTGCATGCACTGTCCATTGTGACAGGGACCTTGCTTCTCTGAGTCACCAGAGTGTCCACCGTGTATGAAACAAAGAGCAGATGCTTGATAAACATTAGCAAAGCCAGTGAGTGAACAGGTGGAGGGAGAAACGTCAGTGTAGAAGCTGTAAGTATCTTGTCTAAGATTGCTCAGAAAGAAGTGACGTGGGATCAAATGCCAATTCATACTGTCTCCAGTTTGCCCTGTGACCTCTCTGCTAAAGAGAGGTATCAAGAATCAAGCAACACCTTTGCCACCTGGTTCACCCCTTCCTCCCTGAAACTGTGTATCTCCGGATTCTTCTCCCACATCCCCGTCCGTTTCTTCTCCACATCCTCCTTTATTGTCTCTTCTTCAGCTCATGCTTTAAAGGGTTGAATTCAGTTGTTTTCCTCCATGTATTCTTCCTCCCTGAGAGATACATTCACTTTGATTATTTTAAACAACGTCTATGTGCTGTGTTCCAGAAATCTGTACCTTACTTTTCCCCAGAGCTTTAGGTTCATGTACCAGCTACCTCATACGTATCCTCACCTGGATGTCCTCCCAGGTCTCTCAAGTGCAGCCTGTCCCAAATGGAGCTCGTCATTCCCCTCCGTCATTAGCAAAACCATATAACCACTCATCCAAGTGAAGAAGTGGTGAGGGACGCATGGATCTCTCCTCCTTGACCTCCCGCATCTGTTTATTCAGCAAGTCTTGCTGATTTTGCTTTGTAGATACCATTTTGTTCTATGCCTCTCCTCTCTCCATCTTCCTAGTCCATCAGCCTCTCTGGGCCTCCCTGTAAGTATTGCACTGCCTCCATGGTCTTCCTGATGCTTCTTTTCTTCCATGGACTTATCCTCCACAAAGCCACTGTAACAACCTTAAACACAAAAAGCACAAAGTGAACCATGGTCTTTCTATACTTAAAACCCTTTATTGGTTTCTCAGCAAGATGAATGCTAAGCTTCTTATCAAAGCGTCCAGAGCTCTCTGTGATTCGGCCCCTGCTGACTCTGGCCTGCCTCTCCATATCTAGTTACTGATGTTCCCTGTATCCAACTCTTCACCTCTTCACTCTTATGCCTGATCTGAGATTCTCTCTCCTGTAAAACCTTACCCCCATCCCCATCTGGCCAACTCCTGCTTCATCCATTAGCCCCTCAAGGAAGTCTTACTTAATCCCAGTATCTGTGTTATGTATCTTGTATCTGTATTTTCACACAAGTTTTCACCCTCTTGTAATTATTTGTGGGTCGGCCTCCCACTGCCAGCAGATAAATCCCTTATATTTTAAAACAAAAAGAAAAATAATTCTTTGTACTATACAGTTCAGAGCAGCAACTGTTCATTAAGCAGAGAGAAGAACTGTATAGAAAGGACAAAGTGAGGTGCAGGGGACAAGAAATTTCTAACTATGTAGTGGGAACTGAGCACCCTGCTGTGTTATCTCAGTTAGCCCTCCTCCCTGGGTGGCCCAAATGGCTTGCACTGGACTAGTAAAGGTTGGTGATTCTTATTACCCAATGGTGCTGGGGAAGAAAGGCCTGGCAATCTGCTTCTGAAAAAATTACAGCCAAGAAAACTATGGAGCACAGTTCTACTCATTAACATGCAGGGGTAACATGAGTTGGAATTGACTCGATGGCAATGGGTTTTTTCCTCTCTCAGACACATACAAGCAGTGGTAAATGTTTAACCACCTGCTATTCAGGGGGAATAGGAAACCCTGGTGGCATAGGGGTTAAGTGCTGTGGCTGTGAACCAAAGGGTTGGCAGTTCAAATCCGCCAGGCGCTCCTTGGAAACTCTATGCGGCTGTTCTACTCTGTCCTATAGGGTCGCTGTAGGGTCGCTATGAGTTGGAATCGACTGGACGGCACTGGATTTGTTTTTTTGGTTTACTCAGGGGGAGAAAGAGCCTAATTGGTAACACTGGCCAATGTCTGTAGTGTAAATACCACCATCATGGGCCTTTCGCACTACTAGCATGATGTCACTGAACACAGATGTGGGAAGAGACACTCATAATTGGCTCTCATGAGCTGGTTTGAGCCGGCTCAGGTACAACACAAAGCCCTCTGAGGTAGGTGCCATTGCCGGTCTCTGCCACATTCAAACGTGCTCAGCTAATTTGGGGTACGTTTGAATACAAACTTTCAGTGACTTAAAGCAGTTTAGTTCTCCTTGTTATATCTTTGATTTTGGCTTCGATTTTCCAAGCTCTTGAATGTGGTTTGTAGATGAGCTTTCTGAAGGAGACGATTCAGGACATACGTTCTCTGCTTGCCTCCTTCATCCCATGAGCACTGAGCATTTATTACGGGACAGGCACTAACTAGGCTGTGCATAAGGGATGTACAATAGTTTACAAAAATGTGATTTGCCCTTAGGTAGCTTACAGTTTAAGGAACTCAGACTGAGAGGTTAATTTGATCCCTTTAATCTCAGGGTTTGCTAGTTTGATCAAGGTGATGTCATACGGTGATTCTCTAAGGAGAGAGAGTTTATTTTATCCATCTCTCCATGTCTCTCACAGTACCTGGTCTAGTGCCTAATGTCTGTTATAGCGTGTGCACTATGTGATTGCTTTTGTTTTCTAATATTTGCTTTGGTTTCATTCTTTATTTTTGGCTACCTTCCGTCTGGCAATATCTGCATCCTTCTACCGCCAATGGACGATAATAGTGTGGGTAACCTAACTTATAGGATAGAATACAAGGATACGGTTAGTGAAAAGCTAAGGGCCAAGAACATGGGCCCTTAAGCATTTTGTCATGTTTGTGACTGTACAGAACCTGCTGGCTCTTTCTGGAATGACAGTTTTGCTCCAGGTAGTTGAGGTTGCCAGAGAGTACCATCTGTATAAGTAATACCTTACGGTGTTTCTTTTGGAGCCCTAGTGGCACAGTGGTTAAGAGCTATGGCTGCTAACCAAAAGGTCGGCTGTTCGAATCCATCAGCCACTACTTGGAAAGCCTATGGGGCAGTTCTACTCTGTCCTATACAGAATCGACTCCACGGAAATGGGTTTGGGTTTGGTGTTTCTTTTATATATTCTGAAATATCTATGTGCATATGAATTTAACGAATCATGACCAGAATTCAAGGTACCCCAATGTTATACCCTGATTCCACAATTGACATTCTGTCCAGACAAAAAGACTTAGGCAGCAGGGAAGCAAAGATGAATTCTCAGCATTAGCACAACCTAACATATACTATACATTATAAATGCAGAGAGACGTATGTGTGAGCATACGAGTGTGTGTTGGTTTTCAGGCTGAAATTTAAATCAGTATCCTTTATTTCACACACCTGGGATGATTCAGCATAGTGTCATACTTTAGGGCTGATAATGGCCCTTTGGAGATCTTTCTACCTGATTTGCTGATTTTATAGTTAAGAAAACCAAGGCCCAGAGAGGAGTAAATTCGCTAAGACTTGCAGAGTCAGGATTAGAACCATGTGCTGAGCTCTTTCATGCACTTCCCGCTTTGAACACCAGGTGGTGGCCTAACTCTGTCTTCAGATCTCAGCTCTGCACTCCTGCCTCTGACGGATCCAGGTGATGGATGTGACTAGTCAAAAGCACAAACTCCATGCTCCTTTGATCGGGAACACTATCTGATTTAGATGACAACATGTCAATACAGTTGAGGCTTATTCCTTTCGATATTAACTCATACCTAGAGGTAAAATGTTGTTTTAAAACGGAAAGCAAAATACCTGACCATGTAGTGTTGTGCTTCAAGTTCCAGGAATGATGTAGACTTGGTCTTTCCCTAATGCATTGTGCTGTGTGTCTTTTCCCACCACACTTTTCCCAGCAACACAATGGTGTCATGTTGTTGAGAGAAGAAATCTTTTAAGGATTGCAACTGACTTCAGATAGAAGTCTGATTGAATTGTGTTTCCCCCAAAATGTGTATCAACTTGGCTAGGTCATGATTCCCAGAAATGTGTGGTTGTCCACCATTTCGTCATCTGATGTGATTATCCCATGTGTTGTAAGTCCTACCTCTATGATGTTAATGAGGCAGGATCAGAGGCAATTATGTCAATGAGGCAGGACTCAATCTATAGGATTAGGTTGTATTTTGAGTCAATCTCTTTTGAGATTTTAAAAGAGAGAAGTGAGCAGAGAGAAAAGGGACCTCATGCCACCAAGAAAGAAGTGCTGGAGTGGAGCGCATCCTTTGGACCTGGGGCCCCTGCACTGAGAAGCCCTCAGACCGGGGAATAGTGATGACAAGGACCTTCCCCCAGAGCCAAGAGAGAGAGACAGCCTTCCCCTGGAGCTGGCACCCTGCATTTAGACTTCTAGCCTCCTAGACTGAGAGAATACATTTCTGTTTGTTAAAGCCATCCACTTGTGGTATTTCTGTTATAGCAGCACTAGGTAACTAAGACACCCTGTCAGGAATGCCTTATGCCAGTCTTCCTTGTATAACAACCACGTACCTATCTTTATAATCTCAGCCATCGTCCACTGTAAACTCACCTCCCTCCTAGCAAATTCAGCCACAGGAAGGCAATATGGGCAGATTGGTAGGCGGATGGATAGATGATGAGTGGATGGATACATGGATGGTTGGTTGTGTGGTTTGCATTTCAGCTGCAGAACCTACAGACCAGCACACCTCATCTTCTGTTCCTTTATTTCCTTGTTCCAGGTCGTGGGCATTTTTGCTGGATTTGGGCTTCTACTCTTGGTTGCCTCGCCTTTCCTGCTCCTGGCCACTCCATTTGTACTTTGCTGCAAATGCAAATGCAGTAAAGGGGATGACGACCCACTACCCACCTAGAGGAAGGCAAGATGCTGGAACAAGACCCCTGCCTCCGGGAAGCACGGCTCTCCCCCACCCCACCCCACTGTTCCCCTCTCACTAAATATCTTTCTTGCCTTATGTGCCCCATTGAGCTTCACAGTGTCACGCCGGATGCCGTGATTTCAGGGACAGACCTCAGAACGTTTGCCAAGGTCCCAGTTGCCGTCCACTGGGCATGTGGAAGGCAAGGCAGGTGTGGGGAGGACAAAAGCAGTGTCTGCAGATCTGACAAGGGAGGTGCTGTGAGAAAAACGCTGGGCAGTTTTCTCCCTGTGGTAATAGACTAGAAATGTCTAGTAGTAGCCTAAGAGACCTTCTCGTACAAAACATGGTCCCGTCTCCCTATTGGCTTCAAGATGGTGTCATGTTGTTGAGAGAAGCAGTCTTTTAAGGATTGCAACTGACTTCAGCCAGAATGCGATTATTCCGACTTGAGAAAAGCACTCTGTTTATGACAACTGTTTTTATTACTAATGGCATTTAGTAAAATCTTTCTAGAAGGCTTTTTCTTTTTTTTCCAACTGCGTAGTGAGAACCAACAAGGTGCATATAAACCATCCTATGCCTTTCTTGAAATTTGCATTTTAAAAAGTTATAGCTAAATGACTTTTCTGGCTTGGACACTTTCCAAGAGATTTAGAAAGACTTATGTGCTTTTTTTTTTTTTCTTGAAACTTGTTGTAATGACTTTTTGAAAGTTGTAAGCTGTGCATTGTTATAAACGTGATTCCTGTATAGCTGCCTATCTTTGAAAATACTGACATGTTTAAAGGAAAATCTCCGTCGTTAGCCTGGGTTTGCCTTTTGTTTTTTTCTCTCTTTGGGGATTGGACTAAGCTTGTAGAGTTCATAACTTCTCACCCAGGTACCAGCAACTTTTTTTTTTTTTATTAACATCTTAAAATCAGATGTTTTACTTTGAAACAGTTCTGTCATGGTCGACAGTGAGAAGATCATAGTATTGTTGGTTCTCGGAGAGTGGGGACTGGAGGCCTCTTGGTGGCTTGTGGGGGACTTCTAGATTTTCACTTTCTTTTCTTTAAATGATTTAATTATTTTGCAGAAATCATATGTCTTACATAGTTTCAAGCCCTGTTGCTACAAACTTCCCCCTCCTGCTGAAAAAGCCTTCCATTTCATGTAATTATTTTCATTCGGGGATTTTACATGTGGTCTTTTGTAGGGCTGTATGTGGCTGTTACCATGACATCAAAATGCGCTAGTCAATAAGAAAACACAAATTACTCCATCAGTTGACTTTGAAACGTGGCAAAAGTGTATTCTTTAAAAAGAGTTGACTTCCAAATGGCTTTTGAAGACACATGTGCTTTTAAAGAGATGAAGATAAGACTCCTAAAAATAATGGAAAGGCAAATGTTTTAAATTCATTATAGTGGGATTTTTTTAAAAAGTTAAGAGTTCCACAGATGAGTAAAACAAAAACAAAACCTGACTTTTATCATGGTTATTTGCTCATTGCAAACACATTTCAAAAAAAAAAATTGGTTGTTTTTGTTTGTTTGGTTTCTGCCCTTGTATAACCACTTCAGGTTCTAGCAGCCACCCCCCACCCCCCGCCCCATAGAAATGTCTTCTTTTTTGTTGTTGTGTCTTAAAAATTTAATAAGTTAGAACAGGATCACCTCACTCTCTCCTGTAGTATGAATTTTCTTTTATGAAACTGAAGCCGTTTAGAATACTAATGTGTGTCAAATTGATGACGTTCTCTTCAAAAAATTCTCCTTAGAGTTGCATTTTAAAAATTCATTAACTAAAAAAGAACATGCCTGAAACCATCTTTTCTGGAGGAAGGCTGGGTAGTGAGTCTCTGTAGATAGAAATGTTATGATAGGGTCTAATGGTAGAATGGCTTTTCTGGAGTGGATGCCAACTCCATGAGTCTTGAAGATGAAGTTAGTGGCTGGTGAAACCTAGGCCAGAGACCTTAGCCTGTGACTTCTCTTTAAAATGCCCTTCAAGATGGCAGCCTGTGGCCCTGTTTCCAGTGGTGCACAGGGCAGCTTTTACCACTTCCCAGTCCATACTGCCTATAATTACTTCTGCCCATTGCAAAATCCATAGTATGCCTCTCCTTTGGGGTGGGAATCAGAGCCCCTGGAAAGTTGTGTTCCTTGGCCTAGAGCTTAAATTCCTTTATTCCTAGAGGGATAGGCGGGCTTTCGAGATTAGAAGAACCTCTGGCTCCATCATGTACCTCCCTAGAACCCCAGGCATCCTCGTGCCTGCACCTCCAGTGTGTTTCACAAGCACTTGGTTTGACCTGGGTACGGACCACAGAGGCTTCGAGGAGTCCTTCTTGGTAACCAAAATAGCACCTACTTGCTCACCGTTTTTGCATTAAACATGTCTCAGTTTGCTCAGTTTGACTTAATAATAAGCTAAAATTGTCCATTCCCTAGAGAGTTACGAGCAAGATTACACTGACCTACTTACATAAACTTGCATTTCCTCCATCAGACTCCTTTTCTTTTAGAAAGGGACGCTACACCCATTTTTCACGGTGATACAATATCAACCATGTGCAATGTAAATAGAACATGGGAAGATGGTCTTAGATTTGAATTCTGACCTTGCTGTCATTCCAAGTAAAACATGGAGAGTTGTGCGTTAAGTAGATGGACTTGTTCCTGCCATTCAAAATAGTTTGTCTTAGTTGAAAAATGACTTTCACTTTCACAGGTGGTTTTCACGTTGATAATCCGGAAGCACAGGCATGTTTATGAAGGTCTTTATCCTGGAGAGTAGAGGGAGAAGACCCGTAGCCATTGGCCACGGCTTACAATAGTGCAGGGGTGAGCCATGGAGGGCATGGTTGACCTGTAAGTTATTCGAGTCCCTTTGGCAACAGGCCACATCGTGTGCTTTTACAGGATTTGACGGGTCTCTCGATTTGGCTCTGTCACGCACTCCGTGTAGCCCAGCCAGCCAAGCTTTGCAGTCCTCAAACGAGGCCACAGCCTTCAGAGACGGAGTCGACGTAGAGGTTTACACGCCAGAGACTGAGTTAAGACTGAGCGTAAATGAAACCTTTGCTTGAATTGCTGTCCAAACCAGTTCTTCTTCCTCAACTCCCAGGGGTAACGGCAGACTGAAGAACCAGCATCTGCCACTTCAGGCTTCTTTTAAAAAAGTGAAACCAATTCTCTTTACAGCCTATTATTCCATAAAACTGATTTAGGACCCAGGCCAATTCCTGATTAGAACACAGAGCTCCTGGGGAAAGAGATTATCAGATATATAACAAATTACTTAAAGAGGAATTGATCTGTTTCATTTATATTACAAAAATTAAATGTTATTTAACAGATTAGAAAAGAAAAATTTTCCCTTGGTAATCTTTAAAAATTAAGAGATTAGAAAGAACCACGGTGGGCTTTTTGTGTATTTCCCAGATTCATACATATATATATGCATACATATATACATACACACACACACACCTGTTGCCACTGAGTTGATTCCGACTCATACTGACCCTATAGGACAGAGTAGAACTACCCCATAGGGTTCCTTCCAAGGCTGTAATCTTTACAGAAGCAGACTGGCATGTCTTTCTCCCGAGGAGCAGCTGGTAGGTTCTAGCTGCCTACCTTGCAGTTAGCAGCCGAGTGCTTAACCACTCTGCCACCAGGGCTCCTTGTATATACGTATATATATATATGAAATCATCAAGGGAAAACATTTTGCATGTATAAACCTTCCCCAAGATCTCCAAAAACATACCAAAGCTTGTTTCTTATTATCCACCCAAGTCCTTATGAAAATAAATGAAGAGATTATGACTCGTATGGCCAAAAATGCAGTGTGGAACAGAGAGGCCTGCATTAAAATAGAATTACAAAGGCGTTAGGACTAGAGCATGCTGTTTTGGTACTGAACACCCCCTGGTCTCCCTGACGTTTTGATTTCTGTAATCCTGTCTGCCCTGAGTCCAGGAGCCTTTAGTTAGGAGTAGGTACGTGTGACATGCCTGAAGCTTTCTTTTGTACTTTGCTCACTTTACCATGGGTGTATTTTTATCTTGTATAAAGTATGCACGAATGAGTCATCCACCTGTACAAAAAATGTATTTGACAAGTGGTGGTCAAAACAAAACAAATTGGGTGTATGTTTTTGAAATGTCAGTACATTTTGTGCCACTAACACTGTGATGTAAAAAGGAGCTGTTTGAATGCCTTTTAATGTCGTGTTTTGTACTTTGGAATCATATGGAAAAGTTTAGTTTGTAATTCTGAGACATATTTTAAATGTACTGTGTCTTAGGTAGTTTGTCTACCCTTTAGAGGGATTTCTTTTTAAAGATATTTTGGCTGCAATACAGGTTACTTTTGTAAATCCTGTTTGGCTCCATCTTTTATAGATACCCATAGTTGACTACTGGCCTGAAGATCGAAGATATGATGGGGTTGGAGGTGGAAAGTGGAAAGGGTGGGAAAGGAGAGAGATCATACACCACTGGGAAGACAGCTTTTGTATTCTGAGATTTCCTCTCTTAGGAGGGTTCTCAAGTCCAGAATCCCAAAATTCTCTGGATCACTGGATACATCAACCCACTCATTCATTTCCTGCTTCCTCCTGATGGTGCCAAATCAGGAAAGCAGCATCCATGAGCGTCCTCACTTTGGGTACTTTGCCTCCATCCACAAAGATAAGTTTCTTTACAAACTTCAAATTTTATGAGATGGTTTCCTAGGGAGTATTCTAAAAAATCGGTGTTTATTCTGGGGGAAAAAATAGGATAAATACGGATGCTGTTTAATAAGAAAAATAGTAGATAGATAGCTATCATAGAGTCAATTCTATCTCATAGCCACCTATGTACAACAGAGCAAAATGCTGTCCAGTCCTATGCCATCCTCACAATCATTGGCGGGAGAAATAGTAGTCACCCTAGTGTTAGAATATTTTACCTCAATTTTCATTCATTGCATCTAAATTTTATAAAAGGATGTTCAACTTCATTAACATGGAACTAAAGACTAGGAATAGCAGCTAGTTACTTGCCCTGTGTTTAAATTTACAAAATAATAATAATAATTCTTAGTGACTTCCACTACAGATTGAAGGAGCTTTGTTTTGTTCACTGGTTATTTATTGCTCATTTATTTGCAGATTGGCAACACTGAGGCAACTGTGTCTTAGTTACCTAATGCTGCTATAATAGAAGTACCGCAAGTGGATGGCTTTAACAGAGATTTATTCTTTCACAGTCTAGGAGGCTGGAAGTCCAAATTCAGGGCACCAGCTCCAGGGGTTGGCTTTCTCTTTCTGTCAGCTCTAGAGAAAGGTCCTTGTCATCAATCTTCCCTAGTAGAGGAGCTTCTCAGTGCAGGGACCCTGGTTCCAAAGGATGCACTATTCTCCTGGCTCTTGTTTCTTGGCGGTATGAGGTCCCCATGTCTCTCTGCTCACTTCTGTCTTTTATAGCTCGAAAGAGTTTGATTTAAAACACAATCTAATCTTTTAGGTTGAGTCCTTCCTCATTAACATAACTGCCTCTAATCTTATCTCATTAACATCACAGAAGTAGGATTTACAACACAGAGGAAAATTACATCAGGTGACAAAATGGTGAACAACCACACAATACTGGGAATCATGGCCTACCCATGTAGATAGATATTTTCGGGGAACACGCTTCAATCCATGACTCTCTATGCAGAAATTCTACTCTGTGTTATGGGGTCATTATGAGTTGGAATCAACTCCACAGCAGTGGGTTTTGGGGTTTGGGCTTGCTCTCCAAGAGCTCAGTCTAAATGGGGAGGCAGAGAAGTCAGCCCACAATTTGTAAAGTATGGTAACTGCTTGGATGGATGCATGACATAGAAAGAGGGGACAGGCTGACATCAGCCAGACTAGGAGGTCAGAGAAGCCTGTCTGGAGGATGCAGTATGAGAGCTGGGTTTTAGGGATGAGCGGGAGTCAGCCAAGCAAAAAAGCAGGAGCGAGTGTTGAGGAAATAGCCTAATCTAAGAAATGCAAGTGATTTGGTCTGACTAGCAAGTTGAGAATGGTGAGCTACTCAAGTGTCTGATCTAGGGGGTCACATTATGTGACACTAAGGAAGTTGACTTTCATTCTGAAGGCAGTGGGGAACATGGTCCATGGATCAACAGTCATACCAAAGTGAAGCCAAACAGAGAAGGCAGGAAAACAAAATTGACTACAGTTCAGTTATCTGATGGTGTTGCCCAGGGTGGAGGTCTTGGAGCTCTTGCAGCTGAAGGCCCCTTATTCTCCCTGGAAATCGTTCTTCCCCAAGCTAGGCAGTATGTCAATTCTTTGAGATAACCTGGAATCAGGACTAGATCCAGAGGACACTCTGCAGAAAAAACAATGACTTTAAGTAAAATAAATTTGTATATAAACCTGTATAAAACCATTGCCCCCACTCCTAGGAATATACCCTAGAGATACAAGAGCCTTCATACAAACAGATATATGCACACCCATGTTTATCGCAGCTCTGTTTACAATAGCAAAAAGCTGGAAGCAACCAAGGTGTCCATCAACGGATGAATGGGTAAATAAATTGTGGTATATTCACACAATGGAATACTACGCATCGATAAAGAACAGTGACGAATCTCTGAAACATTTCATAACATGGAGGAACCTGGAAGGCATTATGCTGAGCGACATTAGTCAGAGGCAAAAGGACAAATATTGTATAAGACCACTATTATAAGATCTTGAGAAATAGTAAACCTGAGAAGAACACATACTTTTGTGGTTACGAGGGGGGAGGGAGGGAGGATGGGAGAGGGTTTTTTATTGATTAATCAGTAGATAAGAACTGCTTTAGGTGAAGGGAAAGACAACACTCAATACATGGAAGGTCAGCTCAATTGGACTGGACCAAAAGCAAAGAAGTTTCCGGGATAAAATGAATGCTTCAAAGGTCAGGGGAGCAAGTGCGGGGGTCTGGGGAACATGGTTTGCGGGGACTTCTAAGTCAATTGGCAAAATAATTCTATTATGAAATCATTCTGCATCCCACTTTGAAATGTGGTGTCTGGAGTCTTAAATGCTAACAAGCGGCCATCTAAGATGCATCAATTGGTCTCAACCCACCTGGAGCAAAGGAAAATGAAGAACACCAAGGTCACACGACAACTAAGAGCCCAAGAGACAGAAAGGGCCACATGAACCAGAGACCTACATCATCCTGAGACCAGAAGAACTAGTTGGTGCCCGGCCACAATCGATGACTGCGCTGACAGGGAGCACAACAGAGGACCCCTGAGGGAGCAGGAGATCAGTGGGATACAGACCCCAAATTCTCATAAAAAGACCAAACTTAATGGTCTGACTGAGACTGGAGGAATCCCGGCGGCCATGCTCCCCAGACCTTCAGTTGACACAGGACAGGAACCATCCCCGAAGACAACTCATCAGAAATGAAAGGGACTGGTCAGCGGGTGGGAGAGTGACGCTGATGCAGAGTGAGCTAATTATATTAGGTGGACACTTGAGAGTGTTGGCAACTCTTGTCTGGAGGGGGGATGGGAGGATAGAGAGAGAGAGGGAAGCCGGCAAAATTGTCAAGAAAGGAGAGACTGAAAGGGCTGACTCAAGAGGGGGAGAGCAAGTGGGAGTAGGGAGTGAGATGTATGTAAACTTATATGTGACAAACTGATTGGATTTGTAAACGTTCACTTGAAGCTTAATAAAAGTTATTAAAAAAAAAAAAAAAACCATTGCCAACTAGCCGATTCTGACTCAAAGTGACCCTGTAGGACAGAGTAGACCTGTCCCTCTAGAGTTTCCAAGGCTGTGATCTTTATGGAAGCAGACTGCCACATCTTTCTCCTGTGGAATGGTGGGTGGGTTCGAACTGTTGAGCTCTTAACCACTGTGCCACCAGGGCTCCTTTGTGTGCAATATAGGCACATGTGTTTGTTTCCAAAAATAAATTTTATCTGTGTCCACACTTAACCAAACTTAAAGTCTCTCAGAGGAATCCAAATTACAGGGCACTGCAGGGTAGGAAGAGTACCAACTTTGATAAAATGTACATGTTATTCTGAAAGTCAACCTCATTGTTTGCAGGCATTCCTCGGGGGAGAATATAACTGGCGATGTGGCCAAACCGGGAGACAGTGTCAAACACTCATTTTAACTAGGCTTTGTCTAAACCAGTGAATGAGTCAGCCATTTAAAAATAGCAATCACTACTCATTTACTTGTTTTTTTTTTTTTTTTTACAACTTGTTTTCCCTTTTCTAAAATCACTCAGGGTATACGTTTTAGGAATGGAGCCAGCATGGAATGGGAATAGCATGACAGAATATAGCCTCCAAGGTCAAGGCAGTCTGGATTCAAGTCCCAAGTGGGTGATTTCTTGTGCATATTACTTCACTTGGGAGTATCAATTTCTTCTTTTGACTATGAGGATAAAAATAGCACCTACCTCACAGGATCATTCTGAGAATAAATGAGGAATTGCAAGTGAAACGTATAGTATAGCGTGAGGTAATATGCTATGCGATGCCATGAATGAATTTCAGCTATGAATGTGTATAACAGTTCCATCAAGAAGATGCACTCACCTCCTCCAACTCCAAAACACTGACGAACTCTCCTTACCACGTTCATTCTAGGACATCCAAGCTCCTGAGAGGGTCTGATCATTTTCCCCGACAACACAATGCATGCCCCCCCACAGATGCTAGTGATTGACCCTGTTGGACCCTGCTGTTAATGCCAAGAAGAATGAAGTAAAATTATCCCCAAAGGAAAGTCTCAGTTTGAGTCATTCACTTGTTCCCCTGAGTGATCATCTGAGTTCTATGAAACGTCATGTCTTAATTTCCTTTCAGTGTAAGAGGAGCGCTTTGCCCTAGGACCAAAGTGCTCGATTTAGAAAATCCATTCAGAATGTACATAACACTTAATGCAGTTTGCACTGCTCCAGAAAGATCCAGCAGGGAGTAGGCTTTTCTCACTTCTCAGAATCTCAGTTTATCACAACTTTCCTGAAAGGCCAAAAAATTAAAAGGGACTACATTTCAAAAGTATCTGACAGATGGACCAGATTCAGGAAATCAACATTATAAATAAGAGGTTTTCCTATCTGTATCATCAGCACGTACCATTGTCAGACACAGAAACCAAGACAAAAAACCAAGCCAGTTGCAGTGGAGTCAATACTGACTCACAGCGACCTTGGAGCTGCCCCATAGGGTTTCCAAGGAGCAGCTGGTAGATTTGAACTACTGACCTTTTGGTGAGCAGCTGAGCTCTTAACCACTGAACCACCAGGGCTCCTGTTAGACAGATCCACCCGTTACCCTCGAGTCCAGTAGATGTTGTTAAACAAAGGGATTAACTCCTGCTACCAAGTGTTTGTGCGTGAGTGTATGTTTGTGGGAGGAGAGGTGGGAGTGTTAATTGTTTGGGGTCCAAAGCCAAATGAAACCCACTGCCGTGAAGTCCATTCCGACTCATAGCAACCCTATAGGACAGAGTAGAACCGCCCCGTAGAGTTTCTAAGCAGCACTGGTGGATTCAAACTGCCGACCTTTTGGTTAGCAGCTGTAACACTTAACCACTACGCCACCAGGGTTTTCTTGGGGTATTTTTGTTAAAAAAAACAGCCATTAAATTTGAGCTGGAGATGTACATACAGTCTAGAAAGTCTCACCTGAGGTTATAAAAAAATCCAGAACCTACTATGAGACAGGCATTTTGCTTACTGCTTTGCATGGTTTATTGTTAAGGCTCACAAACCATTTCTTATTTGTCTCCATGCCACAGTGAGGAAAGTGAGGCTCAGAGAGGCTAATTTGCCAAAAGTAATAAACTGTGAGTGGCTGAGTCATGAACGGCTGGTCAACCCTACAGAACCAATGGTTTTGTGTTGTTTTTTGTTTTATTTTTCCATTACTTTCTTATTCTTATCCTTCTTTTCCTGTTTCACCCTATTGACAACAAGGCGGCATCCCCCAACAGTGTATCCTCAGCCTGCACCCTGTTCTTGGGGAGAGTTTAAATTCTCTGCAGATAATACTACTCGTGAAGACAAAAAAGATCCTTGTCCTACCCACTTGAAGCCCAATGAATGAATGAGGAAAATGGCCCCAGGAAATATGGAGGAAGAAATAGTTACTTCAGGGCACACATACCATCTGGGATGCTTTCCTATACAAAAGACCAATCACCACACCCTCCCCAAATCATCACACAATCAACTTTCAGGTGGGTATGGACCACCATGAGGCTGAAGATAGTACCCACTGCAGGAAAAACACTATATTTCTGCAACAAACTATGAAGGATAATATTATTATTGTCACAGCTTTTTCACCTTATAGGTGAGAAAACTAAGGTTCAGAATCAAGAGTCTTGCTCAATAACAAATAACTAGTAGAGGCTATGGATCCAAGACCCAAACCCACATTTTGTAGAAACCAAATGCAGAACTTAAGCAAGACACCTAACAGCCACATCAAAGGTAAGGACTGACCGATGGTGGCCATAGGAGCCTGCCTTCAGAAAGCGTTTTAGAGAGGATGGAATAGGCGCAGCCTTGCTTGGAATTTGGGAATTAGCCACCACTTGAGAACTTTTCAAAACTGTATTTCCATGACAGTGAAATATTTCATAGGAGAAGATCACCTTGGAAATTGCTGTTCCCACAATCTGAAATAGAATAAAAGAGATGCTTTCATGCATACACTGTAGATGGAACACCCAACTCCTACATTATCACCCAATAAACTTGAAGAGCTAGGATGAATTGAAAGCCACAGAAGTAAATATCGGCAAGCACTCTCACCCCATTTTAACCTAAGGTCAAGTGTGAGTACAGGGATGATAGCTAAAACACAGCTCTTTCGAATGCTGCTGACTCTCTGTTGTATACCTACTATGCAGAGACCTATGGCAGGCAGAGATACCAAGAGACAGAGCTTTCCTAGCCTCTGTCCTCATGGGGCTCAAGGTCTAGTGGGAATTGCAGAGTATAGATGAACTGTAGTCCTATATGAGAGGAGTGTGTAAGGCCCTATGAGCTCACAAAGGGGGAATGCAGGATATAAATCATTGATCAATGACAAGAACATTCATGAAAAATGACAGATTAAGTAAGAAAACTTCACTTTCAGGAGAGAGAACCTCTGGAGCTTTTGCTGATTTCTACTGGCACACAAGACCCTGAAAAAATGGCTTCCTCGTGATCCACAAGGGTTTAAAGGAAAAACTCAACTGCACTCAGCTAGTTGAGAAGTTTTCAGTGAAAAGACAATTGTAGTTAGAGCTGAATCCATTTCTATATTCCGTGCAACTCCTAAAACGTTGTTGGTGCACAATGAATGTTAAATAATAATTTAATGTTTTTATTAATGACAAAGGAGCAATCAGTATGTTAATGAAACTTGCAGATGATACTAAACTGGGAGTTATTACAAACACCAATTAGGAGAAGCAGACAATGAAGAAGGACAAAAAGGAGGGAAAGTTACAACAAAGCAAGCTTCTGCTTTGCAAAATACAAGCAAATGCACCTGCCACAAAATGCATTGTGGGAGAAACCCAGAAGGCAAGGCGGAATCCATTCTAGAAGGGCAAGCAGTACCAATGCAAATGGATGCTAGAAATGCCAGGGATGGGGGGCATATGATGGAAAATGGTTATGGGGAAAGGCACAATTTTTCTGCTTTCCCAGTTGAAAGTGCATTTACTCTTGTTGCCGCCATTTGGTTGCACTTTAGAAGCTAGACATTACTTGAACTAAAGACATTTTATCTTCTCTTGGGGATGTGAATTCACCAGTGAGTCAGACCCTGGTTCTTTGTCTGTCCCCTTCATATCCATGGCCTCTTCATCTCTCTCATGGACTCTCATGGGGCTGGCTGGCTTTTCCTTCTTGTTTCCATGCTCTGCTTCTACCATATTGTCACTAGAATTTTACTTTCTTCCATCTTATGAGGCTTCTGTTAAAAATATTGAGACCCCTCCCCCCATTACCTATGTGATGAATCAAATTCTTTACCTTGGCCTATAAGATCCTTCATCATCTAACATATTAAAATATACCCATAGCGTGAATTCTCTGGCATATCTCCAAAGGAATACTACAGAAGAACTATTCTTTAAAGGTTAAGCAGGTTCTGGGCTCTCTTATTGGACATTGCTGGGGGAAGACTCATCACATTGTGTATCAACATTTCAGATGAGTGCTGATTTGTAAGGAAGTTATTAAGTGAGGAGTTCCTGGAATCACGGTATTGGAAGGAACCCTCAAAGATAATTCAGTCCTACTCTGATATTTTATAGTTGAGGAGACTGAAGTTCAAAGAGGCAGAATGCCTTACTCACCATCCACAGCTAGTTTTCAGCAGAGCTAGGACTAAAACAACTGCACCATGCAGATCAACACAAATCCATTGAGTCTCCATCCTCAAAGACATCACACTCCGGTTGGGGAGATAGACAGGTAGACAAAAAAACTCCCTGGAACCACAAAAGGAGCAAGGAGAAGGAATAGCGACCTCTGTTAGGGAAATCAGAGCAACTCCCAGAGGAGAAAGAATTCACTTGGAGTCTGGTGGAGAGAAAGGAGTCTTGGCTGTGCAGTGGTTAAAGTGTTCTGCTGTTAAACATAAGGTCAGCAATTGGAACCCACCAGCTGCTCCTCAGGATAAAGATGTGGCAGCCTGCTTCCCTAAAGATTTGCAGCCTTGGAAACCTTGTAGGGTTGCTATGAGTCCAAACCGACTCCATGGCAATGTGTGTGTGTGTGTGTTTTTTTTTTTTTTGGTGGTGGAGAAAGCAGTTCTCAGTGCACAGACAGGGACGGGAATGTTTTGACAGACAAACCCATGTAGGGAAAACCACAGCAGCACTGTGAGAGCTTAGCTTATCTGAGGAGCAGCATTTAGCTCAGGGGACCAGGGCATGAGGAGAAGGTGAGTAATGGTAAGAGATGGAAGAAGACTAATAGGTTTTCGCCAGGCTGGAAGATTTGTAAGGTTGGTGGAGGCATGATAAGATGTGAGCTTTTTATAGGCCATGATAGCTTCAGATAGGAGAACTTGGAGGGAAAAAGAAAGAAGGACTGGAAATGAGTTAGCAAGGCATTGAGATAGTGTAGGAAAGAGGACTGGGAGTCTATACTCAGGTTGAGGAGGTAGAAATGGAAAGTAGCTAATCTGTAAGATTCCCACCAACCTACTGCCGTCGAGTCGATTAGCAAAGATTAAACTAAAAGGGTTTGTTCTTTTGTTGGCTGAGTAGTTCGGTCAAACAACTTCTGAATGTGACCTGCTTTCCAGAGGTGCCAGAGTGAAAGTGGACATTTGGACCCTTTGGATTTCTGGGGTTTGTTGTGTCAGCTTGTTCCTGGGATTAAAGGCTGCCAGGAGAAGTCCTGTGTCAGGTATACCTGTCTGGTTGCTTTCAACACTGCAGGAGCTTCT
The DNA here is from genome assembly GCF_024166365.1 of Elephas maximus indicus. Taxonomy (NCBI): domain Eukaryota; kingdom Metazoa; phylum Chordata; class Mammalia; order Proboscidea; family Elephantidae; genus Elephas; species Elephas maximus. Next base: position 16,127,503 of record NC_064830.1, read on the forward strand.
GGACTAAGTGTCTACCTGTAAGAGAATTGTTAAAATGCAGAGTTTTAGGAAAGACGCAAGGATACTCTCACCTGGATGTGCTCAGTCCTTTTAGTCTCCTCTTCCTTAATCTTGCTTTTACTGCTTAATAAAAGATATCACAATTGCTACAAAAAATTTCCCATTGCTGCAGCAACTAGACTTGAGAAGAGGGGGTCACAAGTGATTGCTCAAGCTAGCTCTAAGAAAATAAGTGATCTTACCTGTACATCACCTCACCTTAATGCTGAAACAAGCTAAATAAAGTCCTTGATAATCTTGGGCAAGGAAAACGTGTAAAATGGTGATGTTCATAACCAATCTTTTTTTTTTTTTTTTTTCCCTATGATGTTTCAGAGCCCTGGTGGCACAGTGCTTAAGAGTTTGGCTACTAACCAAAAGGTCGGAAGTTGAAATCCACCAGCCACTCCTTGAAAACCCTATGAGGGAGTTCTACTCTGTGCTATAGGGTTGCCATGAGTTGGAATTAACTTGATGGCAATGTGTTTGTTTTTTTATGATGCTTCACCCAGAAAGGGAGCTTATTGCTTAGAATGTAACACGACAAGCCATTGTGCTTAGCATTTTCTAACTCTAAAAATTATAATACTAAAAATGCTAGCAAAGAAGTTTCCTGAATAAACTGAATGCTTCGAAGGCCAGCGTAGCAGGGGCAGGGGTCTGGGGATCATGGTTTCAGGGGACGTCTAAGTCAATTGGCATAATAAAATCTATTAAGAAAACATTCTGCATCCCACTTTGAAGAGTAGGGTCTTGGGTCTTAAATGCTAGCAAGCAGCCATCTAAGATGCATCAATTGGTCTCAACCCACCTGGATCAAAGGAGAATGAAGAACACCAAGGACACAAGGTGATTATGAGCTCGAGAGACAGAAAGGGCCACATGAACCAGCAACTACATCATCCTGAGACCAGAAAAACTAGATGGTGCCCGGCTACAACCAATGACTGCCCTGACAGGGAACACAACAGAGAACCCCTGAGGGAGCAGGAGAGCAGTGGGATGCAGACCCCAAATTCTCATAAGACCAGACTTAACGGTCTGACTGAGACTAGAAGGACACCGGTGGTCATGGTCCCGAGACCTTCTGTTGGCCCAGGACAGGAACCATTCCCAAAGCCAACTCTTCAGACATGGATTGGACTGGACAGTGGGTTGGAGAGGGATGCTGGTGAGGAGTGAGCTTCTTGGATCAGGTGGACACTTGAGACTATGTTGGCATCTCCTGCCTGGAGGGGAGATGAGAGGGTGGAGGGTGTTAGAAACTGGCAAAATGGACATGAAAAGAGAGAGTGGAGGGAGAGAACGGGCTGTCTCATTACGGGGAGAGTAATCGGGAGTGTGTAGCAAGGTGTATATGGGTTTTTGTGTGAAAGACTGACTTGATTTGTAAACTTTCACTTAAATCACAATAAAAATTATAAAAAAAAAAAAAAATGCTAAAAGTAGATATTTTGTGCCTGATCAGGCAGCTAAGCCTCAGTGAGTTAACTTTCCCATGGTCAAAAGATAGAAATGTATGGATTCAAGGTTTCAATCAACATGGTATCTCCAAAGATGGTTCTTTCCGTTGACTCATTTCATTGACCTAGTGGGTACGGTGGAGGCAGGTGTGACACATTACTTTGACAGATGAGCATATTATGGTTCTCAGAGACTCGGTCGTAGGTACACATTGCTGAACAGAAGCAAACCTGTCTTAAAAACCCATACTCTCCAGTGGCTTTTGCCCTTTTGTCCTTCGCCACCCATTTTAGAAGGAGAAGCTCACTGATTGTGATTCCCATTCTGAGGCCACTCTTCTGGAAGGTAATTGATCATTTTTAGGAGGTATGCTTTAGGCTTGTGCTTTGGTAGAGGAAGTCATTCATTTGCTGAAGGCCTTCCTGTTCCCCATAATGCTTGGCTTGTATATGAAACAGGATAACTCCTACACATGGACACACACTCACACACACACAATTTGCATATGTAATCATTAGTTAAAGCTGAGAGTTTGTTATATTTCTCTTTCCAACATTTATTTCATCATTAATATTTGCATTTCTCCTGCACAACATTAAATATCTCTTGAAAAAGACTTCCTTGGAATACTTTCATATGCATATAAACTTGTTCAACATAATTTTTCACTTTTTAGTGAAATTGCAAAAGTTAGTTTTGAACATTTGCAAATGGTGATAAATTCCTTTTTTTGATTCCCATGTTTTTTTCTTTTTCAGCTGGTATATAATCTTAGAGTTGGAAAGAATCCCTCCCTTTTCCACTAAAAATGTAGTTTTAGGCCAGCAGTATCAGCATCACCATGGAATTAGTTAAAAATGAAAAATCTCAGGCCCTGCACCAGCCCTGCTGAATCACGGTCTGTATTTTAACAAGATCACCAAGTGATTTGTGTGTGCATCGTATTAGTTTTTCATCATTGTGGAACAAATTAGCAAAAACTTTGTGGATTAAAACACAGTTATTATCTCACAGTTTCCGTGAATCAAAAGTTTGGGCACATCTTAACTGGATCCTTTGCTCAGGAACTCACAAGGCTATAAAGGTGTTGGCTGGGCTGTGTATTCATCTGAAGGCTCAACAGGAAAAAAAAAAAACCACTTCCAAGCTCATTCAGATTATTGGATAATTCATTTCTTGTCTGTATTCTCTCAGCTGGAGGCCACCCTTGAGTCCTAGAGGTCACCTGCAGTCCCTTGCCATGTGCACCTCCTCAACATGGCTGCTTACTTCACCAAGTCAGCAAGAAAGAATCCCTCGCTCTCTCATACATGCTAATAAGAAGCCAGATAGATAGATACATGTGTACATATATAGTAATCATGGGAGTGATATTCCGTCAACTTTGCCATTGTTAGAAGGAACTCACAGATCTTGTCCACACTCCAGGGGAGAAGATTATACAGGTGTGAACATGGGAATCATTCTAGGGTATTTTCTGCCACCTATGTTAAAGTTTGAGAAGCAACAATCAAATCTAATATTTTACCATCTTCCTACAGGTGCTACCTAATTCTTTGTATCTGAATGACTTTTCCTAAGTGACACAACTTTCTCTTCCTCTACTTTGCTTTTTAAACCACTTTCACTGGCTTCCATACCAACTGCTCTACCCAAACATCACTTGCTAAGATCACCAGCGACTTTTCTGTCACCAAATCTAACAGCTGCTTGTTCTTTCCTACATGGCTTCTCATCAGCATTTGCCATGGCTGTCATTTTATTGTTGACACTTTCTCTCTTCCGGTGGCTTCCTCTGTCTCTCACTCTCCCAGTTTCCTTCTTACCTCTCTGGTAACATTTTACCAGTTTTCTTTCCATGATCTTCCTTCTCCTTCCAGCTTTTTAAATGATGGAATTTCTCAGGTCTCAGCCTTTTGCTTTTCTCACTCAGCTTTCTCTTGCAGGCAATCCCTCCACTTCCACCTCAGCCCAGACCTCTCCTCTGAGCTTCAGTCTTATATTCTGAACTTCACCTGGATTTAGTCTCAAAGACTACAAATTTTACATGCTCCCAAACCAACTTTTCATATAATCCACAGTTCTATAACTCTGTAATTGATACCTCACTGCACTCTGTTTTTCTCAAAATCATCACACTACCTTCTCCCTCACCCTCACACCCAATCTTTCACCAACTCTTTCCGGTTTTATCTCCTAAATACTTCTCAAAGGTGTTTATATTTTAACGTCCACAAGCAAGAAATATAACCAAAGCCAACACACTTGTCTGGACCACGGCACAGGTGATTCTCATCTTCCAGTAAACGGCATTTATTGAGTCTTCACTTTTCCAGATTGAAAATTCCCAGTTCCCAGTTCCAGTCATTCCATAGCTATATGATTCTAAGTTGATTCTCAGGAACTTAATGCAAAGTCTCAGATCCATTGTCAGCAATGGAGAACGGAGTTCACTAAGACCAGCCAAGCAGCAAAAATGTGTGGTCCCTTCCAGGCGAGAGTCTCTGGAACTGTCCACAGAGCCTTTTTCTACATTCTTTATTTCATAAATTGGGTTTCTCTACTCTGACACTGGACAAGCGTACACGTTCTGTCACCTGGTAAAGCCTAATGAGAGTTGTTACAGAGTCACTATCTTCCCCAGTAGCTAGTTTGGAGACTGAATAGATAACTCTGGGACCAATGGTCTAGAGAACGTTGAGGATACAATTGAAGCCTTTATCTCTTCCACCTAGCCCCAGCTCAGTAGTTCTCTAATAATCTATAACTCATATGCTGATTTTGGCATTAGGGTTAACTTCGTTTCTTTGTGGTCTTTGATCTCCTTGAAAATGGGAAGTCTGCAAAATGCAGTCACCAGATAGAGGGAGGACTCATGGTAGCTGTTTTCATCTTAGACATGCTCACTGCCAGTGTTCCTTAGGGGCATCTCCATGCTAGACTGAGTGTTCTTCCCTTTGTCCACTCTTACACTATCTCATAATCATGTCCCCTATATGCCTCCCTGACTGCCTTCCCATTCTTCTCTTTTTCTCTCATCTTGCCACTTACTTCTCAGGCATTTCACACTTCCCTCCATACCTCAGGACACCTCTCCCTTCCCCAGCTCATTACACTGTGCCAAATTCACCTCTCATCTCATATGTTAGCCAGATGCCAGCTGTCCCTCCTCACCCCACCCACCATTCTCCATATTAGGCTATCTTGCCTCTTAAATATCTTATAGATTGTTCCACTTCTAAGGCCTGAAGCACTGATCCAATGTCACTTTTCAATATTCACTCAGCAGCACTACCTGCTGCATCCCTCAGACTACCTCTCTTGTTAGGGAATTGCGCTTACATATTTTGTTCACGGCCCTTGAGACCAAGATTTAATTCAAAATCCATGGTTTTCCTACCTTATCGTGGTCCTCTCTTCCCTTGCCTCAGTACGTACTTTTGCGCACATCTTATTATGCTTCCTTTGTTTGCAGCTCTCATGTATCTACATCCACCCCAGTCAGAAGCACGTTGCTTGCAGGACCATATTACACTTGCACGCCCAAAACTCCCGGACAATCTGTTTGCCTGGCATAGCCCTTCGGCAACCTCACCTTGGAGCTCTTCATTCTGTGGAGCCTCCATCTGCTGAGAACCCTGACATTCCCTGCCTGGGACTGCTGAATCTGACCCCCGAGAGCTCCTGCCAATCTGGTGTTTATCAAAGAAGCTGCTCATACACCAACTGGAGGTGAGAAGGTATGGTTATGCAAAGTACGATTACAGTTTTAGTAGTGACCAAAGAGCAGTCTAAAACGATCATGCTCTGTTTTTGTACCACACAGAATTTCTGTATCGCTTTTTGGAGAAATTTCCTCAGTGGATTATATCTGTTTTTAATAGATTGTGAGTTGTCTGATGACAGGTCTTTTTATTTCCTTATCTATCTAGCCCTAGCTCTAACACAGTACCTGAAGCATACTAGAGGCTCAATAAATATTTCTGAATGAGTGTTCTGTGGTTCATTGTAGAAGCAAGATTTAGAGACAGCTTAATGTGGAAGGACTGTCTAATCCTTGGGAATGGAAATTGGTGACCCATTGTGGGGAGCATATAGAGGCAGTAGAGGGTCAGAGAGTCAGAAGACCTGGGATAAAGACCTTTTTCACCCACTAGCTGGGTGAACTTGGACAAGACTTTCTAAAGTTTATTATTTACCAAATAGTAAAAAATAACCCCTCTTCTGATGTATCTATTCAATGGTACAAAGACAATGGATGGAGAGGCTGCTATTTGCCTTTCATGTGTAAGGATGAGAGGGGCTTCATTCATCCTTTGGAAACTGGAATAAAGATCTTACAGTACCCAACAATCTTGAAATTTTCAAATTCTAGTTGCCATCAGTCAGTCTGAATACATTTTATGGCACCCTACCAGCATTGTAATAAGCACTTAGGGTGAGTAGATAGGAAGAGAAAAGAAAATCATAGTACATTTACTCCTAGATATTTGCCTGGAAAATCAAATGGGTCAAAGGACATAAGGTATTCAGAGAAGAGAGGGATCAGTGAGTGCACAAGTAATCTGAGAAAGCTTCCTGGAGGAAGAACAACTGGAACTAGACGTAGAAGCAATGTGTAGATTGGAATGGTAGAAGGTAAATGAAGAAGTCAACAAATGTTGATCTTCTAACAAGTAATAGGTGCTCTACAAATGTTATTTAATCTTCATAACACTAACTAGGTAAAAACAACCATCTCCTTTTTACTGTAAGTACTGACAGTGTACCAGGCACTGTGCTTAGAACTTAATATACAGAGATGGATCAAAATGGTACCTGACGTTAAACAGCACAAGGTTTACTAGGGGAGACATATAAGCAAAAAAAGAGAGCATAATGGGGCTTGGATGAATCCTCTGGTTTCGATGAAAGCCTACAGCCCACTCTGGGGATGTAGGGACAGCTCCAAGAGCTGAGACCTGAATAATTAGTAGGAATTAGTCAGGTAAGAAATGGGAAAAAGAGAAGGAAAGTAATCAGAAAAAGGCTGATCCAGGCAGAGGGAATAACCTGAGCTACGGCATCCACTTGTGAACAAGAGGATGTGTGTGTGTGGGAACTACAAAAAGTAAGCCGTATCAAAATTTTTTAAGCTTTTTATTTTGGAAAATTTCAAATATATATAAAAGTATAGAGAGTAGTATAGGGAGCCCCTATGAATTCAACACCTTGCTATCATCTCTTGTGTCATCTATATCCCAATCAGTCCCCTCAATCTTGCTATTCTGAAGAATAATTCAGATATTTTATGGCCCATCTGTAAATATTTCAGTGTGTGTTTCTAAAAGACAAGTACTCTTTTTATTAAATGTAACTATAATCCTATTGTCGCATATAAAATTTTTAACACTGATTTCTCAATATCAATAAATCTCCAGTTAGTGCTTAAATTTTCCCTATTATTCCACAGATTTTTTTTTTTTCATTAGTTGACTCTAAGTGTGATCCAAGAAAGGTCTATACATTGCAATTGGTGGACTTAATTCTAAATCTCTTTCATTGTATATGTCTTTCCTCCCTCTAATTTTTTCTTCCCTTGTTTTTATTGAAGAAACAGAGTTGTTTGCCCTATAGAGTGCCCCTGTGAAGTCCTGTGGTATTTTTAATATGTCTCCATTTTCCCTGCATGACCTGTATATTGGTATCTATCTCTAGATACACATTTAAAGAATTTAAAGTGGGAGTTGTAAAGTGGCTTGAGAAAAAAATGAGAAGATGAATACTTTAAAAAGAACTTTTTTGGTGACTTAGGATGATATTTTGAAGAGGACTTGAAGCACATACTGATGAAGATCAAAGACCACAGCCTTCAGTATGGATTACACCTCAACATAAAGAAAACAAAAATCCTCACAACTGGACCAATAAGCAAAATCACGTAAACAGAGAAAAGGTTGAAATTGTCCAGAATTTCATTTTACTTGGATCCACAATCAATACCCATGGAAGCAGCAGTCAAGAAACCAAAAGACGCATTGGGCAAATCTGCTACAAAAGACCTCTTTAAAGTGTTAAAAAGCAAAGATGTCACTTTGAAGACCAAGGTGTGCCTGACCCAAGCCATGGTATTTTCAATCGCCTCCTATGCCTGAGAAAGCTGAACAATGAATAAGGAAGACTGAAAAAGTATTGATGTCTTTGAATTGTGGTGTTGGTGAATAATATTGAATATACCATGGACTGCCAGAAGAAAGAACAAATTTGTCTTGGAAGAAGTACAGCCAGAAAGCTCCTTGGAAGCAAGGATGATGAGACTTTGTTACAAGTGTTTTGGGCATGGTACTAGGAGAGACCGGTTCCTGGAGAAGGACATCATGCTTGGTAAAGTAGAGGGTCATCAAAAAAGAGGAAGACCCTCAGTGAGGTGGATTGACACAGTGGCTGCAATGGTGGGCTCAAGCATAGCAGTGACTGTGAGGATGGCACAGGACTGGGCAATGTTTTGTTCTGTTGTACATAGGGTTCCTATGAGTTGGAACTGACTCAAAGACACTGACACAACAACATAACAACGGGATGATATCTTACAATGCTAACTGAAGGTTTTATTTTTAGTTGTTTCCTGCTTTCTGCATCATGCCCCTCTCCCTCCACCCCTCCCCACCTTCCCAAATTATCAGCAGTGAGCACAGTCTATGGATAGAATTATTACATCAAAAACGCAGAAAGAAAAAGAGTCAATTGTCAGCTTTTGAGTTTCAAAAGAGACTTTTGGAGGAGCTACAGACTGACCAGTGTAGACAGAGGCCAGGTAGCCAGATTGACTCAGATATCTCAATCAATGCCAGAATTTCTGGGTGCTGGGAACCAGAGATCCCCGTCGAGTAGAAATCTTCATAAATTCTAATGAGAAGAGATGCTGACAGCTGAGGACCTGATACCTTCCCACCTAATGCTTTGGCACTGGGGAACTTAGACTAAATCATAGGCAGAAGGAGTGAGGTAGAAACCCTAAGCTGACTGAAATCACAACAACAACAACAATAAAAAGCCCTAAATTGACTATTCAACACGAATTGCTTAAAATTGAATTTTTTACTTTTGAGGGAAGGGGAGGCTGGAGGTAGAAAAATAAAATGATATTGTTGAGTACATTTGACTCTGCAGAAAGACTAGTGTAGTCCTTGCAGATGCTATGCTTAGGATCTTGAATTGCTGTCGCAGGAGAATGCACGTTTATTACTGCCCATCCCATTAGTGGCCAGGAACATTGCTCATCTTCTGGGAGTTTCAGCCCATCAGGATACAATTCAAAACAAGAGTCTTCTAAAGCGCATCTAAGCTAACGGTTCCATCAACTATGCCTATGACTCCTCTTTCTCCCTCACCCTGTCTTTTCTCTTCGCCTTTTTCTCTTCTGCTTTCTGCCCCTTCTCTTTGTTCCCATCTTCCCCCCACTCAAAAAAAAAAAAAAAAAAAGACTTTTAAGAGTCAAAGGCATGATTCTATTTTTTTTTCTAACTGTAGGGTTTTCAGTTTGATTATACTGGCATTCTGCATTCCCAGAAAGGTGTCCACGGCTGAAAGGACTATGACAAAGAAAACATGTTGCTGTTCCAAGTGGATGAGTGTGTCTGAGAGGCCAATAGTCATTCTCTTCAAGCACAGGCTGACTTGCAGGGCTGTAGGCTTTCTTTTGTTCCCCATGAATTCCCAAGGGTTCGGACAGACTCATTCTCCAATGCCCTCATAGTCTTTCCCTCTTGCCAAAACTTCAGCCAGAATAAACCAAAAATGAAACGAGAGAAAGGTCGCTGCATTTTTCTGGGGACCTAAACTAGCTTTCCAGATTTATCTTTGGTTTTTCTACCTCATGCTCTCTAGCCACAGCCTCATTGTCCTTCACTGTTTCCCGTACCATGCCAGAGCCTGTGTAGAATTTCCTTCTTTCTCTTCACACTTGGAAGAACTCTTAACATTCTCCAAGACCTCTGTGAGGTGTCCTACCCTACATAACGCCTTTCTTGTCAATCCACCCTACTATTCCTAACCAGGCATCTTTAGTCCTTCCTTTTATATTCCTTTAGTATTTGATCAAATCTCCACATTGGCACATCTGATGAATTGTAATTACCTCCTTTTTTTTTTAGAATTCAGTTTCTTTGAGAGCAGGCAGGGCCTGAGTTTAATTCTCTAATTTCTACCCTTCTAAGTAGCCATCAAATTATTTCTAAAAGGATGGTTGGAAAATATGGAATCAAAAGGGGCATAAAGCAATATTTTGATTACTTGGGCTCTAGAATGTTGAAGGCCTGAGTAATCCCCTTCTATTAACCTCTGGACTATCCTGTGAGTTGGCCACAAACATAATTATGCTGCTGTCATTTTGGATTCGAGGATCATTATAGGGCCCAAATTAATTCCAAACTTCCAGGAAAAGCAGACCATGGCATTCCAACAAATTATACCAAGCTGGTTTATGTAAATATTTTTCTGCAGTTTTATGTCTTTGAGTTGGGGGTCTAATTTCCAATGTAAGCAGAGAGCTCTGATGAGGAGTACAAAATCCCCACGAGGTTTCAGTTTGAGTATTTATGAATATTCTGTAGTTGCTGCCTTTTATTTTTCCTGGAAGATCTTTATTATTTGGAGAACAATTAATCATATTCTCAGGGAAAATGAGGAAGCCAAGCCACCTGGTGAAGCTTTGTGATAGTTTTTGTTTCCAAAATGAGCAAAATAGTACCCTTAGTTGTGCATTTTCCTAGGAATTGCTTATCTCCTGTATCTATCTGCACACATGTCCACGGGCTTAGATGGAATTCCATTACCAAGTAGCCAACTGAAGTGCACTGTGCAGGCAAAAGCCTCCTGCTGTCAGAATTGGCTGATCGTTGGCACACCCACTCTTCAGAGTGAGCGATTTAGGCCAAATGCTGAGGCCTAGAATTACATCTTATATTTTATTCTGGTAAGTTGCCCAACTCACAAAAATGGGAAATATTTCTAGAATTTCAGAGGTTAATAGGAGGCAGCAGCTAACAGTCTGTTGAGTGCCCGCTATGGGCTTGATGTATGTTATTTATTTCACTCTTATATGACATTCATTTTTTTATTTCATAGAGGAGGAAACTCTCAAAAAGATGAAGTGATGTACAGAAAGGCAGGTAAAATAAGTGCTCTGGAAGCATTTTCTTAGTGCTTCAGGTCTCCAGAGCTCAGCGTGAAGGCTGAGAATCCATGTAAGCTGACTTAGGCTAGAAAGAGATGGAAAAAGGAAGGATGGTTAGCATCCTCCCAGAAAACATAGACTTTGAAGACAGTCCCCAGCTCTGTTGCGGAAAGGCCAGCCATTCTTCTCTGCATCTTAGTTTCCACTTCAGGAAACTGAGAGGGTCAGGCTCAATTCTTCCTCGTATCTTTCCAAATTAGATGTTCTAAAATGAAGGAGTCAAGAACGTAAAATGAGAACAAGACAATGTAAAATGAGAAAAATTTGAAGATTGCTGTTTCCCATACTTAGTGCTCTACTTTTTTTTTTTTTGCTCTTTTTACTTTTCCTTTTCCCACAGATTTGTATATGGACCAAACCACAACCAATCCCATTGCCATCTAGTCAATTTTGACTCATAGCTACCCTATAGGGCAGAGTATCACTGCCCTATAGAGTTCCCAAAGAGCACCTGGTGGATTCAAACTGCTGACCTTTTGGTTATCAGCTGAACTCTTAACCACTACGCCACCAGATTTTCCTGTGTTTGGACAGTTTGGTGAATTTTTGGAAGGCCACTGGGCAGAAGAGGTGTCCTATGGACCATCCCACCTTTATTTATGCCAAGGTATTCTTCCCCTGAACTGCTTAATTGAAAGCTTATACCTGGATAGAGAGTAGCCATATGCATCTTTCCTTTCAAACAAAGATACCACCTATGAGCTAGCTGACTTACTTCCTAAGGCTAGACTAGGTAGTGACACCTAGTGTTCCATCCTCTTGGTGCTCTCTAAAAGATGTGAACTTTCCACGTACTGCTGTTTATCTGAGAGTCGAGAAGAACCAGTAATGATTGTGATCAGTACACTGTGAAGGTTAAATATGTGGTGTCTGCAGTCAGACAGTTTGGATCTAGGCTGTACCACTTGTTAGCGTGAAATAAACAAATGAATATCCGCCTCAGATGTTATCTTCATAATTTAATTGCTTTTGTCCCACAGAACCTTAATCCTGGGGCCAAGTTGGGCTGCTGCAGCAACATTTTCCCTTTATTTGTACAGTAAGGGCTTGGACCAGATCCATCACTAAGATGTCTTCTACATCTACTCTTCTAGGTTTTCCTGGTCATGGGTGAAGTTTTACCTCCATCTTCTGTCTCCAAATGGGGAGAATGGATGAGGCCTCAGAGTTCAAAACTCAGGAAGAGCTCCATGGGAGAGATAAACTCCTCCTCCATGCCTAAGAAACTCTCCCTGTCGTCTGTCACCTCCAGAGACATTCATCCTGGGTGTGACAGCTTGGAGACACTTAGGCCTAGGCCTGGAATGCTGACCAAAACCACAATATTTTGCCTTAAGACTTGACCTTGGTTATATGGTCGATCCCCTTAGAAAGACGAGGCTTTAAACTATTTCTAGTTCTATAGACCACAGTGTAGAAGAAAAATCTGAGTCCCAGAACTCCTGAAAGAGAGCTTTGATCACTCGCTGATACTCTCCCTGGTGTATTCTACTTTTGGGAGTCCCTGAAAACCCCTAGAGTCTCTAGAAGAGCCCTAAAATATACTGTAAGAGGTTCCTAGCAACTCTGCTCAGCACAGTATAGGAAGCACAGCTACCATTTAAACCTATTATAGGTCTGAAATGAAGAGCATAGGTCAAAGAGGGTGTGTCAGTTTGCTATTGATGGATCTAGTGGCCATCTGGGCAGTTCTGATCGCAGCAGGGCTACCTCAGGTGCCTGTGGTTAGTTTCCGATTGGTTGGTAAGTGGTTCTGCTGACCCAGGCTGGGCTCTTTTACATAACAGGAGCCTCAGCCAGGACAACTGGCCCGACTGGGCTCTGCTCCATGTGGTCTCTCATCTTCTAGCGAGTTAGGCAAGGATTGTTTTCAGCTAGGCTGGGCATGTTGTCCTGGCAAGGCAGAGGTCTGAGGAAGAGCAGAAACATGAATTGGTCTCTTGAGGTTTTGGCTTGAAACTGTTTCAATATTGAACATACCACGGACTGCCAGAAGAACAAACAAATCTGTCTTGGAAGAAGCGCAGCCAGAATGCTCCTTAGAAGCGAGGATGGCGAGACTTCATCTCATGTACTTTGGACATGTTATCAGGAGGGACCAGTCCCTGGAGAAGGACATCATGCGTGTAAAGTAGACGGTCATTGAAAAAGAAGAAGACTCTCAATGAGATGGGTTGACACAGTGGCTACAGTAATAGGCTCAAACATAGCAATGATTGTGAGGATGGTGCAGGACCAGGCAGCGTTTTGTTCTATCATGTGTATGATCACGATGAATCAGAACCCATTTGACGGCACCTTAAAAAAAAAAAAAAAAAAAACCCACTACCCTTGAGTCAATTCCGACTATACCGACCCTGTAGGACAGAGTAGAACTGCCCCATAGAGTTTCCAAGGAGCGCCTGGTGGATCCGAGCTGCCGACCTTTTGGTTAGTAGCCATAGCACTTAACCACTACACCACCAGGGTTTCCTATGGCACGTTACAACAATAAAAACATTGTTTTTCAAGTGCTTACTGTATGCCAGGAATATTGCTTGACTCTAACAATAATAATGGTAAAAGCTAATTTTTTTGAGTGCTTAAAATTTCCCAGGCAAGGTCCTTAGTGTTTTAGGCACGTTTTCTTGTTTAATCTCCTCAAAAACACTATGAGGCTGATATTCTCATTTGTACTATATAAATAGGCATATGCAATTTAGAAATGTTTAGTAATTGGCCTGAGGTCACATGGCTAATAAGTGGTGGAATTGAATTAGACTCTAAGTCCTCAAACTCCAGAAGCAGCCCTCTTAACAAGTACAAACCCGTTCCCTTACACGGTATATTGGTTCAGAGTCTGGGCTGCAAGTATAGAATCAAGCGTTTTAAGCTCACAACAGGGAAGGGATGGATTCTTTATCACCATGTAGGCTGGCATGCAATTGGGTCTCTGTATTGGACTGGAAAAAGGATGTGAGCTTTCTAACAAACTCAGAACATTCTTTCATTCTCTCATGCAAGTAACTTTTCCTGTCTTTCTACAGCCTGACTTTGTAGATTTCCCGTGTACTAGTTTCCCTGTCCTCAGTTTTCTGATGACAACTGTTCATAAGTTTACATCTCCTCTGCTCAGGAGAGGATGTAGGTTGACACTGGAATCTCTTAGTTCCAAATCCTAAACTTCTGGAGAAGAACTCTGATTGGACCACAATGGAGCAAATGTCTTCCTCTGATCTAATCAACTGAGGTCAGGGGACCTAGACTTATTGTATGAAATGCCCACTCCCATTTCAACCACATGGTGTTGGGAGACGTGGGAGGGTAGGTTCCTGGAAAGGCTTGGAGAGAAAACGTTAGGCATGCGTTCTTCATCAGATCTTAGTCCTGTGTCATCCCTGTGGGGTGGGGAGTTGATCCCCTAATTTGAAAATGAAAAAACTAAAACAGAGTTATTAAGTTATTCTGGTAGTGGCAAAGGAAAACTTTGAGGTGAAAATAATGATAGGATCTGATAATTGGCTTTCAGGCATTATGGAAGAAAGAAGAATAAAGACTGAGTTGACTTTTGGATCCCCTGGGCCTGTAGGATGGTATTACCAACAGAAACAGAAAACAGAAGGATTGGGAATATAGGGAGATAGTGATAATTTTAAATTTTGCTATGTTAGTGTAGGGTGAGGCAATCAAGAGCAGAGGAAGAACGTTTTAAAATGGCTGACTGGGCTGGAGGCTCTGAATCAGACAAGAGAAGCCAGGTCGCAAGTATTGGCAGGAGCCTAAGAGCTACAGGTTGGGCTGTATTGAGCATGACTTACAGAGGTCCTAAAGGAAGTGGAACAATGAGGGGTTTCAGTCAGGGATAGAGATTTTAGCTTTCAAGTTCCTGGAAGAAATCATCTCAGTTTAATGGCGTTTTAGCAGAGGCCACACTGATGATATGGAGATAAACATGGAGATTTTTGGATCTGAAAGACTTGCAGAAACCTGAGTATCATTCATAAGAACGTTAAAGTCCCCACACATACGAAGGTGGAAGTTAACTGGCATGACTGAACTAGGTGCTTTTATATGTGTTATAACACCCCATCTTCGCAGCAACACTGTGAGTTGGTTATTGTCTCCATTTGGAAGGTGAGGACCTTGGTGAATTTCGAGATTAATTAATTTGCCCCAGGTCAATGGTAGCACAGCAAGGAAAAAAATCCGCCTCTATTTGCCTCCAAAGCCCATTCTTTTCATGTGACGCTTGACCAGGTGGATTTGGGAGGTGTTGAGTGGTGGGAGAGGTACAGAGGCTCTGGCTCAGCGCGTCTTTATATAAAAGCACCCAAGGCTGCCCTCCCAATTGCCAGAGCTGTTTACTGTACCAGCCAGCCTGATGGTCTGTCATACCATCCAGGGGATGTGGTGGGACTGGCTGTAGAGTTTGTATAAATAACAGGTCTCTGTTATTCTTTTAATGCCTGTGGAAGTAGCAGTCAAGAAATCAAACAATTTATTGCATTGGGCAAATCTGCTGTAAAAGACCTCTTTAAAGTGTTGAAAGGCAAAGATGTCACTTTGAGGACTAAGGTGTGCCTGACCCAAGACATGGTATTTTCATTCCCTTCATATGCACATGAAAGCTGGACAATGAGTAAGGAAGACCAGAGAAGAATTGATGCGTTTGAATTATGATGTTTGCAAAGTCATGGACTGCCAGAAGAACGAGCAAGTCTGTCTTGGTGGATGTACAGCCAGAGTGCTCCTTGGAAGTGAGGATGGCAAGATTTTGTTTCATGTACTTTGGACATGTTATCAGGAAGGGCCCAGTCGCTGGAGAAGGATATCGTGCTTGATAAAGTAAAGGATCAGCAGACCCTTGATGAGATGAATTGACACAGTGGCTGCAACAGTGGGCTCAAGCATAGCAACGGTTTTGAGAATGGCACAGGACTGGGCAGTGTTTCCTTCTGTTGTGCGTAGGATCGCTATTTGTTGGAACTGACTTGACAACACCTAACAACAACATTACTCTTTTAGCAATAAATCAATCCTACTTTGAAAATAAGTTTGGGTACCAAAGTGGCTGGAAATTTTTCTACCAGGTTTTGTTTTGCCATAACATTGTTCTGGCAATATCTGCTTACCTGCCTGAATACCTTAATTCCTCTTACCTCTCTTCTCTTTTTCTGTGTTTCTATTTCTCCTTCTCTGTATCACTTATTATCTGTATCTCAGTCTGTATTTCTCTCTTTCTCTCTCTCCTTAACTATATTGCTCTTCTTCTGGCAGCTCGAAATAGAATGTTCTCATAGGAATCTTTAGCCATTTGTAAATAAGCACTATGTATGTTTTTAATAATCACTGAGATTTTTTTTACTTGCAAAATTTAAAGGGGCTAGCACAGGGAATTTGCATTCAGGTAGATGAAAATTCTGGCCACAGATTGTGCTCAGGGCGCTTTTGTAAAAAGCTTTTAATCTATAAAATGTCGAAGATTCAAGTTCTAACAAGTAGTCTTATTAAAGTTTCTTAACATTCCAGAGATGAACTCCCTGAAATATTTAAAAAATTTTCATTTAGTGACAAGGAGCGGCTTCGTTTTCAATATGTTGCCAACAGTTCTCTTGCTTGAACTTTTCAAGGTTTTGAGTTGTCTTTTTTCTGTGTGTGGAAGTGTTAAAATAATGACACGATTGTGCATCAATCAAAGTGCGGCATATGGCTGAGGAGGGCCACAGTGCTTTCCAAGTAACAGAGCTGTTCCAGTATTAACCAGACTGAATTTTGTTACTCTGAGAGACATCTGGAAAAGGGGAGCTCTGAAGACCAGCAGAGAGGGTAAAATGGGGGTTTTTGTATGAAAGATCAAGGGAAAAAAAAATGGTGACTACTTTGCAGAAAACATTAGTTTCTTACTACTGTCTGAGTCCTCTGCAGCCTCAGGGTTAGGCAAAGGGAGATGCCATGTATAGTACATTGGATTTACATGGAACGGGAAGAGCTAGGAAGCTCCTTTATACCAGTACGGTCCAGTGAAGGACCCCTTCTCTGGAAAAGGTGTTATAGTAAGAACATTTATTACAGTCAGTTTTAAATTCAACTCACAGCCTCACTATTTGCCAGCTGTGTGACTTTGTGCCATTTATTTAAACTCCCTTCCATTTCTCAATTTTAATTTCCTCACATCACCTATGTGTTGATTTCATGTAAATGTATAGGTAAGGTGCAAGCACTAGCCTGACATTTACTGAATGCAAAATCCGTTTCTTCTCTACTTCTTGGGTCTCCGGAAGGAGGATTGGATTGCCTTCTTCAGATGGTCAGTATTATGCATCAACTTGGCTAGGCTAGAGCCCCCAGTTACTAAATAAAATATTAATCTAGTAGGTATTGCTATGTAGGTATTTTGTAAATGTGATTAATATCTATAATCAGTTGATTTTAAAGAAGGATTATTCACTGTAACATGGGTGGGCCTTACCTAATCAGTTGAAAGACTTTAAGAGCAGAACTGAGGCTTCCCGGAGGAAGAAGAAATCAGTCTATCGACTGCAACTTTAGCTTCTGTCCAAGAGTTTACAGCCTTCCCTTCTGCAATCAGGTAATGATATATATATATATATATATACTTTTTTTTTTTTCTCCCTTGTTCTGTTTCTCTGGTGTAACACTGAATAACAAAGATTTTGGTCTCAGAAAATTGGGTACTGTTGCAACAAATACCTAAAAATGTGGAAGTGTCTTTGGAATTTAGTAATAAACAGAGGCTGGAAGAATTTTGAGGTGCATGATAGAAAACCCCTAGATTGCGTTTTTGGTGAGGTCTCAGTAGGAAATTAGGAACATATTGTTGGAAACTGGAGGAAAGGCAATTCTTGTTATACGTTGGCACAAAGTCTTGCTGAACTGTGTCCTAAAGTTGTGTAGAAAGCAGAACTTATACTTAATGAAATTGGATATTTAGCTGAGGATGTTTGCAAGCCAAGCATTGAAAGCTGTGGTCTGGTTTCTTCTTGTTGTTTGTAGTAAAATGTGATACTAAAGAGATAAATTGAGGTAAGACTTGTTAAGTGTTAAGGAATCAGCATTTGGATGTTTGAGAAATTGTCAGCCTATCAGGATTACAAAAATTAGGAGATTCACTGTTACAAAGTATGCTCTGAAGAGAAAGCCAAGGGTGAGAATGAACAACCACTGACTATTGTCTCAAAAGGATCAAAAGATCAGAATATTCTCTCACACAGAGGGATGTTTAACATTAAGCATGTGACTCATGGAACCACTTAACCATCTCAGCATAAGCCAGAAGTAGTGATAGGATTACCTAGAAGAGACAAAATTTTATCTCCTGGGAGTTTCCAGGAGAGATTTAAAAAAATCCCTTTTGCCTAATGGTGTGAATCCTTGTGACATACATGGGAGATCCACAAGGTTTTTGAAAATGTCATCTAGCAGAAACACTGTGAGCTTAGAATGAAAGGGGCAGACACAGGAAGAAATGAAAGAAGACTCTTGAGCTCCCAAAAATCTATGGCAGCTTCAGGAAAGTAATATGCTTCTCTAGGAAGACTTACTCAATTTGTCTTCAATGTTGCTGTCCATTCCCTTTTCTACAGCATATTTTTCATGTACTATTTTAGCACTTAAATACGTGGTTTACATACTTGTCTCCTCTCCTTGAAGATATTGGCAGTGGCTCCTTTATTTTTGGATCTTGGTGTTTAGTAGTTCCTGGCACATAGTAGATCTCAATAGATATTTGTTGAATGAACAAATGGATGGGTGAATGAATAAATCAAATTTGGGACAAATACTGAGTGATCAGGAATTACCTACGGAGAAACCATTTAAAGACGTTATAGAAAATTAGAAGAGAAACACCTGAAACATTTCATTGCCTTGGAATCAAGGTACTGATCTAGAACAGGTGCTACAATGAAGGGCCACTGAACAGATTGAAAGTCTGACTGGCCTAGAATCCCAGGCATGAAACTCATGTTGGCTCATTCACTTCTCTTTTGTTGTAGTGTTTCCTGTCCCATCCTTGGTGGTTTAATCCCTTTGACTCTTCACTCTCCTTTCTAGCCTCATCTGTTTACAATTCCACCTCCCTCTGCTTCAGCTACACTAAACAACTTAGAGTTGCCTGATGAAAGCACCAAGCTCTGTCATCATTTTGTGCCTTTTACATAGGCTGTTCCCTTTGCCAGGAGCACCTTTTCTGTCTTCATCTCCTGGGGAAGGCCTAGTTATACGTCAATATCCAGCTTTTGTAGCAGCTCCTCTGGGAAGACTTTCTCAGTCCCCCACCCTCAAGTTCAGTTGAGCTCTTCCAATGTTGGGAAATCACTCTACTTGTTTGAACTCCCTGTTATACCTTGTCACACCAGATAGCAAATATGTCTATGAATCATGTAAATCAGTTCTGAGTTCATGGAAGGCAAGAATTCCATCATATATTTATATGAAGACTAATGAGGCCAGGGCACAATGCTAAATCCCCGATTTATATTTACGTTTATCATAGCTTTGTAAATTATGATACTTTTCTGGAAAAGTGCAGTAAAATGCCCTAAGGAATGATGGCTTTCTTGGTTAACTTGAAGGCACTACTGAGGATAAGAGTATGCTTGAATATTGTCTGCCCTTCCTACCTGATGTGAACCAGAGTAACAGGACACCTGGTACATTGAGTGTTCCAAATAATTGTTGTTTCAGTGAATAATGCTGATTATAATAAGAATAAATGATATTAGTTAACACTTGCACTATGCCAGGCACTGATCTAAACATGCAAGAACTCATTTAATCCTTACAACATACTAGGAGGCAGATACTATTACAATGATCATTTCCCAAAGAAATGGAGGCATAGGAATGTCAATTGGTCCACACAGGGCTACACTGCAGTGGAACTGGAATATTTCACTGGCTCTGCAGCCAGACCTTCAAGCTCTGGGCTATACTGCCTGTGAGGATATGAAGGAAGGCCCACTACAAATGTCAGCTTTTCTTTGATACATCTCTAGTTTGTGTTCCACTTTGAACAAGATGCTTTTAACTCCTGTAATCCTCAAAGGAAAGGGTCTGCCCACCTATTTTTCCACTACCTGACTTTCCTGTCTATTGGACTGGAGAGTGCTTGCCCCACCCGCTATATGAGACTGCAAGTTCCTTGACAGTAGGAATAATTCTTTATATCCTCCCTCATAGGGCCCTGGTGGCCCAATGGTTAAGCGTTCGGCTGCTAACCAGAAGGTTGGCAGTTCGAATCCAACAGTTGCTCCTTGGAAACCCTATGGGGAATTCAACTCTGTCTTGTGAGTTGAAATTGACTCAATGGCATTTTTTTTTTTCTTTTTTGACTCATAGTCTATGGCAATGCTTTGCAAGGAGCGGAGGCATAAAATATGTTAAACGAAATGATCAGTTAGTTACACGGCTCCTCGTTTCCAGGAGTTTGGTAATCTATGCCAGCATAAACAAATGTGAGTGGGTGCCTCACTTGCCCGAGCTTCTCCTTCATACCACTCATCACTAGAACATTTTTAGAACTTTGTTCTGTGCCTACCTGCCTACCTACCCACTCTAACCCCGTCCCACATCATAGCAAACTAACTGAAATTTGTCCACAGCCCACATAAAATGAGATCTTATTATTTTACAGTTAGATAAGTTGAGTTGCAGTTGACTAATAGACCTAATGTTATTTTTGTAGGTATTTAAAGAGATATAAGATTAAATTTTATAGTTTTTCTTTTTTCGTTTTGTAGACAATCATTTGTTGTTGTTATTAAATATTTTACTAGGCTTTTTAAAAGATCTTTGCCCTAGCTGCTCTTCTTTTTTTTTTCTATTGTGTTTTAAGTGAAAGTTTACAAATCAATTCAGTCTCTCATAGAGACTTGTTTTGTACTCCTAGCTGCTCTCCACCTAATAAGACAGCACACTCCTCCTCTCTACCCTGTATTTCCCATGTCCATTCAACCAACTACTGTCCCTCTCTGCCTTCTTATCTCACCTCCAAACAGGAGCTGTCCATATAGTCTCATGTGTCTACTTCAGCCAAGAAGCTCATGCCTCACCAGTATCATTTTCTGTCTTAGAGTCCAGTCCAATCTCTGTCTGAAGAGTTGGCTTCTGGAATGGTTCCAACCTTGGGCTAACAGAGGGTCTGGGGACCATGACCTCCAGGGTCCCTCTAGTCTCAGTTAGACCATTAAGTTCGATCTATGAGAATTTGAGGTCGGCATCCCACTGTTCTCCTGCTCCATCAGGGATTCTCTGTTGTGTTCCCTGTTAGGGCAGTGACTGGTGATAGCCGGGCACCATCTAGTTCTTCCAGTCTCAAGCTGATGCAGTCTCTGGTTTATGTGGCCCTTTCTGTCTCTTGGGCTCATATTTATCTTGTGTCTTTGGTGTTCTTCCCTAGCTGCTCCTCTTTACTATCTAAACTTGCTCTTTTTCTGTCTTCCTCTATATTTTAAGCTCCATGGGCAAAAGCATCTCTGTGTTTTTCACCCCCCTGGAGTCCCAGTATTTAACAGAATGCCTGAAACATAGGATGTGAGCAATAAACATTTCTAGGAGGAAGTAAGTAACTTCTATATCCTTAGATTTTCTTGGGATGAAATGGGATTCCATGATCCAAGAATGACAGGGAGTGGGGTTAATCGTCAACATTATTTTTCTTATTATATGGTTTTATTTTTTATTTTAAGGATGTGTTATCAAAATGATTCATAAATATAACTGTTTACCATTTTGTATTAAAAATGACACTGTGATTTCTTGTTTTACAAGAAATTCTTTGCAACCCTAATTGGTGTTTCCCATTTTTGTATTATAAGTGACCCTGCAGCAACACTGCAATCCTAGTAAGACTGATTATTTCCATAGAGCCTTCCTGGAAGGAGAATAAATGGATCAGAGGAGATGAAAAACATTCTAAGTCCCCTGGCACATACTGCAAATCTAGAGGATGCTATTTTGACAAGGCCAAGGGGAATACACTAACTTCTTTAATGCCTACGTCAGCATGGGTTGTATTATGTGTTCCCAAATATAATTAGAAAAAAATTAAAGTAGCACAGCTCAGTCATCAGCAGAATAATTCCTAATTTAGCCTGTAGCCCAGCTTCTGAACCTCAAGAGCACCAACGGGTATATCCAAGCTTGTGTACAGGGGTCCAGGGAGGCTAATAACTCCCAGGTGTGTACAACACCATCCCTCCTGAGGTATACCTATAGGGAGTTAATGTGAATCAGAGAAGTTTCCTTGGCAATGGATGTCAGCCTGCAGGGAAACTTGTAGACAGTGGCAGTTATAGTTTGTCACAGAGGGTCGTTTATAGTAATACCTCATGGCTTTCAGGTTGCAGCTTCTTTCCCAGCAGTGTGGAATCTTGCAAAAATTAATTCTTTCCTGTTCACATCATCAGTTCAATTCAGTTTAACAAACATTTACTAAAGCAAGTATGTGCTACGTGCTACCTTTGGGTGGTGGGGGAGAACTATATGTAATTAGCAACCCCCCAAAGGTAGCCTAGTAGACCTTTTTGAGTATCTACCCAAGTCAAAAGGACTCCCGTTGGCACCCTCCTTGCAGCTGTGGAAGCTTGGCCAGCACTTTGTAAACTATTATACACACTTCCATTCTTCTGTGAGTATTTGTACAATGGATAGGAACCCATTGGGTAATTCAGAGCCCCTTTTGAAGGGAGCTGGAATTTGAATTAAGGCTCAGAGTTTTCTTGTGTCTAGAAAAAACTTGGGCAGTCTGGGTGCCATATTGCACCATGTAGCCAGAGGTGCAGAAAGAAAGCTGGTCTGCAGAGGGAGAGGAAGAGAAAAGACAAGCAAATGCAAGGTGGAAGGAGAGGATGAGGAAGAAGCATGCTTAAGCTCCCAGGAGTTTTCAGTTTCAGGACCCCATCATTTCTCACTGTGGTATTTTTGCCCATCATTTCTCACTGTGGTATTTTTTCCTAGGTAAGTTTAATAAGATTAAAAAAAAAAAAAATGATTCCATGAGAATTTCTTCCCTGTTATCTTTTTGGGGAAAATTTTCTTTGACAGCTTAAGGTAAAAGGTGAGAATCCCTCAGAAGGCCTAAGTGTCAAAGGTGAGGAGAGGAATTGCTGGTTTGTGCCAGAAACGTATGAGCAGGAGCAAGAAGAGAGGGAGGTAGATCTAGGCTATTTTCCTTGATGCACCCATTCCTTGGCCGTTAACCTCACAAGGTTCTTGAGGTGAATGAATTGTGTGTGTGTGTGTATACATGTATGCACATGTTATATGTGCTAGGCACACTTTGAGAGATCATCCAACTCTATTCCATTCATTCATCCATCCATCCATCCGTCCATCTGTCCATCCATCCATCCGTCCATTCATTCACTCACTCATTCATGTATTTTAAAGCCATCCTTGTGCCAGGCACAGTTCCAAGAAGCAATAGCAAACAAAATAGACACAGGTTATGTGCTGATCCAGCCTGGTGAAGGATCTGGGTTGGTGTAGAGTGCAATCCAAAGCTAACTTGAAGATGAGTCACCACAGACAATGAGAAAAGTTTGCAAGAGGGAAATTTAAGAAACTCTTAGAAGTGTCACCTTTGGTGGCACTGGAGTTTGAGTCAAATTGTACTAAATTTCTGAGAGGCTGGAGCCAATGGCTTGAATTAGTTTCTTGTCATGGCATCAATACATCCTAATGTAGAAGGTCTAGTAATGGTCTAGTTCAGACATGCCAGCAACCTGATCTAAGGGCTAGTGTTGATGGGGGAGAACTAAGCTCTTTGTGGGTCTATTTAGGAGGCTGAATGAATAGGACATAGGGAATAATTGATGTAGGGAGCCAGGGAAGGTAAATACTAACGACAAATTCTGTTTCCATCCTGAGGATAGTGGTGCCTCGGCCTGGTGTGGGGAACTCAGGAGACAGGTTGTGTTTTAAGGGAACAGGAAGGTGGTGAGTGTAGGTTTGTCCCACGGGGTCTGAGGCACCTGTGGAACATTCAGATGGAAACGTGATTGGTTTTAGATTTCAGGAGAGATACTTGGGTTGGCAATATAGATTTATACTTTAAGACCCGTCTGAATATTTTCCCATATAAAAGAGCTTTAGCTTCAAGGTTAGTCATGTTACCTTGACGAGCGTATTGGGTAGGGAAGGAGGGAAGGCAAAATTCACCTCCAAGGAAGGGAAGCAATAAAGGAAAGCAATTAATTGGGAAGCGCTTTCAAGGGTTGTGGCGCAGTAGCAGGTCATGTTAAATAGGACTTCAGCTCATGCTGCCGGAGCTTCCTGGGGCACAGTCAGTGCCTGCTCTGTGCCACTCAGCACTTTACCATAGTGATTCCTCTCAGAGAAGCTTCTCACCGTGGACACCAAGACAAGGAAGAAGTGGTTCTTCTAAGTCCATATTGCAGAATCCTAAAGCCAGGACGCAGGGATGCTGTACCGGTAGGTAGGTAGGGAGGTCATCTCCATCATCAGCTTTGACTGTGAGAGATAGCCAATGCTTAAAAATCTTTACATTTGTAGCTTAAAGTGAGTATAATTGGTCACGAGCGAAAAGATCAGCACTGGCTTTGCAAATACTTCCTAGACAAATATTAATTCAGTTAGTTACTTCCTGCTAAGATCTCATCCATTAGGTGAGGCAGAGAAGGGGCCATATACAACGCATGAAGCATGGGTGAAGGGGACACCGTGCTGGGAAATGCAGAGGAGGGAGAGGACACTTCCCATAAGGAGGAGGTGGTCCTGCATTGAACCCAGAAAGAGGCATAGTGTTTTGACTACAGTAGCTTAGGAGAAGCCAGGCTGGAAGCACAGATCAGGGTTAAACTTGACCAAGCCAAACCCTTTGCCGTCCAGTTGATTCTGACTCGTAGCGGCCCTCTAGGACAGGGTAGAACCCATAGGGTTTCCAAGGAGTGGCTAGTGGATTTGAACTGTCAACCTTTTATTCAGCAGCCAAGCTCTTAACCACTGTGCCACCAGGGTAGTAATTAAAAATAATTAAAAAAAATTATTGTGGTAAAGAATATAAAACATGAGATTTGTCATTTAGGATTTGTCATTTAGTTTTTTATTGCTCTGTGTATCATGCTAAGGAATTTGAAATTACTCCTTATAAAATGGAAATCACTGAAAGCTTTTAAACTGGAATGTGACAGGCAAGAAGAATACTTAAAAAAAAAAAAGATTTTCTGGAAACCGAATTGGAGGGGGAGAGACCCGAGATCTACAAGGTTTACTAGCAGAATCTGAAGCTGGCTGTGCTTACATTGTAAAAACCAAACCCGTTTCCATCAAGTAGGTTCCGATTCATGGAGACCCTGTACAGGGGACAAAAAGAGTTGTAGGCACACACAATATGCAGCCCCACGAGATAGCCAGCAGATGGCACTCTAGCACTTTTACTTATGCAGTTTCAGGTGGGGCCGTTAGCTCTGCTTTCTTTGGTATTGTTTTGATATTTTTGTGTTTTGTGTTGGTGATGTTTTTGTGCCTGTGCCTATCTTTACACCCTGTGTTCTCCCCAACCCCCTTCCAGCTTCCGTAATACTTTTTTTTTTCTCTCTGAGATTAACCAGAATAAGCAAAGGCAACAAAGAAGGAAAAAAGCAGGTGTTCAGTTTCATAAAGAATAGTGTAGTTTATGGGGCCATCAAGCAGGTCCTGCTTTGCAGGCTACGCGCACCTCCACTGTTTCTGACCTGGAGACCAGATGTCTTCAGTCGCTTACATGGCCTGTACCGGGGAGTCACCGGTGACTGTAGGCTGGAGGATGCCCGGGGTTCAGAAACTGGAGGTGGATATTTTCCCCTTCCTCACGTACCTTGGTGCACTTCTCCCTACATTACAAAAAAAAAACATTACAGATACCAACAAGTTGTCATGAAGTTGACTTTAACTCATGGTGACCCCGTGTGTGTCATAGTAGAACTGTGCCCCATCAGGTTTTCAATGGGTGATTTTTTTTTTTTTTTTTTAATAACAACTAGGATGCTGTGCTAGGCTTCTTAGGTTCATTATCTCTAAATCTCAAAGCGCCGCAGGGTATTATTTTCCCGATTTTACCACTGAAGAAATTACAGCTCAGGCAGGTTAAGAAACTCACAATCCCACAACTTCCAGTGGCAGAGCCAGGATTTGAACCTAGATCTACCTAACCCTTTTCTAAGCTTACTGACCTACTTCACATGTAGCCTGTTCCTCTAGGTCTTTACAATTAAAATAAAACAAAACAAACAGTTGCTGTCTGGTTGATTCCAACTCATGGTGACACCACGTGTGTCAGACTAGAACTGTGCTCTGTAGGGTTTTCAATGGCTAATTTTTCGGAAGTAGATTGCCAGGCCTTTCTTTTGAGGCACCTCTGGGTGGACTTGAACTGCCAACCTTTTGGTTAACACCCGAATGCATTCACTGTTCGCACCATCCAGGGACCCTGCATTCCAGACAGACCCAGATTTTTAAAGAGTTCCTTCGAAAAAAAATGGCATAAAAATAAACCTTCATCATAGAAGGCCTTGAATAATGTTTTGTGTTCATTCTTAAGGACAAGAAATTTGCCTTTTTCTTAGACAATAATTTCTTTCTGTAAACTCCTTTCTTCCTAATAGAAAGCAAAGGAGCCACCAAGGGCATAATCGCCCTGAGCTTGTCTCGCCGTGGTCCCCCTTGGACATGTCATTCCACTTCACTGAGCCTCAGGGGCCTTATATGGACAATGCTTTACCTGCTATGCCGTATTCCCCAGGCTTGTGAGAATAAGATTAAAATAAAACAAGCGGTATACAATCTTCCATTGCCAAGTATTTTAAACAGGTGTACCATTTAATTCTTAGGAGAACTCTTTGAGCTAGGTACTGTGTTCCCCGTTTTGCCCTATCGCTTAATGAATATGAGATTTTGGGCAAGTTCCTTTATCCCTCTGATCTGCAGATTCCATATCTGTTCTATATGTGTACAATATGGACAGTAATGCTAATTCATTAAGGATTACATTAACTGAAAAAATATGTGTAAAGTTGGGCTTAGTCATTGCAGTGATTATTATACTATTGAAGGATCTAATCCGATTACTGACACACCCGTGGATGACAAGGAAACCTATTTTAAACTTTAACAAAAGGACTTAGTATTTTGAACTTACCAACAGCCAGATTCTACTCAGTATAAGAAGTCAGATACCTGTGCTCATCAGCGTTAAGGGGGGGATATTTGGGCTGCAGCATAAATTGTTATCACAGATAAAAACTTCCTGGCATAGCAAGAAGGCTGATTCCAGATCACTGTCCCGCTGGGTTGGGGTCTAAAGGCAATTTATTGACTTGTTGCCAAATAGAAATTGTGGTTCTGTACCATTTGTAAACCCTAGTGACAGTGGTTAAGAGCTACAGATGCTAAACAAAAGGTCAGCAGTTTGAATTCACCAGGTGCTCCTTGAAAACTCTATAGGGCATTTCTACTCTGACTTCTAGGGGTATTATGAGTTGAAATCAACTCAACAGCAAAGAGTTTTGGTTTTTGGTTACACCACTTATCAATTGAGTGGTTTTGGGCAACTCACTTTACTTCTTGGGCCACAGTTTTTTATCTTTGAAGCAAAAGTATCACCTTCCTGAACTAGCCATAGTATTGCGAAGATTAAATGGCGATGGTGGATGGGAAAACTCTTCTCAAACTATTCACATCTCTAGAGTACAGATGTTAATAGTAGGTTGTTGAATCTTTTCAGCAATTTGCAGAACCTTTCTGTATATCTGGTCCTATACTAGGCATGTGACAGGAAGCAGAGTTAGGATGCTAACCAAAAGATTGGCAGTTTGAATCCACCAACCGCTATGGGACAGTTCTACCCAGTCCTGTAGGGTCTCTATAAGTCAGAACTGACTCGACAGCAATAGGTTTGGTTTAGTTTTGGTAGTTGCTTATATGGAGCCCTTTCAACTTGCAGAAGGAGCCCTGTTGGTTCACTGGTTAAGTGCTTGGCTGCTAACTGAAAGAAAGGTTGATGGTTTGAACCCACCAGTGGCTCTGCAGAAGAAAAGACCTGGTGATTTGCTCCAGTAAAGATTTATAGCCTTGAAAACCCTATGAGGTTTTATCCTATAGCATCGCTATGAGTTAGAATCAACTTGACAGCACAAAACAACTAGTCAAATTTTAAGTCTATTTATTTATAAAAACAAAAGTGATCAAGAAGTAATTAAGGTTGTATTTTCTAGAAGTATTTCCACCAGTTAGGAGAGTGATTATATTTTAAAACTTTAAAAAGAATATGTTGATGAAATATATTCACCCGGTCATCATTTCTCCAAATAAATCACTTTTATTTACCTTGAAAATGTATTTCTTCAATGAGTGTTGTTGTGAACTTCTTCCTAGTTCTTGAAACGTTTGACTTGCTTTCCCACCTCCGTATTGTACTGATCCGAAAGAGCATTGAGCCTGTTAATTCATCAGTGGCCCTTACCTTTGGAAAAAAATTCCTAGCTTTCTTTTGAAATAATAGCAAGCTGGAAAATTTGAGACACTGGCACTGCTAGCTTTTCCTCCTCTCTTACTGATTATTGCCCATTGCATCTGCACTGTCTGTCTGTTCGTTGTACTGTGGTGGTTTGCGTGTTGCCTTGATACTGAAGCTGTGCCACCAATATTTCAAAACCAGCAGTGTCACTGAAGTGGACAGGTTTCAGTGGAGCTTCTAGACTAAGACAGACTAAGAAAAGAGGTCTGGCAATTTATCTCTGAAAATAGTCAGTGAAAATCTTATAGATCACAACAGAACATTGTCCTGCTCACCTACTTTGGACATGTCATCAAGAGGGATCAATCGCTGGAGGAGGACATCATGTTTGGTGAAGTAGAGGGCCAGCGAGGGTGAAGGAGACTCTTCATAAGATGGATTGGTGTAATAGCCTCAAAGGTGGACTCAAACCTGCTTGTGATGATGAGGATGATGCAGGACTGGGCAACGTTTTGCTCTGTACATAAGGTCACCATGAGTTGGAGCCAACTCAATAGCAGCTATCCCTATCTATCTATCGATCCATCCATAATCTGTTGATTGCATAGACATTTTTTACACGTGCATCATCCATTCTTAAGAGTCATTTCCAGATTTGAAAGATTCATTCTACCTACATGTAATATTTTGCCAATTTTGCACAATTTCATTTTAAGTTGCTATTTCTTTTATCCCCATCAAAATTACAATTTTCATCTTATTACAACTTCTAAAACTTTCACTATTCTTGTATTTATGAGACACAACGAGGTTAATATATTTGTAAAACACTTCAAATCTAAGTATCACCTGACACCTGTCTTAGCTGTGGACCATCCAGATGGTCTAGACTCAATGGCTCACCACCAATATCACCACCTGCATTGCCCAACGAAGTAGATGAGCGTCTGGTATTAAGTTAAAAATTTCTAAGTAGAAAATTTTTTTTACAGTCTTTCCCATTATTATTTAATTAAAAGCTTTATATCAGTAATTGATTTTTAATTTTATTAAATAACTTTTCAGAATTTATGGAAAAGGTTATATAATTTTTCCCTTTGATCCATTAAGATGGTTTTGTACTGTTGAATAAGCCTTGCATTTCTAGAATAAACACCATTTTTTTTTCCACGGTGGTAAACTTTGAAGGGGCCGCTGGGCTATGCTTGCTAAATATATTAAGAAATTTAATCTAATTATTTTTAAGTGCAATTGATCCACAGATTTCTTTTCATTTTTGCCTCTTTGTAGGGCTTGGGTTTTATATTTTGCCAGCTTTATAAAATTATTTGGGAGTTTTTCTTCCCCTCTTCCTTCCTCCTCCTCTTCCTTCCTTTCAGAAACATTTAAGATTATTAGAGGAATCTGTTTCCCAAAAAACTGTTAGAAATGGCCTATTAAAATTACTGGAGTTGGTACTTTTTTGTCAGAAAGCGAATTCATTTTCTGAGGACTTCATTTATTCCATATTATTTGATTTGTTTAGGCCCCCTCCCCAGTTGGGTTCCACTGGTAATGTATATACTTTTCCAGGCTTTTAAATTTGTTTGTATAAAGTTGGGCAAAGTATGCCCTTGTCTTTCTTTTATTTTCCCCTTATGTTTGTAGTTATCTCTTCATTATTATTTCACATTATTAGATAATGGTTCATTGTTGTTTTTTGGTCTTGTTGTTCATTAATATTCAAAACCCAACTCTTGGATTCAACTTATTAATTAGTTCTACCATTTTCTATGTCCTAAATAATAATTTCTGTGTTTGTCTTTACTAATTCTTTGTTCTGCTTTTTGTAATTTTAATTTTATTTCTTCTAATTTTTTTTGCCAGCAAAAAACCTTATGGATAGCATCAGAACATTTTGATATAGAAGAATATATTCATGCCTTGAGTTGCAATATTGAAGGATTCTATGGGCAAAATGTTGAATGATGCAGGAAGCATCAAAAGAAGATGGAAGGAATGCACAGAATTACTGTACCAAAAAGAATTGGTCAACATTCAACCATTCAGCAGGTAACATATGATCAAGAACCAATGGTACTTAAGGAAGAAGTTCAAGGTGCACTGAAGACATGGGTGAAAAGCAAGGTTCCAGGAATAGATAAAATACCAACTGAGATGTTTCAACAAATAAATGCAATGCTGCAAGTGTTCACTCATCTACACCAAGAAATTTGGAAGATAGCTACCTGGCCACCTTACTGGAAGAGATCCATATTTATGCCCATTCCAAAGAAAGAAATCCAATGGAATGTGGAAATTATCAATGTTATTAATAAATTTTTTTCTGAAGATAATTCAAAAACAGTTGTAGCAGTACATTGACAGGGAACTTCCAGAAATTCAAGCCCAATTCAGAAGAGCATGTAGAACGAGAAATATCATTGCTGATGTCAGCTGGATCTTGGCTGAAAGCAGAGAATACCAGAAATATGTTTACCTGTGTTTTATTGACTATGTAAAGGTATTTGACTATGTGGATCACAAAGAATTATGGATAACATTGTGATAAATGGGAATTCCAGAACACTCAATTGTACTCATGTACAACCCACACATCAAGAGGCAGTTATTCATACAGATCAAGGGGATACGGCATGGTTTAAAATCAGAAAAGGTGTGCATTAGGGTTGTATCCATTCACTATACTTATTCAATCTGTATACTGAGCAAATAGTCCAAGAAGCTGGGCTATATGAAGAAGAACTTGGCATCAGGATTGGAGGAAGACTTATTAACATCCTGTGTTATGCAGATGTCACAAGCTTGCTTGCTGAAAGTGAAGAGGACTTGAAGCACTTACTGATGAACATAAAAGACTACAGCCTTCAGTATGGATTGAACCTTGACATAAAGAAAATGAAATTCCTCAAAATTGGATCAATAAGCAACATCATGATAAATGGAGAAAAGATTGAATTTGTCAAGGATTTCATTTTACTTGGATCCACAATCAATGCCCATGGAGCAGCAGTCAGGAAATCAAATTATGTACAGCTAGTCCCTGACTAGGATGTATTCTAGTTACAATGAACAACTGTGATTTAGCCTATGGATCAAGGTGCCATCGCCACCTTCAAGGCATAGTACCTACGGACTACGTTTGCTCAGGCAACGACCGCAACAGATGGAGGTATGGTAACATTGTGTGATTTCTGGAAGAATTATAATATTCTTCAGTGTATCTGGAAAATTGCCTCTTTCTGGGAGGAAGTTATGAGAAAATGCATGCTGGTAATATGGAAAAAATTGCTGAATTATGTGAACACACTCCAAACACTTGTTCAGGATAACATGATGGAAGAGATCAGTGGAAAAATGAATTGTCTATATGGCAAAACTGCTGAATTTAGACCTTGATATCTCTGCTGTGGACCAGGCCATAGATCATCATGAAGAAGGGGAATTGACAGATGAAGACTTAATGGATTTCGAAGACGAAAAAAATGCTGAAGAGGTAAGAAATAATGAGGAAGAGGAAGGGGAGAATTTGTCAAAATATTTTACAGTGGGAGGATTAGGGGCTTCAATTGCTTGAAAACATGAACCCAAACTCTGATCACTTTGCTAAATTACATAGGCAGATTCGGGAACGAGTGAGATATTACAGCAAAATATATGAAGAAAAAAAGATAAGGACCACACAGACGACTCTCACTAATTTCCTGACTAGAAATGCCATCCTCATTTCCAAGGATAATCCAGATGATTGAGAACCTTCCAGAAAAGCAGTTATTACCACAGCTGACAAAATGCCAACGTTGTCCAATTCTTCTTTATTGTCGGTGTAAATTTTTATGATTTGTGTGTTTTTTTTTTTTGTATTATGTATGCATTAAAATATATCTGCACTTTCATATGTAATGTTTCCAAGCCCCAAAGACAAATAAAAGGTTGGATTTATAAAGATACTGATAATAAAAGGCAATAATAATGAAAACTAAAAAAAAAAAAAAGGAGATATTCAAGTTAAGTCAGAAGAGATTTACTACAGACTGGTCGGAAAGGAATCCCATGGTAAGTCAGGGGCTAACTGTATTATTGCATTGGATAAATACTCTGCAAAAGACCTCTTTAAAGTATTAAAAAGCAAATATCACTTTGAGGACTAAAGTGCACCTGACCCAAGCCATTGTATTTTCAGCAGCCTCATATGCATGGGAGAGCTGGACAATGAGTAATGAAGACTGAAGAAGAATTGATGCCTTTGAATTATTCTGTTGGCGATGAATATTGAATGTACCGTGGACTGCCATAAGAACAAACAAGTCTGTCTTGGAAGAAGTACAGCCATAGTGCTCCTTAGAAGTAAGGATGGTGAGACTTTGTCTTAGGTACTTTGGACATGTTATCCGGAACGACCAATCCTTAGAGAAGGACATCATGTTTGGTAAAGCAGAGGGTCAGAGAAAAACAGAAAAACTCTCAACAAGATGAATTGACACGGTGGCTGAGACAATGGGCTCAAACACAGCAATGATTGCGAGGATGGGGCAGGCAGCGTTTCATTCTGCCGTATACGGGGTCGCTATGAATTGGAATCAACTTAATGGCACCTAACAACAGCAACAACAGTCTTTTTAAAATTATCATACATAGTGTTTTTATTGTTTTGGTATTTAGTGAGGTTTTGTTTGTGACCCAATGAACGGTTGGTCTGTAAGGACTGTTAGACACTTAAATTTTTTTGTGTGTATCTTCTATTTCCATGATGTAGAATTAAATATGTGTTAATTAAATTCACCTTGTTAATTACGCTATTTTGATTTTCTAAATTGTGATGTATTTTTTGGTCTACTTTTATCTGTTATGATGAGAGGAGTGAATTAATATTCTCCACCGATTTGTTTCTATTTTACTGTTTATTGTCTTTAGTTTTGCCTTTATAAATGTTGTTCCCGAGATATTTGGAGAAAAACTTTATGTTTAGTCTGGGTTAAATTCAAACCCTGGCTCTACTGTCTATGAAGAGCTTGCTCTTGGGTGAGTTACTTAATTTAGCTGAGTTTTCACGTCCTCACCTGGAAAATGGTATCATAGTTCACATGTTACAGAATTGTGGTGAAGGTTAGGGCTAGTGCTTGTGATGTGCCAGGCCCATAGCCTATGCCTAAATCGTTGTCATTTTAGTTGTTCCTGTCATTATCCTCATTATTATACTCTGTTAGCAAACATAAGAGAGTCCTGGTGGCGCGGTGGTTAAACTCTTGCCTGCTAACCAGAAGATTGGCCATTCAAACTCACCAGCGCTTGGAGGGAGAAAGCTGTGGCAGTCTGCTGCGGTAGAGATTACAGCCTTGGGAACCCCATGGGGCGGTTCTACTCTGCCCTGTAGGGTCGCTAGGAGTCAGAATCGACTCGACCGGCAATGGGTTTGGTGTGGGTTTTGGGCAAACGTAGTGGCTAGTTTTAAGAATGAAAGTGTGATCCAAAGCACAAATTTCTAGTGATTTCTCTACTTCTTTGGAATTTATTTATGGAAAAAGCACCATTAGCTGCTACTGCTACTAATACTGTCAATATTACTCACACTATTTTAATTGCTGTTGCCCCACATACTATTAATATTCTAATTCTTCAGTTTCTATCTTTAGTGTTACTATGTCTGCTGCTGTTACCGCTAGTACTTCAGTAATCTACTTTGCTGCTACTTCTACTATTAATATGTCTTTTAATACCACAGCTTCTTCTGCTGTTAATACTACATTGATATTGCTACTGCTGCCACTGCTAGTAAATTACAATTATTTATGAACACGTTAGTATAAAAAGAACATGGGGCTTGAAGCCAGATTCCCAGTTTTGCTACATGTCCAAGAGTAATTCAGTTTTCTCCCAGAGCACCAGTCTCCTCATATGACAGATGAAGGCATCACTGCTTCCAAATATCCCTCACAGAGTTGCCATGAGGCTCGAATGAGATCATGCTTGTGAAAGTTGAAGAGTCTATAAGACATTAGAAGGTACTTTTTATATTTTCAGGTTCAGTAGATCATTTAGGTTCCAGCTGAAAGCCTTCAGAGATTATGAAATCCTGGCCTCTTTCTTCATTTGTCTCAGAATAGGGCTCTCTCTCTCTCTTTTTGTCTTTCTCTGAAGTGGCAGGTAGGTGAACCAGGCTGGAGAAATTCTGTGTGTGTGTGTGTGTGTGTGTGTGTGTGTGTTAGAGAGGGAGAGAGGCGTAGACACTGATGGAAGAGTATAGGAATTGGAGGACCTGAGTGCCTTAGCTCCGCCTCTGGTTCTGGATCAGCTTCCACGCCTGCAGGTCATTCCAGGCTGGAGATCTGGGAACAGTGACAATTCTATGCTGTTCCTGGACAGATATTAGGTAAATGGAAACCAAAATGTGAGTCTCATGCTGCCCTTTTCAATATTAGATCTCAAATTTCCAATATTACATCCAAGCTAAAACACATGTCCATTGATATAATAATCTGTTTCATGCCCCCAAATGTTTAATTTCATAAGAAGATGGCTCTGCCTGGGTTTCCAGGAGAGGAGGACTATAAACCACAGCAGAACCTTCCTAGCAAGAAGGAGAAGCCCTGGTGGTGCAGTGGTTAAAGGCAAGAAGGAATTAGGGCTGGGAGCTCAGATGTCACTGACCAGCCTATTACCTCTCAGGGAAATAAGCACTGAAAGCACCTCCTGAGCCTCCCACACTGCAGGACAGAAGTGGTCCTACATTTGTGTCTGTCTGTAGTCAACCAAAGAACTCTGCGTGGTTCAGTGGTTTAGCACTCAGCTGGTAACTGAAAAGGTAGGCAGTTGGAACCCACTAGCCACTCCATGGAAGAAAGATGTAGTCTGCTTCCATAAAGATTATAGCCTTGGAAACTCTTTGGGCCAGTTCTACTCTGCCCAATAAGGTCGTTATGAGTTGGAATCAACTCAATGGCAACCAGAGGCCAGAGTGATGTCATAATTCATCAGTCCTCCCTCCTGGTTTGACCCATGCTAACTAACTGTGCGACTTTGGCCCAGTTTCGCTCTCTCTGAGTTTCCACTGCTGGTCTTTGTGAATATTCAATGAGAACATGCATGCAAAGTGTTTGAAACAATGCGTGTACAGAGTAAGCATTCAACAAGTGTTCACTATTATAATTAAAATGAAGATAAATAACATCCCCCAACCTACAGAGTATGGAGATCTAAAAGCATTTCACCAAACCCCTGGCATATCATGGGCTCTTTAGAAAAGTTGGGGCTCTGGTGGTGCTGTGGTTAAGCGTTTGGCTGCTAACCAAAAGGTCGGCAGTTTGAATCTACCAGCCACTCCTTGGAAACCCTACAGGGCAGTTCTACTCTGTCCTATAGAATTGCTGAATCGGAATTGACTTGATTTCTTTTTTTGGTTTTAGAAATGTTACCACTTTGTCTTAGATGTTCCAACATGAGAAACAAAACACAGGATTGAACATTGGAAGATGGTGTTCATGGTGCTGGTGAGAATCAACCAGAACACTAGAATTTTGGAGGAGTAATTAGGAAAGAGAGCGGGGCAACTTTGATTTATGGGCCACACACTCAAACACACACATACCCCCCAATAATATTTATATGTAAGCAATTTGCACAGCAGAAGTTGGCCCAGATATGAGGTATGCTAATATAGCCTGAGCTCTCTCACATACAGATAGGGGCTTACCTGGACTGCTGGACCTGAGAAGAGGTGCCTTGGTTGGAGCTGAGGTCCAAAAGGGAAAATACTTGCCCACCTGTTATGATGAGTCTAGTCAAGGAAAGTGGTCTAAGGTAGCAAATTTCAGAGAAGCCAGCTTATATGGGCAAGTGGATTGTTCCAAGCTGTCAGGAGTTGGAAAGATTAGGATCTGGTAGCCTGAGAATCAAGATGACCTGAAAAAATTTGAACAAAGGTGAGCCAACCTGGAGAAGTTCCCAGAGCTCGGGTGCTAAACCAGATTTTTATTAGGATCTCAAGCATTGTACCTGGGTTGGGAGGTGGCTGGTAAGCGTGTTACCTGATGACCAGTATGATGGGTCAGAGGCCAGGAGGTCTCAGAGAGCCAGAGTGGAGTAAGGAGCCGAGACTTGCTGGTGGGGCTTTCTTCCCACAGTGTGTCTTGGTAAGTAAAAGCTGATAAGCCTTGGTTTATGGAGGACAACTGGGCTGTCCAGGGTCCCACGTGCAAAGGAAGTGCCAGGCTCAGATGTGGCTCAGGCGATATAAGTCCCCTTTGTCACAGGGCAGGATGGGTCCAGAGCAAAGGGGCATTTCAGACTAGGGCAGGAAGTCCCTAGGTAACAGATCAAGAAAGTGAGTGCTGGCCCACAATAAAATGAGAGATTCTTTGCCATTGAAAAATTCTTACTTAGCGCTCACTTGCTTCTAAAAATAGCATTTTTACAACACAGCAATCTACAAATCGCTTTTTCAGGTATTATAAAATTTGATTGTCAAAACCAACCGGTGAAGATTTTACAGATGAAGAAATAGAGTCTCAAGATAAATAATGTGCCCAAGTTCCTGCAGCTCATAAGAATTGCAACCTGGTCTGACTGGCTTCAAGATGGGTGCTCTTTTACGCTATATGGTTGGGCTAAATGCCTAAATATATCCAGTCTTTCAGAGGTAAGCAAGTGGTTAGGTTCTCTTTGAAGGTCATTTATTGGCCGTTGTGTTTATCCAAGTGTTACCTGCAGGCGGCCTCTGGCGCCATATGTATGTGAGCACGCACCCGCAGAAGCAGATGTGTGTTGTGAGTCTGCAGTGTTTACTTGTGTGTGCGCCTGATTAGACTTAAGCCAACCAGGAGCCATTCCCAGCAAGCTTATTCAAATACCCAGTGAGGACATTTGGTGGCTTTATAATGCATGTGACTGAGCAGGGTCAGGTTCTGTTGTATGACGGTGCATAATTCTTTTTCATTAAGCCCTGGAAACATCTGTTTTCTCTTCAGCCTGTTTAAAGGTTTCACTTTATTAGATATTGGTTAATGATCAAAAAGGCATTTGCCATTAAAAACAGGTGCTACTCCTTAAAGCTGGTGTCTGGTGCTAAAGGAGAATCACAGTCTGTACACAAAGTGTGAGTGTCCCTGAAAGGAGCCCAGAAGCACTGAGGCAGCGGAGCATCCAGCTAAGACCCCCTTGGCTTGCCGTATTTTAATACCAGTCCTGTCAACTCAAGATCATTGTTATAATGTCCTTGGGTGGGAGTTGGTAGGGGGCATGATGATTGCTGCCAGCTTTATTTGGACACATAAAAGCATGTGAACACTGCAGTTACAGAGGGCTGGTGTACATGCAATGTTGCTCTGATGTTCCTTATACCCAGGGAATTGCCTGCCTGCCCTTGGATGTGGAGAATATGGTGGACTTTGATAGCTGTGCGCCTGATTCTCCAGGAGTAGTAGACCCTGACTTGGCTTGGCCCAGGCCTTGGGAGGAGCCTTATAGCTAAATTGCAGCTGGTGCCACCACCATGAAAATCTATCAGGCTGTAGAATGTGATTTTTTTTCTTTAATGATTTGTGCAATTTCTGTAATATCGTTCTAGCGGTGCTACAGCTGTTGGCTGTGATAGCAGCTTGTTGGCTACTCCATGTTGTAGTTAATGTCAGAGATTTTACAGGAAGTCTTAGACAAAAACATAAGAAGTCAAGACTCTCTGCTCTTGTCTCATCTCAATTCTACAAACTTTCAACGAACTCCTACTCTGTGCAGAGTATGCTGAGATATGCAATGTTGGCTGGGGTATAATCCCTACTTTTGACAAGTTCAAAAAAGATTTTTGAGAGCCTAATCAAAAACTGGAGTCCCTGGGTGATGTAAATGGTTAACACACTCAGTTGCTAACCAAAAGGTGGGAGGCTTGAATCCACTCAGAGGTGTCATGGAAGAAAGGCCTGACAATCTACTTCCACCTGAAAAATCAGCCATTGAAAACCCTATGGAGCCCAGTTCTACCCTGACACACTTGGGGTCACCATGAATCAGAATCGACTTGGTGGCAACTGGTAAATCAAAAATTCAGTTCCTACCTGCATGACTCCAGTGACCATGTTCTTTCTACCACAGTACCTATCACAAGCAGAGAGTTCAATCCGTTCCCCTCAACACATCCAGAAGCAAACAGATGAAACATGGCACCCTATTATTAACACAAGGACTATTCAGCCCTCTCATTAAGTAGCGCTTAATCTTGACTGTACGTTAAGAGTCCGGAGATCTTATAGGTACCAATGCTGATGTCTACTGCAGAGAATAAAATCAGAATCTAGGGGCTAAGGCATGGGCAGCAGAATTTTCTTTTCAGTTTCTGAAGATATCAATATGCAGTCACAACTGAGAGCCAGTGCTCCAGTTCTTGGAGAAAATAACAGGTGTGTCAGATTACAGAAACCAATGTTCTTCCGTTCTGAAGCAGCCAGGTTATTTATTTTTCAATAGCTTGGCTATAGAGTGTTATTCTTGGATCTTCAACATTCAGGAATAAAAAAAAAATGTCCTTGAACTTGAGGAATGCAGAGCACTCAACAATGTGTGATTTCATGTATTTATTCATTTATCACTTACTTAATTGTCAAGGGATTGCTATGCTGGACACAGTGATATACAATGAGAACTCAACTAACTTGTAATTACTGAAGTCAGAATCTAGTAAAGGAGAAAAGCAAGAAAACTGATGATTCTAATCCAGTGTAAATGACGGGAAAGCCATTTTACAGCAAGCTTAAGTCACAACCACTGTGTTCCTTTCACCTCTATCAAATGTAGAAGAACCCTGGCCTCATATGATGACATCTACTTCAGGCAATGACTCAGACTGCTCATCTGATGGCTCCTGCTCTTTCTACCTAGGTGTTAGACAATTGGTTATGAATGTTGGCTTTGAGACATGCATCAGGCCCCTATTGTCTGTAAATTCAGGTACCTGACCCAATGGTATGCACTTCTGCATTCATATAAAAGCCTTGTGTGACAGGTACGTTTCAATACATTGTGCTGATTAGAAAATGGTAGTTTATGAATTATGTTTTCCCTTCTTGGCTAGTAGCCTTTTTCGTGTTCCTGCTTTGGGCGAGAAACATTCTCTTCCATCTCTGACACTATAGAACTCTACCAGTCATACTCCATTCCATCCTCTTCCTCATTTTGGTCAGACGGAAGGGTTCGTGCAAGGCATTAACTCAACTTCTACTCCTTATATAATGTTAGACAAGTGTTCCAAAGAAGAAGGATGCAGAACTACCTAAAGGCTCCACTCCGGGTGTGTGGGCAGGGTCTTTCTTCACCCTGTTGGACTGGAGCCTGTAGGTAGTTGGCATATTGGCAGCCATTAATATTTTCTCTACTGAAACATGCCAATAAGTAAATTTGCTTCCTCTTAACACTCCATTTTTTTTAACCAACTGTATACAATCACTTTCAAGCCTTAGGTTCTGTAAAACTCTTTTGCATTTAAAGAGTTAATATCTATTTATTAATCATAATCAGTTCATCTGTATTACTTTGACATCCCATGCAATGAACAGTTAGAGCTTTTAAATCATGACTCTGTCCTATAGGTCCGTGTCAAGGTACTTGGGCACTCATGCTATATATTTGACACATTAGTAATTTTTTGGATGGGTTAGCTTCAAGAGAAGAATTTACATAAAGAGTAAGTATGTTTATTGGGAGACTGAGTTCTACTTATTGTATGAGCTTGAGTAAACCATTTGGACCCTCAAGGCCTTAGTTTTCCTACATGTAAAATGAGAGGGCTGGAGTTCAATCCCAGATCTAATTGGAGTTTAGATCTGGGATGTGATGTGAAACCACAAAAGCAAAATCCATGTTAATCCCACAGAATAAGAGAGTATAAATACTGACAAATATATTGTTTACCTAGAAGGCACGTGAGAAAATTCTACAAGATCATAGATATTGCTCAGATATACCCTCTTCCTTTTAAATAATGAGCACCTCTTCAGTATGCCAATTTGAACTAAAATCCTCAACCTTTTGTAACCTCATATCTCTCAAGTATTGATTAGGGATTAAATACAGAAGTTTATGTTGAGTCAATTCATAGTAGGTGCACAGTAAATGTTAACTGCTGTTTTCCAACTCTTCTTTTTCATAGACCACAGTGATGGGAAACTGGAGAAGTGGGTATTTCTAATGACATTTGCACATGACACTGTCCTTTGTGTCCAAGGTGGAATGTTTAAGGATAGTCTGATATTCTACACAGTTGTAAGCAAAGGATACGTGCACTAGTTCGGTAGCTAAAGAATATTGCTAGGTGTGTGTTGGCTTTAGGAAAAAAAAAATAGAAAAGCAGTTGGCTTTTTCCGTTTTGCTTTTTTGGCTTCTTCCTGCTTCATAAATCTGGGGAGGGAGGCGGGCGAGTCAGTGAGCTGCCTCTCTGTGTCCCAAGCCTGTGCGAGGGGGTGTTAGGGGCGGCACCTCACTGGACCAGCTGCTGCGTCCATCTGCAGCTGGGGCTGTTCGGTGATCTATGGCCGGAGGGCTGCGCCGGGAGCCCTTTAGAGCTGCTTCATGGCAGCTGGTGTGAATGGGAGTGGAAAAATAAACTCTTCTCTTCCCCAACATCAGGAAAAATGCTCCCAAAGACAAACAAACGGGCACACACCTTAACTGTTCCATTCTGGGTTTCAAATTTCAGGCCTGTGATATGAGCCCCCTTGGCTTGGGATTTTCACTTTTGGAGTGCTGTATTATCATTTGCGAGGATGTTGAATTCCCTATGATGTATTTTGGAAACTCTGGTGGCAGAGTGGTTAAAAGCTATCTATGGCTGCTAACCAAAAGGTTGGCAGTTCGAATCCACCAGGCGCTCCTTGGAAACC
This sequence comes from Elephas maximus indicus, assembly GCF_024166365.1. Taxonomy (NCBI): domain Eukaryota; kingdom Metazoa; phylum Chordata; class Mammalia; order Proboscidea; family Elephantidae; genus Elephas; species Elephas maximus. Next base: position 16,168,538 of record NC_064830.1, read on the forward strand.
CTATGGGTCACTGTGAGTCGGAACCAACTCCATGGCAATTTTTTTTTTTTTTTAATATCAAGTTTTAATTTGGCATTCCAGTTCTCTGTCTGAAAGGGAGATGGGGGTCACAGGAGAAAGGTTGGGCCTGAATTAAAAAGAAAATGCCTCATTTCTGTTTACTTTGGATTTTAATTTCAGAAACATTCTTCGAAATGACAGATTGGGAACAGCTAGGAAGTCAGCCATTAGTAGCACTCTGTTTTATTTGACCAGATCCGTAACTCAGGTGACTGGAAATGGACCATGAGTCTGTGTGCCTTCATCTCAACTCCTATGTCCAGGTCTAGCACATAGCAGGCCCCACTGAACTCTTCTTGAAATATTTCTTTGTTAAAATTGTCTGTGCCTGTCTCTGAAATCCCAACACCTCAGTTAAACACAGCAGACATTCTGATAGGACCTGGGCTAAAGGGCAGAACATACATTTTATTCATTCATCCTTTCTCTCAGCGAGTCTTTGTAATTACTAATAAATGCCCAAACCCAAAAAACCCAGTGCCGTCTAGTCAATACCGACTTACATAAATGCCCAGGACTGTTTTAGTCACTGGTAAGGTCAAAGATGATGAAGAAAAATTCCAAACACAAAAGGTGCTCAGAGTTCACAGGGGGAAACAGAACTATGCACAAGAGTGTCCCGAGTGTAAGGACAAAGATTTGTGGAGGATTCTTTGGGTACAAAGGAGGAAGTCCTGAGGCCTGCCTGTGGGGAGGGTGTTGGGAGAGGCCTCAGGCATCTCAGGTGGTGGGAATGTAGGACTATGATTGAAATTGCTGCCCATTGTGACCCAAATTAAATGCCACTATTTCTGCGAAGCTTTTTCTGATGTATCAGGCAAAATGCCACTATTTCTGCGAAGCTTTTTCTGACGTATCAGGCAAAAGTGATTTTTCCCTCCTCTGGGCTTCAATATTTTAGCCTCTGACTTTCTTTCACTAGTTCTTAACCGTGTCTGATTTCCATCCCTATACTTCTTGAGGGCAAAGACAGTGTGTGACACATCTTGTATTCCTCCTTTGTACACCTGGCAAGGTAGATATACAGCAAATGTTTCTTCTTTGCTTGGATAAACAAATGGACAGTGATAAGCCTGGCTCATGTTCCTGCATCTGGGCTAAGCACCTGGGCACCTCTGGCCTCCATTCAGTCCCAGGGCTCTTTTAAACTCAGGACCAAATCCAGGTGGATAGGAGGTGGGGACTGATTCTACTGCTCCCAAAGCATCCTTAAGGAGGCTGACCATCCTGATGGAGTTATTATGCCCAACAGTTCTTTATTGTAACGCTGGCAATCAGAGAAGACGAGAGCAGATACAAAGAGAGCATGCTAATATGAACCAAGAGAATGAAGTTTATCCTTACTAAATGGAGGAAAATTTGAGAAACCTGGATGGATAAGATAAATGTATTAGAAAACTCGTGCTTTGTGGGCTACATTATTCTATGACCATGAATAGGTAGGTAGCCTAATTTTGGTAATCCTTGGATTCTTCTTCTTTGATTGGAGTTATTAAACTACCTTTTAAAAGTGTTCAGAAAAATTAGCGAGGGCATAAATAGAAAAATGCCTAGTACAATTACTGGCATATTAAAGACTAGATCAAGACTTACGTAAAGAAATTTTTAGAGAGAGAGCCCATGAATTGCTTTCTCCCTTCCTGTCATGGATTAAATTGTGTCCCCCCAAAATATCTGTCAACTTAGCTGGGCCATGACTCTCAGTATTGTGTGATTGTCCACCATTTTATGTGATTGTCCACCATTTTATGTGATCTCCCGATATGCTGTAAATCCTATCACTATGTTGTAATAAAATGGATTAGCTGCAGTTATATTGATGAGGTCTACAAGATTAGGTAGCGTCTTAACCCAATTTCTTTTGAGATACAAAAGACAGAAGTGATCAGAGAGACATGGGAAACTCATAACACCAAGAAAGCAGCCCTGGGAGCAGAGCTTGTCCTTTGGACCTGAGGCTCCTGCACTGAGATGCTCTCAGGCCAAGGGAAGACTGATGACGAGGACTTTCCTCCAGAGCTGACACAGAGAGAAAGGCTTCCCATGGAGTCGGGGCCCTGAATTTGGACTTCTAGTTTACTGGACTATGAGAGAACAAACTTCTCTTTGTTGAAGCCATCCACTTGTGGGGTATTTCTGTTACAGCAGCACCAGATGACTAAGACACTTCCTCTCTTCCTTCTTTCCTTCCTCCTTTTAAACCATAGTAACAAGTGTGCATGATTTTATAAAACTAAGATCTAATAAAAGACTTCAGATAAAATTATAGATCCCTGTCATATTTGTCTCTATGCTTCAGAGTCAACTACTTTAAACTATTTTAGTTATTTCTTCTGGTATGACACTTGAGATTGCTAAGTAATATGGCTATTCTAATATATATATTTTTAATTTAAGATATTTCTATTGGCTTCCATGGTAGAAGACTGTTACCATCCATTTCCCACACATATATTAAAAAAAAAAAAATTGATTGGATTTCTATACACCTATCAATAGTTCTCTTTGAAAAGTAGCATGCAATCCCACTCAATAAAGCCAAATGCATAATACATATATCAATTCCCTTCTGCTGCTGTGGCTGTTGAGACAGATCTCTAAGACTCTTCTCTCCTCTTACTCTAATATGGACTGGTTCCTCATTAAACTCATTGTACAATTATCTTCTTGGAACCTTCCTTCCCCATTATCTTAGAAATATGTTTTATATCTCACCTATAGGAAACCCTGGTGGCGTAGTGGTTAAGTGCTACAGCTGCGAACCAAAGGGTTGGCAGTTCAAATCCTCCAGGCACTCCTTGGAAACTCTATGGGGCAGTTCTACTCTGTCTTATAGGGTTGCTATGAGTCGGAATCGACCCAACGGCACTGTTTTTTTTTGTTTGTTTGTTTGTTTTTATATGGCTTTCCTTCTTTCTAAATTGAATGCCTTCCTAATTTGTTTGGGAGTTGCTACTTCACTTGGAATGTACCCTCCACTATCTTCCTGAGAAATTGTAAATCTAGTGAGACATTGGATGTCTAAAAATATATTTATTTGAGGATCATATTTGGTTTTGGTTGGGCATAGCTTTCTAGGTAGGAAATTATTTTAATCTCAGAATTGAGGTTATTGCTGCACTGTGTTATATAGTTGTTTTGTGTCTGATAAATCTGATGCCTTTTAAAGGTTGTTTCTTTTCTCTGAAAGCTTTTAGTCTCTTATCTTTACACTTGGTATTCTGAATTTTTTCCATGATGTTTCTTACTGCGGCTTTTCTTTTTTTTAATTGGTCAATGCATTAGTTTCCTGTAGCTGCTGTGACAAATTACCACAAATTGAGTAGCTTAAAACAACAGAAATTTATCCTATGACAGTCCTGACATCCAGAAGTCTGAAATAAGTTTCACTGGACTGAAATCAAGGTGTCAGTAGGACTATGCTCCCTCTGGATGCTTTAGGAAGAATCTGTTCTTAGCTTCTTGTAGCTTCTGGTGGCTGCTGGCATCATTCTAACCTCTGCTTCTATGGTCATATTGTCTTGTCCTCTTCTGTAGTATCAAATTTCCCTCTGCCTCCTTCTCATAAGAAGGCATGTGATTGCATTTTAAATCCTAATGGATAATCCAGAATAATCATTCCATCCTTAACTTAATCTCATCTAAACAATCCTTTTTTTTTACCATATAAAGTAACATTTAGAGGTTCCAGGGATTAGGACACAGATATCTTTCTTTTGCAGGGGTGGAGACATTATTCATTCTATCACGGTCACTCATTAGGAATAAAGTCCTTTGGTTCTGAGATATTTTCTTGTTTTTATTCTTTAATAATTTCTTCCCTTCCATTTTCCCTGTTTGCTCCTTATGGAATTCCTGTTGCTGGGACATTTGATTTCCCAGATTACTCCTCTTATTTTCTTACCTTTTCTCTGTTTTTTCCCATCTCCTATCATTTTTGTTCTGATTTCTGGAGATTTCCTCAAACTTAGCTCCAGTCCTTTCATTGTGTTTTTAATTATATCTATCATGCAATTTTTAATTTTTAAGAGCTCTATTCTGTATTTATTTTTAACAACATTCTGTTCATGCTGCTTGGAAGTAATATCTCTTTGAGGATACTAATTAAATACATATTTTTTTAAGGTTTTCTTCTGCTCAATGCATTGTCTCATTTTCCCCCAGGCTGAGTCCCCCCCCCCCCCCCGTTTCTATGCTTTGATTTGTTATTCATGTTGGAGGTTTTCCTAAAATGTCTAGTAATTTTTATTTTATTTTATTTTTTGCTTATATTTATGAGTCCAGCACTAAAAAAGCTAATAGGAAGGTTGATGTTTGTGTGCAGGTTATGAATTGGCAAGGTTCGCATAGAATGATTATTGAATGGGATGGCTATGGCTGTGTGCTCACACCCATGTCTTTTTTCTTGAACTAGCCTTTTATCAAGAGATCAATTTTCCCATCTTCTGCCTGGGGTGTTCTGGGAACCAAGGGAAGAAGGTGGCTGTGAGGTCTTTATTATGTTGACTTTCATTCCTTCCCTCTGCATTCAGCTTCATACTTCACCTTCTCTCGTCTCTGTGCCTACCGTCTCCAGGTCTAGAGACCTTACCTTCTCTCACCTCTGTGCCTACCGTCTCCAGGTCTAGAGACCTTACCTTCTCTCACCTCTGTGCCTACCGTCTCCAGGTCTAGAGACCTTACCTTCTCTCGTCTCTGTGCCTACCGTCTCCAGGTCTAGAGACCTTACCTTCTCTCACCTCTGTGCCTACCATCTCTAGGTCTAGAGACTCTCTGGTTCAATTTCTCCCTCTAGTAAACTTCGCACCTAGATGGAGGAAGTATAGTTGCCTCACTGTTCAGAGAGAGCAGGGACTCTAGACATCCGGTTGTACCTTCTAGATGGGTTTCTATTCAGTTCTTCTGTTTTGAGCCTCTTTTCTTCCTCCTACTTCTAGAAGTAGTGGAGTCTTCAATTTCAGAGATTTTCTGTGGTTCTGTGGCCTAAGTCAATGATTGACATTTAATTGTCGTTGGTTAAGAGCTCAGTTGCTGACCAGAAGGTGGCAGTTCGAATCCACAAGCTGCTCCCTGGAAACCCTATGGTTCTACTCTGGCCTATAGGGTGGCTATGATTTGGAATCGGCTTGATGGCAATATGTTTTTTTTTGGGGGGGGGGAGGTTTATTTGGGTAAAAAATAGACACAAAGCACATACGATGTGCCAGTTATCATGTCAGGCATAATCTAGGAAACGTGAATGGTTTGGGATGTGGATCATCGTAGTGGGGTTGTGAAGGGAATGATCAAGAATTGAGTTGCTAAAGACCAGAACAAATCAGAAAAGTCTCTATGTGCTGTACCTTGGGGCCGAATTTATTCTGTGGGCAATGGGCACCTAGGAAGGGTTGAAAACAGACGAGTAAAAGTGTCGAGCCAGAAAGTCAGAGAAGGCATGATCACCAAATATCGCTTTCTCTCTTCCTTCTTCTCGTTGCTTTTCTTCTTTGTATCCCTTCACTTCTTTCTCTTTTCTGCTTTGACAGTCTTCATGATAACAAAGGCTTTTATTTATGAATCTCCCAAATGGATTTCTTTTCTTTGAATTTGAAGTATTTTATAAAATAACTCCTCTTAAAATCAAGTAAACCTCTAATTTAGATATTCTTGTCTAGAGTTTTTTTTTTTTTTAGTAACAGGGTTTGATTTATTTAAGGCAGATTTTTATTATTATGATTATTAAAATGAACAGTTCACACCAACCAAAAGAAGTCAGTGCTTAGAATAGCTGAAAATAGAGAAACTGGGAGCATGTTATGATAACTGAACAGGAGAACAGCTTCAAGATTTGTGACTAAAGGTTGTCCAAGGCTCTCGTATTTTAAAGATTTGCAGGCAAACTCAAAACCTGTTTTTAAAATAAGGAACTCCTGTCTCCAATGCTGATTGCACTCATCCTATGTATAGATAATGCTTATTTTATAAATGTCATCCAAAGGAAGAGCTACCACCTGGTCCTTATTTTTACCAGCTGTGAAAGGAAAAAGTTGTGAAGCCAGAGCTTCCAAAGAATTTAAATCTCTGGTCCCGTGTGAAGGAGCCCTGGTGATGCAGTGGTTAAAGCACTCGGCTAATAACCGAAAGGTCAGTGGTTTGAACCTACCAGTCTCTCTGCTGAAGGAAGATGTGGCAGCCTGCTTCCTTTAGGATTTATAGCCTTGGAAACCCTCTGGGGCAGTTCTACTCTGTCCTTACAGGGTCACTTTGAGTCGGGATGGACTCGATGGCAATGGGTTTTTGGTTGGCCCCATGTGAGAAAAATAAAAGGGGGAAAATAAGCCTAACTTATGGGTCATCTATTATGTGCAAGGCAGTGTGCTGGGCAATTACACACACAGCTGTCCTATTTCATAGGGTATGTGAATAACAGTGAAGGATGAGTGGTTCTAGTCCCATCTTGAAATGCTGAAGCAGGGGCTCAGAGGTTTGGCAGGTCTGGGTAACCAAGCTCCAATGGAAGAGAACACCCAAGTCTGTCTTGGCGCCCACAGCTGCATTTTAAGGCTCTGAAAGAGTCACAATAAACACACGGTTCCTTCTCGTCATAAGTCATGGAGAGAAATAGTACTACAAAATGTGACCGTATATTCCAACGGAAAACAGGTCTCTTTAGTGTTTCCTCGTCAGTAGTGACAGTCTGTCTTCCCCTCGCTTGGTGCAGAGGGTCAATTTAAATCCTCTGAAGTGCCAAGAGCTCCATCTGCTCCTCCATCTGAAATGGGAATATTTTGCTCTTTTTTTTTTTTGAAACTTGATTTGGTCTTTCGGTGTTTGTGTTGCAGTCTTCAGCCCAGATGCCAATAATGAGGAAAATGTATTAAGTGATAAGGGGAAAATCAGTGAAATTAAAATGAATGAGGGAGGAAATGGGAAATGGAAGAAAAAAAAAAAAAAAAAAAGAAGTCTTGCTGTAATATCCAGGCCAGGTGTGATGGGGAATGAAAACATGTTCCTGAGAGATTCCAACTGATACTGACTAATCCCACACGTCTGGGGTAGTGCGGGTCAAGACGGCTTTGAAAGATGTGCCAGAAACACCTTTAAGACATTCTGCCTGAAGACCCAGCCTGCTGGATGGCTACAGCTGCTGTTTATTAGTGGTGCTCATATTTCATGGATGCTAGCCTGAGAGGGGAATGCTGCGGGAACACACAATAGGTTGGAAGCTGCAGATGACGGGTTTCACATCCATGTGCAAAGCTACAACTTTCCATTATAAGAATATGAGGACCATGTCTCGGAGAATCATAGAATTAAAGAGCTTGGAGGTACCATGGAGGTGAGGGGGGTGAGCAGTACCCTGGGAATCACCAGAAGGTAGGATTAGAAGCACCTTTGATATGTGCTATTAGTCAAGTTCAAAATCTCCCTGAGCCCATTTCTTCAGCTGTAAATGGAGCTAAGGATATGTACCATAGACACTGGTAAAGAACAAACAAAATGACTGTATTTAATATATTATGCTAAGGAAACAAGGTTTTATTAATGATCACCTAAACAAAATGTCTCATAGTTGAGCAAAGAGAGGCTCAGGGCAGTAAAATTATTATCTTTGTTTGAACTTTACCACTTGTTTAGCTCTTTGCAATAATGACAGGGTTTTCAGCTGAGTCTTCACCCTGGCTTCTCACCGTGACCCACAGAAGTACACAAGGTAAGCTTGGGGGACACTCATTTGTGGATGAAGACCCAGACATAGAAGTCCAGAACTTGCAGTTGTTGCCAGGAGTTTGCCAGGGACCTACAGACCCCAGATTTCTGTGGTTGGCAAGCAGCAGGGTGAGGATCTCCAGGGTTGCTGAGCAGTCTTTTCAAGGCTGCTTTGGCAAGAAGTAGGATGCCAAGTAGAGACTCCCACATCTTTTCCTTTTAAAAATTAGGCTTCCAGGTAGGATTTTTTTAACGTGCAGAAAGGTTCAATGTTTTTTTTTTTTTAATTTTGAAGATTCTTGAACTATACTCTGGTTCCTTGATTTGACATATAGAGAACTATGATTTAGACACATTAGACATCTCCCTGAACACCAGGCAGGGAGCAGCTAGTCCTCCAGAGTCCTGTTCTACTAACTCAACGCCAGTGCTCCTTCCACCAAACCAAGACTCTTCCCTTTCCAGTACTGGTGCCATTTATTTCATGGGTTCCCTATGGCTGTCAAAATAAAACTCAGCTTTATATTGACGTAAGTAAGAAAATATTTTGGGGACCTGAAAATAATAATTTCAAACTTATTTTTCTAGCTACCTGGAGAGCAGGTCATTTTTAATTTTTTTTTAAATAAGATACACATATAATAAATCATAAACACTTCAATCACACTTGAATTAAAAGTTAAAGCCAATTAAAATCAGCAGTAATGGAATTATTCCCTAAGATAAAAGGCAAATGGAAAAATGGGCACTGATGCCAAATATTTCCTGTTCTAATCTCTAGGATTTTAAAGAAAACTGAGGACTGTTGTTTTTAACATGGTGGCACTTTAAGGTAAACACTGGCCCACCTATGGCAACCAGCACCGTTTTTTCCACAGTGCAGAGAAGACACAAAAGATGGAGAACATCCCTTATCACAGGCTGTGCTGAGGAGAGTGTGAAGGCGGCCTCAGGCAGTTCTCTGCTTGGGGAAGGAAGCTCTGTTTGCAGGAGCCAGCCGAGTTCCTCTGCGGATCAGGACTGCCTCTAAAGAAGCCTGGCCTTTTCCTCACACGACAGCAACAGAGGGCTCTGTGCTTCAGAGAAGGTGCTCCCTTGGTACCCGTCCACCTTTCACCTTCTCTGGCTAAGCAGGTAGGTCCACAGCCAGGCTGCTTCGTGCTATGCCAGGAGGCTCTTTGTTTCTTAGTGTTTCAACTCAGAAAGCGTCTTGTTTATTTATTTATTTTCCCTTCCTAGCCCTGGCCTCTCATTTGATTTTACTTGTTCAGCACAGAACTTACTCCCTGCAAAATGAATCCACTTACACGTCCAGATGTTGGAAATCTGTAAGCTATCTTGGGCCCCAGAGAGACTTTTTTTTTTTTTTTTTAGCGAAATCACCAACTTTGTCCACCAACGGCAGGTGTCACTGTTGCAATAGAAAAACCCTGCCGATTCCAGGGCTGGGGCCAGTCGAGAGATATTTTTACCCAAAGAAAAGGCCCAACCCGAGACACAAACTTGGCAAGAGAAATTCCGAAAAGAATGTGAAACCTCATAAAAGGCTGGAACTTATTAGCATGTCTTTAAAAGCTGAGCCGGCCGTTTTGAGCACCCATCCTTCTGAAAGGTGAACAGTGGGACAGATTCCAGTTGGTAAGCGCCAGTGATCTCACCAAAACCTGCCGCAGCAGTTACGTCCTTGCCGAGGACAGACAGAAAGGAACAGTGACCAAACCTCCTCCTTGTCCCCTGGGCAAAAACGAAGGTTTTTGTATACGTTTGCTGGCGTTCAAGACTGGATCTCCTGAGGACAATTTCAGTGAGCAGCCTGTGCAGTGGAACTCACAGTGTTAAGTGATTAACCTGAGGGCACCCAGATAGTGAATGATAGAGCCTATCAGCAAACCAGGTTTCCGTAGACCCCATTGTGCCTTGTGCCACTAACTCTGGTGTCCACTGAAGTACAAGGATAACAGAGCGAGGTAGCTACGGGCTTCTCCTGGATCTTTGTCCACAAAACAGAATTTTTAAGTGAACCCAGTTCAGACACTCCTCTATGGCTGGGGGATTAGGTGCAGCTTTGTCAAGACCCCTTAAAAACAAACCAAACCGTTGCCATTGAGTTGACTCGGACTCAGGATGACTGGATATGTGCAGAGTAAATGGCACTCTGGAGGGTTTTCAAGACTGTGAGTTTTTGGAAGCAGCTTGCCAGGCCTTTCTTCTGAGGCACTTCTGTGTGGGTTCAAACTGCCAACAAATGAGTGTTTAACCTTTTGTGCCCCCAGGGATTCCTCCATGAACTCTTGAAAAATGGTAATGGTTACATGATTTAAAATATCTTTAAAATATGCTTTATTCTTTGAAAACTTGGGCATCCATTTAAAATTCAAACAATGATAAATAAGAAATAAATCAGAGTTTACATACCTTTATTCTTGTTGTGTGCCCTTGAGTTGATTTCAACTCATAGTGACCCCCTTTGATGGAGTTGAATTGCCCCCACCGGGCTTTCTAAGACTTGAAAGTCCTACAGGGCAGTTTTACACTGTCCCATAGGGTCACCACGAATCAAAATCGAATTAACAGCATGCAGCAACAACAACCACAGGCACAGGAAAATTGCCTATGTTAGTAAACAGTACTTCAAAATGGCATCACGCAGCTTAGCACATTGCTGTAGAATTTAAGTATAAGGTGCACCCATTACACACACAGCAAATAAAATAAATGAAGAGAAATTGGGAAAGATGGAAGCAGGGGACCAGATGGGCACAACATGCGATCCACTACCTTTCCAAGCATCACCTCTAACCCCCTACAAGGCTGGTGCTGGAAGGTGGGTCTGAGATTTGCAATTGCTACTTAGTAGAGTGGCTTTTTCTTTCTTACCGTGCAAGCCAAGTGTCCTGAGGACTTGCCCCGGTGCCTGCAGCACACTAAGACTGAGGCATTATTTTCGCTCTTGTTTCAGAAGGAAAAGAAATTAGAATAGTTGTCAATGAAAGGTTCCATGTGCTGAGGATATCTTAGACTGAGCACATAACGTTTTCTTGGGAGGTGGAAGCAATATTGGATCAGTAGTTCAGATTCTAGATTCACAAAGACTGGAGTTTAATACCTGATTTGTAACTAGCCAGGTGTGCCTCCTTAAGGAAGCCATTTGATCTTCCCAAGTCTCGACTTTCCAATCTGTGAAATAGGATTTATAATATTATCTGCTTTATGGGGTTGTTAGAAGGATTAAATTAAGGGAGAAAATGAATTTAAAAGTACTAAGCATGAATCTTGACATATAGGAAAATGTTAATATGTACTAATTATTATTAATAAATAAGGGGGGTTGATACTTGGCACATGTACAGAGCTTTATGGCTAGAAGGACCCTTAGATATCAGAGGTAATAAGGAGATTTTATCTCACGAACTGGCATCTAGTCGGTGGCAACGAGTTACCTCACGAGGCACCAGGACCAATGGCAAGGCTTGTCTGGGGTGCTGTTTGATGCAGGATCCTGAAGCCTGTTCTATTAAAGTAGGAAAAAATTTTGATCTTGATAATTAACACTTGTCAAGAGCGTGGGAAGGAGAAATGATATCACAAGGACTACGTATTTGCCATTCCACATCTATTCTACTGCCTCTTTTTCAGGTAAACCCAGCAGGGTCAGGAAAACCTCCTCAGGTAATGCAGCTGGTTTGGTGGCTGACTAGATCCGAAACTTAGTCTCCTAGCCTTGACCAGTGCCATTTTCCATCCGACTATGCTGCTACCACTGCTCTTTAATGCAATAAAAGACTGATCATCTTGATTTGAAATAAAAAAAAACTTTATACAAGAAGGCAGTATTAATGGTAAATCTTAAGTTAATTTGCTCAGACCTCTGGCTGGGATCAGGGATTTAAGTCCTCAACTCCAGAGTGGAATTTCTGCAAATACTCTGCTTTGTGTGCATTCCCAGGATAGACCAAGACATTATGAATTTTAAGAGTCCATTGGAAAAATGAAAAGGGACAGAACACTTGTAGAGAAACCGCCCCTGCCCCGATGAGGTTACTGCTGTGGCCAAAATGTTCTCCGATACACTGTCCCATCTGGGCAGATGTGGGCCGATGCTCGAGCTCGGCTTGAGATTTTGCCTAGGTCAACTTAGTCGTATTTTAAAGTAAATGACACAGGTAACAGATGTCAAAAACAGTACACAAAGGATGGGGATGGCCCTTCACAGTTTGTGAGCAACATTCATCCTAAATAAGTCATGTTCTTTTCTCTCCTTTTCTCCCCTCTCTGTTTTTCTTCTTCCCTCAGATTCCCATACCCAAAGTAAACCTGGTTTAGAGAGAATGGGGTCACTGTTCGTAATGGGTAGAAGTACTCCAAATCTCCACTTCCGATTTCAGACAAACCAAGAATCAAACCAGTTACCAATAAGTAGACTCCAACTCATGGTGACTCCATGTGTATCCAAGCATAGCTGGGCTCCACAGAGTTCTCAATGGCTGATTTTTTTGGAAGTAGGTCACCAGGCCTTCTTCCCAGGTACCTCTCTGTGGAACCAAATCTTCAACCTTTCGGTTAGCAGACAAACTATGGCCTTGCTCACTAACCCAGCTGTTTGGTTTCGAGATGCCAGAAGAACGGACTTGCTCTGGAGTGACCATCACATTTCACGTTGTATGACGAGGTGAAATGTCCTCGGGATGCAATGAAGCACACGAGGCAAAGTGAGCATGTGGATTGGAGATAGCACAGAGAGAACACAGACCAAATAAATGACATAGCAGCACACCTGAATACACCTTAACAAGGCCACATTCTGCGTGGAGTCTGTTCATTAATCTGTTGGCTTTCTCTTCTTAGCAGAATGTTGATGGAAGTAGTATTTCTAAATTTCTTTTTCTAAAAAAACACTCAAGAGCTTCTTTAACTTAAAACTTTCTGAAAACGGTAAGAGATTTAGCTGAGACGGACCAAATCCACACTATCGAAAGAGAAAACTACTCTACCCTATTGAGTGTAAGTATGCATAACTACAAATACTATGTAGTGGGATTCTGAAATTAATAACTTCAGCCTTGTGTGTCTAAGATAATCTTCTCTTCAGAGGTCTCTTCTAGATTTCTCTTATTTCGTGGCTGGGCTCTGCTGGTCATCTTCTGGAAGTGCCGTGCTTTTTTGTCCCATGTCAATATGTGCTAGGATGTTACTGCTTTCTACTCTGTTCTTTTTATAATTTACAGAAAGTGTTTGACTTCTAATTTAGTCGCTAAAATCTCATCTTAAATAACTTGGCCTTATCTACTGCATTGTTATAAAGTCTTCTTTCCCTTCCTTTCCTTGCATAGCTCAGCTGATTACTTGATAGAGGGGAATAGGGGCAGGAGGGGTGGGAGTAGAGTGAGATGTTTCTCTTCCTATTTGAAAGACCTTTAGTTCAGTCTGTGTCCATGTGTCTTTCATTCAACGGCCGCTAATGGTCCCATTATAAACTTTCTGCTTTCCCTATGCTATACCTATTGGAAGAGTGCTTTAAAAATCTGTTTTCATTGTTATTTATTTGTATTATAGTTTGAGGAATAGCTTTCAGATAACAGCACAGTGAAGATAATAAGCTCCTAGAGACAATCTCTAAGTCAGCCCCCGCTCCCCCTGACAATTTCAAGATGAATAGACATTGTTAGTGGTGAAGCGTCAGCAGACAAGCCTTCCCCTCTCTTGTGTGGCTGCCTCAGATGCCTTTCATATTGTGGCACCTCAGAATGTCATTCCATTCCTTGTCTGGTGCCCTCCTTGGACTTGTGCCCAGGAGAAAGTGCTTCGGTACCCCCACCCCCACTATGCCTCTGCTTGAGATTCCATTCTGAAAGGACAAAAGATCTGTGGCCTCCCATGTTTGGGCACCGATCATCTTCCTTGACTGAAGCAGCGCAGGGTTTTAATGTTTAACCAGTTCCTGTCTGTTGGCAACCTAGTAGTCAATTGATAGGCCACCCTGGGATCTATGTACTCCACCCAGGAGTGAGCACCACACAGGATACTCCAAGTTCTACATCGCAGTTTCATCACCCATCCAGTTTGCTGATCTTTGAGAGGGTGAAGCTGAAGTTCTATATCTTTGCTTTATCTTGTGAATCTCCCCGAAAGAAGCTTGTGTCAAAGATAGGTGGCTTACGCACCCACTTGTGTTCCAATTTACCCACAGAGAAAACATGTTCTTGTATAAGGGAAATAGCACCCTGCCAAGAAGAAACTCCTTTTTCCATTTAAACTGAGGGGAAATATCTTCCCTTCAACCCCCACTATTTTGTCTCCTGGAAAAAGAATGAATTATATCAAAACCACCAACAATAAATTTTGAATGGATAATCAGTAATAGAAGGTAAAAACAAGCAATTATCTCACATGATAGGATTCCAGGGGGACCCATTAGGGAGCTCTGGTGGGAGTCACTACGTTTGCCAGTGCGTTGTTCAGTCTGGAGAATCTTAGGTGCCAAGAAACCTGGGTATTTTTTTTTTCTAAGAATTTCTATGAGGTAGGTGGCTCTGGAACACAATCTGTCCTCTTGGCTCTGCTGTTCCTGTGCTTCTGAGGTGGAGGGGTAGCCAGGAAACTAGCAGTTCTTGAGCTGTATTCCTTGGTTTCCTTTTGAAGTAGATGCTGGGTTTTCTGAAGTGTGAGGAACCGAAACTGGGTAGAAAATTGGAAAGAAGAGAAATTAAACAATATTAAAAAAATCTTGCATGAACTCCAAATTAAAAAAAAAAAAAAATTTGCTCTTGATTTTGTACGTGCTTTGAACATTTCTTGAAATGCGTAGGCTACATGAGATTAACAATGAGCTACCTTTTTTTTTCCCCCCCAGACTGACAAGGATGAAATAGAATAAAAATGTGCAACACTGAAGTGAGTGAGAGGTTGCTTTAAAGATGTCAAACACAGGTTGTGGGAAAATAAATTGCTTTAATTTGCCTACAGAATGCATCCAAAGCCTGAAAAGTATTGATAGCTTTGACCTGTTTCTAGGAATTTAATTTAGGGTATTATCAGTCAAATGCCAAAATATGTGTATATTTTGTTCATCAAAATGTTTTTTACAGTAACAACAACAAAGATTAGTCAACTCTAACAATAGCATTGCATCTATGCTATGGAGTGGCACAGCCTTTAAAATAAAAATGAGCATTTATGTGTATTAACGTGAAATCCTGATAATATTACAGATAGTACATACAGTATGATTTAATTGTATAATATTTCTGTAAGATTATACATGCATAAGGAAATATTTAAAAGAGAGGCTCCAAACATGTTATATGGAAATAAAGAAGGCATGCCCTTCTCTTCCCCCCACCAAAATGGGGTTAACATTATTCAGAGCAGGTTAACATTAACATTGCATTATGGGTAATTTTTCTTTTCCTTTGTGCTTCTTTGTATTTTCTATTTTTCTATATTTCCTATTTTTTCAACAAACATGCCTTAGTTGTATATAAAAAGTCATAAAATTTCAAATAAAAATGAGTAAAATGCTGACTTGAATTTTAGCATCCTTTTCTTAAAATAAGAAATCAACAAGCTATTTGACTTGCTTATATTTTTAAAGTGATTTCTTTATAAATCTAAGGTTTTTCAGTTTAGGACCTTTTAGATCTTTCTTCGCCTTCTTTCTAAGCGATGGTTCGGAAATGCCAGCTGCCATGTGTTCAAGTATTGACCTAGATCATCAGGGAAGTCAATTATTTGCTTGAAAAGAAACAGGGAAGAAAATTGTGAGACTTAAAACAGAGTCAAAGCACAAAACAAATTCCTCTTTCAAAAACATATCCCAGAGAGCTAGGGACTGTCAGAGTTCGGTGCCTGTTCATCTCAAACCACTTTTTGGGTGGATCATCTGAATTTCTGGGAGCTTGATCCCAAGGTGGAGCCCTTCAAGTACCGTTCATGTCCTTGCCCAACAAGGAGAATTATGTTTTACATGTTTATAACATATGTTTAATCTGGTGTTCTACTTTCTTACCACAGTTGTTTCATATAAACAAAACCCAAGCCTGTTGCCGGTGAGTTGATTCCGACTCATGACAACCCTATAGGACACAGTAGAACTTCCCCATAGGGTTTCCAAGAGTGGCTGGTGGATTCTAACTGTTGACCTTTTGGTTTCCAGCTGAGCTCTTAACCACTGTGTCACAGGTGCTTTGTAGATGTGTGTTTATACTGTTTGTTTTGCTCTACTAGAAATGAAATTGAAGGATAAAATTAAGTAGTGTGACAGCAGTTGGCAAGATGCTCATCAAACCCTTTTTCTCCTCTTGAGTAGACTAATAAACTATATTTTTCAGCCCTCTTAAGTTAAGGTAGGGCCTGTGACTTGTATTGGTCAATGGAATGTAGGAAGAAGTGATGCACATCTCTTCTAGGTATTGGCTCTTAAAAAGTTTCCCTGCGATTCTTCATTCTGTCTCTTCCTCATTGCTGAATGAATGTTGAGGTATGGAGGAGGTTTCAGAGGCTCAAAGGGTACTTCACAGATCTCAGAACCACTGGATGGAAAGAGGCTGGACCACTGAGTCACCTCTTGGAAGAGAGCCACTCAAGAGAGTCATCTGACAAAGAACATCCACAATGGACTCTGTGTGGGTGAAAAGTAAATTTCTGTATTAAGGGTAAGTATCATCACCCATTGCTTGCTCACTCCTAAGCTCCGTGCTTACTACTTTCCTGGTGCATCAGCTGGTCATTTTCACCCCGGGTAGTGGGATCTCTTTTGTCACTTTGGTTGGTTTTTGCATCCTTATTGTGGCTTTCACTTTGGCATCTCATCAACATTCATTAAACAAAAGTCAGTTGAGTCCCTTGACATTCCAGGCACTGATTAAGGTTCTCTCTATATTTTGGTGGATGAAACAGACATGTTTTCTGACTTTATGAAGTTCACAGTCTAGAATTTATAATATCAGATCTTTGCCTCTCAGCTCCATGTACATATCATAGGTAGGAATTGCCCTTAACTCATGCTTGCTGACTTCCTTCCTATCTTAGGCTAGGTAAAGTGGCCCTCTACCTAGTGTTTTCCAAGCAAAGAACTAGACAGGTAAAATCACTAAGTCCTGAGTCTGGAGAAGATTTTATATAGAAACCCACTACACGGGTATCCCAAAGTTTTAAGATAGCATAGACATTTTTATTTTTAAAAGTATTTAAAAAAGTATTTCGTAACAGACTAACTTATATAGGCCTGAAAGTTCTCCAACATTCCAGTGGCTGTAAGGAGGAACTTCTAGGTTGTTTGAAAAACCATGTATCCACTTGATTTTACTTTAGAAACTCAACAAATTTCTAATTAATAGAATAAACAGGATGTAGGTGCACATATCTTTAACTATACCCTTTTCTAATGGAAAAATCTGCCTTATCTCCATATAGCAACATTTGAAGATGCCATCCATGTTCCTTCAGAATAATCTTTGGAATATTTTAATAGCTGGTTCAACTCTAAGGATCAATTAATCAGAATGAATGTTGGCTGTTAAAAAAAAGTTATTTATGATCATATTTTACATTCTGGCTAAATATCAGCTTCTTTTTTTGGGCAAGAAGCACTATATTGACATAGACTATCCGTTAAGGCAATGCATAACTGGGATTTTAAGTTGATATCTATTCTTTCTAGTGGCTCTTCCTTAGCTTGATCAGTATGAGTGACTTTGGTTTCTGATAGAAAAGGGGTTGAGTCTCAGTTGAAACCTTGACCAGTTCCATGTTTTGAGGAAAATTATTTAAACTTTTGAGGCTTAGTCTTTTAAAATATAAAATGGGGATACTATTATTTATTTTAACAAGCCCTAGTGGTGCAGTGGTTAAGGCCTTGGCTGCTAACTGAAAGATCAGCGGTTCAGGAGCCACTCAGTGGCTCCTTAGAGAAAAGACCCTGTGATGTGTCACAGTAAAGATTACAGCCTAGAAAACCCTTCGAGGTAGTTCCACTTTGTCTTGCAAGGTCGCTAGGAGTTGGAATTGACTCGACAGCGCACAACAACATCATTGATCTTGCCTAGTTATAGTGCAGTTTACCTGATGCACGTAAAATGCCTACACGAGTCTAGGGAAAAACAGTTCCTTAACCGTTCTTATCAGTACCATTAGGAAAACAAAGTTAAACAAAGTTGGCTTTTATATAAAATCCTGGATCACATGGAGGCAGTCTTTGAATAGGAAATAATCGAAAAACCAAGCTAATACTGTAGCCAATGCAAATATTAATTAGCAGTCTAGCGAGAAACAGGTCACCATGCTGAATGTCAATGTGCTAAAATGTCTCCTGGTTACAAGACAGTAGCACCTTGCTAATTTGTCATTAAAGGTCTCCTGGAGTTGAAGAGATGACAAAATCTGTGTGAAGAAGAAATTCTCACTGACTAAATCAAGCTTTTGCAGTTTTGTGAAAAAAAAAAAGTGCTACTTTTGTTAGTTTTACTTTGGAGCTTTTAAGTGGTATCCATATAATTGACTTTTTTTCTACAGGTGAAAATTTGTCTCTTCAATTTTGACAAAATTTTCCCATCTAAGATGGGAAAAACCTGTTTGTTGTGGGCCTGAGACTATAGACTTGTCCAAATTTAATTTCTTTCTGAGTTTTAGTACAACTACCTAAAAAGTATGCAACTGTTTCTGTGTCCAAAATGAATCTATTATGCTATTATGTAGCAGTAAAAAAAAAAATTAAACCCATTGCTGTCAAGTCCATTCTGACTTATAGTGACCCTACAGGATAGAGTAGAACTGCTGCCCCATAGGGTTTCCAAGGAGTGGCGGGTGAATTTGAACTGATAAACTTTTGGTTGGCAGCTGAGCTCTTAACCACTGCACCAGCTGCATTAGTATTAGAAAAATTTCGAGATTCTTTGGTATTTCCATATGAAAATAGGAGCATTTAGCAGATTAAACCTGATGAGAAATGGAGCGTAATCTGTTTTAGAAATAAGCATATGTGTTGAAAAGAGCCAAAGTATTGAATTCAAATGATCCTGTATTTGATTTTTAATTCCAGAATGACTGTGTAACCTTGGGCCATATAGGTAAAATTAGGGACAGTTTTTCCTGTCTTAAATGGTTGATCGAGGTACAATTATGTGGTCTGCTGGAACATAGCTGGCATTCGATATGTGGTAGGTGTGCAATTTCTCCTATATATTTTTGCTAAGTAAATATCATTGGAAAGATGGAAAAAAAAAAAAAAAAGACTTGGGTACCAATTATATTCTTGATTCCTACCTTTCACCAATAACAAATATTTAGAAAGACTTAGAAGTGAGGATGGTGAGTCTTTGTCCTACTTACTTTGGACATATCACTGGGAAAGACCAATCCTTACAAAAGATCATCATGGTTAGTAAGTAGAGGGCCAGCGAAAGTGAGGGAAGCCCTCAACAGGATGGATCAGCAGAATAGCCACAACAATGGGCTCAAACCTATCAAAGGTGGTGAAGATGACACAGGACCCAGCAATGTATCATTTTGTTATACATAAGGTTGCCATGAATTAGAGCTGACTCAATGGCAACTAACGACAACAGAGATACAAAACGTTTCCTGAAAGAACCTACTGAAAATGAGAGATATGCATTTTTTAAAAATATCAACATCGTGGGAATTCAATTTAACAATAACTTGTGTGGTAGATGTTCCAAGAGGTCTGACGTCTAAATCCCAATACTGCTGTGCTCTCAACAATGGGAGCTTTTAAATTGAAGTTTTACCCAGAAGTGTTTGGCCACTCCATGTTCCCGTGACAATACAGAATTACCCCCCTGGAGAGATGTCCAGGATCTCATACCGCGTACCCCTCTTGTTACCAAGGATCCAGTTTTTACAGAGCTCACATTTTAGGTAGCACCCAGCCCAGTGCAGTGGAGGCAGTGTCATGCTGTTTAAGTCAGCCTGACCTGGGAACCTGGAGAATCATGGGCCAACTTCAATCCTGCCTCTACTCTGTTGTGTAACCTTGAACAAGGCCCTCTTCCTCTCTGTGGTGAACTCCCGCATTTGCAAATCATACCTGAGGACCCTTCTGTGCTCCACAATCCTCCAGGTTAGGAAACTACACCTGACTGAGTCTAGGTTGGCATCAGGAGATCTTGTTCAACAAAGAAATTGCACAGAAATAACCAGTTTGTTATTAACTACTATATAAAAGTTTTCAGTACTTAGAAACGGTATTCTAACTGGGCTCATTTTCAAGCTCGTTAGGGTTTATACTGAAGGAAAGAAACTTAGCTGAGAGTTTTGCCAGTAGGATGGTCTTGTGCTGCATACGTTTGCAAACAATTTACATTTTAGCAAATATTAAAACTCCTCAGTTGAAATGTTTGCTTATGCTCTCTAACATTATTGTGTGTTCTTTTTTCATAATTAATATTAAGAATCTCTGTTTGACCTTCACAACAGACCCAACTGAAATTAAAAGAATCATATCAGATTATTACGAAACATTGTACTCTAACAAATTTGCAAACCTAGAAGAAATGGATGAATTCCTGGAAAAACACTACCTACCTAAACTAACACAATCAGTAGAACAACTAAATAGACCCATAACAAAAAAAGAGATTGAAACGGTAATCAAAAAACTCCCAACAAAAAAAAGCCCTGGCCCTGACGGCTTCACTTCAGAGTTCTACCAAACTTTCAGAGAAGAGTTAGCACCACTACTACTGAAGGTATTCCAAAGCATAGAAAATGACGGAATACTACCCAACTCATTCTATGAAGCTACCATCTCCCTGATACCAAAACCAGGTAAAGACATCACAAAAAAAGAAAATTACAGACCTATATCCCTCATGAACATAGATGCAAAAATCCTCAACAAAATTCTAGCCGATAGAATTCAACAACATATATAAAAAAAGAATCTCTGTTTGACCTTCAAAGGTTAATGCATAATTGTGCACATGTAATGTCTCGTCTTTTCCTGTAAGCTTTTGCTTATATGTCTCTATCGCTCCTTACGAAAAAATATTTTAGCAGTCAACCTCTTTATTCAAATGAAATATTATTAATAATGCTGTTATGGATTGAATTGTGTTCCCCAAAATGAGTGTCGACTTGGCTGGGCCATGATTCCCAGTATTGTGTGATTGTCTACTATTTTGTCATCTGGTATGATTTTTCCTATGTGTTATAAACCCCACCTGTATGATGTTAATGAGGCAGGATTAGAGGCCATTATGGTAATGAGGCAGGACACAATCTACAAGATTGGGTTGTATCTTGAGTCAATCTCTTTTGACATATAAAAGAGAGAAGCGAGCAGAGACAGGGGAACCTCATACCACCAAGAAAGTAGTGCCAGGAGCAGAGCATGTCCTTTGGACCTGGGGTCTTGTCCTGAGAAGCTCCTAGACCAGGGGAAGACTGCTGACAAAGACTTTTCCCCCAGAACCAACAGGGAGAGAAAGCCTTTCCCTAGAGCTGGTGCCCAGAATTTGGACTTCTAGCTTACTAAACTGTGAAAGAATAAACTTCTGTTTGTTAAAGCCATACATTTCTGGTATTTCTGTTATAGCAGCACTAGATAACTAAGACAAACACCAAGATTTAAAATAGGTAGTCATGTGTAACAATTATATAGTGCACAGTTTGTATCTGGACCTGCTCTAAGATATTTAACTCATTTAAAACCCATGAAAAGTCTATGACCTTGGGAAGGGAGTATTAGTATCTCCATTTTACAGATGGAAAAACTAAGGCACTAGCTTGTCCAAGGTCATACACCTTCTGATAGTGGAAGCTGCACTTGAACCCAAGCAGTCTGGGTCCAATGTGTGTAGAACTACTATAGTGCACTGCTTTTCACAAAATAATGTAGAGTTAATTTGAATAAAACAGATTTGTGAATCAAGAGGCCCAGACTCTTCAGCCTAACTTTTCTCCCTGTGGCAGCCCTCAAAGAAGTTCTCAGTTTTAGAGTAGCCCAAGTATCAGTCTTTAGGTTTTTCCTTTTCTCTGTCTACACAATTCCTTTGGTATTTTTCTGAAGTTTTGTTGCTTTAAATACCATCTAAACGCCCACCAGTTACCATGGAGTTGATTATGGCTCATGGTGGCCCCATGTGTGTCAGAGTAGAATTACGCTCCACAGGGTTTTCAATGGTTGATTTTTCTGAAGAAAATTGCCAGGCTATTCTTCTGAGGCACTTCTGGGTGGACTAGAGCCCCCAAACTTTCGGTTAGCAGGCAAACATGTCAACCATTTGCACCACCCAGAAACTCCATCTAAACACCAGTAAATCCCAAATTTATATTTGGACCCATCTCATGTTTTTTTTTTTTTTTTTTCATGAAGTCTAGACTTCTATATCTATCTATTTGATATCTCTTTTTGGTTATTTGAGAGGCTTCACAACCTAACATGTCCAAACTCCTCATCCCCTCTGTTCCTACATACAACACGCAGAACTGTTCCTCCCAAATTTGGTCTTTCCCATCTCAAAAAATGACAATCCATCCTTGCAGTTGTCCAGGCTAAAAATCTACAAGTGAGTCATCTTAGACATCTGTCCTTCTCTCATAGTTATTTGGAGCATGCTGCTGGCTAGATCTTCAATATAAATCCAATATCGCTTGTCCTTCTTACTATTTCCTCTGACGCTACCGTGATCCCAACTACCATCATCTCTCACTTGGATTCTTACAGTTGTCTCCAAATTTGTCTGTGCTTTTACTCTTGCCTCCGTGGTATGGTCTATTCTGAACATAGAAAACAGAGTGATACCTTTTATGTAGAAATTAGATTGTGTCATTCCTGATCATTCCCGTTCCTGTTCATAACCTTCCAGTGGTTTCTATCACACCCTGAATGAAAGCCTACAAGTCCTACAAGACGCTTTCCCTGTGTTTCACTTATTTCATTTCCCACCGTGCTTCCTTTTGCCATTTCACTCTACCTTCACTGCCTTCCATGCTGTTCCTTGGACATGCCAAGCACGCTCCAACTCCAGGGTGTTTCCTTTGTGGTTTCTTCAGCTTGGAATACTCTTCCATCAGATAGTCTCATGTCTTACTCACTTCCCTCAGGTCTCTGCTAAAGCATGACTGTATTAAAGTGTATTCCTGAACACTCTAAAAATAGTTACATCCATCACCACTCCTGAAAACTTTTTCCCTTACCCTACTTTATTGTTCTTCAGAACACTTGACACCATTTTTCACGTTAAAAAAACTTTGGTTATTTATTGCCTATTTCCTCCCATTCCAGTCCCTACTAGAATGTCAACTTGTGAGCTTAGAGAATTGGCCCATTTATTTTTGTTGCTGCAGAATCTGTAGATTCCACAGGACTCAATCAAGAAATATTTTTGAAGAAAAGAAGGAATGAATCTCTGAGAAACTTTCAGGTTCCGTGGAATAGAGTTCCATAAACAGTTATAAACCCCAGGAGCTCAGCAACAGATGACAGAAGTACAACAATGGGATGAACTGAGGAGTAAGGAAAGGAAGTTGGTGCCATATCACACTTGGCTGGCAGCCTACCTTCAGATCATAAAAATCAAGGAACTAAATGACAGTGCCCCAACATAGTCAGGGTGGTTAATGGCAAGGGCAAATTTCCCTTTGATCCAGGGTGACTTACTCTGAAAAATGGGGTCTAAAATGTGCCATTTAGAGTAAAAGTATGAAGTCAAACTTAGCCTATTTGAAGTAGTAGCACATCTGTAACTGGGGTACAGGGAGTGAAAAGATCTTGGGGAGCCATCAGGACCAAGTTGACTACAAATCAGGATTGAGTGCCAGTTCTAGCAAGGAACCAGAAATGGGGAGAGAACTCCAGTGTGAATTGGGTCCACATGGAAAAGTCTGGGGATCACAGTATCATGGCAGGCGGCACTCAGTCCAAGCAGACTGGATTCTGGGTCTGAGAAAACACCTCTAGCTCCAAAGGCAGACATTCCCCACTTGTAGGGTGGAGTCTGCTACTGGAGTCTTTTCCCTCGGGGGTTGGGATTGTGCAGGTGCTGTGCCTCAGCACCTGTAGCCAAGCTGAGCTGGGGAAGGCAGGGCTGACACCTTTTGCTACAGCATAATAGATTACCCTTCTGGGGGTTTCTCCAGCTTATGTTTATGGTATTTACCTTCTGCTCCTTTTGGTTTGTTTGTTTGTTTAGAGGAAGATTAAATAACCTCACACAACATCATGCCACTTGAAAATAAAATGAATCTTGAGATTTCTTTTTTTGTTTAACAAAGAGATAATGAGGTAAACAAACACCTCTGTCTCCTGCCCACCTCTCTCAGGTGTGCCTGCTGTCAGAATTCTCCTGTTATGAAAACTTTACTACTGAGTACACTCAATTATTTTTCATATGCACAGATTTTTCATAAATGTCAGTGGTTCCTATAGCCCATTGTCTCTCAGAAACCTTCTTTGTTAATTTCAGCTAACATCCCCTCTCTCTTCCTAACAGCTAATGGCTCTATCTAGTTGAGAATGTGAAATATTTGTCTTTCCTACTGTTGTCTCACGTGCTTTGGACATGTTATCAGGAGGAACCAGTCCCTGGAGAAGACATCATGCTTGGTAAAGCACAGGGACAGCGAAAAAGAGGGAGGCCTTCAACAAGATGGGATGACACAGTGGCTGTAATAATGGGCTCAAGCACAGCCACAATCGTGAGGGTGGTGCAATAATGGGCAACTTTTTGTTCTGTTGTCCATGGGGCCGCTGAACTATTGTCTCAAATTGTTCCAAATTGATCTCTCTAGCCCGGATTTCTACTCTGAGCCCATTCCTCTATATTCAATAGCCTAGATGATATTGCCACACGGGTATCTCAAAGGAAGCCATCTCAAACTTCAAAATTGAACTGGAGGTCTTATCCCTTTCAAGTTGGCTTAGTGTCAAGTCAGTGAGTAACACTGATATCCACCCTGGAATATCTCATTCGGTTTTCCAGTTTCCAGTTACCACCAAGTCAATTCCAACTCATGGTTGTCCCATATATGTCAGAGCAGAACTGGGCTTCACGGGGTTTTCGATGACTGATTTTTGGAAGTAGATTGCTAGCTTTTTCTTCCCAGATGTCTCTGAGTGGCCTCAAATCTCCAGCCCTTCGATTAGCAGCCCAGTGGATTAACCAATTGAGCTGCCTAGGGACTCCTTCCTCATTTGGCTCCTTCCTCGTTTGGCTTAGCAACTGTTTAATGTTTAAAATGACATCAAAGGCAGATGCACTCTTGTTCCCAAAGTGTTCAAGCACAAAGGGCACAGTGTTAGTTTGACAAGTTCAATGATAAAACACACAATGTGGCATCTGCCCAGCTAACCAGTTTCTGGGGAATCGATTCTGACTCATGGTAAACCCATGTGTGTCAGAGTAGAACTATGTTCCATAGGGTGTTCAAAGGCTGATTTTTATAATAACTATGGAAGAATCCCTCTTCTTCTCTGATCTGCCACTTTTCTGTACTTGTAACTGCTCATGGCTTATTGTACATGGCTGCTTGAGAGACTTTTGTTTCCAGCAACGTGAGGAATTATATTCCCTGACTGACTTTATTGATAAATGGATTTAAAATGTCATTTACTTAAAATCTGAAAAAACATTTTCTTAAAAAAATACAGATATCATCAAAGATCCTTTAAGAAAGTAGGGAGTACTCAGAGGGCAAATAGGATTCAAAGAGGGAAGCAACAGAAGTAAGCAGAGCAATAACATAAGTTTTCACCTTAAGGACATTTGGTAAAGGGGTGAATACACTTTCTAAGCCACACAGAGCACAAGGGAAAAATTCAAAGTTGAGTCTAACCCATGATGGGAGGTCCACTAGAAGATTTCTCCATCAAACCTGTGATTTCAAGTGGCTGTACTTTGAGTGTAAGAGTGAACTAGAATAAATCCACTCTCAAGTTAACTACAAGCCTTGAACCTTGTCTCAAAACTTGGTTCTAGGTTGAAGGTGAAAGAAATCTTCCCTGAGATTTGTAAACCACAAGTTGGAACTCATATAGGTTTATAGATCAAATTCATACTCCTTGGGTAGTGTGAAAAATGTCAAATTAGGATTGAGTGTCCCAGACACACAGCAGAAGCAAATGCAATTCCTCCCTGAAGGAACTCACTGTGTTGGAAATGCAGATTCTTAGTACCCGCCTGTGATCATTAAAGTTGTGTGTCAACTCGGCTGGGCCATGATTCTCAGTGGTTTGGCAGTTATGATGTAGTTTTGCAGTCACATAATAATGCGATCACCTCCATGATGGGATCTACTCTAAGAAGGCAATCAGTTGAAAAGGAGTTTCCTTGGGGGTGTGGCCTGCATCCAATACAGTTGGACTTTTTGGCAAGGCTCTCAGGCTTTTGCTCACTCTGGATTCTGCAGCTGGCTCTTGTTCATCTGACCTCCCATTCTTGGGGCTTGAGCTAGCGGCTCACCTGCCATCTTACCTGCTGATCTTTTGTGTGTGTGAGTGTGTATTTTAATTGTGCTTTAGGTGAAAGTTTACAAATTGTGTCAGTCTCTCATACAAAAACTTATACACACCTTGCTGTGTACTCCTAGCTGCTTTCCTCTTAATGAGACAGCACATTCCTCCTCTCCACCCTGTATTCCCCGTGTTCATTCAGCCAGTTCCTGTCCCCCTCTTCCTTCTCATCTCACCACCAGACAGGAATTGCCCGCATAGTCTCAAGTGTCTACTTGAGCCAAGAAACTCGCTCCTCACCAGTATCATTGTCTATCTTATAGTCCAGGCCAATCCTTCTCTGTAGAGTTGGCTTCAGGAATGTTCCAATCTAGGGCTAACAAAGGGTCCGGGGAACATGACGGGTCAGGGTCCCTCTGATCTCAGTCAGGCCATTAAGCCCAGTCTTTTTACGAGAATTTGAGATCTGCATCCCACTGTTCTCCTACTGCATCAAGGATTCTCTGTTGTGCTGCCTGTCAGGGCAGTGATTGGTGGTAGCAGGACACCATCTAGCTCTTCCAGTCTCAGGCTGATGGAGTCTCTGGTTTGTGTGGCCTTTCCTGTCTCTTGGGCTCATCTTTACTATATGTCTTTAGCATTCTTCATTTTTCTTTGCTCCTGGTAGGTTGAGACCAATTTTTGCATCTTGGATGGCCTCTTGGTAGCGTATTTATGTCTTTCATCAGGTTTGGAAAACAAGCCATTATCTCTTCAACTATTTTTGGTGTCATTCTTTTTCACTTCTCCTTCTTGGAGTCCAGTTACACATGGATTAGAACATTTGACTCTGATCAACACCTCCCTTAGGCGCTCTGCTCTTATTTCCATTATTATTTTCTTTTCTGTCTTCTACTGAGGTTTTACTTCTATAAAATGTGGATTACTGATGCTGAAGTTCTGTCTTTCTAACCTGAAAGCTCCATGAGTATTTCAGAAATTTCATTACATTAGTGTAAAAACAAACTTGTCAGCTGCATTGCAGAGAAAAAGTTGTCATATAGTTGAAATTGCCTTTATACAGGCGAACAGCCTGTGTAAACAATATCTGGACAATGGATTTTTATCTCAAGTAAATTACATGTGGTCAGAATTTCATTTAAAATTGAATCCTTGCTTGTCTCATAATATGTATTTCGGAGAGTGACGGAAAAATTCGCAAATGGAAAATAGTGATGGCTGCACAACATGGCGAATGTAATTAATGTCACCAAATCATACGTATAGAAATGTTGAAATGGCAATTGTTTTATTATATTTATAAGTACTGCAATAAAAATGTACATGCATATTTTAAAATATGGTATTATGATGCACTGCTGAAATTTAAAAAGGTCATTTGTACTCAAGAGATTGCCAGCTATATGGCTATAGCATAAAATCTAGTAAGAGACAATAAACTTTGGAAAACATATTGAAAGAGCACACATAATTTTTGAAGCTAGAAGACACTAATATGCTTTATATAAGAATATCATAAAGGTATCTAATATTGGACTGTCAAAACTTTCTAGCTGAATTTGAAAAGAAATTGTTTGACCTCAAAACATAAGTTATGATTTTAATCAGGTAATAAATTCACTCAAGGCCCTGTGATTTTTCTAAGTTTCCAAAATTATATTATGGATATTAAAGAGGTCAAAGGATTAGTATTGCCCACACAGGCTAATAAAAACGTACTGCATCATGTTAATACTCTGGGAAAATACCTATGACCATGAGGGATTTGGAAGGCTCTTGGCACAGAATATCAATATAGCCTAAACCCCCATTTTGATTGCAATTCTGAAGAAACTAACATGTAAATGTAAGTCCTTGGCTTTTGCAACACAACCTGTCCTGATTTGCCTTCAGCCACTCTATAGACTCTCTTCTTCTGTTGCATGCTGGCTGTCTTTAATCCAGTCACTAAATTATGTAGTTTCTCAAGCACTCTTATCTTCCTCGTCTTCACCTTCTCATCAGGCACTCTCATCCACACCCCCAGCTTTGTTATCACCAGTTTACAGACAGTGTTACATCTTAGGCCCAGATTTCTCTTCTGAACACCAGTTCCATATATAAAAATGACAAGTTGATATCTCTATCTGAAATCTCAAAGGTACCTCAAGTTCAATATTTTCAAATTAAACTGGTGTGTTTACATAAAACCTTGTTAACTGTCCCTGGAAATGGAGCTGGTATCCATTGTCTTACAAAGGCAGAATCCCCTAAGCTAGGAGACAGATCCAGCCTATGAACTGTTTCCATATGCCCCATGAGCAAAGAATGGTTTGAATATTTTAAAATGGTTATTAAAAGAAAACAAAACAAACAAACAAGAATATGCAACAGAGTTGGTATACGGCCTGCGAAGCCTGAACTGTTTACTGTCTGGCCCTTCACAGAAAAAGTTTACCAACCCCTGACTTAGACTTAGGCTCTTCTTTGACACTTCTTGTTCACTCACGTGCCACGTGTAATCCTTCACAAAATTTTATCAATTTTGTCTTAAGGATATTCTGGAAATATTTTCACTTCTGCATAGCCTCCTAATTGGCCCGTTTCCCTGAGTCCACTCCGAGAGGGAGAAACTTTTGTCAAATGTCTGCTGACAACCATTCCGTAACTTTACATTGTTCCTAGAATTAAGAACCAAATCCTGATATGGTTTATAGGACACACTAAGCCTGCTTTCATTTATTGTGCTACAGCTACATCAAAATATACCCTGTTTTTTGCTGCCCCAGGACTTTTGCACACAATGCCCTTTCAGTGCCTGAAACACCCTTCGCCTCTTGCCCCCCTCTCCAGTGAATTACTACTGTTCCTTTAAATCTCACTTCCATTGAACTGTATCTGGCCTTTCCAACTAAACTAATTTTTAAAATATTTCTTTCATATTACTTATAAAATCTGCAGTTATACATTTATTTTCCAATTCATGGTTTAATTATGTTTCCTTCGCTTTTTAATCTATTTTTTTAACTTAAGCACATGCAGTAAAATTGACCTTTTAAATTTATTTATTTATTGTCGTTGAGAACATACGCAGCAAAACATATACCAACTCAACAATTTCTGCATGTATAATTCAGTGACATTGATTACATTCTTCAAGTTGTGTGCCTTTTTAACTCTCTCTTTCTGAATTGTTCTTTCCCATTAACATAAACTCACTGCCTTCTAAAGATCTTATCTAATCTTTCAAGTTACTATTGTCAATTTGATCACATATAGATAGTTCTTAAAAGACCATAATGCTCAAGGCAGACATTTTTTGCTAGTTAAGCTAAACTATTGTTTGGTTTCAAGGAGACTTCAGGGGATATTTTTGGTTTAAGGCTTAAAGATTATCTCAGGGCAATAGTTTCAGGGGTTCATCCAGCCTCCATGACTCCAGAAAATCTGAATTCCATGAGAATTTGAAATTCAGTTCAGCATTTTTCCTCTTTTGATCAGGATTCTTCTATAGAATCTTTGCTCAAAACGTTCAGTAATGGCAGCAGGGCACCATCCAGTTCTTCTGGTCTCATGGCAAAAGAAGCAGCAGTTCATGGAGGCAATTACTCACACATTCCATTTCCCCCTCCTGTTCCCGAAGCTGCTTCTTCCTCTTTTGCTCCAGGCAAATAGAGACCAATTGTCATGAATTGGATGGCTGCTTGAAAGCTTTTAAGACCCCAGACAGTACGCGAGGAAATAAGAAGCAGAACAGAAGCTCTAAAGATGTTACCAAGCCAGTTAACTGAGATGTCCCATGAAACCATGATCCTAAACCTCTAAACTAAGGAACCGAATCCTGTGAGGTGTTTGGTTATACATAAGCAGTCTCAGCAGCTACTCTTTTTGCTTTTGTCATTGTTGTAAATATATCTATCACAGAACTTCTGCCAATTTAACTTTCTACAGGTGTACAACTTATTGACAGAACTTAACATGTTCGAATGTGCTGCCCTACCCTTAATCAATGTGATTTTCTCATCACCATAAACCAAAACTCAGTATTCCATAAGCAACAACCCCTCCCTGTCCTCCTCCCTCCTGCTCCTGTTAATCACTAATAAACTTTGATCTCTATATATTTGCCTATTCTTGTCTTTTTTATAGAAGTCAGGTCATACAGATTTGTCCTTTTGTGATTGACTTATTTCACTCAGCATAATGTCTTCAAGTTCCATCCATATTGTAGACCGCATCAAGACTTCATTTCTCCTACTGACTGAGTAGTATTCCATGATATGTATGTACCACATTGTGTTTATCCATTCACCTGTTCATGGACATTTAGGTTGTTTTCAATTTGTGGCTATTGTGAATAGTGCTGGAATGAACATTGGTGTACAAGTCCCTGAGTCTCTACTTTCAAGTCTTTGGGGTATATACCTAAAAGTGGAATTTCTAGTTCTATTTTTAGTTTTTTGAGGAACTGCCACACTATTTTCCACAATGGCTGTACCATTTTGCACTCCCACCATCAATAATTTTGACCAATGTATAGAGCTATGTAATCATCATCACAATCAAATTATACAAGGGCTCCATCACCCCAAATAAACACTCCTGTGCTGACCTTCCCACTGCCAAATTTTAACCTTCAAAGACACTGATCTTCTTCTCCATTCCTATAATTTTGCTTTTTCTGGAATGTTACATAAATGCCATAATTTAGTATGTAGTATTTTGAGTCTGGTTTCTTAGCATAATACATTTGAAATGTATCCTTATTATTGAATACTTCAATAATTTATTTTTATTACTGAGTAGTACTGACATGGAAATCCTGGTGGCGTAGTGGGTAAGTGCTACGGCTGCTAACCAAAAAAGGCCGGCAGTTCAAATCTACCAGGCGCTCCTTGGAAACTCTACAGGGCAGTTTTACTCTGTACAATAGGGTCGCTATGAGTTGGAGTCAACTCGATGGCAGTGGGTTTTTTTGGGGGGGGGTATTGACATAACATATATTATTTATCCATTCACCGTTTAAGGTCATTTGGATTCTTCCCATTTTTGATGACTATGAATAAAGCTTCTAGAAACTTCTGTGCATAGGTTGCTTGTGGATTTAAAGTTTCATTTTTTCTTGGGTCCATACCTATGAGTTGAATTGCTAGATCATCTTACTTTTTAAAAAAAAACTGACAAAACTTTTCCAGAGTGGTTTACCATTTTGCCTTCAGACTAATAATGCATGAGAGTTCTTGTTAGGCACATCTTTACTAGGAATTAATATTGTCATTTATTACTATTATTATGAATATTTTAGCCATTCTAATAGGTGTGTAGTGATATCTCATTGTGGTTTTAATATGCCCCTCTTTAATGACTACTGATGTTGAATTTCTTTTCATGTGTTTGTTTGCCAACCACATATGTTCTCTAAAAAATTTGTTAAAGTCTTTTGCATTTTTTTAAAAAAAAGGTGTATTTGTTTTCTTATTGTGGAGTTTTGTGAAAGTGATCATATTTACCTTATTCCCGATCTTGGGAGGAAACCACAAAATATTTCACAAAAATTATATCACCTGTAAGTATTGCGTAGATGCCCTTTATCACTTCAAGGAAGTTCCATTTTATTCCTAGTTTGCTGATATTTTATCCCAGGAAGAGATGTTGAATATTGTCAGAGATTTTTTCCGCATCTAATAAAATGAGCAAATGATTTTTCTCCTTTAGTCTGTTAATATGGTGAAGTACATTGATTTATTTTTGGAGTGTTGAACAAGTCTTGCATTCCAGGGATAAATCTACCTTGTAAGTGATGTATTCTTTTTACATATTGCTAGCTTCAATTTTCTAGTGGTTAGTTAAGGATTTTTACATCTATGTTTGTGAAGATTATTGGTTAGTCATTTTCTTTTCAGGTAGTATCTTTGATTTTAGAATAATGCTGGCCTCATGAAATTGGTTGGGAAATATCTTCTCCTCTATTTTTTTTGGAATAGATTATGGAAAAATGATACAATTTCTTTCTTAAATGCTGAGTAGAACTTGCTAGTGAATCTGGACCTGGAGTTTTCTTTATTGGAAGGTGTTTAACTATGGGCTCTATTTCTTTATTTAGTATAGGAGAAATCATGTTACCGATCTCTCTCTTTTTTTTTTTTTTTTTTTGGTGAGGTTTGATAATTTGTGTCTTTCAAGGATTTATTTCATTTCATTCATCTTAGTTGTTAAATTCATAGGCATTGAGTTGTTAATATAATTCTCTGATTGTCCTTTTAAAGGCTTACATGTTTATAATAATATTCCTTTTTTCATTATTGAATTAGGAAGTTGGTGTCTTCTCCCTTTTTTGGTCTTCGTCACTCTTGGCAGAGGTTTATTAATTATACTGAGATTTTAATAGAACCAACTTTTGATTTATTAATTTTTCTCTGTTATTTTTTAAGTCAGGTATTACTGCGTAGTCCTGTACTTTGGTTCACCCTTGGGTCATGGCTAGAAGACAAAGGAGAAAAAAAATCTATGAAACAGCCTCTTGTTATGAGTGGTTGACTTCAGGTCCCAATTTTTCTGATACTGTTTACTTTTCAGAGTCCTCAGGTAGTCACTTACTGTATTCTGTCCAGAATTTTTAGATGGAATCAATGAAAGATAGTGGCTCTCATTGTCTTATTTGACTGACTGTGGAAATCTGTGTATTTTGTTGCTGGTTGTTGTTATTCATGTCCCACTTCTCTATACTTTAAGTCCACTGAGGTCCAAGAGATTGCATTTTTTTCCCCTTGTCAACCTATCCTTTATGCTTAGCAAAGAGCCTTGTACATCAATATATGATATTGTTGGTTGTAACTTCTCTCCTTTTCAGGATACATTGTATATAGTATTCTTAGTTTTCCCTAAAGTTTATTGCTGCATCTTGGAGGTATATCTTGCTAGGATCAACGAGGCATTAGTTGTCTATTGCAGTGTAACAAATTATTACCAATGTAGTGGCTTAAAACAGCACATTTAATACCTCACAGTTTCTGTAGGTCAGGAGTTCAGGGTTTTCTGCTCTGGCCTTTTGCTCAGGGTCTCACAAATCTGCAGTAAAGATGTCAGTCCTGCGATCTCATCTGGATGCTCAAGAGGGAAAACCAGTTTCCATGCTTATTCAGGTTGCTGGCAGAAGCCAGTACCTTGTGGATGTATGACTGAGGTTCCTGGTTTCTTATTGGCTGTTGGCTGGAGGCCACCCTCATGTCCTAGATATCGTCACAGTTCCCTGCTTTGTGGCCCTGTTCATAGACAGTTCATAGCATGGCTGTTTGCTTCTTCAAGGCCAACAGGAAAATATCTCTGCAGCCTGTTAAGATATAGTCTTATATAATGTTGTGTCATGATGGGAGTAACATCCCACCACCTTTGCTATGTTATATTGTTTAGAAGTAAGTCATAAGTCCTACAAACACTGAAGAGTAAAAGATTCTATAAGGATGTGACTCATTGGACATTGTGTAGAAGTAAAAAAAAAAAAAAAATTATTTGTTCCATGTCGGTGTTTAGAATACACTAAAGAAAGATACTAGGATCAAATCCAGGGACTTGGTATGCCTCTCATTTCATTTACTGTCATGTTATTAGTTCCATGTTCCTATCAACCAGAGTGGATTTATAGGAAACATTTCTTGAACGAATAAATGGATTTATCAGTGAACACTTGAGATTTACATTTGACAGAACATAGGCCCTACTGTGTTATCTCTGGCTAGATAAAAATCCAAAATAAAGCACAATGATATTTTAATTTCATATTACTCCTCCGAAGATTTCTGAGAAACCAATGTAGTGTGTTTGCAGGCTTCACAGCTTATAACTCGGCTCATGTTAGTAATTTCAGAGTTAAGCTTCCAAAGTGGCCCAGTTGGGTCTCAAGATCAAGGGACAGTTTGTGATGGACTGCATCATGCATGACTAGTGAATTCATTCATTCAGCTGTTAGTTCAATGAAGCTGCTTCCATTGACTCCCTATGGTACATTGTATTTTCTAATAAAGACCAAATCAAACGTGGCCAACTCATTGAAAATTACTCGGTAAGTAGTATTTAACATTATCATCAATTAGGAAAACTGCAGAAATGTGAAACATGCAACTACAGCTTAGATCTATAAACGAGGGTCAAAACATAATTCTTCCCCATTTCAGTTTGTGTTCAACATTCAGGTCCTTGAAGTCCTATCCAAACATTTTGTATGCAATATCCATGTCCAGGTTTTTCCACCACATAGATAATATACAGTACACTTCCTCAGCTTTCCTGAGTTTATAATTAATTTTTTACAACCCCCTCCCCCCAAAAAAGACCCATTGCCTTCAAGATGATTCCAACTCATAGAGATCCTAAAGGACAGAGTAGAATCCAAGGAACGCCTGGTGGATTTGAACTGCTGACCTTTTGGTTAGCAGCCATAGCTCTTAACCACTACACCACCAGGGCTTCCATTTTTTCCAAAGGTGGTCCTACATTATTTTGCTACACTCAGAGTCATGCTTTTTAAACCTCTGTTGGATCTCATTGTCTACAGGATTGATCAATTCCCTTCCCTTGATAAAGAGTGGGCTTCAAGGACTACAGGAGGGCCAGGGACAGTATGCTTCTGTCCTGTCATCATGGGCTGAAGTTGGGTTATAATCTGTGAGGATGGCCAAGGTCAAACAAATAATGAATCTGAAATTTACAGAGATTGTCGGGATTAGGTGCAGAAGAGGTCAAGATGCAGGGACAAGAAGATGATGGTGGGTGTGAGTGTTAGTAAGAAAGTCACAGTTAAGTGAGTCAGGAGGAATAGACAAATTGGAGATGGGCCTATGCTAATGGGCCAGAAAAAGGTGATGTCTTAGTCATCTAGTGCTGCTGTAACAGAAATATCACAAGTGGATAGCTTTAACAAATGAAGTTTATTCTCTCATAATCTAGTAGGCCAGAAGTCCAAATTTATGGCGTCAGCTCCAGGGGAAGTCTTTCTCTATCAGCTCTGGAGGAATGTACTTGTCATCAATCTTTCCCTGGACTAGGAGCTTCTCTGAGCAGGAACTCCAGGGTCCGAAGGACACGCTCTGCTCCCAGTGCTGCTTTCTTGGTGGTATGAGGTCCTCCTGTCTCTCTGTTCACTTCTCTCTTTTATATCTCAAAAGAGAATGGCTCAAGACACAATCCAATCTTGCAGATTGAGTCCTGCCTCATTAATACGACTGCCATCTGTCCCACCTCTTAAACATCTCGTAGTGGTATTTACGTAGCGGATTTACAACTCATCAGATGACACAATGGTGGATAATTATACAATACTGGGAATCATGGCCTAGCCAAATGGATACACATATTTTTGGGGGACGCAATTCAGTCTATGACAGGTGGAAAAGAGTAGTATACAATCTCTTCAGCTTGCTCTACAAGGCTCCTCACTATTCAGTCTGCCCTGCTGCTCTGTTCTCACCTCTTGCGCCTCTTGTTTGTGTAACAGAGTCCATTCTGGTCACACTGAGTATCTCATCATTCACTTCACATAAAACACTCTTGTGTGTTTCCTTGGTCTTTATGCATGTGATTCCTAGCTCCATTCCTAAAATCTCCTTATTATTTTCCATATTAGAAGATCATACTCATCCTTTAGAACAGAGCTTGAAGATTATCTTCTCTGAGAAATATTTAGGCCCTTCCCCTTCAAGATGTTGATAATCAAAGCACTGGTCTCACTACAGAGTTCTTGTCTGTCTCCTCATATTTCTTCTCTTGTATAGCAAGAGAGTCCTGTTTGTTGAGGAAAGGTGCTAAAAACCAGACATATTAGGTTATTCTGTAAATGTTTACCAATTTTATTCAACTTCAAATCAAGAAATCTT
This sequence comes from Elephas maximus indicus, assembly GCF_024166365.1. Classification (NCBI taxonomy): domain Eukaryota; kingdom Metazoa; phylum Chordata; class Mammalia; order Proboscidea; family Elephantidae; genus Elephas; species Elephas maximus. Next base: position 16,204,544 of record NC_064830.1, read on the forward strand.
TGGAGGATTCAGTGCTGTGGAAGATAATATGACAAAGTTCCTGTATTCAAGAAACTCAATACTTTAATTGACAAGATGGCCTTTCCACAAGTAATGCAAGAAAGTATATGGCAAATAGTAAGATCTAGCATTTGTATAGCACTTTACAAGCAGCAATTATTACCTCATTTGGCTCTTGCAAGGTATATGATTCAGGTGTATTCCAAGTGTTATGCATTTTTCCCAACTCATAATGTCTCTAACGAAAGTGTATAAGTTTATAAGTGTACATGTGTTTCTGAAGAAGGAATGTTTGCTTTTGCTGCATTGGGTGGAAGGGCTTCATAGTGAATGTGCTGCTTGATAAGTCTGGAAGAATAGAAAGTGATTTGATTAATAAAGTAAATGCAAGAAGCCATTCTAGAAAGGGAGGAAAGAGTGAACATATTGCATTTAGGATATAAAGATTCTGGCTGGGGAGTCACTGTAGAAAGCTTTAAGTTCCTATTAGAGTTTTAATTGATCTTGAGGGTAACCAAACCCCAAAATCAAACCCACTGCCATCAAGTCGAATCCTACTCATCGTGACTCTATAGGACAAAGTAGAACTGCCCCATGGAGTTTCCAAGGAGTGCCTGGCAAATTTGAACTGCCGACCTCTTGGTTAACAGGCGTAGCACTTAACCACTACACCACCAGGGTTTCCGTGAAGATAACAGGCCCTATTAATTTTAGAGGAAGAAAGTAAAATGATGAACGTGATATATCAGTGGTCCCATTTTGAGGGTGATGATAAGTGAATAAATTGTCAGAAGTTCTTGAAGGAAAGATAACCAGATAGGAGACCTCCTACCCACATTCAGGTGTGATATTGGCTCTGATAAACATCAAATGCCCTCAATAAAGCACATTGGTAGTGAAATTGTACACAAAGAGTCATTATATTATATCCAGAGAAATATTCATCTACTTTTGATATTTAAGAAGAGATAATAATATGTATGCAATAGGAAATATGGTCCGGTCTGCTTGATAAGTCAATAAAATTATGACTGGGCACCTACTGTATACCTGGCACTGGTCCATCTGGTGATGGTGCCTCAATGAAGAATATAAAACTGCCTTAATGAAGCTTGTATTCTAGCCCTAAATGTGCTCCAAACACAGATATTTGGCAATTAGTGACAAATAGTCATGCTTTTTGGGGAGTGGTGTGAAGGGCAAGAAGGAGGATCTGGTCTTTAAAAGAAAATGCCTTGTTTTAGCAGTTTATGCCTGAGTGAATCCGGAGGAAACTATAAAAGGCTTTATACTTGAAACTGCTTGAAGGAATTCAGTTGAATAAAAAAATAATAAAATTTCCCATTCCTGTGGGTAGTTGGATGAAAAGCATTAGGCTTTATTGTTGTCAAGAACACTGGTCATTCTCAAAAAACTATTCAGAATACTTTGATCTCCCAAGGTAATGCCCAAGCAGGAAGCAGGTACTGGAGCAAAATTATGTCTAAATTTAAAATAAATCCAGAGGGTTCTGTGCCAAATAATCACCAGCTGCTGTGAGATCAATGTGTGTGGAATTATTAACAGGAGGCAAATTACTAACTACAACCTATGGAGAAAATTTGTCTCAGGCAAGAACTTTCTTTGAAGGATTGCACCCAGCATGAAAACATTTAATTTCTCCACAGTCTCTCCATAGGGACCCACCAAGGGTGCCATTGACAATAAACAAGAAGATGTTGGCTGCAAAGCTTTGGACTTACTAACCTGAAAGACAGAGGGAAGTTGGAGGGGGGTGGATTTCATCCACAGTACCTTCAAACCTTTATATAAGAACTGTAGATTAGAATTTTAGTGACCAAGTTCCTGTAATTGATCCTGTGGCCTTGCACATGGTAGGACCGCCATGAATGTTGACTGTCATTTGTTGAATGAACCATACAGATACATTCATGCAATGTTGGTCCTACAAGAGAATATAGAGAACATCTAAGTGAAATTTTTTTTTTTTTTTATCCAGAGACGTGTGATCTTGCTATTGAACTAGTTAGTGGCCTAGGAGGGGACAATGGCATCCATCTCCAGAACAAGGTCCATTGTTCACTCTGTCATATCAAAAAGCACTTAGTAACCCTGATGACATCCCCAATCCATCTTACTTAATAAGAAAATTAGAACATAAATTCACAAAAACCTTACCAAAACACAACTAGAAATAATAGCCTAAACATTCATAAGCATTTTCCTAACATCTTAGAGGCTTTGCTGATCACAGACCACCTGTGACCGTGTTTACAGAATTATCTAGTGATATATAAAGAACCATTAAGAAAGAGGAAGAATATTCAGTTCTAAACTGCCTCAAATGCTTCAAACCTTGTTGTGAGTTTCTGCTTCGGCAAAGTAAGGACTAGAACACAGGTGTTCTGGCTTCAGTTGGGAGGAGGCATGAAGTATAGGAAAGAACATGTGCCAGGGACTCATGTTCAGGCTATAGCTTTACAATTTATTAGCTGCTTAATCTTGAACAAGCTGCTTTGCCTCTGAATATCATTGTTCTCATTGGGAGAAAAAAAAAAAGGCTTCAAGGAGTTCATATTCTGTGTAGAAAATAACGATAAGTACACAGACAAAATAAAGTGCCAAATCCAACATTAGAGCAATAGTTAGAAGAATACGGAAGTGTTGGAGGTGGTGGTGGGGTTAAAAGTGGGGAGAGCTTTACAGAAAAGGAGAATCTAAGCTGAATATTGAAAAATGGTGTTATGAATCAAATTGTGTCCACGTTAGGAAGATATGTTGAAGTCCCCACTCCTTGCACTTAGGAATTTGACTGTATTTGGAAATAGGGCTTTTGAAGATGCTATCATGATGTCATAGCTAGGTTTACATGATGTCATACTGGAGTAGGGCAGGTCCTAATTTAACATGATTGGTGTCCTTACTAAAAGAGGAGAGGAGACAGAGAGACACAGAGGGTAGAAGGCTATGTGAAGACGGAGGCAGAGAATGGAATGATCCCTGTACAAGTCAGGCATTCCAGGAAGCAGCAGAAGCTGGAAGAGACATGTAAGGATCAGAGAGAACGTGGCCCTGCTGACACCTGAATTCAGACACTGAGTCTCCAAAGCTGTGAAAAAAAAAAAAAAGAATTTCTGTTGTTTGTAGCCACCCAGTTGGTAGTATTTTGTTATGTCAGACTTAGGAAACTAATATAACTGAGTAAGGCTTTTCAGGAGAACTGGCAAGAATCTGCCCTCCAGGCAGAGAAAATTTCTTGAACAAATTCAGATATTCTGAGAGAATGCCTGCAATCCAAATACTGGAAGAACCTTGAAGTAAGAGCTGACGGTGTAAGGAGGTGAGTGGAAGGCAATGAGGCCAGACTGATGGACAGGTAGCAGATCATGGATGACTGTTTCTATGCTCTGGGTTTTGGCTTTAAACTGTATTTCACAGAAGGATTCTAATAAGAATTTCATAATGCCCTATGTTGACAGCACTGTGGAGAATGGCTTTGAGAAAGAAACAGGAGAGGTGGGGCCAACAGCTAGGCAGTTGTTGCCATCTTCAAGGGTAGATATGAAGACCAGTAGTAAAAGAAATCAGTCAGGGCAGGATAGGATATGCTGTGATAACAAAGAGGCCACACACTCCAGAGGGTTAAAAAAATAGTAAAGCTTTATTTCTTACTCATGCTAGATGTCATTCTCAGGTCAGCTGAGGGATCTGCTTTGTCCTCAGGCTGACAGATCAATCATTATATGCCACATTGTTGATAGGCATGGCAGAGAAAACAAGAAAACCTGCCAAAGGAAGCGCTAGCTCTTACAGTGTCTGCTAGTGACACGCATAATTTCTCACATTTCATTGGCTGAAACAAGCCATGTGGCCATGCCTGTATTCAACATAACGAAGAGATGTCCTTCTCCTGTCAGAATGGAAACTGGATATTGGCTAACTGTCATATGGGGTATCAATAAGACAATGACATTGAGGAGACTGATTTTGTAATACGACTTAGGCAACGATACATAGAGTTGCAAATCTTACATACTTTTCATTTTTCCATAAAAAGTTATACTTTTACTAAATTATAGGACCATGTCTACAAGTCTGAATATGTTGTGAATGTTAAAAACAAATAAACAGAATCAACAAGGTTGATTCCCCACCCCCCTTCATCCATCAGCATTTCAGTTTTATTTTAATTAAGAGGAAAACAGGCAATGCATCCTGATTTTCTTTACTAAATAGGGAATTTACACTCATTCTGCTGGTAGCAGAAATTTTTTTCACACATGAATTGATGCCAGATACGTTTGGCCTCAATCCCGGGATTTGGTTTTGCACTTTTCTGGCTATTTGACAAAGTCTGTTGTTGAAAAAGATATGAAGGCCAAGATCACAGGGTGACTTTACTGGGATCTTTGAAAAGTTCCGAGGGTTGGCCCATGGAAAAGTTATTCCCATGTAGAAAGAGTGACAGATACTGTGAGGGAAGATACATTTCAGAAGGTGAATACTTCTTTTGAAATGCCTGTGGGATAGATGGATCAAAAACAAAAACAAAAAATCCAAACCCATTGCCACTGAGTCAATTCCAACTCGTAGGGACCCTATAGAACAGAATAGAACTGCTCCTACAGAGTTCCTAAGTAGTCATCGGTGGATTTGAACCACCAACCTTTTGTTTACCAGCCAAGCTCTTAACCACTGCACCACCAGGGCTCCAGGATAGACAGAAGTGATATTCTTCTGTCTTCATCTGACCAATGGTAATTATGAGTTGAGATAGAAGCACATCTTCAGCACCCAGATCTCTTAGGACACAGAGTTTTGGTCAGGTAGGTGAAGCAGTAAGTAAGATCTGCCTCTTATTTCACTTGCATGTTTAGATGAATAGCTGCCATTTGGGGGTAATGGTTATAATCATTTATGCCGTTCATAATTAAGCTACTTCCTTGCAACTATTGTACATCTGTGTAATCTTATCTTTGCGTAAATGAAGAAAGGATAGTATTCTTTTAAATTTGTAGGGAATTGGGATATTGAGAGTCTGAGTCAGGTGGTGGAAAGCTCTGAGGTTGAAACGTCACCATTTACAATCAGAGTTGTTAACTATGCTGTGATAAATTCAAGTTAAATAAAAAAACTAAAAGCAGGGGGAAAAAAAAAAAAGGCCCAGACTTGCAGTGGGTGACAGAGAATACGTAACACTGATAACGGAGTCTACCAGATTCTTCCCTAGCCAATTGTTAACCTCAATTTCATAAAATCTGCCAGTAAACTTAATTTTATTTTCCTTTCTTGAGCTCTAGAATTTTTTTAATTGTTGGAGTAATGCCTTCTCCCTTAATTTATTTAACTTTGTTTGAATGTCTTTCTATTGCTTTTAACATAAAGAATCTGGAATAGACACTACTAACTCTGGGGCTGGAGGTGATGGAAGTGATGACCAGGCCCCAGGGGCTTCAGAAGTAGATGGAGATTATGTGACATTTGAATATGCAAATAAGCAAGTACTTACCCATTGTTCTTGGGGTGACACAGGGAAGTAACAGTACTACTGATACTTTCAACTGTGGTACTGTTTAGTAATTTATGCGTTCAATTCCATAAACCAATTTGTGTAGACCTTTTAGCAAAACTTTGCTAAAATAGTTTCTCAGATATAATGAGTATGTGTGTGCCATTTTGAAAAGTTAAAAAAAAATTGTGGATCTCAAAGAAGACGTGAATGTTGTTGGGTTTTACACGATGTTTGGTATTATTGTTAATTTGTTTAGATGTGATAATGATACAGTTATATGGAAGAATATCCTGATTTTCACGAGATGCATGTCATGGTGTTTTGGGACGAAGCGTCACAATGCCTGAAGCTTACTAATAAACAGAAAATAAAACAAAACAAAAAGAAGCTAGACAAAACAAATATGGGACAAGGTGAAAAATTATATATATGTGTATGCATATATATATATGTGTATGCATATATTATTATTGTGTAAAAGAATGATGGCATTGGTTTTCTATCACAACCAATCCTGTGTGACACATTATCACAAATTTAGTGGATTAAAAAGCCCCACAAATTTATTATCTCAAAGTTCCTGTGGGCCAGCAGCATGGGCATCGTTTATCTGGGTCTTCTGCCTGGAGGTCTCACAAGGCCACAGTCAAGGTGTTGGCCAGGCAGTGTTCTTATTGGAAGGAAGAATCTAAGGAAGAATCTGCTTCTGTGCTAACGCAGGTTGTTGGCAGAATTCTTGCACCAAATTCCTGTTTGTAACGGAATGTGTAATGGAGTTCCCATCTGTAATGGAAATGTCTGACTTGTGCTTGTTCTACCATTGTATTTTGGAAACAGAAAACTTGTAGTCTAGATTTCACAGGTTCACAGAAGAAGAGGAATTTTGCCCCAGGATGGAATATGCCTCAAGTCTCACCCATATTTGATTTAGATGATTCAGAAGATGAAATTTTGGATTTAGAGTTGACTTTTGAGATGATGTGATGGGGTGAATGTGTTTTGCAGGTGGGAAGGGCATGGTTTTTGGGGTGCCAAAGGGTGGAATGTTAAGGATTGAATTCTGTCCTCCAAAAATATGTGTTGTTTTTGTTATGTTCATGACGAAGGATTAGTGTAGGTTGTGTCTTGAGTCAATCTCTTTTTGAGATTAAACTAGCCAGCTAACAAACAGAGATGGGGGAAGGCACATGCCAAGCCACACAAAGATCTCCCAGGAGCAGAAGCTCAAAAGAGACAAGGACCTTCCTCTGGAGCTGACAGAGAAAGAAAGCATTCCCCTGGAGCTGGCACCTTGAATTTAGACTTCTAGCCTCCTAAACTGCGAGAAAATAAATTTCTGTTTGTTAAAGCCAACCAATTGTAGCATTTCTGTTATAGCGGCACTAGATACCTAAGACAGACCTCTTTCTGGCCAAATTTGAAACATAACCAGGAACTTTTATAAACATCTACAGAAGATTTACTTTATTGGGGGCTACAGTTCATACATATATACACAGACACATACATATTTTTTAATAAACCTTAGAGATGATATTCTTAATCTTTGAAAATGTGTTTCAACATCTAATTATACTGCAAAAGACAGCTTTTATCTTTGTAACCAGAGTCCCTAGGTGGTGCAAATGATTAATGCATTCAACTGCTAACTGAAAGATTGAAAGTTCAAGTCCACCCAGAGGCCCCTTGGAAGAAAGGTCTGGCAGTCTACTTCTAAAAAATCATCCATTGAAAACCCTATGAAGCATAGTTTTATTCTGACATACAATGGGTTACTATGATTCAGAATTAACTGGATGACAATGGGCTTATTGGTATTTATAACCAGTAAAATAATTTTCAGAAAGGATTTTTATTAAAAAAAGAAAAAATTTATTAATCACTTAAAATTTAAAGAGTCTCAGTCATACTTTTTTCTGATCCCTGAATTTCACAGCTATCATATTGAGGTGTTAATAAATTCATGAAGAGATTTATTTCTCTTTCTTTTTACTTACATATTTATATTTATTCTGGCTTTGGAATATGTCTAGGGATACTTGCTGGAGAAGATATGTGTATATTTTATTCTAATATTGAAAAAATGATTTTTAATAAGGAGAAAATGAGAGCAGCATTAACAGTCTTAAACTTCAGTGTCCTGCATTAAATTATAGTTAATATGTAAAGAAATAAGACAATAGAAGATATGATCAGAATAATGTTCTCATGGTTTAAGCCTTCTTTTAAAGGAAATGGAGATTTCCATTATCTATTATATATATATATATATTTTTTTATTATATTAGAAAACTATAAGTCCGGGAGTAAAAAGATGAACCATAGAGAAAAAAAATTAAAAAATGAGAAGAGTATCAGTGAGGTGTAGACAACTACAGGGGGTCTAATGTATCCGTAATTGAAGTCCTCAAAAGAAAGGAGACATGGGGGAGTGGATTTGTGAAAGAAGAAAAGTTAAATTTTTTCCTACATTTGATGAAAACTATAAATTCTCAGATGCAAGATGCATAATGAAGCAAAAGTGCAAAATACATGAAGAAAACCACACCATAGTGCATCCTAATCAAATTGGCCCCAAACCAGCAATAAAGAGAAAATGCTAAAAGAAGGCAGAAGAAGGAGATATTTTACGTACAGAAGAACAAAAGCTAAGGATGACAGCATAATTCTCATCAAAAACAATGCAATAAGAAGACAGTGTCTTTAAACTACTAAAGAAAAGAAATAAAACTGTTAATTATCAATTAACAATAATAATAATAATCTATCTAGAATTAAGTATCCAGTAAAAATCTCCTCAAAAATGAAGGTAAAATAAAGACTGCTGTTGTTGTTGTTTGGTGTCATGTTGGTTCTGACTCATAGCGACCCTATGGACAGCAGAATAAAGCACTGGCTGTACCTGGGCCATCCTTACAGTCTTTGCTAAGTTGAGCCCACTTATTTTGCAGCCACTACGTCAATTCATCTGGTTAAAGTCAAGGGTCTTTCTCTTTTCCACTGACCCTCTGCTTTACCAAGCATGACGTCCTTCTCCAGGGACTGGTCCCTCCTGATAGCATGTCCAAAGCACATGAGACATAGTCTCGCCGTCCTTGCTTCCAAGGAGCATTCTGGCTGTACTTTTTCCAAGACAAGTTTGTTCTTTCTTCTAGCTGTCCAGAGTATATGCAATATACTTTGCCAACACCATAATTCGAAGGTGTCAATTCTTCTTCAGCCTTCCTTATTCATTGTCAAGTGTTCACATGGATATGAGGCAATTGAAAATACCATGGCTTGGGTCAGGTACAACTTAGTCCTCAAGGTGACATCTTTGCTTTTTAACAGCTTAAAGAGGTCTTTTTTTGACAGATTTTCCCAATTCAATACATTGTTTGATTTCTTTACTGTTGCTTCAATGGGCATTGATTTTGGATCCAAGTAAAATGAAATTCTTGACAACTTCAATATTTTCTGTGTGTATCATGATTTTGAACACCTTGTGGTGTAGTGGTTAAGTACTACAGCTACTAACCAAAAGGTCAGTAGTTTGAATCCACCAGGCACTCCTTGGAAACTCTATGGGGAAGTTCTACTCTGTCACATAGGGTCGCTATGAGTTGGAATCAACTCAATGACAATGGGTTTGGTTTGAGTTTATCATGATGTTGCTTATTGGTCAAGTTGTGAGGGTTTTTGTTTTCTTTATGTTAAGGTGTAATCCGTACTGAAGGTTATAGTCTTTGATCTTCATCAGTAAGTGCTACAAGTCCTCTTCACTTTTAGCAAGCAAGGTTGTGCCATCTGCATATTGCAGCATGTTAATGAGTCTTCTTTCAGTCCTGCTGGGGTGTTCTTCTTTATATAGTCATGCTTCTCAAACTGTGGTGGCTTGAGTGGGGCTGTAATGCCTTGAGTGTCGCTATGATGCCAGAAGCTACGCCACTGGTGTTTCAAATACCAGCGAGGTCACCTATGGTGGACAGATTCCAGTGGAGCTTCCAGGCTAAGACATACTGGAAAGAAGGACTTTTTTTAGGCATATAGAAATTTTAAGACTTTGGACTTGCATTATAAGAAATGTTACAGGAAGTCCTTTAGGCAGAAGGAAAATGGCACTGGATTAAATATGGGTCTACCTAAAAGAATGAGGAGCCCTGAGAATGATAATTACATGGCTAAAAATACAGGGTTAGTTTCTTATTATTTAATATCTTCAAAAGATAACTGATCATTTAAAGAAAAATGATAACAATGTATTATAAAGTTTATAACATATGTGAATAAAATATATGATATTAACAGATTTTAACTAGTATACTCATATTTATCCCGTTGACCTCTGTTAATATGTTATAAACTTTATAATACACTGTTATCATTTTTCTTTAAAATATCAACAACCCTGATTTTTAGTCTTGTAATAACATATTACATATTAACAGAGATCAAGAGGGGATAAGTAGGAGTGTATTAGTTAATATCTGCTAATATTGGAGATTTTATTCACATATGTTATAAACTTACAATACATTGTTATCATTTTTCTTTCAGCAATCAATTATCTTTCAAAGATATTAAATAATAAGAAAATAACTCTGTATTTTGTCCAGTGGTTAAGAGCTTGGCTGCTAACCAAAAGATCAGCAGTTCAAATCCACCGGCCTCTTCTTGAAAACCCTATGGGACAATTCTACTCTGTCCTTTAGGGTCACAAGCAGTGGGAACTGATTTGACAGCACATAACAACAACAATAACAAATTGTATAGTTAAGAAGCCCTCATGGCACAATGGTTAAATGGGCAGCTGCTATCCAAAAGGTCCTCTGGTTGACTACACGGCAGAAAAGATCGGTGACCTGCTTCTGTAAAGATTACAGCCTGGGAAACCCTATGGGGGTAGTTCTACTCTGTTACATAGGGTCGTTTTGAATTGAAATGGGCTCAACAACAACAACATTGTATAGTTTGTATACTATACATGAAGTAGTATAAATCGCTTAAAGTAGACAGTGATACGTTAAATATGTGTGCAGGCAGTCCCCTACTTCTGACGTATTCGAGTTATGATGAACTGCACTTATGACTGTAAAAAAAAAAAAACCATAGTAATATGTACTACATACAATGTTGCAGCCTGCAATTTGCTGATGTTATCATTCTCATGTCAACCCCCAAGGACAAATAAAGATCAGATTTATAAAGATACTGATAAAAAAGACAATAGTGAAAACTAAAAAAATAAAATAAAATGAGGTACTTGCCTTACGTCAGAACCAACTTACAGTGGAGTCAACTGAACAAAACTATTATAAGTTGGGGGCTAACTGTATTATAAACCTTCAATCAACCAAAACCAGAGTTACAGCTAATGATCTAATAAAAGATAGTGCTATGTTGTTAGGTGCCTTTGAGTCAGTTTCGACTCATAGCAATCGTAGGTGCAATAGAACAAAATGCTGCCTGGTCTTGCGACATCCTCACAATCTTTGCTACAGTTGAACCTTATGCTATGCAGTCCATACTGAAGGTGGTAGTCTTTGATCTTCATCAGTAAGTGCTTCAAGTCCTCTTCACTTTTGGCAAGCAAAGTTATGTCATCTGTATATTGCAGGTTGTTAATGAGTCTTCTTCCATTTCTGATGCTTTGTTCTTCACATAGTCCAGTTTCTCAGATTATTTGCTCACCATACAGATTGAATAAATATAGTGAAAGTATACATCCTTGACACACCTTTCCTGACTTTAAACCACACAGTATTTCCTTTTTCTGGTAGATGAATTAACTTAAAAAGCTAATTCAAAAGAAGACAGAAGAAGAGGGAAAAGAGAGCAATGAACAGATAGAATAAATGCAAAATGAATAGCAAAATTATAGATAAACATAACGATAGCAAAAATCACATTAAGTGTAAACGGTCTAAACAACTCAATTAAAAGACAGAGATTGCCAGTTTAGATTAAAAAATAAGGTATAAGTATATATGGTAGTATTTAAATACACCACAAATATAAAGACATAAATAGGTCAAAAGAACAAGGTTAGAAATAGTTACAAAAGAAAGTTGGAGTCACTATATTAATCAGTAAAATTAGATGTCAGAGGAAAAAATATTTCCAGGTATAAAGAAGATCTTTTCGTAATAATAAAAGGGTAAATGCATCATGAGGACATAACAATCCAAATTGTTAATTCATCTAAAAACAAAACTTCAAAATTCATGTATCAGAAATTGATAGACTACAAAGAGAAATAGATCAATCAACAATTGTAATTAAAGATTTCAATTCTCTACCCTCAAAAATTGATAGAACAAGTAGACCTAAGATTGGCAATATATTCATCTTTCTAAACATCTGATTTTGTGGAAGAAATCACATGGGTATTAGATTTTTTCAGATCAAGTGGCGTTCACTTTTACTTTAGAAGCTTCACTGTGCATCAGCACAATTTGTTTCCTTGCCTGATTCCAGCAAAGAGCATTTATGGAGGGAGAATACCAAGAGAACGTATTTAGAACCAAGCCCTTCCAGAAGCATGTGAGGTTCACTGGCAGACGAAATAGCCCAGGGGTTGCATTCTGTCCTTACACAAAAAAACCTGTTGCTAATTAAAGATTTAAGAAATACAGCTGGATAAGTAACATCAGCCCAGATGGCATTTTAAGAAACCCCTGGTGAGGCTTGAGGCAGACAGTAATTCTTCATGGCTTATCACCAGGTGGGGGTGTGAAATGATTGGCCCAACACACTTCAGTTGGCAAAGTGCATTCAAGGGCAGAAGACCCAACGCTGGTAGACCTTCAGCTCCATTAAATCGCTCAGAAACAAAACAGCCTTCAGTATTAATTACTCTTGTCTTTGTCAGGGCCTTGTTTGTTTAGTATTTAAGGAATAGAGAGATGTTCACTTACTAAGCTTCAGGAAAATGTGTTTCTAATATCTTTACTTCTTTATATGATTAAGTAATAATATAAGTTAAATATATGTTTTAAGTCCCAGTGTGTAAAAAGCACCATGCTAGATTTGTAGGGGATGCAATCGGGACAGATTATCTAATAGGCAAGGTAAGCACGGTGCTTACCTTGCTTACCAGATCATCATGTGAACGTGGCCAGTGCCACATCTTTTACCACATCAATGATTCTGCTTCTAGGTATGGTTGGCGTCTGTCTCTCTCCCAACACACAGTCTTCCTACAGAATGAAAACCTCTTTTCAAATTTACGATCCCTGACAGGAATGCATTACCCAGTAAACAGGGGACTCACAGGTTTACTTGTGCTTACTTGCTAATCTGTAGTGAACAATTTCACGTGTGTTTCACTTTGATGTGGCATGGTAAAACCCATGCGAAATTGCTCACTACAGATTAGTAAGTAAACACAAGTGATTCTGTGCTTACCTTCCTTACTGGGTATCCACTTCTGTCAGGCATTGCAAATTTGAAAAGAGGCCATGATTCTGTAGGAAGGTGCTATGGGGTCAGGAGAGAGACAGATGCCAGCCAGACCTAGAAGAAAAATCTCTGATGCGGTGAAAAAATATGAAATTGGTCACGTTAACATGATGTGATGAAACCTATGTGAAATTGGTCACTACAAATTAGGTAAGCACTTACCTTGCTTACTGAGTAATACGCAACAGTGAAACGTTTCCCAGAATGTGTTCCTCAGAACACTAATTCCATAAGAGAGGGATGAGTAATGTGTTCTAAAAAAAAAAAAAGGGTGAGCTTGTAGCCAAATAACATCAAAAAGTATTGGTTAAACAAGATCACTAATTTTTTAATTTAAAATTGGAGAACTTATTAGAATCTGTAGTAATTTAGGGAATAAAATGGCTGTCTCGAACTCTTGATGAGTTGGTTTTATCACTAAAATCCCAGGTCTTTGGGATTCTGTGCACGATCACTAGGCAGAGTGAGAGGGAGAGAGTAGATTATTTGCCCTTATTTCAGGACAGCTGTAAATTTCAGTTTGGTGGCTATTGTTTCAGGGAGCCCCTTGCGGTGATCAACTGAACAAAGGCGGATTCGCAATGATGTGGCCTGAAGTTTAAACAATCTGGATGTTCTCCTTTGGAAAAAAAAAAAAATCAAAATTATCAGTATAAAATTATATGATAAATGAAACATTTTACTAGAGTCTTGGAGATTTAGATCTTAATATTTCAAGTTGTCTTTGGACAATTGATCAGATATGCTCCCATAGAAATACTACCACCCTGTGAATTCCCCTCCCCAACCTGGCCCCTGAGGAAATGCCGAGCAACTCTGAGCACTCACTACAGTGAGGGAGGAGGAGAAAACTGAGTTCATTGCTTCAGGCTAAATGCTCCTTGGCCAACTGCCCTGACTTCTTGCCTGCTTCCAGAAAGTTAAGACAGTATAACCGAACGTGGGTTTCTTATCCTGTCCTGTCACCCAGTTGACGGGCACCATACCACTTTTTTATTACCCCACTAGCTGCAAGAGAAACAGAAGGTGGCAGTTTCTTGCTTGCACAAACAAGGAACAACATGGAACCTAACAGCCAAAAGACCACAAGATTCCCGTCTGAGGGGGCTGGGGAGCTTTTTATTTCCATTGGCTTCTGGGGGGTTGGGTTTGGTGCCCGGAACTCTCCGCCCTTAGCCCTCCCATTTCCACATTTGGAGGTCGGGATGCTGAATCATGTTACTGATGCTCAGGTCCCAGGACAGAGCGAGGACACAGCTCTTCAGGTCTTGCGCATGCGCCTAAATCCTGGTTTGCGCATGCGTGGGATTCTGGCTCCAAATTCAAACTGAGGTTAGGGCCGCAGTATGGTCGGGCCAAGCTGCAGATAGAAGCCATGGCTTGGGGGGCTGCAAGAAGGGGGGGATCACAGTGGAGGCTTCAACAGCACCATATTCCCATATTACAATTGTAGGTATCACAACTTATTGAATTCTACTGCTGTTAAAATTGCTAATATTAAAATATAAACTTTTTTTTTCATTGATGGAAATTATCTTTAAATTTATAACATTTGCCAGCATGGGATTTTTACATAAAATAAATCATAGCTTATTTTATTACAATTTTGCAAATCTTATAGAACAACACAGAGTCATATGCATAGTTAAAAAATTGGTCAACTGTCAAATTTGGCCAATTTGTTGCCTGATAGTGATCTGTTTCCCTTCTGCCATACCGCTGACGTATTCAGATTTGGGTTTTAAATCCCTTGAAAAACAGCGTATAATTCTTTGCACAATGTTTAGTACATTGCTGGGACTAAGTACACGTTAAAAAAATGATTACAGAGGAGATTACGGTTCATCTAAGAATATACTAAACACGTGGCATAGAGTTCTGAACTAAATGAAGTACTAATAATTTAGTTAGATTTTGCTTAAATTGATCTCGTGTTAACTGACAACAAATTGAATTGCCTCCAAAGAAAGTCAACAAGCACAATTAAGGGAGACTGAGTATTGGATTTCGAAGCAGAGAATAAAAGAACTGAATTCATGCCTTAGATGACTAACAGATGATGACTGGCAAGAACTGGGGAGGGGGAGCCCATGCAAGGGAGTGTAACTGGGAAACATGGAATAAAATGAAAAAATGAAGCAAAGGAAAATTGAGCAAAGGAAAATTAAAGCGAACTTAACAGCAAGGGCGATTAAACCATTGAAAAGTCTCCCAAGGGCAGTGATGGAAACCTCCTTGCCTGAATCATTTCAAAATCGACAAAGCAACGGAAAATGTACAGCAGGGAGCAATCCTATGCCGGTGGGGAGCGGACAAGATGATTTAATAGTTCTTTTCTGTCTCTCATTTCTACGTTCTGTGAAATTGTATTGCAGTTAAGAAACAAGATACGCTTCACTCTGACAGTATGTCTGCAGAGGCTTCATCTGAGTCACCAAGTTGAAAAGAAAGAAAGAAAAAAAATGCATTTCCAAATTCTGTCCGTCCTTCACCTTTTTTTATAAACAGGTTTCAGATATGGCGTGATATTGACATTTAAATTGAGTTTTGTGCATCTCTGACATAAGATATAAGTACATTTGGAACTTAACTTTTAATGAATAATGTTAACTTTTCCCTTGTCCAAATGAGTAACAGAGTACCAGGAAGAATAAGGTTTCATATTTTTTTCAACTGTTCAATCCCCACGTCCATATTAACAAAGCACAGCTTAGAAAACAAGGAACTAGCCACCAAAAATTAATTTTAGCACATGAAAGGAGGAACACAATAAGAATATCAGATTTTTATTTGTTCCTGGAAATCTAAGGACCAGTATATTACCCAAAAAGGGCCTTGGCTTTCATCCCTGTGCAATTGTCATTTAGGGATGACAGAGCTAATCTGAATGGCAAAGAAAATCGTTATGGAAAGAAATCCACATATCTTCTGCCTACTGAAGACATAAAAACTTCATTGAAATCAGTGTTGGGTTTTAGGTTGAAAGTATTTACTGTGGAAACCTCAATGTGATTCCTAAACAAAGACAATTTATTATTACTTTTTAATTGTGTCCTTTAACTATCCTTTACTGATTTACTATCACTTGCTGCATGCCAGACATTGTGCTAAGGCATTTACATATAGAATTCATGCATTCAACAATATTTCTTGAGTCGCTATTCTGGGTAACACTGCACAATAACACTTTTTTAAATAAAACTTTTTTTTGGAATAATTATAGATTGAAAGAAATGTACTGTAGTACAGAGACAGATGAGCGAGTCCTTCAATCCCTCTCGTTCAGTTTCAGCGTCCTCTCATGCTATCATATTACAACTCTATTTGTCAAAACTAAGAAATCAGTATCGGGACCTGATAGTAATGAAACTTCAGATTTTATTTAAATTTTACCAGTTTTTCATTGTGTCCATTTCTGTTCCAGAATACGATCCAGGTTACCACATTGCATGTATTTGTCACGCCCCCTTAGTCTCCCCTGGTCTGTGACAGTCTCCCAGATTTTTCTTGGTTCTCACAACCTTGACAGTTTTGAGGAGCACTGATTCGGTATTTTGTAGAATGCAGATGCATTTTCTTATAATTAGACTTGGGTTTTAAAAAGGGTATCACATAGGTGAAGTGCTCTTCTCAACACAGTATATCGGGGGCACCTGGTATGCACAGGACATCGCTGCTGATGTCAACCTTGATCACTTGGTTGAGAAGTGTTTGTCAGATTTCTCCATTGTAAAGTTATTATTTTCAATTTCCATTCTCTTCTTTGGGACTGGGAATGGTGAGGATTAAGCTGTACCTCCTGCAGGCGAGGGTATCTACATATATTGTTTGAGAGTCTTCTGGAAAGAATATTTAACTTTTCTCCATTTATTTATATGTTCAACATTTACATCACTATGAACTCATGTATACTTATTTTATAATTATAATCTAATACCACATTATTTATATTGTTTTCAAATTGTTCTAGCTTAGGCTGTTGGAAGATACTTCAAGTTGGCTCCTGCCATCCTTTGACATGTCCCCATCCTTTCATTTTTTTAAATATTTTACTACTTTCTGAATGTGTGAGATTCTCCAGGCTTATCTTACATATTCTCTGTCCTATCCTAGAATGAACTATTTCTCCATTGGGCTCTGGTTCCTTTTATTGGAAAATGATATTTTGAAATCAAAATATGGATGCTAGGTGTATTCATTGCTATCCAGGGTGACAAGGTCTCTCATTGCTAGTTAACATATGTATGCATAGTAACTGTAGTGCACACATATATTATTTCTGTATTTATTAATCTGTATGTATGTATGTGAGACTACCAGAAGGATGTTTACCTGTGTTTTATTGACTATGCAAAGGCATTCGACTGTGTGGATCATAACAAACTATGGATAACACTGCGAAGAATGGGAATTCCAGAACACTTAATTGTGCTCACGAGGAACCTTTACATAGATCAAGAGGCAGTTGTTTGGATAGAACAAGGGGATACTGATTGGTTTAAAGTCAGGAAAGATGTGCGTCAGGGTTGTATTCTTTCACCATACCTATTTAATCTATATGTTGAACAAATAATACGAGAAGCTGGACTATATGAAGAAGAACGGAGCATTAGGATTGGAGGAAGACTCATTAACAACCTGGGTTATGCAGATGACACAACCTTGCTTGCTGAGAGTGAAGAGGACTTGAAGCACTTACTAATGAAGATCAAAGACCACAGCCCTCAGTATGGATTGCACCTCAACATAAAGAAAACAAAAATCCTCACAACTGGACCAATGAGCAACATCACGATAAACTGAGAAAAGATTGAAGTTGTCAAGGATTTCATTTTACTTGGATCCACAATCAACAGCCATGGAAGCAGCAGTCAAGAAATCATTGGGTAAATCTGCCGCAAAGGACCTCTTCAAAGTGTTGAAGAGCAAAGATGTCACCCTGAAGACTAAGGTGCGCCTGACCCAAGCCATGGTACTTTCAATGACATTATATGCATGTGAAAGCTGGCCAATGAATAAGGAAGAATGAAGAAGAGTTGACGCCTTTGAATTGTGGTGTTGGCGAAGAATATTGAATATACCATGGACTGCCAAAAGAACGAACATATCTGTCTTGGAAGAAGTGCGGCCAGAGTGTTCCTTAGACGCAAGGATGGCGAGACTGGGTCTTACATACTTTGGACATGTCAGGAGGGATCAGTCCCTGGAGAAGGACATCATGTTTGGCAGAGAACAGGGTCAGCGGAAAAGTGGAAGACCCTCAACGAGGTGGATTGACACAGTGGCTGCAACAATGAGCTGAAGCATAACAACGATTGTAAGGATGGCACAGGACCAGGCAGTGTTTCATTCTGTTGTGCATAGGGTCGCTATGGGTCAGAACTGACTCGACGGCACCTAATAACAACATGTATGTATGTGGGTGTGTGTTTTATGTCAATAGATGGATAGATAAAGATAGAATCTGACTCTATTAAAAAACCATTGTGTTTATTCTAGCCTTCCCTTCCTGCTTATTATGGATTAAAACCAAACAGTTGCCATTGAGTTGATTCTAACTCATGGCAACCCCATGTATTGTAGAGCAGAGCTGTGCTCCATAGGGTTTTTATGACTGTGAGCTTTCAGAAGCAGATGCCAAGCCTTTCTTCTGAGGTGCCTCTGGGTTGATTTGAACCACCATCCTTTTGGTTGGTATCCAAGCACTTAACTGTTTGTGCCACCAAGAGTCCACTTCTTCATGAATTATGTTGTTGTTGTTGTTAGGTGCTGTAAGTCAGCTCCAACTCGTAGCGATTCTATGTACCACAAAACGAAACACTGCCTGGTCCTGCCCCATCCTCACAATCATTGTTACGCTTGAGCCCATTGTTGCAGCCACTGTGTAAATCCATCTTGTTGAGGGCCTTCCTCTTTTCTCCTGATCTTGTACTTTACCAAGCATGATGTCCTTCTCCAGGGACTGATCCCGACTGACAACATGTCCGAAGTATATAAGACGCGGTCTCACCATCCTTGCTTCTGAGGAGCATTCTGGTTGTACTTTTTCCAAAGCAGATTTGTTTGTTCTTTTGGCAGTTCATGGTATATTCAACATTCTTCCCAACACCACAGTTCAAAGGCTTCAGTTCTTCTTTGGTCTTCCTTATCCATTGCCCAGTTTTCACATGCATATGACGCGATTGAAAATATCATGGCTTCAAGGTGACAACTTTGCTTTTCAACACTTTAAAGAGGTGCTTTGCAGCAGATTTGCCCAGTGCAATGTGTTGTTTGATTTCTTGACTGCTGCTTCCGTGGGCGTTGATTGTGGATCCAAGTAAAACAAAATCCTTAACAACTTCAATCTTTTCTCTATCTATCAAGATGTGGCTTATTGGTCCAGTTGTGAGGATTTCTGTTTTCTCTATGTTGAGGTGTAATCCATACTGAAGGCTATGGTCTTTAATCTTCGTCAGTAAGTGCTTCAAGTCCCCTTCACTGTTAGCAACCAATGTTGTGTTACCTGCATAATGAGCCTTCCTCTAACCCTGATGCCCCGTTCTTCTTCACACAGTCCAGCTTCTTGGATTATTTGCTCAGCATACAGATTGAATAGGTATGGTGAAAGGATACAACTCTGAAGCACACCTTTCCTGACTTTAAACCAATTGGTATTCCCTTGTTCTGTCTTGATCTATGTATAGGTTCCTCATGAGCACAATTAAGTGTTCTGGGATTCCCATTCTTTGAAATGTTACCCATAATTTGTTATGATCCATACAGTTTAATGCCTTTGCATAGTCAATAAAACACAGGTAAACATCCTTCTAGATGGATGGACATAGTGGCTGCAACAACGGGCTGAAGCATTACAGCGATTGTGAGGATGGCGCAGGACCAGGCAGCGTTTCGTTCCGTTGTACTTAGGGTCACAAATAGTCTGAACCGACTTGATGGCGCCTAACAACAACCACAACATTTCTATTTCTTTGTATTTCCGTATCAATTTTAGAATCAACTTGTTAATTTTCACAGTGAAAACTATTGTGATTTCGAATCTATGGATCAATTTTGGGAGAATAGATACCTTAATGGAGCTCTGGTTTCACAGTGGCTAAGTGTTTGGCTGCTAACCAAAATGTCTGCAGTTTGAATCCACCAGCAGCTTCTTGGAAACCTTATGGGGCAGTTCTACTCTGTCCTATAGGGTCGCTATGAGTTAGAATCATCTTGCTGGCAATGTTTTTTTTTTTTTTTTAGATACCTTAATAATATTGAGAATTTTCCTGTACGTATAGTTAGGCCTTCCTTAAATTTTCTCATAGTGCTTGTATTTTCTAGTAAAGAGGCTTTGCACATCTTTATTAAATTTATCCTGAAATATTTTAGATTTTTGGTGCAATTATAAGTGAAACTGTTTTAATAAATATAAATCTAGTCACAATTTTTAGTTTCTGTTTTTCTTATTATTTCTTCACTTTTGGTAAGATTTTCCTCCCCAAAGAATTTGTCAATTTTATCTATAATGTTCTCAATTTTTTTGGCATAACTTTATTATGCCACTTTAATTTCTTTAGGATCTGTATCTTCTTTTTCATTCCTCATATTGGTAACTTGTGTATTGGTTTTTTGTTTGTTCATTTGTTTTGATTAGAGCTACTCAGTGCTTATTAATTTTTATTAGTTATCATGAAAAAAAATTGTCAATGTTCATTTTGCCTATTGAATTTCAGTCTCCTAATATTTACTTAACTTTGAGTTCAATTTGTGTTACTTTTTCTGTCTTTTAAGTATACTAACAGAGATTCTTAATTTTGAAGATTTATTTTTGCATAATATAAATAGTTTAAAAAGTGAATTTTCCTGTAAGTAGTTGCATCTTACAAATTTTGATACACTATATTTTAATTAAAAAAAATTTTTTATATATTTTAATTATAATTCTGTTCAAAATACTTTCTAATCTGTCTTCAATTTCATCTTTAGCCTTTTGTTTCAGTAGTGATATGTTGCTTAATTTAAAAATATTTTGACATTTTCTAGTTAGCATATTGCTATTGATTTCTAATTTATTTTACTCTGCTTACAGAATATATCTTTATTTTATTTCTTTGAAATTTTTGAGACTTTTTCACTTTATGGTCTATTTTGTTGAATTGTCCCTGTTCAGTTATTGGGTGTTCTGTAATCCCAACTAGTTTAAGGTGGTTGATACCGTAATTTTAACCTTCCTCATTTTTGTCTCCATGTGCTATCAAATACAGAGTGTGGTATTTTGGAATCCCATACTATGATGGATTTATCTTATTCATACTGGAATTCTGTCAGATTTAATTCTTGAATTTTGAATGTCTTATTACATCATAAACATTTAGCATTGCAATTGTCTTCTCAATGTATTGAGCCTTTTATCATTATAAAAGAACCCTCCTCTTTTATCTTGTAATAGTCTTTGTCTACTATATCTGATATAAATACAGCCGCTCCAGTTTTCTTACACTTTTATTTTTATTTTGTTTCATATACTGTCTTAGTCATCTAGTGCTGCCATAACAGAAATACCACAAGTGGATGGTTTTAAAAAAGAGAAATTTATTTTCTCACAGTCTAGTAGGTTACAAGTCCAAATTCAGGGCATCAGCTCCAGCAGAATGCTTTGTTTCTCTGTCAGCTCTAGAGGAAGGTCCTTGTCCTCAATCTTCCCCTGGTCTAGGAGCTTCTCAGGCACAGGGATCCGTGTTCAAAGGATGTGCTCTGCTCTTGGTGCTGCTTTCTTGGTGGTATGAGGTCTCCAACTCTCTGCTTCCCTTTCCTTTTATCTCTTGAGAGATAAAAGGCGGTACAGGCCATACTCCAGGGAAACTCTGTTTACATTGAATCAGGGAGGTGACCTGAGTAAGGGTGGTATTACAATCCCACCCTAATCCTCTTAACATAAAACTACAATCACACCATGGAGGACAACCACACAATACTGGAAATCATGGTCTAATCAAGTTGATACACACATTTTTGGGGGGACATAATTCAATCCATGACATATACCCTTTCCATCTTTCACATGGTTTGTTTGTATTTAATTATTCATAAAGCATCTAATTGGGCTTTTTTGTTTTATTTTTAGCCTGAACATATCTTACTTTTAAATATTTATTTTATTCATACTTAATATAATTATTGATATAAAAAAGATTTGTTTATTCCTTTCATCTTGATATTTGTTCTACTTGTCTTATCTAATTTTTTGTTCTACTTGCATGTCTTATTTTAATTTAATTATATTTTTGTGTTCCATTTCAATTCCTCTACTGGATTTTTAGCTATGTCTTTATGTGTTATTACTATACTTGTTGCTGTAGAAGTGATAATATATAAGCTTATCACGGACTACTAGAGTTGATATTATACTATCCCTACAATAATATTCAATTTACTATCTACCCCCATTTATTATGCTACTTTTCTCATATATTTTATATTTACACATGCAATAAACTCCATCCTACAATGTTTTTAAACTGTCAATTGTCTTTCAAAGAAATTAAGGTAAGAAATGAATAAATAGTCTTCATATTTATCCACATATGTACCCCTGTCAGGGATCTTCTTTTGCTTTTCCTTCTGGTATGATTTCCCTTCAGAAAAAAGAATTTCTTTAGTGTACCATATGATGTAAGCCTGCTGGTAACAGATTGTCTTAGCTTTTTTTTTTTTTTTTATTAACTTTTATTGAGCTTCAAGTGAACGTTTACAAATCAAGTCAGTCTGTCACATATAAGTTAATATACATCTTACTCCTTACTCTCACTTGCTCTCCCCGTACTGAGTCAGCCCTTCCAGTCTCTCCTTTCGTGAAAACTTTGGCAACCTCCAACTCTCTCTATCTTCCCATCCCCCCTCCAGACAGGAGATGCCAACACAGTCTCAAGTGTCCACCTGATGTAATTAGCTCACTCTTCATCAGCATCTCTCTCCCACCCACTGTCCAGTCCCTTTCCTGTCTGATGAATTGTCTTCGGGGATGGTTCCCGTCCTGTGCCAACAGAGGGTTTGGGGACCATGACCGCCGGGATTCCTCTAGTCACAGCCAGACCATTAAGTATGGTCTTTTTATGAGAATTTGGGGTCTGCATCCCGCTGATCTCCTGCTCCCTCAGGGGTTCTCTATTGTGCTCCCTGTCAGGGCAGTCATCGGTTGTGGCGAGGCACCATCTAGTTCTTCTGGTCTCAGGATGATGTAAGTCTCTGGTTCCTGTAGCCCTTTCTGTCTCTTGGGCTCTTAGTTGTTGTGTGACCTTGGTGTCCTTCATTCTCCTTTGCTCCAGGTGGGTTGGGACCAATTGATGCATCTTAGATGGCCGCTTGTTAGCTTTTAAGACCCCAGATGCCACATTTCAAAGTGGGATGCAGAATGTTTTCATAATAGAATTATTTTGCCAATTGACTTAGAAGTCCCCTTAAACCATGGTTCCCAAACCCCCGCCCTTGCTCCACTGACCTTTGAAGTATTCATTTTATCCCGGAAACTTCCTTGCTTTTGGTCCATTCCATTCCAGTTGAGCTGACCTTCCATGTATTGAGTGTTGTCCTTCCCTTCACCTAAAGCAGTTCTTTTCAGCTAATTAATCAGTAAAAAACCCTCTCCCTCCCTTCCTCCCTCCCCCTGTCGTAACCACAAAAGTATGTGTTCTTCTCAGTTTATACTATTTCTCAAGATCTTATAATAGTGGTCTTATACAATATTTGTCCTTTTGCCTCTGACTGATTTCTCTCAGCATAATGCCTTCCAGGTTCCTCCATGTTATGAAATGTTTGACAGATTCGTCACTGTTCTTTATCAATGTGTAGTATTCCATTGTGTGAATATACCACAATTTATTTACCCATTCATCCGTTGATGGACACCTTGGTTGCTTCCAGCTTTTTGCTATTGTAAACAGTGCTGCAATAAACATGGGTGTGCATATATCTGTTTGTGTGAAGGCTCTTGTTTCTCTAGGGTATGTTCCGAGGAGTGGGATTTCTGGGTTGTATGGTAGTTCTATTTCTAACTTTTTAAGAAAACGCCAGATAGATTTCCAAAGTGGTTGTACCATTTTACATTCCCACCAGCAGTGTATAAGAGTTCCAATCTCTCCGCAGCCTCTCCAACATTTATTATTTTGTGTTTTTTGGATTAATGCCAGCCTTGTTGGAGTGAGATGGAATCTCATCGTAGTTTTAATTTGCATTTCTCTAATGGCTAATGATCGAGAGCATTTTCTCATGTATCTGTTAGCTGCCTGAATATCTTCTTTAGTGAAGTGTGTGTTCATATCCTTTGCCCACTTCTTGATTGGGTTGTTTGTCTTTTTGTGGTTGAGTTTTGACAGAACCCTGTAGATTTTAGAGATCAGGCGCTGGTCGGAGATGTCATAGCTGAAAATTCTTTCCCAGTTTGTAGGTGGTCTTTTTACTCTTTTGGTGAAGTCTTTAGATGAGCATAGGTGTTTGATTTTTAGGAGCTCCCAGTTATCGGGTTTCTCTTCGTCATTTTTGGTAATGTTTTGTATTGTTTATGCCTTGTATTAGGGCTTCTAGGGTTGATCCTATTTTTTCTTCCATGATCTTTATCGTTTTAGTCTTTATGTTTAGGTCTTTGATCCACTTGGAGTTAGTTTTTGTGCATGGTGTGAGGTATGGGTCCTGTTTCATTTTTTTGCAAATGGATATCCAGTTATGCCAGCACCATTTGTTAAAAAGACTATCTTTTCCCCAATTAACTGACACTGGGTCTTTGTCAAATATCAGCTGCTCATACATGGATGGATTTATACCTGGGTTATCAATTCTGTTCCATTGGTCCATGTGCCTGTTGTTGTACCAGTACCAGGCTGTTTTGATTACTGTGGCTGTGTAATAGCTTCTGAAATCAGGTAGAGTGAGGCCTCCCACTTTCTTCTTCTTTTTCAGTAATGCTTTGCTTCTCCGAGGCTTCTTTCCCTTCCATATGAAATTGGTGATTTGTTTCTCTATCACCTTAAAATATGACATTGGAATTTGGATCGGAAATGCATTATGTGTATAGATGGCTTTTGGTAGAATAGACATTTTTACTATGTTAAGCCTTCCTATCCATGAGCAAGGTATGTTTTTCCACTTAAGTATGTCCTTTTGAATTTCTTGTAGTAGAGCTTTGTAGTTTTCTTTGTATAGGTCTTTTACATCCTTGGTAAGATTTATTCCTAAGTATCTTATCTTCTTGGGGGCTACTGTGAATGGTATTGATTTGGTTATTTCCTCTTCGGTGTTCTTTTTGTTGATGTAGAGGAATCCAAGTGATTTTTGTATGTTTATTTTATAACCTGAGACTCTGCCAAACTCTTCTATTAGTTTCAGTAGTTTTCTGGAGGATTCCTTAGCGTTTTCTGTGTATATGATCATGTCATCTGCAAATAGAGATAATCTTACTTCCTCCTTGCCAATCCGGATGCCTTTTATTTCTTTGTCTAGCCTAATTGCCCTGGCTAGGACTTCAAGTACGATGTTGAATAAGAGCGGTGATAAAGGGCATCCTTGTCTGGTTCCCGTTCTCAAGGGAAATGCTTTCAGGTTCTCTCCATTTAGAGTGATATTGGCCGTTGGCTTTGCATAGATGCCCTTTATTATGCTGAGGAATTTTCCTTCAATTCCTATTTTGGTAAGAGTTTTTATCATAAATGAGTGTTGGACTTTGTCAAATGCCTTTTCTGCATCAATTGATAAGATCATGTGGTTTTTGTCTTTTGTTTTATTTATGTGGTGGATTACTTTAATGGTTTTTCTGATATTAAACCAGCCTTGCATACCTGGTATAAATCCCACTTGATCGTGGTGAATTATTTTTTTGATATGTTGTTGGATTCTATTGGCTAGAATTTTGTTGAGGATTTTTGCATCTATGTGCATGAGGGATATAGGTCTGTAATTTTCTTTTTTTTGTAATGTCTTTACCTGGTTTTGGTATCAGGGAGACAGTGGCTGCATAGAATGAGTTGGGTAGTATTCCGTCATTTTCTATGCTTTGAAATACTTTTAGTAGTAGTGGTGTTAACTCTTCTCTGAAAGTTTGGTAGAATTCTGAAGTGAAGCCGTCCGGGGCCAGGGCTTTTTTTTGTTGAGAGTTTTTTGATAACCGTTTCAATCTCTTTTTTTGTTATGGGTCTATTTAGTGGTTCTACTTCTGATTGTGTTAGTTTAGGTAGGTAGTGTTTTTCCAGGAATTCATCCATTTCTTCTAGGTTTGCAAATTTGTTACAGTACAATTTTTCGTAATAATCTGATATGATTCTTTTAATTTCCTTTGGTTCTGTTGTGATGTGGTCCTTCTCGTTTCTTATTCGGGTTATTTGTTTCCTTTCCTGTATTTCTTTAGTCAGTCTAGCCAAGGGTTTATCAATTTTGTTAATTTTTTCAAAGAACCAGCTTTTGGCTTTGTTAATTCTTTCAATTGTTTTTCTGTTCTCTAATTCATTTAGTTCAGCTCTAATTTTTATTATTTGTTTTCTTCTGGTGCCCGATGGATTCTTTTGTTGCTCATTTTCTATTTGTTCAAGTTGTAGGGACAGTTCTCTGATTTTGGCTCTTTCTTCTTTTTGTATGTGTGCATTTATCGATATAAATTGGCCTCTAAGCACTGCTTTTGCTGTGTCCCAGAGGTTTTGATATGAAGTATTTTCATTCTCTTTGCATTCTATGAATTTCCTTATTCCCTCCTTGATGTCTTCTATAACCCAGTCTTTTTTCAGGAGGGTATTGTTCAGTTTCCAAGTATTTGATTTCTTTTCCCTAGTTTTTCTGTTATTGATTTCTAGTTTTATTGCCTTGTGGTCTGAGAAGATGCTTTGTAATATTTGGATGTTTTGGATTCTGCAAAGGTTTGTTTTATGACCTAATATGTGGTCTATTCTAGAGAATGTTCCATGTGCACTAGAAAAAAAAGTGTACTTTGCAGCAGTTGGGTGGAGAGTTCTGTATAAGTCAATGAGGTCAAGTTGGTTGATTGTTGTAATTAGGTCTTCCGTGTCTCTATTGAACTTCTTACTGGATGTCCTGTCCTTCTCCGAAAGTGCTGTGTTGAAGTCTCCTACTATAATTGCGGAGGTATCTATCTCACTTTTCAGTTCTGTTGAAATTTGATTTATGTATCTTGCAGCCCTGTCATTGGGTGCATAAATATTTAATATGGTTATGTCTTCCTGATCAATTGTCCCTTTTATCATTATGTAATGTCCTTCTTTATCCTTTGTGGTGGATTTAAGTCTAAAGTCTATTTTGTCAGAAATTAATATTGCTACTCCTCTTCTTTTTTGCTTATTGTTTGCTTGATATATTTTTTTCCATCCTCTGAGTTTTAGTTTGTGTGTGTCTCTAAGACTAAGGTGTGTCTCTCGTAGGCAGCATATAGACGGATCTTGTTTCTTTATCCAGTCCAAGACTCTCTGTCTCTTTATTGGTGCATTTAGTCCATTTACATTCAGCGTAATTATAGATAAATAAGTGTTTAGTGTTGTCATTTTGATGCCTTTTTATGTGTGTTGTTGACAATTTCATTTTTCCACATACTTTTTTGTGCTGAGACGTTTTTCTTAGTAAATTGTGAGATCCTCATTTTCGTAGTGTTTGACTTTATGTTTGTTGAGTTGTTACATTTTTCTTGGCTTTTATCTTGAGTTATGGAGTTGTTATACCTCTTTGTGGTTACCTTAATATTTACCCCTATTTTTCTAAGTAAAATCCTAACTTGTATCGTTCTATATCGCCTTGTATCACTCTCCATATGGCAGTTCAATGCCTCCTGTATTTAGTCCCTCTTTTTGATTATTGTGATCTTTTACATATTGATTTCCATGATTCCCTGATATGAGGTTTTTTTTTTTTAATTAATCTTAATTTGCTTTTGTTATTTCCCTATTTGAGTTGATATCAGGACATTCTGTTTTGTGACCTTGTATTGTGCTGGTATCTGATATTATTGGTTTTCTGACCAAACAATACCCTTTAGTATTTCTTGTAGCTTTGGTTTGGTTTTTGCAAATTCTCTAAACTTGTGTTTATCTGTAAATATCTTAATTTTGCCTTCATATTTCAGAGAGAGTTTTGCTGGATATATGATCCTTGGCTGGCAGTTTTTCTCCTTCAGTGTTCTGTATATGTCGTCCCATTCCCTTCTTGCCTGCATGGTTTCTGCTGAGTAGTCTGAACTTATTGTTATTGATTCTCCCTTGAAGGAAACCTTTCTTTTCTCCCTGGCTGCTCTTAAAATTTTCTCTTTATCTTTGGTTTTGGCGAGTTTGATGATAATATATCTTGGTGTTTTTCTTTTTGGATTAATCTTAAATGGGGTTCGATGAGCATCTTGGATAGATATCCTTTCGTCTTTCATGATGTCAGGGAAGTTTTCTGTGAGGCGTTCTTCAACTAGTTTCTCTGTGTTTTCTGTCCTCCCTCCCTGTTCTGGGACTCCAATCACACGCAAGTTATCCTTCTGGATAGAGTCCCACATGATTCTTAGGGTTTCTTCATTTTTTTAAATTCTTTTATCTGATTTTTTTTCAGCTATGTTGGTGTTAATTCCCTGGTCCTCCAGATATCCCAGTCTGCATTCTAATTGCTCGCGTCTGTTCCTCTGACTCTCCTATTGCATTGTCTAATTCTGTAATTTTATTGTTAATCTTTTGGATTTCTACATGTTGTCTCTCTATGGATTCTTGCAACTTATTAATTTTTCCACTATGTTCTTGAATAATCTTTTTGAGTTCTTCAACAGTTTTATCAGTGTGTTCCTTGGCTTTTTCTGCAGTTTGCCTTATTTCGTTTGTGATGTCTTGAAGCATTCTGTAAATTAGTTTTTTATATTCTGTATCTGATAATTCCAGGATTGTATCTTCATTTGGGAAAGATTTTGATTCTTTTGTTTGAGGGGTTGTAGAAGCTGTCATGGTCTGCTTCTTTATGTGGTTTGATATGGACTGCTGTCTCTGAGCCATCACTGGGAAACTAGTTTTTCCAGAAAATCCGCTAAAAAAAAATGCAGTCAGATCCCAATCAGAACTGCCTTTGGATTATAACCACCACCTTGTTCCCTGTAAGGATGAGAGTCTGAGATTTGGATCATATATGCTTGGCTGTTCCTGGTTCTGTGTTTTTAGTCCAATTAGGGGTGGATTTTTGGTCCCTGGGTTTTTTTTTGTTTGTTTGTTTCCTTCTCTCAGGCTGGAAGAGTGGGTTAGGAAAAGACCAAAAGAAATAAAAGGGGGGGGGGCAGGGGGAAGCAAAGCCGCTGCGGAGCCGGAGCCGTTCTCCCTCTGGCTCAGGAAATTCCAAAGTTAATGAAGCCGCCTGGGGAGGGTGGGGGAGGGATCAGAGAGATAGGAGAGTAGCACCTCAGAATATAGCCAGAGTTGCTTGTCTTGCTTGGAATGACTATTTTATCTGAGATTCCCGAGGGGCGTGTTGCCTATGTGTGCTGGCTGTGTGGAGATTGCCCCTGGGGGTCTGGCCCACTGAAGCCGTGGTCAAATCCTCTGCTGTCAGTCCCACGCCCAGCATCAAGGTTCCCCTGCTGGGACGCTGCACTCCCGACTCCAAAATCAGTCGCTGTCTCCCGGGGACTTCTTGTCCCGCCTGCCGCGTCGCCACGCTGCCCCCGCGAACCAGCTGGGCCCCCTCCTGGGGTTAGTTCAGGGGAGTGGAGCCGCTCCCCATGCTTGTGCCGTGACAGCGCCCAGTCAAATGCCCAGCGGCAAGATTCCCGGCTGGGACGCTGCTCTCCTAGCTCCAAGACCAGTCACTGCCTCCCGGGGACTTCTCCCACCTGCTGCGTCGCCAAGCCGCCCGCGTGGACCGGCCGGGCCCCCTCCGGGGTGAGTTCAGGGGGGTAGGGCTGGGCCCCTTCTTTGCGCAGTCAGCTCCCCTGGACCCTGCCCTAAAATGGCCGCCAAGGTTACCTGATTGGGATGCTGGCTCCAGGCTCTGAAAACAATCACTGCTTCCCCGTATTTGTTCGTTTTCCGTCTCTAAATCTGTGTTTGTTGTTCAGGGTTCGTAGATTTTTATGTATGTGATCAATTCACTTGTTTTTCCGAGTCTTTGTTGCAAGAGGGATCCGAGGTAGCATCTACCTAGTCTGCCATCTTTGCCCCGCCTCCTTTCTTAGCTTTTAAATATCTAAAACCATCTTTATGTTACTTTCATATTTTTAAAAATATTATTATTGGATGTAGAATTCTAGGCTCACAGTTCTTTCTTCACATGAAAGATGTGATCCATTGTCTCCTGGCCTACATTGCTTCTGATGAGAAGTCAGTTGTAATTCTTATAACCATTCTGCATATATAATAAATTTTCTTTCTATAGCTTCTTTTAAGATTTTAACTTTATCTTTGCTTTTTTTAGCAGCTTGATTATGATAAGATTAGATGTGTTTCTCTTTGTATTTTTCTTGCTTGAATTAAAGCAAGGTTCTATATCTCTAAGTTTATATTTGTCACAAAATTTGGAAATTTTAGCCTTTATTTTTTTCAATTTTTTTCTCTATCCTCTTTCTTATTTGTTTTTCATATTTCAATTTTAAATACATAAGATTGGTATTGTCTAACTTGAACCTGAGGCTCTGTTTATTTTGTTTCAATTTTTTTTCTGTTTTTTTCCAATTGGATAATTTCTACTGATCTGTTTATGTTCAATAGTTCTTTTTCTCCTGTCATCTCTCGTCTGCTGTTAAGCTCATCCAGTGAAATTTTAATTTCATAGAAGTTTTTTCATTTTTAAAATTTCTATTTTTTATAATTTTCATTTCTCTACTAAGTTTTATCCTCTTTCCATTTATACAATCATCTTTTCCTTTAAGTCCTTAAATGCATTTATAATAGATATCTTAAAGGCATTTACGATAATTATAATACCTGAGTCATAATAGCACCTGTTTCAATTAACTCCCTCTTTCTTGAATATTGAATGCATTTTTGGGTTTTTGAATATCTTGTCATTTTTACTATGCATTTTTTTTTTTTTTATTGTGAGAGCTGTGTATTAAAAGGTTTTGAATTTTAATTTGGTAGGGAGCTAAATTACTGGCATATTTTTATACTTCTACAGGATATTGTTGTATTCTTTGGTAGTACCTTTTTCAGTTTTGAACTTTGTCTTAGGACATACCACTTTCTCTGAGGTGTAAGTTTCTCCCTAAAGGTGTGGTCTTTTTAGTGTTTCAATGAATGACTTTGAAACTCAGTGGGATCTTTCCACTTTCACTGGGTTAAAACTTTGCATCATCTCTGGTGTCACAATTTAGCTTGCAGGAAATTGCTTCTAGGCACAGGGCAATATTTTGCAAAACGTGGCAGAGCTAAAGAGCTTTCTTTCTCTAGTATTTAGCCTTACAAATTCCAGTCTGTTCAGCAGAATGGAATTTTGTTTTCCACCTCCTCAGTTCAGAAAAACCTTGTTCTTCTTGGCTAAACCAATCCACACTACAATACAAAAGTGACTTCAAGCAGAAAGTTGATGTGAATATGGCATTTACTTCAGGCGTTTTCTGCCTTTCAAGGATCTTGTTCTTGTGTTATTTATTGTTTGATATCTGAAAATAGTGGCTTTGTATGTATTGTTCAGTTTTATACTTGTTTATATCAGGAGCTTAAGTGCAAGACACCCTGTCAAAATCTAATTTGTTGCTTTTCATTGGAATATTTAGCTCATTTACACTGAACGCCATTACCCATGTTTTGATTTATGTGATTTTTGTTAGTGTTTCCTGATTTGTTTTTTTCCCTTTTCTTATCTCCTTTAGAATTAATGAATTTTTTTATTATTACATGTTTCATCTCTATTACCTTCTATGTCTATATAAATATATATAGAGAGAGAGCCCTGGTGGCATAGTGGTTAAGTGTTCAGCTGCTAATCAAAAGATTGGCAGTTTGAATCCACCAGCCACTCCTTGGAAACTCTGTGGTGCAGTTCTACTCTGTCCTATAGGGTTGCTATGAGTTGGAATCGACTTGAGGGCAACCAGTTTATATGTATATGTAAATATGCATATATATACACACACACATATCTTCTCCTCACTTATTGACGGTCTTGTTATATCATTGTCTGACATTTCTTATTTATGACAATAGTAAAAGATCTACGATCTGACAATTTTGCACATTAATGACATATGTCTGGCAGTCCAAGGAGCAGTGAGACCTGAGCAGGCAAAGGGCAGGAGTGGGGGAGGTGGAGGCTGGGCTGAAACAGCCAGTAAGAGCTGAGTGGACCAAGCATTCCAGACAAGCCAGACCAGGCTGGAGACTAACTACAGGAGCCTAGGCTGACTGAGTGGTGGGTGTGGAGCAGTGTTGCGAATTGAGTGGGCAGCAGCAGTGGCAGTGGAGGCCACAGGAGTCCATCCAAAAAGTATAGGCTGCATGGGCAGAGGTGGGGATGGGGGCTTAAGCACCATTGAAGGTTTGTGGCAAACCTGCATCGAGCAAGTCTACTGCACCATTTTTCCAAAATATCTGCTATGGTGATCTATGATCAGTGATCTTTGATATTACTCTTGTAATTGTTTTGGGGAACCATAAAACATGCCCATGTAAGACAGCGAACTGAATCGATAAATGTTGTGTGTGTTCTGACTGCTCCACCAACCAGCCATTCCCCAGTCTCCCTCCCTCTCCTCAGGCCTCCCTATTCCCTGAGACATGACAATATTGAAATCAGGCCAACTAATAACCTTACAATGGCCTCTAAGTGTTCAAGTGAAAGGGAGAGTTGCACATCTCTCACTTTAAATCAAAAACTAGAAATGATTAAGCTTAGCGAGGAAGGTACGTTGAAAGCCAAGATGGGCTGAAAGCTAGGCCTCTTGTGCCAAACAGGTAGCCAAGCTGTGAATACAAAGAAAAAGTCCTTGAAGGAAATTAAAAATGCTACTACTGCAGTGAACACATGAATGATAACGAAGTGACACAGCCGTGTTGCTGATATGGAGAAAGTTTTAGTGGTCTGGATAGAAGGTCAAACCAGCCACAATATCCCTTTGAGCCAAAGCTTAATCCAGAACAAAAACCTAACTCTCTTAAGTTCTATGAAGGCTGAGAGAGGTGAGGAAGCTGCAGAAGAAAAATTTGAAGGTAGCATAAGTTGGTCATGTAGTTTCAGGGAAGAAGTCATCTCCATAACATAGAAGTGCAAAGGCGGAGCAGCAAGTGCTGATGCAGAAGCTGCAGCGAGTTCTCCAGAAGATCCAGCTGAGATCACTGATGAAGAAGGTCCAGCTGAGATCACTGATGAAGAAGATCCAGCTGAGATCACTGATGAAGAAGATCCAGCTGAGATCACTGATGAAGAAGATCCAGCTGAGATCACTGATGAAGAAGATCCAGCTGAGATCACTGATGAAGAAGATCCAGCTGAGATCACTGATGACGGCGGCTGCACTGAGCCACAGGTTTCCAATGTAGATGGAACAGCCCAATATTGTAAGAAGATGGCACCTAGGGTTTTACAGCTACAGAGGAGAAGTCAGTGCCTGGGTTCAGAGCTTCAAAGGACAGGCTGACTCTCATGTTAGGGGCTAACGCAACTGGTGACTTTAAGTCGAAGCCAATGCTCATTTACCATTCTCAAAATCTGAAGGCCCATAACAATTATGCTAAATCTACTCTGCCTGTGTTCTATAAACAGAACCAAGCCTGGATGATAGCACATCTGTTTACAACATGGTTTACTGGATATTTGAAGGCTACTGTTGAGACCTACTGCTGAGAAAAAAAGATTCCTTTCAAATATTAAGCTCACTGACAATGCACCTTGTCACCCAAGATCTCTGATGGAGATGTTCAAGGAGATTAATGTTGTTTTAATGCCTGCTAACACAATATCCATTCTGAAGCCCATAGATCAAGGAGTAATTCTGACTTTTAAGTCTTATAATTTAAGAAATATATTTCATAAGGCTATAGCTGTCATAGAGAATGATCCCTGCAATGGATGTGGGCAAAGTAAATGGAAAACCTTCTGGAAAGAATTCACCGTTCTAGATGTCATTAAGAACATCTGTGATTCATGGGAAGAGGTCAAAATATCAACATTAACAGGAGTTTGGAAGAAATTGATTCCAACCCTAAGGGATGACTTCGAAGGGTTCAAGACTTCAGTAACTGCAGAAGTGGTAGAACTAGCAAGAGAACTAGTACTCAAGTGGAGCCAGAAGATGTGACTGAATTGCTGCAATCTTATGATAAACCTTGAATGGATGAGGAGTTGCTTCTCACAGATGAGCAAAGAAAGTGGTTCTTTGAGATGGAATCTACTTCTGTCGAAGATGCTGTGAACATTGTTGAAATGACAATGAAGAGTTTAGAATATTACTTAAACAGTTGATAAAGCAGCAGCAGGGTTTGAGAAGATTGACTTCAATTTTAAAAGAAGTTCTACTTTGGGCAAAATGGTATCAAACAGCATCGCATGCTACAGAGAAATCTTTCATGAAAAGTAGAGTCAATCAATGTGGCAAACTTCATCGTTGTCTTATTTTAAGAAATTACCACAGCTGCTTCATCCTTCAACAACCACCACCATAATCAGTCAGCAGCTGTCAACATGGAGGCAAGACCCTCCACCAGCAAAAAGATTAAGCTTTGCTGATGGCTCAGACGATGATTAGCATTTTTTAGCAATAAAATATTTTTAATTAAGGTATGCACATTGTTTTTAGACATAATGCTATTGCACACTTAATATATATATTAATATATATATATATATATTTTATACTGCAGTGCACAGAGTTTAAGTGCTTGACTGTTAACTGAAAGACTGGTGGTTTGAATCCATCAGCTGCTCCATGGGAGAAAGATGTGACAGTCTGCTTCTGTAAAGATTTACAGACTTAGAAACATTTGGTGCAGTTCTACTTTTGTCCTAGAGGGTCACTATGAGTTGGAATTGACTTGATAACAATGTGTTTTTGGAATGTGTATATGTGTGTGTGTGTGTGTGTGTGTGTATATATATAAACCTGTTGCTGCTGGGTTCATTCTGACTCATAGCGACCTTATAGGACACAGTAGAACTACCCCATAGGGTTTCCAAGGAGCAGCTGATGGATTCGATCTGCTGACTTCTTGGTTAGCAGCTCAGTTCTTTACCACTGTGCCACCAGGGCTCGTGTGTGTGTGTGTGTGTGTGTATGTGCGTATACACATACACACATGTACATACATACACATATGTACATATATATGTATATTACATATAATATGTATGTGTGTACCTTAAATATGTTATTTGAAAAAATGATTTAGGGATGTAGTATATATTTTTGGATGTGTTTATGTATATATACACACACACATATGCAAGCACACATACATGCCTATACACACACACATAGATATAAAGGTAAAATATGTAATGTTTGTATATATATATATGTTTATACATAAATATTACTTTTTATATACATATTTCTAGAAAAAGGAGAATTACTGATGTAACAAACAATGTGTACTTCTCTTAGTCTTTTGTCATATGTGCTTTATGTATCTTCCTCTGTCTATTCCTTCATAGCCTATTCCTCAACCTCCCCATCTGTTTTTATAATAGCTCTTCAAAATGGTTGTATAAATCTATACCCACAATAGTTACAACTGAGGAGGGTTTTCTCACTGTACCCTCTTGAAAATAATTTATTCTTCAGGGTCAAGGACATTCTTAAATTCACCTTCCATATACTTTCATTCGAGGAAGGTGTATTTATCTTTCTGCTTTGTTCTTTCACTTGCTATAGTGTTGGAAATGCTGGTAAGTGCACTTGGAGAAGCTGACCTCTGAGCTTCTGATATTTTGTCTTTCTTTTCTGTCTCTTACACGAATGCAGATAATAGAAGGGCCCTGTCAGTGGGCCATTCAGGTCCAATAATATGTCTGTCTCCTAATGTTCTTAAGCTATTGTGTTTGAATAGATTTTTTTTACTCATGGTTCTAGACAGATATTCATATATTTTTTTAAAGAAACATAATCATGTGAAATTTAACAGAAGGGCAATTGACCAGAGGGAAACTTCTGCACAATATAAAATGAAGCACAACACTTTCAAAAAAGGTTTGAGGACACATAGCTCTCCTCCTCATTTTACTCATTTAAAATTGGTGAAGAGAATCAAGGAAACTGTCATTTTCTCTCTGGACTGTGACTAATGCCTAATTTCAGAGCTGCAACTTGGCTTCTATCTTTGTTCAACTTCAAAGGAATCTAGAGGCAAGTAAAAGGCTCTCTACACATGAATCATGCCACTCAGTCTCTGTCTTTTTTTTACAAGTAAATACCAGTTCCTTCTAACAAAGTTCCATCAAGGCCATGCATTGTTTGGAGGGTCAATTAAGTCGGAGTGGACCCATAGGATCTTCTTTACCAAGCCATTCTAGGAAATTCTAGAAAGCTCCTTAGAGATGGTCTAGTCCAACCCCTTTAATTTACATAAGAGGAAAATGAGACTGTGTGTTATTCACTGGTTTGTTCACATTATGTAAGTGGTTAGTGGTACAGTTGAAATTAGAAATAAATTA
The DNA here is from genome assembly GCF_024166365.1 of Elephas maximus indicus. Lineage (NCBI taxonomy): Eukaryota > Metazoa > Chordata > Mammalia > Proboscidea > Elephantidae > Elephas > Elephas maximus. The sequence continues at coordinate 16,241,064 of NC_064830.1, forward strand.
TCCTGACTCAATCCAATACCTTTTCCATTATCCATTCTGACCAATAACCTTATCCTATGCTCAGAACCACAGTAATCTTGGATCTAATAAAATGTTACTCTAAGTAAGGAAATTTGACTTTTCTTGAAAGGTATGAATTACCCTCATAGAATATGCAAAAACACAGAGGCATACATTTGCTGGAATAATCTCTACATCCCATAATCTATACTTAGTTGCTAATGAAGAGTCACTGTAAAACCTTTAGGAGAGACAAATAAGCTAGAGTTATTTTGTCTCCTGGAGGCCCATCACCCTGTGATTTTCTATATGGGCCTGTGCTTTAATGAAAGTTACAGCAGGGCTGGGACTGCAGAAATTATAGTACGATGATTCCTAGAAAAAAACAAAAACTTCTTTTGTTTTTTAAATCTGTTGGTGTTAGGTGCCATCAAGTCAGTTCCAACTCACAGAGACCCTATGTACAACAGAACTAAACACTGCCCAGTCCTGCACCAACCTCATAGTCTTTGCCACGTTTGAGCCCAATGTTGCAGCCACTGTGTCAATCCACCTCATTAAGGGTCTTCCTCCAAATCTAGGTTGCTTTTATTCTTCTACAAACCCACCTTAGTATTAAGTCTTGTTTCATTATTTTTGTTTCTCTACTGGTGGGGCTCATTATATGTGCCATATCTGTAGACTAACACCAAAATCATCCCCTCATTTATTTATAAAGTGATACCCTATAGCATGAGCCAACAGCTGTCCCTGGCTCATGTAGTTAATAGAATCAAATGAAAAGTATCTTTTTAGGTGAGATACTGTAAAGGTGGCAGAAAAACACTTGTGGCTTTTCATGCTGCATTCAATGTCCAAGACCTTGTGTACACTTAATAATAAATATATGCTCTTCCATTTTAAACTCAGATTTGTCGCTTTCTAACTAAATATATGTAAAAATACACTGTAAGATGTGATATACTTTGTTATATTTGGAAGCTGTATTATCATGACAATAGCTAACATGTATTAAGAACTTACCAGATGACAGCTACTGTTACAATAAGTGCTTTTTATCTTATTTGAACCAGACGTCCAAATAGCTCTTAAAGATAGGTAATATCATCCTGTTTACAGAAGAGGAAACAGGGCCACAAAGAATTTGTGTGATTTACTCAAAGTCATATAACTGGTGAACGGTATAGCTGGAATTTGAAATCCCAGAATTGTGCTTCATAAGGATTATGCTATAATACCTACAATTTCTGCAATATGAAACAAAATGACCAAGCCAAACAGAGTAAGATTATGTGGATTTAAAGTTCAGCTCCATCATTAGGTTAGTGAACAATTTGACTTTTTAAATTAATTTGAATGTTAGTTTATTTTTCAATAAAAATACAGCTGCAAATTTTGAGAATGTTTCTTTCCTTTTATTTTGCACCTTATAATCCTCCATTTGGAAGTAGCAAGGTTTTGCATTGTGTAGAAGAAAGCACAAATAGCTTGCTGGATTTCCTGGCTTTACTTTTCCAGCTTCTTATGGTGACTGAGGAAGAGTGGGTGTGCAGGAATAATTCACTGGGCGTGGAGAAGCAGGAGGGGAAAGGGTTTTCTTGGACTAGATATATGATGATAGATAGGTAGGTAGGTAGGTAGATAAATTGATGGATGATAGACAGGTGATAGAAAGAGATATACATAAGGATATATAAGATAAATAGATGCATACATAGATGATAAAGAGATATAAAGAGATTCGATAGATGATAGGTAGGTGATAGAGATATAAATAAGAAGACATAAAATAAGTAGATACATACATAGATGATTAGATAAATAAATATAAAGATATTTAGATAAAAAGATATAAAGGAACTAGGTAGATAGATAGATAGATGATAGATAGACAGACAGGTAGGTAGATTGATTGATCAGTTGATAATGATTCACCCAATTTTGGCCAAAAAATTTGAGTCCCATAGAGATGGGGCTTAGGAGATGCTTCTTGGCAGTGGCTCAGTGAGGCTGGGAAACTCCAGAAAGAAATGATTTTCAGGATATAAAGGCATAAAGAGGTGGGACCACAGAGGTCCTGAAGCTTGCAAAAGAATCCCAGAGATCTGCAGAACTGGGGGCCTCATAGACAGGAACAGTGCCCATTTCAGTAGCAGTCTGTGTGGACAAATAACCAGTGATCTGAGAATAGCCCTTATGAAAGACTGGGGCTTCGGTATCTCCCAGAGAGGGGAGTTGGAGGGGGGGTGGATCCACAAGAAAGGCTAAAATGGAATTACCTGCTAACCCATCAGAATGGATTTTAGAATAAGACAAAACAGTTATGTATATGAAATAAATTATTCATTATCAGTATGTTTTACATACATAATATATCAGACCCTATGAACTCAGAGTTAATATAAATTTCAGTAGAGAAAATTTTCATGACGTCTATGTAAGCATTCATGTCCTTGGCGTGTAATTAACAATTTGTTTAACTATTTGTTTTACCTTCACTTGATGCCAAAGTTATATTGTAACAACTAGCACTAAGAAAGAAACAATAACAGGGCACAATACCGGAGATGGCTTTGAGCTGGTTCTTGACCTACTTCCTCTGGTATGTTAAATCTTGGTATTGGAGCCCAAAGCAATGGCAGCGAACAAAAAGAAGAAGAGAAGGATGTGTTTCTCATCAGGAGAAGGTAAATAGTTACCAGCAGATGTTGTTTTCTTTAAAGATGCTAACATCTGTACATTCTACCCTATGACCCATATTTGGCATTGTAAAGGAAATAGAAGCAGATTTCTGGGCCTAATCACTGGAATCTATGGAGGTGTGTGACTGGGGTCAGGCTATAGGAATCCTAAGCCATAGACCTCCTAATAAAGCCTCACGTTGATTCTTTCAGTACTCACTTCTAGTGGGTGTACACCACACATGTTTAAACATCTGTGTATCGGCAACCACTACACATCTTTGCTTAGTAGAATTCGCTGCATGTGCTCACTCTTATTAATGTATCTCTATATAAAATTTAACTTCTGTAAAAACAAACAGCTAAGAATACTTTTGATATTAATCCAAGAACATCAGTGAACTGGGAGGAAGGGGCTGGCAATACAGAAAAAAAACACCTGCTTCTTCATGATTCCAATAATGATACAGAAATTGGCTCATCTACCAGGGGCTTCTTAGTTTTCAAGGTACATTTGCTGAACAGGTAGAACAGGCGTTACTTATCATGAAACTACTGTTCTGCAGAAATATTTTAAAGTAACTTTTTTTTTTTGCCAGGAGAGGCCTTACTCTGGACCTTTATATGAAGGCAGCTAAAAGCAGAGCTGTTTCGCTGAAGGCAGGATGGCGGTTCTAGAGTGTCACTGTTCACACCACTTCACTCCACTCCTTGGAATAGTTAGAGCTCTTTTGCCTGCCTCCCTCCACTTACACATGCTGCTTCCTGAGGTCAGGGACCACGCCTAACCATGATGGTCTCCCCAGCCTTTAACATAGTTACTTGTTGAAGAGAGCTCTTACCCCCCTTAACCAGATAGTAGCAGAACTGAAGCTAGATAGAACCCAGTTGCCCCAGCTTCCAGTTCTGGGTGTTTTTTCATTACACTAGAAATGTATCTATGGATTTTAAACTTTGCATATCACAGAGTATGTGGATTTATGAGGCTTCAAGTTACGCGTGTTGAGTCCAAAAGCCAGTGTAACTGGAAATCTGAGGGTTGTTTTCTAGTTATTTCACAATCTCCTAAGCATTCCGTAGGCAAATATATTTACCACAGCTAATAAGGCTCTGTCTCTCCACTATCATTACATTTCTTCAAAGCATTTCCAATAAGAACACTCCAAATTATCCCCCCTCAGCTAGTTCATCTGTTCAGTCAATAAGCAACGTTTTATTGCTTTTATGAATTAAGCCCACTTTGCATCCAATCATTTTGCAAACATCTGTAGCAGAAGCAGTCTGGGGAGTTTTTGAAAAATCAATCAGTGGGGAACAGCTTTCACTTCATGTGTTTTTAAATTTTTTTTTTTTTAATAAAGTATTTACACATGTTTGCTCTGCCTGAAATGGAAACATGAGTGAAGCAGTAGCAGCATCCTAGAACCAGGGGGGCAGTATGTGAAGCTTACAAATGCCAAGGGGGCTGTAGAGCTGGAGGGAGCTACGGGACCTCTTTCTTGGTTCTCACCAAGGAATGGCTTACCTATTCCTACTACATTGTGGTCAAACAACAAAGCATAGCCAATCTAACTCAGCATTAGCTGGAGGTATTTATTTAAATGAATCTTGTTACTTGGTTGAAGATACATATTTTCGTCCCTTCTGACATTTCCAAGAGTTTTAAGTGTGGCGGGGGGCGGGGGGAGAAGAACAGATTTGGTTATAACAAGGTACGTAGATCCGGTCTTTATAAATGAAAAACATGTGACTTGTGCAGGGGTAAAATTCTACATGGTTCCAGGATAATGGTTTTAAATATCCCTGTAAATGTAAAGGAGAGAGTGATATTGAAAGGTAAGAAGAGACTGCAGTATCAACCAGCCTTGGACTGAGACTAAAATCTAAAGGCAGGAATTGTGAGACACTTTTCCAGAAGGACACTTGAGGTCTGTTTAACTATATTAGTTACTGTTGGCAAATCCTCACTATATTGAATTTTTCCTTTATCTTATTGTCTTTATAACATTTTGGGATTAGTTGTTTCAGTATCTAATGCTTTTTTTTGTGTGTGTACATGTGTATGTGTGATGTGCAGTTTTTAGAAGCCATCCCCACAGTGTCTCTATCCGTCATCAGCTAATGTAGGTTATTTCATTTTGTGTGTTTAGACTCCAGAGGGTTATTGAGGTTCAGTATGGTGAAAAGGGAAGGGGAGTGGGGCAGGCGGAGCAGGAGTGGAAAGGGCGTATTTAGCCATGCTGACTGGGACGGAAACTCAACAGTACCAACTACTGAACCAAAGATGCTTTGGGCTACAAAGGAACCATTGTAGTCAAAATCTTTCACTTTGTTCATGAAAAATTTTAAGGCCAGAATGAGAAAGTCCTTTGTGAGGGAGAAAGTCTTAAAAGATGATACTGCAGTGTGAGGATTTCTGTTTTCCTTCCTGTTTTTATTTCTGATGGGTTTGAGGGAGATTTTCTTTTAAACAGCACAGTAGTAATATGCTATAAGAAGTATTTTTTTATTACAAGAAAAATAGAGTTCCCAAATAGTGAGTCCTGTTGGAGAATTAGCAGATCCAAGTCACAATAGGGCATGGGATTTGCCCACCTCGCAGAGGGCAGCAGAATGGGACAAAACAATGTGATTTAGGACTTGAGAGTTGTGGTAACATGAAAATGGGACCCTGGACAGCGGATGGGGAAAAGCGTTGGAAGGGAAGCTGGAAGAAAAAAGAATTTCCAGGTATCCATACCAGATGAGAGACCATGGGTGGTACCCATGGTTAACACACTCAGCTGCTAATCGAAAGGCTGGAAGATCTAATCCACTCAGAGGCACCTTGGTTACTTTCAATGGGCCAAAACCATTTACCATTGAGTCAACTCCAACTCATAGTGACCCTATAGGACAGAGTAGAGCTGCTCCATAGGGTTTCCAAGGAGCGCCTGGTGGATTCCAACTATCAGCCTTTAGAAAACCCTATAAAGTACAGTTTTACTGTGAAGCACATGGGGTTGCCATGAGTCGGAATTGACTCAATGGTTACTGGTTTGGTTTTTGTTTTATGCCAGGTGAACCTAGCTTTTCCTGAAAGACAAGCAAGGGGGAAAGGAAAGGCATATCCACACTGTCTTTAAACCCTGCTCTCATCCTCAATTAATTGGGAGTCCTGTCGGTTTTCTAAACCCTGAGCCATCCCCAGTTAACTAGGAGTCCTGTGGGTTCTGGTGAAAGGTTGAACCTACGGAGGGCACACGTGCTGGTGAGTTGGAGTTGTAATTATCCTCTAGTTGGACAAGGACAATTTGGGAGGCAGAAATGGAGAGAGACTTCAGTTTTTCATCCAAAGGCAGTTTTCAGAAAAGTCTGTAGCTGCCACCTGGCAGTTCAGAAGCAGCTGTGAATCAAGAAAGCACCCTTTGCTCAAGAGACTCTTTTTGCGTGGAGGCCAAGTTTAACACGCTTTTTTTCCCAGTAGCCATTTTTGAATTATTGACTAAAAGGACTTAAGCGAAGACGCATGCTTCCTGACCCCCCAAAGTCAACCCCTTGAACAAATACACTTCCAAGTTACTTTTTAAAATGCTGCAATCCAATTTGCACGGAAAGAAAGCATAGAGAACCTGATTTTGTAAGACTACGAGACACATTCCTTAGTTACTGAAAGCTCAGGTTCATTATCAGAGACTCTAGTTTTTATCACAGGGATTAGATTGCTGGCATTTCAACGAGAAATATATCTACCTATTTTCACATATTTTACAAAAATAGGTGGCTCCCACAAGCACAATGTTTAAAGACATTACCCTTTTTAAAAAATATGTAATGCAACCTTACTTTGACTAATAAAAATATTTTTGTAGCTTGAGACTAGTTATGTTTAAGTTACTAGTACATCATTACCCAGACCATATGTTAAGGTTTCCAGTTCTACCCAAAAGAAGGCAAATATTGGGAAAGCTGTAAAATTCTCATTCTATTTTTGACTTACTCTCCATGGTTGTTTAGAAACATTATTGGTTTAAATGGTGAATCTTCGATTTTCTCACCTGACCGCTGTTGCAGCAAAGCTGTTATCAGAATGAACCAAATCGCAGAAGGCCAGTTCTTCTTCATTATTCACAGCAGCCTCAAATAAATCTCAAATGAAATTCACAGTGCCACCTTGGTCTTCTGCCTTCTCCCAACTCAGTTATTATTGGTTTTTGATTGCTTTCTGCGTTTACTCCACTAGGGGCATTTATACTACGTTTTAGGCCATATGCCATGGATGAGGGGTGGTAATACTTCCTGCATTGTCCTTAGTCTTCTGGGGCCAAACCCTACCATACGAATAATCATTTAAAAAAAATTGTTATTTATTTTGCTTTGGTTTGTTAAAAGAGGTGCTTCTGATTCATCTTTGCATCAGGAGACCCAATGTAATCTCAGGGGTCCTTATAAGTGAAAGAGGGAGACAGATGAGTCAGAGAAGGAGAAGTGGTGATAGAAGGAGAGGTCAGACTGATGCCATATACCCGATGACACTGGGGAGTGTCTACTGTATGAACGAATGATAGTCTTTGTCCATCAGAACACTAGGCTCCTTTAGTGTTCATTCATCACCTAGAATTTATTAAATGTTGTCTCTGTTTAATGACTTTTGTTTAATGCCCATGATATGACTCCTATTCCTTAGTTTCCCATCTTCTTCCTCTTTTCCTAAACTCCGTATTAATGGTTCTGCTGTCCACTCTTCCTTAAACACTTTCTTCAATTAACTCCCAGGGTACCATCTCTCATGGTATCCTCCTTTTTCTGACTGTCTTGTTAACAGCTCACCCTCAGTTTCCTTTGCTGGTTGTTTCTCATCTTCCTGACTTCCAGATGTTAGAATTCTAAGAGCCCAGTCAATGGACTTACTCTTTTCCTTATCTACACCCTCTCCCTTCATGATCTCGTGCAGGTGCGTGATTTCAGCTATCACGTATAGAGCAATGGCCTCCCAATAACTCCAGCTTGGATTTCTGTAATCACCAGATTTGAATATTCAATTGCCTACTTAACATTGTATTAAAAACCATATTCCTGATTCCTGCCCACTCCTCCCACCCCCAACTTACTTTTCCTGTAGTCTTCGTCTGATAAGTCATGGCAATTCCATTCTTCTTGTTTTTCTGACCAAAAATGTTGGAGTCTTCTGAATTACTGTGATAACTCTTGCTTGGTCTTCCTATTTTTATCCTTGTCTTCCCCAGCTCAACGCAGTCTATTCCGACCAGCCACGTATTTGCACGACTTGCTCACTTAACTCTTTCAGTTCTTTCTTTAATGTCACCTTTTTCAATGAAGATTCCCCACTCAACCTATTAAAATTGCACCTCTTCCCTTTCTAACTGGACTCCCTATCATCTCCCCTGCTTATTTTCCTCTGTATCAACTATTACGAACAAACATAGCATTTATTTTACCTACTTAGTCCTCTCTTCTCTGTCTTCCTATACAAAAATGTAAGCTCTATGAACTTTTTCTGTTTCTTTGCTGTATTCTCAGAACCTAGAACAGTGCCTGACACACAGGTGCTCTATAAATACTTGTTAAATAAATGAATGGATAGCTCTGATCCATTTTCAGATGTATTGTGTCTATGTGTTGTTTTCCTGCTTATTTGCCTTCATCTCTTTTCATGGCAATCAGTCAGGCTTGGAGGAAGGAAGTCATTAACAAATTGGACCCCTATGCTCTTTTCACTCTTGTTAAATCTGAGCTGGCAAGATGCTCTCAGAGATTAAGTTCCACAGCTGATGAATGACGATTACCTTAACATCATAGGATTTAATTTGGAAGGAACTTAAGGGATCATACAGTCTATTCTCTTCATTTTATATCTCGCTTAGACCAGCTGCTTGGGAGGAAAATGGAATTAAAAGTTTATCTCTCACTGAGAAGAGTGAAGATACTGAGTGACATTTGAAGCAATCAGCTCTCTTCCCGAACACAGAAGTGCGTCTAAATTTTTAAGTTTCCGAATATAAAGGCCCAACCCAAGTTCCATATCATTTTAGCTTGAAGTTTTCTGAATATGTCTGTTTTTCACTTAGGATCCCTAATGGTATAGTGGTTAAAGAGCTCGCCACTAACAGAAATTTCGGTTCTTTGAACCCAGCAGCCACTCTGCAGGACAAAGATGTGGCAATCTGCTTCCATAAAGATTACAGCCTCAGAAACCCTAATGGGCAGTTCTATTCTGTCCTAGAGGGTCGCTATGAGTCCGAATTGACTCGATGGCAGCAGGTTGTGGTTATTTTTCACTTGAACTGTAATATCATTGACACGGTTTTTCAGAGGTTTCTGTTTTTGTTTTTCTTCAATCTTATAGTTGATCAGGAACTTGTCCTCCTCCACTATAAGATATTTGAGGGAGGATATGGTATTTTAATTTCTCAAGGTATTTCCTTAGCTGCTAACTACCATAATCAAGAATATGGGGTTAATTAGGTGGCATCAACAGACACCTAAGCTTCGTGGAAACATTGTTACAGCTGCGATTCAGAACTCAGGAAACGGCTCCCAACTGAACCGCCTTTTACCACCCCTGGAGCTTATGATTGGACGCTGAAATGTGCAGCCAAAAGCTCAAAGCTTTCTTAACTTCTCTTGCCAGGGGCAATAACAAAGCTATAGTAAGATGGCTTTTACCTCACTTCCGACTTCCAAAGCATGACCTGCCCTTATTTATATTACTCATAAACTTAGTTTGTACCCAGAACCCTAGCTGCAAGGAAGTCTTGGAAATTTGGTTTTTATCTTGCTACTTTGTGAACTACAGAAAGACACTCTAGCAAGCAAATTTGAAAGTCTACCAAACGGCAAGCTAATACTCCACCACACTGTGCTGGCTACTCCATAACTGTATGCCTCTTTCTATCCATATTAAGAGGGCCCTGGTGGAGCAGTGGTTAAGAGCTATAGCTGCTAACCAAAAGGTTGGCAGTTCAAATCCACCAGCCTCTCTTTGGCAATCCTATGGGGCAGTTTTACTCTGTCTTATTGGGGCTCTATGAGTCGAAATCAGTTTGATGGCAACGGGTTCGGTGTTTTCCTCCATATTAAAATGGCCACACAATAACAATATCACCAACAGCATGCTCCCGTATAACATAATGAGACTATTTCTTGCCCAAATCGAAATAAATTTACTCCTCCCCAAAAGGGAAGAGTCAAAGTTCCATCAATCAGTGCAAGTATATTCCAGAACGATCTTGATATAACTGGAACACTAAGCAATGTTTTACCATTGCAACGTGCCTTATAAAAACAATCACTGAACTGTACATGGGAAGACTGTTGAAATATCAGATGTTTTGTTACATACAGGTAGAGGCCGAGTAATGACAGGGTTTTGTTCTGCCGACTCCATCATAAGCCGGTTCAGACGTAAGTTGAATATCTCATTTTTTGTTGTTGTTGTTAGGTGCCGTCAAGTTGGTTCTGACTCATAGAGACTCTATGCACAACAGAATGAAATGCTGCCCATTCCTGCACCATCCTTACAATTGTTGCTATGTTTGAACCCATTGTTGCAGCCAGCGTATCAATCCATTTCATTGAGGGTCTTCCTCTTTTTTGCTGACCTTCTTCTTTTCTAAGCTTGAAGTCCTTCTCCAGGGACTGGTTCTCCTGATATCATGTCCAAAGTACATGAGACAAAGTCTCTCCATCCTCCCTTCTAAGGAGCACTCTTGCTATACTTCTTCCAAGACAGACTGGTTTGTTCAGCTGGCAATCCATGGTATATTCAGTATTCTTTGGCTACACAAGACTTGAAAGGCATCAATTCTTCTCTGGTCTTCTTTATTCATTGTCCAGCTTTCCCATGCATAGGACATTTTTTGGGGGGTTAGGTGAACCTTAGTCCTCAAAGTGACATCTTTGCTTTTTAGCACTTTAAAGGTGTCTTTTGCAGCAGATTTTCCTAGTGCAATATGTCCTTTGATTTCTTGACTGCTGCTTCCATGGGCGCTGATTATGGATCCAAGTCAAATGAAATCCTTGACAACTTCAATATTTTCTCTTTTATCGTGATATTGCTTATTGGTCCAGTTGTGAGAATTTTTGTCTTTTTTCTGTTGAGATGCAATCCATACTGAAGGCTGTAGTCTTTGATCTTCATTAGTAAGTGCTTCAAATCCTCTGTCTAACTTATATTAATTACCAAGTCCTTCATTTTAAAGGATTAAGGCTTTTAAATATAGAAATGAGTTTGGTAACTTGCTTTGGCTTGCATTCATTTGGATCATAGGAAATGAGTCCTTTTATTTAGAAGCTTTTTTGTTGTCGTTATTGAAAAAATTCTGTCCAAACATAGACTTAAAGTACACGATAAACTTATTTACTTGGAATATTTTTATGGGTAAGGAGTTAGACATTTTGTATGCAATTTATTAATTTGTGTGTATTTTTGTACATGCACTCAAGGAATTATGAATATTTTTTCCTAAAATTGTAGGGGAAAAATATTAAAAAAAGATATAATGCCATAGTTGAATGTGGTTAGACCTCATGGGGAACTGGTTTCCTTTTCTTTCTCCCTAGAACTCTACCAGACATGGAAGAGTTCTTATGAACAGTGAGTTTCTCAACACAGACTCGGAAAGAAGAAGAAGAAAAAAAAGTACCCAGAATTTTAGACCACATCTTTATCTTAGAGTAAAAGGACTTTAAGTCATTTCCTTTTGCTCTGGGGGGAAAAAAAATCCCAAATCAATTCACAGAAACAATTGCTTCCACTTCTTTTAAAATTATAATAACGGAACTTTTCTGACCTACCTTATTACTCATCACCAGGCAGTAGGATTGGAAGATAGGTTTGGTAAGAGACCCACTTTAGTTTTCCTTTCCCTGTCCTCTACCACACTTCATTTTTACCTTTTTCCTGATTCCAGTACATCCAATATACAAAAGTAGAAGTTAAATACATTTTAAAAATATATACAGTTGAGTGAAGAAATCCAGGTAGCAGCCATAGTTCTAACACCCGTTCTGAGGTCCTAGCTTGCAAGTGTGACTTTCCTCTTTTACCTTTTCCAGGTTCCCCTTGCAATTAAACAACACCTTAATAGTCATTTTCTAAGTGTTGCTATTGTTGTATGCCATTGAGTTGATTCTGACTCATGGCAACCCTGTAGAAGAGAGTAGAACTGCCCCGTAGGTTTTCCAAGGCTGGAATCTTTATGGAAGGAAATTGCCATGTCTTTCTCCAGAGGAGCTGTTGGTGGATTCAAACCACTAACCTTTCAGTTAGCAGCCAAGTGCTTAACCATTGCACCACCCAAACCCTCATTCCTGTCTTGGTGGTGTTGCCTATGATGATTGCAATCACCATACATTTATTTTTACCTCTGGTTAGGGTACCACTCCCCAAAATTGTCTCTATATTTTCTGTTTCCCATTGCTCAGTGACTAACTTCTTTCCCTTTGATCATAGGATCAATTACCCTAGCCAACAGTGTGAATCCATGCTGGCCTAATCCTCCAGTGACAATGGGGTCCCAAAATGGCTTTGTTCTATCTCAGGTTTCAATTTGGTGAAACAGTTCTTGTGTCTCCTTCCTTGGGTGAAAACTACTGAATATGGTCTAAGTCTAGAGTCATGGGGATGACAAACACATATCCTGAGTGTCAGGCACTAGAGATAATTAAGAGCGCTACAACCTTTACCCCAATCTCTATATAATTCTGTTGTCTTAGTTGCCTACAGCTGCTGTAACAGGAATACTGTAAGTGGGTGGCTTTACAGAAATTTATTTTCTAAAAATCCAAATCAGGATCTTGGCCATGTCGATTCCTTCCTTGTTGGTAGCCCCAGGGGTTCCGTGGTTTTTTGGTGATCCTCATATGCCATGCCTTTCCCCAATTAGAACCTGCCCTACTTAGGAATGATACAATTAACATAACAATTATAACCACAGGTATAGGGGCTAGAATTCCAACATGTATTTAGTGGGACACGATTCAATCATAACATCTGTCAATGGAGAGACATCTCATCAAGCACAGAGGAAAAGTTCTGTTACCTGTAGAAAACTGACAAAATTAGGAGCAAACACACACAGTTACAATAGAGAGTAATCAAGGCTATAACAGAGCTAGAACAGGGTTCTATGGCGACAGACATGAGTCCATCCAAGTAAATCTGTGGGCATTAGAAAAGCGGAGGGTGTCTAGGGAGATGTAATGGCTAGACTGGGTCTTAAAGGATGAGTGAGAATTAATCAAACAGAGAACATCTTTATAGGCAATGGAAAAAGCATGGGCTAAGGCATGGGGAAATTCTGTGTTGCTAGTAGTTTCTGATAGGGTGGTGTTGTTGACTAGTTTTTATTTAATGGACTGGTTGCCCTAAGGGATTTCCAAGGAGTGGCTGGTGGGTTCGAACTGCTGGCCTTTTGGTTAGCAGCCAAGCTCTTAACCACTGCACCAGCAGGGCTCCATTTAATGGACTGGTGGACATATTTCTCTCCAGTCCCCATTTTCCTGACAAATGCTCGGATAAGTGAGCTATCTCCTTTCAGAACACACTGAGGATTTGAACCTGGCCTGGCTACCTGAAAAGATTATTTTCTTATTTGGTATGCTGAAGTGATCTTTATTGTGACTGATACAACCCTCTGGTTTCATAGGTCAAGGCCTTGCACAATATAGCCCTTGACATTTCCAAGTTTATTTCTCTGAGGATTTGAACCTGGCCTGGCTACCTGAAAAGATTATTTTCTTATTTGGTATGCTGAAGTGATCTTTATTGTGACTGATACAACCCTCTGGTTTCATAGGTCAAGGCCTTGCACAATATAGCCCTTGACATTTCCAAGTTTATTTCTCCTCCTACTTTTCTGCATTTTCTAAGTTTCAGCCCAATAGGTGCTTGTTGCCTCCCAATTCTTCTACCGGATTTCTGTCTTGGTGCTTTCTTCTGCCAATGTTGTTTCATTTGTAATTCATTCACTCCAAAATATTTACAGAATGTGTGTAAGGTTCTATAGGTACAAATGTTAGTAAGATAATTATTGCTGTTGAATAGCTTCCCATCAACTGGAGGGAATCAGGGAATTTCAAATTAGGCAATTTCAAATTAGTGAGATATTTGACATGATGTGTGGAGAGACACCTATGGGATTTGGGCTCCTCTCTTAGGTCAGGAGGATGCAGTGTGTTTACAGAGAGGTTGATGTCTAAGCAGAGACCTGAAGTCCCAGTAGAACTGGATAAAAGAAGGGATTGCCTCCATCTCTGGTTGCCTGACTCAACTAATGCTTCAAGACCCAAATACACTGTCAAGTGCTGCACAAAGCCTTCTTGAATCCCCTTCCCAGCACTGAACATGTCTTCCCCTCAACCCCCGTTAAAGTGATCAGGTGTCTAGTATAAGTCTTGTCACATGTTACCTCACTGTTATGGTTTTCTGTTTCTTCTCTTCACTCCCCAACCAGACATGAAACTACTTGAATACAGCACTCACACTGACATTTTGTCTTAAGTGAAATCCATATCCCCACATTTCTCCCCACTGTATATTTGTTGAGGGACAAAGCGTTAGCTCTTCTTAATGCTTAAAAATTTTTCACTGAACCAAAGCACTGCCACAGCATTTTGCTGTTTTTTATTATTCTTACTCATTAATTGGATGTGAGTGCCTGCTAAGCATTCGGCCTATAAATTTCAAAGTGATCAACATATGGGTAACAGTCAAACAAATAAAGCATCTTAGGTTCTTGTTATGTGAAGGTTTCTGTGTTGGTCAACGTAGGAGGACAAACAAATATGAAGCATAATCACTACCACGGAGGAACTTAGAGTCAGATTGGAATCAAGACATAAACATGTGAAAATCTAAATTAAAATATCATAAAATAACAATACATTGAAACATAAGAAATGTAGCAAGGCATAATACAAATTGGTAGCATGAACAAAGAAGAGTATGGAAAACAGTGTCAGGTAGAAAATCAGTAAAGAATAGTTGAGTGAGACAGATCTGGATTTGAGTCTTGTGTTCTTTTTTTTTGGGGGGGGCGGGGCGTTTAACTGTGTGTCCCAGGGAATGTACTGAGCTTCTTGTGTGTGTGTGTATGCCTGATTTCCCTCTTCTATAAAAAATAGTGACATCAATAGAAATAGTGCTTACCTTAAGGTTTGTTTTTTTTTTCCTTTTTTCTGAGCATTAAATGTATATAGTGTACTTATTACTATGTTTGGCATATTGTATTTACTAAGCATTAAATTTGGTGATAATAATCACAGTCATGATAACAAATACACAACAGCCAATGCATTCTAACAAGGAAAAAGGGTCACTGTGAATCTAAGAAGTAGTCTTGGAGAGTTTTAGGAAAGATGAGAGATCTGATACAGTTAAGTAGAATTATTTAAGTGAAAAAGAGGAAAGAAAACACAGATCTAGTAAAGACATTGGAGTACCTAGAAAATACAGGATGAATAGGAATATTGGGAGAAAAGGCCTTAATGTTTTAGCTAAATTGTGGTGGGCCTTAAATGGCTATAAATTGTTTGTTTTTTTTTCTATAAATATTAAGGAAATCAATGAAAGACATTGAAAAGAAAATCATCAAGTGAAAAAAAGGTAAAGTAATTGTTGAATTATGGGGCTGCAGTTAAAAGCGTCCCCCATTATTAAAATGGTGTTGATATATGCCTTTTGTTATTGACATGCCAAAAATGCTGTGATAGATAAGTCTAGGATACATGGAATAAGAACAGGGAAGAAAGAGGAAAACAAGTTGTGACTTTCGCATTTACACGATACGGAGCTTGGTTTTATGTTCATCAACAAGTACAAACAAGTATTATATAGTCAATAGATAGCTTACTTTGAACACGTCCCTCTCAGCTTTAATTGGCAGATGGCTAGAAGAACTTAAAACAGGGGACTTACGGAGCTTGGGCTCTTGCTGAACTTGGGAATCGGGACATTGAGTACAGGGTGATAGCAGACTGAGGGGAGAGTCAAATGTGGAGAACAGGAACTTACTTGTCAACCAGAAATTAGCCTTAATAGTTGTACAGGGTATCTCCATTTACCTCTTCCAATTCACATAGACTGCGTCTTGGGATGATTCCCACCCTGGCCCTTTGGCTTGTAGCTGGGTTTTGTTAGTGGGATATTCTGGCAAGAAATCAGGTGGAATGGGAAGAGAGTTGTCAGGTATTCATTCCCTCACCTTCCCCTGGAGTGTGTGGACACATGTATATGTGTATGTGATTGGTTGCATGTGTGACTGTGTGTGTGTGTATATGGTGTTATGTGTGTGTATGTGTGTATATGGTGTTGTGTGTGTGTGTATGGTTGCGTGTGTGTGTGTTTGTGCACACATAACTAATTAATGAGTTGAGATCACTTTTGGATCAACCAGAGGTGAAATAAAAGCAAATATCTAAAACAACAAGCCCTTGGAGGCAGAGGGTGTCTAGAACACTACATTCTTAGAGATTCCCAGAAAGTGTGGAAAAGGATTATTTTTTTTCAGACTATAAAACTGAAATAGTCTGAAAACCAGACAAAACAAACAAACAAAATACAGGAAGTTTGAGGCCACTTTGCCTAAACCATCAAGGACCCAGGGACCTCAGTTGTCAGGTTACACATTTTATTGTCATTAAATACTAAATTGAGGAGCTAAATCACTGTAGTGACAGGAGCCTTCTTCAAAATAAGAAAGAACTCAGGATTTTTTGTTTAGACCTCAGGATGCTCTATTTAAAATGAGCACTGTTGCCAGACCCAGCAGCTGGCTTTGGCTCTGAGGAGACATTTGGGTTGTACGGAGGGGCTGTATTTGAATCTGGGTTTAAAATAGAGTAGCTCTGAGATTGAAAGTTAGGCAAGAATAGGAAAAAAAAATTTGGATTCTGCAACATTTTAAGTAGAAATTTGATACTCTTGTAGAAACCCAAGTGCACTTGTTTTTTGGGGGCCTCCTGTTTGCACAGAGAAAGGTTGTTAACATCATTTTCGGTGGAGTAACGCTAATTTACATTCATCCATACGTATATTAATTCTTCGGAAAATTTAGAGTGTTAAAGCTGGAAGAGAAGGTGCTTTATCTCCTCTTTATTTGATAAATGAGGAAAGGAAGACGGAGACTTTAGATGGTCTGCCAAAGAAGATAATGGAGACAGAATTCACATTTTCTGAGTCCCAAATGGTTCTTTTTACTGCATATGTGCCTCCTGTCTTGGGATTCCCTTTCTTTCAGAGAAAAAAAAATCAGAAAAGCAAGATGGTGTGTCAGAGAAAAATATTTAGGAGACAACAGAGTGATAAGGAAAGATTATGGATTTTGGGGTTAAAATGACCAGAAATTGAATTCTTGCTCTGCTGTTCAGGCTTCTTCGAGTCTTGGTTTTCCTTGCCTATAAAATGGGGATAATAACATTCATCTTGCACCCCCAAACCCTATTATGACTCATAGCGACCCTATAGGACAAAGTAGAGCTGCTCCATAGGGTTTCCAAGGAGCTGGATTTGAACTGCTGACCTTTTGGTTAGCAGCTGTAGCACTTAACCACTGTGCCACCAGGGTTTTCTTCACCTTGCAAGGATGTATTGAAGATTAGGGAAATAAAATGCGTAAAGCATTCAGTGGAATACAGCTGGTGATCAGCCAATATGTTTCCCTTACCCCCAACAGATCAGCTCTCTCTTGGCTATTGCTAAATGGAAGAGGACTCCCTGTGTGAGGCCATGTAAAATGAAGTGTTATGATTTCATGTGGGCTTGTTCCAGGTGCTCTGCTGTGATTAGATATCTCGTTATAGGCACCTGCTATCTTCTTAATCATGTGTGTCCTTGTGGCTGATTTGGATGACAATGACTGCAAATTTTGGGTTTTCTTTTTGCTTTAGAGAGTGGTTGGTCTAGATATGGATTATGCTGATCATTACCCTATTTAAAAAAAAATGTTGAAGGGGCACATCTGTCAAAAGAATTTGCCACTTAGGTTTTTCAAGATGAATTCAGTAAGTTAGTCATAAAAGGACAGGTATTGTGTGATCCCACTTATGTAAAATATCTGTAATAGGCAAGTGTATAGAAACCAAAGTTTATATGTGGTTACCAGGGGTGGGCAGGAGGGAGGAAGAAAAGAAGACTCAATGCTGAGGGGCCACTGAACTTCTGTTAAACTTCTGTTAAGGATGATGGCATAATTTGGGATTGGATAAGAGTGGTAGTTGAACAAAATGATTAACAATATTAATGCCACTAAATTCTGCATGTGAATATTGTTGACACCTCAAATGTTTTGTTACATATACATTTACTACAAGGAAACAAAAAGATATTGTGTAAAAGATGGGTTGAAAATTGAAATTTGATATTTATAAGAGACTTTGATAGTGCATAAAAAAAATATAGAAGTAGCAAAATTAAATGTCCTTAAACTTACCATTTCCCCATTTGGAACAGCAATTAGGTATTCTATCTTCTCATTTTATCCCTATTTGTGTTCCTTATATGTTACCATAGAGTAACACATTTTAACATACCCTGATAAGGACATTATTGTTGCAACTTGCCTTTAATCAACACCGTTACCCAAGAGAGATGCTTGTTGGTCCCATCCTTTCTAAGGCAAGTAGGATGAGCCACCTCCATGATTTATTATTACTTTAAAGATGTTTGTGTTGAACACACTGATTTCATGAAGGCGGCACTTTCTGTTGTTACCTAGTGTTGCCTACCTTTTCAGACACTAGTGTACTTTCTCTGATTTTTTCTTTTTTTCCTGAGAAGACTAACTTACTTATAAATACTCATTTGGTAGACAGTGATGTGTTTCTGTTAAAATGACTGCTCTTTTAGAAGCTAGTTTTCGTCTTCTTTTCTTCCTATCTTTTTCTTCTGTTATGTCCTCTGTCTGATAGGGTACTGTTCTATGGAGCAGCTCGCACTCTGGTTATTCTTACATACAAAATAGCCACAACATCTGCCTGCTGGTTAGATGTTATTCGTGAGCCTCTCAATGCTCTGAACAAATTTTATTTTTCCTTGTGTTTTCCTAGACATTGTCTTCCAAGTTGAAGGTCATTGATAGTGTCTCTGATAGTCATTGTTTGATCTTTATCTCTTATTAGACAGAGTCTCCTTCATAACGACTTTTCATCATTCTGTGCTGAGAACATTTCTGAGTGGGTGTTTTGCCCACGAATACCAGTTTGTGGAGTGTAACAGAGAGAACTTGAAGAGCCCTGCCTTCTTTTATTGAAGAATGGTCTTAGGCACCAAGATTTGGCACTATGTGTGCTTGTTGCTTTTAGATCCTCTCAGCTGGTAGAGCAAGAAAATACTTGCATATATATTAACCTTTGTATGTACATACATATATATATTTCAATAAGTAATCATCTGTGTCTTCGTACAATATTCTTGAATGATTATAAGACTGGGGAAGAAAATATAACAGGTGAGTATGGAGAACACGTAGTGCTAGAAAGTAAGAAAGGACTCTACAATAAAACACACAATGATGGGGACATGTCAAAGAGATACAGGAGCCAGCTGAGAGATCTCACAATGACCAAAGCTGGAACAATTTAAGCAATAGAGTAAATATGTTGGTTTTAGATTACAACGAAATGTATAAAATACGTATCTATAATTCCATGCTGATATAAATAAATGATTGATTAAGGAAATACATTTTGGAGAATAGGCACAACTCCCATGCAGAAGAATTAAAAAAAAAAAATTGTAGCTACTCCACTTTTAAAGATGTGAAGTACAACGTCCCACTCTATAAGTTCAGGTTGTACATAGCAATTTCCTTCCAAAGAATGCAGTATGGAAAGGGAAAAGTTTACAGTGGAGAAAACTGATAAACGCTACCTCAGCCAGGTGATCAAGGTTAATACCAACAGTAATAAGTCAGGTTGATAGTATTTAGCTTTTAGATAATAAGATGAGAATGGCACTCTGCGGTCTTTCTCCTGAAGACACATATTCCTAATCTAATCAGACAAATCTCAATTGAGGTATATTCTGTAAAATACCTGGCAATAGTTCTCAAAACTGTCAATGTCATCGAATGCAAGCAAAGTCTGAGAAACTGTTATAATCAAGAGGTGGCTAAGGAGACGTGATGACTAATTGCAATGTGGTGTCCTACATGGATCACTGTGAGTTGGAATCCACTTGATAGCACCTAACAACACCAACCTACTTCAGGGAACAGAAAAAGGACGTTAATGGAAAACTAAAGAAATTCTGAATGAAGTAAAGACTTTAATTAATAACGTATCAATATTAGTTCATTATTTTAACAAAATACGGTACTAATGTACACATCACTAAGATGTAATAAATAAGAAAGACCTAAGAAGAATTGATGCCTTTGAATTATACTGAATATACCACGGAGTGCGAGAAGAATGAACACATCTGTCTTGGAAGAAGTGCAGCCAGGATGCTCCTTAGAAGCAAGAATGGCAAGACTCTGTCTCACATACTTTGGACATGTTGTCAGGAGGGATCAGTCCCTAGAGAAGGACACCATGCTTGGTAAAGTAGAGGGTCAGCAAAAAGGAGGAAGACCCACTACAAGATGGATTGACACAGTGGCTGCAACAATGGGCTCAAACACAGCAACAACTGTGAGGATGGTGCAGGACCGGGCAGTGTTTCATTCTGTTGTACACAGACAGTGTTGCTATGAGTTGGCATTGACTCCATGGCACCTAACAACAGCAATATAAGATGTTAATAATAGGGAATATATGGCAACTCCCTGTACTATCTTCACAATTTATCTGGAAATCTAATGCTATTATCAAATAAAAAGTTTAATAAAAACTATTTCTTGAATATATAACAAGAGCCTGGCTCCACTTGAAGCACTGTGGAAACAGTGTATGAGTGAGAAGGTTCCTGTCTCATATATTTTCCCTTGGGGTAGATTTTCTGGGTTTTCTTTATATTGTCCACTCAATCTGGAGCTCTGTTAAAATTAATTTTGTATGAACGCTATTTCCAGACCCTGCATTTCTCTGTCATTTGGGAACTTATCCAGATATCAGACTTCTGACCATTCTACCATTGAATAACCTAGTTGGGTAAAAAAAAAAAAAAAGTCTTAAAAGAATCTCCCAATGGTTGATACTGTTATCCTTTGTGAAATGACATTTGTAATCATTTATCAAATGCAAAATTTTATCAAACTGGGCTTTCTAAATATTTACTCCAAATAGGGGTAGGCCCACTGATATTCTTGCAGCAAGAGGAAGGAGGAAAAAGAAAACCTACACCAGAAAGCCATTGCCAACGTCAGAAAAAGTGATTATCTGAAGCCTGTTGTCACATGAAACAAATCTTACATCCTGAAAGGATCTTATGTCTACAACAAGTTACGAAAATTGGTGATGGTAAGGACGCTTAGTCATCAATTAGGAACCAGAGTGAAGTGGTGAAGAGCACAGACTCTGGGTATAGATGAACTAGGCTTAGATCCTGGCTCTGCTACATGCTAGCTCTGTGAGTTGGAGCAGTACTTGACTTTTTCTTGCCTTAGTGTCTCGCTTGCAAAATGCAGGGAATGGTAGTCTTCGTCTCATAGGTTATTGTCTGAAAAATGCAGGACTAAGAACAATGTCTATCAGATAATATATATCTAAGAAATAGTTACCATGTTTCTTAAGAAACATCCAAATTCTTTCGAGTTATTGCCAATGAGCATATACTTAATGAGCTGAAAACAAGGTCATGCAAAATTATGGAGAAAAATTAGTTTTGAACAGTTTTATAAAATCCTGTATATATGATTAATGTGCTATGACTTCTTAAAATACGAATATTGGTCCCTTTCCCAAACATCCACATAATAGATAGGTGACCATATAAAAGAAAGGTTGAGAGGTGGAGCCAAGATGGCAGAATAGACAAATGCTTCCACCAAGCCCTCTTTACAACAAAGACCTGAAAAAACAAGTGAAACGAGCATGCATATTTGTGACAAGCTGGGAGCCCTGAGCATCAAAGGCAAGCTTAGACAATGAACTGAGGGTCAGGGGAAGGAAGAGACGGTTCAGAAGCAGAGGGGAGTTGCCGGACCTGAATCATGGGGAGCCCTCAGGCACCATTCCCAGAGCGGTGGCGGCAGCGGTGGCAGCAGCGGGCTGGTCCTAGCGTTCGGCCGCAGTTTCCTCAGGGAGAAGCAGCCAGCCACACAGCCTACTGACACCTCCGGAACCTGAGGAGAAGGGCGCTCTCTGCAAAAGCTAAGGACTTGCGTATATTTTACTTCCCCACCCCCACCCCCGCAAGCTGGCTTCAGCGGCTGAATCCCTGGGCCTGAGATAGACCGTGGTGAGCACCTGGAGCCAGCCTCCTGGCCTTGGGGAGGGGAAAAATTTAAAACGGGGGGGAAAAGATAATTTGCTAGCTCCGTTAACTGGGGGAGCTCAGGACAGAAGCAGCTCCTGTCCAGGCATAAACTGTCTGTGGACCTTGAGCACCTTTTCCTTCTGTATGGACCTGTGTGGGCCTATTTCAGGAGAATAGGCCCTTGTTGGCAAACTCCAACCATTCTAGCTCTGTGGTGGAGAGGTGGGTGTTTGACCTTTGACATTGCTTTGCCTATTAAACAAGGTCCTCACCTACCCACAACAGGGACCTAAGAACTGGTGGCTCCACTTGGGTCACCCAGCCACCCGCAAAAGGGGTCCAGGGATAACTGATTCCTCCCAGTCCTTACAACAAAAACTTTGGGTGCCCATGGTCCCCCTGCAGAGCCCACCCACCAGCACACTCTAGAGAACAGAGACGTGTTTTTCTCAGAGACACTTGGGGTCGGTTCTCAGCCCCCTGCCTTGTTCAGAGCTTGACCCCCTGCTGCAATCAGATATGAGTATACACGCCAATCATCCCTGCCCCTGTAAGACTGTAGGACAGAGCCTGTACCACACACTTGATATCAGCTACCTGGAAACCTGAGCTGAATTCATACAAGAAAACTGAATGGACTCCTAGACTGATATACCTGATAACAGCTCTAGCCAGCTGGGGACAAGACATCAGAGCTTCAAAGGCAAAAATAATCAAGCTAGCTCACTCAAGCAACCCATAGGAGTATACCAAAACAAAACAAAGCAAGCAGCTACGACACAGTAAGCAAGCATAAACTAATACAATAACTTATAGATGGCTCGGAGAAAACAGCCAATATCAAGTCACATAAAGAAATAGTCCATGATCACCTCAATAGGCTCCCAAAACAAAGAATCCAGGGATCTTTTAGATGAAAGTGCATTCCTGGAATTACCAGGTGCAGAACACAAAAGTTTAATATACAGAACCCTTCAAGACATCAGGAAGGAAATGAGGCAATACACAGAACAACCCAAGGAACACACAGAAAAAGCAACTGAAGAAATCAGGAAGATTATTCAGGAACATAGTGAAAAGTTTAATAAGCTAGAAAAATCCATAGGCAGACAGCAAACAGCAATTCAGAAGATTAACAATAAAATTACAGAATTAGATAACTCAATAAAAAGTCAGAGGAGCAGAATTGAGCAAGTAGAAGCTAGAATTTCTGAACTCGAAGATAAATCACTTGGCATTAATATATTTGAAGAAAAATCAGATAAAAGAATTAAAAAAAATGAAGAAACCTTAAGAATCATGTGGGACTCTATCAAGAGAAATAACCTACGAGTGACTGGAGTACCAGAACAGGGAGGGATAACAGAAAATACAGAGAAAATTATTGAGGATTTGTTGGCAGAAAACTTCCCTGACATTGTGAAAGATGAGAAGATATCTATTCAAGATGCTCATCGAACTCCACATAAGGTAGATCTTAAAAGAAAGTCACCAAGACATATTATAATCAAGCTTGCCAAAACCAAAGATGAAGAGACAGTTATAAGAGCAGTGAGAGATAAAAGAAAAGTCACCTACAAGGGAGGGCCAATAAGCATAAGCTCAGACTACTTGGCAGAAACCATGTTTGCAAGAAGGCAATGGGATGACATATTTAAAAAATTGAAGGAAAAAAATTGCCTGACAAGAATCATATATCCATCAAAACTGTCTCTTAAATATGAAGGTGAAATTAAGACATTTCCAGATAAACACAAGTTGGGAGAATTCGTAAAAACCAAACCCGAACTATAAGAAATACTAAAGGGAGTTCTTTGGTTAGAAAATCAATAATATCAGGTATCGACCCAAGACTAGAACACTGGGCAGAGCAACCAGAAGTCAACCCAGACAGGGAAATAAAAAAAAAAAAAAAAACACAAAGCAAGATTTAAAAAAAAAAAAAAAAAAAGCCCAACACAAGGTAATGACGATGTTATTACTTAAAAGAAGACAACATTAAAATAATAAACAGGGACTAAGAAATGTAATCATACACCTACCATATAGAGAGGAAGATAGGCGATACAAAGAAATAAAAGTTAGTTTTAAATTTAGAAAAATAGGGACAAATAATAAGGTAACCACAAAGGAGACAAACTATCCTACTCATCAAAATAAAATACAAGGGAAAAATACAGACTCAGCAGGAACAAAATCAACAGCAACAAATACGAGCAAAGGACAATATACAAAGAAAATCTACTCAACACATAAAATCAAGTGGGAAAAGGAAGCTGTCAACACACAAAAAAAGACATCAAAATGATAGCACTAAATTCATACCTATTCATAATTACCCTGAATGTAAATGGACTAAATGCACCAATAAAGAGACAGAGAGTGGCAGAATGGATTAAAAAACAATATCCGTCTATGTGCTGCCTACAGGAGACACACCTTTGACTTAGAGACACAAACAAACTAAAACTCAAAGGATGGGAAAAAATATACCAAGCAAACAACAATCAGAAAAGAGCAGGAGTGGCAATATTAATTTCTGACAAAATAGACTTTATAGTTAAATCCGTCAGAAAGGATAAGGAAGGACACTATATAATGATTAAAGGGACAATACACCAAGAAGATATAACCGTATTAAATATTTATGCACCCAATGACAGGACTGCAAGATACATAAAACAAACTCTATCAGCATTGAAAAGTGAGATAGACAGCTCCACAATAATAGTAGGAGACTTCAACACACCACTTTCAGTGAAGGACAGGACAACCGGAAAGCAGCTCAGTAAAGACACAGAAGATCTAAATGCCACAATCAACCAACTTGACCTCGTAGACATATACAGAGCACTCCACCCAACAGCAACCAAGTATACTTTCTTTTCTAGTGCACATGGAACATTCTCTAGAATAGACCACATATTAGGTCATAAAACAAGCCTTAGCAGAATCCAAAACATTGAAATATTACAAAGCATCTTCTCTGACCATAAGGTCATAAAAGTGGAAATCAACAACATGAAAAGCAGGGAAAAGAAATCAAACACTTGGAAACTGAACAATACCCTGCTCAAAAAAGACTGGATTGTAGAAGACTTTAAGGATGGAATAAAGAAATTCATAGAATCCAATGAGAATGAAAATACTTCCTATCAGAACCCTTGGGACACAGAGAAAGTGGTGCTCAGAGGCCAATTTATATCAATAAATGCACACATCCAAAAAGAAGAAAGGGCCAAAATCAAAAACTATCCCTACAACTTGATCAAATAGAAAAAGAGCAACCAAAGAAACCCACAGGCACCAGAAGAAAACAAATAATAAAAATCAGAGCTGAACTAAATGAAATAGAAAACAGAAAAAAAAATTGAAAGAATTAACAAGACCCAAAGCTGGTTTTTTGAAAAACTCAACAAAATTGATAAACCATTGGCCAAACTGACAAAAGAAAAACAGGAGAGGAAGCAAATAACCCGAATAAGAAATAAGATGGGCGATATTACAACAGACCCAACTGAAATTAAGAGAATCATAGCAGATTACTATGAAAAGCTATATTCAAACAAATTTGAAAACCTAGAAAAAATGGATGAATTCCTAGAAACACACTACCTACCTAAACTAAAACTAAATAGAGGTAGAAAAACTAAATAGACTAAATAGAAGAGATTGAAAAGGTAATCAAAAAACTCCCAACAAAAAAAGGCCCTGGTCCGGACAGCTTCACTGCAGAGTTCTACCAAACTTTCAGAGAAGAGTTAACACCACTACTACTAAAGGTATTTCAGAGCATAGAAAAGGATGGAATGCTACCAAACTCATTCTATGAAGTCACCACATCCCCGGTACCAAAACCAGGTAAAGACACCACAAGAAAAGAAAATTATAGACCTATATTCCTCACGAACGTAGATGCACAAAATCCTCAACAAAATTCTAGCCAATAGAATTCAACAACATATCAAAAAAATAATTCACCATGACCAAGTGGGATTCATACCAGGTATGCAGGGATGGCTCAACATTAAAAAAAACAATTAACGTAATCCACCACATAAATAAAACAAAAGACAAGAATCACATGATTTTATCAATTGATGCAGAAAAGGCATTTGAGAAAGTTCAACACTCATTCATGATAAAAACTCTCAGCAAAATAGGAATAAAAACACACACACACACAAAAAAATAGGAATAGAAGGAAGATTTCTCAACATAATAAAGGGAATTTATACAAAGCCAACAGCCAACATTTCCCTAAATGGAGAGAGCCTGAAAACATTCCCATTGAGATCGGGAACCAGACAAGGATGCCCTTTATCACCTCTCTTATTCAATATTGTGCTGGAAGTCCTAGCCAGGGCAATTAGGCTAGATAAAGAAATAAAGGGCATCCAGATTGGCAAGGAACAGAAAACTACTGAAAGTAATAGAAGACTTCAGCAGAGTATCAGGATACAAGATAAACATACAAAAATCAGTTGGATTCCTCTACACCAATAAAAAGAACATTGAAGAGGAAATCACCAAATCAATGCCATTTATAGTAGCCCCCAAGAAGATAAAATAGTTAGGAATAAATCTTACCAGAGAAGTAAAAGACTTATACAAAGAAAACTACAGCACACTTCTGCAAGAAACCAAAAGAGACTTACCCCTCCCCCCCAAAAAAAACCAAAAAAAACACACAGTGCCCTCAAGTCGGTTCCAACTCATTTACAAAAGAAACTTACATAAGTGGAAGAACATACCTTGCTCATGGATAAGAAGACTCAACATCATAAAAATGTCTATTCTACCAAAAGCTATCTATACAGTTAATGCAATTCCGATCCAAATCCCAACGACATTCTTTAATGAGATGGAGAAACAAATCACCAATTTCATATGGAAGGGAAAGAGGCCCTGGATAAATAATGCACTACTGAAAAAGAAGAACAAAGTGGGAGGCCTTACTTTACCTGATTTTAGAACCTATTATACTGCCACAGTAGTCAAAACAGCCTGGTACTGGTACAACAACAGATAAACATGGACCAATGGAACAGAATTGAGAATCCAGACATAAATCCATCCACATATGAGCAGTTGATATTTGACAAAGGCCCCAAAACAGTTAAATGGGGAAAAGACAGTCTTTTTAACAAATAGTGCTGGCATAACTGGATATCCATTTGCAAAAAAATGAAACAAGACCCATACCTCACTCCGTGCACAAAAACTAACTCAAAATGGATTAAAGACCTAAATATAAAATCTAAACAATAAAGATCATGGAAGAAAAAATAGGGTCAACGTTAGGAGCCGTAATACATGGCATAAACAGTATATAAAAAAAAAAAAACCCACCCGTATAAAACATTATAAAGAACATAGAAGAAAAACTAGATAACTGGGAGCTCCTAAAAATCAAGCACTTATGCTCATCCAAAGACTTCACCAAAAGAATAAAAAGACTACCTACAGACTGGGAAAAAGTTTTTAGCTATGACATTTCTGATCAGCACCTTATCTCTAAAATCTACATGATACTGCAAAAACTCAACTGCAAAAAGACAAATAACCCAATTAAAAAATGGGCAAAAGATATGAATAGATACTTCACTAAAGAAGGTATTCAGGTAGCTAACAGCTACATGAGGAAATGTTCACAATCATTAGCCATTAGAGAAATGCAGATCAAAACTATAATGAGATTTCATCTTACTCCAACAAGGCTGGCCTTAATCCCCAAAACACAAAATAATAAATGTTGGAGAGGCTGTGGAGAGATTGGAACACTTCTACACTGCTGGTGGGAATGTCAAATGGTACAACTACTTTGGAAATTGATTTGGCACTTCTTTAAAAAGTTAAAAACAGAACTACCATACAATCCAGCAATCCCATTCCTTGGAATATGTCCTAGAGAAATAAGAGCCTTTACACGAACAGATATATGCATGCCCATGTTTATTGCAGCACTGTTTACAATAGCAAAAACATGGAAGCAACCAAAGTGCGCATCAACAGATGAATGGATAAATAAATTATGGTATATTCACACAATGGAATACCACTCATCGATAAAGAACAGTGAGGAATCTGTATAACATTTCATAACATGGAGGAACCTGGAAGGCATTATGCTGAGTGAAATTAGTCAGTTGCAAAAGGGCAAATATTGTATAAGACCACTATGATAAGAACTTGAGAAATAGTTTAAACTGAGAAGAAAACATTCTTCTGTGGTTGCACGAGCGGGGAGGGAGGGTGGGAGAGGGTTATTCACTAACTAGATAGTAGATAAGAACTACTTTAGGTGAAGGGAAAGACAGCACACAATACAGGGGAGGTCAGCACAATTGGACTAAACCAAAAGCAGAAGTTTCCTGAATAAACTGAATGCTTCGAAGGCCAGCGTAGCAGGGGAGGGGTCTGGGGACCATGTTTTCAGGGGACATCTAAGTCAATTGGCATAATAAAATCTATTAAGAAAACATTCTGCATCCCACTTTGAAGAGTGGCGTCTGGGGTCTTAAATGCTAGCAAGCAGCCATCTAAGATGCATCAATTGGTCTCAACCCACCTGGATCAGAGGAGAATGAAGAACACCAAGGACACAAGGCGATTAGGAGCCCAAGAGACAGAAAGGGCCACATGAACCAGAGACTACATCATCCTGAGACCAGAAAAACTAGATGGTGCCCGGCTACAACCGATGACTGCCCTGACAGGGAACACAATAGAGAACCCCTGAGGGAGCAGGAGAGCAGTAGGATGCAGGCCCCAAACTCTGATAAGAGCAGACTTAATGGTCTGACTGAGACTAGAAGGACCCAGGTGGTCATGGCCCCCAGACCTTCTGTTGCTCCAGGACAGGAACCATCCCCGAAGCCAACTCTTCAGATATGGATTAGACTGGACAATGGGTTGGAGAGGGATGCTGGTGAGGAGTGAGCTTCTTGGATCAGGTGGACACTTGAGACTATGTTGGCATCTCCTGCCTGGAGGGGAGATGAGAGGGTGGAGGGGGTTAGAAGCTGATGAAAAGGACATGAAAAGAGAGGGTGGAGGGAGAGAGCAGGCTGTTTCATCAGGGGGAGAGTAATTGGGTGTGTGCAGCAAGGTGTATATGGGTTTTTGTGTGAGAGACTGACTTGATTTGTAAACTTTCACTTAAAACACAATAAAAATTATTAAAAAAAAAAAGTAAGGTTGAAAGAAGGAAGGAAGAAAGATAGAAAGAAAGAAAAAAGTAAAAGATAGAGAAAGACAGGAAGGGAGGGAGGAGAAGGGACGAGGGAAGAAGAAAGAAAGGAAATAAACTGGGACACATTTGTCAGAGTTTGAGCTGTGGGAATTTCAGGAAGTAATCTTGGAGATGGGGTGGATGCTCTAATGTTTTCATCTATAGAACATTTTAATAGTGCAGAAAAACAAAGAAACACAGTAGTTGCTGTCAAATTGATTCTGATTGGTGGTGACCCCTGTATGTCAAAGTAGAATTGTGCTCCATAGAGCTTTCAATGGTCTTTCAGAAGTAGACCTCCAGGCCTTTCTTCTGAGGTGCCTCTAAACCCCATTGCCGTGGAGTTGATTCTGACTCATAGCGACCCTATAGGACAGAGTAGAACTGCAATATAGGGTTTCCAAGAAGTGGCTGGTGGATTCGAACTGCCGACCATTTAGTTAGCAGCCTATCTGTAAACTGCTGTGCTGTCGGGGCTCCTAGGTGCACTCAATCACTAACTGTTTACTAACCTTTTAGTTAGGAGCAGAGAGGTTAATCATTTGCACCACCCAGGGATGCCTTAATAGTGTATAGGGATAGCAGGATGAGCTTTACCTACCTTCATTATTATCTCATTAGTATTAAAAGGGTATTTTGTTGTTTTTTTTGTTTAGGTTATAAGTTAGTTGTAAGTTTTTTCAATAACTCACATAAAGCTTTGCAGCAGCTGTTGTGGGTGCTCTACCTACATTGCCTCTATCTTCATCATCCTCACGCGTACTGACAGTACAACTTCCATTTCTTTGTGCCTGTGATCTTTGCCTGAGGACCCTCTTGGCTGCCAGAGCTACAGTGGGGCAGGCTGGAAGCTCAGGTATTCCATGCTCCCTGGAGGCAGCCCCCATCCAGGGGCTAGCAGGGTTGGTGGACAATTGCCCCAAGTCCCTCACTCCCTGTTTAGAATATAGCCATAGTGTATTTTCTTCCATCTCCTAGAGTCCCCCTGTGGGACCGAGCCCCAGGTTCCATGGCTTCCTTCCTCCCCTGTCTCACTTGCCCAATTTTTTTTTTTTTTTTTGCTGGTACTTCTGAGGATTATCTTTTACGTAAAACACTCCCAGTCATGTCCTTGTCTCAGAGTCTACTTCTGGGGAGCCCAATCTAAGGCAAATTTTGTGCATCATTTTCCTATTTTTATAGCCCCTGAACATTTTTTCCCCCCAAATAACAGTATTAAATGAGCAAGCAAATGTGTGATGTTTGCCATCAAACAGTCTTTCATAGCAATGACAGTCTAGAAATGATGACTGCTTATTGAAATCTGTGTGAGGAATGGGTCAACCATAACCATTTGGCCATTACTCTTCAAGGCTGCTCTCTTATGAGCCACTTATATCTGGCAATTCCATTTTCTCATTTTGCTCATCAATTATTCTTACTTTGTTAGCATATTCAAGTCATAATGGGAGAACTGAATTTAAAAAAAAATGAAAGAAAAAATGTCCATATGGCCCTTTCTGAAATGGATGTCAGAAATAAGGGAGGGCAGGCAGGTAAGTCCCGCCCACAAGAAAAGGAAAGGGGTAGGTAGAATGTTATGGGGTTTCCAGTTGCCATGTTAGGGGATGTCAGGATGGGGTGACCTCAGAGGGAATAGGACTCAAAAGAAAGATCACTTAAGTGCTGTGATTTCTCATGTTGTCTATTTTCTAACTTTTGGGAGTTGTACTCATAATAATTAAGCTCTCTTTTTTTTTCAGAATGAAACAGGCTTATGAACTGGTTTCTGACAGTAGTAGGGAATGGGGAAACTAAGCTAGAGAGAAGATCTTTCACGGGTACAGAGGACGGTGCCAACAGGACAAGAGGTGAAGGCGGCCTGTGTTCCTGGGCATGTGACAGGAAGGGTGGGAAGCAGGGGGAAATCGATGGGCATGTGACAGGAAGGGTGGGAAGCAGGGGGAAATCGATGGGCATGTGACAGGAAGGGCGGGAAGCAGGGGGACATCGATGGGCCTGGGGAGCCCCTTTCCTTGCTCCAACTGAGGCATCGTGTGCAGCTTCCCAGTCTGTCGTCTCCCTGCAGCCCTGCGCAACCCAACTCCCATCTGCAGCCCTTTGCACCCCAACTCCCAGCTGCAGCCCTGTGCACCCCAACTCCCACCTGCAGCCCTTTGCACCCCAACTCCCGGCTGCAGCCCCGTGCACCCCAACTCCCAGCCGCAGCCCCGTGCACCCCAACTCCCGGCCGCGTTTAGTGAGAACGTTGGTTATAATTAGGCTGGAGATGGGAAAAAACGATCTGCTTCTGCGCCACTTGTGAAATCCTAGTTATAAGCAAAGTTATGAAGAAAATGACTGTGCAGGATAATTGTCGTTCTGAAGGTCTCAAAACAGCAAACAGAGTGTGAGAGAGACGCGGTAGATCACAGAGTTACGGCGGAGAAAGGCCGCGGGCGTCCCCGTGTGATGGCTCTTCTGAAATAGTCTTGTTTAAAGTCACCGTCGGAAGGGTGGGGATCGAAACAGAGTTCCCCAAACCAAAAGATTTTGTTGGGGAAAAATCATCGCCTTGAATAAAACAAGTCACCAGAGTGGGCCTGCTTTCTCATGAGACCGCTAAAAGCTAGAGGACAAAAGAACACGCTGAACGTGAGAGCCGGCGGTGCTACACGACTCGTCTTGGAAAACGCAGCTGTCAAACCCAGAGTTTAGCAAGCAGGCCCGAATGTAGCCTCAGGGCAGCGAGGCTCTGGCCGAATTCTTTCAGAGTATCGGACCTTTCTTCCGGACCTGTCTTCACCGAGAAACGCACTGACTTTCAGCTCGCTGGAACCTGTCTCCGTGGAGACAGTCGGCGTTGTCGGAGCGTCTGTTGAGAACTTTTGCAGGGATCATCAATGTGTATGATTCCCAATACATATTGTATTGTATTGTCGCACTAGAGAGGGCCCTGATGCCAGCATTTTCAAGTGCTTCCCAGATGTTTCCTTAGCCTCGTGAGAGTCCTAACAACGTTATGGGGCCTGTTGTAGTTGTGTAGGCTGGCCCTTAAGATGGGGCTTCAGGTAAGTGTTGATGAAGATCTCAGCTTGGTTCAGTGTTGATGAAGACCTCAGCTTGGTTAAGTGTTAATCTCAGCGTGGTTTCAATTACACTATCAGAAATGAAGGTCAGGAGGGGCTTATCCACCCAAAGAAAGAACAGGAATGCTCTGTCAATCAGTGCATGACTTTATTCATTCATTAATTCATTTCTTCATTCCTTTAGAGCACTCTCTTAGTTATTTAGTGCTGCTATAACAGAAATACCACAAGTGGATGGCTTTAACAAAGAGAAATTTCTTCTCTCACAGTCTAGGGGACTACGAGGCTGAACTCAGGGTGCCACCTCCAGGGGAAGGCTTTCTGTTTCTGTGCACTCTAGCAGAAGGTTCTTGTCATCAATCTTCCCCCAGCCTAGAAGCTTCCCAGGCACAGGGATTCTGGGTCCAAAGGATGCACCCTGCTTTCTTGGTGGCATGAGGTCCCCCGACTCTCTGCTGGCTTCTCTCTTTTGCATCTCAGAAGAGATTGATTTAAGACAAAACCTGATCTTGTAGATTGAGTCCTGCCTCAATAACGTAGCTGCCTCTTATCCTGCCTCGTTAACATCATAGCAGTAGGATTTACAACACATAGGACAATCACTTCAGATGATGAAATGGTCGACAATCACACAATCCTGGGAATCATGGCCTGACCAAGTTGACACATTTTTTGGGGGACACAATTCAAGCCATGAAAGCACCTATGGGCACTGTGCTGGCCAAGGATATTTTAGAAGTGTTCCTGGGTGCTTTCTCAAAATGTTCTTACATACAATGATCTTCACAACTGCCCTTCTTTTGGCAGGTGAGGAGAAATTTGAGGCTGAAAGCTTTCTCCTCTGCTGGCTGGAATTTTCTGAATTATGCACTATTCTCAATATTTGGGATATTATAAGAAATAAAAAATTATTTGACTTTTTACTAATTTTGTTGTTTTTGTGATTGAAAAGGTTTTTACTGGCTAATTTTTAGAAGTGAATCACCAGGCCTCTCTTCTTAGTTTGTCTTTGTCTGAAAGCTCTGCTGAAACCTGTCCCCCATGGGTAACACAGCTGGTATTTGGAACACTGGTGGCATAGCTTCCAGCATCGCTGCAATACTCAAGCCACCACAGTATGACAAACGGAAAGATGAGTGGTGGTGGACAATAGTACTTGCTTTAAATTCAAGAATCAAATTTAGGTTCTTCAGCGAACTACTTCTTAGAGTAAGTCTTTAAATTTGCTCTTTTTTTCTTTCTTAGGTGAAGACGTTAATTGTTTCTCTAGGCAGTGGCTTACTGATTGGAGAGGGCCTTAGTAACCAGAAAAGGCTAGTGTTGTAATGGATCAAATGTCTTCATGGATGTAGATGAAATGGTAGTGAGAGTTGCCATTAGAAAGAGTTTGCATCTGGGAAGGAGTAGCACTAAGTTCACATAGTTTCTTTGCAGCTGACAATCTTGGGAGAAAAACTTCCTCCAGGGCTTTTCGACCTTGCCCAAGGGTCATGGTACACAAAGAAAATAATATGTGCATCTCATTCTGTAGGGAAAGAAGAGACTGCTCACGGTGTAGGCTGCTGGCTGTGAGTTCTTGCTCACCAAGACCCTATATGGCCTCTTTGCAGGATGAAGTGACCAGAAACTTGGCCTGCCTACAGTCTATTTGAGCTTCACTGCATCCTAGGTGGTAAGTTCTGATTATGACTTTCTTCAAGATCCTCATGAAAAGCAAAGAAACATGATATATTTGTTTATTGGATCTTTCACACTCAATTTATTCAGTTAATTCAAGCAACATTCATTAAGCACGTAGCAAGTGATGGTTTTCATACTAGGTGCTGAGTTTATGTTGTTGTTGTTAGGTGCTGTAGAGTCAATTCCAACTCACAGCGACCCTATGTACAACAGAATGAAACACTGTCTGGTCCTGTGCCATCCTCACAATTGTTGTTATGCTTAGGCCCATTGTTGCTGCCACTGTGTCAATCCATGTCATTGAGGGTCTTCCTCTTTTTTCCTGACACTCTACTTTGCCAAACACGATGTCCTCCAGGGACTGATCCCTCCTGACAACATATCCAAAGAAAGTGAGACGTAGCCTCACTATTCTTGCTTCTAAGGAGCTTTCTGGTTGTACTTCTTCCAAGACAGATTTGTTTGCTCTTCTTGCAGTCCATGTTGTTGTTGTTGTTCTTAGGTTGAGTCAGTTCCCACTCACAGCGACCCTATGCACAACAGAACAAAACACTGCCCGGTCCTGAGCCATCCTTACAATTGTTGTTATGGTTGAGCTCATTTTTGCAGCCACTGTGTCAATCCACCTCTTTGAGAGCCTTCCTCTTCTCCACTGACCCTGTACTCTGCCAAGCATGATGCCCTTCTCCAGGGACTGATCCCTCCTGACAACACACCCAAAGTGTGTAAGACCCAGTCTCGCCATCCTTGCTTCTAAGGAGCGTTCTGGTTGTACTTCTTCCAAGACAGATTTGTTTGTTCTTTTGGCAGTCCATAGTATTATTCAATATTCTTTGCCAACACCACAATTCAAAGGCATCAATTCTTCTTCAGTCTTCCTTATTCATTGTCCACCTTTTACATGCATATGATGAGATTGAAAATACCATGGCTTGGGTCAGGCGCACCTTAGTCTTCAAGGTGACATCTTTGTTCTTCAACACTTTAAAGAGGTCCTTTGCAGCAGATTTACCCAATGCAATGCGTCTTTTGATTTCTTGACTGCTGCTTCCATGGCTGTTGATTGTGGATCCAAGTAAAATGAAATCCTTGACAACTTCAATCTTTTCTCCATTTATCATGATGTTGCTCATTGGTCCAGTTGTGAGGATTTTTGTTTTCTTTATGTTAAGGTGCAATCCATACTGAAGGCTGTGGTCTTTGATCTTCATTACTAAGTGCTTCAAGTCCTCTTCACTTTCAGCAAGCAAGGTTGTGTCATCTGCATAATGCAGGTTGTTAATGAGTCTTCCTCCAATCCTGATGCCCCATTCTTCTTCATGTAGTCCAGCTTCTTGGATTATTTGCTCAGCATACAGATTGAGTAGGTATGGTGAAAGGATACAACTCTGACGCACACCTTTCCTGACTTTAAACCAATCAGTACCCCCTTGTTCTGTCCGAACAGCTGCCTCTTGATCTATGTAAAGGTTCCTCATGAGCACAATTAAGTGTTCTGGAGTTCCCATCATTCTCAATATTATCCATAATTTGTTATGATCCACACAGTTGAATGCCTTTGCACAGCCAGTAAAACACAAGTAAACATCTTTGAATGATCTTCAGCAAAATTTTACTTGCACATGATATTAATGATATTTTTCAATAATTTCTGCATTCAGTTGGGTCATATTTCTTGTGAATAGGCATAAATATGGATCACTTCCAGTCAGTTGGCTAGGTAGGTGCCTTCCAAATTTCTTGGCATAGACCATTGAACACTTCCGGTGCTGCATCTGTTTGTTGAAACATCTCAGTTGGTATTCTGTCAATTCCTGGAGCCTTGTTTTTCGAAAATGCCTTTAATGCAGCTCGGACTCACTCCTTTAATACCAGTGGTTCCTGATCATATACTACCTCCTAAAATGGTTGAATGTCGACCAATTCCTTTTGGTATTGTGACCCTGTGTATTTTTTCCATCTTCTTTTGATGCTTCCCATATCATGTAATATTTTCCCCTTAGAAACCTTCAATAGTACAACTCGAGGCTTCAATTTTTTCTTCAGTTCTTCCAGCTCGAGAAACACCAAGCATGTTCTTCCCCCTTGGTTTTCTATTCCATGTTTTTGCATATGTCATTATGATACTTTACTTTGTCTCCTCCAGCTGCCCTTTGAAATCTTCCGTTCAGCTCTTTGACTTCATTATTTCTTCATTTTGCTTTAGCTTCCTAACGTTCAAGAGCAAATTTCAGAGTCTCTTCTGACATCCATTTTGGCCTTTTCTTTCTTTCCTGTCTTTTTAATGATCTCTTGCTTCCTTCATGTATGAGGTTATAAAGACAGATAATAATCCAGATCTTGTTCTCCAGAGGACTGTAATTAAATAGGAGAGACAGACACAGAAAAACAAATGTGATAATAGCCCCATGGTGGAGATATGTGTGGGAATACCTAGGAGAGCAATCAGTGAAGGAAGTGTTCTTGAGAAGAGGTTGTACTAAGAGGCACTGGCGTATTTTCTTATTTTAAGAAGAAAGGAATGTCTTGGTGTAATGGAGTCTCCTGTGGACAGATGCTAGATACTTCTGGTGTCTAAAGGATATTTTTCTGTCTTTGCAATCATGACCCTAGTTGTTCACTTAACAAACAATGTGCACAAATTCTATGCCACACCCTGTGTTAGGCATTGGAAATGTATAGTTTCTGTCATGGAAGAACTCACAATTTCATAGTAGAGGCAAGCAATAAATAAAGAACCGTGGTACAGCATGTAGCGAAATGTTATCAACATTGCTATGGTTGAGAAAATGGACTAAAAGGAAGGGCCATTAGGTTTGAATCATTTACACATAACTGGTATGTATCACCTGGTGGTTTGTCTGGGCTGCCTTGTAATAACAAGTTGAATTACAAGCAGGCATTTCCTTTCATACTCTTCACCATGGCTACCATTGCAACCCTTACCAAGCTTCCACTGTTTATTAGCACTTATGTGATGGGCAGCATAGTGTATGTTTTTTTCTCTACAGAAACTGGACTCTGGAATTGTGTGCCTGTTTATGCCATTTCTACACTGCATGTGTGTGTCTCAGCATCCCATCAGACCATATTATTTTTAAGAGCAAGAGCCATGTTGACTTGTATTTTGCCCTTTTCATAGTACCTGGTGTATGGTGTATATTTACAGGCCTTTATACTTTGTCTATACTTGTTATTCAATTATTTTCTCATGATTTCACTTAGTTATTCAAATTTATCAATCCTTATCATTTGCCAGGCACTGAACCCTTTCATGACGTGCAGTACATACAGTGGCCACCTGCCTTTGCTGCCTCTGGGGCCTATTGGGAGGTTGTTTTCCCACTGACCAAGAGTAGATCAACCAGTCGCCAAGATATGCATGGGCTTACAGTAAGCAAGGTATGCACGGGTTTACTCGTGCTTACTTACTGATCTGTAGTGCACAATTTCACATGGGTTTCATCAAAGATGTAGTGAAAAACAGTAAGCACAGTACACGCGAGTAAGCCCTTGCGTACCTTGCTTATTGGATAATCTGTCCTTGGCACTGGCTGTACCTGCAGCCCTCAAGAGGGGAGCTGTATAACTGTTTGAAATGGAAGCAATGAGCTTGTGTTGCAAATAGCTGTTTTTACAGGGTATTGTATGAGCTGGTTCATCCAGCAGGGGCATGTGTGTCCCACCAACCTACATCAGAGTCCACAGAGATATAACTGTTCTAAAGGCTGATGTGACATAGGCACCCCACCAACCCTACCCAGAATCCAGAGAGATATATGTGTCCCATCAATCCTGCCCCAGAGTCCAGAAGGGCACACTCAATTCAGACAACTCAGTGATTCAGCATGTATTCCATTAATGAAGAAAACATTTTATCAACCAAAAAAGCAAAAAACAATTTGATCATGAAAGGGGTATTTACACTAAGAACATGGTGTTGTCAAAAATGAAACAATGCCTGCCTTCATGGAGTTTGCAACCGAGTCGGGAAGACAAGTAGTTCAGTCAGTAATTACAATACAGCATGTCGAATGTCTGAAAAACGTACATAACGATTAAAGGATTTTTTTCCTGCTTTTTCCCTTTAATATTTTAAGACATCCCAGTTGTGGATTTTCAGCCAGTTAATTAGAACAAAGTATAATTTATATGATGTCACAATTAAAGAATTTTGCACTTAGAAGTTGGCTTCTCTAAGTTATCCTAAATATACGCAGTGGAGGAATTTGGTTGCAGTAAATAACAGTAAAAATAAATTTACTGAAAACCCAAAGTTAGGTCTTTTCTTCTTAGATCATGTCTTACAAAAAGAACGGATGGGTTTGTAACTGAATGCGCAAACGCGCTGCGCGTGGGGTGGCAGACATGAGCTCCAGCCGGGAGGAGAAGTGGGCTGCAAAGACGGCAGTCGGTCTCTTACAGGGGAAAGCAGAAAGTACGTCCTCACAGGCAGGGTGAGTGTGGGTAAACAGGTCAGAAGAATTCTTAATGAGCCACCAGGAACCTAGAAAGGAGGTTTGCATGAAACTGATTCAAGAAGAGAGTGGCAAGTGTCAAGGTCTCCCAGATGAATTCTACAGAACCATGTCTTTTTTCTCAGTATTGTATCACCACACCTCTGTACTGCCGAGCTTTTCGCCCCCAGAGCCTTAAAAATGATGCTGACCTATGACGGTGCTTGCTTATGTACTGTGTCCTCACACCTCAGCAAGAAATCACCAGCAAGTGGAAAGATGGTGTTTGTACTAAATATTCTGACTGGCTATTATCAAAGATATGGCCAGCCCAATAAAAGTAACATGCATTATTTCTTTTTTAAACAACCAAACCCATTGTTGTCGAGTCGATTCTAACTCATAGAGACCTTATAGGACAGAGTAGAACTGCCCCATAGGGTTTCCAAGGAGCAGCTGGTGGATTTGAACTGCAGACCTTTTGGTTAGCAGTCAAGCTCTTAATCACTATGCCTCCAAGGCTCCAAACAATGAATATACTGATTTCTGTATCTGAAAAGTCTTCTTTCCGAAGTTTATTGCTTCAGAACTTATACTACTGACTATGGGAGCAAAGAATATTATTTGTGATATACCTGGACAGAGCCCCAAGAAAGATTTTAGTTCATGTTGTACTCAGTTCAGGACACACTCATCTGACAAAGATAAAAGAAGAAATGCAATATGTATGTTTTTCTTCTTTCCTCCTCACCCTCTTTTCCTCCATCCCTATGCATGCCACATTTTTTCAGGAAAGATGGTTGTGCTTCAGAGTTTTTCTGATGAAACCTTAGTCTTCAGTTCACATAATCGTCAGCTTTAGTGCTAAGACCTTCCTCGTGTTTTTCTGCAATATCTGAATAGAAACCGCTCATTTAAATCTTATTCAACTTCCTAGACATAAAATACAAAAGTAGGTGAGCGCTAAGTGCTCTCTGTTATCCAATGCAAATGTATGCAAATTTCTTCATATTAGAATCATTGTCTAGTTGTCATCCTCACACGGGGCACATCAAAGCCATATGACCTGATTTTGCACCTGCTGTTTAATTAAATTTACAAGGCAGACACACTCTCTACTCCCGGTGATACACAAATCCGTTTTTACAACCACAGCTTCTAATTTACAAGGTAGTTGACTGCTGAGTTTCACCAGTGATAGCTGCCCAACTGCTCTTTGTTAGGCTGAAGATTAAAAAAGGAAGAAACGGCCATCATTTGAGTAGATGAATTAATAGAAAATACTAAAAGTAATTTTCCTCTCCCATCCAACCCCTCGATTTTTGATGTAAAGAAGCGAAGGAAGATATGGATTGGGGAATTTAAATACCAAACAGAATAACACTTTCACTTCTGTTGATTTTCCCCTAATTTTCATGAAAGGGTTGAAATACTTTGCTTTGTTTTGTTTTGTTTTTGTTTTTGTTGCAATTTGATGCTGAGAGTTACTTTGGATATGGGGGAGTGAAGAGAAGTCAACAATATAACCAGGACAGTGTGTTGTTGAGGGAAGGTCAAAGTTCTAGGCTATCATCAGCTTTCAGTGTTTTTTGCAAGGTACTTATCGCCTGATAATAACGTACTGTGAAATTCTCCTTCTGCTTCTATCCACAAGGAGGTTTTAGTCTTTAAATTGTATGTAATCTGTACATAATGGTGGAAAAAAAATAGTAGAGTCTGGTTCTCACAGTTTTATGTTGGGTTATAATTTTTTTTTCCCTTGGGAAAATGCGTATTCTTTAGTTTATTAAGAGCTGGGGCACAGGCATAAAAAAAAAAAAAAAAAAAGCAGCTTTGAATAATTTTTTGTCTTAATGCCCCTAAGTTTTTGCAGAGAAAACAGTAGAATCAAAGTAACATTTTGTTTAATTTCACTCACATGCTCTGAAATCGTGAAAGTTCTCAAAAAACATAATTTTTACGAGAAGGTGAAATATTTTTTTATCTTGTGATAAAGGAAAGTGAACCTCTGAGGGCCTGCCAGTAGGTGGCGCCACACATTCACTGAACCAAATAACAGCGCAGACAAGATTGGAACAAGTCACATAAATTAAAGTCTTGAGCTGCAACTTAACTGTGAGACATATGGGTTGAGTCCCAGTCCTGCCCAAGAATAACTTTGAAGAAATTTTTGTTTTCTGGCAATACAGATGCTAACACACCACAGAACCTTTAAAAAGAATAAATATGTAGATGGTTCATAGCTTTCAGAATAATTTAACCTTCCCTCCAAAGTTAAGATTGCATCTCAAGAATAAAATAATATAAGCTGTGTCTTACCGCTTTGGAAGACAAAAATCAATTTGGTGGCTCTGATATTCTCAAGGAGTATTTGTCAGTTAGTATTTATTTATTAGCATTTTATTATTTCAGCTTCAAACTTAGAGGCCAAAGAGTGAATGCCTCTTCAAACGAGCTAATCCGTGATGAATAAACGATGTGTAAACACAGGATTCTATGTAGGAAAATGTAGCTATCTAAATTTAGAATTTTTTTACTTCTTTGTTCTGTGAAACTGTACTCAAAGTATTCCCATCTGAGAACCAAATATACGTCTTCCGAAATTCTTTAATGTATTATGGGAGAGCCTAGTCATCACCCAGGTAAGATGGTGAGCAGTTTCTGAAAAATAGGATTTACAAATCTATTAATTTTAACTAAAAGAAGAGGCTATAGCTTTAGGAGAATTAAAAAAAAAAAAATCAAACCCATTGTCATCCAGTGGATTCCAAGTCATACTCCTAACGACCTTATAGGACAGAGTAGAGCTGCCCTACAAAGTTTTCAAGGCTGTGTGTAATCTTTATGAAAGCAGACTGCCATATCTTTCTTCAACAGAGGGGCTGGGGAGTTCGAACCTCTGACCTCAAGGTTAGCAGCTGAGCACTTTAACCACTGTGCCGCCAGGGCTCATTTAAGAGAGTTAACGTTGAAATATAAGTAAACCTCCAAGCTGAAAACTTTGGGTTTTCATTTTTTAAGTAAGGAATGTTTACAACAGCCCTGGCATCAGTGTGTGCTCGCTGCATCTGACACTGGTTGTCATTACTCTTGACAAGTGCACCTGCTCCAGTGGACACTTACTTAGAGAAATGCAAACGCAGGCCAGAGCAGTGCATGGGAGAATAACTGCTGATAAAAAAGTCAGGTTCCCTTGACTAACACGCCCCTTCTGCTGTGGGAAAGCTGTTGGAAGGAGCTTAGGATAAA
The DNA here is from genome assembly GCF_024166365.1 of Elephas maximus indicus. Classification (NCBI taxonomy): domain Eukaryota; kingdom Metazoa; phylum Chordata; class Mammalia; order Proboscidea; family Elephantidae; genus Elephas; species Elephas maximus. Next base: position 16,282,793 of record NC_064830.1, read on the forward strand.
ATAAGCTCTTGAACATATTTCTTTGTGGCCTTAAAAAGCAGAGAAGGGCAGCAGAACTGGTTTTTATTTACCCTCAAAGCCAATAACCTTAGTGCGTTTTACTGCCCAAAGAAAATGAACTCAAAATACTAGATAAGGCTATCTTTAATAGGTCTCAGTATATAAACAAATGACTTTCCTGTAAAGAAAACACATTTACATGTGACTTCTAAGATGGAATCAAGGTATTGTAATTTTCGTGTGTGTGTGTGTGTGGTTGGTTTTATTTTAGTATCTTCTCAAATACAGAAGGTAAAAGGAAAGCCAACACTTAAATGCCTACTATGTGCTAGTTTGACGGTAGTTACTAGGTAATTACCATAGATGAGAGGATACCGCAGGACTGGCAGTGTTTTGTGCTGTTGTACAAAGGGTCGTTATGAGTCAGAGCCAACCTGAGGGTACCTAATAACAACAAAAGCTGTTGCTATCCAGTCGATTCTGACTCATAGCGACCTGACAGGACAAAGTAGAACTGCCCCATAGAGTTTCCAGGGAGCACCTGGTGAATTTGAACTGCTGCCGTTTTGGTGAGCAGCTGTAGCTCTTAACCACTATGCCACCAGAGGTTCCTAATAACAACAACATATATATATATATATATATATATATATATATATATATATATATATGAGTTCTAGTGACACAACAGTTAAGCACTCGGCTGCTAACTGAAAGGTTGGCCATTCAAACCTACCCATCGGCTCCATGGGAGACAGACCTGGTGAATCTGCTCTTATGAAGATCACAGCCTAGAAAACCCTGTGGGGTTGTTCTACTCTGTCACATGGGGTCACTAGGAGTTGAAAATTGACTTGAAGGCGCCTAACAACAACAACAGCTATATATATTTGCATTTAGGAAAGGTTGAAAACTCTTTAAACCTGCATCCTAAAGAAGGGATAACTAATATATAAATCATTTAAGTACTAGATTTTGATCTCTCTAAAGATACAAGGCAGTGGTGATGCAGTTGTAGAATTCTCCACCTCCATGTGGGAAACCTGGGCTGGATTCCTGGCCAATGCATCTCATGTGTAGCAACCCCCTTTTGGTCTACTGTGCATGGTGTCCCCATTAATTGGATCCAGCTCCATGACAGCTAACAGGGACAGAGGCTGAAACATACTAAGGGATCATTAAATATTCATTGTGGCTGCTGTTATTTAATTTTTACTTATTATTCAATCTGACTGATTGAATAAATGATGTAACTTCTAGGTGTTTGTCACTATAGAGGGTGGTAGGAAGGACACAGACATGAAAAACATGTTTCTTTTTTTTTTTGCCCCTCTTAGGGAGTCAATAGTTTAATTTTGGCAACAAGGCTTATATATGCATAATTGTAATAAAGTATAATGTCCTTAACCTCTCTGATTTTCAGTTTTCCGATTTGCAGCGAGGGACTGAAAAATTCTTCCTTCTTCATAAAGCCAAGAGGATTAAATAAGGTAAGTGTTTTAAGGTCTTGGCACACAAAAGGCTCTCATGAATTTGGCATTCACCACAGGTAGGCACTGTTCCTGCTGCACTATTTGGGTTATCTCACTCAGTCATCAAAACAACCCTGTGGAGAGTGACCAATATTGGATCCATTTTATAGACGAGGACAATGGAGTCTCTTTCTATGTTTCCTCTTTTTTTTATTATTAAATGTAAGTTTTATTAATACTTTACTAGCTCCATATCTCTTTAGATTCCAAGTTCCTTCCCACAGCAGACAAGGCCATGCACGGTATGGCCAACCCCGCTTCCTCACGACTGTTCTCTTACCTTTAGTGTTCCAGCCACAGGGAACATATCTTGGTTCTTATGTGCCAAGCTCTTTTACCCATTCAGAGCATGCTCTCCCTTCAAGCTATATCTTTCATAGGGTAGAAGCCTCTCTGTAATTCATCCTTTTCCATCTTGATTTAGTATAAATGCGTAATTACTGTGTGACTAAAGGTCAAGAGGCAAGCAGTTCAGATTCAGTTAATTCAAGTATTACTGGACATCTATGTCAGATACCGTGAAGGGCCTTTTAATAAACAGAGTCATCTCCTCCACCCCCTAACACATTCAAACTCAATACAAAATTGTTTGGTTGATTTTGTAACCTTTGTTGACAAAGGAGAAAAGTGGCTCAAAAAAGTTAGGTATCTTTTCCAATGTTGTGGCGCTAGTACCAGGGAGAGCCAGCAACGTGACCCCGTTGTTCAGATCCAAGGTGAATTATTCACATCCCATGATAATAGAGGGATCGTCTCCATAATGTTTCAGTTGCAAAACTCTTCCCAGATATTTTCCTGTCCAGTTTTCTTCCTGCCAGTCTATACCTGTTCATTGAATACCGGTGTACGCCACACACTGTGGTATACTGGAAAATCTGAGATAAACTCCCTGGAGAAGCTATTGGTCTGTCTGAGGGACTGTAGAGATAACTACATGTAGAGATAATTAAGAAATTTGTATTTGATATTTAAATATCTAATAATAGTACACAATTACCATTAACGAGTACTTACCATGCACCATTCTTGGTGATAAACACTATGCAGATATGAGATTTACCTCATGAAGATATTGTGATGGGGAGGGCAGGAGAATCAAAGTAAAGAAAGGCATGAAGATGCCCCACATGGAGACAGGTGTCTTTACAAGTCCTAGGATGGCTAAGCGTTTTATTTTAATACTGCTTTAACAAAAAACAAAAACTTTTTGGCTAGCTCCATCCACAATCTTGCATATATCTATGGATTCCATCCTATGTATTAATTTAATGACTAAATGAATGTAAAGCCCCTTCTATTTTTATCTGGAGTCCCTGGGTGGTGTGAGCAGTTAAGCTCTTGACTACTAGCAGAGATGTTGGCAGTTGGAACCCACCCAGAGGTGCCTAGGAAGATGAGATGGATGGCAACTGGATGGCAACTGACAACAATTTTTAGTGATCGGTGTGCCTTGGCCCAGATTCCCAATGAAAAAGTCCTTGCGGGGAAGGGATCTGAGTCCTAAAATTCTATTTGTGCATGTGAATCCCTGGCCTTGCCTACAAAGGGATCTTAATTTTAGCCTGACACATCTCACTCATACACACATTGACGTACTCACACATATATTCAGAGGCCAGGCTGATGAGTCACTGTAGACCCATACATGCAAACTGAGGGTGTAATAAATAAAACGCCAGGTCTAGGGCCCAACCTAGTTTAAAGGAACAAGCTTGTCCTTGGAGTAAAGAAAGCTTGAAAAGGAATAAGGGCAAGAGGCACAGTGCGATCTTGTCACTGTCATGATCACCATCCCACAATGGAAAGAAGTCCCTTAACCACGGGGATCTACAACATTGACCTTTAGCTTGAAGTTCCCTTTGCAAACAACTCTGTGAAGACATCTGTGTACAAGGGTCAGTCTAAAGCTACATCTTGCTGAAGAGAGACACTGATGCTGATTCAGGAGACAGCGCTGTGCCTAATGGCAAAGACAAAGAAGATGATTCAACACGTTTGAAGTCCGTTAACAAGGAGGGTGATGAGACAGGGGAAGACAAAGAGGAGAGAGATTCAATTATCAGCCAAGGTGGTGGAAGGCTTGAGGGTAAGCTGATGTGTGGCTGGGAGGTTCAATACACTAGGCATCAGAAGCATGTTAATGCCAACTCCGATCAACAAAGGAAGGCAAACTAAAGGACAGCCCATAACTCGGAGAAAGGACTGAACCTATTTTGTACCTTCTCGTCCTTCTTAAAAGACCTTCATAACCTAAATTGAGGGGAGCTAAAACAGAATAATAACGTGAAGCTGAAAAAAAATCTAATGCAATAGAAAGGAAAAAAAAAAAATACAACCCAGATTTGTATATTCCAGCATAAAGCTTTGTAACCTGGCATTTGGTATGAGGACATGTGAAAGGCCCTCTTAAGTCAGAAAAACTGGATACAAACTCTTGCTGTGGTTTTGACTAAGCAAGTCACTTAAACACTGACACTCTATTGCCTCCACTGTTAATTGGGACAGTAGTTGTTCTTCCTATTTCCTTGCGTGTTGTGCAATTTTATGAGGTTATAACTAGGAAAGCTCTTTGTAAATTACAGCATAAACAAACAAACAAACAAAAAAACACAAACAAACCCAGTGCCATCGAGTCACTTCCCACTCATAGTGACACCGTAGGACAGAGTAGAACTGCCCCATAGGGTTTCCAAGGAGCTCCTGGTGGATTCGAACTGCCAACCCTTTGGTTTCCAGCCGTAGCACTTAACCACTACTCCACCAGGTGTTCCAAATTACAGCATAAGAATGCAAATATGAGCAGATACGAGCCCATCTCAGATTCTATCCAACAGTACTAAATCACTAGAAGGCAGACCATGCTATATTTGCTCCTTAAATAACACATTTAAGTGATTCCTGGCAAATACGGTTGGGTTTTTAAGCACAGGAAAGAGGCAAGCCAACTGGCTGTGAGTGAGTTCATTCAGAACGAGGAGTATGGCCATCATTCTTCAGGAGGATGTATGGACTGATGGTAGCCAGGGAGCGGGGGGCTTCCTGTTTGCAAACAGCTGGCCAACTGTGACCACTTTTCTCGGAAGAAGAATTGTGAGTTTTGTAATCTTACCTGTAATCTTCTTCAATCCTCATAACACAACATGGTGCAGATATTATTATCAGGGATGGATTACCCAATAAGCAAGGTACCCACAAGCCTACTTGTGCTTACTTACTAATCTGAAGTGCACAATCTCATGTAACATTATAAAACCCATGTGAAATTGTGCACTACAGATCAGTAAGTAAACACAATTAAGCCTGTGGGGTACCTTGCTTACTGATTAATCCGTCCCTGATTATTATCCATTTTAGATATATGAGGGAACTGAGGCTCAAAACACTGAACTAGATCTTAGAGGATCATGAATAAAATGTGGGATAGAGAATCATATCTAGGTCTAAGCTAGCACCTGTGTTAGCTGCTACCGCTCTCCTTTGTTAGTTGAGAAGAAGCAGGCTGCTCCCATACTTCCTGTCCCTCCGTCCAGCTGCCCTACTGGAGTCAGACTCTCAGAGAGCAAAGAGGAAACGGAGTTCTGGCTTAGAAGTGACTCTTCTACCCATCAACACCAGGACTCCACTCTGGTAATAATAATAAAGATTGGATGTGTTCCCCCTCAGGACTCTCTTGAGTTCCCAGTCCTTCCCCACTCCCATCTTCTTTCCCTCTCTCGATTTACTTGTGCATGTAAGGTAGGGTGAAATGTAGACACCAGCTGGAGACCTAAATGCTCCACTCTTTATTCGGAGCCCTAATGGCACAGTGGTTAAGAGCTTCGCTGCTAACCAAAATGCCAGCAGTTTGAATCCACTAGCTGCTCCTTGGAAACCCTATGGGGCAGTCCTCCTCTGTCCTATAGGGTCACTAGGAGTTGGAATCAACTCAACAACAAGGAGTTTTGGTATAAAATTTATGTCAATGTTTAGAGTCTCAGTTTCTTTCGTACCAAAAAAGGATAATAAGATCTAACTCATTGCGTATTATGAAGAGTGAACCTCATTACAAATAAGTTCCCAGCCCAGTGTTTAGCACATGACAGGTGCTCCCTGAAGTTCCCATCATATTTATAAATTCCTTTGAGGCAAAGGACGATGCCTTATGTATTTTACATACCTCTCACTTCTAGACCAGGTTTTTGCTAATCCTAAAAAAAAATCCTAGATACCCAATAAAACTTTTTGCTTGAGAAGGCAGCTTCTGGCTGCTGCTATGTCAGATAAGTTATAGAACAAAGGAATCTAGTCAAGATGCTTCAGTCTGTGGTTAAGAGATGCTTTCGTTGAGACATAGAGTGGTATCACAAGGGTGCAGGTTATTGGAGTTTAGACAACTTGAGGTCAAATCTCCTCTACTTAGTAGTTGTGCAACCTTAAAAAAATGTAAGTATGAGCCACAGGTCTTAGGAGAATGTGATATAGCATTTAAAATGCTTAGCATAATGGGTGACAGCAATATGTCCTGAATAAGTGCCGTTCTTTTTTTTTTTTTTCTTTTGTGTGTTTGTGTGTTAGAGGAGCCCTGGTGGTGCAGTGGTTAAGAACTCAGCTGCTAACTGAAAAATTGGCAGTTTGAACCCATGGGATAAAGATGTGGCAGTCTGCGTCTTAAAGATTACAGCCTGGGGAACCCTGTGAAGCAGTCCTACTCTGTCCTATAGCATTGCTTTGAGTGGAATTGACTTGACTGAAAAGGATTTTTTTTTTTAAGGTTTCTTTCTTATTTATCATTAACAATATCACTGAGCTGATAGACTTGTGTTCCAAACACCATCCCAGTGCACCATACCTTGTGTTCTCGAGGCCTATTTTCATTCAATTTCTACCTATTGATACAATCATATAGACCAGTAGAGGAAGAAATTTGAGAATTCGCAGCCTTTTACAGATATTAAACCGACTTCTTTTAGCACCCCTGTCAGATAGCGTCATGAAACTCACTACCACAGAGTGCTGCTTCTTTTAACCCAGGAAAAGTTCACTTTGGGGAAGTCAATTTTTATTTTATGAAGGAATGTTTCATAAGATATCTGCAAGCCCTTGTGTTGACTTCTGGGGAGAAATAGCCTTCACCCTCTGCCACATGACAGTCTTTTACTCTCTCAAAATGTTCTCGTTGTTCAAGGGAATTTAGGGAATTTAATTGTCATTAATTTGATCCTATAGCATCCTTTCCTCCCACTCCCCTTCCCCAATTAGAATGTATTAAAAAAAAAAAAAGAAAACTGCTCCCACTGTTAAGTATAGAAAAAAACCCAAATTAACAGCTAAGCATTGACTTTGCAGTCTAAGCTTCGTCACTGCTTGATTTCAGGCAATTTCCTCAGTTTCACATCTATCCCTGCATGGCATCAGCCATGTCATTTGCTGAGAGCTGGGGAAGCCCAGGCAGCAAATCTGAACACACTGCCCTCCCACCCTTGCCACCCATTTGCTCAAAATGGTCTTGAACAGTGATGGTGAAGTGCCAGGAAGCGACAGGGCAGACGGTCCTTCGTGGGCCGAGGCACTGGCGCATTCAAGCTCAGTGTCTTGTATGTCCATTATTAAACACTGCCTGCCCAGCGGTCTCTACAGAATCTTCTTTTGGAAAGGTGGAAGGGTGTTGGCCAGCCAGGGGCAACCACTAATCGCCCTGTACACCCAAGCAATACAGTTGCCCTGAAAAGAAACACACACTTGTGCCAGTTTGATGTTTAGCTTCAACATGGCCATGTGGGTTCAGACAGACAATCAGGACACCAAGCTGTACAAACCGACAGCAAGGAAGCATTCCACTGAAATCTTGTGGGGCTACTGAATTGTTTATGGCAATGTTTTTCAGTGCAATCTGGTAGCAAGTACCCTTTCCCCTATTTCTTTTCCCTAGTTTTTGCTACTGAACCTTCTTATGCTAATTGTGAGATCTGAGTCTGCTGAGGAGTCCCTGGCTGGTGCAAATGGTTAAGTGCTTGGCTGCCAACTGAAAGGTTGGGGGGTAGAGTCCACCCAGAGATGCCTCGGAAGAAAGGCCTGGAAATCTACTTTCAAAATATCAGCCATTGAAAACAGAGTTCTACTTTGACACACATGGGGCCGGCATGAATCGTAGTAGATTCCATGACAACTGGTTAGGTCTACTGAAAATCATGCGTAAGAAAGTGACCTCATTTCTCACCAGAAGTATAGGCTTTGGAGGAAAGAAGACTTTGGGTTGAATTTAGATGCTGTATCAGAGCTGCTGAGAATAAGGCTGCGTGGGCTTCAAGTGAACCATAGTTTCACCGTCATGATGGAATCAGAAGCCAAGATCCAACGTTGCTGGTTAAATTGATTCAGGGTCATCCGCTGATGAGGCTGGTTCTGGAGCACTGAAGGAATTGCGTGAATGTGCTAGTAAATGAACATGGATTCCGGGTTGGGCACTCCTTATTCCTAATTTAGTCTTAAGCAAGTTCCTGCACTGGGCCAATCTCAAGTTTGAGAAAGGCTCTTGGGTGGGGCTTCAGGAGCCCTGATTCAGAGCTTTCTTGCCCTTAACCAAAGCTATGGCTGACGGCAAATTCTCACCTGTCTTGCTGGAGGTCTGCTTCCAAAGAGTTTCTGTGGGCTTGGATTGCAGAAGGTGGTTATAAAATATATTGGTTCAGTGAGCCTCTCAGACATTTTCTGAGGCAAACCCCTGCTACATGCCAAATACATGCTAGTTCTGTGGGCTTTACAAATAACTATAAACATGCTTCAGCTTGAATAATGTACTTGGAATATGCACATAAAATCCTTAAAGCAGTAAAAGGCAGGATGCTTTAACTCTAAAACGACCACTAAGGAACCTTTGCTTAAAAGAGCTCAGAGCGAGGAGAGGGGTCACCATGGCTAATTCAAAGGGGTGGGGAACCTGAGTAAAGTCCAAAGTGTTTGATTTGAATAGATGTGAGAAGAAGAAATGTCTAGAAGGGCCACATAAGGCCTTCTGATTGGCTTTCCTGAATCCTGCTGCGCTGAAGGAGGTGAACCATGGCCTTCACTAGCTATTCTCTCTGGAGTTGCCTTGTTTTCAATTGCAAGTGCTTGAAGATTAAGCTAATGAGCCTTCCTGCTGTTGATGGTGGGGAGCCAATGCCTCCTCCCTGGCACCCAGCCCTAGTTGTTTTTCTTTTAAATAAAGAAACAGGCTGTCTAACATCAGGTAGAGACCTGGGTGCCTTGCAGAGCCTCAGGTTGGAGAACATCTTTGCCTCAGGTGACAGATGGCCCCATCACACTTCATCTCCCAGACCTCTGGCCTCAGCAATACCGCACATATGACACTCCGGTTGCCTGCACTTTGTCATCCATTCCCATTAAGCTATGATAGAACTCAATCAGTCCAGCTGTCAGTCCAGCTTTAGAGAGGAGCTGCAAGAACCAAATAACACCACTTGGCTCCTCAGTAGGCTGTTTCCTTCCCTCCCAGACAATACTTTAATAGGAATTCTTCACCAGTATGACAGGATTTTGGATTCACAGTTGATCATGATGTTTTGAATTGACCGTGCAATGCCATTTATCAAACCCCTTCTCCTTCTTTGGAATGCTGGCACACTGCATGTTGACTTAAAAATCTCAGCAAAGCACTACTTTGTTTTTGTTTAAATGCTCCTAAATTTGAAGGAGGTGTGTTTGTGGGTGAGTGTAGGTTCTGAAGGAAAACATTTCCTATTTTTGTACGATTCGGTATGTCAAGTTTTTATTCACCATTCTGTTGTTTAGTGTGCTCTTTTCGTTTTTATTTTTTGCTTTGTTTTGCTCCTTGTAGCATAGCAATTAGAGTGATGTCAGTTTTAAGACTCTAGAATTCTGCCTTTATTCTAGACTTGCAAAGAAGAATCACAAAGTTGTTGGTATAGGAACTAGTTACTTTGGCAGAAAATCACTGAGTGACTATATAGTATCTATTCTTTCCCCATTCCACAGTAACAGAACTCCTGAATTTATTATGTGTTAGCTAAAACACTGTATTTCCCAGCCTCTCTTTCAGTTCAGTTTGGCCGTGTCACTAAACTCTGACTTGTTAATTGCAGTCGAATGACTAGTAGTGACCCCATGTGTTACAGAGTAGAACTGCTCTATAGGGTTTTGTTGGCTGTAATCTTTATGGAAGCAGATCACCAGGTCTTTTCTTCCATGGTACAGCTGGGTGGGTTTGAACTGCCAACATTTAGTCAGCAGCCAGTAGCATACTCTCGCCCCACTCTGATGAGATATAAGTGTGTGTTCTGTGTGACTTTGATTATATGCCCTAAAATGGAGAGAGCAAGCCCTTCTTTCTTTCTTCTGCCCTGTATCCATTATGTAAATGTGCTGCTTGGGCCATGAGCATGAGGAATACACCTTATCAATGGCAGAGCAGTGGTCTGGAGCACCTGAACTCTTGAAGGTTTTGAGGAACCACCAGGTCAGCCCTGATCTGCCCAGGCTTTTTTTTCATGAGAGAATTAAATCTTGTGGACATAAGCCACTCTTTTCTTGAGTTTTCTGTTACCAGACTTAATCCATGCAACCAAGCTTAAACCTAGTTGTCGTATCACTAACACTCAAAGTTATTTTACTTTGCAGAGAATATTTAATGCATTATTAACTCCAGAAAATGCGTGTTCATTAAATGAAAGTAATCAGTTGTTCTCCCCACTTTTCCTACCATGGTTACAGCCCTATAGTGAGAGTAGCTCCTTTGAAATATCATTTACTCTTCCTCCCTCCCTTCCTCCTTCCTTCCCTTCTTCCTCCTTTTCTTCCTTCCTTTTTCCCATCTTTTGCAAAGTCATTGAGTGATTGCTATGTACAAGGCACTGAGCTGGAAACCTGGGATTCAGGTGGTGATAAAGTCAAACATGATCTTTGTACCTGTGGCACTTCAATTTAGCAGGAAAAGGGCACTATGCATTTACGAATTGGCAAAAGTTAGAAAGGGAAGCATGAAGTTCTATGGGAACAAATGACAGGAGACTATAACTTGGTCTGGGGTTCATAGAAGGTCTCACTGGAGATATAACAATAAAATTGGGACCTGAAGGATGAGTAGGAATTAGTAGGTGGAACAAGCATAGAGATGCTTTGGATGGAAGGATCAAGTTGTGCAAAAGGCTCTGTAGTAATAAAGAGACAGAAAGAAAGCCATAGAGAATCTAGAGTGGGCCCGTAAATGTGTGTGTGTGTGTGTGTGTGTGTGTGTGTGTGTATGTGAGAGAGACAGAGAGAGAGGGAGAGAGAGGAGCGCCAGGTGAATTATTCAGGTATGCGTTCAATTGCCCTGGTGGCACAGTGGTTAAAGCAATGGACTGCTCACTGAAAGGTCGGTGGCTTGAAATTACCAGCAGCTCGGTGGAAGGAAGTTGTGGCAGTCAGCTTCCATAGAGATTTACGGCCTTGGAAGCCCTGTGGGGTCACTATGAGTTGGAATCGACTCAACAGCAGTGGATTGGGTTTTTGGTTAGTTCAATTGCAGAAGGCCTTCCAAGCCATGTTAAACATTTGACCTTTATCTTAAAAGCCATAGAAAACATTTTAAGGTTTTTAAATATGAAAATAACCTAATTAGATGTGCATGTTAAATCTTCCCTTTGTTATAGTCTGAAGAATAAATAGGAGGAAGGCAAGAGTAGATCAGAAAGGTCATTTAGAATGTTGTTTCAGCAATCCAGGTTGAGAGGCTGTTTGAGCTTCCTCTGTACTTTTAGCCTAATTCGTCCCTCATTTACTCATCAAATGCCTTTCCTTGAATTCGTTTTGCTGCTCTGTGTGTCTACAATTTCCATGCTAATTATCTAGCTCAGTGTTCACAGGAATATACCTACAACAAGTTCTTCATTTTCTCATCACCGATGCCTTTCTTTCCCCAAATCCCTTATGTTCCAACAAGATATCCCAGTTAATATTGTTGTGTGTGGTCGTTAGTAGCCATTCTTTCAATATTTCCTTGTTTGATCATCTGAATAGAATGCTTTAACAATGTATTATCCTACAGACCTTGGTGGGTTTATGGATCCCTGAGGATACACTTGGGCAATGACTTAGGGGTCACTGAGCGGAGGTCAGGCAGGAAGTGGGCATGGGCTTGACCTCTAACTCTACTTCACCAGAACAGAGATACTCTGCTTTTCATCTGCTTTATGGAGAGGGAGCTTCTGAATAAGCTTTGGTTTGGAAAAGTAATCCAACGGTATTAAAGTTTTAAGAAATACTGCTCTGCAGGATCCACGGTTATACGTTACTAATACTCCATTTTATGTAAAATAATAATTTTATGTAGACATCCTTTAAAGATCCTGTTAGACACTATCCAAGCTTTTACACAAGGATTATTGCAATGGCATCCTGGCTGGCTCCTCTTCCCAACACCAGTCCTTCCCCTCAGTTCAGCTCCAAAACACTTAAACCAAAAATCTGTTGCTGTCGAGTTGATTCTGACTCACAGCTGCCCTATAGGACAGGGTAGAACTGCCCCATAGAGCTCCCAAGGATCAGCTGATGGATTTGATCTGCCAACCTTTTGGTTAGCAGCCACAGCACTTAACCAGTTCACCACCGGGGTTTCCCCCAAACACTTACTGACTATATATTTACTTTGTGCCAAATCTAAACTTTTCTCAAAATCATATATAATTCCTTGACCACGTAAATGATCAGCCTCTAAGTTTTCCAACCTGCAGCTCCATTTTAATAAGGCAAAGTGCTCCTTTGTCCCTCGTAAGAAGCAAATTCTTCTGTTATTCTCTTTTTGGCTTTAATCTCCTTATCCTCCCTCTCTTCTAACCAAAATGTTTCTAATCTCAAAGCTTAGTTCATATTCTACTCTTTCACAAAAACATCCATAATCATTTCCTCTTTTCCCAATCTCATTCAATACGACAGTCTTCTACATCAGATCTAGCACCATAATTCTATAGAGTCATAAAGTTTTCTGCTGCTGTTCCCTCTGCTAGATTGTAAACTCTAAAGATGACAGCCCTCTCTAGTAGAGTTGTAAGCCAACAAAAACCAAAAAATCCAAACCCATTGTCGAGTTGATTCCCATTCACAGCGACTCTGTAGGACAGAGCAGAACTGCTCCATAGGGTTTCCAAGGAGTGGCTGGTGGATTCGAACTGCCGACCTTTTGGTTAGCAGCCTGAGCTCTTAACCGCTGTGCCACCAAGGCTCCAGAGCTCCAGTAGAAGACAGTATATAACTTGAAAATGGCCCTTTTGATTTTCCTTTCATTCATGTGTTGATTAGAAATATGCATTGAAAATATTCTGCCTTATCTCCAGGGGTTATTGGAAGATTAAACCTTCTCTGCCTTAGAAGAAGAGGGACTATGTTTATGGTGGTAATGATTAGAATTGGGTTTAACGTGCCAACAAGGTAAATTGTGAAAGAGCAAAGGAGGATAGACAGCTTAGGGGGGAGGTAAAACGAAGAGGATGTGGGGCAGAAACCAGAGGAATAAAAAGAGGGATAGGAAAGCTGGGGGACAGAAGTAAGAATAATGGGGAAAAAAGGAGCTCCAGAAGCCTCAGGCTGTTCTTGAAGAGCTTGTGCCAGAAGGGAGGGATCCCACTTTTCTAGGAGAGCTGGTAATTGGAACTCATGTCTGAGTGTTCAAGAGCCTTATGGGAGTTGAAGCTTTGCCTCCTGACAGCACAAAGTCTTACCAGGTCCAGAACCTCCCCATTCCTGACTCCAATGCCTGTGCCCAGAGTCTTCCCTAGGGCCCTGGAGGAGACTTTCCTGAGACAGCAACCATGAACTCTGATTGCTCACTAAAGTCACACCCAACTGCTGCAAGTCTTTGCTCAGTTCCTATCCAAAACCTGTGAGAATACCTCCTCATACACACAACCTCCTAAGACAACTGCAAGTTCAAAGATGAAGTGTGGACAACTCATAGGGTATTTTTTGATGGGGAAGCTTTTATAATTGTGCTTAGTGTGTCAAGTCTGAAAAAGAAGACGCTTAAGCTGGAGCAGTGACATTTCTGTTACATCTTAGTTGGGCTATGTTAAGGATAGACGGAATTCTTCCCTTTCTTAGCCCAGGTAATCTGTAATCGATGATATTTTCTTCCTGGGGGCTCAGTCACCCCTTGTCCTTAGCCAGTCCTAACTGAGTGGATAACAGCATTAACACTCCAGTACTTGCCCTGATCACTGTGTCCTTGAGGCCCTCCTTATATGTTGTCAATCTTTTCCCTAGATGGCTGAGGTCTTCTTGACTTCCACTGATCCACAAATATTTTCTGCCTGCCTACTATTTGTTAGGTTCTGTGTTAGATGCTAAAGATACTTCAGGTGCCACTTGTCTGGACTCCTTTGACTGACTCTCCACTGATTATCTGGTTTCCTTTGAATCCCAATGACTATTGGGACCACATGTCACGCTTTGGATTCACTGTATCAGATTGAATAACCTTTTGAGGGTGACATTATGACTGAGTCATAATTGCAGCCTATCCTCATGCCTGATTTGTCATCTCCACCAGCCAAAGTTTCTGATATCCCCAAAGGAAGTCAAGCCATTGTAGTCATTAACAGGTCAGAGCCTTGCTGCCTTGACTTGAAGCATGGTTTGTTCGTTTTAGGTCAAAAGGCAGAGCTGATTCATTTTTAAAGCATGTGGCTCTAATTCATTAAATGCACCTGTGTTGAAAAATGGGTGATCTGACTGCAAATTACAGTAATGACTTTACTGAAGCAATTGTGTATCTTCCTGTGGTGAAAATCAGTAGCAGTTGGGGGAAAAAGTTACACTGTGACTGGTGGGAATTGAAGCATGTGTGGCAACAGCTGGGGAGGCACCGCATTGCCTGCACACAAGGGAAGTGGAAGCAATGGGAGCAGAAACAACAGGGTCTCTACCACTTAACCAGCCACAAGCAAGGCAGTCAGGTGGATGAGAACTCCTTAGGGAATAGTCAGATGGGGAAAAAAGGCAAAATACAGACTCAACCAACACTAACCTAATTCCAGGGGGAGCCTGGTCAGTGAGAGGCCAAAATCAGTCTAGTGTAAATATTCATTGAGTTTCTGTTTTGCCCCATCACTGGGTTAGGCACTACAAGAGAATGTCGATATTCATAAAGTACAACACGTCTGTCTAGAAGGCTTCTGATACAGAGCTGCTATGTGGAACCATGGAAGAGGGACTGTGCTTTGGGGAACTTGGTAAGGTTTGTTTTAATAATTGAGAACTGGAACAACCCCCTTTCCTACTAGTTATGCAATTTCAATGGCGTAATGTCTTGATTATACAACACTTCCTTCTCTCAGAACCTTGACTCACTTCCACGCTCTTACTTCAGGAGATCAACCAATCCAGACTTCCCCTCCTGATACCCTACCTAATGACTTCACAGCCCAATCCAGAAGCTATAAAAACTTTGCTCTTACTTCCTCTAATGAGAAAACATTTCAGGATTGTCTATGTAATTCTCTCCTTGGCTTCAGTAAGTCAATAAAACTCAGTTTGCTTATAACCTAAAAGGTTTCTTTATTTGTGGATGGGTGTTCCATAATTTGAAGGATACACAGAAATTCAGCTGTGACCTCACCCCACCGTGGAATGGAACAGGGTTCTTAATCCAGGCCATTTCTGTGAGTACGTTCCAAGGCTCCTTGTGTCTTTTCCATTTAATCTTCCAGCCCCTAGCACAGAGCTAAGTCACATGTTGAATCTCTGCTTTGATTTTGTTGAAGACTTTAAGCACTCAGCTTCATTTTTTCCTTGGGAAAACCAGATTGCACCTGTTAAGTCTGGTTAGAATATTCTCCCCAAAATTCTTAGTAAAACTGTGTTCATCTGACCCCACTTTCACTTGTTCTATATTGTCAAGAACATTGTTTGTCTAGAACAGTCCATAGAGACAGTCCCAATAAATCCATGTACAAAACCCACTCTGAGGACTGAAATATTCAAGGTCTTGTCAGATAGCTGTCCCTCCTTTGACAAACTCTGCCTTGGGGTCACCACCCAAAAAATTTATTATGTTTATTTTTCTTCCATTCTTTCTTTATATCCTTGAGTACTGATTTAAATAATAAAATCACCAAACTGATTAGGCTGGGGAAGGTTGGCTGTCAGGTCTGTGTTCAGAAATGGCCAACTTCTGGGCAGCTGGCATGAGACAGGCTCGAAATGACATATTTAACCAGCTGTTATCAGCACTTATAGATAATATTCCCAGCCTACATCTTAGCCAGGCTAGATCCCTGCTTCCAGATCTACCTTTTTATAACCCAAATCCTTGGACATGTCATAAAATTGCACAATTTCATCAGTAATAATTACATGAAGGATGGGACCTTTTCAACAGTACTGAGTTGTCCATCTTAAAAATGCCTCAGAGCAAAAGGGCAGGAAAATTCCTAATATTTAAAGATCTGTGTTTTATGCTAAAAGGAAATCCAGGCTAGAAAATCAGTTTGCTAAAGGGTGCTCTGAAGGAGAATTTAGCTCCAACTTCCAACTCTTTCTTTAAATTCACAAGAATTGTTATTAACTATTGAAGACCAAAGTTATTATTTGCTTGTAGATAGCAATGCTCGACTTTTAACAATAAATCCTGCCACTGGGTCCATCCCTCTTTCTCAGAATCAATGAATGGCCAAAATAGTAGGCATCTCCTACAGCCCAGAGGCCTTCTCTGTCTCCCAGTCAGTAGTTGTACCTTGGTTCCATTGATGAAGAAACATGTTCTGCTCTTGGGAAGGATTGTTAGTGAATAGAATTGCTATATCAAGTGTTCCTTGAAATCCTCTTCCTTGAAATTCCTGAGTTTTTCTCTATTTATAATCAGATAAAAGCTAATTTGAACACATAATTGTAGATGTAAGAACACATAACGTGTTCTTAAATTAGACCCAAACTTGGAGACCTTTTTGGGATAACAGACACCTGATGGGCTAAAATTCTACAGAAATTGGAACAATTATTGGGACTCAGCCCATCAGTATTCAGACTGACTTATCCAAACCTTTACCCAATTTTACAAACTACCTCTTGAAAACGTATGTAAAGAAAGGAAAGCCCATAGTAAAGCAAGTTTATTATTATACTTTGCACTAGCCTTAGCAATACTTAAATCCTACTTTTAAGGGAGACCAATAGATAGGGTGATAGTTTCAGTCAAGATCTAAGAAGTATCAACTTTTAATTGGTGCCAAATCCAAAATCTAATTTTGCCTTTATTCCACCCAATGTTACTGACTGTATAGCTGCAGATTTATATTCTGTCTTTTATAGTGTCTCCTTGGGTCTATATAGTACTGCTTCTTTGTCTTTTGCGGGGAGGCTAATAGTATATATGTTGTTAGGTGTCCTAAAGTTATTTCTGACTTGTAGTGACCCTAGGTACAGTGGAAGAAAACACTGCCCAGTGCTGCACCATCCTCCTAATTGTTGTGCTGGAGCCCATTGTTGCAGCCACTGTGTCAATCCTTCTCATTGAGGGTCTTCCTCTTTTTTGCTGGCCTTCTACTTTACCAAGCATGATGTCCTTCTCCAGGGCCTGATCCCTCCTGATAACATGTCCAAAGTATGTGAAACAAAGTCTCTCCATCCTTGCTTCTAAGGAGCAGTCTGGCTGTACTTCTTCCAAGACAGATTTGTTTGTTCTTCTGGCAGTCCATGGGATATTCAACATTCTTCACCCACACCATAATTCAAAGGCATCAATTCTTCTTCAATCTTCCTTATTGATTGCCCAGGTTTTGCATCAATGTGAGGTGTCTGAAAATACCATGCCTTGTGTCAGGCCAACCTTAGGCCTCAAGATGACATCTTTGCTTTTTAACACTTCAAAGAGGTTTTTTTTGCAGAAGATTTTCCCCAATGCAATGTGTCCTGTGATTTCTTAACTGCTGCTTCTGTGGGTGTTGATTGCAGATCCAAGTAAAATAAAGCCCTCGACAACTTCAAACTTTTCTCCGATTATCATGATGTTGCTTATTGGTATCTATCAGGCCAGTGTGTCTGGTCTTTTTTTGAGAGTTAGAATTTTGTTCTACATTTTTCTCCAGCTCTGTCTGGTACCCTCTATCATGATCCCTGTTAGAGCAGTCAGTGGTGGTAGCCAGGCACCATCTAGTTGTGCTAGGCTCAGTCTGGGGAGGCTGTGGTACTTGTGGCCTTTGGACTGATCTTTCCCTTGTGTCTTTGGTTTTCTTCATTCTCCGTTGCTCCAGATGGAGTGAGACCATTGGAGTGTCTTACGTGGTGGGTCTTCTAGTTTACATGGTATCAGCACTTACCTAAAATCACTGGTTGTGTCTCTCAAGACCAGTATTCTGGGTTATATTGCATACATTTATTTGTTGGAGATAAAAGTTGTAAGCAAAGATTGTGAGCTGCCTTATTTAATTCCTAGAGTCTGTCTCTTTACGAACCTGGGTTCTGATGTCAAAAAACAAAAACAAGTTGCAGTTTCAGTTCTGCCACAGAGTAACATGATTTTGAGCAAGATGTTGTCATTGTTAGATGAGTCCATTTCAATTCGTAGCAACCCCAGGTAACGAAGTAGAACTGCTCCATAGGGTTTCCTAGGCTGTAATCTTTACAGGAGGAGATTGCCAGGTCTTTCTTCCATTGAGCTTCTGGGTAGGTTAAAACCACCAACCTTTGGGTTAGCAGCTGAGTTCTCAACCTTGTGCCTCTAGGGTTCCCTTTGAGCAAGATACTTAACATTTCTAAACATCAGTTTCTGTGAAATTACGACAATATTATCTACTTCCTAGAGCTTTTTAAAGGATTAAATGATGTCAAGTTTGCAAAATACTCTGCCTGATGCTTAGCAGATAGAAATTCTTGCTCATTAACAATTATTTTTATTATTCAATACTTAACATAAAATTCTTTTGATTCTTTATCTTAAAAAAAAAAAAAGGTATTTTATAGCTATCAAATTGATTCAGGCTTGTAGGGACCCTACAGGTTAGAGGAGAACTGCTCAACAGGGTTTCCAAGGCTGTAATCTTCCCAGAAGCCGACTGCTGCGTAATTCTGCAGAGGGCTGGTGGGTTTGAAGAGCTGACCTGTGGTTAGCAACTGAGTGCTCAACCACTGCATCACCAGGTCTCCTATGAAGCCTCAACCTATAAGATAAGGAGCCCTGGTGACAAGTGGTTAAGTGCTCAGGTGCTAACAGAAAGGTTAGTAGTTGGAACTCACCAGCTGTTCCACGGGAGAAAAATGTGGCAGTCAGCTTCCATAAAGACTAAACCAAAACCCAAACGCATTGCTGTTGAGTTGATTTCAACTCATAGCGACCCCACAGGATGGAGTAGAACTGCCCCTAGGGGCTTCCAAGGCTGTAAATCTTTACAGAAGAAGACTGCCACATCTTTCTCCTGTGGAGCAGCTGGTGGGTTCGAACTGCCAGCCTTTCAGTTAGCAGCCTAGTGCTCAACCACTGCTGCCATCAGGGCCCCTTCCATAAAGATCACAGCCTTGGAAACCCTATGGGGAGTTTCACTCTGTCCTATACAGTCGTTATGCCTCGGATTGACTCGATGGCAATGAGGTTTTTTTTTTTTTTTTAAATAAGTCTCATTATTTATTTAAAAACTTGCTGCCATGAGGTTGATCATGACCTGCAGCGACCTCCTACGTCATAGAAGAGAACTGCTCCATAGGGTTTGTCTGACCGTAATCTTTATTGAAGCAGATCACCAGGGCTTTCTTCCTTGGCAACCCTGGGTGGGTTCAAACCACCAGCATTTAGGTTAATAGCTGATCACAAACCACTTGTAGAACCCAGGGATCTTTCGTTAATTATTTAGGAATTATTGACTAAATAGTGTTTAGGTGATGTGATGGATACTGAGATGCAAAAGACCCAGTTGGTTACTTCCTTGTTTCAAGTTGTTTATGTTCTACTTGAGGGTAGAATTCTTTCCTTCCATGCAGAAAATTCTGGTTTCATTCTCAGCCAATACACCTCATGCACAGCCACCATCCGTCCGTCAGTGGAGGCTGGCATGTGGCTATGATCCTGAATGGGTTTCGGTGGAGCTTCCTGACTAAGACTAGGAAGAAAGGCTTGGTGATCTACTTCCAAATACCAGCTAATGAAAACCTTGTGGATCCCATAGTCAGATCTCTTGTGCCATGCGTGGGGGTCGACTTGTGGTTTGTGAGAGAACAGATGACAAGGCTAGAATGAGATGGGTAGAGTAGAGTCCTGAGGGCCCGGCCACAGCTTTCCGCTGGCCGTGGTCATCGTCTTCTACATTAGGGCGCAGGTTGTGTTTCAGGAGTTGCTGTCACAGCGTCCTCTCAACGATTCTAACAGCTAGGCAGAGATCACTGCTTTGCCTTCATCGGTTTATTTACATCAGTTCATCCACTTCTCAGGCCCTTTCAAGAGAACCGGGGCCAATGATCTGTCTCATCAACTGAAATGTGATGTAGGGATACAGAGGAGAATTCAAAAAGAAGGGAACCGATCATTGAATTGTTAAGAAAAAATTCTGTAAATTAAACAGAAACATATTAATGTGAAGATGATGTTTTTTTTTTTTCCTTCATTTTCTTTTTTTTAACTTCAGACCTAGGGGAATAGCTCCTTAAAGTACCTAATGGGTATTGCGTGGTGGCTGGTGGCAAGGTGTTCTCCATCTTGGCAGAAAACAGAACAGGTAAGATGGATCTATTTCTAGCATTAAAGGTTATTAAATTTGAAGCAGAAAGAGATAGGGGATCATAAAAAGCTTGTCACACTTTGTTGAAGCTTGGGGGGGTCTCAAAGAAGACAGAGAAATAAAGTAAGAAAAGCAAAGATTATAAGAATTTATGTCAGCAGGAAGATGTTTTTCATAACGTCTGACAATGACGCTTTAATTATCATGTTTGATACATGAGCGTCTTTTATATTGAGTCCGAAAGCATCATGCATAGCCATTAAAAATTATTTTTAGTTCTTTCAAATCTGCCTGAAATGTACAAGCCTGAAGGCAAAAGCAAGGAGGCGAATTCCCCAGATACCAGGGGCTTCTTCTGTTCTCTAATTTGAAGTATACTCCTGACTACAAGATGGTTAATTATTTCCTTTTTCTAGCTCTCATTTAATTTCTGCTTTGTGCATTTTTGCAGAAAAATAATACAGTAATAACTTAGCCAGGTACCTACTTGGAATATACATGAAAGAGATCCAAAAACCCCGTGGGTAGTGAAAGCTTGGGCTGGTCCATTTGGAATATTGTGAGCACTTAGGACGTCCATGTTACAGCTGCGTAGATGGAAAATGAGACTGGAAGCCACGGACCTGGGGGCTCGCCAGGATTCTGTTACTAAATTGTTATGTGACCTTGGAAAAATCACTTAACCCTTCTTTGCTTCTCTTTCTGGATTGTAAAATGAAAACATTTTAATAAGATTTTGATTTATTGAAAATGAGAGCAATGGAACTTTGGACCAAGAGATAAAATGTAGTTTATGTACACCCTTAGAAAAGGGGGTTAGGTAATAATATATTTGCAATGAACTTTACCAAAGAGATGCTACTTTCGTTGGTGGTCAGGTAATGACTAAGGTTTGAAGGTTAAAATCATTATGTGTTTTGGGACTCCTTTGCCTAGAACAAACATGAGTGAGCTGGGAGTGCATTCTGAGTAGGATTTCCAAAGCTGATGGATTGGTGGCTTTCAGTCTATTAGGAGCAAATGAGCTTTTATTAGAAAATGAGAATAAATACTATTTCCTACAGTACGTGAGTGGAGCCTAACAGGAATCCAGACAATTCGAAGGTAGAACCTAGGTTCCAAACCACTGCACTATTCGACCTCTCAGGACTGGAAGTGGCAGGCCAGCTGAGCCTGAACTCAGATAGTTCCCTCCAAGGAATCAAGAGAAGGGCGGCTGGGCCACCTATGATTGGATACTCTCATCATATTAATAGCCATCAACAGAGAAATGGGCGGCATGAAAGTCAGGCCACAGATTCTCACCAACTGGACGCCATTGCTCTTTAGCTTTCCTGTGGAGAAGACTGATAATGGATGGAGAGAGATGTGGATGTCCCCATCCTGGCACTTCCCAAGTGGATGTGGCATGTCTTTTTCCATAGAAATGTGAGAATGAGGGTGTCAGGGTATCTCCTATGCATACATCTTCCAATTTTCCAAGTTTATCACACTTGGCAAAGGAACGAGATTACTGCTGTGTAATTTTTTTGCATGGAGTAGAGAAAAGACTATAGAATCTGGGGTAGAGTTATGTCCGTAAAGTAGGAATATTAATGATAAAAAAAAAAAATTCCAATAAAAAGAACATAGAAGAATGTATGGCACCCAACACAAAATTATTATTGAGATCATTATGATTCTTGTCACCATCATCATCATCCTCCTCATCAAAGTAAGGATGAAAAGAATATTGACTATAAATCCACTTTGTGGATCAGAAAGTTCCAAGCTAAGGCAAGGAGCTGGTACCATCCCAATTCATTCTCAGGTAATGTCTCTCCCAAATATTGGTTGACGCCATTTCTCTTTCCAAATAAGGCCCTTGACATTCTTCCAATTAGATTGTGGAGATTATTCATATCACACTGCATCTAGTTTAGATGAACTAACCTGAACCAAAGAAACATTTAAGGCACATAAACAAATCCTCTGTTATCACTGTTAAAAAATAAAACAAAATTTAATTTCCTTTAAATGTGTCTATCCCCACAAATCTCATTTCCCAGACAAATTCAAAATCAGAAAATTAAGTTTACAGTAAAAATATCCATATAATGGGTCCAAAAAAAAAAAAAAAAAAAACTAAGCCAGTGCCGTCCAGTCAATTCCAACTCATAGCGACCCTATAAAGACATATATAAATCACTTGGATTTAGGCCATGTTAAGACTCACCGAGTTTCAATAATCAAGAAAATTTAGTTCTCATTTTTGTTTTGTTAATCAATAAGATGGATAAACTTGGTATCCTCTTCATTTCCTTGGGCCTCAGTTTCCTCATGTAGAAACCAAGGGAGCTGAGGATAAAGAATTAGAGGATTTCAGCCAGTTCCATTACTTTAAAATTCTATAATTCCATGAAACCTGTTCACAGTCTTTAACCTCCAATCAAATCACATTGTGCTCCAATGTCATAGTAACCCAGGTACACTTTACCACAATTAAAGCAGAGAGTTCACAAACAATGCCCAGAGAACAAAGCTGGGTATCAACCCAATAGGTGGTTTTCACTAAGACAGATTCAAGAGTATGCATTTAAAGCTACAGTTGCATTTAAAAGGAAGGATAATTATGTATATATACAAGCAGTTAACTAAGAATGCAAGAATAAAATGTTTTTATCACTCTAGAATAAAAATTACACCATCTCGAGTTTATCTGAGGCATTAGGATTGGGAACCAAAGAGAAACCCTTTATACTAAGATGGAAGCTATTTGTGGCAGGAGACCACATGCCCCAGGCTCTCTCCCCAGTTCCATACCTGAGGCTGACAGCTGATTAAAAAATAGCTGTTGTTTCCTTTGAGCAGAAGAAACTGCATTGCTTTCTTGGAACCCTGCTACGTTGATTAAGGTATCGTGCGGATCATTGGAGAGCAGCAAAAACATAGATTATGCTTTCCTTGATTCTAAATATATGTACTTTTAATCTCTGTATTCAGTCTCTGTAACAGCCCGCCAGGGAAGAAAATCAAATTACATACTATACACATAAACCTCAAAAAGTACTGATTACTGATTAGAGAACGAAAGGAAAAAAAAAAAAAAGTAGGCTAGGATTGCAAAATGCACCAAGAAAAGGCACAGATCTGAATTGTTAGGAATGTTATTACCATACTGCTGCTCTCAGGGAAACGAAACACACCAATATATATTTTAATTAAAGTATGAAGTATTTAAGCAAATTCTACAACGTTCTTAGTCAGCACCTTTAAAAAAAATCTTTTGTTTTATCTTTGTTGAAATCAAATGAAAAGTGATTTATTTGCCTGGGAATTTATGGCTTTCGAGGCTGTATAAATAAAACGTTTGGGTGTAATTGCTTCAAGTGGCAATGTATTTGTATTTGTTAAGGAGAGCTAGGGTTTTGGAAAAATTCGTTTGCTTTATAATAAATGAAAATGCTTTTCAACAAATGAAATATAAATGGATTTTCTGAAGCTCTGTTGCTGGAATGGATCATATGAGGAGTTGTCAAGTTACTTGAGACATATTAGAGAAAACGGACGTATTATGTAACTTTAAATGCAACTCAGGTGACTGTGTTGACAAAAAAAACCTTACTCTTGCTAATTGAATAATTTTCCTTGAAAATTATGTTTTATTGGGGATTAAACACAACAGTTTTATAGACCTGAATTATGCTCTTAGTTAATTATTCTTTGAGATGGAGCAAATAAAGTCTACCTAAATTTTTGTCTTTTGAAATAAGTTATAGAAGACTTTCATGGCTTGAAGGATTCATCTGATTAAAAAAAAAAAAAAATCCATACCCTTACATAGAAAAATGCATGACTATTTATTTAAGTACTTGAAAAAGTTAAAGATTGAGTGATTGGTTGCGTGGAAGACTCTTGAGAGTCTGAGTGAATTTCCATCAGTTGAGGCTATCCAACTTTATCTTTTCCTAATCTGAAAGTTTGTTATACCTACTCCTCACTGATCCACTGTCTCATTATCTGACATTTTGCATTTATGAAAATAGTAAAAAATCTACCATTCGACTATTTTGTGTATTAACAATGCACATCTGGCAGTAGGGAATGCCGAGGTGTGAGGCGAAAGTAATGCTGGCTGAGATGTTTAAAGTTATGTGTCAACTTGGCTGGGCCTTGAGTCTCTAGTGGTTTGGCAGTTACGTAATGAGGTAATTTTGCAGTTATGTCATAATGTAGTCATCCTCCATTTTGTGATCTGAGGTGATCATTCTAATGCCAATTTTCATATAATGACCTGGTCTTTGGAACTTAACCATGTTGATAAGTGAGGAGTGGGTGTTTAGTAAAGCCACAAGTGAATGTGTTGATATCACCATTCTCATCATTGCTTTATGTATGTTGTGAGCCTACATGGCTTCAGTATTGAAGAAAATTGTAGAACCCAGAGGAGATAAAGCCCCTAACCGAGAACTGCTTACTTGCTTGATAGATGCATTGATACTGTCGGTGAACTTACACTGGGAATCTATGAGGATTCAGAGCTTGGGCTCCTAGAAGTCATGCCCTTGATCCCAATGCAGTGTCCTGTGTGTGGACTGCATTTGAGTATGAAGTATTTTAAACAAATTGCACAAAATTCTCAGTATATTGTTAGTTTTAATTTTTTTGTTTTATCTCATTGATACCAAATGCAAATTCTCTGGAAGTCCTAGAATATTCAATGTTGTCATAAAAAGATGATTGGTCTGATGGGTCTTTGTGTTCCAATCCTAGGAAGTCTGCATGGTAATCTTGTTTCCAGAAAACACTCATTGTCATGAGGAGGCAGGTACAAGCAGGATATATGTAGCCTAGAGACCCTTGGATTATTAGAATTTCTGAGGTAGAGAATCTTCCAAAGTGATTTTTTTTTTTCTATGCCAGGAGCTTATGAGGGGAGAATTTGATGATCATATATAAAAAATATTACTCTATCACCCAAACATATTTTCAATTAGAGTGCTTATCTTGAACACTAGAAGCTTCAAAAATGTAGACAAAAGTATTTTGTTTATTGTCGTACGTTTATTTGGCTTCTTAGTTTTACACCAGTTTTGGAAATGTTCCATGGTTTGGACTTAGAACTACCATATCCCTATGCTCTCTTTTGCACTTACTGTAATAAAAGCATACTGAGCTGTTAAGTTAGCTTCAGTCACTCAGCCAAACACTAGGGTAAGACAGACATGGTCCCCGCTCTGGGAAACCTTACGGTCTAAGAAGGGGGGCAGATTGTACACATGTGAAGTCAATGCTTGCATAAAAACCCATTGCCTTTGAGTCAATTCAGACTCATAGTGATCCTAAAGAGTAGAGTAGAACTGCCCCATAACGTTTCCAAGGAGTAGCTTGTGGATTTGAACTGCTGACTTTTGGTTAGCAGCTGAGCTCTTAACCCCTGTACCACCAGGGCTCCGAAGTCAATGCTTAGTAAGGAAAAAGGGTTAAAGAAGTAAACAGGAAAGCTGACAGATTCTGACTTGGGGAAGCGAGGGTCAGATCAGCCAGAACTGACAACATAGCTTTTGATGTAGATCTTGAAGATTGAAGACTGATTTTTTTTTGTTTCGGGGGGTGGGGAAATTCTGGAAATCACATTGTATTTGTTTTTTATTTCCCCTGGGGGGTAACACAAAAGACTGAGCAAATTAACTAAAATATTTACCTGGATTACATATTGTCACCATCACAGTTAAAATACATGTCGTGTGTAATTTACATGAGCAGTTAGGAATTTTGTATCGGATGCTTTGCAAAAAAAATAAAGTCAAGCAATGCTCAGCCCTTAAATATTTTGAAATCTAAGAAAATATGCCTAAAGTTTCAGTAAACATGTAGTCCTTTTATAGAAGAAAATGAAAAGATTGTTATTATCTATCAATATTTTTAAATATACACTGTGCTTTGAACCATCAATTCTATCTTTATAAATTTGTCTAGAGATAAAAAAAAAAAAATTATGTGAACAATACCTGTGGTGCAATGATTAAACTACTTAGCCGCTAAGTGAAAGGTCGGTGACCCACCAGCCACTACATGAGAGAAAAGATCTGGTGACCTGCTCCTGTAAAGATTTTTGCCTAGAAAATCCTATGGGGGCAGTTCTACCAGCTGTGAGTCAGAATCTATTTGATGACACACAACAATGATATAAGAATATTTATTGTAGCATTGTTTATAATAAAATGATTAAAAACATTTTGCATATCCAATAATGGATAATAATAATTGGGACATAGTCCTTACGGGGTACTGAATTTTTGTTAAGAGTGATGGAAAAGCTTAGAAACATAATCGTGATGATTGCAAAAATGGCGAACATGATGTCACTGAATTATACATACAAAAATGACCGAAGTGGTAAATGTTGTGTTTTATATATGTGTGTACACATACACTTCTATATATACGTATATCTGTTCCACCACAATAAAAATTGTAAAAAGGAAGTTATTATCCATTTACCCAATGGAAAATTACGTAGCCCTTAAAAAATGAGTTAATTTTATATTTTCTTATTTGTAATGACTTGATTATTATTAAAAACAAGTGACTTTTATATGGTATTCTACCAACTGTGTGAAGAAATAAATGGATTTGTATTTGGATATATATGTACATTTTTGTATATGCATGGAATATTTCAAAAAGATATGTAAGAAACTGGTAGAAATGATTTTCTCCGTTAAGGGATAAACAGGGAAGAGAAGAAACTTAATTTTTCCTGATTAACCATTTGTACCTTTTTAAATATTGTACCACACATTTTTATTACTCAAAGTAATTATCATTTAAAAGTAAGCACTGTAAAAATGGCCAGAAATATATTAACTAAGGTAAAGTACATTTTTTTACTTATTCTGCTTAGACTCAGTTTTTCTTTCTCAAACTGATAAATCCTGTCTTTCATGAATCCTAGAAAAATCGTAACGTTGTTTATTATCATTTCCTTTCCCCGAGGCTCTCTATTCTTTTCTTCTGGAATTCCCACTGGATAGATATTGAGGCCTCTAAATGTGTGTTCTATATAGCTTGAATTTTCCAATTAACATTTTGCTGCTTTCTGGGTAATTTTTGTTTGTAATCTCATGGGTGGTATGTCTTGGTCTCTGAATCCTGTGAGGTAGAGATTGATAAGTGCATTTTTCATTTGTTTCTGATACGGGGTCACCATGCTGAACTATATTTCCTATTTTAAAATGCCAGTTTATAGTCTGGGCTTTCCCTCATATAATGGGAAGTGTAATTTTAGAGTCCAAATCTATGTGAAGTGCATGGTTCAGATTCTAATGGAAGTTTTTAACAGAAAACATTGTTTTCCCACTGAGGGCAAGATAATCTCTCTTTTTCTCCCCAGGTTGTAGGATAGATTTTATTAGTTTCCCTTTCTCTGAATTAGCACTTTGGAAGTTATGGCTTTGGGCAAGGAAATCACTTCCCATCACCTACTTATCATGGATCTGAGGACTGTCTCCAGTTGGCGTTTGGGCATGAAAACACAAGTCCAAGTAGCCCCAGCATTCGTCCAGAGCTTAACAGCACTAGCTTTTGACCTCTTCACTTCTGGTCATAGAGATTTTCTTTTGTTTTTAATTGTAATTCCAACAATTCATTAAATGTGAATTAATCCCAACTCTTATTCCAAACTATTCATTGGAAGTCAATTGAAACCATCTTTTAGAGAGGGAGAAGGTAAGCCAGAGTGTAGGAAGACGTATGTGTCATACAAATATTTATTAAAGGACCAAAAAAAAAAAAAAAATTTTTTTTTTTATCCAGAATATTTAAAGAAAGCCTATGTTTGAGGAATAGCAAGGAGTTTGAGGTGGCTAAAGGAGAGGAAGAAAGAGAGAAAAATAGTAGGAGATGAGGTATAGAAGAATCTGGGGTACATATTATAAAAGGATTTGCCAGCCTCTAAATTTTGGCTTTTATTCTGAGTGGGTGAGGAGGAAAGACAGTACGTCAGCATCTGAATGACAGTGAAAAGATGGTAGGATAAGTCAGCTAGGGGTAATATTGGTGTCTTCGTTTCCTCAGGCTGCTGTAACAAAAATATATCACAAGTGAAGGCTTTCGTTGGTGGTGGTGGCTGTGGTCAATTTGATTCTGATTCCTGGTGTTTCCTATTGTTACAATTACAACATAGGGTTTTCTTGGCTTTAATCTTTATTTATTTATTTGGTGAAAATATACCCAACAAAAGATATACTTGTTCAACAATTTCTACATGTACAGATCAATGACATTGCTTATGTTCTTAACATTGTGTCACCATTCCCATGTTCTCTACCCATATCATTTCCCCACCACTAACTTTTACTTGACATGGCCCTAAAAGTTTTTATCTGTGCTTTAAAATTTTTTTAAAAATTACTGTTGTCACTTCAATTGCATATAGATAATTCTTCAAAAGTTCAAACTGTTGAAGGCTGACATTCTTTATTGAGTTAGGCTGTAGTTTTATTTACAGGTGACTTCATAGGATAGTTTTGGTTCAAGGATTGAAGATTATTTCAGGACAATAGATTCAGGGGCTCCCCCAGTCTCAATGGGTTCAGTAAGTATGGTTTCCATAACAATTAATTGTTCTGTTCTGCATTTTTCCTCCTTTTGATCAGGATTCTTCTATTGATCAAAATGGTTAGTAATGGTAGGGCACCATCTATTTCTTCTGGTCTCATGGCAAAGGAGGTAGTAGTTCATGAGTCAATTAGACCTGTAGTCCATTCCTTTCTCCAATTTCTGTGACTCCTTTTTCTTCTACAATTCCAGGTGAATAGAAATCTTGACTGTAATCTTTACAGGAAAGATTGCCAGGACTTTTTTTCATGGTAAACTGGTAGGTTCAAACTGCCAACCTTTAGGTTAGCCGTTGAGTGCAAACCATTTGCTCTACCTAGGAACCTTTGGGAGCTTAAAGCAAGAAGAATTCATTCTATTACAGTTTTTGAGTTTAGGAGTCCAATTTTGGGGCATTACCAGGGTTAAGCTCTGTCTGGTATAGGAGATCATTCTTTGTCTCTCAGTTTCTGACAGGCCCAGGGGTTTCTTGGTTTTCCCTGGGCTTGTTGATAGGTCCTGACCTGGTTCCTTCCCCCTGTGTATGTATCTCTGTGTCTGTACTCCCCTTTATAAGACACCAATTAGACTATGTTTAAGGCTTCCCCTACTCCAGTATGACCTTGTTAGCATAACAAAAACTCTATTAACAAACAAGGTCACATTCACAGATACAGGGTTTAAAATGTCAACATATACTGTTGGGGGATGCAATTCAAGAATGAAAAGGCTGTTACTGTTGGAATACTAGAAGAAGTAAGCTGGAAAGATAAGAGGCCGTGGTCGAAGAACAGGATACTTAATGTTGTGAATATATTGTTAGTGGTGCAGTGTTGGGTTTGACCATGGGGTGGCTGGCCTGGTATAGTATAGGACAAGATCACTGGAGGAGAGGAGATCAAGGAATTGAGAAAGAATCACCTGTGTGGATGTTGGAAACACCAATAATTAAACAAAAGTATTGTGGAAGAGGATGGAAGTGGATCGGAAGCTGAAATTATCAAGGAATGAAGACTATCCATTATCTAGCCTATGAATTTGACCTATTTATTCAATCTGCTTTGTTGCCCTGTTATGTACTACGATTGCCACACTTTAGGGTGTCATCATCTCTCCAGCCTTAGATACTGTATGTAACTTCCTTCTAAATGGATTTAGTCTTCATGCATCCAGATTTTCCATTCCAAATCCATTCTTCATATAGTCATCAGAGTGATTAACCTAATCAAATCATCTTACTGTATGACAGCCCTTTAATTGTTTTTCATCACCTGTAGGAAATGATTAAACTCCTCAACCTGGAGTCCATGGTGTTCTATGACCTAGTGTCTGCCACTTTCTCAACTTCTCTTGTTCTTTATATCACTGCAGTGGAACACTGCTTGTGCATTTCAGGTTTTATAACGTTCTTTTTCATTTGCCTGTCCTTCCTGATCACTTTGTCTAGCTACATTTAATTCCTGATTTAAGTCCCAACTCAAGATCACATTTTCCAGGAAGCCTGATATTCCTCAAGGCTGGAATGGCTGTGCCTTTTTTGCACCATAGGTAGAATTCTTTGATTAAACTTACCAGCCATTCATGAATATTTGTGTAACGGAGGAATAATTGAATAAATGATTGTTGTTTACATTTGGGGGAGATTTAGAACTTATATCCCACTAAGACACTTTAAGCCATATCTCACCTTTTAGTGCATGTTTGTTTTAAATTTGAAAGCAAGTAAAAAGTAAGGCAAAATAGTCCTTCTAATACTCCATTTAGTCTCAAACAATTTGAGAATGCAAGTTATGAAAGTTTAAACAGATAGCCTAGTCCAGTGGTACTCAAAGTAGCTCAGTACCAGTCCGTGAACCATTGCCAGGATATAGACTATTTGTATAGGGTCGCTATGAGTCAGAATTGACTCAATGGCAATGGGCTTGGTTTTTTGGTTTTTGGTTCCCTACCGGATCCATGATAAGGAGCTTGCACCGGAGTGTAAGTCAACTCTATCCCTAAGCACACTACCTAGTTCAGCTGATATGTTTTTCCTAACCAGATTTTCTTTATGATTCTTCCTGTGTTGATTTACATTCTGGCATGGGTTCCTTACCCTGGCACTTTGAATAGCATCAACTACTCCTTTTATATCATAAATGAGGACACTGAGGCACAGCTAGGATAAAATGACTTCTATAAGTTCACATAGCAATTGAATACACTTCGATATATGCCTCCTGGCTCCTATCCCATATGCTTTCTAATAAGTCATGTTCTCTCTTACAACTATTTTTTAGATCCATGTTTGTTTGAATCGCTTAACTCAGCTTTGTTTAAAAAAAAAAAAAAAAAAAAACCTCATTCCTTCTCCACAATATTCTTCAGGTTTATCTTCCCAGGGATTTTTTTTTCCTTCCTGGTGGCAAGGAATCAGCATGTGTTATGGTATTATTATTTAAATGTTTATAGTCTGCCATTTTCCACACACCAAGTCCCCAGCAGCGTCTAGTCAGACGGTCTAACACAGGTATCGTCTGCTCCATCTGGTCCTTGCCTTTCTGCAGGCAGGCCCCTGTATGGTGCAGCAGCTGAAGGTCCATATGGTCTCAGGTGTAGCTGCAGGTAGAGCATATTGCAGCATGCCAGTCTGTGGGCCTTGAGGCACGAATAACTGCCAGGAGGCACACATCTGAGTGAAGTGGCCACCGCTGTGTCAAAATCAGAGGGCAGAAGGTGTTCTTGGCCTCCAGGATGACTTGGACTTCCAGGACTGGTTGGGGACCAAGATGCAATACTGAATTGCAAATGTCGGTGGTGAGATAACATCCAGAGAGAATAAAGAAAATCTTCTCTTTATCTGCTCGCAGCTCTTCTAAATAGAGGTAAAGGACTTTGAATTGGTAAGGTTGATAGAAAATACAGATAAAGGGAAGCTGGTGTTCCAAAACTTTCAAAATGGAGTATTTTTGGTTTATTATTTTCTTCAAATTTCACATTTTTGCTATAGAATTGTTTTTTTCTTGGTTTAATATCTAAATATCTAAGAAGGGGATAGTATACCTAAATGAAATCTGCACTGGGATTTATAGTCCTCATGCCTTCTTTTATTCTGAACTTCACTGATAAAGTCAACGTATAATGAATTGTGCTCAATAATCTTGGAAAAATTTTAAAAAATTCATCTAGAATTAAAATTTTTTTTTTTTAGTCAATGGTAGTGAAGGATACAAAAGGAGATACTTCGCAGTGATTCTCATGTATGAAGTCTGGCCTGCCTTTAGATACTGCCCTTAGATACTGCCCGTTGCTTACCTTTGACAAAGCAGTCACTTTGGGACCTCTATCCAGTGGGATTGTTGTTGTTTGGTTTTGTTTTTTTGGGCACTGAAAAGCCCTCAGGATCATACTTCACTGTTCTGCATGAGTCTCTGAATTTTCGTTTATTTTAAAGTCATCTGTAAGGACTGAGAATGGTTTTATAATGAAGCTTCCAGGTAGGTAGTATTCAAGGAGTTGGATTAAAGTTTTGTATTAAATTGGCTGGTCTTTTTGAGAACACTTGCAATTTAGTTGAATTCCCCAAGGAAAAGAAAATATTACTGTACTAAATGTGTACCTGTTTAAATCAAAGAGTGTCAAGAACCCTCATTTTTATGTCTACATTAAAATATGTATATATATATATGGAAGAGTATATTTTAGTTCTAAAACCAATTCATTGCTGGCAAGTTGATTCTAACTCATGGTGACCCCGTTGTTACAGAGTAGAACTTTGCTCCATAGAGTTTTCTTGGCTGTAATCTTCATGGAAGCAGATCTCTAGGCCTTTCTTCCCCAGCGCCCCTGACTGGATTCAAATCACCAACCTTTTGGTTTGTAGTTGACCACAAACCATTTGTCATTCAGGGACTTTAATTTATTTCCTAATATTTATAAATCTGTGTCATTTTATGGGAAGAAATCCATTTGTTTTATGAAACCACATCAGTCCAAACTTAACCAATGGCCAAAGTCCAGGTGTATTAAAGGGAAATGTTGACATACTTTCACTTTTCATACTCCACAATTAGAGAAATATGGATTATACCACCCAAATACTTATTGGTGACATCAATGAAGGGCTGGGCTCAGGGAGCAGGGATCTGAGATGGAACGTTGAAAACATTTTTACCAGTAATTCTCATTACAGGAAGGGAAGACCCACCCAGAACCCAGTGCCGTCGAGTTGATTCCGACTCATAGACATAATCTTTAAGTTAATAATCTTTAAGTTTATAAATGATGTATGATTATGAAATAATATAGAAGTGTATAGTCATCCAAAAAGTCAAAATATATAGGGATGATGGTATAAATATATAATAGCCACAATTTTTATAATTGTCCCTAACGTACAGATGGAGAAACTAAGGCTCAGAGAGGATACGTGATTTGTCTGAGATCACACAACTAGTAAACAGAGAAATAAGAATCTGAAGCTAAGTCTATCTCAACACCCGAATTCTCAACCTTTACACATACCTACTCCCTCCTCCTACTTGAGAAAGGCAGAGCTAGCTTGCCAATGCCATGGAGAAAAAAGGGTCTTCAAGTGAATCAAAATAAAAATAGTCACGTGCATTTTGGAATCCTGAGACCACTGGTTGGATACAAGCCAGCTAAATAGAACGAAGTCTTTATAGAAAATTAAAGTAGAAGAAAGAAAAGAGGTATAAACTTGGATTTTTAAGCTAGTTTTTAAAAAGTAAGTATCCAGTAATGAAATAGAATTTTCAGTGTTTGATTTGGGCATGGCCTTTTCCAGTTACTCTGCTTATAACTCCATACTCACAAGGCTTTCGGCATCAGATCCAGGGATCGTGCACTACAAACTCTGGTGGAATGGGTGCTTCCTATGCGCAAATGTGGATGCGGTCCACTTTATAATCAGAGCATGTTTACTGGATCAGAATGATCTTTCTGTGCCAAATGGCAAAGCTTTGCAGTCCAATTCACTGTGAGCATCCCCTATTGTTTCCATTGGTCCATTGCTTCTATATCCTTAGAGAATCTGCTTGAATGACCCATCTTGAGTTACCAGCTCCCATAACAGGGTGAATTGCTTCCTGTCCTTACCTAGGATAGTACTACACCCAGTCAGCACCATGCGCAGGAGGAGAGTTGTTTCCTTCTCTGCTGGGCCCATTGGCTGGTGAAGGATATACTGACAGTGGTTTAGAGATCACTTGGAAATACCTGTAGAAATTGAGTGCCATGCAAATAAGGGGTTACAAGCAAAATGATAGACCAAGGGTGGTTATATAATCATGACGTTTGAATTTCTTGCTAGACAGAGTCTGTTAAGAAGCAGTTCTATAGTTTAACTGAGATTAAATAGGAATTAACGTGATTTAAAAGAAAGAAAAGAAATTAAGGTTAAATATATATTCTGATCCTGAGTGAGGAGCTTAATAGTGTAAAAGGAATGCTGAAGACATCTGAGAATGACCATCAAGGAACTATTTCAAAATGGGCTAGATAAGTCATTTTGAATGTTAACTCATTAACCCGGTCAGGTAATATTAAATGTCTCATTAATTTCTAAATAGATAAAAGTGTCTAGATCAATGTTATAAGGAGCCCTCGTGGTACAATAGTTAAGTGCTTGGCTTCTAACTGAAATGTTGGCCATTCACACCTGCCTAGCTGCTCTTCAGGAGTAAAGAGTGCTGATCTGCTCCCAGTAAGATCACAGCCTAGGAAACCCTATGCTGCAGTTCTGCTCTGTCACATGGAGTCACTGGAAGATGGAATGGACTTGATGGCACATAACAACAACAGTAACAACAACAACACAAGGGTAACGCCTTTAGCTAGTTCACATTTGACTTTGCACACATTTAATAGGAAATTTCTTTTTCTTCCTATGAGTGTTTGCCTGTGAGGTCAGTATAGACAAAACAAAACAAAACGAAACAAACAAACAAATGAAAAAAAAAAAACTCAAGGGATACTGATTGCAGTCAAGATGTTTTACATTATTCCCTCTCTTTGCTTCTCCCAAAAGTGAAGAACGTCTAGGTTTCAAATCTAACCAGCCGATTATTTGTGAGCTCTAATTGTGCACACACTATGGGCAATCCAGAGCTGTGGGAAACTCGTTCCATGCCTACCTTTCAGCCTCCTGTTCTCCACGCCTGAGAGCCTTATCTGGGGTCTCCTTCATCCTGAGTCCTTAACTACATTTATTCCCCACTGTTGCTATCCTCTTCCCACCCTCCCCCAATATTGTTCCCTTCAATATAGGCTTTTCTCACCCCAGATCAAGGATGATATTCTCAATATTTATAGTACAGTGCATTGTGCTACTAAAATATTCCTTACAATACCAAAAAATAACATCTGCTTTCCAAGAAGCCTGTGTTTTTGAATCCCATCCGAAAATGCCTTTTCTTTTGCACTTCTATTGCCTGCTGTTTACACTGTTAATA
Source organism: Elephas maximus indicus (assembly GCF_024166365.1). Classification (NCBI taxonomy): domain Eukaryota; kingdom Metazoa; phylum Chordata; class Mammalia; order Proboscidea; family Elephantidae; genus Elephas; species Elephas maximus. Next base: position 16,318,031 of record NC_064830.1, read on the forward strand.
TTTTTAGCCCGCTTATTGTGGGATATTGTTATGTAAGAAGGTGTTTCAGGACAACATTTACTGAGAAGATTCTCCTTGAGATCCAGTTGCTTTATAATTTCGCATGTGCCACTGAGTCCCTCAGTGGCTAAAGCTTAATTGGCTTTGATATGCCACTAATGGCAAAGAAGCTGGTTGTTTAGAGAGCTGCTTGCTGCTGTTCAGCCTCTCCTCCAAACAAAGGACTTGGCTGAGTAGCAATGTTATCAAAGATTTGCAGACAGGGACTGCAGAAGAGATCCTACTTTGGGTGGGAGTAGGGTGAAAGAGTTGGCTGTAGCCTGGGGTTTGGGATTGCTGACACTGGGACTCCCGATAATGGTAGCTTCTGTGTATTACCCTTGTGAATCCTCAGCAGGGTAGAGAATTGAATTTCTTCTAATACATATTTGAGAACAGCAGCAATAGCTCCTGGATGGGAAGAGAAGATTCTAGTCTGGGGACAAAGAGGAGAAAGGGATGAGAACATTGCATGGAAAATAAAATCCAAAGAAAGGGAAAAATAGGCATTCATCCTTTTTGAAAATAACCAAAAGGCCTTAGAAGGTCGGAATGCCCCCTTTAAAATGGAGGTTCAAATCTACATTCATGAATAGATGCACCAAGTTATAAATGGCTTTATGATTTTGCTCATGCTGATTCTGTGACTCATTAATACCCTTTCCTGCCCTGTTTCACGCTTTCTCCTACTTACTCTCCAAGGTCTAACTTAAATGTGTAATCTGCTTCAAGTCTCAGGTCAAAAGAAATCACTCTGTCTTCTACTTATTCATAAAATCACTCTATCTTCTACTTACTCATAACACAAGAGCTGGAAGTCCTGTTTCTCAGGAAAAGCACTCATTTTACCCATAGAATGTTTGCTTCCCACAGCCTGGGCCAGACACCCTTTTGTTTGTGACGGATCCCATCCCAAAATGGTTACAGTTGTATGCACAAAGCAAGTGCTTAGAAAGTGTTCATCAAGTTGAACACAGCTTAGATATTTTGAACCTGAATGATGAAAGTCTTTTGGAGATAATGTGTTTCAACTTTGCCACTGTAGAAGACTATGACTTTGGATGACCACCAGATAATGAAGGTCACAGTTTGTGTGTGAAATATACACCAAGGTAGAGACACAAAGAGGAGTTTATCAGAGAAATTCCCAAATCCAATAATAAAAGCAATCCCAAACCCCTCACAACAAGAATCACAGATGGAACAAGAGATGCTAAAGAAGGGTGTATTCATGTGTCAAATATTGTTTTTTCATAGCAGAGGCAAAATTAACAATCCAACAGAAAGAATTTGAGAACGGGAATACTAAAAATGAACCTTCAGATGAGACACAGGCATTTCTTTTTATATTTGTAACTATCTCATGCCACTTCTTAAGACTTACTGCAGGGGAAAAAATAGCTACTTGTGTAATGTCTATGACTTGTATGTCTTACTGGATTGTGAGCTTCATAATGTCAAGGGTTTTGTTATTCACCTTTGCATCACTTTTCCTAATATACTCTCCCTATACATAGTGCCTGGTGCATTGTAGGTGCTTGGTAAATTCTTAAATGAAGTCATGGTGCTAATTGGGTAATTAGTCAGTCATTTGACAAACATGATTAAGAAGTTACTCTGGGATATCGCTTTTCTAGGCACTGGTTGGTATATAAAATTAAGTAAAGCATAATTTCTGTCTGTAAATGGCTCACAATTTCATGGAACAGTATACCTTTTGTGTTTGCAAATTTCAGTGACATATGTGAGGTAAATAGCCAAGAAGATTCTCCAAGGAAAAGTTGTTTAAGTGCACTTGGAATGATCAGACAATGCTGCACAGGGGAAGCGTTCAACCAGTATTTTGAAATAGAAATTTTCCAGGTAGATTAGGGGGCAAACATCATCCAAAGTAGATGGAACAATACGGGCCATCGTGTAGATATGAGAGGGTTCAGGGAACTGCAAGTAATTAAGCATAAGTAATATATTGTTTTTTTTTTTTAATATATTACTTGGTATTTCCTTGACGTAGAATGTCCCGTATCATTCTTCTGAAAACATCTCTAATCATTCCAGGTACAAAAGGGCCATCAATATTATTAACCATAACAATGCTTTAGTTTTCTGAAATGTCATTTATTAGTATTTAGCTCTTACTGACACTCAGTTGATAACAAGAAACAGTGGTGCAACTTATGTGGACCAAATATATTCATTACTTGAAGACCAACATGCTTCATTTTTTGAGAATAACTTTAAGTAGCACACAGTCACAGAAATATAGTCACTTCGGTATTTAAAGGATACCATAGATAATCTATTTTAACCCATTGCCATCAAGTGGATTCCTACTCATAGTCACCGTGTAGAACAGAGTAGAACCGCCCCATAGTTTCCAAGAAGCGGCCGGTGGATTCGAACTAGTGACCTTTTTGTTAGCTGCTGAGCTCTCAACTGCTATTAATCCCTTCATTTTAGAGATGAAAAAACTAAAGCCAGAGAGGTTGAATGACCTGACCAAAGTGGCACACTGTTAACTAGAGACCGACTCATAGTTAGTATCATGGACACATCAAATGTCATTACTACAAGACTCTTAGGATCATCAGGTATTAGATGAAGAGACTGAGGTCAAGATAGGTTGAGAGAATTGTTCAAAGTTTCAGAGTGACTGGGGTAGAGCCCGGGTCCCCTAACACATATCAGTGTTTTCCCTTGATATCATGATGATGGTAAACCCTCGTGGTGTAGTGGTTAAGTGCTACGTCTGCTAACCAAAAAGTCAGCAGTTCAAATCTACCAGCTGCTCCTTGGAAACACCATGGGGCAGTTCTACTCTGTCCTATAGGGTCACTATGATTCGGAATCGACTCGAAGGTAACAAGTTTGGTTTTGGGGTTTTTATCATGATTATCCATAAGCAGATGCGAATTAAGAAGAGAAAGGTTTAGAAAGGGAGCTATGGAGGATGGGAGGGAAGGACTGGAAGAGAAGTGTGTTAAAGAGAGATTACCTTCACCTGTTAAAACCATGTTTTCCAACTAATATGATAAACAAAAACTCCTTATAATGTAGAAATCTCTCAAAGCTTGCATTTTCCAGACCCCAGTGTGGATCCGACACCCTTGTTCTATGCCTATCCGACTCCTAGTGGTTACCTTGAATGTAGAATTTACACGACTGTTATCAAACTGGTTAACTGGTTTATTTATATCCTACATTATACTGAACTCTTTGAGGTCAAGAACTACGTGGCCATCACTCATCTCTGTAGTCTAAGACTTAGAACAATGCCTGGCAAATAACTTTGCTCAATAAATGCTTGCGAGATGAATATTCAGCAACAGATGAATGGCCCCAAAGAGACTGTCAAACATTTGCATAATTCTTTTTACCTCATTTTAAATACCTGGCATTTAACCCAAACTTCCCATATATGGCTTATCTACAATTGGGGGAAAAAAAAATCAGTAAATGGTGCTGAAGTTACTTAAATCTCCAAGAAGAGAACAGATGGTGAATTTAAAAAAAGTTATGAAAAGACGTTAATGGAAAAGAAGACAATGGCAGGAGAAATCAATGCTTTGTCTGTTGGCGTCAATCTGGGTGAAGTCATCAGAGGAACTCCAAAAGTTTTCATCTTGTTTTTGTTCCACTTTTGACCCAGTTTCTCTCTGCAATCAATCCACAAGCTGTAGCCAAGGACTCTGTGACACTCAGTGACATTCACTCCAACTGGCAAAGAGAATGTGACAATCAGGCCTATTTTTAAGTAGCAGTTGAATTGAATTCATGTTAAGAAAGAAAAAAAAAAAAACAACAAAAAACGGAAGGAGGCTAAAGAGAATGAAAGAGAGAGAGGCTTTTAAGAGAAAGCCCTGCTGTGAAAAGCCCCATCAAAATGCCTCAAAAGCTCTTCTCCACTTGGGAACCTGACAAGGACAGGAATGAAAGAAAAGTCCAGTGCAGGAGTTGTTGGAAGAGTTAACTCTTTCTGTACTGATATTTGTCCACAGCCTAAGTCTCTGAAAAGGGATTTTTTTGACATTCTGCCTGTCATGGATACTGTAAAGCCACAGAGACACCATCAGGGACTCAAGTACCCACAGACTCAGCCACTTCCACAGGTTTGATGAGGACAGTCACCGATGAACAACTTGTATATGTTTGCAGGGGAAAGGAGGTGGATAAGGCAATGGTGTAGCCACCAATGAGAAAAATCTGAGCAAAATCCTTGGAATTGACAGGATTTTGCTGACTAAATTCTGAGTAGGGATTAGGGTTTAGGGTAATTGTTCTCCAACCTAGGGAATTCCAAAGGATTTTGGGGAGAGAAAAAATAGATAGAATTCTAATTTATTTTTGATAGGATTTGAGGGATATGTTCGAAAAAATATTCAATTTTATCATAGAATTCACACCAAATTAGGAAGCGTTACAGATTGAATAGGAAACCCTGGTGACGTAGTGGTTAAGTGCTACAGCTGCTAACCAAAAGTTTCAAATCTACCAGGTGCTCCTTGGAATGGATTAAAGTGTGTCCTCCCAAAATATGTACACCCTAAGCCAACACCATAATTCAAAGGCATCAGTTGTTCTTCTGGCTTCCTTATTCATTGTCCAGCTTTCACATACATATGAGGCGATTGAAAATACCAGGGTTAGGTCAGGTGCACTTTAGTCCTCAAAGTGACATCATTGCTTTTTAACACTTTAAAGAGGTCTTTGGTGGCAGATTTGCCCAATGCAATACATCATTTGATTTCTTGACTGCTGCTTCCATGGGCGTTGATTGTCTGTCAGTATGGCGAAGAATATTGAATGTACCATGGACTGCCAGAAGAACAAACAAATCTGCCTTGGAAGAAGTATGGCCAGAATCCTTCTTAGAAGAGAGGGTGGCTTCAGTCCCTGGAGAAAGACATCATGTTTGGGAAAGTAGAGGGCCGGTAGTAAAGAGGAAGACCCTCAATGAGGTGGATTGACATAGTAGCTGCAACAATGGGCTCAAGTATAGCAACGATTATGAGGATGGCACAGCACCAGGCAGCGTTTCATTCTGTTGTACTTGGGGTTGCTGTGAGTCAGAGCCAACTTGATGGCACTGGGTAGCAACAACAACAATTCTCTACACCTGTGGTTATAACCCCGTTTGGGAAAGGGCTGTCTTTGTTGAAGGAATCCGTGTGGCACAGTGGTTAAGTGCTTGGCTGCTAACCAAAAAGTCAGGAGTTCAAACTCACCAGCTGCTCTGTAGGAGAAAGACATGATAGTTGGCTTCTGTAAAGATTTACAGCCTTGGAAACTCTATGGGGCAGTTCTGCTCGGTCCTATAGGGTCACTATAAGTGGGAATATACTCCATGGTAATGGGTCTTTGGTTTTGTCTTTGTTATGTAAATGAGGCAGGATTAGTGTAAGGTGTCTCTTGAGTCAATCTCTTTTTTATTAAATCAACAGTTAAGTCTCTTGTAGCAACTGTGTTTGTTTTTTCTTTAATATATTTATTTAAAGAAAAATATCTTATTGTGTTAGGTGAAAGTTTACAGAACAAATTAGGTTCCCATTCAGCAATTTTTATACAAATTCTTCTGTGACATTGGTTATAATTTTCACAATATGTCAGCATTCTCATTATTTCCATTCTGTAGGTTCTATTTCCATTGATCTAGCTTCCCAATCCCTTCTTGCCTTCTCGTCTTTGCCTTTGGGCAAATGTTGACCATTTGGCCTCATATAGTTGATTGTTTAAGGAAATACATTTCTCACAGGTGATATTGTTTATTTTATAAGCCAGTCTATTATTTGGGTGAAAGGCAACCTCCAGGAGTGGCTTCACTTCCAAGTTCAAAGGATATCTTTGGATGATAGTCTTGGGAGCTCCTAGTCTCTACTGGTCCAGTAAGTCTGGCTTTTCTTAGGAACTGAGCCAATCTCTTCTGAGATATAAAGGAGATTAAAGAAGCAAGAGAGCAAGCAGAGATGGGGGATGTTGATGCCAAGCCACGTAGAGATTTCCAATGAACCAGGAAACAAGCCGAAGAGACACGGACCTTCCCCAAGAGCTGACAGAGAGAGAAAGTCTTTCTTTAGAGCCGGCGCTCTGAATTCAGATGTCTAGCCTCCTAAACTGTGAGAAAATACATTTCTGTTTGTTAAAGCCACCCACTTGTGATATTTCTGTTTTAACAGCAGTAGATAACTAAGATAGGTAGTTTAAAAATTGTCAAAATCAGCCACAAAAGGAAACTCTAGAGCAATAATTTGAGTTGTAAAATTGGGGTCATTTACCAGTCTTCTTGCTGTTACCAATTTCCTCAGTGAGACAGATTTTTTTCTTTTTTTCTCAATGGACTAGAGTGAGTTGTAGGAAACTCCCCGGAAGAGTCTTAATTTATAGGAAAATGGAAAGGAGAAAGGAAAGTGATGTGTGGTAGAGGAGACCCCTCTCTGGATATTGGGATGTTTGGCATATAGTCCAGTTTCTGGAGTTTTCTGGGCCTCCAGCATCAGTTTGAGGGTCTAGCATTGGTGAGAACAAAGTGGGTGAAGCTTACTTACCAGATTGCAGGCTTTCTGCTTTGCCACCACAGAGCTGTCTCAGTACCCTGATCCCAGTCATCAGAATCATTGATGTTTGTGTATGGGAGGAGCACATAGCAAGGGCGTGGAGGCCAAGTGCACAACTTCTGAAACACTTGGAAGGAGACACAGATGGAACACTTCTCTCCTCTGCCTGGCTCTAAGTGGTGGCCGCAGCCTCCCAAGGTGGGAGTGAAGCACAGGACTCTTGAAGTTGGTTGGATTTTGTCTACTCAGGCTGTAATTGAAATGTAAGATATCCTGCTCTCAACCCGTGCAGCCTATACTGCTACATGACTCTCCTTGTTCCAATGAACAGATGACAAGGCTTTCTTGGTCCTTATTTGATAACAAATCTTCTCACTGTAATGCCAGTGACTACGAGGGACTATAGGCTAGGAGGCAAATGTTCAGGAAGGCACCCTCAACATCACCATGATATTTTTAGGAGTGCCCTAAAGCCTCTACCTACATTTGCAGGATCTCTTCATCTTGCCCTTTTTCAAATGAAAAAAGATTAAGGTAAATCATAAGTTACATGTATGGGGTAATGCTAAAGGTGAGACATAACCCAAACATATATTTTCACATTTGTATTTTTAGCATTTTGCCCCTTTGTAATGTTTTTGATATTCCAGTAACTTTAAAATTCACATACATTACTGAGAAATGATAACCAATTCTCTTCCTCTTTCTTTCTATCTCTGCATTGCTATTACTCATGCTAAGTAGCTACTCTTTGAGCTGCACTTTTCTGTTTTGTCAGCACTCAACTGATGAATGAGTTCTATTTAAAGTCACTGAAGGGCAGAACACCTTAAAAATCCTAGATCAACACATATTTTACGCAACGGCTATCTAAGGACTTTTCCTTGAATATGGCTGACTGTTTTTTGGAGAACCTGATTTTAATTGTAATGCTGTATGTGATTCTGGGGTATGCTCCAACCAGGTGCTAGTTCCTTTTAAAAAATTATCCACACTCTTTGAAATTTCAGGTCAATTGCTAGAAACCCTATCCCTTGCAGGGGGCAGGGAGCCAGGATAGATTAGTGGGTTATCAGCCACTCTGCCTTCATCAGGGATTGGGGTCTGAGAAGCCAAAGTTAAGAGACAGTAATTTTATCCGAGACATTTTAGGGTGAAAATAATAAATGCTACATAATGAATGGAGCTCTGGTGGTGTGGTGATTAAGAGCTCAGCTCCTAACCAAAAAGCCAGCAGTTCAAATCTACCAGCTACTCCTTGGAAACCCTATGGGACAGTTCTACTCTGCCCTCCAGGGTGGCTATGAGTCAGAATTGACTTGATGGCAATGGGTTTGGTGTGTATATATATAGATATTATATATATATTTTATATATATATATATATATATATTTGTTTTGGTTACATGATGGCTATCTTCCATGACACACTGAGTTATCTCATGGGACATGTTCTAATCTTAGCCTATGAGCTAGCATTACTCTATGCCTTTCACAGATGAGGAAACTGAAGTTAAGAGAGCCTACTGAACTTGCCCAAAGTCACACATCTAGGCTGGCATGTGAGATTCTGGTCTTGTTACAATACACTGACTCCTAAGAGAAAACACTTTGGTAAATGTGAACCAAAACTTGTTTAAAATCCTCTATGACCAGAGCTACCCTATGAAATTCAGGGTGTCAATTTGAGAGAAAATGTAATAGACTTTTAAAAAATCTGATTAACTTACTGTTTAATGAAAATAAAATATTTCTGCTATAGCCAGTAGGAAGACCGCATCAATATATTCGTTTTTCCTTGAGCAAGTATGTGAGTCTTTTTCTCTGAATAGCAGTTATACACAGGAGAAGGGGAAGTGTCTTGGAGTTTCTGTACTTGTGTTTGTGTGTATGTGTGAGTTTGTACGTGTATGTTTGAGAGGGAGCCACAGTCACCTTCATATAGCGCTTATATATACAGAGAACCTGGCTATGGAGAAAGAGGAATTCAGATCCCAGCAAAAGAATTATCTTTCATCCCTTATACTGTTTGACTTTTTTTAGTGTGTATAATTTTTTTTTTTTCTGGGGGGGGAAAAAAAAAAGAAACCCAATACATCTTGCTTCTGTATCTATGGAAACAAAATGAGTCTCTATACCTACTTCCTATAGGGTTGCCATGAGTTGGAATAGACTCGACACCAGTGGATTTTTTTTTCTACCTACTTTCTAGTGGACCATGAAGAAATGTTCAGTTCTTTGATTTTATTGGTTCTTATGGTTCTTCTAGAAACTACAGAGAGACTGAGGAGGAATGAGTTCTTCTCTCCACGAATAGGGGCTGCCGATCGCAGGGGAGAACTGTGGGCACTGGAATCCAGAAGAGATTCTACTTTACATAATAACCCGTTAGTTGGCAGAGGCAAGTTTTTCAGTGGCTCGCCTCAACAAAACAGGGGAAAGTACTTGAAAAGCGCCACTGACACAGTTTAATAAAACAAAAGCAGCACTGTTTTGTATTTCACTGCACAACACGAGCGACACACAATATTGCCAAATTCTGGTTTATTCAAATCCCTCAGCTCCCAAAATCATTACTGAAATCTCACATGTGGTGCTTTAGGAACCTACCATCTTGCCTGTCCTCCTGTAACCCAGTTCTTTCTGAGCTGCTTTCTTCTCTCCAGGGGTTTTCATTTTCGTGTCTGCTTCCGTTTGAGAGGAACAGGAACCTGGAGGCCAGAGATCAAATGCGGGCTCTCCCACAAACAAGGTAACTTGTCGTTTTTCTCTATGGCTTTCTGTCTGCGATATGAGGGAGATGGACAAAGCAGTCTCTAAGATCCCTTCTGGCTTGCAGAGTTGACATCTATGTTCTAGTTCATATGAGAAACCCAGAAGTCCAGACCCTCTCTGTGTCAACTTGAAGATCAAGAAGAATTTTAAAATATTCTAGGAAAAACGGTTCCTGTGAGATGCACCAACTTTAGTGCCCCCAGTTTTTGGTGAACCCATATGGATACACAGTCCACAATTGTTGTGAAGGCATCTCGTTATCGTTGTTGTTATGGATTTTATAAGTGTGTTCCTCACTTAGCCTCTAAATCCATTACAAAGAAGAAATACACATTTAAATATTTATTATTATCTGAGATTGTGGTCATACACTTCCTTATCCTCCCACTTCCATCTGCTCCATGATTGTCTGAACAGATGGGTGTTGCACCCAGATCTAAAAGCCAGAATACAAGGGTTCTGTAATTTGAACTAAAAGGAACTATCAAAGGCAAACGTGGTATACAGTCATGCCATTCCTTTTCTTCGGCCGTTCCTTACTAGTTGAGCAGGAACTTACTTCAGAGTGTTTTTGAAACTCACATTAGTATGTCAGGGAAGAAAACAAAGGGAATAATGACTATTCAATTACTGAGGTGTTCTGGGTTTTCTTGCTCCATTTGGCAGCACTGTCTACCTAGTGGAAACCCTGGTGATGTAGTGGTTAAGAGCTATGGCTGCTAACCAAAAGGTCAGCAGTTAGATCTAAAGCCACCAGACCTCCTTGGAAACCCTGTGAGCAGTTCTACTGGGTGGCAACAGGTTTGGACAATTATGGTAGAAGGGCTTAAAAGTAGAAAATTGGGTAAAAAAATGGGAAAGGCATAATAGATATTTCAAAAGAAACCTTTATCATTTATATAACTAGATGAAAGTTATTTATAGTCAATTTCTTATGCCCTGATCACACCCAGCTATCTGGTGTCCTTTTTCCTTTTCTATTTTAGCAATTGCCAAAAAGTTAAGTGATCCTTGTGGTTCTGTTAAAGTTTCCATCCTCATCCACGCCTCGAGTTGGGGCATCCGGACGCCTAGCACCTAAATTTTTGATAACTGTGATGCATAAACCGAGCAGAGAAGGAGACTAAAAACTTTTGGAAAGAGTCAGGGAGAACTTCTTTTCCAGTTGTTGCTAGGTGCTGTTGGGTCAGTTCCAACTCATAGCTACCCTATGCACAACAGAACAAAATACTGCCCGGTCCTGCACCATCCTTACAATCTTTGTTATGCTTGAGCTCATTGTTGCAGCCACTGTGTCAGCCCACCTTGTTGAGGGTCTTCGTCTTTTCCGCTGGCCCTGTACTTTGCCATGCATGATGCGCTTCTCCAGGGACTGATCCCTCCTGACAACATGTCCAAAGTATGTAAGATGCAGTCTCGCCATCCTTGCTTCTAAGGAGCATTCTGGCCTTACTTCTTCCAAGACACATATTCCTTTCCAGAGCTCTTTAAAATAACTCTTCTAATTATTTTTGTTACTAATGACCATTGTGATTAAGAGTTTGCCTGCTACCCAAAAAGTTGGGATGTCGAATCTACTGGCTGTCTTTGGAAACCCTATGGTGCAGTTCTACTCTGTCCTATAGGGTCTCTTTAAGTCGGAATTGACTTGATGGCAATAGGTTTTTTGGTTTTATTGACCATTGTGGAATCTAATGTAATAATTTACACATAATATTATTTATATGTTATCTATTATATAAATAAATATGACACAGCTTCCATTATTGAGGTGAGACAAGCACATGTAATTTTTATAATATCGTAAGTAAAGAGTCCTGGTGGCACGGTGATTAAAGCGATTGACTGCTAACAAAAAGTCAGCAGTTTGAAACCACTTGCAGCTCCACAGGAGAAAGACGTGGCAGTCTGCTTCCTTTGAGATTAACAGCCTTTGAAACGCTATGGGGTAGCTATGAGTTGAAATCGATGACAGCAGTGGGTTTATACATTAAAATAAAGGCTATGTCAAAGGTACAAGACATATACTTCAGAGGTAAAAGGGATTGAAGAGTTGTTACTTGGGGGACTAGAAGAAGTGGTAGTTGAGCAAAACCAACAGTATACGTAGGATTTAATGAAGTGGAGTAGAAAGGGAAGAACGTTCCTGAAATTTTACATAATGGCTGCTTGGAGGCGAGGCATTCATGTTGAACTTACTCTCACACAAACTTACTCTCAAAACACCACTCAATTCAGTCAGCTCAGCGGAAATACCAGTTGAACCCATTATTTGCCAAGAAGAAGACAAAATAACCAGCAGGTTTATCAAAGTTTTTTTTTTTTTTTTTCCTTTTTCCCCAATTATTGCCTTGGTGTCATACAGATTCTGGCATAATCTGCCTTAAAAGGTCTATTGTTTAGAGGAATGGGTTTCCTTTTGCAGAAATAAAACAAATAGGTTTCTGTTTGTTTTGTGTGGGCAGCTTGGGATATTATAAAGAAGTGATATAATGCAGAGAAATTGCCGTTCAGAGATGTGACATGGCTTGTTTTGAACTGTTCTCAGCGGAGTGGATGGAGAAGTGTCAGGATTGTCCTTTGCCAGCAGGGTGCACATTGGAGAGCACTAACACCACTGTTTACCTGAACAGCTGCCGAAAGCCCTGCATCCTCCACGACTCTTAATCTTTTCCAACTGAGCAAAATGTTCAGCATGAACTTTTAAATATAGTGACACCTCGTGTGGCCAATCTGCTGAAATTTGCAGCAGGAAACCAGTAATAGGGAAAGCTGTGAAGGTTTGCAGTGATTAAATGCTGCCAAGAGTCCGCATTTTCTTTACGAAAGTCAAGATGGTTGGCTTGGCAATTGACAATCAGATGTGATGGTGGCATCTTTGCAATGCATAATTATATCTGAATTACTTGGGTGGCGAAATCAAACTTAAAGCTTGAAGCTGTGAGCTTTCCAGTAGGGCAAACTCAGAATTTTTAAAATATTTATTTCAAACTAATGATTGTAATCTATACAATTGTATTCATTACTTTGTAACAAATACTATACTTTAACATTCTTTATACATGGTACAATAAATAGAATTCACAATATAATCTCTGATTTGATCGATAAGGCTTTTTCATTGCTGTTATAACCATGGTCCTTAATTAGCTATATATGGGATATATCTATATCTAGATATACCTATATCCTATATTTACATATAGATCTATATCTATAATCTACACATATGGATATAGATATATATATATGGATATATATGGAGATAAATAAAAAGAATGAGAGATTTTATATATACTTATATATATATTTTTATATATACACACATATCCATCTATTTTTCTATATATAGATAGCTATATAAAACCTATAGATAGATACATGCATACATAGATGTATGCATGTATTTGATATTTTCCATGCTGAAGGAAATGAGTGAGTATTATGTCCATTCACCGGTAGTATTTAGGGAAGAGACCAAACCACAAACCAAGCCTGCTGCCACTGATAACATTCCAACTCATAGCGATCCTCTAGGACAGAGTAGAACTGCCCCACAGGTTTTTCAGGGAGCGGCTGGTGGATTTGAACCACCAACCTTTTGGTTAACAGCTGAGCTCTTAACCAGTGCACCGCCAGGGCTCCCTTTAGAGAAGGGAAAGGAAAGCTAATTTGCTTCAACCAACATTTATTATTTACTGTAAGATTAAGACTACTGAATGAAATAGTCTGTCCTTTCAATACTCTCACCCTCACAGGATAGTGTGAGAGAGAGAGAGGTGCTGAGGCCCTTTTAATGTAGCTGCAGTGCGAACATACAGAACTGTGGGAACACGGAGGAGGAGTGTGTGTTTAGACCCGGAATCAGCAGAGGATTTCTGTGAGGCCTGACGCCTGGGGCTGATCATTCCTGCTCCTAGTTCTAAACTCTTTGTACCCCGAGGGCTTAGTAAACTTTCTAATGAATTAAGCAATTGTTGAATGAATAAATATATATGAAAGTATTCTACAACTTTTACTGCTCTATAAAAATGTCAATTGTTGTTACAATGAGTAATGACAGTATTTCTGACTTGACCAATAGCTTGTTATGCAACCTGAGAAAAGTCATTTAACTTTGGTAATGCAGTTTTCTTAAACGTCAAATGAAGAGTTGACCTAGATAACTTGAAAATGATTTTCATATCTAAAATGTATAATTTCTGATTTTAAAAAATAAATGTTTTCATGTTAAACAGAAGTAAAAATATAATTAATTGCATTTTAAAATCACATAGCCATGTTTAAATAAACCACATGTATAAATACTTCTGCAAGTATAGGGCTACATTTGCAATGTGGTTGATTTTCTCTTCTCTAAAGCCAATTTCAGATTTGCTTAAGACAAGGTACATCTATTTAATTTCTGTTAATATTGGGGATAGACACTCAGCTACACCAAATAAAGGCAAAATGTGCTAGGTTATTCAAAATGATCCCTCAGGAAGATGACAAAAATACTTCAATGTTATTAAGCTCCTTAGAACCTTTATATGACAGATATCATGTAAATAAAATTACAGATTTGATATTGAGCAAAAACTGAAAACCACCTGAAAAGATAATCTGAGAAACATTAACATGAACCTCCTATAATTTTCACCTGGAAAATCCATCCTATGCTGGGTCAAAGCACCTGAGTCTGCATCCTCTTCACACAATCCATGTCTGGCAGACTTCAGCCTGGAATTCTCTTCATGTGGGATATCTTGCCAGTTTCTCCACCAGCACCATACCCATTTAGGATCGAAAAGGGAGGGTGGGTTTCTCCTCTGAACATAAGCAGTTTGGGGCCTTTCCTATTTATTTTGAAGTACTGACTTAAAATAAGAATTGAACAACCTATCAATTGGCTGCTAACCAAAAGGTCAGCAGTTCGAATCCACCAGGTACTCCTTGCAAACCCTGTAGGGCAGTTCTACTCTGTCCTATAGGGTCTCTGTGAGTCGGAATTGATTCGATGGCAGTGGTTGGTTGGTTGGTTGGATCAGTTCTCTCTGCTGCATCTTACTAGCCAAGTGATCTGGGCGAGCTACTTAACCTCTCTCATCTTTAGATGTCTCATCTAGAATTTAAGATAGAATCTTCCCCTGCCAACTTGTTATGTAGACACATTAAAAATATACGCTAAAAAGCTGTATATTGTTTTAGATTGGTTGTTGTTGTTAGATGCTGTGGGGTTGGCCCCCAACTCATGGCAACCCCATGCACAACAGAACAAAATGCTGCCTGGTCCTATGCCATCCCCATGATCAGCTGCGGATCAGACTGTTGTGATCCATAGGGTTTTTACTGGCTGATTTTTAGAAGCGACCACCAGGCCTTTCTTCCTAGTTGGTCTTAAGTTTAGAAGCTCTGCTGAAGGCTATTCAGCATCATAGTAACACAGAAGCCTGCGCTGACGGATGGGTGGTGGCAGTGCATGAGGTACCTTGGCCAGGAATTGAACCCAGATCTCCCCAATGGAAGGCAAGAGTTCTACCACTGAATCACCAACATCCCCTTTAAACTGGTAAGATGTTATGAATACAGCCGTCAAGGCAATTCTGACTCATAGTGACCCTATAGGACAGAGTAGAACTGCCTCATAGGGTTTCCAAGGAGCAGCTCCTGGATTCAAACTACTGACCTTTGGATTAGCAGTCAAGCACTCAAACGCTGTGCCACCAGGGCTCCCTTGAGTTTCTACTACATGCCAAATACCATGTTAGAGGTTTTCTGTAGGAAATGAGGATTGCTATCCTTATAGTATGGAGCCCTGGTGGCCTAGTGGTTAAGAGATCTGCTGCTAACCAAAAGTCGGCAGTTCGAATCCACCAGCTGCTCCTTGGCAGTTCAAATCCACCAGCTGCTCCTTGGAAACCCTATGGGGCAGTTCTACTCTGTCCTATAGGATTGCTATGGGTCGGAATCAACTCGATGGCAATGAGGTGTAGGTAGAAAACTGAAGTTCAGAGAAATTAGGTATTTTCTTCAGGCGCATATCACCAGGATTTGGTATGGAAAATACGTACATTTTATCATCTTTCTGACTTCACTACTGAAGTCAGCCTTGCTGATTTTCTAGTAACGGTGGTGCTTATTTTTAATAAGATGAAGGCAGTCAAAACAAAAAACCCACTACTGTCGAGTCAATTCCAACTCATAGTGACCCTATACGACAGAGTAGAACTGCCTCATAGAGTTTCCAAGGAGCACCTGGTGGATTCAAACTGCTGACCTCTTAGTTAGCAGCCGTAGCACTTAACCATTATGCCACCAGGGTTTCCGATGAAGGCAGTAATTATTAAAATTTCCTGAAGTTTATCTCTCCCCCACTCTTTTTTTCTGAAAAGAGGCCTGTTATTTTGACTTTACTCATGACTTGATTTTCTTTAAATGTTGAGAGTAATCTCAGAAATCGTGTCATCTAAACTTTTCCATTGTAACAAACTGACTCATGGAGCAGGGGTTTTCTCAATTTCTCTCAGGTATTTGGTGACAGAATTAAATCTAGAGTTCAGCATCTTGACTGTTCTACTTCTTTACTCACTATTTTTAAAATGAAGGCCATTTTTCAGTATCAGTATGGCCTCTACCTATTATTTTCCACTATTTTAATTAACCTATCTTGAGTACCTACTGGAACTTCTGGTGTGCCTGCTGTGTGCATTAATTCATTTATTCTTTCAGTAAATATCTATAAAGAACTGAACTACATATCATGCTGGTTTTCCAAAGATTAATAAAACACAGTCTTTAGTCCTCAAGGAATTTCCATTCTAAAATAGGAAGGCAGGCTTGTAAACAAGTAGATGAGATATTAAAGATTTGGTGGTAGAAATCTATGCAGGGATGAGTTTGGGCATCGTATTAATTTCCTATTGCTGCTGCTAGAAATTATTACAGTCTTAATGGATTGACACAGACATGTATTATTATAATATAATTCTGGGGATCACAACTCTGAACTGCGCCTTCTAGGCTAAAGCCAATTTATCAGCAGAGCTACGTCCCTTTAGGAGGCTCCAGGAGAGAATCCATTTCTTGAGTTTTTCCAGTTTCTAGGGCTGCCTACATTCCTTGTCTAGTGGCCTCCTCCTCGGTCTTCAAAGCACATCACTTCAGTCTCTGCTCTCATCATTACATATACTCTCTCCCTCTTATGAGGACACTTTTGATTACATTGGAGCCACTCAAATAATCCAAGACAATTTCCCCATCTCATCTTAGTCACAGCCTCAAAAGTCCCTTTCATTATGTAAGGTAAAATATTCATGGGTTCTGAGGATTAGTACATGGACATCTTATAGACAGGCATTATTATTATTCTGTCTACTGCAGTCTCAGCTAATTGCGAGGGTGAGGTGCGTTGAAAATGATAACAGGTAGAGAAGAATCAAGGAGAAAGTTAATGAGAAACCGAATTCTGGAAGCAGTAGAGGGGGTGGAAGGGTTGAAAACAGAGAAATAAAGAATTAGGAACTGATAACTAATCTTCTGAGGTGGATGGACGGTAGGAATGAATGGGAGCAAGCTATGAAGTTACCAAATTTATGATGTGGGATGCTGGATAAATTAATATGCATTTAGTGAGACAGAGAATGGGAGGAAGAAGATTGTGGTAATGGTGTTGTTGTCAGTAGTGTGGTGGCAGAATGTGTGTGTATGTGTGAAAGATGTTGGGGGCGTTTAGGAAAAAAGAGTTCAGTCTTGGAGACATTGAGTTTATGGTTTTTGTGGTATAATCTAATGAGATGTTCAAGAAGTCATTTCATGTATTTTCCGCCTTTCCTCCCTCTTTCCTTTCCTCCTTTCTCCCCTCCCTTCCTTCCTTTCTCCTTCCTTCCTTCCTTCCTTACTTCTTTTAAAGGAGATTTATTAAGCAGTTAACATATACTAAAAGGAGCCCTTTAGGTACATTGGTTAAGTGCTTGGCAGCTAACCGAAAGGTCAGCAGTTTGAACCCACCCACTGGCACCAAGGGAGAAAAGACCTGGTGATCTGCTCCTGTAGAGTTTACAGCTTAGAAAACCGTATGGGGCTGTTCTACTCCGTCATATAATGTTGCTATGAATTGGAATTGACTAGACACACAACAACAGCAACATCTACTAGACACGTGTTAAACATCAAGGACTACTGTTGAAGTGAGGTGTGGTCTGTGCCATAGTATTCAATGTTTGATCTCAAGGGAAAAGTATATGTCAGAAATACAGATTTGGAAGTCAGATATGTGTACCCACAAATGTACACACACAGTTGATTCTCATTATTCGCAGTTTGTTACGATCTGTAAGGTCACTGTGAACACTGAGTGAATACTGAACCATTGCTCCTGGGGTTTGGTTCCGGTGAGACTCTATTCACAATGTTTTTTTCAACTGACTACTACATAATTTTATTTTATTTTTAAAGATACCTTATTTAATAAATTTTGTTGATTTATTAACATCGAACTCATAGACAACAGCAGTAAAACTGATGCCTAAAAAAAGCTTATAGAACACACATATTTTCTACATAATGCGCTGTTTTGTGCTTAAGGACACTGGACAATTCTTCAGCATGGTGGTTGGAGGCCATTTTCAACAGTGAAATCACCAATGAAAAGCATGAAAATGTGAACAACATGGCACTAAATACATCACGAAACAGACACTTGGTAACAGTATGAGAGTGAAAACAAGAAAGCTGAATGTAGTCTTGTTTGACCTCAGCTGGTAATATGCACATCAGATGACTCAAATTTTTTGCCACCCTGCACATATCCATGAATGACTGCACAAGAAGCATGAGTATTGATTTTGGGGCTACAAATAAATTTTAATGAGTAGGAGAATTCACAAATATGGAATCTGCAAATAAGATCAACAGTGTATATGCACTTACACACAGGAACACTCATGTGCACACACACGTATAATGGAAACAATGACACTTGATAAAATTCCCCAAAAAGAACACACAGCATGGTGATAGGAAGAGAGTGGCAACAGTAATTTCCTGAGGAACACCAATTTAAGAGGAAAAGAAAAATAAATAAATAAATAAAATGACAACTAATTCAGAATATAGAAGAAGAGGTGAGAATATAGAAGGAAGACACCATAGGGAACAAAATCAAGTTAGCTGAGGGCAGAAAGAGTCCCATTGGAGCCACACTTGATGACCCAAAGATGAGTTTTGCCAGAACTGGTCCATCCATGGCAAAGGTGTAGCAATGGGGGGAGTGAGGCAGAGGGGTACACTTGTCCCCAGGCACATGTCCACGGGGGTGCCAGATAAGGCAAGGAATGACATTCTGAGGCACCACAAAAGTGAAAGTTACCTGACTGAGGCAGCCAGGCAAGATGGGCAAAGGCATTTCTGCAATTTAGAGATTGCCCTCTGCTCCTCTTCTTCCTGTAGTCTCTTCTGTCCATGGAGCCTAGTCATAGGCACAAAACTCTCCATGTTACCTGCTCTTGCTTAACTCAGCCTTCACTTTAACTGTGAATCCATGGGTCTACTTCTTCAAAGAGAATATGGAAACATAAGGCTACAAAGACTCAGAGCATCTAGCTACAAAGATGTGCATGTCCTCTGTCTATCTATTCATCTAGCGAGAAAGAACCAGTGGCACATTTTTACTAATTATTAGTTACCTAGAATTTCATATTTTTGCAAGGTGCTCTTGATCCTCCCTCTATATTTGGGAGATAGGCTTAACCAGGTCCATAACTTCCATTTTAAAGCTCAAAAAATCAAGACTTCTAAAGATAGCAGCATACAGGATGTGGGTTTTCTAATTCCCATTCCAGAGCCTTTTCCTTTTTGTGCAACAGGAGTTTGTTTACCAGGAAAGATTAAGAATGGGACACAACGAGAAGTTAGGAAGCACCAGGATTCCCACCATATTGACCTGAGCTCCAGTCTAGTGTCATGGATTTTTCCAAAGAAGATCCAAACTACAATTGTACTTTTGGACGTGTGATGAGAACTTGAAGTTTTATTTCAAAGAGGCAAATAAAGAGATGCAGAGGATGATTTTGACATTTTAGAATATATGTGAGGAAAGCTTTGACATCTGTGACCTCAGTAATTGCGAAGGCTCCATCATGCTGTGATGGGGGTGGGAGGCCAGCAGGCAGCCCCTGTCAGATACCATGTCAGCATTGATAAATGCGTTATTTGGTGCTCTGTCAAACTGCTCATGTTAGCTGGGCGTGATCTCTCTCTCGCATGGAACATGGGTTGCACCATCTGTTCACTTTGGAAGCATAATCTTGAGCCATACCCTGCGCCCAAGCCAGGCCTGAAACTTGCCTGACGTGGAGAGGACTTGAGTGTAGGGAGAGGCGCCAGGTCCGAACTTTTCGTGCACAAAGCCTTGGGCCCGCTTCAGGGTTTCAGAGGATAGCTTGTGTCTGACTGTGGCCCTGAGTTCTGATAAATCACCATCGCTGTCCCTACCATCCATTCAGGAATTGCTAGAGCCTTGGTTGAGTGCTAATGTTTTTATAATGTGCCTTCTTTGAGATGGACTGGGATCAGAAAGCAGGCTGTTAAATGCCCTTTGTTTCTTTTTAAACAAGGTCCTTTTAAAAATCATCACTCTCATCAAACCAGGGCTGGTGTCTCTGCTTGGCAGAGCCAACTGTGACCACAGTCAGCGCGGGTATTCTATCAAGCCACTCAAGCTCACTGTCAGCTGCAGGGGTCTCAAGCTCAGTGTCAGGAGGAGGATGGGATGAGGCTCTTGATTAATGTTTAAGTCCTTCGAGTACTCTGTCTTCGTGTCTAAGAAGCACCAGGGCATTGCTGGGATGATGAGGCAGAACCCTTGATTAGTTAAGGAGTCAGGCCTGACCACCAGCAGCAGAGAGCTATCGGAAGGAATGGCATGACTGGGTGGAACTCTGGAAACCCACAGTCCTGGGTTCCAATGCCACAGCTCTGCTGTTTAGTTTCAGGCAACTTTGGGAAAGTTAACAGACTCTCTGAGCCTCAATTTTTTTCTTTAATGAAAGGATTGTTTTTATTCGTGGAATAATAAAACACGAAATTGCTTCTTATGAGGCCTACTTCCTAACTCAATCAAAGCTGGTTTCTTTTGAGTTCAGATTCCTCAGTATCAGAGGGTTTCAAGTATAACTGCAACTGGAAGTTAAGTTAGCAGGATAACGTATCTCCCTACATAACATAAAATTATCGCATGCATACAAATGATACAGTGACCATATATTCTGAACCCAAATCTAAAACGTGGACTACCAATCAGGAGATCATTTGGGGGACAACAGAGTAAAATGATACCTATAAAAACCAAAACCAAACCCACTGCCATGGAGTCGATTCTGACTCATAGCAACCCTATAGGACAGAGTAGAACTGCCCCATAGAGTTTCCAAGGAGCGTCTGGCAGATTTGAACTGCCAACCTGTTGGTTAGCAGCCATAGCACTTAACCACTACGCCACCAGGGTTTCCAAATGATACCTATGGAGACAATAAAGTAAAATGCATTATTAATGGCATGGCTGAGAAGATTGAGAGCCTGAGAGCCTCCATTTACAGGCTCTCCAGTTTCTGTCCTAATGAAGGAATCCTGATTTTAGCATTCTTGTCTGAGAGGCACTTGAACTATAGGCAACTCACTGTCTCATAACATAGCTGATTACATCTGAATGATTCAAAACATGTTGGTGGCTTATTGTATGTGTTGACAAACTTTTTCTAGAAGGGACCTGATATTAAGTATTTTTTGCTTTATTGGCCGTGTGGTCTGGGGCACAACTGCTCACCTTGGCTGCTGGAACGGAAGAGCAGCCAGGCACAATATACATAGCAATGGGTGTGGATGTAGTCCAATACATTTTATTTACAAAAATGGGTGTCAGGCTGGACTTGGCCCTGTGGCCGTGGTTGACCCCTGGCTTACAGTGTTAAACACATTGTGTAGGCACAGATTATATTTATCCTAGCTGCAATTTTGAGTTTAAGAAAAGCAAATAAACAAACCAACTGAGGCAACCATTGTCTGCTTTCTTAAGTGCCCTGATAATTTTGCCATTCCCTTAACTAAAGTGAAGTCAGGAATTCATTCTAGATGGTCTTCTTTCAATCCCAAAATATGACATCTTTGCTTATTTTTCAGGCGATAAGATTCTAGCTTATTATTATTATTTCAGCCAAGTGTTATGGACTGAATTGTGCCCACCCAAAAAAAAACTATATGTTGGAACCCTAACCCCCATATCTGTGGGTGTGATCTTGTTTGAAAATAGGGTTTCTTTTGTTATGTAAATGAGGCCATATCAGCTTAGGGTGTGTTCTAAACTTAATGACTTCCACATTGTAAGGAGCAACATAGACACAGAGACAAGTAAGCACAGATTGGGGGCAGGGCAGGTAGACACCACGTGAAGATCCCAAAGGGTGTCAGAAGGCCTTGCTCTCACCAAAGGCTCTAGGGGGAGATCCTTTCTTGTACTTTCCAGCTTCTGGTAGACCAAGGCTTTTCTTTGATGGCAGCTGCTGCGTTAACTCATTGGACCATGCCACATGGCCATCTTCCCTCCATCCATATCTCTGAGTGTCTTCTCCTCTTTGATAGGATACCACTCAGATTGGAATGGGACCCACCCTGCTCCAGTATGACTTCGTGTTAATGTATCTGATAACATCTTAAAGACTCTATTTCCAAATAGGGTTACATTCACAGGTGCCACATGTCAGGATTTCAGCAATTTTTTTTTTTTTTTTTTGGAGAATGAACAATTCAATTCATAACATCTTGAAAGGGCTTTCCAAGTGTAAGACATTTTTCTTATTGATGATAGAGAAGGATGGGTCTCAGGGATTATAAGCTTTTATCACATATTTAACCAGGACTGAGCACGGGGTAGTGATGAAGAACGCATACACCCTGTTTCCAAGAAGCCAAAATTTGAGTATATGTGCGGGAAATACCGAAAGCATTCATAAATAGCTACGATTACTGTGAGACTGTTAGTAACAAAGATTTTCACTAAGCACTGCAGGGGTAAAGAAAGAGACATAGGACTTTCACTAAGCACTATAGGGGTAAAGAAAGGGACATAGGACTGATGTGGAAAGATCTGGCTTTCAGACATGTCTGAGTTCATGAATTTGAGTTTTTCCACTTAGAAGGGAGGTGGTATTGAATAATTCAACCAACCTCTCTAGGCTTCCTTTTCCTCTAATGTAAAATAAGAGTGATAAGTAAAATATCACTTCTGTAGGACCATTGCTTTGAAGAGAGATTATATATATAAAGAGCTCAATAGACTACTTAAACTTTAATAAGGACTGTTACCCCTGCCTGCCATGGGGCAGGGGTGGGAATGAAAGAGAAAAAAAGGCTTACACAGAAGCAATTACATCTGAGCTGGGCTTTGAAGTATCGGTAGGAGTTCATTAGGTGCAAAATAGAAAGTAAGCCCTTCCATGTAGAAACAAAAATGTGCATGGCAGGTCTAGAAAGCACAGGATCTTAAAGGAGGTGCAAGGAGAAACTGCAGACTCCAAGGAGGGATTATGAGTCCTTGAATATCAATTTGAAGACTTTTGACTTTACTTTCCAGATATTCAGAAAGTAATTCTGCCTGGGCCAGACACAGCAGGGTTTGGGGATTTTTTAGAAAGGGTTCTAGAGTAAGTGACTATTTTAACTTCCCTAGCTCCTTGTCCAGAGGAATTCTTTCAAGAAGGCAGACAAGGAGCAACATTTACTTTCTGGCTTTGACAGGTGCTTAGTACTTTGGGCAAAAAAAAAAAAAAAAATATGATGGCTTGCATGGAAATAGGAAATAACTATGAACCCTGCCCTCCTGACGCCCTGATCTGGAAAGAGGAATTAGGTCCAGGTGTGATGCTTGGACATGCTAAGGGCAGAGTATGTGTGTGTGTGTGTGTGTGTGTGTGTGTGTGTGTTGAAGGCGGAGTGCAGCAGGTTCTAGCCTGTCCTGCCCAGTGATTGATGCCCTGGCATTCCCAGCGCTGAGCAGTGGGAGCCCACAGAGCGGGCTGCGCAGGAGCAGCTGTTGGCGCAGCGCTCCTTGATCTGCACCTTGCGTTGCCCTTCGGGCGAGCCAGGTGGCTGCTGGCCTGCCGTGGTGGCTTTGCTGGAACTCATCTGCTCCTGCCTCAGCAAGGGCCAGTCCCGCTGTGCCTCTTTGGGGGACAGATCCCATTAGTTCTAAAGAACTCTCCAAAACAATGTTGGAAAGATGACGCCTTAAGTGTTTGGCATGGGGGTTAAAAAAACATGCATACACGCACACACACCACATCAAGCTGTTTGGGAAGAAATGTTTAGGAGAGCTGGGATGTAATTGTGCAGGTGCAGGGCTTGGGCAAGTGCCAGGTCATACAGGGTGCCATAGGTTTGCATTAACATTTGTTAGGCTTGAGAAAGTTTTTCACAGAAACACCCACACAAAGACTTCAGTGTTCCTCACTTAGCAATAAAATCCAAAAGGGTGAGTGAAACTTAACAAATTTTTTCCTCACCTGGGAAGAAATTAATACTTTCTAGGTGAAACGTAAAATATCCTCACAAGGGTCTTTCAGGGGTCAAAGCAACTGGGGCGCCAGTAAGCACTGCAAGTAGCATTACCTCCTAGAGTGTTAACATGGTTTCAATAGCTATTTATTGAGTGCACATATGTGTCTGTTGTACAAAATAGCAAAGGGAGCAGTGAGGATCCAGTAAAAGGAAGGAATATTAAAAACACATTTGTTGATCACCTTCCATGTGTCAGGCCCTCTCTGGAGCTAGGTAGTATTTATTTCCTGATTCTGGACATACTTTACCTTTATTTCTTGTCATGACCAAACCTATATGTTATTATGGGTCTTTGTTTTATATATAAAGACACTAAGGTTTGAAAATGTTAAAAACCTTGCTCAAGGTCACAGGAAGCATAAGGTTAAAGTTTGGAACAGATATCGGGAGGACTCTAGGCCTTAATTTTTTTTCCAATGTACGACTTTGACTCCTTGAAAATGTATAAGGTTTTGTGGGGGGCAGGAGTTTTTACACATACCACTGTTACACGTGCTCACGAAATGCACAGTCTTTGTTATTGTCTTAGTCACCTAATGCTGCAATAATGGAAATACCACAAGTGGATGGTTTTAACAAACAGAAGTTTATTTTCTCCCAGTCCCGGGGAAAGCTTTCTCTCTCTTTCGGCTCTGGGGGAATGTGCTTGTCATCTGTCTTCCCCTGGTCTAGGAGCTTCTCAGAGCAAGGGACCGCACATCCAAAGGATGTACTCCACTCCTGGTGCTTCTTTCTTGGTGTCATGAGGTCCCAATCTCTCTGCTGACTTCTCTATCCTTTTATCTCTTGTAAGATAAAAGGTGATGCAGGCCACACCCCAGGGAAACTCCCTTTACATCAGGTCAGGGCTGCGACCTGAGCAAAGGTGTTGCATCACACCCTAATCTTTTTATAACACAACCTAATCTCGCCTCATGAACCACAGGCAGAGATTAGGATTTACGACACACAGCACAATCACATCAGGTGACAAAATGGTGGACAACGACACAATACTGGGGATCATGGCCTAGCCAAGTTGACACACATTTTGGGCGGGCACAATTCAGTCCTTGACATGCACCCATAAAATGGAAGAGCACGATTGCTCATTCTTTTGAATGCTGAGGTGTGTTTCATAGGCAAGTTTTCCAGGTGGCTGAACCTTTACCTTTATAAGGTCAGACTTAAAAACTAAAGGACCACTCTAATATCATTCTTTTGGGAATAGATCATAACCATCTACCCATTTGTCCATCCATTCATTCGTTATGTATTTATTTACACATATACCGTTTGCTTCCAGTTAATTCTTATGATGAAAGAACAAATAAACAAAATTATAAAACAATGTTGTTAGCACTATAGTACTTAAATGTAATATAAAATTTTCTTGAAAAAAAATTTTGCTGTGGAATTGTGCTGGCTTTCTCCTGGGATATTAAATTATTTGTGGCCATGCCTCTTATTTTCATGGCACTTCTCCCTTGTTCTTTTTCAATTTGTGGCTTTGCATTCCTTTAGGGTCTCTGGCTGTTCATCCATAAAATAAAATGGTTGAAATGGCCACTGGACTGTGCCTGACTGGCTGGGAAAGAAACAGCTGGGGAGATTATACAAAACCTAAATACAAAGGCTTTTTTTTTTTTTTTTAATAATATTTTATTATGTTTTGGTGAAAATGTACATAGAA
Source organism: Elephas maximus indicus (assembly GCF_024166365.1). Classification (NCBI taxonomy): domain Eukaryota; kingdom Metazoa; phylum Chordata; class Mammalia; order Proboscidea; family Elephantidae; genus Elephas; species Elephas maximus. The sequence goes on from NC_064830.1 coordinate 16,343,657, forward strand.
GAACAGGTTCCCATTCAATAATTTCTACACATATTTTTCAGTGACATTGGTTACACTCTTTTATTTTTTCTATTATTGCACATGGTTTTATTTGTTTGTTTTTACAAAAGTTGAATAACTATAACAACAACAACACGAATCTATGGTGGCTGATGTCCTCAGTGTCCCATTCGGATTTTCTGGGATCTTGATGTCATTTTTTTTTTTTTATTACGTTGTTGTTGAGAATATGTACAGCAAAATGTATGCCATTTCAACTGTTTCTACCTGTAGAATTCAGTGACATTGATTACATTCTTCAAGTTATTCATGGAGGCAATTAACCACACATTCCATATCCTCCTCCTAGTCCTGACTCTCTTTCTTCCTCTGGTGTTCTGGGTAAGTAGAGACCAATTGTCATGGATGGTGGCTTGCAAGCTTTTAAGGCTCCAAGCACGATGCAATGAACTAGGGAGCAGAACAGAAACACTAAACATGTTATTAGGCCCATGAACTAGGATGTCCCATGAAACCTTGACCCTAAATCTCCAAACCAAGGAAAAAATTCCCATAAGGTTTTTGGTTGTACACAAGAAGCCTCAGCAGCTGCTCATTTTTTGATTGTTGTTATTGTAAATATATCTATCACACAACTTTTGTCAGTTCAACTTTTTACAGGTTTACAACTTACTGACAGCAATTACAGTAATCGGCCGTGCAACTCTACCCTTAACTCGGTTTTTCCATTATCGTTAAACCCCCCTCTCCATCTCCCTCCTGCCTCTGGTAACCACTAATAAACTTGATCTCTATATATTTGCCTTTTCTTGGCTTTTTATATGAGTGAGGTCTTACAGCATTTGTCCTTTCGTGATTGACTTATTTCACTGAAAGTTTGGCAGTTCAAACGCAGCAGCCACTTCATGGGAAAAAGACCTGGTGATGTGCTCTCTAAAAGATTACAGCCTAGAAAACCCTCTAGGGTAGTAAAAAACCCGTAATATATCGTTTCTGTGAGTCAGAATTGACTCAGCGGCATACAGCAACAACAATGGTCACCATGAGTCCGAGCCACAGTCTCCAAGTTCCTCTAGTGTTAGGTTTAGGATGTGGACTAGTTTATCAGAGGGTTTTTTCAATGTCTGTTTTATCCCAAGATTTAGATCTTCGTTTTGTACCGTACCTTAGAGATATTCTTTCTGAAAACTTTTGTGATTCTCCCAGGAGTTTTCCACTGTTGCTTGTTACTCAGTGCTTGTTAACTTATCTCCAACAGCATCTGCCTCAGGTAGACAAGTGTTCACAACCCATTTGTCCTTGCAAGTGCCAATATTCCCTTAGATTTCAGGTTAATTTTTTCCCTGTGGCCTCATCTCTATTACTGGTTCATTAAATGTTATGACTTTGCAGATTTTCTTTCTCTCTCTCTCTCTTTTTTTTTTTTTTTTTAATAAATAAGCATAAGAATAGTACTATTTCCACCTTCCTACAACTCAAGCAGAACTGCACTAGGATGGTAAAGGGTATTGCGTTTCTTACAGCTTTTAATGGGGCTACAAAACCAAAATTAAGAAGCATTCCCACAGTTTAAAGGCAGTTGTTAGACCACCCTTAGGAGCCCTGGTGGTGCAAAGGTTAAGCACTTGGCTGCTAACTGAAAGGTTGGCAGTTTGAACCCACCACCAGCTCCACAGTAGAAAGACCTGGCAATCTGCTCGCATAAAGTTTATGGCCTAGAAAACCCTATGGGGTAGTTCTACCCTGTACCACATGAGGACGCTATGAGTTGTAATTAACACAATGACACCCAACAACAATAACAAAGACCATCCTTGCTGAACCTGGGAAGGTGACAGATAGTTCAATACTGATTCTGTGACTCTTAGCCCCTCAACCATCTCCACCCTATTTTTAAGGGAATATACCATTGCCATCAAGTTGATTCCAACTCATGGTGACCCTATAGTACAGAGTTGAACTGCCCCATAGAGTGTCCAAGGAGCACCTGGTGGATTCGAACTGCCAGTCTTCTGCTATGCCACCAGGGTTGCCAAGAGAATACAGGAAATCTTAGTAATGAGATTTGTGTGTGTGTGTGTGTGTGTAGAAATCAGAAATGAAGGGAATCATGTGCCCCTTGATGCTTTGAGAATGAACACTAATGCCTCAAAAGCATACATTAGTCTCTAGACTAGAAAGATTTAAGGAACAAAGTTAGTTGAACCTGCTCTTTGACGACAGAGCAAAGTTAAAAGACTTCTGTGGAAACAAACTGCATTTTTCAGAGTTTGGAAAGACAAAGTTATGAAGCACTCCCCTTGGATCAGAACGGACCCAGTGGAAATTAGCTAGATCTGGGTCATTCTGAAAAATCTCAACCCTAAAGATCTGTCTGCCAGGGCAAGGTGATCCCAACAAAAATGGTTTGTCCCAAACAGGCTTTGAAGAAGTGTTAGAAGGAGTCAGATAAAAAATGCATTGCTTGGATTAGGTGAAAATTTATGCATGGAAGCATTGGGTAACTCCCAAGAACCAGCAGCTGTGCTCCAGGAGCGGCGCCAGCCTTGGGCTGCAGTGGCACCAGGCAAGACCGCACTGTATTGCATTGATTCTAAAGCAATTTACATAAAAAAAAAAAAAATTAACAATTCTGAAATTATGTCGTCATTTACAATTGATTGCCTGGCATATTAAATGAAATATTTAATGTGAAATACTCCCTTTTCACCTCTTTAGCTAGTCTTTCCTCCTTCAGAACTTACAGAAATTAATAACGGAAAAAAAACGTTATTGTGCTGGGGGAGGAAAGAAATCAACCATATCTTTTTCCCCACTACTCATCTTCAGAATCCTAGATCTGGCCTGCACTAGGGACGGGAGAAACAACTTTATATTACATAAAAGAAGTTTTGACAATTAGGCTTGGACAGACTTTTGAAAGCTCAAAAAATAAAAGTTTTTGTTAATATCTTAGTTATCAACTGAATCATGGGACTGTGTTTTATTGGCAAAGAATAGAGAGAGGTTGTAGAACAGGTTTGAAGGAAGTGGTGGGAAAGAATTAAATTATTAACTTGCTTTTAACATAGTATGGTCTTTGACAAGTTTAATAAATAATAAATAAGTTACAGAATAAATAAATCCATGATCTGGAGCTTGAATGGTGTTCAACAAAGATATACCTTATATAAAATTGCTCCCTATCATGGATTGCACTATGTCCCCCCCAAAATTTGGGTTTCGATTTGGCTGGGCCATGATTTCCAGTATTGTGCGATTGTCCTCCATTTTGTGATAGTAATTTTATGTGAAGAGGATTAGGGTGGGATTGTACTTACCAGGTCACATCCTTGATCTAATGTAAAGGGAGTTTCCCTGGGGTATGGCCTGCACCAACCTTTTAGATCTCAGGAGATAAAAGCAAAGGGAAACTAGCAGATAGGGGGGACCTTGTACCACCAAGAAAGCAGTGCCAGGAGGAGAGCGCATCCTTTGGACCTGGGGTTCCTGCGCAGAGAAACTCCTAGTCTGGGGGAACATTGATGAGAAGGCCAACAGGGAGAGACAGACTTCTCCTGGAGCTGGTGCCCTAAGTTTGGACTTTTAGCCTACTTTACTCTGAGGAAATAAATTTCTTTTTGTTAAAGCCATCCACTTGTGGTATTTCTATTATAGCAGCACTAGGTGCCTAAGACACCCCCTGACAGAAACTATATTGTTTTTTTTTAAAATTATAAAACATGATATACTCTTTTTTAGGAGTAGGAATGTAACTGGATTTTCTTCATCTCCCTTATTACCTAGCCCAGGAGTGATTTGCATACAAGATTCCCAGTAAATACTCATCTTTGAGAGTGGTAATCAATAAATAAAGGAGCCCTGGTGGTGCAGTGGTTAAAGAGATGGACCGCTAATTGAAAGAGTCATAGTTCAAAACCACTAGCAGCTCCTTGGGAGGAAGATGTGGCAGTTGGCTTCTGAGAGAGATTTACAGCCTTGGAAACCTTGTGCAGTCCCTATGAGTAAGAATTGACTCAACTGCAGTGGATTTTTTTTTTTTTTGGAATCAATGAATGAAGCAATGGAAATCTAGGAACTGAGGGTAGGGATATGCCTGCTTACTTAACTCCGAGTGATAGAACTTTGTTCATATCAAGCCTGTCTTAGTTTCCTAGGGCTGCCATTACAAAAAGACAACAAGTAGGGGGCTTTAAAGAGCAAGAGTTTATTGACTTAAAGTTTTGAAGGCTAAGAGTGCGAATTCAGGTGGTCAGCGGGGCTATGCATTGTCTGCTCTGGGAGATCATTCCTTATCTCTTTCACCTTCTTTAGTCCTGGGTGTTTCTTGGCATTCCTTGACTTGTGGATGGATCTCCACATGGTCTCTTCTCCTGGGAGAAACCAGCATTTGAGTTTCTGCTACACAAAAGACACCTATGCTGGGGTTGCAGTGGTACCACAAGGGGTGTCTGTGTCTGTATTCTCTTTCTTATAAGGTGCCACTCAGATGAAATTAGGTTTAGGACCCACCCTACTCCAGTATGGCTGCATTAACAAAACAAAAGAAAAGCCCTATTTCCAAACAAGGTCAGATTTATAGGTATAGGGGTTAGGACTTCAATACATCCTTTGGGGGCAGGCACAATTACATTCATAAATGAACCCTTTACTGGGAAAGCATTTATCTTCCACTTTGTTTTCATGAACCTTTCCCATACTTCAAGGATCTTTTAAAGCTATAACTTCAAATAATTTTTTTGTTCCTTATGACCCCAGCCTACTCAAAAGAGTCCTTCTTTGAACTCTCGTAACACCTACTACGAGACTCTCATCTAGAGTTCGCAGTCTAGTACAAAACTGCATATGTGTTGTGATTCTTTAATTTTAAATTTGTTGAAGAAAAAATATCTCTTACCCCTGAATTTCTGGTGCTCATAATCTGTCCTTTGCAGTCCCTGGAGTAAATATCTTTCTTTATGGGGTAACTGGGCCTTCATTTATGAATTAGTTAAAGAAAAGGAAATAAAGCTTTCTTTGTCGACCCATTGCTGCTGAGCTGATTCCGACTCACAGCACCCTATAGGGCAGAGGAGAACTGCCCCCTAAGGTTTTCAAGGAGCAGCTGGTGGATTTGTACTGTCGACCTTTTGTTTAGCAGCCGAGCTCTTAACCTAGTTCCTGCTAAAACCCATTGCCACTGAGTTGATTCTGACTCACAGAGACCCTATAAGATAGAATAGAATGCCCATGGCATTTCCAAGAAGCAGTTGGTGGATTTGAACTGACCTTTTGGTTAGCAGCCAAGCTCTTAACCACTGTGACAGCAGGGCGCTCAGAAAGCGCTGTTATTTTCTCATTCTTCCCTCATGATAACACTTCCACAATGTATATCATACCTACTTCACCTAAGAACCAGAAAGAACATAATTTAATCATGATCACAAAGCAAAGAATGAAGTTATAGATTCAGCTTATGTTTTTATTCCCTAAAATTTGGTGCTCCAGACCAGATTTGCAGATTATAAGCCCAAATGGACCCAACACAGGGTCTGGCACATGGTAGACACTTGATGCATACCTGTCAAATGAATGAATATGTCAAAAAATGAGTGAATTTTTGTAAAAGGAGCCACACATTCCAATTCATGATGGGAATACATTGTGAGATAATTTATCTACTATTATTTCTGTATTATCAATATTAGCTAAGAGAAGCCAAGCCAAATCAAACAAAAACCTCTTACACTTTAGCTGAGAACCAGGGGAGACTTGAGAACCAAACGAGAAAGCAAGTGTGAAAGTGCTATAGAAATAGAAACTGTTTTTATAATTTCTCTTTTGATTTTTTTCCCCAAGTGTCAGGTAATTAATGGTCTGTAAACAGTCATCTAGGTGCTATTTAAAGGGACCTCACAGCGAATCCTTTGTGAAAACAAAAAAGAAATCTCTATCTCTCCTTTCTTGGTGTTTTTTTTTTTTCCCCCACTTTTTTCTTTCTTCATTCAACATACTTTATGCACCCAAAAGCAATGGCCTGGACTCAGGAATACTGATATAAAAAGCCAAGGTCTCTACCCCCCAAAGCTTATAAATATATAGCAACAAACCCATAAATACCTATTTCAGGTTTTTGCATATTGACATTTCTCAAGGCGTAGCCCAGGGGAATGCACTCCTTTATGCTATTGACGCTCTTCTTTTTTGGCTAGCTCCTTCTTTGTTTTTGGCTCCAGGTAGAAGCGCGTCTGAGTGTGTGTTTTTAAAGTGCAATGAACTACACAGTAAAGTTCTTTTTCTCTGCAGATTTTGTAGGTGTGACATCTCAGCCCACACAGCCCACCTGCTCCAAACTGTTTCATCTTTAACAACTGGCGTTTTCAGCAGTGGTGCTGGCTGGGTTAGTTACTGAAGCATGAAGGGACCAGATAGACCTGAGTTACCCAGCCTGTTGAGAGGAACTTGGAGCCAGCTGTCCAAGAGATGGCAGCCAGACCTCCCGCCCAGTCAAAAGGAAGGAAGGGCCTGGGCCTGGCAGGGTCACAAGTGGGGAGTGGAGTAAACAGAGGAAAATGACTAAGCTTAAAAGAAAATTAAAAAAAGGTGTAAGGAAGTGAAGCTTCTCTGTATATAGGTGTACAATTAACATTTTGATTTTATTTTCACATGGCTTCTTAGGAGATGTCTTTTTTTTTGAGACATGACCTTACCTACTAATGACATGACCCCTGGTTTCTGTGTGATCTTTCTGAGGGACCCTCATTCTGGGCAGCTCTGAGCCCAAAGAGGGCTCTCCCGAGCTTTACAGGTTGGAACACCATTTTATAATTTAGAATTTTACCAAGATAGAAGTTTGCAAAAATCTCTATTAAGGGCCATGCGGTAGGCTTCAAAAGACCACGCCTGATGTCCTTCTACTGTGACCCATCACCACTTCCCACTGAGAGTGACGAGCCATTTCTCAGCCACTTGAGTGCCCCTCCTTGCCTGTCCACCCTATCACTGTGCCCTCACTTGTCTTCTTTGCGTTATTTTAACAGCTTCTTAGGGCCACTGCTGCTGTTGCTGCGGTAATGTCAGTGCATTTAGAAATAATTGGTCTTCCTTTCTCTCTCTGGGCTGATAATAAGTTGGCATTTCCCATGCCCTTAAAACGTACCATATCTACGTGACTTCCTGTGCCCAATAAAACAGGAGGGGAAATTACATGCATCTCTTCTGGGGAAAAAAAAGCTTTAAGATCTAGTGTATGCTTTGCCATATTCCCTTTTCCTTTTGCCATGGCAACCAGCAAAATTCTAGATAGTCGTCGTTCTGTCACCAGGGTCCCAGAGTAAAATTGATGAGGATACAAAGTAGGGCCCTGCGTAAGCATGAAAGACAATTAGCATGAAGGAGAAAAAAAGTCTGTGGTTGTGCCTATCCTGACTGATGCAATTGTTTAATGAGAGTCCACCTTCTATTATAGTATCTGAAAATGCCAGTTGCTTGTTTCCTTGCCTCTCCTATGCCTCATATGCACGCGAAAGCTGGACAATGAATAAGGAAGACAGAAAAATTGATGCCTTTGAATTGTGGTGTTGGTGAAGAATATTGAATATACCACGGACTGCTAAAAGAACAAAGAAATCCATCTTGGAAGAAGTGCAACCAGAATACTCCTTAGAAGCAAGGATGTCAAGACTACGTCTCACATAATTTGGACATATTATCAGGAGTGACCAGTCCCTGGAGAAGGACGTCATGCTTGGGAAGGTAGAGGGTCAGTGAAAAAGAGGAAGACCCTCAGCAAAATGTATTGACTCAGTGGCTGCAACAATAGACTCAAGCATAGCAACAATTGTGAGGATGGCGCAGAACCAGGCAATGTTTTGTTCTGTTGTACATAGGGTCGCTGTAAGTCAGAACTGACTCGATGGCACCTAGCAGAAACAACAACCTGAGGCTGGGGCATGGACATGCCATCCAGTCCTAGCCAATGTGACTTGAGTCTGCACTGGTGTTCTCTCCAACATCCCTACAACATCCATCAATGCAGTCCATTAATGGTATCTCCAGCTAATGGTTAAAATAGCTCTGCAAAGCAAAACAGTGTTGTCTACAATCAGTTCTCTGATTTTCCAGTTTAGTCCAGAATAGATTTTATGCTGTCTAGAGCAGAGGTTGGCAACTTATGGTTGTGGGCCCAATCTGGCCCACTGACATCTGTTTTTGCAAAGGAGATTTTATAGGAACTCAGCCATACCCATTTGTTTATGTATTGTCTATGCTGATTTCCTGGATACAAAGAGAGAGTTGTGGCACTGCAATAGACACTTCATGGCTCACAAAGCCAATAATATTTGCTACCTGGTTCTTTACCAAAAAAGTTTGCTGGGTGAGTACTTTAATTCCTCCAAATATACTTTCTTGATCAAAATTTAAAAAGCATTTAGTAGGAAGGATTTGAGGTCGTGTCTCCTGAGCAGTGATTAAAATAAAGCTATTTTATGCACTAAATACCATATATCAGGTTTTATTAGCAGATGCTGTGATTATTTTGAATTTGAAAGATTAGTAAATCCTTTTCTTGTCTCGAGGTTTTGATTTCAGTGTTTTCCACAATCCTTTCTCTAGCTACGATCAGGATGACTTTGACCTCTTGTATGAAATGCAAGACTTGAAAGCTTTGGATAATTTCCTTTTCTAGACACGCTTTTCTTTCCTTTTTGGCCTGACCTGATCAGGTCTCGGATTGAAGATCACCTCAGAGAGGACTACCCTGATTCATCACATAAAATATCTCCTTGTTTACTCTCTACTGGCATCCTTGATTCCACCTGGAGCAACACCCATCTCACTGTAACTTCTTCTTTCTTTGCTAGGCTCTGGGTTTCATAAAACCAGAATCTGAGTTAGCTGCCACCACAACTTGTATCCCGAGGACCTGGTACAGGACCTATGGAAAAGAAGGTGTCCAATAAACTCTTCAGCACTGACTGAAGATCAGGTAGAGTGGGAAAGGCTGGGATTACAAAATGTAACTGACTATGAAGTTTCAGCAATGTTAGTTTATAGTATTCAGGGTGTAGAAATATAACTCAGTTTATTTCTCTATAACTGAGCTAACTGGCTCGTGAGTAACAGCTCTATTTCTACTTAAAAAGGGATATTTAGCTTGACAAATCCAGTACCTCAGGCCCTCAGTTTAGAACTCAATTGCTTCTTCTCTGGACATTGTTCAGTCAAATGCAAGGTGTTCGACTTCTTTTTTACCTCTGAGAGGATCGAGTACTGTCTTGGCTCTGGGTGAGGATTTGGAGACCAAGCTCATGTTTAGCCTGGCCACCGCTGAGGGGTTCCTTTTTAGATGTTGGCTTCTGTCCTCATTGTAGACTGGGATGACAACTCCTCATTACGTGCTCCTCCCTACAGATGCAAAGATCCATGAATTCTGCAACATTCTTGCTGGGACCACTTTGCTTCCTTGAGACTATAGGCCCGCTTTCAGTCATTACTAGGGATTTCATTTGTCCTGCTCTCATGCCTTCCTCAGGCCTTGGACTGAGGGGTAGTGCCCTGGCCTTTAAGTGACATGTGTCTAATATTCCTTTCTCCCACCAGGTGGCTAATGGTTTATTTTCTTTTCCAGTGGTGGGAAAACTTCCCTTATATCATCAACTTATATTCTTATGTGTAATGATATGGTATTGACATATTCTCCATGTCCCTACTTTCTGGGTATATTTTAGAGAAAGATGCTAAATCAAAACAACTCTTTTCTCAGTTACCTGCCTCTTCCTATAAAGAAGTTGTACTTTCACAATTTAACCAAAAAACCAAACCCGTTACCATTGAGTCGATTATGACTCACAGCGACCCTATAGGACAGAGTAGAACTGCCCTATAGAGTTTCCAAGGAGCACCTGGTGAATTCAAACTGCTGAGCTTTTGGTTAGCAGCCACAGCACTTAACCATTGTGCCAACAGGGTTTCCACTTTCACAATTACTGCCCCTAAATGAAATCCAAGAGCCTAATTTGGAAGACCGAATATTGATGTTAAATGGCAACAATTCCCAACTTCCCTGAGGTATAGAGTATGTCTTGTTTAAAAAGAAGTGGTTTCAGCCCTTGCCCTTGAAAAACCCACAGATTAGTGGAAATAACATCTATAAATAGAAGACTCTTACATTAAGAGGAAACTCTAATGACAGAGATGTATGCGTGGCAACATGTAACTAAAGAAAAGTTGTCCCTACCCCAGCCCTGTCCTGATTCCACTGAGGACATTCCTCAAGCCCATTTGGATGCCTATCCATCCTTAGACTCTGTCATGAATTGAATTATGTCCCCCAAAAATGTGTGTATTAACTTGGTTAGGCCATGATTCCCAGCATTCTGTGGTTGTCGTCCATTTCGTGATTGTAATTTTATGTTAAGAAGATTAGGGTGGGATTGTAACACCACCCTTACTCGGGCCACCTTCCTAATCCAATGTAAAGGGAGTTTCCCTGGGATGTGGTCTGCACCACCTTTTATCTCTCAAGAGATAAAAGAAAAGGGAAGCAAGGAGAGCATTGGAGACCTCGTACCACTAAGAAAGCAGTGCCTGGAGCAGGTGGTCCCTGTACAGAGAAGCTCCTAGTCTGGGGGGATTGATGAGAAGGCTGACAGAGAAAGAAAGCCTTCCCCTGAAGCTGACACCCTGAATTTGGACTTTTAGCCTACTTTACTGTGAGAAGATAAACTTCTCTTTGTTCAAGCCATCCACTCGTGGTCTCTGTCATAGCAGCACTAGGTGACTAAGAGAGAATTCCCCTTCAATTGCGCTGCTATACTCCAGATTATTATTACACTGAAAGAAACATACTTATCAAGTGCTTCTAGTTTGAAAAGAATTGTTTGTTGCTATGTGAAATGGAGACGAATCAGATCTCAGAAGGGCCACAAAGATACAGAGGTGAAGGAACAAAAAAATAAAAAATAAAAGGGGGCAAGGCTTTAAGGGTGCAGATTCATTCCCAAGTGAATGGAATAGACAATAAGTGCTAGGAGTCCAGGGATGACACAGCCAACTGAAAGAAGGTGTTTTCTGTTTGTCCCCATAGACAGAAACCTGCTATTACAAAACCCTGACCTTATTCTGCCAAGATTGTACCAGATCACTCAAAATTGGGCAGCCTGTAGTCACTAAAATGCATTCCTAGATTGAGCCAAAAACTCGTTTGTGACTCCTGTGCGTCTGTTTACCTGTGTTTGAGCCTTACTCCCATATGACCCACTTCTTGCCAACTGGTATCCTCGCATCTCTGGTTTCAGGACCTTGATTTCTCATGTTTTGTTTTTGGATTTTTTTCTTCCTGCCCTTTTAATTCTCCCCCTACCTCAATATTGCTCAGATTGACCTTTCTTTGCCTGGCTCTTCCTAGCTCATCTTCAGTAGCCACAGTTGTAGATTTTTCTCAAAACATCCCCAATAGCCAAAGCCCGGTGTTCCTAGGACCTGCCTCCTTCCCTGGCTGCAAGCCCAGGAAGCAAGGTGTGGAAGCCAGGATGGGGAGGAGGATTTGGTGCTTCCCCTGCTCTTCATTTGTGATCAGAATGGGAGTCATATTGTGAAGCTAAATTCTCCATCTTTAAAAAATGGCCAAGGGCTCAGACACCTACCTCTGGGGGTGTGGTCCTTGTTTGTTAAGAGCCCAGGCATAGATTCATAAAATATAGACTGTTTCTACTGAGGAGGATCTTAGGAATCCTTCTGACTAAGCATTTCCCCCTCTTTTGATGTAGGAGCCCTGGTGGTGCAGTGGTTAAGAGCTCAGCTGCAAACCAAAAGGTCAACATTTAGAATCCACCAGCCACTCCTTGGGAACCCTGTGGGGCAGCTCCACTCTGTCCTATAAGGTCGCTATGAGTCAGAATCAACTCTATGGCAATGTTTTTTTTTTGATAGAGGTGGAGGGGTTTGGGGGAACATCTAAAACATTCCATTCTACAGATAGAAAAGCATAGGTCGGATAGATGAAATGACTTACCCATGACATAACACTGATACAGTGGTCTCAAAGTTGTCTATATATAAGTAATCACTTAAGAAACATTACGAATACTGTTCCCTGGGTCGCACTCCCCCTCTCCACCCAATTCTGATATAATTGGTCTGGGATGCTGTGTGGACAGTGAGATTTTTAAAACTCCCCAGGTGATTTTCATGCGTAGTTAGTGGTTTACCACAAAATTAAACACAGGTGTTCTGTTCTGAAGCCTAGCATGAGTAATTATTTTTTAAGAGAAGGGACTCGGATTTTTTGCATGTCACAGTGTCATGGAAAATTGGAAGGGGAATCTCAAGGCTGTGTACCTACCCCTCAGCTACTCTCAGCATTGTGCCTGTGGTTTTTGCCGTCACTCTCAAACTCTTTCCACTGTTCAGCAACAACTTTTTAACTGCCAAAGCTGTGGAATAATCCTCAGTTTCAACAGACTCTGGAGAAATAAGTGTTTTTTTTCCACAGAGTAAAAAATTTACTGATTTATTAGCGCAAGGAAATAAGAGGTACACTTTCTGGCACCAAACAAAAAATTCTCACAGACTGTTGAGGTCGTTTAGATAAAACCTTTATTGCAATACACAACACCTTGTATTCGGTGTGGTAGAAGAAACCATAATAAACATGAGCAATCACCCACAGGGGTATACCTCTCCTTTGCCCCCACAAGCTGTTAGACTTCAACAGAACACAAAAATAAGCCCTTGAAAAACCCACAGCCCTTTATAATTTAGGCTGCTGCTCAAATTTCCTAGCAGAAACTCATAATGTTAACCAGCGTAGCAGAGTTGAGGGCAAAAATTCAGATCTGGTAGTGGGTGAAGATCAAGATATAGCTCATAACGTCTGATAAAACAAGTTTCAGAAGGATTCAATCCTATCAAAATTATGCACACAAATGATAACTATGATGGAAGCTGCAGGATTCCTGTGAAATCATATGTTCCTGGGCACTAGTCAGGCAGATATCACAGCAATTCGGTTACTTTTAAGTAATTTTCCGCAGTATTCTCACCTTCTCTGTTGTTAAAAATTACATATTTGTCTACTTTGGCAACATTAAGGTGTTCTAAAATATCACAAGAAGCATCAACTTAATTTTATCCCATCTTCTTTTCTTATCAAAGAACCAAATGAGTAAAAATAATTACTCATGCTGGCCTTTGGGACAGGGCAGTAGATGCCACGCGATGCTATTTTATGCCAACATATCCATGTTTAGCTATGCTACAATTGGCACATTTCTATGCTCAAGTGTTTTAATTATTACAACAATATTTTGAATAGTAGACTATTTTCTCACCAAAAGATTATTGTTTCTTTTCCTTATATGTCACTCAAATTTCCTAATCTTATCAAATTAATTTCTTCCTTTTCTATATTCTGGTAGCTCTTTGTACTTATTTCAAGTGCTGCATATACTATCTTGTATTATTTTGTTTTTATTTTGCAAGTTTCTTGACAAATTAGTTTGTGAGTTCCTTGAAGGCAGATACAGTATCTTTTAAAACACTTAACAGATTATAGTAGGTAACTGGTAAACGCTTATTGAGCTGAACTTGGTTATTTAATTCAGGGTATCCTTTCTAAAATATAAATTGATGCCTATCACACTGTTTGAAACCCTCTGATGGCTCTGCATTTTCAGCAAGTTATAGGTCATGCTCTTTGACATGATACTCAATGCTGGCTATTACCTGGCTTCTGTCCTCTCGACTACCACTCCCTGTTTGCCAGTACCTACAAGGCACATGATCTGGTTTTCATGCCTACTTGCCTTTTCTACTGCTGTTTGTAATGCCTGGAATGCCCTTCATCTTCTAGTGTGAACTCAAGACCCCATTCTCTATTTCCACTCATATTCCTATGGACATAATAGAAAACTCTGTTCTGTATCTTGTCACTGTCCCTTGTATTAATGGTTCACGAATTGCTGAAATGTATTAACAAGCTCATTAATCCACTAAACTGAACTCCCTGAGGATGGAACCATGTCCTTTTCTCTGACCAGCACAAAGCGCAGGTCTTAGTAAATGTTTGTTAAATGAATAAATGAATGAATAAATCCATACTTTCTAGGCTTTACCTGCTGTTAAGATAGCTAAGGGAAACACCAGCCTCCTTACAGACCAGCCACTGACTCTTCTGGTCAATGTGGCAGGGAAAGACAACTGAATGAGCTGGGCTAAACCCAAAGTTGTAGCCAAGGTCTTGGTGTCCCTAGTGGCCCGTTCTTGTCTAGCAGACACATTTCCTTTATACCTTTTCATTCTTGCACACAGTATGCAAAAGCAGCAAGAGGCAAAACACTGGCCATTCCGCTTTCAAACATGAGTGAAGAAGTTCTAAGTTCAGAGATATTTAAAGGTGCTGAGTATGAGCAAACACATTTGTTAAATCTCTCTCATCAATAATCTGAGCAATTATTTAAAGAAGTAAGTGATATGTATTAATTATGATTATTGAGGAAAACAGAAGTTTAGAAGGAAGAAATACCTCAGATCCATATCTCCACAAAAATTTTAGAGATATTTTCTATGAATTTTGGATTTTTCCTCAAACCAAATATGACTTGCTTTATATATTTGTAATTATACTATACATTTACTCTTTTGAATCTCACTTTTTGCAGTTACAACTACAATTTTTTAAATTTTATTATTTTAATAGAGCTTAATAGACCATGTTTAGAGAATTTTTATAGTAGTCTATTAAATTAAAAAAATAAAATTAAAAAAACTGTAGTTGTAACTGTAAAAAGTGAGATTCAAAAGAATAAATACAAAGTATAATTACAAGTATATAAAGCAAATCATTTTGGGTTTGAGGAAAAATCCCAAATTAATTCTTAAAATTTCTATAGAGATGTGGGATCTGATGTAAATGTTTCTTCCTTTAGTTTACAGAAAATATTCTAGTTAATTTTTACTTAATACTATGACATAAACCTCTCTTAGTTATTTTCAAATACTTCATAAATAAAAACTTTGCAGGTGGACTCCTGGCTTCCGCTTAGGGATACACAGAGCTGGAAGGAACCTCACTCCCACCCTGATGACAAGAAGAGCCAGACTAACAGAAAATTCACAATTTTTTTTTTTTTAAAACCCTTCATGGAATCGAGTCCACAGAGGACACTCCTGAATAAATAAATAAAAACCTGCCACCATTGAGTGGATTTTGACTCATAGGAGCCCTATAGGATGGGGTAGAACTGCCCCGTAGGGTTTCCAAGGTTGTAATCTTTATAGAAGCAGACTGCTACAACTTTCTCACATGGAGTGGCTGGTGGGTTGGAACTGCTGAGCTCATAACCACTTTGCCACCAGGGATCCTTACAGAGCAAACACCTGGCCCCCAAACTAAAAACAAACAAACAAACAAAAAACAGTGACTGCAGTGAGAGAGAAAGTATGAACGTGCATACATCTGGGGTGGTTGCCATCAGATGTTGGTAAGAAAGGCTCAGCTAGACTAGCCGGCAGATTGGTAAAGGCCGAGGGGGCTGGCAGGACAGGATGCAACCTCTGGGGGCCACGAATAATGGGGCCCCATATACTTTGAAGGCTCTTTATCCGTAACATCACTGGCTGCTGCTCACATAAATACCATGAAAGAGCATTGAAAAGCATCTATCTTGTTACAGACATAGGGGCGGGGAATAGCAGCTGTGGGAGAAGAGCAGGAAACTTCCCTATATGCTGCCTCGGTTTCCTATAAGAACAAAAGCCTTAATCTCTTTCTGTGTGTGAGTGTGTGCATTTGGAGGGAGGGTGGGAAGGTGTGATGGTCAATTTTATGTATCAACATGGCTAGGTCATGGTGTCCAGTTCTTTGATCAAACACTAGTCTAGATGGTATTATAAAGGTATTTGCATGTGATTAACATTTACAATCACTTAAGTAAAGGAGATTATCCTTCATAATGTGGGCTAGCCTCACTCAATTAGTCGATGGCATCAAGATTAAAACAAACAAAAAAAATTGCTTCCCAAAGGAGGAAGGAATTCTGCCTCAAGACTGCCACAAAGAATTCTTACCAAGTTCCCAGCTTGCTGTTGACCTATGGATTGCAGATTCAAGACTACAACACCAACGCTCACCTGAATATCTAGGCTGCTGGCCTGCCCTATAGATTCTGAACTTGCCAGACCCCCAGTCATATGAATCAATTTCTTAAATTTCTTCTCTCTCTCTCTACACACACACACACACACACACACACACACACTCACACATGTATATATATATATAGAGAGAGAGAGAGAGAGAATGAGTCCTGGTTAAAGCATGCTACTGCTAACCAAAAGATTGATAGTTCCAACCCACCAGCTGCTCCATGGGAGAAAGATGTGTCAGTCTGCTTCCATAAAGATTTACAGCCTTGGAAACCCTACAGGGCAGTTATATTCTGTCCTATATTGTCACTATGAATCCAAATTGACTGGATGGCAATAGGTTTGGTAGTGTTTTACATATATATGTATGTTTATATCCTATTGGTTCTGTTTTTCTGTAGAATCCTTACTGATACAGAAGGCAGTATTTCTAACCTTAGGGCACTGGTAAACACTCATCGCAGCTGGTTGAGGGGGAAAGGAAATAAAGGGGACAAAACCCCCTTCTCTGGGGTGGGGAAGGATTAAGCCACTGAACCACAACTGCAGCCAGAGAAGGGCTGGGAGACTTGAGAAGGTCAGCCTCCTGAGACCCAGAGACAGGGAGCATGCTTAATCAAACCACAGAAGTCACTCCACTCTCACACCACCGCCTAGCTAAGACATTGGAATAACAAGAATTAGCAGACTACTCCCAGGAGAGCAGGAGAACAACAAGAACATTCAAAGAGACTCTCTAAGGCACAACAAAGGGAAGACCTAAACACAGAATCAGATGACTCTGGCAAGATTCCCCGATCCTAGATACAAGGTATCTCTAACCCAAACCAAACCCAGTGCCATTGAGTCAATTCCGACTCATAGCAACCCTATAGGACACAGTAGAACTGCCCCATAGAGTTTCCAAGGAGTGCCTGGAGGATTCGAACTGCTGACCCTTTGGTTAGCAGCCGTAGCACTTAACCACTACGCCACCCGGGTTTCCAAGGTCTCTCTACAGGAATGTAAAGTTTGTGGTGCACAGAAAGCAATCACTGCAACAACAAATCACAAATGAAGCCCCACTTCTAACTAGAGTGAGGCTTCCTCCTTTGCACTAAAGATGTAACAGGTGAAAAGGCAGGTCTGGTAGCCCTTCCAAGGTAAACAAACCAAGAGTAAGTCATAGCAAAAGAGTAGCTATAAGTTGGTGCAGCCCCTAAGAGGACATGGACATAGTATCTATATTTGCACAAGGTGACCCCACCCTTTTGGAGACAAAAGTCTCTATGTGGTTCAAACTATTTATGCTAGATTACTCATCTAAAGGTTGGCAGCGTAAACCCCCCATCAGTACCGTGGGAGAAAGACCTGGTGATGTGCTGTCATTAAGATCACCACCAAGAAAACCCTGTGGAGTAGTTCTACTCTGCAACACATGGGGTTGCAATGAATGAGAATCAACTCTACAGCAGCAGGCTATTCCCAATACAGCAGTTGCCATCAAGTTGATTTGGACTTCTTGCAATCCCTTGGTGTCAGAGTACAACTGTGGGCCACAGGGTTTTCAATGACTGATTTTTTTTTTTTTGAAGTAAATCACCAGGCTTTTCTTCCAATGCACCTCAGGGTGGATTCGAACTGCCAACCTTTTGGTTAATGGTGATACAAACAGTTAACACTCCAAGCTGCTAATTTATTTATTATAACATTTCTTGTGTTTTTGGTGAAAGTTAACACAGTAAATTGGTTTCCATTTGATACTTTCTGTACAAGTTGTTCAGTGATATTAGTTACATTTTTCACAATATATCAACATTCCTTTAAATTGCTTCCTGGTTGTTCCATTTCCAGTACTCTAGTTTCCCTGCCCCCTTAACTTCTTATTTTTGTTTTAGTTTAAGTGTTGACCTTTTGGTCTCATATGGAAGGTTTTTTTTTTTTTAGTAGAGTACTGTACTTACAGGTAATAGTCTTTATTTTGTGTGCCACTCCGTTATTTATAAAAGGTGACCTCCAGAGGTATTTTTGGTTCAAATTTTCAAGAGTATCTCAGAGTGATAGTCTCAGGGATGCCTTCAATCTTAACAATCCAGTAAGTCTGGACTTTTTAAGAATTTAGGTTTTGTTCTGTGTTTTTCCCCTTTCTATCAAGATTCATCTATTGCTGCCCTGATCAGAGCATTCAATAGTGGGAGCTGGGCACCATCTAGTTCTTCTAGTCTCAGGGTAGATGAGGCTGTGGCTTGTGCAGGCTATTAGCCCTGTAGATTAGTTTCTTCTCTGAGATTTTAGTTTACTTCTTTCTCTTTTGCTGATGAGTAGAGACCAATAGTTGTACTTTAGATGGCTGCTTGCAAGCTTTTAAAATTCTCAGACATTACTCACTTCACAAGGATAGAAAACATGAACTTTGTGAACTACCCTATGCCAATTGATTAAGTTGTCCCATGAGACTAAGGTCCTAAGCTGCTAATCTAAAGGTTGGTGGTTCGAGTTCACTCAGAGGCACCTTGAAAGAATGATTTGCTGATCTGCTTGCAAAAAAACCTGCCATTGAAAACCCTGTGGAGCACAGTTCTACTCTAACACATAGGGTCACCGTGAGTAAGAATCAGCTCGAAGCCAACTGGTTTTTGATAATTATTATCTTAGGAGGTATGTACTATTGCCATTGATAGGAAATGTAAAGAGGAAGACAGGAAGAGATTCCTAATAATCAGGATTATTCAACAATAATATGAGCTGCTCTTAGAAATGGTGAGTTTGCACTGCCTGGTCAAAATGAAGCAGTGGTTGAAGAAACTCAGAACCAAAACATGATGGAAGTGATTGAAATACTGGACAGGGAATTAATTGTACTTTATCAGATGTTTCTGAAGGCCCTTCCAACCCTGAAATTTTCTGATTCTTAAAATGCATGCTAGAGATTTATATAGCAATATATTTGTTATGACAATGTACTTGGGTGATGACTCATATTGTTATAATGTGCTAAGATCTGATTAATCTGAGTAATAATAACATATTTTGGCTACAAAATAGAATGCAGAATTTCTAAACATTTGTTATATCACCAAGAAATTTCTATCGCCTGAGGACAGAAGATTGTAATGGTTTTGACCCATGGAGTCCATATGGTTATAATGAGTTCATAGTCATTATGTATATATTCAGAAAAACATGTTTATTGATTGATACCACATTCATTTGGGTTTTAATAGTAGCAGTAATGACAACAACAGTGTCCTAAATTGCAGTCCTTCAAACTTTTCACAATGATAAGATTTTCATTTTCCCCTTTCCCTAATCTTGCATTAACAAAAAAAATTAAGCAGAATTTGGAAGTCAAGTCCAAAGCTTCCCATATTAAAAAGGCAAGACATTAACACATACATAAAACGATGAAGGAATTTATGTTTATTTATCATGGAAACTTTGAAAAATAAGATGCTTAATAGCAGCCTATATTGAAAAGAAGAGGCAGAGATTTGCTATATAAAGCTGTTATATCCATTGTTTTTTTTTTTTCCAGGAGAGAGAAAATGGCTGGATAAGTTTACAATGTCTACGTTCAGGAATTAGCGGAAACTTACGGAAGGCCTTTGGAATAGAAATACATGGACACAAAACAAAACAAAAAAAAATGGTACATATTTTTAGACTATACAACAAAACTAAATAAAAACAAACAAATGAGTTATAGTCAGGGCCACAGTAGAATAAGTTGAGCATCAATCTCTTTTAGTCTTCATCATGCCTAGGCAGCTGTAAGACTCATGATTTATTGAATTCCATATTGAATTAGCTGATCAGGTTGCATATTTTTGGAGAAGAAAGGCAGAATTTCTTAAGATCTACTATATTTCATCTATGCAAGATGAGTGGTTCTGTTTTTTGCATTTTAATAACTGCGTAATTGGCAGGCTTCTGATAATTGATATTATAAATCGACTTGACGGCAATGGATTTGGTATTTGGCTTTTGAATAATCGTGTCATTGCATAAATTGCATTTTAGATTTGATAAAAATAAGGTATCTTATATCCTGATTTCTAATTTATCTATGTGATTTCACCTTGTCATGGATTGAATTGCATCCCCCCCAAAATGTGTATCCACTTGGCTAGGCCATAATTCCCAGAATTGTGTGATTGTCTACCATTTTGTCATCTGACTTGATTCTCCTATGTGTGGTAAATTCTACCTCCACTATGTTAATGAGGTTGGATTAGCCTCAGTTATGTTAATGAGGCAGGACTCAATTTACAAGATTAGACTTTCTCTTAAATCAATCTCTTTTGAAATATAAAAGAGAAAAGCTAGCAGAGAGGTTCGGGGAAATCATACCACCAAGAAAGCCACACTGAGAGAAGAGCATGTCCTTTGGACTCAAGGTTCCTGCACTGAGAAGCTCCTAGACCAGAGGAAGATTGATGGCATGGACATTGCCTCAGAACTGACAGAGAGAGTAGGTTTTCCCCTGGAGTTGGCACCTTGAATTCAGACTTCTAGCCTCCTAGATTGTGAGAGCATAAATTTCTCTTTGTTAAAGCCATCCATTTGTGGTGTTTCTGTTATAGCAGCCCTAGATAACTAAGATACTCCTTCATCCCAAATAAAAAGTTTCTTACATCTTGTCTCATTCTCTTTTACATTTTGTTTGTGTCTTTGCTCCATACGTTACCTCCAAATAGCCTTCCCTTTTTCTTAGTGTTTTCTATAACAGGGGTGATCAACTGACCAGTAAAGGTTTGTCTTTCCCTTCTAGAATGTAAAGATACTTCTGAGAAGCAGCTTTTCAGCCAAGAACTGCATTTCCCAACCTTCCTTGTTTTTAGGTGGGACTGTGTGACTAGTTCTGGCCAATGGGGTATGACTGGAGGTAAAGTGGGTTGCTTACAGCCTACAGGAACTAAGGAGTGGGTATGTATTCACCTTCTATTTCCCTGTCTGAGGCCCTGAGTTAGCAGGACCACAATACAAAAGGGGCCTGGGAACTTGACTTGCCTCATGGAAGGCCACCTGTCAAACAACTGCACTGCACTGTTGTATGAGTAAGCATGTACCACAATTTTGTTAAGCAACTTAGAGTTGAAGGGGGACTTATTTGTTAGTGCAACCCAACTCTTCTGTGATAGAGGAGAAGCTGGAATGCTTTTTGATTTTCACCAACAACACTTTTCATCTTACTCTGCAATAATATATATTATTTTGGGTAATTTTAAAATAAAATATTCCCTTTTTTTAAAGAAAGTTAAGTATGGTGATACAAATATATGGTCTTAAAATTCATATTTAAAGAAATAATTTCCAAAGTGTTGAAATACTCTTATAATTAAAAACTCATATTTATTAACTCTTTGTAAGTCCCTTCTTAAAAAGGGTGACTAAAACAATGTCACTTTCAATTTATCTTTGAAATTGTTTGCCTTGTTTATATATTCCACATATATTTTTTGATCATTGACCTTTTACGATATATTTTTAATGAATACTTCTTTCCAGAGTTTTACTTCACCCATTTTTACCAAGTCCTCAGCGTATTTTACCTTGTCAATCCATATAATGCCAGAATAACATAATCTATTCTGAACACGCTTTCAGAGGAAATACTTGGTTGAATCCTAGATATTATAACAGAGGTAACTCTGTTCGCAGTGGTAGCAATTAAAAAAAAAAAAATCATGGAATGACAGAACGTCAGTTTGGCAGGTGTATGGGCTCTACATATCTTTTTGTTTAATAAATCAAAGTTAGTTTAGTAAATATGTGTATCGTTAATTCTCATTTAATTGGTAGTAATGGGATACAAATGTCATTCTTATCTTCTTAGCAGCTAGTACAGAGGAAACATTATTTATCACAAAGTTTGAGAACTGATTATTCAAAAAAAAAAAGAAAGTGTGCATGAGAAGTGCAGCTTTTCCTGGTGCTAAATCATGAAAAATATTTCCCTGAAAAGTTGTCAAAATTTCCACACAATGTGACACAGTGGCATTGGGCAATGTTTCTCACAACTTTCCTGCTGTGAATTAAAGAATTCCTGCGAATGTTTCTTATAATTCCCTTCTATGTGGGTCAATGGCCAGATGCCAGAGGACAATGCAGTCAAATCGATTACACAAGGGGCCAAAATGATAGTGTTTGTCTTGATTTAAGAAAAACCCAAAAACATTCTAGAAAAATGGATGGACTGTACAGGTCAAGTATTATTTATGAATATCATTTCTCACAAGTGAACATGTACTAGGAATTGGATTGCAAAGCCCAGGCTTGTGTTCTCAGGCAAGATTTTGAAGGTGCTGTATTCTGTTCTGTTGATCAAGGATATATCTAGACTTTAACATTCAAAGTACTGGCATTTTCTTAGGAAAATATAGGTCCTTTTCTGCCACAGGTGTCTGAATAGAAATGAGCCAAGACCAATGGACAGGGCTCAAAAGACACCTTTTCTGTGAATTATCTAACATATAAAAAACATATAGACCAACAAAATCAAACCCTTAAAGTTTAATGTCGCAGGACATGTCAGGAACAGTTTTAGCCTGAAAAGTACTCATGCTTTTGTTATAAAACACCCATGGTGGGCAAGGAACTTAAATTGCATCAGATTAAAAAAAATTAAAACAAACTTTAAACAAAAGTTCTAGTACTTTTCATTCTATTTGAGTTTTTGCCCATGAGTAGGCTGACCCAAAACTTTAAGACACTTGACTTATAGTCTGTCTTTGAACTTGACATGTTAGGTGTTATCTTGTATCTGCTTATATACAAGCACTTCTCCATACTTTTTAAGCCTGGTCTATTACAATGCATGCCACACACATGGACACAGCAGGCCCTTGTAATGTTTGTTATGTATGGTAAAAAGAAACCAAAGTAAAAAGTTGCCATTCTAATGGTAGGGATTATTGGGGAAAAAGAAAGAAAGAGGAAAAAAAAAAAAAGAAAGAAAGAAAGAAAAAGAGAGAGGAGGCACTAAAATTTCCTATTTTATGCTGTAGATTTTCCCAGTATCTCCTTTAGTTCCTAAAGAAAACCCAATGTTGTATATCTTTTTTTCATTTGTTTGTTTTTAACATTATCAATCACAGGATATTCCAGACTGAAGTTGCTTTCTAAGAGTTCTTGCCCCAGATGTTGAGAACAGGTGATTAACCACCGACAAGGCAAATGTACTGTTAGTCAAGAGAGGAGTCTGGGCCTATGACTTCTCTTGATATTTGGGGCAGGAACTTCTTGGGAGACAGCCTGGTTCTGGAACATTATGTGGCTAAATCTGGAGGTAGTACTTAATTTAGCCATTTGTAGTTAAGAGCTCAGCTGCTAACCAAAAGGTCAGCAGTTTGAATACAACAGCTGCTTCTTGGAAACCCCATAGGGCAGTTCTACTTTGTCACACAGGGTCTGTATGAGTTAGAATTGATTTGACGGCAACGAGTTTGGATTTGGTTTATGTGTGACTTGGGGTAAAGTCTGAACAACGGAATACAAATTAAAATAATTAACTTTGGGATATTAAGCAGGAATATCAGCTGACCTGGGATTACACAGTAATGGAATCATCTTCCCTTGAAGAACTCTTGTGGTCTTGGTAACAACCTGGATTTTCTTGGGCACCACTGTGACCGTAGCTAGCAGTGCATCAAGATGGACAGAGGCAGTAGGAAACAATGCTATACACAGTAGTGACAAGGCAGGGGCTGACAAATCTGTGGTAAGCTAGTGATGGATCAGATTCTCCAGGTTTTTCCTCACCTGGCACTTTAGAACACACCTTTCTCTAAAGATTCCATAAATGCCATAATGTCAAAGAGCTGAACATGACAAAAGAGAAGAAATGGATGTAGCACTCATCTAGAGTTTGAGGCTAGGAGGTTTTATTTAAATAGGTCCAGTCTATTTGTATCCTAATATTTTGAAGTTTTACTAGATATTATAATTGGTATCTGAGGAGATTAAATGCTATTAGAAAAAGTGGATAGCCATGTTATCCAGTGTAAGGGCCATCAGGTCCTTTTTGTTTGGCTGGTGGAACCTACCTGACAAGCAGCAGCAAGTTAGCAGTAAGCACTCCATGGGAAGCCACAGTGGCCAATTTCTATAATGCATCAGCCTGGGGACAAGATGAGATCTTGGCAAAAATATTTGAGTAGAAAGGGCAAGAGAGCTGACATCAGGACAGAGACTAGAACCAGAAAGGATAGAATCAGTCACCTACTACAAACCAGGTATGACCTCAGTGGTTTACATCTATCACCTCGGGTATCCTCCCAGCATCTCTGCAAAAGAAAAGGCAGCAGGAGCACTGACAAGTCCTACAACTGAAACCCAAATGAAACTCATTACTGTCAAGATGATTCCAACTCACAGCGACCCTAAAGGACAGGCTAGAACTGCTCCATAGGATTTCCAAGGAGCGGCTGGTGGATTCAAACTGCTAACCTTCTGGTTAGCAGCCAAACTCTTAACCACTGCACCATCACATCAGGGCTCCAAGTCCTGTAAAGAGGGATATAATGCAGGTTGAGTTGTACTTGAGAGCTGGGCTGATGGACTCCCAAAGCAGGCAAGCAGATGGTCTGTGGCCCGAGTTGAATCTAAGTGAACAAAAATGTCAAAGCAAGAGCTGTTTGAGTGTGTAGGAAAAGCCACAGTGGCGATGGACTCAGGGGCCTAGTTATGCCACTTATGTTTCCTGGACCAACCCATGAGTCCTTACCAGAGGTAATGAGCAGGAAGAAAGCTAGGCATCAGTGATTGTCAAGATTGCTATATAACTGTTCCACCTTCTTAACCTCTGTGGCACAGGGAGCTGTGTTTATGACATTGATCCTGCACTTTGTTCCCCTCTCAGAAGAGCCATGATAAGATGATGATGCACACGTCAACTAGTATGTGCAAAACTGGCAATCAGAGGATTAAACGTGGGAGTGTCTCTGGGGAATTCTCAAAATACTACCATGGGTTTTCTGAGCTCTGCCAATTCTACCTCCTAAATGCACTATCCTCTGTCTGTCCTTTCAATCCCCCAATGCCATCACCCTAGTACAAGGATCCATTCCCGGCTTCGGTTATTGCAAGGAGTGTCATTACCGACCTTGCTCTAATTTGTTGCCTTCTGACCCACTCCCACAGGTCATTCAGTTATTTATTAAAATGGAACTGCCCTTTTTATCCCTGTAGGAAAAAATTCTAATCCCTGGGATTATGAGACCATTTTGCAACGTGGCTCCAATACCCCTGAATACCTTATACTCTAACCACACAGATTCTATCCATGGTCTCCCTCCATCCCAGAATACGCTCACTCTTAAAAAAGTCTCTTTTCGTCTCTAAAATTTAATTAAACGCCACTTCCTCCATGAAGTGTTCTTTAATTCTGTTGTTGTCACTCATTTTTTTTTTTTTGGATGTGTGTGCATGAGAGTCCTTTTCTTTGCAAGAAATAAAAGATCAATCAAACCCATTTAAACAAAGATGATGGTGGGAGGGATTTCAAAGAGATAAAAAGACCTTAGGGAATCCTAGGAGAGGAGATGAAGAACTACCAAGCCTCTGGAGAATCTAGAAAGTGTTGAGAAGGCTCCTTTCTGTTTCTACCTCTCAGAGTCATTTGGTCTTCTGATCTCTTCCCAGGGCACCTTGCTTTATTCTTCTCTGCATCCTAGTTGACCCCTTATGCTGCCTCTCTTCACACGTGACTCTCAAATAGCCACTGAACACTTGATTAGGACACAGCTTCAAGTGTATCCTCTGAGTGTTCAATTCCAAAGTCCTGAGAAAGGGATTGATAATCCACCCCATCTTTTCATTAAAATCCATAGGTTTCTGGAAAAGCATGGATGAATTTCCTTTGGATCAGGTACCTGCCCATGAGTCAATTTTCTTGAGAGTGGAGATGAAGATGTTGTAAAGGGAAGGGCCAAGTAGACGTCATAGCTCTGCGCAAGGGCAGGGTTCACAGAGGGGTGTTGGAATGGGCAAATACATGGTAGATGCCTCTCCCATGGGTTCCACTAACACCCTATACTCATCTCTATCATGACACTTTGACACTGTATTTTCATTTTTTTGCACAATGTCTGGTACCTAATTGTTGCTGTTAGGTGCCTTTGAGTCGGTTCCGACTCATAGAGACCGTATAGGACAAAGTAGAACTGCCCCATGGGGTTTCCAAAAATCAGCTGGTGGATTTGAACTGCCAACCTTTTGGTTAGCAGCTGATCTCTTGATCACTGCGCCCCCAGGGCTTTGAATATACCATTCGCTGAGCCTCTACTATATGTCAAGCATCGTATACTGAGACTTACCTAGTGTAGTGGCTTATCAACTTACACATTCTGAGAACTTACCATGATGCCTGACATATAAAGAACAGTAGTCATCCACTAATTTGACAAATGTTTATTTAACCTATACAATATGACCACCTTGGTGTGAGGCTCTGGTGTTAAACTAATTAGAGATAGATCTTTATTTTATGGAGTTTCCTAAGGTATGTTGAGAAGTCTGGCTACATTGGAATCACCTGGGGCTCCAGACAGATTCCTGAGTAAAAAGTATCTGAGGCCTCAGGACATGCATTTTTAATAAAGTTCCCCAGTGATATTTAAGCAGAGTAAGTTTGAGGAATCCTGGTCAAGCAATGATAGTATCGTATGGTATTAAAATAGAGTTTGAGGAATAAATTAATTGAAAGGATCAAACATGACTTACGTCTTGATGTGTTTATGACCTCTAAACAGATCTAAAGAGCCTTAGAGAGCAGAGTGGAGTGCATTTCACAGTCCATTCATTTGATTTTCCTTGTTTTATAGTTCTTTTAAGGAGCCCTTATGGCAAAATGGTTAAGAGCTAGTGGCTTCGTGGAAGAAAAGACTTGGTGATCTGTTCCCGTAAAGGTTATTACAGCCTAGGAAATCCTATGGGGCAGTTTTACTCTGACATACAGTGTTGTCATGAGTTGGAATTGACTCAATGGCAGGCAACAACACGTAGTTCTTTTAATATATGACTTTCTGTCTTCAGTGCAACCGCTTTGAGGGCAGGGGATGTGTTTTATGTCTTACCAACTCTCTGTCTCACACTGAGAAGCACAGTGCTTAGGACAGAATAAACATTTAAGTGAGGCTGAATGATTAAATGAACTAAAATGCAACACTTAATTGTACGTACAAAAGACAATCCCCCTGGGCTTACTTGGCACTACAGTTTGCCTAGGTATCTCCATTGTTGACTCTGTAGGAACCTGGAAGTGCCTCTCTTGTGGCATTCCAATAATATGCCATTTTGATCAATATTGCTTATTCAACTGTATTTCCTAACAACTCATACATTTGGATCCTCCTGGGCCTTAGCTTTTATTTATTTATTTTTAATCAAAATATCCTGCCCAGGCTCTCCACTCCACTGCTGCTTGTCACCTGGTGTGACAGCATTTCAGTGTGAACAGAGCAAAAGGACCCAGCCTCTGAAGCGCACACTGTCTTCGTGGGTCAGCCACAGTCAGGAATCCTGGCTGTAAGGTAAGCAACCAAGGCTGTGCTGAGAAGTCCGGTTTTGTGTAAGTTTAAACCCAGTGCCATTTTGCAAGCTCACCCCAGGAAGCCTTGAAGCTTCAGGCTGAGAACCTGACATTCTCACTCAATGGAAAGAAGTCTTTCTGCAAGATGACATGATAGTTGTTATCTACAAATATTTTGACTTTCATTATGCCAAAAACATATTTCCCGATCTTATTTAAAATACTTAAATGCATTTTTATCCTTCTTCTTTCCAGAAAATGCAAAAAGAATATACAAAGAAGCTATTTGGTGGAGTTTTGTATTTGGCTGGGTGAATATTTTTAGTTTTATTAATTTGTCTAAATAGATGCATGATATAATGTAATTTTTCACATGAATTATGTCCTCATGGATCATTCGGTTACTCCATGTATATATTCTTAAAAAATGCATCTCACGACCTTAACAGACTTCTCTTTTCTAGAAAACTGAATATACCAAGGTACACAGCTTGAAAGACTAATGCGTGTTTTTGACCCAGCTCTTTCTCTCTCTCTCTTTTTTTTTTCTTTCTCTAAATAAAAACAGCATGTTCCTACCTTCCTCCCTCCCTTCCTGTCTTAGGCTGGCTTTCCTAGAGAAAGAAGTAAAGCTAGTGAAGCATGTGTATGCTGATGAACCCCAAGATTAGCAGATAAGGTGCTAGCTCAAGTCCCAAGAACCAGAGGTGCAGGATTCAGAGCAAGCAAAAGCCCAGGAGCTTTGCCAGAAAGTCCACATATATTGGATGCAGGCCACACTCCCAAGGAAGCTCCCTTTTAACTGATTGGCTGTTCATAGCAGATCTCATCATGAAGATGACTGCATTATATCATATCTCATTACAGAGATGGTTACATCATTACATGGTTGCCAAACTACACCATAATTGCTCAACCACTGAGAATCATAGCCCAGCCACTTTGACACACAGTCTTAACCATCACACCCCCTCTTTTCCCTTCCTCTTTCTCTCTTTCCTTCCTTCTTCTTCCCTCCCTTCCCCCCTCCTTCCCTTCCTTCCTTTCTGCCTCCCTCCCTCCCTCCTTTCCTTCCTTTCTTCCCTCCCTTCCTTCTTTCCTTCTTTCTATCCTTTCCTTCCTTCTTTTTCTCTTTCTTTGCTTCTTTCTCTCCTGTTTAGAGCTATTAATACCCTATTAGCTTTGAATGACATCTTTGAGCAGGATTTTTAAAATATTTTTGCTTCAAAATTTCCTATTTTTTAAAAGGTTTATAAGTGCATGAACACAATTTGAACACAGAACCATCTCACCATGTTCACTGGCTGCAGAGGTGACTTTTTATTCAGTCATTTCTGAGCTGAGGTAATAGCCTGAGATTGCTTATAACAAATGCAACTTCATGAAAAATGGACATATAAAAATGAGCGAAACTGGGAAACACTGTTACTCATGTTAACAGAGAGTCAACACTGAAGCTCAAATAAAAAGACATGAGGAAATCAGTAGAAACAGTTATAATGATTCTGTTACTGGGTCACTGTTTATATTTTCCTGTCTCTGTACCTCTGCCTATGCTATTATTCCCTTTATCTGAGACTGCCGTCCCTCACACCCTCATTCTGACTTTCTTGACATTTCAGATCCAGCTCTCCTTCAGGAAGCTTCTACTGGCTATGTCTGCCATCCCTCTAGAGAGTCATGTGAGCCCTTCTTCTTTAATGATTCCCTGGCATTTTGTACCCTAATTCTTTGTATTAGCTGCAGTTATTGCATGTGAACAATAGATATCAACTTTAAACTGAAGCTGAAAAGGAATGTATTGCAAGGATTCAGAGCAGCTCATAGAATCAATAGAATATCTAGACAGAGAACCGGGATAGGGAGACGGGAAGCAAAGAGGTGAGTATTGGCAACCAAAGACAACTCAGAATGCAGCCACACTAATAACACTACCCCACTTCCCATATAAAAGTAGGAAGACATTGGGACTGGCCTAAATCTGATACTCATCATTTCCTATGTGTATGAGTCCATGAAAAAGGACCTATAACCTCTCTAAATTTTATTTTTCTCTCAAAAGGAAGCTAATCCTCATCTTATAGAATTTTTGTAAGAAAAAATAATATTGAACAATATGGCATATGGGAAAAAGGCTAGGGGCCACTGGGGTTCAGTAATAGAATTCTAGCCTTCCATGTGGGAGATCCAGCTTCAATTCCTGGCCAGTGCGCCTCATGGACAGCCACAACCTATTTACCAACAAAGGCTTCTGTGTTGCTATGATGCAGATTAAAGAATTTCCAGGCTAAGGCAGGCTAGGAAGAAAGGCCTGGCACTCTACTTTCAAAAATTCAGCCAATGAAAACCCTATGGATCACAACGGTAATCCTGCAGTATATAGGGTTGCTGAGCCCTCCATGGTGGCTACCAACAACAACAATATCTGCATGTTATCAGGAGTCAATAAGTCTTTGTATCTTCTAACCAAAGTTCTTCAGTGTAAGAAGTACTGTAATAGTGTGTAATGGAAATTCGTCATATTATGGCTACTCAATATCTGAAAGGCAGTGCAGATAGAAATTCCCCTGTACTGCTAAGTAAGCTGAACTGGGAATGATTTTAGCTTTGTGGGCGCCCACTTAAAGGAAACTTGAAAATAAAAGAAGCCATGTACATGGTGAGCAGCAAATGCTTCTTGGCAGCTCATTGAGTATCAGAATCAACAATGGTGAAATAGAGCCACAATTGAATAGAAAGAAAAATAGAAGATCTGTAGTTGAGGTTGACTTCCCTACTTCAGGAAGTAAACGATCTCTCCTATAGACAGCAGTTTGAATCCACCAGGTGCTCCTTGGAAACTCTATGGGACAGTTCTACTCTGTCCTATAGGGTCGCTATGAGTTGGAATTGACTCAGTGGCACTGGGGTTTTTGGGTATAGAGGCTTTTAGGCTGAGGATTTCTAACTCACAAATGCAGTATTCCATTTCCTAGAGAGATTTTACTTTATTAGTCATACATCTGTGGGCTAGGACTCTGTAACAGCTCAATAACATTATTGTGATTCTGGTTTTGATGGATAGAAGGGAGTCATTTTTGAACCTGTGGTATCGTTGTGCTATTTTTTTTCTTTTCCTTTTCTTTCCTTCCTTTAGCCCTTCCTTCCTACCTACCTTCCTTCTTTCTTTTTCAAATGCTGTCTCCATTTGGAAACACATATAATATTAATTACTGCTGTTGATTAACCTTCACTAAACTCACCATTGCTCATGACTAAGCCTGGCATTTAACGATGGAAATTTTCAAAAATAAATTCCTGGCAATTTAACAATGATGAAGAAATCAGCCTCAGCTTCAGAGAATGAGGCTCACTAATTTTGTTTCCATTTTTTCCTCTTTGTTTTCATTCTGATGCCAGAGCAATTTTCCTCTCCTTCTGAGCACTCCCTATGCAAAAGCTAAGTGTTTCAAATAGAATGGGCAAGACTGAATGCAGCCCTTTACCTCACAGCGAGTTAAGGGTACACCATCTGACCATTAGCACCGTGCTGTGCCACAGAAGGACCGCTCTGCCTCGGCTGAATGTCATTTCAGTCAGTAACAATTATTTACTTCTGGAAAAAATTTGCTCTGGGACGTAGAGCCAACTGGTGCTTTTGATTTCAGGGCCTGCTTGGTTATTCCTAAATCTCAGCCTGGGAAGGAAATTTGCAATTACCTCTTGAGAACCTGCCATTTCACAGCCATCGTGACGGCATTTCACTGCAAGAAGAGAGCGTGTTTTATTGTAAGATGCGCCACCAGGTTTCTCATCAAGGAAATGGCGTTTCTCAGACTCAGCGTACCTTGGATAGTGCAAAAACTCACCAATTTTCCAAATCTCAGTCTTTTCATCATGTAAAATTTATGTTAAATGCATCATTCTCCTGTCTACAAAAAAAAAAAAAAAAAAAGAATACAAATCTCTAACCCTCCACAATGTCACCAAGTCTTCCTGGTAAAACAAAAAGCATGCTTGCCTGAAGCCCCAAACCCTCTATCTGTACTTGAGTCACAGTGAGTGCCTCATCCCGCGCTGCATTGTATTTATTTGCAAGCATATTTTACCTCCTGTGCTGTCTGCTGTCTGCAGAATCCCATGGGGGCTGGAGAGCAGCTCCTCTACCTTATCTTACATAAGAGGTTACAGCTAATAGATGTTCAATTAATGCTCCTGAAAGAATTCATTAAATTCATCCTTAAAAATTATGAATTACACACATGGAAACCCTGGTGGCATAGTGGTTAAGTGCTATGGCTGCTAACCAAAAGGCTGGCAGTTCGAATCCAACAGGTGCTTCTTGGAAACTTCACGGAGCAGTTCTACTCTGTCCTATAGGGTCGTTACTAGTCGGAATCTACTCAACAGCAATGGTTTTTTTTTTTTTTTGATGTATTCTACTAAACCCAGCTACTGTTTTCCAATATTCTCTTTTAACCCAAAATAAAAATAGAGCAAGAGACATATAACCCATTTTCTTAGAACCTTCTCTGTAGTGTTTCCAAGGAGCAGCTGGTGGATTTGAACTGCCAGCCTTTTGGTTAGCAACTGAGCTCTTAACCACTACACCACTATGGCTCCGAGGCATGTAATGAGTCTTTTAATGAATTGATTCCTCCAGTCTCCATCTCACCTTTCACTTAGATTCCTGTGATTTAGCACCTATGGCAATCATTATTTTATACAAAACCTAGTAGATCAGTTTTTGTTGTTTGTTGTTGTTCCTTAGTGAAATCAGTGGCCACATAAATAGAATTTAAGCCTCACAAAGAAAATTGAAAAGCAATTTAGCCCAATTATTGGATGTACTAGCTTTGCAGAAATGCAGTCTAAATTATTCTTCATAAGACAGGGGTTCATCCCAACATTTCAGTAAGTTCAGGAGTAAAACCTCTTAGAGGATCGCCTTGAAGCAGCTGCTATTTGTTTTCAGAGCACTCTCAAAGTCAGTTCAATTCACACATGTACAGGTTGCTATGAAGCTGTCTGACAGACCTGCAGTGGTATGAGGAAGCAAGTCTTATATCAGTGCCCAGATCTGTTTAATAAACTGTAGGCTTATTTGTTTTTCCTGGCAACCCCAACTCTCCCCCCGCCCCCCGTTTCTTGGTATGATTTAATCCTAATAAAGACGCATATAAGGGTGTGTGCACAAGTGTGCGTGTGCGCATTTCCATTTTTTCTGAACAATAAAGTATTACCCATAGCAGGAAATAGTGGCTACTGTCAGAGTATTTTGTACAAATTTAAGGCTAGTTATGTAATACGGGAATCCTGGTGGTGCAGTGGTTCAGAGCTCGGCTGCTAACAAAAAGGTAGGCAGTTCTAGTCCACCAACTGCTCCTTGGAAAGCCTGTGAAGCAGTTCTACTCTGTCCTATAGGATCACCATGAGTAGGAATTGACACTACAGCAAGGGGTTTGGTTTTTGTTTGTTTTTGGTTTTTATGTAATACTAGGGGGTTAAACACCAAGAAGATTCAGCAAATTTCAATTATCTTCAACAGTTGTCCCTTGATGCTGCTCTTAGATCTTAGTTGCATTTCCGTTACTATCAGTTGCGCCCCTGTGAGCAAATAATTCAGATCTTTTGGTTTCAAAACTTTCACCAGCAAAATGAGAATCTACCTTCCTGGGCTGTTATGACCCTGTAATATGAAATAGGATAGGAGAGTGCTTTGAAAACTCAAAAGCAATATATGACTCTAAAATATGTTTATGATTATACCGTAGAACTGGCTAGAGACACGCTATTTGCCTAAGGCTATGGCTTTGTTGTCACAGAATAGGGCTCTTAAGAGGAAGAAACAAGGAAGAAAAAAGAAAAGAAAGAAAGAAAAAAACAGGGATAGGTGTAAGAATAGCAGAAAGAACAACGGCAGCTGAAGAAATTATGGCCAAATATGATCACCTGACAACAGAGAAGAGGTAACACCTGAGGCAGGCAGGGGTGGACATACAGAAAAGATACCTGAAGGGCTCATGAGTTACTAGTAAAAAAAGAAGTATTTGAACAACTCAGAGTCCTAGTCATCACCTGAGTGAGTTTAAAACCAAAAGCCAAACTCATTGCTGTCGAGTCGATTCTAACTCATAGTGACCTATAGAACAGAGTAGAGCTGCCCCATAGAGTTCCCAAGGAGCACCTGGTGGGTAGGATTAGGAATGTTTTAAAAAATCATGAGTGCTATTTTCTAGATGGCCTCTGCCTAAGCCTACTTACCTTATAGTGTCAGGGTGAAGGGTCAGTGTTTTAATAAATATGAAGATTATTAGTAAGTCCTTAATTACCAGGCAAATATTTGGGATTTTTGGATTATGATTTATGCAAGGTGGTCTGTTCTTGTTCTTATGAAGGCATAAGATAATACAAATGGATTAACTTTCTCATGAGCCATCTTTTAGTTTTTCCTAAATCCATTGCTTTCTATCAACGGGTCAATGAGAATCAGGCAAGTTGTTAGGTGTATCGTGAGTCAGGATCTATGTGCAATTCTGGGGTGTAAGATGAATAGAAAGACACCAGCTGTGCTTAGGAAAAGGCCCAGCCTCAGTCCCTTTGGTATAATGGAATGTTCCTTTGCCCAGTTCAAATATGTCTGCCTCCGGGGTCTTGCAGGGCTACGGTCCCTCTCACTAACTCTTTCATTTTGCTTCAGCTTCTCTGGTTTTGCAGCCTAAACCAATGGTCTCAGAAGAGTGTTCCTTTTGTCATTTTCTGTCACTAGCAAAGCTTTCCCAAATTGACCCTGTCTACATCACTGACGTTCTCCTTTGTGGCTTCCATTTTTCACACTTTTCACGATGGCTGCCAGATTTGCTGCAGTAATCAGATATGTCTGCGTCTCATTGGCCTTTTTCAGCGGATTTTTTTTTCCTTTACATTTTTGACTGGATAGAAAAACATATTCTCAAATATCTCAAGTGTGAAGTACCAAGTCTTGGTGAGTAACCCAAAGTGAGATCTTTGCAGTTCTTATGAATTACAAAAACAAAATAAATCCTTAGCAATTGAAATGAATTGAAATTACTCTTGACAAATGTCTATCGACAGTGATATTAAAAAAAAATTTATGCTAACACAAAAGTGTGCATTGTACATATAAATATACTTGCTTAGCACTGCTTTTTCTCCACCCCATTTTCAGAAATAAAAAAATTCCTGAAAAGATTGTCAATAAATGATTGCAAACTAGAACATAACGCATACTCCTTCAGGTGAGACAGAGCCCCACAATGTTGCATTAAAAATCCTGTTTCCTTTGCTGAGCTTCCTCCCCCCCAGCTTTGCATTTGAATCCTAAACCCTAGTAGCATGGTGGTTAAGAGCTATGGCTGCTAACCAAAAGGTCAGCAGTTCAAATCCAGCAGGCACTCTTTGGAAACTCTATGGGGCAGTTCTACTCTGTCCTATAGGGTTGCTATAAGTTGGAATTGACTCGATGGCAATGGGTTTGGTTTTTTTGGTTTTGCTTGGAGGTTATCTGTAAACCCCATTGCACCTGTTAGTATGATTAAGAATGTTGTTGACGTAACTCGTACGAACTCCCTACTCGTAAACCCCTTAAAAGTAACTTGTCTGCCCACCCTTGAGGAGCTGTTTTGGCAGCAGCAGCTCCAACTGACTCCTTTTCTTTGTACAACAACATAAATGTGCCTTTTCTGTTCTCCCACCTTGGCCTCTTGTTTATTGGCCAATACATGTCATGCAGAGCAAAAACCTGGTAACACAGTTGGTAGGTTTGTGCTTATGATACATTGCTCAAATGCAAAAATTGAGAAGTTGTAATTTATCCATATTATCGTCTATATAACAAGCCCTGTTGGTGCAGTTGTTATTAAGTAGCTGGGCTGCTAATCAAAAGATTGTTGATTCTTACCCACTAGCTGCTCTGTGGGAGAAAGATGTGGCAGTCAGCTTCTGTAAAGATTAAAAAAAAAATTAGAGCCTTGAAAACCCAATGCAGCAGTCCTAATCTGTCCTATAGGGTCACTATGAGTCAGAGTCTACTCAAAGGCAATGGGTTTGGCTTTGGTTTTTGATCATCCATATATGAAAACTTGTGCATTAGCACATAGGTAGGTTTAGCTCAAACAGTCAAATTATGCCTGTCCAAGGGCAGAGTAAAGGGCCAATCAAAAACCAACTAAAATTTTAGCTCAGTTCAAATGTGAGTTATTGTTGTTGTTGTTGTTAGGTGCCGCCGAGTCAGTTCTGGCTCATAGCAACCCTTCGTACAACAGAACGAAATACTCCCCAGTCCTGCGCTGTTCTCACAGTTGTTGCTATGCTTGAGCCCATTGTTGCAGTCACTGTGTCCATCCATCTTCTTGAGGGTCTCCCTCTTTTTCGCTGACTCTCTACTTACCAAGCATGTTGTCCTTCTCCAGGGACTGGTCACTCCTGATAACACGTCCAAAGTATACCTAAAGTTATTAGTGATGCAAATTATCTCCACCTTCCCAGAGTCCTTCGACGTACAGTGATCAATCAGCTGTTATTCTCACAGGAATGATTAAAGAACTCTGAACTAGAAATATATAGAAGGAATAATGATGATAAAGGTTTGTGGTGTTGAACAAGATTCAAAGTCATTGAAGAAAATAATGAGTCCGAAAGGGCCGGAAATCACTGATGTCAGACCAGCACGGCTCGACTCTAAGACGTTGCCTTTTCTCAACAAAAGATAAAAAGGGCAGTAGGAATAGCTGGAATGGAAAGATGATTTTGCAAAAATAATTTTGTCAAGATGCATGTAAGAGAACATGAGAGGACTTCAACCGCATGATGCTGGGCTTCTCTTTCACTTAAGGAGTGAAAGGGCAAAATCTGACATTTGCTTTTGAGGAGGGTTCTCCAGTGGTGGTCTGCCATTCTCTTGTCACCCACTCTGGTTCCATGATCTCATCTGTGTTAGAAAAGAACCCCTCTCTGTTCGGTCCTGAGTGTAATATGCAATACTTATTCATTGATAAAAAGACATTTGGGACTCTTCAATGGTTTCCCAAGAAAAAAAGTCAAATATAAGCTAAAAAGACAAAATATACCTCATGTGAAATAAAGTAGATTGACTAAACATTTTTTAGTCATTTTTTATGTTCAAACTTTTTAAACATTTTTTATTTTATTACAGTCCCACCAGACCCACAACGTCTGTCTTTTTTACTGAGAAGATTAGCAGGTGGTTACATTGTCTTTTGTTTTCTGCCTGTATTCAAAAATCAAGCAGTGCAGGCAGAAGATACTATTATTGTTATTAAAATATTGTTGTTACTGCTGCTGCTGCTGTTGTTATTACTATCTTGGCATGTTTTCATACAATGCTTTGTTAGGTTATCCCAATTAACTTCTTCCAAGGTCAGTTGCTCATTATTAAAATGAAGACGTTCCCAACTTTCTGGGATTGCTGTGGAAATTGAAGCAGATGAATTAAATGAAACCAGGGTTTACACTACGTGGAAATATGAGACATATTTTTGAATGTATTAAAACAAAGGATGGTTTTAATGCATCACTATCAATGCCTCCCTTATAAATGAGATCCGTGCAATGTGTCACATCTTTAGAACCATCAAGTGAAGGGGAATTTAGAAGATTAAATAATTTTCTCTCCGAAGTCAAGCACATCAACTCTTAGAATAATTATAGTTCTCTGTGTTACAGTGAGAGATGATGATTAGGGCATGGTTTTCCCAAAGAGTAAGGTTATACAGACATGG
Source organism: Elephas maximus indicus (assembly GCF_024166365.1). Taxonomy (NCBI): domain Eukaryota; kingdom Metazoa; phylum Chordata; class Mammalia; order Proboscidea; family Elephantidae; genus Elephas; species Elephas maximus. Next base: position 16,381,034 of record NC_064830.1, read on the forward strand.
TCTGATTTACTGCTTCCATGTGTGGGTATAACCCAATGCTGGGTTTCATGTTGACTAGGGAGAGAAGAAACAGAAACGTAACAAATAATAACCACATATATGAAGGTGATTTTGACTACATGTAAGTGGTTGCTGTTGTGTGCCTTCCAGTCAATTCCTATTCACAGCCACCCTATAGGATTGTGTAGAGTTTCCCAGGCTGTATTCTTTAAAGGAGCAGATCACCAGGTCTTTTCTCCCTCTGAGCAGTTGGTGGGTTCCAACAGCTGACCTTTCAGTTAGCAACAAAGCACTTAACCACTGCACCACCAAGGCTTCTTAAGGAATCCTGAGGTAGGACAGCTGCAGGGATGCTTATTTCATTGGCTCAAAAATTCCATCAGGGTCCTAGAACTTTCTAAATATTCTACTATGCTATTCTTAGCATATGACTGTTGCCTGCAAACTTGTCTAGTCATGGACCCAAAATAACTGTAAAGCTTCAAACAGCATATGCTCACATAACCATATCAAAAAGCAGTATGTAGGGTAATTTCTGACAAGATCTAAGTTACTGGTTATTTCTACCCTCCTGCAAAGTAATAGAACTTCTGCTTACTTGAAACATCCATTGGAATTATCCACCATCAACGCTGTCATCTTCCTTATTATTAAGAAGTTTTATTCTACCATTTTATGTCCTAACATTTATTACAGTTGATGCATAATTAATATTGCAAACATACTTTACCAATTCCTATTCTTCCTTTTAGATCTAACTTTTTCTCTCCTCATTTTTTTTTCCTTGCTGAAGTTTCCACTTAAATGTTTCTTTCAGTGATGGCCAGTGGGTGAGCAACCTTTATATCTCTGAAAATTATTTTTCCCTTACTTTGAATGATGATTTAGTTGAATATAGAATTCTAGGGTTACTTTTGTCTCAGCCATTGGAATACATTATCTCATTATCTTCAGACGGTTATTGTTGACAAGAAATTTGGTGTCAGTCAAATTTTTATTTCTTTGAAGATAATCTGCTTTTTCTCACCAATATTTTTAAGACTACATCTGCATTCTTGATTTTTGAAAATTTTACTATCAGGTGTCTAGATATGAACTCACTTTTATTCATCCTCTTATGCACTGAGCGTGTTTTCAATTGGACTACATGTAAGTGGTTGCTGTTGTGTGCCTTCCAGTCAATTCCTATTCACAGCCACCCTATAGGATTGTGTAGAGTTTCCCAGGCTGTATTCTTTAAAGGAGCAGATCACCAGGTCTTTTCTCCCTCTGAGCAGTTGGTGGGTTCCAACAGCTGACCTTTCAGTTAGCAACAAAGCACTTAACCACTGTCACTTTAAAATTTATTTTTACTAATTCATGTCATTTTAAAATTTATTTTTACTAATTACTCCTAATCCTTCCCACTAAGTACCTACTCAACTTGTCCTTTTTGTCTTAAATGAAGTTTTATATTTTTATAACTATGTATTTGTTTGATTTCATTGTAGATAAATTCCCCACTATCTTCAAATTTATTGGTTGTATTTTTTTTTTTTTTTATTTTCAACTATGTCCAATCTAAAATTTATTTTATTTGTTCAGGTTTTTTTTTTTTCTCCCAGATTTCAAAATCATTCACTTTTTTTTTTTTTAATCTCCTGGGTCTTTTGCAATTCACAATTTTTAAAATGGATATCATTCTTTATTTTAGGTCTCTGAGAATCCTAAATGCAATCACTTCTAAGTTATATTTTGGCTGTTTTATTAGTTTTAATTCATCTGAAGTAAATTTATCTTTAATTTGATTTATGGGTGTCTTTTTGTTTAGAATTTTAGCTTGCAAAATCATCTTGAGTCCTCAGTTGTCTCTCTCTCTCTCTCCCCTGCCTAGATATCAGTTTTGAGTTTGACTCTACTCAGTCATAGGTCCTTAGTCCAAACCAGGCCTTGTAATAATCCCCCCACTCTTTACCCTATTTAACATAAAAAGAACTTCCTCCTTGAAACGATGTAGCCAACAAATAGTTAAAATTTGTTTTTAAAATACCTGTCACATGTTCCTTGTTTACTCTCTTCAAAACTGAGTGTGATTCATCTCACCAAGAACCCAGTAACTATATGGAAATACATTGAATAAAAATAAGTAAGAATGGAAAGTATGTTGAAGCAAAGGGAAAACCAGCTGAAGGAGAATGAATTCAGAAGTGTTAGTATACAGATTTAGCTTAAAGGTTTCTAGCATTCAATGCCAAGATGCAGTCATGGTGTGTGGTAAATCATAGAAATGATAACGTTATAAAAGCAAATTATTTGCCTTATAAAAGCATAGTTATTTTTGATAGTAAAACTTAAAAGATATTTTTGTTGTTTCTGTTCTTATGGAGGATACTGGATCGCATACTCAACCATATCCATCATAGACAGCACCCTTAATATAAGTGCAGGAATGAGTTTCACAGGGTTATTTTTAAATAATATCCCCCCCCCCACAGCTTTTTCTTATTACATCAAATAAAACAATGAATCAGAAAAGGAAATTCTATGGGACACTGGGAAAGAAACAAAATATGATGCTGCCCTAGTATATGGTCTATGTATCTAACTCGACACTTCAATAGATTTTGGAGTACCTAGAGTAGAGACCTGGATCCCTGCTGGCACGGTGGTTAAGAGCTATGGCTGCTAACCAAAAGTTCGGCACTTTGAATCCACCAGCTGCTCCTTGGAAACCCTCCAGGGGAGTTCTATTCTGTCCTATAGGGTCTCTGTAAGTCGAAACTGATTTGACAGCAATAGTCTTTTTTTGGTAGAGACCAAAGAACTTTGGTGGTGCAATGGTTGAGTGCTCAACTGCTAACTGAAAGGTCTGTGGTTCTAACCCACCAGTGGCTCCATGGGAGAAAAGACCTGGAGATCTGCTCCTGTAAAATTTCAGCATAGGAAACCCTATGGGATACTTCCACTCTTTCCTAAAGGGTTGCTATGAGTTGGAATCCACTCAACTATAAACAAAAACACAGCAGAGACTACAAACTGGATACTTCTGAGCTGCTCTGACCCAGAGATAGTTTGTTTACTCTACTGTATTGATTGGACAATGAATAAGGAAGACCGAAGAAAAGTTAATGCATTTGATGCATTTGAATTATGGTGCTGGCAAAGAATATTGAACTTACCATGGACAGCCAGAAGAACGAACAAGTCTGTCTTGGAAGAAGTATGGCCAGAATGCCCCTTAGAAACGAGGATGGTGAGATTTTATCAACAGGAGGGACCAGTCTCTGGAGAAGGACATCGTGCTTGGTAAAGCAGAGAGTCATAGAAAAAGATGAGGACCCTCAACAAGATGGATTGACACAATAGATGCAATGATGGGTTCAAACATAGAAAGGGTTGTGAGGATGCTGCAGGACTGGGTAGTGTTTTATTCTGTGCACACAGAGTTGCAACTGACTCTCATCACCTAACGACAACACTGATCCTCACTGTGTCTATTTTTAAAAATTAATTGCCAAAATATAAAACAAGGTGAGTTCACATACAAATCCAGAATTTTGGCTACTTTTGTGAAGTGAAGCACTGTGACAAAACTGAACTCGCCTTCCTACCTAGCAGCCTCAGGCTGGCAAGTGCCACCTGCCACATTTGACTAGTCTGCACTCTCCAATTTTTCTGGTTTACTTTTTACTCACTACTCTGTACTCTTTTACAGAACAGATCCACGTCACTCACCTATGTCAACTGTTTTGACCAAATAGAGCTTCATATTGGCTACCCTCATCCAGAGGAAAAACAGAACAGTGTTCTCCAAACAATCTCATTAATATAGTTTCTCTCTATTCAGCACTGTAAAGGTTTTGAATGACATTGAGTTTAAGACAATTCCTGTGTATATTGCCAATCCAATATGAAATTCTATTATCTGACATTCAGTTGAACTATCTCGACAAAGATTGTTTTAAATAGAGGGTTATTTCGCTGGTGGGTTTAACCCTGCTCCATGCTCCGAATGCACTTGAGAGAAATGACGCATACTTCCCAGTACACTATTATGGATTAAATTGTATCCCCCAAATATATGTGCTGGAATCCTTGCCCTATACCTGTGAATATGATCCTGTTTGGAAATAGGTTTTCTGTTATATTAAGAAGGTCCTATCAGTGCGGGGTGTATGTCCTAAGCCTTATCACTTCTGAGATATAAGGGGCAGCATAGACACAGAGAGAAGTGAGCCCAAATGAGGGAAGATAGATGCCACATGAAGATCGCCAAGGAACTGCAGAATGTCGGGGGTGCAAAAGCTGAAAAAGACAAGGATCTTCTTCCAGAGCTCACTGAGAGAGAGAAATTTCCCTTAGAGCTACCGTCCTGAATGCAGGCTTTTAGCTTCCTAAACGATGAAGAAATAAATTTGTTCTTTAAAGCCACTCATTTGGGTTATTTGTGTTATAGAGGCACTAGGAAACTAAGACAAACTGTGACTCACCAAAGACCTGGTTTCTAGTAAAAATGGGTTTCTAGTAAGAATGAGCTGTTGGTGGATAAAGCCACTTTAGATTGCTTTACTAGAATTTCCTTCCAGGGGTCTGGTGGGTTGGGTCAGCCTTATTTTGAAAAGTTCCCCAAGTATATATTCCTACTTCTGCAGCCAAGAAATTCTGTTCTCCTTTGAGAATCAATGCATGAGTATAGAACAAAGTAATTTGGTATGTTAAAATGTAATTTATAAAATATCTATACACAATTATGTTTTAAAACCTATTTGCTGTGATCATAGATTAACAAAGAAGTTCCCTCAGAAAATCTTTTTAGACTTGTATTTATTTTGGGTGCTCTAAGTTTTCTCTACTAAATGGAGCTTTACTAACAGTTAATATGCCTATAAGCATGACTGGTTTATATGCATAAAATTGCCCAGGCACTGGGAAATAAGGCTGAAAGGCTGGTAGAGACACAGGTCAAAAATTTTTCACTGTCAATTCAGTCTAGTTAATTCTTTACAAAATTTAAGTTTCATATCTCACAGGAGTAGGTGTTGCCTATGTTTTTCTCTGATTATTAAATTACCACATGCCAATATTCTATACATATTTTACAACAGATTTTTGTCAAGTTTTATATCAGTTTAAAATAATTGATCTCAGATTATTCAAGGACCACGAATATTTATTGAGATAACAGATCTGATTTCTGTTTTCTTCAAACTACGCATTTTTCTTTCTTTTAAATATTTAGTGATTCACTGTGAATGAGCTATAATTTAGTCTCTAGACATAGCCAAGATCTTTTAAATCTAAACCATTAAACATTTCGGAAAATACCCCTCACCTTTCTCCATTAGCAGCACACTAAGTGGAAGGAAACATCTTGGAAATACAACAATTCAATGCTTTCAAGTAATATGTTTGTGCCATGTTATTATTCAAGTATGTTTTTTAAATTAAAATTCATCCAGTTATTTATTATCTATCTGTCATCTATCTATCTATCTATCTATCTATCTATCTATCTATCTATCTATCTATCTATCTATCTATCTATCTATCTATCTATCTATCTATCTATCTATCTAATCTATCTATCATCTATCTATCTATCATCTATCTATCATCTATCTATCTATCTATCTATCATCTATCTGTCTGTCTATCTATCTAATCTATTTCTCTCACTAGACTCCTAAACACCTGTGTTAATTAGTGAACTCTTAGTGTACCTCTTCCTTTGGTCTTTGATCTGTCACGTAACTTCTCAATGGTATCTCGGGTCCAATGGAACCCCCTCCCTATATCTCCATACTCACAATTTTCTTAAAGGACATGGTTTTGATGGCCTACACTGTCATAGTTATCTAGTGCAGAAATACCACAAGAGGTTGACTTTAACAAACAGATATTTATTTTCTCACAGTTTAGGAAACTAGAAGAGACTGAATTCAGAGTGCTGGCTCTAGGGAAAGGCTTTTTATCTCTATGGGCTCTAGAAGAAGGTTCTTATCTCTTCAGTTTCTGCTTCCTGGTTCCTTGGAGATCTCCATATGTCTTGGCATCTATCTTACCCCATCTCTGTTTCTTAGCTTGCTTGTTTAATCTCTTTTATACCTCAAATGAGATAGACTCAAGATACACCCTACGCTAATTATGCGTCATTAGCATAACAAAGACAGTTCTTTCCCAAATGGGATTATAACTACAAGCATAGGATTTACAATGTGTTTTTTGGGGGGGACAAGATGCAATCCATACATTTCACCCTGTGGGCCCCCCAAAAATTCATATGCTTGCCACATGCAAAAGATATTCCATCACATCATCCCAAAAGTTTTAAATCAACTCCAAGTCCAAAATCTCATCTTTTGAATTATCTAAATCAAATATGGGTGAGATTTTAGGCATATTCTATCTTGAGGTAAAATTTCTCTTCATCTATGAACCTGTAAAACCTAGACAAGTTATCTGTTTGCAGGGTACAATGATGGAACAGGCACAAGGTAGGTATCTTCATTACAAATGGGAGAAATTGGAGAAAAAGAAGGAATAACAGGCACCAAGCAAGACCAAGCCCCAGCAGTACATATTACATTAGCTCTCAAGTCTTGAAAATAATCCTCTGTTCTCTGATACCATCTGGGCAATGGCCTGCCCTCCAGGTTCTATGTGTTGACCACATCCCCTAGATTCTAGATGGAAACTCCTTGGCCCTGGGCTTCAGCTCTATCTTGTAGGCCCATTGGGATGGCAACTCTGGCCCCCTTGTCTTTGGGCAACCCCATTCTCCTAGTTCATCTGAGTGGTGATCCCACTCCCTTGATCTCAGTAGGCTCTGTTCTTCTGCCCCTTTGGCATGGCAGCCCCAACCTTTCAGCTTTGGGAGGTGGCCCCATCCTCCAGCACACCTTAACGGCAGCTCACACTCTGAAATGGAGTTGGTGAAGACCCATATCTTTGAAACCTAGGAGGTTGTGACCCCACCCTTTGAGATCCAGGAGACGTTGGGCCCATCCTTTGAAACTGAGAAGGCCCTGCTTCCTGTGCTACTTCCAATAGTTCTGCTGATCTCCCAGCTGCTCCCGGGATGATCCTTTTCTCTTTTTTTTGGAGGACAACAGATGTAGCTCCTTTGGCCTGTTCCCTGAATGTAGAATTTCAAGAGGCAGACAGCATTCTTTCCTTTCATTCTTTCTCTGTACCCTTTGATCTAAGCTGATGGCCTTTTTGGCTGTGGTAGTTGGTTAGATCCATCAGTAACAAAGGATAGTGTAGCCACTTCCTTGGTGAACATTCTAGGGTATGTGTCCTTGGTTTTACATCAGAATCTTCCAGCCTTTAAGTTCTGTCTTCATTTCGCACAGTTCATTTTTAAGTCCTTCTTTTTTCTCTTGCATTTTACCATAAGCAACAAGGAGACACCACGAAGTCCTTTTAAGATCTGGCTTTGAAATAGCATCAGCCTGATATCCAGGTTCATCACTTACAAATTCTACTTTCCACCAAACATTTGAACATAATTCAGACAAGTTCTTTGCCACCGTATAAATAGCATAGCCCTTCCTCCATTGTCCAATTACATGTTCATTATTTTCTTCTAAAGCCTCACCAGAAGCATATTTAATGTCCACATTTCTAGCAACATTCTGTGGCTGGTGCCATATGTATTGTCTAATATGATAGAGACTTTCTGTATAACTTTCCTCACTTCTTGCTAGGTCCTTACCAGAGTTGCCTTTGGCGTTCATAGTTCTACCTACAGTCTTCTTCAAGGCAACCTAGGTTTTTAGTATCAGGCACCTTAAAACTCTTCCAGTCACTACCCATTACCCAATTCTAAAACTGCTTCTACATTTTAGGTATTTGCTAGAGCAGCACCCCACTCTTCCAGTATCAAATTCTGTCTTAGTTATCTAGTGCTGCTATAACAGAAATATCACAAGTGAATGGGTTTACAAACAGAAATTTCTTTTCTCTCAGTTTAAGAGGATAGAAGTCTGAATTCAGAGTGCTGGCTCTAGGGGAAAGCCTTCTCTTTCTGTTGGCTCTGGAGGAAGGTCCTTGTCTCTTCAGCTTCTGCTTTCTGGTTCCTTGGAGATCTCCACATATCTTGGCATCTATCTTAGTTCATCTCTGTTTCTTAGCTTGCTTGTTTAATCTCTTTTGTATCTCAAAAGAGATAGACTCAAGACACACCCTACACTAATCTTGCCTCATTAACATAACAAAGACAACCCACTCCCAAATGAGATTGTAACCACAGGCGTAGTGGTTACAATTTACAACACATATTTTGGGGGGACACAATTCAATCCATAACATTTGGCATAGACAATGGTCCACTCACTGATAGAAGATAAAAGAAGATTTTACAACCACCTCTGTACTCTTTGCTTTCATAACAACTCTCTGTTTTATTCTGTTTTATGTAAATTGGGTCGCAGATGTTTTATTGCTGCAAAGTGCTTTGAAACTTTTTCATATGTTCAGTGGGAAAAGATGCTTCTCAAAATTCATGCTGAAATAATTAAGCTTTTTAATTTCACTGTCAATTTATCAGAACAAGTGATAAATCTCTCTTCATACTGCTTGCTCTACACACATGACTTTTCGGTCCATTTCTTTTCTCAGATTTTCTGCGAATGCGTTTCTAACACTGCAGAGCATGTCATGTAGAAACACTGACACTTCTCGTAATTTTAGATAGGCTAGGTCACCCTAGAAAATTCCAGTTCATGTTTCCTGGAGGATGAAGGAGCTGATCCTGGTTACTCTACAGGAGCTTTGCACTGTAATCAAAGAAATACACTCCATGGTCCTGACCGCTTCTGATTTTGTTCCCTTCATGCTCTGAATTTCTGGACATGTCCACTCACTCCAGAGAGAGACTGTCTTTGTGAACGTGTCTAATTCAAGTCAGTTTTACCATATATGTAGTATAAAAAAATCCATTGCTGTATAGTTGATTCCCCTTCATAATGACCTTATAGGACAGAGTAGAGCTCCCCTATAGGATTTCCAAGGCGCTGCTGGTGAATTCAAACTGTTAACCTTTTGGTTAGCAGCCGAACCCTTAACCACTGTGCCACTAGGGCTCCATATGTAGTATGACAATGACAGAAATAACACCTTTGGCCTCATTCAGGTCTGAATCAGAATCCCAGCTTTGCTCCTGACTCCCTAGAGGATCTTGGAAAATTTCATTAAAGTTCATGATGCTCAGCTTCCTCGTGTCAAAAATGTGGAAATAATGCCTGGCTCAAAGAGTCTTGAAAGTGTTACATATATATATAATAATCTCTCTGAGGGCCTGTCACACGGTGTACCCTCAATGAATAATGACTCCCTTCTCTTCCATTAATTTTAAAAAATAGTTTTCAGGCTGTTGACTTGGGATTCGTAGAACCATTGCATGCAGCTAATATATTCAAATAGATCCAGAATTCCTAACAAGCATTAATACTTCCATGATCTACTGTTCTGCCTTTTTGTTGTTGTTTTTTATAGCTGCTGTTGAGTCGACTTTGACTCCTGGCAACCTTAAGTACACAGAATGAAATGTTGCCTGGACCTGAGTCATCCTCAAAATTGCCAGCACATTCAAGTCCATTACTTCAATTTTGTGCCAACTCATTTCACTGAGAGTCTCCTCCACCCTGGCTGGCCCTTCACTTCACCAAACGTGATGTCCTTCTCTAGCAGTTGATCCCTCCTGATGATGTATCCAAGCAAGAGGGTCAGACAATGTTCTGTTTTGATCTGTAGAGTTTTCACTGGATAAGTTTTGGAAGTATATCACCAGACTTTTCTCCCTGGTCTAAGTCTGGGAGCTTGTCAGGGACCTATACACCATGGGTGAACCCTCTGATATCTGAAATCCCGGAGGCATAGCTTCCAGCATCATAGCAACACACAAGCCACTACAGTACGACAAACTGACAGACGGGTGGTGATTGCTCTTTTTAGTTGACCTATAATTTCTATGGTAGATGGTAACATCCTGGAGTTTAAATAGGAGAGGCTGATTTTAGAGACTCAGATGGTGTTGCTTTAGAAATAAACTTGCCCTTATGACTTTGTTAGAAAAAGGCTGACCCACAGCCTGACTGTAGCATTTTTGCATTAGTTTCTGTGCCAGAAAAATGCTCATTTTTCTCCGAAATTAAAAGCACAGATTTTGCTTGACTAACTTCTCTGAGTCTCTTCCTCTTTTCACTTTTCCCTTCCTTTTTCAGACACTGAGTTCCTTCTAGGCGCTAAACCAAAGATCGGCAAACTTTTTCTGTAAAGGGCAAGACGGTAAATATTTTAGGCTTTGTGGGACAGTCTCTGTTACAACTACTCAAAGGTAGACAAAGACAATGCTGGAAATGAATGAGTGTGGTTGTGTTCCAATAAAAAAGCAGCTCTTGAGTAGGGGATGATTTTGCCCCTCAGAGGACATTCAGCAACGTCTGCAGACGTTTTTGACTGTAATGGCTGGGGGAGGGGTGGCATTGACCCCTAGTGAGTAGAGGTCAGGGATATTGCTAAACACCTTACAATTCATAGGTCGTGTCCCACAGTAAAGAATTACCCGGAGCAAAACGTCAATAGTACCAAAGCCAATATATAAAGCTATATGTATGTAATATCACATTACTTATGGATACTACAGTTTTAATTTTATGTAAGTTCATGTACAAGAAATATTGATCTTCTTTCAATTATTTTTTTGCCTTTTAAAAATGTAGAATCTATCTTTAGCTTACAAGCCATACAAAAACAAATGGCAAGACATAGTTTGCCAATCTCTGCTCAAGAAGATGAAAGAAACAAAGATGAATAAGACGAGTAACTGTCCTTCAGATCCCCATTCTCAGAACTTTCAAAAGCCAGACAGCCACATTTCATTTAATACACGTTCCAACAGAAGTATACACTTCAACGGTAAATTGCCCAGAAAAGTGACGAATCATTCCACTGGCAAAAACAGTCAGTCGCATAGTTTAAGGGTCCTTTGGTTGAGCATCCCTTTCCCTGTGTTTTCTGCTGTTTGTGTTTGCACGGTGTTTTGTGTTCTCCATCCTCCATCACAGTAACTTCTTCGGTTTCCTTGCGGGGGCTTTCAGCAGGTTGCTATCCTTCTGGTCAGGATCACAGCTGGCCAAAATTAAACACCCCTGTATTCTAATGTCTGTCTCCAGCCCACGGAAAACTGTCCTGTGTAACAGGTGGATAAAAGCTAACTTCAGAACTTGGCAGGATTTATCAGACTCATCCCGTAATGCCACACTCAGAGCTGCCCAATAATATCAGCAGCGATAAGCACAATTGATTCTACTCTACCTGCTGTGAAACCAGTAACGGTGTGAAGAACTAAGTGCACTGCCTGGTCCTTGAGTACATAGCTTCTCTAGCTGACCCTCGAAAATTATCAAATTCTGAAGAATTATTAGATGTTACTGGAGCAAATGACACAAGTTTTGTTTCTTTGATGAATTACTGGTAGCCAAGTAAATAATTCTGTTCACTAGAGCTGCTTGGATGACTTACACCCCTCTGCGTGGATCCCACTGTATTAAGAAGCTTGTCAATAAATCACTCACCAGCTCTCCCCTAGCACTGAGGACCCCAAGGTGTGAGAGATTTTTCTCCTCTTCCTCTTTCTTCAGAAAACGCAAGCACAGGATTTCCATGGTGTTTCCTTTATGAACCTCTTCTAGCTGCATTACCTGGGTGTTACTTAGGATGTCAACTCAATGATCCTAATTATAGCAATATATACATAAAAGCATAATTATCAAACAATATATATTGTATTAAAAAAATTCATCTGAAACCCAGCAGTTTGAGATGTGAAACCTGTTTCTGAACAGAGTTATTTTATATACAGTCCGTTGGTCTCAGATCATCTCCCGGAAGCCTTAGTAATACAGAGTGTGCCTCCCCACATTCTGCAAATCACATTCACAACTGTAGGCACATATATGACTGGACTCACCGCTTAACTAACTTATGGCCGCATCACCATGGGAATTCCTTATGTTACTGTTCTCACTTTGGGAGAACTCTAAAGCTTCTCTCAATGCCTTGCACAGCTTGGCCAGGGTCTCACAGCTCCTGCCTCCAACATCATCTCTGGTCATTGCCTATCATTCCTCTGCCATATCCAAGTCAAACTCTGGTGAAGATAGATTGCCTAAGTTCAAATCCCAGCTACGTAATTTGGATAGGTTCTTTAATGCCTTTGTTCTTTTGTTTCCTCATTGATAAAAAGATATGATAATAGCATTTACCTCTTAGAGTTATGATAAGAATTAACTGAATAAGTACATGTAAAGTGCGTAGTACACTGGGTCATACTAAGTGCTCGGTTAATATTAGCTAATGTTACTTTTTGAGCCGACTTAATGGCAATTAACAACAAAAGCATTTATCATTTTTTAATATAGGATTACATTAATACACTAATCAGAACCACTGCCCTGTATCTTTTCACATCTGTTCAAAATTCCAGTAGAAGAAATGATTTCTGTTTTATTGGAGAGGAGTGAGAGAGAGTGAAGTGATTTGCTCAAGATCACCCAGCTAGCTAGCAAGAGATGGTGTCTCAGCTTAAATCCCTTTCTGGCCTTCTGCAGAGCCCAGATTTTTCCCACTGGATTCCCCTTTCTTACTTCTCAGAAGGAATCTGACACACGGGTATTGTGATAACTCTATACTAGGTAACTGTCCAATGGCACCATTGTGTAGTGAAACCGGTGAGAGCCAGAACTCGGTGGGGTTGCTTTGTTTTTCGGGGTCTCACAAGTTTTCCTCCTTTGACAGGGTGCAGTTGTACCACTTTTTTGTCACTCGTTTTAGTGGAAAATATTTGAATTTTCCTTCTATGACAGGTTTCCACCTTACATAGATTCCAACTGTCCAGGTTTTACTGTAGCTTTTTATCACCATGTAGCAAATGACCACAAGCTGAATGGCTTAAATTAACAAATGGCTTCACTGGGTCTTCTGTTCCGGGCCTCACAAGGCTGCAATCACGGAGTGGTCTAGAGCTTCGTTCTCATCTGGAAGCTCAAATGGAGAAGCATCTTCCTGCTTGTATGGTTGTTGACAACATTCAGTTTCTCGAGGTTGTAGGAATAAGAGCTTCAGAGTTTGCTGGCAGTAGTCAGAGGCCACTCATCCTCTGGAAGACACCTGCAGTTCCTAGAGCCTTCCTGCTGACCCTGCACCGTGGGCTCCCAACACATGGCTACTTACTTCATCAAGTCAACAAAAGGAGTCTTTAGAGTGAGTCTACTACTAAGACAAAGTCTTATATAGTGTAATATAATCATAGGAATGTCACTCCATCACATTTATGTTTGTAATAAACCAACCCAAACCCATTGCCGTTGAGTCGATTCCAACTCATAGTGACCCTACAGGACAGAGTAGAACTGCCTCATAGAGTTTCCAAGGAGTGCCTGGTGGCTTTGAACTGCCGACCTCTTGGTTAGCAGCCACAGCATTTAACCACTACGCCACCAGGTTTTCCATGTTTGTAATAGTGCAACTTAAAAATATATATATATATATATATATATACACATGATTAAATGCCTGTTCTGGATTCCTCGGTGGATTAGTAGAAGAAACAACTTGGGTAGTTGGACCTTTCAACATCTTTAATCATAGGATATGGTTGAAACAAGCCCTCCCACAGGCTTCCTATTTCTTTCTCCGTAACATTTGAACAGAACAGTTGCTAACGAAGTCTCAGACTCCCATGGGTATGACAATATTAGCTTTTCCTAGTTCTGGATGTTGTAACAGAATTTCTGGCACTTGATGAGAGGATGATGCTAGATTGGGAATAAGGTTATGCTTAATTCTGATTTTCTAAAACCTTAATGCTTCAGAAAATCCCCTTGAGATTTCTGACAGATTATTCTACCACATTTTTTCTCTTTTATTCAATAAAAATATTTGAGTACCCATGATGAACAAGGCACTGAGATATAAAAAGCAATAAGAAATTCTTCTTTTTTTTTTTTTTAGAGAATCCTATATTTTAGTAAGTTTTTCAGAAAATTTTAGAGCCCTTTAATAAAATTTGTGTGGTTTTTCAAACAGAAATATAGATGGAATTTTTATGAGATACAGAGCAGAAAGCAACTGTGCTGAGGATATTCAAATTGGGTGTCTTCAGCTGAAGAGTGATTCAGGGCTGTGCTAGAAACTTTCCTTTAACTCTTGAGAGACAATGGAGATTAGAGGAGGATTCAACAACTGGTAGAACACTACTAGATACGGGAAAAAAAAAAAAAAAAAAAAAGGCCTAGATTCCTGTTCAGTTCTCCCACTTACTGGCTATGTGACTGTGAGCAAGAATATATCTGATTCTCAGTATCCTCACCCGTAAACAGGATGATAAGATCAGTTTCTTTCAATCAGGGTTCATGGTTGCAAATGACAACAACTGATTCTAACTATCTCCATCAAAAAGGGAACGTACTGGAAAAGATACTGGAGGCACACAGGACCAGTGAGTGGCTGGAGGCCCAAGCTTGGAACAGAGGCAAGAATTAAAGGAGTTTCAGGACTAGGAACAAAAATTGGTTCTTCTTATTGCTGCTGCAACAGCAAACCTCCAAAGACTCCCTTCCAGTTTTTGTCACTTTCTCGATCTTGAAAACCCTAGGAGCTGGTAACTGGCTGAGCTCCTCTGAGACAGTAGAAAGGAGCTGAAGCTATTCTCCTGCCAAGGAGATGCTAACAGAACAGGGGACGGTAGACAGTCTCCAAATGACAGAACAGACTGTCTTACAGAGTTATTTGTTTTGATCAAATGAGATAATGAATTTGAAACCATTTAAGAACCTGAGTACTTTTATACAATGTAGAGGTCATTGTACATCCAAGGTGTCTTTCTTTTGATTGCTTTTACTTGAGTCTGATTTGGTAGATGAAGGATAGGATGGGGCAATCAGCTCCATCCATTCTATATACAAATCCTTACTTTCTTCAGTGAATAACTCGGTACCTTCTGAAAGGCTCAGCTTAGGTGCCATATACACTTGCAAGCTTCATACTACAAAATGAAACTTGCTCTTCATTTTCTATCAGGAATTTTGAATGACAAACAGCTGTTGAGAAACAACATTGTGATGAGAGGTAAAAATGATGCTCAAGCATATGGGTACATTTTTCTTTAAAATAAACATGGCATTAAATCAAAGGGAAAAACCGTGATTGACAGAATTTATCCTGTCAAAAAAGACTGAAGTGTTTGTGTGCTCAAGTACAAACACATTCACCTGTTCTGCGTTAATTCACTTGGGAGAGACAGCCTGCTGTTCAGCCAAACCCTTTCCCCCACCTTCCATAATGCAGACTCGCAGCCAGCACATGGCTTCCAGCGTTTGTGGTTAGGCATTGCCAAGTGACTAAGTCCTTTCAAGTCAATGTGAGTGCAAGTGACGTTTGCATCTCTGGGCCTGGCCCTGAAAGGTGGTGCCCTTTTCATGTTTTTGTCCCTTTTCTGGAAACTAAACCCACATATGTTAGTGACCCAGCTTTACCCATGCAAATGATGACAAAGACATTGGGCAGGGGTCAGCAAAATTTTTCTGTACGGTTAGTAACTATTTTATACTTTATGGGCCATATAGTCTCTCTGGAAACTACTCAGCTCTGCTATTGTCTCACAGAAGCAGCCATGGCCAATCTGTAATAAATGGGTATGGTGGTTTTCCAATAAAACTTAACTTACAGGAACAGAGAGTGGTCTTAGTTGGCTAACTCCTGCACTAGGGGATGAAGGGTCAGAGAATGGAAGAGGAAAGCCTTGGAAAGAACCTTGTTCTATGAAAAACCTTAAGGAATAAAGCTGTTCTAATGTCTTGTTCTGTTAACATTGAGAGTTCCAGGTTTGAGAGAAAGAATCTTTTCTGCTTTTTAAGGTACTATTTTACAGGCATCTTTGTTATTAACAGAAGTCTATTCTTACCCTAATTAATATATCTAATACATAGAAAACTAAAAAATAAAATAGAATAAGCTCTTAGGAGAGCTTTCATGATCCACCAGAACAATTAAGGAAGTTTGGTTATGTAGTAGAATCTCTAAGACAGGGCCATGTCTATACCTGCTAGTATCCCCTATGATACTTAGAATGGGCTGGACACAGAGTAAGTCTTTAAATATGTTTTCTGCATGGTTTATTATTTTATATTACCTTCAAAACTATTATAAGCACAGTTGATGCTTATCAAAACAAGCTACATTTATCAGACTATGCTTGGGTAAAAATAATAGCTTGGCCACGCTTGGATAACGGATAATAATAATTCAGTCACCCATGTTATGGGAATTGTTTGCAAATGATGCCATACCTAAGATGGGAGATTACGACTGTTGCAAACGAGTTAGGGTGGAATCGAGAATGTTCAGTTTTAAGAGGAGAGAAATACCATCTCAGACTTCAATTAGCCAAAAAGAAGCACGTGGAAGAAAAGTTTACTTGGAATGACCCTACGAGGTGGAACAAGGTGAACTCTACAGAGACACAGATCTTTGCTGCTTGACAGAGTGGTTGGGGTAAATTGTAGTCACCACTCTCAGTTGTACAAGAATGCTGTGTTCTTTTATTTTCATAACAGAACTTAAGTTTCGTCTCGGCCCTCCACACCAGTATGATAGAAACATACTCTTGGTCCATTCAGAGTGTCCACTTTCCACAAGTGTGTGTCTCAGTTTGGGAAAGGGTTCACCTATGTCCGAGGTATGGACATGTGGTGATGGGGTTATCTGGCTCTGGGTACTGTCATGTATCCACACCGAGACAGTTCTAACATTTTTATTCCCACCACATCAGCTATTTCATCATCAGTACACAGAGTTCATCAATAACTCTCTCTTCTTTCTCTCTCTTTTTTTTTTTTTTTTTTAACTTCAAGACTTTCCAGGTTTGCCAGCTCGCCGTGTCAAAGGTAGGCTGCTCTTGAGTCATGGAAAGTTTTATGGAACTCAGGCTCATCCTCTCCATCCGTTTTATTTTCCTTCACGCTCGGCCTGGGAGTGGGGTGTAGTAGATGTATGTTGGAAACCTTGTCCCCCCTTAGCAAAGGTTCTTGCATTTTTAACAAAAGGCAGTGGTGACTCAGCTGTAGAATTCTCGCCTCCCATCAGGAGACCCAGCTTGAAATCCCAGCAAAGGCACCTCATTGGAGCCACCATCCATCTGTCATTGGAGGCTTGAGTGTTGCTATAATATTGAACAGGTGTCAGCAGAGCTTCCAGGCTAAGATGGACCAGTAAGAAAGGCCTGGTGATCTACTTCCAAAAATCAGTCAGTGAGAACCCTGTGGATCCAGGAACGGATCACCCGATAAGCAGAGTACACAAACAGGCTTAATTATGTTTACTTACTAACCTGTAGTGCACAAGCTCAGGTGGGTTTCACCACATCTTTGATTAAGCACAATTAAGCCTGTGCCTACTTTGCTTTTTGATTAACCATGCTTACTGGTTAATCCTCCCCTGTATGGATCGTAGTAGTCCGATCAGCAATGGATCATGGGAACGGCTCAGGATCCATCAGTGTTTTGTTCTGTTGTGCTCGGGGTGCCAGGATCCGGAGGCCTACTCCATGGCAGCTAATATCAACAACAACTTGTCATGTCCTAGTTCTTTGTAAATTTGAAAATTAACTTTTTCCCTCTGAGTTCTGCTAAATCATGCTTTCCTTTTGAGAATAAGCATGGAAAGCCCTGGCAGCTTCCTGAATGGGGCAGTTTACTGTCCTGTTTAATAATTCAAAATATCCTGCTTTAGGAATAACTATCCTATTGCCAAAGCTGAAAAGTTGGAAGGGTTGCTTTGCAATGTAATGAGTTACTCATCATTAGAAATGATCAGTCAAAGGTCCACAAATCATTTGTTGTAGAAGATTTCCAGCATCACATCGGAGCTTGAATCAGTGGGATGTTGGAACAGGCCAACGGTTTCAAAATCTGGCTGCACACGATAATAGCCTATGGTGTTTATCAAAATATACACGGATTTTCTTATCTCCCTCTGAGATGTACTGAATTAAAATCTTAGAAGGTCAGGGAGTGGTTGGTATTTTAAATAAACTCCCCAAAAGGTTTGTACCCAGCCATCTTACTTTGAACATACTGGCTTTCCCACTTGATTCTGAGATAATAGGAAAAAGATCAGTGTTGTAATTGATACCTGCAAAGGTTTACCAAATTGGACATATTACATGGTTCCTGAAAGCAGGACAACATACAACCGGTAAAGACTCCTTTTGTTTATGTTGTTAACAACAGATGTTGCAAAGCAACATCACACATGCTTGTTTAATATTATCAAAATAATTATTCATTTATTCATCTCGGCTCAGTGTACTGGTGCAAGCTGGCACTATAGATTCTGCCGACATGGCCTTCATGAATGCATAAACAGACACTTGTGTCACATATAATAAATTATCCCAAACCCTCCTCATCGTGCCTCCTGATAACATAGGGGTGGATGGAGGGATAAGGAAAGCCTAGCTTTTGACACGCTCTGGGGAAAACTGAAATGCTAATCATCCCGAAGCTGGTGATACTGAAGTCTGATCTTATTACTTATATCTCCCAGAATGCCAAGAGCAGAGACAGACTCTTTTCCTTCTGTTGAGTGGCGATCTAACAGGTACCGACACACCGACGTGAAGAACCTGCGAACACAAAAGTGAGATGCTGTGATGAGGTTTGTTCTCATTCCATTAAGCAATGAAGCGAGAATGGAATCATGACTTGATGTCCAAGCCTAATCATATTCTTATTCATTGTCTATGGTTTGACAAAGAAATGGTATCTGTTCTGTATTCAATTTTAAAAAACTTTATTAAAAAGTAAAGAATTTAAATAAGAGGCTATTTATTTAAGAGTCTGTATTCTTCATTCAGTCCCTAATTTGCCACTAACTAGTGCAGGGCCCCAAACTTTCTGAGTCTCGGTTTTCTCATCTGTAAGTTGGTGATGACAATAGAGCCTACCTCACAGGGTTGTTGTAAAAATTAAAGGAGTTAAAATTTAATGTCTTTACAGCATTCTCTGGCACTTAGTAAATCCTACATGATTGCTTACTTTTTTATTCAACAGATTTATTAAATGATTAATAAAAGTGATTTTTCATTGAGCTTTTATTAAGTGATTATCCTGTGTCAGGTACTGTGCTGGACAAAGAGAAGACTAATAACATATAAAATATATTCCTGCATTCTCTTCAAAAGCTAATTATGCTAGAAGGTAGACTCAAGTAAATGCTAATTAGAGGTTCCCATTGCTGAGAAATAGCCAACCATGAATTCTGCTGGGAGTGATGGAAATGCATCTTATTGGAACAAAGTGGAGTGAGTATTGACTGAGTGCCTCATGGGTTCCACACAGTGGACTTCAGCCTTTCCAGCTTGTTAATTCTCACAATGACAGTGGGCTGCAGTCTTTCCATCCTAGTAATTCCCACAGAGGAGCCCTGGTGGCACAGTGGTTAAGCGGTCGGCTGCTAACCAAAAAGTTGTTGGTTCAACCCCGCCAGCCGCTCCATGGAAGAAAGATGTGGCAGTCTGCTTCCATAAAGACTATAGCCTTGCAAATCCTATGGGGCATTTCTACTCTGCCCCGTAGCATCGCTATGAGTCAAAATCGACTCGACGGTACATGACAACAACAGCGATTCTCACAGAGGTATTATCTGTGAGAGATATTATCTCCTTTTATGAAAGAAAAAGAAATATGCAGAGAGGTAGGCGCACACACACACACACACACACAGACAGACAGAGAGTGTGTGCTCAGAAAAGGAAAGTTTTAAAGGTCACACAGCTAATAAGTAGGAAAAGCAGAACATGACCCCATTTACTCCTTATTTTAGAATTCATGCCCTTTTATTCCTTTCCTGGATGCTTCAGTATGAGTAAAATTTTTATGGCTAACTAACTTGTTTGATTTTTCACTCTGTTGATGAACTGTGAGATTGTTTTGTGCCACGGCTATAAATTCACACTGTCCCAGGACAAGCCTGACTGTATCAAAGAAACCAAGCTTCCATATTTAGGAAAATTTTAAGACATAGAATTGATTAAATAAATCAAGGAATAACAGTGGGGTAGGGTTCTGGCCCTTTCTATTAATCCCTTACTTATAAGAAGGTTGACACAGCCGATTGACAATCCGTTCTAAAAGCAGAGCTGAGATCTCCTCTATAGGAAAGCACTGTGCTGGGACTTGAAAATGGAAAGATGGGTTAGGAATTCACCATGCCCTCAAGGAATTCACAGAAAGACTGTACCGTGAGCATGTAAAAACACTGTTAAGAATCCCAGACATTCAGAATTGTTTCTTTGAAGAAACCTCCTGAAAAAAATAAGCAAACAAAAAAACCAAACCCAAATCGATACAGTTGCCTCAGACTCACAGAGACCCCAGACGTGGCAGAGTAGAATTACGTTCTGCAGGGTTTTCAATGGCTGTAATCTTTCAGAATATACTGCCAGGCTCTTCTTCCAGGGAAACTCTAGGTGGATTTGAACCTCCAAGCTTTCTGTTAGTAGCCGAGTGCTTAACCATTCACACCACCCAGAGACTCCTCCCTTGAGGAAGTCTACTAGAGATGAGTTTTAAAGATTGTTCAGGGTAAAGAAAATGGAAAAAAACAAAAGGCAACTTAAGCAGCATGAGTAACACTCTGACTAGAAAACAAAACAAAACAAAAAATAAACCCGTTGGCTTCAAGTGGATTCTGCAGTATGGTTCCTGATCCCATCAATACTGACCTCCAGGCTCTCCTTACACCAAAAACCAAAACCAAACCCGCTTCCATCCAGTTGATTCCAACTCATAGCGACCCTACAGGACAGAGCAGAACTGCCCCATAGGGTTTCCAAGGAGCAGCTACTAGGTTCGAACTGCCAACCTGTTCGTTAGCAGTCATAGTTCTTACTGCACCACCAGGGGTCTCATGCTCTCTTCAGGGGTCACCAAATTACCTCACATTGCTAAGTGTAAAATTTCAGAATTATCCAACTGTCTGCTTTTCATCTAATTTTAGATATTCCACAGCCATTTCTAACACAAGTTGACCAAACACGATCTCAAGATCTTTCTCTCAAATGGTAGGTGAGAAGAATAAATGTGTTAATTTTTTAAAATTTTCTTAACAGAAAGTTCAAGAGATAGAGGAAAATAATGAAGCATGTAATTATGAATAACTTCATCTTCCTTATGTTTTACATAGTTTTTTTTTCCTTAACATTGGATATTTCTTTTAGGAACTTATAAGTCTTGTAATGAAAAGTTTATTTGAGATGTTTAAATTTCTGGAATTCTTTCGTATTTTGTTAAACTCAAGTAAAATTTAATTGAGCATGTTGATTAAAAATAACATGTATAGTATGCCCTTGCTTGTTATCTATCCCTTTACCTTATCTATGTCTTTCTATTTATCTATCTATCTAATTATCTCTAAGTGTTGGACACCTGGTGGTTCAGTGGTTAAGAGCTCAGCTGCTAACCAAAAGGTTGCTGGTTTGAATCTACTAGTTACTCCTTGGAAACCCTGTGAGGCAGTTCTACTGTGTCCTATAGGGTTGCTATGACTCGGAATCAACTAGATGGAAATGGCTTTGGTTTTTGGTTTTGGTGTGAGGAGAACTCGTAGGTCAGTGTTGATGAGATCAGGAACCATACCGCAGTGGGTTGGAGGAGAAAGAATTCTCAGTGAGTTTAGACAAGTCCTTCAAGAAGTTGAGTTAAACATGATGAAATACTATAAGCCCATTGTAAATGGTGATGTAGAAGAATATTTAGCAACAAGTAAAATGCTTTCTGTAGATTATAAAATTAAAAAAGATAAACTTGCAAGAATTATCTAAAGGATAAACTATAATATCCAAACTGCTCACTAGCTATGAAACTAACCATATTCCATTGGTAGTTCATCCTTTTAGACTTTTTTTCTTCTTCTAATTTAAGAACACTTTTAAAATATATTCTTAAACACGGAAGGGCTTTGCGAACTTTAAGTGTCTGTTGGTAAGCTTAAAGAGGAACTCCAGAACAGGCTTACTAAGAAGACCTTTTAAGGGTCACTACTGAAACACACATTTTAACTATAATGAAGATAGACTTACACAAAGGCAGAGCAGGTGGTCACCTAAGGGGTGAACTAGTGACATTGGATGAGGCAACATCACAATTTATTATCCAAATAAGCTCAATAGTGAGAGTGAAAAGAGGTACATACTCACTGGGGTTATGTATGATTTATGCAGGCATAAACTGATACTCTTGAGAAGCAACCAGAACACATGGTCACCTTAGAAATGAAGGGCACAGAATGGCAATCTTCACTGGATACCTCTCCATGGTCTGAGTGCTGGAAATTTCCATAGAAAATGACCCCTGCTGGTTTAAACTTATCAAGATTTCTTTAAAAATGAAATTCTCAAGTCAGAGAGAGGCATCTTTAACAAAGATTAGTTGGAAAATTTTTTTATCAGATTAACCAAAGTTCCTGGGGAGTTTTGAGGAATTGGGCTTTGCATTAGTTAGGGTAGGCTGCTTGTTCTTAAGAACTGTCGAGTTGGTTCCAACTCATAGCGACCCTATGTACAACAGAACGAAACACTGCCTGATCCTGTGCCATCCTCACAATCTTTGCTATGTTTGAGCTCATAGTTGCAGCCACTGTGTCAATCCACCTCACTGAGGGTCTTCCTCTTTTTTGTTGACCCTCTATTTTACCAAGCATGATGTTCTCCTCCAGGGATTGATAACATGTCCAAAATATGTGAGACCAAGTCTGGTCATCCTTGCTTCTAAGGAGCATTATGGCTGTACTTCTTTCAAGACAGATTTGTTCATTCTTCTGACAGTCCATGGTATATTCAATATGCTTCACCAAAGCGATAATTCAAAGACATCTATTCTTCTTCGGTCTTCCTTATTCATTGCCCAGCTTTTGCATGCATATGAGGTGATCGAAAATACCATGGCTTGGGTTAGGTGCACCTTAGCCCTCAAAGGGCCATTTTTGCTTTTTAAAACTTCAAAGAGATCTTTTGCAGCAGATTTGCCCAATGCAATGAGTCTTTTGATTTCTTGACTGCAGCTTCCGTAGGCATTGGTTGTGGATCCAGGTAAAGTAAAATCCTGACAACTTCAATCTTTTTTCGTTTATCATGATGTTGCTTATTGGTCTAGTTGTGAGGATTTTTATTTTCTTTATGTTGAGGTGTAATCCATATTGATGGCTGTAGCCTTTAATCTTCATCAGTGAGTGTTTCAAGTCCTCTGCACTTTAAGCAAGCAAGGTTGTGTCATCTGCATATTGCAGGTTGTTAATGACTCTTCCTTTGATCCTGATGCTTCATTCTTCTTCATGTAATCTAGCTTCTCAGATTATTCGCTCAGCATAGAGATTGAATAAGTATGGAGAAAGGCTATAACCCCGACACACATCTTTCCTGATTTTAAACCATGCAGTATCCCCTTGGAAACCCTGGTGGTGTAGTGGTTAAGAGCTATGGCTTCTAACCAAAAGGTCAGTAATTTGAATCCACCAGGCACTCCTTGAAAACCCTATAGGGCAGTTCCACTCTGTCCTATATGGTTGCTATGAGTAGGAATCGATGCCACAGCAATGGGTTTGGTTTTTTTTTTTTTTTATGGTTAGTATTCCCTTGTTTTGTTCGAATGACTGTGTCTTGGTTTATTTAGAACACAATAAATGAACTGGAATTCCCATTTTCCTCAATGTTATCCATAATTTATTATGATTCACACTGTCAAATGCCTTTACATAGTCAATAAAGCACAGTAAACATCTTTCCGGTATTCTCTTCTTTCAGCCAAGAGTCATCTAAAATCAACAATGATGTCCCTCATTTCTTCCATTTGCTTCAGTTACTCTACATTCAAGAGTGAGCTTCAGAGTCTCTTTCGAAATCCATTTTGGTCTTTTCTAATGAATAATAGGCTGTCCTAAGGAATAAAACTAAACTAGGCATGGTTCAATAATATGGAACTTTATTTCTTAGTTGTGTAACAATTCATTGCCAGATACATGTGTGTTGGAGGGTGAAGGGGCTCTTTCCTCTCCTATGCAGTCATGGAGAGACCTGGGCTAACAATGCCTTTGCCATCTTCAGCATGTGGCTTCCAAAACCACCTTGAGGATTCTCTCCAATCTAGGAGACCAGAAAGTTAGAGGGCCAGACTGGGAAGTAAATGAATCACTTTTGCTCTCATCTTCTTGGTTAGAGGTCAGTCATGGAGTCACACCCAACTGCAAAGGGAGATGAAAAATGTGGTTTAGTTTTGTGCCCAGGAGAAGAAAAAAACAGAATAGTTCATAGTCTGGGTCACAGATACAGAATATCAAAGTATTATTGTGATAAGAAAGGGGAAGAACAAAGGAAAAGGTTTAGAAATCGTTTGAATTTAATGAATTTGATTACCTCCTACGTATTAGGTACTGTGAAAGTATTCTCATATACATTACCACATTTTATCTTCAAATTAACATTAACCTCATTTTATAGAGAACAATGAGAATCGGAAAGGTTAAATACCTTATCCAAAGTCACACAGTAAAGCAAATGGTAGGTTCTGAGTTAAATCACAATCTGTCTGCTTCTAAATTCTGTCTTGCTAGTATGCATGGTTGTTTATAGCATCGGTTGGTAATGGAGTGAAAGAACAGATTTTGAATAAAAATAGTATCAATATTTCATGTTTTAAAATTTTATTTAATTTTTCTTACAGTTGCCTGAAAACTATTTGCAAACTTAATAGAAGATTGCTTTTTATTTATCAATATTATTTTGCTTAAACTTTTTGAGTCAGAATCGACTCAACGGCAGTGGGTTTGGTTTTGGGTAACTTCAGTTTATCATAGTATTAAGTTATATCCACCATTAACTTCACAGTCCAGTGGAAAAACCACATGGGCCACAGGGTGGGAGGAGGAGTAAATGTATAAAGAAACACTCCCACTGTGTACTCAGTGTCTAAGAAAATTCGAGAGGGAAGAAAAATTGTAGTCTTATAATTTAATGTTTCTCTGCTTAGTTCAACCATTTCAAGGCTAGCACCAAATTGTTCATTTGGTTTGGAGGAAACTCAATCTTCAAGTAAGGTGATATATTTTTCTTTTTCTTTATTTAAAGACAAGTTTCCACTAATGCAATGGATTCAAATTAAATCATGTTTATTTTAGTAATCAGTATCTGTCCCCCCATAATATCACCAATTTTTGGCCCATAGTTGGGGTTCTGAGTTACTCTAGAGTTTTGCCTACCCGCTTGGGACTCATTTTTGATGAATAATCTTAATGTCATTTAAAAATACTTTTAATCCTCTGTCGTCCTTCATTTGCATTGTCATTGTAATTAAGCTACTTATTCCTTCAGTGATATCTTTCTTGGTCACAAATTAATTGATTCTAAACTGATTTTATTTTCCATTGAATATGCTGAGCCTTCTTCAAAAGCATTATAGAATTGCAGCTCCTTTAAAACATTGGTGTCATACAACATTCATTCATCTGTTCGTTCTTTCAATATGTATCTGCAAATCATTGATGCTACAGTTATAAGCAAAATAGTGGGGAAGGTAGACCAATGGTCATGTAAATGTGCAACTGCAACTGTGACAACTGTTACAAAGGGCTGAGCTTCCTGTTATTATAGATACTTACAGTAGTTGAATTTGACCTAATCAGGGGATGTCAGAGAATGCTACCCTGAGAATATTATGCCAAAATTAAAATCCAAGGTATGAAAGAGATTCAATTTGGTGATGGAAAGAACTTGGACAAAACACCTTGGGGTTGTGGGGAATATGGAGTGTATGAAGGACAGAACAAAGTCCAGTGCCAGTGTAGCTAGAGGAGAGAGAACAAGGGGAAGTGTTCCTACCCAAAGCAGGCCCTGTTCTGTGCTGGTCCTTGTCAATGAGGAAAAGGGAGGAAGGGCATTCATTGTATGTGAACAGGCAAGGAGCAAGGAGGTGCATACCACAAACCAAGCTCCGTGAACAAAGGGAGGCAGAACCTCTTATACTGTCTCTCACCAGGAAGCACATATAAACATTATGGACTACATAGGTTATCATGGTGCACAGGTGCAGTAAGACAAACTGTATTTTTCCTTTGGCATGTAGGCTAGTAAACTGGGTTTGACTGGCTTGAGCACTTTGAGGGCAGTGGACAGGAGGGGGCAGGTTCTGCTTGGTCTGAGCAGCTGCTAACTGAGCCACACTCAGAGCTATCACTTCATGTTTTGTCTGATAAAACAGGAGGATAAAACAGAATGGATGGGGGGCGGGGGGAGCAAGGCTTGTTTGATAATGGCTAAGCAGCTGCTGGCTGCATTCACTATGAGTGTGATGGGATATGGGATCCAGGAGGAGGTAAAAATTATGACATGGTAATTTATATTTATCTTAAGAGTGCTGAGAAAATAATGGAGATTAGGGGTGCCACAGTCAAATCTGCATTTTGAAAATCTCTTGGGGTGGGAGGAGAGAGAATGGAGTAGAAGGCTATGTAGTAAAGAAGAGAGATGATGGGTCCCTGAACAAGACTGGTGACATGTAGTAGAGAGATTTAACACCTGTTTGGGTGGTAAAATCAATAAGACTTTGTGATGATGATTGTGGTGAGAGAGACAGAGGAGTGGAATAAGGCTCTACATTTTCTGGCTTACACAAATTAGTGGGTACTGGTGCCTTTCCTTGAAATAAAGACCAGGTTTGTATGGCAAATTCTCGGTCTGTTTTTGGACATGTTCAGGTCCCTTTGTGACATCAAAAAGCAAATCTCAAGAAGGGTGTGAAATATGTAGATGAGAACACTGTAAGAGCTTTGGGCTAGAAATGTATATTAGTGAGTCGTTTTGGTTTGTACTATGCTGTTACATAAAAAAGGAATTAAAGTATAGACTTGATAGCTTGAAGAGACATAACTGTATGAGAAGAGGAGAGGGCCTCAAGGGCCCAATATTTATTGTCTCAAAAGAAGTCTGCAAAGTAAAAAAAAAAAAAAAAAGAAAAGACAGAACACATTTTTTTATGAAGAAGATCAGGTCAAAAGTGTTAAATGGTAGTGACAGGTCAAGTAATATGGCCCCAGAAGCCCCAATGACTTGGACTTAGAAGTGAAAGAAAGATGAGTAAGTGGAATATGAAGAATCCTTTGAGAAGTTTGTCTCTTGAGGGAAGGTAGCAGGAATGGGGGGAAGGAATGAATGAGGAGTGTATGTTTTCTTAAAGTGAGAGATTTAACTATGTATATAAGCCAAAAGGAAGAATCCAGTTCAGAAAGTCAGGTTCAATATAAAAGAAAAAGAAAGATGATAGTATAAATGTCAAATTAGGGAGGCAGGAATAAAATCCCAAGCACTGGTGAAGAGATCAGCATTAAGGAGAAAGAGGGACAACCACTCTACCATAAGAAGAAGAAAAGAATATAAAATGTGTCTTGGTTTCCTAGTGCTGCCATAACAGAAATACCAGAAGTGAGTGACGTTAAACACAAACTATTTTCTCACAATACTGGAGAGATAAAAGTCCAAATTAGGGTGTCTTGTCAATTTCTTCCTCTCTGGTAGCCCTGGGCATTGCTTTAGTCCTTGGGGATACTCACATGCCATCTGTCTTCCATCACGTTTGTCTATCTCTGTGTCTAATCTGCTCTTTTTACAACTCCCAAGGGATAGATTTATAACCCATCCTATTTGGATATGACCTAATTAACATGACAAAGGAACCAAACTCACTGCCTACCCAGTAGACTCTGTCTCACGGTGACTCTGTAGGACAGAGTAGAACTTCCTCCAAGGCTGTAAATCTTTACCCAAACAGATTGCCACATCTTTCTCCCATGAAGTGGCTGGTGGGTTCCAACCACCAACTTTTCAATCAGCAGCTGAGTGCTTTAACCCTGAGCCACCAGGGCTCCTTTACATAACAAAAAAAACCCATTTACAAACAGTATTGTATTCACAAGTATAGGATTTAGGATTCTAACATATTTTTGTGTGTGGGGGGGAGAGGGAGGGGCACAATTTAATCCCTAACAGAGCTCATATCAATAGATTTATATTATATGTATAACCCAGTGCCGCCGAGTCGATTCTGACTCATAGCGACCTTGTAGGACAGAGTAGAACTGCCCCATAGAGTTTCCAAGGAGCACCTGGCGGATTTGTACTGCCTACCCTTTGGTTAGCAGCCGTAACACTTAACCACTACGCCACCAGAGTTTCATTATACATATATATTTTTTTAATTAGGAATGTGAGAAAGTTTCTGGTGGCTTTCATTTTCTCTATCAAAAGAATAGTTCACTGACCTAGGGAGGTGACGGTGGGGCGGGGGGGGGGGGGGTGGGCTTGGTAGGAAAGAGGAGATTTGAAGGGAAAGATAGTTACTGTGGACTCTGAATTAGTGAGCTTACCAGAGAAACAGGGACACCATGGAGTGCTGATGGCCAGAAGTGGCTGGTGGGACCAGAACCTCAGACTCAACGTTGCACGGTCTTTTCAATGGCAAACCAAAAGCTCAAGACTTCGAAATAAAATCAGCAGCAGCAACAACAAAAAAACTAAGAAGCAAACAAACAAATGAACAAACAAGTAATACCCAGGCTTATCAGTTAAGGGGCCTAGGCTCTAGGGATGTGTAATGTGGACGAGTTGGACAGTCGCTTGGCGATCTCTCACTACTATCACTCATTATACACATGTGGGCGATATTGACTCAGCTGTGTTGCTTGATGACTTGCTCATTCTTATTCACATGGTGTGTTTAATCTCCCCGGATTAGCTGTAAGCACCTCAAAGATAAGAATTATGACTTTTAATTTCTTTTAATAGCCCTAGATATATAGCGTACAGCATGTATGCTGTATACCGTGATAATAGAGAGAGAGGGAGAGACACACACGTGGATCCATCCATACATATTGCTACAAGGATTTTTGGACTATCTATACATATATGTAAATATATATACATAAAAAAATATATATATAGATCATATAATATGCAAATGTATGTGTATTTTTAAATTGATAGAAGTGTATCCTAATTAATTGTTTCAGCTTCGTACCAAAGTTATATGAGTGAATTCTATTCTAGAGATTATGACAGTTTCCTCTGATAATTATGCTTTCATGTTTTTGAAGAGAGAGGATTCTATTCATAGGTCAAACATATTTTGGAAAAACTCTTAAAAGAAATATTCTCTTTATTGTTCTTGGATCTCTCCCTTATCAGTAGATGGGGGCTTTATTGTACTGGATTTCAAGGTTTCAAAATAAAAATACAGGTCACTTTTTTTGGCCATTCTTTTTTCTGATATTTTGGATAACATAGTCAATCAAAATTAAGATGGATACCTCTTGCTTATAAACGTAAGTGCTCTAATTTTGCCGGGTATTTTGTGGTCGTTTCCAATTTTCAGTTGTTCGAACAAAGAAGGGTCTTTATTTTTGAATATGTAGTACTGTTCCTGAATGTACAGGCATTAGATGTGGTAGTCATAAAATAGTGGATTCTTGACACTATCTCTGTAAATCAGGTCTCTTAAAATATAATAATCAATAATGTTTCTTTATTTGAAATACAAAAAAAAAAATCCTTTCATAATATGAATACTCATCCCGTAATTTGCAATTTTCTTCTCATTTGAATTCCATTACATAGAGTTTCTTTAATGGAAGTTACGCCTTAAAGAGTGAAGATGAAGTATTAATCTCTGTATCCCCTGTCACTCAGCTTAGTTCCTGGGACATAATAGGCATTATTATTGTTTGATTAAGTTTAATTTTGACAAGGTTGAGCCAAGCTTACTTTTGCATTAAAAACAAAAAGATAATTTGCTAAGAAAATTAATAATGTCAGGCAAGGAAATGTTCACTGTAGCATATAGAACAGTCTGTTCTCAAATACCTGGGAGGCTGTTATCACAGCACAGAAATTCATCCACTGATCACTAACGACTCATTATGATTCATTAAAGGGGGGCCCAGAGGGCCTCTCCTAGGCAGCACTCACCAATGGCCAGAGGACACAAAGTTAATAAACTGTTGGCTTTTCTTAAAAAGGTAAAACCATCGCCCTCTCCACCCCTCCACTCCCACCGCCACCACGGCCACATACACACAGACACCACTGCCCACTAAGATTTCTTAGTTCTAATTGTCCTTTCTTCTCCCTTCACAATTTTTTTCCTCCCTGAATCTGTGAGGTCCTTATGTATTTTTGCAAGGCTCAAGGATCAAACTGCCTTCACTAAGATAGTTTCTACCTTTTACTTTGATATTTCCCCAAAGTGTCACACCAAATCCTAACAAATATTTAATTTGATTTAAAATCTCTTTCAGCATTAAAACATAGTTTCATTCCTTTAAATAATGCTCTTTTTTAAGTCTCAAAAGATTCCCTATGAACCAAAATGCCGGTTTTATAATCTGTGCAACAGAGCTTAGCTTTACACGCAGCACCGCTGGAGACAACAGCTTCCGTGGCCTCCGTGGCCGGAAGAACATCCAAAATAATGGAAAAACAAAACAAATCAAAAAACAACAAAAAAATTGGGCTATCAATTACTCCATCTTCAGAAGTGTACTTCTCCAAGACCTCTCTCCCTGGGCCCACCACGAAAGGAATAAAAGTCCTGGTCCTAACAGAGGCGGTTGTGCTATGCTTGAACGAGCATTCAACATGGAATCAGAAAGCTTGGGCTTAAGTCCTAGCTCTGTTCTTACCACTTCTACCACTTACTCATTCATTATTTCATTACCTCTTTAATTTAGGCATTAAACATAAACTAGTTGCATGCATATAGAATCTTGAGGAATTCCATATAACTTATGAAGTTTTAGCTTGCAAAACTGTAACATGGAAATGAAAATACCTTCCTGACAGAATTGTCATGAGTACAAAATGAGAACACTTATAGAAAATATTGCATTAATTTTAAGTGATATGTAAATAAAGTTATTTTCAAATTATTAAGGAATTTTGGCTTTCATTACTAGGTCTGCAGCATCTCAAATTATTAGAACACAATGACACCCACTGCTTTTGGAAGTTGTTACCTTCTAAATCCAGACCCACAGTAGGGTATGGTGGTCTCCTGGTCCTGTTCATTAAACTGTGGCAGGCATGTGGCTGAGGGAGGCTTCAATATGAGAGCGATCGTGGTCTCTGGGGCCAAGCAGAGAGGTCCCTTCCCTAAGAGAGTCCTTGAGTGGACAGTTGAAACAGAGACATAGACAAACTCAAGAAAAGGGCTCAAGTCACAGGAATCAGTGGCCACACGACGAAGGGGAATAACAGTGGAAACAACAGTTAAGTAGTAACTGGGAGAGCACTAGAAAGATTAAGTAGTAACTGGGAGAGCACTAGAGAGATACAAGGAGATTTGAGGAATGAAATCGGTTGGGAGAGTCCACAATCTGAAGATATACTACATGTTGAGGTTCACCCCTGGGGTAGACACAGTTCCTTACAGTCTTCTACCAAGAAGGCTCCTAGAACACAAAGAGGGGACACAGGAAGGTGATCCAGGCATGCATTCATCATCCTGGCTGAGGAATGGAAAAGAAAAGTGGTGGCAGACTGTGATCAGAAGACAAATGAGCTCAGTCAGAAATGGGGTACGAATAAGAGGAGGGACCTGCTCCAAAAAGGGAATGGGCCCTGACTGAAGAACCAACAGAACCACAGGATGTTAGAGTTAAAAAAAAAAATAGTGGCTAGTCTGAGACACACTGTAGGTATAAAATACTCACTGGAGTTTGGGAATAAAGGCACCAGACTGTGGTATTTAGGTCCCCCTTAACTCTAACAAGGGGGACCTAAATACCACAGTCTGGTGCCTTTATTCCCAAACTCCAGTGAGTATTTTATACCTACAGTGTGTCTCAGACTAGCCACTATGCAGTGTCACGAGTGTGAACACCCATTCTAGTGGCTCCTGGGGCTGTATCTTGAAACAAATATTCTTTGCAAGCAGACAATTCTATTATGGAATACGTTGTATTTCAATACATGTCCATGCTTGTTTTAATATGAAAAAAATACTTTAAATTTCTTACTCATTAATGATTTAAGTATCATCTCCATACACTTCTAGGGCTTTGATGCTCCAGGAAGGTTAATTTGCTACGTTAAAAAGGTAAAAGGATACAAATGAAATTAATCTTAATAATATATTCTAATCCAATATATCCACAATATTATAATTTCAATGTGTAATCAATATAAGGAAACCCTGGGGACATAACAGTCAAGAGCTATGGCTGCTAACCAAAAGGTCAGTAGTTCGAATCCACCTCTGTCCTGTAGGGTCGCTATGAGTCAGAATCAACTAGGTGAAAAAAAAAAAATTTTTTTTTTTTTTTTTTTTGGTGGCAACAGGGTTAATTATTAATGACTTTTTTCCTTTTCTTATACTATCTTCAAATTGCAGTCTGAATTTTATATTTATAAATTTATAAAAAATAGCACGTATCAATTCAAACTAGCTACGTTTCACATGCTCAATAAGTAAATATGTCTAGTGACTATCATGTTACGGGTCCCTGGTGGTGCAGTGGGTAAAACTTGGCTGCTAACCAAAACTCTGGCAGTTCAAATCCACCAGCCGTTCCTTGGAAACCCAATGGGGCAGTTTTACTCTGCCCTACAGGGTCGCTATGAGTTGGAATTGACTGAAAAGCAACAGGTTTGTTTTTTTATCGTATTGTACAGCAGATCTCTAGCTGCACACCAGCCACGCCATCACTAGAACTCCTGTAGCTACTATTAATGTATATAACATACAAATATATTATATTATATTTTGATATGTGTGATGAAGGAAAATAATGCATTTGTAGGAATGGTGTCTTTGAAAGGTAACATTTAGACTGTCAGCTGAAGAATGAGAAGCCAGCCTGAAAAGAGAAGGGGAAGAGCATCACAGGCAGAGAAAATGTTATCTGTGAAAACCCTCATGTTAGAAAGAACCTTGTGCATTAAGGAAATTTTAAAATGCCTTTGTTAAGTCTGCACACAATACTAGAAGTGAAATTGTAAATTGTCTCACAGGGCATGCCAGGATGCTGTGGTTGGGCAAGGTGGGGTGTTTTTGGCAATAGAGCTGACACCTTAGAGACCATTATATACTGGCCACTATTCAGCTGCAACTGATGGGAGGTTGCCCATAAAAGACATGACCAGCCAGATTTTCTTGCATTTCAGGTGTTGCTCTTTCCCACTTCACAGTTTACGTTTTTTCTTTGAATAAAGTGATGTAAATATGAAAAAAAAAAAAAAAAGTCATTGTGTCCCAAGCCTTGGAGTATAGGGAAAAAATAGTACAAGATGAGACTGGAGAAGCAGGAAGAGGCTTGATGATGGATGGTCCTTGTAAACAGCATGTGTTTTATTTTAAATGCATTGGGAAGCAGAGCATTGGCATAATTTGATTTTTTTTTTTTAAATTTCCTGATTATATTAGTGAGAATGGAAGCAGGAGTCCTACTGAGAAGTAATGGTGTCTAGGATGAAGGTGATGGAAATGTTGATGAAGAAAGAAGTTGAATTGAAAGAACCAAATAATGCATTGGATGTGGCAGGGATGGGAGAAGAAGACATTAAGACCGAGTTCCAGATCCCTGTTTTAATCAGCTAGATGGAATGGATGGTTAGGGAATTTCCTATGGTAGGAAAACTTGAGGGAGTTTGGGGAGTACTGAAATCTTATTATTTGCTACAGGTTCTTCCAAATGATTTATGTAGATTAATTCATTTAATTTTCACAGCCACTGTATG
The DNA here is from genome assembly GCF_024166365.1 of Elephas maximus indicus. NCBI lineage: Eukaryota > Metazoa > Chordata > Mammalia > Proboscidea > Elephantidae > Elephas > Elephas maximus. The sequence goes on from NC_064830.1 coordinate 16,414,854, forward strand.
AGCTGGAGTGCCATTTTTGTCACCGTCATATTACAGATGAAGGAATTAACAAGGTTTACAGCTAGTAAGTGGTAGAGCCAGTAGTCAAACCAGGTCAGTCCAGCTCTGAGTCTGTGGCCTTCACCACTAAACTATATTGCTGATTCAATTTCAGTGCCTTGTGTGATATATAAGTGGAAATTTTATGTAACTATTTGGATTGTTGAGTTTAGAGCTCAGAGGAAAGTTTGGGAGCAATAAATCTGGAAGTCATCAGCATTATAGATGAGAGTAAATCCTTGTACCATGTTGTTCCTGTGGCTTGGTATGATCCCTGGTACACCAATATGCACCTTTAGGAATATATGTACCCAGTATGAGCAGCACAGATCTCTCTCTAGTCCTTTCATTTAAAGATGCAGACACTGAGGCCCAGATGGTCTCAGTGACTTGTGATTGGACATTAGAGAAAAGGTGATGCTTTTTATGCAGTGGCAAAGAGCCTGTATGAATTATATTCAAATGTTCAGTGGGAGGTAGAACCTATAAGTGATGAACTTGGATATTTGACTGAGGAGATTTCTAAGCAAGATTTTAAAGGGACAACATGATTTTTCCTTGCCACTTATAGTAGAATGTGGGAGGAAAGAGATGGATTTAAAAATGAACTGTGTAAAACGAAAACAAAACTTAAAGATTTGGAAATTCTGATCTACGATCTAAGGGCTTGTGCTCTAAGACTCTCACCAAGAGCTCAATGACTCAATCTTTTGTTAAAGAGGTTAAACTTGTGACTAAAGGATCTATTTAACAACCAAAGCAAAAATCCCATCAGTTTAGGCTGAAAGGTAAAAAAAAGGGACAGTAAAAATAAAGGAAAGATGCCTGACTCCTGGAATTCTAGAGGCAAGAAGTGGTCCGATGGAATGACTTGGTTCCAAACATTTGTTGATCTCCACGAAAAGAAAAGGACCACCCTGGAGCAGTCTGGAGATCAGTAGAACTGTTGGAAGGAGCATGGAAAACAAGGCTGCCTTAGCTTCAAAGGGTGGAGCCCCAGCCTTCTAGATTTCAAAGAGTGGGACCTCTACCAACTTAGAGAAGTGTGAGGATGCCATTCAAGTGAGCCAAGAGGATGAGGCTGCTACCCAAAGTTGAGGGGGCAGGGCTGCCATGCCTAAGGGGCAGGAGATGAAGCCTGCCAGGGCTGAGGGGGTTGGGTTGCCATTCAGATTAATTAGAATAATGGGTCCACCCAAAGACAAGGGAGCAGAGTTACCATCTGAAAAGTGGGTCTGAAGCCCAGGGCCAAGGAACTTCCATCTGAAGTCTGGAGAGCATGGTTAACACCCAGAATCTGGAGGGCAAGGCCCTTTTCCACATGGTCCCATAGAGCAGAGGAATATTTTCAAGTCATGAGAGCTAATGTAACTTGTTTTGCTGGGTTTTGGTGCCTGTTACCCTTTTTTTTCCTCCAATTTCTGCCGTTTGTAATAGCAACAAAGTGCCTGGTCCACCATTGTACTTTGTAAACAGATAACTAGCATTCTCGATTTTACAGGTTCACAGATGAAGAGACATTTGGCCCCAGCATGGAACATGCCTTAAGTTTTACACATGTTTAATTTAGTGATTCAGAAGATGAGATTTTGGACTTTGAGTTGATTTAAGACTTTTGGGATGTTGCAGTGGGGTGAACGTGTGTTGCATGTGGGAAGGACATGAATTTTGGGGATAAAAGAGTGGCATGTTATGGATTGAATTGTGCCCCCCAAAATATGTGTTGTAAATCCTAACCCCTGTAACCTGTGATTGGAGCCCTGATGGCACAGTGGTTAAGAGCTCAGCTGCTAGCCAAAAGGTCGGCAGTTTGAATCCACCAGCTGCTCCTTGGAAACCCTATGGGGAAGTTTTACTCTCCCCTTTTGGGTCTCTATGAGTTGGAATTGACTCCACATCAGCTGGGTTTTTTTTGGGGGGGGGGTTTGATGCCTGTGATTATAATCTTATTTGGGAATGGATTTTCTTTGTTATGTTAGTAAGGTAGTATTACTGTAGGGTGTCAATCTCCTTTGAGATGTAAAAGGAGCAGATTGAGCAGGCAAGCAAGCACAAACTAAGGGGAAGTTACAAGCTATATGTCACCAAGAAACCTAGGAATAAAAATAGAACCTGAAAAAGGGGGCAAGGACTATGCCTCAGAGTGAACAGAGAGAGAGAGAGGCTCCCCCTAGAACAGGCTCCCTAAATTCTGACTTCTAGCCTAAAGCCACCCACTTGTGGTATTCCTGTTTTAACAGCACTAGATAACTAAGACCTTTCTCAGATAACTAAGACCTTTCTCATCTTTTCTCCCTATTTACCAGAAGATGCAAATGGGGTTCACAGAAATGAAGTTCCCTGAAGAAGCTCACAGCCTTGTGGCGGGGGGGGGGGGGTGGGGGGGGATTGGTGACGGAGCCAGTGTGTGAATCCAAGTCTTTGTATTCCAAGTCCAGGTCTTTTCCTGCTACCCCATATTTTCATCATAGCATTTTTCCAGGATTTCCAGAATTAGGCAGTTGGTAAGGGGAAGGTATTATTGGTTCCTTGTATGTACTAACCTTTAACTTCTATCCAGTATTCAGCTTTCTTCATCCTGGAGTTAAAATGCTGTAAAGGAAATCAAAAGCCACCTTTCCAAGGTTTCCTTTTTCCATGAGTAACCAAAAAACCAAACCAACTGCCATCTATTTGATTCCAAGTCATGATGATCCCATGTGTGTCAGAGTAAAACCGTGTTCCATAGTGTTTTAAATGACTGTGATTTTTTCTGAAATAGATAATTTTCTGCCAAGGTGCCTCCCGGTGGATTCGAACTCCCAATGTTTTGGTCAGTAGCCGAGCACTTAACTGTGCCACCTAGGGAATCCATTTTCCATGGACAGTCTTGGATCATTTGAAATATTCTTCCTAAGTAGTTTCACTTCTCCATGGGTATTTTTGACTTTATGACCTTTTACGTCAAACATGTTTACTGGGCAACAAGGAAGTCGTGGGTGGAGGAGTGTTGTGGAGGTTTCTGGTGCCTGCTGATGCTGGAATCCATCAAGCCAGAATAGAGAGAATCCGGAAAATGCTGCTTTTTAGCAAGCACCTGCATCTACCTGTACCCTGTGTGACTTTTGGTTAGCAGTCCTGTTCTTCTATGTAATTGTGCAGTGATGTGCCTGCAGTGGGGATGTGGGTTGTGTATCAGGGATATGTTCACCAACCGTAGAACTTTTAATAGAATACTTTTTTTTTTCTAATTTTACTAAGACACCTGTCCAAGAAAGTTTGTCAGTCTGAGGAATATTTGAATTTTTTTTAAGGAGAGTATCTTCTTTAAAAAGCATCCCTGAGTGGTGCAAACAATTTACATGCTAGGGTGTTTACTAAAAGGGTGGAGGTTCAAATCCATCTAGAGGCACTTAGGAAGAAAGGCCTAGAGATCTATTTCTGAAAAATCAGCCATTGGAAAAAAATCCTATAGAGTGCAGTTCTACTTTGACACACATAGGTTCCCCATGGAGTCGATTAGGTAGGTGTTTTTTGTTTCTTTTTTTCAATCTGCTTTAAAAAGTGTTCTTTTCAAAGGAAAGGGTAGAGGCTACAGCTCAAAGATCAAAGTATGTTAACAGAGTTAACAGCTCCATCCTCATGTCTGCAAGTTTCCTCATAAGTGGTGGCCACCCTGGCCAGTGACTGGGGATGGCTTCGCCCTTTCCTATTTTCTTCCCATCTCAACCCACCTTTGCACACCTTGTTCAGCTATGTCCCATTTGAAATTTCCCTGTTCTACTCTCTTAGCCTCTTCACTCCATCTTTTAATCATTTTTCCATCAATGAATTCCTAGAATACTTATCATCTGTGCTTTTATTGACATTCAATAAATATTGTTTTGTATCTTGGGAGCCCTGGTGGTGCAGTGGTTAAAGCAATCGACTGCTAACCAAAAGGTTGGTGGTTCGAAACCACCAGGGACTCTGAGGCAGACAGGTGTGGCAACCTGCTTCTGTACAGATTTACATACTTGGAAACTCTATGGGGTCACTATGAGTCAGAATCAACCTGACGTCAGTGGGTTTGGTTTTGGTTTTGTTTATACTTTATCTTTTATTCCTTGCTTGGATTTCCCCCCAAAAGAAGACAGATTCAGAGAGCTGCTCATCTTTGCGCTCTCCCCAAATTCATTCATTTGCCTGGAACACAGCAGAAGCTCACTGTAACTAAGTCATTTTCCTTCTCGTAGAACATCCCCACGACTCTCTCATAGTGCTCTGCGGTAGTTTCCCATGCCCTCAGGATTCATTCCGTACATGGCCACAAATCCTTCAAAACCTCCATTCCCCGGACCTTTCCCCCTCACCTCACGCTACTTCCTTGACCTCATCCTACGCTCTAGCTACATGAAACCGCTTCGGGTTAGCCAGACTTCCCAAAACCCTGCCGTTATTAAGATGTAGATTGGTCAGAGCTGCAAAAACTCAGGCAAAAACTCGGAACCACTGTCACCTGAAAGGTACCTCTGAGAAGAACATGCTTTCCTTTGTGTCATACCTGGATCAGTACAATGTGGATTCGGCCGGAGGTCCAGTTTGTAGATTAAAGGAGAGTATTTGGTCAACGGAACTGAGACATAATCATGGATTGGCCTCTGAGTAAGGAGCCTTTTCATCTAGACACAACCAGCACTGCATGGTTTAGTGGGCATGCAGCTCCCAGGGCCCCAACACCTACATGACCATATCGGGTGCATCTTAAGAGGATGCCAGGTGGGATCTCATTCTCCTCTCAAGGATGAGCTACCTCTGGGTACTGCACATAGCAAACCTGTGTAGAAGACTGGTGAGTGTATAGAAGTCACTTTGTGCTCATTCTGACACTGAAGAGAACCTGTGTTAATTAGCATCAAGAACGGTTTGAACTGGATTCAGAGACATGTAGCAGTCAGGGCGTTTTCTGAATAAATTTAACATGTATTCACTTATTTCCTATCCAGTTAGACAGCTGAGCCTGTTTTCTCATTTTTGAAATGTGGGCTTTCATATTTAATTTACACAAGGATTGTGATGAATAAATTGGATCAGAAATATGCGTAACAGGCCCAGGAAAGGGTATAGATATAGTAAATGCTGGTTACATGTCTATTGTATATATAACTGCATTTTCAGTGTTTGGAGATCCCTCTAAATCTCAACTTTTCTGAGGTCACATTTTCTTTTTTATTACTGAGATACAATCACGTGCCGTAACATGAACGCTTTAAAGTGTAAAGTTCAGTAGTTTTTAGTAGAGACACAAAGTTCTGCAACTATTACCACTATCTAATTCCAGAATATTTATATCACCCCCAAAATAAAGCCTATGGAAATCCCATTCGCCTTTTCCCCCAGCACCTGGAAGCCTCTAATATACTTTCTTTCTCTATGGGTTTGCCTAATCTGGACATTTCCATATAAATGAAATCATAAATGGGTAGCTTTTTATATCTAGCTTCTTTAATATGTTTTAAAGATCAGCCATATATGAATATGGCTTATCCAAAAATGAATAAAATACCTACATCATGTACAGGTATTTTATTCATTTTTAAGGCTGAAAAATATTCCATTGTATGGGTGTACAATATTTTGTTTATGCATTCATTGGTCAATGGACATTTGGGTTGTTTCCATTTTCAGGCTATCACAACTTATGCTGCTATGAACAATTATGTACAAGTTTTATGTACACATATGTTTTCGATCCTTCTGGTTATATATCTTGGGAGTAGAATTACTGGAGTCATACTGTAACTCTAGAGAAGCCCTGGTTGAGCAGTGGTTAAGCACTCGGCTTAAGCAAAATGTCAATGGTTCAAACCCACCAGCCACTCAGGGGGGGGAAAATGTGGCAGTCTGCTTCTGTAAAGATTTACAGCCTTGGAAACCCTATGGAGCAGTTCTACTCTGTCTTATAGGGTTGCTATGATTCAGAATAGACTCTATGGCAATGTATTGTATCTCTAGGAGCCCTGGTGGCACAACAGACAAGCATTCACTTGCTAATGAAAAGGTTGGTATTTCGAACCCACCCAGTGGTTCTGTGGGAGAAAGACCTGGCAATCTGCTCCTGTAAAAGATTATGGCTAGAATACCCTATGGGCTAGCTCTATGTTGTCACACAGGATCACTATGAGTAGAAAATCTACTCGATGGCGCCTAACAACAAGAACATTGTAATGCTATGTTTAATCTTTTTGAGAAACTATCAAACTGTTTTTCGAATGTGGCTGCACCATTGTAAGTTCCCAGCAGCAATGTAGAAGAGTTATGATTTCACCAAGTATTCACCAGCCCTTTTTATTGTCTATCTTTTTTCTTATAGCCATCCTAGGGTCACTGCATGTTGGAATTGACTCCAAGGCAATGGATTTATGGAATTTGGTGGTAAATGGTATCTCATTATGGTTTCAATTTCCATTTTCTTAATGCAAGTGATGTTGAGCATTTTCTTGTGTGCTTCTTGGCCATTTTTACATCTTCTTTGGAGATGTGTCTATTCAGATCCTTTGCCTATCCTTTACCTTGGTTATTTGTCTTTGGGTTATTGAATTTTTTAAGAAATTTAAATAGTCTAGATACAAGGCTTTTATCAGATATATGATTTGCAAATATTTCTTTCATTCTAAGGGCTGTCTTGCCACTTTCTTGGTAATGTCCTCTGAAGCCCAAAAGTCTATAATTTTGATGAAGTCCAATTTATCTATTTTTCTCTTTTGTTGTTGTAGTTTTGCTGTCATATCTAAGAAAACATTGCCTATATTTACTTCTCACAGCTTTGTATTTTGGTTCTTACATTTAGGCCTTTGACCCCTTTTGAGTTCATTTTTGCATATGGTGTGAGATATGGGTCCAACTTTCCAACTTTATTCTTTTGCATGTAGAGATCCTGTTGTCTTGACATCCCTTATTGAAAAGACTAGTCTTTCTCCCATTACCTTGTCTTGGTACTTTTGTTGAAAGTCAACTGGTGACAGCATTTTCTTTAATATTTAAAATTTGGGATAGGTTCCCATCTCATAATGGTAGAAACTCAACTTCCCAAATTATCAACTCCATGTTTTTATATATTCTCGTAAAGCTGATGTTTCTCATAAGCACCTGTATCTCTGATTTGCTTCTTCCATTTATTTGTAGATAACATTTTGTCTTAGTCTTTAACTGTTCTTGTAGAACTTTCCTAAATGAGAAACATGGTGAATGCACGGTCCATCACCTTTCTTTAAATTCCTACAAAATGTTACCAAACAAGCCTAGGCTGAGGGCATATTTTTATTGAAGGCGGTAGGTAATGATGTAGATGAGTGGTAAAGCAAGGGATATTAATATAACTTACAGCACAGCTTAAGAGACAACTTATGTTTTAATATTTTATAATATTATTCCTTACAGTCCTATCCCCTTCAGTGCTTCGCACCCAGAACTACTTCTGGCCATGTACCAATGAGAGACCATGCCTCTAGCTCCCAAATACTAGCTAGCTTGCTGTTGATGACATACTCTCAGATAGCAGCAACTACCAATTGTTTATCAATGGATCCTACACTCCAGTAGGTTGGTATTAGGCATCAACTCCTCTGTGGAGCCTTCTCTGTGTCCGTCCAAACAAGGTCAGGTACTCTGTTTTCTGTGTTCCACTGGTACCTATCATTTTGTGTTGTACTTATCAACTTCCTCGTCAGTGTCACCCCCACCCTCACCACTGCCCACCATCCTATTTCCCCTAAATGTGTGCTTGCTTCCTTACACTTAGGTACTCATTTAAATCTTGTCCTGAAGCATCACTGAGATGAAAATCACTGCATAAAAAACACCAGTTGTTCAATGAATCTAATGAGTGTTTAAAGAGTTTGTGCTAGGTTCAGGCAAATCAAAGCACAAGGTCAGGCCAAATGTATGATTCAAACAATCCTCCTGAATTCCACCTTATTGACTGATGAAGTTTCTCATGAGTCTCACAATTTTATTTTTTAATTGTGCTTTAAGTGAAAGTTTACATCTCTAGTTAGTTTTTCATACAAAAATTAATACACACATTGTTATGTGACCCTAGCTAGTATCCCTATAATGTGTCTGTACAGTCCTCCTTTCCACCCTGGATTTCCCATGTCCATTCAACCAGCTCCTATCCCTTTCTGCCTTCTCATCTCGCCTCTGGACAGCAACTGCCCATTTAATCTTGCGTATCTACTTGAACTAAGAAGGACACTCTTTACAAGTATCATTTTTTGTCTTATAGTTCAGTCTAATCTTTGTCTGAAGAGTTGGCTTAGGCAACGGTTTTAGTTTTGGGTTAACAGAGAGTCCATGGGCCATATCTTCTGAGATCCCTCCAGTCTCAGTCAGACCATTAAGTCGGGTGTTCTTACCAGAATTTGAGTTCTGCACCCCACTTTTCTCCTGCACCGTCAGGGACTCTCTGTTGTGTTCCCTGCCAGGGTGGTCATTGGTGGTAGCTGGGCACCATCTAGTTCTTCTGGTCTCAGGCCGATGGATTCTCTGTTTTTTTGTCTCTTGGACTAATATTTTCCTTGTGTCTTTGATGTTCTTCGTTCTTCTTTGCTCCAGGAAGTCTCACAAAAATGTATCCCAAGCTTCTCCCTCTATTGTGACATTGAAGTATTTTGGTTAAATTAGAGACTCCTGGAGCCTGTGTCAAAGGTGGAAGATTTTAGTGTCACATGGCTTCTTCATTAAAACAATTCCTGGATTTTGATTAAAATATGCCTTGAAATTTAACAGAAACCACACAAGACCAAACTCATTGCCTCCAAGCTGATTCCAACTCGTAACAACCCTGTAGGACAGGGAAGAATTGCTCCATAGTGTTTCCAAGGAGCGCCTGGCTGATTTGAATTGCCAACCTTTCGATTACACCTGAAAGCTTAACCACTGCACCACCAGGTCTCTGAAACCACACAGGTGAGCCATATATATAATTTTAAGTTTACTCGTAGCCCCATTTTTTTAAAAAGTACAATTACTGTGTAACAATATATTTTATTTAAGCAAATCTATCCAAAATTTTATCATTTCAACAGATAACCAATATAAAAATAATTAGCAGTCTCTTATATATATCCTTTTTCTAATTAATATTCAAAATCCAGGATGTATTTTATACATATAAAAAAACCAAACCGAACCCATTGCCATTGAGTAGATTCCCACTCATAGTGACTGTATAGCTTTTCTCAATTTGAATCCACCACATTTTTTAAGTACTCAATAGCCTCATGTGGCTAGTGGCTATCATACTGGACAACATAGACTAGAAACTATGAACGTGGGAAATGACCGTGCAAAACCAAATGAGCCAGGAACAGTAGTAGTATCATCAAGACATTAGTTCGAACCAAGAAAATGTCTATAATGCTTCATCCAATGTGGGGCATTCTTTCTGTGGGCTTGAGTTGGGAGATCACTTTACTGGTCTTAAGAAAAAAATCCTTTTGATAGAGCAAAGTCTTAGTTATCGAGTGCTGCTATTAACAGAAATACTGCAAGTGGATTGCTTTAAACAAAAATTTAGTCTCTCATATTCCAAATTCAGGGCGCCAGCTCTCAGAGAAGAATTTCTCTTTCTGTCGGATCTGGGGGAAGGTCTTGCCATCAGTCTTCCCCCGTCTAGGAACTTCTCAGCACAGGGACCCTGGATCCAAAGGACTCACTCTGCTCCCTGTGCTTCTTTCTTGGCAGCATGAGGTCCTTCTCTCTGCTCAATTCTCTCTTTGGTATTGCAAAACAGATCGATTCAAAATACAGCTTAACCTAGTAGATTGAGTCCTACCTCATTAACATAACTGCCTGTAATCCTGCCTCATTAACATCATAGAGGTTAGGATTGACAACACAGAAAATAATCACATCGGATCACAAAATGGAAGACAACCACACAATACTGGGAATCATGGCCTAGCCAACTTGATACACTTTTTTGGGGGGGGGGGGTGGGGGGACAGTTCAAACCATAACAGGCAGTAACACTGTTCTTTACTAGAGTCCAAGACAGAGGTAACTCTTGGAAAATTATACCAAAGTGCAAAATGATGCTAAAACAAGGTTCTTTTTACATATTTGCAGAACTTCCAGATTCTGTTCTCTTATGAAGAGATATTTTAGAGATTCTGGTAGTTTTTTTTTTTTTTTTTCCTCCAGCTCTTGTTGGAGTTTTTTTATAGACCCTAAGTTGTTCATAATAAGCCACCCACTTTCAAATAGGTTCTCTCTGGTGCATCTGTTCGTAGCTGGTAGCAGTGAACAAATTCGAGTTTAGAAACACTGTGAGAAATGTAAAACACTAGCATTTGGTGGCAGCAGGTGCCACGAGAGCTATGGGAATGTCAGTGGTTGCAATTGATAGGGGGTTCTGGGGAAACATTCATTTGGCCTCTGCTGAAAATCCTGAGAAGGGTGGCATAATATCCATGTGATTTCCCTTCAAGTTTCAGCTTTGGAAATAAATCCCAAAAGCTGTGTGAATCTCTGGAGAAGGCCAAGACCATATTGGCTGTTTTTTTTTCTTCTTCCTTTCTTTTTAAGTTTCCCCTACCCCCTTCTCTCTTTTCTCCATATTGTGCAGCAGTTACTAGTCCATTGTGCAGAATCTTACCTAGCCTCAGACGTTCATTCTACTTACCTGGCTCTTGGACTGACAATGGAATGAAGAACTCAGGAAGGAAAGCAGACATGCCTTTGCCTAACTTATCAGGTGGGACAGAGACACAATCCAAACCGTGACTCTATCAGAACAAAATGATAAGGTCTCAGTCTCCATAACATATAGTAAGCCACTAAGCCTTTTAACATGACATGAGTAGGGTTGCCATATAAAATATATCAAGTTAAATTTGAATCTGAGGTAAACGACGAATAATTTCGTACTATTAGTAAGTCCAGAATATTGAGTTTGGCATCATATACTATAAAAATGATTTGCAATTTATCTGAAATTTAAATCTAACTGGGCATCCAGTATTTTTTATTTGCTAAATCTGGCAATCCTGTGTGTAAGACAAACTTGTTTTTTAAGCCTCAATTCCTAACACTGACTCCAACACCCTACAAGCCTGCCTTACTGAACAAGTCATTCACTGCCTTTTATGCACCGTGTTCTTTGCAACCCTGCTGTGTTTGTGTATTCATTCAGCCAGCAAACATTTATTGAAAATCTTCTAAGAATACCAGTGATACAAATATGAATGGTTGCTATCATCAAGATCTTGTAAGGTAAGAATTAGATGTATTGATGAATCAGGGGAACAAAGAGTTATATGGGCTAAAAATAATTGTCTGCATACAGTGTAATGGGGGTCAAAGAGAGAGAGGTTAGTTCCATTTAGAGACATCTGGAAAGATGTCATTGAGCAGATGACTTTTGGGTGGAATCTCACAGAATCAAAGAACTATTCCTGAGAGAGCTAGGGTAGGAAGTCTTCAGCTGCAGATGAAATATCCCAAGAAAAGGCACAAAGCGTGGAACATTCTAGGGTGTTTGGTAAATTGCAAACAGTCCAATGGGACTTTATGATAGGATCTAAAGTGTGAATGTATGTCGCAAGATACAAGAGTAAAGTAGAAGTCAGGAGCCAAACTTGAGAATCTTTTAAGCCATGCTAAGGTATTTAGGTTTTTGGTAGTCAGTAGAAATCTTTAAAGGGTTTCAAATTGGAATTCCTTTAACCTCTTCTCTGACTGGTAACTTCTCCTCATTGGTCAAAAAACAACACACGAGCCACCTCCTCCTCCTTGTGAATCTCTCCCAAGAAACTCTGAGTATGTTATTGCTCCTTCAGCTCACCATACTATCTTATCATTCCCATCTTAACACTTACCAGCTTAGAGGGTCATTTCCTATTCACATGTACTGTACGAAACTGAACTCTTCCTCAAAAGCGGGAATGGACTCTTTATCTGTGTCTTCCCAGGACCCAGCCGAAGGTCCAGCAATTTGGTAGGCACTTTACGAAAATTAAAAAAAAAAAAAAGAATTTGAAAGGTAATTTAAAAGAAAGCACTTCATCCTTCTCTAGAATTCCATAATTCGGTTCGACAAATATTTACTAAGCCAACTCACTGAGCTAGATAATGTGAGAAAGAAAAGAAACAAAGAAAAACAACACTAAAACAGTGCCTGCCCTCAAGTTGCTCACAACCTAAGTAAATTCATAATTCACCTATCCCTTAGAATGCTGCTTGGAATTTGATAAGCATTTGTTAAGGGAGGTGAATGGTTACTAAGTACGCTGCTTCCTTGCTTGCAAATAGGATAAAAACATAGACTTCAAACCTTTAAAAATTAAACGATAAAAAACACGCCAGAGCTTTGTGAACTGCCAAGTGTTATAAAATACCACAGTAGAATATAATTTTGAACCATTAATTGAAGGTTTTATTCATCTATTTAATCCCCTAATATTTCTTTTCCACCTTTCTCTGTATTCTCCTTCAGGCAGTAGCTAGCCTAATCTCAATTAGATGTCCAGGGATAGAAATTACACCAAAGAGCAGGAAGGTAAAAAGTGAGTTTTCCTAGCTCATAGGTTGCAAAGACATAGGCCTTTAGGGACATGGAAAGGATTCATGACAGACAAGGTTAGTCAAGAATGTACCAAATGAGAAGATTTCCTATCCCACCACCCTCCCTCACTTGAGATCCCTTAAAGTGGGGTAGGGGTGGAAGAGCGTTGAAAGGGAAGTAAAAAGACAGTAGATGATTTTCTGAGGGAAATAAACAAATTCCGTTTTCTTCTTTCTGGGTTGAGCCTAAAGAAGCAGCAATTTACCAACTCTTACACTTGTGTTGGAACCATTGTTAGTGAGGTCTCACGTCTGACCTCCTGGTCTGAGCGTGAAGAAGGCCTCAGAGAAAGGAAAGGCTTTGTGTGATCTAGGTAGGCAGACTCCTACAGGTTCCTCTGCACTCCCCACACACATACGCCCTTCCCACCCCACCCTACCCAGTGGTAGAGGCAGCACAAAAGTCCCTATGCTCACAAGTGTAGTCCAGAATTAAAGAGAAAAGCTGGATTGGAAGGGGTCTAAAGTTTGGGATCGAAAATGTCATTTCAGTGGCTGACGTGGACAGAAGTCTGAGACCCCTATGGGACAAAGGCCCTCTCAGCACAGCTGAGTGTACCTGGCTAGGTACCCTTCACCCTTGAAGCCCTGCGAATTATGGACTACCAGAATTTAGACACAATCTGGGAGAAATGAAGAGAAAAATTCTGCATTATAGAAGATGGGATTTCCTTCTGTCCCGAAGTGATGTGGAATAAAAAGCTGAGTTATGGAAGGATAAAATAGGTATTTCATACTTACTGGGTCTGTGGACTGAGACTCAAACACCCTGTATTATGTTATATTATGGTAGTATTTTAATAACAAATCTAAAATAAAGCTAATAGGAAACCTTTCTCTACTATTCTTTCAAGAGGAAATACTAACCTCTAATGGTGTTTTTGGATCTCTTTTAATTTTTCTCATTTATCATAATTGTGAATCGTCTAGTTAAATACAGTCCTCTAAGCTTGGCCAAGGAACCCTGGTGGTGCAGTGGCTAAGTGCTTGGCTGTTAATTGAAAGATTAGTGGTTTGAACCCATCAGCTGCTGTGCTGGAGGAAAATGTGGCAGTCAGCTTCTTTAAAGATTACCGAAACAAAAAACAAACCCACTGCCTTTGAGTTGATTCCAACTCATGGCAACCCTATTGGACAGAATAGAACTGCCCAATAGCGTTTCCGAGGAGTAGCTGGTGGATTCAAACTGCTGACCTTTTGGTTAACAGCCATGTCTCTTAACCACTGCACCCCCAAGGCTCCCTGTAAAGGTTACAGCCTTGGAAACCCTATGGGGCAATTCTACTCTGTCCTATAGGTCACTATCAGTGGAAATCCACCCTTTGGCAGTGGGTTTGGTGTTTTTGGTTTTTAAGCTTGGCCAGGGCCCACACATGAGGGGAAGGTTGTGTGTTCCCAGTCCCAGCGGAGGCAGCAGAATGAGGAAAAACATAGAGCAAAGAGAGCCACAGAAAACGTGTGGTACGGTTCCAGACTGGGTTTATCTGAGAGTGGTGGAAGGTGGTCTGAGGGAGCAGGATGGGAGCACATTTCAGTAAACTTCAACAGCTACGTGAAAGAGTGGGGATCAGTAACCCACCTTTCACTTTTGCTGGTGCTAAGTGTATCTCAAATAGTCTCATAAATTGTACACCTGGTCATGCCACCCTATAACTGGACATAGAGCTGAGTTCTCCATGTTGCTGGCTGTCAGACCCCTGCTCTACCTGCTTGGGTTTGCCATGTTTTGTAAAATGTGATGAAATGCCCTCTGCAAAGGGCAACTCGTCCTCTGAGTGCTCTGGTGATGGGTGTTGGGCAACTTTCTCAGGCCTTCAGCTCCCTCACCATTTCGGCTGGTTGGAGTGTGGGCAGCCCTCACAGGTTCTGGGCAGCCTCTACTGACTTTCTTTCATTGACCTTGCCCACCATCAGGTGACTGAGAGCTGCTGCCAAGTAGCCTCCCTATGTGTTTTTAGCAGGTGGCAATGGGAACAGGAGGAAGAAAGGAGTTCTGTTTATGACCTGAGAGAGGCCAAGCTGACAGTTTCGGCTTTTGTCAGTTATTTGTAGAAAGAACTTGTTTTCTCAGCTCCAGTGCTCCAGGTAGCAAATGATTAATTGAACACCTGACAGTGGAACTTGTGCTCAGGACAGGGCTGGCCTGAGCACGTGGGTAACAGGTGTTCCCTCAGGTGATACCAGAGAAGAATATAATGGGGCCACAGAAACATTAAAGAATGGTAATTATGGGCTTGGGCTAGACCTCCAGTTTCTTCCCAGATCCTCCAGCTTCTGTTCTCTAGTGAACCGTGGCGGATGGGGGCTCAAATACGCCTTCTGTGGTTGCATTCCACACCACTCACAACCGCAGGCACCCAGAACTAGGTTCCTGCTGTACCACCTGTAGGCACCTCCTCCCCTGGTGGTTGCCCCAATACCTCTGCTTGCTTGGACAGCCCAGGCCCTCACAATGATCACCTTGCTGAGAAAGCCACCTTCTCTTTCTGGTCTGCAAGTATCTCTGAGGCACCCCAGGGACACCTGCCTCTCTCTGTTTTTATAGCCCTGGAGTTTTCTCTCCTCAGTTCTGCCCCTTTGCTCCGTGAAGAAGCAGAGAACCCTTTCAGACTATTAGCACAGGTTTATCCCTGTAGCTACCCTACCGACGTGAAGGGGGCCCTTTTACCCTCTCCTCTCCTTGAGTAGTAAAGGAGACCATTTTTATGAATTTAATTTCTTTAGTGCTCTGAGCCTCCACTCCCCTCTCTTTTGCTTCACTGAGCCTTGCTGCTCCCCTACAAACCTGTCTCCATTTTGGCCAGATTTCTAGAGTCTGATTGTCAGGTCTCGCCTAGTGAAACTTTGCAGATTTTTACACATCTTTAGTGAGATATGTAATTTGCATACCATAAACACATCCATTGAGAGTGTACAATTCAGAAGTTTTTAGTAAATTCACAAAGTTGTGCAATCATCACAAACACAGAAAAGATTAGAACATTTTATCACCCCAAAAGAAACCCAGTACCATTTAGCTACCACCCCCAATCCCATCATTCTCCCTGGAAACTATGCAACTGCTAATCTATATTCTATCTCTATTAAAACAAACAAACAAACAAACAAACAATTGCCTTCCGGTTGATTTGGATCCCTGGCGACCCCATGTGTTTCAGAGCAAAGCTGTGCCCTGTAGGTTTTCAATGGCTGTGATCTTTCGGCAGTATATCACCAAGCCTTTCTCCTGAAGCACATCTGGGTGGATTCAAACTGTCAGCCTTTTATTAGTAGCCGAGTGCCTAACCATTTGCTCAACCCAGGGACACATTTGTGTGGATATGTGTTTTTATTTCCCTTAAGTATATATCTAGGAGTGGGATTACTGGGTCATATGGTAACTCTGTATTTAAAATTTTGAAATGTGCAGTTTTTGATATACAAGCTAAAATCATTTAACTACCAGAAAAAAATAATTTTCCTTCCTTTGTTTGGAACTCATCACTGATTGGCGTTTCCTGGAAAATTTAAAGAATCTTGATATTTTTAGACCTGCAACAGTAGACATATTTGAAAGATGTGACTTTTACATGGCTCCTCATCTGCCTGCAGAAGGCGACAAGGGCCTGGGACTCAGTGGCAGGGTGGAGACAGTAATCTGAGGTTCCTCACAAATGCTGGCTAACTTTGGACCAGTCACGCAATTCCCCTCTAGCACTTTCCTTCCCTGTCAAATGAAGTGGTAATGACATTCCTCCTTCACATATTTCCATTTGTGAATACAATAAATATCTTTGGGTGTATTCTATCTTCTTCGTTATGTTAGAATCCATGTTATTCCAAAATGGACTTCTTGCACGATCAAATAGTGAACTACTAAAAGGGGTCAATATAAACATGATATAGCAACCTGGATGCCCTGATGGGGCTCGGCTACTGTCTTAGTCATCTAGTGCTGCTATAACAGAAATGCCACAAGTGGATGGTTTTAACAAAGAGAAATTTATTTCTTCACAGTAAAGTAGGCTAAAAGTCCAAAGTCAGCTCCAGGGGGAGACTTTCTCTCTCTCTCTGCTGGCCTTCTTATCAACCTTCCCCTGGACTAGGAGCTTCTTTGTGCAGGAACCCCGGGTCCTAAGGACACGCTCTGCTCCTGGTACTGCTTTCTTGGTGGTATGAGGTCCCCGTCTCTCTGCTTGCTTCTTTCTTTTATATCTCAAGAGATTGCCTCAAGACACAATCCAAACTTGTAACACAACTGTGGCCCATCTTTCCTTATTAACATCATAGAGGCAGGTTTTACAACATATAGGAAAGTCACACAATACCAGAAATCATGACCCAGCCAAACAGATACACACATTTTTGTGGGGATATAATTCAATCCGTGACAGCTTTTAACTGAAAGATTGGTGGTTCAAATCCACCAGCCGCTCCTTGGGGAAAAAGATTTGACAGTCGGCTTCCATAAAGATTTATAGCCTTGGAAATCCTATGGGGCAGTTCTACCCTGTCCTCTAGGGTAGCGATGAGTCAGAACCGACTTGATGGCAGAGGGTTTGGTTATAGTACTGCTAAGCTCATTGGCCACATTAATAACATATTTGCATGGTGACTGACTCTTAGCCCCTCAACGGAGAAGATCTTCTGTAATTCTTTCCAGTGCTTTTTTTTACTTTTGGGACCAGGAGCTGCTAAACGTTGACAGATCAGAGTCTATGTGAACAAACACTGCAATTTGTGCAGCTTAGTGTTCACATCTTCCAGAGACATCTCTAAGGTTTGCACCATGGCTGCCAAGCACTGCCATTTATTCCTCCTGGAACTAGAGCTGGGGTAGAATCCAATCTTGTTGCAAATACTTTAGGTTCCTTGGAAGAAAGGATTCCTGTGGAATATTAATATAAACTGTTATTATAGAAACCTGCCAAAGTCGCCTTTTTATTTTGTACCTCATCAGAGGTTGCAAAATGAAGTCTGCCAGGAAACATGCAGTCAATTGTCTTTGATTCATTCCAACAATGATTGGCAAAATTGAGATTTCACTGTCTTTTGGGGTATATATATTTATATACCTGACATTCTACACCAGAGAGAGTTAGTCTAGGTAAATGTGCTTCAATTTAACCAAATGGGCTACCAATGGCTTTTAAGTAGCAATTACAGAAAGGGATGCATAGAGCTGAACTCATATGTAGCTTCACATATGTGAGGTTGTCAGCGGGGGATGCCTGGGCATTTGAAAGAGGGTTTGTGCGAAGGAGAAAACTCTTCCAGCTCCATTAATCTCCACTGTTCGGGTCAGGCTCTTCCCCTCTTTGTTTTTGCTCTCTGTGTTTGCAACAGGCTGCCTTTGCCCATACACTTTGGCTGTGTTCTCTACTATTGTTCCCCGGCCTGTAGTGTCTCTCAGATATGTCAGCAGCTCCTTCTCCTTGTTTGCTGTGTGTGTGTTTGTCTTTCTGGGATGAAGTTTGTTTTTCAAGCTCTGACAGACTGGCAAGGCAAACAAGGTTGCCATTTTTGTTTTGTGTTTTTTATGAGTACTGCAATTTTTAGCCCATTGAAAACAATCATGAGACTTGGGAGGTTATAATTTGAGATACCATGTGCATAGGCATATATTCAGATCTTATTGTGACTGAGGGAACGCTGTGAAGGAAGTGGAAGACAGATTAATGTGGATGATTTATCAATTGTGAGGGAATCAAAGTCCTGAACAGATTTAAAAGAAGAAACAGTAGAAAGCCATTTTATAGAATATTTTGAAAAATTAATTTGAAATGATATGCTTATGTCCGTAAGCAAATATGTAAATGAAAACACATAAATAAACATTGCATCTCACACAGATACTTCCCTCCTGCTTATATGAAAGTCAAGCTTTGGGCAATTTAATTCTTTTGGAATCCACAAAAGTAAAGGGTTTCTGTAGGTAATAAATACCCAATGCCATCAAGTCGACACTAACTCATGGCAACCTCATGTATGTCAGGGTTTCCGAGGAGTGACTGGTGGATTCGAACTGCTAACCTTTTGGTTAGCAGCTGAGCTCTCAACCACTGTACCACCAGAGCTCCAAAGTAAACATGGGAGGTGCTATTTTCTCCATATTGCAGATCAAAGAAACAGGAGTCCAGAGAACGTATGCAACTTTCCTAGAATGGGAAAGCTATGAAACGACAGACCAAGAATAAAACTCTATTCTTGTGTTTCTCCATCCGGGTTGAATCTAGAAGCCTCAGCCTAAGAATGGCTCGGAAATGTGCAAGCTCTCTGAAAAGTCATCAGGTCCAAATGCAGATCCTATCATTTATCTGTAGGCGTTTAGCAATTGGGCATATACAAAAGAGGCTTATTAAAAAGATAGTCATGTGACTGGACATAGACAACGATTTTCTTCAGCGATTCATGAAGAACCAGAGGGCCATTTAGAAAGAGAATTAGCAACATATTTAGGGATCTTTTTTTTTTTTTTTAGGTACTGTCAGTATATATTTATACGCACATACACACACACACATAATATGTATGTATGTACTTCCTTTCAGACAAGAATTTTACATGACAGCACTTTGGGTGTCTAAGAAGTAGATGCTTACAGTGATTTTTTTACTTGGTCTTTTTATAAGTACCATCTTTACCATTCTTTTCAGCTGTTTTTGTCACTAATCAAGTCACATTTGAAAGTGCATGCCACTGGATTCTTAAAATCACACATTTTGGCTGGAATCTGAACATAGGACAAGCCCCAGTCTTTAGGGAAAGCCTAAGAGGAAAATAGCTATGAAAGTGTATTACAAAGTAAAGAGCAATATAAGAGAAGTTTGCTTTTATCGTGACAGGTAAAGTAATGGTCTTTGCAAAGCAGTGCAGGTAATGAATCCAACCATGCTGTCCCCTTATTGTGCCCCATGGTTTCCTGGATCCTCAGATGACAGCAAGATGAGCTGGAATATGGAGACCCAGGCTACCCAGGACCTAGGTTTGATCTGAGCTTCAAGTACTCCAGGTGATGCTGAAACCTTCTCCAAAGCAACACAGAAAAAAAAAAAAAATTATTACTGTAGCTTTTATTTTTTATTTAAGTTCATACAGCACTTCTAGTAGGGATTGGTATCATGAAAGCAAACCAATATATTAAAAGGTAAAAGTGAATCAACGAGGTTTTAAGCTCTTGAAAGGCAAGAGCTATTTTCTCTACCACTTCATGTAGGAGGCTTTCACTGCATAAAGATTTCAGAATAAGTACTTAATTAGCTAGAGAGGATAGTTTTGGATAAGAATTTATTTATTTGTTTTTAAGCCTTACTCTGTCTAAGCTCTCTTTGGTATCAATGAACAAAGAACAGCTAAACAACATCAGTCAATTGATCAGAAGAAATTATTCAATTATTTGGTGGTCAATATTATAAATACTGATACGAAAATAATAGTGGAGGTAATATTAAGTACCTTCTATATTCTAGGCACTGTAGATGGAACTGCAGACCGAGATAACTGATGTTCCGATTGGACACACGTATTATCCCAATATGGATGTCATACCAGAAAAAAAAAATTAAATGAAATAGTACTGTAGGCTGTATTTTGTAGTGTGATCATGGGAAGAAAGCAGAGCGTAACATGGGGGTGTTAAATGGCAGATCTGTGCTAAATACAAATACTAAATGTGTTATTTTGATGTAAATGAGCAGTAATTGGATTTTGAATTATCCATCTATAAAGAGCAGAATCCATAGTGCAAGAAGTTTAGTTATGAAAATAATTATAAGAAAAAGCTCTGTGGGCCTTACATATAATTTAAAACACACACACACACACACACATATAGAACACTCGGCATTTCTGTTTTCCACCCCCAGACTTCCCAATAAAGTTACTGCAAAAAGTTGGTAAGGCATGAAATTCAACCTATTTAACCTCTGCATAATTACGAAGAACGAAGATTAAACGAGACTTGCTGGTCAACGAGGCCTTCCATGAATGTTTGTTACTGCCGCTGTGTCCAACACTACTCTAATAGGTCTGTGTAGGCTCCAAGGAAACCCATGTTCTCACAAGAGGAAAATACCGCATATCTAATCAGGCCATTCATCCATCCCTTGTATCATTTATTCAGTAAACATCTGTTGAGCATTACTACGTGCAATGCACTCTTTATGGAGCCCTGGTGGCACGGTGGTTAAGAGCTCAGCTGTTAACCAAGAGGTTGGCAGTTTGAATCCACCAGTAGCTCCTTGGAAACCCTATGGGGCAATTCTACCCTGTTCTACAAGGTCACTATGAGTTGGAATCCACTTGACGGCAATGGATTTGTTTTGGTTTGTATGCACTCTGTAGCACTTTAAGTGAATTATTTTATTTAATCCTCACAATAAATCCGGAGGGTTAATAATAGTGTTATACCCATTTTATAACTGAGGAAACTAAATTTTATATAATTTGAGCAACCTGAATAAAGTCTTACAGCTTGTAAATCGTAAACCTGAAATCATTTCCTGTGAGCAAAATGCTTTGCAGCCACCTGAAGCAGAAGTTTCTGTCCCTGGTAGGTCAGGTCATCTCCAGAGTGTCATATATTATCCCAATATATAGTTCCATCCATTATCTCACCAGGCAGCTCCATTCAGAGTTTTGACCTTTATGTTTTGGGGGAGTGTCTCCTTGGTCATAACCTTGGTTATGACCTTGTCTGCTTGCTTATAACCTCAGTTACAAAGATTTGTTGGTACACTTGGGTAAAATGATCAAGCAAATTAAGATAGAAGCTGAAATTTGTAGTTAAATATTTATATCAAGATACTACATATGGATCTTATAAAGCTTTGATCAGTATATATTAATTCTTAACAGTGAGAGGTTTAGAGGCAGGCTGGAATTTTCTCTTCTGGTCCACTACGCTGGTGAAGTATTGAAAGTGGTAATTAGTTTGATGATATGTTGTGAAATTGAGGGTGAGAGACATAATATCAATAGGAGAGATTATCTTAATTTTATGGGAAATATGTTGTATCATGAGAAATACTATGGAGATAAAATATATGTCGGGGGATTCAGCATTATGTATAATGAGATGAAAACCAATGGTTTGGGTGGTCTATAGTTTCTATTTATAATGTCAAAACACTAAAATATCAGCTATTATATATAACATATGGTATAGCACGAATCCATCTAGGAGAATATTATTATTAGAGGTTATCACTCAAATGTGGTCAATGTCATAGAATAAGGAGAAAAGCAGCCACTGAAAGAGGGTGGGAATTAAAATGAAAACATTTGAATTCGTGCTGTTGTTAGGTGCCATTGATTCAGCTTCAACTCATGACGGCCCCATATACAGCAGAACAAAATGTGGTCCAGTCCTGCACCATCTTCACGATCGCTGGTATGCTCAAGTCCATTGCTGAAGTCACTGTGTATTTTGAGTTCCTTACAGCCTAGGGGGCTCATCTGCCAGCGCTTTATCAGACAATATTCTCTTGTGATCCATAGGGTTTTCACTGACTAATTTTCAGGAGTAGATTGCCAGGCCTTTCTTCCTAAGGTGAGGAAGACTGTCTTAGTTTGGAAGTGCTGCTGAAACTTGTCCACTAGGGGTGACCCTACTAGTATTTGAAATACTGGTGGCATAGCTTCCAGCATCACAGCAACATGCCAGCCACCACAGTAAGACGAACTGACAGAATGGGTGACCTGAGTTTGTTGTTGTTAGTTGTTGTCAAGCTGATTACAACTCAGGGTGACCCCATGCATGTGTGCAGAGTAGAAGTGCTCCACAGGGTTTTTACTGCTGTGACCCTTCAGAAGCAGATCATCAGGCTTGTCAGGTGGCTCCGGGTGGGTTTGAACCGCCAATCTCTCTGTCTTCCCTGATTCCCTCACGTTGACTAGGTTTCCTTGCTTTCTGGTTCCACAGACACTTAGGCAGACCTCCAGCAGTGTAGTGATTATATGGTGCCTGCCTCTCTCACAGAGCCCTGGTGGTGCAGTGGTTAAGAAGTACAACTGTTAACCAAAAGTTTGGCAGTTCGAATCCACCAGCTGTTCCTTGGAAACACTATGGGGCAGTTCTACTCTCTCGTATAGGGTCGCTATGAGTTGGAATCGGCTTGACAACAATGGGTTTTGGTCTCTCTCACTACTAGGGTAGGAAACCTTGAGGGCCAAAGTGTGTATATTTAAAATATGGCCCTGGCCCTGATGCCTTGTGCAATGCTGGCTCAGTGGGTGCCTGACAAACGTTTGGCAATGAATGCATAGCCTTCCCTAGGAATCACTCCGGAAGGTGTGGAACAGTCTTTCTTTCCCAGTCCCTCCCCTTCCATTACTAAGGAATATAGTTTCTGGAAGTTAGTAGTGGTAGAGGTGGGGAAAATCCTAGTAAAGTTAGAAGGCAAGAAATCTTAAACATGACATTGACCCATTTAGAAACCCAACGTAATTATCCATATGTAAATTTCTTAATAGGAGAATGGTCAAGGACAAAGGATTTGTATTAATACAAGAAGCCTCCTTATAGCCTCCCACTGATGCCCTCATAATCTGCCAACTCACCTTTTGAGAGTTACTGGCCTATAAGAACTTCTGAACTCTTTGTTATAAACCTAGCAGCTACAATAAACTACCACAAGCTCCATGTATTTTGATGGCGTGAACACCCTAGTTGATTAATGAATGATGCATGGAGGTGAAATAGGGCAGCCAAATACAGGTGAAAACAATGTGGGTCTTATGGCTAACAAGGGAAAATAGATCAATATGGTTTTATGTAGATAAAGGATTCAAGCTAAAAGATGGGCATGATTAATGAGTTACACAGTGTTACACTTGAAAGTAACTTTTGGCGAAACTCAGAGAGAAGTTAATTAGATGAAGCAAGAGGAAGGAGACTGCACAGTACACAAAGAGTAAAAGGACTAATGCAAAATGAGTGGAAGTTCTGAAAGTCAGGGCGAAAGTCATGTAAACATCGCAGCAGCAATTGCAAAATACTTTGGCACCTCGGGAGTTCTTTCCGCTTGAAGTGATCCAGGTTAAGGTGAGACTTTCACTTTCAGGATAGTTTCTAATAGAAAGCTGCCTTATTCTCAGTTTTTCAGAAGCATTATTTAAATGTTCCATTCATTCATTCATTCATTCATCAAGCATTGTTTTAGTTTCTCTTCTGGTCTGAAAACTACACTGAGTACCGAGTGTACGAAGTATGAAGATGAGTAAAATATCATCTCTATCTTGACAGGAAACCCTGGTGGTGTAGTGGTTAAATGCTACGGCTGCCAATCAAAGGGTCAGCAGTTCGAATCCACCAGGCGCTCCTTGGAAACTCTGTGGGGCAGTTCTACCTTGTCCTATAGGGTCGCTATGAGTTGGAATTGACTCGACGGCACTGGGTTTTTCTGGGCACTCTGTCCTATAGGGTTACTATGAGCCAGAATTGACTCGACGGCAATGGGTTTGTTTTTTTTTCTTTTTGTCTTGACAAGTTGATAGCACATCAGAGAACACAAGAAGTATGCAATCAACAGTTACACGTTAGGATAAGTGCTATCATAGAGTTATACACAGAATACTATAATGCCGAAATCATAGCACAAGAGCTATGCAAAACCCATTTAATGAGATGGGGTCACAAAAGAACAAGCCCTGGGCTCGAAGCCAGATTCTGGTCTCAGTTCTGTCACTGATCAGATAATCAACTTGGGCAATTTTTTTCTCATTCTGATTTCTCATCAAATCAAGTGGAGATTAGAATTAGACTAAATAATTTAAGGTCAATTCTGGCTCTATGATTCTAGGTCCAGGACAAAAGTGGTCACAATTTATAGTGCCACTGAAATGGAAATAACATGAAAGTGATACCTAGCCCACCTTCCCACAGAAATTCAGAACTCATGGAGCCAGGCAGTGAGGCTCTGAAGTTCCTTCAGGCTTGCTAAATCCACTTCAATCCTCACACCATATCCTTGTGCAACACAGATCATGAACTATGGAGGGTCTCATCTACGTGTTTTTGCTTCAGTTTCTCCTCTGGTTGAGATGCCCTTCCTCTCACTATACCTCTTTCTCCAGGAAAAATTGCTAGTTGCACTTTAAAGCTTATTTTACCCAGTACATAGTGTTTTGGGTACTAACTTACATGCTTTTAGAGGACAGAGACTGTCTTTTTCATCACTGGATGGTAACCATATGGCCTGGTATCTAATGTGTGTGTGTGTCAGGGCTTTAAATTTGAGAATATATGAAATAACCATACCACGCAACCTAAATAAACCCACATTTTCTTTCATTACAGCCATAAAGCAGTTAGAACACGAAGAAAAGAAGATGGCCTAGGAAGCTTGGTGTAGCTGGTTGATGTCTGAAAGTGAAGGTGGGAAGTGAGAGACAGGTGTCTGCAGGAACTTCCAGGTGCCTTAGAACTGGACCTTCAGTTCTGCAGACTCGGAAACTCTCTTAAGTGTCTCAGGGTTGGTCAGACTCACAGATGCTGATCCAGGTTAACAAAACTCCCAAGAGATGGATGTCTATAATCAGAATGACGGTTTATTAATTTCCAAGGAGAATTGTGTCTGTTGAGAAGACATTTGTGTGGGCTAAACTATCACATTCACTCTCTATAGGCAATCCACATGGAAAGTCAAGTAATAATCAGGGAACTGCTCGTGAGGGTGCAGGCTGAGGGTGCAGTTAGAGGAATAAAATGACTTCAGCATCAAGCTAAGACAGCCTAGTGCTTCCATTTACCAAATGGGATATACCTAGGACTGGCCTGCATGACTCTTAGCCACTGCTTGGGTGGGCAGTGGCAACCCACAGAGGTAGCATGACCATGGAAAGCCACCACTGTTTGGGATTTAACCACACACAAAAAATTTTTTTTTTTTTTTTATTGGGCTATCATACGCAACACTGGTGGCAAAGTGGTTAAGAGCTTAGCTGCTAACCAAAAGGTCTGCAGTTTGAATCCACCAACTGCTCCTTGAAAACACTGTGGGGCATTTCTACTCTGTTCTATAGGGTCGTTATGAGTTGGAATCAACTCGACCACAACGGGTTTTGTTTAGTTATACTAGCTTTTTTTTTTTTTCTTGATCTCCCGCATTGGACCCCGAATTTATTAAGGGCCTATATTGGGTTCCTCTTACACACCACCTCAGAATATCTGGATCTCACCTGCCTTTTGAGCCCTCAGCTATTTGCTCTATATTAGACTCAGATGAATTGCCATACCACAGGACTTGGGATCCTACTTTCCCAGAAGCTGCCAAAAGGGTCAGGCAACTCAATCAGGAAGCTCAGAGACATTAACATCCTGTAAAGTGAACTTGGACTACTGGAACACAAGGGCCTGGAGGGAGCCAGCAGGTAACACCTTTCTCTTTTCCTTCCTGTTAACCATTTCCTAAGTAGTGTTTCAGTACTTCATGTCCACAGATAAGCGGACCCACTATGTCTCTTTGTAGTGGCCAGCTCTGCAATGCACCACCTTTTGTTGCCCTTCTTCCCTCCCTCCCTCAGTTCTCTTTTCTCTTTCTCTCGCTGCCATCTAAGGTTGTGCTAAAACATTGTCTCCGGCTGCGTTTTCTAGAGGGCTTAAAAAAAAAAAAAAAAAAAAAAGGCTTACCTAAGGCTTATTTCCCTTTGTATTTCCAATGACTAGGATAGTATTTTGTGCATAGTTACTGGTGAGTGGTGCAAAAGGTTAATGTGCTCAGCTGCTAACTGAAAGTTGGAGGTTCGAGTCCACCCAGAGGTGCCTGAGGAGAAAGCCCTGGCAATCTGCCCCTGCAATATCAGCCATTGAAAATTCTATGTAGGACACTTCTACCCTGATGCACGTGGAGCCACCGTGAGTTGGAATTGATTCAACGGCATCTGGTAGTGCTCAGTAAACATTCACTGATTTAAAGAACGAGAGAATAACCGACTGGCTCAGCGCCTGACTGAATTAATTGACGACTCTTATGTTCAGACTTGCATTTCCACAGGGTATCACTCAGATTTTCAGTAATGCCTCAATTCCTCTGACTTGAATAGACTGAAGGAAAGAAAGAAAGAAGAGAAGAGAGAAAGAGAGGGAGTAAGAAAGGAAGAAATAGAATCTGAAAGAGAAACTGCTGCTCAATTCCAATCTGTTGCAATTGCCTTGTTTACTGAGTTTCACTTTGGGCCAGAAAAGCTGCTAGTCTAGCAAAAGGGAGCACAAAACTGGAATCGCTTTGGAGAACAGGAAGCATCAGGGAGATCTCTGATACAATGAGCGGTGGATTATTTTTAATCTGGACAAATGCCAAAAGCATTAGGAGCTCAGTGCCAACCCCTCCACCCCCCACCCCAACCTCATGTGAACCTTTAATTAGTTGTAATGTTTGGAAGCCTTTCCTGGGAAGTTGGGCCTTTGCCAGTGCAAACATCATGCTTAGTGTTTAATATCAGTCTAGAAATGGAAGTCACTAGGCAGAGAGCAAAGGTGCTGGGGGAATCAAATGTTTAAGGCTGAACTGCTAGCCAAAAGGGTGATGGTTGGAACCAACCCAGGGGTGCCTCGGGAGATAGGCCTGGTGATCTGCTTCTGAAAGTTCAAAGCCTTGAAAATCCTATGGAGCAGTTCTGCTATGTATACATGGGGGTCGCCAGGAGTTAGAAACAACATGATTGCAACTAACAACAACAGATGGAGAGCAAGGAAGCTGGGATTTGAGACCTTGCCTTGCCTTGCCTTCTATTCAGTGTTCAGTGCCTGCTCCTGGTGAGTCCCTTCCCTCTGAGGGCCCCTGTTTCCTTTTGTATAAAGTGAAGACATGGGATTCTATCCTTGTATCAGCCTATTGCAGAGAAAGAGCTGACTCCTCCACATTTTGGTGTGGAAAACACATTCATCACTCCTGGGGAACTTAATCTGGTGGGATTTTAGCTTGTTGAACCTAATCTTGAGAGGAGTCTCTTAAGGAACATACCCTTGTACCTGCACTCTTGCTTACCTGAGGGAGAGCCAAAGGGGGGCAACCATGGGGAGGACCTGCTGTCAACAGGGCTTGGGGCTCCAGAGTCGGTGAGAGGCAAGAGACATCTGGGCTCAGAGACCACTGTCAAGTTGCCTGAAATGGATGCAGTACTTCTTCCTGACATCCAAGAGTGCCAGCATGTGTCCCACATTATGTTAGGTTCAAGGAGGGTGCTCCTGTGGGGTCAGCATTTTTCTATTTTCTCTAAAGAACCAAGGTTGATCGAAGACTTTGAGGCCTGGGTGTTATCGGTCTGTATATGAGACCGATATATATTCCCAGAGGCGTCTAGAGAATTTGGTGTGATAACATCCAAAATAACATCATTTACAATGATGTTCTTGAAAATCTCATCATTATTATTATTATTTTGCAGCTGAAAGACAGAATGAGCCATTGCTAAGGTGGTTTTTATGTACAATTATCAGGGAAATAGAGACAGCCTCTATCAACCTGTACTGCTTCCCAATATAAACCCTGAATGACCGACCCTGCTCAGTGGAGAAAATACTGTTGGAAGCTGGTGTGCTTCTTTTCTCACAGGTACATTTTACTCTTGCAAAGTGGCCTCCTTATCTCCTAATTAGTAAGGATCATTTCTTGGTTTTCTCAAGATATTCCTACCACCTGGAGTATCTTCCATGATAGACCAAGAAATTTATCCCAAATCACTGATAGTGTCAGCACAGACAGGCATGACCTCAAGTTTGAAGGCCTTTCCGCCTGGACAACATGCCTCTTCTTGCTCCACTCTCTGCTCAGCCAGAGTATGGCTGATTTTGTGCCAAACACTACACCACCTGCTCCTCACTGAGGTTCATGGACCTCAGACCCCACCCTTAGAGGTTACCATATTGTTTTTATAACACCTGTGTTACCCAGAGATTATTTGATGACTTATTTTGAAAACTTTCTGAGGTTTTCTCAGTTCACACTCAGAGGGTTTGTCTGGGTCTCTTTGTGTTTTCTACGACAGCACAACAAATAGTTACTGAGCACTTACTTTGTACCAGGCCCTGTTTTAGGTGACGGGGAAGCAGAAGGGACGAAGACTTGGGCCATGTCTTCAAGGAGCTCAGAGTTTAGTGACACCTGTACATGCAGTGGGGCCTGCATAATAGGAATATTCTATAAGAATTAGTGTTTCTTTGAAAATAATTTCCCTAAGAAACTGGCAATTTCTGATCTCTCAAACAAGAACACTGCATGCAGTAAAGTTATAATCATTGCAAGTCTGAAAGAATTTTATACCACTGAAGAATATTTTGTGTCAAAGAAGATGGGCACATCTGCAGATAAATCTACACACACTTATGAAAACACACACATGTAAACATACATATGCATTGTATTGAATGTAGTGCAGCATTTTAATCAAGTCAAAGGTTTTTTGTTTTTCATCTCTGTATTCATTTGACCATCAAAACCGCTTTCTACTTGAGGCTCTGTGTTAAAGATGAGGAGACAGAGGCCTGGAAATGGCAAGCTATTGAACAAGGTCACACAGTCACTCTTAGGGAGAGCAAAAATGGGAGTTCAAGTCTCCTGACATTCAGTTCAGTAACATTTCTGATGATCCAGACTGTCCCAGAAGCCATTGTGCTACTTAGATTCAATAAAGATGCTACCGTAATATTTTATGAAATAAGGCCAAATAGCTTTGGAAATTTTGTTGTTACATTTACTGAGTTGTTTGATCTAATTCTATAAACTCTAAAAGAAAAAAAGCATGAAAGGAAATTGTGACCCAGCTTCCAAATGGGGCTTGGTGTAGTCTTCAGTTAGTTACCTAGTTGACGCCTTCATTTGCAGAAACAAAGCTGGTTAGTTCCCATCCCACTGGAAATCATATGGGATGACTAATGTCCTTGGAGTGCTGGGAGAGGGAGTGACTCTCATTTTTCCCTTGGGATTTGTTGGGATCTAAGCCTGTAACTATGACTTGACTTTTTCTCAGCCATGAGGAGAGAAGGCCAGGCACGTCAAGAGACACACCATTGGATTGGCAAGAGCTATGCTTCCAATGCATGTAGATAACAGCTATGGCCTTTGCATGTGTATACTTCAGACTTCTCTCTCCAAAGAAAAAAGGGGACTTCTTGGACATTTGAGAAAGCTGAGGCTATGAGATGTTAAATGGCTTTCCTAGGTTCATAGCAGTAATTTGCAAGGTTATGCTGAATTTTGATTCCCTGTGTCTTCTTGCCTAGCATAAATCCTACATTTCAAACAAACGCAAACTTAACTCCAGGTGAGGGAGCTGACATTTCCCTGGGAGTTTCTGTCTTTGCAGAAGAGTATTTTGAAAACATCCACTTTGCTTTCCCCACACTCCCTCTCAGCCGGCCTGGTCTCTTCTGTGCTGTGTACACTGTGGCTCTGTGCCAGGGGCGTGGAGAATCGTCCCAGGCTGCCCTCCAAGCAGCTGCTCCAAAGGCGGGTGACCAACCAAGTAATGAAGCACACCTCTCCCAGCCCAGCTGTCTGGTCACCTTAGCTCAAAGCACACATACCCTGAGGGAGAGAAATCGAAGGCATACATTATGACAACCTGTCACCTGAGTCCCATGGAAATCACAACCGAGAGATTCCGCCCCCACTTACATCCAGAGCTGGCCAGGCTGAATATAAGCTCTGTTGTCAGCTTTTGGCTTAGCTGGCCTCCCTAGTGAGTCCTGCCCTCAACTTTTTGTGCAGCTGGACTCCCAGAAGGGAGTAATAATTAAAGAAAACTTTGTGAATGTTCAGGCTGAATAAAACTGTTGTTGTTGCTCATGGTTCCTTTTCTTCTTTATTGCCATCTGGAGCCACAACCTGTCCAGCCTGCGAGCCCAGATCCATGTCCTGCTTACTCCTGTCATTTGTCTGTTTATCCTTTCCATTGGTGGTTTTCCACCGAGGAAGGATTTGTTAGTTATTTTTGTTCCCCGCCTGCACGCCAGAGCCCTGAGAAGCTCTTCATTGCATCCTTGTTCCCAATGCACCTCTTCATCTCCCTGCTTTCCATATGCTTTGAAGATATTCCTGCTTCTACCACTCTCATGCAAAATGGAGTCTGCATGTGTGTACGTGCAGCTGTGTGCCTTTCTTGCCATCACACTGAGAGCCAGCCAATCCGAAGGGCCAGGAGGACATCTTTAGGGAGCGCTACCTACAGCGCTGGCTGCAGTCCCTAACTTTAAAACACATTATTAAGACCAAATGAAAAACAAATGGAAATAAAGCAACAAAATAAACATCTTTTAAGTGACTCTAAGCCTAATGGAAGGTCTCTGAGTGGTGCAAATTGTTTGCACTTGACCATGAACTTAAAGGTGGTGGTTCAACCCACCCAGTGTCCCTGCATAAGAAAGGCCAGGTGATCTGCTCCTGTAAAGATTATAGCCAAGAAAAACCCTATGAAATGGTTCTACTCTGTAACACGCAAGGTCCCTATGAGTTGGCATCAACTAGCCTGCAACTTTTTTTTTTTTTTTTTTAACTCCAATGGATTAAGGCTTCAAGTTATACCAACACTGCAAGCAGGTACAAACCACCAAGTCCATGTAAGGGGAGTGATAAGATTACAAAGTAAAATGTCCTCTACATAAATTGCTGTAAAATGTATGCTCTTTGATAAAATTTTATTGTTCATCTAATAAATACTTATTCAATATGTATTCTTCTAGGATTACTCCACCCTTTTCCATTCTTTGACAAATAATTGCTTTCTTACTAGGCACCAGTCATTGCAGGTATACAAAGGTAAATCAAAAAGGTGTATTTATTCGATATAGCCAGAGTCTGGCAATGAAGATAAGGCATCGATATAAATAGTTCTACATGAGATAGTATTACTTATCACAAGAGAGGCACAGACTAAGTGCAATGGCCATGTCCCCTGGGAAAACAGTGGAAGCTAGAGGGATAAGCCGACATCATAGGTGGTGGTGGTTTGCTCTGTGGAGACTGGGGGAGGTAAGTTAAGAACACCTATGTAGGGGCAGGTGACTCAAGAGTACCTACAGGCATGAGTGATGACTTTATGAAAGAAGATATGCTTGAAACATCAGTTGAGAAGATGTGACCTTTGTAAACACACATGTGGTAGTGGCTTGCTGGTGGGCCATTTCAGATAGAGTGAAGGCCATGTACAAAAGATGAGGAAATGCAAAAAAGCATGGAGTTCTCAAGGAGCTTTTTTTTAATACCTACTTTTTATTGTATATTCAAAGGCTGAGGTGTGCCTGACCCAAGTTATGGCTTTTCAATTGTTTCATATGAATGGAAAAGTGGGATAGTGAAAAAGGAAGACAGAACTGATGTATTTGAATTGTGGTGTTGGCAAAGAGTATTGAATATGCCATGAATTTCCAGAATGAACAAATCAATCTTAGAAGAAATATAACCAGAATGCTCCTTAGAAGTGAGGATGGTGAGACTTTGGTTCACTTACTTTGGACATATCATCAGGAAAAAAACA
Source organism: Elephas maximus indicus (assembly GCF_024166365.1). NCBI lineage: Eukaryota > Metazoa > Chordata > Mammalia > Proboscidea > Elephantidae > Elephas > Elephas maximus. The sequence continues at coordinate 16,446,930 of NC_064830.1, forward strand.
ATTTCCAGAAAAGGATATCACACTTGGTAGAGTAGAGGGCCAGCAAAGATGAGGGAAACCCTCAATGAGATGGATTGACCCAACAGCCAAACCAATGGACTCAAACATTGCAGTCATTGTGAGGATGACACAGGACCAGGCAACATTTCATTCTGTTATAGCTAAGGTTGCTATGAATCTGAACCAAGTTGATGGCAACTAAAAACAACAAAAACATCCAAAACATTTAATGGAAGAGTTTATTTGTGCCTACTTCATGAATATTTACTTTTAGGAAGTAAATGTTCTTTTTTCATCAGGACGATTGAATTTATTCTGTTACTCATATGGATAAATGCCAAAATGATTATCTTTGACTCAGAATGGAGTGGGCCTCAAATGGCAGTTTAATCCTACCTTCAACTCATCAAAAAAACTCCCCCTCACTGTGACCTTTAGTATTTTTGGCAGCTGGTCAGCCACATCCAAACAGAATTTTTCTAGTGATTCATTGGTAAAGCAATCACCACCTAAATCAATAGATTTCATTGTCTTTTATTTCATCTTATTTTTTCTAAGTCAGAGAACAAGTGAGGAAAACCAGAATCTTGCAGAGTCTTCATCTGGGTGGCCTGGAATCATTACTCAAGAATCACTTCAGTCAAAAAAGCAGGTCGTCTTTACGAAGGAGGGTAGAAGAATCCTTAGGACATACCCTGAGAGGAGAGAGTTAAGAAGGGCAGTATCACCTACTCCCTTCCTTTCTCCTCTGCAACATCTGCAGTTACCATGGAGATCATAACCTTCTGACAGTATTGACTTAAAGCTTTTGAAGGCACTGTTTGTCATTGTTAGGTGCCATCAGGTCAGTTTTGACATAGCAGCATTCAACAACATGACATACAACGAAATGAAACCCTGCCTGATCTTGAGTCATCCTCACATTCATTGCTGTGTTTGAGCTCATTGTTGCAGCCACTGTGTCAGTCCATCTCATTGAGGATCTTCCTCTTTGTAGCTGACCATCTACTTTACTAAGCATGACGTCCTTCTTCAGAGACTGGTCCCTCTAGATGACATGTTCAAAGTAAGTGAGATGAAGTCTCAGTATCCTTGATTCTAAGGAGCATTCTGGTTGTACTTCTTCAAAGATATATTTGTTTGTCCTTCTGACTGTCCGTGGTATATTCACTATTCTTTACCAACCATAAATCAAAGGCATCAGTGTTTCTTTAGCCTTCTTTATTCATTGTCCAGATATCAAAAAAAAAAATTTTTTTTTTTAATGAGGTGACTGAAAATACTATGGCTTGGGCCCAGCAAACCTTAGTCCTTGAAGTTTCATCTTTGCTTTTTAACACTTTAAAGAGGTCTTTTTTTTTTTTTTTTTTTTTTTGCCCAACGAAATACATCATTTGATTTCTTTACTACTGCTTCCATGGGTGGAAACACTGGTAGCGTAGTGGTTAAGTGCTACTGCTGCTAATCAAAAGGTCAGCAGTTTGAATCCATCAGATGCTCCTTAAGAACTCTATGGGGCAGTTCTACTCTGTTGTATAGGGTCACTATGAGTAGGAATGGACTCGACTGCAGTGGGTTTTTTTTTTTTTTTTTTTTGCTTCCGTGGATGTTGGTTGTGGATCCAAGTAAAATCCTTGGCAACTTCAATCTTTCTCCATTTATCATTATGTTGTGTAATGTTCCAGTTGTGAGGATTTTTGTTTCCTTTTTTTTTTTTTAATGTTGAGGTGTAACCATACTGAAGGCTGCAGTCTTTGATCTTCATCAGCAAGTGCATCAAGTTCTCTTTGCTTTCAGTAAGAAAGGACATGTCCTGTATATATCACAGGTTGTTGGTCTTCCTCCAATCCTGATGCTGCATTCTTTTTCACATAGTACAGCTTCTCAGATTATTTGCTCAGCATACAGATTAAATAAGAATGGTGAAAGCATAAAATCCTGATGCACGTATTTCCTGCTTTTAAACCAGACAGTATTCCTTTGTTCATTTGAATGACTGCCTCTCAGTTTATGTATAGGTTCCTTATGAGCACAATTAAGTGTTCTGGAATTCCCATTCTTTGCAAAAATGAAATGGAATGTGTAAACATCAATATCGTAGGTATTACTGAGCTGAAATGGACAGGTATTGGCTATTTTGAACCAGATAGTTATATGGTCAGGGTCAGCTATTCAGGGAATGTGACAAATTGAAGAAGCATGGCATAGTGTTCATCATCAAAAAGAACATTTGAAGATCTATCCTGAAGTGAAAAGCTATTAGTGATAGGATAATACCCATACACCTACAAGGAAGACCAGTTAATATTCAAATTACTCAAATTCACCCACCAACCATTAATGTAAAAGTTGAGGAAATTGAAGATTTTTATCAACTTCTACAGTCTAAAATCGATCAAATGTGCAATCAAGATGCACTGATAATTACTGGTTACTGGAATGTGAAAGTTGGAAACAAAGAAGGATCTGTCTATAGTTGGAAAATATAGCCTTGAATATAGAAACAACACCAGAGATTGAATGACAGAATTTTGCAAGACCAACAACTTCTCCATTGCAAATACCTTTTTTCAACAATGTAACTGGTGACTATACGCAATAGACTTCACTGGATGGAAAACACAGATATCAAATTGACTACATCTATGGAAAGAGGTGATGGAAAAGCTCAATATCATCAGTCAGAACAAGGCCGGGGTGGACTGTGGAACAGACCATCAATTGTTCACATGGAAGTTCAAGTTGAAGCTGAAGAAAATTAAAATAAAACCATAAAAACAAAAATATGACTTTGAGTATACCCCACCTGAATTTGGAGACCATCTCAAGTGTAGATTTGACACATTGAACACTAATGATGGAAGACCAGATGATTTCTGGGATGCCATCAAGGACATCATACAGGAAGAAAGAAAAAGGTCATTAAAAAGACAGGAAAGAAAGAAAAGACCAAAATGGATGTCCAAAGAGACTCTCAGACTTGCTCTTGAACATAGAGTAGCTAAACTGAATGGAAGAAATGATGAAATAAAAAGAGCCAAAAAGGATGGCTTGAAAAGACAAAGTATCATAACGACATGTGCAAAGACCTGTAGTTAGAAAACCAAAAGAGAAGAACACGCTTGGCATTTCTCAACGTGAAAGAACTGAAGAAAAAATTCAGGCCTCCAGTTGCAATTCTGAAGGATTCTATGGGCAAAATATTGAATGACACAGAAAGCATCGAAAGAAGATGGAAGGAATACACAGGGCTTTGCCAGAAAGTCTATTCTAATAGCAGAATTTTTTAACAGGCCCTTTCTATTATATATTCTTCACATTTACTCTCTGAGGTGGATATTATTCTCTCCATTTTACAGTGTGGGGGTGTAGGGAACCCTGAGGTTCAGGAAGGCTAATTGTTCAAGTTCACATAGCTATTAAGTGGGAAGCCACGGTTTGAATCAAGGCCTTCCTAAGGTGTTTAGGTTCAAGAGCCTATGGCTTTATCTTTTGAAAATTTACAGGCACCATGAATCTGATGCTGTCAAGAAATTCTTTTTTTTTTTTCTTTTTCCTGCTTGTCCTTGATGTCAATCCCTGAGGATTGCAATATAGAAGCTGTTGGCCACGGTGATGGTTGCGGGTGGGAGGAAGGCGAAGGTTACTGATAACACAACTTGGCTTTTGCTCTAACTCCTTTAGAAACCGATTATGTTCGGGAAGTTACCCACATTAAATACCTCTTGTTCTATCCACCTTATTTGCTCCTTATTTGTGAGGAGCAAATAAGATGTGGAATTCTTAAGTGCAGAGGGCCTTGCATCCTGTCAATGACTATAAAACGAGTTCTAGTTTCTCTTTCTAAGCAACTCTCCAGTGGCGTTGTACAAACTAATATACATCGTAAAACAATCAAGTGCCACCTGTAACCATAAAGATGCTAAGTGACCCCTCCTGAAGAGGACACATGCCCTGAATTGATGCTGTTGGATGTGGACGGGATTTCCTGCCCAATTTCCCGGCATCTTAGACACCTTAGTTAGATGGATGATGCTCATGGGACTAATGCCATAATAGGCTCAAAGCCCCAGTCCTGGCTTCTCTTTACTACTCTCACCCCAACACAGCTAATTATTTAAATATGTAACTTAGTTGTCTAGTGCTGCTGTAACAGAAATACCACAAGTGGATGGCTTTAACAAAGAGAAATTTATTCTCTCACAGGTTAGGAGGCCAGAAGGCCAAATTCAGGGCTATAGCTCCAGAGGAAGGCTTTCTCTCTCTATCGGCTCTGGGGAATGTCCTTGTCATCAATCTTCCCCTGGTCGAGGAGTTTCTCAGTGCAAGAACTCCAGGTCCAAAGGACACACTTTGCTCCTGGTGCCGCTTTCTTGGTGATATGAGGTCCTCTTGTCTCTGTGCTAGCTTTTCTCTTTTATGTCTCAAAAGAGATTGACTTAAGATGCAACCTAATATTGTAGATTGAGTCCTATCTCATTAACATCATAGAGGCAGGATTTTTACAGTACTTTGGAAAATCACATGAGATGACAAAATGGTGGACAATTATACAATACTGAAAATCATGGCCTAACCAAATTGACACACATTTTTGGGAGACACGATTTTAATTCATAACAGCATGTATACATGCAGCGTATTATATTTAATTATAGATAACACCAATGGGGCTCTACTAAGTATCAGCTATTATGCGAGGCCAGCGGCCTTCACACTGGGGAGTGAGCCCCCAGAATTTGCCTTTTCCATTCTAACAGGTTTCCAGATGACAGTGATGCTGCTGGTCCAGGGATCGCACTTTGAGAACCACTTTGCTGGGTATTCCACACTCCCAAGCCTCATAGCACCTGTGCAAATTCCGTATCAGTTGGTATTTCCCTGGGAAGCACTGAAGCCTGACAGTCATAAGAATAACATGCGAAGAGTGATTGACGATCCTTGCAGTTTCATATCATACCCCAATTTCTCAAGCACTTGGAAAGCAGATTGCAGCCTATTTGGCATTTTGAAGTCAGTTATAGCCCAGTGATCCAAATGCCTTTTGATAATTGTTAATAGGTGCTAAAGCAGTTTGGCATCTGCCTACACACAGAAATGGTATGGAGAAGTCATGCCTTTTCCATTGGTTCTAAGAGGACAACAGGAAACATGAATATGGCCAATTCCTATTGATACACATAGAGAAAATGTTTCATAGCAGGAAGGGATAAAACAGAAAGACCTAAACCAAGGCAGCCTCAGGATTTAAGACCACAGAAACAGTAGACCTGGAGTAGGCCAGGTGGTAGAACAGGTGCTATGATGCCAGATTTAAAATCAGAGCCCGACAAGTCTCCCCAGGTGGCACAGAAATGGAGACTTAAGGATAAAACTCGGGACAATATGATTAAATTATGCAAAAAGCTTGACGGGTGGAGGCAGTATTTAAAGGGCTAGGCTCTCACCTTCACAAGTTTTCTTGGTGAAAAAATCTATGAAGCCTGGGACTTAGTATACTGACTTGTTCTTACTAGGTGCTCAGAAATGTTTGGTTTTGAAGACTTATGAGATATTTAGTTACAGCATTTCAGGTCCTGTTTGCATGATTATTTAGAAAACTAAGTAATCGTATTCAAAGACTACTCACGCATTTATTTAATAAATATTTACTGAGCAAACGCTGTATTGTAATCACTAAATATACAGTTAATTAAAAAAAAAAAAAGGAAAACCGCTGTGTCTGTGTCTGCCACCATGGGGCCTATTGTCTAATAGGCAAACCAAAAAAAAAAAAAAAAACCAAACCTTTTGCCGTGGAGTTGATTCGGACTCACAGTGACCCTTTAGGATGGGGTAGAACTGCCCCATAGAGTTTCCAAGGACTGCCTGGTGGGTTCAAACCGCTGACATCTTGGCTAGCAGCCATAGTACTTAACCACTACACAACCAGGGTTTCCTCTAATAAGCAAGATAGACATTAGTCAAGTAATTCCCCAAAATAGGTGTTATGAGAATCCTAAAAAGAGAGCACTAAGTGATATTATGCTGATGTATAGTAGAGAAATCCAGCCCAGATTGTGCATTGGAGAGGGTGACTGTGAAATGTGACCACAACACTGAGACCTTGACAGTGAACAAGACTTAACCCGTCAAAGGAGAAGGGATATTTTGCTTTCACACCTTCAGTTGTATCATCTCATTTTATCCTCTCCATTACCCTGTAAGGTAGGTCGTGTTATTCCCAATATAAAGGAGGCTGAATAAGCAAGGTGATAAGACTTATCACACGGCTAAAACCAGTTGCTGTCACTTCTGACTCATGGTGACCACATATGTGTCAGAGTAGAACTGTGCACCAGAGGGTTTTCAATGTATGAGTTTTCATAAATAGGTCTATGGGTCTTTCATCCTAGATGTCTCTGAGTGGATTCGAACCTCCAGCCTTCTGATTAGCAACTGAGCGCGTTAGCCATTGCCTTATTTAGGGACTTGTCACATGGTTTAGACCGAAAACAAACGAACAAACAAGTAAACCCACTACCATTGAGTTGATTCTGACTCAGACTCATGGTAACCCTATATGTCATGAAGTAGAACTGCTCCATATGGTTTTCTTTGCTGCAATCTTTATGGAAGCAGATCACCAGGACTTCCTTCTATGGCATTGCTCAGTGGATTTGAACCACCAAATTTTAGGTTAATGTTGTTGCTACATGGCGCCCAGCAACCCTATGTACTACAGAACAAAACGCTGCCTGGGTTTCACCAGCCTCACAATCTTTGCTATGTTTGAGCCCATTGTTACAGCCCATTGCGCTGTGTCAACCCATCACATTGAGGGTCTTCCTCTTTTTCGCTGACCCTCTGCTTTACCAAGGATGATGTTTTTCTCCAGGGACTGATTCCTCCTGATAATATGTCCAAGGTACGTGAGACGAACTTTGCTTCTAAGGAGCATTCTGGCTCTACTTCTCCCAAGACAGATTTGATCATTCTTCTGGCAGTCCATGACATATTCAATATTTCTCACCAAAACGATAATTCAAAGGTGTCAATTCTACCTCTGTTTTCCTTATTCATTGCCCAGCTTTTGCATGCATTTGAGGGGTTTGAAAATACTATGGCTTGGATCAAGCTCAACTTAGTCCTCAAAGTGACGTCTTTGCTTTTCAACACTTTAAAGAGGTCTTTTTTGGCAGCAGCCCTGGTGAGGCAGTGGTTAACCAAAAGGTTAGCAGTTTCCATCCACCAGCCATTCTTTGGAAACTCTGTAGGGGAAGTTCTTCTCTGTCCTGTAGGGTCGCCGTGAGTCAGAATCAATGGCAACATGTTTGTTTTTTCATATGTTTGTTTGGCATCGGATTTGCCCAATGGATTACATCATTTGTTTTCTTGATTGCAGTGTCTATGGGCATTGACTGTGGCTCCAGGTAAAATGAAATTCTTGACAACTTAAATCTTTTCTCCATTTATCATGATGTTGCTTATTGGTCCAGTTGTGAGGATTTTTGTTTTCTTTATATTGAGCTGCAATCCATACTGAAGGCTGCAGTCTTCGATCTTCATCAATAAGTGCTTTAAGTCTTATTAGCTTTCAGCAAATAAGGTTGTGTTACCTGCCTATTGCAGGTTGTTAATGAGTCTTCCTCCAATTCTGATGTCATGTTCTTCTTCATATAGTCCAGTTTCTCGGATTATTTTTTCAACATACAGTTTGAATAAGTATGGTGAAAGGATACAACACTAATGCACACACTTCCTGACTTTAAATCACACAGTACCCTCTTGTTCTGTCCAAACAACTGCCTCTTGGCCTACATACAGCTTCCTATGAACACAATTAAGTATTCTGAAATTCTCGTTCTTCATAATGTTATCCATAATTTGTCATGATCTACAGAGTTGAATGCCTTTGCATAGTCAATAAAACATGGGTAAACATCTTTCTGGTGTTCTCTGCTATCAACCAAGATCCACCCGACATCAGCAGTGATATCCCTGGTTCCATGTCCTCTTCTGAATCCAGCTTGAAGTCCTGGCAGTTTGCTGCTGCAACCACTTTTGGATGATCTTCAGTAAAATTTTACTTGTGTGTTATATTAATGATATTGTTTGATAATTTCCACACTCTGTTAGATCATCTTTCTTTGGAAAGGGCACAATATGGATTTCTTCCAGTTGATTGGCCAGGTAGATGTCTTTCAAATTTCTTGGCACAGACAAGTGAGCACATCCAGCACTGCATCCATTTGCTGAAAATCTCAGTTGGTATTCTGTCAATTCATGGAGCCTTGTTTTTCACCATTCCCTTCTGTGCAACTTGGATCTCTTCCTTCAGTACCATTGGTTCTTGATCATCTATTACCTCCTGAAATGGTTGAATATCGACCAGTTTTTTTTGGTACAGTGACTCTGTGTTTTCCTTTCATCTTCTTTTGATGTTTCCTGCGTCGTTCAGTATTTTCCCCTTAGAATCCTTCAATATTGCAACTTGAGTCTTGAGTTTTTTCTTCAGTTCTTTCAGCTTGAGAAATGCTGAGAGTGTTTTTCCCTTTAGGTTTTCTAATCCTGAGTCTGCACTTCTCATTATAATATTTTACTTTGTCTTCTTAAGACACCCTTTGAAATATTCTGTTCAGCTGTTTTCCTTAATTATTTCTTCCTTTTGCTTTAGCTACCCTATGTTCAAAAGCAAGTTTCAGAGTCTCTTCTGACATCCACTTGTTCTTTCCTTTCTTCCCTGTCTTTTTAATGACTTTTTGCTTTCTTCGTGTATGACGTCCTTGATGTCATTCCACAACTCATCTGGTGTACAGTCATTAGTGTTTGATGCAGCAAATCTATTCCTGAGATGGGATATGCTCAAGGTTGTATTTTGGCTCTCATGAACTTGTTTTAATTTTCTTCAACTTCAACCTGCATATCGGCAATTGATGGTCTGTTCCATAGTCAGGCCCTGGCCTTGTTCTGACTGATGATATTGAGCTTTTGCATCATCTCTTTTCACAAATGTAGTCGATTCAATTCCTGTGTATTCCACCTGGTGAAGCTTGCATCACCACTTACTTGTTGAAAATAAGGTATTTGCAATGAAGAAGTCGTTTGTCTTAGAAATTCTGTCATGTGATTTCTGTCATCGTTTGTATCACCAAGGCCATATTTTCCAACTACTGATCGTACTTTGCATCCAACTTTCAGGTTCTAATTACCAGTAATTATCAGTGTATCTTGATTGCACATTTGATCAATTTCAGACTGCAGAAGTTGGTAGGTTAGTAAACCAAACCAAATCAAATCTGTTGCCCTTGAGTCAATTCTGACTCATAGTGACTGTATGGGATAGAGTAGAGCAGCCTCCATAGAGTTTCCAAAGATTGCCTGGTGGATTTGAACTGTCGGCTTTCTGGTTAGCAGCCATAGCACCTAACTGCTATGCTACCAGGGTTTCCTGGTAGGTTAGTAGTGGAACACAAACCATTTGCACCACCCAGGACTCTGTCACATGACTAGGTAGCAGCAAGTTGGATTCACACCCTGGTCTTCTATGAGTCCAGATCTTTGTCTTCAATACCTCATCATTATTGTGTATAAGAAAAAATACTTGGAGCTACAATGTCCAAACTGGAATGGTTATTAAAGAAAAGACAATTTAAATTCCTCATGTTATGCATAGAAATTAAAGAACATGGAAAAGTAATGAGTTGACTAAAGTCACAGATGGAGTTGGTAGCAGAAGTGGGGATGGATGAGATTTCCTGATTCCATATCAATGTCCTATGTGTTCAAACACACTGCCCAGAAGCCTCCTTCCTTTCATCCTGTCTTCTATTTTTTTTGTTGTTGTTCTATTTTTTCTAATTGCTGCTATATATATATATATACATATACATACATACAACCTTCCTTTCTTCACATCTGCACCCAACCTTTATGCAACTAGAGCAATAATTCTCAAATTTTAGCATGGACCAGAATACCCTGGATGGCTTGTTAAAAACAGATGGTTGGACCATACCTCCAGAGATTCTGCAGGACTGGGATAGGTCTGATGATTTGCATTTCTAACAAATTCCCAAGTGATGCTGATGTTTTTGGTCTCAGGACCATACCTTGACAAATTCTGAGTTAGAGTAACGCAAAATGCCTATTACAGAAGCAGCTCACACTTTGAAGCCTGTCGTATGTCAGAGTACCTTGAACACTTGGAGCCTAGTTAGGTATTGCGCAGGCTTTGTCAAAGCTACCCACTTGTAATTCTCTCATTTTGGATTAGCTTATCCTGTCTCTTACCCTCATTTCTGCATCCAGATTCTACATCCTTTGAGATCCAATTTAAATTCTGCAGGAAATTTCTATCACTCTTCTTCCACTCAATTAGAATATGACCAGCAAATAAACTCACATATCATCTTGGAGTCTGAGCTTTGGTTTTACCATTGCCACCATCTATTATACTTATCCATTTACAGATATCATGTCTAGTTCATTTTTATATTCTTGTATAGTGGTTTTCTAGTATCTAACACAAACTGAGCCTTCACTGTACATTGACTGAATAGAAATGTTAAGCCTTTAAAAGCTTTTTATCATATACCTCCACATTTTATACTCATAATAGACCCATGAGGCAATTTGAGTAGGAATATGTTTTTTCCTTATTTTTAGAAGAGAAAATAAGAGGCATAAGGAATGAAATTGACACACCTAAGTGTACAATCCAGGGTATCTGTAGAAGGCAAATAACACAGTCAAATTTGATATGGAGAAGAGATAAAAAGAGACAGTATACAATGTTGTAGGCAGTGTTTAGGGAAAACAACAAGTAAGAGGCAGTACTGGGGATAATAAGAGTGGCAAACTGTTATTCCACTGAAGTGAGCCTCAGAACCTAGAGAGAGTGCTATACAGAAAAGGCCCTCTGAAAGGAGTTATGACCCCGGGTAGAGGGAAGTTAGTAACCTGAAGACCTGGCAAGAAGGGAGCTGGACATATAAATTTACCAAGATCACTCTGTCCATCTCCCCCCATCCTCATCCCTTGTTCTTAGCTTCTTCATTTGTCTAACTTAACTGGGAGGCAGAAGGCAAAGGATCCCATTGATGCAGTTCCTGGTACAGAATGCAGTGGAGATGGGTGGAGGGCAGGCAGATCTGGAAGGGCAAATGGAAGCCATCAGCACAACAATTCCAACCTCCCATTTCTGGTATTTTCTCTTCACCCCTACCGCTTCATCACTCTCATAAATCTTCCTGTTAAAAATGTCTACTATGTGGAATGTCGATGGTTTATTGATAAAGACAGGACAGTTTAATTAAATTTTAGATGGAATTGCCTTAGAAAAAGGCTCATTTTAGAACTCACACTTTCAAAGAAACTTTCTGCTTTATGGAAGGTAGTTTCTTTAAAAAAAAAAAAGAAGTCAACAAGCCATAACACTGAAAGAAGTTATTTCGTGCTAGCTTATTACAAACTGCCTCACTGAGCAGATTGTACATTTACACTCTACGATAGGACTTAACATACACCGGGATAATGATAGAAAAATGAAATGAATTTCAACAAATAATCAAGGATGCCATTTCAAAAGACTGGTAGAATTCTTGTTACAATAATCTGCTTTTTTTCTAAGTCATGTATATTTTATGAGTCTGAAACAAACTGATTCCAATAAGTCTTTGGGCTATGGAAGCAGAAAAGGAACACGATGTAATGTAGCATATCATAATATATGAAGCAATCATTCAAACATAGCTTGCAGTACATACGTCAATAAACTTCTACTGTATTGAAGCCAGTGAAGTATAGGAGATATTCAAGCAGAAGATGTTTATTCAATGCATTGTAAAAATCCATTTTTCTTCACTTTGCCAAATGTGCCTGAGAGTTATTACTAATTTATCATGAAAAAACATCCAGTGGTGTGATATAAGCAGGCAAGACTGAATAATTTTTCATCTTATTCTTTTGGACCTTAATGAGATCCACGGAGATGAGACGATGATGATTGTGGTCTATAGGGTGAGATCTTACCTTGACTGAATGTAGGCTGATATCCTATTAAAAATACTGGCCTGGACTAGCAGGAATAGGGGTTTGAGGACCATGGTTTCAGGAGACATCTAGGTCACTTGGCATAACAAAATGTATTAAGAAAACATTCTGCATCCCACTTTGGTGAGAGGCATCTGGGGTCTTAAACAGTAGCAGAAGCCATCTAAGATGCATCAATTGGTCTCAACCCACCTGGAACAAGGGAGAATGAAGAACCTCAAAGACATATGGTAAAGATGAGCCCAAGACACAGAAAGGGCCACATAAACCAGAGACCACATCAGCCTGAGGCCAGAAGAACTAGATGGTGCCCTGCTACCACTGATCACTGCCCTGACAGAGAACACAACAGAGAATCCCTGAAGGAGCAGGAGAACAGTGTGATGCAGATCTAAAATTCTCATAAAAAGACCAGGCTTAATGGCCTGAATGAGACTAGAGGGACCCTGAAGGTCATGGTCTCTGGACCCTTTGTTAGCCCAAGACTGGAACCATTCCTGAAGCCAACTCTTCAGACAGGGATTGGACCAGACTATAAGACAGATAATGATACTGGTGAGGAGTGATCTTCTTGGCTCAGGTAGACACATGAGACTATGTGGGCAACTCCTGTCTGGAGTCAAGATGAGAAGGTAGAGGAGGACAGGAGCTGGTGGAATGTACACAGGGGAATACGGTGTGGAGAGGAAGAATGTGCTGTCTCATTAGGGAGAGAGCAGCTAGGAGTATATAGCACAGTGTATATAACTTTTTGTATGAGAGACTGACTTGATTTGTAAACTTTCACTTAAAGCACAATAAATTAATTAATTAAAAAAAATACTAACCTGGTTGTCAGAAGGCTTGGATTCCATTCCCAGTTCTTCCAAGAGGGTAGCTGTACCACTTCGAACCTCAGTTTGCTTAGCGGAAAACTCAGGTGACTAAAATATGAACTTGGAAGTCCTTTTCAGAGAAGGAGTTTTTGATTATCTGGTATATTGATACATCTGTGTACTCTGAATGGTGTTTCAGTCTTTTCTCTGGACCAACAGCCTTCTTATCTCCTAGCAGAGAATCCCCATTCCTTGCAGGCATTGTACTAATAGCAACTCATTTCTACCTGCCTCTGTCTGAACAGTTCAGAGGAAAAATATATTCCATAGAGAGCACTGGACTTTGAAGCCTAAAAAATAGCTGTGGGACAGTTTTTAGGTGTAAGCTGGGGGATCTTGATGAATGGTGACCTTATTAGTTTCTTATTGTTATGTAGCAAATGACCACAGACCTAGTGACTTTATACAAATTGAATTTATTATTTCAAAGAGGCCATGGATCAGAAATCTGGGCATAGCTTACTTACCTGGGTCTTCTAGTCAGGGTATCACAAAGCTATAATCAAATTGTAGCCCATGCTTCCTTCCCATTAGATGCTTGTGTGAGGAAAGATTCTTTTGCAAGTTCTCTCAGATTGTTGACTGAATCCATTCCCTTGTGGCTGGAGAACTCATGGCCCCTTGCTTCTTCAAGGCCAGCAGGAGAACACCATCTCTTATTCTCTTCAAGGTCAGCAGAAGAGCCTTTCTCTCTTTGTGAAGGGTTCGGTCTCTCTTTCAAGGGCCTTTGCCTGATTAGGTCATGTCCATCTAGGATAAACTCACTTTTGATTAAAGTCCCAGTTGATCTGAGACTTTAATTACATCTGCACAAACTCTTTAACTTTGTCATATAGCATAACTTAACCATGGGGTACCATATGGTCTTATTCAAAAATTCCATCCATACTTAAGGAGAAGAGATTATACAGGGCATTTACATGAGACAGTGGGAATTTTGGAGGCTATCTTAGAATTCCATATGCTTAAACCATCATTAAAAAGACAGGAAAGAAAGAAAAGAACAAAATAGATGTTAGAAGAGACTCTGAATTGCTCTTGAACTTAGAGCATTTAAAGCAAATGGAAGAAATAATGAAATAAAAGAACTGAACAGAAGGTTTCAAAGGGTGGCTCGAGAAGACAAAGTAAAGCATTATAATTAAAAGTGCAATGACCTGGAGTTAGAAAACCAAAAGGGAAGAACACGCTTGGCATTTCTCAAGATGAAAGAACTGAAGCAAAAATTCAAACCTTGAGTTGTGGTATTGAAAAATTCTACATGCAAAATATTAAACAACACAGGAAGCATCAAAAGATGAAAGGAATTAACAGAGTCACTGTACCAAAAAGAATTGGTTGAAGATCAACCATTTCAGGAGGTAGCTTATGATCAAGAACTGATGGTACTGAAGAAAGAAGTCCAAGCTGCACTGAAGGCTATAGCAAAAAAACAAGGATCTAGTAATTGACGGAGTACCAATCGAGATGATTCAATAAACAACGCAGCACTGGAAGAGCCCACTTGTCTCTTCTAAGAACTTTGGAAGACAGCTTCCTGGCCAACTGACTGGAAGAGATCCATATTGTGTTCACTCCAAAGAAAGGTGATCCAAAAAAAAAAAAAAATTTAATGTGACAATTATCAAACGATATCATTAATATCACATGAAAGCAAAATTTTGCTGAAGATAATTCAAAAGTGATTGCAGCAGCACCTTAACAGGCAACTGCCAGAAATTCAAGCCAGATTCATTCACAAGAGGACATGGAATGAGGGGTATCATTACTTACATCAGATGGATCTTAGTTGAAAGCAAAGAATACCAGAAAAATGTTTACCTGTGTTTTATTGACTATGCAAAGGCATTTGACTTGGTGGATCATAACAAATTATGGATAACATTGCAAAGAATGGGAATTCCAGAACACTTAATCGTGCTCATGAGGAACCTGTGCATAGACCAAGAGGCAGTTGTTTGAACAGAGCAAAGGAATACTGCATGATTCAAAATCAGGAAGGTGTGCATTAGGGTTGTATCCTTTCACCACACTCATTCAATATATATGCTGAGCAAATAGTCCAAGAACCTGAACTATATGAAGAAGAACTCAGCATCAGGACTGCAGGAAAACTCATTAACAATCTGCGATATGCAGAAGACACAATCTTCCTTTCTGAAAGCGAAGAGTACTTGAAGCACTTACTGGTGAAGATCAAAGACTACAGCCTTTGGCATGGATTGTACCTCAAAGTAAAGAAAACAAAAGTCCTCAGAGCTGGACCGGTAAGCAATATCATGATAAACATAAAATATTGAAGTTGTCAAGGATTTCATTTTACTTGGATTCGTAATCAACACCCATAGAAATTGCAATCAAGAAATCAAACCATGTATTGCATTGGGCAAATCTGCTGCCAAAGATCTCTTTAAAATGTCAGTAAGTAAAAAGCTGACTTTGAGGACTAAGGTGTGCCTTACTCAATCCATGGTATTTTCAGTCACCTCATATGCATGGGAAAGCTGAAAAATGAATAAGGAAGAACAAAGAAGAATTGATGCCTTGAATTATGGTGTTGATGAAGAAAACCAAATATACTATGGACTGCCAGAAGAACAAACAAATCTGCTTGGAAGAAGTACAGCAAGGATTCTCCTTAGAAGTGAAGATGGTGAGACTTCATCTCATGTATTTTGGGCATGTTGTCAGGGGGGACCAGTACCTGGAGAAGGACATCATACTTGGTAAAGGGTCAGCAAAAAAGAGGGAGGCCCTCAATGAGGTGGATTCACACAGTGGCTACAACAATGGGTTCAAACTTTGTGAGGATAAGGCAGGACTGGGCAGTGTTTCGTTCTGTTGAACATAGGGTCGTTATGAGTCAAGAACTACTAGATAGCACTTAACAACAACAAGGCTGAAATAAGCATTTTCTAGATTCTATAATAAAAAAGTTTTATTTATATAGCTTCTATAATTCATTTCTGCAGCCCTGGTGGTATAGCAGTTAAGAGGTCGGCTGTTAATCAAAACATTGGTAGTTCAAATCCACCAGCCACTCTTTGGCAATTTTGTAGGGCAGTTCTACTCTGTCCCATAGGGTTTCTATGAGTCGGAACCTACTCAATGGCAACAGATTTGTTTGTTTTTTTTTTTTTACATTCCAATTTTAGATTCATCTACATTTATAGTTTCTAGGTTCTATAACTGGGAGTTCCAATTCTACATCCTTGTGAATGCATTCATAATGGATGCCCCCACCTTATAATTCCTTTCACGTGACTAGACTTATTCTTGAGTTTCTACCATGTACTGTCTTTTAGTGATAGTTTATCATTTCCTTAGTTGGTTTCCCCAAAATAGGTTGCAAATTGCTTAAGACCAGGAATAAACCTTTTACAACTCTTTAGTTATATTTAACAGATTAATACATGTATAGTAGATATTCAGAAATTAATGAATGATTGTTAGTATTATAAAACATGTAATATATAAACCCAGAAACCTGTACCCACAGTTATCAAGTCCATTCTGACTCATAGCAACCCTATAGGACAGGGTAGAACTGCCCCATAGGGTTTCCAAGGCTGTAATCTTTACAGGAGCAGACTGCCACATCTTTCTCCTGGAGAGCAGCTGTTGGGTTCAAATTGCAGACATTTCAGTTAGCAGCTGAGCACATAGCCACTGTGCCACCAGGGCTCCTATGTGATATATATATACACATATATTTTTCAAAGTTTATAAATCATTCTTATATGCTTTATTAAAATATGATTAATCTGTGAGGTGAATATGGCAGAAATTAGTACATTATTTTCAAGGGAACTATTAGTGAAAACATGGTTTAATAACCAAAAATAATGAACTTCGAATTACCTATGTTACAAAACATGGCAAGTATTAGTAAGTACTTGAGGAAAAATCTGCTTTACCTAAATAATGCGTGTTGTGGCCTATATTTCTTACTATCACCATTTCCAGGACAGCAAAATCCCACTTTGTGTTTACTTTAAAAAGTTCACTGTTTTAATAATGTTGCACAAAGAATAACCACTCCTGTGTTTAAGAGAACAGCTTTGGGAGAGCGATGCTCAAATGGACCCAGTGAGAAATAGGCAGAGACCAGGCTGTTCTCGTCTCTAAATGTGTTTTTGCAATTTTATTACCCCCAGACATATTTTAAAGTGAAAATATTCAAATAGTATAGAATTGTTTAATGTGGCAGAACTAATGTCATGAGAGAAAATAAATGTAAATCTACAGAAGCTCATGGAAAAAAAAAAAAAGCAAATATAAAATGAAATGCCGCCATAGCAAGAGATTTACTTAAAAAAAAACATGAAGCACAAGATGTTCAAACTATTGACCAGTACACATTGTTTTCTTCTCACTCTGTGTTCAGCTTATTATTCACTAATCATTGCTGGAGATGCAGAGGGTGGTGGAGATACCAGAGAAACATAGCAGAGTCACTGTCCTTAAAAAGCTTACAACAGAGTTGGGCCATATGAAATTAACTAGAATCACACGTTCTAAGTGTGAAATTACAGGTAAAGACATGCTGCGTTTGGAGCCCAGAGGAAGAGCAGTAACCCCCAAGGATGGATGAAAGGACATCTTAGTTGATATTGAAGGTTAAAGTTAAAAAAGCAAGGCAGTAGCATTCTAAGCAGAGTGAATAGCACCTACAAACCAATAGAAGTATCAAAGAGCTCAAGATATGTGGAAATATTAAAATATTTGTTATGGCTACAGCAAGGAGAAATGAGAGGGTAAGAGAATAGATTGAAGAAATAAGCAAGGAAAGAACATAAAGGACTGTATATAATACACTAAGCTGTTGAAGACTTTGTAATTATAACAATAGACATCTACTAAAAGATTTTAATCATGTTTCAATTTAAAATCTCTCTCTGAAAGTCATGGGAAAGATAGGTATTAAGGATGCAAACAGTGGAGGCAGAGCTACCATCATGAATATGACCGCAGTATTTTTTAGTATGAGTAAGAATGTATCAGGTTCTTAACTAAAGCAGTATTAGAGAAGTCAGATCTAATACTTTTTTATGAAGTAGAATCCACAGAATTTGGTTGTTTATTCAATGGTTATGAGGTCACACCCAGGGAAAGAGAGGAGGAAACAAAAAGATGAGGTCAAGATTTCCGACTTGAATAACTAGGTAATTGTTGGGGACTTGTGATAGGGAAACGCAGACGTGGGAAAAGAATGAAATGATTTTTTGTAATATTAAATGGAGGGCATCTCTGGTACCTAATTGGTGACATGGAGTGGCCAGTTAGAGGCTAAGTTTTGAAGCTTTGAAGAGGGTATTAGGGTAATGGCAGTCAACAGCATTCACATGGAGGGTTTAACAGAGACGTGGATTAGATTGCCCAGGGAGAATGTATAAAGTGGGAAGAGAAAAACACAGGATCCTAGCAATGGTCAACTCGTAAAGGGTATGCATGAGAAACGAAAGCTTGAGAGACCCAGAAGGCAGGGCTATGAATGCAGCCCATAGGGATGGTCCTGTGGAAATTCTTGTCAGCTGTCCTAAACTAGTTTTTGAGACTCTTCAATTTACTTTTAGGTGCCAATTAGATCACATGTCTGCTCTGCCAAAGGATTTTCAATGGCTCCCCACTGTTCTCAGTATAAGGTCTAACCTTCCTTGTCAAGTTATATGCACTATTGTACTCAGTTCACTCTTTTCAGTTTCCCAAATATGGCATTTTCTCTAATGTTTGGTACTTAGGGCATGTTCTATTTCTCTTTGTCTGCACCACTTTCCCAACTAAACCCCATATAAACCATCCTTCAACTCTGCAACTCTTACTCATTTTTTAGTTCGTAGGCTAGACACCATTTTCTCATGGAAACCCTTCCAGAAATACCCAAGAATGTGTTGTTCCTCTGCCATGTGCCCTTGTGGATATCAGAAGTAAATAATATGCTACAAGTGATGCCTGGGGAAAACAAATATACACGGTATGCTGGCTCCGCCAGGGGGAAGTAAGGCACTGAGGGCCAAGTAGACAACTTGGAAGCTGCAATCATCTGGGAAGAGGGCTGGTATGCTTTTGGACTAGAGCAGCGGATCAGTTGGGGTTGTTCAGCTCAATCAAAAGATACCAAAACTAGATTACTTAAGCAGAACAGGAATAAAAGGAAAGATATGGGAAAACTCGCTGAGCCTACAGAACAGCTGAAGAACTAGGCTTGGAAATAGGGAGGAGCCAGAGTTTAATGAGAGTCTAGTAAGTAAGAGAACCTCTCATTATATAGCCCTCTGCTGGAATCAAGTCACTACCACAGTTGTTAATCTTTCTGTCACTTGGTTCAAACTCTAGGATAGAAACATATTTGGCCTATTTGAAATCAGATATCGGCTCCTTTGGGAAAGGAGGATACTTTTTTTTAAACAGTTTGATTTGTTGACTGTTGTATCCATGGAAAAGAGGTACTGGGTGGAAGGTCTGCCAGGGCCCTTGCACCTCCCATCCAGGCTGCCTAATCAGGAAGCCATGGCCCTGGAACATTCTCTGACAGTGGGGGTTGGGAACTAGATTTCTCTCTATTTCCCAGGTTCTTCTCCTTATCTGGGAAGCCTCTCTCCCTGTTCTGAGCATGCAATAACTTTCTCTGTTCTGCTCATGCACAGGTGCCATATGGCACCTGACCAAACTCACTTCTCTATCTGTTCCCACAAGAATGGAACAAAGTCCTTTGCCTGTGGGCCATCACACGTGTGTACCTAATACCTGCCCACATTGCGTGCAGGAAGCCACTTGCTGGCCTTGGGGGACCAGAGCCTAATAGAGAAGCTGACCTTGCTCTGTCTCTTCTCTATGTGAGTAAAGCATTGTTCCCTGCACTGCCTATGTGTGATTCGTATCTTTGGTTGCCAACCTCAAACCCTGGCTCAACAAGGAGTAAGTTCCCTAAAGAAAATGAAGAAATAAAGTAATTCCCTGAAAGAAGCGAAGGTTGCATCTGACGAAGAGAGGAATTCCTTGAAGGAAAAATCAAGAAACAAGAGGGCTAGTATGGAAAAGCAGTGGGATACATGCGAAATGTTTTATTGTGAAGCCCTGGTGGTGCAGTGGTTAAGAGCTCAGGCTGCTAACCAAAAGCTTGGCAGTTTGAGTCCACCAGCCACTCCTTAGAAACCCTATGGGGGAGTTCTATTCTGTCCTATAGGGTGACTATGAGTCAGAATCGACTTGACAACAACGGATTTGGTTTGGTTTTTTAAACACTAAGAAATATTATACACCGTAAAGAGATGGAGACGGGGCCCTTGTTACAACTGAAAACCAGTTGCTGTCAATGGATTCTGACTCACGGCGACTCCATGTGTGTCAGAGTGCACCATGCTCCATAGGGTTTTCAATGGCTGATGTTTTAGAAGTAGATTGCCAGGTTTTTCTTCTGAGGAGCCTCTGGATGGACTTGAACTTCCGACCTTTTGGTTAGCAGCTGAGTGCTTTAATGCTTTACATGACCCAGGAACTTCCATAACCCTAATAACAAGGGAAAATTATCAGGTCTTCTTGATTACCCTACATTAGAATATCATTATGTTTGGGAGACAATCTGAATTCCAGGAGAAAAGCATCATCTTAATTTTCCTTCAAGAGACTACAGGTAAGGTCACTTGCTTGCATTTTCAAATCCTATATTACCTTTTCCTCCAAATTTGGTTTACTGTATAGATCAGACAGGAAGGGGGATATGCAGAGATGTGCCTGGGGACAAGAAACCAGTTCAACAAGTTTGGTAACTTAAAGAGAAGATGCATGCCTTGATGTGCAAATATATCACTGGAGTTAATAATATCAAGCTTAGTTTTAAAATTCATATCTGAAAAAGGGGATAGATAGTCCCACTTTAGAATCTATAAGTTACTCTTAGGAAAAGAGGTAAGATTCCTGATCTAGGAGTCCAGTGTGCTGATTTGAGTGCTCATTTTTCCATGAATGATTCACCTGATGTAGTTGCCTGAACTACAAAATAAGTTTTTCAATTAGATAAAATGCAAGAATTCTTCTTTTCTTGAATTGCATTATCCAAAGATTGATGACAGATAGATAGATAGACAATTGACTATTTTGTTGCAAATTCTTAATTTTACAAGTTTTAGGTCCAAAATGTCTCTCATACTTTTCAGTCATCAAGTATAAATAGTAGAATTTTCTGCTTCCAGAAAACGGAGGTGTTCAAGCAATACATTCAAGGTGGTTGAACTCAAAGTCACTTTTTTAAAACAAGCATTTATGTGGACATATTCTGTGCCAGGCATTGAACTAATAAAATTCTGTGCCAGACATTGAACTGATAAAAGAGCTTATCTTTACTCCAGTACAATGTCACGCATAAATGTATACAAAGTTCATTTGAAAAATCATTTTGGATGCTCGAAGTTAAGTGGTAAAAAATATTAGAGACAAATGACCTAATAGAAGAGATGGAAAGTTATAGAAAATTTATTCATATTGTAACCTTGAATCTGCCATTTCCTTGAAATATCTTTCCTTTGAAGTGACATACTCTATCAAGCAAACATATTCAAGGTAGAAGGACACCCTTATGATAACCTACAAGTAGCATAAATAATAGCTAGCCTGTATCTATTACAGAATTAAGTATTTGCCCCAAGTTATTTAGTTCCATATCCTAGTGACAAATGTTTCCTTGGGATTAAATCATAAATTGTGCCCAATCGTTATTTAAGAAATTCAACCTACCTCCAGCAAAAGAGAGAATCATCTTACACAGTTCAAGTTACAGAAATGACTTGAGAAACTTAAAGAATGCTCCCAGTCTGACCTGCACAAACATTCCCTTGTAAGTGGCCGAGCTGAGCCTGTCAGCTGAGAGTGGAAAATGCCAGAAAGTGGGAAGGACTAAATGACTTCAAATTGTTACAGCTCAAAGTTAGGAAAGTGCAAGTCACAGATACATCCATGGTTGGACAGGAGCAGGACTGGTAGTCAGAGAAAATATTTACAAATGAGGACAGATTGAATTGCAATCATGTGGCCTCTGTCCATGCACAAAGGCTTATGAGTGACCACTGTCCCTGGGAGTGAACTGCCCATGACTCGACTCACCTACATCAGCTATTATGTGCATGGTGTGTTTTTGGTTCAAACCAGATCAAATAAGTAGAGTGAGTGATAAATTACCTTTGTCTTTTTCCATAACATCTTCTAAACTTGTTACATGAGGGCTATAAAATTGACTCTTTGCTTCCTAGAAATTAACACAAAGAGGAAAAATGAGTGGTTATACAATTCACGGATCCTTAAAAATAAATAATGTGTTCTTTTTTTCTCCCCAATAGAAGCAAGTTTATATATAGTACTAAAAACATAAAGAGGATATCAACAACAGTCTTCAGGGGAATGGAAAGCTGAATTTCAAAGACCTGTTTTACACAACATTCCTCTACTCTCCGTTTACTTTCTAAAGAATTTCTGATGATGTGTAGCAGTTAGCATTTTTATTTGAAACCTCAAAGGAAACACTCTACCTGGGTTATATACGTGACTTCTCTTCTGGACTGTAAGCTACTTGAGGTCAAGTAGAATGTCTAATTGTTTCATCATTAAATAGCTATGTAACTATTGCACTGGGCAAATCTGCTGCAAAAGACCTCTTTAAAGTGTTGAAAAGCAAAGATATCACTTTGAGGACTAAGGTGCACCTGACCCAAAAAAAAAATTTTTTTTTCAACTGCATCATATGTGTGCCAAAGCTGATCCATGAATAAGTAAGACTCAAGAATTGATGCCTTTGAATTATGGTGTTGGCGAAGAATATTGAGTATACCGTGGACTGGCAGAAGAACACACAAATGTGTCTCAGAAGAAGTACAGCCAGAATACTCCTGAGAAGCAAGAAAGGTGAGATTTCACCTCAAGTACTTTGGTCACGTAATCAGGACCAGTCCCTGGAGAAGGACACCATGTTTGGTGAGGTAGAGGGTCAGCAAAAAAGAGAAAGACCCTCAATAAGATTGACTGACACGGTGGCTGCAACAATGGGTCAAATATAGCAATGTTTCTGAGGATGGAGCAGGACCCGGCAGTGTTATGTTCTATTGTACTTAAGATCGCTGTGACTCAGAACAAACTAGAGAGCACCTAATAACAACTATAATCAAGTTATTACTGTAACTCTTTCACATTTTGCTGGATTACTTAATGTACACGTAGAACTATTTTATAATTTATAAAACGCTCTTACATAGGGTACTAATATTTATATATGAGCCCTGGTAACGAAAAACAGTTAAGTGCTTGGCTGCTAACAGAAGTGCTGGCAGTTCAAAAGCACCCAGCGACTCTGCAAGAGAAAGGCCTGGCAATCTGCTTTCATAAAGATTACTACCAAGAAAACCCTATAGGGCAGTTCTACTCTGCCATATGTGGTCTGTATGAGTCAGAATGGACTCTATGGCAATGGGTTCTAGTCAGCCTAACAATAACAACAACGGTATCTGTCTATCCTGATAACAGTTCCTGACGCCTTGAAATGGTCTTTCCTGTGCCATGCCTCTGAGAGCTGGGAGAGAATCATTTCCTCACTGGCTTTTCCCCGGGCTGCATTTCCTCACACTTGCCCACACTGAAGCTCATCTGCCACTCCCTCTCCCACTCACCCAGCTTTGAGCAATCTTTTTGCTGCCGTCTATCCCTGTCAGCTTGACGTCTTTCTATTCAATAACATTTTTAGCATTGTCTGCAAACTTGGAAATGACATTGCTCACCCCCTCTTCCGGATTAATAAGTAAAACAAGAAACAAGATTGATCCTGACAAGTATTTTGTGAAACATTCATTTATTCTTAAACATTTTCAGAGGAGCTTGTTTTCATTGCCTGTGTTGGATTTTTCGTTTTAACTGTCTCATGATAATTGAGATTTCAGTTATTTTAGATCTGAACGTTTGTTAAGATATTTTCAAAGGAAAATAAAATTACAGAGCGACAGAATAATCAGATCTGAAAATGTCTTGAAAGGCTTCTAGTCAAACACGATGCTCTGAGGTAATCCTTCCCACAATGTCCTAAAATTTAAAAAGCAGTCCCAGAGTAGGAGAGAGAGAGAGAGAAAGGGGGTATTGCCTTCAGCCTGAGGTACAGGTGAACAGCATATATGTGAGCACTTGGCCAAAGTCACGCACTTCTTCTGCGTCAGTCAAGCAAATATTCCCAAAGGACCGGGCAAGGCCAGGATCCCTAGTGATCGGTTCCCCCCAGCCTCATGTGACCTGACCTCTCTCCACTTCTGTCATATTCAACCTACTTGGAAGCCCTGGTGAAAAGGCATTTCTCCCACATATTAACCTTTGTCACCTACCTTATTCAGGGAATCGGAATATTTGGAACTAACCAATGTTTTAACTGGAGTTCTGCCTGCATGACTAACAAATTCCTCACCCATGGGCACATTCTCCCCAGTTGGCCTAGGGGTTTCGGGAATGGGAGGCATTACATACGATGCTCGATGCTCGTGCTCACGTGTCAGGATGATAGCATCTGCTCTACAACGTCAGCTTCCTGGAAGACAGAAAACAAAGTGCATGTGAAAGCCTATAGTAACGCCAGTTGGAAGCTAGTCAGTTCCAACTCATGGTGACCCAACGTGTGTCAGAGCAGAACTGTGCTCCATAGGGTTTTCAATGGCTGATTTTTCAGAAATTGTTTGCCAGCCCTTTCTTCAGAGGCACCGCTGGGTAGACTTGAACCTACAAACTTTCAGTCAGAAACTGGATGCATTAACCATTTGATTAACCCAGAGACTCCAAGCGTATATTAAGGACTAGTAAAAGATGAATGATAATAATTATGAGTATTATAGTAAGTAGTCTACTAATTCAGCAAAAACTAGTTACAGAGTGTCGGAGACTTTTAAGACTACAGAAAAAGTGTGAAACTTTACAGAACGGCTGCTTCAATGGAACCTTCTAGACTTTCACAAGGATTAACTATGGCCAATCTTTAAATGTGTGGTTTGTTTATGCCCCAGATCTATGAAAAGTCAGAAGAAAACAATAGAGCCTCTATGATCTATTGCCTTTGTCTCCATAACCAGTCTAAAACCAGTTGATAGCTATAACTTGGGGTTGAAAGTGACCCCTTCAGTTACAGATGGTTAGAGAGGTATTTATTTTTATGCATTTTGTTATTTATAAAGGGACAGAGGGTCCTCTATGCATTTTCTCTTCACCAAATTCTCCATAGTCTTCTATATGACCAACATATTCCCAGCTTAGTATCCAGGAAGACTCTTCTAGACTCATCAGTTTCTTGTTTTGTTTTGATTTGTTGTTTTTTTTTTTTTTTTTTTTTGCATTTGTCCAAATTACATCAACTTACAGAGGGAAAGCCTTGAAAAAAATTGCTCTGTTTCCTTGTAGAGTTCACAAACCAGTTGTCATCAAGTCAACTCCAGCTCATGCCGAGCCCACGTGTGTCAGGGTAGAATTGTGCCCCGAAGGGTTGTCAATGGCTGATTTTTCAGATGTAGACCACCAGGCTTTTCTTCTGAGGTACCTCTGGGTGGACTCTAACCTCCAGCCATTTGGAGAGCAGCTGAGTGAACAATTTGCACCAGCCAGGGACTCCACATACTTCACAAGGCTGCTGCCAAAACTGTATCCTGTTCTATCTAAACAGTGTCACTTAGGAGCAGTAGGAAGATGGCACACTCACTATTCTATTTAGAAGAAACTATGTTTTGAAGTGTTAAGTGACTTCCCCAAGGTCAAAATCTGGCTTTTCTAGTTAGGTAAACTTGCCAGATGATATTCTTAGCTCTATGGAAGTTTTAATTTATCTTTACGCTCCACCAAGGGAAACATTTAACTAGCCTCCAGAATCAGAAAAGGTCTTCCCATGGCACTGTGAGTCATGTGATATCAATGTGACGGGCTCTCTGCATTTTCATTTCAGCTCTAGCGCGAAGTGCTGTGTTTATACCTTAACCTGCCTTCCTTCCCTTTTGAAAGCAAAGACTCCAGAGAGGAAGAAACTTGCCGTGTAGCTACCTGACCAACAGACAGCCAAGCAAGAATTTTGAGAGTTGGGAATAATTAAAAAAGCTTCCTTTTCTTTTTTGGCAATATTCACAGGCATTTGCCTGCTTCCTTTGGAGAGCATGCCAA
The DNA here is from genome assembly GCF_024166365.1 of Elephas maximus indicus. Classification (NCBI taxonomy): domain Eukaryota; kingdom Metazoa; phylum Chordata; class Mammalia; order Proboscidea; family Elephantidae; genus Elephas; species Elephas maximus. The sequence continues at coordinate 16,472,996 of NC_064830.1, forward strand.
TTATTGTCATTAGGTGCCCTCAAGTTAGTTCCGACTCATAACCACCCTGTGTATGACAGAACAAAACACTGCCTGGTCCTGCATATATATATCTTTAGCTTTTTCATGAACCAATTATTTTTGACTTTGAATTTTTGTTAATACCATGTGTTTTCCTTAATGAAAACTTGTTGAATCATTGAGTGTGTCTGAATTATTGATAGGTAACATGAATTTTTTTTTCTTGCCCCCTCCCACAAAAGCCTGCCCTAAGTGTTTAGTGACACATACAAATTCTCACAAATTATACCTCAGAATCCCCACCAGGATCTATTGGTACATATGTGTAACAAAGAAAAGGTTTCAAAATTTCTGTTTTTCCTACCAAAAATTCAGATACCTTGTATAATATCCTGAACAAACAGCAACTTGGAACACAGGCCTGTTTCTTCAGTTTCAAAGAGTCATAAAGGCCTCTGCCTTGCAACAGCACGTACTGTCAGCGGTACAGCAGCTTCCCAATAAACCTTCAGAGGCAGAAAAAGTACTTGATCCCTCGAGGTATCTGTGAGCTCGAAAGGGTTAAAATGTTATCACTGCCATCAGCATTTTGATCAACAAGGGTTTGTTAAATTGTCACCAGAAGCAAGGTTGAGGTAACAAATTGAAAGATGTAAAATGATCCCCTTGTCTCTCAAGATGCTTACGGCAGGATGGTTGAGAGAATGGAATCACATCCAGCATGTCCAGATGTGAACACTGGTCCTGCCATTACTAGCTGGGTGACGCTGGGCTTTTGTGCCTCACTTACCATATCTGTAGAATGGCAACAGCAGTTATCATTAAATCAGAGGGTTCCTAGGAGGAATAAGTGAATTAATTTGTGTAAAACGCTTTGTATAGTGACTACTGCATTATACATGCTATATAAGTAAAAAATAAATGTTCTCATGGAGGAGACACATGTATTTCATATAATCACAGTACAATCTAACAATTGCTAGAGGAACCGTGTATAAAGCTCTACAGATACTAAAGGAAGGACTAACTGACAGGACTGAATAATGAAAAGGAGTCTCCTGAATAGACAGGAGGGAACCTGTGAAGTTGGGGTGTCACTACACAGCAAGTTATATCTGGGAAGTAGTTTGCAATGCATGGTGACCGAGTAGTAGGGACCTGAGAGAGCAGAGAGAAGACCGAAGAGGAGGGTAGGTTCTCCTTGCCCTGGTAGGAAGTCAGGCTCCATGCTCCTCTTTCAATGATAGACTCTTTTTGGAATTTCTGCTCTAAAATTTGAAGTCCGATGGGAAGTGATTGCCTGACTCGTGTTTCCTCTAAAAAAGGATTTCACTGAAGATAATGCTGGCATACTGGAAGGCTGCATGTCTGTAAATATCTGGCCATTCTGTTCTCGAATATTGACATACGTCCACATTCTACAGAGTGAGGATTTTGAAATCTGAATAGAAATAGTGGTGGCCGACACGTGACTCAGGAGGTACTAATCCCCAGGGTCTGTGTTGGCTACAGAAGCACAGAGGCCCAATAGGACTCAAATGTCAAATCCTTCCTTCCAGATGAGCATCTCTGAGCCCGTGAGTCAAGCGTTGGCAGGCTCTGCGGCTCCCTTTTCAGAGGTTGCTTGTCTCAAAGAAAAAGATGACTTCTGTATTTCCTTTGAAAAGCCTTCAGGTAGAATCAGAACAGTGGCCCCTGCCTCGTGTAATTGTTCCTTAAGCAAACGCTCCCTTGATTGGAAAAGTGAAGACTTTATTTTTAGAAAAAAAAAAAAAAAACACTGAGCACTGGATGCGGAGGACAGCTGGAGTGTGTGGGATGTGGGACGCTATTTTTTTCCTTGCTGCTTTGGGAACCAAGCAGATGGGTGGCTACTTGATTATATCAGGGGCCATGTACGGTGCGTCCCAGCTGTTGACCACGTGACCATGTTTACTATGGGCAAGGAGGAGAATTTCCTTTCTGTTTTCCATGTTCCCTTTGGTCCCCATAAAGAAACCCTTTGCCATTGAGTTGATTTGGATCCATAGCAACCCTATAGGACAGGGTAGAACTGCACCATAGGATTTCCAAGGAGCATCTGGTGGATTCCAACAGCTGACCTTTCAATTAAGAGCAGCCGAGCTCTTAACCCCAGCTTCCTTAAATTGAGTTCCTGGATGGCTGAAAGCACATCTGCCTGCTTTTCTAGGAAAGATGCAGCCGTGGATTCTCTGCAAAAAAAAAAAAATTTCCAAGCCTCTTTTGTAGAATACGCAAAGGGACTGCAGCCTGAAGGTAACTTCAGCAGGTTACGGAAGCAGGTCAGCATACTTTCTTACCAGATTGCCAGGGAAGACAAAACAGAGGTCTCCAGAGAGCTTGGTGCACAGCAAAGGACAAGAATCAAGGCTCTTGGAATCGTGGAGGGGAGGGGCTTTGCTATGATTCATTCATGCTCCCAGTGGATATTTTTCTCCTGCCTGATGGGAAACTGGTGATGAAACACTTCATATATATATTAGCACTTTACATTTTGCAAAGAATTCTACACTTTATATATCACAAATGTGATTTTATATACTCTCAGCTAGATACCAGTTGTTGGGGCTTTGTTTCTTTTTTTCAAGACAATCAATCCTTCGTATATAAGCTTGACAATTCAGGGCTGATAAGATATAAAACCTCCTCTACAATAAAAACACCTAAGAATGTGTAAGTGACAAAGGCAGAATGTAACGGACAAATGCAGGAGAACTTGGGTTCTAGCCCTGTTGTTGCTGTTGTTGTTATTGTTGTTAGGTGCTGCCGAGTTGGTCTGGACACATAGCAACCGTACGCACAACAGAACAGAACACTGCCCGATCGTGCGCCATCCTCACAATCGTTGTTATGCTTCAGCCTGTTGTTGCAGCCACTGTGTCACTCCATCTCCCTGAGGATCTTCCTCTTTTTCGTTGATCCGTTACATTGCCAAGAGTGCTGTCCTTCTCCAGGGACTGATCCCTCCTGAAAACGTCCAAAGTATGTGAGACCCAGTCTTGCCATCCTTGCTTCTAAGGAGCATTCTGGTTGTACTTCTTCCAAGACAGATTTGTTCGTTCTTCTGGCAGTCCATGGTATATTCAATATTCTTCACCAGCACCACAATTCAAAGGCATCAATTCTCTGGTCTTCCTTATTCACTGCCCAGCTTTCGCATGCATATGAGACGATTGGAAACACCACGGCTTGGGTTAGGTGCACCTTAGTCCTCAAGGTGACATCTTTGCTTTTCAACACTTTAAAGAGGTCTTTTGCAGTCCATTTGCTCAATGCAATGAATCGTTTGATTTCTTGACTGCTGCTTCCATGGCTGTTGATTGTGGATACAAGTAAAATGAAACCCTTGACAATCTCAATCTTTTCTCCATTCATCATAATGTTGCTTATTGGTCCAGTTGTGAGGGTTTTTGTTTTCTTTAGGTTGAGGTGTAATCCATGCTGAAGGCTGTGGTCTTTGATCTTCATCAGCAAGTGCTTCAAGTCTTCTTCACATTCAGCAAGCAACGTTGTGTAATCTGCATCATGCAGGTTGTTAATAAGTCTTCCTCCAATCCTGATGCCCCATTCTTCTTCATATAGTCCAGCTTCTTGGGTTCTTTGCTCAGCATACAGATTGAACAGGTATGGTGAAAGGATACAACCCTGACACACACCTTTCCTGGCTTTAAACCATGCAGTGTCCCTGTATTCTGTTCGAATGACTGCCTCTTTATCCATGTACAGATTCTTCATGAGCAGAACTAAGTGTTCCGGAATTCTCATTTTCTGTAATGTTATCCATAATTTGTTATGATCCACACAGCACAATGCCTTTGCATAGTCAATAAAACATAGGTAAACATCTTTCTGGTATTCTTCATTTTCAGCCAGGATTAGTCTGACATCAGCAATGATATCCCTGGTTTCAAGTCCTCTTCACTCTTCTAAATCCTGCTGGAGTTTCTGGCAAGTCCCTGTTGATATACTGCTGTAGCCACTTTTGAATTATCTTCAGCAAAATTTTGCTTGCATGTGATATTAACGATAAAGTTTGATAATTTCCGCATTCAGCTGGATCACCTTTCTTAGGAATAGACATAAATATGGATCTCTTCGAGTCAGTTGGCCAGGTAGCTGTCTTCCAAATATCTTGGCATAGATGAGTGAGAACTTCCAGTGCTGTATCTGTTTGTTGAAACATCTCAGTTGGTATTCCTTCAACTCCCAAAGCCTTGTTTTTTGCCAATGCCTTCAGTGCAGCTTGGACTTCTTCCTTCAGTACCATGGGTTCCTGATCATATGTTACCTCCTGAAATGGTTGAATGTCGGCCAATTCTTTTTTGTATAGTTACTCCGTATTCCTTCCATCTTCTTTTGATGCTTCCTATGTTATTTAATATTTTCCCCGTAGTGTCCTTCAGTATTACAACTCCAGGCTTGAATTTTTTCATTAGTTCTTTCAGCTTGAGAAATGTTGAGTGTTCTTCACTTTTGGTTTTCTATTTCCAGGTCTTTGCACATGTCATCATAATAGTTTACTTTGTCTTCTCGAGCTGCTTTTTGATATCTTCTGTTCAGCTCTTTTACCTCACCATTTTTTTCCATTTGCTTTAGCTACTCAATGTTTGAGAGGAAATTTCAGAGTTTCTTCTGACATAGATTTAGGCCTTTTCTTTCCTGTTTTTTAACGGCCTCTTGCTGTCTTCACATATGATGTCCTTGAAGTCATTCCACAACTCATCTGGTCTTTGGTCATTAGTATTCAACAGGTCAAATCTTTTCTTGAGATGGTCTGTAAATTCAGGTGAGATATACTCAAGGTTGTACTTTGGCTCTCATGGACTTGTTCTAATTTTCTCCACTTTCAACTTGAACTTGCACATGATTAATTGATGGTCTGATTCACAGTCAGGTCCTGGCCTTGTTCTGACTGATGATATTGAGTTTTTCCATTGTCTCTTTCCACAGATGTAGTGGATTTAATTCCTGTGCATTCCATCCGGCAAGTTCCCTGTGTATAGTCGCTGTTTATGTTGGCCAGAAAAGGTACTTGCAGTGAAGAAGCTGTTGGTCTTGCAAATGCAATCATGTGATCTCTGGCACTGTTTCTATCACCAAGGCCATATTTTCCAACTATCGACTCTTCTTTGTTTCTGACTTTCACATTCCAATCACCAGTAATTATCAGTGCATCCTGAATGCATGTTTGATCAATTTCGGATTGCAAGGGGTGGTAAAAATCTTCAATTTCTTTATCTTTGGCCTTAGTAGTTGGTGTGTATTAACTGATCTTCCTTGTAGTCATATGGATATTATCCTGTCACTGACAGCATTGTACTTTAGGATAGATCTTGAAATGTTCTTTTTGATGATGCAAGCAATGCCATTCCTCTTCAAGCTGTCATTCCCTGAGTAGTAGACCATATGAATGTCTAATTCAAAATGGCCAGCACAAGTCCATTTCAGACTAAGATTGACTAGGTTTCAAAAATCAGCTAATGAAAATTCTGTGGGTCACAAAATTTTGATCTGCAGCCAATCATGGGGATGGTATAGGACTGGGCAGCTTTTCGTTCCTTTGTGTCTGGGGTCACCATGACATGGGGGCTGACTCCAATAACAGCTAACAACATTGTGTCTTTAAGAAACCAATGCTTAGGGACTTAGGGATTTCCCAAGGCCTCATCTAGCAACAGAAAGAACCAGGATTTGAACCCATGTCTTCAGAGCCCAAAGCCTGGTGCATTTTCGGGTGGCTCTATTGTGGGGAGCCAGCATGCTTGCATTCAGCCTCCAGTATGGGCATACTTTCTGCTTTAGGAAACGTGTTCCTCTCTCTGTTTGGTCATATAAGATTTAATCTCTGGCTTCCCAAGAGCCCCAGTGGGAAGGTGACTTGAAGCCAGTTTTGAGTTTTTGTAGAAACTTCTTCAGTATGAGGTAGGTACTCAGGGGTGGGTGCAGACTTGATTTTACAAGTACATCTGTTCTGTTTATTTTTGCTTCTTTGCAGTATTATCAACTTCTGCTCCATATGGGTGATCCATATTGTGCCTTGGTGAAATGATACCACATTATGCTTTTATGCCTTTATCATCAAACAGTACTCATGAAAAAATCACCAGGTTTGCCTAGGTTCATCTGTTCAATTTATTTTTCCCAAACTTTATTTTGAATAAAACACCTACGGTAAATGTGATTTATGTAAATGAATAAAACAAAACTGTTATATAAGCTTTTTTGACATCATTCAGTCTCATTCTGTCAGGGCGCCACTATATAAAATTCTCCGGCAGCATGTTGTCCATAGGATTATATGATTTCTGAAATCGAAGAGCCGAAAGAGATAAAACTATAATATACTTTCAAAAGCTTTAATTTAATTTTTTTCTCTTCTCTCCCCAAGCTTCCCATATGGAGGAACTCCAATATTTTAAAAGAAGCTTTTACTTATGAGAATCTTTCAGCACCATTCCAAGTGCCTCTAGCTATTCCTCTGTCTCCTACTCTATGAATTTCTCTATTTTTCTCACACACTGCACTGCTCCCTGGTTTTATTTAAAGAATGGCAATCCATCTTCCCTTTTTTTATTTTATTTTTTCCTTTATTGTTATATTTTCTTACTTTCTACCCCATGGGACCTGAATGGAAGAATTTTCATTTTCCGAGCTTGTGCTAGGGGCTAAATACTGTGTCCTGGATTTACACACTTTATCTCACTTATTCCACACAACAAGTAGCTCTGGGTGGTGTTCTTGTCTCCATTGGGAGGATGAGAAATGGAGGCTCAGAAAGCTGAAGGGCCTGACCAGCTCAAGGTTACGGTACTAGACTTACTGTCATGCCCCTGAACTTGTGGGAGCCTAAGTTGACCCAGGAAATCGAGGATTAATGACTTTGCACTCACTCTCCTCAGGACAGAGACCATGTGCAGCTAATGCCCCGAGTTAGCAGTCCTGTGCATTCTGACTCACAGTGACCCTACAGGACAGAGCAGAACTGCACCATAGGGTTTCCAAGGCTGTATTCTTTACAATGACAGACTGCCACATCTTTGTCCCACAGAGCGGCTGGTGGGTTCTAGTCTAGCCCCTGACTTTTGTTTAGCAGCTGAGAACTTAACCACTGTGCCACAGGGCTCCTATCAAGTTAGCAGTGCCTCCTGCTAATGGAGCTATCTATGGGCGTGGCTGTGGCTCGCTACAAGACGGGCACACAGAGTCCTTGCATCCTGAAGCAGCTCCCAAGTTTCCAAGATCATCCTGTGCTCGCCCCTTCATTTTATACAGTGAGGAACTAAGTCTGAGAGAGGATCACAACTTACCAAAAGTGACATATCTAGCAATGGGAAGTGCCTCAATTCTGAGATCTTTGAGCTCTGTGTTAAGCATGCATTTCTATAGTCTAAAGCCTACACAGTACCCCCTCAATGAAGAAATAAACCATTCATTAATTTTCTAAACATTAATCCATATTTTTTAAAACACATATATCAAACGGGTAAGAAATATTTACATTTGAGATAACATGTGAAATCTTTTGCAAATTATAGAGCACTAATATGGATATATATACATATACATATACATATACATATATATATATCCTGTCTTATATATATATGTATAGGGAAACCCTGGTGGCATAGTGATCAAGAGCTAAGTCTACTAACCAAAAGATCGACAGTTTGAATCCACCAGAAGCTACTGGAAATTGTATGGGGCAGTTCTACTCTGTCCTACAGGGTCACTATGACATGGAATCGACTCAAAGGCAATGGGTTTGATTTGGCTTAGTTTTATGTATATATATAGTTGCAAATGTGAGTATTTAAGAAAAAATGAATCAAACTTGGTCTTTCCCTAGTAAACAAATGTCACCTGGTTTGAATACCTTTTACTCTTTTTTCCATGTTTGTTGTGAGTTCGGAAACCCTGACGGTGTAGTGGTTAAGTGCTACGGCTGCTAACCAAAGGGTCGGCAGTTCAAATCCCCCAGGCGCTCCTTGGAAACTCTGTGGGGCGGTTCTCCGCTGTGAGTTCTGTCTATAACGGAAAGTTGAACTTGCATTAATGACTCCTGAGAAGTCCTTCACTGGATGCCTCAAGCAGTTCTTCAGATATTCTAGTGTATTTCAGACACAACATTCAAACACTGGACGCTTTGCCCAGTGATCCTTTTTTGGATTACTCTTCAGGAGGTGTGCTCTCACTATAGTAATCCCTGAGACTACAAATCTAGGACAGTTAACTAGAATAATAACTCCCACTATAACAGTAAATGAATATATAAAGAGTGTATAAAAAGTAACAAGTGTTCTTGAAAGCCTCTCTCACAGCAGGAGGGCAGGGAGCTATAGAGAAAGGGTGCTCGAGTAGAATAAAGCTGAGATACTGGTTGGCATTTTCCATGCCATAATATGATCTGAAATTAGGTTAGCCTGAAATGTAGTCATGAGTACACCAGTTCCAATCTGTACGGCATTTGCCAAACAGTAACCGCAAAGAGCAACTGTAGATTTGGTTACTGCCAAGCAGATATCACGAACGTTACTAGTCTAATGTTTATTTCATTTGTTCATAATTCATGCTCAGCATCAGTGTTTGGGGGTCTGTTTTTCATTATGAAAACAGAGGTTCTGTAGTGCTCTTGTTTTCCTCATTTTTGCCACTTTTCTACTGTTAGGAAAGGGACATGCTCTCGTGTTTTAGTTTGAAGCCTATTGCGTGAAACTCTCTTTGAGGGGGGCCAGGTGGCACAAGCTATGACTGGAACAACACCCCTATATATGGAATTAGGATGGAAATCTGTACTGGATTTTGCTTGTCTCGGTGGAAATGGGCTTGACTTCCTTAACTGAGGACTTCTCACTAGCTGGAGCCCTGGTGGTGCAGTGGTGCGGAGCTAACCAAAAAGTTGACAGTTTGAATCCACCAACCACACTCATTGGAAACTCTATGGGGCAGTTTTACTCTGTCTTATAGGGTCGCTATTGAGTTGGAATTGCTTCGAAGGCAATGGGTTTGGTTTCTTTTTTGTGTTCTCACTAGTTTAAAGGGGAAAAGAATAAATACAAAACTGTTTCTTTTCTACGTGAAATTTGTCATACTAATTTCTATCTCAATATCAAACTGGTATTTGCCAATTAACAACACAACACCTCACCAAGTAATTCTCCACCACCCTGGAGAGTGAAGCGCTTAAGCAATGGAGTTACTGAAAATATTCTGAAACTTTGTTTTTTTTTTTTTTTTAAGGGCAATGATTCTCAATTACAAGATATATGGCTTTGAAGAAGTGTGAGAAGCAAAAGGCAGAGGCAACATTCTGGGCTGTAGAGATAGCAACAACGACCCCCTGCACGCATTATTGCTTTAACACATCTAGGGTTCTTGCACACGGATCTCATGTAGCACTTGGGTGTGGGGACGGTGTTATTCTCACTTTATAGGTGATAAAACAGAAGCTCTGAGAAGTCATGCTTTTCATAACCTTGGGTATTCTCACTCCCAAAACACTGCTGTCTTTCTCTTTCCCATTCTTTCACAATGGTTTTCCAGATTTGCATCAGATTTGTTGTCAGACTCAGGCAGAGAGGCCACTGGACTGGTCTGTTACTCGATATTCTCCCAGAGGGACTTGTCCTAGGCATTCTGGGGTGACAGGCTCTAACATGTATTCAGATAGACGCAGTCGTCAATGAGCAGACTCTCCCTTTCATGTTGTCCCTAACAGGCAAGAAATGAACCATGATTTTAATTTGGGTGATGCTGACGGAATACTTCAGTCCCTCTCCAGGCAGAAACAGTCTTCCTAGATTTTGGAACAGGAGGGAAAGATCTAATACTTCCCAGTAAAAGATAAGTCAACAAATGAAATCATGAACTTTCAGGTGGTTAGAATGTGATAGAATAGCCCAGTGTGACTTTGAGAAAGTGATTTAAACTCTCTCTGCATTTTTCCTTTTTGAAAACATGAATATGGCAGTGCTTAATCTGATCTCTTCTTTTGAGAATCAGTGCACTCAAAAATGCCAGCACACTCACCCCCAATATGGAGAGCTATTAGTATTTGAAGGTTCTATTGCTTTCATTGACTTACCTAAACCTACACCTTGACTGGTTTGGCCCCTTAACACTGGACAAAACTTCTCAGGCCCCCAAGTGAGAGTCCTGGGAATCACGTCTTCCCACAGTCCACGTTCCATACTCCACACCGAAGTCCTATGGGTTCAGTTTCTGATTTATCTCTAAAACCTGTCCATGCTCTCTTTCCTCACTATCAGTTTCCCTGTTAAGTTTTAGGGCCTCCTTTATCTCATATCCATGCATTATCTCATGCCACTAGTTTCTTGTTACTCTGGTCCACTCTTCATACAATATGTTGAGTCACTCCTTGGTTCTCAATGGTCTTCAGGATGAGTTTCACCCTCCTGAGTATGGCATGCAGTTATGGCTTTGCTCTTACTCTATCCCTACCTCTCCAGCCTCTTGTTTCTCCATCAAGCTCATGCTACAATCATACCAAACTTCTAAACCTTCCACAAACCTGGTGTTCTCTCTCCCAGCTCTGTGCCTTAGCAAGTGCCACTTCCTATGGTTAAACAGCCATTTCCTTCTTTTTCTCTGCAGAGTATAGGCTTATCCATAAAATTTTTTTTTCAAAAGTCAGAATTTTTTTTTTTTTCCCATGCGGCCTGAAGTAGAGTCAGTGGCTTCTCTGCTACTTCGTAATGATTAGAGCACTTACAGCCTTTTAAATATCTGCATTTTTTCCACCCCACAACACTGTGAGCTCTGTAACAGAGTAATTATACAATTCACTTGAGTGAACAAGTGAAAAATCAGAGACTGAACATATGAAGGTAGAATTTTTTTCTCCAAAAGCCATTTCCATGATTTTTAAGTTGGGTTCTGTAATAGTCCTTTGGAAATTGTTCACAGACAAGATTTTACTTCCTATATATTTTTTTCTTAGTTAAAGGATATTATAATTGCTTGAAATTTTCTCTTTTAATAATTTTATGATCATGTTAGTGCTTAGTTGCATTGTGTAATATGACTAAGGCAATGGTCAAGTCATATAACAAGTAATAAATATCACTTAATTGCTACTACCGCTATTTTCCCTGGCTCATCTACGATATTACTATTCCTGTATTGGTATTACCAGCTACAAGGACTATCACAGGTTTTTTAAGACATTGAACAAGATACTCATCATATCTCCTATCACAAGCCCATGAGGTAGAGAATATTGTGATTACCAATTTACAAAGGAGAAAGGTTAAGATCAGAAGATGGAAGAAATTTTTGCAGGTCTCACAGCTGGTGACAGGAAAAGTCAGGACTGGGATCCACTGTTGCTTCCAGTCCCCTTGTCCGTCATTTGAGGGGAACTTTCTATGAGACCCTCTTTTGCCTTGACTCAACTTTCTGTTTTCCCTTGAAGAGATTTTGATCTCTAGTCTTTAAGTTTCCAGCTTTCTATAATCTGTACCCTGTGACATTTTCCTTCTTCAATTTGTTATCTTTAGAAACTTTCACTTTTCTTTTTATCAGAATCCTCTGATAATTCACCCTAGCTGCTTTTTCTTCTTTTCCATCTACTTTCATGTATGCAGGTAGGCATTAGACAGTAAATTTTGGAAACTAGATATATAGACTATCAGCTTTTGTCATCACCCCAGTATTAAACTGGACCTCAACCTATGAAGATGAATAAGACTCTTACCTCACTTAATCAAGTAACATAGGTAAAACGTTCTGAAACGCCATGCCAAAAGATGCCATTCCACATAAAATAAGCTTAGGCTCAGTTTGGTTTCTTGCACAATTTCACTGCAGTCATTTCATGGAAGTATAGCACCCAGTGGAGTGGAGGGGTTTACCTTGGCAGGAGAGTAAGGCTGTAGACAAACATGGCAGCCAGAGCACCTTGGGTGCTGCAAGAAAGGGCTTTTTCTCTCTTTAACGGAGAATTTCAAATTGTCAGATCTCAAAGAATACAAGAATTTTTTTTTTTCCCCCTTCATAATTTGAACTTTCCTTCTATTTTGGGAGATCATGAAATCTTCTGTTCTGTTCCCGAGGTGTGTGTAAAATGAGCTCTCTTATCAGTTCTGCCTGCCTGGTATAGATAATTTAGTGACAGAACAGAAAATGTCCTTGTGTGATTTCTACCAGGTTGCCTTTGCAAATACATCGTGCGATTTCAGGGGTTCTTTATTTTGTATGAGAAATCGCTGAATTTGAATTAGCTACAATCCCTCTTTTTAATAGATTACATCAAAAAATGTTTAAATTCCATAGCATTAGCGGAACTGTACATTGAGGACAAGGGCTAGAAACATTCTGTGGGGTGTTATCAGAAGTTTTAAATAGGTATTCAGTTTGCAGATAGAGCTCATGATGAAAGAAAGTCAGGCCCCGGTAGGTTATTTAGCTTTCAATACTGAGGAGCCTGTCACTGCTTGCTTTTGGAAGCCTAAAATGTGATTTATCTGATCCATTTCAGTGCAGGGGAGCAAAATGGTTCCTGTTTAGCAACCAATAGAGAAACAGCAGTTATAAACTTCCAAGGCTGGCATTGCTTAAATATCTAGGCTAAGCACTTTTAAAATCAGCACTTTAATCTTGTTAGTGGTCTGTAAATGAGAACCCTTCCTAGCAATCAGATGTTCACAAATAAGGCCATTTCCTGTGGACCAATCGTATTTAGAAGACGAAAGCTACCTTGCTAAGGAGGATTGACTTTGTAGCAGAATTTTAACAGATATCCAAATATACCACAGTGACTCTTTGCTCTGGAACACACGAAGTTTGTGATTCAACCTCACAGTCTCGTAGGGGCTCATGTCACAGGCCATGCACCGCTGCTATTCTTGTCCAGCGGCCTCGCTTTCTAGGTTCTCACCCACTGTCAGTGAGCTCCTGGACCGCCAAGAGATGAGACATTTTTAGCAGAATCCAGAGCCATTTAGTGGGCAGGGCCTCCTTTGCATATTACCTCTGGAGAGGATGCTTTTGCAGCCGACATGACTAAGGGCAGATTAGACTAAAAAGAGAGAGGAAAGTAGTGTGTGCTTTCATTCTTTCCCAGCACTAGGGTGGAGTCTGTTGGTTGGGCAAACGATCACTGTGCTTTCTGCTAACTGAAAGTTTGGTGATTTGAGTCCACCCAGAGGTACCTCAGAAGAAAGGCCTGGTGATCTACTTCAGAAAGATCAGCCATTGAAGACCCTGTGGAGCACAGTTCTTCTCTGACACACACAGGGTCACCATGAGTCGATGTGGACTCTACCGCAAACTCAACTGATTACATTAAGGTCTCCCCTTCTTTCCTTCATATGATCTAGCCTCTCTGTTACTAGTGTTCATCTCTTGTTATCGCCTCTATTATGTCACTAAATGTTGTTGTTGTTGTTGTTGTTGTTAGGGGCTGTCAAGGCAGTTCTGACTCCCAGTGACCCCAAGTACCATGGAAAGAAACACTGCCTGGTCCTGAGCTATCCCTACAATCCTTGTTATGCTTGAGGCCATTGTTGCAGCCACTGTGTCAATCCATCTCATTGAGGGTCTTCCGCTTTTCCTCTGACCCTCTACTCTACCAAGCATGATGTCCTTCTCCAGGGACTGATCCCTCCTGACAACATGCCCAAAGTATGTGACACGCAGTCTCGCCACCCTTGCTTCTAAGGAGGTTGTACTTCTTCCAAGACAGGTTTGTTCATACAGTTTGTCTTACTGTGGGGACTTTCATGTTGCCATGATGCTGGAAGCTATGCTACTGGTATTCAGACACCAGCAAGGTCACCCAAGGAGGACAGGTTTCAGCTGAGCTTCCAGACTAAGACAGACTAGGAAGAAGGACCTGGCAGTCTATTTCTGAAAAGAATCAGCCAGTGAAAAACCTTATCATTAAATAGAAACTTTTTATGGGTGTTTTACTTAATCAGGAGCCATGTTAACAAAAATTTTACAGCGTGCCTAACCTCTCATCCTTCCACCCAGTCTCCATTAAGGTTTACATCAATTTTTTACTTAAACCCAACAGTTAACAGAAGGGGCTGATTAAACAGTAAGCATGGTATACACAAGCTTACAGTAAGCAAGGCATGAACAAGCTCTTTTGTGCTGTCAAACATGTCTGTAGCACACAGAGATGTGATGAAGCCCAGGTGAAACTGCTGTACAGATGAGTAAGCACAATTAAGCCTGTGCATACCTCGCTTATTGGGTAATCCGTCCCCGATGGACAGGCATTAGGCCAAATGTGGCGGACATGGGTATGCTGCACAAACCTCCTTTCACTGAAAGACTTATTTTCACAGGTGCTGAGACACCCACCTGACTGTAGTGTACTGCCCAGAGTCACTTCCTTTCCCCAAAGGTGGGCATATAAAAGGCTGGTCATCTCTGTTCAACTGGAGCAAGTCTGGAGCTAGAATGGCTAACTTCTTCCACTTCCCAATTCTGCTTCTGCCTTCTCCCTTTCATAGGGGTTTTTCTGATCCCAAAGATGTTCCCTAATAAACAGCCTGCACCTAAACTCCATCTCAGAGTTGGCTTCCTGGAGAACCCAATCTGCAACACAGAGCAAGGTCTGACCCTTGCCCTTGAGAGGTTCCAGGTCAGTGTGGTAAACACACATGTGCACGAACAAGAGCAGTGTGATAACTTCATACAAAGAGGTACAGGCAGGTATATGAGCCCATGAAATGCGTCTTGAAGAATGTGGAAAAGTATATAACATTAAATGTATAACTGCAAAGAGGGGATAGACTATTGCAGACTACACTAAAATAGTACAAATTCGGGGGTGACTACACTTTAAGGGACATGGAGATGGTAGTGAAAATAGTAGGACAGTTGAGTTTTGAAAAATTACGTAGAAAACCATGCAGAATTTTGTGAGACACTAAAGAAATTTGACTTTGTTGTGCAGCCCAGGTTAGGGAAAAATAGCAGCTGATGCTTTGTAAAGTAAAATCTTAGTGAGAATCCAATTGTGTAAAATGGATACAGGCAGAGCTACTCTGGTTGGATCAGAACAGGGGCCCTAGAACGCTGTCCGCTCTGTCCAACTCTCTCTTCCTGCAGCAACACACCAAAGGACTGCTAGAGCTTGGTGGAGCATAGTTTTCAAACTACTGCTGGAGGAATAATGCTATCTTTCAGGGTTTTTAAGCATGGGATTTTCAAGACAGGGTTTGAATCTTAGACGGATTATTCTGACTGCACCTGGGCTAGGGCCTTGGATGAGCTAGACTGGGAGGCAGGCAGACCAGTTAGAAAAGGATTACAGTTTTTCTGGTAGAAGACATAGTCATGTTGGGGCTAGAGAAGAGGGGATGGTGCAGGGCATGGTGATCAATTGATTATGGAGAGTGAAAGCAAGGAGAGAGATTGAGGTGACGCCCACAATTTTGGTATGAATTAAGGGGTTATTTGACAGTAGGGATGAAGGGGCAGATGCAAGGTGGACAAGAATGAAGCTGGTAACTTCCCTTTAGATAGCTGAAGCTTCAACTCCACATTTGGGAGTGGGGCCTGTGCACAGTATATACTTTCCTTTGAGTTAAGTGCTTAATTTCTTAACACCTTAGCACTTCTTCCCAAGTGCTGGATTAAGGATCTGAGGGAAACATGGTAGAAGCAGTTTTGAATCAGGTATGCTGAAAGAGTATTGGTGTGGCGATTGGGCCTTCATTAATATCATGAAGTGATTCAGTAAGAGTTGACCATTTCCAAGCCCGCGCCACTCCCTTGCCCACCACACAACCTTCCATCCAGCGACCTAGCTTTGTATTTAGACATTGACAGGGGAAAGAACACATTCATTGATAACAGGCAAAATTCCAGAGGCTAAATCTGCATCGGGCTCAGTCATATGCAGTCTTGATCCATCTAATTCATAGCTTCCTTTGTGTTGGTGAAAATGTGGGATGTCCTCAGAGTCTCTGTCCAAAAGAATCAGAGACAACGATGTCGATTTGTTACAGATAGCCAAGAAAAAGAAAGATCTCCTTCACCCAGTTCCTCATCCTTCTTCCTAAGTTCTGAACAAAGAGATCCCAGTCAGCATGTGTTCCATATACGGTTGTAGGTTCTACAATTAGTCTAATTAGCCTGATCCCCATGTCATTGGAGGGAAGCTCTGAGTCTTTGGTGACTTGAATTATAACTTTGCTCTACCTGTTATGAAACAAGGCTTTTGCCTCAATGTTTTGATTTTCTGTCACTCTCTCAAGCCTGCTTTTTGGGACCCTAACATTCTGTTCTGTCTTGCCAGATCATTCCTTGAGGGTCTGAGAGTTGTCCTGTGTATTCTTATATCATGGTTATTTCCCTACAACCTAATGGCCATGACTTGCCCCCTCATATGCCTTTGAAAAAAGCCTGCTCTGTGTACTACAATCTACTCAAAATATGTTCCATGGCATCATTTGGGTCCTAAATTTGATTATCAGTATCACCTTGAGAATGTCTATAAATACAGATTCAATGGTTCCACATTAGTTGTGCTAAATCTGAATGACAGATGGAGTGTAAGGATATGCATTTAAAATAATAATAACAAAAACTTTACAAGTGATTCTTATAACCAGACAAATTAGTAATTTAATGACTTGGATTATCTTTCTTAATATCTTCTTATATAAGCCTAACACTTAGTAAGGACAAGATATAAAATCAGCTGAAGGAAAACTCCGTGGAAAGATCCTCACAGTTCTGAGCTACTACTGGAAAGAAGACCTAAATACCTTGTCTATCAGGTAAGCAGATGGCAAAGTTGGTATCAGAAAATCCAAAAAGGTATTTCAGACCTGCTGAAGGGCCTCAGAGTAGCTGAGACCCTTGTATCCTACATCAGCGAGAACAATATTCATTTTTAAAATACATCTTAGATTATTATCCAAGTTTTTTTTTTTTTTTCCCCCAATTGCCTGAAGTCAATTCCTACTTATGTGAAAATATACTTGATAAAACACAGGCAGTCCCCAAGTGTATAAAGGAGTAAATGGCTCCTTACATTAGGGCCACTCATCTCACTCTCCTTCTAGGCCCCACTGCATACATGTGTGTATAGATAGATGTCTTAGTTTCTCAGTGCTGCTATAACAGAAATACCACAAGTGGGTGGCTTTAACAAACACAGATTTATTCTCTCTAGAAGTCTGAATTCAGGGTGCCAGCTATAAAAGGCTTTCTCCCTCTGTTGGCTGTGGGGGAAGATCCTTGCCTCTTTTCAGCTTCCATTTCTAGGTACTTTGGTGATCTTCATGGGGCCTGTATCTTCCCCCCGTCTGAGCTTCTTTGCTTCTTTCTGTGTCTAATCTGCTCCTTTTATATCTCAGAAATGATTGGCTTAAGACACACCCTACACTGATATGGTCTATTAATATAATATTTAAAAAAAACTTATTTCTAAATGGATTATATCCACATGTATAAATAAAACCAAAACCATTTTCACTGAGTCAATTCTAACTCATAGTGACACTATAGGACAGAGTAGAACTGCCCCCATAGGGTTTCAAAGAAGCGACTGATGGATTTGACCTGCCAATCTTTTGGTTAGCAGCCATAGCTCTTAAACGCTGTACCATCAGGGCTTCCATCCACGTGTGAAGGGGTTAGAATTTATAATACATATTTTGGGGGGACTCAAGTCAATCCATTACGATAGATAAAGACAGAGATAGAGATAAAAATATAATTTTGCCAAGTTATTTAACATTCCTGTATCTGTTTCCTTATCTAAAAAGTGAATAACAGTACCTTCCTCATAGGGCTGCTATGAGAATTAAATGCATTTAATATTTGTAAAGCTCTTAGGCTAGGGTCTGGAAGATAGTAAGTACAATAAAACTGTGGTTAGCAAACATGCATATATTCTTTTAACATACTATAGACATATTCACAGTGTGGTTTTTCACTTACTATTAAGAAATAGAGCTCTTTATACACAGAAACAAACAAACCTGATGCCGTCAAGTTGGTTCTGACTCATAGTGACCCTGTAGGACAGAGTAGAACTGCCCCATAGGGTTTCCAAGGAGCGCCTGGTAGATTTGAACTGTCAACCTTTTGGTTAGCAGCCAAGCTCTTAACCACTGTGCCACCAATGTTCTATACTTTTAAAACAATTTCATAGTATTGTATGGATGGACTATAATTTATTTAATAATATCTTTTGATAGGAAATTGTGTTATATTCAAGGATCACTATACAAAAAAATAATGCAATAACTAATAAAATAAATACCCATACTTTTACATACATCTTGCCCAAGGAGGGAAATACTTCTGTAGTATAAAAGCTGAATTGTCAAGTCAAGGAGTACGCACACTTTCAGATTTGAAAGAGATTATCAAATGTCTCATTTATACCTTCACCAACAAGGTACGAGAAGATCTATTTTCCTTCACACTTCGAGGCTTACACACCCTTAGATTGCTATTCTATAGGTACAAATCCATGAAGAAGATTCGGCATATTTCTTGTCTCTGGCCTTCTGAATCTAACAGTTCAGAATATATCTGCAAACCACTCTTGCAGTGTCAGATCAAGGTAATGTTTCTGCATAACTAGATTTATATGAAAAAAATGTAATGACTGTAATTAAAGCAAACTGATAATTCACATCCTAATAACTACATTATAATTAAAAACCCTAGTCAAAGCCAAATACACCAGGGAAGACTTTCATCAGGTGAAGCACACAAGTGATTATACAGCATAACCTCTGAACGTGATGCGTACATACAGTATTACACACACACACACGCACACATATACTGTTACACACACGTGCACATATGTGCTTGTGTATGTCAGCACAGACAGATAGCTTTACCACACACTAGACTAAAGACCAGATCATGAACCTTTACTTTTCCTCCTAAACTTTTCCTTTAAAACCCAGGTTCCCCTTTTACACTGAAACCTTCCTCAATGTTTCCCTGGGGAATTGTCTCTTGATGTGAGCCAAATTGAACGCTAGATGTCACTGTGTTGCAACAAAATTTGGGTACTGAATGCATTTTTCTGTGGCTGTAAATAAGGTATGTTAGAAAAAAAAGGTGAGATGTCTTTAGAAAGGATCACCATTCTCAGTGGTCTCTTAACTGTGCATTTGCACAGAGCACTCTTGAAGTTTATTATCTGTGGAGTTTTATTTCTTATAATCACATGCATAAAATATGCGTATATTCATACATCAGTGATTTCAGTGGTCGTATTCTAATGCCCACTTTTCATGGCTGTGTATCATAGCAATTAACATGGTACACAGTAATTTAGACTGAAATTAACAGTAATTTAGCCTGAAATCTGTAAGTCAATGATTTCCAGGCTCTCCTTCCAGCCACTGACTGACTCTCTGCTGACTTCCAGCTTTTTACCACATTGATACATTGCCTAGTAGTAAAGCCTAGATTGCCTTGAGGAGACCGTTGGAAGAATTATGGACGTTGAAGTCAATTCTAGTGAGGCCTCAGAAGGAAGTGAGGAGAGCTACAAAGAAATCTCTATCGTCTTAGAAAATGCATATGGCACCAGTAACAGAATGTTGCTAGAAATGTAGACATTAAACATGCTTCTGGTGAGGCTTTAAAAGAAAACGATGATCCTGTGGGTGTCCAATAGGGATCACAAACTCATTATTTGAGACATCTTCTCATCACTAGCTTCCCTAGCTTTCTAATTCCTATTCAATAACTAGGCCGTAAAACCAGTTCCATGATATAGAAATACCTGGGCGATCTGTTACTTTTCTGTTCCTCAGCTGTCAGTGCAAAGAGTCAGTGAGCTCTGGATTCTAGCTCATCAGTGTCTCTGAGATCCTAAGATCTTCTCTAAGATACTCTGATTGCTTTCATTTAGAAATGCATACTTAAGAAAAAAATGTAGTCCTGTGACACCAATCTCCTAAGTGATTTCTCAAACTCAAGTTGTTCTGTCTTCATTTAAAAAACAAAACAAAATAAACAACAATTACAAACAACAACAAAAAAAAAAAACCCTAGATCAGAACCTTTGTGGCCTCATTATTAAATACGGAGCCAGATTCAAATTTCTTAGTATGTGTCTTTAGTACATTTCCTGTTTGTCTTTGGTACATGCTTCTATTTCATATCTCTTAGTCTTTGCAATGTCTGATATTCTTGCCTGGAAAGTCTGTAATTCTTTCTTTCACTGGCCAATGTGTTGTTCAAGACCCAACTTCCCCCTTCTCTGTGCCGTGATAGTCATTGCCTCATCAACCACCCCACTTAACTTTTACATATTGCATTGCAATTATTCCTTTATATTTCTTTAGCTTATACATAGGCCATGGTAAAGGATGGTGTCTTCATTTTTATCATCTGGATAATACTTAAGACATCATAGGGAAGTGAACATATAAACAAGATTTTTGTATAACATGTAATAACAAACAAACAAAAATGGTGTCAAGTCAATTTCAACTCATGATGACCTCATATGTTACAGAGTAGAGTTGGTCCATAGGGTTTTCTTGGCTGTACTCTTTACAGAAGCAGATCTCCAGGCCTTTGTTTTGTGGAACCTTTGGTTGGGTTCAGATTGCCAATCTTTAGACTAGTAGTTGAGCACAAACCATTTGTGCCACCTAAACAAAACAAAACTAAACAAACCTGTTGTCGTCAAGTCTATTCTGACTCATAGTGATCCCAAGGGACAGAGTAGAACTGCCCCATAGGGTTTCCAAGGAGTGGCTGGTGGATTCAAACCACCAACTTTTAGGTTAGCAGCCATAGCTCCTAAGCCTTATGCCACCAGAGCTAGGGATCTCTATAACGTGTTAGATATAATACCAATTGCCATCAAGTTGATACCAACTCATAGTGACCTTAAATGAAAGAGTAGAACTGCCCTATAGCATTTCTAAGGTTGTAAATCTTTACGGAAACAGACTGCCACATTTTTCTCCTACAGAGCAGCTGTTGGGTTCGAACTGCTGACTTTTAGTACAGCAGCCAAGCTCTTAACCACTATACCACTAGGGTTCCTCATAATATTTAACTCTACCCTCTAATGTTAAATTTATTAATTAAAATTCATCTGACTGCTAAAATGGAAATTTTAGTGATGCTAATAAATAGATATCTTCTGTAGTGAGGTATAAGATCTTGAGGTTGGAAATCAAAAAGAGGAACAGAAATCCAATTGTGTGACTCACCCATCTGACAAAATTAAAGATTTGGAAGAAGCTAGAGTTGGAGCAAAATCTTTCTAGCATGAGTTCTTATTTATCATGAGGAATGAGGGTGCTCTCTCCCTTTTATCTCAAGTCAGGGAAAAGACTCTTTAAGAAAATCACTAGGAAGGCTTGATATTTGTGGTTTGTTTTTTGGGGAACTACTGTCTGGCTCCCACCTGGTAAGGAAAGGGAAACAACCACTGTGTCAAGTGAGTGAAACAGAGTTTGATCCTTTGGGCAAAAGGCGTGTGATTATTTCCGCATCAGCAGGTATGGGCCTGAACAAGAAAGCAAATGTGTGCTAGCCTAAATTCTGTCAAGGAGGGCTCCACAGAGAATCAAGAGGACCTCACTCACTCAGAGAGATTACTCTGAATGTGTATGTTCTGAGGAAAGAAATAGAAGTGACCAATGGGAGTGGTTATTCAACTAGTGTGTCTCAGCTCCAAACCCACTCTTCTATATTCGGCTCTGTGATCGTGGTGCTGGGGCTGCAAGCCGTATTTTTCCTTTGCTAGCTAGCTCCCTGATAGGTTCAGTCAACAGAGCTACTAGAGGGCGACTGGAAGGGTGTAGGAGGAAGAAAAGACTCAATCCTTGCTCTTTGCCCACTGTTTACGTCAGCAGCATGCAAGCAATTTGTTGAGTAGAGCTTGATTTCAGTTTCCAGTTTTCTCCATATTCCTAGAGCCAGCCTTGTCTTTTTTTTTTTTTTTTTCATAGATACTAGCAGCAGAGGGCTGAGTCCCAGCTCCCTAGGGTCCCTCCTTTAAGCTCCTGAAATACCAGCACTGGAAGGGCAGTACCCTCTTCTCATAGGGCTAGTTTTCAGGTCTG
This sequence comes from Elephas maximus indicus, assembly GCF_024166365.1. NCBI lineage: Eukaryota > Metazoa > Chordata > Mammalia > Proboscidea > Elephantidae > Elephas > Elephas maximus. Next base: position 16,495,066 of record NC_064830.1, read on the forward strand.
AGAGGTTCCTCTTTCATGCTTCTGTGTTCTTATATCCGCAATCTCATTCCTTTAATCCTGCAGTCCTGGAAATGTAACTTCTTTCTACATTAACTGTCGCTGTGTTACTTCAATTTCTTTTTTTTTTTTTTTTTGCCTTTAAGACCCCTGCCATCTGTTTAAACCATTCCCTACATTAAATTCTCTCTGTTGAGATAACCAGTGTGTTTTTTGCTTTCCTGTCTGGACTCTGATTGATACAAACAGAGCTACATTCCTGGTATCAGGAGAGCGGCTGGGCTTGTAGATCCTCAGAGATAGAGGGAGATTCTGAAGACCCACAAAAGCATTGCAAGAGAGAGAGTGTCAGATTTAAACACATGCTGGGCCCAGAAGTGTATAGGTGCCAGCTCATGAAACCATTTGCCAAGTGAGAACTTTCTTGGTATCCTCTCATACCTCCTTCCTTGCCTAACTGTCCAATCCTAGTGGGGTCAGGCATTGTTATCAGCAGTGTGGAAGACGGTCTGTAGCAGCTGTGAACAGAGAAAGGCTGAGGAAGCCAATCGAGGTTTCAGTAGCAAGTCCAGCTGGGTAAGGGTAAAGCCTCAACTTCAATCAAGTTTTCAGGCTTGATTACCAAATGGGGCTGGACAAAGCTAATTATTCAATGGCTACACTGATCTTGTGATATCAAGTAGCCTGAATTTTTTTTTAACCACAAATTGTCATGAGGCCTGTGTAAATTTCATCTGGCAACAAAAGGAAGAACTAGCCTACCAAGCAGGTTAAAAGAGAGCGTGGGGGATGCAAACAGCATGCCTGAAGGATACACGGCTCAGTGTGCTGGAGCAAGTAGTCGAGGAGTTGCAGTTCTATTGGCTCCACTAGCCTGAAGAGCTGTCCTGCTTGGCCCCAGCATGCTGACCGGTATGCTCACAGAGATTCCTTTAAACTCACAGAGGCACCTTTATTAGTGACCTCATCCTTGCACTTATCACTGCCCTGTCTGTCTGCAGCTTTCAACTGGAAACTCCTTAAGAGCACGGATAGCAGTATTCTCACCATTTTATTGCCAGCAGGTAACACGAGGTCCGACAAATGCTGAGTTCTCAGTTCAGATTTGTGAGTCCCTAAGAGCCGTAATCAAACCAGTGGTTGTCAAGTTGATTCTGATTCATGATGACCCCATGTGTGTCAAAGTAGAACAGTGTTCCATCAGGCTTTCAATGACCAAGATTGTAGAAATAGGTTGCCAGGGCTTTCTTCTGAGGTGCCTCTGGATGGGTTCGAATCTCCAGCCTTTCCATTAGCAGTGGAGTGCATTAACTGTTTGTACCAAAAGCCATAAGAAAAAACCAAACCTATTGCCTTCGAGTTGATTCCGACTTATAGCAACCCTATAGGACACAGTAGAAATGCCCCATAAGGCTTCCAAGGAGTGGTTGGTGGATTTGAACTGTTGACCTTTTGGTCAGCCACCTATTGCGCCACCAGAACTCAAAGAGCCATAATCCAAAACCAAACCTGTTGTGGTGGAGTCAATTCCAACTCATAGTGACCCTATAGGACAGAGTAGAACCGCCCCACAGGCCCTAATAGAGGTTTGTCAATAGTCAGGTGAAAGACAAGGAAGAAGCACTAATGAACTTCGGCGTGGGGGGAGGGAGGGGGAATTGGGGGCAGAAATCAGGAAAAGTAGCATAGATGTGGATGCTGACCTTGCACTTGAGGGATGTCCAGAGACCAAGGGGGCACTTGAGGAAACAACTGAACGTGTATCAGAAACAAGGAGGAAGGGGGGCAAGAGCCTGCCTTGCTGACTGGGACCAGCAGGTAGTCTGCTGAGCTACTGTGCAAAGTAGCATGGCGGCCCGGGTGGGATGGTGGGTTGGCCAGAGTATAGAGAGTGGCCGGAGGACATGGATTACGATTTCGCTCTTCACCTCTGCAGATGGGCTGCATGGATAAAAATACCCCAGCACCATATTTTCATCTCTCTCTTACTTAATTCTCATTCATTCGTGGATTTGAGGGAAATTTGAACAGGGTTACACCACCTTGAGGAACGAGCTGCTCTCTGGGGACTGAAAGAACCACAGGAGCATTTCCATGTCCCGAAATCGTGGCTGGCTCTGCTTTCTCTGCCCTCTCTCCGGAACTGTTTTTTCTCCCTTGCTCTCTGAAAGCCTTATTGATTTCTCAAAGTGAACTCATCAGCCCACGGTTTCCTCAAACCTCAGAGGAGCTTTAATTTCCTCTGACGTGGCCTCTGTCTTTTCTCCCCTCCCCCAGGAGCCCTGGGATTTTTACATTTCAAATACTTGACAGCTGGGTGAACTTTTGCTTCCGCCCAAAGAAGGACTTTTTAGATTCCACAATGGTATGCCAGTGGTGCCAGGGCTATTTTCTCTCCAGCTGTGAGAGGGGCTTTTTAAAATGACTCAGAGAAGCTGCTGTCCAGCTGCCGCACCTCGCCCTCTCCCAAGGGCTCTGCATTTTAAACAGTAGCAGTGCTCACTGCCTCGAGAAGGGCTCATTTATGTGCCTGCGGCAGATGTACCGCCCCTCCTCCGGCCCTCAGGCCATCCCACAGAGGCCTTCCGTTCAGCAGGTGAGTCATGGACTGACCTCACTGCAGGTGTGGACTTCGAGGTTAGGTTTGAAAGGGAGCACCCCCAGTTGTCCCTGAGTGGTCTCGGCTCATCCCTGGCCTTATCCCGACACCCAGACTAAGTGTCCATCCGCAGTCCTCATGTGTCCCAGGCTCCGGCTCCTCTCAGACTATCCCGGAGTACAGTTCTCTGACACAGTGCTTAAAGCCGGGACTCTGAATACACTGGAGGAACACACTGAACTTCTGAGGGCGACAAACGAACCGGTGCACGCCTAGGAGAGTGTCTACAGTCGGACGACTTTTGGAGTAACCACCCACAAACCCCTGTGCTGTCTCACTTCATTGCTTTTGCTCACCTTGGCCCCTGATTTCGAAAGGTTTCTATATTACAGTTAGGGCTTTGAACCGGTTCACCAGGGTTCCAACCCCTGCTGAAAATTTTCCATTTCTACCCGGGCTTTTTTTTTTTTCACCCGGGCTTTTTTTATGCTAATGCTGCTGGTTAGGGAACAAGTCTAAGAACCACTAGTAGAGTGGTGGTTCTCAGAAGTTATTATACCGAAGAATCACCTGGGAATCTTGTTAAAATGTAGATTCTGATTCAGTATATTTGGGGTGGAAATGCAAATTCTTAGCAGGGGTTTGAACCAGAACAAACCGGTTTGAAGCCCTGGTATACCATCTATGCTACTGTCTGTTGAAATCCTATCCATCTTCCAAGTCCTAGTTTACATGGCCTTGCTATTCAAATATCTTCTCTCTCCCTTTGGGTAGCCATTTTTATTTTGCTTCTCTTTAATGAGAATAGCAACAACTCATAATTATTGCATTTCTACTAAGTGTTGGGTGCTGTGCTAACAGCCTTTTATAGGCATTAATCTGACTTAGCCCTCTCAACATTGGTATTATTACAGTTGTTATTTTACATACAGTGGAACTGAGGCACAGACACTTGCCAGGTTGGCTAGTCGCTAGCAGGGCCATGACTGATCCTGGAAGGCATGCTCTTCTCCCCCAGCCTACCTTCTGAAATTGTTATGCATACATATCTATCTCTCTCCCTAGACTCAAATAAGGTGGAAGTAGTAGTTAAATGGTAGAATTCTCACCTTCCATGTGGGAGAACAGGGTTCAATTCTCAGCCAGTGAACCTCATGTGCGGCCACCACCTGTCTGTCAGTGGACACTTGCATGTTACTATGACGCTGAACACATTTCAGTGGCGCTTCCAGACAAAGACAGATTAGGAAGAAAGAACTGGTAATCGGCTTCCAAAAAAATAGCCAATGAAAACCCTATGGATCACAACAGTCCCATCCCATTGTACATGGGTCACCGAGTCAGGGACCAACTTGACAACTGCTAATAACAAAGGACTAGAATATCGTTAAGGACTGGCCCAGGTATCATTCATCTTTGAGTTCTTCACAGTGTGCACCTAGCCTTGCAGACAGGAAGGGATAAAAGGAGATGGAAAGAAGCAACACAAAATATATTGAGCACCTACACTGAGAATTATATTAGGAGTTTCCACATTAGGTATCTGATTTAGCCCACCCAGCAATCTGAGGATACTTTTAACATCTCCTTTTTTTTATGGCAAATAATAGATTTCAGTTGCACTGAACTGGCAGGAGGGAATAACATATTAAAGGTCCTACTACTTGGTGCTTGCTGCTTTTATTGATCTACTTCCTGGGCTGCCCTCACAGTGGATTTCTTCAAGGGATGCCAGGTGTATACTAAGTTACCCCCTTTCCCTTCTTGTCTCCTTTCATCTAGTAGAATGCATTTACAAGGTCACAGTGAACTTTCCTCTATTCCAACAATGTTTTAGTGTTTATGAAACTTATGTACTCCTCACACAATTATTGCTATCCCCAATTTACAAATGGAGAAACTAATATACAAGAAAGTAAAGTTTCTAGTAAAGACAGAGAAGGGACAGGCAAACATATCCAATGATCAGGCAGCATTGGGCCTTCATATTTACATGCCACCTGTCAGCTAACACTGATTGCTCCCCGACCACTTTATATTAAGGCAAACTTTTCTCTTTGTCACCTCCCACTTCCTCCCTCCCCCCACCAGCCTGTTTTACTAATTCACAATGTCTGCTGGCTCCTGGAGGCATTGAATTTGTGCAGTACATCTCTATGAGATGGCAACCAGGCCTCCTTTGAATCAGTATCTTTGGTCTATGTCTCTTGAGTTCTGCATTCTGACATAGGTTTCATAGACCAGGCAGGTTATTACAGAAATCTGAAAATGGTTAAAATCCATTATTAGAAAACCACATAATCATTTCTGTAGATGCAGAAAAAGAGCTTTCATGTTCAGAGTTGTGCTGAAAGTTGTAGCCATTGCAATATGAAAAGAAAAAAGAAATGTAAGTTATTCGAATGTAAATAAGGAATAAAAACTATCTTCATATGCTATTTTTTTTTCTATAGAAAATCCAGAAGACTTTATGAACTTGGTGCTTATGGGAAAGCTTGGCTGCTAACCAAAAGTCAGCATTTCAAATTCAACACCCCCTTCTTAGAAAGTCTATGGGGCACTTCTACTCTATCCTATAGAGTCCCTAGGAATGAACTCCACAGCAGTAGGTTTGGTTTTGGTTTTGGTCATTTATTTAGCAGGTATTTATTGTCAATGGCTATTTTAAGGGATACAGGAGTGAGGAATAGAGAAAATCTTGGCCTTATGGGCTAATCTTTTATTTATTTAAAAGTATATTTATAATATGTTCATGATGATAAATACTCTGGAGAGCAGAAAAGCAAACTAAGCTTATTTATGTATATTTTAAAAATCTATGGCAATCAGAGAAGGCTTCATGGCAAAGAAGAAAGCCAAGCAGAGCCCTGAAGGGTGCGAGTGAGCAAGAGAGAGCTAGGGGAGATCACAATGGGCTGATAGAACAATGAGCTCTGCAAATGTTCCGTGTCAGAAGCATGCTCCGTGTGTTTGCCGAGGAAGATTGTGGTGCAGCATGAGCTAGTACAGTAGGATACAGTGTGAGGTCAGAGAAGTAAGCTGGGGCCACATCATATAAGCTCTGATGTTGTTGTTGTTGTTAGCTGCCAAAGAGAGTCAAACCCAACTCATGGTGACCCTACGCACCACAAAACAAAACACTGCATAATCCTGGGCCATCCCCGTGATTGGTTGTAGATAAGATAATTTTCTGTTGTGATCGATAGGGTTTTCATTGGTTGCTTTTCAGAAATAGATTGCCAGGCCTTTCTTCCTAGTCCCTCTTACTTGGGAAGCTTTGCTGAAACTTTTTCAATGTTGTAGCACCACACAAGCCACTGCTGACAGATGGGTGGTAGCTGCACATGAGGTGCTTTGGCTAGGAGTTAAACCTAGGTCTCCCACATGGAAGGGGGAATACTTCCATTGACCCACTAATGTCTTAATAAAAAAAAAAAAAAAAAAAATTTTTTTTTTTTTTACCTAATACCAAAACAGAAAAATCAAACCAGTTGCCATCGAGTCAATTCTGACTCATAGTTGGCATTTATTCTCCATGAGATGCAGGCTACTGGTGGCTTTACAGCAGAATTCTTATCTGTCTTATAAGATCACTCTGTCTTCTGTGCTAGGAATGGACAATGGTAAGTATAGAAACAGGAAAAGAACGAATTAGGATGCCATTGCAGTAATCTGGGAGAGAAATGAATGTAACTTGGACCAGATGTAATGCTGAGTTACCAGAATTCTTTTGAGGTCTGAGGTATTCATGACCCTTGCTGTCAAAGTGTTGAGTGCTCATGGCTCACAGTTAAGTATATCTCCACGAATTGAACTCAGCTAAAGGGGACTATCGTGGAGCCCAAATAATCATCCCCTGTCTAGAAGCAGACCATTTCCAATGAGTGGTAGACAGGGGGGTTCAAAGACACAGCTCTCTTGCCTCAATTTGGAGCAATTCTGAAGATCTGTCCCAGCTCCATAACCCCTTATGGGATGAATGAAATCCTCTGTTGCAGCTACATCATATTTCAATCTTTTCCTGTCCACTTCTCCTCCCTTCACTCCCTTACAGATGAGTTCCCAAGAGTCTGATCCAATAACCTCCCACACCAAATCTGTGTGACTCAATTTCTCTGGGAAACTAAGACAAGTGATGCATTTCTTATTTTCTTAACAAGAAGTAGTCACATTCTCCTACCTCAGTGAAAGGATGATAGGAAGTATAGTCAGCCTGTGTGCCTGAAAAAAAAGACAAACTTATTAATCGTTTGCAATGTCTATCATACATCTTTTTTGACAGCTAATAATAAGTATTAAGCAAAGAACTAGATATATGATTTTAGAGGTTATGTCTAGACTGGAGATACTAATCCAGGGTAGTATTTAAGATATGATACTAGATTAACCATCCACTTGTCATCGAGTTGATTCCAACTCATAATGACCTCCTGTGTGTCGGAGCAGAACTTTGTTCAATGGCTGGTTTTTTGAAAGTACATCACCAGCCATTTCTCCTGAGGTGCCTCTGGGTGGACTCAAATCTTCAACCTTTTGGTTAGCAGCTGAGTGTGTTTACCATTTGCATCATCTTGGGACTCTGATATTAGATTACATCCCCTAATAATTGAGTGTGGTTAGAGATGAGAAGATACAGGAGCCCTGGTGGCACAGTGGTTAAGTGTTCAGCTGCTAAGCGAAATGTCGGTGGATTGAACCCACCAGTAGCTCCATGGGAGAAAGATGTGGCAGTCCCCTTCTGTAAAGGTTTGGAAGCCTTGGGAACCCTATGGAGCAGTTCTACTCTCTCCTATAGGGTCGCCATGAGTCAGAATCAACTCGATGGACATGGGTTTGTTTAGGTTTAGAGACGACAACTGGTGTGAAGACTAAGATGTAGGGCATACCAATGTTTAGAAACCTAAGAGATAACAAAGAACCAGAAAAGGAGATGAGAAGTTAAGATACGCATATCTGTGCCTCAGCAACTTTAGTAAATACCCTAGGAAACTCCCACACTTGTACACAAGGAAACATGTATATAAATGTACATTGCAGCATTCCTTTTTTGTAGTACAGAATAAATGAAAACCAAAAAGAAAAAAAAAAAAAAAAACTTCCGTTGAGTTGATTCTGACTTAGTGACCACATAGGGTTTCCAAGGCTGTAAATCTGTATGGAAGCAGGCCGCCACCTTTTTCTCCTGTGGAGCCGCTGGTTTTAAACTGCCAAACTTTTGCTTAGCAGTTGATTTCTTTAACCACTGCGCCATCAGGGCTCTTTAGAATAAAGGAAGCACTCCAAATATCCACTAACGTTTAAGTATAAGTATTTGGTGGCAAAATTATTCATAGCAGTGAAAAATGGACTTGTGTTGCTTATATCAGTATGGATAAATGTCAAAAACATACTGTTGAGCAAAAACAGCCAATTTTACCATCATACATATAATGGGATACCATTTTTCTGAACTTTAAAAAATATTCAAAACAATGCCACAAATTACTTATGGGTGTGTTGCCGTCACTAATTGCTGTCAAGTCAGGGCTTTGAAGCAGTTCATTCTGGTTCAAACTCCTGCTGAGAATTTGCATTTCTAACAAGTTCCCAGGAAGATATACATAAGAATCGCCTGGAGATCTTGTTAAAACATAGATTCTGATTCAGCATACTGGAGGGTGAAAAGGCAAATTCTCAGCAGGGGCTGGAAATGAACCAGTTCAAAAGCCCTGAGAGTCAGGTTGATTTTTAACTTATAGCAACACCTGTGTAATAATAGTATAGGGCATACGTGGTGACGCTGTGCATCCTACAGTGGGGGGAAGGATGGGAAAAGGAGTGTACATGGCTATTATTCTCTGATATTATTCTGAATGTTTGAAAAAAGATGTCTTCCCATATTGCTGTTGTAAAGCACTTAAAATATTAATAAAATTAGCTCTTTTAGGTGTCTTCCTTAACCATCGCTTATAAAATGATCCATGGTAGGGATCTTTCATTCCCTTGTGTATTCCAAAGCATCATAACAGCAGTAGTAGCAGTGACGATGATGGTTATAATGTAACATTTATTTAGCCTACAATGTAACCAGCACTGTGCCAGCTAAGCCTTTCTCCTACATTATTCAATTCTTACAATGATCCCTGAGATAAAAAGATGATTATTACTCTTACTTTGCAGATGAGGGAACTGATGCCTAGAGAGAGTTAATAAATCCCCCCGTCTCACTGTTAATAAGTGGCAGAGCTAGAATTTGATGCGTCATTGTCAGACACAAGAAAATATTCTCGCTTGCAATGCTACACCCTTCTCTGTGCATGGTGTGAGGCTTGGAGCCTGCGTTCATAAAACTCAAGGAAACAGGAAGTGAGCCTGATATTTGCCCTGTTCCTCTTCTGTGTGAAGTATCGAGCCGTAGGGTAGCAATAAAACATCATCAAAGTCTTCTTTCTAATGGAGCCTCCTGAGTTCCCGGGGCAATGAACCCATTCCTGCCCTGAACTCTTTCCATCCTCCTGCATGTTTCTTCAGAACAGAGGGTGCCATGATGCCCCATGTTTCTTCTTCTGGGGAAATTAATTTCATTCAATTGATCTGAACTTAAAATCACAGGTGGGCATGACCTCATAGAACTTTATCTCAACCCTCTCATTTTACAGTTTGAAAGGAAAAGGCCGAAGAAGTGACATCCTTGTTACATACAACTTCCTGCATTACTGGAACTCAGGGGTTCTCAATTTGATTTGCACAGTAGAATCATCTGGGAAACTTTAAAAAATTCTCCTGCCGTGGTCACAGTTCCAGATACTCTGATTTAATTGGTCTGATGTAGAACTTGGCATTGGCATTTTCTTAATCCTCCCAGGTGTTTCTAACGGGAAGCCATGGTTGAGAGTTTCTGCATTTCTGTGTCCTCATACTGGCACATTCTCATGCACAGATATGTGATCTTAGTGACTTGGGCCATTCTTCTCATTTGCCAATAGAGACGAGTCGAGTTAGAGTAGTATTGCTCTTTCAGCATATACTCAGAGCCCTGGTGGCACAGTGGTTGAGAGCTCAGCTGCTAACCAAAAGATTGGCAGTTCAAATCCACCAGCTACTCTTTGGAAACCCTATGGGGCAGTTCTACTCTGACCTATAGGGTCCCTATGAGTCAGAATCAACTCGACAGCAAGGGGTTTGTTTTTAAGTCATCGTGTGCTTTGACCACATACAGGTCTTTTGCTATGCCAGTTTTTTTTTTTTTTTTTTTTTAAAGAAGGGAAGAAGATGATGAAGTATTATTTTTAGCAGCTACGAATGAAATGTGTTTGTGAGTAATGGCAGTTCAGAAAGTTAAGGCTGAGATTTAGTTCTATTTCAGAAATATGTGGAAGCCTAACTTCACTTAATGTAATTCAATTTTATTTAAAGAAGCAGTTGTCAAAGTTTTTCTGTAAAGGTCCAGATAGTAAATATTTTAGATGGGTCATAAAATCTGAGTTGCAACTACTCATTCTGGCATTAACCCACTGCCGTCCAGTCAATTCTGACTCATAGCGACCCTGTAGGACAGAGTAGAACTGCCCGTAGGATTTCCAAGGCTGTGAATCTTTACAGAAGTAGACTGCCACATCTTTTTTTTCTTGGAGAGGCTGGTGGGTTCAAACTGCTGACCTTTCAGTTAATAGCTGAATGCTTTAACCACTGCACCACTCTAGCATTATAGCTCATCAATATGCAAATCAATGGGTTGGCTTGTGTTTCAATAAAACTTTATTTACAAAAGTAAGTAGTGGCCTAAATTTGACCCAAAGGTGTAGTTTGTCAAAGCCTAAAGTGTCAGATTGAACCAGATACTGTCTGATAGTGATCTAACACTTAAAAATCCAAAATTCAATTAAAATGTGTTTCTTAGAGTATGAGGCATTTCTGAAATTACGAAAAAAATCTTCGGTGATGTTTTAGTATGCTACTCACATATTCAAATGTATGTGAGTCCCCAGTAAGAGTAAAAACAGCGTTTAATCTAGCATCTTTTGAGCATTTGCATCTATTTAGTACATCCTACCATTGGTGCAATTTACAAATGCATATATTTTTTCTTCTTAATAAAAATAACAAAATTAGTAGAAGTAGGCTGCTAAACTCCAGTAGCAGTCAACTCTTTACCTGGAGAATGGAAAGGCAGTGAACACTAGTCATTTAATGATTTCAATTTTAGGATGGTTTCATTTAAAAACATACATATAAAACTTTCACAATAATTGCATCATCTGAATCACAGGTTTTAGTTTCATCCCAAACCACTGCCACTTATGAAAACCTGTCCTTACTTGATTTACGTCTTTGAACAAAGCTAGAAAAGTAGTGTCAGAATGGAAAGAATCTTTGTTGTGTTCTAAGAATTTATATAAGAGCTTGGAAAGAAGAAAAATGTCTTCCACTCACAATTTCTTCAGCTTCTAAATGTCCACCAAGTTCCTATTACAGAGGACTTTTAGGAACAGGATAAGGTGGCCTTAAAGCCCTGCTATGACTTTCTTTGCTATGAGTCGGAATCAACTTGACGGCAGCAGGTGGGTATGACTTTCTTCCGCAAAACAACAATGAATAAAATAACCACTCACTTTTGTGCTAATAAAAGGCCATCTTCCAAAAGTAAGGAAGTAAACAAAGCAGAACTACCCAGAAGGAGTTGTCATGAAGAATTCCACATGAAGTACAGCATTCAAGGCACGAAAGGGGTTGTTTTGAAATACGTTACCTGGATTTGGAGATTTTCAGGGAATGAGTCATTCACTCAACCCACAGAGGCTGGAAAACTGATCAAGGACTGAAACTGTGCCATAACCAGGTTGCATTTGTTAAATAGAAAGTCAGGGAAAGTAGGGAAAAGTTTTAGAGTTGGCCAGAGAGGAAACGAAAGAAGAGGATTCCATTTAATAAGTTCAGCTTAGGTCAATGTTTGAAGAATGAGAGAGCGTGGCATACTTGGCAAAATACTGGCAGCTTGGTTTGTCTGGAACGTTAAACTTATGGGAATAAGACTAGACTGAAAATTTGAACAGATTGTAGAGAAGCTTTCCAAGTAATGTTTTGGGGTTTCATGCTTTGGGCAATTCAGAATCACTGAAGGACTTTAGCAAAGCAGTGATCTAATTAGTTTGTTTTCCAGAAGATTCTTCTGGCAGTACCAAGGTATGGCACTGAGCAGTGAAGAAAATGGGAGACAGTGTGTATACATGCTTTGGGGAGATTGAAAGGGGGTTACGGTTACCTAGGTGAGAGATGATGTTGTTTGGATCAAGGCTGAATGGCGATACAGAAAGGTATGAATTTAACACAATTTTGGTAGGTAAAATCTTCCACATTTGTTGACCAGTGAAATGTGGGGTAAGAATAAGGAATCAAGGAGTGCTTCAGGTGTCTTACAGAACAATTGACTGTTGTTGTTGTTGTGCTGTTAGGTGCTGTTGAGTCAGTTCTGACTCATAGTGACCCTATATACCACAGAACAAAACACCGTCCTGTCCTGCACCGTCCTTAAAATCATTGTTATGCTTGAGCCCATTGTTGCAACCACTGTGTCAATCCATCTCATTGAGGGTCTTCCTCTTTTCCACTGATCCTCTACTTTACCAAGCATGATGTCCTTCTCCATGGACTGATTCCTCCTGACAACACGTCCAAAGCACATAAGACACAGTCTCGCCAGTCTTTCTTCTAAGGAGCATTCTGGTTGTACTTCTTTCAAGACAGGTTTGTTCATTCTTTTGGCAGTCCATGGTATATTCAATATTTTTCGCCAACACCACAATTCAAAGGCGTCAATTCTTCTTTGGTCTTCCTTATTCCTTATTAATTATAAGGAAGAACAGTTGATTAACACAGGAATAATGAAAAGGAGAAATGTGTCTGAGATTTTGATATACGATGGGATAAAATAATCTACAGAGTTGTGTTTCTTCTAGATATTCCCCCAGCTTCTGTGATGTGTGTTTTAAACTCACTTATTCTTATTACTTAAACTCATAAGTCATCATAAATGTAAACATGGACTATGTAATTAACCTACCAATGCTCATACCCTTGAACGACACGTAAGAATTATTTTGTCCAAAAGCTGTATAGGAGACAAATATAACAGTCAAAAGATTTAATGCTAGGCAATATGTATGAAGAAAAAAAAAATTTTTTTAAAGCAAATAGTCCAAGAATTTGTATCTGAATATATAAAACACATAAAAACAAGTAAGTTCTGGAAATACAAGGTCAGAGGATTTAGGAACTGAGCTGTCTGGGCCTGTCACTCAATTCTGGCACCAACACTGAGTATCAATGGTGCGTCTGTGCCAAGTCAATAAGTCAGAGCCTTTATAATGATTTATTCTCTTCAGACTCTTTACTGACTTATTTGGGTGAAAAAGTAAGGGACTCAGCCATAGAACCACCATATAATATCAGCCCAAGACGAGCTTGTTGTGTTATACCCATTCTTTCCATTCTCCAATGTCAGGGGGTCATTTGAGCAAGTGGAACTTCATTTATGAGAAGCTTCCTATGACTAGGCTGAGGGATGAGCCATACAGCAGCCTCTTCCCTCTTTTTGACCATTGCGTCCCAATAAGTGGAGCTCTGGTTTTACAGCCTTGGCTCTAAGATTATGTAACCTCACAAAGGTTATAATAAAAATTAAAAAAAATATAGATATATCACAGTTCCAAGAATTATATGGCTGGTAGCTTACGGGCGACAAGTTCAGTTTTGTACATGTTGATTCTGTGGGCCTTGTGAATTATTGCTGGGGGATATCCAGAGGCTAATATACCAAATGCTTATAAGAATTCCCTTTCAAAAATATTCAGCTTCCACCAATCCTCTAAAAAACCATTCTTATAAATTATGGTGACCTCGTTCTCTATAAAGGAGCCCTGGTGGTACAATGGTTCAGGTGCTTGGCTGGTAACCAACCACCGACCTCTGTGCAGGAGAGAGATGTGACAGTCTGCTTCTGTAAAGATTTACAGCCTTGGAAACCCCATGGGATCATCACGAGTTGGAAACCACTCAGCAGCAGTGGATTTAGTTTCGGTTTGGTGTTCTTTATAATAATGGCTACTTTATCATATTTTATCACGGAATCAGTCATTAGTTCCCCAAAGAAGCTTATTTTTAAGACACTTGCACCCACCTATAGTTTTCTAGGAGCCATGGTGCCACAGTGGTCAAGAACTCAGCTGCTAACCAAAAAGTCGGCAGTTCAAATCCACCAGGCTCTCTTTGGAAACCCTAAAGGGCAGTTCTACTCTGTCCTACAGGGTCGCTATGAGTTGAAATTCACTTGATGCCAACGGGGTTTTTTTGGATTATAGTTTTCTAAGCATTTATTATGTACAAAACAGAATGTCCTAGGCTCTGGAGAAAGTACCAAGACATATAAGTCATAATTTTGTCCACAAAGCACTCAATTCATTAAAATATTTGCCCTCAGTAATCCTGTGGCAATGAGTCATCTTCGTCTGATACAGATCAAAGTTGCAAATAAAAACCTCAGAGTTAATATTCACAAGCTAGTGTTTACATTTTAATGATAGTAAGGCTGACGTACCATTGTATTCAAAAGAAGCCAAGATGGGCAGCTGTTTCGAAAAGGAGTTAAAATGTGCTATGTTGTGAGATGACCCATGGATGGCAATCACGAGGTCTAATGTTAGACCGAAATCTACTATTCACTCGCTGAGGGACCTTGGCGACATCACCTCAGCGTGCTTACCTCCTCTGAACTGCAAAGTGGGTGCTGGTGTTGCAAATCTTCCCCTGATCTTATCACAATGTAGGATTCATTGTAAGATCTCTAATTTTTTTTTCAATGAATGAGCGAATGTCTTTCCTCCTGAAATGACCATGGTCTTTGAAATATGACCTGAGTTTGAGTTCCAGCTCTGATACTCACTAGATTTTAATCCCAATTTCTTTCCTAATCTGGGAAATAGGTAGAGATACCTATTTCATAAACTTTTAATGAGGAGGAGGGATAACATAACCAATGCACTTGCCCCATTGTTTCAATAGTTGGCTTTCCATACATGGTAGGTTTTATTCCTGTCATAAAATTCTTTAATCTAAGAGCCTTTGATTCTTTAGGATCTATCATCTTTCTACCTTGACACAAAAGAGTAGGTGAGAGAAAGAGAAGGAGAATTTTGAAAATGAAAGGAAAAATGTTCAGGTAGGACCCTGTTGAGAAGGAAAACCTGTTGAGGGAACCTAGAATATTGTAAAGAGAACAGGAACTGGGGTAAACATGTTATTGTAGCATCCTATTGTGGTTTATCCCTGGAACACAAACTATTCTGGCCAAAGGATTATTTGCATAATCACGAGTGGGAAGAGGGGGTTGAAAACAGATTGAAGAGTAGGGAGTGTGACTTTCCCTTCTGCCAACCTCCTACAGAGCTCATCATGGTTCAGAGCATCAATGGGGCTTAGTGGTTTGACAATAGTGAGAAAAGTTTTCTCAATAGACGATGATAAACAAAGGTGATTAGTACAATAAGGATAATTCTGGATTCCCACATTAGATATAATTTCACCGAAGAGTCTAAATGAAGGTACTGAATTTTATGATTTGTGTGTATGTGTATGTGTGTGTAGGCAATTATACTGTGGTCAAGCAGTTGCTTTCTCGTTTTTATTAATGTTTTTAGAAACATTTCATATTCATCTCATTTTTTAATCACTTAGGTCTTTGCTTATGTATATTATACACAGACACACAGACACACAGACACACAGACACACACACACAAAGCATCTTCAAAGCTCCAAAATACCACTTTTTTTTTTTTCCTTTGGAAACCCTGGTGGCATAGTGGTTAAGTGCTACGGCTGCTAACCAAAAGGTTAGCAGTTCAAATCCACCAGATGTTCCTCGGAAACTCTATGACCAATCCTTTTCTGCCCCATAGGGTCATTATGAGTCCAAATTGACTCCATGGCTGTGGATTTTGTGTTTGCCATCAGTAAGTTAAAGGAGGTTAGCATTGTCTCCTCTCCTTCTTTCAAGTGATACAAGCCCTGAACTTTTCCTTTCTCAAGTGATACAAGCCCTGAACTTTTCCTTTCTCAAGTGATACAAGCCCTGAACTTTTCCTTTCTCAAGGAAACTTTTTCTTTCTCAAGAGTTTGACTGTGAGTTTGCTGATCATACTCCTGACATGCCTGAAGAGAAGCATCTTATAATGAAAGGCATTCTACATGTAAGATACTGTCATGGTCACTAGTTTGAAAAAACTTCATTAAAACATGAAAGTGAGGCTCCAGTAGCTTAAGCATATTCTACGTGACACAATTGGTATGTGTGGGTAGACCATGAAAGGAATAGTTTTTGTTTTTTATATTAAA
The DNA here is from genome assembly GCF_024166365.1 of Elephas maximus indicus. NCBI lineage: Eukaryota > Metazoa > Chordata > Mammalia > Proboscidea > Elephantidae > Elephas > Elephas maximus. The sequence continues at coordinate 16,511,030 of NC_064830.1, forward strand.
TATTTAGTAGAAAGAGGCAAGTGCAAAACAGACAACTATATAAGATGAACTATATAAGATGATTCTCCTTCTGTTTTATTTTCCTTTTAGCTTTACTCGTTGGATTTTAGTTTAAAAATTATTTCAAAAGATACTGAGTGTTATAAGGTATAACATGTCTTCCATCCCCACCCCCATCACCCACTCCAGTCTTATTCCCCTGAGGTACAACTATAAACTTTTGTTTACTTTCTTTCAGGCAGAGTAAAATAACTGTACAAGAAGCAAACTTGTATATGTATAAAGGCTCAAATACGATAGAAGTTTATTTCTTGCTCATAAAAGTATGAATAGATTTTTCCCTTCTGGTGGATGTCGCTCTTCCAAGCAGGGATCAAGAGGCCCAATTTTTCCATCTTGGGGTTCCACCACCCTTGTCATGGATTGAATTATGTTCCCCCAAAAATGTGTGTATCAACTTGGTTAGGCCATGATTCCCAGTATTGTATGGTTGTCCTCCATTTTGTGATTGTAATTTTATGTTAAAAGGATTAGGGTGGGATTGTAACATCACCCTTTCTCAGGTCCCCTCCCTGATCCAAGGTTAAGGGAGTTTCCCTGGGGTATGGCCTGCACCCTCTTTTATCTCCCAAGAGATAAAAGGAAAGGGAAGCAAGCAGAGAGTTGGGGACCTCATACCACCAAGAAAGTAGGACCAGGAGCAGAGCATGTCCTTCAAACACAGGGTACCTGCACCTGAGAAGCTCCTCGTCCAGGGAAAGGTTGAGGACAAAGACCTTCTTCCTGAATCCAACGCCCTGAATTTGGACTTGTAACCTACTAGTCTGAGAAAATAAATTTCTCTTTGTTAAAACCAGCTACTTGTGGTATTTCTGTTACGGCAGCACTAGATGACTAAAACAACCCTCAATACATAACATCCCAAAGTCACACTAGGGGACTTCTCTGTCACAGGCAGTCAGTAGAGGAGAAGCTCATGGAGGGTGGCTAGTGTAGCTTTTTCTGGGTAGATTTGGAAATTGTGTAACGGTATACAGCCATCTAACCATGTTCCATTGGCTAGAACTCAACCACATTGGCATACCCAACTGCAAGGGATCCTGGAAAATGTAGTGTGTACGTATGTAAAAATTTGCTTGTGAATAATGAGGATGGAGTCACACTATATGCACACTTTCATGTAAATCGCTTTTACCCTGTTAGTCAGTATAGGCCCGCCTCATCATTTTTAGTCGTGACATAGTGTAAGACATGTAAGAATGTTCATGTTTTATTTAACCAGTCTATATGGTATTATTTTTTAAATCGCAACAACTTTCAGGACACAGTAAAATCTTACTCCATGTAATGATATGTTTTGGATATTTGATAATTGAAATTTTATCATTTTAAGCATTACTTTTATGATTTTAAATTATTTTTGCATGACACACTTTCTAAATCTATTACCTAGTTAGATGCATTCTTATAAATCATAGACTAAACATAATTTAACAATTGTATTTATGACTGGCTGAGAAAATGGCTCTTTCCAAGCATTCAATTGGTTTTCCATTTTCCCCAGTCTTCTTGACTAGTTCTTGCCTCTGGTCTGTGAACGTAAACAATGTATGTTAATTTGGGATCAAAATGTAAAAGACCAACTGAAAGCTTTAGTTTTCCATTTCCCTGTCTTGGCGACCAAGAAGACCTCTCATTGATATGGTGCAGTCACTCACTAGATCAAAGCAACACGGATTGTCAAGTTACCACATGGAGGATAAGCACCCTGGAGATTTGCTAAGATTGCAGCAGAATAATTGTGACCAAGAAAAGTAAATGTTTATTGTATTAACTTCCTAAGAAATTGTGTTTTTTTTTTTTACTACCAAAGTAGAGGGTCAGCAAGAAAGGAAGACCCTCAAAAAAGATGGATTGACACAGTGGCATCAATAATGGACTCAAGCATAACAACAATTGTGAGGATGGTGCAGGACTGAGCAGGTTTCATTCTGTTGTGCATAGAGTCATTGTGAGTCTGACCTGACTCAACAGCACCTAAAAACAACAAAAAGAAGTACCATTTCTATCTTGACTAATAAAATGGCTATGGAATATTATTTAAAATATTGATTATATTACTAATATTGATGAATATTTCTGTAGGGTATTATAGCTTACATAAGGTTTTCCTAATCATTACCTTATGTGACTTGTACATTAACATATGTACTGTGGCAGACACTTTTGGAATGGTTCCTATTATGTTATTCAACATTTCTAAGTTTATATTATTTTACTTTGTGTGGTAGCATATCTTCTTTATCATAGGAAATTTTGTGCTGGTGCATAAGCCTTCTACTCTATTGCTACTTTTCAAGCTATCTTATGTGGTTTTAGTAGGCAAATATCTAATTTTTTTTTTTTTTTTGTAAAAGAAAAAGTAAGTTTTCTCAGAATGAGAACCTGAGAACCTGCCTTCTGAGGAAGCTGTTTAACTCTGAACACTCAGAACTTAGAGCCTTTATTCCCTACCAGTATTTTCTTTAAAAAAGGGTACTCAAAACTGCTGCCCTGTCTGCCCAGTTTTAAGAGTGGTTCTGTTGCTGGAATAAGGTTCTTGCCTCTCACTGGCCAAGAATGAGCAGGTAAGGCACGCAGAGTTTTCCACAAGAGCAAAGCTTTATTGAAAAGCAGAGAGAAGGAGGGCCTAAGCAATGCATACCCACCCATCTCTCAGAACAAAAGACCCACCCAAGTTTTTAAAAGTTCTTGGGTGGGAAAAGATTCATCTTTATTCACAGACATAGGCGGGGATATATAAACTACGGTGCACGCAAGCAGCAGCTTTCCAAGATGGCTCCTGTCCTGGAGGCCTCTGGGATTCATAGCAGGATGTATTATAAGGTGTTGCACCTGTGCAGTGTCCCAGCTGCTGCTGCTGCAGCCCCTCACTGCCCCTGGTGGAAGGTCACGCAGTGGCCACAGGTGGAAGTTCTGCGCATATCCCTGGGGCTGGTTTTCTCCAGCTGCTTCTGGAAGCCAACTTTAAAGAAGTTTGCGGGCTATTTTCTGATACCCCGCCCCATTGTTCTGGGGAATAGCTTTGTTTCTGTGTCCTGGCCCACTTCTTGTTACCTTGTTTGCAGGTTTGAGGGGTGGGGCAGGGGCTCTGTTCCCTGTCTTAGCTCTGTTGCAATCCTTGTTTTTTCTAGGTTTCCTGTTACTTAATTCCATCATTTCTTGCCTTGCTTCCTCCTTTATACAACACTTAACTCAGTCTCTAGGAATATTGGGGAAGTCTATATTCCAATATATTTCCAATAGGAAGTAATTGAATTGAGGTTGAGAAGGTCTGTATGCTAGTCCTGCCTGATGCTGACTTGGGGTCTTGTTCAGCAGAAGTCAAGTTCCTTTTTGGATTTCACTTTTTTCTTCAGTAAAATTATGGGTCTGGGTATGATTATCAATTAAGTTTTTCTGGTTATAATTAATATCATCTGTCTTAAAGACTGAAATCTTGTAATCAGGCAGCAATAAAAACAAGAGTTAACACAGAGTCAGTATTTACTGTGGGGCAACCCATAGGCTATGCACTTTGATATCATATCTCATTTAAACACACTTTTGAGATTCTCTTCTTATTCCCATTTTATGCATGTGAAACTGAGGCTTAGAAAGGAGAGTAGCATGTTCAAGGTCGTACAGAGTGTAAATGAAGGAGCAGTCAGTTGAGTCTGCAGGCAGTTAATTCCAGAGCCTTAGTTTTTGACCTTTGTATGCTACTGTAAGCAAATATAAATGGCTGCTACATAGGTCCTCAGAAAATCCATAAAAATGAGCAAAAAGTGCTGTAGTTCTTATCTAGAAGCCAGGCCATCGTGTCTGCCCTTATTTGGAGCCTCTTTCACACCAGCATTTGGTGGTCTACACTTACACTACCTGTCAAGGGGCTAACCAGTTCCTAAGCAGCAGAGATGACTACAGCCACTAGGCTAACTTTCCACACTTTCATAGACTCCATGGGTAAGGAAATGTGTCCATATGGATTTAGACAGTTTATTATTCATTGCACAAGAGGCAACATGAGCCGCATGTTCACATGGGTTCCACACGTCCCCGAAGTCCCAAGACGGTTATGCAGAAATGGATCCAGGTGAGCCTTGTGTTCACAGGGGTCTGCATTCCAGCTGAGGAACACGAGTTTAGGAAACTCCCAATCTTATAAGGGGCTAGTAGCAATCCTACCTAATCTTTGTCCCTAGGGGAGACATTCACTTCACTATCCTCGTCAGAAAACAGATCTGCCCTTTGCCCTGGAGGGAGTTACTAGCATCCAAGGCTGTTATGTAAACGTTCTTGTAAACATACTCTGAGACGCCATGAAAAATAGTCTCCTGACACTACTGAAAGGTGAAAATGTTCCCAGAAGTGAAATACTCCCACGTATGTGCCCACCCATTAGATTACTATAGCATCGCCATTGCTCAAACTTCTCTTCTCAGCCAAGACTGGTGCTGTAACATGGTATGTGGAGTGTGGATGAGGAGTTTCCCACAAGTTACACAGAAGGCTCTTTTTCTGAAGCAGCTGGTCTGAGTATAAATTGGTATAATTCTTTTGGAAAACATTTTGGTAATATGAACAAAGAGATATCAATGTCATGATACAGATTTAATAGAAATCCCAGGTGTAGGAATCAACTCCAAGGGAATAATTACAAACCACTGGAAAAAATCTGTACGATAGTTTCTTTGCTGTAGCAAAATCTCAGACATAATCTAAAGAGTGGGAAAATAGGTAAATTATGGCACATTTTCTTGATGAAATATCACTGTATCATTCAAAGTGTTGGTTTTGGAATCTTTCAAATAAGAAGACATACACTTTTGTAATGCCATGTGAAAAAGTAGGGTTAAAATTGTGTGCATAACATGAGTACAAGTGTGAAACACACACACATTACTCTTAAGGGGAAAAAGATGAAGGGAATTCACTAAATACTGCTAAGATTTTGTTGAATTGCACTGATGGAATGAAGAATAACATTTTTTTTTTCAACTTCACAATTCTCCGATGATTTTGGATATATGGCTATAGTTTAAATTTTTAAAAAGCATAAAATTATTTTTGTAATGATCTATTAATATTATCAATTAAACAGTAATCTCTCAATCTTAATCAGATACTACCAAGCATCATTCTTCTTTTTATGGTCAAGTCCTTTTATTTGTTGCGTTTATTAATGAATATCTCTTCATCAAAACACTTAGTCTGCAAACATGATGTAACATCCAGAACTTTGTAGTGAGGTCCCAAAGCAGATTCAGAAGGTGATGGTGTTACAAGTTGGCTTTTCTTGGGAAGGGGTCCCGTAGAGTGACCTTGCTTTCCCATGTTGAGTTAAACACAAATGATTGGCCTACGGGCAGCAAAAATAAGGGATTTAGAGGGCACAAGAGTGGCCTCAGGCAACACCTTTCCCAGAATTCCATCATGATTCTATACGAGCCCCCCCTTTCCCATCCCGTTACCTTCAAGTTGATTCCTACTCCTAGTAACACTGCAGGACAGAACAGAACTGCCCCGTAGGGTTTACCTCTTACTCAACTTGCTGGCTCCGCCTTTCATTGATAGCACTTTCTATCAACAGCACCTCTCCTGTCCTAACTCTGTCTAGCTTTCCCACCCCACTATTCACCCCATACTCTGAAATCTAACCACACAGAATTCTTTTTAGCTCCTAGAATGTTCTAGGTTCTCTTTTGCTCGATGCCTTCCCACATGCTGTGTCCCTTTCCCATTGAGCTCTTTGCCTCTCCAGCTCATCTTCACCCAAACTAACTCTTATTCATGGTTGGAAATCTTTCTTTCTAAAATGCCTTTTCCATCTCCCTGAGTCTGGATTAGGTGTCTCTTCTGTATTGTCAATGTTGAGAAATAAAACCCTGCTGGTGGAAATGCAAGATTATGTGTTGCCTGCTTGTATGCAGAGTTCTGTTATGATTTTTCTGCCCCACCCTCCCCCCAAAAGTATATTTTCTAAAGAACTTTCTTTAGGATCCTGGGTGTCCAATGTGCCCTAGTAGGTGAAGGATCCACAAAAGGAAAAAAGAGCCACACAGTCTCTAACATCTTTGACCAATACAATGATTATGTTGCATTCCCCAGGAGGCTTTCTGCTAATGTACCTAAACTAGAAACCTCCTAAAACCAATAACATGGGATGGATCAATGGATATTTCATTAGAGCAAACCCAGCTGCCAACTAACAGAATGGACTGCATTCTGTCCTCAGTCTTCCTACTGTCCAAGGCAGGGATGGTTTTTGCTGAGATTAGTGATTTGAGCTGAAGAAGCTAAAATGCCTTTTAGAATATAATTCATGTTGACAGTTCAATCCTTTGTTTTTTTTTTTTTTCCCTTCTGAAGAAACCTGGCATGTGGTATTTACTGTGCCTTAACTATGTCAAATAGAACTTTCAGTGTGGTTTGCCTTCCCACCCACGCACAACACATTTTGCAGACTTGACAGGGATGGATCAGCCGAGTGCAGGAGCAAACAAAAAATCAAAAATACCCCTCCTCCAAAAAATACCCCTTGGTGTGAAACTCTTTCTGAGAAAGATTGGCCTATTTCCTTAAAGCAGAAAAAAAAAAAAAAAAAGGTTTTTCTTAAGACTCATGTTTACTCAGATAGCAATTCCGTTTCTAGCACAACGCGATGTAGTTGCTTCCCACGGATTTTTAGGAAGTTGCAGAGATGCTAATGCAGTGAGTTTTTGCCATGAGTGAGTTATGCTTCTCACATTGCTTATTAGAAGGTAAATGCATAATTATATGGCACACTCATATAAGAGCAATAAACTTTATGGGAGTATTTATAAAACAGTATGTTTACATCAGTGGTGCTATACAAGTAACAAATAATAATAACATTGTGAAGAAAATTAGCTCCTTAGATGCACAACATTTAATATGTAGCTCTGTATAATTAATATCCTGGCAATTCAATGTGTTACTCATTTTCTTTTTTTTTTTTTCCCTCCCCTTTAGTAGGAAGAAAGAAATAGAATTTGTTTAATTCAATATGGCATTTTCACAGTAGTATAAAGCCAAGAGATATCATGCTGGAGTAATCTTATTTCCTACCCCATAAATTTGAAACTGAGCCTTAATTTATTAATTTACACAGTGCCCAATTGTATTATTTGTAAATAGTGTTACTTCTCCATTGTTATCTTCATTTCCATGCCTAACATGTCCATAAGATTTTTTTTTCAAAGAATTTTATATACATTTATTCAGTAGATCTCAATGGGACCAATTTTGTCCCTCAAGGGAATTTGGAAAGGTCTTAGAAACATCTTCAGTTCTCACAACTGGGAGTGGGGATTTCTATTGGCATCTAGTAGGTAGAGGCCAGGAATGCTACAAACATCTTACAACGCACAGTACAGCCCACACAACAAAGAATTATTTGGCTCAAAATGTCAATAGTGTATAGGTTGAGAAGTTTTACAGTAGCTCATTGGTCATTAAAACCATTCTCCATGGTAGAGATAATTTTATGCATGAAAAAACTTGGGACTAAATGAGATAAGAGATTAATCCAGTATAAAACTGCATGACACGAAGTGAAAGAATTGGGGTTGGAACTGAGGTCTTCAGAGTCCAAATACCTGCACACTTGCCTCAGGCCTTTTCTTTAGTGAGCCCTGATTGCATTGAGTTGAGTATTTTCTGAAGCAGACAGCATATGTTCTACACACAAGAGAGTGCGCACGTGCCTGTGACACATCTGCCTTATGTAACAATACTCCAGGACCATTCTTACATTAGTGATTCACAGCCTAAGAGGTAGGAAGAAAGGAACAATGTGCCTTTGTGTACAAGTATCTTGTCCCTTTCCATATTCTGCCTTCCTCTCTCACTTTGTTGATAATTCCTGACCATTCTCCTGGGGAATACGTCACATCTTGGAGACAAATTGGATCCAGCAATGTGTAAAGTAAAACTATTGTTAAATAGAAAACTATTCAGCACATGTATTTTGCTGAAATCTACAGTCATTCCAGAAAATGGTCCCTAGGAACTAGAGAGTTTAGAGTCTAGGCAAAATTATGAAGAGAACAAAGCCAATCTTTGGCCCTGCCCTCCTCTTTCTGTTAATTCCCCCAAAGGCATAGCCGTCCCCCTTGTTCTTCATTTACTGGCCTGGGATTCTTAGTGACATCCCCACCAATGCTTCTCAATTTAAAAAAGTTACACTTTTCCTCATATCTGGGTTAGTCAACTAGTCAATTTGACAATATCGTGTGTTCATGTGCTAGTGGGAAATGGTTTGTGGGCCCCTTTGTATTAGATTTCCATAAAGGTCTATCTTCCTTTCTAACACACTAGGGTCACTCATATTGTTGCTTTTCAACAGGTACATGGTCCCTACCAGATTCACGTGGAACTTTTCATACTGCTCAATGGGCTTTCAGGGTTCTTTCAAACATATCCTTATACATAGCTTCCGAAAGCCAGGGCTACAGTGGAAAGAACAAGGTATTAGAATGACTTCTAACAAATCTTTTCCCCACAAAACAAAAAAGAAGAGCAATTCGGTCTTGTTATTTTTCTATGGCCAACAATAATGCTGCCTCCTCATCTCCCAGGGCCACTCATGTTAATAACACTTTTGCCTTTTCACTAAAGCATTGCTTTACCGGAACACACAGCGAAAGGGCCTTTCCTCTTCACTATTTAGCTGTCACTGTCACCGCTTAATAAATAGTTAAACAGCAGTGACTCAGATTGCAGGTGCCAGTTTGGCCTCGGTGATTGTCAAATGGACCCATCCCAGCTAATTTCGGTCTTCAACAGCTCCGCTCAGGATGGCTAAAGTCAGGTCCTCTGCCAACACATCCCGGCAAATTCCAGGACTGAGGAGGGCAGGGGGAGGGCGTGAGGAGAGGAACTGGGTTTAGCGGTATCCAGGTGTAAGGGGCATGGAAGGAAGACTTAGGAAGAAGGAATGTCATACCTCTGAGTCAATAAATGATTTACCCTCAAGGCTCTGAGCATTATCCCTCACCTCACAATCTCTGGAGGCAGAACACCTGGCTCTGCCATTTCAGGTGTCAAACTGGTTAGTCAGGTCTCTGCACACCTGCTGTGAAGAGTAAGAAGAGAGCATCTTGACACTTAACACAAGTTCTTTGTGAGTTGCTTCACACTTGCTTACCAGCTATCCACTTGGCCCAAACACTCCAAGGCAGAAGATGCTATCTTTGTCATGTAGTCACTTGGCTTAGTGAAAGAACATTCACATGTTGTTCTGGGTCATACCCACATTCTGACATTATTTACTAGCGATGAATATTTAGTCCCATCCCCACCCATGCCTCTCAACTGAAAAATGATGTACTGGTCACCATATCTCTGTTGCCCAGTTAGCCTATTGGACAATGTCATATGTTTGTGTGCTACTGGGGAATGCTTTGTAGGCATCAAGGGTGCCAGAATGTGATGATGGATATCTGCAAATAATTTTGTGAATTAAAAAAAAAAACACAAAAACTAACAAGAACAGCTCCACAACACTCAAACAACAAAATCTACTAAGTGCCCACAGTGTATCAGACATTGTGTGTTTGGCCCTGAGAACACTCAAGCCTAATTTCCGAGCTCAGGAAATTCAGAGGAAACAACCAGTTACTAAATAATTTGATTAACCCAATAATTGTGGAATGCATACCGCGCTTTAAGAGAAGAGAGCGTAGACTCTTCATTACTTGGAATTGGGGAGAGGAACTTTGGGTTGGTAAGAGAGAATGTGAGCCACACATTATATATGGCTTCAAAATTTCAAGTTGTATGGCTAGCAAACAAGGCTGCCATGAGTCTGAACGGACTTGGTGGCAACTGGCTTTTCTTATCAGCTTAGATCCCTAGACAGTAACACACGTGGACCACTTTTGTAAACCCCATCAGAACGTCTTCTCTGAGTTACTGCTAAAACTCAATGCCTCTACTTTTTTTTACAGTGTTTGTACAAATAATCAACACACAGAAGATGTATCTTTTTTACATAATTTTCATGATAGATACCTCCATGGACGCTAAGGTAGGCTGTATAACAAGGGCTGGGAAAAATGGAACAGAGTCATGGAAACCGTGTTCGTGGTTAATTACACCTTTACTAGCTGCGTTAGAACTTGGGGCAAGACCTCTCTAAGCTTCAGTGCCTTCTTTGTCAAAACATAATAAGAATTACCTCAATTTCTGTGAAGACCGAGTGAAAATAATACATATAATATCATGGATGACCAGCATGTAATTAAAAATCACTGGTTTTTAATAACACTTTTGTTCAATGTCAATGTGTATTATCTTTTTAATCAATATTTACTAGCAGGTAATAAAGTAAAATGAAAAATATTGTTTTCTTTTTCTTTTGGCTGCTCTGAAGCCCGGAGATAATGTTTAATCCTTAGTCACAGTTGTTATATAAATCTGGATTTTTTTATATGTATTTTCTCTTGTATTCGTATTATTTTTGTTTTTATTACACATTTAGATTTTTGAAGCCAACATATTATCCAGACAATACACCTTGGAGGTAGTTTAGGTATGTTTTATAAAAGTATAAGTAAATAAATATTTATTTTTATAACAGGAAATGTAACTTCCTGCCATTATGGCTTAAAATCTTGTTGGAATGGGGAAAAAAAATATAAAAAGTAACTGTAAAATTATAAATATATGTGTAAACACATACATACCAGTGGTATGCAATAAATTTAACAGCTGGGCCTCCAAAACCAAAAAGATTATTTATAGGAGCTTGCATACGGGGTTGTCATGAATCTGAATTGAAACAACAGCAACGAGTTTTGTTTTGTTGTGTTTTTTTCTGATTCCCGTGGTATAAACACTTCTACAAGGACCACTTCCAAGCAAACAATGGTTTAACAACTGACTTGCAAAATTTCTGAAGTACAAGTTGGCTCCAACATATACATACTAAATTGGAATTGACTCAAAATGGGTAATGAATTCAGAAAAGAACTCCATGTGTGCAGACTGAGATAAGTTTGGGAGGTCTCAGGGAGCAGAGACAACACGAGCTTCATCTTAAAACAATCACAGCATTTACAAAAAAGACAAAAACAGGTAAGAAAGTTCTAAAATCTAAGTGTAGCCAACTCATTTTTTCATCCATAGCTCATCTATCTATCTATCTGTCTGTCTATCTATCTATTTTTAATTATAACTGGGTGTCAGGCATTTCTTATAAAAAAATTTTTTTTTTTCTTATAGAGTTTGAAAACTATAGGAAAAGGAATTATAGAGAGAGAATCTTAATCCCTGACTTCAAGGGCCATGGGGTTAGCAAGGTATAAAGCATAAAATAATGTTATGGACACAATGTTACAGCGGTTATTGTTAGGTGCAGTCGAGTCAGTTCTGACCCATAGGGTCTCCAAGGAGCAGCTGGTGGATTTGAACTGCCAACCTTTTGGTTAGCAGCCGAGCTCTTAACTACCACACAGGAATCGTTGAGGAGGGCATTTAACCAAGCATGGAAGGGATGGTCAGAGAAGGCTCCCTGGAGGCTGTGACGGAGTCCTAAAAGACCAAGAGGATCTCAAATAGAAAGGAAGGCACAAAAAGGACATTCCAGCTTAAAATGCCTTTTGGACTGAAATAAAAGGCAAGGAAGCATGGAGTATGGAAAGCTACAGGTGGATCTATGCTGTGGGATAGCATGCAAGAGGGTGGGCAGGGGCAAGAACTTTAACTGGAAGAAGGGTGACTGAGGTTCTGAAAGTCCTGTTAAGGAGCATGGAACTTCTGCCGAGAGCACTGATGAACCACTGTTGTGATTGGAGTAGATGATCAGAATTGCATTTTAGACATGTCATTTGAGCAAATTTGCTGTATGTATTGGATTTGAAAGGCTGAGACTAGAGGCAGTGAGATTCTTTCTAAGGCCATTACCATTGTCTAGGCAGGATTTAAAGAGAGCGTGAACAAAGGCAATAGCAATGGGGATAGAGAAGTGTCTATTACAGAATTTGTGCAATTTGTAACTTTGTCTCTCAGTTTGAAATTTTTACCTAGCTTTGGTCATAAGGGAAGAAATATTATCTTTAAATTTAAGTTTAAATTTTAATGGAGAATAACCTGACTTTCTATTAGCTAGCTAATTTTGAATGGCCTTCTTTTATTAAATGTCTGTTTACTCATGCAACAGGCTGTCTTATAGATTTATTAAACTCTCAGGCATTGTATGTGTGTGTGCGTATACATACACACACACCGTAGACACACACACACACACATATATATATAAAACATTTGGTTAATTTATTCCTCTTTCAATAGAGCATATGATAATGTATTTTCTAATTTTCTTCTTTTACATTAAAAAAAATTATCACTGGATTAGTTTTTGTGTCAGTTGGATAAAAGAGTAATTAAAAACTCCGCCAAATGATTATTAATTTTAATTGGGGAGTGTCTGCTAAAGTTTCAGCAGTAGCAGAAAATGTGGAGTTAATTATAAAATTGCTTCTAGAAAACTTAGGATTTGGGAGCTTAAAGAGTTGAAATATAGCCCTTCTGATTGGATGAGTGACTAATACATAGCCTTTCTGAGGACCAATGGTGTGTCTCTAAGAATGTAACGGAGTAAATGGGATCCAACACAATAGACAAACAAGCAAAAATAGCATATATACTAGTGTACAAAGGGAAAAAAATAAAAGAATGGGTTTGTGTGTGTGTGTGTGTGTATTTTATTTCTTATCGGAGCCATATCTCTAGGCTAATTTTACTACTGGAAGTTCATAAGAATAATGCATTGTCTTTGCATAAACATTGTCTTTAAAACTTGAAATATATTTAAGGATATTGAGAGCACTTGAGAGTCATTTGGATTTGCATTTAATACACAATAATTAGAATTTCCAGTCCACTGTACATTTTTCCGTCTAATGCTTCATTGGATATATATTTGATTTTCCTTTTGTTAATATAATCAAATAGTTGTTTTGAAATATGTTTTTCATTATAAAATCTATGTGTCCACATGACAGAACACTTGGGAATGACACAAGGATATTTAGACTTCAGTGCTTATTGCAGAATTTGTTATTAAAAAAACAGAAAAAATCTAGTAAATGTCTGTCAATAGAAAAATGATTACATAATCTTGTATGGGATCTGAGTTGACAGTTAAAAATAATGATGTAGACATTGACATTCAGATACATGTTGATATAGAAAGATTTCAAAAGCATAGCATGGAGTACAAAAATCAAGTAACAAAAATGCCATGTAACATGATGCTGTTGATGTAAATACATGCAAAGCAACAGGTGCTATAAATGCATAGAAAAGGGACTTCAGGAATAAGCCCATTAACCCAACAAGGTCTAAACTCCAAGATGTATTTCTGCATTTGGTAAGAGGTGAGTATAAGATAGGGATGGTCCCTTTTAGCTCAGTAATGAAGTCACTCCTGAGGTTCACCCTTCAGCTGAAGATTAGACAGGCCCATAAAATAAAAAGAGACTAAAGGGGCACACCAGCCCAGGGGCAAGGACTAGAAGGCAGGAGGGAACAGGAAAGCTGGTAATAGGGAACCCACAGTTGAGAAGGGAGAGTGTTGACACATTGTGGGGTTGGTAACCAAAGTCACAAACCAATATGTGTACTAACTGTTTAATGAGAAGCTAGTTTGACAGTAAACCTTCATCTGAAGTACCAAAAAAAAAAAAAAAAGATTAGGGATGGTAATCAAGAGGGATTTAACTTTATCTGATATTTTAACATTTTTATGTATTAGTTACATAACTAATACCAGGTAAAAGGGAATAGAAAGGGGGCGTGATTTGGAAGGCTTATAATTTCACCACTGTAATATAGAACGGTCTAAGATTTGGTATATTCCTTCCAGTCTTATCCTATTTTTTTTAAAATATAGATATACATAAAATGTCTCCTTTTTTTATTCAATGTCTTAATATAATGCTACATAGTCTTCATAATTCTAACTGCTATTATTTATATAGCAAAAAGCTTTTTGGAGGTATTTAGTTTGTTTCTTATATTTCAATATAAAATTATGGACATGTTTCATCAAATATTTTGAAGTGTTTCCTTAGAATAGATTTCTTAGACGATTATTAGGTCAAAAACTATGTATATTTTTGTGGTCTTTATTTTATGTTTCATGAGAAATGTTACTGGTGCTAAAACTCAAGGGCCTACACAAACCTGTTAGGAGCCTTAGCTTATTCAGGGGCCTTGAGCAGATCCAGTTAGCTCATATGGTGTTTTTCTATTTTGTTTTGTTTTGGGAGGCATGGGTTGGTGCGTGGCCAAAGCCCAATAAACTAGAAAGACACCACGTCTGAGCTGGGTGGGAGTCAGAGTCAATATTCTCAATTAACTTATGGCTTCTGCATTGTCTTAGTCATCTAGTACTGCTATAACAGTAATATCACAAGCGGATTGCTTTAACAAAGAGAAATTTATTCTCTCACAGTCTAGGAGGCTAGAAGTCCGAATTCAGGGTGCCAGCTCCAGGGGAAGGCTCTGGGGGAAGGTCCTTGCCATCAATCTTCCCCTGGTTGAGGAGATTCTCAGAGCAGGGACCCCTGGTCCAAAGGATGAACTCTGCTCCCAGCGCTGCTCTCTTGCTGGTATGAGGTCCCCATGTCCCTTTGCCCTCTTCTCTCTTCTATATCTCAAAAGAGATTGACTTAAAACACAACATGATCTCGTAGATTGAGCCCTGCCTCATTAACATACTGCTTCTAATCCTGCCTCATTAACATCACAGAGGTAGGATTGCCAACACATAGGAAAAATCACATCAGATGACAAAATGGAGGATAATCACACTATCCTGGGAATCATGGCCTAGCCAAGTTGACACATATTTGGAGGGACACAATTCAGTCCATGACATGCAGTGACCATAGGGCACTTTGTGCCTTTTACAGTGCTTGGAACAGGGTAGTCTGTGCTTAATGACTGTATGTTGAATTAAACTGAAGAGGAACAAAGGAAATACGTGGCAAAATCCAGTTAAAACCAAGGGTGATGAATGCCACAGCAACTCAGCTGGTGTCAGACCAGGCAGTCTGGAGATATTTGTTAAAAGCCACCTCACTCCTGCAGGCACCTTTTAGGCTGTCAGAAAGCCTCAGATCTCTGAGCTCTGCATCTGGCCTTGGCTGTAATGCATCCAAGGATGAAGGTCCAACCCCCATTCAGATGAAGTCACACTGAGCCCACAAATCTGCGCCTCCATGAGAGGCTGTAAGTAGAGAGAGGAAAAATCTATTTACTGTATTAGAACAAGTCGATGTATCCACACTTCTGTTTACGAGCCAACTGCATCCCCACTTTTTTAAAGCTTTTTTATTTTGAAGTAATTATAGATTCACATGAAGTTGCAAAGTTAGTAGAAAGAAGTTTGCTTAACCCAATGTTTTCTCCCAATGGTTGCTAAAACCAAAAACCAAACCCACTGCCGTCGAGTCGATTCCGACTCATCGCGACCCTATAGGACAGAGTAGAACTGCCCAACAGAGTTTCCAAGGAGCGCCTGGCAGATTCAAACTGCCAACCTCTCGATTAGCAGCCTTAGCACTTAACCACTGCTCCACCAGGGTTTCCCCAATGGTTGCGTTTTACGCAATTATAGTACAATATCAAACACAGGAACTTGACATTGGTACAATGAGTGCGTATTAAAAAAAAAAAAAGTTCTGTGTTATTTATCACGTATGTATATTCTATAACTACTGCCACAAGCAGGATAATCAACTCTCGCATCACACAAAGCTCCCCTCATGCTGTTCCTTATGGTCACTGTATAATCACTGCCTGTCTCCCTCATTGTCTCTAACCCCTGACAACCACGAATCTAATTTTCCATCTTTATGATTTTGAAAATATTTCATAAATTGACTTTTTTTTCTTCAGTCAGCACAATGCTCTTGAAACCCATCTAAGTTGATACACATATCAATAGTTCCTTTTTGTTACTAAACAGTATTGAATGGTGTGGATATACAATGGTTTATTTAACCATCCACTTACTGAGGAATTATTTTGGTTATTTCCCAATTTTGGCTCGTACTATAAAGCTGCTATGAGCAATCTTGTACAGGGTTTTGTGTAGACATAGTTTCATTTCTTTGGGAGAAATGCACACGAGTGAAATCGTTGGGTTATATGTTATCTTTGTCAGGGTTCTCTAGAGAAACAGAACCAGTAAGACGTGGGAGAGAGAGACAAAGAGAGATGAGATTTCTCTTAAGGAATTGTCTCATGTGGTTGTGGGGTCTGGTAAGTCCAAAATCTGCAGGTCGAGTGACAGGCTGAATATTCCTAAAGTCTTGTTTCCCAACATCCATAGGACAGGTGACAGGAAGAGTAGAGGAGCCCTGGCACATTTAATCAGGTTATTCCTTACCATTTATTGAAGAATACTAGCCTAGTCTAACCATTCTCATCCCATGGGGAATGCTAAATATCAGGATGGTAATAACTTTCAGATTGTTATCATTTCAGGTAAAAAATAAATTAATGCCTCTAGGATGAAAGACAATTTGTTAATGAGAGGCAGTCTGGTACAGGTACAGGCTCCTTACTGTTTACAGAACAGAGTCCATTCTCCTAAATTTACTATACCACATATATCAGAATATATTTATAGTCTGGAAGCAGAATACTCCTTAGGAAAAACTCCTTTTTTGCTCTTAAGGCCTTTAACTGATTGGATGAGATGCATTAATGTTATAGAGGGCAATCGGCTTTACTTAAGGGCAACTGATTTATTCCATGCAACTACTTCGTAACGGAACCTAGACTAGTGTTTGACCAAACAACTGGGCACCATAACCTAGCCAAGTTGACACATAAAATTAACCATTATGTACAATAGATACGTATTTTTTCTATAAAAGAGCAAGCCAAATTATTTTCTAGAGTTGCTGCATTGTTTTATAGTGAAATTTACTAACACATCATCTTTGAAAACACTTTGAAAAAATAAAATATGAGTTTAAGATGTTCTTGTATATTAGTAACGTGTTATGATGATGAGGCTGGGACTTATCAGACAGATTTTCTTTATGTGGCTCATGGAATTATTCTTAGGATTGTAAAATCACATTTTCTTGGTAATGACATTATGGAATTCCAAGGTAAAATAATTTAGAATATGGAAATTGGTTGAACACTTGTAAATGTAATATTTGCAAAAGTTCTAATCTGTGAAACATTTTTTTTTCCCTCCCTCAATATTTTAACTCTAATTTTTTTGGTAAGAAAAATATCAAGGATTCTTAACTAAATTTCTCTAAAATATTGAGAACCCTGAATATACCTGACATACAGTGGTTACATATTCTGTTTGTCTAGTATAATGAGTGTTTTCTAGGAGTGAATGGAGTAAAATGCCACAGGGTTTATAACTGTAAACATATATAAGAAATGTAAGCATTCCTGAGAAGTAGTTCAACTATGTTGGGGTTATTATCCATATTTTTTAAGACATAAAGGGTAAAAAAATCCAAACCTCCAATCACAGGACATATTATGATATAGGTAACCTTCTTTATTGAATGAATTAGAAGAATATTTGAAGCTGGGGCCACTCTGGTGATCCTACAGAGTCACAGTTTCCACCATTGATGCATAACCAATGGATGCAGCCTTAAAACATAGGCTTATTTCCCTAAAAACCAAACCTACAGCTGTTGAGTCGATCCTGACTCATAGCGACCCCATAGGGTTTCTGAGGCTGTAAATCTCAACAGAAGCAGACTGCCACATCTTTTTCCCACGGAACCACTGGTGGTTTTGAACTGCCGACCTTTTGGTTAGCAGTCAATCGCTTTAACCACTGCACCACCAGAGCTCCTTTTCCATAAAAAGAGATGCAAATTAAGGACAATGCGGGCAGAAGAAACAACATGAGCAAAGACGTGGATGTAGGAAGTCTCATGGCATGTTGTAAAAGTAGAGGTCGTCTATAAAGGTCGGAGTAGGCGTTTCATTATGATATTATGCAGATAAGATACTGGAATGATAGTTTATGAGTATCTTATGGAAATGCTAGGAAGGGCTGTAAGTTATGGAGAAGAGGACAAACAACAACAGAAGAGAACGGGTATAGCCAATTCTTCCTTTGACTCTTCTCACTCACGAGAACAATATGATGTAGGCAACATTCTGCTTCCATTAACTGCAAGCATGATTTTCTTTTTTTAAAAAAATTTTATTATGCTTTAAGTGCAAGTTTACAAATCAAGTCAGTCTTTCCTATAAAACCTTGTATACACCTCGCTATATACTCCTAGTTACTCTCCCTCTAATGAGACAGCACACTCCTTCTCTCCATCCTGTGTTACTGTGTCCATTGCAAGCAGGATTTTCAATTAGCAATGAGCCTGGTAGCCCCCTTGAGGACATGGGCAGTATGCGAAAGTGTTACTGGAGATTTGGAAACAGTCTGCGGGAGGCTTGCTATTCAAATTATGGTCTACCAGCCAGTAGCAGCAACTTCACTTGGGAGCGTGATTACGAATACAGAATACCAGGCCCCACTCAAGACCCAATGAATCTGAAGCTGCATTTATCAAGATCTCCAGGTTATTTGTGTGCATAGAGATGTTTGAGAAACACTAATCTCAAGAGATGTCTATCTGCAACCACATTAGCGGTTGAGAATCATTCGTTAGACAACCTTTGCTTTGGCCATCTCCACCGTATTACACCTCGTGGCAGGGACCGGGTGTTGCAGTAAAACAAATAGAAAGCTCTACCTCGTCGTGCCTGTGTTTGAGTAGTAATTCTGTATCTGTGCAGTTATGTAAACCTGGGCAAGACAGGTACAATCTCAGGTTCTTAATCTGTAGTTCTAAGAGAAAAGCAATTCCTGCCACATAGAATTTTGGGGGGATTGTGTGGATAAATTAAAAATGGTTTATAAAGATCTTTTCAAATGAGCATGTTGAGTAAATGTTATTCTCATTGTTCTGAGTGACTCCAGAATTACGAGAAGCACATTTATTCAGGGTATTCCTTACAATTTATTGGAGAAAACTAGCCTAGTCTAACCATTCTCATCCCATCCTAAATTAGTGTTAGATGGTAATAACTTTCAGACTGTGATCATTTCAGGTAAAAAATAAATCAATGACCTCTAGGATGGAAGACAAGTATTTGTTAATGAGAGTCAGTCTGGTACAGGTATAGGCTCCTTACTGTTTATAGGACAGAGTCCATCCCCTACGTTTACTACACAGGGTACGTGATAATCTATGCCCAGCATACTTCTCCTACTTGCCTTCCACCTCTCCGCTCCACTCACTCTGTACTCCATCCAGTTCCACAGTTTGTGGAGATCCTCTTGCATCCTACACGTGGCCTCTCTTTGTTGACATGGTTTTCTTCTGCGTAGAAAACTCCCTTCTATTCAATTATAATTCAGTTGAATTCTATTCAGTTACAAATAAACAGTTGCTGTCCAGTGGACTCCCACTCCTGGCGACCCCATGCATGTCAGAGTAGATCTGTGCTTCATAAGGTTTTTGAATGGCTGATTTTTTGGCAGTAGATAACCAGGCCTTTCTTCCAAGGTGCCTCTGGGTAGACTTCAACACCTAACCATACAGTTAGCAGCTGGGCATATTAATGGTTTTCACCACCCAGGGACAGAGTCTTATTTAAATACTCCTTCACTAAAACCCTGGGGGTGTAGTGGTTAAGCGCTACAGCAGCTAACCAAAGGATCAGCAGTTCAAATCCACCAGGCGCTCCTTGGAAACTCTATGGGTCAGTTCTACTCTGTCCTATAGGGTTGCTATGAGTCGAAATCGACTCGACAGCAATGGGTTTGGTTTTTGTTTTCACTAAAAAGCCTTGTTCAACCACAGCATTCTTTCATTCCTTTTAAATGTGATGTCATTTTTAACACAACTTTTAGCATTTATGGGGTCCGGGTGGTTAAGTGTTTGGCTGCTAACCAGAAAAGATCCACTCCTTGCAAAGGCTGTGGGGCAGTTCTACTCTGTCCTATAGCATCACTATGAGTTGGAATCGACTCAGCGGCAACAGATGTTATGGTCTATTGCTATTTTCTTTTTTTTCATGTATATGTGTTCTGGTGCCCAAATGGTCACCTTGTAAAACTTCCAGTGACATTTTAGGAGGCTGCCTTTCTCAGGAACTCCATTTTTAATGGCTCTACTTGTATTTTTAGAGGTCAGTAATTTGACTGATGATAGGAATTGAAGATTAAACTAGAAGCTGATGGGCTCAGAAGACAGTAAAATAGAGTGATCAGGTAATTACTGAAAATAGTTTCTAAAACTGCAGGTATCAGTGAAAAAAAGTCAAAGATGTTGAAATGGCACTTTTGTGGTTGTTGTTATATATGCACTCACCACAATACAAAAAAAAAAAAAAAAAGCATCCAAAAGAAAAGTTGCATGAATGTTTAGAAAATATAAAAATACCCCCAAGATCATTTTCGTCATACTATTGCAAAGAAGTGTTCACCACAGGACCAAATAAACCAAACCCTTTGCCGTTGAGTCAATTCCAACTTATAGCAACCCTGTAGAACAGAGTAGAACTGCCCGCATAGGGGTCCCACTCCAAGTCTGTCATCTTTAAGGAAGCAGACTGCCACATCTTTCTCTCTCGCAGTGGCTGGTAGGTCTGAACCACTGACCTTTTTGTTAGCAGCTGAGTGCTTAAGCACTGCACCATCAGGATCCTCCCTACCACACGATAGAGTTCTTAAATTCAATTTATCATTCCCATTACTATTTACTAAACAGCAATATCTAGTTACAACCTGATACATCAGAATAAAGCAAACAAATAATCATGAACAATATTCCTTTTTAATTATAGTTTACATACTAATTCATATCTTATAAAAAATGATTTCTTTTACTTCCACATACTGGAGAGTCGTGGAGGGGTTTGTATTGTTTTGTTTTCGGTTTGTTCATTTGCCCGCTTATTTGCTTTATGCGTTGGGAATGTCCCACAGAGACGGCATTTTCATGGAATTCCAAAGAAAGCATTTGAATCTGAAGGAACTGAGGTACTCTACAGTGAAATTGGCCGTGGTGGCTTGACATTTTTCTTTCATAATAAAATGACTACAGAGTCACTAATGCCCTAGGCTCCTACTAGCTGTCTGCTCTGTCATTATCATTATTGTTCTTGTTAGTTGCCATTGACTCATGGTGACCCCATGAACAATGGGATCGGGCCATTTTGCGCATGGTTTTTATCTTCTTGATTGCCTCCAAAAGGAGGGCTCTCAAGCCTCATGCCTCCCTTCCCAGAAAAAAGAAGATGAAAATGGCAAGAATAAAGGGTAGCATCTATGTCAGAAAAGCAAAACTTCCCCAGAAATTCCAACTAGGCTTGCATGTAAATCTATTGGCCATTAACTGTGTCACCCAAGCTATAAAAGAGGGGTGATAAATACAATTTTGTATTCTTTTATCCTGTCACATTGCCACCCTGATGGAAATCAGTGCTTTGTCTATGAGGAAGAAGGAAAGGATGGATTTTGGGTAGAGAACTAGCAATGTTTGCTATGCTCGGTCAGAATTCTCCTGGGAGTAGTAGGTAAAATGTACCTACCCTGTTAAGTATTGAATTATGTCCCCCGAAAACATTTGTTGTAAATCCTAACCCCTACACCCATTGCTGAACCCATTGCCATCTACTCAATTCTGACTCATAGCAACCCTATAGGACAGAAGGGAATGGCCCCATAGGGTTTCCAAGGAGTGAATGGTGAATTTGAACCAAAGGCCTCTTGGTTAGCAGCTGAATGCTTAACTGTTGGTATACTTGCTGGTGTAATCCCATTTGGGAATAAGATTTTCTTGGTTATAACAATGAGGCTGTATCAGTGTAGGGTGTGCCTTAAGTGAATTACTTTTAAGATACAAAAAAAAAAAAAAAAACAGTTTAGGCACAGAAACAAGTAAGCGGAGACGGGAGAAGGTAGATGCTACACCACATGAAGATTGCCAAGGAACCTAGGTACTGAAGCTGAAAAGAAACAAAGAACTTCCCCCAGAGCCAACAGACAGAGAAAGCCTTCCTCTAGAGCCTGTGCCCTGAATGCAGACTTCTAGGCTCCTAAAATCTGTTAAAGCCATCTACGTGTGGTATTTCTGTTACAGCAGCACTGGCAAACCAAGCTAGAATTTGGTACGGAGAGTAGGGTGCTGCTTTAACAGACGCCTAAATTTTATTTTAAATTGCGGAAGTGGTTTTTTAATCAGGTAATGGGTGTAAGCAAGAGCAGTTTTAAGCTACCTAATAATAAAAGCCTGAATAGCCTTGAAAAGACTATTGTTAGAGCCATTGACTTCAAAGACAGTTCTGGTAAAGGCTCAAAAGGCACTGAGGAGAGTTATAGAGACAGTCTCTGTTGTCTTAAATACATATAGTGCCATCAACACAATGTTACTAGAAATGTGAATGTTAAATACGCCTCTGGTGAGCCTTTAAAAGGAAACCATGAACATGTGATTAAACAATGAAGGAAGGGTGATGCTTTATATGCAATGGCAAAGAACTTGTCTGAATTACGTTCAGATGTTTGGTGGAAGGTAGAACTTGTAAGTGACGAACTTGGATATTTGGCTGATGAGACGTCTAAGCAAGATCTTAAGAGGGCTGCATGGTTTCTCCTTGTCACTTGCCGTAAAATACAGGAGGAAAGAGATGGACTTAAAAATGAACTGTGCAAAATAAAAACAACATAAAAATTTGGAAAATTCCGTTGTACAAACTGAGGACATGTGTCCTAGAAATCTCACCAAGGATGTTGCTACACAATCCCTTGCTAAAGAGATTAAGCCTGTGACTGGCAGATCTAAATCAACTACTGCAACAGAAAACCTATCAGTTTAGACTGAAGGGGCCAGCTGCCTGTCTCTTCAAATTCTACAGGCAGAAAACAGACCAATGGAGTTACTTGGTTGCCAACACTTGTTGTCCTACAAGAAAAGTAAAGGACTACCCCTGGAGTAGTTTGAAGACAAGTAGAGCTGTTGGAAGGAACACGAGAAGCAGGGTTGCCTGGGCTTCAAAGGGTGGAGTCGAGCCCTCCTACGTTTCAAAAAGTGGAGCCACGGCCACCTGTGATATTTCTGTTCCAGCTGAACTAGCAAAGTAAGACATAAAAAAAAAAAAAAGGCTCCCAGGACTCCTGTGCATAATCTAAAGATGTTTCTGTTAGACACGTTCAAAACCTTTAGACTCAGCTGATTGCACCAGTTCCAATAAAGACTCACCTCTCTGTGTCCTTCTTCCTAGGGATGGCACAAATTGCCATCCACTTGCTTCTGGGCCTCACCCTGACACTGCGTTGCCTTTTCACTTCAAGCATCAGAACAAAGGTCATAATTTCCAGCTACTCTTCAGTGCCACATTTTGAGTTTAGGAAGATTGTCTTTTATTTCAGGAGTAGATAAATATTTCCATCATTAATGAAATGTCTAAGAGATTGTTCATTAACCACTGGAGTAAAAGGACCTTCCTATAAGGAATCCCATTTTTACCATCCATTTCAGCCACACTTCAGCACATAGCAGTACAAGCAAACACATTTTTACTATGTGCGTGCATTTTAAGATAACCACAGATGAGAGAGAGAAAGACAAAAAACAGAAAGCACGATCAACCTTTGCTCTTTTTGGACCATTGAAAGTTATGTGGTTTGGGCTGATAACCTATCTGCATAAGAAATATTTCCTTTTGTCAGCACTGTAGCTTTTGTTAAAAAAAAAAAAAAGTACGAAATGAGGAGGAAAGAAAGTTTCTCAACTTAGCATAGCAAAGCCCTTTTTCTAAAGGGTCTAAAAATAATTTTAAATTCCTGGTACTGCCTCAAAATGGAGCTCTTCTGAGCTGCAATGTCGGCTATTTCTCTGAAACTGGAGTAGTCATTCAAAAATAGTTTCACTCAATTTAACTGCCTATTGAACCCTCTAAATTACAGATATTAAGCCTTTGGTTTCACAACAAACTTAATGAACAGTTCTGACAATCTATAAGCAAGGCCACTGAAAATTCATGGGCCAGATGGAATCACAGATTACACCATTTTCCTCCTGGCCTGCAATTTGCTGGCACCTGGATCGACATTACAGGGATACATCTTATGTCTGGTGCCATGGCCCCTGCCCCTAATAACTGAATTTGTATTTTAGAAAGCCTGATGTGAGCAGAGAAATGCCTTCTAACTTTCATTCACGATTCTTAGAAATACCAGGATAAAAGTCGGCCTGCTGCTATTTAGAAGGCAAGGTGATTCGAGGAGAGTATTTAAGGGGAGATTCATCCAGGGAAGAAAGGGGCCTATGGACATAGGTAAGATAAAGCAAGAGAAATGAATGAAGAAAGACATCTATAAAACCAGGAGTTGTGAGATGAGGAAGAAAAATAAATTACAAAAGGAAGAAAAGAAAGCAGTTTGAAAGTCAAGACAGTCCCCAAGCACCTCAATTTTTCCTGGGAAAATTTATACTAATGACACCTATTTTACTCTAAAGATGTCACACTATCTGCTTTACAGGGATTTGAAGGGGAATGTGGTTAATCATTAAGAGATTCCTTTCTATTTGATGAAATATGGCCAAGTATCAATGATACCATCAGTTACAGTAAAGTGGAATGATGGCAAATTAATTGTCATCACGTTTTCCTCACTCCAAATGTTCATAAACCCCCAGCCCCTATGTTCTAGTGTGTGATAAAATTTCCTGTTTTCACACAACACGTATCCTTCTTCTCTTTCCCCATCTTTATATTTATCATGCTGTATCATAATTATTTTTTTATCAGTCTGTCTTCCCCAGAGTAGACAGTTTGTACCTTGAGGAAAAGGTTTATCTTATTTACCTCCATATCCCTTGTACCAAGAGGCGTGAAATATAATAACATTAGAAAGGTGGCTGATTAAATGTATGCTCCAGTTTTCCTGGGTAAATTGAATGATTTCGTCTTATGATAATCAGAAAACATTTAAAGTCTGGATTTTTATTTCAAAGAGATGACAGTGTCTAAAGGGAATGTCAAAATCTCACTTTAAGTATTAAAATAAATATATTAAAGGCAAAACATTATTTCAAATAAGAGCCCATTTTATGGTCAGTGGTAATGGAGTACTGTTTCACTTAAAGGTTGTCTGCTTGACCCTCAGTAGATTCCAAGAGAAGTAGTCCAACTGGCGGGAAGCAGGCAATTGATCTTTAGTTCCTTATGGGATAGAACGTGCTTGGTGGAAAGCAGAGGGAATTTCATCAGCATTATATATTCCAGTCAGATTGCTATTTGAAAAATGACTGTAGAATGTTTTGATATGAGAAGGTAAAAGGTTCCTGAAGAATTGCTAGCCCAACTACCTTATTTTAAAGATGCCACAAGGAAGACCAAGTGAGGAGAAATGAATCACCCACGGCAGGTGACACATGAACTCCTGCTTGTTTCCCAATCTAGCATCCCTACGCCCCTTGAAATACCAAGCATTATAAAGGAGTTCTGAGCGCTATTTTCATATTTTAAAAATCCAGTGGAATCGGATTTTTGCTATCCACTGAGCTATTAAAAGGAGCCCTGATGGCACAGTGGTTAAGAGCTAAGGTTCTAACCAAAAGATTGGCAGTTTGCTTCTACCAGCCGCTCCTTGGAAACCCTATGGGGCAGTTCTACTCTGTCCTATAGGGTCCCTAGGAGTTGATGTCAATTTGATGGCAATGGGTTTTTTGTTTTTGTTTTGGAAATATTAAAATAGCTAAAAATTAAGTTGCATTGTAGGTGAGGAGGGGGAACTAATATTTCTCTATTTTTTGTTGAAATTACGGAAACACACCTCAGTTGAACTGATGATTTGATGTTGGGCTGGCAGGCAGTGACATGTCCGTGATACCTAAATTACGATAAATGGTAGGTATTATTTATGAAGTGTAGTTGGACTTTTAGACAATCTTTAACAATTTAGTGACGAGTAATGAAAGGAGTTTGAGGTGGGGCAAAGGCATCAATGACCTAGAAAGACTGCTCACCAAATGTTCCATCTTCCTCCCTGGTATTTCCTGGCCCCCTTACTGTTTATCAGGGCCAAATTATTATCTTACCCAAAAAATGTGAGCAAAAGTGATGTGTGTCATTTTGGGACTGAGGTAGTAAAACACTCTTATGCAGTTCTCTCATGTGGCTTTACTACGCTGCAGCGACTAACGTTCCGCATGGCAGAATCTCATTCTCAACTCCTACCCCGCTGCAAACTCTTTTAGCCTAAAAAACATGAGGAAGAGATCAACCCTGTTGTGTTAATCTACTAAGAGTTGGGTTTGTTTGTTACTTCAGCATATCCTAGATTATTCTGATCTAACATTTATTGACTACCTACTCTGTCAGGTGCTTTTCATCACTCTTACATTTAATTCTTACAAAAAGCTATAATGGACGACACCTGAACTCTATAGAAAGGTGTGTGAAACGGCTGTATCCTTTCCCCAAACTTAGTTCAATCTGTATGATGAACAAATAATCTGAGAAGCTGGACTATATGAAGAAGAAGGAGGCATCAGGATTGAAGGAAGTGTCATTAACAACCTGCGGTATTCAGATGATACAACCCTGCCTGCTGAAAGTGAAGAGGACTTGAAGCACTTCCTGATGCAGATCAAAGACCACAACCTTCAGTGTGG
This sequence comes from Elephas maximus indicus, assembly GCF_024166365.1. Classification (NCBI taxonomy): domain Eukaryota; kingdom Metazoa; phylum Chordata; class Mammalia; order Proboscidea; family Elephantidae; genus Elephas; species Elephas maximus. Next base: position 16,537,786 of record NC_064830.1, read on the forward strand.
ATTACACCTCAACATAAAGAAAACAAAAATCCTCACAACTGGACCAATAAGGAACATCACGAGAAATGAAGAAAATATTGAAGTCAAGGATTTCATTTTACTCGGATCCATAATCAACACCCATGGACACAGCGGCCAAGAAATCAAATGACATATTGCATTGGGCAGATATACTGCAAAAGACCTCTTTAAAGTGTTGAAAAGCAAAGATGTCACTTTGAGAACTAAGGGACATCTGAGCCAAGCCATTATATTTTCAATCACCTCATATACATGTGAAAAGCTAGAAAAGAAGAATCGATGTCTTTGAATTATGTTGTAGGTCAAAAATGTTGAATATACCATGGACCACCAGAAGAACGAACAAGTCTGTCTTGGAAGAAGTACAAACCAGAGTGCTTCTTGGAAGCCGAGATGGTGAGACTTCATCTTATGTACTTTCGACATGTTATCATGAGGGACCTGTCTCTGGAGAAGGACATCATGCTTAATAAATTAGAAGGTCAGCAAAAAAGACTGGATGAATTGACACAATGGCTGCAACAACGGGCTCAAACATAGCAAAAATTGTGAGAATGGTGCAGGAGCAGGAGGTGTTTTGTTCTGTTGTACATAGGATTGCTATGGGTTGGAACTGACTCAACGGTACATAACAACAACACCATAGATGGGGAACTGTAAGCCTCCATTCATTTCCAGGGTCCCACAGTTAACAATAGCTGCACAAGGACTTGAATCCAATTCTGCAAGACCCAGCTGAATATTACTCTGGCACGTCCCACTATACTGTGGTATCAGCATGAAAAATGAAAATCTGGTCAGTTAGTAGCAGAGTCCAAAAAAACCCCAAAACAAAACCGGTTGCCATCAAGTTGATTCCGACTCATGATGGCTCTACCCTAGCTCAGATCCATTATGCCATGATTTTTTTCCACTGAAGCTCTGTGGTTCTCATCTTTGGGAGAGTCAGGTCTCTTTCTTGGACCTCTGATTTGTCTTCTATCTGAAGTCAAAATCTGAACTAACTTTTTTTTAAAATAGGTTCAAAGGAAATCCTCGACTATCATCACCACTCTTGTACCAGAAAAATGCACCACTTTTTCCTTTGTAGAAGGGACAAATGATTGATTTTCTTAGCCTCCACTATAAATTCTATGTCCAATGTGACTATCAGCCTGCTAGCCTTTACAAAGCAAGGCTAGCGTTTATTTCAACATTTCCTCTGACACCCATTACACCAGATGCAGTGCAAGGAGCCGGGTTTGCATACACTTCGCTGATGATCTAAAGGAATATTTCTTCCCCTCCCACATTTCCTGCAAAATCATTTATCTATTTGAGTTTCCTTCAAGGAGGCTCTGGATTGCTGGAGAGGTTAAATGTAAAAGTTGGCAGTATCTGTCAGGGATTTATGTGGAGATGAGATGGTCTATACCACTTTCACACTGATTAAATAAAGGACGTGATGGAGAAGTATGAGACCGTATGCATACTTTAGTAAATGAAAGTAACACATTAGAATGCAGCTTTAGGGTCTAATTTAGAAATATAATTCAGGCACCAGCAGAAGCCTTTAAAATATTGGCAGATGTCTTGATGCCACATTTCCTACGGAGGACAAAGTGGATTAACAGACAAATGTAATCCACCTAATGTTTCAACTTCTCTTATTTTCATTAGTGCTTTTATTCCTTTTAAATACATTTTCTTTCAGGAGAAGTGCTAGGTCTAAATTTTTCATATATCATTGCAAAATTACTTGGAATCAACCACAAACATTGCTTAAAACTATTAACTAACTTCTGATTTGTTCACTTAGGGCTCTCTTCATCTAACATTTGTTTAAAACCCAAAAACCCACTCCAGTCGAGTCGATTCCAGCTCATAGCGACGTCGTTATTCGCATACTGGTGGTACAGTGGTTAAGACTTACAGCGGGGTACGGTTGCTAACCAAAGGTTGGCAGTTCAAATCCACCAGGCTCTCCTTGAAAACCTTATGGGGCAGTTCTACTCTGTCCTGTAGGATTGCTATGAGTCAAAATCAACTCGACAGCAGTGGGTTTTTAACAGGTTATTTTCAGACTGTAAAATAAGGTCTGTTACTTTCAAGCAGAAAAATGAAACTAATGTAGGTGAGACAGGCAAGAGATTGGGCTGGCTGAATTAAATAGCCTCTGATTCAGTATTCTTGGAATCTAAATCTAAGTACAGACCACCATATAACTTCCACTGCTGGCACCTGAGAACTACTTGTGATTAACAAACTCGGTGCTTAGACAAGATAAGGGGGTACATTTCAAGGCTGTTTGTGTTTGACCAGCTATAAATTACTGATAATCCTCCTGAGTTGTTTTTCAAGGCCTCACCAGGTGCAGAGCGTGCTCAGTAAAGAGCAACGTGGTCTATGAATGACCTTCCACATGAGACAAACATGAGCAGGGACCCCTCGCCGGGACTTAAACCAAGATCCAGAGGCATCATACATGCACAGCATCCCAGAATAAGTCCTGTTCATCATCCCGGCAGCCTTTGTGACAGACTCCATCTTAGTTCCAGCAACCTCTGCGATGAAATCCATCTTGAATTCTAACTGCGCACTCATTTGATTTTCATAATCTCCACCCATCTAATGAATAAAGATAATACCTTTTTCCTGCCTAAAATCTTTTATAAACCCTAGGAAATCCTTTGTTCACAAGAGTCTGGAGGCTAGCATAGGTGGAAACCCCTCTCCATCTCTCCCTCACTAATCTTTCCTCTCTTTCTGTCCCTAATAAACTTTTGTTTGTGTGGAACCTCTTAGCTTTTCCTGGTCACTCTTGGTCAGAAGGTAAGAACCTAGGCAGGGCTTAGTCCCAGGCTGGGAAGCCTTGACCTGCAATATAGGGACACTGATTGGAACTTACTTTCCTTTTTGAATCTCAGGGCTTTGTCAAAGGGATTAGAACTAGGGGATGGTTTCTCACAAAAATGCTTTCATTTTCGTCTTGAGGTTACGAGGAGGTGATGAAGGACAAAACAGCTATTGTTCTCTTGATTCTAGCTTTAATCTCCTCCAGTGGCGTTTTATCAGGGTTGTGCATTTTTTAATATGTTTCCTTTTTTTCCTGATCCTCCTATTTTTAAGTCAGTAACGAGAAGTTCAAATGCCAAGCAAAGTATTGAGGCAAGCATTCTGGTATCTGTTTGGAGATGAACTTGGCAGATTTATCAGTTAGGGAGGTTTTCACTATACTCAAGGGGGGAAACAATTTCCAAAGCTACCTGTTTTGTAATACTTAGATAAAGAATTGCCAGCCTCTTTCCCGTCGAGTATAATTCCAGCTGACCGAAGGAAAAGAGTAAGAGATGAGAATGCTGCTGACCTGAGGGTTTAAAGGAATCATGGTACCCCTTGGACCTATTACTTTTGACTTCTGATGAGATTTTCTTTCTGAGAGGTTTATAGAATGAGGTATCTTAAGGGATGTTTGCCCCTGGACAAACCTGACCAGCCACGGTGTTCATTAGCAATCTAAAACTCCTTTAGGAAGAAAAGAAAACTAAAAAATTCATTTTGAAAATGCATTTCCTCATAAGCTCTAGTGTCTTAGACAAAGGAAGATCATGGGTCTGCTTCCTTTCACATGAATCCGCAAGCTAAACAGAAAATCATTGAGTCTGATTCTTACCAAAATTCTGCTTCAAAATAATAGAAAGTGTAGGAAAATGGTGTGTTGTTACAGGAAAAAAAAAAAGTAAAAAAGTTGAGTCTGTCTTACCATTCAACTGGCTATAAAGCCAGAATGGACCTTCAACATGGGCAACTGTGTCTTCTTCTATCTTGACTAGAAGGTTTAGGGAAGAGAAGTGATACGGCCTAATGCTCATAGCTGAAAGTTGCAGAGATGGAATCCAACACCGGGTCTCTTGGTCCCCTGATTCCTTTTCCTCTTCTGTTTTCAGACCTATTAATTGCTTGATTTTTTTTTTTTTTTTTAAATAACACTACCAAGAAATTCCTTTGGTCACAATAAGAGTGTCTGTTCAGTTCTATTAAGTCCGCTTAGTTCTTAACCCCTGGTTTATAGATTATGCTGTACATTTGAATGTATACAATATATGCTTTCATAAGCTAGGGAATATTTATTTATCTTGTATAGAATTTTGCCTTTTGCAGACCAGGATATAATAAATATTGAGTCTCCTCCATGGACGCACAAGAAATGTTTGATGATAAAATAGACTTGTCTGAGGTTTATTTCAAAAACATGCATTGGATACTACAGATACTATGGAAATGAATAGACTTTTAATATTTTTTTTCCTGGAAGCCTTTATTTGGAGGCTGTGACATTTTATGAATTGAAGATCCTTTTTAATTTTTAGTGCTTGGTACTTCTGTTCTGACTTTTGTGATGTGGTAAGGAAATAAATAAAAAGTGCCTTAAATAATGTTTCTTAGTAATTTTCTCATATAAAGTTCTCTTGCTTTCTATATTGCCCCCAGTACAGAAAAGAGAGAATATTCCTTTAAGTTTTTGAAAGAGATATATTTCAACGACTCCTTCTGTCAAAGACGCAAAATAAATCTCTTATAAATTTTGCTACTGAGAGGGGAAGAATACCTTTTCTTTCATGCGTTCTCATGTTTGCATGTGAAAAAATTGAAGTCCAGGAATAAAAGCAAGAAAAGATTGATAAACAGATTTTCCCTGGACCTCCTTCAGTGTAGCTATCTCTGTAGGACTAAGCAAGCATCTGTTGCTGGGATTGCTAACGTGCGTGAAACACAGAATGGCAGGGGAATGGTGAGTTCACCCTTGTTTCCTCACAGACGGGTTAGAGCCACAAACCTTTCTAAAATTGTGTACACTCCTCAGTGTTCAAGGAGCCCTGGCTGTGCATTCAGACCTGTAACTAAGCTGTGGCCGGTAGAGCACGTGCCCTGGGGGCTGCTTGATAAGGGGGTGCTAATGAGCTTTTTCTATTGGCCATCTCAGCTTCCGTTGCCAGCTGTAAGAGATCATTCAGCAAATTAAAACTAATTGCAGTAGCCACTGTTTTCCATAGATAGGCCCCCAGGTGAAACAGTTAAGTGCACAGCTGCTAACTGAAAGATTGGCCTTTCAAACCCACTTGTAGGAGAAAAGACCTGGCGATCTGCTCTCCTAAAAGATTATAGCCTAAAAAAAAACCCTATGGGGGCAGTTCTACTCTGTAATATGGGGAAATCAATTTGGCAGCACACAACAGCAACCTCAATGTTCATTTAAGATCAGGACCAAAAATTTGCATTTGCCCATGTTTTGTAGTTATCTACATTAACGTTAAAAAAAATTTTAAAAAAGCCAAAATAATTCTCCCCCCCCCCCCCCCCGCATTGTATTGGATTATTTTTGGCTTTGTGGACTAATTAGCAAAACAAAAAAAACCAAAAACAAGGCAAAAAAGAAAAGATGAGTAGATAGGGTCCCAAGATATGTCCTAAAAAACAAAGGTTGGTTATCTGGAAGCAAAAGCAAAACGAAAAGCAAGGAAAAACGAAAGGAAGACCTCAGAAAGTGTGAGAGTTATCTGATTTCAAAAGGTTGTGCAGATAAGGCTGGTAATACAGAAATTCAAGAGGGCTCCCTTTTTCTAGCTTCAGGGCAAGATGGATAAAGAGTTCAAACACAAAATGGCCGCCAATCATGGAAAAGAAAAATACGTAAGAAAATAGACAAAGATTTTTCTTTGTTATCTTTCCATTCACTCTTCTTCCGTTGGCACCTGTAAGTTCCAAACTTCCTTCCCACACCAAATGAGGTAGTTTCTGCGGTTCTATATATTTCAGCCCCAATTCAATATTGCACCACAACCCTTCTTCCTTCTGGTGGGGATCTTACCTGTTTATATCTATTTTTACCAACTGCACATCTTACCATTCTTCTTATCTTTTGCACAAACTTTTAATTTACTTTTCCTTTGACAGGATAGCTTTTCTCTGCTCACACTTTATAGGATTTTGGAATCTAGAACCATAATACTGCCCCCCCCCTTTTTTTTTTAAACAAGGCCTGACTTTCAATGAATCCTTTGTTTTTGGCTGCTTTCTTCCTTCTGCTTAAGTAATGGATGTCGTAGATTCAGTGATTTGTGAATCACAGGATGACAAAGATTTATAAGAATTAAAAAAATACACCAGAAAAGAATATAAAAATATTATATATGTTGCATCTCGTTTTGTTTTTGTAGAGGAAGGTGTAAGGGTGTGACTACAGGATTGTACCAGCAACTCTAACCCTAGGAACACTGGAAAATGCAGGGAAATTAGGGACACCAATGACAAGTAATTTGTGGAGGGTTACTTGTTTGAATTTGACAATGCATTCCCAAATGGATAAGACCTAAAGTAAGTGGGCTATGTCCATGGTTCCTAGGCCTCACTAGAGAAGGGGCACAGTGTCGTGAGCACATGGCAGGGGATCCTTTAAAGCTGAATGGGGCTTTACCTGAATGCACCTAGGTAGTATAGGTTGACCTACAGCTGCCCTCAGGGTCCAGAATGATAGAGCTGAGAGTCTGACTAAAGTTGTAACACCATGACATGCCTCTGATGTCACACAAACCTACTTCCTCCATTTGTCATTCCTAAGTGAATTACCATGGAAGAGAGCCTGATAAGGACACTCCCAGCCCTGTTGAGTGAACATTTTAGGGTAGCCCACTCAGGAAAATAGCCTCCTTTTTTTAGAGAATATCTATGAAAGAATAGACTGGGTCTCTTGACTTGGCATTCTTACTACAAGAACATAATGTTGTTAGGTGCCGTTGAGCCAGTTTTGGACTCACAGTGACCCAATATGACAGAGTAGAACTGCCCCATAAGGTTTCCTAGGCCATAATCTTTATGCGAGCAGATCTGTGTTTCTCCCTGGGAATGGCTGGCCAGGTTCCAAACGCTGACCTTTCAGTTAGCAACCGAGCACTTAGCCATTATACCACCAGAGATCCTAATAGCAGGTATTTACAGAATATTTTGAAAAGCTTTTATTTTTTTTTATTGCTTAGAGTAAACTTTTATAACCATGTATAGGAGCCCAAAAGGCCATTAGAAATAGATTCTAATAAAATAAAATACTATTTGTTCTTCTAGTCTTCTTTCTGGTATATCGCTATAGGATTCACGAGCTGGTATCTCCATCCCTCCCTCAGTTCCCCTCTTGCCACCACACACACATACACACACAGTGGAACACTGTGGAGAGCCTTGCATTTATTTATTTATTTTTCCAGTGCATAGTAAGCATTGGGACCCCACAAAATTACTGTAGGTAACAAAAAGTATATACGTTATTTCTCTTTCCTTAATTTTATACATCTTGAAGTTGCTTTTCCTCATTTTTATTTTCTTATTAATCATAACCTGATTTATTATTACAAAGGCAGCTTGCAGTAAAAGAGTGGGTAAAATTAAAACTGAAAAGTTGATGGAGGAAGGAGAGAAAGAGAGAGAACAAAAGGGTAAAGGTGAGGAAATGATCATAAAGAAAGACAGACACAGGTCTTAAGCATAATAGAGCATTGAGCTTCCTGTCAGCCAAAGCAAATAAGGAAATGCCATGAATCACACAGCATTCATTATTTAATAAAAGAAGGCATTCCATTTCATTTCATAGGAGAGCTAAATTTTTGCAGTCCTGAAGTTCTGAGATAAATATGTCCTGTAAGATCTTTATGTAAGTGGCATTTGGAATCTAACAGAACAAGTCTTTACTAACCATCCTTTCTTTACAAATGTAGAGAAATTCCATTGGTCTGTTTCTTATATTGGTCTCCAGTGAAAGCCAGGGTGTAACAAGCTCTGAGTAGGTCAGTAAAGGCAGTTTTGGCACTGGAGTTGGTGGTAGTTGGGGGAAGGGATGAGGCATAGCTAAATGGATCTGTCCCAGGTGCATAGTTGCTTTCTAATCTGGGTTAGGTTATGAATCGAGCCGGAAGAATCCTGAAAAGTGAATAGTTAACATAATTCTTAGATGATTTCTTTCAGATACCAGTTGTCTCAGATGGGCTTGTGACAGGAACTGCCTGACAGACTACTCAAATGGCTGTCATTAGGGAGTACCAGAAGGGCAGGCATTTTGTGTTGTTGATTGAAAGTAGATCAATATGTTCTACCAAGCTGAGAGAAAACAAGAATTATTCTTTCTGTGAAAAAATGAGAGATGCTGACTGCAGCCTTGCTTGATGGGAGGTTTTCCAGCTTTTTGGAAAGATGGATGAGGGGCGTCTGCAGGCGGGGCCAGGCCTTTTCCAGGAGCAGAATAGGAGGATTTAAACACCATAACTAAACATTATATTAAAGAAGCAAATGAATACGCTGTCAGTTTAGGAAGGAAGAAGATCAGTAACATAAACCAAAAGAAAATAGACAAGAATTAATAAAAGCTAAAGGCACCAGGTTTTTTAAAGGTGAAGTTACTAAGCTAAAAAACAAAACACACACACACATACAAAAGCCAAGGCAATCATAAATAAAATCATACACTACTTTTATAGAAAGCCTAATTAAAAAAAAGGAAAACATAAGCCCCCGGCTATTTATGAAAATTCAACAGCAAGTGTTATATTAAATGGAGCCTTCTTAAGGAAAATACCACTGAAACCAAGAAAAGGCAAGGATTACAATTACATGACATGGCTTTGAGGAGCTACGTGACACAATTCAAGAAAAATGACATAGTCATATAAATATCAGATGGAGTGACAAATGAACATTATTTACAGATATGTTTACATGTTTAGGAAATAAAAGGAATTCAGTTAAAATGATCATAACTAATAAAATAATTGCCTTTGGTTTCAGGATATACACAAAAAAGTAGCTTTTTTTTTATAAACTTTTATTGAGCTTCAAGTGAACGTTTACAAATCAAGTCAGTCTGTCACATGTAAGTTTACATACATCTTACTCCGTACTCCCACTTGCTCTCCCCCTAATGGGTCAGCCCTTCCAGTCTCTCCTTTCGTGACAATTTTGCCAGCTTCCCACTCTCTCTATCCTCCCATCCCCCATCCACACAGGAGATGCCAACACAATCTCAAGTGTCCACCTGATATAATTAGCTCACTCTTCATCAGCATCTCTCTCCCACCCACTGTCCAGTCTCTTTCATGTCTGATGAGTTGTCCTCGGGGATGGTTCCTGTCCTGTGCCAACAGAAGGTCTGGGGAGCATGGCCGCCGGGATTCCTCTAGTCTCAGTCAGACCATTAAGTATGGTCTTTTTATGAGAATTTGGGGTCTGCATCCCACTGATCTCCTGCTCCCTCAGGGGTTCTCTGCTGTGCTCCCTGTCAGGGCAGTCATCGATTGTGGCCGGGCACCAACTAGTTCTTCTGGTCTCAGGATGATGTAGGTCTCTGGTTCATGTGGCCCTTTCTGTCTCTTGGGCTCTTAGTTGTCGTGTGACCTTGGTGTTCTTCATTCTCCTTTGCTCCAGGTGGCTTGAGACCAATTGATGCATCTTAGATGGCCGCTTGTTAGCATTTAAGACCCCAGACGCCACATTTCAAAGTGGGATGCAGAATGTTTTCATAATAGAATTATTTTGCCAATTGACTTAGAAGTCCCCTTAAACCATGGTCCCCAAATCCCTGCCCTTGCTCCGCTGACCTTTGAAGCATTCATTTCATCCCGGAAACTTCTCTGCTTTTGGTCCAGTCCAATTGAGCTGACCTTCCATGTATTGAGTGTTGTCCTTCCCTTCACCTAAAGCAGTTCTTATCTACCAATTAATCAATAAAAAACCCTCTCCCTCCCTCCCTCCCTCCTCCCCTCGTAACCACAAAAGTATGTGTTCTCAGTTTATACTATTTCTCAAGATCTTATAATAGTGGTCTTATACAATATTTGCCCTTTTGCCTCTGACTAATTTCGCTCAGCATAATGCCTTCCAGGTTCCTCCATATTATGAAATGTTTCACAGATTCGTCACTGTTCTTTATCGATGCGTAGTATTCCATTGTGTCAATATACCACAATTTATTTACCCATTCATCCGTTGATGGACACCTTGGTTGCTTCCAGCTTTTTGCTATTGTAAACAGAGCTGCAATAAACATGGGTGTGCATATATCTGTTTGTGTGAAGGCTCATGTTTCTCTAGGGTATATTCTGAGGAGTGGGATTTCTGGGTTGTATGGTAGTTCTATTTCTAACTGTTTAAGATAACGCCAGATAGATTTCCAAAGTGGTTGTACCATTTTACATTCCCAACAGCAGTGTATAAGAGTTCCAACCTCTCCGCAGCCTCTCCAACATTTATTATTTTGTGTTTTCTGGATTAATGCCAGCCTTGTTGGAGTGTTTTGTTGGAGTGAGATGGAATCTCATCGTAGTTTTAATTTGCATTTCTCTAATGGCTAATGATCGAGAGCATTTTCTCATGTATCTGTTGGCTGCCTGAATATCTTCTTTAGTGAAATGTGTGTTCATATCCTTTGCCCTCTTCTTGATTGGGTTGTTTGTCTTTTTGTGGTTGAGTTTTGACAGAATCATGTAGATTTTAGAGATCAGGCGCTGGTTCGGAGATGTCATAGCTGAAAATTCTTTCTCAGTCTGTAGGTGGTCTTTTTACTCTTTTGGTGAAGTCTTTAGATGAGCATAGGTGTTTGATTTTTAGGAGCTCCCAGTTATCGGGTTTCTCTTCATCATTTTTGGTAATGTTTTGTATTCTGTTTATGCCTTGTATTAGGGCTCCTAGGGTTGTCCCTATTTTTCCTTCCATGGTCTTTATCGTTTTAGTCTTTATGTTTAGGTCTTTGATCCACTTGGAGTTAGTTTTTGTGCATGGTGTGAGGTATGGGTCCTGTTTCATTTTTTTGCAAATGGATATCCAGTTATGCCAGCACCATTTGTTAAAAAGACTATCTTTTCCCCAATTAACTGACACTGGGCCTTTGTCAAATATCAGCTGCTCATACGTGGATGGATCTATGTCTGGGTTCTCAATTCTGTTCCATTGGTCTATGTGCCTGTTGTTGTACCAGTACCAGGCTGTTTTGACTACTGTAGCTGTATAATAGCTTCTGAAATCAGGTAGAGTGAGGCCTCCCACTTTCTTCTTCTTTTTCAGTAATGCTTTGCTTGTCCGAAGCTTCTTTCCCTTCCATATGAAATTGGTGATTTGTTTCTCTATCACCTTAAAAAATGACATTGGAATTTGGATCGGAAGTGCGTTATATGTATAGAAGGCTTTTGGTAGAATAGACATTTTTACTATGTTAAGTCTTCCTATCCATGAGCAAGGTATGTTTTTCCACTTAAGTATGTCCTTTTGAATTTCTTGTAGGAGAGCTTTGTAGTTTTCTTTGTATAGGTCTTTTACATCCTTGGTAAGATTTATTCCTAAGTATCTTATTTTCTTGGGGGCTACTGTGAATGGTATTGATTTGGTTATTTCCTCTTCGATGTTCTTTTTGTTGATGTAGAGGAATCCAAGTGATTTTTGTATGTTTATTTTATAACCTGAGACTCTGCCAAACTCTTATATTAGTTTCAGTAGTTTTCTGGAGGATTCCCTGTGGTTTTCTGTGTATAAGATCATGTCATCTGCAAATAGAGATAACTTTACTTCCTCCTTGCCAATCCGCATGCCTTTTATTTCTTTGTCTAGCCTAATTGCCCTGGCTAGGACTTCTGGCATGATGTTGAATAAAAGCGGTGATAAAGGGCATCCTTGTCTGGTTCCCGTTCTCAAGGGAAATGCTTTCAGGTTCTCTCCATTTAGAGTGATATTGGCTGTTGGCTTTGCATAGATGCCCTTTATTATGTTGAGGAATTTTCCTTCAATTCCTATTTTGGTGAGAGTTTTTATCATAAATGGGTGTTGGACTTTGTCAAATGCCTTTTCTGCATCAATTGATAAGATCATGTGGTTTTTGTCTTTTGTTTTATTTATGTGATGGATTACATTAATGGTTTCTCTGATATTAAACCAGCCTTGCATACCTGGTATAAATCCCACTTGATCGTGGTGAATTATTTTTTTGATATGTTGTTGGATTCTATTGGCTAGAATTTTGTTGAGGATTTTTGCATCTATGTTCATGAGGGATATAGGTCTGTAATTTTCTTTTTTTGTAATGTCTTTACCTGGTTTTGGTATCAGGGAGACAGTGGCTTCATAGAATGAGTTGGGTAGTATTCCGTCATTTTCTATGCTTTGAAATACCTTTAGTAATAGTGGTATTAACTCTTCTCTGAAAGTTTGGTAGAACTCTGAAGTGAAGCCGTCCGGGGCCAGGGCTTTTTTTTGTTGGGAGTTTTTTGATAACCGTGTCAATCTCTTTTTTTGTTATGGGTCTATTTAGTGGTTCTACTTCTGATTGTGTTAGTTTAGGTAGGTAGTGTTTTTCCAGGAATTCATCCATTTCTTCTAGGTTTGCAAATTTGTTACAGTACAATTTTTCGTAATAATCTGATATGATTCTTTTAATTTCATTTGGTTCTGTTGTGATGTGGTCCTTCTCGTTTCTTATTCGGGTTATTTGTTTCCTTTCCTGTATTTCTTTAGTCAGTCTAGCCAATGGTTTATCAATTTTGTTAATTTTTTCAAAGAACCAGCTTTTGGCTTTGTTAATTCTTTCAATTGTTTTTCTGTTCTCTAATTCATTTAGTTCAGCTCTAATTTTTATTATTTGTTTTCTTCTGGTGCCCGATGGATTCTTTTGTTGCTCATTTTCTATTTGTTCAAGTTGTAGGGACAGGGACAGTTCTCTGATTTTGGCTCTTTCTTCTTTTTGTATGTGTGCATTTATCGATATAAATTGGCCTCTAAGCACTGCTTTTGCTGTGTCCCAGAGGTTTTGATAGGAAGTATTTTCATTCTCGTTGCATTCTATGAATTTCCTTATTCCCTCCTTGATGTCTTCTATAACCCAGTCTTTTTTCAGGAGGGTATTGTTCAGTTTCCAAGTATTTGATTTCTTTTCCCTAGTTTTTCTGTTATTGATTTCTAGTTTTATTGCCTTGTGGTCTGAGAAGATGCTTTGTAATATTTGGATGTTTTGGATTCTGCAAAGGTTTGTTTTATGACCTAATATGTGGTCTATTCTAGAGAATGTTCCATGTGCGCTAGAAAAAAAAGTGTACTTTGCAGCAGTTGGGTGGAGAGTTCTGTATAAGTCAATGAGGTCAAGTTGGTTGATTGTTGTAATTAGGTCTTCCGTGTCTCTATCGAGCTTCTTACTGGATGTCCTGTCCTTCTCCGAAAGTGGTGTGTTGAAGTCTCCTACTATAATTGTGGAGGTATCTATCTCACTTTTCAGTTCTGTTAAAATTTGATTTATGTATCTTGCAGCCCTGTTATTGGGTGTATAAATATTTAATATGGTTATGTCTTCCTGATCAATTGTCCCTTTTGTCATTATATAGTGTCCTTCTTTATCCTTTGTGGTGGATTTAAGTCTAAAGTCTATTTTGTCAGAAATTAATATTGCTACTCCTCTTCTTTTTTGCTTATTGTTTGCTTGATATATTTTTTTCCATCCTCTGAGTTTTAGTTTGTTTGTGTCTCTAAGTCTAAGGTGTGTCTCTTGTAGGCAGCATATAGACGGATCGTGTTTCTTTATCCAGTCCGAGACTCTCTGTCTCTTTATTGGTGCATTTAGTCCATTTACATTCAGCGTAATTATAGATAAATAAGTGTTTAGTGTTGTCATTTTGATGCCTTTTTATGTGTGTTGTTGACAATTTCATTTTTCCACATACTTTTTTGTGCTGAGACGTTTTTCTTAGTAAATTGTGAGATCCTCATTTTCGTAGTGTTTGACTTTATGTTTGTTGAGTCGTTACGTTTTTCTTGGCTTTTATCTTGAGTTATGGAGTTGTTATACCTCTTTGTGGTTACCTTATTATTTACCTCTATTTTTCTAAGTAAAAACCTAACTTGTATTGTTCTGTATCGCCTTGTATCACTCTCCATCTGGCAGTTCTATGTCTCCTGTATTTAGTCCCTCTTTTTGATTATTGTGATCTTTTACATATTGACTTCCATGATTCCCTGTTATGAGTATTTTTTTTTTTAATTAATCTTGATTTGTTTTTGTGATTTCCCTATTTGAGTTGATATCAGGATGTTCTGTTTTGTGACCTTGTGTTGGGCTGGTATCTGATATTATTGGTTTTCTGACCCAACAATATCCTTTAGTATTTCTTGTAGCTTTGGTTTGGTTTCTGCAAATTCTCTAAACTTGTGTTTATCTGTAAATATCTTAATTTTGCCTTCATATTTCAGAGAGAGTTTTGCTGGATATATGATCCTTGGCTGGCAATTTCTCTCCTTCAGTGTTCTGTATATGTCGTCCCATTCCCGTCTTGCCTGCATGGTTTCTGCTGAGTAGTCTGAACTTATTGATTTTCCCTTGAAGGAAACCTTTCTTTTCTCCCTGGCTGCTTTTAAAATTTTCTCTTTATCTTTGGTTTTGGCGAGTTTGATGATAATATGTCTTGGTGTTTTTCTTTTTGGATCAATCTTAAATGGGGTTCGATGAGCATCTTGGATAGATATCCTTTTGTCTTTCATGATGTCAGGGAAGTTTTCTGTCAGGAGTTCTTCAACTATTTTCTCTGTGTTTTCTGTCCTCCCTCCCTGTTCTGGGACTCCAATCACACGCAAGTTATCCTTCTTGATAGAGTCCCACATGATTCTTAGGGTTTCTTCATTTTTTTTAATTCTTTTATCTGATTTTTTTTCAGCTATGTTGGTGTTAATTCCCTGGTCCTCCAGCTGTCCCAGTCTGCATTCTAATTGCTCGAGTCTGCTCCTCTGACTTCCTATTGTGTTGTCTAATTCTGTAATTTTATTGTTAATCTTTTGGATTTCTACATGCTGTCTCTCTATGGATTCTTGCAACTTATTAATTTTTCCACTATGTTCTTGAATAATCTTTTTGAGTTCTTCAACATTTTTATCGGTGTGTTCCTTGGCTTTTTCTGCAGTTTACCTTATTTCGTTTCTGATGTCTTGAAGCATTCTGTAAATTAGTTTTTTATATTCTGTATCTGATAATTCCAGGATTGTATCTTCATTTGGGAAAGATTTTGATTCTTTTGTTTTGGGGGTTGTAGAAGCTGTCATGGTCTGCTTCTTTATGTGGTTTGATATCGACTGCTGTCTCCGAGCCATCACTAGTTTTTCCAGAAAATCTGCTAAAAAAGAAATGCAGTCAGATTCCTATCAGAATTGCCTTTGGATTATAACCGCCACCTTGTTCCCTGTAAGGATGAAAGTCTGAAATTTGGATCATATATGCTTGGCTGTAGCTGGTTCTGTGTTTTTAGTCCAATTAGGGGTGGATTTTTGGTCCCTGGGTTTTTTTTTTGTTGTTGTTGTTCCTTCTCTCAGGCTGGAAGAGTGGGTTAGGAAAAGACCAAAAGAAAAAAAAGGGGGGGGGGAAGCAAAGCCGCCGTGGAGCCGGAGCCGTTCTCCCTCTGGCTCAGGCAATTCCAATGTTAATGAAGCTGCCTGGGGAGGGTGGGGGAGGGATCAGAGAGATAGGAGAGTAGCACCTCAGAATATAGCCAGAGTTGCTTGTCTTGCTTGGAATGACTATTATATCTGAGATTCCCGCGGGGCGTGTCGCCTATGTGTGCTGGCTGTGTGGAGATTGCCCCCGGGGGTCTGGCCCTCTGAAGCCACGGTCAGATCCTCCGCTGCCAGTCCAAATCCCAGCATGAAGGTTCCCCTGCTGGGATGCTGCTCTCCCGACTCCAAAATCAGTTGCTGCCTCCAGGGGACTTCTCGTCCCGCCAGCCGCGTCACCACGCCGCCTCCGCGGACCGGCTGGGCCCCCTCCCGGGGTTAGTTCAGTGTAGTGGAGCAGCTCCCCATGCTTGTGCCATGACAGTGCCCAGTCAAATGCCCGGCGGCACGATTCCCCGGCTGGGACACTGCACTCCCAGCTCCAAGACCAGTCACTGCCTCCCGGGGACTTCTCGTTCCGCCAGCCGCGTCACCACACCGTCTGCGTGAACCAGCTGGGCCCCCTCCCAGGGTGAGTTCAGGGGGGTAGGGCTGGGCTCCTTGTTTGCGCCATCAGCTCCCCTGGACTCTGCCCTAAATCGGGTGCCAAAGTTTACCTGACTGGGATGCTGGCTCCAGGCTCCGAAAACAATCGCTGCTTCCCTGTATTTGTTCATTTTCCATCCCTAAATCTGTGTTTGTTGTTCAGGGTTCGTAGATTGTTATGTACGTGATCGATTCACTTGTTTTTCCGAGTCTTTGTTGCAAGAGGGATCCGAGGTAGCGTCTACCTAGTCTGCCATCTTGGCCCCGCCTCTTCGCTTTTTTTTTGTTTTTAATAATCAGAGAAGTAAATGAAAAAATAGCAAAAGGAGTGTATTCAGAATAATGATATAACTATAAAATACATAGTAATAAAATAATAAATGTACGATCCTTATATGGGAAAATAAAGACTATATTTTATTGAAAGACATAAAGAAGACTTAAACAAGACTAACCTTATTTCTAGATGAAATTTCAATCGTCCAAAGTAAATAATTAAATCTAATAAAATTCCAGTTATAATCTTATCAAAGATATGTATTGGAACTGGACAAATTGACTACAAAGTTTATATGGAAGAATAAATGCCTGAGGGTTGCCAAGAACACTGTGAAATACAAGCATAACTGAAGTAGATTCGTCCCATCAGATATTACCATATTATAAGAAGCTCCTGGAGTAACAAGAAAACTCTGGTGGCAGAGTAGTTAAAAGCTCAGCTGCTAACCAAAAGATCAGCAGTTTGAATCCGCCAGCCACATGGAAACCCTCCAGGGCAGTTCCACTTTATCTTATAGGGTCGCTGTGAGTTGGAATCAACTTAACGACAGTGGGTTTGTTTTCTGGTTTTTTATAATAACAACACATGGCTATTCCAGAAAAACAGAACAGAGGATTGAGAAATATATCCAAGAATGCACACAATTTAATGTTTAATACATTTGGTATTGGAAATAGATGAGAAAAAACTGGACATCCCTATAAATGATGTTGAGACAATAGTCTAAGCATTTGGGGAAAAAAAGAAGTTTGGCCATTCTGAGTTTTAATATTTTTCCTGTGATCATTCATTTTCTTCTCTCTGGAAGCTAACAAGATGTCAGGGGTTGATCTGTGTCCCCCCAAAAATATATGCTCATGTCCCAATCTCTGGTAACTATGAATGTGACTTTAGTTGGAAATAGGTCTTTGCAGATGTGATTAGTTGACATGAGGTCATATTGGAGTAGGGTGACCCCTGCCACAATCTAGGTAGTGACCTAATAAGAAGAGAAGAGGCACAGAGATGCAGAAGAAACACAGTTATGCTGCCACAATTCAAGAACATTTGGCATCGCCAGAAAGTCTGGGAGGCAGTGAAGTGTTCCTCCCCTAGAACCTTCGGAAAGAACATGGCTCTGTCATCACCTTAATTTCAGAGTCCTAGCCTCCAGACCATGGAGTTCTGGTGGCACAGTGGTTAAGGCACTCAGCTGCCAACCGAAAGGTTGGGCGTTCTAACCCAGCAGATGCTCTGCAGGAGAAAGATGGGGCAGTCTGCTTTCATAAAGATTACAGCCTTGGAAATCCCATGGGGAAATTCCGCTCTGTCCTATAGCGTTGCTGTAAGTCAGCATCTACTCGGTGGCAGTGGGCAGCCTCCAGACTGGAAGAATAAATTCCTATTGTTTAGCCACCCTATTTGTGGTACTTTGTTACAGGAGACCTAGGCAACTAACTAACACATAAAATCTTCTCTTTTTACCATTCTTTGAAAATTTCACGAAAAAGGGGGTTTACTCTGTCCGCTGTGCTAAGAGGTATGAAGGCCTTTCCATGAGTTGGGAGTGGACTTGACAACCACTAACAACAAAAACAACAATGTTTGTCATGGTTATAGTATCTTCCTGATTCTTTCTGAGTAAAGTAATGATACTGTTTTGGAGTTTTCTGCTTCCTTATAGTCTCTTTTTCCTCCAAGCTGCTTTATTATTTCTGCTTGTTTGTTTGCTGTGTATTTTTCAGGTTAGATGTCTAACATTATTTAGCTACAAGCTCGTATTTAAGGGCAGAGCCTTTTTCAACTAGAAGTCCTCAGATGAACCACAGAGCACAGGACATGATAAAAGTGACTATCTTCCCAAACTCCTGTTGTTGTTGTTAGCTGCCTTCGAGTTGGTTCCAACTCATAGTAACCCTGTGTGCGACAGAACGGAACACTGCTTGGACCTGCATCATCCTCACCATGTTGTTGTGCTTGAGCCCATTGCTGCAGCTATTATGTCAGTCCATCTCATTGAGGGTCTTCCTCTTTCATCACTGACCCTCTATTCTACCAAGCATGATGTCCTTCTCCAGGGACTGGTCCCTCCTGACAAAATGTCCAAAGTATGTGAGATGAAGTCTCACACTATCCTCGCTTCTAATAATCCTTTCGTCTGTACTTCTTCCAAGACAGATTAGTTTGTTCTTCCTGCAGCCCATGGTATGTTCAATATTCTTTGCCAACACCATAATTAATTGAAAGGCATTGATTCTTCTTCGATCTTCCTTATTCACTGCCCAGCTTTCACATACATATGAAGTGATTAAAAACACCATGGCTTGGGTCAGGTGCCATTAGTCATTAAAGTGATATCTTTGCTTTTTAAAGAGATCTTTGGCAGCAGATTTGCCCAATGCAATGTGTCTTTTGTTTTTTTTGACTGCTGCTTCCATGGGTGTTGATTGTGGGACCAAGTAAAATGAAATCATTGACAACTTCAATCTTTTCCCCATTTATCATGATGTTGCTTATTGGTCTAGTTGTGAGGATTTTTGTTTTCTTTATGTTGAAGTATAATCCATACTGAAGGCTGTGGTCTTTGAACTTCATTCAGTAAGTCCTTCAAGTCCTTTTCCCTCTCAGCAAGCAAGACTGTGTCAACTGCATAACAAAGATTGTTAATGAGCTGTCCTTCAATCCTGATGCCACATTCTTCTTCATATAGTCCAGTTTCTCAGATTTTTTGTTCAGCATAAAGATGGAATAAGTATGGTGAAATGATGCAACCCTGACACACACCTTTCCTGACTTTAAACCACACAGTATCCCCTTGTTTTGTTTGAATGACTACCTCTTGGTCTAAGTACAAGTTTCTCATGAGCACAATTAAGTGTTCTAGAATTCCCATTCTTCCCAATGTGATCCATGACTTGTTATGATCCACACAGTCAAATACCTTTGCACACTCAATAAAACACAGGTAAACATCTCTCTGGTATCCCCTGCTTTCAGGCAGGATCTATCTGATGTCAGCAATGATATCTCTTATTCCAGGTCCTCTACTGAATCTGGATTGAATTTCTGGAAGTTTCCTGTCCATGTACTACTGCAATCACTTTTGAATGATCTTCAGCAAAATTTTACTTGTGCCCTAACCTCCTAAGGATGCTATATAATAAGTACCATTCTGGGTACATATGAGAGAAGGTAATTGATTGGATACCCTGGAGCATTAAGGCTTAATTCTGTCCCATCAGGATTGAGGGTGTAGTTTGCCTACACCTTGCTCCCACATTAAATGATCAGCATGAACCATTTCACTGAAAAAACCCTAGTTTAAGTGTCTTTAGGTCTTTAGTCTGGCAGAAGTGGTGGTTCAGTGGTAGAATTCTTAACTTCCATGTGGGAGAACTGGGTGCAATTTCTAGCCAATGCAACTCAAGCACAGCAACAACTCGAATGCAGCCTCGGTCACTGGTGGCTTGCATGTCACTGTGATGCTGATCAGATTTCAGTGGTACTTCCTGACTAAGACAGACTAGGGAGAAAGACCTAGCAATTTACTTTAGGAAAATCAGCCAATAAAAACTCATGTTATACATGAGGTCACCGTGAGTTTGGAGCCAAATCAACGGCACCTAACAACAACAATAGGTCTTTAGTCTTAGGCTGGTCAGATACTGTGGAATAGCTCCTCTGGAGAATAAAGATATGGATGACAGCATCTTTATGTTGCATTCTTTATGATTTTTTGTGGAAGAGAACTGGGGTTTTCAGAATCCAGTCTATAAGTTTATCTATTTCCCATACTTTCAGAAGGATTTGCCTTCCCTCAACTATCCTTGTTTTAACCACTTTAGAGAATAAAATTCCCCCATATTGAGGAGGGAAATTAGTAAACAGATTATAAAAATAGCAAGAATCCTTCTGTATACATGACCTTTGCAATGGGACTTTGCAGCCTCTTTCTTTGAATCTGAACTGGGCTTGTGACTTGGTTTCACCAATGGAATGCAGTGGAACAGCTCTGAGTCTAGGCATCAAGAGGCATTGTATGATTCTGTTTACACTCTTGGAATCCTGCCCAGTAATCATGTGAAAAGCCTGGACTACCAGCTAGAAAATGAAAGACAGTCGAATAAAGATAATTATCCAGATCTTGCTTATAAAAATGGGCTTTCAGCAAATCATCTTTGTTTACCAATTTCTGCATCTGAGAAAGTCCATTGAGGTTAATGGATTTCTTTCTGTCGTTCCTCCTTCAACTTCCCTTAAATTTCTTAGATCCGCTAATCTTTAACCTTTCTTGTTGTTGTTATTTTTACTTGTTTTTCAGATTCCCCTATTTTTTCCTTTTCTCTTGATGTCAATATTCTCATAGGTTTATGTCTTTAAAAATAAAACCTCTTCATTTGCTAGGGTTTCTGGAATAAGCAGGAGTTTAAATTTGACATTGATATCCAGAGACCCTATCTGAAAGCCTTTTTTTTTTGAATTGTTTTATTTCATATTCTCCTATGAGCTGTTCTGACATATTATTCCATTCTTAGCTTAACTGACACCTCCTCATTGAAATCTTCTCTGACTACCTCGTGTAAAATTGTGTTCCTTCAATACTTTTTACTACCTTGTTTTGTTTTAGTTTTTATCATAGCATTTATCAGTCACAATGTTTATCTATTACATGTTACTATGAATTGGATTTTATCTCCCAAAAGATGTGTTGAAGTCCTAACTCCTGTACCTGTAAGTGTGACCTTGTGTGGGGAAAAGGGTCTTTCTTATCAGTCAAGTCGTGTCAGAGAAGGTTGGGTCCTAGTCCTAATCCTTTCTGAATGGTGTTTTATAAGAGAACAGACTTGAAAACATTTGCACAGAGAAGGAAGACAGGTATCGTGTGACAACTGAAGCAATTATACCTATAAACAGCAAAAGAACATCAAGGATTGCAGACAGGCACCAGAAACTAGGAGAGAGGCATGGAACAGCACTTCTCTCAAAGCGCTCAGAAGGAGCCCACATGGCCAATACAGTGAGTTGAACTTCTAAAAAAACTTCAGAAATAAGAGAAAACAAATTTCTTCTCTTGAAAAACACTTACTTTCTGGTATTTTGTTATGTTAATCCCAGGGAAGTAAGACATTTGCCATTTGTCCTAAAATGGAAGCTCCAGGAAAGCAGGAAATTTCTCTTCCTTATCATTTTGTCCTCACACCGAAAGAGAAGATGACTTGAAACACTTACTGATGAAGGCCAAAGATCTTCAGTATGGGTTATACCTCAACATATATAAAACAAAAATCCTCACCTGGACTGATAAACAACGTCATGATAAATGGAGAAAAAATGGAAGTTGTCAGCAATATCATTCTATTTGGATAAACAACCAAAGTCCATGGAAGCAGTAGCCAAGAAATCAAATGATGTATTGGGCAAATCTACTGCAAAAAACTTCTTTAAAGTTTTAAAAAGCAAAGATGTCACTTTGATGACTCAGGTGCTTGGCCCAAGCCATGGTCTTTTCAATTGCCTCATATACATGTGAAAGCTGGACGATAGAAAAAGAAGACAGAAGAAGATTTGATTTGTGTTTTGAAGAATTGTGGTGTTGGCAAAGAATATTGAATATACTGTGGACTGCCATAAGAATAAGCAAATCAGTCTTATAAACAAATACAACCAAAATGCTCCTTAGAAGTGAGGATGATGAGACTTTGTCTTGCTTACTTTAGACACATCATCAGGAATGGTCAATCTCTAAAACAGGATATCCTGTTTGGTAGAGGGTCAGAAAAAACAAGGGGAACACTTAACGAGATAGATTGACACAATAGCCACAACAATGGATTCCTATACCCCAAAGACCATGAAGATGGCACATGACCAGGCAATGTTTTGTTCTGTTACACATAAGGTCATTAGGACTCAGAGCCAATTTGACAGCAATGAACAAAAACAACAAAACAGCGTTTAGAATATTGTAGACCAATGCTTTATAACTATTGATTAAGTGAAAGAATATATGTAATTCTAAGACTTTTCTGTGTAAAAACATTAAGTTTAGAGATTCTGACAATCAAGGAGAAAGTTGACATAGATAACCAAAATGGGTTATCTGGCACGCTTCTGGGTTTATAAGTTTGGGAATCAAAGAATGCTATTAATTCACTTGCATAGTTTAATTTACACTTGAGTCTATCTTAGGATGATTACTTAAGCATTGTAATAAATGTAGTGATTAAAAATAAAATATAATGATTCAGATTTTAGAAGCAAAAACTTAAAAAAAAAGTTCTTCAGCAATTCCTCACCTGATATTTTAGTTGTCAAGTTAGTATTTTTTTCTACTTAAATACAAGTAGAGTAACATACTAGTTTAAAAAATCTAATTACACATCATAAAAATAAAAAATCGTCACTTTTAAAGAGAAAAAGAAGAAAAATACTAACCCAAAGGCAAGCACTCTAAAGTATTAGTGTATGTATTTTTAGATTATATCTGTGCATATCTTTTAAAATTTTGATCATACTATATAAAAAAATTTTTTTTTTCATAGATTTAAATCTGGCTTCTGTGATTTAACAACACATATTCCAATGGCATTAAAATACCATGAGCACCCATTTTGACTGCTGTACAATATCCTATCATTCGAATATTATATATATTTTTGGACATGCACATTGAACTATGTACTCATGCATTAAAATATTTCAATGTTGTCTTTTATCCTCTTCCTGTCATATTTTCAAAATAAGATTACAGGCTCAAAATTTAAGAACATTTTCAAAGAGCTGTAACAGTTTTCCAATAACTTCTTATTCCAGGTTGTCTCAGGCTACCATATTTCTCATAAAATAATTCTTAGTTGTTCAAAATAAATAATTTTCCATTTCTCTTTGAGATTCTAATGGAAGTTTTAATTCTGTGCTCAGAAATATGAACTTGCACAGAGTCAAGCCAGAATTTGCATGGATCTCCCTGAAACTCATCATGGAAATACAAGATTCCAACTGCTGACCTGAATTAAAATTGCAGTGAATCCTTAGGGGATGGAAAATGATACTAGTGAAGAACGAGCTTCTTGGATCAAGTGGACACATGAGACTATGTTGGCATCTCCTGTTCGGAGGGGAGATGAGAGGGCAGAGGGGGCCAGAAGCTACTCGAATGGACATGAGGAGAGAGAATGGAGGGAAATACTGTGCTATCTTTTTAGAGGGAGAGCAATCAGGAGTGTGTAGCAAGGTGTATGTAAACTTTTGTATGAGAGACTGACCTGATTTGTAAACTTTCACTTAATAAAAATTAATTAAAAAAAAAACCCAAAATTGCAGTGAATCTAAATTAAACTTCTTTAAACAATAAAGGACACATGTTTGTTTATTTACTGAAAAGTGTGATGACAGAAAATGTATTGAGTATGGCATGAGCATAGCTTGGATTATTTCTGAAATTTTTCCCAATATGCTTTCTTTCTTATGGAGGCTTTTTTCCCCCAAACTGGCTTCTCTCCTGGTACATTTCCCCAAACTGACTTTTCTCCTGGTACATTTTCCAGATGTCAGAGCTTTATGCCCTTCAAACCAGAAAAAAAGAGATCTTCTCTTGCCTCTACTATACAACTCCTGAACCAATTATTGTGGCAAACGAAATGGTCCTGAGTGGCTCAGGTAAATAAGAAAAAAAAAATTGAAATCTGTTGTAGTTGAGTCGATTCCGACTCATAGCGAACATATGTGACTGCCCCATAGGGTTTCAAGGATCACCTGGTGGATTCGAACTGCTTACTTCTTTGTTAGCGGCTGTAGCTCTTAACCACTATGCCAGCAGGGTTTGGGCTGCACAGTAAAATGAGTAAGACCCCACGTTAGATATGAATTGAAGTTATTCCCACCCAAGTCATGTAAGTGGCTCACAAAGAGAATGGAAGTTGGTTATGAGTGAGATTTTTAATAGACATTAGAAAATTATCAATATTGGCAACTACAATGGCATAATTAGCCTTCTAATTATTTATACAAAGAGTTCTGATGGCGCAATAGTTAAGTGCTTGGCTGCTAACCAAAAAGTCGGTGGCTGGAATCCACCATGTATGTGATCCATGTAAGAGAAGACCAGAGGATCTGCTCCCATAAAGAATTCAGCCTAGGAAAACCTATGGGGAAGTTCTACTCTATCCTATAGGGTTGCTATGAGCCAGAATCAACTTGAGGGCACACAACAACAACAATTATTTATAAATTTAAAAATAATTTTATTTAAATTTAAAATTCCTGTTGTTGATGTTTACATATTTCTGTGATAAATTAAAACGGTCAAGAGTATTTTTTATGAGCCAGTCCTCAATTAAAAAGCCAAAACCCACTGCCATCAAGTCGATTCCTACTCATAGCGACCCTATGAGCTATGAGTCCTCAATTACTTATTTTATTTTTAACCAAAAACGTGTATGTCCAGTAAGAGATGTCATTTGCCTTAATTCCTTTGCTGTTGCCAAAGTTTCCAAAAACAATATGCTTATTAGAGACTATGACATATTTTTTTTTAGAGTTTTTTGAGGTTTTTACATGGACTCTAAAAGACAAAAATGTATTTTGTAATGAAAAAATATGTATTACACATATATTACTAAATTTATAAAGAAAAATCATCTGTATTCTTCTCAAGACTGTCCAAACTCTTTGAGACAACCGTCATAGAATAATGAGTAAACTGTATCTCACAAGTGCTATTCTTCAATCCACACCACATATTTGAATAGTGAATAATCACTTAATGGTCCTTTTTTGCTCAATTTACTAGATTTCCTTGTTTACATAAAAGTATATCTTTTTTGCAGCTAAATTAGTAGTTTTGTATGATATATACCAAAAAACCAAACTCATTGTGGTCAAGTAGATTCCTACTCATAGCAACCCTATGGGACAGAGTAGAACTGCCCCATAGAGTTTCCAAAGAGTGCCAGGTAGATTCGAATGGCCAACATCTTGGTTAGCAGCCATAGCACTTAACCACTACGCCCTCAGGGTTTCCCGTATCATGTATATTAGTGAGTAAAACACCTTCAGGTTAAGCAGTTTTAAAACACCTGGGGACTATAGTAAATGCAATATTCACCTGAGTTGGAAAGTTTTCCGTTTTTCAAACTAGGGTTCACAAAGCATGAAGTTCAAGGAGAATTATATGCTGGCTTCTGAGCATGTATTATTTGGAGATAGACTTTGATTAATTAAATATGCACATTGTAAATACTAAGACAACCACTAAAACAAAATTACAATTAGAGGTAAAAATAAGCCAATTGGAAAGAAAACGTAATCAGAAAAAAGTAATTAATCCAAATAAGACACAAAGAAAGAAAAAAAGAACCAAGAACAGGTGGAATACAGAAAAGCCTAGGAAGATGTTGATTTTAGTTCAATCATCTCAATAACTAGACTAAATAGAAACAGTTAAACATAGCATTTAAGAAACAAAAAGTACCAGGATAAAAAAAAAAAAGTGCTGTCTTAAAAAAAAAAAAAACCTTTAAATATATTGAGATAGAGATTGAAAAGTAAAAGGATATACTAAACACACGTGAGAATGGCTAAAACAAAAAGTAGTGTAACACCAACTCTGTGAGAATGTGGAGAAACTGAACCACTCAGACTGTTGGTGGGACTATAAAATGGCATAGGCACTCTGGAAATCACCTTGACAAATTCTTGAAAAATATAAACCTGTAATTACTATGTATAAATTTAATAAAATATATAAGTAAATATATACATATGTGCATACATATACACAAATATACACTACTCTGGGGCATTTATCATAGAGAAATGAAAACATGTTCACATGAAAACCTGTACATTAATGTTCATACAACTTTATTCGTAATAGCCACAAACTGGAAATAATCCAAAAGTCATCCACTGGAAGAATGTTTGAATACAACATAGCACACCCATACAATGGAATACTATTCATCAATAAGAAGGAATAACTATCGATATACACAACCGCCCCATTGAACCTTCACAGAATTATGTTCAGTGAAAAAAAGCTAATCCCAAAGGTTACATAATGTATGATTCCAAGTATATAACATTCTTAAAATGACAAAAAATATAGAAATGGAGAACAGAATATTGGTTGCCAAAGGTTAGGTATAATGGTGTTTATAAAAAGCCACCATAAGGGATCATTGTGGTAAGGGAACGGTTTTGTATTTTTCACTTTGGTAGTGGATAGGTGTGATAAAATTTTATAGAAGCAAAAACACACAGACATAAACACACACTAATGAGTACAAGCAAAACTGAAGCAATATGAAAAAGATTACTGAATTGTATTAATGTCACTACCTTGGTTGTGTATTGTACTATAATTTTTTCAGAATGTCATCTTTGGGGGAAACTAGGTAAAGGAAAGCACAGAATCTCTGTGTTGTTTCTTACAACTACATATAAACCTGTAATTACCTAAAAATAAACATGTAATTACAATTATGTTTGATAGCATTAATTATCTAAAAGAGTAAAAAGACAAAAAGATGTATCATGTAAACACTAATCAAAAGAAAGCTTGCACAGCTATACTAATATCATAAAAAGTAGAATTCAGAACAAGGTATTACATAACAATAAATGGATCAGTTCTCTAAGAAGACGTGCTAATTCTGAATATGTACATATTATATATATGTATGTATTCACACAAAGAAAGCTTAAAATTTTATTAGCAAAAATTAATAGGAATAAAAGGAGAAATAGATAAATCCAAAATTATAATTGCAGACTTCTATATTTCTCTATTGGTAATTTATGGGATGGGCATAAATAAAATTATTAAGATTATAGAAGATCTGTAAAACATTGCCAAACAATTTGACCTAATTGACATTTATAAAATACTTCATACAAAATCAATATAATTACACATTCTTTTCAAGTATGCACAGGGCATTCACCAGGCCATGAAACAAATCTAGACACAATTAAAAAAAATGAAATTTTACAAATTATGCTATCAGATCATTATAAAACTGAGCTAGAAATCAATAACAGACAGATAATTTAAAAATCTACAAAATAATTTTTCAGACAAAGATTAGACAGGCTTATAAAACAAACAATAACACACAGGCGGAATGTGCTTCTTAATTCAGTCAAATATATGAGACCAAATGGGCACCTCCTGTGCAAAAGCAAGACAGAAGACAGGAAGGGACAGGAACTGGATGAATGGACACAGGCAACCCAGAGTAGAAAGGGAGTGCATGCTCTCATATTGGTGGGATTGCAACCAAAGTCAGAAAATTATATGTGTATAAATTTTTGAATGAAAAACTAATTTGCACTGTAAACTTTCACCTAAAGCATAACACAATTTTTTTAAAAAATCTACGAAATGAAGAAAGTAAACAACAAAGTGTAAATGATCTACAGGTCAAAGAGAAAAATCACATAGAAAATTAGAACATAATTTCATTTGTATGAAAGTGAAAACACAATGTATCAGAATTCATGGGATGAAATTAAGCATTACTTAAAGAGAAATTTATAGCATTAATTAAGCAAAATTATATATTGTATTTTCCTTTTCTTTTTTCTATTGTATGTCTCCTCCTGGTAGAATATAAGCCCCATAAGGGTAATAATTTTTATCTCTTTAGTTGCTGCTAGAAAAGTGACTTGTACAAGGACAGAGCTTAATAAATATTTGTTGAATGAATGTTTCATAAATAAGTGAATGATTGAATAAAAATACTTCGTAAGGACAGAATTACCCAGAGCTAACAGGTATATGTATGAAAACTAATGACTAAACTAAGCATGGCTAACTGGAAGCTCTTGTTTACTTTATGTATTTCCATAGCTTTGGAGACCTGGGGAAAATATCAGCTTGAATGTGCATTGGTAATTATTTTCAAAATTTGACTTTGAAATATAAAATAAGGTATCCAGTTCTTCTGGTTACTAGAGTTATTTAAGAATTATTCCCTAATTCAGAAGCTTCAATAATTCCACTAGGCTCCCCGATTCTGTGAGTCAGAGTAGGGCACAGCATGAAAGATTTATTTCTGCTCCACGACATCTGGTAGCTCAGCTGAAAAAATTCACCTCTTTGGGGTGACTTGATGAGTGGGGGAGGGAGGGATGGCATTTTCTGAAGTCTCATTCACTCATATGAACGACTCTTAGACTGGAAACATCCCAAGATTAAGTGGCCACATGTGACCTCACCATGATATCTGGCTTTCTCACAGCATAGCA
The DNA here is from genome assembly GCF_024166365.1 of Elephas maximus indicus. Lineage (NCBI taxonomy): Eukaryota > Metazoa > Chordata > Mammalia > Proboscidea > Elephantidae > Elephas > Elephas maximus. The sequence continues at coordinate 16,566,332 of NC_064830.1, forward strand.
GCTTACACAGTAACTCAGGGCTCCGAATATGAGTGTTCTAGTAAACAAGGCAGAAGCTGCACCACATTTCATAGCCCAGCCTTAGGAGTCACAACAAGTCATTAAGAGAGTGCCCAGCCATATGCAAGACTCCACCTATCAATGGGTGAATGTCAATGTCACATTATAGAAGAACATGTGGGAAGGAGAATATAGTTGCAACCACACTGGGAGAATATAATCTGCCACAACAATTATAAAAACTTTTATTTGGCTACTTTTAAATCCCCACTTCCAATAAACATGAAGTTATCTTATAAGAGTCATAATCTTAATTTACATTTTAAAATAATTATATCTAAAAATTATATTCCTAGGATGCAGTTAATGCAGTGCTTAAAGGAAAATTCATAACATTAAATACTCATATAAAACAGAAGAAAAGTCTCAGATAAATTATCTATTTTTCATTTTAGAAAATAAAAAAAGAGTAAATTAAGCCCAAAGCAAGCAGAAGAAAATAATAAAGAGCACAAATCAATGAGATCTAAGACAGGAATACAATAGAGGGAATCAATGAAACCAAAAGCTGATTCTTCAAAAAGATCAATAAAATTGATAAACCTCCAGTCAACTGATCAAGAAAAAAAGAGAAATGGCACAATTTACCAGTATCGGGAATAAAAGAAGGAACATAACTGCATATTCTACAGATATTAAAGGATGACAAGGGAATGTTATGAAAAATTTTAATATAACTTAGATTTTGCAGACACACTTCTAAAAAGACATAAACTATCAAATCTCACTCATAAAGAAATAGATGATTTAAATAGCCTTATATCTAATAAAGAATTTGAACTCATACTAAAAACATTCCTACAGAGAAATCTCCATGACCGGTTGATAACCCAGTGCCATCGAATCAATTCTGACTCATAGCAGTTGGTATCACTGGCAAATTGATATTTAAGTAATAAATAATATCAGTTCTACACAAACGCTTCCAGAACATCTTAGAGAAGACATCACAAAAAAAATATGATTCATCCATAATTAATTACCCTGGTACCAAAATCAGAAAAAAAAGACATACTCCAGAATTTGCCTTTACTAGGAATTCATATGAATAGAATCATAGGGTATATAATCTTAAATTTTTGGTTCCCTTCACTTAAAACAAGTTTTTTTTTTTTTTTTTTAAGATTTATTCTTATTGTTGTATATATCTAATTGGTTCCAATTTTTTATTGCTGAGGAGCATTTAATTTTACAGATAATCTACAATTTGTTTATCCATTCACCAAATGATGGATATTTGGGTTTCATGATTGATACAAATGAGCATTTTAAATGTGTTTATGCCCTCATCTAGTTATAGGACTAATATGTAAGAAATGTTGATTTACGGGATGCCACAGGACTCAGTCTTTCTGTAATCTGTATTCTGTAGACAAAAAGAGTTAAAGTCGTGGTAAAGATATTCTGATAGCCTACACCTTAAGAGAAGAAACCAGCTATGGAGGCACTTTACCTCTGAAGATTTACTTTCAATCCTATCTTGCAACTAAGCTGCAAATTTCCTTTCCAGCTTTTTCAGTTATCTTCCAGGTAATCTACTTCAGAAAAAAAAATGATTTTGCTAATTTTTTTTTAGGACGGGATTTGAGATTTTTTTAGCACCAAGCCATTGTCCATATAGTTCTCCCTCATAATCAAAGTCCTACCTGACCTCCTCTTACTCTGTATGTCTGAAAGTTACTTGCTCTTCAATCTCAGCACGAACCAAATTGCCCAAGGAAATGGTCTCTGATCTTTCCCACCTGGGAATTTTGTGTATTTTCTTTCTTTTTCTATTCTTTATAACAACATTCAAATAACATTTTTTAAGTCTTATGATACGTGAAAATAGTCAAGTTTTGCTGTTTGTTGATTTGTTTCATAATTTATTTTTTCATTTGCTAAATTTTCTACCATATGAATCTGGTTGGGAAAGAGAGTTTGCCTCCATCTATAGAAAATGACAGCACACAACAACAACAACATAGAGATATGAGGATGTCAGATATCCACTTTCTCAGACTCGTTTGTTTCAAGAAGAGGGGCATGCTGTGATAACACGTACCCTATAAGATACAGCCACCCAGGAATTTGGGTCAGGGCATAGTAATGCACAGAGGCAAACAGAGGGAAGATTTTACGCTGGCAGCCATGACATAAGCAGTGGCAATAACAATATCCAGTCTCAAGAAGCCGTGGAGGTAATAATCTCAGCAATAGCAGCCATTATCCATTGTCAGCAGCTGTACTAGGAAGGCCTCAGTCCTCCCTGTAGTGTGATGGCAGCAGCTATGTTCTCAATTAGTACTGTAGGGTGATTTTTTTTTTTTTTGCTCTGATTCTGGCTACCGGGTCTCCTTTTGATATCACCCATTTTCTCAACATGTTTCTTCAGCTTTCTGGTGATTTTATTAACTCCTCATTCATTCAGTAATTCTTTGCTTAAATAACCTTGCTGAAAATGTAGAACCCCAATCAATACAGCATGTTCAAGTATATTACTAAGTCATCAAAATACTGCTGTAAAGGGGGTATTAGTATTCTCATCAGCATGAGAAAATGAAGCTCAGAAAGGATATATAACTTTTATAAGTCACTCATCTGGCACTGATTATTTATTAAACATTATTGGTGGGTATCACTTTTATCCTGTAATGGGAAGATAACATTAGAGACGGTCATGAAATAGCAGGTTACCAAAGTTTAAAAGGTAAGGAAGCCAATTCAATAATAATAGAAAATTAGAGATGACCCTTCTAATCCAAAGGAAAATTAAATTTGAGAGTAATAGTTTTGCTGAAGTATCTGATTTTAGTCAGGTTTTCTAATACAGATTTTGTTTCAGGCTGGCAAGCCTTCCATTTTCTCTACTCCGGAGGCTAACAAGATAGGAGGGAGGAAAAGTGAAAAGCTGAATAATCACTCCACTGAGATTGGCGCTATCAGAGGAAGAGAGCATGAAAATACTGTCTCAGTGGCTAGTAAGCACTGGCTATAGGCCTACAAGGTTTATTAAGGACCTACTTATGGAGTTGCTATGAGTCAGAATGGACTCAATGGCAACTGGTTTGGTTTTTTTGTTTGCTTGTTTTCTATTAATAACAGCACATTGTAGTCTATTAAAACCACACTATTTCTATGATTTTTTATGACTTATCCAAAAATAAAAAACAACTAGAAAACTCTAGGCACCAGAATCTAGAAAGCATTTTTTTTTTTTAAGTAAGCATTTCAAAAAGTAGCATTCATTTCTTCCCAAACTTTGGGTGGTGGCAGAATCTGATCCATGTTCGATCCATGTTCAGGAATCATAGCTGCTTCTTTCATTTTATTAAAACCTTTGAGGCAATGTCCAAGAATGCCAATTTTTTCTTAGCACTTTCTAAGACATCAGGAAAGATCCAAATAAATACAAGAACTGGTGTGATAAGTGTGTCATAAGGAGAATTACAGATTTTAGAGCTGGATACAAACAAAAGTTACCTATTTTTAAAATATAAGTTCCAACTGTTTGAAAGTCTAATTTCCAGAATTTAATTAATGCTTTCTTTGAGGCCTATTAATGAGATGTGAAGACTTACGGATTAGCTTTATTGGCACCCTAATAACATGTATTATTTTTTTTTTAATAACATGTAATACATATTTAAATATCATTTTGAATGTGCTACTTCTTCTACCTTCTGAAAAACCCTACTCCAAGCAACAGAGGTAGTCACTCATCATGAATAATTCCATGGTGTTTCTTTCTAATACTAGAACCTAAATAGAAAAGTCTAGTGTAGAAAAAGATACACCTTAGGTCATTCCTGATATAGACAAGACAATCTCCTCTGGTTATTGGTCCCTTGCCATCTTATTTTAACTAGACTTTCCTTTCCATGTTCTCACTCTTCACCGCAAACTCGATAATTCACGGCCCTTCTAAGGTAGAATTTCACATTACCTTTCTTTTGAAGTCTTCCAAGAAAACTACAGACCTTTTTGTAGTTTTGTCCATTCATACCACTAACTATAACAGCTCTTTATCATTATACCAAAAACCAATCCCATTGTGGTCGAGTTGATTATGGCTCATAGAGATTCTATAGGACAATGTAGAAGTGCTTCATAGGGTTATCAAAGGACAGCTGGTGGATGTGAACTGCCAACCTTTTGGTTATCAGCCTGAGTATTTAACCACTGTGCCAGCAGGGCTCTTCTTTATCATTAGCTGTCTTTAGTTCTTTATCTAAAAGTTTGCTTAGAATTGTGTGCTTAATTTGGATGTGCCTTGCAATGAGTAGAATAGGCTGTTGGATTTATACAGCTGTGCACAGGCAAATAGTAGGTATTTACTGTCTTCAGTTAAAGAGAAAAAATAAAATAGAGAAAATAAGAGACCAAAAATGAAAATAAAAAGGAAAACTCAAACTGTTTTCTAAGCTAAAGCTAGAGAAGTTGCTGGACATAAGTTCATTTGAAATATCTTGCATTTCAATTGAGAAGGTGACTGAAATACAAATTAACATCACTATATTTAGCAAAAAGAATATACTCCTACCAAAGAAGACTTTCTTGACAACTGCAGCTATTAGACATTGAACCCGTGTAGAGGGCAGATGTGGTATATCTTTAGCCTTCTGAAGGCAGCTGATCACTGACTTTGTCTTGCTGCTATATTTGTGGGCCTCGGTTCACCCAAAGAATTTCTAACCTTATTATGAAAACTAGGTAGCAAGTGAAGCATCTTGAACCATTAAGATATAAAATGGATCATCTTCCAATACTTACAAGTCTCATGCCTGAAAAACTCTGTCACTATGATTTTCGTCAATGCCTGAGGTTCTACTCTCAGGGCTCTCATATGTGTTCATCAGATTTGTCTGCAAATGTATAGTTTAACAATTTCTTAGCCTTCAAGTTAATTATGGGAAACACTTCTCTAAGTGCTACTGGCCTATATAATAATTTAATTGGTTTCACGAGAAGTTTCCAAGAAGGTATCCTAAGATGGCAGTGATGTTTATCAGGGCATAAACTTTGTCTTTGTCACCTCTGTACCCTCAGCACTTAATGTAAGGCTTATACTGACCTTGTTTTAAAACACACACACACACACACACACACACACACACACACACACACACACACACACTCAATGAAACAAAACAAAACTGCTTTGGAGAGCCCCTGTCAGAGCAAGAGAAAAGTAGGGTACAGAACTTAAATTTTAGTAAAAAGACCAGATTTAATGGTCTCAGACTGGAGGAACCCCAGAAGTCAGGGCCCCTGGACTCTCTGTTAACCCAGAATTAAAAACATTCTCGAAGCCAACTCTTCAGACAAAGATTGGACTGGATTATAAGACATAAAATGATACTTGTGAAGCATGTGCTTCTTAGCTCAAGTAGATACATGAGACTAAATGGGCAGCTGCTGTCCGGAGGTGAGATGAGAAGGCAGAAAGGGACAGGAACTAATTGAATGGACACAGGAAGTCGGAGTGGAAAAGAGGAGTATGCTGTCACATTATAGGGATAGCAACTAGCGTCACATAGCAATGTGTGTATAAATTTTTGTGTGAGAAACTAACTCGAGCTGTGAACTTTCACTTAAAGCATAGAAAATGTTTCCTTATTTTGTGACACAAAAACTGTTTTGAATGAATGAATGGATTGAAGAACTCTTGGATACAAGGAGAGATGAATAAACAAAAGAAAAACTGAATTGATCTGTTACTAAACTTTCAAAGGAAAGTTTAAATTTTTAAGTCCTGTAAAAAGGACACAAATTATTCTATTTTCCATATAATTGAGCTGGAACCAAATATCCACCAGGAGAATCTTTATAAAAAACCCAGAAAAAAACTGGATTTTAAAAAGAAGGCATATGTGGCTTTTTAAAAATATTTACCCCTAGACTTCTAGAAGTCTATGAAAATACTATTTATAGCTGAAACTTCTCTTAAAAGAGAAAGAAGGAAGGAAGAAGGTAAACGGAAAAAGGAGGGGGACGGGAGGGAGGAGAGAGGATTTCCCCAGAGAGTGAAGACCTCAAGCACTCTAGGACAATGTAGCACTTGAATCAATACTAGTATATATTGTTGTTGTTGTTGTTAGGTGCCATCGAGTCAGTTCCAACACATAGAGGCCCTATAGGAAAAGTAGAACTGCCCCATAGATTTTCCAAGGAGTGCCTGGTGGATTTGAACTGCCACCCCTTTGGTTAGCAGCCAAGCTCTTAACCATTATGTCACCAGGGCTTCTAGTACCTTAATTCTCCATATTTATACTCCTAAATTTAAGATTTTCTTTTTTAACTACTAGCCTGGAAAATTATTATTATATTGTTTTTAATACAAAAAAAATTCCATCATTGTTAGATAGCAATAAAACCTCTGCGGCTGTTATAATACACCTATTAATAAAGGTAATTGCTGTTGCATGGCTTTATTCTATGTGTTGAATAGTCATTTTCTACCTTAATATAACCTCAATTCTCAAGAAAAAAAATTGTTATTTATACGCAACAGTAGAGTAGTTAAGATGCTACCAGAGGACTCATTGGATATATCATTATTAACAAAAAAGAGAACACACAGTACCTCATTTAAATTAATATGAATAACTATACCCACTGTACCTAGTTTTATTGAGCACTTACTGTGGACCAGACAGTGTAGTAAGAGCTTTACACTCACTGGCTGATCCGATTTTCATAGCAAAGTCTATGATGCAGGTACTCTTACCATTCTCTGCTGCCTCTTGTCCTTCACAATGGAGATGAGTTTGCAGAACTGGAATCCCAACAATACTCTTGCAACACCATAGACAGTCTTCATTTAATTCAAGAACGGTGAGACTGAAAAATGCAAAACTAAGTTTAATTCACCTTGAATACGAGACTTTTTTTTTTTTTTAGTTTTGTAGTGATTAAGAGCTTGGCTGCTAACCAAAACCTTGGCAGTTTGAACCCACCAGTTGCACCTTGGAAACATTATGGGGCCGTTCTACTCTGTCCTGTAGGCTCGCTACGAGCCACAATTGACTCCACAGCAACGAATTGGTTTTTGAGTTTTTTGTATATATTTTAACAGCTTTATTGAGATATAATTCACAAGCCATATAATTCATCTATTTAAAGTGTACAATTCAATTATATATAACCTTATTTTTTAAAGGATAGCCAGTTGTACCAATACTATTGACTGAAGAGTCAGTCTGTGCTTTCTCACTAATATAAATTGTCTCCATCATAAATATGCATGAATCTGTTTATGGACTCTCTTTGTTTATTATTGATCCGTTACCATACTACTTTAAGGATTCTAACTTAATAATATAGTTTTGCTATCAAATACAGGGCTTTTAAGTGCAGAGAAAGATTCCAGGCTTTCAAACAACTATAAAATTTAACAACTTCAAATCGGTGACTGATGTTTGCTATTATCATTGTTGTTGTTATGTGCAGGTTTCGGCTCATAGCAACACTACATACAACAGAACGAAACACTGCCGGCCCTGTGACATCCTCACAATTGTTGCTATGCTTAAGCCCATTGCTGCAGCCACTGTGCCAATCCACCTTGTTGAGGGTCTTCCTTTTTTTTGCTGACCTTCTACTTTAGCAAGCATGATGTCCTTCTCCAGGGACTGGTCCTTCCTGATAACATGTTCAAAGTACATAAGATGAAGTCTCATCCTCCTCAGTTCTAAGAAACATTCTGCCTGTACTTCTGCCAAGGCAGACTTGTTCATCCTTCTGGCAGTCCGTGGTATATTCAATATTCTTCCCAACAATATAATTCAAAGGCATTAGTCCTTCTTCAGTCTTCCTTATTCATTGTCCAGCTTTCTCGTGCATCTGAGGAGATTGAAAATATCATAGCTTGGCTCAAGCACACCTTAGTCTTCAAGGTGACACCGTTGCTTTTCAATACTTTAAAGGGGTCTTTTGCAGCAGCTTTGCTCAACGCAACACATCATTTGATTTCCTGATTGCTACTTCCATGGGCATTGATTGTAGATCCAAGTAAAATGAAATCCTTGACAACTTCAATCTTTTCTCCACGCATCCTGATGTTCCACTACTACTAGGATTATTTTATTTTTTTTCTTTTTAGTTGAAAGAGCGTGCTGGTTTTTGTTATGTTCAGTGCTTGTAAGTCTGGAAGAGTTTTGCGTGGTCATAGTTAATATATGCAAAGAAATCTAACATCTTATCACACAAGTCTCAAATAATGTATCATTTCTTGTGGGGTGAAGCTTTTTGTTTTTAGATTAATGGTTCCATCAAAATGTTTGTTTTGTGAGCTCCAAATGAAATGGCTGTACTGTGGTTAAATAGTATGAAATTTAGACTCTGAGACTTCTGCCAGAGAATCCATTTGTTCTTACTGGCTGTTTGATTTAGAAAATATTACCTAAATCCTGTTCCTTAGGACTCTATTCTATAAAAAGGTATTAGTAATATCACAAAATCCTACATTGTTGTTGTAGTTGTTACGTGTGTAGAGCTGCCCCACAGGGTAATCTTTATGGGCGCAAATTTCCGAGTCTTTTCTCTTGTGGAGCAGCTGGCGAGTTCGAACCACAAACCTTTGGATTAGCAGCCAAGTGCTTAATTGTTGCGCCTATAGGGCTCCTTCACAAAAGTGTACTGTAAGTATCAAATGGCCTGATGTATGTAAAAAAGTATAAGTAATAAGGTGGTATATAAACTTAAGTTATTCTTATACGTCCTGAAATTGTTCTTAATGTATACTTTCTAAAAAGTCATTTTGGATGGTATAGTCCTGGGCAACTCTGATTTGGAAATCAATCTGTTTAGCATCAGCCAAGAAATTATGAAAGAGAAAATAGTTGCTTAAGACGTCATAGTGATGCCTGGATTGCAATAGGTTTTTTTTTTTTTCTTTAGGTTTCTTCATACAGCAGTTAATTTTGTGTCAACTTGGTTAGGATATGGTTCCCTGTTGTTTGACCAAACAATAGCCTTGTCGCTCATCATGGAGTAGTTACTTGTGATTAAATCAGTTGGCCTTGGTTAGAGCAGGTTACCTTCCATAATGTAATGTAATGCAATGTGTTGTTGTAATTAGGTGCCCTCAAGTTGGTGCCAACTCATAGTGACCCTACGTACAACAGAATGAAACACTGCTGGTCTTGTGCCATTCTCATAGTCATTGTTATTATGCTTGAGCCCTTAGTTGCAGCCACTGTGTCAACTCATCTTGTTGAGTGTCTTCCTCTTTTTCACTGACCCTCTAATTTACCAAGCATGATGTCTTCTCCAGGGACTGATAGCTCCAGATAACATGTCCAAAGTATGTGAGACAAAATCTCGTCATCCTTGCTTCTAATGAGCATTCTGGTTGTACTTCTTCCAATACAGATTTGTAAGTAATGTAATGTTATATAAATGCCTTCCATAATGTAATGTAATATAATCAATCAGTTGAGGTCATACCAGTGGAGTATCCTAGACAGTCGCTCACAGGCTTTCAAGACCCCAGATGTTACTCACCAAAGTAGAATGCAGAGCATTTTCTTTATACACTATGTTATGCCAATTGAGGTAGATGTTCCCCAAGACCACGGTCCCACAGCCCTCAGCCCAGGAAATTGTTCCCTCTGGAATTTGAATGTGTCTAAGGAACTTCCATGAACTTGCCTTGTACAAGTTGTGCTGGTTTCCCCAGCATTGGGCAATGTCTTATCCTTTACCAAAATTACCAATTATTGTCTATTTAGTATTTTTCCTTTCCTACCCTTTGCATTGTCTATAAAACACAAGGAAACATCTTTCTGGTATTCTCTGCTTTCAGCCAAGATCCATCTGACATCAGTAATGATAACCCTTATTCCATGTCCTCTTCTGAATTTGGCTTGAACTTCTGACAGTTCATTATTGATGTACTGCTGCAACAGCTTTTGAATAATCTTCAGCAAAATTTTACTTGTGTGTGATATTAATGATATTGTTCAATAATTTCCAATTCTATTGAATCACCTTTCTTGAAATGGGCACAAATATGGATCTCTTCCACTTGGTTGGCCAGGAAGCCGTCTTCCAAACTTCTTCACATAGACGAGTGAGTACCTCCAGTGTTGCATTTGTTTGTTGAAACATTTCCATTGGTATTTTGTCATTCCTTAGAGCCTTATTTTTTGCCATTCTCTTCAACACAGCTTGGACTTCTATCTCCTGAAATAGTTGAACACAAGCCAATTATTTTTAGTACAGAAACTCTGTGTATTATTTCCATCTTCTTTTGGTGCTTCCTGGGTCGTTCAATATTCTTCCCATAGAATCCTTCAATTTTGCAACTCAAGTCTTGAATTTTTTCTTCAGTTCTTTCATCTTGACAAATGCCAACCATGTTCTTCTCTTTTGGTTTTCTAACTCCAGGTCTTTGCACATGTTATTATTATACTTTGTCTTCTTGAGCTTTCCTTTGAAATCTTCTGTTCGGCTCTTTTTATTTCATCATTTATTCCTTTCTCTTTAGCTACTCACCAAGCAAGAGCAAGCTTCAGAGTCTCTTCTGACATCCGTTTTGGTCTTTTCTTTCTTTCCTGTCTTTTTAATGACCTTTTGCTTTCTACATGTGTGTCTTCAATGTTGTTCCACAACTCATCTGGTCTTTAGTCATTAGTGATCAATGTATCAAATCTATTCTTGAGTTGGTCCCTAAATTCAGGTGAAACATAGTCAACACCATATTTTGGCTCTCATGGACTTGCTCAAATTTTCTTCAATGTCAACTTGAATTTACATATGAACAATTGAAGGTCTGTTTCACAGTCAGCCTCTGGCCTTGTTCTGACTGATGATATTGAGCTTCTGCGTTGTCTCTTTCCACAGATAGAGTCAATTTGATTCTTGAGTATTCCATCTGGGGAGGTCAATGAGTACAAAAAAAAGAAAAAACTCATTGCTATCTAGTTGATTCTAGCCACATTGACTCATTTATGTTATCGAAAAAAAGGTATTTGCAATGAGGAAGTGATTGGTCTTGCAAAACTCTATCATGCTATCTCTGGTTTCGTCTCTATCATCAAGGCCATATTTTCCAACTACTGAGTCTGCCTCATCATTTCCAACCTTCACATTCCAATCACCAGTAATTACCAATGCATTTTAATTGCATTTTTATTAACTTCAGACTGCAGAAGTTGTAAAAAAATCTTCAATTTCCTCATCTTTTGCATTAGTGGTTGGTGAGTAAACTTGAATTGTAGTCGTATTAACTGATCTTCCTTATAGGTGTATGGATATTTTCCTATCACTGACAGCACTGTGCTTCAGAATAAATGTTGACAAGTTCATTTTGGTAATGAATGTGACGGCATTCCTCTCTAATTTGTCATTCCCAGTATAGTAGATCACATGATTGCCCAATTTGAACTGGCCAATTCCAGTCCATGTCCTCTCACTAATGCCTAGCATATCGATCTTTACGTGGTCCATTTCATTTTTGACAGCTTCCACGTTTCCTAGATTAATACTTCCTACATTCCATGTTCCAATTATTAATGGATATTTGCAGCTGTTTCTTCTCATTTTGAGTCATGCCACCTCAGCAATTGAAGGTCCCGAAAACTCGATTCCATCCACTTCATTAAAGTCAACTCTACTTTGAAGAGGCAGCTCTTCCCCAGTCGTATTTTGAGTGTCTTCCAACTTGAGAGGCTCATCTTCTGGCACTAAATCAGACAATGTTCTGCTGCTATTTATAAAGTTTTCACTGATCAATTTTTTTTTTTTTCCCCAGAAGTAGACCACCACGTTCTTCTTCTGGAACAATGCAAATCTTTATAACCCATAGTACTTTAACTTCATTTACTCTTCTCCCACCTCAAGACTGGATTCTGTTTTTATCCAGAATTATAGATTTATTATAGAATTATAGCTTGTTCTCTTTATAAAAAAGAGATTAACCACAAATAGAAGGCAAATTTATATTGTTTTGTATCATTAATGTGCATTTCTTTTTTTGCCTTTTGTTTTTGGTTTTAAGACTCTCATTAATGATTTTTTTCTTCCTAAAATATATTCTTTAGAATTGCATTAGTAAAATAGTAAACACTACAGATTTTTTATTTGAAAATCACATTAAAATATTTTTCATTTATTTTATTTGAACTATTTCTCACATTTTCAAAATTTATTCTAGTCTTAAAGGATAATTTGTTTATATAATATAAAACAACCATATATTTTTATCTTAGCCCAATTTGAACATACTATTATATAGCATGCCTTGCCACTGTTGAAGTCAACTATTAGACTAATTTCTATTCCTTTTATATAATTTGTCCTTTTATCTGATTACTTCCAAAACCTCTTTGTCTTTGGTCCTTTCCAATTTGACTAAGACACATCTTACAGATTTTTTTTTTTAAATTATGCTTAGCATATGCTGAGTTCCTACATTTTTTAATTGATTCTTAAGCTGAAAATTTTAAGCCTTATCTTCCCTCTCTAAAAGGTTTATATGGGCTCAAACATAACAGTGATTGTGAAGATGGTGCAGGAATGGACAGTGTTCACATAAAGTCACTATGAGGGAGAACTGACTGGGCGACACTTAACAACAACAAGGGCTTTTTAATCGTAAGGTTTTAATGTATTTTATATCCTACTGTTAAGAATGAAATCAGTTTTCTAAAAGGATATATGTGTGCATGCACACACACACACACACGATGACATTACTGCTTTCAGTTGATTTATCTTTTGTGTTATTTGTGCCTTAGCAACTTCCTTTTGGACCCAAAAATCTACCAGACAAACTGGTCATTCCAACACATAAAAGGCTGAGAAATAAGTATTTGAAGTCCAGTTTTTCTTGAGGAAACCTGCCAAGGAGTATCTTTAACAATGAAGATGAGTTAATCATTAGTATCTGAAGGTCAGAAACCCATGGACACACCTCAGGTGATACTTTCAGATCTGTGGATTTCACTTGTACTCTCAAAGGTATCTCAAACAAGAAATCTCCCTGTGAGAAGTATAAGAAAATTAAAACAAGCAAACACATATACACACTTTACCATACCAGAAACAGTTGTTCACTTTTTTCCTCTTTACAATGCTATTCCTCGTTCATTAGGTATTTAAATTATCTTTCAACAAAATGTTCTCCAAACGCTGAATATCTCATCATTTATTTCAAAGATGAGCCTTTCAGAGATGGTAACCCTTAGGTATCCCTCAGTTTATACTTAGCATTTATAGGAGTAAAGGGTACAGTCTGTTTAACAAGGAGACCTAAACCTGAAGTGACTTAAAATTTTTTAAGATAAAAATTTTTCTATCTAAGACACCACAGGTAGTTAAATTGCTGTACTGGCACAAAACATAACAGCATTAGACTGTAGCCTGTAATCAAGCCCAGCTGGAAGCCCATATCAACATTTCTGTGTTTCTTGCCAGTTCCTTGCTAATCCTTTAAAAACGTAGGTGAAAACAAGGCCAATGGCTTATGTTATATAGGTTGATTTTTGAATCTCAGCTATTCAAACATCTTTCTGCATGCAGTATGCAGGCAGAAAAATTATTTCAGAAATATTTAATTTATTAATTTTACCACATGGCATAGATGGCTGAGGAGTACAAAGAAAATCTTGTTCTATAGTCTTTCCATGCCATCCCTTATTTTTTAAATAATTTAGGTTTCTCTTCCGTTGATCATTAAGAGCTTGGCTGCTAAAAAGGTCAGCAGTTTGAATTCACCAGCTGCTTCTTGGAAACCCTATGGGAAGTTCTACTCTGTCCTATAGAGTGGCCATGAGTCAGAATCTTACTTGATAGTGTTGTTTGGTTTTTTGGTTTGGTTCCATTGATCATAGCGACAAAGGGGCAGAAGAGTGAACAAACCCTGTAAGTCTATAACTTCCCCCACACCTTCGAAGTTGACACACAATAAGCATGAGTTCTTAAGAAGACCCTGAAACATTCATTTTCAAATATAGATTTTAAGATGAACTTGGGGCGTTAGTGCTGAGCGCACTGTTTCCTTCCTGGTTGTCAGCTGGTGGATGCCCTTAGCTCTCAGAGGCCTCTGTCCAAGCACATGGATCGCTACATCTCAGAGCCAGAAATGGTGCATTACATTTTTCTCACACCTGTTGTATCTTTCTGGCTTCACTTACAGAAAGTTCTCTGTTTTTAATTAAGGGTTTATGTGATAAGGTTGGGTTCATCCAGACAATCCATGATAATCTACCTATCCTAAAGTCCAAAACCTTAATTACATCTGCAAAGTCTTTTTTTGTCATGTAAAGTAACATTCTCACTTTCTGGTCATAGGGGCATGGACATCTTGAGGGGGGGTTATTCTGCCTATCACAGGGACACTCTTAGGAATGGAGTGGCCAAGTCTAGCAGGAGCTTTTTGGATGTGTTCAGCATGATTCAAGACAGGGGCAGGGGTGATAGCATTTACCCCATAAAGGGGAAAATGGGTTAGCAAAAACTATGTAGTTTATTATATGGTTGAAAGTCAGTGTTAGTTTCAGCTTCTGGCTTGGCTACATACTGGACATATATAGATGTGTGCCTAGCCTTAGAAGTGTCTTAGAAAATGAGTCTCATATTCTTTTTTTATAAAATGAAGGTAATAAATACTAATGAATAATAATCTAAATGATAGTAATATACTTCTTTTACAAACTTTTTTGTTGTTTTTAGGTGCCATTGAGTCAGTTTCTACTCATAGAGACCCTACGCACCACAGATCAAAACACTGTCCAGTCCTGCACCCTGCTCTCAATCGTTGTTACCCTTGAGTCCATTGTTGTAGTCATGGTGTCAATCCATCTCATTGAGGGTCTTCCTCTTTTCCATGGGCCCTGTACTTTACCAAGCATGATGTCCCTCTCCAGGAGCCAATCCCTCCTGACAACATGTCCAAAGTATGTAAGATGAAGTCTCACAATCCTTGCTTCTAAGGAGCATTCTAGTTGTACTTTTTTCAAGATACGTTTGTTCATTCTTTTCACAGTTTGTGGAGTTTTTCAATATCTTTTGCCAACACAATTCAAAGGCATCAATTCTTCTTCAGTCTTCCTTATTCATCGTCCAGTTTTCACATGCATATGATGTGATTGAAAATACCATGGCTTGGGTCAGGCGCACCTTAGTCTTCAAGGTGACATCTTTACTTTTCAACACTTTAAAGAGGTCCTTTGCAGAAGGTTTGCCCAATGCAATGCGTCTTTTGATTTCATGACTGCTGTTTCCATGGGTGTTGATTGTGGACCCAAGTAAAATGAAATCCTTGGCAACTTCAATTGTTTCTCCACTTATCATGACGTTGCTTATTGGTCCAGTTGTGAGGATGTCTGTTTTCTTTATGTTGAGGTGCAATCCATACTGAAGGCTGTGGTCTGTGATCTTCCTCTGTAAGTGCTTCAAGTCCTCTTCACTTTCAGCAAGCAAGGTTGTGTCATCTGCATAATGCAGGTTGTTAATGAGTCTTCCTTCAATCCTGATGCCCCATCCTTCTTCATATAGTCCAGCTTCTCGGATTGTTAGCTCAGCATACAGATTGAACAGGTATGGTGAAAGGATACAATCCTGACACACACCTTTCCTGACTTTAAACCACAAAGTATCCGCTTGTTCTGTTTGAACAACTGCCTCTTGATCTATGTACAGGTTCCTCATGAGCACAATTAAGTGTTCTGGAATTCCTATTCTTCAGAATGTTATCCATAATTTATTGTGATCCATACAGTCAAATGCCTTTGCATAGCCAATAAAACATAGGCAAACATCCTTCTGATATTCTTTGCTTTTAGCCAGGATCCATCTGACATCAGCAGTGATATCCCTGGTTCCACGTCCACTTCTGAATCTGGCCTGAATTTCTGGCAGTTCTCTGTTAATATACTGCTGCAGCCACTTTTGAATGATCTTCAGCAAAATTTTGCTTGCATGTGATATTAATGATGTTTTTGGATAATTTCTGCATTCGGTTGAATCACCTTTCTTGAGAATAGACATAAATATGGATCTCTTCCAGTTGGTTGGCCAGGTAGCTGTGTTCCAAATTTGTTGGCATAGATGAGTGAGCACTTCCAGTGCTGCATTCATTTGTTGAAACATCTCAATCGATATTCCATCAATTCCTGGAGCCTTTTTTTTTTTTTCCACCAGTGCTTTCAGTGCAGCTTGGACTTCTTCCTTCAGCACCATCAATTCCTGATTATATCCTACCTCTTGAAATGGTTGAACATTGACCAATTCTTTTTAGTATAATGACTTCTTTTGGTGATTAAATATGATAATCTATTAAAAGAATTTTATACTTAGTAGATGTTAAGTAAGTATTAGTTCCCTTTTAAACTCTACTCTATTTTTTCCAATATTGTTCCACTGTAGTTATTTATTTCTAGGAAATGAAATTTTAAGAAATGGAAATGATAAAATAAATGTTTATATTGTCTACTAGTCGATTTCTATAGGGTAATTCCCAAAAGTTTTAAATCCGCACATGGGCACCAATACAACTGAAATATCCAACAATAAAGCATCTGAACAAATAAAATATTATAATTCGAATACATAACATATGTATTGAAATTAAGGAATTGTGAGTAAATCATGTGGAATCTTTTTTTTTTTTCTGTCTTTGGATGGATGCATGTGAAAGCTGGGCAATGAATAAAGAAGACCAAAGAAGAGTTGAATTATGGTGTTGGCAAAGAATATTGAATATACCATGGACTTCCAGAAGAATGAACAAATCTGTCCTGAAAAAGCACAACCAGAATCCTCCTTAGAAGCGAGGATGTTGAAACTTCGTCCCATGAACTTTGGACATGTTATCAGTAGGGACCAGTCCCTGGAGAAGGACATCAAGCTTGGTAAGACAGAGGGTCAGCAAGAGAGAAGAAGACCCTCGGTGAGATGGATTGACACAGTAGCTGCAGCAATAGGCTTAAACATAGCAAGAGTTGTGAGGATGGGTACAGGACAGGGCAGTGTATTGTTCTGGTATACATAAGGTCACTATGAATTGGAACAGACTCGAAGGCAACTAACAATAACAACGTGTATGGAACATATAAAATGATTTATTCTAAGAGTTTACAGATGTGTAAAAATTCATAAATCACACAATCAGGCAATTGAAATAATATGACTCTGTTACGTCAAGCACCATTGTTTGCTATAATATTTATGGGGAAAAAAAATTGCCTTCTAGTCGATTCTGACTCACAGCAACCCTATAGGCCAGAATAGAATTGCCCCGAGGGTTTCCAAGGAGTGGATTTGAATTGCTGACCATTTGGTCAGCTGCTAAGCTCTTGGCCACTGCACCACCAGGGCTCCATATTATATTAAAACTCCAATATCTTCTACCACCAAGCATTAGAACTATTACTTGGTGATTAAACTAGTGTCCCAATGGTGTTTGCTCAGACAGTACATGTAAGAAAGGAATTCATGAATACCAGTATTCTCAATGGCAACTAGAGAGTTTAAATAAAAAAAGATGTGCTTAGTTCATAAAATGTTATGCTTTAGAGAAGACCTGAGAAGTTAAACTTCTAGCCCATCTCTGCTGCCTGCTTTTCTCAATGAAGTCTTTCCTCTTTCTCTTCTTATCACAGGCATGGCTAATTCGTCTTTCCTTCCTGGCTTATGATCAAAATATTGGCCTTGGGAGCTAGACAGCTAATAATATATGTATTTGCCATGTGAACCTTTTTTTTTTTTTTTTAAAGAAAGTGCGATAAATCTTCCCCAGTGTAATTGGCCCCTAGCTCTGAAAGTGTGAAAGCCTAAATCTTAGAATTAAAGGCACCAGAGTTTTCTAAAGGAGCCCTGGCGGTACCGTGGTTAAGTGTTTGGCTGTTAACCAAAAGGTCAGAGGATGAAACCTGCCAGCCACTCCAGAAGAGAAAAATGTGGCAGTCTGCTTCTGTAAAGAAAGATTACAGGGCTTGAAACCATATGGCTCAACTCTGTCTCATAAGGTCATTAGAAGTTGGAATAGACTTGATGATGGTGGGTTTGGTTTTTTTGGTTAGAGTTTTCTAAGCATCCCTGGGTGGTTCAAGCAGCTAACATGCTCACCACTAACTGAATAGTTGGAGATTCAAGTCCAATCAGAGGCACCTCAAAAGAAAGGGCTGACAATCTACTTCTGAAAAAGCAGCCATTAGAAACCCTGTGGAGCACAGTTCCACTGTGACACACATAGGGTCTCCATGAGTTGGAGTCAATTCAATGGCAGTTTTTTTTTTTTTTTTTAATTTTTCTCCTCTGTTTTAGAGTTTTACAAGCTCACCACCCCACCCAGATGGCATATGTGGTTGAACCTATAACCTGGACCATGTTAACACCTGGACCACATATAATTAACTTTGATGAGTTAATTATACACAGGGCAGACAATGAGCAAGGCACTAAATTAAGGTTACTAGGAACAAGCATCATGGTGTTCGTCCTTCAAAAATACATATGAGACTTTAAAAGTACTTCTTTTAAAAGGATTTAAAAGTATTGCTGAGTCTCTACTAAATAACCAAGGGATGATGCCGGATGATAATCAGAAATCACAATTTCCATTAATTATAATTTACCCTGTATTTGTTTGCTCACTCTGTTGAGCTGTAAGGGCTCGGGATTAACAAATGCCCAAGTGTATATTTCTTCTAATTTATCAACTAGCCAATAGATTTGGGCTTTTTCACTATATAAAGCATTTAAGGCAATTTTTTTTTTTTATGTTTTTGTTTGGCATTTGTTCATCTTTTTCTTGAAATATGGGAAAATAAACATATTAGGCCATAGTAAAAAGGAAAAGCTTTGGATTCCTTAATGTAGAATCTCAGTGAAAAATATTTTTCACCAGCAAACATGTTCAAGATGTTATTTAATCACTCATAAAATATTAATATGTTCAAGATTAGTCATTTTATGGGGCCATCCAGAGATTAGACAAGCTTATTGGTTCAATTTCTGCTAAATATTTGAAGAGCTCATGATGTATAATAGTTAAATTCTTAATAAAGGCATTTGCATAAGAGCACAAATGTTCTTTCAAAACCAGACATGACTTTAGGCCTTAACACCCTATGACTCATGGCAAGAGTTTGGGTTAGTCGCTTGAAATGTATTTTTTATTATACAGTTCAAATGGCCAGTTGATTTTCCTGAGTAAATTCTGGCCTCAGGTTTAGCTAGATCCACATTTATATGTACTATAGAATCAAACAAATAGTCTTCTCTATCATCATCAATCAAAATGTGATTGTGATTTTTCTAAGTCAGTATTAAGTGATGAGAAGTACTGGTTCATTGTGTAGCGTTTACTGTTACTACACGCCAGATACTGTTAAATGAGAACAAAAACAAAAACAAGAAAGAAAGCATGATTCTTGCCCTCAGAAGTCTCAATCGACTAACATAAAAACAGATAATGACTTTGCAAGGTAAGTGTCACAGTAGATGTATGTAGACAATCCTTTGGGAACACAGCACAGGAAGGAATGAGTTGTGCCCACAGAGAAAGCAAGGCATTTTCAGAATTGACATTTCAGTAGAAGTTCATGGTGTGCTGAAAGAACAATTAAAGTACCATTTTAGATTTTCTCCTCCCTCTGATTCTCAATGTGGCTTGGGGTGAGTGTTGACAAACATTTAGATGGTCATACAATATGTGTACACTGGTTTCCGCATTGCCGTCGAGTCGATTCCAACTCATAGCAACCCTATAGGACAGAGTAGGACTGCTCTATGGGGTTTCCAAGGAACAAGTGGTGAATCTGAACTGCCAACCTTCTGATTAGCAGCGGAGCTCTTAGCCACTGTGCCACCAGGGCTCCTTCCTCATTTATAAAATGGAATGATAATACCAAGCACACAGATGCCAGTCCAACTCACAGGGGTTGATGAAATGATCAAACGGAATGTTTGAGATAGCGTCTTATGAACTCAACAACAATGTATCACAAACTGGGCCGAGATAATAAAGGACACTCACGGATAATCACAGGAAGAATGAAGAACGGAGATGTTAGAGGAAAATGAAAGGAAACAGAAAACACTAGATGGTTGGTCCAATAATGGGTGATGGACGTGACAAGGGAAGGTGACTCATTGAGGGTTTTGAAATAGAATTATCAGAAAATAGCTGTACCATAACAAAAGGGTGCATGTTCAGAGGAAGGAATATTTTTGGGGGGAGCAGGGAAGAGGTGATTATAAATTTTATCGACCATTATTTATAAGATATCCGAAATAAATTTGAAATCAATACTCTACCATAATTCTAGTGACACATTATTGTATCATCACCCAAATGTTTTGAACTTTTTTTTTCAAAAAATGATGAATTTTTTAAAATTCCTCACCAGAGGCTTGTAAAAAAATAGTATGCCCATGTAACATTTTGCGTAATGTAATGTTAAAAAAATTTAGTCCCTCGGAAATGTTTAAGAAGAACTTTATTGAAATGTATTAGCTGAATGCTTAACCACTGTGTCACCAGGGCTCCTTAGAACAGACAGAGACTGAATATCATTCGCGGGGACACAGGTTATTTCTTTTTTTTTTTTTTTCCTTTCTGTTTTCCTCTGCTATTTTGTTACAGCAGAGAATAGCTTTCAGTGTATAAGTGATATTGCTCTAAGTATGGCAGAGCTAGAGGACAGGTATTATCAAAATAACTATGTGGGAAACAGTTTGGATGCATCAGGCCTGTCCCTTCTTTCCAAGCCTGGATACAGCACCAGGTTCCTGCAATTTTCAGCAACCCTTCAGAGAGTCTCAAATCAAATTTCACAGGCTTTTGCAAAATCTCCTCTTATGTTCTTAAACTAAAACAAAACCAAACCCATTGACATCCAGTCGATTCCAACTCATAGCGACCCTATAGGACAGAGTAGAACTGTCCCATAGAGTTTCCAAAGAGCGCCTGGTGGATTCAAACTGCTGACCTTTTGGTTAGTAGTTGTTTCACTTAACCACTACGCCACCAGGGTTTCTCTTACACTCTTAAGATTCTTTAAATCAGATAAATATTTCCCTTTATACGATTGAGGGAAACACTGGTGGTGTAGTGGTTAAGTGCTAGGGCTGCTAACCAAAGGGTCAGCAGTTCGAATCCACCAGGCACTCCTTGGAAACTCTATGGGGTGGTTCTACTCTGTCCTCTAGGGTCACTATGAGTCAGAATCGACTCGAAGGCACTGGGTTGGGTATACGATTGAGAGCACGGCTTTTACATAATTGAGCTACCTAGAAAGCTTCAGGCTACTTAATTTTGTAGCACAGAGCGTTAAAGCGGAAATGCTATTGCAAAGGGCAGCCTGGACTTTCCAAGTTCCAGAACTGGGCTCTGCAAGGCTCTCACTATTGTCAGGCTATAAAAAACAATGAGCTTTGTACAAGTGCAAAGGAAACAAGAAGACCACTGCTGCTGCTGTTTATGGGGATGCTGGCTTGTCATTTACTGGAGAAAACTAATAAGTAGACTACAATAGTAGCAGTTGCTTAGTGATTTGCCTTTATTTATTTATTTAAAGCATCACTCAGAAACCGGCACCTGGACAATGCATTTTCCCCTTAATCATCTTCAGATGATTCGAACTGCCCCATAGGGTTTCCAAGGTTGTGAATCTTTACAGAAGCAAACTGTCACATCTTTCTCTCATGGAGTGGCTGGTGGGTTTGAACTACTGACCTTTCAGTTAGCAGCCAAGTGCTTTCACCACTGCACCTCCAGGGCTCCTTCTTAAGAATGCTAATTTGCTAGGGAGGGATTTGGTTGCTGAGAAGCAAATCACAAGGCTGGATCTCCAATACTCTTCTTTTTCTTCTCCAGGGGATCAGAGCACTATTTGCCACTGAAGACGAACAGTGAGAGTGTGGTGAGCACTGGAGTGCCCAGGCTGATGTGTGCAATGCCCAGTTCTTGAACATCTAGGATGTCTTTCTGTCCTGTAGTATTTTGTCTCCGAAACATTGGTAGCATTGTTGTTTTTGATTACCATCAAGTTGACTCCATCTTGTGGCGATCCACAAGCTAGAGTAGAACAGCTCTGTGTGATTTTCTGGACTATAATCTTAACAGAAGCAGATCATCAGGACTTTTCTTCCAAGGCACTGCAGGGTGGGTTCACAGTTGAGAGCAAAGCATTGGTGCCCATTACGGATGCTTACAATTGAGGGTTTCATTAAATCAATAAAACAAAACAAACAAAACCCCACTATCTTAGTTATCTAGTGTTGCTATAACAGAAATATCACAAACGATTGGCTTAAATGAATGGAAATTTATTTTCTGACAGTTAGGAGGTTAGAAGTCCAAATTCAGGGCACCGGCTTCAGAGAACAACTTTCTCTCATTCGGTCCCCTCTCAGGGAAGGTCCTTGTCCCTTTTCAGCTTCTACTCCTTGGCTCCTTGGTGATTTTTATGTGGCATCACATCTGTCTTCCCCATCTCTACTTGCTTGCTGCTTGTTCAATATTCTCTTTTAAATCTCAAAAGACATTGATTTGAAACACACCCTACACTAATACTACCTCATTAATGTAACAAAGAAAAACCTATTCCCAAATGGGATTATAAATAGCATAGGTTTAACCCAGAAAATACCATTGCCTCCCAGTCGATTCCAATTTGTAGCAACCTTATGGCCAGGTATAGGGATTAGGATTTATGAGACATATCTGGGGGGAACAAGATTCAATCCAAAACACCAACTAACAGCAAACATTAATTAAATCATTATTGTAGAAACATCTGGTAGTCACATACATAGGAAAAATTCCATAAAATTAAAAATCAGAAACAATATAAAAATAAGTCCCCCAATCAAAGACCCTGATCTTACAAGGAAGAAACTGAGGCTCAGAGGATTGAAGAAATTTTTCCAGGTAAAAAAGTCTGTAAGTGGCAATTTGGCACAACTGGTATTTGAATAACTTCCTTGCAATATGCCTTGGATAAGGCTCTGGAGACACAAAGATGAAAGGATTCAGTGCAGCTCTTATGGCACTCAGAGTGCAGGCGATGAGACAGAACCATGTGCAGATGATGTCAATATAACACAGAAACACAGTGATAGGACTTGGGCCCCTTTCCATGGCACCATGTGGCCTTCCATCATACGACTACTCTGCTCACAGAATCTCATCAAATCTGTTACCACATATTTATTTTCATTAATAAATATGTATTAGAAGCTACTAAGAACAAGGAACCAAGCCACAGGGTATAGAAAGAACCAAAATGAATCAATCCACAGTCCTTTGCCTGACCCAGTAGGAATAATCCAACAGTTATTGAAGGACAGATAGAATGCAGAATAGGGGCAGTGGAAGGTTCCAGCAGGCACATATCAATCTCTCTAGAATTTTAAAAGGAGAGAGAAATTAGATTGGATTGGAGAACTAGGAGTTTCTTCAGGGATGATTGAACCTGAAATGGGTGTTTAAGGATGGATAAAATAGCAAAAAAATGGAAGTCGGTAGATTGGAGCAGAGAGTAAGAGAAGTCATTAATTAAGGTATATGCTAAGATGCAGAGACAGAAATTGCCCAAAGTGTATCCAGGGGACATTGGGCTGCCTTTTTTGGATTAAGAGCCCGGAGGCTACTGAATAATGGAAGTAAAAAATGGAACCTGAAAGATAGGTTTATGTTCTACTATTGTTGGGTGTAAAAGCAGGGCTAGGAAGTTGTGCTCATTTTTGGAGAATGACATGATTTATTGATAGGTTTTTAGGTCAGAAAATTGATAGTACTATTAACTTTGTAGTTTAGGATAATGGGCCAGACAGTAGTGGAAAGATGGAACCAGACTGGGGTTAAAAATATAAATCCTAGTTCTGGCCTTTTGGTCATGGTACACAATCTTCTCACTAATGGCACTGACAATAGAATTCTGCTCCCAGTGTTATATCACATAATCAGTTTGGTATATTCCGTGGATTACAGACTCATTCGTGGTTGTTAAGACAAAAAGGTCTCAAATGTATCTCACACCAAACTGCGCATATTAGCTGTAAGAATATTTAAGTGAAAATAAGTGAAGTTTCTCTTCATAGTATTTCCTTCTACATTTGTAAAATGTAATCTTATACAATACAGAGGACTTTCCACTTAGAGAGTAAGGTCTCATTCTTTGGACAGCTACTTCCCTGTCTGGCTTTTACCGTGGCTGTAAGAAGGTTGCTATTCCCTTCCTTTTCCTGAGAAAATTAAATTTTTGACTCTCTACTTGGACAGAAACATGAATCCATTGAATATCCTGTGTAGATTTAAACAGCCTGCTCAATTGCTAAGGGGACAGTGGTGGTTCAGTGGTAGGATTCTTAACGTCCATGCCAGAGACCAGGGTTCCATTGCCAAAGAATTGCACCTCATGCAAAGCCACCACCCATCTTGCATTGGAGGCTTGGGTGTCGCTCTGATGCTGGACAGGTTTCAGGTTAACTTCCAGGTTGAGGTGGACTGGTCAGAGAATCAGCCATGAAACACTATAGGTCACGACGGTGGAGGATCCACAGCTAATCACGGGGATGGAGCAGGACTGGGCTGCATTTTGTTCCATTGTCCAGTGGTTGCTTTGAGCTGACATCAGCTAAACAACAACATTAATCCACTAATTCCCTCTAGCATATTCAACACCTCATGTTGTTTCTGTTAGGTGCCATCGAATAGGTTCCGACTCATAGCGACCCTATGTACAACAGAACGAAACACTGCCTGGTTCTGCGCCATCCTCTCAGTCTTTGCTATGTTTGACCTCATTGTTGCAGCCACTGGGTCAATCCACCTTGTAGAGGGGCTTCTTCTTTTTAGCTGACCCTGTACTTTACCAAGCATCACGTCTTTCTCCAGGGTTTGGTCCCTCCTGATAACACGTGCAAAGTAAATGAAGTAAAGTCTCATCATCCTCACTTCTAAGGGGCATTCTGGTTTTACTTCTTTCAAGACAGATTTGTTCATTCTTCTGGCAGCCCATGGTATATTCGATATTCTTTGCCAACATCCTAATTCAAAGGCATCAGTGCTTCTTTATTCACTGTCCAGCTTTCATATGCATCTGAGGTGACCGAAAATATAGCACCTTGGGTCAGGTCTGTTTTAATCCTCAAAGTGACACATTGCTTTTTATCACGTTAAAGATGTCTTTTTGCTGCAGATTTGTCCAGTGCAATACATTGTTTTCTTGAGTGATGCTTCCAAGGGCCTCAATTGTAGATTCAAGTAAAATGAGATCCTTAACAACTTCAATATTCTCTCCATTTATCATGATGTTGGAAACCCTGGTGGTGTAGTGGTTAATTGCTATGACTGCTGACCAAAAGGTCGGCAGTTCGAAGCCATCAAGTGCTCCTTGGAAACTCTATGGGGCAGTTCTACTCTGGGGTTACTATGAGTGGGAATCGACTCGATGGCAGCAGAGTTTTTTTTTTTTTTTTGGTTATCATGATGTTGCTTGTTGGTCTAGTCGTAAGAATTTTTGTTTTATGTTGAGATGCAATCTATACTGAAGACTGTAGTCTTTGATCTTCATTAGTACTTCAAGTCCTTTCACTTTCAGCAAGCAAGGATGTGTCATCTACATATTGTAGATGTTATTGAGTCTTCCACCATTCACGATGCCCCGTTCTTCTTCATATAGTCCAGTTTCTTGGATTATTTGCTCAGCATACAGATTGAATAAGTATGGTGAAAAAATACAACCCGGACACACATCTTTCCTGATTTTAAACCATGTAGAATCTTCTTGTATTGTTCCAATGACTGCCTATTGTTCTACATATAGGCTCTGCATGAGCACAATTAAGTGTTCTGGAATTCCTATTCTTCATAATGTTACCCATAATTGTTATGATCCACACAGTCAAATGCCTTTTCATAGTCTATAAAACACAGGTAAACATCTTTCTGATAATCTCTGCTTTCAGCCAAGCTCCTTCTGACATCAGCCATGATATCCCTCATTCCACATCCTCTTCTGAATCTGGCTTGAATTTCTGGCAGTTCCTTGTCCATGTACTGCTACAACTGTTTTTGAATTCTCTTCTGTAAAATTTTACTTGCTTGTGACATTAATGATATTGTTTGATAATTTCTGCATTCTGTTAGGTCACCTTTCTTTGGAATGGGCACAAATATGGATCTCTTCTAGTCAGCGGGCCAGGTAGCTGTCTTCAAAATGTCTTGGCATAGAAGAGTGAGATCTTCCAGCATTGCCTCCATTTGTTGAAACATTTTAACCAGTATTCTGTCAATTCCTGAAGCCCTGCTTTTCACCAATGCCTTTAGTGCAGCTTGGACTTCTTCATTCAACACCATAGGTTCTTTGTTATATGCTTCCTCTGAAATGGTTGAATATCGACTTATTCTTTTAGTCACAGTGACAGTGTACTCCTTCCATCTTCTTTTGTTGCTTACTGTGCCGTTCAATATTTTGCCCATAGAATCCTTCAATACTGACTTTTTGGTTAGCAGCCTGAGCTCTTAACCACTGGGGCACTAGGGCCTGAGGTCTTTGCACATTTCATTATAACACTTTACGTTATTTTCTTGAATCGCCCTTTGAAATCTCTTGTTCAGGTCTTTTACATGATCATTTCTTTGGCTCATTTTAGCTATTCTACATTCAAGAGCAAGTTTCAGTGTCTACTGACATCCATTTTGTCCTTTTCTTTCTTTTCTGTCTTTTTAATTACCATTTTCTTCCTTCATGTGTGATGTTGGTGATGTCATCCCACAACTTATCTTGTCTTCATTCATTAGTGTTCAGTGTATCAAATCTATTCTTGATATGGTCTCTAAATTAGGTGGTGCATACTCAAGGTTATACTTTGGCTCTCATGGACTTGTTTTAATTTTTTTCATCTTCAACTTGAACTTGCATATGAGCAATTGATGGTCCGTTCCACTGTCAGCCCCTGGCCTTGTTCTGACTGGATGATATTGAGCTTCTCCATCATCTCCTTCCACAGATGTAGTTGACTTCACTGCTGTGTATTCTATCTGGGGAGTTTCACTTGTATAGTTACTGTTTGTATTATTGAAAAAAGGTGTTTGCAATGAATGAGTCATTGGTCTTGCAAAATTCTATCATGTGATCTCTGGTATCGTTTCTGTCAAGGCCATGTTCTCCAACTACTGATGCTTCTTCTTTGTTTCCAGCTTTTACATTCTAATCACCAGCAATTATCAATGCATCTTGATTGCCCGTTTGATCAGTTTCACCCTGAAGAAATTGTAAAAAGTCTTCAGTTTCTTTATTTTTGGCCTTAGAGGTTGGTGCATATATTTGAATAATAGTTGTGTTAACTCCTTTTCCTTGTAGGCATGTGGATATCCTCCTATCGTCGATGGCATTGTATCTCAGGGTAGATCTTAAAACGTTCTTTTTGACAATGAATGCACTGTAATTCCCCTTCAGTTTCTCATTCCTGGCGTAACATGACCGCCCAGTTCACAACGGCCGCTGCCCGCCTATTTCAGCTCACTAAATAATGCCTAGGCTATCAATCTTCCAGCACTTCATTTCTGACAACTGCCAATTTTTCTATACTCATACTCTTTACATACCAAGTTCTGATTATTAATGGATGTTTGCAACTGTTTCTTCTCATTTTGAGTTGTGCCACCTTAGCCAAGGAAGGTTCCAAAAGCTTTACTCCAGCTATGTCATTATGCTCGACTCTGCTTTGAGGAGCCATCTCTTTCCCAGTCTTATCTTGAGTGCCTTCCCACCTGAAGGGCTCATCTTCTGGCACTGTAGCAGACAGTGTTCCGCTGCTATTCATAAATTTTTCACTGGCTATTTGTTTCAGAAGTAGATTGTCAGGTCCTTCTCCCCTGTCTGTCTTTGTCTGAAAGCTCTGCTGAAACCTGTCCACCATGGGTGGCCCTACTGGCATTTGAAATACTGGTGGCACAGCTTCCAGCATCACAGCAACACACAAGCCACTACAGTATATTACAAACTGCCAGACGAGTTGTGGTAATGTACTGTAGGTTATGAAAATGCAATGCTGACACAGTTTTGCAACTTCGTTTAAAAAAATCATTGACCTTTTGTATTTGCAAGGACATCTTAGTAAGAAGGGAGCCTAGTAAAAAGGTGGTCCAGAAGACTAAATTCTGATTTAGAGAAAGCTGACTCTGTGTAAGCCTTTTCATTTGCAATGACTAAAAGCCAAACTATGACAACTCATATTGTCACTATTATAAATTGCAAATTGGTGGAATAAAATAAAATGCTAGGGGCAGAATCCAAAGGAATATGGCTCAAATTAAAACATCAACAAGTCATCCTCTGTATGCCTCATTAGTCACTAACTTAGTCCAAGGGTCGACCAAACACAACTTCTGTTTGGGTTCCTCTTCTCCACTCCCATCCCATCCCATCAGGGCCACTCAGTGTTAGAGGAAAGCACCAAACACTGAATTTATGTCCTTCCTTGACATTTGCATTTACTTATTCTCCAAATTCTGGAGAAACATTTATGCTGTAAGGCAGCTGAGTGCTTTTTAATAACTACTACATGGAGTTAAAAATACACAGCCACTGCCCACTCTGCACTTCCCAGAACAGGCCTGGCAACAAGATGTTACTTTTGCACAGTTTTTTTTTTTTCTTTTCTTTTTTCCCCAGTGAAGGGATTTAAATTAATTTATTCTTAATATTATGTCTGACTAGTATCTGAGTGTAAAGATAAGCTTCACTGCAGTACTCCAAAAGAAGTTGCTTAGGCAGTAAGCAGCTGGCTGGTGGGTATTTGGGATTACAGTGCCCCCCGTACATTTTACTTTATGTTTCCAATCCTGTATGAGGTCGAATTCCCATGTTCACTTCAGGTACAGCATGGGCCTTTACAATTTAATAGTAGATGCACTGAAGGAAAGTCACATTCTTATTACGGAGGATGGCAACAAGAGTGACATCCTTCACTATCAAGTCAAATATGCAAGATGTATGTTTCTCAGCACCAAACACAAATCCAGGCAAGCAGGCTTTAAACGCACGAGATTGAAGCAGCTTATATTCTGCTTATAAAGACCTTCCAAGTAAATGGAGCTCCTTCTTCTCTTAGAGCTGGAATCATCTTTCACTGACTGTCCCAGAGCACAGATTTGAGGCAAGAGATGTAAAAAAGTAAAACAGGGAATTTAATAGAAATGGGGCTCAAGAGGCTAATCTGGAAACTCTCTTTAAAAGAAGCCACTTCTTGTATTTCTTTGCTTCTCATACCTATCTGGTTAAATATTTCCAGTTTTAAGCTGAGACCTGATTTACTTTTCACATTTGAAGCCTTCATATTGAGTGCTATCCCTTTTCTTGTTCTATGATGTTTGTTTCTAGCCCAAATTCAGGTGCTCCTTCCATCCTCAGGTAATTAGAAGTTAATATAATTTGTTTTTGGATGTGCCGGGGGATGGTAAGTACTTGTATATTTTATCACGTATATATATGAATTGCCCTATAGATACCCCTTCAAGCCTTCACCATGCCCTCTGTGGTGTCTTAAAAAATAAAAAAATTTTTTTGTGTGTGTGTGTGTGTCTTAGAGGACTGTTTTTTAGTCAAAGATATTTAGCAGCATTAGTTTCCCTCATAGTGTTGTAGTATAAAGAAAAGTATTAAATGGTGCTTTTATACTACACTGTAGCTAATATTCTACAAAGAATAAATTTTTGAGGTCAGCTAATTGACGATATGCACTTAGTTTAAACTTCTTGATTTTCTGTGAATTTAGACAAGCAATGAAGTACTGAACAAGCTACGACTAGCAGCAGAGCATTGTCTGGTATAGTGTCAGAAGATGAGCCCTGCAGGTTGGAAGACATTCAAAATACGACTAGGGAAGAGCTGACACCTCAAAATGGAGTTGACCTTAATGATATGGATGGAGTCAAGCTTTTAGGACCTCCATTTGCTGATGTGGCATGACTCGAAATGAGAAGAAACAGCTGCAGACATTCATTAATAATCAGAACATGGAATGTATGAAGTATGGCTCTAGGAAAATTGGAAGTTGTCAAAACTGAAATGGAATGCTGGAAGGTCAATATCCTGGGCGTTAGCGAGCTGAAATAGACTGATACTGACCATTTAAATTGGACGATCATATGATCTGCTCTACCGGGGATGACAAATTGAACTCCAGAAAGCAAAGCCGATGTCAGTTACTACAGAGGAAACAACAAAAACAAGGGAAATTCTCAAACAAGGGAAGCCCTCAACAAGATGGATTGACACAAGAACTGCAACAGTGGACTGAACTATACCAACAATCATGAAGGTGGCACAAGGCTGGGCAGTACAGTCACCGTGAGTCAAAGCCAATTCAACAGTAGCTAACAACAACAATGGAAAAGACAAATAAGATCTATATTTCTACGTTGCTGAGTTGCATTTTATCATTTCTAGCCACTACAACAGTAATTATCATGAAATAGCCAAAGAGTCAACTTATAAAAAAGGTATCCTTTATCTTTGAAGAGAAGCTCATTCATCCTTTACAGTGATTAATGCTCTAGTCAAGCATTTTTTGGCTATAAAAGTTTGTACTTTGTGTCTTTCTTCTCTCTCTCTCTCTCTTTCCCTCCTCGCCTCTTGTCTTCTCTGGATCTCTCATCATTCCCCGTCCCTCCCTTCCTCCCATCCTTCTTCCCTCCCTTCCTTCCTTTCTCCCTCCCTTCCTTCCTCCCTCCCTTCCTCCCTCTCTCCATTTCTCCCTTTCTCCCTTCCTTCTCCCTCCCTTCCTTCCTCCCTCCCTCCCATCCTCCCTCCCTCCCTCCATCCCTCACTCCCCCTCCCATCCTTCCTCCCTCCCTCCATCCCTCACTCCCCCTCCCATCCTTCCTCCCTCCCTTCCTTCCTTCCTCCCTCCCTCCCTCTCTCCCTTCCTTCCTTCCTTCCTCCCTCCCTCCCTTCCTCCCTCCCTCCATTTCTCCCTCCCTCCCTCCCTCCCTCCCTCCCTCCCTCCCTCCCTCCCTCCCTCCCTCCCTCCCTCCCTCCCTTCTTTCCTTCCTTCCTTCCTTCCTTCCTTCTTTCCTTCCTTTCTGTTTCAAACCAGTTCAAGAAATAAAGCAAACAAACAGAATTGGATTGGGGGCCTGGCTATGATAAAGTGAAGTATATTATATTCTTGTTATCACTGTAAAAAAAATTACCACAAACTTAGTGGCTTAAAGTGACAAAAACTTAGTCTCTTACAATTCAGGAGTTCAGAAGTCTGATATGAGTCTTATGGGGCTAAAATTAAGGCGTTAGCAGGGCTGCTTCCTTCTAGACTCTCCAGCAGGGAATTTGGCATCTCTTCCACCTTCTAGAGATTGCTGGCCTTTCTTGGCTAGTAACTGCATCACTCCAATCTATGTTTCCATTGTCACATTGCCTTCTGTACCTGACTTTCCTGCATCCCTCTTAAAAGAACTTTTATATTAACATTAGAGTCACCTGATCATCAAGGATAATCTTCCTATCACATAGTCCTCAACTTAATCATATCTGCAAAGTCCCTTTTGCCATGTGAGGTACCAATCACAGGTTCTGTAAATGAGGATGTAAACATCCTTGGCAGGGTGTAGAGGGCACACTGGCACTCTTCAGCCTACTACATGAGGCTAACAAAAATCCAAAAGAAGTCCGTCAGGACAGTGGGCCTTCAAGAGCTAGCCTAGATCCCAGCCTGACCTTTGTCTCCTTCTCCAAAGACGTGTGGTCTCCCTCATCTCTGCTGTCCTCCATGAGTTTTCTGTTCTCTTCTACTTGAATGTGGCACCACATAGTCACTCCCTTGGCCACAATCTACATCAACAATTTCCGCCCTCACGTTGCGGTCCTTACATGTCCTTTGTCGTCTAGTTAAGATTATTTAGAGAGATACCGGAGGCCCTTGCTAACAAACCACAGTTCTGATCAATGTCCACAACTTATAAGGAAGGGAGTCCCATCAATGTATGACCACTCCTTCCAGAGGAGGTCAGTGGGCAAGGTAAATAAGATGGGAAGGCTAAACTATTTCCCAAATGTTCTCATGGTCTTTCTTTTTAAACCTTGCATCACAACCCCTCATTTTCTACTCTTTCCAGTCTTTTTTAAGAACGCTCTTTCAAAAACGAGTGTAATAATACTAGGAAGCAAGCACTTTATGAATGCCTTGGGAAAATAACCTGATTATAATTTAATCAATAATGCTGGGCTCATGTGTACCAGGAAGTACCCCCCTTCTCCCTACCCTCCAATTCCCTTCTCTTTTCTCCACAAGGTTAAAACCAAGTAAGAACGATATTTTAATTACAAAAAGCAGTTGAGTAGAGCTTCATTTCAGGAGCATCCTTTTTCTCACTCCTGCTGCCCTTCACAGGAAGAGCTTTCAGGTGACTTCTGTCTTTGAACAAGATACCACACTATCAGAGTGCTGCATGGCCATGGAGAAAACCAACAATAAACCCTGTTCAGAATAGATACTCAGAGCAAGAGATGTGAAAATGGATTCCCCTCTGCGGCTTCTTCAGGGAACCTGGTCTCTGATATAGCTAAAAGCTTATAACGTACCCTTTTAAGAGTCAAGAGATCAATGATCAATATTTGTGTACTCTAATCTTCCTGAACCTCAGTTTTCTTACCCATTGAATGGTCCTAATTAGAATACCTGGCACATAGTTTACCACTAGTAAATAAGTTAATTAAATATAAAGGATAATGAAAAACAAAAAAAACTGTATTAATGCAGAATGCATTCATATTTTTAAAACCAATGCTTATTTCAGCTATATTCTTTTGCAGATATATGTGTGTATTTATATTCATATTTTCCATTTACATAAGATTTCATTACATTGAAAGTATTTCTTATGGTGCAAGGGAAAGTGCACTGATCATTGGCATTTGAAAAGTTAGTGTAGAAAAATGAAGAGACAGGTGATAAAAAATCTAGACAGACTGGTTTAAACTCTAACCTGCTGGTTATTATAGGCGAGATGTTGGGAAAACAGTACATGTGGTTCTCAGTTCCCTCATCTGTACAACAGAGATTGTAACATTGACCTCACAGAGTTGCTGAGAATACAATGTATACATGCGATAACATAGAAAGTGCCTAGAATGTGTCCTGGGTCTATGCAGGTACTCAATACTGGCTAATTCTAGTATTCTTTAGAATTCAGATATGAAGTAGATTGTATTAGTTTTCTTTTCTGCATAACATATTGTCCAAATTTAGTGGTTTAAAACAGCACCCACTTATTAGGCTACAGTTCTGTCGGTCAGAAGTCCAACATGGCAGGGCTATGTTTTCTGCTCAGGCTATCACGAGGCTGAAATCCAGGTGCCAGCCAGGCCGAGTTTTGTCTGAAGGCACTGGGAAAAAATACACTTCCAAGCTCATTCTTGTTGGCACAACTTAGTTCCTTGTGGATGTAGGACTGGGGGTCCCTATTTTCTTGTTGATTCTCTACTGGAGGTCTTTCTCCCTTATGAGAGGCTGCCTGCATTCCTTGACATGTGGCCACTTCCTTCTTCAACCCAACAAGGACAGGTTGAGTTTTTATTGTGCTCTCAATGTCTGACTTTCTCTTTTGCCATCAGCCAAAGAAAACTCTCTGCTTTTATAAGGCTCATGTGATTAGGTCCAGCCCTCTCAGACAATCTGCTTATTTAAGTCAACTGGGCTGTGTAAATATGTTATGTTGAGATGTCATTCCTCTGATTATGTGGGGGAGTGATATCTCAACATATTTACACTCCTGGGGATTAGTCAAGGTGTGTATGCCTGAGGGGAGGGGAAGGGGAAAACATGAAGTCATCTTAGAATTCTAACTACAATTGATATGGATTACTGCTACTTTCTAGCTTTGAGAGCTTGGCCAAAGGACTCTCCAACTGTCATGACTCCTGCCCTCTGCCTCGCACACCTCTATAAAATGGAGCAGGGTAGGGTTGGGAAATCAGCCTGCCTCACAGGATTATTGAGAGCTTCAAATCAGAGAGAGAAGGTAAAGCATTTTGGACTGTAAGATGCCTTTTCTTAATCACACATTTCACTTTGCACAGCATTTTCAAATTTTACATAGCATTTCAAGAACTTTTTTTTACAACTCTGTCATCTTCTCTGGGATTTTGAAATTGATCAAGAGAAGTATGATGTTGATTTTCTCCTTACTAGTATAAGGTTGGAAACTCTGGTGGCAATAGTGGCTAAGAGTTCAACTGCTAACCAAAAGGTCAGCAGTTCGAATCCACCAGGAGCTCCTTGGAAACCCTATGGGGAGGTTCTATTCTGTCCTAGGGTTGCTACAGGGTGGCTATGAGTTGGAATCAACTCCACGGCAACTTTTTTTTTTTTTGGTATTCCTATTCCCAGGAGCCCTGTTAAGCAGTGGTTGAGCACTTGGCTGTTAGCTGAAAAGTTGATAGTTCAAACCTGACAGCCACTCTGTGGGAGAAAAATGTGTCAGTCTGCTTCTGTAAAGATTTACAGTCTTAGAAACCCTATGGTGCAGTGGTACTTTGTCCTATAGGGTCACTGTGAGATGGAATAGATTCAATAGCAATTTTTTTTTTGGCTTTATTTCCATTATTTAGCATTGATTATATTATAACAAGTGCTCAGTCAATATGAAGTGAATGCACAATACATTTTATCCCGATTTTTCAAAAGTCACAAAGGACTCAAGATGAGTGTGTATAAAGGAAAGTAAACAGGCACCAGTTTTTGTCTTGGAAGTACTGAAAAATATAATAAGCCATTTTTTTTTTTTTATTACTTTGGTAAACATTCTACCAGGTAGAAATTAATCAGTCAACTGATATGGTGCAAATACAAAATTTTAGATTAGTCATGGATTTTACATTTAAAATCTTGCTTTCCTTTTTCCTTCCTATTTCTTACACCATCTCTCACACTGATGGTATCAACAGTGTCTCTTAAAGCATTTATGAATTCCATGGACTCTCAAAGCACATGGGAAAAGACCTCACTCTCATTTTTGTTTTAATATACACTTTTTCAAGAAGATGAATCAAAGACTAAACAAAGATACACAACAGGATGTAATGAAACAAGCATGGATTTTGGATCCAGAAAGAACTGGCTTGAATTCTCTCTCTCTTTCACTTGGAAATAGTATTTTTTGTCTGCTTTTTCATCTGAATAATGTGGCATTATTACATGGAATAGATATGAAGTTTATAAAACTCCCCTGTTTTCTGGTTAAATAGTAGATGGTCAGTAAATAATAGCTGATATTATTACAGATAGTAACAGAAATAACATTTTCATAGAAATAAACTGCAGGTACATTTTAATTTAGTAGTTTAATATATCAATGCTTCATAGAAATAATAACACTAATTTTTAAAGCAAATTCATTGACTATCACTAAATTCTAATCAAGGTTTTGACAGAAAAAGTGACTTGCCCAAAGCCACAAATAAATGACTCTTCAAGATTCAGATCCAGAACAGTATGGATCTTAAGTCCACAAGAGCTCCAAAGCCTTCTCCTCAATGTCCAGTCAACCCAGCAGTCCCATTGGCCCACAGGTTGCTTCTCTTCCAGTAACGCAACCCCAAACAAACCCATTGCCAACGAGTCAATTCTGACTCATAGCCACCCTATAGGACAGATTAGAACTGCCCCACAGTGTTTCCAAGGATCATTTGGTGAATTCGAACTGCCGACCTTTTGGTTAGCTGTTGAGCTCTTACCCACTTTGCCAGCAGGGCCCCTGCTTCTCTTCAGTTGGTGTGAAATCACCATCTTTGCAGTCATAAACTTTCTTGCAAATTTAAAAATGTACTTTGGAAAACTAGAACATAGAATCTTTTTAAAAGATTTTTTTTCCCCCTCAAGCATCTTTCTGAAACAGCCAGCTAGGAGAGACACATCCCCCCACACAAAACCCACACAAGAATATCAAAATCTGTTTGATTATGAATTTAAATTTTAAAAAATCCATACGCTAAAATCATTTTGCTTATTTTTAATTTTCCTCTCTTTTTTCAAATTCATGGACATAATGTTTCTTATTGCAACTCAGAAACATCCCAAAATAGCTGCCAAAATTTTACAAATAAACATAAAATCAAGGCTTTTGCAGAACAAAAATAGTCTTCACTTCTGCTCTAAAGGTTGGTTGCCCTTCTAAATCTTTCTTAGTGCTGGTACTACACAGGCAGCTTAGGCATGCAGCCACATTTAAATAAAACCAACTTTTTCCTTCTGGAAAAGTTCAAACTATAGGAATTTGGGCCTTCAATCTCAAATATGTATAGGCATTCAAACTTGTTTTAAAAGAAAAGTAGAATAGGACTAGAAAGTTGAACAATATGGATTAAATTAACTCAATTGCAATGTAACTCATACAGGGTTATATGACATCATGAACATTACCCAAAAAGTTTACCATGATTAATGTTATTATTAAAAGTGCCAAAGGAAATGATTCCCCCATTTTATTTAAATTTTCTCTATAATTAAATAAGGAAAAAAACAAAACAAAAAAATACTGCTGTTGAGTCTATTCTGACTCATAGCGACATTTTAGGACAGAGTAGAACTGCCCCATAGGGTTCCAAGGAGTGCCTGGTGGATTCAAACCGCTGACCTTTTGGTTAGCAGCAAAGCTCTTAACCACTGCACCATAATTTAACTACTTCATCACAACTAATATTTGTGATCAATGCTGTGAGGTATAGATCTCTTCTTTTCTGAGATATTGGCATGCTAAATCTAACTGATTAATCTTCTGAAATAAAAAATAGGCCATTCCATTAGCATGTTATTGAACTCTAATCCTAGAATGTCCATTTTGATTGCAATTTTTGCTTTATTAGTCCTCATGCAACTTAATAAGTAAAGGAATAACCCAGTTTTGATTTGCTTGAATACATAAAACATGAATTCAATCTACAATGAATGTCCTTTTTCATGTTAAATTTTTTTCAACCCCTACTCCTTAGAAAATGCAAAGAATAAAATTAAATTTCTCTTGTTCCTATGATTGACTATAGTATTTGAACTGCTGACCTTTTGGTTAGCAGCCATAGCACTTAACAACTACGCCACCAAGGTTTCCATAGAGTCCTAGAATACAGTAAACCATTAAATGATGTGACCCCTGCAACACTTCCTCCTACTTACCGTTCAAGCTCTAGCAAAATTATCCTTCTTTCTATCCCCAGACCATGTCAATTCTGTGTCACTGTTTAGCCTTCAGGTGTTCGTACTTGCTTTGTCTTCTGAAGGAAATACTTTTTGGAAGACAATGCTCCATAGGTCTTTCACATTTCTGTACATTTTATGAGGAAGGCACTGACTACACTTTGTTTTAGATCATCATTTGTACTATATTCGTAAAACAAACTACATTGAAAGAGAGAGGTAGTGTCTCTTTCTGGAGAAAAGGATAGACGTGTTTACTGCCTATTATAAAAGATTCGGCTTCCTTAAACTCAGAGTTTCTCTTCTCTAATGAAACCTGCTACTTTTGCAGGAGCTGTCTAAATCTCTTTGCATTCCCCTATAGGAAATGGGACTTGAGCAACTGATACAAAAATGCTAATAGTCTGGTAGGTCTACTGGTGTGGGTAAAAAGTATGCTTCCTGTCTCACCTAGGAGCCTAATGTCTTCTTCATGGCTACCATGTTACTTTACAAGTAGAATAAAATCTAAGCCCTTTACGCTTCTTGACACTGTTGGTGATAAAAATGGAATGTTGGAGGGCGTTATGCTGAGTGAAATAAGTCAATCACAAAATGATAAATATTGAATGAGACCACAAATAAAAAACTCATGAAAAGGCTAATACGCAGAAAAAAAAAAACTACTGGTTAAGAGGGAGGGAAGAGGGAAGGAAGAGGTGAAAACTCTAGGGCAACAACATTCTGGGTTGTAACTTGGCCAAGGGGACAGAGGACTAGCTGATTCAAATTTAGTTCTGGTCCAGCCACTAAGCTTCTCTTTTT
This sequence comes from Elephas maximus indicus, assembly GCF_024166365.1. Classification (NCBI taxonomy): domain Eukaryota; kingdom Metazoa; phylum Chordata; class Mammalia; order Proboscidea; family Elephantidae; genus Elephas; species Elephas maximus. The sequence goes on from NC_064830.1 coordinate 16,604,330, forward strand.
TTCACTGACAGTATAATGACCACTTGCTTCAGCACACTGTCTGCCGAACCCCTCGAGTGGTCCACATAGGTCAAATGATGGAGATAATGGGTGCTCTAAGGTTTATAAGGAAACCCTGGTGGCATAGTGGTTAAGTGCTGCAGCTGCTAATCAAATGGTTGGCAGTTCAAATCCACCAGATGCTCCTTGGAAACTCTATGGGGCAGTTTTACTCTGTCCTATAGGGTTGCTATGAGCTGGAATCGGCTTGAAGGCAATGGGTCAATGGTTCAGGTTTACAAAAATGCTCTGTTCCTCTTGCACCTTACCCTTCCAGACAAAATGTTTGGTGTGTGTAGGGGATAATTGGGGAGGGTGGAGGTGATGTTTTAGCTACCGGAAAAGGACATACAGATTTGGTGGAATGAAGAAAGAAAAACAATCTCAGCATCTGAGGCAGGAAACCTCAGAGACAGACTTTAATGACTCTGTTTTTCCTAATTATCCCTGGAGCCTTCCTCATAAAGGAAATGCCTTGATGGTGCTCACCCAAACTGTTGCAGGTACCTAAAATGTACATGAATCCTGGGTCTGCAACCCCTATCAGGCATCTCTATTAATTGATTTTGGTTCTCTTAATCTTCCTGAGTGATCTATCAGAAGCAGTAGAGGGTGGCCCAGCTCCTGTACCTGGCATGCAAAGCATCTTTTAACACCTCTGTATGTCTGTCTTATCCCCATTCCTAGAGGCATGGTTGGAAACCCTGGTGGCGTAGTGGTTAAGAGCTACAGCTGCTATCCAAAAGGTCAGCAGTTCATATCCACCAGGTGCTCCTTGGAAACTCTATGGGGCAGTTCTACTCTGTTCTATAGGGTTGCTATGAGTTGGAATCAACTAGAAGGCAGCGAGTTTGGTTTTTTTTTTTTTAGGTTGAAGGCATTGTTGAGCCTATCCAAGAACAGTTATATTCCACCCATCTGGAGGTGTGGACAAGCAGGCCAGGTTAGAGTGACCACTTTCATTCAATTGCTCCAAAAACAAGCATTAAACTCAATTATCTAAACTTTATTTGGAAGCTAAGGCTTAAAAACTGGTCAGGAGACCATTTTTGAGTCACCTTTATCCTATGCCGTCTGACTGATATAGGTTCCACTTGGTGTCCCCAAAATTTAAAAAAAAAAAAAAAAAAAACCACTTTCCTCCAAGTACACCATATGCCCCCCTAAGCTGTATTTATGTATAACCAAAGCATTAACTTGTCTTCCCCCAGAAAACATGGTAACTTGCATTTTAGGGTAATCGTAGAAACTTCAAAGTGTTTAAGAAAAGGCAGGCAGCAGATTAGTAGCCCTGGGATGACTGCATGGGGGAGCTTCCCAGAGGAATAACTGACTCATGGTTTATGCACACCCTGCAGGCAATCAACCTATGATGGAAGTCATTCAGTTAGGAAACGTGTTACAAAATGTGCCTCTCACTTTGTTTGAAGTGATCAATGATGTCACCTTAGCCCTGAAATATTTTCAAACCAGCCTCAAATCAATGGCCAGGGTTGTTATGGATGGTAGGATTGTCATAGCCTTCTTCTGTGTAAATGAAGAAAGCAGAGTCTATGCACTAACCAATATGTTCTGCTGTACATATCTATATTAACGCCTTAAGCAGAAAGATTGATACAGAAATTTAAGAAGAAAGCCACCATGATTTCTAAGGCAGACCGTGATGGTTTATAGAATTTGTTCAGCTGATTGGGTCTGTGACTCTTGGAGGCATAGTTAAAATCAGTACTATAGGTTGACCTCATTCTGTTGCTTGGAGTCCTGTTGATAAAAAACCCAGCACCATCGAGTCGATTCCGACTCATAGCGGCCCGATAGGACAGAGTAGAATTGCCCCACAGAGTTTCCAAGCAGCTCCTGGTGGATTTGAACTGCTGACCTTTTGGTTAGCAGCCGTAGCTCTTAACCACTAAGCCCCCAGGGTTTCCCTGTTGATAGTAGCCCTAATTAAATGATGAATGAGACAACTTGAATGAATTTGGGCCCAAACTCTGTCAGTCAGATTAATCAGGGCAGCTGATAGGTGTCATACATTGGGGGAAATTAGCCAAAATTCCAGAATGTGTAAGAATGAAGAGTGAGTTCTTTTGAGAGTCACTCTACGGTGTCTCACATTTCTACACATTTGGTGAGCAAGGACCTGACTATAGGTTGTTCTAGAATGTCTTTTCAAAGATGCTTGTACATTGAACACTTAGAAGGTAGAGATAGCAAGAGCAGGCACCCTTACTGCCCTTTGTAAAAGACACAGATTCCCTAAGCTTAGAGCTCTTGTCATGTATTATAACCCACTGCATGTTCAGGTGTTACCTGGTCTTCTTTCATTCCCCTAGGGAAATCGTGGCTCAGGGAACTGGTTCAAAGATATTGATCCTTTGGTACTGCTATTGTTGTAGATAATAAGCTGCCTCCATCTCTTACCTAGGTGTCTTACTTCTAGCATCCATGAAATAATAAAAAATACTAACATAGTAAGTTGCAAGTAAGGTTATTTTGAAACTTTCAAGCAGCAACTTCTCATCTTTCAGGTCTCTGCTTAAATGCTGCCTCCTGAGACAGGCAGTAGCATCCCACCCTTAGTTACCCTCTATCCCATGAATGCGTGTTCTTTTGTTGTAGCCCTTATTGTTTTCTTATATTATTACCCATATTTGCGTTTATTTCTATCCCCTTTCATTTGAGTGCATGTTCTGCGAGGGCAGTGATATGGACTTTATGTCCATTCTGTTTCCAGTGTCTAGCATGAAGTAGGCATTCAATAGATGCTTGTTAAATTTACTGGTCTTTTTTCAGAGAATCGTAGAAACTTACAACACAAAGATTATTTATGCTCTCCCTTTTCCCTCTTGCTGAATAATGCAAGATATATATCAGATAAATGAACATTTTATACTGCAGATATTTACATATTTGTATTTGGGAACATGTAATTTCTACAAAAGGAGGTGGTTTTACTAAGGCACGCTTAGCTGAATATGGAACAGCTTTTATTCCATGAAATGCTTAAACAATTGTAAGCAATCACTTCACAAAAGACACCATTATATCATAACTTTATCCCAATCCAACAAATCTACCCCCAAACAACATAACTTTTGTATTATAATGACTTTTAATGGAAAAACATAAATTTTCATTGAAGTCAAAAATCCGTTATTGAACAAATAACGTACAGGGCTAAAATTACATAGTGTAATCAGAAGCAGAGTCTTGGATCATTTCATGGAAAGAGTGGATAGAAGCAAGAATCAAGCCACCACATCAAAAACAAAACAAAACAAAATTTTTGACCAAATCAGTTCATAGTAAAGCACATGCAACATAACAGGCATTGTTATGATTAAATCCAAGAGACAGAAATGTAGATAGAGTTCTGGTTAAGACCAGTTAGCCTCGTTTGATTGTCATCGTACTTAATCGTTTTTATCTCATCTTGACGTTCTTAGCAATCATACTAGTATCATATGTTGAAGAAATGAAAATGGACAATGAGAATCACAGACCGTTCATAAATATGTCTAATGACATACATTTTAAGGAATCTAGACCCAAGTTAGTATTCTTTCCTTACAGACAAAACAAGTGACAGAGCCCAAACTTCCCGGTCCCCAAACTGCAAAGGGCTACTTCAAAGAAGACAAGACTGGTTATTGCCAGGTGAATAGTTGCTCAAAGCTCTCACTATTGTTCTCATTTATATATTTTCAGTAAACTAGAGGTCAATTTAGGAAGAAGTGATTGAATATTCTGATCCATAAAAAGGTATATTTATGTCATCTTTAGTTTCTCTCAGCAATAATTTGTGGGTATTCACGTACAGGTCTGGTGAATATTTTGTCAAATTTTCCCCAAGTAGTTCATATTTTGTTGTATTATAAATAATATTTCTTATATTTAAATTTTCAGTTCTTCATTTTTGTTACATGGAAATACAGTGGACATTTGATATAGATCTTATGTTTTCCAATCTTGATACACTCACTTGTTTTAGGATCTTTTTAATAGATTTTGTAGGAATTTCTGCACAATCATAACATGTGTAAATAAAGACAGTTTTATACTTTTTTTCCAAACTGGATGCTCTTTATTATATTTGCTTGCCTTACTGCACTGACTAGAAATTTAAGTAAAATATTTAATACAGGTGATTAGAGATTGTGGGTTGTCCTAATCTTAGGGAGAAAGCATTCAGTCTGTTATCATTATATAATAGAGGTTGTTTTTTGAAGATGACCATTATCAGGTTGAAATGATTTTCTTTTATTCCTGGTTTCCTAAGAGTTTGTTGTTAGGAATGGATATTATATTTGCAAAAGTGTTTTTGTTCTATTTTGTTTCTGCAGCTATTGAAAAATTATACCATATTTATTTTTTAGTCTATTAATATGGTGAGTTACACTTGGGATAATTCTCACTTGCTCATGATAAACTATTTCATATATATATATATACCAAAAAAAAAAACCCATTGCCATGGAGTTGATTCCGACTCATAGTAATGCTTTAAGAGAGAATAGAACTGCCCCACAGGATTTCCAAGGCTGTAATCTTTATGGAAGCAAACTGCCACATCTTTCTCTCATGGAGTGACTAGTGGGTTTGAACTGCTGACCTTTCAGTTAGCAACCGAGTGCTTAACCAATGCACGACCAGGGTTTCTCAATCTACTTCATTATTACCTGAAGTATAGCTCACATTACTTTATTTTCGATTGCCAATTTTTTTTTTTTTAATGTTAAAAAGTAGAAAAATCAAAATTCCAAGATAAGTTTATCTAACTCCAGTGTCCACACTGGATCAAGTGCCGACATTCGTGGATAAGTTAAGATGGAGGCATACCAAAGAGAATATGAATAATATATTTTTCAGTCAGGGAGTGTATTTATGGGAATAATACATCTATTTACGTAGTATGTATTCAGTAATTATAGGTCAAGTTATCTTAATGCCTGAATTTCACTCCTGGTACCTTGTAGACCATTCTTACTTCTGAGAACAGTGAGGTAAATGAAAGAATTTTAAAATCTTCTTTATGGCATTGGGGAGCTAGCAAGACAGCAAGTACTTGAGGTGTCAAAATACCAGTAACAAGACAAACTTATTTAGTTGAGCTCAACATTTTGTTACATCCTCCCTCTTGAGACATTTGCGTATTGAAGATTGCATCTGGAGTTGATAGACTAATAAACGGAAAAGAAAGCTTGATCTAAGAGTTTCAGAATTTGAGATAAGTCTTTTGTAGTCTCACAGATTGAGAACAAAAAACTTGACCTTCAGCAGTTCTATACCAGCCAGAAGTTCAGAAAGCATATTCCAGAGGAAAAGAAAGCTCACTTTGAAGGAAACTCTATAATCTATAATCCTTCGTGCTTCAAAACATTTACATCTAACTGTAGAGATTAACAGAGCAAAAACCAAATGATTACTTTCGAATGGCAAGAAAGTTAATACCTTTAAAATAAACCAATAAAATTGATGCATTTATCAATTTATTTATCAAGTAAGAGGCAAAGGTGGGAGAGAAGGTATGTCATCAAAATCAGGATTGAAAATGGGACATTACTACAGATCCTGTGGGCATATACAAAATTAGATTATATCATGAATAATATTCTTGCCTATGGATTTGAAAATTCAGATAAAATTGAAAAATTTCTAAAAACACACATAAAGTACCTTATTAAAGCAAATAGTAGATGATATGAATAATCCTATACATATTAGATCATTTGATCTGAATTTAAAATATTCCTTTAAAGAAAACTCCAGAACATTTGGCCTCACCAGTAAATTCTTCCCAATATGTATAAGTAACATCAGTATTTCACAAAACATTCAAGAGAATGGGAAAATTTTAAAACAGTTCCCATCTAATCACAAAACCTGGCTAAGACATTATAAACCCCCCCCAAAAAACAAAAACATAAAAACCTGTTGCCGGAACACTTAACCACTGGTGCCACCAGCCTCTCTCATAACACAAATGCAAAATACCCCCCTAAAATGCAAACTAATCTTTGATTTATTAAAGCAATATAAGGTTGGTTTAGCAGTTGAAAATAAATTAGCTGCACATTAGAATTTCTTTCCCTAAACATGAAAATTTGAGATATAGTTTCTGAAAACTAATTTTGATATATGTCTGTCTTTGACCTTGTAGTACAATTTTGAGAATGTGAAAAGGTCTTCAGTGTATCTAATTTGATAGAATTCTGTAATGATTCCTGAAAACAAGTCAATTACTTATTTTATTTGCTTTCAAGAATTCAAATTTATTCACAAATTATTTAATTATGCTTGTAATTAGGAGAAGATATATTATTTTTATTTTACTAGTGGAAAAGCTGAATCCCATGGAGTCACTAATTGCTTTGTTCAGGGACTGCTTCAAGAGTATTCAACCTATGCAGTTTCACAAGGCTCTATGCTTGGTTCATTGCTCTGCTGTTGCCGTGTTGAAATTCTGAATAATATTTCAGCAAGAATTCCCAAATATTATTTTATACTGAGTCTCACAAATTATGTAGCCAGTCCTGGCTTGGCCTCTGGTGGACTATTGTTTCCTGACCAGTTAATGTTGGAAAGAACCACAGTTAGTATAAGTTCCATACTGGGAAAGGTGGGGTCCACATTGGATGGCTCCTGAGTGGATGACTGGCTCCTGGGTATTGACTAAATGTGTCTGGGACCCGGGAAGGTTGCACCACAAACTGCGAAGAACTGCCTCTTGAGACTAAATTTGTCCTGGGATAGGTGGGTTACATGTTGTGATCACTGACTTCTGGGTTCTGATTAAATGGGCTGGGCTGGCTAAAAAGCACAAATTTGTGCCTGTACAAAGTTGATGCTCTCATACACAGACCTTGTCCCCAGCTGGTATTTTACTTGTAGCACTGAATATAGTAGAAAATTTGAAAGTTAAATTCAGTTGTTTTTTTTTTCCCCCCTTCAGTATATTTTGTCCAAAGACACAAATGTCAGTAAAATACAGGATTGGATGCTCACAGTTCTGAGTCAGAAATGTGAAACACACAATATAGCATCATTTGGTGGAATTCCTAATGTCTTTCTTGGGCCAGAATAGTTCTATTAATTGTTGAGTCATTGAAAGCAATACAAATTAGGTAACAATAAGATTCTGTCTTTCCTCTATTAGATTTGAGGCTATAAAAATATCACATTACCTAGAATTGGAAATGAATGAAGAAGTAGACACTCTTTTAAACTGCAGACAGGAGTGTAAATTAATACAAGTTCTCTAGAGAGCAATTTGGCTATATCTACCACTAGCTTTAAAAATATGCACATACATTTTTATAAATTCCATTTCCAGGAGTTTGTCATGTTTATAATATAAAGGAGATATATTGATCTTAAATGTCAAATATGTCTATTACATCACTGCTAAGCAAGTGACATTGAAAATAATGCAATATATAAATAATTATCTGTGGAATGAAGTACTCTATAAAAACCAAACCCATTGCTGTCGAGTCAATTTCAACTCATAGCAACCCTACAGGACAGAGTGCCCAGGAGAAATCTGTAAGTTGCAACCATCCTCCAATTTCAAGATGAATAGACCCTGACAGCGGTGACACATCAGCACAAACACCTTTCCCCCTCTTGTCCAGCTGCCTCAGTCAGGCATCTTTCATATTTGTAGTGCCTGGGAATGTCATTCTGCACCTCATCTGGTGCCCCCTTGGACTTGTACCCGGAGGGCACGTGTACCCCTGTGTCTCCCCCTTCCGTCTCTGCACCACCCAGGGAGTCTTTAATTCAATTATACTAAGTGAAATTGAGTAACAGTCTACAGGGATTCAAAAACTGAGTAAAACTGATACAAATTACATTGAAAGATATAGTGGAGAGCTAACAACAAAGAAATATATGCAGTAACATCTAAAGTCACAGGAATGAGTATTTTCAATGGGAAACAGAGAGGAAAAGGCTGAGGGATGTGAAATCAAGCTTTGGAGGAATGCCATTGTTCAGAATATGAAAAGTGGAAGAAGAATTTGTAGAGAAAAAGGAATAGAATTCTAGGCATAAAAAGAAACACTTAGAAGTGCCACTTCATGAATTTAAAGAGCAATTACAACTTGGATAACAGTAAGATAAAGCAAAGTTGATGAGAAAACTGAGAAGTGAGATAGGTTCTAGAATGTTGTAACAATTTAATCCCTGATGATTTATGAGAAAGCACTTTCAGCAGTTCACAGCATCAGGTAATACATGGGAGGTAAGTATCTGGAGGCACTGAAAGAAGAGATTGGCCAGTTGGAAATTTAAATAGGAGTAAGGCCACAAGGAGTTGACCCAGACATACTGTACAGAGAAGAGAAGGCACTTGTAAAGTAGTAGCAGCAGCAATACAGTAAGAGAGGGAATAAACAACAATAGAGTCTTCTAGAGAAGAAGCAGATGGTTAGAATAAAGAGAACAGCTGGAGACTGTTAGCTATGATCAGGGGAAAGGACAATTTTTCGAGATAGAACAAGTAAGGTATGCACAGGTTTTTAAATATGGAAGAAGACAGATTAACAGGATTTAGTAATTGGTTGAAGTAAAGACTGAGAGATTATAGGAGTTAAAGGTGATTCTCTAATTTCTTAGGCATCAGTGCAGGCCAGATGCTAAATGAAAGCAAGACCAGAGAAGAAGCATGTCTGGGTGATAAATAATATGTTTTATATTAGACTTGTTGAGTTGAGTTTGATGTGCCTTTGTTATATTCAAGTGAAATCTTCTAGCAGAGAGAGATTTATTAATTCAAAATTTGGGGCTGAGATCTGTTTTGGATATGTGTATTTGGGAATTATCATGACTCTTAAGAGTTTGGGCTGGATGAGATTATTAAGAGAGAGTGTTGAGTGAAAAGGGCAGAGAGCCAAGCCCTGAAGCAAGGGGAAAATTAACAAATAAGGGTAACCAGAAGAGAAGCCCATGACGGATGCCACTACAAAAGATTCAAAAAGAGATGAGAATAGTTCAGTAGCCTACAGTCCAAGGAGCTCTAAGAAGGCACAGCTATATCCACAATGTGAGCAAAATGAGCCATCAATATGTGATGGTGACGCAACAACAGAAAATCCCAGAGTGGAACCGGCGTTGAGAAGGGAAGGATATTTAGTAAATCATGGAAATGGCTAAACCTGTTTCCAGATGGGCTTAAGAGAAAAGTGAATCTAGAAGGGAAATAGAAGTGAGAGGGGTCAAGTGGCTAGGGATTATTGTCAATAAAAAGAGTAGAAACAGTAGAAATGAAGGAGTGGGAGAAGTAAAAAATAAAAAACTTACAGAGGAAAGATTTTTTTAGAAGCTTAATTTCTCAAATGTAGAGCAGCTATGTAAACTAGTAATATTAAATACATGATTAACAATAATATAATTAATGTATAAGTATAAAAGGGAGGGATTATAGGTGTTGAGAAAAAACAAAAACAAAACCAAAGCCGTTGCTGTGAAGTTGATTCTGACTCATAGCGATCCTATAGGACAGAGTAGAACTGCCCCGTAGCATTTCCAAGGAGCAGCTGGTAGATTTGAACTGCCCACCTTTTGGTTAGCAGCTGTAATTACTTCTAAACGGAAATTGTCAGGTAGGATTAGGTATAGGTAGATGGGTGTGAGTGGTATTCTGGACTGAGGAAACTTCATGGGTAAGGCACGGAGGCAGGAGAGAGGTAACCCCTAAGGGTGTCAGTGGGAGTAAAGCCTTCCGAAGCACAAGTAGGAGAATTAAAACATTCGTTCCTATTTTTCCACATTAACCTCTGTGTGGCCTGCTATATGCCAAAACAAATCTTGAAACAAAACTTTTATAACCTCATTTACTTGTTCACTGCTTCAACACAAAAAACAAAACACAAGAGGGAATAAAATGATGGAATTAAGGTTTAGCTTGGCCATATGCAAAGGATAGAGGTGGTTAGGTAAATACACTTTCTGAGTTCTTTCACCATATAAATGACTTGTTTGATATATTCAGTCCAATATGTCTTGGCAAATTTTTTTTATTCAAGTACAACATACATATGAAAAAATACACTAACCAAAACTTGGTAATTAGTTTTATGAGTCTCTCGACTTTGTTTTTCTTAAAATTGCTTTGGCTATTCTTAATCTTTTACATTCCATATACATTTTTAAATCACCTTATTAATATAAATAACACCAATAACAACAATGAAATTCTACTGGATTTTTCTATGAGATGGTAATGATTCTATAAGATCAATTTGTGGTGAATTGATATTTTAAAATTACTGAGTTTTCTAATCCATGAATGTATCTTTCATTTATTTGCATCTTCTTTAATTTCAGTAGTGCTCTGGAATTTTTCATTGTCATGGTCTTGCACATCTTTCATTAGATTCCAAGGTATTGAGGTTTTTGGATGCTGTGATGAATGGGAGTACATTTTAAATTTCCTTTTCTATTTCTTGCTGCACAGAACTACAATTTACGTTTGTATATTGATATTATATCCAGCAACCTTGTTAAATTTATTCTTCTGTTCTAATATTTTATCTATATATTTCTTTACAGTGCCAATATACTCAATCATACCCTCTACAAAGAATGACAATTTTATTCTTTCCTTTTTAATCCTTAAAACTTATGGTTCTTCTCCTCAATGAACTGAATTGACCAGAAATTCTTGTGAAAATTTTAATAGAAGTAGTGATAACAGGCATTCTCATCAGCGTACCTCAAAACTACAGAGAAAAAATTCTAAGTACTATGCTCTACATAGGCCATTAGTTTTTTAATTGTGTTGTCCGGATATTCTATATTATTATTTAAAAAAAAAAAAAGTTAAATTATTTTAATAGCTTTACCAGGGCATGATTGGATATATATTTAAAGAAAAAAATTTAATATATTTTGACATGAATACACCCGTGAACTCATCACTTCAGTCAAGATAATAAACATATCCATCATTTCCAAAAGTTTCCTCATTCCTCTTTATAATATCTCCCTCCCAATCCTCATTGATTTCTTTCATTGTAGATTAATTTGCATTTTCTAGAATGCATACAATAGGGACATCGAGTTTGCACTCTTTTTTTATCTGACTTCTGTTTATTAAAGCCATCTGCTTATGATATTTCTGTTACAGCAGCACTAGATAACTAAGACACCAAGGTTACAAAAATTTTCTTTTCTTTTTTCTAGAGCTTTTCTAGGTTTATGGGTATATAATTTATTTGTAGTTAGGTTTTTATATCTTGAGAGTTATAGATAAATTTCCTTCTTTTTTTAAAAATGTGGATCTAAATTGCTACATCAGGAATGCCTATGAGTTTGTTTCTACTGTCTTGTTTCTTCTCTTGTCTCTCCCCCCCCATTGGTTGCTATGCCTAGTACTTTTTTTTTAATGCTAAATATATAAAAAATAGTAGAAGCTGCAAATGATTTAACTTTTTACCACAAAAGATTTACTTTTTTTTTAAATTTCATTTGAATATACAATGGGCTGATCATCTTATTTCAAAATACAGACGAAGTTGAGTATAGGTTAGGTGTCCATTTTCGTAAGGATCTGCTTCCTTCTTGATTTACCTGCTCCTGATGCAAAGTCCTTCAGTCCTTTCAGTTGACAGCCTGATATATTTACTACGATCCTAACCATTGATGGAACTTCAACTCTAATCTTTGCCTTATGAGAATGGAGAGGATTTTCAAAGCTTCTAGTTTAGCTTTTTCACTTCCTACCTCAGGAGCTTCACAATTCAGCGAATATCGTTATTGGGAAAATGACTGGGTGTCTTTCTCAGTTCTTTATCACATTCTTCTTATTAGGATCGTGCCCTTTCAAGACTTTGGATTTGTTTCTCCAGCCATAAAAGTATACCCGAAGATACTTCTTACTTCTGTGTCCATAAGCAGCAGCAGTCCTTTTGTTGGGAAGAGCCTGGATTCTCAGCTCTTGCCTTGTGACCAGAATCAGCAAATACATGCCGACAGAAAGAAAGCAGCTTTTATATGGCAGTTTACCTCTCTGGAATCTTACTCCCTTTCCTGGTCTTTTTTTGCTGCAGAAGCAAATGTCTTATGTTGCATTTAAGTAGTCATATTTTTAAAGCAATCAAACTTCTTTAGTTTCTCACTAGGAATATTGGTTCCTTCCAAGCTACTCAATCCAATTCAAAAGCAAAAGTTTTATATAGCCTAATGTTTAAACGTTATCCAACAGAATGCAGAAATTGTCAAATAATATCATTAAAATAATATGCAAGTAAAAATTTCCTGAAGATAATTCAAAAATGGTTGCAGCAGTACATCAACAGGAAACTGCCAGAAAGTCAAGCCAGATTCAGAAGAGGACGTGAAATGGTGGGTATCATTGCTTATGTCAGATGGATCTTAGCTGAAAGCAGAGACCAGAAAGATGTTTACCTGTGTTTTATTGACTATACAAAGCCATCCACTGTGTGGATCATGACAAATTATGGATAAAATTGCAAATAATGGGGATTCCAGAACACTTAATTGTGCTCATGTAGAACCTATATATAGACCAAAAGGCAATTTTTCTAACAGAATAAGGGGATTCTGCTTGGTTTAAAATTAGGAAAGGTGTGTGTCAGGGTTGTATCCTTTCACCATACTTATTCAGTCTGTATGCTGAGCAGATAATCCAAGAAGCTGAACTATGTGAGAAAGAATGCAGCATTAGAATTGGGGGAAGACTTATTAGCAACCTGTGTTATGCAGATGACACAACCCAGCTTGCTGAAAGCTAAAGAGGACTTGAAGCATTTACTGAAGATCAAACACTGCAGCCGTCAGTATGGTTAGTATTGATTACACCTCAACATATAGAAAACAAAAATTCTCACAACTGGACCGATAAGCAACATCATGATAAATGGAGAAAATATTGAAATTGTCAAGGATTTCATTTTTCTTGGATTCACAATCAACGCCTATGGAAGTAAAAAAAAAAAAAAAAAAAATGGAAGTAGCAGTTAAGAAATCAAAAGATGTATTATTGCATTGGGCAAATCTGCTGCAAAAAACCTCTTTAAAGTGTTCAAAAGCGAAGATGTCACTTTGAGGACTAAAATGTTCATGACTCAAGTCATGGTATTTTTAATTGCTTAACATGCCTTCAAAAACTAGATAACAAATAATGAAGATCAAAGAAGAACTGATGCTTTTGAAGCATGCTGTTGGCAAAGAATATTGAATATACCATTAACTGCCAGAACAAACAAGTCTGTCTTGGAAGAAATACAGCCAGACTACTCCTTGGAAGCAAGGATGGTGAGACTTCATCTCATGTACTTTGGATATGTTATCAGGAAGGATCAGTCCCTGGAGAAGGACATCATGCTTAGCAAGGTCAGTGAAAAAAGGAAGACCCTCAACAAGATGAATTGACACAGTGGCTACAGCAATAGGCTGAAACATGGCAATGATTGTGAGGATGACGAAGGACCAGGCAGTGTTTCGTTCTGTTGTACGTAGGATCACTATATTGGAACCGACTCGAAGGCAGCTAACAACAACAAATGGTAAATCTCTAGGAGAAAGTTCTTTTCTTTTGTTTTCTTTTTGGATTAACAGTATCTATTCAAGATAATTACAAAAAGCATAGCTACCTGTCCTACATTCTAAAATACCTAGTAATAAGTTTTTGATATTACTTATATATTGCATTTTCAGCCATATAATTAACTAGTGATTTCCAAATGGAAAGCCAGTGGCTTGTCCTTAGGATTAAAATAAATTACCAGAAAACTTAAAAGGTATAAATAATTATCAGTCACAAACCTTCATATTTGGTATATATTTGTAGCCAACATCCAATAGCTTGTTCAAATACTTTTCCACGTGGTTTATTTTAGGAGATAACCCATCTATTCTATTGAAAAACTTTATCCTCCATGGTCCAGATTATTCTGATTGATGTCTACATTTAATCCACAGATGTTAAATTTTAATTTGTCATTTCTATCATCATCCTTTACCTTCATCTGTGTTGGATACCTACTTTCTTTTTGTTTATACCTTCATTTTGGCAAAATACTTCCTCAAAAGCTTCCCAAAAAAGAGAAGAAAATTTACCATACTTTCTCTTAAACCCAGTCCAGGCACACTTGTATGCTCCCTGCTCAACCATTTAAAGTGCTCTTGTGAAGAATGAAAATGACCTTTATATTGCTAAATTCAATAGTCAATCTCATTTAGTTTAATCTACCAGGAACATTTAATACAATTAATCACTCCCTCGTTCTTTTTATTTTTTCATTCTTGATAACATTTGGCTCTTACCCCATACTCTCTGGTATTCTACCTATCTTTTTGAATGTCTCCTATGCTCATTCTTCTTCCTAACTACAACTCTTAATGTGTTAGGCCTAGTGTTCCAGGGTTCAGTCTTTGTTCCTTTTCTTTTTAACTACGTTCAATTCTTTGGTGATCTCATTGAGTCCCATGATATTAAGTGCTGTCTCATGGTTAAAATTCCAAAATTTAATTTTCAACTCATATTTTTTTTTAAATGAAAATCACACTTATTGATTGTTTTTTGGTCTGCTCTCTCTGCTAAAAAGTAAGACCCACAAGGATTGGTCTTTGTTTATGTTCCACAAATTGCTTTTGCTATATTACACCAAAAAGGTGTGTGATAAATATTAGATAACAAATATTTGTTAAATAAATCAATAAATGGATTGTGATTTGATGACCTAGGAATACCTTCATTCTACTTTCACAGGTGATTGTTAGTTTTGCTAGTTTCATAGGTTGAATATAATTTTTCCCCAGAATGTTGAAAATACTGCTTCACTGACTTCTAGTATTCAGTGTTCTTCTTGAGGGATCTGATGCCATTTTGATTTTCATTCTTTGTAATGTAACCAACTGCTGAACCTACACTGTTTCTTGTAGTCTGTGAGAACTTGTTCTTATCAACGATGTTATAAAATTGCACACGACCTTGGTGTTGGCCTTTTAATTTTTTTTCTAATTCATTTGTAGGAATACTGAGTGAGCCCTTTCAAGACAGAGACTCACTTCTGGAGATTGTCTTTGATAATTTTTATTAACCCATATCCTCTGTTTACTGTTTCTGGAACTATGGGAGATTGTATCTTTCAGTACTAGATTTTCATTTTATTTGACTCCTGACCCTTTCTTTTGTAGATTAATTTTAACGTTTTCTTACCTTTTCTCCTGGTTGTCTATGTTTATAGTAGTTGTTGTTTTATTTGCTAGGAGATTTCCTCTATATTATCTTCCTGTAATATTGAAATATTGAAGTAAATTTGAGTATACGTGGGTGATTTTTTTATTCTTACTTTTTCAATGCTTAATAATATCCACTTCTAAATTTTTGGATACAGTATATTCTCTTCTCATGGATGCAACATAATCTTTTTTCCACTGATAATACCGTTGCAGGATTTTTGACATGTGAGGTGTTCCTACCCCCTGCATCAGCTCAGAGTTCTACTTTCTGTCTCCTAATGATGATTGTTCTGCATTTTAAGCACAGGAAAAACCTCCATGTGTGAACTAAAAATGTCCTCTCTTCATTTCATCTTAAATCAACCCAGTCTTATTAGCTTCTTGAGTTTTCTGCAGATAAGAAAACTTTTCATCATTCCAACATCATCACAACCGAAGCCTCAGTAACCAGGCCTACAGACCTCCACAAAATGTAAGAAGGATAAGGAAATATATGAATACTTACTCATTTGTTTTCTTTTTTCTGACTCTTTGTGATATATGTTACATACTTATCTCTGAAATTTTATCGTATGAGGTCATCCAAATGCCTTAACTGTTCTGCGGATGCCCCTTACACGCCAGGAACCTGCCTTGGACATTACTAGGTTCAAGAGTTGCTTGTTCAACTGTGTTTCTGATAGGAATTGTGGGACAACACACAGCCAGTAGAGAAGCTGCCAAAGGGTTATTAGGACATTATTCCAAATACTGAAGTAGGTGTAGCATGACATCAAAAGCTAAAAGAGAAGCAATTATGCTTTAAGAAATCACATTTGCTGTGAAGATATGAAGTTTTGTTATTTCACTGAGTGATCTTAACTTTTCCTTATAAATTAGCAATGAAAAAATTGACAAAAATGAAGGCAGGACAGAAATGGTTATAATCACTTCTGTCAAATACACCTAGCTCCTACTTATTTGTTAATGAGCTATGGTGAGTTTATTTTTTTTCTTCTTTCTTTGGAGCACTCTTTAATCAGTGTGATGTATTCTTGGACCATCTTTGTGTTTTATTGTCTGGTCAAGATGTTGTCAAGCTGATTTTGAATATGAAAAGGGAGTGGGATGAGGACAGGAGACTATCAGGGCTTAATTTTGTATCAGTATTTCAGGTTATTCCAGCTCCTTAATTTTATGACTTTATTTACTGACTATTAGAGTGAAAAAGCAATCAAAATCAAATTGCCTAGCTTGCACCTGCATAGTCCTGGAGTTGATGTATGATATTACTGCTATCAGGCTGTTTCTTTGGATGTGCCCTGTGCTTTGGTAATCGTGACCTCAGCTGAGCTTCATCAGGTAGCTGGCCTTTGCATCAGACATGGAGCTGCGAGGAACAACCATGCAATTCATGGCCCTGCCTCAGTTCACTGCTGAGAAGGCCATTGTCTTCCTTGGATACAGCCGTTCAGAAGCTGCTAGTGTTTTTCAACATTAAGACTGTGAATTTTCATCTATATTAGACCCCAAGTTCACCTCAGTTTCAACTGAATAGGAGTTGCATTGTTAAAAAAAAAAATATTCCTACTTTGTATTAAAAAGTACAAGTTGCCATCCAGTTGACTTTGAATCATGATGACCCTATGTGTGTCATAGAAGAACTGTGCTTCGTAGGGTTTTTAATAGTTGATTTTTCAGAAGTAGATCACCAGGCTTTTTTTTGAAGGCACTTCTGGGTGAAGTTAAACTTTCAGCCTTTCAGTTAGTAGCTCAGAGAGCTAACTGCTTTCACCACCCATGGACACTTATCTTGGCTTTCTTTCCCCTAAAAATTCAAAGTGAAGGTAGAGGGAAAACAATCTTGCCATGATGATTGTGCTTCTCTTGGTTGTTAGAAGAAATGTTAGAATATGAATAGCTCAAACCATCCTCATAAATTATCACAATCATCATCATCATCATTTTCTTCTTCAAAATGATATCAGGCATTGCTTATTTTGTGAAATAGTTGGTGGTGATAAGTTCCTGTACAAGTATTCTTCAACAAACAACACCTAATTATTGAGGGTCTACCATAGGCCAAGCAAAGGCCAAGCACTGTTTTAAGAGTAGAAAATAGAGTTACGAATAAGATTGAAAATGGCACTATTCTCATGAAACTTTGATCCTAGTGAAGAAGACAGACAACACAGAAGTCTGCCATCAAACAAATAATTTATGATATCGCTAATTACTAGGAAGAAAATAAAGCACAAGAAAGTAAAAGCCAATGTTTTAGCTATAAGAGAGACATTAATGCTGAAACCTTAATGAATAGAAGAAACAAGCCATTTAAAGATTTTTGGGAACAGCATCCAATCAGAAGACAAAGCAAGTGTAAAGGTCCTGAGTGGGAAAGGCACAATCAAATGAAAACTACATCTTTCTGAAATCAATACTACCAATCTACATGTATTGGCACCCATACTTTGTTTTCTCCATTTTTACCATGGATTTTAACTTTCCTTACCCCTTTCTAAGGATAATCCTCAAAATGTTTGCAAATTTGATTCCCAGATGCCTAATGTAAGACTTTGTTTCTTTATTTACTCTCTTCTACATCATAAAATTTTTCTGTCTACTGAATGTTCTCATTACCATTTATATACGTCGTGATATCTCCCATCTTAAACACACATATGCATCTTTCCTAGTTATAATGCTACATCTCTCTGCTTCCCTTTACAATGAAGCTCCTTGAACAAGCTGTCCATAATGTCTGTCTCCATTGCCTCACCTCATCCTATCCCATTAAATACCACTAAGCAGGCTTTGTTGCCATCTGCATTGAAACAATCCTAGTCAAGGTTACTAGTGACCTACTAATCCAAACTGTCATCATGTTTGGGCTGGAAATATGTAAAAACTTCTTTAAAAGTCTGTGATTTAATACTTGCCCTTCTGAAGTCTAGCTCTAAAGAGCAACAAACAATTTTTAAAAACTTGAATTAATCAAAACATTTTACTGCTTAAAAATTCTCATTTGGGCTGTGTGTCTGTGTGAGAGAGAGAGAGATTATCATCTGGGAGTAAGTTGGTAAGTTATTAATGAAGATTACTGTAAAGAGTTGTTATTGTTAGGTGCCAGTGAGTCGATTCCAACTCATAGAGACCCTATGTACAACAGAACAGAACACTGCCAAGTTCTGTGCCATCCTCACACTTGTTATGCTTGAGCCCATTGTTGCAGCCACTGTGTCAATCCATCTCCTTGAGGGTCTTCATCTTTTTTGCTGACCCTTTACTTTACCAAGTATGATGTCTTTCTCCAAGGACTGATTCCTCCTGATAACATGTCCAAAGTAAGATAAAGTCTCACCATCCTTGCTTCTAATGAGTATTCTGACTATACTTCTTCCAAGACAGATCTGTTCATTCTTCTGACATTGTTGTTGTTAGGTGCTATCAAGTCAGTTCTGACTCATAGTGACCCTATGTACAACAGAATGAAATACTGCCCAGTCCTGTGCCATCCTCACAATCATTGTTATGCTTGACTCCATTGTTGTAGTCACTGTGTCAATCCATTTCATTGAAGGTCTTCCTCTTTTTTGCTGACTCTTTACTTTACCAAGCATGGTGTCCTTCTCCAGGGACTGATCCCTCCTGATAACATGTCCATAGTATGTGAGACATAGTCTCGTCACCCTTGTTTCTAAGGAGAGTTCTGTTTGTACTTCATCTGAGACAGTTTTGTTCATTCTTCTGGAAGTCCATGGTATATTCATTATTCTTCACCAAATCCACAATTCAAAGGCATCAGTTCTTCTTTGGTCTTCCTTATTTATTGTCCAGCTTTTGCATGCATATGAGGTGATTGAAAACACCATGGCTTGGATCGGGGCATCTTAGTCTTCAAGGTGATATCTTTGCTTTTTAATTTTAAAGAGGTCTTTGCAGCAGATTTGCTGCTCAATGAAATAGATTGATTTTTTGACTGCTGCTTCCACGGCTATTGACTGTGGATCCCAGTAAAATGAAATCCTTGACAACTTCAATCTTTTCTCCATTTATCATGATGTTGCTCATTGGAACAATTATGAGGATTTTTGTTTTCTTTATGTTGAGGTGTAATCTATACCGAAGGCTGTGGTCTTTGGTCTTCATTAGTAAGTGGCTTGGGTCAGGTGCACCCTAGTCCTTAAGGTGACATCTTTGCTTTTTAACACTTTAAAGAGATCTTTTGCAGCAGTAGATCTTTCTTCTGTAAAGAGTAGTAGAAGTATGATATTGCCTTGGTGAGTGAGGAGGCAAATTACCAGTAAGTGGGAAAATACTGTAGAATGATGTAGCAGGATTTAGTATAATTTGTTATTTGTAAGAAACGTACACCATTTCCTTTATTCCTATGACATTCCTATAAGATAGGTGTGTTTTTGCCCAATTTCTCAGTGTAAAATGTGAGACTGAAAGAATGTAAGCAGTAGACTCTGTGTCTTTCCATGCTCTTTCTATTTTAGCAGTGCTGCACCTCAAGTATGTTGTTCAGTATCTACTGTGTGGCAAGCATCTTACATTTCTCATATAACTTTATCATGTCAGCATCTTAGCATCAAGTAAAAGAGAGTTTCAGAGAATAGTTTGGGCAACTTCCCAAGATCACAAGAGACAGAAGTAAGTTTCAAAATGATTCTGGCTCCAAAGCCCGTCCTTTTCCAACATAGAATTTTGGGGCCACAGGAAAGACATGAGGAACAGGAGATACGTGGAAAGAGCTTCAGGAGATGTCAATGAAAAGTCAGGGTAAGTTTGGGAAAGACATTGGAAGGGACGGTAAATGGTTTATACTTTATTTTACATAAACAATTTTAAGTAGAATAGTGGTGTGATCGAATCTCTGTGAGGTTAATCTGTTGGCAACAAATAAAAATCAATTAACTAATGCTTGATTTAATAGATAAATTTTAGTTAACATCTTTCAAGTGCCAAACCAAACCCACTGCTGTCAAGTTGATTCCGAATCACAGTGACCCTATAGGACAGAGTAGAACTGCCCCATAGGGTTTCCAAGGAGTAGCTGGTGGATTCAAACTGCCAAACTTTTGGTTAGCAGCCGAGCTCTTAACCACTGTACCACCAGGGCTCTCTATCAATGCAGAGTGCTCCATGTTGTTCATTGCTGGTGTAACTGTTCTTCCTAAAGCACAAAGAGAAATGGCACTTGTGCTTATTCCTCGTGTGGCCCATTCACATGAGGAATATTATTAGGTACCTGAGGTCCATTCCTCAGGTGCCTAATAGCTCCACAATGGTTGAGCTCTTTAACTGCTTATTCAACAAATATAATATTGTGTTAACTACAACCAGAATTAGGAGAGACACAAAAATGAAAATGTATGGTACTTTTTCTTAACTAAATGATAGGCTAATAGTAAGGAAAATATATAATCACCTAGCAGTGGGGAATGTTAAATGCTGTAGTAGAATTATATACAGTGGAAGAGAAACGAGGCAGTGATTGACTATTCTTGGAAGATTCCTATAGCAATATTACTATTCCCACAATTTATAACTTCTCTAAGGCATCTTAAATTATGCCTGATTTTTACATATATCATCTTATTATATCATTAAACTAGCTATTTGACATAAGAAGTACAATCTTAATTTTATAAATAAGAAAACTAAATACTAGGAAATTTAAGCTACTGGTTACCACAATAATAATTGGTAAGGGGCAATTCAAGCCTTACTCATTCTGATTTCAAAACATATGCTATTCTAATGACTAGTATTTCATTTATGGCTCTGTGTTAAACATTATCTTGTTGAATTATAATTATGTGCTTCTATGTGAGTGCAGGGACTCTACCTTATTTATTGTGTCTCAAGTGTAGAACACAGTGCTTGTACATAGTGTTGTTATCATTAGGTGTCATTGAGACTGGTCCAACTCATAGTGACCTTACGGATAACAGAGTGAAACGTTGCCCTGTCCTGTGTCATCTTCATGATTGCTGCTATGCTTGAGTCCATTGCTTTGGCTGTTGAATCAATTCATGTACTTAAGAAGTAACTCGAAATATTTAAGAAATGAACATATGAATAAGTGCAAAACATCGTTTGAGGCTCAGGTACTTCCTTAGTCATCTAGTGCTGCTATAACAGAAATCCCATAAGTGGAATGCTTCAACAAAGAGAAATTTATTCTCTCACAGTCTAGTAGGCTACAAATCCAAATTCGGGGCATCAGCTCCAGGGAAAACCCTTCTCTCTCTGTCTGTTCTGCAGGAAGGTTCTTCTCATCAATCTTCCTCCAGACTAGGAGCTTCCCCACGCAGCAACTCTGGGTCCAAAGAGCACGGGTTGTTCCCAGTGCTGCTTTCTTGGTGGTATGAGGTCCCCCATTCTCTACTTGCTTCCCTGTCTTTTTATGTCTTGTAAGATAAAAGGTGGTGCAGGCCACACCCCAGGGGAAACTCCCTTTACGTTGGATCAGAGATGTGACCTGAGCAAGGGTGTTACATCCCACCCTAATCCTCTTCAACATAAATCCAATCTTGCCTCATTAACCACAGTTAGAGATTAGGATTTACAACACACAGGAAAATTAGATCAATCACAAAATGGAGGGGAACCACTCAATACTGGGAATCATGATCTAACCAAGCTGACACATATTTTTAGGGTACACAATTCAATCCATGATGGGTACTTTTACTGAATATTAAATATTATGATATTTTGTTTCATATGCTTTGCCTCCCCTACTAAGTCGTTTTCCTCTTGAGGGCAGAGAGTCTACCTTAATCTTTCTTCTAACCCTTCACAGCATTTAACAGAGTGTTTTGTCCAGTGTAGAAGACCCTGACAAGTTTTTTAAAAAATAACAACCCATATCTGATAGATTTTTGGGTAACTTCAGTCTACCTGCTTAGTTTCATATCTAATCCCATTAAGAAGTTCATTGCTCTCCTGTTGTTCTGAGAGGAGGTGAAATCATTACCTCCATTTTCCCCCCCAGGATTATTCCAGTTATGGGGTTTTAAAATACCTTCAAATGTCTCAGCCTCTGAGGCTAATATGACCCATGCAAATCCCTCCTTTCCTCCAGGGAAGTTCATGTAAAGCTCAGCTTTCATTCCAGCAAACACTTAGATCCCAGCTGGCTTCGTTCTTAGAAAAAATGTTAGTGAACTATAGCTAGAGGGAAAAAGAAAAGAACTAAAACATCAAACCTTTCACTGAAACTCAAGTCTATGCAATTGCAATGTTGCTATCCATGTTGAATTTCTGTTGAAAGTAGAGTAGGAAAATCTCTTTTGCTATCATTTAAAACTCAAAATGCCTACTTATTGTTTTAACTTGGAGACATTTACAATCTCTGGCAATGTTAAAACATGTTTCTCTAAGAAAAGACTTGACATCTTTTATACAGCTATTACCCCATTGGTGTTGAGCTGATTCTGACTCATAGTGACCCTACAGGACAGAGTAGAACTACCCCATAGAGTTTCTAAGGAGCTCCTAGTGGATTCAAACTGCCGACATTTTGATTAGCAGATGTAGCTCTTAACCACTACACCAGCAGAGTTTCCATACAGATATTAGACTGTTGTAAATTTGTGCCAGACTTGCTGGGGGCCACCTGTATGAAGCTAAGTGCAAGGAGTTTCCCACCTGCTTGTGCCCATTAGTGATCGCTTTCCAAAACGAGGTCAATGGTTAACACTTTTATGAAAAAATAGACTGTAACATAACTGACGTGTATCTTTGTTAAACTCTTCTATACTTGTAAGGAGACAGGTAAATAGAGATGGTCAGGAATAAACCAACCAGAAAGGAGTGATTGATGACCTCGTTGCCCGTAAGTGTAAACTCAGTCACTTTCCACTCCCACAACACTTTCAATATCTAAACAACTATGTATAGCTTTGTATACATATCTACTATGTGTTTGTCAGTTTGTCATACTGTGGTGGTTTGCATGTTGATGTAATGATGGAAGACTTACACCACCAGTATTTCAAATATCAGCAGCATTACCCATGGTGAACTGGTTTCAGCAGAGTTTCCAGACTAAAAGAGACTAGGAAGAAAAGTCTGGTGATCTACTTTCAAATATTAGCCAATAAAAACCTTATGGATCACAAAATATTATTGTCTGACTTGCTTGCTTTAAACATGTCATCAGGATGGATCAGTCACTGAAAGAGGACATCATGTGCAGTGAAGCAGAGAGCCAGCAAGGGCAAAGGAGACCCTTGGCAAGATGGATTGCCACAATAGCAGCAATGTTGGACTCAAAAATTGCAGTGGTTGCGAGGATAATGCAGGACCGGGCAATGTTTCATTCTATTGTACATAAAGTCGCCATGAGTTCGCATTGACTCAACATCAGCTACTTATGTATTTATAACTCTTTCTCTCTCTCATGAGCAGCAAACATTTTTTAAGACACTATTAAGTCCTAGAGTCAGGAACTATGTTTTTGTTTTTGTTGGATGCCGTCAAGCAGATTTTGACTCATACTTAATGCAGAGACTCCGGGATCTCAGGAGCAGGGCAGCATGGGAAACCAACATATGAATGAGAAAACAGTTTGCATTAGAAAAGAGCCAGTAAAAGAGTAACGATTCAAAAGCAAAAGCCAAACCCATTGCCATCAGTCGATTTCAACTTATAGCAACCCTATTGGATGGAGTAGAACTGCCCCATAGGATTTCCAAGGAGCACCTGGTGGATTTGTACTGCCAACCTTTTGGGTCTTAAGCGCTATGCCAGCAGGGTTTCTCAGGACCAAATTATCAGGATAGGGTTCAAGGCAACTTGAACAGGTTTAACTTGGGCCTTATTGCAAAATAAAGTGGAATGAGAACAGCACCAAGAGTGAAGGCTGAAGGGGGTGTTGGCTAGATCATAGAAGAAAAGCACAGAAGAAAGGTGGGAAAGAAGGAAGAAAGAGATCATTTGTTGAGCACTCACCACATGATGCTAGGATCAAGTCTTATGATGTAAGCATTATGATGCCCCTTCTAAATAAGAAGAAAGTGAGGCTTATAACTTAATGCCACGTAGATACTAAGTACCGGAACTGTGGGTTCCTGCTGTCTCTGCCCCTTAGCCTGTGCTCTTTGCAGGCCATCTAACTGTTCTAACACTTGACTGCTTAACCCATATTGCTTAAGTGTCTCTTAATTTCACTTGGTTGTCATATGTAACACTTGGCTATGGCTGTAATTGAAAATGGATTAATAGAGCACTTCACCTATAGCATTCCCATACTTTTTACTCCCTTATGCCCTTACACATAACATTCCCACTACTGAGAATACTCTTTTACCCTGTTGCTTTCCCCACCTGGTGGCGTAGTGGTTAAGAGCTGCAGCTGCTAACCAAAATGTTGGCCATTCAAATCCACCAGGAGCTCCTTGGAAGCCCTATGGGGCAGTTAGTTCTACTCTGTCCTATAGGGTCGCTATGATGGAACCAACTTGACAGCAACAAGTTTTTTGGTTTTTGGTTTCCCCATCTACCCCCATTTCCTGCTCCACCCCCAAGCCTTTCCAAACCTGGCCTTCTCCAACTGGTAAAGACCAGTGATGAGTATTTCTCCATGTGCTGAAAACAGTTTCTGTGCTCCTTTATCACTCAATCCTACTTCCACTGTGACACTGACTTGCACAGTTGTTGTTGTTTCTATATCTGTAGCTTTTATCTCCACCCTCAACCCTAGGGACTAGGTTTTCTGGGCTGAGAAACCTTTTTGTCGTGGACGTTTTTGTACATCAATTGAGAGTCTATTGTATGACGCTTGGTGGGCTTGGTGTTGGGGATACATTGACGAAAAGAGAGAAATGGGCTCTGGCCTCACAAGGCAGATATGGACCAGAATTTGGGCAATTGTGATAGAGATCATTGCAAAAAGTAGGGGACCACAGTGGGATACCTAGTCTGGATTTGAGTACTTGGAAAAGAAAACATCCAAGAGGAAGTATAATCCAAAGGACTATCTAAGAGAGGACATGGGGTTCACGAAGAGAAGCAGGAACAGGGCATGAGTAACGTCCCCAGTTCCCAGCACACAAAGTCTGCGTACACTTTTCGTAGTTAAAATTTGAGCTGAGGGAAAACAAGTCTTTGAAAGCGGCTTGCTGGTTTCTGCATTCCTGGTAGTCATCAGAGAATGGGGTAAAGCCTATCAGCATTTGTAATCAGCAACTCACTTGTACTTTCGCCTATTTTGAATCAGAATTTAGCACAGCTTTTAAAAGGGATCCAATATATATGTTCTGATTTACTCTCCGCCATTGCTTGTTTACCTTATCTTACCTTCTGAAAGATGCTTTCAAGCGGGAAAGTACAGCTGATGGCAGAGGTGTGTTTATAACTTGGTAACAAAGAAAGTCAGGAAAACATGGTTGAATCAGAGAGTTGGGGGTTTCATTGTGTGCTCTAAGCCACGTTTAATAGACTTTCCTGATACTCAGTGAAAGGATGTGGTCTCCATCAAAACCTCTTTTCGGTAACCAAATCAACAAGAAGAGAAAAATACACCTACACACTCACAGGTGCGGCCCAACTGCAGCGCACGCGCGGAGGGGCCCAGGGCGTCTGCCTCTCTCCTCCCACCCAACTTGAGACGTTCACTTTGACCAACAGCTCAAATCACTCTTCATGCTGATGAGTCCCAGGTGTTTGACAGAACGGCCTCTTTTAGCTGGAAGCTCCGGTGACACAAAGAGTGCCTTTCTCTTTGCCCTCCCAATTTAGAATTTCAGCTCTCTTCTCAACCTAGAAATTCCCTACCTGCTCCACCTCCACCCCAAAGCATTGGCCAAAGTACAAAGTATACTTGCGTCATCCCTGACTTTATTTGCCAAATGCACACCCTCCCTTACCCAGCCGGCAAAGCATTAATTGGGATGGTGCAGCAGCCTTGAGAGGAGGCTGCTTTGGGCATGGGGAATTACTATTTATCAGCTCTGAAGGGTAGAGCAGAAACAGACAGAACTCTTGCCCCAAGACCATGGGTGGGTAAGGCCCGCATTGCCTTGGGCCATTCTCAGCATTCTCTCATTTAGGTAAAGAGAAAACTGCTACCCTACTGCCTATATGGTACAAGTCATTAGTGTGCTCGGCTGCTGACTGAAAGTTTGGAGGTTCAAGTCCACCCAAATTTTCTCATTTATGTCTGAATTCTCTATACAGATTTCAATTTACAGATATGGATTTTGTGCCTGTTATATTCAAGGCACTGTGGTATTATGCTCAAGGCACTGTGATGCGTTGCATTATCCTTTGTCTTGCTTAACACTTCCAGACCTGAGTATTCTTACCATATGAGTTAAGATAATGGTTACTTTTTAAGATTGTTTTAAGGATTAAATGAAATGGAGACAAAATTAAAATATTTGCCACTTAGTACACAGATTAAAAAAGAGCCCTGGTGGCTCAGTGGTTGAAGTGCTTGGCTGCTACCCAAAAGGACAGCAGTTCAAACCCACCAGCCGCTCCATGGGAGAAAGATGTGGCAGTCTTGGAAACCCTAGGGGACAGTTCTACTCTGTTCTGTAGGGTTGCTATGAGTCAAAATCAACTCAATATCAATGAGTTTTTTATACAGATTAAAACACAACCAGGCAGAGAATACTTCTGTATTGTTTTGTCATCAGCTCTCAGCTCAGTGCTGCACATATAATAAATGGTTAACAAATATCTGTTGACTGAAAGCATGCTTAAAAAAAAGAAAGTTGTTGTAACAGTAATGGAGAAAGAAGGAGATGCTGTAATACTCATCTAATGGAAAGGCTCAGGCTCATCTCTCACTGGTGAATTGACACACTGCTGGGTTCATTATCTCTTTTAAGCCTCAGAGCCACCTTGGAAGTAGATCTCATTTTATTGATGTAACAAACAAAGAAACTGGGGCTAAGAGGGTTTAAGTGACTCTCCAAAAGACTCATCACTAGAGCCTGGAGTTTTCTACCAGGTCATGATTTCCTGCAAACAATTGGAGATATAAACTTGTCAACACTGGAGGTGAGTCTCTGATACTAGGTTATTCACTTCACTCTTTTTCAAAATTGCTAGTAAAATCTCAGCGGGTTGGGGCCTGGACACTTTACCCTCTACTTGAAGTGTGATGCTGACGTGCTAGGTGCTTTACATGTATTATCTCAGTTTTCTTCCAAATAACTCTTCAAGGCCAGTAGTGTCATCACAGTTTGACTGGTTTGAAGCTGAGTGTTAAGGGGGATAGGTTAATTTTTTTAGCATTGCCCAGCTTTGCCTCTAAAGGCTGGACTGGAATCACCACCTCCTCACACAGAAGCTAGCTCGTAGCACATTCAGGTAGATCACCAAACAAGCAAGGGTTTTCCACTCTTCCATGGCCCCTGATTGACATTCCAAAATCAGGTTTTTATAAAAAAAAAAAAAAATGTAGACCTGCTTGATCAATAATAACAACACTTATGCAGCACTTATTGTGTACCATTTGTAGTTCTTAGTGATTGTACTCATTTGTTCAAGCTCATGTATTTTTTTGTTAACTGAAACCTTTGGTGATGTATGAAATGAAAAATCTCTAAGATTACCACCTTTTGATTGGTCATTAAACATGATCAGTTTATCATGTAAATATTAATTTGTTCAGCATTTTATAATCAGCTCTTATATGGCCAATATGTGACCAAACGGATAGATTAGAGCACTGCTAAGGAAAACCTCACAGCTTGGATAATGGAAGAGTAGATGGGTGAGTAAACAGGTAACTAGAAAAGACTGTGCTAAGTACCCAGGTTGAAGCCCTGTTAGCACTGTGGTTAAGAGCTTGGTTGCTAAACAAAAGCTTGGCAGTTCAAATCTACTAGCTGCTCCTTGGAAACCCTGTGGGGCAGTTCTAGTCTGTTCTGTACTGTTACAAAGAATTGCAATCGACTCAAAAGCAAAGGGCTATGAATGTTTGTACAATGATAAGCATGCTGAATGGGAAGAACCCAACTTGCCTTGTCTCATCAGAGAAGATAACATGTAATCTGAAAATCGTAGTTGAATAGGGTGCTCAACTGACAGAGAACTGGAAGGGAAGGCATTTCAGGCTAAGGGGCAGAGTGTGGAAGAGCTCCTGTGTTTGCCATGTCACTGATGAGTCCCAGAAGACTGCAGCAGATAATAGATATGGATAATTGATAGAACTTGATGCTCAATAAGGAGATTTGAGCTAGATTATAAAGCATCTTGAATGCTAAGCTAAGAAATATAGCTTTAGATCCAACAAAAACATTTACCCGGTTCCTCTGAGTGTATAATATGGTCTCTGGAGGCAAAGGGCAGCCTCCAAGTCATTTTAACTGAGAAAGGCAACATACAAATCAGTGTTTTGTAATCATGGTGCAGCTGGCAGTAAGGAGGCTGGGATCAAAGAGACTTTTACATAACCTCATCTTTTATTTCTTGACATTAATATTCTCATTTTATCCTGTTTCATAAAATATTATAAACATTTCGCAAGAATAGAGCTTGGATGCTAACCGAGAGGTGAGCAGTTCAAACTCACCAGCCCCTTAATGGAAGAAAGATGTGGCAATCTGCTTCCATAAAAATTACAGCCTAGAAAACCCTAAGGGGCAGTTCTACACTGTCATAGGGTGGCTATGAGTCCAAACTGACCAGACAGCACATAACAACAACAACAACAATGTGTTGTACCAACTTTATCAAATTGCAACCACATGCCGTATTTGCTACATGTTCTATTTTTTTTGTGAAGTTACACACATTATACAGCTGATGAAGCTCCGTGTGCTGTACTCTGGTCCCGTTCCCTGGGTCCCCCTTATACAAATAATCACCGTCACACATTTGGGTTTTACGCTCCAAGGTGAGTGCTTAGTAAGTTCACTGTTTATCATGGAAAAATGTTCTTCAGATTTGAAAACTTAATAATTGGTATCACACTGTGTATGTATTTTCTTCCCTTTTTTTTTTTTTGGTTAAGAAGCATACTTTAGAGATTTTTCCTATTGATATATACAGCTTCAATTTGTTAATTTTAACTGTTGAATAGTATTCTATCACAAGCTTTTTTATTTATCTGTTGAGGGACATTGATTAGGGGGAGGATATGAAGAGAAATATTGCAACTACATGGAGCATGATTTGAAAATCACTGAATCAGAGAATTGAAAGCTACCGGTAATAGTAGCTTTAGCATCAATTCCAGGTGTTATTTGTCTCATCCTGTGATTTATCGCTTAAATGTTCCTCTATAAAGCTGAACCAAGTAGTTTTTTTGAACACCTACAGAGATCAGGAAAATACTCTGCTGAGTGCTTTCATTGAAGGATTTAATAATATTTCTATGGACAAGGCTCTAAATTCTACCAGGATATTAGGCTTAATCTGTGAGATATCTGTTCCTTTGGTGAGTATTCGTAACTTAGTTTCTGTGACTCTAACCTGGTACCTCTCAAGTTATTTCTGTCTAAATTATTTTTTAGGACTACTATTCATTTCTGTACTTTTTTCTTTTATTTATTAATGTACTGTGCTTTAAGTGAAAGTTTATAAGTCAAGTCAGCCTGTCATACAAAACTTATACGCAACTTGCTATGTACTTCTAGCTGCTCTCCCGCTAATGAGAGCACACTCCTCCTCTCCACCTTGTATTCTTGTGTGCATTCAACCAGCTCCTGTCCCCTTTTGCCTTCTCATCTCCCCTCCAGACAGGAGCTGCCCACATTGTCTCATGTGTCTATCTGAGCCAAGAAGCTCACTCCTCATCAGTATCATTTTCTGTCTTACAGTCTAGTCCAATCCTTGTCTGAAGAGTTGGCTTCTGGAATGTTTCCAGTCTTGGGCTAACAGAGGGTCCGGGGGCCATGACCTCTGGAGTTCCACTGGTCTCAATCAAACCATTAAGTCTGGTCTTTTTACCAGAATTTGAGGTCTGCACCCCACTGTACTCCCACTCCATCAGGAATTCCCTGTTGTGTTCCCTGTCAGGGCAGTCATCAGTTGTAGCCAGGCACCATCTAGTTCTTCTGGTCTCAGGTTGATGTAGTCTCTGGTTTATGTGGCCCTTTCTGTTTCTTGGGCTCATGTTTACCTTGTGTCTTTGGTGTTCTTCATTCTCCTTTGCTCCAGGTGTGTTGAGACCAACTGATACATCTTAGATGGCCGCTCACTAGTGTTTCATTTCTGCATTTGATAACTAACTGGAATGGAAAATGTTTGTTGTCTCTCTATTGAATCCATCACTTTCAGCTTTCCAATCATCTCTGTTTTGGTTTGCTCTAGGACATTTCAGAAGAATCTAAAAGAGTCTAACATAAAATGTTTATTATTTTATTATTTAACAAACAGGGATATCTTTATTCAATGAGGTAGAGCATCTGAGCAATAAAGGGGGAAGTATCACTAAGGAATTGTCAGACACTAAGCAAGACCCTTTCTTTCTCTAAGGGCTTGAAGGGAGAAGTGGGATGAAAGGAGATTAAATAATTTGTCCAATGTCATACAAATAGAACAATGGGAAGTACCAGTTTATGAGTCTAAATAGGGTATTATATTTTAACTCAATAAGACAATATTTTATTTAAATAAAGACAAATTTATTTTTATCAGTATCATCCTAGTGTGTTCTGAGGTCTGAAATCCATAGCAGCAAACCACAGTAAGCAGGACAGATGAGGACTAATTCTGTGCTTTGAAACACGATTATCCAAAACTCTGTTTTCCTCAAATTCGACAGGCATATTTTATGTAAACAAAAATTTTATTCTTAAAATTATTACTTAAAAAATCACCCATGGATGGACAGAGCTTGCACGTTGTGTCATGATAGACAAAATGCATTTCAGATGTAAGAGCCAGCAGCCTAGCACCCTTTTTTGGCACAGCTTCTTCACACCATCCCCCACCAGCTCCAGCTTGAGGCGTGAGGTCCCAGGGAGAAGTGGGGTTTGCACTCAGTCACCTCTGAAAGGCAGTGTGATGGTTAGCAAACCAGACGTCTTGACACATATAAGGCTTCCGGGACAGGCACCCACCCCCAGATTCTCAATTAGGGAAGTCAACAATGAACATGACTGTGGGGGATAAAGGGCTGGTATGCAATGAAAATATTTTGGCTAGTGCTCATTTTGCTAAGATATCAATTCATGGCCTTCAGAAATTCATATGAAATCCAGTTATTTGCTATACTGTGAAATCACATATACAGGAGTGATCAGTAGAGTAGTTTCATAAACTTGTGCTGGATTTATCACAAAAAAGACAAAAATTGCCCTATGTCTAAAAACCACAGATTATATAATATGGTTTAGATTTTAAACAAAACAAAACAAAAAAAAGCATAATCTTCGTCAGATTTAAAAAGATTTGAGAAGTGAATGGAAGGTGAAAAAGTCTGATAACAATGAGCAAAGATACTTCTAACAGCTTCAGCAATTCTAAAGGATCTTGAGCCTCAGAAGGTTTTGGAGTTTGCAGCTGCACATGACAATTCTTTTCCTTTTTTTTTCTCTTCACACTGAATTTTAACAATGAGGCAAGTGATTGCAGTGTGGCAATAGACAAAAGCTGTTTTCAGAAGGATTGCCTGCTTGCAAAGGCTTGGGAAACCCATGCTTCCAAGTCAGAAACAATAGGTCTTTTAACCTAACACATTTGCCCCAAACTGGGTGGTAAACACGGTTCCCAAAATTGTCATGGCTCAGTGCATTAGGAAACCTGCAGTAAGAAAAGCTTAGCATAGTTTTCTGTGCTCCAGTTCAACAGAAGAGCCTGTACAAGCGTTTTCGCCAAGATGGAGGCAGCTTCTTCCAATGCAGAATTAGACTATCATTCTCAATTCCAGGTGTATAACTTCGGCAACATTATTACGATGATGTAAACAAGAATATATTACTTAATGCTTTGGGGCACACTTCCTTTCCCCTATGAGGGAAATGGGGGGCGGTCTATATGGACTAGAGAACATGTAGAAATTCACTTTATTATTTTTCTACTCACCTATGCTTCTCCTTAAGATGGTCTTGGCCAGAGATAAATAATAATATTTTCTTTTACTCTAAGAATCCTATGCACTCTAATACTACTTAGTTTAAGCATGTTTATAGAGATGAGTATAATCCTTGGTAGATATACAGTGAAATTGTGTGGCCATTCATTAATTCTTGCAACAAATCAACTGATTATTGAAGGTCATTGCATTATTGTGAGAGCTTCTGAGGATACAAATAAATAAACAGAGCAAGGCCCTGTCCTCAGGGGGGATTCCCAAAAGAGGCAAATACAAACAAACAAACAAACAAACCTGTTGCTGTCAAGTCAATTCCGACTCATAGTGACCCTATAAGACAGAGTAGAACTGCCCCATAGAGTTTCCAAGGAGCGCCTGGCAGATTCAAACTGCTGACCTTTTGGTTAGTAGCTGTAGCATTTAACCACTACACCACCAGGTTTTCCAAAGAGGCAAATAGATATACTGAAATATAATTGCACTGTTATAAGTTATATGATTGAAAATACTGAAGACAAAGCACCTAATGGTGATTAGAAGACCAAGAGGCATGCATGATCTGGAAGTTTCTCAGCGAAGATGGAGATGGAATAGGTAGTGGTTGAACAGAAACAAAAGAGTAGGAGCTTGCTAGATAGATAGGTATTAGAAGGGTATTCTGATCTGAAAGAAGAGCATAAAGGCACAAAGTCAAGAAATAATAGTAACAGCTAGGATTTATTTATTCATCGCTTGCTATATGCCAGTTGCTGGATTAAGCATGTATCGTTTCAATTACTCATCATAACAACCTTAAGAGAAAAGTACTGTTATTATTCTCAGTCTATATAGGATAAAACTAAGAAGGATGAAATAACTTGTTCAAGTCAAACATCTAATAAGTAATAGAGGTGGGATTCAAGCCTAGGTTTCTCTTTATCCAGAAACCAATGCCTTATTGCCAGGAAACATTGCATGACCTGTACTATGTACTGGTGTAAAATCAGGACAAAAGGAGGCTTATTATAAGGCGGTAGCCATTAAGCTTTAATATACAGACAAATGGAATTCTTTGTGTCACTCTAAAAAGGGGAGTGACTTGACCATATGAATATTTCCAAAATAAACCTTGGCAGCTGTCATGCAGACAGGGTTGGAGAGGAGCATTTTGGAGGAACTGAAGGCAGGGAGAAAAGCTGAGAATGCACAACCTCATAAGGGCTGAATTGAGGGAATTTCCTGGAAGTGGTGTGCTGAGGATGAATTTGCAAGATACTCAAGAGCTAGAAGTCTCCATGACTTGAGACGAGGGCAGAGGCCATAGGGATATGCCCAAGTGTCTGATTCAGGAGGCTTGGTGAATTGTATTACCCATAACGAAGATACCTTGAACAGAAAAGCTAATACGTTTCACTGCTGTACTTCTCTCTCATCACCAATAGGCTGTTCCTGTATAATAGTGACATTGTAGGGGGAGGCAAGAATACACAAAACAACTTCACTTCCTGTGTTACAGGGAGCCTCCATAGAGGTTAGGAAAGAGTAAATCAACATAAACAACAATATAACCAGACTTGGCTCGTGCTGTACAAGACTAATGAGACTATAGGAGATCAGAGGAGAGATGATCACCATGGGTTGGATTTGTGCAGCTGATGTTGCTAGAAAAGGGCCTTGACCTTAGAAGATGGGAGGGCATATGAGCAGGCATAGAGACAGCCTGTTCATGCAATAATGACTGGGGCCTAACTTCCATAAAGAACCTCTGTGTAACACTAGATCAAATGGTAGATTCAACTCATATTGCAGAAATTCTTGAAGACCATATTATTTGTTTTGTTTTGCTCTGCATGTGTGTATTTCAACTGCTTCTTTTGTCATGGATGTGAATTGGAATTATATGGAAGTGCAGCCTATTTTAATTTGATACCAATTGGACTTCATAACATACAGACATTCTATTCCTTTACTGCTCCTCTTCCCCTTTATGTTATCACACAACACATTACTTTGTGATTGATTACTTTTGTGTGGCCTTTCTAGCCATGGTCTTGTAACTTCCACCCAGGTGATTGGGCAGGACTGTGTGATAGGATAATTGTCCATCAAGGGCATTGGTCAGTTTTGCCTTAAAAGAGAGCCAATTCTAGAGCAGAGAGGAGGATTCTACCACCACCAAGGAAGAACAGCCAAGAGTGGAGAGCACATCCTTTGGACCTGGGATCCCCGAAATGAGAAGTTCTGGGAAGCAGAAGACTGAGAAAGAGAGAGAGAGAGAAAGAAAGAGCTGTAACCCTGAAGACAGTGAGAAGCCGTGGCAGAGGAGACCTGGCAACAGAGACCTGGCAGTGGGCTTCCCAGCCTATGGAGAGAGAAAGCAGAGTGCCTCTAGGGAGAGGCTTGTGGCCAGGGAGAGGCATGCCTGCGGGCACAGTTGGGAAGAGGCCATCTTGATGGAAAAACTGCATCCTGATTGTTCCTGGGCCTGAATTGTAACAGTTACTTCCTTAATAAACCCCATAATCATGACTATGGTCTGTGAGCTCCGTGTGGCCATTGCAATGAATTGTCCAACCCAGCAGAGAAGTAGAGAGGCAGTTGGTGTCAGAATCAGTAAAGATGGCAGAGAGAGGAGGCTTATCTGGCACCTACTTCATGGAAGTCAACCTTGTGCTGTTGATTTTGGTTCCCCTTCTCCCTTGTGGGGTTGGAGGTCAGATACTGCCCCACATCATTTTTACATACATCTTCATACATTATTAGCAATTAAATAAATTTATAATTCTTTTTTAGGCATTCATCATTTTAAATCATTTAGGGTATACTAACTTTTTAACTAGAGTTACAAACCAAAAATACCATAAAACTAGTCTTTATATTTGCCCATAAAATGATCTTACCTGGAAAGCTTTTCGTTTTTTTCCATTTTATATGACTTCAAGCTGCTGTTTAAGTGTTCTTTCATTCACTCTGAATGACTTCCTTTAGCATTTCATTTGGGCAGATTTATATATGTATACATTATACATACGTGCGTGTGTATATGTATTATATATATATTATATATATATATATTATATATATTATATATTATATATATATTATATATATATATATATAGACTCAGTTCTATACTCAATTTGCTGGTACTTTGTTAAGTGTTTGGTGTCTCTATACCTGAGAGAAATTTGTCTGCATTTTTCAGTTTTTATATTTTCTTTGTCTAATTTTGATGCAGGGTGATTCTGGCTCGTAAAATTATTCGGGAAGTGTTTGTCCCTTCTTCTTTTTTCTGAAAAATATTTTGTAGAATAGCAGTTATTTCTTCCTTAAATGTTTGCAAGAATTCACTATGATGTCATCTGGGCCAGGAGTATAATTTCTCAGAAGGTTTTTAATTATAAATACAGTGTCTTTAATTAATAAATACCTACTCTTATCTATTATTTCTTTTGGATTTGTTGTCTTAAATAGTATCCTTTCAAGGAATTTTTCCATCTAATCTAATTTGTTAAATTTTTTGGCATGAAATTGCTCATAATATTTCCCTTATTATCCTTTTAAGTTCTGCAATATACTTGATGATTTCTTCTCCTTCACGCCAGATATTAGTAATTTGTCTTTTTTTTTTGACCAGTTTAACCAGAGGCTTATCAGTTCACTGATTTTTCTATAAAATAAGCTTTTCAATTTTATAGAAAAAGCTTGATATTTTCTATTATTTGCCTAAATTCTGTTTCATTGATTTCTGTTCTTAGCTTTATTACGTCTCTACTTCTACAACTTTGAGCTTATATTTTTCTTTTTTTTCTAGATTTTAAGGTGGAAGCTTGTTAGCACATTGATTTTAAACTTCTCTTCAGTGTAATTATACATATCAATACATGTATTTAATACATTTTGATAGATTATATAATTTTTAAGTAGTTCAAAATATTTTTTTTTATTAACTTTTATTAAGCTTCAAGTGAACGTTTACAAATCCAATCAGTCTGTCACATATAAGTTTACATACATCTCACTCCCTACTCCCACTTGCTCTCCCCCTCTTGAGTCAGCCCTTTCAGTCTCTCCTTTCGTGACAATTTTGCTGGCTTCCCTCTCTCTCTATCCTCCCATCCCCGCTCCAGACAAGAGTTGCCAACACAATCTCAAGTGTCCACCTGATATAATTAGCTCACTCTTCATCAGCGTCTCTTTCCCACCCGCTGACCAGTCCCTTTCATGTCTGATGAGTTTCTTCGGGGATGGTTCCTGTCCTGTGCCAACAGAAGGTCTGGGGACCATGGCCGCCGGGATTCCTCTAGTCTCAGTCAGACCATTAAGTTTGGTCTTTTTATGAGAATTTGGGGTCTGCATCCCACTCATCTCCTGCTCCCTCAGGGGTCCTCTGTTGTGCTCCCTGTCAGGGCAGTCATCGATTGTGGCCAGGCACCAACTAGTTCTTCTGGTCTCAGGATGATGTAGGTCTCTGGTTCATGTGGCCCTTTCTGTCGCTTGGGCTCTTAGTTGTCGTGTGGCCTTGGTGTTCATTTTCCTTTGCTCCAGGTGGGTTGGGACCAATTGATGCATCTTAGATGGCCGCTTGTTAGCATTTAAGACCCCAGACGCCACATTTCAAAGTGGGATGCAGAATGATTTCATAATAGAATTATTTCGCCAATTGACTTAGAAGTCCCCGCAAACCATGTTCCCCAAACCCCAGCCCCTGCTCCGCTGACCTTTGAAGCATTCATTTTATCCCGGAAACTTCTTTGCTTTTGGTCCAGTCCAATTGAGCTGACCTTCCATGTATTGAGTGTTGTCTTTCCCTTCACCTAAAGCATTTCTTATCTACTGATTAATCAATAAAAAACCCTCTCCCACCCTCCCTCCCTCCCCTCCTCGTAACCACAAAAGTATGTGTTCTTCTCAGGTTTACTATTACTGAAGATCTTATAATAGTGGTCTTATACAATATTTGTCCTTTTGCCTCTGACTAATTTCGCTCAGCATAATGCCTTCTAGGTTCCTCCATGTTATGAAATGTTTCACAGATTCATCACTGTTCTTTATCGATGCGTAGTATTCCATTGTGTGAATATACCATAATTTATTTAACCATTCATCCGTTGATGGACACCTTGGTTGCTTCCAACTTTTTGCTATTGTAAACAGAGCTGCAATAAACATCGGTGTGCATATATCTGTTTGTATGAAGGCTCTTGTATCTCTAGGATATATTCCCAGGAGTGGGATTTCTGGGTTGTATGGTAGTTCTATTTCTAACTGTTTAAGATAACGCCAGATAGATTTCCAAAGTGGTTGTACCATTTTACATTCCCACCAGCAGTGTATAAGAGTTCCAATCTCTCCGCAGCCTCTCCAACACTTATTATTTTGTGTTTTTTGGATTAATGCCAGCCTTGCTGGTGTGAGATGGAATCTCATCGTAGTTTTAATTTGCATTTCTCTAATGGCTAATGATCGTGAGCATTTTCTCATGTATCTGTTGGCTGCCTGAATATCTTCTTTAGTGAAATGTGTGTTCATATACTTTGCCCACTTTTTGATTGGGTTGTTTGTCTTTTTGTGGTTGAGTTTTGACTGAACCCTGTAGATTTTAGAGATCAGGCGCTGGTCGGAGATGTCATAGCTGAAAATTCTTTCCCAGTCTGTAGGTGGTCTTTTTACTCTTTTGGTGAAGTCTTTAGATGAGCATAGGTGTTTGATTTTTAGGAGCTCCCAGTTATCGGGTTTCTCTTCATCATTTTTGGTAATGTTTTGTATTCTGTTTATGCCTTGTATTAGGGCTCCTAACGTTGTCCCTATTTTTTCTTCCATGATCTTTATTGTTTTAGTCTTTATGTTTAGGTCTTTGATCCACTTGGAGTTAATTTTTGTGCAGGGTGTAAGGTATGGGTCCTGTTTCATTTTTTTGCAAATGAATATCCAGTTATGCCAGCACCATTTGTTAAAAAGGCTTTCTTTTCCCCAATTAATTGACACTGGTCCTTTGTCAAATATCAGCTGCTCATACGTGGATGGATCTATGTCTGGGTTCTCAATTCTGTTCCATTGGTCTATGTGCTTGTTGTTGTACCAGTACCAGGCTGTTTTGACTACTGTGGCTGTATAATAGGTTCTGAAATCAGGTAAAGTGAGGCCTCCCACTTTCTTCTTCTTTTTCAGTAGTGCTTTGCTTATCCGGGGCTTCTTTCCCTTCCATATGAAATTGGTGATTTGTTTCTCTATCACCTTAAAATATGACATTGGCATTTGGATCGGAAGTGCATTAAATGTATAGATGGCTTTTGGAAGAATAGACATTTTTACTATGTTAAGTCTTCCTATCCATGAGCAAGGTATGTTTTTCCACTTAAGTATGTCCTTTTGAATTTCTTGTAGGAGAGCTTTGTAGTTTTCTTTGTATAGGTCTTTTACATCCTTGGTAAGATTTATTCCTAAGTATCTTATTTTCTTGGGGGCTACTGTGAATGGTATTGATTTGGTTATTTCCTCTTCGATGTTCTTTTTGTTGATGTAGAGGAATCCAAGTGATTTTTGTATGTTTATTTTATAACCTGAGACTCTGCCAAACTCTTCTATTAGTTTCAGTAGTTTTCTGGAGGATTCCTTAGGGTTTTCTGTGTATATAATCATGTCATCTGCAAATAGTGATAACTTTACTTCTTCCTTGCCAATCCGGATACCTTTTATTTCTTTGTCTAGCCTAATTGCCCTGGCTAGGACTTCAAGTACGATGTTGAATAAGAGCGGTGATAAAGGGCATCCTTGTCTGGTTCCCGTTCTCAAGGGAAATGCTTTCAGGTTCTCTCCATTTAGAGTGATATTGGCTGTTGGCTTTGCATAGATGCCCTTTATTATGTTGAGGAATTTTCCTTCAATTCCTATTTTGGTAAGAGTTTTTATCATAAATGAGTGTTGGACTTTGTCAAATGCCTTTTCTGCATCAATTGATAAGATCATGTGGTTTTTGTCTTTTGTTTTATTTATGTGATGGATTACATTAATGGTTTTTCTGATATTAAACCAGCCTTGCATACCTGGTATAAATCCCACTTGATCATGGTGAATTATTTTTTTGATGTGTTATTGGATTCTATTGGCTAGAATTTTGTTGAGGATTTTTGCATCTATGTTCATGAGGGATATAGGTCTGTAATTTTCTTTTTTTGTAATGTCTTTACCTGGTTTTGGTATCAGGGAGATGGTGGCTTCATAGAATGAGTTGGGTAGTATTCCGTCATTTTCTATGCTTTGGAATACCTTCAGAAGTAGTGGTGTTAACTCTTCTCTGAAAGTTTGGTAGAACTCTGCAGTGAAGCCGTTCGGGCCAGGGCTTTTTTTTGTTGGGAGTTTTTTGATTACTGTTTCAATCTCTTTTTTTGTTATGGATCTATTTAGTTGTTCTACTTCTGAATGTGTTAGTTTAGGTAGGTAGTGTTTTTCCAGGAATTCATCCATTTCTTCTAGGTTTGCAAATTTGTTAGAGTACAATTTTTCATAATAATCTGAAATGATTCTTTTAATTTCATTTGGTTCTGTTGTGATGTGGTCCTTCTCGTTTCTTATTTGGGTTATTTGTTTCCTTTTCTGTATTTCTTTAGTCAGTCTAGCCAATGGTTTATCAATTTTGTTAATTTTTTCAAAGAACCAGCTTTTGCCTTTGTTAATTCTTTCAATTGTTTTTCTGTTCTCTAATTCATTTAGTTCAGCTCTAATTTTTATTATTTGTTTTCTTCTGGTGCCCGATGGATTCTTTTGTTGCTCACTTTCTATTTGTTCAAGTTGTAGGGACAGTTCTCTGATTTTGGCTCTTTCTTCCTTTTGTATGTGTGCATTTATCGATATAAATTGGCCTCTGAGCACTGCTTTTGCTGTGTCCCAGAGGTTTTGATAGGAAGTATTTTCATTCTCGTTGCTTTCTAAGAATTTCCTTATTCCCTCCTTGATGTCTTCTATAGTCCAGTCTTTTTTCCGGAGAGTATTGTTCATTTTCCAAGTATTTGATTTTTTTTTCCCTAGTTTTTCTGTTATTGATCTCTAGTTTTATTGCCTTGTGGTCTGAGAAGATGCTTTGTAATATTTCGATGTTTTGGACTCTGCAAAGGTTTGTTTTATGACCTAATATGTGGTCTATTCTAGAGAATGTTCCATGTGCGCTAGAAAAAAAAGTATACTTTGCAGCAGTTGGGTGGAGAGTTCTGTATAAGTCAATGAGGTCAAGTTGGTTGATTGTTGTAATTAGATCTTCCGTGTCTCTATCGAGCTTCTTACTGGATGTCCTGTCCTTCTCCGAAAGTGGTGTGTTGAAGTCTCCTACTATAAATGTGGAGGTATCTATCTCACTTTTCAATTCTGTTAAAATTTGATTTATGTATCTTGCAGCCCTGTCATTGGGTGCATAAATATTTAATAGGGTTATGTCTTCCTGATCAATTGTCCCTTTTATCATTATATAGTGTCCTTCTTTATCCTTCGTTGTGGATTTAAGTCTAAAGTCTATTTTGTCAGAAATTAATATTGCTACTCCTCTTCTTTTTTGCTTATTGTTTGCTTGATATATTTTTTTCCATCCTTTGAGTTTTAGTTTGTTTGTGTCGCTAAGTCTAAGGTGTGTCTCTTGTAGGCAGCATATAGATGGATCGTGTTTCTTTATCCAGTCTGAGACTCTCTGTCTCTTTATTGGTGCATTTAGTCCATTTACATTCAGGGTAATTATAGATAAATAAGTTTTTAGTGCTGTCATTTTGATGCCTTTTTATGTGTGTTGTTGACAATTTCATTTTTCCACATACTTTTTTGTGCTGAGGCGTTTTTCTTAGTAAATTGTGAGATCCTCATTTTCGTAGTGTTTGACTTTATGTTAGTTGAGTCGTTATGTTTTTCTTGGCTTTTATCTTGAGTTATAGAGTTGTTATACCTTTTTGTGGTTACCTTATTATTTACCCCTATTTTTCTAAGTAAAAACCTAACTTGTATTGTCCTATATCGCCTTGTATCACTCTCCATATGGCAGTTCAATGCCTCCTGTATTTAGTCCCTCTTTTTGATTATTGTGATCTTTTACCTATTGACTTCCATGATTCCCTGTTATGTGTATTTTTTTTTAATTAATCTTAATTTGTTTGTTTTTGTGATTTCCCTATTTGAGTTGATATCAGGACATTCTGTTTTGTGACCTTGTGTTGTGCTGATATCTGGTATTATTGGTTCTCTGACCAAACAATATCCTTTAGTATTTCTTGTAGCTTTGGTTTGGTTTTTGCAAATTCTCTAAACTTGTGTTCGTCTGTAAATATCTTAATTTCTCCTTCATATTTCAGAGAGAGTTTTGCTGGATATATGATCCTTGGCTGGCAGTTTTTCTCCTTCAGTGTTCTGTATATGTCGTCCCATTCCCTTCTTGCCTGCATGGTTTCTGCTGAGTAGTCTGAACTTATTCTTATTGATTCTCCCTTGAAGGAAACCTTTCTTTTCTCCCTGGCTGCTTTTAAAATTTTCTCTTTATCTTTGGTTTTGGCGAGTTTGATGATAATATGTCTTGGTGTTTTTCTTTTTGGATCAATCTTAAATGGGGTTCGATGAGCATCTTGGATAGATATCCTTTCGTCTTTCATGATGTCAGGGAAGTTTTGTGTCAGGAGTTCTTCAACTATTTTCTCTGTGTTTTCTGTCCCCCCTCCCTGTTCTGGGACTCCAATCACCCGCAAGTTATCCTTCTTGATAGAGTCCCACATGATTCTTAGGGTTTCTTCATTTTTTTTAATTCTTTTATCTGATTTTTTTTCAGCTATGTTGGTGCTGATTCCCTGGTCCTCCAGATGTCCCAGTCTGCATTCTAATTGCTTGAGTCTGCTCCTCTGACTTCCTATTGCGTTGTCTAATTCTGTAATTTTATTGTTAATCTTTTGGATTTCTACATGCTGTCTCTCTATGGATTCTTGCAACTTATTAATTTTTCCACTATGTTCTTGAATAATCTTTTTGAGTTCTTCAACAGTTTTATCAGTGTGTTCCTTGGCTTTTTCTGCAGTTTGCCTTATTTCATTTGTGATGTCTTGAAGCATTCTGTAAATTAGTTTTTTATATTCTGTATCTGATAATTCCAGGATTGTATCTTCATTTGGGAAAGATTTTGATTCTTTTGTTTGGGGGCTTGGAGAAGCTGTCATGGTCTGCTTCTTTAAGTGGTTTGATATGGATTGTTGTCTCAGAGCCATCACTGGGAAACTAGTTTTTCCAGAAAATCCGCTAAAAAAAAAATGCAGTCAGATCCCTATCAGAGTTCTCCCTCTGGCTCAGGCTATTCGGATGTTAATGAAACTGCCTGCGTCCAGTCCAAATCCCGACGGGATGGTTCCCTGGCTGGTACGCTGCTCTCCCCGTTCCAAGACCAGTCACTGCCTCCCGGGGACTTCTCCTACCGGCTGTGTCCCACGCTGCCCGCGGAACCGGCTGGTCCCCCTCCTGGGGTTAGTTCAGGGGGGTGGAGCAGCTCTCTGTGCTTGTGCCGTACCTGACTGGTACGCTGACTCCAGGCTCTGAAAACAATTGCTGCTTCCCCGTATTAGTTCATTCTCCGTCTCTAAATCTGTGTTTGTTGTTCAGGGTTCGTAGATTGTTATGTATGTGATCAATTCACTTGTTTTTCCGTGTCTTTGTTGTAAGAGGGATCCGAGGTAGCGTCTGCATAGTCCGCCATCTTGGCTCTGCCCCGAGTTCAAAATATTTTATAATTTCCCTGTGATTGTATTCATTTACTCAGAAGTTATTTAGACATGTGTGGCTTAAATTCCAAATATATATATAATTAAAATATATCTTATTGTTTTTGGTTTTTAATTTAACTACCTTATGGTTTTATGGCCAGGAAGCATACTTTTTTTTTTTTAATTGATGGACATGTGTTTCACGGACTAGTCTATGGCTTACGAAGTTGAAAGTATCTTGCTT
Organism: Elephas maximus indicus; assembly: GCF_024166365.1. NCBI lineage: Eukaryota > Metazoa > Chordata > Mammalia > Proboscidea > Elephantidae > Elephas > Elephas maximus. The sequence continues at coordinate 16,647,507 of NC_064830.1, forward strand.
TCTGCAGTTGTTTAGTGTAATGCTTTATAAAAATCAGTTAAACTTCTGAGTTCAGCTTGTATATTCAGTGCTGGAAAGAGCACTACACATAACCTCAAAACGAGACAAAGCTGGACAAAGTACCAATTAATATGTTTTCTTGAATCCACAAGTGTACTGAAGTTTCAGAGAAACCAGGTAAACTAAAATCTGGGGATGGAGAGTTTCCTATTTGCTTAACTGGGAAGACACAGCAGGGTGCCAAATGTACCAGTAAGAAAATGCAATGAAGATTTTTTAGTGAAATGCTGAAGACCCCTGAGTATGGGCTAGATGAAAGTGTAACTCTTCTGGAGCCTGGAAATAAGAGGATGTTAGCACCCTGTCTGAGATTTTTCCTCTAGCAACCTCAGGTATTCACAGGAAAGGTCTACAATATTCCCTTCTTTCTCTGTTCCTCCTTTCCAGCCTTTCTGAGCTTATTTTATTTTATTTTCATTATCCTGTTGGCATTTTAGCTGCCCTCTTATGAGCTTTTATTGATTACTCTAGGGATGAAAATATATAGCCTTAACTTTTCATAAGCTACTTATATATTTTATTACTTCTCATTAACTGTAGAAATCTCACAACTATCTAGGTTCTACTGCCTGACTCCATCGCACTTTTATTCTATAGCTTTAGCATATACTATATCAATATTCAGGAAACCCTGGTGGCGTAGTGGTTAAGTGCTACGGGTGCTAACCAAAAGACTGACAGTTCAAATCCACCAGGTGTTCCTTGGAAACTCATAGGACAGGTCTTCTCTGTCCTAGAGGGTTGCTTTGTGTTGGAATTGACTTGACGGCAATGGGTTTTATATTGATATTCATTATAAACTCTCAACAAAAAAAAAAGTCATAACATTTTCTTTAAGCAACCATATGCAATAAAAATATGTTTGAAAAGAGAAAAAAATGTACTTGCCCAAATAATTCACCATTTGGTGTTCTTCATTGTTTTCTTAATACCTGAGTTTCCATTTGGTATTATTTCTCTTCAGCTTGAAGAATTTTCTATAGCAATTCTTGTAGTACAAGTCTATTAACATCAAATTCTCTTGGTTTTCTTTGCTCTAAAAATGCTTTAATATTTTTTTTTTCAATCATCTCTTTAAATATGTTGTTCTACTCTGTTGTAACCTTGATAGAGTCTAATAAGAAATTATCTATTAATTGAAAAATGTCCTCCATTGCGTAATGTGTCGGTTTTATCTTAGTGGTTTATAGATTTGCTCTTTATCTTTGCCTTTTAAAAGTTTCATTTCAATGTGCCTTGACCTGAGTGTCTTCACTTTTGTCTTGATTGGTATTTGATGAGATTCTTTCATCTACAACATAGATCTTTCTTCAAAATGTATCAAACCTATGGCCATTATTTCTTCAGATCTTTCTTCAGCCTCATTCTCTCCTATTCTGGTACTCCAATTACATTTATGTTAGTCTGTTTGATATAATCTAAGAGAACTCTGAGTCCCTGATCACTTTTTTGCCAATCTTTTTTCTCTTTATTATTCACAACAATAATTTACATTGTTTTGTTTTCAAGTTCATTTACTCTTTCATCTTCATTTCACTTTTAATGACGTTCAGTTAATTTTTAATATTTTCAGGTTTTTTTTTTTTTTTTACTTCCTTTAAAAATGTTTTCATTTCCCTACTGAGATTCTTCATCTTTCCACTCCTCACAAACTAGTTTTATTTTACTTCATTTAAGATAGCTAATGACTGCTTAAAAACTTCTTCTGGTGATTTCAACATAAGGGGTCATCTCAATGGATGTATTTTTTTTTTCCTCCTAAGCTTTTGTTCTATTTCCACAGTTATTTTACATTGGATTCTAGGTTTAGATTCCATTCTGAATGCTCTGAGTGACGACTAATGGACACTATGGCTTTTGTTTTTGTTTTCTAAGTATGTCAAGTACTTTGTTTCATCAAGCATTCGTCTTGGGTAAACCCAAGATGAAAACTCTGTTTCTTTCCTTTAGCACTAATCTCAGCTAAGATACTTTCTGTTTGGCTGAGCTGCCTTGAGTCTGCTTCATTCAGAGATGTGGACAGATGATAGAATTTGAGGATTCCCTAACTGGTTCCTTTTGTTCTTGGTCTCTTTATCACTCTCTGTCAATCTCAATCTTAAACTCAGTCTCAGCCTACTTCTCCAACAGGTGTGGTTTCCCTGGATTTCAGTCTTCTGCTTACCCAATCAGAAAAAAAAAAAAAAAAAAAAAATCTAGTAATGGACTCAAGGTGACCTCTATATAGATTTTTGGAAATCTTCCTCTGAATAGCTCACTTCCCTGTGTCACTGTGATTTTCAGACTTCAGCTTCTCAGAACTACCCTCTCTACATCCTCACCTCAACAGTGTTGCCATGCTCTGATCAGGCTCTCTTTCCCTGCAACAAGATCCATAAAAAAGCTCTAGAGAGAAAACAGAGTACTTATAGGGCTCAACTCATTGGTTGTTGTTGTTTAATTTGAAGAATCACAGTTATATTTTATCCATTGACCAATATTTGAAATAATTATTTCATATATTTTACCCATTTTTCTGCTTGCTTTTGGTGAATGGATAAAACCAACACGAAGCACTCCTTTATGGTTTAAAATGGGTGTTCCAAGATCTTTTGTCTCAATGCTTTTAAACATGGTGTTATACAAATAGCATCAGGTTCAACTTAAAATTTATCCATTGACGGCACTGGGTTTTGGGTCTGGGTAGCACTTCCAATGGGAATGAACTCATCTGAGGTGGCAGTAAAATAAGTACAGACCTTTTACCAGTGCTCCTGCAAGGACCTGCCACACCTGTTCTTCTAACTAGGTTTAAGAGGCTTTTTTTATTCTTAAAAAAAATTCAGTAATATAAAAATGTAATTTATTTTTGCATTTTAAATGCAAGAAATAGGGTTATTTTAAAAGAGAGGGAGAGAGAAAGGACAACCTGAAAACAAGAAGATGCAGTTATATTCATAAATGTAAGACAAACATTAGGAAGATGGTGAGTTCTACAGAATGACGAGTTTATGCAAATAATTTTTTCTTTCAAGTTTTTTTTTTTAATACTGAAAGCATGATTTGCATAATAAAAATGTCATTTTAATAAATGGTGCTGGCATAACTTGAAATTCAGAGAGGGGGAAAAAAAGAAATTTCACCCCTACCAAGCACCAAATACAAAAAGCAATTTAAAACAGATAATAGGCCAAAATCTTCTCTTCTTCAAAAAACAGTGGTTATAAAGGAAAGAAAAAATGAGAGAGAAATAAATTTGGAAATTTACAACATACATAGGACACAATTATTCAAGGGCTGGATCAGATCTTAATTTATTTGATATGAAATCCTGGGTGAATTCTCTTAAGTTATTCACATTTTAATTTGGAAATAAGTGGATTATTATGGACAGACAGATAAGCAACTAAGAATCAAATAAAAGATGGCATTTTGATCACTAGCATGGAGATAAGGTACGTAAGTTGAAAACATCTGTCTGTGTGTGTTGAAGAGCAGGACTTAGAGAAGTCATGGATGGCTTTCTAGAGGGGATTCTTAATAAATGTAGAAATTTGCCAACTGGATAATAGGAGAGAAGGACGTTTGAAGGATAGCAAACAGCATAAGCAAATGTATGGAGACATAGTATTGCAAAATGATTTCCTTGTACTAAAGTTTAGTGCGTGCTTATTCTGCCAATTATTGAGGGCTACTATGGCTGAGCACTGTAATCAATGAATCATATTAGCACCTCTTTTAAAGATAGAGACCACACTTATTTCTAAGTTATTACTTCAGTATTGGCCTGCGTGAAGCAGACTCCATCTACCATAAAAGAGTTTGGGGACTGACGCCAATTATCACAAATTCTTTATTACATTTTCCTTGAAAGATTATGAAGTTTTATTATATTATATGTACTCTGAACATTACTAGTTTCTTATTTTATATTGTGAAGAGGAAATGGAAAGCCTTAGGAATTTGATAATATTCCTGATTTCTCTCTGTTAGGTCTTTTAATGCCTGTGACATGGCTACTCTTCGTATTATCTGTAATCAAATTAAAGCAAAAACAAATGAGGCCTCACAGATCCTCTGTGATTAATAGGAAAAGGAATGCAGGTGCAGAGAGCAAGTCTAGCATGTGTTTGTGCCAAATAAAAAGAAGTTGCATTGCCCCCAGCCATGCCTCCTAGACTTGGCCAATGCACAACCCATTTGAATACTGCCATTCCATCCAAGTCTGTCCCCAGGTCTCATTATACCAGGCCCAGACCTGTCCGCCAACCATAACCCCAAGTACTTGCTATCAAAATCCCTCCAGTGGCAGGGCTTGGAGGTGCATTGTGGAGCTGCCCAGTTGAAGTCTTGGCAAGGAGAACTTTTGTCTAAGTAGAGGTACATGCCTCATACTGGAGCCATTACAACAGACCATCTGTCTCAATATGTCAATTTCTAAGATCTTCAGGGATCAGGGGAATGGGCTGGTTTTATTCTGATTCTTACACCAATGTGCCTCCTGACATATTGCACTATACACTTGAAAGAAATATGGTATAATATTAACAATGATATTCCCTAATGATGGTGTTTATATCATTTACTTTCTGTATCCTTTAAGTTTTTATAAGAAGTGTTACTTACAATTAGAAAAATATGTAAAACTATTTTAAGCCATGAATACAGTATTAGTACTGTTCTCCCTTTTTGTTTATTAAAACCACTTTCTACATGTTCTCCATTGCAAAATATTGGAAAAAAAAACTATATGACAAGAAAAAAAAAAGAGACTTGGTGAAAATGTACATCATCCAAATTTCTTTTAAAATCTAGGATCTCCTTGTGCAACCAGATCTTTCAGGGACATTTTTATATCTCTATGGTGTTTGGTTGTTGTTAAGTGCCGCAGAGTTCGTTCTGACCCATAGCGATCCTATGTACAACGGAATGTTTTTGTTATGTCAAAAGATGTTCTAAGTAAATATGCATAAAGGGGAAACACGTGGCTGCCACATTTATTCCACAATTACCTTCTTTCCATTAACAATTAAATGATATTAAGTGGATCATATTCCCCTCATACTGTGCATGGAAAGTACGGTTGGAGTACCAGGTGTGGCTGTGCTAATACAGGGCAGCGACTGAGACAAAAAAAACAATCATTTGTCACTATAGACTTATAATTTCTTACAACATTCACCTAAAAAATAACTTTAGCAAGGATTCTGTGATCAGAATTTAATAAAATCTGTTGCCACCGAGTTGAATCCAATGCATAATGACCCCATAGGACAGAGTAAAACTGCCCCATAGGGTTTCCAAGAAACATCTGGTGGATTCAAACTGTAGATGTTTTGGTTAGCAGCCAAGCTCTTAACCACTGTGCCACCAGGACTCCGTCTTATAACAACAGGTAAAAAATAATATACATTTTCTACCTTCAGGAAATGCATAATTAATTTTTAAGGAATATGACAGGCAGTCCTCTAGTAAAAGATTTTACAAAATGATATATAATCCAACTGGGTTGTGAGGTAGAGCTAATCATTTAAGTGTTTATCCATATTTTAGCACGTGTGTCACTTTAAACTTTGGAGTTACTTTTTGGTTTGTTTGGTTGTTTGATTTTACATACAAAGAAATTCAACTTTAAGCATTGCCTCTAGATAGGTTTGATTTCTGAAACAAAACTCACCTCATCATATGGCAGCAATCATTCAGGAGGGTTTTCATATATGTCATAAAGCAGGAATATTTGAATTGACTTCTCCTTTGTCCTTTGTGGATCCCAATGTTACTAGACAGATTTCCGAGAAAGGGGAGAGAAAGACGGAAGAGACGGAGCGAGAGGGAGACTGAATTTGTGTTGAGTCTTGTTTGACTGAAATATTGGCTCTTGCAGCATCTTCTCGTCATCATATTAAAGTGCTGTTGATTTCATCTAATATTTCTGCTTATCTTCTGAGAAATATTATCTCTTTCTGCTATAATTTTCTACTGCTGTTTAATGATGGAGCCATGGTGGCACAGTGGTTAAGAGCTTGGCTGCTAACCAACAGGTTGGCAGTTTGAATCCACCAGCTGCTCCTTGGAAGCCTGATGGGACAGTTCTACTCTGCTCTACAGGGTCACTGAGTGGGAATTGACTCAACGGCACACAACCACAACTGTTTAATGGAACCATAGCACCTTTGTTACCTCTGTTGATCAATATCAACCACTTATCTTACATTCACTGTTTGCTTATTTTTAGTTTTTTTAATGCTCCATGAATCATAATTCATCCTAATATTTATCCTTTAGTTTAGTAAGGACCACTTTTCTTTGCCCATCTAACATTGTAGGATTTTTTTAACTTGTTTATTAATGTATTTATCTATATATTTATTCAGAATGGCAGTGTTTGCTATTTGGTAAGTGAGAAAAAAATTATAAATAATGATGAGAAAGAAAATACAGAATGAGAGAATAAGAGAAAGGAAAATGGGGTGGCAATACCCATGGCCTTAGAAATATTCACAGAACAATTTTCTCTGTTCCTCTGTTTTCAGTGTCTTGTATAGCACCCTATGTCTATCATCCCAACCACTACAAAAGTCCAGAGAAAATGTTTTACTACCGTGCCTGGCACTGAACTACTCTTATTAAACATAAGGGTTTAATGAGGGTAATGAATTAATTAAAGTTGATTATATTTAAAGGTCATTCTGAATGCTGGATACAGAAGCGATGAGAGGAAGAAAAGGAGCAATCTTAGGTTTGATCCCAAAGTTGGGCAAGGTATAATCTGAAGGTATATATGCTCCGTTGCTTTGATCCTTGCCTGAACACGTGGACCAATCACCATATAGTTATTCTATTGTTTCCTGACTTGTAATCTCTCTGTTCAATCACAAATAATGTATGAGTAATGGCTCTGCTACTTTCGTAATACTTTTTAGAAACAGTAGTCATGTACAGCGTAACTCTGTCTTGACAGCTGGGCATATAAGATCTGTTACCTCACTTGAAGCTGAACCAGAATAGGTTTCACAATCCTTGCTACCTTTTCGGTAGAATTTCTTTTAAATAATGACTGCTTTAATGTTCAGCATTACCAATTGGAAAGAGTATATCCTTCCTGGTGTGAGAGAATGGGGGATGATAACGGGAGCATAGTTCTCAAATATTTTGTTTTGCTTACTTCAGGATACACAGGCATGTATATTTAAGAAATATCTTGTGTATTACATTGCCTGATAGACTGGACTGCATACTTTTTTATTTCGTTAGACACAGTTTCATAAAGTGAACAGTCTGCATGCATGCCCTTATGCCGCGATATTTCCTGGAATTTGGGTCACATCCTTAAGCTAAACTTCATCACCATATGTTACCTCTATACGTCAATTTGTTATCATGAGCTTCTTCATCGTGGCCTGATGGTTCCCTCCAAGCCCAATGCTGTGATTATGTCTTTTGATTACCATTCATTCATTGTTGATTAAGCACCTACTGGGTAGGACAAACTGTGTGTGTAGTATCTTTGGGAGATAGAGAGAGAAGTAAAATTCAGTCACTGCCTTAAAGGAATTTAGAATTCAGTGGGGAAGATGAAACATACGTAAGTGCCATATGCATGGGGCATTCAAAGTTGAATCAGAGTTCAGAGGAAAGAAGGACTGCTTCTACTGTGAGATGGAGTGGAGGCTGGGAACCCCATGGTATGATGTTGATCACATATTCTAATCTCACAAATAGGTTGTTTCAAGATATTTTTTGTTACCTTACAGATATTTGGAAAATAGCTCATCATATGTCTCTTGCCAAAAAGTCTACTTAAGATATTTCATCTTACAAAAGTTTCATCTTCTAAACTAGATCATAATAATACCTGCTTAAGTCAAGTTGGGATTACTCCTTAATCAATCCAACTTCCTTATTTTATAAAGAAACTGAAGGTCAGAGAGTTTGAATTTAGTCTTCCATGCCCAAATATTATCAGGGAGAGGAGAAATATTTAAAGAATATTTCCCTTAAAATATCAACTTTTTATCAAGGATTTTTACATCTTCCCACCTCTAGATTTCTTTTTAAAATATTGTGCAAATACAGTGATATAATATATATGAAAGTGTAGTGTAAACTGTGAAGAACCAAATCAACTGCGTGAAGAGTCCATGATTCAACAGGATTGTAAAGCACAGAAACAATTCTTTAAAGCTAAACCCAAAGCAATCAAACTCATTGCCATGGAGTCAATTCCAACTCATAGTGGCCCTATAGCACAGAGCATAACTGCCCCATAGGGTTCCTAAGGAGCACCTGGTGGATTTGAACTGCCCACCTTTTGGTTGGCAGCCAAATACTTAACCAACTGTCTCCTTAGTGCCATAGTAACAAAGACATTATTGATACTTTATTATGGCTTTTTTTTTTTTTTTTTGCTACCATTTTCCTCTTGTAAAAGGGGTTTATTTAATCCTATTTCAGGCCTATCAGAGTTCACAAAATGGGAAGATAGGAACCTTTGTTTCATGGTAGGAAGTAGATGCATAAAAGAAAGGCCTCATCTATGTATCCAGCTCTAGAATGTACCATTGGTAGCAAATTGCCTGTAGAGGTTGAATGTTTTACTAAGAAGTAAGGGCTAAACAGATAGCGATAAGGCTTAGCTGAGTTCAAGTACAAGGTTAAGACATAGCTCCTGGAAGAAAAGTGAGGAACAGAGCTTCAAACTCATATGGAAATCAGACTAATTAAATCTGTTGAGACTGGGGGGACTCCAAATCTAATGCCCGGAAATAATCTCTAAACCTTAAACCAAAACTATCCCATGAAGCTATCATTACTAAACAACAGTTTAGCCCAATTAAAGGATGTTTGCCTTAAGCATAGCGCTCTTATAAAGAATTATCTATATGAGTTTAAACTGCCAACAGTTGAATTTGAACTTTAAGGAGTAGGGAGCCAAATTAATGGTAATAATATGGGTAGGGATGATAAAAGCGGTGACACCATGCGAAGTACATAACCAATGTTATTGAACTGTTGAGGTAGAAATACATAACTTATTAAAAAAAAAAGAAATAGCTCCTGAGTGGTAACAAGAACATTCTAATTTATATATTAGAATGATCTATATGAGTTTAAAGTGGCTTATGCCTTTGAATTACGGTATTGACAGAGAATATTGAATATACCCCGGACTGTTGGAAGAATGAACAAATCTGGCTTGGAAGAGTACAGCTAGAATGCTCCTCAGAAGCGAGGATGGTGAGACTTCATTTCATGTACTTTGGATATGTTATCAGGAAGGACCAGTCCTTGGGGAAGGACCTCATGCTGGTAGAAGGTCATCAAAAAAGAGGAAGAGCCTCAGTGAGATGGATTGACACAGTGGCTGCAACTGTGGACTCAGATATAGCAATGGTTGTGAGGACGTCGCAGAACCAGGCAGTGTTTTGTTTTGTTGTACGTAGGGTCCCTATGAGTTTGGACTAGCTACTCCATAAGGTGCAAATCCATCTCTAAAACAGTCTTATTATAAAATGCCGATTCCAGGAAGTACCTGCAGCTATTACCTTCTTTGATACCTTGAGAGCCTTGATTACTACCTCCTTTGGTGACTGAGAAACATCTATGGCCTTTCCATAAGGTGTTTTTCATTTATATACAAACAGGTGCAAAAATGACATGTTTATGTAGTGCAACATTCGGGTAAGCTAATGATGAATCACTTTAGTAAAAAGTTAACTGGTTCAGAGAAGTATCCTTTAATAATTACCACTAGCTGGCATTCCAGTGGATAATTTTTACTGTAGCTGAATCAGTAAATCCCTGCTAGCATCCTCTGACATCTGGACAATGGGGTTTGGCTCTTCAGATTAAAAAAATCACACCCAAGGACCTGGGTCAGTCACCTTACTTTCTGTTGTCCCAGAGGGTGACTATCTATTGTGTGGTACTCAGGAATCACCTAAATGAATTTCTCATAGAACCAACGTATAACCTATATTTTAAATCAGACTACCAGAAATTTTCGTTCCAAATTGTTGAGAAAGCTATCATGTTGGCATGATGAGGTAACCAATCATTTTCATTTTAATTCTATCCCTAGTATCTTTGGAGGAGCCCCTGAAATATAAGTTAAGTGCTTTTATGAAGGGATTATGTAATAAGTCATTAATATTTTGTCAAATAATGAAAAGAACAAGGATGAAAAAAAACCTTTAGAATTGATGTGGGTTTTTTTTACGGATTGTAACACTTTTGTGTGCGTTATTTCATTCATTAGACTCTAAGACACATGGATGCATTGACCATGTCTGTTTTGTTCATCAACTTATAACCAATTCCCATCTGAAGGTTAGTATATATTTTTTGGCCAAATCAGTTAATGGAATTCTCATGAGGTCTTGGAAGAAATAGTATAATTATCTCCATTATAAATATGAGGCAGCTATAGCTCACAATAAGAGTTGAATCAAGTCGACAGCAGTTTTTTTTTTTTAATAGCTCTGAAATGTTAAATGACTGTCCAATAAAGCTAGGGGAAATGTGAGAGTTGTGAGCATATTCAATCACAAGGCCAAAAATTGGGGCAGTTGGGCAGGATTACTGGGATGCCAGTACAGACCCCATATTGACCTATCCAAAACATGTGGCTACTTAACCGAGTTATTTCTATTTATTTCCATTAGGTGTTGTGCCATCGCAGCCTGAAAAATTGTCAGATCCATCTTGCTCAAGGCTGGGATGGTTTCAAAATTGCATGCCTATAAAACTCGAATTTCTCTATCACATGAGCTGAGGGCATCTGAAGTCCCTCGCTCCCCTCAATCTGTCCACCACAGCAGCCTGATTTGCACACATCTCCATTATCAATTTCCCTCAAAATCACATTGTTCCAAAGTCAGAGGTGATTTTTCAAGAGCAGAGATCACAAGCTGTGGACCTACTGATGAGAACTTTTGCTTGCACAATATTTTATTTTCCTTCAAATGACGTTATTTGCAGAGCAATGAATTGCACTTAAATTTGGATTTCCCAGCTTCTCTTGAAAAATCAAAAGCTTAGTCAAGTTAGTGTTCATTTTCGTTGAGGAGCTGAGTAGCAACTGCCTACGTCAAGTCCCCACCACCTTCTATGATCACACACTACAGCACATTGCTCGTTCGTGCTAGGTCTAGCCGCTAGGCATTAGGCTTCATGTCCTCCTTTCCAGATGACCTCAAACAAAGAGCTGCACTAACTTCAGAGCCTTCCATTTCTCTCAATTAGCTTAGAAAAAAATTTAGACTCAAGAGAGTAAGCCAGCAATGTCAATAGATTTAGAAAGCACCGTCAATAGATTTAGAAAGTTTGTGTTTAATATTTTAATTCTGAATTTGCCATTACTCACCTGGATTTAGGCATTTTCTGCTTCTTTATGTGAAGGATGAAATAAGAATGTATGTAAATATACTTTTTTGTGTGTTTTACTTCTTCACACCCCACCTAGCTTCATAAAATATAGTATATATGCTTTGTATACCGTTAGGGTTTCCTCAAAATGTTGCCTATTGGCCACCACTATCAGAATCACCTGGAATGAGCAATTAATACGCACTCACAACAAATACCTGTTGAATCAGAATCTAGGGGTTTTGAGCTTGAGAGTCCATGTTTTTCAATCAGCTTTTCCAGTTGTTCCTGGTGTAAAGTTAAAAAAATCATTGCCATTAGTCAAATGGTACAGGGTAGTCCCATTACACCAAGTCAATATTCTATGACCTTTAGACACCATCTACTTCCCTCAATCCTTGTTCTTACTTTAGGTCTTAGTCGTTTATCCCTGCGTGGCTGCAACACCTTCCTGGTTAGTTTAAATAACTTCTGTTAGTCTAGATTCCTTACAGAATCCACTGCCTGTGCTGAAATGCACTTGTTCCCCACATAAGCAAGACATTTCTGCAGTGACAATTTCATCCCTTGGCTAGCTTGATTAACATCATTCATAAATGATTGCTGTCATTGCTCTTACCGTAAAATCCAAACTCCAACAAGGTCAGGTGCTACCCCACTTTCCTACCTCTCTCTCTCTTTCCCCACCAACGGTCATACTCAACCTCATTTCCACTCTTGAAGTAACCAGCTACTTATTCTTATCTGTGGGTGTGTGGGCATTTCTCTTCATGGAACATGATTTCCTTTGCCTTTTTCTCTTCCACAAAAGAAAGCCCAAACTAAAGCAAAACAAACTGTTAAGTGATTTTGAGTTGATTTTCAACTCATGGTGACCCCATGGGACAGAGTAGAACTCCCCCACAGGGTTTTCTAAGCTGTAAAATTTATGGGAGCTGATCGCCAGGTCTTTTCTCCTGCAGAGCCACTAGGTGGGTTCTACCTGCCAACGTTTTGGTTAGCAGCCGAGCACTGAACCGTTGTGTCACCGGCAACATTAGTTACTTGATTTGCAATCGCATTTTAGAGTTCTACTTCCCTGAGAAGGCTTCACACCTCAGGCACACACAACTTCAGCCTGCATCAGGTTACCTCTTCCTTATGCCTGAGCTGTCTTCTCACAGCTCTTACTACACCTCAGTGAAATTAGGTTTGCTTGAGATTAGAGTGCTATGAAGACTGGGATTCCCTTTATTTTATACTCTGCTGTCTTTCCAGTGCCTAGAAGATTTCCCGAAACATTAATGTGCAAGCAGGTATCAGTGAACAGGCCAGTGTTCTGCAAGGCAAAAGGTCAAGCAAGAGAGTCAGCAAGTGGAGTAGGCAAAAGGAATAGAAACCGGAAGAGTGCAATGCAGGACAAGGGCCTGGGCTGCAGTTCAGGAAAGAAGTTCAGAGGTAAGACTTTGCAGCCCCTGGAGGAAGACCTGGATGGTAGGACAACAGAACAAGGTTGCCTATCAGGGGAGGCATTGAAAGTAAACTAGTTCCTATTTCTGAATAAAAGTGGTTTCCATTTTCTGCATGTCAACTAAAAATGATGATTTATTTCCACTTTCTGTCTATCGGGAGTCCTGGTAGCTCAGTGGGTAAGAGCTCATCTGCTAACCAAAAGGGCAGCAGTTCGAATCCACGAGGCACTCCTTGGAAGCCCTATGGGGCAGTTCTACTCCGTCCTATAGAGCCACTGTGAGTCAGAATCAACTCAAGGGCAACCAGTTTGGTTTTTTCGGTTTTATGCCCTTCATCTTCAATTACTGCTTTCTGTTGACTTCTAAGGTTACTTTAATCTGGTAGTTCATGGATGATTTAGCTTTTAATCAGAGATCTTAGTATTGATTGACTCCTTAAAGCACTGGCACTCAAACTTGAGCTTGCATCAGAATCCTTGGAGGACTTGTTAAACACAGCTCCCTGGATCCCACCCACTCGGAACTTCTGATTCAGAAGGTCTGGAGGAGGGCCTAAGAATTGGCATCTCTAACTGGCTCCCTAATTACCACTGATGCTGACGCTGGTCTGGTGAGCCCACTTTGAGAACCACTGAGCTGCATTTTTTTTTATTTTTTAACTTCTCCAGCAATATTATACAAGACCAATGAGGTCCAATAGAAAAATAAACTATGTGGCTCTCTTCTAAAGGCTCAAAGCAGATGTAGATTTCCCATGAAACTAAGTTCAAGCTTTAGGGCCTTTAGCTGACATTAGCCACTTCTGAGGCTGAGTACCTAATTTTGAATTTATTAAATTGTATTATTTTTTTCTTAAAGATGGCCCACTGAGTTATATCTGCAAGCTTCAAGCTCCACAAATCCTGGCCCTGCCTGCACTCCAAAGCTATATTTTTATTTCTTTGGTTTGATTTTTTTTTTAACTCAGCTAAGCCTTGAGTCTTTTTAAATAGCCAAAGTCCTGGCTTGCCTGTTCTTCCTTTAAATTAATTTTAGAATACTTTCAGCTTTGATCTACCTTAGAACACACTTCCCTCTAGAATAGCCTTGCTTCTCTTGGGTGCCCCCCTCTTATTCTTACCTCACCTCCCTTCTGTGCCTTGGCATCTGGTTTTGAGCAAGTTGTCTTCTCTGCATTTCTAAGATTTCTGCAATAATGGAAGCTTGATGCGTCCATCTGCCTCAGGTAATTTCTATCAGCATCTATCAGTTCCACCACTCAGCTTCTTAAAGAGTAATGATAAAAAACAAACAAAAAAAATTGCTGTCGAGTCAATTCTGATTCATAGTGACCCTATACAACAGAGTAGAACTTCCCCATAGGGTTTCCAAGGAGCACCTGTTGAATTCGAACTGCTGACCTTTTGGTTAGCAGCCGAGCTCTTAGCCACTAGGCCAACAGGTAGTAGTAGCTTAAACCGTAGTCAGCATGGATTACATATCTGCATGTACACAAGAATACATACCTTCCCAGAATTGTATGCATGCCCATCGTTTACTATGGGTTTTTATTGATATATTAAATGCCATCTCAATATATCATAAAACAAAATCAGAGCTCAATGAAAATATGTAGATTCTAAGAGAAAAAGCCAAAACAAAATTCTCAGAAAAGCTTAGACACAATCTCCTCAAAAAGAATGTTTCCAGGAGTGATAGGAAGGTCTGCACTATTATCTGATGAGTTCTGTCAGTACATCATGAGACAAAACCAGAGCTCAATGGGAATATGTAGGTTCTAATAGAGCCAAAACAAAATTGTCACAACTGCTTAGAAATCATCTTTTCATGAAGAGTGCTTTCCAGAGCAAGAGGGAGGTCTGTATTATTACCTGACAAATTCTGTGGGACACCTTGCTCAGGACGATATCTCAGACTTGGGTCGATTTAAAAACTGCAGTTATACAAAGATTAACAGAAGACCTCAATATTCTTAAATAAACCCAAGCCAGCCTTCTCAACAGCTCGGCACTGCCAGTCAGCAGAGATGAAGAGACAGGCATCAGTATTATTAATAAAAAAAAATAGAGCTATGTAAAGATGTCTTCCAGAGCAAATGTGCCGCGATTTGTAGATACTTCTTTGTCTCGGCGTTCATCGCCATTCGTTCCTAATTTCTGCATCTGAGCACAAGGTGGATGGGATCTGACGTGAAACTTTGCTTCTGATCAACTACAAAGAAGTTTTCTGGCATCTGTTGAGCTCAGCTAGTAAGCACAATTTATAAAACTGTGAATGACTAACCCCTGTAACCATTTTAATGACCCTAAAATAAAGTGCTTAGAGCAACATCTGTCCCAGCAGCTGGGTTTTCTGCATGAGTGGGCAGAGTGACACTTGGGGACAAATTCTGTTCTCCCTTTTGACAGAAACAATTGCAACAGATCATTTTTATTGTAATCAATTTAGGTACAGTTTCTTGGAGACCATCTGGGTAGCGTTCATAGATTGTGCTTAAGAATTTAAATGTGTATATTTTTGGTTGCTTGATGTAGCATCTGCTAATGGCCACATAAGTTCCACTTTTTATGCAGAAAGCTGTTTCCTTGTAAAGAGATTAGTAGAGTGACTACTTGATTTTATCCCTTTAACTACCCCATAAGCTCCTGCAGTTTGAATGACATGCGCCGTAGAGTGTCCGTTGTAGAGTTCACTGCCTAAACAAAACGAGAAAGTAAAAACTGGAGTTGAAGTTATAGGATACATAAGGCCTGAGTGACCAATGTTATTGTATTTCTATCTCTGGCTTATAATTTTAAATTAATATGGTGGCATATGGGCAATTCAAGCCGAAGAAAAGGGTAGATGTCGATAATTCTTTTTCTTCCATTTTTTCTGGTTTTTGTTTGTAGCTTGAGAGTTATTATTTAGATAACTCAAAAAGAAAAAGTGGCTGAAGCAGCCAACATTTACTTTAGCTTTGAGAATACTTTTGGGGTCATATTAAAAGATGATTGCTCTTAAAATACTAGATAATGAAAATGGAGTGGCTTTGGTGCAAAGACAAAGGATTTGCCAAAAAAAAACAAATTCTGGCAGCTATATTTTGGCATAGGATGAATTCTGTAGTGTAATTGAGTCTTGATGACACATCTTGAGTAGAGAGAGTCCTTGTCTTGCTTGAGAATTACTTTTGAATTTAGCAAATGCAGTACTATCTAGGTAATCTAGGCTAATATATAGGATTTCCATCATTGGAACAAAAAAACAAACAAACAAACATGACGTTCTTTTTAACATGCATTTTTGGCATCTTCTCTATTCAAAGATCCTGAGAACCTAGAAAACTTACTAGATGTTTCACTGGCAAAATAATTAAATAAATAAACAGAATAACATCAGCATTCAAATTCTATGAGGTGCTGCAATATTTAAGGTTACACACTTTTTATTTGCATGGCATACTACAACCAGAAGTTTAACAGAAGGGTGGGTTTCACATTCAACCCAACAAACACACATTTAGTGCCCAATACACGACATTCGCCAGCTAGTGAGGGAGAAAGCGTGCCCCATAACTGACGTGGTTTCCTCTGTATTCTCCAGGTGTTATTACAGACATACCTCAATTTGGCACAAATTCTGAGTAGTCTATCCAGCAATCAGCCCAATAAACTGGGGGGTCATCCATCACTTCCCTTTTACTCCCCTGTGGTCAGCAGCCTTGACCGACAAGGCAGAGGAGTCCATTATCTGAAATAATATGCAGGTGAGTCTAATCATTAAGTAGTATTTATTAAACGGGTCATATGGCTTTGTGCTAGTTAATTGAACCATTAATAGAATGTGAAATTGGAACTGCTAATAAAAATGTTTCATTGTTAATTTCTGTCTCCGAAGTTTGCAAACCCAGTACTTACGAAGGCAGGAGAAAGTGGAAGAAATATTGTGGTTACACTGGGCTGAGTTTGTAATAAGCACAATGGAGGTCATGGAACACAATTCCTAATCAGGTTCAGGATAGAAAATGTAAGTACATTTCAGGAAATATACTAGCAGAAGTAATTTACGGTAAATTCTGAAAATGACAGAAGCTGAGATTACGTAAAGCATGTGTCATTTTTGGCTCTCTGGCCTAGAGAAGTTCTTCCTACCCCTACTATCAATTGGTTAAATTATCTTCAAACTTAACTGGATGAAAGAATTTAGTCTTGTGATTCTACACACTGGAAAGTGTCCAGACTATTAGAAACGTCATTTCAATAATACCCTTTTATGCCATCTGTAAGAATCACACCAAACAGACTTAATGCAGACGAACGGGACTTATAGCCAAAGAGGGAAACAGAGTTCTCACACACACACACACGTGCATACCCATATAAGTCTCCACCCTCCTATTTATATAAAAAGAGTAAAAAGAGATGTAGGAGCCACAGAGAAAGTTAAGCTGCAGGGGGCAGAAGAGAAAGTTCAAGAAAAGAATTCTGCCATTTTGAAATCGACATTCCCCCCTAAAATAGCTTTTTTACTCTCAACTTCCATCCACTCTTTTCTCAGATGATCTATTGGGTTGTGGTCCTTTGGGAAAGTATATTTTCTCCCTTAGATGGATGTGTGTGTGTGTTTCTGTGCATATGATGTCAGTATTCAGGACATATGCCCAAGAAGTAGAACTTTATAAGTATAAATTAACAAGAGCATAATGTTTTATGTCACAATGCATGATTCATAAACAAAGGGTGAATTATTTGGAGTTGTTCTCATGGCCATTATTTGGGTTCTTAGTTCATGTTTTATATTGGTAACATTGCAGTCACTTATTCAGTGCTTACCATTTAGAGCTATGTACCTTGAATATGTAATATCAAATCTTTGCATCCCTATAAGTATATTATACAGACTCAGAGAATGAAGACATTTTCCTAGGGTCATTTAGGTAGTGCTGTGCCAGTCCAGGAAACCCTGGTGGCATAGTGGTTAACAGCTACAGCTGCTAACCAAGAGGTCAGCAGTTCGAATCCACCAGGTGCTACTTGGAAACCCTATGGGGCAGTTCTACTCTGTCCTATAGGACTGATATGAGTTGGAATTGAGTCAATGGCAATGGGTTTGGTTTGGCTTGGTGCCAGTCCAAATGATGAAAGCACTCTGTGCTTTCCAATCTGCCATGATGCCTCTGAATAGTATCATATGCCCCACTATAGGATGATATATATAAAATAATAATTTCAATTATCATATAGTCTCATATTCTTTCCTGTTCCAAATAACTCTTACGAAGATACCCTCAAAATTCCAATTTTATGTTAACACTGCATTCAAATATTAACATGAATACGACCTGGTTATATTCAGACAATAATTTTCTTTGAAAATCTGTTTTTTTAAGACATTAGACGTGATTTTGACAATGACTTTGCAGAAGAACTTGAAGTAGAGTCAAAAAGACCTGAATCACCACGTCAGCTGTGGTAAGTGATAAAGTTATTTCATTTGTGTATGTTAGTTCAGGCACCAAAGCCCAGATCCGATTATCATTGTTGCTGTTAATTGCCACGGAGTCAGCGTCCAGCTCGTGGTGACCCCATGTGTTACAGAGTAAAACGGCTCCATAGGGTTTTCTTGGTTGTAATCTACAGAAACATCTCAGGCCTTTCCTTCCATGGAACCACTGGGTGCGTTTGAACAGTCAGCCTTTCAGTTAGCAGCCAATCACAAACCGCTCGCACCACCCAAGCTCCCCTTTATTATTGCTTACGTGTATTTCCTTACTTCCTGTCCTCTACAAATACTCACTAAATTTCCCTAAATGTTACATGGGAAACCTGGTAGCTGGGTGACAGCTTTCCCGTTTTCTTTTCTTCCCAGCACCACCTGGACTCCATTGCAGTAGACTGTCACAAAATGTCTGCCCTTGGAATACATTCCTATAGTCAAAGTACTGCAGATCATTACAGGGCATTAAACCACACTTCCTAAAATACCACAGTCCATGAACCCACACCTCGAATAAGACAGGGATGGAGAAAAGTAACTTTCTACTAAAATTTATTTCTCAAGCTATTTGTTTGGAATCGCTGGTAACTATACACATAAAATATGCCAGGCAATACTTTTTTCTCTCAAATGGTGGATGTTCTCTTCTAATCATGATGAGTTAAGTGCGTAAGTCACTGCATAAGAACTCATGTGGTACTTTTCGAGATTCTCAGAGTAAAAAAAAAAAAACGTTTTGAAGTGAAAAAACAAACAAAAAAACACAACCCGATAAGGTCCTCAGATCATAGTAAGCACTTTTTAAAATACGTCTTATAAAAGTCAATCAAATCTCAAAGTTTTTCATTTTACTGAGAAATTCTTTTTCAATACAGAGTGTTTTCATTTGTTTTAAAGAAAATAGATGAGATGTTGAAGAATAATGGGGTCCCACTGTTTTAGATATTTTCTCTTTTGGTTTCTAAAGTAAATCATTTTGATGAGGTTACCAGCAGCAGTCAACAGCCCAGTGATTATTCCATCCATCCATTAAACCAATATTTATTAAATTTTTGTTATTTTCCAGGTACTGTACTCTAGGTGTACAAATGGAAATTCAGTAGGATTATTGACTATTGTCTCAAGAACATCACAGTTTAGTGTGGTGTTGCATCTTCAGGCATGTAAATAAAAAATTGTCTAGTGTATTTGGAAAAGATTTATGACAAGTTATCATATCTGACTTGATTATTTAGAGTCTTCTAGGGTACAGAAGATAGAGTATATGTATGTATAGATGTGTGTGTGTGTGTACTTATACACATACTTAGAGTATATGTGTATGCTCTAGTATGTATATAAGTACATACACTTATATACAAACATATATATATGGAGAGAGAGAGAGAGAGAGCATCCTTGTGGTGCAGTGGTTAAATACTTCCCTGCTAACCAAAATGTGGGTGGCTGGAACCCACCAGCCATTCCATGGGAGAAAGATATGACAGTCAGCGCTCATAAAGATTACAGCCTTGGAAAACTTTTGAAGAAGTTCTACTCTGTCCTATAGTGTTGTTATGAATTGGAATTGACTCAATGGAAAGGGGTTTGGGTACATGTACATACATATATGCACGCACACATAGACAAACAGAAAGCAACAATCCATCATAGAAAAAGAGGTTTACCATGAGAAATTCAGGTACACGCAGTTGGCAGGAGGGAAATATTCTTTCCATTTGGAGGATTGGAGAAATCTTCCCATGAATGATGTGCCATTTTAGGGCAACCTTCTGATAAAAAAAAATAAAATTATATTTTATTTGAGACATGCAGAATGGATAGATTTGGACTTGCAGGTGAAGAGAACCACGCAAACAAAAGCTAGTCATTGCTATGTATGCTAGCTTGAATTACAAGATTCCTTATGCTACCCATGTTAGTGATACTTAACTACTGATGGTTGGGAACACCAGAAACGCTGAGGTGACACAACACAACTGGAGGTTTACTGTGGACTGAAAGCTTCCAGGCTACCCTAGCTGTGCAGAGTTTTTTTGTTTGATTGTTTTAATTAAACATCGTTTAAAGCAGTGGTTTTCAAAGTGTAGCTCTCGAATATAAAGCATTAGCATCGTTTAAGAATTTTGTTAGAAATGCAAACTCTTGGGCCCCACCCCAAACCTACTAAATCAGAAAATCTGGGGGTAGGGCCCCTTAGTCCCTGTTTTAACAGGCACACCAGGTGTTTCTGATGCACCCTAAAGTGTAAGAGTCATGGTAAAAAGAAGTCATAATGGAACCCGCCTCCAGTTAGCAGAACTTCCTGATACTGAACGTTCTTCCTGACTAAAGCCAGGGCTGGATTATCCAGTCTTTCTTGTGTCCTTCACGGGGAATTCTGAACAGAGGGGTCAGTGGGTAACAAGCACCCAGGGGCAATCTCTAAGATTGTGCCCTTCCCTGCCACCCCCAGCCTCACTGACTGGCACCTCCTCGGACTTTCACCCAAGGGTAAATACCCCTGCCTCTGACTCTGAAATGCGCTAATCACTGACTACATTTATTTTGGGGAAATTTTTGGTTGTTAATCATACTGATTATTTGCTACTGATTTCTAAAAGCCACAAAATGTTACAATTCTATGGACTTGTGCCGTGAAGAGATAATCACACTGCTGCTCTCCTGGACCCTGACTGCCCCAAACACAAGGTACAACAGGATTAGGAAAGGCGGAAGCCAGACTGTTGGTGCCAAGGCATATTTGCCAGACAGTTTCATTTCGGAAAATGTGGGGCACTTAAGCTCCTTACAATCTCATTTCTTCAAGTCAGCTACAGGATACTCAGAGGGTAGTTGATTTATTTATGTGGTATAGTTGGGTGAGGTCAGTAGCTCTTCCAGCCATGGTAGAAACTAAAGGGGAAGTTTGTGTGACTGAACATTGATCCAAAGCTTTTTTTTTTTTTTTAAAGTGAAAAACAAGATTATTTAGGGGTCTGTTGCTATCTGTGGCTCTCCTTTCTCACCCCCTGGTTCCCATTCCATTTGGGGTTGGATTTATCTACTACACGGGGCAATGGTGGTTCAGTGGTAGAATTCTCCTCTTCCATGCGGGAGGCCTGATGGCCATCTGTCAATGGCGGCTTGAAGGTTGTTAAGATGCTGAACAGTTTTCAGTGGAGGGTCCAGACTAAGAAGAACTAGGGTAAAAGGCTTGTAATGTACTTTTGAAAATCAGCCAGTGAAAACTCTATGGGTTACAATGGGTGAATATTCAACCAATCATAGGGATGGCTCAGGACAGGGCAGTGTTTTATTCAGTTGTGCATGAGGCCACCATGACTCGAGGACCAACTGGATAGCAGCCAACAACAACATATTTACTACATAAACATAAGTTGCTGGAAGGATTGAGCCACATTCAGTTAGAGTCAAAGAATCTCAGTGTTTACAGTGTCCCCCAAGCACACACCTCTCTATCTCCTCATTGTTAACATCACCATACTGGAGACTAGAAGGTGAAGGAATTTATCCAAGGTCATTTAGATGAAAACTGTGATAGACTTAAGTTGGTCTGCCAGGTCTCCTGATTTGCAGTCCAAGACTCCTTTCGCTTCATTATGCTACCTCCTCTGGCCCAGGCTGTATCAAATGACAAAGACTGAGAAACCATGTGTCACCCTCAGCATTAGACAGGCAACATAAACCCTTGTAAGAAACTATCAGCAAGTGGGAGAAGGGGCATCTGAGCGAGTGCCTGTCCCCATTTAAAGGAAGCAGTTCTAGCCAATTATTGCCATGTGAAAACATGGGCCCAATGTTGGCAGATTTTTTTTTTTAATGGGAAAACTCTTAATTTTTAAATGTTGACTGAAATGAAAAATGATTGTGTGAGATAAACAAACATGTTTATAGGTCTGATGGGGGCCATGGGCCACCAGTTTGACAACTCTGCCATTTCCACTGAAGTTGTGCCCCACACTGTCTTTTCTCATTTTTTTCTCAGTTCACTTAGTTTGAAGTCATCCCTTTTCCAGCCCTCCTGCCTAGAGCAACATCTGCTCTTATGTCTCTGACCTACTTTTGTTCCTGTCATTCTTTTGGCCTGTTACATATAACATCTCTTCCCTATCCAGTTCAACTGAAATATCTTTCAAGATCTTAGTCAAGTCACACCTCCACCATGAAGTCTTCCTTGACAACCTCTGCAAATCAGGGACAAGAAGACCCTTAGTAAACCAAGTATTTAGTGCTTGGCTAACAATCCATGGCAGGTAATGAGTATATTCAACCCTGGTTGCACGTTAGAATCACCCAGAAAACCTCAAAAAGTACTGCTGTCTAGCCCCCACCTCTAGTGATTGTGATTTCATTGGTTTGGGGTGAAGCCTGGCATTTTTTTATGCTCCCAAAGTGATTGTAATGTGCCAAAGTGGAGAATTATTGAGATGAACAGTGATAACTTATTCATGGGTTTGTTTTGACTAATCAGTTAGACTGCGATCTAAAAAAACAAAGAACAGGGAGTGGGTTTCATATTTACATCTTACAAGGGAACTGATAAATAGTCTTATGTATAAGTTGTGTTCCATAAATGCACGTGTTAGCCAGCAATTTTCTAGTCCACAGACTGCCTGCCAATGAATGTGCTTAATTAAGCCTGTGCATACCTTGCTTACTGTAAACCCATGCACACCTTTCTTACTGGTTAATCTGCCCCGTTTACAGCCTTGGGGCAGTTCTACTCTGTCCTTTATGGGCACTGTGTGTTGGAATTTGACTCCACAGCAATGGATTTGGACAGTGGAATGGATACATAAATTATATAATGCAGTCGTTGTTGATATCAGCTGCCATCTTGTCAGCCTAAGACTCATGGCAATGGAACTAAATACCATCTCTATGATGGGTTGCAGATTGGACCACTGTGATCCAGAGGGTTTTCGTTGGCTGATTTTTGGAAGTAGATCGATAGACCTTTTTTCTAGTCTCTCTTAGTGTGGAAGCTAGCAATTCAGAAGCATTCATTGACAGACAGTAGCTGGCTGTGCATGAAGTTCATTGCGGGAATTGAACCTGGGCCTCCAGCATGGAAGACAAGAACTCTACCACTGAATCATCGTTGCCCTCTAAATTGTGTAATTTTTTTTAAATATATTTCTCTACAGCAATTCCAATGAATGAAATAACTCAACATGAATAGATCTTGAAAATTTTGCTTATGAAAAAAGCAAAGAGCAGAGTAATGCATGCGTTATGATTCTACGTATGCAAATCTAAAAGGAGGCAAAGCTTTGTAGTTGTTCATGGTGACAAAAAAAAAAAGCTATGAATATGTGTGAAAGCATGAGTTGGAGAGATACGCATCAAATTTTTAATAGAATTTACATCTCGGGAGGGATGGAGGGAGGGAGAGAGGGAGAGAAGAAGGGAGAGGAAAAGGCCTTGTTAGATGTACTGCAGTACTTTACCTGTAAAACTTTGATTTTGAATTATTATAATCTGAGCCAAGGGTTAACATTTATTATTTCAGTGTCAAATATATGAGGTTTTGTTGTATTATTATTTCCTGTAATTTGTTATTACTTTTTATGCAGAGAAGAGGCAGAGGTGGGGATGAGGCCAGGGCTTGCATTCCAGCTGAGATTTGATGTGTTTAATCAGGAAAACAAGGGACTTGCTCAACTGAGCGGAAGCCGGAAGCTGAGCTGTGCCTGAAAGGGCAGAGCAGCTTGTTCTACTGCTTGTTGGGTTAAAGGGCCAAGACCAGGGGCCCGTTTGGAGACTATATCTAATAGTGGACATGCAGCTGATGCTAGTAACTTGCTTCAGTTTAGTTAAAACTGGCTGGTGGATTCCACAACTGAGTATAGGTGATTCCACACAGAAGCAACTTCTCTATTTCTAAAGATGATTATTAATGTCTCATTCCAAATACTCTGCAACACAGTAAAACGTTTACAAACTTTTGAAAATGCTTGTTGAAAACATTTCAGAGGGGCCATCAGGGAACTACCTGTATCACTATAACAGTTCAGAGTTGATAATCCAATTCTTAGTAGCCAGCTTGGTACCATCACACAAAAAAACAGGCATTCTTGATTAGCTCTCAGCCATAGTAGGTGGTGAATAGTTTAGAAATTTGATTTGTCCCTAACCCTTCCTTTTAGGGTAGTGTGGTACATTCTACTTTATGACTTTGACAGATAAAGGATAACGTTTAATTTTTATACAGAGCTTGTCAATAAGAGGCGTGGGGACATCTGGGCAGAGAAGTCCTTTGTGTGCTAAGGATGGTCTTAGACATGATGTTACTCTTCTCCCTTCACAGGTCCCTCTGCTTTGTCTGATTTTTCAAGGATGTGAACAACACATTCCAAGTTAGGGAATGAGCTAATTTTGCAGTTTGTTGAAGTTTTAAAAAGTAGGTTTGTTCCTGGAAAGTTTATCCATTGGAGACCCTGTTGGCATAGTGGTTAGGAGCTACAGTTGCTAACCAAAAGGTCAGCAGTGTGAACTCACCAGGTGCTCCTTTGAAACACTGTGTTTGTGTGCTGGAAGAGCCCCTGAAGCAAAGGCTGGGCAAGCAGCACTGCTGTTTCCTCCTCATTTTATCAATGTCAATGGCAAATTCCATGAGGACATCAGAATGTGTGCCTTCGGACACTCAGACCCCAAATTCATGCTCAAGGATGATGTCTTCTTATAGGGACATATCCACTGCCGTTGAGTCAATTCCAATTCAGTGATCCTACAGGACAGAGTAGAATTGCCCCATAGGGTTTCCAAGCAATGGCTGGTGGATTCGGACTGCCAACCTTTTGGTTAGCAGCATGAGTTCTTGACCACTGCGTCACCAAAGTAGCAACCTTGTTTTGGATAACAAAAGGGTATTAAGAAACCAACTCTCAGTTGAGGTATTACAGATTCAGCCAGACAGGGGGAACATGGGAGATAAATTTACATTAAAAACTGTATTATAATGAACTTCTCATGGAGAAATCACAGGGTTAAGCTGAGTAGACGTCAGAGGAAAATGTATTTTGTTGAAACCTGATGCTTGGTATTACACCAAGCCTTCGCTTGAATTTAGACCTTCATCCAATCACTTAGTTTCACTAAGCCCCAGTTTTCTAGAAATAATAACAGTGCTACCCTTTCAAAGGTTGAATTAGGGTTAAGTGAGTTATATAAGGCATCATTATTATTATCATTATTTTTACTCTTATCAACTTCTTCATTCCAGTCATTTTCCAGGCATAGATCTCCCTTCATCTGAAGACAAGCTGAGCCTAAAACTTCTCCCCAAAAAGCAGGTAGTAGTGGCCTTGTATATGCTCCTTCGTCAGTGAAATAAAAGGAGAGGGAGAGAGAGAAAAAACAGCACTGCTCTGTAGGAAACTGTGCAGTGCAAAGCTCCGCAATTGTCTCTGCCTCTGTTTGCTTGCAGCCAGCATGGCTAAGGGTCATTAGCTTAATGAGCTATTGTATTTTTTTTTTTTTCTCTCTCTCTCTTTCTCTCTAAAAAGTCTGCTGAAACATCCTCCCAGGAGCCAAATGAGGAGGCAAAGAAATAAACAGCAGCTGATAGCTGAGGGAGCTTAGCCAGAGAGCCCTTTGGTTCGGGACGTCTGTCCCTGTCTTCTGTGCTGGGACGGAAGGATGGGGTTGGGGGGTCGGACAGACAGGCCTGAAGATGAGGCTTCTAACAATGCAAGTTGGGAGCAGCTCTTCAGAAGTGACTTGCCCTAGAGGGGGTTCTGGGATCCAAGAAAGAAAGCCTGGAGGTGAGCTACAGCAAAGGTAGTGAAGGATCTCAAGTAGCAAGCATTTCCTGACTGCAGTGATCAAGGAAACCACTGGCACATTCTTCCTTTAAAGGGTCTTATTTTTAGACATGATATTGACCAGGTACATTGTCTTGGTTTATTCCGTTTAAAGGTGAGAAATAAATTACCTGACACCTAGTAAGCCCATAGCATCTGTCTCGGTTGTCTAGCTCTGCCTGAACAGAAATGCCATAAGTCGGTGACTTTAAAGAACAGAAATGTACTTTCGCACCGATCAGGAGGCAAGAAGTCTGAATTCAGGGCCTGGCACTAGGGGAACGTCCTTCCTTGTCTATTTCAGCTTCTAGCGGCTGCCCGCAATCCTTGGTGTCCTCGGGCTTGTAAGATGCATCTGTCTCCATAGTCTATCTCCCACTTCTCTCTAAGTTTGCCTTTGTGTCTTTTATGCTCTGTTTATAATTCAGAAGGAATTAGGTTTAGGACCACCCTCAACCAATACAATCTCATTAACATAACAAAAGAAATTTTCTATTTCCAAACAGGATCACATCCACAGGTACAGGGGCCAGAACTTGTGTAATCACACAAGTACCATAACACGTGTAATCATTTCTCTGTTGTAGAATATGGATGATCTCTGCCTTAGTTATCTAGTGCTGCTATAACAAAAGTACCATAAGTGGATGGGTTTAAAAAACAGAAATTTATTCTCTCACAGCTTAGGAGGCTAGAAGTCTGAATTTAGGGTGCCAGCTCAAAGGGAAGGCTTTCTCTCCCTGCTAGCTCTGGGAGACGTTTCTTGTCAGTTCATATTTTGGGGGACACAATTAAATCCACAACAGCATCCTTTGGGTAAATGTCTATTTCAACAATGAGTGAGCCTGCTCAGTATAGACTATTAGGAAATTCGGTCCCAAAGGGACTGTAAGACACAGAGTCTGACCCTTAACACAGAACCACCCTTTTCCTGTCCTCCATGTCTACTCCCCACCCCATTCAACACCAGCCTTTCAACCTTCAGGGAACTTCTATTCCAATCTATTCATAATACTTTTTAAAACGCTTTGTTTGTAATTCAGGTCCATTTAAGAACTTTGAAATCCAAGGAAATCTAGAAAAATACAAAGAAGAGAAAGAAAATTATATATAATCTTATAATCCCAAGGTAACCTTATTAACACTGTGGTATATTTATTCCAGATATACTGTCTCAACACGTTGAGTTTGAATTTTCTCCAACATGACATTTTGGCAATTACTCAAGTTTCCACCAAATTATTTAAAATTTTGATAACCTGCTATGCTCCGAATGTACCATAACATGTGTAATCATGTCTCTATTGTTGAATATGGATGATCTCTGTCTTAGTTATCTAGTGCTGCTCTAACAAAAGTACCACAAATGGATGGCTTTAAAAAACAGAAATTTATTCTCTCACAGCTTAGGAGGCTAGAAATCTGAATTTAGGGTGTCAGCTCAAAAGGACGGCTTTCTCTCTCTGCTAGCTCTGGGAGAAGTTTCTTGTCATCTATCTTCCCCTGGTCTAGGAACTTCTCTGCAAGGGATCCCGGGTCCAAAGGATGTGCTCCACTCCCAGCGCTTCTCCTTGGTGGCATGAGTTCCCTCTCCTCTCTGTTTGATTCACTTTTTTATATCTCAACAGAGATTAACTCAAGATACAACCTAATCCTGTAGATTGAGTCCTGCCTCATTAATGTAACTGCCTATAGTCCTGCCTCATTAACATCATAGCAGTTAGAATTTACAACGCATAGTATAATCACATCAGGTCATAAAATGGTGGGTAACTGCACAATACTGGGAATCATGGCTTATCCAAGTTGACACACATTTTTGGGGACAGAATTCAATCCATAACAGTCTCCATTATATTTTTATCATTCATATCACTTAGTAAATATTTTTGGATCATAGTATACCACCCTTTGCCAATATCCCTATTTCATTGTCATCAACTACTAGAAATGGAATTATTTGGTTACCTAACATATGTGAGTTCTTAAAATATGCACACACACGCACACACACACATTCTACCTGCTTTCCAGAAAAGTCATACAATTTTTATTCCCACCAGGAGTATATGAAAGTGCTGATTTCATCCCACCTTTCCAACACTGAATGTTATAATTTAAAATCCACTTTCTGTCTTGATAGACCAAAAATGGTATGCAATCATTTAAATCAGGATCTTTATTTCTAACATACAGGTCTTTGGCCTGGACAATGAACTAGGATCAAGTGGCAGAAAAACCACCAAACCACACTCCTGTTTGGCAAAGGTGGGACTCCCAGCCAGATGTGCTAACTCCTGTCCTGTGTTCTTTACCACCTCATAGCAGCATGCCTCCCTCAGATCCTGAACCAGAAATGCTGTTAATAGAAGACAAGGAAGGCTTGATTTAGAGCTTTTCCCCCTTTTCTTCCTGCCATTAAGAGCTTGTTTGCTAACCAAAAGGTCAGTGGTTTGAATTTACCAGCCACTCCTTGGAAACCCTATGGGGCAGTTCTACTCTGTCCTGTAGGGTCACTATGAGTCCAATCAACTGGAGGGCAATGACTTTTGTTTTCTTCCTACATCCCCTTATGAATCCATTGCCCTCCTGCCCAGTCTTCCCCAGCACATCTTCTCTGAGCTCCCATTTCTGGGGTAGACACTTCCCCTAGGCGCTCCCACAGCACACAGAGTTCTCATCTCTCCCTGTCACATCCCACTATGATTCTTGATTCACTTATCCTTTTCCTTCAAGTCTCTCTAAATGCCTTGAGGCAGAAATCAGATCTTGTTTATCTCCCCATTACTGAGCACAGTGTCTTGCACATAGTATGTGATGAATAAATTAAGGGAACTAGGATTTTCAGAGTCCCACCCAGAAGGTATCTTTCCTGAAGTAGGTTTGATGGTTACCTTCTTCAGCAAACGGTCACCCTGAAGCTCGGAAGTAAATGCACTTGGAGCACACGATGAAGGGTAGCCTTGTTTCCCTAGGCAACCTGCTTTCTCTTTCAGAAAGCATTTTCTCATTTGCAGTTCTGGGGCCTGCAACTTTTGCCATATGTCAGTTGTCTCTGCCTTCATGATCCCAGCCATATTAATGTTATAATTAGAGCCAGTATTTATGCAGACTTTCTTTTGAGGAGCTCCTCATGCTTTGCACGAGTGATTTACTTTTCCCTACATCGTTGGTTCAGGGACATTATTCCATTTTATATTTGGAGACAGACTGGGAGAGAGAAGGAAAAGGAAGAGAAACACACCAGAGACAGAAAAATAAAAGGAACAGATATGCACCTAGAAGGAAAACTCTGCCTTCTCCATACCAGGAAATCTCTTAGAGCTTGACCTGCTGGTTCAATGGTCATGATCTCACACCGAAGTGGTCAGTTGTGACTCAGGCATGCTGTCTAACCTAACTAAGCTCATTGGATTTTCTTCTTGAACCTCCATATTTATTTGTATATGTTATTGGAAAATAACACCAAAAGGCTCTGAAAGATCTTAATGTGTTGGCGTTTGGTGAGTGTTTGCTAAATTATATATCAATAGTAACTCCCCCTCCCCAAATGTCTGTGATTTATGATGAACAAGGTCTAGTTCTTGCTCAAGATACATGTTGACTTCGGCTCTGCAGCTCTGAACCATGTCTCTTTCCCATCCCATCCCATCCTCTAGATTTACCGAGCCCCACCTATCTTTATCTCAGAGGTAAAGGCAATGGTTAACTACCTGCTTGGGAATGGAGTGCATTCCAGGTAGTCCCTGAGTTAGGATGTGATCGACAGCACTTATGATCGTCTTTTTTTTTTTTTTTTTTTGTACATTTTGTCTTAAGTAATACGTACTACATACAAGGTTGGACCACATAATTTGCTGATGTTACCATTCTCAGATGTTTAGTCACAGATATTCAAAGATCTGATTTATAAAGATGCTGATAATAAAAGGCAATAATGATAAAAACTAAAAAAATAAAAGAGGTATCCTACTTACGTCAGAACTGATAACGGAGTGGTCAGAACGGAACTCAGTAGTAAGTCGGGGCTATCTGTACTTCAGCTCCCATTCTCAGCCTGAAGTCGGTGAGGTGAGCAGGTACATTCTTCTCACAGGGAAGCACTGAGATTCACATAGCTTTGGGCAGGAATGTATTATTCTTTTACAGGAAAGACATCAACTAACAGGGAGCAATAATGACAATCAACCCCATGCTGCCTCTATCAGCTTCTTTCAACTAGATCCAGTCCATGTTTCCAATGGTATTTTCCTCATTTTGACTTCCTATTTCTACACAAGCCCCAAACCTCATACCTATACACAGGGGCCTATCTATGGAAAATAGTGCCTATGACAATTAGTTTTAAACTGCTGAAAGATCTCTCACAGCTGGCAATGTAAACTGCGATGGCCAGTAGAAACCTTACATTAGTGCCCCTCCCCCAGCAGCACCCAGGGCTCCCACCCTACCTGCCATACCTTAGTTACACCTCTGCCTACACGCACAGACACACACACACACACACACACCATCCCCCTTTCTGAATCCAGTGCTCTTTGCCTCCATTGTAGACTCTTCGTATAACAGTTTTCTCCAGTGTTCCTATCTAATAAACCACCCCTCTATTTGATCTCACAAATAACAACTCCTTTAAAATTCTAATATCCTTTTTCTAATCATTTGAAATTAAAAGTAACAGAAAATGTACTTTTCTTAATCTCCTTTGCATAATTAGCTAACCACTGTCTATCCCCACAGATTGTCCTAGTGCTGATGCCTCAGGAAAAAAGGATTTGTTGGTGCTAGGGTGCCCCAGCAGCTCCCCACCCCACCTACATCCTAACCCCAGGTTTCTATAATCTTCATCAGCAGCAAAAAGTATTACTAACTGCCCCATATGCAAGCTGCTACTCCTGAATTGGAAAGAGCGAGATATATACTAAATTCTTGGATGGACATTATGGCGGTTAATGCTATGTGTCAACTCCACTAGGTTATGATCTCAGTGGCTCGACAGACACTGTGTATTGCCTCCCTTTTTGCCACCTGATGTGAGCAGCCAATCAGTTGGAAGAGGAGTTTCCTTGGGGATAAGGTGTGCATTCATGATATTAAAAGGAAAGTTCTGGCAAAGCTTGCTCTCTCAATCCTGCATTCATCTCGTCATCCTTTAACCTCGGGTTCTTGGGACATGAGAAGCCTTCAGCCTGCTGCCTCACCTGGAGATTTTGGGTTCGTCAGCCGCTGCAACCACATAAGTCAGAAGAAGCTCCCAGCCTGCCACCTGAACCACAGATCTGGGACTTGACAGCCTCCACAATTGCATGAGTCATATCTTTGAAATAAGTCTCTCTCTATATATTTATATACTCATTTCACTTGTTTTGCTCCTTTATAGAACCCAGCCTAAGACAGGTATGGCAAAGTGATTTGATGGAGAGAAGACTGAACAGAGAATTAGAAAATTTGCCGTGACTTTTGTGTTTGCTTCTTCAAGCCTCTCCCACCTAGCCTTAGTTTCCTCAATTGTCTAATTATGTGACCTCTAGCCTGGAAACCCTGGTGGCGTAGTGGTTAAGTGCTACGCCTGCTAACCAAAAGTCTGCAGTTTGAACCGCCAGGCGCTCCTTGGAAATTCTATGGGGCAGTTCTACTCTGTCCTATAGGGTTGCTGTGAGTCAGAATCGACTCGACGGCAGTGGGTTTTAGACTCCTTTGAACACTAAGGTTCTTTGTAATACTACAAGTATAGAAAGTGGAAAAGACACATTATTACAAGCTGTAGAGGGAACTAGTTAAAACTGTGATGACTCTTGAGGAACTATCTTAAACATGTAAACATCTAGGTGAGAATTATTTTTTTCACTTAGCGCTAAGTCTAGAGGTAAGTAAGATTCACCGTGATCTTAGGTGAACAATCAAACAACAAAAACAAAAAATGCCTCTGTCTGCTTGCATTGATATCAGTACTGTGTGGCTTTCGTCCTCTTGGTCACAAGATAGCTACTGCACCTCCAGGTTTCAGAAAGTGGAAGGGGAAAAAAACAAAAAAAAATTCACTTTGTAAAACCTTGTATTTTATTCAGAAAGGGAAGCCTTTTCTAGTAGATTTCTGCTTACATCTCATTGGACACAGTTGTCTTACCTGGCCAAAACGAGACATGAAAATCAGACATTTGTTCTCCCTACCTCTGCAAAATAAAAAGCTAAGGGAGAAGATGAATAAGAATTGGTGTTGAGTGTGTCATCCTACAGGGTCTCCTACAAATGCTTGTCTAAGAGTTTAATCTGAAATTGTTCTTATTTAAAAACTAACAAATAAAACCCTGAACCAACATTTCATTAAGAAACCTAGAGATTAATGACTATCGGAAGCATTCATTACGGCAGCACAATATTATTCAAACAATGTGAGCTCTGTCATCAAAAGGACTTGTTAAGGTAATGCCTATTATTTGAGTTATTAGCTTGGAAACCTTGGGCAAGGTCTTGAACTCTTTGGGCTTCAAGTTTATTCATCTCTGAAAAGAGATAATAGTGCTAATTTGTTATTGTTGTGATAATTAAACGAGATAACTTGGAAGAAGCTTAGCACAGTGTCAGGCTTTTAACAGGAATCCACTAAAAATCAGTAGCTATGACTTTATACTTTCTCCTTAGGGAGAATGAAGACTATCACATATACACACACACGCACACACACACACACACGGAAAATCAGTGACTTAAGCAAGACTCAACGTCCAAGTGTGACAATCACTTGCAGAGCCGGCAGATGGACCTCCACTCAAAGTTTGGTTTGGATGTTTAGACTGATGCCACACACCAAGAGGGTATGAGAAGGTTCATTACTTATATAATTGAGGTCTTCCGGGAGAGCAGGGCAAGTCTCTCCAGCAAGTTCAAAATGGCTTGAGGGAGCCAGGAAAGGAGACTGGCCTGGGTTTCCATGGCAGTTAGGGGGTAGGACTGGTGTGGGATTTCCCACTATGGGCAGGGGCTTGAGTGGTTTGAGTCTCGCCCTAGTGCCAAAGAAAGGAGTCCCCAGACTTCTTAAGAGCTAGTCCAAGTGTGGGGTAAAATGGAAAAGTGGAAAGAGTCAAGTTTAAAAGCAGCCAGCAGTCAAAACATGGGGTCAGACTTCTCATTACACCAAGTTATCAAATTCTACCTCAAAGAATCATGTGCTATGTGCTGGATTTACATATCCGCTTAATTCCTATCTGATTTTTAAACCTAAATAACCATGGAGAACGTTCTAAGCACTGTGATGCACAAGGCCTTACACACACAATGCATGCACATTCATTTGAATGGAATTGAATTCCTTCAAAGCAGACACAAAGAGTTGGGTCAACAACTCTTTCAAAATACATCCAAAAACCCAGAAAGATCTTACCCCTCTACCATTATTACCCTAGTTTGAATCTCCATCTTCCTGCCCTGTTTTAATGGGTTCCTAACTGATCTCTCTCTAGAGCCCTGGTAGTACAGTGGCTAAGAGCTACCATTGCTAACCAAAAAGTCCACAGTTTGACTCCACCAGGGGCTCCTTGGAAACCCTATGGGGCAGTTCTACTCTGTTCTATAGGATTGCTATGAGTTGGAACCAATTGACTTGTAGGCACATAACAACAACACCTCATCACTCTACTTCCCCTGTTCTTGTCCTCTCACCATTTATAGACCACCCAACAGCCAGAATGATCCTTTTATAATGTAAATCAGATCGCATCACTTTTCTACTGAAGACCTCTAACAGTTTCCTCTCTCACTTAAAACCCAAAGCCCTACTTTGGAACTACAAGTCTTGGCTCAGGCTAGCCTCAGTCCCTATGACTCATTCTCCTGCTTATTCTATGGGTTTTCTTGCTGATCCTCAAACCAAAACAAATTCCATTCCCGGGGACTTTTTCCTTGCTGTATCAACTGTCTGAATATTCAGTTCTCTGGTCATCTATTCTTTCCTCAGAAATATCTCCCTTACCTGATCACTAATCGACAGTATATACTTATCTGTTCATTTCTGAGCTGTCGTCTGCTAAAAAGTAAGCTCCGTGAGGGCAGGCAGAAACTTCAGTCTCTTTGCTTATTAGCATATTCCTGGCACCAAGCATTGTTCCTGGCACATAACACACACTAAGCAAATATTTATTGACCATAAGGAGCCCTGGTGGTGTAGTGGTTAAAAGCTCAGCTGCTAACTAATAAATAAAGTGTTGAATAAATCAGTCTCAGAGCAGTTCTCAATTTTGAGGTATGTTTCATTCCTGCTGGTGTAGCTTAATTCTGCTTGATCTCGAAGAGAGACAAAACATGAACTCCTTATATTCGTGTTAACAAGATGCTTTACATCTGCCACTACAATGGAATCCCTCAGTAACCTTAGAAACCTCGTCAGGTTGGCAAGGTAGGTAGATTCTACTGCTGGGATGGGACGCAGGTGTTCCTTAAGTACACCAAAGTTTGAGAACAAGGGTTGTTACAAGGAAATGCTCCTTTCCTTTGCTAACAAGTGCTTTTAAAAGCGCTGGATTCCTTTCATTCTCTTAGAAATGGCCTCTCAGATTTGGTTCTCTTACATCTTTCTCAACTTTTGCCCCACTGAGACAATCCAACACACTTTAATAGCGATATTACTGTTCATACTTTATTTTTTGAATATGATTAGGATTTTTTTTTTTTTCTGTAATTGCTTATTCCTACTTCCTGAAGGCTAGAAGGCAAGGGAATTTTTTTTTTTTTTTTTTTTTTTCTGTCTTGAAGCATTGAAGTTCAATCTTGGCATCAACTATGTCATGTCAGATCTTACATATTTTTAATGTTACCAACTGCTTCTTAATTTCCTCATAATATGTTTGGAACATGTGTGCTATCTCCTATCAAACATAAGTTGCTTCTACCGCTTATTTGGTCTATGCAAACTGGAGAGAATCAAGGCTGCTCACCTCTAAACTACATCCTTCTTGATCAATCTAAAATGGTGATTCTAAAATAATTTACAGCACAGTGGTGCCTAAACAAACAAACAAACAAACAAAAAAATGCCATTGAATGGATTCCGACTCATAGAGACCCTACAGGGCAGAGTAGAACTGCTCCATAGTGTTTCCAAGGAGTGGCTGGTGGATTTGAACTGTCAACATTTTGATCAGCAGCCAAATGTTTAACCTCTGTGCCACCAGAGCTTCTAAAGGAAGCTTGAATTTGTAGAAGTACAATCATATTACCATATTGAAACTCTTTGGGTTCAGGATCCATAACAACTGGCAAAGTCTAGGAGAGGTTTGGAAGGGCTTCAGCAGTCCCTTGCCCCAAGCCACCTGGTACGTATACAGTTGCATAAAAACAGAGTGTTTTGATTTGCACAGGTTTAAAATACAACCCTCATAACTGATCACCAATCCTAAACTCTTCAGTCTCTTACCATATACATATTTGTAGGCCACTCTCTGAGTGAGTAAAATGTTACAGGAACTTTCTATACATTAAAAAAATAATAACCCTCACAATGGTCCTATAAGGTGGGTATGATGATTTCCAATATACAGATGAGAATGCTGACACACAAGCTAATTGACTCTCCCAAGGCCACATATCTAGCAACTGTACATTTCAGATTTGAGCTCCAGTATACTGAAAGCCAAGGAGCCCTGGTGGTACAACGGTTAAGTGTTCAGCTGCTAATGGGAAAGTTGGTGGTTAGAACCCACCCAGCAACTCTTCAGGATAAACATCGGGCAATTCTCTGTGAGAGAAAGATCTATTCCCACTAAGATTACAGCCTGGAAAACCCTATGGAGGAAGTTCTATTCTGTCACATAGGGTTCCTATGAGTTGAAATTGACTTGACTTCACCCAACAACATATTGAATGCCAATGTCCAGTCCACCACATCAACTTCTGGTGAAGACATTGCCTAATTCAACTGTGTAGCTCCTGTGAGGATTAAGACAATGCCCAGGGGTTTAAGAGATTATTCATGGGAAAAAGCTCTTAAATGCTATAATGTATTAGTTTTTCTTGTCTCCATACACTGTGAATAAAACAATAAACATAGACTATCTAATAGCTATGAGTCGGAATCGACTTAACGGCACTGGGTTTTTTATTTACTAGCAAGTTATAAAAAAAAAAAAAAAAAATTTTTTTTTTTTTTTATTTTCTCTTCATCAAGTCTAAGCTCTTTGTCCTTGAATCCATTGGCTTATTAGGAAAATGACCCTCAAAAATTTGTATTTTCTTTTATGAAATTATGTTGAGTGATATAGGATTGATCTGTCCCAGCTAAGAGTTCTGCATTAATTGATATATTTACTTCTGTTTTAAAGCAACAGAGAGGACATGATCATGAGGATGGCACAGCACCGGGCAGTGTTTTGTTCGGATTTACATATTATCCCAGTGAGTTAGAACAGACTCAATGGCACCTAACAACAACAATAACGACACTCTAATATACATAACACCAAAACACCAAACCAAATCTGTTGCCAAAGACCGGTTCAGACTCACAGTGACCCTATAGGACAGAGTAAAACTGCCCCATAGGATTTCCAAGGAGCAGCTGGTGGATTCTAACTGCTTAACTTTTGGTTAGTAGCCAAGCTCTTAAGCACTGCACCGCCAGGGCTCCAATATACGTAATAACCTCAGTTAAATAATTTATCAAATGGAATTTTTTTTTTTCTAAAGATCCTGTATTCTTGATTAATTCAGCTAGCAAATACCACCCCATCTGAAACCAGGTATATCTGGCAGATGGAATCAAAGTAGTAAACTAAATGTATCAATAGTGTAGGCAAGCTGAGGAATGTTAACTGCCTGAGTTATTTTTGGGCAGTTCAGCAGATTTCGTCTTTCCAAAATAAGAGAATTTTCTCCACAGAATTTTAAATTTAAGGGATTTTTACTTAACAAAATAAAGTTATTCCAAAGAGGAATGTCTATTAACTCTTTATAATAATCTACTTTCATGACCAAACTTCAAAAAGAGACAGATCAAATTTTAGTTTTAGATTATGTCTGATACTCTGTAGTCCAGTATATTTTTATAATTTTCTTAAAATTAGGGAAAAAAATTAGCTAATGTATTTGGGAAAAGGCTGAAAAGTAGCTAAGCTATTGTTCCCCTAAATAATCAAAAAATAGCACCGTCACCAAAAGAGGGAAAATCTATATCATTTTATCATCAAATAAAACCATTAATAGCAGCTGAAGAAAGATGCTCTTTATACAACTTTTTCAACAGGTTATTAAAGGTTTATGAATTGGAGGTAAGATAGTCACTATTATGGACTGAATTGTGTCCCGGCAAAACGTGTGTCAACTTGGCTAGGCTATGATTCCCAATGTTGTGTGATTGTCCACCATTTTGTGATCTGATGTCATTATCCAATATGTTATAAATCCTAACCTCTGTGATGTTAATAAGGCAGGATTAGAAGCAGTTATATTAATGAGGCAGGACTCAATCTACAAGATTAGGTTGTATTTTGAATCAATCTCTTTTGAAATATAAAAGAGAGAAGCCAGCAGAGAGGAGGGGGAACTCCTACCTCTGAGAATGAAGAACCAGGAAGGGAGTGAGTCCTTTGGACCTGGGATCCCTGAGCTGAGGAGCTCCTAGACCCAGGGCAGATTGATAACAAAGACTTTCCCTTAGAACTGACAGAAAGAGAAAGACTTCCTCTGGAGCTGACACCCTGAATTTAGACTTCAAGCCTTCTAAACTGTGAAAGAATAAATTACTCTTTGTTAACTCCATCCACTTGTGGTATTTCTGTTGTAGCAGCTCTAGCTAACTAAGACAGTCACTTTGGCTTCCTGTGCGTGAAATGGTAGAATTTTTTCGGTGCTGGAAGTAGCAGCGGCCTCAGAATGAGAAGACCTAGGTTCCATTCTGCATCTGTCACTCTCTAGCTGTGTGATCTTGAGCAGGACACCTGCCCTCTTTTGCCCCCATTTTCATCAATATAATGGAATAATGATCCCTCCTTATATTAGTACAGCTATCAAATGAACTCAGATCTCCCAAAAATGTGATCCATGTTACCCCCTCAGCATATATGCTAATTGCCTTTCCATTGGCCTTAAAATAAATGACCCCTCAAGTTCTCCCTGATAGGGCCCTTACTGAGCCCCCAACATCGTCTTTTGCCACTCTCTTTTTCTTAAAGGGGCCCTATTGGCACAGTGGTTACCAAAAGGCTAGCAGTTGAACCCACTAGCCGATCTACAGGAGAAAGTTGTGACAGTCTGCTTCCACAAAGATTTACAGCCTTGATAACCCTACGGGGCAGTTCTACTGTCGTACAGGGTTGCTATGAGTGAGAATCAATTCAACAACAATGGGTTTTCTCCTATAGATAAGAAGAAATATACTGAACCAAATTTATTTCCTGCATGTGACCATGCTCTCTCTCAAACCTTTGCACACATGCTGACTGTTATAGGAAGGGGCTTGGGAGACAAACTTTCATCATAGGAGCTTCTTTCTGAGACATCAGGCCCATTCCCACTCTGTTACCTGCAGCAGTGCAAACACCTCTGCTTCTGGTCCAAGTGTTGAGAAGACACTGTTTATGAGCATGGGAAGATTGAGTGAAGATTTGAAACAAGATGGTCCTTGCATAGTTAGAGTGTATGAACAGGCTAAATTCAATTCTATAAAATGCCTAAGATTATGGTAAAATAAATGTTGGCTAAAATTATCAAGTTAGAAATGGAGATATTGCTCAGAGGAAACTGCCCCCTAGTATTAAAAGTGAATCCTATATCAAGGTTGGGGCCTACCTACAAAAAAAAAAAAAAAAAGTGAATGGATTATCCTCCCTGGCAGGCAGATAGGAAGGATTGAGCCAGGTCCCCTGTCTAGGCTGAGTTCAACAGCTGGGCCCAGTAATTCAGGTTTCTGCCTAGTCTGTCCCATATTGGATGGTAGCCAACTAAATGGATTAAAAAAAAAAAAAAGTAATAGCTTCAAAGAGCCGTCTGTTGCTCTTGGGATCCCAGGACAAGCACTTTTACCTTATGCTTTTCAACCCTCAAACACAAAGCTGCTCAGGACAAACTTGCTAACCAAGAAGAATCCTTTCTTCCTTCACTGTTGGGTTGTTTGCTGAAAGCTACTGAGGAGTGAGCAAGCTCAAAGCTGTGGTCATTTAGCCATTTCCCTTCAACTTGTGTTCCATTCCCTGGGCACAGAAAGATGGATGGAGGAGGAATGCGATGGTTAATTTTATGTGTCTACTTGGCTAGACTCGGGTGCTCTGTTGTTTGGTCAAGAACTAGTCTAGATGTTGGCATGAAGGTATAACATTTACAATTAGTTGACTTTAAGTAAAACAGATTACCCTCCATATTGTAGGTGGGCCTCATCCAATCAGTTTAAAGTCTTAAGAGCAAAAACTGAGGTTTCCTGAGGAAGAAGGATTCTGCCTCAAGATAGTAAAATAGACATTCCAGCCTGCCACCTGTTCTGCAGATTTTGTACTAGCCAGCCTTCACAATTGAATGAGCCAATTTCTTAAAATAACTCTCACATCATAAAGATAGAGATACGTTAGAGAGATACAGACATAGAGACATTAGACATAAACATAGACATACACATAGACATAGATATAAACATATCTTTTTGGTTGTGTTTCTCTAGAAAACCCTGAAAAAGGAAGAATAATAAATAAAGTGGTTCCTTAGAGAACCCACTACCCTTTGCCTTGGCATTGAGTCAATTCTGGCTCATAGTGACCCCATAGGACAGAGTAGAACCAACCCAAAGAGTTCCCAAATATGTCATCTTTATGGGGGCAGCCTGCCATGTCTTTCTCCCATGGAGCAGCTGATGGGTTTGAACTGCCAACCTTTCGGCTAGCAACTGAGCACTTAACCACTGTACCATCAGGGCTTCTATAGAGCAGAGATAAAGAACTTTTAACTTAGCTCACATTTTAAGATCGCTTTTCATCCGTAACTTTACCTGGCTTATTCCTACTCATTCTTCAGATCTGACCCATAGACTATGTTAAGCATGCCTTTTATGTACTCCTGTGGCTCAATGCATTTCCCTAAACATAACATTTATCACTCTTTATTGTAGTTATCTGTTTGACTTTCATCCTAAATTATAAGCTTCCTGAGAAATCACGTCCGTCTTGTTTGATACCGCAGGTATATACAGTACTGAATATGTATATTGTAAATGAATGAATAAATAAATACTATAGAGCTATTTATGTACTCTAATGGGGTATACCTGGTAGCACAAATAATTACTCAACAACCAGCCAAAAGGTCAACACTTCAAAAGCCACCCAGAGGAACCTTGGTAGACCGACCTGACAATCTAATTCCGAAAGGTCACAGCCTGGAAATCCCTGTGGAGCAGTTCTACTCTGCACACATATGGTCACCATGAGTCGGAATTGACTCAATGGCAACTAACAACAATGGGATATGCAAATATGAGTTGTTATTTTTATAATTTAGAAGTTCTACCCAGATCCAAAGTTCTGTAATTCTCTGTCATATGAAATAAACAATAAAATCAATGCTATTTAAGAATTTTAGATAATTAGGATTTCTGATCTCGAAGGCTTAAGAAGGAATTCTATATTTGTCTTTTACCATTTAGTGGCTGTATTGAATGATGTGATGATCTGAAGATTAGATGGCAATTTTTCTTTCTGACCAGGCAACACAAGTCTCCAGGTGCTGCTGTTGGCAAACTAAATGGCTGTATAGCAGCTTCACATTGACAACCCCATACTACTGCTGTGCATCAAAGTTCCATTGTCCAAGTTAGGTGACAGGTAAATTTTCCAGCTCCCCCCATTTTTTTTAAATAAGTATTCTTGTATTTAACGTCTCGATGACAAAATATACAGGAGTTTCTTCTATAGGACTGGACCAAGAATGTCTTTCTGCCATATGATAGAGGTCTTTTGTGATGATTTTTGAAAGTGTAGTATCTAAATTACCTTTGAAAAATAAGTAGAACAGCCATCAAATCAGTCATTATACTGAAAACCAAAAATCTGTGGCTCCTGGCATCTGTATAGCCCATTTCCTTCTCCTCTGTGAGTGCATGCACAGCTCTGCACCGTTCCAGGAGGCACTGAAGCATGCATTTTGCAGACTTCCAGGCAGCTCATCTTATGGCAAGTTATCTCCCATTGCAGCCCTAACCCAGAGATTTTGAGCACTGCTTGAGTGACTAAATTGGCCATACATTTTTCACACACCCCTAATATTATTGCAGAGCCCCATCAGCATGTGGGCAATCACTGGTGGGGAAGTTACAGCCGTTTTATGGCATGGCCAGACACTATTATATGCACAATACTTTATGCCTTTAAAATTGGGGGCGGGGGGGGTGGGAGAAAGAAAACCCTTCTTTGAATCATTGGCACTCCAGTCAAAGCAAAACATGGCCCCACTGCTGTGCAATAAATTATGCATCATCAAACTGCTGTTGCAGATTCAGCAATATGTTGGCTGTACTGCACCCTCTCACGAATGTTTGAAAGCTGAATCCAGCATGGAGTTTGAATGTGCCTGTTCTGGAAGAAAGACAGTGCTGAATGGGAAATAGAAATGCCAATGGTGCTGTGAGGGACTATTGCTCCTTCCCAATTACAGTAGAGAAATGTGCACATTATCCTCTTCCAATTGTTGTGGGTCATACAAGCCTGGGGAATTTTCTAGGTACAGGACAGGAGAAAATGCAGGGGCAATGGGCTTGATGACAGGGACCAGGATTATTGAGGCCATTGAATCTTATCTTGAGAAACATTTGTAGCATTGGGAATATCATTTGGGTTTACATCATTTTATCAGTGAGTTATGGACCAGCCTTCTGAATTACCTGCTTACTAAATAATATAAGATCCTCTTGGAACTCCAGTGACACTTACCAGGACACATTTTGATCAGAAAATACCTTCACTCGAAAGGAAAAAGAAGAAAGAGACCATTTGCTGGCTACAGAAGGATGGAGCATTTTGGCCTGGTGACACTTGCTCCCTTGCCTCAGTTTCTGAATAACATAACAACAGGAACATTACTCAAATGTTGTTACCCCCATGGGGGTTGTTCCCTCAGAAACCTTTATAATGATGACTCCGGCCCTTGAAGAGGAATGCGCTTCAGAACCATTGAGGAGCATCCTTAGGGACTAATCCTTAGGGTCAAATGCATAGTTGATAATTGTATCTACAAAGGAGTATTCATTCAGTAATCAAACACAGGGCACTTATGAAACACTGAAGTAAGAAGGTGGTAACCATACAGAGCTTGGCATGGTATCTGCATGCTTTTGTTTTCCAATTTTCTCTGCATATTCTTTATGACATTTTATGCCTCAATTGGAAACCCTGGTGGGGTAGTGGTTAAGTGCTATGGCTGCTAACCAAAAGGTCGGCAGTTCAAGCCTGCCAGGCGCTCCTTGGAAACTCTATGGGGCGGTTCTACTCTGTCCTATAGGATCACTATGAGTCGGAATTGACTTGAGGGCAGTGGGTTTGGATTTGGTTTATGCCTCAATTTGTATCCTATTTTGAATGTTGACATTATGCTAAGCATTATGCAAAATACAGACAAGGTATTGATCTCTACACTCTGGTTATGTATTTAAATGAAGAAACAAACAAGCAGTTTAGCAAAACTCAGTGGTAGCATATCAGTGAATAATTTTTTTTAAGTAAGCAGATTACTTGAGATTCCTGTTAAAGTCTCAGCCACATAATTAATTCTCCGTTCTTATTATTTTAAGTTGATGAGTGGTTTGAATTCGCAGAGATAATTTGAATGAAAGGAAATATTAAAGGAACAAAGGCAAAAATTATTACTACTTAGCTTTACAAAATTAGAAAATATTCTTATTGTATGACCCTCTGTTTTCTTTGTAGCTTGGAAAATTATAATTGATAAATTGTGGGATTAACTATTTATTAAATGTCTTATATGCTGAATTGAAGGTCAATTCTCAAACAATAAAGAAGGTAACATATCAGACAGTGATAAGTACTATGAATAGAATTAAATTAGTAACAGCATAGTTTGAAATGTGTCATTGCGTAGCTGGTTATTTCAAATTGTTGGATCAGGGAAGACCCCTCTGATGGCTGGTATATAATTGGCAAGAGATGTAGACATGAAAATGTCCGAAAGAAGTGTATTCTAGGTAGAAGGAATTGCTAGGGTGAAAACAGAAGGGAGTTTGGAGCAATAGAATAAGAGAAATAATGACGTTGCTGAGCAAAGCATACAACCGAGAAAGGTACCAGACAAGATCTGAAAGTTTAGGATTTAATATTCTTTACCAACACTGCAATTCGAAGGGGTCAGTTCTTCTTCTTCGGTCTTCCTTATTCATTGTCCAGCTTTCACATGCATATGAGGTGACTGAAAACACCATGGCTTGGGTCAAGCGTACCTTAGTCCTGAAAATGATGTCTTTGCTTTTTAACAGTTTAAAGAGGTCTTTTGTAACAGATTTGTCCAATGTTACGTGTCTTTTGATTTCTTGACTCCTGCTTCCATGGCTGTTGATTGTGGATCAAAGAAAAATGAATCCTTGACAACTTCAATCTTTTCTCCATTTTTCACAATGTTGGTTATTGGTCCAGTTGTGAGGATTTTTGTTTTCTTTATGTTGAGGTACAATCCCTACCGAAGACTGTGGACTTTAACTTCTTCAAGTCCTCTTCACTTTCAGCAAGCAAGGTTATGTCATCTGCATAACGTGGGTTGTTAATGAGTTTTCTTCCAATCCTGATGTTGCATTCTTCATATAGTCCAGCTTCATGGATTATTTGCTCAGTATACAGATTGACTAGGTGCGATGAAAGGATACAACCCTAACGCACACCTTTCCTGACTTTTGACCATGGAGTATCCACTTGTTCTAGTCAAATGACTACCTCTTAGTCTATGTACAGGTTTCTCATGAGCACAATTAAGTGTTCTAGAATTCCCATTTTTTGTACTGTTGTCCATAATTTGTTTTGATCCACACATTCGAATGCCTTAGCGATAAAACACAGGTAAATATCTTTCTGTGATTCTCTGCTTTCAGCCAAGATCCATCTGACATCAGCGGTGATATCCCTGGTTCCAAGTCCCCTTCTAAATCCAGCTTGAATTTCTGGTGGTTCCCTGTGGATATACTGCTGCAGCTGCTTTTGAATAACCTTCAGCAAAATTTTACTTGCATGTGGTATTAATCATATTGTTCAATAATTTCCACACTTGGTTGAATCACCTTTCTAGGGAATAGGCATAAATATGGATCTCTTCCAGTCTGTTGGTCAGGTAGCTATCTTCCAAATTTCTTGGCATAGATGAGTGAGCAATTCCAGCAT
Organism: Elephas maximus indicus; assembly: GCF_024166365.1. Taxonomy (NCBI): domain Eukaryota; kingdom Metazoa; phylum Chordata; class Mammalia; order Proboscidea; family Elephantidae; genus Elephas; species Elephas maximus. The sequence goes on from NC_064830.1 coordinate 16,691,997, forward strand.
TGCATTTGTTTGTTGAAACATTTCAATTGGTATTCCGTCAATTCCTGAAGCTTTGTTTTTTGCCAATGCCTTCAGTGCAGCTTGGACTTCTTCCTTCAGTACCATCAGTTCCTGATCATATGCTACCTCCTGAAATGGTTGAACATTGACCAATTCTTTTTGGTATAGTGACTCTATATTCCTCCCATCTGCTTTTGATGCTTCATGTGTCATTTAATATTTTCCCTGTAGAATCCTTCAGTATTGCAACTCGAGGCTTGCATTTTTCCTTTGGTTCTTTCAGCTTGAGAAATGCTGGGCATTCTCTTCCCTTTTGGTTTTCTCCCTCCAGGTCTTTGCACATATCATCGTAATACTTTGTCTTCTTGAGCCCCCCCTTTGAAATCTTCTGTTCAGCTCTTTTACTTCATCACTTTTTCTTTTTGCTTTAGCTACTCGACCTTTAATAGCAAGTTTCAGAGTCTCTTCTGACATCCATTTTGGTGTTTTCTTCCTCTTCTGTATTTTTGATGACTTCTTGTTTTCTTCATGTATGATGTCCTTGATGTCACTGCACAACTCATCTGGTCTTTAGTCATTAGTGTTCAACACATTAAATCTATTCTTGAGACAATCTCTAAATTCAAGTGGGATATACTGAAGGTTATACTTTGGCTCTTGTGGACTTTTTCTAAATTTCTTCAGTTTCAACTTGAACTTGCACACAAGAAATTGATGATCTAATCAGTGGTTGGACCCTGGCCTTTTTCTAACTGATGATATTGAGCTTTTCCATCATCTCTTTCCACACATGTAGTCACTCTGATTCCCCTGTATTCCATCTGGCAAGGTCCATGTGTATAGTCACTGTTTATGTTGGTAAGAAAAGGTATTTTCAATGAAGAAGTCATTGGTCTTGCAAAATTCAATCATGCAATCTCTGGCATCTTTTCTATCACCAAAGCCATGTTTTCCAACTACTGATCCTTCTTCTTTGTTTCCAGCTTTTGCATTCTAATCACCAGTAATTATCAATGCATTCTGATTGTGTGTTTGATCAATTTCAGACTCAGAAGTTGGTAAAAATCTTCAGTTTCTTCATCTTTGGCTTTAGTGGTTGGTGTGTCTATCAGTTGGTGGTACTGTGGGGATTTGTGTGTTGTGTGTTTCTTTGATGATGGAAGCTATGCCACAGGTATTCAAACACTAGCAGAGTCACCCATGGTGGACAGGTTTTTAGCTGAGTTGCCAGACTAAGACAGACTAAGAAGAAGGATCCAGCGATCTACTTCTGAAAAGAATTAGCCAGTGAAAATGACAATACACTCCATAAAATAGCTGGCTGATAACCGATGGTTAGTGGTGTAACTACCTGAAAAAATGGGAAGCTAAGTTTGAACATAATCAAAATGTTTCTTACAAGCAAGGATGGCAAGACTTCAGCTCACTTACACTGGACATGTCATCAGGAAAGGCCAATCACTAGAAAGAAAATCATGTTTGGTAAAGTAGGAGGCCAATAAAAACAAGAAGAACCCTCAGTGAGGCAGACTGACATAGCCCCAATGATGGACTCAAATGTACCGAAGATAATGAAGATGGTTCAGTCCTGGACAATGGGTTTTTTCTGTAATGCATGAGGTCTCTATGAGTGGGGGACAACTCGGTGAGAAATAACAACAAGTTTAACCACATGGCCATATTTCTGTTAACGTTATTTGATTACCATATTGTAATCAGATTTGATTTAAGGGCATAATGAAGAATGAGAGGGGTAGACAGTAGCAGCTGGTGACTTGGTGCCATGACTTCCAGCTCTTCCAGTCCTCACCACCCCTCCCGGTTCTTATCCATCCCACCCTCAATTATTCTGTCTCTGACTACAGCCGTCCTCTATCAAAACTACCTCTACTCAGCCCATTTCCAATACCAGTTTCTCATCCTCATCTGAAGACCTCCACTCTTTTCTTCTATCAGGCATGCGCTGCCATGTTTAAAGAAAATAAGGCTGGTCTATTTTTTTTTTTTTTTTTAAGGATTACAAGAATTGAATTCTTATTCAGAAAATTCATCACTATTATCTCTGTTGATTTTGATGTCATTCAACCTTTCTGTTTTCAGTTTCTCTGATAAAAATATGGAGAAAATATTCCCAAATCTTCACACACAGTGTTTTGATAAAGGCTAGAAATAATGCCCAGTCGAAGTAAACTACCATGTCAGTATGAATCATAGTAGTGTCTCCCGAAATGTGTTCCATAATTGTTAGTTCCATAACTGTTAATTGTATTGTTGTCTGTTGTCACCAAGTCAATTCTGACTCATGGCGACCCCTAGTGTGTAGAGTAGAGCTGCTCCATAGGGTTTTCAAGGCTGTGGTGGGATTGAACTGCTAACATTTTGCCTAGTAGTGGAGTGCTTAATGATTTGTGCCACCTTGGGAATCCATAATTATTAATAAGTGAGAAAAAGAAGATTCTGTAGTAAAATGTAATGGGAAGTGCTGGGGATGATTAATATCAAGAAGTTTCCTCTAGTGTAGATCTCCTCACCGCATTCAATGCTGATGATTATTGCCGGACTCCAAGAAGGAGGGATAGTAGGTACCACTCCAAACTTGTTTAACAATAAAACCTTGCATTTTTTAGAGTGCATCAGGTTCCCGGCATCCTGTGCTACTTAAAATTATATTTTTAATAAGTGCAGCGTTTGGAAGAGATACTAAAAAAAAAAAAAAAAAAACAAGATACTCTTAAATCTCTTCCATCTACATAATGCAAGGAAGCTGAAGCCTATATTGCTGGCAAATGAGAGATATTCTGTTTGGTTTGTGGGCAGGGATCTTGCCCTCCCTCCCCCAGTTATAGTGGTCTGTTTCTGTTTCCAAAGAAGAGGAGGATGCAAGCTCCTGAAGACATACCGTGGTTGGTAAAACACATTTTGCTCTCACCCTCTCTTCCACAGTGAACAGGATACATCTCTTCAGCCAGTTCCACTGGCTCCAGGTAGTACAGCCTGCCTTCCTCTTTAATTTAATAGATAGTTAAAAATCTACTCTAAATATAGTGGAGAGTAACTGTGTAATGATATGTTTATGTTCAGTGAGGGGGAAAAAAAGGAAGTGAAAAGAGTAACAGTTAACAGTGTCACCTCCTGTTGTGCCCAAACTGTGAGATGCAGAAATTTGATACAGGATGAATAAAGTTAAATAGCTGGTCCTTTTCAGCAAATTTGTTTCTCCAGTCCTCCGCTGTTCTGCTTAGGAACTCAAGACATCAGTTGCCAGCATTTCTCAAGAAAGACAGAAAGCCCTTGTGAAAGACCTGTCCCTGGACCCCAACTCCATCCCACCACCAGATGCAACAATTTGCTATTCAACTATTGTACTACTAGGAGACCTGAAGGAACTCAAGTTTGGGCAAAGCAAGTCTGGGCTTTATTGCCCTCGCAAACCAGTTACACCCTAACAATCAGAGATCATTTTAGGTTATATAAAAAAAAAAACAACCTTTGTCTTCGAATCAATTCCAACTTACAGTGACACTGTAGGACAGAGCAGAGCTGCCCCATAGGGTTTCCAAGGAGCTGCTGGTAGATTCAAACTACCAACCTCTTGGTTAGCAGCCAGGCTCTTAACCACTGTGCCACCAAGGCTCTGTTTTAGGTTTAGGCACCATAAAATCCTTGGAGTTGTCACAATAAGGATCTAAGATGTATTGTAAAATTTCCCCTGCTCTGAACTGACCTGCTTTTAGACACTTTTGTCAGAGATGACTGGGGCTTTAAGATTGTGCCTTTTTCTTCAGTGCACGAAGACAGGGAAACAAACTCTGTTGAACTTTAAGCACTTTTAAGTAACAATTTTCGCTCCAACTATATCCATCTCCTTTGCATGGAATGGAAGGCTCTTCCTAATATGATCTCAAACTTTTACATCAGATTCGTCTTCTTCCTCTCTCCAAACACACACTGTATTAAGCTTCATCAATCAAGTTGTATTTTTTCTAAGACAGAGGTCCCCGGGCTGTGGAAAATTCCACTGCCTTAAGCAGCTTTCTTGGCATGCCCTGTAACTTTATCTTATAATCCTGGTTCCCCTCTCCTTAAGTGCTGCCCAAAACTAGAGGGAATTGCCAGAAACCAGTTTAGGTGCCATGTTGACATTCAGGATAAATTTTTAGACCTCATACATAGTAACTTCCCCATTTCTAGGTGGAGTTTAACCACCATTTTCTGAACACTAGATGCATGAAGTTATATGTAAACACCATTGTGCCTTATAGTATGATTAACAATGTTGCTACCGTAACTCGTACAAACCTCCTACTTGTAAACCTCTTAAAAGTAACCTTCCCACTTGCCCTCGCTGAGCAGTCTTGGCTTCAGCAGGCTAGACTCTTCCTTTCCTTGCACAAAGAAATAAAGATGCCTTTCTATTCTCCCACCTCAGTCTCTTGTTTATTGGTTGAGACCAGTTGTGCTGAACAGAACCTGAGATTTCCACCCAGCAACAGTTCTCTAATGGTTCCTCTCTCTGATCTTTTATTTTCAGTCTCTTTTGCTCATCTCTCTTCCTTTTCCTTCTTTCTTGTTGCTGGGGTGCCCCAGAACTTCACCCGTGGATGTCCTCTCATTTTTATTGACATTCCCTGTCTTGATGATCTCCTAATGTACCAATGTCATCTCTATGCAATGCCTTTCAAATTTATATCCCCAGACCAGAAATCTCCTCTGAGTTCCATATGCTTATATTCTGCTTCCTACTAAAAATTCCTTTTGGATATTAAATTAGCCTCTCAATCTTAACATATAAAAAGTTGAGCTCCTAATTGTCCTTCTCAAACATCTCCTCTTACAGTCTTCCCTATCTCAGTCAACAGCAGCTCTATGTGTCTGACTGTGAAAGCCAAAAACTTGAGCGTGTGCTCTAAGTTCCCTCTCTGTCATACCCATTCTCACATTTGTGCCCATGAAATTCAAATTATATTCAGATTTCAGTAACTCCTCATCACCTCCACTGATATCAACCTTATCAAGACCACTCTCACTCAGGTACCGTAAAAACATCCGTAATGGAGTATTTAAAAAAAAAATGGTGATAATCATTAACCCTCCCTTTAGCTATGAACTTTGAAATGTGTCTTTGCAGTTCCTTAAATTAAGAGGTAAAGTTTATCTTGTGACTTGCTCGGAATGTGGCATAAGTGTCAATTCTGAGCCTAAGCTACATTGCACATTCTCTCTTGAAACTGTGCCATTGCCATGGGAACAAGCCCCAGCTAAGGCCATCTTAGACAAGCCTATACCTAGCAAATGCCCCCAATGTGTGAGAAATCCTAGCCAAGGTCAGCAGAGGTGACTTCCTGACCTACAGCTAGCAATTAATCCATTTTTGAGCCCAACCAAGTACAGAAGATCTGAGTTGCTCACTTGTAATTATGCTCATTGCCTTAAGCCAGTTCTGGGGATGATTTGTTATGCAGTAATTATTATCTGATAACCTTGGCGGTGCAGTGGTTAAGACATCAGTTGCTAACCAAAACGTGGTGGGCAGTTTGAACCCACCAGCCACTCCTTGGAAACTCTACAGAGCAGTTTTACTCTATCCTATAAGGTGCTATTAGTCGGAATTGACTTGATGGCAATGGTTTTTTTTTTTGAGTGTGTCCCCTAACTGGTCTTTCTGCTTCTACTCCTGCTTGCCTACAATCTATTCTAAGCCCAACAATCAGAATAATGTTACTAAAGTATAAGTTATGTAATTCTACTCTGCAGTTCAAAACCCCGCAGACTCCCCTTCTTACTTGGAGTAAAAGTCAGAGTTCTTAAAAAGATCCATGAGGCTAGTCTAATCCGCATCCACCAACTGATTCTGCTTCTAACGCTGTCTGCTGCTTTCTCCGTTGCTATCTTTGTTTCAACTACATCGGCCTTTTCACAATTTCTCAGATAGTACAAGCATGCTACCTCCTTAGAACCTTAGAGCATGTTCCCTCTGCCTAAAATGTGCTTCTCCCTGATACATTATTGGCTCAAACTGTACTCTTTCAGGTATTTACTCAGTGATGGCCAGCTTTTCAGAGAGACCTTCCCTGGGCACCCTATATAAACAGCAAGTACTCCTAACTACTCCAACATTTTCTGTCTCCCATCCTGCTTTATTTGTCTCTTCAGCACTGTAACTCTCTGACCAAATATACATTTTTCTTATTATACTCCCAGTACATTCCTGTAAGCTATTGTAGGGCAGGAATTTTTGTCTGTTTTGTTCTCTGCTGCATCTTAAAACAATGCCTGTCATATACCAGGCTCTCTACAAATATTTGCTAAGTGAATAAATGAATGTATGTAAGGAAGGTAGGTCATTAGGGCTCAAAAACTCTTCCTCCTCTCCCTGGCTCTTGCCTCCTTACCCTCCCAAATACCATTTAGCTATAGTATTTTAACTTTCACTTACTCCATATTATGAATTGAATTGCATTCCCCAAAATATGTATTGAAATCTTGACCATATACCTGTAAATATGATCTCATTTGGAAATTGAGTCTTTTTTGTTATATTAATTATTTCATACCTAAGTAGTTGTTGTTCTTGTTGGGTGCCATGGAGTCAGTTCCAACTCACGGTGACCCTACATTAATAGAACGAAACACTGCCTGGTCCTGCACCATCCTCACAATCCTTGTCATACTTGAGCCCGTTCTTGCAGCCACTGTGTCAATCCATCTCGTTGAGGGTCTTCTTTTTTTTCACTGACCCTCTACTTTACCAAGTATCATGTCCTTCTCCAGGGACTGGTCCCTTAATTCTTCTTCAGTCTTCCTTATTCATTGTGCCTGAGTAGGGTGGGTTCTAAATCTAATAATTTCTTAGCTATAAAAAGAGCAGGATAAACACAGAAACACATGTACAGGGGAAGACATATGCCATCTGAGGATCACCAAGGAACTAAGGAATGCCCGGTGCTACTGACAAGGAAGGAAATGACATGGTCCAAGATGTGATTTAGGCTTTTAGCCTCTACAACTGTGAGAAAATTAATTTCTGTTCTTTAAAGTCACTCACTTGTGGTATTTGTTGTAGTAGTACTAGGCAACTAAGATGTTTCACTACAGTTATACTCCCAACTCAACACCATTTGGCACTTGGTATGCAATTTTTTTTCTAAAGTATAACATATATTGCAATAATACATAGGCCCAGGTTCAAATTCCACCTACTTTTCAAAATAAGTAGATAGATAAATAAAAATACACCTGGCTCTTTCAACCCTTTCCTTCACACCTTTCAAATGTTTGGTGCCTATGTAAAACAATGTATTTAATAGTTATCGATTTTCCCTTACTGAATGCTCCCAATAGTGTTAGATTTGTTTCAGCAATTAAAAACTAAGCTTATTGTGTGTTTCTGTATCCCCCAAGATGTCTTGAACAGTGCTGACTGGTCTAAACCTCTTTTATATCAAAATGTATTGTGATAGATAAGAACACTTAAGGGAAACAACAAATAACAAAAATGTTAATATAGTCTCATTCCTGCATGTTATTCAGTATTTTCATCCAGAATTTTGTTGAAAATTTAACACATGTTAATCAGACAGGTAGATATTAAACAGAAAATGAATGTCAAAGAGTTCAATGAATTGAATTCTGGGGTAAAACTAAAGATGAAATCTAACAAGGATAAATATGAAATCCAACATTTAAGTGCAAATAATTGATTTAAAAAAAAAAACCTCTGCCATCAAGTCGATTCCGACTCATAGCGACACTTTGATAGTACAGGAATAATGATAGGGGAAAACCAAGACTCTTAAATCGATAGAAGGAAAAGGTCCCTGGTTTTAGGTGATTTCAGGATCAGAGTATCTCCAGTATGAAATAGCTATTACAGAAAAAGCCATAAACAACGTTAGGAAACAACATGGTTCAGAACAAAAGAGGAAATAATTTTGTGCCAATCAAACCACATCTGGAGCATTTTGTTTAATTATGGGTGTCACATTTTAAGATGTTGAAAAACTGGAGCACAGTGGAAACAGCGGATGAGAACTGTGAGGTGGTTTAGGAACTAGGCCACTGGCAAATTCGTTCAATGCAGTAGGAAGCTATTATCTGGGGAAGTGACACGAAGCCAACATGAAAGAAAACTTTCAAATACCAGAAGAAAAACAAGACTTTATCTGAGCAGATAGAGGAAAAAAACCTATGACCTAGAGAAGAAGGTAGAAGAGGAAGCTTTCTGTTGTCATGTGGAAGAACCTCCAACTAGCCAGACAAGAAAATGGGTGCCTTGTGACAATGTGAATGCCTTCATATTCAATGTAAATGCAGATGAGGCTGGCCACTCTCGGGTGAGTTGTGGTAGGGATTTATGGAGTATGGAGTGTAGGGGAGGCTGAATGACGTAGGCACTCAGGATTCTCGCAACTCTAAAATCCTATGATTCCAGATATTTTAGAAAAGGCAAAATTGATAATTTGCCTGTGTCTTGTGAAAGTTTGGGGCTGTAACTGCATACAGTAGATCTGATACCTATTGGCTACACTGACAGTGGAATTCTATGAGATAGTGGTAACAGAGGTGTACTAAATCGGATGATTCTGATTCTGGTCATAATCGATAAACCTGACTCTCACCTTTCTCATATCTGAAATGGGAAGCAAGGAATAGCCTACTTACTGTTTTCACAGAGTTGTTGTGAATTCCACCTAAGATCCTATGAGTGTCTGAGCCTTGATACAGTAAAGCACAATACACAGAGACTGTGTTTTACCTATATACATAATTATTACAAGAAGTCTAATTTTGTAGGTGTTTTAGGCACATATTTCAGAGCAAAATGATAGCTCTGAACTTCAGAGGCATTTTGCAAGATCTCTAGTGATATTTTGATCTAAATACAGGTGATTCTTCTGGGTGATGGTAAACTCAGAAGGATTTATCACTGGATGAAGGGCCTTGCCCCAAAAGGTGCAGATTAATAGATCAATGCCAACCTATATAAGTTGTTTAATGAGAGGGATGTGCCCTTAAGCCCTGCTCTGGGTCATAGAAAGATCAAAACAGATGGAAGTAAATCTCACGATGTTAAGTTTAATATGGCGAGAAATCAGTTTTAGACTTGTTTCTAAGAAAGCAACTTAAACTCCAAAATGCAAGAAATACATTTAAGAGTTTGATCTGTCATAAATCCAATCATTTGAGAATGGGCCAGCACTGACCTGTGATACTCAAGAAAATAAATGTCTTCTGAGGCTTCCTTAAAAGAGGTAGAATTTCTAAAAGGACAAAAATAAATATGAAGGCCACAGTCTAGTTCTTTGTACTGATTGGGCTGGATGTTAACTTCTGGGCATCCCAGTTTAAAATGATTTTTAACCAATATGAACACACATGGAGCCCTGGTGGTTCAGTGGTTAAGAGCTTGGCTGCTAATCAAAAGGTTGGCAGTTCGAATCCCCCAGTTGCTCCTTGGAAACCCTATGGGGCAGTTCTACTCTGTCCTATAAGGTCTCTATGAGTCAGAATCGACTTGAAGGCAGTAGATTATGAGCACACATTGAGAAGAGTTGCTATAATCTCAGCCTCAAACCACTCTGCGTGAAGGAATGCAGGGGGAAGAGTGGATACTTTTCCCAAAGAACTGAAGACAGAAATTGCATAAGCACTACCCCCAAGTGCACGTTAAGCAGTGTCAGTCCAAGTCTGGAGCCCTGGTGGCACAGTGGTTAAGAGCTCAGGCTGCTAACCAAAAGGTCAACAGTTGGAATCTATCAGTTGCTCCTTGGAAAACCTAGGGGGCAGTTCTACTCTGTCCTCTAGCATTGCTGTGAGTCAGAATCAACTCAACAGCAAAATGTTTGGTTTTTTGGGTTTTAGTCCAAGTTCAGCCTCTTCCCAATCATTCCTTCAGGTATTCATATCTTTTCAGCAACTTTTGGAAGTTGCATCCCCTGATTTTCCATGAGCAAATATTTGGACATCACACACACACACACACAAAATCTCCTCTAAAATTAGCATTTTCTTAACCTACATTTGGCAATGAAATATTTCTTTAAAGAGAAGAAAATCCCCTGAAACATAGCTCTGCCCCCCATAAAGACGACCCTTCACATTATTATGCAGAGCAGTTTAACACCATTCCAGATGAGGGTCTTTGATCTACATTTGCATAACTAAAGGTCCTTTAGGTGGTTTTCCCAGAACAAAGGAATAATCTGCATCAAAGGTAATATAGGCCACCACCTGGTAGGAAGCATAAAACTGCTTGCAAATTTAAAGGTAGTTTTTAATCTTTTTTTTTTTTTTTTCATTTAGGGCTCAAAAATCTTGAGGTCCAGTCTCAGCCAGGGTATCTTGTCATCTGTAATCAATGTGGGAAAAAAAGAGAATAGTCACATAGAAGACTCCAGCATCAACTTACTCCTCTAGCCTCCATTAATGACGTCAATCTGGTTGCTGGTCAATGGAAGAAAGGGAGGCGAACAGGTAGATTTAAACATGGATGAACTTGAAGATAGCCCTCCCAAAATGAATTCCGAAATGGAGTCTATGTTCTTATAATAATGAGGTGAGGCACCCGTGAAAGTAAAATATGGCTGGAACTGAAGATAGTCCTAGTGCAGAGATCTACAGAGTATGGTTTAGGAGAGAAACTGAGGACACCAGTTTTGGAAATGCTAGGGTGGAGGGGTAAAACCTCCAGACAGAAATATTGGGCTAGAACTCAGGAGACAGGTCCTATCTCTCATCAGCTGATTCATTGTTCTACATACTTTCGTGTATCCTGTTTCAAACTCTAGAATGACTGCTGGGACAGTCTAGGGGGCCTCCTCAATACCACACTCCTAACTTAGAGATGTCTCATAGTAGCCAGCTTCCTTGATGATGGAATTGGTAATGATCATCTGAAGTCTTTTTCATTTTTTTCTCCCTTTTTTTTTTTAGTGGGGGTGGAGAGGGCAGAAAGGGGAGTGTTGTCTCTAGATTAGCCCTATGGAATCAGATATAGTTCTGAAAAATAATTTCACATTTTGACTATTGAAGGCAAAGTCTTTTAAAAGCAACTTTTTTTTTTTTTTATCAGCAGTGGTGGGTTTTTATTGGCAGTTAAGCTACTTAGACCCTCTCTTATTCAAATAGATCTCATTCTTCTCATTTGGTCTACAGCTCTGTGATAACATTTTATTTCACTATTATTATTTTTTAAATAATTCAAATGAGAAATTGCTTCAGTTTACTCCATTTGGGTGAGAGCTTCTCCTTTTGGTTGAGGTGGTGCTATATTTTAGATCTTTGACATGTATTAAGCCAGTATCCTCTCCTTCATTCCCCAGGACTTAGCACCTGGGTAATCCTAATAATTACACGTAGGGTTGTCATGAGTAAATGATGGAAAAAACAGAGGCATCAGCCAAGCGTTATGAAAGAAAAGGAAATAGCCACCATTTGGTTGGGGAAAATGATACCAATATTCTTATCAGCTAACATCTGCCCCTCATTCCTCTCTGAACAGAATGCAAAGCATTTTGTTATCTATTACCTCATTTAGTTTTTGCAAGGACTAGTGAGGTAGAATATTCCGTTGTCTTCATTGTACAGAAGAGGAAAGTAAAGCCCACAGAGACTAAGGCAATTCAGGAAAGCTAGGTGCCTGGAAATGTTGGAGTTGGGAGTTGCATTGTTATTCCCAAAGTCCAACTCTCTGGCTCTTTCTGTTCTGTTTTGCAGACCAATGTACTGAGGACAAGAAAAAATGATTGTTGGCTAAGCAGATTAGATATTTCTACACCACCAACTTTGTTTTGTCCAAGGCATTGTACTGGGTACTTTAAATGTGCCAAATTAGTCAATTGTCACCAAAATGTTGTGGAGTATTTTATTCCCATTTTATAGACGAGGAAGCCCTGGTGGCACAGTGGTTAAGTGCTACAGCTTTTAACCAAAAGGTCGGCTTTTCGAATCCACCAGGCGCTCTTTGGAAACTCTATGGGGCGGTTCTACTCTCTCCTGTAGGGTTGCTATGAGTCGGAATTGACTCGACTGCAATGGGTTTTTATAGATGAGGGGACTTAAGACTCAGAGAGGTTAAGCAAATCTCCCAAAGGCACATAGTAGACATAGGGTCTAGAGTTAATTCCAGGCCTGCCTTATGCTTTTGTCCCATACCAGCTCCTGTGAGGCAGTCAGCTTCAGTGCTCCAGTGGGGGGTTCCAAGCTGAAGGGCTGTAGGAGTCCAAGGGAGTCCCCAGTCCTCTTCGGGGCAGACCGGGCAGACTTCCCAGAGCAAATGGGGTTGACCCTGGCAGCCATCCAGCTCTGACAAATACATATCCTGGGGGGGTTATTGCTTTGAGATAATAAGCACAATCATTCCTTATTTCCTCTGTTGGATGACTGCAAGAACAAGGTCTCATAAATAGATTTCACCTAGAGCCTCATGCTGGGCAAGAATAATGAGGGGCTGGGAATGACAGAAGAGACAGACAGCTGTATGACAGTCTCACTCTCCTTAGGGCCCAGGTGGAAGGCATCCTCTGCCCTCAGCTGACCACCTTCAAAGGCAGTGCCTCCCCATTCCCAGATTTGGCCAAGAGCTCACTGAGGCAAACAGCGCTCTTGACATTAAGGTTACTGGCTTTAATGAATTAAGTGAACACGTCTTAATGAACACCCCCCACCCACACCCCCGCACCACCATAACATGGCATTTGTTTCATAGCAGCTTCTAGGGTGCCACCAAACCAACCCTGTGATTCACAAAAATCTGGGATTTAACATAGCAGCGATACCTATAATGGGCAAGGGGGTGGGGGTGGGGGGAGACACTGCACATTTCACCATTCCCATCTCGATGAAGAGCAAACAAAGAGATAATTATAAACTGTTTCTTTTATTGTTGCACTCGCATTAGACATGTGCATTGCTCTCTTTCTCGCTCTCTCTCTTTTTTTTTCCCCCGCAGAAAAGTAATTCTGTTGTGGAGATGGCACCAGGTGCATGGGGGTGACCTCACACACACCAAATCGGGAGCTGACATCCATCACACTTTGAAATTTTGGATTTCATCATTTCCTGATCTTTCTAAAGGGATCACAGCACCTGGCCCTCACAGCTGTAGTTCATTTAGAAAGCAATTTAAAAACCGAGAAAAAAGCAAATGACATCTTGCTGCCTCAGCCTTGTCATTAAGTATAGCAGAATGGCCTTCATTTATGAGGCACATGGCTAAGAATTAATATCTTTCAGGGCTTTCTCGAGTAGAGATTACAAAAGGTTTGAAAGACCACTAAATAATTAGTGGTATGACTGAGGCAAGAAAAAAAAAAAAGAGGAAAGAAAACCCCTCTTTTTCGTTCTACAGAAGAAAATTGGAAATTACACTGACTTTAGTGTGTCCTAAATGTTGGGGCTCAGCAACACAACACCCTTTATAAACCGTATTCTGTACTTTGCTTGGCTTCTTTGCCCATACAGGCATTTTCAACATCCCCCATGGATATATGTTCTACTTCTCCAGGAAGTGTATATTAGTAAAAAAAAAATAGGAAGTAATAAATAAATTTTTCTAGAAATACTTTGCTATGATGAATGAAGACTGCTTTTAAACATCTTAAAGACATTTGACAGACTTCTTTACTCTTTCTTAGATTGCACACCCCTTTAGACCAGCCTGAACGGGAACGTAAGACCTTTGTAAAATTACTATAAAGTGAAAACAGCACCAGACAAGGATAAGGAAAGGTCCCTAGGTAGCTCACACTATCAGGTTGTGCTCATCTATTAGCCTAACAGTGGGTGGTTCAAACCTACCCAACAACACTAGAGAAGAAAGGGCTGGCGATCTGCTCCCATAAAGACTACAGTCGAGAAAACCCTGTGGGGCGGTTCTTCTCTGTAACACATGGGGTTACCATCAGTCGGAATCGACTCAACAACAATGGGTTTGAGTAGAACTGTAGAACTGCCCTATGGGGTCTCCAAGGAGTGACTGGTGGATTTGAACTGTCGACCTTTGGGTTATCACCTGAGCTTTTAACCACTGCACCACCAGGGCTCCATGAAACTTGGAAAGCTACTTTCCCTTTTTGGGTCTTAATTTTCTAATTCTGCAAAAGGAGTGAGTTAAAAGACATGGCTTCTAGAATTCTTGAGAGAGGTAAGATGCCAGTATACTGAGCAGAATTTCTGAGAACCACCAGGAAACCAGCTCAAAAAGTTTGCCAGTACAACTCTAGGCAGGGGGTTCTGGTCCCAGACTCCATGAACAGTACAACTACAAGTGCTAAATTGCTTTCAGGCTCCGGTCTTGTTTTTAACAATAATTATCATTTGTTGAGTACTATGACATGCTAGGTGGTGTACTTGGATTATCTGTAAATGTCCCTAACACTGTGTAAAAAAAACCCATTTCCAAGCAGAATTATCCCCTCTTTATGGTTGAAGAAGCTGAGGCTCAGCCAGCTTCAGTAACGGGCCCAAACTATCAGGAGGTAGAACTCACAGTGATTTGTCTGAGTCCACCTTACAGTGCTTGTTCCACTGTACAATGATCTATTTTTTTTTTTGGTAGATTTGAAGGTCTCACTCTGGTTGAATTCCTAGGATAGTATCAGTTTGGTCACCCCAAAATACTAAGCTAGGAAGCACAGCCCCACTGCTCAATCTGTGCCAGGTGTTCACTTGTAACCCTTCTACCAGTTTACTTTTACATAGATGGTATTTAGCTTATCAAGGTTAAATTGTCCTGCCAATGAAGCATTTCTCAACATTCATTAAAATTATCCATTGCCATCAAGTTGATTTTGACTCATAGTGACCCTGTAGGACAGAGTAGAACTGCCCCATAGGGTTTTCAAGGCTGTAAATATTTACAGAAGCAGACTGCCGCACCTTTGTCCTGTGGAGTGTCTGATGGGTTCAAACTGCCAACCTTTTGGTTAGCAGCCAAGTGCTTAACCACGGTGCCACCAGGGCTCCTTCATTAAAACTTGTGGGCCCCTAAATATGTCAGAAAATCTGCTGAAGAAAGAAACAATACATATTTTAAACACCATTCCATGAGCCAGCCTGCTAGATGCCATCTATATGTTATATAACTTAATTCTCATAACTCTATAAAGTGGGGTTTCTAATTCATGTCTTACAGCTGAAAACACAGGCCAAGCTAGGCTAAGTAGCTTCCTCTAATAGCGTTATTTTTTCTGACAGTTCATTTGCCTTTCCTATGAGAAGATTTTAGATCCTGATTCCTTGTCGTGAGGCTAAGTGTGCCTCCTGTGTAGGAAGGATGCGTTCCTGTTCCACTAGTGTTTCGTGTGGTCGTGTGACTTCCTTTGGCCAATGGAAAGTGAGCCAACATGGAGTCTACCTCAGCCAAGAAGAAGTTTTTTGTCTCCACCAGTTCTCTTGTACTTTTTTCTGCCAAGAGAACGGAGTATTCCATATTGTGATTGCTCCTTGAGCTGGGTCCCATATGAAAAAACATGCAGAACAGACCTGCAGCTAAACCACAGCTGCCATCAGGCACTGTAATCAGGAAAAATAACTTTTTTTTCTTTTTTTAGTAAGCCACTGAGATATTGGAGTTTTTGTTACTAAAACATAACATAACAAAAGCTGACTAATACGTTTGCTCAAGGTCTTAAAGCAAGTGGATGCTTCCGCACTGACATTATTCAAAGTACACATTACGTTCTGATTGACCCGTGGTTCTATACAAAAATAGATAGAGCTAGGCATTTGTCACGGATTGAATTGGGTCCCCTCAAAATATGTGTCAACTTGGTTAGGTCATGATTCCCCGTATTGTGTGGTTGTCCTCCATTTTGTTATTGATAGGATTTTCTTATGTGTTGTAAATCCTACCTCTACGATGTTAATGAGGTGGGATAGAAGCCGATTATGTTAATGAGGCAGGAATCAATCTATGAGATTGCACTTTGTCTTGAACCAATCTCTTTTGAGGTATAAAATAGAGATGCAAGCAGAGAGACGGGGGACCTCGTACCACCAAGAAAGGAGCACTGGGAGCATAGTGGACGTCCTTTGGACCTGGCATCCCTGCTCTGAGAAGCAGCTGGACCTGGGGAGATTGATGACAAGGACCTTCTTCCAGACCTGACAGAGGAGAGAAAGCCTTCACCTGGAGCTGATGCCCTGAATTTGGATTTGTAGCCTACTAGACTGTGAGAAAATAAATTTCTCTTTGTTAAAGCCATCTACTTTATTTTTCTGTTAAAGCAGCATCAGACGACTAAGACAGCATTGTCATCAAGTAACATATAATGATTGTTGGACCATAGAGTAGGCAAATCTTCCATGTACACAGTAGGCACAAAAAGGTCATTCACTGGGAAGGCCAATTTCCCTTAACATCTCTGAGAAGCAGATGTTAAGGGGTACACAGTCAAATGACAGCTTCTGAAGTAGGCAGGTGACAGTACAGTGAAAATGTTGGCACTAAGTCATCCCCAGCTCAGAGGAAGTAATCAATTCAGCCTTTAATACCAAGTACATGGCAAACTCCTTTACCTTATTTCACTCTGTACTAATTCATCTACATTTTTATTTATTTTAAGGAAATTAGCTGGCTAGTTTTAGGATAACCATAAAGGGTTGTCAACAAAAGAGGCTGGGGACTGTTGATGGTGTTCTTTACTGTTTCCATATGTATACATCAGCTCAGTTAGAACCTATATCCAGTTTTAAAGAAAGCAGAACCTTCTATGTAGGGTGACCACCTGTCCCAGTTTACCTGGGACTAAGGGGTTTCCTAGGATTTGAGACTTCCCAGGATAAAATCAGCATAGTGCTGATCTACCCAATGTATGGGATACAGCTCTTAATAATAGTATATTCTCCTTAGTTATATTGCTGAGTCTTCACATCACTATAAAGCTCAAATATCCCCTCTTCCATGAAGATTTCTTTCACCACATTCCAAAGTTGGAATGAATTTGTCTTCCAGTGTAGACTCCATCGCTCATTCACGTGTTAGTATTTAGAGCCTCACCTTGCCATGTCTCATTCTATTTTATTAGTTCTTTGTATCATTTATCATTACTGCTAGAAATAACCTTAGTGATAATAGAATAAGAAAATTCTGAGTGATAACACAATAAGAGGATTCTGATTTATAGATTAGTAACTGGACAGTAGAATCACCTGATGAACTTTTAAGAAGTACTCGTTGGTGGGGGGCGGGGCCCAACTTTGATCAATTAAATCAGGATCTCAGGGGATGGAGATGGGACTCTGACATCATAGCTTTTTGTTTTGTGTTTTTGTTTGTGTGCTTGTTTGTTTTGTTAAGCTCTGCAGGTGATTTTAATGTGTAGGTAGAGTTAAAACCACTAATCTGGCTTAACTCTCTAATTAGAAACAACACCAACAACAAATGAATTTTTCTAGCAGAAGTTAACAATCTCATGCCAGGTTTTTACACATTTCCAGCAGCAATTCCTAGACCAGAAGAAAATCAAGAAAGGAAATTTCTAATCACCTAATCTTCCATTGCGATTTTAAAATGGGTCCATCCATCTATCCATTTCAACTATTAACCAGGTTATATTTCAATTTCCTTCCCCTTTACCTTCCCTCTTGCTTATCCTCTTCCAAAATTAGGGAGTAGCCCTGGGAGCAGGATAAGGCAAGCTTGCCATGGACAAGATGATTGAAAGTGCTAAATCAAACAGAGTTAGCTTTGCTATGTTGTTGTCTTTTACCACCTCCAGACGTGTCATGACTCTATCTGTTATGACGGAATATGATCTAAGTTTGTGTCTAATAAATCTCTCTCCGGTATAACGCAGAGGCTCTCATTCCATTTGTGGTGACTGGTTACAAGTATGCCAATATATGGATCTGTTTAGCTCTCTAGAAGGCTAGGTATGACCTGGAAAAGCAGGGACCTAGAAGAGCCATAACTCTTGGCCCTTTTTCCAATTCTACTAGCAGCCTCCCCTTACTCCTTTGTGTTATACAAATATCATCATTTTCTACATATATCATGATATGAAAAATTTTGAGATACACTGCAAAGATGCTCTTAATTTGTTCTCTTTCTCAGTGTCTTTCTCCTCCTGCCAGTAATTAGTATTATGAAATACTAATACTTTCTGGAGAGCCTATCATAGCAGGCACCGAAAACAGTGTTTTTCCTTATACTATTTTATGCGATACTTAAAGGAGCCCTTTTGGATTTCCTATACAGATTAGAAATGGGAAGATTCAAGAACTTGAATATTTGCCCCAAACTGCACAAGTGGTAAGAGAAAACTAGCATTTGAACCTGACTTTAAAGTTCATGTTTTTGCTTAACTATCACATCCCTTCTAGCTCAGCTTTGATACAACCTTCATGGTCAAAACAAAACAAGGCATTGACTCTGATGACTACTTTGATCTGAAAGCAATGGGTTTTCTCTGGAGTTGGAGTTGATTTCTTGGTATATATTCTTCCCTTGAAAGCCAGAATCAGTATTTAGAGAAGAGAATTTAAAGAATCAGTTGTCTAATATATATAGTAAAGGGTAGAGTCTGGGGGTCTGTCTTGGTCAAACCCTGTCATTCCAAAAGTATTGAGGGCATGTTCTTGCCTGATTCCTGGAAAAAACCTCTGAGTCCTTGGAATAACCTACCTTGTATAACTCAGTCTTTGGGTCACACCAGATAGTTTATGCTAACAATGAGATTTATGGTGAATGCCTGGGGCTTTGAGCTGCTCTGTATCAATTTAACCCCTGTGGGGGCTGGATTCTGAGTAACTGAAGTCAGACACATGGGCATTGCTTGCCTGAGTGACTGACCGCTAATGAAAACCTTGGACACCAAAGGCTTGAGTGAGCTTCTCCGGTTGGCAATACTTCACATGAGTTTTACAGGTAATTGCTGAGAGAATTAAGTGCCGTCCATGTGACTCCACTGGGAAAGAACCACTGGAAGCTTGCACCTGGTTTCTCCTGGACTCCATGCTATGCATTTTTCCCCCATGCTGATTTTCAACTGTGTTATTTCACTGTAATAAACCGTATCCACTTGTAAAACAGCTTTTCTAAGTCCTGTGAGTCCTTCTAGCAAATCATCAGACCTGAGAGTGGGGTTGGGGGCTCCTGAAACATAATGTTATTTGGGGACATATATGGTGAGAAAGCCAGAGAATTTACATGTTCCTTCTACTGCCCTCTGTGCTAAGAGCAGATTTAAACATCAGCTATATCTCCTATTAAGGACTTCATAATTGTGCTTCTTAAAAAAAAGGGTGGCGGTGAGGCAGGTGAGACATTCTCCAGAAAAACTAGAAGAAAACACAAAGTCAGTGTACAATCAAGTGCTTACCACCTATCATTTCTGTAGGATTTCAGGGAAATTTTGAGAAATATAGGGGTCAAATCATCTTTCCTTTACCTTTAATGCCCTTGAAATAATACTAGTTTGTCAAGGGCATTTACTTAAGAGTGGATTAATGTTCACATACTCGGAAGATAAATTGGGCTACTGGCATACTCTGGGATGCTATGAGTCGGAATTGACTCGACGGCACTGGGTTCTGGGTTTGGGCATACTCTTACTAATTTTTTTTTTCTTTTTTTTTTGTTAACAGCCGCAAAAAGCTACCAATTGCATAGAACTTAGGAGCAATAGATCTTAAAAACATTGGAAAATTGAACTACTCTTGTTAATCAGTCTTTTTACTATTTTCTGGGCTTTGTTTAGAGAGGAAAATGTGTCCTGTAAGCATACATTTTGCTTTTGCATGAAGCAGTGAATGTCACGGGTTGGTGGCCTCCATTCTGGATTTTTAAAATCTACATTTCAGAAGATTTCATTTCACAAGAAATTGTTGCAATCCATTTCATAGTGATCTTTAAAAATAAATGAGATGTGTAGCAGTAGAAAAAGAGGCAATAAATGACTGAACTAACAAACTTAAAGATGATTTTTGAATGTAAGAATTTTTTCAATCATATTTTATTCCCAGAAAAAAAAAAAAGTATGACAATATAAGAAAACTTACAGAATATGAACATTATTCTTTTAGTTTTACCTCTTCCCCCAGCCATATTCTCCATGAATATAAATATTGTCCCAGGTCCACAAACTCTTTAAATCAAAACACAGCACCAAAATTTAGGAAGTGGCTTTGTAGAGAAATTGAGCTTTTTCTAATATCTGAATTTGTGTGGTTTTCATGAAGATATTTTTTGAGAGGTCCAAGAAAAAGTATTTCCCATAATGTAGGTATTCACAGATATATTAGAAGGAAACAATACTCCAGGTCACGTCTGGTAAGATCTACTGAAAGTGCCTCCATTCATGAACTGGGTAGAAGCTGAAGCTGCATAATTTACAAACAGATTGTCTCTACAAACTGAGATAACAGCTTGAATAAGTAAAGGGTTGTATTGACGCAGGGGTTGGAGGTGTGAAGCATGGTGGAGGAACACTGGGAGGCGTCCATGGCTCATGAACCACAGAATAGCAATCTTACCAAGATCCACGCAGGGAGAGGGGTGACATGTGACATTCACCAAGGCAATTCTGGAAACAGTTCAGATAATTGCTTCTTAGTGTTTTAAAGAGTGGAAATATGCCACCCAAAAACCCAGTGCTGATGGAACAGCAGTAGACTTCTCATGTTGGGTAATGGTGGTAGATCCAGTCATCATGGTTTACCTCCAGGTTTCCTTTTTGTCTGGAAAAAAAAAAAAATCTCTACATTCTTGAAAACCTCACATAGAATCTAAACAGGGAGGGCAAATGAAAGCATATTTGGCTACAACAGTCTTTATCTCCAGTTGCAAATTCTACGCTTTCAAATACACCTTAGAAATGGTCTTATACTATCAATTGGCATTGAGTTGAGCTGTAACGTATGAGAGGGAAAAGTCTTTAATGTATGATGGATGTTTCATATTGGCTACACTTCCTTATCTACATCTTTTCTTTAACACTAACCTGTGATAACCCAAAACCCATTGCCGTCAAGTTGATTCTGACTCTTAGCAACCCTATAGGACAGAGCAGAACTGCCCCATAGGGTTTCTAAGGAGCAGCTGGTGGATTCGAACTTCCAACCTTTTGGTTAGCAGCTGAACTATGTTTTATTCAAAGTGAGACCTAAGAACGCTTGAAATGCTTGCAGGGATCTAGAGCTGGTCTGATTAAGGCCCAACAGAGGTCCACAGTTGGTAATTATTTTGTCACTTCCTCTCTGTACGAAGACACCAGTTTCTCAGCACCCCTCTGATGACCTTCATCTACTTCCTATGTGGCATCCTTGCCATTTGTGGGTATGTCTTCTTTTTTCTATCCCATTTTGAGCCCTTGTATCATTTTGTTTGTTTCCCTCTCAATTTGTCTAACACCATGCCCTGCATATAACAGGCATGTTATATTTATTTATAGAATGAATAAATGAATTAATAACATAAGTGATAATATCAGTGAATAGAAAAGTATAATCCTGATATATCTCATCAAGGTACTAATTTTTGTATTTATTGAGACTAATAAAAAGCAACTGCATACTTGGAAGTTTAATTCTCGTGACTTTTAAAACAGAAATTTTCTAAGTGCCAATAAACAGCATTTACATTATTTGTCATGCTCTACAATTTCTTCATGATAATAAAATATTGTTTGGATATAAAAAAATCTGAATCAACTAGCCTGGGTGGTGTCCAAACCATCTGTTTAGATCCAAAAAGTACTTGTAGGGAATAAATATGTCTATAAAGAGCTTGTGACTTTTAGATTTGAAGCCTTAAGTGCAGAGCTCAATAACAGTCCTCAGATGGCAGCTCTCAGACAGACACCTACCAAGGAAGAAAACACGCAAGTTACCGTTGTTAGTCAGACAGGTTTGCCAAGAAACCTAGAACATTGAAATATAGGTCACAAATGGAATTCCATTATTTCATGGTTATAGAATTCTAACCAAAATCTGAAAGCCTTACCTGATAGAACTCTTGATAAGACTGCTCCCCTACACCCATTTTCTTGGGCTTCAGCCACTCTCAAGCATGTTTCTCTCTCCTCCCCGGGGGGCCGGAAAGGCTTTCTTAATCTTCACTTAACCAAACATTATTTACAACCAGGCATATTTGAGGTGTTGGTGATGTAGCAGGGAACCAGACAAACTTGCTGATTCTCTTCATTGATAATTTCTCTTTAGTAGAATGAATATAATCTTTGAAATCAAATCTAGATTTGAATCTAAGAAATTCTACTTAAGAGCTAAGGAAACTCATAAGCTTCTTGAGAAATCAATAACATTCTTACATCCAGAGAGAGTAATACATCAGAACAGCGGAATTTACATAATCCCTGCAAAAAAAAAAAAAAGATATCACTAGGACTTAGGCAAGATAAAGGAATATGTGTGTTCAATGGGAGAGAAAAATTTGACAGATCAGAGCCATGTGAATGGTGAGCAGACATGCTTTCTCAGTAAAGCTAAATTTGCTTTTTTATCAGTTACTCTCTAGTCGATTATGACTCAAGGCAATCCGTATGTGTCAAAGTAGAACTGTGCTCCACAGAGTTCTCAATGACTAAGTTTCCAGAAGTGGACTTCCAGGCCTTTCTTCAGAGGCAACTCTGGGTGGACTTGAATCTCCAATGTCTCTCCATCAGTAGCCAAAAACGTTAAGTGTACCACCCAGGGACTCCAAAATTTCCTTAGGCCTCCTGAAGAATGAAGGTGAACCTTCACCTAACCGAAAACAGGAGGAAATATGATCTTGCCCTGTTTAAATAGATACAAGAGCAACTTCAATAGTTTCCACGTTTTTGTTATGAAAATTCATCTAATTGCAGAACTTGTCAGCCATGTACAGATGCATGTGTAAATATTCCAAATTTTGTGTGGAAGTCACTACTCGAATAGAAGCTAAGAAAATAAATAATGCTATGGGATCAGATTGAAAATATCGTTTCATTTGTGTATTCCAAAGTCATTGCTCTCATTGAAATCCTTGGGAGCAAAGGCAAGAGAGCAAACTATGGTGCCCCAAAGTTACTCTTCTAGCCATCAAGGATCAAAGGAGAGCTATTTTGTTTGGGCTACAGATAGCCATAGATAGTGACCTGGTGTCAGACAACTTTTCAAACCAGGTGTCATACTCTTTGAAGTATTCTCTGAACAGTAGCCCAAAAATTATTTACTGAGAGCCGACAGTGTGCAAGTAGAGGCAGAGCTGCTAGCGTAGGATGGAGTAGATATGACTCGTGTCTTCACGGAGCTTAGGCTCAGAGGGACAAAGAGTAAATGGAAGCAACTCATAGGATTACTAAATTAGAAATAGGAAGCGCTTTACGTAAATAAACCAGGTGATACAAGAACCAGAAGTGAAGAATGGAACAAGTCTAGAGAAGGTCATCAGGCAGGGTAAGTCTCTTTGAGGATGTCATTTAGGGGGAGGCGGAAAGTTTGAGAACAGATAGCCACTCAAAGGTGTGACGGTGGTGATGGTGGGAACATGTCTTGCAGGAGAAAATGAATATGACCATTCTCTGAAAGTTTGGTATGTTTGAGGATATTCAAAACACATTTGGTAGAAGAAGACCATAAGAAAATCAACAAGATATCCAGGTATGGCTCATTCGCCATGTTCAATCTGGACATTCTAAAGCTCTATAAGTCTTTATGTCAAACATGCATCAAACATCTTGCAGGAACATGTGAACTGAAATCATCCTGATCCATTTTCTGCCATAGAACCGTTAAAGAAACCCACTAAAATAATAATCTTGTGACATAACGTTAAAGGAAAACAGTATACATATTTGCACATGCAGTTTAATTAAAATGTTACAAAGAAAAAATTTTGGTGTGGATGGAAATTCTAGAAAGAAAGAAAATGGAAAGCTTATCGTGATGTTGCGAAAGAGCTGATCACATTTTCTTAAATGATCCCCTCGCCTTTATATTTAAATATTTTTCTCACCCTGAAAGGCACAGAATTGCATCAATTATAATCTTTGTTTATGGTATATCACTGATTTATGCACAGCCCATCTTTACTTATTTGTTTAGTTATTTCTAATAATCTAAAATCCACTTAATAACCCCCCCCAAAAAATTAGAACCTTAACAATAACCTACATCTGATCATAAAACTCTGTCCCATCCCCTTATCTTCACTACTCTAGGTAGCCTTCTTCCTGTGCCCTGTGTTGATCATTTCCTTTCTTTTCTTCTTCCTCCCTCCCTTCCACCTTCCCTTCTTCTCTTCTTTCCTTCCTTTCTTTTTTTCCGTATTTCTATGTAATTCTATTGCATCTGTATGTACTACTAAAATCCATTTTCTTCATCATAACTGTTTTCAACTTCTAGACGGGTATCGTGACGAATGGAATCTTTTGAAACTTCCTTTTCGTATTTAACAATATTTTACTTAAGTGCATCCACATTGTTGAATGCTGCTGCAGCCTGTTCATTTTGATGGTTGACTACATCCCACTATTTATTAGTTATTTCTAGGTTTTGCAATCATGAACAGAATTTAAATGGACATTCTTCTGCGGTACCTGTGCCAAATGTTTTCTTTTAATATGTGTCTAGTGTTTGGATTGCTGAAGCAGGGTAACAGGTTAACTTTACATGAAAATGTCAAACTCTTTTCTAAAATGGTTGCACCAACTTACACACAGTGTGAAAGAGATTCTGTGAATCCATATTCTGATAATTCCATACTCCATATGCCAATATCCACATTTCATATTACAATATTTGGTATTGTCAATTTTTTTCCTAGTAGTCATAAAAGAGAATTTTGTTTTGATTTGTATTTCTCTGATCATAAACGATCTTGGCTGCATTCATTTTCACTTGCAAAGAATGTTCATCTCTTTTGGACATTTTTCTAATTGCAAAAGTCATCTGTGTCTTCCTTACTGATTTTTAGGAGTTCCTTTTAAATACTTGACATATATTTTTTTTTTTAATGAATTACTCCTTTCCTAGTTAGTCTTTTTCCTATTTTAAGGCATTGTTTTGATAAACAAAGTTAATTTTAGTATAATTGAATTAATTTTTGTTTAACAGGCAACACATTTTGTTCTGTTTCAGATCAGAAGGTCTAAATAACATTCAACTACATATTTTACCAAGAATTTAATTTTACTTTTATTCTGTTAGCAAAAATAGTGGTTATTCATCCAGAGTTAAATTTTGTCTACGGTATGTAGGTGGACCAAACCAAAACCAAAGCCATTGCCATCAAGTTGATTCCAACTCATAGCGACCCTGTAGAAGAGAGTAGTACGGCCCCACAGAGTTTCTAAGGAGCCGGTGGCGGATATGAACTGCCGACCTTTTGGTAGCAGCCGAGCTCTTAACCACTGTGCCATCAGGGCTCCCTCTGTGAAGGTAGAGATCCAATTTTCTCTCTGTCTCTTTTTTTTTTTTTAAAAATAGATAACCATTTTTCTACTTCATGCATTGAACAAACCCTCTTTTCTTAATGATCTAAGATACTATTTCCTTCAAATACAACCTTCCACAAATGCAGATGTTACTGAACTCTTTAATTATAGCCATTGGTCAAGTTGTCCATCCTTGCATTCTTGCACTTATACCACATTTTGTACAGAAAGTTTAGATTTTTTTTTTTTTTTTTTGGTGTCTACATAAAAAGCCTGATGAGATGTTGCTTAGGATTACCTTGAGTCTATAGTTGAATGTGAGGATAACGGACATCTCAAAAAGTTGAGATTTTTAATCGGTGATCATGACATATCTTTATTTTTATTTACAATCTTTTTAAATTTCAACGTTTTACTGTTTTTAAACTAAAAAACTGGCACAAGTCTTAAAAATTTATCTTTAAGTATTTCGTGTTTTTATTCTATTGTAAATGGCATTTCTTCATAAAATTTATATTTTCTAATTGTTGCTCCTTTATACAATGAAAATTGATTTTTGTATATTGTCCTTATATCCTGTATCTAGCTAATTAATGGATTAGCTCTGTTAGCATTTTTATAGATTCCTCAAACCTTTTGTTTGTTTGTCTAATGTAAGTGATTATGTTGACTAAAAATAAAGAGCATTTTACTTTTTCCTCTCTAATATGTATGCCTTAAATTTATGTTTCTTGTCTAATTGCACTGGCTGTAAGCTCTAGGACAATGGTGGATAAAAGTGCTGAGAATGAACAGCCTTTTATCTTACCAGTCTTAGGGTAAATGTGCTCAGTCTTTCATCATTAAGAATGATGCTAACTGTAGTTCTTTTTGTGCTTTTGTTTCTTTGGGTTTTTTGCTTGTTTGTTTAGTTTTGTAAAAGTCTTTTTTTCAGGTTGAGAAAATTCTTTATTCTTTCTGGCTGTGTAACAGTTTATATAATAAATTTTTCTTTAATTTTGTCAAGTAAGTTTAGGCAACTATTGAGATGATCATATCATTTTTTCTTTGGTCTGTCAATAATGGTGGATTGTGCTGATTGATTTTCAAATGTTAAACCAACTTTGCATTCCTGAGATAATCTCCACTTAGCTATGATATATTTTTATATTGATAGATTTTAGTTGCTAATATTTTCTCCAGGTTTTTATATCTATGTAAATGAAAGTTATTGGTCTATAGATTTTGTTTTGTAATATCTCCTTCTGGTTTTGATACCAAGGAAAACCTAGCTTCATAAAATGAGTTAGGAAGTGTCCTACCTTCCTTTATTTACTAAAAGAGCCAGAGCGACATATGCATTATTTCTTCCTTAAATGTTTGACATAATTTATCAGTAAATCCATTTGGGCCTGGAGGTTTTCTTTCTTTTTTTTTTTTTTTTGTGGAAAGATGCTTAATTGCCAACTTATGTAAGAGAAACAAGACTATGCAGATATTCTCTATCTTGTTTTTCAGTTGTGATAATTTGTCTTTTATAATAGAGTCATAGGTGGTTTAAATGCACATAGAGAGATCAATTCAAATGTTCCAAAATTGTTATACGAATTCCAACGTATATAGTCATTGACAGAGAACTCACTATAATTGATTTTATTGTTAAATAGCTCATCTTATTATAAAGTTTTCCGTTGGGATAATCAAAACTCTTCTTCTTACAACTTCATAATTGTCCTAATTTTACTTCTGACTTTAAACAAATAAGCTTAGTCTCTAATATTATTACATAGTTTTATAACTTTTTTTTAAATAATTTTTATTGTGGTTTAAGTGCAAGTTTACAAGTCAAGTCAGTCTGTCACATACAAGCTTATATACACCTTACTCCATACTCCCACTTACTCTCCGCCTAATGAGTCAGCCCAATCCCTCCCTCCAGTCTCTCCTTTCGTGATGGTTTTGCCAGTTTCTAGCCCTCTCTACCCTCCCGTCTCCCCCCCAGACAGGAGATGCCAACACAGTCTCAAGTGTCCACCTGATACAAGTAGCTCACTCTTCACCAGCATCTCTCTCCAACCCATGGTCCAGTCCCTTCCATGTCTGATGAGTTGTTTTCGGGAATGGTTCCTGTCCTGGGCCAACAGAAGGTTTGAGGACCATGACCGCCAGGATTCTTCTAGTCTCAGTCAGACCATTAAGTCTGGTGTTTTAATGAGAATTTGGGGTCTGCCTCCCACTGTTCTCCTGCTCCCTCAGGGGTTCTCTGTTGTGCTCCCTGTCAGGGCAGTCATCGGTTGTGGCCGGGCACCATCTAGTTCTTCTGGTCTCAGGATGATGTAAGTCTCTAGTTCATGTGGCCCTTTCTGTCTCTTGGGCTCATAGTTATCATGTGACCTTGGTGTTCTTCATTTTCCTTTGATCCAGGTGGGTTGAGACCAATTGATGCATCTTAGATGGCAGCTTGTTAGCATTTAAGACCCTACACACCACACTTCAAAGTGGGATGCAGAATGTTTTCATAATAGAATTATTTTGCCAATTGACTTAGAAGTCCCCTTAAGCCATAGTCCCCAAACCCCAGCCCTTGCTCCGCTGACCTTCAAAGTATTCAGTTTATCCCAGAAACTTCTTTGCTTTTGGTCCAGTCCAGTTGAGCTGACCTTCCATGTATTGAGTATTGTCCTTTCCTTCACCTAAAGTAGTTCTTATCTACTAACTAATCAGTAAATAACCCTCTCCCAACCTCCTTCCCTCCCCCCCTTGTAACCACAAAAGTATGTGTTCTTCTCAGTTTATACTATTTCTCAAGATCTTATAATAGTGGTCTTATACAATATTTGTCCTTTTGCCTCTGACTAATTTCGCTCAGCATAATGCCTTCCAGGTTCCTCCATGTTATGAAATGTTTCACAGATTCGTCACTGTTATTTATCGATGTGTAGTATTCCATTGTGTGAATATACCACAATTTATTTACCCATTCATCTGTTGATGGACACCTTGGCTGCTTCCAGCTTTTTGCTATTGCAAACAGAGCTGCAACGAACATGGGTGTGCGTATATCTCTTCGTGTAAAGGCTCTTATTTCTCTAGGGTATATTCCGAGGAGTGGGATTTCTGGGTTGTATGGTAGTTCTATTTCTAACTTTTTAAGAAAACGCCAGATAGATTTCCAAAGTGGTTGTACCATTTTACAGTCCCACCAGCAGTGTATAAGAGTTCCAATCTCTCTGCAGCCTCTCCAACATTTATTATTTTGTGTTTTTTGGATTAATGCCAGCCTTGTTGGAGCAAAAAAAAAAAAAAATTTTTTCTTTTTTTTTTGTTGGAGTGAGATGGAATCTCATCATAGTTTTAATTTGCATTTCTCTAATGGCTAATGATTGAGAGCATTTTCTCATGTATCTGTTAGCTGCCTGAATATCTCCTTTAGTGAAGTGTGTGTTCATATCCTTTGCCCACTTTTTGATTGGGTTGTTTGCCTTTTTGTGGTTGAGTTTTAACAGAATCATAGAGATTTTAGAGATCAGGCGCTGGTCGGAGATGTCATAGCTGAAAATTCTTTCCCGGTCTGTAGGTGGTCTTTTTACTCTTTTGGTGAAGTCTTTAGATGAGCATAGGTGTTTGATTTTTAGGAGCTCCCAGTTATCGGGTTTCTCTTCGTCATTTTTGGTAATGTTTTGTATTCTGTTTATGCCTTGTATTAGGGCTCCTAGGGTTGTCCCTATTTTTTCTTCCATGATCTTTATCGTTTTAGTCTTTACGTTTAGGTCTTTGATCCACTTGGAGCTAGTTTTTGTGCATGGTGTGAGGTATGGGTCCTGTTTCATTTTTTTGCAAATGGATATCCAGTTATGCCAGCACCATTTGTTAAAAAGACTATCTTTTCCCCAATTAACTGACACTGGTCCTTTGTCAAATATCAGCTGCTCATATGTGGATGGATTTATATCTGGGTTCTCAATTCTGTTCCATTGGTCTATGTGCCTGTTGTTGTACCAGTACCAGGCTGTTTTGACTACTGTGGCTGTATAATATGTTCTAAAACCAGGTAGAGTAAGACCTCCCACTTTCTTCTTCTTTTTCAGTAATGCTTTACTTATCCGGGGCTTCTTTCCCTTCCAATTAAAGTTGGTGATTTGTTTCTCCATCACATTAAAAAATGACATTGGAATTTGGATCGGAAGTGCATTGTATGTATAGATGGCTTTTGGTAGAATGGACATTTTTAGTATGTTAAGTCTTCCTATTCATGAGCAAGGTGTGTTTTTCCACTTAAGTAGGTCCTTTTTAGTTTCTTGCAGTAGTACTTTGTAGTTTTCTTTGTATAGGGCTTTTACATCTTTGGTAAGATTTATTCCTAAGTATTTTATCTTCTTGGGGGCTACTGTGAATGGTATTGATTTGGTGATTTCCTCTTCAATGTTCTTTATGTTGATGTAGAGGAATCCTGTATTTCTTTAGTCAGTCTGGCCAATGGTTTATCAATTTTGTTAATTTTTTCAAAGAACCAGCTTTTGGCTTTGTTAATTCTTTCAATTGTTTTTCTGTTCTCTAATTCATTTAGTTCAGCTTTAATTTTTATTATTTGTTTTCTTCTGCTGCCTGATGGATTCTTTTGTTGCTCGCTTTCTATTTATTCAAGTTGTAGGGACAGTTCTCTGTTTTTGGCTCTCTCTTCTTTATGTATGTGTGCATTTATCGATATAAATTGACCTCTGAGCACTGCTTTTGCTGTGTCCCAGAGGTTTTGATAGGAAGTGTTTTCATTCTTGTTGCATTCCATGAATTTCTTTATTCCCTCCTTAATGTCTTCTATAACCCAGTCTTTTTTGAGCAGGGTATTGTTCAGTTTCCAAGTATTTGATTTCTTTCCCCTGATTTTTCTGTTATTGATTTCCACTTTTATGGCCTTGTGGTCTGAGAAGATGCTTTGTAATATTTCGATGTTTTGGATTCTGCAAAGGTTTGTTTTATGACCTAATATGTGGTCTATTTTTATTTTTTTTCTAGAGAACGTTCCATGTGCGCTAGAAAAAAAAGTATACTTTGCAGCTGTTGGGTGGAGTGTTCTGTAGTTTTATAACTTTTACAAATCATTTTTACACCCATTGTAACTATTGTTCAATTGTTCTTCATTAAAAACTCTGGAAGGAAAGAAGAATTGGTATTATTTGTCCCATTATTGTATTAAGGACTGGAAATCATACAGTTAAAAATAATATTCCATTTCACACAGCTAGTTAGCTAAACCTTTTGTCCCCTAATTCGGTGTTATTTTCACTAACAACAAATTTGATTATTTTAATTTATTCTACAGAGCAAGGCTAAAGATCACAGATACAAGAACCTGATAGTAAACTTAGAGTTTTGTAAAGCTTATTTCTAATTTGCGAGCTGTATACATCTTTAAAATCCTCAGATATAATCAGACTTTATTTGTTGTTGTTGTTAGGTACCCTCCAGTTGGCTCCGTCTCTTAGTGACCTTATGTATAACTGTATAAAACTTAATGACTTTGTAGTAGCTGGTGATCTACTTACCCAAACAGCATGAAAGACATAAAAGACTTTTTAAACATTACCTGGTTTAATTTCAGTGACTTCAAATATAATCAGAAATTTACAGCACCTTTAAGTTATTCTATCTTTTCTTAACATGAATTTTAAATATGTGAGTGTAGATTGAAAACATGACTAAAGAAGGGAAGAACGTTAACATTCACCAGAGGTCAAGGGCTTTGTATGCATTAAACTCATTTCATTCTCCCAACTACAGTAGGTAGTCCACATTACCTTCATTTACAGATGAAAATCATGTAGCTAAAATCAAAAATTTTAAAAGTGGTAGATCTATGATGTAATACTTGGACCCTCTGACACCATATTTGGACTATTCCTTCTCAAATTTGTTTGCCATAATTTACCAGAAAAGAGCCCTGGCGGCATAACAGTTAAGCGCTTGGCTCCTAACCAAAAGTTCGATGGTTTGAATCCATCAGGATCTTTGGAGGAGAAAAGGCCTGCTGATCTGAACCTGTAAATATTGCAGCCTAGGAAGCCCTATGGTGAAGTTTTACTCTGTTCTGTAGGGTTCCTATGAGTTGAAATTGACTCGACTGTACACAACAACAGCAACAGTGTATTAAAAAATTAGAGAGGTTTAATACATATTTTACTAGTAACAAAAATACCAGAAGCTGCCACCAAATTCTGCTCTCTTTTAATACTACATTCAGCCGTGAGCTAACCCAACAAAAAAGATAAGAAATAGTAGAAGTAGGTAAAATTTAGTTACTTACAATGTGTCAGGAACTTTAGTAGAAATTTTACACATATTTATCATTGAATCCATACACAACTTTATTTTATAAAGAACAAATTGAACTTTAGAGATTAAGTAATTTTTCCATGATTAAGCATTTTATAGTAACAGGAGTAAACTCAAGCCTAAAACTGACTGATTCTTAAGCCTTTGTTTTCACATCTGCATGTAGAGGACTATACTGTGTGTGCAACATAAAACAGTACCCCTTAGTACATTTTTAAGCTAAGCATTCCATTGCATTTTAAGCTATCGCTACTTCAACATGCGGCCATCCAAAGCACAAAGGTTGGTGAAACATCTGTTCCGGTTCAACTTATATTTTAGTGAAGGAGAGATGGAAAAATAAATAAATATGAATTTCAGATAATGATAACTGCTTTTAATATGAAACTGGTGAGCGACTCTAAGGTGGTGACATTTGAGTTGCAACTAGAATGACATGAAGGAGCCATATCTATGGACAAAGAATTATGGTCAGAGCACTACTATGGACAAAGCATTATGGTCAGAGCACTACAGACCATGGCAACTGTAAAAAGTCAATGATGGGATTGACTAAGCTTGCCATGTAAGACGGAAACCAAAACAGCCAGTTTGGCTAGAATCCAGTGATCAAATGATAGAATGAATAGTGAGGAAAGCCGAGAGGAAGACAGGGTCTATGTTTGTTATCGAAGCTAGAGTCAGGAGCTCAAAATTTATTCTAACTGCAATAGGAAGCCATTGAAAGATTTGAAGCAAGGGCGGGGGACACAGACTATAATTTTAGATTTAAAAATATCAGGTTGTATGGAGGCTGGATTGCAGAGTGACAAACACAGACACAGAAAGATGAGTTACTACTATGTAAAAGTAATCTATGTGGCATATGATGGTGCCTTGGGCCAAAGCAGTAGAAGAGAAGAAAGGCAGAAGTAGGTGGATTAGAAATATATTTTTTGAATAAATGGGCCTTACTAGATAGATTGGATATGGGGGGGGGGTGGTATTTCTCTTAGGGTTTTGGCTTGGCCATTTGGATATTTGTGACATTTACTGAGATGGAGACATATTGGCACAGGAAAAGTTATAGATTAGGGTAGGGGCAGGATCAGATTTAGTTTTTGTTTCTCTGGTCACATGAAATGTGAGACACCTCTGAAATCTAGTGAAGATAGAATTTACTAAACCTCTACAACAAATCTTCAAGAGAGAAAGAATGAATACATTTATTTTACGGAATGGTTAGTATGGCCTGGAGAGGTTATACAACTTTCCCAAGGTCAAGAAATCTGTAAGTGTGAGGGTCTGACTTTGGTCTGAGGGCCTCCATGGTGAGTTGTGAGTTCTCTTATCCCTACGCTACCCTCCCTCTTCTTCAAATGTCTATGGGGCCATAAGAACGCATACATAGACTGTGGTGCTGAAAGAAATATTGGAGTTTGGTGGTAAATTCTTGATGCGGAGTTAGTCACTTGTGAAATGTATAGTTGGAAGCTTATTGGCCTTCCTGCAGAGTAATAATTTAAGAGATAAAACACTCAAGGGGATGGGGACTAGGTCATATTTATACTGATTTCCCACAGGAGGTCTCCCTCAAAATTTGAGTAGAAAAGAATATTTCAAGAATGCTTCAAATTTTGTGTACCCAAAGAAGCACTATCATGGCACACAAACTAAAGAGCTCATTATTTAGGACTCTGTTCATTCAAAACACCACAGAAGGATTCATACAGCATTACCTTGAATAGCAAGGAGCCCTGGTGGTGCAGGGGTTAAGCGCTTGGCTGCCAACCAAAAGGTTAGCTGTTCAAACCCACCAGCTGCTTAGTGGGAGAAAGTTGTGGCAATCTGTTCCTGTAAAGATTTACATCCTTGGAAACGCTATGAGGCTCAAGTCAAATCCATGGATACCTTGAATAGCAGTTGCTTCATGGAATCTTCACAATCTTACCACAATCCCTAGGCAAGAGGAAGAAACTTTTGAATTTTCGAGTAGAAAGTGCAATTGGAGAGAACCACTGGTCCAATATCCTCCTTTAAGAAAAAAAAAAAATGTATTATAAAATACGCTAATTGACTGTTAGAATTGAAAACAAAGTTAATTGAGTCATCAAAGGTCACACAGCAAGTTAACACAGTGCCAAGAACACAAAGGTCTCCTGATTCTCTCTCCCTCTCCCTCCCACCATCAAAATGTTTCACAATCTTTTTAATGATATACTCAGCATCCACCAAATTAAATAGAAGATCTTTCCCTGACTTTTTCTGTCTTTACAAAATGTTCTCTATTTCGCAAATACTGCCCACTTACTTGCTGAACTCCCTGCGCCCTTCCTTGCTACCCCATGGCCATTCTCTTGGAAGTTGTAAGCCTTGAGTGCCCCCACAGCCTGGTAAGCTGATTCAGAGACACTCCAAGTGGAGTTGCCTCCAGGGTACTTGGAGAGCTCTGGGAAGGCTACTGTTCTGTGCACAATGGGGGAAAGCTCTCAGAGGCTATTGGCAGCAATTCAGTTGCCAACCAGCTGCAGAAAGCTTTAAAGGACAGTGTTGCATAAAAAATGAAAAATGTTGATTGAGGACATATTGCCCTTGATTGAATGCTGAAGAAAACCTGCTGGCAGAAAAATAGATATGAGAAAGAGAGAGGAGAAAGAGAGAAGTAGGGGGAAGGGAAAAATAGGTTTGCCCATTTTACCAGCTGTAGAGAAAGCTGTATTTGTCAATCCACTGCACACATAACTTGGAGTGAGAGTTTGTCTTGTCTGCTAGAAATACAATCTTGTGTTTCAATAGGAATCTCACCACATTTTGCTTTAGAATGTCTGGTATAGAAAACCACTCCCATCTCTCTTAAAAATGGGTCCCCATTACATCCCATCCTTGCCAGCTTCGTCTAAATGCCCCAGGAGGGTAGGACATGAAGAGATTTTAGATCTACAGTCTTCGGAGCAGGCTTTGGGACTTTATAATTCAGTGACCTCCAAAGATGTAATTTGGTTATATTATTAGAGACACTAGCAGCTATTTCATTATTTATCCCTGTGGGGGATTTGACTCACAACCAGGAAAAAATGAAACTTTCTCTTACTTCCCACCAGTTGTATGACCAATGCTTTCGAACGTGACTATCGTAAGGATTCACCTTTCCAAAGTTCAGTCACTCACCACTTATCACTTGCCAGGGAAGATATATTTCCGAGGAATGTTCTGGATTTCTCAATTGTGGAAAGCTAGCCTGTGATTTGACCCAGAAATAATTTTTACGTGGAGACTACTCATACCTGTCACCCAGCACAATTTTATCCACTCAGCAGAATTGTTCAGTATATATTTGATAACTGACTTCATTTCCATAGGATCACAGAACGTGGCTACGAGAGATACCTCAGGCATTTAGGCACACTTCAAATCAAAACAATGTTCACTCTCTTACCATAAGCAGACATCATTTGAGGGAGGGGTGTAATATAGGAATCTTAAGAAACTAGTGGAGCACAGGAAAGTATGGAAAGAATTTTCCAGCTTTGGAATGAAAAGACATAACACCAGCTTATATGTATCCTATTGCTTTATTGAAGACTTTTGAATACTTGATTTTTTAGAGTCATCCTATAAAACACCCGTTCCCCCATATTACTGGTGAAGGGGAAGAGGGCCAAAGACAATTCCATCAACTTAGACAGTACTCATTATAAACCAGGGTCAGAAAACACTGGTTTTAGAATCAGACATACTTGGCATTGTGTCAGTATTCTGTCATTTATTAGCTCTGTGATGTTAGGCAAGTTACTTAGCATCTGGAAAGCTCAATATCCTCATCTATACAAGGGAATAATAACCTCTCTACTGTAAGGCTAGTAAAGAAATCAAAAGATACATCGCAACTGGCAAATCTGCCACAAAAGACCACTTTAAAGTGTTGAAAAGCAAAGGTGTCGTCTTGAAGACTAAGGTGGACCTGACCCAAGCCATGGTGTTTTCAATTGCCTCATGTACATGCGAAAGCTGAACAATGAAGAAGAAAGACAGAACTGATGCCTTTGAATTGTGGTGTTGGTGAAGAATATTGAATATACCATGGACTGCCAGAAGAACGAACAAATCTTAGAAGCAAGGATGGTGAGACCACACCTCACAGACTGTGGATATGTTATAGGAGGGATCAGTCCCTGGAGAAAGACATCATGCTTGGTAAAGTAGAGGGCCAGCAGAAAAGAGGAAGACCTTCAAGAAGATGAATTGACACAGCGGCTGCAACAATGGGCTCAAGCACAACAATGATTGTGAGGATGATGCAGGATCAGGCAGTGTTTCTTTCGGTTGTACATACGGTCACTATGAGTCGGAACCCACTCAACTACAACCCACCTAACAACAACAACTGTAAGGCTGCTGTGAGGTGATACATCATAAATGGTAAGCTGATAACTGGCACATTATGAGCGAGCACTCAATGGTAACTACTCCTACCTGCCATTGTAGCAACGATTATGAACATTTCAATTGTCGCAAATTGGGTTTGTTGATAATCTCCATCATTTTAGTAAGGTACTAATCAATACAATTGATTTAAAGAATACTAGACATGGTTTTTGACCTTTCTTGTACCTTGTGGAGTTACTATGTAACACTATTAAATAGAAATGAAAAAGGTAATGTGATTGTGCACCCTTTTGTTGGTAAAGCTGAGCAATTATACAAATAGTTCTTAATGATACAGCCTTCTCATTGTTCACACTGGGAACATTAAAAAAAAGCTTGTTGCCGTTGAGTTGATTCTGACTCATGGTGACCCTATAGGGCAGAATAGAACTACCCCAGAGGGATTTTGAGGAGTGCCTGGTGGATTTGAATTGCCGAGCTTTTGATTAGCAGCTGTAGCTCTTAACCACTTCGCCACCAGGGTTTCCAAACTGAGTGGAGGATGTGGGCATTGATCCAGCTACCTCTCGCATGCAAGGAGCGCTGTACCATTTGAGCTAGTCCTCCAGAGACTAGGAACATAGGACCATATAATACCACTGATAATATAAGTCAGATCAATGAATTTATAGTGGATACAGTTTTTTTTTTTTTTTTTTCCTAGTTAGCAGGTATCAGTAAGTCAAAGGCCTATGATCTATCAATTCTATTTTTAGGAATATATCATAAGGAACTATGTGGATGGCCATTGCATTTTGCTAAGATTATATTCAACATAGGTTCTTTCATAAAAAAAATTTTTTCAAACAACAAGAATGTTCAGTAATAAAAGCCTTGTTAAACAAATTTTGGTCAACCATGTAGTACAGCACTATGCAGACATACGAAATGATGTAGTAGAAGAACACGAATTCACATAAAAAGACATTTAAAAATGTTTGGCAAAAAAATAATTCTCTAAATTATACTACAATATGATTCATTTTTGGTAGTTAAAATATACAGTGCATAAATAGTCTGAAAGTATGGCAAATAAAAAACATTTCTTCTCACTTAGATTTTGCAGTTACTTTAAAATAAAAGTGTATTATTTTATGTATCTCCTCCAGGTACTCCATAGCTTACTGCCATACTTCATATAAGTCTCTAATCAAATGTCCCTTATAGGAGAGACAGTCCCTGATCACTCTACCTAAAATAACTGCACTTTACCTCATCTCCACCATGATTCATCGTGGATGCTTTATTTTTCTTCACAAAGAAAAATATTTATTTATCATCATGTAATATATATGCATATATATGGAAATTCTCATTATATGGAGAGAGAGAACGAGGAATAGAAGTTTGCTGGTGTGTTTACTATTTTTTTGTTTTGTTTTTGCATCTGTGACAGTAGTTGGCATATGGTTGGCACTTAAGTCAATTTTTGGTGAATTAACCAGTGATTCTGAGGTCCCAAAGCTAAAGTGAAATGAGTATCCTAACATGAAGATTATATTTAGGTTCAAATCTATGGTGTTGAGAAGGATATTGAGACAAGAAAACCATGAAGAATGCCAACCCATGCCTCATGAAGTAAAGTCTTTTTTGACTTTAATAGTGCAGTAAACTAGGTAGCTGAGAGCACTCTGTTCATTAGCTGGAGTTATAAATAGAATTCCCATTTGGGATAGTTTGATTTGAAGCTGGTTTACTCCCATGCTGCATATCGAAGACCCAGGGCCTCTACATATGGCGTGCAGAACTCTAGGAGGTGTCTTCACATGTGTATCAGTAGACTCAAATGGGAAGCCGTGAAAATGTGGGAAAGACTGAGTGTCCAACAAAAGTCATCAATACAACCATCCAAATATTTTAAACTTGTGTTTTATTGGAACAGTGTTTATCTTCATACGTGGAGGCACCATATGGGATAACTGGTTTAATCTGTGCAGCAACTCTGCATTTGACAATGCTCTTTCTAAACTTGAGCCTTCCGTTTGATTAAATGTACCATATCATGGTCCAGATCTCCCAGATTATGGGTTCCTTCTATGTATTGAATTTGAGCTACTCACTTTGCAACAAGTAACCTGTAAGTAACCACCCTCAAGGAAGCTATAGTGTTACTGATTTATTATATGACTTTATGGAGCCCTACTGGCACAGTGGTTAAGACCTCAGCTACTAACCACCAGGTCGGCAGTTCAAATCCACCAGCCACTCTTTGGAAACCTTATAGAGTAATTTTACTCTGTTCTATCTGTTCTATAGGCTCGCTTGGAAACCCTGGTGGTGTAGAGGTTTAGCACTACAGCTGCTAACCAAAAGGTCAGCAGTTTGAATCCACCAGGTGCTCCTTGGAAACTCTATGGGGCAGTTCTACTCTCTCCTATAGGGTTGCTACAAGTTGGAATGGACTGGACGGAAATGTTTTTGCTTTTTTTTTTTTTTTTAAAATAGGGTCACTATGAGTCCTAATCCATTTGATGGCAACAGGTTAGTAGTATGGCTATTTAGAGAATTTCAAAATTCATAGCCAAAGTTATTTATACCAGAATAACAATATTTAAGGTGAGTTCCTTGAGAACAGAGACAATGTTTCCTTAATTTCTGCATCCCCTACACGTAGCAGGATACTTGGCACATAGGACTCAGCTCAGTAATATTGGCAATTCACTAAACAATTGAATAATGACCTGAGAGTTTTAATCATGAGGTGTGTCTTTTAAATCTCCAGTGTTTTCATGTTATCCAATTTTCTATATGTCCATGCCACTTTTCACCACTACAGATTTCTTTTTAACAATTATTTAAATTGTTTTATCTGTGTAACCTAGAAAGCAACAACTAAAATTAAGTGAGCTCCGGGAATGGCACCAGATACCGTGATTTCAGAAATGAAGTTCAGGGCAACCCAGGCCCAGTGGGCTGGACAAGTGAAGGAGAAAGTGAAAGCGGTACTCTAAGTAGTTCCATATGGAGAGGAGAAATATTGAATGTATATGATGGCGCACCTATGAATATTCTAATACACAACTCCAAATACTTAAGTTGAGATGAAATAAAAGGGAAAGATTGAGGCTAAAATGCAGCAAAGTAATAGCACAAAACAGAAATGGAGGCCCAAAAAGTATCTTGTTCCAGGTGGTTAGGTAGTTCTACATCCAGGGACCAGTAGGCATCTTTCTAGAAGCAAACATTTAAGACTGATCTTAGAGACTTAGTTGAGTCTCCCACTTATTAAATGATGTGATGTGGCCTGTGGTACGTGTCTTAGCCTACATCAGCAGTGTTATGAAGAAGATCAAATGGATTAATGAATATGAATGGATCTGTAGACTATAATACAATATTCAAAAGTAAGTTACTATGCTCTTAGTATGTGGAAAGAATGAATGTAATGAATGTATTGAATGAAATGTACCACTTTCAACAACTGCTCATCAGTTCTTTACATATATGAAACACATAGGGATAGATGTGTTGAAGCCACCCACACCAGCTTTCAAGACCTGATTGTGGATATCTATTCCCAGCTCCGTATTCAGTGACTACCTGTTGGTAGTTTGAAATCAGCCATGGTGGGAGCATTTACACCATGTCATCTGGCAAATGTTAATAAATCAGGGTCTCTTCGTCTCCCTCTGAGAGATGGTTGTTAAACCTTTACCAGCACACAACTAGTTGAAATATTTTTTTCACAGTTAATTTTATTTTTATTTTTCCTGTATCTAGTAAGAATGAGCCTTTTCTATTTGTTTCCCACTGATCTTTACAGACACCATCACTTCCATGAACTAGCACAATAATCAACATTCAAAAGAGGAGAATGAGAGAGAAAAAACAAAAACAAAAATAAAATAACTCCTCTTAGTCTAAAGCATGTGTTCATCTTTCTTGGATGAATTTAAATTCCAAGTTCTATGTATTTGTCAATTCCGTATGGTACCATGAGGTCTCAGTAAATATCGTTCAATGGTTCTGATTTAGTAACAGTAATGCACACACATTTAAGTCATATGCCCATTTGCTGGACTTAAACGGGCTAGTGGAAAAAAAAATTGCTGTCGAGTTGATTCTGACTTATAACAACCCTGTAGAACAGAGAAGAACTGTCCCGTAGAGTTTTCAAGGAGCACCTGGTAGATTCAAATTGCTGACCTTTTGGTTAGCAGCTGTAACACTCAACTACTACACCACCAGGGTTTCCACAAATGAGGTTGGTAGTCTTAGTCAATAGACTGGTGTCTATACATAACAGCCTCTAAATTGATTGAGAAAGTTTATTCAATAGCTTTTCACTAATTGTTGAAAGACTGATAATCTTAAAAATGACATCAACCTGTAAGTTTCTGGGAAAACCAAGCTTCCTGTTTGCTGGCCTCCTCTGAAAGATGTACTGCATTGCAGTAGAGGTTAATGTAGCTCCTAAAGGAATGGGGGGTAGGCATCCAAAGGAATACTACAAATGTGCTTCCCACTAAGCCTGCCCCAGATACACATTACCTCTGTCATGAACTCTACTCCCATTTCTAGATTTGGCATCTGAAACACTAACGTTCTTTTCAACAAATGTCCTGAGGCTAATAAAGTATATGTTATGGATTGTATTGTGTCCCTCCCAAAATGCGTATCAACTTGGCTAGGACATGATTCCCAGTTCTGTGTTGTTGTCCCCCATTTTGTGATCTGATGTGATTATCTCATATGTTGTCAATCCTAACCTCTGTGACGTTAATGAGGCAGGATTAGAAGCAGTTATGTTACTGAGGCATGACTCAATCTACAGGATTAGACTGTATGTTGAGTCAATCTCTCTTGAGATATAAAAGAGAGAATGAAGCAGAGAGACAGGGGCACTTCTTACCACCAAGAATGAAGAACAAGGAGGGGATTGTGTCCTTTGGACCCAGTATTCTTGTGCTGAGAATTTCCTAGGCCAGGGGAAGATTGATGACAAGGACCTTCCCCCAGAACTGACAGAAAGAGAAAGCTTCCACTGGAGCCGGCAGACTTCTAGACTCCTAAACTGTCAGAGAATAAATTTCTGTTTGTTAAAGTCATCCTTTAGTAGTATTTCTGTTAGAGCAGCACTAGTTAACTAAGACAGTATGTCTATACCCAAAGTCTAGAGGCATGGGTTTTTCCTAAAGAGGAAGAATGGCATTGGGAAATAGAAACAGTATAGAAAAAGCAAAACTAAAATATGAAGACACCACAAGAATTCTGGGGTGATTTCTGACCTGCTCACTTTCTGTGGGGCATTCCCAGAGTTTTTCTGCCTTCTCAATGTTGAAGAGCTTAGCATTTAAATGTTCGTTTTGTTTTTTCCCCCTGCTCCCCAATCTAAAGAACAAAAGAAAGAATTTAACCTCATATCCTCACACTGAAATTAGCTCTATTGTCAAAAGATGACAGCTGTATCCTGATTTCAAGAATTTCACATTGGAATAAAACAGCATTTTGAAACCATTTTGTTACTTCCAACAGATCTGTAATGGTCCCTCAGCAAACCATTTTCGGAAGACTTGGGTAAGTAAGATAAAAAGACACCATTTCTGAAGAGTTGCTTTTATGGGCTAGGTCAGAGTGCTCTTTCCATGTTGTTCATTCCCAGTCGAATTTCCTAATAGTCTATCTCCTCAGCTAACAGATGCCTGGCCTCATGTCGGAACCAGATCGCGCCACCGCTGAGATGCTATCCAGCTCCTTTCTTATTGAGCCGTTTCCCTGGCAGATGGTGCAATGCTGCAGGCATACTCCTTCCTGTTAATTACCAGCCTTCGCTACAGATGGAAATGTCAGTCAGCCTCACAGGTCCTGGTTCCTGCCATTGCCTCAGTCCATAGCCCTCTACCTAGGCAAGATGCTGCCAACACACACCATGTGTTTTGTGACTGCTGACTAGGCAGGCAACAAAAAACAACTTACTTCATGAATATTCATGGAGGAATGTTTAAAGTTCTGTTCATCTGCGATGCTTATAGATCTGCTTAAAGGGCATTGCACCTTCCTAAGAACACTCCGCCCCTTGTTTTCCTATACTGAGGATAGTGAGTTACCAAAGTGAGTTGCCATGGCAACATAGAGAGGACCATTAAATGTCTGCCATTTGGAGGCTTCCATAGGCACATCAATTTCTGACTAACGTTCTTCATGTAACTTTAAGTGTCACTTGATTATTCTTGTCCTGCCATAACAGACCTGTAGTCAGCAAGCTGAACTGATTAGCTAATAACGGTTGGTTTTGATTGAACCCTGATTATCTCATTAGTGCATACATAACCAACAGGAAAGAAGCCCTGGTAGCATGGTGGTTAAGCGCTCAGATGTTCACAAAAAGGTCAGCGGTTTGAACCCAGCACCCGTTCCATGGAGAAAGATGTGGCAGTCTGCTTCCCTAAAGATTACACCCTTGGAAACGCTATGGGGCAGTTCTACTCTGTCCTTTGAGTCAGAATCGACTGGATGGTAGTAAGGTTGGGTTTTGGTTTGACCAATATGAACTCCTTGAACTTTGCTGGTATTTAAACATACTAAACTGGATAAATTAATTTCAGAAGCCATCTTTTATTCATTAGGTCAATTTAGTTTACTCTGCAGGAAACCCTTTTGCAATCAAAAATGAGTGTATTTTCAGATTTATAGGGGAAAATGAGAACTCAGATTTTGAGAGTAGGAAAGGAGAAGGGAGACCTTAACCTAGCATTATAATTGAAGGGAATTCAGATAAGACTTTCTCAATTGTTCATCTTCTCAGAGATGCTGTGTTTAAAGTAGAATCAGCGTGTGGTGATCCAGAATGTCACAGCAGCTCAGCACTGTGTCTACCCAACAGGGTTTCCCTTCTTTGTGATTTAGCCCCAAGATGGAGATTATGAGGCCAACATGAAATACCCCAAACATAGGCCAAGGGAAATCAAACTAAAGAGAATCATCTTCCTGAAGGGGGAAAATTATCAACATACTGAGATGGCAAAATGGGTAACATATGGGAGTGTAAAATTGACAGAGAGCGTTCAAGAGTCTTGAAGGATTTATGTATTGATAAAGTGTGAATTTCTGTATTTATTTTCCTTTAGAAATCTCTTCTTTAGACTGAGTCTCCGCACTGGGGAGGAGAGTTAGCAGAGTGAGCGCTGGAGGTATGAGAATTCCTGAGCTAGAGAACTGCAGTAGGGCAAACTGGAAGACATTATTTTAGTGTACCAGTGATATTTTATGAAGCTGAAGACTTTGGATTTTCCCTGGTTCCTTTTTAGAAGTAGATTTTATTTGTATGTTTTTCTTGCCTAGTAGAAAGTGAAAGCGTGTCTAGGTATTTCACACACAGAACAGAGATAAGGTCATTCACAGTGGGCACTCCCCCAACATTCTATGATAAGATACTGTTGTTGTTAGATGCTGTCGAGTCAGTTTTGATGCATAGTGACCCTCTGTACAACAGAACGGAACACTGCCCAGTCCTTTGTCATCCTCACAATCATTGCTATGTTTGAGCCCATTGTTGCAGCCACTGTGTCAATCCATCTTGTTGAGGGTTTCCCTCTCTGTCGTTGACCTTCTAATTTACCAAGCATGATGTCCTTCTCCAGGGACTGGTCCCTCCCAATAACATGTCCAAAGTACGTGAGACAAAGTCTTGTTATCTTTGCTTCTAAGGAGCATTCTGGCTGTACTTCTTCCAAGACAGACTTGTTCATTCTTCTGGCAGTCCATGGTATACTCAAAGCTGTCAATTCTTCTTTGGCCTTCCTTATTCATTATCCAGTTTTTTGTA
Organism: Elephas maximus indicus; assembly: GCF_024166365.1. Lineage (NCBI taxonomy): Eukaryota > Metazoa > Chordata > Mammalia > Proboscidea > Elephantidae > Elephas > Elephas maximus. Next base: position 16,735,830 of record NC_064830.1, read on the forward strand.
TGCATATGAAGCAATTGAAAATGCCATGGCTTAGGTCAGGCATACCTTAGTCCTCAAAGTGATGTCTTTGCTTTTTAGTACTTTAAGGAAGTCTTTTGCAGCATATTTACCCAATCCAATACGTAGCTTGATTTCTTGACTGTTGCTTCCATGGGTGCTGATTATGGATCCAAGTAAAATGAAATCCTTGACAATTTCAATATTTTCTCCATATATCATGATGTTGCTTATTGGTCCAATTGTGAGGATTTTTGTTTTCTTATTTTGAGGTGTAACCCATATTGAAAAAAAAAAAAAAATGAAGGCTAGAGTATTTGATCTTCATCAGTAAGTGCTTCAAGTCCTCTTCACTTTCAGCAAGCAAGGTTGTACCATCTGCATATTGCAGGTTGTTAATGAGTCTTCCTCCAATCCTGATGCTGTCTTCTTCTTCATATAGTCTCAGCTTCTAGGATTATTTTGCTCAGCATACAGATTGAATGAGTATAGTGAAAGAATTCAACCCTGACACACACCTTTCCTGACTTTAAATCACAGAGTATCCCCTTGTTCTGTTCGAATAACAACCTCTTGGTCTATGTACAGGTTACTCATGAGCAGAATTAAGTGTTCTGAAATTTTCATTCTTCATAATGCTATCCATAATTTGTTATGATCCACACCATTGAAAGCCTTTGCATAGTCTATAAAACACAGATAAACATCTTCCTGGTATCCTCTGCTTTCAGCCAAGATCCATTTAACATCAGCAATGATATCCCTGGTTCCATGCCCTCTTCTGAATCTGGTTTGAATTTCTGTTGATGTACTGCTGCAACCATTTTTGAATTATTTTCAGCAAAATTTTATTTACATGTGATATTAATGATATTGTTCAATAATTTCTGCATACTTTCTTTGGAATGGTACTATGAAAAGACATGTCTCCAGGGCTGGTGAGATTACACCAGGAGCCTAGCCAGAGCGCTCTATTCTCTGGTTCAGAACTCACTATGATAGTATCTTGCGATGAAAGGTAATGCAATAGTGTGAGAGTAAGTGTTTAACAATCAGCTCACAGTTGCGCACGCAAAAGTATATATATATGTACAAATATATACATATGTATTAACATACATATTCATTATAAATTTTACTGGTGAAAAAGTTTCTGGGTGGCACAAAAGGTTAAGTGGTCAATTGCTAGCAGAGAGGCTAGCAGTTTGAACCTATCCGGAAGTATCTCGGAAGATAAGCCTGGCAATTTGCTTCTGAAGGGTTACAGCCTTGATAACCGTATTTTCTGTTTCTCGAGAAACTTCATGCTATTTAGAATGCAGTAGCTATACTCATGACATATTTTTAAGTTTAGTCTGCATTATTAACATTTTCTCCATCACTTCTGAAAGTGTAGTCAATCAACAAAGCAATAAATCAAGCTTTGATTTGTAGTGTTGGCCAATTTCTATGGTGTAAATATTCTCACTATGCCAATTTAAAGCTATCAAAGTGGTGTCACTGAAAGCAAATTTAGGAAGAGGTCTGCAGCAAAAAAAAAAAAAAAAAACCCACTGCCGTCAAGTCGATTCTGACTCATAGCGACCCTACAGGACGGAGTAGAACTGCCCGGTAGAGTTTCCAAGGAGCGCCTGACGGATTCGAACTGCTTACCTTTTGGTTAGCAGCCATAGCTCTTAACCACTACGCCACCAGGGTTTCCCGAGGTCTGTAGCCGCACACTTAATTTTTAATAATGGCCGTGTTTAACAACCAGCTTACAAATTTCCTGAAAATTTTACAGTAGGCTCTTGCAGGATGGTACACGTTAGCTCAAGGACATCACTTCATAGGCCAATCTCTACATTGTCTTCACCTTTCACCTCTTTCACAGGAAATATTGTTATACATGAGTATATGCACAAATATGTGAAATTTTATAGCTTTGAAAAGCCTAACTTAATTTACTTGGTAAACTGTTGAATGAATGTAAGCCAGAAGACGTTGATTGAAAAGACAAAATGCAAACACAGGGAAAGTTTAATGACATTTGGGCTGGTTTATGCTTTGTGCCAAGTCAGATTTAACAGGCTAATAAGACTCAGAGGACGGCAAGAACTTTCTGTGTTGCCTGGTCAGGGCAAGCAAAGGGTTTGACCTGAGATTAGAAAGATGGTTACGCTATGGATAGGTGGAGAGGAAAACATCTAAATGATGTTTTCATCTTCTAAGCACCTGGAGGAACCAGAATAAATCTCAATAGTTTGTTATTTAAGGAGTTTTAAATTATAGAATTTATTTTTTTTAAATGGCTACTAAAAATTAACCACTTTATGTAATAGGAAAAAAAAAGTGTTTTCTTTATATGCAATATCTTTGAAGATTCCGTAGGAAATAACAACTAATAAAAACTCATCAGTAAATCAAACCTTGCTCCTAACAATTTGGAGATACATGAAAAGCAAATTTTCTTTCTGGATTTGATTGTCATAGAGGGACAGAGAAAAACAGGCATACAATGAAAGGTTAAAACCACAATGGCTTTGGCTATAACTCCTTTTCATTTATAGAATGGGGCTTGTGTGAGTCTTCCCCTTGGCCAAAGCCTAGTTTAATGAAGAGGTTAAACACTGTGTCTTAGCTTCACCATGAAAGGGAAAGCTAGTTCTTTCATTTTTAGCAATGGGAAGGATGAACTTGTAGTTCATATGAAAAATATTTCAATTTTTTTGTCATAAAATGAGAAAAAAAAAGACCTATATAGAAATATCTAGTCTTTAGTAATAAAAATGAATAAATGATATAAGATATGAGATAGGCATGCTTACAGACTGCTGTGAATTGCTATAAATTTTTTTCTAGAAACTAATTTGATTTAAGTAGCTAAAACCAAAATCACGTTTATACTCTGAGCCAGTACTTCCTGAGGGAAGAATCACAGGTATAATCTAAGAACTGTTATTTGCAGAAGAAAAAAAAATCCTAAATTTCTAACAGTAGAGAAATGGTTATATTATGGTCTGCCTATTTATTTATTATTGATCTATCTATCTAAAAAAATCAGCATAGGAATGAACTATATCAAAATGTTACTGGTGGCTTTTACTAAGTAATGCATTAAAGGTGATTTAGGGTTTCCCATGACATTTTTTTGTATTTTTCCAATTTTCTATAGTAAGCAAAATCTCACATTCCTCACTGAAGGAGAGGAGGCTTAGATCCAGACAAACCTAGATTCATATTCTAAATTGAATTTTTAATATCTGTGTGGCATTGGTTAAAATGAGTCTTTTGTCTTTCTTCTCATGTCGTTTAGACAGGGATAATAATAAGATACATGGTTACCTTGAGGATTAGACTCCTGGACTTAAGAGATCTTGATACATGATAGGTGATTAAGATATCCAGTATCCTTCTCCCATTTAATGGACCTCTAAATGGTAGCAACAAATGAAATCAGAAGATCAAAATAAGATGTCTCTAAGTCTTGTAAATTCTGTCGAAAAGCCTTCTACATGTACTCTCCACCGAGTGCAGGGTCAAGCCAAAGGAACACTAATAAAGCTTCTGAACACAAAACCACCTCATGCAAGCTCTCAGTAGTCTTCTAAGTAGCTGTCAGAAGAGGATCCTGCTCTTCTGCCAAAAATGATATTGTTGATATTGTTTGCTTGAGGTGTTTAGGCAAACCTTAACATAGAGAGATATGATTGTGGAAAACCTTTCCCCTAGAACTGTAGCCCTGATGGATGTGGTTATGGATCTGGACCTTAGATGGAAAATTAAGTCTTGATCATTCAAAAAGTGTGACAGTCATCACTGGTTGCAAACAGTGTAGGAACTAAAGATGTGCTGTGTAGACAGGAAGCAAAATCAGAAAGCAGCAAAGAAGAGAGAATTTAAAAGAGGAAAAAGTGTGAGCTCGGCTTCTGGCCATCGGTGGAAGCTGATGTAATCCACCTGACTCCAGAGACATAGATGGTGCCAGCTCTGAAGGCCACATGGCTTCTAATGAGGCCAGGCCCAGTTGTAGCTCTGAAAAGCGGGTGACGAAGCCAAATTTCACTGAAGGATAGAACCAGCCTTAACAGCTGGTGAGTGAATTAACTTCAGGCAAACTGAGTGGACCCAGGTGGAGGGACATTTTGAATCTTTTCCTTATGGTAGAAAAAGAAGAAAACATCTTAGGGAACAGAGCCACCACAGCCTCTTTATTTTGTTTTAATTTCTTCTGGCACGCTCTTTGGTGTACGAGGGAAAAAGCAGGCTAGGACAAAGAAGCTTTGGGGCTTGAAGAAATATGAAGTGGTGGCATATCAGAGTGTTGAGGGCTGTGCAAAAAAAAAAAAAAAGATGGATAGAGACAGGGTCAAAGGCAAGCTTGAATTTCAGAGCCAGTTAGGAGGCTAGTTTATTAAGGCAGTGTTCAACCTTAGTGTCTGAGTTATCTAGTGCTACTATAACAGAAATACCACGAGTGGATGGCATTAACAAACAGAAATTTAATCTTTCACAGTCTAGGAGGCTGGAAGTCCGAATTCAGGGCACCAGCTCCTGGGGAATGCCTTCTCTCTCTGTCAGTTCTGGGGGAAGGTCCTTGTCATCACTCTTCCCCTGGTTTATGAGATTCTCAGTGCAGGGACCCTGAGTCTGAAAGACACATTCTGATCCTGGTGCTTCTTTGTTAGTAGTATGAGGTCTCTCTCCTCTCTGCTCAGTTCTCTCTTTTTATCTCAAAAGAGATTGACTCAAGATACAACCTAATCCTATAGATTGAGTCCCACCCCATTAACATACTGCCTCTAATCCTGCCTCATTAACACCATAGCAGTTAGGATTTACAACACACGGGATAACCACATCAGACCACAAAATGGTGGACAACCACATAATACTGGGAATCATGGCCTAGCCAAGTTGATACATGTTTTACGGGGACAGAATTCAATTCACAACACTTAGTAAAAGGAAAATGTATTAGATGATGTGAGTTCTTAAGAGTAAAACACAACCGTATATCTCCAGTTCTTATCAAAGTGCTGGTCCCCTAGTATTTGCACAGAAAATATCATTGACTGGTTACACAGTGTTGCTAATTCTGAGATTTGGTTGTACATGGAGTGGGCTATCCCACATGAGCTCCTTGTCCCTAGAGTGCTGGAGCAGAGGCTGCAGGCTGAGTTTGGAGGGGTGGTAGAAGGGGTTCTCATATTGAGCGGGTTTATGCAGTGCATCCAATGAACTTCAGGCCTCCATTACTCTGATATACCAAATTTTAGAAAAAGCCAGCACTTTGCAGTTCAAACACTGTCCTGTCGCCTGGTGGCTGAATAACTAAATTGCAAGAGCAGTGAAGTACTGCTCTCCATAAGGATCTAAATCAGTGAATTTGCAAAATGAAATCGTGAGGTGAAGCCATTTTGACAAATGTCAAAAAAGAGATTTCAGCATTTCAGAAGGATGAGTAGAATAAAAAATAAGCATATGTTGTGTGAGAAAATAGCTTCCCTGATGAGAAAGAGGCCAAATCAAATGAGAGTGGGCAGACAGAAAATAGAGGAAGCAAAGGCAGCATCCAGGGTGTGAGAAAGATACCGCATGCCGTCGCTGACAAGCTAGTTATTCCAGGAATATCTCGGCATGAGGCTAAGGTTAGCATAGTTCCTATGCAGCACAAGGAGGCAAGAGGTCTGGTCACATTCTGTTCCCTTCTTTTATGGCATTCTAAAACCCATCTCTAACTGCAAAAACCTTCCCAAGACGGCTCAAAGTTCTTTTCTTTTTTAAATAGCATCGTGCCTTCTTTCCTCTTTTTCTTTCTCCCACTTTCACTTTTTTCCTTCCTTGTTTCTTTCTTCATCCAACATTCATTGACCACTTTCTCTTTGTCACTGATTGTGCTGTGTGTTTGGGATACACAGGCAACTCACACAACTCAGAGGCTACTAGGGGAGATGGAAAAATAAATCAGCAATCTGCATCGGGCTGTAAGTGCAATGAGGGGGCATGGCATGGTTTTATGAGAGAATAGAGGAGTACCTCACTCCTGAAAGAACAGTGCTAGAAAATAGTGCTCAGGCAATATCTGAGTTGAGTTTTTAAGGATGTGTAGGAATTAATAAGAAAGAAAAGGGTAGTTAAGGGGAAGGAGCCATGGTGGTGCAGTGGTTGAGAGCTTGGCTGCTAACCAAAAGGCTGGCAGTTCAAATCCACCAGCTTCTCCTTGGAAACATTATGGGGCAGTTCTGCTCTGTCCTATAGGATCACCATGAGTCAGAATTGACTCCATGGCATTAGGCAAGGCAAGGGGAAATGATACAGAAGGCATTTCAAATATAGAGAATAGCATACAAAAAGGAATTAAAAATATGTCTACAGAAATGTTGGAGTGAATATTTAACATGAGAATGTGGTCAGAGATGACTTTAGAAACCTTGCAAAGGATCAGACCATGAAGGATAAGCTAATGGGTTTGATTTTTCCTTGACAACTTGGGAGTCCTGTTAGAGAGTTTTAAACAGGGGAAGAGAGGCTACCTGACAGTTTTCAGATAAGCATTTTGGAATGTTCATTCTTTTTGTAGCAGGAAAGGTACAATACTGAAGGATATGGCAACAAAGGCCAAGAAGGTACTTTGAAAGAGTTGGAGCAACTGAAGATAAGTCTGGATGAAAGTAAGATTCAAGATATAATGGTTGTTGTTGTTAGGTGCCATTGAGTTGGCTCCGACTCATAGCGACCCTATGCACAACAGAACAAAACACTGCCTGGTCCTGCGCCATACTTATAATCGTTGTTATGCTTGAGCTCATTGTTGCAGTCACTGTGTCAATCCGCCTCGTTGAGGGTCTTCCTCTTTTGCGCTAAACCTGTACTCTGCCAAGCATGATGTCCTTCCCAGGGACTGATCCCTCCTGACAACAAGTCCAGAGTATGTAAGATGCAGTCTCGCCATCCTTGCTTCTAAGGAGAATTCTGGCCGCACTTCTTCCAAGACAGATTTGTTCATTCTTTTGGCAGGCCATGGTATATTCAATATTCTTTGCCAACACCACAATTCAAAGGCGTCAACTCTTTTTTGGGCTTCCTTATTCATTGTCCACCTTTCACATGCATATGATGTGATTGAAAACACCATGGCTTGGGTCAGGCGCACCTTAGTCTTCAAGGTGACATCTTTGCTTTTCAAAACTTTAAAGAGGTCCTTTGCAGCAGATTTACTCAATGCAATGCGTCTTTTGATTTCTTGACTGCTGCTTCCATGGCTGTTGATTGTGGATCCAAGTAAAAGGAAATCCTTGACAACTTCAATCTTTTCTCCGTTTATCATGATATTGCTCATTGGTCCAGTTGTGAGGATTTTTGTTTTCTTTATGTTAAGGTGCAATCCATACTGAAGGCTGTGGTCTTTGATCTTCATTAGTAAGTGCTTCAAATCCTCTTCACTTTCAGCAAGCAAGGTTGTGTCATCTGCATAACGCAGGTTGTTAGTGAGTCTTCCTCCAATCCTGATACCCCATTCTTCTTCATATAGTCCAGCTTCTCATATTATCTGTTCAGCATACAGATTAAATAAGCATGGTGAAAGAATACAACCCTGACACACAGCTTTCCTGACTTTAAACCAATCAGTATTCCCTTGTTCTGTCCAAACAACTGCCTCTTGACCTATGTACAGGTTCCTCATGAGCACAATTGGAATTCCCATTCTTTGTAGTGTTATCCACAGTTTGTTATAATCCACAAAGTCGAATGCCTTTGCAAAGTCAATAAAACACAGGTAAAAATCCCTCTGGTATTCTCTGCTTTCAGCCAGAATCCATCTGACATCAGCAATGATATCCCTGTTTCCATGTCTTCGTCTGAAACTGGCCTGAATTTCTAGCAGTTCCCTGTCAATATACTACTACAGCCGTTTTTTAAAGATCTTCAGCAAAATTTTACTTTTGTGTGATATTAAGGATATTGTTCTATAATTTCCACATTGGTTGGATCACCTTTCTTGGGAATAGGCATAAATATGGATCTCTTCCAGTCAGTTGTCCAGGAAGCTGTCTTCCACATTTCTTGGCATAGATGAGTGAGCACCTCCAGCGATGCATCTGTTTGCTGAAACATCTCAATTGATATTCCATCAATTCCTGAAGCCTTGTTTTTCACCAATGCCTTCAGAGCAGCTTGGACTTCTTCCTTCAGTACCATCAGTTCCTGATCATATGCCACCTCTTGAAATGGTTGAAGATAGACTAATTTTTTTGGTATAATGACTCTGTGTATTCCTTCCATCTTCTTTTGAATCTTCCTGCGTCATTTAATATATTCCCCACAGAATCCTTCACTACTGCAACTAGAGGCTTGAATTTTTTCTTCAATTCTTTCAGCTTGAGAACCGCTGAGCGTGTTCTTCTCTTTTGGTTTTCCATCTCCAGCTCTTTGCACATGTCATTATAATACTTTACTTTGTCTTCTCGAGCTGCCCTTTGAAATCTTCTGTTCAGTTCTTTTACTTCATCAGTTCTTCCTTTTGCTTTAGCTGCTTGATTCTCAAGAGCAAATTTTAGAGTCTCCTCTGACATCCACCTTGGTCTTTCCTTTCTTTCCTGTCTTTTCAGTGACCTCTTGCTTTCTTCATGGATGATGTCCTTGATGTCATTCCACAACTCGTCTGGTCTTCGGTCACTCGTGTTCAATGCATCAAATCTATTCTTGAGATGGTCTCTAAATTCAGGTGGGATATACTCAAGGTCATATTTTGGCTCTCCTGGACTTCCTCTGATTTTCTTCAGTTTCAGCTTGAACTGTCATGTGAGCAATTGATGGTCTGTTCCACAGTCGACCCCTGGCGTGTTCTGACTGATGATATTGAGCTTTTCTTTCATCTCTTTCCACAGATGTAGTCAATTTGATTTCTGTGTGTTCCGTCTGGAGAGGTCCATGTGTATAGTCACCGTTTATGTTGGTGAAAGAAGGTATTTGCAATGAAGAAGTAGTTGGTCTTGCAAAATTCTATCATTTGATCTCCAGCATTGTTTCTATCACCAAGGCCATATTTTCCAACTACTGATCCTTCTTCTTTGTTTGCAACTTTTGCATTCCAATCGCCAGTAATTATCAATGCATCTTGATTGCATGTTCATCAATTTCAGACTGCAGTAGCTGATAAAAATCTTCTATTTCTTCATCTTTGGCCCTAGTGGTTGGTGCGTAAATTTGGATAATAGTTGTATTAACTGATCTTCCTTGTAGGCGTATGGATATTATCCTATTATTGACAGTGTTGTACTTCAGGATAGATCTTGAAATGTTCTTTTTGACAATGAATGCAACTTCATTCCTCTTCGAGTTGTCATTCCCAGCATAGTAGACTTTAAGATTGTCCCATTCGAAATGGCCAATACCAGTCCATTTCAGCTCACTGATATCGATGTTTATGCGTTCCATTTCATTTTTGAAGATTTCCAATTTTCTGATTCATACTTTGTACATTCCAGGTTCCAATTATTAATGGATGTTTGTAGCTGTTTCTTCTCATTTTGAGTCATACATCAGCAAATGAAGGTCCCGAAAGCTTTACTCCATCCACGTCATTAAAGTCAACTCTACTTTGAGGAGACAGCTCTTCCCCAGTCATCTTTTCAGAGCCTTCCAACCTGGGGGGCTCATCCTCCAGCACTACATCAGACAATGTTCCGCTGCTATTAGTAAGGTTTTCACTGGCTAATGCTTTTCAGAAGTAGACTGCTGGGTCCTTCTTCCTAGTCTGTCTTAGTCTGGAAGCTCAGCTGAAACCTGTCCTCCATGGGTGACCCTGCTGGTATCTGAATACCGGTGGCATAGCTTCCAGCATCACAGCAGCACGCAAGCCCCCACAGTACAACAAACTGACAGACATGTAGGGGAAGATATAATTAGAAGGCAGAATTTACTGATCTTGGTAACCTTACTGAACATGAAGGCAATGTAAAACGATATAGATTGTCTTCTATGTCTAAGCTACCAGATGGCTATTTCAACATCCTCAAAGAAAAGTGTAAGATGTGAGTCGGGCTGATGATTATTTCAGATTTTTGCTACTGGGGTATACAAGCAGAATATCCTGGGCAACAGCACACACAGATCTGGAGCTTGGGGGCTGATCTAAACGTTTGTTCCTCTCCCTTATTTTTCTACCCCTTCAAATTCTAACCTCTCTTCCTTTATTCTCTCCTCTAGTTTATTCTTTAGAAAGAAATTTTCTTAGAATCAGATCTCTGAAAAGAAAATATCAGAGGGGCACATTAGAACTGATGTTTTAAGATGTCAACCATTGAGTGCTCAGTGCTGACCATTGAAAGGGAAACATCTTGATCAGAAGTTCAGTCACTGAGGACAGAGATATATTTTCTTGTGGTTCAGAGGAAGGCTGAACTATTTGGCTATTTTCAGAAAGTTATTTTCTTATGGAGAAGCCTTGATGTCACCCAAAACAGGCTGAAGAATCACAAGAAAACACTTTCTCATAGAATAACTAGGGCTCTTGGCTTTTGTCCTTGGTAGAATACATGGAGAACTTTCTTTAAGAAGTCTATAGACCTTTATCTTCAAGTCCAACTTGATTTATGAACCGCCCAATTTTCAAAACCAATGAGTGGTGAATAGGTGCTACGGATTAAATTGTGGACCCCAGAAAGATGTGTTCAAGTCCTAACTCCCCGCACCTGTGAACACAATCTTGTTTGAAAATACGGTCTTTTAAAATGTTATCAGTTAACATGAGTTAATACTGAAGCAGACACGTCCCAATCCAGTGTGACTGGTGTCCTTATAAAAGAGGAGAAGAGCCACAGAAATAGAGACAGAGCAGAGATTTGGAGTGATGTGTTTATAAACCAAGGAACATTGAGGACCCCACCATCTGTCACCAGAAGCTAGGACATAGTAATGGAACACTGTCTCCCCCAAAAGGAATCAATATGGCTAAATCCTAATGATAGACTGTTCACCTCCAGAACTGTGAGACAATAAATTTCTGTTCCTACAAGACATCTGGCATAGTGGCTAAGTGCTATGGCTGCTAACCAAAAGGTCAGCAGTTCGAATCCACCAGGTGCTCCTTGGAAACTCTATGGGGCAGTTCTACTCTGCCCTATAGGGTCGCTATAGTCAGAATCAACTCAACGGCAGCTGGTTTGGTTTCTTGATTTTACAAGCCATCTAATTTGTGGTTCTTTGTCACAGCAGCCCAAGAAAACTAATATAACAGGAAAATATTTTACCCTGGGAATCTAACTGCTCCTATTTCATAAACCAAAACCCAAACCAAACCCATTGCTGTTAAGCTGGTTCTGACTCCTAGTGACCCTATTGGAGAGAGTAGAATTGCCTCATAGAATTTCCAAGGAGTACTTGAGGTATTCAAACTGCCGACCTTTTGGTTATTAGCCACCACATTTAACAACTATGCCTCCAGGGTTCCCTTTTTTTGTAAAGAGGGCAGAAAATTCTCTATCGATAGTATGATAAAAAAGCAACAATTGGATGATTCTGATCTGGTTTTCTGAAACAGTCCTACTTATGCTTCTCTTGGCCAGTAAACGTCTTTTCATAAACATTAATAATTGTAAAAAACACATCAGAATTTGTCATGCCCTTACTTAAAGCTCTTCAGTGACTCATAGATGAATGTACAAGGTCACCAGCATGGCACGTAAGGCTCCCTTTACAGATTACTCATCCCTTAACGCTTATCATTTGTCATTCTCACCACCCTCTCAAACCCATTGCCTTCAAAAGGTAAGAAAGTGGGTAAGACTTCCTAGTTAGAGAAAAAAATGACCCTCTTTAAATTTGGGATATATTCGCCCACAAAGCATTCTTTCTGCCCACTGGGAACAGATTGGAGAATATTCCCCCAAGGTCCAATTAGGGTAAGCCATTTGCTTTTTATTGTACTTTAGATGAAGACTTACAGAACAAACTAGTTTCTCATTAAACAGTATATGTATCGTTTTCATGACATTGGTTAACAACCCCAAGACATGTCAACACTCTCCCTTCTCAAACTTGGGTTCCCTATTACCTGCTTCCCTGTTCCCTTCTCCTTTTAGTCTTTGCCCCTGGGCTGGTGTGCCCCTTTAGTCTCTTTTTGTTTTATGGGCCTTTCAAATCTTTGGCTGAAGGGTGAACCTCAGGAGTGACTTCATTACAGAGCTGAAAGGGTGTCTGAGAGCCATGCTCTCAGGGTTTCTGTAGTCTCTGTCAGGCCAGCAAGTCTGGTCTTTCTTTTTGAGTTAGAATTTTGTTCTGTATTTTTCTCCAGCTCTGTCTGGGACCCTGTATAGTGATCCCTGTCAGAGCAGTCAGTGGTGGTAACCAGGCACCATCTAGTTGTACTGGACTCTGTCTGGTAGAGGCTGTGGTAGATGTGGTCCATTAGTCCTTTGGGCTGATCTTTCCCTTGTATCTTTAGTTTTCTTCATCCTCCCTTGCTCCTGAAACAGTGATACCAGTAGAGTATCTTAGATGACTGCTCACAGGCTTTTAAGACCCCAGACACTACTCACCAAAGTAGAATGTAGAACATTTTCTTTGTAAATTATGTTCTGCCAATTGAGCTAGATGTTCCCCGAGACCATGGTCCCCACAGCCCTCAGTCCAGCAATTTGCTCCCTCAGGGAGTTCAAGTGTGTCTATGGAGCTTCTATGACCTTGCCTTGGACAAGTTGTGTTGGCTTCACCAGTAGAGTAAGACATTTTTTGAAGAATGAGTTATCCAAAGTGGAAATACTCCCTTTCAAGGGTTTTTTGTAAATAAGAGCTTGGTGTGTTGTGAAATGTACTGGTTTGGAATCAGGAGAACTGGGCCCCACGTCTAACTCAAATACCTCCTAGCAGTGTGCCCTTGACAAGTTACAAAGTGCCTCCAAGCCTCTGCCATCTCATTTGTAGTAGTGAGCTAATGATGCGTACCTCACAGAGTCGTTGGGAAGATTAATTAAGATAGTGTATGTGAAAGTGGCTGGCCCACAGAAATCACTTAATAAATATTACTTGAATCTAAACCAATGTGAAACTCTGTATAACTCCGTATAGAAAGGCAATTTCTCTGACCAAACTGATCATCTCTCTACCTCAGTTCTCACCCTACAATTTTTTTTTCCCATTTTTACCCTTTGACTTAGTAGCCCTGAATGCAGTCTTCCTTTCATTTTATTGTATTATTACTATTATTTTCTGTTAGGCCTAAAAAATTTCTGTTGAATATGATTTCCTTAAGGTTTTTTTTTTTTTTTTCCCTTCTGGAAAAGAGGACTTTTTGAAACAAAAACCCAGACTTTGTCAGGCTTTCGGACACATAGGTGACAGAAATGTAAAGGGAGCCTGACTTTCCAAAGCTGGTCCCAGGAAGCAAATGTCAGCTCTGTTGTGAATGTCTAGGGTAGTGTGTCTCTCCCTGGAACAAATCAACACCCACAAAGCTCTTCTGTAGACTCAGATGGCCATTTCTGGCTAATAAACCCATTCTGTCACCTCCATTAGGGCTCTGGAAACTGGCTGAGCTCTTATGTGGTTCCCTGTAAATTTCAAAGTGTGTCTTCAGCTGCTAAAGGTCAAGTGCCACCAGTCCTGTTGACTTTAATTAGTCTCCTGCCTTGGGCTTGATGAGGAAAGTGGAAAAATGCGAGCTCTCATGTACCATACCGGGCCTCCTCAAGCTCTCACTTTTCCCGTTAAGCTTTGCCACCAGCCCATTCCTTTGGGCAAGGGTTTCTATGGACCTTACGGAGAACTCACAATGGAAACTAGAATTGTGCTTGTTTTTCTCTTTTCCCTCTCTTTCTTCCTTTCTTGGGATTGTACCAAAAATCATTTGACTGTTTCCTTTTTACCATGAGAGAACAAGATCATGTTCTTTCAACATTACCCAAGCCATCAGATTCAAATAGAAAGATCTGAAAGTTTCTTTTTAAAATGGTAGAGACATGATGTTCACAGTAGGAACAAAAAAGCTCAGATCCTGACAGACACTATGAACTTTCATGGCATAAAGGACAGAGCCCAGATTTTCAGATCAATGGGGTTCAAGTCCAAATCCCATCTCTACTTCTCACAAGTTACTCACTCTCTTTGAGTCTTGGTTTTCTCATTAATCAAAAAGGAATAAACATATCTACCCCATATAATCCTCACCTGAGAACTAAGTGAGATGATAAGAACTTGAAGAATCTGAACTCTTATGAATCCACCCCTCCATCTCTTGCTTCAATTACATTGCTTTACTTTTTTCATTGTGCCATGTTTTTTTCCAACTCAAGGCCATCACATACACTGTAATCTCTGCATGGCATATTTGTTAGTCTGTGCCCTTCTACAGGAAACCCTGGTGGCGTAGTGGTTAAGTGATATGACTGCTAACCAAAGGGTCGGCAGTTTGGATCCACCAGGCGCTCCTTGGAAACTATATGGGGCAGTTCTACTCTGTCCTATGGGGTCGCTATGAGTCGGAATCGACTCATCGGCACTGGGTTTGGTTTTTTTGGTTTATCCTTCTACAAGACCTCTGAATATTCCTCAGATTCTAAACATAATATCCTCTTAGGTGTCTTTCATGACTTTCCAAGTTGAAAGGTGACTCCCTACCATACACTCACATGGATCTCATGACTTCACTTTCAACTACAGGATAAAATTCAAAGGCCTTAGCATGACTGCCTTAGTTATCTACTGTTGCTGTAACAGAAATACCACAAGTGATGACTTTAACAAACAGAAATTTGTTTTCTCATAATACAGGAGGTTAGAAGTCTGAATTCAGGTTACTGATTCTAGGGGAAGGTTTTCTGTCTCTGTTGTGTCTCCTGAGCTTCTGCTCCTAGGCTATCTACATGTTCTTGGCATCTCTCTTCCTCTGCCTCTGTTTGCTAGCTTATGTTTAATCTCTTTTATATCTCAAAAGAGATTAATTCAAGACACACCCTACACTAATGCTGCCTCATTAAAATAAGAAAGAGGACCCATTCCTAAATTGAGATTATAACCACAGGCATAGAGGTTAGGATTTACGATACATATTTTGAGGGGACACAATTCAATCAGTAAAATTTCACCCTTTGGCCCCCAAAATTAATGTCCTTGCCACATGCAAAACACGTTCATCCCATCACATTATCCCAAAAGTCTTAAATCAACTCCAAGTCCAAAACCTGGTCTTCTGAATCATCTAAACAAAATGTGGATGAGACTTTAGGCATATTCCATCCTGGGGCAAAATTTATTTTGATGTGTGAGCCAGTGAAATATAGATTACAAGTTATCTATTTCCAAAATACTATGGTGGAACAGGCACAAGGTAGACATTTCCATTATAAATCAAAAAATAAAAATAAAAAATAGAGGGAAAGAAGGGACAATGGGCGCCAAGCAAGTCCAAAACCCAGCAGAACAATTTATGTTAGCTCTCAAGCCTTGGAAATTATACTCTGTTCTCTGAGGCCATCTGGGCAATGGCTCCACCCTCCACAGTCTGGGTATTGGCCATGCTGACTGGTTTCTTTGTGGAGGCTCCTCGGTCCTGGGTTTCAGCTCTGCCTTCCAGGCCTGGTATGGCAACTCTGCTTCCTGGATGGTAGGTGGCCCCACATTTCCTAGTCCATCTAGTCCATATTTCCTAGCCCATCCTAGTTCAGCACTTTGACCCCAGCAGACCCCGTTCTTTTACCCGTTGGGCATGGCAGCCCTGCCCCCTCAGCTCTGGACAGCAGCCCCATCCTCCAGTACCAAGTTGGCAGAAGATATGACTTTTTGAAACCTAGGAAGCTGTGTGGCCTCACCCTTTGAGACTGAGGAGACATTGGCCCTCATTCTTTGAAACTGAGAAAGGCCTGCTTCCTGTGCTCCTTCCAACAGTTCTGCTGATCTTTGAGCTGCTCCAGGAATGTCCTTTTCTTTTCTTGGAGGACAACAGATGTAGCTCTTTTGGCCTGATTCCCACCTGTAGAATTTCAAGAGGCAGTTAGCATTCTTTCCTTTCATACTTTCTCTGTCCCCTTCAGTCTAAGCTGATGGGTTTTCTGCTGTGGTAGTTGGTTAGATCTATCAGTTACAGGCTTAATTTCTTTAACAAAAGATTGAATAGCCCTGTCCTTGGTGAACATTTTAGAACATGTGTCCTTAATTCACACAACAGAATTTTCTAAATCTTTAAGTTATTTTCATTTTGCACAGTTCATTTTTAAGCTCATCTCTTTCCTCTTGCATTTTACCACAACGGCAAGGAGGAACCATGTGACCTCTTTAAGATCTTGCTTAGAAATCTCATCAGCCAGATATACAAGCTCATCACTTTCAAGATCTGCCTTCCATCAAACATTTGAACATAATTCAGGCAAGTTCTTTACCACTGCATAAAAACATCACCTTTCCTCCATTGTCCAATCACATGTTTATCATTTTCTTTTAAAGCCTCATAAGAAGCACATTTGAAGTCCACATTTCTAGCAACATTCTATTGCTGGTGCCACATGTATTCTCTAAGACAGTAGAGACTTTCTCTATAGCTCTCCTCACTTCCTTCTGAGGCCTCACCATAATTGCCTTCGACGTCCATTATTTTACCAACGGTCTCTTCAAGGCAATCTATGCTTTGCTATTAGGTAACTTAAAAAATTTCCAGCCTCTACATTACCCAATTCCAAAACCACTTCCACATTGCAGGTATCTGTTAGAACAGTGCTCCATTCCTGGTATCAAATTCTGTCTTAATTATCTAGTTCTGCTAAAACAGAAATACCACAAGTGGAAGGCTTTAACAGAAATTTATTTTTTCCCAGTTTAGGATGCTAGAAGTCCGAATTCAGGGCACTGGCTCTGGGGGAAGTCTTTCTCTTTCTGTTGGCTGTAGAGGAAGATCCTTGTCTCTTCATACTTTGCTCCTGAGCAACCTGCGCGTGGCATCCCTCTTCCCTCGTCTCACTTTACTAGCTATGTTTAATCTCTTTTATATCTCAAAAGAGAGTGACTCAAGATATGCCCTACACTAATGCTGCCTCATTGATTTAAGGAAAACACTCTATTCCCAAATGAGGTTATAAACACAGGCATAGAGGTTAGAATTTACAACACGTATTTTAGGGGGACACACTTAAATCCATAACGGTTGCATATACCGTACCATTTGCCATGGAGATGATTCTGGTTCTCGGTGGCCTCATGTGTGTCAGAGTAGAACTGTGTTTGATAAGGCTTTCGATGACTGATTTTTCAGAAGTAGATCACCAGGCCTTCCTTCTGAGGTGCTTCTGGGTGACCTTGAACCATCAATCTTTTGGTTAGCAGCCAAGTGTCCTAACCATTTGTGCCCCCTGAGACTCCTTTTATGTGATTCCTGTATACTCTTCCAGTCTCATCTCTTACCGCTTCTTGTTCCACTCAAGTTTGTATCTCTTTAGAGGACATGACTTAGCTCACATGTTGTATTAAATTGCATATCTTCCTTTATGAGTCGCTTTAGCTATCTCCTTCACTGTCAAGATTTCCACTTCCTCAACTCTAGTCTCCCATAAGCCTCTGTGTTTACTTCTATCGCAGCACTTATCTTGCTGGGTAATAATGACCTGTTCACACATCTATCTCACCAGGGTGCAAACTCTTGGAGGGCAGAGATTTTTTCTTGCCTATTTTCATAACGTTATTTCCTATTGCAATGTCTATTATACAACAGAGTTGATCGCTCCTTCGTAAGATAAATAAATATTAATATGTCCTGCTAGGCTAAGGTATTAGTTTACAATCTCCCTCATTAATCTTTTTCTATGGCCATTGTAGCCTTAAAACCACCTCATCTTCTCAGTCCAACTCTCAGAGACAGAATTTCTTTTATTTGCTATAGATGCCTCCATGCTTTAAGGGAAATATCTGTAAACTAAGGATATTTTTATCACAAGAAAAAAATACCTGATTTAATTAGGTTAGCAATAGAGAAGAATTTTGAATTGTTTACTTTTGATGTGTTTGTTAGAACAGCATGGCTTAAACTGACCTATTTGAACCATCTGCATAATCATCACTTTAGTTTCTTTTTAAAAGTGCAGATTCCTGAGCCCCCTCCAGACCTATAGCATCACAATTTCTAGAAACAGAGCTTAGTAATCTTCACTCTTAATGTCCTCTCAGAATCCTTAGCTACATCAAGGGAGTGTCCAACCTGACAGATGCATTGACAATGCAAATTACCTGACCTGTCTCCTAATTATCACTAGTATATATTTTCCATGCTAAGTTTCTAAACTCAAAGAGTTTTAGTTGTTTTATATATATGTATATATACATGCATGTGTGTGTACATATTTCAACTGGGAATATCGGCCCACTTTGATTCTCAGATCACCAGTCCCATACATGTATCAATTTATTCACTCATTCATTCAAAACAAATTTGTTGAATGTCAACTATGTGACAATAACTGTTTTGAATGCTCAGAATAAAACAGTGATTGAATACAAGACCCTGACTTTTTGAGGCTTACTTTGCAGTACAGGTGTTACAGTTAAAAAATATAATAAAAAGTAAACAAAATGACATTAAATTACATAACGAAAAATAAAACAGGGTAAGGAAGAAAGAAGAAGATAACATTTTATCAAAGACCTAAAAAACCTGAGGGAATGATCCAATCAGTTTTCCAGGGAGAAAAGTACTAGGCAGAGTAAATACCAATAATCTGAGAGATGGGAGCATGCTTGGCATGTTTAAGAGTCATCAAGGAGACTAGCATGCCTGGAGTTGGTGAGCAACAGGGAGAGTAGTAAAAGAAGAAACCAACCATGTAGAGCCATGGAACACTGAAAGGATTTGGGTTTTTATTTTTTAGATGGGACACTATTGGTGAAAACTAAACAGCAAGTGAGCTCACCCGAATTACTCCCTTTCAAAAGGCTCACTCTGGTTGCTGTCTTGAGAACAGATGGTAGAGAATTGTGACTATAACATGGCTTCGAGCCAGTTTGAACCGGTTCAGTCATGACCAATGAAGCAAAACCTGAATAGGCCCGGATTTTTACAATTTGGGTCATCTGGAGTAATAACTGGAATGGGAAAAATTAAAGTTTGAAGCCCTGGAATTGGAGACTAGGAAGAGACATAGTGAACCTTTTCAGGAGCCTGATGAATGGGATTGGATTATTGGTAGGATTGCGGAGAGTGACACACATGCAAAGCAGTAGGATGGGCTGTCATCTCTGAGCGGGGTACTACTGTTTCCAACCCTGCTCAAAATCCTACCATAAGAGATTTGGTTGCTATGCAACATGTACGCTGCCCTTGTTTTCTAAGAGGGAGATTAGGTTTCTAGCAGGGTGTTGACCCATGATATTTTCTATTCTGATTATCACTCTGATTCACCCTGATTTAAAAAATTCAAGTCAGCTCTGGTTTTGCTTCCTCAGCCATGACTGAACTGGAAAGAACAAGTTCAAAGCCCTGGAATATAAATAAGGGGGCAAATTAAGATGCTATTTCAGTAATCATATGAGTGATGAGGTGACCCAAACCAGAGGAGTAGCAGGCATACAGTAACAAGTGATTATATCTTGGGTATAGTTTGAAGATAAAGCCAATTGGATTTTCTGGGGAACGAAATATGGGTTATTAAAAAAATAGAGGACAGATACTTGATGCTGGAGTTTGAACAAGTGGAAGGATGGAGTTGCCATTGGCTGAGATGGTCCAGACTGTGAGAAGCACATGTTTAGGGGAGGAGGAGTGGAGTGGGGCCAGTGAGGAGTTCTGTTTTTGATATGCTCTTTTAAGGTGCCTATTAAACATCAAAAAGGGGGTGTCAAGTGGGTAGTTAAATATATGAGTCTGCAGTTCAAGGGAGAAAAAGGTCAGGGCTGGAGATATACATTTGCGAGTTATCAGGGTAGAGATGCTATTTAAGGAGGGAGACCAGATGATATCACCTAGGGAGTGGGTGTAGATGGAGAACAGAAGTGGTCTGGGAACTAAGACTGGGAGCACTTCTTAGAAGTCGGGGAGATAAGAAAAAATC
The DNA here is from genome assembly GCF_024166365.1 of Elephas maximus indicus. Classification (NCBI taxonomy): domain Eukaryota; kingdom Metazoa; phylum Chordata; class Mammalia; order Proboscidea; family Elephantidae; genus Elephas; species Elephas maximus. Next base: position 16,755,833 of record NC_064830.1, read on the forward strand.
AGCAACGGACACCTAAAAAGAATGGCGTGCTCATGAGAAAGAGGAAAACAAAAAAGCATTCACTGTCCTGAAACCAGGTAGAAAAATATTTTAAGAAGGAGAATTGTTAAATATGTTAGATATTGCTTCCAAGGCAAGTAAGATGAGGATGGAGAACTGAACATTGATAAAAATTGTTTCTGTATAGTGTGTGGCACATTTTATTCAAGTGAGTTCAAAAGATAATGGTAGAAGATGGGAAAATAGTGAATAAGGATAAGACTTTGAAGGGAATGGCAATCCAGGACAGTTGAGACATGAAGCTGTAGCTAAGGGATTGAAATGATTTTTTTTTTAAATATTTAAAATACTATATATAAATTGTATACTCATGGGAAAGATTCAGTAGAAGCACAAAAAATGAAGAACGTTAGGGAAATAAGAGAAAATTACTGGACAATGATTTGAATAGGCAAGAGGGGATAGAATTTATACATAAGTGATTACTCAGAGATTACTAACTTGGATATAAATATGTATTCACGCAAGTAACATATACCTGTGGTTTTGACTATGTTCAAGTAATCCATTTTTATGGACCTCATGAGGTATAGCTGTCAAGGTAGCTGTGGTTAGAGCAGAATGAGTTAAATGCCAGGACAGGAAGGTTTGACTTATCCCAGGTGATAAGTCTACAATTACATAATATGATACATGGGTTTTCATTGTTCGGTGTATAAGATGAGGTGGTTGAGCTAGTTGATCACATATATGCCAATTCCTGGTTCTTTTACCAATATAGATACAAGAGGAAAAAAAAAAAAAAGACGATATTCTGCAGTAGGGTACAATGGTGGATAAATGCAACTTTTTTGTTGTTGTTAGGTGCTGTGGAATCAATTCTGGCTCGTAGCAACCCCATGTGACAGAGTAGAACTGTCCCATAGAGTTTTCTTGGCTGTTATCTTTATGGAAGCAAATCACCAGGTCTTTCTTCCACAGAAGAGCTGTATGGATTCGAACTGAAAACTTTTCAGTTAGCACCCCAGCATTTAACTCTTTGTGCCACCAGGACTCCTTAATGCAACTTTAGAGTCTTAAAAATTGTATGGAGAAATTGTGGATTTTTCTAATGCTACTGGGTAACAGACATTTTTCAAGCAAAAAAAAAAAAAGTAAAATTCTTCTTTGCACTTATATAAAATTATGTTAGTTATGAACAAACTATTAGTCAAATCATGACACACATGTAGAACTAACTGTGACAGGAAGAACTAAAAGATCTCTATGTTACATTGCAGGTTTTAATTTCTTTGATGTAAAATTATACCTACCACTTCTTTGCGTATTTATCTATTGGGAAATTTTGTGAATTTCATCTGTATTTCCAAGGGTATATTGACTTTCTTCTAAGTATACCTGTTAGAAAAGGAAGGTTCTTCTAAGCCACCCAAACACGTGTAGTATAGAAAGCACCAAGAAGCATAGAGAACTTTAGAAATTTATTTGGTATTCTGAAACACTAAAGAAATTAGCAAATTTTCTTCTCTGCTGAATGCATGTTTCAAGGAAGTCATCGCATAAAATCTCTTGCCTGCAAGTCCAGTAATGAAATCAACCAATATTTAAATTTTCTCGAAGAGAATGAGAAGCCACACTTATTGGGGTGATTTCACACAGCAATGACTTCCAGAAGGCAGGAGGTCATGTTAACACTTTTCCAGAGGTAGAGGAATACTATGAGAAGCAGAGATATAGCTGGAACTAGAATCTAGGACAACTAATTCCAGTTCTCATGTTGGAATCTTCTTGTCTGTTCTAACACTGACCGTCCATGTCATTTTTACCTCTAATAAATTTTCAAATTGTTGTCTTCATGAAACATATATAACACCCAGCATTGTGAGAAGTTGGCTTGAGAGCATACACATCAAATGACATGATTTTATTAAAAGAACTATAAATGAATAAATGTCCTGTAACCAATGCTTTACACCCTTGATTAAAAGTCTTTTGTCTATAGAGAGTGAGCAGATACTATCACACCAATAAAATATGATGAAACTTGACTCTATCAAATAAGAGCAGAGTATTTGGTACAGAATCCTGTTGCTGGCTTCCTAAGAGAGAAAGAAATATGTCATGTACAAAGGTGGAAATGGTCAGTAACCAAGATAAGTGATATATTAGCATAATACTTTTAGAAATCAAAATTAATGCAAAAAACCTTCATGAATAAAACATTAAAAAAATTTAATAAAGAAGAGATTGATATTACTGATTTTTACTTTTGCCTCAGGTTCCAATGGCTCTACCTGGGCTCTGTTCCTCATCCTATCTTCACCCTAGCTCCAGGCCTGCCTTAGTTTCAAGGCCCAGGGCACTGGCGCAGCAACTAAACCCCCTCCTAATCTGTTCAGTTTCAGGCTTGGCATAGAGGTAGGGTAAGCTAGGTCCCATTCTAGAAAAGGAAGACTGTAGTGGAACCAAGAAAAGCTGTTATTTTACTTGCTGAGAGCTATCATTTATTTTTCTCCGTGCTTCCAAGTTATCAGTTTTATCAGTTACTTCTCGTTTTGCCCAAGTCTCCATTAATAAACTTCTTGATTTATACATTCAAAAATTACTTTTGCTTCTTTTCAAAAATTCATTAAAAAAAACAAACAAACACTCTTTTTTCCAGCTCTGCTCATCTACACCTCCATCCTCCAAGCTTTCTGAGAATCTTTAATGTGTGTCTTATTTCAGTATTTATACTTATGAGTGTTTTTGTTCTCCAAGACTTAAACTTGTATAACAGCTCCAGACACACCTATTAACTCCTCACTTACTTGGGATTCAACCAGCCCTCACTGGGTTGGTTCTTCTTCCTTTTTGAATATTATATTTTTCAATCAAAAAGGTGAAGAATTCAGAGATGAGAAATTCCTCTTTTTTTTTTTTGTACTTATTTGTTGTACTTTAGATAAAGGGTTACAGAACATAGTTTCTCATTAAACAGTTAGTACACATATTGTTTTATAACATTGGTTAACAAACCCATGACATGTCAACACTCTCTCTTCTCAACTTTGGGTTCCCTATTACCAGCTTTCCTGTCTGTTCCTGCCTTCTTCTCCTTGCCCCTGGGCTGTTGTGCCCCTTTAGTCTCATTTTCTTTTATGGACCTGTTTAATTCTTGTCTAAGGGATGAACTTCAGGAATGACTTCATTACAGAGCTCAAAGGGTGTTTGGAGGCCATACTCTCAGGGTGCCTCAAGTCTCTGTCAGATCAGTAAGTCTGGTCTTTTTTTGTGAGTTTGAATTTTGTGCTACATTTTTCTACAGCTTTGTCCTGGACCCTCTACTGTGATCCCTGTCAGAGCAGTCATTGGTGGTAGCCAGACATCATCTAGTTGTACCGGACTCAAGTCTGGTGGAGGCTGTGGTAGTTGCAGTCCATCAGTCCTTTGGACTAATCTTTCCCTTGTATCTTTAGTTTTCTTCATTCTCCCTTGCTCCTGAAGGGGTGAGACCAGTGGAGTATCTTGGATGGCCACTCGCAGGCTTTTAAGACCCCAGACGCTACTCACCAAAGTAGTATGTAGAACATCTACTTTTTAAACTATGTTATGTCACTTGAGCTAGGTGCTCCCTGAGACCATGGTCCCCACAGCCCTCAGCCCAGCAATTTGGTCCCTCAGGGACTTTGGATGTGTGAATGGAGCTACCATGATCTTGCCTTGGACAAGTTGTGCTGGCTTCCCCAGTATTGTGTACTTTCTTCACAATACTGTGTACCTTCACCAAAGTTACCACTTATCTATTGTCTCTTAGTGTTTTTCCATCCCCACCCCTCCTGTCCCTGGTAACCATCAAAGATTGTTTCTTTTTTGTGTATAAGCCTTTTAATGAGTTTTTGCAGTAGTGGTCTCATGCAATATTTGTCCTTTTGTGATCGACTTATTTCATTTGGCATAATGCCCTCTGGATTCATCCATGTGATGATATGCTTCAAAGAGTCATCATTGTTCTTTATTGTTGCATAATACTCCATTGTGTGTATGTACCATAGTTTGTTTACCCATTCTTCTGCTGATGGGCATCTAGGTTGTTTCCACCTTTTTGCTACCGTGAACAATGCTGCAATGAACATGGTGTGCATATGTCTATTCATGTGACAACTCATTTCTCTAGGATATTTTCCTAGCGGTGGGATTGCTGGAACACATGGTATTTCTATTTCTGGCTTTCTAAGGAAGTGCCATATCATTTTCCAAAATGGTTGTATCATTTTACATTCCCACCAGCAGTGCCTAAGAGTTTTGATCTCCCTGCAGCCTTTGCAACATTTGTTATTATTTTTTTGATTCCCGCCAGTAATGCCTGGGTGAGATGGTATCTCATTGTGGTTTTGATTTACATTTCTCTAATGGCTGCTGTGGCTGCTAACCAGAAGTTCGGCAGTTCGAATCCACTAGGCGCTCCTTGGAAACTCTATGGAGCAGTTCTACTCTGTCCTATAGGGTAGCTATAAGTCAGAATTGACTTCATGGCAACTTTTTTTTTCTTTTAAATGGCTAGCAATTGAGAGCATTTCCTCATGTGTCTGTTGGCCGCTTGAATGTCTTTTTTGGTAAAGCAAGTGTTCTAGAGATGAGAATTTTTATTTACTGACTCTGGGGATGCTTAAATATGATTAAAAATTAAAATTATTCCATATAATGCTAGGCAGTATATCAATGTGTGTCTGTGTGTGCATACATGCACTTACTTCTGATTTTCTAAGCCCTGGAAAAATGGCATGGTGTTAGTGAAAAGAAAATTTAAAAGATCAGTTTTGGTAATGCAGTAATTATGGAATCGCTTATATTGGACCAATTGCTCTAGAAAATTGTTGCTCTATGTATTTGATTTCACTGGAGAGTGAGCAAAAACGGGTAGAAACTAGAGTCATTCATCCAGGGAAATGGTTGAAATCTCCACTGAAGGGAAGGGAAGTATACCAGATGAGAATCACATTTACAAGTCGTTTCCCTAGGACTGTCCCAGTTCGCACAGCACAGAAAGGCTAGAACTCAAGCAGAAAGTTAGGAAGTTATAGACTTGAGGTGTCCGCGAATGGAGTCTGGCGCTGCCAGAAAAGCTGGGGATTCAAACATCTATTTAAAATCTGGGAATTTTACTGTACGTACATTTTCGTTCAATAACAAGGCTAAAAGTCTAGAAATTAATTCTGGATCTCTTTGCTGTGTAAACTTACACAAATCATATGATCTCTCTGAGCTCTAGTTTCCTTATCTGAAAAACATACTGAGTGTTACTTATCAAAACTTTCCTTGTGCCAGACCCTCTCCTAGCAACTTCACAAACATTATCAACTCAAAACCTCACAATAATCCTACAAGGAAAATTTAATTATGCTACTTGACCAAGATCAAGAATTGGAACCTAGGTTAGCTGCATATCATGATTCACATAGTTATCGCTATAATGTTTACTGCATTCCATTATAAAATTGTCGGGGGGATCACGTTTAAAAGGTGTTATAAATTGGTAAGATGTTTTATGATTTTGTATTAATGTTACTACTTAATGGGATTTTTGTCATTTCTAATCCTGAGGAGACAATTCATCCCAATGTTGGAGGCACTGAGAGGACCATCAAGGGGCAGAGCCAGATGTCTTGGCTAGAATCTTCTCAGTCTCCAAAGCTTTATCTCATGGTGAGGTCTGATTCGTATGTTCTTTCCACCCACCTGTGTTTGAAGGTGCTTGATTTGGTAACAACTCTGAGAACTTTCCACTTTTCTGCCCTTGTGTCACGGAACTGATACTCTTAAAACTCCAAAGAGTGAAGCAAGCAGCTGGATAGAAGTAAAGACACATTTGCAAGATGCTGTGTGCGGTGCTTTTTTATCCCCCCCTTTTTCCCTGAATGCAGAGAGAGTGCAGTGTGACTAATTACACCAGAGAGGAAAGCAGAAGCTCTCAAGTTAAAGTATTTTGGTAATCATGTTTACTGCGGGTAAAGTACGTCTGCATTAAATAAGTCAAAACACAGTGCGTAAAATTTGGAATGATTCCTTGAGCACTGCAAGGACGGAGTTAGATGTAGAAATGATATAATGTCCAAGTCGAAACACTATAAGTGAAGATAAACCATCTGTTTCAACTAACTCTGATCCACTTGAAAATGCTAATTGTATGGCAGCAGAATGATTAAACTACATTAAAAAAAAAAAAAACTTTTCAATAAGAGATGTACTGCATTGTTCAGCAAGATTGGGCTATCCACAGATGGAAGGAATGTTATTACTTAAATTAGGTGACCAGCAGTGTCTTAGTCAGAGTCATAGGCTCTTTGAGTCCTTATCGATCGTTCAGCTTCTTCTTTGCCTTCCCTATCTTTACAGATGGTTGAGAGAAGGTAATTAATTTTGCCAAAGGCCCACAGCTATTTATGAGACCCAGAACCAAAACACAGGTTTCCCTACTCCAGATTAGGTGCCCTTTCACAGCCTCCTTTTGGAAAGAAGATAGGAAAATGCACAGATGCATGATGTTAGAGCTGAAAGAGACCTTAAGAAGCTTCTAGATGTAGAGCTTCAACCCCTCCTTTTATGGGCAAAGCACTAAGGGTAGGTAAAGAGTCACTGCTTACTCCACCAAAAAAACGTATGAAATGAAAATATTCATACAGATATCCTGCTCTTCAAAGGGAGCAGGGAAAGGTCTCACCATGGACTTTAACCCAAGGAACAGCTTTCCCTTTCAATGTCAACATTGACGATGTCACCAATGATATGATGGATACAATAACTATGACAATCTATTTTTGAGAACTCACGGTATAACCACTGAGCACTTGACATAACCCAGTGCCGTTGGTACTTGACATACATTATTCCATTTAATGCTGCCAGAACATCTGAGGCTGGCATTATTATTGTCGTTTTATTCCCATTCTGGAGCTGAGGCTACTGGGACTCAGAGAAAGTAAGTGATACATTGATCGTCACAAAGCTATAGGAAGCAGGACTCACAAGAAGCTATGGGACAGCACCAAGTGAAAAGCCTGTGCATTTCTTCCTGAAAATACAGTTTGCTTCTTTGTACGGGAAGCTTGGGTCAGGCTGACAGAAAAAGTCCTCATCTCTGACCAATTCCTGAAAAACGTCCTCTCCTAGATGATTCCATTGGGGATCTCTTTTCCTTAAAAAAGAACCTGTTGCTGTTGAGTCAATTCCAACTCATAGCAACCCTGTAGGACAGAGTAGAACTGCCCCACAGAGTTTCCAAGGAGTGCCTGGTGGATTCGAACTGCTGACTTTTTGGTTAGCAGCCATAGCACTTAACCACTAGGCCACAAGGTTTCCAAAAATATGGAACGCTTCACCAATTTGTGTGTCATCCTTGTGCAGGGATCATGCTGATCTTCTCTGTATTGTTTCAATTTTAGTATATGTACTGCCACAGCGAGCACTTCCTTAAAAAGAATAAGCACATTTCCAAACTCTCCACAAAGGTACCTGCATCCTCAGTGGAGCCCTGGTCTGTGCTTTTGTCATGTGCTCTGAGCTGTATCTCTGATTCTTGTGGTCCCCAGAGTGGACTAATGTTCTGAGTCTCAGCCATTACCACCATCATCAGTGTCAGAACAAAAAGCTGGGCACAGCTTGTTAAGAAGCCAAGAGAATATTCCGTCTTCAACTGGGGGGAACTAATGGCTGCCAAATACATACCATTTACTCAGGCAAGGGATTTCAACTGACAGGGCAGGTTCCTCAAAGAGGGAAGTGATTAGGGCCTGGGAAGTGAGAAGACCTGATGTGGGAGAAGCAAGAAGCCGGCGGGGAGATAACTTGGGCTAACATACAGGAAAGTAATAAAATGGTAGAAAGGTGACAGCCAAAGCTGCTTTGGTTAGAAAGAAAACAAAGAACTAAAAATCAATCAGCAAAACATTTGTTGTTGGAACATCTTTATTCCAAAGATTTCAGGGCAATAAGTCCTGGTGACAATGACTTTCTTGTGAATCATTTTCTTTAGAGTTTTCATTGAGAATTTAAGGCAGGTAATGCAGGCCGATAAATCAAATTTTATGGTGTAGAAAGCATAGATAGATGTCTAACCTGGAAGAGTGTGGCCAGATGTAACAATGTGGCTGAGATTGGCAAGGCCTGGCTTTACGCCCTGGCTTGGGCCGACTAACTGGTTCTGAGGCCCTGGGAAAAGCTAATGAACTCTCTGAGTTGCAGTCTCTATATCTGTAATATATAGAGCATTATTCTGACCTAGTGGGTTGTGACAATTCAATGAGGTAATATCTGGAAGTGCCTAGAATGGAGCTGGACACTTATTAGACGCTTAACAACTGTTTTAGGATAATAAGAAAGAATTGCATCACAAGACAGCAACAACTGGGGAACAGGGCTTCTGTTTGTAATTAACTCCTCCTTCTTCTAGGCTGCAAAGTCAGTTTACATAAGCATCATGAGAGACATCTACAGAAGAAGGGGCTGTATGATGATGTACAGAAATAAACCACTGACGCTTGACATTGTATGGAAAACTATTGAACAAGCGTGGTTCAAGTGAGATGGCTGGTTTAAGTGGAAAATCAGCTACTATGTAGAGTTACCACATTGCCCATGGAGCAACCTTGGGATTCTGCTGAGGAAACAAATAGTGGGTCCCTGACACCAAGGAGGAGAAAAATAGGAAGGGAGATCATTGTGGGTATAACTTCTATTCACTCCTAGAAGAGGGTGTTCCAGGTGTTAAGCTGCTGACATTATCTTGGCTGTGAACCACCTCCCCTTCAAATGCTTTTTCTGACTCACATCATTCAAAAATTCCTCTGATAGCTGGAAAATTTTTTATGTTTCAGCCCCACCTCTCTTTTCAGCCATATGGATCCTTTGGCAGGGTTTCAGGAGGGCTTGAGGGCTGGGAAAGGGGAACGATATTTACTGAATGGCAACACCTCATTTGCTGTGTACATTGCACATATATTCTCACCACATCCACATGAGAGTCATTCTTATCCCAGTTTTTAAATGAGAACAGTCTCACAAAATGGTTTGCCTATAGAGATACAAGGTCCCTGGGTGGCACAAATGGATTGTGCTTGACAATTAAGCTAGAGGTTGGTGGTTCGAACCCACTCAGAATCTTCATGGAAGAAAGGCCTGAGGATCTGCTTTCCTAAAGATTACAACCCAGGAAACCCTATGGAGCAGCTCTACTCTGTAACACGTGGAGTCTCCATGAGTCCAAATCAACTCAATAGTAAAGGTTTTTTTTTTTTTTTTTTAGGGAGAGAGAGAGAGCTAGCTAATTTAGTAGCAAAGTTCGGATTTAAACCTTAGCCTAATGTCAAAATCCATGTTCTTTACATTCTAATCATATTAATAAAATAACAAAAACTGACATTTACATATGTGCCACGTGTGATGATTAGAGTTGTGTGTCAACTTGACTGGGCCGTGATCCTCAGTGGTTTGGCAGTTACAATGTAGTTTGGTGTCTTTTTAATGAGGTAACCACCTCCATAATGAGATCTGATATAATGTGATCACCACCATGATGAGATCTGTTGTAAACAGCCAATTAGTTGAAGGGGAGTTTCCTTGAGAGTGTGACCTGCATTCAATATAAGTGGACTTTCTGGCAAGGCTCACTGGCTTTTGCTCACTCTGGATCTTGCAGCTGGCACCTGTTCATCTGACTTCTGGTTCTTGGGACTTGAGCTCCCAGTTTACCTGCCATCTTACCTGCTATCTTACCTGCTGATCTTGAGTTTCATTGTTCTCCACAGCCTGTGAGCCAGAGGTATCCTACCTGACCTCCTAACCGTGAATTCGCCAGCACCTTCAACTACATGAGTCAGGAGAAGCCTCTGGCAGGACCCACTAACTTAGGACTCTCTAGCTTCTACAACCACATGAGCCATTTCCTTTATATATATAAATCTCTTTCTCTTTCTCTCTCTCTATATGTGCACACACTGCACTGGTTTTACTTTTCTAGAGAACCCAGCCTAAGACACCAGGTATGGTTCTAAGTGTTTTTGATACCTTAACTCAATTAATACTCATTTAACCTCATGAGATAAGTGCACTTATCACCAATTTACAGACGAAGAACCAGATAAATGGGAAGGCTTAGTAAGGCACAGAGTCATTAAGGATAGAGCTGTGATTCCAGACCTGATAATCTGCATCCCCAGTACTCAACCACTGCACCAGACAGCCACTCTTTCCAGCTCTGCTATATCTAATCACAGTTTCGTTGCTTTACTTTTATATTCTTTTTATTTGCTTTGCTTTTACATTCTTCTTCTTGCCCCAGTGCTTGCAAAGGCCTTTATTTTTGACCTGGTGTATCCTGTTCTGACCTATGGTGACTGAATACCATATTTTTATGCAAATAACGCATGCCTTCTATATTTGTTTCTCAACCTCACCCTCTCCCTGTGAGTTATTTTTGTAAATGCTATGCCTTTTTTTTTTTTCCAGCAACATGTTAAAAAAAAAAAAAGTTGGCATAGCAGCACTTATGAAAATACCTTGTGGGGGGAGGGCGCAGTTAGCAAACACATAGAAGGCATGTGTTATTTGCATAAAAATGCAGTATATCAGACAATGAGACTTAATACCCCACAGAATTCCTCACCTCAATCTTTAGATAATATTAAGCTACTTACTAGCTGATATCAAAAGTTTTCTTTTCCCAAAAGCCACCATTCCTTATTTATGAACTTAAAAAATTATGAGAACAGACTGAGACAGCTGGATTGGGGCAAAGGTAGAAAAGGAAGTCATATATGTTGTCCCTGGGTAAAATAAGACAGCTTGTTGTTTACTCTGAAGTTGTAGTTATAAAAATCTCCAGTTTCACAGGGAAAATATTTGTTATAACATTAAGACAAAGTAGTGAAATAAAAATTCTATATAAACATGATCATGTTTAAAAATAAAACTATAAATAAGCAAATAAATGACTGGAAGGAAGTGAATAAAATTGTTCACATTGGTTGTTTTTGAGCCATAGGGTTAAGGGTAATTTTCTCCTTTTCATTCTACTTGTAAAAAACAAAAACAAAAAACAAATTTGTAGACATATATAATAATTTATCATGGAATAAGTAACTTTTTAAATTAAGCTAAAGTTTCCTAAAATTGATTGCTTTATAATTAAACTTTTTCTTTTTTTGACTAAACAGTGTATCTTAGAGTGAAGCCTTTCATTTTAAAACAATCCTGCAAAGCCTTGGGATCTTGCTCAAGAGGCATGTTATACATCTTTAATAAAGTGTTGGAGTCCCCAGATGGCACAAAAGGTTAAGTGCTCAACTACTAGCTGAAAGGTTGGCAGTTCAAACTCATCCAAAGGTGCCTCAGGAGACAGACCTGGCAATCTGCTTCTGAAAGGTCACATCCTTGAAAACCCTATGGTGCAGTTCTGCTCTGCACACATGGTGTCACCATGGGTCAGAACTGACACAACAACCAGCCAACCAACAAAGTAAACAGGTTGTCCTAGTCAGGAGTAGATCTGAAAAGAAAATGTGTGTGTATTCCATGCATATGTTTATATTCATGACAGATATGCCATTGGATATAAAGAAATAAAACTGCGCTGGTCCTCAAAAAAAAAAAAAAATCAGAGTTTGTGCTTACATAATCTAAGCTTGTACTATGCACTATTGCAGCTTGATATGGGTCGAATGTACCTCATGTTCTCATTCCAGTTTATTGTTACCTGTGCAATAATAAGAGAACTTATGACATGCTTTCTGTGTATTTAAGTATTATTACAGGTAGTTTTGGGAACCAAGTGATTTCTTTTTTTTGGTTTTGTTTTAGTTTGGTTAGATTTGGTTTGTTAAGCTTTGCTCTTTGTCTAGCTTTTAAATCTCTAGATGGGCTGTGGGAGTAGTTAGATATTGTGATTTGGCTGTAAGGGAAGTTAGATATCGCTGATTGATTCAATTTTAAAATAAATTTTGTTCTCTTTTAAGCTTTTGTAACAAACTCATCAATTAAGCCCTAAAAATGCAAGGCAAACTTAAAAAAAAAAATCACCATTTGACTTACCTATTTGTATAATCAGAACCCTGGTGGCTCAGTGGTTAAGAATTCAGCTGCTAACCAAAATGTCAGCAGTTAGAATCTACCAGATGCTCCTTGGAAACCCATGCACCGCAAGTCCCACAGCCTCCACCAGGCCAAGTTTAGCACAACTAGATGGTGCCCAGCTACCACCACCTGCTGCTCTGACAGGGATCACAATAGAGGGCTCAGGACACAGCTCGAGAAAAAATGTACAACAAAATTCTATGTTACAAAAAAAAAAAAACCAGACTTACCAGTCTGACAGAGACTACAGAAACCCCAGGAGTCTGGCCTCTGGACACGCTTTTATCTCAGTACTGAAGTCACTCCTGAGGTTGACCCTTCAGCCAAAAATTAGACAGACTCATAAACAAAATGAGATTAAATGGGCATACCAGCCCAGGGGCAAGAACAAGGAGGTAGGAAGGAACAGGAAAGCTGGTAATAGGGAACCCAAGGTCAAGAAGAGGAGAGTGTTGACATGTTGTGGGGTTTGCAACCAATGTCACAAAACAATATGTGTATTAATTGTTTAATGAGGAATTAATTTGCTCTGGAAACCTTCACCTAAAGTGCAATTAAAAAAAAAAGATATTTAAATCTTGTGCAGCTATAACAAAATACTAGAATAAATTATATCCTAAAGATGAAACTAAGCTATCATTCCTAACCCTGACTTCAAATGTCTATGCCATAAAACAGCCTCATTCTGTAGATGCTTGATATTATAAGAAAATGTTATAAATAGGAACTTCCAAAATACATTTGTAATAAGAAAATACTGATTTAATCACTTTTTTTAGAAATATGCCTAATAGCTCATTGGAAAATAGAATCCTCTTGTTAAAAAAAGTTTGAAAAAAAACCGTTAAAATAGACTAATACCATGCCTGGAGTAGTAATCATAATGAATTTAATCTTCCAGTATGAAAAGCAGAAATTTCTGGTACTGTGACACCGTTTTTATAGTTTCCCAGAATTCATGTTCTAGTTAACGATTGATTCTTTTCAGCCTTTCCTATGCTGTGTGAGTTATTTCAGACTTACCCAGGATTTTGGATTTTCCCTGGGAAATAACCATTTACTCATTGCTTCTGTTGTTATTCATCCTGTCGATGTTCAGAACATGACAGTGACCACTGAGACCTACCTGAATCTCGAAGGAGGCCCTCACCTCCTGTAAACCAGTTCACAGGGGATTTCGCTATTTTTCCAACCCACATTTTCAAGATGTCATATGAAGTCAAATTCCTAGATCTGAAGGTTGTGTATGTTTTCCTATATAAAGAATTAGATGTCCATGACAGAGTCATTCTGAATTCCATTTCCCCAATAATTCTCAATGAGGCCGGTATTTCCCCCTCTGAGGCTTCTTGGAATTTGGATGTTCCTTTTTGTCACAGTGTTTGTAAAAAAAAAAAATGTAGGAGAGGTTTATTTTTATTAGCATTTGTTAGGCAAGGACCAGGGATGCTGGATGCCCTCCACTTCACTGGGACAATTATGTACAAAGAAAGCTTGTCTGTCTCTTTCAAATCCCTCACCTGAAATTCATGCAGGTGAAAAAAATATTTTAAAATTAATTGAATCTGGAGTCTAACTCCATTTTACAAATATAAACACACAATACTCTTTGTATCACCTTAATACATATTAGATTTTTCTTCAAAAATTTGCGTGGTCAAGAGCTACAGCTGCTAACCAAAAGGCCAGCAGTTCGAATCCACCAGGCACTCCTTGAAAACCCTACGGGGCAGTTCTACTCTGTCCAATAAGGTTGCTATGGCTATGAGTAGGAATCAACTTGACGGCAGTGTTTTTTTGTTTTTTTTTTTGTTGTCTAACTGGGATTTTTACCAATAGTTAGTCTCATTTCTGAAAAATTACATCAGCATGACAATGCTGCTATTGGTATTTGAATCACCATTACAACACCTGTATCAGTCTGCAATTGTAACTGTCCTGTTCACAGCGATTTTGTGGGTAGGTGGAAGTCTCTACCTATTTCATTACACGAGCTTGGGCCAGAGTATTTATGTATTTATATACAATTATTACTATATGTTATTTTCCTTTTACTTCTCCTTAATATTAGAGTAATGATAAATATAAGCTACATATGTTTATATGCTGATTTTTAACTTCAAACATAGAAATGCAGAGGACAGAGTTAAACATATTCTTCAGTTCATTGGCTATTACCATCATCAGCCCATGCAAGCATGTCTTTTGTTTTATAACTTACTCTCCTTTATCCTTAAGCACATTCCATATTCCGTAACAACCATTCTAATCTTGTATGATGGGTATCGTTTTGTTTGTTTCCTTAAAAAAAAAAAAAAAAAGGGTATTGTTGACATGATTGTCATTGTGTGACACCTCTCAACCATTTTATTCCATCTTCATTAAGTACATGTTGTTAAGATCCGTCCATGGTAGCATGTGTACATCTAACTCCTTGCCCCTTACTGCTGCCTACTACATATCTACCACAATTTACCTATCCTCTCCCAGGAAGACTTTGATTGTGTCCAGTGTCTTCCATCGCTAATAATGTTCAATGAGTATCCTTGCCCATGCCTTCTTATATGTCGGTGAAAGGAATTTCCCAGAGATATTCACCTAGGAAAAGAACTGCTGGAGTCACAGGATGACTCTGTACTTAAGTGGATGGGTTAATATCAGGTTGCTCTCCAGAATGGCTGCACCAGTCTACACTTCCATTAGAGCACATATTCTTATACTCTGCGTCCCTATCAACTTTTGGTATTATCCTGTTCTCTGGCTTTTTATTTATTTATTTGGGTGGGGGGCAAGCTAATAGGCTTAAAGTAATAACTCTTTTATTATTTCTGTGATTATAACAACCAAAAAATCTGATCATGTGCTTGCTGAGTTCCTTTTATGTCTTAGATATTAATCCCTTGTCAATTTTAGACATTGCAATTATTTTTCCCCATTCTTTTTTGAATAGGAATCCTTAATTAGAGGTAATCAAATTAATCAATTGCTGCCTCATGTTTCATGCTCTTGCAGTTGTTAAAATCCTCAGCTTCCTTTCATCGCAGGGATATTATCTTTTATTCTATCTTCTATTTTTTTAAAGTTGGAGCCTTGGCAGTCCAGCGGTGGAAAGCTCAGCTGCTAACCAAAAGTTTGGCAGTTCATATCCACCAACTGCTCTTTGGAAACCCTGTGGGGCAGTTCTACTCTGTCCTTTAAGGTCTCTATGAGTCAGAATCAACCTGATGGCAATGGATTTGGTTATGAGTTTATTTTTTAAAGTTAATGTTATGGTCGATCATTAACATTTAGGTTATAAAACACACAACTGTACATGGCAGTTCTTGTGCTCTCCACCACCCTTTCATATATTTGACTCCTTTGACCCATTTATCTACTCCTGCTCAACACTGGCCTCTATTATTACAATGGCTTTGTGGGATGTCTGAATGGCTGGCATGTGATGGTAAGCATTTGTGAAGAGGTAACCTGAGTACGATAAAATAAGAATCCTCCAAATGCCTAAGAGAGCTGGGCCCATATGAATTGTAAGGAAGGCCTTGGTGTGATCCTGTTTCCACCAATCCTTAACATGAGTCCTATAACAAACTGTTTTATGCTGGGAGAGTTTGAGCTGTAGTTTAGCCCCTGGCCCAGGGCCAAGGACATTGAACAGTGGCCTCCAAGACAGGGCCCTGCGGGGCTGTCCACCAACTCTGACTCTGAGCTTTAACTGCTCTGTGGATATGAAGTGTAAAACAGAGATGGATATTTTCAGCTCCCTAGGGTCACTTACCTCCAAGGAAATCGTCTTAAGTTTTTGTATCAGACCTCTCCTGTGACTGCCTCACATCCTCTCTGTCCATGTGTTTGCTTGAACCATTGCTGCTGAAACCAGTTGCACTTAGGTGTACCTTACAGCATCAGGTTTCAGGTGTATCACTGCTCCATGATTTCTGCCCTGGGATTTCTCTGCTGCTGCCAAGTGAGGGACCTAAGGCAACTTACCTGTACAGACCTAGAAGTTGGAGGAAGTTAATACTCCATGGAACAACCCTTAAACAAAGGAGGGTGGAAGATAGTTTATAAATATACTCCATGTCCAATCCTTGCGTTCTACAAAAAAAAAAAAAAAAAAAAAATTTTTTTTTTTACAGGCTCCTCCAAAAATCCCCAGTTGCCCTCATCTGTGATCAACTTGAGAGCACGACTTTAGTTTAGTTGCCTCTCCTTCCTTGTTTCACTCTTTTCTGATCCCACTTCCCAAAATAAACTATCTGTATCCAAGTCCCTATCTTAAAGTCTAATTTTGGGGGGTCCACAGACTAAGAGAAAGAAGCTCTGCAGTACTGACTTTCGTATGTTATGTTTAGCTCTTGCCTCTGGCTTAGCTGGTAATGGATCTTAGATGTGCCACATATATCAAATTCAGTCAACACTTTTGACTATTTAGTCTATGTTACAATTTTTTTTTTGTTCTAACAATGCAAAAGAGGTTATCGTCATCTTCAAGGAGTACTCATTTTGGTGTATATGGCAAAAAAAAAAAAAAACTATCATTGTTGAGTCAATTCTGACTCATGGAGACTATATAAGGCAGAGTAGAACTGCCCCACAGGGTTTCTAAGGAGTGGCTGGTGGATTCAAACTGCTGACCTTTTGGTTAGCAGGTGAGAGACAGGTAAATAAGCAACTGCAGATGGAAATGTACCCTACAATTTGGTGAAGATCATGTTCTTTCATCTTGAGCAGTAATAACTTTTAGAAGCTAACATATGCAGAGAAAGATTTTACATGAGGCTGTTTGTAAACTGATCATATGAAATAGAGAAACAACCTCAGACCTGGGATTGTGCTTAGACAGTGCCCAGTCCAGACGTGTATGCAGTTAGTGTCCCCATTGTGGCCCATGGCAGGCATTGTGAACAGATCACTGCCCTCTTGTCCATTGAAGTTCAAGGATCTCACTTAGCTTCCATTTCAGTACAGTAAAAGAAGCAGCCACTAGCAATTTATCACAGTTGACATTCAAGATAAAGCTAATTTGCCTGGGACAAATCCATCTTACGGAGGCAGGGCCAAGACGGCGGACTAGGTAGACTTTACCTCGGATACCTTTTGCAACAAAGACTCGGAAAAACAAGTGAATCCATCACAGACATAACAATCTACGAACCCTGAACAACAAACACAGATTTAGAGACAGAAAACGAACAAATACAGGGAAGCAGTGACTGTTTTCGGAGCCTGGAGCCAGCATCCCAGCCAGGTAACCTTGGCGCTGAGATTAGGCCTGGGCCCTGGGGAGTTGAACTCATAAATCTTGTGACGGTGCAAACAAGGGGCACAGCCCTACTCCCCTGAACTGAACCCAGGAGGGGGCCCAGTGGGTCCGTGCAGGCGGCACGGCGATGCGGCTGGTGGGAGAAGTCCCCGGGAGGCAGTGACAGGTTTTGGAGCTGGGAGTGCAGCATACCAGCCGGGGAACTTTGGCTTTGACTGGGCGCTGTCACGGCGCAAGCACGGGGCGCAGCTCTACTCCCCTGAACTAAACCCGGGAGGGGGCCCAGCCAGTCCGCGGGGGCAGCGAGGTGACGCGGCTGGCGGGACAAGAAGTTCCCGGGAGGCAGCGACTGATTTTGGAGTCGGGAGAGCAGTGTCTCAGCAGGGGAAACTTGACGCTGAGCTTTGGACTGGCAGCCGAGGATCTGACCACGGCTTCAGCGGGCCAGAACCCCGGGGGCAATCTCCACACAGCCAAAACACATAGGCGACACACCCCTCAGGAATCTCAGATAAAATAGTCATTCCAAGCAAGACAAGCAACTCTGGCTATATTCCAAGGTGCTACTCTCCTATCTCTCTGATCCCTCCCCCACCCTCCCCAGGCGGCTTCATTAACATTGGAATTGCCTGAGCCAGAGGGAGAACGGTTCTGGCTCCGCGGCAGCTTTGCTTCCCCCCCCCTTTTTTTTTCTTTTGGTCTTTTCCTAACCCAATCTTCCGGCCTGAGAGAAGGAACCACAAAAAACCCAGGGACCAAAAATCCATCCCTAACTGGACTAAAAACACAAAACCAGCTAGAGCCAAGTGTATATGATCCAAATCTCGGACTTTCATCCTTACAGGGAACAAGGTGGTGGTTATAATCCAAAGGCAGTTCTGATAGGGATATGACTGCATTTTTTTTTTTAGCAGATTTTCTGGAAAAAAAAGTTTCCCAGTGATGGCTCAGAGACAGCAGTCGATATCAAACCACAAAAAGAAGCAGACCATGACAGCTTCTACAACCCCCCAAACAAAAGAATCAAAATCTTTCCCAAATGAAGATACAATCCTGGAATTATCAGATACAGAATATAAAAAACTAATTTACAGAATGCTTCAAGACATCAGAAACGAAATAAGGTAAACTGCAGAAAAAGCCAAGGAACACACCGATAAAACAGTGGAAGAACTCAAAAAGATTATTCAAGAACATAGTGGAAAAATTAATAAGTTGCAAGAATCCGTAGAGAGACAGCATGTAGAAATCCAAAAGATTAACAATAAAATTACAGAATTAGACAACGCAATAGGAAGTCAGAGGAGCAGACTCGAGCAATTAGAATGCAGACTGGGGAATCTGGAGGACCAGGGAATTAACACCAACGTAGCTGAAAAAAAATCAGATAAAAGAATTTAAAAAAATGAAGAAACCCGAAGAATCATGTGGGACTCTATCAAGAAGGATAACTTGTGTGTGATTGGAGTCCCAGAACAGGGAGGGAGGACAGAAAACACAGAGAAAATAGTTGAAGATCTCCTGACAGAAAACTTCCCTGACATCATGAAAGACGAAAGGATATCTATCCAAGATACTCATCAAACCCCATTTAAGATTGATCCAAAAAGAAAAACACCGAGACATATTATCATCAAACTTGCCAAAACCAAAGATAAACAGAAAATTTTAAAAGCAGCCAGGGAGAGAAGAAGGGTCTCCTTCAAGGAGAATCAATAAGAATAAGTTCAGACTACTCAGCAGAAACCATGCAGGCAAGAAGGGAATGGGACGCCGTATACAGAGTACTGAAGGAGAAAAACTGCCAACCAAGGATCATATATCCAGCAAAACTCTCTCTGAAATATGAAGGAGAAATTAAGATATTTACAGATAAACACAAGTTTAGAGAATTTGCAAAAACCAAACCAAAGCTACAAGAAATACTAAAGGATATTGTTGGGTCAGAAAACCAATAATATCAGATACCAGCCCAACACAAGGTCACAAAACAGAACATCCTGATATCAACTCAAATAGGGAAATCACAAAAACAAATCAAGATTAATTAAAAAAAAAAATCCTCATAACAGGGAATCACGGAAGTCAACATGTAAAAGATCACAATAATCAAAAAAAGGGACTAAAAACAGGTGGCATAGAACTGCCATATGGAGAGTGATACAAGGCGATATAGGACAATACAAGTTAGGTTTTTACTTAGAAAAATAGGGGTAAATATTAAGGTAACCACAAAGAAGTATAACAACTCCATAACTCAAGATAAAAGCCAAGAAAAACGTAACGACTCAACAAACATAAAGTCAAATACTACGAAAATGAGGATCTCATAATTTACTAAGAAAAACGTCTCAGCACAAAAAAGTATGTGGAAAAATGAAATTGTCAACAACACACATAAAAAGGCATCAAAATGACAACACTAAACACTTATTTATCTATAATTACGCTGAATGTAAATGGACTAAATGCACCAATAAAGAGACAGAGAGTCTCGGACTGGATAAAGAAACACGATCCGTCTATATGCTGCCTACAAGAGACACACCTTAGACTTACAGACACAAACAAACTAAAACTCAAAGGATGAAAAAAAATATATCAAGCAAACAATAAGCAAAAAAGAAGAGGAGTAGCAATATTAATTTCTGACAAAATAGACTTTAGACTTAAATCCACCACAAAGGATAAAGAAGGACACTACATAATGATAAAAGGGACAATTGATCAGGAAGACATAACCATATTAAATATTTATGCACCCAATGACAGGGCTGCAAGATACATAAATCAAATTTTAACAGAATTGAAAAGTGAGATAGACACCTCCACATTTATAGTAGGAGACTTCAACACACCACTTTCGGAGAAGGACAGGACATCCAGTAAGAAGCTCAATAGAGACACGGAAGACCTAATTACTACAATCAACCAACTTGACCTCATTGACTTATACAGAACTCTCCACCCAACTGCTGCAAAGTACACTTTTTTTTCAGCGCACATGGAACATTCTCTAGAATAGACCACATATTAGGTCATAAAACAAACCTTTGCAGAATCCAAAACATCCAAATATTACAAAGCATCTTCTCAGACCACAAGGCAATAAAACTAGAAATCAATAACAGAAAAACTAGGGAAAAGAAATCAAATACTTGGAAAATGAACAATACCCTCCTGAAAAAAGACTGGGTTATAGAAGACATCAAGGAGGGAATAAGGAAATTCATAGAAAGCAACGAGAATGAAAATACTTCCTATCAAAACCTCTGGGACACAGCAAAAGCAGTGCTCGGAGGCCAATTTATATCGATAAATGCACACATACAAAAAGAAGAAAGAGCCAAAATCAGAGAACTGTCCCTACAACTTGAACAAATAGAAAGTGAGCAACCAAAGAATCCATCAGGCACCAGAAGAAAACAAATAATAAAAATTAGAGCTGAACTAAATGAATTAGAGAACAGAAAAACAATTGAAAGAATTAACAAAGGCAAAAGCTGGTTCTTTGAAAAAATTAACAAAATTGATAAACCATTGGCTAGACTGACTAAAGAAATACAGGAAAGGAAACAAATCACCCGAATAAGAAACGAGAAGGGCCACATCACAACAGACCCAACTGAAGTTAAAAGAATCATATCAGATTATTACGAAAAATTGTACTCTAACAAATTCGCAAACCTAGAAGAAATGGATGAATTCCTGGAAAAACACTACCCACTTAAACTAACACATTCAGAAGTAGAACAACTAAATAGACCCATAACAAAAAAAGAGATTGAAACGGTAATCAAAAAACTCCCAACAAAAAAAAAAACCCTGGCCCGGACAGCTTCACTGCAGAGTTCTACCAAACTTTCAGAGAAGAGTTAACACCACTACTGCTAAAGGTATTTCAAAGCATAGAAAATGACAGAGTACTACCCAACTCATTCTATGAAGCCACCATCTCCCTGATACCAAAACCAGGTAAAGACATTACAAAAAAAGAAAATTATAGACCTATATCCCTCATGAACATAGATGCAAAAATCCTCAACAAAATTCTAGCCAATAGAATCCAACAACATATCAAAAAAATAATTCACCAGGATCAAGTGGGATTTATACCAGGTATGCAAGGCTGGTTTAATATCAGAAAAACCATTAACGTAATCCACCACATAAACAAAACAAAAGACAAAAACCACATGATCTTATCAATTGATGCAGAAAAGGCATTTGACAAAGTCCAACACCCCTTTATGATAAAAACTCTCACCAAAATAGGAATTAAAGGAAAATTCCTCAACATAATAAAGGGCATCTGCAAAGCCAACAGCCAACATCACTCTAAATGGAGAGAACCTGAAAGCATTTCCCTTGAGAACGGGAACCAGACAAGGATGCCCTTTATCACCACTCTTATTCAAAATCTTGCTAGAAGTCCTAGCCAGGGCAATTAGGCTAGACAAAGAAATAAAGGGCATCCGGATAGGCAAGGAGGAAGTAAAACTCTCTCTATTTGCAGATGACATGATCTTATACACAGAAAACCCTAAGGAATCCTCCAGAAAACTACTGAAACTAATAGAAGAGTTTGGCAGAGTCTCAGGTTGTAAGATAAACACGCAAAAATCACTTGGATTCCTCTACATCAACAAAAAGAACATCGAAGAGGAAATAACCAAATCAATACCATTCACAGTAGCCCCCAAGAAGATAAAATACTTAGGAATAAATCTTACCAAGGATGTAAAAGACCTATACAAAGAAAACTACAAAGCTCTACTACAAGAAATTCAAAAGGACATACTTAAGTAGAAAAACATACCTTGCTCATGGATAGGAAGACTTAACATAGTAAAAATGTCTATTCTACCAAAAGCCATCTATACATTTAATGCACTTCCGATCCAAATTCCAATGTCATTTTTTAAGATGATAGAGAAACAAAACACCAACTTCATATGGAAGGGAAAGAAGCCTCGGACAAGCAAAGCATTACTGAAAAAGAAGAAGAAAGTGGGAGGCCTCACTCTACCTGATTTCAGAACCTATTATACAGCCACAGTAGTCAAAACAGCCTGGTGTTGGTACAACAACAGGCACATAGACCAATGGAACAGAATTGAGAACCCAGATATAAATCCATCCACAAATGAGCAGCTGATATTTGACAAAGGCCCAGTGTCAGTTAATTGGGGAAAAGATAGTCTTTTTAAGAAATGGTACTGGCATAACTGGATATCCATTTGCAAAAAAATGAAACAGGACCCATACCTCACACCATGCACAAAAACTAACTCCAAGTGGATCAAAGACCTAAACGTAAAGACTAAAACGATAAAGATCATGGAAGAAAAAATAGGGACAACCCTAGGAGCCCTAATACAAGGCATAAACAGAATACAAAACATTACCAAAAATGACGAAGAGAAAGCCGATAACTGGGAGCTCCTAAAAATCAAACACCTATGCTCATCTAAAGACTTCACCAAAAGAGTAAAAAGACGACCTACAGACTGGGAAAGAATTTTCAGCTATGACATCTCCGACCAGCACCTGATCTCTAAAATCTACATGATTCTCTCAAAACTCAACCACAAAAAGACAAACAACCCAATCAAGAAGTGGGTAAAGGATATGAACACACACTTCACTAAAGAAGATATTCAGGCAGCTAACAGATACATGAGAAAATGCTCTCGATCATTAGCCATTAGAGAAATGCAAATTAAAACTACGATGAGATTCCATCTCACTCCAGCAAGGCTGGCATTAATCCAAAAAACACAAAATAATAAATGTTGGAGAGGCTGCGGAGAGATTGGAACTCTTATACACTGCTGGTGGGAATGTAAAATGGTACAACCACTTTGGAAATCTATCTGGCGCTACCTTAAACAGTTAGAAATAGAACTACCATACAACCCAGAAATCCCACTCCTCGGAATATACCCTAGAGAAACAAGAGCCTTCACACAAACAGATATATGCACACCCATGTTCATCGCAGCTCTGTTGACAATAACAAAAAGCTGGAAGCAACCAAGGTGTCCATCAACGGATGAATGGGTAAATAAATTGTGGTATATTCACACAATGGAATACTACACATCGATAAATAACAGTGACGAATCTGTGAAACATTTCATAACATGGAGGAACCTGGAAGGCATTATGCTGAGCGAAATCAGTCAGAGGCAAAAGGACAAATATTGTATAAGACCACTATTATAAGATCTTGAGAAATAGTAAACCTGAGAAGAACACATACTTTTGTGGTTACGAGGAGGGGAGGGAGGGAGGGAGAGAGGGAGAGGGTTTTTTACTGATTAATTAGTAGATAAGAACTGCTTTAGGTGAAGGGAAGGACAACACTCAATACATGGAAGGTCAGCTCAATTGGACTGGACCAAAAGCAAAGAAGTTTCCGGGATAAAATGAATGCTTCAAAGGTCAGTGGAGCAAGGGCAGGGGTTTGGGAACCATGGCTTAAGGGGACTTCTAAGTCAATTGGCAAAATAATTCTATTATGAAAACATTCTGCATCCCACTTTGAAATGTGGCGTCTGGGGTCTTAAATGCTAACAAGCTGCCATCTAAGATGCATCAATTGGTCTCAATCCACCTGGAGCAAAGGAGAATGAAGAACAACAAGGTCACACGACAACTAAGAGCCCAAGAGACAGAAAGGGCCATGTGAACCAGAGACCTACATTATCCTGAGACCAGAAGAACTAGTTGGTACCCGGCCACAATCGATGACTGCCCTGACAGGGAGCACAATAGAGAACCCCTGAGGGAGCAGGAGATCAGTGGAATGCAGACCCCAAATTCTCATAAAAAGACCACACTTAATGGTCTGACTGTGACTAGAGGAATCCCGGCGGTCATGGTCCCCAAACTCTCTGTTGGCACAGGACAGGAACCATCCCCGAAGACAACTCATTATACATGGAAGGGACTGGACAGTGGGTAGGTGAGAGATGCTGATGAAGAGTGAGCTACTTGTATCAGGAGGACACTTGAGACTATGTTGGCATCTCCTGTGTGGAGGGGGGATGGGAGGATAGAGAGAGTTGGAAGCTGGCAAAATTGTCACGAAAGGAGAGACTGGAAGGGCTGACTCATTAGGGGGAGAGCAAGTGGGAGTAAGGAGTAAGATGTATATAAACTTATATATGTCAGACTGACTTGAATTGTAAACGTTCACTTGAAGCTCAATAAAAGTTAATAAAAACAAACAAACAAACAAACAAAAAAACCCATCTTACAAGTGAAAAGGCTGATGTCCAGAAAAAAGGAAGGACTTTCCCAAAATAACCTTGACAATTAATAGCAGTGTTCAGACAAGAATTCATGGCTACTGATGCCTGGCTGTTCGCAGCAGGAACTCATGACTGTTGAAGCAGCGTTCTTTTCTTGTTCATTCATTCAATCATTCACTATCTATTTATTCATTCATCCCTGCCTCAATGTAGGCAAGAACCCAAAGCTTCTTATGGAGGGCTCTTTCCCATTCATTCATTCATTCATTCATTCATTCATTCATTCATTCATTCATTCATATCTTTAGCAAATAAAAACAAACAAAAAACCTCACCAGAGAGTTGAAACCAGAAATCTCATATCTCCCAAAGATAAGTCACAGACACACAAACATGTTAGCATTATTCCTACTAGACTCCTTACCTGCAGGAACCATGTCTTATTACCTACTATATCTCTACAGCTAGTGGGGCTCCGCTACTGCTCCCCTTTTGTCTCTCACCATCCTAAATAAATGGTAGGCTCTGGAGGAACTCTGAAAAACCTTATGATATTGAGGAGAAGAGCTTGAAAACCCCTGGACAAAATGATGTTCATATCAGGTCCAAACAGGAAAACAGAGGCAGTTTAAGTATTTTAAAAAAAGGTAATGAATGTAGGAAATTGATTATATAGGTAATGGGGAAGCTGAAAATCCAAACAGGGCAGGGTGAAGTAAGCCAGGGATCAAGAACAGGCAGCCACAACCTCTCCTCTGAGTAAGACAAAGAGAGAATGTTGCAGGAGCACAAAGGTCAAGGTCATCCAGTGAAAATTCAGCTCTTGGTGGACCTCTCAGGCAGGAGCTGAACCCACAGAAGAGAAACAATCACTACAGGAGACATCACATTTGGAGAGATGAAGAGAAAGAGAGCCTGGCTTCTCCCTTCCACCCATCTTCCAGTTCCCCACGTGTGCTTCCCAGGGACCAAACTGAGCTAAAAGCCCACTTGACTCGGGGGCCTGGGAAATAAGGCCTTCAGAGGTCAACCCTCCTTTCAAATGTAGAGCAGAACTGAGGGGGTCGGGGGCAAGGAATGGATCTACCGGTAAATAGTCCCAAGACTCACCTGATGCTAACACCCCTTTCAGTTCTAACATCAGATAAGCCTTTAATCATGCCTTGGTCAACATCTACAATGCAGAGTAAAGTCCATGGCTTCAGTAAGGGAAGTTCCTCTCGTCTTGGAAAAGATGCCAAGACTATATGATTCCATGCTCTTGCTTTTCTGAGTTTGCTCAACAGATGCAAATATGCTATTCTAGACAGTGCTATAATATCCAAGGCACGTGCCTACACAATAGAGGAAAATAAATATTTGTGTAAAGAAACAGATTTGAGTTTATAATCTTAAAAGGAAACTTTCTCGTTGAGCAAAAATATAGGCTAACATATGCTATTAGGAAACAATGTACCTTTATTTAGTTCAGTGTCCTCCAAACAAAGTCTGGTTTCCCATGTATACAACCATTATAAATTTACCTTTAAAAGATGGCCCAGAAAAGTGGAACAGAATCTCAGAAAAAAGAAATTGCAGGCAGATATCCAAAGTAATACAGTAGATGGCAACGGAAACGATATGCCATAATTGGAAAGCAGTAAAATTGAAGTGATATTGAAGGTTAGACCTCATTCTGGAAATCATGCCATCAGAAAGGTAACCACACCAGTTGTGTCCACATATTTTTATGCGACAGAAAGACAAAGTTGTGTTGGTGTTGTAGAGAGAATAACTGAAGTGGGAGAGAGAAGCATACACATATGTGTTTGTGTATGTATATTTACTATATTTATATATATCCATGTATAGATATAAGTATATATAGAGAGAGAGAGACATAGAGATAGAGATATCGTAAATAACACCAGCATTTATTAAGTGGAAACCCTGGTGGCATAGTGTTGAAGAGCTACCGCCCCTAGCCAAAAGGTCAGGGGTTTGAACTCACCAGGCTTTCTGCAGGAGAAAAGACCTGGTGATCTGCTCCTGTGAATATTTCAGCCGAGGAAGCCCTATGGTGAAATTCTACTCTGTCCTATAGGGTTACTATGAGTTGGAATCAACTTAACGGCAATGGGTTTGGTTTTCAGTTTTCTTTTTTTAGTTAAGTACCTATTGTGTAACAGATTCTATGTTAGATGCATTATATAATTTCAATAATTTCTTCACAAGCTTTGTCATACCTTCCTCATAGAGATATTATTGAACATAAAGACACTGTAGCTAACAGAGGTGAATGGCTAGTTCAGTGGCACTCTGCCAATGATTCAAAGCCACTTTTATGTGGCTCTAAATCTGTTGTTTTCAATAGCTGATTTTTCAGAAGTAGATTTCCAGACCTTTCTTCCAAGGTGCCTCTGGGTGGGCTCAAACATATAACCTTCTGGTTACCAGCCAAGCATGTTAACTGTTTGCAACACTTTCTTATCACTATACCAAAAACAAAACAAAACAAACAAACCAGTTGCCATCTAGTTGATTCTGACTCATAGTGATCCTATGGGACAGAGTAGAACCTCCCCATACAGTTTCCAAGGAGTGGCTGGTAGGCTAAAACTGAAGACGTTTTGGTTAGCAGCCTGAGCTCTTAACCACTGTGTCTCCTCTTATCACTAGGAGTCACCATAATCAGAGGCTTATATTAGTAACCAAGTTACATAAGATCTTTAGACTTTATCAGCCTCTTAGCATTTAACAATAACTTGAGCTAGTCTCAAACTATACACGCTATAACATCGATTCTGACTTTAACTTCTATTATGTGAAGCTGTCAGAAGTAAGAAAATTGAAAAACAAATGAATTTGGGAACTGGAAAACATTCTAATATCCATTTTTTTTTAAGTATTTATTGAATTAAGACTACATGCCACGCACTATGCTACACATGATTTGATTTAATTCTCTCAACGACTCCATAAGGTAGGTGTCATGATCTCTTTTTTACAGATAAGAAGACAAGGAATGAGAAGATTTTAAACTTGCCTTAAAAACCCACAGCAGGGAACTGACAGAGCAAGAATCTGGACCAGCCACTGGACTCCAAGTCTGGTGATCTTTCCACCATCACTCACTGCCAAATTTCTGATTCACTGCCCCGTTCTCCAGTTTGCCAAGACAGCCTGGAAAGCCAAGAAAACTGCTCCTGGCTGCTCCCAGAGGCCAGGCCAGGTGTTCAACTCCTGGCCTTGTCTGCTCTAGATTATGCTTACTAGAGACTTTTTTTTTAAAGGAAATCTCACATAATAACCCTATTATTAGTATTATCATCATTATTATCATACTTCTTTCTCTGAAATAATTTCCGTAATATATTTTTACTAAAGGAGAGGAGCACTTGAAAAAAAATGCTAATCCATCCCCTACCACACAAACCCCAGATGGCCTTGTATTAAGTGGAGGAAGACACCATAATAATAACCACGATTACCATCAATTCCATGCAGTGACAGATGTGAAAGAGATAAAGATGCTGGGATGATCCCATAGAACTTCAGAAAATCTTTCTGTCCTCCACACAACATAAAAGCATGAATCCATGTTTAAAAAATAGGTTCTACGCAATCACAATTTAATCTTACTTGCATATCTATGCCCCAGATGGCCCCATGTTTAATGTGAGGGGAATAATAGTCTCTTTGTCTGCAATTCAGGGGGAAATTACAGAAGTATGGAAACTGTCCTGTGTATCTTTATTCAATTTTCTCTCATTTTCCTGGAAGCATGAATAAAGACAGCAGTGCGTATTTTTAGTGGAGGGTGCCATTTTGACTCCTAAACGAGGGAACGTCCAAAGTTAGTTATGCTAAGACCATTCTGCCCCACTTTGCTTCATGAACACAGGAGAACAAAGTCAGCCTGTTTCTTGACGGATATTTTTGTATGTGTCCCCTCCCCTTAAAAAAAAAAAAAAAGGCATATGTAAAGCAGTGGTGACCCTACTGAAAAATAAGTCACAGGTAACTGTCTTCATTTAAGTTGTCTTAATTTGAATGTCTTAAGTCATTCTCTGGTACCACTTTACCATGACACTATTGCACTGCCATGCCAACATGCCAATTAAAGGTAAAATGGAACAAATACATGTCTCAGAATCTCAGATATTTAAACTGCAAGCATATCCAAAATTGGGAGATATTTTGCAGCGCTTTCTCCTCTTTTTAAATTGAAAATCTTTGACTTATATAAATACTGCTCAAGTGGACCAGGTTGGATTCTAGGATAAATTATTTTGTGGTTGCTACAAAACTTTTTATCACATAGGGGATTTAATGTTGAGCCATCTTGCCTAGGAAGGGGGAGCGATGCAAGGAATTACTCACTGAGCAATTCCATGACTAGCTAGGCACTTAATGATGGCCAGGTGTTTTATACAGGTTGAACTGTTTAATCTTCCCAACAATCCTGGGAAATTATTATATTCTTCAGTCTTGCAAATGTGAACACAGAGCAGGGCCTTAACATACTTGTTAAAGACACACAGTTGGTAGGTGACAGCTGTGGGATTACAACCTAAGGGTCTTCATTTCCTTGCCTCATGAGTACAGGCACTGATGGAAGCAGAGACCAACAGAAGACTCTGAATCTTGCACTCTATAGCACCTATGTCAAAGATAGTCATGTTGCTATCGTTGTTAGGCACTATCAAGTTGGCCCTCAACTCATGGCAACACCGTCCACAGTGGAATAAAATGCTGCCCGGTAGAGTATTATGCTATCCCCATGATCTGTCACAGATCAGCCTGTTGGGATCCATAGGGTTTACAGTGGTAGATTTTTGGAAGTAAATTTCCAGGTCTTTCTTTCTAGTTTATCTTAGGAAGCTCTGCTGAAAAATGAACGGTATCACAGAAACACATAGCCTCCACTGACAGATGGGTGGTGGCTTCAGATGAGGTTCGTTGGCCTGGGAATCATACTTGGGTCGCCTGGAAGGTAAGAATCCTACCACTGAACCACCACTGTACCCACAAAGATACTGATAATTGAGTAACAACCTGAAAAAAAATGATTCTTCTAAGGTTGGTATTGAATAAAATGACTTAGAGATACTTATTTTCTTAATGAGTAAAGATGAAAAAAATAAGAGCATTTGCTAAAGCCACACACCTCATTATTGATGAATCCAGGTTAAAGTTCGCTGTCACTGCCAAGCAAGAGTTCTTTACATTACACTCTGGAAGAAAGTTCAGATAACATGAACTCGCTCCTGCCATCAGAAACTCCAAAGAGCCCTTCCTGAGAATTCAATGATGGATGCTCCAAGACTTATGCCCTAACTCTGTCCATGTAGTGAGACTTATAGCGACCATATAGGACAGAGTAGAACTGCCCCACAGGGTTTCCAAGGAGCAGTTGGTGAATAGGAAATTAAACCTTTTGGTTAGCAGCCGAGCTCTTAAGCACTGCCCCACCAGGACTCCATGCCTGGGTTAAATTTTGGTGCTTTGCTACTTCTATAGAGAAAGTTCCTTCTGTGCAGTTTTGATCTGGCCCAAAGGGAATGATTTGAAAGTACCCAGTAGTCTCCCCTGAGGACACCAAAAATTCTACCCTTAGTTGTTCATTTGAGTCAGGGCAATAAAGGTCCTTTTGAAAATTTAAATGCTTGATTTAAAAATCTTTTCCTTACTCTCCATATTGAAATCCTACCCGTTCTTAGTAATACAACCCATGTCATCTTCCTTTATATTTGTGCTATTCAAGACGGTGCCCACAATACAGTATAGGTGGTGGATCAATAAGTATCCACCAGCCACAAGTGACTACTAAATTTAAATGCAAATTAATTAAATCAAATAGAATTAAAAATTCTATTTTCTCAGTCACATTGTCCACATTTCAGCTGCTCAAGGGCTACATGCAGCTGTTACTGTTGTTAGCTGCCCTCAGTTCCGATTCATGGTGACTCCATGTGTGCAAAGTAGAACTGCTCCATAGGGCTTTCAAGATTATGACCTTTCTGAAACAAATTGCCAGGCTTGGCTTCCAAGGTACCCCTGGTTGGGTTGGAACTGCCAACCTTTCTGCTAGTAGGCAAATGGTTAACCATTTGCACCTCTCAGGGACTCCTTTAGTGGCTACCATATTAAACAGTGCAGGTGTAGAACTTCCATCGTTTAAGAACGTTCCAATGAACAGCGCAGCTTTTTTTTAAATCACTGTATTGACACTTGAAATCATAAAGTTTTTAACAGTAAAAGACAATGAAAATCATGGAGCCCAACACCATATTTTACATAAGAAACAAAAAAGGAGAGAAAACTAAAAATACAATGATGGTTAATAAGTGAAGCTGCCACAGAAAAATGCTATAGGAAAACTCTCATGTCATAATGTGGCCTCGTTTCCTGTATAAATGCTTCATCTCCAACTGGATTTGTAAGGTCCTCAAGGACAAGGGCAATGTCTTATTCATTTGTGTACTCCAAGTGTCTAACGCTGTACCTTGTGCACAGTGAAGGTTCAGGGAGTGTTTGTTGATTGATTTGGAAAAGGTTATTAAGCATAGCCGTATAACCTAATTTATAATCCATTTATCCACAGTAGTAGGATTTAGAGAAGTTGACACACCAGGTGGGTAAGTATTGGCAAAGAGGAGTGTCTGGAGGGTCATTTATGAAGTCACCGTTAGGATAAGCCTGGTTTCCTAGTGCAGATATAGTAACTGCAGACAGGTACTAGACCAGTTGACCTGGTCAGGTGTTGGGGGTGCCTCTCAGAGCCAAGAGGAGTTTATTCTAACAGACAGGGCATATGCCATGGGATTCTGGGGATGCTTTTGAGAAGCAAAACACATGGGGAAAGTAATACTTAGAAGTTCAGATCAGCAGAAACTTCTCTCAGAAAACTCCATTTTCTAAATGAAGAACTAACCAAAGAAGGCAGTTCCTGTCCAGGAAGAAACCAGGGAACAAAGCAGAAACTTAGGTCCAGCAAAAGAGGCGGGATGAAGACCATTTGCAGAATGATTTTAGATTACTATTACTCTTGCGGAACAAGACTGGCTTCAAAAATATGAGTTTGATGCTGGTTAACTTTCATCTTTCCCTTAACAATGCTTTTAACACGTCTCTTTTGAATTATGTACAGAGGGTGGGAACCCAGGGGCTCACCACAGTACGTTCAGTATTTGGGCCTTCTGAGGAGTTTGAGGTGGCTTGGGTGGGTGGAGGTCACACCAGCGTAGCCAGACAAACAAGGGAGAGAAACAAGCCAACTAACTCATCGTACACATCGTAACACTGAAATTGGGACAGATTTCTGGACACAAGTCTGGGTCCTATGCCACCCATTGCATGGGATCCCCTGCCTCAGGAGCTCCTATAAAATAGCAGCCATTCCAGAAATTAGATCTCTCTTTAGCCTCCTTTCCTCTCTCTATTTAAAGCAAGCAGCAGTAAAATGTTTAAATTGAGTTTTAAAACCATTTCCTCAAAGAGTTAACATAAACCATCATAAAAGAGAAAAAAAAGGACCCATTTATACTCGAATTACACAGAAGTCGCTTGTTCTCTATCAAGGCTCAAGAGTATTTGCACTTAAAAGCTATTTTTTCCTCAGGAACAATAGTGCAGGTGTGTTGCCCTTCAGGGTACAACCTATTCATCCCTGGGAGGCAGGAAGGTGATTTCACACCTGTTCTTCTTTTTATTTGCTTCTGGCCTGGCTAATTTGCCCAATGTCAAGATTGGTATGGTCGAGTCTGTCAACGAGAATTACTGCTTTGTAACAGAATGTCCTCATTCTGGCCATTTGGATCCTGCGATTTGCCACGTGCCCTGTATTGGATAAATCTCCCTATTTCATCTCATATATAAAAGGAAATAACTGGCAATAGTAATTTAGAAGAGATTACGTATTTAGGAAAGTATCAAAAATAGGGAGAGAAAAGACAATTTTAACTAGTGTGTGGTATCCATGGCCAATGGGGAAACAGAAAAAAAAAGAGACATTATTTTATGCTTTGATTGGTTAAAGGTGAGTTCCTGGAAAAGGCATCCAATCTTCATGCCTTGTATCTCAAAAATAGACTGCTAATAGTCCAAATGTGTCTTTAAGAGAAATAAGAAGGAAAAGAAAATCACATATACCTAAAAACAGCCTGTCTTGAACTGTGTATTCTCAGTTAGTATAGGCAGACCTGTCCTATCTCTGTGTGTGATAAACATGAGGAATCAACTCAAGTTCATACAAGGCAGCACAGCTTTCACTATGTGTAACTGCAAATACCCCAAAACTTTTTGTTTTCTTCCTCCTACATTTATATAAATAGATAGAATATATTTATGTATTTAAATAAATAAGTATATTTCCATATATTTCTACCACATTTATCTTCTAATTTGCTCCGGAATATAATGGCCACATAAACTACGCAAAAAAAAAAAAAAATGCTTGGCTAAAAGTAAAAGTTAAGGACAGTGAATTATTACACGTACCTAAAAATAAAACAAAAACTCTTATTCCCCACCCATTACAAGAGGTTAACAGTATTCTAACATTTACATTTTTTAGGCCTATTTTTTGTAATTCTAATAGAAAGATAATATCCTCTAAGCCCAGGAATTTCAAAGTCAGTGCACTGAAGGCTGACAAATAACTCTAATCATGAGAAAGGCCTTAAGCAAACATTTGATAATTTTGAATAATGTGGAGCAAATTATTGAATACAAACTTATTTTCATTTTGGTGCTGCTTATTTAAATATTTAGAATATGGTTTTAATTACCATAAAACTGTACTAAACATCCACCTGTCAGTAAAGAAACTGATTTATTTTATTTTATTCTTTTAGATTTGCATTCTCCTGAAAGGGAAACAGGTGTGAAAACCTGCAGGTATTTATCCACCAACAAAAAAATAAAGGATATCTGTGGAATGTGCAGAAAAAGGTAAACATGAATGTAATCTTGAAATTGCATGCTATTGGTACGTGATTCCAAATGTACAGAGTATCAAATGAACTGGGAAATGCATCCTTATCCTTGGCTGTGTAACTCATCCTCTTTGGAAATTCAAATGCTGATTATTTCTTTCCAGATTGTATTGAGGTAACCTTATTGTAGTTGTTGACCTCTTCATTTGTCATTCCTGGCAGTGTAGACCACATGATTGTCTGATTCAAAATGGCCGATACCAGTCCATTTCAGTTCACTAATGCCTACGATATCCATCTTCAAGCGTTCCATTTCATTTCTGACAACTTCTAATTTTTCCAAGATTCATACTCCATACATTCCATATTCTGATTATTAATGGATGTTTGTGCTATTTCTTCTCATTTTGAGTCATGCCACATCAGCAAATGAAGATCCCAAAAGCTTGATTCCATCCACGTCATTAAGGTTGACTTACTTTGAGGAGATAGCCCTCTCCCAGTCGTATTTTGAGTCTCTTCCAAACTGAGGGGCTCATCCTCCATTATCTGACTATATCAGATAATGTCCTACCGGTATTCATAAGGTTTTCACCAGCCAGTTCTTGCAGAAGTAGATCATCAGGTCCTTCTCTCCAGTCTGGAAGGTCAGCTGAAACCCATCCAGCAAGAGTTACCCTGCTGATATTTGAAATACTGGTGGCATAGCTTCCAGCTTCACAGCGACATGCAATTCACTATAGTATGACAAACCGACAGATGAGTGGTCACCTTAAGATGACATAAGTGGAAATTAAATTCTCAGGACTTTGTAACAATGATACAGTGGCAATAGGAGAAGTTCATATATTTTTTTTTTTTTCAGTAAGATTACCAGTAGTGTGATAGAGTCATAGTCTCCCAGGGCAGGAACTAAAAGTTTTTGCTTTGATTTGTAGTCCCAAGCTCCTAGCGGAGCCCCGGTGGCTCAGTGACTAAGCATTTGGTTAAGCTAACCAAAAGGTCAGCAGTTCCAATTCACCAGCTGCTCCTTGAAAACTCTATGGTGCAGTTCTACTCTGTCCTACAGAGTCACTATGAATCAGAATTGACTTGATGGAAACGAGTTTGGGTAAGCTCTTAGCACAATGTCCGGTTTAGAACAGACTGTCCACAAGTGTTGGAGGGAAATAGGAGAACCTACTCTACAGGTTAGTATACAGCATAAATCGATCATTTATTTAACTGCTTAGCGGTTCCTCCCTAGCACATCAAATATTCGTTCCTTAACTGTTAGCTGTTGTTATCAATAAGGAATGAAGTTTGAATTTGACCATGATGATGTTTTTGCCTACTCCCTAGATGCCGTGACACAAAGGAAAAATAAATAGGATTTCGATATTCAAATGGAACGTGTTTGTTCTAATTACAAGTTGGACTATATAGAATTTACATTTGCATCAGAATAATTACTGTAAATACACAGTGATTTAACCAAAAAAAACCCAAAAAACCCATTTCTGTCCAGCAGATTCTGACTCATAGTGACCCTATAGGACAGAGTAGAGTTTCCAAGGAGCAACTGGTGGATTTGAACTGCTGACCTTTTGGTTGTCATCCAAAGGCTGCATCACCAGGGCTCCACACAGTGTTTTAAGAACATCAGTGTATGTGTTAACTGTGTTTGTTACAACTAATGCTAAGGAATTTCACAGATGTTTGCACAGGCAGAAATTTTCTTCTGGGAAGTCAATGATCTGCTCTAGGCTAACACAGTGACATAAACACCCTAACTACCAAGACAAAAATATCCATCAGCATCCTAATCTATTATGTATTTTCCTTTTGTGTCCAGGCCATTTTCAGAGCCTCCTAGCAGGGCTTTCTACCTTCAGTCTCCTCCCCAGTGTTTCATCAACATCATTGATTAATCTATTTTTAAAATTAAATTTCAAACCATACCAACCATCAAAAATGTCATTGGTCTTCGATTGTCTATAAGAACAAATGCAAAATCCTTATCTAGGTATTCAAGTCACTGTAAGTATGGTTCCAAATGGCTAATATTTTTACCTGAGTTTCCTAGCCAAGCCAATGGGCTTCCCAACTGGCCCCCTCTGTATCTCTAATCATCTCACTTGAACACTCCATGGAGGGGCTCCAGGTGAATTGTCATAGTGCTTTTCGGTCACAGTCCTCCTCTGTTCTCTTCTGATTTTCCCCTTATCTACATATAGATGGTTCTTTAAGCCTCATTTTAGGCCCTGTTTCGTCCATGAGTTCTCCCATCACTGCCCATGTCCACGGAGCTCCCTGCCTACTCTGACCACCCATGGCACTCTCAGTGCCACACACTTGGCAGTTGCAAGAAAAAATATTTGTGGGATGCTTTTTATTATGTATTAGGCATATGTTAAGATATATATATATATACACACACACGGTCATTTCCTCCTTAAAAGGACCTCCTAATAAATATTCAAATATTTATGGTAATGTCAATTTCATTTTATAGATGAAGGAACTGATGTTAAGTAATCTCACCAAGATTCCAATAATTGGTCATAGGATATTCTTATTATCCTTGAAATATCTGCAGAGTCTGTAGTAATATCTCCTTTATCAATCCTCGTGTTGCTAAATATGTATCTTCTATTTTTCTTGGCCATTTAGGCTAGAGGTTTATCTTTATTGACTTTTTCTATGAACAAACTTTTGGTTTCACTGATATTCTCTATTAATTTTCTGATTTTAATGCTATTGTTTTCTGCTCTTTACCATTTCCTACTTTCTGCTTGGTGGAAGCTTAGATTATTGACTTGAGACTTTTTTTTTTTTTTTCTGGCATCGAAATGGTTGTTTATTTGTTTTTTTTTTAATCCTCTTTTTTAAAGAATTGTACTTTAGGTGAAAGTTTACAGCTCAAGTTAATTTCTCATTTAAAAATTTATACATATATGGTTTTGTGGCATTAGTTGCAATGCCCAAAATGTGACGGTACACTCCCCCTTTCTACCCCAGGTTCACTGTGTCCGTTCTACCAATTCCTGTCCCTTCCTGCCTTCTTGTCGTGCTTTTGGACATGAGCTGCGCATTTGGTCTTGTATATCTGATTAAACTAAGAAACACATTCCTCCTGTGTATTATTTTTTGTACTATAGTCCTGTCTAATCTTTGTCTTTAGAAAGGGCTTCAGAAATGGTTTCAGCTCTGGGTTAACAGTGCTGTATTCTTCTAACAGAAGCATTCATTGCTGCAGTTTCCCTCTAAGTTATGTTCAGTGGGCAAGGGTGAACTGAGCTTATTCCATCTTACCCAGAATTAGAACCCTAGAGTTTAGATTTAAGTGAAGCAGTAAGTCTAGCGGTAAGATCGCGGGCTTTGGGTTCGAATTGATTTGAGTTCTGTAGTAAGTTGAGTAGTGGCCTTCTAAAAGATATGTCCGAACCATAACCCACAAAACCTGTGAATGTTACCTTATTTGGAAAAAGCGTCTTCACAAATGTAATTAATTAAAAGATCTGAAGATGAAGGCATCCTGGATTTAGGGTAGACCCTGCATCCAATGACAAATGTCCTTATAAAAGAAAAAAGGAAGGAGAGGAAGGATTAGGACACAGAAGAGAAATATAGAGGGAAAGCCCAGGTGAAGAGATCGGAGTTATGCAGCACAAGCCAAAGAATATCTGAACCACCAGAAGCTGGAAGGGATAAGGAATACTTCTCTAGAGTCTTTGGAAGGAGCATGGACCTGCAGACAACTGATTTTGGACTTCTGGCCTCCAGAATTGTGAGAGAAAAACTTCTGTTATTTTAAATCGCCTAATTTGTGTAAATTTTTTACTTCAGCTTGTAGGAAACTAATATGGGTTCCTTCCACACTTTGCAACACAACTGTGCCCTTGGACAAGCTCTTAAAGCTCAGTCACTCAATTATATATGTTAAAAAAAAGACAAAATATTCTTATTTCAGGTACTTCTAGGAGTATTTATATAAGATCATGTAGAATTCTAGTACATAATTTCTTGATATTGTTTTCTTTCCCTGTCTTTTCTTTTCCCTTACCTAGAGTCATGACCCTTTCCATAGTTTAGCCCACTTAGGCTTCATTGTCCATCAACATACCTCACAACCATCCTGGGCACCTTCTTCCCTTGCCTGTTGACCAGTGCCGTTTGCCTACTTCTTTCATAATTAGACTTAGTTAGGATTATCAATCACCTACTTCATGGCAGGCACTGTGTAAGTATTTCCCCATATGTTAATTTTAATTTCATATTCATTCTTTTGAGAAAGTTATTATCCAATTTTTTTTAGAATTAAAAAAATACACATCTTTGCAAGGTCACACACCTTGTATGATATTGAGCCAGAATTCAAACCTGTGGTAGCTTGACTCTAATTCCAAGGCTTTCTCCAATGTACTACAACTGTTCCTCATTTTTATGCTTTGCCTGCGTGGATTTCTCATCATCAGCCTATTCACGACCTCTAATAGTGCAAAGGTCTCAACCGTTGGGTTACTGATTCTAGTATGGACCTTCATCTGCCTTTACCACTTCAACTTTTGTTCTGATGCCCCCACTGCACAGCCATTCCTGACATCAATGTGTCCCTCAACACCAGAACAATGGCAGGGTACATTGACTCAAGGTAGTACCTAATTAAACATATCACTCACTACTTACGGAAAATTACTCTTTAAAAATTCCTAAAAGCAACCTGTTTTCCATTTATTAAATTAGAGATTTATATTTATAGCTGAATGGAGAATCATTTCTTATTGGCTATTACTATTTCAATTACCAGTCAAGGACACAACTGATTTTTCTAAAACATAATGCCAGTTCCTCTAATTCTAATATGCACTGTGGGTCTATCATAGCAACTTATCCTTCATTATAATGTTTTTCTAAGTAATGACATATAAGCCCCTTGACTCCCTTTCTCTTCAAGGTCTCTTTGAGCCAAGATAAACTCGAGAATTGATTCTCTAAGACTCATTGGCATCTCATTCCACTCTGGTAACCTCTGCAGGCTCTTTACCTTCATTAAAGTCAAAGTGTCTTATGAAGTAAGAGACAAGTAGGACTAGGGAAAGCTGAGAACTTTTTCCTTCTGAATCAGAAACGAGCATAGCGAGGGAGTACCTAAAGGATCGGGATGGGTGTGGAGTGGCAATATTAGTACAGGCAGAAAGGAAGGAGCGAAAGCTGGATAAATTAAGGGAGCTATCATAGACAAAAATCAAGAAATCTGGATTGAACTGTAGGTTTGCTATTCACTAACTACCAGTATAATTTACAAAAGTCACTTACTCTCTCTCTTAGCTCAATTCCTGTTTTTAAAGAGTTTAGAGCTAGAGGTCCACAAGGTTACTTAAGGCCCTTGCATTTCAGGGTTTTCTAAAAGTAGCATGGCTTTACACATTTGCAAGTGCAGTAAAGAGTCCCTGTTCCCCAGCACTGCTACTTCCTCTCTCTCCAACTTCAGGCAAGTTATTTGCCTTCTTTGAGGTTTAGCTCCACATTTGTTAAATAGAGATAAGACTGTCAGGAACACAAAAAGAATAATCTATGTGATCCTCTTTATTTATATACTGTAAACACCCCTGTCCGCATGATTGTCACATTCCTGACCACTCCTGCCTCTAAGCTCCTCCTGACTGTGCATATGTCTCCATCAGCACTGATTAGGCAAGTCATCTATCTGCCATGGCCACTCTTTACACTGCATATCA
The DNA here is from genome assembly GCF_024166365.1 of Elephas maximus indicus. Classification (NCBI taxonomy): domain Eukaryota; kingdom Metazoa; phylum Chordata; class Mammalia; order Proboscidea; family Elephantidae; genus Elephas; species Elephas maximus. Next base: position 16,795,098 of record NC_064830.1, read on the forward strand.
AATGTTTGTCTTTCCATCTAGATCGCAAGTTTTTCTAAGGAGGTGTCTGTGCTAGAGACCCTTCCAGAGCCCCCAGTAAACTCCCTTTTAATTAGCAGGGACCTGTGCCTACCTAGAAAGAAAATGAGGAGAAGAATGAGTGACTCAGTGAATAAAAATTAGTTTTTTGGGCATATCCACTGAAAAAGTCCCAGTCATCCTTTTTATTGTTATCTTCTCTTCCCTACAAGTCGAGTGTGGATGTTGCCAAGGTGTAGAGAATACTGTTCACAGAGGATCAATTCAAGATTTCTGGAAATCAACAAATCTGCAAAAATATCCATCTACCCTAATTTTTCTTGAACATCTTCTTCTCCTTCTGCCCTTATTCAGCTCAGTCATTGCTAACTTAGGAAAACTCTGTTTAGGATAGGTTTGATGATCTTCCTCAGTCCTACCTCAGCAGCCTTATCACTTCTTTCTCTGCCTGGTTACCATCTCTTTTCATCTGCTTTCCTCACTCATATTTGAGCTAGGTCTGATAGTCGTTTCTCCATGAAACCTTCCCTAATCATAAAATTTAGCACTAAATACCTCTCCAAGGTGATCCATGCCAGCTTGCACTAACTCTACCCTGGACCTGCAGAAAAATTTGTAAAACATTTTGCCCAGTTACTGTCTTTTCACCCCACCACAATCCCTACATGCCCACCTTCTTGCCTATCATCTCTGTAGACTTTAGTAGACCAGGTCCACACATGTTGCTTAGTAAAACACACTAGAGAATGAATGCGCTAGGAGAAATTTCAGAAGTCTTCTTGAGATTCTTCTGTGCTCTTCTGATCCTTTGTGTTTACGTCTATTAATAGAGTTCTGTCTGTCTGTTTTTCTGTCTGTACTTAGGATTATTCCCCATCTCTCTCTGAGTAAGTCAGAAAACCCTTATCTTTTAGGCCCTGGCACATACAAACCTATTGCCATGGAATTGATTCCAACTCACATCAACACTATAGGACAGAGTAGAAATGCCCCCGTAAGGTTTCCAAGGCTGTAAATCTTTATGGAAGCAGACTGCCACATCTTTCTCCTATGGAGCAGCTGCTGGGTTCGAACTGCCAACTTTTTGGTTTGAAGCCAAGTACTTAACCATTGTGCCACCAGGGCTCCTTGGCAATACAAAGTCTCTGTAAATACTTGCTGAATCAGCATATGAATGAACGAGCAATCTACACTCTGCCAAAAACCAACAATTAGGTCTTTGAAAAGGTACCAGGATGGTGTCTCACGTCAATTCAATTGCACTTTAAGCTGAGCACCACCGAGATGCAGATGTATTCCAGGCAGAGCTGAGCAAGGGATTTTCACAACCAGACAGAGGACCTCATCTGTCCTCGATCTTCACGCCCACGTCAAAGGATGACGAGCAATCCACTTCTTGTTGATACCACATCTAGTAAGTAATAAATCCGGTACTGCTTGCCATGCTAAAAATTTGGTGGCCTAAGTTTTAAGTTTGTTTAATTGTTAATTATTTAACCGAATTAAACAAATGTCTACTAAACATCAGATGTAAGATAAAAAGAGTTCACCAGAGAAAGTACCAGCAAGTAATACCAGGTAGCATCTTTGGAATGTCCAGGGTAGCACACATTATACAAGTAACTGAAGAGGCTGGCACAGTGGTTAAAGTGCTTGACTGCTAACCAAAAGGTCGACCGTTGGAAACCATCAGTGACTCCGAGGGAGAAAGATGTGGCGGCTTGATTCCACAGAGATTTACAGCCTTGGAAACCGATGGGGTTGCTATGAGTCAGAATCAACTCAGTGGCAGGGGGTTTGGTTAGGTTTATAGGGCAATGACACAACATTGAAACAATTGATAAATTCAATTCTCCTTTTATTAGATGAAAATTTACAATATTGATGTAGAAAACTGTGAGGTTGCAGCTAAGTTTTTTTTAAATCTCTTTTTATCAAATCTTCTGTGAGGTGATTATATGGTTTTTATATTGAAAAGCTTGGTAATTATGAATACTATGTAGACCCTTAAAACATTAGACTTTCATGTAAAAAAATATGTAAAGTAAACACATAATATACACACATGCAAACAAGTACATGTAAAACCTGGTAAAATCTGAATAAGTTCTGTAGATTGTATCAGTGTCAGTTGCCTGGTTTTAACATCGTCCTATACTTTGAGTTTTATACTTATGTGGAAACCCTGGTGGCGTGGTGGTTAAGTGCTACAGCTGCTAACCATGAGGGCTGGCAGTTCGAATCCTCCAGGTGCTCCTCAGAAACTCTATGGGGCAGTTCTACTCTGTCCTATAGGGTCGCTATGAGTCGGAATCAACTCGACGGCACTGGCTTTGGTTTGGTTTTATGCTTATGTGAAAACAAAAACCACACCAGTTGCCAGTGAGTCAGCGCCATTTCTGGAGACCCCATGTGTGCCAGAGTAGAACTGTGCTCTGTAGGATTTTCAATGGCTAATTTTTCAGAAATAGATCTCCAGGCCTTTCTTCTGAGGTGACTCTGGATAGACCCAAATCTCCAACCTTTCTGTTAGCAGCTGAATGCATTAACCACTTAAATCATTTTATAATTATTTGAAAATAAGCTAAAAAATACTAATCATGCTATAAATACTGTAATCAAATTGTTTCTTCACATAAAAGACTGCAGAAAACATGTCAAAGTGAACCTGGTTTGTTATGATGCAGGGGTTGTTTTCTTCCTTTTAGAAAATTACTTGAATGATTTATACCATTTTTTACATAGTATTTAAATTCCAATTCAATGGTATTCAATTAATATTCAGAAAAAAATGTTAAGAAATATTTTGCCAGAGAAAAGAGACTGTTTTGGACACTTTCTTGCTAAATACTAAAAAAAAAAAAAAAATAATAAGAATATGAAAAATTTTGTAAAAATGTTTTCAAAAGCAAACCCATTTTGTCAACCTAATTCTCTAAGCATGTCTTCTCTGCCATAACGGTTTAAAGCATGACAGAAAACTGCATTGAAACTCCTGATAAATTTTTGTTTCAGGTTCCAAGCATTATCTTCAAAAATCTAGGCACTGCTCATGGAAGTGGAACTACAGGCTTAACCTTAAGAAGACTTAATCGTTAAAGTGACTTTCTTACTTTTTCCTTAGCTTCGTGGTTTGTACTGTTAGCGGTCAAAATTAACATCAATAGCTTCATCTTTTTTAACTATTAATAGGATTATTTAATTTTTTTATATTATCAGAGTAAGATACGTTTTCTTTTATATATTTATTAAATATGCATCCTACTGTTATTTTAACAGTAAAAATCTATAGCCAATGATATGATTGTACTAAGTAATCTATTTTTCTTTTTAAAGTTATATTAATGTTGTTGTTTTGTGCTCCAACTTATAGCGACCCCATCTGACAAAGCAGAACTTCCCCATAGGATTTCCTGGGCTGTAATCGCCACTTAATCTCTTCTGTGGAACAGCTGTTGGGCTCAAACCACCAATCTTTCAGTTAGCAGTCAAGGGCTTAACCATTTCACTACCAGTGCTCCTCCCAACAATCCTACTATAATATTTTTTGTACATATTTCTAATCCAAATAACATATCGGTTGTCTTTTCATTAAAAAAAAAAATGGCATGTGTTTCAATCACGGCTAAATTTAGGCTTTGACACAATGTGCGTTTCTAGTACAATAAATGTAGGGCTGGGATGAAGGAGATCCAGCACCCTGCCTCATGTTTTTATGTATACTCTCAGTAGCCTAAGGATAATGCAATTTTTTTTTTTATAATACTCCCCAAACCTTCATTTGTTTCTCATTTTCTTCAGAACTCTGGAACAATGATAATAATGATAACAAAAACAGCAGTGATAGTAATGGTGATGATAAATATTTATTATCCTTTACATCCCAGGTGCTATTCTCGATGCTTTGTATCTTTTACATTATTTAATCCTCACAACAGCTTTGAGGTGAGCTCTTTAAAAAAAAATGCACCATTTTACAAATGAGAAAACTGAGGCTCAAGGAGGGTTAAATAATTTGCCCCAGGTTCACCAACTAGTAAATAAGTGAGTTCGAATTCTCTCGCACAATCAAGCTATAGAATTTTTACTTTTAATAGCTACACTAAACTGCGTCATTAAAAAAGTATATACTTAGCTTCATATTCAGTTACGACTTCCATTTGGCCCTGTGAAACTTGTCAAACCTTATCTCTCATGACGTTGCATCCCTAGCCTAAATGGAAAATCTGTTACTCCCTGGATATGACTTTTTTATTCCCTTAACTTATCAATGCTTTTGCTTTCCATAACGGTTCCCTGTTTCTGGTCAACTCTTAAATTCTTAAACCCTTAAACCATCTAGGCTCTAATCACCATTTTTTCCAGGCCTGTGAAAATTCCCCTATGACAATACTACCCAGAAATAAAGATGCCAACTTTAAAGAACCTCAGTGTCCTTGTCATGAAGACATCCATATTCCATTCTTCCATTTTGAGTCACACATTCTACACTGGGTTGTAACACTGATGACTGAGATTGATTATCTTCTCTTTCTTGTGGAATCAAGGCTTCAAACTTAATAAAATGAGACTTCTTATAGATCTACCTTTGTAGATTGACACAAGTATGATCACAAATAGACCATAAAAAATCTAGGGAGTATGACCAGAAGATTAAGGAAGCATCGAATGAAAGAGCTGTTTATCAGATGAATGTGGCATAGGATAGCCTGAGAAGACTTCCTAGAAGAGGTGCTATTTGGCCAGTTTCTATACTGAGAAGGAATTGGCCAAGCAAAGATGGTGGAGGACGAGTGTTAGATTTCTGTGCGTGGGAAAAGTCACTGCAGCCAGAGTAAGCATTTTGCTAATATATGAAAGCAGAGGCAAACACTTTAACGTCAGTTAAGTGGGTGCTGGCTGTGTATGTATTCATGTGTGTGCACACATTCTGGTATTGTGACTGTTACTTAGTACCTACTCCATAAAAGTTAGCATCTTTCTGCTTTTTTCCCCCATGACTTCCCTCTCTCTGTCTTGGAAGAAGTACAACCAAAATGTTCCTTAGAAGCAAGGATAGTGAGACAGAGTCTTACATATTTTGGACATGTCAGGAGGGATCAATCCCTGGAGGAGGACATCATGCTTGGTAAAGTAGAGGGTCAGTGGAAAAGAGGAAGGCCCTCAATGAGATGGATTGACGCGGTGGGTGCAACAATGGGCTCAAGTATAACAATGATTGTAAGGATGAGAAAATTTCTTCTGAAATATCTGCACATATTTTCCTATTTCACTGAAATGGTATGCCATCATCACACTTCACCTGTGGATTTCAAGGTAAATCATAAGGGCAGTGAGAAGCTTATAAAAACTCCAGAAAAAATCCAAACCCGGTGCCATTGAGTTGATACTGACTCATAATGATCCTATAGGACAGAGTAGAACTGCCCCATAGAAGTTTCCAAGGAGCAACTGGCGGATTCGAACTGCCGACCCTTTGGTTAGCGGCCATAGCACTTAACCACTATGCCAGCAGAGTTTCCGAAGGGTTTATAGTGGCTGTTTTATCTTACCACCTAATTATAAGCTCCCTACACCTTTGGTGCAAAATTCAGTGTAATACATGTCATCACAATTACAAATTAACAAACAAGTTTTTACAGCAAATGAAATGATTAGGGCTACTCTTCCCCAGTGCAGCAGTTTACAAAATGTATTCCACCATGTGCTTTTGAGAGAGGTATTTTATGAAGAGGTATAAAAATTCACAGGCCTGTGATGTAAAATTGCTACAGTTGATTTGATAAATGGCCGCCATTTTACTTGGGAAAATATTTGTGCTGCTGTACTCCAACGATAGCAGAGCAGTATTCCAGGAAGACACCCGTTCCACTCCTCTGGGCTAGTGTTACAAAACAATTCACAGCAAAATTAATACAACTTAAAAAGAAACTTGAAAGAAAAGTCAGAACAACCACCTTCCCAACAGGAGAAGATCCACTAATTCAAAGCAGAGACAAAAAGCCCTAATTAAACGCCAAATCCAGCCAGCTTTTTTTTTTTTTTTTTTTTTAGGGAGATTTTGCAGCCCTGCAGCGATTTGCTTATTCTAAGAAACAAAAGAAAGGGAGTTGCAGAGTGTGGGAGCCCTGCAGACAAATGGCCCTGAACTTCCATCTTCTATTTAGCAAAGTGAACTAGGAAAAGGGTTGTTATTCAACTAATAAATAGGCATTGTTTCCTTAAACGACTAGTGACTGTTCAAGAGAAACAGCATACCAAAATGCCTCCTTTTGGCTTCCTCATCTGGAACCCTCTCCCTGCTCATCAGATTCTTGTCCAAATACCCCCTGGCAGCTGTCACCCTCCAGATTTGCACAGATGAGCTGAATGGCCTTGCCACTAGAGAATGTTGGAAGAAAACTCATTTCCACAGAGGACAGGGAGATAACAGGTTTCTTTTGTTGATGTTTTCTATTTTGCCTCTCCAGGGCAAGACAACTGACTTGGTGGACAAAACAGGCAGTCTGGCCTCCGCATAGACAATCCAGATGGTTGTTAATAGTTGAGAGGTGTTGGCCATCAGGAAACTCAATGCAGTTCTTTTATTATAGGCGACCTTCCCTCCATTTCCTGAGAGCCACATGGTCTCTCCTAGAGGACTGTGTGTTTTGAATATAATGGTTGTTTGAAAAATTCTAGCTAACATTCATAACATTGTTTAATTTTTTTAAATTGTGAGTTACATGGAGACATGCTAAATAGAAACCAGTGAAATATTGTCCTGTTCTGCCATCTTTCCAAAGCAAAGTGCTCATGGATCCTAAAATATGTAATATATTAATTAAGATAAAAAAACAAACCAAACCTATTACCATCAAGTCGATTCCGACTCATAACGACCCTATAGGACAGAGTAGAACTGCCCCACAGGGTTTCCAAGGAATGCCTGGGGTATTTGAACTGCCAACCTTTTGGTTAACAACCATTGCTCTTAACCACAATGCAACCAGGGTTTCCATTAATTAAGATAGGGATTAATTAATGCAGAGTTTATCCTGGCTGTGACTCTAACTCACTGTGTGACCTTAGGAGAGTCACATCTCTTTTCTGATTTCTGTCTCTGAATTATCTCTGAATTGAAACCAGGGCTTCAAACCAGTTATTTTCTGGTTCATATCCCTGCTGAGAATTTGCATTTCCACCCCAGTTGAACAGAATCGGAATCTACATTTTCACAAGATTCCCAGGTGATTCTTATGTATACAAGATCTAGTTAAAAATTTAACGAGAGCCCCATGTGATTCCTATGTGAAAGGCAAATTCTCAGCAGGAGTCAAACTGAAAATAAACGGAATTTGAAATAGGCTCAGATCCCTTTCCACTTTGACAGAAAATGATCAACTTAATTCAATTAAATCTATTTAATTCAATTCACTGAGTTTTGCATGGGTGCCTACTGAGCGTCAGAAACTGATAGGTCCATGTTCTCAGGGAGCGCAAAATCATGCTTTATTTTTATTGGTTATACAATCTTGGTACAAAGTTGTTTTCAAAATGTAGATAAAGCCAAACAGGAAGACTTGAGATAAGATGGATGTTCTGAAGCATCAGTTAATTGGAAGATTCAACCACCACTTTTAAAAGTACCTAGAACATAATGCAACACACAAATTAAGTCCAAAATTCTACCCCTAACTGAGTGTGCTTGGCAATGGGTGAAAGAATAATCGAAGAATGAGGAAAGTGTCAAAGAAGTTTTGTTTGAAAATTCTGGAATAGAATTTACCTGAATCTTCTCTATTTGGAATGGAAGTACATTCAACCTTATAGTACAGAGAATAGAAAGGATTAGAAGAATAATTCCAAACCAAAGTTTGCTAAGGAGATTTTCAGAGTCAGACTCAGGGAAAACCAAAAACAAATTAAAAATCCGAGGTTCTAAGGCCTGAGTGAAAATAAGGACTAATGTGGGATTACTGAAGGTAACCGACAACGTTATTTCCAAAAGTCTTTTCACCTCTGATGGAACATATCCCCCTGTGGTCAGCTGGGTGGTTAGGTGCTTGGATTTTAGGATACTGAGCTGCCTTAAAACATCAGTGGCAGAGGAAGGAGAGGCCCCTCATCTAACTTGCCCAGGCTATGCAATTAAGGCTTCCCACTTTCCAGGATCCCTGGAGAAAGGCATTATAGAGTAGAATTGTTCCACGTGGTTTTCAAGGCTGCGACCTTTTGGAGGGAGATCACCAGGCCTGTCTTCCGAGGCACCTCTGGGTGGGTTTGCACTGCCAAGATTTCAATTAGTAGTTGAGTGCTTAACCTTTTGTACCACCTGGGAGCCAAAAGGTAATCCCAAACCAAAGAAAACGCCAAACTCGTTGCCTTCGAGTCAATTCTGATTCGTGTAACCCCCAAAATCAAACCCACTGCCGTCGAGTTGATTCTGACTCATAGTGACCCTAAAAGACAAAGTAGAACCGCCCATAGAGTTTCTAAGGAACACCTGGTGCATTCAAACTGCTGACCTTTTGATTAGTAGCTGTTGCACTTAACCACTATGCCCCCTGGGTTTCCCATGTAACCCCAGTGGCTTCTAATTTGACTGATAAAACTAGCTCGGGAAAATTGTTCAAAAAGTTTGTGCATTCAAATTTTATTTTTTTATATATTTTTTTCCAGGCATAGTTATGGAGAACTTTGACAAATATATGTGTTTTCCTTGTGAAAATACCCTTTCAGACTGGACAAGGGTCAAGCAGATGACATGACCAAGTGCTGACACTGGATTAGTAGTTCCAGAAGTAGTATTGGTGTCATGAGTGGAACTAAGACTCTGGAGTCCGAGAGAAATACTTTGGATTAAAGCAGGACCAAATGAAAGAGGAGAATCCCAGGTGATCGCCTTTATTGCTGATGGTCAACGTGTGTGAGTGGTACCCAAAAACCCACTGCCATCAGGTTGATTTCAACTCATAGCGACTCTATAGGACAGAGTAGAACTGCCCCTTAGAGTTTCCAAGGCTGTTATTTTTATGGAAGCAGACTGCCACATATTTCTCCCATGGAGCCACTTGTGGATTTGAACCACTGAGCTTGTGGTTAGCAGCCAAGTGCTTTAATCACTGCACCACCAGGGCTCCTCATGAGTGGTACAGTTAGCGTAAAACACTCAAGTGTGTGGGAATAATACAATTAGCTTAAAACAGAGATTCGTAACTGTGACTGTACGTTTGAATCACCCGGAGAACTTCTAAAGTCCTCTGAAGCCCAGGTGACACCCCAGACCAGCTAATTCAGAACCTCTGCAGACCCAGGCATTAATAATGTTTTGAATTCTCCACATGATTCAGATATACAGCCAAGGTTGAGACAACTGGTTTAAGGCGATTATTAGGACTTGCTAGAGTGTCTCAGGAAACCCTGGTGGTGTAGTGATTAAGAGCTGCTACTGCTAACCAAAAGGTTGGCAGTTCAAATCACCAGGCACTCCTTGGGAACTCTATGGGGCAGTTCTACTCTGTCCTGTAGAGTCCCTATGAGTCAGAATCGACTTGATGGCAACAGGTTTATAGTATCTCTGCACAGATTATTTTTCAATTTATCTCTCTATTATGTTTAAGGAAACCATGGTGGGATAGTGGTTAAGTGCTATGGTGGCTAACCGAAAGGTCGGCAGTTAGAATCCACAGGCTTTCCTTAGAAACCCTAGGGGGCGGTTCTACTCTGTCTATGAGTTGGGATCGACTCGATGGCAACAGGTTTTTTTTTTTTTTTTTTGATGTTTATCCTTTAAAATGTGTAAACCACTTAGAATGGCCTCGTTATTTATTCTTAATTATATATACCAAGTAATAGATTCATTTCCTGAGCTACAGAGATAGGCAAAATTTTTCTAGTTTTTAATGTAAGACAAGGGAAGAAAATGTCTGGATCCAAAAAATAAATAAATAAACAATAAAGAAATTATTTACTATTATCTATTATAATAAAAAAAATTTTATTATAGTAAGTGTCTATGATTCCTTTCCTTTTTAAACTCTGTCAAAATATTTTTATGGAAAAAAGATGACTTGAAAGCTCTACATCTAATGAAAACAGTAGTACAGTTATAGACTTCGCTGTTGGGCAGGATTTTAGCCAATCCACTTTTTTTTCCCCCCGCTTAACAATATCAGTTCCAAGAACTGCCATAGAGAAAGATCAGTCTGGTTTGAGACCATCCACAGCATTATGAAGTTTTTATCCGAAAGAAAAATTTCAAGAGGGGGAGCTAGTTAGCTAATTGATTACAGATTGGGACAGAAATTTTGCAGAACAGAGACACTTTCAGAGCTTGAGGAAAACCCAAGGAAAGCAGCGTTCCTGCATCAGTGTTCTGAGAAGGCGACTGTCCCATTCCTCTGTTTGCCTTTCCCTGTAAAGCAGATTGATTATGGCAGCTCTCATGGGAGCCCAGCATGGCGCCTGATTACTGCTCGACAAGCAAAAAGCCAACAGGATTTTAAATCATGAGTGTCACAGAAGTGGAACTACGAGAACCCAAAGAATTGCCATTACACTCTAAGTAACACAACTTAGAGCAACAGAGGGAATATGTGCACACAAGCAAAACTCTGCGGTTAAGGCTTTTGGACCTGGGTTGAGCAAAGTAGTAGGTAATTTGCCAGTATCACCTGCAAAGCCAGACTCCTAACCCCTCCCTGTGGTATGTGTCACTTTTGCCAGTGTGTGGCAATTCTTACAAACATCAGCATGCAGCAACTAGACCCGTTTGTTCTAAGAGGTGAGTGTGGCAAAGTTATTTTTATTAATTTTTCTCTTCTCTTGTTTATTTCCCCACGCCCAACCCTTGCTCCTTAAACAACCTTATCACCTCACTCCCCTCTTCCGTCTGCAGCTTTTCTTTCTTTTTGGAACCAAGATCAAACGTAGTTCCTTTTGTGGTTTTTCTGTTCATTCTGTCATTTTCTCCCTTGGTTAGGAAATCGATTTCCCTGCCCACACTCACACCTGTGCCAGCAGCCCCCCAAGGCACAACAGGAGGCCACGGCCAGCTTCAGAATCTTGAATGAACATTCCCAAGAGAGTAGAGCAGCCAGGCTATGTGTTTGTGTTTGTGGGATATTTGCATTTATTTTTGTGCAATGTGAATTTGTTGCTGTTGTTAGCTGCCATTGAGCTACCCTCGACTCATGGCAAGTCCATGCACAACGGGAAGTACTCCGCCTGGTCCTGAGCCATCCCCATGATAGGCTGTAGATCTGATTGCTGTGGTCTAGAGGGTTTTTACTGGATGATTTTCAGAAGTAGATTACCAGGCCTTTCTTCCTAGTCCATCTTAGTCTAGACACTCCACTCACATCATAGCAACATGCAAGCCTTCACTGACAGGTGGTGATTGCACATGAGGTACATACAAATAACTTGTTTCTAGGTACGTATATCATAATAGACACATGTCGGTGTGTTCAGTTCCCTTTGAATATTTGATATGAATATGAATTCACTGTGGTGAATTGTGAAGATGTGTTCTTATTTATGCATACAAATATATGTACATTTATACAAATACTCTCCATAGAGGGCCTTATAGCTTAGAACATGATTTCAAATGCATTTTCTCATATTAAACATGGAAGAGAGAAGAAAAGAAAGTACGTATGACTCAACATGGAACCCCTCCCCTAGGCTGGTCTCAGAGCTAAGGTGCTATGATACCGCACAAGAGTTAGTGTTTGTGCTCTGGTTTGGCACGGTTCAAAGCAAACATGTACAGTCCAAAGGAGCTAGATTTGAAGCCTGTCTTCACCACTTCCTAACCATGCTGACCTTGGGCACATTCCTTAATCTCCCCACGTCTCTTTGAGTTGTTTGTGTGGATTGAGATCATATGAGAAAAATGCTTCATACACTTCCTGACACATAGAAAATGATTAATAGTAGCCATTATGTGCCTACAAAGTGTATTATTTAATATTAACATAATGTTCTTAAAGCACCCTAAAGTGCACACAGCACGTTTATATGCATCACCTCAAATTCTTAAGCAGTCAGGTTGTCTGTTGCAGTTTCCCCAAGAGTCCTCTTCTGACATTTGTACGACATGGACTTTGATTAATCTGAGAACCACTGTTGGTGGTAGGGAGGAAACGCTGAAGGTGATGACTGCATGGCTTGGAGTCTGGAGCTACCACAGTGTGATTCATTAAACAATACTTACTGAGCACCTTTTTTAGGTCGGGAGCTAGAGTATAGTATGCTCGTAGGCAAGATATGAGAAATAAGGTTGAACAGGTAAGTTGAGCCCAAGTTTTAGAGGCTTTTAAAGGTGGAAGAACATGTGGTTTTGGGGGACAGAACAAGTATTTAGGGATATGAAAGCATGGTAAACTTATGCAAGGGGCATGCTATTTCATAGCTTCCTTGATGGGTTTATACTTGAACTACTGTCACCACAGCTTGGGCCAGATTTTACAGTAAGAGGCTTCAGATAAAATACTTACTGTGCTTGCTGTTTAACTTAGAAAGTCTCAGGTTCTTTATCTGTAAAGTGGAAAATGACCATATTATACCTTCTCAACTTGATGCTTTTTAACTTGATGCTTCATAAATGTTAGTTTCCTTCTTGCTTTCCATTCTTCCTCTTGCTTCCTTCCTTCCTTTTCCTCCTTTCTGTCCTCTTACAGCCCAATGCTATCCAAAGCCAAGGGCCTGGAGAAATTTAAGGACCTAAATGTACGCTTTCCGTGGCTAAGCATGACAGCTGTCACAAGGAAAATGAGTGGGCTATGTTTTTTTTTATGCCAACTCATGTAGAAATTGGTGTGTATGAATGTAGATGCTTTGATGTACCACCCACATGGCTGCTTAATGGAGGACTAGCTGCCGCTGCTGCTGGCAGGTTCTGCAGACTACCTTTAGCTCTCGCCCCTTCAAGGACTGCCTCAGCCGCACAGAGCTGGACCAAGATCATGCCTCTGCTCGGGGATAAGCAAGTCCATGACTGATCTATGGCAGGTAGGGGCTGCAGCCTCTAACTTCTGCAGTAGGCCTCAAGGCTGTAGCGGACAATTTTCTTCTTCCTTTACTAACCATTCTAGATTTTTGTTATGCTTGGCTAGCATCTCTGCTGTGATAGGCGGCTTGCCTCATGAAGTGACAGAGAGCTTCATCCCTAAAGAGTGTGAATTCCTGGTCACTATGTGAATGTTGAAATTATAGAACAATATCATTAATATCACAAAAGAAAAAAAATTCTGCTGAAGATTATTCAAAAACAGCTGCAGCAGTATACCAACAGGGAACTGCCAGAAATTCAGGCCGGTTTCAGAAGAGGACGTGGAACCAGGGATATCATTGCTGATGTCAGATGGATCCTGGCTGAAACAGAGAATACCAGAAGGATGTTTACCTGTGTTTTATTGACTATGCAAAGGCATTCGACTGTGCGGATCATAACAAACTATGGATAACACTGAGAAGAATGGGAATTCCAGAACACTTAATTGTGCTCATGAGGAACCTTTACATAGATCAAGAGGCAGTTGTTTGGACAGAACAAGGAGGTACTGATTGGTTTAAAGTCAGGAAAGGTGTGCGCCAGGGTTGTATTCTTTGACCATACCTATTTAATCTGTATGCTGAACAAATAATATGAGAAGCTGGACTATATGAAGAAGAACAGGCATCAGGATTGGAGGAAGACTCATTAACAACCTGCGTTATGCAGATGACACAGCCTTGCTTGCTGAAAGTGAAGAGGACTTGAAGCACTTACTAATGAAGATCAAAGACCACAGGCTCCAGTATGGATTACGCCTCAACATAAAGAAAACAAAAATCCTCACAACTGGACTAGTGAGCAACATCATGATAAACGGAGAAAAGATTGAAGTTGTCAAAGATTTCATTTTACTTGGATCCGCAATCAATACCTATGGAAGCAGCAGTCAAGAAATCAAAAGACGCATTGCATTGGGTAAATCTGTTGCAAAGGACCTCTTCAAAGTGTTGAAGAGACAAGATGTCACCTTGAAGACTAAGGTGCGCCTGACCCAAGCCATGGTATTTTCAATCTCATCATATGCATGTGAAAGCTGGACAATGAATAAGGAAGATCGAAGAAGAGTTGACACCTTTGAACTGTGGTCTTGGCGAAGAATATTGAATATACCATGGACTGCCAAAAGAGCGAACAAATCTGTCTTGGAGGAAGTGCGGCCAGAATGTTCCTTAGAGGCAAGGATGGCGAGACTGCGTCTTACGTACTTTGGACATGTCAGGAGGGATCAGTCTCTGGAGACAGACATCATGCTTGGCAGAGTACAGGGTCAGTGGAAAAGAGGAAGACCCTCAACGAGGTGGATTGACACAGTTGCTGAAACAATGAGCTCAAGCATAACAACGATTGTAAGGATGGTGCAGGACCAGGCAGTGTTTCATTCTGTTGTGCATAGGGTCGCTATGAGTCTGAGTCGGAACTGACTCAGTGGCACCTAACAACAACAACAACAACATTCTCTTCTCAGTTCTCAGCTGGTCTATTTGTCCATTCACCATCAAAATTGGGCAGGCTATTACCAACCCAAATTCCAGTGGATTTCCTGAGTGTCATGTACAAGACTCTGACCATCTTAATCCAACTTGAGGACTGCTCTGTGAGGCCTTTCATTTTCCGGCATCCACAGGCTCAGCTGAGGCTGTCTTGAAACTGCATTGCAGCTCAACTTCTCTCTCTGATGAATCCTATTTCCTTCCTCTCTCTTCCACACAAGTTGATCCCAAAAGTATTCCTTAATAAGCATACATCACTCTAAAATATATCACAGAGTCTGGTTCCTTAAGAACTCAATCTTTTCAGAGATCACAAGAAACTTAGCCCATCTGCACTTATTGATTCTTAACTTGTATAGTTATAATAAAAGGCTCATATACAGAGGGCAAGAATCCAATTTGAGGACTCTGAATGTATTATGCAGAGATTTATTGCTACTCAAAGAATGTCTTTCAGCAAAAGTTGCAACGCACTATGCGGCTGAGAAAGGAGCTGGAAGCTGCATTGAGGGATGGTGGTGATATACAAGAGTCTAGTAGAACCATCGGTATGTTCATTAGGCTTTGCAAGACTCGTTCCTGACAAATGATCACTGGCCCTTGATTAGTGAGACAATTTCAACTCTCAAGTGATCATACCGCTTGTCAGCTCCATTTGGATGGACTCAGTGGGTTGGGAGCATGAGTCTTGCAGCCTTCAGAATCCTTAAACTTTGATTCTGATAGGCTTTTCTCAAGGGACAGGACAAAAAAAGACATGATGAAGGTGGCATTGGGAATTCATAGTGAGTCTTTAAAAATAAAAGATAAAAATCTATTATTAAGATAGACTTTAAAAACTAATAAGAGTGCTCTGGCAGGGAACACAACAGAGAGTCTTGGACAGAACAGGGGAAAAATATAAAATAGAACTCAAATTCACATAAAAAGACCAGGCTAAATCTGCCAGAGACTGGAGGAACCCCCAAAATTATGGCTCCCGAACACACTCAACCCAGAACTGAAATCATTCCTGAAGCCCACTCTTCAGACAAAGATTAGACAGGACTATAAAAAAATAATAATAATAAATGTGAGGAACATACTTCTTAGTTTAATCAGATATATGAGATCAAACAGGCAGCTCCTGTCCAAAAGCAGGATGAGAAGCCAGGAAGGGATAGGAACTGGTCAAATGCACACAGGGAACTGGGGATGGAAAGGGGGAGTGTGTTGTGGAGATTGCGGCTAATGTCACAGAACAGTACGTATATAAATTATTGAATGAGAAATCAACTTGAGCTGTAAACTTTCACCTAAAGCGCACACACACACACACACACACACACACACACACAAAACTAATAGAAAAATCACCAATTAGGTGGTCGTGGTGGGGTTTACACCAAAAAAACCCCTAAAACTGCTTCTTCCAAGATTACTGAAATGAGGTCCAGAAGACAGGGAGCTCTGTGCTACTGAAGGTTAAAAGTTACACAACCTTACCCATTTTCTAGGAGAGACAAGTAGCTGCAGAGAAGTGGGATATAACAATTTTTCACCTGCCTTAATGCAGACTAATTTGCACAATGTGTCTAATGATACCCACCCATACCCAAAATATTTATTGAACTCTTTCCATGTGACAGGCCGTGTATCAGTTGTGTTGATTTCAATAACCTATGGGTTAAGAAATAGATATTATTTTCATTTTACAGATGAGAAAAAAGAGGCTTAAATAGATCATGACTTGCCCAAAGGCACACAGAGTAGAAATGGCAGCATTCAAATATGTTTCTAGATAATTTAGATGTTTCTTTTAAGCTCCAGGATAAAACCCCTCTCGATAATAACAATGCCTAATGCACAGAATTGTTGTGAGTCCTGGGGATGATACACGTGGAGCAACCAGCAGACATTTGGCACATAGAAAGTGGCCAGGAAAAGGTAGCTATTGGGCATTCATTTTAAATTTGGGGCAATTTCACTAAGGAATACTGTTCAGGCATTTTGATTTTGTCTGATATAGTCTATGACTTTGAGAAATGGGTGGTGCTCTGGTGATCTGAATACAGGAAAACACAGATCAGGAGAAGACAGCAAAATTCTTAAGGTCCCCAAAGTGGAATTGTTTAAAGGCTAAATCACCTCAGAATCCCTTGCAGCTCCCATTGAAGTTAACGAGAGCGGCCCCTGTGTGAGTGTGCAGTGTGACCCTCCAGAGGGATGAGGAACCACTCGCTGTTCCAGACCACTAAACCCTCCCAGCTGAGCCCCCATTGGTAATGAACCAGAAGAACCAAAAGATGCTGCTATATTAGAGAAATGTACATTACAAGGTCCACAACCATCAAGCCACTTTCCTGCCAGGAATATGGAGCTAAAATATATAAATACGTTCAGATATGTGCTTCTAATACCTATCCAAACAAATTGAAATGAAATTAAGTAAGGAATGGTTATTAAAAGTTATATTTACTCAAAAATACGTATTTAAAAGCTTCCTGGCTTTGCCAACGCTTCTCCCTCTATTTAGGTATCTTGTTTACTATTTAAGCAATGATTGATTTAATTTTTTTTGTCTTTGACTCATAATTATGCTATGGAAAATGCAATTTTAGAAAATGCAATATTTACTAAATACAGTTGGTGAAAACAGCAATGAAGCCACTGAAGAAGGGCTTTACTATTTGCTCAGTAAATGTTCTTGAGTGTCTATAAATTAGACGGAATAATGTCTATGACTTTTGGGATCATTTAAGAAAATCAAAGTCAGAAAAGAACGCACTGTTTTTTGCTTAGATTCAAACAGTGGTCCCTGTTTCTCTGTCTTCCCTTTTTATCACTAAATTCAATCTGATCTTTAGAATTTTTTCTCTGAAAAAGACAAAGAAGATAGCAGATTTCCATCTGCCATACTAGTATTGAACGCCTGCCATGCATCACATGCTGGGAAAACATCAGACAACACCTAGGTTCTTTTGCTCACGTAGCTCTCAGGGCAGTGGGTTTATACGAGAAAGAAAATGAGCAAAAATGCTGTAAGGTGCTAGGTATAGATATATGATGATGATGATTAGATAGATAGATAGACAGGCAGATCGATGGGCAGGTAGGCAGATAGATAGCTGCCAGCAAAACAACTCTGACTCATGGCACCCTTACGCACAACAGAATAAAATATTGTCTGTTCCCGCATTACCCTCAAGACTGCCAGCATGTTTCAGTCCATCCTTGTAGTTACTGTGCCAAGTCATCTCGCTGAGGGTCTTCCTTGCCCTCGCTGGCCCTCTGTTTCACCAAACATGGTGTCCGCCTTTAGTTATTGATTCTCCCTGATGATGTAAGCAAAACAATTGAGTGAGACAACATTCTGTTGTGATCCATAGGGTTTTCACTGGCTCTTTATTGGAAGTTCTGCTGAAAAAGGATGACCCTGCTGGTGTTTGGCATAATGGTGGCATAGCCTTCAGCATCATAGCAACATGTGTGTCACCACACATGAAAAACTGGCAGGGAGGTGGTAGAAGGTACTGTATACATGATATCTTTTCTAATATTTGTAATAATGTGTGACATAACCATTATTTAATCTCTATTTTATAAATGAGGAAGTTGAGTTTCAGAGAAGTTAAGGAACTGGTCCAGGTCCTGCAATGATCAAGTGCCCAAGACAGAATTCCAAACCAAGTCTTCTGCTTAAAAAGTCACATTTGTCCAACTCCACCTTGAGATTGTAGTCAGTGGATGTGAACAGCATATGCAACTAGTCGTCGGAGTTTGGCTGATCCTCTGGTCCAGCTGTGGCCAATATGCCCAGCATGCTAACTCTCAAGGAAGTTTCCCTTGGTCATGGATTGAATTAATGTCATGGACTGAATTGTGTCCCCCCAAAATATGTGTCAACTTGGTTAGGTCATGATTTCCAGTATTGTATGATTGTCTACCATTTTGTCATCTGATGTGATTTCATTATGTGTTGTAAATCCTATGACTATGATGTAATGAGATGGATTAGGGGCAGTTATACTGACTAGATCTATAAGATTAGACAGTGTCTTAAGTCAATCTCTTTTGAGATATAAAAGAAAGAAGTGAGCAGGGAGACATGGGGACCTCATACCACCAAGAAAGCAGTGCAGGGAGCAGAGTGCAACCTTTGGACCCAAGGTTCCTGTGCAGAGAAGCTCCTAGACCACAGGAAGATTGATGACAAAGACTTTCCTCCAGAGTTGGCAGAGGGAAGAAAGCCGTCCTCCGAAACTGTCGCCATGAGTTTGAATTTCTAGCCTCCTTCACTGTGAAAGAATAAATTTCTCTTTGTTAAAGCCAACCACTTGTGGTATTTCTGTTGTAGGAGCGCTAGATGACCAAGACACCTTGTCTGCTACCTCACATGTGGTGACAGCACCATTCCTGGGTCAAGCTTGAACACAGTGTTAATGAACTTTCTTTCTTCTTTTGTTGCTTGTTTTAAAGTCATTAACGTCATTGTAATGGCAACATCTCTTAAGTGAGGAAGGCATTTTCACTTTAGACTTCCAATTCCAAATCTTTAAATTTTCTACCAAGAAATCATTTCTAGGATTTAGATTTCCCCTGAGTACTCTCTACACAGAGGTGACCACTCAGTGGAAAATTTAGTGAAATTATATTGCTCTCCTTGAAGTTATTTATGCAATAAAAACCACATTTACAACCACATAAGGCATTTTCAATACATTGGAAAATGCAAAAATAACAGTCATGTAACATCTCAAACTGGCTCTGGGTTTCTTTCTCTGTGAGTAGATCCAGACCAAAGAGAAATAAGAAGAGACCTACCAAAGGCCAGAGCTGAGCTCCAGAGCTCTGGAGTCAGGCTGCCTGTGTTCAATGCCCAGCTGCACCAGGGACTGGCTGTTCTACTTTAGGCACTTTACTTAACTTCTTTATCTTTGGTCTCCTAATCTGTAAAGTGAAGATAATGATAGTCTATGCCTTGTACATTTGTGGTGAGAATTCAACGAGATGTTGTAGTAAAGTACTGGTGCTTTACTTTGAGCTTAGCCATTATTCTGATGTCTAGGAAACAAGTTATTATTATAATTCAGTATTGGTACAAATGAAGGCTAAGCAGGGAACATTTAAAAAGGAATGAAAGTATTATTTCAACTTGATTCTTCTTGCCACGTGGACATTTGTACAATGTCCCTACTTTTGAAGAAGGGCAGAGTGTTTCACAGAAGAGGTAAATGTTACTTTTCTACTTTATAAATGTTTTGCGCATGTGAAGAAATGCTGCTTGGGGGGGTAGCATGTGGGCTGTAAATATAAAGTTGTCTAAGTCAACATACAGCTCTGCTGTCTATCAGCTGTGGAAGTTTATGCAAGTCACCCAGTCTCTCAGCAGTTCAGTTTAATCTTCAGGGAATTTGAGGAATAACAGTCACCTTACAAGGTTGTTGTTACAAATGAGTGGGATAAAAATTGTGAAATTATTTTGTAAACTGAGACCAAAAAAAAAAAAAACCCATCACCATCAGTTTGATTCTGACTCATAGCAACCCTATAGGACAGAGTAGAAATGCCCTATAGAGTTTCCAAGGAGTAGCTGGCAGATTCAAACTGCTGATCTTTTGGTTAGCAGCTGAGCTCTTAACCACTGAGCCACAAGGACTCCACTGAGAAGCTGTATACAGATAACAGCTGTTGTTAATAGTAAGGACAAAGTCAGGAAATGCTATCTTTTCAATTAAACTGAAAAAAATCAATACAAGATAGAATTTAGTCATTTATCAAGGATTCTGCTAGTGAAAACAAACATAGCTAACAGTTACACAGAATTTGTACCTTACTTAGTACTTCTTTTATATGGGACTGTATTTAATCTTCCTAAAAAGTCTGAGAATTCAGCAGTCTATATATCATGGTTATTATTGTTATTATTACCAATTACATGGAGAATATCAAGAGCTCTCAGGTAGCAAGTGGAAGGAAATTTTATCTAGACTTCTGATTGTTTTGAATTTAATAAATTACAGATATATATAATGTTAAAGAGACAATTTGGTCTCTGTACCAAAAAGGACTGGTCCACATTCCACTATTTCAGCAAGTAGCATACAATTAAGAACCGATGGTATTGAAGGAAGAAGTCCAAGCTGCAGTGAAGGCATTGGCGAAAAACAAGGCCTCAGGAATTGACAGAATGCCAATTGAGATGTTTCAACAACTGGATGCAGTACTGGACGTGCTCATTTGGCTAGACCAAGAAATTTGGAAAACAGCTACCTGTCCAACTGACTGGAAGAAATCCACTATCTGTGAACATTCCAAAGACAGACGATCCAACAAAAAGGGAAAATTACCAAACAATATCATTAATATCACACGCAAGTAAAATTTTGCTGAAGATAATTCAAAAACAGTTGAAACAGTACATCGAAAGAGAACTTCCAGAAAGTCAAGCCAGATTCAGAAGAGGGTGCAGAATGAGGGATGTAATTTGCTAATGTCAAATGGATCTTGGCTGAGAGCAGAGAATACCAGAAAGATGTTTACATGTGTTTTGTTGATTATGCTAAGGCATTTGACTGTGTGGATCATAACAAATTACAGATAACATTGCAAAGCATGGGAATTCCAGAACACTTAATTATGCTCATGCAAAACCTATACATAGACCAAGAGGCAGTCATTTGAACAGAACAAGGGGGCGCTGCTTGGTTTAAAATCAGGAAAAGTGTGCATCAGGGTTGTATCTTTTCATTATACTGATTTGATCTTTATGCTGAGCAAATAATCTGAGAAGCTGGACTATATGAAGAAGAAGGCAACATCAGGACTGGAAGAAGACTCATTAATGACCTGTGCTTTGCAGATGATACAACCTTGCTTGCTGGAAGCAAAGAGAATTTAAAGCACTTACTGTTGAAGATCAAAGACCTCAACCTTGGATTATACCTCAACATACAGAAAATAAAAATCCTTACAACTGGACCAACAAGCAACATCATGATAAACAGAGAAAATATTGAAATTGTCAAGGATTTCATTTTACTTGGATCCACAATCAATGCCCACAGAAGCAGCAGTCAAGAAATCAAATGATGTATTGCATTGGCAATCTGCAGCAAAAGACCTCTTTAAACTGTTAAAAAGCAAAGATATCACCTTGAAGACTAAGATGCCCGTGACCCAAGCCATTGTGTTTTCAGTCGCCTCATATGCATGTGAGAGCTGGACAATGAATAAGGAAGACCGAACAGGAATTGACACCTTTGAATTATGGTGTTGGTAAAGAATATTGAATGTACCACGGACTACAAAAACAGCAAACAAATCGGTCTTGGAAGAAGTATAACGAGAAGGTTCCTTGGAAGCAAGGACAGCAAGACTACTTCTCACATACTATGGACATGTTATCAGGAGGGATCAGTCTCTGGAGAAGGACATCATGCTTGGTAAGATAGAAGGTCAGCAAAAAAGAGAAGGACCCTGGACAATATGGATTGGCACAGTGGCTGCAACAATGAGCTCAAACTTAGAAAAGATTGTGAGGATGGCATAGCACCAGGCATGTTGTACCTAGGGTTGCTATGAGTAAGGAACTGACTTGACAGAACCTAAAAATAACGAGACAAGAGTGATCCCTAAAGCTTAATCCTGGGGACTTTTGTGTACTCTAGACCTACTAAAGAGAAAAAAAAAAAAATTAGAGAGTATAAAATAAGAAAAATATATGTAAGCAAGGAAAGTATGACCAGTATCTAGCCTTAGCCTTAAGAATGCAATGTGACCAATATAAAGAAAATTTCAGAAATTCAGTTTTGTGGTTACCAAAGAATAAATGAAAAAGTTGATTAGTAGTTTAAAAGGAACATAAGAAAAGGAGAACTCTTCAGCCGTAAATTTTGACCAGGATGCCTCCAGAACTCTCAGGGCTTCTAGATGTTCAGATAGTCAAGTCGTAATGTCTATTATTTGAATAGTGATAATCTGAAATTGAAATGGGACAGTATTTGCTAGCATAGTTTGATGGAATTAATCCTTCAGGAGCTCTATCTTCTTTACTTAAATGGTGCCATAAACACTTTTTATAAGCACGCAGAAAAACCAAAAAAAAACCAAACCCAGTGCCGTCGAGTCGATTCCAACTCATAGCGACCCTATAGGACAGAGTAGAACTGCCCATAGAGTTTCCAAGGAGCGCCTGGCAGATCCAAACTACCGACCCTCTGGTTAGCAGCTGTAGCACTTAACCACTACGCCACCAGGGTTTCCTAAGCACGCAGGGAATAAGTAAATAAATAAACAGTAACAACAATAAGATTCTTCTAATTCTAAACATTCACTCAATCTGCAATATGGTTTCCTGTATGGATTTAAAAACCTAGATGGGTGTTCACCTGTCAAGTAATGGTCCACTGTAAATTAACTATCATTTTCCATTTGGGCTTATTAATTAGTCAGATCTGCTCCCCCCATCCTCCTGTTGCCCTAGGCCATTCTTCATTCAACATTTGTTTTACATCTAAAATGACCCAGACATTGTTCTACACATCAGGAGTAAACTGTCTTATAAAACAAGATTGAGTTTCGGTGAGTATCACAAACCACTCAATGAATTGCTAAGTCAGAAATCTGAATGCCATCCTTGATGAATCCCTTTCATCTTCCCCTTCACTATGTTTAATCAGTCACCAAGCCTTGACAGTACTATCTTCTAAATATCTCTCCCCTCTTTTAAATACTTCTGTTTCTCTCCATTCCCACTTTTATTCCTTCGGGCTGGACAGTTCAATCTCTCACTTGGATTTGTGCAATATTCTTTCAACCTATTTCCCTGACTTCAGTCTTGTCTTTCTCCAGTACATTCCTCATCTCTCTGACAAATACATATTCTAAAAAACAAATGTCATATCACTCACCTATTGAAGTTTGCTGAGGGATTGATTCCTCATTATCTTTAGGATGGAGTTCAAATCCCTTAATGTGGTCAGTCCGTAAAGGCTCTAAAAGAGAAATAGGCATGGAGTGCTTGATCAAAATGAAGGCATTAGAAACTGTAAACAAAAACCTATTGCCATCGAGACTGTTCTGATTCATAGCAACCCTATAGAACAGAGTAGAACTTCCCCATAGGGTTTCCAAGGAGCTTCTGGTGGATTCAAACTGCTGACCTTTTGGCACTTAACCACTACTCCACCTGGGTTGAAACTATATATATATATATATATATATACTATCTAGAACATTTTAGGAGAAAATAACTACGTACGCACAATAGTTTGTTCAGGAAGTCTAGCGTGTAGGAAGGATGGTATCGAATGAGAAAGGAATGAATCAACAGTGATTAGAATGAAATCTTTGTCAAAGATACTTTTTCTTTTTTTTTTTTTAATCAGGACTGAATTCAGACCATGGGCAGCCACCCACTAGTATATCAAAGGGATTGTCAGGGAAAAAGGCAGAATAGTGTTGTGTAGCTAACTGAAATTTTCTAAGCCTTAGCATTCAGATGCTTAAATACTCCTGTTCTTCCATTCCTCTATCTTTAAAATAGGAGTAGTAACAACAGCCCTTCTACAATTGTTGTGAGGGTTAAATAAGATGGTGTGTGTATGTACATGGATATCTTATACATGGCACATAATAGATACCTGACAAATGTAAGGCAACTTTGCCAAAACAATAGGAGCAATCCCAGAAACCTCATCTTTAGAGAGTGGGTGGAGCTGTTGCATGCAAATAAGACTGCAGAAAACTTCCTTCCAGCTAAATATCTGAAGTAGAAAGAATGAGAACCAGTGCAAAGAATCCAGTGACAATACTATGTGGATAAAAGCTGCTGGGGCCATTGCAAATAATTATGTTCAAGTGGCCAGTTACACCTATTCGAAGGAAAGAAGAAAAGCCATCTAGCTTTTGTTAAGCAATGACTGAGAATTGTCCCTAAAAATCTGTTTCAGATGGGAAGAAACAGCCTATTGTCAGACTGCTGTATCACTTGGGTCCTAAATATGTTGTCATGGCTTAAATGTGATCAGAGCTTCCCTCAGTCTCCTCGGAGTTGGGACCTTGAGTCTCCACCTTGACCCATGGTTTTACTGCTCACGTCTCCTATTTAGGGTCAGTCATCAAACACAGGCTCAGGTTCCTCCAAGGATGTGCCTGGTTCATGCTTTGCTTCATCTGTGACGTCCTTGTGTTTATTTTGTGATGTAATGAAAGGCTTTTGAAATTATGCTGCTTAACAAGATGGCTAAGGTGTTTGATAAGCCTAGAAATAGAAGAACGAATGGTAAGAACCTTAAATCAGCCACAGATATCAATTCCTTGGCCCTTTTGCTATTCTCCCTATTATTGTTCTGTGTGAAGCTTCAACTTTATTGATGATGGAAAATATTTTACTGAAGGGAAAATTTCTATCCCAATTCAACAAACCTTTACAAGTGCCTTCTATGTGCCAAGTAGAGGGTGAGTCATCAGTTGGAATGATTCTCTCTCCTCAGATAAGTCACAGGATATGAAGGAAGTCAACATATAAACTATGAGACAATGTAAAAAGTGTTGCTATAGAGGCATGTACAAGGTATAATTTTAGTACATAAGAAGGAGGGATCAATTCTGCATGCACAAGTCAGGGAACGCTGCACAGAGAGGGAGAATTAAGTTAAAGGATAAGAAGGGGTTTGCCTGTGTGAAATGAAAACACATGGAGCTGTGAAACAACAGCCTGACCCATGAATTGCAAGTAGTTTAGCATGACCTGTACACAGAATTGGGGAAGGCACAGAGAGAAATGAGGCTGGGAGGTGCCAGATGCCAGTCCATAGAGGGTCTTGAATACTAACTGAAATGATGTTGACGCCGTCTAGTAGGCCATGGAAAGCCAGTTAAAGGTTTTTGTGAGATGGGATTACGGTCTCATTGCTGATGAAACAAAAAGCAAGTATGTCATAAGAGCACTAAAGGTGCTTTCTAAAATCCAGACTCACTCTCTTTTAGCTAACTCATTCTCATTCGCTTGCTGTTGAAGTCTCCCTGCCTTAGGGCAAGAGGTATAGAAAGAAAGCACTTGTAAGGTGAAACCCATTGCCTCAAGGGGTCTACTTTCCAGAATTTGGGGGATCTGACAAAGCAAGAGGGACAGGTTTCCCAGTAACTCTTGAACTGACATTGAGCTCAATACCTGATCTATGCTAAGAACTGTGAGGAAAATTGTTTCTTCTTAAGAACCCATCGCTTCCTGCTCATAGCACAGGCATCGTGAGTAATGGCCTCCCACCTGCATCTGTGATACATCCTTCTCATCTTAGATTGGGAGAAATTTTCCTGCACTCTGTGGTATTATTGCCCACAACCTGGGTGGCAGCACCTAATTTTGACTTGGTTCCCAGATCTCAGAGACAAAAGAAGTTATGTATCCCTGTGGTTGGTGATAAAAGACTATATCAGGATTCCCCTGTGAAAGAGTCACCAAGCTGGGATTCTAGCCCCTAAATATTTCCCTCACCTCATACTACAAAAGTTCTCAGAGCATTAAGTTTCTGAGGGGTTAATGACTGCTTAGAACAATCACGATTACTCAGCCTGTGGTTGGATGTCTCATAGCTCTGCCATGGACACGAATAGCATTGTATTGACCTCAAAGTGCAAGCATATTGCGTTTGTTCCCTAATTAACTTTTAACTTAAAGGTCATAAATGTACTTTTTTTAAAACCAGTTTTGAACTCTGAAAAACATTATAGAAAGATAATATCATCTCATTTTCTTTCTCACGGTGTGTTGTCTCCTCAATTCCAAAACTAATAAATAAAACTTTCAGTGGGGGAAACTTTTTCTTTGTTTTAATCTCTAATGAGGCCAGGTTTGGGGGAGGGGACTATTTTTTGTACCATTAATTTTCCCTTTTGTTTCCTTGTTTTGAGAAACCCTGGTTTTCTCAGAGTAAAGGGTGATATCAGAGCTGTGTAACCTTTTAAACAACTTTTACCAGGCGATAAGCAAAATGGCAGTAGGAAAAATATTAGAAGTTACATTTTTCCAGTGGCAATGAAAAGAATGAAGCTACAGAAAAGGTCTTGAAAATACCAGAACTTGATAGGCTGATGAGTTGTGTGGAATCGGAAATGTGACTTCTTCATTTCTGGTTGCAGCATTAGACCTTGTCAGGGAGCCAACAAAAATGTATTGAACATCGACTATTCATCAATCACATTGTAGGAAACTTTAGACATATTGTTTAACTTGATTATCATAAAAATTTTGATTATTATAAAGTATGAGTACTAATACCCCGCTTTTAAATAATGGGGAACCAAGGCTCAGAGAGGTTAGGTAATCTGCCCAGGATTATATTAAAAGTGAGTTGGATTTTAAACCCCATCTCTCCGGCCTCACAATTTTCTACTTGATTGTTTTTCCTGCAGCCTTAGAGATAGCAACCCACATTTCCAGGCAAAGATATTAAGTTCTGAAGACACAGGAAAGTTACTCAGACAAATGTATTTAATCAAAGCAACAGCAGCTTAAACAAACGCACAAAAGAAGAAGAAAAAAATTTAGTTTAATACCTAAACTCCCAAAAGAATGATACTGTCTCTATTAAGTATGACTGTTGAGAGAAATAGCTTTTGCCTCTCCAAAACTCCCAAATGGATAAAGGAGACTTTTGGTTTCCAAAGACCTTCTTATTTTTTACCTTTCACCTAACAACCTGCTCTTTTAAACGTCCTGGATAGCAAACACAAATATGTTAACAGAGGCCCGAACCTTCATGGAAGAATGGTACGTCTCACACTTCAGGGTGTTGTAAAGAGCAAACATGCACTATTTCAAAGATAAAGAGTTAAAGATGAATATGACACTTCCTCGTAGCTGGAATTTTCCTAAGCCTTTTCAGCCAGTTCTGGCTTGGTCCTATAAAAACTCAGGGCCTTTGCACATCTCTCCTTTCCTTCTCCTTTCTTTGCTCTCTCAACTAGCCCCAAATTCCAGTTCGTAGTTTACAAAGTCCCATTTTATCTATCTCTTTGTTGTTTCCCCAACTGATGCCTTTAGGGGACTGCCTGCAGCCCCTGTGGGTCTGAACAAAGTAATTTCCTAAACAAAAATCTTCCTTCATGAAGCGTATCTAGCTGAGAAAGTCATAGTATTTCTTACCTCATATGTAAAAAGGTACAGGATGGACGATACACCTAAGAGTGATAGAAAAAGAGCGGGATCCTCTGAGAGCTGTAACGGACTAGGCTAGGTTTGGCAGAGAAAACAAGTAAACTAAAAATAAACCAAAACAAAACAAAAACACCTCTTGCAGTCGAGTCAATTTCGACTCAGTCATTGCAACCCTATAGGACAGAGTAGAACTGCCCCATAGAGTTTCCAAGGAGTGCCTGGTAGATTCAAACTGCCGAGCTTTTGGTTAGCAGTCATAGCACTTAACCACTATGCCACCAGGGTTTCCCAAACTAAAAATAGTTGTGGCTAAACACAAGAAAACTTATTATTTAGCCCAATGGGCCATTGCTGGTTTGGAAGGGGGCCCCTCTTGGTAGATGCTCAGGGACCCAGGCTAATGGAGGCTCTATCTCAACACGTGTCCATAATCATAAGAGGCAGGATAAGAAAGAGAACAGACCTAGCCACATGCTGGCTCCGAAAGTCATTTCCTCTCGCTTTCATGGCCAAAGCAATGCTCATAGTCACTTGGTGAAGGCTTTTGTCAACAGAAGGCTCCTCTCCTAGAGGAGGACAGCAGATGTCTGTGATCTGTAGTACAGACTTCCACAGTTTGCCCTTCTGGTCACTCTCCTTTCTGCTTTGCAAATGAACTCACTCCTTTACCAAATGAAGCAAGACAAAAGTCCAATCATAGCAACTGGCTCAAAGTACAGAATCTCTTCCTCTGATTATCTCTAATGCAGGTTTGGTTATAGGTCATCTTGCTCTTGAGATATACTTGTTAGTTGCTGACAAGTTAATTCTATATATTGAACAAAAAAAGAAAGATGTTCTTTCCCTACAACCAATACACAATCCTAGAAGAAGGAGTACATAATTTCAGTAAACATTCTGTAATCCCACTGACATACACTGCTTTACTGATACTCTGTTCTGCTCCTTGCTCCATTGATCAAATGTTCCTTGTCTCCACCTTCCTTTTAATTACCCTACTTGGTCACATCTTGGGAGATCTTTTCTTAAGGCTGAGCAGATTGCTTAGCCTGCTTCCTCCCTGTAGAGCATTGGGAGTTCAAGTCTTATGTCTTGAAGGCTTTTAGTTCAAACTGGTGGTTCTTTCGACAATACTAAAAACGAAAACCAAACCCGTTGCTATTGAGTCAATTCTGACTCATAACAACCCTATAAGACAAAGTAGAGCTGACCTACAGGGTTCCTAAGGAGCAGCTGGTGCATTCAAACTGCCAACCTTTTGGTAAGCAGCCAGGTTTTCAACCACTGCACCACCAGGGCTCCTTGACAACACTAATCTTTCAAAAGCGTAACCAGTTTTTTATCTACTTGATTTCAATAGCCATGCGCAAAATCATTTTTTAAGCAAGAATACTTTTTTTCTCTAAACTCAGTGCTAATTCATTGAGCCTTGTAGGTTTCCATGGAAGAGCCAAACTAAATCTCCCTGCTTCTGAACCATTTTGTCCAACTGAAAGTAACCGGGTAAAATTTAAGATGCTAAAACAAAGATTATCATGATCAGCCCCTTGATTTGGTCCTTGCCACAAAGCTGAGCTTTAATCAATTAATGAGGCTCAGATGTTGAAGACTGAGAACCA
The DNA here is from genome assembly GCF_024166365.1 of Elephas maximus indicus. Taxonomy (NCBI): domain Eukaryota; kingdom Metazoa; phylum Chordata; class Mammalia; order Proboscidea; family Elephantidae; genus Elephas; species Elephas maximus. The sequence continues at coordinate 16,824,411 of NC_064830.1, forward strand.
CTTGCATCTTCCAACATTTTAAGTCACTGAATTATGAACTCTCCATCCTGCTTGCAAAGCAGGCAATTCTTTCTTGACCTCATCTCCTCCTTATAGACTATTGTCAAATGTTAACTGTTCGCAACCAACTCATGCTACTAAAAATCTATATTCCCATTTCTTTGTCTAAAACTATGATCTTATTAGGAATATATTTGTCTTTCAAGTTACCACAGATGGCAGCTCTACTAAGTGTTTCACAGTGACCTAACATGGACCACCATCCCTAAAGCCTCTGGTAAGGTTATCCTCACTGTCCATCGTCCATCCCTGAAACTCAAGCCATGTAATTTAGAGTTGTTATGGATGCATTCCATTTTGGGTAAAAATGTCTATAAATAAGGACCAGATGTGTTATACTACCATACCAAACAATCCAAAAACCTCAGCAACTTAATACCGAAAAAAATAAAATAATGTTTATTTCTTGCTCACACTACATGTCCATTGCAGGTTAGCAGTGGAATTCTGCTCATCATAGACAATCAATGACAGAAACTGACAGATATTTCATCTCTGACCCAGGCTTTCAAGATCTCAAAGGAGAGAGAAAAAAGAGCATGTCAACCAATGTGCTAGTTCTTAAAGCTTCTGCCTGGGAGTGACAAGTGTCTCTTCCACTCATATTTCATTGCTAAACACAAGTAACATGACTAAGCTATGTGATATCTATGGGGCAAAGATATACTATTCTGTCCTAGGGAGAAGTGGTGAACATTTTTGAACACAGAAGGGATATAAACTAGAAGGGAAACTTAGGGAAGGTCTCTTTATGGATATAATATTTAACCTGAAAAATAACATGATGTTATCATTTTGAGTAAAGAAGCCAACATATACTTAATATTGGAAACAAGAAGAAACTTGGCACAGTCTCAAAGAGAAAGTCACTACGGCATGAGATGACAGAGGAATTATTGGCAGGGGCCTGAAAATGGTGGAATGCCATAAATTTTTAATAGGAACATACACATACAAAAAAACACTATGGGGAAGGGAAGACAGTATTCAGATTTCAAAAAATTTTTCAGCTTTTTTTTTTGCAGAAGAAGGACGATAGATAATTATGATTTTGCAGATTAAATCTTATTTGGGAAAGTTTGGAATAAGGATTGGCATTGTCTCAAAAGCAGAACACCAAGTTGCCAAGCCTAGTTTTCCCATGGCATGAAAGGAGTGCCAGCAGCACAATAACTAACTCATGAGGCTTGGCAGTGGCTGTGGCCACCAAACCTGGCCTGGTGTGGACATATGGTAAAGATCACCCATTTCTGGGTTTGCGTTCCTCTTCCCAATTGTGTAGTGCAATTTCGAACCCATACCAGCAGTTTTCAAACAACATGAGTAGATTTACTTTAGAGTCATGATCTCAAACCTCATTTGGTACTAAATCCTGAGAGTAAGTTATGTATTCTGTAGGTTTCCATACCTTCCCGTTACCAAAACCTTTTTTACCCTTCTCCCATGTCTTTTCTCATAATCATTCAAAACAGAAAAAATCTGACTCAAAGATCCTTCCATTCCTACCAGTAAATCTGTATATACATGCACCAACTTTTTTCTACCCATCAGTTAAAAAGGAGGTAAGGTTCCTCGTCTTATGTAGGCTAATCCACTACCTGTGTCCTGAATCCAGCCCTAGTTCACCTTTCCAAGGACTTCAATCCTTCAGTCGCTTCCTTTTCTCTCCTACATCATTAATCTGTCTTTCTAGTGGAACATTCTGATCAAATTCTAGGAAACCATCCTAGAATTTCCCATCTTAAAAAAAAAAAAAAAAAAAATCACCCCTTGATCTCATTTCACTCCTCGGGTAATATTTTATTTCTCCAAAATAAAATAAAATAAAACTATTGCCATCAAGTTGATTCCAGCTCATAGTGACCTTATAGGACAGAGTAGAACTGCCCCATAGGGTTTCCAAGGAGTGGCTGCTGTATTTGAACTGCCAACTTTTGGTTAGCAGCCAAGCTCTTAACCATTACACCACCAGGACTCCTTTATTTTTTCCATTCACATTTATCTGTTTCTTGAGATTTGTCTGCAGATACAATCTCCATTTCCTCTACTCTTAACAAATTTTAACCCAACAGTCGGGCTCATTGCTCTAATCGCTCCTATAAATCTGGTCTTGTTAGTCACCAATGAACATCATGGTACATAATTCAAAGATGAATTATCTCACTTAGGCTTACCTGGGCTATAAGAAATACACGACCCAGCTGACAAGTCCCTCTTTTTGAAATACCCTCAGGTGTTGCTTGTTGAGATCACACTTTTTGTTGTCTTTTCTTAGACCTGTATCATCACTCTTTCATACCAACTTTGCCAGATCCATTTCCTCTATCCAACCTCTGGGGATTGTGGCTCCTTGGAGCCCAGAATCCTTTTCTTTCTTCATCCCTTCTTCTTAGGATATTACATCAACTCTCATATTGATCTAAATACACATTTAATTAATTCTATCTTCAAAATATACTATGAATCTGTCTTCTGTTCTCAACTTCTACCATCTTAGTACAAGTCACCTATAGCTCTCACTTAGTATATTTGAGCAGCCTCCTAACTGGGTTTGTAACTTACTCTTTTCCAGTTCATTCTCCAGACAGCAGTAAAAGTCATGAGACTTTTTACCATTCTTAAATTAAAAGTTAGATCATGTTACCTTCTTGTTTAAATCCTTCCAGTGCTTTCCATTGCACTTCTTACTATGGCCTGACTTAGAATGTCTCATTTGACCTGGCCCGTGCCTATCTCCCTGAGCTCCTCTTTTGCCAAACTCCTACTTGGTCAACTCTCCACTTCTTTCCAACTACATTGCTTGTCTTTTCCATCCTCAGGCGTATTGATCCCCCCTTCCTCCTTCCTCTGGGCCTTTATGCATGCTACCTATGCCTTTATCGGTATCTGTCCATTGGAAACCCTGGTGGCGTAGTGGTTAAGTGCTACGGCTGCTAACCAAAGGGTCGGCAGTTGGAATCCACCAGGCGCTCCTTGGAAACTATCCTATAGTGTCGCTATGAGTCAGAATCGACTCGGCACTGGGTTGTTAATGTTGTTATTAGGTGCCGTCGAGTCGGTTTCAACTCATAACGACCCTGTGCACGACAGAACAAAACACTGCTCAGTCCGGAGCCATCCTTACAATCGTTGTTATGCTTGAGCTCATTGTTGCAGCAACTGTGTCAATCCACCTCGTTGAGGGTCTTCCTCTTTTCCACTGACCCTGTACCCTGCCAAGCATGCTGTCCTTCTCCAGGGACTGATCCCTCCTGACAACATGTCCAAAGATGTAAGACACAGTCTCGCCATCCTTGCTTCTAAGAAGCATTCTGGCTGTACTTCTTCTAAGACAGATTTGTTCGTTGTTTTGGCATTAAATATTCTTCGCCAACACCGCAATTCAAAGGCGTCAACTCTTCTTCGCTCTTCTTTATTTATTGTCCAGCTTTCACATGCATATGATGCGATTGAAAATACCATGGCTTGGGTCAGGCGCACCTTAGTCTTCAAGGTAACATCTTTGCTCTTCAAAACTTTAAAGAGGTCCTTAGCAGCAAATTTACACAAAGCAATGCATCTTGGCAGCTGCTTCCATGGCTGTTGATTGTGGATCCAAGTAAAATGAAATCCTTGACAACTTCAATCTTTCCTCTGTTTATCATGATGTTGCTCATTGGTCCAGTTGTGACGATTTTTGTTTTCTTTATGTTGAAGTGCAATCCATACTGAAGTCTGTGGTCTTTGATCTTCATTAGTAAGTGGTTCAAGTCCTCCTCACTTTCAGCAAGCAAGGTTGTGTCATCTGCATAATGCAGGTTGTTAATGAGTCTTCCTCCAATCCTGATGCCCCATTCTTCTTCATATGGTCCAGCTTCTCGGATTATTTGCTCAGCATAAAGACAGAATAGGTATGGTGAAAGAATACAACCCTGATGCACACCTTCCCTGACTTTAAACCAATCAGTATCCCCTTGTTCTGTCCAAACAACTGCCTCTTGATCTATGTAAAGGTTCCTCATGAGCACAATTAAGTGTTCTGGAATTCCCATTCTTCGCAACGTTATCCATAGTTTGTTATGATCCGCACAGTCGAATGCCTTTGCATAGTCAATAAAACACAGGTAAACATCCTTCTGGTATTCTCTGCTTTCAGCCAGGATCCATCTGACATCAGCAATGATATCCTTGGTTCCACGTCCTCTTCTGAAACTGGCCTGAATTTCTGGAATTTCCCTGTCAATATACTGCTGCAGCTGTTTTTGAATGATCTTCAGCAAAACTTTGCTTACCTGTGATATTAATGATATTGTTCTATAATTTCCACATTTGGTTGGATCACCTTTCTTGGGAATAGGAATAAATATAGATCTCTTCCAGTCATTTGTCCAGGAGGCTGTCTTCCATATTTCTTGGCATAGATGAGTGAGGACCTCCACTGATGCATCTGTTTGTTGAAACATATCAGTTGATATTCCATCAATTCCTGGAGCCTGGTTTTTTGCCAATGCCTTCAGAGTAGTTTGGACTTCTTCCTTCAGTACCATCGGTTCCTGATCATATGTCACCTCTTGAAATGGTTGAACACTGACTAATTCTTTTTGGTATAATGGCTCTGTATATTCCTTCCATTTTCTTTTGATGCTTCCTGGATCGTTTAATATTTTCCCCATGGAATCCTTCACTATTGCAACTCGAGGCTTGAATTTTTTCTTCAATTTTTTCAGCTTGAGAAAGGCTGAGCGTGGTTTGCTATCTCCAGCTCTTTGCACAGGTCATTATAATACTTTACTGAGTTTTCTGGAGCTGCCCTTTGAAATTTTCTGTTCAGTTCTTTTACTTCATCAATTCTTCCTTGATATTTGAGAGCAAGTTTCAGAGTCTCCTCTGACATCCTTCTTGGTCTTTTCTTTCTTTCCTGTCTTTTCAACGACCTCTTGCTTTCCTCATGGATGATGTCCTTGATGTCATTCCACAACTCATCTGGTCTTCGGTCACTAGTGTTCAATGCATCAAATCTATTCTTGAGATGGTCTCTGAATTCAGGTGGGATATACTCAAGGTCATATTTTGGCTCTCATAGACTTCCTCTGATTTTCTTCAGTTTTAGCTTGAACTTGCATATGAGCAATTCATGGTCTGTTCCACAGTCGGCCCCTGGCCTTGTTCTGACTGATAATATTGAGCTTTTCCATCGTCTCTTTCCACAGATGTAGTCAATTTGATTTCTGTGCATTCCATCTGGCGAGGTCCATGTGTATAGTTGCCGTTCATATTGGTGAAAGAAGGTATTTGCAATGAAGAAATCGTTGGTCTTGCAAAATTCTATCATTTGATCTCTGGCATTGTTTCAATCACCAAGGCCATATTTTCCAACTACTGATCCTTCTTCTTTGTTTCCAACTTTTGCATTCCAATCGCCAGTAATTATCAAAGCATCTTGATTGCATGTTGGATTAATTTCAGACTGTAGCAGCTGATAAAAATCTTCTATTTCTTCATCTTTGGCCCTCGTGGTTGGTGAGTAAATTTGAATAATAGTCGTATTAACTGATCTTCCTTGTAGGCGTATGGATATTATCCTATCACTGACAGCGTCATACTGCACTGGGTTGGCCCATTGTTTATTTAACTACTTCCACTTATTCTCAGCGTTTTCTAATAAGAAGGTCTGGTGGCACGGCAGTTAAAGTGCTTGGCTGCTAGCTGAAAGGTCAGTGGTTCGAACCTGCCAGCTGCTCCACAGGAGAAAGATGTGGCAGTCTGCTTCCATAAAGATTTCAGCCTTGGAAACTCTATGGGGCAATTCTACTCTGCCCTATAGGGTCGCTATGATTTGGAATCGACTCAGCAGCAATGTTTTGTTTTGTTTTTTTGGCTAGACATATATCAAAGCGAGACCTTAGACTTATATCATGTAGCAGTGAACAAATGTACCTTTATGTTTTAAAGTAAAGTAAAATGTTTAACTTAATAACATATGTTTGACGCCTTGTGTTAAATTGTTATTTTCATGCTTTCTCTTATCTTGATATCAGGGTGTTTAAAGTTTTCTAAAGTGAATTAGGTAGTAGTCCGTGTGTCTATGCTCTGGATTATGTTAAATTTTTGGGGATTAATCTTTTCTTAAATGTTGAAAAAAATACATTTCATCATTATTGTCCTTATTCGTGTTCTATTCATTTCTGAGACCATTTTGGCAAGGCTTATTAGTAATCACAAACACTTTAAAAAAAAAAATGCTTTGAAAATACCTTAAATATTTTCAAATTATTTCATATATAGCCAAGTAGATACTTTAAGGAATCTGTATTTAATCTTCACACGGTGATATTTTTTTCGAAGCCAAAAAAATCTATAGAAACTATTAATACGGGTCTCCAACACAATTTTTAAAATTTGTTCTAGTGAATGAAAAAGGCAAAAACGGATACAGTTGAACTCCTTGAAATAAAAAAGGAGAAGAGTCAATTTGTAATTCATGTGAATATATACCAAGTGAATCAGCTAAATAACTGCTATTGCTGTCAGGTGCCTTCAGGTGAATTCTGACTCCTAGCAACCCCGTGTGACAGAGTAGAACTGCACCACAGGGTTTTCTGGGCTGCGATCTTTACAAGAGCAGACTTCCAGGTCTTTCTGCGGCAGAGCCACTGGAAGCGTTTAAGCCACTAACTTTTAAGCAGCGAGCACTTAACTGCTGTACAATCGGGGCTCCTTGATAAATAAATAAATTAGTTAAGCAAAGTAATCAAATTAAAAAAAATAGAAATAATAATACTTTTCTTAGAAATTGTCAATAAGCTTTTAGAAAATAAAATAGAAAAGAAAAATGAGTACGTCCAGAATGGGAGTAGAGATATGAAGCACCTAGGTAAAAATTTTGTAATACAAGCAAACAAAAATATTTTTTTTTAATCCATAAGAGAAACTTGAATACATAGAGCATTACTATTCTCGATGGAAAAATTGAAGACTATAAATTCTTTTTGATAATAAACCTATTCAAATTTTCCTGTAATTACTTTATACAATTAAAATAAGTCAAACCAAATTCCCAGTGGGAGAAGTGGCTATAAGGATGAGGCAGAACACAAGCTGTCATTGGCCATCTTCTCACACATGGAAAACTGGACTGAAAATGAAGAAAAGATCTGAGATAACAGAAGTAACTGGGGGCTTGAGGGAGAAAGAGAAAGAGAGACGGAGAAAAGAGGAGGAGAAGAAGGGGGAAAAGAATGGAGGAGAGAAGCTTTGCTTAAGATCATGTATTAAAATGTACCTGAAGCCAGGTCCACTCCTAACTGCCTGTGAAATGAGCTAAGAAGTTGTTTTTTGTTTTTTTTTTTAATTTTTAAGGATATTTATGTGTCTGTCACTCCAAATGGAAGAATTTTGATTATTAAAGTTGACTAACTTATATACAAAGGTAAAGAATAGCCTGTACAGCAGCAGCAATTTCTGTGGTGACAGAAATGTCCTGTTTCTGCACAGCCCAGCAAGGCCTCTAGTCATAACCTGAAATGTAGCTACAGTGGCCGAGGGACTGAATGTTTAATTGTGTTTAATTTTAGTTCATTGAAATTTAAAGTAGATGGTCACTGGCTACTTCTTTGGACACTGCAGCTCTATAATGATAAAATCTATGTGCATTGTTAAAACCAACCATAAAAAGCTGTATTGCATTACAAATTATAAATGTTTTTGGAAACAATACACTGTGAAAAGAATTCTCTCTATTATATGTGACTGCACAAATTGGTACAAACATATAGTTTTTTAAAAATAATTTGTATCAAGTTCCTAACTTTGGCACAGTAATTCCAAAAAACTTCCCTACCACCAAAATAGATACATTAATAATAATTTGTGTATGAGAATTATTCTTACTACACCATTTAAATTTCTTATAATTTCAAATATATTAAAATGAGTAACCAAGAGAAATAATTAAATTATAGTTAATGGAGAACCGCCCCCCAAAAAAATCAAACCCATTGCCGATGAGTCAATTCTGACTCATAGCGACCCTACAGGACAGAGTAGAACTGCCCCACAGAGTTTCCAAGGAGTGGCCAGTGGATTTGAACTGCCAGCCTTTTGGCTTGCAGCCATACCACTTAACCACTATACCACCAGGGTTTCCTAACAGAGAACATTAACTGTTATACTTCTACTTAAAGTCAAGTTTGGAGGACTGATTCATTAAATGTCAAAATATTTACGGTATAATATTAGGTTTTTTAAAAAAGTATAATTTCCCTCCCTCTTTCTCTCTCTATATATACACATATACTTTATATACACTCTCTCTATATATGTACACGTATTTGTTGTTGTTGTTGTTAGCTGCTGTTGAGTTGGTTCAGACTCATCAACTTAGCATACAACAAAACAAAACACTGCCCAGTCCTGAAACACTGTTAGTACTCATCAGTTTTCTAAAAGATCTTGGTAAGTGTATATGGAATAATAAAACTTACCTAACATTTGCTCTTTGGCTCTGGTGGACTTGTTTTGGTTTTCTTCATCTTCAACTTGAACTTGCCTATGAGCAATCGATGGTTGATTTTGTAATCAAACCCTGGCCTTGTTCTGACTGATGATATTGAGCTTCTGTATCCTGTCTTTACACAGATGTGGTTGCTTTGACACCTGCGTATTTCATCTGGTGAGGTCCACATGTATGCCCACATATATAGTTGCTGTTTATGTTGTTGGAAAAAGGCATTTCCAATGAAGGAGTCATTGGTCTTGCAAAATTCCATTCTGTGATTTTGAATGTCATTTCAATTATCAGGGCCATATTTTCCAACTATCAATCCTTCTTTGTTTCCAACTTTCACATTCCAATCACTGGTGATTATCAATGCATCTTGATTGCATGTTTGATCAATTCAGATTGCAGAACTTAGTGAAAATCTTCAATTTCTTCATCTTTGGCATTACCGGTTGCAGCGTACATTGACAGGGAACTGCCAGAAGAGGACATGGAACAAGGAATATCATTGCTGATGTCAGATGAATCTTGGCAGAAAGAAGAGAATACTGGAAAGATGTTTACCTGTGTTTTATTGACTGAGCAAATACATTCGACTGTGCAGATCATAGCAAATTATGGATAACATCGTGAAGAATGGGAATTCTAGAACATTTGATTATGCTCATGAGGAACCTCTACATAGACTAAGATGAGGGTGGTGAAATGAAACAAGTGTATACTGCATCATTTAAAATCAGGAAAGGTGTGCGTCAGGGTTGTATCCTTTCACCAAATTTATTAATCTGTATGCTGAGCAAATAATCCAAGAAGCTGAACTATCTGAAGTAGAACTGGGCATCAGAATTGTAGGAAGACTCTTTAACATCCTGAGATATGCAGATGACACAACCTTCCTTATAGAAAGTAAAGATGACTTGAAGCACTTACTGGTGAAGATCAAAGACTACAGCCTTCGGTATGGATTACATCTCAACAGAAAGAAAACGAAAATTCTCCCAACTGGACCAATAAGCAACATCATGATAAATGGAGAAAAGATTGAAGTTGTCAAGGATTTCATTTTACTTGGATCCACAATCAATGCCCAAGGAAGCAGCAGTCGAGAAATCAAATTACGTATTGCTTTAGGCAAACCTGTGCCAAAAGACCTCTTTAAGGTGTTAAAAAGCAGAGGAGTCACCTTGGGGATTGAGGAATGCCTGACTCAAGCCACGGTATTTTAAATCTCCTTTTTTCATATGTGTGTAAAAGCATGGCAATGAATAAAGAAGACCAAAGAAGAAGTGATGCATTTGAATTGTGGTGTTGGCAAACAATATTGAATATACCATGGATTGCCAGAAGAATGAACAGATCTGCCTTGGAAGAAGTACAGCCAGAATGCTCCTTAGAAGAGAGGAGGGTGCAACTTCATCTCGCATACCTTGGACATGTTATCAGGAGGGACCAGTCTCTGGAGAGACACATCATGCTTGGTATAGTTTCATCAAAAAAGAGGAAGACCCTTGACAAGATGGATTGACACAGTGGCTGCAACAATGGACCTAAACATAGCAAAGATTGTGAGGAAGCCACAGGACCAGGCAGTGTTTTGCTCTGTTGTATATAAGTTACTACGAGTCAGAACTACTTGATGGCACCTAACAACGACGACATTTGTTTTTGTTTTTTTTTCATTGCCCTTTTACATGTCTTCATTAAAAAGAAATAAATTATAACACTGAATGAAAATAAGCTCTTGAATTTTAATACAAGTTTATAGTGTGTAAAGTATCTTTACATATGTTATTTCTTTTTATCTTTCATGAAATTATTTGACCAAGATTAAACATTTTCCAAATAGTTTATCTCCAAATAAAACTTTGTTGTTATATTTGTTGTTTAAGCTGATGTTGGTGGTGCAAACTGTTAAGGCTCTCGGGTGTGAACTCAAAGGTTCAAGATTCAAGTACACTCAGAAGCACCATGAAAGAAAGGAAGAGATCTACTTCCAAAAAATCAGCCATTGAAACCCTTATGGGTACAGTTCTAACCTGGCACACATGGGATTGCCATCAGTCGGAATCATCTCAAAGGCAACTAGTTTTGGTAAGTTTAGTAAGTTCTTGGAGGTGGTATAACCTTCTCTGTCTCAGAGTCTTCTGTCTGATAAACTACAAATGTTGAGCAAGTAATTAATCTACTCAAAAAAATTTCCAGTTTGCCCTGCCAATTTAGAGAGTTGAATTAATTTTGCAGCAGAAGGTAATGACTTTATTTTCATGTCTTTGGTAAGAGTTCCGATTAATCCCTGTAGAATATTTTCTCCTGCATGGTTTCTAGTTTGTCTGTACACAACTCCTTTGAGAATGAAACTACAGTTATTAAATAGACACAGATAAGGATACAGATTTTCCTGTGCAAACCACACCCGTGGTTATTAGGCGAGCATTTTCTTCAGCACCAACCCAGCAAGTATAACAAACATTCTCTCTTTTATGCAATTAAATAGAAGCTAGATGAAGTACCTGAATTGCTTTAATCTCAGAGGGGTGATCAACATATTTTAAGGAAGTGATTTACTCCTACTAGTTTACTTTAGGATTATGCTTATTAGTAAAAAATAAAACGAGATTTTAATGGTACCTTTACCTATAATAACTCAAGATATTTTATGAAAACCATCTCAGGAGTTGTCCCAGATATGAATACTGTGTCTTCTTTTGATGGAAAATCCAATTACCAGGTGGAGAAGATTTGTTTAAAGCCTCAGATGATCCTGTCATTGAATGTTGAGGTTAACAGTGATGAGAAAGAGCAGATAACCTAACCTTGCTGCATTACAAATGGGAACACAGGCTAGAGGGATGAGGTGGCTTTCTCAAGGTCACACAACTTGGTGTCATAGATGACACTGGGACCCAGCTCTTCTAAATCCCTGCTTGATATTTGTGACTGCAACCCACTCACAGGAGCAAAACTAAGCAGCACACATTTCCTAAATTCCAAGATACATTTCCTAAATGCATTTTCAATCAGCTCCCCAATCAAAATGATGCCTTAAAAGAAAATAACATCTTTTGGCGAATTGTGTAGCAGCATGCCTTTTGTTTAGAAGATTTTGAAAGCACCTCTTCACACTTTCCTGTATTACTTTTCTAAAGATTAGTGAATGATGTTAATAATTTGACATTTACTCTATTTTCTACCATTCATGCAGAATAGAGCAGTTTTTTAGTTTCAGATTGAATTTCCTCTGAAATAATAATGCTAATATTTTTCAAATTTTATATTGCTTTACCTAGTTACATACATTATCTCATTGTAGGGTCCTTTGTTTTGCACCAAGAGATAAACAGAAAATGGTCTGGAAATAGGGCACAGATGTAGTGAAGACCTAAAATATTTAGTGTTGGCTGTGAGACAGGGCAGTGGTGGAGGCTGAAAGAGTAGTTATAAAATTGATAACTGGAGACTGAAAAGACGATGACCCATGTGTTGTAGTAATAAAAAGAGGGGTTCAAAAATGCCATTCACATTAACCTGGAAAATAGAAATTGTACCCAATTAACCTGTGCATGTGGATAAGGAGATTTCCTGGCAAGTGGCTTCTTTTAGCCACATATGATAAGATATGAGAGGAAAAAGATGAGCTAAAGAGAGAACTATTCAGTATGCAAGCAGAATTTTCAATCCAGAACTTGGTGGGTTGGAAAATAAAATTGTTTCATCCTTCTAGGCTCTCCAGCTGGCAAAAGACCCTCCAAATAAGAAACTGACTTCAGGGAAAAGAGTAAATCAGGGATGTAGCTAGAAGGCCCTTTGTTAAGACCCCCAAAGATCCTAGCTTTCTAGATTCTCTCAAATGGAAAAAAAAAAAAAAAAAAAAACATTTCTAAGAATCCTAAAACTGCTGTCCAACTGAAACTGTACACTTGGCCCCAAGTAGAGTTCTCTCAAAAAGGATTATGGATGTGGCTTTTGGGACACGGAGTAACTCCTCATCGGATTCATAGAGACTCCACAAGTTTCAAAGGAATCATACGTATTTGGATAAGAAGAGGCAAAGATCTGTCAAAAGGAAGAGATGTCTCTGAGGCTCTTAACTTTCTACAGGCAGGGAGGAGGCTGAAAAAGCTTCTTAGATGCAACCACAGGCTATTTCCTATGGGAAGGAAAATGTTTCAGAGGCAGGATCCCAGACGGTAGAACCAAAGCCACAGAAAACAATGAAATAGAGAATGATTTCTAACAGGCAGAATTAGCTTTAATGAAGGAAGGTTTCCTGCCCCCAGGATAGGGGCTCCTGGATTTTAGGATTGCTATGGCCAAGTGGCTTCTATGTGCCTCATGCTACTCCTTTTTTTGTGTGTGTGTGAGTGTCTATTGCAGTTATCCCTTCCCTGCCTCATCATTGTATGACAGGAGTGTAGAAGGACGGTTGACATTTCTTTTTAACACACAAGTCTCTGGATCAAAAAAAAAAAAAAAAAAAGCAAGCACCCACTGATCCTAATCCATATCTAGTTCTAATGTAGATAGTGATATCATGGACTTCAAGCTTCATACTGTGATTTGATGAGGTTTTTTTTGTTTTATTTTTTTAGGGAGAGAATCTTGTTACAAAGTGTGTTGTGCATATGGATGGATATAAGTCATTGGACCCAGAGGAAGGACTTTTCTTTTTTTTAATATTCTATTTCTATTTGGTGGCAATATACACAACCAACAGGACATGCATTCACAATTTCTACATGAACAGTTCAATAACTTTGTTGACATACTTCACATTGTGTCACCATTCTCACTATGTCTACCCTTATTGTTCCGTCACCATTAATTTAGGCTCTCTGTCCCTTAAAGTTGTCAGCTGTGCTTCATATTAACTGTTGTCAGTTTGAACTCATATAGATAATTCTTTATGAGTGCACTAGGCTCAAGGTAAGCATTCTTTATTCATTGAGCTAAACTGCTGTTTAGTTTAACGATGGCTTTATAGAATAGTTTTGGTTCAAGGTTTAAAGATTATTCCTGAGCATTAGATTTCTGAGCATTAGACTGGGCTTCTCCCAGTCTCAATGGATCCAGTAAGTCTGGTTTCCGTATGAGTTTGAAGTTCTGTTTCATGCTTTTCTCCCTTTTCATCAGTATCCATCTGTTGAGTCCTTGATCAAAACGCTCAGCAATAGTAGCCATTTCTTCTGGTCTCGTGGTAATGAAGGTAGTAGTTTATGGAGGTAATTAAACCTGCATTCCATTTCCTTCTCCAATTCCTGGGCTCCTTTTCCTCTGCTGTTTCATACAATAAACACTAATTATTGTATCTTCGGTAGCCACTCTCAAGCTTTTAAGACCCCCGGTACTACTCACTGAACTAGGAGGTAGAACAGCAACTCTAAAAACAATGTTAGCCCAATTGCCTGCTTAGACCCATGAAGCCATGACTCTTAACCTTTGAACCAAGAAAACTTAGAGGGAGCACTGTTCTTGATTGTCATACTAATAGTGTCCAGTGAGTGAAACCTCCCAGACGCTTGTGTATAACTCCTCTCAAACTGCTCTGGGCTTGGCTATGGCATTTGATCTCGGTAATGGGCATCAGCAAAAATGATGCAAGCAAGCTCTTAACAAGTTGTTGTATTTTCAGCCTTGCCTTCCTGGAACACTGCTGCCCCCACATGAGGAAGCCCAGCCCAGCCCAGCCCAGGCACCTTGAGGATTAAAGACCCCAGGCTGTCCTAGTTGAGCCCAGTTTCCAGCTATCCCTTAGCTGATTGCAGTCACACGAAGTAGCCCACAAGAATCTAGCAAGGAAACTACCAGCCAACCTACAGAATTGTGAAACATAATAGATTGTGGCTATTTTAAGCCATACGTTCTTAAAGGGCATTTTGCTACTCAGCAAAAGATAACTGAAACAGAACTTTCCAACAGCAACAGTAGAAGCCAGAAGAAAATGAGCAACATCTTCAAAATTATTGTAGGAAAAATTATTCTTACCTAGAATCCTATTTGGATTCAAACCATCAATTAAGAGCAAGTATAGAGTAATGCCTTCAAAGAACCAAGTTCTCAGAATCTTACCTCCCATGTAATTTTTGTTGGAAGATAAACTCTAATAAATGAGGAATTAAACCAAGAAAGAAGAGGAGGTGAGTTTCAGTAAAGAAAGATTTGATCCAGAAGAAAGAGTGAAAAATCAAATGCTCAGGGAATAGCTATGCACAGGCCTAACTCACTAGATTATGAAGTGACTAGACTCTTACTGAATGGCTTCAAGAAATTAATATATATATATATATATATATATATATATTTCAACCTCTTAAGAAGAGATTCATCCTTTGTCAGGGAGGTGGAAACCCATACCCATTGCCATCGAGTCAATTCCAACTCATAGCGATCCTCTAGGATGGAGTAGAACTGCCCCACAGAGTTTCTAAGGAGCACCTGGTGGATTCAAACTGGTGACCTTTTGGTTAGCAGCCATAGCACTTAACTGCTATGCCACCAGGGCAGGGAGGTGGAGGATGAATTAATTATAGCTATTTAGAAATCTAAAAATATACAAAAGAGACAAAGTACTAATTCCAGGGAAAACAAAATATTTTACGAGAAAGAAAATGGTCATCGTAAGGCACCAATGACTCACCTGAGAGTAATAGTTATATAGAGTCCTACCAATGTAACCACCAATGTGGACATAAATTCAAATCATTAGTATTTTGGAAAGGTGGGCAAGTGAAAGTGTCTCTGTGTGTACATATGGGGGCACATATGCACGTTAGGAGCAGGGGTTGTCAGAGAGTTGACTCTTCATTTTACATTTGAGAAGTCAAGAGATAACACCTAAAATGGAAACATCAAGAAAAGGAAGCTAATGAATGTTTTATAGAAACATGTGAATAATCATGGTAGGAAAAATAAACGAAAACATTTGGAAGTGATGTCCTCTTTGAGGAGGTGGGAAATAAATAGGCGGAACGTGGTCTGCCATTTTTCATTATAAACTTTATAGAGCGATTTAACTCTAAAAATGAACTTCTGAGACATCTTTGAATACACTAGTATTTTTTTTTTTTATAATAACTTTTATTAAGCTTCAAGTGAACGTTTACAAATCCAATCAGTCTGTCACATATAAGTTTACATACATCTCACTCCCTACTCCCACTTACTCTCCCCGTCTTGAGTCAGCCCTTTCAGTCTCTCCTTTCTTGACAATTTTGCCGGCTTCCCTCTCTCTCTATCCTCCCATCCCCCCTCCAGACAAGAGTTGCCAACACAATCTCAAGTGTACACCTGATATAATTAGCTCACTCTTCATCAGCGTCTCTCTCCCACCCGCTGACCAGTCCCTTTCATGTCTGATGAGTTGTCTTCAGGGATGGTTCCTGTCCTGTGTCAACAGAAGGTCTGGAGAGCATGACCGCCGGGATTCCTCTAGTCTCAGTCAGACCATTAAGTTTGGTCTTCTTATGAGAATTTGGGGTCTGCATCCCACTGCTCTCCTGCTCCCTCAGGGGTCCTCTGCTGAGCTCCCTGTCAGGGCAGTCATCGATTGTGGCCGGGCACCAACTAGTTCTTCTGGTCTCAGGATGATGTAGGTCTCTCGTTCATGTGGCCCTTTCTGTCTCTTGGGCTCTTAGTTGTCATGTGGGCTTGGTGTTCTTCATTTTCCTTTGCTCCAGGTGGGTTGAGACCAATTGCTGCATCTTAGATGGCTGCTTGTTAGCATTTAAGACCCCAGACGCCACATTTCAAAGTGGGATGCAGAATGATTTCATAATAGAATTATTTTGCCAATTGACTTAGAAGTCCCCGCAAACCATGTTCCCCAGACCCCCGCGCTTGCTCCGCTGAGCTTTGAAGCATTCATTTTATCCCGGAAACTTCTTTGCTTTTGGTCCAGTCCAATTGAGCTGACCTTCCATGTATTGAGTGTTGTCTTTCCCTTCACCTAAAGCAGTTCTTATCTACTGATTAATCAATAAAAAAACCCTCTCCCACCCTCCCTCCCTCCCCCCCTCGTAACCACAAAAGTATGTGTTCTTCTCAGGTTTACTATTTCTCAAGATCTTATAATAGTGGTCTTATACAATATTTGTCCTTTTGCCTCTGACTCATTTCGCTCAGCATAATGCCTTCCAGGTTCCTCCATGTTATGAAATGTTTCAGAGATTCGTCACTGTTCTTTATCGATGCGTAGTATTCCATTGTGTGAATATACCACAATTTATTTACCCATTCATCCGTTGATGGACACCTTGGTTGCTTCCAACTTTTTGCTATTGTAAACAGAGCTGCAATAAACATGGGTGTGCATATATCTGTTTGTATGAAGGCTCTTGTATCTCTAGGGTATATTCCGAGGAGTGGGATTTCTGGGTTGTATGGTAGTTCTATTTCTAACTGTTTAAGATAACGCCAGATAGATTTCCAAAGTGGTTGTACCATTTTACATTCCCACCAGCAGTGTATGAGAGTTCCAATCTCTCCGCAGCCTCTCCAACATTTATTATTTTGTGTTTTTTGGATTAATGCCAGCCTTGCTGGTGTGAGATGGAATCTCATCGTAGTTTTAATTTGCATTTCTCTAATGGCTAATGATCGAGAGCATTTTCTCATGTATCTGTTGGCTGCCTGAATATCTTCTTTAGAGAAATGTGTGTTCATATCCTTTGCCCACTTCTTGATTGGGTTGTTTGTCTTTTTGTGGTTGAGTTTTGACAGAATCATGTAGATTTTAGAGATCAGGCGCTGGTCGGAGATGTCATAGCTGAGAATTCTTTCCCAATCTGTAGGTGGTCTTTTTACTCTTTTGGTGAAGTCTTTAGATGAGCATAGGTGTTTGATTTTTAGGAGCTCCCAGTTATCGGGATTCTCTTCATCATTTTTGGTAATGTTTTGTATTCTGTTTATACCTTGTATTAGGGCTCCTAGGGTTGTCCCAATTTTTTCTTCCATGATCTTTATCGTTTTAGTCTTTATGTTTAGGTCTTTGATCCACTTGGAGTTAGTTTTTGTGCATGGTGTGAGGTATGGGTCCTGTTTCATTTTTTTGCAAATGGATATCCAGTTATGCCAGCACCATTTGTTAAAAAGGCTGTCTTTTCCCCAGTTAATTGACACTGGTCCTTTGTCAAATATCAGCTGCTCATACGTGGATGGATCTATGTCTGGGTTCTCAATTCTGTTCCATTGGTCTATGTGTCTGTTGTTGTACCAATACCAGGCTGTTTTGACTACTGTGGCTGTATAATAGGTTCTGAAGTCTGGTAAGGTGAGGCCTCCCACTTTCTTCTTCTTTTTCAGTAGTGCTTTGCTTATCCGGGGCTTCTTTCCCTTCCATATGAAATTGGTGATTTGTTTCTCTATCCCCTTAAAATATGACATTGGAATTTGGATCGGAAGTGCGTTAAATGTATAGATGGCTTTTGGTAGAATAGACATTTTTACTATGTTAAGTCTTCCTATCCATGAGCAAGGTATGTTTTTCCACTTAAGTATGTCCTTTTGAATTTCTTGTAGTAGAGCTTTGTAGTTTTCTTTGTATAGGTCTTTTACATCCTTGGTAAGATTTATTCCTAAGTATCTTATCTTCTTGGGGGCTACCGTGAATGGTATTGATTTGGTTATTTCCTCTTCGGTGTTCTTTTTGTTGATGTAGAGGAATCCAAGTGATTTTTGTATGTTTATTTTATAACCTGAGACTCTGCCAAACTCTTCTATTAGTTTCAGTAGTTTTCTGGAGGATTCCTTAGGGTTTTCTGTGTATATAATCATGTCATCTGCAAATAGTGATAACTTTACTTCTTCCTTGCCAATCCGGATACCTTTTATTTCTTTGTCTAGCCTGATTGCCCTGGCTAAGACTTCCAACACGATGTTGAATAAGAGCGGTGATAAAGGGCATCCTTGTCTGGTTCCCGTTCTCAAGGGAAATGCTTTCAGGTTCTCTCCATTTAGAGTGATATTGGCTGTTGGCTTTGCATAGATGCCCTTTATTATGTTGAGGAATTTTCCTTCAATTCCTATTTTGGTAAGAGTTTTTATCATAAATGGGTGTTGGACTTTGTCAAATGCCTTTTCTGCATCAATTGATAAGATCATGTGGTTTTTGTCTTTTGTTTTATTTATGTGATGGATTACATTAATGGTTTTTCTGATATTAAACCAGCCTTGCATACCTGGTATAAATCCCACTTGATCAGGGTGAATTATTTTTTTGATGTGTTGTTGGATTCTATTGGCTAGAATTTTGTTGAGGATTTTTGCATCAATGTTCATGAGGGATATAGGTCTATAATTTTCTTTTTTTGTAATGTCTTTACCTGGTTTTGGTATCAGGGAGATGGTGGCTTCATAGAATGAGTTGGGTAGTATTCCGTCATTTTCTATGCTTTGGAATACCTTTAGTAGTAGTGGTGTTAACTCTTCTCTGAAAATTTGGTAGAACTCTGCAGTGAAGCCGTCCGGGCCAGGACTTTTTTTTGTTGGGAGTTTTTTGATTACCGTTTCAATCTCTTTTTTTGTTATGGGTCTATTTAGTTGTTCTGCTTCTGAATGTGTTAGTTTAGGTAGGTAGTGTTTTTCAAGGAATTCATCCATTTCTTCTAGGTTTTCAAATTTGTTAGAGTACAATTTTTCATAATAATCTGAAATGATTCTTTTAATTTCATTTGGTTCTGTTGTGATGTGGTCCTTCTCATTTCTTATTCGGGTTATTTGTTTCCTTTCCTGTATTTCTTTAGTCAGTCTAGCCAATGGTTTATCAATTTTGTTAATTTTTTCAAAGAACCAGCTTTTGGCTTTGTTAATTCTTTCAATTGTTTTTCTGTTCTCTAATTCATTTAGTTCAGCTCTAATTTTTATTATTTGTTTTCTTCTGGTGCCTGATGGATTCTTTTGTTGCTCACTTTCTATTTGTTCAAGTTGTAGGGACAGTTCTCTGATTTTGGCTCTTTCTTCTTTTTGTATGTGTGCATTTATTGATATAAATTGACCTCTGAGCACTGCTTTTGCTGTGTCCCAGAGGTTTTGATAGGAAGTATTTTCATTCTCGTTGCTTTCTATGAATTTCCTTATTCCCTCCTTGATGTCTTCTATAACCCAGTCTTTTTTCAGGAGGGTATTGTTCATTTTCCAAGTATTTGATTTCTTTTCCCTCGTTCTTCTGTTATTGATCTCTAGTTTTATTGCCTTGTGGTCTGAGAAGATGCTTTGTAATATTTCGATGTTTTGGACTCTGCAAAGGTTTGTTTTATGACCTAATATGTGGTCTATTCTAGAGAATGTTCCATGTGCGCTAGAAAAAAAAGTATATTTTGCAGCAGTTGGGTGGAGAGTTCTGTATAAGTCAATGAGGTCAAGTTGGTTGATTGTTGTAATTAGATCTTCCGTGTCTCTGTTGAGCTTCTTACTGGATGTCCTGTCCTTCTCCAAAAGGGGTGTGTTGAAGTCTCCTACTATAATTGTGGAGGTATCTATCTCACTTTTCAGTTCTGTTAAAATTTGATTTATATATCTTGCAGCCCTGTCATTCGGTGCGTAAATATTTAATATGGTTATGTCTTCCTGATCAATTGTCCCTTTTATCATTATATAGTGTCCTTCTTTATCCTTTGTGGTGGATTTAAGTCTAAAGTCTATTTTGTCAGAAATTAATATTGCTACTCCTCTTCTTTTTTGCTTATTGTTTGCTTGATATACTTTTTTCCATCCTTTGAGTTTTAGTTTGTTTGTGTCTCTAAGTCTAAGGTGTGTCTCTTGTAGGCAGCATATAGATGGATCGTGTTTCTTTATCCAGTCTGTGACTCTCTGTCTCTTTATTGGTGCATTTAGTCCATTTACATTCAGGGTAATTATAGATAAATAAGTTTTTAGTGCTGTCATTTTGATGCCTTTTTATGTGTGTTGTTGACAATTTCATTTTTCCACATACTTTTTTGTGCTGAGGCGTTTTTCTTAGTAAATTGTGAGATCCTCACTTTCATAGTGTTTGACTTTATGTTAGTTGAGTCGTTACGTTTTTCTTGGTTTTTGTCTTGAGTTATAGAGTTGTTATACCTTTTTGTGGTTACCTCATTATATACCCCTATTTTTCTAAGTAAAAACCTAACTTGTATTGTTCTATATCGCCTTGTATCACTCTCCATATGGCAGTTCAATGCCTCCTGTATTTAGTCCCTCTTTTTGATTATTGTGATCTTTTACCTATTGACTTCCATGATTCCCTGTTATGTGTATTTTTTTTTTTAATTAATCTTAATTTGTTTGTTTTTGTGATTTCCCTATTTGAGTTGATATCAGGACGTTCTGTTTTGTGACCTTGTGTTGTGCTGATATCTGATATTATTGGTTCTCTGACCAAACAATATCCTTTAGTATTTCTTGTAGCTTTGGTTTGGTTTTTGCAAATTCTCTAAACTTGTGTTTGTCTGTAAATATCTTAATTTCGCCTTCATATTTCAGAGAGAGTTTTGCTGGATATATGATCCTTGGTTGGCAGTTTTTCTCCTTCAGTGGTCTGTATATATCGTCCCATTCCCTTCTTGCCTGCATGGTTTCTGCTGAGTAGTCAGAACATATTCTTATTGATTCTCCCTTGAAGGAAACCTTTCTTTTCTCCCTGGCTGCTTTTAAAATTTTCTGTTTATCTTTGGTTTTGGTGAGTTTGATGATAATATGTCTTGGTGTTTTTCTTTTTGGATCAATCTTAAATGGGGTTCGATGAGCATCTTGGATAGATATCCTTTCGTCTTTCATGATGTCAGGGAAGTTTTCTGTCAGAAGTTCTTCAACTATTTTCTCTGTGTTTTCTGTCCCCCCTCCCTGTTCTGGGACTCCAATCACCCGCAGGTTATCCTTCTTGATAGAGTCCCACATAATTCTTAGGGTTTCTTCATTTTTTTTAATTCTTTTATCTGATTTTTTTTCAGCTATGTTGGTGTTGATTCCCTGGTCCTCCAGATGTCCCAGTCTGCATTCTAATTGCTCGAGTCTGCTCCTCTGACTTCCTAGTGTGTTGTCTAATTCTGTTATTTTATTGTTAATCTTTTGGATTTCTACATGTTGTCTCTCTATGGATTCTTGCAACTTATTAATTTTTCCAGTATGTTCTTGAATAATCTTTTTGAGTTCTTCAACAGTTTTATCAGTGTGTTCCTTGGCTTTTTCTGCAGATATCCTAATTTCATTTGTGATATCATTAAGCATTCTGTAAATTAGTTTTTTATATTCTGTATCTGATAATTCCAAAATTGTATCTTCATTTGGGAAAGATTTTGATTCTTTTGTTTGGGGAGTTGGAGAAGCTGTCACAGTCTGCTTCTTTAAGTGGTTTGATATGGATTGTTGTCTCCGAGCCATCACTGGGAAACTAGTTTTTCCAGAAAATCCGCTAAAAAAAAACTGCAGTCAGATCCCTATCAGAGTTCTCCCTCTGGCTCAGGCTATTCAGATGTTAATGAAGCCGCCTGCGTGCAGTCCAAATCCCTGTGGGACGGTTCCCCGGCTCGGATGCTGCTCTTTCTGCTCCAAGATCAGTCACTGCCTCCCGGGGACTTCTCCTAACAGCTGCGTCCCACGCCGCCCGTGGAACCGGCTAGTCCCCCTCCCGGGGTTAGTTCAGGGGGGTGGAGCAGGTCTCTGTGCTTGTGCCGTACCTGACTGGTATGCTGGCTCCAGGCTCTGGAAACAATCGCTGCTTCCCCGTATTAGTTCGTTCTCCGTCTCTAAATCTGTGTTTGTTGTTCAGGGTTCGTAGATTGTTATGTATGTGATCGATTCACTTGTTTTTCCGTGTCTTTGTTGTAAGAGGGATCCGAGGTAGCGTCTGCCTAGTCCGCCATCTTGGCTCCGCCTCCTAGTATTTTTTTTTTTAATATTATTATTTGAACTGTTGTGTTTCTGACTGGAATTCATAATTGCTACAGAACTTAACAGTTCAAAATGGCCCAGAAAATGGTAATTCTGGAAGGAGTTGAGAGCAATATCTTTAACTTCACCAATTAATTTATTGCACATCCTGGCTGAAAAAAATTAACTGCAGGACACAGACCTTCACTACAAGATTCATGGAATTCTACAGCTAACAAATATAGGCGAAAGATGGGAGAGGTAGGTCCTGAGAGATGGTCTAAGCTCTCCTTACACTCAGGTTTTAGCAGGAAAAGCCCTGAACAGAATTTATGTACATTAAACAATGAAAGTCCGTGACCACGATAATAGGGATAATTTCACTCCTGGGGGATAAAGACAAGTAGTCTTGAAGGTAGAGGAGGAAAAAGTGTGTAGGGGAAAGGCCTAGGAAGCCAGAAAGAAATTAACAAAGAGAATTATCCACTCAAGCCTAGAGTCCAGGTGAAGAGCCTGTGGAGGACAGCAGCAGCTGCCACTCAGGGCTCTCTCCCAGTTTGCAATCTCAATTACAAAATGAGAACATTTCAATTAAATAAGTGTATGTGGCATAATCATGCGCTGCCACCCCTTTATTTTCTAAATTGCTGTCCCTAGGACAGAGGTCAGAGAACAGAAAGAACATCTGCTGCAAAATAAATCAGAGACACTCTGCTTCACTGCCCCTGCATCTGTCAAAATGTGCACTGAGTTCTGTAATCTCCTCAAGGTGAGAATAGCCTACCTGGTTCCCTGGGAAGGTCAACTGACTTCTCAGGTGTTTCCAGGCCATGTCTGTGATGATTCCCATATTCAAAAATACTACTGATCACCTATTGTGATGAAAGGCACTACTTCTGCTCTGATGGAGATATTATTCAAGGAGAGTAGCTACAGACAATAAATAAGTCAGTAAGGAAACAAACAAATGTCCCACCTTATAGTGAAAAACAGTGGACAGTGAAATAAAATAGTAGAGAGCTGTTATAGAGAGGACAACAAGCTTTAGATACCATAGAGTGTGTGGTGCGTGAAGGCCTCTCTGTGGAGAAGACTCGTAAACTGAAATCTGAATATTAAGAAGGAGCCAGCCCAGTGATGATCAGGGGAGAAGGGACAGCAAGGGCAGATACTCTTAGGAGGAATACATTTGCCATTTTCAAGAACAGAATGAAAGACTAGTGTGGCTAACTGGTTCTAGACGAAGTTAAAGAGCTAAGCCACGGACAGGTGGTGCATGCTGGGATAATGAAGACGTGAAGAAAATCAAAGCCCTTATTTGACGTATTTAAGTGTCACATGCCCTTCAAATGTGTTATACACGGCCACTCAGTTGCTCAAGTCAATATTGTAGATCTGTAATTACTCTCTTTTCTTCATATTTCAAATCCAATTTATTAGCATATTTAATAGATTCTATTTCCAAGCATCTGCCATATCTCTGGGCACCTCTCTTCTCTGTGGCCGCCACATTCATCCTAATTGAGCTCCTTGCTTCCTTCTGCCCCCTTAGAAGCCATCCTCTAGCAACAACAAGGATGGTCTGCATAGACGTAACCAGCTCATACCATTTTCTTTCTCATAACTATCCATTGGTGTTCCATTGATAAAATGTTGACTAGAAGGCATTCAGATAAATTTGAATAAGCTTAATGGCAGAAAGGTTAAGTGAATTACCTGAGATTATGTGAATAAATTTTGCTCATGAATTCAGCTTATTCACTCAATAATAGTATTGCCAGGCATTATGATAGTAGAATACAGTGGTAAACAAAAATAAATAAATGTTTTTATGATCCTGTCTTCAGAGAGCTTCCAGTCTAGTGGGAGAGAGAGACATTTTAGATATTATTAGACACAAAAACGTGTCATCATGAATAATGATAAGTGCTACCAAAAAAAAAAAAAAAAAAAGAACAGAGTTCCATAAGAAACAATAATGAGAGGTCTGACGTATTTGTATTTTGGTGTCAGGGAGGTCCTTTTTGAGGAACTGATATTTGGCCAGTACCTGGAAGATGAATAGGAGTTAAACAAAGTATTCTGGGCCATGAAATGAGAAAGGACTTGGAGTGTTTAAAGAAATGAAAGTTTGTTGGTATAGTTGCACTTTAATGAACAAAATAAAAAGGGATGAAGAAGCCCTAATGGCGTAATGGGTAAGAGCTACGGCTGCTAACCAAAAGGTTGGCAATTCGAATTCACCAGGCGCTCCCCTGGGAACTCTATGAGGCAGTTCTACTCTGTCTTATAGGGTTACTACCAGCCGGAATCAACTCGACGGCAATGGGTTTGGGTTTTTTGTTTTAATGAAGGTTGGGGAGATAGATTGTGACTAGATCAAGAAGAATTTTTAATTCTACATGTTACTGAGTTTGGATTTCCTTGGAAGTTGAGTAAGAATGTATTCAAGAGCTTTCAGAAGCAAATGATTATGCTTAAAATTTCCAAATATAACCTTGGATTCTAGTTAGAAATTGGCTTAACGAGAGAATGATAATGGAAACAGGAGACTTTTTCAGAGGCTATGGCAAATGTTTCAGTAAATGATGATAGACTTCAGGGAAGGCAGTGGGGATGGGGAAAAATAGGAAGATTTAAGACATGCTTTGGGGGTAGAAACAATAGAGTTTAGTGATGGATTAGACATGAGATGAGAAGGAGGTGACAAAGCAGTTCCAGAAGTCAGACCAAGACTGGTGTTCCCATTCCAAGCTTCTTCCCCCTACTCTTGCTGTCTGTCATAAAACAACAAAGGAGCTCCTTTTGGACTGGCTTGTGTGGAAAGTCAATCTCTGATGAAAGGATAAATGAATCCATACTGTGAATTATTGCAGAGTTATTATTAAGATACTCTATGCCTGATCAGTGACAGAATCTGAACACCACCTTTGACCCTAAAAACAAAACAAGGTACTAAAATCAATGTTCACCTGGTGCAAAGTATTTCCTTAATCTTTCACCTGGCATACACAAAGGAGGAAACATTGGGAGAGCAACATTGGCTCACGATTTTACTCAGGACTCAGATTAGTAAATGATGAAGGGTCCTAAAATTACCATACTCCAACCCGTCTACTCGCCAAATTTCTAGAGACTTCCAGATGAGAAAAGGGCCACTGTATTTTTACTAGGATTGTCCAGGGATAGCAGTCAATGAAAAGAGGTCTCCAAATTGCTGTAGTTTAAGGAAGGAATTTTCAAATATCCTTAGTTTCTCTGTAGTCTCTTCTGTTTCACATGAGGTTTAAGGCATGGTGAGAGTAATTGATCAAGAAGTTTGCAGCTTGAAATTCAGAAGTGCGTTATTTATAATTTATTTATTGCAGATTCATGCTACATCTAGCTCAGAAAGCAGTAGGTAGCTAGGCTAGAGAAGAGGAGGTTGCAACCAGGAGTTGAGGCAACCCTGCAGGACCACAGACACGCCAGAGGTGGGTTAAGAACACGACCCCAAAGGTAATTTTGAAACTGGGAGATGAGTCTATAGAGATATGGGATAGATAGTACAGAAATTTAATCAGAAAACAATGGTCACCACCCACTGAGTTCTTATTATAAGTTAGGCAATTTACTAGGATTTACATAATACTTTATTACTTGCAATTAATTGTTGTGGAATGTTTCAAGCGTAACAAAATGTACAGAGTAATATAATGAACAACCATATATCAAATATCCTAACGTTTTGCCATATTTGTTTCGGAGCTTTAGAGAAAAGAAAAGAGAAGAAGATGACAAATACAATAGATGCTTGCTGTTTGCCTCTCTGCATTCATCCACTACCTTCTCTATCCAGAGTTAGCAGTCTGAGGAACGTTGTTATCATTCCTTGTGTAGTCTTAACCATAAACCCATGCGTGCTCAAAAAATATAGACAATCATTTGTGGTGTTTTTAAAGTTTTTGTAAAATAATACTGTAAACACAATTGTGTTACTTTTTTTTGTTAAACCTTTTGTTTTGGAGATTTATTCTTGCTTCTCTCTAGCTCTAGTTAATTTTTACAGGTCGTATAACAAGATTTTTACCCCTTTTCCTACTAACTCGGTGGTAAAGGGTTTGGTTTGGGGTTTTAATGGTGATTTTCTTTTTCAAACTTCTGTAAGAAGATACAATAAATGACTCTGTATCTGTCTCCTTGTGGACATATTTAAGTGTTTCTCTAGGATTTTTTTTTTTTTCTAGAATTGGAGTTACCAGATTGTAGGGATTGTGCCTATCCCCAAAAGACAAATTGTTTTGCAAATTGTCATACCTATTTATCTTTCTTTCAGCTGTGTATCAGAGTTCATACTGCCAGGTTTGGCCTTGCCAGATTTTTTGATTTTTGCAATAAGATTGGTGTGCCAAAAACCTGTTGTTGTCAAGTTGATTCCAGCTCATCGCAACCCTATAGAACACAGTGAAACTGCCCCATAGGGTTGCCACATCTTCTGCAAAACCCTGGTGGTGCGATGGTTAAAGCCCTTGACTGCTAACCACAATGTTGGAACCCAGCAGCCAGGTAGCAGGAGAAAGAAGTGGCAATCTTCTTCCATAAAGGTTTACAGCGGTGGAAATCCTACGGGGCAGTTCTGCTCTATACTACAGGGCCCCTCTGAGTCAGAACCCACTCAATGGCAACTTTTTATTTTTTAAATGGCTCTCTTGCAGAGCGGCTGGTGGGTGCCAACTGCCCTTTTCTTCAGCAGCCAAGCACTTAATCACTGAGCCACCAGGTCTCCTGTAGATGGGTATAATACGGTGGAATTTTGTTGCTTTAACTTGCATTTCCCCAATTACTGATGAGATTGAATATAATTTCTCATTTCTGTTAATAATGCGGGTTTCTTTTCTGTGAATTAACTATTTCATTTGTTCATTTTTTATTTTTCTTTTGGTTAGTCTTTTTTACCTCATCGTGACTTGTAGGATGTATATACATTGCACTGGTTATTTTTGGCCCTTTGTTTTTTATACGCACTTTAAGATTAGTTTATCGTGCACAATGAAAAATTCTTTGGGATTTATTTTTATTGCAACTGCATAAAATACATAGATGAATTTGGGAGAAAATTACGTCTTTATAATACTGAATCTTCCCAGCTACTAACTTAGCTCATCTCTCCATTCATTCAGGTCTTCTTCTGTGATCTTTAATCAATCAGCTTTAATCTCTTTACTGTGAAATACCTGCAAAATATTTAAAACATATAAGTATATTATAATAAATAATTATGAAATAACTGCCTAGGTCAACAATAGAACATTGTCAACCCTTCACAAGCCCCCATGTGACAATTTCTGATTACCAACGCAGACTCCGGGTTAAAAAAAAAAAAATAGTGTGCTAGAGTCAAAAGAGCTCAGTCTTTGTTATAGAACCCAAATGTCACCACATGGCTCCAAGGGTACAATAAGCCAGGATCCTCTTTTCAAACCAGAATCACCTCCCTTCAAAAAAAAAAACAAAGTGTTAATATTTTTACTGGATTTATACCACATCAAGACCAAACCCATTGCCCTTGAGTTGATTCTGACTCATAGCGTCCCTACAGGAGAGAGTAGAAGTGCCCCACAGGGTTTTCAAGGCTGTAATCTTTATGGAAGCAAACTGCCACATCTTTCTCCCATGGAGCAGCTAGTGGGTTCAAACCACTGACGTTTTGGTTAGCAGGGGAGCACTTAACCACTGTGCTACCAGGGCTCCATTATTGTATTTGTAGGACCTTTATAAGTTATCCTTGGGAATACTGGCATCTTTAGGATGCTGTGCCTTCGTATTCAAAAAATATATATTTCTGTTTATCATAGTCTTGTATTTTTCTGCTAGTCAGGAGTTTTTTTTTTTTATAATTTTTATTCTGCTTTAAGTGAAAGTTTACGAATCAAGTCAGCCTCTCGCACAAAAACCCATATACACTTTGCTACACACTCCCAATTACTCTCCCCCTAATGAGACAGCCCGCTCTCAGACAGCCCGCTCTCTCCCTCTACTCTCTCTTTTCATGTACATTTCTTCAGCTTCTAACTCCCTCCACCCTCTCATCTCCCCTCCAGGCAGGACATGCCAACATAGTCTCAAGTGTCCACCTGATCCGAGAAGCTCACACCTCACCAGCATCCCTCTCCAACCCATTGTCCAGTCCAATCCATGTCTAAAGAGTTGGCTTTGGGAATGGTTCCTGTCCTGGGCCAACAGAAGGCCTGGGGGCCATGACCACCAGGGTCCTTCTAGTCTCAGTCAGACCATTAAGTCTGGTCTTATGAGAATTTGGGGTCTGCATCCCACTGCTCTCCTGCTCCCTCAGAAGTTCTCTGTTGTGCTCCCTGTCAGGGCGGTCATCAGTTGTAGCCGAGCACCATCTAGTTCTTCTGGCCTCAGGATGATGTAGTCTCTGGTTCATGTGGTCTTTTCTGTCTCTTGGGCTCGTAATCGCATTGTGTCCTTGGTGTTCTTCATTATCCTTTGATCCAGGTGGGCTGAGACAAATTGATGCATCTTAGATGGCTGCTTGCTAGCGTTTAAGACCCCAGACGCCACTCTTCAAAGTGGGGTGCAGAATGTTTTCTTAATAGATTTTATTATGCCAATTGACTTAGCTGTCCCCTGAAACCATGGTTCCCAGACCTCTGCCCCTGCTACGCTGGCCTTCGAAGCATTCAGTTTATTCAGGAAACTTCTTTGCCTCTGGTTTAGCCCAATCGTACTTACCTCCCCTGTATTGTGTGCTGTCTTTCCCTTTACCTAAAGTAGTTCTTAGCTACTATCTAATTAGTGAATGTCCTTCTCCTACATTCCCTCCCTCCCCAGTCTCATAACCACAAAAGAGTATTTTCTTCTCAGTTTAAACTATTTCTCAAGTTCTTATAATAGTGGTCTTATACAATATTTGTCCTTTTGCAACCGACTAATTTCGCTCGGCATAATGCCTTCCAGGTTCTTCCATGTTATGAAATGTTTCACAGATTCCTCACTGTTCTTTACCGATGCGTAGTATTGCATTGTGTGAATATACCATAATTTATTTATCCATTCATCCGTTGATGGGCACCTTGGTTGCTTCCATGTTTTTGCTATTGTAAACAGTGCTGCAATAAACATGGGTGTGCATATATCTGTTCGTGTAAAGGCTCTTATTTCTCTAGGATATGTTCCAAGGAGTGAGATTGCTGGGTTATATGGTAGTTCTATTTCTAGCTTTTTAAGGAAGCGCCAAATTGATTTCCAAAGTGGTTGTACCATTTGACATTCCCACCAGCAGTGTAGAAGTGTTCCAATCTCTCCACACCCTCTCCAACATTTATTATTCTGTGTTTTTTGGATTAATGCCAGCCTTGTTGGAGTGAGATGAAATCTCATTGTAGTTTTGATCTGCATTTCTCTAATGGCTAATGATCGTGAACATTTCCTCATGTATCTGTTAGCTACCTGAATGTCTTCTTTAGTGAAGTGTCTATTCATATCTTTTGCCCATTTTTTAATTGGGTTATTTGTCTTTTTGCAGTTGAGTTTTTGCAGTATCAGGCACTGATCAGAAATGTCATAGCTAAAAACTTTTTCCCAGTCTGTAGGTAGTCTTTTTACTCTTTTGGTGAAGTCTTTGGATGAGCATAGGTGTTTGATTTTTAGGAGCTCCCAGTTATCTAGTTTTCCTTCTGCAAACTTAATAATGTTTTCTATACTGTTTATGCCATGTATTAGGGCTCCTAATGTTGTCCCTATTTTTTCTTCCATGATCTTTATCGTTTATTTTTTATAATTAGGTCTTTGATCCATTTTGAGTTAGTTTTTGTGCATGGAGTGAGGTATGGATCTTGTTTCATTTTTTTGCAGATGGATATCCAGTTATGCCAGCACCATTTGTTAAAAAGACTGTCTTTTCCCCATTTAACTGTTTTGGGGCCTTCGTTAAATATCAACTGCTCATATGTTTTAGCTTGAACTTCCATATGAGCAATTGATGGTCTGTTCCACAGTCGGCCCCTGGCCTTGTTCTGACTGATAATATTGAGCTTTTCCATTGTCTCCTTCCACAGATGTATTCAATTTGACTTCTGTGCATTCCATCTGGCGAGGTCCATGTGTATAGTTGCCGTTCATATTGGTGAAAGAAGGTATTTGCAAAGAAGAAATCGTTGGTCTTGCAAAATTCTATCATTTGATCTCTGGCATTGTTTCAATCACCAAGGCCATATTTTTCAACTACTGATCCTTCTTCTTTGTTTCCAACTTTTGCATTCCAATCGCCAGTAATTATCAAAGCATCTTGATTGCATGTTGGATTAATTTCAGACTGTAGCAGCTGATAAAAATCTTCTATTTCTTCATCTTTGGCCCTCGTGGTTGGTGAGTAAATTTGAATAATAGTCGTATTAACTGATCTTCCTTGTAGGCGTATGGATATTATCCTATCACTGACAGCGTCATACTGCACTGGGTTGGCCCATTGTTTATTTAACTACTTCCACTTATTCTCAGCGTTTTCTAATAAGAAGGTCTGGTGGCACGGCAGTTAAAGTGCTTGGCTGCTAGCTGAAAGGTCAGTGGTTCGAACCTGCCAGCTGCTCCACAGGAGAAAGATGTGGCAGTCTGCTTCCATAAAGATTTCAGCCTTGGAAACTCTATGGGGCAATTCTACTCTGCCCTATAGGGTCGCTATGATTTGGAATCGACTCAGCAGCAATGTTTTGTTTTGTTTTTTTGGCTAGACATATATCAAAGCGAGACCTTAGACTTATATCATGTAGCAGTGAACAAATGTACCTTTATGTTTTAAAGTAAAGTAAAATGTTTAACTTAATAACATATGTTTGACGCCTTGTGTTAAATTGTTATTTTCATGCTTTCTCTTATCTTGATATCAGGGTGTTTAAAGTTTTCTAAAGTGAATTAGGTAGTAGTCCGTGTGTCTATGCTCTGGATTGTGTTAAATTTTTTGGAATTAATCTTTTCTTAAATGTTGAAAAAAATACATTTCATCATTATTGTCCTTATTCGTGTTCTATTCATTTCTGAGACCATTTTGGCAAGGCTTATTAGTAATCACAAACACTTTAAAAAAAAATGCTTTGAAAATACCTTAAATATTTTCAAATTATTTCATATATAGCCAAGTAGATACTTTAAGGAATCTGTATTTAATCTTCACACGGTGATATTTTTTTCAAAGCCAAAAAAATCTATAGAAACTATTAATACGGGTCTCCAACACAATTTTTAAAATTTGTTCTAGTGAATGAAAAAGGCAAAAACAGATACAGTTGAACTCCTTGAAATAAAAAAGGAGAAGAGCCAATTTGTAATTCATGTGAATATATACCAAGTGAATCAGCTAAATAACTGCTATTGCTGTCAGGTGCCTTCAGGTGAATTCTGACTCCTAGCAACCCCGTGTGACAGAGTAGAACTGCACCGCAGGGTTTTCTGGGCTGCGATTTTTACAAGAGCAGACTTCCAGGTCTTTCTGCTGCAGAGCCACTGGAAGTGTTTAAGCCACAACTTTTAAGCAGCGAGCACTTAACTGCTGTACAATCGGGGCTCCTTGATAAATAAATAAATTAGTTAAGCAAAGTAATCAAATTAAAAAAAATAGAAATAATACTTTTCTTAGAAATTGTCAATAAGCTTTTAGAAAACAAAATAGAAAAGAAAAATGAGTACGTCCAGAATGGGAGTAGAGATATGAAGCACCTAGGTAAAAATTTTGTAATACAAGCAAACAAACAAAAATATATATATTTTTTTATCATCCAGTCTTTTTTGAGCAGTGTATTGTTTGGTTTCCAAGTGTTTGATTTCTTTTCCCTGCTTTTCCTGTCACTGATTTCCACTTTTATGGCCTTATGGTCAGCGAAGATGCTTTGTAATATTTCAGTGTTTTGGATTCTGCTAAGACTTGCTTTATGACCTAATATGTGGTCTATTCTAGAGAATGTTCCACGGGCACTGGAAAAGAAAGTATACTTGGTTGCTGTTGGGTGGAGTGTTCTGTATATGTCTATGAGGTCAAGTTGGTTGATTGTGGCATTTAGATCTTCCGTGTCTTTACTGAGCTTCTTTCTGGATGTCCTGTCCTTCACCGAAAGTGGTGTGTTGAAGTCTTCAATTATTATTGTGGTGCTGTCTATCTCACTTTTCAATGCTGATAGAGTTGGTTTTATGTATCTTGCAGCCCCGTCATTGGGTGCATAAATATTTAATATGGTTATATCTTCTTGGTGTATTGTCCCTTTAATCATTATGTAGTGTCCTTCTTTATCCTTTCTGATGGATTTAACTTTAAAGTCTATTTTGTCAGAAGTTAATATTGCCACTCCTGCTCTTTTTTGATTGTTGTTTGCTTGATATATTTTTATCCGTCCTTTGAGTTTTAGTTTGTTTGTGTCTCTAAGTCTAAGGTGTGTCTCTTGTAGGCAGCGTATAGATGGATCTTGTTTTTTAATCCATTCTGCCCCTCTCTGTCTCTTTATTGGTGCATTTAGTCCGTTTACATTCAGGGTAATTATGGATAGGTAGGAATTTAGTGCCATCATTTTGATGTCTTTTTTTGTGTGTTGACAGTTTCTTTTTCCCACTTGATTTTATGTGCTGAGCAGATTTTCTTTATATATTGTCCTTTCCTCCTATTTGTTGTTGTTGATTTTGTTTCTGCTGAGTCTGTATTTTTCCCCTGTATTTTATTTTGATGAGTAGGATAGTTTGTCTCCTTTGTGGTTACCTTGTTATTTATCCCTGTTTTTCTAAATTTAAAACTAACTTTTATTTCTTTGTATCGCCATATCTTCCTCTCCATATGGAAGGTGTATGATTATATTTCTTAGTCCCTGTTTATTATTTTAATGTTGTCTTCTTTTATATAATAACATTGTTGTTACCCTGTTTTGGGCTTTTTTTTTTTTTAATATAATCTTGCTTTTTTTTTTTTTTTTTTGAATTTCCCTGTCTGGGTTGACTTATGTTTGTTCTGCCCAGTGCTCTAGTCTTGGGTTGATACCTGATATTGCTGATTTTCTAACCAAAGAACTCCCTTTAGTATTTCTTGTAGTTTTGGTTTGGTTTTTACAAATTCCCTAAACTTGTGTTTACCTGGAAATGTCTTAATTTCACCTTCATATTTAAGAGACAGTTTTGCTGGATAGATGATTCTTGGCAGGCAATTTTTTTTCTTCAATTTTTTAAATATGTCATCCCATTGCCTTCTTGCCTGCATGGTTTCCGCAAGTAGTCGGAGCTTATTCTTATTGGCTGTCCTTTGTAGATAACTTTTCTTTTATCCCTCACTGCTCTTATAATTGTCTCTTTATCTTTGCTTTTGGCAAGTTTGATTATAATATACCTTGCTGACCTTCTTTTAACATCTACCTTACGTGGAGTTCAATGAGCATCTTGGATAGATATCTTCTCATCTTTCACAATATCAGGGAAGTTTTCTGCCAACAAATCTTCAACAATTTTCTCTGTATTTTCTGTTATTCCTCCCTGTTCTGGTACTCCAATCACTTGTAGGTTATTTCTCTTGATATAATCCCACATAATTCTTAAGTTTTCTTCATTTATTTAAATTCTTTTATCTGATTATTCTTCAAATATATTAGTGGCAAGTGATTTATCTTCAAGTTCAGAAATTCTATCTTGTACTTGCTCAATTCTGCTCCTCTGACTTCCTATTGAGTTGTCTAATTCTGTAATTTTATTGTTAACCTTCTGAATTTCTGATTGCTGTCTGTCTATGGATTTTTTCCAGTTTATTAAAGTTTTCGTTATGTTCCTGAATAATCTTCTAATTTCTTCAATTGCTTTATCTGTGTGTTCCTTGGTTTGTTCTGCATATTGCCTCATTTCCTTCCTGATGTCTTGAAGGGTTCTGTATATTAAACTTTTGTATTCTGCACCTGGTAATTCCAGGAATGCATCTCATCTAGAATATCCCTGGATTCTTTGTTTTGAGAGCCCATTGAGGTGATCATGGTCTGTTTCTTTACGTGACTTGGTATTGACTCTTGTCTCTGAGCCATCTATAAGTTATTGTATTAGTTTTTGCTTGCTTACTGTGTCATAGCTGCTCTCTTCATTTTGTTTTGGTATGCCCCTATGGATTGCTTGAGTGAGCTAGCTTGATTATTTTCGCCTTTGGAGCTCTGGTGTCCTGTCCCCAGCCGGCTAGAGCTGTTATCAGGTATATCAGTCTAGGAGTCCATTCAGTTTTCTTGTATGAATTCAGCTCAGGTTTCCAGGTAGCTGATCATCAAGTACAGGCTCTGTCCTACAGACCTAGAGGGGCAGGGATGATTGGCGTATATACTGGTATCTGATTGCAGCAGGGGGTCATGCTCTGAACAAGGCAGGGGACTGAGAACCGACCCCCAAGTGTCTCTGAGGAAAATGCATCTCTGTTCCCTAGAGCATGCTGGTGGGTGGGTTCTGCAGAGGGACCATGGGCACCCAAAGTTTTTGGTTGTAAGGACTGTGAGGTACCAGTTATCTTTGGACCCCTGTTGCGGGTGGCTGGGTTACCCGAGTGGAGCCAGCAGTCCTTAGGTACCTGATGTCTGTAGGTGAGGACCTTGTTTAGTAGGCAAAGCATGTCATACATCAAACACCCACCTCTTCATCGCACAGCTGAAATGATTGGAGTTTGCCCACGAGGGCCTATTCTCCTGAAATAGGGCCACACAGGTCCACGCAGAAGGGAAAGGTGCTCAAGGTCTACGGACAGTTTATGCCTGGACAGGAGCCACTTCTGTCCTGAGCTCCCCCAGTTAATGGAGCTAGCAAATTATCTTTTCCCCCCAATTGCAAATTTTTTCCTTCCCCAAGGCTGGGAGGATGGCTCTATGTGCTCACCAGGGTCTATCTCAGGCCCAGGTATTCAGCCGCTGAAGCTGGCTTGGGGTGGGGGAGGGTGTGGTAAAATATACGCAAGTACTTAGCTTTTGCCAAGAGCACCGTTCTTCTCAGGTTCTACAGGTGTGAGTAGGCTGTGTGGCTGGCTGCTTCTCCCTGAGGAAACTGTGGCCGAACGCTAGTACCTGCCTGCCGCCGCTGCCACCACCGCCACCGCCACTGCCGCTGCTCCGGGAATGGTGCCTGAGGGCTCCCCGCAATTCAGGTCTGGTAACTCCTTCCGCTTCTGAGTGGTCTCTTCCTCCTGCTGCCCCTCAGTTCGTTGTCTAAGCTTGCCTTTGATGCTCAGGGCTCCTAGCTTGTCACAAACATACTTGTTTCACTTGTTTTTTCAGGTCTTTATTGTAAAGAGTGCTTGCTGGAAGTGTCTGTCTATTCTGCCGTCTTGGCTCTGCCTCCATCTAGTCAGGAGTATTTTTAAAATTTTCTTGTTTTAGGTCATGTAAATCCCTTTCTATTTTCTTACATTGTTTTTGTTAGTATTTGTTCCTTCCACTATGCTTGTTTTATATACATATGTGAAAGCTATAGATTTCATCATTTTAATATAACAATCCTCACCTTTTTTTTTTTTAACTGAATTCTCTTGCTGTTTATAGAATTTTTTATACAGGAAGAAAATCATATACACCAGTAGTCAGTTTCATTGTCTGTTTTCTAATTTTGTATGTCTTTGATCTCTTTCTCTTAGCTAATTGCATTGACTAGAACCCTAAAGCATCATGTTTGATGGGAGGATACCACCAAAGGCCTAAGGATGCAAAAATTAGACACCCTGGATCCCTGCCCTCACAAGGTTAAATGCAGATTTGGAGCTTAGAGAGAAAGAATCTAAATAAATGTCAACGCTCTGTCCTGCCCCTGCTTTATTTATTTATTTTTTAATAGCACATATCACTACCTGTTATTTTATTACATAGTTATTTACGAATTTTGGTCTCTCCCATAAAATATAAATTCTACTGGAGTGACGATTCTGTCTCTTTAGGCCACGACTGTATTTGCAGTGCCTAGAACATGTGGGTGTTCACTAAATATTTGAAAATGAATTAAAGCAAAGGTGGACAAGCTACATCCACAGGCCCAATCCAGCTAGTCTTCTGTTTTTGTAAAGGAAGTCTTATAGGAACAGAGCCACTCCCATTTATTTATATATTTCCTACATCTGCTTTTGAGCTACAACGACAGAGTTTAGTAATTGCAATGGAAACCATATGGCCCCCCAAACCTAAAATATTTCTATCTGACTATTTATAAAGAAAGTTTGGCAACCCCCGAATTAAGGATAAAACCTCAGATCTTCCTTCCTAACTAACTGGTCCTTGGAATCAAATTTAGTTTCATCTTGAGGAACTATGATCTAACGAAAGGTTATAGAACTTGACTTTGTTCCACCAAATACTCTGTGACTTTCCTTCTCAGTTTAAGGTGCAGTTTGCTTGTTTTGTTTTGCTTTCAGGGAGAATATTTCCTCCGACACACCACAACATCTGAACGTGAAAGGGCGATAAAAAGTGAGTGGTTGTGCAATGCAGTTTGGGGCATCACACAGGCAGGGAGTGATGGTGGTAGAGACATCCCTCAAGGTCAAGAAACAGCCATGATCAAGACATGGTTTCTGCTTCCCCAGAGAAACCAGGCTGACCTCTCCATCTCTCCTTCTGGGAACAACACTCTGCCCCCCTCTCTAGCCCCTCACGGCCGTGTGCTCTGTGTCAGTTCTGAAAGAAGACCCAGTAAATGTCACTCTGCAATGCTCCCCATTACCAAATTAGTCATCACCTCTGTCAGCTGTTGTCTGGCAGCAGTCACTTGCCAAGCTGGGGCTACACTGTCCGGAGAGCTTGTTTATTCTGAAAAAACACAGGCCTCAAGTTTGAGGAACAACAGACCCCTGAAGGAGAATTCAGGAGAGGACCGCCAAGCATGGCCAGGCTCAGTGTTCTACCAAATAAGGTCTCCCTTGTCCATGCAGTTTGTATACAAGCAAATTTGGAGCTCTGCCCTGTGCCCAGAACGGTCATATCAAGGGCTCCATCTCCTGCACCGAGGGCAGGGGTTCCTCATGAGCTAGCTGTGGTTGCTCTGTCAGATAATAAGACTAGGTGGACAATTACCTTATTCTCTGGAAAATGATGTCTCTGCAATAAGCAGATGCTTTTCTTATTTTTGCTGTGAAATAAGGTTGCCATCCAGGGTTGGCAGCTTCTTCCAGATGCAAACTGTACTTCTTCAGCTAACATGAACTTCGTCTTGGGTGAGGTATGGAACAAGTCCTCATCTCACTCCCACCTCTGGCTCCTGCATTTAGGTGTTTAGTTTTTCCTGAGTCCTCCTAAATAGGCTTATCCCTTGCTCTAACATATAGTAGAACCCTGGTAGTACAATGGTTAGGAGCCACAGAGAGCTACAGCTGCTAACCAAAAGGTTGGCAGTTTGAATCCACCAGCCTCTTCTTGGACACCCTATAGGGCAGTTCTACTCTGTCCTATAGGGTCATTATGAGTCGGAATTGACTTGACAGCAATGTTTCTTTTTTTTTTCTTATTGGTAGTATTTATTGAATGAATGACTTCAATTAACAGTGGTTAAAAAATGTGCCAAAAGTAGCAAAACGTCTTACATAAGCACATTCCCCACTACGTGCACATACACACACACACACACTACAGGAAAAGTGGAGTGCGACTTGGAAAACCAGAGTTAACTCATGTGAATACCCTAAACAGAGTCATAATGCTATGGCTTGAACCAAGAGATTAAGGAAAGATTCAGGTCGACTGAGGATTATTAATGAATATTTAGCATTTTGTAAATATTTGAAACGATTTATTTATAGGATGCTGTTAAAACTCATTTCTTTCACATACATATGTATATTTTGTACACATGTCAGGTTGGACTTGTCTTAGAAATCATCTGCACCCCAGGAAGCCCTCAAAGACCACGTCCCTGAAGAGGTCAGGGCCCCAACTTCAAAGGCAGCCCTGTGGAGCTTAGCTTCAATAGAAACCAGCACATGATGGCTGTGGAGCAATGTTGCCTCACTGTCTTTTCTTCTCCTGTAGCCATGAGGGGTCCTGAGGGGACTATCTTTCTAGACTTTGCATCTTATGTCTACAACTCTAAACCAAAAAAAACAAACCCATTGCTGTCGAGTCGATTCTGACTCATAGAGATCCCACAGGACAGAGTAGAGCTGTCCCATAGGGTTTCCAAGGAGCAGCTGATGGATTCAAACTGCCAACCTTTTGGTTAGCAGCTGAACTCTTAACCACTGTGCCACCACAACCAA
Organism: Elephas maximus indicus; assembly: GCF_024166365.1. Taxonomy (NCBI): domain Eukaryota; kingdom Metazoa; phylum Chordata; class Mammalia; order Proboscidea; family Elephantidae; genus Elephas; species Elephas maximus. The sequence goes on from NC_064830.1 coordinate 16,863,014, forward strand.
AAAAATGGGGGCTGCTCTCATACACTCTGTACGACAGTGGGGCCCTGGCAGATCCCTGCCTGACTTTGGGATGTCACTGCCCTTATCTGAGAGAAGAACAGCACAGGAGAAATAAACAAATAGCCTGGGTATAGATAAAGTCAGTCTTACAGGTACATCCTACAATGTGTGCTAAAATTCTTATTAATTAAATTTGACAAATAGGAGTAGATAGGCAAATGAAAGTCAATTTCTACCTTCTGGCTGGGGCTTAAAAAAAAATTTTTTTTTTTTTTAAGGAAGGAGAGAAAAAGAAAGAGATGCATAGTCAATATCCAAGCATAATATTGAGGTGTGGATAGATAAGTTATATGTCTATCTTCTTGGCCCCACAGATGGGGAGTAGGGAAAATGTAGGGGTACAGATAGGCACATATTAGCTTCGTTCACCTGCATAGGCCTTAAGGACAGGTGTTAATCATGACAAATTAGAAAAAGTGCTGAATTCAAAGCCAGAAAAGCATATGCTTATTTCAGTCAAGTGGGGCTTAACCACCTATGGGGTTTATGGCAGCAAAGGTGATCAGATTGAATTCTAAGGGATAGGGTCAGTATCTTCTATTCATTGAAAATATGTTTGTTCTAAAATGGTAGGTTCATTTAAAGAGATTGCTAAGAAACAGACTCTTCATGGCCCACCTCCAATGTTGTGACTTTTCTAAACTTTTTATTTCTTCTGAATGATTATGGCCCCAGTATAACATTTACTATTAATTCTGCACTCAACACATCGTTCAACATTGTGCCTTGGATATAGCAGATGCTCAGTATTTGTGTTAAATGGAAGAATGAACAAATGACTGAATGAACACTTTGCACAAAGGTTACCAAAGATGAAGACTAACCTTTGATCACTTTCCATGTCACTGTTTTAATTGGCTCATGTAGAGAGCTACATAACCCAACAAAATACACTGTGCAAGAAATTTCAAGATCTCAAATTAATTTCCCAAGAAGCAAAGCATAAATATATGTCAACATCTGTGACCCAAGCTAAGACAATTGTGCAGAAACCAATGAAAGTTAACTTGGCAATGACCCGGTGAGGTGCAGTTTCACACCTGCCAATTGTTTTTGTTCGTTCAAAGATGGCGACGTAGACAGAAGGTCCATTGTGAAGTTGTGAAGAAGAAAATTAACTAGAGGACAAAAAGTAAAAAACCTAAGATTATGTAATAAAAAAAAGATACTTCCTCCTAAATATTGGTGACTGTGGCTGCCAATAAATAGGACTGTATGTAAACATTTTTCATTTAGAAAATACTCTAATCTCAGCTTTCAAAGGAAAATTAAATGATGTCAAGGGCATTTTCAATATACTTTTAATATGAAGAAATAGAAGAGCTGGGGAACAGGCTGTGAAAAATGATTATCACTGCCCTAAGACTGTGTTTTTTTCTCCCCAAGGTTAATTTGAAACCAATAGAAAGAAGTAGAAACTTTGAAAAAGGAGGGAAAATCTATATCCCCTGTGAAAATATCCTGGCGGAATGCATGAACATCATTCCTAACAGCCATGATGTCCTGTTCATGTCCCATCCACCAAAAGGGAAATAAGCCCCTATGTGAGCCAATCAGCATTATGACATTTGATCTTCACAACAGGCCTATCAAGTAGGCATTTTATTCCTCCAAAGATGAGGGTCCTGATGTTAGGAAAGCAATCCAAGATCACATAGTTAGCAAGTGGTAGAGTTAGGATTCGAACTCCCTCTCCCAGATTCAAATCCCAGTATACCACATAGCTCCCTGAAAAACAAGGAAGGGGGTTAACGTAGCAAGGGTTCTTTTAGGCACATAAACAGTGATGTTTCCTACCCAACCCCTCCATGCCCTACATACTTGTAATATGTTTCGAGTTATTCCAAAAGTCACTTTGACTTAAAACTTACATTAATATTTAATGAAAAGAAGTAAAAGTATATAGAGAGAAAATAATAAAACTATCAATTCTGTATTATGCTCTGTACTGTACTCAGAAGTCTCAAGTTTTCTCACTCACTGTGCATGTCAACTGAACTGGATTTCTATTTCTGTTTGTCCCATTTCATTGATGTTGAAGAAGAGGTGCAGAGAATCTAAGAGAGTTTTATAGCCAGTGAAGTTCAGGTGAAATAAGGTTGAAATTCCAAAGTCCAGGCTTTCTCTAATCTACTAAGTGGTTTCCCTTTTATATAGAATTTAAACTCTTTGCTGTCAACTCAGTTCTGACTCATAGCAACCCTATATGTAGGACAGAGTAGAACTCCGCCATAGAGTTTCCAAGGAGCTGCTGGTGGCTTCCAACTACCAACCTTTTGGTGAGCAGCTGTAGCTCTCAACCAATATGCTACCAGGGCTCCACTTAGACTTCATATTGATGTGATTTTGCTATATCTCAGTTTTTCTTTGTAGCCTAAAGTATTTTAAGTTTTAAATTGCCCCTTGATATAAGCACTCCTGAAATGGGCAAGGGAAGATGAGGTTTCTAGAGAGGGAGGACAATACGTCCAGGAGTCCTCTTCCCAAGGCAGGAACTATGGAGATAAGTAATACAGCTAGACAGCAAAGGAGAATACACAGTAACGATTCACGAGGCCAGAAAATAAGAAAAAACAAAAACAAAAACATGCTGAATATGAACAATGAAACTTATAGGAGAATAATCAAGGCTCAACCGAAACCCTTCAAAATGTCACAGTTGATTTTAAAGAATTTGGAGCTAGAAGGGGCCCAAAGCCCAATATCTTAAAGGTAGAAAAACTGAGTCCCAGAGAGTGAAAGTGACTTGCCCAAGTTCACAGTCAGTTAATAACAGAGATAGGACAAAAGCTCAAGTCCCTTGGTGCCTTGCCAACATAGTTTTATCTATATCTGATTTCATAGGACAAGATGGAAATAGGCTGAGAAGACTGGCAGGCAGGTGACAGACAACACCATGGAGCTCGCACACGTGCACTTTGTTGAGTTGTACCCCTAGAAATTTCCAGGCCTTCACATGTACCCGTTCACACTTCAGTTTCATCGGAACGTACTGCTTTGTCATTCTTTCCTCTGTTTGTAATAACTTCTCCTCCTGCCACATGAGCCTGTTTATTGAGTGTCTAGTTTGTGTTTCAGCATATAAAACCAAAAAAACCAAAGCTATTGCTGTTGATTTGATTCTGACTGGTAGTAAATCTATAGGATAGAGGAGAACTGTCCCATAGGGTTTCTAAGACTCTAACCTTTCTAGAAGCAGTCTGCCACATCTTTCTCTCGCAGAATGACTGCTGGGCTCAAACTGCTGACCTCTTGGTTAGTGGTCGAGTGCTTTAACCACTGCATCATCAGGGCTCCTCATTTCAGCATACAGGTATTTTACATTAATTATTTCATTCTGTCTTCATACAACTCAATGAACTAGCAATCATCATCAGCATTTATTCACAGAGGAAGAAACTGAAGTTCAGAAAGTTTAGTTTTCTTGCTAAGGTCATAGGACTGGAAACCCATAATCAAGATTTGAGCCTAAACCTACTGGACTCTGAGGTCTCTACTTAGAGGATACTGTTTTCTAAGACTTGAAGAGCCAGGACATCTCATTTATCTACCAGGGTCAGAAAATGAGGCGCTTCCACACAATAAGGATTCCCTCTATAACAGAATTTTATGGTTATAAGCGCATCACATTTAAAATTTTATTTTGGTGATTTATTTAATAAAGATATAAATACTTTATTTAATACTACAGTACATGTATTATTTAAATACTGTATAATACCACATATCTGTCAGTTTGTCATACTGTGGGGGCTTGTGTGTTGCTGTGATGCTGGAAGCTATGCCACCAGTATTCAAATATCAGCAGGGTCACCCATGGAGGACAGGTTTCAGCTGAGCTTCCAGACTAAGATAGGCTAGGAAGAAGGACCCGGCAGTCTACTTCTGAAAAGCATTAGCCAGTGAAAACCTTATGAACAGCAGCGGAACATTGTCTGATATAGTGCTGGAAGATGGCCCCCCAGGTTGGAAGGCACTGAAAAGATGACTGGGGAAGAGCTGCCTCCTCAAAGTAGAGATGACTTTAATGATGTGGATTGAGTAAAGCTTTCGGGACCTTCATTTGCTGATGTGGCATGACTCAAAATGAGAAGAAACAGCTGCAAACATCCATTAATAGTCGGAACGTGGAAAGTACGAAGTGTAAATCTAGGGAAATTGGAAATAATAAAAAATGAAATGGAACGCATAAACATTGATATCCTGGGCATTAGTGAGCTGAAATGGACTGGTATTGGACATTTTCCATCAGACAATCATATATTCTACTATGCTGGGAATGACAACACGAGGAGGAATAGTGTTGCATTCATCGTCAAAAAGAACGTTTCAAGATCTATCCTGAAGTACAACGCTGTTATTGATAGGATAATATCCATATGCCTACAAGGAAGACCAGTTAATACGACTATTATCCAAATTTACACACCAACCACGAGGGCCAAAGATGAAGAAATAGAAGATTTTTATCAGCTGCTACAGTCTGAAATTGATCGAACATGCAATCAAGATGCATTGATAATTACTGGTGATTGGAATACGAAAGTTGGAAACAAAGAAGAAGGATCAATAGTTGGAAAATATGGCTTTGGTGATAGAAACAATGCCAGAGATTGAATGATAGAATTTTGCAAGACCAACGACTTCTTCATTGCAAATACCTTCTTTCACCAACATAAATGGCAACTATACACATGGACCTCACCAGATGGAACACACAGAAATCAAATTGAATATATCTGTGGAAAGAGACGATGGAAAAGCTCAATATCATCAGTCAGAACGAGGCCAGGGGCAGACTGTGGAACAGACCATCAATTGTACATATGCAAGTTCAAGCTGAAAGTGAAGAAAATCAGAGGAAGTCTATAAGAGCCAAAATATGACCTTGAGTATATCCCACCTGAATTTAGAGACCATCTCAAGAATAGATTTGATGCACTGAACAAAAGTGACCGAAGACCAGACGAGTTGTGGAATGACATCAAGGACATCATTCATGAAGAAAGCAAGAGGTCACTGAAGACAGGAAAGAAAGAAAAGACCAAGGTGGTTGTCAGAGGAGACTCTGAAACTTGCTCTTGAGCATCGAGCAGCTAAAGCAAAATGAAGAATTGATGAAGTAAAAGAATTGAACAGAAGATTTCAAAAGGCCTCTCGAGAAGACAAAGTAAAGTATTATAATGACATGTGCAAAGAGCTAAAACCCACTGCCGTCGAGTCGATTCTGACTCATAGCGACCCAAAGAGCTGGAGATGGAAAACCAAAAGGGAAGAACATGCTCAGCGTTTCTCAAGTTGAAAGAATTGAAAAAAAATTCAAGCCTTGAGTTGCAATAGTGAAGGATTCCATGGGGAAAATATTAAATGATGTAGGAAGCATCAAAAGAAGATGGAAGGAATACACAGAGTCATTATACCAAAAAGAATTAGTCGATATTCAACCATTTCAAGAGGTGGTATATGACCAGGAACCGATGGTACTGAAGGAAGAAGTCCAAGATGCTCTGAAGGCACTGACAAAAAACAAGGCTCCAGGAATTGATGGAATATCAATTGAGATGTTTCAACAAACAGATGCATCACTGGAGGTGCTCACTCATCTATGCCAAGAAATATGGAAGACAGCTTCCTGGACAACTGACTGGAAGAGATCCATATTTATGCCTATTCCCAAGAAAGGTGATCCAACCGAATGTGGAAATTATAGAACAATATCATTAATATCACACGCAAGCAAAATTTTGCTGAAGATCATTCAAAAACGGCTGCAGCAGTATATCGACAGGGAACTGCCAGAAATTCAGGCCGGTTTCAGAAGAGGAAGTGGAACCAGGGATATCATTGCTGATGTCAGATGGATCCTGGCTGAAACAGAGAATACCAGAAGGATGTTTACCTGTGTTTTATTGACTATGCAAAGGCATTCGACTGTGCGGATCATAACAAACTATGGATAACACTGCAAAGAATGGGAATTCCAGAACACTTAATCGTGCTCATGAGGAATCTTTACATAGGTCAAGAGGCAGTTGTTTGGACAGAACAAGGGAATACTGATTGGTTTAAAGTCAGGAAGGGTGTGCGTCAGGGTTGTATTCTTTCACCATACCTATTTAATCTGTATGCTGAACAAATAATACGAGAAGCTGGGCTATATGAAGAAGAACAGGGCATCAGGATTGGAGGAAGACTTATTAACAACCTGTGTTATGCAGATGGCACAACCTTGCTTGCTGAAAGTGAAGAGGACTTGAAGCACTTACTAATGAAGATCAAAGACTACAGCCTTTAGTCTGGATTACACCTCAACATACAAAAATAAAAAAAAAAGAAAACAAAAATCCTCACGACTGGTCTAATGGGCAACATAATGATAAATGGAGAGAAGGTTGAAGTTGTCAAGGATTTCATTTTACTTGGATCCACAATCAACAGCCATGGAAGCAGCTGCCAAGATGCATTGCTTTGTGTAAATTTGCTGCTAAGGACCTCTTTAAAGTTTTGAAGAGCAAAGATGTCACCTTGAAGACTAAGGTGCGCCTGACCCAAGCCATGTTATTTTCAATCTCATCATATGCATGTGAAAGCTGGACAATGAATAAGGAAGATCGAAGAAGAGTTGACGCCTTTGAATTGTGGTGTTGGCGAAGAATATTGAATATACCATGGACTGCCAAAAGAACGAACAAATCTGTCTTGGAGGAAGTGTGGCCAGAATGCTCCTTAGAGGCAAGGATGGCGAGACTGCGTCTTATATACTTTGGACATGTTGTCAGGAGGGATCAGTCCCTGGAGAAGGACATCATGCTTTGCAGAGTACAGGGTCAGCAGAAACAAGAAAGACCCTCAGTGAGGTGGATTGGCACAGTGGCTGCAACAATGAGCTCAAGCAAAACAACAATTGTAAGGATGGCTCAGCACCGGGCAATGTTTCATTTTGTTGTGCATAGGGTCGCTATGAGTTGGAACTGACTCGACTGTACATAACAACAACCATGTGATATTCTAAGCCTTTTACATACATTAAGGTCTTTAGTGCTCTTAACAGCTGTATGATATAGGTAATGTAATTATTCCTATTTTACTGGTGAAGACACTGAGGCATGGAGATATTAAGTAAATTATCTAACAGTGTCCAGCTAGTAAGTAGAAGATACAAACAAATAAACCTGTTGCCATCGAATCAATTCCAACTCATAGCTACCCTCTAGGACTGGGTGGAACTGACCCATAGGGCTTCCAAGGCTGTCATTTTTACAGAAGCAGACTGCCAATATCTTTCTCCTGCAGATTAGCTGGTGGGTTTGAACCTCCAACCTATTGTTTAACATCTAAGCTGTTCAAATACAAGCTACCTGGCACCAAAATCTGGGCTTTTCCCCAATAAACTATACTGCCTCTACTACAATTTTGTAGAAATCTTAATAACATAGTACGACGCATGGCTCTACCTTCTTAGATTGTGAATAGAAAACCTAATTTAGCTACCTCCTAATTTAGCTACCTAGTTCAAGGGCACCCTTGTGGAGCAAAGGTTGAGTTCAGTTGCTAATCAAAAGGACAGCAGTTTGAATCCACCAGCGGCTCCTTGGAAACCCTATGGGGCAGTTTCTACTCTGCCCTATAGGGTAGCTATGAGTTGGAATTGGCTCCATGGCAAAGGGTTTGATTTTTTTTTTTTTTTTTTTTTGGTTATAATTTAAGGTAGTCTACATAATCTTAGAATATATCTACCAGCTTATGACCAATAATGCCTTCAAAGATATTAAATTGTATAAAATAAATCTCCTTGACTGAATGGTTCCAAATTGTTATTCGCTTACAGATCTTTCCTCTGCTTACAATTTCATTTATTTCTTCTATGATCTTTCATCACTTGCTATGGCTAATAAAATACCTTACTCATTACCTTGTTTTATAAGTGATTATCTGGTTATGTATCTTTCCAACGTTCTCTTACACTCTAACACAGTAGAGTGCTTTGTGATACGTTTCTCATAGAATTTTTTTTTTTTGGATAGGTTCAGTAGCATGTCCCAGCTGGATACGATTATGTGAGGTCACCATACTGTGTAAGATTCTGCTATAACAGAATGTTGAGTTGGGAGGGAGGAAGGTCACCATCATGGCAAGAGAGACTACATGGAGCTTTTCTAATAGAGGAAGTCACCACATACACAAATGCCTCATTGTCAAGTTCTCTAGAGATACAGTCATCGTATTATTGCAGAATATCTCTCCTTGCCAACCCCAAATACTAAAGCAGCTGAAACTTTCACCACATACTGAGGAGCAGAGCCTCCAGCAGAAGAAAGAGGGCAGGGCCAGTGCTTGATTCAGGCTTTTGACACTTCATGTTGGGCAAAGTTTTTGGTTTCAGCAATGCTGCTCAAAACCACATTTCCCAGGGTTGGCCTGAACTTTGACTCAGAACCTAAACAGCTCACAGACACTTGGCTGGCTTTGAGGTTTGAGTTGGCAGCAGCTCCCTTCCTACCCACTGGCATCTGCAGTCTACCATTTCTTTCAGGTGTGGGGTTTCTGGTCCTGGGTCAATAACCACCCAGGTGCTCACCTCCTTCACTGTGAATCACAAAGCAGCAGTGGTTCTCAAAGTTGGGTCCTCCCTAAGCATCGCCTGGGGGCTTGTTAGGTGTACAAATTTTCAGACCCCACCACAGATCTACTGAATCAGAAGCTCTGGGGCTGGAACCCAGTAATCTGTGTTTTAACGAGTGCTGAAGGAGATTTTGAAGCACCCTGCCGTTAGAGAGGAGTCCCTAGATAGTGCAGATGGTTAATGTACTTGGCTGCTAACCAAAAGGCTGGTAGGTCAAGTCCACCCAGTAAGTCTGTTCTTTTTTGTGAGTTAGAATTTTGTTCTACATTTTTCTCCATCTCTGTCTGAGGCCCTCTATTATGATCCCTGTCAGAGCAGTCAGTGGTGGTAGCTGGGCACCATCCAGTTGTGCTGGACTCAGTCCGGTAGAGGCTGTGGTAGTTGTGGTTCATTAGTCCTTTAGACTAATCTTTCCCTTGTGTCTTTAGTTTTCTTCATTCTCTCTTGCTCCTGAAGTGGTGAGACCAATGGAGTGTCTTAGATGGCCACTCACAGGCTTTTAAGACCCCAGATGCTACTCATCACAGTAGAATGTAGAACATTTTCTTTATAAACTATGTTATGCCAATTGAGCTAAATGTTCCCCAAGACCATGGTCCCCTACAGCCCTCAGCCCAGTAATTCAGCCCCTCAGGAGTTTGGATGTGTCTATGGAGCTTCCATGACTGAAGGCTGCAGTCTTTGATCTTCACCAGTAAGTACTTTAAGTTGTCTTCACTTTCAGCAAGCAGGGTTGTGTCATCTACATATCTAAGATGCTAATGAGTCTCCCCCCAATCCTGATGCTGCGCTCTTCTTTATATAACCCAGTTTCTTGGACTATTTGTTCAGTATGCAGATTGAATTACTGACTTTAAAAAGAGATGAAAATCACTGAATCAAGCTCCCAAGTCAGCACTCTCTACTACGCTTCTGTTAGGTAGATAACCTTTGCTTGAGGAGTCTTCAGCAATGGAAAATTCACCATCTTCCAAAGCACCCCAGTTTATTTTTCAAGATACAGGGGCCTGAACTGTTTTAAGTCTTTGCCCTGGGTAAAAACGTTACCCTATGGGGGATATTACAGATGAGATTTAAGATAGGGAAAAACTCTTGCACATCATTGTTCTCAATAACGTGATTTCCCTTCTTATCTCTCCTTCCTCAAAGTGCCTTGAATGCCTACATTTATCTATTTTATAAGTATTTTGTGCATTCTAGACACTGTGCAAGGAGCTGGAAAGACAACACTGGCGTGATCAAAACAATTGCACACTCTGTCTTCTTAGAAATTTCATTCCAGTAGGAGAGACAGATATTAAACAACTATAAAAATAAATATTAACTTTTTAGCTGTGACAAGTGATATGAAAGAGGAAGTCCAAAATAAATCCAGTCAAGATTCCATAGAGAGTGAGTGACAAATTAAAAAATGTTATTGTCTCTTGTAGCTTAGTCTTTTGACCCATTAATAATTTACCCAATTTAATTTACCCAACTCACGCTTCCACATTTTCATTCCTTCCCTACTACTTTTTCCCACAGCTAGGTATCACTAAGGCCACAAAGAAAGGTAACATATAAACCCTACCTTCAGGGAGTTTACAGTTTGATTTCACACAAAATTTAAATAATTACAAAAAAATCCAAGAACCATTTCTGCAATGAGTGTTTAAGAGAGGAACAGACAGAAGAATTAGTGATATGATCAGGGAGAGCTTCAGAGGGTAGGTAGGATGTGAGTTGAGTCTCAATGAGAAAAATTAGAAAGACAAGACAGGGCAGTGTCTGCTTTCTCTCTCTTCTCTCTCTCTCTTTCTGTCTCTCTGTCTGTGGTCAGGTGTGTGCGTTTGCAAATTTTATTTCAATGACAGAAATGCTGGAGACAAAACAGTACACACACACACAATTCCAAAAAAACAATACACCGAAAAGGTTATAGTGGTTGCATTAGGTCCTCTAATTATGGAATTATTTCTTCCTTGTATTTTCATTATTTTGTAATTAGAAAAAATAAATGTAATAATAAAATTTAAAAAAATCATTCAAAGGGGCTTACCTTATGGCAGACATGTGTCTCTGGGAGTCATCAGGCTAGCACAAAATACACATGACTCCTGGCTGAATGTCCTCTTTTCAGGCAAAAAATTTCAAATTAAAGGATTATTACACACAGTGTGAGGCTAGAAGACTCTTTTTATTGCATATAGTTTCTGGAAAAAAAAAAGCATTCACTGCCCCAGCTGTGGCATACTTGGATGTTCAAGAGGCATATGAGAGTCAGAGGTTGGAAGGACCAGGCTGGGCTCGGCTCCCAGAAGCTCCTCCAGGGTAGGTGCATAGACAAGGCTGGCCTAAGAATCTCTTTCACGCCTTCTGGCCACGTTCGATATGTCAAGTTTTATGCTAGATATTTTATATAATATTCTCATTTCATCTTCCCAACAGACTTAGGGAATCAATATTATTATTTTCATTCCACACACTAGAGGTTCAAAACAGTGAACTAACTTGACAAACGTCACACAGCTTACTGGAATTCAGCTCTCTCCTGAATCAAAAGCCACCCTCCCTCCACTCATCCTGGCAGCCTTCATATTGTTATTTTCATGGCCTTTTTCTCTGATGAGGCTTTGAATAGTGGGTGTATTTATTTTAAAGCAAAACAAGAATCCTTCTATGTGTAGTGCCTGAAGTGTCAGACCTAAGAGATTCAACAGACGGGTTGATGCTGCCTGTGTAGTTATTAGTTCTGTCAGTGCCTGTCTGAATAAGAGGCTGATATTTTACAGGTTTTTTTTTTTTTTAAGCCAAAATGTTTCTCTCTTGGCTGTAATATCATCCCTGGCCAAATGTATAAAAAGAAGCTTTAAACTAATAATAACTGATAACTCTCTAACTTTGCTTTCACTCCTGTATTTTACTAAGACCTTGCCATCTTACATGCTTTCTTGATTTTGGAGGTAAAAGGCTGCCTTTCATTCTTCCTCCAGCTTCAAGTGCTCACATACTCCTACCTGGAGGACTTAGCATGCACATGATACAATAACTGTCTATCTTGACCCCGAGCTATGCCCGCCCACTGGTGGGATTCTGGTCAGATCAGGAATGTCTGTGGGCTGGTGAAAGAGGAAAGGTGAAAGCTATTTCCACACAGATTTGGAGGCTGATCTGCACTCATCTGAAAAGAGGATGGAGCCAGGTATAAAGAGCCCAAGCTGGGAACATTCCCATGGCTGTCAAAGAGAGAAAGCTCCAGAAGTACCTGCTGTTTAATTCTGTGCCCACCAGTGCTGAGGGTCCAGAGGAAAGGCCACTTTTCCAACAACTCTGTAAGACACTGGATACAAGCAGGTCTACTTGGGTAATAACACAAGGGGAGAGATGAATTTCTTCCCCTTTTCTGAAGCCATTATGGAGTTTTAGCACCCTAAATGCTCTGGGAGATTTGGTGGGTGACCTGGCTGGGATGGCAGTGCTCAGCCAAGAAGGTGGGACCTGCCTGGAGAGAGACAGCAGCAGAGAGGCCTGACAGACACCAAGACTTGGAAGATGCAGTGATACTCTACGTGTGTAATACCCACACCTCAGGTAGGAGGACCCAGAGTAGTAGGACTCCCCCAACTGAAGCTATTCATGGCAGCAGTTTTTGGCAGATCCCATAGCTTAGCTGGAAACCCTGGTGACGTAGTCATAAAATGCTACAACTGGTAACTAAAAGGTTATTAGTTCGAATCCACCAGGCGCTCTTTGAAATTCTATGGGGCAGTTCTACTCTGTCCTATAGGGTTCCTATGAGTCCGAATCGACACGCTGGCAACGGGTTTGGTTTTTGTTTTGTTTTGTAGCTTAGCTGATTAAACTGGATCAAGGACACATGCAACATTCTCCTTGAATGTTGGCTTGGTAGGAAGGACTGGTAAGGACTTTGTAGAAATCTTTGCATTGCCCAACATTCGTACCCACTGACTGATGAAGCTTAAAGAAACATGTGATAGCTAGATAGCTTTAGTGTCTTTGTATGGAGCATGCTGCTGGGCACAAAAATCACAATGTTCTTAAACAAAATCAGAGAGTTGGGGCAATGAACATCATCCTTAAGAGAGAAATTGTTTCTGCTGCCTCTTCACTTGCCCTTGTATTAAAGCATGAGCATTCATTCAGAACTGTGGTGGAATGGATAGATTAGAGGGCTCATTTGGCTTAAACCAAAGGAAAGGGATGCTAATAAGAAAATTCTGGGCATTCTGAAATAAATCTAGGTAACAAAAGTGCCATATGAGCTTAGTAGTGAGAGGGAGTGTGGGAAAATATCCTGGTCCTCATCCAGTTACCTTTACTAAATTTCTCCTCATGGGACTAGCCAGTGCGCCAACATATACACCTAGAATACCATTGGTATATTACCAGTACTCTAATTTTAATAAACTGGGCTGCACTGTCTTAGGAATAATTTAAGGAAATAAGAAAAACATAGGTAGAAAAGCCAAAAATAAATAGATTAAAGGCAGAGTGAATGAAAATAGTGAGGTGAGGCTGTGGAGAAAAGGATTATAGTACAGAAAAAATAAATGCTTAAGGATTGTAAATAGTTGGTGAAATTTTCATCCAATGTTCTGTCCAAGCTTTCTTACAACCAAAGTAACAGGCAAACATAATCGGTTACAAGATTTGCATTGTTCGTATGATCAACTGTGAGCACCATGAAGATTTATCGTGTTCACCATTGACTCCCCAGGACTTTTCACAGGCCTTGACACATAGTTGGTGCTCGATAAATATACACTGAGGACATGACATTAACTTTAATTCTTTTTTTAGTACCAAGCTTTGAAGGGAATTTCTCTTGTGAGTCTAATGTAATGAAATGTAGGTCAACAACATGGTTATAGTAGGTTAGAAAATTTTAATAAACAAGCTTTCCAATGTTTAATGTGCATAGGATTCACCTAGGGCTCTTATTAAAGATAAAGTCTTATTCAGTAGGTGGGAAACCCTGTTGGTGTGGTGGTGAAGTGTCACAGCTGCTAACTAAGAGGTCAGCAGTTCAAATTTGCCAGGCACTCCTTGGAAACTCGATGGGGCAACTCTACTCTATCCTATAGGGTCGTTATGAGTTGGAATTGACTCAGCTGCAGTGGGTTGGTAGGTTATTCAGTAGGTCAGGATGGGAACCTGCTTTTCCAACAAGCCCTCAGGGGATACTCTTGCTGCTACTCTGTCGATCACAGTTTGAGTAGCGAGTACTTAGACCATCCCCTAATGCCAAATTGTGGAGATGATGTTGTTGTGTGTGTGCAGCGGAGTAGATTCTAACTCATGAGGACCCTATAGAACAGAGTAGAACTGCCCCATACAGCTTCCTAGGGTGTAATCTTTATGGGGAGGAGCCCTGGTGGCAAAGTGGTTAAGAGCTCAGGCTGCTAAGCAAGAGGTCAGCAGTTTGAATCCACCAGCTGCTCCTTGGAAATCCTGTGGGGCAGTTCTACTCTGTTCTATAGGGTCGCTGTGACTCAATGGCACACGACAACAATCTTTATGGGAGCTGATGGCCAGGTGTTTTCTCCTACAGAAAGGCTGGTACATTCGAACCACTGAATTTTCTGTTAACAGCCCAGTGCTTAACCATTCCACCACTTGGGCTCCTAATTTTGGAGACAGAGACACACAATTTGTGGTATTTCTTCATCTACTGGAGCTATTTTCTTTTCTACCTTTCTTTCTACCTTCTTAGTCAGATTGCCTTCAGCTCTACTGTACTGTGTACTGTAGTGTATACCTCGCAGCGTACTATGCTTCCTCTATCTCGATAGCCTTAACAGCTCCATCCCTAACAGATTATGTACTTCAGAGACAGATCCTTGCAGTTTAACTTGGCAGGCTTGTGCGCCCTGAATTCCGAGAGAGGTAAAGGGTCCAGGTTAGACTGGTCCAGCTGTTCTGAATGTAGTTCTTTATTCTAAATCACCCCAATGATGTTCCCACGACCACTCCTGCTGTCTGCATTCAGTAACTATAGATTAGAAGCTCCTCCCGGGCTTCCTTGGGCAGGGATGTGGTGTAGATTCAGTTGCTGCTCTGTCTTCTTTTCCATCAATCCAACTCAATCTGAGTTCTCTTTCCCAAAGTTTACTGAAACTGTCTGGTCCATTTTTTTTTTTTTAGAAAAGTTATATATTTTCTACCAATCCAGTGCGAACTTGGGGAAAAATGGGAAATGGGGACAGTAGTTGACCTACTTTCTTCATCCAGAAACCTGGCCATTTTCAAAGGTTCTGCATGCGGGTCTTAAATAGTATGCTGAATCAACAAAGAACATGTTGCCAAACTGAAAATCTTACCCAATTGGTTGCTTCTCCACCATACCTCGGAACTAGGATGCTAATCTTTTTTACATCTTTTTTATTGAAGTATAGCGTGCATTTAGAAAAGTGTACAAACTCAGTAGGGACTGACTTTATAAAAAATTGAATATGCCCATGTAATCAACACCCAGATCAGGAAACTGAATATTACCAGCATGTCAGAAGGCTTCCCCTGCCCTGTGCCCTCTCCTAGTTACACTTTTCCCAAAGGCAACTACTGTCCTGAAATTTATCCCTGCAGATTTGTACATTTAATGTCATCTTACAATAGGTACTCTTTTATATCTCTGGCTTCTTTTGCTCAATATTGTCTTTGTAAAATGCATCCATGTTGTTTCACATATAAATGTGTCCTTTATCATTTCATGCAAATGAATAATTAATCTGTTTTAGTCTTTTTTAAACCTTTTTTAAATTGATATGAAATTCATATAACATAAAATTAACCATTTTAAAGTGAATATTTCTGTGGCATCCAGTATATTCACATTGTTGCACAACAGCCACCTGTATTTGGTTTCAACATATTTTCATCACCCCAAAGAAGGCCCGAACTCATTAAACAATCACTAGCTATACCTCCCTCCCCACAGTCCCTGACAACCACCAATTTGCTTTCTGTCTCTAGGTTTTATCTGCTGTAGGCATTTATTATAAATAGAATCATGAAATATGTAGCTTTTTATACCTGGCTTCTTCTACAGTATAATGTTTTGGAAATTCCTCTATATTGTAGCATGTATCAGCATTCCTTTCCTTTTTATGGCCAAATAATATACTATTGTATGTATGTACCACAATTATTTGTCCATTCATCTGCTGATGGGCATTTGGACTGTTTATACCTTTTCACTATGGTGAATAGCTCTGCAATGAGTATGTATGTACATTCGTTTGAACTGTGTGTAGTTAGATCTGGTTTTTTGTTCCATCTGATAATCCTTACAGTTTGATCAGATTGTTTAATCCATTCACATTTAATGTTATCATTTATATGGCTGGATTTACATCTGAATTTTTTTCATATGTCTATAATTTGTGGTTTATGGATATTGTAAAA
Source organism: Elephas maximus indicus (assembly GCF_024166365.1). Taxonomy (NCBI): domain Eukaryota; kingdom Metazoa; phylum Chordata; class Mammalia; order Proboscidea; family Elephantidae; genus Elephas; species Elephas maximus. Next base: position 16,879,101 of record NC_064830.1, read on the forward strand.
TAATGCTCCTATGAACAGTCTTATTCATGTCTTTTGATGAACTTTTGTACATCCTTCTATCAGGTATACACCTAGAAGAGAATTATTTTGTGACATGGTTGCATATGTCCAGCTTTAGTTATTGATATTATCAAAATGTTTTGTAAAGTAATTGTAACAACTTACACTCCCAATGTAGTCAAATTAATCAATATTTTCACAGATAATTTTTAATGGATTAAAACATTTGAAAAGTTGAAATACTCAGTTGTGAATCCAAAATATATATTTCTAGATTTTAGTATAGTTTATTTTTTAAGTGAAAAAAAAAACACTTATAGTTTCTACTTCTAAATATCTGTGAGTCACAGACTCAACATGGATTGAGTCTAACAAAAATTTTCTCTCCCCCTTCAAAATTTGGTTGACCATTAAAACCAGGTATTTATTGAACAACTACTATCAGTCTTGACTTCACTGCTTTGCACAAGTCAAGTATGTATAAAAATAATCTACTGCATACCTGCCATGAATGTTCATGTTAATAGTTCAAGGATCTTGGACTTTATTCAGGTCCTTGCTCTTTTCTCTTTACATTATTTCTTCTTTCAAGATCCTGAAATTTTTGACTATTTCTCCCATGCCTGCATTCATATTTTTCCTTTCAGGTATGACAATACCCACTTGCTTGGTTTTGATCCCTCATCTTTTCAGACACTTATTGGCATTCTGGTTCTTCCTACTCTTCGCTGTTATCTGTAGCAGATACCATGGTTGACTATCTTCTATTCTACTATTTTCCCCAATATAATAATGTAAGTTGGAGAATTGAGCTCAGCTTAAAAATTTTTTTTTTTTTTTTATGTTGTGGGAATAATTAGCCTAAGAGTAATTTGATCTCCCTTGCCAGAAAACTAGTTTATAATGGGCCTATGACAAAAATCTGGGTAATGAAATGTGAAAGTAAAGTTGCTAGAGGCTTCTTAAGAGAGATTACAGCTTCAATTTTTCTTTCTTGCTCTCACTTTCTTGACCTCCCTCCCTGCCTTTCTGTCTTCCTACCACTTCTCTTCTTCCCTCTCCCTTTCCCAGTGAATATGAACAGGGCATCTTATAGCCCTGATGGTTACTGGTAGCCATTTTAAAACCATGAGAGGAGAGATGAAGTGAACAATATAGATGACAAAACAGAGTTGTGCCTTATTTTAATCACTGAAAACTCAAACTAACCTTGAAGTTCCTCTTACCTCTAAACTTAGTTATATGAGATAATAAATTGCCTGTTATGGATCAAATTGTGACCCCAAAAATGTGTGTTAACATGGTTAGGCCAGGAATCCCAGTATTGTATGGTTGTCCATCATTTTATAATCTGCTGTGATTTTCCTATATGTTGTAAATCCTAACCTCTATGGCATTAAAGAGGCAGGATTAAAGGCAGTTATGTTAATGAGACAGGACACAATCTATAGGATCAAGTAATATCTTGAGTCAATCTCTTTTGAGATATAAAAGAGAGAAGCAAGCTGAGAAGAGAGGGACCTCCTATCACCAAGAAAGAAGAGCTGGGGGCAGAGAGTATCCTTTGGACCCAGAGTCCCTGTGCTGAGAAATCCCTAGACCCAGCAGAAGATTGATGACAAGGACCATACTCCAGAGCTGACAGAGAAAGAAAGCCTTCCCCTGGAACTGGCACCCTAAATTTGGACTTCTAGCCTCCTTGACTGTGAAAGAACAAATTTCTGTTTGTTAAATACCACTTATGGTAATTATGTTATAGCAGTGCTAGATAACTAAGACATTGCCTTATTGTTTAATCCAGTTTTTTTATTGCACGCATTCAAAGAAATTCTAGTACAATATTTAATGCCTTTTCAATTCAATTTTCCACAAGTAAAAAAAAAAAGAAACAATATGATAGCTAGCTCATAGAATCATTGTAAACATTTAATTATGTTGAGTATGAGAACCACTCGTAATATCTGATACATGGTAAGTAACTGTTAAATTTTGCTACATGAATGAGTGAATGAGTTGAATGACACCATGAGTGAACACATGGCTCTATTATGACTGAAGGAGAAGTGTAACAAATTGAACTACGATTCTACTGTGATGTAGGTTCCACAAGTTGCTCACTCATGTATCCCAAGCATCTAGAACAGTATGTGGTATATACTGGGCATTTAATACCTATTTTGTAATACTTTCATTAAGCTCATAAGGTCAAGAACAAAGCTAAGCCCATTTGAATCAATGGGCACCTATTCCGTGTCCTGTACTGTGCAAGGATTTGGGAATGCAGAGATGAATAAGACAGCACCTTCAACCTTATTCTAGAGTGGGGAAAGATAACATCAAACAATAATTCATTATGAGAATGGATACAATGGAGAGTCATGCAAGGTGGAGTGACAGCATAGGGAAAAAAAAAAAAAAAGTATGCCTGAGGGACTGAGGAAAACTTCACAGGAATGAGATATGAAGAATGAGCGTTAGTTTACCTGGAGAGTGAGACGGACCGGATGAAAGAGATTGTGGTGTATTTCAGGCAGCAAAGCAGTACATGGAAAGTATTTGTTGAATGATTGTTAAACAAATGAGCAGCAAATGATGAGTCAAGTGTATTTGAGGAGTTGTAGGAGGCAGGGAGGATTACTCAATAGGCAAAATAAGCATGGTGCTTACCTACCTTGCTTGCGAGATCATCTGTAGGAACAATTTCACATCTTTGAGGTAGTAAAATCCATGTGAAATTGTTCACTACCGATTACTAAGTAAAATGGTGCTCACCTTGTTTACTGGGTCATCTGCCCTTGTCAGGACTGTAAATTTGAAAAGAACCTTTGATTCTCTAAATCCTAACATCTATGAAGTTAAAAGAGGCAGGATTAGAGGCAGTTGTGTTAATGAGACAGGGAAGTGTAATCCTTCAATCCCCAAAGCCTTGTTTTTCGCCAGTGCCTTCAGTGAGACTTGGACTTCTTTCTTCAGTACCACTGATTTCTGATCATATGTTGTTACCTCCTGAAGTGGTTGAACGTTGGCCAATTTTATGTGGTGTAGTGACTCTGTGTGTTCCTTCCATTGTCTTTTGATGCTTCCTGTGTCGTTTAATATTTTCCCCATAGAATCCTTCAGTATTGCAACTCAAGGCTTGAATTTTTTCCTCAGTTATTTCAGATTGAGAAATGCCGAGTGAGTTCTACCCTTTTCATTTTCTATCTCTAGGTCTTTGCACATATCATCATAATACTTTGTCTTCTCGAGCTGCCCTTTGAAATCTTCTGTTCAGCTCTTTTACTGCATCATTTTTTCTTTTTGCTTTAGCTACTCTACATTCAAGAGCAAGTTTCAGAGTCTCTTCTGACATCCATTTAGGTCTTTTCTTTCTCTTCTGTCTTTTTAATGACCTCTTGCTCTCTCCATGTATAATGGCCTTGATACCATTCCACAGCTCATCTGATCTTTGATAATCAGTGTTCAACACGTCAAATTTATTCTTGAAATGGTCTCTAAATTCAGGTGGGATATATTCAAGGTTGTACTTTGGCTCTTGTGGACTTGTTCTACCCTTCTTCAGTTTCAACTTGAACTTGATCTGCAGTTGGCCCCTGGCCTTGTCCTGACTGATGATATTGAGTTTTTCCATCGTCTCTTTCCACAGATGTAGTCGATTTGATTCCTGTGTATTCCATCTGGTGAGGTCCGTGTGTATAGTCGTTGTTTATGTTGGTGAAAAAATGTATTTGCAATGAAGAAGTCATTGGTCTTTCAAAATTCAATCATGCAATATCCAGCATCGTCTCTATCACCAAGGCCATTATTTTCCAGCTACCGATCTTTCCTCTTTGTTTCCAACTTTCGCATTCCAATCACCAGTAATTTTCAGTGCACCCTGATTGCATGTTCGATCAATTTCAGACCGTAGAAGTTGGTAAAATTTCTTCATCTTTGGCCTTAGCGGTTGGTGCATAAATTTGAGTAATAGTATTAACTGGTCTTCCTTGCAGGCGTATGGATATTATCCTATCACTGACAGTGTTGTACTTCAGGATAGATCTTGAAATGTTCTTTTTGACAATGAATGCAATATCATTCCTCTTCAAGTTGTCAGTCCCGGCATAGTAGACTATATGATTTTCTAATTCAAAACGACCAATACCAGTCCATTTCAGCTCACTAATGCCTAGGATATTGATCTTTATGTGTTTCATTTCATTTTTGGCAATTTTCAATTGCCCTAGATTCGTGCTTCATACATTCCAGGTCCCAAATATTAACAGATGTTTGCAGCTGTTTCTTTTCATTTAGAGCTGTGCCACATCAGCAAATGAAAGTCCTGAAAGTTTGACTCCATCTGCATCATCATTAAGGTCGACTCTACTTTGAGGAGGCAGCTCTTCCCTAGTTGTATTTTGAGTGCCTTCCAACCTGAAGGGCTCATCTTCTGGCACTATATCAGAGGATGTTCTGCTCCTATTCATAAGGCTTTTGCTGGCTAATTTTTTTTGGAAGTAGACCACCAGGTCCTTCTCTCTAATCTGTTTTAGTCTGGAAGCTCAGCTGAAACCTGTTCGCCATGGGTGACCCTGCTGATATTTGAATACCGGTGCCATAGCTTCCATCATCACAGCAACACACAAACCCCCACAGTACAACAAACTGACAGATGCGTGGGGGCCTATCAGGCATTTATTATTATGTCCATTTTAGAGATTCAAAAGCTGAGATCCAGAGAAAGTTAGTAATTTGGCCAATGTCACACAGACAGTAAGTGGCTGTGGCAAGTGAGATACAGCCATGTCTAACTCAAAAGCCAAGGTACATTATACTGAACCTGCCTTTATCATGGTACAGTGGATGGGAATGCATTTTTAGGGTCAAAAGCTACCATTTGATAGCCATCAAATTTTAGGGGAATTTATATATCTCTACCTTCAATTCTTCATCCATAAAGTAGAGACCAGGGTAACTTCCTCAGCTTATTTCCCATTTCCTTTAAGGATCACGTAAGAGATAATACATACCAGAGGCTTTGAAAATTACAAAACACAACACAATATCTGAGCACGTTATTTCAACTGTCCGCAAATACTCCCTGATGCTCATGATCTATGTTTGGTGCTGACTTTAGCAACTAGATATCTTCAGAAAATAATTAGCCTTCCCCTGTAACAAAGAATAGGGAAGGGCTCAGAGTCTGCCAAAAGGCAGAGCGTTAGGCTCCAGAAGTTTTTATGTAACCAGAAATGACAAAAAATATGTGGTTTACTATATTTCAGAACTTTTGTTTTCAATCAACATGTATGAAAACTTTTGCCAACTTAGGTTTATCCTCAGTGTTGTCAGTGAGACTTAAAATTTCTAACTTAGAATGTAAGCAGTCACTGTATACTGCCTAACCTCAGTTATGTCAGCGAGCTCCATAGACTGTATGCATTGTTTATCAGTTGTTCTCATATTGGCTATGGAACATTTTAATGGGGTCTGAGATAACATAACAACAAGATTCCTTGGAATTTTCTTTTTTTCATTTAAAATTATGAAATACAAAGAAAGAAGCTGATTTAAAAGAGCTCCCTTGGGGCCTCAGGGGGCAAAAAAAAGAACAGCAGCATTGTTAACCTGTTTTGTTTTGTCAAACCAGTATGAAAGCCCACATGGGTCACAGGCTGAGAGTAAGCTACTTTGTGCTTCTGAAGGCAGGAGACTGAGGATCAGTCTGTGAAAAAGAAATGACACAGACCCTGGCCTATGGTTGGTTTGCCATTTTGATCTCCAGTGCAGGAGGTCAGTGTTTACCTCTTCTGTGGTTCTGGGAACACTGTCAACATTCACTGCCTCAGCTCCCTCACAGGTCAGGTCATCTCTCAGAGATTCAAATAGCACACATCTATTAAAATGCTGGAGCCCTGGTAGCACAGTGGTTAAGCACTGGGCTGCTAACTGAAAGGTTGGTGGTTCAAACCCCCCAACTGCTCTGGGGGAGAAAGATGTGGCTTCCATAAAGATTACAGCCTTGGAAACCCCGAGGCTGGCAGTTCTACTCATCCTATAGGGTCACTATGAGTGAAGTCAATTCAATAACGATTTTTTTTTTTTTTTAATTGGAATGCTTTACTGATTCTTGGTGACTGGAGTAGAACCAATCAGAAGCTCCATCATAACTTGATCTATGCTTCTGTCTCCAGGCTCAAGCGTTAAAATGGGCCACATCCCAAATTAACTACTTCCTGTAGTTCTCTGCATTAAACTGTTGTTGCTTATCACGTCTTTGCCTGAATGACTTCATTTACCCTTTAAGATTTGGCTCAGGTGTGACTTCCCCTGGGAAGCATCTTTTGAGGCCCTTAAACTGACTTAGGTGGGCCCACTCTGTGCCTTCCTAATACCCTAGGCTAATGTTTCCTATTGCAATCGTACATTAAAGCAATGCGCCTGTCTCTCCTACTAAAGTTTGAGCTTATTTTGAAGAGGAAAATTTCCCTAATTATTTTAATTCCCCTCTCTCTTAGCATAGAGTCTGACCCCCAGTAAATGTTGGTGCTTATTAAATTATTGATGAATTAATAAATGATAAATTGCGAAGATGGTGTACTATCTTACTAATGACCATCTTTGTATTTCTAGTGTGGCCATTCATATTTATTTAGTGTCATGATTCGATAGTAAGTGCAAAGGTATAGGGCCAACTGTGTGAAATGCTATGATAGATATTTATGCTGAAACTATGCATTACACACTAAAAAAATTAAAATTACAATATTCTATTCACTTCTCTCAGTACTTTGCAAATATTAACTCATGTACTTCTCATATAACAATATATGGTATGTGCTATTATTAACTTCCTTTATCAGATGTGAGAGTCCCTAAGTGGTGCAAAGAGTTAACACATTTGGCTGCTAATGGAAAGTTTGGAGGTTCGAGTTCACCCAAAGGCACCTCGAAAGAAAGACCTGATGATCTAGTTCTAAAAACTTAACCATTGAAAACCCTATGGAGCACAGTTCTACTCTGATACACGTGGGGTCTCCATGAGTCGGAACTGACTTGACGTCAACAGGTAGTGGTCATCAGATGTGGAAACAGGTATAGAGAGGTTAAACAGCTAGTCCATAGTTCAAAGACTTAAAATGTAGAATAGCCAGGATTCAAATGCAGACAACCTGCCTTCAGAGTTCACATTCTCAACAGGCAGGCCAGGAATTTTTAGAGGTTTCTTCTCCTATGCCTCTTTGACCTTATTTATCCATTTAGAACAACTGTCTGATTTTATTGAATTTGCCTATTTTCATTTTGTTTTTGCCCAGTAGACTCTGAGTTTGGGCATTATCAGGCAAGGTTCATATTGCTTAGCGCCTTTCAGGGTGCCTAGCACACAATGAGTGCTATTTTGTTCTTTTGTTTTGCTTTTGTTTAATAAGTAAAAGATTGAAGGTTCATTGAGTTATGACATTACTGTATATATCTGGAAGAATCTGACAGTAATTATTCAGAGCTGTAAATACCTAAGTGTCCAAATCAGTGTTTTCTAACTCTGCTACAGGGATTCCTGGTCTCCAGTGAGATAGCAAAAGTTGTTTAAGAAAAAATAGACATCTTGTTAAAAGCTTGAGAAATATAAAAATACTGTATTTTTGGTTCACTTTTACTTCCCAGTTATGAGAAACTTTTCAGTAAAGAAATGTATTCAAGTTAACTTAATTAAACTTTCTCAAATACATTTGACCATGGCGTTATGTTTTTACAAAACATCTGTTTACGTGGTTGGAGTTACGGTGTTATGGAGAACACAGTTTGGAAGATATTTGTAAATAAAAGCAGTTATGCTAATGTTTCACCAACCCATGAAACTTTTATATTTTGGTTTCCTGATTACAAATTAATTCTTAGCAACTTCCTCGCTCCAACCTCCTCATAGAATAGACTTATGGAACAGAAAATACCACAGGCAAAGAGGATTTGAGGCTGCCTCTAGAATTGTAATTTAACAGTCATTCTGGGAGTAAGAGAGCACTGGGAAAATGGAAGGAGGGAGAAGAGAGTCATTTCAGTAAATGGATGAACTCTTCCTGGTTCTGAAAAGAGTAGTAGTCCAGCAATGGTTGAATACAACCTGAGCAAAACCTGATGTCTTCAATCTATAGGCTAGAAGGATGAGAGGATGGGAGACTATACTGGTGATTTAAGTTAACCTTTCTAAAGCCTATTTGTGAAGGGCCTATGTCATGGATTGAATTATGTCCCTCCAAAAATGTGTGTATCAATTTGTGTGGGCCATGATTTCTGGTATTGTGTGGTTGTCCTCCATTTTGTGATTGTAATTTTATCTTAAAGAGGGTTAGGATGGAATTGTAACACCCTTACCTGGGTCACATTCCTTATCTAACATAAAAGGAGTTTCTCTGTAGTGCAACCTGTACCACCTTTTATCTCTCAAGAGATGAAAAGGAAAAGGAAGCAAGCAGAGAGTTGGGGACCTCATACCACCAAGAAAGCAGTGCCGGGAGCAGAGCGTGTCCTTTGGACCTGGAGTTCCTGTGCGGAGAAGCTCCTACTCCAGGGGAATATTGACAAGAAGGACCTCCCTCCAGAGCCCACAGAGAGAGAAAGCCATCCCCTGGAACTGACACCCTTAATTTCGACTTGTAACCTACTAGACTGTGAGAGAATACATTTCTCTTTGTTAAAGCCATCCACTTGTGGTATTTCTGTTATAGCAGCACTAGATGACAAAGGCAGCCTGGAATCCCAAAATCTAAAATGTGGCAAATTCTTTTAAGGCTTGTCTTGGCTCAGCTTTAGTTTAACTCTAAATTTAGTGAATTTAACTGCGCATGAAATTTAGGGGGGACTTGAGCTGGAAGTCAAACACAGATTGTCATATTTAAAGAATGTTTCAGATATGTAAATTGATTCCGAAGTTAAACAAAAAAACATTGCCGTGGAGTTGATTCCAACTCATAGTGACCCTATAGGACACAGAATAGAACTGCCCCATCGGGTTTCCAAGGCTGTAATCTTTACAGGTGACTGCCACATCTTTCTCTCGTGGAGTTGCTGGTGGGTTCGAACTGCCAACCTTTCAGTTAGCAGCCAAGCACTTAACCTCTGTGCCGCCAGAGATCCTTCTTCCAAAATTTAGATAGATAAATATTCAGGAGACCTAACTGGTTCTATGTCATCCTCGTCAAAGGACCCAGGGGATCCATGTAATCCAGTGTCCTATTTCTATGTAGACTTTCCCACAAACCACGCAGAGTTGAGCATCTTCAAAAGTCAGCTGACATTGAAAAGCAGAACGAAATCTTCTGTTCGGGAACATTTTTCATTTCCGTTAGAACATATGGGTTGTGCTGTAATCACCTTATGCAGCACCTGAGAGGTAAATGAATTTTCCCCAGATAACTCCCAATCGAGGCTGTACACCCTCCACCCTTACGCTTTCTCCCAGCATGCTTTCTTCTATTCCCATTTCTCCACTTCTGCTATTTTTATACCCTCTACTCCTTTCCAGGAGCTCTGATGGTGCAATGGTTAAGAGCCCAGCTATTAACCAAAAGGTGAGCAGTTTGAGTCTGCCAGCTGCTCTTTGGAAACCCTACGGGGCGGTTCTACTCTGTCCTGTAGGGTCGCTATGGGTCAGGATCAACTCCATGGCAACTGGTTTGGTTTTGTTTCATTCTGTTTTCATCTTTTTCAAAATTTACTCTTTATCTGTTACAATAAAAACAGAGAAAATCAATATTTCCCTAAATATTCACTTTTTAATTAAAAAGATCGTAGTGCATTCAGTTCAATAAAAGTTTGTGAGGTCCCCAGTAAGTATCTGACACTGTAGAAGAATGAAAAAAATGAGCAAGGCATAGCTCGTGCATGAAGCCTAAGAGGTAACTAAAAACAAACAGAGAAACAGCTAAAATGTGAATAACGAGAATTATAAAGGCTCTAATGGAAGACAATCCATAAGTTTAGGTCTGTCTTTCTCAAGACATGGTTCACTTTCCTTCTGCATCAGAACCATCTAAATGTTTATTAAAATAGATATTCTGGAGACCATGCCAGACCTATGAACCAGATTCTCTAGAGGCAGGACTCAGGAATCTGTAATTTAACAGACATTCACAAAAACAAATGTTTTTTTCTCCGAATGATTTAAGAAAGCCAGAGATCTATCTTGAAGGCAGCAGAAAAAAGAGTGGATCAGATTTCAAAAATAAGGGATAAAATAGGCATTCCCTGCAGAAGGAACCAAGAGAAAACAGCAAAGAGAAAAACTTTGGGGAGTGTGGTGGTTTGAATGGTGGCCCCCTAAAAGGTATGTCTACCTAGAACCTGTGAAGGTAATCTTATTTGGAAAAGGGTTTTTGCATTTTTTTTTTTTAAGTTGAGGATCTTGAGATGAGATTATCCTGGATTACCTGGGTGGGTCCTAAATCCAATAACACATGTCCTTATAAGAGACAGAAGAAGAGAAGACAGAGAAAGAAGGTAATGTGAAGAGAAATGGGGACTGGAGTACTGTGTCTACAAAGCCAAGGAATGCCAAGAAAAACCACAGAAGCTAGGAGAGAGGTATGGAACACACTGTCCCTCAGAGCCGCCAAGGAAGAACCAACCCTGCCAACACCTTGATTTTGGACTTCTGGCCTCCAGAACTGTGAGAGAATAAACATTTGTTGTTTTAAGGCACCGAGTTAGTGGTGATTTGTTAGAGAAACCCTAGGAAACTAGTTCAGGGTGCATATTAGAAAAGAGCCCATTTTGGCTAGAGCATAGTATATTACAGACAGAGCAGTGAGAGTTGAGCTCAAACTTGAGTCTTCTGCCATAGTCAAGGTTATTATCATTTGTTTGCAGGCTGCTAAAGGGCAGATTCCACATTTCCATTAATTTTTGTTAAGCCTCTTATCGCCTGAGAATATGTAATTTCCTTTTTATAATGGAAACCTCTTGAGAGCTTTTTTTTTTAATTTAACCGACTTTGTTTTCAAGCCTGGCTCAACACTACATTAGCTCTGTTATCTTATGCTCAGTCATCTATTACCTGTTAAGCCTCAGTTTCCACATCAACAAAAGAGGCATAATAACAACAGCAAATTATCATTAGAGTTTATCAGTAATGTTCAATAGGAAGCTGGAACAGAGCAGGCACTTAATAAAGGGAAGCTAAAAAAAAAAAAAAAATTTTTTTTTTTTTTTTAATTACAAACGTTATTGGACTATTAAGGCACTTGGAAATTAGTTTTTTTCTTGATTCTCTTTGGATCTAACAAATCACCCTTTGATTGTAATCTTCAGATCCAACTGTCTTCCTAGCATATTTATTATTCCACTGAATTTCATCTTTGAAGCTCTTTTAAGGCACGTCGGCCTGGGACAGTATTGAGCCCTTGTGTTCAAGGTGGCCTGGTGCCAAAGCAAATGTTTAGGCTTGGCTGAGGGCTTGACAAGTTGTGTTTAGTTAGTGTTCTACGCTTTAAAGAAAATGCAAACCCAGGAGCTTTATGGGAAGAGAGGGGCTGGCTTCTCAGACAGCACATTTTAGCCACACAGGTGCACTGCCTCCCAGTGACACAGGGTGAACATTTGACCCACAGAACCTGATGAAGCCGTCCCTGGGAGTGCCTGAAGCAATACAGCTCAGAGTGTGTGCACCCTTGTTTGACTTGGCAACCAGCCCTGCAAACTTGGCGGTGGGTACAGCCTAGAGGAAAACAGTCTTGACGTTGACTCTGGTCACTGCAATGCTCTGGGCCACCTGTGGGTTTCACAACTTACCTTCCCTTGCCTACCACCTCCTAGCCAGTTAGTTTGTGTTCCCAGAAGAAAAAAAAAAAGTTCCTTGCTGTCTTTGCACTAATGCTCCATATCTGCTCTGGGGCAGGCGCCTGGAGGCATTCACCTGTGACTATACCTCGGAGTGCAGGTGCTGGGCCAGCTCACCATCAGAAGTCGTTGTTAATCCCAGGTCTCTCTTCTGCTTCCAAGCGTCTATAAATACAAGTTCTATTGCAACAGGGAAGAAACTAACATTCGTTAAGCACCTGCTTCATGTCAGGTGCTTTTACCTGCAACACTTTGTTTAATCCTCAAAACAACTCTGCAAAAACAGAGTTAGTATCTGTATTTATTAGCTAATGATGGTAATGTTTAGAAGGTAATATTTAGACGGTGATGTTTAGAACTTGAAGATGACACATCAGAGGAGCCAAGATTGGGAGCCAGTCTCTCGTTCTAAAGTTCCTGATCTTTCTATGCACTATGCTGGTTCTCAATATGTTCTAGAAAGAGGATGAGGACTGGGGTGGAGGATGAGAGCCCTAGATTTCAGCCCTACTTCTGATCTTGGCTGGCAGAGAAAAACCATTCATTCTGATTCAATGTCTCTCACTCTCATTTTATAAAACAAAGGGCCTAGACAAAGTGTTTCTAACCACCCTTCCAGTTTTGTATTGTTTTTTTTCCGCCACAAATTTTAGGTCTTATTTAAAAAATAATTTCTTAATTAGTTTAGCAGTGAGTGCAATCCTCACTGAGCGTTTAGTTTTATATACTGACTCTAATAACTATTAAAGCTTTGGGTGATGAGAATGCAACTGAGCTGGTAGGGTTTTATCTTTTATTCCTTCATTTACTAATTAATTCATCTAACTCATTCCCATTGAGTCAGTTCAACTCATGGAGACCCTATAGGACAGAGTAGAACTGCCCCATAGGGTTTCCAAGGAGCAGCTGGTAGATTCGAACTGCCGCCTTTTGGTTAGCAGCCATAGCTCTTAATCACTGCACTGCCAGGGCTCCATTAATTCATCCAGTAAATATTTATTAAAAAATAACCATATGAAAATCTGTCTTGTGAATTTGTTATAAAATTATAGTCAAGGCACTGCCTATTTTGTATATCAATGTCCTATGTATGAAGTCCCTGTGAAAATTTCCTTTTAGGATAAAGTTACAGAAAAAAACTTTAGCTGTCTTGAGTTACCCCATGTCCGAGTTACCCCATGTGCTAGTTACCTAAGCCAAAAAACCAAACCTGTTGCCATTGAGCTGATTCCGACTCATAGTGACCCTATAGCGCTGCTATAATGCAAATACCATCAGTGAGTGGCTTGAAAGAATAGGAATTTATTTTCTCACACATCTGGAGGCTAAAAGTCCAAATCAGGGTCTCGGCCATGTTGATTAATCATTGGTAGCCTCAGGCATTCCTTGGTTCCTTGGTGTTCCGTAACACGTTTTCCCCTTCGTGTGAATCTCTGTATTATTCTGGGTTTTTTTTTCCCTAAATTTTATTTAGTTTGTTGTTGTTGAGGATATACACAGCAAAACATACATCAATCCAACAGTTTTTACACGTACAATTTAGTGACATTGATTACATTCTTTGAGTTATGCACCATTTTCACCCTCCTTTTCTGAGTTGTTCCTCCCTCATTACCTTCCAGTTTCAATATATGTCTTAGAATTACATAACTATATCAGAGAACAAAACACGGTTGAGTGGGTATCCTTTGCTTCCATTACTCAGAAAAAGTCAGGAAAGTCCCATGTGTGCAGTGAGTAGAATAGTCCCATGTGTGCAGTGAAAAGAATAACAGGGTTCCTGCCCATGACTGCCTACTTGTTCATTTACAGAAATTAGGATGTACTAATGAATTTATCACTATTACAATCATTACCCTTCATTCATATTTGGAGAGGACGTATATCGTGTAGCATTTATAGCTCTATACTTGAACTATTTCTTTATATATCTGCCTTTCCATTAAATGGTGAGGTGCTTGAGACCAGGAAACATACCTTTCGGTTCTGGTCTCCAGATGGTAGCTGGGGTCATCGCACAAGGCGAATCATCACATTTCTCTTCCTTCTGCATGGGAAGCAGGTGCTTATGACTCCCTAAGTCAAATGTGAGAAGGCAAAACACACACACAAAAAAAAATGTTCCCACAGCCAGGTGGGAGCCCCAGGATCTTGACTCTTATCTCTGAAATTCATCAGAATTGAGCTGGTTACGTTTGCCCAAAGGCCAATGGGAAGGCTTTGGAGCTGAAGGACCAGTATACAGTAAGCTGTTTAAAAATATATTGATACAAGAAAAAGTAGATTGAGGAAGTTCCCACATGTGAGTGCAGACAGAATTTTGGGAGTGAATTTTACTTATGGAATCATCATACCAATGAAACCAAACTGATTTAACTAATGTAACTGCAGTTTGTTTTTCTGAGGTAGCCGTTTCAAGACAGACACAGAGAGAGAGAGAGACAAAAAGAAAGAGGCAAAATAAGGAAATTAGTATTTCTAGCTTCCCCTCCTCCCCAGGTGCAGCAGAAGCGTTACAGGTCTGGTGTTTAAACCCCTTTTTACACATACTTCTTAACTCCTAGCTCATTCCATGGAATCACATGTGTCCCTAACCTCTACTTACTCACTGAAATGCATGATAATCTGTTCAAAGAAACAAAAAGTTAATCCCACTTGAAAATTAGGCAATTGCCAAAGTGCTTCAACCTGGTAGAGAGCAACGAATTAATCTTTTCAGCTGTTTGAGCCCCTTCAAATAATACACCAAATTTGGTCAGAAATTATTCAACTTCTTAAGTCATTAGGAGATAAATAACAAAAAAAAAAAAAAAGAGGAAAATGCCAAGCGTTGACGTTGAATCTGAGCCCTCACACTGTTCATTGATTTAAGAAAGCACAATACGCCTTTGGAATTTGTTTGAACTCAGGTGCACAGGAAAACCAGCTTGCTCACTCACATTTGGGCTCCATCCCAGGTCCCATGTCGGCAACGAATGAGAGACTTCTGATTTTTATGGAACAGGGAACCCTAGAGTACCAAAAGCCCTTAATTCAATTAAATTTAAAACATACAAATTTCCCCCTCAAAGGTATGGAAACCCAGGACATCAGGAATGAGGAAGCTGAGTGTGCATGGTGTGTGTATATGTGTGTGTGTTTTCCTCAGAAATAGACACAAGACAGTAGGAAAGGAGTCCCTCCCTGAGTGGCACAAAGGGTTAAGTGCTCAGCCACAAGCTGACAGGTTGGCAGTTTGAACCCATCCAGAGGCTACTCGAAAGAAAGGCCTGGCAGTCTGCATCTGAAAGGTCACAAACCCGAAAACTTTATGGAGCACAGTTCTACTTTGCAACACATGGAGTTGCCATGAGTCAGAATCGACTTGACTGTAGCTGGTACCGGTAGTAGGAAAGGAGTTTGACAATGCCCAGTATATATAAAGGCTTCTTTATCTGATGTATTATTTAGTTGGAAGGAATGTTATGGACTCTGATTCAGAGGTTGTCATATGCCACTGACTGGCTTCATCAAAACTCATATTCCCAGGTCCCATTTCAGGGAATTAGAATTTCTAAGGAGATATTTGAATGCACGTGATAGTTTAACAAATCTTTATTTAAGTTCTTTATTTTATAAATAAGAAAAGTGGAACCCAGACATATTGGAAAAAGTTACTCCAGGCCACCCACCTGGTGAACTGGGAGTCCCACTTACAATGCAGATTCCCCTTTTTCTGCCCAAGGCTATCTCACCTGCATCCCTCTGGAAGGTAAACCTCTCACAGGAGGCTATAGAGGACATATACACATCACTGGGCCCACTCAGGTTTCTCTTAGGAGCTCTTTTGTTTAACAGAGAGGAATCTCTTAGTCCTTGGCAGGCTGCCTTCTCTTCCACCACAAATAATTCTTTCTTTCAAACAAAGCTAAGCTTTCTTAAAGCTTGGAAAATCCATCCTAATCACAGTGTAGTTTCCCTCTTGTAAGTTCTATAAAAAGCTTAAGCCCTTTTCTTCTTGCTAGGCTGTGAAGAAGGGAAGTTGTCCCACACCTTGTATTCACAATGAAATAGTTTATGGGGTAATTCTAAAGGCATTAACTCATTATTTTATTTGTCTACAAACTTAAAGAATGTTTATTACGGCCTACAGCAGGGGTCAGCAAACTTTTCTGTAAAGGGTAGGTAATAAATATTTTACTGCTCATAAGGATTCTCTTGCAACTACTCAACTCTGCCACTGGAAAGCAGTCATATACAATATGTAAACAAATGGCCATGACTTGTTTCAGTAAAACTATTTACAAAAATAGGCAGTGGGTTGGATTTGGCCTGCTGGCCACAATTTGTCAACCTCTGTTCTAAAGAATCCAAAGATTAAAATTATAAAATAATTTGCCTCCATGAAGCTCACAAACTAGTGTAGGTAAAAGACCTCAATTTGAAGTAAGATGATGTAGAGATTGAAGAGAAAAGGTCTGACTCTTGAGGTCCATGTCTCTCCTTTTGCTTTGTATACACAGGACCAGAGCATGCTGAGAACACCCAACACAATTCATTTATTATTTCCTCTTCTCCCCCACCTAAACCTGGCTTGTGAATGGCATGGAAGAAAAATCAAAGGATTTGCTAGAAGTCCTTACCAGAAGAGGTCTGCTAAGTTTCAGTCCTAGCTATCTCAGTAAGGGATAGCACAAAAAGAGTTATGGAGGAATAGATAAACCAAGTGAGGTAGGTTCCATAACCTTAGAATCACCCATGGGATCCATGGGTCAGAGACCAGCTAGTCAGATGAGGATGCATGGACCATTTCTGGCTGCCTTGGAGGATGCTCTTACAGTATTCTCTTGCATGGTGCTCAGAGAAATGGAGCTATGTCGCCAGAAGTGACATCCTCTGAAAGAAGCAAAGACCAGAAGAGAAATGGGGGTGGGTCCATGGAAGAAGCAGACATCTGCTTTGCTGTTTGCTTTGATCTGGAATAGAATACCAGAACTTGAATGTGGAGATTTACAAAACAGAAGGAGTTCCCCTTAAGTCTTCGTTTCTTAGTGTTGTTCTAACAGAAACATTACAAGCGGGTGATTTTAAAGAACAGGTATTTATTTTCTCAGTTCAGAAGGCTAAAAGTGAATTCGGGGCACTGATTCTAGGGGAAGGCTCTCTCCTTGTGGCCGCTAGGGGAAGATCCTTGTCTCAGCTTCTGTAGCATTGATCTTTCTTGGATCCTCAGGGTTCCTCACACATGCTTCTGTCTTCCCCAGTTTGTGCCTGCTTGCCTCTGTTCCTATGTTGCTCTTTATAGCACTCAGGAGTGATTAGATTTAGGACACACTACACTGTTACGTCTCAGGTACATAAGAAAGAAACCTTATTTCCAAATAGGATTACATCCACAAGTATAGGGATCAGGACTCCAACATGTATTTTGGGGGGGGACACAATTCAATCCATAACACCTTAATTTTGGACAATTCTGATGATTTTGAACAGAATTTTGGAGACCCATGTGCCGCAGGAGACTGAGTTTGTCAGACAGTGGTGGCAGTGAGGCTGGTGGCATTCTTATGAAGCAGGAGCCAACAAAATATATCTGATTGCTTTCTAAATTTTCTACTCTTTATAAACACGAAATGAACATGATTTTACATAGACTTTTTTACAATAGTGTGGTTATTTTCTAAGATAAATTCCTAGAATAGAATTGCTGATACAAGGGTCAAACATTAAAATAATTATAACAGATATTGTCTATCTTCCAAATTTTTTTTTAACAGTTTAGACTCCAACAACAGTGGGCAAAGATCTCTATTCCCCTGATCCCTTACCCAAACCACTTATAATAAGCCTTTCTAAAAATTTGTTAATTTTAATTTCTCACATTAATACATTCGATTTGCTGATTGGTCATTGGTACTTCCAATTCTCAGCCCTGCCCTCATCTACCCTTGTCTATTGTCAATGGATTGCTTAATGTTTCCTATTCGATTGTTAGTTTTTTGCATAGAATGGAAGTAAGTTGTTATTTGCAAGTAAATTTTTGTCTTTGACTTTTAACTTGATTTTGTGAGTTTTTGCCAGTCGGGATTTTTTAAAAAGTTCAATGTGGTCAAATGTCTCATCGTTTTCCTTTACGGCTTTTTAAATTTTGTATGGTGTTTAGAAAAACTTTACCACTCCTAATTACCTATGTGTTTTTGTCAGTAGTATTTTCATGCATTTTTAATCCATTGATAATTTTTTTATTTAAAAATTGAGCTGGCAACCCAGTTTTCCTGGCAATTCTCCCACGGTCATAAAATCTTGTTTTACAAAGCTAGAACAATCCTTACTGTATCAGTCAAGTTTCCATGAGAAACAAAACTAGGAGCAGACATATATATATATATGTATATAAACCAAAACCAAACCCATTGCCATTGAGTCAATTCCAAACCATAGCAACCATATAGGACAGAGTACAACTGTCCCATAGTTTCCAAAGAGGGGCTGGTGGATTTCAACTGCTGACGTTTTGGTTAGCAGCCGAGCTCTTAACCACTAAGCCACCAGTGCTCATATATATATATATATATCTGCATGTTAAAATATGTTTGCAAGGAATTGGTTTTGGTGATCCTGGAGGCTGGCTAGGCAAATCTGAACTCTGTAGGGCGGACCATCAAAAAGGGTAGTCTAGAACTGTGGGACACCAGCTAAAGCTGCTGTTCATAACAGAATTTCTTCTTCAGGAAAGCCTCAGCTCTGCTTTTAAGGCCTTCTCACAGATTGAATCATGCCCGCTCAGATTATCTAGGATCATCTCCCTTGCTTAGAGTCAATTGATAATGGCCTTTAATCACATCTAAAAAATGCCATCCCAGCAACACGTAGATCATTAGTGTTTGGATAACTGGGAGATGTAGCCTAGGCAAACTGACACAAAAAGCTGACATCACACTTGCCTCCATTATTTTCTCCGTGTACTGCTTTTGTCAGTATTTAACATCTCCATTTTGCTTTCGCTTTATTTACATTGGCTTTATTTAAAAAAAAAAAAAAAAATGTAGCAAAACAAAAGAACAGAAAGTGTTTGTAGAAAAGCAATTGTAAAACCTGGGATGCCCTTTCTAGCAGTTTGGGTCCTGTCAGGAGATAGAGACCACACAATATTTTAAACAAGGGAAGTTTAATATAAAGCATTATTAACTGAGATAAAAGAGGAAGTGTAAGGAAACTCTTTTTGGTATCTTAGGACTAAGGAAGAATACATGGGAAGGACAAACTTGGAAGGGGTTCACACCTCAGTGGAGAAGGTATGCTTCAGCCCACAGAATCAGCAGAGTGGTTCTGGTTTGGGCAGGCTGCTGCTGGCTGGGCGTTTCTGGGAAGCAGTAGGCATCTCTCCAGAGTGCAGATGAACAACCCCTCAGCAGCCACTGGCCTGAGTGCGCAGCGGAAGTCTGGAGCAGGAGGCCTTTGGACTCGGAAGTCTATGTGGGAGGGAAAAGGGAGACATGCGGGGGTGGAACGGTGCATGTAGAAGGAACAACTGCTCTGTGCATGACCCTAGGAGCCACAGGCAGCTACACACAGGCTGCACAGGGGCTAGCTGAAATTGTCTGGAAACCAGTTCAGGCAAGAAGCCTCCAGAGCCAGGCTCTTGTTTCTGTGTCAAGAGAGCCACAGGAAAGGCTATCTCAAGGCCAAGGTTCCAAGGTTTTAGAGGGATTGCTTCAGAGCCCATGGCTGGGACAGGTTCTACTAAATGTTCTCACACCCCCACAGCCAACACCCCACACCCCAGCCCCAGCAACCCAGGCAGGAAATTGCAGGAGCTTCTTTTGCCTGCAATGCCCCTTCATTGCCCACTACTAAGAAAGCTTAATGTGAAGTTTTTGTTTAAAAGCAAAAAGCTTAGAGGAATTCTATTGTCACAGAGGATATATTGAAAGGGTGCATTCAGATCACAGGGGCAATAAATTGATAATGGATACGGCCCTATTTGGGGGAATCTTTGCTGATTTTCTTCATAAATATTGTTCTAAGTTTCTTTTGTATTCTTGAAACAATTTTTCACTAAATTGGAAAATTATTTATTTCATATTTTTCAATATTAATAAGTCTGTAATTATTGCATTTTAATAATGCAATAATAATAAGTTTTAAATATAATTATTAGTAAGCCTTGCATAATATCATCTTAATCTCTCATTTTTGGACACACTTTTTTGTTATGTGCCATCGAGTCAATTCTGACTCATAGGGACCCTATAGGACAGAGTAGAACATACCCCATAGGGCTTCCTAAACTGTAATCTTTAAGGGAGTAGATCACCAGGTCTCTTCTCCCACGGAGCCACTAATGGGTTCCAACTGCCAACCTTTTGGTTAGTAGCCAAGCACTTAAATTTTACATTACTAGGGCTCCTACTTACTCAAAAACTACCATTTCACCAGGCACCACCACTTTCCCAAGTTCCCCCTTATTCATGCTCCAGCCACACTGGCCTTCTCAGTGTTCTCTAAAGGGGCTCAGCAGCCTCAGGGTCTTTGCGCTTACTGTCTGCTCTGCCTAGGATTTACTTCCTGCGTGTATCTGCATGTCTTACTACTTTATTTCCTGTAGGTGGCTTCTCAAAGACCACCTTATCAGAACGAATGTATCTACCTATCCTAATCTAAATAGCTTTCTCATCATTTCCTCTTCCTTTATCCTGCTTTATTTTAATCTGTAGCACTTAAGAACTTCTGAAATGTTATATATAAATATATGTATTCTGTTATTCTGTTGTACATTGGGTCACTATGAGTTGGAACCAACTTGATGGCACCTCACAATGACAACATATATACATATATATACATACACATAGATATGTGTGTGTGTATAGATAGATAGATAGATACACACACAGTAGGTCCCTGCGTGTTGCAAATGGTTTGGGCTCATCTATTAATTGAGAAGTTGGTGATTCAAACCTACCCAGAGGTTCTGTGAAAGGAAGTGCTGGCCATCTGCTTCCATAAGGATTGCTGTTTTTGTTAACCGCCGTTGAGTTGGCCCCCTACGCATGGTGAGCCATAAGATTGCAGCCAAGAAAACACTATGGAATACCTCTACTCTGTAACACATGCAGTGTTCATGAGTTGGAATCAACAAGAGAGTAACAGGTTTGGGTGTTGGTTTTGGTTTCATATATAAATTGTACGTGTGTGTGTGTGTGTGTGTGTGTGTGTGTATACAGTGGTTAAGAGCTTGGCTGCAAACCAAAAGGTCAGCAGTTGGAATCCACCAGCTGCTCCTTGGAAACCCTATGGGACAGTTCTACTCTGTCCCATAGGGTTGCTATGAGTCGGAATTGACTTGACAGCAACAGATTTGGCTTGAATGTATTGGGGACATTAGTGGTTCAGTGGTAGACTTCTCGTCTTCCATGTGAGAGATCCGGGTTCAGTTCTGGGTCAATACACCTCACACACAGCTACCAAAGGTCTCTCAGTGGAGGCTTACGTGATGCTATTATGCGGAACAGGCTTCAGTAGATCATCCAGACAGAGAAGGACTAGGAAGAAAGGCCTAGTTATCTACTTCCAAAAATCAGACAATGAAAACCCTGTTAATCACAATGGTTTGACTTCCAAATAGTCGCAGGGATGGTACAGGAATGAGTAGCATTTCATTCCGGTGTACATGGGGCTGCCATATGTTGGGGGCTGTTATGGATTGAATTGTGACCCCCAAAAATGTATATCAACTTGACTGGACTATGATTTCCAGTATGCGTGGTTGTCCACCATTTTTTGTGACCTGATGTGATTATCTTATGTGCTGGAAAGCCTAACCTCTATGATGTTAATGAGGCAGGATTAAAGGCAGTTATGTTAATGA
The DNA here is from genome assembly GCF_024166365.1 of Elephas maximus indicus. Taxonomy (NCBI): domain Eukaryota; kingdom Metazoa; phylum Chordata; class Mammalia; order Proboscidea; family Elephantidae; genus Elephas; species Elephas maximus. The sequence continues at coordinate 16,900,765 of NC_064830.1, forward strand.
ATCGAGCAGAGAGGAGAGGGACCTCATACCACCAAGAAAAGAGAGCGAGGAACAGAGAGCGTCCTTTGAACTCGGGGTCGCTGCGCTGAGAAGCTCCTAGACCAGTTGGGCAAGGCCCTTCCCCAAGAGCCAAAAGAGAGGAAGTCTTTCCCCTGGAGCTAACACCCCTTACTAGCTGGTATGCCAGAAAAAACAGAGACTTTGTTCCTATCCATTGTTGTATTCTTAGTGCCTAGCACAAGGAGTAGCACATAGTAGATATGCAGTATTTTTTTGTGGTTGAATAAATTTTAGCTATCCTTGGACCTATTGAGGCAATGGGACAGATAGAAGCCATTTAATCACCTGGGAAAATTCATGAAAAATTTCAGGGTGTTACATGAGAAATGGCCCTAATTCCTGTGGTGGTAATTACAGAGAGATTCAGGGGAGGACATGGTTTTGCTAGATGTCAATGCCTTCTTAAAAACCAAAAAATAAATAACTTTGACTCATAGCAACACTACAGGACAGGGTAGAACTGCCCCATAGGGTTTCCAAGAAGTGGCTGGTGCATTCAAACTGCCAACATTTTGGTTAGCAGCCAAACTCTTTAGAGGGTAATAAACTATCTCTCTCTCTCTACATGTTGTTTCATTCTGCTTACTACCTTCTTTATGTGTTCTGTGTTTGACACATCTAGTCAAATCTAAAAGCCTCTGTGTTCCTAGCTGACCAGCTGACTATCATTTCCCTATTCTTGAATAGCAAGCCATCAGCTCACCATCTCACCTTCTTACCTTCCATGGCTTCTTCCCTCTGTCACTCACCTCGTTTAACTCCTAGCAGTTACAATTTAGTACTTCTCTCAAAATAATTTTGGGGCCCACAACAGAAAACCCAGTGCCATCACAAGAGAAAAAAAGACTATTCTATTCTTAAGAGTTGTTTGCATTAGGGAAATCTTCCTAGCCACTGCTGGTGTGGACTCCTTTATCCTAGTTCTCTCTCTGACCTTTCCAGCCTCTGATGCGTAGGAACATGAGTACACCAGGACCTCATGGTGAGTTAGGAACGTAGTGCATAAATCAGACGTGCTGGGAGTAGTTGAACAACTTCAGGAAGGCAAAATTCACTAGAACATTTTTCCTGGCCTTCACTCTCCAACCACCCAAGGCTTCAACTAATGTGATTTTGGAAGATACTCTTATTTTACAGTCCAAAACACTCAGGAAAAAAAAAAAAAAAAAAGCATACAATTGATGTGGTGGCTTTTTTTTTTTTTTTTTAAGGAGATTCCTCTTTAAAAACTCACATATGTTTCATTTTATTGTTTTACTGGCAAAAAAAATAAGGAGAGAATTTGAACCTATGGAATTATTATAATTGTACATCAAGAAAACACAACTCAGAAACTATTTCTATACACATATTAAACCAATTTACTCACCGACAGGACCTGACCAATGGGCTTCCAAAGCGGCCCAGAGAAAAATTGATTGTTCCCACTTTAATTTCCCTCTCATTAGAATATTTGTTTTAGTCTGAGTAGACTACACCCTGAATAAAAAATCAACTTTCTTTCCCAAATCGTATTAATCAAGCACACCTGGTTTTGCTATATTAGTTTCTACTCTTTTAGAAGAATTGTAAAGATGTAAAATTTGACACTGAACAAAGAATGGTCTAAAACAGGAAGTCGAAAACATACCTTATATAAATGCCAGTACTGGCATCATAGTGTTACAAACTTTCAGAACTCAGAGATGAAGACCAAAAGGGACCTCAGAGACAATCAAACTCAAATAATTCATTTTATTCAAACAAATCAAATAACCCTATGGAAAGATAAAGATCATACATCCTAAAATGTCTATCCAATGAGCACGAATCTAAAATAGGATCTCAGGGGCCAGACGTAGAGTAGGGTCCCCAGGGCCTGAGTGAGACATATGGACGAGGAGAAGGAAAGAAAGATGATGTATGGGGAGGTAGCGATGGTTAGCCTGCCGAACTGGGAGCTGAGGATCATCCAGGATGTACCTTGATAGCCAAGTTCATGGACCCTGGGCTTTATCTGTTTAGAAGCTCCATGAGGAGACTCTGTGGTACTTTTAGTCAACATTGACTTGAAATTATTTAGTACCAGGCATATGAGACTATTAGTATGACACATGTATCTACATTAAGCCCAAACTGAATAAGCTCTTACTCTCCTGCTCTATTCTCTCTGCATTACACCCACACATCCCCTCCAGAAGAGCCTGTTCCAGTCTTCTGGAAGTGCTTTGTGACAAATACAGGGGTGAAAGAGTAATAAGCATGAACTGTAAAGATGCATCAGCTCCAAATGTCAGTGGAGAGAGGACATATTTTGTTGACCTTGGACAGAGGGTGGGGATATATTGGTCAATAGGCAGAGTAAAAGGGCAACAGTTAGGGTCGGGGTGCAGGTAGTCTGAGCAGGGGTGCAGAGAAGTAGAAAAACAGTTGTGAGGGCCAAGGTCATGAAATCCATTCACCCAAGCTGATGGCCAAGGGATACCAGCAGGATGGTAGCAACAAGAGATTAGGGTTAAAGGCTATCAGAGCACATTTTCTCAGCAACTTAAGGCTGGGCAGCCACAGCCTTCTGGCTTCTCTGGGAAATAGTGGTGCCACCTGTATACTTAGACCTGAGACTGGATCTGTAGGAAATGCCAGTCAAGTCATGGTCACTGCTCTTGAGGCAAGTAGAGCCTCCACTGGAAATATGGCTACCACATCTAAACAAAAGGACCCTCTTGTGTTTACAGTACTTTCTAAAAGACAGACTCTGGGGAAGGTAGGTTTGGTTGAGCCACCTCATGCTCAAGAAGGTGAAGCCACTACCCCAAGGGCACACAGCTAATAAGTGGTGTTCTGAACCCTGCAAACGTTAAAGGTGATGGGCAGGGATTAGATAGGACCACCCCTAAATTTCCAGGGCCTAAGACAAGAATACGTATACCAAGAACAAACAAAAAAAGCATTGCCATAGAGTTAGTTGATTCAGACTCGTAGCAACCCTATAGGACAGAGTAGAACTGCCCCATGAGGCATCCAAGGAGCAGTTGGTGGATTTGAACTGCCCACCTTTTGGTCAGCAACTGTGCTTTTAACCACCGTACCACCAGGGTTCCAAGAATGTATAAAGGACCATATATCACTGTCAAAATATTTGAAAGTTGTAAAGAATACCAAGAAACTGTTAAGTAAAATAGATTTGATCCCCTCACCTTAATAAATAAAACTTTGTAATATAGATTGAAAATTATATGGTACTACATTACTGAAATTTGACAGAATATCAAGGATGAGTGGATTTAATTATTATTGCATGTCTTTTTTTTTTTTAGATGTTTCACCGATGGGCTGGTGATGCTTAAATCAGTAACAAGATAAAGACAGGTTATTCATATATTCTTCTTTGAAAAATTTCCCTCTGTAATCATTGCTTCAATTTCCTTTCCACCAACAAATGATGATGATAATATCCATTTTCCCACACCCTGTGAGGGAGGTTGAACACCGTTTAGTACGGCTGTGGTAGGTATTTAAATATTTTATCAATATGATGTTTTACTTTGGATTTAGTTTATGGTACTATTTTTATCATGGAAAAAGTATTTGTAATTTTGAAAAGGGTGAATAATACTAAATATCAAAACATGGCACCAACACAGAGAACCTAAAAAAGCAGAGACAGGTGCAGAACTTGAGAAATATATCAATAGAATAAAATAGAGGTGTCATTAATTGAATTATGTCTCCCCAAAAATGTGTGTACTAACTTGGTTAGGCCATGATTCCCAGTATTCTGTGGTTGTCCTCTATTTTGTGATTGTAATTTTATGCTAAAGAGGATTAGGTGGGATTGTAACACCCTAACCAGGTCACACTGATGATCCAATGTAAAGGGAGTTTCTCTGGGGTATGGCCTGCACCACCTTTTACCTCTCAAGAGATAAAAGAAAAGAGAAGGAAGCAGAGTTGGGGACCTCATACCACCAAGAAACCAGTGCTGGGAGCAGAGTGCTTCCTTTGGACCTGAGGTTCCTGCGCTGAGATGCTCCCAGACCAAGGGAAGACTGATGACAAGGACCTTCCTCCGGAGCCAACAGAGAGGAAAAGCCTTCCTCTGGAGCCAATGCCCTGAATTCAGACTTCTAGCTTACTGTATTGTAAGAGAGTAAACTTTTCTTTGTTAAAGCCATCCACTTGTGGTATTTCTGTTTTAGCAGCACTAGATAACTAAGACAAGAGACTGTAAACAGAACTATGCATATAGTTTGTAATTTTAAGCGGTGGACAAAGGAGAGTATGTTTGATAAATAACATTGGGACAAAAGACCCTCAAATTGGGGAAAACAGTTGGACTCTGACGTCACATCATTCATGATACAAAGTACAGAAAGAGTAAAGAGTTAATAGCTGCAAATAAAGATAATTTTGCCTATTCTTTTGTATTTTTAATTTTTTTTTTTTTACCATTTCTCTAATTGAAGCAGCTAGTGACTCTGTGTTAAATAATAGTGATAGGATTTTTAGCTGATTTTATCTACAATGCTTCTAGAACACTTCTAGAATTTCCTCATTTAACAGAATGCTGGTTTTTGGCTTGATATGCCTATGTTTTGTTATTTGAAGAGAATATTCATCTATTCCAATTTTAAGTAAGTATATTGATAAGGAATTGTAAGTTCCATATTTGTTTTCGGTATCTATGATGGTTAACATTATGTGCCAACTTGGCTAGGCTATGATTCTCGGTGATATGCCAGATGCTATGTAATGACCTTCCATTTTTTGGTCTGGTGTGAGCAGCCAATCATTTGAAAGGGGAGTTTCCTTGGAGGTGTGGCCTGCCTACTACATAAGTAAATGTTCTGGCAAAGCTTAGTCTCTTTCGACCACAGACATTCCTCATTACCTGATCTCAGTTCTTGGAATTTAAGCCAGCAGAAGTCTTCAGCCTACTGCCTGATCTGCAAATATTGGATTCACCAGCCTCCCCACCTTGTGAGCCAGCAGAGACTTCCGGCCTGATGCCTGAACTGCAGATTTGGGGTCCGTCAGCCCCTACAACCACATGAGCCAGTAGAGGTCTTCAGCCTGCTGCCCGATTTAGAGATTTGAGACTTGCCAGCCACCACAAGTGTGTGAATCATTTCCCTGAAGTCAATCTCTCTCATGTATTTATATGTGAGCTTCTCTGTTTTGCTCCTCTAGAGAACTCAGACTAAGACTGTACCTGTGAAAATCCCCTGTAAATGGGATTGCTGGTTCCTTAGGATAGAATTATTTTGGGGGTTTTTGAAATTTATTCCCAAATTATCCTCTAGAGACCTTATATCAATTCAGAATTGTATCAACTTGCATTATTTAAATGATTTAGATTTCTAAACTTGATTAAAAAGAATATACATTTTGGTGTATATATTTGTCCAGTGGTCTGCCCACCCACCATGAAATAACCACCAAGTTTCTTGGGTGTCTTTCCACAGTATACTTATCCTCCACCCTCTTTTTTCTACAAGAGTTGCATGTATTTTAAGATTTTTTTTAATATGTATCCATAGAGCATCTTCATTATGTTTATTTGACAGCTCTGTAGTATTCCAGTGAATGAGGTAGAAATAATTATTCAAATAATACCCCCTTGATGTCAATTTAGCTTGTTTTCTGTACTTTTCTATTTAAAAAAATGCAATGGAAAATAATCTTATACATACATCATTTCACGTATATACAAATATGCTTCTTATGGATTGAATTGTGCACTTAAAAAATATGTTTTATAAGTCTTTACCTCTATGCCTATGGTTATAATCCCATTTGGGAATGGCTTGTCTTTGTTATAAAACAGGATTAGTGGAGGGTGTGTCTTCAATCAATCTCTTTTGAAATATAAAAGAGATAAACAAGCAAGCAAGAGAAGCAGAGATGGGGTAAGAGAAATGCCAAGACACATGGAGATCTCTGAGAGACCAGGAAGCAGACTGAAGAGACAAGGACCTTTCTCCAGAGCCAACAGAAAGAGAAAGCGTTCTCTTAGAGCGCTCCTCTGAATTTGGACTTCTGGCCTCCTAAACCACGAGAAAATAAATTTCTCTTTGTTAAAGCCATCCACTTGTGGTATTTCTGTTATAGCAGCATGAGATAACTAATACCCATAGAAACCCCCAAAGGGGGAATAGCTCCGCCCAAGACTATATGCATATATAGTCCTGATAGTTATTGCTGAATTATCTCCTAAAAGGGTTTCGAGAATTTTCAATATCATTGTACAATACAGCAACATATAACTGTGCCCACTGGCACATAGCCCCACCAACAGTGTTAGGAAATTTTGATTTTTACTAATGCAAGAGATGAAAAAAAGTAGTACCTTAACATAGTTACTCTTTCATATTATGAGTGAGCGTGAATATCTTTTCTTATGCTTAAAAACCACTTGTATTTCTTTTCTTGTAATAAGCACTCCATTCACCTATCCTTGCTCAGTTTTCTATTGTGATTTAGTTCATTTTATTATAAATTTCTTCTAATTCCCTATAAATTAGAGATATAAGTCATTTTGTGATATGGATTATATTTTTTTCTACTTTTCTTTTGTAATATTTCTTATACTTTTATGCAGAAGGTTTTTGGGTTTTGTTGTCATTTGAAGTTAAATTCATCATTTTTTTCCCTGTATGAATTTTCAATTTTGATCCATATTGAAAGGTCTTCCTTAAAACAAAGCTATAAGGTAATGCTGTGTTTTTAGTACTTTTATGGTTTCATTGTTTACATTTCATATTTGATCATTTTAGAATTTTAATGATATATTGTTTGGTGTGTTGATCTACATTTAATTTTTTTTTTCCCTTGAGAAATATGTTCTCGGAGGAGAAAGAATTTAAAAATTCCCATGTGTTTCATTTTATGGTTATTCCCACCCATAAAACCCACTGCTGTTGAGTTGATTCCAATTCATAGTGACACTATAGGACAGAGTACAACTGCCCCTTAGAGTTTCCAAGGAGTGCCTGGAGGATTGGAAATGCCTGTAGCATTTAACCACTACGCCACCAGGGTTTCCTTTATGGTTATCATTTTAAGTAAATTTAAGCATCGTAATTAGAAAATGTTGTTTCTACTATTACTCGTTTTGAGATACACTGAGTTATATTTCTGAACTAATATACGGCTAATTGTCATGAATATTGAAAGCCTTCACTACAGGGAGCAGATGTGATCTACATAAATCATGTTTCCTTTATCAATAAAGTCATCTGTAGTTGTAGTGGGCACAAACCTTGTGTGTCTTCTCAGTTCCATTAACTGTCTCTTCCTTCTCTTTGTCAGTGCCCACCTCCATCAATTCTCTGTACCACATCCAAACTTAAGTGAACTGCCATGCCAGGGGACATGGAATCTCTCTTTCTGAGTGACCTTCAAGGACCTGGATGAAGTAATCTCAAAGTGTGAGGGGACTGAGTTCCTATGGGGAGAACTTTTGATCATTAGGATGTGAAAAACTCAATAAAGCTAGGGAAATAAATTTCACCTCTCTTATCTCCTCTCAGGAATGTTCTAAAGTGCAATCCGTCCTTGAAAATCTTCCTAAGAAGTATTACATGCTGAGTGAACACACCATGTGTCAAAAGACCTAGCGAACATCAGTGTAATACGGCCTATAGTAGCACTGCTTAAAATCTTCCTTTGCCTCACTTGTTTTTTCCTCACTTTCAGTTTGGGCTTAAAACCATGCCAGCACTTTAATCCTTGCTTCAGCCTCTTCTTTCTAGGGTAAAGGAATAAGTTTAATTTTTTATCCACTTGATCTATCATGGTTGGTGAGAGATAAAGGATAGAGGGGGGTTAGAATCTCTTAATCCTAGTTTGTTTCTAATTCATCTTGTATTATTGTAATTTCTGTCTTATGAATGTTTCTGATATTTTTGCATGTGCATAGATTTTCTCAATTTTTTATGTATTTATTCAACAAATATTTATTGAACAGTTGCAATGTATAAGACATTGATTTACATCCTAGGGATATAAAAACAAAAACCAAAAAAACCCATTGCTGTCAAGTCGATTCCGACTCATAGCGACCCTATAGAACAGAATAAAACTGCCCCATAGAGTTTCCAAGGAGCGACTGATGGATTCAAACTGGCAACTTTTTGGTTAGCAGCCAAGCTCTTAACTACTGTGCCACCAAACAAAGTGGCAAATAAAAGTTATTAAGATCCCTGCTCTCAAGTTTTTTTTATTGTATCTATAATTTCATGTTTGTAATCTCTTCACTTAGTAGAATAAAATGGCCTTTGCATCATTTTATGTTTTTATGGAGCTAATTCCATCTTGTCTGACAGTACAATCATTACCACTGTTTCTATACTCTTTGCATTTTTCCGTTTATGCTTTGCTTACCCATTTAATTTCAAGCTTCCTCAATCACTTTGCTTTAGATATGTCTTTTTATACAGCACAGAGTTGGACTTTGCTATTTTGTTTTGTGATAGTTTCTGAACATGGTTTTTGTAATAGATGAGATAAAGCCATTTGTGTGTATTGATACAACAAATATGTTTGATATTGGTTCTTGTATGAGTCAGGATTCAATACAGAGAAACAAAACCAGTAGCAGACATTAAGATATTTACCGCAAGGAATTGACTTATGCAATTGTGACGCTGACTCGGCAAGTCTGAAACTAATAGGGCAGACCATCAGGGAGGGTAGGCTATACCTCTTGGGTACCAGCTGAAACTGGTGTCCACAGGCAGAATTTCTTCTTCATGAAATCCTCAGCTGTTCTCTTACAACCTTCTAACTGATTTCAACAGGCCCGCTCACATGATCTAGGATAATTTCACTTAAAGTCAACTGATTATGGACTTTAATCACATTTACAAAATACTTTCCCAGCAATGCATACATTACTAGTGTTTGATAGAACAACTGGATATAGTAGCTTAGTCATATAAAACTGACTCTTACAGTTCTATTATTTTATCTTTTCTTGTTCAAAATGTCTGTGAGGTCTATTTTCTGGCTTTTTTTTTTTAATTTAATTTAGGAAGGTTTGTTTCCTTATTCAAATGATTGCCTTTAATGTTAAAATGTAGTATCTTAGCCTCTATTCATTTATTCGGACAGTATCCCTGATGTAAACAATGTTAAAAAACATTTCCTCTTCCTTTTCTCTGCCTAATTTTAGTCTGTAATATATTTCTTAATGTTGACCTTTGTGTGTTAAATATGCTTGTTGTTATGTTGTTAGGTGCCATCGAGTCGATTCCGACTCAGAGCGACCCTGTGCACAACAGAATGAAACACTGCCCAGTCCTGAGCCATCGTTATAATCGTTGCTATGCTTGACCTCATTGTTGCAGCCACTGTGTCAATCCACCCCCTTGAGGGTCTTCCTCTTTTCCACTGACCCTGTACTCTGCCAAGCATGATGTCATTCTCCAAGGACTCATTCTTCCTCAGTACATGTCCAAAGTACGTAAGACACAGTCTCGCCATCTTGGCTTCTAAGGAGCATTCTGGTTGTACTTCTTCCAAGACAGATCTGTTCGTTCTTTTGGCAGTCCATGGTATATTCAATATTTTTCTCCAATCCCACAATTCAAAGGCGTCAATTCTTCAGTTTTCTTATTCATTGTCCAGCTTTCACATGCATATGATGCAATCGAAAATACCATGGCCTGGGTCAAGTGCACCTTAGCTTTCAAGGCGTCTTTGCTTTTCAACACATTAAAGAGGTCCTTCGCAGCAGATTTACCCAAAGCAATGCATCTTTTGATTTCTTGACTGCTGCTTCCATGGCTGTTGATTGTGGATCCAAGTAAAATGAAATCCTTGACAACTTCAATCTTTTCTCCATTTATCATGATGTTGCTTATGGTCCAGTTGTGAGAATTTTTGTTTTCTTTAAGTGGAGGTGTAATCCATACTGAAGGCTGTGGTCTCTGATCTTCATTAGTAAGTGCTTCAAGTCCTCTTCACTTTCAGCAAGAAGCTTATGCTTCTGTTATTTGATTTATCAACTTTAAATGATACACTTTATTTCTCAGCTCTTACAACTGAGTAATGAAAATTTACTCTGCCTCAATTTTCTTTATCTTTCTCTCCCAATTTTTGTTAGTTGTGTCATTTTTTAATTGTCTGTGCATATGACCTCTATACTTTTTAGATCCCTGCAGCATACTTATAGGAGTTTCAGTTGTACATCTACAGTTAAATACATTCAATATTCACCACCAGCCCAACAGTTTCCCTCATCATCTCTTGGTTGAGGTTTTGTTGCTGTTGTTAGGTGCCATCTTTTTTTTTTTTTAGCCCCTCCTAACTCACAGCAACCCCATGTACAACAGAAGGAAACACTGCCCAGTCCTAAGTCATGCTCACAATCATTATGCTTGACCCTGTTGTTGCAGCCACTGTGTCAATCCATCTTGTTGAGGGTCTTCCTCTTTTACTGCCCTCTGCTTTACCAAGCACAATGTCCTTCTCCAGGGACTGATCCCTCCTTATAACATGTCTGAAATGTGTGAGATATAGTCTCACCATTCTTGCTTCTACGGAGCATTCTGGTTGTACTTCTTCCAAGACAAATTTTTTCATTCTTTTGGCAGTCCATGGCATATTTGGTAGTCTTTGCCAACCCCATAATTGTTAAAAATGATCCTCTCGTAATTTCATTATGAGGGTGCATAGCAATGCTATGGCATTATTCCCGATGTTGGTACTTTTTAAAAAAAAAATCTTGACTATATAGCTTTTATATTTGAAAGACAGCTTTGTTGTTGTTTGTTGTCTTCAGGTCAATTTTGAGTCACATAGTGAAACCATATGACAGAGTAGAACCGCCCCTTCAGGTTTTCTAGGCTGTAACCTTTACGAAGGCAGATCACCAAGTCTTTCTCCCACAGAGCTACTGCAGAGGTTTGACCCACCAACATTTTAGTTAGAGCTGAGCACTTAACCGTTGTGACACCAGGGCATTTTGAAAGACAGCTAGCTATAAAATTATTGGTCTACACTTATCGCTTTTAGGAATCTTATAGGTGTTGCTTCATTTTCCTCTGGCATTAAACAAACTTTTGAGAGAAATTTGAGACTAATTCTTTTTTTCACCCTTGCTAGTGGCATTTTCCCTAACTATCCTAAAGAATCATTATCTTTAAATTTTCTTAAATTTGTTTGATTATGTCTGAAACTGATTATTTCACATCAATTTACTCTAGCACATAGTGGAATCTTCAATAATAGATTCAAATCTTCTTCCATTTTGGGAAAGATTTTTCTTTTTCCTTTATAACATTAAATGTTGTTCTATTGCTGTGTGTTCTAATTTTTTCTTTGGAAACTGCAATTATGTGTAAGTTAGCTCTACTTTTCTAGACTTCTATGGCTATCATTTTCTTTTTTTATCTCTTTTATTATTTGTTTTCTTTTTTTTCACCTCTCTCATTTCTAGCCTCTGCCTTTTCTAGATTTTGTGAAGTGTCTGTTCTCCCACACTTCATTTTTATTATGAATTCCTTTTTTTTTTTTTTCTTTTCCAGCACATGTTTCATCTTCTATTAACTTGCAATTTTTTTTTTCCTGATGTCTTGGATTTCTGAATTGTAGTCTTTCTTCTCAGAGGTAATTGTTTCACTTTTTTTTTTTTTTTTAAATGAGAAACAATTAGAAACAATTTTCATTTGTTATATGGCTTTTTTTGTTGTTGTTGTTAAGTGACCACCTATTAAGCTTTTCACATTTATTTCTTAAAGTATTTTTGTATCGCTCTTCTGTCTCCTCCTTTTATTACAACTCAACAATGAATAGGTTGGATTTTCTTGGATCACTGTTTACATGAATTTCTGGAATATGTAGGGATTCCAGAAGGAACTAAAGTAACAATCCAAGGTTCAAAGCTGAAAGCCTTTATAGTTGTCTGCTTCCATAGAAACAAACTGTTTCCTTCTAACATGATTAATTTGTATGAACTGTTCTGTATCAATGTCATCTGTTCCCTAATCCAAACTAAATCCAGGAGCAACTCTGTCACCAGCCCTAATCTTCTCAGTTTCCAAACACATTGTTACAAACAAGAGGTAACTTTTTATTTTATTTTGTATTTTTTCCTTTTATGGTGAGCCCCTTGTCTTCAAGAAACCCAAGCAGTTAAGAGCTTGGCTGCTAAACAAAAGTTCAGCAGTACGAGTCCACCAGCTGTTCCTCAGAATCTCCATAGGGCAGCTCTACTCTGTCTTATAGGGTTGCTATGAGTTGGAATCTACTCAAGGGCAATGGGTTTGGTTTAGTTTTGTGCTAAGGTCTCTCACCACCTCTGAACTTCTCCTCTTCACTTCATCACACTGGAGTTTCTGCTTCTGCTCTTGGGTGTTTTGGTCAGGCCATAGCTGTATATTAGAAATCTGTTGGTCATATGCATCACCAAGTTCCATTCAAAATGGAGACTTTACTCCCCCCCCCCCCCCCCCAATTCTCCCTGCTGCTTTTGTATGACTTCCAAGAGAAGAACAGGAGAATTGCTAACAAATATAGCCAGGGTCACCCAGGAAGTTTCTTAAGCACTTTTATGACTTGGAATTCTTTTCCCTCACATCTTCTATTGTGTCATGCTCTGTAGATTTAATAATCTGAATTCTTTTTGTCTACAGCAGTGGTTTTTAAACTTTTTAGGTCACGATTTTGTATGTGCAACATAAGCTTATTATATTCTAGGCTCATATATATGCAAATACATATGCACATCTTCAACTAAAAAAAAAAAAAATGAAAAAAATTCTCACCTTTACCAGGCACTAATGCTTGCCATTGCTCAACAAATTCAGTTTATGACTCATTAAAGGCTTACTACCCTCTCTTTGAAACGCTCTGGTCTAGAAGATTTATTCATTCTGCACCTAATATTTGTTGAGTGCCTTATATGAGCCAGACACTGTGCTGTGTTTCAGTACAACTGTGTGCAGCACATGTATTCAAATATGGTTTCTACTCACATGAAAGTTTACAGAAAGGCAGCTAAATGGCCAAGAGTATTAAGTACTTCCACAAAAAGACGATATCACCATAACAGTCTTCCATTTATATTGTCTAATAGAGTTGTCTATTAGTATAAATATCTAATAGGTGTCTTCCATTTATATTGTCTAATAGAGTTGGAAACCCTGGTGGCATAGTGGTTAAGTGCTATGGCTGCTAACCAAAGGGTCAGCAGTTCGAATCCACCAGGCACTCGTTGGAAACTCTATGGGGCAGTTCTACTCTGTCCTATAGGATCACTATGAGTCGGAATTGACTCGAGGGCACTGTTTTTTTTTTTTTTTTTTTAATAGAGTTGATAAATAATTTCAAAATGTTTATCTCTTTTTTTTTTTTTTTTAAGCATCTGTACTGTTTGGTCAGGTATTATGCCATTTTTCAAGTAAGAAGTTTTTTTTTAAGACTCAGGTATTTTGTGACAGTCAAGATCACACAATAAGTTACAGAACTGAACCAGAATCTTTGTACTTGGATTGTTAGCCACTACCCTTTCTATCACATTAAACATAGGCTCAATTGCATTAATTAGAAGTAAAGGAAGGTTAAACAAATGAACAAAAAAAAACCAAACCCAGTGCCGTGGAGTTGATTCTGACTCATAGCGACCCTATAGGATAGAGTAGAACTGCCCCATAGAGTTTCCAAGGAGTGCCTGGCAGATTCGAACTGTCGACCTTTTGGTTAGCAGCTGTAGCACTTAACCACTACGCCATAAACAAAGATAAGATGAAAATTGATTCAAAAGAATGAAATATTAGCATTGCATAAACTTTTTTTTTTAAGTATTCAAACATTACACCTAAGGAGCATACCTTAAAATGTTTGAGTAATTAAACTGGTAACAACAAAAACAATAACACACACACAAGAAAAAACCCCAGGGTGCTATTTAGAATGGGGATCTTGTTAGTAACTGTGTTATTCTGAGAATTGCTACCACTAGATAATAAATGTTCTCAAAATCAGTTAAGAAAATTGAACGATCCATTATGTGGCCATGTATTTATGAAGGGCAGCTTGATCGGGGGAAGAGAGTTGTGGGGCATTTCTAACATTTGGTGTTTCATGTCAACAAGGAGGCACTGATCGGGGGAAGAGAGTTGTGGGGCATTTCTAACATTTGGTGTTTCATGTCAACAAGGAGGCACAGGTCTTAGAGCCACCTCCAAAACCTTGATCTCCTGGATGTGCATCGACTTAATGGAAACCATTTCAAGGCTCAGAGAAAGCTGTCCTCAAGCCCTCCAGGGAAGACAGACCTATTTAATTGACAACAAATATACCCACATATCCTGGCAGATGATCAAAATAGACTGGACATTTGACTATGGGGAACCAGGCTAGCAGAGCCAAGATCCTTCCATGAAAAATAAAAGGAGGAGGTGTGGAGTAGTTTTCACCAGACTAATAAGCTTCCCTCCGAAGCACTACACCTTAACACGGGCATTTGCCCAACCTGCACATGTAAAGCTTCTTAAACCTGCCACATCCAACTGAAACCTTTCTCTTTGGCTTACTAACCTACTCATTTGATCAGATCAGCAACGTGTGTTGATTATTCACAGCCTGGAATCTATCCCGTTTTTGCCTAAGACCAGTATTAACTCCCACCGAACAGATATCGTTGAAAACTTTTAGCTGGTGTCCTTGGCTGTTATAGTCTATCAATGACAGTCCAAGACAGAGCAGATTCCAACCGCAGCTGCAAACTAAGCTGTGGATTTGAAAATAAGGAGATTATGAAAGAAAACAATAAAGCAAAGATTGAAAGGCCTCTCTAGAAAGAAAAGAGAAAACAAAGGCTGGACACAGGTTGTGTTTTCCTTCACAGAGCCTGCATAATCACCATAGACTTCAGTAGAAATGGCCAGATGTAGCTCTAGGAAAATGCATCCAAATGAAGTTCATGAACTTACTCAGAAACTTTAACATAGGGTTACTGGTCAATAGCTTTTCACTAGAGATTCAATGGCAGCCTGAAACAATCCTATTGAAGTAGAATTTATTTAATTAATATAATCTAAAACTCCATGTACTTGCATTCATTCATTCGTTCACAATTAGTTTGTTCTTCTACTAAAAGAGGCTATATCCGGGTTTAATGTAGGTGTGCAATAAATATGTTGTTGAATAAAAGAGTGAATGAATTCAACAAGTTGTTATAAAAATTTTATGTGAGATGGAGGCAATTCAAAGATAAATCTATTTCCCACCTTTAAGACATTGGGTATGAGAGACAGTCACACAAACTGGAAAATATTTAAGGTAAGTTCTCTTCCCCAGCACACACTGTACCTGGGTTATCTCTCTCTTTATCCCTTATGCTTTCTATTAAAATTATCTGCTGTTCCTTTTATAATCTTTATCAGAGCATGGACCACCTTTGGATGTTCAACCAATGATTCAGACTTTATAATGGGGCCCTCCTCTTAGATGTTCCACAGACACGTCAAACTAAGGGATGCAAAATCTAGTTTGTATTCCCTCTTCACTCACTACCAGAATGCCATCGTGATTTCTCCTCCCTCAATACCCAATTGATCACCAAGTTCAGTTAATTCTCTTTTGTTAAATTCTTTTAGATCTTTCCTTTTCATCCCCCCAGCTACTACACTAATTCAGTCTCTATTATATAAATTTTACACGTGTAGGAACTGAGCATCAGAGTGCTGAAATGATTTTCTCAGTTATTTAGCTACAAAACAAATAAACCAACCCATTGCCATCAAGTCGACTCCAACTTATAGTGACCCTATAGGACAGAGTAGAACTGCTCCAAGGGTTTCCAAGGAGCAGCTGGTGGATTCAAACTACCAATGTTTTTTGTTGGCACGGAACTCTTAACCACTGCACCACCAGGGCTCCTATTTGGCTATTGCATGTTCAAAATCCATGTTTGTACCACAGACCAATTATATGTGAAGGGAAAGAGAGTGTAACAACCGTGGTATGTCTCATGGGATTCTGGTCCATAGAACTCGGTGACATTAACCAACAATGGGAATGAAATCCAGAACCTCATTAGGGAAAGCAAATATGATTCCTGTGTTGTGCCTGTGGACTCTATTATGAAAAATTTCACATATACCGGGCAGCAGTCTGCAGTGGGAGCTGGCTTTCTGGTTATGTTTCCCATTTCTGACTCTCTTTGAATCACCTTGTTGATCCTTCAAGTTTTCAAAAGGGTTGTACACATGTCAAGAGGGAATGAAACAGTGGCAGTGATAGATTCCCTCCTTCAGGGTTGACCTGGACCTGGAGAGCCTGTGTCTCTGGTTTCATCCCTCCTCCACCTCTGTCTGATTCATAACCAAATAAGAACATGGAGAGGGGGAGGCCTTCTGAGAACACACTTGAAGTGCACACAGTACACAGTCTGGTCTGAGGCCTCATTGCTTTGAAGAGCCAGGTTCACATCATCTAGATCTATTTCCCTAAGCTAATCAGCTGGCTGCTCTGAGATCACCAATCTGTGGCAATGAGCACATCCATTAACAGTCGTGCTCTATAAATGGTGCACCATTTTGCTTACAGAGCCTTCAGCAGGTTTCTTCAGCAGACTATGGGAATGAAATTTGGGGGCACATCTAGGGATACACTGTGCATTAGATTTAGTTTAAAAAAAGAGGTGGAGCAAGATGGCGGAATAGATAGACACTTCCGGCAAGACCTCTTTACAACAAAGACCCCAAAAAACAGGTGAAAAGAATATATTTGTGAAAAGCTGGGAGCCCTGAGCTTCAAAAGTAAGCTTAGAAAATGAACTGAGGGGCAGGAGGAGGAAGAGACTGTTCAGAAACAGAGAGGAGTTACTAGACCTGAATCGCGGGGAGCCCTCAGGCATCATTCCCCGAGCGGCGGCAGCGGTGGGCTGGTACTAATGTTCGGCCATAGTTTTCCTAGGGAGAAGCAACCAGCCACACAGCCTACTCACACCTCTGGAACCTCAGAAGAACTGCACTCCCAGCAAAAGCTAAGTACTTGTGTGTACTTTACTGTGCCCCCCATCCCCAAGCCGGCTTCAGCGGCTGAATTCCCTGGGCCTGAGATAGGCACTGTTGAGCACCTAGAACCATCCTCCTGGCCTTGGGGAAGAAAAAAAATTGCATTTGGGGGAAAAGATAATTTGCTAGCTCCACTAACTGGGGAGCTCAGGACAGAAGCAGCTCTTGTCCAGGCATAAACTGTCCACGGACTTTGAGCACCTTTCCCTTCTGCATGGACCTGTGTGAGCCTATATCAGGAGAATAGGCCCTTGTTGGCAGACTCCAACCGTTTCAGCCATGCGGTGGAGAGGCGGGTGTTTGATATTTGACATTGCTTTCCCTATTAAACAAGGTCCTCACCTACCCACATCAGGGATTAAGGACTGGTAGCTCCACTCAGGTCACCCAGCCACTCATGACAGGAGTAAAAAGATAACTGGTACCTCCCAGTCCTTACAACCAAAAACTTTGGGTGTCCATGGTCCGTCTGCAGAACCCACCCACCAGCATGCTCCAGGAAACAGGGAAGCACTTTCCTCAGAGACAATCGGGGGTCGGTTCTCAGCCCTGTGCCTTGTTCACAGCATGACCCCCTGCTGCAATCAGATACCAGTATATATGCCAATCATCCCTGCCCCTCTAAGACTGTAGGACAGAGCCTGTACCACACACTTGATGATCAGCTACCTGGACACCTGAGCTGAATTCATACAAGAAACTTGAATGGACTCCTAGACTGATATACGTGATAAGAGCCCTAGCCAGCTGGGGACAGGACATCAGAGCTCCAAGGCAAAAATTATCATGCTAGCTCACTCAAGCAACCCATAGGGGCATACCAAAACAAAAGAAAGCAAGCAGCTATGACACAGTAAGTAAGCATAAACTAATACAATAACTTATAGATGGCTCGGAGACAACAGTCAATATCAAGTCACAAAAAGAAACAGGCCATGATCACCTCAATAGTCTCTCAAAACAAAGAATCCAGGAATCTTCTAGATGAAAGTGCATTCCTGGAATTGCCAGAGTCAGAATACAAAAGTTTAATATACAGAACCCTTCAAGACATCAGGAAGCAAATGAGACAATACACAGAACAAGCCAAAGAAGACACAGATAAAGCAATTAAAGACATTAGAAAGATTATTCAGGAACATAATGAAAACTTTAATAAACTGGAAAAATCCGTAGACAGACAGCAATCAGAAATTCAGAAGATTAACAATAAAATTACAGAAGTAGACAACTCAATAGAAAGTCAGAGGAGCAGAATTGAGCAAGTAGAAGCTAGAATTTCTGAACTCAAAGATAAATCACTTAGCATTAATATATTTGAAGAAAAATCAGATAAAAAATTAAAAAAAAAATGAAGAAACCTTAAGAATCATGTGGGACTCTATCAAGAGAAATAACCTACAAGTGATTGGAGTGCCAGAACAGGGAGGGGTAACAGAAAATACAGAGAAAATTGTTGAAGATTTGTTGACAGAAAACTTCCCTGATATTGTGAAAGATGAGAAGATATCTCTCCAAGATGCTCATCAAACTCTAAATAAGGTAGATCTGAAAAGAAATTCACCAAGACATATTATAATCAAACTTGCCAAAACCAAACAGAAAGAGAGAATTATAAGAGCCCACCAATTATAAGAGCAGTGAGGGATAAATGAAAAGCCACCTACAAAGGAGAGCCAATAAGGATAAGCTCAGACTACATGGCAGAAACCACGCAGGCAAGAAGGCAATGGGATGACATATTTAAAACGTTGAAGGAAAAAATTGCCTGCCAACAATCATATATCCAGCAAAACTGTCTCTTAAATATGAAGGTGAAATTAAGACATTTCCTGATAAACTTAAGTTTAGGGAATTTGTAAAAACCAAACCAAAACTAAAAGAAATTCTAAAGGGAGTTCTTTGGTTAGAAAATCAATAATATCAGGTATCAACCCAAGACTAGAACACTGGGCAGAGCAATCAGAAGTTAACCCAGACAGTGAAATCCAAAAATGCAAAGCAAGATTTTATAAACAAACAATTAAAAGAATTAACAAGATCAAAAGCTGGTTTTTTGAAAAAAACTACAAAATTGACAAAACATTGGCCAAACTGACAAAAGAAAAACAGGAGAGGAAGCAAATAACCCGAATAAGAAATGAGATGGGTGATATTACAACAGACCCAATTGAAATTAAAAGAATCATATCAGATTACTATGAAAAATTGTACTCTAACAGATTTGAAAACCTAGAAGAAATGGATGAATTCTTAGAAACACATTACCTACCTAAACTAACAGAAACAGAGGTAGAACAACTAAAGAGACCCATAACAAAAGAAGAGATTGAAAAGGTAATCAAAAAACTCCCAAAAAAAGAAAGCCCTGGTCCAACAGCTTCACTGCAGAGTTCTACCAAACTTTCAGAGAAGAGTTAACACTGCTACTACTAAAGGTATTTCAGAGCATAGAAAAGGGTGGAATACTACCAAACTCATTCTATGAAGCCACCATATCCCTGTTACCAAAACCAGGTAAAGACACCACAAGAAAAGAAAATTATAGACCTATATCCCTCATGAACGTAGATGCAAAAATCTTCAACAAAATTCTAGCCCATGGAACTCAACAACATATCAAAAAAATAATTCACCATGACCAAGTGGGATTCATACCAGGTATGCAGGGATGGTTCAACATTAGAAAAACAATTAATGTAATCCACCACATAAATAAAACAAAAGACAAGAATCACATGGTTTTATCAATTGATGCAGAAAAGGCATTTGACAAAGTTCAACAGCCATTCATGATAAAAACTCTCAGCAAAATAGGAATAGAAGGAAAATTCCTCAACATAGTAAAGGGCATTTATACAAAGCCAACAGCCAACATCACCCTAGATGGAGAGAGCCTGAAAGCATTTCCACTGAGATCAGGAACCAGACAAGGATGCCCTTTATCACTGTTCTTATTCAACATTGTATTGGAGATCCTAGGCTAGATAAAGAAATAAAGAGCATCCGGATTGGCAAGGAAGAAGTAAAAGTATCTCTATTTGCAGATGACATGATCTTATACACAGAAAACTCTAAGGAATCCTCCAGAAAACTACTGAAACTAATAGTTCAGCAGATTATCGGGATACAAGATAAACATACAAAAATCTGTTGGATTCCGCTACACCAACAAAAAGAACATCGAAGAACAAAAAGAACACCAAATCAATGTGATTTACAGTAGCCCCCAAGGAGATCAAATACTTAGGAATAAATCTTACCAGAGATGTAAAAGACTTATACAAAGAAAAATACAGCACACTTCTTCAAGAAACCAAAAGAGACTTACGTAAGTGGAAAAACATACCTTGCTCATGGATAGGAAGACTTAACGCTATAAAAATGTCTATTCTAACAAAAGCGATCTATACATTTAATGCAATTCCAATCCAAATCCCAATGACTTTCTTTAATGAGATGGAGAAACAAATCACCAACTTCATATGGAAGGGAATGAGGCCCTGGATAAGTAAGGCATTACTGAAAAAGAAGAACAAAGTGGGAGGCCTTACTTTACCTGATTTTGAAACCTATTATACTGTCACAGTAGTCAAAACAGCCTGGCACTGGTACAACAACAGATACATAGACCAATGGAACAGAATTGAGAATCCAGACATAAATCCATCCACATATGAGCAGTTGTTATTTGACAAAGGCCCCAAAACCGTTAAATGGGGAAAAGACAGTCTTTCTAACAAATGATGCTGGCATAACTGGATATCCATCTGCAAATAAATGAAACAAGACCCATACCTCACTCCATGCATAAAAATGAGCTCAAAATGGATCAAAGACCTAAATATAAAATCTGAAACAATAAAGATCATGGAAGAAAAATTAGGGACAATGTTAGGAGCCCTAACACATGGCATAAACCGTATAAAACAGTATACAAAACATTATTAAGAATGCAGAAGAAAAACTAGATAACTGGGAGCTCCTAAAAATCAAACACCTATGCTTATCCAAAGACTTCACCAAAAGAGTAAAAAGACTACCTACAGACTGGGAAAAAGATTTTAGTTATGACATTTCGGATCAGCACTTGATCTCTAAAATCTACATAATAATGAAAAAACTCAACTACAAAAAGACAAATAACCCAATTAAAAAATGGGCAAAAGATATGAATAGACACTTCACTAAAGAAGACATTCAGATAGCTAACAGATATATGAGGAAGCTCACGATCATTAGCCATTAGAGAAATGCAGATCAAAACTACAATGAGATTTCATCTCACTCCAACAAGGCTGGCGTTAATCCAAAAAACACAAAATAATAAATGTTGGAGAGGCTGTGGAGAGACTGGAACACTTCTACACTGCTGGTGGGAATGTCAAATGGTACAAGCACTTTGGAAATCGATTTGGCTCTTCCTTAAAAAGCTAGAAATAGAACTACCATACAATCCAGCAATCCCATTCCTTGGAATATATCCTAAAGAAATAAGAGCCTTTACACGAACAGATATATGCACACCCATGTTTATTGCAGCACTGTTTACAATAGCAAAAACATGGAAGCAACCAAGGTGCCCATCAACGGATGAATGGATAAATAAATTATGGTATATTCACACAATGCAATACTACGCATTGGTAAAGAACAGTGAGGAATCTGTGAAACATTTCATAACATGGAGGGACCTGGGAGGCATTATGCCGAGCGAAATTAGTCAGTTGCAAAAGGACAAATATTGTATAAGACCACTATTATAAGAACTTGAGAAATAGTTTAAACTGAGAAGAAAACATTCTTTTGTGGTTATGAGGGGGGGAGGGAGGGAGGATGGGAGAGGAGTATTCACTAATTAGACAGTAGATAAGAACTACTTTAGGTGAAAGGAAAGACAGCACACAATACAGGGGAGGTCAGCACAACTGGACTAAACCAAAAGCAAAGAAGTTTCCTAAATAAACTGAATGCTTCAAAGGCCGGTGTAGCAGTGGCAGGGGTCTGGGGACCATGGTTTCAGGGACACCTAAGTCAATTGGCATAATAAAATCTATTAAGAAAACATTCTGCACCCCACTTTGAAGAGTGGCGTCTAGGGTCTTGAAGGCTAGCAAACAGCCGTCTAAGATTCATCAGTTGGTCTCAACCCACCTGGATCAAAGGAGAATGAAGAACACCAAGAACACAAGATAATTACGAGGCCAAGGGACAGAAAGGGCCACATGAACCAGAGACTACATCATCCTGTGACCAGAAGAACTAGATGGTACCTGGCTACAACCAATGACTGCCCTGACAGGGAGCACAACAGAGAACCCCTGAGGGAGCAGAAGAGCAGTGGGATGCAGACCCCAAATTCTCATAAGACCAGACTTAATGGTCTGACTGAGACTAGAAGGACCCAGGTGGTCATGGCCCCCAGACCTTCCGTTGGCCCAGGACAGGAACCATTCCTGAGGCCAACTCTTCAGACATGGATTGGACTGGACAATGGGTTGGAGAGGGATGCTGGTGAGGAGTGAGCTTCTTGGATCAGGTGGACACTTGAGACTATGTTGGCATCTCCTGCCTGGAGGGGAGATGAGAGGGTAGAGGGGGTTAGAAGCTGGCGAAATGGACATGAAAAGGGAGAGTGGAGGGGGAGAGAGGACTGTCTCATTAGGGGAGAGTAATTGGGAGTATGTATCAAGGTGTATATAAGTTTTTGTGTGAGAGACAGTCTTGATTTGTAAACTTTCACTTAAAGCACAATAAAAACTATATAAAAAAAGTAAGCTTCAAGCATGAGATCCTGCATCCCTTTCTGGCTGAGACAGGGAGACACCAACATCTCTAGCTGAAGTCACACTCAGCCCACATCCTCCCCAACATCCCGCACAAACACCTCTGTCATGTCTGCACATGCTCACATTCATGCCTGCTTCGTTCAGTATCTATTTCTCAACAGCCATTTGTCCTTCATGAATGGCTTAATATGTTTTTTTTTTTAATTTTACAATTAAAACTAAACTATCAATTTCAAATTTCATTAATTTTTTCTCTAAAAGTAAAACAAGACAAAAGTGTATCCATTCATTCTGTCATTCATAAATACATGTTGAGCACCTGCTCTAGGTCAGGGACTGTGACTAGTCACTATGCATGGAGCAGAGAAAAACACAGACAAGGTCCTTGCTCCAGAAAACTTTACAATTGTCCAAAACAAATAATGGACAAGTAAACCAAAAAATAAACAAGAGAGTTGCAACAACTATCCTGGGGTAAATCCTATGAAGAAAACAAAAAGTTTAATGTGATAGAAGATGAATGCTCAGCAACCATAGTTTAGCTGGTCAGAGAAAACCTCTCTAAGGAGGTGACACTTCACTTGAGACCTGACCAATTAAAATGATCCAACTACTCAAAGATTTTATGGCAGGAGGTTCACCAAAAGTCCTGCAGCAATAGTGAACTAGGAGTATTGGAGAAGTGGTCACATACCTGGAACATAGTGGTTAAAAGAAAGAGCTAGAAGAGATGAGATCAAAAGATAAACAGATCCAGGTCAAATCAGGCCATACACCATAGTAAAGAGGTAGAATTCTATTCTAATTCCAGTGGGAAGCCACTAGAGGATGCTGAACATAGAATGAGGTGTTGTTGTTGTTAGGTGCCGTCGAGTCAGTTCTGGCTCATAGTGACTCTATGCACCACAGAGCGAAACACTGCCCAGTCCAGTGCCATCCTTACAATCGTTACACTTGAGCTAGTTGTTGCAGCCACAGTGTCAATCCATCTTGTTGAGGGTCTTCCTCTTTTCCACTGACCCTGTACTTTGCCAAACATGATGTCCTTCTCCAGGGACTGATCCCTCCTGACAACATGTCCAAAGTATGTAAGACGCAGTCTCGCCATCCTTGCTTCTAAAGGAGCATTATGGTGTACTTCTTCCAAGACAGATTTGTTCGTTTTTTTGGCAGTCTGTGGTATATTCCATATTCTTCGCCAACGCCAAAATTCAAAGTTGTCAATTCTTCTTGGGTCGTCCTCATTCATTGTCCAGCTTTCACATGCATATGATGTGATTGAAAATACCATCCATGGCTTGGGTCAGGCGCACCTTAGTCTTCAAGGTGACATCTTTGCTTTTCAACACATTAAAGAGGTCCATTGCAGCAGATTTACCCAATACAATGCATCTTTTGATTTCTTGACTGCCGCTTCCATGGCTGTTGATTGTGGATCCAAGTAAAATGAAATCTTTGACAACTTCAATCTTTTCTCCATTTATCACAATCTTGCTTGTTGGTCCAGTTATGAGGATTTTTGTCTTCTTTATGTTGAGGTGCAATCCATACTGAAGGCTGTGGTCTTTGATCTTCCTTAGCAAGTGCTTCAAGTCCTCTTGGTCACTTTCAGCAAGCAGGGTTGTGTCATCTGCATAACGCAGGCTGTTAATGAGTCTTCTTCCAATCCTGATGCCCCCTTCTTCTTCATATAGTCCATCTTCTCTTATTATTTGTTCAGCATACAGATTGAATAGTCATGGTGACAGGCTACAACCCTGATGCACACCTTTCCTGACTTTAAACTAATCAGTATCCCCTTGTTCTGTCCGAACAACTGCCTCTTGATCTATGTAAATGTTCCTCATGAGCACAAGTGTTCTGGAATTCCCATTCTTCGCAATGTTATCCATAATTTGTTATGATCCGCACAGTCAAATGCCTTTGCATAGTCAATAAAACACAGGTAAACATCCTTTTGGTATTCTCTGCTTTCAGCCAGGATCCCTCTGACATCAGCAATGATATCCCTGGTTCCACTTCCTCTTCTGAAATTGGCCTGAATTTCTGGCAGTTCCCTGTCGATATACTGCTGCAGCCGTTTTTGAATGATCTTCAGCAAAATTTTGCTTGTGTGTGATATTAGTGATATTGTCTTATAATATCCTCACTCAGTTGGATCACCTTTCTTGGGAATAGGCACAAATATGGATCTCTTCCAGTCAGTTGGCCAGGAAGGTGCCTTCCATATTTCTTGGAATAGATGAGTGAGCACCTCCAGTGCTGCATCTGTTTGTTGAAACATCTCAATTTATATTCCATCAATTACTGGAGCCTTGTTTTTCGCCAATGACTTCAGAGCAGCTTGGACTTCTTTCTTCCTTCAGTACCATCGGTTCCTGATCATATGCCACCTCTTGAAATGGTTGAACATCAACTAATTCTTTTTGGTATAAGGACTCTGTGTATTCCTTCCATCTTCTTTTGATACTTCCTGCGTCTTCTAATATTTTCCCCATAGAATTCTTCACTATTGCAACTCGAGCCTTGAATTTTTTCTTCAGTTCTTTCAGTGTCAGAAACGCCGAGTGTGTTCTTGCCTTTTGGTTTTCTATCTCCAGCTCTTTGCACATGTCATTACAATACTTTACTTTGTCTTCTGGAAGCTATGCCACTGGTATTCAGATACCAGCAGAGTCACCCAGGGAGGGCTGGTTTCAGCTGAGCTTCCAGACTAAAACAGACTAGGAAGAAGGACCCGGCAGTCTACTTCTGAAAAGCATTAGCCAGTGAAAACGTTATGAGTAGCAGTGGAACATTGTCTGAAATGCAATGAGCTATGTGATCTGATTTGTGTTTTAAAAGGAACACTCTGGCTGCCGGGTGTCACCCTGACTTGATACATTTTTAGTCAGAAAGAAATAACTATTTTTGTTTGTTTCTCTGGTTTATAGTCTGCTGCCTTATCATGGGTTATTTCTGAATGGAAGTATACTAGGCATTTGCCGTGTATGGAATTGTATCCCCCAAAAATGTGTGTCAACTTGGTTAGGCCGTGATTCCCAGTATTGTGGGGTTGCCCTCCATTTTGTGATTTTCCTATGTATTATAAATCACAATCTCTGCCTGTGGTTAAAAAGGATCAGGGTGGGATGTAATACCCTTGCTCAGGTCACATCCCTGGTCCAATGTAAAGGGAGTTTTCCTGGGGTGTGGCCTGTACCACCTTTTATCTTACAAGAGAGGAAAGGGAAGCAAATCGAGAGTTGGAGACCTCATACCACCAAGAAAACAGCACCAGGAGCAGAGTACATCCTTTGGGCCCGGGGTCTCTGCACCAGGAAAGTTCCTCGACCAAGGAAAGATTGAGGACAAGGACCTTCCTCCAGAGCAGACAGAGAAGAAAGCCATCCCCTAGAGCTGACATCCTGAATTGGGCTTTTAGCCTACCGTACCGTGAGGAAGTAAATTTCTCTTTGTTAAAGCCATCCACTTGTGGTATTTCTGTTATAGCATCACTAGATGACTAAGACAGCATTTAATAAGTGCCATGGATTGTTACTTGTACTTGACATTCTGAAACACTGCAAATAACTCATGGCCTCCCAATAGTAACCTCAGTTTCCTCATAGGCAAAATTAATATGCATTGAGCACCCACTAGATTCCAAGCACTACTCCAGGTGCTAAAAATTCAGAAATATTAGCACATATCACTGTTCCTCTGGAGTGTAAATGCTTATGAAGGCAGCAAACACAAAACAAGTAATCACACAATACATAATTTTTTTTATTGTACTTTAGATGAAGGCTTACAAAAAAAAAACCTATCTTCTCATTAAATAGTTAATAGACGTATTCTTTTATGACATTGGTTAACAACCCCACGATATGAACACTTTCCCTTCTTGACCTTGGGTTCCCTTTTACCAGCTTTCCTGTCCCCTCCTGCCTTCTTGTCCTTACCCCTGGGCTGATGTGCTCCGTTAGTCTCATTTTTTTTATGGGCCTGTCTAATCTCTGGCTGAAGGGTGAACCTCAGCAGGGACTTCATTGCTGCACTAAAAGGGTGTCCGGGGGCCATACTCTCAGGGTTTCTCCAGTCTTTGTCAGGCCAGTAAGTGTGGTCTTTTTTTATGACTTAGAATCTTGTTCTACATTTTTTCCAGCTCTGTCTGGGGCCCTCTATTGTGATCCCTGTCAGAGCAGTCAGTGGTGGTACCTGGGCACGATCTAGTTGTACTAGACTCAGTGTGATGCAGGCTGTGGTGGTTGTGGTCCACTAGTCCTTTGGACTAATCTTTACTTTTATCTTTAGTTGTCTTCATTCTTCCTTGCTCCCAAAGGGGTGAGACCAGTGGAGTATCCTAGATGGCTGCTCACAGTCTTTTAAGACCCCAGACACTACTCACCAAAGTGGAATGGAGAACATTTTCTTTACAAACTATGTTATGCCAGTTGAGCTAGATGTTCCCCAAGACCATAGTCCCACAGCCCTCAGCCCAGTAATTCGGCCCCTCAGGGAGTTTGCATGTGTCTATGGAGCTTCTATGACCTTGACTTGTACCAGTTCTGCTGGCTTCACCAGTGTTGTGAATTTACATAATTTCTTGTCTTAACCAAGGAGGTGTTGAGGTGGCCTTGAGGATGCACCTCAGAGAATGTGTGTCCCAGATCTCTGAATGCAAAGACCAAGGTTCTCTGACCTTGAACCAGGATCCAGCTGCTGGGCTCTGAATCATCTCTAAGAGGCCGAGCTTCCCACAGGCTTCTCTTAGCCAATGACTAGGTGTGACAGGGATAATAAGGCAGGCATGTCCCCAGGAGATGCAGGATTCCTTTGGTAGGTAATTTTGACTTTATATTTCACAGCAGCTTGGCTGAAATTTCCAGAGAATTTCATGGAAATCTAAGACACGTCCATCCAACATCCCATCCTTCCCTCTTGCCTTCACTTAGGGTCTGACTTGGATTGCTGTCCGATGGCTCTCTCAGCCCCTCTAGCTGCCTTCCCTTCTCCCTTACAAGTTTCCCCTAATAAATGTCTTATATATTTAAACCCATCTTTGTATTTGATTTTTGGAGGACAGAGAATAACACATGGGTCAAGAAGGATGGGATTTGTTTTCCAGTTGGATATCAGTAGGTAGTACTCCCAACATGCAACAGGTAAGGAAGCTTCAGCCCTGTTACCCTAATTAGGCAATAAACACATCTTATTTCACAGGACCCAACATGACTCAGGTATACAATAAATATTCGTTGAATTGTGTCCTCTTGAGGTAATGTAAAAAAGACAGGTTGCAAGTTATAAAGAATAATTTTTTTTTTTTTAAAGGGGAATGTAAATACTCCCCATAAATATGCTGAACTAACTGTTTAACAGTATCCTGCTTTATAGATTTGAGATAAAATTGAAAGCTTATTGCAGTAATTATCAAACACAATAACTAGAGCCTAAATGAATGGGGCTTTGAAGTTATGTTCATAAACTCTATGAAAAGTGTTGGAAATGACTGGGTAATGCCAAGTGATAAGGTATATAAAGGGAGATGAAGCTTTTGCTGACTTCTGCCCCTAAGGCTTCGTGGTCATTTCATTACAAAGAGGTAGAACATGGGGCCAAGTGATGTCAACAATTCCAAGACACTGTCCTTGATGGTGGATGTCTTTTTTCCTTGTCTCAAAGGAAAATAAATCACATGAATGTGTAAAGCCAGTCTTCCTTGAGGTAGTTTTAACATAAAGGCAGTATCAGCCATAACTTCCTGAGGTGATCCTTTTGAGGGCAAAAAGGAAGAATGAGCAAATTCAACTTGCCTTCACTTTGACTAAAGGAATGTGGGGATAGATGTGTTATCTCTTTGGGTAGTAATTATTTTATTAATGAATGAACTAGAATCATAAAATCTGGGTTTAAATTCCTGCTTGGATAAGGTAAGTGAACGCTCAAGGCATGGTTTAGTCATGTGGAAATTATACCTTTTTTTACAAAGCTTTTGATTAAATGATACAAGGTAACTGAAAATACCTTTTATATATCATTAAAAAAAAACCCTTGGAAATATAGACATATTATGAACCTATTTCTTATTTTATCCTTAAAATTGGCTACTGGTTGTCTTAGTTTTCTTGGGCTGCCGTAACGAAATATGACAAGGTGGGTGGCTTCAGAGAATAGAAATTTATTGCCTCACAGTTCAGAAGTTTAGAAGTCCAAATTCAGGGCTTTGTCAGAGTCGTGGTCTCTGTGGAGGATTTAGGGGAAGATCCTGCCTTGTCTCTTCCAGCTTCTGGCAGCTCCCTGACATTTCTTCATTTATAAATGTATCTTCCAATGGAGTCTCCTTCTGTGTGAATCTTGTTTCTGTCTGTTCTCCTCTTTTATATCACTCAGAAGAGATTAGAATCCACCCTATTCAAGTCTGACCTCCCTTGCTTATCACATCTTCAAAAATAGACCCAATACCCAAACAAGGTCACATTCACCAGTATTGGGGCTAGGACATCAACACACCTTTTTGAAGGACACATTTCAATCTACAATACTGGCCAAATTATTATCAACTTATAAATATTCTATATGTTTGCAAATTTTACCTATACTAAGTATGAAACCTGATTGGAGAGTCTTATTCTTTCTCCTCTCCAGTTCCAATTCCATCTGGCCTTCCCCTGAAAAGCTTTTCTGGATGTCTTTTCCTATTATGGACCAGACAATCAACGGCTACCAAGACTTTAAAACCAAACCAAAGCCAAATCCGTTGCCATCAAGTTGGTTCTGACTCACAGCGACCCTATAGGGCAGAATAGAACTGCCTCATAGCATTTCCAAGGAGCAGCTGGTGGTTCAAGCTCCTGCCCGTTTGGTTAGCAGCTGAGCTCTTGACCACTATGCCACCAGGGCTCCCAACAGGTATACGAATTGGACATATAAGACTCTGGAGAGTGAAAAGTAGAACTCTTTTTCTTGAGAAAAAGATTATACACACACACACACTCACACACACACACAAAAGTTTTTTCTTTACTGTCTTTTTCTTTTTATAAATGTGGTCCTCAGGTTATCCCCAGAGTAGCCCATTTCAATTAAATACTAATAAAATGATTGCTGAAGTCATCTGTACTGGTATATTTTATGCTTGGTTTTATAAGTCCTCGGACTTCAAATCCTAAAGAAATGACATGCAAGTTCACTGCCCGGATTCAACCCATTTATAAATTAGAACTTTTTTAATAAATACAAAATGGATATGTAGTAAGCAGAAATGACCTACAGGAAAAGGGCAGAACTGACTAAACGATCTTGTACCATTAAACATTAATTCAGCAAAATAAGCATCAGTAAGAGTGATAGGCACAGGTAATGCAGTGATGGACAGAATAGAAATGACCCCTGCTGTCATGAGTTACAGTACGTAGTAAGGAAAAGAGGGTGCTTTAGGAGCACCTGCCAGGCGCTCCTTGGAAACTCTATGGGGCAGTTCTACTCTGTCCTATAGGGTCGCTATGAGTCGGAATTGACTTGACAGCACTGGGTCAAGAGCATAGCAACTCATATATTAACAAAAAATATAATTAGTCCAGGTTGATACTTACATACTCTGAAGATTTTATTCTAGTAGCAATTTAACTACATATGACCTTAGAAATGTATATACATTAAGAAAGTATAATATCTTAAAATACTTTAAATAAAATAAGTTATGCCATGGAATAGCAATTTATTTGAGTATAACGAACTGCGCTACATTTGAGATTCAGTTCAGCTTAAACACAGCATATGCCCAGTAGCATAGGTCTTTATTAATAATATTTAGTTATTGCTCTTTTTCCTGAATGGTGATGACATGCACACCCATTCATTTAGTTTCTGAAATGAAGTGGCAATTGAAGGGAGAGAAGCTGAGTTTAATAAACCACTACAGCCAGGAAATTTCTTATACATGGTTGAGCACCCATAGAAGGTTCATTCCTACCAGGTAGGAACCTGGTAGATAGGAAAACTACCTTTTCTGAAGTATCACGGCTGGAAAGGGACTCCTGAACAGCAGCGTCCTTAACCCTAAGACTCCATGTGCAAACTTCCATTTACCCTTCCCTCACTGAACTTCTTTTTGCTTTGTGGCCACATCAAGCTTGTTTTTTCCTCAGTGCCTTTCCACTTGCTCATTCTTCATTCACCATTTTGAAATGATGAATGGTTTCTGACATCCCGATCTGTTTAAATATCACTGTCTTCTCTGACCAACATTTACCCCTGTATTACTCCGTCATCCCAAATTTCTACACCTCATTACACTATTTTCTTTATAGCACTTGTTACTAAGTAAAATTGCAGTGTTTACTTATTTGCACACTTATCTTCTGTTTCTTCTAACTAGAATATAAGATTAATGAAAACTAATATGGCATCCGGCACATTGTACATGCTTAATAATTATTTGTTCAATGACTGGACAATAAATAAAAATCAATCAAATGCTATAGCTATCTCCATTTCCCTAATTCTGACAGATGATTCCAGTTGTAGCAGAGAGTATATATTTCCATGATTATAATAATTTGATTTTCAAAAACCTTTACCCAACAATTAGAGAACATATGTTTTTTTCCAAACACACATGGAACATTTACAAATGCTGACCACAATATTAGTTACTAATCAAGTTTTAAATACAAGCAGTCCCTGAATTATAAAGAGTTCCATTCCTAAATCTGTTTTAAGCTGAGTTTATACGTAAGTTGGAACAGTTAGGTATGGTTCATATCTAATGTCAGTTAGTTAAACGTTTATCATAGTACATAGTATACGGTGTACTTTTCTATGCATAAAAAAAATTAAAGAAACACTTCCGGATACACTAAAATATCTTTAACATACTAATACCCATAAAACCCATTGCTACTGAGTCAATTCCAACTCACAGTGACCCTATAGGAGTAGAACTGCCCCATAGGGTTTCCAAGAGCGGCTGGTGGGTTTGAACTGCCCATCTTTTGGTTGGCAGCTGAGGTCTTAATCACTGTGCCACCAGGGCTCCTACTGGGACGTAGCTTGTGCTTAGTGTTTACCTAATGAATGAAGGAGTAAATACATTTTTCCATTGGTTGAACAAAACGTTTTTATTTTATCATGGGCAAGACTTAAGTCTTTTATTGCCTGAATGTTGGCCAAAAAAAAAAAAAAAAGTTAATAAGTTTACTCATAAGGAGTATTTTATCATTTGAAATCATGAAGACTAGGTTTAAAGTTTCATAATACCTGCCTATTTTTTCCTCCCAAAATATCTGATTTTGCATGAGAATGCATTTATTTATTCATTTGTTTGTTTTGCAGCATTTTATGTTCTTGAGTTGTTCCAGGAATGTTGGAAACCCCAGATAGAGCAAAAAACATACAGCTATTATCAAAAGAGAACTCTCTCAAATAGTAACGTCTCCTGAAACCCCGCCTCTCATTTCTCCAAAGTACTTACTGCTGATGGGAAACACACTGCTATGGAAACCACCAAGGAGAGACAAAAATTCTTTATCATCGTGAGCTAGGGCCTCTAGCTTTGCAAATTAATGCCAGAATACTGCTTCTCCATCTGTGTCCCTGGTGGTACAAAGATAGGAAACCACAGCACTTTATCCTAAACTTGCTCTTACAGATGGAGAAGCATCTGAATGCAAGAGAGAACATCAGTGGGTTTCTCCTGGACACCAGGATCTGAATGGCAGCTGGGGAGGCAAAGAAGAACCCCACAGTATGAAAGCAGAGCGAGCTAGCCACAGCACTGGAGTCAGCGAGATGCCCTACTGAAAGGGGTTTTCCAAACTGAAAAGTGTGATGGAAATAGTTTTAATTACGTCCATCTGCATTTCCTTAACCAAAACCAAAGCTGTTGCCATCAAGTTGATTCTGACTTATAGTCAGACACTATAGGTCAGATTAGAACTGCCCCATAGGGTTTCTAAGGAGCGGCTGGAGGATTCGAACTGCCCTGATCTTTTGGTTAGCAGCCGAGCTCTTAACCAGTGCACCACCAGGATTCCCTGCTTCCTTAGTAGTCTCCATATAAACCAGTAACCTTGGAGTCAGTTCCTAGTCATGGTGATCCCACGTGTGTCAGAGCAAATCTGTGCTCCATAGGGTTTTCAATGACTGATTTTGCAGCAGCTGGTCACCAGGCCATTCTTTCAAGGTGCTTCTAAGTGGACTCGAACCACCAACCTTTAGGTTAGCAGCTGAGCTCATTAGCCAGTTGTGTCACCCAAGAGCTCTAACCATTTCTTAGACGTCTTCAAATAGTTACCTTTACACACTTTCCTGTGTGCAGTTTGCAGCTGTTACTTTTATTAATAATTGAATATATGCACAAATATGTACCCGTAAGTCTGTATACAGGCTATCCACAATCCAAATGTATAAGGCAGGTATTATGTAGTATACATTTTTTTAATGAAATTTCATCTGTATTAATTTATCTAATCTCGACCAGAATAATCTCTGGGATAAAGTAAATCAATATAAGTGCACAGTTTTTGAAACATAGAAAAATGTGTTAGTTGCCAATATTTCCATCTCCTTCACTGGACCATAGATATCTTTGCATTTCTGGCACTATGCCTGGTGCATATTGAGAAAAAAAAAATTAGACTATGCTTTATAAATAGCTAAATCAGAAAAATAAAAATAGACACTTCATGGCTTTGTCAACCAAACAAGTTAACCTTACCAAATACAGACCTAAATATGACCAAAAAAAGTCGTGTTAGTTGGGACTCCATGAATTTTCCATAAAGAAAAGTACCAGTTGAATGCAATGAGACTTCTTTCTACCCCACAGTTTATTGAACACTGGCCCCCCACCCCTATTCCATGGAAACCCTAGTGGCATAGTGGTTAAGTGCTACTGCTGCTAACCAAAGGGTCGGCAGTTTGAATCCGCCAGGCGCTCCTTGGAAACTCTATGGGGGCACTTCTACTCTGTCCTATAGGGTCGCTACGAGTCGGAATCGACTCATCGGCACTGAGTCTGGGGAAGTTCCCCCCCTCCATCTAAACTCCCTTCAATCTAATAGGGATTCACAGGGCAAGGCGCAGGGGGCGCCCTTTCCCTTATGAGTGAGTTGGCCAAAGAGCCAGGCTCCATCCCTTCAAAGATACTAGGAAGTCACGGTACTAGAGCTGTTCTTCTCTGAGTATTGGGCCCACAGTAGAGACGCCATGACTGCTAAGAAAACAGACGTGTTTTCACCAATCACTTGCCTGTTTCTCACCTCGGGGCAACTGTGTAAGAGGAAGTGTAAAAGGGCCCTTTTTCAGGGCGCTATCACAAATGTGAAATGGGATATTTATTGAACTCTGTGATAAACTTGTTTCATTGAGAATGGGAGTAACGCTGTCAGGCTTTCAGTTCTGAAACTCTAGGGCGAAGTATTGCTCCCCTCCATGGAAAAGAGCTTCCGCTGGTGCCAGGGCCACCCTCTGGATGCCAGGGCCCTGGGACTTTCACTTACTCAAGCACACACTTTCTGATTCATTCCTAGCAGCTCTTTATGCAAAACAAACAACGCTGAGGAAAGTACCACTCCGTTGCGTGCCCCAAGTATTCTAGAAAGTCATTTCCCTGTGTGATACCAAGTCATACAGAGAGCGTACCCTTAGAGAACACGGGGGTGTGGGGCACCGTGCCTTCGTTGAGGATGTTTGGGGGGTTTTAAAGACAGCATTCGGAAAAAAAAATGTTTTACACGTAGCTAATACTAAAGGACCTTAAGTGTTTTTAGCAGTTTAACAGTTGTATGTTTTTATTATTTTTTCTTTGACATTTTTCTCTGAGTCATAAAAAAAAAAAAAGAACAGCTTTAATTTTCTGTTGTTGGCGAGTTGGGTCTATTTTTGTCAAGGTAGTGCTCAACAAATATTCTCTTGTTTTACTGAAATATTTAATAAGAAGCAGTCAAATACCAAGCAACATGGCCCCAGGTACCCTATCTAATTGTATGTGTATCTGTATGGATATCATAGCTAGTATTGGCATGTGCTTGTTATCTACCAGACACAGTGGTGCTCATTTTTATATATTATGTCTAATTTTCATAATGATTCTGTATGGTAAGTTTTATTATCCACATTTTAGTGGTGAAGAAAGCGAGGTTTATCTACTGACTAACTTGTCCAATGTCATAGGGCTGCTAAGTGGCTAAGAGAATTTGGCAATCAAATTTCATACTCTATCCAAGTTCAGACGCTTACTAAGCACTAACCATGTCAGACCCCAACAGACAGATACTCTTAATTGCAGTAAATAAATATCCATCTATTAATATTTTATTAAAAGTTTTTTTTTTTTTTTTTATGACTTTCATGAGGCTGCCTTAAAAACTGACCACAAACTGGGTGGCTTGAAAAAGCAAAAATTTATTCTTCCATGTTCTGAAGGCTAGGTTCAAAATCAAGATGTCCACCTGAAAACTCCAGAGGAGATCCTGTTCCTTGCTTCTTGGAGCTTCTGGTGGCTTCAGGTGGTCCTTGGTTTGTGCCTGCATCATTCCAATCCCTGTCTCTGTGGCCACATTTTCTCTTCTTCTGTCTGTCTGTCCTTTGTGTGCCTTTGTGTGCCTCCACGTAGCTAATACAAAAGGACCTTAAGTGTTTTTAGCAGCTTAACAGTTGTATGTTTTTATTATTTTTTCTTTGACATTTTTCTCTTTGAGTTATATAAAAAAAATATCACATATATATGAGGCAATTGAAAATACCATGGCTTGGGTCAGGCTCATCTTAGTCATCGAAGTGACATCTTTGCTTTTCAACACTTTAAAGATATCTTTTGCAGCTGGTCTGTCCAATGCAATACATCATTTAATTTCTTGACTGCTGCTTCCATGGACATTGATTGTTGATCAAAGTAAAATATTGTTGATCTAAGTAAAATAAAATCCTCGACAACTTCAATGCTTAGATATACCCTAAAGAAACTTATACATATGCATAAGTTGGCTTATACAACAATGCCCGTTGCATCAATGCTTCTTTATAGGGGAATAACAAAAACAATCTAAACGTCCATCAAGAGGATTATGGGTAAATAAGCTGTGGTGTATTAATACAGTGGACTAATATAGAGTAGCACTAAAAACCCAACCAAACCAGACCCGCTGCCATCTAGTTGATTCCGACTCATAGAGTAGCACTAAAAAAAAAAAGCAGCATATATCATTGTTGATAACTTACACAAACAAAATGCCATTTATTCTTGGAGCTTGAAGACATTATGCTGAGTGAAATAAGTCAGTCAGTCACAGAAGGACAAATATTGTATGACTTCACTTATATAAAAAGACAAGAAAAGGTAAATTATAGAGACCAAAGTTTTTTTAGTGGTTAGCAGGGGTGGGAGGGAGGGTGAAAGCGGGGATTAATAGTGATGGAAAAATCACATTGATTAAGGGTAGGGTTGCACAGCCAATTACTGTAATTGTTGTCAATTACGTGTAAAAAGTTGAATTTGCAAAAGTTGTGTGATGGATGTATTTACAGCAAAGACAAAAAAAAAAAAACGAGTAGCTGCTGAGGCTGCTTATGCACAACCAAATGCCTCATGGGATTTGGTTCCTTGACTTGGCAGTTCAGGGTCTTGGCTTCATGGAGCATCCCAGGTAATTAGCCTAATAAAGTGTTTAGTGCTTTTCTTCTACCTCCTAGTTCCTTGTGTAGTGCCTGGGGTATTAAAAGCTTGCAAGCGGCCATCCAAGGCATGACAGTTGGTCTCTGTTTACTTGGAGCAACAGAGGAAGGAGAGTCAGGAATAAGAGAAGACTATATGGCAATAGGTTTTTTTTTGTGTTTTTTTTTATGGAATGTGTGGCTAATTGCCTCCATGAGCAACTGCCTCCTTTGCTATGAGACCAGAAACACTGGATGGTGCCTGACTACCGTTACTGAACAGAAGGGGGAAAATGCAGACCAGAATTTAAAATTCTCACAGAATCCAGACTTTCTGGAACCAAAGGGCCGGAGGAACCCTTGAAACTGTTGCCCTGAGATATTCTGTAAAATTTAAGTAAAAAATATTACCTGAAGTCTTCTTAAAAACAAACAATAGTTCAGCTTAACTAGTAAAAAAAAAATGTCTGCCTTGAGCATTCTGTTCTTTTAAGAGCTATTATATGGGATCAAATTGACCGCAGATTAGACAGAAACCTCAGGGGGCAGTGACTTTATGTTAATGGGGGACGAAAAGCTCAGAAAAGTGGGGAGAGAATGTTGCCCAACTCGAAGAATGTAATCAGTGCCACTGAGTTGTACATGTAGAGTCGAATTGCGTGTGTTTTGCTGTGTATATTCTTAACAACAGCAGGAAAATAATTTTTTTTTTAAATGTCATTTATTTGAAAATTTAAAAGCATGTAAAGTTTATGTATTGTTTAGAGATTTATACACTTGTATGTAGTAAAACTTTAACAAAGTTATGTGATTGCAGGGAAAAGGAGTCTAGTGTAATGTAAAGAAAAGACGTCAGTGGTCAATGAGCTGCCTAGTGCCCCTCGAGCTTCCATGAGAAGTGTTGAGTCTCCTGTAACCAGAAGGGTTTCAGACTGGCTGAACCTCACTCGTTACTGTCAAAATCAAAGTTGCAGTTTCAATCAAGTTAAAAGAGACAATCTCTGAGGTTTCCTCTTAACTTTATCTTGGGTTTAGGAAGACTGCCTTCCTATTGTCCCTAAGTACTCTCACAATGGGGGATGGTTGTTGAGGAATCTCCAGTGTCTCTTCCAACAAGAGAAAGCTAGAAACATTTTGCCAGTTCTCTTCTACATTCCCAGAGAGCTGACTCGAGTAGAGAGTCAAAGAAAGTCTAGATCAAAAAAAAAAAAATTTTTTTTTTTTTTTTAGATCAAGTCATGCATTAATCAAGCACTGAGTGGCCCATTCATGCTCTATGGACTTTAGAGACAAGGTAGGTCACTGAGTAGAATGGGTGAAGAAGAAAAGTGTTTTCTGAGAATTCAAAGCCCCCAGAGTGAAGGTGTAAGATTTTACTCATGTGAATTTTGTACATTTTAAACTGATTTTTTAATTCTTTGGGTTTTTGCATGACAAAAATAATAATTTTATACACCTTATCTGTAACCAGGGAGCCCTGGTTGCACAGTGGTTAAGTGTTTGGCTGCTAAACAAAAGGTCAGTAGTTCAAATCCACCTACCACTCCTTGGAGACCACATGGTGCAGTTCTACTCTGTCCTACAGGACCGCTATGAGTCACAAGCAACTTGATGGAAAGGGGTTTGGGTATGGGTATGTATAACCACTTGCCAGTTTCATTAAACAAAATGTGCAAGTATTTCAGGTTAAAGTATTTTTTTCCCTTTCTCCTTCATTCTTCTCCACACGTTTTAGACCTTAACTCTCAATAATAACCACCACATACACAGCATCTCTGTTGCTTCTGCATTTTGAAATTCTGTCAGTAAATTTGATGAAATGCCTTCCTTTAATATCATGCACCGAAGTGACCTGAAAAAAAGAAGAAGCTGCAAGAGAAGGAAAAAATGCTTCAAATAATGAAAACTTACCTTGGATTCTGATAGCACAGAGCTTCATAGTCCATGATCCATATCTAGAGTTTCCAAATCCATATGGCTCCAGAATCAAATCCAATCAAAATTAAGCACAAACAGCACCAAGCAAGTCTTAAAATAAATTTTGCCTTTAAAATTATTTGGATGGCAAAATATCTCCCTATTTTACATGAGACTATTTATCTTATTTAGTGCAAATATTCCAGTTTAACTGAGAAATATTAATGGGTTAATTACAAGGTGCTGCCCCCAAATACTAGCGGTGTGCTTGCAGTGTTAAATGCATAGCAATACTTATCTAAAATCAGCAAAATACTGAATTACAAAACAAATCCGGACCAAGGACTTCAGATAAGGGAATGTATCAGCTCTCTATTTCACTTGCACTAGTGCTTTCTTCCATTTCCTGAATTCCAAATACAAACATGGAACACTCCTTTTTTAGTTTAAAAAAAGAAAAAAAGGCATATTCCTAAGATAATGCACTCAAATTTTAAAAGGGACTATAGCTCTCTGGATATTTCTGCAAGCTGTTGTTACATAGGGTTTCTTCATTTGAAGTATTTGGAAAATTTTAGGTGCAAATTTCTAGAGGATATGTTAATTTTTCTCACAGTAGGGTATGTAATTATTAAACATGATGGATTATTGTGCATCCAGCCTAAACAAATAATTTAGAATAACTTATACGATGGTGGTAATGTTAGGCGACTTTTTCATTTTGTTAGTTTGTTGTGAGAGGGCTGCAGGAGAAGCAGTTTCTGAAGAGGAAGGTGGATGAAAATTCTGGAAAGGCTGAGGAGAAAGAATACTGTTCCACAGAGCAGGAGCAGAATGGAACAGCTGGGAGTCGCCCAGACAAGGTAGGTGGATGGAGCAGGATGCAGAGCAGGACTGGAGGACCAAGAAAATACAGTGCATTATGGGATTAACAATGTACGAGTGTCTCTTTGGGGGAGTTTACGCTTTTGATCAAAGCAAAACCAAACCCATTGCTGTTGAGTCAATGATTCTTGGCTGTAATCTTTATGGAAGCATGTCCCCTGGTCTCTTCTCCCTTGGAGTCACTGTGTGGGTTCAAACCGCCAACCTTTCAGTTAGCAATTGTCATGGATTGAATTGTGTCCCCCTAAAATACGTGTCACCTTGGTTAGGCCATGATTCCTAGTATTGTATAGCTGTCCTCCATTTTGTGATTTTCCTGTATGTTATAAACCATAATCTCTGCCTGTGGTTAAAGAGGATTAGGGTGGGATGTAACACTCTTGCTAAGGTCACATCCCTGATCCAACGTAAAGGGAGTTTTCCCTGCGGTGTGGCCTGTACCACCTTTTATCTTACAAGAGATAAAAAGAAAGGGAAGCAAGCAGAGAGTGGTGGACCTCATACCATCAAGAAAGCAGTGCCAGGAGCAGAGCAAGTCCTTTGGAACCCAAGTTTCCTGCACGGAGAAGCTCCTAGTCCGGAGGAAGATTGATGAGAAGACCGACAGAGAGAGAAAGCCTTCCCCTGGAGCTGAAGCCCTGAATTTGGACTTCTAGCCTACTAGACTGTGAGAAAATACATTTTTTTGTTAAAGCCATCCACTTGTGGTATTTCTCTTATAGCAGCGCTAGATGACTAAGATAGCAGTCAAGTACTTAACCATTGTGCCACCAGGGCTCCTTTGAACGCCTTGTCTGTTTAATTCTAATTATCCCGTTATTTTTCTGTGTAGTAGTTAGCTTTCGGGCTGATGACGAGGAGGCTTACCAGTGCAGATGGGAAATACTTATTATGCTAATGGAGTTCTCAGTTGTTAGCGGAAATTATTAGATGGAGATGTTAGCAATGCCTCTGGTGAAATTAAGGGGGTGACAAGGTAAAAGGCAGAGATGAATGGTATCTGTCACTGCACGATGGGTTCCCACAGGGGCTCCAAGTTCGAAGGAAGAAAATAGAGATTTTATTTTTACAGACCGTAATTTAAAGGGTATTGGGTTTTTTTTTATAGTAAATGTTACTGGGGGAACAGGCTAAAATAATAGGAGAATAACATACTCTGCTTATTTATTGCTTTTAAATAAGATGATTACATTAAAATATAATATTTTAACAAGAAAAATCTGAGAAATATCAACAAGAATAAAAGCCAGAACAGTAAAAAGCTGAGGGAAACCTCTAATATGAAATCCATATATTTGGCCAGTAACAATGAGTGAGAGAAGAAAAAAAAAAAAGAACTGGATATTAGAAAAGACTATAACAACATGTCCAGAGGACAATAAAATATATATATATATTGTAATAAATACTGTATATAACTCTTGCCAATACTTTTGAAAATAAATTGTTTTTTTCTTGTAAAGTGCAGATTAAAAATTGATTCACGAAGGTAAATAATCTGAATATACCACTAAACATGAGCTAAAAAAAAAAAAAATCAAAGAATTACCTTTATTAAATGATCTAAGACAAGACAGTTTTAAAATTGTGTTCTTTCAAACATTCATGTTTCAGCTAAATCCCTTGTCTATAATTTTCTCCAGAAGGAATGGGGGAAAATGAAGACATCTTATTTTATTTTATTATTAATGTAGTATCAGCTCATCTACTAACCAAAAGGTCAGTAGTTCGAATCCATAGCTTCTCCTTGGAAACCTATAGAGCAGTTCTACTCTGTTCTATAGGGTTGCAATGAGTCTGAATCTACTCAATGGCAATGGCTTTGGGTTTTTTTTTTTTTTTTTGCAAAGTAGTATAAACCTAATATAAAGCTCTGAGTAACAAATCACACATAATCTGAAAAATAAATCCCATTAAATTACAGATAATTTTAAGTTTAACCAAAAACCCATTGCCATCGAGTTGATTCCAACTCATAGCAACCCTATAGGACAGAGTAGAACTACCTCATAGCATTTCCAAGGAGTGGCTGCTGTATTCAAATTGTTGACCTTTGGTTAGCAGCCAAACACTTAACCACTGAGCCACCAGGGCTCCAAGTGTGTAATTAATACAAGTTAGAAAACTGGAATAATCCTATTGCCATTAAAAATACCAAACCTATTGCCACTGAACTGATTGTCATTCATAGTGACCCTACTGGACATATTATCAGGAGAGATAAGTCTCTGGAGAACATCATGTTTGGTAAGGTGGAGGGTCAGTGAAAAAGAGGAAGACCCTCAAAGAGATGGATTGACACAGTGGCTGCAACAATGGGCTCAAACATACCAACTATTGTGAGGATGGTGCAGGGCGGGCAATGGTTGGTTTGTTATACATAGGCTCCCTATGTGTCACAGCAGACTCGTAGGCACTTAACAACAATGACATATCTAGTAGAGGAATTGCTGGGTTGTGGTATATGACAAGGCTCTTAGGATAGTTTGTGAGGCCTCTGGAGATCCATTCCTCCCGTTAAGCTTTTGACTTTATCTCATTGTTAGTTTTCCTCTTTCTCACTCTGCTTCAGCACCACTAGCTTTCTCACTGTCCCTCAAACACCCTAGGCATGCGCCTGCCTCAGAGCCTTTGCTAGTTGTACATTATCCTTGGACACTCTTCTTTCAGATAGTTCCATAGCTTAGTCCCTCAACTCCTTCAAGTCATTTCTTACCCCTTTGGGAACCAGTATTATCTTTGTGGAAAGATTAAAAAATACTGATCCTGTTTTTAATGGGCTATAGTATTAGTCCAATTTTCTAACTGGTGATGCAGTGGTTAAGAGCTTGGCTGCTACCAGCTGCATCTTGGAAACCCTATGAGAGAGTTCTATTCTGTCCTATAGGGTCACTGTGAGTCAGAATGAACTCAATGGCAATGGCTTTGGTTTTGGTCTGGTATTTTTAATGGCTATAGGATTATTCCAGGAAACCCTGGTGGCGTAGTGGTTAAGTGCTATGGCTGCTAACCAAAAAGTCAGCAGTTCGAATCTGCCAGGCGCTCCTTGGAAACTCTGTGGGGCAGTTCTACTTTGTCCTATAGGGTCTCTATGAGTCGGAATTGACTCGACGGCACTGGGTTTGGTTTTTCTTTTTTTTGGTATAGGGTTATTCCAGTTTTCTAATTTGCATTAAATATGTATTGGCTTGTTACATTTTACTAAGAATTGGTTGATTTTGTTATTCCATATCCAAAATTGAAAATTTATAACTCACTTCTCCATAAAACTTCCTTTTTTCTAACCTTAGCCAATGACACAAGAACTTGGATTTCTATTGTATGATATACTGAAGCATTCAAGGTGAAAAGTTTGATCCTTGGAATACTTCCTAGTTATTTTTTAAAAAGCCAGCAACTAACATTTAAATTCTGTTATGCATCAT
Organism: Elephas maximus indicus; assembly: GCF_024166365.1. Classification (NCBI taxonomy): domain Eukaryota; kingdom Metazoa; phylum Chordata; class Mammalia; order Proboscidea; family Elephantidae; genus Elephas; species Elephas maximus. The sequence continues at coordinate 16,943,485 of NC_064830.1, forward strand.
TTGGTTTTTTGTTTGTTTGTTTGTTTTCATTCTGACAATGATGGAAGATAGTTTGTAGATAAAAATTAAGAACGGGTATCCTTTTCAAATTTAGGAACTTGCAGGAAGTAACCAGTGTTGGAGTCTTGTGAAATCCAAGCAAAGAATAAATAAAAATAAGGTAATTATTTATGATGGCAGGAAATCTGACATTAAGTTCTACTCTGGGTCTGCAAAAATACCTGCAGAATTTCAAAATATTTTGAAGGGGAATAGTGATAAGATCCATATAAACAAAACTGAAACTGTACCTAGTACTGCAGCTATGATAATCCAGTTAGGAAGATAATTTAAGACAAGGCATTTTAACTGTAAAATGATTTTGCAAATTATATAAATACTGTAATTAACCAAAAAAAAAAAAATGGTGTAAAAAATATAGGAAAGTTTAGATTTCCATGTCCAATAATTTCCTTAGAGAGATTGAGAGCAAATAAGAATAAAACATTCTTTAGGCAAGTATGTGTTTTCTAATAAAGATATAGACAAATTACACATGGAAGACTCTACTAGCATATAGATGCAGAAGGTGATTGTAACTGGTTAGAAGTTACAAGATTTATACACATTCTATAGTTTCAGCAGTTTCAGAGGAGAATATATACATTTCCAGCATACATATTCATCCTTTTGAAGACACAATGGCTATTTTTCCTGGAGAAGGGTAGAATAATGAAACAGAATATCTTATGTTATGCTATTTCTAACACACATTTGAATTATGGTGTCAGTGAAGAATATTGAATATACCATGGACTGCCAGAAGAACGAACAAGTGTGTCTTGAAAAAAAAGTAAAGCCATGTACCTTGAACATTTTATCAGGAGGAATCAGTCCCTGGAGAAGGACATCACACTTGGTAAAGTAGAAGGCCATTGAAAAAAAGGAGGACCCTTAAAGAGGTGGATTGATAGAGTGGCTGCAACAATGGCCTCAAACATAGCAACAATTGTCAAGATGGCACAGGACCGGCAGTGTTTTGTTCTGTTATATATAGAGTTGCTATGAGTTTTATGAGTTAGAACAAGCTCAATGGCACCTAACAACAACTGCTGTTCCTAGAGGATCGTTCTGAAAATCTAACCGTATGTGCAGAATTGACGCTCCTCAGCAAACGGGAAATTGGTCTTTATTATTAAAGGGCATGGTTCAGGTAGAATACATGAGATGCATTCTGGGTCAGGAAAATTCAACTGACCCTGTCCGGAGAAACTAGTTCCTCCTGGATGTGAAGATCCAAATACTGGTTCCAGATTACCTCTAGCTTGTTGATCCTCCTCCTTCAACTTGCATTCCTTGACAGCACATTCTTATTGGAGTCCTTGATCATGAATCCCCTTAGCAAGATCTACTAACTAGAGGATCTGACCTGTGAAAGCAACTGTGAGGGCTTACCGATCGTACAAATTAGTGTTTTGTAATTTAAGTCAGAGAAATATATCTCTAATAATGAGATGAAAGGAGAGGTTCCCAAACACTGAGAAATCACGTGATATATGATTACCACACATGCTTAAAAGATTTGTCCAACTGGAGAGACTGATTGGAAACATGAACTGCTCAAAGAAATAATAGGTAAGTAAATGGCTACTCCCAGACTCCACATGCCAAAGAGATAACATTCTATAGATGTGAATAAAATGTTACCTCAAGATAAGCAGAGCTTCGGTGTGGGATTTGTGGCTTTTATATAAGTACAACCATATTGGCAAGTGGCACTGGACTGATCTTCTTGATTACTATATGTGATACCTTCACAAAACAGCACGAAACCTTTGGTATATTAGAGAAGCACTACTCCAGAAGTTTAGTGAAAGCTACTCCAGTCATGAGTCAGTGAAATTCACAGTGACAAAGTACACCGTCAAGGATCATGGATGGGTTCAAGAAAGTTCATGACATTTGTTGTAGAAATAGGGCTGGGTTAGATACCTGCGTAATTTTGTGAGACCACCTCCTATACAGAATTACCCTACCAAAGGAGGTAAAGATGGATGTGCTTTGTGTGAATAAAGAATGCTTTTGGCAGCCTCAAATTCCATTAATATAAACACAGTTATCACTGAGTATCTCATGACAAAACAATATGGAAGAGTCAACTAGAAGAAGAAATAATTGTTTCTCAAATAAGACATGTAGTGTATGTGGCTAAAGACTCAGAGGTTGAACAATAAAAATGACTGTGCATCAGATAGACTCCCTAAGAATGAGGAAGAAATTGATGGGCATGAAAGTGTTGCAGTGGATACTCCAACCAGAACAAATGTAAGGGCAAAACAAAAATGTCCCATGTAAGGCAGGATACCAAAGTCCCAGACATTCCTGAGCAGGAAACAGCCATGGCACTGGGATATATTTGGATGAAGACGAGTAGCTTCATGGGGTTTAAAATGTCATTATGGAGGAAAGGCTCTTTTGTTTCTTCCCAGTTCTTCTATCCTTCTTAGTGTAGCCTTTTCCCATAATTGGAGAGGCAAGAAGCCAAGGCCAATATTAGGAGTGGGCTTAGGGAAAGAAGCAAAGAGACTGCCTCTAGCTTATTTCTACTGAAGCTAAAAAGAAACCTTCCTGTGGCCACTGTATTTCATTAGGTGTTTGGGGACTAGTACCTTAGCTGGTCATAAAATTTGTCTTCACTTGGTGCAAGTCAAATGTATAGCCAGATAGTCTAGCTGAAGCTGGAACTCTGTCTCCTCGTGTCCACATTCATTGCTCTTGAAGTGGGGTGGGGGATGAAGAAGGAAGCCTGACACCTGCATACCAGTAGCTTGACCTGAGGGGGCAGTTTTTGAGCAAGGACTTGTTGTGATTACCAATAACAAGCATCTTCAAACTGTGAGGCTGTGGGTTGCCACAGTCACTGACAATTTTCACTTGGGTTTTCATAGTTGGAGAAGATAATTGCTGTTCATTGTGCCCATTGAGTAGACAAATGTGCTAGCAGATAAGGAACAGCATACAGTCCTTGGACTTGATTATATATATAATTCTTTTTCCTTTTTAATTACAATGGTCTTCTTTGAACCGCAAGTGGCACTTCTGTTATTATCCTGCAGGAGGGCCTCTGAATCATACTCTAGGACAAGTACGTACACTGTGCAGACTTTCCCACATTGGGAGGGTTCTGTATGTGCAGCTTCCAGCTCTCTCCCAGGCACCAGACAATGCATTCTGTCCAAGGCTGGTTGGACTTGTCAAATCAGGAATAGTAGGAATTGAATTGGATGACAGCAGGTGTTCTTGGAGACAAAAACTAAAGGTCACTCTTGGGTGTTCCAGTCCATTTTACCTAAAGTATCTAGGCATGGTAACAAAGATCATCTCTTTCTCTAGATCAGCTGATCTCTCTCTCTCTACACACACACACACACAAAGACACACATACACATGTATACACAGACCACACATAATGAACAGCAACATTAAGAATCGTTGGAGAGCCTTATGCTAATTTCTATAACATGCTTTGAAGCTTCATCAATGCATTGTTCCCCATACCACAGGTGTGTTACTCTCTTTTCGCTCACATATCATTTCAGTATTTTCTGTGTATGGTTACATGCATTTTTTTTTCTCTTAATTCCCATAACAATCCTTTGAGGTGGGTATCCTTCTTTCTATTTTAAAGAGGCTCACAAAGGTTTTGTGGCATCCCTAAAGTCATATAGCTAGTGAGTGACAGATCTAGGATTCAAATTCAGAGTTATCCATATAGCTAGTGAGTGACAGATCTAGGATTCAAATTCAGTGTTATCCCATTTTACCACAGCTGCTTGTCATGTCAAAACCCCAGGCACCACTACTATAGTGTCCATACCCTGTGGCTCTCTACAAACCTGATATAAATGTGAGGTTCTCTGATGGCAAATTTGTACAATGCAACAATTCCACTGTTTTCCAGGCTTCTCTGTTAGAAGACACAGTCATTCTTATCAAGAATGATTGATCAGCACTCTGAGTATCTGCCCTTTCCAAGCTCTTGTTCATAAATCCTCAAACATCTCTAAACACGAGAAAGGTCCTGCTCCCTCAAGCCAGAGAAGAGGTCACAAGACACGTTGTTGTTGTTGTGAGCTGCCGGCAGGTCATTTTTCAACTTGTAAGGACCCAATGTGACAGAGTAGAGCTGCCCCATAGGGTTTCCTAGGCTTTAATATTTATGGAAGCAGATCTCCAGGTCTTTTATCTTACAGAGCTGCCAACTTGTGGGTCAGCAGCCAAGCACATAGCTGTTGCAACACCAGGGCTCCTTCACCAAGTGTGACTGAATGGCAAACATTTTTACTAACCTTATACATGGGGTGACCACGTAATTTATTTTTCTAAACAGGACTTTTGAGGAATGAAGAAGCACTATAAGTAATAATACTAGGACAACAGATATAAACTGGAACCCTTATGGGAAGGCTGGGAAATACAACCATCTTACTTATAAACTTAAACTCCTCTATTTAACATCATTTTAGTGTATGTCAGGGTTTTAGGGGCTCTGAAGGAAAGGATCATAATTTTCCATAATTCTTCCCCATATTTTCCCTTTTTCTACCAAAAAATAATGCACTAAACTTCAGATGTTGTTAATCTAGGAATAAATAAAATTTTAATTGATTCAGTTAAAAGATACATGAATGTATGTGCCCTTGTAGCACAGTGGTTAAGAGCTCAGGCTGCTAACCGAAAGGTGGGCAGTTCAAATCTACCAGCCAGTCCTTGGAAACCCTATGGGATAGTTCTACCCTGTCCTATAGGGTCACTGTGAGTTGGTAGGTTGGGTTATTATGAAATCATCGATTAAAGCAAAATGGCCAGGAAGGAGAGTCCAGGTTCTGCTCATTTGGGAAAGCACATATAATTGTGTGAGACTACCTGTGCAGTCAAAAATTTCTGCTCATGTTCTAGGAGCCCTTTTGAAGACTTCAGGTGCCCTGCATCTGAAAGTGTTTGGAGAAGGTATCCTTGCACACAATTTGTTAGACTGTCTTGAAATGGGAATAAGCAGGGCTGAGGTTAGACATCAAAATTTTCTTTGAAAGATTCAATTTTGTTTTTTTTAAAAGTATTGACTTATTGAAACTAGTTTTGTCAGTGAGATAACACAAGTAAAAGTTTTTTATTTTGTTTTGTTTTGTTTTTCCCCCTTTATTTATTTCATGGAGAAAATAAAATGAATAGAATTATTGACACCAGTTACAAACATACTTTAACAGAATTAAATGGAAATAATTTCTCTCCACATTATTTGAAAGAGTGTAGTAATTGCACAGGAACAAAAAATGGATCAATAATCTAAAAGACAGAATCCAGATACAGGTTCAAAAGTTTCAGTGTGTGTTAATTTGTAGGGAAAATAGAAGTTATTCTAAAAATTATGTTAAAAGGATAATTATCAATTTGGAAAAAAAATTGAGTTACACTCTTACCATGTACTATTCACAAAAAAAAGTTCCAAATGAATTAGAGTCAAATGTGAAAAATCTAACAAATTAGCAAAAATTATAGATACATTAGACAAATATTAAAAAAAGTTTATTACAATAGTTGGAAAAGAGATTCATAATTAAAACAAAATGACAGTGTCTATGTAATGACAGATCAACATGAAAGTATAAAATTATTATATGACCAAAGATGTCATGAAATATTTCAATACATGGTAGAAAATGGGAGCAAAAAATAAAATCAATGAGAAATATATAAAGGATACAATAGAAAAAAATGGGCAAAAGATGTGAACAGGCAATTGTTAAAAAAAAAATACAAATGAAATATGTATATGTTGTTGTTGTTGGTTGCCATCAAGTTTATTCCAACTCATGGTGATCCCATATGTAGGCATAAAAATGTATAGAAAACGGTTGGTAAAGACTACGCCTCTAACAACTGTTGTTATTTTATTAGGTGCCATCGAGTCAGTTCTGACTCATAGCAACCCTGTGTTCAACAGAATGAAACACTGCCTGGTCGTGTGCCACCTTCTCAATCATTGTTATGCTTGAGCCTATTGTTGCAGCCACTGTGTCAATTTATCTCACCAAGGCTCTTCCTTTTTTTTTTTGCTGACGCTCTACTTTATCAAGCATGTCATTCTCCAGGGACTGGTCCCTCCTAATAACATGTCCAAAGTATGTAAGACAAAGTCTCATCATCCTTTCTTGTAAGGAGCAGTCTGTCTGTACTTCCTCCAAGACAGATTTGTTTGTTCTTTTGGCAGTCCCTAGTATATTCAATATTCTTTGCCAATACTCTCATAAAAAGAGGTCAGTTCTTCTTCAACAGATATGCCCAGTGCAATGTGTCATTTGATTTCTTGACTTCTGCTTCCTTGGGCGATGATTATAGATAGAAGTAAAATGACATCCTCGACAACTTCAATATTTTCTCCATTTACCATAATATTGCTTATTAGTCCAGGTGTGAGGATTTTTGTTTTCTTTATGTTGAGGTGTAATCCATACTGTAGATTGTAGTCTTTGATCTTCATCAGTAAGTGCTTCAAGTCCTCTTCACTTTCAGCAAGCAAGGTTGTGTCATCTGCATAATGCAGGCTGTTAATGAATCTTTCTCCAATCCTGATGCCTCGTTCTTCTTCATATAGTCCAGTTCCTTGGATTATTTGCTCAGTATACAGATTGAATAAGTATAGTGAAAGGATACAACCCTGACTTGGTTATATTGGGAGAGAAAATAACTTCTCACTGACAGTTGGTAACCAGGCTGCAGTCCCACAGTTCTGATTGCCAGGAAGATTTGGGGGCCATCAGGAAGCAATATTTGATTTTACTGTTTTTCTATTCTTTCCCCCATATACAGAACGGGAAGCATTTTAAGACTGTTGAAACAAGTGCCTTATTGGCCAGTTTTGCTTCTACTGAACAACATTGTCTCTCAAAATACTGTCTCCAGGACCCATCTGAGCTTCTATAGCTGTGGTTCTCAAACTTCAGTGTACCTCCAAATCATATGGATAGCATATCATCACAGACTTTGGACCACACTCCCAGAGTTTCAGGTTCAGTAGGTCTGGGTTGGGGCCTGATAATTTCATTTCTAACAAGTTCCCAGGTGATAGTGATTCTGTCTATCTGGGATCACACTTTGAGAACCACTTTTGGATAGAAACGTGCATGCTCTTCTGCTTCAGATGTATTGTCTATAATCTATGTGTTTGAGGTTATTTACTTCCATTGCATCTGTATGGTGGAGATACTATATAATGGTGTGTTTCTGTGCATCCCTTGCCAACTCTGTGTTGAGTGATTTTAAACTGTGCCACCAGGGCTCCTTATTTGCAGTATACCTATTGCTGTTGAGTCAGTTCCGACTCATAGCAGCCTTATAGGACAGAGTAGAACTGCTCTATAAGGTTTCCAAGGAGCAACTGGTGTATTCAAACTACCAACCGTTTGGTTAGCAGCCATAGCTCTTAACCACTATGCCACCAGGGTTTCCATTTACAGCATAGAAATCAGCAAATGCTACAAAATCGAGGCTACTGCTGCCACCACCCATGAGAGTCAGTTGTTAAATATTTACATTTGTCAAAATTAACCATATTGTACACTTAAACTTTATGAATATTATTGCATGCAAATTAAACCTCAACAAAATGTATTAAAACAATCTTTAAAACTATAACGCCTAGTGTGTAGTTCTTAGCCCTTTTTGAAGATTAGAAATGAAGATCTTTGTATCATCATGGTTCCTGCAGGAAATAAATTGCACACCCAAATTAGACGATTTTAGAACAGTTTCATAAAGAGACTGTTTTTAAAGAAGCAGGTAAGTTGTAGGGTAATTATGAGAACAGTGCTACTTCCCAAAGGTAGTAAGATCATAGAGTTTGTAAAACATCTAGGCCTGAAGAGAGGCAGAAGGGAGCACCTTCTAGAATGTAGGGAAGGCAGCAGTATGAAGAGGGCCACCTATGGGAGCTATAGTCTTAGATCGGTTGATGGATGTAACCCATCCCTGAGTCCAGCAGAGAAGGGGCCAGGATAATAATGATCTGACCTGACTCTCCTAGCTCTCTCCAGTCTCGTTTTGGCACCCCTCAATGTCAAATTTCAGCCTGAAGGCAGGTCAACATGAAGTCAGATCCCCCTTGATGTAGTCCGTATAGGTCAGTGTCCTGGGACACAGTGCTGAATGCAGAAGGGTGCAGAGTGGATCTGAGAGGCAAACAAGTTTCCCAGCATGGCCTGATTGAGGTTCCATCCACTACTTTTATCTCTGGGTCTGTGGGGCAACAGCATTTCCCCTTCACCCCCTCTGCCTCCTTCTGGTTCTGCCTTTAGTAAAAAGGTGAGATTGATGTTTGTTTTTCCGATTTAATCTGTTTATGATCTGAGGAGGTTATGAGGGCAGTGAGATGGGTATTGGATTTTCCCTACATGGGCTCTACACCCTCTTGCCCCTCTAGAAAGGTATCAAGCCATTCTTCTGCTTGGGAGTGGTTCCACAAGGCTTTTCCTAGTAAGTTCACTGCTGCTGCACAGCTTCAAATACAAAGGAGTTGAGGCTCCACGATTTCTAAGTAGAAGGAGATTTTAGCCTTGAAAATTCTAGTCATCCTTGGTTCCTTTCTTTCTATGGCACTCATAACAAATCCATCAACAAATCGTAGTGGCTCTACAAAACATATTCAGAAGATGACCATGTCCTATCATCACTGCTCCTGCCAGTACCAATACTGGTTGCCATTGAGTCAATTACAACTCATGGTGACCTGATGTGTGTCAGACTAGAACTATGCTTCACAGGGTTTTCAATGTCTAATTTTCGGTAGATCACCATGTCTCTTCCAAGGCCCCTCTGGGTGGACTTAAACTTCCAACCTTTCTGTAACTAGCCCCACTCATAAACTATTTGCACTGCTCTGATCTACTGCTCCTACTTTGATTGAAATCCCCATTGTTTCTCACCTGGATTATTACAACTGTGTCCTGATTAATCATGCTGTCTCTGCCTTCCCTTCTCCCATCACCCCACTGATTCCATTCTCAACAAAGGAGCCAGAGTGAATCTTTCCAAATAAAAAAACCTCAATACGTCATTTCTGGGTTCAAAAGCTTCCCTTGCCTTTCTCACTCAAGTGCAGCAGCATCCTTAGAATGGACTCTAGAGCCCCTGAACACATGCCCCGCTCCCCCACCACACATACATTATCTCTCTTGACCTCATTTCCTACAACTCTCTTCCTCCTCACTGTGCTCCATTCATGTTGGCCTCCTGGCTATTTCTTGAGTGCACCACTGACTCAATGCTTTTGCACTTGCTGTTTTCTCCACCTTCATAGCAGTATGGCTCTTTCCTTTACCACTTCCAGGGTTTTTCTCCTATAATACAGGTAGAAGTACTCTATATCCTTATTTGTATCATTATCTAAAGCCATGGACTCTCTTCCCAAGGGGGAAAATGCATTGACGTACACAATTTCACAGACTTCTGGGACTGCTAGATGCTTTCTAATGTATCCCCCGAATTTCAAACTGCTTCAGTAAAGGATTAGAATATCAAAAAGATATTTATATTCCCAGAAACATACACAGTTTTTTTTGTTTGCTAATAAGGCTGCCTGAAATCTTGTCCAGAAGAACATTACTCTCATTTTCATAATGCAAGTCAGTAGGAGAAGCACCTGACTCACTCTACAGAAACTCATTCCAGGAGGCTTTGCAGAAATACCTGACTCAGTGACAACCTCAATGACTGGGCAATGTTTCTCAGTATAAATCCACCTTGTTTCTAAAGAAATTTTCTTTTTCAGTAGCTCTCTGCAGCTGAGCAAATGCTAAAAACCACTGGGGAAACCTATTACCTGGCGCTAATAGGGTTTCAGAAAGAAGCAGGCAGTGTTACTAATATGCTCATTCTGGACTCATAGATAAGGGCCTTTTCTATGCCGAGCTTTGTTATAAGTGAAATTTCTCGTCCTTGCTGCAGATAAGATGTCCCTGGTAGTTGAAAGCATTCCTGAGCTCCCATTTAACAAGTTATGAATGGAGCAGTCTGTGCTGCAAACTCTGAGAAGCTGTGTATCACCTTCTTCCCGGGATTCTCTCTCACCTCTGCATTTTCATCCTCCCTGGGTTCTGTAAGCTCAATAGTGATAGCACTCTCCTTCAGCCTTCATAAACCCACCCTGCAGATTGGGACATTAATCTTAGAAGTCTTCGAGTCAGGACCACGAATATGGAGAACACCCCCTGGGTCATGCAGAAGGAGGGTAATGCCAGTTTCTTAATGATGCAGATATTCTCTGGGCAATGCCACAGGCTGGGCCTCCTTGTGAAATAAGGGAACACCCAGACTAGACAAAGTGACCATGAACTACCGTAGGATATTATTAAGCACGGTTAATTAAACAATTTAAACTGCACGTATCCCCACTGGACACACTTCAATCCGTGCTGACTTTATGAGAATTAATTTACTATTCATAAAAATAGTGCTCCCAGCGAGTGACTTTCTCAACATGAATGCTCATTTTTTCTTCCAGTTTCTACACCGCAGCCCTTCTCAGAGCCCCCACATCCAATGGTCTCCTGACATGTCTCCTGCCCCTTACTTCCTTCATCAATATCCACTGCTCTGTCCCTGTAGTGCCACTCTAACTTGGTATTTTACAGCACAGGGTGTTGGTATGTAACCACAAAACAGCCAAGCAAAGTCAGGGACCATAATTGAGAGCTAGTACCTTTATTATAGCCCTTCTTATATTCGACCCAAAAAACCAAACCAAACCCACAGCCATGGAGTTGATTCCAACTCATAACAACCCCGTAGGGTTTCCAAGTCTGTAAATCTCTACGCAGGCGGACTGCAACATATTTCTCCTGTGGAGCTACAATCGAGTGCTTTAACCACTGTGCCACCAGGGTTCCTTTCCTATTGTACTGTATTTATTTTTTACATCTCCCTACCCTTCTAACCCTGAGAGCCTCAAAGCTAAGATCATTTTAATGTTTTTATCCACATGACCGATCTTCTTAGAACAGTAGATCATCTATAATAGTTTTTCAATAAGTATTTATTGTATGGATGAATACATATCCACGTTATTAATTGGGCTGAGCTCTATGGGGGCACAAATATACGCATTTTTCTCCTCCAGTCACTGTCATCAAACATGCGCTACCAGATCTCAATTATAAATAATTATTCTAGATCATTAAGAGCCACAATCAGCTACTTTAAAAGTCTAGTAAGTGTAAGGAGCCCCGGTGGTGCAATAGTTAAGAGTTCGGCTGCTAACTGAAAGGTCAGCAGTTCGAATCCACCAACTGCTCTTAGGAAACACTATGGGGCAGTTCTACTTTGTTTTATAGTGTCACTATGAGATGGAATCGACTCTACGGCAATGTGTTTTGCATTTAGTACACCTAAATTGAAACTTCCAGCTCGAACTTTTCTCTTCCCAGAGTCTCAGAGAACAAGGGAATGTGACCTGTTCTGCCTCTCCTCCTCCTTTCCCCTTCACACTTCCTTTCCCCATTATTATGCTACTTCTAAGGAGCACTAGTGGTACAAACGGTTAAGTTCTTGGCTGCTAACCAAAAGGTTGGCAGTTTGAACCCACCCAGTGGCTCTACAAAAGAAAGCCCTGGCAATCTGCTTCTGTAAAGATTTTTTTATCACATGGGACTTCTTCGACTCAAAATCAACTCGAGGGCACATAACAACAACAACATGCTGCTTCTGGATGCTCCAAGATCTGTGCAGGAAGCAGGAAAACAAGGAAAGAGCAAATGTTGACTTAGCTGATGATTTTAGTACCGGTAGTCCCCGACTTATGACATATTTGAGTTACGACAAGTTGCACTTATGCCTGTTAGTATATCTGGAACATTGCATCTTCCTGGGAGGAAGTTATGGGAAAATTCATGCAGGGGATATAGAAAAAATTGCTAAGTTACATGAACACACTCCAAGCATTTGATCAGGATAATATAATGGAGGAGATCAGTGGAAAATCATTCATATAAGAAGAACACTGAATTTAGAACTTGATATCAGCAATGTAAAACAGCTCATAGGTCAGGAGGAAGGGGCATTCATAGATCAAGACTCAATGGGTTTTAAAAAGGAAAGAAATACTGAAGAAGAAAGAAATAATGTGAAACAGGAAGGAGAGAAATTGTCAAAAAAATTTTTACAGTGAAAGGATTAGCTGGATTTTTTTCTAAATGACATCAAGGACTTCAATTGCTTAAAAACATGGGCTCAAACACTGATTGCTTTGCTAACGTCAGTAGACAGATTTGGGAAGTAGTGAGATGTTACTGCAAATATATATGATTAAAAAAAGAAAAGAACCATACAGACAACACTTACTAATTTTCTGACTAGAAAGGCCATCCCCACTCTCAGAGATAATCCAGATGATCCAGAACCTTCCACAAGTGGAGTTATTACTACAACTGACAAAATGCCAATGCCATCCAACTCTTCTTCACCAGCAGAGTAAATTTTTATGATTTGTGTATTTTTTATGTATGTATTATATTTGTAAGTTTATATGTAATGTTCCCAACTCCCAAAGACAAATGCAGATTGGATTTATAGAGATATTGATAATAAAAGGCAATAGTGAAAACATAAAAAAATGAGGTATTCAGCTTGTATTTGAATTAACTTACAATGGAGTCATGAGAACTGTACCCCGTTGTAAGTCAGGGACTACCTGTAGTTCCCTCTTGCTATGTTGGATGGCCATGATACCTTCTGTTCAGCAGCTGTCTAAATGCTGCTTTTTCATGGGCATGTCTGCGAATTCTTTGGAGACCATTATGGAGCTCTTTACACTACCCACTCTCCCCATGTGAGTAATGTCATTTCAAATTACTATGACACTCATTCGGATCCTGTACCCTGCTCCTCCAAGCCTAGCAATCAAGCCTGGAAACTGCCCTCTAAAGAAGGGTTGAATCATTAAATCCAACCTAGCTCAAGCCTGACTGCCTTCTGCAGCTTCTGCTCCCTAGTGCAGATTCCTGCTTCCTTGCCATGTCAAAGATGGGGAGGACAGGCTGCCCACTGCTGCCTTCTATCCTTGCTCTGCCATTTTGGTCAGCTCTGCACGACTCACGCCTGCAAATTCTCCAGGCATGAAACGGACCAGTCAGGCATTGTCATACTGTCTTAAAGATGACATAATTCCATCTATAAAGTGCTTCTGCACTATTGGAATACCAGACAAATAGGCAATTGTAGTATAATGTGATACATGTAATAATAGATGCAAACATAGGAAGTTTTGGGGACACGTAGGAGAGAGCATGTAACCATGACAAATCCCGTCATGACACTCTGGCTGTGAAAATATTGAAAAACCTCATCCAGTGCGCTGGTAGATAACTACTTCTCCAAGCTTCCTGAAAATCCTCCCCTGATCCTAGATGCTCTTTCTCCTCTGCTTCACCCAGAACTCCAAATTCCCCAAGATCCAAGTACTAAAGAGTACATTTCTGGTACTTCAGGGGCCTCAGGATCCCATGTCAGTACTAAGTCTTTTCTGATTACTTCATTCCTGTGCCTTACTAGTTGTGAAAATATTTTCAACATCACCACCGAACCTATTTTGAGAGGTGCGGAAGTATGTTAGTTTCCTACTACTGCCAACAAATTACCACAAATTTAGCAGCACAAAAAACAACCACCATTTATGATTGCAGTTCTGTAGGTCAGAATTACAAGTACAATCTGACTCAGGTGGGTCTTGGTCTCACAAACATGAAATCAAAGTGTCAACAGGGCTGTGTTCCTTTTGTAGACCATGGGGGAGAATCTGCTTCCAGCTCATTGGTTATTGACAAATTCAGTTCCCTGTGGTTCCAAGACTGAGGTGCTCCTTTCCTTGCTGGCTGTAAGCCAAGAGTTGTTCTCAGCTTCTAGAGGCTGCCTACATTCTTTGGCTTGAGGCTTCTTCCTCCTATCTTCAAAGCCAGCAATGGTGGTCAAGTCCTTCTCACTCTTTGGATCTCTCCCACCTCCCCATTGGCCTCATCTCTCCAGCTTTCCTCCCTCACCACATTTCTCTGTCTCCAGCCAAAGAAGGCTCTCTGATCTTAAGGGCTCAAGTGATTAGATTGATCCCATCTAGATAATCCAGGACAATCTCTTTATCTTAAATCTGCAATTTTGATTACATCTGCAAGGTTCCTTCACAGTAATGACTAGATTAATGTTTGGAAAATGAGGGTACATCACCCCTAAGGGCAGGTAGTGGGAAATGTTTAGAATTCTGCCTACTAGAGGATCTACATACAGTCTTAATTGAGATCCAAAGGCAGGGAGACGGGAATAATAAAGAGAAAGAAAGTGCTCCAGAAAGAAGCTGGTTATTCATTAGCCCAGAGAAAGTCTTATATATTTGGTGCTCTGGAAAGAGTTTAATATGGCTGGAATAGACAGTGCAAGATGTAGGGCAATGGGAGGTAAGGCCATGTTATAAAGAGCGTCCCATCCTAAGAAATTTGGTCTTCATTCTCATTGGTTTGCTGCTATCTTTTTTATTTTTTTTTTCCCCACATGTAGGATCATTTTCTCTAGCTCCATAATTTCACCCTCTAAGTTCACAATTAGAAATATGTTTCTCTCCTAAATTTTGATAAAAAACAACAACAACAAAAAAAAAAATCCAAACCTATTGTCGCCCAGTCCATTCTGACTCATAGTGACCTTATAGGACAGAGTAGAACAGCCCCATAGAGTTTCCAAGGAGCACCTGGGGAATTTGAACTGCTAGATCTTTTGGTTGAAAGCCGTAGTTCTTAACCTCTATACCATTAGGGTCTCAGGTTTCTAAATTAGCAGGGTAGGAGCAAAAGGGGCTTCTGGTTAGTTCTCAGGTAATCAAGAAATCCCATCAATGACATGTTCACCAGGTACCCTCATTTTTTTTTTTAAGTGAGATGTTATTATTCTTACAGCACCAGAGAAGCAGTGGACAGCATACGTAAGTCTGCTAAATTGTTTGCATAATTGAAATTATTCACTTTTTACCCTGAGAAATAGGGAGAAGAGACACTTGCCTAAATTTTCACAATAAGAGAAAAAGTGAATTCCATTTCTAGTGGTCCATTATTATTTGGGATGGGGGAGGTGGGGAAACCCTGGTGGCATAGTAGTTAAGAGTTCAGGTGCTAACCAAAAGGTCAGCAGTTCAAATCCACCAGATGCTCCTTGGGAACCCAGTGGGGTAGTTCTACTCTGTCCTGTAGAGTCCCTATGAGTCGGAATCAACTCGAGGCAACAGGTTTGATTTTGGTTCGGGGAAGGTGAACAGTAAATTTTAGAGTTATAATTTTCTTCTGATTTTAACATAATGCAGATTCATTATAAAATCTGTAAAACACAAAAGAAAGAAGCTATAATTTACTTGTTATTAAGATATAGCATTATGAGATTTATAAAGGATCTATTTAAAAGATATTATTAAAGAGATATATGGGTTGTTAAAATATAGACTAAAATAAAATTTAGAGTATTTTCTTTCTGATTTTTCTATATATATTGGTTGATTATATCCTTCCATTCTTATGCCTAATTTGAGTTTATTTCTGTTTTCTTTCTACTTTTTGTCTGACTAGATCTGTCAGGATTTTATATACGATATAGGAAGCTTTGATGGAGCAGCGGTTAAGGGCTCAGCTGCTAACCAAAAGGTGAGTGGTTTGAACCCACCACCCCTTCCTCTTGAGAAAGATATGGTGATCTGCCTCCTTAAAGATTAACATATTTTATAATTTTCTTTAAAAAGATAACTCCTGATGCTATTTATATTCTTTTATTATTTACTGATAAGTACTCTTGTCTTAAACATATTCTTCTACTTCCTTTTCATAAATTTGTTATTGCTCTTCTACTAAACATTTGAGTGAAATCTTTATTATTACCTTTAGGATTCAATAATAAAAAAGATTTAAGATTACAAATTATCCTTGGAGTAGAATTTTAATGCTTCTCCAGTGTTCAGACATAATGTCCTCGGTGCTATTAATACTATTACTTTCCAAATAATTTGTAATTAATTTTTGTTTGTTTAGTTTTCTCTTTGATGCAGGAGTTATTTAAAAGACTAGTTCCATATTTTCATTTCTATTCATTTTTTAGTTTATTATGATGTTTTTGAATTATATTTTCAAAAATAATTTCTGAGTGATTTACTTTCTAGATGTTTTTAATTTCTACCATTGCATCTCTACTTCCGCACGTTGCTTTCTTTTGTTGCATAAGAAATTACCATAAATGTCATGCTGTAAAATGAAGAACATTTATCACCTCATCTCAGTTTTTATGAGTCAAGAGTCCAGGTGTGGCTTAGCAGGGTCCTCTACTCAGAGTCTCATAAGGCAGCAATGTAGGTGTTTTGGGGGCTGTAGTCTCATCAAAAGTTTAAGGTCCTCTAAGCTCACCTGCTCATTGACAGGATTAATTCCTTAGAGCTATAGAATTCATGATGTCTTGCTTCTTCAAGGCCATCAGGAAAATATCTTTAGGAAGGATCAAGCCCCTCTTTAATGTCTGCAATTGATTAAGTCAGGCCGTTAGATAATATCCCTTTTGATTAACTCAGAATCAGCTGATATGGGACCTAAATCATACCTGAAAAATTCCTTCTCTTTTGCTATATAACACATTCTACTCATGGAAACTCCCACGTGTCTGTCAGTTTGTCATCCTGTGGGGGCTTGCATGTTGCTGTGATGCTGGAAGCTATGCCACCGGTATTCAGATACCAGCAGGGTCACCCATGGAGGACAGGTTTCAGCTGAGCTTCCAGACTAAGACAGACTAGGAAGAAGAACCCAGCAGTCTACTTCTGAAAAGCATTAGCCAGTGAAAACCTTATGAATAGCAGTGGAACATTCTCTGATACAGTGCTGGAAGATGAGCCCCCCAGGTTGGAAGGCACTCAAACGATGACTGGGGAAGAGCTGCCTCCTCAAAGTAGAGTCGATCTTAATGACGTGGATGGAGTAAAACTTTCGGGACCTTCATTTGATGATGTGGCAAAACTCAAAATGAGAAGAAACAGCTGCGAACATCCATTAATAATTGGAACCTGGAATGTACGAAGTATGAATCTAGGAAAATTGGAAATTGTCAAAAATGAACTGGAACACATAAACATCGATATGCCAGGCATTAGTGAGCTGAAATGGACTGGTATTGGCCATTTTGAATCAGACAATCACATAGTCTACTACGCTGGGGATGACAACTTGAAGAGGAATGGTGTTGCATTCATCGTCAAAAAGAACGTTTTAAGACCTATCCTCCTACCCTGAAGTACAACGCGGTCAGTGATAGGATAATATCCATACACCTACAAGGAAGAACAGTTAATACAACTATTATTCAAATTTATGGACCAACCACGAGGTTGAAAGATGAAGAAATAGAAGATTTTTATCAGCTGCTGCAGTCTGAAATTGATTGAACGTGCAATCAATATGCATTGATAATTACTGGTGATTGGAATGCGAAAGTTGGAAACAGAGAAGAAGGATCAGTAGTTGGGAAATATGGCCTTGGTGACAGAAACAATGCTGGAGATCAAATGATAGAATTTTGCAAGACCAACTACTTCTTCATTGCAAATACCTTCTTTCACCAACATAAACAGCGACTATACACATGGACCTCACCAGACAGAACACACAGAAATCAAATTGACTACATCTGTGGAAAGAAACGAAGGAAAAGCTCAATATCATCAGTCAGAACAGGCCAGGGGCCGACTGTGGAACAGACCATCAATTGCTCACATGCGAGTTCAAGCTGAAACTGAAGAAAATCAGAGCAAGTCCACAAGAGCCAAAACATAACCTTGAGTATATCCCACCTGAATTTAGAGACCATCTGAAGAATAGATTTGATGCGTTGAACACTGGTGACCAAAGACCAGAAGAGTTGTGGAATGACATCAAGGACATCACCCATGAGGAAAGCAAGGGGTAATTGAAAAGACAGGAAAGAAAGAAAAGACCAAGACGGACATCAGAGGAGACGCTGAAACTTGCTTTCAAATGTCAAGCAGCTAAAGCAAAAGGAAGAATTGATGAAGTAAAAGAACTGAACAGAAGATTTCAAAGGGCAGCTCGAGAAGACAAAGTATTATAATGACATGTGCAAAGAGCTGGAGATGGAAAACCAAAAGAGAAGAACACGCTCAGTGGTTCTCAAGCTGAAAGAACTGAAGAAAAAATTCAAGCCTCGAGTTGCAGTAGTGAAGGATTCTGTGGGGAATATATTAAATGACTCAGGAAGATTCAAAAGAAGATGGAAGGAATACACAGAGTCATTATACCAAAAAAATTAGTCTATCTTCAACCATTTCAAGAGGTGGCATATGATCAGGAACTGAAGGTACTAAAGGAAGAAGTCCAAGATGCTCTGAAGGCATTGGCGAAAAACAAGGCTCCAGGAATTGATGGAATATCAATTGAGATGTTCCAACAAACGGATGCAGCACTGGAGGTGCTCACTCACCTATGCCAAGAAATATGGAAGGCACCTTCCTGGCCAACTGACTGGAAGAGATCCATATTTATGCCTATTCCCAAGAAAGGTGATCCAACCGAATGTAGAATTATACAACAATATCATTAATATCACATGCAAGCAAAATTTTGCTGAAGATCATTCAAAAATGGCTGCAGCAATGCATTGACAGGGAACTGCCAGAAATTCAGGCTGGTTTCAGAAGAGGAAGTAGAACCAGGGATATCATTGCTGATGTCAGATGGATCCTGGCTGAAAGCAGAGAATACCAGAAGGATGTTTACCTGTGTTTTATTGACTATGCAAAGGCATTCGACTGTGTGTATTATAACAAACTATGGATAACATTGGGAAGAATGGGAATTTCAGAACACTTAATTGTGCTCATGAGGAACCTTTACATAGATCAAGAGGCAGTTGTTTGGACAGAACAAGGGGATACTGATTGGTTTAAAGTCAGGAAAGGTGTGCGTCAGGGTTGTATCCTTTCACCATACCTATTCAGTCTGTATGCTGAGCAAATAATCCGAGAAGCTGGACTATATGAAGAAGAACGGGACATCAGGATTGGAGGAAGACTCATTAACAACCTGCGTTATGCAGATGACACAGCCTTGCTTGCTGAAAGTGAAGAGGACTTGAAGCACTTACTAATGAAGATCAAAGACCACAGCCTTCAGTATGGATTGCACCTCAACATAAAGAAAACAAAAATCCTCACAACTGGACCAATGACCAACATCACAATAAATGGAGAAAAGATTGAAGTTGTCAAGGATTTCATTTTCCTTGGATCCACAATCAACACTCATGGAAGCAGTAGTCAAGAAATCAAAAGACGCATTGCATTGGGTAAATCTGCTGCAAAGGACCTCTTTAAAGTGTTGAAGAACAAAGATGTCACCTTTAAGACTAAGGTGCTCCTGACCCAAGCCATGGTATTTTCAATCACATCATATGGATGTGAAAGCTGGACAATGAATAAGGAAGACCGAAGAAGAATTGACATCTTTGAGTTGCGGTGTTGGTGAAGAATGTTGAATATAACAAGGACTGCCAAAAGAATGAACAAATCTGTCTTGGAAGAAGCACAACCAGAATGCTCCTTAGAAGCAAGGGTGGCGAGACTGTGTCTTACATACTTTGGACATGTTGTCAGGAGGGATCAGTCCCTGGAGAAGGACATTATGCTTGGCAGAGCACAGGGTCGGAGGAAAAGAGGAAGACAAGGTGGATTGACGCAGTGGCTGCAACAATGAGCTCAAGGATAACAACGATTGTAAGGATGGCTCAGGACCGGGAGTATTTCATTCTGTTGTGCGCAGGGTCGCTATGAGTCAGAACCAACTGGACGGCATCTAACAACAACAACAAAAGTCAGGGGAATGACATCCATCATGTTCATAATTCCTTCCCATACTCAAGGGGAGGTTATACAGGACATGTACAACAAGAAGCAGGAGTCATGGGGAGCATCTGAGAATTCTGCATACCACATTACTTATTTTGTATAATTTTTATTTTAATATAAGTATTTGTCTTGAGGTCATTGGAAAGGTGGCAAGAAAGTAAAATAAATAAATAAATATTGAAAAATGTGGCTAGATGATAAGAAATTAGCAGTGATTCTGACCAAGTCGTAGGACCAGTGAGACCCTAACTGGCATTCAGGACCAACCAAACGGAATGCCTGATCACTTGGTTTAGGACCCAGATGAACTATACCGGAGTAGTAAGGATGAATTATACATGAATACTCTGTGGAGGAGATGCAAAAATCCTAAATAAATAATACAAAATGAATCCAGTGATCCATTTTTATTCAGAATGTAAGTTTGGTTTAGCATACGAACTAGTTTTAAGTCTGGCTTGACACCTTCTGTATGTAAGACATTGAGCAAGTTACTTGACTTCTGTAGTATCTCAGGCACATCTTCTTTAAAAAGGTGACAATAAAGTCTATCTCAGAAGGCTCTTAGGAGGATTGACAATGTAACATAACAGGTAAAACTCCTAGTATAGGGCAGGGCACATGATGCCTACATGACCTCTCTCAGGCAACCCCCAAACCCCAGGCAGTGTGCCCCTTTGAGGACTGACGCCACACTTCGTTGCATCTAGATCCAACTCTACAACACATTAGCAAGCCATGTTGGTTTGCTAAAGATTTCAAACACATGTTTCAAAGGAGTTTAATACTACATGCAGCAAAACCCTTTTTCTATATTCCCATCACCCAATTCTCCACCCAAAATTGCTTTCCAGGCACCAGCAGCTTCATCTCAAAGCTTATTCCATTTGCATGCTGACAGCATACATTGCGGACTGTCAGAAAAAATTATCCAAAACCTGAATATATGGCAGAGGTGGGTGCCATGACATTTCAATGCCATACGGAGGCAGAGGCCAAGAAAAAATCACCTAGAAAAGTGTACTGAGTTTAACTCACTATTTCTATCAAATAAAGTGTGAAGTTTCCGTGCTAACTTGTAAATTTTTACCTCTTAGATAACATTTCTATTTGGTCAAACACATAACCCCGAAGTTTTATGGCCGTGTTGGAATTAACCAGCTTTGTATCTAACCCAGCAATGTTACTCTAAAACCAAAACCAAACCTGTTGCCATCCAACCGATTCTAACTCATAGTGATCCTATAGGGCAGAGTAGAACTGCCCCATAGGGTTTCCAAGGAGTGGCTGTTGGATTCGAAGTGCTAACCTTTTGGTTAGCAGCCAAGCTCTTAACCACTGTGCCATCAGAGCTCCAATATTGCTCTATGCTCATATCTACATCTAACTTTAAACTTCTTTAATGTTGTTTAAATCAATTGTAACATTTTATTTGTACCCCATTAATGAATGAGTTAAACAAAATTTTGACATGTGCTTATTTTATATTTACTTGAGAGTCACGACTTTAACTTTTTGATACTTAAATGTTAATATTCTTTAATTAACAGAAATTTAAAAACCTTGAAATTAGCCTTATGACATCCATTCTTAAAAATCAATTTTTCCACCAACTATTGTTTTCTGAAAATAGCCCTTACTGATTCCAGAACCCTTTTGGGGGGACTTCAGGGATTCCACAGTTAGGGAAATAAAGTTTTTGCCTTATCATCGTCATATCATTTTCTATATTTGCATATTATCCTGTAATAGTAACAATCTTACCTTCCTAATCTCCCTTTTTCTCCTGTAATTATTTCCTGTGTAAGCCCCTTTTCTCTCTAAACTTGAATGGTTGAAGATCTACTCTCCTCTCCTCCCTTTTTTTTTTTGCCTCTACTCTTTGCTTTGTAGCACCATTATACATGGTGAGGGGGCATCGGTAGCTCAGAGGGCTATTCATTCCGTGTTACAAGGCAAAGAAGTCTCACACTTCCTCTATCATGAGCTTATCAAAGCAACTCAAGTTCTTAACTTCCAAGTGATCCAGTCCAGCTCCTAGGAAACAATCAAAAGCATCAGGGCTATACGAAAGTACCAAGATGCAAAGTCAAAAAGGCTCATATCTGGGGAACAGTTGATTACCCATGGCAATTACCCCTATCCTATAATGTGTGTGTGTGTGTGCGTATTTCAACTTTATGACCTGGGACTGGGTAGGAGGTAAAATGAGGTTGTTGTGTGTAGTTCAGCCTATTTCTTCAAACATTCTGAATTATAATTAGCTTTGATTTTTACATCTATTCATAATGATAGCAGAGGGCATCACACAACAGAAAGGGGGTTGCAAGCTTTCCACTTAGCAATTAATTCTATTATTAAATGCTAAGAAAAAAATAAGTGCCTGCCAGCTGTAGCTTTATTATGTTTTCCCAGATACAATAATGAGAAGGCTGTGAAAGTATATTATTTATTTCTCTCTCCCCCTACCCTTGTAGCATCAAAAAAAAAAAAAAAAAAATCCAGTGATTGTTCCTTCCCTGTGAAAATAAAATGTTTCTGCTATGTGAGGGTGGCTGGGACAGAGCATAAAGATGGTGGTAAGTACCAAGTGGAATAAGTCTTCATCTTCTTCTTATTTATTCATTTGAAAAATGGAGCATCTACCCTGAGCCTGAGCATATGTGAAGCAAAATGGGGATTAAAAAATATCCAACTTGGTGCCTCCTCTGTAGAAAGTTATACAGAGAAGGGTCAAGAGACATGTAAATATCTGAATCAAAATAAAATATGATAAATTTCATAGCAGCAAAGGTGAAATGAAGACAGGTCTCTGGGAGCACCAAAGACAAGGTGGCTAGTTGTAATAATCTCTGAATTTTGGTGGAGATATCAATCATCAGTCAGCAAATAGCTATCGAGTGCCTTCTGCTAGTACCATGCCTGGCCAATGATAGCTTCTCAATAAATACGGAATGAATCTGAATCTGATCTAGATTCCTGCTACAATCCAGCTTTCCTTGAACACATGATGAAACAGAGAATGAGGGTACATTATAATTTTCAATTCATCCTTCAGGTTTTACTACACTCACACACACTATAGGGTAGGGGCAATTCCCACTGGTAATCAGATCTAGTTTGATTCATATAGCATGTCACCTGCCAGGTTCTGCAGACCATTTGAAATTGTGATCACTACTCTCAATGATGCCCACATCTAGGCTGAATAACACAAGGTCCTATGTACATGGGTTTGGGGGAGAATTGATTTAGTGCAAAGACAATAATCTCCAAATTAATCTCCCTATCACAAATCTCTTTCTGTTGAATGCTTTCTCCCACACTGACAATGATTAACCCTTCAGCATTGTGTTTAGTGATTATATTACTTCTCTACCTAAAGTCCTTCAAAAGTTCTCTCTTTTCAACTATTGCAACCTCCCTCTCCATTCTCACACACTACTGGTCTATGCTTCAGCCACACTAAACTACTTTCCAATTTTGAATCATGCCCTACATATTCAAAATTACATACCTAGGCACTTAGTCTTTTCTTTGCTGGGAATGACCTTCTCAGAAGTTTCCAAATAGCAAGCTTCCTTCAAAATACAATGATAAACGTTGCAAAGTATTCCCTGGTTGGCAGCTCAGGAAGCTGATGGCTCTATCTGAGTTCTCAGAGCTGTTTTGATGGCTCCCTTTGTTATATAATAATTTCTTCACTTTTCTTCCTATTTATAAGTTCCTCGAGAGAAGACATCCGTGCAGAACCTTGTAGCACAGGACCTGGCAAACATGGCACTTGTGGCAGACACAGCCCTCCCTCCCTCTTATCCTTCCTTCCTTCTTAATTTCTCTACTTTCCCTCCTTCTTTGAACAGAAGCTCAGTTTAGTTCAGAGCAGAAATGAAACCACCTACAAATGCAGAGAGTTTGGGCTAAAGAAATATAGTCAGAAACCCTTTGTTAAAGGGAAAGGCAAAGTCTTCTTAGGAGAAACCCTTTGCTCTTTAGCCTAGATTTTAGATGCACTCTCTGGAGTGTGGGCCTCACTGAGGATGGGGCCAGATCCTCTGCCCAAAGCTAATGGGGCAGGACTGCCATGCCCAAGGGGCAGAAAAACAGAGCTTTCCGGGGCTGAGGGAATAGGGTCACCACTCAGATGGAATAGGGCCACCCAAATTCAAGAGAGCAGAGTTGCTGCTCCAGTAGGCCTGAAAGGCAGAGCTGAAGCCCAGAGTTAAGGGACCTTCACCCAGAATCCTGAGAGTGTACTTTCGAAGCAAATGACTTGTATTCTAGATTTCACAGATGTAGAGGAATTTTTGGAATTTGGGCTTGGAGTTGATTTAAGACATTTGCTATGATATGATGGGGTCAATGTGTGTGGCATGCGGCAAGGACATGAATTTATGGGGGCCAGAGAGTGGAATGTTATGGATTAAATTGTGTCCCCTCAAAGTGTGTATCAACTTGGCTAGGCCATGATTCCCAGTATTGTGTGGTTGTCTTCCATTTTGTGATCTGATGTGATTTCCCTCTGTGTTGTAAATCCCACCTCTAGATGTTTATGAGTTATGTTAATAAGGTAGGACTCAATCTACAGGATTAGGTTGTTTGTTGAGGCAATCTCTTTTGAGATATAAGACAGATTTGAGCAGAGAGGATGAGGACTTCCTATCACCAAGAATGAAGAACCAGGAGGGGAGTGTGTCCTTTGGACCTGGGGTCCCTGCACTGAGAAACCTCCTAGAAGAAGAAGAGCTGGCAGAGAAAGAAAGCCTTCCCCTAGAATTGGTGCCCTGAATTTGGCCTTGTAGCCTCATAGACAAATTACTTCATCAAGTTACAATTCCCCAAATTGTCAATTTACACTCTTGAGCAAAGAAGTTTAAAAGAAAAGTCTTCCTACTTAAATCTCTTAAGGGATTTCTAAAACAGACAAATGTTCTATGTCTCCTGAGGTGCCAACTTCATCTGTTCTGAGTATGAATGGGAAGGGTATTCAAATATAGGTGAGAAAGAGAGGAAGAATGATTGGGATGGAATTATGAACAAAATAAAAGTCTAAAAGAAGAAAAAAGAAAAATGTGTTGAGACCTCGGGGCTAGGTGATTTTTTTTTTTTATTGTTGTTCTGAGTGGAATAATGTACAATTAAATATAGTGCCAATATATTTCCCAGTAGAGTTTTGAAAAAAATTACAGAGCAAAATTGACCAAATTAGAATTTTCTGATTTTTTTTCCGAGCAGGAAAAAAATTATGTTGTATACTTTTGTGGAATACATTAAAAAGTGTTTAGTGAGTTTTAAGGAGATCTGTGCTTCAAAATAACTTCCAGTTCATGGACAAGTTGGGAAATATAAAGTTTTGTACAGGAAAATTATTTTCAACTAATCAATGGCAAGAGTAAGCTTAAGGGGTTTTCTTAAACTTTTAATGGATTTTTGGAGAAAGCAATCTAGGTAGATACGCTCAGCATAATGCACTTGAAACAACAAGTTGACCACATTGAGAATTTAGTCAGAGTTACCTAAATATAAGTTCAAATTCCAACTTTACCACTTATTAATCGAGTGATCTCTTATAACTCTTTGAACTTCAGGTTACCATTTTAAAAATGGTACAAATGCTAACATAAGAGATTTCTGTGGAGGTTTACAGAGATAACCCATGTAAAGCACCTAGCAAAAAGCGGTATAATGTGGAGACTCAACGCACTATTTTTTTTTACTTACTTTTTTTCTTAGCCTCTATAATTCTACACTTGGGAGGGCACCAGAATTGATGTAAATGGAGAGTACCTTCATCAGTCTCCTCTCTGTGATGCTTTCTTTAGTCTTCACATACCATCCACATAGAATAAGAGACACACACACACACACACAAAGGAACACACTCACACTCCCTAAAGCATCCACGGTATTTCCTTTCTTTTTCAGATAATAGATTTCATAACAGGAAAAACAATTTTCTTTCTTTCTTTTCTTCCTGTTTTGAGTATTTGACTTCTAGGGCTTTCAATCTTTGCTGATAATTTACTGATGCGTTAATGTGTTAAAAGGAAGTTATTAAAAACTACTCTGCAGTAACCTCCTTCTAGGTAATACAGAGAAAGGCTGCATTTTTGATGTTTGGCTGTGGAAAGCTTTTAAGTATTCACCCCTCCCCTTTCCTCTTGGCCCCACATCTGGGCAACTTGATAAGAGCCCATGCTTGTGCCCTAAATCCCTCAGCTGATGGAAATTTTAAACTACACAAGCCTCTGACCCAGAGGGCACCCCTACCCTGGCTCCAGTCCTTAAACACAGTAAAAACCCAAAGCCATTTGGCCCTCCCTTGCTCTTCATTCAATCCTGCTGAAACTTGAGTCTTTCTGCTTTGAGGATCCTTTCACCATTTACTATGCAATAAATTTTATTTCGTCTCCATTGGTGCCTAAATGTCATTAATGCCAACATCTATAAAATCCCAGGAAGGGGCTGCCTAGTGAACTACAGGGATGCTAGATACATGCTGCTCTCCCCTCAAATACTGAGATCTGTGTTTCCAGGTGTTTAATTAATTATCTGAACTTTGTTCACTCTACCTACCACAGAGATTTTACAATGTTGTTTCTCTGTCTTCAATATTCTACTTCCCTCACTACCTGCCTCCCTGACTCTTCACTCAGACTCAAGCATCTCTTTTTAAGAAAACTTGGCTTGAGTTCCCCAGCCTAGGTCCAATTCTTTTGTCACAAATCCTCGTAGATCTCCGTTTGCACTGAAATTGCATAAGGTAATTTGTAATTACATAGTTATTAGTATGAGTATTTGATTAAATTTTCCTCCCCTCATTTGATTACCAGCTCCATATAGCTGGGGCAGCTCTGAACATGCTCTCCACCGTTTACTTAACACTTAACACAGTTTGCCTAGTACCTAGCATAGTACGTGGTGTGTAGATGAATGCGGAAATAACTTTAGTATTAGGCATTAGAATATATCGATGCCCTGAGTAGATATTGCCCTTGCCCTCTGTGTGTGTATACATAGAAACAGAGATAGACTTAGAAATAGGGATAGAGTGGATATATATGGATACAGTTACAGACACAAATAGAGGTACAGATATAGATATATAAAATAAGAAATCACAGTAAACCTACTATTTCTTACTCTCTTGCATAAAGATCATTTACTGCCCTTAAATGAGCCTCACATTGGCCCAAGAAACTTATGAAAGGGACATAAAAAAAAAAAATAGCAGGGAAAAATAAAAACTGAGTTTTGGAGGCAGAGAATTGAATGTAGTTCCTCATTTAGACATTTACAGGTGGTGTGATTATGGGCAAGTTACTTAAACTTGGTTAGACCCAGTTTTCTCATCTATAAAATAGAAATTATTAAACTACAACAAGATGTCATTGTGGAACTTGAAATTTTAAATGTAAGCATACTTTAATAAAACATATGAAGCACGTACTTAATAAATTGCGCCTATTTTAATTAAGCTGCCCTGTAATTGGGTTAATTTTCATAGCAGCTTTGATCTGTAAGTAAGAAACAAACATTAACAAACGGGCTTTGAGGGATTTGATTGAATCAAATGATACACCTTCGGAAAACTTAGCCTTCTTTTTGTAATTATTTTTAACTTATATATCAAAGACTTCTTAAACTCCCCTTTATAAATAAAACTTCATCTTCTTTATTAATGGTATTTAAAATTTACCTAAAATCAATGCCATAAGAATAACCAGAAACCTCCAAACTATATATTCTCCAGAAATTAAGGTAAACTTTGCCACCATGAGCTGGACATTCTCTCCTGCTCTTTAAGAATATCTGTTCCTAACTGACAATGCTTTTTCATCAGTGATTATCTACAGGTGCCTATAAGAGAAGACAAGAAACAGAGACAGCTCTGATGAAATTTCTAAGCGGGACATGTTGTTGGGATGCACCCATCTCTCAAACGAAATCACTCTACACTCAATTTCTCACATTTCAATTTGTACAATTCCTGAACTAAAAATCATAAGTTGTTCCACAGTCTTGTTATCAGCGTGCCATCCACAAGAGTGAAGCAGGCCTGGAAACCTGTTCATCTTCACTGAAGACACAATGGCCTCCTTTTACATAATCCACTGGTGGACCTGGACACTGAAATCCACTGCCTAGGAGACTATAAGCAGGGGAGTGTGGTGGTTTTGCACTGCATCAGTTTGGCTCAGCTGGGACCACTATTTCCAGATTCCTTTCCCTGAATGAAGTTTGGCTACAAAAAAAAAAAACTGCATGCAGTTTGGAAGCCAGAAAGGAAGAGCAGCCATCTCTACACTTGGTGCTGGGTGTGGGGTCAGGCACTCTTGCAGGTTAGGTACATCTTTGGTGATGTGTGGATGCACCTTGTGGATGCGAGACAGCAGCCTGGCCCACAGCTACTCCAGCTTCTGCGTGATCTTCTCCTTCAGCTTCTCTGAACCCTGGGTCAGGGACATGTGCAACTCTATGGTGAAGGGCCCTAGCTTATCCTGCACCCACGTCCCTGAGACTGAAAGTGGTGAGAGACAGATATGGGTCCCAGATTGTCTCAGAAGTTCCAATTTGTCCTCTTTGGTTCCAGTTCGCCCTCAAAAGTACCAACTTGTTCTTCCTTTCTCCCATCTCGCATCCTCATTTTGTTCTCATTTGCCAGCCGTGCTGACTTCAGGTTCAGCTTAGGACACAGAAACATCTGTCTTACCTACATAGGCTGCTTTACTAGCTCCTTCAACTGCATAAGCTCAATAATAAATTCTATATTGTATCTCTATAATAAATCTTTTATTCTATCTCACTCACAGTGAGTCTTGCTTCTCTGATCAAACTCTAGATGATCAAGAAATGGTCACACGTCAAGATCTTGTACACATGTCAAATGCAGAAATCTTGAGAAGGGTAGTTCAGGAGAATCTTTGCACAAGACAATGATCAGCCATATGTATTCTGATGAGAATGCCTGTTGCTGCGACCCCAACACTCTTGCATGAAGATTCAAAGATCATAAGGTTCTTTCTTAAGAAAGAAAGAACTGTTCGAACCTACTAGCTGCTCCTCAGAAACCCTATGGGACAGTTCTACTCTGTCCTAGAGGGTTGCTATGAGTCGGAATTGACTCGACGACAATGGATTTTATGGTTTTTAAGGTTCTTACTGTGAATGCATTTATTATGGAATCAATCAAGAAGGAAATTAAGGTCCCTAGGTCAGCATGGGAGACAGAGACCTAAGCAGCACAAGGTAGCACAGAAGAGGATAAAGAGAGGTAGCCATATGGAAGTAAGAGAGAGGATTGATACATGTTATTGGGGGAAGGGGTGCTGGGCTTAACTATGTTTTAAAATTGGAGCTATAAGGTCAAGATGACCTACTTCTTTTAAGAAAAAAAAAAAAATGAGTCCCCAAGGGTCATGCTAGTTATGTTTATTTCTCAACATCTTATAAGCAACATGTCACAAAGTTGTATATTTTCTAACTTAGTATAATATCTTGATTTTACCCCTTCTTCCCATATCCATGTTTATGCTGTAATTTAGTCCCTCATTTCCTTTTATCTGAGCTACTATAAAAACACCTACGCTAGTCTCCTCGTCCCAGTCTGTCTGTCTTCTCTCTCATTTCATCTACCATACAGCACTGTAGTTCATCTTCCTTAAACACAGCTCTAGTCATGTCAGTAGAGCTCAATAATCTTTGATATCCTCCAATTATCTACTAAGTAAGCCACAGGTCTAGAAGTGGCATGATCTTTCCCAATCTATATTTCTAGCCTTCGTTCTAAGTGCAATCCTGTAGTAAGGCTGCTGTAGTCAAACCGAGCTCAATTTTTCTTCTGCCCAGAACACCTCTATATCAACATTTCTCCAGGTCCAAAGTTTATCTGCTCTTCAAGAACAAATGCAGAAACCTTCCCTAACGCCCCAGGCTAGAAGCCAAGTTTTCGAAAACCCATATTATTTTGCCAATTCTAAATTAGATTTTTTTTTCTTTTTTTTGTATATTGTTCTGACTAGACAATGAGCTCCTTGAAATTAGGGCTTTATTGCACTTAGCTCACTTCTGACATATAAATGGTACTTCAAAAGTTGAAGGAATGAAACTATGTGGCGTTAACGTCAGTGTGATTTATGACATTTCTCCAGCTGATTGTTGGAGGTGAGACTAGTATACCTGCTAACTTAGGGAGAGCAGAGTGGCTTTGGTCTTATTTCACTTGATCGTTTTTTAAAAAATGATATAAATGTCTTCCCTGACAATAGAACTCAAGTATCATCTACATGCCATAGAACATAAATGACCTTAGGGGTCGCTTAGTGGTGCAATTGGTTCAGGTGCTTCATTGCTAACCAAAAGCTTGTTGGCTCAAGATCACCTAGAAGTGCATCGGAAGAAAGACTTGGTGATCTTCTTCCAGAAAATCAGCCATTGAAAATTCTATGGAACAGAGTTCTACCCTGACACATAGGGTCACCATGAGTCAAAATCAACTCCATGGCAACTGGCTTGTTTTTTATAATGACCCTTAAGCTATAATCGATTTGATATCCATAGACTGTAATTGTCTTTTCCAAGAAAAAGAAGATGAAGTTAAACATAAATTATCATTCTTTCAGCTGATAATTTGTTAAGCTATGTAAACTAGAGACTATTATCAGTAGGCAAAGAGCAAGGGCATGTGTGTGTCACATCTCATGGTTCCCTCTATATTGCATGACTTCTGGCATGTTCTTTCTTCTTCTATTATTCTCCTCCATCCTTTAAGCCTTAGTCTATGCCCACCTCTTCCTGTAAGCCTTCCCTCATGAACACAGGTAAAAAGACTTGAGGCCCTCCTTTAAACTCCAAAGCACTTCGTCTATCTTTATCATTTTTGACTTACTGTCATTTTTGTACCAAATTATATTAGTTACTTATTCCCCTAACAATTTTAGAGAAATCACTATGTTCTAGGAACTACAAGACCAGTAGAGACAGCAAATACTTAATAATATTTACTAAGCACAGTGCCAAGGGTTATAAAAGGATATGCACAGAGAACTTCAGGGTTAGAGAAATAGGTACTTAATCCAGTTCTGGTGTGAAAGAAAATCACAGATGAATTCGATCAATCAACTTCACTAGAATTAGGTTTATAAGGGCCTTAAGAATAATAATAATAAATAAAAATAAATAAATACACCCATTTAATTGTGCTTTTAAGTTTACTTTATGGTTTCACTTTAGTTTCTCTTAACTATGACTTAGTCATTGATGTGATCTTCCTTCCTCCAGTACCTTATATACCAAAACAACCAAACTTGTTGCCGTCAAGTTGATTCTGACTCATAGGACAGAGTAGAACTGCCCCATATGGTTTCCAGGGAGCATCTGGTGGAGTCGAACTGCTGAGCTTTTGGTTAGCAGCTGGGCTCTTAATCACTGCATCACCAGGGCTCCAGTGCCTAACATAGAGCATGGCAAATGATATTTCATAAGGATCCATTGGATGAAAAACTGACATTAGAAATTTTCCACTATAAAGTCATTGTATATACATTTTTTCTCTTATAAATAGGGAATGCAGTAAAATACAAATAAAGTGACAGACAGTTCATGTTATCATCAGAAACACAGCTGGCTAGAGGCAAATTGGTGAAATTTGTCCTGAATCATCCCTTACTAAACTCTTTTATCCCTCATTAATGCACCTATTTTCAACCTGTCCTCATCCCTCGTACATCATCCATTCTCTAAGCGTTTTTTTTTTTTTTTTTTTTGCCCAGTCTATACTTAAACTGGAAACCCAGGTGGTGTAGTGGTTAAGTCCTATGGCTGCTAACCAAAAGGGTGGCAGTTCAAATCCCCATGTGCTTCTTAGAAGCTCTATGGGGCCGCTCTACTCTGTCCTATAGGGTAGCTATGAGTCAGAATCAACTCGATGGTGATGGGTTTGGTTTGGTTTTTATACCTAAACTACCTTCAAAAAATATACTGGTATCTGTCATGTCTCATGGGGCCCTGGTTCAGAGCTTAGCTGCTAACCAGAAGGTCTGCAGTTCAAATCCATCAGTCACTACTTGGAAACCCTGTGAGGCAGTTCTACTCTGTCCTGTAGGGTCACAATGAGTTGGAGTCAATTTGATGGCAACTGGTTTTTGTTTTCGTTTTTGTCGTGTCTCAGGAGGATAGAGATATTTTATGAATTGTACTTGACATTAGGAGAAATTTCTGTACACATTAGAGAGTTGGGGAAGTATTTGGGGATATCAAGGGATATTTGATTTTCTTGAAGACACACCGCCAAAAGTACAATTAGATGATATAATCAATTCTGGAAGAACATCAACTGTCATAGTAATTAACCTTACTATGCTCAGATCCAATTTAATTGAAAGGAGGCCATGAGTCATAGTGCAATAGCAAAGTAGGTATCAAAAAGGAGAACACTTGTTTCCCCATGCAAATCACCCGACCATAGAGAAAACTAAGTTTCATTTCCTCAGCACTTATAACACCTTGCATAATTTCATTAAAAGAAATTCATTCATTCTTTGACTCATTTATTAGACATGTACTTATTGAGTGCCTACTTTTGACTAGTGCTGTCCTAAGCTGTGAAGATCTAACAGTGAACAAATGAGGAGAAAAAAAAGAAATCCCTGCCCTCGTGAAACTTGCATTCCAGTGGTAGTTGATGAAATTCTTTGATTTTTAGAAATAATCAGATTGAAAGCTCACATAGTTTGTCCAAGTCTTTTGTGCCCAATTATGACTTAGAATTCTAATGGATATTCCAACAAATTTTATGAGAGCATGTAAAGATTTGATTTAGCTATGCATAATGGAATGTGTGTCTAGTGCTCCTGGAAAAAAATGGAACTTTTTAAAGTGTTGATGAGAAGGCATTATATCACAAAAGAAGAGTGCTCAGGAAAGGTCCTTTAAATGCCTTTTGTGGGTTTTCCCTACTCTCTCCCTAATGGTTGGAAATTGTTTAATATGCTCTTTCTGGCCAAACATCTGTCAAATTCCTACTTTTACTTCATTTTAATTAGGAGTAAGGGCTAATACCCTTTTAATTAATTGCACATCTTTCCTCCTCTGTTCCTCTGAGGCTTCTTGCTCCAGTACATAACCCCTGAACAGAACTGCTGTAGAGTCAGGGAATCTGTTAATAAGAGGCCGTAAGGATAATACATACAGAAACTCATAAACACTTAGGTATTCAAATGTATTCACCTGTGATCATTCTAATTTAGCTGGAATTGGCTATCTTGAAAAACCATGCAATTCGCTCAGCAAGTTCCCATCAACGTCTTCCAATTCCCTTTTTGCCATACAAGGACTATTAAGACAAAGGAAGAAGCAACATTTTTCTACTTTTCTCACCATTACAGTCTTCATTCTCTTGAAACCGGGTAATGAACACATCACACGCATCATAGAACCCCTCTCCTGCCTGGTCCTTCTAAGAAAGCTAACTTCCAGACACTGAAACTCAACCTATGTGGTTCGTAGTTACTTATTTCATAAACCAATGTTTTCTTTGTTCACCAGTTTCCATAACTCTGTCCCTCTCCTTCACTAATTACATACAATCAGCCAATCATTCATGTTTAGTTTACGTTCTAAATAGCCCTCAAATTCTTGCCCCTCTTTATTCTCACTGTTCACGCCTTACTGCAGGACTGTTCTATCGCTTTTCTCAAGGTTTTCAAGAGTTTCCTAACTGATTTCTAAACAGCTTTATAAAGCCATAACCAGAGATCCTTCTAAAATACAAATCTTATCATAGTTTTTTTGTTTGTTTTTAAAACCTTTTAATGCTCCCCCCATTTTTTGTATAGGGAAGAGGTAGGCAGTGTACACCCTATAATAGCTCAGTGTGAGGGCACAAAATCCTGGCTCCCTCAACCTAAGGTAGGATGAGCCCTTAGGGCTGCCCCAGCCTTAGAGCTTCCCTGTGTGATTGGCTTTTCTTGCAATCATATTGCAGTTCATAACCTCCTTCTGACCAGTTCTTCATCCCCTCACAGGTGACCCTGCAGGAACTCCTCAAGAAATTACTGCATGCAAATCTTCATTTCGAAGATTTGTATCCAGGGAAACTCAGTCTAAGTGCCTTACTATTGCTATATTATATTGCTCAATTTTACACTCCCTGGTCATTAAAGGTGCTATCCACCTGGAATGCCTTTCCCCCCACTTACGCATGCTTACTTTTTTAAAGGATTTTTCTGATTTCTCCCTTAGCTGCCCTGAAATAGACCACACGCTCTTTGCACATCACGGTAGTATGTAAATGCTGTGGGTAATCATCTAATTGTGTGTGTTTTTCTGTTGTTTCTGGGTCGTAAGCTCCTTGCAGACAGAGGTTATTTTCTTCTTTGTATCACTCTTGCTTAGGCTAATGTCTATCACAAAATAGCTGCTCAGAAAATATTTGTTACAGGAATAAATGACTGAATGTTCTCACATTGAAAATGTCCAGACATTGTGGGAGGTGGAAGCCACTCAGCTTAGTATGATTGAGCAGACATCTGCTGTCTTTTCAGGCAAATGAATCCATTGACTCATCAATTGTCCTTGAAATATACCTAAATACTCAAATAACAGTAAAGTCATTTAAAGCAAGATTTAGCTTTGGCTAAGTGACGGCATGAATTATATTGCTGTGTCTTCCAGACCAGAAAGGTTTAAAGTATGGTTGCTTTTTATTTGAATTAATTTATTTGTTTGGTTACTGATTCCAGTGGTGACTTCAGATGCCGTGCTCTGTTTTATGTAAGGTACAAACTAAATCTAATACATAACGGCCTTAGGAACATGTACCTAAATAATTGCTATAAAAGGTGGAATGATAATTGCCAAAAGGGAGGGGCAAATGAAGTTCTACAGAATGGATAAAGCTTATCAGGCAAATCACAAATTGTATCTAGGCCTTATGATGGGAACCAGGTCATAAGGTTTTTATAACTAAACTACCTTCAAAAAATATACTGGTATCTGTCATGTCTCATGGGGCCCTGGTTCAGAGCTTAGGTGCTAACCAGAAGGTCTGCAGTTCAAATCCATCAGTCACTACTTGGAAATCCTGTGAGGCAGTTCTACTCTGTCCTGTAGGGTCACTATGAGTTGGAGTCAATGGTCTCCCTACTCTGACTGGTTTAGATTTCCTCACAGGTAAGTATTGTGCTATGTCTTGCGTTAGACGTTGAGATTGTAAAGGTAAGGAAGACACTATCCATGCTTTCCTGTACCTCAAGATCTAGCAAGGAGTACAGAAAAATAAAGGAGACATTATAATGTAATATCATATATGCCCAAACAAGGCTAATCAATGATTGTGCCAAATGGTAAAACCAATCATTAAGGCCTATACTGATAAGAATCCAGTTCTTCACTGCTTGAAGCATAAGGATGGGCTTAAAATTTGCATAAGGAGCCCTGGCAGTGCAACAGTTAAGCGTTGGCTACTAACAGAAAGGTTGGCAATTCAAACCCACCCAGTGACTCCACAGGAGAAATTCTGGAAATCTAATTCTATAAAAATTACATCCAAGAAAACCCTATAGGGCAGTTCTACTCTGTTACGTGTGATCACTACGAGCTGGAGTTGAGTTGATGACACCCAACAGCAACAATAAATTTGCATATCCTTTAACCCGTTAAAAAGCCCCATTGCTGTTGAGTCAATTCTGGCTCATAGGGTTTCCTAGGTTTTCTTTAGGAAAAGCAGACTGCCACGTCTTTCTCCTGTCGAGCAGCTGGTAGGTTTGAACTGGTGACCTTTCTGTTAGCAGCTGAGCACTTAACCACTGTGCCACCAGGGCTCCTTTTGCATATTCTTTACTTCTTAAAATTAAGCATAGCCAAGTCTCTTGCTTTGGCCAATGAAATGTGAGTGTCATGTGTCACTTTTGAGGGAAAGCATTTAATTTTCAGGGCTCAATTCAGGAGTCCATTTTTCCCCCAACGGTGACCATGAGAAACACGTACTTTAGCATTTATTTTGAAATAGAAGAAACGACATGAAATGCAAGACATTCATATAGTGTTCACCATTTTAAATGATCTCCTTAGTCCTTCTCTCATCCATTTTAGACTCTGCGAAGAATGAGAAAGAAGCAGACTATTGGATAGAAAAGCCAATATTGTCCCTTCCTCTATATAACAAAGTGAAAATAAGAAAGGCTGTAAATAAACTCTTAAAACTAATCAGAATACTGGAAAAGTTTATTAATAATATATTGCATGGAAAGAAAAGATGTTATGCCAAGATACTTTGGAATTTTAGATGTTTGATATAGCATAAATCTTGGAAATCATGGAAACTCATCAAGAAGTGACCAAGACCACACAGCCAGTGAACTTATATTGAAATCCATGACTATGATTTACATGCCAGTGATTTTTTCCTACCTCTACTTCCCTTTAAAACAATTACAAAGAAAAAAGGAAAAAAAACAAAAAATCAAACCTGTTGTCATCGAGTCGATTCTGACTCATAGTGATCCTACAGAACAGAGTAGAACTGCCCCATAGAGTTTCCAAGGAGCACCTGGTGGATTCAAACTGCTGACCTTTTGGTTAGCAGCCATAGCACTTAACCACTACACCACCAGCATTTCCAAAAAGAGTGCTTTAAATTTTGTGTCATTATTTTTTTTTATGGAAACATTGTGCTACATTCTATTCAGTCTGTTTCTTCCAGCGTAGTGATCTTTGGAGCCTTTTTTTCTAAAACAAATATGATGTTGTGAATCAATATATTATTTGAAGTCTTTCTTCAACCATCCTTACAACCTATTACACGTTCTCTCTTAAGAGATGAGTATTCACATTGGTTGAAAGCATTAGCTATTCAAACATAGTCTACAGCTCAGACTACTGGAAAAGGGGGCTAACCAAGCTGGCCATACAACTTAATAACCCATAAAGTGTCCATAAAACAATTATTCTGTTTTCCTGATGTAGCACACGAATTAATCATGCCAGCTAGTTCTACCTCTGAAGTGATGATTGAAAAATAACACTCATTTGGGTTTAGGAGTTTTGGTAGGTTTTGTTTTTTAATTCCTTAGTATCATTGTATCATAATCACTGTTGATTAAAAAAAAAGAGAGAGAGACTTTGAGGAGCTTTTCCTTTCTGTCTCAACTTAGAACGGATTTGAATTTTTGTTTATTTTAACTTCAGCATTATTTACTCTTCCTGTGTGTTTTGTCTTCTTGCCCCTCTTCCCCATGACCTGTCCACTAGTCTCTCTTCCTCAAGACCACACATACCTCCCAGCAATGTCGCCCTCATCCATGACTCCTGCTGAGCAGGAGGCTGTCAGGTCTACATAGTAACTCATCTCATGCAACACTGAGTGAAGAGCCAAGAGAAGGAGGGTGCAGAGGTGGGAGAATTCATTTTCAATACGTGCTGGCGCAGTGGGAAAGAGTCACATCGGAAGGAGGGGTGTGGTTACTGAAGAGCTAACACTTAATGATCTATAAAGACAGCCAACTTAATGAAGACACTCTCCACCAGTGCAATGAAAGCTTCTGCAGAATTCTTTCCTTTGGTCAGGATGGGCTTAGAAGGTGCTCAGCATTGGATCTGTAGCCGTAGAATGGTGTTTCTCGAAGCAAAGCCCACAGACTATTTGTCCTGGAATCACCTGAGATGCTGGTGGAAATTCAGAATCAAAGGCTCTTCCCTGTATTAGTTAAATCTAAGTTTCTGGGAGGTCTGAGTCAATAGTGTGCATTTTAATAAGATTCCCAGGAATTTTATGCACAAAAATTTAAAAATCACTGTGTAGAGTCTTGGGAATTAGAAAATAAAGACAGAGTCTTTCTTTTCCTACAACTAATCCTGGACTATTGCCAACCTTAGCAATTTGTGATTTATCTAAGGAAACAGAAAAACATTGCAAATAACCATATAGAGAGAGAGAGAGCTCTGATGGCGTAGTAGTTAAGAACCATGGCTGCTAACCAAAAGATTGGCTCTTCAAATCCCCCAGCCGGCACTTAGAAACCCTGTGGCAGTTCTACTCTGTCCTGTAGAGTGGCTTTGAGTTGGTATCGACTTGATGGCAATAGGTTTGGCGTGTGTGTGTTATATAAATATTTATACATATGGTGTATATATACATGGTGTCATTCAAAAATGCATTATGTTAGAGATATATTTAAATGGTTTATATAAACATAAAATAGTTCCAAATTTTTTGCTTAGGCACAAAGTCTTTTAGTTTGTGTGTGTGCGTGTGTTAAGAATACACAAAAAGGCTTTCAGGGAGGTGGAAGAAAGTCACTCAGAGGAGCGTGCAGATCATACAAACAGTATATAATTAATCTCAAGTAATATTCTGTTAAATAGCAATAAAACAGGCTTTAGGTTTCTGTTTGAGATTAATATTTGGTCTCCCTAATGTAGCAGAACAATTATTTAACGAGACAATAAAACTCCCAGAGAGGTAATGGTATAACATTACATATTACACTCCTTCTCAAGTGTAGAATTTGAAAATACCATTCCAGAACAGAATACAAATACACTGTGTGGCTATTTTTCTCTAATATTCCCTACTTTGAATAGCCCAGTAGAAAGATGTGTGTTTGTAGCACTGTGGTCAAAGATGAAATGGAGGCTTTAAAAAATTCCTTTTCCTCTGAAAAAGTGCTGTGGGAACCTCAGTCTTTCTTTTGCTACTCTTCTAGCCTAATATAAAGACCAAGACAACAATAAAAAAAATAAAGCTTGGTAAAATCTTGTCCACAGACCAGCTTAAGTTAGACTGGTAACATGGAAAGAAAGTGATTGGGAATCCCTCTCCCAGTGTCAAGGTAGAAACTCGGTGATTTTTAAAAATAATGATTTCCTGAGCTTCTACCCAGATATATCTCTTTCCAAGGGTTGTGTTATCCATCCTCTCCCAGGCTGTGAGGTACTTAAGGTCAGTATTACGGATCCTTTTATAGAGTGATGCCTCAGAATTCCAGACAGGGGAAGAGACCTATTTATTAGAGGAAGAATTGGGCTGCTGGAACAGAATTTCTGACATCCTGGCGAGTTCCCTTTCTTCTAAAATCATGGAGATCCGATAAACTGCAGTCTCCAAAAATTTTATTTCCCATCAGTCTCATTTGCGTACGTAAAATACAGCTACTATGACCAGCCCAAAATACCCAGATCCTTTGGGGTGTTGGTGTCGGAATACAAAGAAATCGGCAAGTCAGTTCCCATCTGTCTGATGAGTGTCAGGGTAGAGGCAACGCTGCCTTTTAGAGAGAGCTTGAAGGACCTACTGTAATCGTGATGCCACCTGTTTGAGTCTCTTTACGGGAGTTCTACAAATTTGTGGGAATTCTTGGAGTTTGCTTTCTAGGTAGGATACACATCATAAAATTAATGGTTAATGAAAATATATTATTAGAAAAGTATAACAATTTTTATCAAACAGTAATGATATTTACATGTCTATCCCTCATTTATCTTTATTACCAAAATCCTATGAGATATATATATATGTGTACATACACATATATATGTATATGTATGACGTATTTTACTCTACCCAGCTACAAATGAGAGAATAGAGGTTTAATGAAATTAAGTAATTGGAACTTACATTCTTTCTGCTAAATGATAGCTGGGAGAATCTGCCCCAGTCTATAGAATCGTATTATTCAATATGGTAGCCATAAGGCTATTTAAATTTCAGTTAATTAAAAATAAAGAAAAGTAAGAATTCAGTTTCTCAGACCCACTAGCCACATTTCAAGTGCTTAATAACCATATGTTAGCTAATGGCTACCGTATTAGATAGCACAGATATAGAATGTTTTCATCACTGCAGAAAATTCTACTGGATCGAGCTGCTATAGAAAGTTATCCCACTTCACTTCCTGAAGATGATGGTGCCAGATAGCCCTAAATTTAGATAGCTAAATTCAGCTACTTATTTGGTATCTACTGGGCTTAGCTTCTTCATCTACTTTTCCTCTGTACAGCCCTGAAGAGTTCTTTATTATCCCTATTTTTCAGATAAAACTGAATCACAGGTGGAGCTTAAATAGTCTAATTTCACGCAATGATTAAGTACTGGACTGGGGGCTGGACAGAGGTCTGGACTTAAAGAGTCGTGTACTTTCTAAAAGAAGGTCAAAAATGCCTGCTGCACAGGACACCTACCATGTGGGCCTACTCTCCTTTGCTGCCTTACTCCTATTGCCCACCCACTTGGACAATCCTATCCTTGACTCAACCCAAACATACATTGTTTTTTACTTCTATTTTCTTGCTGACAGAAGTTACTAGAAGGACTGAGCAATCGTGTTGATTGGCTTCCTGGGGTAGAGCTGCTTCAGCATTAGCTGGGCCCTCAGTGATGCTCAGAAATGCTCTCACTCATTGTCCTTCAATGTCATCTCCTCTTCTAGATGGCAGTTGTACCAAACTTTTCTTACCTTCTTTGAGAAGCCTGCACCTCCTGTAAAACTCCCTCAGATGATTTTCTGTCCCTTAAAATTGAAATCATGGATATGCTGCAGTCACTTTCATCTCACTCTGGGCTCAGATGGCTCACCAAGAATCTCCTCATCTGTTGGTAGGAACTGGTTGGTTGTTCACCAAAACATTTTCCTCCATTTCCCTCTTCCTCTGAGCACAGGAAGTCTACACTTCTTAGCCTCTCTTGAAGCCAAAGTCATAGGCTTTAAATTATATACATACTATTGGGAATCAGGCTGATCTGACTTAGCCTGATGAAGATGCTCATTATGTGATGATACTGGTATTTCCCAAGGAAAAGATGTGTGGGAAAGATGTAGGAAGAAAAAGGAACATGTATTAGGCACCGACTATGTATGTGCCAAGTGTCTGCCACATGTCATCTTCACATGGGGTACAAAATGTTATCTACATTTTTTTTTATGAGAGAAAAGCGAACATCTGAGAAATTAAATAATGTGTTTAGTGTCACACAGCTAGTAAAATAGATTGAAATTCATATGTTCTTCCTCCAAGTTTAGTGCTTTTTTGACTATGAAATTGGAAAAATAAACTAATCAATTTGCCAAAATTTTGTGAGTAGTTTTACTAGTACATTTCTTTCCTCCCCAGCTGAACGAAAAACATGTAAAAAGCAACAATGGTATCTGATTATTCTCTTATCTTCCTCAATGACCAAATATGCATTTGACAAATAGGTGCTCAATGAGTATATGTTAAGTGAAAGGCTTTCAATTAAATTATGTACGTACTCACTGTATTAGGCTGGGTTCTCTAGAAAAGAAAACCAGTAAAGCATATATGTAGAGAGAGAGAGAGATCTCAAGATATGTAGAGATATGTAGACAGAGAGATCTCAAGAAAATGGCTCCTACAGTTATAGAGGCTGGCAAGTCCCAGGTTCATGGGTCAGGCATCAGGCTAGAGAATTCTCTTGACTCACGTAGCTGCAGAGACTGATGAGTCCAAGATCGACAGATCAGATGGCAGTCCACTGGTTCACAGGCTACAGAGGCTGATGAATCCCAAGATCAGCAGTTAAGATGCTAGCTCAAATCCCAGGAACTGGAGGTCAGATGATGATGAGCTAGATGCAGGATCCAGAGCAAAAGCCTTGCTCGAACATCCATTTATATATGTACTGGAGGCAGGCCACACCCCCAAGAAAACTCCTTTTCAACTGATTGGCTGCTTATAGCAGATCTCATCATGGAGTTGATTGCATCATTGCATAACTGACAAATTAGCATCATAACAGCTAAGCCATTGAGAATCATGGTCCAGCCAAGTTGACACACAACCCTAACCATCATACTCACCAACTGTGAAGATGAGCAAATGTTTAGACAGAATCTCCTATGTGCCTCTGAAGCAGGCACTGGAAATCAGAACTGGAGAATATGTGCTTTCTGTTTTT
This sequence comes from Elephas maximus indicus, assembly GCF_024166365.1. Lineage (NCBI taxonomy): Eukaryota > Metazoa > Chordata > Mammalia > Proboscidea > Elephantidae > Elephas > Elephas maximus. Next base: position 16,985,355 of record NC_064830.1, read on the forward strand.
GAGTAATTCATAGTGTGTTGGTGTGGTGATGATGATGGTGTTGTGGGAGAAAAACTAAATAATAAAACAAGATAATCTAGCATGAGAACCAAATGTCATTTCTCAGAATTCATGAGAAAGTCTTAGAAATCTTTTAACACCAAAATCGAGTTGGGTGAGAGGATAGACAGAGAAAACAGGGATGAGAGATAAGGTCTGATATTGGGACATAGTAGGTAGGGGCAGAAGGGCAGGCCTTAGTGAAACAAAGGGAACCAAAAACCATTCCCATTGCCGTTGAGTTGATTCTGACTCATAGCAACCCTATAGAACAGAGTAGAACTGCCCCATAGAGTTTCCAAAGAGTGGCTAGTAGATTCTAACCACTGACCTTTTGATTATCAGCCAAGCTCTTAACCACTGCACCACAAAGGGGAAGAAATAGTAAATATGTGGGCATAGACTGATGGTCTGAGATTTAGTAAATTCAACCAGGCTGATATTTAGACAGTTGGATTTTGATTCTTAGATTGTGTATCAATCTCAGGAATTTGATCCCTAAAATGAGATAACAAGACTAATGTAGGCCCTTAGAGCTCTCTGGGACACTAAGGCAACAGGATGGCTCCTGGGTTGGGACAAAAGGTAATCCCAAAAAATAAGGCACAGAAGGTAATATGATAGGTAGAATAATGTCCCACCGAAAGGTTTTCACACCCCAAACCTGTGAATATTTTACCTTAATGGAAAAGAACTTACTAGATGAGATTATGGTGAGGATCTTGAGATGGGAAGATTATCCTGTATTATCCAGGTGGGTCCAATGTTATCACAAGGATACTTATCAAAGGGAGCCATTAGTATCTGTGTCAGAGGAAAAAATGTTAAAATGAAAACAGAGGTCAGACGGAGATATTTACTTAGGTACTCAATCAACGCCCATGGACGTAGCAGTCAAGAAATCAAATGACACATTGTATTAGGCAAATCTGCTACAAAATATCTCTTGATTAAAGTGTTAAAAAGCAAAGACGTTAACTTGAGAACTAAGGCGTGCCTGACCCAAGCCATGATAGTTTCAATATCCTCATATGCATGTGAAAGCTGGACAATGAAAAATGATTGTGGATCCAAGTAAAATGAAATCCCTGACAACTTCAATCCTTTCTCCCTTCATCATGATGTTGATTATTGGTCCAGTTGTGAGGATTTTTGTTTTCTTTACATTGAGGTGTAATCCATGCTGTAGGCCGTAGTCTTTGATCTTCTTCAGTAAGTGCTTCAAGTCCTTTTCACTTTCAGCAAGCAAGGTTGTGTCATCTGCATAACGCAGATTGTTAATGAGCCTCACTTCAATCCTGATGCCTCACTGTTCTTCATATAGTCCAGCTTCTTGGATTATTTGTTCAGCATACAGATTGAATAAGCATGGTGAAAGTATACAACCCTGATGAACACCTTTCCTGAATTTAAACCCTGCAGTATCCCACTGTTCTGTTCAAATGACTGCCTCTTGATCTACAAACAGATTCTGCATGAACTCAGTTAAGTGTTCTGGAATTCTCTTTCTTTGCAATGTTATCCATAATTTGTTAAGATCCATACAGCCGAATGCCTTTGCAAAGTCGATAAAACACAGGTAAATATCTTTCTGTTATTCTCTGCTTCTAGCCAGGATCCATGTGACATCAGCAAAGATATCCCTGGTTCCACGTCCTCTTCTGAATTCGGCTTGAATTTATGTGGTTATTGCAGTCTTCCGTATACTTTAAAAAATTTATTACTTTTTTTTTTTCATAGCAACAGAACCAACAAGCCCTCCCCGCTCCCCAATGGATTAGCATTATAATTCACTCTATTAGCTGATTATCTTTTCTAAAGAAGAGGCTTTTATTTTTTGGCCCTCTCTCTTTAACAATTTGAATGTTGTTATGGACTTTTAGATTTATATTTATTCAATGTGTCAACTTCAAGCATTTTTCTTTTTAACACTCACATGTCCCAAGTGTGGACATCCAGAACCCTCCAAACCAGTTCCCATGTCTTTGAGAGCTTCAAAAGTTTCCTTAATTTCTGGTTGTGCAGGGCACACAGTGCCTATCTCAACAACTCAACACTGCCATTGTAGCACAAAAGCAGAGGAAGGAGATACGTAAATGAATGGGTGAGTCTACATTCTAATAAAACTTTACTCACCAAAAGAGGTGGCAAGCCAGATTTGGCCCATGCCATAGTCCACCACCCTTGCTTTAAAGGAATTCTCACCTGGTATCTTTTCTCTTTGGGTTTCAGGTGCTTTTGTGCCATGAAGAAGAGGAGCTATGATGACAGTACAGTGCAATTCAACTCCCCCTATGTCACTAGTATGCCAGCAGTAAACTTTGTTATATTGAAAAGAAAAATTGCTGGATGTCATGCAAAGACATAAAATTTGGAGGTGGGTCTGGCGGAATGCCCTTTTTGTAGCCATTTATAAGTTTACGAGGGAGATTTACAGGGCACATCCATCTGGGACTCGGTTTCCGCCTGCCTGGCAGAGAAGTTAGGAAGATTGGATGAGATCAAGGGGCTTGGGCATTATGTAAAGAGCTATATGCATGTGTTAGTTGTTATCATTGCAGCCATATTGACCTTGATGCTAAAGAAAATGGAACAGCAAAGAGAGGAAAGATCTATCTCAGATGTGCAGTTCTCCCACAGGGGTGTGAGCATATTGTTTTTTTGTTTTATTTATTTATTCATTCATTCATTTGTTTGTTTAATCTCTCCTCCTCTTCCATGTCCAATAATTGTGTCCAGGGAAAATAGGTGGATGTCAAATGTCACCTCAAAGATTAATAAAGGAGCCAGGGCTCTGGGATGAAATTGCCTGAGTTCAATCTCGGCTTCACTGTTGGCTACCTGGGTGAAACTAAGTTTCTCATTCTATCTTTGCCTTCAGTTCAGTTTACTCGTCCATGAATTCTGGATAATAAAAACACCTACCTCATAATTAAGTAGTGAAGATTAAGCCACAAAAAGTTCTCATCAGAGTGTACCGTCTCTATAACATAGCTCCTCTTATTATTATTAAAGTTGCAGGTTAGGCGTGTTGTTGTTCTTGTTGTTGAGTACCATCGAGTTGGTTCCGACTCATAGCAACCATATGCACAACAGAATGAAACACTGCCCAGTCCTGCACCATCCTCACAATCGTTGTCATGCTTGAGCTCATTGTCGCAGCCACTGTGTCAATCCACCTCATTGAGGGTCTTCTTCTTTTCCACTGATGTCCTTCTCCAGGGACTGATCCCTCCTAACAACTTGTCCAAAGTGTGTAAGATGCAGTCTTGCCAACCTTGCTTCTAAGGAGCATTCTGGTTGTACTTCTTCCAAGACAGATTTATTCGTTCTTCTGGCAGTTCATGGTATATTCAATATTCTTCACCAACACCACAATTCGAAGGCATCAATTCTTCTTTGGTCTTCTTTATTCATTGTCCAGAATTCACATGCCTATAATGCGATTGAAAATCCCATGGCCTGGGTCAGGCACACCTTAATCTTCAAGGTTATGTCTTTGTTCTTCAACACTTTAAAGAGGTCCTTTGCAGCAGATTTACCCAATGCAATGCGTCTTTTGATTTCTTGACTGCTGCTTCCATGGCTGTTGATCGTGAATCCTAGTAAAATGAAATCCTTGACAACTTCAATCTTTTCTCCATTTGTCATGATGTCAATTATTGGTCCAGTTGTGAGGATTTTTGTTTTCTTTATGTTGTGGTGCAATCCATACTGAAGGCTGTGGTCTTTGACCTTCATTAGTAAGTGCTTCAAGTCCTCTTCACTCTCAGCAAGCAAGGCTGTGTCATCTGCATAACGCAGGTTCTTAATGAGTCTTCCTCCAATCCTGATGTCCCGTTCTTCTTCATATAGTCCAGCTTCTTAGATTATTTGCTCAGCATACAGATTGAATAGGTATGGTGAAAGAATACACCCCTGACGCACACCTTCCCTGACTTTAAACCAATCAGTACCCACTTGTTCTGTCCGAACAACTGCCTCTTGATCTATGTAAAGGTTCCTCATGAGCACAATTAAGTGTTCTGCAATTCCCATTCTTTGCAATGTTATCCATAATTTGTTATGATCCACAAAGTCGAATGCATTTGCATAGTCAATAAAACACAGGTAAACATCCTTCTGGTATTCTCTGCTTTCAGCCAGGATCCATCTGACTTCAGCAATGATATCCCTGGTTCCACATCCTCTTCTGAAACCGGCCTGAATTTCTGGCAGTTCCCTGTCGATATACTGCTGCAGCCATTTTTGAATGATCTTGAGCAAAAATTTTGCTCATATGCTACCTCTTGAAATGGTTGAACATTGACTAAATCTTTTTGGCATAATGACTCTATGTATTCCTTCCATATTGGGCATAGGGTGGTGGAAACAAGGGGCAGCCCTTTTATGGAGCACATATTCTGCACTAGATATCATGCTGGGTGATTCTTATGCATTATTTTTGCTTACAAGATAGGGGATTTAAAGTTGAATGTCTAAGAGAAGCTAAATAACTTGCCTGATGCCACCCAGCTAGTAAGTGATGGAATACGTCTCAGATCCAGATCTACTGGCCCCAAATCTTGTGCTTGAATCCTTGAAACACAAAAGACATGTGGACCAATCTTTGGAGGAACAAGAAGCTGTACTGAACTCCATAGTCAAACTTCAGGGAAAGAATCCCCTCTAATCATTGAGAATGGTAGCTCCCACATTGAAGAAGAAAGATTGAGAACTAGAGAGTCATAGCTAAGAAAGTTAGCCAGGTGACCAGCAGAGCTCCAACTCATGCCAACCTTATATAAGACAGAATGAAAAATTGCCTGGTTCCTGTGCCATCTTCATGATCTTTGGTACGGCAAGACAATTGTTGTGGCTCATTGAGGGTTTCCCTCATTTTTACTGGCCCACTACTTTACCAAACATGATGTCCTTTTCTAGTAATTGGTCCTTTCTGATGACATGTCCAAAGCAGGCAAGTTGAAGTCTTGCCACCCTCTATTTGAAGTCTCACTTCTAAATACTGTTCTTGTATTTCTTCTAAGGCTGGTTTGTTTGTTCTTTTGGCGGTCCATGGTATATTCTGTATTCTTTGCCAATACCACAGTTCAAAAGCATAAATTTTTCACTGGGTTTACAAGTATCCAAAAGGACAAGATTGGGTAGATAGTCTTTAGAAATTATTATATTATTTAAAATTTTAAATTTTTATTATTGTTTTTCATGACAATTATTTTTATGTAAATGAGAATCAAATTTTTGGGGTGCCTGCTACACATTAGGAGTCCCTGGGTGGTGCAAATGGGTAAGCAGTTGACTAGTAGCCAAAAGTTTGGCAGTTTGAACCCATCCAGAGGCATCTTGGAAGACAGACCTGGCAATCTTTTTCTGAAAGATCACAGCCTTGAAAACCCTGTGGAGCAGTCCTACTCTGCACATATAGGGTCATCATGAGTTCAAATCAACTCTGCAGCAACAGCAACCCATTAATTTCTTGTTAGAGTTCATAATCTCTTCAACAAAGCAGTCAATGAATATATCTATGTGCTATTTCTCCTTTGGCCTTATTCAGGTTCCCCCCTACACGACTATCCAATTGCTTACCTGCCAATCAGTACAATGGCAGGCACAGACGGGTAAGTAAAAGCTTTCCTGACTACTCCCTCCAGATACTAGTTAGGCACTGAATTGCCCATGGAGAGGGGAAACAGCTAATAACTGTGGAATTAAGCAGGCGTCAGTGGCTTTTCTGTGAAAACATTCATGGCTGTAAACATGATAATGGCAAATATGTAATGTTGGTCACTTTTAATCAGTCTTGCTTGTTTGAAATAAACTCTTATATAGTTTAGCTATGACAGTTGCTGGCAGGCAATGGGGTATGTGGCTTTTCAAAAGCTATTTGGTTAATTAAAAGTTTCTTCATCTCCTCTAAATAGCTTAGGTCATTAAGAGGAAGGGTAGGGCCTTTCTAATTTCATTTTGCATAGCATTGTTCTGACTTACATTAGCCCATTTAAATATGGTATGCTAATCATCTTCTGGGTGTTCAAAATCAAAAGGAGGAAAAATGAATGAAAAAAGAAGTTAGTTCGGGAAATGAAATTAATAACTTTAAGTCTACACACTAATTCCATTATGAAATTCAAAACATGCATATGAAAATAATTAAAAGTAACCCATTTTAAAGACAGTCTTGTACATGACAGGAACATCTAGTGCCTCCTTTGTTGGCATGGGATCATGAAACATTAGTGCTGAAGAAAACTTGAAAAATTGTCGAGCACAGAATAACCTCAGGCATCACTATTTTTTCAGAAGTATGACAAAATCAAAACTCCCAGAGGCAGAGCCAACATGGCTCTATAGACAGAAGCACCATGCTGTTCCTCTGCAGCAAAGACCAGAAAATCTAAGTAAAACAGATACAAATGTCAATCCTGGAGCCCCAAGTACCAAATGAAGGAATAAAGAACTCAATCAACCACCAAATGGAATGAGAAATTGACAAAAAGCAGAGAATGAGGGGACCTACCAAGTGGAGGTCCCATACCAACTAACATTGTTGGGTTCACCATCCTGGGCTATAGCCATCAAAGAACTCAGACAGGGAGTACAGGAAGGCAACTCCACAGAGGTCCCAGCAGGAGCCAGGGCACCCAGAAACCAGGGATACGTGCTTTCCCACCTTCCATCCTTCGTCCTTCTATATGGCCTCCACTGCTTGCCAACAGACCACAGTTGCTCGGCCAGAGAGATGCTAGCTAACTGCTGCTGGGTTACACCCCACCCCTACCAGCCAGCCCCTTCATTGTCATTTGTTTGTTTGCTTTTGGTTTGTACGTTTGTTTTATTTTATTTTGGCTTTTGTTGTTGTTCCTTCTTTCTCTCTTTCCTTTTCTTCCTTTCCTTTCCTTTCTCAGGCCCAGGTAGCTTCGTGTGCCATCCCCTTCCCTTCGTGATGGGCTGTAATTTTTTGGTTTGCTTGCTTTTGTTCTTTTTTTGTTTTGCTTTGTTTATGTGTTTGTTTGTTTGTTTGTTTGTGTACATTATTTTGGGGGCCTGTTTTTATTGCTTTTCTCTTTCTCCCTTCATTTCTTTCTTCTGCCCAGCTAGCCCTATGTGTCGTTCTCTTCCCTTCTCGAAGGCCTCATAAGAATTACTAAAGAGAGTCCTTCAGTTAGAGAACAAACAACATCAGACAACAACTTGAATCTAGCACATAAAGCAACATCGGCCAGATACTAACCTAGGTAATGAACTCTCAAGGATAAAAATAAAACTAAAAAATTTAGGACAAGGAACTAGAGACATCAATTTGCAAATGAAAACACTGTCAGAACAACAAAAGAGGGAATAAATGGTGTAAGTATAGAAATTTCAAACGGAGAGGAAGTCAAGGCATTATCAAGTTAATAAAACACTGGTTTAAACTTAGAAAGATAGGGGTAAACTTCAAGGTAACCACAAAGAAAGTTAACAAATCTACTCATCAAAGTGAAGACAAACATAAAATCTCAGAATAAACAAAATCTACAAAAATGAAAGAAACAAAAAAATACACATACAAAATGAATTCAGCACAGAACAGCAAGAGGAACAAAGAAAATGGCAGCACCACAAAAAACAAAAAAAAAAACACTCTACAATGACAGCAATAAACTCACACATATCAATAATAACACTGAACGTAAATGGCCTAAATGCATCCGTAAAGAGACAGAGAGTGACAGAAGGGATTAAAAAACAGGACCCATCAATATGCTGTCTACAAGAGACACACCTTAGAAACAAAGATATAAATTTATTAAAAATCAAAGAATGGAAAAAAATATATCAAGCAAACAGCTACCAAAAAAGACCAGGAGTGGCAATACTAATCTCAGATAAAATAGACTTTAAAACAAAATCTACCATAAAATACAAAGAAAGGCATTATATGATGATTAAAGGGACAATTCACCATGAAAACGTAGCTATGATAAATATCTACGTAAGTAATGACAGGGTGCAAAAATACATAAAATAAACTCTAACAGTACTGAAAAGAGAAATTGATAGTTCCACAATAATAGTAGGAGACTTCAACACACCACCCTTGGTAAAGAACGGAACATGAAGAAAGAAACTCAACAAAGATACAGAAAATCTAAAGGCCACAATCAAGCAACTTGACCTCATAGACATATATAGAACACTCCATCCAAGAACTACAAAGTATACATTCTTTTCAACACACATGGAACATTCTTGAGAACAGACTACATCTTAGGCCACAAAGCAACCCTCAACAAAATCCAAAACATTGAGATAATACAAAGTACCTTTTCTGATCACAACATCATCAAAGTAGCATTTAATAACAGGAAGTGCAAGGAAAAAAAATCAAATACATGGAAAGAGTATAACACCCTGCTTAAAAACCACTGGGTAATAGAAGAAATCAAAGACGGAATCAAAAAAATTCCTTGAAACAAACTGTGCTCCAAAAAACTTGAAAAACCTAAAGGAAATGAACAAATTTCTAGAATATATTGTCTACACAAACTGATGTTGAAAATCTGAACAGAACGATAACAAGAGAAGAGACTGAAAAAGTAATTTTAAAAACTCCCAAAAAAAAAAAAAAAAAACCCTGGTCCAGATGGCTTCAATGGAGAATTCTACCAAATATTCAGAGAACAGCTTACATCAGTACTACTCAAACTATTTCAGAACATAGAAAATGAAGGGACACTTCCGAATTCATTCTATGAAGCCAGCATAACCCTGACACCAAAACCAGGCAAAGACACCATAAAAAGAAAAAAATAGAAAATTACAGACTCTGTCCTATAGGGTCGCTATGAGTCGGAATCGACTCAATGGCACTGGGTATCTGTCATGAATACAGATGCAAAAATTCTCAAGAAAATTTTAACCAATAAAATTCAGCATCATATCAAAAAAATAATATACTACCACCAAGTGGGACTAATACCCCGTATGCAAGGATGGTTCAACATTAGAAAATCAATCAACGTAGTCCACCATGTAAATAAAAGGAAAGAATCACATGATCACCTCAATCGACATAGAAAAGGCATTCGACAAAGTCCAACACCAATTCTTGATAAAAACTCTCAATAAAATAGGTATAGAAGGGAAATTCCTCAATATAATAAAACCATCTCTACAAAACCAATGACCAACATCATTCTTAATGGAGAAAGGCTGAAAACATTCCCCTTGAGAACAGGAAGAAGACAAGGATGCCCTTTATCACCACTCCTATTTAACATTGTGCTGAAAGTCTTAGCTAGAGCAATAAGGCAAGAAAAAGAAACAAAGGGCATCCAAACTGGTAACAAAGAAGTAAAACTACCCTATTTGCAAATGATACAATACTATACACTGAAAACACAAACGACTCCATGAGAAAACTACTGGAACTAATAGACAAAGTCAGCAGAGTAGCACAATACAAGATAAACATACAAAAATCAGTTGAATTCCTATACACCAATAAAGAAAACTACAAATAGGAAATCAGGAAAACAATACCATTTGTAGTAGCCCCTAGAAAAATAAACACTTAGGAATAAATTTAACCAGGCATGTAAAAGACTATACAAAGAAAACTACCAAACACTACTGCAAGAAACCAAAAGAGACCTACATAAATTAAAAAGCACATCATGTTCATGCATAGGAAGAGTTAGCATTGTGAAAATGTCTATTATACCAAAAGCAATCCGCAGATACAATACAATCCAGATTCAAATACCAACAGTATTCTTTAAGGAGTTGGAAAAACTAATCATTAACTTTATGTAGAAAGGGAAGAGTCCCCGGATAAGTAAAGCACTATAGACGAAGAAGAATAAAGTAGGAGGAGTCGCACTACCGGCCCTATAAACTACTATGCAGCGACTGTAGTCAAAACAGCCTGCTACTGGTACAAAGACAGATAAATTGACCAATGGAACACAATTGAGAACCCAGATGTAAATTCATCCACCTAAGGTTATCTGATCTTCTACAAAGGTCCATCAAATGAGGAAAAGACAGGCTTTATAAAATAATGATGCTGGCAAAACTAGGTGTTCAACTGCAAAAAAATGAAAAAGGACTCATATCTCACACCATACACAAAAACTAATTCAAATTGATCAAAGGCCTAAATATAAAACCCAAAACTATAAAGATCATAGAAGAAAAAATAGGGTCAACTCTAGAGGTCCTAATACATGGCATTAACGGGATATAAGCCATAAATAACAATACACAAACACCAGAAGAGAAGCTAGATAACCGCAATTTTCTAAAAATTAAACATTTATGCTCATCAAAAGACTTCACCAAAAGAGTAAAAAGAGAACCTACAGACTGAAAAAAAAAATTGGGGGGCTATGACAAATCCAACAAAGTTCTAATCTCTAAAATCTACAGGAAAATCCAGTACCTCTGCAACAAAAAGACAAATAAACCAATTAAAAAAACAAGCAAAGGATAAGAACAGACACTTCACCAAAGAAGACATTCAAGTAGCTAACAGCTACATGAGGAAATGGCCCCAATCCATAGTCATTAGAGAAATGCAAATCAAAACCATAATGACATACTGTCTCACCGCAACATTACTGGCACAAATAAAAAATACAGAAAATAAATGCTGGAGTGGTTGCAGGGAGACTGGAACTCTTATGCACTGCTGGTGGAAATGCAAGATGGTACAACCATTTTGGAAAACAATATGACACTTCCTTAAAATGCGAGAAATAGAAATACCATATGATCCAGCAATCCCACTTCTGGGGATATATCCTAGAGAAATAAGAGCCATCTCACGAATAGACATATGCACATCCACGTTCATTGCAGCATTGTTCACAATAGCAAAAAGATGCAAACAACCTAGGAGCCCATCAACAGATGAATATAAACAAACTATGGTACATATACACAATGAAGTTCTACACAACGATAAAGAACAATGATGTATCTGCAAAGCATCTCACAACATGGATGAATCTAGAAGGTATTATGCTGAATGAAATAAGACAATCACGAAAGGATAAATACTGTATGAGACCGCTACTATAAAAATTCCTGAAAAGGTTTACACACAAAAAAAAATAATCTTTGGTGGTTACAAGGGAGGGGACGGAGAGAAAAACACTAGACAATAGATAAGTGGTAACTTTGATGAAGGGTAAAATAGTACACAATACTGGGGAAGCCAGGGCGACTTGTCCAAGGCAAGGTTATGAAAACTTCCTAGACACATCCAAACTCCCTGAGGGACCAAATTACTGGGCTGAGGGCTCTGGGGACCATGGTCTCTGCAAACATCTAGCTCAACTGGCATAACATATTTTATAAAGAAAATGTTCTACATTCTACTCTGGTGAGTAGAACCTGGGGTCTTAAAAGCTTGTGAGCCGCCATCTAAGATACTCCACTAGTCTTACCCTCCCTGGAACAAGAGAGAAAAAAGAAAACAAAAGACACAAGGGAAAGGTTAATCCAAAGTTCTAATGGACCACAACTACCACCAGACTGAGTCTAGCACAACTAGATGGTGCCCAGTTACCACCACTGACCACTCTGACAGAGATCACAATAGAGAGTTCTATGCAGAGCTAGAGAAAAATGTGGAACAAAATTCTCACTCACAAGAAAAAGACTAGACTTACTGGACTGACAAAAACTGGAGAAACCCTGAAAGTATGACCCCAGACACCCTTTTAACTCATTACTGACGTCACTCCTGAAGTTCACCTTTCAGCCAAAGATTAGACAGACTCATAAAATGAAATGAGACTAAATGGGCACACCAGCCTAGAGGCAAGGACGAAAAGGCAGGAGGGTACAGGAAAGCTGGTAATGGGAAACCCAAGGTGGAGAAGGGTAGAGCGTTGACATGTTGTGAGGTTGGCAACCAATATCACAAAACAATATATGTATTAATTATTTAATGAGAAACTAGTTTGCTCAGTAAAACTTTATCTAAAGCACAATTAAAAAAAAAAAAAACTCCCTATGCATAGGCCATTTTCATTTCTATTGATAAAAATGGTGAAAAACCATTTATCCTTCAAAAATAGAAAGTTTAATAGCAACTAAAGTTTTTATTTGTACAGATGAGATATTCACCTTCCTTTCTGTTGCTTATCTTTTTTTACAAATCAACAAATTAAATTGTATTTACCACTGAAGTATTATCAAAAACGTTAGAGCATACTTGATGAGACTGCCTCAAAAATATGACCCATCTAGTCTTTCATGCATCACTCATAGGGGCCCTATGAGTTGGAATGTATGTATGTATGTATGTAGCCTTTCGTTAACTCCTCTATAAACATTTACCAAGCATCGTCCGTCTATGCACCAGGCACTATGCTGGGAGAGACTGAGGATACGAAAGTGAGTATTGCAAAACCCCTGCTTACAAACTCATAGGCTAACCAAAAAAAAAAAAGGCAAATTCATTGCCTTTGGGTTGAGTCCAGCTCTTAGTGACATTTTAGGACAGAGTAGAACTGCCCCGTAAGGTTTCCAAGGAGTGGCTAGTGGATTCTAACTGCCGACATTTTCGTTAGCAGTCTAATGATTAACCACTGTGCCAAAAGAGAAGAAATAGATTCTGAAAATTGTTTATTGTTCTTAAGCAAGATAAAATATATGAAAGTTTTGATGTCCCTTTAGTAGTTAGAATAATCGACAATTACTCGCTATTACAAATAACCACCAAATCGCAGTGGCTTAACACAATAAAACCTTGTTAATTCTCCATAAAAACTTCTGCAGATCACATGGCTCTCCTCTATGTTGTAGTTAGGCCACCTGGAAAACAAAGAATGCAAGGCCTCAGGGGTAGGGAAAAAACAAACAAAAGGACTAAAGGCAATACAGGACGTTTTTGAGGTCTAGGCCTTGAACTGGAAGACAACCCTTCTCCTTACATTCTACTGGCCAGAGCTCAGTCACATGGTCCCAACCTAACTGCAAGGGAGGCTGGGAAATGTAGTTCTCCTGAGGGCCTCAAAAAGGGAAAAATGTTGGGAACACAACATTGCCTCTTCCACGGTCTATTCCAGAAGACAGGCTAAACACCTGTAAAAACTTTTGAACTTAATCTGAATTTGGAGCTCCTGCATTATGTATAAAATAAAAATCCTAAGTGATAAGAAAATTCTAGGTCATGGTATAAGAATCATTTTTCCCTTAAAAGTACATAAAATAAAGACACATCTTGTTTTCAAGGCAGGCTTAAAAAATAATTTCAAGAAAGAGAATGTATTTTCACAATACTGTAAGGTTCCAAAAAGTGTCCAATCTGGACAATTTAATGGCAGTTCTGTAGTTTAAGTACTCTCACAAATTCAGAAATACTGGGTCCCCCTTGCAGAACAGTCCTTGAAATATCACTGAAGGACAACTGTTCAGAAATGCAGGCATATTCTGAAATTTGTAATCCAGAGGTGGGCAAAAAAAAAAAAAGAAGAAGAAGTTTAAAGTATGTCACACCCATCAAAACCTGTGACTTTCTTCTGAAATGATAACTCCAAGTTGGTAATATTTTGTGCTCAGGTGGGTGATAGTCTGGGTAATTACGATCCGGCTCAGCTTCTCAACCAATTTACCGGGACCAGTTGCTGAGTCAATTCCGACTCATGGTGACTCCATGTGTGTCATGGTAGGACTATGCTCCATAGGGTTTTCGATGGCTGATTTTTTTTTTTTGGAAGTAGATTGGCAGGCCTTTCTTCCCAGGTGCCTCTGGGTGGACTTGGCTTTCTCACTTTTCAGTCAGCAGCTGAGGGTGTTAAACGTTTGCACAATCCAGGGACTCCTCACTCTACCATCTCATTACTTTACGAGCATCCAGGTATTACTTGAACCATTGAAATGATGAGTTGGCTTTCTTATGAGGCAGTCCATTCCTATTGTGACATTTCTGAACTTTGACATGCTTTTCTTTATATTAACCCGACTTTTGTTTCTAATTCTGTTCTTTAAGTTATTCAGAAGTCCAATTTGCCTCTCCAATAACGGCTTTCAAATATCATATAACTCAAATGTTCCCTCTTTAAAGACCCCAAAAATTCTGTGCTTAAAATTTGTCCTAGTTTTTCCATTTTCAACTGGATGTCACCATGTTCCCTTTGTAAGGTCTGGTCTGCATTGCAGATAAGAAGCCAGGGATTACATTTCCTGGAAGCCCTTCTCTATAAGGGCTCAGGTTAGAGTCTGCCAATTAAAGGCAATTGCTCTAGTTTTTTTTTTTTTTTTTTTTTTTAGCTCTGTATTTGAAAAGCAGAAGAGCAGTAAATAAAAATCTATGGAGAGAATTTCAGGCAATGGCTGGGGCAGATACCAAGTACAAAGCAGCTTCTAGGATAGTCTTTGAGAACTACTGCAGATTGAGTATTGAAGTGAGTTTCCCAATGTTCTTGAGGTTTTTGGAAGCTTCTGAATGAGCCCTTGAAAACCAAACATTCTGGACCGGTGGGCTGAAATCTTCAGTGGCAGCATTTTTTTTTTTTTTTCTCTGTATTAAAGGCCTTCATACTTAAAATACAGAGAGTTGCTTCAGCATCTTGGTCAAATCCTGACTAGTAAGATGATACAACTCAATGATTATAAGCAAGAACTTAGATGCTCAAGAGACCAGGGTTTACATACGAACTCTCCTATGAGTTTGAATTTCCTTATTATAAAGTGAGGGTAATAATAATACTTACCTTATTGTAAGAATTAAATGAGCTAATGAATGAAATCACATTGTAGACCCTATAAAATCCAGTGGTGGGGGGTCGATATTCCATCTAATAAAAAAATTGACATTTGTAAGAGTTAATTCTTTTCAACACCCTTAGTGAATTGGCCTTTTCCAAGTCTCTTTTCATCTGGAGTAGATACCTTTGAGAGATTTATCTTTCCATTGGTGGTCTTTGAAACTTCTGTTCCAGATCTCTTTCTTTGTACTGTCAAAAACTCTTGATGAATAGATACATGGGCCCCAAGGTAGCCTAAGCTTCCACAGACCATCCCTTAGTACAACTCTGTCAACCTGAAAAGGCAATAGGATCTGATTACTACTGTAGGACCCAGTTAGAAGCTTTTCCATATTTTTCTCCTTTGGTTTTAAAATGAGACTTCCTGCATTTCAGATCTTGTAATTTAAGTTCATACAGCTGAGAATTCTTATTAACTTCTAAGATTGGTTTGGGTCTTGGGTACAGGCTACATAGCATTAAAAAGGATTAGTTTAGTTACTCTGAATAGGACTCTATTCTATCTTCCAAAAGTATGCTTTACTTGGGTTCATCCAGGGAAGCATAAGCAGCCCTTACTTAATTGCGAAAATAACTATTGACTCCGGAAAGAAAGGGGGTCATAGGAAATTCCTAATTTTTAACCTGAGCTCCATGTCTCAGATTTCCTAAGTTATTCTTAAGCCCCTCTCCCCATGTCTCAGGTACATTTTTTGTTTATCTTTAGATCTCATGTGCATGAAACGAACATATTCTTTGAAAAATGTATGTTGAGCTCATTTGCATTTTTATTTAAATAAATGGCATCGTGCAATAAGTATAATTTATTTTTCCAAGCCAAGTATAATTTATTTTTTGAGATTGAAAGAGGGGTGCTAGTAATAATTACTCTGATATACCATTCAAAACATGGGGCTATCTTAGGTAGACAGACTTACAGTCACCCTGAATATAAATCAGTGCTTTTTTTTTTTTTGAAAAATTCTTCGTTAAAGTTCTTCATGTTCTGTACTCAGAACACTGAACAGTATCCCCTACCACATGACAACCATCATATGCCACCACAGAAAAAACTGCAATGTGTGTCCTTGTTTGCTTTTCAAAACTCAACCTTCTTCTTATTACTAGTGTTTTTGCATTTTTTTTTTTTTAACGTGTATTAATCGTTTGGGTCTCCAGACTCATGAATTGACTATTCATCTTCTTTATTCATGTTTCTATCGGGCTTTATTTTCCTTGCTGATTAGCATGAGTTCCTGTACATTCCAGATATAAATCTTTTGTCAATTTTAGATTTTACAAATATCTTCTAGTCAGTCTCCCTTCTGCCAATTTGATCTCTGATGTCCTTGGTTAAATACAAATTTTTACTTTTGGTGCAGTCGTGTCTATTAACTTTCCATTTATGGTTTGCACCTTTGTAATCCTAATGAGAGTCTTCCACCATCTCAAGGTCACAACGATATTCTTCCTCATTTTTTATAAGCTTTCTAGCTTTACCTTTCACATTTAGGCCTTTATTACATCTGGAGTTTACTTTTCAAGTGTTCGGCGTTAGGGAGGCAACTTTAATTTTCAAGTTTTAGTGACCCAGATTTCCCAATACATTTACTAAGCAAACAACCTACACTTTCTCCACTGATTTGGGTTGCCACCTCCATCAAATATCAAGTTCTCAGGTTTCTGGGTCTCTTCTTGGCCTCTATTTGTCACCTTTTATATCAAAACACGGTTTTTATTATGATTGATTTGAAACACGTCATTATTACTATCTGGTAGAGCTAATCTCCCATCTCCTCTTCCCTAAAGTTTCTCTACTATTGAATATATTTTATATCAGTTTGCCAACTTCCCCAAATGTTCCTTTCTTTTTTTTTTTTTTTTTTTTAGAATTGTATTGAATTTACAGATGGTTGAGGGAAACTCATTTACTTTTCAAAATTAACTTTTCCTGGAGATGACATCAGCAAAAATGGCAATGGGACTTCAGTTACCATTTTTCCTGCTGATTTGCCTGTCGATCTTGGAATTTGTTGGTCTTCTCAGACTGTAAGTCAGGGCCCTGCTGCCTGACTGGTCGATTTTGAGTTTGCCAGCCCCTGTGGCTACTTGAGTTGGGAAAGTCTACTTGTATGATCCAGGAACTTGTTGGAGTTGACTTGACAGCACTGGGTTCACTGGGTTACAACCACGTGAGCCATCTCCTTGATATAAATCTCACTCTGTATATATTTATATGCTCTACTGGTTTTGCTTCTCGAGGGAATGCAGCAGTGTCATCCATAGCTTGTTATGATCCACACAGTGGAATGCCTTTGCATAGTCAATAAAACACAGGTAAACATCCTTCTGGTATTCTCCGCTTTCAGCCAGGATCCACCTGACATCAGCAATGATATCCCTGGTTCCATGTCCTCTTCTGAAACCGGCCTGAATTTCTGGCTGTTCCCTGTCAATATACTGCTGCAGCTGTTTTTGAATGATCTTCAGCAAAAGTTTGCTTGCGTGTGATATTAATGATATTGTTCTATAATTTCCACATTCGGTTGGATCACCTTTCTTGGAAATAGGCATAAATATGGGTCTTTTCCAGTCAGTTGGCCAGGAAGCTGTCTTCCATATTTCTTGGCATACACGAGTGAGCACCTCCAGTACAACAGTCAAAAAATCAAAAGACTCGTTGTGTTGGGCAAATCTGCTGCAAAGGACCTCTTTAAAGTGTTGAAGAGACAAGATGTCACCTTGAAAACTAAGGTGCGCCTGACCCAAGCCATGGTATTTTCAATCACATCATATGCATGTGAAAGCTGGACAATGAATAGGGAAGACGGAAGAAGAGTTGATGCCTTTGAATTGTGGTGTTGGCGAAGAATATTGAATATACCATGGATTGCCAAAAGAACAAACAAATCTGTCTTGGAAGTGCGGCCAGAATGCTCCTTAGAGGCAAGGATGGCGAGACTGCGTCTTACATACTTTGGACACGTTGTCAGGAGGCATCAGTCCCTGGAGAAGGACATCATGCTTGGAAGAGTACAGGGTCAGCAGAAAAGAGGAAGGCCCTCATTGAGGCGTATTGACACAGTGGCTGCAACAATGAGCTCAAGCATAACAACAATTTTGAGGATGGCGCAGGACCGGGCAGTGTTTTTTTCTGTTGTGCATAGGGTCGCTGTGAGTCGGAACTGACTCGATGGCACCTAACAACACAACAACAGGGAATGCAGCAGAAGACAATATTCTAATATATGTTGTTGTTGTTGTTGTCAGCTGCTGTTGCATCAGCCCTGGATTCATGGCCACTCCATGACCAATGGAATGAAATAATGCCCAATCCTCCATTGTAGTCCATCGGTTTTAATTGACTGTGCCTGAGGAGGCATTGGCCAGGAATAGAGTCCAGGCCTCCTGCAGAGAAGGCAAGAATCCTACCATTTAACCACCAAAGCTCCATATTCTAATATATAATGACAATATTTCTGGCCATACATTCACTTATTTCTTGCGTTTGAAACTTTTATTAAATTAGTATTGTCACTTCTATCTTTCATATCTTTTAGCTTTTTTCCCCCAGTTATCATATTCCTTTATCACTTCCAAAGGCCTTCATGGAAATTTATTTGAACCCAACATTCAATTTACTAATTCATTTGTCAACTGTATCTATTCAGCTGTAAAAACCCATTACATAAGTTCTTTAGTTCAACAATTAACATTTTTCATAACCAATGTCTTCTTTATGCATGCTTGTCCCTATTTTCTTCCTGAGGGTATCATCATGCATATTTTAAATTCATATTTCATATTGTCCTGTTAATTTTGCTTCTTCAGGGATGGATTTTTCAATTTATTGTCTCATTCTCATATTGCTTGACCAGGTAGTTTTTTCTGTGAGCTCATATTTTGTTCCCTAGGATTACTAACTGCCTTGTTAATAATGTCTGCTGGGTGGTGGGGTAAATGTATCTTTTAGTTTATGTTCCTCTAGGTAAGTTTGGGGAAGTCTCAGGGAAGAGTTGCCAATTTTAAAGTATAGAGTCTGGACTCTTTACTTCTCTCTCTCCACCAAGGAACTCCCTGGAATTTCCTGGAGTGAACATCCTTTTAGAAATTACATATCTCAGGGTGTGGAGGTGGAACTTAGCAGCTGTGGCAAGATATCCTATTACCCTGTGCTTCTTGCTCTGACCTATCTATGCATGCTCTGGTCCAACGCTTACTTAAAGTTGCCATTTCATTTCTGGCTGAGAGGGGCTGACTAATGCTTTATTCCCCTGCTGGTATTAAGAAGTTGACAGAGATCCATCCAGGCAAACTTGAGAGAGAATGCTAAAACAAAGTCTTATTCAGTCCGTGACACCCCCACCCCACTATGTTGAGTCTGATCCTTTTCTGCTCCAGCCTGCTATACCATCTGTCTTCTCCCTTCTTCCACGCCACAGGGAATCAACAAACTTCTGTCTCCCCAAGGATTTCTCACAATTTCATTTATCAGCTTGTATACAGTTCTGGGACACAACATCCTCTATATACCTTTCATAGCATCTCAAGGGTAGAGTTTAGACACCCGTATAAATTCCACTATCTTTTATAGAACCTCGTAATGCCCTGTAGGAGCCCTGGTAGCATGGTGATTAAGACCTTGGCTCTTAACCATAAGTTTGGCAGTTCAAGTCCACCAGCCACTGGTTGGAAATCCTATGGGGCAGTTCTACTGTGTCGTATAGGGTTGCTATGAGTCAGGATCGACTTGACGGCAATGGGCTTTTTAAATTTTCTATTCAAATGTTCTCAGGATAGAAGAGTCTATGATACCAACTGCATCTGTAAACGTCCAGAACAATGTATGGCCCTGGAATGGACATTTCTAGAAGAAAAAAAGTAATGTGAAGAAAGATCAGTGAACTGAGAGCCATTTTATCAGTCCAAGGTCTACGCTGTTGACATGGTTTGGTGCAAGGGGGCTTAGTATATGGAGAACTGGACTTGTACTCTTACCCTTCTGAATTACACACTGGTCACATGGCAGTGGCTCTGTTTAAGATGAAAACTTGTTTTCAGGATGAAAACTTGTTTTCAGGATGAAAACTTGTTTTCAGGATGAAAACTAGATAGAGTGATCATTTACAGACAGCAGTGAGATCTTATCTGGTGGGGTTTTCATACCTTGGGAATAGACAGCTGTGTTGGAATACGTTTGATATGCAGACACAGTCTGTCATTCTCCCAGCTGATCCCCATATTCCTGTGGTACCTCTCCATTGTCTCCCCAACCTGAAAAACAGGAAGAAACATTTTGTTTGTCATCTCTGAAGAGCTGATAAGACTGAAGCAGGGCTTAGAAGACCAATTAGAACCAAATGGAAATGCCCTATTGTGGTATTACCGCTGTTTCTCTGCCCATCCTGATGCTGACTTCCCGATAACATGGCAAAACCCATGGAATTTAGTATATATAGAAGTATTCAGCAATGAATGTCCCTTTGGAAGCCAGCCAGAAAAACCTTGCTCATTTCTAAATTGAAAGTGCTTAAAATACCTTACGGGGTTGAAGGACAATGAAAATGAAAAAGGAACTTCAAGCCAAGCATAGACTGTCTTCATTCTCTTCTGCTTTTATTTTGAGTAGCCAAGTCCAAAATCACTGGTGGAATTCCTATTTTATCCTTACATTTGTATAAACTTTGACATTTTGTAGGAGATAAAGTATATGATTATGAATATAAAGATGCTAACTTCTCTGAATGACCAAAGACAAAGGATTTTTCCATGTGTATGAAAAATCACCCAGTAAATTCATGTATGTAACTTGGTAGTGCCTCTATCAGACCATTAGGGACTGTTGGTTTCAGAACTCTGCTAACTTTTTCATGTGGAAGAAGTTATCTATGTTCTCCATCTGTCTATTAAGAAAGGGAAAGAAAACTCATACTGAGATTTAAATGTGCTAGACATTGTGCCAAGTGCTTTGTACCCATATTCACATTTAAATTACCAAGAATTTTGTGAGTCATTTGATATCATCTGCAATTTATAGGTGAAGAAACCAAGGATCTGAGAGGACAGTTAACTTGTTCAAAGTGTTAAGATGCACTAGACACTCCTCGGTAAGGACAACCAGGATATTATTTTTTCTATCTCTTTTCCTATGAAATCTACACTGAACTTTGTGATATGTCTGAAACATAGCACTTAAGTGAAATCCCACCTAATGTGTCCTATCTTTTTCAGAAGCATTAAAGGCAAATAGCAGGGATTAGCCATTGGCCACCATGCTATTCTGCCCTTGTGCTGGTACTTTGTCAGTAGATAGGTTCTGACGGCACTATTTCTCACACATGATTGTCTACTTACTGTGGATCTATGCATGTGGCAGAAGGGCAATTATAGGCTGCTCCAAAAACTGTAGAGTGATGTGATAAACCAAACTGTCCTTTGGAGATGGCAAATGATCTACCATAAAGTAAAAGGTCCAACACAGAAGTGTTTGTCATCCCTTCTAAGTAAGGCGTAGCCTTGGTGTCTGCACCAAGGTAGATCCAGATCTAAATCAAAATTAAACCATATGGTTTTGTTAATTAGGAATTTCAAACACAACCAAAATTCCTTGCTGAGGTCCTGGACAGCAGGGACACTGTGAAGAAAAACAAAAGAAAGAGAGACAGAGAGAAAGAAAGAAAAAAAGGAGCGAGGGAGGTCAGGAAGGAGGGAAGAAGGGGAAGAAGGAAGGAAGGAGGGAGGAAGGGAGGGAAGGAAGGGGAGCAAGTTCAACCAAAGCTTATAATCCTACATAGGTGTAAAGGCAAAATCTGAGGTGGGCAGAGTTAATTTTTTTTTTTTAAGTTTTAGAAGTATACATTAGTCAACCTAAGGACGGTAGCTATTAAGTGATTATGATAACTATTTTTGTCATAAATGTGAGAATAATCAAAGTATTTAAAAAGTGGTAGTTGGATTAGTTCTAAGTTTAGAGCAGATTTTTTTTTTTTTTATTTACCACTGTGTTGCCAAATATCTAGGAATTGATAAAGATTCCTGTATGTGTATTCTACTGTCATTCAGCAAGTATTTTCTGAGTACCTTCTATGTGCCACATATACTTTAAAGTACTAGAAGTGTAAATATTTATTTAATAAGTTAAGTATATATAAAAAAAAACAAAACCAAACCCAGTGCCGTTGAGTTGATTCCGATTCATAGCGACCCTATAGGACAGAGTAGAACTGCCCCATAGGGTTTCCAAGGTGCAGCTGGTGGAGTCAAACTGCCAACCCTTTGGTTAGCAGCCGTAACACTTAACCACTATGCCAGCAGGGTTTCCTATGTATATATACACACATATATATATTGTATATGTATATATATACATACATATAGATTTGATTCCAACTCATAGCGACCCTATAGAACAGAGTAGAACTGCCCCATAGGGTTTCCAAGGAGCTGGTGGATTCAAACTGCTGACTTTTTGGTTAGCAGCCAAGCTCCTCTTAAACACTATGCCTCCACGTTTATATGTGTGTGTGTATATATATATATATATATATATATATATATATATATATATATATGGACAGCACTAGGTATATGTATATGTACATGTACATGTATATGTACATATATTCCTGCCATTATGAAGGTTACTTTCTAATGAATTTTTAAAAAATGAAATATTAAGATTCCAATGGTGGATAAATGGGAAAATATCAAATGTCTCATGACATAATCGTTTTGAAAAACAAAATAAATAAAAAATGAAAAAAAAAACTGGCTAATAATCAAAGAAATTCAAATTTAAAACCACATTTTGGTAGCAGTTTATAGATAGACACACACAGACACCTGCTCCAGTACTGATGAGACTTTCCTGCATGGAGCACATAAGCAACTGAGGATACTTTCTGATCCAGCATAGTGACATGGAGCCAGAACCCCCTTGATGGTTGGACCTTTGCTCTGATTAGGTGATCACATTCCTTGAAATCTTCCCTAAGGAACAATTTAATAGAAACAACAATTTACTCTTAAATAAACTCACTACAGTGTTGCCTAAAGTAATACAAAATTTCCCATTAATAACTGGTTAATTTATACCTGGGCTCACTACAATATTTCTCCATTACAAAAAATTCCAGTAAGTATGAAGTCTCTGTGCAAATAGGAAATGTTTTTCCATGTGTGTTTAAACAAAGAAGGCAAAACACAAAGTAGCATTTTTTTCTATAATTGTAACTATATGAAACAAGTGTTTGTATGGACAAGAACCAGGAAAAAATATCTGCTGCATGTCTGTGTTGAGATAAGGGAACACTTAATTTTGGAAACTTTATTTAATATCATTGCATCATTTTTTCAATATAAAAAGGAAAGAGATGTGTGGGTAGACAAAGGAAATGAAATTTACCATTGGACAAGTAAAGGATTAAAAAAAAATAACTACCTGATCAATGATGGATGAAGAAAAATTGGATCAGTCATCAAGCTCTAAAATATGATACCAAGGGTTTCATGGCTGAAAACAGGAGCCCTCTGAAATGAATCACAAGCCCACCTGGTGGGATATAAAATAATTCAGCCTGCATTCTGCATGTATGTCAGAGCAACCCAATCTTCAGTAGAGAATTAGGCCAACGTCCTATCATATATGTTTCTATCTTTACAAAGGCACCTATAAAATTGCCCAGCCACTGCAAGACACATAGTTTAAAATATACATAATGTAGAAAATATTTATTATAGTATCAAATATACCTGAAGGTTAATTTCCAGATTTGGAAATGTGAGAGTTGCATATTATAACCTAAAGAAAATAACAGTAAACTGTGTCTACCTCAGACTTTTGCCTTCTTTCTGCCCCTACCCTTCCATTCTCCTTCTTTCACTGCCACCTTCCCCCTCCCAATAAAATCTAAGCCATGTGACTTTTTTTCAACATCTGCTTCCTTTCTTTTCTTTCATAGAAAGCGCGCATGAATAATCAGACCACACTGCTGCTGTTAATTGTAAAAATCATTAGTAAACTTCCAGGTGCTGTTTACTATATAAGCATTGTAATTTTCTATCCTAAAATCAGCAACTCCCCCACATTATTGTCTGCCCTGGGGCATGAGCACTGTGCAGCTTTGAGGCTGTCAAAGGCAGTTGCAACCCCATTTACTGGGACTGAAAGAGATCGATCCACACCTGCAGCGTTTGAGGCAATAATTCCTAATATTAACCAGACCTCATGAGGAGCAGGCGCTTTTGCCAGCCTCCCCATGATTCGACACTTTGCCATCCATGTGAAATCATTGAAATACGCTGTGATTGACTGACACCCACCCCGAGTTCATTCTTCCCCTTTCTGCCATCACCCCACCCCATTTCCCAAGGATTCTGGAAAAAAACCTATAAAGAAGATAAAGCCAATCTAATCTACCTAGCTGGCTGAAGTGCCTGCATTTTGCAATTACAAAAGAAGTGTAGAAGAAAAGTAAACCCAAGAACCCTAAAAAGCCCAAACTAAAAAGGGAATGAAGAATCCTGGAGAGAGAAAGTAACTTGCCCAAAGCCACACAGACACTGCTTAACGCTTTGGTTACTCAAAACAGATTACAACTTCCACCTGTTTCCTTGAAGGTACCACCTGTGTTTTTTTCTTAAGAAATTCAAGATAAAAAGAAACAAAGCTTGAGTTTGCATTTTTGCAGGTGATACATCCCTATATACACCTGCTGTTATTCCCTTCAGGCTTGCAATCCCCACACTGCTCCTCTTGGCAAGTTCCCATACAGCCTTCCAGTTTCACCCCAGGAGCTAACCACTCAGGCTGGTTAGCTGCTCCTTTGCCTACCCTCTACTGCACTTTGTATACTTAGAGCCATTGCAATTATTTTTCTGTACTGTATCATTTGTTGGCATACCTCTATTTCAATGGTATTTTGAGTGCCTTCAAGGCAAAGTGGCTTTGTTTCTTTCTTTTCATGTTTAGGTTCTTGGTCTAGTACAATACCTGAATAAATGAAAAAAAAATCTATCTTAATAGCTCTTCTAATATCTAATGCTTTTAATAAGTTCTCAAGCCAGGAAGTCCTTAGAGAATATCTATTTGAAACATCAAAATTACTTTCCTCATCTGAAGCTCAAAAAAGCTAAAAGACTGTGCTCAACTGTTTTCAATTTGGCATCATCGCCACCCCCTTTCTATTGTCTTTTCTAAATGCCAGAGGAGAATTCTAGAATTACATTTCCCAGAATCCCTTTCCCCAAAGGTTTCCAGGTGAGTGTCTGACAATGATAGGGAAGGGGAAGATTTTGTTCTCCAGCAGCACTCGCAGGCAGAAGTACAGGCTAACACAATGGGTAAAAGTGTGAGTAGAAAATAGATGTGCATTTCTTAGCAGCTTCCAGGCCTGCTCCTGTATGTTTCTTGCTTTGATGTTGCAGGCTGAGAAATCTGGCAATGACTTTCCTGTTTTTTTTGTTCCGCTAGTCCTTCCAAAAGCTTTGTAAGGTTTTAGTTCCTTGTGTTAAAGTCTTCCTATGAGAAAATAGACATATTTTTCAATGAATGATTCTGGATCAGTTGGATATCCACAAGGAAAAAATAAATAAATCTTGAATCCCCTTCCTCACACCATACATAAAAATCCAATCCAGGTGGATTGTAGACATAAATGTGAAAAGTAAAACAATTAAGGTTTAAAGAATGACACAAGAACATCTTTATAACCTTGGGGTACAACAACAAGGCAATTCTAAATAAGATATAAGAAAGCTCTAATAAAAGACAAAAATTAAATAGGACTACATTAAAATTAAGCTTCTCTGAATATCAAAAAACAACATTAAAAGAAGGCAAGACAAAAAGAGCAAAAGATATTTGAAAAACATATATCTACATAAGAATATCTAGAATATATAAGGAAATTTTACAAATCAATAAGGAAAAGTAGGCAACCCCTTAAAAAAATATGAGAAAGATTTCAATAGGCCCCTTGAGAAAGAATACCTAAATAGCGGAAAAACAGGTTTAAAGTGCTCAACTTTATTAATCATTAGGGAAATGCAAATTAAAACCACATGCAAGAGAAAGTCTGTAATTTAAAAGACAGACAAAGTCAAGTGCTATGTTTGAAGCATCTAGAATTCTCATACTGGTAGAAGAATACATTGGTACAACTGTCATTGCATGTTGTTGGAAAACTGGCATTATCTACTAAAATTGAACATACATTTTCCCATATCCTAGAAATTCTCCTTATAAATAGATATCAATAGAAAGGTGTACATATATTCATGAAAATTATTTAAGAATATTCAGAGCAACAATATTTTAGTAGCTCCATACTAGAAACAACCCAACCTGTTCATCAACAGTAAAATGGGTAAACTGTGGTATACTCATAAACGGAACACTACAATGAACTAACTACAACTTCTCCCAACAACATGGATCAATCACAATCAAAACAACCCAAATAGAAAAGAATAGATAGTGAATAATTCATTTTATATAACGTTTTAAAATTGGAAAAAATAATCTATGGTTTTAGAAATCAGGATACCAAGCCAAGCCCGTTTTTAGTTAATGACTAGAAGGAGACAAGGGGAGGTTTTTTTCTTTTAATGAACCACTTCTTAATCTGTATGATTGTTACATGGACCTGGTCAATTTGTAAAACTTTATTGAGCTCTACTCTTAATATCTACGTATTTTTCTCCATAAATATTATACTTCAATTAAAAGCTTACATCAAACACCCCTTCTGATTTAGGATACCTAGAGTGGCTTCTATTTTTCTCACTGATAGAATGAATTACTTAAAGCCCATAAATATGGAGTTTCAGGGCCATGATTATGAAGATAACAATCATGACAATGACAGCAATGATAAATATTTTAACTGTAATCAAAACAGTTTTTACCATTCAAAAGGAGGTAGACAATGTGTTGGGAACTTTACTTACCTCATATTGAGCTCGTTTCGTTGTTACCTCATTTTAAGCTTACAGGATCCTGTTGCTATTGTTGTTAGGTGCTGTTGAGTTGCTTCAGAGTAATAGCTGCCACACACACAACAACACGAGACACCACCCAGTCCTGAACCATTTTCACAATCATTATGTTTGAGCCCATTGTTTTAGCCACTGTATTAATCCATCTCATTGAGGGTATTCCTTTTCTCTTGCTGACCCTCTACTTTACCAAGCATGATGTCCTTCTCCACGGACTGGTCCCTCCTAATAACATCTCCAAAGTATGTAAGGCAAAGTCTCTCCATCCTCCCTTCTAAGGAGCATTCTGGCTGTACTTCTTCCAAGACAGATTTGTTTATTCTTCTGGCAGGCCATGGTATATTCAATATTCTTCATCAACACCGTAATTCAAAAGCATCAATTCTTCTTTGGTCCTTTTTTTTTCATTTGTCAGGGTTTCCCATGTGTATGAAAAAAAAAAATTTTTGAGGCCATTGAAAATACCATAGCTTGGGTCAGATGCACTGTAGTCCTCAGAGTAACATCTTTACTTTTGAATACTTTAAAGAGGTCTTTTGCAGTAGATTTGCTCAACACAATGTGTCTTTTGGTTTCTTGACTGCTGTTTCCATGGGTGTTGATCGTGGATCCAAGTAAAATGAAATCCTTGGCAACTTTAATATTTTCTTCATTTATCATGATGTTGCTTATTGATCCAGTTGTAAGGGTTGTTTTTTTTTTTTTCTTTATGTTGAGGTGTAATCCATACTGAAGGCTGTAGTCTTTGATATTCATCAGTAAGTGCTTCAAATTCTCTTCACTTTCAGCAAGCAAGTTTGTGTCGTCTGCATATCGCAGGTTGTTAATGAGTTTTCCTCCAATCCTGATGCCACGTTCTTCTTCATATAGTCTACTTTCTCAGATGATTTTCTCAGCATACAGACTGAATAAGTATGGTGAAAGGATACAACCCGGAGGTACACTTTTCCTGATTTTAAACCATGGAGTATTCCCTTGTTCTGTTTGAACAACTACCTTTTTGTCTAAGTACAATATCCTAGAGGATAGGAATTATCGATCCTATTTCACATATTGGGGAATTAAAGTTAGTTAACACGTTTAGATCAGAATTTGAACCCAGATCTTTTTGATTCCATATACCATGGTTTTCTCAATTGCTTGTTAAATGAATGAATGAATGAAAAAAATAAATAAATAGCCAACAAGTTCAGAGATACTCAGATGACATCTTTTTCCTGGTCCATACCTGTCCATTACTGTGACTTTATCCAGCTGCATTTATGGGTAAGTTTTTTTTTTTTTTTTTTTACCATGTGCCTGATAACTAGTTTCCAAGAAGAGGCTTGATTTATGCAGAAAGCAAAAGAATTTTAGTATATGCATAATTTTTCAAGTTTTCATTAGTGGGATAGTATTTTTTGTTTGTTTGTTTCTTCTTTTAATGTAGCATTTGGCTTCCAAAGAAACTAATATTTCGTAGAACGTTCCTAAAGATATCAGAACTACTCATAAAGGACCATCTTAGACGAGCAGCAGTCACTGGTTGGTCCATGGCCTGGTCTGCTATCACAAGCTGTTTGTTCATTTAACATCTCCCCTGAACAGTTGCTATAAACCATTTAGGCGGCTGCTCAGGAGGAAAACGGCAGATTTCCTGTATAAAGTATTTTTTAAAAGAGATTATTTAAGGCACGATTTCTGTTTATGGTCCCAAGATAAATTATAATCACCTTTGTTTACCTCATATTCCTTTCTTAATTAACTGACAACCTATTAGCATACATTTTTTTTATCCCAGGAGTATTAATTATACATAATTTATAGCATAAGCATTTATTTCATATCAGTGGGATGAATAAAACATTTACCTGCTTATAGCTACTTGAGGTTAACATTTTTATACAAAAAACTCACCTGAGACTTCCAATCAAATTATCAGATTTTTAATTTTCTGTTACATAATGATACTGTACTAGTCATTGTAGCATTTTATTCCACTCTAGGCTAAACAATCGTTTAGAAGAGTGCCGTGCTGGCAGCATTAATTAGCAATGATATATGCCTTGCTGCACAATGAGATGCAAATCATACAAATGTAAAATTTTCTAATATGAAAGCTGGAGTCCTTACTGGGATTAGAATGCCAACCAGCTACAGTGAAATTGAAAAGCTCTCTAGACCTTTAGTGTCATAGCTCATCTTAACTAAAGGGGTTCCTGGAGATCAAAGGGCCCATCCTCATGTCATTTCAAAGGGGACAAAAGAGGACAAAATCTGTCAGTGTCATCAGAAAATCAAGCCAGCACTTGGGATACAGCCTAAACCTATTGACCCCATTCCAGGACCTTTTCTACTCAAATTTATATGCCCCTCTCTCTCAGTGGAGCCCTGGTGGGGCACTGGTTAAGAGCTGTGGCTACTAACCAAAAGGTCAGCAGTTCGAATTCACCAGCTGCTCCTTGGAAACCCTATGAGGGCAGTTCTACTCTGTCTTATAGCATTGTTATGAGTCAGAACTGATTCGATGATTGTGGGGTTTTTTGTTTGTTTTTTTGTTTCTCTCTCAATGCATGGTAAAATTTTAATATTTGAATCATGGGTGATCACATGTCTGTATATCTTAAAATGAGATGTACATGAATTAGACATTGGTAAAGAAATGCCACAAAGATTTTCTCTATACTGTGGCTTAGATGATGTCAAAGAGAAATTATTCAAGCCTTTCAAAATATTAATATATCAACCACAAATTCAATGAAAATAAGTTCTGGTTCCAGCCCCTAGGCTTAAAATTCAGACCATACTTTTCTCTAATTACCATTTTCCTTTCCACTTTTTTTTCTTCTTTGTTTGTTTTTTTACTGTTTATTTTTTGTTGTTGTTGAGAATATCCAAAGCAGAACATACACCGATTCAACGGTTTCTACATGTACAATGTAGTGGCATTGATTACATTCTTTGAGTTGTATCACCATTCTTACCCTCCTTTTATGAATTTTTCCTCGCCCATTGCCGTAAAATCACTGCTCCCTGAGTTTCCTATCTAATCTTTCAAGTTGCTGTTGTCAATTTGGTCTCATACAGATAGATGTCTTAAAGAGCACAATGGTCAAGGCAGACATTCTTTACTGGTTAAGCTAAACTATCATTTAAGCTTAAGAAGACTTTAGGGGATATTTTTGATTCAAGGTTTAAAGATTACGCCAGGGCAATAGTTTCAGGGATTCATCTAGCCTCCATATCTCCAGAAAGTATGCATTTCACTGGTTATCTTCTTAATCTAAAGGTATGGGATGTTCAAGATCATGAATTCTGATCACTTTTGGCTCTTGTAATATTTTATTCACCAACTACACTTACCGAACAACCAGTGGCCAAGTTATTTAGAACACAAATGTTACATTTCACCTGAGAAATCTCTTGATACATAGAGTGAAATACAGAGGATTTCAGTGATTTTGTGAGAGAAGGAAAGAAGAAACATTTACAAGAGACTGAAGAAGCTTTCTTCAGATCTGGAGACTTGATCATAGAGAAGAATGGAGAAGAATAGAGGCTATTAAGCACCTCTAGTATGATAGGTACTCTTTTACATGTTATTTCATTAAATTCTTACATTAGTCCTGTGAAACTAGTACAATTATCCTCACTCTGTAAATGAGAAAACTGAGATGTAAAAAGGTTGAGTAACCTGTCCAGGGTCTAAGCTATAGCAAGAGGTAGTGCTGGGGTTGGAACCAAGATCTATATAATTTTAAACTCCAAGCTGTGTCCATGAGACCAAGCAACAAGGAAGGCTATAAAAGGCTTTTTGGTAAAAATGTTGATAAACCCTTTTCCCCATGGTATTTGCACCCTAATTTGGAGATTTAGATGTTGTTCCTTTAGTTTGTTCTGTCATCTTGCCTGGAAAAAATTAAAACAGCACGTTCTATCCAGAGAAGTGTTTTTTCATCATTAACCAGTCAACATGAAGAAAAAACGTTTGGTGGCAAGGTTGTGGAAGAGAGGAAAAAAATCCGTTTGTTGACTCTCCTTTTACAATGTGGAAAACATAATGACAGCAGAAAGAAAAATGGACCAAAAATATGCTGTGTCCCAGAGGTCTCTCATAGACAAAGCTGCCCTGCCCAACTGATTCTTCAAAGTTGTCTTCCCTGATTCTTGTCTGTTGCCCCACCCAAGGGATGAGGCAGACAGCCCTCACACTGCTCAAGATGGGTTTCATCTCTTAAACCCTTAGAGCTGGCTAAAATACAGTGCTTTTAGTAGGATCATTCTCTCTCATCCAGCTATGAAATTTTGGAAATCTTCAAGGCCTTTCCTAGGGTCTCATTTCTTTTTACTCTAAATTATCTCCACAGGCAATTCCTTTCATGCCCATGATGTCAAAAATCATTGACTATTTTATGACTCCCCAGTTTGCATCTCAAGCCAGAGACTCTCCTCTGCATACCAGTGTGAGATTTGTACTCAGTGTCTCTCCCTTATGAGGTCTCAAAACCACCTAAGCCCATTACCATCAAGTCAATTCTACCTCATAGTGACCCTATAGGACAGAATAGAACTGCCCTATAGGGTTTCCAAGGAGCAACTGGTGGATTCTGCCTGCCAACATTTTGGTTAGCAGCTGAACTCTTAACACTGTGCTACCAGGGCTTCCTAAACCACCTATAGCTAATGTGTATTATACCACACTCATGATGTCGCCACTCAAAAACTGGTCCTTTTACAAGGTTTCTTAGCTCAGTGAATGAGTTCCTCTCACCTTCTGCATATTTATCTATGGCCTATTTTGTCTCCTAAATAGATCTTGAATCTATCCATACTGTCTCACTTCCACTGCCATCCTCATAAGCTAGGATATTAATATTTCTCACATGGACTTCTGCAACTCCTTTCTAATTGTTATCCTCAATTTCAGCCTTACCCCACCCACATCTGTATTCTGAACTGTAGCCAGGGTGATCTTTTCAAGATACAAATATGATGATATAAATCCCTATTAAACATATCAGGGAAGATCTTTTTTTAAGATTGGAACAAAAGCAGAAATCACAAAGGAAAGATTAATAAAGGTGACTATATAATAAAATACTTTTGATGACAAAGGCAACCTAAACAAAGAAAAAAGGTAAAAGACACATTTGGAAAAATAGGCAAAGTACTAATTGTCTTAACTAGAAAGTCATCCTAACACAAACTCAGAAAGAACCAACAACTCAATAGAAAAATGGACAACGAACAAAATAGATACACACACACTCACACACATATCAAATCTAAATACTAATGGCTCCTAAACATTTTTAAAAGTATTCAATCTCATGTGTAATAGGGAAAGGCAAAGTAACACCAATAAAATATCATTATTAGATGATCAGACTAGCAAAGTTCAAAAGTTTGATAACACATTCTGGTAGTAATGGTATAGGCAAAAATCCCTTTCTTTATTGGCAGCAATTGTAGAAACTAGTAACCTGATAATATTTACCAATTTTAAATGCACATATTCTTTTTTCCAACAGTTTTTCCTCTGGGAGTTTATGCTTCAGATATAATTACATATGTTAACATATATACAAATATATCAATTACTACATTGATGTAATAGTTGAAGACTGGAAATAAATGAAGTGTCCCCCCCAAATTAACTTGTGAAATATATTGCAGTTTATTCCTCCAGTAGAATACTATACAGTAATGAGAAAAGAATTGAAACATTCTATGTATACTGAAATGAAACAAGCTCTTATTTATACCCTTAAATGAAAACAGTAATCCAAAGAACAGTGTATATTATGTATATACACACACACACACACACACACACACACATGCAATAGCTCTGGAAGGATATACAAAACAATTCATAAAAGTAGTATCAGGAGGGGACCTGAGTGGTTAAGGGACAATGTTGAGATGGACATTTAATTTTCACTGGGTTCATTTCCCACCATCACATTTTTATCATGCACATGTATGAGTGTGTGTGTATGTATTTATAGGTATATACACACACACATTTACATACACATATATGTATCCAAAAATGGTTGCAGCAGTATATTGACTGGGAACTACCAGAGACTCAAGCCAGATTCAGATGAGGATGTGGATATCATTGCTGATGTCAGATGGATCTTGGCTGAAAGCGCAGAATACCAGAAAGATGTTTTCCTGTGTTTTACTGACTAAGCAAAGGCACTCAACTGCATGGGTCATAACAAATTATAGATGACATCGCAAAGAATGGGAATTCCACAACACTTAATTGTGCTCATGAGGGACCTGAAGACAGACCATCAGACAGTTTTTCAAACAGAAAAAGGGAATAGTGTATGGTTTAAAATGAGGAAAGGTGTGCATCAGAGTTGTATCCTTTCACCATACTTATTCAATCTGTATGCTGAGCAAATAATCCAAGAACGTGGATTATATGAAGAAGAAAGCAGCATATGGATTGGGGAAGATTCATTAACAACCTGCATTATGCAGATGACACACCCTACTTGCTAAAAGCAAAGAGGGCTTGGAACACTTACTGACAAAGATCAAAAATCACTGCCTTCAGTATGGGTTATACCTCAACCTAAAGAAAACAGAAATCCTCACGGTGGACCAATAAGCAAAATCATGCTGAATGGAGAAAATATTGAAGTTGTCAAGGATTTCATTTTACTTGGGTCCACAATCAATGCCCACGGAAACAGCAATCGAGAAATCAAACAACATATTGCACTGGGTAAATCTTCAGTAAAGACCTCTTTAAAGTGTTAAAAAGCTAAGATGTAGCTTTAAGGACTAAGGTGTGCCTGACCAAGCCATGGTATTTTCAGTAGCCTCATATAAATGTGCAAGCTGGACAATGAATAAGGAAGACCAAAGGAGAATCGATGCCTTTAAATTATGGTGTTGGTGAAGAATATTGAATATACCATGGACTGCCAAAAGAACCGACAAATCTGTCTTGGAAGAAGTACAACCAGAATGCTTCTTGGAAGAGAGGATGGCCAGACTTCATCTCACATACTTTGGACATATTATCATAAGTGTTCAGTTCCCGGAGAAGGACATCATGCTTAGGAGAGTAGAGAGTCAGCGCAAAGGAATAAAACCCTCAACAAGATCGATTGACACAATGGCTGCAACAATGGGCTCAATCATAGCAAAGATTTTGAGGATGGTGCAGAACTGGGGAGTGTTTTGTTCAGTTGTACATAGGGTCACCATGAATTGGAAGAAACTTAAAGGCACCTAACAACAACGATGTGTTTATACATACACAAATATACAAAAAGAGAGATGAGACAGAGGAATGTAGGCAACTCTTTTAGAGGATTAGTATGAAGAGGAAGTGAGTACAAGTGTAGTAACTGAAATAGCATATAGAATTGAGCAAGGGCTTTTATATGTCTCAAGTAATGTTGAACATGTTTAGATTTGATGAGAGCGACACAAAAGAGGAAGTAGTTAAAGATACAGGAAAAAGAAAGTACAGTCATCAAACAACAACACTGAGATGGTATAAGAGGTGAAGATCTAAAGCTCAGATTAAGACAGGAGCTCAGGCTTTTCTACTGTGGCAGGAGGGAAGGAAAAAGAAAGAGATGAATACTCAAATGAACCTAATTGAATCGTCTGCATCTTCTGAGCAAAACTTACTGCTATGCCAATGAGTGAAACAAACAAACAAACAAAACAGAATTTCAGAGAAGTGAGGAGGTGATTGGGTAAGGTACAACAAGAAGTCCTTATGAAAACTCTAAAATATATGGTAATAGCAGGAGAATTTCAAGCTCAGAATGTAAATCAGTTTTATTCTCTTCCCTGGGGAGATCTGATGCTTGGAGTGCCACTGTCACTCATGAGCACAGCAGGCTGAGTACCTGTTTTGGGAGGACACTACAGGGAGGGTCAAGGGACCCCAAGGCTGACCTCAAGGGTGCTGCTGAGCATAACCCAGAGAAAAGAGCACCTCACCTGTCTCCTCTAGCAGATTGCCAGAACAACATATAAAGCAAATATTCTTTGGATTTCATAAAGTAGATTGTGATCCTGTTCTCCCTCATTTCAGAGATCTATATCCATGTTTAGCCTCCAAAATGGCAAGTCTAAGGAAGAGTGGAAAAGGCTTTCTCATTTCTCTTATTGAGTCTCAGAACTTCAGAGCTCAAAGAACCTATCAAGCATTTAGCTTAACCCACTTATTTGGAGATGAAAACATTAGGGGTAAAGAGGAAATGAGAAGAGGTAGACCTCTCTTCCTGAAGGGAAACTAAGAAGATAGTGGTTAATGGGACAAGCTACAGCTTCCATTGTTGCAATGGGTCTCAGGCCCACAACTGATACTAACCTTAGTTCATCCTCATGATCCACTCTAAATTCCTCTCACCCTCAGCTCACACCTCTGCTCATACCTAGTGGTGTGATCCAAGGCTTCCTTCCTGAAGGGTCTTAATCATACACACTTCCTTTTGTAGTTGCTGCACATGTACATATGTCCATTCACAATTAGAATGGTTTAGGGTTCTGCATATTTTCCTCCCTGCCCCTGTTATGGAAAAACAACCCTACCTTCTCCTGCTGATCAGGGTCCATTATTCCTGCCAGTCAAATGGCTCCTCTTTTTGCCTGCTCCTCTGTTCAGGAGTCCAAAGCATCCTGGTGGTATGTAAGAGGAGTCTTGAGTCTTCCAGGAATAAGCCTGCCTTAATAGCCTTGCTGTGCTCAATCATTGGTTGGGAGGAGCACATAGGAAGTAAATGTTGCAATTTATTTCATAGCACAGTAGCTGGGGCCCTTGGTCAAGCATACGGGCTCTGAGGAGCATTCTCATGAACACCACAGGGTGAGGAAAAAAAAAAAAAAAGATAACTCTGTGGTACCTGAGTAGTAGCATTCTGTTCTATTTTCTGACAGCATATCCCAACTAAGGGAGTGAAAATTCTAGCTGTTCTGAGGGAGAAAGATGTAGCAGTCTGGTTCCCTAAGGATTACAGCCTTGGAAATTCTATGGGGCAGTTCTATTCTGTCCTATAGGGTCCCTATGAGTCAGAATGTACTTGACAGCAATATTTTTGTTTTGTTTTTTACAAGGATTAAATTGCAACACGACAGTACAGGAGATGACAGATAAAAGGATATCGTTTATTTGCTAAGTCAACCAAACAGAAGCCACAAAAAATGTTAGCCACTTTCTGGAATATTTATTTAATTTTAGTTTCTTGCTTATAAAATATTTACCACAAATATATTAATAGGATTAAGTGGGATGGCATATTTAAACCACTAAGACAGTGTCTGGCAATAGTAGACACACAGTAAATTCCAGCTTTTCCCACCAACGAACTTTGCTAAAATTTTCCATATTCTCTGCTAGGCATTGTTATGATGGAGTCAAAGAATAAACAATTCAGTTTGGACATTATTTGTCTACTAAGTTTTCTCAGAAAAAATAGTTAAGTACAGAAGAAAAAAAAATCAGTAGAGAGAAGGAAGAGCATTTCTGGCAGAGAAAATACTTTTAACTCTTTAGCTAAACTTAATGTCTAATTTAAAATTTATTCCTAGATGCAAAGAAACCAAACCAAATCCACAGCCACTGAGTCGATTCTGACTCATAGAAACCCTATAGGACAGATTAGAACTGCCCCATAGGTTTTCCAAGGCTGAAATCTTTACTGAAGCAGACTGCCAAATCTTTCCACTGTAGAAAAACTGGTAGGGTCCAATGGCAGACCTTTTGGTTAGCAGCCTAGCATTTTTATCTTGCTACACCTTTGCATTCCAAAAGCTGATATAAGTCCTTGATAGGCCTATTCTCTTTTATTTTTAATCTGTTTCTCTCACAGTGCCAGTTATTCTGCTGAACGTGGGAAGATTCTAACACTCAGCAGTCATAATGTAAGATAAAAAGAATAGAATTTGAAGCCATGTAAAAGTGTGTATATATATGTATATATATACATATATATATCCCCCATGTGTCTGTCAGTTTGTCGTACTGTGGGAGCGTGTGTGTTTCTGTGATGCCGGAAGCTATGCCACCAGTATTCAAATACCAGCAAGGTCACCCATGGAGGACAGGTTTCAGCTGAGCTTCCAGACTAAGCAGACTAGGAAGAAGGACCCAGCAGTCTACTTCTGAAAAGCATTAGCCAGTGAACACCTTATGAATAGCAGTGGAATATTGTCTGATAAAGTGCCGGAAGATGAGCTCCCCAGGTTGGAAGGCACTCAAAAGATGACTGGGGAAGAGCTGCCTCCTCAAAGTAGAGTCGACCTTAATGATGCGAATGGAGTCAAACTTTTGAGACCTGCATTTGCAGATGTGGCATGAGTCAAAATGAGAAGAAACAGCCGTAAACACCCATTAATAATCAGAACATGGAATGTAGGAAGTACGAATTTAGGAAAATTGGAAATCGTCAAAAATGAAATGGAATGCATAAACATTGATATCCTAGGCATTAGTGAGCTGAAATGGACTGGTATTGGCCATTTTGAATCAGACAGTTATATGGTCTGCTATGCCAGGAATGACAACTTGAAGAGGAATGGCATCACCTTCATCATGAAAAAGAACATTTCAAGATCCTGAAGTACAATGCCGTCAGTGACAGAATAATATCTATACACCTACAAGGAAGACCAGTTAATACGATTATTACTCAAATTTACCCACCAACTACTAAGCCCACAGAAAAAGAAATTGAAGATTGGTATCAGCTTCTGCAGTCTGAAATTGATCGAACATGCAGTCAGGATGCATTGATAATTACTGGTGACTGGAATGTGAAAGTTGGAAACAAGAAGGATCTGTAGTTGGAAAATATGGCCTTGGTGATAGAAACAATGCCAGAGATTGCACAATAGAATTTTGCAAGACTGACAACTTCTTCATTGCAAATATTTTTTTACCAACAAAAACAATGACTGTACATGTGGACCTCGCCAGATGGAAAACACAGAAATCAAATAACTACATCTGTGGGAAGAGATGATGGAAAAGCTCAGTATCATCAATAAGAACAAGACCAGGGGCCGACGAAGGAAAAGACAATCAATTGCTCATATTCAAGTTCAGGTTGAAACGGAAGAAAATTAGAACAAGTCTATAAGACCCAAAGTATGACCTTGAGTATATCCCACCTGAATTTAGAGACCATCTCAAGAATAGATTTGACACATTGAACACTGATAACCGAAGACCTTGATGAGTTATAGAAGGACATCATCCATGAAGAAAGCAAGAGGTCATTAAAAAGACAAGAAGAAAGAAAAAATCAAAATGGATGTCAGAAGAGACTCTGAAACTTGCTCTTGAACATAGAGCAGCTAAAACAAAAGAAAGAAATGATGAAGTAAAAGAACTGAACAGAAGGTTTCAAAGGGCAACTCGAGAAGACAATGGAAAGTATTATAATGACATGTGCAGAGAGCTGGAGATAGGAAACCAAAAGAGAAGAACATACTTGGCATTTCTCAAGCTGAAAGAACTGAAGAAAAAATTCAAGCCTCGAGTTGCAAGAGTGAAGGATTCCATGGGCAGAATATTAAACGACGCAGGAAGCATCAAAAGAAAATGGAAAGAGAACAGAGTCATTATACCAAAAAGAATTGGTCGATATTCAACCATTTTAAGAGGTAGCATATGATCAGGAACCGATGGTACTAAGGAAGAAGTCCAAGCTGTTCTGAAGGCACTGGCAAAAAACAAGGCTCCAGGAATTGATGGAATATCAACTGAGATGTTTCAACAAATGGATGCAGTGCTGGAGGTGCTCACTCGTCTAGGTCAGGAGATTTGGAAGACAGCTACCTGGCCAACCAACTGGAAGAGATCCATATTTATGCCTATTCCCAAGAAAGCTGATCCAACTGAATGCAGAAATTATGGAACAATATCATTAATATCACAAAAAAATAAAAAATACATATTTTTTTATCACACGCAAGTAAAATTTTGCTGAAGATCATTCAAAAGTGGCTGCAGCAGTATATCAACAGGGAACTACTGGAAATTCAGGCTGGACTCAGAAGAGGATGTGGAACCAGGGATATAATTGCTGAAGTCATATGGATCCTGGCTGGAAGCAAAGAATACCAGAAAGATGTTTATCTGTATTTTATTGACTATGCATTTTTTTTTTATGCATTAGGCTGTGTGGATCATAATTATGGATAACATTGCAAAGAATGGGAGTTCCAGAACACTTAAGTGTGCTCATGAGGAACCTGTATATAGATGAAGAGGCAGTTGTTCAAACATAACAACAGGGTACTGCGTGGTTTAAAGCCGGGAAAGATGTGTGTCAGGGTTACATGTTTTCACCATACCTATTCAATTGCATGCTGAGAAAATAGTCTGAGAAGCTGGACTATATGAAGAAGAATGGGTCATCAGGCTTGGAGGAAGGCTCATTAACAACTTGTGTTATACAAATGACACAAACTTGCTTGCTGAAAGTGAAGAGGACTTGAAGCATGTACTGATGAAGATCAAAGACCACAGCCTTCAGTATGGATTACACCTCAACATAAAGAAAACAAAAATCCTCAAGAATGGATCAATAAGCAACATCATGCTAAATGGAGAAAAGATTGAAGCTGTCAAAGATTTCATTTTACTTGGATCCATAATCAACACCCATGGAAGCAGCAGTCAAGAAATCAAGAGACTCATTGTGTTGGGCAAATCTTCTGAGAAAGTTCTCTTTAAAGTGTTGAAAAGCAAAGATGTCACCTTGAAGATTAAGGTGGACAATGAATAAGGAAGACCAAAGAAGAATTGATGCCTTGAATTGTGGTGTTGCTGAAGAATATTGAAAATACCATGGACTGCCAAAAGAATCAACAAATCTGTCTTAGAAGAAGTACAACCAGAACACTCCTAAGGAGCAAGAGTGGTGAGACTGTTTTAAATACTTTGGACATGTTATCAGGAGGAATCAGTTCCTGGAGAAGGACATCGTGCTCAGCAAAGTACAGGGTCAGCAAAAAAGAGGAAGACCCTCAATGAGATGGATTGACACAGTGGCTGCAACAATGGGCTTAAGCATA
Source organism: Elephas maximus indicus (assembly GCF_024166365.1). Classification (NCBI taxonomy): domain Eukaryota; kingdom Metazoa; phylum Chordata; class Mammalia; order Proboscidea; family Elephantidae; genus Elephas; species Elephas maximus. The sequence goes on from NC_064830.1 coordinate 17,025,182, forward strand.
ACAATGATTGTGAGCCTGGGGCAGGACTGGGCAGTGTTTTGTTCTGTAGTACATAGGGTCTCTATGAGCCTGAACTGACTCAACAGCACCTAAAACATCAACAACAACAGCTCTATATATACATAGATATGTACATAAGCCATAAAAACCAAACCCGTTGCCATCAAGTCAATTCTGACTCATAGCAACAGTATAGGACAAAGAAGAACTGCCCCATAGAATTTGCAAGCAGCAGCTGACCTTTTGGTTAGCAGTCATAGCTCTTAACCACCGTGCCACCAAGGCTCCATATAATATATTTCAAATCATATTTTATATATATATGTACATAATATGATCTGAAATCTATTTTTGAAAAAACGAAATAAAAAGGATGCATACATGTTCACAAAAGGGCTATCTAAATATGAGCAGTTATATCTCTGAGTTTGTGGAATTAGGAATAATTTTTATTTATACTTTTATTCATGTTCAAAATGTTTTACACTAGGCACGAGTTCTTTTATAAATTACAAAATCATGTATTAAAAAAACTAAATAGCCAAAGACTACATTCATCGTGAATCCAACTTCTGGTAAGCTTAGAAAATCTGTCATGATAAAGGTGCTCAGTAAAGACAGTTGAATAAATCAAACTCAGGCTCTCATCAAGTTGCTCAAGCAGACAGCATCGTATTCAACTCAAAAATAAAAACTAAGAGGCGGGGCCAAGATGACGGACTAGGTAGACGCTACCTCCGATCCCTCTTGCAACAAAGACTCGGAAAAAGAAGTGAATCGATCACAGACATAACAATCTACGAACCCTGAACAACAAACACAGATTTAGAGACAGAAAACAAACAAATACAGGGAAGCAGCGACTGTTTTCGGAGCCTGGAGCCAGCGTCCCAGCCAGGTAACCTTGGCACCGAGATTAGGTCTGGGCCCAGGGAAGCTGAACTCATAAATCTTGTGAAGGCGCAAACAAGGGGCGCAGCCCTACCCCCCTGAACTGAACCCGGGAGGGGGCCCAGTGGGTCCGCGCGGGCAGCACGGCAACGCGGCTGGTGGGAGAAGTCCCCGGGAGGCAGTGACTGGTTTTAGAGCCAGGAGTGCAGCGTACCAGCCAGGGAACCTCGGCTTTGACTGGACGCTGTCACGGCGCAAGCACGGGGCGCACCTCTACTCCCCTGAACTAACCCCGGGAGGGGGCCCAGCCAGTCTGAGGAGGCGGCGCGGTGACGCGGCTGGCGGGACGAGAAGTCCCCTGGAGGCAGCAACTGATTTTGGAGGCGGGAGAGCAGCGTCCCAGCAGGGGAACCTTGACGCTGAGCTTTGGACTGGCAGCGGAGGATCTGACCGTGGCTTCAGCGGAACAGACCCCCGGGGGCAATCTCCACACAGCCAGCACACATAGGCAACATGCCCCTCAGGAATCTCAGATAAAATAGTCATTCCAAGCAAGACAAGCAACTCTGGCTATATTCCGAGGTGCTACTCTCCTGTCTCTCTGATCCCTCCCCCACCCTCCCCAGGCGGCTTCATTAACATTGGAATTGCCTGAGCCAGAGGGAGAACGGCTCCGGCTCCACCGCGGCTTTGCTCCCCCCTCTTTTTTTTTTTCTTTTGCTCTTTTCCTAACCCACTCTTCCGACCTGAGAGAAGGAACCACAAAAAACCCAGGGACCAAAAATCCATCCCTAATTGGACTAAAAACACAGAACCAGCTACAGCCAAGCGTATATGATCCAAATCTCGGACTTTCATCCTTACAGGGAACAAGGTGGTGGTTATAATCCAAAGGCAGTTCTCATAGGGATCTGACTGCGTTTTTTTTTTAGCAGATTTTCTGGAAAAACAAGTTTCCCAGTGATGGCTCGGAGACAGCAGTCGATATCAAACCACATAAAGAAGCAGACCATGACAGCTTCTACAACCACCCAAACAAAAGAATCAAAATCTTTCCCAAATGAAGATACAATCCTGGAATTATCAGATACAGAATATAAAAAAACTAATTTACAGAATGCTTCAAGACATCAGAAACAAAATAAGGCAAACTGCAGAAAAAGCCAAGGAACACACCGATGAAACAGTGGAAGAACTCAAAAAGATTATTCAAGAACATAGTGGAAAAATTAATAAGTTGCAAGAATCCATAGAGAGACAGCATGTAGAAATCCAAAAGATTAACAATAAAATTACAGAATTAGACAACGCAATAGGAAGTCAGAGGAGCAGACTCAAGCAATTATAATGCAGACTGGGGAATCTGGAGGACCAGGGAATTAACACCAACATAGCTGAAAAAAAATCAGATAAAAGAATTAAAAAAAATGAAGAAACCCTAAGAATCATGTGGGACTCTATCCAGAAGGATAACTTGCGTGTGATTGGAGTCCCAGAACAGGGAGGGAGGACAGAAAACACAGAGAAAATAGTTGAAGATCTCCTGACAGAAAACTTCCCTGACATCATGAAAGACGAAAGCATATCTATCCAAGATACTCATCAAACCCCATTTAAGATTGATCCAAAAAGAAAAACACCAAGACATATTATCATCAAACTTGCCAAAACCAAAGATAAACAGAAAATTTTAAAAGCAGCCAGAGAGAAAAGAAGGGTCTCCTTCAAGGGAGAATCAATAAGAATAAGTTCAGACTACTCAGCAGAAACCATGCAGGCAAGAAGGGAATGGGACGACAAATACAGAGCACTGAAGGAGAAAAACTGCCAACCAAGGATCATATATCCAGCAAAACTCTCTCTGAAATATGAAGGCGAAATTAAGATATTTACAGATAAACATAAGTTTAGAGAATTTGCAAAAACCAAACCAAAGCTACAAGAAATACTAAAGGATATTGTTGGGTCAGAAAACCAATAATACCAGATACCAGCACAACACAAGGTCACAAAACAGAACATCCTTAGATCAACTCAAATAGGGAAATCACAAAAACAAATCAAGATTAATTAAAAAAAAAATCCTCATAACAGGGAATCACGGAAGTCAATATGTAAAAGATCACAATAATCAAAAAGAGGGACTAAATACAGGTGGCATAGAACTGCCATATGGAGAGTGATACAAGGCGATATAGGACAATACAAGTTAGCTTTTTACTTAGAAAAATAGGGGTAAATATTAAGGTAACCACAAAGAGGTATAACAACTCTATAACTCAAGATAAAAGCCAAGAAAAACGTAACGGCTCAACAAACATAACGTCAAATACTACGAAAACGAGGATCTCACAATTTACTAAGAAAAACGTCTCAGCACAAAAAAATATGTGGAAAAATAAAATTGTCAACAACACACATAAAAAGGCATCAAAATGACAACAGTAAACACTTATTTATCTATAATTACGCTGAATGTAAATGGACTAAATGCACCAATAAAGAGACAGAGAGTCTCGGACTGGATAAAGAAACACGATCCGTCTATATGCTGCCTACAAGAGACACACCTTAGACTTAGAGACACAAACAAACTAAAACTCAAAGGATGGAAAAAAATATATCAAGCAAACAATAGGCAAAAAAGAAGAGGAGTAGCAATATTAATTTCTGACAAAATAGACTTTAGACTTAAATCCACCACAAAGGATAAAGAAGGACACTACTTAATGATAAAAGGGACAATTGATCAGGAAGACATAACCATATTAAATATTTATGCACCCAATGACAGGGCTGCAAGATACATAAATCAAATTTTAACAGAATTGAAAAGTGAGATAGACACCTCCACAATTATAGTAGGAGACTTCAACACACCACTTTCGGAGAAGGACAGGACATCCAGTAAGAAGCTCAATAGAGACATGGAAGACCTAATTACAACAATCAACCAACTTGACCTCATTGACTTATACAGAACTCTCCACCCAACTCCTGCAAAGTATACTTTTTTTTTCTAGCGCACGTAGAACATTCTCTAGAATAGACCACATATTAGGTCATAAAACAAACCTTTGCAGAATCCAAAACATCGAAATATTACAAAGCACCTTCTCAGACCACAAGGCAATAAAACTAGAAATCAATAACAGAAAAACTAGGGAAAAGAAATCAAATACTTGGAAAATGAACAATACCCTCCTGAAAAAAGACTGGGTTATAGAAGACATCAAGGAGGGAATAAGGAAATTCATAGAGTGTAACGAGAATGAAAATACTTCCTATCAAAACCTCTGGGACACAGCAAAAGCAGTGCTCAGAGGCCAATTTATATTGATAAATGCACACATACAAAAAGAAGAAAGAGCCAAAATCAGAGAACTGTCCCTACAACTTGAACAAATAGAAAGTGAGCAACAAAAGAATCCATCAGGCACCAGAAGAAAACAAATAATAAAAATTAGAGCTGAACTAAATGAATTAGAGAACAGAAAAACAATTGAAAGAATTAACAAAGCCAAAAGCTGGTTCTTTGAAAAAATTAACAAAATTGATAAACCACTGGCTAGACTGACTAAAGAAATACAGGAAAGGAAACAAATCACCCGAATAAGAAACAAGAAGGGCCACATCACAACAGACCCAACTGAAGTTAAAAGAATCATATCAGATTATTACGAAAAATTGTACTCTAACAAATTCGCAAACCTAGAAGAAATGGATGAATTCCTGGAAAAACACTACCCACTTAAACTAACACATTCAGAAGTAGAACAACTAAATAGACCCATAACAAAAAAAGAGATTGAAACGGTAATCAAAAAACTCCCAACAAAAAAAAGCCCTGGCCCGGACGGCTTCACTGCAGAGTTCTACCAAACTTTCAGAGAAGAGTTAACACCACTACTACTAAAGGTATTTCAAAGCATAGAAAATGACGGAATACTACCCAGCTCATTCTATGAAGCCACCATCTCCCTGATACCAAAACCAGGTAAAGACATTATAAAAAAAGAAAATTACAGACCTATATCCCTCATGAACATGGATGCAAAAATCCTCAACAAAATTCTAGCCAATAGAATTCAACAACATATCAAAAAAATAATTCACCATGATCAAGTGGGATTTATACCAGGTATGCAAGGCTGGTTTAATATCAGAAAAACCATTAATGTAATCTACCACATAAATAAAACAAAAGACAAAAACCACATGATCTTATCAATTGATGCAGAAAAGGCATTTGACAAAGTCCAACACCCCTTTATGATAAAAACTCTCACCAAAATAGGAATTAAAGGAAAATTCCTCAACATAATAAAGGGCATCTGCAAAGCCAACAGCCAACATCACTCTAAATGGAGAGAATCTGAAAGCATTTCCCTTGAGAACGGGAACCAGACAAGGATGCCCTTTATCACCGCTCTTATTCAACATCTTGCTAGAAGTCCTAGCCAGGGCAATTAGGCTAGACAAAGAAATAAAGGGCATCCGGATCGGCAAGGAGGAAGTAAAACTATCTCTATTTGCAGATGACATGATCTTATACGCAGAAAACCCTAAGGAATCCTCCAGAAAACTACTGAAACTAATAGAAGAGTTTGGCAGAGTCTTAGGTTATAAGATAAACATACAAAAATCACTTGGATTCCTCTACATCAACAAAAAGAACATCGAAGAGGAAATACCCAAATCAATACCATTCACAGTAGCCCCCAAGAAGATAAAATACTTAGGAATAAATCTTACCAAGGATGTAAAAGACCTATACAAAGAAAACTACAAAGCTCTACTACAAGAAATTCAAAAGGACATACTTAAGTAGAAAAACATACCTTGCTCATGGATAGGAAGACTTAACATAGTAAAAATGTCTATTCTACCAAAAGCCATCTATACATACAATGCACTTCCGATCCAAATTCCAATGTCATTTTTTAAGGTGATAGGGAAACAAATCACCAACTTCATACGGAAGGGAAAGAAGCCTCAGATAAGCAAAGCATTACTGAAAAAGAAGAAGAAAGTGGGAGGCCTCACTCTACCTGATTTCAGAAGCTATTACACAGCCACAGTAGTCAAAACAGCCTGGTACTGGTACAACAACAGGCACATAGACCAGTGGAACAGAATTGAGAACCCAGATATAAATCCATCCACAAATGAGCAGCTGATATTTGACAAAGGCCCAGTGTCAGTTAATTGGGGAAAAGATAGTCTTTTCAACAAATGGTGCTGGCATAACTGGATATCCATTTGCAAAAAAATGAAACAGGACCCATACCTCACACCAAGCACAAAAACTAACTCCAAGTGGATCAAAGACCTAAACATAAAGACTAAAACAATAAAGATCATGGAAGAAAAAATAGGGACAACCCTAGGAGCCCTAATACAAGGCATAAACAGAATACAAAACATTACCAAAAATGACGAAGAGAAACCAGATAACTGAGAGCTCCTAAAAATCAAACACCTATGCTCATCTAAAGACTTCACCAAAAGAGTAAAAAGACCACCTACAGACTGGGAAAGAATTTTCAGCTATGACATCCCCGACCAGCGCCTGATCTCTAAAATCTACATGATTCTGTCAAAACTCAACCACAAAAAGACAAACAACCCAATCAAGAAGTGGGCAAAGGATATGAACACACACTTTACTAAAGAAGATATTCAGGCAGCTAACAGATACATGAGAAAATGCTCTCGATCACTAGCCATTAGAGAAATGCAAATTAAAACCACGATGAGATTCCATCTCACTCCAACAAGGCTGGCATTAATCCAAAAAACACAAAATAATAAATGTTGGAGAGGCTGTGGAGAGATTGGAACTCTTATACACTGCTGGTGGGAATGTAAAATGGTACAACCACTTCGGAAATCTATCTGGCGCTACCTTAAACAGTTAGAAATAGAACTACCATACAGCCCAGAAATCCCACTCCTCGGAATATACCCTAGAGAAACAAGAACCTTCACACAAACAGATATATGCACACCTATGTTTATTGCAGCTCTGTTTACAATAGCAAAAAGCTGGAAGCAACCAAGGTGTCCATCAATGGATGAATGGTTAAATAAATTATGGTATATTCACACAATGGAATACTACGCATCGATAAAGAACAGTGACGAATCTGTGAAACATTTTATAACATGGAGGAACCTGGAAGGCATTATGCTGAGCGAAATCAGTCAGAGGCAAAAGGTCAAATATTGTATAAGACCACTATTATAAAATCTTGAGAAATAGTATAAACTGAGAAGAACACATACTTTTGTGGTTACGAGGGGGGGAGGGAGGGAGGGAGAGAGGGAGAGGGTTTTTTACTGATTAATTAGTAGATAAGAACTGCTTTTTTTTTTTAGGTGAAGGGAAGGACAATACTCAATACATGGAAGGTCAGCTCAATTGGACTGGACCAAAAGCAAAGAAGTTTCCGGGATAAAATGAATGCTTCAAAGGTCAGCGGAGCAAGGGCGGGGGTTTGGGAACCATGGCTTAAGGGGACTTCTAAGTGAATTGGCAAAATAATTCTTTTATGAAAACATTCTGCATCCCACTTTGAAATGTGGCATCTGGGGTCTTAAATGCTAACGAGCTGCCATCTAAGATGCATCAATTGGTCTCAATCCACCTGGAGCAAAGGAGAATGAAGAACACCAAGGTCACACGACAACTAAGAGCCCAAGAGACAGAAAGGGCCACATGAACCAGAGACTTACATCATCCTGAGACCAGAAGAACTAGTTGGTGCCCAGCCACAATCGATGACTGCCCTGACAGGGAGCACAATAGAGAACTCCTGAGGGAGCAGGAGATCAGTGGGATGCAGACCCCAAATTCTCATAAAAAGACCATACTTAATGGTCTGACTGAGACTAGAGGAATCCCGGCGGTCATGGTCCCCAAACCTTCTGTTGGCACAGGACAGGAACCATCCCCGAAGACAACTCACCAGACATGAAAGGGACTGGACAGAGGGTAGGAGAGAGATGCTGATGAAGAGTGAGCTAATTATATCAGGTGGACACTTGAGACTGTGTTGGCATCTCCTGTCTGGAGGGGGGATGGGAGGATAGAGAGTTGGAAGCTGGCAAAATTGTCATGAAAGGAGAGACTGGAAGGGCTGACTCATTAGGGGGAGAGCAAGTGGGAGTAAGGAGTAAGATGTATATAAACTTATATGTGACAGACTGACTTGATTTGTAAACGTTCACTTGAAGCTCAATAAAAGTTAATAAAAAAATAAAAACTAAAAAAAGTAGACACCCAGACTAGTTAGCCGTGCAAACTGGTTAGTAGAGTAAGGAGAAGACGGTGAACTGTAATTACTAGTAATGGTTAATAAGCGTGGTAATCCTTCTGCCTCATTAAGAGTATATTGACCTAACTAATGCCAAAAATATTTCAAAGAATGTGGTTTGCTATTTTTAAAGTTGAACTTCCATTTCTTTCCTTTGAATCTTTTTAGAAGTTTTCCTTTGTCAACTGTTGAGCTCTAGCCTTTCAGGGTTATAATCTGTGTCCTAGTCAATTGACCTCAGCAATGTTATGCTTTCATCTAGATTTCCTTTGGTGCCATTGGGGTGCTTGGAACATTTATTTCTACATTCCTTGCACCAGCCTACCCTCGGCTTTCTTGACAGAACCTGTCAGGAGCACGTTTAACCTCTGCTTGGGAATAATTAATCTTTTCCTGTCTCGTTAGCTCAATGCTCCTTAGAGAAATGGAACCACTGCCTTCTTACATCTCTCATTTCCACCAGGTTGTCTTACCTTTGCTTCGGTTTGTTGATTCTCAAATCAGCGTAGAAAACTTAAAAATCTTTTCAAGAACAGCACTGATAGAAAATTGCTAGTGGAATTTCATATTTTTTGAGGGGTTCTTGAGCTTCTAGGTATGTTAAAAAAAACTATTCAGTTTTCAGTGAAAATAACTTTATCCAGTTGTTTCAGGTTAATGTTTGCCAGGAGTTACTATTTTTACTTAATCTTGTATTTCTATTTGATAGCTATTGAACACTGGGGCATTATTGAGATACAATGATGTGTAAAACGTGGTCCCTGATAGCAAAAAAGTTACAGTTGAATAAAATAAAAAAGCAGGAGATATTTTAGCCTAACACTTTTCATTATAGCTCATACAGATACATTCACCAAGAATATCAAAATTTAAGAATGTCAAAATATCAAAGCATTAAATATAAGGATATCAAAGAAATAGGAATATCGAAGACATAAGTTGTTCTAAATTTTACAAATAAACATGAAATTTACAAAGATATATTTGAGAGGTGATATCTTACCATTAAAAGAAAGGGAGTCAGTATTTTAAACAAAAGAACAGTGACAATCTTTCCTCCAAATCCTACTCATCAGTGACTTCTCCAGGTCAGATGTGGAATCCGGTATGAATCCTTCTCCAATTTCCCGGATAAAGGCTGTCTCTCCTTCCTCTGTTCCCAGCGTTCTAGCACGTCTTATTTTAATGTAAGTTCTCCAGGTGTCAGTTTACATCATCACTTCAATTTTCTATAGTACTCACACAGGTCCAGCCATCTAGTAATCAGCATATCTATCCATCAATTTCTAGACTAAGACAGACTAGAAAGAAAGGCCTGATGATCTACTTCCAAAAGAGTCATTGAAAACCCAATGGATCACAACAAAATATTGTCTATATTAATATAGTGCTAGAAGATGAACCCCCTTGGTTAGAAGGCAACAATTGACTCAAGCATGGTGTGTGGAACCAGGCAGCATTTTATTCTATTGCATATGTGTTCACCATGAGCTGAAGCCAACGTGATGACAACTGATTACAACATACATGTGTTAGAAGTGGAATGTGCCTGGTTTTTGTTTATATACTATGTAGGAATTTAAGTGTTGGTTGTGTTCTAATTAGCTACATTTGCTTCACTTCCCCAATAAAATTTTAAGCATCCTGAGAGCAGGGGCCACATGTTAAATGTGTGCTTCCCTTTCCAATTGGAGCCCTGGTGGCACAGTGGTTAAGAGCTTGGCTGCTAACCAAAAGGTTGGCAGTTTGAATCTACCAGGTGCTCCTTGGAAACTCAATGGGGCAGTTCTACTGTGTCGTAAAGGGTCACTATGAGTCAAAATTGACTTGACAGCAATGCGTTTTGTCTTCCCTATGAGGAGAACATGAACGCTGCTGGGATAAAGGTCTACAAAAAGTGTTCTGGTTGACAGATGGTATAACTGAAGTGTCCAGTTAGTTTCTGAGTATTTCCCTGTTAGCTCTTCGAGGATAAGGAGCCCTGGTGGCTCAAAGGTTAAGTGCTTGGATGCTAACTGAGAAGTCAGCAGTTCAAACGCACCAGCCACTCCACAGGAGAAAGATGTGGCAGTCCACTTCTGTAAAGATTACAGCCTTGGGAGCCCTATGGGGCAATTCCATTCTGTCCTATATGGCTGTATGAGTCAGAATTAACTTGATGACAATGGGTTCTTTGAGGATACAGGAACTGTGTTGCTTTTATCATAGTTTCTCTCGTGTATAGCACAGTGCCTGGACCAGAGTATGTTCTCAGTAAATATAAGCTCAGTAGGTAAGGCTTCATTCAAGCTTTCTTTCAAAGACAAATGCAGAGCATCAGCCAGTGCCTGTATCCCTAGGTACCCAGCGTAGCAGGCTAGAGTCTTGGAATGGCCCAAGCCCACTTGAGGAGGACAGGGCTCAATCCTTCCTGATGTTTAAGCAATAAAACATAGTTGCCTCTCTTTCCACTAACTCCCGTTCTTCATGCCAAACATAAATCAACCTTTTTTTCTTCTCAGAACTGCGTACTAGACAGTTCTTCAGCCAAAATTAAAAGGTAATCGCTGAGCTCACTACTAAATGAGAAATGAAGGAGCTGAAGATAAAAATGAAATGATAACTCTGGGCCAGATGGCTGGTGAATATATAAACTAGCCTTAGAGCCCCTTAGACCTGAATTTAAAGTAAAAGCAAGTTTACTTATGTCATTTCAGCCTCTTTTAAGGCCATTAGCACCCTGTTATAATTAGCACTAGCTATTCAAAATGCATTTTGATGGGCAAGAGCAGAGTGATGAGTGGAGAGGAAGGTGTATTAATGGCATTTCATCTAGAATTTGGTGTAGGAACCTGCCCTGAGAGGTGATTTATAATTGGCTTTAATCTAACTTTACACATATTTCTCCACGCTTCAGGATGTACTCATCAAGAGAACCAAAATGTAGAAGCTATTGCCATCGACATGAAAGAAAGTCACAAATAATTCTCTCAGGAGAATTTAATAGTATTTCTACATCATTTACTACTTTTCCTGCAATGAAGAAATGTATAAATGTCCCATTCTAACTAAAAAAAAAAAAGTTTGAGGCAAAATTTGGCAGTTTCCAATTTCAAATAATAGAGTCGTCTTTTTTTATTCATGATGACAAGAGAGTTTGCGCTTAGACTAACAGAACTTTACAGCTGATGGGTATTTTACACTGGTCTATGTAGTCTATTGCTGAGTACAAATATGGAGAGGAAAAAAATCAGTTTTTTTTGTTTTTTTTTTTTTAAAGGCATGGGTAATAAATACAGAAAGACAAACTTTGGAATCAGTTTGCCAGGGTTCAAATCCCAGACTTACCAATTACTAAGAGGGTGAACTTTGGCAAGTATCCACACCTCATTATACCTCATTTTCTCATGGGTGAAAGGGGACTTCACTGACAGGATTACTATGAGGAGTGGATGAATTTGTGAATATAAAAAACTTAGAATGGTGCCTTGCACATGGCGAGCTCTTTATAAATGTTAACTCTTATCCTTAGTAATAACAATCCTCTACCTTAGAATTAGGAGCCATGGTGGCGCAGTGTTTAAAGCAGTCAGCTGCTAACTGAAAGGTCGGTGGTTTGAACCCACCAGCTGCTCCACGGGAGAAAGATGTGGCGGTCTGCTCCCGTAAAGATTGCAGCCTTGAAACCCTGTGGGTCAGTTCTACTCTGTCCTTTCTGTTCACTATGAGCCAGAATTGACTCACTGGCATTGGGTTTGCTTTTGGTTTACTTAGAGTTAGGTATTCAGGGTGGTGTAGTTGAAGGCAGTGAATTGGGACACCTGAGTTCTCATCCCAGTTTTCACTAGCTTACTGAATACGTGTTCATTTACTCACTTACTGTGGACATCCGTGGAAAAATGAGCAAGCTGAACTGACAATCTCCAGTTGCCTTTCCAGTTCGTGCCTTCTAAAAGTTTTCTTTTGGAAATAAAGGGCTAATTTTCAGAAATTACCAAAAACTCAAAGGGACCCATAATGTCTTTAATTTCAAAAGTAAACAGAATTCATTTACCATTCTCCCTTCCATCAAAAGCAACTGAGACATTGAGCTTGGTGAGTAAACAAGATGAGTAGTTAGCTTTATAATTTACCATGTGGTGACTTTCGGTTGAAGCTAAGTGAAATGTTCACCTTTTTGCAGATTTAAAAGGATGGATGCAGACAGAGATAGTGTTACAGTCCATCACTGGCACAAGTGGAAGTTTGGCACAAGTGGAATTCAACTACTTAAAGAGAGAGGGAGAGACCATGACCAAGCCAAATCAGAGCCAGTGAAAATAACTTATACTGAGTAAACATATTCCATTGCGGTGTTAGTTATTTCTTGTTACATAACAAATTACCCCTAAAACATAATGATTTAAACAACAAACATTTTTCTCACAAATTTTCTGAGGATCAGAAACCCAGGAATGGCTTAGTCGCGTGGTTGTGCCTTTCATGAGGTGGCAGTTAAGTTGTTGGCCAGATTTGCATCATGGAAAGCCTTGAAAGGGGCTGGAGGAACCACTTCCAAGATGGCTTACTCTACGGCTATTGGTTGGAGCCCTTTGTTCCTCACTGGCTGTTGGCTGGAAGTCTCAGTTCCCTTTCTCTTGGGGCTCTCCACAGGGCTGCTGACTGGATGTCCTCAAGATATGGGAGTTGTCTTCCCACAAACTGAGTGATACAATGGAAGAAACCCAAGATGGAAGCTGTAATCTTCCCCTCCCCCACTTTTTTAAATTGTGTTTTAAGTGAAAATTTACAGCTCAAGTTAATTTCTCATTCAAAAATTTATACGCGTTGTTTTGTGACATTGGTTGCAATCTCCACAACATGACAGCATGCTCTCCCTTTTTAACCCCAGGTTCCCAGTGTCCATTCATCCAGTTCTGTCTCTTCCTGCCTTCTCGTCCTTCTTTTGAACAGGAGCTGCCCCTTCGTTCTACTATATTTGATTGAAGTAAGAGGTATGTTCCTCACATGTGTTATTTTTATTTTATAGACCTTTCTAATCTTTTTCTGAAAAGTGGGCTTAGGGAATGGTTTCAGTTCTGGGTTAGCAGAGCATCTGGAGGCCATAGTTTCAGGGGTTCCTCTAGTATCTGTGAGACCAGTAAGTCTGGTGTTTTCATTGCCTAATCTCAGAAGTGACACACTGTCAGTTCTAGTGTATTCAAATTGGTCACAGAGCACACATCTGGCACAATGTGCAAGGGGGCAACACATGGGCATGAATACCAGGAGGCAGAGAACATTGGAAGCCATGTGGAAACTGGCTACCACACTTGCCATTCTGTTTATGCCCAAAATAAATGGGAAAGCAAATGAAATCTTCCACTCCTTCAATTTGACTATTTATGTGAGCCTCTCATAGAGAAAATTATTCTTAGGTTGTTTGTTTGAAATATGAGGTGGCTAGATGGGCATCACTGAGTAGAAACAAAATTGATAGTGTTTTATGAAAAGAAATTATTAATTCTATTTTCAAATGTTCAGTCTGAAATATCTATTAGATTCTTTACTGAATGACTTTTCCCCCAAATTCCAAATGTGGGAATTGCCTACCTGATGTGTATTGCACACTTTAAGAGCCGTGAGGCCAACCAAAAGGTCAGCAGTTCCAATCCACCAGCCACTCGTTGGAAACTCTATGAGGCAATTCTACTCTGTCCTGTAGGGTCACTATGAGTCTGAATTGCCTCGACAAGTTTTTTTTTTTTTTTTTAAATACACTTAAATGTCTAATAGGTCTTAAAATTTAACATTTTCAAAACAGAACTCCTAATTTCTGCCTCACATCATCACTAAATCTGTTCCTCACTAAGCCTTCTCAGTAAATGACATCTCAGTAAATGGTATCACCATCCACCAATTTCTTAAACAAACAATTTATGAGTCATATTTAATTCTTTACTATCCCCCAAGCTTCACACGGAATAATGCTCTGATTATATTGGTTCTACATTCAGTATAGAAGTGTGCCCACTTCTATAACCCTTTCATGACCTAATTATTTCCTGCTTTGAATTTTCTGTTCATACCATGTGTTTTCATTAATAAAAGCATGCTGAATTATTGAGTGTGTCTAAATTTTTGGTAGGTAATATGTTTTGTTTTCCTTGCCTCATTTTTTTTTTTAATATGTTTTGTTTTCCTTGTCTCATCTCACAAGGCTACGCTTATAGTCCCAAGGGATATATGTTCCACAAATTCTACTCCCAGGGTCGAAAGGGACAAGTGCATTCCAAATAAAAATTTTCAAAATTTTTATTTTTCCTACCCAAAATCCAGACAACACCCTATCAAAACAGTAATTTGTGGCACACACCCATTTCTCCTGATTCCAATTGTTATGGAGGCCCTCTCCTAATGGCTACACATACTGTCAGTAGGAAAGCGGCTTCCCAATAAACCAGAGAGGTAGAAAATTTTGGTGGGCAATCTGTTATGGGTTGAATTGTGTACCCCAAAATTGTAAGTCAACTTGGCCAGTCCGTGATTCCCAGTACTTTGTGATTGTCCAACGTTTTTTCATCTGATGTGATTTTCCTACGTATTGTAAAGCCTACCTGTGTGATGTTAAAGAGGTAGGATTTTCAGCAATTATGTTAATGAGGCAGGGCTCAATCTACAAGATTGGGTTGTGTCTTCAATCAAACTCTTTTGAGATATAAAAGAGAGAAGTGAGCAGAGAAATGTGGGCACCTCATACCACCAAGAAAGCAACACCAGGAGTAGAGCCTTTGGACCCAAAATTCCTGCACTGAGAAGCTCCTAGACCAGCTGAAGACTGATAACAAGGACCTTCCTCCAGAGCCAACAGAAAGTCTTCTCTTGGAGCTGGCACCGCGAATTCAGACTTCTAACCTCCTAGACTTTGAGAGAATAAACCTGTGTTTGATAAAGCCATCCACTTGTGGCATTTCTATTATAGCAGCACTGGATAACTAAGACACAACTGTATAACCCAACAGTTTTGAAAGGGATATTCATTGAATGCACCCTAAATCAAGCCAGTACACTTTCTCTTACCTGAACTATTACTGTTATTACTAATAGGTTTCTCTGATTATACTGCTGCCCCCACGCCTTAATTCATTCTTTACATGGCAATCAGAGTGATCATTCAAATAATGTATATCAGCTCAGGTCATTTCCTTGCTTGAAGCTCTCCATTTACTTCCATTTACATTTAGAATAAATTCCAAAGTTCTTACCATGCCTGCAAAGTCCTAAGTGATTGTCACTCTGTTTATGCCTTTGACTTTATCTCACATCAGTCTCCCACAATGCTCACCATAATCAAATATACTGACCTTCCTTCTGTCTCTGCAACATATCATGCTTGTTGCAACATCAGGGCTTTTCCACTTGCTCCATTTGGAATACTCTACCCCAGGTCCTTGAATAGCTTAATTCTTCCAGGTCTTAGATAAAATGTCATCTCTCAAAGGTCTTTATGAGAATCTATGAATTTTTTTATGAATAGCCTGTTGCAAGCACTCTTGATCACAATCTGTCTGTGTTAATTTCTTCATTTCAGTTAGCACTACTAGAAGCTGTGTTGTTTCTTGGTTATTATCATGTACAAGTAGAATATAAACTCAAGAGAGCATGAACCTTTCCTGTCTTGTTTACTATCTCCAGGGTCTAGTACAATATATGCTAGTATTATATCTAGCATATAGTTGGCAGTTAATAAATCTATGCTGAATCAATCAATAAATCATTATGAATAACACAGCTTTCAGGATTAGGAAAATCCTCTCCTAATTTACCAGAGTGTTTGTATTTGTTTTTTCTAGGTAAAAGAGTTGGGTAACTCTTTAGCATTGAGTCCTTGGATGAGAGAGGAATATGGAAGATGGGTGGGCAGCAGGGAAAAATGCATACAATAGTGAATGGGCTTTGAGTAGCCCCTGTTTCAAAGTTTATTGTTCAAATGGGACTGGGGATCTGGAATGGCATCAACTTTATGAATAAGGATTACACAGGTGCAATGCAACGTAAAACCTCTAAGTTAAGTCACAACCAAGCATTCTGGGGCAAAGAGTCAATGAATATGATATTGAAATGTGAGCTTCTTGAGTGCTGGTTTGATTTGATTTTTCATTTTGATAAATTTCCCTTCCCTCCTTATTAGTAACAAGAACAGTACCTTGGGCATAGTAAGGGCTCAACAAATTTTTTTTTGGCATCATACAAAATGATGAATCAGAAAGTTAAAACCAGAGTCAGTTTGAAGTCTCTATCTGGGTAAGAATGGAAAGAAAAAGCATGATCAATGCCCAAGACAGGCCAATTAGAATTTTAGAATTCCAGCTAAGAAAATGCCAAATTGAAGGAACAAGTTTGATGTGACAATGCCTGAAATTGGCATTACAAGAAAAGGAAATCACAGACAAATATCTCTTGAACACATAGATTCAAAGTTCCTAAACAAAATACTGGCAAATCAAATCCGTTAATATATAGAAAGGAGAATATGTCATGACCAAGGGAGCCCTGGTGGTACAATGGTTAAGCACCTGGCTGCTAACTGAAAGTTTGGCGGTTCGAAACCATGCAGTTGTTCTATGGGAGAAAGGCCTGACAATTTGCCTGCATAAAGATTACAGCCTACAAAACTCTATGGGGCAGTTCTAGTCTGTCACATGAAAACTTTATGAGTCAAAAATTGACTCGACGACACCTAACAGCAACAAGAACATCATGACCAAGTGAGGTTCATTCCTGGAATGCAAGGTTGGTGTGATATTTAAAAATTAATCAATATATTAGAATCAAGACAAGGACATTTACTCTCACAATTCCTGTTCAACATGATACTGGAGGCCCTAGCTAGTGTAATAAAAAAATTAAAAAAAGAGACAAACCCATTGCTGCTGAGTAGATTTTGACTCAGCACCAGTCCAATAGACAAGGGTAAAAAAAAAAAAAGGCATGAAGATTGGAAAGAAAGAAGTAAAACACATTATCTTTCCCTCTTTTTAGATAAAATAATTGTATATGTAGATATGCTAAGAAATCCAAAAACTACTGGGACTAATGGTGATGGTAACAAGATAGCAAGATACATGATTAATCAAGAAAAAAAAAAAAAAAAAAACTACATCAATCAATAAAACCAAATCACTGAAAATATTAAAATAGACACAAAAAAAACTTTAGAAAGTCTAATGAAAACACAAGGAAAAAGGACACTGATAAATAATGTACGTTCCAGAAAACACATATAATTCAAATTTAGAGAAGCTTTATTAAAATTGTAATACCATACTTTATAAATTATTACAAAAAATTGAAAATTTCATGAAGTACATAATTACTCAGTAAAATAACACCAAAAATAACCCATTGCTGTTAAGCTATGAGCCAGTAAAATACATATTAAAAATAAATCGCAATAAAGAGTTGAAAAATAACATACTAAAAAATATATTAATTAATTATAGATATCTTCGTATGCACAGGTTTTCTAGCTAGGTTCACTAAGAAGACCTAGAAACACTGACACTCCAGTAGCAGTAAGTACACCTAGAGCTCACATCATGGTTTCTCAACACCATTCTCCAATAAAAGGAACCAAAGCTCTTTGGAGAAGTGGTTGATTCTAGGACTAAATCAAAAAGAAAAAAGAAAACCAAACCTATTGCTGTTGAGTTGATTCCAAATCATAGCAACCCTATAGGACAGCCCCATAGGGTTTCCGAGGCTGTAAATCTTTGAGGAAGCAGACTGCCACATCTGTGGAGCAGCTGGTGAGTTTGAATGACCCATCTTTAGGTTAGCAACCAAGTGCTTAACCAGTGTACCACCAGATCTCCTGATTCTCGGGGCTATGGCAGAGAAAATATAAACTAAGCCTGAAGCATTTTATTCTGACAGGAAGTGAAAAAAGAAAAGATGGACCTGTTAAAAGAACATAGGGACCAACCTGAAAAAGTCCCCAACAGTCAAAGCTTGAACAATGTGAACAACAAAATAACAATAATATTGAATTATTCCAATAAAACTAGAATAAAATAAATATTCACCAGCCCATATTGGTATAAATAAATAACTGAGTAACTTAAAAATATGACAGAAGAGACAAGTCTTGCAAGTTTATAGCAAAACTGCAAAAAATATATGTTGATATCCCTCCTCTCAAGGACCTGGAGTTAATTCCCCTCCCCTTCAGTGTGGACTGAACTTAGTGACTTGCTTTCAAACAATAAAAAATAAGAAGGAAAAAATCAAAACTTTACTTGAGAAACCTGGCAGGCCTTAATAAAATAATCAAGTTTAATATCACCAGTAAGAAGTCATAATGATATCCCCAAAACCAAAACCAAACCCGATGCTGTAGAGTCGATTCCGACTCATAGCGACCCTATATGACAGAGTAGAACTGCCCTATAGAGTTCCAAGGAGCACCTGGCAGATTCAAACTGCTGACCCTTTGGTTAGCAGCTGTAACTTAACCACTACACCACCAGGGTTTCCACAATGATATCACGTACTCCCTAATAAGATGCGATGAGAAAGACACTTCATCTTTGTAGTTTTTTTTTCCAAAACCCATAATTCTAGTCTAATTGTAACATCAGACTAATGAAAGTGCAGGACCAATACTCCTTAAATGTCTCAGGGTCATGAAATATAAGGAAAAAAAAAACTGCAAAACTATCACAGAGCTGAAGACACTAAGGAGACAAGATGACTAAATGTGATGTGGTACCTTACATTGGAACCTGAAACAGAAATAGAACACTAGCAGAAGAAATGGTGAAGTCTGAATAAAGGCTGTAGTTTAGTTAATAGTATTGTAGCAATGTACTTTCTTTGCAAATTTTCTATAAATTTATAACTATTCCAAAATACCAACTATATTAAAATATATATGTATGAAGGTAATCCTAAATACCATATGGCATCTATTTCTCAGAAGAGATACCAAACCTGTGCTGTTTTATAATGTAAATTCTACCAAACATTTAATGAACAGATTATTCTTATGCAAAATATTCCATGGCTGGAGAATGATGGGATAATTCCCAATTCATCCTGTGAAAGCAACATAATTTTGAAACCAAGAGAGAATAAGGATAGAAAAAAAAAGACTAAACGAGAGGTATTTATGACTTACTAACTTTTAGGCCATATTTGCATCCATTCAAAAGAAACATGATCCAATGAAATGTGAAATTATCGAACAATATCATTAATATCACACAAAAGTAAAATTTTCCTGAAGATGATACACCCGTACATTGACAGGGAACTGCTAGAAATTCAAGCCAGATTTAGAAGAGGACGTGGAATCAGGGATATCATTACTGATGTCAGCTGGATCTTGGCTGAAAGCAGAGAATACCAGAAAGATGCCTACCTGTGTTTTATGGACTATGAAAAGGCATTTGATTGTGTGGATCATCACAAATTATGATAATATTGGGAAGAATGGGAATTCCAGAACACTTCATTGTGCTCATGAGGAATCTGTACATAGACCAAGAGGCAGTTGGTAGAATAGAACAAGGGGATACTGTCCGATTTAAAGTCAGGTAAGGTGTGGGTCAGGGCTGTATTCTTTCACCGCACTTATTCAGTATACTTATCTGTATGCTAGGCAAGTAATCCTAGAAGCTGAACTGTATGAAGAATGCAGGATCAGGATTGGAGGAGGACTAATTAACAACCTGCGTTATGCAGATGACACAACCTTGCTTGCTGCAAGTGAAGAGGACTTGAAGCCCTTACTGATGAAAATCAAAGACCACAGCCTTTAGTATGAGTTACATCTCAACATAAAGAAAACAAGAATCCTCACAACTGGACCAATAAGCAACAGCATGATAAATGGAGAAAAGATTGAAGTTGTCAAGAATTTCATTTTACTTGGATCCACAATCATTGCCCATGGAAGCAGCAGTCAAGAAATCAAATGATGTACTGCACTGGGCAAATCTACTGCAAAAGACCTCTTCAAAGTGTTGAACAGCAAAGATGTCACCTTGAGGACTAAGTTGCACCTAACCCAAGCCATGGTATTTTCAATCACCTCATATGAATGTGAAAGCTGGACAATGAATAAGGAAGACCAAAGAAGAACTGATACCTTCGAATTATGGTGTTGGTGAAGAATATTGAATATACTATGGTCTGATAGAATATGGAACAAGTTTGTCTTGGAAGAAATACAGCCAGACTGCCCCTTGGAAGCGAGGACGGTGAGACTTCATCTCACATACTTTGGACACGTTATCAGGCGGAACCAGTCCCTGGAGTAGTACATTATGCTTGGGAAGGTGCAGGGTCAGCAAAAAAGAGAAAGAGCTTCAAGGAGATGGATTGACACAGAGGCTGCAGCAATGGGCTCAAACATACCAATGATTGTGAGGATTGTGGAGGACCAGGCATTGTTTCCTTCTGTTCTACATAGGGTCGGTATGAGTCAGAACATGCTGTCCAGCACCAAACAACAACTATGCAAATCAAATTCATCAGTGTATTTAGAGACTAAGACGTCATAAGAAATAAGCAAAATTTAAACTGGAACTTCAAAGAAGTTGCAGTATTTAGTAATCTGAATAAATTGGGGGAAAAAAGTGATTATCGCAACACTTACTGGAAAAAAAACAACACCTGATAAAATTCAGCATCCATTTCTGGTAAGTAGCTTTAGCTGGAAACAGAAGGGAACTTTCTTAACCTGCTAAAACGAACCCCCCAATAATTCACAACCAACACTACACTGAATGGTGAATCATTAGAGATATCTCTGCTGTCTTAGGCTGGGTTCTCTAGAGAAACAAAACTGGTAAAGTGTACAAATATATATATAGAGAGAGATTTATATCAAGAAAATGGCTCACACAGTGGTAGAGACCAGAACATTCTAAGTCCGTGGGTCAGGCTGGAGACTTCTGATTCATGTAGCTGCAGGAACTGGCGAGCCCAAGATCAGCAGGTCAGACTGCAGGGCTGTAACTCACAGGCTGCAAAGACTGACAAATCCCAAGATTGGCAGGTAAGACAGCAGGTGAGCTGCTTGCTCAAGTCCAAAGAACCAGAGGTCAGATGAACAGGAGCCAGGTGCAGGATCCAGAGCAAACCAAAACCCAGGAACCTTGCCAGAAAGACCATATATATTGAATGTAGGCCACACCTCCAAGGAAACTCCCTTTCATCTGATTTGTTGCTCACAGCAGATCCTGTCATGGAGGTGATCACTTTATATCAAACCCCATCATGGAAGTGATCACATCATTATTCAACTGCCAAACTACATCATAACTGCCAAACCACTGAGAATCAGGGCCCAGCCAAGTTGACACACAACCTTAACAATCACACCTACTAAACACAAAAACAGGAAATTGATGTTCACTAAGATCACTATGAGTCAAAATCAACTTGAGGGCAGTGGGTTTTGGTTTTATCACTAATCTATTCAACATTGTTCTACAAGTTTTAAACCATAAGAGAGATAAGAAGAAGGAAAAAAGCTATGGAAACGCAAGTACAGTGTTTCTCAAAGTATGGTCCCTGGACCAGCAATATCCATACCATCTAGGAACTTATTAAAGTACAAGTTATCATGTCAAACCCCAGACCCAATGAATTAGAAACTCTTAGAAAAGGAGCCAGCAATATGTGTGTTAACCCCTCAGGAGATCCTTGGCAATGAAATTGAAGTTTCCAAGGATTTCAATCTTCTTGTATCAACAGTCTATGTCCACGGAGGCAGCAGTCAAGAAATGAAATGACATATTGCATTGGGCAAGTCTGCTGCAAAAGATTAACTGTAAAATTCAAAGATGTCACTTTAATGACTAAGGTGCACTTGACCTAAGTCATGGTATGTTCGATCGCTTCATATGCTTATAAAAACTGGGCAATGAAAAAAAGATCAAAGAAGAATGGATGCATTTGAATTGTGATGTTGGCAAAGAATACTGAATATACCATGGACTTCCAGAAGAACAAACAAATTTGTCTTGGAGAAAGTACAGCCAGAATGCTCCTTAAAAGCGAGGATGGCAAGACTTCATCTCATTTAATTTGTCATCAGGTGGGCTTAATCCCTGGAGAAAGACATCATGCTTGGAAAATGGAGGGTCACCAAAAAAGAGAAAGACCCTCAATAAAAATGGATTGACATAGTGTCTGCAACAATGAGCTCAAACATAGCAACAACTCTGAGGATGACACAGGGCCAGGCAAGTTTTTCTTCTGTTATACATGGTGTCACTAGGAGTCGGAGCCAAGTAGCAACCACAACAATAGGAGATTCTGCTGTATGCTAAAGTTTGAGAACATCAGTGTAATAAATGCTACTGGTGCCCCCCACCCAGACCTCCTTTATCTCAGTCCCCCAACTGCTGAGTGTTGGCTTCTATCACTTTGCAGCTGTCCCTTTCTCCTAAGAATTGTTCTCAGCAGATAAAAGTCAACTTATTCAGAAATGTCTGGAAGATCCTGCCTTCCATCTGGTGTAGTCTGCAGCCAGTGACTGACAGGCCTCTTGCTTCTAAGTGGGACAACTCTGTAATGCTCTTAACTGTCCAGAGGGCCCTGTGAAGCCTGGACCAAAGCTTAGCCCACATCTTTGCCTCCCTCCATCCCCTGCCTTGGTTACTTCCCTCACTCTTTTACAGGTTTCACTTGTCAACATACCTTCACTAGAAACCACTTCCACAAAGAATCCTGTCTCACGCTCTTCTAGAAAATACAATCAGACAGAAAATAAGAAAATTGTCGTAATTTTGAACAAAGTGGTTTTCCATCCAGGATTTTCAAAATAATCTACCGTGCCACTCTTATAATAGTTCACACTTATATAACAATGACTACATCCCAGGATCTTGATATATGTTAAACCATTTAATGGGCACGACATTCCTCTGACCTTCATTTTACACACAGGAAAACCAAAACACAGAGAAGTTTAATACCTTGCACAATGCCATATACCCAGAGTTTTTGTTAAATTGCATAAAAGGTAAATGTTCAAATGTAGTTTAAGGATTTGCAAACAATTTTTTTTTTATAATTTAACTTATTTGCAAACCCTTAAATTACATTTGAACATTTACCTTTTATGCATTTTAACAAAAACTTTGAAAATTTAAATATAATTAAATTTTTTTTTAATGAAAACAAGAAGTTTATCAAAGTGTGAACACAGATAACGATTATTATTTTTTCTTTTTTTATTGTGCTTTAGGTGAAGGTTTACAGACCAAATCAGTTTCTCATTAAGCAATTAATACACATATTATTTTGTGACATTGGTTCCAATCCCATGACATGTCAACACTCTCCCTTTCTTGACCTTAGGCTCCCCATCACCAGCTTTTCTGTTCCTTTCTGCCTTCTCATCCTTGCCCCTGGGCCGGTGGGCCCATTTAGTCTCATTTAGCTTTATGGGCCTGTCTAATCTTTGGCTGAAGAGTGAACAACAGGAGTGACTTCATTACTGAGTTAAAAGGATGTCCGGGGCCATACTCTTGGGGTTTTCCAGTCTCTAATCAGGCCAGGAAGTCTGGCCTTTTTTTGTTCATTAGAATTTTGTTCTACATTTTTCTCCACTTCTGTCCAAGAACCTCTATTGTGATTATTGTCAGAGCAAATGGTGGTGGTAGCCAGATATCATCTAGCTATGCTGGACTCAGTCTGGTGGAGGCTGTGGTAGTTGTGGTCCATTAGTACTTTGGACTAATTTTTTCCTTGTTTCTTTGGTTTTCTTCGTTCTCTTTTGCTCCAGATGGGGTGGGACCAGTGAGTTTCTCAGATGGCTGTTCACGTTAAGGATTATATTTTTAAATCACTGTAGTTGGTTTTTATTGCATGTATTTATTTCTAAATGTCACTGTGGCAGAAAAAGGAGCACTGGTGGCATAGTGGTTAAGAGCTCAGCTGCTAAACAAAAGGTCAGCAGTTCGAATCCACCAGCTGCTCCTTGGAAACCCTATGCGACAGTTATACTGTGCCCTATAGGGTCTCTATGAGTCAGAATCAACTGGACAGCAACAGGTTTTTTTGGCAGCAGAGAGAATAACACTCCCCAAATACAGCTATCTCTTGCTATCCCAACCCTCGCTAAATTGAGAAAGTGAATAGTTTCAGGTAAATTTGTAGATGACTCCATGCTATTTGAATTCTCTATACTTGCTATTTAAAACTCAGGAACCAAAGAGATTGGGATAACACAGTTTCCCTCACTTTTTGAACTTTTGATCTGAGTTCTCACTGTCCAACTTGAGAAACAAAATAGATTGGACCTGGAGGAAAACTTAGATTCCACTTTATTCTCTATAATTCCTGTATATGGGGCAAGAACCAATGAGACATCTGTTCCTCTAGATTATCTGAGTTCCTTTCCAATTTCTTTTGTCCTTCCTCTTCACCCTTGTATAACAAATTACCAAAAACTACGTGGCTTAAATCAACAGAATTTATTGCCTCACTGTTCTGGAGGCTAGAAGTTTTAATTCAAGATGGCAGCATGGCCATGCTCCCTCTGAAGATTCTACAGGAATAGCCTCCCTAGTCTCTTCCTAATTTCTGATGGTTTCTGGCAATCCTTGACGTCCCTTGATCTGTAGATTTGTTAATCTGGTCTCTGCCTCTGTCGTCCCATGGCTGCCCTTCCCCTGTGTGCCTTTTCTCTGCGTCTTTTTATAAGATTAGATTAGGCTTGCTAACTGATGACATCTTCAAAGACCCAAACAAACTCACGTTCACAGGTACTGGGGGTTAGAAATTCAACATATCTTTTTGGAGGACGCTGTTCAATCCATAACAACCCCCAACCTGCACACCCTCTACAGCTCCTTCTACCCCTAACAGTTTCTGTCTCTTCCTCCATTATGGTTTCATCTAAAATCATCCTGTATTCTCAGTCATACACACACTGTGGTTTTTGAAATACTAAACTGGATTAAGAACAAAAACATTCTGATGCCAGACTTCCAAGCAGATTATTTAGGCATGTTTCGCAAGTATATGATGGACTTTTTTTTTTTTTTCCTATTAAGCTATCCTCTCCAGCCTTCACTGAAATAATTAATCCCAGTTAGCAATTGGTGTGTTTAAAATTCCTGATATTGTTTGAATTAATCATTTATATTTATCTGCATTCAGGACTCCAAATCCAGTCGATAGTTCCAGGTACCAACACTTGTAATCCAAGTCAAGGAACTAACTTGAGTTGACAAGTGATTGTATTATCCTTGTTTCCTCCCTGCAGTACATCAGCCGCCAATGCATTTTAGTCATAACCCAGACGCTAAATCGAGAAACCCGCTTGATGCTCTGCTCTGCTGTTTAAATGTGCCATGTGGTCCTTAAAAGGCTTTTTCTTTTTTTGAACAGTCAAGATGAAATTGGCTTCTGGTCAGCAACTCGTTTTCTTTTTCCCTCCTCTGAGGTAGAGTAGCCAAAAAGGATTTTGTTTTGTTCCATTTTGCCTGCAAAGCGATGGGTAGCCAAATATGACTACAAATTATCTACATTGTTTTTATGAAGAAAAATATATTTATTTTCCTAGAACTTGGAAACGTTGCTTGCTAGGCCCAGGGAACTGATGTTGTCCCCTGATTTCTGTCCCACTCTCACCCTAATTGGAGAGCACGGAGCACACCAGAGGATGTGTGCAGCTAAATTAGGGTATTATGAAAATAGTTCACAAAGCAAGTGGAAAGCTATATATAAAAATGATATTTACTTCTCATTTTAAATGAAGCCAAAGACAAAAGGCATATAGGTAAACACAGCTGCAACATTTTTAGGCATATAATCAAATGCAAAAATAATATTGGAAAACTATGTTAATTATTGTAATTAAATTGTGAAGAGTATTGATAGAAAAATATCTTTAAAACACATAAAATCAAGATGGATCTTACCAATTATGAGAGTTTGTTCTATTATATATGATGTGCCTAGATGGATGTACCCTACTGCTCCCTAGCAATAGAGGAGAGGAAAGAATGGGCAGAAGTGGACAGTAAGGAGTTCCATACCCGTCCACTTCCTAGACCCAATTTCAAGTTTCAGAGAAGTAATTTTGCCTGACCCAACAAGTTGATAGGGAATAGTGGATAGACTTTGGAGTCAAATTGATCTGTATTTGAAGCATGGTTCAACCACCTCTTTTCAGGATGATTTTGAGTCTCCATGTCCCTATTGGTAACATGAGACAACAGTCTTGAGACGTTTAGAAATCCAAATGCCACTTTAACAAAACAGTTGTCCCATATAAAAGGAAACGTTCCATGATCTCAAAATACTTTTTTACTACATTGTTATTATATGGACATAAAGCTTTTACTCCTGCTCCTGAATGCCTTGGGGTTTGAGGCTCAGTTTAGAGCAAACTTGGCTCAACCATAAAGCATTGTCCAAGTATAGAAGACTCTGGCTTTTTCAATCCTAGTATTCACTATCCTCTTGAATTTACATATTCATTTTTCCCTCACTTCAAACCCAAACCCAAACCTATTGCCATTCACTCAATTCTGACTCATAGCAATCCTATAGGACAGAGTGGAACTGCCCCCATAGGGCTTCCAAGGAGCAGCTGGTGGATTTGAACTGCTAGCCTGTTGGTTAGCAAATGAGTTCTTAACCACTGTATCACCAGGGCCCCCTAAATAGAAATTCTTAAACCAGTGTTGAGCTGTTGTTCTGGGCTACTATGTTTCCCTTTGAGACTTTTCTGAGTGTAGGAGAAAACTGGTCAGCAACAAAGAGTATTGTTGATGCCATTTCTCCTAATTACTTCATGTTATCCAAGAAAAAAATGCTTCTTCAGTTTTCCAATCAACCTTTAATCACAGCAAAGGTTGCTTGAAGAGCCACACTAGAGTCTTCCCCATCTGTTGCTTCATGGAAATGTTTGTACAGGCTCCGGGCTTTTTGCCGAATCCCATTTCCATCATAAGTCTTGTGTTTCCTGTGCATATTCTCACTCTACACATTAACCCCCTTTTCAGTTTTCACTTAAATCTTATCTCTCACTTGATGAGCAATTTTTTCACTGGCTGGATCATTTACAACAGTTCTACAAATGTCTTTTTCTCATCTCTGTAGGGAGAAATTGGTGAACTTGTTCATTCCTCAGATCTGAGCCACTGGCTGAATTCAACATTTCTCTCTTTAATTTACTCATTTTTATATGCTGGCTAAGAGAAAGCATAAATGTCTTCAATTGTCTCACTTTTTCTTCATTTTCATCAACTACACTAGAAATTGACTTTCTTTTTTTTTCCTCCCGGGGTGAAGTAGACAATTATTTCACACAGAAACTAACATTTTCATCAGTGAATAAATTTATCGCATGTAACAGCAAGTAGAAAAGAGCCAAGTCATGCAGAAGTGGGCCTGCTGTCATATGGGATAGGTTTAACCTTGATCGGAACCCAGCCTCAGGGTGCAGATAGATGCTCACCTTAGAAAAATGTCACGGTATTTCCTAAGGTCCCGAGTGGCAGAGCTAGGTAGGTCCCTTCTCCTTCAAAGCCCACACTCCTTTAACAACACATTGCAAGTCACATAAGCTAACAAGCCTCAAATAACTGACCTGTAAAATGTAGGGTCGCTATGAGTCAGAATCAACTCAACGGCAATGGGTTTAAAATGAGAATTATAATAATGATAACTATTTCACAGTGTTGTGAGGATCAGATAACAATAGTGAAAAAATGTTGTAAAACGATGAACTCTCTGTTTTTAAAACATTATCTATCCGAACCACAGAAATTCCATTGCTTAATACCCCCACATCTTGCCTCCTGACAAGAAGAATTCATGGTTTAAAGGCTAGAACTGAATTTGTGTGGAGAAAATACAATAAGGAGTTGCGTAAAGTTATAAAAACCCTTAAAAAATAAGTGTGTTTACGCCCAATAAATAAAATATTAAAGGCACCTACACCAAACAAATCAATATCAATGTCATGCTAAGCATTTTAAATGAGTAATAATGCCTTGTAAGTTCATTTTCTTTTATCATTCTTTTTTTCCCTAGACAGTTTTAAAGAACTTCATTACTAGTACCAATAAGACGCTCGCTAATTCACTCTACTCACTTGTGGATTATAAACAGATAGTTGTTGTCAGCTGCTGTTGAGTCCGCTCCCAACTCAGGGCAACCCATGCACAATGGGATCATACCAGTGTGATCCACAGGGTTTGCATTGGCTGATTTTTGGAAGTAGATTTGCGGTACCTTCTTCCTAATCTGTCTTAGCCTGGAAGATCTACTGAAACCTGTTCAGCATCACAGTGTCTACTAACAAATGGTGGCTGCACTTGAGGTGGATTGGCCAGGAATAGAACCTGAGTCTCCCACACGGAAGGTGACAATTTTACCATTGAACCACCATTGTCCTCTTAAAGAGATTGTTGTTGCTAGGTGCCACTGAGTCTATCTCTGATTCACAGTGACCCCATGTGACAGAATAGAACTGCCCCTAAAGTTTTCTAGGTTATAATCTTTGTAAGAGCAGATATCCAGGTCTTTCCCAGAGCTGGTGGGTTCAAACTGCCCACCTTTCAGTTAGCAGCTGAGCACTTAACCATTGTATCACCAGGACTCCTTCATAAGCAGATTAGGGATTTATATTTTGCTTTTATCTGGTCCTCTATCAAAATACGCAACACATTTCTGATCTTATGTCTAAGACTGTTTTCCTACCGCCTTCCAGGTTGTGTCATGATTTCCAATAAACAATTTCCTGAATTTGTGAGGTAAAAAACAATGTTTGTAAATATATTCCACCTCTTGCCAGTTTTTTTTTTTTTTTTTAACTTTCTCTATACAAATTCTTGTTAAATCATCAGCCACCATATACTCTTGGGTTTGATCTAGCTCCTTCCTTCCTACAAGACAACTTTGCCTTACAATGCTGTGGTCTACGTTGCCACTGCCTCGTCTTCCTATCTTTCTCTATCTCAAGACTTCTTTATTAAAATCACCTTTTTCCTGTCATTAACTTTATTTCTCTTTTCTATTTATGACTTCCACTTTTCTCTTTTTTGAAATTATCCACAGTGGAAATTATGTGCAATTCTAATTCCTAGGAGCCAACATTCTTTCAGTTGAAAAAGAAGTGTTCAGGTAGTTTTCTCATTCGGGAAATAGATTATAAAGGATTGTGAACTATTATAATAGCAGCCATCCAATAAATATCTGTTAATTGAGGATAGAGTTTTAAGGTATAAAGATAAGGCCTCATTCTGAAGTTTAACTGAACAGATATTGCCCCATCAGCTCCATACAACAAATAACATAGAACAACTCAATAGCTAACAGTGTTCACTTTGGAATCAACTTTTTTATAGTTGTAATGGTATCCAGCCTTCAAAGACTAGCTGTATGATCTAGGAAAATTACCTTTTGTCACAAAATGCTAGTGTCTCATTTCTGGGGGTGATATCTGTTATGAAGGTTAAGTAAAATGAGACGTGGAAAGTACAAGATACGTATTTATTTATCTTGTAAATACTAACTACTATGCTGATGTTAATGGGATGGAAAACTTTTTTTCTTGATTTTCCTTTTATTATATTATTAGGTATATTATCACCCTCCCTACTACTCCTTTGAAGCCCTGGTGGTGCAGTGGTTAAGAGCTCAGGCTCTTAACCAAAAAAGGTTGGCAGTTGGAAGCCCTATGGGGCAGTTCTACTCTGTCCAATAAACCAAAACCAAATCAAACCCAGTGCCATCGAGTCAGGTCTGACTCATAGTGACCCTATAGGACAGAGTAGAACTGCCCCATAGAGTTTCCAAGGAGCGCCTGGCGGATTCGAACTGCTGACCCTTTGGTTAGCAGTCAGAATTGGCTTGACGGCAATGAGTTTGGTTTGGTTATTACTCATTTATAAAGTATATTGATAACCATGGGGGAAAAAAATGACCACTTGCCTAGATTTTCTTTTCTTCTGGATCCTAAAAGGTGTAGTTTATAATTGGTGCTCCCAAGCACTTCGGTAAAAAGAGTTCAGAGTTAAGTTGAGCAAAGACACATACAGGAAGGCTATGGAAACAGTGTCTATTTTTTCAGCCTTATCCATGTTTTGACCTTGTTGGGTTCCATTCCTTCTCCCTGCATATATTTTACCTACAAAGCAATGAGTGTTAATGCATATATATTCATATTCATAGTTATTGTGATGAAGGGGATGGGTTCTCGAACTTTTGGTGGGCATCCAAGGTCACGTGAATAATGTGAATGGACAAAATGAGGAGAATAATCGTATCCCCAATACCCTCCCCCCTGCTCCTCACCTTCATCTCTTAGCTAATAAATGCCTCTAATTGAGCAGACTCAGATTATTCAAATCTTACAAAATCTAACCCTCCATTGATACAAAGGATAAGGAAAATAACATAAGGCCTGCTTCTCTTTGCAGAAAGCTACGAACTTTGTAGAAGCATCAGAGATGTTAAGTGATTTGTAAGTATATGTTAGTAAATATGTGAACACAGTTTGAAATATGAGTTTCCTTCCTCTAAATCAGGGTCATTTTCTTTACTCCGGTAGCAGTTGAAAATTGTGCCCCACTTGGTAAATAACCAGAGTTCAGTGAGTATCTAAATCGATTACTGAGTGGCCTGAACTCAGTTGGGTACAATCAGAAGACAGCTTTATTTTTTTCTCCAGTTAATGTCTCCAAGCATGTTTTGGTGCATCACTCTTCTTCTTCACATCACTAAATTCTGGTTGACTTCTGTTATAAGGATCTCATTTGGTAATTATCTTCAGTGAGGAAGAGAATGTGATATGTTGTTTCCTCATTTATTTACTTCCTCCAACTCCTGATGCTTGAGTCTTTGGGTGGTACAAATATTTAACACACTTGGCTGCTAACTGGAAGGCTGGAGATTCAAGTCCACTCAGAGGTGCCTCAGAAGAAAGCCCTGGCAATCTACTTCTAAAAAGTCAGCCATTGAAAACCATGTGGGCCACAGTTCTGCCCTGACACCCGTGGAGTCACCATGAGTCAAAACTGACTCCACAGCAGCTGGCTTGGCACTCCTGATGGTAGGGTTTCAAGGATCAGATTAAAGGTTAGGAAATATTTGAGAAAAAGGAGGAAAAATATTACTGATTTGTTATAAGGTATCCGCTGAGCCCTTCAAGTGACAGATTCCAAATGCTGGGATTTTTCTGAGATGTAGATATGTTGGCTTCCCAGATGCCTTGCAGGATTTGAATACCACATGCTTCCCAGGTACATGTAAAGAGCTGTTCAGCTCAATGTTTATACCCCTCATCACCAGTGCCTTCCCCCAGAAGTCTATCACACAGCCTTGGAATGCTGGGCACCCTCTTAGCCTAGGTTTCTTAAAAACTGCGCAAGCTTGGGTACTTTCAGCTAGCTTCATCATTGCCATGCCACTGGGAAGATGCCCCACCATGTTGTCTTCCTCTCTGTTCATCTATCACCTTCTCATCTCTTGGGCTACTTGGAGTGGGGGATGAGTTTGCTGAGCCAAATATCTCTCTTTTGAATGTGAGGGGAATTAATTACCTCTTCTTCTTTCTTTGAGCACCTGTCAAGATATCTAGGATAGTAAAATCCCATTTAATGTCCTGGTAGAAGTATTTATTAAGTTAATCAATGCAGTCTTTCTGTGAATTTGTATTGAATGGATGAATGAATAAATGAAGAAGTTTTCACTTATGGACAAATTTCCTGTGCATTTACTCTGTCACAAACTAGATAAAAAATTTATTAACAGCAGAAAAAGCATTGTCTTCTGTATTTCTTTTAATCATGTAAATGCATATCCCATCCCTATCCTATTGCATTGCTTCAGTATCCCAATGATATAATTCTTGGCTTCCCATTTAAATTTAGCGATTATTGACATTTTGAAGACATTTATTCATTCAATAGCATGATGAAAATATTATAGTGAGGATGCTCTTTATCATCACTCTCATTCAACATTGTTCTGGAGGTCCTAGCCAGAGTAATTAGGCTAGAAAAAGAAACAAAGGGCTTCTAAATTGGTAAGGAAGAAGTAAAAGTATTCCTAGTTGCAGATGATATGATCACACACACAGAAAACCTCAAAGAATCTCCAATAAAACTACTGAAACTAATAGAAGATTTCAACAAAGTATCAGGATACAAGATAAACATAAAAAAATCAGTTGGCTTTCACTACACCAACAAAGAGAACTTTGAAGAGGAAATCACCAATTCAATACCATTTACAATAGTCCCCAAGAAGATAAAATACTTAGGAAGAAATCTAACCAGAGATGTAAAAGACCTATACAAAGAAAACTACAAAACACTACTGCAAAAAACAAAAGAGACCTATGTAAGTGGAAAAACATACCTCGTTCATGGATAGGAAGACTTAACATTGTGAAAATATCTATTCTACTAAAAGCAATCTACACATACAATGCAATCCCAATCCAAATTTCAATGACTTTTTTAAAGAGATGGAGAAACAAATCACCAACTTCCTATGGAAAGGGAAGAGGCCCCAGATAAGTAAAGCATTACTGAAGAAGAAGAACAAAGTGGGAGGCCTCACTCTACCTGATTTTAGAACCTATTGTACCACCACGGTAGTCAAAACAGCCTGGTATTGGTACAACAACAGATACACAGACCAATGGAATGGAGTTGAGAACCTAGACATAAATTCATCCACCTATGAGCAGCTGACAAATGTGCAAAGTCCATTAAATGGGGAAAAGACCGTCTCTTTAACAAATGGTGCTGGCATAACTGGATATCCATCTGCAAAAAAATGAAACAAGACACATACCTCACACCATCCACAAAAACTAACTCAAAATGGATCAAAGACCTAAATATAAAATCTAAAACGACAAAGATCATGGAAGAAAAAATAGGGACAACTCTAGGAGCCCTAATACATGGCATAAATAGACTATAAAACATTACTAACAATGCACAACCAGAAGAGAAACTAGATAACTGGAAGCTCCTAAAAATCAAACACTTATGGTCATCCAAAGACTTCACCAAAAGAATAAAAAGACAACCTACAGACTGGAAAAAATTTCTGGCTACGACATATCCAATCAGGGACTAATCTGTAAAATCTATAATATACTGAAAACCTCAACAACAAAAAGACAAATAACCCAATTAAAAAATGGGCAAAGGATATGAACAGACTCTTTAAAGAAAACATTCAGGTGGCTAGCAGATACATGAGGAAATGCTCAGGATCATTAGCCAGAAATGCAAATCAAAACTACAATGAGATACCATCACACCCCAACAAGGCTAACATTAATCCAAAAAACACAAAACAGTAAATGTTGGAGAGGTTGTGGAGAGACTGGAACACTTATACACTGCTGGTGGGAATGTATAATGGTACAACCACTTTAGAAATCAATCTGGCACTTCTTTAAAAAGTTAGAAATAGAAGTACCATAGGATCCAGCAATCCCTCTACTTGGAATACATCCTAGAGAAATAAGAGCCATAACATGAATAGATATATGCACACCCATGTTCATTGAAGCACTATTCACGATAGCAAAAGAAGGAAGCAAACTAGGTACCTATCAACAGACAAATGGATAAAGAAATTATGGTATATTCACACAATGGAATACTACATCACAATAAAGAACAATGATGACTCTTCAAACCATCTCATAACATGGATGAATCTGGAAGGTATTAAGCTAAGTGAAATTAGTCAGTTGCAAAAGGACAAATATTATATGAGGCCAGTATTATAAGAACTCAAAAAAAGGTTTAAACACAGAGGAAAACATTCTTTGATCATTACGAGGGTTGGGAGGGAGGGAGAAGGGTATTCACTAACTAGACAGTAGGCAAGAATTATCTTAGGTGAAGGGGAGGACAACATACAACACAGGCAAAGTCAGCACAACTGGACTAAACCAAAAGCAAAGATGTTTCCTGAATACAACCAAACACTTCGAGGGGCTGAGTAGCAGGGGCAGGGATCTGGGGACCACAGTTTCAGGGGACATGTAGGTCAACTGGCGTAACAAAGTTTATTAAGAAAATGTTCTGCATCCCACTTTGGTGAGTGGTGTCTGGGGCCTTAAAAGCTAGCAAGTGGCCATCTAAAATGCATCAATTGGACCCAACCCACGTGGAGCAAGGGAGCATGAGGAACACCAAAATTACAAGGGAAATATTAGCCCAAGAGACAGAGAGGGTCACATACTCCAGAATCCACATCAATCTGAGACCAGAAGAGCTAGATGGTGCCCAGCTACCACCAATGACAGCCCTGACAGGGAACACCACAGAGTCCCTGACGGAGAAGGAGAAAAGTGGGGTGCAGAGCTCAAATTCTAGTAAAAAGACTAGACTTAATGGTCTGACTGAGACTGGGGGAACCCCAGAAGACACGGCCCCAGGACTTTCTGTTAATTCAGAACTAAAAACCATTTCCAAAGCCAACTCTTCAAAGATTAGACTGGACTACAAAACATAAAATGATACTTGTGAAGAGTGTGCTTCTTAGTTCAAATAGATACATGAGGCTAAATGGGCAGCTCCTGTCTGGAGACGAGATGAGAAGGCAGAAAGAGACAGGAGCTGGTTGAATGGACAAGGGAAATCCGGGGAGGAAAGGAGGAGTGTGCTGTCACATTATAGAGAAGACAACTAGGGTCACATAAAAATGTATGTATAAACTTCTGTATGAGAAACTAACTTGAGCTGTAAGCTTTCACATTAAGCACAATAAAATAAAATAAAACAAAACAAAAAAACATTGTACTGACAGATTAAATAAGTAATATGAACAGGCTAAAATAGGAGTAAATACATGCTTGGGATTTTTGGAGAAATCGGGAGGAGAAACTATCATCCACACTTACTAATTGCCGACCACGGGCCAAGCCTTGGCTTATTTACCTATGTGTTTTTTTTTTTTGTTGTTTTTTTTTTTATCTTCCTTACCTCCCACAGCAATACAACAGGGTAGCCAAATTAAACTTAGAAAAACCTGGGCCATAAGAAATTAAATGTGTGATTTATGAGTAAAACCCCCTGCCGTCGAGTCGATTCCGACTCATAGTGGCCCTACAGGACAGAGTAGAACTGCCCCCAGAGTTTCCAAGGAGTGCCTGGAAGATTTGAATGGCCAAGGTCTTGGTTAATAGCTGTAGCACTTAACCACTACGCCACCGGGGTTTGTACGTAAATAATAAGCGACAGACGGATTTCAAATTCATATCTATTTTAAAAGCCCATTTTGCTCAGTCTTGGCAAACTCTGAGGCCAGAAAATTTCAGATTGAAAGACTTTTGTAAACTCCTGTGTTAAATTGCTCTTTTGTATTTCTTTCTCACTGACAGTAGTTTTCTGAGACGACTATACAAAGTGTTTCTCCGCTCTACCATGAGCTTCATAAAAACAGGCACGTATCTTTTGTTGATTTCTGCCACCAGTATTCAGCATAGAGCCTATTGCTTGGTGCATTGTAAGTCTTCTATATGTTTAAGTGAATTAATAAACTGTATATGATGGGGCCAAGTAATACCTAAGGAAGCGTAAAAAATATTTCAATAAACACTCTTAAGTCTGATCCTCCAAAGAAGACAGGTTTTAGGAAATGCCCACATTTTTTAAACTCAAAAGCCGGAACTTAACACCTTTATTCCTTTGTAAACTATATTGGTCCAAGAGAGAAAGAAATATTCATTTGAGAATAGTTTCCCTTTATAAACCAGGGTGAGCAGATTGCAGCAGCTGAATAGAACATCCTGGCAGACTGCATTAGGAGAATGATAACGTGAGAATCAATGTTTAAAACATTCCCCAGAAAATCAACTCTGAAAAATAAAAAATACAATCTCTGAGAAATGCCTGAGATATTTGGAAGGTATGAGCAGGAATGAATAATTTTCTTCATCTTATTTAAATCTCTCATTCCCTAATTGCTCCTGGCCTGGCTTGTACACATCTCTAGATGAGTTAATCGCCTTAAATGCCAGAGTAGCAGGTTCTATCTTTTACGACTTTTTAAAATATGTTTTATTTTGCTGGCGAGCCTGTAATTCTATAATATACCGGGCACTGGTAGGCATTGGGAATAGTATACCCAGTGCCATCCAGTCAATTCCTGCTCATAGCGACCCTACAGGACAGAGTAGAATTGCATCATAGAGTTTCCAAGGAGCGGCTGGAACCTTTTGTTCAGCAGCTGCGCTCCTAATCACTGTGCTGCCGGGTCTGCAATTCTACAATATCGATCCTGAAGTCAGAAACTACGTCCAATGATAGGGCTCGATCTGCGCTTGAAATGGGAGTATAGACACAAGGCTGACTTACTAGAAACGGACCCTCTGGTGTCTGCTTCCGCATCTTTGCTTAGGTGTGCAAAAGGAGCTCTACCTACTTCCTCACATACCAATTCTGGTGTCAGTTCAGGGGTTTGTGTGCATGCCGATTTCAGTACAAAAAAAATACTGTTTTCCTTGGAATTACACTGGGAGAATGTTTCTGTTTTATGTTCCACTGCAAAATCCGCAGGACTGGATTGCTGGAGGCCCTATCATCTCTGCTCCTCTTCAGCTTCTCAAACTTCTTGGGATTCTGTGCCACCAACCATAAACAGGATTTCGTAGTAACAACTCTATCTACTTGTCTACGCATCTTGGAATCCACTCAACTGCAACGGGATTTTTTGGTATACAACTCCAGATCTAGCCTGCTGTCTCTTAATCAGGCTGCTAAGATAGAAATTTCAAACAGAGCCCTCAAAATTTTGGACTTAGAGCTTTAATCTAGAACTCTGAGACAGGTGACTACAAAATACAATCCCAGTCAATAATGATACCACATCATTTGCAAATAATGTTGAGGGTTATTTACTACAATCCCACTCTCACCAATCAAAGCACCTGCTACAATGACTTGTTCCAAAGAAACTATCAAGAATAGTTTTTAGCTATAATGATGATGATGGTGGTGATGGTGATAATAACAGTAATATATCTAGAATAACTTGTAGGTAAAAGTGGCTTAAATAATAATAGTAAACATTTATAACCTACCTAACAAGAAATCTAGAGACAGAGAAACTCCAGGAATGGCTTATTTACAAACTCAGATATATCACCAAGGACTCACATTCCTTCCATCTCTCTGCTCTGCCATCCTTGATGTGTTGTCTTTGATCTCCAATCTCCTTTCAGTAAAGATCACAAGCTGGATGTGTTGTCTTTGATCTCCAACTCACTTGAGTAGATCACAAGATGGCTACAGCGACACACATCCCCCATACAACAGGTAAAGTAGGCTTTTCCTCTTTTCTTGTCCCCATTTCTAAAATGAAGGTGTCTAAGTCATCTAGTGCTGCTATAACAGGAATACCACAAGTGGTATTAACAAAGACAAATTTATTCTCTCACAGTCCTAATTCGTGGAGGAATGAATGAGGTCCTCATGTCTCTCTGTTCCCTTCTCTCTTTTATATCTCAAAGAGATTGGCTTAAGATACAACCTAATCATGTAGATTGAGTCCTGCCTTATTAACATAACTATCTCTAATCTTGCCTCATTAACCTCATAGAGGTAGGATTTACCCCACATAGAATGATCACATAAAATGACAAAATGGTGGACAATCACACAATACTGCGAATCATAGCCTAGCTAAGTTGACACACATTTTTGGGAGATACAATTCAATCCATGACAGAAGGGAACTTTCCCACAAGCCCCTTAGCATGCCTACCCTCAGGTACTACTGGCCAGTGTCTTACTGTGTTCTTTAGAGAAGCAAAACCAGTAAGTGTATATCTAAATCTAGATATACAGATATAGATCTATATGTGTATGTATATATAGAGGGAGAGAAAGAGAGAGGTTTACATTCAGGAAATGGCTCATGAGGTTGTAGAGCCTGGAAAGTCCCGAGTCTGTGGGCCAGGCTGGATGCTTCTCCTGACTCACTTAGCTCCAGGGACTGGTGAACCCAATATCGGCAGGTCATACAGCAGGTCTGTGGCTCACAGGTTGTGGAGGCTGACTAATCGCAAGACTGGCAGGTAAGGTGCTAGGTCAAATCCCAAGAACTGGAGGTCGGATGAACAGAAGTCAGTTGCAGGATCCAGAGCAAACAAAAGCCTGCAATCTTTGCCAGAAAGTACACATATATAGGATGCAAGCTACACCTCCAAGGAAACTCGCTTTCAAATGACTGGCTGCTCATAGACCTGATTATGGAGGTGATTACATTATATCAGATCTCATTATGGAGGTGATATCACTTCAGTACATAGCTGCCAAGCTACATCATAACTGCCAAACCACTGAGAATCAGGGCCCAGCCAAGTTGACATGTCAGGACTGTCATGGCATGTGCATTACTAAGACAACCGTTGGCAAGGGTAGAGCCATTCTGCTGAAGTGCATGACTACAGTGGAGAAGATTAAACACAGGCAGCTTCTATAAGAAAGAAGGAAGTGTCATGGAATGGTTCCAGATGCCACACATCTGATATAACAGAATTAAACTACACTTCACATTTTGTAATGAGGCCAACAAACAGAAATTAACCCCCTGAGAGTTGTGCCTCATTCAGTAAATAAGAAAATATTTGTGAATACCTTCTGTAGGCACAGAGTCCCTCAGTGATGCAAATGGCTAATACTCTCAGCTGCTAACCCAAAGGTTGGAGATTTGAGTCCACCCAGAGGTGCCTCAGAAGAAAGGTCTGGGATCTACTTACAAAAAATTGGCCATTGAAAACTCTGTGGAGCACAGTTGTACTGTGACACGCATGGGATCTTCATGAGTCGGAACTGACTAAAGGGCAGCAGGTGATGATACTATATGCAAGGCACTGGGGAAAATATGAAAAATCAAATAGAAGAATATATTGAACATGTGTTCATTGTTTCTTCATCATTTACTCAATGAATATTCATACTGAAAAATGGTCTCTCTATTGGTATTGCTAAATGGTGAAACATTTCCGACCCTACAGGATCTTACAATATGGTTACATAAGCAAGGCATCAGTATTTCCTTGAAAAGAATGTGTAATGTGGTTCACATAGTTGAGTGCAGTACCATGCTAGGGGCTGGATTGCACAGGCTCCTGAGGGCTGAGTGTGTGTATCTCTTCCCAAATCCCTGATTTCATATTAATAGTTTGAAATCAGTTATGGTGGGAGGAGTTAACACTGTTAAAATTTGCAAATCCTACAAATCAACCTGTTGCTAAATGTTAACCAGCACACCACTGATTA
This sequence comes from Elephas maximus indicus, assembly GCF_024166365.1. Lineage (NCBI taxonomy): Eukaryota > Metazoa > Chordata > Mammalia > Proboscidea > Elephantidae > Elephas > Elephas maximus. The sequence continues at coordinate 17,064,648 of NC_064830.1, forward strand.
CATGACAATCCAACTTAAATGATAAATCATGAACTGTGATGGAAATCCAAAAGATCAGTAGAAACAATGAGAATAAAAAGAAAGCCCAAACAGCCTTGATGCTAACACATAGTACATGCTCAAAAAAGTTTGCCAGATGGGCAAATAAAGGAAGGAGGGAGAAAATGTGCTGTCAGACAAAGCTTTGAGGAGAAAAGCAAGGAAGTTGGAGCTGAATATTGAAGAATGGATGAGTTTAGATAGAGAAGTAGAGAAAGGCATCTCAGGAACAAGAGTATGAATAAAAATCTTGAGACAGAAAAAGGCTCTTATGAGTATATCCACATGGCTGGACTGAAGATGGCGCCCTGGTGGTACAGTGGTTAGGAACTCACCTGCTAACCAAAAGGGTCAGCAGTTCGAATCCACCAGCTGCTCCTTGGAAACCCTATGGGGCAGTTCTACTCTGTCCTATAGGGTCTTTATGAGATGGAATTGACTCGACAGCAGAGGGGACTGAAGATGTATGCAGAGTACCAGTCAGTAAGACTGCAGAGTTGGTCTACCTCTAAGGACAGGCACCATGTCTACAAATCTTTGTACTTTCAGGTCTTAGCTTAGTGATTTGCACAGGGAATAAGCTCAAGAATGTCTGTCCAATGCATCTTAGAGACAAACCAGCCTATGTAACTCTTATACAATGTTGGACTACCATATTTAATCTCTTGGTTGTGGCGATAATATAAATAGCAAAGCAACATTTTTAAAGAAAATGTATATATCAACAATTATGAAGATGGTTCAGGACCAGGTAACATTTCATTCTGTGATCCATAAGGGTGTTATGAGTTGCCACAAACTCAAGCGTGCCTAACAACAGCAACTATATTCCTGCCTTTTAGCTCTCTGAATTGTTGGTTACTTAGTTAATACTGAAAGATGAGTTTAACAATATTGAACTTTATCTGTGCCCTATGATCCTGGCAAACAAGAGCAGTCGAAGAAATTCCCCTACTCTTTTTTGTTTGGGGAAATAGATTAATGCAAAGAACCACCCTTCCTCATGTGACTTAGATGACATTCACAGATGCTCATTTTGTTTACCTTTGACAAAATCAGACACCAAAAAATCCAGAAAACCAAACCCATTGCCATCGAGTCGATTCCTACTCATAGCAACCCTACAGGACAGGGTGGAACTGCCCCATAGAGTTTCCAAGGAGTGCCTGGCAGATTTGAACTGCTGACCTTTTGGTTAGCAGCTGTAGTAATTAACCACCAGGCCACCAGGGTTTCCAGGATCAGACACAGAATCTCCAAATTCCCATTCTTTGCTTCATAAATGATCAGCTAAACTGTTTCTCTAAACAAGATACTTGCTAACTTGACTTAACACAATGTCAGTTAAGCTTCTCTCCTCCCCCACAAGACCTTAAACTTTGGCCTGCGCTTGAGCATTGGCAAGAGGACCAACGGTTTCTTAATGGCCCCTCCTGGGAATCAGCTGACCTCAGGGAAAACCGTCAACTATCGTATCAGGCCTCTGGCTCATTCCACTCCCTGATAACTGGTTCTTTCTAGCCTTACTTATCCCACTCTATAAAAGACAATCCCTTTCTGCCTCACCTTTGAGATGCGGTGGAGGTATTCTCCCTATTGCAATAATACCTTTCCCCTTTTTCCAATAATCCTTTCGAATAAAGTCTCTCTTTACCTAAGTCTGAATTTGTTTTTATTTGGCAGGATTACGCTTCATTTTGCCCTTTCTGTACTCGAAAGCCAGACCATAATAAAGTCCTTAGTGGTCACAGCAGGAACCTCAGACTCCACAGCATGAACAGAAATCTACTCTTTTCTGGGAAAACAACTCAAATGTGTTCAGTTTTAGCATCTTCTAAAATCAATGGCAGGCTGAAGTAATAGGATGAACTCATATAAAAAAAATTATATACATAAAAGAAATAGGAAAATACAAGTGTTTAAATGTCTCTTATAAAGACCTTTACGTTTATTACTGCTTTTGATGATTTTAAGAGACAGAGGCTGAGAATCTTTGAGAAGAGTAACTGGTACATGAATTTTATATTCTTGCACAGTAAACAGACAGGGGAAAAAATTAAGGTCAATATCAGATAATAACTAAATCCAAGGTCTAAGAGTGTGAGACCTTCTTTCTTCCCTCCCTTTTTTTATAATTTGATTAAAGATTAAATCTTTTCATTAACTGCAACTGTCTTACCCCCCCCCCAAAAAAACCTCCACCTACTAAGTGAGGTTTGATTAGATATTAAAATAATTAAAACATGACAATGAATCATTTACGTAAGTCAAGTGATATGAGCTACTTGATCCTAAACAAGCCAGTCACTTTTTCTGTGGTTGCTCGTTCATTCATCAAAGCATTAAAAAAACATCATTTTCACTGCAATTTTCTTAAACATAAAGAACACAAACGAAGGTAGCCACATCCTTATCTATTGTCTAGCTAATTAACGGTAGAATTTAGAATAAATTTCAAATCAGGTATTCCTCCTTTCCACTTCTCTAGCCATAAAAGTTTCATACTTTACACTGAATTGGGTTATCAAAATAGTACGACATTCTCTTCCATGGTCAATAACGAAATCAGATAATATAGCTTTTGTATCAATAGAATGTATAGACCTGAAGTATCATTAAGATAGGGTTGTCAGATAGGACAAATAAAAATATAGGCTGTCCAGTTAAATTTTATTTATTCCTAACTGTCTATGCACATGTACATTGAGATAAAAAATGCTGCATGAGACATGTAAACAAACAACAACAAAAAAATGTTATTCTCATGCTAAACTCCATACTTTATTAACTGTATTTATTCTATATGATTTGGCTCTCCTGAATAGTTCCTTGGAGCCCTGGTGGTGCAGTGGTTAAAAGCTCAGCTGCTAACCAAAAGTTTGGCAGTTCAAATCCACCAGCCACTCCTTGGAAACCCTATGGGGCAGTTCTACTCTGTCCCACAAGGCCGCCATAAGTTGGAATTTTCTTGAGGGCGACGGGTTTACAGGTTTGAACATTTCCTTATTTTGAAGAACTGGCTGATAAAATTTCTTGTAAGTTATGGTCAGTGTTCCATTTATATTGTAGCATAGCTTCTACAGTGATTACATCCAACTTATTTCACTCTTTGTCCATTGGACTTCCATTAATGAGAAAGCACGCTCATCAGTAACAGTCTACCGATTGTGTGCTGCACTCTGAGAATCGCACTTCAAATTTGGTTTGGTTGAGCACGTAACATTATCTTCCACGGCATAACTTGTTTTTCCATTCTTCAGGATTACGTTACAACTCTCAGTCAATGACTTTTTAAAATACTGTCCACTGGCATAAAAAAAGCATCCTCATCAGTTTCTATTCCCTTCTTCAACACTTTATGCATGATGATCTGTTTGCACGATGGAAGAATATTTGGTAACATCCACGTAAAAAAGTTGAATTCTCCAAAGGATAAATTTTATTTCAAGAGATAAGCATGACAAGTTTGGTAATAATGATCCACTTCAGGCTATCATTTCCTTTCTTGTTCACAAGTAATGTCTCTTTTAACAATAGCCTTGACACTTAAAGGGATACGCTTTTGTTAACACATTTAACAAATTTCTTTAAGCGATTGTTGTACTTCAATTACACTGTATGCTCTTCTTTCATTCTGCATAATCCTATTACTAAAGAGATATTGAAAACTATGGACAAGAAATTAGGTGGTTTCACTCAATGGATTATGAAAAATGTTAACAAGGATTTTGAGGCCTTCTCTTCAAAATTAAGGCATGATTTAAGAGCTTCAAATAAACTGAGAAATTTTTCAGCTGCGTTTGTTAGGAGAAACAAGAGGTTTTTGAACGCAAGAGGGTAAAACAATACTACTGAATGCCAATAGAATCACAAAAATTCTTTAATCACTCAGTTTAAACAGTTTAAATGCTGAAGTAAGAGAGCAGTTTAAGACATTTACTTCAATGTTAACAGAAAGGACAAGAGATGCTTTTGGGTAGCACTCTGCAGAATATGGACAGGACAGCCAATACTTTCCCTAGAATCATTCATGCTTTCTTTCAGCTATGAATAAACTGTTTCTGGACCTTGATACAAGGAGCCTTTGTGGCACAATGGTTAAGCATTCAATTGCTAACTGAAAGGTTGGTGGTTCCAGCCCACCCAGCGGCTTTAAGGGAGAGAGACTTGGCCATATGCTCCTTTAAAGATTACAATCTATAAAATCCTGTGGAGCAGTTCTACTCTGTTATATAGCATTGAGTCAAAAATGACTCAACAGGACCTAACGACAACAACAAAACTTGATACAACATCCACCAAAACGTGTATTTGTATTAGATCCTCCATAAGTGGTACATTTTTTTTTCATTAGCTTCTAACTCAATAAGAGAGTTTCTGCAAAATTTTCGAGAAGTTTCTGAAGTCTCAACAGTAACAGTTTTTACTCTCAATAGCCTGATAAGCAAACCCTTTTTATGAGAAAAACACTGCACTAGCAAAGGGAATTTTTTTCAGCATTTCTGCATTCATGTTTATGTCATCAAAAGGTGAGACATTTAGATTATCGCTGTAGTAGTAAATAAAACTATTATAATTCTTTATTATTATTATTGCAGTAGATTTTGTTCTGGCACTTAAAAATTTGCAATTTTGGAATCTGAAAGTATGGCTACTAGCAGTACATCCAAATTTTCATTTGAGCTGAAAGATCAATGATGATACACTGTGTGGAAGGCCATTAAAAGCTCTGCCATTTTTTTTTTTTTTTTAATGTGAATTCTGCTCAGACAACTTTGGTATTTTAACACATTCTTTGGTGTTGATTGAAGAAATCGTGTATCTCATATGCTTAGCTGTTAGTATTTGCTGGTTTATATTTTGCTTTACATCATTTTTCATATTGAATAAATCATACTGCAGAAAGTGTTACCAAAAGAGGTTTTCTTTATTTAATAAATGTCCACTGTTCAGGAAAGCCATCATGAAATTTGCACTTGTATTTTGGCCTTTTAGGGCAGAAATACATACACACACGCATACAATTGGATCATAGCAACAGCAAGAATTGAACAAATTGAATTTGATGACCCAATGCCACATCAGTGTGTCAGTCACTCATAAGTCCAAGTTTGTAACTAACTATAAAAAAAAAAAAAACTATAAGCATGGGCTAAATGACCCATTAAAAAGATTGCTAGCTTGTCAACTAACAGTAAATTAAGCTCATTACCTAATTAAAAAAAAAAAAAAGGTGAACCTCACGTTGTAATTGTAAGGAAGACAGAGTTGAACTCGTAAGGAATGCCGTGTCCCTGAAGCTGGTACTACATGAGTTTTGGGGGAGCCTGACCTGCAGGGATTGACAGATGCCCAGATGTTGGAGACTTAGGGACTGATGACTTTCAGTTGTATCATTGTGGTCACTGGTGTTGCCTACAAGTATGGGACTGCCACTGATGACTAACTTTCAGACCCAGGGACTTATTGTTGATTATCTGATTTCAGAAGCTTGGGGCTTCCATTGCTTTGCTAATTTTCAGAGAGCATGGTCACTGGAGTGAAGCTGTTGTGAATTGGCTGATTTTCAGAGCATGTGTACTGATGCTAAGTTACCTCCAATTAATGACAGTTACTTGTTCATGACTTGGGATTTTAGACAAAGAGCAGTCTTTTCCTTTCTCAGATATGAAAAACAAGTATTTTTAACTCTTTTAAGTTCCCTCTTTTGGTCTTCCTTCAGCCAGATCAGCAGAGAGACCATAATAGGTTGTCCAGACTTTTGTTTGTAGAGGTATGGTTTTCAGATAGTGTTGTCATTTCAGTCTTTGAAGTCCCAATTATTGTGGTGGCAAAATAGCTCTAACTACCTATTTCTGTAATTTATTGAAAAAAAAGCTGACTATGGGATATTTTGCATGTCTTGACAAAGTCAATATAGAACACAGGACAAAGTCATTAAATACAGGACACATTCTGTATGTTCAGGATACCCGACAAACCTATAATAAGGCATCTACTATGTTGGGTATTTTATCAATGCATTACTGTTTTGAATGTGAACAATCACAATTGTAAGTAGCTACAATGTTAAGCTCAAGTTCGATTATTTAATACATGCAGTGGACGTAATAATTGTCCATATCTATCTATCATTTCAGAGTCTATTCATTAGTTGCCATATCTCTTGTTACTTGGAATGTAATGTTTTCACGCTCCATCTTTCTCCTGAAGTACATGCTTTTGAGTGGAAGAATTCCAACATGAAAATCACCAAGACGACACCCTACAAGCTCACATTTGAAACGTTAGAGATACAGACGTTGAATTATCTGCAGGTTCTTTTGCATGGTCTAGACATTTAAGGCTTTTGAGATGTCCAAAGATTTCATTAAAATCCCAAAACACCCAAACACCAATGAAAGAGATAGACCCCATTTGGTCCACCACATCTCACTGTTTTTGCAATCTATTTGCAATCTAATTGTTTATCTGATGACCTCCGCCTCTTTTTGCCTTAACTATCTTGCTGGCAAGCCATTCCACACATTTATGATTCTCTGCATGAAAAAAAAAAAAAAAAAAAAAAACACTTCCCGACATCTGTTCTGAATTTGTTTTTCTTTAATTTTCACTTATACCCTCTTGTTCTATCATCTGTGTTGGGCTCAAAATAGGAAACCATGTTGACATTTTCCAAACCATTTAAATTTTATGTCCCTTAATTAAAACCTCCCTCTTAACTAGATAGACATCTAACCTGGTGAGGAGATGCTGTGACACTACATTTGAATGAAAACATTTTTTTGTTTTAATCTTCTTCTTCACACAGGAAAAAGAAAGAAAGAAAGATCTCGAAGTTACAATATTTCTGTGTTATCCACAAGCAAAGGAGATTACCCACTTCTGTCCCAAATCAAGAACTCACTTAATTGAAACTAGGATCCAGGGAGCTGGTGCCACACGACTGCACTTTATAAGTCTTCCCCTGCTGCCCCCCGACCCCCGGCCGCAGCCCCTTCCCAGGGAAGTAGTGTTTGTGTTGGTCAAAAATGCTGGTTACACAGACCAATTCCAAATTTCTCAGTTCATACATACTACTGACAACCTTGGAAGCTAATGGAAGCTCTTCTACTCTGGACGTTTATATAAATTGCAGAAATAGAGGATCACACTTTTCAATGAGACATAGGGGCTATATCAAACTTAAGCAGGAAATAAAAATGGGTAAGGTTTTTAGTTATGCTGGAACAAGGTTTTCAAGACAAAACTATTTTAAATCAGGGAGCGAAGCACATTTCATTCAGTACCTGCACGCCCCCTTCCATAGTATCTCAACCAGTGTGCTGCAATTAACTGATGCTCAGCAGTTTTTATTTTATTTTTTAGATGGACACATATACCTTGTAAAGGATCATCTCAAAATATCTCAGAAAAAAAAATGTTAAACTTAAAAATCTGATCAGAGAATCTTTGTTGATAGGTACTGTGCAAGGCACTAGGCATACAGCAAGAACTGAGAAAATTGGGTACCTGCCTTATAAAGGCTTACATTGTAATATGGAGATAGACAACAAATAAAAATAAATCAAATACCTAAGCACAAATTGTAATGTGCACTGTGAAGGAAAAATTAAGGTATCGTGAGAGAGAATAGTAGGCAGGACAAACTTCAGGTGTGGTAGTCCAGGAAGGCTTCATTAAGTCTATGACACTTAAGGTGAGATGTGAGGATAGAAGTGAGAGAAACAATGCATGAGGAGGATGGAATGGCATATGTGTGATGAACGGTCTGTTGTCAACAGCATCACCATATCTTTCTTCCTCTGCAATGGATAGAGAAGCCAGAAACAATGATGTTTTCCAGGATCCCCTTCCCTAGGTTAGAACCATACAGGGAAAGGGATTTTTTTTTTTTTTTTTTTTTTTGCCAACGAGAGAAACCCCCCAGGCATCTGGATGCAGAAGAGGAGCAGGCTCCACAACTCTCTTGAGGTGGTTACAGCCAGACATGTGAGCAGATGTGAATCACAGAGGGTTCTTGGCAGGCGTTTGAGGCACACCTGACTGCTGCAGACTGAGACAGTTGGTAGGAGCTTTCTTGGGCACTCTTGAGAATCGCAGCAGTACTTGTGAGACTTTGGGGACTACTGCTTTGGGTATTCCAGGCTGAGGTCTCCACTGTTTATTTACATCTTCCAGTTGCATCACTCCTGATCTTTTCTGTCATGAATTGAATTATGTCCCCCCAAAAATGTGTATATCAATTGGGCTGGGCCATGATTCTCGGTATTGTGTGATTTTCCTATAAGTTGTAAACCCTCCATCTATGATATTAATGACAAAGGACGGCCGGCAGTTGTGTTAGTGAGGCAGGACTCAACCTATAGGATTGGATTGTGTCTTGAGTCAATCTCCTGAGATATAAAAGATAAAAGCAAGCGGAGAGACGGGGGACTTCATACCACCAAGAAAGAAGCACCAGGAGCAGAGCACTTCCTTTAGACCCAGGATTCTTATGCAGAGAAGCTCCTAGTCCAGGGGAAGATTGATGAGAAAGACTTTCCTCCAGAGCCCACAGATAGAGAAAGTCTTCCCCTGGAGCCAACACCCCGAATTTGGACTTTCAGCCTACTTTACTGCGAGAAAATAAACTTCTCTTTGTTAAAGCCATCCACTTTAGGTATTTCTGTTATAGCAGCACTAGATGGTTATAGGGTCACGATGAGTCAGAATCAACTTGATGGCAATGGGGCCTATGGGTAGAAGACTAAGACATTTTTTCCTAGAGCTCTTCCAATATTTGCATGTGTCCTAATACCCATATTATGTCTCTTTATTCCCAGAGTGCTTATAAGTGGCTCTATTTTCTTATCTAAACACAGACTGTTATGACATGAGATAGTGTTAAGGAAAGAGAGTCCTTGGCAAAGTCAAGAAAGTGAATAAACAGTAAGGAACAAAACAATATTGCCTTAGAAAATTATTCCAAGACACACCCATGTTATAGCAGATCTACTAAAATTGGGTTCAAAGATAGCAACAATTGTGAAGATGGCATAGGACTGGGCAGTATTTCGTTCTGTTGTACACAGGGTCACTATGAATTGGAACTGAAGTGACAGCCCCTAACAACAACTATAATTGAAGCACTTGGAAGTTTTACATGCACATTTTCTTTTCCTAAAAGCTTTCAATTTAGCAAACCATGAGGATACAACCTGTCTAAAAAGTTCAGATGCTTTTGGTCTTCCTCTACTCTGATCTCTATAAAGGGTGAGAAGTATAAGTATATAATTGTTTTTCACTCCCTCTATTAAAATTGTCATGGCTCTGGGATAAGCCCTGAAACACACCAGGAAAGTATACTATGTTAATGAAAACTGCTTGCTATCCCCAAAGTTCTTACACAGCAGGAAGTTGATTATTTAGAAATTACTAATTATCTTTCCATTAAAATACATATAATTATGTGATTAAATATGGGGAAGTAATGTTCTACAGAACGTTTTCAGTCTACTAATCCTAAGCAACTCAAATAGTTTGTTAAAAAAAAAAAAATGTTCTTCTATCTAGGATAGACTAGGACTGTAGATTGGAGGAAACCCTGGTGGCATAGATCAGAGGATAATTTTGTTTGTTTTTACTAAATATAAAAATGGCATTTATAGTTTTTTGTTTGTTTGTTTCCAATAAGATTTAGTTTTCCAAAGTGCCCAAGGTTAGGAGTATGAGAGATGAAACAATTTATGATTTAGTTACTCACGGGAACTTGGACTTCACTCAATATAAAGGCCACTGATTACCGTCTTGGTTTTGTATCTCAAAAAAGTAAAAATCACAAGGTATTTTTCCATTTTTGTAATTAAAATTGGAGAAAATGTTTGTTGATGTTGTGAGCTGCCTTCAGGTTGGTTCTAACTCACAGCGACTCTGTATACAACAGAACAAAACACTGCCCAGTATTGCATCATCCTCACAATCTTTGCTATGTTTGAGCCCATTGTTGCAGCCACTGTGTCAATCCATCTCATTGAGCGTATTCCTCTTTTTTGCTGACCCTGTACTTTACCAAGCATGACAACACTCTCCAGGGACCGGTCCCTGCTGATAACATGTCCAAAGTCTATAAGACAAAGTCTCACCATCCTTGCTTCTAAGGAGGATTCTGGCCATACTTCTGCCAAGACAGATTTGTTTCTTCTTCTGGCAATCCAAGGTACATTCAATATTCTTCTCCAACACCATAATTCAAAAGTATCAATTTTTCTTTGGTCTTCCTTATTCATTGCCCAGCTTTTGCAAGCATATAAGGCAATTGAAAATATTACAACTTGGGTCACGCATACCTTAGTCATCCAAGTGACAACTTTTTTTTCAACACTTTAAAGAGGTCTTTTGCAGCAGATTTGCCCAATGCACTGTGTCCTTTGATTTCTTGACTGCTTTTTCTATGGGCATTGATTATGGATCTAAGTAAAATGAAATTTTTGACAACTGAAATATTTTCTCCATTTACCATGATATCACTTATGGGCCCAATTGTGAGGATTTTTGTTTTCTTTATATCGAGGTGTAATCAATACTGAAGGCTGTAGTCTTTGATCTTCCTTAGTAAGTGCTTCAAGTCCTCTTTGTTTTCAGCAAGCAAGGTTGTGTCATCTGCATATTGCAGATTGTTAATGAGTCTTCCTCCAGTCCTAATGCTGCATTCTTCCTCATATAGTCCAGCTTCTCAGCTTATTTGCTCAGAATACAAATTGAATAAGTATAGTGAAAGACTACAACCCTGACACACAACTTTCCTGATTTTAAACCATGTAGCGACACCTTGTTCTGTTCAAACAACTGCCTCTTCATCTATATACAGGTTCCACATGAGCACAATTAAGTGTTTTGGAATTCCCATGCTTTGCAATGTTATCTATAACTTGTGATCCACACAGTCAAATGCCTTTGTATAGTCAATAAAACACAGCATAATTTACATACAGTAAATTTTATGTATTTCAATGTAGCATTTGTGAGTTTTGACAATCAAGTACAACCATGGAACCATCAATACAATCGAGATAATGGCTAATTCCATCATACTCTCCCCAAGAAACACGAGATTTTAATTGGCTTAGTTAAGAAATATATGTGAACTCAAAACTTCTTGGAAGAAAGTGTGAATGTACTTTCCTCACCTCATCCAGCACTGTCTCTGAAGGTTTTCAAAGAACAAAGAGAATGACATTCAGAACTCAAAGAGGTAAGAGTGTCCAGCCCTGCAGTCAGGGAGCGCAGGCTTAAAACCTTTTTCTACTGCAGATCTCACAGTGAATTGTTGGACAAACCCATTGTTGTTAGTTAGTTTCCGTCTAGTCAGTCTTGGCTTATGGTAACCCCATGTGTGCAGAGTAGTACTGTGTCCCATAGGGTTTTCAAGGCTGTGACCTTTCAGAAGCAGATCACCAGGCCTGTTTTCCAAGGCAAACCTGAGTGGGTTTGAACGGCCAGCCTTCATGGTTAGTAGACCACTTAACCATTTGTGTCAGCCAGGGACTTCCCAGAAAATCCATAGTCTTTCTAATTCACAGTTTTCCCTTCTGAAAAATCTGGGAACAATAATGCCTACCACACAGTGTTACTGGGCACAGTAAATGCAACTTTGCACATACAACAGAGGAGGCTTCTCATAGGTAATAGGTGTTCAGGCAATGGAAGCTCTGGGTACTTAAAGATGACCCAAGGCCAGAGGAGTTGATTGAATGCTGCATTTCTCAAATAAAGATATTTCCATTCTGTCTGGTCATAAGGAAGGGAGGCTGAAAGAAAAGAATTTCACTACACAGATATGGAAACATTAAAATAGAAGAAGGAGCAAGAGTTAGCAAGCAAAACTGGCCCTTAACTTCTGCAGTATCTGTCTGGTTATTTAAAACACAATAAGGTGACTTCACTTTATTTAATCTTTTTCTGTCATTTCAATCTTGTGGGCTTTATTCTCCTCTTGCATTGGGTTTTCTTGGTATAATTACCTACTCTTTCTGAACTGCCTGTCCTTTCAAAGTGCTTACTTTGTGCTGTCGCAGAAGTACACATTTTTGGCCAAAGTGATGGAATTTGCAGCCAAATGAAAAAGAATATGTGCAATTAATGGAAAAACGGCAATGGACTATAATTTACAGATTATTTGGCAGGAGCAAAACCAGTGAGACGTGGCCCACTTTGTTCCCAGCCCCGGTTCCTGTGAAGTCTTCTTTCAATTTTATGCAAATAATGTACCCAAGAAAGGAAAACTTGAGATTATAAGTGTGGGAGAATTTCACAATGCCCTTTCACTCTGAGGGACAAATATTTGATGGTCTGCAAGGGGTTCTCTGCCATGCCTATTACATACCCCAAATGGTACCATATTGAACTCATTCTTCCATAATTGCTCTGTCACAAACATAATTTTCCATGTAATTAAAAAGATTTACACAGTATCTTCAAAGATGTTACACAAACTAAACAAGTAATTTAATATTAGGATAAACTTCCAAGGAATTTGGAGTTTAGGGCCATTTGACACCCATTGAGTTTGGTAAGCTCATCTATTCATCTTTGAAAATGTGCCCCGCCATGTGCAAAATTAAAGCAAGGGTTCCTGTGCCCTCGTCCTAGAGAATAAGAGAGTGAGAAAGGGAAAATAAATCTATTATGTAGCAGAAAGGGCAAAATCTTTCACATCAGAAGGGTTTCAATCACTGCTGTATTGCTCACTAGTTATTTAATCTACAGCAAGTCATTTAACTCATCTGAACCTCAATTTCCTGATCTGTAAAATGAACTTAGTGGGTGTTCATCAGATCTTACTTCATTGCTCTTCCTTTCCCTTGTATGATCATTCTTTCTTCTTTTTTTTTTTTTTTTTAATAATGGCCCCCCACCTTTTAAGCTTCATTTATTGATGGTATTTATTTGGGATAAATGATCTCAGCCTGAAAAGATTATTCTATTTAAAAATTAACTAATAAGAAGATCAACTCCTTTTCCTTTTTTTATAGCTGGTTTTTATTTATAAAACTGTATTGAATGTCTACCATGGGCATATTGCTGTGAAAATCCATACTCAAGAAAATTATCCATAAGGCCAAATCTTTATCTTTTGACAGTTTACACCTGGGGATTGAGGAGCCCACCTTTCCAAAGTGTGTAGACTCACTTTACTTTGCTCCATTTCGTAGTGTTATATTTCTTACGTTGTTTGAACACGACTCTGTTTGTTTACATTATTGTTTTTTTTTTTGCACATCTATTAAAATCTCCTAAAATAAGTTTCCAAAAATCACAGTTTGGAAAAAGCTGTTCTAAAGAATTATTTCTCAACAATACCACCATCCCTATCATCACAATCACAATATAATGTCTGGATAATGCTTTACAGTTTATATAATCCATTCATGTGTATCTTCTTATTTGATCCTTAAATAGTCCAGTAAGGAATGGCTACATTGCTTGAAAAACCTTATTTCACGGAGATTAAACAGCTTGCCATAAATAGTTCAGTCCTTGAGTGAAGTTTTGTGAGCTGTTTTCCAATGCATCCCTGTAGGGCAATGTTTCTTTTATGTGGCCTTTTTAGCCCTGGGTTTGTAATTCTTCCAGAATGATTAGTTAGGCCTCAATCTGCTAAGGGACCGGGCAATTTGCTGTCCACATAAGTGGTTTGCAAGAGGATTGGCTGATTTACTATCTGCATAAGTGACTTGCAAAGGCTGGTCGGTTTACAAACCACCTTTATACTACTTGGCTGGGGGCCCCACCCAGTAGTTGACCTTTACTAGGATTGGTTGGGAAGCTAGCCCAGTGACTGATAAAAACCAAAGAAATCAATGGGGCTTCCTAATTAAGGAGAACCAGGAAGGGAGTAGTCATTTGCACACTGGGAACCTCCACTGGGAACCTCCTAAAATTAAAAACTAAAAAAAAAAAACCATTGCTGTTGAGTTGATTCTGACTTATAGTGACCCTATAGGACAAAGTAGAACAGCCCCATAGGATTTCCAAGGAGCAGACGGTGGATTCGAACTGCCAACATTTTGGTTAGCAACCGAGTTCTTAGCCAGTGTGCCACCAGGGCTCCAGCTAAGAACCTCCTAGAGGAGCTGCAATATAGGTCAAGGGCTATAACACTGTGCTGGTAACACTGAGCTGATAACACTGAAGACCAAGAGAAACAGTGACAACCACACCAAAGCCAAGTGGCAGAGAAATGGTGTGAGAGTTGTGCGTGACAGGAACCACGAGACCAGCAGACTGCAGCAGTGGGCAGAATTGGCCCACAGAGAAGATGGCAGTGCATGAGTCAGTGCACAGAACAGAGCTGAGCACCTCTGAGCATGTGGTCATCAATGGAACAGAGGTTTCGGCATACAGCATACAGGGGCTGCTCACAAAATTTTTGCCTCAGGAACTGTCATAACGCCAGCTTAATCCTGGCATTGTCCCAGGATTGTCCTGAAGCTGCTGGATGAGAGCTGAACCAGCAAATGCAAGGGCCCAGACCCGGCCAAAAAAAACTGTGGAGAGAGAGAGAAAGAAAAAGAGACAAACACAGCCATATCACACCTGACTTGACCTGATGACACACTCGCTGAGAGAGAGACAGACACCTGCTGATGCCTAGTCCACAGCATGATGGCCCAGTAACACAAAAGTGGACATGGGCAATTTGGGATGTGTGATTGGGTCCCCTTTTAGACATATGTGGGTTCTTCCCCTAGATGCAAGTGGGGTAACATAGAGGTTGAGCGAACAGGTTCACTTCAGATCTATTCCTGTTGTTTACTGTTTGTTGTCTATAAGTCAATAAACCAGCAATTTATTTCATGCTCAGTCTGGGCTAGAAGGATTCATTCGTTCATTTATTCAACAAATATATATTGAGTGGCCTAGGCACTATATTGGAAGACAATGTTAAATATCACAGATAAAATAAGTCCCCACCCTCCTGGAGCTCATAATTGAATGGAAGAGACACTCAAAGAGAAGTAAAGAGACAAACAGTAATCAGAAGATGTAATACATGTTTATTGTTTAAATATGAATAATGGCTTCCAATTGCCAATACCATGCATCTTGTGTGTGTACGACCCAATCAGATCAGATAGTAGAGTTCTCATCCCAGTAGTCTTATCGCTAGTAGTGATTTTGAGGTAACCAGAGTATGTATGCACAGACAGATCCATCCCTTCCCATTATCCTCACCCCATAGCAAAAAGATCACCATGGTACACAAATACATTTTCCTATGGGTAACTATAAGGTAAAAGCAAACATAAGGACAGAGAGGGTGTCGATGGGGATGCCATGGGCCCATTTGAGATGGAAATAAACAAAAAAAACAAACCCATTGCCGTTGAGTCAATTTCAACTCATAGCGACCCTATAGGACAGAGTAGAACTGCCCCATAGGGTGTTCAAGAAGCGTCTGGTGGATTCAAACTGCTAACCTTTTGGTTAGCAGCCAAACTCTTAACTACTGCACCACCAGGGCTCCAAGATGGACATATGTAGTATAAAATTCCAGACCTTGAAGACTTTAAACAACTAAAGGATATGAATCCTTAGACAATCAAATCCAGATAGTTCATAAAAATAGAAGTCAATAAGCCAGTGATTTATTGCATACTCGGTCTGGGCTAGAAGAATTTGTTCATTCACTTATTCATATACTCAACAAATATGTATTAAGTGGCCTAGGCACTGTGTTGGAAGACAATGTTGAATAGCATAGATTAAATAAGTCCCGAGCCTCCTGGAGCTTATAATTGAATAGAAGAGACAGCCGAAGAGAAGTAAAGAGACAAAGTAACCAGAAGATGTAATACGTGCTTTAAAAGAAACAGGGCTGGGATCGCCAATAAGAGAGGGTAGCTTTCTTTAGGGCAATTCTCAGGAAGGCTCTGTTAAGACCTAAAGAGAGAGAAGGAGCCAATCATCTTAAAATCCAGAGAAACTGTCTCCTCAGAAAGAACAAAGTAAAGGTCCTATAGCTGGAAAGGTATAGATGTTTCAGGAGCTGAAAGCAGACAAATGCAGCTGGAGAGCAGTGAGCATGGGGGAGACCAGTGGAGACAAAGCTGGGAACATAAGCAGAGTCAGATCAACCTACACCAGGATAGCGTTAAGCACGTTGGAAAGCCATTAAAGTTTTAAGCAGAGAAATAATGTTCCCACTTTCTACATGCTCAAAATAATGATCTGACTGAGACTGGAGGGACCCCAGAGGTCATGGCCCCAGACTCTCTGTTAGCCCCAAATTAAAAACATTCCCGAAGCCAGCTCTTCAGCCAAAGATTAGACTGGACTACAAGGCATAAAATGATGCTGGCGAGGAGTGTGGTTCTTAGCTCAAGTAGACACATGAGACTCTGCGGGCAGCTCCTGTCTGGAGGCAAGCTGAGAAGGCAGAGGGGGACAGGAGCTGGTTGAATGGACATGGGGAATACATGGTGGAGAGGAGGAATGTGCTGTCACATTTTAGGGAGAGCAACTAGGGTCCCATAAAAATGTGTGTATAAGTTTTGTATGAGAAACTGACTTGAATTGTAAACTTTCACTTAAAGCACAATAAAATAAAATAAATGTTGCCATTCTGGAAAAAAAAAAAAAGTCTGAAACAGGGCTTTTTGGTTACAATAAAAGAAACCAATTCTGGGTAAATTAAGTGAAGAAACCTGAAATGATAAAATCTCCAAACAATTTACTCTTAGAAAGTCTTAAGAAGCAAGGCACTTCGGGTATCTAAACAGCAGGACGGAATTGATCATCTGCTCCAAACATGTTCAGTTCTTGCCATCCTTGCTTAGGATTCCAATGCCAGAGTCAGCTTCCAATTGCTCAGCTTAGCAGGAGAGTGGGATTCCTCAACCAACAGGACCACCAAGACTGAATATAATGAAGGAGGGGTTGTTTTCAAACGACAGTTAAGGAGTCATTACAAAATTAAGAGTTTTGAGTCCTGGAAGGGCAAAAACATCCAACTCCCACTGCAATCTCAATTACTAACTTGTGGATGATGAACTGGAGAGAATCAAGAGTGGAGATAAGAGATGAGTTAGAAGGCAGCTTCAGAGATCCAGGCAGGAGGTAAAGGTGACCTGGACTACAATGCTAGCAATGGAGGTGAAGACATGGGGGCAGGTTTACAATACAGCTTAGAGGTAGAACCAGCAGGACCTAGTGATGGTTGACCTGTGAGCGTTGAGAAAAGGAGAAAAACAAAGGAGGATTCCAAGTTCTCTAGCTTGAGGGTGGCGATCAATGAACTGGCATGTCTACGATTCCTCTTAATTCTATCACTCGTACTGTCTCTAATAAGGGAAAAATATGCATATGGCATATAACATTTTGAGTTTAATGTATTCATATAAGGAATACATATATGCAGGGTGCATATGGACCACAGCATCTGCAAATCTATTTTAATAAGCACTTTCATTAAGCTTAAAAACAAGCCTGCCTATTTCCTTTTTTTTTAATTTGATGAACACATTTCAGATTCTTGAAACAATGGAGTATTTTTTGACTTACAAATATTTTGAGGTCTGTTTTCTTTCTTCCTTCCTTTCTTTTTTTTTTTTTAAATTGAGCCCTAATCCAAGTTCCTCATGACACTAGCTTTGCACATGACCTTCTCCCATGTAAAACGACATAGCACAACACGCAGAGTAAATGAACGGTGATGAAGGCAGAGAAGTGCACAATTTATTTCAAGACTAAACATATCATCTCAAATTCTAGGATATTGGTTCACTCCTCCTCAAGACTATTAGCACGAAAGTTTCAAAAGTTCAGAAACTATTTTGGTCAGAAGCCTGAAGTTCTTCGAAATAACAGAGAGCAGCTGCTGCTCTCTGTTTCCCTCTTTTCAGCTATAAATACGGGGCACTTGTAGAAATTTTTGAGTCAGCCATGGAGGGTGTGACCACTTATTTTCTTGATAATTTTTTCTCCGTTGTGTCGTATTTCTCTATAAAGCAGAGGTGGAGATTCAGTAAGCTCAGCGAAAATGAAGTCTTCATTTCTCCACAGGAGAGGAAGAGCTGATCGACTTTATTGTTCTCGCGTTGGAGGCGCAGATTCCTGTTAAAAAATGAAAGGACAACCTCTATGCTTCATCACTATGATGTTAGAGGAAAAGCAAGGTTTTGGGCTCCGTGGCACAAGAAATCCAATCCCAGTTCAGACATTTACTAGCGGAGTTGCTCAGATGTGATCTTTCTGCCTCTAAAATTGTTTTCTTATCTGAGACAATGAAACTAAAGATGTCTACCTCATAGGGTTGTGAAGAAGATTAAATCAGCTCCTTCTCTGAGTTCACCAAGAGCAAACTAACCTGCAGTGGCAACCACTCTCCTGGAAATGGCATACTGTCATGTTTTCTCCAGTATGGTTGTTAGGAGCACAGACTTGGAGCCTGATCACCAAGTATGAAGTATAATTTCACCACTCGCTAGCTGTCTGGCTTCAGGGAAGTTGCTTAACCTGTCTGTGCTTAACCTCTCTGCACCTCAGTTTCCTCATCTGTAAAATGGAGATAAGAATAGTACCTACCTCACCGGGTTGTCACGAGCATTAAAGCAGTTAGTGAATATAAGGTACTTAGTAGAATGACTAACACAAAGGTATTATTTTTGTAACTTCAGAAAAATACCACAGAGACAAATGCACCTGGATTAACATTTTGTTTCTTATAAAGTTGATGTGAAAATTTTTGTTAAGAAAATTATTAAGAAAAAAATGTAGGATGGCACAAGATAATGCTGTCAGAAAAAAGTTGAAGAAGGCAAAACACTGTTCTTAATTTCTCCCTATTAGCATGGAAATGGTAGAAATCAAGGATTCTATTTCAAAGTGAATTGAAGAAACAATTGTCTAGGCGACCTTTATAAAAATTGGCTATGCCAATTCCACAGAGTAAGAGATGAGGCTACTGAACTTCCAAACACTGTCCACTGTATTAAACAATGACCTTGTGCAATGTTTTTTGCTACGTTACCCCTGTACCTCCTGTCCCTCTCCCTTGATCCCCACCAGGAGCCCAGCTGGACACAGACTTCACAGAGGTACCTCCTCCTGCTGCTATGGCCAAGCACCGCTTGAGACTCAGGGCCATGATGGGGTCAAGCATTTTCGTGATGACAGCAAGATTTCTATTCATCTTTCAAGGAAAAAAATCCCTCCCCAGGAAAAAAAAGAAAAAGAAAATCAAGATCCCAAGAAGCCAGCCATTCAAGGTCCTTGGGGCTATAATTCCAATGAGATTCTGTAATCCTAATCCCTTCATTAAAAAAAAAAAATTCCTAATAAACCTCCACCCAAACCAAACCACTTGCAGATCCCCATATATTCGTTACCGTTTTACATCTCTGTGCCTTGTGTCAGCTCTTTCATTTCTCATTTAATTTCTTTATTCATGTATTTTTAGCCACTCTATGCCAGGCACTGGCAATGCAAGAGAAACAAAATAAACATGGTCTCTTTTTTCATGCTGTAAGTGGGCCAGTTACATAGACAATGACAATACAGTGTGACATGGATGACACTAGGGTTACATGAGGTTATGTAGAAACCTCCCCCATTCCCAGCCTCCTCTAGTCCAGGAAAGATAGCCTATAAAGGGCTACTGTTGTGAAATCTGAAGACTGGTTAGGAGTCATCCAAGGGAAAAGGAGGAAGGAACAACGTATGTGAAGTCCTAGAGGCAAGAGAGAGCAGGGGTGGCTTGAGAAAATTTAGTGTCGCTAAACCACAGATTATGACAGAGGGAGAGGGGAAAGATAGAGCTGGAGAGATAGGTTGTTGTTGTGTTGTTAAGATGTAAAAGTTTATATAGAGAAAAAGACCAAAAAAACCCAAACCAGTTGTCTTTGAGTTGATTCTGACTTATGGTGACCCCGTGTGTGCCAGAGTAGAACTGTGCTTCATAATTTTGAAGGCTGTGACCTTTTGAAAGTAGATCGCCAGGCCTCTTCCAAGAAGCCTCTGAATGGGTTTGAATCACCAGCCTTCCGGTTAGTAGTCAAACACTTAGCTAT
This sequence comes from Elephas maximus indicus, assembly GCF_024166365.1. Classification (NCBI taxonomy): domain Eukaryota; kingdom Metazoa; phylum Chordata; class Mammalia; order Proboscidea; family Elephantidae; genus Elephas; species Elephas maximus. Next base: position 17,084,738 of record NC_064830.1, read on the forward strand.
TGCCCATCCCCACCCCCCAGAAATACTAACCCTCTCTCTCTGTCTCTCTCTCTCTATATATGTAGCATATGTAGTATATTATTTTTGCAATGTTTCCTAAGAGTTAGATTCTCTTTCCATATCAGTACTTCAGTATACATGAGTTAAAATTAGGAAGGAGAATAGGGGACGAATTCTCATCCATTATCTCAAGGAGCTTATGGGAAGAAGGAAGGGGAAAAGTGCAGTGAGCTCAGACTCCAGGTTCTTAATTCCTCCAACTCATTCATAGCCGTACTTTGGGAGGTAGGGTTGGCTTTAGAAATCTCTGGATAAGCAAAGAGTAGCATTAAAACATCCAGGCTGGTGGCCCATTTCTCTGAGTGAGGTCATAAGAGAGGTTACAGACCCCTAGAAAAATTCTCACCTTTAACCTGGCACCATGTCCCACAGGAAATGGCACAGAGATACTGACTGGAGGGGACAGATGGATGAGGCTAAGGTCCTGTGGGCCTTTATGGCATAAATAGTTTCCAAAGGTTCCAGTGTACATCATTTGGGGAACTGAAAGGTGTTGAAAAGCTGGTAGAACATAAAAGAGTTAGAGATTAATAGGATGAAATACATGAGGTTTCCAGGCTAGAAGTAAAGGTTGGAACACTTCTATAGTGAGTGCCAGCAAATTACTTGAAAGGCCAGGCAGTGCCGGTGAAAGCTAATTAGCTACTAGTCCAGAGAGGAAACAAAAAAGCCTACTCTGAAACAAAGAAGAGTGAAAACCCAGATGAGACTCCATGAGCTCAAGGCCCCTTCTCCCCAGTTACTATGAGAACAAGTAGGTGCCCTCTTTCACTCAGGTGCCATCTTGGGGAGGAGAAGAGATTGAAGGTGCATCTTGAAATATCTGAGCATTTACATGATGCTGAAATATCTTAAAGCAGCAGAGTTGGATTTTTTTAAATAATATTTAAACTAAAAGTATGCCTTCAAACTAGAAGGGACTACAAACGCATCTACTAGCAATTCATTAAGTTTTTCTGCTCCCCATCTTGAAGGCTTATAAAGAAGTTTATGTAAGCTATAGAACATTTTAAAGTTGTTTTTGTTTTGTTTTTATAAATGTAAGTCTATGGTGTGTGAAATGTCCAATCCTGAAACTTAAACCATGTTAACCAGTTGGATTTTATCCTGGCATTGCTGGGAAGGCATGAATGGGTGACATGGTCAGATGGACAATTTAGCAGAACCACAGTGGCTCTCATCACATTATAAAATACCATTAATGAGATACCAAGAAAGCACATTAGATTGTCAGCTATGTATCAATGTGAATGAAGCCAAAAATTCCCTTTAATGTTGTCTCTATAGGAGACTTTAATGTAAGCATCTTTCCTGCCCCGTAGGAGCTGTGAGCCTGTAGCAGTAGGAGGGAGTTTTCAGCAGCTGCCAAACATGACATTTCTGGACAGGCTGCCTCACTCTCACCAGTGGACATATGGAGAACAGCCTTTCATCTATTGGTCTCTGCACGTCTGACTACCTGCAAGGGGGCTGGAGTCCAGGGCTTCTGTGTGGCTGAAGCCTGGCTCTTGTGCCCAGCTGAGCACCAGCAGCCCTAGGCAGAGGAGTGAGGTTTCTTCATTTCCAGCAGCAACATCTGTTCTGGGAAGCCTTGTCCATTCCTCTTCAAGATGGAATGGCCTGTAATTAATGACAATGCCTACAATCTGAAAGATGCTGTTCCCCGTGTGGATCACCTCTGGCATGGGGACAAACCATTCCAGAAGAAAAAGGTTGCTTTTCATGAGTTCACCACTTGGCTCTGAGGTATGTGGCATGAAAAGGAAATAATTGTGTTATTTATTAATTCCACAACAGCAGACATTTGCCCTTTGGGGAGGTATCATTTGCTCCTATAAGATGTATACTCACCCACAAGAAACCCACAGCCAAAAAAAGAAAGAAAATAATAGAGATTAGAGCAGAAATAAATGAAGCAGAAAACAAACAAACAAACAAAAAATGGAAACAATCAATAAGGCTAGAAGTTTGTTCTTTCAAGGTATCAATGAGGTTGACAAACCCCTGGCCAAACTGACGAAAGAAAAAAAGGAGAAGATGTAAAATCCCAAATAAGAAATAAGATGGGTGACATTACAAGTAAACCAACTGAAATAAAAAGAATCATAACAGAATGCTAAAAAAAATTATACTCCACCAAATTTGAAAACCTAGAGGAAATGAACGTATTCCTAGAAACACACTACCTACCTAAACTAACACAAACAGGTAGAAAATCTGAGTAGATTGATAACAAAAGAAAAAATAGAAGTCAAAACAAAACAAAACACTGGCCCCAATAGTTTCACTGGGGAATTCTTCCAAACATTTAGAGAAGAGTTGACACCATTACTGCTCAAACTATTCCAGAACATAGAAAAGGAGGGAATACTCCTTAATTCATTTGACAAAGCCAGCATAGTCCTGGTACCAAAGACAGGAAAAGACACCATTAAAAAAGAAAATTATGACCAATATTCCTCGTGAAGACAGATGCAAAAATTCTCAGCAAAACTCTAGCCAATAGAATCTAACAGCATATCAAGAAAATAATACACCATGATCAAGTGGAATTCATACCAGGTATGCAAGAATGGTTCAACATTAGTAAATCAATAATGTAATCCACCACATAAATTAAACAAAGCAAAAAAATTACTTGATCATCTCAATTGATGCAGCAAAGACATTTGATAAAGTTCAACACACATTCCTGACAAAAACTATCACCAAAATAGGAACAGAAGGGAAATTTCTCAGCAAAATTAAGGGCATATACACAAATCCAACAGCCAACATTATTCTCAATGGAGAGAGACCGAAAGCATTCTCTCTGAGAAAAGAACTAGACAAGGATGCCCTTCATCACCACTTTTATTCACCATTTTACTGGAAGTCCTAGCTAGAGCAATAAGACAAGAAAGGGAAATAAAGTGCATCCAGGTTGGTAAGGAAGAAGCAAAACTGTAAAACTATCCCTGTTCACAGACAATATGATCCTATACATAGAAAATCCCAGAGAATCCACAAGAAAGCTCTGGAACTAATAGAAGGATTCAGCAAAGTGACAGGGTACAAGATCAACATACAAAAATCAGTCAAATTCCTCTACACTGACAAAGAGAACTCCTAAGAGGAAATCAGGAAAACAATACCATTTACAAAAGATAAGATATTTAGCAATAAATCTAATTAAGGACATAAAAGACTTATACAAAAAAACTGCAAAACACTATTACAAAAAGCCAAAAAAGACCTTCATAAATGGAAAAACATACCATGCTCATGGACAGGAAGACTTAACATTGTGAAAATGTCATTGCTACCCAAAGCAATCTATAGTTACAATGCAATCTCGATCCAAATTTTAACAACATTCTTTAATGAGATAGAAAAACTAATCATCAAATTTATATAGAAAGGAAAGAAACCCCCGATAAGTAAAACATTGCTGAAAAAAAAGAACAAAGTAGAAGGCCTCAAGTTACTCAATATCAGAATCTACTATACAGCCACTGTAGTCAAAACAGCCTGGTACTGGTACAATGACAGACACATAGACCAATGGAACAGGATTGAAACCCAGAAGTAAATCCATCCACCTGTGGACACTGGATCTTCAACAAAGTGTCAAGTCCATTAAAGGAGAAGAGATACTCTCTTCAACAAATAGTACTGGAAAAACTGGATATCCATTTGAAGAAAAATGAAACAGGATCCATACTTAAGGCCATATACAAAAACAATATCAAACTAGATCAAAGACCTAAGTGTAAAACCTAAAACTATAAAGATCATGAAAGAAAACATAGGGACAATGCTATGGGCCCTAATTTACAGCATAAATAGAGTATCAAGTGTAACTAAAGATGCACAAACTCCAGAAGATAAACTAGCTAACTGGAACCTCCTAACAATTGAATACTTATACTCAACAACAGACTTTTCCAAGAGACTAAATAGAGAACCCAGAGACTGGGAAAAAAATCATTGGCAACGATGTATCTGATAAAGGCTTAATTTCTAAAATATATAGAAAACTTCAACAACTCAACAATAAAAAGACAAGCAACCCAATCACGAAATGGGCAAAGGACAGGGACAGACACTTCACCTAAGAGGATATTCAAATGGCCAACGAATACGTGAAAAGATGTTCATGGTCATCAGCCATTAAAGAGATGCAAATAAAAACCATGACGAGATACCATTTCACCCCTGCAAGAATGGCATTGATCAAAAATTCAGAAAAGAAATGCTGGGAAGGTTGTGGGGAGATTGGAACTCTCATACACTGCTGGTGGGAATGTGAAATGGTACAATCACTATGGAAAATGATACGGTGGTTCCTCAAAAAGCTAGAAATAGAAATAGTATATGATCCAGCAATCCCACTACTAGCAATATATCCTAGAGAGATAAGAGCCATCACACGAATAGACATACCCATATCCATGTTCAGTGCAGCATTATTCACAATAGTAAAAAGATAGAAACAACTTAAGTGCCCATTAACAGATGAATGGATAAACAAATTATGGTACATACAATGGAATACTGCATGATGGTAAAGAACAATGATGAATCTGTGAAACATCTCACAACATGGATGAACCTGGAGAGTGTTATGCTGAGGAAAATAAGTCAGTCACAAAAGGACAAATACTATATGAGACCACTACTGTAAAAACTCAAGAAAAGGTTTACACACAGAAAGAAACAACCTTTGATGGTTACCAGGGAGGGAAGGATGGGGAGAGGAATTCCCTAACTAGATAGTAGACAAGTGTTAACTTTGGTGAAGGGAAAGGCAATATACAATATATGGGATATCAGCACAACTTGACCAAGATAAAAGAAGACACTGACAGAAATGCAAGGAAAAAAAAAAAAAAGGCAACCACAGTAAATACTACCCTACAAAACCAGTACAAACAAACAATAATTTACAAGCAGATACATAGATGTGTATGCTAACAGGGAAAGGAGGGCTTATAGATGTATATCCACGTATATACATAGGTTAGGCTGTGGATATTTTTACATACATATCTGTATATGCAGCATGTGTATTCATATATATATAGCACAGCACAAAGAGGCACACTCATAGAAGCTTCCTAGGCACAATCAAACACCTAAAGGGACAGAGTTACTGGGTCTGTGGTCTGAGGACAATGATCTTGGGGAACATCTAGGTCAATTGGCATAACATAGTTCATAAAGAAGATGTTCTACATCTAACTTTGGTGAGTAATGTCTGGGGTCTTAGAAGCTTTCAAGTGCACATCTAAGATAAATCCATTGGTCCCATTCAGCCCGAAGCAAAGTAGAAGGAAGAAAACCAAAGATACAAGCAAATAATTAGTCCAAAGGACTAATTAACCACAGTCTACACCAGCCTGAGCCCAGAAGAACTAGATGGTGCCCGACTACTACAATAGACTGCTCTGAAGGAGATCACAATAAAAGGTCCCAGACAGAGTGGGAGGAAAATGTAAAACAAAAACAAATTCACAAAAAAGACCAGATTGACTGGTCTGACAGAGACTGGAGGAACCTCCAAGACTATGGCTCCTACATACCCTTCTAACTTAGAACTGAAGCCACTCCCAGAGTTCTCCTTTAAGTCAAATATTAGACAGCCCTATAAAACAAACATTAACACCTGTGAGGAATGTGCTCCTTAGATCAATCAAGTATATGAGACCAAATGGGCAACACCTGCCTCAAAGCGAAGTGAGAAGGCAGGAAGGGACAGGAAAACTGGACAAAAGGAAACAGGGAACCAGGATGGAAAACAGAGAGTGCTGACACATTGTGGGTATTGCAACCAAAGTCACAAAATAATTTGTGTATAAATTTTTGAATGAGAAACTAATTTGCTCTGTAAACTTTCACCCATAGCAAAATAAAACATTAAAAAAAAAATAATGTATATCACCCAGAAGTATTATGAGCCTTTAAAAAAAATCTTCTCTATGAAACCAAATGGCTAACAGTTGCTTTAAAACAAAGATGAGAATGGAAGGGAACCGGGAAACTAGATAAATGGAAACAGAACAACAAGAATGGAAATAAAGAGAATGTTCATGCATTGTGAAGAAGGTAACCAATGTCCCTGAACAACTTCTATAGAAATGGGTTGAATGGGAGCCCAAACTGCTGTGTAAACCTTCACTGAAAACAAGATAGAATATTATTAAAAAAAAAAAAAGTATACTCAGGATGTCTGAAGTTGTCATGTGAACAACAATGTACTTTTACCCTGACAAGCCACTTAACATGCCTAAGTCTTCAGGTTATGATGGTCTCCTGTTCTGTTCTCTTGCTTTAAGATGCTTTGCCAGAACAAGTTGAAATAGAGGAACAATCTTTGGCCACGTGGAAAAGTTAAGTCAGTAGAAAAAGAAATGGGAAGAGATATCGCCTTGTCTGTCTACTCCTAAGCTCCCAAATTAAATAAGATATGGGTGATAAGTATAAGGATACGCATATTTACATATGTTTTGTAAATGCACAAAGACCTGGAAGAAGGCACACTGCCCTATTAACAGGCGTTAACGCTGGGAATGGGAGCGGAGTGAGGGTGTTGGTGATGGCAATCCCCCACATTTCTCTATGTAAGTCTGTACTTTTCATCATCTCTACTATAATATGCACTTTGAAGACTAAGGTGCTTCTGACCCAAGGCATGATATTTTCAATTGCCTCTTATGTATGCGAATGCTGGACAATGACTAATGAAGACTGAAGAAGAATTGGTATCTTTCAATTATGGTGTGGGCACAGAATATTGAATATACCATGCACTGCCAGAAGAAAGATCAAGCCTGTTTTGGGAGAAGTACAGCCAGAGTGCTCATTAGAAGCAAGGAGGGTGAGAATTTGCCTCTTGTACTTTGGACTTGTTATCAGGAGGGAATAGTCCCTGGGGAAAGACATCGTGCTTGGTAAGGTAGAGGGTCAGCAAAAAAGAGGAAGACCCTTAATAAGATGGATTGACACAGTGGCTGCAACGATGGGCTCAAACATAGCAACAAGTGTGAGGATGGCACAGAACTGGGCAGTGTTTTGTTCTGTTGTACATGGGGTCACTATGAGTTGGAACCAGCTCGAGTGCACCTAACAACAACAACAACATAATATGCATATATTTAAAAAATATCGAAAAGACGATTTCATGGGTTCTTGACTCATTATAAAAGAGGTTATAAACAAAGTGAATATGGCCTCTAATTTTTGGCAATTTTGTGTTACTTCTCTACTCATCACAATCTGAAGGTGCAGTGAGAAAGAAAGTCTTCGACTTGGAGTCTAGGTCTGGGTTTGACTACAGCCCTATTGTTAATAGATCATATATACGCTTTGAACCTTACCTCCCTCCTCTGTAAAATGGAGCTAATAAAACACATGTCACAGATTTGTTATAATCAGCGAAATAGCATAGTTCTAGCTCCTGGTCCCAAAGAGAGGCTCTGTCAATGTTTTCACAAAGTACTGTTCCTCCTTCCAAGTCCCCATGGTGACATACACGTCACTGTTCCAGCTCCTAATGGTCGGTATTGCAGCCTATTGTTTTCAAGTTCATTTTTACCACTAGTCTGTGAGCTCTGCAAAGGCAGGGGCTCTTTCTTACCTCTGTGTTGTCAGAGTCTAGTTCAGTGCTGGGCAGCTATTTATTGACAAGTGAGAAACAAAGACTGAGTAAATGTGTCTAGTAATGATTAAAAGAGTGAGTAAAAAAAAAAATGAGTAGATTAACGAAACATTCAGGTCTACATGATTAAGAGATTATTAATCTTTAAAAACATTTTTTTCACTTATGAAAAATAAATATTTAACACTATCAGAGATAAGTTTAAAAAAAATTTATTATGGTAATAACAATAACAATAATAACAGAAGCTCCTAACATTTAATGGACATATATCAAGAGCCAGGAAATGTTCTAAGAACTTTACATGGCCTAAGCCATTCAATTTAACTAAACTTTCCATATAAAAAGTATTATAATTGTATTCATTTTACAGATGAGGAAACTGAAACAGAGAGATTAAGTAAATTTTTCAAGTCCACGCAAGCAACAAAGCCAGGATTTGCCCTCCAACAGTCTATATCCAAGCTCTTACTGCTACACTACAATTCTCCTCAATTTACATTATCTTTCTTTCTACAGCACTATGGGTAACAATAAATAAGCCAGAATCTGGCCTCGGTGTAAGAGTTAATCCCTTTTCCTTGAGAAGAATTCGGAAATCAGTGTTGACCCTCGATACATTTCAACCAGGATTATCTCTAAGATGACACTCAAAAGTGACTGGCTGAGTCCGTTTTTGAGACACATGGTTCAATTTTAAAACAAGCCAGGACCAGGGGAGATGTCCAGGCCCTTGCCCTCTCAGGCTTGGAATAAATGCCTGTCTCTGACTCTCAGGGACAGACAATACTATTGCTCGTTCACTTCAGGCTTTGTGAATTCTTGGAGCACAGCAGAGAGTTCAGCTGAACAAAGCAATTCTGTCATAAATCTTGCTAATTCAGATAGGGTAGGGCATTAGTCATTAAGCGCTGGTAAATGACCAATTTTCTATCACAGCTGTTTTGCAGCTATATTGGAATGCAGAACACGGGCCTTCCGGCCCACGTAGCAATGAAATTTGCAGTTGCTGGTAGTAATATTCGCTTTGCCGTCAGACCCCCTTAACAACCAATTTGGACAGAGATCACGGGCAACTTCTGGTTCCTCCCTGGACAACTAAGGAGAAGCAAGTGCCATTTAATTTCAGGGAATGACTTTTTCAACTCGTGTAAACGTCCATCCTCCCCCACACTAACTTGGAAGCCAGAGGAGGCATTTTCACAAGCTGCCTTCCCCCCTACCCCCACCCCTAGTGCCAGGTATGAAATGACTGGGAAACACTGAGGCAGCTTGTGAAAAGGAAAAAGGCAGCAATCTGGAGAACGAAGATGGAAACGAATAAAATTATCAGCCGTTCAGAATGTTATTAAAAAGATTTCTATTTTGACCAGCATATGACTGGATGAGGGAAAAAAAAAAATGTTTTCTTTACGACCCGGCATGAAATTGCACACACTCATGAAAACCAGCCTTTTGTGGTTAGTTATAAGACAAATAAACACGATTGCACATTCTGATATTTTTTTTTCATCAAGAGACATATTACACAAAAAGTCTCCAACCAATTTGAAATCCATGTTTTGATTTTATTTTCCAGAAAATAAACTCCGTTTATCAGGTGTCAGAAAGAATTCTAACCACGTGGAGGCTGACAAAGAGCATAAGAATGCCCAGGGCCAGGAGCAGTAGCCCCCGAATGTCAATCCACTCTACAGTTAACAGGTGTCGGAGTCACCAAGAAGACACGACTTAAACAGGAAGTGGATAGAACAGCATTTAACCATGGAAAAGAGAAGCAGAGTAAGATCAGCTTCAATCGTAGGCTTCGGTCCCCCATGGCCAAGGCGTCACTTCCCACAGCGGGTGCTTGTTGGTGGGCCACACGCACTCCTCTCATGCTGTAGGTGAAGGACCCCATTCTCTCCTCACTGGGAACAAATACAGCACTGGGGTTGGCCAGGTGCACATAACGCACAGCCCATAACGCACAGACATAAATAGAACAAAGAAGTACGTGTCAGGCCCATAACAGGGGGATAGTCCCAAACAAGGCCAAAAGCCCAGTAAGAAGATGTTCCAGGCCCAAGGCACTGGATGGACATCCCATAGGAGGGGCAGAAAGTGACATGAGGGCTGCTTGCCAGACATTTGTTGAAATGTATTTTCCCGTGAGATTAAACACTGCTTAAAATAAAAAAAAAATTTTTTTTTTTTTTTGAGATGGAGTTAAATCAGTGGTTCTCACTTAGGTGATTTTGCCTGCTCCATCCATTGGAGACATTTTTGATTGTCACAGCTGGGGTAGGGGAGGTGCTGTTGACATTCATTGAGCTAAGGCATGCTGCTAAACATCCTACAACGTGCAGGACAGTCCCAGCTCCCCAACAAAGAATTATTCAGGCCAAAATGTTAGTAGCACTGAAGTTGAGAAACCTGAGTTAGACGAACCTGGCTTCTATCCCCAATTTGCCAGTTATAAACAATATGATGCACTTTAACCTCATTGCACCTCTAAAACAAGGAGCCCTAGTGAACCTGCCCATCGCATCGTTGTGAGGTATAAATAAGATAATGGAAGTCAAGGGCTTAGCACAGTTCCTGGCACACAGTGAACATCTTGCACATGGTAGGAACTTTAAAAATATTTGTTAAATGAGATCATCAGAGTTATCACATCAGGCTAATCTAATTATAGCATGAAACAAAGAAACTTGAATTTTCATTTACATAGTCTTCCCAATGGTGAATCTATATTTTCCAAAGGACTCTTTATGTTATGGACAGTAGCTTTCAGGCCCTAAAGGTTACCTGCTAGTCTGTTGAAGAGGGTCAGGAGCCACTATGTTATCTAACTCAAATCTAAGTCCAGAATGAATTCACTTCTGAAACACTAAGTCCTTGTCCATTTGGTATTCTAACACAGACCCTTTTGTGGCTGCTTTTATGAAGTTGATGGGACCAGGAACTCATCAAAAACTTCAAACATGTGGGCTGTGGAGTGTCAAATGGTCTCTCCGCAGCTGACTCTGCTACTTGAAACATCCATCAACCTCTCAGTTGTTTGATTTGGGATCATGCTGCTTCCACACACTTTCCTTGTGTTGGAAAGAAAAGCAAACTCAGAGGCAACTTACAAAGACACCTGAGTCTTTGAGGGAATCAAAAGAGCACCTGTAAAAGTTGATCATTGCAACATTATCCATTACAGAAAAAAAAAAAAAAAAATCGGAGGTGACATAAATGACCAACAATAGGCAATTGATAAAATAAATCTATTATGTAGTAATTAAAATTGTATTTCTGAAAATTATTTTTTTACAAAGGCAAATATGCATTACACAATTATGAATGAATAGAATATTCAAAGGAATCTGGATTTTTTAAAGATATATAAATATAGAGATCTAGAAACAAATAAAATATATATATGTAGATGATAAAATAGCTGAATTGGTAAAAAAGAGAGATGGAAGAGAAAGATACATAAATGGATAGATATTACTAGTAGCTATTATTTTTGAGGATAGGATATGTATTTTCTTGTTGAAACTTTGGTATCTTCCCAAGTTCCTAAAAAAATCATGTACATTACTTTTATAATCAGAAAAGGAAACAATGAAGTTATGACAATGTCATCATTTGAAAATATCTGTACGTCAACACAGAGTTAGAGGAAGTTGGGATAAGGTAGGCAGATCATTAGCAAGACAGGAAGGAAGGGAAGAGGGAAGAGAGAAAGAGCAAGAGACAAAACCAAAGTGCCTGCAGTTGGAATAACTAGATACGAGGCCCTGCTGGGACAATTCCCGGCCCTGTGGCCCTAGACAAAGGATTCCTCTTCATAGCAAGGAAGCATGGCACTTACCCCACAAAGTCGTGCTTAAACTAGAACGATAACTTTAGGAATTCTAGGTAAACTGTGAAATGTTGCACACCAGTTACATTTTTAATTATTAGTCCAGAAGTTCTGTTTCTAGAAAATGGTCTAGTGAAAAGGTCTAGAATAAGACCTTGGTCCAAATTCTGGGTCTATTAGTAATAATGACCTTGGCCAAGTTACTTCATTACCTTAATCTCACTTTTCGTATTCAAACAATTTGATGATGTTAACATAATCACAGTGGTATTGTGAGGATCAAAGGCTGTCTATATAAAAACATAGCGACCCTATACATATAAAACATAAAAACAACTATATATACAGTATATCATAAATTTGTATTTTTAGTCCAAAAATGTTTCTGAAATGACATTCCATGTACAACCTGCATGTTCAGAATCCTTAGAAATATATACACATATGGAGAGAGTGGAAACCCTGGTGACATAGTGGTTAAGAGCTGTGGCTGGTAACCAAAAGGTCAGCAGTTTGAATCCACCAGGCGCTCCTTCGAAACCCTATGGGGGCAGTTCTACTCTGTCCTATAGGGTGGCTATAGGATGGCAACTTTTTTTTTTGGTATATAGAGAGTACATGTATAGTAATATGCATATTTGTTCCTGTTGTTGTTGTTGTTGTGTGCCACCTAGTCGATTCTGACTGGTGGCTTTGAACTGACGATCTTTTGGTTAGCAGCCTGAGCTCTTAACTGCTTTACCACCAGGGCTCCAATATACATAGAGTCAGAATCCAGTCAACAGCAAATGGGTATGGTTTTTGGTTTTTATCACTATGTATTATAAAATATAAAAAAAGAGAAAAAATACTATATTATAAATATATATATTTTATATATTAAAAAAGAAAAAATACTATATTATAAAATATAGTATGTAAATATCTACAATCATTTCATTAAATAATAAACCTAAATATATTTTAGCACAAAAATATTATGGAGGTTCTGTGGAGATTACATATTGTGTACAGAAAGTTTTTTTTAATTAAAATGAGGGCAGAATTTCTGAGACTTACACATGTAATTATACGTCAGCTAAATGATGCTCCTAAAATTCAGATTGGCTCAGAAAGTCCAGAAAGTAGCAAGATGTGAACTACATAAGATGGGCTTTGTTTAAAGACACCAAAAGGAGAAATATGACAGGGAGACATTAATGGAGAAGAAACCAAAATAAAATTTAAAGTTGTGATAATCACATGAATTTCTGAATATGGAGGTAGGAAAACAATAATGACTTAATCCTTATATTTTTGGCCGCGCAGGCAGAAAACAGAGTTTCTCCCTCTAATGGTTGGGCCATTAAATTGTGCCCACAGATACTTTAAAAGGTCAGTACCAATGTAATGATAAACAATATATCCTACTCCAAAACAGTGTGTAAAATAGGTAACAGTGATTTAAAACGTTCCTATTAAATGTCTCAAGACTCCATTTCATGAGTCCCTCCTTCTTGTAGGGTCACTTTAACCAAAAAAAATCTCAGAAACCTCCTGAGTACTTTTAGTGTGCCGAAGACACTTTGGAGGCTTTAACTCACTGTTGGAGCTGGAAATCAGAAAGGTCCCCTTGAAACCTGAAGAACCTACACCTCCTCAGAAGCTACAAGTCATCCCAGTAGACGCTGCTGGATACCAGACGCCTGCTCTAAGCCATACTCAGAAGTTGGTTTGATCCCCTGTCCTGGTTCTTCAAGTTGAGAAACAGGCCAATCTTTCCCACAGAAGCTACCTCCACGTGAATACACCTCACAAAAATTAGCCTGGGCTCCCAGGAGAGCTGCTTCCGGATACGTTTGGATTTCTACCTCCTAATAGATAATGAGAAACCCTGGTAGCATTGTGGTTAAGAGCTACAGCTGCTAACCAAAAGGCCGGCAGCTCGAATGCACCAGGCACTCCTTGGAAACCATATGTGGCAGTTCTACTCTGCCCTATAGGGTCACTGTGAGTCGGAATCGACTCAACGGTGACAGGTTTGGTTTTTGGTTTGGTAGATAATGATCTACATTTTCTTCAGGCTTTGGCCCACTGATTATATTTTTTTATAAGCCCATGGTGCTTTTATTTCAGGAGTCTCATTACCCTTCTCTTCCATGAAGGCTTGATCAGCGCTTCCTTGGACTAATTTATGTTACACCAAGCACCTTGCTAAGACAATCAGTCAAATTTTAATAATCAAACCTTAGTATGAAGGAATTAAGGTTTTTGTGCCTATATTCCTAAAGGCTTCTTGAGTTCTGTTATACAAATTTGCTTACCAAACTAACCCCTTGTCGTCATTAACCTTCAAGTTCCACACGGCAGTAACTTCTCTCATAGAGGAAAGCTTTGGCCTCACCTGATATTTTCTCCATTTAAAATCAAGTGAGATATATTTTTAATGACAATGAACAAAAAATTCAGCGCGAGAAGAAAATTCACTGCTGAGGAGGATTCAGTGACGTGAATAGCTCATGATTAGGCTAGAGAGGTCATTGTTCCCAGCCAAGTCCAGTAATCTTCCTGTAATAATCTCTAGATATTCTAAGTAACGAAACTATAGAAGCAGAACTTAATTTTCATCCATTGGAGCAAACTTTCTAAGTCCTATTCAAGTAATTGGGAACCTGGGATACTAGACCAGCACCAAGATTGCTGACTGTGGCTGGTCCTTGGGTGTCACTGCGTTGTGTTGAAGAAGGAAGACCAGGGGCTGGGCTCCTGGAAATATTGAAATATGGCCTTCCAACTACCCATGATGCTAAGGTGGACATGCAGAAGTAAAGCCTTTCGCGTAAAAGACAATGTTATGAAATCAGATGAATGAAGAAATAATTCAAAGCAGGGGACAGACAAGGAATGAGAAGATAGGGCTGAGAATGGAGGTGAATCTGTTAAGGTACGTTATTAGTGCTCCAGTTGCCTAAGGTCAGGTGAGGAAGCTAGTAAAGGACACAGAATTTTTTTAAAGAACTTGCAGGTGTCCCTTGAGCAATTTTTTCGTTGGTCTTGCCATAGTCAGGTTTTCCTTCACAGGGGAGATAAACAGCCAGCAATAACAGAGGGATGTCCACAATTTGCCCTAAGATATATTTCTTCCAGACCCTTCTTGCAGCATCCCAGATATGGAAGTGACTCCAGGGAATAACTGGACCCAGTCTCTGGTCTTCTCAAAGCTGAGCAATATTCCCATCACATAGATAACAACTGAGATCCAGAGAAGTTAAAAGGTTTGTCTGAGAAATCAGTACCCCAAGACTCCTAGGGCAGTTTTCTTTCCACTACACCACACACGAATTTCCTTCTCCCTCAGCAAAACGTTTCGTCCTTCTTCAGGAAACACATCTAACCAATAATTAGATTTTGTAAAGAACTACCTGAAACCACCAGCTCTGTTCTCAGTGTATCCATTTACAGGTTGAATCTGTGAATTGAAAATATCCCTCCTAAGAGAAGGGGGGAGGCAAATGTAAACCTCAAAATGTCTCAAGTAATGCAGATAAAGGCAAAGTTTGTATGAGGCAGTCATTATTGATGGTAGCCAAACTGAATGACATATTTTGATAAAGTAACCAAAGAATTATACTTAACAGTAGTAGACTGAGACCTTCATATAACAATTTCTGAGCACTTGATTTACACCAACTACCATGCCGTTGTATTTTACATTTAAATAAATTTGTCTTTTCATAAAGCCCGATTTAGTACGTTTATGGAATCTACCTCCTCCTTTTTCATGGTATCCTTGTACCTTCATTGTGACTTCTATTCCTCTTTTTAAATATATTTTTAACATTTTATTTTGCTGTTTCTTTCAGAGTGTTCTGTTTTTGTTCCTAGGGTGCAAATTTTCTGTTTATTGCATTGGCCAATTCTCCCTCACGGTGGTTCATTTTCTCCTATGGTGTGTAATTTTATCTTATAAGCCTTTCTTCAGCAGGGTTTGATATTTCTGTGGGTGTTCCATACACCATGAGTTATTAAAGTGCTCCTACAGAGCAGCTTTACACTGGCTTTTGCTGTTGGCCTGCAGCATGAAATTTTCCTGTACTAGATTTTTGTTAACTTTCCTGAACCTTTGGGGGTTGTGTGCATTAGAATTCACACTGGTTAGAGGCACAGCCCTTGATTTCTTCCTAGAGACATTTTATTCCCACCCAGAGCCTTGGCTAGATGATAACCTTTCTTTTGGTATCTCCAGGGCCATGCATGTAGTTTTTCTAGAATGTTCTGTGGAAACACTGATCTTTTCTGGGTGCTATCATTTTACTAGGGTTCCTCTCCAACTGATCTAAAACAAGATCTATAGGGAGTGTGTGAGCCCGAGCTCCCAGGGCCCATATTCCATAGATATCTCTCTGGGTTGCCATGACATCAGCATAACCTCCTGCTTAGGCTTTGCAGTCTCTCTTGTTTCTTGGTGTTCAGGTATGTCCTTTTCTTTCTTTTGAACATGTCTGAGTATTTTTAAGATCATTAAAAATGTTTAAATTTTTACCTAGCAATTCTCTGTATTTTGGGGGGGGGGGGAAGGGTCTTCATTGCTTCACTCTGCAGTGTTGCCTTGCCCCAGTTTGCATTCCCAGGCCCTGACGCTCTTCTCAATGGCTGTTCTAGTCCAAACTGACTTGTCTTTTCACTTTCCCCATGTGTGCCTTGTGTCTTCCTTTGCTCTTGAGATTTCCCTGTCATGTCTCTCTATTTAAGCATCCCCCACTTCCAAGGGCTAGCTCACACCTTCCCTCCTTCAAGAAGAAGCATTTCTGATGTGGAAGGAACTCAGGGCTCTTTCTAACCCATAATTCCTCTGGTACAAATTATCTGTAAAAATCTTTCTGGCATTTGTGTGCGTGTGTGTGTTTGACTGTATAAATGATTAAATCACAGACTCAGGTGTGCAGAAATATGACCTTATATTTCTACAGTTTGACTTAATATCCATCTTGGTCTCAGGTTTCAACCTATAGCAGAAAAATACATCGTACCAATTCAAGGAAAATTCATTCACTTCTAATTTCTTTTCTCAGTCTGTCACTAAACACAGAACTTTTTTTTTTTTCCTTCCTTTTTCCCATTAACCCTGGGTTGACATAACTTCTAGTAAGTCAGTGTGTCAATCTGACCTATAAAGGACATCATCTTGAACAGCTCAGACTCTGACCTCCAATGACATCCCTTTGAAGGGAACAGTCCCTGCTGGTCTTTGTTCATTAGACCCACTGCATCCGCTGCTTATACACATTGTCTTATCATGGCCTGTGCTTTGGGGCTGTTTTGCTCAACCCATAACAGCAGGAGGGAACACCAACCAAAGTTTGGTTAGAATGTAGAGACCAACAATGACACACATATATCAAGCAAGTATGAAAAGTTTTATTATTTACAAATTTGAGGTCTCTGGGGAAGGCTCCTCAATCCAGTCTGAAATGACATGAGACAGCCAGAAAAAGAGACTGGCTCAGGGCTTTTATTATGGTCAGGACCTGGGGTCAGGGCGAGAGCTCCTGAGCAGGCAGAGGCTTGTGTGATTTGTATCTTTCACTTGTATCTCTCGCTAGTACCAAAGAAGGGAGCACCCAGCCTTTTCATCAGCTTGCCCAGGTGCGGGGCAGAAGCAAAAGATGGAGGGGTCAAGGCTAAAAGCTGTCATCAGTCAAGCATCAAAAAAAAAAAGAAAGAAAGAATTAGACACCTCATTACCGGGACACGTGTGGTCCATGTCACAACTAGAAAGACCATTCCATTGGCTCTTTTATAACCAGCTTTATCCTCGCTGTCATGGAAAGTTTAGGACATGTGGGGACACTTGAGATGCTCTTCCCCCACACTGTACTGTCCTGGTCTCTATGGGGCTTTCCTGCCCCAGTGCCATGCTGGCTGTGGGACTCCGTTGAGAATCCCTAGGGCAAAAGTAAGGCATAGGTTCTCCTGCTCTTGGATTCTCCCAAATTTACAGAGGCATATCCCAATGCTGAAAACCCTGGTAGCATAGTGGTTAAGTGATACGGCTGCTAACCAAAAGTTTGGCTGTTCAGATCTACCAGCTGCTCCTTGGAAACCCTATGGAGACAGTTCTACTGTGTCCTATAGGGTTGCTATGAGTTGGAATCCACTCGATGGCAGCAGGTTTGATTTTTGTTCACGTTATCTCTCACTCCAGAGCCCTGGTGGCACAGTGGTTAAAGAGCTCTGCTGCTAACCAAAAGTTCAGCAGTTCAAATCCACCAGTCACTTCTTGGAAATCCTATTGGGCAGTTCTACTCTGTCCTATAGGGTTGCTATAAGTTGGAATTGATTCAACAGCAGTGAGTTATCCCTTGCTTTTTTTTTTTTTTTCTCCCTACCCCTTCTCTAGTATGGAACCTGAGGTGACCATGGGAAGCAAGAACCCACATTCATGTCTAACTCTTGCTTGTCTCCAATTCTGAAACAAATCCTACATATACAATTTATGAATAATTTTAATCCCCTCTTTCCCTGGGAGAGAGATGAGATGTAGGGAAAAGGAATCAATTAGACATATTTCCTATGAAATCCTAATGTTGGGGAATAAACTTCATGCTAATTCCTTGAATTTTGGCTCCAAATAATCAAAGCTAAATTTTGAAACTCCAGGGTGAGCTATGACTAATATCTTTCTCTCTGAATTTCTGTAATAAGGACCCTGCTGGTAGGGGCAGGGAAAAAATATGGATAGAAGAAATTTTAAAATCGTAAGTTTAATTTCATAAGCTACCCCCAATACCCTTACATATACTGTTATGTATCTTCTATTTATTTTTGTGTTATACAATGGTCTCCCCAAACGGAAGTTAGAAAACATTCTAATGTACTTGAAATACTGAGTTGAATTACAGTGGAAAAATTTTAGAGTCAGCCTCACCAAAGTGCAAGCTTCAGTGCCAATATTTTTTAGTTCTGTGGCCTTTGGCTAATTGTTGAACTACTCTCAACCTCAATTTCCACGTCCATAAAATGGGTTCATAATTGATTTTAATTTTGTGAAGATTAGAGATAATGCATCTAGATATATTACTTACTTACTGGGTTAGTACATGAATTCCCTCCCTTTTTCCTATCTTCTGCATTTCCCCAAGACCCAAAGCCAGCATACCACCCACATAATGGAACCCCCAAGAAATATTAATTATCGGATTTGTCGATGTCTGTTTTATTCTTCTTTAGCTGGACCTGTCTATGAAAAGCTCACAAACTTAACAAATTCACCTAAGCTACTGAGTTCATTGTCTTCCTAAAGGTCTTTTGATAGCAGTGTCATGAAAATCATTGCCTTGTTTAGTCCCAAAGGGAAGTGCTGCATGTTCTTTTGTAGAAAACACTTTCTGTGGCTTTTTCCAGGGAATGGCTCTGTACGAACTGACATCATACACACCAATGACAAGATCTGGGCTTAGCAGGCCTTCTCCCATTTCTATGGAAGGTGTCCACCTACTTTTCTTTTTCAGCATTTGTTGTCTGAATCAGGGCCTAGAGGTTTTACCCCCACTGCGATGATTACAATGCTCCTTTGACCCAGCCTCCCTGCCTCAAGACTCTCCCCATACACTCCGCCCTGCTAAATATTCATAGACTCGGGTCCTTGTAAACACTAGCCTCATCATGTGATTCACTGGCTCCCCACCACCTGGGAAATAATAGTCAGGCTCTACAGCCTGACATTGAAAGTGATCAACAGCCTATTTGCAACTCATCTGAACATTAGTTCCGACATTTCCTTTCCACCCAACTTACGCTCCTGTCTCCAAGCCTTAGCTCAAGCTCAAAACATCTTTTCTCTCAATTCTGGGTTCAAGTCCCTATAAAACACTAAGGTCTGGTTCGAATGCCTCCTCCTCCTTGAAACTTGCCTGTTCTCTTTAGTTACACATGGGATATTTTTCTCTTATCACCCATGGAAATAGCGGGATCATCTATTGAGGCACCAATCCCTTCTTATACAACATTACAATGAATAGATACTCAGACCTTCCATGACTTAGTACAAAGGTAAATTTCATGCTTGAACTGAATCATCTATGTCACCCTGCTAGGATCACATGACGTTTTGAAAGATGGTTTAACACTGTGAACATGGGACAGATATATCTGTTTAAATCTAAAAACAAACCATTCACCATTTTTAAATTTCTTTCCAAGTAATGTATACCCTGAGTATAATAAAACAGATGTCTCCTGAATAACGTAAAATGTGTACTCATGTACTATACGTAAATTTTGAAGAGTGTTACATTGTATACTCACCTACTCCCCAACCATCGTGTCATCCTTAGCCCTTCCTTAAAGCTAACCTTCAGCTGGGTATTAGCAAGGGGCTGAAGGTCAAGGAGCAGGTGAGGATTCCTGACCTTCAGTCTGTCGCATACATTAATTCATATTTTTCTTAGTGATAACTTAAAGTCTTTAATCTTAGAAAATTAGATATGAATCCTTTAATGCCCATGTAGCTAACGTAGCCAAGTTTTCACAAAGATATCCACCATGAAGTCTTTAATTCAGTAGTTACATTACATAGTCAATGATGAAATGATAGTGACTATTATCTATCTATACTTTTTTTTAACTGACATTTAATTTCATGCTATTTTATGCAGCGCATTGGCATCTTTAATGATTCTTTAATTGAGGTCCTATAGAATGAACACTAATATTGGATTTAAAACTTAAAGGGAACTTTGTAATTAATTGTTCATATTTTCCACTAGGAATGAGTTAATAAAGTGTATTTAATTAACTGAGTAATAACTACTAGCTTGCATAGAATGAACTGGACTTATTACAAATACTATCACATTGAACCCTCAAACAACCTTGACGGATGGCTATTATTATCCGTGCTATATAAAAGAGGAAGACCCTCAACGAGATGGAATGACAAAGTGGCTGCAACAATGGGTTCAAGCATAACAAGGATTGTGAGAATGGCACAGGACCTGGCAGTGTTTCGTTCTGTAGTACATAGGGTGGCCACGAGTCAGGACCAACTTGAGGGCATCTAACAATATAGAGGAAGAATTAGAAACTCAGTCTGTCTGAGGTACTTGCCCAAAGTCCCAGTTAGTAAGTTGTGGAAACAAGATTTGAACTCAGATCTGGCATTCCTCTGCTTTTTCTACAGCACTGGTTGGCTTCGTGAATTAAATCCATAAATCTTAGCTGGACGAGGAAGTTGCTTTTCCTACTGTTAAATCCAGTCTGTTTCTTGCATTGTTACTAAGTGTTTCCCTCAACTTCTTAAGGAGAATATAAAGGCTTATGCCTACTCATGTATCTCTCTGGTGTAAAGTGAAACCTTTGCCTTCTTTTTAAATTAAAACATTCCAGTCCATGTTCACATACTGTTATACTGCTGAAGAGATCATCCCAGCTCCCTAATGGTGAGAAAAGCCATCTCATATAAACCTATTTAAGAGCTACTTACTCCATCTACTAGCCAGTCAGAGAGAGAACCACTAACTGCTCCTTGCTCTATGGTCTGCTGTAATTAGAAACAAAATGGATGTGATAAATTCAAAACCTTGCAAGGAAATCAGCTTTCCCTGGAAAACCTGTTGGCAAATGGTACTCTACTTCTGCCTTTTTCCACTTTGTGAGTTTTCAGCATCTGCTATTTAAATATAACAGCACATATGGTAGCATCATTTTGCAAAACAACATAAAAGAAGATGCAGAAACCATTACTCGCCCTGCTTCCCCCTCTCCAGCTCCGCTGCCATGTTGAGGGTCTGGAGAGTACAGTGACTTGGGGGAAATAACGGACTCCAGCCAAAGAGAGTCACAGTTACTCTGACACATCCTTAAGTCATCCCACCTTCCCTCTGCCTGCGTCACCTGCCCCTGTGTATTAGATTCTCTCCACTCTGATTGTCCAAGTTTCATCCAACAGGGATTAGTGGGACCCAAGTGGCATATTTCTAGAGAGTTCTTAACAGAGGCATTTTATAATGGATGGAATGCTCATAATTGCTTTACATGGGCCTGTTTAAGAGGTGAAAAAGCTGTTCAAGTTTCTTTTGGTGACAGAAGCTGGAGCAATAAAAAGCCTCTTAGGTCACCTCATCCAACCCTCAGCCAGCACCTCTTGTGTACAGTCTCCACCTACTTTTTAAATGAAATAAGTGGCAGCTACTGCCCAGGAAAGCTATTCCACAGTCTAATAAAATGCCATTAGTAAAAAACCTTTCCTAGTTTCCAACTAAAATTTTCCTCTTCTAATTCGATTCTGTTAACTTCCTGTGAAAGGGGCTTCCTCTGTAAAATGGCTCTTCCGATGCTTTCTCCAACTGCAGAGCAAAGCGTAGACCTGGACATGGCAGCACCCGTAGGGCAGGCAGGAAGTGCGGCCAAAACTGCCAACCAAATCTTCAGAGCCACTCTCATTCCTGGGCATGCGGGCTGGGAAGGCAGCCTCAGCTGAGCACAGCGCCGTGCCCAGCAAAGGATTCTCAAAGGGAGCTAGGTTTATTTCTCCCAAGTTAACTCTAGAACTAAAGGGCCTTACATCTCTCAAAGGTCCTGCTACCCAAAGGGTGGTCCCCTGCCATCAGCATCACCAGAAACTTGTTAGAAATGTGGATTCTTGGGTTCTACCCCAGACCTACTGAATCCAAATCTGCATTTTACCAGATCTCCGGGTCATTCCTGTGCATGGGGAAGTTTGAAAAGCATTGCATAAAGCACTGATCTCAAACCTGTCTGCAGTGAAGTCACTTCAAGAGCTTTAAGAATTTTGGATGCCTGGGTCCTATTCTCCCCACCCCCCCACCCCCTCCCCCCCAGAAATCATCAGTTAATTGGTCTGGGATGTGGCCTGAGCATAGAGATTTTTACAAGTGTTAACATTCAGGAAGTTCTGAGAAGCACTGCTCTGAGACATATTCCAGTCCTTCAAAGGTCTCCTGGAAGCCCATCAACTACACAAAACCTTCTTGCATTCACACTTGCCTTGAAGCCTGTGAAGCACACTGTTTGGCCAAGTGCCTCCTCGCGTTGGTCCACTCCGCACGGTAAGTTCAGTGGTTAACGCTTGTGGGTGTTTATCTGGCTGTGATCTGTTACAGCAGCGTGACCTTGCAAACTTCTTATCCTAAGGAGGTGCACTTGACTTGTCTTTAAGATGAGGTTAATGATAGCACCTGCCTCTGAAGGTTGATGTGAGGATTAATCGAGAAATGCAATAGATGACACACAGAACGAACGCTTTTGCTTCTCTTCCCTCTAAAGAACCATAGAACTAACACTAAAAAAAAGTCTGTAACAACAAAATTGTCTCTAAAATGCAAAAAGGGGCAAGAGATGGCTGTCAGCCAGTATGAAATTTCAGCCGACTTCTGAAAGTTGGAAAATGGCTGGAAGACTGTTGGCGATTAAAGCAGCCAGGGAAGCTACAAGCCAGAGAGTGTCCATAGGGAGCTACAGTGGGGGTGGACTCTGATGTTCTCAAAACACCCTCGGGAAGGTTCTGGACTGAGAGTCTACAGGACCAGGAGGAGTGGAGCTGAAAGTGAACATTAATTCACAGCCACTGTGTCATTCGGCCCACCACCTATCTGTCAGTTTTCCATACTGTGTCAGCTTGCACATTGCTGTGATGCTGGAAACTACGCCATCAGTATTTCAAATGCCAGCAGGGTCACCCATGGTGGACAGGTTTTAGCTGAGCTTCCAGACTGAGAGAGACTAGGAAGAAAGTCCTGATGATCAACTTCTTTAATTCAGCCAATGAATACCTTCTGGATCACAACAGGGCATTGTCCCACTTGCTTGCTTAAGATCTATCAACAGAGGGAGTAACCATGTAAAAAGGACAACATGTTTGGTGAAGCAGAGGACCAGCGAGGGCGTGGGAGATTCTCTGTGAGATGGACTGGTACAACAGCTGTAACAACAGGCTTGAACATGCTGGCAATTGTGAGGATGATGCAGGACCAGGCAAAGTTTCGTTCTGTTGTACATAAGGTTGCCATGAGTCAGAGCTGACTCCCAGGCAGCTAACAACAACTTTCCGTTCAGCACCCACCCCCTGCCCCATGCTACCCACAGAGAGGCTGTCGGTCTGGGGGTTATTTATAATCTCCCTTTCCCTTCTCCTATGTATTAGTTCAGTTTCTGTGTTTCACATACGCATCTATCATTATAAACTTGTAATACAATTTTGGGTTGCTCGTCTATAACTACGACACTATGAGCTCCTAGAAAATAGGTACCAGGTCTTTGTCATCTTGCTAAAACCATATGTCTTAGTCATCTAGTGCTGCTGTAACCAAAATACCACAAGTGGATGGCTTTAACAAAGAGAAATTTCTTCTCTCACAGTCTAGTAGGCGACAAGTTCAAATTCAGGGTACTGGCTCCAGGGAAGACTTTCTCTGTCTGTTGGCTCTGGAGGAAGGCTGCTGTCATCTGTCTTCCCTTGGTCTGGGAGCATCTCAGCACAGGAACCTCAGGTCCAAAGAGCACGCTCTGCTCCCAGCACTGCTTTCTTGGTGGTATGAGGTCCCCGTATCTCTCTGCTCACTTCTCTTTTTTATATCTCAAAAGAGACTGGCTTAAGACACTACCTAAACTTGTAGACCTCATCCATATAACTGCCAATAAGCCATTTTATTACATCATTGTGATAGGATTTACAACATATAGGAAAATCACATAAAATGGTGGACAATCAAACAATACTGGGACTCATGGCTCAGCTAAGTCGACAGATATTTTTGGGGGGCACAATTCAGTCCATGACACCATGGTCTATACAATTTGCTCAAATAATGTTTGCTGAAGTCAAGTGAGTTTTCTAATCTGTCTTTAATTCCAATCCATTGCCTGGAGGTATTTTCCTTGTCCAGGATAGGAAATGCATACTTCGTACTGTTTTCCTTCACATAGGTAGCCTCCAGTTCCTCTTCTAGCCCTCCTATACCCTTCTAGAAATTCTACTTTCTAGCCATGTCAAATATTTTTTAAAAAAAATAAAGGTATATTTTGCAAATAATCACACAGTTGGCACAAGGTGGTGTTTCCTCATCCTCTGTCTTTAATCTACTCCTTACCTGTTTTTACCAGTTGCCACTGAGTGGATTCCAACTTGCGAAGACCCCAGTGTGGCAGAGTAGAACTGTGCTCCACAGAGTCTGCAGTGGCTGATTTTTTGGAAGTAGATTACCAGGTCTTTCTTATGAAGCATCTCTGGGTAGGTTCAAACCATCAACCTTTTGATTAGCAGCCAAAGGAGTTAACCATTTGCACCACCCAGGGACTCCAACCAAGCTGACAAGACTGATTTATAAATCTGTTGCTGATTTGTGGATGACTCACCCACCTTTCATGTGACAATTTTGCCTCTGAATACACTAATGTGGTCAGTTAATACATTCACTCTAGTTAAAGCTAAGGCTTGCAAGCTTGAGAGCTTTTCCATGTATGAAAGTGTCCTTTTCCATCCGCTTCTTCTGCCCTGTACTAATGTAACTAGTGAGTGAGCTTTCTAAAGATAATTCTACTGCTAGATTTTTAGGGGGAAAGAACACCTTGCTGTTGCCTTCAAGCACCAAATTAATTGCTTGCTGTACCCTGAGTGCTCCATTACAACTTCTGTCTCTTTATACTCAATTTCCTCCTTACTGAAATGCACTTCCCAGACTTGCTCATCTGACATATATTTACTCATATTTCAAGGCCCAATCCAAATGTTACTCTTTTGGTAAGCTTTTCATGAATTCCATAGGCACTTCCTTAGAGTTCCCATTACACATTGCTTGTATTCCTATAAAAGGATTTGTTTTGGGCAAGGTGATATACAGCATTAAGTTCCAGGACTGTAGAGATAAATAAAGCACCATCTCTGCTCTTGAAGAATTTACAGATTAGTGGAGAAGGCAGGAATTTAAATGAGAGTGGTTTTATTACTTAATCCAGTTTGGTCTCTGGAAACAGTTATGATAAAGAAACCCAATATGTCTGTTCAGTTATAACCATCTCAGTCAGAGTACTCGGTTGCAAACAAAAGAAAGTGAGTTTGGCAGAATTAAGCCAAAAAAAAAAAGGCATTAAAATGTTGCAGATTAATTTGCAAAAAAAAAAAAATCACTAGGAGGACTTGTGCACGAGGCTCATAGCTGTATCACCAGGAACAATGTCCTGAAATCAGGCCACAGAACTGGTCCACTGAAGACTGGACTCTGCATCGTATCACCACCTCCACTCAACTGGTCATTAGATGCTGCCACCAGCATCACTTACTTCCAGCAGTAGTCACCTGGGGTGAAACTGACACTGTCACATGGCCAATTCTGTGTGGTCTCTGCATCAGTGGAGATTTTACAGCGCATGGCAAGTTTGTGTAAGGTGGATCCTAAGCTATTTCCAAGCTGCAAGGGAGGGTGTCAAAGCAAGTATCTGGCATTTGAAGCTTCTGTGCTGGGAGACAAGCTCTGTGTCCCATCAAGGCTCACAAGATCCCTAGGAAAGTAACAAAAGTCTCTAAGCAGAGGAAAGATTCTCAGGTGCTGCACAGTGAAGAAAATGACATAGGTCCATTATGATAAAATGGACCTATGTCATTACAAATCAAGGGAGTTTTTGTGGGTTCAAAGCAGCTGCCTGTGCAAAAAAACCCATTGCCCGCAAGTTGGTGATGATTCATGGCGATCCATATGCTAGAGTAGAACTGAGCTCCGCAGGGTTTTCATAGCTACAATCTTTACAGAAGCAGATCACCAGGCTTTCTTCAGCAGTGTCACTTCACAGGTTCAAATCAACAAACATTCAGTTAGCAATCAAGTGCCAATCACTGGCACCACTCAGGGACCTTATTTGAAAGCAAGGCCCCGATAAATCCTGCTTAGCCTTAGCTTGGAGTGGAGGAGGTGAGTAGGGAGAAACATGGAGGCCCTGTCTTTCCTTTTTTCCTTAAAAAGCACATAGTTAGAAATACACATGGAATTAAATGTAGGTGATTAGAAGAACCCTAAAGAGTGGTCAGTTCAAATATTTTGCTTTGTGTCTTGAACTGGGGCCATCAGAGTTCATACTCAGGGGCACATAAATGGTTAGGAGCCAAGCCTAAACTAGAACTTAAATGTCTAGCTGTCTATCCAGTTTTATTTCTACTAGTCAATTTCTGAAAATATTTACTCTGTAAATTACCTCTGAAAGATTCTTGGTGCAATGTAAACTCTATGCAGTTTGGTCTATGCCCGGCCAAAATGGTATCGAGTTATTCTCATCCACAATAACTACATTTAACTACCCTACTCCATATTTTCCGGGAAATTTCCCAGACTCTCAGACAATCATTTTTATAAGATCAGATACAATGGTTTAGGGTAATTTCACTTTCCATAAATGCAGATTTAGGACTAAACTATTTTGATTTGCTCTGGCCTAACAGTATACACTTGTACACTCTGGTTGGTTGATTAGCAAATTTGAGTGGTTCATTCTGGTTCAGGGTGAGATATAGAAAGCATATTTGGGACAGTTTTCTAGCAACTAATGCTATACTCAGGCTGTTTGGTTAATAGATGTTGCATCTAAAGGCAGCTTTAGACTTTCAGCTTTCAATCTCTCCTTATTGACTTTGAAATTCAATCTGTGCTTTATATTCAACTACTACAACCCAAACCATACATAACTGGGAGCTAGTATATGTGCAAATTGTAGAAAAGGCTGCTGTGGGGATGAGTTCCATTGGTGGATCACACTCAAAAGCCTATAAACCAATTCTATAAAGCCAATTCCAACCCATAGTAATACTATAGGATACAGTAGAACTGCCCCAGAGTAGAACTTCCAAGGCTATAATCTCTATGGAAGCAGACTGCCACATCTTTCTCCCACAGAGCAATTAGTAGGTTCAAACCACCGATCTTTTGGTTAGCAGCTGAGCACTTAACTATTGTGTCCCCAAGGCTTCTTTAAAAAGTCTATAACTTCTGCTTGTTTTACAGGACTCTCAGCCTTGAAAAGAGTTACTTCTTTGTAATCCATAAAGTCAGACCCACAGGAGATGGGCCCGGGGGAAAAGAAGCAAATGATTTTCAATTAATAGGAAGCAAAATGAGGGGAAAGATTGTTTCCAACTCTGAAGAAGGGCAGAGTTTCAAAATTAAAGTGGGCCTCTCCAAGACTTGGAACATCATCACATGATACTATGGATGTCCCATGAGAAATTCACTTGGAACTGCTCCAAAATTGAACTTACCATCCTACCTTCAAACCTGTTCCTTCTCCAGGATTCTTTCTCAGTCATTGGTACCATCTTTCACCCAATCACCTATCTAGTGTTAGGGGAAAATTTTAAATGTTGCTATTTAGACTGATATAAACACTGATTACAGCCATTTCTGATTCCTGGAGAAGTGATATAAATCCTCACCTCACTTATTGATATGATTAGTTTCCAAAGACCAGGTCATTATGCAAAATTGTTGTTATGCAAAGATGGAGGATGACCACATCAGATCACAAAATGGAGGATGATTACATCATTACATAACTTCCAAATTACATCATTATATAACTGCCAAATTACGTTATTAACTAACTGCCAAACCACTGAAAATCATGACCCAGCCAAGTTGACACATAACCTTAACCATCAAAGCCAGCATTACTCTCACTTCATACCTCGGTTTTTGTTTCTGTAAAATGTATGTAGTTAATGGGCAAAATAGTCAGACAGTAGAGTTTTTACTGTTGTCATAAATGCAAAATGTTAAATAATGAGATAGTGAATAAGTGAGAAAAATGTGCAAATTATTTCTTGGAATCCATCATTCTTTTACTTAGGACTTCGGTTGGTCTTTTTTGCCATGAAAGTTAAAGCCCCCAAGATTTGGGCTAGAAAGGAAGAATTACTGAACAATATAAAATGAAAGGATTTGGAGTATGCTTGGGCACCTAAGAAGGAAAGAGAGATTTCCTGGAGGCAAAAAATGGAAAAGAAGCAAAGAACATTTAATGAGTCATGGATCACATTTTCATAGACGATGGTGGAGTAAAAGGAACTAACTATCATGAATAACTGTCAGAAAACATTGTATTAATTGCCCTGTGCCATTATGAGACAAACAGGGTCTTAATGTGAACAGATACGTGGCAGGCATGAAGACAGTGCCTGGGCAGGAAGGACAAAGCTCCCAATGAGAAAGGGGGCAGGTAGGTAAAAAGACATGTTAAGGGAAAGAGGTCAAACCCAAGTCAATTTCAGGCAGACATCTTGTCTAATAACCTGATTGGAAGGAACTGGGAGGACCTCAGGATGGGGTGACTAGATTTCTCAGTGACAGCTGTTCTCAAGGCCACAAGCAGCAAGTGATCCTGGTCAATGCAGCCATATCCTGCTGTCAGTTTCTCCACTAAGGACTATTGACTGAACTTCCTTTTGCTTCATCTTTCTCTTTTCTTTGGAGTCTCATCTCTACCCAGATAGTGCTGGCATGCACAGATATAGTTGTGCATTTTTCTTGGGAAGAGTGGAAGTTATTCACTCTTTCTCCGAAAAGCTCCATGAGTAGAGAATATGAACGTAAATTTGATGATATTTAGAGAATTCTGTAAAATTTTGAAGAGAAATTTCCAGGCCTCTGGACCATGTTATTTCCTATGCTATGGTATAATTTTCAGATGGTTAAAAACAAAGCTCTCATACAAATAAAAAATAAACACATGCCAAAGACTTATTCAGCTCATTAATTAATGAGGGAACTGGTAAGATGTTAAGACTGGTTCAAGTGAAAATTTGAGGAGCCGAATATCTATTGGCAACTTAATAAAGGAAGGGTGGGAAAAGATGGCTGGGTTTGATAGAAAACTGATTTATATTCTATAGGGCCATGTACCTTAATATGCAGGTTTTTTTTTTTTTTCCTACTGTACAAAAATTATTTGCATATCTATTAATGTTACTCTGTCACTACAGAGTTGTAAAATGGCCCAGTCAATAGAGAGTCAGTCAAAGATTCAAACCCTCCATGCATTGAGAGAACACTCAGGAATCTTTTTGCCTTTTTCCAACTTTCAGATAATTTTTATGACTCTAGAAAGCTCTAAGATATCTCCTCTCAGGATTCTCAGAAAGAATTTTATTAGCATGAACTACAAAAGACAAGACAGTTCACAGGTCCAATTAATTTCACAAAATACCTTTAATGTAAGGGTAAGTCGTGGAAATAAGCATTCCAGTGAATGAGGCTCCGGGAAAACCCTAGACCATATTTGGCCAAGTTAAAAGAACAGAATGCTCCATGGCACATGTTGGAAAAGATGTTTCTCTTCCTCCCAACACAGATGAAAATATTTCTTGGAGCAGAAACATCCATATCAATTCACTCTTTTGCTAGTCCTCTAGTAGATGAAGAGTGGAGTTGATCTTTTTCCATAGATGATGTGAACACTAATCTACACGTGCAGGGGAAATTGCTCTATTCAAATATTCATATGTACATATATATATATATATCTTTCTGAACTTGCCCAAAGGAATTGGGCCATCTATCATTGAAAAGAAAGAAATTGCTAGGTTCTAAAACACTAACCTCTTCTATTTAAGTTACTTTAATACTATATCCTTTGGAAGAGAAATGTTTTCTTGCACATAGGTATCAGCATAATTTTGTATTTCAGGAGACTACTTTAGCAGATACGTTGTTAGCTAGCCGTACCGCATGGAAAGCTTCTATAGACTCAGTGATGTTAAAGTAGGTACTGGCAATGCAGGAAGAATTCTTTTGTATAATAGCCGGGCTCTGGAGTGCTGATAGGGCATCTCCCAGCCTCATGGGAATTTGGCCAGCCCATGGCTCTGGCAACCAGGAAGAATCTATATTCTGCATAGTGTATGCTGAGACCATCAGACTTGAGCTGCACTTCTGTGAGAAGCAAAAGAAGCCGGGGCGGGGGGACCACACTCACCCAGGGCTTCCACAATGTCTTATGTCACTGCTTGACTGCTGGGTCAGCAAGAAACAGATGGGAAGGCAACCATAACTGATCCTCAGTCTCCCCAACTGGGACTCATGACCAACTTTGTGGCCTGATCAGGCTCACTGAAGTAATCTGAATTTTTTATGCTCTACTGGATTTTTTTTTTTCCTGCTGTAGGAATGGGAAGAACTGAACACACCAGCCAAATATCTTTGTAGCCAGAATTTACAGTAGAACAAAAAGATTTCCAAGTCCTAGTCACATTTAGATCAAGGCACATTACCATAACAGATTTCTAGGTCTAACTCAGGAATTTTGATGATCTATTACAATTTGTCATAATGGGATTTGGCTTTAGCTATAATTTAGGGCCAGAAAGGTTGAACTGAGTCTTAAGTCTAAAGCTGCATAGCGGACACTCTCTTCAATCACTTTACAGAATATACTGTTGGAGATATCATCTTACTCATTCCTTGTGTTTCTAGATTTCAGTTTCTAAGTACCATAAGCCTACCTAATTTTACTATTGGGCATCTGTAGATATATTTCTGACATGGAACAAAATCTTGAATAAATCAATCCTGTCAGTTGCACATGCCACTAAGCTTCAGGGATATTTATTTATTTATTTTCATTTTAGGCAAGTTAACACTAAAATGGCTTAAATGACCCTCTGCCTGTTTCCAAAAAGAAATCTAGACCCATATTTGTATATAATGTTGAAATGTTAGCCAGTAGTGCCTGGGCTTGACATACTCTTAACCCCCCCACCCCGCCCCGTCACTTAAATGGAAACCGATACCTTCAAAGTCATAAAATCTCTGCCAGGGGAGAAGGACTACATCATCACACTCCAAAGTCCTAATGATGCATTGCTCAGAAGGCAGCACTGTTCAGGGGATGAAGACTTGAGAAGCTCAATAGATATGGTCTCTGGAGTAACATATATGATGGACCGAAGCAAAGCGCAGGTCTGGAGTCCTCGGTCAAGGATTACTATACCAGTTCTGTGATCACTTGAAATGTTTCTTACATACTTTTGGCTTTTGTAGGAACACATCCCTTCTCTTTATATTCACATCTGTTTCCCATGTTGGAATATAAACATATTTAAGGAACACACAGCCATCTTTTTCTATACATCCGTCTACTTAAGACATCCATGTGTCGTGGCTGCACAGACCAAATATATTTCAGGAAAGCACTCTTTATTCTTCTTTGGTGAAAAGGATCCATATTCGTCCTTCCTAAGAAGAATGTGCAAGGAGGAATGTATAACATGAGCCTTTCTCTTTCCGTGTGGGGCTCAGAGTAATATTAAACATGTTGACACTTTTATCCGAAAACCAGAAACACATGAGGGAATGCGGTAGGAGGATCACTTTAGAACATGTTCTCTCTCTGAAGATTCTATTCTCTCTCCCTCACCTCTGCGCGCACACACACACACACACACACACAAACACAAGCAAGCTGCATATGCAAAGTTGCAGGAAGATAAATGATGTGGTTATAGGGCTTGATAGTTTAGAAAGGTGAGCCTCAGGAATGAAGTGAATAGGTGTAAGTGGGCTCTGGAAGTCTGGAGGATCCACATGGGGTCCTTCCCAGAAGAGAAGATTCTCAGGTGAGGAGCCTGATCTTGCCTGAGGGTAGTGACGGCTGATTGTGGCAGCAGGTCGTCAAAAAGGTAATGCTTAGGCTAGTTGACCTGGGAGATGTCCCAGTATGAATGAAGAAAGAGGCCATGCAGCAAAAAGAAAGAAAGTGGTTACTCACACAATGTGAGCAAATCCGGGAGTGGCTGGAGGTGGACAGAGTGGTGTGGAGGGGTAACAAGGTGCTGTGTGACTAGTGCAGGTGGCGAGGGCACTCGGCTCTCACAAATGCTCTATAAACCCCAAGTTCTAGCAACGAGAACTACATCACCGCAGTTTCAGTGACTGCAGTGGAATACGGCTTGTTCCTACACAACCGCAGAGACGACCTTAGAAGACGAACTGAGAAGACGACACTTTGGAGAGGGAAAGGGAGAAACTATTACCATTGTGCAGCGCACAAGTGTAAACTGGGACTGTCCCGGGCAAATAGGTGATTAGCCTATTTATACCCTAGGGTGAATTTCAGTCAGTATTTTAATCCTTCACCTGAGTATTTCCTTTGTGGATATATTTTTCCTATTAATGTGATTTTAGGAATTAAAGGACAGACGCAGGAATGTTTCAAATGGCAGAGAAATGTCCTTCTCCTCCTCAGAAGATAAGAAGACAGAATTTCTCTTCTACGCCTATTCCATTGTATGATTTTGGAAATACCCACAAACCCTCTAAACGTCTATTTCTCCATCCGCTTTAAACCAAAAGAATCCAAACCCATTGCCCTCGAGTCGATCCTGACTCATAGCAACCCTATAGGATAGAGTAGAGCTGCCCCATAGAGTTTCCAAGGAGCAGCTGGTGGATTTGAACTGCTGACCTTTTGCTTAGCAGTTGTAGCACTTAACCACTATGCCACCATCCACTTAGTGAGGTAGTAATGCAAACTAGAAGAGTCACTGTGAAGATTTCATGAGAAAAGTCACCAAGAAGGGACTTTGCCAACTATAAAATGTGTCTTCAATATCTATCGTCTTAATCATCATAACTGTCATCATCATCACCACCTTCTATTCTAATGACAGCCAAGAGACACTTTGAAATTACTTACTGAATCACTGATTTCTGTTCATATCCACTCCTTAAATGGCTTCATGATATTATTCACCCCACTGAACTTCACTTGGACAAAGAGTAACGTGGAAATATAAACTAAGAGTGAAATGATCATCCAACATGTGCTGACTTCTGGGTGAAGCACACATGCCAATATTTATGAGACAAGAACTTTTTCCAAAGAGTGACATGCAAAGTCCATTTTCTTGATTTCCTATGTTCAAAGGTCCAAAATCTCACTCTGCGCAACAGAAGCCCGTTACCCATTGCCGTGGAGTCGATTCTGATTGATAGTGACCCTATAGGACAAAGTAGAACTGCCCCATTGGGTTTCCAAGGAGCAGCTGGTAGATTTGAACTGCCCACCTTTTATCTAGCAGCCAAGCTCTTAACAACTGCACCACCAGGGCTCCACGTGACAAAATCAGTGGCGGAAAATAGTTTAAATAATAAACATGACAAATGCATTTAAAATCTGAAATCTCAAAAATATGACAAGGGGAAGTTATAAGTGGAAAATTCATCTTTAGCTATAGAGAAGTCAAAGAGATTTCTCTGTGTGTGTTTTTAAAGTAGGGAAGACAGGAAGGGGCTCTGGGAACAAGCACAGTGGGAGAGGGGGTTGTTCTGTGGATGGAAGTCTACCAAGGACTTTGTAACAGGGAGAAGTCACCCATACTTCTATGTGTGACCAAAAAGCAGACTGGGTTAGAGTCTCTCTAATATTCACTCTAACCCTCTAGCATCTTGTGATTATTCAAGAAAGGAAACACAACTAAAAGTCGAGAAAAACACAGCTTAAAATTCCATTTATCCTTTACTTCTTGAGTGACAGAGGAAGGGGGGGAGCCTCTCAATTGTGTTCTCCTCTTTCACGTCTTAATGATAATAATGTGACGATGATTATGTTGATAAAACATGCTGAGAAAACCTTTTTGTGTATAGAATAAAATATTTTCTAGGCGTTTTCCTTTCCCAGTGGGAATTGATTTGAATCGTGATGCATTACACACAATTTCCTTATCTGTAAAATAGGCATAAAGGTGAGGATGAGATTAGGAGTCAAATAGAAATGGGTTTGAAACTTTTGGGAGTGCCATTGGTTTCTACACCTCCCATTCAGGCTACCTAACCAAAAGCCTTGGGACCAGAACATTCTCTGATAAGGAGGCTGAGAATTGGGTTTCTCTTTCTCTCTCTCTCACAGTCCCTTCTCCTTACCAGAAAGCCCTCCTCCTATCCTGGGCACACAGTAACTTTCTCTTGCACATGGTTGGGCACCATATGGTACCTGACCAACTGCATTTCTTTACCTGCTGCCAGCAGGGAGGGAACGGGTCTCCTTCAACTGCTGCACACAAGGGGTGCACTTGGAACATCTGCCCTTCATGGGCCACAAGAGGTGACACGCTGGCCATGGGAGACTGGTGCCCACAATTAAACTGTTCCGGCTCTGTCTCTTTTCTACATGAATAAAGCATTGTCTCATGCACTATCAGAAAGAGTGGCTTGCGTCATTTTTTGGTGACCTCGAACTTTGGTATGACATAAACCAAATTTTAGAAAGCATCCTTATCTTGCCCATCTGTGAAATGAGATTAATATGCATGCAGTATTCTCAGTACATCACCGAACACAGCTCCTGGAACAAAGTAAGGTTCAATGATGTGTACAATTCATTGATTCAAAAACTGGTCTCCAGCACTACACACCAGCACTCTGTCAGGCACTGCGGATGCAACAAAGAACAAAACAGTATTTAATTTTGCTTTCAGAAATCTTACAGACTAAAGTGGGGATGTTAATGAAATAACAGTACTAATAAAAATATAATCCCAAACTTTGATAAGAAGAAAAAGAAAATGGAGGTCCATGAAAGAACAAAAAACAAAGGCCTGATTTAGTCTGGGGTGTTGTGAAGTCCCCTCTAACGAAGTAATATTTGATGTAAAATCTGAAAGAAAAGAATTAATAGATAAATTTGGTATGGAAAAATAAATACATGTCCGTACAAGCATAATAGAGTGTGCCAAGGCCCTGAGGCAAGGGGCAGCCCCGGGCAGGATAGCTGGTACTCAGTGAGTGAGTCGGGAGTGACAAGAGATGAGGCTCAGTTATACACAGGGCCCTTCTCTGTTTTCTACTCTGATTGTATTTAATCATTTTTTCTTACTTTGATAAGAAGGATAACGCCATAGGCACATTTTTATCCCCTCTACCTTACATAATCCCTGGAAGAGTAAATGTTAAATGAATGCAGGTAGAGTGTGACTATCCCCTGAATTCTACCAACTGGTTGTCTATAGTCTAGGTGATGCTACTCTAAAACATTGTCCTGCCATTTTCTGGACTAATAGAGGCTTTTAGAAAAGTGTGTAGTATTCCAGGGTCCTCTGCCCTGACTGACACTCTTACCTATAGAGATGCCAATTGTCCCAGACCTTGGCCCTCATGCTGCTTGGAGCTCCTCTCGTCCAACATGCCTCCTCAACTCTGGACCTCATGTTTCTATCTGGCAAGTTGAGAAAGAGCTTGTTGTAATGAATGGAGGTTTAGAGTGCTGGTCTCATAGCAGAGGAGCTGCAATGCCTAGGATACAATCAGTTTGGTTCTGTCACTCATGTATCTTTCTATAAGTGTTTGGGAGAAATGGGTGTGGGAAATGGGTTAATTTGGCTTTGAGGATTACCTTACGCTGTCTCTCGAACCTCTGCTTACTTTGTTGTTGTTGTTTTCTTTCCACAGAGTCTCTACTATTAGTCATAACCCCTGGTGGCACAGTGAGTAAGGGCTATGGCTGCTAAAGGTTGGCAGTTTGAATCCACCAGGCGCTCCTTGGAAACTGTGTGGGGCGGTTCTACTCTGTCCTATAGGGTCGCTGTGAGTTGGAATTGCTCGATGGCAACGGGTTTGGTTTTTGGTATCATAACAACACCACTTCTGGTGCTGCATCGCCACCACGACCCCAACATATATTAGCATGCGAACACATGAACATACACACACACTCAGTTTACCAGATGCTTTATAGATGACTACTTCACAACTACGGATGTATGATTCAAGCCCTTTCCCATTGTGTCATGGACCCCAGAGAAATCATGGAATGAGCTAGCTCAGGGACCAGGAAACATTTTCTGTAAAGCATCCGATAGTCAAATTTCAGCTTCGTGAGCCATGCTTTCTGCCGCAACTGCTCAAAACGTACCATTTTTGCACGAAAACGGCCATGAACAATATGCCGATGAGTGGGCACGGTTATATTCCAATAAAACTAAAATGTGAATTGCACAGAATTCTCACATGGCAAGAAATATTATTATTCTTTTGATTTTTTCCAACCATTTCACAACATGAAAACTATTCTTATCTCATAGGCCGTAGTTTGCTGACCTCTAGCTTATTGTTGAATTTCCTTCTAAGCCTTTCACAATATACCCAGGACTCTTCAAGGACTTGGGTAGGGGAGGTGGGGATGGAAATATACCAATGTCAGCCTTCGGTGTATGGAAATCTAAGTGCTGATCCAGTCAAAGTGTCCTATCACAAAGGAAATAGTCAGCAACTGATAAAAGAAACGAAAAGGTGAGTAAACCAGGAGACGAATGCATGAATAATTGGGTGAATTAATGAAATGAGTAGTTAAAGGACAGAGGGGTTTGCCTGAATATTATGAGCATGTGAGCTAGATCCACCTTGTGGCTGTTCTTATATTTTCATACTTTTCCCTGAGAGTTTCCAAAAGCAAAATTACGATTTGCGTATCTAATCGGAAACATTTTGTGACTGGAGAAAGAGGAGATAGACTGTCCTAAACGTTATTACTTGGCACTGGGGATTAAGAAAACTCAAGAAAGGGGTCTGCTGGTCTGTGCCAGGAAAGGCCCCCTTCAAGTCCCCCAGAAATGGGTTCAATCAAAACGGCCTAGGGAAAAGATTCACAATTCTGTATTTCAAATAAGAAGCCTGTTAGTGGGGGAAACGAGAAGGCTAGAGGTTAAAGAAAAACAGGCAGAAAACATACAATTGCTCTTCGTCTGTCATTTCCCCCCACAGAGTAGTAAATAAGAGCTTTGATATATAAAAGCAGTTATCAAACAGTAACAAATTAGTTCTTCACCATCTGTGATCCACAAGAGGGGTGACAGATTCAGTGCAAGGTTTTAAAATATGAAATCCACTATTGATGAACTGGTTTGAGAATCTCCATGTCTACTTTGCCTCAGAAAACGCAGCCACAAGAAAGAGCTGAGGTTTTCAACTAACGAAAGCCAGCAGTTATGGTTCCTCCTCTTTAAAATATGCTAATTACCGCCTGGCATTTGTAAACAAGATGTTTCCATGCTACAGCTTACCGTACTTTCTTACTTTCACATCACTGTAAAGAAAGCAGCTTCACACAAAAGGCTGGTGATTAAAGGAGCCTCGGGACAGAGAAGTCCAACCTCACTTGCTACCTTGGTCTGGAGTCTGGCCAGACAAGTATCAGCCTAGGTTCTTTGGTATCCCAAAGTTCTGCCCCTGGGCTCTCTCAGCATGCATCTAGAGCCTACCACCCTCAGTCTCAATCGGATAAGGCACCCTGGAACTTTTCACGATGGTTTGTGGTGGATTAGCCTGTGACAGGCTCCAGGTGGCCCCAGGAATATCTGTTCGAAGGGATGAATTTCAGGAGCGCCTCATTCCCAACCTAAATGTTAGTAGGAGAAATCAAAGGACACCAAACCCTGATCCTCATCCATAATATGACCCCATCGACTGCTTCTGTTCCCTGAACCTAATCCTTGTCCTGTAATGGGATCTCTTCTGAGCGGGTAAAAGATCCAATTAGGAGACGAGGGTTTGCAAATCTTCAAAGGAGCTATTGAATCCTAATTTGGGTTCATAAATTAAAGAAAAGGGTTTCCTAGAAATTGAGGGGAAAAAAAAAAAACACCACTGCGATGTTAATTTTTACTTCTCTTCTTGGCCATGTAGCATTCTCCACTTCCATGAGTTATCGTAGGTTTTCGATATGCTTCCTTGCTTAGATTTTTCTTTCTCCTGGTCCTCCTTCTCTTTCTCCTCATGCTAGTACGCCTCTCCTTTTTCCTCCTCCTCTTCCTTCTCTTCCTTTTTCTCTATTTTTTCAAGTGGGAGGTAGCATGGGCTAGTAAGAATCTACTAGGTTTGCCACCAGAAAAAGAGATGTGTTCAAATACTGTCTTAGTTCTACTGCCTCAGATGTGTAAGGTAGAGAAGCCACTTCAATCTATTATGCCAACAGTCTCCCACCTATAAAATGGGGATAATTGCAAATAGATCACATGAGGGATTGTACGTGAGAGCAGTTATTACCTGTCCAGCACATAGTAGGTGCTCAAAAATAGATGCTGAATTTGGCCATGCAAAAAGAGGTGACTCAACCTCTTTGAAGTTCAACTGAAACCATATAAATGGGAATCCTTTGCAAACTGCAAAGAGCTATACAAGCAAAAGACAGCACTGTGAACTTTTGCAATAACTAATTGTGTAAACCATAACTGTATCAATGAAGAGTCCATATCTGACAATCGCTAAGGTCCCTTCCAGCTTCATCAGTCAAGGAACCCAACTGGACATTGGTGACGATTTTTGAAATTCCTCAAAAGATGCCATGACCCTTGGAATGGTTATGTGCCATAACGACTTCTTCATCTGAGGACTTTCAGTGACTCATTACTTGACCGCTGATCAGAAGGCACTGGCTGTAAGAGTATTCCTCCACTGCCTGGTTTTCACACGGGGACAATTAAAAGAGGCCTGGTCTTCAGTAACTCTATCTGGAAACTTGCTTCGTGTTTACAAATCCAGCACAGAGTGTACTTTTCTTCCTCAGCTCTGAAATTAAAGGGTATCTCTGTTATTTATTTACAGTATTTATTTTGTACTGCCATAATTCAAACCAAATCAAACTCAAATCCCAGAAACAATAGCCTGGTGAGTTTTTAAGGAAACTTTTCAAAATAAATCAGTTTTTTTGGCTTGGGTTAAGTTTGAGAAGTTTCCACCCCTAAGGAAGAGTTTTGCTTTGTTTTCTTTGTGAAAGTTAGAAGGCCCTTGGTAAAAGTCACTACAGGGGTCTCCGTATCCTAAACTTGAGATGCTATTTGCTTCAAAAGGTTTAAGGAAGTAATAGTATTAAGAGTTATTATTTATTAGGCATGAAATGGCTTATGTTCCAGACACCAGGTTATACATAATTTTAAAACGTTAATGCTAATGTTGCTTTCTATTTTATAGATGTAGAAACTGAGATTCCGATAAATTTTATGACTTATACAAGACTAGGGAGCACTGGTGGCGCAGTGGTTAAGAGCTCAGCTGCTAACCAAAAGATCAGCAGTTTGAATCCACCAGCCGCAACTTGGAAACCATATGGGGCAGTTCTACTCTGTCGTATAAGGTCCCTATGAGTCGGAATCGACTCGAAGGCAGCTGGTCGACAGTCATACAAGATCACACTGCGATGGAGGCAAAATTCAAAACCTAAACTTTTCTATTATTAAACCCCAAATTATTTTTACTTCACTCTATCATACTGCCCCTCTTGCACACAGGTGCTAAAGTCTTTTTCTTTCCTAATGTTTTTCTTAATTAACATTTTCAGGAAGTCTCAGAACACATTTTAAAAATTAGTAAAATCCTTTCCCAGGAAGATTATTTCCCAAGTACCTTCCTGCCTACCATCTTATCTTCAATATGTTTGTATCTTTGTTCATATGGGATTTAAATCAACCTTCAGGGTATTGTGTGCTCCTGAGAAAATCCATTTAATATGGAATATATAAACAATTATTACATGTTGGGGAATTATTTTAATGATAATGCAAAATCAAATTCCCAACTAAAAACCCCTCACAGAGCCATTAGGAATACGTCGTGTGAATGAGACAAGTGAAGAAATAAAAAACTGAAAACATGATTCAAATGTAAACTCACATTTTCACTTTAAACCCCATGGAATCTAATTCTCATTTCTACAGTAATTCCTTTTCACTTTTGATCCTGTGGTTATGAAAACATATTATGAAATGAGACTCTGTGATGCTTCCTAAGATAGAAAAGTCATCCTGACTCTTCCTTATCCCTCAGTCTACATTTAATCAAATATCAACCCTAACAATTCCACTTCCTTTATAACGTTTCCACTTTCCTAAGTTGTCATTACTCCAACCAGTTCTCCATAGTCCTTCACCTGAATTCATGTACAAGCAACTGATTGATCTCCAAGCTATCCTCAAACCGGCAGCTAGAGTGAGCTTCTAAAACACAAATCAGACTATGTCCCACACCCTCTGCAACACGAAACCCTTCGACGGCCTCCCATTGCTCTTGAGATTTATGTAAATCCACCAAGATGGCTCCAAGGGTAGGTTTGACTTGGTCGCTGCCTCCCGCATAAACCTCATCTCTCACAACACCCCTACCTCCTACATTCTTTATGTTTAGCTACATGACCTCCCCCCTCCCCACCCGCCTCTCCCTCTCTCTTTCATTTTCCATTCTTTCTATCTTTCTTCTTTGTGAGCCAAATGCACCTCTTGCCTTTTCCTTCAGTCTGGATTGCCCATTCTTCCCATTGCCCTAGCCAGCTGCCATTCATCTTCTAGGTTTGGGCTGAAATGTTACCTTGTCTGGGAAATTTTCCCTGCACTCTCTTTAGATTAGGTTAGGAATTTGTGATATCAGCTTACACTTTCACAGTGTTCATCTAATTCATCCTCTTCCCCACTGATCCATAATCTCTA
The DNA here is from genome assembly GCF_024166365.1 of Elephas maximus indicus. Classification (NCBI taxonomy): domain Eukaryota; kingdom Metazoa; phylum Chordata; class Mammalia; order Proboscidea; family Elephantidae; genus Elephas; species Elephas maximus. The sequence continues at coordinate 17,125,718 of NC_064830.1, forward strand.
TGAAAAAATGACCCTGTGTCTCTCTTTCTCACTGTTCTATCTCCAGCACCTAACATAGCCGTTAGCATATAATGTATCCTCAATAAACTTTTCTTATAGGAATGAATAAGTTTCACATATACAATAACATTAATAAAAATGTGATATGCTGTCTAACCAGTAGTTAGAAAACTAGCAAACAGATAATTTTGGTGGAACGAGGATCAGAGCTCAGCTCTTCAAACTCCTAATTTAACAAGAAGCCAACATAAAAACTACACCATAGACACACCACTAAGTCACCATGTTGAGTAGCCGTGGTATACAATATGATGATGTAGTGTCAGAAAGATCCATTAGCTTTCTTAAATCAGAGACCCTATTTAGAAAGGTAGAAAAGTTAATAAGTTATTTAGAAAGACTCTCATTGATATTTAGACTGGAAAGCCTCATTTCTCTGAAAAAATATTTTACTAGGACTCTTTTGTTTCTTAATAATGCCAGACAAATCAGGAATTCCTGTAATAATGAGAATAATAGCTATCCTTTTTATTTTAGTTTAACTGAGGGGGGCGGGGGAGGTGAAATTCAGTTCAGAAATGTTTGCCTCTCATGTGTTTGCAGTTTTGCTGGTTTGAAAATGTTATTTTTGTTGAGGTCTAGTGCTGCTGCCTCCACACAGGCACTCATTATTCCATTCTTGCATGGACATATGGCACAGAAAGTTTAGAAAATACTGCCCAATTTATCTAAATACCAACTCATGGCCTAATTCACCATGGTGCCCATTGTGCTGGGAGAACACAGCTGTATAACCTTATCAATAATGGCCAAAAGAGTGCCCACAAGTTCAAATGCTAATCCAAAGCTCATATTTGCCTTGGCACATGTTAGTTGCACATTTGGAAAGAGCAGGTCAGTGAGGGAATTGGAAGGGATTAGAGGATGGAAGGTGAGAAAAGAGAGTTCCTTTCTCCCTGACCTCTACATAAAATTCAAAATATGTAGCCAACTTTCTATGCTAGAAACTCTGAAAGATCCCCCCCTCCCTGGAATCTTTCCGTTCCATTGCAAGTTGGTTCCCACATCTTATTTTTAGGGCATAAGATTCAGAAAAATTCAACTAATGTTTTCTGCCAGGGGAGAAACACTGTCCGTTTTCTGCCTCCCACCTTTCATTCATCTGGAATACAGTAGAAAGCAGAAGGCTCTGTGTCCCTGGCTGTCTGCTTTCCTTCCAGGGTTAGCCAAACTAGGCAAGGCAGGACTCAGATAATGTAATTTATAATAAATATAATTGTGCAACGGAAATTCTGCTTTGAATTTCTAACAGAGGAGTATCTAACAAAACACTAAAATCAGGTAAAAAGATCCCTACTCATTAGAAATTCATTAATTCAATCAGTGGATACTAATTGAGTATTTTCTCTGTGCCAGGTACTTTGCTGGGTGAAAATATATATATATATATATATATATATATATATATATATATATATGTACACATATATATGTATGTAGGTTACTGGGTACATACACATATATATAGGGGTGTGTGTGTGTGTATGTGTGTATATATATATATATACCTAATTATTGCCTTGAGCAAATCTACTGCAAAAGGCCACTTTTTAGAGTGTTAAAAAGCAAAGATGTCATCCTGAGGACTAAGGTGCATCTGACCCAAGCCACGGTATTTTCAATCACTTCATACGCATGCAAATGCTGGATACTGGATAAGGTAGATCGAAGGAGAATTGATACTTTTGAATTATGGTGTTGGCGAAGAATATTGAATACCATGGACTGCTGGAAGAACGAACAAATCTGTCTTGAAAGAAGTACAGTTAGAATGTCCCTCAGAAGCGAGGACAGCAAGACTTCATCTCACATACTTTGGGCATGTTATCAGGAGGAACCAGCCGCTGGAGAAGGACAAATATCAACAAGATGGATTGACATAGTAGCTGCAATAATGGTCTCAATCATGACAATTGTAAGGATGATACAAGACCAGGCAGTGTTTCATTCTGTTGCACATAGAACTGCTATGAGTTGGAAGCGACTTGATGGCATCTAACAACAACAACTAAATAATATATACATATGCACAGAATAAGTGCTCAATTAGCATCAACTGGTTGAATTAATGAATTTCTAATGAGAACTGATCTTTTTACATTATATATATATATATTTGGAGTCCTGGTGGCCCAGTGTTAAGCTCTTGGCTGCTGAGAGGTCATCAGTTCAAACTCACCGGTCACTCTGCGGACAAAAATGTGGCAGTCTGCTTCTATAAAGATTACAGCCTAGGATACCCTATGGGGCAGTTATACTCTGTCGTATGGGGTCACTCTGATTCAGAACTTCTCTATAGGGAGAGTGGATCTCTGAGTGGAAGCTTATACCATCCACACAACAACAACAATATATATATTATATTTTTATACATTACATACACACACACACACGTAAATATATAAAAGGAGCCCTGGTGGTGGAATGGTTAAAATGCTCAGCTGCTAATTGAAAGGTTGGGGGCTCCACAGGAGAAAGATGTGGCAGTCTGCTTCTGTAAATATTTACAGTCTTAGAAACCCTATGGGGCAGTTCTACTCTGTCCTATAGTGTCACTGTGAGTTGGAATCAACTTGATGGCAATTTTTTTTTAGCCATAAATGCATTTCTCAAAAAGCTCCTAATAATGGGGAAAACACACAGCTTCACTTTTTAATAGCTAAATGACCTAAGATAGTTTACTTTATTCTCAAGGTCTCAGTTTTCTTATGCATAAAATGGAAATACTAATAATGACAATACCTATATATAGGATTGTTATCAGGATAACATAAATTCAAATAGTGTAACACTTAGAACAGTTCCTGGCTGGGTAGTAGAAGGGAGGGCCTTAGGGAAATATAGCATATAATGATATTCCATTGATATTCCAATGATATTCCAGTGCTCAGGCAAAAAATGGTCACAGATGAAAGCAGAAAAAGCTTCAGCAAAGAGTCAAGATACATTTTAGCACAAAGTTGTACCTTGGAGTTAGGATGCAGGGCAATCAGCCCAGGCTTACCACAATAACATAGAGCCTGAGCCAGCGACATCATGGAAAATCTCTGTTCACTGGTTCCTAACATAAGAATTGTCTGGAAGACATGAGGGATCTTTAATGTTAAACCCTTTCTACTACCACTAAGGCCAAAAATGAAGAAATTAAAGATTTTTACCCAATCTTACAGTCTGAAACTGATCAAACATATAATCAAGATGCATTGATAATTACTGGTGATTGGAATTCGAAAGCTGGAAACAAAGAAGAAGGATCAGTGGTTGGGAAATATGGTTTTGGTTACAGAAAAGACACGTGTGATCGAAAAATGATAGAATTTTGCAAGAGCAAGGACTTATACATAAAAAAAAAAATACATAAGCAGGAACTATACACGTGGACTTTACTGGATGGAATACACAGGAATCAAATCGACTACATCTCTCAAAGAGATGACAGAGAAGCTCAGTGTCAGTAGATAGAACAAGGCAAGGGGCTGACTGCAGAACAGACCATTAATGGCTCATATGCAATTTCAAGTTGAAGCTGAAGAAAATTAAAACAAGTCCATGAGAGCCAAAGTACAACCTTGAGTATATCTCACCTGAATGTACAGCCATCTCAGGAACAGATTTCACACGTTGAACACTAATGACGGAAAATGAGATGAGTTATGAAATGACATCAAGGGCATCATATATGAAGAAAGCAAAAGGTCATTAAAAGAGAGGAAAGTAAGAAAAGATCAAAATGGATGTCAGAAGAGACTCTGAAACTTTATCTTGAACATACAGTAGGTAAAGCAAACTGAAGGGATGATCACATAAAAGGAGCTGAACAGAAGATTTCAAAGGGCAGCTCTAGAAGACAAAGTAAAGTATTATAATGAAATGTACAAACAGCTGGAGTTAGAAAACCCAAAGAACATGCTCGACATTTCTCAAGTGGAAAGAACTGAAGAAAAAATTCAAGTCTCAGGTTGCAATATTAAAATATTGCAATATTAAAATATCCAACAACCAGGAAGCATCAAAAGAAGGTGGAAGGGATACACAGAGTCGCTGTATCAAAAAAATTCGTCAACACTCAGCCATTTCAGGAGGTAACATATGATCAAGAATCAATGGTACTGAAGGAAGAAGTTCAAGTTGTACGGAAGACATTGGTGAAAAACAAGGCCCCAGGAATTGGCAGAATACCGACTGAGATGTTTCGACAAATGGATGCAGTGCTGAAAGTGCTCGTTCATCTATGGCAAGAAATTTGGAAGACAGTTACTTGTCAGCTGACTGGAAGAGATCCATATTTATGCCTATTCCAAAGAAAGATGATCCAACAGAACGTGGAAATTACCAAATAATATCGAAAATACCACACGCATGTAAAATATTGCTGAAGATCGTTCAAAAGCCGCTCCAGCAATAAATCACAGGGAGCTGCCAGAAATTCAAGCCAAATTCAGAAGAGGACTTGGAACGAGGGGTATCGTTGCTGATGTCAGATGGATCCTGGCTGAAAGCAGAAAATATCAGAAAGATGTGAACCTGTGGTTTATTGACTATGCAAAGGCATTTGACTGTGTGGGTCACAACAAATTATGGATACCATTGGGAAGAATGGGACTTCCAGAACACTTAATTGTGCTCATGAGGAACCTGTACATAGGTCAAGAGGCAGTCGTTCTAACAGAACAAAGGGTATTGTTTAAAGTCAGAAAAGTGTGCATCAGGGTTGTATCTTTTCACCATACATATTCAATCTGTATGCTGAGCAAACAATCTGAGAAGCTGGACTATATGAAGAAGAATGGGGCATCAGGATTGGAGGAAGACTTATTAACAACCTTTGATATACAGATGATACAACCTTGCTTGCTGAAAGTGTAGAGGGCCTGAAGCACTTACGGATAAAGATCAAAGACCGCAGCCTTCAGTATGGATTACACCTCAAGGTAAAGAAAACTAAAATCCTCACAACTAGACCAGTAAACAACATCATGATAAATGGAGGAAAGATCGAAGTTGTCAAGGATTTCCTTTTACTTGGATCCACAATCAAAGCCCATGGAAGCAGCAGTAAAGAAATCAAAGGAACGCATCGCTTTGAGCAAATCTACTGAGAAAGGCTGCTTTAAAGTGTTAAAAAGCAAACATGTAGCTTTAAGGACTAAGGTGCACTTGATCCAAGTCATGGTGCTTTCAATTGCCTCATATGCATGTGACAGCTGGACAATGAAGAAGGAAGAAGGAAGGAGAATCAACGTCTCTGAATTGTGGTGTTGGCGAAGAGTAGTGAATGTACCACGGACTGCCATAAGAAGGAACAAATCTGTCTTGAAAGAAGCACAGCCAGGATGCTCCTTAGAAACAACGATGGGAAGACTTTGTCTCACATACTTTGGACACGTTATCAGGAAGGACCAATCCCTGGAGAAGGTTACCATGCTTGGTAAAGTAGAAGTTCTGTGAAAAAGTGGAAGACCCTCAAAGAGATGGATTGACACAGTAGCTGCAACAATCGGCTCAATCATAACAACAACTGTGAGGATGGTGCAGGGCCAGGCAGTGTTTTGTTCTATTGTACATGGGGTCACTTTGAGTTGGAACCAACTCAGTGGCTCCTAACAACATCAACAATGGTCAATCTCTATGCTGAGCAAATAATCTAAGAAGATGAACTATATAAAGAAGAACAGGGCTTCAGGATTGGAGAGAAACTTGTTAACAACCTGTGATATGCGGATGACACAACCTTGCTTGCTGACAGTGAAGGAGACTTAAAGCACTTACTGACAAAGAAAACAAAAGTCTTCACAACTGGACCTATAAGCAACATCAATAAAGGAGATGTGCTAGCTAAGGTAGTTAAAAAAAATTTGCTGTATATACTTTGACAATGATTACTTTTACTTCTCATGTCCACTCACATAAAACATAGCCCATATGTGTGCATGGGAAAGAAAATTGAAAATCACTGTATTCGTCATAGGGTCATAAGTTGACCTCAGAGCCTAGCAGAATGTCTGGTACATGGTAGGTTTTTAGTTAGTATTTAAGGAGCAAGTGATTCCGGATGCCAAGGGTTACACCATGGTCCTCTGGAGGTAACTTGTCAACCCAGGCAGACCTGAGAGGATTTTTTTTTTCCCCAGAGTAGCTACTATTGTAAAGACCCTAACCTTTCTCACTATAGGTTTTAACCAAGACCAGGGGCTGCAAGGACAGAGGATCTCTGTGTGGGAGCTTGTACCATTCAGACTATAACTGAACCACAGACTTCCTTTAAGAGCATAGAAAGCTCTGAGCCTGCAGTTTGAGAAGCCACAGAGAAGGGGCCTGTCCTGCCCTAACCTCCAGGGCCCTCAGGAGGGGAAATACAACTTTGTCATTTTTACCTCTTCTCCTCTTATGATGCTCTTGAGAGAAGGAGAAAGATTTTAGGTATGTAAATATAAGTTCTAGAGAAAATGATTAGTGCTCCAATTAATTGTGGAGGAAAAAGCATAGGGCTTGAAGAGCAGAGATCTTGGTTCTAATCCTGGCCTTCCCATTAACCCCCTGTGTATTTGGGTGCAGCTGTTTAACATCTAAAAGCCTACTTCCCCATCTAGAACCAATGGTCGTTGAGTCGATTCTGACTCATAGTGACCCTACAGGACAGAGTAGAACTGCCCCATAGAGTTTCTAAGAAGTGCCTGGTGGATTTGAACTGCTGACCTCTTGGTTAGCAGCTGTAGCACTTAACCACTACGCCACCAGGGTTTCCCTTCCCCATCTAGTACATAAAAAAGTCATCTTAATGATGTCTAAGGTCTGTTTCAGCTACATATTCCTATGGTCTAATCCACAAGATATAGTGCCCCACCCCACCCCCCTTTTCTTCTCCAAAGAAGTCTGTTAAAAGATTTGTGCCATTTCTCTGCAATTCTGTTCCTGGGGCTTTGACCAGGGGACTCTAATATGTAAATGCTTCATTTTCTTGTCATCCTACAGACAAGCTTATCTGATTCAACTGTAATTGCAACGAAGAGCCATAGCAAGTTAATTATATTCTGTGCCTGCCTTGAAAATACCTGATAGGATTTCAAATGCAAAATTACAAAAAGAGTTCAGACGTCAATGTCAACACGGCCAAACCATATGTCCTGTATTACCAGCTTGTGCTTTGCATATCTATTCAGTGATTGGGTTTTAAAAAATGGATTGCAGTTTTTGTGGACTGTAGTAAAATCTGCAGATTACATAAAACTGGGATGTTTTGTATTTAGTTGCTAAGGAAAGTTCTCCTTAACTGAATAAAGTAATTGCTAACAGATCTTTTCTGTTACTTCTCTTCAGAAGATTATTCTTCTAACTCTTCTTAACTTCATTCAGTTGTAAACCCTGAGTAGGAATAACATGGTAAAGAGAGTAGTATTTACTTGTAAGATGAGCTTTCTCCCATGCAACCAAGACTTTCAAGGTAAAACCTGTATGATACGTATTTTTTCCTAACCCCAAATTGGGAAACCCTTAAGCTAATACACCAAAACACCTGAGATGTGACAACAAAATGGGATGGTGGAAGCTTTCATTAATTTACATGGGCAAGTATGCATCTTCCCAACTCTGGTTTGGATTAACTTCTTAATAGACTTTATCTTTTAGAGCTGGTTTGGCTTATATGGAAACTTTGCAGAAAGTACAGAGGGTCCCCGCATACTCTCTCTCCTTCCTGCACAGTTTCTCCTATTATTAACATCTTACATTCCTGTGGTACATTTGTTACAACTGATTAACCAATATTTAACTAAAGTGCATAGTTTACATAAGGGTTCACTCTTGGTGTCGTATTGTCCCATGGTTTTGACAAACGCATAATGTCATGTATCCACCATTACAGTATCATGCAGAATAGTTTCACTACCCTAAAAATGTCCAGTGCTTCATCTTATTATTTCTACTCTCTGTCCCCAAGCTTCTGGCAGTCACTGATCTTTCTACTGTCTCTATAGTTTTGCATTTTGGATAAATTTTTTCATAACTCTAATAGAAAAGTTGGAGACCTATCCCATTTTCAAATCCCTTTGCATCCAACTAACATTTCTTATGTCTTTCAGAACATGTACCATAATCAAAAGGAGAGGAAGTTAGGAAATAAAGATAATCGTTCTTCTGTACATTAACTAATTACTTAGTACATATGGAATTCTTTTAGCTTTGGAGGCATTTTTTTTTTTTTTAATGTATTTCTTCAAGATCTGCAGTAGTCTTATTCTCACCAGTAAGTCTCTCTACGCTACTTCAATCCTCCATATAAAAGAATGAAGCATCTTCTCCAAATGTGGAAAAAGTTACAGTTTCCTTTGGTCACTTGGAAAGAATAGCTCACTCACTCAGACAGGGGAACTGTCCCTCCCTTGCTCACATTTCAAATCTCTGTAGACTAAATATAAGGACTTCCAACCACTGCCCCCAAAATTCAATTCTTTCCATGACTTTAAATTCAATTCTTTCCATGACTTTAACTGTATATCTGCCTTGCCTTCACTTCTCTCACTTCTACTTGAACGAGATGGACTTCTGTATCTCCTCCTCCATGACATCCCCCATAAAATTTAGCCTCTTTTACTCTGATTCTTTGCATTTTGTTCTACCACCCTTGAGTTCTCCCTTGACCCAATCAAACAAAATTCTGACTGCTATCCAACCAGTCAAGAGCCACCTAGTTCAATATTTGTATTCCCCACATTGGGCTTTACTCACATCAATCTGTCTTGTGTTTTCCCCATCTATATGATCTAGTAGAGGCCGCCATGCCCCACTGGATTTTCTAGTATGCTTACTGTAGCCATTTACTTTTACAAACAAACCAAGTGCAACATTTCTCCCCATCAATACTGCTCCCCTTCCTGGATCCTCCACTTTCTGACACCGTGCTTCTTATTTTTCCTGTTCCCTCATTTTTACTCAGTTATGTAAGGCATTTCGTGGTTCCTCTGATCAGCCTATGTAAACATTTGGGTTGGTCTTATTTCTTTCATTGAGCTGGGCAACCTGCAAGGAGAAGGATTCTGTCTTCTTTCCTCCTAGATCCATACACGGCCTTATTAACTGCTCCACACACTGTCTTCATCAGTGAGATTTTAGGATCTACTCAAAACACATTCCTGTGGTTAACAGATTATCAGTCCTTCGAGTTTACGCGTGTTCCAGAGTTTACCTCATTTGTGGTATTAAAAAACACAACCCATTGCCGTCAAGTCGGTAAAAAAATAAGTAAATACATTGTGGGCCTTCTATATACTAGATTTGAAATATGCAATAGAAATCAAGGACTATGCCCCAAGTCAGTATATTCCTAATTAGCATGTTTCTTACTACACACAATTTATATTTTGAGAATTATTTGCCTCAGGAAAAGTCATTCATTCATTCCACAAATATTAGCTAAGAAATTGCTGAGTCATGCAGTGTGTTAGGTGGTAGGGACGCAAAGATTTCCTCAAGGAATTCATGACAGACATATTTGTAACTATTAATTGCAATGTAATATGCCACTTCAATCACGGAGGTATTAACCAGGGTTAACCAGTTGTTGTCGAGTTAACTCTGACTTACCAGTGGACCCAAACTTCCAACTTTTCAGTTAGCAGCTGAGCTCATTAATGGTTTGCACCACCCAGGGACTCCATGAACAGGGGTTACTGGAAGACAATTGTGGTTCTCAGAAGTGTCAAGAAAAGATGTATAAAAAAGAGGTGTCATTTAAACAGAGACTCCCTGGACAAATGGGAACATACTGAATGGACAAGTGATTAAAGGCATTGAAGGCAACAGAAAAAGGCATAAAAATTATTCAAATTTCATCAACACGACAAACTAACATCTTGAAACAAGTAATCCCCGTGAGAATGTCCCTACAGCAATGTGCCTGGTGACTATGGGATAAATAATTAGGTGTACTTCCAGTTTTCTTAGGTTCAGTTTATATAAATACTAAAACCAGATCACTGGATTGCTGATTCTGGCTGTTTTTCAAATTCCTGAAAATTACATTTAATAAATTGCAGACCTTTTGCATCCCTGCCCTGATCATTCCAGTTCCATTAGCATTGTTCTCTTTAGGCATTTGTAATATTTTCAGCACTAGATATCCCAGGTCCTATCTGGGAAAACTAAGCTAATAACACTGTTATGCCATTTATCAAGAGATGGAGAATTAGTTTCATCCACCATGCATCTTTGTACGTTTTACCTGTTCCCTCATTGCTTCAATATTTCAACGTTTCTTAATGAGCATCCCATTGGTGAGCAAACTACCTGAGGAGTCAGTCTTCCTGGCTCAGATTCTAACTGCCACTCACTGGCCTTGTGATTTGGGAAAGTCATTTAATCAATTTGAATCTCTTTTGCTTCAACTGTAAAATAGGGACAATAATAGTACTTGCCTCATAGTGGCTTTTGGGAGAATGCCTTAGTTTCTTAGTGCTGCTATCGGAGAAATACCACCAGTGGGTGGCTTTAACAAGCGGAAATGTATTTTCTCACAGTTTAGGAGGCTAGAAGTCCAAATTCAAGGTGTAAGATCTAGGAGAAGGCTCTCTCAGTCCGTACTCGGGAGAAATTCTTGTCTCAGCTTCTCTAGCATTCTTGGCTTTCCTTGGAGACCTCCATGTGGCATCTGTCTTTACCCCATTTGTGCTTCTTGCTTTTGTGCCTAAATTACTCCTTGTGTATCTCAAAAAGTGATTGGTTTGCTATGCACCCTACATTAATACAGCTTCATTAGTATAACAAAGAAAATCATATTCCCAGATGGAATTATATCCACCTAAACCCAAAAAACCCAGTGCCATCTGTATATCAAAAATCAAACCCTTTGTGGTCGAGTTGATTCCTACTCATAGTGACCCTATAAGACAAAGTACAACTGTCCCATAGGGTTTCCAAGGAGTGACTGGTGAAATTGAACTGCCCACCTTTTAGTTAGCAGCCAAGATCTTAACTGCCTGTGCCACCAGGTCTCCATCCACATGTATAGGGATTAGGTTAAGATTTATACTTTTTTTTTTGGGCGGGGGGGGAGGTAGGGACACAAATTCAATCCATAACAGAATACAGCCAGAGTTTGTTTATATAAAGTTCTTAGAACCTTGCGTGAAACCCAGAAAGTGCTCAATGTTTTTATTTTTTTTTTAAATTAAAGCAAACAATATAGTTATTTTTGCAAGACTAAAATCCTTATATTAACCTATCAGACTTTATGAACAAGGAGTTTTTTATAAACTCTAAATAATTCAATGTCAATGTTGAACAGACACTAGTCCCACTCAGATGAAGGTTGTGCTACCGATGAACATTTAACAAGAAGTTTTGGTTTAATCTATGTCTTCCTGACCTCTTCACAATCCTGATATCCCTGCCCTGGCAAATATGGGATCCATTTATATGGAGTACCTCAACCCTTAAAGCTGTTGTCCTGTCAATGCTGGCGTGACATGCAAATCCAGAGGAAAGCATGGAGAAGAACACTTAGACTGGGTGTCAGGGGACAGGAAACAGTCCTGATTCTGCCCTGGAAAATCTCTGCCATCTTGGGCAGAGCAATTAGCCTCCATAGTTTGTTTTTTCATTCGTCAAATGAAGAGCTGAATTCAACAATAACCACAACTATACAACTCTTCTTTCATGAGTGCCTTATGTGCGGCAGGCAGCACACTATTTGTTTTATATGAACTATTTCTAACCCTCATAGCAACTATAACTATAGTTATACATAAATGTTGTTATAGTTACCCCAACTTAAGAGATGAAGAAAAAGGACTACAGACAAGTTAAGAGCCTTGGTCAAGGTCACCCTGCTAGTAAGCGAAATTCAAACCCAGGGCTTTCTGCCAGTGAAGAACTTCTGCTTCCACCATAGGTATGACTCACTAAGAAGCTTTCCAATTCTGAAACACAGCATCATCTCTGACAGGTAACATTTGAGAAATGTTTCCATTTTCCAGTAAAGATTCTTCCACATGCAGTCCATCCACCCTTCTTTCCAGTCAAATTTTATCAGAGATCATTTCTTACCACCTCTCTCAGAGTTTGGCCTCATCCATATTTTCTTTTGAAATTTTCAGTGCTAACTGTCCCTGAAGAGATAACATCTAGGTTTTTTTGTGGTTGCTGCTGTTTTTGTGTCTGATTCTGTGGTACGTTGACCTCCTTTGGGCAAGCCTAGTTTTGCTGGGCTGTGTGACGCCGTTGACTGCACATCACGCTCTCCACCTGGAGCTTTGTCCATCAGGGGCTGCCTGGGCACTGGATTCCATTTATGGCAGCTTCTGGTTCTTTCCGGCCAATGCATATTTTATTGCATGCAGCCTTCTGAGTTGCTGACCATCTGTCCGCTTCAGGCCCTACAAACATCCACTTCATCAGCTCCTTCATCGGCTCAATTTTCAGAAACATTTCGTCCTTCAAAATCCAGTGGGGACTTTGTATTCCCTTTTAAACTCATCAGACTTCTAACACTACTCCTGTCCACGAATGAAGCCTGCCCTAGACTGAGGCCCAGGCTGTGCAACATGAAGGCCCCTTCACTCGAAGTTTCCTTTTCCTCAGAGTTTGTTTTCTGCCCTGGGCCTGTTTCATAAATGACAAATTTTCTCATCTTCTAAGCTCTCTCATATATTCAGACTTTCTGGGATAAAAGTGAAATGATTTTTGCAGAATGTAATTTTACGAGAAGAGTTAGAGGTCACAAACATTGAAACCTCTATGCCTCCTGGACCATTTCTAATCTGATCTCTGGAGAGAATAGAGATTATTATTGCATCAGTAACAAACATCAGTCTGAACTAGAAGCTGGGGATGATTATTTAAAAAGAAAGCATAAGTGTAAATATACTAAGTAGTTACTGTCCAAACAACCTGGTCACCAATGATCTATATGAATTTTCTGCCAGTACTTCTCTCTCAAGGCAGTATGAGATTGCTATGACTTATGATCTATTCACAGTGATAACCAACACACAGGACAGGTTACACAGTTATTTAGGAGTCTTTCACTGCTCCTTCTACCCCTGTTCAGCTGTTGCTGTTCAACACTCCAGCACACCCTTGTCAGCTTGGAGTTTGACATAGTTGAGAACAGTGCTCACTTCCATTTTTGTCCAGGTATTAGAAGAACATGATACACATTGTTGTCTCTGCTTGCTGACATGAATCCATGTAGCTCTACTCAGGGTGTTTTTATACTGCTAAATTTAATTTTTCTATAATTCTGAGAGAATTTGAAGCAACTTTATCAAAAAGACATAGTCAAGTGTGGATAAAGTTAATGAAATAGGAGCAGAAAATCAGAACCCAAGCAAAAAGAAAGAAGCTACGCAGAAAATGGCAATGGTTTCACGTCAACATTATGTCCTTGCTTTGTCTTGGTGGTGTTTTAAACCAAAGCTTGCTTAAAAGAAACAGTCACTTTAAAACACAAAGTCAATTTGATGGAAAATTGTCAAGAAGTTGCCCACGGTGCATTTCAATGGCACCTTTGTGATACTAAATGTGAGAAATGGCTTTTCAAATTTATTGCCCAAGTAATTTTATGTACTCAAATTTGTGGTTTCCTTCTTTCTGATATTGACATGTGTAGAGCATAATTTGAGCTTATGAGAACCTTAAACAGACCAAATGTCTATTGCAATTAATTGAAAAAATAGGGGACTTACATTCCCCTCATTTCAGAGATGAGAAAACTCCTCTGTAAGTGGAAGTAACTGGCACAAAGCTAGTAAAGTGACAAAGGTGGGACTAGAGCACAGGTTTCTTCACACTAACTAACCTGAATATATTTTGCTAATATTTTTGTTTTATCTATGCTTCTTGGAAATTTCCACTTCCTTTTCCCCTTCAACCTGTTGCAGTCTGAAGGGATAAATATCACAACACATGCAATTACATGCAACACATATAATGTGTATATTGTACTTGGGTGCCCAGGAAGGAAAATGCCATGGATTGTTTGGTACCATTAGCCCAGATCTACTCCAGCAATGACCTGCACACAATGAGGAAATATGCTCACTGTGACAATAGAGTAAAAAGCAAAACTCAATCAACCAATCTAACAAATGAACAAAAGCCATTCAGTTCTACTCTTGCATTTACAATCTCTCTGGATATCAGTTTTTAATTCATAAAATATCCAACAAGAATTGTGAAGAATAAATGAGATAATATATGTGAAAGCATTTTTTTAACTGTAAAGCAAATCAGATAAACTATTTTTGCTAATTTCTTTCTTTTTTTTTTTTTTTTTGCATTTATTACACAATTATAGGCTTGGGAAACCATGAGTATATCCCAAATCAGCCAAGAGATTGTTAAATTTCAGTAGCTGAAACACACTAAAATTTGATCATTCTGAATTGACAGCAGTTCATCAAAGGCAATAGGAATGTAGAAAATTAAGCATTTATAAACTTCCAGTGAGTTTACTTAATACCATTGGGTCTTCAGTGGGCATGCAGTATATGGTAACAGATGTCGTCATGTCCCACTTAGGTGATGATACTGTAGAACCCAGGAAGTACACCGCCCTCTGTAAAGAGTGGTCTGTACGGCTACACGAGAAATGCTGCTATTTTTATGAGCCTCAGAGCTGAACAGCTCTTTTGGGAACAATTCTAGGGCCTGGATAGATTATTTTACCAACATCATTCAGAATTATTTTATTTAAAAACAACAGCAAAGCTAGATATAGGCAGGGCAACAATGCAACAGAAAGGAACAACACATGCCCAGTCTCAACAATGATGATAATGATAGCTAGGATTTAAAGTACCATGTTCCAGGCTTCCAATTATTAATGGATGTTTGCAGCTGTTTCTTTTCATTTTGAGTCATGCCACATTAGCAAATGAAGGCCCCGAAAGTATGACTCCATCCACATAATTAAGCTCTACTTTGAGGAGGCAGGTCTTCCCCACTAGTCTTTTGAGTGCCTTCCAACCTGAGAGGCATATCATCAAACAACACTCCATTGTTATTCCTAAGGTTTACATTGGCTAAATCTTTTCAGAAGTAGACTGCCAAGTTCTTCTTCCTAGTCTGTCTTAGTCTAGAAGCTCAGCTGAAACCTGTCCGCCATGGGTGACCCTGCTGGTATTTGAATACTTGTGGCATAGCTTCCAGCACCACTGCAAGACGCAAGTCCCCACAGTACGACAAACTGACAGACACGTGGGGGCCATTTTGAATCAGATAAACATATGGTCTACTATGCAGGGAATGACAACTTGAAGAGGAATTGCTTTGCATTCAGTGATAGGACAATATCCATATGCTTATAAGGAAGACCAGTTAATATGGCTATTATTAAAATTCACTCACCAAACACTAAGGCCAAAGATGAAGAAATTGAAGATTTTTACCACCTTTTGCCATCTGAAATTGATCGAACATGCAATCAAGATGCACCGATAATTACTGGTGATTGTAACGTGGAAGTTGGAAACAAACAAGAATCAGTAGTAGGGAAATATAGCCTTGGTGATAGAAACAAGGCCGAAGATCGTATGATAGAATTTTGCAAGACCAATGACTTCTCCATTGCAAATACCTCTTTTCACCAACATAAACAGTGACTATACACGTGGAGCTTGCCAGATGGAACACGCAGGAATCAAATTGACTACATCTGTGGAAAGAGATGATGGAAAAGCTCAGTATCATCAGTCAGAAACAATGCCAGGGGCCGACTGCAGAACAGACCATCAATTGCTCATATGCAAGTTCAAGCCGAAACTGAAGAAAATCAGAGCAATTCCATGAGAACCAAAATATTCCACCTGAATTTAGAGACCCCCTCAAGAAAAGAGTTGACACATTGAACACTAATGACAGAAGACCAGATGAGTTGTGGAATGACATCAAGGATATCATACATGAAGAAAGCAAGAGGAATGTAATTAATGCCACTGGATTGAACACTTGAGAATAGTTAAAATGGCAAACTTTAAAATACTAAAAATATGATAACGGTACTTGATAAACCAATTCTCTAAGGCCCGACTAGTACTGACCCTCTCTGAGACTAGGTCCTGAGAAGAGAGATCTGGCTTTGGCTCTCTGAAAGTGAATTTAGTACAGTGATGAGCGTGTCACAGTGAAGCAGAATCTGCTGCTGCTGCTCTTGCTGCTGGTGATCATGAGGCCTTTTCCACTTTCTGAGCTAAACAAGCTTGTCACAAATAAAGTGTAGTGTAAGGCAGTGTCTTAGTCATCTAGTGCTGTTATAACAGAAATACCACACGCGGATGGCTTTAACAAAGAGAAGTTTATTCCTTCATAGTCCAGTAGGCTCGAAGTCCGAATTCGAGGTGCCAGCTCCAGGGACAGGCTTTCTCTCTCTGTCAGCTCTAGAGGAAGGTCCTTGTCATCACTTTCCCTTGGTCTGGGAGCATCTCAGTACAGGAACCTCAGTTTCAAAGGACACGCTCCGCTTCTGGCGCTGCTTTCTTGGTGGTATGAGGTTCCCAACTCTCTGCTAGCTTCCCTTTCCTTTTATCTCTTGAGAGATAAAAGTGGTGTGGCCCACACTCCAGGGAAACTTCCTTTACATTGGATCAGGGATATGACCTGGTAAGGCTGTTACAATCCCACTCTAATCCTCTTTAACATAAAATTACAATCACAAAATGGAGGCCAACCACAGAATACTGGGAATCACGGCCTACCGAAGTTAATACACACATTTGGGGGGTGGGGGCATAATTCAATCCATGACAGGCAGTATCTCAGTAATCTTCTGTCTCCTGTCCATCAAGCTCAAAAGTAACCCAAGATTGAGGGCAATGGCTCATGACCCAAACCCAGGTTCTGCTGCTAAAATATCTCCATCCAAACGTTTAATTGGAGGACACTGGGATATGTCAAAATCAACAGGAATAAAACATTCACCCTATTCCCAGCTATTGAGTCAACAAAACTTCAGTGGGGTCAACACTGCCTATTATTCAAGAAACAAGCATTGCCTCACATGCAAACATCAGCATATGTCCTACTGAAAACCGCTGACACACAGGCATGTGTGCCATGCACATTCATGCACATGGACACAAATACACACACAATCATTGAACAATGACAGCTGTTGCTACTGAAATGGTTGATGACACATCAGACCCTCTTATGATCAAGATTTTTTCCTTATGCACTGGCCAACTGGGGTGACTATGAAAAGGAAACCGAATCTGACCTTTTTTCTCTACTTGGATTCAATTTTTCTTAAAAAAGAAACAAATATATATATAAAAAAAAGTACTTATCTTGGATGCTAAGGATTTTCACTGTAACTGTCAAAAAGATATGAAAATGCCCAGAGTTAAAATATACTGTGTCTGTCAGTCTAAGGAAGATCACAAATATTAATGCACTAACATTGAAAACACTTGGTTTTTAAAAATCTAAAACATGTCATTCTATAGGCCAATGATGTTAAGCCATAATAAGGGATAAAGGAGCCTTTGGCCGTGCTTACACTTTTACACCGCTTAACCTTGAATGCTCGGTCTGGTCAGCCTGCTTGATTTCTGCTACTAGTTAACAAACTGGAACATTACAGCTGGAGAAATCAAACCCATCTTTGATTGTCATCCCTGCTAAAGCCTCCAAATGCCTCTTTATGACAAGCTTAGATTTGTATTGGTTGGCAGCAATTTCCTGGTCGTAATTTTACATGTTTTAAGATATACAATTACAAGAAACTGCACTACACAATATTATTATGAAAAATCCAAAGTACAAAACAGATCACCTTGAGGTGGACCTGGAATAATAAGCACAGAAGATCAAAACAGTGTTAGATGTGGGCAGGGCATGATGAGAATAATAGCTCCAAGGACAATGACAGCTTTTATAAATGTCCGCACTCACTGCACATTGCCAGCATTCTTCTCATTTACTCTTCATAGCCACCTGGTAAAGCAGTGTTGTTATTACTCCCATTTCACAGGTGAGAATATTGCAGCTTAGAAATGTAATACTTGCCCGAAGACACACGTGATACGTGAATCCAGGGATCTCACGTACCCAGTGCTTTTGCTCCATCAGGGTAGTTGGCTTTCCTATAACACACCACAGCTTTTCACACCTTCCTTCAGGCCTGTAAGTGTGTGCATGGGCTAGAAGTCCAGTTACCCCCTTTTCTACAATTACTCAAAGCCCAAGTCAAATACACTGTCTTTTACTTAAGTGTCTCAAAAGACCTCAAGCAACGTTAGCTATTCTGTTCTTTATGTTCCCACAGAATCTTATAGGTGCTTTGACGATATGTCTGGAACATAAGGTGATAGAAGTGAGTGCCATGGAATGAAGCTGGAATGCTATGCGTCATGGATTGAATTATGCCCCACCAAAAATGTGTGTATCAGTTTGGCTGGGCCATGAGTCCCGGTATTGTGTGGTCGTCCTCCATTTTGTGATTGTAATTTTATGTTAAAGCAGATTAGGGTGGGATTATAACACCCTTACCCAGGTCACATTCCTGATCCAGTGTAAAGGGAGTTTCCCTGGAGTGTGGCCTGCATCACCTTTTATTTCCCAAGAGATAAAAAGGAAAAGGAAGCAAGTAGAGAGTTGAGGACCTCATACCACCAAAAAAGCAGCACCAGCAGCAGAGCCAGTCCTTTGGACCCGGGGTCCCTGCGCCTCAGAAGCTCCTCAACCAGGGGAAGATTGAGGACAAGAATCTTTCTCGAGAGCCAACTGAGAGGGAAAGCCTTCTGCTGGAGCCAATGCCCTGAATTTGGACTTTTAGCCTACTTTACTATGAAGAAATAAATTTCTCTTTGTTAAAGCCATCCACTTTGGTATGTCTGTTGTAGTAGCACTAGATGACTAAGGTTAGGTAGCAAAGGACTTTCTACACAAAATTTATTGTGTAGTAAATGAGAGAGCTGGATGGGTTTATTGTGCAGTAAATGAGCATTGGATGGATTTTAAACTCTGGAGTATCACGATAAGATTACATTGAGAGACAAATATCCTTAATTTTAATAGAGAAAATCATACTTCTTAATTCTTGCTTTCTTATATAGTTACAGAACTTTTTTTTTTTTTTGTAAAGGGCCAGAAAGTAAATATTTCAGGCTTTGTGGAAGATGCACAGTTTCTGTCTTGAGGGCTACTGAGTGTAGTTTGCCAACCCCTGACCTAATAGAATAAATTTTCCAAATCTTGCATTTGTTTGCTTATGTGGACATGCCCAAATAATTATTTTTATAAGAAATGGATTTAGGTATTTTTGTACTATAATTCATTAGATGCATATACGTATAACTTCTTTGTTACAGTTTTTATAAATAGCTTCCTTGTACAGGAAATATACTAAAAACCCATCCTTTGCTGTTGAAAAAATAAAACAGACCAATGTTCATGGTATTGAAGAAGTGAGGCAAGGGTCTCTCATATGGCAAACATGACATTTCAGGGGAGCCTCAACTCCTGGGGGCTGGGGCCTATGTCTGTAGAAGTCATCAGCCCAGTAACAGAAACTGACAGCAGTTTCATTTTATAAAAAGAAACAAGAAAAAAAAAAAAAACTGCACATGGGAAATGTTGCAGCTGAGATAGAGAAGAAAAGGGGACTGAGCCCCTAGGCAAGGAACCTTGCAACATCCGAAAGCTTGGCTAGTGACATAAAACCCCCATCCTAAAAGTGCGATAAAGAGCGAGCAAACAATGTACTTTTCCGTAAGATGTTTTTCAGAATGACCAGCCCGATCTGGTCCCTGGAGCATGCGCAGACATTGGCAAGGTGACTGACGGATGACCTCTGCCTGATGCAAGTACCTGCGACAGGAATCAAACTGGTGCCTCAGGGGGACTGTGCAGGCGTGATACCCCATAATAAGTCCTGCCACCCAGTCCCAGGAGCCTTTACTGTGGGTTCCATCTTGAATTCCAGATGTGCTTGCAGCCTAATTTAGTATGCACTGCCATTCTGAGAAGTACCCGCCCCTTGAAAGAAACCTACTAAATATTCATTACTCTATTATCCTCACCAAACTCATCTAAGCCCCAGAACAACCTTTGTTCAAGGGAACAGAGGCTAGCATTCTAGGTCCCTCTCTGTTCCTTGCTCGCGAGCCTTTACTCTCTTTCTGTCACTAATAAACCTTTGCTCCTATGGAACCTCTGAGCTTCTCCTGGCCATTTTTGGTCAGTAGAAGGCAAGAACCTAAGAAGGGCTTAGTCCCAAGCTGGGAAGCCTTGGCCTACAACACAGCCACCAGGATGTGGTTGCCATTTTCTCTGTTCCTTTACCTCTCCAAGTAGGGATTGCTGGTTGACCATTCTTATCCATCTCATCTCCCAGGAAGATTTCAACCCCCCTAATTCCACACCCCACTACAGGCAAACAACTGCCATATATTGTAAGGAAATATCAGGGCTGTTTTTCTTGCAGTGGCTCAAAGAATCAGATGCCCTTTTGTGCACACATTATATACAGCAAAACCTGCGAGAGCCGGAACTCAATGGGACTGCTTTGTTTTTCCATGTCTCACAAGTTTTCCACCTTCAACAGTCTTATCAATTTTCTGTCACTCTCTATTAGTTGAAAATGTTTGAGTTTACTTTCCCTGACGGGTTTCCGCCTTACGCATGTTCCAGCTTTCGCAGGTTCCAGCTTTCGCAGGTTACTCTGTGTATGTTAGAAAGAATGAAAGGACAAGAGAACGAATTTGTATTTCCCACTTTAGAGCAGTCATTGAAATAGGCATTTTACCTGTATTTACTTATCTTCTTCTCCCAACAATGTTGTGAGTTTGCTACTCTTCTCCCAAGCTTATAGGTCATGAATTTGGCCCTCAGAGATCTTCAAGGTCATACAGCTGGGATGATGGCTGAGTACAAGATTTGAATCACATACTCTGAAGCCTGTATCCTTTCCACATCAGATTCTTTTACTGACACGCTTACCAAATCTCTTCTCTCAAACTCAGCACACTATCCATCAACTCTAAGGCACACAGAATCTCCAGCACTCAGTTTCACACTGTTGTTGATTCTTCAGCAAGAAACTCCCTCTTTGCTGTCTCCTGTGGCCAAGTACCCTGAGCACAAGGAAGTCACTGGAGAGAGCCAGGTGGGGAGTTTCTCTGGAGGCTTCTCCATGTGGAGGCTCAGAACCGGGGACATGGCAGGGGGCGGGGGAAGTTTGGGGGCAACCAGAGTGTCAGGCAGCTGAAACGGATGAGGCAGCCCACCACCTATGTAAACAGAGCAGGGTGCTGGGGCCGATGGAACCCTGGGATGTGAGCCTACCCACAGAGCCGCCAAGTCTAGACTCCAGATGTGTGCTCACTGTTACCAGGCCAAGTCAGATCCAGCGGGTAAATATTTCTACCAGATGACAGTGGGCTCCGTTACAGCAATGATGACAAAGGACAAAAATAGGAACAGAAGGAATACTGGGCACTGTTGCTCCTTGGGAGAGGTCACACACACACACACACTCAAGTATTTCTGTAGTTCTTCAAGATGTTATTAAGTCAGTAGGTTATATACATCCTTACATTTTCTTGCTCTGTTGAAATTGTTCCAAGATGAATGGAAGGCTATTTAAGTAAATGAGACACTTAAAGTGAGCTGAAACTGGGTGTATGCAGAGGTCACAAACAATTTACCTTCTGATTTTTGCCCTTTAGAGACATTGAGAGCTGAGAAAAAGACAAAGTAAGTTTAAAAACTTTTTTTTTAAGAACTCGGGGTAATGAAACCAATTTATTTTGAGGTGAGAGTGTAACAATTTTTTACAGAACCAGTATACCCTGCCTCACAAAAATCTACACATAGGTCTGTCTTCTAGCTTTCCTCACCCCAGATGTTTGCCACCGTCTCCCACAGCAGCCTCCCAAGAGAATCATCCACTTTGTGCCTCAACTATAGCTAGCCCCAATGATGCCATGTTGTTGTTGTTGTTGTCAGGTGCTGTCAAGTCAGCTCCAGCTTTTAGCAACCTTGTGTACAACAGAACAAAACACTGCCTGGTGCTGTGCCATGCTCACAATCATTGTTATGCTTGAGCCCATTGTTGCAGCCACTGTGTCAATCAATCTCATTAAGGGCCTTCCTCTTCCTCATTGACCCAGTACTTTACCAAGCAAAATGTCATATGCTCTTCTCAAATGTAAGTTTTTATGTCTGCCTCCAGCAATTGGAAGGAAAGAGCATAGGTTTTCAATAATTCCAGAGTTGTAACATCTCTTTGCTTGAAATATATTGCCACCTAGGAGGAGGTAAGGTTTCACTTCCTTGTGAAATTACAGCCTTCCGTATGTCAGGGATAGAAACTGGGAATGAACGAAATGCCAGGTTTTTTTTTTCCTATGAGCTCCCTCATTCAACCTAGAATGCCCCAAGTGGCATTCCGGTAATATTATAGTCTCTTTCACTTTTTGGTTACTCACTTCTTATGGACAAAATAGACACAGACCTGAAATTTAGATCAGTCTGTTTATATCAAAACAGATAGCTAGGGAAGAAAATCACCACTTACCAATGAGTTTTTTTTTTTCCTCAAACACTTCACTTATTTTACCCCCTGTGATCTTCACAGCAGCCCTAAGAGTTAAGTATATTATAGAACTCATGACTTCTACAAAGTCAAAGAGATGGTCACTGGCAGAGACAGGATTTGAACACACTTCTGCTTGATTCTGGGGGAAATCTAATATATCCTGAGAA
This sequence comes from Elephas maximus indicus, assembly GCF_024166365.1. NCBI lineage: Eukaryota > Metazoa > Chordata > Mammalia > Proboscidea > Elephantidae > Elephas > Elephas maximus. Next base: position 17,148,479 of record NC_064830.1, read on the forward strand.
AAGGATTGGGGTACAACAAAAGTGATACCAATCCAGCCCCTGGCTAAAAATAGAATTCTGTTTTATTTCCAAAACATAAAATCTCTAATATAATTTGAGGAGACCATAATTAGGTGTGACGTCTGTTTCTACATTCATTTTGAGGTTGAAATTAAAATTCATAATACATAGAATTTTGGCCAAAAGCTAACAAAACAAAATAAATACTATTTGGGTTTAGTAGATTTAGTGTGGTCACAAGACCCTCTGGTCATGGCTGGCTAAATCATAGACTTAAATTTAATGTAAGTACCCAAGTTAAACATGTGTTAATGTATCTGAGCCTTTATAATGTCTTGAGGTCATTATTATAGATCCTCAATTACTATTATATAATGTTATAATCTCTAAAATTCATTTATTTAAAGTTTCCACTATTCAGTGCTATAGATAGAACTGTGTGCCCCCAAATTATGTATCAAAATCCTAACCCCTATACTTGTAAATATGACCCTGTTCAGAAATAGGGATGCTCTTGTGTTACATTAATGAGATCACACCAGTGGAGGATGGGTCCTAAACATAATCACTTTTGAGTTATTAAAAAGAGCAGAATAGAGAGAGACATACCAAAAAAAAAAAAAAAAAATCCAGTGCCGTCGAGTCGATTCTGACTCATAGTGACCCTATAGGACAGAGTAGAATTGTCCCATAGAGTTTCCAAGGAGTGCCTGATGGATTCGAACTGCTGACCCTTTGGTTAGCAGCTGTAGCACTTAACCACTATGCCACAAGGGAGACACATACACAGGGGGAAACAGACACCAAGGAACTCCCAGGAACTCTCAGGCTACCGGGAAGGACTTCCCCCTGAATTCAGACTTTAAGACTCCAGAACTGTGAGAAAATAGATTTCTGTTCTTTAAAGCCACTGACTTGTGATATTTCTGTTATGGAAGCACTATAGTTACTAAGACATTTGGATACTTAAAGAAATGGGATGCATGATATCAACTGTTTCTGTATTTATGAAAGAGAAATTTTGAGTCTTATTTACCCAAATAGTGAGAAGGAAATAGAGACTCTCTATATGATTCTATCCTTGATCTTTTTCTCTTAACGTCTCTCATCATCAGAGATCTCACTCACTCTCATGATTCCAATCACCAGTTCTATGGAGTAAAGATCCATGATTATACCTTAGTTCAAAATATGCTTCATACTACCACCTGACGCTTCTGTATACCTCCAGACACTTCATCCAAGACCAACAAGCTAAACCCTTGACCTTCCTTCCTTGATTCTATTCCTCTATGCTTGCTGCCTCTGTCCTGGCACTCTCTTCTGTCAGTCACCAAGACAGGAAAAATTAGAGTCATGGTTGAATAACTATTAGCTCTCCCCTTCATCCATTGGCAATTTCCAAATCACATATCCCACCACCTCCATTCCCTGTATATTTTCCATTCTTTCCATTTTCAATGCCACCATCACTCTTTGGGCTGTATTAGCTACTTACTACCTGTTCTTCCATTTTCTGCCTTTCCATGCCCTCTTTACTTCATATTCTCCTGTAATTAAAATACTTTTACCCCTCCATTAAAACCTTTCAAGAGTTTTCCATTTTTCTCAGTACATGGGGAAAAACCTCAACAGAGCTGTTAAGACCTTACATGAGCCAGGCCCTACTGACATCCCCTGTCTCAATTCCTATGCTGCAGCCACAAAGGCTTTCTTTTAGTTGCTTGCACCTGTATGTTTCCTGCCTCCTCAGGGACTTTGTCCATGTTATTTCCTCTACCTGGAATATGCTTCTCTACTCTCTTGACACAGGTAACCACTGCTCATCCTTCGACTCTTACTCAATTGCACCTGCCTGAGAAAACCTTTCCTGTGTTACCTGCTTAGGTCAGAGACTAATTTTACACACTTGCACAGTGCTATGATCGTCTTCTCACTTACCTCAATTACAATTGTACATGTACCCATGTTGTTGTTCTTTGATTAATATGGGTCTCCTTCAGTATATTATAAGCTACACAAGAGAAGAATATCTTACCTGATCCTGCTTACCAGTATAGCCACAATTTCTACCCTATCCTGATCCACTCTAATACGTAACAAATGCTCAGGAACTATTTCCGGGAGCTAGAGGGAAAAATGGTAAACGTAGAGACCCAAAACCCATTGCTGTCGAGTCGATTCCGACTCATAGCAACCCCATAGGACAGAGTAGAACTGCCCCATAGAGTTTCCAAGGAGCGCCTGGTGGATTCGAACTGCCAACCTCTTGGTTAGCAGCCATAGCACTTAAACCACTACACCACCAGGGTTTCCAAAGGTAGAGAAGCAAGACTTATCAGTTTTCTATTGCTATGTAACAGACTACCCCAGTCATGGTGGATTAAAACAACACAATGTCCATTCATCGGGAGTCTGTCAAGTTTTAGCTAGGTCCTCTGCTCAGATCCTCGCGAGGCTGATCTCAGGGTCAGCAGCTACATCTGTATCTGGAGGCTTGATTAGGGAAAAAATTGCTTTGTTCCTGGCTGCCAGCTGGGGACCACTTCCAACTTCTAAGAGGTTGCTCTCTGGTCATTGTCCCCCAGTCCATAGCTCCTCTCACATTTCCAACCTCTTTGACTTTAGAAAGGGCCAGTTCATTTTAAGGGATCACCTAATTAAGTCAGGCCCACCTAGATAATATCCGTTTTCATTAACTCAAAGCCAGTTGATTAGTAGCCTAATCATAGGAATGATATCCCATCATCTTCACTGATTCTGCCAACAATAATAGGAAGGGAATTATACGGGTCCGCACACCAGTAGGTGGAAATCTTGAGTGCCATCTTGGAATTCTGCTTACCACAGGAGGACACAAGGTTTGACAACTATGTAGAAAAAAGCATCAACCTTTTTAGAGGCAGGATGTTGGTTAAGATGGCAAACTTTAGAATCACAATACTCAGCCATGTGTTGGTTTGAAGATGGTGAACAAGCTGTTTAGCCTTTCTAACTCTTACTTTCCAAATGTGTAAGATTTTAACAATAATAATACCTACTTTAATGGTTGTTGGGATAAGTTAAATGACTGAATGCACAAACTGCTCTGAGTCCTATCCCTGGGACATAAAAACTGTTCAACAAATGGTAACTATAACTACTGGGGTCCTTCAGTATGGTGTACTTGTGGTTACAATGGTTACAGTATTTGAAATCCAGATCTTTCCCAGAATACCTAGAACATCTGATCTCCAAATTTAGAGATGTGACATCTAATAAGCAATATATTTCTGGGAAAAAAAAAAAATCCACTTGGAAACAGAAAGCTGAGGGGAAGACACTTGTTTGTAACATACAAATCAAATTCAGGCCCAGTAAACGAAAAACCATGCTGCCATCAAGTTGATTCAGACTCATGGCAGACCATGTGTTACAGAATATACTATGACATAGGTTTTCTTGGCTGTAATCTGTAAGCCAATCACCAGGCCTTTCTTCTGTGGCACCAGTGGGTGGGTTCAAACCACCAACCTTTGATTAATAGTCCAGCACAAACTATTTGCACCACCCAGGGACCCCATAGCTACCCTATAAGTTCTGAGTAATATATACTGCAGATGTGACTACGATAACATAAAAGAGACTGATTTGACAAACTATCTCTATTTTCATTTATACCAAGTTATAGTTATCTCCTCCTAAACCAAAGTTAATAACATTTCTCATTTAACATGCCCCCAACATCCCACCAGAGTTACTTCTGATGTTTTAAACTCCCATTCTTGCTGATGAGGACTTTCTTTTCAATCTAATTTATTTGAATTCTGTTCTCTCCATTACAATGTAAGAACTTCCCACAGAGTTGATGAGATCACTTCCTGCTGACTCAGCACAATGCAGGTGCTGAGTAAGGATCTGCAGGGCCGCAGGGAAAGGCTGTAATTAAAACTGATTGTTGGATATAATACAAAACCTGGGCAAATGTCACAAGAGACCCAGAGAATCTGAGAGAAAAATTACCTTGCAGCACCACTGGCTTATACCTATGATCCCACTAAAACTTTTCCTTCTAATCTGTTGCTTGCATCTTCTTTGCCATCAATCAGCCTTTCTGGCTGCTGAGTAAAATTTGATCATACCTACATCCTGGAGGAGAGTTCTCACAATCCATGCTTCCAGTGGTAGTTCTGGTTTATGAAAAAGGAGATAATATGGAGGTAGAAGACATACTTTTAAACACTAGCATTGCCACTTACTGGCTGGGATTTGTACCTCTTGTGATTCTGTTTCTGCATCTTCAAAATGGGATAACCCCATTAGATGCCCTGCTTGCCTCCCGTCACTTTTGTGGTCTCAAGAGTGAATCTAGAGTGAAAGCTCAAAGTTTTCTCCATGGTTTTTTAAGTCTCTACACGTTAATTCCTCTGAGTCCAATGTCTTAGGCACATACATTCTATTTAGCCTTTATCATTCAATGCAATCACGTCTGGCATTTCAGTTCATCTATTTTACTAAAGATTTGGGTGGATATTTGGAGGCATCACATACTATACTTCATAGTCTTCTTCCATCTGATTAACAATACATCATCCCTCTAAGGAAACCCTGGTGGTGCAGTGGTTAAGAGCTATGGCTGCTAACCAAAAGGTTGGCAGCTTGAATCCACCAGTTACTCCTTGGAAACCCTATGCGGCAGCTCTACTCTGTCCTACAGGGTCACCATGACTCGGAATTGACTTGATGGCAATGAGTTTTGGGTTTTCATCCCTCTGAGCCTTCCTGCCATGGGTTCTCTTTAGGGATCGATGTCCGTTTCCCCAAGCTGGTGCTCCCCTCAAGGATAACAGATGGTCCAAGCAGGCCGCTCTGCTTTTCAGAAATCCTAGAATTCTGATGAATAAGATGATAGTAGTATCTAGTGAGTTATTAAGGCCTTTGGCAGCACTTTGATAATTGTGAAACAATTAACAAATGTCAGAAATAATTAGTATTATTTTGAGCATTGTGGGTCTGGAAATTTTTGCAAGGACAACTTAATGGAATCAGCAGCAGATCTCCTTGAGGGAGTTTGCTCGTGAGAGAAACAAAGGCTTTATGTTAAATCTGCATCTTTCGGCTAAGGACGTTGCACTATTACATGTGTGTTCCTTAAAGAAGTAAGCCTGCAGCTCTAATCCTAGTCATCTTGCAAAAGTGTGTTTATGAAGGGGTCCAGGCTGGAAAGGATGCTGGGTCAACGTCAACACATTTTTACTGAAAAACAAAGCCAAGCATATATTTGACTACTTCTTTTCTATTCTACTAGTATTGTGGGGGAAAAAAAAAACCCAAAAACCCAAACCCCTTGCCATCGAGTTGATTCTGACTCATAGTGACCCCGTAGGACAGAGTAGAAGTGCCACATAGAGTTTCCAAGGAGCGCCTGGTGGATTTGAACTACTGACTTTTCGGTTAGCAGCTGTAGCACTTAACCACTACACAGCCAGGGTTTCCATTGTGAAAAAGGGATTCAGTAAATATTTATTGCACTAGAGACTATTGAAGATATTTTAGTATTCTTTTGTAATATTTTATGAAATATTTTAGGCATACAAAATAACATAAAGACATAAAGGAAAATACAAACAATGACAAAGCACCTATCAACCACCTTAAGAAATACAATATCACAAGCATATTTGAAGCCCTACTGGTAGCAATCGCAAACTGCATCACCCTTTCTTGCCCATCTCCCTCTCCAGCCCTACCCATAGATAATCACCCAGGGGTGACCACTATCTCAAATTGGATTTTTATTATCATTCCTATGTTTTTGTTTGTTTCATTTACTTTTCCTTATTATGCATATCTTCCTGAGCAATGTATAGGAAAGCTTTCCACACTCTGGCCTGAAGCACATTGGTATGCCTGGAATAGGTTATAGATTGCCAAGTTATTGATCATCTCTGCCTAGTATAATCTTACTGATACACTAAAAAAAAAAAAAAAAAAAAGATAGAAATGACTGCCCTGGGGATTATACGAGAGTTGCTTAGAACACTCATTTGCTACTGCTCGACTTGGCCATTTCTTCTAGAATCCAAGACTCAGAAATTCTTTGCAGGGGGGAGGGTTGTCTCTGTGATTTTCCTCACCCTACATTAAGACCTGACATTTAGACAGTCTTCTTGGATATGAGCTTGAATTTCCTCCCTAAGAACTTAATTACCCCCCTCATCATCCCACGGTAATAGAGAGCGAGCACGTGAGGGAGAAAGATTGATATTTTCTCATTTAAAGCCTCAACCTGTTGGTTGTACATCTCTCCAGAAGAATCTCTAGAACGTGAACTTTCCTGAGCCATGCAGATCAAATGCTCTTAAACCAAAACCCACCGCCATCAAGTCGACTCTAACTCAGCCTTATAGGACAGAGTAGAACTGCCCCATAGAGTTTCCAAGTAGCACCTGGTGGATTTGAACTGCCGACCTCTTGGTTAGCAGCTGTAGCACTTAAGCACTACACCACCAGGGTTTCCCAAATGCTCTTACTGGCAAAAAAAAAAAAAAAATCCAGCCACACTCACCTTTTCCCTGAATCGGTCCATATTACCCAATCTGAACCTGGCCATCTGAAGGTCCATGCATTTCAAAACATAAAAGCCAGTCACATGCACCATCTATTTGAGGCAATTGTCCAGAGCCCTCCACAGAGAAACATCAGTATTTGCTGATAGATCACAGCTGAGTCACTCTCCAGGAATTGCCTCCAAAACCCCCAAACCAAACCCACTACCATTGAGAGGATTCCAACTCATGCTGACCCTATAAGACAGAGTTGAACTGCCCCCATAGAGTTTCCAAGGAGCGCCTGGCAAATTTGAATTGCCGACCTCTTGGTTAGCAGCCATAGCACCTAACCACTATACCACCAGGGTTTCCGGAATTGCCTCAGTTGCCTGCAATTCTAGGAGCTGTCTCATCCAAGGTCATTCCTTGGGGCAGCCCATATCCAATGACTGGTCAATGCAGGGCATGTAAGGGTACAGCTTCCTTGCCTCCAGACCAGGCAACACTGAATACAGGAGCTCCCCGTGGGAATGTCTGAGACCTTGTGCTGACTTCATTTTAGTTCAACTCTTCATTTATTTAATTCTACTTTCTTCATTCTTCCATCAGTATTGATCCCAAGGAAAACCCCAATAAGTTTTCTGCCCTCAAATTTACGTCTCAGAGTCTGTTTCCCAAAGGAACCTAACTATAGCAGTTGGTGCCAGTATTGGTCTGAGGCAGCTAACTCTAAAATGGGATTTTGGAGCTGGGTCACTTGATGGCCAGATGTCAATGAAGGCCCTATCCCTGGAGATGGATGAAGCATGAAGAGACCACACTGAAGCAGAGCTTTTAATGTTTCACTGCAAACTAAGATGGGGCACATCTAAAGGAATGTACTGGGGGTGCAATATCTCAGGCACTTGAAAAACTCAAGGGATGTCATAATTAGAAGGTCAATAGACTCCAGTGGGGATTGCCGAATGCCATTGATGCACTGGAGCAGAAAATTTGAGAATTAGACTCAGAAGCTAATTATTGGAGTAGCAGAAATCTAGAGGAGTTGAATTCTTAACTTCAACAAGGCAACTATGCCAAGGCCAGATCCTTGGTTGGTAAGGCAGACACTGAGACACAGAGTAAGGGCATATAGGTCAATGTACATGAAAACCTTGACTACATAGATCTCTCTAAACCTTCTGGATCAACAGAAGTGGCCCACTCCTCCCTGTCAAAATCAAGTGGTCTCTGCCTTGCAAAACAACAGGTACCCCACCTCACCCTCACCCTTCTCCTACACCCTGATCTATCCCCACCAACCCTCCTAGCCCACACCACAACATGGCTGGGGAAATTCTTAGACTGCTGAAAGAGAAAAGAGACTATACCCTAAAAAGCTACAGAACCTAACCAACATATGTCAGCAGGAGCTAGAAGAGTATGTATGAGACTGGATCCTGAAGGTGTGGACTCAAGGTGAGGGTGAAACATAGAGTAAGCTAAGGGAGAACTCTCCCACGATAGAGGATTGAACACCCTCGCAAGGACCATGGGAGATGGTGCTCACTCCGCTATGATGACTCTTAAAAGGTAAAGAAAGCAATTGCCTGCACTAATGAAGTAGAAATTCCAGAACTTTCCTGGTAAACACAGAAGAAATGATCAAAAGTCTCAGAGAAGTGCAGATGATAAAATGGATAAACTATGTAAGACCAGAACACCTACCAACCAATTAAGTATCATAGGTGGACTTAGAGACACTGTCTTTACAAGCAAGAAGTAATGCCCTGGTGAATGGGGCATCTGTTTCATAGAAAAGTCCAGTGGTAGCTGTTCTCTATAGGCTATGAATGACAGTAGTAAATGCTGATACAGAACTGTGCTCTGATATCAATGTGGATGATAAACCCATTGCTGTCGAATCAATTCCAACTGATAGCAACCCTATAGAACAAAGTAGAACTGCCCTATAGGGTTCCTAAGGAGCAACTGGGAGGTTTGAACAGCCAACCTTTTGGTTAGCAGCCAAACTCTTAACAACTATGCCACCAGGGTTTCCTTGGGGATGATCAAGCCCAAGCCAAGCGTGTTGCCATCGAATTGATTTTGACTCATAGTGACCCTATAGGACAGAGTAGAACTGCCCCATAGGGTTCCAAGGAGCCCCTGGTAGATTTAAACTGCTGACCTTTTGGTTAGCAGGTGTAGCATTTAACCACTGTGTCACCAGGGTTTCCATGGGGATGACAGGATCCCAAAATATCAGAAGCTAGGTGGCAATGCTTAACCATTAGAAGTAAGATGGGTACAATTATTGTAATGTATTGGTTTCCATGGGCTCCTGTATTAAAGCATAAATTTCACAATATACTGGGTCATAAAATAACAACCCTCTTTACGGAATACATTCATTGATGGCAATGCTAGAAGTCAAAAATAAAAGATAATTGGAAAATGCACATATTTTTGGAAATTATGAACCACATTTCTAAATAATCTGTGGATCTCAGGGGAAATCATAATAAAAGTGAGAAAAATTTTACATAAAGATATTTTAAAAACGACTTATTATTTAAAAAGCACATATTGGAAAAGGAAAAAAAAAAAACCCTGAAGATTAATGAGCTAAACATCCATGTCAACAAACTAGAATAAATAACCCAAAGAAAATTGAAAACCTTTTTTTTAAATACAGAAAGCAATGAGATTTTTTAAAAGATCTACACAAAAAAAGGTCAAAAAACACACGAAATTTGACTCATAGAAAAAACGAAAAGGATTAATAAACCTTGGGCAATATTGATCAAGGAGAAGAAGGAAAAAGAGAAGGAGAAAGCACAATCAGAAATGAAAAACTAGAGGATTTATCACTGTTATGGCGATATCAAAAATTGAAATGAAATGAACAAACTCCTGAAAAACTATAACTTATCAGAATTGGCTTAATTAACATAAGTAAATCGAAAACATCGTTTTTCTACAAAGAACATTCTAGTCTCGGATGGCTTCAACAGCAAATTCAACTAATCTTTTTCAAAATCTTCCAGAATAACAAGGGATGGGGAGTAGGGGAGATGTACTCTCCACAACTAAGAGGTTGGAAGAATCTTGATACCAAAACTCAATTAGATCTGTAAAGTAAAGGAAAATTATAGAACAACCTGACATTTGAACAAAAATGCAATCATCCTAAAAAAAAAAAAAAAATTCTTAGCATTCCAAATCCATCAATATAAAAAGAAATTAATACATTATGACCAAAACCAGGAAATTAAAATTGATTTAATATTAAAAATTCAATCAATGTAATTCACCACTTTAACAGGTTGAAGAAAAATAGTATTATTTCAACAAACAGAGAAAACCAATTTGATAAAATTCAATACCGACTCATGATAAAAATTTTAAAAAGTACTTTAAATAAAACAGAATTTGAGGTAACGTTTTTAATTTAATAATAGGCATCAAAACACTACAGAAATGGGACTATCTATGATAAAGCTTTGAAAGCTTTTCTTTTGAGATTGTAAACAAGACAGGATGCTTACTACTCTAACTACTTTAATTCAACACTGCAGCGTTGTTTGGACAGTGTTATTGTTGTTGTTAGGTGCCGTCAAGTCGGTTCTGACTCATAGTGACCCTGTGTATAACAGAACAAAACACTACCTGGTCCTGTGCCATTCTCACAATGGTTGCTGTTATTTGAGCCCAGTGCTATAGCCACCGCATCAGTCCATCTCATCAACAGTAGGATGCCCATATGGATAAAAATTATATTGGATCTCTACTTTACACCATACACAAAAACCACCTTCAGGTATATTATGAACCTCAATGAGAAGGTAAAATTATAAAACATTCAGACGATAATATAAAGCAATATCTTCATGCCTTGAAAATATTGTCATGATTTTATAATAAGAAAAGATTTCTTAAAAAAAAAAAACAAGAAACTATCAGTCATAGAGGAAAAAAAGCAGATTACATTAAATTAAGAAGCTGCCATGCCTTTATCCTAGTCCTTCTTAGACGCTGTCTCTGACACACCCAAGTATCTCTACACTTGTTTCTTAGGTCCAAGATTCCAGTAAAGCCTATGTAATGTTATAACGTGGTATTATAATTTCCACACCTGTCCATTTCACTACATTGTCAGTTCTCTCATGGCAGAAAAATCTGTCCTACTCTTTCCTATACTTGGGAACTCAGTAAAATTTCTGTCACTCAGAAAATGCACAATAAACGTATGGTGAATTAATGTAAACCAAGGACTGGACCTATTGCCATGGTGCACTTATCTGCTCATCTGGCAGAACAGTCATTAGAGCTTAAGCTAGCCCTTGAAATACTTGCAGTCGAAGGGACCCATTTCAAACCTGTGTCTCCAAACTACTGAAGGTGCAGTGTGTATAAAATCGCAGTGCAAAATTTGCTAACCGAGCCCATTGCTTGTTCACCATGTCTTTGTGTTGGAATGCTTCTAACAAAAACACAAATGTAGCTTATGGAAAAATGTGTTTTTATGTTGAAACCTTCTGGGTCTGCATGGAAGTGGTTTGGCTGGGTGCACAGCGTGTGTGTATATTCCCCCGTGAACCACTGGCACACTGTTCGATTGTTGCCTTTAATTGGGCAACAGCTGGTGATAATTTTCTGTGTATGGAGTGAGGGATTTACTGACTGATTCACTCTTTACATTGTGTTTCATTACCTTTGTTTTTGTCCTTTCAGCTTTTGTAATGGGCTATAAAGGAGTGTGAGGCTGGGGAACTAAAAACTAAATATGAGACAGAACCCTGTGATTTGCAAAGAGGGCAAAATGTAATGCTTTTTCCAGGAAAGGCCTTTTTTAAGAAGTATCAAAAAAAAAAAAAAAGAACAGTTTCCATTGAGTTGATTCCAACTAATTGTGAACCCTTATGTACAGAGTAGAATTGCACTCCATTGGGTTTTTAAGGCTGTGACCTTTTGGAAGCCTATCACCAGGCTTATTCGTCCCAAGTTCTCCTGGGTGCGTTTGAACGGCCAACCTTTCAGTTAGTAGTTGAGCACTTAACCAATGGCACCACCCAGGGACTCCCATAAGGAAATACGTAGACCCCTATATGCTTATCCTTAGAGGTACTTCAGGGGTCATTTAATTCAATGTCATCATCATTAATGAAGCAGACGCACAGAGAGGTGAAATGACTTACCTGAGATCACCCAGCATGCAGGTTAGAGAGCGTGAACTAAAGTCTAAGACAACTGCCACCTCCATGCTCTTTCTTACTACATTCTCTCCTTTATCCTCCAATTTTCTTTCTCAAATACCATTTCCGCCCACCTTTCTCCTTAGTCAAGCTTTGGAAGGTCTGGAAAAGAATGCATTGCTGTGGAACTGTGAGCTTCGAACTCGGAAGTCTCCTAGATCTGCCCAACAAATTTGGTGACCTCATTGGAGATTCAGAAACAAAACAAAACACAAAAATCCCAGAGCAGAGTAGTAACCCTTTCCTCCTGAGAATCAATTAGTTAATGTTGTAAAGCATAATACAAGCGCTATATGATTATTAGAGAATCCTACGGCTTGTGCTGGCTATGCATGTTAATAGTAACACAGATAGCCCTGCGAGACTGTTTGCCAATCCATAAGACACCCAAGAGAGAAAGAAGTTCAAAGTGGAAGTCGTTACAGGAGGAACAGTAGCAGCTCATCATTAGAGGCTAATAGAACTCAATTTACCCTAAAGTCTCCGTGCATACCAGCCACCAAGTCCCTGGTGCCAAGGCAAGTAAGCATTACCCTGACTCCCTTAGTTATTAACTTTATCCTTTTGCATTGTCTGAACTTTTGTAAGTCATTTAGAATAATTTATGGAAACAGGTAGGGGTACACAGATGGAAGACAAATAGGTAAAAAGACAGAAAGACAATAACAATAGGTGACGTATTGAATCTTTAAAGAAATGATCTGCTGCTGGTTTCTGCTTGGGACAGGATGCGTTCTGCCTGGAGCCCCTGAGCTGCCATTCCACCCCGGGCCCTAGAGTGTTCCTTGGTGCCTACTCATGAACTCATGAACCTGGGAGACAATCTTTCTCAGTAGACCTTCTCCGCAGACAGTGGGATGGAGGCCTGAGGCTGGATGACAGGAGACCCCAATCCCCTGCCTTGTGTTTCTACCCAGCTGTCAGGGAGCAGGGAGAGCAGCACATCAAAACAAGTGATGCGAGTCCCTTGCCCATTTGTCCAGGCTGCTCTGGTACCAGGTAAATGTAAATTAGCCAGAGCAAATAGCTCAAGTGGTAGCCATTGACCCCACTGTTTATCCTCAGGCCGGCTCAGAGGAGGGATGACGACTCTGCGCAGAAGCAAGGCGGGAGAACGACATGGGAAACTCAGGAGAACTGGTTATCAAAGAAGAGTTACAAGCCAACAATCAAACAAGGAAATTGGTCACTAGTTGGAAGGAAGCTAGGGAACAGCATAGCAATCTGGGAGAAATGAGTAGGAGCAAAATCAACAAACATTCTCTTTGGGCAAAAGAAGCAAAGTCTGAATGTAAGAACAAGATATCGCCAGAAATAGTTTAGTTCTGAACAATTGATATTTTATCTTACGGACAGTGTGAATCTTCAACTGTATACCTCCCGCTTTTTGCTTTGGTTGCCAGGAAACTCAGATTTAAGCAATCCAACTTCTATGAAGGAAGGAGGACCTTATGGTATAAATTCCTATTACTAACTTCCTCTCTGGTTGGGTCATACTGCTTTACCTATATTTTCCCTTCATTTTGACTTAAAAAAAAAAAATATATATATATATATATGCATTTATATTTGTTACTCTTTTGTTGTTTTGTAGCCTTACAAACCACATAAAAAATTTTTGGAACGAAACATGGCAGAAATGTATGCATGGCATCTAGCAGGCTTTTAAAATAAAGGAGCAACAACAAATGATGTAAAGGAGACTGGAACCCAAAAGTAGAATACAGGAAGGATCACAGCATGGAGTGATAAGGTCCTCTGTCTTAGTCCTAACTGGATGTCTTAGTCCTGACTGTAAAACACTAGGTCGATCACCTTACCTCGCTTGAACCCAGCTTCCTCAATTATAAAAATGGAAGAACTGAGCTTAGATCATGGATAAGATTTCTACCAAATATGATCATTTATTATTTGAAGCTATAAAGCTTCTGCAAACCACCCAGGAAGAGGGCTGGAGTTGGGACTGGTGTTTATGGCCAAAGAGTGCCACCCTGCAATTGAGATACTGCTGGAGAAATGAGGTACCGGAGACCAACTGAGGAGTAAATAGATGTTACAAGGAATTGAGTAGTCAAATGAGGTAAGAGTTGGCTTGGGAGCTGGCAACTGAAAAGTGGAGAGATAGGAATTTGAGCTTCTGTTTTATTGAACTCAAAAGATCTGTATGGGAAGAAACAGGACTCATCCAGGCAGGACAAAAGGCTGTCTAAAGGCATGCTGCTCAAACTTCAGGGTTTAGGAGAAGCATGTCTGGGGAGAGGAACCACATCCCTGGTGATAAAAAGAAAGCAGGCCCTTCTCAGACAATGACTACCCTCTGAGAAATCCCACATGGACATCCAGGAAAGCCATCGTATGCCTTGATAATCACAACGTAATTACAGCTTTGGAAACAGAGGGGTGCCGCAATGGTGGGCAGAGCCTGCACTGGAGGGTATAGAGGTGTGCAGTTATGTTTTGTTAGGTCAGCCTCAATGTGTGCTACACAAACAGAACCCACCCATGGGGATGTGGTATAATAATGTGCTCAATTTTTTTCTAAAAATATGGCCAGATAAATAGAACATATTTCTTCCTGTGGGGTCGGAGTGCCAGGGCATGGACAAAGGAAGCTGGCATCTTAACTGTGACTCTCTCTGGACATTGACACTTTAAGGAGTATTCTGGTTCTTACTAACTTGGACCAAGTAAAACATTTGCTCAAAACTGAAATCACTGCCACATGAGGCCAGAAAATCTAGAATTTCTTCAAATAGCTGGATTAAAACCAATGACGGCCAAAATTTCTAACTTCAGAATCCATAACCACTAGTAAATCAAATAAGTTGTAGTGTGTGTGTGAGTATGAGAGTGTGTGTGTGCTATCTTTGGACTACTGTGTTCTATCTCTCAAAAGCAAAATATCCTTTTTTCTACTTGATATTTCCTTATCCTATAAGCAGGCTAACACCACCTAGTTTCCCATGTGGTCCACAGAAAGCCCCAAGAAAAGAAAGAAGGGTGCCTATCTCTTGAGACACTTAAGAGTTTCAGAAAGACAATGTCATGTAAAGCAGATATGAGAACAAACAAGGCTACAGAATTAGAAAAAGCTGGGTTCAAATCCTGTAAGAATGGGATTGAGGTGGCATCCTCTGACCTCCTCTAACTTTACAAAGGAGAAGGAGAATCAAGATCAATAGCTCAAGGCTGATTGCTAGGAGGCAGGGACCAGACATGCCTCCTCTCTCCACCATCTTTACCAATTCTGATACCAGCCGTCCCTCCTCACAGCACTCTCTACAGCTATGCTAGTTCGATAATTCATTGCAATGGCCACACAGAACTCACAGACCATACTCACAGCTATGGGGCTTTGTTAGGTAAGTAACAAGTTACAATTCAAGTTCAAGAATGCTCAGGATACAGTTCCTCCGTCAGGACAGCCTCCCCTCAGCTGTGCTCGCAGGCACACCTCTCTCTAGCCCTCAGACTCTGCCCTGCTTGGGCAAGTGTTACAAATCTCTTTTAGCTCTGCTGATAAGTGCCCAGAGACACCCTACTCTGCCAACAAGTCTCCTGCCAAAAGGCACTCAGTTTTCTTGCTTGGTGGGCTGGGATGCCCACCATGTTTTTTCCTGCCAATCCCCTGTTTCTGCTGCCTCTGCTGCTGCCATTTCTCTGCTGCTGCTTCTCACCATCTTGCCATCTTTGGTGTTACAGTTCTCTCTGTCTCTTGTTTCTAGGAGGTTCTCAGCACAAGGATCCCAGGTCCAAAGGACGTGCTCCACTCCTGGTTCTTCTTCCTTGGTGGTGGCGAGACCCTCTCCTCCCACCTCTGAGATAGCTCATTTTAAGCCTAGCTGGATGGCAAAACTGTCGAACCCCCTTGGTGAGCCACAATTACCTCATTTGCACAGATCTACCCAATCACTTGGATGGGAGTTACAAGACCATGGCAAGACAGGCCACACAGAAGTGATTCATCACACCGCATATCCAAACTAGTTATAAGTGGCATAGCCCTAGGTGAGTTACATTTTCTGGGCCTCTATTTCCTCATATGTAAAACAGCAGTCAAAATACTGTCTCACTGTTATGTAGAATAAATGTGATACTGTACGTAATGTGATTGGTACTCAGTGAGTGTTTGTTACATAACCATTCGCTGTCCTGCCCTTTCTTGGCCAAGAGTCTGATGCTCTGCTTCCTGAAAGCACCAACCATCCCTCCCTGCTTCAGACACTGTTCTAAGATGTCTCTCTTTCTTAACTCCATTTTCCTATAGGGACTCAATGGTCAAGCAGTCAGTCCAGGTATCTTCAATGTCCTGTCTGTGGTAGGATAAACCAGAGAGTGTGGCTAAAGGGAGAAGGTGGTTAAGGAGGGAAGGGGGCTGAGAAGGGTGTAATCCCACTCTCAACACTCAGCAAGTAGTGTATAAATGTTGCTCAGTGATAAACAGTGTTTGGAATAATAATGACATGTTGGATCACACTCCCCTCACTAAAGTGTTTACGATTGTGAGAGTCTACAGTCATCCCCTTGCTGACCACAAAGTGAAAGAAAGCCCTGCCCAGTGGTTGACCAAGGGAGTCAGTAAAGCTTAATTTTTTCAATGCCTTTTTAGGGAGGGGCCAGGCTTATTATTCCCTTGGGTGTGGGATGAGGCTTGAAGGCCAAGCTCTTCTAAACTTCCAGGGAGTACAGGTAGCTGAAAGAATAATCTAGAAAGGATGCTGATGCCACAGCAGGGTCCTAAATCCCACACGCACTCCTAATACTTGTGGGGCTTGGAGCAGATTATAAATGGAGGTTCTCAGTCCCAGACTGATACCCTTTTTCCCCCTCCTCTGTCTTCCTCTAACATGGTGTAGACCTCATGAGCATGTGTGTGGACCATCCAGACTGTAAATTCAAGCTGCATCCACCCTTCACCCACAACACCCTCCCATGCTGAGGGGTATGCAATATAGCATCATCCTGTGAGAAGAGACAGGAGAAGCTGATGCAGACCCTCAAATAAGACTCCGGGCTGTTTGGTTATGGAATTCTGGAGTCATAGGTACTTGGAGAATTGTCTAGAAGGTAGAGGGGCATGGGTTTCAAGTGGGCCCAGGTTCCAGGTGGGCACACTGATTTCCTTGCTTTCTGGGGAGGGGCACAGCCAGAAGAGGTCATGTCTTAGTTCCTAGAGTGACTGTAACAGAGATACATACCACAAGTAGATGGCTTTATAGAGCAGAAATTTATTTTCTCACAGGGCACTGGCTAAAGGGAAAGTCTCTCTCTCTCTCTGCCAGCTCTGGGGCAAGTTCTTTGTCTCAGATTCTGTATCAGCTGATATTTTTGAGCATCAACCATGTTTTGGTACTCTGCTGAGTGTGGGAACGGGGAGACGAGTAAGACCAACAGGGCCCTTGTATATACCTAGGAATTACAGTTCATTTAAGGGACCCAGGACTGTTTGAACATTAGCTTGGGACTGATTAAAGCAAAGGCAATCAAACTTCATTTACTCATTACTTTTTGGAAGAAAAAAAAAATGAATGCAGAAGCTGGTGATTCACACAAACCGAAAAAACCAAACCCATTGCCATCGAGTCAATGCCAACTCATAGTGACCCTATAAGACAGAGTAGAACTACCCCACTGGGTTTCCAAGGAGCAGCTGGTGGATTCGAACTGCCAGCCTTTTGGTTAGCAGCCAAATGCTTAACCACAGTGCCACCAGGGCTCAGCACCATAAAATCTGCAGGGGAGAAAGCTAATTTTTTTTCCCTTACCGCTGGAACATTTCTGCATTTCTGCTCAATCTGCCTGTGACTTTAAAATGTGGGAGTCCATTTAAAGTTAAGTATAGAACTTAGTATTAGAAACATGTGTAACCCGGGGAACCTCCAAGCGCTCAGCCCACAGCCCAACTGAACGAAGCTCTGAACGGTCTTCTTTGGAAACCAGTGGGCTGGGGAAAGGCATTGTTCTGTCTTTGTTTTGCAAGTATGAGCTTCATGAGCCTTTTTTCATCTCCCAAAGAGCTCCAAAATTGCAGATTAAGTAGAATATATGTTCTGTGGCAAAGATTCTACTTTCCAAAGTTTGAAAAACTTGAATTTATTTCCTGCTCAATTAGAGTTACATTGAGTCCAGTAGGGTGCGGTGTGCAGTTAAGAGTAATCCTTCTGGTAAAATAATTTAACAAGAATCCAGTGCCCAACAGAGATAAAACTCTCTCAAATTATTTCCTCAGATTTGTTGGAAGCAATGCTGCTGACAGTCACAAGTCATTTTTCAGAACTGGGTACCAATCTTTTCTTTGGCCATGTTTTCTTTTCCATTTCTCTACAGTGATGAGCAGATATTGATTAAGACAGAATGGCTCACACACATAATCCTAGATTTTTTAAGTATTTGGCAAATGTCAAAGCAAAGAATAATGATTCTATAAGAAATATGCTCTTATTGTCATTTTCATATCCATCCACTTATAAAGAAAACCAGTTGGCCTTCTCGAGTTACCTTAGTCTAAAACTTACTTTAGAATTCTGGTAAGAAGGGTTTTTTTTAATTTAAATATGTAAATATACACACCCACATACATGTAGAATTGTATGTTAATTAAATTATCCATCTAATAAGCAAATATTGGCAACTCCCCTTGGGATAGACACTGTGTTGAGTGCTAAGACATCTCTGTGATGATTAAGATTGCATGTCAACTTGGCTGGGCCATGAGTATCAGTGTTTATATGTGATCACTGCCATGTTTGAATCTGTTGTGAGTAGCAAATCAGTTGAAAGGGAGTGTCTTTGGGGGTGTGGCCTGCATCCAAATATAAGCAGACATTCTGGCTTCTTTGCTCATTCTGGATCCTGTGCTGCCTCCTGTTCATCTGATCTCCAGCTCTTGGGACTTGAGCTATCAGTTTATCTGCAGATCTTGGAATCTGTCAATCTTCAGAGCCTGACAGCGGGAGTCCCGCTCTCCAATCTGCCAATCTTGGGTTCGCCAACCCCTTCAGCTACATGAACTGGGAGAAGCTTCTATCCTGATACACAGACTTGGGATGTTTCAGCCTCTAAAATTGCATGAGACATTTACTTGATATAAACCTTTCTCTATATATATATTTTTATATACTTTACTGGTTTTGCTTCTCTAGAGAACCCAGCCTAAGACAAGCTCCCCTACTATATATGAAAGAGAGAACATTTTCAAGGAAAGATAGCAGACCTGGGACGAGAACAACCTGTACAATCTGGAATACAATACTTACATAAGCTTTCTGAGTCACATTTTTCTCAGCTATAAACTATGTGCAATAATGCAACAGCATTGTGGAGGGTTGTTAGGAGAAAGGAAGTAATAATTATAGATTGTTTCATAAAGACAAGGATGATGTTGGTCATCTTGTTTCTTCAGTTCTTAAACAAATTCGAATGTAGCTTGCGTCTTCTGATATGAAGAGGAGAGAGTTTAACTAGCAACCTGGGGAGAATCATAACTGATAAAGCTTTTCTATAGTCTATCATCATTATTAGCAGAAGCTGGGACCATCTGCAGGATTTTATAACCTCAAGAAACAAAAACGCGTTAACCTTTTAGTCAACATATCTAGAAGTATACATTTCTGCTCTTCTCTTGTCCTTTGGCTTCAACTGAAAACAAAACAAAATTAAAATTTTAGGATGATGTTAATTGGGAGGAAGCAGAGAGACTAGCAACAAGAAAGTTTAAAGGGTCCATGAGTGAGATTCCAAAGGCCTGAACTAAGGCAGTGACTGTGACAGTGAAAAATCCTGGAGAATCGTTAGATTTGTCATAAGTCATGAGCAGAAGAGGATCTCAAAAGCCCTCAGAGGTGGGAGCATGGGTCACCAGTTGGGGAGGTAACTTAGAGGCAGTGGGGAAGAATTTTCAGGAAGAGAATTATGATTTTGGTTTTTGATATTAATTTTCAAAATCAGAAGCACTGTACATTATGCCTCTGAAATTTTTTTCACTCAAAGTACTTCCAATAGCATAGAAGAGCAAAGGCCTGGCCTTAAGAAACTGGGTGCGCTACCAAAACTGAACGCTACAAGCAAGACATTTTTTTATTTTGTTTTTAATCGTATAAATCTAGTATATTCTACATATAAAAAAAAATACTGCATGGGTATATGTGTGTGCATTTAATTTTTAATATAAAAATTACTGTCTTTGTATTTCACCCAAATTCAAGTTAAATTAACCCTCCATAAGTTGTAGGACCCATTTTCTGTAACTGTAAGAGCCTCCCAGGGGAAATGTGTATGCTGCTTGAGTGTGAGAAGCAGAAGTTTGTGCCACTGGAGAGGAGATGGGGCTGTAGAGAGCTATGTAGACTCATGTGGAAAAGAGGGCCTGAGGAAGACAGCATGACAGGAGAAGACCAGAGAGCTCTAGGGGAGAAATGATCCCAAAGTTGACTGTGGAGAGGAGCCAACAAAAGCAACCTGGAAGGTGAGTGAGAGACAGGCTTGCTAAGTGTCACCGAATCCAGGGGAGATGTCTCAGGAAAAAACAAATGTTAGCGGTTAACAAAGTGCTGACATGGTCTACAAGGATGAGAAACAGCTTGGCGGTATTGGTCACCACCAGTCAGGCCACGGACTGAAGGCCTGGATGGGAAGTAATAACCAGTTGTTGTGGGGTCGATTCTGACTCATGGTTACCTTAAATGTGTCAGAGTAGAACTGTGCTCCACAGGGTTTTCCCCAGCTACTTTTTTGGAAGTAGATCTCCAGGCCTCTCATGCAAGGGACATCTAGGTGGAGTCAAACCTCCATCCTTTTGGTTAGCAGCCGTATGTGTTAACATTGCATCACCCAGGGTCTCTAAGTGGGAGGTGACAGAGAAATCAAATCTTTATTTCTTGTTTGAGAAAGCTAGCTTCAGAATTTTTGGAGGAAATAACTGTAAGACACAGAGGAACAAAGTGAAGGTGCTTGCAATATAAAATTGAACGTGTCTGAAGTCTGAGGTTCAAGGTAACAGAGAAACGTGGATTATTAAGGAAGCGAGGAAAGGTAAGAGAGACCCAGCACCAAGCTGAGAAGTGACCACACAAGAAGGGTAGAAGTGACCACACAAGAAGGGTAGAAGTGTCAAGTCTTGGACTTCTGGAAAAAAGGAAGGAAGAATTCTAAGTGAGCACATGAAGAGCAGGGAGGAAGGGCACCCATGGAGGCCCTGTTTGACTCACTCATTCTTTCAACATATACTATGTCAGATCCTGTGCTCAGTGCTGGGAATACTGAGTGAGGACAAGAGTCAGAAAACCAACAATAAGAGACAGTGTGACAAGTGCCATGGCAGAAATAAAAGGGGGGGTGCAGAAAACCCAGAGGAATAAAACGTAAGTAATCAGGACGATAGTTTGAGCCATCCAATGCTGTCTGAAGCCTTTTGGTTTAAAAATGAACCCATGCCTTTCCTTCATCTCAGATGCCCCTACTTCACTCCCTCAGTGTCTTCAGGGAGTGCCAAAGGAAGCACACAGCTCCAGAACCTCCTCTTTATTGAGCAGCAACAGTGATTCAGAGGTAGAACCCTCTCCTTCCATGCCGGAGGCCCAGGTACCGTTCCTGGCTGATGCACCTCATCTGCGGCCACCACCCGTGTGTCAGTGGTGGCTTGCGTGTTGCTATGCTCCTGAACAGGTTTTGGTGGAGCTTCCAGACTAAGATTAGGAAGAAAGGCCTGGCATTCTACTTCTGAAAACCAGTCAAAGAAAACTCTGTGGTTCAGGATGGAATATTTTGCCATCTGCCATGGGGGTCGGAATCCACAGCAGCTAACAATGACCTATTTATCGAGCCCTGACAATGTACCACACACTTCACTAAGAATTTCCCCTCCACATCACCACACTGAATCCACACTGCAAGCCCATACCCAAAACCAAACCCATTGATGTCGAGTCGATTCTGGCACATGGTGACCCTATAGGACAGGGTAGGACTACCCAATTGGGTTTCCAAGGAGCAGCTGGTGGATTCGAACTGCCAACCCCTGGTTAGCAGCCATAGGTCCTAACCACTGTACCACCAGGGCTCTGCAAGCCCATAAGGTGGGTACTTTTATTATTTCCTCTTTTCAAATGAGGGAGTTGAGGCTTAGCAAGATTAAGACTGTTGACTGGGATCCAAATCAATAGAATCAAAGCAATGAAATCCAATTTGTTCCAGAACCCTAACTCTGTCTACCATGTAACACTTTACATACCATTCGTTTAGGTCCCTCACTCTTGGTAGACCCCCTATTGCTGCCCTCAGGTAGCAGGTTGTTCTCAATTGAGGTCACGTAACAGGCTACAGTGTTGGGTCTCTAAGGCTAGACCTATTTACTGAGATACGTGTCTGGAGGTCTGTAGAGGTATCCTCTTATCTCGCGTATTCGTGTCACTCCAAATTGGCAGTAATAAAATGCAAGAAATAACTTTTTCCACAGGATGCTTTTAAATTGGCTTGTAGACATGTTTCGGTCAGTGTTGTATTTTAGTCAAATATTAAGGGTACATGTTTCTAAGCATTGTATGTACCCTTTAGTTCCTATAGCCACACCATGTTCCCCCAGCAGCTGTTCGTATTCCTAATACTGCCTGTGCCCCGAAGGCATTTGAGTTCACTGCCCCTGATTAAACTAACATTGATCTATTCGTGCTGGGTTTTGTTGCGTAATTTGTACAAATTAGAAGATTTTTCCAGATCAAAATATCCCTTGCTCAAGCTAAGGAGGATAGTGATTACCTGTACAAGACCCAAGATTTCCCAAGAAGAGTTTGCAAACGTTAGGTCAAGCAGAACTGTTTATAGCAATTTTCTCTATAAAATACATATCAAACCACAATCACGCAAACCCTTTTTCAGCTGATGCTAAACCAAAGAAAATCATTCCCTGAAGAAGAACTGTGATAAGTCAAATTTTAGATTTTCACCAGAGATGTGATTTATAATGGCTAATCAGTTGCCATCAGGTTGATTCCAAGTTGTGGCAACCCCATGTGTGCCAGTGTAGAACTGTGCTCCACAGGGTTTTCAGTGGCTGCTTTTTGTGGAAGTGAATCAATAGGCCTTTCTTCTTTGGCACCTCTGGGTAGACTTGAACCTCCAATCATTTGGTTAGCAGCCTAGTGAGTTAATCATTTGCACCATCCAGTGAGTCCCTTATAATGGGTAGAAGCAGCATATTATGACAGAATGACCACTTAGAAAAGTCAATGTTTAGATTAATTTTTTTTTAATTCACAATCTGGAACTATGGATATAAAATAAAAGTTTATTTGTCTCCTTTAACTAGATTTTGGTGCAATGAGCAAATCAAACACCGAGTCTCCAGAAAATGTAGGCAGTTAGATGATAAAACAATGGAGACCTCTCTTTCCCCTATTTCCATTTGTAGTCTGATAACTGGAGGGGGTCTGGAAGCAAAAGAGCAGAATCAAAACCCACACTTAGAAAAGAATTTTGTCTTCTAGAAATGGGGTAATGTTGTTGAAGTGTCGACAACATTTCTGGTAATCGGCAGCTTTGCCTCATCTGATTCTCACAACAAGCCTATGAAGTCACCTTATCTCCCTGTCGCCTGTGAGGGTATGGAAGAGCAGAGGTCGATTAAGTAAAACTCTAGGACATGGTGGAGTTGGGATTAGAATCAGGTCTCTGGGAAACCAGTCAGCACTCTCACCATCTATATTCCCAATTCTATTTTCAGCCCCTTTGCAATTTAACATCGCTTTCAACTGCCTACAGCAAAGCCACATGTGAGCTTCACTCCATGGTGAGGTGAGCAGAATTGTCACTGTGATCCGCTGAGCTCTACCATATGTGCTGGCCATCTACACCAGCCCCCCTGTCTATATATAACCTGCTATACACCGTGCTGTGTGCAGTGTGAAGATGGAAAGTGGCCCCAGATGGAACTCAGTTGCTATGAAGACCAGGACTTCAAACAGGTGGGCTCTCAGCCAAGCACAGATATGCCATGTGTGCAGTTTGCTTGTGTTTTTAAACCTGGTGCTTTTGTGGCCACTGTGAAGAGGTAGGGTCAGGGCCCCTATACAATTCACTGTAGGGGAAAGCATGAGGCCAAAAGAAGCAGTGGCAGAGGGTTGTCTGGGCTTCTGTTGTTGGTCAGAGCTGTTTAATTCCACAGAAACTCTCCATGGATAACTACCCGTTTGGCTCAAAATGCAGAACTTTGCTGTTGTTGGTCAGAGCTGTTTAATTCCACAGAAACTCTCCATGGATAACCACCCGTTTGGCTCAAAATGCAGAACTTTGCAGGTAAAGGCTGGTCAAAAGTGTAGCTGAGCATTTTCATTCATTTCTTCAAGTAATAACAACTCACTGGATATTTGCTGCTGGAATTAAACACATCGAGTCCCCAAGGCTCATCTCAAGGATATTTTGTTCCTGATGCTTTCCTGGACTCCTCCATCCAAACAGATTTGGATGATTCTATTGCCTTCATAAAGAAAACAAAAATCCTCACAACTGAACCAATAAGCAACATCCTGATAAACAGAGAAAATATAGTGAAGTTGTCAAGGATTTCATTTTACTTGGATCCACAATCAACACCCATGGAAGCCAAACCAAAAGAACCAAAACCCAGTGCCCTCAAGTCGATTCCAACTCATAGCAACCCTATAAAGCAGAAGTCAAGAAATCAAAAGATGCAATGCATTGGGCAAATCTGCTGCAAAGGACTTCTTTAAAGTGTTGAAAAGCGAAGATGTCACCTTGAAGACTAAGCTGTGCCTGACCGAAGCCATGGTATTTTCAATTGCATCATATGCATGTGAAAGCTGGTCATTGAATAAGGAAGACCGAAGAAGAATTGATGCCTTTGAATTGTGGTGCTGGCGAAGAATATTGAATATACCATGGACTGTCAAAAGAACGAACAAATCTGTCTTGGAAGAAGTACAGCCAGAATGCTCCTTAGCATACTTTGGACATGTTGTCAGGAGGGATCAGACCCTGGAGAAGGACATCATGCTTGGCAGAGTACAGGGTCAGCAGAGAAGAGTAAGACCCTCAACAAGGTGGATTGAGACAGTGGCTGCAACAATAGGCTCAAGCATAACACTATCGTGGGGCTGGCACAGGACCGGGCAGTGTTTCATCCTGTAGTGCATAGGGTTGCTATGAGTTGGAACTGACTCAATGGCACCTAACAACAACAACATTGCCCTCATTGTATTTAATACAAGCTTTCATTAAAGCAATTCTTGGAACATCATGAAAGTGCTTTATACCTCTTTCCTAGCTACCCTGTATACTCCTTGTCAGGTCAGCAAGGACTATGTCTTGTCCTCTCTGTATCCTCAGAAGTTAGCACGTTTCCTGGGGCAGGATCTTTGCTCAACAAATGATTGGTATGATAGGCAGCTTCTAAGGTGGCCCCCATGATCATCTCCACCTCTTGATGTGCACATCTTTGTGTAATCCCCTCCCCTTGAGTATGTTATTGTTTGTCACTGAGTCAATTTCAACTCATAGTGACTCTATAGGATGGAGCAGAACTGCCCTGGGTTTCCTATGGTTTCCTAGGCTATAATCCTTACAGAAGAAGACCTCTAGGTCTTTTCTTTCACTGAGCCACTGATGAGTTCAAACTGCCAACCTTTCAGTTAGTAGTTGAGCACTTAATCATTGTGCCGCCAGGGCTCCTTTCACCTTGAGTATAAGTGCAATGTAGTCACTTGATTCTGATGAATATAACATGGCAGAAGTGAAGAGTTATCACTTTAGAAATAAGATAAAAATTAGACTAAGGCTTCCTTCCATCTTGTGGTGCTTTCCCTCCTCTTTCCTTCTCCTCCTTCTCCTGCTCTTCCTCTTCTTCTTCTTCTTATTTTCCATCTCTCTTTGTCTTTCTCTCGTTTTACAGGGAAAATAAGCTGTCGTGTTTTCAGCAGCCCTATGGAGAGGCCCATATTGCAAAAAACTAAGTCATGCTCCGGTCCACCCTAGGGTGGACTGAGGCCTGTCAACAACCACATGAGTGAATTTGGAAGCAGCTTCTCCAGCCCTATTTGAGCCATGAGATAACTGCAGTCCCAGCCCAAACCTTGATTGCATTGTGAAAGACCCTGAACTACCCAGTTAAATCATACCTGATTCCTAACCACAGAATTTGTAAGATACTTGTCATTTTTAGCCTGTAAGTTTTGGGGTAGTTAGTCATGTAATAGATAACTAATACAGATTTATAAATAAATAATGTAGACTAACTGGGTTGTCCCACTATACAGCCTAGAAATGCATCTCAAATTGTGACACTCAAGTTCCCACTTACTCCGATTGACAGCAAGTCCAGTATCCCCCTCCAACCACTCCCAGTTCCCTCCCAGTATCATTGCCTTTTGCACTAGCTGTCCTTGATCCAATTTTACTGCTAGAGCAAAACCCCAGAAAGACCCTTAGAGATTGCCTTCTTCACAACTGCCACAGAAACTGACTTCATGGGAAAGTGCCACTGTACCACACACAGACGGAGGAAGCCGAAGTGGAACAGTGCAAAGTGAACTGTGTTCGCTTACATTGCCCCACAGCTCTCACATGTAAATCCCTAGTCTGGGTTCTATCCCTTAGAACCAGAGCTCAGACATTTCCCCAGGAGCATGGCTACACCATGCAGGAAACAAAGGTCCACCTAAGCCAGAAGCAGCTGAACCGCAGGCGGCACAGTTGCCAACTCACGCTGCCCCTGAACGACATCTGATTCATGGCATGTGGCCGCAGGTCTACCTCTGAGATTGAAGAACAGACT
Organism: Elephas maximus indicus; assembly: GCF_024166365.1. Taxonomy (NCBI): domain Eukaryota; kingdom Metazoa; phylum Chordata; class Mammalia; order Proboscidea; family Elephantidae; genus Elephas; species Elephas maximus. The sequence goes on from NC_064830.1 coordinate 17,175,028, forward strand.
GAGTTGCAGAGGATCTTCTTGATGTGAAAGAGAACAATCCTTCACCTGTTAGGACGACACTCAGTCTAGGGAGCTCCACCCCAAAGCTGGCCTGGACCCCACCTCATAGCATGTTGGATTCAATCACCGTGACTGACCTCCAGGGGGAAACCCTGCCTCTGAGAATCTTGATTTGGGTCCATTCCCAGACCAGCTGCCTTGCAGCCCCTGAATCACGTTTTCTCTTTGAATGTGGTGTTACAGCCAGCACGCTGGCCCCAACGCTTTTTCTCAATAGCATTAACTTTGGGAGCATTATTTCCCTTCTTTGGACAAGGTCAACCCTATAATGAGCCCATATCATTTTCACTAATTTGCTATTGTGGGGAGGAAGGTCGCACCTCTGTATCTATTGTGGGAAGAAAGGAGGCCTCCTAAGGCTCCCTGGTCTCCGTCTTCTCTTCAGCCCCCCCCCCCCCAGTCCTTCCTGGGTACCCTCTAAGCTTCACATTACTATTTTTTGTCTTGCAAAAAAACTCTGAGAAAATTCAATTCCCCCACAACACAAAAACAAATGAGACACATTCTGTAGCCTTAAAGGACCCACAATCCAATGGATCCAATAGATGTAATCAGACAACTTTATCACAATGTGATATATGCTTTAATTAAGCATGTATTTTGTGTTATGGGAAAGCTTAAGAAGGAACAATTGATTTTGCTTTAGCAGGTGGTAGCTTGCAGAATGAGGGGGTTAAAGGAGAGCTAAAGAGATAAGGCACAAAAAATGATTAGGCTTAGCCAAGAAGGTTGAGAGAGAATCTTCCCCAGAGAGAGGCTAAAGGTCAGTCAAGGTAGAAGGAGCAGCTAGACAGAGCAAAGCACAGAATTAGGAAAGGGCATGGCACGGTTGTGAGCAGCAATTTTACAAGTGGCTGGATAACAGGATAAGTATCCAGGAGAACCTGGAGGGGGGACTAGAAAAATTAACTGGGACCTTGAATTCTACTCTGAGAGATTTAGGAAATAGGCCTGGGGGCAGTCAGTTGATGTTGGAGTCATTAAAAAGAGGAAGCTGTTCAGCTCTGATGTGTTTTTGGAATGATAACTCTTAATAAAGCCGGGTGAATCCTTATTCGTTAAAACCCACTGTACACCCAGCACTTTACCAAGAATATTAGTGACATAAATAAGTTATTTTCTATTGTGAGTTAAACTGGCAGACGTTTCAGAGCCCTCAAGCCCTGCAGAAGCATCTGTTCACATACAAGTGCTATATTAAGACCAATTTGTTGTTATTCGGTCATTAAGTTTCCGTAACGACTTTGAACACCCAGTTCGTTGTTACCAAGTTCTCCTTATCCTGGCTAACCTCTGAAAGCTATGAAACTACATTTTGTCAACTAAAAATGTTTTATGACCAAAACTTTTGCTAGTTTAGATTGGTATCCCCTTCTAACAACCTCCACCCCCCAGTATTGTGAATTACAAAGATTTAAGTACCTTAAAAGGGTCTTGCTCTGTACTGAATGGATTGTCTCTGTGTGGAGCCAGCATGGTATATGCCAAAGAGCACTGAGTTTGGGACATGATGCATTTACAGTTGCCAGCACCATAACTAGCTGTATGAATTTAGATGCTTCTCTTAACGTATCTGAATCTCAGCAGCCTCATTACAACTAGGAAAAATTATAATTGCTATCTTGTAGGTCGGCAGTTCAAATCCACCAGGCGCTCCTTGGAAGCCCTGTGGGGCAGTTCTACTCTGTCCTACAGGGTTGTTATGAGTAGGAATTGACTCAATGGCAATGGGTATAGACAGGTGTCTTGTAAGGATTCAGGTAACAGGTTTAAGCCTGGCAAGAGGCCTATGCCCTTAAAGACTCCCCATTTCTATCTTCATGGGGAGTTGTGGAACCTCACTAAATATATATGATTCTATCCAAATGCAAAGAAGCGCGAGGACTTCATTAGTCCGTGTAGTGCTGATCATGATCATGAGTAGATTCTCAAAAAGTACTTCCGGTATTAAAGATACCATTAGAAACCTCAACTGTTCATGTGGGTCCTTAATCTGGCACTCTTATTGGGAAACCTTGGATAACACAATTCCAAATTCCTTCTGATCCTTTCACAGAGACCCTGCAAGCTTATTCTCTGCAGGGAAGAGCACACTGGGATTAATGAACAAGGTTCAGTCCTTGATGTTCCTGAGGAAATGACTGAGTGTTGTCAACTTCATTGAAAAAGTCTGTGCGCATGTGTGAAGATTCCCTAAACTTCAGCTCAGACGGATTGGCAGACTATCATCTACTTAAAGAGACAGACAGCTGTGTCTAGCCACACAAAGGGTTTGAGGAAAAAAATAAAGCATACTAATTTAATTAAAACAATCAATATTTTAGAGTGATGAGGACATCCATTTACTTGCCGCTTAAGAGCCAGAATTTCATGTTTGATATTTGTTGTTACAATAATTGTTTTTATTTTGTTGTCCATATTCTCTCAATCATTCATTTCATCATTGATTCATGTATCTGTAGGATTCAACATATATTCATAGCACCTCCTAGGTGCCAGGCAATGTGTTCTATCCACAGGCACAGCCATGGGATAGGTTTCATCCTTGGGATGAGCAAGAAGGTGGATGATGGTTGTCACACTCTCCCAGGGAGAGAGGTCTGCTCGCTCAGCGCCCATAACAGGAAGAAAAGCTATGTTCACCGTCTATTCAGCTCATCACAGATCTATGCGGCACCTTCCTCACTGCAAGTATTACACTTACAGGGTCCTTCTGACTTTATGTTTGCAAGCATCACTGTTATTAAAACAATGCTCTGACAGCCCTGGATGCTTGCAGGTCCCCAACAGAATAGCAGCTTGCCAGCTTGCCAGCTGCACTCTCACAGAACCTGCTGCTACGGCAGGCTTAAGCGGCTCTTTGGCCAAGTCAAAGCTTCCACCATCAGGTCAAAGCTTGGTGTGGGATGGTTTGTGACAGCCTCAGACAGAAGCCAGGAGTACTGAATCACTTTCCATGTCAAGCTACACTGAGCTCCAAATCCACACTGAGCTATCAACCTGCCCGAAAATGTGTCCGGGGCGGCAGAGGTGAAAACAGGTCTCAGGTGGCTAATGTCTGAGATGGTATTCCCCAGCAGGACCTACGTGTCAGTGAAGGAATTCTTCACACCTCCCAGTAATTGAAATGATAATGAAAATACTAATACAACACTAACAGCAACAGAAATAGCAAGAAGAAGTCCTATTACTGTAATTGTCTTAGTTATTTCAGAAGCAGATCTGAGATGAGAGATTGATCTGGAAGGTGAAGAAAATATTGGTAAGGGAGTGAGAGAGAGTCAGGGAAGCAATAGCAGCCAAGCCAGTCACCAGCGTGGACAACTGGAATGTAACGCAGCTGGGGAAAATGTGGAAAGCCACAGGCCTCAGGTTTTCCCTTCTGAGAGGTGAAGCAGCTGGGTTATACGTTGCCAACTCCTGTCAGTCACTACTGAGAGCTGCTTCTAGGCTGGGGGATGCATTCATGCCCTGGCATTTCCAGATTGCTACGGGCAGCAAAGCAGACTCCCGAGGCCGGATAAACCCTCAGGCAAAGAAACGGAGGTGCCAGGTCTGGGAAGGCAGTCCAGCACGCGCTGAAATGGTAAGGGCGAGGGGCTACGGTCAGGCCGCAACAGTGCCCACCGCAGCTCCCGTTTACCGAGCACCTATCCCACCAGGCGCTGTCTGCGCACGTTAGCTCAGTGAATTCTTCAACAGACGTGCAAGACATTATTCGCTGCGCTTATTTTACAACAAAGAAAATGAAACGTAAAGAAGTCCCCACAACTAGTAAGTAGCAGAAGGATGGTTTACTCAGAGCATAATCCCTCGACCAACACCCCAGATCACATTTATGCCAAACAAGAAAGCGACTCAGGACATTTATCGCCTTTGCCTGCTCCCACTCTGTGACATTAAAAAAAAAAAAAAAAAGCAGTTGCCATCAAGTTCATTCTGCGTGGCGACCCCGTGTGTGTCAAAGCAGAACTATGCTCCATTGGGTTTCAATGGCTGACTTTTCAGAAGTAGATCACTAGGCCTTTCTCGCAAGGTGCTCTGGGTGGACTCAAACCTCCACTCGGTGACATTCTGTCTGTTAATTATAGAACTGAAGAAAATTCAAGACTGCCTACTTTAGTCTTCTGACTTCAATGATGATGAAGTAAACCCCAAGGGTTGCGAGGCCCGCGCTTCACAGAGAGGAGGTAGAAGAGCCGAGTGACAACTGCAACAGCCATCTTTGCAGAGCATCTTGTCTATTTCCTCTGCCTGGTTCGCCTCTCTGCAGGTCCTTTCCCTGGGTCCTGACCATGACTCATGAAATTGCTAGTCCAGCTTTACAAATGAGGAGCTTGATGAGAAACCCAGATTGCATGTGACCACTCCTAAGTACTAGGAAAATTATTAGAAAATGTGGCTAACCATTTGGGAAAAAGTAATACAGCCATACCCTTTCCTCACCCTTTTTATCAAAATAAACTCTGTATGGATCTCAAAAAACCCATTGCCGTCGAGTTGACTCTGACTCAGAGCGACCCTATAGGACAGAGTAGAACTGCCCCATAGAGCTTCCAAGGAGCGCCTGGCGGATTTGAACTGCGGACCTCTTGGTTAGCAGCTGTACAACTTAACCACTACGCCACCAGGGTTTCCCCATATGGATCAGTACAACACAATAATGCAAAAAAAAATTAAACTAAAATCACAACTAAAAACCCTGGGTGAATATGATCATAATCTTGCAATAAGAAAAACCATTTTAAGCATGTTGTTGTAGCTAGAAAAATATGTTCAGGAAAAATGTGTAAGTTTGAATACTTATCTTTTTAATGTATACAGCCAAAAATGATAATAAATGAAGCTTGAAGAAAAATTATCACTGGAGAAAGTATTTCTCATAAAGAGATAATATTCTTAATGTGGTTTGAGGGCTTTAAAAACAATAAATAAAATATGAATATTTTCAAAGGCACAGACAATGAAAAGAAGAAAAGCTGGAGAATATATAGCGAGCTCTTCAGTCCCTTTTCTAATTAAAGATATTCAATTCAAATACTATATTTTACATGTCAGATAAAATAAGAATATTGACATTATCCAATATTGGCAAAAGGATTCAAAACATACACACATTTATGCACAGTTGTGACAAATCTCTGGAGGTCTATTTGGTAATCTTTTATTAGCATTTTAAACATGTATATCACATGACCCAATAATTTCATTGTGTGCGTTTATCCTAAGGACATAATCAGTTTCTTTTAAGAGATTTATGCTTAATGATATTCACTGCAGTGCTGTTATAGCAAAGAAAGAAAGAAAAGAAACAAAAACCAAAAACATAAATAATTAAAATTACCATTAATAGCTGGTTTAAAAAATTCTGGCATAGTCATAAATGGACTAATAGGCAACTAGTAAAAATGATGGCATGAATATATATTTACAGATGTGAAACAATGATCATGGGTGTTAATCATGTTAACACACAACATTTCAGTGACTTAAAATTATAATTTTATTTTTCACTCCTATAAGTACAATGGGTGGAGAGGGAGGGAAGGAAGGGTGTGCTCTCCTCTGCTTCACATAGACATTCAAGGCCACAGAATGGCAGAGGCTCGCTATCTTTACCACATGGCTCCCAAGGTGGCCCTGGGATTGATGTCCACCCAATAAATAGAGGGAGAGAGAGGATGAATGGAGGGTCACGTGGGCAATTTTTATGTAATGGGCCTAAAAGCAATGTACATCATTTTGACCTACATTTTATTGGTCAGAACTCGAGCATGGGCCACCTCCCTTCCAAGATTCAAGGGCTGCTGGAAAATAGTCCCTAGTTTGGGAGCTGCTTCTCAGCTACAACTCTACATTATGAACGGGAGAGGTGAGTTAGCAGACAGGAAGTCATCTCTGCCACAGAAGAACACGGTATTGAATGAAAAAGCACAGTGTATAACATAGTACATACCATATGGAGCCCTGGTGGCACAGTGGTTAAGTGTTTGGCTGTTAACCTAAAGATGGGGGCGGTTCTACTCTGTCTTATAGGGTCACTATGAGTCAGAATTGACTTGATGGCAACAGAATGGATATACTATATAAAATCTGTGACATCTGAAAATCTGTGATACATAGACATGCACATACAAAAGTATCCCTCACTGTCCAAATCTATTCAGTCCTTCATTTGGGTTAGTGAATTTGCTCAGTGGAATATGCCTTGCTAGTCAACTCTATTTGGTCCGATGTTTGGAAACTGAATAATGAGACTTCAGATAGTGAGAGATACCAACCCTATCTTAAAAATATACATACATATATCTGAATCTATAGGGTTTTTGAGTATGTATAACACGGGTGTGAACAGTAAGGGCTACTCATGTGTGTATTTTGTGTGTGTGTGTGAAACCTTGTGTGAGAAATTTTGTGTGTAAATGTGCAGAGAGAAAAAAAAAATCCAGAACAATGATGATCACTTCATCAGATGCCCAACAGTAGTTATGTCTTATCTATAAGGTAAGATTTGGGGTTGAATTTTACTTTCTTTTTTCTTAACCTTCTTATTTTTAAAAATTATTTTATGTTTAATATGGCAGTTTTATATTTAGAAAAAAAGTAATAAAGCCATATTTATTAGGTAAAATAAAGATTATAGCTTTATAATTAAAGTAGTTATTCTATAGATCACCTTTTATAATGATGGCAGACACACATGGTCACTCATACAAGGTTTTTAAGGAGGGGATTGATGTGACAAGTGGACATCTCTTCAAATGTCACACTGTCTGCAGTGTGAATGAACTGAACAGGGCAACACTGATGCAAGACCACCATGATACACGGTGTTGGATACTATGTGAATGATAACCTCTGGGTTTGTGCAACGTGAAGGCCCAGGAGTGAACGCAGGTAGATTTGCGGCAATCATTTGAAAAGAGGGGATGGTGCATGGACTACTAGCTAGTAGCAGTGAAGGATGAAGAGAAGTAAGTAGGTGAGTCAACAAGGTTTTGGGAGGTAGAAATGGCAGAGGGATGGAGATTGTGAAGGGACAACTTATATAATCAATGTGGAAATTACCAATTTTAAAGTTCCTAAGAGATATCTAGGAGGAGCTATCAATTAGGTAGTTGGGCAAATGCTTCAGAAACTTAAGAAAACATCCTAAACTGGAGAAAAAGCTGGAAGGATCAGCATCATTAGTGGATTTAAGAGAGTGGAATGAGAATGTCCAGAAAGCACAAATATAGCATTGAGGAAAAAATATGGCCTGAATTAGAATGCCAATAGTTAGGAAATTGGAAAAGGGAAAGGATCCTCAAAGAAAGCCAAAAAGAACAGCCAGAGATATAGAAAGAAAACGTGGAGAATGGGGTGTCATGGAGGCCAAGGGAATAGATTTTCTCAAGAAAGAGAAAAATTCAACAAAGTCAAATATTGTAGTAAAAATAAGTACAATAATTACTGATATATTTCTTTGGGTTTGCCAAAAAATAAAATAGAGAGATTGGTAGTGGTCTGAGAAAAAGCAGATTCATGGCTGGGACTGGAAAAGGTAATATAGAATCCACATTCCAATGGATTTGGAAGTTAAAAAAGTTGAGCATATAGAGAAAGTACATACAAATCTTTCTGGAAGTTTAGTTGTGATGGGTAGGAGAGCTATAAGGTAGATACTAAAGACGAAAAAGTTCCATAGGAGGGTGCTTTTTTTGTTCCATTTTATTTTTGAAGATGATAGAAATTTGAACATGCTTCAATGCTGATGGGAAGAGATGTAAAAGAGAGAATAAATTTTCTGGGGATGTGGGAGGAAATAGCCCTATACAAGAAGAATAATATCTCTTAAATATCAATAGGAAGGAAGAAAAAAAAGTGAGTGGACATTAAGGTAAGTTGTAGGGCTTGTTGTCAATTCATTGAGGGGACTGTAATCAGTCAGGGAGGACTAATTGTTTTAAAAATCAACCTCTCAATCCCATTACCTTCTCACAATAACAATTTAGTTTGTTCTTCTTATAGCCTGATGGTGGTCACCTGAACTGGTGGTGGGGGCCGGGGGTATACCTTGTTTCACTCAGGGTCCCAGAATCCTTTTACCTAACACTCTACAAACCACTGAAGCTTCAGAAGATCTCCTTGGATCTGCTAAATCCAGCCAGCAGACATGGAAAGAGAGAGAAAACTCAGAGGATGTTGCAGGAAAATTTAAAAGTTGGGCTTGTAAATGGCATTCGTCATTTCCACCTACATTTGCTCTGGTTAAAACCCAATCATTTATCAAATTAAAAAAAAAAAAAAAAACTGAAAGACTACTAAAGAACGTTGTCTAGCTGTGTACCCAAAACAAGAAGAAAAACATACACATTGGGGAGCACGTGTTTCCTATGCCAAGGATAAAAAAAATGTTTTTGTTGTTGCATTGTATTTATTACTGTTTGCACTCATAATAGTTAGCTCTGTGACTTGAACACGTAGGTGTTCAATAAATTGTTGAAAAAGGAAGAAAAGAAACAGAAGGAGAAGAGGAAGGGTTGAGAAAAAAGAGAGATGTTTTTATAGACCTGAAGCTGCTATTTCAGAAATATATATCAAAAATGGCTAATTAACTAGGTAATTTGAATAGGAATCTTCCAATAAAATTCTTATAACACACTTGTAGCAGTTACCAGCTGCACCCCGAAAAATGAAGACAGATGATTTAAAATTGAACTTTATTAGGACAGGTGACTTAATTATGGAAAAGTAAAAAGATGCCAGAAGCTAAAAGGACATGTGGTCTACTTCACAGGTATAAAAAACTGGTCCATCCAGGTGTGCATATAGAATTGAGAGTAGAGTTAGTAGCACTGATGTTGAGAGTGATACCTTTATCCCCTGTAAGAGTCTCATTTAACTTTTGCTTAACTTTCCGTTCATTTGATCATTCAACAAACATACACCAGTCTGAGCTATCAATAGCACTGGTGTTCAGGTTCACAAGGCTGGTTAAGACTGCTCACAATCTAGCGGGGAGGCAAGCGTGTAAACCAACAAATGTACTAACCTGGCTGCAGTGGAAGGTCAAATGAAGAGGCGGTAGCTCCATGACTGGGGTTGGAAACAGCTTTAGAGATGTTGTAATTCCCTAACCAAATCTTGAAAGATGGTGTGGTGTTCACCAGAGGATCTAAAGGAGAAGAGAATAAGGGGTGAGAAGGAAGGACTTTCTAGGCAATGAATCAGAATGAACAGAAGCAGGGTATGAAAACATGGAGAAAACCGCATGGCACACTGACGGAACTGAGAGCCACTGTGCATGGCGTGCCTATCCCAGTGAGGGGCGTAACTTCTAGCCTTATGAGATATTCATTTCCCATGTTGGCAAAGCGGCCGCAATGCTCAAGAATTAATGGAATAAAAGTATTTCTATCTTGTTGCTAGATAACTGAACTCATCATGTTTCGGGTGATTAGATGCATCTCTTTATTTCACCATAACAAATTTTACAAAATAACTACAGATGTTACTGTCCTAATTCTTATTCTAAGCTCATCTACTTCTATATATGTGGTCTTGCTCCCTCTTTTGTCGGGGGAACAAATTTTATCCTCCTCAAAACACTATATCTTTGTTATATCTGTGACTTTCTAGTTGTCTATAGTGACTTTAATGTAGCAGTTTAAAATGCCAGTGTATTTTAATAACATAGTATACCTTTTGCTCTTGCAAAAACAGCACATTATTCAATGTATGCAACTGCAAAGGGACATGACTCTTATATAATTTATGTGTCCTTGTGGTGTGTTATTAATGTGTGCACTTTATAAGGGTATAATTTTGGAAGCAATTTTCCATAAAATTGTTATAAGTGTTATAAATTTGAGATAATTTGGCACAATATTTATTTAACCAAATTACCCTGCTAATAACATCTCTTCACTTGTAAATACCAGTTCAGACTGACATTACAAATTTTTTGGTAAGACATTGAGCCTTGTAGACTCATCCAGATATTGTTTCATAATTTAGGGTGAGGACCAACTTGCCCTATTCCCATAAATAAGCTAGTTTTGTTCCTCTAGATTGAAATGCATTAAGCAGACACTCTTTGTCCACAACCTACATGTTTTTATAAAATACTAAGACACTAATAACATGTAACTCTGAGAAGCCATCAAGGTAGCAGGAGTTATCAAAATGAGTAATGGATTGGCAGTAAGTACCCTAGAATTGTGTCCTAGTTTGGCCTTTTGGTAGCAGTTTTGTGGATTTGGACAAGATTCTAAACACCAATAATCCTCAGTATCCTCATTGATCATATGAAGATAATGGGATTGGACTGGATCACAAAAGTTTCTTGGAGTATAAAATCCATTTTCCTCATCAATTCTAATAATTATATATTATCCTATCTTTCCCATTTTTAAGTTCTCAGTAACATACCTCTACAAATATATTGTAACATCATCCAAGCCAGATAATACATCCTCCATTCCTTTTGAAAAGTTTTTAGGAAGCCTTCTGCATTAAAGACTAGAAATTTGGTGTCACGCAGGCCTGTGCTCAGATCCTGGCCCAATTACGTACTGTCTCTGTGTCCTTTGGAAAGTTACTTCTCCTCAGTACCCAGTACTTTGGGTATGTTATACAACCTCCCTGAGCCTGCATCTCAGTTTCTTCATCCATAAAAATAGAAATGATAATGCCTAACATCATACGGTTGTCGTTAAGAGGCTCAAAGAAAAGAATGCCAGTACAGGCTTTAGCCCAGAGCCTTGCTAGAAGGTCACTTTAAAAAATGTAGCTAATAACCAAGCATGACAAGTACTGTGGAAGGGCAGACCTCAAGCAAAATCCAACTCTCTCCACTCCAACTCAGCTTAACAGAGAGGGGGAGAGAAGTATTCTTTGTGTAGCTAACAATCATGAATGGAGTATCTCTCTATATCTCCATCACAGGCAAATATTTTGGGAAATATTTTGGGAATTAAATTAAAACCACACTCCAACTTCATTTAAAAATATACAGCTAAAATAGAACACAGAGAAGAAAGCCTTATACCCAGTGTGTTCAGAGAAGGCAAAATCATGCCACAAAATCATACACAATTACAAAGCGACCTAGGAACAGCAAATATAAGACATTGTTGAGTGGAGTCTGAAAACGAAGTGGTAGACAGGTTGGGACGCTGGCAAAACTTCCAAAGGCCTTGAAGCCAGGCTGGGGACAGGATGAATAGCCTTGGTGGTTAGAAACAAAGGCATTAATGTGCTAATTCTCTTTGTGATTCTGAGTGTAAATCTCTTGGTCCCAGGAGTCCACGAGCATGACAGATGATGACTAATGGTCCAACTGCGCTCTCTGGCTCAGGCTGTGCTGATGCCTAGCCAGCATCTTTAAACAATGAGTGAAGTTTGGTGATAAAATACAATTTGCTAAGTTGTGTCTGTTACCAAGTAAATCATAGTATATAAGGTAAGGCAAAATGTTGGAGTTCTACCTTCTCTGACTAAACATCTAAGTGACATTGAGTCTTTCTTTGAAGAAAGATCTTTCCTCTTTCTTCAATTCACTCATTCATCATATAGTCAATAAATATTGTCTGATTGACAACTACGCCATGAGGAGAGAGTGATAACAAGACACACCTGCCTTCTGAGGGCTTAAATCCGCCATGGACAGCATATTTTACTTGCTATTCCTTAGGACCTTCCTTAAATCCACACCTCACTTTCTGTTCTTGATGATCATTGAAGTAAGGTGGGCCAATGTATCCAAAGAACATAAAAAAAACTTAAGTCTCCTCAAAAAATAAATCTGTGCCTCCAGGGAGATCAGTGCCAGCTAACCATCAATCGGTCACTGAATATCTCAGAATTTTGGCCACCACCAGCTGGTAAGAAGAAAGCAAAACTAGTTCAAAGGGTACCCAGCCTAGACTATTGAGTATTGGTACAAATCTGCTTCTTAATGGTAGGTTTAAAAAAATTTTTTTTTTCCTCACTGGGGCCTGAAATCACTTCTAGCAACCTGTTCACCATTCAACTTTGGGGACACATAAAGACATCAGGCAGTATTTAACAAAAGAAAGCATTGTTGCAGGCCACTTATAAAAATATGTATGTGGAATCATTGAATCTCAACTTTCTGAATGTTTCTAGCTATTGCGTAATCTTCAAGTAAAACGTTTTCAACACATATGAGTGGATTTAGGTATGTTCCTGTTACTGCTGAGTACCTTTGAGTCAATTCTTTCTAATAACGACTACATGTGATAGAGTTAATTGTTCCATAGGGTTTCCTAGGCTGTAATCTTTATAAGAGCAGATCACCAGGTCTTTTCTCTTGTAGAGCCCCTGGTGGATTGGAACATGGACCTTTCAGTTAGCTACTGAGTGTTTAACCATTGTGTCACCAGGGTTTCTTTTAAATTTAGGTATACAGTTAGAAAATGTCTATTAAGAAGCCATTTTCACTCTGTTCCATTGGCTTTTCCAGATATAAAGAGAATTTTAAGCCAGAACTCCTGCTCAGAGAACTTTATATCTGTGAGAACATCACTAAACAAAATACAAGAAGCAATTTGGTTAGGATATACATGATGCTCAGTTACATGGTACAGAGTATGATTATAGAAAAGAGTGAGATGGACAAGGTTGGAATAACCTTGGAGTGATTGGAAAAAGCAATATGGCCAGCACTAGTATTTAAGATGGGAGTAGGCAGAGGAGGGAAGGGAGGTGGTGAAGATTACCTCCTTAGTATGGGAAGTAAATAAGCATGTATTCTTAAAATGCTTTCCTGGAGGCACTAGAATGGCTTCTGCACTCAGAAGCAAAATAAAATCCAAGGAATGCTGGGAAAATGGTAGCATGAGCAGATATAAGAGCCCAGCCCTTCCCGCAAGCACAGAAAGTAACTAAAAGTTTGTACCTAGCCCTGTAAGAACTCTGAAAAGGTGGGGAAAGGACAAAAGCAAGGAGTTGCAGACTAAATCAAGAAAAAGACAAATTTCAATGCATTGGACCATCTCTTTTGCCACTGTCCCCATGCCCCCCCCCAACACAGCAGATGGACAGTTGTAACAGAATTGCAGTCACAGCCCCAGCCAATCCACAGCTCTTTGTGCACTGAGAAGAGCCCCAACTGATAACCACAATGAACGTAAGTGGCCTAAACACTCCAGTCAAAGTGCAAAGAGTGAAAAAATGGATTAAAAACATGATTCGATTATATGCTGTCTATAAGAGACACATCTGAAGTCCAAAGACACAAATAGATTAAAAGAAAAAAGATGTTAAAAAAAAAAAAAAAAAGATTTCATTCAAAGAGTAACTAAAAGAGAGCTGGGGTGATTTTAATATCAGATAAAATGAATTTTAATTCAAAATTTGTTATTAAAGACAAGGAGGGGCATTTTATAATGATAAAAGCGTCAACTCATCAAGAAGATATAACAATTATAAATATATATGCACCTAACATTAGAGCCCCAAAATGTATATAAAGCAAATACTGACAGAATTAAAGGGAGAAAATAGATAGTTCACAGTAATTGTTGGAGAATTCAATATATGACTTTCAAATACGAACAGAGCATCTAGAAAGAAGGTCAGTAAAGAAACAGAGAAATTGGAAAACACTATAAACCATCTAGACCTAAGACATATTTAGAACACTTCACCCAACAATAGCATGATATACATACTTTTCCAGTGCATATGGAACATTCTCCAGGATAGACCACATGCTGTGTAACAAAGTATCGATAAATCAGAAAGATTGAAATGATGAAAAGTAATTTCTTCAGCCTCAATAAAATGAAACCAGAAATTAATAACCAAAGGAAAACTGGAAAATACACAAATACATGGAAATTAAGCAACACATTATTAAACAACCAATGGGTCATGGAAGAAATCAGAAAATACCTAGAGTCCAGTGAAAATGAACACACGACATAACAAAACTATGACACTCAGGTAAATTTATAGTTAAATTCCTACATTAAAAAAAAAAAGAAAAAAACTCAAATCGATAATTGAACTTTACAACCTGTGGAACTAGTAAAAGCAAGCAAACCAAGAGCAAAACTATCAAAATGGAGAAAACACCAAAGATCTGAGAAGAGATAAATGAAATAGAAAACAGAAAAAAACAAAGAAAAAACAAAATCAGAAGTTGTTTTTTAAGATCAATAAAATCAACAAACCTCTAGCTAGACTAACAAAGAAAAAGAAATAGAAGATGCAATATCTAAAATCAGAAATGAAAGTAGGGACATTACAACTGACCCTACAAAAATAAAAAAGTATCATCATAATAAAACAGTATGAAAAATTGGACTCCAGCAAATTAACTAATGTAGAAGAAATGAGAAAACTCCTAGAAACATACAAATTTCCTATACTGACTCAAGAATAAACAGATCCCAACAGATCCATAACAAGTGAAGAGATTAAAGCATTAATCAAAAACCTCCCACTAAAGAAAAATCCCAGATCACTGGAGAAATCTACCAAACATTTATAGAAGTAATTCCAATCCTTCTTAAACTTTTCCAAAAAACAAAAAGTAAAAGAGGAGGGGAAAGTTCCTAACTCATACTATGAGTCGAGCATTACCCTGATACAAAAGACAGACACCAGAAGAAAACAACAACTATAGATCAGTATCCATTATGAATAAAGAAAGATGAGGTTCAAAAATCCTCAAGCAAATAGTAATAAATTGAATCTAAAAGCATATTAAAAGAATTATACACCATGATCAAGTGAAATTTAGCCCTGGAATGCAAGAGTGGTTCTACATTAGAAAATCAATCAATGTAATACACCACCAGGGAAAACAAACATATGATCAACTCAATCAATGCAGAGAAGGCATTTGACAAAACACCATTTCATGATAAAGAAAAAAATTCAAGAGACTAGTAATAAAAGATAAATTCCTCAATATAATAAAGGGCATTTGTGAATAACCCACAACTAACATCATAATCAAAGGCATTCGACTGTGTGTATCATACAAATTATGGATAATATTGTGAAGAATGGGAATTCCAGAACAATTAATAGTGCTCATGCAGAATCTGTACACAGACCAAGAGGCAGTCCTTCGAACAGAACAAGGAGATACTGCATGGTTTAAAGTCAGGAAAGGTGTGTGTCAGGGTTGTATCCTTTCACCATACCTACTCAATCTGTATGCTGAACAAATAATCCAAGAAGCTGGACTATATGAAGAAGAACACAGCATCAAGATTGGAGGAAGACTCATTAACGATCTGTGATATGCAGATGACACAACCTTGCTTGCAGAAAGTGAAGAGGCCTTGAAGCACTTACTGATGAAAATCAAAGACTACAGCCTTCAGTATGGATTACACCTCCACATAAAGAAAAAAAAGTCCTCACAACTGGACCAATAAGCAACATTGTGATAAACAGAGAAAATATTGCAGGTGTCAAGGATTTCATTTTACTTGGATCCACAATCAACACCCACGGAAGCAGCAGTCAAGAAATCGAATGATGAATTGGCAACTCTGCTGCAAAAGATCTCTTTAAGGTGTTAAAAAGCAAAGATGTCACTTTGAGGACTAAGGTGCACCTGACCCAAGCCATGGTATATTCAATTGCCTCATATGCATGCAAAAGCTGGACAATGAATAAGGAAGACTGAAGAAGAATTGATGTCTTTGAATTATGGCGTTGGCAAAGAATATTGAATATAACATGGACTGTCAGAAGAATCAGAGACTCTGTCTTAGAAGAGATACAGCTAGAATGCTCCTTAGAAGAGGGGGCAAGAAATCATCTCACATACTTTGAACATGTTATCAGGAGGGACCAGTCCCTGGAGAAGGGCAGCATGCTTGGTAAAGTAGGGGGTTATTGAAAAAGAGGAATACCCTTGATGAGATGGATTGATACAATGCCTGCAACAATTGGCTCAAGCTTAAAAACAATTTATGAGGATAGACAGGACCAGGCAGTGTTTTGTTCTGTTGTACATAGGGCCATTATGAGTTGGAACTAATTCAGCAGTACCTAACAACAACAACATCATACTCAGTGGAGAAAGACTGAGGGTTTTCCCCTTACTATCGGGGGCAAGAGAAGTTTGCCTTGTCTCACAGCTGCTATTTAATATTGTACTGGAAGTCCTAGACAGACCAACTGGCAAGAAAAATAAAAGTTACACAATGTAAAAATGGCATGAGATCAGTGTCTGACCTTCTCTAACTTCACAAGGTGGAAGAAAAATCAAGATCAACAGCCCAAGGCTGATTCCTATTAGGTGGAGGTCAGACATGCCTCCTTTTTCCACCATCTTTACCAATTCTGACACCATCCATCCCTCCCACAGCACTCTCTACTGGGTTTGATAATTCATTGCAATAGCCACACAGAGCTCACAGACCATACTCACAATTACGGGGTTTATTACGGAAGAAGCAGGTTAAAATTCAGGCTCAAGGACACTCAAGGATACATATTTTCCATCAGGACAGCCTCTGCCCAGCTGTGCTTGCACGAACGCCTTTCCCTGGCCCTCAGTTTCTGCCCAAAGGCAATCAGCTTTCTCACCCTGTGGGCCAGGAAGCCCACTGTTGCACCATCTTCTTCAAGTCTATCCTCCGGGTCTCTCCTTCTTTGGTGGTGGGCTCTTCTCCTTCCTGCCTGTCAGGCGGCTCATTTCAAACCCAGTGGGATGACAAACCTGATCAATCCCCTTGCTGAGCCACAATTACTCTATCACACAGTCCCTCCGAATTACCTGGGTGTGAGTTATAAGACCATGGCTACAGAGGCCACACTAAAGTAATCAGTCCCACCACACCCAAATTGGGAAGAAAAAAGAAACTCTGGTGGTATAGTGGTTAAGAGCTACAGCTGCTAACCAAAAGGTTGGCAGTTCAAATCCACCAGGCACTCCTTGGAAACCCTATTGGGCAGTTTCTATTCTGTCTTGTAGGGTCCCTATGAATCGGAATCGACTCAATGGCAATGGGTTTTTTTTTTTAATCCCTTTTTGTGTTTGCCATAATTCTATATATAGAAACCACAATGAATCCACAAGAAAGTTACTAGAACTAGTAAATAAATTAGCAGAGTGGCAAGATATAGTTCAAAACAAAAATCAGTTGGGTTTCTATACATAAGCAATGAGCATTCTGAAAAGGAATTAAGGAAACAATTCTATTTACAATAGTATCTAAAAGATTAAAACCCCAAGGAATAAATTTAACCAGGGAAGTGAAAGATTTGTAGACTGAAAACTATTTTAAAAAATCACTGCAAGAAATTAAAGAAGACCTAAATAAACGGGAGGACATTTCCTGTTAGAGGATTGAAGACAATATTGTTCAGACATCAATACCACCTAACTCAATCTACAGATTCAACACAGTCCCCGTCAAAATTCCAATAGCCTTCATCGCAGTAATGAAAAATCAATCCTCAAATGTGTATGGAATTGCAAAGGGCCTCATTTTTTTTTTTTTCAAATAGCCAAAACCGTTTTGAAAAAGAATAAAGTAGGAAGACTCATACTTCCAAATCTCAAAACATACTATAACTCTACAGCAATCAAAACAACCTGGTGAGGGGGAGCCAAAATGGCGGAATAGACAGACGCTTCTGTGGAGCCCTCTTTACAACAAAGACCGGAAAACACAAGTGAAACGAGTATATTTGTGACAAGCTGGGAGCCCTGAGCATCAAAGGCAAGCTTAGACAACGAACTGAGGGGCAGGGGAAGGAAGAGACCGTTCAGAAGCGGAGAGGAGTTACCGGACCTGGATCGCGGGAAGCCCTCAGGCACCATTCCCGGAGCAGCGACAACGCAGCGGCGGCGGAGGGCTGGTGCTAGTGTTGCGCTGCAGTTTCCTCAGGGAGAAGCAGCCAGCCACACAGCCCACTCACATCTCCGGAACCTGAGGAGAAGGGCGTTTTCTGCAAAAGCTAAGGACTTACGTATATTTTACCGTGCCCCCCCCACTCCCACCCCCACCCCAGCTTCAGCAGCTGAATCCCTGGGCCTGAGATAGACCCTGGGGAGCACCTAGAGCCAGCCTCCCGGCCTTGGGGAGGGGAAAAATTTCCAACTGGGGGGAAAAGATAATTTGCTAGCTCCACTAACTAGGGGAGCTCAGGACAGAAGCAGCTCCTGTCCAGGCATAAACCGTCCATGGACCTTGAGCACCTTTCCCTTCTGTATGGACCTGTGTGAGCCTATTTCAGGAGAATAGGCCCTTGTTGGCAAACTCCAACCATTTCTGCTATGCGGTAGAGAGGTGGGTGTTTGACCTTTGACATTGCTTTGCCTAATAAATAAGGTCCTCACCTACCCACAACAGGGACCTAAGGACTGGTGGCTCCACTTGGGTCACCCAGCCACCCGCAACAGGGGTCCAGGATACCTCCCAGTCCTTACAACAAAAACTTTGGGTGCCCGTGGTCCCTCTGCAGACCCCGCCCACCAGCACACTCTAGGGAACAGAGACACATTTTCCTCAGAGACACTTGGGGGTCAGTTCTCAGCCCCCTGCCTTGTTCAGAGCTTGACCCCCTGCTGCAATCGGATACGGGTATATACACCAATCACCCCTGGCCCTCTGAGGCTGTAGGAGAGAGCCTGTACCACACACTTGATATCAGCTACCTAGAAACCTGAGCTGAATTCATATAAGAAAACTGAATGGACTCCTAGGCTGATATAGCTGATAACAGCTCTAGCCAGCTGGAGACAGGACACCACAGCTCCAAAGGTGAAAATAATCAAGCTAGCTCACTCAAACAACCCATAGGGGTATACCAAAACAAAACAAAGTAAACAGCTATGACACAGTAAGCAAACATAAACTAATACAATAACGTATAGATGGCTCGGAGACAACAGTCAATATCAAGGCACACAAAGAAACAGGCCATGATCACCTCAACAGGCTCTCAAAACAAAGAATCCAGGGATCTTCTAGATGAAAGCACATTCCTGGAATTACCAGATGCAGAATACAAAAGTTTAATGTACAGAACCCTTCAAGACATCAGGAAGAAAATGAGGCAATACGCAGAACAAGCCAAGGAACACACAGATAAAGCAACTGAAGGACTCAGAAAGATTATTCAGGAACATAACGAAAAGTTTAATAAGCTGGAAAAAATCCATAGACAGACAGCAATCAGAAATTCAGAAGATTAACAATAAAATTACAGAATTAGATAACTCAATAGAAACTCAGAGGAGCAGAATTGAGTAAGTAGAAGCTAGAATTTCTGAACTCGAAGATAAATCTCTTGGCACTAATATATTTGAAGGAAAATCAGAGAAAAGAATTTAAAAAAAATGAAGAAACCTTAAGAATCATGTGGGACTCTATCAAGAGAAATAACCTACGAGTGATTGGAGTACCAGAACAGGGAGGGATGACAGATAATACAGAGTAAATTGTTGAGGATTTGTTGGCAGAAAACGTCCCTGATATTGTGAAAGATGAGACGATATCTATCCAAGATGCTCATCGAACTCCACGTAAGGTAGATCTTAAAAGAAAGTCACCAAGACATATTATAATCCAGCTTGCCAAAACCAAAGATAAAGAGACAATTATAAGGGCAACGAGGGATAAAAGAAAAGTCACCTACAAGGGAGAGCCAACAAGAATAAGCTCGGACTACTCGGCAGAAACCATGCAGGCAAGAAGGCAATGCGATGACATATTTTAAAAACTGAAGGAAAAAAATTGCCCGCCAAGAATCATATATCCATCAAAACTGTCTCTTAAATACCCAGTGCCGTCGAGTCGATGAAATATGAACATGAAATTAAGACATTTCCAGATAAACACAAGTTGAGGGAATTTGTAACAACCAAACCAAAACTACAAGAAATACTAAAGGGAGTTCTTTGGTTAGAAAATCAATAATATCAGGTATCGACCCAAGACTAGAACACTGGGCAGACCAACCAGAAGTCAATCCAGACAGAGAAAGAAAAAAAAAAAAAAGCCCAACACAGGGTAACGAGAATGTTATTATATAAAAGAAGACAACATTAAAATAATAAAAAGGGACTAAGAAATGTAATCATACACCTTCCATATGGAGAGGAAAATACAGCGATACAAAGAAATAAAAGTTTTAAATTTAGAAAAATAGGGGTAAATAATAAGGTAGCCACAAAGGAGACAAACTATCCTACTCATCAAAATAAAATACAAGGGAAAAATATAGACTCAGCAGAAACAAAATCAACAACAACGAATAGGAGGAAAGGACAATATATAAAGAAAATCTACTCAGCACATAAAATCAAGTGGGAAAAAGAAGCTGTCAACACACAAAAAAAAGACATCAAAATGATAGCACTAAATTCATACCCATCCATAATTACCCTGAGTGTAAATGGACTAAATGCACCAATAAAGAGACAGAGAGTGGCAGAATGGATAAAAAAACAAGATCCGTCTATATGCTGCCTACAAGAGACACACCTTAGACTTAGAGACACAAACTAAAACTCAAAGGATGGAAAAAAATGTATCACGCAAACAACAATCAAAAAAGAGCAAGAGTGGCGGTATTAATTTCTGACTAAATAGACTTTAAAGTTAAATCCATCAGAAAGGATAAGGAAGGACACTATATAATGATTAAAGGGACAATACACCAAGAAGATATAACCATATTAAATATTTATGCACCCAATGACAGGGCTGCAAGATACATAAAACAAACTCTATCAGCATTGAAAAGTGAGATAGACAGCTCCGCAATAATAGTAGGAGACTTCAACACACCACTTTCGGTGAAGGACAGGACATCCAGACAGAAGCTCAATAAAGACACGGAAGATCTAAATGCCACAATCAACCAACTTGACCTCATAGATACATACAGGACACTCCACCCAACAGCAACCAAGTATACTTTCTTTTCTAGCACACGTGGAACATTCTCTGGAATAGACCACATATTAGTCATAAAGCAGGACTTAGCAGAATCCAAAACATTGAAATATTACAAAGCATCTTCTCTCACCATAAGGCCATAGCAGTAAAAGCAAGGAAAAGAAATCAAACACTTGGAAACTGAACTATACCCTGCTCAAAAAAGACTGGACTATAGAACATATTAATGATGGAATAAAGAAATTTATAGAATCCAACGAGAACAAAAACACTTCCTATCAGAACCTTTGGGATACGGCAAAAGCAGTGCTCAGAGGCCAATTTATATCAATAAATGCACACATCCAAAAAGAAGAAAGGGCCAAAATCAAAGACCTATCCCTACAACTTGAACAAATAGAAAGAGAACAACAAAAGAAACCCACAGTTACCAGAAGAAAACAAATAATAAAAATTAGAGCTGAACTAAATGAAATAGAAAACAGAAAAACAATTGAAAGAATTAACAAGACCAAAAGCTGGTTTTTTGAAAAAATCAACAAAATTGATAAACCGTTAGCCAAACTGACAAAAAAAAAAAAAAAAAAAAAAACAGGAGAGGAAGCTAATAACCCGAATAACAAATGAGATGGGCGATACTACAACAGACCCAAATGAAATTAAAAGAATCATGTCAGATTACTATGAAAAACTATACTCAAACAAATTTGAAAACCTAGAATAGATGAATTCTTAGAAACACACTACCTACCTAAACTAACACAAACAGAGGTAGAACAACTAAATAGACCCATAACAAGAGAAGAGATTGAAAAGGTAATCAAAAAACTCCCAACAAAAAAAAAGCCCTGGTCCGGAGGGCTTCACTGCAGAGTTCACTTTCAGAGAAGAGTTAACACCGCTACTACTACAGGTGTTTCAGAGCATAGAAACGGATGGAATACTACCAAACTCATTCTATGAAGCCACCATATCCCTGATACCAAAACCAGGTAAAGACACCACAAGAAAAGAAAATTATAGACCTATATCCCTCAGGAACCTAGATGCAAAAATCCTCGACAAAATTCTAGCCAGTAGAATTCAGGAACATATCAAAAAAATAATTCACCATGACCAAGTGGGATTCATACCAGGTATGCAGGGATGGTTCAACATTAGAAAAACAATTAATGTAACCCACCACATTAATAAAACAAAAGACAAGAATCACATGATTTTATCAATTGATGCAGAAAAGCCATCTGACAAAGTTCAACACCCATTCATGATAAAAACTCTCAGCAAAATAGGAATAGAAGGAAAATTCCTCAACATCATAAAGGGCATTTATACAAAGCCAACGGCCAACATCACCGTAAATGGAGCGAGCCTGAAAACATTCCCACTGTTTTCAGGGAACCAGACAAGGATGCCCTTTATCACCACTCTTATTCAACATTGTGCTGGAAGTCCTAGGCAGAGCAATTAGGCTAGATAAAGAAGATTGGCAAGGAAGAAGTCAAAGTTTCTCTATTTGCAGATGACATGATCTTATACACAGAAAACCCTAAGGAATCCTCCAGAAAACTACTGAAACTAATAGAAGAGTTCAGCAGAGTATCGAGATACAAGATAAACATACAAAAATCAGTTGTATTCCTCTACACCGACAAAAAGAACAACGAAGAGGAAATCACCAAATCAATGCCATTTACAGTAGCCCCCAAGGAGATAAAATACTTAGGAATAAATCTTACCACAGTTGTAAAAGACTTATACAAAGAAAACTACAGTACACTTCTGCAAGAAACCAAAGGAGACTTACATAAGTGGAAGAACATACCTTGCTCATGGATAGGAAGACTTAACTTTATAAAAATGTCTCTTCTACGAAAAGCGATCTATACATTTACTGCAATTCTGATCCAAATCCCAACGACATTCTTTAATGAGATGGAGAAACAAATCACCAACTTCATACAGAAGGGAAAGAGGCCCCGGATAAACAAGGCATTCCTGAAAAAGAAGAACAAAATGGGAGGCCTTACTTTACCTGATTTTAGAACCTATTATACTGCCACAGTAGTCAGAATAGCCTGGTACTGGTACAACAACAGATACATGGACCAATGGAACAGAATTGAGAATCCAGACATAAACCCATCCACATATGAGCAGTTGATATTTGACAAAGGCCCCAAAACAGTTAAATGGGGAAAAGACAGTCTTTTTAACAAATGATGCTGGCATAACTGGATATCCATCTGCAAAAAAAAAAAAAATGAAACAAGACCCATACCTCACTCCATGCACAAAAAAACTAACTCAAAATGGATTAAAGACCTAAATATAAAATCTAAAATGATAAAGATCACGGAACAAAAAATAGGGACAATGTTAGGAGCCCTAATACATGGCATAAACGGTATAGAAAACATTACAAAGAACGTAGAAGAAAAACTAGATAACTGGAAGCTCCTAAAAATCAAACACTTATGCTCATCCAAAGACTTCACCAAAAGAGTAAAAAGACTACCTACAGACTGGGAAAAAGTTTTTACCTATGACATTTCTGATCAGTGCCTGATCTCTAAAATCTATATGATACTGCAAAAAGACAAACCCAATTAAAAAAAGGGCAAAAGATATGAATAGACACTTCACTAAAGAAGACATTCAGGTAGCTAACAGATATATGAGGAAATGCTCACGATCATTAGCCATTAGAGAAATGCAGATCAAAACTACAATGAGATTTCATCTCACTCCAACAAGGCTGGCATTAATCCAAAAAACACAAAATAATAAATGTTGGAGAGGCTGTGGAGAGATTGGAACACTTCTACACTGTTGGTGGGAATGTCAAATGGTACAACCACTTTGGAAATCAATTTGGCGCTTCCTTAAAAAGTTAGAAATAGACTTACCATAAAAAAAAAAAGAAAAAAAATTTTTTTTTGTTACGATCCAGCAATTCCACTCCTTGGAATATATCCTAGAGAAATAAGAGCCTTTACACAAACAGATATATGCACACCCATGTTTATTGCAGCACTGTTTACAATAGCAAAAACATGGAAGTAACCAAGGTGCCCATCAACAGATGAGTGGATAAATAAATTACGGTATATTCACACAATGGAATACTACGCATCGATAAAGAACAGTGAGGAATCTGTGAAACATTTCGTAACATGGAGGAACCTGGAAGGCATTATGCTGAGTGAAATTAGTCAGTTGCAAAAGGACAAATATTGTATAAGACCACTATTATAAGAACTTGAGAAATAGTTTAAACTGAGAAGAAAACATTCTTTTGTGGTTATGAGAGGGAGGAGGGTTGGAGAGGGGTATTCACTAATTAGATAGTAGATAAGAACTACTTTAGGTGAAGGGAAAGACAGCACACAATACAGGGGAGGTAAGTACAATTGGACTAAACCAGAAGCAAAGGAGTTTCCTGACTAAACTGAATGCTTTGAAGGCCAGCGTAGCAGGGGCAGGGGTCTGGGGACCATGGTTTCAGGGGACATCTAAGTCAATTGGCATAATAAAATCTATAAAGAAAACATTCTGCACCCCACTTTGAAGAGTGGCGTCTGGGGTCTTAAACGCTAGGAAGCAGCCATCTAGGATGCATCAATTGGTCTCAACCCACCTGGATCAAAGGAGAATGAAGAACACCAAGGACACAAGGTAATTACGAGCCCAAGAGACAGAAAGGGCCACATGAACCAGAGACTACATCATCCTGAGACCAGAAGAACTAGATGGTACCCGGCTACAACCAATGACTGCCCTGACAGGGAACACAACAGAGAACCCCTGACGGAGCAGGAGAGCAGTGGGTTGCAGACCCAAAATTCTCATAAGACCAGACTTAATGGTCTGACTGAGACTGGAAGGACCCCAGTGGTCATGGACCCCAGACCTTCTGTTGGCCCAGGACAGGAACCATTCCCAAAGCCAACTCTTCAGACATGGATTGGACTGGACAATGGGTTGGAGAGGGATGGTGGTGAGGAGTGAGCTTCTTGGATCAGGTGGACGCTTGAGACTATGTTGG
The DNA here is from genome assembly GCF_024166365.1 of Elephas maximus indicus. Taxonomy (NCBI): domain Eukaryota; kingdom Metazoa; phylum Chordata; class Mammalia; order Proboscidea; family Elephantidae; genus Elephas; species Elephas maximus. Next base: position 17,200,024 of record NC_064830.1, read on the forward strand.
CATGTCCTGCCTGGAGGGGAGATGAGAGGGTGGAGGGGGTTAGAAGCTGGCAAAAAGGACACGAAAAGAGAGAGTGGAGGGAGAGAGCAGGCTGTCTCATTAGGGGGAGAGTAATTGGGAGTGTGTAGCAAGGTGTATATGGGTTTTTGTGCAAAAGACTGACTTGATTTGTAAACTTTCACTTAAAGTTTAAAAATTATTTTTAAAAAAAACAATCTGGCACTGGTATAATGATGGATACATAGACCAATGGAATAGAATTGAGAGTTTAGAAATAAAGTCATGCAACTATGGTCAACTGATTTTCAACAAAGGTGCTAAGTCCATGGGATGGGAAAGAATCGTCTCTTTAATAAATGTGGACTACTGGATTTCCATATGCAAAAGAATGAAGCTGGACCCATACCTCACAAAATACAAAAATTAAAGCAAAATGGATCAAGGACCTAAATGTAAGAGTATAGAACTCAAGGCATTAAATGTAGAACTAGCAAAAGAACTAAAGGCAAGAATGCAAATGAAAACTTGTACACACGTGTTTTGCAGCACTATTCATAATAGCAAAGTATGGTGAAACCAATCTAAATGACCATCAACAGATAATGAGTAAACAATACTTGATATATACATACAATCAAATATCACTAGCCATAAAGAGAAATGAAGTCCTGATACCTGCTACAACATGGATGATCCTTGAAAACATTATGCTGAGTAAAATAAGTCAGTCACAAAGGGACAAATATTTCATGATCCCACTCACATAAAATATCTAGAATAAGCAAATTTATAGAGGCCAAAGTTTATTAATGGCCACCGGGGGCAGGAGGGAGGGGGAAAAAGAAAACCATTGCTTAGGGAGCACTGAACTCCTGTTAATGGTGTTGGAAAAATTTGGAAATGGATAGTAGCTGTGGTTGTACAACACGATGAATACAATCAATGTCATTGAATTGTACATGTAAAAAAATGTTGAATCGACAAATGTTTTGTTATATATATTTTTACCACACATATACACACAAAGTTACAGCTGACCCATACGTGGGCAGGCTCCATGAAACCACAGAAACCCACAGAAGTTTCAGAAAGGAACCTTTCAGTTCTGCCTCAGCAGAAAGGAAAGAAGTGATTTACTCAATGTGGATACAAAAATAAATAAATGAAAAGCTCCACTACAGGTTTCCAAAACCTCACTGAATTCTCTCTCCATTTTACATACGTGGGAATACGGTGGTAATGTCACAGGAATGTTGAGAAGTCGTCACAGACAAATGCAACAATTATTACAGTTTAGAGATCAGTCATATGAAGTCGTGAAACTTGGCAATACATTTAGCTTTGTGATGGTGACCTGAAAGCCAAATTTCACATGTGCTTTGGAAAGAATTCTCACCTCCTATGATGCCAGTTGACTAGCCAATGCTGTCTTTGGTTCCAGGATGTTTGGACAATGTTGACGGCAACCACTATCAAGGCTCTGAAGTAAGATCCTCAAGATATTGGTTAAATACGTAAGTGCTTAGCTATGCTTTTAGTTAGGGCATACTCTGTTTTCAGGAGGGTGCCGAGAGTTTCAGTGCTGAATTTTTAAAATGCAGTTCAACTCTACAAACCCATATGGAACATATATTGTGTGCCAAGGGCTCTGCAAGACACAGAAATATAGATAAATAAACTGTATTCCTTGCTCTTAATAAGAACCTAGTCTGACAAGGGAAACATCAGCAAATCAGTACAAGGGATGGGACAAAGACAATAAGAAGATTATATAAGGAAGGCTAAATGCTTTAAACGAAATACTTGTATCACCATCAGTGTAGTTATATGGCAGGACCAAACTACACTCTTAAGCTTTCGGAAAACCATTTGACCATAATTTCCCCGTTGATCATAAAATAATATATTTCTTTGGAATATAGAGTTTTTAATAATATCTGTTGTATTAATTTTTAAAACCTTTAATGTAATTCCCTGCAACCCAGGGCTTCTTTCCCATCCTCCGTATTCCCAGCATCCTTGCAGGCTGCTGTTTAGTGGGGAAGATGCCTCCATCTAAGAGGCTAGAGCTGTGCTCCTTGGGGCTCCTGGAGGCCTTCTCTCCCACAGTGTCCCAGGTCACAGGCTTTAGGTGCTGAAGCGCACAGACTTAGGATACCCTGGCATAGTCCCCTCCTTGCTGCTCAGTGGCAACACCTGGCCTGGGCTGTTCCTTCACTCCACTATCCCTCCTTCTCTTCCTTTCACTTTCTCAGACTCTTTTTTATAATGTGTCTCACTTTATCCCAGTCCCATGCAGGCAGCATTGGGTTAATGCTTTATTTGACTAAAACTGAGCTGCTGTGCAGCCATCAGTACCTGTACTGGGGAAATATAGCATACAAGTGAGAAGCTTAAAGCCTCAGAGGTGAAAATATTTTCATGTCCCAGACCAAGAATTTTTGCAGTCATATATAAATATTTCCCCTTTTTCTCCAGCAAAAAAATAACAAATGTTGCAAACAGAGATGGTTTCATCATGCTGATAAAGCCACTAACTAGTCAAAAATGCCTGCCAGTGCCAACTGCAGTGTACCAGGTTAGTTCTATCCCAGCAAGATGCCAGATCTTGAGGTAGAGAGCAAAGGAAATGGAATTAAGACAGTTGTAGTCAACATGGTTGATGTTTCAGTTTCAAAGGCATTTAATTGACCTCCAATGTATCCTTCCAAATATTTTGCTTGTGAGCTGAGAACATAGTCTCAGTTTGATGTTAGCAATAACATCGGTGAATTGTCAATAAACCTCAGCTGCAAGTCATGCTGGATAGATTAACTAAAAAAAAAAAAAAAATTGGTTCACTGTTGTGGGGGTGAGAATACTTAAATAGATATGTATATCAGTTCAATAAGGAAGATGGAAGAAGAATTGATGCCTTTGAATTATGGTGCTGGTGAAAAATATTAACTATCCCATGGACTGCCAGAAAAATGAACAAATCTGTCTTGGAAGAAGTACAGCCAGAATTTGAATTAAAAGCAGGGGTGGTGAGACTTCATCTCACACACTTTGGACATGTTATTAGGAGGCACAAGTCCCTGGAGAAGAACGTCATGCTTGGAAAAGTAGAGTATCAGCAAAAAAGAGGAAGATCTTCAACAAGATGGATTGACACAACACCTGCAGCAATAGATTCAAGCATAACGATTGTGAAGATGGCACAGGACCGGGCAGTGTTTCAGTCTGTTGTACCTAGTGTCACTAAGAGTTGGAACCGACTCAATGGCACCTAACAACAACATTGCTGAGGAGGGGCAATCATTCCATGGACCTACCTCTGAGCACTGGGAACACAAGATTTAAGGTTGAGGCTAAACCAGAAAAACAGAGAACGTTCTGCTTTGTTCCCACAACCAGGTTAGGAAGCACTAAAGACAATCACTGGGGCAGGGTTAAGTGCATGAAGAAAGAACCTCCCTGAGGCACAGGCACAAAGGGTAGTACTAAAACTAATGGTGAAACAAGCGTGGAGAAAAAAATTGCCAGACAAACCAGCCACAATACTAAACACAAGGAAATGATAGAGGTATTTGAATCCTGTCATTCACTAAGTTTAACAATAGCAACAATGAAAATCATATTCAGCTAAATTCAGGAGTAGATTGACTCAAATTTCTTTGCTAGAGATCTGATAAAAGAAAATGTGTGTCCATTTCTAGGCATAAATTATATTTACCTTAGTCTCAACTGTCTTACCTAAGATTCTGCCTTTCAACCAAAAATTATGAAACATAAAAATAAACAAGAAAAAAAGTCATGCAGTCAAGATAAAAAGCAATCAGTAGAAATGCAAAATCCTAGATGGAGAAGAGCGAGAAAATGTGACATCAAAAGTAAATATTAGAAGATATAATTCCTAAGAATTTTTCCAAACCAATGGCAAACACCTAATCATAGATTCAAGAAGCTTAGGAAACACTAAGAATAATTACAAAAACAAAACAAAACATGCCTAAGACTTATCTTTATTTTCAATCACTGTCCTTGTGTGTTAGGGAATACAGTGCATCAATAAAGAATGTGGATTCTAGAGCCAGTTAAACGGGGTTTCACTTCTGGCTGCATTCCTTACTACTACCGCCTCCATTTTCTTATTTATAAAATAAATATATTAACGGCACCTTCCTCAAAGAGTTGCTGTGAAGATTAAATGAGAAAATACTTGTAAAGTGTATTAATTGCATTGCCAAATATTAGGTGTTCAAAAATTAGCCTACATAATTGATACATCAGGTCCTCTACCATTACTTTTAGGTTTGTATTGTAAGCAAATCTTAAATTTTTAGAACTAATTAATTAACTACCCCAACCTGTATTTTGTGTTTGTGGGTTTGTTTTGTTTTGTTTGTTTCTAACCTCCATAATCCTTGGCATAGGTACTTTTTTGGTAATAGTCATTTCTCCTAAAATCAGTGAATGGAGGAAAAAATGCCAGTTGCTAAAGATTCCAGATGACTGAGAAGTTATTTTAATATTATTCTTTGTAAAAATTTAAATGAAGTCATTCAGAAAGGATTCTGATCTAATAAAAAATCTGAAACTTCCTTAAAAGAGCATTATTAACAATGAGTAACACTTGTATGTCTACCTGTAAAATATAAATAAGTTGGAAGCAACATCATTCAATGAAAAGATCATGGGTTGCAATGAATTTTTTCATAGTATAGGAAAAGTTTTTAATGGTATAGGGATGATTTTAATGGCATATATACTGCTGTTGCTAGGTGCCATTGAGTCAGTTCAGACTCATAGCAACCCTAAGCACCACACAAGAAAACATTGCCCAGTCCTGCACCATGCTCACAATCATTATGATTGAACCTGTTGTTGCAGCCACTATGTCAATCCATCTCAGTGAAAGTCTTCCTCTTTTCCACTGACCGTGTATTTACCAAGTGTGATGTCCTTCTCCAGGGACTGATCCCTCTTGACAACACGTCCAAAATATGTAAGATGCAATCTTGCCATCCTTGCTTCTAAGGAGCATTCTGGTTGTACTTCCTCCAAGACAGATTTGTTCGTTCTTCTGGCAGTCCATGGTATATTCAATATTCTTCACCAATACCACAATTCAAAGGCATCAGTTCTTCTTCGGTCTTCCTTATTCATTGTCCAGCTTTCACATACCTATGAGGCGATTGAAAATACCATGGCTTTGGTCAGGCGTACCTTAGTCTTCAAGGTGACTTCTTTGCTTTTCAGCACTTTAAAGAGGTCCTTTGCAGCAGATTTGCCCAATGCGGTATGTATTTTGATTTCTTGACTGCTGCTTCCATGGGTGTTGATTGTGGATCCAGTAAAATGAAATCCTTGACAACTTCAATATATTTTTCTCCATTTATCACAATGTTGCTTATTGGTCCAGTTGTGAGGATTTTTGTTTTCTTTATGTTGAGGTGTAATCTACACGTAAGTCTGTGGTCTTTGCTCTTCATCAGGGAGTGTTTCAAGTCCTCTTCACTTTCAGCAAGCAAGGTTGTGTCATCTGCATAACGCCAGTTGTTAATGAGCCTTCCTCCAAGCCTGATGCCCCATTCTTCTTCATATAGTCCAGATTTTTGGATTATTTGCTCAGCATATAAATTGAATAGGTATGGTGAAAGGATACAACCCTGACACACACCTTTCTTGACTTTAAACCATGCAGTATCCACTTGTTCTGTTTGAGTGACTGCCTCTTGATCTATGTACAAGTTCCTTATGAGCACAATTAAGTATTCTGGAATTTCCATTCTTCACAACGTTATCCGTAATTTGTTATGATCCACACAGTTGAATACATTTGCACAGTCAATAAAACGCAGGTAAACATCCTTCTCGTATTCTCTGCTTTCATTCAGGATCCATCTGACATCAGCAATGATATCCCTGGTTCCAAGTCCTCTTCTGAATTGAGCCTGAATTTCTGGCAGTTCCCTGTTGATATACTGCTGCAGCCGCTTTTGAATAATCTTCAGCAAAATTTTGCTTGCATGTGATATTAATGATATCTTTCCATAATTTCCACATTCAGTTGCATCAGCATTCTTGGGAATAGGCATAAATATGGATCTCTTCCAGTCAGTTGGGCAGGCAGCTGTCTTCCAAAATTCCTGGCATAGACAAGTGAGTGCTTCCAGTGTTGCATCCATTTGTTGAAACGCATTAATTTTATATTCTGTCAATTCCTGGAGACTTGTTTTTGGCCAATGCCTTCAGTGCAGCTTGGAGTTCTTCCTTCAGTACCATTAGTTCCTGATCATATGCTACCTCTTGAAATGGTTGAAGGTCAATCAATTCTTTTTGGTATAATGACTCTGTGTATCCCTTCCATCTTCTTTTGATGCTTCCTGAGTCATTTAATATTTTCCCCATAGAGTCCTTCATTATTGCAACTCAAGGCTTGAATTTTTGCTTCAACTCTTTCAGCTTGAGAAATGCTGAGCGTGTTCTTCCCTTTTGGTTTTCTATCTCCAGCTCTTTGCACATGTCATTATAATATTTTGTCTTCTCAAGACTTCCTTTGAAATCTTCTGTTCAGTTCCTTTATTTCATCATTTCTTCCTTTTGCTTCAGCTGCTGTATGTTCAAGAGCAGGTTTCAGAGTCTCTTCTGACATCCATTTTGGTCTTTTCTTTCTTTGTCTTTTTAGTGACTTCTTGCTTTCTTCATGTACGACATCCTTGATGTCATTCCACAACTCATCCGGTCTTCAGTCATCAGTGTTTAATGTGTCAAATGTATTCTTGAGATGGTCTTCAAATTCAGGTGGGATATACTCAAGATCATACTTTGGCTCTTGTCTACTTGTTCTAATTTTCTTCAGTTTCAGCTTGAACTTGCATGTGAGCAATTGATGGTGTATTTCAGTCAGCCCCTGGCCTTGTTCTGACTGATACTGAGCTTATCCATCATCTCTTTCCACAGGTGTAGTCCATATGATTCTTGTGTATTCCATCTGGCGAGGTCCATGTGTTTATGTTGGTGAAAAAAGGTACTTGCAATGAAGTCATTCATCTTGCAAAATTCAATCATGCTATATCCTGCATCATATCTATCCCCAAGGCCATGTTTTCCAACTATCAAACCTTCGTTTCCAACTTTTGTATTCCCATCTCCAGTAATTATCAATGCATCCTGATTACATGTTCAACCAATTTCAAACTGCAGAAGTTGGTAAAAATCTTCAATTTTTTCATCTTTGGCCTTGGTAGTTGGTACATAAATCTGAATAATAGTCATATTAACTGGTTTTCCATGTAGGCATATGGATATTATCCTATCACTGACAGCGTACTTCAGGATAGAACCTGAAATGTTCTTTTTGATGATGACTGCAATGCCATTCCTCTTCAAGTTGTCATTTCCTGGATAGTAGACCATACGATAATCTGATTCAAAATGGCTAATACCAGTCCATTTCAGCTCACTAATGTCTAGGATATCGATGTTTATGGGTTCCGTTTCATTTTTGACCATTTCCAATTTTCCTAGATTCATACTTTGTACATTCCAGGTTCTGATTATTAGTGGATGTTTGAAGCTGTTTCTTCTCATTTGTATATATTTATATAATATATAACTGGTTAAAAAAAACATTTATATAATATACAGCTGGTTAAAAAAACATTTATATAATTTTTTTATATAATATATAATGGGTTTAAAAAAGTCCAGTAACAAATATGTATTAAACTCTGTGTGTGTGTGCCCATATATTTTTAAGAAACATACACACACACCCCTATAACCAAAAGAAATTATGAAATCACACCTAAATATCAATAGCGGTCATCTTTGGATGAGGAACTTTCAAGAGCTATTCATCTTTTCCTCTGTGCTTTTCTATTTCAAATTTCTAAAGGTGAAAATTTATTATTTGAGTTCTTTCTTTTCTTAAACCACATCATACTTACATGGTTTTCCTCCTGTAACTCTGTTCCCTCTCAGTCTCCTTTGTAGTGTACTCCTTTCCTACTTTCATCTTTCATTTTTTTATTTCCTCAGAGCTTGGTCCTGGACCAACTGTTCTTTCCTCTCTATGCCCCTGAGTAGTGATCATGTCTACAATACCATTTATATGATGATTCTCAACCGTGTTATCCCCAGCCCTGATGTCTCCCCCAACTCTAGAAGACCCAGATTTCATGTCTCATTTAGCAGCTTTCAAACTTATATGTGAAGTTGAAATTTGGTCTTTTCTTCTCCTATCTCTGTGCCTCCCCCCACTCTTCCTCAGTTCACTAAATGACACCAACTTTCATCCGGTTACTCTAGCCAAAATTCAAATCATTCTTAACTCTGTCTTCTTCACATGCCACAGATCTAAGCCATCGCCAACTACCATTAAATCTCTCTCCAAAACTTTTCTCAACTCATTCACTTGGCTCTAACTCCACTGATACCCTAGCCAAGCCAGCATGATCTCTCACTTGAACCATGCAGTAACCTTCTATTCTGTCTTCTTAATTTTATTTAATTCAATTCTCTTCTCCCATTCATTCTCCATATAGCATCTGTGATGATCTTTTTTAAAAATATAAGTTAATGATGTCTGTCTCTTGCTTAAAACCCTGCATGGTTCCACCTTTGTCTACTTCTCCAGCCTCATCTCACTCCAGTCTTCACCTCAACTACAGCAATTGTCCATCAGTTCTTCAAATGTACTAACAACTTTCTCAGCTTAGAGGCTTCACACGTGTTCTTATCTCTGGAATATTTTTATTCTCATTCTTCATTTGACTGGTTCCTTTCTCATCCCTCAGTTCATAATTTAAATGCTGCCTTCTTCAAGAGGATTTTCATGGCCATGTAGTTAAAACGGGTCTCTTCTATTCTCTTAGTATTTACTCTTTTCTTTCATAGACTAGGTTACACTTTAAAGTTATATATTTATTTTGTGTTTACTTGATGAAAGTCCTTCCCACTAGTCTGTATACTCTGCGAAGTCAAGGATGATGCCTTCTTTTGGTTTGTGGTTGGGTTTGATTTTATTTATTTATTTAGTTAGTTTTGCTATTGTGTTGTTTTGTTTTGTTTTCAAATCACTGAATACCTAATGCTTAATACAGTGCCTGGAACATAGTAGACAATCAAATCTTTTTAATGCATTTATGAGATGAATGACTAAAAATGGAATTTTGTACAAATCAATGAGTCTCACAAAAGGAAGAAAAGAAAAAACAGAAGGAAGAAGGGAAAGAGAGAGGGAGAAAGATAGAGACTGATTCCTGGGCAGAGGGAATGTGAGGAAAGAGAAAGAGAATCTGTGGACAGATAATTTGTTCTCCATGAGCCTTTGTTCTCTTTAAACCAGTGGTTCCCAACCTTTGCTGGAACTGGAACCCCCTGGAGAATTTTAACAAAAACTGATGGCCAGGTGCCACCCTCAGTGGTTCCAGTTTAATATGTGTTTGGTGTAGCGTGGTTACAGGCAACATTTAAAAGCTCCTTAGGTGATTCTAATGTACAGCTACGGTTGAGAACCATTGCTCTACAGCCCAGGAGATAACGCCAGATCACTGACCTGCTGTGAAATTAAAGAGAACAAGTTATTAAAACTCTTGAAAGGTGTAGGTCGCTAATGGGTGTGCACATTAAGAACTAGTCATCTTACCCTTGAGGGATGCTTGCTCAGGGCTGGGCATTTGGCTAAGGCTTCAGTTCCATTCTAGAGAACATTAGGCCAGACATGCATGCCTTTAAGCGTTAGATGGTGTGTCCCCAAGCCCCAGACCTCCTAGCAGCCTGATTGCAACTGAAATGAGGCAACAGCTTGCATATAGTAGCATTGCTGTAAGGTTGATAGAGTTGGCAGAGCTACAGGAGCTGCTCACAAGAAGAGTGTTTCCCTTTGGCCAGTCTCGTGCCTGGCCCTCAATATGCCTGGAGGCCTGTTTTGTATACTGTAGAGGCAGAGATAGACTGAGAGGAGGGTGGGAAGCACAGTGCTGCTCCTTGGCTCCTTACAATGTGCCAGGGAGAATCCAGGTCATCTCCCCCAGAGCAGGACTTCATGACACCGTTGAGAAGAAAAAAGCATGAAACTCAGCTGTGAGGAAAAGAGGAGGCATTAGGGCAGGAGAAGACAATGAGCATGAAAAGCCAAAAGCTAGGCCTGTGGGGAAACCACTATGAAAAGCGCAGGTTGCCTGGGCAGGAAGAGAGAGCCCAGGAGAGGGCCCGAAGCACTTAAGTGAGATTTTTCAGGTTAGTCCCAGAGATGTATCTGTTCACAGGGAAAACAGTGCCTAGATTTATGACAACTATGTTTACTGGGTCAAGACTCAGGATATGAGAGTGATCTGTGAGGTTATTGATGCGAAATGTCTCACCAAGTTATACATGTTAAATTGCATTAAGTGAATTTGAGTGAAAGGGCTTATTTGCTCCCTAATCTAACTGAGAGTTAGATCCTTTTGTGTGGCAAGAAGCTTGGTTTGCCCTCATTCTGTCAGTCACTAAATTCTCAGCTAATACCACAAGTACAAGATTAGTGCTGGTGGGGAGGTGAGGTGGAGCAGGGGAACATACATTGGACTGGGAGTCTGGTCCCAGCTCTGCTGCCATTTTTCTTCTCTGTGTCCCCCAGAAAACTGCTTCCCAAGCCCAGAGGGTCTTCCTGTGGCCCCCATCTTCTTCTTCATGGCTCAACCCTGTACTTCTACCTTCCTTCCTCTCCTAGGTCACTCTGCACTTTTTCTTCATCTCAGGTTCTTCCCTCAGAGACAGGCTAGAAAGTGGAGATACCAGGCTTCCTGTCTTTGCTGCTTGTGAAAGCTTCTCACGTTTTGTTCACAACAGAGAAGCAGTCAGGCCTGGGGGTGGGGGGGTGTGAAAAAAAACCCACATAGAGACCAAATCTGTAAGAAATCTTATTGCTGTTAAGAATGGAGCTTCTACTAGTTCCAGCCAAGGTTGGGAACCACTGGTTTAAGTAGAAGTTAAAAAGAAAGAATCTCTATTCTTTCTTAAGTTAGAGCTTCTTAACAACTCTGCCTCCTCAAAGCCCCTCTACTCAGCTGATGGGGAACCCAGTGCTTCTAGAAGATACCCAGTCCTTTCTCATGTTCTTTTTTCTGCCAAAAATGTTCAAGTACTCTTCCTTTTTCCTCTTCACCTGGTTGACTCCCATTTCCCCTTCATAACTCAGCTCAAAAGTGACTACCTCAGAGATGCCACCTGAGTGAAGTTCACAGTTAGAGGCATTCAGGGAGCTCTGTCCCTCTTTTTCATGACACTTGAAATATGTTGCTCATTTGATTATGGCCTGTGTCTTCTACTAACATTCTAGGAGGGCAGGGCCGATGTCTGAATTTGCTCACTCATCACAATGCTTGGCAGACACATGGTAGATGCTTAAAAATTTTTTCTTTGAATGGATGAAAGAATGATGCTACATCACAGAATATGTCTCATTTATTCAAATTAGTCAGCATGACACAGCAGAAATAATAGTGGGATGGCACTGAATAGATGTGGCTTCAAGTCTTACTTCTTTGTGCAACTTCCTATGTGGCTTTAGGTGAGTCACTTTTACTTCCTAGTCTCTGTTTCTTCATCTATGACAAAATATATTGCTCTGGTTGATCTCTGAGGTCCAATCCTGTGTGGATATTTAGAATCCTTTGGTCTACCCCAGAAAAGACCTAAAGTATGGAATGCCCAGTGGGAAAACGCCAGACCACCAGAGCTAGAACACTCCTAAGGTGCTCTGAGTTGGAGTTTGATAAGGCACTGAGGTGTCAGTTTTTCAGTCAGTGTACCTCATCTCAAAATGTTGCAGAGGCTTAAATTCCAGCACATCTAAAAACTTGTTCAATGTCACATGAAGGAGTTCAGCAACATAAGCTACGCCTGTCAGTTGATCGGTCTTCTGCAAATTACCCAACCCCCTTGATTTTACTTATAACCTAACTCTAGGAAAAAAAAAAAAAACTGGCATTTAAACAGGTCCAAGACACCCAGATGTTTATTAACTGTATAACCATAGGTCACTTTCCTTAATTACCAAACATTAGTTTACTCATTGGTAAATTGAATATAAAACCATATTTTATATCCAAATCAGTGCTATCTAATAGAACTTTCTGTGATAAGGGAAATGTTTTGTATCTGTGCTATTTAAAATGGTAGCCACTAGTCAAATGTGACTATGGAGCACTTGAAATGTGATTAGTGTGACCGAAGAACTGAATTTTAATTGCATTCAATTTCAATTAATTTAAAATTAAATAACTAAATGTGGTTCCAAAAGCTGTTGCCATCAAATCGATTCCAATTCATAGTGACCCTATAAGACAGAGTAGAACTGCCCCATAGGGTTTCCAGGGAGCATCTGGTAGATTCAAACTGCCATACTTTAGACATGTCAGGAAAGATCAGCCCCTGGAGAAGGACATCATGCTTAGTAAAGTAGAGGGTCAACCGAAAAGAGGAAGACCCTCAGTAAGACAGATTGACAGTGGCTGCAACAATGGGCTCAAGCATAGCAATGATAGTGGGCATGGCACAGGACCGGGCAGTGTTTCCTTCCGTCGCTTTGAACTGGAACCGACTTGACGGCCCCTAACAACAACTACCGACTCCACTCTTATGAAAGTGACAAAAATAATCTTCTTAAACTTGCTGACCCTCTTTTTAACTTACTACACTCAAAGCATCAAGGTTGCAAAAAGCAAGTCCCGATAATGTTATGGAAAAGAATTGTAACTGTTGACTTCTATGAGTCACAAGGACAACACACCCATTCCCTCATTTACACACCCATTTAACAAACACTTGCCAAGTGCCTGCTACATGTGGAAAGAGGCGACCATGAGAAGACTACTGCATTTCTGAGGGAGATTGTGAGTCCTGAGTGGAAACTATCATCCTTCTCAATGATGTTTCTAATGAACTCCTCCAAATTCTCTCTGAAAGTTGGCTCACCAGTTAGTTCCAAGTTTAAACCTGCCCCTTCTCTTTGCTGATGCAAGTTAGAAGCAAAGAGGAAAAAAAAATAAAAAAGGGAAAGTGATAGACATCTTTCTCTGTTCATAAATGAAATTCATGAAATGAATTTTGTATATTTAATGTTTAACATAAGCAAAAAAAAAGAAAAAGGAAAGAAAGAAGAAAAGAAAAACAGGAAACCTGGCCAGCAGACCCCTGTAATTCAACACTCTGAACGATCACCAACTGGAAATGGAAACCCAAATTAGGAGTGAGATTTACCATGCCCAATACTCTGTGCAGATTGGAATCTCTGGATCATATCAAAGACAGAGGAAATTAAGGCTTGATTAAGCACGAATAATTAAGATCAGGCCAGGATAAGAGAGAAAGGAGACTGTAAAGAATAAAATTAATTTGTAAACAAGGGAATGTAGCTATCTGTGGCTCACGCTTATTTCCAGCCACAGCCCATGGAATGTTTGTCTGGTGTCTGTCATTGAATAGCAATGTTCCTTCTTTTGACTGCCTCAATACAAATTTCTAACAAACTTGGATAACCTAGAGTTCCAAAGTTTAGGGAAATAAGAACCTTAAAACTTTTAGGCAATTGAGACTAAGCCAAGAATAGTTCATTGTGCTCTACAATATACACCAAAGTGTCCAATTTCAGTCTCTGAAAATCCAACTTACCCAATGCGTAACCCATTTAAAAAAGAGTAGATAAACTCACATTCTAAGCCTCTCAATTCTTCAGACACCTATTTACCTTTATCTCTTACCTCCCCTATACGTATACATTTATAGCTTCACAGCAATTTATTTAGGTGGTTTTAAGTAGAACTGACTGTTAAAGGGAGGCTTGAAGAAAGAACAGTGTTTTAACCTGGCAGCTTTCGGGGCATATCTGGAAATGGTCGAGGACTCAAGTCTACTTAGAGTAGGAGAGAAAAGGACATTCTCAAGCTTTGATAACTACACAAATCTCATTTTTATTGAGCACCAGTTGATTACATTCACTTTCTTTGCTGCCATAGAATGGGGTGGGAAGAAGCAGTGCTCAGAAGTTGTGTATTACAATGGAGACTCGGAATGCACAGAAGACAGAGTCAGTTCTCAGTGGGAGCAAAGAACGGGAGAACAGGGAGCTCTTGGAGAGCTGAGGCTGCCTGATGAGTTGCCATGCTCTGAACAGCCCCCTGTGACAGAGTGAAATGGAGGACCCAAAGGCTGCTGAGGATTGACTGTGAAAACATCTCCATGCTTCTTTAAGTGAGTATCTACTTATCCATTTGTGAAGGCAGATTTCAAGACAAAGATGCCTTGTGTGGGAGAAGATGGTGCCTCTCTTCTTTAGATGGACATGGTGAGCATCACAGGGACAGGATTCCTACGTGAGGCCCCACATCCTGAACATGAGAGATGAGAGTGATTACTCAGTTGCTTTTGGAAGTGAAATGTCCAGGTTGAGGCTATGCAATGCTGCAAACCTGGGCGGAGTGCCTGGATAACAAATTCCCAGGAGGAGCTTTGGTGCCAGAGACCCTGAAATAATGCTACACAATGGCAAAGGGGAAAGGGCGACAGACAAAGTCAGAGAGAATGAACAGCAGATCACAGTCCAGGGCTTCCTCTGGAATCTTTAAACCTTGAGGTTTAATGATAACTCATGTGATTCATGCAAGTTTGCCAGAGGAGGTGTGTACAGTCTCACTCTGAAGCTCTGGCTGAGTTTTGCACCTTTAAGTCCATGAACAAACTGACTTTGTGCCGTTACCCCTGCAACTCCTGAAAATGGAGAATGTATATTGTAAGCTGTAGGGCAATTTCAAAGCAACTCCCATTGACAAAAACTCTACACCCTTCTCTTAATGCATCAAAGCATTCCTCCCTTCCTCCCTCTCTCCCTTCCTTCATTCCTTCCTTCTTTCCCTCAAGTTACTTTAAAGGTAGACTTTGATAAATGTGTGATCCTCTTTACGACAACATAATTGTATTTCCTTGAATATATTATATTGTATTTATAATTTACATAAAGTTTATTTTCTTTGTAAAGATTCCAATTTTCTAACAAAAATTCATTAGGTAATTAAATCATTCTGATAAAGCTAATAATTAGAATACCAACTACAAACTTAATAAAATTCTTATTTTTTCAGTTTAAAAATCACAAATCCCCCTTTTTTTCTTTCCTTCCTTCCTTCCTTCCTCCCTCCCTCCCTCCCTCCCTCCCTCCATTCTTTCAATAAACTGCTACTTTGCATCCTACACAGCTCTAGGCACTAAGAAAATAAAAATAAATGAGACTCAGAGCCTTCCCTCAGGAACATTCATCCAGAGGGAAAGATATAATCAGTAAATTGATAATAAAATGTGTTAAGCATCATAATAAAATTTAATCCAAGGAGATTTAATTAGACCCAGGGAGAAACATTCTGTCTACAATCATCAGAGAATGCGTCGATGACAAGGTTTTTTGAAAGAAGGATTATGCAAAAGATCAAGAGGAGGTAGCAGGGGCTCCCAGGGATGGTAAAATGTCAGTCCCTGACCACCCCAGTCTTGGCCAAGCTTCATGCAACAACGCCTACCTGGGCACTGAAGGAAGAGACACAAGTAGGTGGCACATTAGCAACCAGCCTCGCAATCCAGCAGAGTGGGGATGTCCTCAGCAGCTCGAGGGCTGTGCTGCCGTCAGCCTATGAGGATGGACACGGCATCACAACACTCACCTGCCTGGGGGAGGCAGCAAGGGGTAGGGGAGGGTGAGAAGGACGACTCCTCAGTTCCCATCACTGGCTTTTATGCATGAGAAGGAAATGTTGTAGTCACTCCATGGTTTTAAATTAATAAACAGCTTATTGACAAATTCAAAAGTCTGGTATTTCTAAAGATTTTAATTTCAACTCTTATCTTTTTCACAAACTGGCAAATTTTAAGGCACTTTCAAGGTTACTGTTGTTGTTAAGTGGTGTTGAGTCGGTTCGAACTCATAGCGACGCTATGTGCAACAGAACGAAACACTGCCCGGTCCTGTGCCATCCTCACCATAGTTGCTATGCTTGAGCCCATTGTTGCAGCCACTGTGTCAGTCCATCTCATTGAGGGTCTTTCTCTTTTTTGCTGACCCTCTGCTTTACCAAGCACGATGTCCTTCTCCAGGGACTGATCCCTCCTGATAACATGTCCGAGGTACGTAAGATGCAGTCTCATCATCCTTGCTTCTGAGATGCATTCGGGCTAGACTTTGATAAATGTTTGATCCTCTTTACAGCTGAATTATATTTTCTTAAACATTTTATACTGTATTTGTAATTCATATAAAGTCCATTTTCTTTGTAAAGACTCCAATTCTCTAACAAAAATTTATTAGGTAGTTAAATAATTCTGTTAAAACTAATAATTATAATACCAAATATGAATTTAATAAAAATATCTTATACTTTTCAATTTAAAAATCGCAGCCCCCTCCCCCTTCTTCCCTTTCCTTTGCTTCCAGAATAATTCAGTGCTGAAGTCATTTGATGGGCCCAGACAAGGAAGGTGTCTGAACTTGGGCCTGGGGTGGGGGCCAGGATAGCTCGGTGACTTACAGCAAGTTTCAGAGCCGAAAAGGGTGAAGAAGGCCCCTGTTGAGTGGTGGCTGTGTGTGATGTGATGGAGCGTGAGTGGGGTGAGGAGGGCCCCTGTGGAGTGGGAGCTCTGTGTGACATGATGGAGTATGAGTGCTTAAGGAAGGCACACACATGGGCATGAACTGGGGTGGATGTCAGAGCCCATGGGGTCAGAAAAGAATCACTGCGCAGCAGGGGTCGCGACAGAGCCCCACAGAGGGTTAGCATGGTATATGGTGTCAGAACCTAAGCAAGGTTAGGAGGGTGTCCCTATAGAAGGGCAGCCTGACACGGGGAGTCAGAGCCCAAGTGGTGAAAGGAGGTGTTTGCATGAGGACAGGCAGTGTGATCTGTCAGGAGCTGGGACCACAATAAGGAGAGGAGAGTATCTCCATGGAAGGAAGGCCCAGCATGGTATCAGAGCCCAAGCAGGCTGAAGAAAATACCTGCATAGAAGGGTAGCCTGGCTCTGGGAATCAGAGCCTGAGCAGTCTGAGGGGCTGTGCCATGGGGCTGAGGCCGTGATGGCAGCTTTGTTACACACAAGGGAGCGATCACATAAGCGAATGTACTAAGGAAAACAGGAGCCAGATTTCTCACTGCAGGCATACCAGTTGCTGTCCAGTCGATTCCGAGTCATGGCAACCCCATGTTTTCTGAGAACTGTGCTCCACAGAATTTTCAATAATTGATTTTCTAAGAAGTAGATTGCCAGGCCTTTCTTTCAAGGTGCCTCTGGGTGGACTTGAACCTCCAAACTATCAGTTAGCAGCTGAGCTTGTTAAACATTTGCAATACCCAGGACTCCCCATTATTGGAATAAAAACAAAAAAAAACAAACATGTTGCTGTTAAATTCCTTCCAACACATATAAAAAAACAAAACCCAGTGAGTAAGGGATTATAAATATGGAAAGAGAGAAAACTAATTAACCCTCTGGTTTTGGATTAAAATTGGACATAACTGTGTAAAGTCAACTGCTAACCAAAAGGTCAGTAGTTTAAATCCACCAGCTGCTCTTTGGAAATCCTATGGGGCAGTTCTATTCTGTCCTATAGGGTCATTTCGAGTTGGAATCGACTGGACGGCAATGGGTTTGGTAGTTCTTTGTTTTGTTTTGTTTTTCTGGCTTGGTATAACTAAAGATTTTCAATCTCTTAGATCTGAATATGTATAGAAATAAATATTGGTATAATATGCTCCTGGGTGAGTTTGTGTGTGTGTATATGTATGAATGTATGAATATGTATGCATTCACACATACATATGTTTTGTAGCTCTCTCCTCTTACAGGCCCTGAGATCAACACCACCGCAATAACACCCAGATCTTCTTTTCTAAGGACCATTTTCCACAAGGAACCAGACTCTTTGGAGAAATAGCTGAGCCCACGCTCAGGCAGCGATAGTACAAGATGAGCCTGGAACACTTTGTGCCAGACAGCACGGATGTACTCCAGAAATGATGGGGACACATCAAAATGACTCAGGAGCTAGTTTGAAGGGGCTTCCAGTGGCAATATCTGGGACAATCTGAGAATTAAAATAGCCAGTGACAGTAACAGGTTATATAGCCCATTGGTTAAACAGGAAATCATGAGTCCAAATTCAAAGAAATGAATAAATTGAACATTTGACTAGTAACAGAATATATAAATACTCTCAAAATACCTCCCCTAAAATGTGTATTAATAAAATCGAACATCACTAGTAAAGGAACAAATTGAAACCATTCACCATCTAATAAGGAACAATGAGAAGACAGCACCATTTTTGTGATGTCCTTATCAAAGCTGTATAACCTGAATCTAATCATAAGTTAACATGTCTGTCAGTTTGTCATACTGTGGGGCTTGTGTGTTGTTGTGATGCTGGAAGCTATGCCACTGGTATCGAACAATATCAGTAATCTCTCATGCAAGCAAAGGCATTTGACTGTGTGGATCATAACAAATTATGGATAACACTGCAAAGAATGGGAATTCTGGAACACTTAACTGTGCTCATGAGGAATCTGTACATGGATCGAGAGGCAGTCATTCAAACAGAACAAGGGGATACTGTGTGGTTTAAGTCAGGAAAGGTGTGTGTCAGGGTTGTATTCTTTCACCATACCTATTCAATCTGTAGGCTAAGCAAAGAATCCGAGAGGCTAGAATGGGGCATCAGGATTGGAGGATGACTCATTAACAACCTGCAATATGCAGAGGACACAACCTTGCTTGCTGAAAGTGAAGAGGACTTGAAGCACTTACTGATGAACATCAAAGACCACAGCCCTCATTATGGATTGCATCTCAACGTAAAGAAAACAAAAATCCTTACAATTGGGAATGGCCTAACCAAGTTGACACATATTTTGAGGGGACATAATTCAATCCATAACATTTCATAATAAAAAATTATTTAAAAGCTAAAATCACAAATCTAATATCAATTACAAATTTCAATTTCATGTGTCAGATCTTCTGATATGACAAATTAACAAAAATATTATGAGGTAAAATATCAAATGTACAGACTATTCCTACACTTATCACAAAAATATTAATACTATGGATTTAATTTTCCCTTATGTTTCTATGCTTAGTTCTTTACCTGTTTGGTAGTAAGATGCTTACTCCCTAAGAAACAATTATATCACACCAAGGAAACTGGGGTAACAATAATTTTTTTTTTTTTTTTTTGTAACTGGGGTAACAGTCCCAAGTTAATTGAGGATACCTTCTTTGGTAACTCATGTTCTAGCCAGGATGCAGGATGCAGGATTTGCAGGTATCTCACAACAAGAAGGATTTGTCCCCTGCCTTAAGATTCTTAGGGAAATAGAGACTCCAAATCCACGCTCTCCAAATGGGATAGCTCAGGTTACCTATGTTCAAGTTATACATTGCCTAATTCTGAGCTTGCTCACATATCTATGTGTGTACACACAGACCTGTACATATATACCAATGTTTCACCAACAGATTGGATTCATCTGATCTGTTTACTGCTTGATTCCATTCATATATATATATATTTTTTTTTTTTTCCATATTCTTCCTATCTGTCAGGGCTACAACTCTTATAGACATTCAAATAGCATTAGAGTCTATCTTGTATCTCCTGTGTTTATGTCTTAACATTCTAAGGATATGTTAATGTTGTTGACTGTCCTTAAGTTGGCCCTGACTTACAGCGACCCCACGCATGACAGAATTCGACTGTATTGATCCACAGAGCTTTCATTGGCTGATTTTTTGGCAGTAGATCGCCAAGCCTTTCTTACTAGTCTGACTTAGCATGGCAGCTCTGCTGAAACCTGTTCAGCATCATAGCAACACACAAGCTTTCTACTGACAGACGGTTGGTGGTGGTAGTGCCCGAGATGCATTGGCCTAGAATCGAACCTGGGCATCCTGCATGGAAAGGGAGAACTCTACCACTGAACCACCACTGTCCCCAAGATCATGTTACTTGTTCTCTCCAAACAAAGGGCAGGAGCAGAGATCAGAGAGCGGCTTTGAGATTGCTAGTTTTAAATGCCAGATATATATGTGTGTGTCCTTATGTGCATGTGTGTATACATTTAACAACAACAACAAAATATTAGCACACGAGGAAACATCTGTGCAGGTGCCACACTCGCCTCTGGACCCCACTCTCTTCTGGGTGCCCACAGACAGAGCCCTGAAGCAATCTGAGAAAGCTCAGGAATCCTTAACTTCCTCATTTGTTGAAGAAAAGGCACAATTGTAAAACCAGACTATTCTCACAGGCCAAACAAACACGACAGGCCCTGGACTGCTTTTTCTGGCAATCAGAAGCAAAAAAAAAAAGCATTCATCTTTTAAAGGGACACTGTGTTCCTGACTGTTGTCATTGGCTTCTATGGGCACACTGGAACACTTCCGCTTGACCGGAAAGTGCCTTTCAGATGATATTTTAGAGAGAATGGAGGGTGTCTGATAGTGATATGTTAACTGCATGTCTTCATTGAAAACGGGAAATATTATTAGTCAAGTTTGAGGGGAGCGGTAGGTATCTTTTCACTTGTCTGTCCCAAACATGTCATTAACCAAATCAGTTAATACATCCAAGTGCCTTTACATATGGAAATGCAACCTATTCATTTATTATGCACACTTCATTATCTCTAAAAATGGTAATCTCATAATTATTTTTAATTTTCATCCCTGTAGCCTCTGGGTGCCTTGGTAAAGTGAAATAATGGCTATTAAATTGCCCTCGCATTTCCAAAAGCCTGACTAAACTGAGAGTGGACCATGACTTTGAAAACTGTGTATCCTTTAGAATAAACCATTAGCGTAGGTATAGTAAGGAAAGTGGAAAGAGGGAAGACTTTTTATCAGACAGAGCCCAGGAGAGGTTCTTGCTTCTCTACTTTTTAGCTGTGTGACCAGTTCTCTGTCTCTAGAATGAGGTCAGTGGTACCTAGCTCAGTCCTACCTTTAAGCAGTGAGTGCAAGATAGATGTAAAATACATCAAGAAATGAGTATCATTATCATTTGTTCAAGTAGTAGACATAATATTTTGTTTTCTGTAAATGGAAGTCCGGGCATAATGCGGGACCCAGACTTGGTGGATTCAGTGGCGCAAAGACATCATCAAGCATGCAGGAACTTTCATTCTGACCACAGCTATTCGTGGTTCTCAGATGGCTGCAGTACCAATCACAGCCAAATGCTTCCTGGGTTCTTTCTTATCCCAGCGGAGCCAGAGGTGTCGAGCTTCGCTTGCCAAATTGCTTTTCTTCATAATGGCCACTTCATAGTTTCTGGATGTCTTGCCCTGGAGGCTTTACCAGTACCCTGAGGTTGGATGATAAGCTGTTATTGTTGTTGTTAGTAGTAGTCATTGAGTCACCCCTGACTCATGGTGGCCCTACGCTCAGTAGGAGGGAACTCTGTCTGGTCCTGTGCCATTCCCATGATTAACTGAGGATCAGACCATTGGGAAACATAGGGTTTTCATTGGCTGATATTCAGAGGTAAATCATCTGGCCTTTCTTCCTAGTCCATCTTAGTCTGGAAGCTCCGCTGAAACCTGTTTAGCATCATAGCAACACGCATCCCTCCACTGACAGACGAGTCCTGGCTGCACATGAGATCCAGTGGTTAGGAAATGAACCTGAGGGAATTCTACCACTAAACCACCAATGGAGAGGGGTGTAAATAAAGCACCTCCAAAGCCACTCTGATCCAAACTGAAAACTCATTCCACCCTTGGCAATCCATGCTAACCAACATAGCATACCAGAGGTTCTTGTAAATTCATCTAAAGATTTTTAGCCCAAAGGAAATAATGTCCAATATCAAATTACCTTGCCTTTGTGAGAGAAAGTTCAAAGTCCAGATTTTATTGCCTTCATCTTCATATTCTGTTCAGTCTCAGCCAAGGGGGTTCTTTAGGCCCAGGGGAACTGGGATTCTTTCAACAGCCACCACCAAGGTGGCTTTCTTCTGAGTGAATTTACTTCTTTCCAGGATTCACAAGTTACATTAGTTTAATATCAAGGCTTTCCTTATGCCTCATTTTTTTTTAGAGCCCGCAAGAACACAAGATTATATCATCAACTCTAAAAAATTTGAAAAAGAAGCTAATACCTAGCCCCTAAAGCAAATAACACAGGTAAAATTATGTTTCAGAACCAAGTATTAAGTGCAGTCAAAGACCGTAGCATCGACTCTGTGTTTTCTGAGGAATTAGGGTACCTGGAGATAAAAGCATCGGGATGCCAGGAACCCTGTGTCAATTGTCTGAAATCCATGACCTGTGAACTTAACCTGAACTGGAGAAATCTCCCAGGAGGAGGCCAATTACCCATATATGTGTTTTGACTCCTCTATTATTATTAAAATAAGTATTAATTTAACATATGAACAAATGGGTTTGATTAATGTCATCAGAAACCCTCCAATATAATAGATAGGCAGAGTGAAAACATTCATAATATAAAAATCAATTTTTTTTTAATTTTCATAATGAAAACCTACCAATGGAAGGAAACTGAAAAGATTGTTACCTGTAGCAATGAGACAAGACTCCTTACAGAAAAACAACTAAGTCTCCTTTGAGTCCAGGGCATACACTGACATGAGTAAAAAAAAAAAAAAAATGACATGAGTAGTAAGTGTAAAGTCACTTACCATCTAGCATCTTCACTTCTATGCTGTAAGATAAGAAAAATGTATGGCAACTTCTTCAAACCTGCAAGGAGAAAAGTCTCTCTTGTGTGTGCAAGCAACATGGAGATACATATGTACACATAGATATATATGTATATATGTGCGTATGTATACGTACACATACATGTATACATACTGATTGGGTATGTATAAATCAAACCAAACAAACCTATTGCCATTGAGTTGATTCAGACTCATAGCAATCCTATAGGATAAAGTAGAACTGCCCCATAGTATTTCCAAGGCTGTAATCTTTCTGGAAGCTGACTGCCATATTTCTCCCACTGAGCTGCTAGTAGGTTAAACTGTCTACCTTTTGGTTAGCAGTCGAGCATTTTTTATCCACTGTGCCACCAAGCTCCTTGGCTGTGTGTGTGTGTATGTGTGTCTGTGTGTGTGTCTGTGTGTGTCTGTGTGAATCCTTAAGATATACGAACCCTAATCTGCAGGTACCTCCACTTGCATAAAGGGTAGAGAAATAAAAGATAACAGTAAAATGACTGAAATCTTCTGTACTGACTTTGTTTTGTTTTAATTTTTATTCACCTGGCTTTTTAATAGTAACCCTCTTTTATTGCTTAAAATTAATATGTAAACCTGGGTAACTCTACATGGCCTTGAGAGGAAATGAGAAAACAAAAGGGCATCTGGGAATCTGCTTTTTTAGTTTCTTTCTTCTTCTTCTTTTAATCTAAAAGCAAGCAGGCAATTAAACAACAATAAATTCAAAGCATGCAGGTCTACCATGAGGTGCAGAGGTGTGGTGCAATGGGATGAGCCCTGGCCTGAGAACCAGAGGACCCTGGTTATATTCCGACTGGATTCTGGACCCTAAGGGTAAATCAAGTCACAATTTTCAGTGTCAATTTGCTCGTCCGCATATACATGTAAAAAGAAGCTATTGGAATAAATATTCTCAAGTTTTTTTTAGAAAAGTATGATATTTTGGAAATTAAAGATTCCTTAAAATCAAAGGAAAAACTTGGAAGGTCAACACAGATTTAGAATCAGTAAAACTAAACCAAATGCATTGCTGTAGATTCTGACTCATAGCGACCCTATTGGACAGAATAGATCTGCTCTATAGGGTTTCCAAGGGGTGGCTGGTGGATTTCAACTGCGGACCTTTTGGTTAGAAGCCAAGCTCTTAACCACTGCACCACCAGCACTCCTTAGAATCAATAAAATTTTTTTTTTTTAACTGGGGAACCTCTCAGCACTCTGTTCCAGATTCCTTTTCTTGTTTTGCACCTTCGATCTCATTTTTCATTGTGTTTTTGTGACTGTTTTCTAGTCTCAGCTCACCTATCTTCACATTCTCTGAAATGGCCTCTAAGTTGGGAGTTCACTCTGAAGAAGTCAAAGGAAAAGCAAGCCTCGCCACCAAGGTACCTGTGGCTGTCCACTGAAATCATAAGCCCTTCAAGTGATCTTCCTTGCTAAACACTTGATGTTGCTTCCTCTGCTAATGGGAAGTTGTTCACAACATCTACACCAAGAGAAGAGTGTGGCACTGTAATGGCAATGTAAATGTTTCATTTGGCTCTCTTTTCTCCTCTTGCCCCAAGCTACTAGCTGCTTTGTATCTGAGGTAGAGTGTATTAAAAATAAAATTCAAATATGCACTTAGATTCATAGTTCTTTGGCACTGACCCAAAAAAAAAAAAAAAAAAAAAAAAACTTGGTTTAATCCAGCTTTTTTAATTTATAATTTTCCTCATATCCTTAAGATATTCATAACAGACTTGACTTCCCTGAGATTTCTCTGACAAAATGGGGTGATGGAAGACGATAGAGTGCATGGAAGAAACATCTATTTATACCTAATGTATTACCAACCCAAATCCATTGCTGTTGAGTTAATTCCGACTCATAGTGACCCTGTAGAACAGAGTAGAACTGCCCCATAGTGTTTACCAGGAGCACCTGGTGGATTTGAACTGCTGACCTTTTGGTTAACAGCCCAACTATTAACCACTAGCCAACAGGGTCTCATTATATATACACACAGCTGCTACATTTTTTTTTAATATAGATAAATATACACACATACACACCTACTACTTTTTTTCATATACCTGCATTATCTCATTTAACCTTTGCCTCTGACATGCAAGGTTGCTGTAATTACCTTCCTTTTAATGGACAAGAAAACAGAAGCTCAGAAAAGTTAAATGACTTTCTTGAGATCATCTAATAAACTAAATAAAGAATGATGGCAACAC
This sequence comes from Elephas maximus indicus, assembly GCF_024166365.1. NCBI lineage: Eukaryota > Metazoa > Chordata > Mammalia > Proboscidea > Elephantidae > Elephas > Elephas maximus. Next base: position 17,225,005 of record NC_064830.1, read on the forward strand.
TGAGATTTAAAACCAGGCCTGATACCAAATCCTGTGGACTTTTCCTTTTTACTCTTGATCAGCCACACCAAAGAGACTATCCAATAAGGTTAGTAATTTCAGTAACAAAATTGCTAAATTTTAAAGGAACATCACTTCTTCCGAGTATTTACTTACCAAACTTTGTAAGATATAACTAATTGCAACACATGAGGGGTTTTGTGTCCAACTGATATAAATCATTTTGGGTAAATTTATCAGAAAACTAGAAAATACCTGAATAATCACTGGAGGAAAATGGGAAAGGGGGAGATTTACAAATGTAGGGATAGTGTTTTGTCTACCCAAAGTTTCCTCTGGGGTATTTTCACACTACCATAACTTCTTCACAGATATGGAAGGCTGGACACACCTCTTTGGTCTCTCCGGTTATTCCAGACCACAAGTACGTCCAAGGTAGAGAGTCTATGGAACTAATAAAACTTGTCAGATGATGTCACCAATATACAGTGTAATACTGGTATAGTCTAAAAACCAAATCGTTGGAGAAAAACAGACCCTGATTTATGGTGTTTGCCAATTTCCATGGCGTAAATACTATTACCATGGCCAATTTCAAGCTCCAAATGTATCAAGAAATGCACAGTTAGCACAATATTATATACTGTTTCTATCCTAGAGATGTAATAGACATAAATCACTGTTTTAGGCTGGGTTTTCCAGAGGACCAAAAACAGTGAAGTGTATTTATAAATACATAGAGAGAGATGTGCTTCAAGGAAGTGGCTCATGCAATTGTGGAGGCTGGCAAGTCCCAAATTCATGGGTCAGGCAACAGACTGAAGGCTTCTGACTCAAATGGTTGAGGTAGCTAACAAAATCTGCAGATCATGGGGCAGGCTGAAGGTTTCTCAAGTCCCGAGAACCAGAGGTCAGACAAGAACACTGAAGGAGCAATCGAGTGAGCAAGAGCGAGCTTTGCCAGGACATTCATATACATATTGGATGCAGACCACACCCCCAAAGAAACTCTCCTTCCAACTGATTGGCTGCTGACATCAGATCACAAAATGGAGGATGATTACATAGTGTCTGCTGAACCGCTGAGAATCATGGCTAACCCAAGTTGAGATGTGACAGTAACCATCACAATCACCTCAAGAGCATAGATAACAGTAACACGTTATAACTAGGATGACTAGGATGTGACAAAATTTGAGGGTGCATTATCTTTTGTTAAGGTCATTTCTTCATAGTAAGTTAATGTAATTTTCTGCCATATCCTGTTGTCTTCCATTTGATGACCAATAATATATTCTCACAGATGCTAAAACCACCACACAAAAGGTGAAAACCTTCAGATAATTGCCTGTCTTTCAGTGTGCTAGGATTAGCAGCATTACGCTGTCAGCACTTCAGTGCTTCCCAGGATTTAAATCCTCATCTGCTTTCTACTTTGCCTTCAGCTCTCAGCTTTTCCCTCTCTTACAACAAACCCTTCACAAGTCTCTCTCCTGGACCACAGAAATTTCTCCTTGAGATGGGTGGCCTTTTTCAATAATACCTAGAATAAGATTTTGTTTTTAATTTTTTTTACCAAATTTATACATGACACATTGGCAAAGTGCGGGTCATTCTGTAAGGCTTATTATGGAACACAATCTCCCATCCATTTTTCACTCAAACACCTAACTCTTTCAGACGATTCTTCTGGTACTTGCATTCATTTCTCTTTACAAGTTTAGAGTTCTACTATTGATTTTTCTGTTTTAGGCTTTATTTCTATTATCTATTCATGTCCTATGGTGGAAGATGAGGAATTAGTCTGTCTACCACCTCCTGTATCCCCATCTTCCATCTTCCCAATATAATCATATTATAATTTTTACTACACTAATAGTCAATGTTTGCTTATGATTATGCAAATTCTATTCACAGCTCAGACATCTAGTATGCTACGATTATTTTTCCTTTCTTCAGTAACTTTTTATAACTCCAAGATTAATAATTATATTTTTTTGCTTTATATTTTTAAAAATACTTCCCACTATTCACTCCAAATTCTCTCCCAATTGTTTAAATTTCCTTTTAAATGCATTCATGCATACAACAAAAAAAAAGTCTATCAATATTCTCTTGAAGACCTCACTCCCTAGCATACCCCAGTGTGGACTCACTGATTTCTAGGTTTAAATCACAACTACCATTCTAAGATCTTCCTTCAATATCATCCTGAGGATTCCATCATTCAGGACTGTATCCTCTGTTTACTAGATTCCAGGTTTTTCTCTTTATTGATTTACTCCTAAATTTGGCGAAATAACTTGCTTAGTGGCTTCCTGAAAAAGGAGGTATGGGAGATAAGTTTTTTCAGAAGTTGCATTCTTGATACGGTCGTTAGTCAATTTAATTTATGAAATATGATATTTATATATTACATACCACTTTTATGAGGAAACGATGTAATATAAACTTAGACTGAATTTTCCTCAGCTTTTTCAAGAAATTTCTTGCTTGCACTCTAGCCTATAGTCTTGCTATATAGAAATGGAAAGCCATCCTGATGTCTTTATATTTAGTAAGTCGCCTTATTTCCTCTGTAAACATTCAGGATATTATCTTCAAACCCAGGGTTCTGAAATTTTGTGATGATATGTTAGGTAGAGGTATATTTTGATCTTCTACTCCTGGACACCCAGGTTGGAGAAAAAATAAGCCAACTCCAGGACTTTGGTCCAATTGGACCCAGTTACTTGAAAGCAAAAGAACTGCAGTAACTAGTACGAACCACAAGCCAAAAATCAACATAGAATGAAAGTAGAAAAAGCCATCGAATTGAAACGTTAAAAATCAAAACAGTATCAAGTAGAAAACTCACTTTTAAAGTAGTTTAAATAGAATTTTCATCAACCATGACATCAAATGTGCTGGGTACCCAATCCTCATTGAACCTGAAAGTCAACCCAGAGTATTTTCACAAGAACACATTATATATTCATTGCTGTTTCCAGGCATTTATGTAGGTTCAAAGATGTAGCATTATCCTTCAAGGAAGCTGATAATCAATCTGGGGGAGAATATAACTATTAAAAAATAAGAGGATAGTACTCAACACTAACCTATCTATCCATGGCCCTTCACTGCTTATGCCTCCCATTCTATCCAGGTTGAAGAATAAACTCCTTACCATGACTTTGGGAGGATTACATAATACAACTTTTTTTTTTTTTTTTTAGCTCTCTTTTCTTTATTCTGCCAATATCAGCCTGCATTCCGCACTCTAACCACGATAAGCCATGTGCAGCTCCCCAAATTTCATTCTATTTTACTTCCCTGCCTTTCTTATGTCCCCAGTGAGAGCCTACTTCCTCCCAATTCCCTGATAGGCCTTTCCCCCCTGCACAAATATACATTTTGCCTGGAAAACTCTCATCAAATTCCTGAAATTTAGTTTGTGATCTCCTCCAGGAAACATATCGCAGCTACTTTCTGAGACTGGCTTAAGTGCTCCTCTTTGCTCCCATCATTCTGGGCTCACCTGAGTATCGACATCTGGATTGATTCGTTAACACTCATTTTGGCTTCCCCACTAGTATGAGGCAAGGACCAGGTCTTGTTGGCTTTTAATAATAGTAATTTAAAGATTACTGCTGAGGGAGGTACAACACTTCCATGACCATCATTCGTATTCCATCTTCCAACAAACACACACACAAACAGAAAGAGAAAATATCTCTTTGTACTAATTAATATGCATAAAAGCTTTTGTTTTAAAACTGGGAAGAAAATAAATCAGTAATGTGGAGAATGGAGAAAAGAGAAAAGCAACTCTCCACTATCCCATGGACCGGTTTTAAATCCCTACATAGACAAAAATCATAGGCAAAAGGTAACAGGGCTCCTACAGAGCAGCCATTATCATAGATTGTCCAAGGCCCCTGAGGTCTTTGAGAACCTTTCAAGGGGTCTATGATTTCAAAACTTTAAAAATGATAATCCTAAGGCATCATTTGACTTTTTTCACTCATCCTTTCACCAGTATACAGTGGAGTTTTCTGGAGGCTACAGGAATGTTATAACATCATCAGTCTGACATACTGTGTGGAATGTGGTGCTTGTGTGTTCTTTTGTTTTAAAAATGTCTCTGTATTAATTTCTAACACACTAAATATCAATAGATATAACCAAAGTAAACAATAGTTCTTTGGGATCTTCAATAATCTCTTAAAGTATGAAAGCATTTTGATATCAAAAGTTAAAGAACAGCTGCTCTAGAGAGTTTTGAGAAGCTCTGTGCATAAGCAGAGCTGTTTGGACCCCAAGTGACAAATGCCCATTCAGAGCTGGGGAGGGAACCATTATCCCCAACTCTGCACAGCTGGGAATCTTTGCAATCCCAAGAGTTAAAAGTTTACAGGACATCAGCCACCCTGGTGAGGACCTGGCTAATGCACTGGCTGGTTGCAGCAAACGCAATTTTTTATTTATTTATTTTCGTTATTGTACTTTAGATGAAGGTTTACAGAACAAACTAGTTTGTCATTAAACAGTTAATACATATATTGTTTTATGGCATTGGTTAACAACTCCATGACGTGTCAACATTCTCCCTGTTCTTATACATCCCTCTTTTTTTTTTTTTTAGATTGACATGATAATTGGGCAAACCCAATTATCATGTCAATCTAAAAAAAAAAAAAAGAGGGATGTATAAGAACCCCTTACATATATATTCTACATTATTTTCAGATCTAGAGATAATACTGATCCTCACTAAAAAAACAAAAACAACAAAAAAAACCTGTTGCCGTTGAGTTGACTCCAATTCACAGCGACCCTACAGGACAGAGTAGAACTGCCCCTACGGCTTCCAAGGAGCAGCTGGTGGATTCAAACTGCCAGTCTTTTGGTTAGCAGCCACTGCACCACCAGGGCTACTGAGAAGAGTGTAATTGGATAGACAGACTAGACATTGCACTCTTACTTAAGACCTACATATCCAATTACCTCAACTATTTCAAGTAATCGCAACCTAGGAAATAAGTATGTTAAAAGAAAAATCTTCAAGTATGGTGACAATGCTTCTTGGAAAGTCCATGCGCCAAGCTTGAGAGAAGAATAGATGGGAGATAGCAGGCCCCTTTTTTCTCCTGGGGCTCGGCCCATTTGTCATTAATTAATACAGAATACATGACTCTTCAATGTCCCTAAGCGGTCTACGGGTCTCTTATAGATCAGCTCACTTCAGTAAACTTTTACAGAAGATGCTAGTAAAAATTTTTTAATTAATTATGAATTAAATTTTAATTAAAATCCAACCATCATTTTTTTTTTCTATCTTAACAAAATTATTCTAATATTCACCTGGAAGAATATCTAAAGATAACTTTAAATATTTCCAAGTAAATAATAAGAGAAAGTTATTTAAGTAAGTAGCAAAACTTGTTTTTAAAGCTAAATCAAGAAAAAGACATTGTGGTATTGGTGTAAAAAGAACTGGCAGATGAGTCAACAGAAGAGAAAAGATACTGATAAGAGAGACCCATCCTTCCCCTCTGTTATTGTGAATAATGGTTATCTGCATTCATAATCACTGACTTCCATTTGCCAATACATGCAGTATATAATAATTTTGGTGAATGTGAGTTAGAGCTAGAGAAATGTAAAGATATAGGATACATATACACACACACAAACACACTCACAAATATATACACATATATATGTATACATGTACACAAGGAGCCCTGGTGGCTCGGTGATTAAGTGCTCAGCTGCTAACCAGAAGGTCAGCAGTTTGAACCCACCAGCCTCTCCATGGGAGAAAGATATGGCAGTCTGCTTCCGTAAAGATTTACAGCCTTGGAAATCCTGTGGAGTGGTTCCACTCTGTGTCCTATAGGGCCACTGTTACTAGAAATAGACTGGACAGCAATGGGTGTACATATATGCATATATGTAAGTGTATATATATGTATACACATATATGCCAAAAAACAAACCTGTTGCCTTGAAGCCAATTCCAACTCATAGCGACCCTATAGGACAGAGTAGAACTGCTGGTGGATTCAAACTGCCAACCTTTTGGTTAGCAGCCAGCAGCCAAGCTCTTAACCAGTACTCCACCAGGGCTCCACGTACATATATATATATATGTTTGTGTGTGTGTATACATATATATATTTGTGTGGGTGTATATATATATTTGAACAATGAGGAATTGAGAGACATTTTTCATTTTGTATAAGAAGTTACAAAAGAAGCAGATCTACTCTAAGACACATAACCTCCTTATCTAGAGTAGTTAAAATGTAATTAATTGAACTCTTAAAGGTACAATTAACAGGTAGTATCTCAGGGACACATATATATGGTCACATGAGGCAGACCTGGAAAATAATTTATGTTTATTTACATTTGAAAATCATATTTATTAATGTCTACCACTCTTCCAGCACAGATCGTGAACTATCAATGTAGAACTACAAACAGCTTGAAAGGATGACCACAAAGAGTATGCCCATAGTTGGATTATCTCAGGTAGATTAATCTTTTTTTTTTAATTCACTCAGTTATTAAAGACATAAAAATTAACACTAACACTTTCAAAATGCTTAAGAGACCCCAACACAATAACAGCTAGGAAAATTTGGACAAATCAGACATAGCGACTTTTAACACGATGTTCACTTACAAAGAATTCAGACAGAATTTAGTTTGAATCAAAGAAGTTAAATTAAAACTAAAAGTTGGTTATTGCCTGGGAAATAATGATATGTTATTGAGTGTTGTTTCTTTCTTTTTTTTTTTTTTAATTTTAAATCCTCATACAAACTACCGAGTCAGCCCAAATCTTTAGTACCTGTATGTCTGTTAGTTCCCCAGAATCGTATATCAGTAGATTGACTTCCTAGAATCTAGACTAGTTAGAAACCTTGTGAAATTTGCATTTTTTTAAAACTTTCTCCTCTCCACACATAGGCTGTTCTTGTATGAGTGTCTTCTAGACAACTTGCATGAAGAGAAAAGAAATGTTGATCCTTGAGGAAATGTCACCAAACCTGCCCTGAAATCTTTCACCCCAGACCCCAAGTCCTAAAAACTCAACCCGTGTTGTGTAAATGATGGAATCACAACCACGAACACTACTTTTTTACCCCTAAGCCCAACTTAGGCTCTTGTAGAAATCATTTTTCCTGCAGCTCAGAGATAAAATGAGGTAAGCTACTCCTTTTCCAAAGAGATGGAGGAAGACAACAGTTGAGGGGGAAAATGATGACTCTAAGCATATAGGCAAACACTCCTTGCTCCCAGCTTTGGCCCACCAGTAAACACACACTCTCACAACGTTTCTCCTTTGTAGATTCTGAACAAGTTTCATGAGCCAGTATCTCACAAACATCTGCCTTCATTATAATTATATTTCTATTTCAGCTGCACCAAGCTATTTACAGATGAGCTTGTTCATAAAGAGCTTTATAATTAAGCAAACAGAAATATCTTTTTATAGGATGCAGATCTAGGGGTGATAATCACACACAAAATACACAGCAACAGTTGCAAATAGAGTGTTTAACGCTAGTTATATCGTTAGTGATGTGCTCAATAAAGCCTGACATGTCTTTGTTCCTAAATACGAGAAAATATGGTCTTTGCTACACAGCAGTGTAAACTGTCTTCTTCTCCTATTTTTTTTTAAGCAAAAGCCATATTTTTCAGGGTGGGTTGGTGAAATACGTGTGCCTGTGTGTGTTTTACATAACAACAGGGTTAAAACACACACACAATACACACACACGTTTTCTGGCTTAGTAGGGTTTGAAATCTGCCTGGGACCTTGGAGAGAGAGGCTTGATTCTAAATATAGGCAGCAATGTATGCAGAAACAATGTGACAGATTAAATTAGTAGATAGTAGATATTATCTGATGGTACTATGGAAGCAGCTGCCAGACAAAAAGAAACTTCAAATAGTAATCACGGTGTGAAAAGAATTCCTCATATTCCACTTAAACTGGCCCAAGCCCTCAGGTGTTTCCCAGGAGGGCCAATGTTTGCTTTGTTCGAGTTCCTTTCAGGAACTCTCACACCCCACCAGCTCATGACTTGAAGGTGTTATTAGCTGAAAACATTTGTTTTGGTTTTGCAGGCCTTCTTAGCCATCCAGAAGTCCACGCAACGCCAAAGACTTTGGATTCAAAACGGCCATTGTTTGCTAAGATTCAGCCCTGCCGTAAAAATGTTTGCATGTATCAAACAAAACTATGTTCTAAAAAAGACATGTCCAATTCATGCTGCTCCTGAGGGTGTACAATGGCACAATGATTTAGAAACTAATTTTACATCTATATTGAGTCTTAAAACGGTAATGCCTTTAAACCTGATTATTCCAATTCTGTGAACACACACACACAAATATGCACACACATATATATACATACATGTATATGTGTATGTGTGTGTGTATATATATATATATATATATATATATATATATATATATATATATATATATATATATATACACAAACCTAGTGCCGTCAAGTCGATTCCGACTCAGAGCGACCCTACAGAACAGAGTAGAACTGCCCCATTGAGTTTCCAAGGAGCGCCTGGCGGATTCGAACTGCTGACCCTTTGGTTAACAGCCGTAGCACTTAACCACTATGCCACCAGGGTTTCCATATATATACATACATAAAAGAAATCCAAAAGGTATTAGTAAAAGAGCTTTTATCCGCAAGATATTTACCATAGTATTTACTATTGTCATGAAAAAATAGAATCTCCTTGAAAGTCCAATAGGGTAATAGTAACATAATTTATGTTATATAGACTAAATGAAATCATTCGCACCATAATAGATTATTGTTCTAAACATTTATAATGATGTGGGAAAATGGTAACTAAATAATGTTAATAGACAGAATAGGATAAATTAGTCAATACAATCTCAGCTATGTACCAACAAAAATGCAAAAGACGGAAGTGAATTTTTTTTTTTTAGGAAGGGAATATATCAAGATATGAATTATAGATGATTTTTATCTTACTTGTTTTCACTATTTTCCAAATTTTCTATAATAATCATCTACTGATTTTAGCTTCAATAGTCTATTTTTCATGTGATCAATCTCAATATCCAAATTAATAATACTAAAAATTTAGAATTTTTTTAGTTATATTTTGGATGAATTTGTATCGCTGTTTCAATTAACTGCAGTAACCAAATGCCTGTGCTAGAATAGGCATTCCAAGGGTTTAGAGCAGTCGTCCCAAATACAGTGATATTTTTTCTTTAAGAAAAGAAAAATGAGACTACTGTTAGCAAAGGCCATGGGACCTAGCATGTAGGTTGTGTTATTTCAACATATGTGATCTGCTCAGTTTCTTGAACATCTGTTCTGTTCTGTATGTGTCTATATGTGTCTTTCCTCCCCTCGCTTTCCTCTATGCTTCTACAGTTCCTTAGTCATACTACATATACTTCTTACTCCTTCCTCCCTCCACAACTCATAAAGAAGAGCTGAGATTTATCAAGTTCATGCATTATGCCAAGTGACGTTCAATTTTGTTAAATTTTTGGATATTCATACTATCCATGAATAGTGGTGATTCTGAAACCCCATTTTTAAAGGTGAGCAAATGAAGACATGGAGACTTAACCTGAAGCCATATTACTAGTAGCAGTAAAGTGGGTTTGAAACTGCTGGTCTGTCCCATGCCCCAAGCTGACTGACAGAATGAATCAACCTCCTCACCCATATTGTTCAGTGTTCTCTCTCTGATATTGGACTCCAAAGACCCATTGTGGTAGGACTCAATTCAATTATCCTTGATGAGAACTTCGAAAATTGGCAGTGTCCAGCCCAAATCACACTAAAACCATTGCTATTGAGTCAATTCCGACTCCCAGTGACCGTATAGAACAGAGTAGAACTGCCCCCATAGAGTTTCCAAGGAGCGCCTGGTGGATTCGAACTGCCAACCTTTGGGTTAGCAGCTGCAGCACTTAACCACAATGCCACCAGGGTTTCCCAAAGCATATTAGTTGCCCATAAATTTACCTAACCTACTTTGCCTACTTCCACAAAGGGTTTTGATAACTTACAAAACTAACTGCAATATTAGGTAGGAAAAAAAATAATAAAGTAGCAAAGCAATTTAAAAAGGCAGATTAATTTGTTACTTGGTATCTGATTGGGTCAACCAATGGCCAAATCCTTCTTTAAACTTAGTGGCCTCTAAGGGAAGAGCTACTTCCTTTCAGTTTGATTAAACTTGCTAATTTTTTTGTTTGAAGATAAGTATTCTAGTTATTGGCTTGACAATTTGAAAAACTCATTGATGTTCAAGGTAACTATCTTTCGTAACAGTGAGGACTTGGAAAACATTTCAAGAACTTCTCAGATTAAAGACATCTGGGCCCGCTGGCCTGTCCACAGGTATCAGGTCACTTCAACCCACTTGACCTCTGAATCCTCTCCAAGACTCTAACGGGTTTCCTGAAATGCAAGTATCTAGGTTTAATGCTCTGCTGTTGCCAACTGGAAATTCCTAATAATGTTTGAACAAGAGTACGTACTTGCATTTTAATTTTGCACTGGGCTCCGAAAATTGTGTAGTCGAGCCTGTCCACTAGCCCAGTGAAAATGGTCCACTTGATGGCTATTTATGATTCTCCATGCTGTTGCCCCTTTCTTGGGTTCTTCATCTGTGAGCCTCAGTAACACTGAACACAGTTGGCCATGCCCTGTTTGCAGTTCTCTTTTTGCTTTTGATATTGTTTTCTGTTCTTCTTCTGAAATATGAGAGCATCCAGATCTCCCCTTTACTCCCAAACCACTTCTGCACCGTATCCTTCCTTTGGCTCTTCCCACCTTGCCAATGCAGCAGACCCCCAATGTTTCCACGCTTTGTTTGGAGTTTACACCACTTTCTCTTTGCCTTTGTTTGGAGTTTACACTACTCCTCAAGTTCATCTATCACCTCCATGTGTCCTACTAAAAATATATATATATATATTTCTAACCGTGACCATCCTTCCCCTCACTTTGACCCTCAATTTCTAGCTGCTGATTTGCTTAACTCTTGACTTTCCCCAGTAACTCAAACTCAACAAGTGTAAAATCATACTCATCCTTGCCTTCCTTAAACTGGTTCATTCTACAGACCTCTTTCTTTTTGGTCATTGAAATTGTCATTCTATTGCTAGATCCTCACAGAAATTCAGTATAATTTCTGATCCCTTCCTCACTACCACTTCTCACGTTCAATCAATTATTAACTGCATATGTTAGCCCTCATAACAAACCCTTCGTTGCAAACTGTCCAAAGCCAGCATGATCACATACACAAATATGAGCAACGTTTTTGGTAGATACCTGAGTCTTTCAATAGGTCAAAGCAGGTGGGAGCTCCGGGCTTCCTCCCTCACAATCTCATATGGTATGTTATCATGAAAACAAGACCCAGACTGAATCCGACCCACGTATTAGCGAGGAGGCTCAAAATGTATCAAACAACCTTTCCTGTTAGATCGATGAAGCCTAGCTCTCTGTCCTTTCTGAATATTTTGCATGAAATTTTCATTCAGTGCTGATGTAGCAATATTCTAGTGGCACAATCCAGCTAACCTTCTTGTTCAATTCAGATGACAAAGATCCTTCCAGTGTCAGCTAAACACAGATGGAAGTGACATCTTAACCCTCTGAGTCCACTATAAAGGATGTTGGCCATTAGGCTTACCGGGTTTTTATATCTTCTTCACACAAGGGCAGAATTGACTGCATAATATTTCTAGCTAATTCACATGTATTTTACCAGCAGTTTTATTTAATTACTTATTTAAAATTATGTATTAAGCAGCAGTGAAACCCCACTTTCCAAAAAAAAAAAAAACCTTAAACAATATAAAACAAGAAGTCTATGAGCTTTAAAATAAAGTACATCTATGGTGTTTCCAGAGGTCCTTGGGTGACCCAAGTGGTTTGCAATCGGCTGCTAACTGAAAGGTTGGTAGTTTGAACCTACCCAGCAGCACTATGGGAGAAAGGCCTAAGGATTTGCTCCTGGAAAGATTACAACCATGAAAACTCTATGGAGCAGTACTACTCCATAACACATGGGGTCACCATGTGTCAAACTCGACTCTACCGCAACAGGGTTGTGCTTCCCTTCCAAACTCCACCGTCACCTGAGGTAACCTGAATTCAGTGCTCAATATTCCCTTGCTATTGCAACTCATATAAAAAAAAAAAAAAATTTTTATATGAGAAAGGTTCCTATAAAAACTGTATTATGTGCATTTTAATTTTAATTATTTTTAACTTAACATAAGGACATTTTATTGGGTATAATCATTGGGACATACTTTTTCAGCTATTATAAATTGTTACTATTCTTCCCTATTGTTGTATGTAGCTATAGTTTGTTTTGACTCTTTTGTAATATGCAACAATTTACTCATTTACTTTTCAGGTGATCAACATTTAGATTATTTCCAGGATTTTTGTTACTATTTAGAATAATGCTTCTATGAGTATTCTTATACAAGTCTTTTGTTATACACATGCAAAGTTTATTGAGTTGTGGAGTTACTGGGTCAATAGAGTAGGTGAATGTTTAGAAAATAATTGTGAATCATCTTCTAACATGCTTCCTCTCTCACCATGAATGTAAAGGAGATTTTCTGTGAATACACATCTCTTCCAGCACTTGGTATTGTCAAATTTTGATTATTGCCAATTAAATAGTATAAAATGGTATCTCAGTGTGGTCTTGATTTACACTGCCAGGATCACATAACATACAAATATTTATTGGCCATATGTTTTTCCTTTTATAAAATGTGTGTTCATCCTCTATCTGTTGGGTTAGATTCTTAATGATTTTAAAGGGCTTCTATGCATTCTTGACATGAGCTCTACATATCTTGAACACCATTAATTTCACCAATGAAAAACCATCCACGTTTTAACAATATTCATTATGTTAGATAACAAACCATCTGATTACAATTGTAGTTAACTACAGCAGGAGGGCTTGTAGTAGCTATCTCTGTAGTATGGGCCTTCGATTAGATAACCATGCCATCCATCCCAATCTGAGTATTTATCCACAATAAGCACATATCAAATATTAACTAAATGCCCCTCAGGTGTAGTTTAAAATTTTATATCTCTCTCTCTCTCACAAACACACACATATACATATCATACTGCCAAAAAATAAATAATAATGCAACCCCCTTTTCCAATCCCATTGCCACCACCCTGTTGTCTCTCCCCAAGACCTTTGTGATATGTTTCAAACTGGTCCCCTGATTCCAATGTCTTTCCTCTTCAATGCAGCCAGCACAAGATGACCCCAGATTCCTCTCCCCCGAAACACCTCACAATCAGAGCAATGCACAAAACTCTCCATTACCCATTAAATAAAGTAAAAAATCCCTAATCTATAGTTCCAGTCCTATTTAATCCTAACCTCCCTTCTAAGGCTTATACATGAGTAGCGCCTAAAGCGGTAAACTTTGGAGTCAATGTCTCCACCCTAACTCTAGAACTGGCCTCCTATATATAACATACTTAAGGTCAGTCACTTAACCCGATCAAAGCTGTTTCTTTCTCTATAAAATAAGGATAATTTCCGTGCCTAATATACAAACACATAGGGCCAATGTGAGGATTAAACAAAGTAATGCGTTTTCAACATTTACAGTATATTCAACTGTACAATGTCTACCTAGAAGCACTCAATCAATGTTGGTTGTTGTTTATGTGCCTACTGTTGCTATCATTATTATTACACTGTAGTCCAACTCTTCATCTTGTTATTCTCTAGATATGGGCAGGGGAGTTCATTTTGGCTATTCTCCCTTAGCATCCCCATATAGGTGCCTTACTCAACTGTGTATATGATGAGATAAAATGCTATGAGCTTCAGAATTTCTAAGCACTCTGTTAACACTTTTCATATAATACTTACACCCAACAGTTCCTTAAACAAATACATTTATCTCTCTATAGTTTGTGCACTGTTTGGGAGCAAGGACTATTATGTTAGTCATCTTCCTCCGTCCCCGCCCCCCCCACCCACCCCCCACCCCCACCCCACCCCACCCCCGGCCGTATCTAGTGCCAGGCCAAGAACAGAACAGTTGTTCAGGAAATATATGTTGTTTGAATGTATTCCTCCACTTGTTTTCTTTCCCGCTTCTTTTCCAATCCTTTAAAACAGACACACACCCCCCACACACAGAAAAATCTGTATAAAAACATTATTTGTACTTGTAACCCTTATAAAGTCATCACTCATGATGCCCAGTCTAAAAGTGTTGTAGTTAAAAATTCAGCCCAAATAATAATTTGTGTCTCTCTCATGTGCATACTAAAAACCAAACCCATTGCCACTGAGTCAATTCTGACTCACAGCGATCCTACAGGATAGAGTAGAACAGCTTTATAAAGTTTCCAAAGAGTAGCTGGTGAACTGCCGACATTTTGGTTAGCAGCCAAGCTCTTAACCACTGCGCCACCAGGGCTCCCTTGTGCATAGATTACCACAATTCTTATTGCTTTTCTTTCCTGTTTTATTCTCCAAACCCCTAAATACCGGGGACTCTCTTAACCTCCTAATCTTCCCTTCCTTCCAAAAAAAAATGTCGCCCCCCCATCAAAACCAACCTGACACTGCCATCTTGACCCCTTGACTACCTCTTCCATTTCCCCTCTTCTGCAATGTACCACAGAAACCCTGGTGGCATAGTGGTTAAGAGCTATGGCTTCTAACCAAAAGGCCAGCAGTTCAAATCCACCAGGTGCCCCTTGGAAACCCTATGGGGCAGTTCTACTCTGTCCTATGTCACTATGAGTTGGAATCGACTCAACAGCAATGGGTTAGTTAGTTAGTTACAATGTACCCCTGAACCTCCCATCTCTCCTTCTTCACTGCCCCTTTGTTTTCCCAGATCACTCTAGGTGCAGACCCCTTGAGCATTTATTTCTTATTCTGCCTGGCTCTTTTCTGCAGAAAAGGTTCCCATTTATTGTTTGCACTTTCTCTCTTTAGATTTCCAGGCAGGAGAAATAAGATAAGCAAACAGGCAACCCCTTGATGCTCTATTGTGGTCAGAGTGGGATGAGGAGGGAAGGAGTAAATAGTAGGATACAAATTCACTAATACACCTCTTCTGTAACATTATCACACATTCATGTTATATCCATGGATAAACTGCATTCATAGATGGAAGTAATTTTATAAATATAACATTAACTTAAGTATTACTTTTTCCATTGATTATTTCCTAGCCTAAGGCAGCTTATGGAGCCCTGGTGGCATAGTGGTTTAGAGCTCAGTTGCTAACCAAAAGGTCAGCAGTTCAAATCCACCAGCCGCTCCTTGGGAAACCCTTTGGGGCTGTTCTACTCTGTCCTATAGGGACAATATGAGTCAGAACCAACTTGATGGCACCTAACAATAACAACAACAAGACAATTTATAAACAGCCATGGTGGTTTATCACTTAAGAACTCAGCTGCTAATTGGTGGTTTAAACCCCACCAGTGTCTCCTCGGGAGAAAGACCTGGTGATCTGCTCCTGTAAAGATAGCCTAGAAAACTCTACGGGTCAGTTCTATTCTACCACATGCAATTGCTATAAGGGGAAAATCCACTCCACAGCATCTAACAACAATAGCAGCAAGGCAAGTTATACAACCCAAGTGGTCATTTTCTCTCATGTCATTCACAATGAATAGATTATTTTTTTCTTATGCTTTAGATGAAGGTTTCCAGAGCAAATTAGTTTCTCATTAAACAATTAATACATATATTGTTTTGCGACATTGGTTACCAGCCATGTCAACACTCTCCCCTTCTCAAACCTGGGTTCCCCATTACCAGGTTTCCTTCCCCTTCCTGCATTCTCATCCTTTCCCCAGGTTGGTGTGCCCATTTAGTCTTGCTTTGCTTTGTGGGCCTGTCTAATCTTTGGCTGAAGAGTGAATCTCAGGAGTAGCTTCAGTACTGAGTTAAAAGGGTGTCCAGAGAGTCCATAGATTATTGAAAGAGTTTCATAAGATCAGAAGTCAGTTCAATGAACTATGGTGATAGACAGAGAAACTGGTTTATTTTGGAGGGTTGGTTCATGGATTGTGGGGGCTGAGATTTATTTTAAGGGTTTGGCTCACAGATTGTGGGGGCTGGCAAGTCCAAAATCTGCAGAAAAGTCTGAGATTTATTTTAAGGGGTTGGCTGACTGACTGGAGACTCAGCTGGAGTTGATAACGCAGTCTTGAGGCAGAATCACTTCTCCAGGAAACCTCAGGTTGTACTCTTATAGCCTTCAACTGATTGGATGAGGCCCACCCACATTGTCGAGGGTAATCTTCTGTACTTAAAGTCAACAAACTGATTGCAGGGGTTAACCACATCTACAAAATACTTTCACAGTCACACCTAGATTAGTACTTGATTGAATAACTGGGAACTGGCCTAACATAAGTATAATACTCGTTGCCTTGAGTTGATTCCAATTCATGGTAACCTTATAGGACAGAGTAGAACTGCCCCATAGGGCTTCCAAGGAACAGCCAGTGGATTGAAACTACCAACCTTTTGGTTCGCAGGTCAGCTCTTGACCACTGTGCCACCAGGGCTCCAACATAAGTATATTAGAGATTAACATTAGCTTTTGATCATATATAAATAACATAGAGTTCCTGAATGGTGCAAATATTTATGCACTTGACTTCCAACAGAAAGGTTGGCAGATGCACCAACCCAGAGCTGCCTCAGAAGAAAAGCTTGGAGATCTACTTCCTAAAAATCAGTCATTGAAAACCCTAGGGTGCACAATTCTACTCCAATACACATGGGGTTGCCATGAGTCAGAATCAACTCAACAGCAACTAGTTAATTGATTATGTCTAGGTTAAGAAACTGTATCTTACTTATTGTTTTTGTCACCAGGCATATTTACATATGTAACAAAACAAAAGGAAAAGAAAGCAGCTCTAAAATTGCTGTAAAGAAATTTTATTTTGCCAGTTACCGGTGTACAACTCATGGTGACTCACAGTAAATAGGGGGGCAGAAATGTCAACTATCGATGAAGTTACTATGAGACCACAAGCTCCTAATTCCCAACTCTCTGTGAACATTTCCCACTTATTGGATAGTATAAATGTCTGGGAATAGTGACAGCAGGTAGCAAGCAAATCTGCAAACCTAGCCAGCAAATAGCCTTCATTTCCTTTTGAAGAGGCAAGTCTCAGAGCCGACATTGTTCACGCACGTCAAGCTTGAGAACAGCCAAGAGACTCACCTCTGTTTTGGAAATAAATTGTAAGGCTTTTCAGAACTCTCCACACACTCCCAGAATTGCAGTCAGGGGAAAGAAGAATACATAATGTCCTCCACACGTTTGAACCCAGCTCTTGCCAAGAAGCATTCCAAAGTCTTGTTAGCCAAATCTGCTACCCTAGTACAATAATTTAGGCCCTGGGGCAGGACAAAAATTATGTCTTTATTGCCACTCTCATCCTACCTGTGGGTGGTTGGCTCTGAAAATGCCTCAGGCTAGGTAGGTTTACCAGAGAAGAATTTATCTAAAACAACTCTGTCCCAGACCTAGGCTCCAGCACTCTGGTCAATCTGAAAAACACATCTCTAGGGTGGACCAGGTATACCAGACACAGCTGCTGATGCTGTCCTCCTTTCTGATGTGATGTCAAAGCATCTCACCCATCTCTGTTGTTGTTAGGTGCCGTCGAGTCAGTTCCGATTCACAGTGACCCTGGGTACAACAGAAGGAAACACTGCCCTATCCTTTGCCACCCTCATAATCCTTGTTATGCTTAATACCTTTGTTGCAGCCACTATGTCGATCCATCTCATGGAGGGTCTTCCTCTTTTCCAATGACCCTCTACCTTACCAAGGATG
This sequence comes from Elephas maximus indicus, assembly GCF_024166365.1. NCBI lineage: Eukaryota > Metazoa > Chordata > Mammalia > Proboscidea > Elephantidae > Elephas > Elephas maximus. Next base: position 17,242,927 of record NC_064830.1, read on the forward strand.
ATGTCCTTCTCCAGGACTGCTCCCTCTTGATAACATGTCCAAAGTATGTGAGCTGAAGTCTTGCCATCCTCGCTTCTAAGTAGCATTCTAAGTGTACTTCTTCTAAGACAGATTTCTTCTTTTTTCTGGCAGTCCATGATTAAGAGTACCTTTTTCAATTTCTCAGAAACAAAAACAGTACAAACACATAGAAGATACCCAGTAAGACCTTGTAGATTGACTAATCCATGTAGATTTAGATCCCTTTTATACTATAGGCAGTGCCATTACAATCTCAAGGCATAATATCATTCTTAAAGTTGAAATTACATCTAATATTAAAGGACCTGCTCTGCCTCAAAATCAGAGCTAAACATCTACCACCAACACACAGCTCCTTCTCTTCATCCTTATGGCTGGACTTTATGAACAGCCTCACAATCTGTCCACTGACCCAAGTAAAAAATCCAGGCTGATCATGACCTTAACTTCTCCTTTCTTGTTCCTTAGCCTCTACAACTAGTTGACTCACCAAGACTCACCAATTCTAACTAATAGTTGTTAGCTCCCATCCAGTCTGCCTCTGACTCATGGTGACCCCATGCTCAACAGAACTAAACACTGCCCAGCCCCTCAATGTCCCCATGAATGGTTGGGGATAGAACCTTTGTGATCCTTAGGGTTTTCATGGGCTGAGTTTTGGGACTGGATCACTAGGCCTTTCTTCCTTGTTCTTCCTAGTCTGGAAGCTCCACTGACACATGTTGAGAAACATAGGAACACATAAGCCTCCATTGACAGATGGGTGGTGGCAACACATGAGCTGCACTGGCTGAGAATCAAACCAGGGTCTCCCACATGGAAGGTAAGAATTCTACCGCTGGACCACATTGCCTCCTCTAACTCCTTAAAAAAAAAATAAACAAACGCCTCTCAAATTGTATCACTCCGCTCCAGCACTACTGTTACCGCCTTAGGTCAGAACCTCACCATTTCTAACCAGATTTACTGCACAACCTTCTAACCACCCTCTTTGAATATATTCTTATGCCCCTCAATCTCAACTTCCGCACTCTGACCATGTCTCTCTCTTAATTAAAAGCGTTAATGACACCCCACTGCTCTCAAGCCTTGCTCAAACTATGTATTATAGGCTGTTGTTGCTGTTGTTAGGTCCCATACAGTCGGTTCCACTCGCCCTATGTACAACAGAATGAAACACTGCCCGATTGTATGCCATCCTCATAATCCTTGCTGTGTTGAGCCCATTGTTGCAGCCACTGTGTCAATCCATCTCAAGGGTCGTCCTCTTTTTTGATGACCCTCTACTTTACCAACCATGATGTCTTTCTCCAGGGACTGATCCCTCCTAATAACATGTCCAAAATAGGTGAGGTATAGTCTCACCATCCTCACTTCTAAGGAGCATTCAGGCTATACTCCTTCCAAGACAGATTTGTTCATTCTTTTGGCACTCTATGGTATATTCGATATTCTTCGCCAACACCGTAATTCAAAGGTATCAACTCTTCATAGGTTTTCCTTATTCATTGCCCAGCTTTCACATGTAAATGAGGGGATCAAAAACACTATGGCTTGGGTCAGGCGCACCTTAGCCCTCAAAGTGACATCTTTGCTTTTTAACACTTTAAAGAAGTTTTTTTGCAGCAGATTTGCCCACTGCAGTGTGTCCTTTGATTTCTTGACTGCTGCTTTCATGGGTGTTGATTGTGGATTCAAGTAAAATGAAATCCTTGACAACCTGAATCTTTTTTTCCATTCATCATGATGTTGCTTATTGGTCTAGTTGTGAGGATTTCTGTTTTCTTTATGTTGAGGTATAATCCATACTGAAGGTTGTGGTCTTTGATCTTAATCAGTAAGTGCTTCAGGTCCTCTTCACTTTCAGCAAGCAAGGTTGTGTCATCTGCATAAAGCCTGTTCTTAAAAGAGTCTTCCTCCAATTCTAATGCCCTGTCCTTCATATAGTCCAGCTCCTTGGATTATTTGCTTAGCATACAGATTGAATAAGTATGGTGAAAGGGTACAAACCTGACGCACAGCTTTCCTGACTTTAAACCACACAGTATTCCCTTGTTCTGTTCAAATGGCTGTCTCTTGATCTATGTACAAGTTGCTCATGAGCACAATTAAGCATTCTGGAGTTCCCATTCCTGGCAATCTTACCCATAATTTGTTATGATTCATACAGTCAAATGCCTTTGCATAGTCAATAAAACTCAGGTAAACATCTTTCTGGAATTTTCTGCTCTTAGCCAGGGTCCATCTGACATCAGCAATGATATCCTCTTTCTATGTCCTCCTCTGAACTGGCTTGAGTTTCTGGCAGTTCCTTGTTGATTTACTGTTGCAATCTCTTTTGAATGATCTTCAGCAAAATTTCACTTGTGTGTGATACAATAACTTCCACTTTTGGTTGGATCACCTTTCTTTGAAATAGGCATAAATATAAATCTCTTCCAGTCAGTTGGCCAGGTGGCTGTCTTCCAAATTACTTGACATATATGAATGAGCACTTTCAGCACTGCATCCATTTGTTGAAACAGCTCAGTTGGTATTCCATCAATTCCTGGAGCCTTGTTTTTTGCCAGTGTCTTCAGTGCAGCTTGGACTTCTTCCTTCAGTACCATAGGTTCTCGATCATATGCTACCTCCTAAAATGACTGAAAGTCGACCAGTTCTTTTTGGTTCAGTGACTCTGTATTCTTTCCATCTTCTTTTGATGCTTCTTGTGTCATTCAGTACTTTGCCCACAGAATCCTTCAGTATTGCAACTTGAGGTTTGAATTTTTTTTTTTTCCAATTCTTTCAGCTTGAGAAATGCCAAGCTTGTTCTTCCCTTTTGGTTTTCTAACTCCAGGTCTTTGCATGTCACTATAATACTTTACTTTGCCTTGCCAAGCTGCCCTTTGAAATCTTTTGCACAGCTCTTTTTTATAAACTACAGGGTCCTTCATCATAAGGCTTTTAGAGACACATCTGATCTCAGCTCCTGCTCCATCCCAACAAGTATCCTTTGGCTGAGTCACACTGACCAATTTGGGATTTTCAGAGGCCCATGCTGCCAGGGCTCTGAGTGAATAGTTCCTGTGGCTTGGGATACCCCACCAGCTCCCCATCTCTTTTTTGGGGTCTATATCACCTGTCCTTCAAATTCTCACTGAAATGTCACCTCCTTCTGAAAGCATTCTCAGAGGGGGTTAGGAACCTGAATTCAAATACTTCCTTACTAGCATTAAAGCATTTATCATCTCGTGCTGCCATTTCGATCTTCTCCACCGACTACCTTCTCCATTAAACTAGACAAATGTTCCTTTTGGAGCAGAAATTGTGTCTCGTTGAATTCTCAGAGCTTAACCCAGTGCCTGGCTCAGCAAAGGATTATTAAATACACCACATGAGTGGAGATAGAACAGATGAATACATAAATGGTTGGGAGAAAAAAAGTAAGTAAATGGTGGTAGAACCTGAGAGGAACACAAAGACAACATTCCCGCCCTTGAGAAGGTTACAGTCTGATTGGGAAGACACAAAAATACATAATAAAAACCTACTACAATGCACAAGCATTCTTCCAGGGAATCTGTGAAAATGACTTGGTTGATACTAGAAAATTCAAAAGAAAAAGAAAAGAATGAATGATCCAAGCCATAAGGTTAGCAGACTAAAGGACAAAGAGATTGGTTTGCACTGAAGTGTATTCTGGAAAAGGGGAACGCCATTTTGGAAACAGCTGGGCAAAGCAAGAATATGCATCATGCATTGAAGCGTTATAAAGAGAAAGAAGCAGGAAGGTGCAGACATTTGATGAAAAATGCCCATTACATTATCCAACAAAAAATAATAATAATATTTATTACAGTGTATGTTACAATTTCACGTACTCTCTTAATCCAATATATTAAAAAGAGGTGTTATTTATTATAAAAATTGTCCCTGTTTTGACAGATAAGGAAAATGAAGCTCAGAGAAGTTAAGAAACTTGCCTAAGGGTCTGAAAAAAGTAGCAAGACTAGGTTTTTAACCCAGGCATGTTTAATCTCAAGTTTACTCTTCTTCTCTGGCCTTGTAGATGGGATCTTAAACTATACAAAGATTCTGTATAGGGCAATAGAGGAAGTTAATGTTGAATAACAACTTGCCAGTCCATTTTAAATCCCCAGTTCTCTATTATTTCCTTTCTTCTTTTTTTTTTTTTCCTGTCTTGATTCCATTTCCACTTTGACAACTTGAGGAAACGATCTGAGTCTTTTGAATACTAGTAATGAAACCTGTTATCACACTTTAGACCACAATAATTTACCTCAAGGAGCGCAGCTCCTGGATTATCGTCTTCAGGATCTTCAAGAATTTGTCTGCATGAACTGGTTCTTAGTCACACACGTGAAGCATTAAATGATTCTATAATTTTGACCTTCTCACTTTTTCTTATAGGAGATCAGTGAGAATGACTTTGTCAATGCTTGAAAAGTCAAAAGAAGAGCAAACGGTCTACACAATAGCTTTTGTATTTATTGCTGGCATTCCTTCCTCTTTAAGAAGTTCTTCTCAAGCCCAACGGATAAGGGATTTGGTGAGCATCCTAAACCATGAAACTTGTCTTGAGATCTGTTTCACCTATGAAAATGCTCTCACTTTTCTCCTAATAGAGAATGGTATTTTTTCCTCTTACAATATGTAACTATCATTTTCCTGGGATAAATCATGCCATCAGAGATATTCAAAGAGTTTGTGCAAACAAATACTTTCAGATATTGCTGGTAGGAGTATAAATGGATTCAACTCTTTTGGAAAGCAATTTGGCAAGATGTATCAAGAACCTTAAAAATGTTCCCTTAGTACAATAATAGCACTTCTTTGACTTCATCCTGAGGAAATTACCCAAGAGATATGAAAAGCAAACCTTGACTTCAAAGATATTATTATGGTGTCATTTATAAAAATCAATATAAATGATCAACAGTAGGGTAATTAATCATTTCATTTTTATTTTGGAGGTTTTATAGTAGATTTTAGTATTTTGTAGGGTTAGTGCCCACTCAAGGCACCTTTATGATAAAAAAAAAAAAAATAGTCTCCTTATTCGAGGATATGCGATGCCTTTTTATTTCTTTAGGTTTTCTTTTAAGATTCTCAGTAGTGCTTCCTCATACGGATATTATGTATTTCTCAAGTTAATTCCCAGTTCCTTTCTTTTTAATTGTGGTAAAAATATACCTAACAAAACGTTTGCCTATTCAACAATTTTTATGTGTATAATTCAGCGAAGTTGATTACACTCATCATGGTGTCCCACCATTATCACCACCCTTTTCAAATTATTCCATCACCATTAACAGAAACTCAGTGCTCCCTCAGTGCCCCCTAAGAAGACACTCATTTTTCCCCTGCCTCCAGCCCCTGGTAACCACTAATAAGCTTTTGGAGGGACCAGTCCCTGGAGAAGAACATCATGTTTGGTAAACTAGAAGGTTAGTGGAAAAAAGGAAAACTCTCGACAAAATGGTTTGACACAGTGGCTACAACGATGGGCTCAAGCATAACAATGATTGTGAGGATGGCACAGGATCAGGCAGTGTTTTGTTCTGTTGTGCATAAGGTCACTATGCCTTGGAAACAACTCGACGGCACCTAACAACAACAGCATTTCAAATAAGTGAGACCATTCAGTATTTGTCCTTTTGTGAATGACTTATTTCACTCAGCATAATGTTTTCAAGGTTCAGCCACGTTGTGGCATGTGTGAGGACTTTATTCCTCTTTATGGCTGAGTAAATTCCATTGTATACCACATTTTGTGTATTAATTCATCTGTTGATGGACATTTAGGTTGTTTCCACCCTTCAGCTATTGTGAATAATGCTGTAACGAATACTGGTAAACAGGTTTCTGTTTGTGTTCCTGCTTTCATTTGATGTTTATACAACAACATGAATCAGAGTGGCTGGTGAGTTCAAACCACAGACCTTTGGGTTAGCAGTTGAGCACTTAAGAACTATGCCAGTGGTGCTCCCTATATAGTGGTGTTAGGGTGACAGAATTATAACTGAGTTTTTCTATGAGTCTGTGCTTAATAAATTTTTTTTTTATAATCAGTGAAAAATCTTTATTTTTAAAGAGTTTGTCCTTATTGATGTTATAGACAAAAAAAAATGGTAGAAATTTCAAAAAAAATTATAAATAAGAGCAAGAGAAAGGCTTTAAGGCATATTTCTAAAGTGACATTGACGTAAGAAAGTTAAGTAGCAAATCATCATAAGACTCGCCTACAGAAATCGCCAACAATGATCTGCACTGACTCCTAAAATAAAGAGCGAGCGAGCCTATGGAGTTGAATGAAGTTGCAGAGATCAGGGGATGTCTAACACACAGATAATTAGAATCTTCTAAGGCGGGGAAACGTGACATTCACAACTAGCTTTAAAAATAGTGCTCTTTAAATCCTCAGCAGCATCAGAGTCACGTGAGAATAGGTGGGACCTTGGCAGCCATTTTAGGAGGGTAAATATAGAGCGAGAGTCTAAAGAGTTGTGATTCCGTAAATATGTGTTTCAGGAGACTCTTCCCTAGCACGTCGCCAAACTCACACTGTCTACCGTGGTGTGAATTTAGAGCTGCAGGGTGTGTGGAAAGAGCTGCGAGTCAGTCCCACTGAGACTCAAGGATCGAGAGTTTGACAGGGTTGTAGGTTTTGCCATTGAAGGATGAGATCCGTCGCTTCATGCACCCAATACAGAACAGTCACCCTCCCAATATAACAGTGACTAACACCACATAACGCTGAAATAGTGCTGGCACCTCTGGTCGAAGGCAAAGATGATCCTTGGCCCAGCTTGAAAGCTACCTCATAGGAAGGGTGTCCTAGATTAAGATTTTTTTTTTCTTTTTAATAAGATCCACCAAAAACTTCTCTGGCATCATTTCACCAATATATCAATTTAAACATGCTTGCCCATAAGTAAGACCAAACTCATTACACCAAGTTCAGGTACAAACTGCACATCTTGGACCACTGTCCGTTATTCATGCTAAGGAGTACACTACGTTATTCATTCATGTTCTAATGTACACAAGAATCACCTGTTACAATGCATACCCCAGTGTCTCTGCTGTGAAGGGTCTGAAATTCCCAGTCTCAAATGAAGACCAGAAATTTACATTTTACTAAACATCAGAGAGAATCCATAGGTTTAACTTAGAAACGCTGCTCTGGGGTGTCTGTTTATCAATCAGTGAATACCACTTTCTGTCACTAATACCAGTTCTTAATAAACCAAGGCTGCTGGTTCCATACTGAGCCCAGTGACAATCATTATTTTTATCAAAGAGTTGGATGAGGACAAGCCACGCATGACTATGAAATCTTTCAAAGACACCAAGTGGGGAGAGATAGCCAAAACATTGTTGGAGAGCTGAATCAGGATTTTAAAAGGCTCTGGCATACTGAGAACAAGGGGCCAAAATCAACCAGAAGAAAATAAGTACATGTAAATATCCAGCCCTGTACCTTGAGTCAAACAGTAACATGCACAAGGACGAAGGAACCTTGTAGAACAGGTAAATAAGGCTCAGAGGTTTGAAATGCACTCACCTGAGTTGCTATGGCTGGGTACCAAAGTCAGGTGCTCAAGACAGACGAGAGAAGGGCCCCGTGACACTGCACTGTGCAGACTACATCTGGAGTACTGGATTCAGTGTTGGAAGCCACGTGTTAAGAAATAAATTGAAGCATAATAGAGAAGATTGTGATGGTGAAGGACCTGGAAACCATTCCATAAGGGGAAAAAGTGAAGGAACAGGGAATGTTTAGCCTGGAAAATAAAAGATTGGGACAGATATTAGAGCTGTTGTCAAATATATATGTATACACATATATATATAAACCTTGAAATGATAGAATAATTCAGTGCATTCTTTGTTGTTCCAGAGAGTAAAAGCAAAACTAATGGGAAGAAATAATACAAGCTCTAAGGCAACGGAGAATGGTTTTGTCTGTTGGCCTCTCCCACTCACCTCCACCACACTGCCCACCAGGATAAACTCTATCATTGTCACAGCAGACTATTTGCTCTTTCACTGCCACCCACCTTCATCATTCTGGATCTTCTACTGGGATAACCTCTCTTATTTGTCTACCTGGATAACATCTAATCATTATCGTGAGCTCAATTGTCTCCTCCCCTGTGAAGTCTTGACTCCCACACCTCCTGGACCACAAAGACCATGCAGTCAGGGCTTCGTCCTTGGTATCCCCAGAAGCTCTCATGTACTTCTCTACTGCAGGGGCCTCACATGGTGGATTAACAACTTGCATGCATCCCTGCCTCGCTCACAGTGCTTCTAACCAGGTCTTATTTTTTCTCTTAACCCCACACTTAGGAAAGGCAGAAAGAGAAAGAAAGACACAAAAGCAGACAGAAAAGGAGTTAGTCTAGGATCCACAGCCAGTTTACTTATACTTCCCAGGTGTAACTAAATCAGGAGTAAGAACCATACTAGAAACTTCAGTCTTAGAAAAGGCCATTAAGACATGACTAATGACATGCTCTTGGAAGAGATAAATCTAAAGAGATGAGAACTCAGTCTGATGCACTGCCATGAACTCTCTATATATGAAAACCACATGGTAAGTTGGCAGTGAACTCTTGGTAGGAGATCCAAGGGAAAGAAGAGAAATGCCATTCCTTAAAACTCAGCAGTGGGCCCTGAAGCAGAAGAAACATAATCTCGATCATTTGTTTTACTTAATTGTATAATTTGGGTGCTAGTATTTCTAAGATAAACTGAGGCTATTCTTTTTTTTTTTTAAATATATTTAAGAATGATTTGCCCTGAACCAGTAGTATTTCATTATACGTAAAGACAATATTATGAAAACCAAAATTATTCAAATCAAGTATATAAAAGTGAAAACATTGAACTTAAAATCCAAATTGTATCATGTTGCATTGAGTATATGTAATGACAACTTACACTTTTTTTTTCCTTTGTAATGGGAGAAAACCAAAAGCCTATTGCCGTTGACTTGATTCAGACTCATAGCGACAGAGTAGAACTACATGATAGGGTTTTCAAGGGGTGGCTGGTGGATTTGAACTGCCAGCCTTTTGGTTAGCAGCCAAGCTCTTAACCGCTGCACAACCAGAGCTCCTACAATGGGAGGGGAGGTAATAAAACTATAATTCTGATCTGCCGTTAACCATACTGTGCTGTGGTTCCCGAAATCTCCAAACTTGAAGTTATTTGCCATTTTCCCTATACTGGAAAGTCACCAGACAACAGAAAACAGACGGGACTATGATGTTACAAGTTTAAAAAGTAATCAGATTTCTCCAAAGATGGCATACAAGTGGCCAACGAGCACATGAAAAGACACTCAACATCATTAGCCATCAGGGAAATGAAAATGAAAACCAGAATGAGATACCACTTCTTAGTCACTGAAAAAAAAAAGTTACCATCAAATTCACTCCAGCTTGTGGCGACCCCACGTGAGTCAGAGCATAACTGAGCTAAACGGGGTTTCAGTAGCCGATTTTTCAGAAGGTGGTCACCCGGACTCTCTTCTGAGGCACCTCTGGGTGGACCTCACCTCCTGCCTTTCAGTTAGCAGACAAGCATGGTAACATTGCTCTACTCAGAGGCTGTTCAACACCCACTAACTCATTGCCATCGAGTCGGTTCTAACTCATGGCAACCCCATGTCTTACAGAGTCAAATGAGCTCCATAGGGTTTTTTTTGGCTATAAATCTTAAGGAAACAGATGTCCAGACCTTTCTTCTGTGGCACCACTGGGGGAGTTCAAACTGCTAACTTTCTGGTTAGTAGTTGAGTGAAAGCCATTTACACCACTCAGGGACTTTAAAAACCACTAGGATGGCTATAATCAAAAAGACAAATAATACCAAGTATTGGTGAAAATGTGGAGCAATCAGAACTCTCATGCATTACTAGTGGGAATGTAAAATGGTGCAGCCACTTTGAAAACAGTCTGGCAGTTTCTCAAATCGTTAAACATAGGGTTGATGGTTGACTTAGCAATCCCATTCCTAGATATATACCCAAGACAAACAAAAATTTCCACACAAAAACGTATACACACGTTCATAGTGCATTATTCATAATAACCAAAAGGTGGAAACTACGCAAATATCCATCAACTGAGGAGTGGATAAACAAATATGGTATATCTCTCAACGGGATATTATTCAGCCATAAAAATAAAGGAAGTACTTACTGATAGAAGCTACAACATAAATAAGCCTTGAAAGCATTATGCTAAGTGAAAGAAAGGCCACATATTGTATGATTCCATTTATATGATATGTCCAGACTAGGCAAATCCATAGAGACAGAAACAACATTAGTGGTTGCCTAAAGCTGGGAAAGGGGAAGACACTAATGAGGAGATTAGAGTGGGGTGACAGCTAAGGGGTATGGATTACTTATTAAAGTGATGAAGATGCTCTAATATTGATTTTCCTGATGGTTGAACAATTTTGTGATTACACTAAAGACAACATTAAATTGCATACTTTAAACATTATATGGAATGTGAATTATATCTCAATAACACTGTTTGCAGAAAAGCTAATCAGAAAACTACAGGACAGAAGAAACTCAAGAATCTATGTTTTAAATGTTGCAATGTTCTGATTTTATTATTATTATTATTGTACTTTAGGTGAAAGTTTACAGAGCAAAGTAGTTTCTCATTAAACAGTTAATATGCAAATTGTTTTGTGACATTGGTTGCCAACCCTGTGATATATCAACTCTTTCCCCTTCTCCATCCCGAGTTCCCTGTTTCCATTTGTCCAGTTTTCCTGTCTCTTCCTGCCTCCTCATCTTTGCTTTTGGGCTGGTGTGCCCATTAGTCTCTTACACAGGATTGAACTACGAAGCATGTCCCTCACATGTGTTATTGTTGGGCCCTATAGACCTCTCTAATCTTTGGCTGAAGGGTGAACCTCAGGAATGACTTCAGTACTGAGTTAAAAGGGTGTCCTTTTTAAGGAAACTTGGGGTTTCTACAGTCTCTGTCAGACTAGCAAGCCTGGTCTTTCTTTTTTTGTGAATTTGAGTTTTCTTCTATATTTTGCAACATTCTGATTTTTGGAAGACAAACTATAGAATAGATGTGATTCTAAAAAGAAGGCTCTATACCAACTTTTCTGAGAGTTTTATGCCAGTGTCTAAGAAATCAGGCAAGTGTTCCCTTTGGAAAATACTCAGTGCACAGGATATATTTTAAAACTTAATTTAAAAGTTAAAAACGAATCTGAAATTTAAATATATACAAGAAAATGTAAATTATCTGGTAAACTCTTAATAATAATGATCCTAGAACACATACAAGTGATATGACTAGAAGAAATTACAATCTCAGCATTAAATCTCGGTGGTAGAAAGATGCATCTCTGCCCACTCACCAGCTGGGGTCTCCTGGATTAAGAAATATTTGGAAAACTAATAGAAACATCTGAAGAGAGAGAGAGATCAGTTTTTCCTTCCCAGAATCAGAGGATTCTATGGTGGGAAATCATCTCACTCCACCCATGTATTTGATAAAGGAAGAAACTAAGGACCAGCATGAGGAACTCGCTCTGCTGAAATTACCCAGCCAGCTGGTAGCAGAGCCAGAACTTGACCCTGATCTCTGCCTTTTCATTTCACATTCACTTCTCCCCAGCCTGCACCAACACTTCTGTAATGAGCACTTGCCAACTCCGTCTGCAAAGTTAACGGGCACTTCTGCTTTCACCAGTAGATGTGTTCTGGACTGTGCTCTAGCCCTGGGACGGCAGGACACCAGGGCCACAATTCATCATTTTCCAGACAAGATTTCCATCTAGAGGTTTTCCTCCAAGCAGGACTCTTCTGCAAGGGTCTGTCATCCCTGGGGTTGTTTCATCTCTCTTCAGTGGAAACATTTATTCAGGGCTGCACATTCCCCATCCACCATATACTTTTTGTCTAAATGGGAACAGACCAGAGCTCTGAAACAAGGCACAGTATGTCCTGGCCTTCATAGGCTCTTCGCCACCTATTGAGCATCTTCTATTTAGTGCATTTTCAACCGACAGGCAGTCATCAGCGAGGAATGAGCAGGTTTGCTATCTGTCTGCCAGGTCACATGGGAATACAGGCAAGAATCCACTTGCTGACCTTCGTCTTTCTCCTTCTTGGCCTCATTTGACATTCTTCACTTCTCCCCGTATTTTTGGTTACACATATTAATAAAATCTAACATTTGTTCACAGCTGTGAAGTTACAAAACACTTTCACTTTCATAAGCATCTCATTTGCTCTTCCTAGCCACTATGTGAAGCTGCTTATTAACTACTGCTTTATAGTTAAGAAACTTGGCCCTGGTCACTGTCATCAGGGAGCAAGCTGGTTCTGTCTTCTAACTCCAAGCCCCCTAATTACTTGTGTGTTTCCTACACCACAGTGTTTCCCAGAGACTTACACCACAACTAAGAATATCACTTTACCCACATTAAATTCCCTGGTTCCTATTACTTGCTGAATCTCCCACGGTTTTCAATCACCATGGACATAAACAGTACAGCTTTCACTTCAAATTCAACTACGCTTCTTGTGCCTGGTTACAGCTCAAAATTTCTCTCCAGGCAGACTGTGTTCTCAGAGTCATTGCTTGATCAGCAACTCTGGGCTACACTGTACACACAGAGCAGACAAGGAGTCTATACCTCAGCTGGTGTCTTGTTCATGAAAAAGAGCTATGTGGATTCTCTCCTGAGACCTTCCAATAGCATCCTATGACTAGGGCGAGAGGGTTTGACAGCCAAAGTCCCCAAGGACATGCAAGTGGCCTCCAGCAAATAATTCTTCCCAGGGTTGCTGGCATCATAAGTCCATGCAAATTTTTAAGAACACGCATCCTGTCATGCTGGGAACATCCATGCTTCTGAGATGTGCTGGGGACAGGCAGAGACTCTTTCAATAGCCATGTCTGACTCCGGGATTTCTAAGTCCCTTTCAGCACTGAGGCTGACATAATGATAATAACATTACAGCTACAAGGTCAGGCTTACACCTATGAACTAACCAAGCACCAATCACTGACAGCCAAGCAAGCGTAATTAAAAGAAAATAACACATATTCAACAATTGCTTGTTAATTACCTTCTTCATCCCAAGTTTTGTGATCAGCAAGGGAGATGAAAATTTGAATAAAGATACAGCACCTGCCCTTGAAGAGCTTACAGTCTAGCAGAAGAAACAAACATATTCTAAATGTTATATACTAAGGACAATTAGATGGATGTGCACAGTATTATGAGCACAGAAACGGAACTCACCTGTGTGGAGAAGGCTTTGCAAAAGCAGTGACATTGGGGCAGGGCCTTAAATAAGAAATAGAAAAAAATTGCAGTCTTTACTCTGTACTTGCACAACAATGGTTAATAGCATCTTGAAACAATGTTGCACAAAGACAAATATTTAGAAGTACCAGAAAGCCAGAACAAGTCATGGTCTTATACCCCAGCCTGCTTTTGTCAAGATACGCTATGACAAAGACAGGCTAGAAGTTGTTCAAATCTCCATGTGGTCCTTCCAAGCCCAGTGGACAAAAATGATCCATTAAAGAAATACAGTGTCTTTCTTGTTATTCAGATAATATTGTATGTACTGTAGAAACCCTGGTGGTGTAGTGGTTAAGTGCTATGGCTGCTAACCAAAAGGTCAGCAATTCAAATCGACCAGGTGCTCCTTGGAAACTCTATGGGGCAGCTCTACTGTGTCCTATAGAGCTGCTATGAGTCAGAATCAACTCAACAGCAATGGGTTTGGTTTGGTTTGATTAAACGTCTAATATATTCTTGTTTAAATTAACCATCAGTAGTTTGTTTGTTTGTTTGTTTTGCTTTAGGTGAAAGTTTACAACTCAAGTTCATTTCTCCTTCAAAAATTTATACACATATAGTTTTGTGACATTGGTTGCAATCCTCACAATGCGACAGCATGCTTTCCCTCTCCGCCCCTGGTTCCCTGTGTCCATTCATTCAGTCCCTGTCGCTTCCTGCCATCTGGTCTTGCTTTGGGGCAAGAGTTACCCATTTGGTCTAGTATATTTCATTGAACTAAGAAGCATGTTCCTCACGCATGTTATTGCTTGTTTTGTAGGCTGTCTAATCTCCGTCTGAAAATGGACTTCAGGTGTGGTTTCAGTTCTGAGTTAGCAGGGTGTCCGGGGGTCATAGTCTCAGTGGTTCTTCCAGTCTCCACCATCAGTAGTTTTGCTGTGTAAAAATAGGTAGTATCTTTTAGTAATTAATCTTTCTAATTGATAACTCTTGGTGAATAAAAATAGAATTGATTTTAATGATCTTATATCTGGACACCTTCCTAAACTCTCTTATTAGTTTTAATAATTCTTTGATTCTCTCGTTATTCGAAGGCTATGATCACACCACTACAAATGCTGGCAGTTTTCCTTCTCCTTACGCCTCTCATTTGTTTTTCTAACCTACCAGCACTGACCATTGCCTCTAGCCCCGTGTTAAAGGGTGGTGATGATAGTGGACATTATTGCCTTCTTTCTTTCTTCTGTGTGTTAGTTTCTAGTATTTTATTTCTCCTGCTTGATTCTGTAGTTCATTAAGGATTACCTTTTGGGAAGACGCCAGAAACCTGTATAGTTCATCAACTTAACTGTTCTCCCTTACTCTTTATATTTCTTTACGCTAGTTTTTTGTTGTTGTTGTTGTTCCTTGAAAGCTCCAAACCGTCTCCCATCTCCAGTCATTTGCACGTTTTCCCTTTTCCATATCATGCTGCTTACTCCTATCTTTCCGAACTCATCTCAAATAATACGTTCTTAAAGAAGCCAATCCTAATCTGACCTGTGCCACTCCACTCTGTACCCTACCAGGCTGCATCCGAGCCACTTATCCTCTCTCTCAGCAGCCCATACTTTTTACTTCTCTTTTCTAGCAGTTGTATCAGTTTCAACTGAGTAATCATAGCTTCCAATAAATTAAAACTAAATTAACTAATGATAATAACCGTTTAATGTTTATCTCTCGCACTAGATTGTAAATTTCATAAAACTGAGAGCATGTTTGGCTCATTAACCAACATATCTCTAGATTCTAGTATAGTGCCATGTACACACGGTAGATAATAAATGCTCATTGAATAAGTAAACAAGGGAACAGTTTAATCGGGACTTGGAATACAAAGAATTTTTCAAACTTTAGTCATTTTTAGATTTTACTAACTTACTCTTTTTTAATATACCATTCTTATATATGGTAACTTTTCTAGAATTTTTTTTTCTTTTTTAAATTGCTGAACTAAAGTTTACTCTAAATATATGCAAGTCCTATCTATGAGTTCACCAAAGACATGGTCCACTTTCCCATGGCAAAGTTGATGTACCCTACTCCAACTTACACATACACACAGTCACTCATCTATTTCCCCAAACCTGTATGGTAAGACATCAAGAGAAATGCTTACTTAGTTAAAGCAGTAATGGTTGGTGTTGACTTTTTTTTTTTTTTTTTTGGTGGAAGCCCCCATAGTAGAAAAAGAATGGTCCTTGGCTTCAAAGCTATCAGCAAACTGAAACATCCCAAGACTACACTCCTTGATATTCCCATTTTTGTTATTCTTCTTTGATGTGGCAATCTTATTATAAAAGACTTTCTCCTAATTTATATTGTCAAGGCAGACAAATAATTTCTTTAAAGTATCAGTCACCACTGATGTCTGTGAGTCTTTCCTGTATGGTTTTCAACACCTTCTTGTTGCTTTCCCTCGTAATCCCTCTGAGCTGGGTATGCAAGACTGCAAGCTGCCTGCTACCCCCACCCTTGTGGTGCAGCCTCTATCTCTAGCTACCATGGTAGCTACTTGATATAGCCCTAAACACTTTCCATGCATTTACTTATTTGATCCCTACAGTGACCCATTTTACTAGAGAAAACTGAAACAGAGCGAAATCAGGTAACCTGCTTAAGAGCCTACACTCTTATCCTAAGCTGCCTCTCCCTAAACATCATTCTATAACAGCCCAAAATGTCAATCCTTCTTTTAGCAACAAATAACTTTAACCCAACATCTTCAAAGGAGTTCATAAGTAAATCCCATAGAAGAAGCACACATGGACAGACACGCTCTTTAGTATTTTACAAAGCATGCTCTCTCCTAGACGTTTCATGATGCATACATACGTACCGGTGCCATTTGTTGTCTGTCACTCTAAGAAAAATGTTTTAGGTACAGAAAAAATTGTGAAATATAAGAAGAAATTTTAGATCTAATTTCATACTCTTTGCCCACAAGAAATCATACCTTAAGTTCTCAATAAATGAGGAGGCCTGAAAAGTTCAGCAGTTAATAAAGTTTCTAGAAAGTGAATTGATTCAAAGATCCAGATGCTAGCCAATCAGAATATAAGATATATAGGTAAATAAAGCAAATTACGGTAGTAAACATGGGCATTTTTTCCTGGTTAAAGAATAAGCATCAACTTAAGTAGAGAAGAAGATTCTAAATTCATGGATCACGTTTATGTTTATTGTTCTGATATAAGGGTTAATCATATGTGAACTTAAGAAACATGCCATATTTTTTTATACCAGTACAGTAAAATACTAATTTTTCCTAATTCTTGGCCTACTAATGATATGTACATATCTAACACATTCAGGGAAATTCAAACATATTCACTTACTTAAGCCCAATAGGAGTTTAAATCAAAGCAAACCCTACATACACAAATCATTAAGCATAACACTGTAATCAGGTATATGAATCACGAATATGTTTATTCTTCCCTATTGAACACTTTTTTTTACTGAACACATTCACCAACATCCCATTGTTACCTCTAGCATGGGTGCGTTAAACCAACAGGCCATACTCTGCATGGCATTTACAAGACCTGGCCAATCTTAAAATTAGCAAGAGCATAGCTCCACACGGTATAGATTTAGGCAAAGACCATTTTAAAGACTAAATCAACCGCAGAGTGGCTGAAATTCATTTAACATGGACAGTACTTGGCTAACTATGTAAAATTCCAAAGGTTTTACCTATTTCTGTATTAGATTTCAGCTTTATTGGGTACAACTGTTTGTGCATTGATTTTTTGTTGTTGTTGTTGTTGTTTAATTAATGATGCTGAAAGGATTTCAGTGTTTCAAATTTAGTACGCAAGCCTAGCAGACAAAATCTTCCATAAACTTTTTCTAAGCTCTTGGCAAACACTCTTCAGGAGCAAATATTAACTCCAGATAGTGTTTATTAGCTTCTACAAAATTATCACTGCAATAGTGGCATGTAGTTGCTAAAGGTGAATGCTTATCTAGGCCGAGAATTAATCAAGTTTGAGCTCTTTAATAGAACCTAGTCAGAAATAATTTATTTTTTGCACACTTTACATTTTAAAACCACAACATGGTAATTTCCCTCTGATTTTGCGCTGCAGTCCAAGGGCGAATTCATGCCTAGTGTTCCTGCCTCTGTTGTTAGCAGTGGAACGTGGATATGTGAACTCTGTATTATATACCACAGATAAAAGCTATGGAGGCTCTTTTCCCCATAACTCCAGAACCGGATTTACACCTAAAACTTGTAGAAACTCTCCCAATTTAAAGTCATTCCAAAAGGAAAACCAAACCCACTGCCGTCGAGTCGATTCTGACTCGTAGCTACCCTATAGCACAGAGTAGAACTGCCCCGTAGAGTTTCCAAGGAGTGCTTGGCGGATTCGAACTGCCGACCTTTTGGTTAGCAGCCATAGTACTCAACCACTACACCACCAGGGTTTCCCATACGCCTCCTTATTTATGAAGCATTTTTGCTGCTTTCCTAAAAATTAAAAAGTACATTCTGACATAAAACAACTGCTCTCCAGAAAGCAACACAGCCAACTGACTCCAGAAGAGAAGAAATGCTGTCAAATTATTCAGAAGCACATTTTTAAGCAATGTAAGCTTCTAGGAAAAGCGAAACGGCAAACTTCTCCAAGGGCAGTCACCAGCAAGGTAAGATGGCGGCTCTTTTTAAAAGGGAGGGGCTTTTGCAAAATAGTGGGAAAATCCTTTCACTTCTGGAGGGACAGGAATATATCCAGGTAACCTTAACTATCCTTCCTCTGCCTCTCTTCTCTTACTTTCTAGCCCTCCCTTGCCCTGCTAAGATCTATGCCAACTTTCCTACTGGGAATGTTTCTCTCCTTTGATAGCCCCAAATAAAAAAGATCAAATTCGTTTGGTTGACCACCAGCTAAAAAGGTGCAGTTTTATGTGAGCAACCTTTGGGGCAGCAGTGATCCCTGATCCAATCCCTTATGACTGCTTTTCTCAGAAATGAGTTATATGGGTTATAGGGGCCACCAGAACCACCACATAGAGAAAACGTCCCATATTTCCCCTCCCACCTCCACAAAAACAACAACCAAAAAAAAAAAAAAAGTCCATAAAGTAGAAAAAAAGAAAAGTTTAACAGTCAGAAATCTGAAAGAATATTCAAAGTTACATGTGTTAAGTACGTAAGTTGTAAACCATATCCCCGTCCTATGTCTTCTGTTAATGTGTGGAAATAACAATTGTTCAAGATAGAAATATCGTTGAAATGGAGAAAATTTCAAGCTGTTTATTAAATCTTCACTGATGAAGAAACTTTATTCATGTTTAATCATTCTACCTCTGCAGGCTGGTGTTCCGTTTACCTGTCTATATAAATTTGTTCGTTCATATTACTGTCTTCACAGCTTTGTAGAACTTGGTTTCCAGATTGTTAACCCTTTGTCAATATTTTGACACTTTAGACATGATCAGAGTGGCTTCTTCCTTAGTAACTGTAATTATTCCAAGCACAGTCCAAAGAAGAATCACAGTTTTCACTCCCTGGAAATATGTCAGTGGCTACATCTGTCCAACAGCCTTTTTTCATTCCCCTTCCCTCCTTTCCTCACATCCTTCGTTTTTCCTCCTTTCCTTCCTCTCTTTCTCTGCAAAGGATCTCTTCTCTTACCTGATTAAAAATTCCTAAAAAAACAAATTGGGAAGGAGTCAGCACTTCCCCAGAGGCAAATCAACCATATCTCAGCATTCTAGAATGTTCCCCTCAGCCCATCGTCACTCCTTATTGAGTCTGCCACCTGACACCTCACCTACATTTCAATGTTGCTCTCTCTTGGGGAACAGAGAAACTGGAGGACACTCACAACCTTCAGGGACTCCCCAAACAGGTGAGCAAAAAGCAGGTCATCCAAAGGCCTTGGCCAGTCTTCATTCTTCTACCCATTTTGTGAACTTTGGTGAATAATTTTTCCTCGTGGTTCTTCATCTACAAAATGAGTGGTTCCAAAAGATGATCTTTTAGCTCTGAGCTCTGACTCAGAGTTTAAAAGGAGACCCAAATGTTTGCAGGTATATAATATTTTTATATGCTAGGACATTTTTGATATTCAAAAAGGATGTTGTTAATAATTTCACTGTGATAAGGATGGCGCAGGACCGGGCAGTGTTTCCTTCTGTTGTGCATAGGGTCGCTATGAGTCGGAACCGACTCGACGGCACCTAACAACAACAACAACAATAGGCATGAACCTGGATGTCCTGGGCAAACTTGAACATATGGTCAACTTACCTATGGGGTACAATAAACAGCATCAAGTGCTTAAAGATAAGGACTGTGCATATCACCCCGGGCACACATCTCAGTCTTATTTACACATGGCATCCCCAATTTGAAAGCATTTTCATGCATGAAAAGAAAATTTATTTTTATGGTGTGCATAACCCATATTCTAGGAGTAATGCCTTACATTTACTATGGTTTATCACTGAAAAAACCTTTATATATTGGTTTTCTTTTGTCATGATTTCATAATATTCAATTGCTACTGCTTCAGAAACAGAGATTTGAGGAAGTTAAGTGAGTTTTCAGAAATTACACGACTTACCCTCTAAATGTTTTCATTTAGAAAATGGAGAAAATACTACGTACATACAGCAAAGACCATTGTGACAACTGAATAACATCACATAGATAAGCCACCTTGGTACACAGAAGACACTTGAAACATGTTAGTTTCACCCTCTTCATATTTTTTCAATAAACTGTATCTAATACGGAGTTGCTGGGTGGTACAAATGGTAACACACTCAGCTGCTAACCAAAAGTCTGGAGGCTTGAGTCTACCCAGAGCTGCCTCAGAAAAAAGTCCTGGCTATCTACTTCTGAAAAAGCAGCCATTGAAAACCCTACAGCACATGGTTTTACTCTGACACATATGGGGTCGCCATGAGCCTAAGTCTACTCAATGGCAACCTTTTTTTTTTTTTTAATACTTTTAAAATATTATGTATTTAAATATATCTAACTTATTTAAACTACTAAGCATAATTCCTATTAAAAGGAAACAACTTTTACAAAATTCACTAATGAGTCATTTTTACACTTTTCTTTCCAACATTATACTCTGTTTATGTAAAATGTGATCAAATCCTGATTAACAGAAAGACATTCCCAAACACCTTTAATGTATAGACTTGAGTATAAAGAGACCTGAGCTCAGGAATTTATCATTTACTGTAAGAAAAAAACATATATATACCTCCACCTTTCCTCATTGTCTACATTTTCTGTCTTCACTTTGGGTCTCTTTTCATCCAAATTTCTAAATCAAATGATAGTCATCAGATAACTCTGAGGAAATAGCAGGAATCTGCTAGTTTTTGTTGACTTCCAGATTGTCTCAAGTTGAGCTTAACTCAATGAAAACATTCCAGTCATAATCAATACAGCTTAAGAATTCATATTCCTCATAGGTCTTCTTTTATCTCTTTCAAAAAGCATTCAGGTTATTGTCCAAAGTGGGGGATGTTAGGGCTTGTAACATACAACTGATAATGCCAGTGCTATTTAAACACTTCCAACATGGAGATAAAGAATGAATTCTCTAATACTTTTTTTTGAGGCATAATTCATACACCATTAATTTCACAATTTAAAAGTGTACAATCCAGTGGTTAATCTAGTGGTTTTTCGTAGGTTCAAAAGGTTGTGCAACCATCACAATTGTCTAATTCCAGAATATTTTCATCACCCCAAAGAGAAAACAGGTACTTGTTAGCAGTCACCCCCATCTTCTCCCCCTACAAACACTGGCAACCACTAATCTACATTCTATCTCTATGGAGCTGGGTATTCTGGGCATTTCATGTAATTAAAATCATAAGATATGTAGCCTTTTTGGTTTATCTTCTTTTACTAAGCATAATGTTTAATAAGATGCCATGATATATGTACCATAACTTGACAAATAAAGCTTAATTAGTTAAGCTGTTTTAAGCATTACTCAATTAAGAAAAAAAATAGAAAAGTAGATTTTTTTAAATCTCTTATATATAACGTAGCTAATAAAGAACATTCAACGGCAGATCTGAAAAATTAAGGTTAGCAAGTCTTCCAGAAAGTAGAATAAAAAGACAAAGTGAGGAGATGGAGCCAACATGGCTT
Organism: Elephas maximus indicus; assembly: GCF_024166365.1. NCBI lineage: Eukaryota > Metazoa > Chordata > Mammalia > Proboscidea > Elephantidae > Elephas > Elephas maximus. The sequence continues at coordinate 17,264,438 of NC_064830.1, forward strand.
TCTAGACAGAAGCACCATGCTGTCCCTCCACAGAAAGGCAGGAAAAACTAAGTAAAACAGATACAAATATCAACTCTGGAACTCTAAGTGTCAAATGAAGAGATAAAGAACTCAGTGAAGCACCAAATGGAATACTAACCTTGGAAATGAACTCTCAAGGACTGTCCAAAACCAAAAGAATTACAACAGGGAACCAGAGAGGTTAATCTGTAAATGACAACAATCTCAGAACAATAAAAGAGGGAATAAACAGTGTAGGTATACAACTTTCTAACAGAGAGGAAGACAAGGCGATACCAAGTAATAATAGACTGGTTCAAACCTAGGAAGGTAAGAGTAAATTTCAAGATAACCGCAAAGAAAGTTAACAAACCTAGTCATCAAAATAAAGAAGAAAAATAAAAAGTCTCAGTAAAAACAAAATCTACAAAAACAAAAGAAATGGAAAAAAAAAACTAACAAAAGGAATTCAGCACAGAAGATAAGAGGAACAAAGAAAATGTCAGCACCACAAAAAAAGCACTACAAAATGACAGCAATAAATTCACACATATCAACAATTACGCTGAATGTAAATGGCCTAAATGCACCCATAAAGAGATAGTGACAGAATGGATTAAAAACAAGATCTATCAATATGCTGTCTACAAGAGACACACCACAGAAACAAAGATGTAAATTTATTAAAAATTAAAGGATCAAAAAAATATACCAAGCAAACAGCTACCAAAAAAGAGCAGGAGTGACAATAATACTAATCTCAGATAAAATAGACTATAAAACAAAATCCACCATAAAAGATAAAGAAAGGCACTATATAATGATTAAAGGGATGATGCATCATTAAGACATAACCATAATAAATACCTACGCACCCAATGACAGCGCTCCAAAATCCATTAAACATACTCTAACAGCTCTGAAAAGAGAAATTGACAGTTCCACAATAATAGTAGAAGACCTCAACACACCACTCTTGGTAAAGGATACGACAACTAGAAAGGAACTCAACAAAGATACAATAGAGCTAAAGGGCAAAATCAGCCAAATTGACCTCATAAAAAAACACAGACATGTATAAAACACTCCACCCAACAGCTGCAAAGTACACATTGTTTTCCAATGTATATGGAACATTCTCCAGAATAGACCACCTCTTAGGCCACAGAGCACCCTCAGCAAAATCCAGAACATTGAGGTAATACAAAGTATCTTCTGTGACCACAACACCATCAAGGTAGAAATTAACAACAGGAAGAGCAAGGAAAAAAAATCAATTATATGGAAACCGAATAACACCCTGTTTAAAAACCACTGGGTAATAGAAGAAATTAGAGATGGAATCAAAAAAATTCCTAGAATTAAACAAGAATGAAAACAAAATCATACCAAAACCTTTGGGACACAGCAAAGGCAGTCCTCAGAGGTCAATTTATAGCAGTAGGTATACACATCAAAAAAGAAGAAAAGGACAAAATCAAAACTTTAGCTACATAACCTCAACAAATAGAAAGAGAACAGCAAAAAAAAAAGCCCACAGTCATCATAAAAAAGGAAATAATAAAGATCAGAGCAGAAATAAATGAAATAGAGAATAAGAAAACAATAGAAAGAACCAACAAACCCAAAAGTTAGTTCTTTGAAAGGATCCACAAAATCAACAAAGCACTGGCCAAATTGACAGACCCATAATAAGAGAAGAGATTGAAAAGGTAAAAAGAAAAAAAAAAAAAAAAAAAAGACTTCTAGCAAAAAAAGCCCTGGCCCAGATGGCTTCACTGGAGAATTCTACCAACATTCAGAGAAGAGCTTACACCAGTACTACTCAAATGATTTCAGAAGAAAGAAAAGAAAGCTACACTTCCAAATTCATTCTATGAAGCCAGCATAACCCTGATACCAAAACCAGGCAAAGACACCACAAAAAATGAAAATTACAGACCAATATCTCTCATGATTATAGAAGCAAAAATTCTCAACAGTATTCTAGACAATAGAATTCACCATCATATCAAAAAATTATACACCAGGACCAAGTAGGACTCATACCACGTATGGTTCAACCAAGGAGGGTTCAACATTAGAAAATCAATCAACATAATCCACTACATGAATAAAAGGAAATAGAGGAATCACATGATCATCTCAATCAATGCAGAAAAGGCATTCAACAAAGCCCAACACCCGTTCCTGATAAACACTCTCAATAAAATAGGTATAGAAGGGAAATTTCTCAACATAATAAAGGGCATCTATGCAAAACCAATGGCCAACATCATTCTCAATGGAAAGAAGCTGAAAACATTCCCCTTAAGAACAGGAACAAGACAAGGATGCCCTTTATCACCACTCCTATTTAACATTGTGCTGAAAGTCCAAGCTAGAACAATAAGGCAAGAAACAGAAATAAAGGGCATTCAAATTGGTAATGAAGAAATAAAGCTGTCTCTATTTGAGGACTATATGATAATATACATAGATATTCCAAAAGACTCCACAAGAAACTACTAGAACTAATAGAAAGGTTTAGCAGAGTAGCACAATACACAGAAACATACAAAGATCAGGTTGCTTCCTATACAACAATAAAGAGAACGATGAGGAAATTAGGAAAACAATGCCATTTTTAATAGCCCTAAAAAAAAAAAAAAATACTTAGGAATAAATCTAACCAGGGATGTAAAAGATCTATACAAAAAAACCTACAAAACACTACTGCAAGAAACCAAGAGAGATCTACGTAAATGGAAAAACATGCCATGCTCATGGATAGGTAGACTCAACATTGTGAAAACTACAATTCTATCCAAAGTGATTTGCAAATGCAATGGAATCCTGATCCTAAAACCAACAACATTTTTTAAAGAGATGGAAAAACTAATCATTAACTTTATGTGGAAAGGGAAGAAGCCACAGATAAGTAAAGCACTATTGAAGAATAAAGTAGGAGGACTCACACTACCTGACCTCAGAACCTATTACACAGCTACAGTAGTCGAAACAGCCTGGTACTGGTGCAACGGCAGATACATTGACCAATGGTACAGAACTGAGAACCCGGATGTAAATCCATCCACCTAGAGTCACTGGATCTTCCATAAGGGCCCAAAGTCCATGAAACGGGGAAAAAGACAGCCTTTTTAACAAATGGTGCTTGCTGCCAAAACTGGATGACCAGCTGCAAAAAAATGAAACAAGATTCATACCTCACACCAGATACAAAAACTAACTCAAGATGGATCAAAGACCTAAATATAAAACTAAAAACCATAAAGGTCATAGAAGAAAAAAATAGGATCAATGCTGGAGGCCCTAATACACAGCATTAACAGGATACAAACCATAAGCAACAACACACAACTCCAGAAGATAAGCTAAATAACTAATCCGTAACTCGTTGCCGTCGAGTCAATTCCAACTCATAGAGACCCTATAGGACAGAGTAGAACTGCCCCATAGGGTTTCCAAGGAGTGCCTGCTGGATTCGAACTGCCAACCTTTTGGTTAGCAGCTGTAGCTCTTAACCAGTATGCCATTAGGGTATTAGATAACTGGGATCTTCTAAAAATTGAACACTTATGCTCCTCAAAAGACTTCACCAAAACAGTAAAAAAAGAACCTACGGACTGGGAAAAAATTATTTGGCTATTACAAATCAGACAAAAAAGCCTAATCTCTAACAAGAAAATCCAACACCTCTACAACAAAAAGACAAATAATCCAATTAAAAAATGGACAAAGGAAATGAACAGACACTTCACCAAAGAAGACATTCAAGTGGCTAACAGATGTGAGGAAATGCTCGGGATCACTAGCCATTAGAGAAATGCAAATCAAAACCACAATAAGATACCCTCACCCTAGCATTACTGGCACGAATCAAAAGCACAGGAAATAACAACTGTTGAGAGGCTGCAGGGAGATTGGAACTCTAATGCACTGCTGGTGGGAATGCAAAATGATACAACCATTTTGGAAAATGATATGGCTCTTCCTTACAAAAACCAAAACCCATTGCCGTCGAGCCGAATCCAACTCATAGTCGCCCTATAGAACAGAGTAGACCGCCTATAGAGTTTTCAAGCAGTGCCTGGTGGATTTGAACTGCCTACCTTGTGGTCAGCAGACGTAGCTCTTAGCCACTACACCACCAGGGTTTCCAGCTCTTCCTTAGAAATCTAAAAATAGCAAATAATATATGATCCAGCAATCCCACTCCTAGAAATATATCCTAGAGATATGAGTCATCACACGAGTAGACATGCACACCCATGTTCATTGCAGCAATAGAAAATGGATGGAAACAACCTAGATGCCCATCGACAGAGGAATGGATAAACAATCTATGGTACATACACACAATGGTGTAACAACAACAATAAAGAACAATGATGAATCTGTGAAGCATCTCATAACATGGATGAATCTCGAAGGCATTATGCTGAGTGAAATAAGTCAATTACAAAAGGACAAATATTGTATGAGACCACTGTAAAAACTCATGAAAAGGTTTACACACAAAAAGAAACAATTTTTAATGGTTACGAGGGAGGGGAGAGGTGGGGATGCAAAAACACTAAATAGACAATAGATAAATGGTAGCTTTGGTGAAGGGTAAAACAGTACAGGATACTGGGGAAGCCAGCACAACTTGTATAAGGCAAGGTCATGAAAGCTCCATTGACACATCCAAACTCCCTGGGCTGAGGACTGTGGGGACTGTGGTCTCGGGGATCATCTAGCTCAACTGGCATAACATAGTTTATAAAGAAGTTGTTCTACATTCTACTTTGGTGAGTAGCATCTTGGGTCGTAAAAGCTTCTGAGCGGCCGTCTAAGATACTCCACTGGTTTCACCCCTTTCGGAGTAAGGGAGAATGAAGAAAACTAAAGATACAAGGGAAAGATTAGTCCAAAGGACTAATGGACCACGTCTACCACAGCCTCCACCAGACTGAGTCCAGTACAACTAGATGGTGCCTAGTTACCACCACTGACTGCTCTGACAGAGATCACAACAGAGGGCCCTGGACAGAGTTGGAGAAAAGTGTAGAACAAAATTCTAACTCACAAAAAAAGACCAGGCTTACCGGCCTGACAGATACTGGAGAAACCCCTAGGGTATGGCCACCAGACGCTCTTTTAGCTCAGTAATGAAGTCATTCCTGAGGTTCACCCTTCAGCCAAAGATTAGACAGGCCAAATCAGAATGAAAAATCCAAATCAGAAATACTGGTATAGTTTCTCCTTTTAAGTTACAGGATTTTATACAATGTATATGAATGAACGGGAAACCCTGGTGACGTAGTGGTTAAGTGCTATGGCTGCTAACCAAAGGGTCGGCAGTTCGAATCTGCCAGGCGCTTCTTGGAAACTCTATGGGGCAGTTCTACTCTGTCCTATAGGGTCACTAAGAGTTGGAATCGACCCGATGGCACTGGGTTTGGTTTGGTTCGGTTTGGTCTGATAAAACAAAACAAGGCTAAAGAGGCACAAAAGCCCAGGTGCAAGGACTAGAAGGCAGGAGGGATCAAAAAAGCTGATAATAGGGAACCCAAGGTGGAGAAGGGAGAGTATTGACACGTCTTGGGGTTGTTAACCAATGTCATAGGACAATATGTGTACTAACTGTTTAATGAGAAACTAGTTTGCTCTGTAAAGCTTCATCTAAAGTACAATAAAAATTAAAAAAAAAAAGACAGTGAATATAAATAAAAAATAAATAAAAGGTCTTAATAAAGACTGAAAAAATAAGGTCTTACAATTAGATTTATAAATGTCCTGGATACTAGGAACACAGAAAAAGAGAAAATCATCAAAGATAATGCAAGAATGCTTCTGAACAATGAAAGAAGGGCATAAGTATCAAGTACAAATTAAGATTTAGAAAAAGGTGTATTTAAGAATTCAGAAGACCAAGAATACATAAAAATAAATCTGAAATAAATATCCACTTTCACTTTGGGTCTGTGATTTTTTTTTTTTTTATTATTCTTTTTCTTAAAGAGAACCTGAAAAATTCTATATGCTTTGGCCCACGAAACCTGGCCCTGCCCCTGGTATCCATTATTTTACCTAATCAGATTTTACTATAACCTAATTTGGAAAAAAAAAAAAACTAATCAAACTAAATATAAAACAGCTCGTGAAGTTACTAACTTCTGACCGGCTTTGCGGCAAATCAGTTTCTAGATTTTGGTGCCATCACCTGAAATGTCTGGATGGAGTAGGAGAATATGAAAGAATAAAACTCCAAAGAATACTCTGCAGCTGAGCTCTGCACCGGAGGCAGGCAGAGCCCAGGGCCATACTGCTGCCACTGACCAGCCTCCTTCCAGAGTTGGAGAGGCTGAGAGAGAAGGGAGGGTGGTGGCCAGGCATTAGGGCCAGCTCCAGTGGTATTGGCACAAACACTCCTGAGCACTGCTACCATCCTGAGCAAGAGCAAAGAAACCTCTTGTACAACTCCAGCGTGCCCCTGGGGAGGCATGTTTTGCCCCCAATCCATCACTGACTGAGCTCCTCCACCTGGGATTGGAGATGGTGCCCAGACCACCTTCCCAGAGGCATCACCGCCCCAGACACACTTCCCCCAGCTGGGCCATGTGGGAGAAGGCGAGAAAGAGCTGTCACCACAGCTGCTTCCTGCCTCCTTGGCCCTGCTCTCCTGGGGACCAAGAAGCAGCATAACATCAAGCATTTCTTTGTGTGATTCCCAAAAGAAGCTCCTCCTCCACCACTTTCAACTTTATACATCGATTTCTAGAGAAGTGAAATTGCTCAATTCATTCACGCAACCAGAAACAATCTACTGAAGACTCACAAGATTCCCAAATCATCAACTATCCTTACGCCATTTTGAAGTTTGTACTTTCCCTTTTGGGTAGGGTAGAACCTGCAAAGGACTTCAGTTGAGAAACGGGTATGGGCAAATAGAGTTTAAGGAAACTCCCTCTGGAGTCAGTGGGGAGGGAGGTTGATCAGGGGAAGACTGGAAGCAGGGAGTCTCGGGTTGGGAGCTGTGGAATAGGAGAGGTGACACAGACAGGGAGATAGCAGATAGTACCCAAGATACTTAGCGGCCAGTTGAAAGTCTGAAGTGATAGAAGTGTGACTGCGTGTGTGTGTGCATCTGTATGGATACATGTATGTATGTGTATATGTATGTATATGTTTGCAGGTGTGTATGTGTATATATGTATACGTATGTGTGTATGCACGCGTCTGTGTGTTTGCTTTAGGGGGTGAGTTAATTGTGTGATGATAAAGAAAAATGATAGTAAAGGTCAACATGGCACAAAAGTAAATAGGATCGCAATTAGGAGTTTGTTTCACTGGGTTTCGTTTGTTTTTTTAAATCTATTTTCACTGAACTCAGCAATTAGCTTAAAATGCAGATTCTGATTCAATATGCTTGGGCTGGAGCCTAAGTGTCTGCATTTGTGATAAGCTCTTAGATGATGCAAAAATGCTGGTCTACAAACTAGCTACTTTGAGTAGCAAAGGCATTGTGGAGAACGAAAGAGGACACTGGGGCACAGTGGTTAAAGCACTAGGCTGCTAACTAAAAGGTCAGAGATTCAAATCCACCAGCTGCTCCGCGGAAGAGAGATACGCAGTCTGCTTCTGCAAAGTTTTACAGCCTTGGAAACCCCATGGGGCAGTTCTGCTCTGTCCTGTAGGGTTGCTAGGAGTCAGGATTGGCAGTGGTGGGTTTGGTGTGTGTGTGTGTGTGTGTGTTTTTTGGGGGCGGGGCATTCGCTTATGTGATTTCAACCCTACCTAAACGTGCTGTATGTCCTTGAACAAAGTGTTAAACCTCTCTGGGCCTTGGTTTCTTCATTTAGAGATAGGAAGGACCCTCATGACTACTTGCAGGGCTGTGATTGTATGACCTAAAATTTAATGGCACTTGTTCCAAGTAGAAGAGGAAGGAAAGGCAATTATAGTCAGCCCCTAGCATCAGGTCCCAAGAGTATATTATGCGCTACTAAGTTTGAAAATGACTTTTCTTTTTTAACGGATGCAAACCAAAAACCTATTGCTGTTGGATCAATTCCAACTCATAGTGACCCTATAGGACAGGACAGAACTTCCCCATAGACTTTCTGGTAAACCCTGGTGGCGTAGCGCTTAAGAGCTATGGGCTGCTAACCAAAAGGTCAGCAGTTTGAATCCACCAGGCACTCCTTGGAAACCCTACGGGACAGTTCCGTTCTATAGGTTTGCTACCAGTCGGAATCAACCACAACAATGGGTTTGTTTTGTTTTTGTTTTTTTTTATAGACTTTCCAAGACTGCAAATCTTTACAGAAGCAGACTACCACATCTTCCTCCCATGTTGAAAAGGTTACTTGGTATTAAGATAGCTTTTAAAAAGGGCCAGTGACAGCTTAGGTTATCACAACTAAGCCAATTTCAAAATCAAACCTGCTTTGAAATGCTTCCTTGCTGATAGTTCCTCAGCACAGGCAGAAGAGAAATAGGTCGTGACATTTAGGTCGCTGGGGGCCATGTGTAATTAGCGCCTCTTTCAGGATTGCAAATGTGGGCTGGCTCGGGGCTTTGGTGTTTCCATTGATTGCACTGCACTTGTTAGGTGAGTTTTTAAATCAGGAAGGACCCCTAGGTATTATAAAATCTCTGTGGTACATGAAAGCTATTTTGACTCTTCACTTCTTTAAAATAATTTGCCTATAGGGTCCAAGTTATGGGGTCCTCATCACCCACTAAATTAGTTGTCATTCCCGTCAATTCCCTTTATGTTAATCCAGGAAACGTAGACTAGGTGGTATACATGTAGGCCAAGTTCACTGTGTGTAATTTATTTGGTGTCAAGGAAATAAATCATCACATAGCAGAATTTATACAGAGTCCATGATTCATCCCCGCAAACTTGTACTTTTCATTGGAAATGTGCTATTGGCAAGACAAAATCTGGGTCACTGGATTTCTAGTGCTACTTTGAAAATAGTCCTGGAAGGCCAGGGTAACACCATGTGGTACAGAACACAAGCTGAGGCAACATTCCTGGGCCACAAGGCTTCAAATCTTAGGTGTTGTTCACATCACCAGGGCCGGGAGAGGTAAACACAGCCACAGTGCACGTGCAGCCCAGGCTGGTGGGAGCTTATACAAACTCCACTCCCTCGCAATCAATCCCTTTCACTCCCATTCCTTATTTATGTGGCCTCTCACGGGAAGATGTTACAAATGGCTCCTGGGAGGGATTTACCTATAGCATGCAGGTAAGTATGCTTAGAGTTGGTAAATTAGATCAGTTGAGCCTTGCAGAAGAGCCTGGAAGCCCCAGCGAATGCAATCCTGAGTTCAGAATTATAGATGGAGCTGGAAAATCCATTGGAAACATCCTCCCATGGGGGTATGGGCAGCAGGAGGGAGAAAATTCTTGCAAAAAGCCATACTTCCTCCTAAACAGTCTCTAGCCACTCCCGTGAGCCTGATCCCATCCCAGATAAAAAGTAATTATAGTAACAGGTAATACGTACCTAGTCTATGCTACAAGGGACTAACGCGGGCAGAGGTGGTTCAGTGGTAGAATTCTCGCTTTCCGTGCAGGAGATCCAGGTTCGATTCTCAGTCAATATACCTGCTGTGCAACTACCACGTGTCTGTCTGTGGAGGCTTGTGTGTCGCTATGATGCTGAACAGCCTTCAGAAGAGCTTCTGGACTAAGACAGACTAGGAAGTAAAGCCTGGAAGTCCACTTCCAAAAATCAGATAATGAAAACCATCTGGATCACAATGGTCCGATCCGCAACCATAGTGGGTATGGCATAGGACTGGGCAACATTTTGGTCTGTTGTGCATGGGGTCACCATGAATGATTGGGGCCAACTTGAAGACAGCTAACAACACAAAGGACTAATTGTATGTATAATGTTGTGTCATCTAACTTGATTCCCACCTAAAAAAAAATAAATCTGGTGCTATGGAGTTGATTCCAACTCATAGTGACCCTATAGGACATAGTAGTACTGCCCCATAGGGTTTCCAAGGAGCGCCTGGTGGATTTGAACTGGTAACCTTTTGGTTAGCAGCCGAACTCTTAACTACACTACCCACCAGGGTTGATTAATACTGAACTCATTATCTAAGTGAAGCTCCCAAGATTAAAAAAGCATTAAATGGCTTGATCAGGGTTAGAAAGTGGTGAGTAAAGAACTCAAATCAGGTCTGTTGGACTCTAAGACCCATGTTTCTCCCACCAGACTGCACTGCCCTTTCCTTTGCACCGGCTCCAGAGCTTCATTCCAAGGCTGTGTGACCCCCTGATTTGAGAGAGCATTTCCAAGTCGCCTCAGCAACAAGGAGTACTGCCCAGTTTCCAGACGGGGCAGGGAATAAGACCAGTTAGATCAAAGATTTCTTCTCACTTCGGGTCCAATGTATATCATCTTAAAGGGTAAGGAAAATTGTTGTTATTAGCTGCCATTGAATTGGCCCCTGACTTATGGTGACTCTGTGTGTTACACAGTAGAACTGCTCCAAACGGTTTTCTGGGCTGTAATCTTTTCTGGTGCTGCAGTGGTCAAGAGCTATCATAAAATATCGGCAGTTCGAATCCACCAGCCACTCCTTGGAAACCCTGTGGGGCGGTCTACTCCATCCTGTGTGGTCAATGTGAGTCAAAATCAACTCAACGGCGAGTGGTCTTTACTGGAGGAACCGTGGTGGTGCAGCGGTTAAGCACTTTGCTACTAACTGAAAGGTCAGTGGTTTGAACCCACCAGCTGCCCCTCAGGAGAAAAATGTGGCAGTCTGCTTCCGTGAAAATTACAGCCTTGGAAACCCTATGGGGCATTTCTACCCTGTCCTAAAAGGTCCCTGTGAGTCTGAGTTGACTCCATGGCAGCAGGTTTGGTTAGTCTTTACAGAAGCAGATCACAAGGACTTTCTTCCATCGAACTGCTGGGTGGGTTCCAACTGCCAACTTTTAGGTTAGTAACCAACGCAAACCGCTTGCTCCACCAGGGCTCCTTTTAGGGATAGTAACTTAAAAAGAATTCATAAAGGCATTTTTAAGAAAAAGCAATAAGCTTAGCTGCCTACTATGATAGGTACCTATCATACCCCACCCAACAAAAACCACCAATACTCCCCAAAACACACAGATCTCAGAATAATCTTAACTTTAAAAAAACAATAATTGTTAACTCTACTTTGCAACCAAAAATACCAGATGGTAAAATGAATAGCAAGGAACTAAATAAATAAATAAATGTGTCTTTAAAAAACGGCCCGAAAGCAGTGCCTCTCGGATGTTACAGGCAGCAGCTTCAACTATCATCAGAGGATAAATCAATTTGCAGCAGCTGTGGGCTGCTATTTAAGTCCAGGGCATGGGGCCAGACTCATGTTAACAAAAAGGAAAAAAAAAAATTGGTTGTAAATCCACAGCTTTAGATTCTCAAGGTTTCATATCTCTCTCTCCACCCATGAAGAGGAAGTCTACGGCCTCTATTTCCTGACTTCTGTTCTTTTTGTTTTCGAATTATTGAAGGAAGATGTCTATACAGAAAGAAGTCACATCCAGCTCACTTTCGTCCTCTCAGGTGGAACAGCAGCTTTCTAGGCATCCATTTCGATCGTTGAACCAAACTCAGGCAAGGAACAGAGTTGACAGATGGAACCAGCCTATCATTTCCCCTCAAGTTGCCTTTGCTCCAAATACGTTCTATAAGATTTGAACCAAGCAGGGAACATTTTCATGGCATTTTTGTGATTTACCTAATTTTCTGGAGTAGAAAATGTAAACCAAAGGGGTTTCTCTGAGGCTGTTTCTATACTTTTTTTTTGGACATGTTATCTATACAACACATTTGTCATTTTAACATTTTTTTAATATGTACAATCAGTGGCATTAACTGCGTTCATAATGTTGGGCAACCATCACCATGATCTCTTTCCATATTTTTCCATCACCCTTCACAGGAGCTTAGTGCCTCCTAAGCAATGAGGCTGCCATTCCCTCTCCCTCCTGCCTGTCCCTGGTAACCACTAATAAACTTAGGTCTCTATACACTTGCTTATTCTAGATACTTCATGTAAGTGGAATCATGTAAGAATTTTCTTGCCCCATTATTTCAGAACAGCTGTTCTCATTATTCAGTGGAGACTGGAGAAGTCTACAGCCCGAGAGACAATCTCCTGTTTGACCCAGTAATCAAGCCGGTCGCTGTTTGTTGACTGCCTACTCTTTCATATGTCCCCAGGAAACAAAAGAAAAGCAAATAACATGAAACCCACCTCTTTTCAGAAGCCTCCCTGATTCCCATGCCTCTGAAATTCAACCACTCACAAGTGTAGACAGAGGTATAAAGATGCCTTCCTGGTTGGGAAGGAGAGCAATCAAGGATTTGGACAAATGGGACCAGATAAAACTAATTCTGCTGTGGCAGCTGGAAGGCCCAGGGTAGTCACAGGGGGGTTTATATAAAGGGTGTCCTCAGTGAGCCCAGGGTAAATGTGAGACAGCCAAGCAAAGGGACCAGGACCATGGAGAGAAGGAAAAATTAAATGAAATGAAGAAAACAAGCAAACAAACATTTCTGCTCTGCTGTGTCTGAGACTATATAAGCTAAAGTGGGGTGCAAGCCGGGGAGCCCTTGGTGAGCAGGGAACCAGCATTGGTCCCACCCATTATGTTCCAAACTTTGTGTTACACATCAAACCTTGTCCTATAAATACATTGTGATATTTGACCCAAAAATCAGCCTTAGTAAGCAACCCTGCAAAGTGAATAATGTCTCCCTTTAACACATGAGAAAACCCCGAAGCTCAAGAGGTTTAAATAAGTACCCATGGTTATAGAGTTAATACACGGAGGTCATGAGCTTTACGGGCTTCTTGAGTTGTTTAGGTTCAGCTGGTCCACATCTCTGTCTTTCTCCACCCAGCTGCTGTGAGTACAATAATTTCTCTCCCTTGCAAACTCCTGCCATTCTTCTAAGAAGACTCTCTGAAGTATCCTGACCTCTTCCCTGTTGCCATCATCAACCCAGAAAAAAAAAAAAAAACCACTGCTCAAATCTTCTACCACTGCTATCACAGAACCTTGAACCTCTTAGTGATAAGCCTTGGTTACAAGTTGGTCTTCCCACCAGCCTATGAGCTGTTTGAGGGCAGGGACTCTGTTGGATTCAAGTCCACACCTCAGCACAAACAGAGCTCTCAGTAAATATTTATTGAATACTCTTTGCATTACCCTATTCCTCCACACACACAAAATGCAAAGCGATACAATACAAACAAAACAAATACAATGCAAACGAAACCATACCAAGCAAAACAGGGGCTACATAAAACGGTTCTTAAAAGCAGATTTGTAATTCTTCCGAGAGGTATTTCCCCATTGTCTTTTCCTCAACACCTCTGTGCCGTGGCAGGCTGGGTTCCATATTCCCGAGGTCCTGCTTTCTCCAATCGATGTGAATTCACTTGGGAGTACTGGATGGAATGAAAGAAAGCTGAATCCCTCCCTGCAGGGAAATTCAGAAATGTCTTTTATTGATAATAAGAATGCATTGTTTGGCTGTGTTTCTACTGGTTGAAAACATTTTGCTCAGATTAGTCGTAAAGATTTCAACACCAACTGTATCATCTATCAGAGATAGGAAATATAAGGAAGCTCTGCAAATCAGCCAGCATTAGAGAGTTGGAAAGAACTTTGATTAAACAAAGGGAATGTCAGGATGTTTCCTGAGCCCCAGACTGCAATGCCATTGTCTGGTGAAAAGCTGTGTACAGCACAGCCCTGATTTTCATCGGAACGTGGCTTTCCCAGTTAAGCTGTCCTGACCATGAATTTAAAGAGACATCCACGACTGTGACTAATTGTTTTCAGTTCACATTGATTGTCAAGGCTCCTGACAAAATTCTCAGAAATAGAAACTGAAATTGCTGCATATGCAAGGCTTTCTCTGTGTGTTTGAGAACATTCTCGAGACAATCCCCCTTTCCATCTGGTTAGAGAACTCCTCGGAGAGAAGGCATGATGGGTACAGAGCCCCAGAATAACAGCAGTAACAGTTTCCTCCAGGATTAAACATTTCCTTGGTCAAGGTCGAAGGTAAACATTTGCCCATGTGAGTGTGGATCTACGAAAACTGGAGTCAACCAGGTAAAACTGGTTTTTTGAATGAACACAGTTCACTAGCCCAGCTGCACGATGAATCTAACAATGTGATTACACCACTCCAAACAGCTGAGACCATTAAAGTTCAAACCGGTAGACTTCTGCTTCTTACTGAGGGAGAAAAGTAAGCCAAGTTCCAAACAATTACAGTTCATCACTTTAAAAGGCCTGCAGGTTGCAGTGAACGTACGTATGTGCATTCAGGTAGAAATGTCTCCCTTTGGAGACTTTTAAAGTAAAAGTTGATCACAAGAAGGCAGAAATGCAAACTAAGTAGAAATCAGTTTGTCATTTTGAGAGTCTAATTCTTCTTTGTTGATCAAGGGAAAAATACCACTCTATCCCAGAAACTAGATGTAGGAACTGAACCTAGGCCTTCCAAGGGCAACTCCATTCAGATGTTAAACCAAAACCAAACCAAACCAAAACAAGCCCACTGCTGTCGAGTAGATCCCAAATCATAGCGGCCCTGTAGAACAGAGTTAAAGTGCCCCGTCAAGTTTCCAAGGCTGTAAATCGTTATGGAAGCACACTGTCACATCTTTCTCCCATGGAAGCAGTTGATGTGTTCAAACATTCAGATATTGTTGCTGGTTTTAGGTGCCGTCCAGTTGGTTACAACTCACAATGAGTCTATGTACAACGGAACAGAACATTGCCATCCTGAGCCGTCCTCACCATCCTTGCTATGCTTGAGCCCGTTGTTGCAGCCACTGTGTCAGTCCACCTTGTTGAGGGTTTTCCTCAATTTTGCTGACCCTCTACTTTCCCAAGCATGATGTCCTTCTCCAGGGACTCGTCCCTCCTGATGGCATGTCCAGATTACATGAGACAAAGTCTCACCATCCTCGTTTGTAAGGAGCACTCTAGCTGTACTTCTTCCAAGATAGATTTGTTCCTCCTTCTCATAGTCTATAGTATCTTCAATATTCTTCGCCAACACCATAATTCAAAGGCATCGATTCTTCTTCGGTCTTCCTTACTCCTTATCTAACTTTCACATGCATTTGGGGTGACTGAAAATACCACAGCTTGAGTCAGACTTGGGTCAGATAGTATTACCCCATTCTACAACTTTTCAAATTTGAAACAAACCTTTGGTTTCAGTTATGACAGCAGATAGGACTCCAGAATGTCAACTGTTGGTGGCCAGTAGCAAAACAGGAAAAAAAATATACACACATACATATATAGTCACACAAACTCACAAATTATCTATTTTAATAACACCACTTTCCTTTTTTCATGAAGAAATTCACGTAAGGGGGAATACCAGGGAGACAGATTCATGATGCTGATCCAGGCATACGGGAGAGGAGAGCAAGGTCCATTAACAGGTGAGAAGTAGATTTAAACGTCTGCTGACCTGAATTCAACTAGAACATTTGGTAATTACTTGAGAATTTTTATTTATAAGCCATGGATTGGACTGAAGAAAGTATTTTCTGGAATTGTATAATTTGAATTGTATGAGGATAGTCCTACAAATAATTGCTTCCGGATTTCATTCCCACCAGACAAGTCATATATAGACATACGCATATGTACATAGGTATGTGTGTGTGTGTGTGTGCGTGCGTGCATACATACACACACACACACACACATATATATATATATATATACATGCCTGAGCGACACTGGTATGCTCCTCATTGATACTACCCAGGTGGACCCTTAGTTACCTCTAGGGAACCCCACGGCAGAGGCCAGTTTCAAATCTACCTATCCAGTCCACTAATCAAGAGCAGAAGGTGGGAGTTCAGAACCTGAAAGGTAGAATGGAGAAAGGCTGGTGGGTGGGAATCCACTGCCCCCCACCATCCCTAGAGCAGATACGTTCTTATTTATTTTACAAAACAGGCTTTCCAATGGCAGGTCTTTTGAAGAGAAAGCTTCACAATTACCTAACCAGGAGGGGAAAAGTTTGAAATCCACTGAGCTGGATTATTCTTTTGGCCAATCTTAAATCCCTGTTACTGGTGCAGAATACCTGTTTCCTCTAGGTATTCTGCTTTTTGGATTTCTTAACAGCATCTTAATAGAAAGGGCCTTTCTAACTATGATGGTCTCAAAGAATGAGCTATTAAAATGTATCTCAATGTCCTTTGAGAGGCAAAGTTCTAACTGGTGTTGAGTGTTGTCATCCAGAAGTGCTACTACTGTGGTGATAAAATATTTTGGAACCTAGCAACCTATGTCAACACTTACACGGAGAATACATTTGTAACTTTTTAGGGTCTCTTTCCCTATCTGTTCTTGGCAGATATTTCTAGAATGCATCATTTTTTTTTATAATTTTTATTATGCTTTAAGTGAAAGTTTACAAATCAAGTCAGTCTCTCACACAAAAACTTATATACACCTTGCTACACACTCCCAATTACTCTCCCCCTAATGAGACAGCCTGCTCTCTCCCTCCACTCTCTCTTTTCGTGTCCATTTCACCTGCTTCTAACCCCCTCCACCCTCTCATCTCCCCGCCAGGCAGGAGATGCCAACATAGTCTCAAGTGTCCACCTAATCCAAGAAGCTCACTCCTCACCAGCATCCCTCTACAACCCATTGTCCAGTCCAATCCATGTCTGAAGAGTTGGCTTCGGGAATGGTTCCTGTCCTAGGCCAACAGAAGAGAAGGTCTGGGGGCCATGACCACCTGGGTCCTTCTAGTCTCAGTCAGACCATTAAGTCTGGTCTTTTTGTGAGAATTTGAGGTCTGCATCCCACTGTTCTCCTGCTCCCTCAGGGGTTCTCTGTTTTGTTCCCTGTCAGGGCAGTCATCGGTTGTACCCAGGTAGTTCTGGTCTCAGGATGATGTAGTCTCTGGTTCATGTGGCCCTTTCTGTCTCTTGGGCTCGTAATTACCTTGTGTCCTTGGTGTTCTTCATTCTCCTTTGATCCAGGTGGGTTGAGACCAATTGATGCATCTTAGATGACTGCTTGCTAACGTTTAAGACCCCAGACGCCACTCTTCAAAGTGGGATGCAGAATGTTTTCTTAATAGATTTTATTATGCCAATTGACTTAGATGTCCCCTGAAACCATGGTCCCCAAACCCCTGCCCCTGCTACACTGGCCTTCAAAGCATTCAGTTTATTTGGGAAACTTCTTTGCTTTTAGTTTAGTCCAGTTGTGCTGACCTCCCCTGTATTGTGTGTTGTCTTTCCCTTCACCTAAAGTAGTTCTTATCTACTATCTAATTAGTGAATACCCCTCTCCCACTCTCCCTCCCTCCCCCTTCTCGTGACCACAAAAGAATGTTTTCTTCTCAGTTTAACCTATTTCTCAAGTTCTTATAATAGTGGTCTTATACAATATTTGTCCTTTTGCAACTAATTTCACTCAGCATAATTCCTTCCAGGTTCCTCCATGTTATGAAATGTTTCACAGATTCCTCACTGTTCTTTATTGATGCATAGTATTCCATTGTGTGAATATACCACAATTTATTTATCCATTCATGCATTGATGGGCACCTTGGTTGCTTCCATCTTTTCGCTATTGTAAACACTGCTGCAATAAACATGGGTGTGCATATATCTGTTCGTGTAAAGGCTCTTATTTCTCTAGGATATATTCCGAGGAGTGGGATTGCTGGATCGTATGGTAGTTCTATTTCTAGCTTGTTGGGAAGCGCCAAATCAATTTCCAAAGTGCTTGTACCATTTTACATTCCCACCAACAGTATGTAAGTGTTCCAATCTCTCCGCAGCCTCTCCAACATTTATTATTTTGTGTTTTTTGGATTAGTGCCAGCCTTATTGGAATGAGATAAAATCTCATTGTAGTTTTGATCTGCATTTCTCTAATGGCTAATGATCATGAACATTTCCTCATATATCTGTTAGCTACCTGAATGTCTTCTTTAGTGAAGTGTGTATTCATATCTTTTGCCCATTTTTTAATTGTGTTGTCTTTTTGTAGTTGAGTTTTTGCAGTATCATGTAGATTTTAGAGATCAGGCACTGATCAGAAATGTCATAGCTAAAAACTTTTTCCCAGTCTGTAGGTAGTCTTTTTACTCTTTTGGTGAAGTCTTTGGATGAGCATAGGTGTTTGATTTTTAGGAGCTCCCAGTTATCTAGTGTTTCTTCTACATTCTTAATAATGTTTTGTATACTGTTCATGCCATGTATTAGGGCTCCTAACATTGTCCCTAATTTTTCTTCCATGATCTTTATCATTTTAGATTTTATATTTAGGTCTTTGATCCATTTTGAGTTAGTTTTTGTGCATGGAGTGAGGTATGGGTCTTGTTTCATTTTTTTTGCAGATGGATATCCAGTTATGTCAGCACCATTTGTTAAAAAGACTGTCTTTTCCCCATTTAACTGTTTTGGGGCCTTTGTCAAATATCAACTGCTCATATGTGGATGGATTTATGTCTGGATTCTCAATTCTGTTCCATTGGTCTATGTATCTGTTGTCATACCAGTACCAGGCTTTTTTGACTACCGTGGTGGTATAATAGGTTCTAAAATCAGGTAAAGTAAGGCCTCCCACTTTGTTCTTCTTTTTCAGTAATGCCTTATTTATCTAGGGCCTCTAGAATGCATCATTTTTAATCACCAAGTTTCATCATTTTCTCTCCAGACACTCCTATCTTTTTAATAGTCATTTTGACGAACGAAGCTTACCTGTACACGATTACTTTACAGCTTATGGACCATATTTGCAAGTATCACCTCATTTAATCTTCCATCTTATAGAAGTAAATAACCAAATCCACCACTCTGCCTCCAAAATTATCACCTTAAGTGTGAGAAAATGAAATAAAGAGAAAAGAAAAATTCCTGGAACAGATATTAGACTTCTTTCCATTGCAAATTATCTTTACTAACCGGCTGTCTGGGAACTACTCCAACCAAAAGTGAGGTTGTCTTTGATAACATGGTGTTTCCAAGCAACACTGCTGGGCAAGCCCATGTATACAAGTGGTCAGCTACCACTCTACGACTTCAACCAACAGACTTCTTTTGTTGGTCATATATTCAAACTCAGGTTTTAGTATCAATTTTTACAGCAGGCTTTTAAAAAGGAATATCTGAAAATGATGCCAATTCAGAATTTCTCTTCATGGAGTTTGCCATCTATTATACTACATCTTTTACCCAACAACACCGGAAAACACTCCCATGATTTCCCCTCAAGCAGATGAGTAGCGACTTAAATGCATCAGGCATTCACAGACCATTTTCAAAAGAGCTGTCTCCACAAGATAATGTTGATACTTAAGGATGATACTGGTGGTGATTCACAAGGTCCTTTCTCTGAGGCTCTTTCCTGAGAAAGTCAGAAGCTTCTCACTATTGAGGTGTCACTCACTTCCCTCATCAGATGCTGTTTCTGAGCAAATCTCATTGGGCAACCAATGTAAAATGTAGTTCCTAGCAGCTTCCCTTCTACCAAGAGGACGAAATCTGAAAGTAAGCCTTGAGGAGCAGTAGTGCCTAGGATTTTGTCGAATGTCAATGCTACTCATACATAATAATGAATGGCCGGCGTTGTTAGGTGCCATCGAGTCAGTTCTGACTCATAGCGACCCTATGTACAACAGAATGAAACACTGCCCGGTCCTGCACCATCCTCACAATCATTGCTATTCTTGAGCCCATTGTTGCAGCCACTGTGTCGATCCACCCCGTTGAGGGATTCTTCCTCTTTTTCATTGACCCTCTACTTTATCAAGCATGATGTCCTTCTCCAGGGACTGATCCCTCCCGATAACATGTCCAAAGTATGTGAGACATACTCTCACCACTCTTAAGCATTCTGGTAGTCTTCTTCCAAGACAGATTTGTTCGTCCTTTTTGCAGTCTATGGTACATTCAATATTCTTCTCCAACACCAAAATTCAAAAGGTGTCATTTCTTCTTCAGTCTTCCTTATTCATCATCCAGCTTTTACATGCATATGAGGCGACTGAAAACAATATGGCTTGGGTCAGGCACCCCTTAGTCTGTTTTTGCTTTTCAACACTTTAGAGGTCTTTTTAGAGCAGATTTGCCCAATGAAATGTGTAGTTTGATTTCTTGACTGCTGCTTCCATAGGTGTTGATTGTGGATCCAAGTTAAATGAAATCCTTTACAACTTCAATATTTTCTCTGTTTTTCATGATGTTGCTTGTTGGTCCAGTTGTGAGGATTTTTTTCTTTTTGTTGAGGTGTGATGAATGGTAATTTTTATTTTTATGGCATTTACTGAATACTTAGTATATGCCAGGTACTGTGCTGTGTTGCTTACTTCTTTTAGTACAACAGTTATAAGCCTTGAGACAATTTTGAGATAGCTAGATACTCTAATTCCTGTTTTAAAGATGAGAAAAAAGCTTAGAGGAGCTAAGTAATTTTACCAAGGTCACATAGCAAAGAGTTAGAACCTGGACTCAAACGCAGATCTATAGGCTCCAAAGCCACACCTCAGCCACCTCCCTAGATCCTTGATGCTATGACAGGGCTCAGTTTACACAGATACCTAAGCTATGAAAGCATTAAGGAAGACCTCACTAATTTAGTGACGCTGACCATCCTTTTAGGCTTAAAAAGAGTTCTAATAAAAGTTTGTACAATTCTACCCTCCCTTAAACTAGGAGAGAGAAACCTCCTCCTCATGGGTTTTTCTGGTTATATTTACTTGTTTCAATTTTTTATAAAGTCGTTTGTCTTTTTTTATGAATAGAATTTTCAAATAAACCCTTCATTTTAAGAAAACCCTGTTGCCATTTTGCATTTCCAAATCCTGAAGGCACCTGTGTTTCAACCTTTGGGAAAGCAGGGTGAGAGCTAAGTACATTCCTTCCAGCGGTGACCCCAACCTTGAAGGAGAAGAATTTGTCAGTGAGCAATTTACTAGCTGTCCCTAACAGTCCACCATCTTCATATTTTGGAAGGTTCACTTCCCCTAAACAAGACCTTCCAAGCACTGCATTTTTATTCTCAAATGTGTTTTCCCGATTTGCTCATTCATTATGAGGTTCCTACTACACACTACTTCTAGAAATCACCATTTGCCATTATTCCCTTCTTGAAAAAACAAAAACACACCCTCTTACCCCACAATTCTATAATAATGTTTTTCACATAGTGAACCAAGATCCATAGTGGGTCAGAAAATCAATTTGGTAGGTGACGAAGAGCTTTTTTTTTTTTCCTTTAATTAAATAAAATATAGAATAGATTTTTATGTATCTTGTTTAAATGTAGATTCTGATTCAGTATATCTGGGGTGGAAAAGCAAATTATCACCAGGGGTTTGACCCAGAATTAACCAGTTTGAAACCCTGTCTTGAACACAATAATCCCTCTGCCTGGAATGCCCTTTCTCCTTCTCTGTCTTTTGAGAACCTTAGTTCCTCTTTAAGAATTATTCTTTCAGCTAAACATTTCCTCACTCCACCATGCAAAGAATACCATCTATGACTCATGTGAGCTCACAGCAACTTTTAGCATCTCTTTTAACTGTCACTTTTAATTCACGTATCTGTCTTCGTCATTGAGCTGTGACTTCCAAGAGGGCAGGGACTGTGTCTGTTTAGTTCAACGTTCTGGCCCCCGAGACTAGCATTTGTTCCTCTAATTACTTGTTCAATGCCCACTTTCTATCATGTTTTCTAATGTAGAACATAGTAGGTGTCTGTTAAGTATTTTTTAACCCTTTGAATCAACTATGAGTTTCTAGAGGGTAAAAAAAAGATTTCTAGATTGATATGTGTATCCCCAGCACTTGGTACAATGCCTGAGATGTGGTAAATCAGTTGCCTTCAAGATAATTCTGAATCAAGGTGACCCCATGTGTGTCAGAGTAGAACTGTGCTCCACAGGGTTTTCAATGGCTGGTTTTTCAGAAGTCGATCACCTGACCTTTCTTCTGAGGTGCCTCTGGGTGGACTTGAGCTGCTAATCTTTTGGTTAGTAGCCAAGAGTATTAACCATTTGTACCAGCCAGGGAGTGGTATCCAGTAGGCACTAGTAAATATCTGAATTAAAATAAAGGGAAGTTGATCCCTGTTATGCTCCTGGTTCAATCCTGGCTGAGCTTTGTCTACCTGGGCCAGATCTGGCCGTTCAAGGATTCCTCACTAAATACTGAACTGAAGTTTATTCAGGGGTGGATTAAATAGTAAGCAAGGTACACACGGGCTTACAGTAAGCAAGGCACACACAGGCTTAGGAATTCCACATGGATTTCACCACGTCAAAGAGGTGGTGAAAAGCAGGTGAAACTGTGCACTACAGGTTAGTAAGTAAGCATAAGTAAGCCCGTGCCTACCTTGCTTGTGCGTAATCCATCACTGGGCTTACTAGAGGCCTATAGCTCACACAAACAGTTCAGCTGGGCTTGACTTATGCTGTAGTCTGTTAAGAATTTCTTCTGCACAAATATCACATGTCCAAGGGCCAAGGGGCGAGGGAAAGAATGACTTGTGAGCTTGTGGGACTGATGGGAAAGGGCATGAGAGTGATGACGCAGACTTCTGGAAGTCAGTCCCTGTCGTTATCCAAACTTTCAAGGCACTTTCTTGGGATAATACAGTTTTCCCATTTTTATTTTGCCATTATTATGCAAAATTAAAATGTTAACTGTTCCACGGGGAACGAAAATTAGTTGGAACATCTCGGATGGTCTCTGTCCTCCTTCGTATCAAACGTAAGAGAACCGGCATCAACTTTAAAAGTTGAAAGTTATATGCCTGTTCATTTCTCTTTTGGAATTTAACTAGTGAATATGCTTTTTGTATTAATATTCTGACATCAACATTTCTCAAAGTACAGTCCTTGGAACACTTGGTCTGAAGACAACCCATGAGAAAGAATTCAAATAAATTTGGGCATCGTTTCATAGTGCAGCCTCATTTGTGGAACTTACAACACATATTAACCAATTAATGGCTCTTTGAGGCCCCGCAGTATGGATCCCAGAGCCCTGGGTGCCCAGTATTAAGCATTCAGCTGCTAATCAAAAAGTCGGCAGTTCCAGTCTACCAGCTGCTCCTTGGAAACCCTATGGGGCAGTTCTACTCTGTCTTGTAGGGTCACTATGAGTCAGAATCAGTTTGGCGACAATGGGTTCGGGTTTTTTTTGGTTTTACTACAGATCTCTGTTTAACTTTGAGTACACCAGCACTTCTCAAACTCACTGGTCATGGAATCGTTTTTGTTTCAATACCTGTACCTGTAGAATGCACTTTGGAAAATAATGCTTTAGAGCAGGGATTGGCAAATATTTTCTGTAAAGGGACAGACAGTAAATATTTTAGGTTTGGCAGGCCACAGAGGGTGTCTGGCACTTATTTTTCTTTTGCTCTGATTTTTTTTTTTTTTTTTTTAGTAACCCTTTAAGAATGTTTTCCAAAAAAAAATATGCAACCAATGTCAAAAAACACTATGTGCATAAATTTTTGAATGAGAAATTAACTTGGGCTGTAAGCTTGCACCTAAAGCACAATAAAATTAAAAAATAAAAGAAGTGATGGTCAGTTACAACAATAAGAAGTTTAAAAAAAGCAAATTGACATTCCAACTGAAACAAAAACTACTTGCCTATTGTAACTGCAAAAAAAAAAAAAAATGAATAAAATGAAAATTAAACTATTAAAAAAAGAATGTAAAAAAATAAAAATTCTTAGTTCGTGGTTTGTTCAAAAACAGTCTTTGCGCTGGATCCCACCAGCAGGTCACAGTTGGCCCATCCCTGCTCTGGACGACTATTCTCTGACAACGCAGGCGCCCTGGTAAACTTAAGTCCAAGAAGCTTCTAATAGCACCAAGTTTCAATTATTCTTGATAATCTTTCACTTCTTCTCTTTTGGAAGCCTATGGAAAGTGTTAGTTCTCATAAAAGCCTTTCCTTGGCAATACAAGGGCAGATACCAAATAACATTATGATCGCTACCTGTGTGCCCAGCACCAACATACACGTTGTACATACATTATCTTACTTAGTGAACACAACAATCCTATAAGGTAGACGTTGGTGAAGGTATTATGCAAACCCAGGCAGGCAATCTAGATACAGATGTCACACTCTGGCTATTGCACAGTCCTGATGACTCCGAGGCTAACTGGCCATACACCATGGCTAATTCTAACAGATTTTGTAGCACCTTGGTGGACAGCCCTATGACAGGGCAACCTACTCCAAACGCCACCCCTAGATGCAGATCAGCCACTTCCAACAGTCCTTGCTGTGGATTTTCCCTACAGAGTTGTCCAATCAAGATTTTTGGACTCAAAAGCACCAGGGTCCAAATCTTATTTCCATAATAACACTATTTTGTGTGATCTTGAATGTGTTAATAAATCTCTTTAATTCTCACTTTCTTTACCCAAAATATGGTAACACCACCTACCTTGTAGTATTTCTGTGAGGGTGGTAGGCAAGGGTCTGGCATGGCACCTGGCACAGCAGCTTGCATACAGAAAGGGTACAAAAAGGGCAAGCTCCCTGGCCCCTTCATTAGCGCTCTGGGAAACGCCTCCTTGGAGTCAAGCACCCTGCACTAAGCAATGTAGATACAGTGCCGCATGAAACACGGTCCTTGGCCTCCTTGGTTTTCCTAAACAGTGTGTTAGAATAGAATAGAGTAGAATAAGACTATATAACAGAAGCATCTGCAGGTTTGAGGGGGAAAAGAGGTAGGAATGGTTAATTCTGGCGGAGGAGCTGGGGAAAATGTTACAAGGAGGCATTTGAGCTAGAAACATTGGCGGGGGAAATTAGATTTAACCAGTTGGAGAACAGAGAGAATTAGATCTTAGGCAGAGAAAACAGCAGGAAAGACGTAGAAGGGACAGAAATCCCGGCACATTTGGGGAATGGCAATTGCTTGCATGTGTGTGGAACATGGCGGGGGTGATGGGGGTGGCAGGAATGGCAGGCCATGCATAGAACATGTCACGTGCTTTGCTTACCAGGCGTAAGTGGGTATTCTACTCTGTAGATGATAGTAGAAGTTTTCTTCCATGTCTTTCTAGGAAGACAGCTGATGCCTGACCTAGGACCCTGCTGTGACCCTGGCATTTGGCCCAGTAGTTGTTTTCCACATCCATCTTCTTGTTATCCAAGAGCCTCTTCATCACACTTTCCCGGCAGGCGTAGAACAAAGCTCGTTCTGCCAAAAGTACGGTCCGTCGTGTCCAAAGTCCCTCTGCCCTTTTAGAACAGAATCCCTTGAGGGCGAGTCATGTCTTTCTCATCTCCGTGTTTCCCACAATGTGTAAGACACTTGCCTTGTGCACTTGCCTTGCATTTTAAGTATTTGAAAATGTTTCCTGAAAATAAATCTAAATACAGGCAAAACTGTCTCCGAGTAGTCTGCATTTCCCCATCAAAGACATTTTATGTCCTTCTTATGCAGAATTCTGCATTTCTGAAGTATATTAAAGACTGCTTTCTGTGTCTGGCATTCTACTAGGCTCTTTCATAAAAGATTATCTTATTTAAAGCTCAAGGTAACCCTACTTGCTTCATTTTACAGGTGCAGAAAGTCAAGTTTAGATTAATTAATATGCCCAAAGGCACAGCCAGTTCAGAGAAGAATTAATGATACCCTGCTAAAATTCCAGTGAACACAAGTTTCCTTTACATGTTACTGAGAATTTGAACTCCAAAGCAACAAGGCAAAAATGAATTTAGACTTTTTTTCCCCATCACTACCCCCACTCAAGCCATTGTGTGTTTCCGTTCCTCCTCCACCCACCAGCTCCGAAACAGAGTTCAAAATATTAAAGGCATTCAATTAAGATGTGTTCTTTTTGTGACGAGGAAGCAGAAGGAAGAGCAAGATAATTCCCAGTGTTTGTTTTCTGTCGTGAACACAGAGAAATATACCCAACCGTGCTCCTAACACCGAATACAGTTCATTTCCTGCTTCTAAAGGTGTTAGTGAGAAAATGGATTCCCTCTAGGCCTGGACCTCCCACTCCTCTCGCTGACCTTCAATGAGTCTGTCGTGTCTAGTTATTTCACTGGAATCTTTGTGTCCTTAAAAAAATTTTCCAATTACAGAACTATAATATCCCAAGATGCAATGTGCTCCTACCGCCCTTGAGTGTCCTGAATTGCCCTAAGGGGACATCAGAGATCCCTGGTTTTGCCCAGTAACCTTTCCCCGAAATTCTTTGCTTGGAGGCCTGAGGAGCCCTCCCCCATACACCCAGCCTGAACCGAGAGAGAAAAAGCCTCGGGCTCTGTCACAAGATAGGGTATCTCTCTGGGGAGGGGGACTCAGGGCACAGGTTATTAATAGCACTACTCTGTGGTCCCATATATCCTGGTAAACGCTCCTGTCGTTTGTTTACCCACACTAGACAGTAACTAACATTCAGATAAATGGAGTTGGCGCCTGCAAAATTTATGATCTACTTCGGCGCTTAGCAATGTTTAATCAAGGAGTTAAAATATTACGGTGTAAAATCCCTTACAAGCAACTACAAACAGTGAACCACCATGAGAGCTTTGGCAGGCACAGGGGGTCAAATAGTACCTCCAGACTCGGGAAACACAGAGAGATTCAGAAGGAGCTGCTGGCTGGCAAACAGCATTAGACAGCAATGTCAGGGGTCTTTTTTTTTGTTTGTTTTTGGCCTTTTAATTTTTTTTTCTTTTTGAGGTTCTCATTTTTGAAGTGGCAGGGTAAGAAAGGCACGTGACCCGTCTCTAGACCCCCGCCCCCGAGAGAGAGGAATTAGGGGAAGGTAAATTAGGGTCAGGAAAGGTGGTAGAGGCTGGTCCCAGGGTTTAGTGTGTTTGGATAAGGCCAGTTAGCATGTGGGGGAATCAGCATGAGGCATCGCACCTGGAGGAAGAGACTCCCTGCTCCAGCCCCACTGCCATAAGCCTGGCTCCACAAAGTCTAGCCGGCATCTGGAATGGATATCAGGAGACACAAGGCGGCCCTCGCTGGCGCGCCCTTCTACCTTTGTACTTTTCGTTGCAAATTGAAAAGCAAAACAGACATCAAGGATATATTTATATAACTGTCTTCAAGCTGCATTTTCTACTCCCATCTGCTGCACATGATAAGTTTCAAGTGTTTTCTAATAAAAAAAAAAAAAAAGGTGGGGGGGCAGTCTGGGGGGGAGGCCTGCGTGTGCACGTGGGAGTGTGTGCACACTGGAGTGCATGCTCCTTATTTGGTGTAGGGTCCAGTCTTTTCCAGGCTTCATTTAAAGGGAGAAGTAAACACAAGTCATCACTGGAGGTATCAATGGTTTAGGATATAACGATGTTTTAAGTGTCACAAAGATTCTCATTGAATCAAATTAAAATAAGGTGTGTTTCTGACATCCTTGAACGGGTTGCTTTGGGGGAGAATGTTCAGGAGGAAAGAAGCACATATTTTTGTTGTTAAGTCTTTGGAGAAAAGAGAAACGTGTAGGCGTGAGATGGTGAGGCGAGATGTTTAGTGGGGGAAAAAAATACAGCATAGGCTAGAAATACATCAGGCAGATCCAAAATAATCTAGGTTTGTCTACATTCAGTTAAATATTTGAATCCAGTTGTGACTTTTGTTGATTATTTATGAACAAAGCTGGAACCACAATCAGCAGAATTGGAAAAGTTCATTTACCAGCCGGGGCTAAAATTAGCCTTTTCTTTGCATTTTGTTGTTGTTGTTGTTGACCGGGAATGAGAGGAAAGAACCAGAAAAACCAGGTTAGTTTTTTTCTTTTCTTTTCTTTCACCACTAGGCCATGTTTGAACGTGAGAAGTGAAATAATGAAGCGTAAGGCAATTATGCAGACAATTCAGGATGTATTGAAACAAACAAAAAATGGACCTAAAGATTTGGATGTATTAGGTAAAAGCAATGTGTTCTCTGTGTCTCAATGAGCTGAGCATTTTCTCAGTCTGCCACTTTGAAGAGGATGGTCGGGGTCAGATATGTTGGAGAAAAGCAGAATATGCTGTTCATCTACTGATTGCTCCCTAATCCATATTTCTCCTGGAGATTTTCTTTAGGCCCAAATGAAGATGAGCTTCTGATCAGGACATGACATGCTGTACGTTAGTACCCTGGATAATATTGCAATTAGTAGTATGTTCTTGACTTCTCAGAAGAAATGACAGCTGACTTTGCAGCCAGCAGAAAGTGGTGGAAAGAGCAATAATTTGAAATGAGGTCAAACCTGGGCTGTGTTGACTACTGTCGTGGAACCGTGGGTAAGTTGCTTAAACTTTTTAATTCTCAATTACCTCATCTGGAAAATGAGGTACCTCATGGAGTCGTTTTAAGGATTAATGGGTTAACATTTATAAAATGTCTAATGATGATACAAAATTTTACTATGCTCATGTCCTGGTCAAATATGCAATACGTATGCTGCCTATTTGCTCCTGTGTACCCATGGCAGACATCACTAGTCCATCCCTGCATACTTTCCTACTGGGCTAGGTCTTGGCCTTCAAATCCTTTTTATCGTAGATTTTCATATATCCACTATCAAAATGATCATACTTGTCAGGCCAGGTTAATCTATTTGTCGTCTTGGTCTTACCTGGATCAGACACTCATGTTAGTGAACAGAAGAAAGTTAATGATATTTGTTTCGAATGGCCACTATGGATCTGATGCTGCCACAAGTGTTTCATGTTTGATGGGATACATTTCTCTTCTGTTGCAATATGTGAAGGTCAACTGGATTCCTGGGTGCATTCATTTAATGTTCCTCCCCCTCTAAATTACCCGCGCATTTGTTCAGGTTTATTTAAGAGCCCCGACAGACAGAAAACCTGTTGGCAGGACTGGAGACAGCCGACAGAAGCGATGAAAAGGATTTGCATAATCACTACCCTAACAGCTACTAAAGAGATCAAGCCGGACTTTTACAAAAAGCACCTAAATTTGAGAACTGCTCTTGTCAGCTGATGTATAGTATCCTACTAGCAGAATGTGCTCTGTAACTAAAAATATATAACTACATTTCTTTGAGATCAAGTGTAGGAGTCTACTTCTACTCTCCTCATCGCAAATAGAAAAAAGAAAAATCATTGATGTATGACTTCTCATTCCCTTTCTCTCTGTAAGGTAAAAACCACCAGCATAAAGAAATCTATGACTTTACAGGGTTGATTCAGACACTGTGTGTTACCATAAGGCCGTGTCTCTTAGCATCTGTTGCCATCCAGAGTCAGTGTTGGATGTGGAGATACCTGGGACCAGCTGAAAAGCCCACGGGATGCATTTCAGTCTTTTCCATGAAGACTAAACAGAGAATCCAGCAGGAATCTCTGTGCTTATTTCCTTATTTATGAAGAAAAAAGCTGAATGATAAAGAGGAGTTGTTGATGTTGTATGCTGTCCAGTCAATTCCAACTCATAGAGACCCTAAAGGATAGAGTAGAACTGCTCCCATAGGATTTCCAAGGAGCACGTAGTAGATTGGAACTACCAACCTTTTGGTTAGCAGCTGAGCTCATAACCATTTCGCCACCAGGGAATGCAGACACCTAAATTTCCAGTGTCAGAAATGAAACCAGATTTCATGCTACAATTCTGACTGTGCACCTGGTGCCTTGGTCGCCTCACCTATACAATGGGGATAATAATAGTGCCTAGTTCATGGGCTCATTGTGAGGATTATAGGAGATTGGAAGGCACATAAGACAGTGCCTGGCTCTTTTTTTTTTTTTTTTTTTGGCTCTTAGAAATTACTCAAAAAGTGTTGACTCAGATTATGCTAACTACCATTACAATTACAAAGGCCATGTGTAGGAACGTGGGCACACGAGCTTGCTTGCCATCTAAGGGCAGACTCCCACGAATGAGCCATTATCAAGTGCCCACTTGCTGCTTCATAAGCAAACAGGAAGCAAAAGCCAAACACCACTCACAACCAGGGTGATTTTTTTACAAATGATTCTCTAAATCATTTAAAAGGCTTATTTAGTCTTATGGAAACCCTGGTGGCGCAGTGGTTAAGTGCTACGGCTGCTAACCAAAAGGTTGGCAGTTCGAATCCACCAGGCACTCCTTGGAAACTCTATGGGGCAGTTCTACTCTGTCCTATAGGGTCGCAATAGTTGGAATTGACGGCAGTGGGTTTGGTTTGGTTTGGTTTCGTCTTATGAGAACAGAAATTATTAATGTTGGAGAAATAGATAGGGAGAATAACCCTCATGATCCTGATATTGAAAAAAGAACCATATATATGTATTTATAAGAAGTATGTGCATGAATTTATATTAAAGTAAAAAGTTATTAAGTATATTTATATTTACATGTCTTCAGCTCCAGGGCCTGTGAGGTTTTCTGTTGTCTTTTTAGATGGGGGAAAGCTTACAGCTACACCAAATTTTATAACTTAAAAAAAAAAAAAAAAAAAATTTCCCTAAGGTTAAGCAAACACATTACTATTTGGCCATGAACTTTGGTTATGGCTCACTGAAAAATTTCCAGTTTTGCTCAATTTCCAAAAGAATGTTATGAACAGTTTGGGCCCTTACCTAAACTGTGTTTATCCAAAGAGGTCGGTATCAAGCCTAAAAGACTTTTTGCTCCAGAAAATAGTAGTCATGTCTTCAGTCATTCTGAGATAGTCATGGAAAATTACAGCACAGATGTTAATATTGGATCTTTCTTCTCTTGCCCAATGCCCTAGGAAGCTACAAAGAAAAAGCAGAGCAAGAGGACAAAAAACAGAAAGCCTCATGTGGTAAATGAAAAATGAAAAGAAGCAGCAGCGATTCTGCAGTATGTCTTTAAGCTGGGGCAGCAGGGAGAGGAACAGAAGCAATGAGCAGTGAACTGAAGATAAAGGGTCCTAATACATCAGAAGAGAACACAGCTGAGTGTGTAAGAGGACAGATCCTAGGAGAGCTAGTTTGAGCTAGTTTGAGTCCCAGCTCTGCCACTTACTAGCTGGGTGACAGTGAGCAAATTGCTTTCCTTCCCCCTGCCTCAGTCTCTTCATCTGTAAAGTAGGGATAAAAACAGCAACGTTTTTTATAGTGTGGCTGCGAAGATTAAACGAGTTAACATGGTAATATGTGTTAAATGCTGAGAAGAGTGGCACAAAAGAAGGGTTTAATAAATTTCTGTAAAAAAAAAAAAAAAAAAAGACTGTATTGAATTGATTCCAGCACTGACAGTGGTAAGATACAAAAGCTAACGGTAGCGCTCTCGTGACGGCCAGGGGCTGGGAAAAGAGAAGAATGGGGGTGGCTGCTTAAGGATATGGGGCTTCCTTTTGGGGTCATGAAATTGTCTTAGAACTGGATAAAGGTGACGGTTGTGCAACTATGTGAACGCAGTGAATGTCCTTGAATGGTACACCTTAAAATGGTTAATTTTATGTTATGTGAATTTTTATCTGAATTTAAAAAAAAAAAAACTCTAAGGGCCAAAGCCAGTGGCCTGGCCGTTACTGGGTGTTCTCTGGCCCTTTGCCGGTCTATAGCTGGCACTGAATCTTGGTGGGCCAGCTCAGTGCTTCTTTGCTGCAACCCAACTGGGTCCACTCAGAATCCTACAGTATCAACCTAGCGAAAAGATGCTCACAGATCCGGCCCTTCTGCTTTAAGGCAAGACTTACTACCCAGGACAAATGGTTATTTCAGGACTTCCTTAAGAGGTATAAGAATAGAACGTCTTCAGGTTCTTTCCTCTAGGCAAGTTCTCCTTTGCAGTCAACTTAAAAAATTTAGAAGGGAATGAAAATGCACCCCTTGTTTTGTTATCAGAAGACAGGAAGATCCGCTGTCATCAACTCAGATTCACAGATGGACTGAAGGTCCCTCTGACCCCTGAACCAACCCTCTGTCACTTTTTCTTAAAACAAGTGTAGCAGTAGCAGCTTCTCATGCACCTGGAGACTAGAGGCAGGTCGCAGGTCTTCAGGAGCCATGGAGCCAACAGGCCAACCAGCGAAAGCTTGCAAATGCTCTTTGCAACTCTGAACGGACAGCTGAGTCCTTAAAAATGCTCTCAAACAGCATGTGCCTTTCAGCTGATTCCCAGGAATCACACACCTCAAAGCACTGAGCAGTGTTCAGCTCCAGTTTGGGTAACACTGCTGAATTGGACCTGCCTTGGTCAAGCTGTGGACTGAGCAGGCAGATGTTTTTATGACCTACAAAATAGTCACTAAAACATTCTTGATTCTTAAAAAAAAAAAAAAAATTTCTATTTTGGTACTCCTTTCCAAAATCATTTTTGTTGTTATCACATTTCATTCATTCAATAAATATTTATTGAGGCCCTTCTATGTATCAGTCACTAGCATGCTAGGTCTTAGAAAATGAACATAAGTGAAAAATGGTCATTAACCACTTTGGAGGGAGAAGTTATGTGAGAGAGAGAGAGGAAGGGAAGGAGGGAGAGAGAGCGTACATGCATGAGCACTGGTGGCACAGTGGTTAAGAGCTTGGCTGCTAACCAAAAGGTTAGCAGTTCAAATCTACCAGCTATTCCTTGGAAACCCTACGGGGCAGTTCTACTCTGTCCTATAGGGTCACTATAAGCCGGAATAGACTCGACGGCAACAGGCTTGGTTTGTATATATATATATATCTCATATACAGAGGGGCCATCAAACTAGGAAGCATGGAAATGACCTTTGGTGTGAGTATGGATGAGATAAATGGCGATAAACAACTTGGATAATCTAGTCATGTAAGTCTACGTGAGTTCACAGCTAAGAAGCTGAGGTGTGTTTGATGGCAAGGCTGCCACTTAGACTTTGTGAATGTAGCCATGAGAAAGATACATTGCCATGAGAGAGAGAGAGAGAATGAAAATGACTTTGACTCATTGACTCGTATAATGACCTCTTTATAAAACATGTCTTTTCGTCCTATTTGTCAAATACATAAGGTTCTAGAGAGTATTTTTTCCACAACCACAAAGCTGCTTGGCTGATAAAGAGTCTAAAAACAAAGCCACAACAAGAAAATTGAAAAAGATTCATGTGTTTAGGATGGAGAACAACCAGGAAAGCCATGATGGCTGTCAGCTAATATATACAAAAAAAAAAAAAATTACCTAATAAGTATTTAACTCCAACAGCTAGGCTGACTCTTCAAAGACTAGGTTCACCCAAAAATGTACCAAGAAGAGGCCACGGGTCATCGACTTGGAAGGGAATGGCATGCCACAGAAAGTTGAACTCCAACTCTAAGATTATTTTTAATTCTAAGCACTATAATTCTTAGATAGTTATTCTAACAGGAAACGTTATAGCCTCAAATTTCACCAGAAATAAAAGGTAGAACCAAACACTGCTTTCAGGTGATGGAGCCACTTGTTTCTGAAGGTAAGTCTCAGGGAAGCTGTGTATCAGGATAGAATTAGCACTCTGTTGTCAGGCAGGCCATGATGAAAGGAAGTGTGTCTGCAGATACTTTATTAAAATTTCATTAAGGTTTGGAAACCCTTAAAATGTATTGGTTGGGCTCAGAGTCTGTCTGCCTTCCACCTCCAAATTTCAATGGATCCATGTCTCGAACAGAAATCTTACTTTTTCTGTCCATACATCTCTCTGCTAAAATCCCCAGTCTTAGTCAAAACGCCATACATACTGTACCACGGAAAAAGTTCTCACTTCAGTAGAACAATGTCTGCTGCAGAAATAAAGTAATGCCATTCCTATGAAATCTATAAACTCAAAACAGGGACACAGAACTAGTGGTTGCCAGTAACTTTAACTTCATTTATCTATATTTGGCAAAAATTGTGCTGCAGCTGGAGATGAAATGCTGAGCTAAATAACTGCTGGGACGTGAGCTCCAAAACAGCAATTACTAAGCTGTGCTGCCTTGTGTAAGATTTCACTTTTATTTATTATATTTAAAGCAACTCTCTAACTCTGTACAGTACAGACGGCATTGTCTATTCAAGTAATAGCTGCTCATAAATGCAATCTCTACCTTGCTATCTGTCCACTAAGGTGCTTTCAGGGAGGCGATATATCTCTCTTGCGGCCACATTAACAGCCTAAGTGGCAGGCTTGCCACCAAATGCACCTCTCTTTTGTCCATAATTGGAAGAAACCATTCTCATTTTCAACTCAAACTTGGCTTATCACATACTGTGCACAACTCTGATGATGCCTCTTTTTTTTTTTTTCTTTATCAGTGGAGATATTGATAATTATAATTGGCAGGCTGAAGAAGAGGGCTATAAATATCCCATCAGCTGCCACAGAGCAGAGAAGTGGGGAGAAAAAGAGGTGGCAACCTACGCCTCGGAAGGGGGATGATGGAGGAAGATGAATCCTCAGCCATTGTCTACCCAGCTAACATCTGTTTCTTATAGTGGGTGATGATTTTCATAGAATCATAGAAATTAGAGATGGAAAAGACCTATTAGGTCATCCAGTAGAGCTCTCTGCCAGTGTTGGATTCTTCTCTACAAGAGAGATCCACAATCTTTATTCTCACTGGTGGCGCAGTGGTTAAGAGCTTGGCTGCTAACCAAAAGGTTGGCAGTTCAAATCCACCAGCTGCTCCTTGGAAAATATAGGGCAGTTCTATTCTGTCTTACAGGGTTGCTATGAGTTGCAATTGACTGGAAGACAAAAGGTTTGGTATGGGTTTTGAGTATTATGGTATAAAAATCTGATATTCGCAAAGGGCTCCCCAACAGAGGATGGCTTTAAGTGGGCTCCAGAGGGAAAGGAGTTGAGAATTATTAAAAACCTAACTCTGTACAACCATAAATAGCCTTTTATATTTTTCGAAGATGTAGCAAGATGGAGTGTTAGCAATTTGCAGAGCATAGGACAAATTCCTCTAGGAACATTTAGACTTGATTCAGAGGAAACTGTTTTTTGTTTGTTTTATTTTATTTTTTCAGAAAGAGAGGAATAAAGGGCTGACCAGCTAGTTGTTGAAATTACTTTTTAATCTGCTTCTAAAATTAATTCCAGAAGTTGAACTCTCTGAGATTGAACACACTTTTCTTAATAACCATCAATGCTTTCCCATGGTAATGACAAGCTATTGTTCTGTTTTATTTTATTTTTACTTACTAAATAAACCAATTTTTATTTTGGAAACAAATTTTATATCTCAAGTGTTTAATATTGCTTTTGTTCTCTGAAACTTTACTTGCAAAATCCAAATATTTGCCTTAACTTTGTATCTTCCCTCTTATCTGTCTTGGTCTATCAACAGCATTAGGACACACATTTGTCTTTCTGTAGACTTGGCTTCTAGTTCTGATTCATTCTCTTTTCTTTAGTGGAATCTTTAACTTGGGGAAATCTCCAATTCTTAGCCTACAGCCTATGCTTTCTAATCAGTAGAAACCAGTCCTTTTCTTGCTATCACTGACTCCTTTCTCTTATGTTAGTCAATAACTCATGAAACAACTTCGAACAGGTTCATATATTCTGCTTATCAGATATAACTCAAAAAACCTCAACACAAAAAGTAGGATCTTTTAGATGTACAGCTGCCATCAAGTCAATTCTGACTCATGGCAACCCATGTGTGTCAGAGTAGAACTCTGCTCCATAGAGTTTTCAATGGCTTATTTTTTGGAAGTAAATTGCCAGGCCATTCTTCTGAGGCACCTGTAGTTGGACTCAAACCTCCAACCTTTTGATTAGTAGCTGAGCCTCTTTATTAACCATTTGCACCACCCAGGGACTCATATTTTAGAGTTATGTGGTCAAAATGGTGAACGAAAGGGAATGTTCTCTGAATCAAGTTAGAAACACCTGGCATTTGGGATATGAATTATTAATCTCACTTCTTCCATTCATAAATCATCACCATCTTTTACTGAGTGACTGAGTCCTACTAGGGTCTAAAGTAATTTTACGACACAGGTAAAGCACTTCTTTGCAGTTTCCAAAAGAAAAGCTTCTTTTATACAGTAATGCAACCTATTGTTTGAAGTTGTGACAATAACAAACATTTTTGGTACTATAATTTGTTGTTATCGTCATCAAAAGATATTGCATTAGAATCTATTTTGTATGTGGCAGCTAAAGGGAAATAAATGGTCATGGTTATTCTACAGTGAGTAATTTTTGAGCACTCACTACATAAAGAGCACTGTAATGAGAGAAAGTTGAGCAAGACACAGCCTCTGTCTTTGAGAAGATTGCAATATGCTCAGAGAGACAGGAATGCATGCTTATCACTCAGAAGCCAAGTCTACAGAAAGACAAATGTCTGTCCTACTGTGGTGATAGGAGGCAAACACGAAGTGACAAGAGAGCATAGAGGATGGAGGGGTGACTTAGCCCTAGCTTCCAGAAACTTGCACATTGGCCTGGAGGACTGTGACGTGCACTTATGGAGAAATGGTCTATAGAAGGAGGAAAAATCCGCATGCCTAAATTTTGTGGTATCCTTCAACTAGTGATTCTGTAGCCAAAATCTCACAGAGAGGCGATCGTAGAGGAATCATCAGCAACTCATTCCTGTCTAGTCTTAAATCCTGAGAAGAGCACTAGGTAAGAATCTGGAGAGCTAAATTTCTCTGTCCTATCACATACCCACCAAGTCACCTTGGGCAAGTCACTCATTCATTTGATCAACTTATTTTTTATAATCCACAATCCATGACAGTCACTTAATTTTTCTGAGTATTAGTTTCTGCAAAATAGGGATAAAAGTATCTACTCTGCATTGAGGGCCAAATTAGGTAATGTATCTGATCTGTAAAGGTTATTTCCAATACAGGTGTGGAGTAATATGATCCTGAATGATATTTCCTAGATCAGCAAATCTAATCTGTTTGTTAATTATTTACAGACATTCGTACATAAAAACATTATAATAATGTGCTTCTAAATCTCCTTTTTACCATTTGTCTTAGTTATCTAGTGCTGCCATAACAGAAATACCACAAGTGGATGGCTTTAACAAAGAGAAATTTATTTTCTCACAGTCTAGTAGGTTACAAGTCCAAATTCAGGGTGTCAGCTCCAGGGGAATGCTTTCTCTCTCTGTCGGCTCTGGAGGAAGGTCCTTGTCCTCAATCTTCCCATGGTCGAGGATCTTCTCAGACACAGAGACCCCAGGCCCAAAGGACGCACCCTGCTCCTGGTGCTGCTTTCTTGGTGGTATGAGGTCCCCAGCTCTCTGTTTGCTTCCCTTTCCTTTTATCTCTCAAGAGATAAAAGGTGGTACAAGCCACACCCCAGGGAAACTCCCTTTACCTTGGATCAGGGAGGTAACCTGAGTGAGGGTGTTGTTACAATCCCACCCTAATCCTCTCAACATAAAATTACAATCACAAAATGGAGGACAACCATACAATGCTGGCAAACATGGCCTAACCAAGTTGATATACAAGTTTTGGGGCGGACATAATTCAATCCACACCATTGTCATGCATTTATTGATTTATACAACAGATAATTAGTAAGCATTTATGATGTGCTAGGTCCTGGGCAAAGACTGTAGATGATACAGATTACTTTGAGTACTTTCTTAAAAGGAGCCCA
The DNA here is from genome assembly GCF_024166365.1 of Elephas maximus indicus. Lineage (NCBI taxonomy): Eukaryota > Metazoa > Chordata > Mammalia > Proboscidea > Elephantidae > Elephas > Elephas maximus. The sequence continues at coordinate 17,301,999 of NC_064830.1, forward strand.
AGAGACAGAAAGGGTCACACAAACCAGAGATTCCATCAGCCTGAGACCAGAAGAACTAGATGGTGCCCGGCTGCCACTGATGACTGCCCTGATAGGGAACACAACAGAGAATTCCCGGTGCAGCAGGAGAACAGATTCTCATAAAAAGACCAGACTTAATGGTCTAACTGAGACTGGAGGAACCCCAGAGTTCGTGGCCCCCGGACCCTCTGTTAGCCCAAGACTGGAACCATTCCCAAAGCCAACTCTTCAGACAGGGATTGGACCAGACTATAAGATGGAGAATGATACTGGTGAGGACTGAGCTTCTTGGCTCCAGTAGACACATAAGACTATGCAGGCAACTCCTGTCTGGAGGAGAGCTAAGGTAGCAGAGGGAGGACGGGAGCTGGTTGACTGGACACAGGAAATACACAGTGGAGAGAAAGAGTGTGCTGTGACATTGTAAGGAGATCAAACAGGGTCACATAACAATATGTGTATAAGTTTTTGTAGGAGAAACTGACTTAAATTGTAAGCTTTCACTTAAAGCACAATAAAAAATGATTTAAAAAAGGACTTAATTTTAGAGGAGGTGATTATGAATTTCTTTTTGATGAATTGGTTCTGTATCTAATTCGGTGAAGTTTCTTACAGAAATTTAATAATAATAAACCATGTGTCCTATAAAGAGCACTCTAACGCGGAGTGGGTATGATCTTTCTTTCTCATCTATGCAGAAACTTACTGTCCTGCTCTACTGATATGAGTGGGGCTGTCCTCTTTATGGGTGGTATTGGTAACATCCACCTAACCCAGATTATCAAGAAGCTTATTTTTCCTTCATTTTTTAGTTTTTTTTTAAGAGGTACAGTGAAAGGTGCCACTATATCCACCTGTCACCTTCCAGAGGGATTTCCCATCTGTTATGGATTGAATTGTGCCCCCACAAAATATATGTTGGAATCCTAAACCCTGTACCTGTGGATGTAATTCCATTTTGGAATAGGGTTTTTCTTTGTTATGCTAAGACGGCCATATCAGTGTGGTGTGTCTTAAACCTAATGGCTTTTTAGACATAAAAAGTGCAAATTAGACACAGAAGTGAGCAAGCACAAATGGAGGAAAGATAGACACCACATGGAGATCTCCATGAAATACCAAGAAAAATGCTAGAGAGCCTAAGACGAGGGTTTTTTCCTAGAGCTGACAGAGAGAAAGCCCTCCGCACAAGTTGGTGCCCTGAATTAGGACTTCTAGCCTCCTAAACTGTGGAAAAATAAATTCCTGTTCATTAAAACCACCCATTTGTGGTATTTCTGTTACAACAGCGCTAGATAGCTAAGACACCATTGAAACTCAATTTGCTCCATATGTTTTCCACACCTGGGCAAACACAGGTAGTCCACAAATAAACTCACTTGGCCTGTGAAGCAGTATCACAAACTGGTTCCATCCCACTCTCCTTTTCTCTCTTCAGAAAATGTGGACCATCCCAATGAGTTCTGGAAAATGGCCTCACAGCTTTCTATTCTTCGTCTCCAACTTCATTTGCTTACAAATTGTACTTTCTGGCTCTTTCCTGCTGCTTTCTTATCCTTGATTTTCAAAGTGGAAACCACAACAGTTTTCCCTTTTTAATTATAAATTAGTTAACGCAAGGGTATCAAATGGTTCTGATCTAAGTGAACAACTAACAAAACCAAACTTTGAATGAGGCTGTAAAGATATTGATCAACCTTCATGAAGACAATAGCTGGGAATTTAATCATTATGCCAACTGCCTTCTAGGGTTATTTTGTTCTTTTTTTTTACCCCCTTAGCCTTTTATGTGTGTGTGTGTGTGTGTTTATGCTATTTTGCCAATTGACTTTGAGTTTCATGAAGGCAAGAGCCATGTCTGATTCATCTTCTAACACTCCCTCAACTCCAGGGATTAGCACAGTTCTGGAAAATGCCAATATATACTCAATAGGTGATTTTGCACAGATCTAGCTACACTCACACCAAGGACCTTTTCGGGTTATGAGCTGGTGAGCAGTACAACTTGTCATGAAGGAACAGATGGAAGCAAACATCCATAAAGGGACTGGATGGAAATTTTTGATTTTACCAGCACCACTCTCTAAACAGAGAAAAACATCCACAAAAAAATGAATATCCACATCTGAAGAGACATGCTATTCTGAAGCATTTGCACTAACACTGTTTCTTCAACTATAAATATTAAGGTGGCTCTACCTGGTAAGTCCTACTACCTGATAATTTGGGGCAAATTGCTTAACCTCTCAGGGCCTCATTATCTTCATCTCTATAAGTATAGAGTGAATTCTTTTATTCCATTTCTGTCAATGATGAATAAATATTTATTGACCGACTGGGATGAGTTGAAAGGAAAACGTTTACAGTTTCATTCATTTCTATAAAAATGTATTAAAAAATTATTTCATGGAAGGCACCATGTTGGGTGCTGAAGGAGCTTCAAGAGAAAGCAGGACAATACTTTTCTATGCAAAGAACTGGTTTTTTGTTTTTTTCTCTGAATGGTGCCGTAAAATGATCTTGTAGTTCAGGAAAAGATGTGAGCTAAAGGAAAAGTAGTTATTTAGCAGTCACACCACTGCTGCCTCAGAATCAAAATGAAGCATACACAATTGTGAAATGGATTTTTTTACAGGTAAGCTTTGCTGAGTTGGGTAGGTCTCACCTCTATTACCTAATGCAAAGTCCCCCTCTGCAATTCTAGCACACACTGACACTCTCCAGTCTCTCCAAGCTCCACCTGGCTTCCTCCTATGCCAAGCTAGGCCTTTCCTCATTATGCACCCTCTCTCTTAGAGGTCTTCCTCCTCTGCTTCTCCTGTGAGCTAATATTTATCCCTTGATTCCCAAGCCAATGTCTGCAGGCTCTCTATTGTCTTCCCTGCCTCCCATGAGAGCTGGCCATTCCCTCCTCTTCTTGCATTGTCCTGGTATTGTCCTCCATTTTTGCAGTGCCATGGTTTTGCAATTGTTTTTTTCCAAGACAGGTTTCAATCCTTAGGCTCTGAATTTCCCAGAGGAAAGAACTGTCTTTCTAATCTGTGCCTGTGCTGGCCTTTAGTATAGGTGAACACATATAACTGCTATGAAAACATGTGCTGTTTATCTCTCCCATGGCCAGTGTTAAAGACCAATGTATTGCATTGCCTCTGCAACACCGTTATTGAATGGGGAGCAACTCCTTTGGGTAAAAACTAGACTCACCCTTTCTTGTAGTGCTAGAAGGACATAGATAAAGGCACTTACCTTGAACACCACATCAAGGTATCAAATCATAGTATGCAAACAGGCCAGGGTAACCCTCAGCCCCCTAATTTGGACTCCTCATTTTTCTATCTGTTTCTTTTCAGCATATTATAATTATGAGTCTACATGCCTCTCTCTCCCACTGGATTGTATTCTTCCTGAGGGCAAGGATTAGGCTTTGCTCAACCTCTTGTCCCACCCAATGCCTTATATCTTACAGACAGTACATGCAGATTGAGTCAATGAGTACTGAATTTAACATCATTGTTAACATTCCTGAGCTCTTACTAAATTCCAGGCATTGTTCTACAAGTTTTACATGAAACAGCACATTTAATTCTTACAATAAACCAATGAGAAATGTACCATCATTATCCTTGTTTTACAGAAGATGAAAGGAAGATACAAGTTATGTAAGTAACTAACCTCAAGTCACACAGCGATCTGTAGCAGGATTGGGGTCAGGGCCATTCCAATGGCTCGTATGCTGAGGCAGTATGCCATGCCCCCTTCCTGTGCATTATGACGTGGTAGTCAATATCCATCACGGAGATGGCGCAGGCCTGGGCAGCCCTTTGTTCTATTACACACAAGGTCGCCAGGAGTTGGAGGTGACGCAACAGCAACCAGCAACCCTAACATGGGGCTTCATAATGGGAAACAGTTGGAAATTAACCAGCCATTTCTGGTTTTATCAAAGGGATAATGTTGTAAGACAAAGGTAGCATTGAGCCAGAAATGCAATTCCACAAAACAGAATCCAAGAGGATGACGGCATCATTACTGTAGTCACGTTAATATCAACTCAGACATGAACATGAACCACCTCACCGGGCCCTGCAAAGCCGATGGGAAGATACCTTTCTCGGAGGTCCCTGTTTTTCTGTTTATTTGGTTGGTTTTGGCTGTACGCATGCATGCACGGTCATGTGCTTCTTGAGGAATCTATGATGGGTTTCTTAGGGACACTGGTGATAGGTTTCTGTATTTCAGCCTCTATAACTGCTTCCTGCTGCCTAGGACTGAATCCCAAGAGGGTCCTGCACTTGTCCCAAGCTTCCAAGATAACATCAATTCACCGTGATGGTAAAAAGGATTCTGGATTAAAGAAAAAAGGGTTAGAATCCCAGTTCTGTCATTTATTAACAAAATTCCCTTGGACAAGTTATTTAATCTTTCCAAGCTGCAGTTCCATCTATCAAGCTGGGCTAATAGGAATGCCTCATCTAGGTAGTTATTGCGGGGATTTAAAGACATAATGTACGTAAATTACTTAGCCCAGCACCTGGCATAGGGTATTGCTCCAAGAACGTTAGCCAGTATTTTAAAGAATAAGTAATGCTGTGTCATCAGTATTTCCTAGCTGAAAGTCTTTTTAATGGACAAAAACCAGCTAACCAAAGCAAACTTCTCATTACAATCTGCATATACCTTGTGGACTGCCAAACAATCAGAGTTACCCCCAAGTCTGCTCTCACCCACCACTTGTTCTTGCTGGGCTTGCCTTGGTCTTCCCATTCTTGGCTTTTGGTAACCCATCTCATCCCATGCCACCACCCCCAAGTGGAGCCCTTCACGTCTTCCTGTAGTTTGGTGGTATCATCTGCAGTAGTCCATTCTTCTAATAGGAGAGTGTGGCCCCAGCTACAGCCGCTGCCTGCTACCACTGTAGGGACTGTGTTAAGTTGGGTTACCATTGCCCTCATCCTTGTAGAGATAACTTGCATGCCACTTGCTCACAATTTTTTCCAAAATACTGTAAGCGAACTTACACAGAACACTAACTTTAGTCAGCCTTCTGTAGGAGATTAAGTGATTTTGTCTTCATGGTTCTGACATCATGTCAAATGTATGAACGTTGGCCTGAAGCTTAATAAATTTCAGCCATCGTACATTCTCAACTTCTACTCGGTCTGCAGTTCTCCTGCTTAACAGAAAACAGTCACTGACCAGATGAAAACAATTTTCCTGCATGATACCTTCATTGTATTTTCCACTCTGTAAGTAGAAGACTGTACCTCTCACCTTGCAGCTATTGGGTAACACAGGGAACATCGCGTCTACATGGACCTCACAGGAAATGATGCACATTCCCCAAATTCCTCCCAGGACAAAGGGGCCCCCCGTTACTGCACCACACTGTGCAAACATAAAAAGTAGGGAGCAGCTGGGAAGACAGAGATGTAAATATGTCAGTGTTGCTGGGGGTTGGACTGGGACTTTCTCAACATCTGACGAATTAAAATGGAGTAATTCACACCCCTTTGGGAGCAAGGGAAAATGAAGAAAATTAAAGATACAAGGGAAAGATGAGTCCAAAGGATTAATGGATGACGTCTACCACAGTCTCCACCGTACTGAGTCCAGTACAACTAGGTGGTGCCTGGCTACCACTACTGACTGCTCTGACAGGGATCACAATAGAGGGTCCCAGACAGAGCTGGAAAAAAGTGTAGAACAAAATTCTAGCCCAGAAAGAAAGACCAGATGTTCTGGCCTGACAGAGTCTGGAGAAACCCTGAAAGCATGGTCCCCAAACGCCCTTTTCAGCTCAGTAATTAAGTCACTCCTGAGGTTCACCCTCCAGTCAAAGAGGGGACAGGCCCATAAAACAAAATGAGACTAAAGGGGCAAACCAGTCCAGGGGCAGGGAATAGAAGGCAAGAGGGGACAGGAAATCTCGTAATAGGGAACCCAAGGATGAGAAGGGAGACTGTTGACATGTCGTGGGGTTGTTAACCAATGTCATAAAACAGTATGTGCACCAACAATGAGAAATGAGTTTGTTCTGTAGGCCTTCATCTAAAGTACAACAAAAAAAGAAAAGAAAATGGAGTAATTGAGGACCTACTATCTATAAGGAAACGTGTTAAGTAAATGCTGGATTTACAGCTGTTTACAAGACAACACCAGATCAGCCCCATGGGTCTTGCATTTTGTCAGGGGTACACAAGCAATCACTTTAATTCCAATTGTGATAAATGCTGCAAAGAAATGCAGGGAGTGAGAGAAGGCAAAACATGGGGACTGGAGTCCAGCAGTTTATCTACAGAAAATAGTGCCTACGGCAATTAGTTTTAACTTGCTGAAGGATCTCTCACAGCTGGAGAAGGAAACTGTGAAGGCCAATAGAAACTGCTCATTGATACCCCCTCCTTCCACCATCAAGAGGTGCTCAGGGCAAGAGCCCTACCTGCCGTAACTTCCATAGGCCTCAACGGACCTGGTCTGGGAGGTCAGTAAAGGCTGCTCCAGACGGTGAGATTTGAGTTGAAACCAGAAGTATGAAGAGACTGAGCTTGGCAAGGAAAAGCCCAGACAAGCTTTCTGAGCTGAACTGAAAAAGCTGTAGGACTGAGCAGAGGCAGTAAGAGCCTGTTGTATTTCAGGAACTAAAAGAAGTGAGTGCTAAAGTGGCTGAAGTGCAAAACAGCCCAGAGGAGCGAAACACAGGCTGATGTGATAAGCCAAAGCCAGAGCACATGGGCCTTTTAATGATTTCTAGTTTTATCCTACCGGGAAAGGGAAGCCACTGATGGTTTAAGCAAAGGGTGATGAGATTTGATTTGCCTTCCCAAAGATTTCTTTGACCATGTGGAGAATGAAAGGGTAGGAGACAAGAGCAGATGGGAGGAGACCAAATAAAAGGCTGTTGCTGTGATATAGGCAAGAGTTGAATGTGGTATGGCCTAGCGTGGTGGCAGGGGAAGTCTTGACAATTGGATGGGCAAACCAAGTGATGACTGGGAAGGCCAGTAGGCAGTCAAGGCTGCACTGCAATGTACCCCAGGAGTTGAGCAGCCAACATCAGGACAGTCAGCAACAAAAGGAGGACGGGTGTCCTAACAGGGGATCAAACCATACCCCAGAATGCAGAGAGAATTTGAGCGGGGACCACGGCAAATGGACAGCCCCTATGTCATGGAAACGGGCAGCCTCTACTGAGCTCCAGATGATCGTTACTCTGTAAGTATGTGTTCCTAGAATCATTAGATCTTTAGAGAAGCCATATATATATATATATACATTTTTTTAAAATATGAAATCTCCCAATTTTTAAATCTAGCAATTAATTCAAAAGAGGTAACACCTATGTGGTCAATTAAAACATCTGTTACTGGGGCTGCCACTTTGCAACCTCTCGCTTAACACATTCCAATTACAAAATGGCATTAGACCAGGCCCCCTGTCTTGAAGAAGTTGACAGTTTAATTTGGGATATGAGCAATATATCTGGAAAAATACAGGCTAAGTGACACACAAGGCTGTATGGAATCAATGCCAAGTGAGTGGACACAATCCGAGTTCTGCGAGCATGAATGGAAGAGGGAATAGTCAGCTGACAAGGTCAAGAACAGCTGAAACTTGCCAGAGAGAGAGATAGAATAAGTCAAAAGGACAAGCGCATGTGCTCACAGATACATGAGAGGCATTCAGAAGTGAACTAAGGCAGAAGCTCATGCGTGGAACACAACAGGGACACAGCAAAGATGCTCACCTGACCCAAGTCACGGTGCTTTCAATTGCCTCCTGTGCGTAGGAAAGCTGTGGGTGGACCACAAGGATCAAGGCAGAAAGCAGTGACTGGCACCAGGTTAGAGTTACAGGGAGAGGATGCAGGATAGCCTCAAGGATTAATCCCTCCCAGAAGAGTCTTTTCACATGTAATGGGAGGTTGTCACTCTCTGCCAAAAGCAAAGACGTCACTTTGAGGACTAAAGTGCTGCTGAACCAAGCCACAGTACTTACAATTGCCCTATATGCATGCAAAAGCTTCGCAATGAATAAAGAAGACTGAAGAAGAATTAATGCCTTTGAATTATGGTGGTGGCAAAGAATATTTACTATACCATGGACTGCCAGAAAAACGAACAAATCTATGCTGGAAGAAGTACAACCAGGGTGCTCCTTAGAAGGGAGGATGGAGAGACTTCTCAAGTACTTTGGATATGTTATCAGGAGGGACCAATCCCTGGAGATGGACATCATGCCTGGTAAAGTAGAGGGTTAGTGAAAAAGAAGAAGACCCTCAACAAGATGGATCGACACTGTGGCTGCAACAATGGGCTCAAACACAGGGATGATTATCACAATGGTCCACAACTGGGCGATGGTTCATTCTGTTATACATAAGGCTGCCGTGAGTCGGAGCCTACTCCACAGCGGCTAACAACACAACGGGTTAGTTATATTGGTAATGGAGTCCCTGGGTGACACAGATGGGTAAACACTTGACTAGTAAATGAAAGGTCATCACGCTTCAAAAGCAAAGGCCCGGTGATCTGCTTTCAAAAAGTCACCGTCTGGAAAACCCTGCGGAGCAGTTTTACTGTGACACACATGGAGTCACCAAGTTGCAACTGACTCACCAGCAACTGGTTTGTGTTTTTTTGGTTTTATGTTGTTAACAATGGCATAATAATAATCTTTTAATGAACACAGCACTTCGGTGTTTGCAGAATATTCTCACATCTATTAATTTATTTCTTCTACTTAGGAACCTTTAAAGGAGATATCATTAACTCCATATGAAGGATGAGCAAATTGGGTTCAGAAAGGTTAATTAACTTGCTTAAGATCTCACTGTGAATAAAGAGTAAACCAAAAATGAGAATGCACATCTTTAGACTGCAAGTTCAATATTCTTTCCATTATATCACCACTTCCATCTTAGAAAAACCGATCTCAACATCTCTGCCCATCTCCACCCCAATAACTGTGACAATTTTGTCCACCTTGGGTCGGGGTGACAAAACGCTCCAAAATATTCCCAAAACACAGCACTTGTGCTGATAACAAATCATCTAGCATTTGATCACATATTCCATTGGGTTCTTAATTGCAAAATGTCGCAGGCTAGTCCCCAATCATTTCCTTTGTAATGTCTCTAAGAAAGAAGAAAATTTCCCTGAATGCAGGGACCACAGTGTGAGAGAGAGAAAGAGAGAGCTTGAGACAGAGACTTCTGGTCCCTTTAATCCTGAAAATATCCATCTTAATATAAGCATGTCACAGAAAATACACACACACACACACGCAGTGCCAATTCATTGCCATCAAATGGATTCCGACTCATGGTGACATGTGTGGGCCCTTGATAAATGCTGGTTAAAATAATAAAATTCAATGAAATTTCACAAGTAACACTTTCGTATGCTATTTAATTTTGTGTGGTGAGCCAAAATTCCAACTCGAAAAGAATTGAGTATCTGAAGCCACAGGAACAGCTCCAGTTTACTGAAGGAAAATCTTCACCTTCGAGCCAAACAAGGATCTCAATTCATCCCAAAGCACCAAATAGGACACCAGTTTGCTCTGAACCCACATCAATCTGGACTCAGTTTTTGGATTTTATATCAGCCACTCTTACCCCTGTTTTCATAGAAGATAAAGGGGGAAGTTAGTTTCATCAGGATTTAGAATAGATAAGCCTTGTCTCCCTTGGCTCTTACATTTTATCCGAGGGAAGTTGGCTGTAAGGGACAAAGCTCAAGGGATGAGCCCAAAAGTGCCAATGGGAGCTTGGTTACCAAAGCGGAACATACCCTAGTGTATCCGTACCACCTTGACCAGTTGTCACGAAAGGAGCCACAGTCTGAGTGGGAGGAGGAGAAAAGCATGTGACAAGAAAGAAGCAATGAAAAGACAGGAATAAAACAAACAGGGAGGCATTTAAGGAAACCACAAATAAACTCAGGGATAAGGGAATAGGTGAGTAGTTGAATCCCAGAGAAACTTAGGAAAAGTTCAGGCACAAGAACACTCTTTTTGTTCTTCAGCTGGTGAGTCACTCGATGTGAAGGTCATACCCTGACAATTGTGGTGGCAAAAGTACCAGACGTGCACAGTTAGGAGCTGAAATTCTATTCCGCCGATAACGAGCTGTGTGGCCTTGAGTAAGTCATATCAGTCCTGTGACTCAGCTGCCTCATCTGTGCTGTGGAAACGAACGACTACTTCACAAGACTCATGTAGGGATTAAATAAAATGATAGATGTGAGAGATGTGTTTGTTAAATGAGAATAATAATAATTAACATTTGGAACACCTTCCTATGTCCCAGACTTACAAAAGGAGTTTTACGTGTATTATCTAATTTATTCTTCAGAAAACAACTCTATGAGGAAGGAATGATTAGTATTGCCATTTTATTTATGAGGAAACTGACTTAGATTTTCTGTAACTCATCAGAGGTCACACAGCTAGGCAGGCAATTCAAGCACAGGCAGCGTGATTTGATAAAAAAAAAAAATAGTTCACATTATTTACCATTTAATATTTTGGACAAGTTATCAGGAGGGACCAGTTCCTACAGAAGGACATTAGGCTTGGCAAAGTAGAGGATCATCAAAAAAGAGGAAGACCCTCAATGAGATGGATTGACACAGAGGCTACAATTGCAACAATTGTGAGGATGGTGCAGGACCAGGCAGCGTTTCCCTCTGTTGTACGTAGGGTCGCTATGAATCAGAATCGACTTGAAGGCACCTAACAAAAACAACAACCCTTTAATAATAATAATACATATTTGTCATAAATTTCCTCATTTTATCTTCACAACAACCCTCTGAGGGAGGTATTTTCATACCCCATTTCACAGATAAGAACACTGAGGGGGAAGAGACTGATTAATTTGCCTTAGAGGTACACAGGTGAGAAAGAAGGTGAGTGTTTTGGGAAATACAAGACAGAGTAGAACTTTCCCAGAGGGTTTCCTAGGGTATAATCTATACATGTGTGGATTGCCAGGTCTTTTCTCCTGTGGAGCTGCTGGTGGGTTTGAACCACCAACCTTGCCGTTAGCAGTCAGTTGCTTAGCCATTGTGCCACCATGGCTCCTTGGAAAATAGTGTAGGGTTAGTGAATAAGAAAATGGATCTTAGAGACAGTCTTCCTGGGTTCAAATTCCAGCTCTATCGCTTACTTGCTTACTTGACTTTAGACAAGTCACCCTGTACCTCAGCTTCCCTATCTGTATAATAGGGGTGATAACAGCGCCAACCTTAAAAGTTGGCGTGAGGCTTTAAGTAAGTTAACATGTGCTAAGCCCCTGCTAGCTACTCAAAGTGTGATCTGCAGACCATCAGCATCACCTGGAGACTCGTTAGGAATGCAGAACCTTGGGCCCCACTTCAGATCTATTTGAACCTGAACTTGCATGTCCACAAGATCCCCAGATACATTCAAGATTAGGAAGTGTTGTATTAGCAGACAGATTTATTATCACTAAAGCTGAGGCAGGAGTGAGTGGGGAAGTGGGAGAGGGCAGGGAGAAGTGGGGTATAGCCTGGTAAAGTAAGCCAGGGCTAGGTTGTGAGCAGCTCTGCCAAGGAAATTGGATAGTTTATCCTGAAGATAACAGAGAGATAGGCCCTACAGGATTTGGTTAAGATTGAATTATAGGATTCTATTTAAAAATATTTGTTGTTGGTGGTTGGGATGCAAAGGTTAAAGTTCTAGGCTGCTAATCCAGAGCACTCTCAGGTATGACCTGGAAACTTGCACACAGAGATGCGGGCAGGCCTATCTATCTACCCTCTACCTGGCTTGCTCAGGGTCTGCTGAATGAATGAATATTGAAAAAATTTTTCCTTTCTATTTTTCCCCACTAATGAATCAGGACTTAATAGTAAGCAAACGAGACAATTCATGTTAAAGTTTTTATAGTGTGGGACACACTTTACAAAAGTAAAGATTCATTAGTGGAGAAGCAATTGCCTTCTAAATGGAAACAACACCAGACTCACTATGAGAAAGCCTGAGACCTAGGATTCCAGAGTTTAATCCAAGAAAAATCTGAGAGATTTTGATGGGTGTGTGTTGGAACCTGGTGGCATAATGGTTAAGTGCTATGGCTGCTAACCAAAGGGTAGGCAGTTCAAATCCACTAGGCTGTCCTTGGAAACTCTATGGGGGAGTTCTACTCTGTCCTATGGGGTCCTTATGAGTCAGAATCGACTCGACTGCAATAGGTTTGTTTTGTTTTTTCTGGTGTTGGGTGGGGAGGGATTGCTGGGAAAAGGGTTCAAAAATCTGTGTTTTTTGAGAAAACATTCCTAGATGATTCCAGTGGGAGCTAGTGATATACAGTGGCACTTCTCAAACTGTAGCTGCAGCGGGATCACCTGGTTAATTGTTGGTGCACAGACTACTGAGACCCACCCCCAGAGTTCCTGACTTAGCAGATCTGGGGCGACGCCCTCAAATGTGCACTTCTAATGAGTTCACAGTGATGCCGGTGCTGCTGGTCGGAGGATGTTGCTTTGGGATCCGTTGACCTAGCACACTTCCTGACCCCTCAAGTCTAGCCTCCTGGGCGCCTCTCCTGTGTGCTCATAACCACAAGCATGTACCCCATGGTCTGCAGTCCTGACCCATCTCATTGCCAAAGAACTCCAGGGGAGTCTCACCTCTACCTAAATGAGTCAAGGATCTTCAGACAGAGAAGTGAGCCTGGCAGAGCTGGTCTCCCATCTCCTTCCCTCTCCTCTCTTCCTGGGCCCCATTAGGGGTCCTCATTGCATCTCCACCCCTCTTCCTTCATGGGTCCTCCACAAACCCTACCCTTCTCTCCTCTGTCAGGCATTTGGACATCCCTGTTATCTGAACCTAGGGTGTCCCTCTCTTAGAGCTTCCTGAACACCAGCAGTGTGTGTACCTGTGAACTAAAAGTGCCCTTTGCAGTGTAAAATGCTGAGCATTTGTGTACAGAAGGAGGAGCCAACAGAGAGAGGAAGACTTCCCCTGGAGCTGGCACCCTGAATTCAGACTTCTAGCCTCCTAAACTGTGAGAGAATAAATTTCTGTTGCTTAAAGCCATCCACGTGCGGCATTTCTGTAATAGCAGCACTAGATAACTCAGACACCAAGATAAACCCTTGATAAGAAGCAGGGCTGGGGCTTCACTCTGACTGATATCAAAGTCATCCCATGCCGTGCTGTGCCTGGTAACAGCAATCAGACTCCTTACACCACCACAAAACTCTCTAAGGTGGGAGGGACAGAGATGCCAGAGCTTGTGGCTCAGAAGGCCAAGCAGATACACAAGACAGTGTGAGTTCATCCAGGTCACAGACCTGCCCAAGCCTCTCAGCTAGCAGGAGGAGGTACAGCTTTCCCCTTGGAGGCCATGAGTTTCACCTCTCAAGCCTGCAGGTTGGTTACTGTCAAGCATCCCTAGTCCATCTGAGCAGCGCTGTTTCCTTAGCACTCAGTGATATGGGCCTTGATTACAGGTGGCAGTCAAAGATGTTCACACTTGAATTTTGGAGTCTTACGATTTCCCATGTCCTAAGCCAGGAATTATATAGGCAGAATAGTTTTACAATTAAATGCTGGCATTTAAAAAACAAAACAACAAAGACAAAAAACCCACCTTCTGTTGGTTTTGCATTTTCTTTATTATTATCCATCAATAATTTTTTTTTTTTTTTTAATCAATACTACCACTTATACAGACACACAGTCTCATACTAGTATATCTCCAGGAATCACGTTGAGGTGACGTTATTGAGAAAGAGCAAGAAAGAAAAAGTGGAATGCCAATGAAGAAAAGGGAAAATCTCTAGTTTAAAAACCTACCAACCAACAAAACATTGTCATGATTATTAAAAATAGAAATCTGATATAAGAAGCCAAGGCTTTTAAAAATTCATGTACTTTTTTTTATTAATTCATCAAAGGAAAACTCCCACAAGCTCACAAAAGACTTCTGAAACACTGGGCGTGGGGGTAGCATATAAACAGATTCGAGGGAGACCTGAATTCCAAGATGGTTCTGAGCATGTTGACAGTATGGTAAACAAATGAGCAGTTGCCTTCATGACACAAACACTGGGACTCGGCTAGTTTTGATTTCTAGCTTTGATTCTGCATGGCTGTGCCACCAAAATTAAGATTTCTCACTTTACATCTCACCAGTCTTGATGGGGCCAAAACTGGTACAACATGACGTTCCGTCTAGAAAGATTTTATCCTTGAAGCAAAGCTGTAATATCTCATATGGCAACATAACGTTGTAATTGTATTCAGGACTGCCTTTTTTTTTTTTTTTTTTTTTTGTAAGCAGAAAAATAATGTGGTTTGATGCAATGGCTCAACACAATAGGAGCTAATGAATAGAGCGTGTTGCACTTGGGAGATTGCAGTTCAATTACTGTTGGTGCCAATCAAGTCAGAAATATTAACCATGGTAACCACCGATTTCCAGCTCTATAGATGCATTGGGGAAGGCAGTTGCTCTTTGGGAACCGTTGGGGTCCTGGGAGGAAGAAGGGCTTGGAAGGACAAAGCACCAGTGAGCTTGTGAATGCTGCCTTAACAAAGATGGGTATTGAGGGGCTACTGCTCAGAGAAATCCTGCTGTGGGGGCCTGGGGTCTTATTCCCAGAGAACTTGCAGTTGCTCCAAAGGAGTCCGGGAGGGAAGGTACAATGGCAAAGAAATATGTATATAGCGGGAGCTGAATAGGGCGAGAAGAAAGCAAGCTTTGTGCTTAGGGATCGTTCATTACCACAGTGATCCGCACCTGCACTGGTTTTGGGGGCTGTGAGTTTTGCAGAAGCTGAGGTAGGTCTTCATTCAAGCCTCACATTTGGGTATTTGTAGATGTCTGTTACAGTCACCTACATCTAGAGATGTTTGACAGTAACAAACCTGCAGCGTTGAGGGATGAAACTTATGGCCTCCAAGGGGAAGGCTGCACCTCCTCCTGCTAGCTCAGAGGCTTGGGCAGGTCTGTGACCTGAATGAACTCACACTGCCTTGTGTATCTGCTTGGCCTTCTGAGCCACAAGCTCTGGCATCTCTGTCCCTCCCACCTTAGAGAGTTTTGTGGTGGTGTAAGGAGTCTGATTGCTGTTACTAGGCACAGCATGGCATGGGATGACTTTGATATCAGAGTAAAGCCCCAGCCCTGCTTCTTATCAAGGGTTTATCTTGGTGTCTGAGTTATCTAGTGCTGCTATTACAGAAATACCACAAGTGGGTAGCTTTAAGCAACAGAAATTTATTCTCTCACAGTTTAGGAGGCTAGAAGTCTGAATTCAGGGCACCAGCTCCAGGGAAGGGCTTTCTCTCTCTGTTGGCTCTGAGGAAAGGTCCATGTCAGCAATCTTACCCTGCTCAAGGAGCTTCGCAGCACAGGAACCTGGGTCCAAATGATGTGCTATTGTCCTGGCTTTTGTTTCTTGGTGGTATGAGATCCTCATATCTCTCTGCTTGCCTCTGTCTCTTATTTCTCAAAAGAGATTGATTTAAAACACAACCTAATCTTGTAGATTGAGTCCTGCCTCAATACCATCATAGAGATAGGATTTATAACACATAAGAAAATCACATCAGATGACAAAATGGAGGATAATCACACAATACTGGGAATTATGGCCTTGCCAAATTGACATACATTTTTGGGGGAGGGACACAATTCAAACCATAACACCCGGGGTTGTTGTTGTTAGGTGCACGTCCAATATCCTTCTCCTCAAAACTGGCCTTTCTCTGTGCATGTGAATAACATTTGGGCTCTCAAGAATTGTTTCTCCTTCACATCCTGCCTCAACTTGGCCCTCCCATTACTTTTTTTCCAGATGTTTGTCAGCGAGCCTTTTCTTCACTTGCTACAATGCACCCCCCACCCCCTCCACAGCACCACCAATCTAGACCCTTATGCCTTCATACCTGGAGTCCAGAAATCATCTCCTCTCTGATGACCTGTCTCTTAGTCATGTTATAACAGAAATACTACAAGTGGATGGTTTTAACAAAGAGAAATTTATTTTCTCACAGTAAAGTAGGCTAAAAGTCCAAACTCAGGGCATCAGCTTCAGGGGAAGGCTTTCTCTCTCTGTCGGCCTTCTTATCAGTCTTCTCCTGGACTAGGAGCTTCTCTGCGCAGGAACTCCAGGTCCAAAGGATGTGCTCTGCTCCTGGTGCTACTTTCTTGGTGGTATGAGGTCCCCCCACCCCTTCTGCTCACTTTCCTCTCCTTTTTTATCTCTTGAGAGATAAAAGGTGGCACACACCACACCCCAGGGAAATGCCCTTTATATTAGACCAGGAAAGTGACCTGGGTAAGGGTGTTACAATCTCACCCTAATTCTCTTTGACATAAAATTACAATCACAAAATGGAGGATGACCACACAATACCGGGAATCATGGCCCAGCCAAATTGATACACACATTTTTGGGGGGACATAATTTAATCCATGACAACCTTCCTCTGCTCTCTCTCTCTCCCTCTCTCTTGACCCAACATCAGACTAACTTCCTAAACTTCTTTTATTTCATTTCCTGTAAAAGTTTATAATGTTAAAATTACATCCTCCCTTTAAAAAAAACAAATTCAAAGTTTAATGACCCAAACTACTCATAAAATTTTGTTTTCAGCCTCATGTTAAAAAAAAAAAAAATATGGAACTGATGTCTTCCAGGCCTGCCCCACAATATCTATTTCACCACAGGCTACACCACTCCCTATTTTCCTACACCTGAGTGCTTCTCAGATTTATGATAGCTGTCTGGCCATGAAAGCATTGCAAGCATCTGAGTTTGCCATTTCTACCTACTGCATCATATCTAAACTCATCTACCTGGCTCTTCAATCATCGAAACGTTCATGCCCCTGCCCCCCTTCACTTCTTTTCCAGCCGTGCTGCATCTGAATTTATTCCATTCCCATAAGGCAGATCTCCAGAGTTATTATTTCAGTTTCACAACCTTATACCCAAAGCGTATTTCTGGTGCTAATACCCCTGCATGGAAGGCTTTCTCTCCTCTCCTTTTACCACACTCAAGTCTTTCATGAAGCCTTCTGTACCCTTCCAGCCCATACCAATTTGCCGTCCATTGAACGTCAATAAAGGTAAAGTCTGTGCCATACAGCCCCTCACCCAGCTGGTGGGATAGCTCCTTGTTGCTAGACTGTATCCTCGTTTATGTTATCTACCATATCGCACTAAACCCGTAGTTGCTGCTCAGTTAATGCCTTAAAATGATTAATCTGTCTAATAAAAACAATAGATATGAAATATTCTGCTCTAAAACTTCCCTCCCAACTCAAAATGAAACTGCTCTTCTCTTTAACGTGCTAGAACTCAAGTGCTAATGGGCCATAGTTATCTTGCATGCACTTAAAAAGTCCAGGGAAGCTTGTGGAGTGGTCCCCAGGACACTTTTTGAGCAAGCTTTGGGAAATGGGTTGCTAATTCTCCAGACTGTGGTAGCAGCTGCGTCTGTTGCATCACGTCAGGTTATGGGAGGACACAGGACTCTTTGACACCTGGCCTTGCTCCAACCCTGGGCTCTAGCCCACTGGGCTCCATCTCACTTTCCAACATGCCACGCCCTAACCCTACCTTAACCCTAAACTCCAAACCCCCTTTCTCCTGGGCTTCTCTTTGCTGGATGTCCTGGAGTGGCATGAACTGTTTTCACATGACTACTAGCCTAAAGGCTGGTGGTTCGAACCCATCCAACAGCATTATGGAAGAAGGTTCTGGTGATCCACTTGCATAAAGGCTACAGCCAAGAAAGCCCTGTGGATCACTTCTACTCTGGAACACATTGGATCACTGATCACTTCTACTCTGGAACACACTGGATCACTGATCACTTCTACTCTGGAACACACTGGATCACTGATCACTTCTACTCTGGAACACACTGGATCACTGATCACTTCTACTCTGGAACACACTGGATCACTGATCACTTCTACTCTGGAACACACTGGATCACTGATCACTTCTACTCTGGAACACATTGGATCACTCTGAGTCAGAATCAACTCAGAGGCAATGGGTTCGCTTTGGTTTTTTTCTCTTTGTTGGCATTCTCTTGTTTGATCTCACAAGGCCTAGCTCAATTGTCACCTCTTCTGTAGAGCCTTCCCTCAACCTCCTCACATTCCGAATGGAGCCTGATAAATCACCACCTTGTTTGTGTTCCTTTGGACTTTTAGAAACCTTTACTTGTTTTTGTTTGTTGTCACTCATGTATATATATTCGACACATAAAAACCCAAAATCTGTTGCCATTGAGTTGATTTCAACACAAAGCAACCCTATAGGACATAGTAGAATTGCTCCATAAGGTTTCCAAGGTTGTAATCTTTAAGAAGCAGACTACCACATCTTTCTCCTGAGGAGCAGCTGGTGGGTTCCAAAGCTAACATTTTGGTTAACAGCTGAGCGCTTAACTGTTGCACCACCAGGGCTTCTTACTCTACACCTACTAAATACTATGTATTATATATACTAAAGCTAAGATTCACTATTTTCCTTCCTTCCTGAAAAGTCTTCTTATACCACAACCCAGGGATGGATTATCCAACAAGCAAGGTACGCACGGGCTTAATTAATGCTTACTTACTAATCCGGTGGCACAGTGGTTAAGCATTCAGATGTTAACCAAAAGGTTGGAACTTCAAATCCACCAGCCGCTCCTTGGAAACCCTATGGAGCAATTCTACTCTGTCTTATAGGGTTGCTATAAGTTGGAATCAGCTGGATGGCAATGGGTTTTTGATTTTTACTAATCTGCAGTGCTAATCCTGGTTTTCACCTAGGGAAAATTGTGTGCTACAGATTAGTACGTAAGCACAATTAAGCCTGTGCCCACCTTGCTTACTGTAAGCTGATGCATACCGTGCTTATTGGTTAACCTGCCCGTGCCACACCCACTCACCCCTTTGCCCTTGAGTTCCTCAAATACGCAACTTAATTTCTCGGTAAGAATCTTGGAATCAATGAGAGAACACATCAGGTCCCTAAAATCACCCCCCTGGTCCTACCACCCGTTCCTCTGACATAAGTAACATTTAAAATTGCTGAGTGCAAACTCCACCCCCCCCCACCCCCCAAAAACAAACTGGTTGCCTTCGAGTCAGTTCCAACTTATAGCAAGTCTATAGGACAGGGTAGAACTGCCCTAGAGAGTTTCCAAAGAGAGCTTGGTGGATTCGAACTGCTGACCTTTTGGTTAGCAGTTGCAGCACTTAACCACCTTGCTAACAGGGTTTCCTGCTGAGTGCAAGACCTAGAAAATAGTAGGTGCTTAAAAAATGCTAAGTGCTCTCCTTCCTTCTAATTGTAGGAAATATAGACTCTATGTTGACGAATTTCCAAATATTTTAAATCATAATAAAATATTTCCAGTCCAAGTCAGTATTTAAATGTGTTAGATTTGATGATCCATTCTCCTAGGCATTTAGCACTGAAAAAGGCCACGGTAACTACATGTGGGCCTGGAAAATGCTACAGAATTTCTGTGTATGCTTTGATCAACTTGACTGGCAACATGAGCTCCTCAACTAGGCTAAGGCCAGGCCATGGGTTTAGTTGCATTCTCGACTTTGTTCTTTGACTAAACACCAGCTCTGCCCCAGTGCCTGCCCATGCCTTGCCAGCATGATGGCTCTGCAGAGGGTCTGCCCCCAGATCACCAGTCCTGCTCTCACATCCAACAAACAGAGAAGCCCAAATCCAGGGAAGAATGAATGATACACTCAAGGTGACAGAGGGAGTCCTGAATCAGAATCGCAGTCTCTCCGGCCAGGGCCGGTTGGTACCATATCAGGCAGCTTGTCCACAGTATAACAGTATATTCTAGCAAGGAGTGGTGGGAGAGAGTACACAACTCAGCCCACTCCTCCTCAGTCTTCAGAGAGGGAAGGCTTTCCCCTACACCCCAGGGGTAGTGGGGCAGAGCATCTGTTGTACATTGTAGCCTTCATTTCCATACACTGTTTATTCCATAGACGTTTTACTGCTGTGTCTAACTTGGACAGCCCTTCCTTTCTGAGCCCTCTCTCGGAGTGTGTTCCATAGGAAGTTTGGTCCTATGTTCTAAACCTTCCCTTCTTTCTGACATATCACCACAGCCTGGGACTGCACACAATTACATACACGCACACATATCTGTCCTCTCCTTTTGAGCAGAGGTGATCTCCTCTTCAGTTCATCTTTCAGTGACTGAAAGCAAGTTTCCCAGTTTAGCCCTCAAAGTACTTGTTATGTCAAGGAAAACAGATGTGGAGCTACTACGACTTAAGTAACTCTGGAAAACAAGTTTAACTCCTGAGACCAGACTTTATCAAAGCCCAGTTAGACTCTGATTTTTTTCCTTTAATTTATATTTGTACTACCTCCAAAAAAAATCTGTAGCAATTCAAAGGAAGTCTAATCGAAGCAACTTCTGATGCTACAGATTTGCTTTTCAACCAATGAACTACTGCAGGTAATTTGGTCAATACATTTTGTAATAGCCAATTCACCATAATCCAATTGTATTTGATCCACTGTAGGTATTTTTAAGTTCCAGAAATTCACTCTGGGCATTTTCCATATCTACTCAATATCGGCTGAGAAATTTAATTAATTTTAACTGTATTCATAGTTAAAATTTAATATTTTTCATTTTTCAAATAAGATATGTATAAATCATAATTCATAATGCATTTGAAAGTGAAATATTACCTGGGATGTATTTTCTAATTAGCTATTCTTTAATATATTAAAGAATGTGTCAGTGGTCAAATTTACAATCTGGGAAAGGAAATGAACATTGATGGAAGGCCAACTAGATGTTGGAAATGGAGGTAGGTGTTTCCTTAGTCATTATCTCACTTGAGCCTTATAATCTTCCTGAGGGCTGGGTGTTACTATGAAGTAATTTGGGACCCTGTGGTAATCTGGCTATTGTACGTACACCCAAATCTATTCCAGACGTTTTTTGTAGGTCTGTGTTTTCCGTGGATATCAGGGAGAGGCTTGGAAGATAACCGAACGTGCTGAGAAAAGATGAACGTCTGGTCTTTTCTATTTAAAGCAATCTCCAATCACATGCCATAAATTATCCTCTCCTGGATTTCTTCACTTGCACTGCGGACTCCTAAGCCGAGCCTCAGGCTTTGTCCCCTGCAGCGACAGGCGGTCCGGAGCCCAACGGGCAGTAGGCGTGTTTGCTTTGCTGAGGCCACAGCCGGATATGGAAGCCGTCACCCTGTGCGTGTGGTTTCACTCGTCTCCCACGGCTTCTCCGACTGGGTACTGAACAGCACAGAGATACTAAGCTTTTTCTTCTTCTTCTTTTTTTGTTTTTTGGTAATAAAAATACATTTAGAGTTTTCAGGATACTAGGTTTTACATGACATTCTAACTTCTCGGTTCCAGTGTCTATGAGAAGAACTAAGCCAGCTCTCGACAAGGCGGTTCCCACTCACGGCAGCCCTGCGTTTGTCAGAGCGGAACTGTGGTCCTTATGGGTTTTAGTGGCTGGTTTTCTGAAACTAGGTCAGCAGGCCTTTCTTCTGAGGCACGTTTGAGTGGACTCAAACCTCCAATCTTTCTATTAGCAGCCAAGTATGTTAAACCTTTGCACCACTCAGGGACGATGACAAAAACTAATTTACCAATATCTGTCATGCCTCTTCTGCTCAAGAAGTAACTCCCCCTCCACACACACATGCACACACAGAGAAAAAAATAATTATACACAATTTTTAAGCAAACGAAGAACTCTTCTGGCTTGTCATTAATCATTTCTCATCTGTACTCCTGGAGGAGGGGGTGGTAAGAGCTCACTCAGTCCCTTAGCAGCCATCCCTGGGGTGTGCTAACTCTCACAGTTCTTTCCCAATTCAAGCAGCCCTTCCAAAATCCCTGTGGGGGTGTCATGAGCTCAGCTCTGACGTCAGCAGCCTAGATGTTTGCATGACCTTCAGCTTTCCTTCTGGTTGGCCAATATTCCCAATACACAAATAGATGCATTTTAAGAATAGAGCAAAATTCTTGTCCTCAGTTTGACATACTAAACTACTGGCAAAGACGTATCCTCAGGACAGCTTTTTAAAGTCTGTCTGCAAACAACACCAGGATTAAATGTGTCTCCCTAGCCTGAACAAGAACGGTGCTTCTTCTTGCAAGAAACGGTCGTGCGGGCCAAGATCACAGTTTGGGCTTAACACACGTCAGTAGGTCTAGACAGAAACAGTTGTAATTTTGGAAGTGCAGGCCATCAGTAAAGCCCAACAAATGGATGACTGTCGATGCGTCTATTGTGGACACCATTAAGTAAGTGTGATATATTTGTGAATTCAAAACGGCTTAGTCATTCTTTCAAATCAGAATGAAAAATCCAAACCAGAAATACTGATACAGTTTCTCCTTTTAAATTACAGGATTTTATACAATGTTTTTTTATACAAAGTGGTAACAGTTTCCTTGTATTTAATTAGAAATATGATAACACTCTTTTTGTTGTTGAAGAACGTACATAAGTAGACACAGCTTAATTGAATTCCTTTCCCTGCTCTTGGTTTTCCGTGTTCCAAGCTTTCCTGTTGATAAGCCTGTTGCTGCATTCATGAGAATATCGAAATGCTTCAGTCTTGGCCTAACATTCACTTCTAGCTGCATTATGGGTGTGATTTTAAAACAATTAACTGGGAGAATGGCTTTTCTTCCCACACTCGTGCTTATGGTAAGAGCACATATGTTAACTCTTTCTAGTTTTGGATGGGTGTGGGTGAGCATGATACTGCTGGCCAAATTCAGTGGATTTTTTTTTTCTTTTAAGCACAGCAAATTGATCTAACGAATATCTTCTTGTAGTTGCATACTGCTTCTGCAAGTAGAAAGAAGAGCAGCCTATCATTTTACCCAAAAAGGGAATTTTGCAGGAAAAAAAAAAAAACACCATTGTAGATCTAGAATGGAATACTATATAGTCAATAAAATGAAGCTTATAAAATGAGGTCATAGGGATGTATTTGAAAGAACAAGAAAAAAAAGTATTTTGCCATAATAGAAAAAATATACTGTAACTATATGCAGCTAGTATTGTATGATATATAATTTCTTGTCTTTTAAATATGAAACTCTGTCTCTTTAAGAATAAATATATATATATGTATACACATACATGTTGTTGTATGCTGTCAAGTTGATTCCATCTCATAGGAGACCCTATAAGACAGACTAGATCTGCCCCATATGGTTTCCAAGAATGTAATTTTTATGGGAGCATATTGTCACATCTTTCTCCCCAGGAGCCGATGTTGGTTTCAAACAGCTGACCTCTTGAAAGATAGGGTGAGAGAAAGAAAGGTAGGCAGGTAGGTAGGTAGGCAGATGATGGATGGATGGATGGACGGATGGACGGATGGACAGATGGACGGGTGGACGGGTGGACGGGTGGGGGGTAGGGGGTGGATAGATGGATGGTTGGTTGGTTGGTTGGTTGGTTGGAGGGACGGATGGATAGACGGACGGGCAGATGGATGGACAGATGAATGGATGCATGGATGGATGGATGGATGGATAGCTAGAGAGAAAAAAATTTCACAGTGATTGTTACTTATAAAAATATGTTCTTATAGTTTCAGAATTTTACCATGAAGACACCTTATTTTTCTAAGCAAAAAAAAAAAAAATGTTGAAAATTACTTTTCAAATAAAAATATATTTATCTCCACGGTCCCACTGGCAATATAAAAAAAGCAAAGCGAAATTGTCTAGTTCTCTAATTCGGAAGATATTTTAGCCTTTCAGTCATTCCAAATAACAATTCACATGCAACAAAAGAGAGAGAGATTTCCCAGGAGGCTTAGGAAAGCCTTTCTTCCCCAAGAGTTATGACTTTTAAAAATATACCACAAAATACAGGGAAGGAGGGACAATTTTCCTTGCTGTGAAATTCTCATTTTTCCCCCACATTCAGCTGTATTTTGTTGTATTATAAGAAGACACTATAAGTGAATTGATGCTATGTTTTCTTATCATCACAAAAATGAGTTGGAAAACAAAAGACTATCAATTCAATATACAGCAATTATTGGATAACACTCAGGAGCCCACAGCAGGTAAAACGAAAAGTGCGAAGATGGAAAAGCGTAAATTCGCCAGATGGTCTAAGGGCCATTTTGCTACAGGACACCAAAGCTTTTTTGCCTGTGATTTTTAAAATCACTATTATTTCCTTTGGAAGGATTTTTTTTTTTTTAATTTTGAACAAATTAACTAGTTGCACGAACGTGTACATCTTGCATTAACAAGTAAAGCTCCTAGCTTGCTTTCTCTAGTTCCCAGACAGCCACCCAAATTGAACAAGCCTCAAATCCTTGCCCTCTGTGTGTATGCTGTTTTGTTCTGTTTTTCCTTCTTGGCAAAGTGTACTCCGTGCAAATATGTCCCAATAGACTTTGTCCCTGTCTGCAACAGCTAAGGTGGCATCCTGCCCTCTTCTCTCTGCATCTGTTTTAATTCACCATCAGCTGTAAGGAAGGAAATTAGCACAGGGAGAGGGAACAATGAACACACTGTAATTTTTACAATACACTAACAGTAATATTGTGACATAGTTCAGCAGTGTAATTCAGCGCCACCAAACACTCAAGTATAGTCTTGTACAAGACCAGCATTTCAAGAGCTAACAAATGATTTAGGGCAGCCAGGGCTGGAGAACAGTAGGTACTCAATAATTAGGTGTTGAATGACCAAACAAGAGAATGAATGAATGCATGAATTAATGAAATCAGATAGTATTTGACAAAATCTAGGGGATTGTTTTTGATACATTTTGAGCAAACTCTTTAGATATCTGTTGTTAACCGGTCTTTTTTTTTTTTTTTGTATACTGTAATATATTTTATTTTAAATCATGAGTAATAAAGAAATTTGAAATGGACTAGTGGCTACAACATAGTAATAGGATCTTAAATCAGAAGAATCCCTGTAAAAGGCAGAGTACATTTTCTCAAATGCATTTTATTAAATAAAATGAAGTAAAGCATTTATAAGGTTGGTTAGAGAGGGCTCCAAATGTAAATGCCAGTAAGTTCCTGAGAAACAAAGTGCACTGCTAACTCACCCAATGTGTGCATAGTTATTTTCCAATGCAATATAACCCAAGGAATATAGCATATAGACGTTATAATGGTACATGAAAAAAAATTGTGGAATTTGTCACACTTCCAATTCTTCCTTTTTGAAGTAGGCAAGAGCTGAAACATGCAATGTAGCAAGTAAGCTCTAAAACATGTAATCTTCAAGCAAGTTCTGCACTGTATTTTTAAGTGTCATTTAAAGTATATAAATATTAACTCCCAACCACCACCGAGTTACCATAGTTTTATGCAAATAACGCGCCCCTTCTATGTTTGTTTGCCAACCTTGCCCTCCCCCATGAGGTATTTTCATAAGAGGGCTGTGCTAACTTTTTTACAGCAACATGTGAAAAATATCTCACAGAGGAGGGCACAGTTGGCAAACAAATATAGAGGGTGCATGTTATTTGCATAAAAATACAGTATATGGAGTCCCTAGATGGTACAAATGGTTAATATGCTTAGTTGCTTACAGAAAGGTTGAAGGTTTGAGTCCACCTAGAGGCACTTCAGAAGAAAGGCTTGGCAATCTACTTCCTAAATATCAGCCGTTGAAAATGTTCTGGAGCACAGTTCTTCCCTGATACACATGGAGTCGCCATGAGTTAGAATCAACTCAGTTGCAAATGGATTGGACCAAGTTATATAAATGTAGGAAAAGATAAACTAGATGTAGTGGTAGAATCAACTAGAACAACAACAACAAAAAAAAAAACTAATGAAAAAACTCTTTTATACAAATGTAAAAGAAACTTTTAAAATACATTTGAAATTTGGGTGCTTGATAATTTCATCTAAAACAGGAAAAATTTTAGGTGCACTTCTTTTAAAAAGATGCATATCCAAGGATACCTCAAGTCAGGAAAACAATGGCTTTGCTTAAATAGAAACAACGCATTACCATGTCAAATCACCCTGGCACATATATTTCATAACACACTTTTCTGGAAAATAACTTAAACCACATTAAAACACAAACTCACAAATCCCAGCTAGACTAAATCCAGCAGCAGCACCAGTAACATTGCAAAGATACCACATTTCCTGCATCATCATAAGTATGACAAATTCCACCGAGGCACTAAAGTATGGGCAGATCCCTGAGGCGTGACTAGGGTTTGGCAGGTATTGCACCAGCCCTGGTCACATGGCACCAATGAACATTTTCTATTAACCCAGTAAGGCCGGCAGTGTATCTACGGAAAATGGCTCCTATGACAAGCACTGAAATTGTGCCCTGTCCAAACATCTGACACCCCTCTTTTAGATAACTTTACCATAATATCAGCTCAAAGATACAAGTCAAGCTCCTTAATCTTTTAATTAACACGTTACTGTGCTGGAGGACGGACATTGAGCGATGCCAGGTTCATAGAAACTGCTCAGTGGCACCAGGGCTGGTGTAGTATCCTAGATATGCCACAGGACTCCCAGCTAGATGTAGGAAATAGGTGATTCCTCTCTAACCTTAAGATCATTATATAAAGATTCCCTCTCCCTTTCTTTAAAGCACATTATCCAGGCTGTAAAAATAATAATTGCTAATAGGAAACCCTGGTGGTGTAGCGGTTAAGAGCTACAGCTGCTAACCAAAAGATTCAAAGTTCTAATCCACCAGGTGCTTCTTGGAAACTCTATGAGCAGTTTTACTCTGTCCTATAGGGTCGCTATGAGTTGCAATCGACCTGATGGTAGCAGGTTTGGTTTTTTTTTTTTTTTTTAATGTAAAAATTTGTTGAAAATACCAAAAAGAAAGAAGAAAAAAATTGCCATTTGTGCTATTTCCTTTTTAAAATCCATAGGTGATCGTACTGTATATAATCTTGTATTTAGCCTATCTTTTCATTTAACAATATGTAGCATAACCCAAAATGAGAAGAAACAGCTGCAAACATTCATTAGTAATCAGTGGAGGGTCAGTGAAAAAGAAGAAAACCCTCAAGAAGATGAACTGGCTGAAACTGTGGGCTCAAACAGCAACGGTTATGAGGATGGCACAGGAGCAGGCAAAATTTTGTCCTGGAACATAGGGTTGCTATGAGTCAGAGCCTACTCCATGGCACTTAACAATAACCCATTGCCTTCAAGTCGATTCTGACTCACAGCGACCCTATAGGACAAAGTAGAACTGCCCCCATGAGGTTAAATATTCTTTGAAGACATAAGTCACAATTTACTTACCTATTCCCCCAGTCTTGAACACCTAGGTGGTTACCAGTCTTTGAAATAATATATTGTGATGAATGATAATGGAAATTTTATGTTATAATATTAAATTAAAAGCACGATATATACCCAGATGCAATATGGGTTTAATCTAATTGGTTTCAGGCATTTAGCAAGATAAGTTCTGGTTCTCTCCCTTCCTTTTTTATTATCCAAAACCTTAAATAGGCATGACTTTCAATGCCTTCCTTGATTCAACTGATCAGGTTGCTAGAAGTTACAAAGAATAGGCCCTGTGATACTTTACCAGGGGTTTCACTCAAATTCATTTTCATACACTAAGCAATTGTTAAAAATCCCACCTAACTCTTTTACCACCCAACTCATACTTTTCCCTCTTGTATATGAGAATTAAAAATAAAATATTTTCTCAAAAACTTAAATGAAACCTAGGTAATGACAGGAACACCATTCTCCCCATTTGCTAGTCTTAGAGCACTATCAAAAGGAATGGAACTTCTTAAGGACACTTCTTTTTAGGAGACGTACATTAAATCCAATTTGGGGGCAAATTAACCAGTAAGCACCATATGCACCAGCTTACAGTAAGGAAGATACGCATGGGCTTAACTGTGTTTACCTACTAGTCTGTAGTATACAATTTCACCTGTTTTTCACCACATCCTTGAGTTTTGCTCTCATGGCACCTCAGTATCTACAGGGAAGAGTGGGCTTAGAGTTGTCCCCCAGCAGCTAAATGCTCCCACTCAGCACTGACATACAGGACCTCTCTCTGCTCAGCTTCCATTGCCAAAGCAAATTACCACACCTAACCCCAAAGAGGCAGAGTTCAGTTCTCCCCTGTGTCTGATTGTGGGAGAGAACCAGATAGTGGTGAAAAGTTGTAATGCCTACCGCATGGACCTTTTAGAATTTTTCCAGAAAAAAAAAAAAAAAAAATCACCTCTACCTACCCATAGATATTGAAATTTACTTTTTCCCTTCAATGAAGAACGTCAGCTCTTCTGGTCCTACAAGCTCTCAGGCCACATTAACAAAAAAAAAAAAAAAAAAGTTGCCAAGGAGTTAATTCGAACTCATGGTGACCCCACATATGTCAGAGTAGAACTGTGTTCCATAAGGTTTTCAATGACTGGTGTTTTAGAAGTAAATCGTTAGTCCTTTCTTCTGTGGTATCTCTGGGTGGACTTGAACCTCCAACTTTTCAGTTAGCAGATGATCATGTTAAGCATTTGCACCACTGAAGGACTCCTCAGGCCACATGATTGCTCAAATACTCCAACGTCGGCTCCAAGGCTAGACTTTATGCTATGATACTGCCTTTGATAATAATGAATCAAGTCCTGGAGACATGAAGTTAGTTAGTTCATCTTGGTAGCATGTCAAGGAGGTGTGATGATGTAACAGAATTCAAACCACAATTAGACAGGTGGTGTTGGGAAGTGTACATCTTCATCTGATAGAAATTGTCCCACGTACACCTTGCACTATAAAATCAAGATAACTGCTGACTACCACCCAGCATCCTTCACCCTTTCTGTGATTCCCCGATGCATTCTTCCCTCAGGACAATGTACTTCCTCAAGGAGTGATAATAATAATTTACTAATCATAATAAGAAGTCCTGCTGGTGCAATGGATAAGCAATCAAATGCTAATCAAAAGGTTGGTGGCTCAAACCCACCCAGTAGCTCCATGGGAAAAAGACCTAGTGATCTGCTCTTGTAAAGATCACAGCCTAGGAAACCTTATGGGGCAGTTCTACTCTGTCGCATGGGGTCCCTATGAATTAAAAATTGACTCAGCAGCACCCAACAATACAACAACTAATCATAATACTGATGAAGACTTATATAGTAATATTAGATGTCAGGTACTGTTCTAAGTCCATTATATACCTTAGTCATTTAATCCTCCCCTTGACATTTTGAGATAAGTACTATTATTTTGCCCCATTCAAATGAGAAAATTGAGGCACAGAGAAGTTAAAGTGCTTGCCAAAGTCACACAGCTAGTAAGTGCAGCCAAAATTCAGGTAAAGGGAGTTGGGCACCAGGGAGCCTGGTCTCTTTCTTGGACACTTACTTTGTGCCAAGCTGCTTTACACATCTTATTTATAACTCTCAACACAAACGTGAAGCTCTATGATTTCTATTTACAGGAGCAGATGCAGATCTTGCCCAAGGCCACCGTTCATGGGCAACAGGGATTTGAATTTGGGATTGAACACAACTCCAAGCAAAGGGTTTTCCACAGAGGTGATACTTCACTGCCCTGGAACCTACAGACCAAGTTCTTGTTTCCTGTCGCATTTCTGTCAGTTTATATCAATTTGTTTCTTCCCACACAGCTTCTCTTCATTTCATTTCATTCTCTCACCCTCTTAACGAGACCATCACTTCTTTGGATCATGCGAACATCGCTTGTTTTAACCTTGCTTTGAAGACCACATTGTCTCCTTTGGATTTTCAGCTTTCCTTGGGGAAGCTATTTAATTTAGACCCTCTGCCCCACAGAAACTTGAACCCCTGAAAGCTGACACTCAGAATTCCTGTTACTAACTAGATTTTATGTCCTGAGGTTTCCTAGCAGCTTTAGTGAGCTCAATGGATTGAAGCTTCCCTTCTCCCTGGTGACATCTATCTTTGGCAACAATTTCCACTTGGCATTTAATGTGAAGGGTGGACTTCTTTTCTCTGTGGGTAACTGCATAGTGGGCCTGGACAGAGGAAAGAGCATAAAAGATGACATCCATAGGACAGAAAATCTTGGAACAGCCTCATCACAACGAAAGATGATTGCAATGACTAGGTTAATTCAGGACTTTGAGGAGCCTGTCATTAACAGGTTGATTTCCACCCATGTTTTACCTAATATGTCCTTTTCCGTGTACAAATTTGGATTATTGCCACCATTGGTAGCTTTTGATGAAATATGTAGGATAGCTGGAAGCTAAGTAGCATAATTGAATTCACAACTACTTGCTACAGGACTATAATTTAATTGGAGCATTATAATTTACTAACTACCATTACGGTGACAACAGATCCTATTAATCCTATTAATCAAAAAATGGAAATGCGTATACAACAATTTTTCTTTACTATTCACAGTAGTTTATTATTGGATGTTTATCTCTAGAGTAGAATTGATGTCATCTTTTTAGCTCCAAGGTTCAAATACCCAAAAATTAAGTCAACATCTCATACCTCCTGACTGAAGTCTTCCAATTCCTAAACGTTTCCTTTAAAGATTCACATTCACTGCACAGTTCATAGTTACCCCAAAATAGCTTCTATTTTTATAAGCCAGCAAGCACTAAGAATTATGTTTTGAGGCTCTCCTATTTACCACTTGGGTACATTGCATATGTATGGGGATTGGAAGTGGGAATGAGGAGCTCGTTGTGTGTGTTCCAATCCAAACAATGCAGGACCCCTTAAGGTCTTTCAGAAAACAACTGAGAGAATTTTTCAGGGGCTATAATTCCTGCTTTGCAGGGTAGAGACAGCAGCCCATTGAATTTTCCACTATTCATTCAGCCATGACTTTTACTGATAATATGACCTTATTTTTCTTCTTCTTGACCCTATTTATAATACCAAGTTGGTGTGGCTTGAGAACTCTTGGGTTACGTGCATTATTGTATCTGTTGTTAAAGATAAGAAAATTGGAACTTAAACAGGTCCAAAGTCATCCAGGTAGGTAGAAGCCAAGCCTAGAACCTAGCTCTATCTGATATCAGAACCACCTCCACTTTGGGGTTTCCCCAACCTAAACAAAACAGCTAATGTTTCTTAAAATGCTGCTTGAAGTCACAAGCTATTTTTCACTCTACTGGGTGACTTCCTGCCAATATCACTGATTAATGACACCAATGATGGAGGCCCACAAACAAAAATGACCAACTAGCCAAAGTCATCTGGGTATCTTCTCCCTCTAAGCGCTGTAGGCAGGGGCAAATTTCTGTTTTCTTCGCTCTAAGCCAGAGTTCTAAGGTTTGCACAGGGGAAGCACATACAATGAGAACTAACTATTTTTAGTTAATGCTCCCATATGTTAATGTTTACATAATGATGTGTCCTGACAACAAAACTACTGAGATTTGTAATGTGTTTTAGAATTATGAGCACTGGAAATACCTGTCCTTGTTTTGGTTATAAAATAAGCCTGATTTCCACGGGAATCTGCTCCAATAGCATGTTTAGAAGGAATACTTGCTTCTTTCCCAACTATCATCAAGCTTTCCCACAACTCTCTTCTACTTCCTTTCCTGACAGCCCTCAGTCTTGAAAGAGTACAGGCCACATATTTGGGGGTAAGGGTTAACATAGTTTGAACACTGCTAATCTTGATACAGTCACAACTACAGTAACATGGACAGGATGGCCATGGTTTTTTAGGCAACATGGGAAAATACACATAACCTAAGATTTCTCAAGCCACGCCAACTTGGTATTATAAATAGGGTCAGGAAGAAGAAAAATGGATTACATTATCGGTAAAAGTCATATGGCTGAATAAATCGCTAAAAATTCAATGGGCTGTTGTCCACACTCAGTAAAGCAAGAATGATAGCCCCCTGAAAAATGCTCTCAGTTTTTTTCTGGAAGACTTCAGGGGGTCCTCTCATTAAAAAAAAAAAAAAACATTGCCATCGAGTTCATTTTGACTCATAGCAACTCTACAGGACAGAGTAGAACTGCCCCACAGAGTTTCCAAGGCTGTAACCTTCACAGGAGTAGACTGCCACATCTTTCTCCCACAGGGGGTCTTACACGAGCTTTTAAATAAGTGCTCTCAGATACGTGTGTCGATGATCGTCTTCCTCTCCAGTACCAAGACTGTTTAATGATCAAGCTGTGAGGCCTACTTACACTACTGTGTGAAAGCACCACACCCTCCTCTGGGACTCACCCCCAGTGACTCTGGTTCTGGGATTCCCTAAGTCCGTGCCTGCCAAGATTTGGGAGTCAGGGCAACATAGGAAATCTGATGAGGGGCGTAATTTCAAAGATCGGTCATATAGAGCATCAGTACTTAGCTTTGCCCACCATTAAAAGAGCAGGAACCATTTCCTCTACAACCAGAAAACTGACCACATTTCAGAGCTAGTATTTCCTCTCAAAAATCCCTATTATTCCAGCTCCCTCCACCATTCACAGATATCACCACCCCAAGCCCGTGCCTTCTTGCTACACTATTTATATGTTTTATCTCTGAAGCACATCTCAAAGCATATTATTTACTCTGCCTCATTTCCTTGTCCTTCCTTCGTCACAACTCACATAATAAAAACCCTTTAGCTGTCAAGTCGATTCTGACTCATAGCGACCCTATGGGTCAGGGTAGAACTGCCCCATAGGGTTTCCAAGAAGTGCCTGATAGATTCTAACTGTTGACCTTTTGGTTAGCAACCAGGTTCTTAACAGCTGCGCAGACCAGTATATCATGTCTTCCACAGACTGCCTACGTGTGTCTATTTATCTCTGCTCCATAATTTTCACTACCTTTAATATTGGGCCCTGCTTCCTCTGGCCTAGTCTAGCCACCATCTACTGTGCCATCAAGTTCTGAGGCAGCATGTTATCCCTGGGTCCTGTACCAGGAGTAGGAACCTTTGGTCACGCTTTGTCAGTAAGCCTCCAAAGCCAGGCTAATGGGCCCTGAGGTGGCACTGACCACCTAGTCTTTATATTCACTGTGTTGCTCAGTGAGGCTATGACAGGATAGAATTGTGCACACAGGCAGTGTGCTGTCTTTTCTTCTTTCTTGCACAGGTAAACTGCTAAATCAAGATCATTTTGGAAGGCCTGGGTAGCATGGGCCAAGGTGGGGAAAAGAAGACCAGCACAACTAATAAAAGGAAGTTGGTGATACAGATATATGTCATGTTATGGAATTGAAGATGAA
Organism: Elephas maximus indicus; assembly: GCF_024166365.1. Lineage (NCBI taxonomy): Eukaryota > Metazoa > Chordata > Mammalia > Proboscidea > Elephantidae > Elephas > Elephas maximus. Next base: position 17,335,251 of record NC_064830.1, read on the forward strand.
AGTGTAGAGGGAAGATGTAGTTAAAGGAAGCAAAAATTTGACTTAAATGTTATTTCTGCTGACTTTCTGTGTGCCAATAGGCAAGTTACTTAATTTTTATGGGGCCCAGTTTCCTCATCTGAGGCATGACTGGGCTGACCCAGACGACTCTCAGGTGCCATATAGCTCTAGCGGTCTAGGACATTGAGGCCCCAAGATGATGCGCTTAGTTAGAGTAACCGCGATAAAATCAAGTCATGATTGTGGGCAGGGAAAGAGGTAATCACCTCATTCTTCAACAATGATGTATTATGAAGTACCCTGATGTTAAGGTGTTATTGAAGGATGCAGTTAGCAACATATAAAGTCACCAGAGAGAGGTAGGGGTTCAGATATTAATTTAATGTTAAACTTGATACGAATATAGACTCAAATGTAAATAAGAATTTAGTTAAAGTGAAAAGATGGCATTTCAAGTTAATAGACAATGATCCTTTAATAGGTATATTATAGCAGACCAGTTATTTGGCAAGTGGGAGAGGAATGCAGGGTGTTTTTCTCCCTTCTTACCTCAAAAATTTTCTGAAAGGATCACAGATTTAAAAATGAAAAATAGTAAAGCAAAAGAAAGGTATATGTAAAACAGGAGTAGTATTTTACAAGCATTTTTAAAAAAAGCATTAGACAGAAAAAATTTCTAAGCATATCTTAATGAAAGAAAATGCATATATTCAACATAAAATACAAGTTCTATGGATATAAATATTTAAATACAATAGTAAAACAACAATCATTATAGGACAAATGGCAAACTAGAAAAAGTATTTTCAAGGCATATGTTAATGATCAAAGAATTAATATCTGCAATATACAAAGACCTATAAGTCAGAATCGACTCGACAACAACAGGTTTCTGGTATGTTTCCACACTACACAATTCTAGGGACCTATTTATGTTGTATTCTCTGTGAAGGAAACTGTGAAATATTCCCCCTGGACTTTTCAATGTGAAAACCTAAAGATTGAGAACTTTCTTTTAGAGAAAGAAAGTCTTTAAAACATGTGTCTTATTGAGTGCTGCTATAACAGAAATGCCACTAGTGGGTAGCTCTAACAAACAGAAATTTATTTTCTCAGGTATAGGAGGCTAGAAGTACAAATTCATGCTCAAGGGGGAGGTATTCTTTCTCTGTCAGCTCTGGAGGAAGGTCCTTGTCCCTCCAGCTTGTTTCCTGATTCCTTGGAGATCTCCACGTGGCTTGTTGTCAATCTTCCTCTAGCTCTGCCTGCTGGTTTGTTTTTTTAATCTCCTATGTCTCTGAAGAGATTGACTCAAGATACACCCTACACTAATTCTTCCTCATTAACATAACAAAGACAGCCTATTCCCAAATGGGATTATAACCACAGGCATAGAGGTTAGGACTCATGACACATATTTTGGGGTGACACAATTCAATCCACAACATTCCACACTTTAGCCCCCCCAAATTCATGCCCTTGGTATATGCAAAACACATTCAGCCCTTCACATCATCACAAAAGTCTTATATCAATTCCAAGACCAAAATCTCATCCTCTGAAGCATCTAAGTCAAATATGGATGAGACTTTATACATATTTCATCCTGGGGCAAAATTCCTCTTCATCTGTGAACCTGTGAAATTTAGAATATGTTATCTGATTCCAAATTACAATGGCAGAACAGGCACAAGGTAGACATTTCCATTACAAGTGGGCAAAATTCGAGAAAAAGAAGGTATATAACAGGCACCAATAAAGCCCAAAACCAAAAGTAGAAAAAATTACATTAGCTCGCAAGGGTTGAAAATAATCCTCTGTTGTCTGAGACCATCTAGGCAACAGCCCTGCCATCTAGATTCTGGGTAATGGCCATGCTCTCAAAATTTTGGGTGGTAGCATCTCAGCCCTGGGCTTCAGCTCTGCCGTATGGGATGACAATTTTGCTATCTTGGCTTTAGAGAGTCCCATTCTAGTCCATCTGAGTGGCACCCCTCCTCCTTGGCCCTGGCAGGCCCCGTTCTTCTGCCCCTTGGGCATGGCAGCCCCACCACCTCAGCTTTGGGAGACAGCCTCATTCCCCTAGCACATCTTAATGGCAGCTTCACAATACAGAGCCGAGTTGGTAAAGATCTGACATTTTGAAACCTAGGAGGTCGTGGCCTCACCCTTTGAGATCCAGGAGACCTTGGCCCCACCCTTTGAAACTGAAAAGGCCCTGCATCCCGTGATTCTTCCAACAGTTTTGCTGAGCTCCAAGCTGATGCAGGGATGGTCCTTTTCTTTTCTTGAAGGACGTCACATGTAGCCCCTTTGACCTGTTCCCTGCCTGTGGAATTCCAAGAGACAGATAGCGTTCTCTCCTTTTGTTCTTTTTCTGTCTCCTTCAGTCTAAGCTGATGGGTTTTCTGCTGTGGTAGTTGGTTAGATTCATCAGTCACAGGCTTAATCTCTTTAACAAAAAGTTAAAAAAGTTCACATCCTTGGTGAACATTCTAGGACACATGTCCTTAGTTTGTACAACAGAATTTTCCAAATCTTTTTCTGTTTTCATTTTGCACAGTTCATTTTTAAGTCCATCTGTTTCCTTTTGCATTTTACTATAAGCAGCAAGAAGAAACCATGTGGCTTCTTTAAGATCTTCCTTAGAAATTTCCTCAGCCAGATATCCAAATTCATTACTTAGAAGTCCTACCTTCCACCAAACATTTGAACATAATTCACACAAGTTCTTTGCCACTGCATAAAAAATATTTCCATTTGCTATTGTCCAATCACTTGTTCATCATTTTCTTTTAAAGCCTCACCAGAAGCACATTTAATGTTCACATTTTCTAGCAACATTCTGTTGCTGGTGCCATATGTATTCTCTGAGACAATTGAAACTTTCTCTAGAGCTCCTTCTGAACCCTCACCAGAAATGTCTTTGACCTCCGTAAATCTATCAGCAGTCTTTTCAAGGCAATCTAGGCTTTACTATTAGGCACCTTAAAATCCTTCCAGCCTCTGCCCATTAACCAAGTCCAAAACTATTTCCACGTTTTAGGTATCTTTTAGAGCAGCATCCCACTCTTCCAGTATCAAATTCTGCCTTATTTATCTAATGGTGCTATAACAGAAATACCACAAGTGGGTGGCTTTAACAAACAGAAACTTATTTTTTTCACAGTTTAGGAGGCTAGAAGTCTGAATTCAGGGCCAAGCTCTAAAGAAGGCTTTCTCTTTCTCTCTCTGGCAGTTCTGGAGGAAGGTCTTTGTCCTTTCAGCTTGTTTCCAGATTTCTTGGAGATCTCCATGTGGCTTGGCATCCATCTTCCCCCATCTCCGATTGCTTGTTAGCTTATTTAATCTCTTTTATTTTTCAAAAGAGATTGACTCAAAATATACCCTACACAAATCCTGCCTCATTAATATAACAAAGACAGCCCATTTCCAAATGGGATTATAACCACAGGCACAGAGGTTAGGATTTACAACAAATATTTTTTTTGGGTCATGATTCAATCCATAACATGTCTGTGCAGAAAGATGAGGTTGCTCTCTAGAGAAGTCCAAATGGACTGTAGTAAAGTCAGTGTGCCATATTTAAGAAATCAACAGAAATTTGGAGGAGGAGGTTGAAAGCTGTGAGCAAGAGAAGAGAGATGAAGAGATTGAAGAAGAGAGGGCTATCAAAGCTTATGGGACACAGCTCAAGCAGTGCAAAGTGGGAAATTTATAGCATTAAAAAGTTATAATTTTTATAAGTTTATTAATTTTATAAAAATTAAATTTATAGCATTTAATTTCTACATTAGAAAGAAATTAAATGTCTCAAATCAATAATCAAAGCTCCCATTTTAACTTAGAAAGAGAACAAGAAATGCCCAAGGCAAGCTAATGAAGGAAATAATGAAGAGAAGAAATTAGTGAAATTGAAAACAGAAAAACAATGAAGTCAGTGTGAGAAAGTACTGGTTCTTTGAAAATATCAATAAAATTTATATGTTTCTAGCAAGTCTAAGAAAAAAAAGAGACAGGTCACAAATTACCAACATCAGTAATGAAATTGGGGCTATCACTACAGATTGTAAAGACATTGATAGGAAATTAAGAAGAAAAAATGAAATAGGTGTAAATCTAAAAAAAAAGCTCTAACCTTTCACCATACTTATTCAATCTGTATACTGAGCAAATTATCAGAGAAGCTGGACTTCTAGGAATATTTGCTCAGCATACAGACATGAAGAAGAATGTGGCATCAGGATTGGTGAAAGACTAATCAACAGTCTGAGATATGCAGATGACACAACTTTGCTGAACATGAAGAGGACTTGAAGCACTTATTGATGAAGCAAAGACTACAGTCTTCAATATAGGTTACTCCTTACCATAAAGAAAACAAAAATCCTCACAACTGGACCAATAAATAACATCAAGCTAAACCAAGAAAATATTGAACTTGTCAAAGATTTCATTTTACTTGGATCCGCAATCAGCCCCCATGAACGTAACAGTCAAGAAATCAAACAATATATTGCATTGGGTAAGTCTGCTGCAAAAGGTCTGTTTAAACTGTTAAAAAAGCAAAGATGTCACTTTGAGGACTAAGGTGCACCTGATCCAAGCCATGTATTTTCAGTTGCCTTAAAAAAAAAAAAGAAAAAAAAAATTTTTTTTTTATATGCATGCAAAAGCTGGACAATGAATAAGGAAGACCAAAGAATTGATCTCTTCGAATTATGGTGTTGACTAAGAATACTGAATATACCACGGACCACCAGAAGAAAAAACAAATATGTCACAGAAGAAATACATCCAGAATACTTCTTAGAAAGGAGTATGACAAGAAAAAAAAATGACAAGACTTCATCTTAAATACTTTGGATATGTTATCGGGACGGACCAGTCCCTGGAGAAGGACATCATGCTTGGTAAAGTAGAGGGTCATGGAAAAACAGGAAAGCCCTGGCTGAGATGTTTTGATACAGTGACTGCAACAATGGGCTCAAACATAGCAATGGTTATGAGGATGGCACAGGACCAGTCAGTGTTGCATCTGTTGTACATATGGTCACTGTGAGTCAGAACACAACAACAACAACAAATCTAACAAAACACATACAAGACTTGTATGCTGAAGCTACAAAATGCTAATATAATAAAAGAATATGTAAATAAATAGAGAAATACCATGTTCATGTATAAGAAGACATAACAAATTACTATAGATATTTAATACAAATCCTTTCAAACTCTTAGTGTGATTTTTTTGTAAATATACAAGAGTATGTTAAACTTTACATAAAAAGGCAAAAGAACTAGAGTATACAAAACATTTTTTTAAAAAAGGAAGAATAAAGTGTTAAGTATCAAGCTATCCAATTTCAAGACTTATATAGCTATAGTAAACCCTGGTGGTGTAGAGGTTAAGAGCTATAGCTGTTAACCAAAAGGTTGGCAGTTCAAATCCACCAGGCACTCCTTGGAAACCATATGGGGCAGTTCTACTCTGTTCTATAGTGTCATTACGAGTCGAAATCGACTCAATGGCAGAGTTTGCTTTTGTTTATATATATATATATATATATATAATCAAGACCCTGTGGTATTGGTGGGGAAAGAGACATAGATGTCTGGGATAGAATACAGTAGAATAGGTCTACACATACAATCTTCATTTTTGGTGTATTCCATTTTTGTAATTTTACCTACTCACTAAAATTTATTTGTAACCCCAAAATCAATACTTGTAGTGTTTTCATAGTCACTCATGGACATGCTATATAGGCAAATACAAATCTGAAGTTAAGAACAGAAGGAAAAAGGAGAAAATGAGGCTTAATTCTGCCTGTTGACTACAAAAGGGAAGAAACCTGTCTCCTCTTTTCTTACAGTATTTAATTTAGAAAACTTGTAAGTTCTGTCTCTGATTCTTTGAAATGTATGCAAACCTTTTTAAAGGCTAAATAAGCTACTTGCCAATTTTACAACCCAGGAAGTTTCCTCAAGAACCTGGAAGCTATCTTTGTGAAATGTAATCAATCAAGGAATATAGTACCCCTCTCTCCCTTGCTCCTGGGAGGATAGGAACCTAACTTCGACTGGCACTTGGCTCCAAGTTGAAAACCTATCTCTGATCATAAAGATATGAGATATTCATTTTCTTCCTTGGATAACAGCAATTAGCAAACACAGGTGGCTATCCCAATTACTAGGTGAACACAGGATGAACTATGTATGACAAATGGAACTGTCAAGTCCTCTTACTTGAGGACTAGCTATCATTTATCTTGAGAGTATATATGAAATGGGTTGCATATGCTCGGTTATATAAAAGGATAAAATTTCTTTATGTATGTGCAATCTCTTTGTGGACTGCCTGTGATGCATATCACATTCTTGTTTAATGTTTATTCAGTAATAAAACTGCCTTACTTCCTTCTACGTTCATGGAGAGTTTTCCTGGGTCTGCAGGATATTTTAATTATGCATCCCCAACAATACACGGATGTGGAGTGGCAAAATTCTGATTCATCCGATGTACACATTCCCAGCTGAGATGAAGATGAAGCTCTGTCTTCTTGTTTCAGTTCTCATAATTCAAAAAAGTGTCATATTTTTTGGTCTATTTAGTAACACTTTTTTTTCTTTTTGTGCTTCTCGATGGTGATTTTGCTACTAAAGACAGCCCCCAAGCATAGTGTTGAAGTGCTCTCTAGTGTTCCTAAATGCAAGAAAGCATATTTTTAAATGTAGAACTCCACAAAATAGAAAACACAGAATGAATAAAACTAAAAACAGGGTTTTTTTAAATATTAATAAAATTGATGAATCTCTAGTCAGACTGATCAGAAAATAAAGAGCGCATAATACCAGTGTCAGAAATGAAAAAGGTAATGTCACTATAGGTACTTCAGATATGGAAAAGACAAAAGGAAATATCACAAGTAACTTTGTGACAACAACTTTGCCTACCTAGATGGAACAGGCAAATTTCTTAAAAAGATACTAGGTTATGAATGCTGACATGAAAGAAACAGAATATTAGAAACCTATGTTTGAAGCCCTCTAATTGAAAAACCCTCTATTTAAATTTTTTTTTTTTTTTTTAAACTGTAGTATTTGCAGTTGAAAGATTTTCCTGCAAAAGAAACATCAGGCTCCAACAACTTTACTGGCAAATTCTATCAAGCTTTCAATGAACAAATAATACCAATTCTATATGTACTCTTACACAAAAGAGGAAGGAGCAGTTCCCAACTTATTTTATGAGGCCAGCATTATATTACCATCATACCAAAAACAGAATTATATAAAAAAAGAAACTATACATAAATATGCCCATAACCATAGAAACAAAAATCTTTAAGAAATTTTTTAACAAATTAAATCATTATTAAACGGGGTCCATCCCAAAATGTTATGTTGGTTAACTTTTGAAAATTTAAAAAATTTGAAAACCAATCAGTAAAATTCACCAAATTAACAGAATTAAAACAAAAGTCATCTCAGTAGATAAAGCAAATACACTTGACAAATCTCAACACACATTCAGAATTAAAACTCTCAGTAAACTAAAAATAGAAGGAAACTTTCACAACTTAATAAAAGGTATCTATGAAAAACTTAGTTAACATCATATTTTATGGTAAAACACTGTATGCTGCCCCCAACATTGGGAATTAGACAAGAATATCCATTCCACTACTTCTATTCTGCATCATATTTGAAGTTCTAGCCAGTGCAACGTAGCAAGAAAAAGAAATAAAAAGCATAGAGAACTGAAAGGAAAAAATGAAACTATCTGCAGATGGCATAATTGTCTATGTTAAAAAAAAAAAACTAAAGAAATCAAAAAACAATATGCTACTACAACTAATAAGGGACTTTAGAAAATTCAATATACAAAATTCTATTGTGTTTCTATATACAAGCAACAAACATTTGAAAAAGCATAAAACTATGAAAATGAAATACTATGGCATACATACATACAGCAAAACAGATTCAACACTGAATTAAAACCACAAAACTGGTTCAAGACTGTAACTTAAAACTACAAAACAGACTTCTGGTTAACATGGTGCTACAGACGGAAGTACCATGCCATCCCTCCACAGCAAAGACCCAAAAAACTAAGTTAGACAGAGGCAAATGTCAATCCTGGAACCCGAAACGTCAAATGGAGAGATAAAGAACTCAGCCAAGCACCTAATGGAATAAGAAACTAACAGAAAACAGAGAGCAAGGAGAGATACGTACAGAGGTCCACTATCAGCTAACACAGCATGGATTCACCATCTTGGACTCCTTTTGGGGACTGGTAGACAGGTAGTACAGGAAAGCAGCTTCTCGGGGCTCCCAGCAGGAGAGAGAACACCCAGTAACCAGCGATATATGCTTTCCCAACCCCAATCCTTCGCCACCCTGCTCAACCTCCCCCACTTCATAGCTGACTGCAGTCGCTTGGCCAGCTGGGAAGTGCATGGTCCATGCCACTTGGATTTGCCCATACAAATTGGAGATTGGTGGACAGGGAATATGGGACAGCAGCTTCAGGGAGCTCCCAGGAGGAGACAAAGCACCCAGTAACCAGTGATATACACTTTCCCAACCCCCCATTCTCCCCCTGCTGCTTGGCCTCCTCTGCTTCCTGCCAGCTGCAGCCTCTTGGCCAGGGGACACTGGCTTCTGCCACTTGCCATTTGGATTCACCCACCCACACTGACTGGCTCCTGGAGTGCCATTTGTTTGTTGGTGGTGTTGCTTTTTTCCACTTCTTTTGGTTTCTTTGATGCCTTTCACCACCTCCCCCTCCTTTTCCTCTAACACCTGGCTCCATGTGCCATCTTTATTACTTCTTGAAAGGCTGTGAAATGCCGCTTGACTGGGGAATTTCGCTCCCCGCCCCCCCCCCCCCAGCCTGCGCTGCCACGTTGGTGGGATTCCTGGGGCTTTTATTTATTTATTGCCTTGTTTAGTTTTGTTTGTTTTCTTTTTCTTTTCCTGGCTTTGGAGCTCCTTCAAGCTGGTTTGTATCTCACGACTTGGGAGCCACTTCCCTGGTCAGCGAAATCATGTAGATGGGAACTCTGGGAGCATTTCTTTTTTCTTTTTTTCCTTTTTGTCTTTCCTCATTTCTCAGTTTCTCATTTCTCTATATTACCTTCTTTCCTGTCTCCTGAATACCTGGAGCTGTGTAACATCTCTACCCTTTCTAGCCAGGCTGTACTGCTGTGGCCTGAGACCACTTCCTCAGTCTTCATAGTTGCACCAGATGGCTTCACTGGAGAATTCTACCAAACATTCAGAGAAGAGCTTACACCAGTACTACTCAAACCATTTCAGAAAATTGAAAAAGAAGAAATACTTCCAAATTCATTCTATAAAGCCAGCATAACCTGATACCAAAACCAGGCAAAGACACCATAACAAAAGAAAATTACAAAACAATATCTGTTATGAATATAGATGCAAAAATTCTCAACAAAATTCTAGCCAATAGAATTCAGCATCATATCAAAAATTTAATACACCACAACCAAGTAGGATTCATACCAGGTATGCAAGAATGGATCAACATCAGAAAATCAATCAACATAATCCACCACATAACTAAAAGGAAAGAAAAGAATCACATGATCATCTCAATCGATGCAGAAAAGGCATTCAACAAAGTCCAACACCCATTTTTAATAAAAACTCTCAATAAAATAAGTATAGAAGGGAAATGCCTCCATATAATAAAGGGCACCTATGCAAAACCAACAGCCAACATCATTCTTAATGTAGAAAGGCTGAAAACATTCCCCTTGGGAACAGGAACAAGACAAGAATACACTTTATTACCACTTCTATTTAACACTGTGTTGGAAGTCCTGGCTAGAGCAATAAGGCAAGAAAAAGAAATAAAGAGCATCTGAATTGGTAATGAAGAAGTTAAACTGTCCCTATTTGCAGATGATATGAGACTATACATAGAAAACCCAAAAGACAACAAGGGACAACTACCAGAACAAATAGAAAGACTCAGCAGATAAGCAGAATAAAAGATAAACATACAAAAATCAGTTGGATTCCTATACCCCAATAAAGAGAATGATGAAAAGGAAATATGGAAACAATACCATTTGTAATAGCCCCTAAAAAAAAAAAAAAAAAACTTAGGAATAAATTTAATCAGGAATGTAAAAGACCTATACAAAGAAAACTACAAAACACTACTGCAAGAAACCAAAAGAGATCTCCATAAATGGAAAAACATACAACACTCGTGAATAGGTAGACTTACATTGTGAAAATGACAATTCTACCCAAAGCGATTTACAAATACAATGCAGTCCCAATCCAAATACCAACAACATTCTTTAAAGAGATGGAAAAACTTATCATTAACGTACTATGGATAGAGAAGAAGCCATGGGTAAGTAAAGCACTACTGAAGAAGAAAAATAAAGTAGGCGGACTTGCACTACCTGACCTCAGAATCTACTATACAGCTACGATAGTCAAAACAGCCTGATACAGGTACAATGACAGATAAATTGACCAATAGAACACAATTGAGAACCCATACATAAATCCATCCACCCATGGTCACCTGATCTTCAACAAGGGCCCAAAGTTTATCAAATAGGGAAAAGACAGTCTTTTTAACACATGGTGCTGGCAAAACTGGATGTCCATCTGCAAAAAACAGAAACAGGACCTATACCTCACACCATACACAAAAAAGAATTCAAAATGGATCAAACACATAAATATAAAACCAAAAACTATAAAGTTCATAGAAGACAAAATAGCATCAACTCTAGGAGCCCAAACACACAGCATTAACAGGATAAAAACCATAACAACATACAAACTTCAGAAGATAACCTAGATAACTGGAATCTTCTAAAACTTAAACACTTATGCTCATCAAAAGACTTCACCAAAAAGGGAAAAAGAGAACCTACAGACTGGGAAAAAAAAATTGGCTATTACAAATCACACAAAGGTCTAATCTCTAAAATCTACAGGAAAATCCAACACCTCTACAACAAAAAGACAAATAATCTAATTAAAAAATGGGCAAAGGGAATGAACAGACACTTCACCAAACAAGGCATTCAAGCAGCCAACAGACACATGAGGAAATGCTCAAGATCACTAGCCATTAGAGAAATGCAAATCAAAACCACAATGAGATACCATCTCACCCTAGCATTACTGGCACGAATCAAAAAACCAGAGAATAACAATTGTTGGAGAGGCTTCATGGACATCAGACCTCTTATGCACTGCTGGTGGGAATGCAAAATGATACAACCATCTTGGAAAACAATATGGTGTTTCCTTAGAAAACTAAAAATAGTTTTCTAAGGAAACACCCCACTCCTAGGAATATATCCTAGAGAAATAAGACTCATCACACAAATAGACATATGCACACCCATGTTCATTGCAGCATTGTTCACAATAGCAAAAACATGGAAATAACCTAGAGGCCCATCAACAGTTGAATGGATAAACAAACCGGCAATCCCACTCCTAGGAATATATCCTAGAGAAATAAGACTCATCACACAAATAGACATATGCACACCCATGTTCATTGCAGCATTGTTCACAATAGCAAAAACATGGAAATAACCTAGAGGCCCATCAACAGTTGAATGGATAAACAAACCGTGGTACATACACACAATGGAGTCATTATGCAACGATAAAGAACAATGATGAATCTGCTAAGTATCTTATGGATGAATCTGGAGGGCATTATGCTGAGTGAAATAAGTCAACCACAAAAGGACAAATATTATATGAGAATACTGCTGTAAAAACACATGAAAAGGTTTACACACAAAAAGGAACGATATTTAATGATTATGATGGAGGGGAGGGGTGAGGATGGAAAAATACTAAATAGACAATAGATAAGTGTAACTCTGGTGAAGGGTAAGACAGTACAAAATACTGGGGAATCCCACACAACTTGTCCAAGGCAAGGTCATGGAACCTCCATAGACCCATCCAAACTCCCTGAGGGACAGAATTGCTGGGCTGAGGACTATGGGGACCATAGTCTCAGGGAACATCCAGCTCAATTGGCACAACATAGTTTATAAAGAAAATGTCCTACATTCTACTTTGGTGAGTAGCATCTGGAGTCTTAAAAGCCTGTGAGCGACCATCTAAGATACTCCACTGGTCTCACCCCAACCAAGGGACAAGGAATGAAACTAAAGACACAAGGGAAAGATGAGTCCAAAGGACTAATGGACCACATCTACAAGGGCCTCTACTAGACTGAGTCCAGTACAACTAGATGGTGGCTGGCTACCACCACTGACTGTTCTGACAGACATCACAATAGAAGGTCCTAGACAGAGCTGGAGAAAAATGCACAACAAAATTCTAACTTAAAAAAAGACCAGACTTACTGGCCCAACAGGCTGGAGAGACCTGGAGAGTACAGCCCCTGATACCATTTTAGCTCAGTAATGAAGTCATTCCTGAGGTTCACCCTTCAGCCAAAGATAAGACTAAAGGGGCACACCAGCCCAGGGACAGGGACTAGAAGGCAGAAGGGGACAGGAAAACTGGTAAAAGGTCGAGAGGGGGGAGTGTTGACATGTCATGGGGTTGTTAACCAATGTCATAAAACAATATGTGTACTAACTGTTTAATGAGAAACTAGTTTTCTCTGTAAAACTTCATCGAAAGTACAAAAAAAAAAATCAGAAAGAATGTGGAAAAAAAAACTGCAAAACATTGCTGAGATAAAATAAAGAACCCTAAAAAATGGATAGCTGTACCATGATTATGCATTGGATGACTCAATATATATTATATATTAACTTGCCAAATTGATCTATCAATTCAGTGCAGTACCAATCCAAATTTCAACAGTCTTCCTTGTATAAATCAGCAATAATTTTTTTTTTTTTAATGCAGAGGGCCTAGACTAGCCAAAACTATTTACATTTTCTGAATTTAAGTCTTAATATATTAATAAACATTGTGTGATATTAGAGTAAATATAGATATATAGACCAATGGAATGGCATAGAGAGTCCAGACATGGATCAACACTTAAAATCATTTCAACAAAAGTGTGAAGGTAATAACATGAGGGGAATACAGTCTTTCCAAAGTAATATGGTGCTGCAACAATTTAACTGAATAACTGTACGAAATATATGTACATGTGTGCATGTATTAACATCCTTTATCTTACATCGCACCCAAAAATTAACTAAAAAATGATTGTAGCCCTAAACCACCAATTAGATAGTAGACATTCGTTAACTTTGGTGAAGGGAAAGGCAATATATCATATGGAGAAAGTCAGCACAACATAACCAAGGTAAAGAAAGACACTGAGAGGTACATAAGAATAAAAGACAACAACAGGTGGCACAGAGGTTAAGAGCCTGACTTCTAACCAAAAAGGTTGGCAGTTCGAATCCACCACCAGCTTCTTGGAAACGCTACCTGGCAGTTCTACTCTGTTCTATAGAGTTGCTATGAGTCGCAATCAACTCAATGGCAACAGGTTTGGTTGTATTTTTTTTACGCTAAATACTACAATATATACGACCCCGCAACAGTAGTAACAACAAACAATAATTTACAAGTGGATACATAGGCAGATATGTATGCTGTAGAGGTATGGGAGGGCGTATGGGAGTATGCCACATGCATATATATAGACTAAGTTGTGGATATTTCTACATACATATTCGTATGTGTTGCATATATACAATGGAGCACAGAGGGATCACAGTTAGGGAAATTTATTAGATATAACCAAACACTTCTCAGGGACTAAATTACTGAGTTTGAGGGCTGGGGACCATAGTCTCAGGGGACATCTAAGTCAATTGGCATGACATAAAGTCAATGTCCTACATCCTACTTTGGTGAGTAGCATCTGTGGTTTTAAAAACTTGTGAGCATCCATCTAAGGTAACATCTATTTGTCTCATTCCAGCCAGAGCAGAGGAGAATGAAAAAAACCAAAGACACAAGGAATATATTAGTCCAAAGGACTAGTGGTACACACAAACCATAGCCTCGACTAGCCTGAGACCAGAAGAACAAGATGGTGCCCAGCTACCACTACCATTCGCTCTGACCAGGATCACAATAGATGATCCCAGACACAGCAGGAGAAAAATGTAGAACAAAATCCAAATTCATAAAAAAGACCAGACTTATTAGTCTGATAGAGATTGAAGAAATGCCTGAGACTATGGCCCTTAATTACCCTTCTAACTTGGATCTGAAGCCACTCCCAGAGATCACCTTTCAGTCAAAAAACATACCCAAAAACCAAACCCAATGCTGTCAAGTTGAGTCCGACTCATAGTGACCCTATACAACAGAGTAGAACTGCCCCATAGAGTTTCCAAGGAGCGCCTGGTGATTCGAACTGCAGACCCTTTGGTTAGCAGCCGTACCACTTAACCACTACACCACCAGGGTTTCCAAATAACATACAGGCTTATAAAATAAACAATATCACCCATGAGGAAAGTGCTCCTTAGAAAAATAAACTATATGAGACCAAAAGGGCAACATTTGCCCAAAAGCAAAGATGAGAAGACAGGAAGGGGCAGGAAAACCAGACAAATGGAAGTGGGGAACTCAGGGTGAAAATGGGGAGAGTGCTTACACATTGAAGGGATTGCAACTAATGTCATGGAAACTCTGTGTATAAATTATAGAATGGGAAACTGATTTCCTCCATAAATTTTCACCTAAAGCACAGAAGTTATAGCTTCAGAAATTTAGGCTTGCTCAGTTTACTAACTTATGCTGTAACGCAACACCACTTCTTAAGTGTCCACAATGTTCAAGACACTATACTAGGCATTATGGAGAAATCACAAAATCGTAGAATGATGAAGAGATATGGAAACTAAATGACTATCTAGTCCAACTTCCTGATCTTAGATAAGAAAATTACACCAAAAAAATAACCAATATAAAGAGAGACACAGCAGTGTTTAAAATGCTATCTCCCTGTTATTTCATCCACAAGCGAGACATAATTTCATATACAGGACTGGGGCATTATCTCTCCTGCACAGACTCGCCCAAAGGAATAATTTGATTGAAGGGAGCTAGGTACTTGTTATTTCAAGGGGAGGGACAATGTTCAGTGAGCATTGTCCAATTTAGTTTAGATATATGGCATCCCAGATGAACTTAACTTTCCAGGCTGATTATGCATTTTCTTCTTTACCACAATGTATCGGTGGTGGTGGAGGTGGTTGACTCCCATAGGTACTTACCTGCATTTTGCTTCTCTACGATAGCTTATATTCTTGTTTCCATAAATTGTCTAAAACCCTATCTTCCTAAATGAGCCTGTATCAATACAGAATAAAACACAGACCGTGATCTTGAATAGGAGATAGACCAGACTTAAATGTTCTCTTGGGCTACGGTTTCAACTAGAGTAGTTAGCACTAATGTATGGTTCATTATGTGATAGATAAGGAGCTTTGGTGATGAAGTGGCTAAGGCTCAGCTGCTAACTGAAAGATCGGTTGTTCGAACCCACCAGCTGTTTCACGGGAGAAAGACGTGGCGGTCTTCTTTTGTAAAGATTACAGCCTTGGGAACTCTAAGAGGCAGTTCCGCTCTGTCCTATAGGGTCTCTATGAGTCAAAATCAGCTCCATAGCAATGGGTTTGGTTCTTGTATGTCATACCAAAACCTGTTGCCATCGAGCTGGTTCCTACTCAGAGTGACCCTATAGGACAGGGTAGAACTGCCCCATAGTGTTTGCAAGGAGTGGCTGGTACATTCGAACTGCCAACCTTTTGGTTAGCAGCTGTACGTAGCCATAGCTCTTAACCATCGTACCGCCAGGGCTCCTCTGTATGTGATAAAAAAAAAAAAAAATTTTTTTTTTTTTTTAGATAATGCCAACTCGCCCTGCCGTGAGCTTGTACCACTTTATGTTTACATCAGTAGTTTACACGTACTGATTTCCTCACGCACTTGCCAGCTCCCTGTGCTTTTGTTTTTGTTTTTTATTTCTGCAGTTCTGATTTTGAACAATAGTAATGTTCTTCTAATTTTTATTTCTTTAATTGCATGCAAAGTTGATCATCTTTTCTACCTCAACGATCTTCTTCTTATTTTTGTATGCCTGTCTTTAACGTCCTTTACCCATTTTTCACCTGGGATTTTATCTTCTCTAATTGGTTTGTAACTCATAATGTATTAAAGAAATTATCCCTTTTTATCATATAAGCCACAAATAGTTTTTTTTTTTTTAGTTTACTATTTGCCTTCGATTCTCTTTACATGCTTTTGCCATAAAGAAATTTTAGTTTTATATACCAAAATGGATTAATTTACTTTACTTCTGGTTTCTGGATTAGAAAGGCCTTCACCATTTCAAGATCATGAAATTTCATTCAAGTTTTCTTTCAGGACTTTTAAAGTTTTACTTTATCATTAAAATCTTTGATCCCATTAAATTTATGTTGGATTTAAGGAGTAAGGTTCAATTCCAATGACAGTGGTTAAGTGTTCCGGATCAGCAGTTCCAACCCACCAGCCACTCCCTGGAAACCCTATGGGGCAGTTCTACTCTGTCCTATAGGGTCGCTATAAGTTGGAATCAACTCGATGGTAATGGCTTTGGGTTGGTTTGGTATGTTCAACATGGCTAATGAGATGTCTAAACAACATTTAGCTTTCATGGCCCACGCTAGTCCTCTCCCATAGTTTTTTTTTTTTTAAGAATTTTCTTGATTGTTTTTTATGTCATTTGTTTTCATATTTAATATTTATTTATGCTAGTTTTAAGAGCTATACATTTTCCTCTGAGCTTTGCCATAACTGCGTATGGAAGAATTTTAAGCTTAGCGTTTGTTCCCTGTACGTATTTTCACTCATGCCCTTTATTGTGGTGATTTTATAGTCTGGGTTTGATAATTTGGCATTGGAAGGCCTTGTATTCTGTTCTGCTGTTCATTGTTTCTTCTGCTTCTTGTCAGTGCCTCGTTCCTTTGTTTTTCAGATATTTTTACTATAATCCGCTCATTTTTTTCTTGGGCTTTTACACGTGGGACCTTTTAAGGACTAGAAAGAAGTTGGATTCCTCCATAAAGAATTTGTACTTGATTCTACGAATGCCTCAAGACACTGTTAGTCAAGGATCTCCCTAATTTAAATTCCTGGCTTGACTTCTTTTGGACCACCCTGGTGGAATGAATTAGGGCCGCAAACCTAAGTGAAGGCTGGTTTGTGGTTCTTAGTTTATAGCAGTGAGTCTCCTCTCCCCCCCATTCAGGTCCTACATTTAAGCAAGGTAATTTTTCTTGAACTCTGAGGGGTGTACATGTTAGTGGGGTGGTGGGAAGTGGTGGTGTACTTTTGTTTGATCCTTATACATTTGAACGAATGGACCTTTAAGGGTCCTGGGTTTGTGAAAGAAGAAATCCTATTATATTACCCATCTTAGATGGAGCCAGGTTTTGTCTCTTAATCTCATTGCCCCATGATATAAAAACTGTAGCTCAGATTCACCAAGTTCTACACAGACCCTCAGGGAAAAACCCCACCCCAGGTCTTGCTTTACCTAAGTTCTCTCCCTACTGGTTTTCTAGCCTTAAAAAAATACGTTACTTTCTTACCTGCTCATCAATGCACTTAATAGGATGTTTTCTTTAACAGTTTTAGTTAGGATACTTCATTATTTTTAAAAAGAGGGTCAGTCTAGGTACTCAGCCTACCGGATTATCAGAAAAGAAGCCTGACATAGTATTTCCATAAGGATTAGTTTCTAAATATTCTGCCAATTCAGGTATGTGCTTTTTGGTTTTTTCTGGGATTTATTTTCCACTGGATTCTTTTGTCATTTATCATTCTAGTGCAATAACAGAAAACCATACTTCAGTGCCTTAAACAGATATGACTGTAATTTTGTCTTACATAGGCAGCCCGGGGCTGCCTTGTCAGGACCAAGCACCTTTCCGTTCTTTTACTAAACCGTCCTTAATGTGTGGGCCTTTGGCCTCATGTTTTTCACCTCATGATCACAAGGTGGCTGCTCCCCTAAGGATGTCACATTTGCTGTCCAACCAGGAAGTAGGAAAAGAACAGTAACAGGTAGTGCTGTATCAGGGAAGCAAAAGATTTTCCAGAGTCCTCAGCTTATGTATTACTGGCTGGAATTGAATCATATGGGCACGCTAACTGAAACAGTCTGAGTATTTTCATCTGGAAACATTGCCATACGAATAGGCAGAAGGAACAGTGAATATTGGGTAGGTCAATAGCAATGTCTACCACAGTTGTTGATTTCTTGTCTTTATACCATTGTCATCAGGTAATACCTGAGCTGTTTCTACTTTCAGAACTTTGTTGGTTTCCTTTGTCCTACCATCTGATCAATCAATACATACCAAATTACACCCCGTGTGATTATTATCAGGCTCTCTATATTTTAAATTGTTTTTGTTTATTTGATATCACCATGAGCTAAGAAAGTTATTAGTTTCCTTGTACTATTGTGTTTCCATCAGATTATTTTTTTATTTCCTGTTTTTATGATTTTTTTCCATATTTGGCACATTAGCATTCATAATAAATCTTCATCGTGGATTCTAATCTTTATTATTACAGTCAGCCCTCCATATCCATGGGCACTGCATCTGTGGATTCAACCAACCACGGATCAAATATTTTCAAAGGGGGAAAAAAAAAGTTCCAAAAAGCAAAACTTGAACTTGCTGCACCAAGCGCTACTCCGAATCCACACAAAATGATGTGTAGGCATACCCTGCTGTAGCCTCCCGCCATTTCACAGATCCTCGGTCTCTCTCCAGCGTTTGTTGTTTGAGTATTGTTTGCCTCCTATCTGGTCATTATTCCCTAAACAATACAGTATAACAACTATTTACATAGCATTTATATTATGTTAGGTATTATAAGTAACCTATAGATGATCTAAAGTATACTAGGTTATATGCAAATATCATGCAGTGGTGTTTTCCACGCCTCATATGCATGTGAAAGCTGGACAATGAATAAGGAAGACTGAAGAAGAATTGATGCCTTTGAATTATGGCGTTGGCAAAGAATATCGAATATACCATGGACTGCCAGAGGAACGAATAAATCTGTCTTGGAAGAAGTATAACCAGAATGTTCATTAGAAGCAAGGATGGCAAGACTTCATCTAACATACTTTAGACATGACATCAGGAGAGACCAGTCCCTGGAGAAGGACATCACACTTGGTAAAGCAAAGGGTCATAGAAAAAGAGGAAGATCTTCTCAACAAGATGGCCTGACACAGTGGCTGCAGCAATGGGCTCAAGCATAACAATGATTGTGGGGATGGTGCAGGACCAGGCAATATTTTGTTCTGTTGTACATAGGGTCCCTGTGAGTCGAAACCAACTGGACAACACCTAACAACAAAACAACATACCATTTTATGTAAGGTACGTAAGCATCTGTGGATTGTGGTATTCTAGGGATGTCCTGGAATCAGTCTCCTGGGGATACCAAGGAATAAGTACATAGTGTTTATCTTTATTTATTTATTTATTTTTTTGGTTTTTATTAAACCTTGCTGGGTAGTCATTTTACTAACATTTTATTTTTCTTTGCATTCCTTGATACATCATCACTGGTTCTATTACAGTTATTCTTTTTGTGTCTCTCTGAATGTTCCTTAAATAGGTGATTTACGGCCGGGGCCAAGATGGCGGACTAGGTGGACGCTACCGCGGATCCCTCTTGCAACAAAGACTCGGAAAAACAAGGGAATCGATCACATACATAACAATCTACGAACTCTGAACAACAAGCACAGACTTAGAGACGGAAAACGAACAAATACGGGCAGACAGCGACTGTTTTCAGAACTAGGAGCCAGCGCACCAGGCAGGTGACCTTCGGAGCTCGATCTGGGGCAGAGCCCAGGGGGGCAGACGGCACAGAAAGGGGGCCCACCCCTTCCCCCCCCGAACCCATCCCGGGAGGAAGTCTAGCAGGTTGGCGCGGGCGGCGTAGGGGCGCAGCCGGAGGGAGAAGCACCCGGGAGGCAGTGACTGATCTGGGAGGGGGGAGAACAGCGTCCCAGCTGGGGTGCCGTCCCGCCGGGAGTTAGGCGAGAAGCCGACGGGGCGCGAGCGGGGGGGGGGTCAACTATATTTCCCTAAAGTGACCCCAGGGCGGGGCCCACACGTTCGTGCGGGAGGACGCACACCCAGTCCGCGCGTGCGGCACGGCACACCAGAGGGAGAAATCCCCGGAAGCGTCTGGTCTCAAAGCAGGGAAAGCAGCATCCCAGACGGGGAGCCATTCCGCTGGGATCTGGGCGCGCGCGCGGGCGGGGCATGAGCGCAGGGTCCATTTTTATTACCCTGAATTGACCCAGGGGGCGGGACCACCTGGTCGTGCGAGTGACGCCCTCCCAGTTTGCGCGAGAGGTGTGGCACACCGGAAGGAGAAGTCCCCGGGAGGAAGTGATTGGTCCCGAAGCGCAGAAAGTAGCTTCCCAGACGGGGTGCCGTCCTGCCGGGACTTGGGCGCGCGCATGAGCGGGGCGTGAGCACGGAGTCCATTTTTATTGCCCTGAATTGACCCAGGGGGCGGGCCCACCTGGCCATGCAGGTGACGCCAACCCAGTTCGCGCGAGAGGTGTGGCGCTCCAGAAGGAGAAGTCCCCGGGAGGAAGTGACTGGTTCCGGAACGGGGAAAGCAGCGTCTCAACCCGGAAGTCATCCCGCTGGGATTTGGGCGCGCGCACGGGCGGGGCGTGACCGCGGGACCCAATTATAATCGCCTGAATAGAGGGCGGGCCCACCCGTTCGTGCGGGAAACTCCCACCCAGTGCCCACGAGCGGTGCGGCGCACCGGAGGAAGTCCCCAGGAGGAAGTGACTGGTTTCCGAGCAAGGAAAGCAGTGTCCTAGCCAGGGGCCCGTCCAGCCCGGATTTTGGCGAACGGGGGCGGAGCGTGAACGTGGTGTTCAGCTCTATATTCTGTGGTGCTACACTCCTAGTTCTCAGATCCCTCCCCCACCCTCCCCAGGCGATCCCATTAACATCTGAATACCCGGAGCCAGAGAGAGAATTCAGATAGGGATCTGACTGCATTTTTTTTTAGCTGACTACTTGGAAAATCTAGTTTCCAAGTGATGGCTCGGAGACAGCAGTCCATATCAAACCACATAAAGAAACAGACCATGACAGCTTCTCCAACCCCCCAAACAAAAGAATCAAAATCTTTCCCAAATGAAGATACAATCCTGGAATTATCAGATACAGAATATAAAAAACTAATTTACAGAATGCTTAAAGATATCACAAATGAAATTAGGATAAATGCAGAAAAAGCCAAGGAACACACTGATAAAACTGTTGAAGAACTCAAAAAGATTATTCAAGAACATAGTGGAAAAAATAACAAGTTGCAAGAATCCATAGAGAGACAGCATGTAGAAATCCAAAAGATTAACAATAAAATTACAGAATTTGACAATGCAATAGAAAGTCAGAGGAGCAGACTCGAGCAATTAGAATGTAGACTGGGACTTCTGGAGGACCAGGGAAACAACACCAACATAGCTGAAAAAAAATCAGATAAAAGAATTAAAAAAAAATGAAGAAACCCTAAGAATCATGTGGGACTCTATCAAGAAGGATAACTTGCGAGTGATTGGAGTCCCAGAACAGGGAGGGGGGACAGAAAACACAGAGAAAAAGTTGAAGAACTCCTGACACAAAACTTCCCTGACATCATGAAAGACGAAAGGATATCTATCCAAGATGCTCATCGAACCCCATTTAAGATTGATCCAAAAAGAAAAACACCAAGACATATCATCATCAAACTTGCCAAAACCAAAGACAAACAGAAAATTTTAAAAGCAGCCAGGGAGAAAAGAAAGGTTTCCTTCAAGGGAGAATCAATAAGAATAAGTTCAGACTACTCAGCAGAAACCATGCAGGCAAGAAGGGAATGGGACGACATATACAGAGCACTGAACGAGAAAAACTGCCAACCAAGGATCATATATCCAGCAAAACTCTCTCTGAAATATGAAGGAGAAATTAAAATATTTACAGATAAACACAAGTTTAGAGAATTTGCAAAAACTAAACCAAGACTGCAAGAAATGCTAAAGGAGATTGTTTGGCCGGATGACCAATAATATCAGGTACCAGCACAATACAAGGTCACAAAACAGAACGTCCTGATATCAACACAACTCAAACAGGGAAAGCACAAAAACAAACAAATTAAGACTAATTCTAAAAAATAAATAAATAAACAAAATAATACACACAACAGGAAATCATGGAAATCAATAAATAAACGATCAAAATAATCAAAAAGAGGGACTAAATATAGGAGGCATTGAACTGTCAGATGGAGAGTGATACAAGGCGAAATAGAAGGATACAAGTTAGGTTTTTACTTAGAAAAATAGGGGTAAATAAAAAGGTAACCACAAAAAGGAATATCAATTCCATAACTCAAGAAAAAAGCCAAGAAAAACGTAACGACTCAATAAACACAAAGTTAAACATTATGAAAATGAGGATCTCACAAGCTACTAAGAAAAACGTCTCAGCACAAAAAAGCATGTGGAAAAATGAAATGGCCAACAACACACATGAAAAGGCATCAAAATGACAGCACTAAAAACTTACTTATCTATAATTACGCTGAATGTAAATGGACTAAATGCACCAATAAAGAGACAGAGAGTCACGGACTGGATAAAAAAACACGATCCATCTAT
This sequence comes from Elephas maximus indicus, assembly GCF_024166365.1. NCBI lineage: Eukaryota > Metazoa > Chordata > Mammalia > Proboscidea > Elephantidae > Elephas > Elephas maximus. The sequence goes on from NC_064830.1 coordinate 17,358,007, forward strand.
ATGCTGCCTACAAGAGACACACCTTAGACTTAGAGACACAAACAAACTAAAACTCAAAGGATGGAAAAAAATATATCAAGCAAACAATAAGCAAAAAAGAAGAGGAGTAGCAATATTAATTTCTGACAAAATAGACTTTACACTTAAATCTGCCACAAAGGATAAAGAAGGACACTATATAATGATAAAAGGGACAATTGATCAGGAAGACATAACCATATTAAATATTTACGCACCTAATGACAGGGCTGCAAGATACATAAATCAAATTTTAACAGAATTGAAAAGTGAGATAGACACCTCCACATATATAGTAGGAGACTTCAACACACCACTTTCGGAGAAGGACAGGACATCCAGTAAGAAGCTCAATAGAGACACAGAAGACCTACTTACAACAATCAACCAACTTGACCTCATTGACTTATACAGAACTCTCCACCCAAATGCTGCAAAATATACTTTTTTTTCTAGCGCACATGGAACATTCTCTAGAATAGACCACATATTAGGGCATAAAACAAATCTTTCCAGAATCCAAAACATCGAAATATTACAAAGCATCTTCTCAGACCACAAGGCAATGAAGCTAGAAATCAATAACAGAAAAACTAGGGAAAAGAAATCAAATACTTGGAAAATGAACAATACCCTCCTGAAAAAAGACTGGGTTATGGAAGACATCAAGGAGGGAATAAGGAAATTCTTAGAAAGCAACGAGAATGAAAATACTTCCCATCAAAACCTCTGGGACACAGCAAAAGCAGTGCTCAGAGGCCAATTTATATCGATAAATGCACACATACAAAAAGAAGAAAGAGCCAAAATCAGAGAACTGTCCCTACAACTTGAACAAATAGAAAGTGCGCAACAAAAGAATCCATCAGGCACCCGAAGAAAACAAATAATAAAAATTAGAGCTGAACTAAATGAATTAGAGAACAGAAAAACAATTGAAAGAATTAACAAAGCGAAAAGCTGGTTCTTTGAAAAAATTAACAAAATTGATAAACCATTGGCTAGACTGACTAAAGAAAAACAGGAAAGGAAACTAATAACCCGAATAAGAAACGAGAAGGACCACATCACAACAGAACCAAATGAAATCAAAAGAATCATATCAGATTACTACATAAAATTGTACTCTAACAAATTTGAAAACCTAGAAGAAATGGATAAATTCTTAGAACAGTACTACTTACCTAAACTAACACATTCAGAAGTAGAACAACTAAATAGACCCATAACAAAAAAAGAGATTGAAACGGTAATCAAAAAACTCCCAACAAAAAAAAGTTCTGGCCCAGATGGCTTCACTGCAGAGTTCTACCAAACCTTCAGAGAAGACTTAACACCATTACTATTGAAGGTATTTCAAAGTATAGAAAAAGACGGAATACTACCCAACTCATTCTATGAAGCTACCATCTCCCTGATACCAAAACCAGGTAAAGACATTACAAAAAAAGAAAATTTTAGACCTATATCCCTCATGAACATAGATGCAAAAATCCTTAACAAAATTCTAGCCAATAGAATCCAACAACACATCAAAAAAATAATACACCCTGATCAAGTGGGATTTATACCAGGTATGCAAGGCTGGTTTAATATCAGAAAAACCATTAATGTAATCCATCACATAAATAAAACAAAAGATAAAAACCACATGATCTTATCAATAGATGCAGAAAAGGCATTTGACAAAGTTCAACACCCATTTATGATAAAAACTCTAACCAAAATAGGAATTGAAGGAAAATTCCTCAACATAATAAAGGGCATATATGCAAAGCCAACGGCCAATATCACTCTAAATGGAGAGAACCTGAAAGCATTTCCCTTGAGAACGGGAACCAGACAAGGATGCCCTTTATCACCGCTCTTATTCAACATCGTACTTGAAGTCCTAGCCAGGGCAATTAGGCTAGACAAAGAAATAAAGGGTATCCAGATTGGTAAGGAGGAAGTAAAGCTATCACTATTTGCAGATGACATGATCGTATACATGGAAAACCCTAAGAAATCCTCCAGAAAACTACTGAAACTAATAGAAGAGTTTGGAAGAGTCTCAGGATATAAAATAAACATACAAAAATCACTTGGATTCCTCTACAACAACAAAAAGAACACCGAAGAGGAAATAACCAAATCAATACCATTCACAGTAGCCCCCAAGAAGATAAAATACTTAGGAATAAATCTTACCAAGGATGTAAAAGACCTATACAAAGAAAACTATAAAACTCTGCTACAAGAAATTCAAAAGGACACACTTAAATGGAAAAACATACCCTGCTCATGGATAGGAAGACTTAACATAGTAAAAATGTCTATTTTACCAAAAGCCATTTATACATACAACGCACTTCCAATCCAAATACCAATGTCATACTTTAAGGGAATAGAGAAACAAATCACTAATTTCATATGGAAAGGAAAGAACCCCCGGATAAGCAAAACATTACTGAAAAAGAAGACGAAAGTGGGAGGCCTCACCCTACCTGATTTCAGAACCTATTATATAGCTACAGTAGTCAAAACAGCCTGGTACTGGTACAACAACAGGCACATAGACCAATGGAACAGAATTGAGAATCCAGATATAAATCCATCCATTTATGAGCAGCTGATATTTGACAAAGGACCAGTGTCAGTCAATTGGGGAAATAATAGTCTTTTTAACAAATGGTGCTGGCATACCTGGATATCCATTTGCAAAAGAATGAAACAGGACCCATACCTCACACCATGCACAAAAACTAACTCCAAGTGGATCAAAGACCTAAACATAAAGACTAAAACGATAAAAATCATGGAAGAAAAAATAGGATCTACCCTAGGAGCCCTAATACAGGGCATAAACAGAATACAAAACATTACCAAAAATGATGAAGAGAAACCCGATAACTGGGAGCTCCTAAAAATCAAACACCTATGCTCATCTAAAGACTTCACCAAAAGAGTAAAAAGACCACCTACAGACTGGGAAAGAATATTCAGCTATGACATCTCAGACCAGCGCCTGATCTCTAAAATCTACATGACTCTGTCAAAACTCAACCACAAAAAGACAAACAACCCAATCAAGAAGTGGGCAAAGGATATGAACACACATTTCACTAAGGAAGATATTCAGGCAGCCAACAGATACATGAGAAAATGCTCTCGATCATTAGCCATTAGAGAAATGCAAATTAAAACTACGATGAGATTCCATCTGACACCAACTAGACTGGCATTAATTCAAAAAACACAAAATAATAAATGTTGGAGAGGCTGCGGAGAGACTGGAACTCTTATACACTGCTGGTGGGAATGTAAAATGGTACAACCACTTTGGAAATCCATCTGGCGTTATCTTAAACAGTTAGAAATAGAACTACCATACAACCCAGAAATCCCACTCCTCGGAATATACCCTAAAGATACAAGACCCTTCACACAAACAGATATATGCACACCCATGTTTATTGCAGCTCTGTTTACAATAGCAAAAAGCTGGAAGCAACCAAGATGTCCATCAACGGACGAATGGGTAAATAAATTGTGGTATATTCACACAATGGAATACTACGCATCGATAAAGAACAGTGATGAATCTCTGAAACATTTCATAACATGGAGGAATCTGGAAGGCATTATGCTGAGCGAAATGAGTCAGTTGCAAAAGGACAGATATTGTATAAGACCACTATTATAAGATCTTGAGAAATAGAAAAAACGGAAAAGAACACATACTTTTGTGGTTACAAAGGGGGGAGGGAGGGAGGGAGGGAGGGAGAGGGCTCTTTATTGATCAATCTGTAGATGGGAACTGCTTTGGGTGAAGGGAAAGACAACACTCAAAACAAGGAAGGTCAGCCTAATTGGACTGGATTAAAAGTAAAGAGGTTTCCGAGATAAAATGGAAGCAGGGGCTGGGGTCTGGGGAACTTGGTTTGAGGGGACTTCTAAGTCAATGGGCAAAACAATTCTATTATGAAAACACTCTGCATCCCACTTTGAATTGTGGCACCTGGGGTCCTAAATGCCAACAAGCAGCCATCTAAAGTACATTAAGTGGTCTCAACCCACCGGGAGCAAAGGCAAAGGAAGAACACCAAGGTCACACGACAACTAAGAACCCAAGAGACAGAAAGGGCCACTTGAACCAGAGACCTACATTATCCTGAGACCAGAAGAACTAGTTGGTGCCCGGCCACAATCGATGTCTGCCCTGTCAGGGAACACAACAGACAACTCCTGAGGGAGCAGGAGACCAATGGGATGCAGACCCCAAATTCTCATTAAAAGACCACACCTAATGGTATGATTGCGACTAGAGGAATCCCAGAGACAATGCTCCCCAGAACTTCTGATGGCACAGGACAGGAACCATCCCCGAAGACAAATCATCAGGCATGAAAAGGACTGGTCAGTGGGGGGGAGAGAGATACTGATGAAGAGTGAGCTAATTAAATCAGGTGGACACGGGAGAGTGTGTTGGCAACTCTTGACTGGAGGGGGGATGGGAAGATAGAGAGAGAGGGAAGATGGTAAAATTGTCACGAAACGAGAGACAGTAAGGGCTGACTCAATGGGAGGGAGCAAGTGGGAGAAGGGAGTAAGATGTATGTAAACCTACATGTGACAGACTGATTGGAATGGTAAATGTTCACTTGAAGCTTAATAAAAATTAAAAAAAAAAAAAAAAATAGGTGATTTACACTTTATTCTCTTCAGTTCTCCGAGACCACTAGCAGTAGGGCACCATTTCTCTTCTATCCTTCTATAGTGATCACCTGCTTCTTACAAAGGTGCTATCACTGTGCATTTCCTCATCCACACCCATCTCCCCTTCCATTTTATGAATCAGATTAGATGGCAGAAATCCTCTGAATCACAGAACATGGCCAAAGGCAAAGATCATCTCTGAATTGTCTCTGAAGATTTTTCAGAAGGGCTGATTATAAAAAGAAGAGATTGAACATGTTTAGATGACTATAGATGGTAAAGATTCCAACTGTTGGATTACTTCCCGAGTTTTCTGTGCAAAAACATCAAGCTTTAAAATGAGAACTACTGTTTATGGCTGGGAAAAAGAAAAGAAAAACGACTTTCACAATACATCTCATGTAATTAGATTAATTTGCTATGCACCTCGGGCAATTATATTAGTGGCAAAGCTATTCTCCCAGCCCTTGTCCCTTAGCAGGAACTATAATTAGAGGGAACCCACCTCCCACCAGACAATGGCTCTCTAGACAGGAAAGGAGAGCCCATTACGTTTACCCAGAGCACCTCTGACTCTTGACATGTGCCGAGAACCAGGCAAATGTGCACTCTGAAAATTAACACAGCCAGAGAGGAAACATCCCACAGGGTGAATCAATACCCAGCAAAGGATAATGGGATTCCTGTTCAGGCAGCTGTGGCCTGCCCCCCTCCCATTAGCACCTGTCAGCAAGAGCAGTCAGGGTTGGTCAATGGGCAGCTCGCCTTACAGCTCAATTCACAGGATGATCATCAACTGAGCCAAAGCAGTGGCACCCCATGCCGCCAAATAGTATCCTTTTCTTCTTAAATGCAGACATACAATGACTCTCCCCCTAATAGCTGGCAGAGACCTTGTTAAGCTTTTTTGTTTCACTTCTGTTTTGCCCTTTGCACAGTGTGTAAGGAGAGATCTACAGGAAGACAGAAATTAGGTTATTCAAGTTATTTTCAGGACCAGTTCTACTCTGAGGCTTAGAACCCATCTAAGCTGGCACGAGTCACTTAGAGGTAAACACAGGATGAAAATAATACTCCAGTGATCATGTCAGCTGGTAAATGATCAGTATCTACCCTTTGAAGCTTTTTTTTTTTAACTGTCTACTGAAAAGAGTACTGAATAATCCCGTTATCGTTGTCAGTTCCAACTCATAGCAACCCTAGTTATTAACAGTACGAAACACTACCCAGTCCTGCGCTGTTCTCACAATCGAAGCTATGCTTGAGCCCATTGTTGCAGCCACTGTGTCAATTCATCTCATTGAGGACCTTCCTCTTTTTTCACTGACACTCTGCCTTACCAAGTATGATGTCCTTCTCCAAGGGATGGTCCCTCCTTGATAACACGTCCAAAGTACATGAGACAAGTCTCGTCAGCCTTGCATCTGAGGAACATTCTGGCTATACTTCTTCTAAGGCACATTTGTTCTTTTTTCTGGCAGTTCATGGTATATTCAATATTCTTTGCCAACACCATAATTCAAAGGCATCAATGATCCTACATGGTGGAAATTCTCTCCCTCCCTCGTTTCTTCTTCTTTCCTTCCTTCCTTCTTTCCATTTGTCATCCCTTCTTTTCTCTCTCTTCTTTCTTTTTTCTCCATCCTCTCCTCATTCCAAAGTAGAGGTGTATAGCCATTGAAAGAAAAACAAGATATTTAAAATACTAATATTAACCCTGAAGAGGGGTAAGAAGATTAAAAAAAAAAAAAGCTTCTGCTCACAGAGTTAAATGCAAATACATAGAGATGTAGAGTAACCAAAGGCAGAGCCTGGGGCCAGGCCAGGTGCCACTCACTTGCTCCTATAAGTCAAGCTGCTTTAAATATGTCTGTATGGTAAAAGGCCTGGAATTCTAAAATTAATAATGAACTGTATTTTTTTTCTTATTTTTGGTTGTTGTTGAGAATATATACAGCAGAACATACACCACCAATTTCTACATGTTCAATTCAGTTACCTTGATTAAATCCTTTGAGCCATGCAATCATTCTCATGCTCATTTTCTGAATTGTTCCTCCCGCATAACATAAACTCACTGCCCCCTAAGATTCCTATCTAATCTTTCAAGTTGTTGTCCGTTTGATCCCATACAGATAGTTCTCAAAGGGCACAATGCTCAAAGCAAACATTCTTTACTAGTTAAGCTAAACTACTCCTTTGTTTTCAGAAGGCTTCAGGGGATACTTTTGGTTTCAGTTTTAAAGACTATTTCAGAGCTATAGTTTTGGAGGTTCATCCAGCCTCCGTGGCTCCAGAAAGTCTGGAGTTCGTGACAATTTGAAATTCTGTTCTACATTTTCTCCCTTTTGATCAGGATTCTTCTATAGAATCTTTGATAAAACATTCAGTAATGCATAAAAAGACCAAACTTAATGGTCTGACTGAGACTAGAGGAATCCTGGCGGCCATGGTCCCCAGACCTTCTGTTGGCACAGGACAGGAATCATCCCCGAAGACAACTCATCAGACATGAAAGGGACTGGTCAGCGGGGGGGGAGAGAGATGCTGATGAAGAGTGAACTAATTATATCAGGTGGACACGTGAGAGTGTGTTGGCAACTCTTGTCTGGAGGGGGGATGGGAGGATAGAGAGAGAGGGAAGCCGGCAAAATTGTTAAGGAAGGAGAGACTGAAAGGGCTGACTCAAGAGGGGGAGAGCAAGTGGGAGTAGGGAGTGAGATGTATGTAAACTTATATGTGACAGACTGGATTTGTAAACGTTCACTTGAAGCTTAATAAAAGTTATAAAAAAAAAAAAAAAAATTCAGTAATGGTAGCCAGGCACCATCCAGTTCTGGTCTTATGCCAAAGAAGGCAGTTGTTCTTCCAAGCAATTAGCCACACGTTCCATTTCTTCCCCCTATTCCTGACTCTTCTTCTTCCTCTGTTGCTCCAGGTGAATTGTTGTGCCTTAGGTGGCCGAATGCAAGCTTTTAAGACCCCGGGCAATATGCAATGGCCTAGAAGGTAGAACAGAAGCACTAAACATGGTATTAGGCCAATTAACCAGGATGTCTAGTGAAATGAACTGTGATTTTTATCCAGGTTTAATATTAAATCCAGTAGAATTGTGAAAATAACTCTAGACTAAATTGGCAGAATCAACTCAATTCTTTGGTCTGTGTGTTTTTTTTTTTTTTCCAATGGCAGTATCTAATAGGCTGACTTTCCCTCTTAACATTATGTGTATACGAACCTTACAATTCTGTCACACCCTGTTCCTCGGAAACAGTCATATAGTAATCAGGAGAAAATCTGCAAAATCCTGAAGGTATTGCACAATCCTTAATTATTTAATCTCTCTTCCTCCTGTATTCCCTCATTCAATCACTCCTTGAACATCTACATAATGCCAGGCTCTAGCATACAAAAGAATTTTAATTCGGGGGAATCTAGTTGGGGAAAGGAAGGAAGAGACGGGAAGGGCAGGTGTTTTCACTAAACCTAGTAATTTCTAAAGAACTCTGGAGACCATAGATCAAAAAATCTCAAATCTGCTACTGACGAAGTATCTAAACTCCAAATGCATTCTCTCTCCACAATGTAATACTCTTCTCTGGAATATCTAGAGGATTTTTTTTTCTTTTTATTAGTAATATATGTTCATTCTATAAAGTGCAGATAAGAAAAAGAACTTTGGTAAATATCTCATGTGTGTTTGTGTACTTTCTCTTATTTACACAGTTTGAACTACTGGAAAGTGCTGACAGTAAACCATTTTGACATAAGAGTAACAATTACATATGGTTTGACCTAATACTGCAGACTGACTTATGGAAATGGGACAAGGAAGTGCATACTATTTTTATCCTGATTAATTTCCATTTAACTGTACATAGCATAAACTCCTTTCTCTGACATTAAAAATTTTAAGAATTTAAAATTAAACAGATTATATACAATAGTTTCCAGTGGCTCCCTTTCCATTATATGAATATGATATAAAGGCTTAATTATAGCAGATTAAAGAAAGACTTTTTTAATTTTCAACATTCCAGTACTGTGAAAAACATCCCACATCTCAAGTTTTCTCTAGTCATGTCTTTAATGCTTTGAAATCAAAAGTAAAAGATGTGCCTTCCAAGACATAAGCAAACATAATCGTTTAGCATTTTGTAAATTAAACTCTATTTTTTCTGATAATGCCTGTAATTCAAACACTGTTAGTAAATGCACTTGACCCCGATCTTCCATAAAATTAGTTCTTGCAATCAACAGCTTGCACTGCCTAAATATTTACCTTCTGCCATCCCTAAGATACATGCTGCAATCTATTTGTTGAAATATTCTTCCTGATTTAAATACCATCCTTTCACTCTGGGACACCCACACTGCAACAGACTCATAACAATGCTACCTGACCCCTGATGGCACTGTCGAACAAGTGAGTTAAAATATCCCTCCCCCAACTACCTTGATATGGTGATACCCTCATGAATAAGACTGAAAAAAGGGAGACTGGGTCACATGAAGACAAAAAAAATGGGGAAAACGTTCATCTAGAGAACATTTCTCAGATCATTAATTTGAAATTCGGAAATAGAACAAGTGCTTCTTTTTCATGAAGGCAGAAGCTTCAGCAGGTTACAATAGGGGAAACTCTGCAAACGGGTTGCATCTTAGCCTCCTTTCCCCAGAAAATCTTCCATCAAGATGAATCACCAGCCATCCATATGCTTTGCCATATTTCACCAAACATGTGACAGAAAGCCACTTAGAAAACCCCCACGGATGCCACGCAACTAGCTCTCAACCAGCCTTATCCAGTTTGAAAACGGTGGAGATGGGAATTCCAATGATAGATTTCATTTACTTGCGATATGTATTAAAATGGTTAAAGGTAAAACATGACATTCTTGAGAACAATTTCAGTTCCAAGGAACGTGGAAGGATAAATATTCTGGGGGAAAAAAAAAAAAGGTTTTCCCTCAGATAGCTGTCTAGGTTCAAATTTGAATTGAAAAGTATTTCTTTGCTGAGTTAAATTCATTTTATACAATTAGGGAAGGAGGAGGAAGAATTTCAGCCAAAAAGCCTTACTCTCTGAAAGCAGCACTTCTAATTTTCCACGTTCCAGGCAATGTACATTTCCTTTAAAAACTTCTAAGGCTCGCTTTGGTGCTGGTTCTATGTCTCATCCAGAAGTGGGAGGAAGAAGTTCAGCTGTTTGTAAATAGAAGGCAGCAACTGAGAGAGAATTATAATAATTTGCCCTCTGATGCTATCTTGCATTTGAAATTTCAAAGCACTTAGCAAATATGCGAGTAGTATTTCCCTCATGTTACTAGGAAGAAAAGTGGGGCACAACCTACACAAACTAGCAAGTTAATTGCAAAGTCAATATTAGAAGTGTTAAGTCCAGAGTCTTCTTTGCAAGCCATTAAATCATGGTCTCTGTAAGTCACGCCAAGTACCGAGATGAGATGGTTAGGGCTGGTCCCTGTCAGAACAGTACATACATAAAACCCTTGCAAGCACATGGAAATCATTGTTGATCCTGGGAAAAGCTCTTTGCTGTCCCTGAGATGATTGATCACATATTCACAGCTGGAGATTAAACAGGTCCAAAGATGTAGTGGTTGCCACCTTTTGCCATCATTCCAGAGGCGTAATAAATGGGGTTTTTACTAAAAACCACTCTTTCTCCCACATGTCCAGGTGCCTCTCCTACCCACCCTCTGCTGAATGCTGGATACTAATTACATCTTAAAATGTCAAACGCCATTTATTTTGACATTAAAAAATGTCTTTGGAGAGACAAAACGCTGTAAAGACAAACAATCCCGATAATAAATTTACAGCTTTGAAAGTCATTCTGTATTTTTCCCTTTACCACGCTAGTAGTTTTTGAAGTCTTTTGCAGGGTCAGGAAGTGACATCAGTCCTCAGCAGTGTTCCAGTACCCTAACCAAAACTTGAACTACTTCTAGGAAATGTTGTTGTTAGGTGCCGTCGAGTCGGTTCCGACTCATAGCAACCCTATGCACAACAGAACAAAACACTGCCCGGTCCTGAGCCATCCTCACAATTGTTGTTATGCTTGAGCTCATTGTTGCAGCCATTGTGTCAATCCACCTCATTGAGGGTCTTTCTCTTTTCCACTGACCCTGTACCCTGCCAAGCATGATGTCCTTCTCCAGGGACTGATCCCTCCTGACAACATGTCCAAAGTATGTAAGACGCAGTCTCGCCACCCTTGCTTTTAAGGAGCATTCTGGTTGTACTTCTAAGACAGATTTGTTCATCCTTTTGGCATTCCATGGTATATTCAATATTCTAGGAAATAGAGATCTTATAAATAATAGCACACATACAGTTGTGTACACATCACAGTAAATAAGTATATGGCTGAATCCATTCTCTGTTTCTTCACCAATACATCAAATTAAACACAAAGTCAGCTTGTTCTATCCCATTGCTGTTAGGTTGATTCCAACTCATAGTAATCCTGTAGGACAGAGTAGAACTGTCCCTTGGGGACAGTTCTTTACAGAAGCAGACTGCCACATCTTTCTCCCACGGAGCAGAAGGTGGATTCAATCACTGACCTTTCAGTTAGTAGCTGAGCACTTAACCACTGAGCCATCATGGCTCCTAACGTCACCTATAAAACCCGTTGCCGTCGAGTCCATTCCAACTCATAGCGACCCTACAAGACAGAGTAGAACTTCCCCGTAGAGTTTCCAAGGAATAGCTGGTGGATTCGAACTGCTGATCTTTTGGTTAGCAGCCGAGCTCTTTAACTACTGCACCACCAGGGCTCTGTAGGATAGTTTATGCCCTTAGGCCAAGTTCAATCTTCTACCTTTTCTTGTATATAAAGTTTTTTGGCACACAACCAGACCTTTTGTTTATAGATCATCTATGGCTGCTTTCATACTACAACAGCAGAGTTGAATAGTGAAGACAGAGGTTGTATGGCCCATAAAGCTGGAAATATTCACTATCTGGCTCTTTACAAAAAAAAAAAAAAAGAGTTCACTGGTCCCTGGTTTAACCCATGAAATGGGTTAGCCAAAGAACACCCTAGAGAATTACAAGAAAAGAATAAAAGTCACCTATTCAGAGCTGACTCAGGAGAAGCAGCCTGATTAAAATCACCCTTCCTGATTATGGCTGTCAGCCACTCCTCACCAACATCTTGTGGCGGCTGAACTGTCCGTTAGGTGAGCACACATCACTAGGGTTTCCTCACTAAAGCACGTTTAACCTTGGAAATGAAGACAGAGGACAGCAGCTGTAGGTCATCTAATCCAAACTCCTGCGCGTGAAAGAATCATGTCCACAAAATCCACTAAACGTAGTTATGGAAACTGCTCGAGCAACATTTCCCACATCACATTGCATCCCATTCCATCCCTAGATAATTCTGTTAGTGTTTCCTTACATTGGGTAGAAATCTGCTTCCCAGTCATTTCCACCCACATAGCAATTCGGTAAATATCAGAAAACAGTCATCACGAGTCCTTGGACATGTCTCCCTCTCCCTGTTCTCTTTTCATCAGGCTAAATAGCCACATTCCTTCAACTGTGTCTCACAGGTCACAGCTTTGACACTTCACACTCCTAGTTTCCAGCCACAATTCAAGTTTCCTTTCCTACATTGTCAGAACTTTTCCCTCTCTTCTGGTTTTTTCCATTAGCATATAGGTGTTGTTGTGGTTGTTGTTCAGTGCTGTAGAATCAGCTCCGACTCATAGCGACCCTATAGAACAGAGTAGAACTTCTCCATAGGGTTTCCAATGAGCAGATTGTGGATTTGACCTGCTGACCTTTTGGTTAGCAGCTGAGCTCCTAACTACTATGCCACCAGGGCTCCAGCATATACAGTAGTCTGCCACCCCCACCCACAACACACACACACACACTTATTCATGGTTTTGCTTTCCTTGGTTTCAGTTACCAGAGATAACAGTGGTCCAAAAATATTATATGGAAAAATTCAGAAATAAACAATTCACGAGTTTTAAACTGTGCACCATTCTGAGTAGCTTGATGAAATCTCAGCCATCCCATCTGGGATATGAATCATTCCTTTGTCCAGAGTATCCATGCTATGTAAGCTACCCTCCCGTTAGTCACTTAGTAGCCATCTTGGTTATCTATAAAATTGACTGTCCTCAGTTTCACAGTGCTTGTGTTCAAACAACCCTATTTTCTTAATAATGGCCCAAAAACGCAAGAGTAGTGATGTTACAATTGGGGTATGCCAAAGAGAAGCCGTAAAGTGCTTCCTTTAAGTGAAAAGGTGAAAGTTCTTGACTTAAGAAATAGGGCTCAATACTATCCACTGTTTCAGGCATCCACTGGGAGTCTTGAAACATCTTCCCCGCGGATAACAGGGAACTACTGTAGCCATATTGAAGCATTCACCCAAAGTGGACATATTGAGAAGAAAAAAACAAGAAACTCACAAAGGCATATTGTTATTGTTATTTTAAGTCATTATAATTTCTCATAGTCACATCTCGTTTTGAACCAAATCTCAGCTTGGTAACGAGGATGGTGTTTTATGACTCAGCACACACAGCATTGGACTAGAAATCCAAGGACTCAAGGCCTCTTCTAGCCTCAGCCATTACCTAGGCTTTACGAGCTCTAGGAAGTTGTTTAATCTATGTGGGGCACTGTTTCCTCACTATAAAATTTCTTCATCTAGAAAGGACAGTGGTTATTCTCCTTTCTGGAGTTACAAATCATTTGGAGAACCCAACAGACTCTTTAGGCCATTTCCCTGAAAAAAAAAAAAAAAATGTACATACACATTCTGTGAATTAAGAGGGACAGGGAATAAGTAGCAGATGGGTTTCATATCATTAAGAGTCCTACAAGCAGGTTGTACTTTATTCTGAAGGTAATAGGAGCCCCAGTAAAGCTTTTTAAGCCGGGTAGTGACATTATCATACTTCTGCTCTAAAAAATATAAGGCTGTCATCATTGTAGAGAATGGTTTGTGGGGGGCATGGAGGGTGGAGGTCAGGGTACAGAATGAGGGCAGAATAAAAAGACAGAAGGAGGGGGACTGACAGAAGGATGTTACTTGTCAGAATCATTGCTACCCAAAGTGTTGTCCATGAGCCAGGAGCAGCAGCATCGCCCAGGAGCTTTTTAGAAGTGTGAATCTCAAGCCCTAACCTAGACTTACAAAACCAGGGTCCACACTTTAACAAGATCACTAAGTCATTTGCACTTTGGAAAAGAAGCACTGGGCTAAATTTTAGTTAGCATGCCTTTGAGACGCTAAGGGCTAAACCAAAATAAAGGCAGTGCAAATGGACAGGAGACAGTAAACATGAGAACTATATACAAGGAGGGGTTGACAGCATTGTATGATATCAGATGTGAGAATACAACAGACGAAAGTTGAAGGAAACACCCAAGGTTCTAGCTTGGAACAGAATGTGGTATTTCCATTTTCCTGAAATAGGGAATATAAGAGGATGAGTAATTTTGAAGGACATTATCAAACTCTCTTTGTGACGTGTTAAACAGAAGTACCTATCAGACTTTGCTTGGTCATGTCCAATGAGAATTTGGAAATATACATTTACAGCTCAGAAAGCAGGTTCTGGGTGAAAATAAAGATTTAGAAGACAAGGTGTAGAGATGGTACTAGAAGCTATAAAAGATGATGATGTTGCCCAGACAGAATATAAAAATAAGTAGAGATGATATGAGGAAAGAAAAGAATGAAAGAGAAAAAAAGAAAGGCTTAAGTACAAATACTGTATAATATGAATCAATTAATAGTAAGACACAGGAAGTCGATTAACTCAAGAAAAAAAAAAAGGAATATCAGTGGGGCAGAGACTATAAACTGGCATCTGATATCCATTTTTTCCTTTCTTTTTCTATTTAGATAACCCCTCTGTGTTAGCTCAGCACATGGTTACTCAGCTTGAGACATTACTCAGCCAATGTTTAACTAGACATGGCCACATGGTTAAGATCTGTCCCATGGAGAATAGGCAGGAGTGATGTTTGGATCTAATTGTGTCCCCTAAAAACATATGTGAATACTTAGCCCCTGTACCTGTGAATGTGATCCTGTTTGGAAATATTTTTGTTATATTAAAGAGGTCCCACCAAGTAGGGTGGATCCTAAACCTAACCCCTTCCGAAGTGGTGTCTTATAAAAAGGGAAAACAGGCACAGAGACAGGCACACGCGGGGGGAAGAGACCGTATGAGGAAACTTCTCCAAGCCGAGGAATGTCAAAGAATGTTGAGGGCTACTGATAAGGAAGAAAGGGCCTCCCAGAGAATAAAAAATGGGCGCCCTGAATTCAGACTTCTAGCCTCCGAAACTGTGAGACAATAATTTCCTGTTCCTTAAAGCCACTCATTTGTTGTATTTTTGTTATGGCAGCACTACCAAACAAAGACAAATGACGTATATCACTTCTGCCCCTTGGTTAACCTTGAACAGACATGACCTCCCCTTGTCTTCCTCTTCCTGCCATCTAGAATGCAGATGCGATGGTGGCAACCAGGTTGACAATCAGAGAATAGAGCCTCAAGCCAGGCTTGGAGGACAGCAAAGCCACCATGCCTACACTGGACTGCTGAGGTCCCAGCAGTTACATCTGATAAAAATGAAGTTCAGTTTCGTGTAAGGCACTTCATTTTGTGGTCTTTTTATCACAGCTGCTTAATCCGTAATCTGACAAAGGAAATCAGAAGTAAAAAAAATATATACAAAAAGTATTAAGATAAATACTGAGAGTTTCAAAGAATCAATAAAGTTAACATTGCTAAATGCTTCAGAGGTCAAGTAAAATGAGAATTAAGCATCTCCAGCCCTGATGGCATAGTGGTTGAGAGCTATGGCTGCTAACCAAAAGGTTGGCAGTTCGAATCTACCAGCTGTTCCTTGGAAATCCTATGGGGCGGTTCTACCCTGTCACTGTGAGTCGGAATCAACTTGATGGAAGTAGATAATTTGGAAATTAGGAGAACAGTGGTCACCTACAAAAGAGCAGGTACAGTGAGGCAATTGTACAATGCATCAAAGTAGATGGAAGGTGAGAAAGAGAAGGCAATACATTTGGAAAGCTTCCATCAGGCTTTTGCAAGGAAGAAAACGAGAGAGGCAGGCTCTACCTTGAGAAGTCTTCTTAAAAGAATTCTTTTGTTTTGTTTAAGGATGGTATATACTTTAATGTGTTTATAGGCTGAGAGGAAGAAGCCAGAGAAAAGCGAGAGGTAAAAGTAAGAAGAGATAGAATAGAATTATTAGAGCAAGGACTTAGAGGATGAAGTGGGCAGACTGGAGGTTGAAAGTACAGGTGGAGGGGTGAGTCTTGGACCAGAAGCAAACACACAGTGGTTATGTGTGGATTCCAGTTACAGTGGCTCATTATAAACCATAAAGCAAGTTAATGGGCTGGAAAGGTAGCCCCCAATACAACCAAGGTACTCATGCATTTGGCCAAAGGGCCACAATGAAATATTTCAAGTGGCCATTGAGTGTCCAGGCACACTGATGAACATTGTGGAATCTCTGCAGGTCTGCAGGTCTTGCCTCCCCTCTATGTCCTGCTTCCTGCTACACCCAGAGCATGAATGAAGCCTCGGAGCTGTCTATAAAGCGTCTGCATACATATTTGCAAGAATCACATTTGCCTTCTAATTAGACTTCAGCTCTTTGGCTTATAAACCAATCCAGGATTTTCATACCTTTATTTATACAAGATGTGGTGAAAACATCATATTGCATAAAAGGTGAAAAGCCTGGAAATCAAGAGAACAATGAAACTGTCAGAGGAGGAAGTACTTTTTGGTGTTGACACTGACTCACTGTTTACAGTAGGGCTCAGTCAGGAAGCCTTCCACGATTTGTACAGAAAACAAAATCAAGAAATTACTTTGTCAAAATGTGCAGATTTAACCCCCAGAGATCTGGGAAGGGGGAGACAGGAGCAGTTCTGTAATTACAAGTCACACGGAGGTACTTCATTCTTGGCAGTGGTGAGGACGCACAAATTGAAAAGTGTGTAGTGACAGTTGGTGGCAGAAATCCTAGAGAAAACAAAGCCTGCCAGGTACCAATCCGTGCATGACAAGATCATCTCAATGCATGGATGATTCATATTTTTCCCCCTGCAATTTAATGCTGGTTCTACAATATGTGATTTTTGAGATTTTACGATTATCGCTGGTATCACGCATGGTCTCAGGTGACACCAGCAACTTTACATCTCCTGCTTCTACTCCGACCAAAGAACCAGAAAGGCAAAGAATAATTCAAACATTGGTTTCTTTTTCTTTTTTTTGGAGAGCTATACAAATTGTTAAACTCTGCTGAATCTGAAACTGACAATGAGGAATAAAGATATTAACGTGACACATTTTAAGCATCACGATGGCAGCAAACATTTACGGAGCCCTGATTCCAGGTGACAGAAAGGGCTGCGTGATTTCAAGTATTATTTCTTCCTTCTTATATTCAGTCAACAAAATAATTACCTAATTGTGGTTGTGATAAGCTCTGGGAAGGAAAAATACAGGGTTGTGGAGCCCTAGTGGCTTGGTGGTTAAGAGCTCAGCTGCTAACCAAAAGGTTGGCAGTTCGAATTCACCAACCACTCCTTAGGAATCCTTTGGGACAGTTCTACTCTGTCCTATAGGGTCCCTATAAGTCAGAAACTACTCCACGGCAGTGGGTTTGGTTTGGTTTTTATATTAAAATGTAAAATGGAGAGATCAAACCAATCTAGTCAGGACATCTCCCCCAAGGAAGTGGCATTGAGAACGAGCATGGTATAGCCAGACGGAGAGTGGGGTACAATGTTTGAGGCCCACAGGGCAGAGTGGCTGGATCTTGGCAATTTGATGGAAAAGAAAATGACTGGAGCGTAGGTTTCGATGAGTATGGTCATGAAAAATAAGAAACGAGAAAAAGCAACATACCTTTTCTCACTGACGTCTCCCTTACACCGCACAACCTAGTGTTCTCGGGGTTACTTGTGTCCACTTCTTTCCTCCCCTTCTTTTATAACATTTAGACGTGTTTAGTTTTGTATTTTCTTATTTTTCAGGAATACGTGCACGAACTGTCCAAATCCCCTGGCCTATCTCAAGAAATATTGAATCGCCCATGTCTGGTTCCTAGATACTAATTTATGAGGAGGCAGGCCTGGATAACTCCGGCCCCCTAGGCTGAAGCGGATGCTTCTTCATTATGTTTTCTGTGTTCTGACATCTTCTATAACACAGTCATTAAGAGCCCAGATGCTGAGCTCAGTCTGCCTGGTTTGGACTCCTATCTCTGTTTTCTGTTCGTGATATAGTCTCAGGCAATTTAATTTCTCTAAACCTTAGCTTCCTAAAAAAAAAAAAAAACTAGTCTGTAAAAATGGGATAAGCGTACTCTGTCTGGGTGTTCTAGTTCACCATTTGTTGCATGGATTAAATGAATTAATATTTAATTGTTATTTAACAATTGTCCTGATTCCTAGATTGGTTTGATGTCTCCAGTCTACATTTTAATATAATGCTGCATTTTTGCCTCAAAGCACTTATCATGACCACAATTAAGTGATTATTTTGTTGAGTGAATATAAGAAGGAAGAAATAATAATTATATACTTGGCATTTAACGCACACAACCATTATTGGCTATTGCACTTCATGCAGGCATAGCCTACATTCCATGTCTCTTCCACTTGACTTTAGATTTCTTAATTAAGGACCATTTTACTCAGTGCCTAACAAAACACATGGAATATAGTATAACCTGTTGCTGTTGAGTCAATTTCAACTCATAGCAATCCTATAGGTGAGAGTAGAATTGCCCCACAGGGTTTCCAAGGAACCACTGGTGGATTTGAACTGCTGACCTTTGATTAGCAGTCAAGCTCTTAATCATTATGCCACTAGGCCTCCAGAATATAGTATAGGTATACTAAGTGTTTGTTAAGTGAATTAATTAATGAATGATGTATTGAAGCAGTGCCTGAAATGCCATCGTTTCAATTTCTGCCTTAATAAAGAGATGGCTTAAGTAAGAAGCTAAAGCCCTTTCTAACTTTAAAAAAAAATTTAAAGAGGTACTTTACTTAAACTTCTTCAGTTTAAGGATTAATAGCTTGAAAAATAATCTGAGCCACAAATAGATAGGGTTGCAATTACTGAATAAATTTTGTCCTTGTTTTATTTAAAGTATGTTGAGGTAATAATGGAATCTCTGGATGGTGCAAACAGTTAACATGCCTGACTGCTAACCAAACGGTTGGAAAATCAAACCACCTCAGATGAAAGACCTGGCAATCTACTTGCGAAAAATCAGCCACGAAAAATCCTGTGAAGCGCAGTCCTAATCTGACACAGATGGGGCTGTCATGAGCTGAAGTCGACTGGAGGGCAATTGGTTTAAGGTAATAATTATGTGCACATATTAAACAGATGAAAAAAAAAAGTAGCATGGCCTTGACATGCCATGGGGCATGCTGGAAACCCCTTGTGAGAAGGTCCCTGGATCAGTCAGATGAGCTCTGGGATCATCTAACCAGATTTATTAAGGGCCGGTTCTACTCTGTCGTACAGGGTCATTGTGAGTCGGAATTGACTTGATGGCACACAGCCGCAACACAACGTTATGTCGGGTGCAGTGGATTATAAAGATCTCCAGGAAGTTATATCAATGAGTCATCATGTATTGAGTGTCAGGTTTCACTATCTCATTTAACCCTCGTATAATCCTGTAGGGTAAATTGTATCTTCACCTTATGGGGGGGAGTAGAAGAACTTGGAAACTGGTTCAAAGCCAAATTCCTCTTCAAAGGCTTTCCTTCAAATTGCCACTCTAGTTTTATCATGGAAATGTACTTTTTCATCTCTATTTCAGATTTGGTTCACGAAGACATGCTGTTGTTACTGGCTGTTGAGTCAGCTCCATCCCATGGTGACCATATAACAGAAGGAAACACTGCCCAGCCCTGTGCCATCTTCATAACTGTGGCTATGTTTGGGTCCATTGTTGCAGCTATCGTGTCAATCCATTTCATTGCAGCTTTCCATCATTTTCATTCACTCTCTCTGTCACTACTTTGATATTATGAAAATAAACCTCATTTATCATTTTTTTTTCAAGGCTAAGGTAAATATTGAAGTAGGGAGAAAATGGTAATTGGTGGCCTCCAGTGGCCCAGGATGTTGGTTCCAGGAGGAAGGGAAAAGAAAACTGAAACTCAACAACTGGACAGCAAAGGAGCACCACTCATGCTGGAGAGCAGAGAGTTTGGGTCAGGACAATGGTCTCTCAGATGGGTCTTCCCTGGCTGCTTCCTTGTGTAGTAAATCGTGGTACTGGGCGTACCAAAGTCATCTTCCAAGATGTCACTGAACCCAACTGGTTAACTATGCATCTGCTGCCGTCCAGGAATCAGTAAAGGCAATTGACTCCATAAGTATGGGGGAGGATATTGAGTAGAGGTTATGACCTTGATTTATTCGGGGAAAATAACTAAATCAATGGGCAACCAAACGCTCCAACATAGGCAAAGAGAGATGCATAGCTGAGGCCTGGCGTGGTGGCTTTTCAACGTTTTCCAGCTAAACATGCGTATCATCTTTGTAAAATCACAGAATCCTCTGAATTCACCAGAAAACAGCCATTAGGTTGCAAAAATCAAGTTTGAATAATCTAATGTGCCAAAATTTGACACTGTAGTTCAGTTAGCATCTTGGTCAGAACTGTAAGTTGGTAAACGCACGTTAATCAAAAATTTATTAACAATTTGGATGAAATAACTCAGTCCCCCCGCCCCACAAAAGGCAGAGCTTTTCATGATTGTAAGTTGAATCAACCACATTTCAAGTGCAGGTAGGGCTATTAATATTTTAGGCAACAGCTCCAGAAAAAGGAAGAACGAATAACACTGAAGACAACAAAAGCTATTATGCTATAATCTATCTTTTGACACAGAAAAAAGATGTGCCAAGTAAGATGCAAGTACCTGTAAGTAGATCAGATAGTATGCAGGCATCAGTGTAATTACTGAAAAGAAATTTATCATAGAGCCTTTGAATAGGAAATTTTGTTTCTAAATTTGTCATTCCAGATATTATGGAATTCTTTAAGGTGTAGCTAAGGGAGTTACACAGAACTGTTTCATTTATGCACATCATCTTCTGTATAAGAACGGGGGGTCCCCCTAGACTGATCCAACCAAGATAAAGAAGATCATAACAGAATACTAGGGAAAATTGTATTCCAATTTGAAAACCTAGATGAAATGAACAAATTCCTAGAAACACACTACCTACCTAAACTAACACAAACAGAGGTAGAAAATCTAAAGAGACCCATTACAAAAGGAGATATTGAAGATGTCATAAAAGAATGCCAACAGGGAAGGAGACAAGATGGCAGCTTAGTCAGACATTCCATGCCATCCCTTTATAACAAAGACCCAAGAAACTAAGTGAAAGATACAGCTGACAATCCTAGAACCTTGAACATCAAATGGAAGGATAAAGAATTAGATCAAACACCAATTAGTAAAAGAAACTGATCAAAAATAGTGAACGAGGAGAAATACGGAATGGAGGTGCCCTGCCAGGTGGCCTGGCACTGTATGGCCATCTTGAGACGAGACAAAGCCAGGAGTGATCCTGGGTGAAGAGCAGAGGAAAGCAACTTCACGGAATTCGCAACAGCAGACAGAAAAACTGTGTAGACATACCTAGAGTGAAGCAAGGTGACCAGGACATGAGCCAGAGCTAAGGAAAGAAAACACAGGAAGGAGGGCAAGAACTCCAGGGACCCCAGCAACCACAGAGCAGGAAGAGAGTTAGGACCTAGAGACAGAGCTACTCACCAGTGACAGTCCCCATCCACATGCAGTAATATACTCACAGAGTGTCAACAAGAGGCCTCCCCACCTGGCCAGATTATGGGTAGCCCCCTCTCCTCACACTTCACCATAGCCAGGCCCCAATTGCTGGCTACAGCCAAGGAGACATGCCTAGGCAACTTCACCCAGTGAGCAGAGGGGCAAACTCTCCCTCCACCCACTCTCCTGGTGATTAGCGGCATGAAACCCCCATCCCTGAAGCCCCAACCACCAAGGACTACAGTACAAGCCCCCTCCTTTTCACCCCACACAGTCCCACCCACCACCCCCCCAACCTGCCAAGTGGCACAAGAGTGCTCCAGCATGCCCAGCCGCCGAGCCACCACCCCCTACCTCTGAGCAGCATGAGAGTGCTCCAGTGCACCTGGCCACTCATTGCAGTCCCGCACTCCTGCTGACCTGCTGAGCAGTGTGAGAGAACTCTGGAGCTCTTGGCTTCCTGCCACACACCCCAGCTGCCACCCTGCCCACCCCATGATGGGGTGACTGGCTTTGAGTGCCCCCATGCCGTTCAACCAACAATAGGTGGTGACCAATATCAGCCCAGCCCACCCTCAGCCATCTTGCACATCACTGAAAATCAATAAGGACTCAGTCTGCTCACTGCTGGGTAGTGAGTGCTCCTGTGTTGACAGATGAGTGATCAGTGAAGTACTCCTAACTTGCCTTTACTCGTACATCAAAAATAAAAAAATAAAAAATCAGGAAAAAACAAACACAATCAATCAATACATAAAATAACATATTAATGCTTCAGAGACAACAAACAATAACAAATCGTATGAAGAAACAGGACAAGATGGCTCAGATAAATGACCAAAATAAAGGTGCAGAAACCTTCTTGAAGAAGAAATAGTAATAGAACTACCCGATAAGGAATTCAACAGACTTACACAGGATCTTTAAAAAATCTAGGGAAACACAGACAAAACCCTAGAATTCAGAAAAACAATACAAGAGCAAAGTAAGAAATAAATAGACAATTAGAAACCATACAAAAACAACAACTAGAAATCCACAAGGTTAACAATAAAATATTAGAATGGATAACTCGATAGGAGGACATAGAAGTAGAATTGAAGGAATAGAAGAAAGAATCAGTGAAGCAGAGGACAAATTCCTTGACACTAATCTGTTTGAGGAACAACAAGAAAAAAAGAATGAAGAAAGTCTAAGAGTTATATGGAACACTTTCAAAAGGAAGAATCTACCAAAAAAAGAAAAAACAAACAGAATTTTTGCAGATTTATTGAGAGAAAACTTCCCTAATATCATGAAAGACAAGAACATTTCCATACAAGAACCTCAAAGAACTTCATACAGGATAGACCCCCCCAAAAAAGCCACCAAGACATATCATAATCAAACTACCCAAAACCAAAGACAAAGAAAGAATTCTGAGAGCAGCTCAGGAAAAATGAAATATCACCTAAAAAAGGGCCACCAGTAAGACAGCATTCACTTGTTGGCAGAATCTGTGTAGGAGAGAAGGAAGTAGAATGACATATATAAAACCCTCAAAGAAGAGACTTGCCAGGCAAGAATCATATATTCAGCAAAATTGTCTTTCAAATATGAAGGCAAAGTTGGGACATTCCCAGATAAATAAAAATTAAGGGAATTCGTAAAAATTTTACAAGAAATATTAAGGGGAGAACTTTGGACAGAGAAGCAATGACATCAGACAACAACCTGACATCAAAACACGCGACAGTAGAACCCAGATCCCAAGCCAGAGAATTCTGAAATGTAAAATAAAACTGAAAACAAGGAACCAGAAATAGCAGTCAGGAAACAAGGAAAACTTCAGTACAAAAAGAGGGAATAAATGGTATAGTTATAGAATTTCCACATGGAGAGGAAGTCAAGATATAACAGATTGTTTTAAACTTAGAAAGACAAAGGTATATTCCAGTTGTCATTGTTAGATCCCATCAAGTTGGTTCCAATTCAAAGTGACCCAGTGTACAACAGAACGAAACACTGCCTGGTCCAGCACCATCCTCACAATATTTACTATGCTTGAGCCCATTGTTGAAGCCACTATGTTAACCCATCTTACTGAGGTTCTTCCTCTTTTTTGCTGACCCTCCACTTTACAAGCATGATGTCCTTCTCCAGGGACAGGTTCCTCCTGATAACATGTCCAAAGTACCATCTCTAGTCCTACCACTCTCCCCTCATCCCCTGCATTTTAGCCAGCGTGGTAGTGCTAGTCCTTGTTAATGACAAGCAAGTTCACAATTCAAGGCCTTTCCATTTGCTGTTCCCTCTTCCTACAATGCACTTCCCTTACATATCTGCATGGTTCATTCTTAACTTTATTTAGCACTCTACTGTGACTTCTCTGCAGAAACAATAACACTACCTTATCATCATTCCCCCAACCCTGCTTTTTTTTTTTTCATATTTGATAAAATGATACATTATCCATTAGCGAATGCAAAATAAAACCACAATGAGATATCACTAAACAAACAAACAAACAAAAACAACCAAACCTACTGCCATCAAGTCAATTCTGACTCATAGCAACGCTATAGGACAGAGTAGAACTGCCCCTATAGGTTTCCAAGGCTGTAAATCTTCATAGAAGCAGACTGCCACACTGGGTTCGAGCCTCTGATCTTTCGGTTAGCAGCCAAGCGCTTTAACCACTACGCCACCAGGGTTCCCAAGATATCACTACACAGGCTTAAATAAAAATAGTGGCAATACCAAAACCTGTGAAGAAACTGGATCGCTCCTATGTTTCACAATTTTGTGGAAGGTCAGGGGTCAATTACTAACAGCCTTTGAATTACAGGCATTGTTAAAAATATCGATCTTAATTTACAAAACGTTGAGTGTATAGGAGCCCTGGTGGCCCAGTTAAGAATTCAGTTGCTAACCAAAAGTCAGCAGTTTGAATCCACCAGCTGCTCCTTGGAAACCCTATGAGGCAGTTCTACTCTGTCCTATAGGGTTGCTATGAGTCGGAATCTACTCCACGGCAAAGGGTTTTTAGTTTTTAAGTGGTTATGTTTGTTCCTGCCTTGGAAAGCACATATTTCACTTTCAACCTCAAAACACCGAAGACGTGACTGGAAAAAGTTTGGGATGTGGATGTATGTGTGTATATAAAATGGTATAGTCACTCTGGAAACCAATTGAGCAGTTTCTTAAAAAAATCAAACTAACTAAATATGCAACTACCATACACCCAGCAATTACACTGGGCATTTATCCCAGAGAAATGAAAATGTATATCACTCAAAACCTGGACACAGATGTTCATAGCAGCTTTATTCATAATAGCCCAACACTGGAATGAACTCAGATATTCGTCAACAGGTAAATGGTTAAACTGTGGTACGTTCAGACCATAAAGTTGTTGTCGTTGTTGGTAGATGCCATTGAGTCGATTCTAACTCATAGTGACCTGATGCACAACAGAACGAAACACTGTCTGGTCCTGTGCCATGCTCACAATCGTTGTTATGCTTGAGGCCATTGTTGCAGCCATTGTGTCAATCCACCTCGTTGAGGGTCTTCCTTTTTTCCGCTGACCCTGTACTCTCCCAAGCATGATGTCCTTCTGGCTGTACTTCTCCCAAGACAGGCTTGTTTGTTCTTTTGGCAACCCATGGTATATTACATCTACCATAAAGTACTACTCAGCAATTAAAAGGAACAAACTATTGATATACACAACATACCAGATAAATCTCTGGAGAATTTCGCTAAGTGAAAAACAAACAAACAAAAAACCTAAGCCTAAAAGGTTACATAATATATGATCCATTTTAATAACATACCTGAAATGACAAAATGAGAGACATGAAGAACGGAGTAGTGTCGCCAGGGATTAAGGAGGAGGTGGGACTGCAGGAGGAGTTCTCGAGCAGAGCAAACAGTTAATGTGCTCAGCCAATAACCAAAGCTTGAGGTTCGAGTCCACTCAGAGTCCCTCAGAAGAAAGGACTGCTGATCTACTCCTGGAAAATCAGCCATCGAAAACCCTACGCATCAGAGTTCTCCAGGGATGCACACAGGGTCACCAAAAGGGTTTTTTTTGGTGTTGTTGTTAGGACTGAAGGGAAGTGAGTGTGGCCTAAAAGGGCAACATGGGGGATCCTTGTGGTGATGGAAACTTTCTGCATCTCAAATGAATCAATGTCAATATCCTAGTTGTGATATTGAGTTACCGCTTCCTAAGATATTACAATTTGGAGAAACTGGGTAAAGGGTACATGGGATCTTTCCGTATTATTTCCTACAACTGCGTGTGAATCTACAATTACCTGAAAACAAAAGTTTAATAAAATTAGTATTTTTTTTTTAAGTGGGGAAAAACACATACTGCATACTTATTTCCTCTCTTCCCAGAGCCCCACTGCCGGAATATACACAACAGAAGACCTAAGACATCGGAGGTTTTGATCACTGCTGTTATCTCCTACACCGAGGCAATGCCTGGCAGAGAGTGGGCACTCAGACATTCGATGGACAGGTCAAGGTGCAGACAGCGACTGCAGAGAGACTTGGGCAGAGCAGGGATGCCAGGCTGAGACTAAGTGAAGAACTCAGTGGTGCAGAGGGGGACCCAAGCGTGTGAAAGTGCTGTAAAGCCAGGCTGCCTGGTACAGCAGTGCTATGTCTGGCTCTAAGCCTGAACTCTTCTGCTTTGTTATACCAAGACACTCTGGAAATAATGTGTACCTGGTACTCACCCATCACAATCCTGTCTCATGAAGGATGTCATTGTAACTGCCTTTTGAAAATATCACTAAAGTAGTATCCCATAACAAAAAAATCATAACAATGGACATTTCTTCAGCATTTGCAAAGTATTGGTCATGGTACTAAGCACTCATTATTTTCCCATTGAAGCCCTACAACTGGGTAATACTGTTATCCCCAGTTTAAGAAACTGAGGTAGAGAGAAACGAAGTAATTCACTGGAGGTTACAAGCCACTAAGTGTTTGAAGAGGGGTCAAATCCTGACAGTCTGACTCCTGAACCCTGTTTAACCATTACACCAAGTGGCATCTCATCTCACAAGATGGAGGTTACCGTCACTGGTATGGCAGGAAGTATCGGTGTCCATAGACTTCACTATCACAAAACGCATAAGGAGTCTTTAAAACCTATCCTTCCCTCCCTCCCTCTTTCCCATTTTCTCTATTTCTCCAGCTCTCTTTTAAGCAGAGCTGTTTAGTCAGTGGAGCCCTGATGGCACAGTGGTTAAGAGCTCAGCTGCTAACCAAAAGGTCAGCAGTTCGAATCCACCAGCCACTCCTTGGAAACCCTATGAGGCAGTTCTACTCTGTGCTACAGGCCCACTAGGAGTCGGAATTGACTCGATGGCAACGTGTTTGGTTTGGCTTGTATTTAGTTTCAATAAACAATTATTGATTCAGGGCGTATATAACTATAAAAGCCACTTTTATAAACCACCAGAACAGACTAGAAAAAGAATATATATCTAGGTCAGGAAAGTAAATAGAAATATAAATCCTTTTCCACCATATTTTTGTAAATAGTTTTTAAATTGCATTGCAAATTAAGATTTTCTTATCCCATAGAATTTTATTTTTCATGATATTTGTTACAACTGGCTCATCAGTCCTGAAGGCCAATAGATGCCATGGAATTTTATTGTAATGGAAATTAAAAAAAAAAATTCTTTATCATTTAAAATTCCCACCTCCCAGTTTAAATATAGTGAATCCTTAGTGTGGAAAAGAAATCATCTGGAAAAGAAAAGAAAAAGCTTTATTTTCACATTAAAGGTAGATAAAAAAAAAAAAAAAAAAAAAAAGATCTGAAAGGAGGAAGCCCAGCTAGGAAAATGTATAGGCTGCTTGAGGGGAAGGGAAAAAGGGGAAGGGAAGAAGCAGGAAGAAAATGATTTTGCAATAACAATAACATCAATCCAAGGCTCTAAGGACAGAACGTTGGGAAAAGAAGATAAATGTTTAAGTAGGATGTTTTGAGGTTCCTTATAAAATAATGGAACAGATACTGTACAATGGAGACCACCTTCTGGGTCTGCCCACAGAATCCTTAGTAAAATACCCGCCTTCAAGGAGTTGCATAGAAAATTCAGAAGCTCCTTACAATCTGGGGACATTATAAAGAGTTTTTAAATTGTAAGGCCTGGGCAGGTTATGTCTATTAATAAAAGAAGATAAAAATTTGCTACATGTCTTAACAAAAACAATACTTATTTGTAGTAATATAAAATTTAAAACTTTTTATGTTATGTAATTTATCCTCATTTCATTTCCTTGTGAAAGTTTTCGGTAAGATACCACCTTGAACTACTATCCGACACTCTGCATCGCTATAGAGTATAAGAATAAGCTAATAGAAACCACTCATCTGTTTGGTGAAGAAACTATAGGTTCTTTTCTAGGCCTATACTTCTGAATTCTCCTTGCCTCAGCCCTAGAAGGTAAAGAAACCTTCACCGGAGGGTCTACCAGTGACAGCAGCAATGTCAACTCCAACCAACCATATAGCAGAACCAGACAAATACAACTAATACCCACTATGCTGTGCTTAGAGTCCTGGTTGGTGCAAATGGGTAATGAACTTGACTACTAACTGAAAGGTTGGAGGTTCGAGTCCACACAGAGATACCTTGGAAGAAAGGCCTGGCAATCTTCAGAAAAATCAGCCATTGAAAACGCTATGGCGCACAGTTCTACTCTGACTCACAGGGGGTCCCCATGATTTGAAATGACTCAACAGCGACTGAAAATGCTGTGCTTTACATACATTGCCCCATTCGAGTTTCTCAGCAAATCTGCCTGTGACTGCTCTCTCTATGCACATTAAGAAACTGACCAAAGGCCTCAAAATTTGCAAAGTGAAGCTGGGAATGAAACCCAAGTCACTTCCCCCCTGTGCCACATTTTACTTCCTAGATGACTCAGAAAGAGGAAGTGGGTCACCTGGCAAGTCACAGTGTCAGTCTGTACAGATTTCTCCCCCAGAAGGTCAAGTAGCCAAGAGCTTGGGACTTAATCACTTCTTGGAATTACTGCAAGCATCACAGGGTCACCAGCTACAAAATTATTCCCAAATGGATTAAATTTTAATAACCAAGCCTGTCCTTCTGCTAGCAGAAAGTAAAACCCCCTCTAGCGAGTAGTAACTGGCGCTCCCAATCACTTAGTCAGTTCCCAGACCTGAACCACCAAATATACACAAAACGCTCCACAAAATATACACACCTGAGTATTAAGCCTTTGTACCTGAACATTCATTTCTTTTCAATTACTTCTCTAGGAAAAGAAAAATGTTGTTATCATGTGCCATTGAGTCAGTTCCCACTCATAGCACCCTATGCCAAAAAAAATTTTTTAAAAATAAACCTGTTGACATGGAGTTGATTCTGACTCATAGCGACCCCATAGGGTTTCCAGGGAGCAGCTGGTGGATTCAAATTGCCAACCTTTCGGTTAGCAGCCGAGCTCTTAACCACTGCAGCACAAGGGCTCCATAGTACCTTATAGGACAGAGTAATACTGTCCCATAGGGTTTCCTAGGCTGTAATCTTTACAGAAGCAGATACCAAGAAAAACCAAACCCATTGCTATCTAGTCAATTCCGACTCATAGCGGCCCTATAGGACAGAGTAGAACTGCCCCATAGGGCTTCCAAGGTGCAGCTGGTAGATTCGAACAGCTGACCTTTTGGTTAGCAGCTGTAGCACTTAACCATTACGCCACCAGGGTTTCCCAAAACCAAACCCACTGCTGTGGAGTTGATTTAACTCATAGTAACCCTATAGGACATACAGCTTCCAAGAAGCGGCTGGTGGATTTGAACTGCCAAACCTTCTGGTTAGCAGCCTGAGTGCTTAACCACTGTGCTACTGGAACCTTAGAGAAACAAAGGGCTCCTCTGGGATTTGAATCAGGACCTCTCACAACCTAAGCAAGAATCATACCTCTAGACCAAGTTGAAGCAGATAGCCAGATCTTTTCTCTGGTGGAGCCACTGGAGGGTTTGAACCTCCAACCTTTCCGTTAGCAGCCAAGCTCTTAACTGTTGCTCCACCAGGGCTCTTTGGATGGATAATAGGGAGGAAAAAAAAAATAAGAAAAACTCTGTAGAAACAATTTAAGTTTCTGGCAGACACATTTAAAGAGTTTGGGTACCAGCCATCTTTTTCATATGATCAATCCCATCACCTCAAAATGTTCACATTGGGAGCACAGTTCTTGGTTTCATCCCTCTTCTGTTACTCACAGTAAACTATTCCTCATCACTAAAAGCAGGCTCCTGAGTTGTTCTCCTAAAGCTGGAGCTGCTGGTGCTCGGTAGTCATAACTGAATGTTGATATATGGAGTTACTTTCCCAACAGAGTACTGCCTCCGAGGTCCCAATACTGTGTGTTGTCCTTTGAACGTGATCCAGTCTGCTTTTGTGGTCCTTGGTACCAGAAAGGATGGCATCCACCAAATGCGGGTCTACCAAAACCAGGGAGCAATGGCTGGCTCACATCTCTTCTGTCACAACTAAGTTATTACGCCTCCCAACAGACCACTCATAGTCACTGGCAAACAAATGAAGGCAGGGTAAGGAAAGTTCTCCGTAAACGGTGAACTGCTCTATGAAAGCAGTATATCATTATTGTTATTATAAAGATAACCTCATTTCTCTGTACCCCATTCTGATTTGTTCCCTTGGAATCCTCATCAGTTCCACTCTCGAAATGTCCCCGTAGATCTGAGCTGTTGGTGTCAACCTGTTGAATTTTGTTTTGCATTTCCATCTCATATATCAGAAACCTTGTATGAAATCAGTGCCTTGGCTAATTATTTTTCATATCACAAATATTTGTTCTGCTGTTACAGAGTGGGAGTCCCTGGATGGCACAAACGGTTCAACACTCAACTACTAACCAAAAGGCTGGTGATTTCAACCCATCCAGAAGCACCTTGGAAGAATGGCCTGGCAAACTGCTGCTCAAAGTTCACAGCCATGAAAATTCTATGGAGCACAGTTCTGCTGTTCACACATGGGCTTGCCATGAGTCAGAATGGACTCAACAACAACTGTTTAGATTTTTTTTTAATTATTATTATTATTGTAATCACATAATGTCCAAAATGTTACAATTTTGAGAGTGAAAGGCAATGCTGTTAATAACTGTGGAAGGATTAGAGGTGTGAACAGAGACTACCTGGAGCAAACCAGGATATATGGTCGTGCTAACTATAAACTCCTTATTGCTGAAACTCTGTCTGAATGCACGCATTATTTCACAATAAAGAGATGAAAGTTGATTAATTCTATGGTTCATTTTGTTTTCTTTCCCATTACTTGGCATTCGTTGTGCAGGTGTTTCTAGAGAAGAGGACATTCCTCTCTGGTCACTTCCACTTCCACTGTTTTTATCTCTTTGGTCAATTTCTTTATATGTGAGTTATCTCCTCCCTAAATTGCTCCACTTTCTCTTTATCCTTGCCAATACTTCTTAAATTGTAACTTTTTTTTTTTCTTGACTAATGTAGAAATGTTATCTCATAGGTGTTTTTGGAATCATGTCATTTCCATTGGGTATGGTATTTTTTATTCTTTTTAAAAATCCAGAGATGCTATTTTGAGAGCTAATTGTATGGCATTGAATATGCTCATTGCTCATTTGTTTTTACCAAAGCATCCTTAAACCCAGGCTTCTGGGTTAGGACACACCTGCTTGGAAACATTCTGTTCCAGCCGAGAGTGTGTACCGGAGAGGGAAAAAGACTATCATGGATCCCATGAGAATGGGAGGAAGTCCCACTAAGGGCTTTGCACGGGCTTTTAGGCTTACCTGGGTTGTAGACTTTTTATACAATAAATGGAATTTATGTTGCATAAAAATCACTTAAAAAAAAAGAAAGGTAGTTTTGTGAAGAACAACAAAACAGTTGATGAGAATTCCCAAGGGAAATCCAAATAGAGATGAGATTTAGGGAAGAGGAATGTGTTGGTTGGAAAGGGTGCTGCAACCTCATCTCACCCCCAAGGACCATCGGATGAAGCAGCCAATGTAGTTTCACGATCTTGCACCAAAAAGTAAGTCACAAAGGATGAAACAGGTTAGGACACGTAAACAGAAACCAATCAATTGTCTCTGCCCAGAAAAAAATTGCTTTCAAGCAACTGGGCTTATTTGTATTGAAACTAAAGCTTCTATCAAGATAGGTTTGTTTTTTAATCTCTCTCAAAAAAAAAAAAAAAAGGTAGAAAAGTGGTATTTTTAAAGGAGAAAAATATATATATATTGGCCAAAACAATGTTAATACTAGCAGATCACCACCTTTTAGTTCACAGTCAGAGCTTTAACCACTGTGCCACCAGGGCTGCTTGTTAATGACATAAAAAAGCCTCGTGCTGTTCATTCTGACTCACAGTGACCCAACAGGACAGAGTAGAACTGCCCCATAGGGTTTCCAAGACTGTAAATCTCTACAGAAACAGGCTGCCACATCTTTCTCCTGTGAAGCAGCCGGTGGGTTCCAAGAGCCAAAATTTCACTTAGCCGCTGAGTGCTTTAACCACAGCGCCACCTTGGATCCTGTTAATAACATAGAGAGGACTTATTCTATAATGTTGTTTAGCTGCCCTCGGTCAACCCCGACTCATGGCAACCCCATGCACAACGTAAGAAAATGTTGCCCAATCCTGCGCCATCTGCGGGATAGGTTGTAGATGGGACCACAGGGCTTTCCATGACTGATTTTCAGAAGTAGATTGAGACCCCCCCTTCCTAGTCCATCTTACTCTGGAAGCTCTACTGGAACCTGTTCAGCATCATAGCAACACACAAGCCTCCATCGACAGGTAGTACTGCACAAGTGGTGCATTGGCCAGAAATTGAGCCCAGGTCTCCTGCGTGGAGGACGAGAATTCTAGCACTGAACCACCACTGACCCCTTATTCCATAATACTGAGTTCAAAAAGACAGGGTTCAAAATTAAGAGGATAATACAATTTTAGTCATAGTAAAAACTATGTATACACCTACACACACACCCATAGGAAACTTCATATGCTCCCTCCTCAAAGACTAGACAAAGCAGCCAAAATCTTCATTATGGTTGCCCCTTCTCGATGACACAGATTATTTTTCCTGGGAGTCTTTATACATTTTATGATTTTCCACATTTTCTGCCCTGAATGTACATTACTTTTAGAATACTTTTATTCCAAACGAACAAACAAACAGGAAAACACAACAGCAGCCAGGAGACCAATGGCTCAATGAAAGCTTTTTAAACAAAGAATTTGAGTAATTGCATCTGTCCATTTATGCCTCTGTATCTCCACCTCCCCAACTGAAAGTCTTTGAGATATATATATATATATATATACATACTTTTTTTTTTTTTTTTTAATTCTGGGAACCCTATGCACAATAGTATAAGAAAACTCTTATCCTGACTTGGCAAACTCTGTTAGGTCTTCAAAAACAGGGTAGGTGTCTTTGTCTCGAAAGATTCTAACAGCTGTGCCAGGTAGATGGAGGTGCATTATCACAGCCTCGCCTGCTAACAAAACTACACGCTCCTGGCTGGAGCACTACTGGGCTGTTTTCAGTGGCTTATGCTCCTTTGGCAACGTGTGGGAGGTGCTGAACTCTCAGCGCAGAACCTTGCAAGCATGTTGACACTGTTGCCAGCCCTAGTTAATCAGATGCATTCTCATAGGCAGAGCATAAACAGCGTTCCACAGATGTCCATAGTGGATAGAAATTGAGTCATATCCTCGGACCACTCCCTAGTCTGAGACCCACAGGAAGACTTCACACTAGAGAGGAACATGCTGTCAAAGTAAGCACCACCATTCCCTGAGTGCTATACACATCTACAAGGATTGAGAATCAGCATGGGTTGGCCATCCCTCCAGTCATGAGGAACATCCACCCAGCTCTGTGCTGCATGCTGAACTCATTTTAGTCCCCGGAACAGCTGAGCCTCTCAAAGTTCCTGGAAGCAGCTAGTGAAAGGGTTTGTCTTTCCACTCCCTGCCCCTACTTCTATTTTAATGACAGACACTGACAGAAGGAAGGCAATGCAGACAATGGCGGCTCCTTTATCAAAGCGGAGAATGGTCACAACAGTGCCCACTTGCAAACTTCGCTGGACCCTCGGCGTTAATGAAGCTCATTAGTAAGTGCAGGTGTGTGACCTCCGACTCCTGAGACTGGATGCCCTGAAGGCCTTGCAGAGGGTATCTCATTTACTAAGAGGAAATGCCCTAATCACTAAGGTTCCCTCACCTTTTTGTTAGAGTCAGAGTTGAGGGAAAGCTACAAAACTAAGAGGATCGTGTCTTTTCAACACCCTGACCAAGCTCAAAGCTACAAATCTAAGGGGATGCTGTCTTTTCAATACCCTGATCAAGCTCACCTAAAGCACCAACACCCTAGTGCTGCAAAAGCCTCAGCTACATAGATCTTTTCTCTCCAAAACAATTTGGTTCCATTAGCTAAAATTGAAGTAATAAGGCTGAATCGGGTGGCAAGTTATAACACCCAAAGTTTAGAGAGAAATAACTATTATAGGGGCACTGGGCCAAAATATTCCAGGAAGACAGAAGGGACTAAAATCCAGTTCTCCGTAGTGTTCCTGATGCTAATTTCTGGCTGTGCCACTAGTTTTAAAAACAAGCAGAGCTATTGTGGTTAAGAGCTCAAGCTGTTTACCAAAAGATCAGTAGTTCAAATCCACCAGCCTCTCCTTGGAAACTCTATAGGGCAGTTCTTCTCTGTCCTATATGGTTGCTATGAGTCAGAACAGACTCTACAGCAACGGGTTTTTATCCTAGATGATGGGGCCCTTGTGGGCGGTGGTCAAGATCGGCAGTTCGCATGCGTCTGCTCCTCCTTGGAAACCCTGTGCTAATCTCCCCAGGGGTTCACGTCCTGTATCCCCAAGGTCTATTGCATCTATTTTGTACTTCTTTATGACTTCTCAGAATTCAGGCACCATACATTTTAGTAGATTTCTTTTTTTACATTAAATCTGACATGTCAATGAACACAATAAATGAAAATATTAAGTAGCATGGTTTAATTAAAAGATCATAGGCTTTGGAGTCTGAGCAACCTGTGATCATATCTCACATCACAGCTTATGATGTTCCGCTCCGCGAGACTCCGACTCCTCACCTTTACAATGGGATAATCCTGAGTATCTGATGGGGTCGTGGTGATTACGAGAAGTAACGAAGGGATGGTACATTAGATGGAAGCTGTGGTTATGACAACATTTTCTCACTAAAAATAAAGCTGATTTTCCTTGGCTAAAACTTCTCACCCGCTATTTATCACTCAACATGAGCTGTTTTTAGTTCAGTAATTGTCGTTATTGTCATTTGTTGTTTTCAATAAACCAAGATAAATATTTAATAAACCTGTATTGGCTGGGTACTGTGGGATGTAAACACAAAAAAGAGGTTTCTATCCTCTAAGAACTTAGACTCTATTGCAGATGGAGTCTAACACAACGCACACACACACACGCCTAGAACAAAAATAAATAGTACCTGATTAAGCGTCTAGTCCACAAGAAGTATCCAGTAAATACTTGTTTACCAAGGTGATTTGATAATTGAAGAATAAAGATGATAAAGACATAATGAGTGATCATGACCAGGAAAGAGCATGTCTCATTCATCTTATTGACTTCATCATGTACCCCAGGGCCCTGCACAAACTGGATTTGCGATATATGTTGATTTGAATGAACGAGAGAATGAATGTATGATGTTCAATGGGGCCTGGGTGGTGAATAGCTTTTAAATAAGTAAGCAAGAGCTGGGTGATGCCATGAATGGCAAGCAGCAGAAACATCTTTTTTAGAAAAAAGAACGTTTGGGTTTCTATAATGCATATTTTGCCTATTTCTGCAGGAGCAAGCAGTAGGTATTATTTTGCTTATTTTGGCTCTAAATACCATAAAAAAAATACCATAAAAATATATATATATATATACCATACAGGGGAACTATGCCTGGTCAGCTAATTTTGTTCAAGACTTTCTCCCCAGTAGGTGAAATCCTTGCTTGCTATTCCATGTCCGTGCTGGCACGGGACACCTGGCAGTAATGGAGACAGCCTGACCTGGTGCTGTGAATTCTGGGAGGTCACCCTGGCCTACCTATCGGTGATGGCCTGGATAACGACTCCATCAATGTAGAAAATGGCAGGTGCCCAGGAAGAGTGCAGGGCTGGAAGGCTGGAAACCTGGTTCTAGTTCCAGCCTTGCCATCCCCATAAGTGCTGGCTGCACGAGGTCATTTCTAAACCCTCATCCAAGCCTTAAAAAGTAAGACTCCATACGTGTATCTTACTGCCATCCATGAGGTGATGCCCCAAGCCCTTGGGCCTGACTTATAGAAAGAAAGGACATCAGCAGCTTTGATCTCTGCCCTCCTGCTCACACAAGAGGGAATCGCATCCTTTTGGAGCTGGAAGGCCCCTCCGAGACCTCTTCCATCCCTCTAACTTTACAGATGAGGAGACTCAGGCCGAACAGGCTGGCTGGCCCCGAACGGCCAGGCTGACAGGACAGCGGGCAGATGAGGCGCCACGGTCTGGGCCGCGGTGGTGCCGGCCCACACTGTCGACCAGAGCTGCCTCTTCACCAGGCTCTTAGGAAAGCATCAGACGTTATATTTAAAGCTGTCACGCTTGGGCCAACAGCCGGTGCGCCAGACATAACCGTCTGAGACGTTCTCCACGTAACTTCAGACACAATTCAGATGCTTATTTAGGTCGCAGTCTGGAAGCACCCAGAAATATGAAGCCATGACACAGCAGAAACAGTCTGGTAACAGCTTCCTCAACGATAAGAATAGTGCTATTGATGGCTCTGGGGGCTGGCACTTCGCACTTGGCACGCAATGATTTTCTGAGGTAGGAGATCCAGGTTAATGGAATAAATCCCTCAAAGTTTCCTGTTTCATAAGCAAAGAAACTGGAATTTGGACTCAGATCTGTCTGATGCTAATGCCATAGGGGTCTTGTGTTGTTTTCTTTGTGTCTGTTTCGTTCTGTTCGCCCTGCCTGACTGCTTTGCACTTTGCTGCCTTTACGTTTTGGGAGTCCATACCAAGAAGATGCCAGAATTACAATTTATGCCAGAATCTCTGACTCTTCTCAAATTATTTTTATCCTCTGTCTCTACCTAAACAAGCCTTGCTCAATCTAATGTGCTTGGCCCCATGGTACCCTAATTGACAAAATGTTCATCAGACATGCAGTGAGTGCTCAGTTTGAGGTAAGTCAGGAGAATGGAGTTCCGGTGGTAGAGTGGTTAAGTGCTCGGCTGCTAACCAAAAGGTCGGTGGTTCAAAACCACCGGCTGCTCCACAGGAGAAAGATGCGGCACCTGATTCTGTAAACATTAAACCCATTGCCATCGAGTCAATCCTGACTCATAGCAACCCTATAGGACAGAGTAGAACTGCCTCATAGAATTTCCAAAGAACTTAACCACTGTACCACCAGGGCTGCTTGGAGACCCTATGGGGCAGTTCTACTCTGTCCTATAGGGTCGCTATGAATTGGAATCAACCTACTCTATGGCAATGGGTTAGGTTTTGGGGTTTGCAGGAGAATGGAATTTATTCCAACCTGGAGATTCAAAGAAAGACCCCTGATATTGTAGTAATGTCTGTGCTATTACAAAGATTGAAAAAGGATGAGCCAGGTGAGAAGGAAATAGCATGAGAAAAAAATTTTAAAAGGCTCAGAGCATCCCGGGTGATGTAAGAAACCTATCAGCATTTCTTTTTGCAGCTCTTATATTGAAAAACCAAAACCAAACCCATTCAAGTCGACTTGACACATGGCCACTCCATGGGTACATGGAGAACACTTACAGGGTCGAAAATGTTACAGAGTAGAATTGCTCCGTAGGGTTTTCTTGGCTGTAATCTTAATGGAAGCAGTTTGCCAGGCCTTTCCTCTGCAGCACCACCAGATATGCTCAAACTGCCGACCTTTAGGTTTGTGATCAATTACAAACTGTTTGCACCACCCCAGGAGACCATTATATTAGAAAAAAAGAAGGGACTACAAATTCCCAAACCATACTCCCATAACCTAGAGGAAAGGAGGAGACGTGTTAGAAATACACTGTGTCCGGTTCTACCTCTGTGCTCTTTTTCATTCTGTTCCAACTGCCTGGACTCCTTTATTTTTTCCCTCCTCCATCTCTGGTCAAATTCTTTCCATTCTCCAAGGACCAATTCATACGCCACTTCTTCCCTGAAACTTCCCTGCTCCCATCAGCTGGAACTGATTTCCCCGTTCCCTGTGCAGGCTGTTAACTCCTGGAGGGAAAGGACCGTCTGTAACTCCCCACAGCACTTTCCAACTTGGTACTTGACGCGTAATAGAAGGTGGGTGAAGATCTGCAGAGTTTAATTGCACCGGATTCCTATGCTGAGGAATGCAGCCAGCCACGGGTGTGCGAAAGACACGGTAAGATGGTAGTTTAAATATAAATGGGGATTTCATCGTGTAGAAGAGGAAGGTAGTGTCTTAGCAAAGTCCCACTTCATGTGGGAGGGGTTGGAGGTGGTGGCCAGGGATGAAATGAGTGATGTGTGAGGATTTGCAAGACCTGGCTTACATTCCAACTCCCACCACTAACTAGCTATGAAATGAAAATAGTAATGCTCACAACAGAGAACCCCTGAGGGAGCAGGAGAGCAGTGGGATGCAGACCCCAAATTCTCATAAAAAGGCCAGACTTGATGGTCTAACTGAGACTAGAAGGACCCCGGTGGTCCTGGCCTGCAGACCTTCTGTTGCGCCAGGACAGGAACCATTCCCGAAGCCAACTCTTCAGACATGGATTGGACTGGACAAGGTGTTGGAGAGGGATGCTGGTGAGGAGTGAGCTTCTTGGATCAGGTGGACACTTGAGACTATGTTGGCATCTCCTGCCTGGAGGGGAGATGAGAGGATAGAGGGGATTAGAAGCTGGCGAAATGGACATGAAAAGAGAGAGTGGAGGCAAGGAGTAGGCTGTCTCATTAAGGGGAGAGTAATTGGGAGTATGTAGCAAGGTGTAACAACAACAACAACAAAAAAACCCGGTGGCGTAGTGGTTAAGTACTATGGCTCTTAACCAAGAGGTTGGCAGTTCGAATCAGCCAGGTGCTCCTTGGAAACTCTATGGGCCAGTTCTACTCTGTCCTATAGGATCGCTATGAGTCGGAATTGACTCGATGGCAGTGAGTTTGGTTTTTTTGGTTTAGCAAGGTGTATATAAGTTTGTGTGTGAGAGACTGACTTGATTAGTAAACTTTCACTTAAAGCACAATCAAAATTATGTATAAAAAAAGCCAATAGCAAAGGTGAAATAAAGAAAAAAAAATCCTATGGTTTTCAGAGGATTTTGTGATTAAATGAGACAATGATTAAGAAAAACAGTACATTCTAAAGTGCTATATAAATGCTAATAGAAAACTACTAAAAAAGGAAGCTGTTGCCATAGCTGTTGTTGTTAGTTGCTGTCAAGCTGATTCCCACTCATGGCAACTCCGTGTGTGCAGAGTAGAACTGTGCTCTGTAGGGTTTTCTAGGCTATGATCTTTCAAAAGTAGATTGCCAGGCCTGTCCTCCGAGGTGCTTCGGGGTGGGTTTGAACCATAAACCTTTCAGCTAGTAGTCAAGTACATAATCTTTTGCGCCACTCAAGGACCTTGCTACCAATAGTAGTGGTACCCTTCCTCCTCTTCACATGGCTTTGGACCGTTGACATTACCAATAGTAGTGGTACCCTTCCTCCTCTTCACATGGCTTTGGACCGTTGACATCCGAAGCTACAGTTAGCACAGTTGATGCCAAGTAATTCATCAAGGGCTGGCAATTCATTCAGGGCAGTGGAAGGAACCCGGAGGTTTGGGGGTAGCTAGGAAAACATTCCAATCCTGGCCTCTGGCCTGAAGGCTGTGACTGGCCTGAGTCTCTTCCGCTCGCTGTGCTTCAGTTGCCCCATCTCAAACAAAGGACTTGGCCTTGATGGTTTCCATGACCATTTCCAGATTAAGAATCCACTGATGAAAATTCTAAAATTTCTAGGATGAGGTCCCCTGCCCTCAGAGCAGCCAATAGTATGTAGTCATGTGGCATTCGCTGCTCAGTTTTTTTTTTTTTCCCCTCTTGCTTCTCCTTCTCTAGTTCCAAGTCTAGTCCATCTTTCCCAAGAGCAATGCTTAAGGACCACATCTCCGCCATTTTCTCTTGTGCTCCGCCATCTAAGTGCACTACTCAACCCTTCTTCCCCAGCGAGCGTCTCTATTCTGTTTATCAATGACCACAGCTGGGTCCCTTTCCAAAACGACTACCAAAGAAATTCCATGGCTGCATTAAGCCACCTGATGAGGAGAGAGGCTGTGAGCTCAGGCTGCCTGCCCACGGTTTGAATTAAAAAGTCCCTAAATTAAGATGGGTGTTATAAAACAAACTCCAAGTTCTCACCAGGAAATGTTCCCTGGTGGGGAGCTGAATTGAGGAAGTGACTTGTGTTCAAGCTGAACCTCTGAATCACAGGTCATTATTACACCCACTAAAATTCCTATTGGTCTTTAGACAAGGATTTGGTATGTCCACAGCAGGGGCCTGGAAGGAATCCAACCTGGGGTATTTTACCAGGCCCTGAGGGCCTCCCTATCCTGCCTCCCTTTGAAACACTATTAGGTGATTGGGTCATTTCCAGATTTGACTGACCCACGTTTTCAATCATATTAAATCACACCAAATCAACGAGCAATAACTACACCCCTACTGTGTGTCAGACTCTGGGCTAGAACCTACGGGAGCCATAAAGAAGCCCTGGAGGTTTTCTTGGCGAGAAAACGGACTCACAATATCCGAAATTTTTAAAGTTATCAAACTATATGGGAATAATACCAAAGTTTAATTGTCAAATGGGACCACAGAGAAGCCTCAAGAAGGCTGAAGGTAAACTGGGCCCGCTAAAGAGGGGGCACTGCCCAGAGAGAGAAGAAAATGGGATTTTCCAGAATAAAGACCAGGCAGCCACATCCTCAGAAGCAGGGGGATACAGGAGGACCCTAAAATTATATTCACTCCACTCATTGCAGCTTCGGAGCCCTGGCGGCACAGTGGTTAAGTGTTCGGCTGCTAACCAATAGGCATTTCAAATCCACCAGCTGCTCCCTGGAAACCCTATGGGGCAGTTCTGCTGTGTCCTATAGCGTTGCTATGAGTTGGAATCGACAGGAGAGCAACGGGTTTGTTTTTTTGGTTTTGGTTTTGGTTGCAACTTCAACTCCTTAACATGACACTAGTACCTTGGAGTCTGAGATGCTGAGAAAATTGCCAATTTTCCAACCTCAACATGTACAACAAGCTTTGGTATGAAATGCATGGGGTAGTTAAAAATGAATCGATCAGCCTGGAGGTCAGGAGACATAGCAACTACAGTGAGCGTGGGCCCTAGAACCTGGTGCTGGTCACAAAAATTCCCCAAGCCTTAGTTTTTTTACTTGTAAGGTGGGAAATAATACCACCAGCCTCCTATTTCATGGGATCAGTGTAAGAATCATATAAAGAAATGGATGTGATAGTATGATAGGACCTAAATTACTATATGACTGTAAAGTATTAGCATCTCAGCTTGGATTATTAATCCTGGCTCGTCCATGTACTAGCTTTGTAACCTTAGAGAGTTTATATGATATCTTTATACCTCAGTTTCCTCACCTGTTAAGTGGAGATAAGAATAGTTCTTCTATTTTGTAGGATTAAATAAGCTAATACTTTTAAAGCCCCCAGAACATGCTTGTCAGAGAGTAAATGTTCAATTAGCATTAGCTGTTATTATTACTAAGAAAGGCCTGGCGATCTACTTCTGAAAAAATGAGCAACTGAAAACCTTATGGAGCACAGATCTTCTGCTCTGTAACACATGGGGTCATCATGAGTTGGAATCAACTGGATGGTAACGGGTTTGGTTTGTGGTTTTATTATTATTACTATTGTTATTATTGAAAAAAAAAAATAAAAGGGACCAGTTATTTATACCATCCAAAGTCCAGTTGGACATTCTAAATAAGAAGCCTAGGAAGCATGGGCATGAGCAAGGAACCCAGGACTGCTCTATCTTCTCTTCTCTGCTTCTGACAATTGCTCCGGTTCACCACGTTATCGCTGATCTCCTGGATCTAGCTGAGTACTCTTCCTGCTACTTGCAACCCTGCTTCCGTCAGGGAATCCTTAAATAATTTCTGCTTGTTCTTTCAACCCAAGGCTTCCAACAGGTTCGTTTTGGATTGAACCCCTGCTGAGAATTTGCATTTCTAACAAGTTCCCAGGCGACACTAATGGTACTGATAAGGGACCAGTTCTGAGAACCACTAGTAGAGCAGTGATTCTCAAAATTTATTATACATAAGAATCACCTGGAGAACTTGTTAAAATGTAGATTCTGATTCAGTATATCTGGGGGTGAAAATGCAAATTCTCAGCGGGGGTTCAAACCGGAACAAACTGGTTCAAAGCCCAGTTTCCATCTCAGTTCAGAAGTCACTCCTCCAGGGAGCCTGGCTGAGTCTCTAAATCGTGTTCAGCTGCCCCTCGTATGTGTTCCTACAATACCGTACCTGCACCTTCGCTTTTCTTTCTCCCTCTGCGGCTCATGAGCTTTGAGAGGTCAGGGGCTCTGCCTCTCTGGTTTAGCCTGTATCACTGTCATCATCTAGCAGAGTGCTTGGCAGTTAGCAGGTATTCAGTACCAATTTGTTAAATGCATAAATGGATGGATGGATGAATAGTTTTATGTAATCACGTAGAGAGAAACTATTGCATTTCAGAGACAATCTTTCCTTTAAAAAAATCCATGTTTAACTGCTTTGGGCACTAAACGAATGGACTTTTGCAAAAAAAGCACTAGCTATCCTATTTTGAGTCTCCCCCTGTGGACCCCAGAGGCCGGCAACATCGCAGTCCAGGCCAGCCCTGTCCTGGCTCACACCCATTACAAAGAATGCCACTATTTGGAGGGCAGAATAGGAAAGGGTGGGAGACATTAAACCCCTGCCAAGAAACTAGCCACTGCTCTTCTGCCTCAGGAAATAGCTAAGGCTGAGAGGAAGCCATCACAGGTGTCTTTTCCATGGGCCTCTGTTTATAAGTGTCTCCATGAACTAGGAAAAATAATAGTGAAAACCAAATGTTTCAAGCGTTGTTTTGAAAATGTATTTGCAAATGCTCTGATCAGATAATTTACACTAATGTGCCTCAAATGAAAAGTGACCCAGAGTAAATTTGGCAGAGAGCTGGTTGTAGTCTGCTCTTTATTCCTCTTAGAGAATTTTGAACATCATTTGGGGTAAGACTTGGAACCTTTGAGGTTCTGTAATGCAGAGAATCAGATGTTTGCTCAAGGGTAGAATTCAAATCCAAGAATTGCAAAATTTCTGAACTGGAAGGAACACTGGGATAATCCAAACATCAGAAGATGAAGCAGAGGCCCAAGGAGGCAAGGGAGTGTGCTCAAAGTCAGAGCTAATTACTCCTGAAGCCAGAACCAGGACCCACTTCTCCTAACCCCTGGTCCAGAGACTTTCTGTTGTACCAGGATTTGCCATCATTTAGAAAAACTGCAGCCTAGATAGACTAATCAAAGTAACCAGTTAGATTGCAACTAGCAAAGATATAAAAATGTTTCCTGGTCTAAAATTTGACTCACAGCTCAGAACAGAGAGACATTCCATGATTTCCCCCTTGCCAAAACCAGTATTTATGGTATTTGAGTGAGCAGTAAATTACCAGTTGCAAGCAAAAAAAATGTCTTTCTACATGTTCACAAACATATCATCACCTCCAATACTACATCACTATAATAAAATATATGACAAATTATCTTATTATATTTGAGGTAATTTAATCAACTGTCTAATATATATTCTACCAACCCATGTAAATGACTCATAATTACAGTGTGTTTATACTCAAATAACTTCGTGTTAATGGGCCAATGAGCCACTTTAAAATGAATATCAGCCATATATATATATTTTATAATTTGGAAAAGTAGAACACTATCCAAATATGTAAAGATCTGTTAACTGTTATAAACTACTTCCTATAGCATTCTGCTTCAGAATGATGACTAAGGACAAACTTATGTAAAAGAAAATCCATTTCAGAGCCCATTCATCCTACTCACTGAGACAGAATTTTTCTGGATTAAAATACACTTGGTTTCATAAACTCAATTTCCTAAAAATGATAATAGTAATAGAAAAAGAAAAGAAAGGAAAAAATCACATACATTTGTGCAAGCAATCAGAACTTCCGGTGGTGCCTGCCTGGTAGTTAAGCATTTGACTCTTCCCTACGTGTTCACACTTGAACTATATCAAGACAAGCCCTGTGGGGATAATTAGAAGGGTGACTTTTGTCTTATTAACACATGTATATTATGTCAATGAATAATATTTTCTCAACCCTTCATGGAGCCTTCACAGAACAGGCTGGTTTGTGGGAACGAGGCAGTTAGTGTGCCAGGTCAGGGACGATGAGTGTCCTCCACTGTGGTACTCCAGCCTTGGAAAGTACGTTTCAATGCAAATTTACACAAGCTTTGCTTCCCTTTTCCTCTTCTCTTGGGAGAAGACTGTATGGGCTTAGGAACAACTCTGACCATGAAGGGATCAGTGCCCAAAGTTTGGCTCTTTTCCTCTACAGTTCTTGCCACCAGCCGCTGCATCCAAGTGGCAAATACCTTCTTTCTTCAGCTATAGTTTTTACAAGAGTTTCTTCTAAAAGCTTCCCCTGATCAAACGAATTCTCCTTGGTAACTATCAGTTAGTTAGTTCG
This sequence comes from Elephas maximus indicus, assembly GCF_024166365.1. NCBI lineage: Eukaryota > Metazoa > Chordata > Mammalia > Proboscidea > Elephantidae > Elephas > Elephas maximus. Next base: position 17,402,477 of record NC_064830.1, read on the forward strand.
CCCCTCTTCCCACCCCAGCTGTCTTGATTGTTTTTTAATTAGCCTGGCTGACCATAAAGAACGGGAAAGTCACACTTAGCAGCATTAGTACCCATAATATGACATCAATTGCCATTGCCACAAGCCCAGCAGAGGCACAAAGCTGACCATTTTACTTGACAATAAACATCTTCAATTTGCACACAACACCTTCCCATTTTAAAGCTCAGAGAGAGAAAATTTCAGTATAGAAAAAGGCATAATGTTGGCTGAAGTAATGGAATTCCTAGTGGAATTCCCAACAGACTCCATTACTCAACCAAAGATAACAATCAGTTTCTAAGCGGGAATTCCTTCCCTTCATTTCTCAGAAATTTACCAGCTTTTTTGAATCCCAAATCCTAAGAAAAGTCAGCTCTGAAAACAGGAATAATTATCATAATTTTTCTGTTAGAATTAACAATCAAGGCATTATTGGGTTAATGGAAGTCACTGATGGCTAGTCAAAACTCAGAGCAGGAAGTGGCAACACGTGGAGTTCAAGGTTAAGGTTAATGTTTCCAGTAACCCAGACAGGAGCATAGAGAAGCTTCAAAATCTAACCAGTTGGTCTTGCTTGTGCAGCCATTACCATGTTATAAGTGTGTGTTCTGGTCCTATCTGCTGCTAACAGTGAGCTATTCTTGCAAATAAAATAAATATCAATGTCTTTGTACAGAGTATACTTTACACGAGCCCTGTGAGTGGTATTCAAAGGAATAGTAAGTTTTAGAAGCAAAATAAATCTTTAAAAAGGAATATTGACACTTGATTCTGTGTAGTGCTGTCAACCACGCTAACCAGTTAACATCGAGTCCACTCTGAGACATCAAAACCCCATGTATGTCAGAGTAGAACTGTGCTCCACAGAGTTTTCAGTGGGTGATTTTTCAGAAGTAGATGGCCAAGCCTTCTTCCGAGGTTTATACGAGTGTACTTGAAACTCCAACCTTTGGTTAGCAGCTGAGTTATTGACTGCTTTCACCACCCAGGGATTCTTTGCTAGGAGATCCTAATGTTACATTAAGGAGTTGCTGGGTGGTACAAATGGTTAAGTGCTTGACTACCAACCCAAAGGTTGACAATTCAAACCCATCCAGAGGTGGAGGAAAAGCCTGGCAATCTACTTCCAAAAAGCCACAGCCCTGAAAATTCTACAGAATGCAGCTCTACCCTGACACACGTGGGGTCACCACGAGGCAGAATCAACTCATTAGCAACCAGCAATAAGTCGACTCAACGGCAATCGGCAAGGTTGCTTTACTGGACTACCACCTGTATTAGTTTCCTAGGGGGCGCTTAGAACAACAGAAATGTATTGTCTGACAATTCTGGAGGCAAGTAGTCTGAATTCAGGGTGTCAATAGGACCATGTTCTCTCTGAAGACTCTAGAGAAGATTCTTCCTTGTCTCTCATCTTCTGGTAGCCCTAGGCATTCCCTGGCTTCAGCTACAGCTGTGTATCTCTGTGTTTCTTCTATTTTGTAGAACACCACTCAGATGGGATTAGGACCCAACCCACTCCAGCTTGATCTCATGTTAACTTCTCTGGTAATATATGCAAAGACTCTATTTCCAAGCAAGTACAAACTCATAGGCACCAGGGATTAGTACTTCAACACATATTTTTGAAAGAACAATTGAACCAATGTTGATGCTGTTAGATGCTGTTGAGTCTGCTCCAATTCATGGTGACTTTATGTATAACAGAACTAAGTGGTGCCAGGTCTGCACCATCTTCATAAATGTTGGTTTGTTTGAGTCCATTTTATGGTTATTGTGTTAAACCATCTCACTGAGGGTTTCACTCATTTTTACTGATGCTCTACTTTACCAAACATGATATTTTTTTCTAGTGATAAGTCTTTTCTGACAACCTGTTCATATATAGTAAGTAAGCTGAAGTCTTCCCATCCTTGCTCCTAAGGAACATTCTAGTTGTGCTTCTTCTAAGGATGATTTGCTCACTCTTCTGGCAGTCCATGGCATACTCAATATTCTTTGCCAACACCAGTGGTCAAACGCATCAATTCTTCTACTGTCTTCCTTTATTGTCCAGTTTTCTCATGCATATGTCTAGTTTTCTCCTCACATATGAAGTGATTGAAAAGACCGTGGCTTGGATCAGGTGCACCTTAGTTATCAAAGTGACATCTTTGCTTTTTAGAGCATTAAAGGAGTCCTTTGCAAGAGATTTGCCCAATGCAATACATCATTTGATTTCTTGACTGATACTTCCATAGATGATAATTGATCCAAGTAGGATTAATCTTTGACAACTTAAACTGCTTTTTTCTCCATATATCATGATGTTGTTTATTGGTTCAGCTGTGAGGACTTTCATGTTCTTCACTTTCGGGTGTAATCCATACTGAAGGCTCTCATCTTTGATCTTCATCAGTAAGTGCTTCCACTTCTGGCAGTTCCCTGTCGATGTACGGCTGCAGTTACCTTTTTAATTATCTTCAGTAAAATTTTGCTAGCATGTGATATTAATGCTATTGTGTGATAATTTCTGCATTCTGTTTCATCTCCTTTCTTTGGGTTGGGTATGAATATGGATCTCTTCCAGTCAGTTAGCTATCTTCCAAATTTCTAGACATAGACAAGTAAGTACTTCAAGCATTGCATCCGTTTGTTGTTATGTTGCTGTTAGTTGCTGTCGAGTCCAGCTCATGGCTATCTATTTGTTAATACTACCCAATAATGTTCTCTGGTGTTTTCCACTGTTTGAGTATTTGTAATGGGCAACAGTCCTTTATAAATATTTTAACAGAAGAAATGCAAACAGGGGATGTGAACATTGTTGTGAAATACTCTTCATGAAATCAGAAGCTAATCTAAAATTCGAATCAGCAAAATTAATATTGATTTCAAAAGCAAAACCAAAATCTGGGCAAGTAGACACAATATTTCTGTGACTAAAAAAGAGTAACATGTGTCCTAATGCCCAACTTCAAGAAGCTTTTGGATACATACTTAACAATTTGACCAATACAACACAAAATGAAACAACAAAAGTGCTGTCTGGAATATTTGTTACCAAACAGATATTAAGACCACCAGATAGGGAAATTGATGCTTTGGGTTTTTTAAAATGTTAAACTTTTAAATATTTGTGATAATATCTTTCTACTTTTAAATGATTTTAATTTGGTGTATATTTTGCTTTAAAATTTCCTTCTTTTAAGGTTTTATATTATTAAATGTCTCTATTAAGTAGAGATCACTCTTACATGTTATCAAAATGTATAGTCTTATCACAATATATTGGTTCATAATAATAATAAACTTTCAGCTTATTATTAAATCTTGTGTTTACAGAAAGCTTCTGAAACTTTTAGGATAACCCTATTACAAAAAAAAAAAAAAAGATTCACTATTATGATCCCAGACAAAAAATGATCAGTCAGTATTAATTTAAGCTATACACATTAAGTATATGAAAAATATAGCTACTAATTATTGGGTTTAGGGGTTTCCTAGAATTTCCAGAAATTCCATTTCCTCATTCTAGAGTCCCAAATATTAATATTTCTGAGAATTTAGAAACGCTAGGCACAATAGTTAAAAATGAAGGAAGGCAAGATTTGTGATGCAGATCTTGGTGGGCAGAAAGTGTAATTTTTGTCAAATAACACTATCTAGCATTGTAATAAACTTTAACATAAAAACGTGTCCAAAAAAAGTTTAATAAAAGATTAATACTGTTTGTAAAATGAAAGCCATTATTACATGGATGATGTAACAAAGCAAAGAGAAAAAGTCTCCTCCAATTTGTAGCACTCGTTTAGAACCAAATTCTATTTCACTTAGAAATATTCAGAAGAGTTCATCTACAAATAACAATAATAGTAATATTAATAATTTAAAAACATAAATCCTTTGAAATTTAAGTTCTAAATAACTTACATTTTTTTTTCCTCTAAGTCATTTTACTTACCTTATCCCTCGATATTAGTGGGGAGAAAAAAAGAAAGAAAACAGAGAAAGAGAAAAGAAAGAAAACATGATTTTATAAAAAAATAGATTTCCTTGAAAACTGTTGTTGGAGAGAAGCCTGAAATAATCCAATAAAATAAATATCCTTTCAGATATGTCAGGAGGGATCAGTCCCTGGAGAAGGACATCACGCTTGGTAAAGTAGAGGCTCAGCTAAAAAACAGGAAGACCCTCAGTGAGATGAATTGACATGGTGGCTGCAACAATGGGCTCAAGCATAACAACGATGGTGAGCATGGTGCAGGACTGGGCAGTGTTTCATTCTGTGGTATATAGGGTGGCTATGAGTTGAAACCAGCTTGTTGGCACCTAACAACAACAACGACAGATATTCCTAATTCCTCTCTACTTGAGAGCTGTCAGAGGTTGGATTCTCCAGGAAACAGATGCTGAAAGTTGAGTGTACGTACGAGGTTTACTGGGGAGTAACACCTATTGCAAAAGAAAAAGGGAGGAAGCAGGTTTGGGCAAGAGGAACTGTCAGACTGCAGTGCTAAAAGGATAAAATCTCTGCCAGTCACTGGGAAGCCCCAGAGCAAAAGTTGTTTTCATAGGCGTCCCATGTTGGGCAGAAAGGCCTTGTACCACCACTTTGCTTGGACATCGGCTGGCGGCTGCCTGGAGAACAAGCAGGCCCTCAGCTGGATAGCTGAGTCACACCTACAGGAAACTAGCAGCTGAGGCCGTCAGCTAACAACACTCATTGCCGCTGGCAAGCAAATCCAGTTATGAAAGGAAAAATGAGCGCATATCTCTGTATCCGCCACATGGCAAATAGTATCAAAAGAGAGAAAACAAAAACTTGTGGAGCACCGGGAATTTTTAGGGCAGTGAAACTCTTCTGTATGTGACTGCACTAGTGAACACAAGACATTTTGCAGTTTTCAAAATCCGCTGGACTGTACAACACAAAGAGTAAACCCTAATGTAAACTATGGACTTTAGTTAATACATTAAAAAAAAAAAAAATTTTAAAGCATGTGAGAATTCTGCTTTTTGTACAGTTTTTCTCTAAATCGAAAACTGCTGTAAAAATACAGCCTATTAAAAAATAAATTAATTAAAAAAGCAATAAATATCAGCAAAGTTTCCCAAAAGTCCCATTAAATTGTAACGTGGTACTTTTGTTAAAAGGAGTAATTTACATCATAGATCAAGGAGGTGTTACAAGTTGCACTTAGGGGCAAGTGGGAACTAGACCCCAGTATTCACAGGCTGGTGAACAACTCTCTTCTGGGTGGGACTTTACTTTCATCTCCACAAGCACTGCTGTTAGGTGCCAAGGAGTCAATTCTGACTCATAGGGACCTCATGTTCAGAAGGTTCTCTGATACGTACAATATGATTTGAAAAAATTTTTAGGAATTAGAACCACATGGGATGTATGTGTCACAATAAAGTAGCTGCTGAAATGGTAACTTATAGTTTAGGTTATTGACTCATTTCGATTTAGTTGAGTTTCTTACGGGAATGGAAAAGTGTTGGAATTTTGGCACTGGGTTACTGACTTTAATTGGTGAGCCACAAATAAAACTATGTATTTTCTCAATCTGTTCCTGGGGTCATCTTATATTTGCAAAAGCTCACAATGAGGTGCCTGGGGTCCTAAATCCCAACAAGCGGCCATTTAAGATACTTCAATTGGTCTCAACCCACCTGGAGCAAAGGCAAAGGAAGAACACCAAGGTCACACGACAACTAAGAACCCAAGAGACAGAAAGGGCCACATGAACCAGAGACCTACATTATCCTGAGACCAGAAGAACTAGTTGGTGCCCGGCCACAATCGATGTCTGCCCTGTCAGGGAGCACAACAGACAACTCCTGAGGGAGCAGGAGACCAATGGGATATAGACCCCAAATTCTCATGAAAAGACCATACCTAATGGTATGACTGCGACTAGAGGAATCCCAGAGACAATGCTCCCCAGAACTTCTGATGGCACAGGACAGGAACCATCCCCGAAGACAAATCATCAGGCATGAAAAGGACTGGTCAGTGGGGGGGAGAGAGATGCTGATGAAGAGTGAGCTAATTAAATCAGGTGGACACTGGAGAGTGTGTTGGCAACTCTTGACTGGAGGGGGGATGGGAAGATAGAGAGAGAGGGAAGATGGAAAAATTGGCACGAAACGAGAGACTGAAAGGGCTGACTCAATAGGGGGAGAGCAAGTGGGAGAAGGGAGTAAGATGTATGTAAACCTACATGTGACAGACTGATTGGAATGGTAAATGTTCACTTGAAGCTTAAAAATTAATTAAAAAAAAAAAAAAGCTCACAATGAGATATTGGGCCAGATTTATAAAGGGTACTCACCATTTTAGCCCAGGCAATTAAAATGGAAACACATAAACTGCCCCTACAATTGCCTAATTGCAGGTGCAATCAATAGCTGGCAGGTGCAATTAGCCAGGACCCTCATTCAGAAGGGGTGAGTGACAGATTACTCAATTACTCAATAGCAGACGCAATGGTTTTCACATGCAATTTTGTATTCAAAACTATTCACAGACCCCAAAATTGATAAATAATGGGAAAGCCTCATGCAAAATTTCTTTCCCAAACTAATTGTCTGTCATCACAAAAGCAGAGACCGATTTGATTCTAGGCCCTGCTTAAGGGGTTGGCTAAACAAAAGAGAGCAATCCAACCCCCGAATTTATCCAAATTCCTCTAGAACCCTGTGAAGAAGGGAAAACCCTGGATCACTTTAGATCTTCTAAGGCCACTCGTTGGACCTATAGTACTCCTACCAATCTCAACTCATGCCATTGGGGTGAATCCATTACTTATCATATATGCATCATTTAGTCAACAAAAATGATTAAGAGCTTTCTATGTCTCAAAGTCTGAGGTACAAGAGTTAATATGGTGTGATCTCTACCAGGCAGCTAATATTCTCACAAGAGATACAGATTTGTAAGCAAGCAGATGCAATAAATGCAGTAATTGAGATGATATAAGGGTGGGAATAGCAGACAAGGTACTTCACCCTGCCCACCGCAGGGGGTGGTGGGAGACTTTGAGCAGGGCAAAAGCATCAGGCTTTGGCAAATGGATGTATATTCATTCAAGAATAGAATTATCCATTGATCATCAAGGGTAAAATGGCTTCAAATAATAATATATTTCATTCCTCAAGTTGCCTTAAAAAAGTAATTACTTTTTTTTAAGATTATTCTCCTCTATCCGCTGTTGTTGTTTTTAGGTGCTGTCGAGTCGGTTCCGACTCATAGCAACCTTATGCACAACAGAATGAAACACTGCCTGGTCCTGCGCCATCCTTAGAGTCGTTGCTATGCCTGAGCCCATTGTTGCAGCCACTGTGTCAATACATCTCATTGAGGGTCTTCCTCTTTTTCACTGGCCCTCTGCCTTATCAAGCATGATGTCTTTCTCCATGGATTGGGCCCTCCTGATAACATTGCTTAGGGTAACAAAAGCTTTAACAAAAAAAAACCCAAACATATGTATTGGCCTAAATGCCACAGAAATTCATTTTACAAGATAATAGATTTAAATCCATGTAATCGGTAATTTATTAAATATAAATAGACTATATTTTAAGTAACAAAGATTGTCAAACTGAATTTACAACAACAAAAAATTCAACTAAATGTTGCATACAAGAGACATATGTTAAATATAAGGGTACAGAGAGCTTGAAAGTAAACAAGTGGAAAAAACATATACCACACGAACACTAATAAAAAGAAAGTCGTTCTAAATCATACAAATGTTAGCAGAGATGATGAGGTAAATTTCATTAGAATAAAACAATCAATCCAACAATCCTAAATCTGAATGCACCTAATATTATAACATCAAAATATATAAATCAAAAATTTGACATAACTAAAGGAGAAAAAAAAGAAATAACTACAATCACAGTTGGAGGCTGCAACACACCTCAGTAAATGAAAGAACAAGCAGGCAGAAATATCAGTTGAGACAATGAAATATTGAACAATACAAATAACAAATGATCTAATTAACACATGTCGAACACTAAATCTGGCAGCTGAAAACACACATCCTTTTCAAGTACATTTACTCCAGGGCTACTTTAGCCCTACTACTAAGGCATGACGCATTTGGCATCTCTAGTGTGTGTCCCAGACATTCAGAGAGGACTGTTCATTTTGGCTGGTTGGAACTTAAATGTCTCCTAGTTTCATGTAAGATCTAGGAATTATTCATCGTACATCTTCCTAGTCATACTTGCCTGCCATCACAGAATTTCGTAAGATTCTCATGCTGCTTAGTAATTTACAAGAGAATCAAGGGAAAGTCTATGCAAATTTCTGACACTCTTTCTCGGCACTCTGTCTCACCAGTCCCTGCACCTCCACCTCCCTGAACCCTGATTTCCATCTTCTCAGTTCAGCAATACCACCACTCTCTGCTTGGATTCCCCCTCCTTGCAGCATGGTCTGGTTGGTGCCTCCACATGGAAAGCCAGGGCTGCTGGTTCACCTCTAGTGCCTGAAAAATTGTTTCAGATATTTAACCCAATTTTGTACTTGTTTATAGCAGCATGCTAAGTTTCTTCCAATTACTTCATCATGGTTTCTTGTTTCGTTTTTTAAAAAAAAATTTTTTTTAATTTTTATTGGCCAATAATGTGCCTAGACTCACTGAACTACCTTGATCGATGGTGTCCTGGTAAAACTGGTCACCTTTAATATCGCTAAGAATGTGTTTCATCTCTGGGATGTCATATGTGGATTATTTCACATGCAATGCCATGAGTCCATGAAGGGCAGGAATCTTAGAATCTTGCAGTGGAACCTAGATCTTAGGACCAGAACTTAAGAGATCATCTAGTCCAATCCCTCATTCCCAGAGGTGAAGTAGGAACTGACTATTTTTCCAATCTGTTTCTTTTTTCTTCCTGGCACAAAACTAGAATATATTCACCAGCCTCATATGTAATTACTGTTGTTGTTGTTAGGTGGCATTGAGTCAGTTCCAACTCATAGCGACCCTATAGGACAAAGTAGAACTCTGTAACTAGGTGTTGCTATATGACCGAGTTCAGGCCAATGGAAAATGGACAGATGTGATATATGCCATTTCTAGGCTCAATCTATTAAAAAGTACGTCTCATAAAATCTTTAACTTTTTCCTCATCTACCAGCTCAAAAGAAAGGACTAGGAGTTCCTGAAGAAGGTCAGAGCCATAACATGGAATGATATTTGATTACTGAATGACAATGTGAAAGACGGTTCACCAATAAAACACCCAACTGGCCTCGACACGAATAAGAATCTTACTGTGTTAAGCCTCTGAGCTTTAGGGGGTTTACCTACAACAGCAAAGAGTGTTACCTTAACAGATGCAGACGGGGTAACTGATATCTAGGAAAGTAATGCTAATATCTAGTCCAGTATTTTTTCACAACAAAGCTGTTTCCACATTAGTCCTATAGCCAGATCTAAAACTGCGCCTTATTAAATCATCTTCCATACCTAAAATAGTGCCTTCTTAATGTAGCATTTCATTTTTTGCCTAATATGTGCCACTTGAATATGATGAAGATGAAAGGCCCATTCAGGTATCCTCAAATAGTCTTGGAACCCAGTGAAGATTTGTATCACATTTCCCTAAGCAGATATGGCCCAGCACATGAAAGGAGTAAAGAACTTTAACAGAATAACTGAAAAGGGGCAAGTCAGTGGGTTTCTTAGTAGTAGCTATTTGCCAAGTAATGTTTAAGGAAGGGTAAGTTAGAACCTAACAGAATAATCAAATGCTCCTTCATTTAAAAATTTAAATAACCATGGAAGGTACTTCACCAGAGACCACTGGAATCAGACCCCTAAGACCAAAACCCTTGATCAAGACAAAGTTTGTCTCAAGCACCCTAACTTTTATTTAATATCTCTATTCTTGGCTATTCTGGGCAACAAGAATATCAATGTCTCATACAGCAAGTGGTTGTCTTCTTTCTATCTCCTTACCCCTGTCAGTACTATATACTAATTGAAGACCTTGTCCAGGTATTGTAAGTTCTGAGCCAGTTATTAATTTATGGTCTTTCAGCTCCAAATTCACCTTCCTTTGACCTGCTTTGTAATACTCTAAGACTCATTTTTCCCAACTGTACAGGGGGATAGGATATTGATGCTTGCTTCTTCTATGTCAAAGGATTACTTGCAGATCAAATGCAGTAGAGTACTAGAATTTCTTATACAATATTAACAAGACAGCTCTCCATTACTATAATCAGTATAGTCACCCTGGTGATATGGAATTATTTAGCATCAAAGCTTCTAGCAAAAGAGGGGGTTTCTGTTCTGAAAACATGTCAGCCCCTGATAACGTAGAGTCATATGGAAATAGGAAGCTAGCAAGTATTTCTAATCTCTTCAGCCAAATCAGCTGTTTTCTATGCCCTTCTGCTTTTGCACCTGTCCCCAACACTGTTAGTCATGTGGAAAGTCCACCCTGGCGTTCAGTTCCACAATGGGAAGAATGAGCGGAAGGAAGGAAACTCTTCTTCAAGCCCATCTGACAGGTGGTGGAGATTCAATGGAAGTAGGATTGTTTTCCCTCTCTCTCCTTTTATTGAAATAAACTCCCAAGTCCTATAATGAAAAAGTAAAGTGAATATTGCAGTATCATTTCCTGGGATATTTATTTGTACACCCACAGCTCTCAAGGGAGTTGGGTGTGGCCATAAGTATGAAGTTAATCAATTGAACTCTGACAAGTCTGACTGAAAACTTAGCCATTTTCATGGTGAAGAAGAGCAGGTGCACTCTTTCCTGTGTTGAAATGACTGGGCTGGTGGTGATGACTCAGTCACATGTGTCGTGGTTATCTGACAGTCGGTGCTCTGGAGCCCTAGAGAAAGTCTATAACCACAAGCAAATTAGGCTGGCCGTGTGTCCCTGGAGCTCTGGGCCAGCCAGCCTAGGCTCCCCTCAGAAAGCTGAGGCTCCTGGACTCTGTACAAGACACAGGTGTGGGGGAAGGAAGGTGGATAAATTATCTCCATTGTTTTTATAACAATCCCTTCCCATTTTCTATACTGCAGCTTCAGTTCATTACATGCAATTTCCTGGCATCACCCGAGCTTGAAAGGCCAGATCAAAAGAACTGAGTGTCCCAGCTGTGCGGACCTCATTCATACTGAACTTTAACCACAGCATTGCAAATAATTTATTCCATTTGAGACACGAAGATACTCTGTGTGCTTCCTCTCTGTGGGACTGGCTTGACTGTTTTCTCTACACTACATTTGTGAAAGCATTTCCTTGATGTACTTGTCTCCCTTGTGCAAAACATGTCTCCCCTTGCTTTAGTTTTATACCTCTAAGGTACACAAATGAGGAGAGCTCTTGGTGAACTGGGAGAACCCATAGTTCTCAGACATACAGACTGACTACAAGCAACAAGTCCCTTTTATTCCCCATTTGAGGAAACAAATATGGAAAGAGTATGAAGCCACATTTTACGAAATACAATGGCTCAGGAAGCTAAATTCTGTGCTGGTGATCGTATTTTAAGATTGCATTTAAGAAAGCTAAAAAGAAAACATGGGGGCATTGGTGGTTCAGTGGTAGAATTCTTGCCTGTCACGCAGGAGACCTGGGTTCCATTCTTGGCTAATGCATCTCAAGCAGAGCCACAACTCATCGATCAGTGAAGGCTTGTGTGTTGCTAGGATGCTGAACAGGCTTCAGCAGATCTCCCAGAGTAAGATGGACTAGGAAGAAGGGCCTGGTGATCTACTTCTGAAAATCAGCCAATGAAAGTCCTGTGGATCACAATGGTCCGATCTTCAACCAATCCTGGAGACGGTACAGGACCTGGTAGGGTTTTGCTCCATTGTGCGTGGGGTTGTCATGAGTCAGGAGCTAACTTATAAGCAACTAAAAACAATAAAAACAACAAGAAGAAGACATAGAGTGCTTAGTGCATAGTAGGTGCCCAGGAACTGGTAGCACCAGCAGTAGCAAATGCAGTAGGGACAGCAGAAGTAATGAAGGTGATATGAGAGCTGGGCATGGAGCCAAGGACCCCGGGGGTACCTGCAGCATTGAAGGATGCCATTCAGCAAAGATGAAGCTATGAATGCCTCTAGCTCCTTTAGTGTTCATAATTACGTTAGCTACACCAACTATAAATATTTTTAAGCCCATAAAGATGTAGAAGAGGGAAAACACTGAACTAATAGCTCTGGTGGCGAAGTGGTTAAGGGCTCGGCTGCTAACCAAAAGGTTGGCAGTTCAAATCCAACAGCCACTCTTTGGAAGCCCTATGGCACAGTTTTGCTGTCTTATAAGGTTGCTAGGAGTTGCAACTGACTCGACGGCACCTAACAACAACAACAACAAGAGCCACAAGTCCAGAGTCCTATTTCCACTCTTTTATTAACCAGCTCAAGTCGTCTAACATCTCTGACCTTCAGTTTCCTCATCTATTAAAAATAGGAATAATACTCTCAAAAAGCTTGTGGTGAAAAGTGAACAAAATTAGGTAAAACTGTTTCATGGAAGGGATTATTTTTTACCAGTTGAATAAGATAACCAAAAAGTTTAATGAATTATTTTGGTAAAATCTGAATTAGTTAAAGAACCAGGGCTCAACACTAGTCATTTCAAACAAGATGACAGGTCTTTAGTAGACACTCCTCTCTGTGCTTTACACAAAAACAGTCAAAAATTAGGCAAAACCGTTCCCTAAGGAACATATGCATCTTTCCATTTCACATTTCCTTCTGATATTTTCTCCCTCGGGGATAAGTTAAACCACGTCCTCGTCCTCCATTCTGGCTCTTTAGTAACAACTAAGGTGTTACCAAGGCTTAACGTTGCAAAGAAATACCTGATTTTAATGGGAGTTAAAGACTCTGCGGTCCACAGAATCCAGAGGTCTGGAGTTATGACGGTAGAATGACAGGCAGTAGGGTAAATATTTTGGACTGCATGAGCTGTCCTGTATCCATTCATATCATCAGCGAAATACTTCTTCTATAGCTCTGAACACAATTGCATTTCAGGGAAAACTTATGGTTTTGTTGCTGTAACAAAAACTGTCCTCTGGATCTCTTTCATAAACAGATTCTTCCTGAAGCAAGCAGTTTGAAAGAAATGGTGAAACCCAATGACATCAAAAGAAGATATCTTTTTTTTTTTTTTTTTTTTTGGTGGGGGAACTTAAGAAACCAAAGTTTTGGAATGTCTGAGTCAAAATTCAATGTGAGACAGTAGAAGACTATATGATCTAATGTAGAAGTTCCCAAACTTTCTTTCTTCATGGAGATCTTAGTGTCTCAGTAATTTTTTAACAGTGCTGTACGCAAAAAGAATTATCTAATAGTTCCATTTAAGTAATTAGGTTACAAGCATTTATGCCCTAAGAAGTCAGTAGCCTTTAAAAAAAAAGATAATACACAAATTGAACGAAAAATAACATTTTTATTTCACTTAAAATAATCACTAGACAATGCTATGTGTGCATCTGTCGAGCACGGTACAATTTCTCAATCCTCAAAATCAGATGGGACACAGCCACCCTCATTTCCTGTTTCATATTGACTCCCTGCAATAGCTGTTTTGATCATACAACCTTTGAAAATCCAGCTTTGCAAAAATGTAGAGTCAATTCTCATTATTCACAGTAGTTATGATCTATAAAGTCACCATGGATGCTGAATGAGCAAATCATGAACCATTGCTCCCAGGGCAATGTGAGCCTCTGGTCACAACATTTTTGTCAATCCATCAACACATAACCTTGTTTTGCTTGTGTTTCTGCTGAACAGAATGCAGAAATTATCAAACAATATCATTAATATTACATGCAAGAAAATTTTGCTGAAAATAATTCAAAATATGGTTGAAAACCAAAGCCAAAGCCTGAGGGTGAATGGAAGACATTCAGGGAGGCCTTTAGGATTTACTCCTTCACTTCTCCTGTTTTTCTCTTCTTGCCCTTTTTTAATATATATAGTTGATTCATTACCATTGAACTCACTGCCAATAGAACTGTAACTCAACTGAATGAAGGTTATCTCACACATGCATTTTCCCCATAAAGCACGTCACAGCCTTCTTACATTGAGGAACACTATACAGAACTTCATCACTACACACAGGGGCCATTTTAATAGTGAAATCACCAACATAAAGCACAAAAATATGAAAAAACATGGCACAGAATCAGCCAGGAAAAGAACATGTGTTTAAGGTATGATAGTTGAAACAAGAAAGCAAAGCGTTGCCTTGTTTGGCTTCATGTGGGAACATGCATCCTAAACAATTCAAATTTTTCACTGCTCTATGCATGTCTGCAAACGATTGCAAAAGTCTCTGAATATTGATTTTGGCGTTTCAAATAACTTTTAGTGAGTAGGTGAATTCGCAAATACAGGCTCCAAGAATAATGACAGTCAACTGGATCAGTGAAAGGATGTAGCATGACCTAATGTTGACACTGAATTATCTCAAGCTACTAGTTCACATGGTATCTGACTGGTATTGAGTATCACTGTGTTTCCCTAGAAAACTGAAATGTTAAAATGTCCTGAAGCAGCCCTATGAGTTCCCTGCAGTGCCCCGGGTGCATTGGAGCTCAGTTTGGGAATCACAGGTCTAATGAAAACATCTGGACTGGGCAGCTGAAGGCCTGGGCCCAGGTCCTAGCTCTGCCTTCAGCAAGCTAAGTAAGCTTCAGTCAAGAAATTAGCCTTCCTGGGCTTCCATTTCTCCATCTACATATGGGACGTAAGAATCCCTATGGGCAAAATATTGAATGACACAGGAAGTATAAAAAAAAGATGGAAGAAATACATACAGTCACTGTATCAGAAACACAGATTTGGTCTATGTTCAACCATTTCAGGAGATAGTATATGATCAAAAGCCAGTGGCACAGAATGAAGAAGTCCAAGCTGCACTGAAGGCATTGGTGAAAAATAAGCCTTCAGGCATTGACAGATATCAATTGAGATATTTCAATAAATGGATGCAATGCTGGAAGCACTCGCTTGTCTGCCAAGAAATTTGGGAGAGAGCTACCTAGCCAACCAACTGGAAGAGATCCATATTTGTACACTCTCCAAACAAAGGTGATCCAACAGAATGCAGAAATTATCAAACAATATAATTAATATCACACACAAGTAAAATTTTGCTGAAGATCATTCAAAAACGATTGCAACTGTACATCCACAAGGAACTGTCAGAACTTCACACTGGATTCAGAAGAAGACATGGAACTAGCGATATCATTGCTGATGTCAGATGGATACTAGATGAAAGCAGAGAATATCAGAAAAATGTTTACCTGTGTTTTAGTGACTATGCAAAGGCATTTGATTATGTGGGTCTTAACAGATATGGATAACATTTTGAAGAATGGAAATTCCCAAAACACTTAACTGTGCTCATGCTGAACCTGTACATAGACCAAGAGGCAGTTGTTCGAACAGGACAAAGGAATAGCTCATGGTTTAAAATCACGAAAGGTGTGTGTCAGGGCTGTATCCTTTCACCATAGCTATTCATTATGATGAGCACATAAATAATCTGAGAAGATGGACTATATGAAGAAAATGGCATCAGGATTGGAGGAAGACTCATTAACAACCTGCTACATGCAGGTGACACAACCTTGCTTGCTAAATGTGAAGAGGACCTGAAGCACTTGCTGATGAAGATCAAAGACCACAGCCTTCAGTAAAGACAACAAAAATCATTACAACTAGACCAATAGCACCATCATGATAAATGGAGAAAACATTGAAGTTGTCAAGGATTTCATTTTACTTGGATCCACAATTAATGCCCCTGGGTTTGGTTTGGATCCACAATTAATGTCCCTGGAAGCAGCAGTCAAGAAATCAAAGGACATATTGCATTGGGCAAATCTGCTGCAAAAGACCTCTTTAAAGTGTTAAAGAGCAAAGATGTCTCTTTGAGGACGAAGGTGTGCCTGACCCAAGCCACAGTGTCATAGATTGAATTGTGTCCTCCAAAAATATGTGTATCAATTTGGCTGGGTCATGATCCCCAGTATTGTGTGGTTGTCCTCCATTTCACGATTGTAATTTTCGTATGTGTAGTAAGTTGTAATCCCTGCCTGTGGTTAACGGGGCAAGATTAGATTATGTTAAAGAGGATTAGGGTGGGATGTAGCACCCTTGCTCAGGTCACATCTCTGATCCAGTGTAAAGGGGGAGTTTCCCTGCAGTGTAGCCCGCACCATTTTTTTATTTTACAAGAGACAAAAGGAAAGAGAAGCAAGCAGAGAGTAGGGACCTCGTACCACCAAGAAAGCAATGCTGGAAGCAGAGCATGTCCTTTGGACCTGGGGTTCCTGTGCTGAGAAGCTCCTAGTCCAGGGGAAGATTGATGAGAAGTACCTTCCTCCAGAGCCAACAGAGACAAAAAGCATTCCCCTGGAGCTGACACCTTGAATTTGGACTTCTAGCCTACTTTGAGGAAATAAATTTCTCTTGTTAAAGCCATTCACTTGTGGTATTTCTCTTATTAGAAGCACTAGATAACTAAGACACGTGGTATTTTCAATTGCCTCATGTGCATGTGCAAGCTGGACAATAAATAAGGAAGACCAAAAAAGAATTGATGACTTTGAATTATAGTGCTAGAGAAGAATATTGACTATACCATGGAACTGCCAGAAGAAGGCACAAATCTGTCTTGGAAGAAGTACAGCCAGAATGCTCATTAAAAGCAAGGATGACCAAGACTTTGTCTCACATACTTTGGACATGTAGTCAGGAGGGACCAATCTCTGAAGAAGGACATCATTCTTGGTAAAGCAAAGGGTCAGCGAAAAAGAGGAAGACCCTCGATGAGATGGGCTGACACAGTGCCTGCAACAACGGGCTCAAACATGGCAAGGATTGTGAGGATGGCAAAGGACCAGGTAGTGTGTCCTTCTGTTGTACACAGGATCTCTGTGAGTTGAAACCAACTCCACAGTACCTAACAACAACAAGAATCCCTAAAACCTCAACTGGTTTTATAATTTTCTCCTATAAAGAGGTTACACCAAAGTAATTCATATTTTCAGAAGAATAGAGAGAATGTGACCATCAAACACCAATCTACAGAACTCATGAAAAACAGAGACCTCTGCTGCGGCTGGGGGAGTTCTGATTCAGGTCTGAGATGCAGCCCAGAATGCGTATGTTTCAAAGTTCCTCCAGTTAACTCTGTTGCCTGGATTAATTTGGGAATCATTTCTTACTGACAACACAGCAAAATTGAGAGCCTCAAGACACACAGCGCAAAGTCATCACAAAATGTTTGCGCATATTCAAATCCCCCTCATTATTTGCTTGTAATGATACTTCATTATATTCTCTTATTCCTTTTAATGTGATCCCTCCATGCATGTGAGTTTCATTCCCAGTTTCCTGTCACAGTGGCCATGATGCGTTAACCCATTACCATGGCGCTTGCCGTGATAGGAAAACCAGAGAGGATCACCCAGTGAGGTTGGCACCAGTCTCTCTCTGTCCTTTGGCAAGAATTATACAGACATTTTCATAATGTTTTTTAAGGTCTTCTCTGGAATTTGCATTGTCTTTGACACTGACGCCTTTGATTTCTATAACATAGAAATTTCAGGGTCAAGATTCCCGAAAAATAATGAGGAAAGGACAAGCCAGCTGTTCAGGGCCGGCGGCCTTGCTTTCCCCAATGATTAGTGCAATGGAGACATGAAATTCTGATGGGGAGAAGCTGTTCCTTTCTCACAGAATTCAGCTAGTAGTCTGTAAGGGACGTTTATGGAAAAATAGTCGTTGATAAGAGTTATTTGTGGCAACTTGAAAGAGAGTTTTAAGACAACATCCACAGAGTCGAATTTGAGCTCCATCACAAGGCATTCCCTCTCCTGGAGGTTTAGGTGCTCATAACAAAGTTCATTGTTTGGGTTTGAAGCTTTTTCTGTTTTGCTTTTCTTTTTTGCCAGTTACACAAGAGCTATAATCCACAAAATACAGCAGACATCTCATGGGCATAGCTCTCCATGCTCGCAAACGTTTAAAATCACACTTGCGGTGCATAAAAGATTTATAATGATCTCACCCACAAATATAAATTTTATCCCACACAGGATAAAAGACCTAGGAGCAGAAGCAGTGAACAGCTGAATGTGAGCAGAGAGTCATAAATTCATAGCACTTAAAGCTTTTTAACAACCCCATCAAAAATGTGACTGATTTGAATTAAATGTATGGAATTTTGCAGCTGGGTCCAGGAATGTCATTTGAAAACTAAAAATTTAGAAACACCATCACCTAGTGTGGGTTTTCATTAATGGGTTAAGTAACTCTGACAAGACAAAGAACATACAGGAAGTCCTTGGTCAATGCAAAACTACTCAGGGAAATTCCTAAAATCTTTGCAGCAAACTACAGGAAGCAAAAAGGCTCAAACATCAATGTCAAACCACAGTATATACAATAAAGTCTTTCCAATGGATTTCTGGGAAATAATACAGTAGAGTAGAAGAAAAACAATATCTTTTGTGTAAAACAGATAAATCTGGATTTAAAAACCAGTCACTCATTCCTAGCTGAGTGATGATCAGATCAGGTATTTAAACCCTTTGTATCTCAGTTTCTCTATTTTAAATGAGGTATTTATTGAGCCTGTATTATGTGCTGAGTGCTGTACAAATGTTTTAAATATATTATCTTATTTCAGCTTTACTACAACTTCAGGGTGCCTGTTTTAAATTTCATTTTACAGTTGAGAAAACTGAAGCAAATGGAGATTAGCCATTTTTGTAGATTTTACTGCTAATAAATGGTGATGAGATTTACATGCAGGCAGTCTGACTCCAAAGCTCTCGTCTTAACCATTATACTAAAGCCCTTTTCTATAAAATACAAGTTCCAGGATCCATTTCAGAGAATTGCATATCGAAGTATCAAGTACCCAGGACAGTGTTCCTTGGTTTCCCTTTCTGAGATAAAATGATATCTCATCTACTATCATATTAAATAAACATTGCATTGGCCTAAATTTAGATGACCATTGGTCACTGTTAACCACTGTCCTTTGACTGTTCAAACTGATGGTTTTCCACTGAAAATTTCTTCTCACATCCAATAAGACACTATCCTAATCCCACCCTGGCAATGAGAATGCAGTGGGCCCTTATCCCAGGCAACTTCTGCATACCCCCTTCAGTCGTGAGGACTTCCAGGGTCAAATTATTTAAGCTTCCAGGAAAAGTACATCTCATCTTTGAAAAGCAGCCTGTGTTCCCTCTTGGGATTCTAGAATATATTCAGTTGCCACTTATTTGAAGGGCTAAGTACCTACTGTATATCAGGCACTGTGCTATGTACCAAAGATACAGCGTGAACATGATGCAGACATTGCCCTAATAAGCTGTACAGTCTAGAATGGATGCAGACAAGCCACAGGCAATGAGAAAAGTGTTACTGAAGAGGCAGACACTGGATGCACAGGAAAAGGGTGTCTAAACCATTGGGTGGGAGCCTGGGGGTCAGAGAACGCTTCCTAGAAGATGTGATCTCTGGGCTGGTACAAAGCTGAGCTGGGAAGGTAACTATAAGAAAGTTCAAGAAAAGTCACAGGGGAAGGCACGATAATGACAGCATGGCTGATGATCAGAACTGGCCAGGCACAGAATGATCACTGTGCTATGCTGGGCGCTGTGCAGGAGGTGTTGGATTAGAATGGGGACAACTCAGGGGAGAACTTAGGAGGCTATGGCCACAGTCCCAGCACAGGTGATGAAGAATCGGACCTTGAGAGGTGGAATGAGAAGGGAGAGAGGCATAAGATTAACCAAAACTCTAAGAAGATGCACCATTCATTCATTCGATAAACTTCACTAAGGACCATAAAGTGTGTGCTAACACATTCTGTTGCTTTATTATAAACACTGAAAATAGCAAAGAAAGGCTCAGTACAAAACGACTGCACATCTCTTTGTTCTGGACACAACCCAGTAAGAGCTAAGTAAAAAGACTGAGAATCAATCAGAAAAGTATATGATTATTAAAACGTATGATATCAAATTTGATTTGCAACAAAAAATGGGAAACCCAATGATCTTTGCTTTCTTCCCCCAAATCCAGCAAACATTCTGGATCCGAAAATATGATTTTGCAAATATTACCTGGTATAGGTCTAGGTCTGAGGGGAAAAAAAAAAAGATTTTTTTATAGGTCTGATTAACACGCTTGGTGTGTATCTCTGTATGCACAAAGCAAAATTCTATTGAATAAGAACAACTCAGTATCATAGGAAAATGCAAGACTAATAACTTTTCTTTCCTCTGAGCCCAGAAGTTAATTTCCATGCTGGACAATTCTTTAATAACACTGGATACACCATGCGATTTTAGGAAGCTCTCAGTTAGTTTTGAACCCTCTTGTTATAATTTTCCTTCCGGCTCAGATGGATCTTCTATCTATTGTACCCTTAATACCCCTGCTAATCTGAGTATAGAAAAGCTCCATAATTTGAAAAGGAGAAGTTTAACAAGATGTAAAACTGATTGTTTGCAATCAGGACATCTAATTGAGCTATAGTATTCTAAACCATGCTTGTGTGCAGGGAGATAATTTTTCCTTCATTTCCTATTTTATCAGAAAATTAACCTTCATTTAAAACACTGTGGTCTGAAACACTTTTATAGCTACATTTTCTCTGCTGTTCAGAAGAATTTGAATTTTAAATTTGCCATCCCGGTCTCTGAAAATGAAACAAACTGCAGGATACTTTGGGGACCAGGTGTTTATGATCAAACAGACATCGAATGTGACCCACGTCCAAAGCATAACAACTGCCAGCCAAGGGAATATGTAACCATATCCGCTCTTGTTCTTCCAACATTTGGTAAAATAATGAGGCTCCAAATTTGCATAGTAATCTTTTGGTCTGAGATTCTCCACAGATATTTCATTTAATTGTATGAATATCTGAAGCATTTACTAAGTATCTCTCTGCATGTTGAACTCAACAACCCAGACTTGAATTCTGTAATGATGACACAGAGGTGGCTACGGTCCAAGCGAGGTTAGGTAATCCATTTGAGAAACAGTGTGCTAAGCACCACTGGTGACGTGTATGGAAAAAGAATGGGCCCACGTTCTTCTGGGGGTCACCTTTTCTTTTAAAATCCCAATTCTTATGGATTTAAAAGTGTCTCCAAAAAAGATATGTAGAAGTCTTGACCTTCAAACCAAAACTAAACCTGTTGTTGTCAAGTCGATTCTGACTTACAGCAACCCTATAGGACAGAATAGAACTGCCCCATAGGATTTCCAAGGAGCAACTGGTAGATTTGAACTGCTGACCTTTTGGTTAGCGGCCGAGCTCTCAACCATTGCACCAGTAACCTTGTTTGTTACAACAGCTCTAAGAAACTAATATACTGGTAAAATACTCAAACTTCAATCTCACGAATTTCTGATATTCTTTAAGAAATTCAGTTCACTTCCAAAATACTTCTGAGAGTTTGAGGTGGTGGTCAAGAGGGGATATACTTTCACATTTGGCCATCTCAGCTATGATTTTACAACACTCTGGTCCAAAGGTAGACATGGCCCCATGTCTTTCATTCTAATCCAATGCTATCATGTGTAACAGACTTTTACTGAATGAGTATAAAAGGGGAAGAGCGTCACAGAACAAGAAACAATATCCAACATTACTGTTGCTGAATTTCATCACCTACAGGGAAACCCTGGCTGACCACCCCAGTCCTGGGGTCCCAGTTTGTCATCTTGTCTCCAGGGGCAGCTCCTTCCTCACGGAGTTCATACCTCCCCCCTCCCCACACACACACAATTCTCAAGTGGAATGCCCATTTCCATTATCTGCCCTTAAGAAAATCCAAATTATTTTATAGCAGAAAAACCTGTCTACCCGAAGGAGACACCTGATTTCTTGTTATGTAAAACAGCTAAACTCCCATGGTCACAACCTCCCAGAACTAGATTCTCCCCAGAACTATGATATGATCAAAGAACCAAAAGGTCCCTTAGCACATTTTTCTAAACCAATGAATAGTATGTCTGTGCTATTCAGCAACTTTAAGTGGGAGATGGTCTACAAGTTGAGTTCAAAGAGCCTTAAATCAGAATCACTTGAGGTTCTTGATAAAAATGTAGATTTCTGAGTTTGACCCCAGGCTCAATGGATTAGTTTCTGTAGAGGGAGTCGTGGAACCTTTATTTTAATAGGATTCCTTGTGGCCATGAGCCAGTATTAAAGCTACCAGCACAAACTGAAGTCGCCTTTAAAATAGCATTTCTTTCCTTCCCTCTACATAAAAATGGCATGAATGGTGGGACCGATAAAACACTCTGCAAAGTTCCCTTAAACAAAGTCAGCCTTGACTCTCCTTCCACGGGCAGCGACTCTTGAACACCACGCCACCAGCCTCCTTTCCTTCACCAGTACATAGGATGGCTATTCATCTCCATCCTGTTGTTCTCTGCCCACTGAGCTTTCAGCCCACCAAAAACCAAACCAAACGCACTGCCATCGAGTCGTTTCTGACTCATAGCGACCCTATAGGACAGGGTAGAACTGACCAGTAGAGTTTCCAACGAGCAGTTGGTGGATCCGAACTGCCGACCTCTTGGTTAGCAGCCGTAGCACTTAACCACTACGCCACCAGAATTTCCGCCTTCAGCCTACAGACGATTGAAATTGAACTCCAATGCCATGTCTCAATGAAGAACTTGGAATGCTCCTAAGCAGAGCGAGTCACTTTCTCCTCTGCCTCCTTTCTTATAACTCTCCTGTGGCACTCACCAGACAACATTTGACATAGAGATTGTGGACCCCTGGGTGCAGAGATACAGTCCCACTCAGGCTTTCTTGTTCCCCATTACCTGCTGAGACTTGGCAAGATCACCAATATTTGTTTACTAAATGAGTTGAATGAAATAATTCAAATCAAGCTATTTGATTGTATCAGAATTCAGCTCTCAAAAAAATTCTCACTCCCAGATTGGTGTACCATGCTTTGACATCTTTGGCAAAGTATAAAAATGAAGTAGGGGAAGCAACAAATATGACCTACTGTTGTCACTGGCTTTTTCTCTTTTCTTCTCCCTATACCTCCTTATCTCTTTTCCTCCTATTCATCAACACCCATGGAAGCAGCAATCAAGAAATCAGACGACATATGGAATTGGGCAAATCTACTGCAAAAGACCTTTTCAAATGTTAGAAAGCAAAGATGTCATTTTGAGGACTAAGGTGCACTTGACCCAAGCCATAGTATTTTCAATCACCTCATATGCATGTGAAAGCTGGATAATGAACAAAGAAAACAGAAGAATTGATGTATTTGAATTATGACGTTGGAGAATATTGAATATACCATGGACTGCCAGAAGAATGAACAAATCTGTCTTGGAAGAAGTACAGCCAGAATGTTCATTAGAAGCAAGGATGGAGAGACTTCGTCTCACATATTTTGGATGTTATCAGAAGGCACCAGTCCCTGGAGAAAGACATTGTTATGAATTGAATTCTGTCCCCAAAAAATGTATGGCAACTTGGCTAGGCCATAATTCCCAGTATTGTGTAATTGTTCACTATTTTGTCATCGGATGTGATTTTCCTATGTGTTGTAAATCCTACCTCTATGATGTTAATGTGGCAGGGTTAGAGGCAGTTATGCTAACAAGGAAGGACTCAATCTACAAGTTTAGGTTTTGTCTTGAGTCAATCTCTTTTGAGATAAAAAAGAGAGAAGCAAGCAGAGAGACAGATGAACCCCATGACACTGAGAAAGCAGTGCAGAGAGCAGAGAGTCCTTTGAAAGCAGGATTCCTGTGCTGAGAAGTTCCTCGACCAGGGGAAGATTGATGACAAAGATCTTCCCCCAGAACGAACAGATAGAGAAAGCCTTCCCTTCAAGCTGGTACCCTGAATTTGAACTTCTAGCCTCCTAGACTGTGAGAGACTAAATTTATCTTTGTTAAAACCACCCACCTGTGATATTCCTGTTACTGCAGCACAAGACAACTAAGACAGACATCACAGTTGGTAAAGTAGGTCAGAGAAAAAGACGAAGACCCTCAAAGAGATGGATTGACACAGTGGCTGCAACAATGGGCTCGAATATAGCAACGATTGTGAGGATGGCACAGGACCAGGCAGTGTTTTGTTGTGTTTTACATAGGGTCTCTATGAGTTCAAACTGACTCAATGGCACCTAACAACAACAACAGGTAGGAAGGAATCACACATTCATTCAACAAATATTCATCTCCTTACTTTGCTCCAGGCGATGGACATAAGTAATTCAGGGATTCTGACATGGAGGAAGTCAGACTCACACCGAAGAGAGAAACAAATGAACAATATGGAATAAATACGAACCACATTCTATGTGAGTTCAGAGTAGGGAACCCTTCCACTCTACATGACCTAATCAAGAAAGACATCACAGAGGTGATATGAACAGAGGCTTGAAGGCACCCTGAGTGAGGCATGAGAAAGAATGGATCCCTTTAGGGTTGTGTTTTTTTGGTTTTTGTTTGTTTGTTTGTTTGTTTGTTTGTTTGTTTTTTGCTTACAAGCTACAGAAACAGACCACAAGGTTAAAATATCTCACGTCCTTGAAATAACTCAAGGGGCCATAAGGTGTGGGCATTAAAACATCAGCTGCATTGGCCTGAGGGAGTTATGTAACCTTTTTGAGCCTCAGTCTTCTCATCTGCAATATGGGAGTAGTAAGAGAGTTTCAAGCAAATAAAAAAAAAAGTTTCACGTAAAGTGCTTAGAAAAGTACATAATAAGCTTCAGTAAATGCACATCCCAGAAGAAAAGGGGATTTGACAAAGATAGGTCCCAGAGCAGAGGGAAGGACTATAAAACAAGCCACGGGCAGTGTGGAACCAGGCACCTCTAGGAATCACAGCTATGGTGGCCTGTGGACCATCTCTAGGTCACTGTGTTAGATCATTCTACTCCAGGTGCCTGCAAGGTATTCTCCACCTGGCTATTTTATAAAATTCCCAGAAGAGAGATTCTGATTGTCCACCTTGGAGCAGAGGTCAGGTCACAGGGACCCCTGAGGGAGACTGTGCAACTCAGGCAGCCCTGGTACTTTGCAAAGAATATTCCGGACAAGGAAATAACCTGTGCACAGACTTAGAGGCTTGACAGACCATTGTTTCAGGGGGGAACTCAAGAGGCTTGGTATGGCTGGAGTCTGGGGTTTGTGTAGAGAGTGGCCAGTGGAAAGGAGTTTGGATTTTATTCTATGGGCAGTGAGAATCTACTGAAAGAAGCACTGAGTGCTATTTCTGGGACAAAGATCTGGGATCCTTCTTCTGAAGATGCTGTCAGGCATTCAAGCCCATGAAACAAACCCACCTTACCCTAGCCTCACCCCCAGCCCTGCAGGAGGGTCCATCCCACCAGACACTCTGGTCTCCTCCACTAGGTCTCTATGGTAATGCCTTACAGCCCAGGAATGTCTGGATACACTTGATACAAACGTGGCTAGGGTCACACTCATCTCCTTGTATAGTAAGGGTCATTTCTAAATGGCACTCTTCTAACGTGGATGCAACTAAACCGCATGGAGATTCTGGAATTCAAGTTGCAATTTTCAATGTACTTGGCCCCAAAACTCAGCAGAATTTGGATCTTTTCAAGTGTTTTAAAAACAATCTGTACTAATTGCACAATGTTCTTGTTAATGCCCTTTAAGGGCCAAATTTTCAAAAATGGCAAATAAATTTGTTTGTGGTTCCCATGTATAGTTTTATGGGTGGGCCGTAACTGAAAGAACAAGTTGATTTTTCCCTTGCAAACATTCACACTCAGGATCAGATGAGGTATAAGTTGGAAATGTCATCATACTAGCCTAAAAGGGAAGGACCATTCTCAGCTAAGCATAAATTAGGTAGTCAGGGTCAGAAAGGGGCTAGGAATTCCTGCAAGTCAGAATGTTCTCATTCAGACCTGAAGAGCTACTGGGCTGGGCTGTCCACATAGCAGAACGCAGGAAAGCTGATGTGGCTTGCTGTCTGACTCCAGTATTCTCTTCTCATTCCTACTCCCACTCTGCCTCAATTATTACCCCAGATAACCCACCCTAGACATCATTCCTGTCTGCATCTCCCAGGCTTTCTGATCACTTATATGTCAACTCCAGCTTCCTAAATCTGCTCCAGGGCCGCCTTGTTTTAGCAACTGGTTTGGCCTCTGACTTCAAACCTCAGTTCACCTCCACCCCACATCATCTCTAAACTCAGTTTTATCCCCGTTCTTAACCTCTGAGGTGCCCAGGAGTCCAGCCTGAGCCCCATAAACTCCCACTGCTTACTTCCTCATCCCAGCCTTCCCACACCCAGATATACAACCTCTTACAATCCAGGTAAGCAAGTGACTACTACATGTTCACTTTTTTTCTCATGATTCCTGGATGTGGAGAGTTAACCTGCTATCAATATAGACATTTTGAAAGACTCCGAAGCAAATCAGAAGATTAAAGATTGGGGTTGGGTTTTGCATTCTTCTGTATCCAAATCATGTTAGACCAGACTCTAGTCAGGGTGGATATGTGGCTGGGATGCACCGGGACAGCAGGGCCAGGAGTTCCTAGCTGGCTGGTGCCTTTTCTGATTGGTCATGCATCTGTTCTGATTGGTGATGTTCATGCAATGCTAGTTGTTAAATATTTTAAATATTATCCCTGGCTGTACCCATTTAAAAATGAGAAGAGTGAGATCAAACTTGGCATCCAGGCAACACTGCAAAAGGATCAGGTGGATGACAGGCTTGTAGAATATAAAGGAGTAGTAGGTGGTGCAAGCAAGCATTTAAGTGCTGGACTACCAGCCAAAATGTTGGTAGTTCGAACCCACACAGAGGTACCTCAGAAGACAAGCTTAGTGATCTGCTTCTGAAAAGTCACAGCCTTGAGAACCCTATGGAGCAGTTCTTCTCTGGCACATGGGGTCACCATGAGTCCGAATCAACTCCAAGGCATCTAACAAGAACATAAACCACCCAGGGGCTTGAATGTCCTGACCCTTCCCTCCTGGAGAGGAGGAGAAAGCAATGGGTTCAAGAAGAAATCTGGCTGTGCACACCAGGTGGGGCAGGCAGGGCATCAGGAAGGAGGCAAGCATGAAAGTTCACTTTAGAGAGGAGAGGAGGTGGCCCCTCGCACTTAGGCCATGACTCACCCATAGGAATGTTTCCTAAGGAAACCACTTGGCTTCTGGAAGCCAGGAGCTCTCAGTCATTCCCTACTCACATGAGGTCTCCTCCTCTCCAGACTCATCCCTCCCCTCACTCTGAGAATGGAAAGAAGGATTTGGCAACATGTAAGCTAGACCCTCATCCTAAAAAAGCTCACCCTTTAAATGTTAGTTGCACGTACAATACCCCACCTTTGTCCACGCTTGGCCAGGAAGGAGAGGCCTTTACCACATTTCCACACCCTGGTCATCTTCTGTGTATCCACAGCACAGAGCTCACACACTCAGCAAATGCTTGTTGAAGAAAACGAACATTGCATTTCCGAATCCAGTCTTTATTTCCTTCATAGAAGGAAAACATGAAGACAGAGCCCGTTTCCTTCGCTGTTGTATTTCAACAATTTTTCAGTGTCTCTCAAGTGACCTGCACTCAATAAATAGATACTTAAAAATATGTTGACAAAATTAGTTAATGGGACTAATAAAGCTTTCCTAGGACTCACAAGGACCCCTGGTGGCACGGTGGTTAGGAGCTACGGCTGCTAACCAAAAGGTCGGCAGTTTGAATCCACCAGCCACTCCTTGGAAAGCCTATGGGGAGGTTTTATGCTGCCCCGTAGGGTCACTATGAGTTGGAATCTGCTCGATGGCAACAGGTTTTTTTTTAAAGACTGGCAGAAAAAAAAAAATCCTTCCCCACAGCAAATACCTGATTCTCAGATAAACTTCATTTTATTGTCACCCATAAAAGCCCTAGCTTATTTGAGTAGCAAAGATTAGAGTTTATTGGTTACATATGCTCAAGTAAGTTAATGAAGTATTACTCAACAAAGAACTGGATTAGTTGTTATGTTTAGTTTGGAAGTTTCTGGCTTCACGGAAGTCAGTATTGGTTTTTAGGAATTTTCCAGTACATTTTCTCCAGCTTTATTTAAAAAAAAAAAAAAAAGGATCTGATTCAATCGTTATTATTATTATTTCTCTCTCTCTCTCTCTTGAGTTTCTACATTTAGCTTCAGGATTTATCAATGACATTTTCTCAAAGGAAAAAAAGAATCCTCAGCCAACAGCCTATCTGCTCCATAAAAGTTGAAACTTTCTCCTCTTTTGAAACCACTGGTGAGTCACCGAGAGCTCGTCACCAGCTTTTCTGAGGTGGGCTTGGGGAGAGCAGTGAAGCCGAAATTTCACTTGCCTGCCAGATCCTGGGGCAGGCACCACGGCTCTTGGTGGAATATTGCCAAGGGCCATTAATCAAATGCCATCTAATCGTACTAATTAGCGTACCCTTGAGCGTGCCCATGTGTAGCATGTGGAATGGCTTTTGGAGATGAGGTACCCTCTTGAAGTCCAGGTCTTGGTTCCAGCAGGCTGTGTCATAGAGGAACTAGCAGCCGTGGCTGTTCTAAAGGTCGTGAGCAACGTGCTGAAGAGCACGTCGCTGCCAGCCACCAGCTGTTCTGGCCAGGAGTGGTGCAGGGACACTGACCGACCCAGGCTGAGAGGTGATGTCAAATGTTCCTGTCCCCAGTCTGCTTCTGACTAAGCAGAAGCTCTCATGTAATGGGAAAGCAGCTTCCCCACTCAGCTTCACATCGGAAGAGTATTAAGGACTTATAATATCCTTCAGGAAGGTTTTGTCGGAGACATGAAGGTTTTATCCCACTAACTGGTGTTTAGATAAAAATGATTAAACACTACCAAATCTTTACTCACTCTGAATTGATGATAGCCAGAGAAAACTCTTATTTTATAAGTAGTTTTTGTTTTGTAAATAAATACTCTGAAAACTGCTCCATGATAGATTAGTGCATGATGGAATTGGAAAGAAGACAATTATTACGCCTCACTGTTGGACAACTACATGTTTGTAGATAAATTCTTTGGAGACCCCTTCCTTTGAGATAAGAGACATCCAAAGATAAAAGATGAAACTGTGCATCAATACATGAAATGAACTTAGGCCACCCAAAAAGTTACGTGCTTGTATGACTTAGATGGGACCAAGAAATCAGTATACTCAAAATAAGGAGACCTATTGAACTTATTTCGTACACGTGTAGATGTACAGCAGATATTTGCTGGGTGAGCGGTAATCACTGATTCACCTTAAATATTTGTTAAATATTTGGAAAAAAAAAGTTATTACATACTCACTATGTATTGTGTCAACTCTTTATGGGAATCTGTTTCCAAACCACGAGGAGCGCCATAGCCTAAGGTAACTTCATTAGAGGTCACTAGAAACTAGCACAGCTCTGCCTGTCTTGTCTATGAACTTGAACATCTTTTTCATGAACATAGTCAGTCCCTGAGAAAATTGTCTGATGCTTCCTTTTGAAGAATACCCAAAACATCTGGTACTTGGTGCCAACTCTCCTGCCATCTCCTTTGCCTCTGCTTCACCCCTACCCCCAGCCCCAGAGCTGGCTGACTGGTCTCTTCTGTTGGAGAAGGCTCGGCTCCCTCCCCTTTCCTATGCTGCTACTACCAACAAAGGCAGACAGGTAAGACAGCCATGGCAGTCCTGCCTCGTGAAGCTGACAGTCCAGTGAAGATGACACATAAACAAACCAGTAAACACTCACTGTCTTGGTCATCTAGTGCTGCTATAACAGAAATACCACAAGTGGATGGCTTTAACAAAGAGAATTTTATTCTCCCCTAGTCCAGTAGGCTAGAAGACCAAATTCAGGGGGCTGACTCCAGGGGAAGGCTTTCTCTCCGTTGACTTCAGAGGAAGATCCTTGTCGTCAGTCCTCCCATGGTCTGGGAGCATCTCAGCAGGAACCTCCGGTCCAAAGGATACGCTCTGCTCACAGCACTGTTTTCTTGGTGGTATAAGGTTCCCAAGTGTCTCTGATCACTTCTCTCTTTTATATCTCAAAAGAGATTGGCTTAAGACACTACCTAATCTTATAGACCTCATCAGTATAATTGCCACTAATCCACCTGATTACGTCACAGTGATAGAATTTATAACACACAGGGAAATCACATCAGAAGATAAAATGGTAGACAATCATACAAAGGAATCATGACCTAGCCAAGTTGACAGATACTTTGGGGGGACACAATTCAATCCATGACACTCACCAAACAAAAAATATAAAATTGTCAGTACCCATTGCTCCCAGATTCCCCCCGTGCTACTCTGATTTGCCCTTAACCAATCTAATACTTAAATACTGACTCCTCTGGTTCCTCTCAGTCTCCCCAAGAAAGTGTTCTTGCACTTTATTATGATTTTATTCACCACACAGCACACTCAGGATGAGTGGTTAAACCCTGCTTAGAAAATGCTGTGGATTTTTCCCCCCTTGTGGCAATTTTAATTGAAAAATCCTAAAAGCTAACTAAAGCCATGTGGGCAGACTTTTGCCCATAATCTAAACAGACTTGGGGCAACCCCCACTCGTTATGTCAACAGGGCCCAAAGATTCTTTGCAAAGCGTGCTCCTCCTGTGAAAAACCCAAACACTTGATTCTTCTTAATGAAGTGTCACAAAATGTCAATTAAGTGGCAACCAGCGCTGGAAAAACTTACCTGTCTTTCCTCAAGACTATGGAGAAAAAACTGGCATGGTGGCGCTTACGAAAACACCTCCTGGGAAAAGGGCGAGGTTGGCAAACAAATGCAGAGGGCATGTGTTATTTGCGTCAAAATATGGTACCTCCTCGGAGTCAACAACTTTTGGGAGAAAAAGGTCTGTTTTCCTCAGCTTGTTGGCAAGACATTTGCTTACATTCGAAGTTTCCTGTCCCTCTTATCACTCACTGATTGACGTAGGCTGTGGGTTTGCCTCAGCATCAGAGATGGGGATAACACATGGATCACAATTTTCATCCATATTTTTTACCATAAAATAGGACAGCTGGCCCCCTATAGCAAAAGGAGATAGCAGCATGATATGGTCCGTAAGAGCAGGAACTTCAGAGACCTGCAAATCTGCATTCCAGTTCAACTTCAATAATTACTAGCTGAGTGACCCTCGGCCGGTGGCTTCACCTTTCTGAAACTTATCAGTAAACTGAAAAATTACTGTAACAAATGAGAATTAAATAAGGTAACAGGAGTTTCCAGAATGTGGTCAGCACTCTTCAAACAGCAAACATCATTGTTAATGAAATTCTTGAGGATGGTTGTCTCATTTTTATCTTTGTTTGGAGGATTAAAAAAGACTTGGTTGTTGAAATAATTTGGTGCCGTGGCTCATGGATATTTTGTTAGTGGAAGGAGCATGGGTTTTTGACATTAAACAGTACAGTCTTAGGTTTACGTTAATCTGGCTAGGAGATGGGCCATGTTTACTGTGTGTTGTAGCCATAGGTATCAGAGGCTTCACATGCCTCTAAACCACCCCTCCCCAAAAATTTTCCAGTTGCCATCGAGTTCATTCTGACTCATGGTGTTAGAGTAGAACTGCTCCATAGGGTTTTCTTACCTGTAATCTTTATGGAAACAGTTCACCAGGCCTTTCTTCTTCAGTGCCTCTGGTTGGGTTCAAACCTTCTACTTTTAGGTTAGTACCAAACAAACCAAACTGGTTGCAATTGAGTCGATTTCGACTTATAGAAACCTTATAGGACAGAGTAGAAATGCCCCATAGGGTTTCCAAGGAGCAGCTGGTGAATTCGAACTGCCGACCTTTTGGTTAGCAGGCGAGCTCTTAACCACTGAGCCACCATGGCTGAGGACAAACCATTTGTGCCCCCCAGGGACTTCCACATTCCGCTGGTGTCCTTGTTTTCATCTCCCCTCTTGGCTTTGGGGCTTCTCTCTGCACAGGTCCTCAGAGAGATTTTATGTCTTGCAGGTCTTTCAGCTTAGTCCACTGTTACTATCCCACAGCTTGTTGATGTGGTGGTGGGATGTGGGGGAGAGGGAGTTCTATGATCTCATTAAGAGTTAGTCTTTTAAGGGGCCTGTGTCTTGGGGACCTGGTTTTCACAGGTGCTTCTATCCCTCTTCAGTGGTATACAAAAAAAAAAAAAAAGATTCATTGCTATTGAGTCGATCCTGACACATAGTGACCCTACAAGACAGAGTAGAACTGTTCCATAGGGTTTCCAAGGAGTGGCTGGTGGATTTGAACTGCCAACCTTTTGGTTAGCAGCCAAGCTCTTAACCAGTGTGCTGCCAGGGTTCCTTCAGTAGTATAGTTGTCTATTTTTCCCATCTCTTACATTCCTCCCTGGGTGCAGCAATGCTAATTTATTTCCTTGAAGCCATGCCCCTGTTAACTACATTTGTTTGTTTGTGGTATTTTCTTAGGTGAAACAGGAAGATTGGAGGGGGTTGGAGTGGGGCGGGATTCCCTTCTGCAGGCGGGATAAGATTTCAGTATTGTGTTCGTGCTCCAGTGAAGGATGTGTGAGAAAGGCTTCTCTAGAACATAAAATCCAAACTGCTCAGCCCCATCATAAAACCTGGTAAGAGCTTCAGCCTAACCTTCCTCCTGCCTACCTCCACCTCTCTTCACCCTTCCCCTTGGGAAAGATGCAGCCGCACCGAACTTTCTATAGTTCCCTGCAACCAGCAGTGATTTCACACTACTATGTTTGTATGAATTCTTCTGCCTAGGTACTTTTCCCAAACCTATCTACCAGAAAAACTCCTCTATCCATCTTTCAAGACCTAGAATAAAAGCCATTCCTCTCTGACAATTTTCCTGACCTCCAGCTTCCAGGTAGAATTAATCCATCTTTTTTTTTTATACTATCTTAGCCATAGTGTTTTCAGTTGCCTCATGCGTATGCAAAAGCTGGACAGTGAATAAGGAAGACTGAAGAAGAATTGACGCCTTTGAATTGAGGTATTGGCGAAGAATTACTGACTATACCGTGGACTGGCAAAAGAACAAACAAATCTATCTTGGAAGAAGTACAACCAGACTGCTCCTTACAACCAAAGATGGCGAGATTGTGTCTTACATACTTTGGACATGTTGTCAGGATGGATCAGTCCCTGGAGAAGGACATCATGCTTGGTAAAGTAGAGGGTGAAAAAGAGGAAGACCCTCAGCGAGATGGACTGACACAGTGGCTGCAACGATGGGCTCAAGCACAGCAACAATTTTAACGATGGTGCAGGAACAGGCAGTGTTTCATTCTGTTGTACGTGGGGTGCAATGAGTGGGAACCAACCGAATGTCACCTAACAACAACAACAACATACTGTCTTAGGGAGACAGTGGTAGTTCAGTAGTAGAATTTTCACCTTCCATGCAGGAGACCAAGGTTCAATTCCCAGCCAACGCACCTCAAGCACAGACACCTCCCATCTGTCAGTGGAAGCTTGTGTATTTCTATGATGCTAAACAGGTTTCAGGGGAGCCTCCAGACTAAAATGGACTAGAAAGAAAGGCCTGGTGATCTACTTCTGAAAATCAGCCAATGAAAACCCTATGGTTCTACAACCAATCGTGGGGATGATGCTATCGTGGATAGCATTGAGCTCTGTTGCCCGTGGGTAGCCATGAGTCAGGGACTGACTAAACTGCAGCTAACAACAACAACACATACTATCTAATCTCATAGGCCCTGTAAGCCTTCTGCACATACTGAGTTTCCATGGATGTGTTTCCCGCTAGGCCTTCAGCATTCAAGGGCAAGAGCTGTGGCTTATCTGTGTGTCCCTTCTGCCTGGCACACAGTAGATGTTATTTCACTGGCAATGTTTGTTGCAAGATAAATTGAAGGCCTTAAGAATTAAAATTCCAAATCATTATGAAGGAAATCCCTATCCTTATACCAGTCAAAGAAAGAGCAAAGAAAGAGAGGGTTACCAATCATGCAGACCAAAAAAAAAAAAAGATATTTCCATGGCTTTCACTCTGCTATTCAGCAGCTCTGGCCACTTTTCTTGGGATTTCTCTGCCCAGAGAGGCTAGGATTTAATGGGGTTGAAAGGGAAAAGCCAGGTTAGAAGGTGAAGGCTCCTCCCAGCCTTGCCTCTAGCTTCTCCTCCTCTGTTCACATTGCTATGCTCACAGGCTGTGACTCCACTCTCCAAAGAATCCTGATGGCAATGCTAAGGCTGCTCACTCCAGTCTCCATTTATTTCTCAGCACATGGCTACTAAGCATTTCAGTGAAATCTCCTGGACATCACAGGGGCTGAGTAAACAACAAATGCCACCAGTGTGCCTTGAGAAAGCCCAAACGGCCATGTGTCTCAAACCTAGTGCAATCCCAGATGCCAGTGGTAGCACACATTGACCCTGACCTTGACTGCATCATTCCAAAGATGAGGAGGCATTTTTTAGAGGTTTGTTATCTTTGAAGGGCACAGGCATAAGGCTGATGATTTCCCTTGGGCCCTATCACAAGTCATCCCAAGATTTTTTTTTTTAATGCCAAATATTTTTTCACATTTCAACTCAAATTCCAATTAAGATTTTTTTAAACTATGTTTAACATCCCACTTCCCCCCTTCAAACAAAAGAATGCATGATACAATGGACAAACAAATAAGGTGCTGGTTTATTTCTAATAACGGGTGCATGTTTGAAAGTTAGAGCAAGGGGGAGGAAAGTTAAAAGGAAGAACTGAAGTTAGTGTTGAATCAATCAATAGCAAGTAGGTGGCTGAATGGGTCTCAGGGAAGATAAACGTGGCGATGGAGCCAAGGTTATTGTAATCATAATTTGTTCTGAGATGTGCAGTCCTTCTTGTCTCTCATTCTTCCCCAAAGGTAAAGCATAACCCACTGCAAATACACGCTTTTACCTTCCTCTGGGAGTCAGCTATTCATTTCTCACGACGTTCTGAATAAAAGATTTAGTATGCTAGGTGAGTTCACACGCGCTCCATTCTAAAACAGCATGAGGACATAGAAATTGTTTTCCCTTGACCTTGACTTTTTTAGGATCTGGCTCTCTTTCTAAATCTATCTTCCTATGTCTTCTCTCCCTCTCCCTCCTCTTTTCCCCAGCTGGTATTATATGTTGTACTATGCTTTCTAGATCAGAAAATATGCAAAAAGCTTGAGCTAATAGAAGTTGGCGGCATATGAACACTTGCAGAGGTACATTCTCTAATGTTACAAATAGAACGTACATTTGGAGGAGGAAAGACAGTAGAACACTAACTAATTAGAAGTAAAAATATTAAATGTACTTATTCCTCTGCTATAAACTTAGAGACTCTCCCCCCACCCCAATTTGTCTCTGTCATAAAGACAGCTATCTTAGGGGTCATTCTAAGAAAGAATTTTCCTTTATTTCCAAGGGTGCCTCGAATATATCTTCTGTTGAGGAAAAAAAAAAACAAAAAAACCAAGGCAGTAATCTTGCTTCTTTCTATGGGGAAAAGGCAGCTTCTTCTTTTTATGTTAAAGAGTTGTCAAGATACTTATATTTTTCATAGAATTAAAAGTTATTTTTTTATTCTGCTTAATTATTCACTGAGATTTCAAAACGAAATGTGCTTCCTTGCCAAATATCTTTGTAATGTGTACATTTCACACTGGCTTATTATAATAGGTTTTCTCATGGGATCTAGTATTCTGGCATCTGCTTTGTTATGATATTATAACAATAATTAACATTTAGCACTTACTGTATAGCCAGGCTTTGATCCATATTTTTTTTTAATGTAATAACAATGATCCTTTTTCACACAGTGTCTTTCACCCCAGTGACTCAAAGTACTTGGCAGCATCATATTATAACCCGAGATACTTGTATTCACTCATAAAATCCTCCCAACGCCCCCATGGGGTTTATACGCAGCAGGCATCTTCCTTGGGGGAAAGGAAGGGAAAAAGGTCAAGTGAACTGCCA
This sequence comes from Elephas maximus indicus, assembly GCF_024166365.1. NCBI lineage: Eukaryota > Metazoa > Chordata > Mammalia > Proboscidea > Elephantidae > Elephas > Elephas maximus. The sequence goes on from NC_064830.1 coordinate 17,438,494, forward strand.
GGCAGCAAGACAATGGCGGCAGAGCCAGGAATAGAATCTAGTCCTTTCGACTTCTTGGTCAGGGATTCCAAAGCCTCAATAGCATTTATTTTTAAAATAAAGAAGATAAGGAGACAGAAGAGAGAGGCACTGACCTTATTATGACAGGGATTCAGAGATATCCTGAAAGTTATGCTATGTCTTCTGAAGCGAATCCCTTGAAAGAAAATGCTATTAGATTACGAGATGCCTCTTCAAAAAATATTAATAAGCACTTACATTTTCCAGACACTGGGTCATTTTCTTTAAGAAAGTGGTTACAAGGAAGCATACGCATGACTTGGAAAGTACAATTTTTCAGTTTTCCGAATCAGGGTAATCAACAGACCCCAAGAAGCATTGCATATGCTAAATGCTCTTTTGATTAGATGATCAACACGCATCAATTTCACCCAAAGCTACCTTGGAACAGTTATCTCTTCTCTTGTGAGTCTCAACTCTTAACCCCTCTTTACATCTATCAATTAGCCTCACAACAACACAACAACCCCATGAGGTCTGGTTATTATTCCCATTTAATGGATGAAGAAACCAAGTCCCAGGCTAATACAGCTAGTAAGTGGTTTCTTTAATGGATCTGTTTGCATCAAACCATTTGCTAGGAACTTCTTTCCTTCTTCCAAAATGAGGGGAAAAGAAGACAACGATCTGATTCTGGAATACTGGCAGCACTGAAGAAGAGAGGCCTGTCTCCACCCTTGCCAATTCTTGTTTGTCTTTTTGAAGCACCTGAAATCCCACAAAATCTACTGGTTTCTGAGCCTTCGTGCTGCCCCCACTTCCATCACCATGAAAATGAGAAAAAACACTTTTGGAAAAGGAGTGATTCAGTAAAGCACATTCCAGGCCAGTCCATAAAGAAAACATCCAATTTGATTTTAAAATAAATTTAGCCCAGATCTACATCTTTACCAATACCATATGCATCTTGCTGGACCTTCATTTTAGTGGATTCTCATGCCATACGTAAATAAAAATAATAACACCCATCAGAGCAGATCTCCAAAAAAGAGCCTTCCTCATAACAAAGCACATAGCAGGAAAATGTGCTTGGCCACCTTCCAATGCCCCAGAGTCAACGCGGGAACTAGGAGCATACATCGGTATAAACTACACAGCAAGCCTATTATCTCCATCCAGCCCCACAGCCCTTCCACACTGAAAATGAGAGACCACAATGATGAGAAACCCAGGTAGAATTCCGTTTCTTGTAACTTGGGGCAGTGAGCTAAGAGAAGTTATAAATACTTCAATTTACATTAAAAAAAAAAAAAAGATCAAATGACACCTCGGCACATTGGTGCCAACTCTGGTTCCTGAATCCAATCTTGTTTCATCTTAGAATTTTTGCCATTTGGATAAATCTGAAAATGATTCAAATTAGACTGATGTAAGTCATTATAACTTGTTCCCAAGGGATGGCATTCTCACAGTCCATGATGGCATATCCCCTGGGATAGCTTTCTCAGAAAGGGTCTTCATACCATTGTCTTTCTAGAGCAGGAACTAAGGTAATAAACAGCTTTTTGTTTCGGTTTGGTTTGTTTTCATATGAAAAGCTTTACTATAAGAATTCGTGAATTGTCTAACCAAGAAACAAACATTCTTCACATGGATTTTGAAAGCAAGGCAACATAGAGAGGACCGGCCCTAGTGCACATTGGCAATTCAATTTGATCAGAAGGAAATAAGGCTTGCTGTAAAGTCCTATGCTGAAATGTAGGTGGTGTCCTAGAACAGGGAGTGCAGAGCAAATGAAGCGCCTGAGCATCACGTGTTCGCAGCTAAGATAACCACATGCCAGCTTCAGAAAGGTGTTAAGATTCTGTCCCCAAAACACAAGCCAGCTAAGGTTTCTACATACTGAGCCAGCAGCACCTTCTCTGGAACCTTCCAGCTGCCTCTTACTAGGTGGTAGGAGTGAAATGATCCTATCCAGAAAAAAAAAAAAAAAAATTTTTTTTTTTTTTTTTTTTTTTGAGAGACTACCCTAAATACACACTGTCTGTGTTTCTCTGGCTGCTGAAAAATTCTCGGAAAAAATGCTCCATCTGAAACATGTGTTGCCTCTGATTGGACTCTGTGCCCTTCCACACTGATATTTCTCCAGACTTCCTATGGGCACGAGGTCGAAAGGGAGGTGGCAAATGCTGGCAGGCAGGGAAAGAAAACAGGGGGTGCTGCTCAGCGGTTAGGATAGAGCGTAATCAGCTGGAAAGCAAGAATTTTCCCTTCTTGCTGCTCATAAGTCTCGAGAAAAAAGTCATTTCAGATTCTGGTCTCAAGTTTGCAAAAGTATCCATTCAGATCAAATGTTGGTTAATCAAACTTATTAAACACTAAATGTTAGAGAGTAAAATTGATTACATCATGTGGGAAGCTGCACTTGGTTTATACACGCTAATCTCTAACAAACTGGAATTTAGTATCTTTTACAGCTTCCTAAATTTTTTTTTTAATGTCCCTCACAAGGAGCCCTGGTGGTGCTAAGGTTAAGCGCTTGGCTCCTAACTGAAAGGTTAGCAGTTCAAACTCACCCAGCGGAGCCATGGGAGAAGGATCTGATCCGTTTCTGTAAAGATCACAGCACAGCAAGCCCTACGGGACAGTTCTACTCTGTGACATGGGGTCGCTAGGAGTTAGAGTTGACTTTATGGCAACAACAACAACAATCTCCCTCATGCTACGGATCACACCAGCCATGCCGTACAGGCAGCTCTGTAGGGTTTAGACCCTACACATGCTTCTTAGAGCACCGCTTTTAGCAGAACCGAAGTTTGCAAGGTTGCATCCATTTTTGAGCAGCCATAATCTGAAGATAGCTCATTATTTTGATGAAAAATGAAGATGTGTCACTTACATGGCCCTGATGGAGATCTGGGGAAGGGCAAGAAATCAGAGCTTCTAAGCTACCTCCTGGGAAGATACCTGAGTTGAATGAGAGGGTGCCAGGGTTGAACTTAAAAGACAGAGGCCCTACCAACGTTTCAGTACAGGACCTATTAATATGAAAATTAATCTAATATGATTGGCTATTTCTCTTAACACAAGGGAAGAGAGCCATGAGAGCTTATTTCGCAGAATGAGAAAACTTCTCTATCTAGTTCATAAGCCTGGGGAGATTTCGGAGAAGTATGGATTTCGATGTGAGCAATAATGAGCTGGTAATGATTGTATTAATTTGCAGGCTGTAGCATTAAACCCAAATACAGACCCTGAAGGAACAGGACTGTTATCTAGGCAACAGTTATAATGCTGGAAACGCTGCTTAGAAGCTGCCCTTTAGTTCTGCTCTGCCATCATGAGCATGACTTTAATTCCTTGGGCATCTTTATTAATCCTCACAAAAATTTAATATATGTAGTGTAATCTCAAGGAGAACCAGGTTGTCATTTACAAATAAGTGCCAGTTTCAATTTTAGTTTTAGATCTCAAACTTGAAAAACACCTTGAAAAGGAGAAACCGTTCCTGTATTCCAGCTTACCTTATGTGCCCTGATTTAGGAGGAAGGGCTCTGTTGTGATAAAGCAATTGAGCTTCCACCTCGGCCGCGTGGCCTGGCGTCCGCAGGGTGGACCCTTAGCTGTTGATTTGCCAGTGAGACGATTTTTTTCAATGGAACTCTGTCCTTCCCACAGTAAGGGAAAAAAAAAAAAAAAAAACCTTTGATTTTAATGTGAGTGTTGAAAAGCAGCAAAGGACAAAATTGAACTTTATGCATACTAAGACTTCCTCACTCCATTTGCCAGGCATGAAGCAGTCCATGTAGGCAGTGCTCTTAGGGTTGTGTGAATTTTATATAACTCCTGGAAAAGAAAGACAACCTGCCTAGTGCAAGGGGCTGCCTTATCAGCAGCTGATTTGCAGCCATAATGGTATAATTATTCTATATTGAATTGGTGGAATTTCCAATACGTTCTGGAGTGCGGTTGTATTATGCTCAGGACTCACCTCTTAGAAGGCGTTTTAGAGCATCTGGGTGCAGAGGAATGCCATTCAGAGAGTTTTTGACGGCTCACATTATCTGTGCTGACAGCTCTGTGTAACCCTTTCTGCTGGTAACTTTCCAGGGTTGCAGCCTGCTTTGCCGGGTCTGGCAACCAAGCCTGCCGGTGTGCTGACAGTAGACCCTGAGGTGAGCACTGCTCTGACATGCTGGTCAAAGGAAGGCCAAAGACCAAAGAGTACCCGGATGGTTGCTCTCTGACTTCCCTTCTGACAGGCAGTGTTGACAGCAGGGACAGCAGTTGCTAAACTTTTCAGTCCCGCCACATTTAACCCGAGTCTTATTGTTGTCATCTAGGTGCCCTCAAGTTGAGTCCAACTCATAACGACCCCACGCAACAGAGTAGAACTACCCCGTAGGGTTTTGTAGGCTGTGATTTTCACCGAAACACATCACCAGGTCTTTCTCCTGCAGAGCTGCTTGGTGGGTTCGAACCGCCAACCTTTTGGTTAGCATTTAACCATTTTGCCACCAGGGCCCCTGTCTTAATCACCTAGTACTGCTACAACAGAAATACCACAAGTGGGTGGCTTTAACAAACAGAAGTTTATCCTCTCACAGTTTAGGAGGCCAGAATTCCGAATTCAGCTCCAGGAGAAGGCTTTCCCTCTCTGTCGCTTCTGGGGGAAGGTCCTTGTCATCAATCTTCCCCTAGTCTAGGAGCTTCACAACACAGGAACCCTGGTGCTAGTTTCTTGGTGACATGAGATTTCCCTGTCTCTCTGCTCCCTTCTGTCTCTTATATCTCAAAAGAAGTTAGTTGACTCAAGATACAATCTTGTAGATTGAGCGCTGCCTCATTAACATAACTGCCTCTAGTCCTGCCTCGTTAACATCATAGAAGTAGGATTTACAACACACAGGAAAATCACATCAGATGGCAAAATGGTGGACGATCACACAATACTGGGAATCATGGCCTAGTCAGGCAGACACACATTTTTAGGAGACACAATTCAATCCATGACAGTCCCTTAGAATCTTAGTATGCACCAGAAAAGTAAGGAGGAAAAAAAGAAACTATCTGTATTCAAGTGGGAGACTCCCCTCCCTGTGACTCCTTCTCTAACCTCATGAGCTCCTTCCCTGACCTGCAACACTAAAGACTACAGCAGAGTGTCAGGGCATGAGCCCTGAGGACAGACTGCCTGAGTTACAAATTCCTGCTGCATTTATTATGCTGTGTGACCTTAAGCTAGATGCTTTAATTTCTGAGTCCTCAATTTTCAAATCAGAAAATAGTAAAATATCTGTTGTATGGTGGTGTTGGGAGGTCTAAATGATTTAATCCACGTACATGTTCAATGGTCTACCAAATAGTTGGGGCTTCATATTCTTATTCAAATGCTTATGGCTATGTCTCCCGCTGCATCCTTGCATATATTTGTGGCCTTGGCATAATAGTTATGCTTTCATCGGTATAGCTCATCCCCCTCTTACTAGTGAACTCTTGGACGGCATGGATTACATGGTGGGCAATACTGACATTAAGAATCAGAAACAAAGGTGGATGGCTTCCACATCTTGAGCAAATTATTTACCATTCCTGTACCTCAATTAAAAAAGAAAAGAAAGAATGTAAACGAGGGATTTCAACAACACCAGCCCCAGAGGGCTGTTGAAAGGATCAAAAACAGGTATCAATAAAAATAATTCCATACATTTAATACCACTTTACAACATCTATTACTATAACTATTGGGCATGCAAACATATTTGTTAATTGTTTCAATTCATGATACTAGTTCTACAGGTTCTCCAGGAGCAACAAGAAAACTACTTCAAAATAGGATATCATTACTAGAATTTCTAGTTGCTCAGAGTAAAAAACTCAACAAATCCAAATAGGTTTGCCTCCTCTTCCTCCTTCTTTTCCTCCTTCTCTATACTCTGCCCCATCTCTGCAACATAATCTTCTCACCAAATCCCTTCGTACCTTGACTACTTTCAAACCATGAGCTACAGATGGGGGACCTGAAGGAATCCTACTCTCAATGGTTTGTCCCAAACCACCTTGAGTTTTCCTTGAAAGGACACACTCAACGTCCTTTCAAAGAGTATTAAAAGAATAAAACAGGAAAGCATTTTCAAAGGAAAAATTCTTTTGTTACATGCAAAGTTGTTCTTCCTAAAAAGGCTAAAAGTACTTTCACATCAATGATTTCATTGACCCCAGACCAATTCTATGAGGCAGGTATTATCAGTTTCATTTTGTGGCTAGTGAAACCAAAGACAAAGAGGGTAAGTGACCTGCCAGCATTCAGCAAAGGCCTTTTGTAAACTGGGAGTAAGCTACTCAGACAAAATCATCTTGGAGCAAACAAAGCCCTCCAGAGAAGGAGAGAGTAGATCCTAGAGGATGCTGGCTACGTCTCTCTTTTTCTAAAGGTGAAAATTGCAAAATCAAATCTGTTTCAAGAGCCGTAGCATAAAGATAGAGCATGGATCCTTTGGGTGTTCTTGAGCCAAATAGGACATGAAGCCTACAAGAAAAAAGTTAGAACAACACTTGGACAATTTTAGACTATCATCAATCTTCCCACCTATGGCAGGAAATACAGTCTCTACGTCAGATGTCACCTGGCCTCTTTTGCCTCTAGTTCATTAAGCACATCACTAAAAGAACAGTCTTCTCTGTAACTAATCCTCCTTCTTTATCTCCACAGGTAATTTCAGAGGCTCCCTGCTGCCTGAGAAAACATCCCAAGGCTTGAAATGAATGTAAAACCTTCCATAAGTCCTTCTCCCACTCCCATCTTTCCAATCTATGGTGCTGGTATGGCAATGCTATGCCTTCCCTTCCCCTGCTTCTCTGTCCCTTCACTGAAATTATCTCCATCCTTCAACACCTGTGTAGGCTCTCTCTCCCCCAAAAAGGCTTTCCTGACCATTCCTGGCCAAATTCAACTCCTCCAACTCTGAACTGGCTCATTCAATGAGCAAATTCTTATTGAGGTCCCACTATTTGCCAGGCATGATGAAGGGAGGAGCATAGAGGGTTATCTGTACTTATATATCTTTCCCGAAGTCTCTTCTTGGTACTTTGTACTTATCCAGCTTTTTATTTGTGTACCAAATATCTGCAACATGAAAAATAGCACTTCTTTTCTTTGAAAACCCATAGTGCTGGGCACCTAGGTGGAGAAGCAGGGCTAGAAAGAACCAATGCAGAAACAAAGTCAAAGCTCAGCTTGCCCCAGTGGTAGACTACCCACAGGGACCATAAAGAGTTTCCTGCTATGAATGCCTGGACCATGCCAATTGCAGCTTTCACTGCTGGCTGGCTGCCCTCTGCCTGCTGATTAGTTCCTCTATGGTTCCTGATTGAATATCAAAAACACATGTAAATCACCAAGGTTTGATAATTTCGTCAGCTAAACACTGTAATGGAATTCAGCCATTAGCAGGACTTATTATTTGATGACACACGGGCACAATTCTTTGCCTTCAGGAAGGATGTGGCCCAGAGAACTGATGTCCTCCAGGAAGCAACTTTATCACTGGCGTTTGGTGTTATAAATCTGAACTTGCACATTTACTTGCAGTTCTTTATATATACATTAGCATACATTTTCTCAGTTAATTTTCACAACAATGGCCTCAGAAGATATCACTGTCCTTATGTTATAGCCAAGGAAACTTGGTCCCCAAAGGCTGAGTGACTTGGCCAAGGTCTACAGCTTGTGGTGTCAGAAGTTCTCAAGTCCAGGTCTTCTGACAATCCAATAATCTTTCCCCGAAGAGCCTGGAAGAAACTGAGGATGTTTTTCCTTCCACATGTCTGAAGGTGGCACTTTATGTCAGAGTCTTTTTACAAATAGTTGTAGAATTAAGCAGGAAATGCTTTTTAAAAATTCTTATCATCTAGCTGGAGGAAGGTAGTATCAGGAAGAGCCTTCAGGGGCAACAAGGAATTAACAGGGCCAGATATTTCAAGTTTGACCTATTTTTGTCTTGACTTAGAGATTGAGTGAAACCAACAGGTATCTACTGAGAATTTCCCTTGTGCCTGGCACTGTGGGGTAAAACCCCAAGTGAAGCATCAATGGAATAGTCTCTGAGTACATTTCAGTTTGGAATTGGGATCCAGGGAATAAGTGTGTTAGGGGAGGAAAAAGATTAACCGGTCTTACCACTACCCTATTGCTTTTTTGTTTTATTGTTCAGCCAAACTAGGCCATCCCCTCAACCCAGTACATATAAATGTACACATACACACACCAAACACTCCCTTAAACATGGCCCATATTCATCAACATCTGTGCCTTTGTGTGCACCATTTTTTCTGTATGGAATGCCCTTGACTCTTTCTACCTCATCTAAATCCTGCCCACCCTTCATAGCCAATTCCAAATGCCAGACACCACTTGCTCCAGAAATCCTTCCTAATTATCCGTAACTGCATGTGCTGTCTCCTTCCTTTAAAAGTGCATAGGACTATTTGTATTTCCTCTTGGCATTTATATCAATTTTGTATTATAGGTCTTTCTGGTCAAATGTTTCTCCACTGATCCCCAACCCGTTCCTGCCGCCCCCACAACCACCACCACCACAAATACAGAAATATACACACTGGTCTGTGTATTCCTGAAGGGCAGGGACAATATTCTGTACTTATTAAAAATAAAAATTGCTCTTCAGCACTTTATATAGTTATGGCACATAGTAGGTGTTCATGCTGGTTGACTTTCACTTATTGAATGAAATATTTATGAGGCAATTAAGTATTAAAGTAAGCTACAGACACTAAGGGCTACTTAGAGTGTACGTTATGTGTTTCTATACATGCTTCAGAATGAAGGAATGGCTATCAGTTGAGTTGAGCCAAACATGTCTCATCCAAGTTCACACCACCTTCCCAGGTCAGTCTGTATCCAACGACTTATTCACACAAGGCCTGACCCATGGCCAAACCTCAAGACATTTCTGAACTGCCATCCAAGCTCCAGAGTTCTCTACCAGTCGAATGAAGCCTTCACTGGTACTGCCTTTCAGCTCAGCTTCTCTCTCTATTTAATCCTGCCTTCATCTGCTCCCTTCCACAGGTGTTAATCCCAGGAGATCACCTTAACAAATGTCCTGCAAGAGCAATGTGGGACCAAGAGCAAGACACATGAACATTCTGAGCAAGAAGGAGTTTCCTTTAGAAGATAGAGGGAATGATGCCTTTATCAATATGGGCGGCCATTCTTCAGCCCCCTATTTACTTCCTATACACCACGCTGATTCCCTAGATTTCCACTGCCCCTCCCTTTCTAGCAGCATCTTTTGGGAACAGCACTTCTTATAGAGTCAAGCTATAGGCCTTTGTTTATTCATTGTGTATCCCTGTAGCTCCCTTCCTTAGGCTGGGGGTCATCTTGGTGGCATGAGGCAAAACAGGCCAAAAGACTCTTTACCCACAAATTCCTTCCTGTGAGACTGAGCCCATGACTGAGATTCCCACCATTATAATCAACTCTTAGGGTGGTAGGGAGGACACACTCTCCAGATCACGGATGGAGTGGGTAGGATACACCCACCCAGCAAAATGAGACACATATTGGAAACAGGACTTGGAGGAGATAACATGTGGAAAGGGCATTTGAGGGGGCACCCAGCTGGAGGAGAGCCCAGAATTTAAACTTATGCCCCTGCTACTATCCAGAGTTTTGGTAGTACTTTTAATTACAGGCATACACAATGAATGCCTATGGGGTGACTATTACTGGTTCCATTTTTAACATAATGAGAGGTGGGCATGGATGGCTTCACTCTGTGCCACTCAATGGCAACCAAGCCTTCCCGATCTTCAGCTTTTCAAGCTGCTGTCAATCTCTTCAGCCAGTCTTCAAGCCACAGCTGAAAACCTCCCTCACCTCTAGAGCCGCAGATCGCCCTCCTGGCTGGCTGCCTTGACCCGAGTAAGGCAGCCTCCCAGCACATGTGCCCACCCTTAGGCTAGCATGGGCCAATGGAAACCCAGCATATGGGAACCTACCAGGAACTTGGCTTCCCTAGAAAAAGTAGGGGATACTATACTAGAATATTTTAATTGCTCCTTTGTCATGGATTGAATTATGTCCCCCCAAAAATGTGTATGTCAACTTGGGTAGGCCATGATTCCCAGTATTCTGTGGCTGTCCTCCACTTTGTGATTGTAACTTTATGTTAAAAAGGACGAGGGTAGGATTGTAACACCACCTTTACCCAGGTCATATCCCTGATCCAATGTAAAGGGAATTTCCCTGGGGTGTGGCCTGCACCACCTTTTCTCTCTCAAGAGATAAAAGGAAAGGGAAGCAAGCAGAAAGTTGGGGGCCTCATATCACCATGAAAGCAGCACCCGGAGCAGAGCATGTTTTTTGGATATGGGGTCCCTGTGCCTGAGAAGCTCCTCAACCAGGGGAAGATTGAGGATGAGGACCTTCTTCCAGAGTTGACAGAGAAAGAAAGCCTTCCCCTGCAGCCGATGCCCTGAATTTGGACTTGTAACCTACTGAGGCTGTGAGAAAATAAATTTCTCTTTGTTATAGCCATCCATTTGTGGTATTTCTGTTACAGCAGCACTAGGTAACTAAGACGCCCTTCTGTTCTAAGACTTCATAGCCAGACAGATGTGGGTCTGAGCCTCAGCTCATTTTCTCTCCAAGAATAAGACCAGAAAGATTGGGAAGCCAGAAGGATATTTGAGAAGCTCAGGCTGAGATGGAGATCCTGGTGCTTAACCCGGGTCTGTCAGGGACTCACGAGGTACACTGCCACTTGTTTGAAAATGTGAAGCAGACAATTGGGTCAAAATCCTGATCACATTTTATTTGCTAAATAGCTGTTAATGTGGCCAATATACAATCAGCCCTAAGTCAGATTTAAAAGTGTTCTTGTTTAGTTTGGGGAGGTCCGGAGAATGCTTTATTTCTCTCAGGGTCATCCAGTTTGGTATAATGATCATTTTCTTCTACAAACTTTTGATTTTTCATTGAATTCATTGACTTTGGCAGTTGGCAAGCAACCTTTAAAAAATTTACCAAAACATCAGCTTTGAAAGAAAAAAAAGAAAAATCAGTGGATGAATTTAATCTAAGTGCCAACCAAAGCACAAATGTTCCCTGTGGACCAGTTACAACATTGGAGGTTCACAATTGATTGCTTGAGAATGAACAAAACAATGCAGCAAAATATTTACCAAGCAAGTGTAGTCTAATATACAGTATGTTCATCCAGATAGTTACACCTGTGTCCTGTAAACCTCCAAAGCCTGCAACTTGTTAAAAATTAATGAGTAAATAAAAGCAAAATCCACCGAAGTTGTAAGATGAGGACGGTGGTAGGCCATGAACATGGATCTCATCCTTAAGAAATGTGGAACTAAACAAGAAACCAAGACCGCTCTGCCTTTGCTGAGTGCCCAGTTGCGTTGCGCGAAAGAAAAACATGACCAGAATATGACGCTGTCAGCAGCTGACTTCAGGTGCCATCTGCAGATATTCCTGGCACTATTAATTTGCAATTAACAAGGGCCTTATGTTTTATCCCCTGCAACTCGCTGTCTTGAAGTCTGAGGGAGGGAAGGGGTTTAGCGGAAGAGAACATACAGGTGGGTGGTGAGCTTTCTCAAAAGCAAATAATTACTGCTTTTTCAATACTGAATCACTAGTATGTAAGCTGCTCTCTCAAACTGATGAAAGGTCATTTCTTGAAGGGAAATAGAATATTTCCGTTATGTCATCATTTGAGGCAACTCCTCTACAGCCCAACAGTGCCTTACAGAGTGTTCTGCTGTACGGACAGACTGGCAAACATTAGCTGCACCAGACGCAATCCATCTCGAAAGTCAAATTGGTGTGTGGAAACTCCTAAATTCTTGAAGGAGGCAGAGGAGAGCAAAATCTGCTGAATTCCTGTGGACACAGAGAGCAGAAGAAAGCGTTCTAGACTGAGTTGCCCCTGGCTTTTGGCCCTGATTCTGTCACTCGGCAATTGTGTGGCCTTTGGCAAGCTCCTTAACCTCTCTGTGCCTCAATTACATCACTCATAAAATAGTAAAAAAAAAACTCATTATGAGGATTAAATGAGATAATTGTAGGTGCCTGACCCTACAAAATGTAGCCTAAATGTGGCTTACTATATGCCAGGCACTTTCCTAGTTTCCTGGTCATGTCTCAAAGTTTACTTAGAGCTACAAAAGTATTTCAGTCAGTCCTCAATGAGCCACTTTGTGATAAGAACGATATGTCCATTTTACTGAAAAAGAAATGAAGGACAAATTGTTTCACTGAGACAGACAACAGGAAAACCGGGTTTGTGTAAAATGGAGGGCCACTCTCCTTTGCCAGCTCTCTGGGACAAATCGTTCCTACCAGGGAGGTAAACAGGCGTAGGTAATTAATTCATAGGCTCCACCTGCATTCATCAGACTCGCTCCAGTTCTCCAAGGGATCGATACAATTTTGGGGTGACGAAATCTTCGAGGATTTTATGTTGTGAACCCAGCTGACGTGTGGCATAAAAATGGATAATTGACTGAAAGAAACTGATTCTTTTGCTTGTTTCTTTAAGATTTGCTTAATACAGATAGCAACAGACACCTGTTAGAGCTGACCGAATGCTGATGTAAAGCTAAAACAGTTCATCAATAGTAAACCAGAAAATCATAGCCTATTCTAAAGAACAACTAGAGTTGTTTAATAGATTCAAAGTCATTAATACTGCCACAAATAAGGCATAGGTTGTTATTGTGTGCCAGCGAGTCAATTCCAACTCATAGGGACCCTATAGGACAGAGTAGAACTGCCCCATAGTGTTTCCAAGGAGCGGCTGGTGAATTCGAACTGTCAACCTTTTGATTAGCAGCCTGAGTTCTTAACCACTGTGCCACCAGGGTTCCAAGGTATAGGTACTCATCATATATCTGCTCACTGTCTTGTAGCCAAGTCAGCAGAAAAGCGAGAACTCTGATACTTAAATGAAGAGTCATCATGATATTTAGGAAAATACAACTTCCTCCAAAGCTGCTCGAGAAATGCAGGTGCCTCTGCACCATCCAAAAACTCACAGAAAGAACATTTCATGCTGGGGGTGCCGGGACACAACTCCCTTGAACAGCCGTTCCCGGGCCAAGACTGGAGGACATGACTCATCTGGAGTGAACAAGGCAATTTTCTGTGGTGAAACGTGTCTCCACCCCAGATGTTCGCCAAGTTCTGCTTAATTAAGAAAAATCCTGTGAGCCTGAACACGTACTAGCAAATGTTTTCAGTTCTCCTTTAACAACTGTGGGAAAGATAATGATGGACAAGGGGGAGAAACAGCGTGTACCCTTGCACTCTCGCTTTAAACCAAATGCAGTATAAGAATGTCTACTATTGTGCAAAGAAAACTGACCAGCATGTTACCATTAATATTATCCAAGGATTCTACACTTCACCAAGAGCTCAATTTAGTTCCAAGTGTAGTTACCGATCATCTACCACGAATAAGAAAATTCTTTAAAAAAAAAAAGTTTGGGGCCGATAGAAAGGTAGGGAGTTGTTACGAAAAGAAGTGGGCAAAAGGTCAATGAAAACAGTTCTTCACCCAGTAAGGTTTCCATTTTTCACAGAAACTTCCATGACAAACATTATACAAGGTAGAATAAATAGGAGATAAACTTTCTCCAAAAGAGTAGAAGGACTGATTAGTTCTCACTGGAAAATATTGAGAGGGGCTTCATAGAAACCACTTTATAAATAATGCCCCAACTAGCACATTTACAAATTATAGGCCTACTAGCTTTTTTTTTTTTTTTTTCAAAAATATGATTTGTCTGCAACTTTCTCAGGCCCGGAAACCCCAGTGGTGTAGTGGTTATGTGCTACGGCTGCTAACCAAAAGATCGGCAGTTGGAATCCCCCAGGCCCTCCTTGGAAACTCCATAAGGGCATTTTTTATCAGGCACAACTTAGCTGCTTAAAACAAAATATAGGGTTTTGTTTTTATTTTAAAGGCTTGCCATTTTGCAACATTTCCCTAGAGTCTAGGGCCTAGACCAATGTCCTCCAAAGATCCTCAAGGTGATTCACTAGGGCATGTATCTCATTAGTGTTCGGCGTATGTTTTCAAAGAATTATATAGAACACAATGATGCAGCATAGGATTTCATTTTACTTGGATCCACTGTCAATGCCTATGGTAGCAGGAGTCAGGAAATCAAACGATGGATTGAATTGGGCAGATCTGCTGCAAACGATCTCTTTAAAGTGTTCAAAAGCAAAGAAATCACTTTGAAGACTAAGGGACCACCCCATTGTAACTTTCGAAAATGGTGAAATGAATACAAATAGCATGGTGGGGTAGCTTTAAACTCCTGTAATGATAGCAATAATTGTATTTACAATTTACTGAGTGTTTCCATGGGACTCAAGGAAGATGAGGAATAGCTCCTGCCTAAGAACCTCTTATTCTAATCTAAGGTAAGGATACACACTGTTCTCTGTTCCAAGAACCATATTCTGTCATTTCTTCTCATAGAGCCTTCCAAAGAGCCAGCACATGGCAGGCACTGAACAAATCTGGGGGCCTTTTGTTGATTAAAAACCAAGTTTTTACCAGCTCCTCCATTTATTCAGGTTGGTCTTATTGCCCACTTAAAACAACCACTTTCCACCATTCACCCATCCAATCCTGACTGTACCTTGGGCAGAGGTCAAGTACTTGAGGCCTCAGTAAAATTCTCTAAACATATGGTCTGCTACCAAAAATTTAGCATTAATACCAGCCTGCCTGAACTATTAATTAATGCATCATGTGTGTCGAGCCTACTTCAACTAGATTATCAGTCCCTTGAAACCAAGAAAGATGTTTTATGCAACCTGAAGCCCCAAGTGCCCAGCCTGGTGCTAAGCTAATGTTGGCCTAATTGACCAAAGTAAAGGACAGTGGAAACACTTGACCATTTCTCTTCAATAGGGGGACAAGCTCAGACTTGGGGTCCGATTGACTTAAATTGGAAATCTGACTCTGATGCACACTAATTTCATGACCTTGAGCAAATTACAAGACTTACCTGCAAGGTGTATATAACAGCATCTCACCCATCAGGTCTGTGAGAGGATCAAATGAGGTAATGCACCTGACAGCAGCCAGTCTGTAATAAGCACTCAGTAAAATGCCTAATACATACCTTTGCCTCTATCTAATTCTGCTCATTATTCGCCTTCCACCTCTCTTTACTGCAAGCCAATATCCATTTTCTGAATAAATCAATATTTAGAATACTACTGGCTGGTATCATGGAAAAAGACACTTTAAAAAAAAAAACCTAATTTGAATGTGATTTTGTTCTTTCTTAGGATCCCTTTCCTCTTAGAGTTACTCAATTTAATGATGACACTACTGATAGACACAAAAGACTCCATATCATCCTCAAAATAATCAAAGGACAATTGGATGAATTCATGTTTGATATTCAGAGATGGGCTGGATTCATTTCTTACAGCTTTTCAATACAGTGGAGTCAGTAATGTCAGGTAGATCAACTGAACACTATTTGTCCAAGTCATATGGCAGGGTCGTGGATGATGGTGGGCAGAGTGGAAGGTGAGGCGTCACGGATTGAATTGTGTCCCCCTAAAATATCTGTCAACTTAACTAAGTCATGATACCCCGTATTGTATGATTGTCTACCATTTTTTCATCTGATGTGATTTCCCAGTGTGTTGTAAATCCTATCACTTTGATGTTTACGAGATAGATTAGCGACGGTTATATTGATGAGTTCTACAAGATTAGATAGAGTTTTTTTTTTTTTTTATAATAACTTTTATTAAGCTTCAAGTGAACGTTTACAAATCCAATCAGTCTGTCACATATAAGTTTACATACATCTCACTCCCTACTCCCACTTACTCTCCCCGTCTTGAGTCAGCCCTTTCAGTCTCTCCTTTCTTGACAATTTTGCCGGCTTCCCTCTCTCTCTATCCTCCCATCCCCCCTCCAGACAAGAGTTGCCAACACAATCTCAAGTGTACACCTGATATAATTAGCTCACTCTTCATCAGCGTCTCTCTCCCACCCGCTGACCAGTCCCTTTCATGTCTGATGAGTTGTCTTCAGGGATGGTTCCTGTCCTGTGTCAACAGAAGGTCTGGAGAGCATGGCCGCCGGGATTCCTCCAGTCTCAGTCAGACCATTAAGTTTGGTCTTCTTATGAGAATTTGGGGTCTGCATCCCACTGCTCTCCTGCTCCCTCAGGGGTCCTCTGCTGAGCTCCCTGTCAGGGCAGTCATCGATTGTGGCCGGGCACCAACTAGTTCTTCTGGTCTCAGGATGATGTAGGTCTCTTGTTCATGTGGCCCTTTCTGTCTCTTGGGCTCTTAGTTGTCATGTGGGCTTGGTGTTCTTCATTTTCCTTTGCTCCAGGTGGGTTGAGACCAATTGCTGCATCTTAGATGGCTGCTTGTTAGCATTTAAGACCCCAGACGCCACATTTCAAAGTGGGATGCAGAATGATTTCATAATAGAATTATTTTGCCAATTGACTTAGAAGTCCCCGCAAACCATGTTCCCCAGACCCCCGCGCTTGCTCCGCTGAGCTTTGAAGCATTCATTTTATCCCGGAAACTTCTTTGCTTTTGGTCCAGTCCAATTGAGCTGACCTTCCATGTATTGAGTGTTGTCTTTCCCTTCACCTAAAGCAGTTCTTATCTACTGATTAATCAATAAAAAAAACCCTCTCCCACCCTCCCTCCCTCCCCCCCTCGTAACCACAAAAGTATGTGTTCTTCTCAGGTTTACTATTTCTCAAGATCTTATAATAGTGGTCTTATACAGTATTTGTCCTTTTGCCTCTGACTCATTTCGCTCAGCATAATGCCTTCCAGGTTCCTCCATGTTATGAAATGTTTCAGAGATTCGTCACTGTTCTTTATCGATGCGTAGTATTCCATTGTGTGAATATACCACAATTTATTTACCCATTCATCCGTTGATGGACACCTTGGTTGCTTCCAACTTTTTGCTATTGTAAACAGAGCTGCAATAAACATGGGTGTGCATATATCTGTTTGTATGAAGGCTCTTGTATCTCTAGGGTATATTCCGAGGAGTGGGATTTCTGGGTTGTATGGTAGTTCTATTTCTAACTGTTTAAGATAACGCCAGATAGATTTCCAAAGTGGTTGTACCATTTTACATTCCCACCAGCAGTGTATGAGAGTTCCAATCTCTCCGCAGCCTCTCCAACATTTATTATTTTGTGTTTTTTGGATTAATGCCAGCCTTGCTGGTGTGAGATGGAATCTCATCGTAGTTTTAATTTGCATTTCTCTAATGGCTAATGATCGAGAGCATTTTCTCATGTATCTGTTGGCTGCCTGAATATCTTCTTTAGAGAAATGTGTGTTCATATCCTTTGCCCACTTCTTGATTGGGTTGTTTGTCTTTTTGTGGTTGAGTTTTGACAGAATCATGTAGATTTTAGAGATCAGGCGCTGGTCGGAGATGTCATAGCTGAAAATTCTTTCCCAATCTGTAGGTGGTCTTTTTACTCTTTTGGTGAAGTCTTTAGATGAGCATAGGTGTTTGATTTTTAGGAGCTCCCAGTTATCGGGTTTCTCTTCATCATTTTTGGTAATGTTTTGTATTCTGTTTATACCTTGTATTAGGGCTCCTAGGGTTGTCCCAATTTTTTCTTCCATGATCTTTATCGTTTTAGTCTTTATGTTTAGGTCTTTGATCCACTTGGAGTTAGTTTTTGTGCATGGTGTGAGGTATGGGTCCTGTTTCATTTTTTTGCAAATGGATATCCAGTTATGCCAGCACCATTTGTTAAAAAGGCTGTCTTTTCCCCAGTTAATTGACACTGGTCCTTTGTCAAATATCAGCTGCTCATACGTGGATGGATCTATGTCTGGGTTCTCAATTCTGTTCCATTGGTCTATGTGTCTGTTGTTGTACCAATACCAGGCTGTTTTGACTACTGTGGCTGTATAATAGGTTCTGAAGTCAGGTAAGGTGAGGCCTCCCACTTTCTTCTTCTTTTTCAGTAGTGCTTTGCTTATCCGGGGCTTCTTTCCCTTCCATATGAAATTGGTGATTTGTTTCTCTATCCCCTTAAAATATGACATTGGAATTTGGATCGGAAGTGCGTTAAATGTATAGATGGCTTTTGGTAGAATAGACATTTTTACTATGTTAAGTCTTCCTATCCATGAGCAAGGTATGTTTTTCCACTTAAGTATGTCCTTTTGAATTTCTTGTAGTAGAGCTTTGTAGTTTTCTTTGTATAGGTCTTTTACATCCTTGGTAAGATTTATTCCTAAGTATCTTATCTTCTTGGGGGCTACCGTGAATGGTATTGATTTGGTTATTTCCTCTTCGGTGTTCTTTTTGTTGATGTAGAGGAATCCAAGTGATTTTTGTATGTTTATTTTATAACCTGAGACTCTGCCAAACTCTTCTATTAGTTTCAGTAGTTTTCTGGAGGATTCCTTAGGGTTTTCTGTGTATATAATCATGTCATCTGCAAATAGTGATAACTTTACTTCTTCCTTGCCAATCCGGATACCTTTTATTTCTTTGTCTAGCCTGATTGCCCTGGCTAAGACTTCCAACACGATGTTGAATAAGAGCGGTGATAAAGGGCATCCTTGTCTGGTTCCCGTTCTCAAGGGAAATGCTTTCAGGTTCTCTCCATTTAGAGTGATATTGGCTGTTGGCTTTGCATAGATGCCCTTTATTATGTTGAGGAATTTTCCTTCAATTCCTATTTTGGTAAGAGTTTTTATCATAAATGGGTGTTGGACTTTGTCAAATGCCTTTTCTGCATCAATTGATAAGATCATGTGGTTTTTGTCTTTTGTTTTATTTATGTGATGGATTACATTAATGGTTTTTCTGATATTAAACCAGCCTTGCATACCTGGTATAAATCCCACTTGATCAGGGTGAATTATTTTTTTGATGTGTTGTTGGATTCTATTGGCTAGAATTTTGTTGAGGATTTTTGCATCAATGTTCATGAGGGATATAGGTCTATAATTTTCTTTTTTTGTAATGTCTTTACCTGGTTTTGGTATCAGGGAGATGGTGGCTTCATAGAATGAGTTGGGTAGTATTCCGTCATTTTCTATGCTTTGGAATACCTTTAGTAGTAGTGGTGTTAACTCTTCTCTGAAAATTTGGTAGAACTCTGCAGTGAAGCCGTCCGGGCCAGGACTTTTTTTTGTTGGGAGTTTTTTGATTACCGTTTCAATCTCTTTTTTTGTTATGGGTCTATTTAGTTGTTCTGCTTCTGAATGTGTTAGTTTAGGTAGGTAGTGTTTTTCAAGGAATTCATCCATTTCTTCTAGGTTTTCAAATTTGTTAGAGTACAATTTTTCATAATAATCTGAAATGATTCTTTTAATTTCATTTGGTTCTGTTGTGATGTGGTCCCTCTCATTTCTTATTCGGGTTATTTGTTTCCTTTCCTGTATTTCTTTAGTCAGTCTAGCCAATGGTTTATCAATTTTGTTAATTTTTTCAAAGAACCAGCTTTTGGCTTTGTTAATTCTTTCAATTGTTTTTCTGTTCTCTAATTCATTTAGTTCAGCTCTAATTTTTATTATTTGTTTTCTTCTGGTGCCTGATGGATTCTTTTGTTGCTCACTTTCTATTTGTTCAAGTTGTAGGGACAGTTCTCTGATTTTGGCTCTTTCTTCTTTTTGTATGTGTGCATTTATTGATATAAATTGACCTCTGAGCACTGCTTTTGCTGTGTCCCAGAGGTTTTGATAGGAAGTATTTTCATTCTCGTTGCTTTCTATGAATTTCCTTATTCCCTCCTTGATGTCTTCTATAACCCAGTCTTTTTTCAGGAGGGTATTGTTCATTTTCCAAGTATTTGATTTCTTTTCCCTCGTTCTTCTGTTATTGATCTCTAGTTTTATTGCCTTGTGGTCTGAGAAGATGCTTTGTAATATTTCGATGTTTTGGACTCTGCAAAGGTTTGTTTTATGACCTAATATGTGGTCTATTCTAGAGAATGTTCCATGTGCGCTAGAAAAAAAAGTATATTTTGCAGCAGTTGGGTGGAGAGTTCTGTATAAGTCAATGAGGTCAAGTTGGTTGATTGTTGTAATTAGATCTTCCGTGTCTCTGTTGAGCTTCTTACTGGATGTCCTGTCCTTCTCCGAAAGGGGTGTGTTGAAGTCTCCTACTATAATTGTGGAGGTATCTATCTCGCTTTTCAGTTCTGTTAAAATTTGATTTATATATCTTGCAGCCCTGTCATTGGGTGCGTAAATATTTAATATGGTTATGTCTTCCTGATCAATTGTCCCTTTTATCATTATATAGTGTCCTTCTTTATCCTTTGTGGTGGATTTAAGTCTAAAGTCTATTTTGTCAGAAATTAATATTGCTACTCCTCTTCTTTTTTGCTTATTGTTTGCTTGATATACTTTTTTCCATCCTTTGAGTTTTAGTTTGTTTGTGTCTCTAAGTCTAAGGTGTGTCTCTTGTAGGCAGCATATAGATGGATCGTGTTTCTTTATCCAGTCTGTGACTCTCTGTCTCTTTATTGGTGCATTTAGTCCATTTACATTCAGGGTAATTATAGATAAATAAGTTTTTAGTGCTGTCATTTTGATGCCTTTTTATGTGTGTTGTTGACAATTTCATTTTTCCACATACTTTTTTGTGCTGAGGCGTTTTTCTTAGTAAATTGTGAGATCCTCACTTTCATAGTGTTTGACTTTATGTTAGTTGAGTCGTTACGTTTTTCTTGGTTTTTGTCTTGAGTTATAGAGTTGTTATACCTTTTTGTGGTTACCTCATTATATACCCCTATTTTTCTAAGTAAAAACCTAACTTGTATTGTTCTATATCGCCTTGTATCACTCTCCATATGGCAGTTCAATGCCTCCTGTATTTAGTCCCTCTTTTTGATTATTGTGATCTTTTACCTATTGACTTCCATGATTCCCTGTTATGTGTATTTTTTTTTAATTAATCTTAATTTGTTTGTTTTTGTGATTTCCCTATTTGAGTTGATATCAGGACGTTCTGTTTTGTGACCTTGTGTTGTGCTGATATCTGATATTATTGGTTCTCTGACCAAACAATATCCTTTAGTATTTCTTGTAGCTTTGGTTTGGTTTTTGCAAATTCTCTAAACTTGTGTTTGTCTGTAAATATCTTAATTTCGCCTTCATATTTCAGAGAGAGTTTTGCTGGATATATGATCCTTGGTTGGCAGTTCTTCTCCTTCAGTGTTCTGTATATGTCGTCCCATTCCCTTCTTGCCTGCATGGTTTCTGCTGAGTAGTCAGAACATATTCTTATTGATTCTCCCTTGAAGGAAACCTTTCTTTTCTCCCTGGCTGCTTTTAAAATTTTCTGTTTATCTTTGGTTTTGGTGAGTTTGATGATAATATGTCTTGGTGTTTTTCTTTTTGGATCAATCTTAAATGGGGTTCGATGAGCATCTTGGATAGATATCCTTTCGTCTTTCATGATGTCAGGGAAGTTTTCTGTCAGAAGTTCTTCAACTATTTTCTCTGTGTTTTCTGTCCCCCCTCCCTGTTCTGGGACTCCAATCACCCGCAGGTTATCCTTCTTGATAGAGTCCCACATAATTCTTAGGGTTTCTTCATTTTTTTTAATTCTTTTATCTGATTTTTTTTCAGCTATGTTGGTGTTGATTCCCTGGTCCTCCAGATGTCCCAGTCTGCATTCTAATTGCTCGAGTCTGCTCCTCTGACTTCCTAGTGTGTTGTCTAATTCTGTTATTTTATTGTTAATCTTTTGGATTTCTACATGTTGTCTCTCTATGGATTCTTGCAACTTATTAATTTTTCCAGTATGTTCTTGAATAATCTTTTTGAGTTCTTCAACAGTTTTATCAGTGTGTTCCTTGGCTTTTTCTGCAGATATCCTAATTTCATTTGTGATATCATTAAGCATTCTGTAAATTAGTTTTTTATATTCTGTATCTGATAATTCCAAAATTGTATCTTCATTTGGGAAAGATTTTGATTCTTTTGTTTGGGGAGTTGGAGAAGCTGTCACGGTCTGCTTCTTTAAGTGGTTTGATATGGATTGTTGTCTCCGAGCCATCACTGGGAAACTAGTTTTTCCAGAAAATCCGCTAAAAAAAAACTGCAGTCAGATCCCTATCAGAGTTCTCCCTCTGGCTCAGGCTATTCAGATGTTAATGAAGCCGCCTGGGGAGGGTGGGGGAGGGAACAGAGAGATAGGAGAGTAGCACCTCAGAATATAGCCAGAGTTGCTTGTCTTGCTTGGAATGACTCTTATATCTGAGATTCCCGCGGGCGCGTCGCCTATGTGTGCTGGCTGTGTGGAGATTGCCCCCGGGGGGTCTGGCCCGCTGGAGTCACGGTCAGATCCTCCGCTTCCAGCCCCACGCCCAGCGTCAAGGCTCCCCTACTGGGACGGTGCACTCTCGTCTCCAAAATCAGTCGCTGCCTCCCGGGGACTTCTCGTCCCTCCAGCCGCGTGGCCGTGCCGCCCCCGTGAACCAGGTGGGCCCCCTCCCGGGGTTAGTTCAGATGGGTGGAGTAGCTCCCCGTGCTTGTGCCGCGACCGAGTGTCCCGGCTGGAACGCTGTTCTCCCCGCTCCAATACCAGTCACTGCCTCCCGGGGACTTCTCCTACCGGCTGCGTCCCACGCCGCCCACGCGACCCGGATGGTCACCTTCCCGGGGTTAGTTCAGGGGGTGGAGCAACTCTCCGTGTTTATGGCGTACCTGCGTGCAGTCCAAATCCCTGTGGGACGGTTCCCCGGCTCGGATGCTACTCTTTCTGCTCCAAGATCAGTCACTGCCTCCCGGGGACTTCTCCTAACGGCTGCGTCCCACGCCGCCCATGGAACCGGCTAGTCCCCCTCCCGGGGTTAGTTCAGGGGGGTGGAGCAGGTCTCTGTGCTTGTGCCATACCTGACTGGTATGCTGGCTCCAGGCTCTGGAAACAATCGCTGCTTCCCCGTATTAGTTCGTTCTCCGTCTCTAAATCTGTGTTTGTTGTTCAGGGTTCGTAGATTGTTATGTATGTGATCGATTCACTTGTTTTTCCGTGTCTTTGTTGTAAGAGGGATCCGAGGTAGCGTCTGCCTAGTCCGCCATCTTGGCTCCGCCCCCTAGATAGAGTTTTAAGCCAATCTCTTTTGTGATATAAAAAAGAGAGACAGGGAGACCTCATATCACCAAGAAGCAAGAGCCAGGAGAATAGCGCATCCTTTGGACCAGGGGTCCCTGCACTGAGAAGCTCCTAGTTCAGCAGAAGATTGATGACAAGGACCTTCCTCCAGAGTCGGCAGAAAGAGAAAGCCTTCCCTGGGAGTTAGCACCCTGAATTCAGACTTCTAGCCTACCGGACTGTGAGAGAGTAAAGTTCTCTTAGTTAAAGCCATCCACTTGTGGTATTTCTGTTATAGCAGCATAGATGACTAAGACATGACAGTAAGATGTAGAATCTCCGGTCCCAGATAACAGGAACCAAGAATCTAACAGATGAGATAAAACTAATACCTAAGCCATCACTTTCCTTCCGGGACTGTCAGTTTCCTCAGCTGTAAAAAATGAGACTGGAGGCACTCTAAGAAAACTAGTGGAAGGTCTGAGGTCTATGTCCAGAGAGTCATGGGATTAATCAGGAAAAGAACATGAGAACTTGGGGGTGCAAAGAGACATGAGGAAGTAAGCTGCAGGAACTGCCAACCAGCTCAGAGAGCACTCTCACTCTCACAAGCTTTGATAATGTGGTTCCAGCCATGTTTAACCAGATCTCTTCAGGATGGAGGCGTCCCATCTGACACTGAGGTTCCATCTAGAAAGCTGCGATCTGTGACCTAGACCCTGAGCTCTGTGGTATGACTAGAGAAGATTAGAACACCTCTAGAGAATAATCTGGAAGAGGAGTTTAATCTGGAAGAGGAAGAGACCATGTCAAGAAGTAAAGGACAGGACTGGCTGACAGATGGTATCTTAGTCATCTAGTGCTGCCATACAGAAATACCGCAAGTGGATGGCTTTAACAATGAGAAATTTATTTTCTCACAGTCTAATAGATTACAAGTCCAAATTCAGGGCGTTGGCTCCAGGGAAGGCTTTCTCTCTCTAACAGCTCTGGAGGAAAGTCCTTGTCCTCAGTTTTCCCCTAGTCAAGGAGATTTTCTGCGCAGGAACCCAGGGTCTGAAGGACGCGTTCTGCTCCTGGTGCTGCTTTCTTGGTAGTATGAGGTCCCCAACTCTCTGCTTGCTTCCCTTTCCTTTTATCTCTTGAGCTAAAAGGTGGTGCAGGCCACACCCCAGGGAAACTCCCTTTACATTGGTTCAGGGAGGTGACCTGAGTAAGGATAGTGTTACAATCCCACCCTAATCTTCTGAACATAAAATTACAGTCACAAAATGGAGGACAACCACAGAATGCTGGGAATCATGGCCTAATCAAGTTGACACATATTTTCAGGGGGACACAATTCTATCATGACAGATGGAATGCAAGGTGTAACGAAAATGGAAAAATTCAAGGAATGCTGACAAGTCCTCACCTATTCAAGGACACCATTCCAAGGGTCCCATCTTCTCTCTCCAGCATGATTAATTTCCCATCTCTATTAGATCATTCACCTCAGCATATAAAAAACATAACTGTTTTTTCTCCCATCCTTAAAGAAGTCTTCTCTTGACACTGCTTCTGCCTCCAGCTACCATCCCTTTCTCTGTTCCTCTTTCCAGCAACACTTCTCAAGAGAATGTTTTATGAGGCTTCAATTCCTCAACAACTCTTCTTCCCTAAGCCTGCTCCCACTCAACTTTCACCCCCTTCACTCTTCCAAAACTGCTCTTATCAGAGACGGCAATGCCTTCCATGTAACTAAGCCATAGCAGCAGCATCTGGCCCCATAGACTCCTCCTTCCTCCTGGAAGTACTTTACTCCCTGGCCTTCTAGGACACCATGTGTTCTTTGTTTTCCCACTGTCTCATTAGTTACTCCTTTTCAGTCTCCTTTGCTGATTTTTAATCTTTTCCCCTGAAAGAGCCTGCATTGCCATGCCCCACCCCCCACCCCACATTACTGCAATTACTGACATTCTGAGAAACATGCATGACTGTGTGTATGGGGTGAGGCGAGTAGTCTCCATTTTCGTGTTAATATGCCAATAGAATCTTTTTTAATTTTTTTGCAAAATGGTTGATCATGGGGTATACAGAACGTCTCCTTAAAGAGGTCACAGCCACATGTATTCAGTGAATTTGACTTAAAGTTTGGTTGTTTTGCAGCAAGATTTAGGACCAAATAATTATTTTAAAAATAAATTAACTTTGAATAGCTCTGGGGACATAAATGAGAAGTCTTGTATCAGGCTACTGAACAGTTAGCGAGCATCTACTACGAGCTAGATGCTAGGGAATCAAAGGTATGAATCAGACATAATTGCAAGATTCTTGGAAAGAGTAAGTGAAATAATATATGTATGAGGTCAGGGGCAGATGATCCAATAGGCAAGGTAAGCACGGTGCTTACCATGTGAACAATTTCGCATTTTTTTTACCACATCAAAGATTCTGCTTCTGGGTACGGCTGGCATCTGTCTCCCAAAACCATAACACCTTCCTACAGAATCAAAGCCTCTTTTCAAATTACAATCCCTGACAGAGGCAGATAACCCAGTAAGCAAGGTAAGCATGGACTTACTTGTGCTTACTAACACATCTTTGATGTGGTAAAACCCATGTGAAATTATTCACTACAGATTAGTAAGCAAGCACAAATAAGCCTGTGCTTACCTTGCTTATTGGATAATCCGCCCCTGTATGAGATATCCAGCACAGTGACAGCTGGCTTCCCCTTTCAACAGCCTCCTGAAAAGCAAAGACCTATACAAGGAACCCTTCCTTCTTCGATGGGTGATCCCCCACAGTCTGAGCCCCGTGCTATGGGAGTTTAGAAAAGGAAGCGACATCACTGGAGGCAAAGGACCTCAGAGAGCAAACAGGACACAGTGGTGTTCAAATAAGAAAAATTTGAAGCTGAGGATTATAACCAAACGGATGCTTTCAAAAGTGAAGCCACTGGAATGTCAGTTTGCTGTCACTTCCATTTCATCCTTGGGCCAGTGCTGTTTCTACCCACCTTGACCGCCACCACCAACAGCTCCTACTGGCTCTCCAGAGGCTATGCAAGGCTGGAGAATGACAGGAATGAAAGAGCCCTCCACCTCATCTCAGGATTCTTGGTGATCAAACAAAAAAAAACCAAAACACAACCTTCTAAAACACCTTAAGCAACCCACTTTCCCATTCAGAATTGCTCTGGGACAATTTGAACAAATGCCTGACTGCAAAAGCAAGCCCATACCACGTACGACCATGCGGCGGCCCCCCAGGAAAGCTCTCTCGGGGCACCCGCCTCACTGTAGCTTGGAGAGCACCTTCCCACCTCCACTCAGCGCCCACAGCCTTCATCCGTCTACACTGAGAACATCTATGGGAGAGAAAACAATTGTCCCAGGAAGACTGAAAACATCACTCCCGCTCCTTGCCAGACCATTTGCATTTTTGGAAGAGGTTCTTATTTCTTTTTAAGGCTCAGAGTGAGAAGCTTTTAGAAAAGCTAAAAATATCTGGTGAAGAAGAAGAAGGAAAAAAAAAATCCAGCTTTCTTTCCTTCGTGCAAAAGGCTCAGCAGCCCTGAGAGGTGCAGAGTCAGCATTTAGATTCTCTCATGAGCTGAACATCATACAAATGAAAAGGTGTCATTGGGGCAGGGGCAGATTATCTAATAGACAAGGTAAGCATGGTGCTTGTCTTGCTTACCAGATCATCTGTAGTGAACAATTTCATATGTGAATCAAAGATGTGGTGAAACACATGTGAAATTGTTCACTATAGATTAGTAAGCAAGCACAAGTAAGCCCATGCTTACCTTGTTTACTGGGTAATCCACCCTTGTCAGGGACTGTAAATTTGAAGATGCTCTTTTTTTTTTTTTGATTCTGTAGAAAGGTGCAGTGGGTTTAGGAGAGAGATAGATGCCAGCCATACCTAGAAGCAGAATATTTGATGTGGTGAAAAAATGTGAAATTATTCACTACAGATGATCTGGTAAGCAAGGTAAACAGTGTGCTTACCTTATCTATTGGATAATCCACCCCTGCATTGGGACCTGGCTCTTTAAGAAACAAATACTGAGATAAAGATAAAAGAAACCCAAGAGCACACTATGGAATCAGAGAAGTTTAAAGCCAAAAATGGTCTCTGAGTTAATATAAATTCCACATTTTACAACTAAAAAAAAAAAAACACAGTTGCCATAGAATCTATTGCAACTCCTGGTAACCCCATGTATGTCAGAATAGAACTGTACCCCATAGGATTTTCAATGGCTGTTATCCAGAAGCATATTACCAGGCCTTTCTTCTGAGGCATCTCTGGGAGGACTAGAACTGCCAACCTTTTCTTTAGTAGCCAAGAACTTAACTGTTCACACCACTGAGGTGGCCACTTTCACAACTAAAAAAACCAAACCATTGCTGTCAAGTCAATTGTGACTCACAGCAACCCTAAAGGACAGTGTAGAACTGCCCCATAGGGTTTCTAAGGAGTGGCTGGTGAATTCAAACTGCTGACTTTTTGGTTAGCAGCCAAGTACTTAACCACTGTGCCACTTTTTTTTTTTTTTTTTTAAGGAGACTAAAATACAGAGTACTTTGCCCAGAGCCACAGGGCACAGAGTCACAGCAGCTGGGACTAGAACCCAGGTTCCTCGACTCCCTGCAGTGCTGCCTCACTGTGAGCCTCTTAGGTGGCAATGAATTGGTTCAGAAGCTCCCCCGGACCATCACACCGTACCTACAATGCCAAACAGGGCTTTTGGGGATCTGTTCAAACCATGTGAGGACACCTGATTCAAAGATATGCTGATTCAGGAGCCCCCGAAGCAGCCTTGGATTTCCTCCCAGCAGCCTCATGAGCTCCCACCAATCTCAGACTGGGGACTTGACTTCTATAGGCCTCACTGAACCACTGACATTTGCAGAGGGTTTTTCCATAGGAAGGAAATGCAATATCCATAGGAAGGTCATTAGCTCATTCAGGGTTTAGGTTGATTACTTGAAGGATTCAGTTAGAGCCATAAGGGCCACTGTGATGGATTGAACTGTGTCCCCCAAATATATGTGCTGTAAATCCTAACCCCTAGAGCTGTGGTTATAATCCCATTTGGGAATGGGTTTTCTTTGTTATGTTAATGAGGCAGGATTAGTGTAGGATACGTCTTAAATCCATGTCTTTTGAGATATAAAAAGAGCAGATTGAGCAAGCAAGCAAGCAGAGATGGGGGAGAATAGAAGCCAGGCCACATGAGATCTCCAAGGAACAGGGAAACAGAAAGCCGGCAGAAAGGGAAAGCTTTCCCCTGAAGCTGGCGCCCTGAACTTGGACTCCTAGCCTCCTAAACTGTGAGAAAATAAATTTCTGTTCGTTAAAGCTGCCCACTTGTGGTATTTCTGTTATAGCAGTACTGGATTAATAAGGCAGCCACACCCTCCATTCAAGAAAAGGAAGGCCTAGAAATTGATCATGATTTGTGCAGCCATGCCCAATCAGTCACGGCAGGTTGGGAATAGAATTCTACTTTTTACATCAGTGCTGGCCCCGCCTTGCTGTGCTGCTCATTGAGCCTTTTGTATATCTTTCATTCATTCTTTCAGCCAACATGCTAATGTGGGAATGGAATTTCACTCCCTTGTGTGTCCTTTGGAGCCCTGGTGAGGCAGTGGTTAAGAGATCGACTGCTAACTGAAAGGTCAGCAGTTTGAATCCACCAGCCACTCCTTAGAAACTCTGTGGGGTAGTTCTACCCTGTCCTATAGGGTCGCTATGAGTTGGAATGGAACCCATGGCAATGGGTTTGGTTAGATTTTGTGTGTACTTTAAGTCCATATCTCTAGCACAGGATTGCCAAATTTGGCAAATAAATATACAGGACACTCAGTTAAATCTGAATTTCCCATAAATGACAAATAATTTTTTCAGTATAAGCATGTTCCATGAAATATTTAAGGTGCATTCTTGGCCAATGCACCTCAAGGGCAACCATCACCCATCTGTCATTGGAGGCTTGCATGTTCCTAGATTGTTGAACAGGTTTCAGCAGAGTTTCCAGACTAAGATGGACTAGGAAGAAAGGTCTGGCAATCTACTTTGGGAAATCAGCCAGCGAAAACCCTTTGGATCACAATGGCCCTATCCCATTGCACATGGGATAGCCGTGAGTCAGGGGCCGACTTAACGACAGCAAACAACAACAAAAACAATACTCAAAAATTATTTGTTGTTTGTTATAGGTTGATACATGTCCTGACCTCCAGTACCTCTGAATGTGGCCTGGTTTGGAAATTGTTCTTGCAGATGAAGTCCATCACACTGGAATTGGATGGACTCTAATCAAATATGACTGGTGTCCTCATGAAAAGAGGAGAAAAGACACAGAGAAGACAGCCATGGGAAGCCAGATGCAGAAATTGGAAACACATCTATTTACAAGCTAGGCAACACCAAGGATGTGGGAAACCATGAGAAGCTAGGACTGAGGAATGATTCTCCCTCAGAGCCTCCAGAAGGAACCAGCCTTGACAACACCTTGATTCAAGACTTTCAGCCTCCAGAACTACAAGAGAACACATTTCTATTGTTTTGGCCACTCAGTTGGTGCTACTTCGTTTATCTGAAATTCAAATTTAACCTGCATTCTGTATGTCATCTGGCAACACAACTCCAGTAAATCATCCTATTTGAAACTGAAGACTGCAATATTCTCGTATTATTAGGAAGAAAATTCCTATGCAGTGTTTTCAAATTAGTGCATAAAATTTGACCCTTTTCTTCAATTTACCTATGGGAGTTGCTTAGGCCTCAGAAACAGAATGTCCACAGTAGAAAACATAAAATAATAGAAAGCTTATGACAACAGATGAGCATTCTAGATCCCTCCACTCTCCTTATACTTCTTATACGCCTAATAATTAGCCAGGCTTGTACTGCCCTTGAGGTTTTTCAGTGCATTTTAGCAGATGGTATTTTCTTGGTCTCATAGCCACCATATATGAGAAATAGGCTTGTTATTATTATTCCCAGTTTGCAAGCAGAGAAGAGGTCTGAGAGCACTTAAGCAAACCACTGAAGGCCCTTTCTGAATGTGGTCAGTGTTAGAACCACATAGGAGTGCCCGTAAGGTGCTAACAGTTAAAAACTTGGCTACTTCACTAAAAGGTTCGAGGTTCGAACCCACCCAAAGGTGCCCCAGAAGGCAGGCCTGACAATCACAGCTATGAAAACCCTATGGAGCAGTTCTACTCTGCACACGTGGGATGACGGAATTGACTCGATGGCAATCTGATTTTTTTGTTTGTTTTTAGAGCCACATATTTCCGTATCTCTGCTGATTTTTAGATGACACAGTGCTACCAGAGCCCTGGTGATTCAGCGGTTAAGACCTCGGCTGCTAACCAAAAGGTCAGCAGTTCAAATCCACCAGCTGCTCCTTGGAAACCCTATGGGGCAGTTCTGCTGTGTCCTACAGGATTGCTATGAGTTGGGATCGACTCAACAACAGCAATGCGTTTGTTTTTTATACTGCTTTTTTTTTTACCAGTATGGGTAGAGGTTTACTCTCAGGTTTCAATTTCTTAATCCTATAGCTCATACTTTGAAAAATGTCAGTAAATGAACGGTTAGCTGAATAATTAAAACAATCCTATTTTATGAAATCACACCCTCAAGAAAAGAAGGTCTTCAGGGAGCCCGTGATCCTCTCCCTACCTTTAGGCAGGTAAGGAGGAAGCCTGTTAGGCAGGTTATCTGGGGCCCACAAGGGATTCCATGGATCCTTGTCCATCCTCTGTGTGAGACCATTTGGTTGTTGTACTTGGAGTCCATTTCTTCTTGCCCTGGACTCAGAAACATGAGCAGACACTCACCTTCCTCTGAGTGTAACACCTCCACACCTTTGCATCAAATAATGACTCAAAAGCCCTCAACCTGTGACCTTCTGAGACATCCATATCAGGTATCAGCTAACTGTTACTGTGCGCGCTAGCACTAAACTGGACAAACAAGGCAACAGAGGCTCATGTAAATAATCTCTCTGCTTTCTAACCACCTGTCTTAGCTTAATCAAGGGTCCCTAGAGAAATAGAATTAGTTTCATATATATATATGTATATATGAAAAGAGAGAGAAAGAGCAGGATTTATTTTAAGGAACTGGCACATGCAATTGTGAAAGCTGGCAAGTCCAAAATCTGTAAGTCAGGTTACAGGCTGGAGATTCCCAGAGGCTTCAATCCTAAAATCTGTAAGTCACCTACAGGAAGACTGAAGTATTTCCAAAAAGATGTCTATTTATAGTCTGGAAGCAGAATATACCCTATGGAAAATTCCATTTTTGTTTTTAAGAGCTTCAACTGATTGGATAAGGCCCACCCACGTTATGGAGGGTAATCAATTGGCTTCACTTAAGGCCAACTGATTTAATCACACATAACCACTTCACAGGGTTGCTACGAGTTAGAATGGACTCAAGGGCAATGGGTTTGGGTTTTGGGTTTTTAATAACTACATGGGAGTCCCTGGGTGATGAAAACAGTTAACAGATTCAGCAGCTAACTTAAAGATTGGAGGTTCAAGTCCACCCTGAGGCACCTGGTGATATACTTCCAAAAAATTAGCCATTGAAAACCCTATGGAGCACAGTTCTTCTCTGACACACATGGGCACACCCTGAGTAGGAAATGACCAGAAAACAACTGGTTTGGTTTAATTACTTCATAACAGCAACTAGGCTAGTGTTTCACCAAACAATTAGATACCTTATCCTAACCAAGTTAGCACATGCAATTAACCATCACACCTCTTGAAAAGTATTAACCATCTCGAAAGTTAAAAAATATCTTTAATATTTTTTTAAGGATCTTCTCAAGAGTTAACAGTAACAACCCTCTACACAATAATTAAAGAGCCCTGGTGACACAATGCTGCTAACTAAAAGTTGGCTGTTGGAACCCATGAGAGAAAGACCTGGTGATCTGCTTCTATAAAGCTTACAGCCAAGAAAACCCTATGGGGGCAGATCTACCCCATTACATGGGACCTCTATCAGCCGGAATCCACTCTACGGCATCCAACAACGATGATAACCAACCAAAAAACCAAACCCACTGCCGTCAAGTCGATTCCGACTCATAGCGACCCTATAGCACAGAGTAGAACTGCCCCATAGAGTTTCCAAGGAGCACCTGGCGGATTTGAACTCCCAACCTCTTGGTTAATAGCTGCAGTAATTTACCACTATGCCACCAGGCTTTCCACAATGATAACAACACACAGTAATTAGCCACCCCATGTCCCTTCTTATTGCATGAGGAAAAGATCAGGAGAGATCAACCCTTTGATTGCTTCTCCTGCGTAGAGGAGGCAGCAATAGCTCTGAAGCAATGGCCACATCATATCACACTACACTACCTGCTGGTCACTGGTTGACCTCTCAAGGGCAGCTGATGGTCACTCTAATCACAGTCTGTGACTCCAGCTAGTTAGCAGAGGCCAGGCCCAGAGAGCCTCCTTCCCTGCCCCCCCAAATGCAGCCCTAATGTCAAACAGATGCACTTTGAACTGGAGACTCAAACCAAGGAAGACAGAAAAAGGAAAGGCAAGATAATAATAACTGTTTTTGTCAATAACCTACCTATCCATCACTTCACTGACGAAGCTTACCATATACAAATTCTGCATGGCACACTCGGTGCCTGGCCTGTATACACATGCACACACACACACACATACACACACACACACACACACACACACCTTCCAAGCAGATTAATACCTGTATCATTGGCTGCCACTGGTTTCCTAAGGAGCTTATCAGGGCATGCTCTAACTTCAACAATGACCTGCTAATGGTTTTACATTTCTCTGAAATATTATAAGCCATCTTTGTCACTCTTATCTTCTAATGAAATCAATAAATTCAGGGGACAGCAAGAGATAGAGCAAAAGCAGTGCCAGAGCCAAGGGCATGGTGTGATTGTCGCTAAGCCATAAATAACTGGCATGAAACAATGATCAAACCTTGACTTTTGCAGAGAGAAATGAAGTTGCAGTTCTCCTTGCCAAACAAAATCTCTCCCCATTTTATTTTTAAAGAAGAATAATGTTGTGGGCCGTGGAGTCGACTCTGGCTCATAACGACCCGATACGGTAGAGTAGAACTGCCCCCGTATGCTTTCCTAGGATGTGATCTTTACAGGAGCAGATCACCAGGTCTTTTCTCCCTGGAACCCACTGATGGGTTTGAATCACCAGCCTTTCCACTCGTAGATGAGCGCTTAACCATCGTGCCACCAGGGCTACTTTAAAATAATAATTCACCCCATATTTTGTGATTTGCTAACACTGAAAAACCTACCCCTGACTGACAATTCTATTCCTGTGTCTTTCAGGGAGCCTGTCATAGCACCTTGTGGCCTTTTATCTCCAGTCCATTCTAAAGTGGCTTTTTAAAGCAACAGACTGCCTAGGTGAGTGGTTCAGTTTTAGTTACCACACGGTTTGCCTTGATCTTTAAAAGTCATCTGGCCCCTACATAAATCTTCCTCACCAAACAGCAAAGATCGCTCTTTGTATTTCATTACTTCTTCCTAATCCTCCCTTATTCTGGGACAAATCTGATCAGATCACCACCAGCCACCATCTCCTGCTTAAATTACTTCAGTGGCTTCTCACTGCTATTATGGAAAGAAAAAAATTTTAATATGTCCTCTGCCAACTTCTTCTCCATTCTCTTCCCTCCTCCTCTCTTTGCTGCCTGGGCTTCAGCTCCACTGGTCCATTTCCAACTCTTACAACCTGCCTTACTGCTTTCGAATACAGGGGCTTTGCAAACACTGTGCCCTACCTCAAGCACCCTCTCCTCCTGCCTATGCATCCAGTGAACTCCTACTCATTCTTCAGACCTGTGTTCCAATGTCTCTTCCCCCAGGGAGCCTTCCTTGATCTCCCTGAGTAGGGAGGGAATTATACCATTGCTTAGCATTTTGGGGAGCCCTGTGTTGCAGTGGTTAAGAGCTCGGCTGCTAAACCAAAAGGTTGGCAGTTAGAATCCACCACCTGCTCCTTGGAATCCTACGGGACAGTTCTCCTCTGTCCTATAGCATCGCTATGAGTCAGAATCGACTCAATGGCAACTGGTTTTGTTTTGTTTTGTTTTTATAGGACTGTGCACCTTTCTTTCATACCATCAATTGCAACCATCATTTTACATTTGTTTAAGTAACAACTTGATTAATATCTATCTTTTTCTCTAGTCGGTAAGTTCCCAGAGAGCAAAAGCAAAATGTTCCTAGGGTCTAGCCAGCATGTAGAAAATATTCCATAAATATTTCATGAATGAAAAAGACAGGAGCCTGAGCTAGTTGGAGGAGATGATATTATTCCTCGACTATTGTCCTGCTCCCCTTGACGCACAGAAGTCATATCATGTGATTCAGCGTAGTCATTCCCAATCAAAGAGACTCTTTGTTCCAAGTTGCAGCTCCCCCAAGAGGGGTCACTGATTGTTCCAGATGAGGTCAGACTGACTCAGCTATGGTCAAAGGAAGAGGGTCACATAGTACGGACAAATCCACAATTGCCTGTTCCACTGCGTCATGAAGCTTGACCCCTCAAAAAAGAATGATGAGCTGATCAGGCACCCCAAAAGTTATTCACCTGCGTCCTATCATGGGAAACACAACACAACATAGCAGAAACACACACACACACCACAATGCGTTCAGTAGTACCCCTCTACCTAACGTGATACACTGATAGAAACATACTCCCTTTCTCCATAATGAAGAACAAGTCAAGATAACTGCAAGGCAATGTCATGCTGCCACCATTCCATGTCCAACATCTCTGTGTGATGTTCTTCTCTCCCTGAATTCTCTCATGATGGTGACCCATGAACTAAATGATAAGTGCAACCACGAAAATGCAAGAGTGAAGAAAAGGAAGAGGAAAGAGAACAAATATTCCCTCCTGAAGTCTAGGCTTCTAGAGAGAAGCATGGGGGAAGGTAGAATCTGAAAGAGGGCTCAGCCAGAGAAAGGCCATGACTCTGAAGGCAAGGATCTCAGGGCCTGGAAAAAGGGCAGGTAAGCCTAGCCCCTCAGCCTACAGCAAGCTTGTAAGTCATGTGGGTGATTATATTTATAGACTGCATACCCCAAAGTCAACTCTAAATCATGTGTAGTTACTCTAAGTGATACCCGACAGTTTAAAATCCCAATTCAACTTCCCCTACCATGGCCCTTAACCTAACCATCTACTCATGCCTCTCATCATTTCACCCCCAACACCAATGTGTTCCAGGACAGCATGTCTTAGACTTTCATGTGCATGTGAATTATCTAGGAATTTATTCTGGGGGTTTGTTTAAATGATGGTTCAATAGATTTGAAATTTTGCATTTCTAAAAAGATCCCAGGCGGTGTCCATGCTACTGGTCCAGGAGCCCCATAGCAGTTCTAGAATGAGTTAACAGATTAACTACATAGCTCTAAATCAGCCGGCTGAAGAGCAAGCTGATAACTAGCTGGTAACCAGTTGTTTTCTCTGGCTGTCTGTATAAGGCACATGTCAGCTGAATTCACCCCATCCTTTGAGATTTACATAAAATTAATTTGACTTCCCTCTTCCATGCCTAGAGAAAAGCGCAATGCCCTGTTCTTTAATTTCTAGTCACTTACATTCTCATAGGCAACCCTTGCCCACACCTCCCTCAGCTGGCCTCCCAGAATGATTCTCTTCCCCCTGCTTGCAACAAGCCTATGGGAGCTGATCAGCTACCTGAAACAACACTACCACCAGGTATTTGTATGTGGCACTCTTTACTGAAGATTTGGAGTCAAGAAGGTGTGTTACATCGGAGAACTTCACTGCTAGTAGCGTAAACGACTTTTCAGATGCCCTTGGAGCCCTGGCGGTGCAGCGGTTAAGAGCTACGGCTTCTAACTAAAAGGTTGGCAATTCAAATCCTCCAGCCACTCCTTGGAAGCTCTATAAAACCAAACCAAACTACACCTGTTGCCATCGAGTCTATTCTGACTCATAGCAACACTACAGGACAGAGTAGAACTGCCCCATAGAGTTTCCAAGGAGCGCCTGGTGGATTCGAACTGCTGACCTTTCGGTTAGCAGCTATAGCACTTAGCCAGTATACCACCAGGGGTCTACTCTGTCCTATAGGGTCACTATGAGTCAGAATCGACTCGATGGCAATGTTTTTTTTTTGTTTTGGGGGGAGAATGGTTCTCAAAAATTCTATCAACCCTCTAATAAAAAAATTTATTCTCACCTCCACAGGGCCTACCTTATCTGCTAGCTTGTTGCTAGGCCTTTCTGCCCCACCCTACCCCCAATTATTTATCTTGTGAGCAAAGTAGTGTTAATTTTATCTCCATTTTACTGTTTTCTTCCAAACTATGCCTTTCATCTCAAGCAAGAGTTTTGCTTAAAAAATAAAATGGCATACAGTCAGAAGAGAATTTAGACTGTTCTCTTAAGAACAGAAGACACTGCAGTTCAGTTGAGATTAAACCACTTTCTTTTTCCTCTGCTAGACACGTGGGATGGTCCAAAAAACATCAAGTTCCTTTTCTAGTAATTTCCAGTAGATGACATTGGACAAGTTGTTTCAACGCCACACCTGTTTCCTCATCTATAAACTGTAGTTAATACTACTTATCTCACAGGTAGTTGTGACATTTAAATAAGCTAACATGATACTGTACCTAATGCAGTGTTGTACATAGGGTCACTGCGAGTCGGAACTGACTCAAAGGCACCTAACAACAGCAACGACAATGCAGACTGCAGCAACAATTGCCTGACTACTACTGGCTACTACCATGCCTTTCCCTGAAACATTCATGATCATCTTAATATCAGCCACTTGTAGAAACAACTGGAGCAGTAGTAGCCCTGGTGAATTTAGAGGGAAAAGTATAATGTATTCTAGACCATTCATTAGTTTGGTTATCCATGCCACACCCCCTTTCAGCATCATGGATAATTGAAAGTTGACTGTACCATTAAATTAACATCAACTGTAAGCTTTCGATTTAATTAAACCTGCATTACATTATTCCTTAGTGCCAAGAGTAAATTCCTTAATGACTAATCCCTACACCCAGGCCCAGGAGTCAGCTTTTGTACAATAAAACCAGCCCTCGGAGGAGACACATAAGCAACCCTTTACAAAAGGAAGCCATTCTATTTTTATTATATTTGTTTTTTGAAAGCCCTGGACCAAAAATCAGAAAGC
This sequence comes from Elephas maximus indicus, assembly GCF_024166365.1. Lineage (NCBI taxonomy): Eukaryota > Metazoa > Chordata > Mammalia > Proboscidea > Elephantidae > Elephas > Elephas maximus. The sequence goes on from NC_064830.1 coordinate 17,475,870, forward strand.
TAAGCAGAAGGCATCTGAAAAGAAATGCACCATTTGGTTTGCCTCCAAACGCATTAGTAAAGACACACACCCTTTTAGGTTTCAGTATTTTTCTCCTCCGGATTTATGACACACACAAACAGCAAGAAGACAACTGTCCTCATTAAAACACATTAATATTGTAATGACATGAATCATAATGAAAACAGTTAGGAGAACGCTCACAAGATAGCAGGTATTCTTTAGGTCCTCGATAACCCTCCATCACAGCAGTCTTCTTGGAATATTCTTCCAGCCCTTGGAAAATAAAAAGCAAGAGCGGATGGGGGTGGAGAAAATCCTGCCTTGTCTGGGTAGCCAGCAAAAACGGAGATGATGGCTAAGCCAAGTGTCTCTGGACTCTGCCTCATCGTGATTTTCAACTCGAATAGGAGTTTCCTTTTCTTTTTTTCTTTTGAACAAACAAAGCCAGAACATGGGAATTAACATAATTGAGCCCCTTTGTACGAATTCCAGCTGGCACATCTGTGGGCAACATTGTCGGAATGACTGGAACCAGGCCCAAGAAGGGTTTCTGGGGCCCTGAGGTGAAGTCGGCTCAAAGGTGTTACTACTGGCATCCTGTGAACACCCTGCCACCTGCACAGGTAAATGAGCCTTAGAGAAGAAAAGAAAAAAAAGAAGAAGAAGAACGATAACCACAGAGTTTGCAAAACTGGTTATCTCGACTTGCAGGATCTGAATCCAACCAGACCAGCAACTGCAGCTGACCAAGATTTCCATCTTGGAACCCTTGCTGCAAAAGGAGTGAAATCACGTAGCTCAGTACCCAGCCTGCTGAGAAACTGAGCTTCTGCAGACAGCGGGAGAGTCACGGCCAAAGGCATGTAGGAATCTGGATGGGAAAGTGTCTGTCTGTCTGTTGGTCCTCAGACTTCAGCCGCTTGCTTTTCCTCCCTCACCTTCACTGCATCCAAGGGGAGGTTACAGCTCACGTCTAGAGACTGAGTTTCACAAGGCTCTTACCTACACTATCTCATTTAACCCTGGCAACAATACTGCATGTTGGGCTAAAAACCCATTGCCGTCGATTCAATTCCGACTCATAGTGACCCTATAGAACAGAGCAGAACTGCCCCATAGGGTCTCCAAGGAGCACCTGGTGGATTCTAACTGCCAAGCTTTTGGTTAGCAGCCATAGCTCTTAACCACTATGCCACCAGGGTTTCCATGTTGGGCTAGGCAGTGATTATTGTCACATTCACTTTACAGTTGAGAAAGTGGAGGATTAGAGATTACTCTAGGCTACCCAGAGCTGATGTCCCCAGGCGGTGCAAATGGTTCATGAGCTCAGTTGCTATCTGAAAGTTTGGAGGTTCTAGCCTACCCAGAGGTGCCTTGAGACAAAGGCCTGGTGCTCTGCTTCTGAAAAATCAGCCATTGAAAACCTTGTGGAGCACAGTTGTACTCTGACACACATAGGGTTGCCATGAGTAGTTGCTGGGTTTTTTTTCATTTACACATAATTAGTGGTTACTAGCAAAGTGATATCCCCAACCCAAGCCTTCTACCCTCAACATGCAGGGATTCTTGTACCGGGCCATGATGTCCTCTTTAACTAGTGAAGTCCTGAAGACTATGGTTATATGATCTGGACCTGCCCACCCAGAGTGCTTGTACCATTTCTACAGAGGAAAACAAATGGGCAAGAGAGACAGAAAGGAGAGATGAAGTCAAGGGTCTACCGTCAACCACCAAAACGACTATCAGAAAAATCCTGTTGATCAAGCAAAGCTGAATGTATGGGGCTTCCTACAGTAAAGCAGAGCACCATGCTAGGCCTGGTGGCATCTATGGAGAGAAGGCCCAAAAGGGATGTTTCTCAGGCTGTTTTAAGGCCAGGGCTAGGTGATTTTGAGGCAAGACTTACAAGCAGGAAACTGATTGAAATCAGACAGTTTACCTCAGGTGAAAAAAAAAATTTTTTTTTTAAGGAACTCCTGTGGTGTGATGGTTAAGCACTAGGCTGCTAACAGAAAAGGTCATTGATTCCAACCCACCAATGGCTTTGAGGGAGAAAAGACCAAGGCGATCTGCTCCCATAAAGATTACAGTCTAGGAAATCTTATGGGGCAGTTCTACTCTGTCATGCAGGGTTGCTGTGAAGAAGAATCAACTGGATGGCACACAACACGATCATGGTGGCACAAACAGTTAAGTGCTCAACTACGAACCAAAAGATCAGTGGTTCAAATCCACCCAGATGTGCTCCTGAAGAAAGCCTGGTGATGTAATTCTGAAAGGTCACAGCCATTGAAAACCTAGGGAGCATAGTTTTATTCCGACACACAGGGGATCGTCATAAATCAGAATCCGCTCAACGGCAATTGAATTTTTTTTTTTTTTAATGACATAATAGGTTTGGATTGGTGGGCTCAGGAAGGTAAACGCCTTGAAGCAAGTACTGACGAATAGACTGTTAAGGCTGATAAAGCTATTTCATTTGTACACAGGTTTATCTTCTGGAAGCATGTATTCCTGGAGCGAATATCTATGCTATTTTTTGCTTGGTCTTGGTGTGTTAAGCACACCGTACTAAAAAAAAAAAAAAAAAGCACACCATACTACCCAGGTCTAAACCAGACTGCAGCCCTCTTCGGTCAGCCTATCCTCTCCGAGCTTCTTTTCCTCGGCCTTCTTCTGACACTTGGCACAAGCGTGCATTCTCTAGTCCACGCTCAATATCATTTTCCTCCAAATTTTGCTTTCGAACTTTTACCTTCTTTCTTATCTCCAAGGTCTCCAACCTGGACCAGGAATTCTCTTCCCACTGGATCCTATCATCTACCTAGTTTTTGTTTTATAACACACTTAACAGAATAATCAAAATGTTCACAAAGGCATTATAGAGCATATTCATTGAAAATTATAGTGGTAGGTTTTTTGATTCCTAATTGGATAGACAAGAATGCAGTTTTTATAGACAAAGGGTAGAACCATGACCTGTTTCATGATTTCTGTAGCTACTTTCATGTATCGGTTGTTATGGATTGCTGTAGAGTTTATGTCAACTCTAGGCGACCCCATGAGTCAGAGTAGAACTGTGCTCGGTAAGATTTTCAGTGGAGTCATTTTTTAGAAGTAGATCACCAGGCCCTTCTTCCTTGGCGCCTCTAGGTGGACTCGAACTTCCAACTTTTTGGTTAGTAGTCAAGCACATTAGCCATTTGAACCACCCAGGGACTCCTTACTTTCCTATTTAAAAAAACTCATATGAGAAGTGTTTGTTGAACACCTACATTTGCCAGTAGAAAGAACAGACGCACCAGAATCTAATGGCTGTGTCATTTATTCAACAATTATTTTCTGAGCTCCAAATATTCACCAAGCATGGTTCTAGAAAACAAAATGAAGAAAAACAGCCAATTAAATCTGAAATTCAGGGATAGAAGCATTTTAAATAAAATAAAAATAATAAAGCAATGTTGAAATGATTTTAGCACTAGTACATTTAGGATCCTCCAAAATAGAGAATATTCCATTCATTAAAAAAAAAAAAAGATTAAACAAAACCAGATAGTAATAAACAAGAACAAGTAGATATATTTTAAAAACAAATTAAAAAAAAAAACTTTGTTACCATCAAGTCGACTCATAGTGACCCTATAGGGCAGAGAAGAACTGCCCCATAGGATTTGCAAAGAGTAGCTGGTGGATCCAAACTGCTGACCTTTTGATTAGCAGCCGAGCACTTAACCATTGCACCACCAGGGCTCCCAAATTAGAAATACAGGATATGAAATGCTCATACACTAATTTTTTTTTTTTTAAATCTCAGCAGAATTTACCTAGAACATGACACAAGGAGTTTAAAAATTAGAGGTAGATATATGAAAGAGCTGTCAAATAAAATGAAAGACAGATTGAGAGGTTCCTTACCTACATATAATAGGAGTTTTTGGAAGAAAGGAGAGGAAATGGTAAATAAGCAATATTCAAAAAATATAATGGCCAAAAAAAGTAATTACCACAAGGGGGACATGAATCTCAATCTCCTATGATATACGTATTTTAAAACTTTAAGGCAACAAACATTACAACAGCACTAAACAAAGAAAGTTCCCACTACGGTTTCCAAGTTATAGTCGACAGACATTGGAACTAATCAAGCAAATCTCTAAATACTATAGGAAAGATTTTTGCCCCTTTATTCAACTTCACAATGATAAAATACAAATCAACATAGGTTTAACCTAAATGTTGTGTTAACTTTAAATTGTAGATAATCAGTAACTTCTTTTCTTGTCTTTCTTTCTAAACAATGAATAGCAATAATTCAGAGCTTTGCATTCACAAAAATACTTGGTCAATACCTTCTCAAAGATTCAGCTAAGAAAAAAAAAAACTTGGAACTATGCTTTAAAAATCAAAGGTAAACTAAAGATATTTAGGTTTTATAATGAATTTATTTCTAATATACGATCTATTAGTTGATTAGATCTATTTTAGATATGTAAGGATGGTTCAATATCTGTAAATCTATCAACGTAATTTACCACAGAAACAGATTTAAGGAAAATATTAATAAGATTAGCTGAAGAGATACCAAAAAATTATTCAATAAAATTCAAAATTTCTATAAGATTAAGGTGGGAAATATCTCCTAACAATACATGAGAATTTCTTTAACCCCATAAATGGTATCTACCCAAGATCTCTGCAAATATCATACTAAACAGGCCATTAATCTCAGTAACAAGGCAAGATTCTCTGCACCCACTGCTCTTGTTGTTAGCTGCCTTCAAGGCAGCTCCCCACTCATGGTGACCCCATGCACAACAGAATGAAATGCTGCCCAGTCCTGCGCCATCTCCATGATCAGTTGTAGATCAGACTGCTGTAATCCATAGTGTTTTCTTGGCTGATTTTTGGAAGTAGACTGCCAGTCCTTTCTTCCCTGTCTGTCTTAGTCTGGAAGCTCTGCTGGAACCTGTTCAGCCCACTCCTATTCATCATGTCAGAAGGATTGAAAGCAACAGCCAGAGAGCCAAACTATCAAGATTTCAAACCTGGCTCTGCTTCTTATTAGTTGTGTTACCTTGGGCAAGATATAAATTCTCTCTACTTCAATTGCCTATCAATAAATAGGAATGGTAATATTATTTACCTCATAGATTTGTCATGAAGATGAAAAAAGTTTATATATGCAAAGTGCTAAGAAGAGTATCTAGCATTAAAAAATACCATAAATTTTAGTTATTATTATTGCTGTATAGCTATGTAAAAAATAAATACAACAAGTAGACAGGAATAGGATATATAGAACATTAAGAAGAAATCCTAGAAAACTACAAATAAATGATTATATATGAGGTTGCTGGAATACCAAGCCAATAAAAAAATCAATACCAGCAATAACATAATTTTTCAAAGTAAAAAAAAAAAAAAAAACTATACAGAAAAATATTGTTATAGAAATATAGACTGTATATTAATGTAAAGTGTAAAAACCCATTGTATAATATTATTCATTGTTTCTGAATACCTATATGTGGTGAAGTATAAAAACCCATCAGGAAGGACACACCATAATTTCAGGAAAGTGGTTTCCTCTGGGAGTGGAATAAGGAAGGGGAATAGACTTATAGAGGGATAAATAGAAGACTTCACAAATATATAATGATTTATTTCTTGGGGGAAAAAAGATATGAAATAAAATGTTCAGTCTAGGCAGTAAACACCTGAGTATATTTTTTGGATTGTTTGAAATAACCTGTAATAAAAATACTGTTTCTAAAATTTGCTCTTGTGTGGGAAGTAGACTATAGGAGGAAGAGTGGAAGAAAGCAGACTAGTTAGGAAGCTATTTCACAAGCCCAGGGTAGAGGCCGTAGACATTTGGAACACAGTAACAGCTGTGGAAATGTTTTGCTAATATATTAGATGTGGAAGAGTGGATAAAATAAGGAAGAACAAGCTAGAATTAATCCTGAGTTTTTTATCTGGGTAACAAGGGAGATGGTAGAGCCATTAACTGAGAAAGGAAGGCTGGGGAAGAACAGCTTGGAAGGAGATATCAAGAGTCTTTTGTGGACATATTAGGTTTGAGGTAGTTATTAAATATCCAGATAGAGTTGCTTGATAAACAATGCAGAAGATACAGATGGATACAGACAGAAACCTGGAGCTTACAGGTGGGATCGGGGATGGAGATAAAAATTTGGGAGTTACCAGCTTCAAGGTATCACTTAAAACCATGGCTCTAGGTAAGCTCTTCTTATAGGCTGTGGATGGAGAAGAGAAGCCAGCCAATGACTGAGTTCCTGGCACTCCAACATTAAGAGGTGTACCACAAAGGTGATGCTGATGAAGGAATCTGAGAAAGAGTAGCTACCGAGACGGGCGGGGGGGGGGGGAAGTAGGCATGAAATTGTTCATGTTTCACAAGCCAAATGGTGAAAGTATTTCTCAAAGGAAGAAAGAGCACTGTGTTAAACATTGCTGAGAGATTCAGCACATGAGTAGAAAGAAATTACCGCTGGACTTGCTGAGAAGAAGGTTGTTGGTGACCGGGACAAACGTAGCTCCATGGAGTATGGGCTTAAAACCTTTTTTTTTTTAATTGTGGTAAATATATACGTCACAAAACATTTGCCATTTCAACATCCTTCACACGTACAGCTCAGTGACGTCAACCTCTGTTCACCATGTTGTTCAACCATCACCCATATCTGATCCCAAACGCTTCCATCTTATAAACCTACTTTGAAGTGCATTAAAGAGAGAATAGGAGGTGTTTGCAGTTACAGGGCAGGCTACAAGTTCAGAGTGAACACCAAAAGTGGGTAAAAATTTTGGTAATTTTTTTTTTTTTAATTTAAACATCTTTATGAAATAATAGAAAACATCTCAGTGGTAAGAAGCAAGGAGAAATGTGGGGTCAAACAAGGCTCATGTGTTTACTTTCGATAAGCTTGAATGCTAATGGAGACATTCCGGTAGAAAGAGAAGAACTGATTTTCTGGTAGAAGCTCCCCTGGGGAACAGAGAGCGGATGGACCATGGATGGACCATGAAAGCATTGGCCTAGGAGAAGAGCCCCAGAAAGGATGGCAGGAGTGCAGACAATGAGCACATTGGGTGCATGTAAAGATGAGGTTCTTCTTACCTGAGTGCTTCCACTATCTCAGAGAAGTGGGGATCTAGGCAATCAATCGAGACTGGGGAGAAGGGAAGGGTAGGGATTTGGGAAGTTGAAGAAGTTGTGAAATTGTCATTTGGGAGATAGGAGTGTGATCCACCACTTACCAGCTAAAAGACTTCAAGGACGAGTCACTTAACCTCACTGGAGTTCCTATTTCCTTAATTTCCATCCAGCCCAATTTTCTACTGGTTAGTTCTTGTACAGAAAACCCACTTCAAAATGAAATGTCAATAGTCCCAGGCAAAAGGAGAATAAAAGAAATTCTTGGTTTTCTCTTACATTTCCCAGCAACAACAACAAAACTTACAAATTGTCCCAAAGATCATACTTTGTATTTCAGGAAGAAAAAGCATCCCAAAGTAAAAGCCCATTTCTAGAACTCTGACAGCAGGAAATTCAGTCCTAAAAAAATCAATGAGCACAATAAAGTCAGGTCTTTGGGGGACCATTTTGAAACATTAAAACTCAATTTTCAATGTTAATGCTTAAAAAAAACTACATGAAGCTTGATCCTCAGCTATATGAAATCTGTTATCATTTCTTAGACTTTGGAGATTTTATTTAATTTAAATATTGAACTATGACACAATTTTCATAAGCCTACATTGCAAACCATATGTTTCTAGAGTAGAAGGCTGTTTTCACTGCCTCCCCCGTTTAATGAACTATTTCACAACCATGAAAATGTGATTCATTTATTTATATTTAATCAAAATACACTACAAAAACTTGATAACTTACTCTTGAGAGCTTTGCATCATTGATGACAGATTAGAAAAAAAAAGGTTTGGGGAGTTAATCTCATTTACCATCATAAATATTCAAATCTTACATATTTGTTCCACAAAACAGTTGTTTAAGCGGCTTTAATTTATTTTCAATTTTATTGTCTCCACTGTATAATGCAAATCAATTGTTGGAATTGTTTCGTAACATGCATCCAATAAATGCTGAAGAGTCTCTCTCTCACTCTGTCTTTTTTTAATGTACGTGAAGTGAATTAAAATGAACATGACAGAGCTTCAGAACCCGTTCGTCCATCCTGCCAATTTCAAAGTGGGTATTTGCAGCACGTCAGCTGAACCAGTTCTCTGCATGTGCCGAGTGGGGAGATACTGAAATATCTTTTTTACTTGTTACTGCAGATGTCTGAAATTTCACTGTTATCAATAATGTTTTCTTTAAAAAAAAAAAAAAATTAACCTCTAGGAATCCTGTTTCCAGTTACATGGCAGGCTACATGTTCAGAATGAACACCAAAAACAAGTAAAAAAGGTTGGTAAAATTTTTTTTAATTTAAACATCTTTATGAAATAATAAACACTAGTGGCATGGTGGTTAAGTGCTCCGGCTGCTAACCACAGGGTCGGCAGTTGGAATCCGCCAGGCGCTCCTTGGAAACTGTATGGGGCAGCTCTACTCTGTCCTATAGGGTCGCTATGAGTCGGAGTCGACTCGACAGCACTGGTTTTGTTTTTTTTTTTTTTTAATGAAATAATAAGGAATTAACAGCCCAAAATATAAGGGAAAATTGGAAACCAAAGGAGAATAGCAATGAAACCCCTCTTGTCCTGAGAGCCAATCTGGTGAACTTTCATCTTCATGGCCTTTATGACAAAGCCCAGGTCGGCAAAAAAGTGGAGAATCCAAAAAAAAAAAAGAAAAACTTTCTCCATAAAACTGGAACCCCAAAGGGCTATAGGTTCATTGTAAGAGCAAATGGGATGCAAACCCCACACTTGCACCCACAGGAGACTGCCTTGGTTCTGAGAAGGCTGGACTGGAAGCCAGGGAAGGCCTTGAGAACTTGTAACTAAAAAATAAGCTTCCTGTGGATCTATAGCTCAAATTCACAGAGCTCGAGCTTTTAGGGGGTATCTTTTTATGAGCTGGAATTGATTCAACAGCAATGGGTTTGTTTTTTGGTTTTAGGCAAATACTATCAAAAAATTGGAGTAGCTATAAAAATAATCAGGAAAAATATATTTTAAAACAAAAGTATTATCAAAGACAAAAGGGCCACAACATAATAATGAAAGAAAACTCATTAGGAAGGTATTTAAAGAAATTCCAAAAATGTGAGTGCACATAATAATGAATGTGTGAAAAGATGTGAGGAAAAAAAGGAAAACTTTGCTCACAGGGCACTGTATGATCCTAGCCTACAAATACAAGTGTGAACAACGTGCACCTCTGCTTATTTTTCTGTAACCCAACTTAAGTAAGTCACTGGGAGGAATGGTAACGAAGGCCACCCCTACTGCATTCTACTACCTCCTTTGGTTCCCATGCCCATGTATTCTAACTTCTAGGGACGCAGCATCATTGGCATAGTGTGCACGCTGTGCCCTAGAGGATAGTGTCCTGTTCTCATAGGGTATTAGCTGGCTCCTCAGCTGCTTCTATGAGAGGCCTTTCTGCCACTCTATCACGACTATCATACGTGATAGCCATGTCCCTGCTGCTGCACACCCTTCTGTAAATCCACACACAGTGGCTCTAGCTTAGAACCTGCAAGCAGAAAAGGCAAGCCCAAGCCTAAACTATTTGATGATCCCAGCCAGGATGAATTTCTGTCCCTTTCAGGGTTAAAATTGTTCACGTAGTAACTGTTCACCAAATGTCTGATTGGTTTCTTTGAGAAAGGGGCGTACACCCACTCCTCACTTATCAGTAGTCTTGTTACCTGGCATTTTGCATTCATGACAATAGTAAAAAATCTACTACCCAATTTAACAACGTACATCTGGCAATAACAAACGCCAAGGTGTGAGGTGAGAATAATGCTCCCTGTGATGGTTAAGGTTATGTGTCAGTTAGGCTAGGCCATGATTTTCAGTGGTTTGGCAGTTATGCGATGAAGTAATTTGGCAGTTAATATAATGATGTCTGTCATTTTGTCATACTGTGGGGGCTTGTGTGTTGCTGTGATGCTGGAAGCTACGCCACTGGTATTCAGATAGCTTTAGGGTCACCCATGGCAGAGAGGTTTCAGCTGAGCTTCCAGACTACGACAGGCTAGAAGAAGGACCTGAAGTCTACTTCTGAAAAGAATTAGCCAGTGAAAACTTCATGAGCAGCAGCAGAACATTATCTGATATAGTGCCAGAAGACGAGCCCCCCAGGTTGGAAGACACTTAAAAGATGACTGGGGAAGAGCTGCCTCCTCAAAATAGAGTCAACCTTAATAACGTGGATGGAGTCAAGCTTTCGGGACCTTCATTTGCTGATGTGCCATGACTCAAAATGAGAAAAAACAGCTTAAAACATCCATTAATAATCAGAACATGGAATGTACCAAGTATGAATCTAGGAAAATTGGAAATCATCAAAAATGAAATGGAACACATTAACATCGATATCCTAGGCATTAGTGAGCTGAAATGGACTGGTATTAGCTGTTTTGAATTGGACAATCATATGGTCTACTATGCTGGGAATGACAACTTGAAGAGGAATGGCACTGTCTTCATCATCAAAAAGAACATTTCAAGGCCTATCCTGAAGTCAGTGATAGGATAATATCCACACGCCTACAAGGAAGACCAGTTAATACGACTATTATTCAAATTTATGCACCAACCACCAAGGCCAAAAGATGAAGAAATTGAGGATTTTTACTAACTTCTTCAGTCTGAAATTCATCAAACATGCAATCGGGATGCAGTGATAATTACTGGTGATTGGGATGTGAAAGTTGGAAACAAAGAAGGATTGGTCGTTGGAAAATATGGCCTTGGTGATAGGAAATAATGCCGGAGATCACATGATAGAATTTTGCGAGACCAACAACTTCTTCATTGCAAATACCTTTTTTCACCAACATAAGTGATGACTATATACATGGACCTTGCCATATGGAATACACAGGAATCAAATCAACTACATCTCTGGAAAGAGACTATGGAAAATCTCAATATCATCAGCCAGAAACAAAGCCAGGGGCCTACAGTGGAAACAGACCATCAATTGCTCATACGAAAGTTCAAGTTGAAACTGAAGAAAATTAGAACAAGAGCCAAAGTACAAGTACAACCTGGAGTACATCCCACCTAAATTTATAGGCCATCTCAAGAATAGATTCAATGCGTTGAACACTAATGACCAAAGACCAGACGAGTTACGGAATGACATCAAAGACATCATACATGAAGAAAGCAAGGGGTCATTAAACAGACAGGAAAGAAAGAAAAGACCAAAGTGGATGTCAGAAGAGACTCTGAAACTTGCTCTTGAATGTCGAGCAGCTAAAGCAAAAGGAAGAAATGATGAAGCAAAAGAAGTGAACAGAAGATTTCAAAGGGCAGCTCAAGAAGATAAAGCAAAGTATTATAATGACATGTGCAAAGAGCTAGAGATAGAAAAGCAAAAGGGAAGAACACACTTGGCATTTCTCAAACTGAAAGAACTGAAGAAAAAATTCAAGCCTTGAGTTGCAATAGGAAAGGATTTTATGGGGAAAACACTAAACAATGCAGGAAACATCAAAAGAAGATGGAAGAAATACACAGAGTCATTATACCAAATAGAATTGGTCGATGTTCAACCATTTCAATAGGTAGCATATGATCAGGAACCAAGGGTACTGAAGGAAGAAGTCCAAGCTGCGCTGAAGGCCTTGGCAAAAAACAAGGCTCCAGGAATTGACGGAATATCAACTGAGATGTTTCAACAAATGGATGCAGCGCTGGAAGTGCTCACTTGTCTATGCCAAGAAATCTGGAAGACAGCTACCTGGCCAAATGACTGGAAAAGATCCATATTTATGCCTATTCCCAAGGAAGGTGATCCAACTGAATGTGGAAATTATCAAACAATATCATTAATACCACCCAGAAACCCAGTGCCATCAAGTCGATTCCAACTCATAGCAACCCTATAGGACAGATTAGAACTGCCCCATAGAGTTTCCAAGGAGCGCCTGGAGGATTTGAACTGCTGACCCTTTGGTCAGCAGCTGTAGCACTTAACCACTACGCCACCAGGGTTACCACACGCAAGAAAAATTTTACTGAAGATCATTCAAAACTGCTGCAGCACTATATCCGCAGGGAGCTACCAGAAATTCAGGCCAGATTCAGAAGGATGCGGAACCAGGGATATGATTCCTGATGTCAGATGGATCCTGGCTGAAAGCAGAGAACACTGGAAGGATGTTTACCTGTTTTATTGACTATGCAAAGGCATTCAACTGTATGGATCATACCAAATTATGGATAACATTGTGATAAATGGGAATTCCAGAATATTTAATTGTGCTCATGAGGAACCTGTAGATAGATCAAGAGGCAGTTGTTCGGACAGAACAAGGATATACTGCATCATTTAAAGTCAGGAAAGGTATGCATTACAGTTGTAGCCTTTCACCATACATATTCAATCTGTATGCTGAGCAAATAAGCTGGACTATATGAAGAAAAATGGGGCATCAGAATTGAAGGAAGACTCATTTACAACCTACTATATGCAGGTGACACAACCTTGCTTGTTCAAAGTGAAGAGGACTTGAAGCACTTACTGACGTAGATTAGGAACCATAGCCTTCAAGTATGGATTACACCTCAACATAAAGAAAACAAAAATCCTCACAACTGGACCAATAAGCAACATCATGATAAACGGGGAAAAGATTGAAGTTGTCAAGGATTTCATTTTACTCGGATACACAATCAACACCCATGGAAGCAGCAGTCAAGAAATCAAAAGACGGCAAGAAGCAGCATCAGAGAAATGGTGGCAGCAAAACCAAGAGACCAGCAGGGGAGACCGGTAGGAAATGGTGGCTTCTTGGCCCCTGGAGCAAGAAAGATGAGTGCCTTCAGGCAGGAAGCTTGCTGGCAGAGAGGGGTGTCTCTGGGTACTTCTCAGCAGAACTAAAAGAGCTTCGTAACACTTGCGAGAGCAGGGCAGAGGCTAAGGGCCAAAGAAAGGCCTGCCTGGGGGGCATGGCTGAGAAGAGATTATCCTGGTGGAAGAATTGTATCCTGAGCATTCCTGAACCTGAATTGTAAACCTGTTACTTCCCTAATAAACTGTATAACTGTGAGTATGGTCTGTGAGTTCTGTGTGGCCATTGCAATGAATTATCAAACTCAGTAGAGAAGCAGAGAATGCAGTGGGAGAGACGATTGGCATCAGAATTGGTAAAGACGGCTGAGAGAGGTGGCATGTCTGACCTCTGCCTCATAGGAACAGCCTTGGGCTTTTGATCCTGATTCTCTTTCCGCCTTGTGAAGTTAGGTAAGGTCAGGCCATGCCCCTGCCATGCCATTTTTATAACATCTCAACCCTATCCATACTCCACTCACCACCCATGGTGGCGGTCCTCGTTGTCAGCTGGCCATGAGATCCGTCTCCAAATTCCCATTTAGAATCTATTTCTCACAATCACTTCCGGTTGTCAACTGTCTTGGAGGTTTCTTAGAAACAGAGTCTGAGATGGAAAATTGAATGCAGATGGATTATAGGGGAGTATTCTTGAGAGATTCACTTACGTTGAAGTAAGAAAGAATTTTGCAGGAGAATCTGACCTGCAGTGTGGTTGCAACAGAGGCTGCCCTCAGCCAATCCTGTGGGCAGCTCTGGAGCTGGAAAACCCTTCAAATTGAGGGAAAAGGGCTGAGGCATTGTATCCCTACCTCAGCCAGTCACTGAACATGGGCTGTCCTATGGGAAGGAATGTAATGGCTGGGGGGGGGGGGGGGCGGGTGTGTACGGTTTTCTGCAACAGAGGGAAACATCCATTGAGAGACTCAGCTGTGAGTCGTTGCAGCCACAGTTCCCAGTAAGTGGGTGCTGGTGCATCACCCCTGAAAAGGAATCCAGGCAGAGCATCCCGTATCCACTTCAACCAAAAGGGGACTGACTGCCTTTTGTTCTCTTCCTTCTATTCCCACATCTATCACCTAAGATAATGAACAGAGAAAGGTCCTGTGTGAATGGGAAGGAAGGCAAAGGAAACAAGGAAATACAGGGTGAAAGGGAACCCTCAATGAATATTTCAAAATGTGATTCCACATCAGCTTAACACTGCTAAGAGAAGGTTCAACTTTTCTACCACACTCTCTTCTCCATCACACTGACATTTTCTCGAAGGCAGTGACAGGGTCATGTACATCTTTGCATCCTGAATGCCTACAGTGGTGGTACCCAAGAAGTATTAAATAAACAGGTGTTAAAATTAAGCGAGTAATGCATATTCATTCTGGTCATTTATGTGGTTCTGTGACAAAGGAAAGGGGCCCAGGATACAGAAGAAAGGATTTCAGAGTGTTTATAGAGCCCAAGGAAGATGTCCAGAAAGCACGTAGCACAATTTATATGAGGAATAGATCTAAGGAGAACATACCATTTTCTAAAACAAGAAAAAAAAAAAAAGGGAGGGGTGATAGTTCAAGTGCATAAAACAGAAGATAAAAATAACAGCCTTATATTCTCCAAGCCCCAAGTTAGAAGGTGCCCATCACCACAGGCTGTGCAGTAAGGTGGGCAGAACCCTAGCTTTGAACCAGAAGATCTTTACTTGAAGACCAGTGTGAAGAACCACCTCTCACCAGCTGAGCAAGTTACTGAGCAAGGACTCTGTCTCTTTGCCTTTAAAGCAAGATCCTAAAAGTAACAGATCCTAGCTCACAAGGTTGTTGTGCAGTCAAATGAGAGAATACAGGTAAACTGTAGTTGCTACCCTCATAAGGACAATCTTACATCAACACTCCCAGTGTAAAGAATTCCCCTGTGGATGCTTCCTTCTGGATGAGCCCTCCCTGGGTAAGCTGGAGAGAGGGGCCTGAGGAGACATCCCATAACCAGGAAGAGCAAGAGAGTTGGTGGAATCCTGGACCCCCAAGGTCCTGGCTGTGGAATCTTTTCGTTAAACTTCTTACAATATAATTTCTCCGTTTGTGAAAGGGGGATGGTAATGCCAAACTCATGGATTTGTTATAAGGATTAAAGTTTATAATTTATATAGAGCATTTGATTATTGCAGAATCAAAGAAACTATGAAGTTATGTTAATGTCCTGGGTTCCTTCTATAGAATACTAGCTGTTAATCAGGAAATTGCTTTCTTTTTTATTTCATTTTCTTTCTTTTTTCAATGGTTAAGTTGTTTTCTGTGGACTAAAAGATCATGTTCTCTGTCATTAACCACCAAGAAGGCTTGGCTTTTGCTAGTATTTTCATTTTTGCTTTAAGGAAAAAGCAAAAAAAAAAAAACTATTGACAGCAGTAACTTTTCACTGAAATTGCCTTTCCCTTCTGTTTTCTGTTTACTTCAGCCCTCCCTGACCAGCCCGGTGCTGAGCTGAGAGGGGGCTCCTGGAGAAATAGCCTTGAAGATGCATCACTGACTGGAGATGCCCTAAAGGCTGGAGTGAAGGAGTGAGAAGAGTGACATGCCACGGTTCTAACAACTAAGCTCCAGTGCAGAACTGCGTTCCTTGCCAGAAACTCAACCTTTCTCCACGGGCTAGGCACCTCCCACTGTGAACACACAGACTTGTCGCCTCTGGCTAAGATGGTCCACTGCCTCCATTAGAGGGGAACAAAGTCCGATAGGCAGCCTTGGTGTTATCACCCAGTGACGGCCTCTTGGGCTTGTACAAGAACAACCTCCAAACACTGGGCACGGTGCACATTCCCAGCTGAGTCAACATTTGCTGGACCCACCCAAAGGATCACTGCATCTGACAAATAGAGAAACCAGTTCAAACACTAATTTTATGGCAAGGAACAGGAAGCCAAGAAGACACATGGGCCAGTTTCGAGGTTAGCAGGGAGGGGTCCTAGTGAGTCCAGATCTCCAGTTTCTGTTCCTCTCCAGGGTTCAGTCCCCTCCCTACCCATCAGTCAGGCAATCAAGAAAACATGTGGAGTTAAGGATTGCGTATCGCTCATATCCAGCGCCTAACGCAGTGCCCTGCACACAGGTTGTTATTGTTAGTTGCCATCAGTGGATTCCAACTCACAGCACCCCACGTGTGCAGAGTAGAACTGCTGCATAGGGTTTCCAAGGCTGTGACCTTTCAGAAGCAGGTCACCAGGCCTGTCTTCCAAGGTGCCTCTGGGTCGGTTTGACTTGCCAGCCTTTCAGTTAGCAGCCCAGTGCTTAACCATTTACACCACCCTCTCAAGGGCACT
Organism: Elephas maximus indicus; assembly: GCF_024166365.1. Classification (NCBI taxonomy): domain Eukaryota; kingdom Metazoa; phylum Chordata; class Mammalia; order Proboscidea; family Elephantidae; genus Elephas; species Elephas maximus. Next base: position 17,492,192 of record NC_064830.1, read on the forward strand.
GGGTTTTTGGGGACTCCAGCAGAGACTATAATGAGTGAATGAATTAAAGTAGAAGCTGCCCCTACTGCCAAACCACTATTGCCTCTTCCAGTAGAGTAGCACTGATTCTCAAACGGCAGAGTGGATGGTATAAGTGGGGCAGAAAATATGATCTGAGTAGTAATAGAGGTCACACACGATCAGTCAATAAATAAGCATATGAATAGCTGTATATAAACCAAGGTATTTATTACAGTTTTATTACCAGTTTAAAAAAGGTAAAACAATTTACTAGTGTGGAACTCCATTTCTTCAAGTATGATGCCCTGCAATGGGAAGTGTCTAATAATTATTTCTTGCATGATGAATAAAAGGATGGATGAATACCAGCGAGAAGTAGGGAATCTGAGCTCAACATAATCAATACTGAAAGACTGCTAACCAACGGGCACAGGAATTGAGATTGCTAGAGAAGAACCTCTGGCCCAAGGGACTTAAACCAGAAAACTCAATCCTGTTGCTGTTGAGTCAACTCCAACTCATACTGACTCTATAGGACAGAGCAGAACTGCCCCATAGGGTTTCCAAGGAGCAGCTGGTGGATTCAAACTGCCTACCTTAGCTGCCATAGCTCACCATAGCTTTTAACCAGCGTACCACCAGGGCTCCCAAAGGGGCCTTAAGGCCCTGCTAAAACAGAATGCCAGGAGAAGCAGGTAGCTAAATGAGAGAAAACAAAGGCAAAGAACTTCTAAATCCAACCCTATCCTGCCTTTTTTTTATCCTGCCTAGGAAACCCTGGTTGCATAGTGGTTAGAGCTACATCTACTAACCAAGAGGCTGGCAGTTCGAATCCACCAGGGACTCCTTGGAAACCCCATGGGGAAGTTCTACTCTGTCCTGTTGTTGTTGTTAGGTGTCATCGAGTTTGCTCCAACTCATAGTGACCCTATGTACCAAAGAACAAAACACTGCCCAGTCCTACACCATGCTCACAGTCATTGTTATGCTGAGCCCATTGTTGCAGCCACTGTGTCAATCCACCTCATCGAGGGTCTTCCTGTTTTACCAAGCATAATGTCCTTCTCCAGGGACTAATCTTGGATTACATGATAACATGTCCAAGGTATGTGAGATGTAGTCTCGCCATCCTTGCTTCTAAGAAGCATTCTGGTTGTACTTCTTCCAAGATAGATTTGTTCATTCTTTTGTCAGTCCATTCTATGTTCAATATTCTTCACCAACACCACAATTCAAAGCTGGCAATTCTTCTTCGGTCTACCTTATTCATTGGCCAGCTTTCATATGCATGTGATGCAACTGAAAATAGCATGGATTGGGTCAGGCGCACCTTAGTCTTCAAAGTGACATCTTTGCTTTCCAAAACTTTAAAGAGGTCTTCTGCAGCAGATTTGCCCAATGCAATGTGTCTTTTGATTTCTTAACTCCTGCTTCCATGGGTGTTGATTATGGATCCAAGTAAAACGAAATCCTTGACAACTTCAATCTTTTCGCCATTTATCATGATGTTGCTCATTGGTCCAGTTGTGAGGATTTTTGTTTTCTTTATGTTGAGGTGTAATCCATACTGAAGGCTGTGGTCTTTGATCTTCATCAGTAAGTGCTTCAAGTCCTCTTCACTTTCAGCAAGCAAGGTTGTGTTATCTGCATATCGCAGGTTGTTACTGAGACTTCCTCCAATCCTGATGCCCCGTTCTTCTTCATATAGTCCAGCTTCTCGGATTATTTGCTCAGCATATAGATTGAATAGGTGTGATGAAAGGATACAAACACACAGCATCCCCTTGTTCTGTTTGAATGACTGCCTCTTGATCTATGTACAGGTTCCTCATGAGCATGATTAAGGGTTCTAGAATTCCCATTCTTCGCAATATTATCCAAAATTTGTCACGATCCACATACTCAAATGCCTTTGCATAGCCAATAAAACACAGGTAAACATCCTTCTGGTATTCTCTGCTTTCAGCCAGGATCCATCTGACATCAGAAATGATATTCCCAGTTCCATGTCCTCTTCTGAATCCAGCCTGAATTTCTGGCAGCTCCCTGTTGATTACTGCTGCAGCCACTTTTGAATGATCTTCAGCAAAATTTTGCTTGCATGTGATGTTAATGATATTGTTCAATAATTTCCACATTCAGTTGGATCACCTTTCTTGGGAATAGGCATAAATATGGATCTCTTCCAGTCGGTTGGCCAGGTAGCTGTCTTCCAAATTTCTTGGCATAGACAAGTGAGTATTTCCAGCGCTACATCTGTTTGTTGAAATATCTCAGCTGGTATTCCGTTAATTCCTGGAGCCTTGTTTTCGCCAATGCCTTCAGTGCAGCTTGGACTTCTTCCTTCAGTACCATCAGTTCCTGATCAAATGCTACCTCTTGAAATGGTTGAACATCAACCAATTCTTTTTGGTATAGTGACTCTGTGTGTTCCTCCACCTTCTTTTGATGCTTCCCGCGTCATTTAATACTCTGTCCTAGAGGGTTGCTATGAGTCAGAATTGACTTGACGGCGACAGGTTTGGTTTTTTTGGTTTTATCCTGCCTAGAACTGACCCCATACACCTAGGAAACTTCATGACCCAGGAAATCAGAGCTGGTATAGATCTACTCTCAGAATTTCTAGTTGGTGCGAACAGTTAACACGCTCACTGCTAAATGAAAGATTGGAGGTTCAGGCCCATCTAGAGTCACCTTGGAAGATAGACCTAGCAATCTACTTCCAAACAATTGGCCACTGAAAGCTCTAGGGAGCACAGGTCTACTCTGACACTCATGGGGTCGCCATGGGTCAGAATCAACTTGATGGCAACTGGTTTTTATTGTTGTTGCTGTTGTAATAAATCTACTCAATGTTTCTGCCCAGTGAGAACAAAAAGTCCTTGACACATCATGTCTGTGAGACAGAAAGACTCAGAGAGAAATTGAGTATTCACTGGGGAGGAACAAAACAGACAGACAGGAATAATGGGAGTTTTAGATTGCATAATCTTTGCAAACTTTCATTTCAGAGTTCCCTCTTGGGCACTTTTCATTCTGGGCAAAATTTTTAACCTCCCAGAACTTCGGTTGGCAATTACAACAAAGCTACCTACCTCATAATATTGTTGTAAAGATTAAATAAATATAATTCTCATAAAGTGCTTCATACATTGCCCTCCATGCTATCCATGGTTATTTTTTGTTATTATACAATGTGGCCATTAACTTGCTGTGCAGTATGGACTTCTCTACCCTTGGGTGCTCGTTCTCTGATGTCACGTATGTAGCATGCTGTTGTTGTTAGGTGTGGACTCATAGCTACCCCATGTGACAGAGTAGAATGGCCACAGAAGGTTTTCTAGGCTGTAATCTTCACAGGAGCAGATTGCCAGATCTTTCTCCCACGGAGCCTCTGGGCGGGTCCAAACTGTCTTCGTTAGCAGCTGAGCACTTAGCCCTTGAGTCTTTGGAACTCCCACGTAGCATAGCCCAACATTATTACTAAACAACACAACGCAAGGGCGAGAGCCCTGCAATGGATGTCAGGAGGAGAAGGCTTTCATCTCTGACCTGCCACAGAGCCACTGTGTGAAACCTAACAGTGTCACTTCTCTGGCAAAAGAGAAGATTCACATTAGGTGGTCTCTGACCTATTTTTCCAGATCTGACAACTTCTGTGTCTCTGATTTTAGAAAGCAATCTCATGGCGGAACAGAGACTGCTGTGCATGTTGCTAGGCTCTCCTGAGCTCTCCCCCAAGCCCTTCCAAGACACCTCATCGTATTCTGCTCATGTAGAAGCCACCCTCTGGGACTGTTTATATCCCACCGCTTTGATTACAGCTGATTAGTAAATTTACAATGTGTTTGAACTTCACCAGGCTTACATTTCACAACAGAGAACAAGGTTTAGTCAACACTTCCATTTACTAAGGGCAACCATCCAGGCTTAAGAAGACTTTCCCTAAACAGACACCTTCTTAAAAAACCCCTAGGAAGCCAAGTGTTAAACAAAAGTATAACTTGAGAATTTTTCTCTTGATTCCCTATTATGGGCATTTGCTGTTTAGTTTACAATTGCATTGGCACACCCAATTTACACAGGCGTATGGACGCATACACACATGCACACACATGCACACATGCAACAGAGCACTGCCCAAGGTGTGACTATTCCTGATGGCCAAGAAGCACGGTACTAGGTATTTACATGGGTGAATGGTTCAGCAGTGTGAACAGGGTTTTCTGGAAAGGACTGTGGGACCAAATACTGCCAGAGTAAATGACAAAAAAAGGCAAATGAGGAAAATGGTCCATTCAAAACACATTGAACATTCTATCTCCTTATGCACAGAGATTACCAGTTCTCTGAGAACTAAGACTATAGATAAAACAAGGAACAATGGAAGGTCCTTAGATTTACAGATTAAAAAGCAATCAAATTCCCTTGATTCTGGTGATCTCTTTGTCACCACCTTGTTGCATAAAAAGACTTCTGAAAAATAATTACATCTCTCTGGACCTCAGTTTCCACATCTGTGAAATGAGTGTTTAAATTAATTGGCAACTCAGGTCCTTCCTACTTTCAAAATCATGCGAAATCTCTCTACAACACACCTTTAACCCTTTTGGGGTCATATGGATCACTACAAATGCCTCATGAAAACTTGGAACTTCTGTCCAGAAAAATATACGAAGGCTCAGGAACACACCGAGTTTATGCATGGAGCGTCAGGTGATCCAGAGACCTGCAGTAGCAGGAGATGCGTTGAAAACTCTGAGCTTTAAGGACACTCCAGAGACAACCTCTCTGAAATAAAAGCCAAGCACACAGCAAGTGAGGAAGGTTGGAAATCTAAAATTTTAATTTCAAAATATAGTTGTCTCATTCTGAGCTTTTAAAAATTAAGCCATAATTCTGTATAATGCTTCAAGGGAAAAAAAAAAAAAGGATGATGTTAAAGCAAGACTCATCACTGTGATGGGCCAGATAAGCTGTATCTGAAGCCAACTGGAAGTTTGGAGGCAGATTCATACAGGTCAAGTATTCTGCAAACATCCAGGACTGCAGTTAAGGAGTTGAGTGTCCCTCAGATGTTCCATCCGTGTTCCAGGGTAGGAGGGAAGCTGGCTACAGACCAAATCAAATTTTTATATTCTGTGATAGCGCCAGGCACTGAGATTTCATCAGTCTAATATCAGAGGCGCCAAGGCACCACATCACGGTTGGATAAACCTACATGCAATCCATTTTACTAAAGACAGGACAAATAAACCAGAAATCAGAGCACTCAATGACTCATATCAGAGGTATAAATTGAAAGTCAACACTTGTCCGGCATATAATCTAGCTGAAGAAGGGTTTATAGTCTGGAATTTTCCATGTTGAATGCTGGTGCTGCTTCCTAAAAGGAAGGCTTCCTGAGTGTGGGTGTGGGTGTGGATGTGGGTGTGGGTGTGGGTGTGTGTATTTATACTTACAGCTTTAAAATACACCGCTCACTCCAGGAAAATGGAAAAGAAGGAAAAGGAACTCAAAACTATTATTTTATCTAGAAATAAAAATGCAAATCATTGAAAAGAATAATGGCCAAAAGTGTAGTTGAAATTGTGATTTTAAAAGAATTATTTACTTTCAAGTATCTTTCCAGAGACAGCACTTATCAGAACTGTGTATCACCTCTTCACTCATCTCTCAGTATGGTGTGCTTGTCCTAGCTCAGATGCTGTTTTTCAAAGGAACATTTTGGAGTTTCTAGCTACTTGTACCTCTCTGGAAAACCTGGTGCTATAGTGGTTAAGAGCTATGGCTGCTAACCAAAAGATCGGCAGTTCAAATCCACCAGCCGCTCCTTGGAAACCTTATGGAGCAGTTCTACTCTGTTCTACGGTGTCACTATGAGTAGGAATCAACTTGACGTCAATGGGTTTTGTGCCCCTCTATTAATGATGCAGTCATAGTGGTGTCATAGTGATTAAGAGCTAAGGCTGCTAACCAAAAAGGTCAGCAGTTCAAATCCACCAGGCGCTCCTTGGAAACTCTATCCTACAGGATCCATATGAGTCAGAATCAGCTTGACAGCAACGGTTTTTTTTTTTTTTATGTTATTAATGATACATTGTATGGCAGTTTATATTTAGGAGTTTTTGTTCCCCTCTAGATATACTTAAGGACTGAGGTTCTACATTACTTATACATGTAGCCTCATAACACCTTGTACAATGCTTGTCACATGGATGATCCTAACTGTTTGAAAAATTAAACTTTATTTCTTGGAGGCCAATGAATGTCACGTAGTGGGCTAAGAGGCAAGACACTGAGTTCTAATGTAGCCATTCACTAGTTGTTTTAACTTAGGCAAATCCTTAAACTCCCTCTGACCTTAGTTTCCTTCTTTATAAATCAAGAGTTTGGACCAAATATGAAATCCAAGTCCCACCTAGCTTTATGATTCTCTATTAGCCAAGAATCCTGCTTCAGATGTAAGTTACCTAAATCCTGCCCATCTCAGACACGTTTTAATCAAACAAATCCGTTGCCGTTGAGTCAATTCCGACTCATAGCAACCCTACAGGACAGAGTAAAACTGGCCTATAGGGTTTCCAGGGAGCGCCTGGTGGATTCAAACTGCCAACCTTTTGGTTAGCAGCTGTAGCTCTTAACCACTGTGCCACCAGGGTTTCCTTTAATCAAACAGGATATATAGAAATAGACAATCCTTCAGGCACCCAGACGTGGCTCTGCATGCTACCAGTGAGTGGGTCAGATTTCTAGAAGCAGGGTTCCCTATTTGTGAATGGCCTCTGATTTACATGGAACCTGAAACCTACTCAGGAGACCATCTTCATTTTAAAGACCCTTTTTTTTTTTTTTTTTTAAGGTGTTCTATCTGAAGATTGCATTTGAAACTTGCACTAAAGGGAAACTTTACCTTACAAAGAAGAGGTTATTACCAAGCCCAAGGGGCAGTGAAATGACTTCTGTAAGGTGAAATGTTCTGAGCACACTAAGGTAATGGGAACACGGACTGGAAGGGGGCGGAGACAGAAGAGTGGTGCCTGTAGGCCTACTTTCCTGAACCTGCCTGGAATTTGCTGACAAGAGGAAATAAAGGCAGAACAAGGACACAGTGTTCCTCCAAGAAAAGAAGGAAGAGAAGTCAGGTGTTCAACCTGAGATCAGTTCTTTCCCTCAGTCCAAAGGTCACCCCAGAACCAGACAAGTTTTGGTGGAAAAATAGCACTGAGAGAGACAATATTGTCTATTCTGAAGGGCTGTTCACATAGACCTTCAAAAGCAGTTCCCCTGAGACCCAACGGAATCTTGTTGTAGCTCTCTGGCCTCCTGCCTTGGGGTAACTTCTCTGTCTTCCTCTGCCTGTGGGTCTTCCCTGACCTTTCTTCCCATGCCTCACACAACTACCGTCCTCATCCTCCAGACATGGCTCTCCCAAAATGCCTTGCTATATCTCTATTGTTACCTTCACTTCATTGTAAAATGATTATCTGTATATATTTCCATCTCTTATAGTGAAGGTGGGCAGCGGTGGTTCAGTGGTAGAATTTTTACCTTCCATGTGAGAGACCCAGGTTCGATTCCTGGCCAATGTACTTCAAGACTTACGTGTTTTTATGAGGTAGAACAGGTTTCAGTGGAGCTTCCAGGCTAAGACAGACTAGGGAGAAGGACCTGGAGATCTACTTCTGAATCAAACCCAGTATGCCGTATCAGCCAATAAAAACCCTATGGATTACAACAGTCCAATCCTATTGTACTTGAGGTCTTCATGAGTAATGTGGCTTCCTTGAGGCAGTATGTGTATCTAATTTATTTTGTACTTTCAGTATTTAGTTCAGTGTCTACCACAGAGTTGGCACTCAATAAAAGTTTAATGAAAGACCAAGTAAATGAATGAGTATACAAACCTGGGCAAGATGGGTATTACTTGGTGTCATGGATTGAATTATATCCCCCCAAAATATGTGTGAACTTGGCTAGGCCATGACTTCCAGTATTGTGTGATTGTCCACCATTTTGTCTTCTGATGTGATTTTCCTATGTGCTGTAAATCCTACCTCTATAATGTTAATGAGGCAGGATTAGAGGTGGTCATGCTAATGAGGCAGGACTCAATTTACAAGATTAGGTTGTGTTTTACCTCAGTCTCTTTTGAGACATAAAAGAGAAAGGCAAGCAGAGAAAGAGAGGGGGACCTCATACCACCAAGAAACAAGTGCCAGGAGAATAGTGTGTCCTTTGGACCCGGGGTCCCTGTACCGAGAAGCTCCTCGACTGGGGAAGATTGATAACAAGGACCTTCCCCCAGAGCTGACAGAGAGAGAAAGCCTTCCCGTGGAGTTAGAACACTGAACTGAAACTCTAGCCTCCTAGCCTGTGAGAGAATAAATTTCTCTTTGCTAAGGCCATCCATTTGTGGTATTTCTGTTACAGCATCACTAGATAACTGAGACATTTGGGTATATATTAATTCAATAACATTTTTTAGTGGCAGCTCCGTTGGCAGGACTTCAGGGATGGAGGAGCTCAACAGAGTAGCCAATGGGAGACAGGGATATTCCCAAGCTTTATCTCCCCTTGAGGGCCTTGGTATCCCTCTAAGTACTTACTAAAGTATGTTACAAGTATTAGTTCTATCTGTGTAAAAATGGTGACATGGTGGTCAGACCTCATCTAACTTCACAGAGGGGAGGAGAGAGATTCAAGATGAGCATCAGCCCAAGGCCAATTCCTGAGAAGGGGAGGTCAAACATATCTCTACCCTCCAACCTTTTTACCAGTTCTGACACCAGCCATCCTTCCCATGGCACTCTCTACTTCTCTGCTGGGTTCGATAATTTGTTACAATAGTCACACAGAACTCACAGACCATACTAACAGCTAAGGGTTTTATCAGGAAAGCAATAGGTTCAACTCAGGCTCAGGATCAACAGGCTACAACTTAGGATCAGGAAGCATTCAGGCAAAGTCTGGAAGGCTTCCCAAAGTAGAGAACACATCCCTCCTTCTTCAGTGTTGGACAGAGCTGTCAGCTACTCTTGGCCATGCAAGAAGTAGGCTCTTCTCTCTGCATGCACACACCCTGAGGACCGGCTCCTTTCAGACCCCTCAGGACAGGCTCCTCTCTGCCTTGGACTCTGCCCTGCTCAGACAAGTGTAACAAAGCTCTTTAGCTCTGCTAATAAGTGTCCGTAGGTAATCTACTCCTTTAGGAAGCCTTAGCCCAAAGGCACTCAGCTCTCTTGCTCCATGGGCTGCACACCCATTGTAGCTGCCTCATTCCATGGGCAGGGAAGCCCATTGTGCCATCTTGCACTGGTCTCCTGGTTCTGCTGCTGCTGTTTCTCTGCCACTGGATTCTGCTGTACTTGCCACTACATCTCTTTATCTTGTGCCTTCTCCCATGTTACAGCTGTCTCTGCCTCCTGGGTCTAGGAGGTTCTCAACGCAGGGACCCAGAGTCCAAAGGACATGCTCTGCTCCTGGCTCTTCTTGACGGTAGTGAGGTCCCCTTCTGTGCTTCTGAGATTTGGCTCCCTGTAAGCCTAGCAGAATGGCAAAGTGGACCAATTCCCCCGTTAGTGTTCCATACACCTTATACGCATTATTAGTAGGCTGTCCAATCCCCTTGATGGGCCACAAGCACCTTATTTGCATAGTTCTACCCAATCAGTTTGTGGGAGTCACAAGATCACACATGGCAGGAAGGGCCATATTAAGTAATTTACTGCACCACAGTCTATCTCTCTCTAGCCAGACCACTCCGCATGAAACAAATGCAGAGAATACTGATATGTGTCATCTCTGGTCCATAGGGACACTACTTTGGAAGATTCACCACGGAGATGATAAGCTTTCCTAGGGAAGGGGCTGAGAAGTTGATGGAGACTGGCTACCTTGAGGGAAGAGGAGGTGTTCTAAAAGGAAAAGCCGATATCTGTGTCACACCAGACCACATGAAGACAGCTAAATGGCTGTGATCCCACACACAAAATGTGCAGATGGAACAGGGCAGGGGAGACCACAACAATGGCCAGAGCAACCCAGAAAAACACTGCAGCAGTAACCTGTGAGGCAGACAGGGCTGAGTCACAGCTCGAGACTGAACCCTGCTTGGAGCCAGGGAGGGTGTTGGGTCTGTAGTTGAGACATTAGAACCTTGAATATCCTTTCTATCAACCAAAACAAATAGGATACCCAGATAACCATGGCCCTGTATATTCAACACTGTAAAGCCATATCTACAAATATATCCCTGGTGGGGCAACAGTTATAATGCTCAGCCGCTAAACAAAAGATTGAAGCTTGGAGTCCACCCAGAGGTGCCTCAGAAGAAAGACATGGAAACCTACTTCTGACAAGTCAGCAATTGAAAATCCTTTGTACCACAGTTCTACTCTGACACACATAAAGTCACCGTGAGTCAGAACTGACATGATGAAAACTAGTTATAAATAAGCACATAGACTCTGAGACTAGGTTGTTTGGGTTCTAATCCTAGCTTTGCCACTAGTCTTGTTTGTAGTAGTTATGAGACCTTGGGCAAATTACTTAACTACTCTGTACTTCAGTTTCCTCATTTGAAAATGGAGCTAATAATAATACTTACCTAACAGTGTTGTCCTGAGGTATAAATGAGTTAAAATACACAAGTCACTTAGAATAGTTAGTCCTAGCATATAGTCAGTGCTATGTATATCACTATTATTGCTTTTTATTCTTATTATTTCTATGGTAATATAGAGTAAATAAGGAGCCCAGGTGCTAACTGAAAGGTTGGTGGTTTGAACCCATCTAGCAGCTCCTAGGGAGAAAGACCTAGCGATCTGCTCCCATAAAGTTTACAGCCTAGAAAACTTTATGGGGCCGTTCTATTCTGTCACGTGGGGTCACTATGAGTCGGAATTGACTGTACCCCACCCAACAACAACAATAGAGTATATAGCAAAGAAGACATATGCAAAATCAAATCTTAAAGTATATTAAAATACACTGTGAGACGGACAGAACACAATCACATAGTTAAAGATGGTCGCATTAAAAGAGTATGCACTGTCGTTGCATCCCATAGCCAAGTAGCAGAGGGCATATGCGGCGGGGGGGCGGGGGGTGTGAGCAGGGAGAGTGGATGGGTGTGTCTGCATTCCCTGGATAAAAATTTATAGCAAAATGCATAACAATCACTTTTTCTTATTAGATTACCTACCTGATACAGGGCTGATAATGACGAGTTGGCAAGAAAGGCTACGTGGAGTAAGCATAAGCAGAAAGCGCATGGGGTGGTAGTCCCAAAACCACCACTAAGTCCCCACGTGTGACCTTGTCAAGTCACTTCGCATCTCTAGGCCTTAGATTTCTTGTGTAAAATATGAGGAGAATTAAACTAATAAGGTCACAGAAGCATGACAAGAATATCAGCTTACAGCTCTGGAAATTATCTCCTCGGACCACTTCCCCCACTCAGCAGCTCTGAGAGGCAAGTAAGCCAACCCAATGAGCCCAGGCTTTACAGACCAGGGGCAAAGGCTCAGAAATGATTTGCCCAGGTTCCCATGAGAGGTGGCAGAGTTGGCCCATGAACTAAGGTCTTCTAACTCTTGGGGTCCAGAAAAATTACCAAAGTAAGTCTGAGGGAATGAATCCGAGAGAAGGGGCACACCGTGGAAATGGATGAGAGGCCCGGGGCTCTCTAACCCTTCTCAAACCGTTGGCCCTCAAAGGTTAACTGAAGTGACAAGGAAGGCAGAGACAGCACTTGAAGAATCTTTGATGTACAAAGTCTGGTTTGCTGGGGAGGGTGTGTGGGAATCAAGGGAGAAAGTGGCACTTTGGGGACTTCGTGCAATTATTTTCCAAGACTAACAGGATGCCACTTTCTTCAAACAAATCTGATGTCCTTGTGCCCTGTTGCCCTCGATTTAGATCAGTTTCAAAGCCAACTTTCTCCCAAGGTGATCGGGGCCTATGACTCTCTTTCGAAATTGTCCTTCAGAATGCCTTTGATGTCTTGGTCCTAGCTCCCTTGGGTATATTTTCCTTGGCTCGGTCAACTCTCAAGTATGTTTCGAAGTAGTTTCTTTTCAAAAGCAGCCTTTTTGTAGTTTCTCAGTAAACATTTCAGCATAAAGTTCTATGCGTTTATGTAAAAAGCTCACTTCAACTATCAGGCTGCTTCTGAGGCCAAAAGCAGTTCAGGATTTACATGATTGGTGCTCCCTGGAAACCCTGTAGAGCAGTTCTACCCTGTCCTATAGGGTCACTATGAGTCGGAACCGACTCAACTGCAAGGAGGAGGTTTTTTTTTTTAAGTGCTCTAATCTGGTTTTGCTTGCCTACCTCATCCTAACAGCAGAGTTAGGAACACATGTTAGGAAAGCAACACCATTCATTTACTCATTCGTTCATTCATTCCACAGACTCATAAGCCTCATCAAGGTACTTGAAGAATGAAAGAAAAGGCAGTCACAAACAGTACTTACGAGAAATGAATGCTATAAGAAAGGAACGTAGAACATGTGACCAAACCAAAACCCGTTGCCATCAACTCGATTCTGACTCATAGCGACCCTACAGTACAGAGTAGAACTGCCCCATGGGGTTTCTAAGAAGCGCCTGTTGAATTTGAACTGCTGGCCTTTTTGTTAGCAGCCGTAGTTCTTAATCACTACGTTACCAGGGTTTCCAGCACATGTTAGGAGGCCTCAAAAGAGGGAAAGGTAATTGGCAGAGGCTATTAGAAAGAGCTTCCAGATGGGGCCTTGTCTACAACGATTGCCAATTTCCTTGGTGTAAATATTCCCACTTAATAATAACCAATCAGAAGCTACCAATATGACATCGCTGAATGCAGAGTTGGGAAGAGATGTGCAGCAGCACGCCATTATACAGCCACCCACTGCACAAATACAATGGACGTAAATAACTTCGAGAGCATAGATAAAAGTAAAATGCAGTGAAAGAATTAAGAAGTGACGAATTTTAGTAATATCTTTATTTTTACTATAATTTATTTAATTGTACAATTTTATAATTTAATTTTTAATAATGACTATGTTTAATGATCAGCTCTCAAAATTTCTGAAAATTCAGCTCTCATGAGTTGGCATGAGCCAGCTCCAGCACATCAGTGGGTTATTCTCTCACATACATCTACAACCTTGGTTTAAACGAATATCATACATCTTTGCAGGAGTATTATTACGCTGTCCTTCTAACCAGTCTCCTTGCCTCAAAAGCTATAAATGGAAGATGGCGGAATAGACAGACGCTACCCTCGAGCCCTCTTTACAACAAAGACCTGAAAAAAAACAAGTATATTTGTGACAAGCTGAGAGCCCTGAGCATCAAAGGCAAGCTTAGACAACGAACTGAGGGGCATGGGAAGGAAGAGACCATTCAGAAGCAGAGAGGAGTTACCCGACCTGAATCACAGGGAGCCCTCAGGCACCATCCCAGAGTGGCGGCGGCTGTGGCGGCTGTGGCGGCAGTGGCGGGCTGGTCCTGGCGTTTGGCCACAGTTTCCTCAGGGAGAAGCAGCCAGCCACACAGCCCACTCACATCTCCAGAACCTGAGGAGAAGGGCGCTCTCGGCAAAAGCTAAGGACTTGCATATATTCTACCACGCCCCCTACCTCCACCCCCAAGCCAGCTTCAGCTGCTGAATCCCTGGGCCTGAGATAGACTCTGGTGAGCACCTGGAGCCCTCCTCCCGGCCTTGGGGAAGGAAAAAAATTCCATTTGGGGGGAATAGATAATTTGCCAGCTCCATTAACTGGGAGAGCTCAGAACAGAAGCGGCTCCTGTCCAGGCATAAACTGTCCATGGACCTTGAGCACCTTTCCATTCTGCATGGACCTTTGTGGGCCTATTTCAGAATAGGCCCTTGTGGGTAGACTCCAACCATTTCTGCTATGCGGTAGAGAGGTGGGTGTTTGACGTTTGACATTGCTTTGCCTATTAAACAAGGTCTTCACCTACCCACATCAGGGACCTAAGGACTGGTAGCTCCACTCAGGTCACCCAGGCACCCATGACAGGGGTCCAAAGATAACTGGTACCTCCCAGTCCTTACAACCAAAAACATTAGGTGCCCATGGTCCCTCTGCAGAGCCCACCCACCAGCACACTCTAGGGAACAGGTATGTGCTTTCCTCAGAGACAGCTGGGAGTCGGTTCTCAGCCCCCTGCCTTGTTCAGAGCGTGACCCCCTGCTGCAGTCAGATACCAGTACATACGCCAATCACCCCTGGCCCTCTAAGACTGTAGGACAGAGCCTGTACCACACACTTGATGATCAGCTACCTGGAAACCTGAGCTGAATTCATACAAGAAAACTGACTGAATGGAATCCTAGACTGATATACTTGATAACAGCTCTAGCCAGCTGGGGACAGGACACCAGAACTCCAAACGCAAAAATAATCAAGCTAGCTCACTCAAGCAACCCATAGGGGTATACCGAAACAAAACAAAGCAAGCAGCTACGACACAGTAAGCAAGCATAAACTAATACAATAGCTTATAGATGGCTCAGAGACAAGAGTCAATACCAAGTCACATAAAGAAACAGACCATGATCACCTCAACAGGCTCTCAGAACAAAGAATCCAGGGATCTTCTAGATGAAAGTACGTTCCTGGAATTACCAGATGCAGAATACAAAAGTTTAATATATAGAACCCTTCAAGACATCAGGAAGGAAATGAGGCAATATGCAGAACAAGCCAAGGAACACACAGATAAAGCAACTGAAGAAATTAGAAAGATTATTCAGGAACATAATGAAAACTTTAATAAACTGGAAAAATCCACAGACAGACAGCAATCAGAAATTCAGAAGATTAACAATAAAATTACAGAATTAGACAACTCAATAGGAAGTCAGAGGAGCAGAATTGAGCAAGTAGAAGCTAGAATTTCTGAACTCAAAGATAAATCACTTGGCACTAATATAGTTGAAGAAAAATCAGATAAGACAAAAAAAATGAAGAAACCTTAAGAATCATGTGGGACTCTATCAAGAGAAATAACCTATGAGTGATTGGAGTACCAGAACAGGGAGGGATAACAGAAAATTCAGAGAAAATTGTTGAAGATTTTATGGCAGAAAACTTCCCTGATATTGTGAAAGATGAGAAGATATCTACCCAAGATGCTCATCGAACTCCACATAAGGTAGATCTTAAAAGAAAGTCACCAAGACATATTATAATCAAGCTTGCCAAAACCAAAGATAAAGAGACAATTATAAGAGCAGTGAGGGATAAACGAAAAGCCACCTACAAGGGAGAGCCAATAAGAATAAGCTCGGACTACTCGGCAGAAATCATGCAGGCAAGAAGCCAATGGGATGACATATTTAAAAAATTGAAGGAAAAAAACTGTCTGCCAAGAATCATATATCCATCAAAACTGTCTCTTAAATATGAAGGTGAAATTAAGACATTTCCAGATAAACACAAGTTGAGGGAATTCATAAAAACCAAACCAAAACTACAAGAAATACTAAAGGGAGTTCTTTGGTTAGAAAATCAATAATATCAGGTATCAACCCAAGACTAGAACACTGGGCAGAGCAACCAGAAGTCAACCCAGACAGGGAAATCCAAAAAAAAAAAGCAAGATTATATAAAAAAAAAAAAAGCCCAAAACAGAGTAACAGCGATGTTATTATATAAAAGAAGACAACATTAAAATAATGAAGAGGGACTAAGAAATGTAATCATACACCTTCCATATGGAGAGGAAGATACGGTGATACAAAGAAATAAAAGTTAGTTTTAAATTTAGAAAAATAGGGGTAAATAATAAGGTAACCACAAAGGAGACAAACTATCCTACTCATCAAAATAAAATACAAGGGAAAAATACAGACTCAGCAGAAACAAAATCAACAACAACGAATAGGAGGAAAGGACAATATATAAAGAAAATCTGCTCAGCACATAAAATCAAGTGGGAAAAAGAAACTGTCAACACACAAAAAAAGACATCAAAATGATGGCACTAAATTCACACCTATCCATAATTACCCTGAATGTCAATGGACTAAATGCACCAATAAAGAGACAGAGAGGGGCAGAATGGATTAAAAAACATGATCCGTCTATATGCTGCCTACAAGAGACAGACCTTAGACTTAGAGACACAAACAAACTAAAACTCAAAGGATGGAAAAAGTATAACAAGCAAACAACAATCAAAACAGAGCAGGAGTGGCAATATTAATTTCTGACGAAATAGACTTTAAAGTTAAATCCATCAGAAAGGATAAGGAAGGACACTATATAATGATTAAAGAGACAATACACCAAGAAGATATAACCATATTAAATATTTTATGCACTCACTGACAGGGCTGCAAGATACATAAAACAAACTCTAACAGCATTGAAAAGTGAGATAGACAGCTCCACAATAATAGTAGGAGATTTCAACACACCACTTTTGGTGAAGCACAGGACGTCCAGAAAGAAGCTCAATAAAGACACGGAAGATCTAAATGCCACAATCAACCAACTTGACCTCGTAGACATATACAGAACACTCCACCCAACAGCAACCAAGTATACTTTCTTTTCTAGTGCACATGCAACATTCTCTAGAATAGACCACATATTAGGTCATAAAGCAAGCCTTAGCAGAATCCAAAACACTGAAATATTACAAAGCATCTTCTCTGACCATAAGGCCATAAAAGTGGAAATCAATGACAGGAAAAGCAGGGAAAAGAAATCAAACATTTGGAAACTGAACAATACCCTGCTCAAAAAAGACTGGATTATAGAAGACATTAATGCTGGAATAAAGAAATTCAGAGAATCCAATGAGATGAAAACACTTCCTATCAGAACCTTTGGGACACAACAAAAGCGGTGCTCAGAGGCCAGTTTATATCAATAAGTGCACACATCCAAAAAGAAGAAAGGGCCAAAATCAAAGAATTATCCCTACAACTTGAACAAACAGAAAGAGAGCAACAAAAGAAACCCACAGACACCAGAAGAAAACAAATAATAAAAATTAGAGCTGAACTAAATGAAATAGAAAACAGAAAAACAATTGAAAGAATTAAAAAGACCAAAAGCCGGTTTTTTGGAAACAGATCAAGAAAATTTTTGAACCACTGGCCAAACTGACAAAAGAAAAACAGGAGAGGAAGCAAATAACCCAAATAAGAAATAAGAGGGGCGATATTACAACAGACCCAACTGAAATTAAAAGAATCATATCAGATTACTATGAAAAGCTATACTCAAATTTGAAAACCTAGAAGAAATGGATGAATTCCTAGAAACACACTGCCTACCTAAACTAACTAACTAAATAGACCCATAACAAAAGAAGAGATTGAAAAGGTAATCAAAAAACTCCCAACAAATAAAAGCCCTGGTCCAGATGGCTTCACTGCAGAGTTCTACCAAACTTTCAGAGAAGAGTTAACACCACTACTACTAAAGGTATTTCAGAGCATAGAAAAGGATGGAATACTACCAAACTCATTCTATGAAGCCACCATATCCCTGATATCAAAACCAGGTAAAGACACCACAAGAAAAGAAAATTGCAGACCTATATCCCTCATGAATGTAGATGCAAAAATCCTCAACAAAATTCTAGCCAATAGAATTCAACAACATATCAAAAAAATAATAATAATTCACCACGACCAAGTGGGATTCATACCAGTTATGCAGGGATGGTTCAACATTAAAAAAACAATTAACGTAATCCACCACATAAATAAAACAAAAGACAAGAATCACATGACTTTATCAATTGATGCAGAAAAGGCATTTGACAAAGTTCAGCACTCATTCATGATAAAAACTCTCAGGAAAATAGGAATAGAAGATACAAAGCCAACAGCCAACATCACCCTAAATGGAGAAAGCCTGAAAACATTCCCAGTGAGATCGGGAACCAGACGGGGAAGCCCTTTATCACCACTCTTATTCAACATTGTTGAATCTTATTCAACATTCCAACATTGCTGGAAGTCCTTGCCAGAGCAATTAGGCTACATAAAGAAATAAAGGGCATCCAGATTGGCAAGGAAGAATTCAAAGTATCTCTATTTGCAGATAACATGATCTTATACACAGAAAACCCTAAGGAATCCTGAATTACTGAAACTAATAGAAGAGTTCAGCAGAGTATTGGGATACAAGGTAAACATACAAAAATCAGTTGGATTCCTCTAGACCAACAAAAAGAACATCGAAGAGGAAATCACCAAATCGATGCCATTTACAGTAGCCCCCAAGAAGATCAAATACTTAGGAATAAATCTTACCAGCGATGTAAAGATGTATACAAAGAAAACTACAAGACACTACTGCAAGAAAGCAAAAGAGACTTACATAAGTGGAAGAACATACCTTGTTCGTAGATAGGAAGACTTAACATTATAAAAATGTCTATTCTACCAAAAGCTATCTATACATTTAATGCAATTCCGATCCAAATCCCAACGACATTCTTTAATGAGATGGAGAAACAAATCACCAACTTCATATGGAAGGGAAAGAGACCCCAGATAAATAAGGCATTACTGAAAAAGAAGAACAAAGTGGGAGGCCTTACTTTACTTGATTTTAGAACCTATTATACCGCCACAGTAGTCAAAACAGCCTGGCACTGGTACAACAACAGATACATGGACCAATGGAACAGAATTGAGAATCCAGATATAAATCCATCCACATATGAGCAGCTGATATTTGACAAAGGCCCCAAAACAGTTAAATGGGGAAAAGACAGTCTTTTTAACAAATGGTGCTGGCATAACTGGATATCCATCTGCAAACAAATGAAACAAGACCCATACCTCACTCCATGCACAAAAACTAACTCAAAATGGATCAAAGGCCTAAATATAAAATCTAAAACGATAAAGATCATGGAAGAAAAAATAGGGACAACGTTAGGAGCCCTAATACATGGCATAAACAGTATACAAAACACAAAGAATCTAGAAGAAAAACTGGATAACTGGGAGCTCCTAAATATCAAACACTTATGCTCATCCAAACACTTCACCAAAAGAGTAAAAAGACTTACCTATAGACTGGGGAAAAGTTTTTAGCTATGACATTTCTGATCAGCGCCTGATTTCTAAAATCTACATGATACTGCAAAAACTCAACTGCAAAAAGACAAACCCAATTAAAAAAAGGGCAAAAGATATGAATAGACACTTCCCTAAAGAAGACATTCAGGTAGCTAACAGATATATGAGGAAATGTTCACAATCATTAGCCATTAGAGAAATGCAGATCAAAACTAAAATGTGATTTCATCTCACTCCAACAAGGCTGGCGTTAATCCAAAAAATACAAAATAATAAATGTTGGAGAGGCTGTGGAGACATTGGAACACTTCTACACTGCTGGTGGGAATGTCAAATGGTACAACCACTTTGGAAATCGATTTGGAGCTTCCTTAAAAAACTGGAAATAGAACTACCATACAATCCAGCAATCCCACTCCTTGGAATATATCCTAGAGAAATAAGAGCCTTTACATGAACAGATATATGCACACCCATGTTTATTGCAACACTGTTTACAATAGCAATAACATGGAAGCAACCAAGGTGCCCATCAACGGATGAATGGATAAATAAATTATGGTATATTCTTTATTTATATGCATCAATAAAGCACAGTGAGGAATCTGTGAAACATTTCATAGCATGGAGGAACCTGGAAGGCATTATGCTGAGTGAAATTAGTCAGTTGCAAAAGGACAAATATTGTATAAGACCACTATTATAAGAACTTGAGAAATAGTTTAAACTGAGAAGAAAACATTCTTTTGCGGTTATGAGAGGGGGGAGGGAGGGAGGGTGGGAGAGGGGCATTCACTAATTAGGTAGTAGATAAGAACTACTTCAGGTGAAGGGGAAGACAGCACACAATACAGGGAAGGTCAGCACAGTTGGACTAAACCAAAAGCAAAGAAGTTTCCTGAATAAACTGAATGCTTCGAAGGCCAGTGTAGCAGGGGTAGGGGTCTGGGGACCATGGTTTCAGGGGACATCTAAGTCAATTGGCATAATAAAATCTATTAACAAAACATTCTGCATCCCACTTTGAAGAGTGGCTTCTGGGGTCTTAAACGTTAGCAAGCAGCCATCTAAGATGCATCAATTGGTCTCAACCTACCTGGGTCAAAGGAGAATGAAGAACACCAAGGACACAAGGTAATTACAAGCCCAAAAGACAGAAAGGGCCACATGAACCAGCGACTACATCATCCTGAGACCAGAAGAACTAGATGGTGTCCGGCTACAACTGATGACTGCCTTGACAGGGAGCACAACAGAGAACCCCTGAGGGAGCAGGAGAGCAGTGGGATGCAGACCCCAAATTCTCATAAGACCAGACTTAATGGTCTGACTGAGACTAGAAGGACCCAGGCGGTCATGGCCCCCAGACCTTCTGTTAGCCTAGGACAGGAACCATTCCCGAAGCCAACTCTTCAGACGTGGATTGGCCTGGACAAGGTGTTGGAGAGGGATGCTGGTGAGGAGTGAGCTTCTTGGATCAGGTGGACGCTTGAGTCTATGTTGGCATCTCCTGCCTGAAAGGGAGATGAGAGGGTGAATGGGGTTAGAAGCTGGCGAAATGGACACAAAAAGAGAGAGAGGAGGGAGAGAGTAATTGGGAGTGTGTAGCAAGGTGTAGATGGGTTTTTGTGTGAGAGACTAACTTGATTTGTAAACTTTCACTTAAAGCACAGTAAAAGTTATATAAAAAAAAGGTATAATTATTCCCTCTATTTCGCCCACTTTCCAATCCGTTCTCTACAGCAGAGCCATAGTAATCTTTCTAAACTCGAAGTGTGACTGTTATTCCCCTGACCTGATTAAAACTTATTGATGGTTCTCTGTGGTTTTCAGTCTTCTGTGCGATGCAGACCCCTCTCGCCCAGGCAGCCTGCATCTTCACCACTCCTCAACATCCCGCGTGTTCTGTCCACGTCACCAACCTCTACTTCCCCTCCTCCAACTGCACTCTGACCTTATGCTTCAGTTCCACCTGCCTAGAAGACCCTTCTCTTGATCTTCACATTTGGTTAACTCCTACCTGCCCTTCAGATCTCAACTTAGATGCAACTTCCTCTGGCAGGTCTTCCCTAGTCCCAGGACTAGAGAAGGTGCCCCTCCTTTGTGCATCCACAGCTTTCTGGGCTCAAGCCACAAAGGCACCTACCACACTGGGCTGTAATGACCTGGTTTTACAGCACAAAGTTGAACATGGAGCCTGGTGCAATTCTGCCTGGGTGCAAATCCCGGCTCTGTCACTTACTAGCTGCAGGTCCTTGGTAAAGCTACTTCACGTTTCTGATTCTCTTTCTTTCTCTGTAAAATAAGGCTAATAGCAGCCTCTCACTCACAGGGTCATTATGAGCCTGGAATGATGTAATGTACAACAGTCAAAGGGCTTACAACAGTATCTGGCCCACAGTAAGTGCTGCACACGCGTTAACTTCTATTGGCTTCCTTGTCTGTATTCCCCTTTTGACTGAACCCTCTGTGAGAACAGGGGCTGTTTCTGTCCTTTTGTTCTTGTGTATTGTTATGTATTGAATTGTGCCCCCCACCCCAAAAAAGATATACTAAAGTCCTAACCCCTGGCACCTGTAATGTGACCTTGTTTGGAAATAGGGATTTTATTTCGTTTTTAGTTAAATGAGGTCACAGTGGAGTCGGATGAATCCCACCTCTAATCCCTTCTGAGGGATGGCTTTTAAAAATACACGGAAATGGAGTCACACACAGGGGGATGACAACACGTAAGATCCATCTACAGCAAGGGGACACCAAGAATTGCCACCCTTGCAGTCACCAGAAATTGGGAGAGAGCCATGGGACATCTCCTCTCTCAAAGCCCCCAGAAGGAATCAACTTGGCCGATAGCCTGACTGAGACTTCTAGCCTCCAGAACGGTGAGAAAATAAGTCTTACCCTTTAAAACCACCCGCTTTGTGGTTATTTCATCATGGCAGCCCCAGGAAACTAAGGTGTGTGCTGTCAATGTGGCACGCACAGTGTTGGGCACCGAGAAGGTGCTCAGTGACTCTGCTGAACAAATAATTCAAAGAATGAAGGAATGAATGAATAAATGAAGCCAAGGAAAGCTGGGCATTTGTGGTAGAGAAGACACCAGGTGAGGGGACCCAGAGTATGGTGAGCTCAGAAGAAGGTGGAAACCAGAGCCTTGGTGCCGGATTCAAGCTAACGTGGCAACAAGCAAGAAGACTCCATGGGTGGTAAATGGTCAGGATCTGGACTCAGCAGTCTTTCTGAAACACCCACCTCAATTCCTCCAACCCTTCCCAACCCCTCCCAGCGCCCCTCAGCTCTACCTACAGAAAGAGCAACCCTGTCCTCTTCTCCATTCTCTGGTGTGGAGAGGTGAAGGGGAAAAACACTTCATCAGCATTCCAAGTAAGCCAGCTGCTCTGGGCACCTCTGCTAATGACTAGCTAAGTGTGTCCACTGCGACTAGAGCCTGAGAATGTGGTTTTCTAGCTAGGGACCTTATTAGCGGCTAACTGCTGAGAGATGAAAAACTGCAATAGGAGCCATTCAAGTACTTGGCCTTTCAGCTAAAGCACCCTTTCTGGGGGCTCACCTCTACCTCCACATATTCAGTTTTCCAGCCAGTTCAGTTTCTGTCAAGTAATTATTTACAAATTAGATTCCCAGGGAATACGTGATCAGAGAGTGCTAGCATTTTGCACACATAAATAAGATAATAAATGATTTTTCAATCAAAGGCAAACCATTCTCCAAATAACTAGTCATTAGAAAACTCGGGGACCTGTCACAATAGCTACCCATGACTGAAAGCATTTGTCTCCACTGATTACAGCTGGGAATTTATACAGTAAAAGTGATTGGTTAGCAGAAAGCTATGATTGATGCCTCCTAGACTTTATTTGGGGTCACTAAATACAACTTTTTTCAAATCAAATGTTCTCAATTCAAAATTCTTGGGCACTGGGTGAAAATGGACATCACGTATTCATGGTTTCATTAAAACTATAGTAACTGCTTCTTTTAGTGTTTGCAGGAATTGGTTAGGCGTTGTGACACAGCCGGCAAATTCTCATTAAATACCCACCCTTCCTCCTCGTAACAGAACCTCAGTATTATTTGTTCCCAGCTAAAAGACTTCGCTTTCCGGCGACTCTGCAGTTAGGTGTGGCCATCTAAGTTCTGACCAAGAATGTGCAAGATGAAACATGGGTCTGAAGGAGGGAGGGGGGGAAGGGCTTCCAAAAAGGCTACTTAATAAAAGCAGAAGGGAGTGGTACCTTCTTTTTTTTTCTCTTCCTCTTTTCTGCCCTCTGAAATATGGATGTGATATCTAGAGCTCCCACAAATATCTTCACCATGAGATAACTGTGAAAAAGTAAGCCACGTGCTAGAATGGTGGAGCAGGAAGGTGGGAGGAGCCTGGGTCACTGGTGTCCATGAAGTGGTCACCACGGCTGGCGACTGCCTGCACCAGACTTCTTTTGTAAGGAAGAGGGCTAAAGCTTTATCTCATGTGAGCCTCTGCTCCTTGGGTTTTCTCTCAGGGCAGCTGAACCTAACCCTAATTGATACAATGTTTTACCCATGCTCTCTGTATAGGGACCACAGATAGCATGGACGTCTGAAACTCAGTTACAGGCACTCCCTGACTTACAGTGGGGTTCTATTTCAACAACTCTGTCATAAATTGATTCTGATAGAAGTCAAGTATCTCTTTTTTTTTTTTTTAGTTTTCATTATTACTGCCTTTTATTGTCAGTATCTTTACAAATCCAATCTTTATTTGTCTTTGAGGACTGGAAGTATTACATATAAACTTACAGATACGATGCCATCAGCAAATTACATGCTGCCCCTACATTGTATGTAGTACATATTACTAACGATATAATGTCCAGGAAAAAAAAAAAAGGGACAGTCTTTAAGTGCTGTTCGTCATAACTTGCGTACGTCATAAGTCAGGGACCACCTGTGTTTTGAAGACATCACGTTTGTTTTTCTTTCACAGATTCATTTAAAGATTATTTGCTGAGATTCTGTTCACTAAGCTGCCAAAAGGCAAGTTTGGCCTTTAGCTTTCCCAATCTAGTTTAGAATTAAAATCTGCTCTTAACGAGATTAAAATATAAGGCAAGATATCCCAAACACAACTCTCCCCTGCCAGAATTTTGTCAGTGTTTCTCAAAGTATGGGAATCGAGTATGTTTGGTCTTTTCTCCTTCATGGCTTCCAGGATAGACATTCAGAAAAGCTGTGATAAAAGTGTGTGTGTGTGTGCGCGCGCGCGCGTGTGTGCCTGTGTGTGTGCCCAAGAGCTCTTAGGCATGCAAGCCTGTTGGGGGGTGGAGAAGGAAAGAGACAGAAGAAAAGTGTGAGACTATGCAGATAAATGCCACTGAATTAACATTTCCTATCAAAAGCACCACGATTCTTATTAACATTTACATCTAAACACTAACTCATCTGCATTTAAGGATTGTTAAAGCTCTACCCACCACAGCGAAGAATGTAGTGTAACAGCTCAACTCCATACAATTTTGTTCTTTTCCATAAAAACCCAATGTTAAGTATGTAACTAAAAGCAGCTGAGTTTTTATGCTTACATAATTAGACTCAAACATCTATAAACTTCATTTTAGACCACAGCCCCAAGTTTTGGTGTAAAAAAGGTGATTGCCATTATCATAAGACACCTCCATCTGAGAAAGTTAACTCTGAGAAACACCCGAAGAGTCTTGTGAATCTTCCAGAAAAAAAAAAAAATTGTTTTCATATTCCTATGATGATACTTATTACTAAGCTCAGATATTTCAAGTAATAATCATATAAAACTAAGATTCTATGCCAAGAACAAGACCCATTAGGCTGGAGTGTGGTGCAGAGTTAGTAATCGACTCTATCAACTTTAAACTGAAATTTCAGTCTTTTTCAAGAGTTTGTTAATGGCCTCTGCCTGCGAGATTGTGGGGCTCATGTTCTTTTTTTTTTCCACAAAAACCAAAATGACAATAATTAAACCAGGCAGCTGCTGCCCCTAGCAACATGACAGGCTCTCTCCACTCCCTGGAATTTGCTGGAATCACCCTGCTAGAGCTCATCTCATTCGAATTAGCTATTCCCTCCCTGTGCCCTAGCAATCTGGGTGAGTTTCACATCTATTAGCTGAATTATTCAGATGTTTTCCCACAATGGTACCTCCAGTGCTCATATAACTAGTTTCTAAATCAACAGTGAATTACATTATTGACAATCTGAGCAGATTAATTAAGAAATCTGTCAGGAATGACGCTAAGAGAGCTGGCTCACTTTCAAGTCAGAGCCACATTCTTCAAGACAGAATCCTACCGGACACGATTTCAAAAGTGGAAAGCAGAGGTAGGACCCCAGATCTGGGGACAGAGTCATCCGCAGTAGGCTTAAGGGTAAAACCAGGGTGGGCTGGGAGCAGAAACACCTGGGCAGAAAGCCACACACTCTCTCTCTCTCTCTCACACACACACACATTCACTTGCCCTCTCCTCACACACACTCACACACGTATATTTACACACACACACCTCACAGGGTTGCTGGCTGTCTCTCTCACAAACATGCACACACACATGTATATTCAGACACACACCTCCCAGGGTTGCTGGCTCTCTCTCACACACAGACACACATGCACGCATGCACACACTCTCACGCACATCTATTCACACACACCTCACGGGGTTGCTGGCTCTCTCTCACAAACATGCACACACACACGTATATTCAGACACACACCTCACAGGGTTGCTGGCTCTCTCTCACACACACACGCATGCACACACTCTCACGCACATCTATTCATACACACCTCACGGGGTCGCTGGCTCTCTCTCACACACACACATGCATGCACACACTCTCACTCACATCTATTCATACACACCTCACAGGGTTGCTGGCTCTCACACACACCCATGCACACACACATACGTGTGCACACACACATATATTCAGACACATACCTCACAGGGTTGTTGGCTCATTTACATTGACTGATGCACAGCGCTGCAAAAATATTCTCTATGCCTTTGGGTTTATGCCGGAAAGCACTTTTTAAAGATAAGCTTTATATTATTATTACTCTTGTGCCCAGATTCTGGTGACAGGAAATATTACAAGTGTGGCAGAAAAGAATACTTCACCCTTTGGGCCTTTGAATGCCTGTGCTGCTAATGTTTGGGGTCTGGAGCTCCACTAAAGTAAGACAGCCTGGGAAATCCATTTGGTGCCCAGCTATGAGAAAGCAACTTCTCTATCCACTTATTTTTTCCCCTTCTAATAAAAGATTTGGAAATCCTGGTGACGTAGTGGTTTAGAGCTACAGCTGCTAACCCAAAGATTGGCAGTTCGAATCCACCAGGTCCTCCTTGGAAACCCTACAGGGCAGCTCTACTCTGTCCTATAGGGTTGCTGTGGGTCAGAATCAACTCGACGGCAGTGGGTTTTTAATAAAAGGTTTATCAATTTTTTCCAGATACTGTGGCAACCAAAACCTAGCATAAGATGCAAATAATAAAAAATCAGAATATCATAGTACTCTATTTTTTTAATTGAATTAATTTAAGAAATTTTAAGAGCCTAAATTTTTTTTTTTTTACTAGATCAGTCGGCGATAATTTTGTAAATTTACAGTGAATAAATCATGAGATCTAAAATCTGAAGTCCTAGATTCAAGTTTAACTCAGCCCCTTACTAACTGGGTGACCTCAGGTCTGTCACTTCACCCCCATATCTCAGTGTTTTCATCTGTTAAGTAGTGGTCCCTGCCACCCAGGTTGCTGTGGGGACCGAGCAGAATAATGTATTGGAAAGATTCAATGGCTGACATTCACAGAGTGCCTGTTACCCACCGAGTACCTTAAATACCTGTTGCCATTTAATTTTCACAACAATGCTTCAAAAACAACATTACCTCTGGTTTAAGAATAAGGTCATAGAGGCTTAGAGAGGTTGAGTACATTTTCCAAAATTACAGAGTGACTAAAAGCAGGGGCCAGACCTCTGTACCTTCTGGCTCCTAGGCTGAGGCGTTTCTCCTGGGGGCCCAGGGGAACGTGAGGTGCAGAGAGAGAAAGTGTGGTAGAACTGAGATGCTGAAAGCAGGGGCAGTCAGAGTTCTCAAGGAGGGAGGAGCATGGAACGGGCGGATGCACTGGGGAAGGAGGGTGATATGGGAGTGCCCCTCAGAGAAGGAACTACATGAAGCCAGCAGCAGACATGAGGGTGCATGGGGTGTCTATGAACCAATGAGTGGTCTAATGAAGTCATCCCTACCCACAGGAGGTAGGCAGAGGTCATTATAACAACAATTAACACTTACTGAGATCTCAGATCAGACCATTGTGATCTGTAAGGGTTTCATTGGCTGATTTTCAGAAGTAGATATCCAGGTCTTCCTAGCCTGTCTTAGTCTGAAGTTCCACTGAAACCTGTTCAGGATCATAGCACCACGGCAGACTCCAATGAAAGATGGGCAGTGGCTATGCGCGCGGTGCACTAGTCAGGAATTGAACCTGGTCTCCCACGTGGAAGGCAAAAATTCTGCCATTAAACCACTGATACCCCCAGATAATTCCTTAAGGTGACAATTAAACATTCCTGAAGGATGCCTCAATCATTCTGGTTAATGGATCAATGTTATTTGAAGTCAAATAAACATGATACATAAATGTGACACCAATAAAATGTTTAATATTTCAGAATAAATGGTGACTCCTTGGGAATTCATACATGTAGAAACCAACAATAGGAAAGGCAGACCAGCACTCCTCTTCTTTCCTGAACCAAGCCTGGGGGGGCATGATACCAATGTCTGTGTGTAATCTCACAGAACCAACAAGGTGAGCACGTTCTCACCTGTACTATCTCATTTAATCCTCATAACAGCTCTACAGAGTTGCTGTTATCATCTCCATTTTAAAGATGAAAGAACCAGAGCTCTGCTAGGTTAAGTGAGCAACATTTCCAGAGCTCCCAGGATTTGAGCCCACATCCTTTGATTAAGCTTCTGTGTACTTTCTACCACACTAATGGTTTTCAAACTGATCCATTGTTGTTGTTGTTAGCTGCTGACTGGTCTCCTCCTACTCATGGTGACCTTATGTATAACAGAACAAAATGTTGCCTGACTTGTGCCATCTTCATGATCATTGGTAGGTTTGAGTCCATTGTTGAGGCTATTGTGTCCATCCTTTCATTGAGAGTTTCCTTCATTTTCACTGACCCTCTACTTTTTTTTTTCTACTTAATCAAACAGGATGTCCTTTTCTAGCAATTGTTTTTTCCTGATGACACGTCCAAAATAAGTGAGCCAAAGTCTCACTATCCTTCCTTCTAAGGAGCATTCTGTTTGTATTTCTTCTAAGACTGATCTGTTTGTTCCTTTGGCAGCCCACGATATATTCAATATTCTTCATCAACACCCCAATTCAAATGCATCAATTCATCTTCTGTCTTCCTTTTTCATTGCTCAGCTTTTGTATGCACATGAGGCAATCCAAAAGACCAAGGCTTGGGTCAACCATACCTTAGTTATCAAAATGACATCTTTGCTTTTGAGAACTTTAAAGAAATCTTTTGCAGCAGATTTACCCAGTGCAATACAGCATTTGATTTCTTCTTCCATGGACATCGATCGTTGATATAAGTAGAATGAAATCATTGACATCATCAATTTTTCCTGCATTAGAGAACTTGAACAATAGTCATAATAATGATAATGAGAACAATTATAGTAGCAAACACTGAATATTTACTATGGGTCAGCTGCTCTGTTCAGTGTGTTACTCTCTTTTTTAACCTTCACTGATATCTTGTGAATGATCAAATCACTTAACCAAGGTCACGCTGAAAACGTGGTAGAACTGGGCTGAAGCCCCAGGCATCTGACCCTGGAGACAGCATGCTTACTCACCAGTAACTTTCCTTCTATGAGATGCTACAGGGACCATTTCTGTGGATGGGAAAATAAAGGTGGGCAAGTAGGCAGAGCTCTTCTCAACTCCCCCCCTTCTGCCCTCCTTCCTCCGGTTTCCTTTAACCAGAGCAGGTCCTCTTGCTGCCTTCGGCTCTCAGGAAAGCAATGGCAAAGCTGGTAGGGTGGGGAAGGGGTCAAGGTAGGCTTTTAGTCCTACCCTCTCTGGACTTCAACAATCTCCCACCAAACCACCATTAATAAACATGTCAACTAATTAGAAACTGTATTCTTGCTATGCAAACACAGGTTTAAGGCAAGTCCCCAACCACCTGACTACACTTTCAACCCAGGTAACACTTGGGGTTTCATTTGAAGAAAGAGTTCTGTGGCCAAAAAAAAAGTAATAAAGTTTTCAAACTATTGCAACTGCTGCCTATCAATGGCATTGCTTTTATTACCAAGGGTAGGTGGTCTAGACTCTTGCTTCTCAAGGAAGTGTTCCGTGGACCAATAGTGTTAACACCACCGAGGAGTTTGTTAGACATCCGGAATCTCAGGCTCCACCCCAGACCTAATGAGTCAGAACCTATATTTTAACAAGGTTCCCAAGAAAGTTGTAAGAGAACTAGAATTGCAGGGGTACTGCTCCAGCAGACCACCAAATACAGTGATTTGAGGAATGGTTCAAGACTCCAATTGTGCCACACTATTTTTTGCACTGACTTGGGATCTCTATTCTAATTATATATTTGCCAAAGGCTATGTCTTCAAAAGTTCCTGTGCATTGGCCCATTTACTCTCATCAACATAGTTCGGTTTGTCACAGACTTCTCCTGATACAGAGCTTGTCCCTTAGGAGTGGAGCAGATACCAATTTCTAAGTTTTTCAACAGTGTAGAAATATGTGACGTTTTAATAATCAATGAAGGTGGGAGTTAAGGCATCTTTGTAAGCCTGAAGGTGTCAAATGAAAGATGGTATTTTCATTTCTTCTGTAATGAAACCCGAAGGACTTAAATTCTGTTTGATGCTTACTTCAAACTTTTCAAATGGAATACATTTGCACTCAGATCCAGAGTCCACTGGAGAGAGGACTTAGTCATATTTGATACAAAGGAAGACCTAATCATCCGACCTTGGACAAATTACTTCGACTCTCTGAGTCCAGATTTTTCTTATCCTTAAAATAGAAATTATGATACTACCTACCTCATAGCATTTCAATGGGGGTTGCAAAGCGCTAAGAACACATATAAGTATATATACTGAATACACACACACACGTACACAAGCAGAAAAGAGTTAATGCTTGTTATTTCTGCCTAGTTGCATTCCAGACGTAGAGAGATTATTATTTTCTTCCTTATGCTCTTCTATACTTTCAAGTTTTCTACAAAGATGACTTCTTATGTAGGTAATCAGAAGAAAAAACAACTATCTTAACAAAAAAAATATGTATTACAAATAGCTAACATAAAGCCCTGGCTTCTAGAAGTCTGAAGATGAAGCTGTGAAGCATTAATGGGAAAAGCACAGAAAAGGTAAGTCACAGCCTAGCCATTTGTTGGTCATTAAATTTCGGGCAAGTTTTTTAACCTCTCCAGACCTCATTTTATAATCAGCAAAAGGCATTTTACAATGTTTTATCTATAATTCCACTGGATTTCTAAAAAAATCCAACCTGATAATGTGCATAAAATGAATATTTTCTTTGTATATTTTGTTTGAATATTTGTATATTTTAAAGGGCATGCCTGTTGTTACCATCACTGTTGCTGTTGTTATATTTTTATAATAATTATTATTATTGGTATAGATGTAACCTGGACACTCAGTAACAAAATATATTTAAAATTTTTCTTTATATGAAAGTGGTAATGTAGAGGAGTATCTATTATTTTAGAACTATCATATTGACAATGAAAATAAAGTGGCCACTTTCTATATGTTTGAGTTTTATTGATATTCACTAGCCTGTTTACATAGATCCAGCTGCTTTAAAAGTGCAATTAATCAAACTGAAAATTTGCCCAGGGATCTGGGGAATAAGAAAATATTCTCCTCACATCAATCTTCCTATTTTTAAGATGAAAAACTGTATATCCTTTAGCCAAGACTAGAGGGTCATTCAGTGGAAACACAACTTCTTATTGAGGGTTGTTTTCCCCAAGGCAGTTTTCCTTGGTCCTGACACTTTCTTTGATCTGTCCAAATAAAAAATATTTACCCTTAGCAAGTCTAACCACCTTCAGAAAAACTTGAAACTGGCCGTTTAAAACAATTATGATTTTACTTATATTAAATATTACTAACACATGAACCTGCAGTATAAAGGACTTTGTAACCCTACACTACAAATTAAAACAAAACACACTGTGCAGACTTCATTTATGACCAAAAAATATATATAGTTATAGTGATGGGGTCTTCCCAGTTCAGATGATTCTATAAATGAAAACAAGAGATTTGTCATTAACTGGTATTGATGATACCCATAGTGTCCCTGTGTTTTTCAATTTCATTAACCTTTCAAATGAGGTATTCATAATGTGTTAATGACAACATAGCACAGCATTATGTTATGCAATGTAATTTCATGCATATTATGTATAGCTGATAATATTAGAATTTCTTCTCTTTACAGCTGTTAGAAAACATTATACTTTCCAAGATCATTAGGGATGGTAAATACCAGACACCTAAATCCACGGCTCCAGTAATGGTCCCTCCTTGGTCTTGAATTCAGATCAGGGGATGACTAGACAGTTTCCACTGGCAAAAGGATAAGCTCTCTTTAATGTTTTATACAAGAATTGGAAACTCACAGAGCTGATGAAAAACTTGACAATTTGTTTAATTAAATCCCCTGCCTTCAGATTGGTGGTGATAAGTTATTGTTTAGCAAATAGTCACTCCTCCTCCGCTTGGAATAGAACATACTTCTGTCCCACTGACTATGGGCTTGGCCAATGACTTGTTCTGAACAATGGAATGAGAGCAAACAAAATGGGGGCAAAGAGTTTAAATATGCTTGTGTGACGGGTTTGTCCTTTTGTGCTCCCATGATCCAGTATGAGAAGAACATGGCCCAGGTGGCCACTTCAACTTTAGTGTGAATCCCAAAATAGAAATCCTGGAGCAAACCTGAGCCTTATCTGAGCCTGGAACCAAGTTCAGCCAAGCCTACCTAGTAAGATCAACACAACCTCAGCCAACCCACAGACCCATGACTGAGAAACATACATATTTATGACAAGCCACTGAGACTTTAAAGGTCTTTATAAAGCAGCATTTTTAGGGTAGTAGTGGACTAATATAATGTCAGAACTGTTTATAAACTACAATAGAATCATAGAACCTTCTGCAGTTTGATTTCTGAGGACTACAAAATTTTCAACTTTTTTATTAAAATCTTGGCATTGATACCAAATGATCTTGCTTAATTTTGTGTGTGTGTACTTGAGTTTCTTAGTTAGTCAGTCACTCATTCACACAACAATTTTTTTTTTAAGGCTTTTTTTTTTTAATGTTCCAAACATTGTGTTAACTGCTGGAGATAAAATGGGAATAAAAGAGATAAGGTTTTTAAACTCAAGGAACTCATGTTCTATAAAATAGGTGTAACACCCATCTATCAACCTGATATGGTTGAGAAAATAAAATAAGATTGTATATGTGAAAGTGCTATGTAAAATTTCAAAGCCATGAGCAAACTAATCTTAATTTGAACTTTCAGATTTTCATTAGTTAAAAATCTAACTCAAATTAAAAAAGATTCATGAGTCTGCTTATGATAAGACTCTTACCTCCAACCCTTAAACAGACTTCCTCATCCTTAGCTTACCAAAAAAATGGAAATCTTTATCTGTTTCATCAAATATTATATGTGTTTGGCATTAAATGGTTTTGAATTCTGCAAGTGAAACCTAGGCATCTTCTATTTCATCTCTAAGACTCATGAAAACATGAATGAATTTTTTCCTTCCAATTTCTTCTGATTAATTTCTATTTTTCAAATTTAGCTTTAGCTACTCTTTAGTAATAAGGCTTATAATGGATGCATTGTGATGACAGGATTTTGGTCACTGGTGTCTGTGAAGTGGAAGGCTACCCCTAGTATGGTAGACAACTGACTCTTACAGCAGGAGGGTACCTGAAGTATCACCCAACCCCAACCCTCACCTGCACACAAGGAAACTAAAATACAGGGGTGAAGTGGTGAATTTGGAAAGAGCCAAGACTGACACCCATATCTCTCTACTCACACCATGCTCTTTCTTTAGAAGTTTCAGAAAGTTAAATGATCAATTAATAGTAATAAAATCTACAAACCATTATCTTCCATCTGCAATGCCCAGTCCTGGGTTGGAGAGATACAAATAGTAGATAATTGGCTCCCTATCCAGAAAGAGTTTCCAGAATCTCTAAGTGATAGAATCAGCTCAATCACGCAGTCCTTCTCAAGGTATAATTTTCTCTAAAAATAATCATATGTTTTTTCTCTTTGAATTTTTAAGAGCCAGTAGTAAGAGGCCTCTGCAAGGTTGTTTCTCGCAGTTGGAGTAATTGGATCTGGCATTGATGGACACAGCCCAAATTTGCTTCCTTCATTCATTCTTCTATCATGAGAACACAGAAGCAGCCAGTATCAATGGCACACCCTATATACTTTCACTATCTAATGGCCTTGCTTTCACTCTATACTGGCACACCAGCCTTTCTTTCACTGTAAAAATAAACTAATTAAAGCTACTCTCTCTGGTCCTTCTCATGTATATTCTGATTTTTACAACCCTTTGAAGTGCCTCCTATTATGCTCTTTTTACAGATGAGGAAATGAAGCTGAGCAATTAACTTGCCCAAGGCTCCACAGCTACCAAATATCTGAATCAAAATTCAAATCTAGTTCTGTCTTTACAACATTTTCCCTTCCCGCCAAAGCACACTTCTTAGCCATGGAAAGAGATGAGCAATTTCATGGCAAAGTTTTCTAAAGATGAATCCAGCTGATCTTACTTCTTAAAATCCACAGAAAACCATAACAAAACAAGAAAATTAAAACTGGGATTTTCTTTTGAATTTCACTTGGCTCTATGGTGGTATTACCTACATTGATAAAACTTTTTTACTTGCTTTAACAAGGAAACCAAAAGGTCCTTTGTAATAGTTAAAAATTTCCCAAGGTTTTTTTTACCCAATATTACAGAAATTAAAGCTCCATCCCCAAGTGACCAGAAAATGTATTTCCTACTTTTTTTTTTTTGATTGCCACATTTTAGAAAGAGGCATGAATCTCAGGAAGGTACTAAATGTGAGTTTGACAAGTAACTCCAGTAAGTTTTAAAAAAAATAAACTAATACCTAAAGCACAGATGTTATTATAATTGCCAGTAAACGTATATTCTTTGAGGCTGAGAGAATGGGGTGCCATGCTACATTTGAGGACCATGGACAAGCTCAGCCTGGACAATAATTAAGGGCGAGCATTTAGTAAATAACAGCAAAAGCACTTGGAAGATGAAAGAGCATCGTAAGTCCAACAATTGCCTGAGGCACCTGGTTTTCTGCTTCCTGGTGCTATCTCAGAACGGTAGATGGAACCAACCAACATTCTCCCAAAGAAACCAACAACGGCAGCCGTGACTTTAGACCACCCTTATGCCTCCTTCAGGATGGGAACCTATCTGAGGTGGTGAAAGAAGTCATTTTCTGCATCAACTAAAAAATAAAAAAACATAGAACAGCTTTGCCTCCACTGCTTAATGACATGACAATCTTTCTCTTCACAGGAAGTGCATGGTAGAGTTCAGCTCCACAACAGTCAAATCAAAAACAAAAAAAACAACAGAACATGTTAATTCGATTCACTTAAGGCTGCCTTTCTCACATCTGCTCACACTTGCCAAGGGGCTGTCTAAACACATTGTCCTGCTCTCGGAGACAAGACACATTCTGTGTCATAAAGGGATGCATGACAGGCACAGCTGGTCACACTGCCCGTAGTGCAGGGCTTCAGCTGCCTTCTCAATTTAGGAAGTGAGCACACCACTTCCTGTGTCATGACAGCCAAGTCACCTCGGGTCTCGTGTTCAGTGGAAACGTCTCTCAGAGCTGGGCTATTCTTTTCACACCTTCAAACGAAGCCAAATTTTCTTTGTCAGGTTTATCTCATTGTTTTGCCCCGTAGCAGAACCTCTTGTGCAGGATAACACCTGCCTTGTGGTTGCTTCTTTGCCTGCTTTCAACTCCCACAGTCCCCTTTTAGGTGGAACTCATTTACTGTGAGTTAACATCTGTTCTTTTCACTTTATACTTCAAAGGTCAGCTTTGGAAGCTCAGTGGTGAAAGGACAGGGCAGGTGTTCCTGGGAAAAAAGGAAGAATGACAAAGTTCTTCAGTGTCACACAGCAGAAACAATATGGGCCTTGGCATCAGGCAGTCCTGGATACTACTACCGACTCAAGTCATTTGCCATCTGGGTGACCTTGAGCCTCAGTTTCCTCACTGTTAAATGCAAAACAGCTAAATGAAAGAGCTTGGGCAAAGTTCTGGGTACTTGTAAGTCACTCAATAAACAATAGCATTTATAAAATATTTCAAGAGCAGTCAAGTCAAAGAGTGTAGGCTGTTTTGAAAGGCTGAAAATAATAGCTAACATTTATTGAGTGCTTACTAAGTGCTGGGCTTCAATCTTATTTTCATTTAATATGTTCAGAAATCCTGTAATGTAAATGTTGCCATTATCCACTTTTTCCAGAGGAGGATGCTAAGTTTAAGAGATTTTAAGTGACCTCTGCAAGGACATACAGTAAGCGTTGTGATACAAACCCAGGCAGTCTGACTATAAAGGCCACTGTCTTAAGTGCTCTGCTATACTAACCCTCTCCAGTGAGGCTAGCGAATCTCAGAATTTTCATTTTGAGAACCTGCCCTCCAGTGGCTCAGGTTTTTTTGTTTGTTTCTCCCCTACCAGGGAAGCTGGACTAGAACTTTTTCAAAGCTTCGTGAATGCTGGAACAGAAGCCTGGGAACACCAGTAGGAATGAGGGACGTGTCTGCAGACTGAGAAATCCCAGACAGCGAACAGCCATTTGAGACTTGACTTAGCTCAGATTCCCTAGAAAACAGAGACTGAGGCAAGTCTTAAATACTAATGGCTTATTGGAAGATACAATCTCAGGGCAGGGGTGATGAGGGGAAAGAGGGAAGTAAGAAAAGGAATAGAAAGCAAATACGAGGTTGGATGTTACCAACCTGGCCATTTCTTCATAGGCCAAGAGACACTAAGTGTCCCCTTGGCATGTGGGTTATCTTGAAACAGACTGCACAGAAAACCTGTCCCTTGGATTGGTCCACCCAAGGGTGCAATGGGGAGGAATTTCTCTCCCAGCTTTCTTCTGTCACCTGTCTCCCATTAGTCAAAACCACCCCACAAAGGCTGAACACCCCCCACGTCCCAACTGTGTCACCTGGCTTCTTCAGGAAGCCAACAGAGAAATCAGGTCCTACTCTAAACATTTCTTCCTGGTCTAGAAGTGTCAGGTGCCAGAGCCTTTGTGGCCTGGTGTAGCTCTGGACAGGAGTGTGATAGAGGCCATGTGGGAGCCTGCACCCACCCTGCGGGAGGCGAAGAGGTGTGGTAACAGAGCAGCTGCCAGGGTCCTTCATGAGTAAGCACCAAAGGGTCGAGAAAAAAAGTGAGGCTGAGAGACAAGAAGGCACTGAAAACTGCGTGATACAGGACTCCAGAGTCCCTCTGAGAAGCCACAAGCCAGGTGCAGGAGACTGTGCCGAGATGCAGTCTTGGGTTAATTCACAGGTCTGGCAGGGAGATTAATCCATGATGTCTAGAGCCATCAGTGTTATGGGGAGTCAGACCATCTTGAGCAGCATAGTCTACTCTTCAAGCTTCTTGAGATTGGGAAGACCCCATACCCCAACTAGCATCCTGAGCTGGAATCATCCTAACCACCAGCCTGGGGAAAGTCATAGTTTCAGGGCACTCTTCTTGAGACAATGGGAAGCCATTGATTTGATACCTGTTCAAGATCTGTTTGCCTCCTCTTAGTTGCATGCTCTTGGATAAGAATTTTAACCATGTCTGTGAAAAGACAGTTGTAGCCCTACCAGACTCTCAGAGGTAGCTTCCTGAGCTTCAGTCTTCTCATCTGTAAAATGCAGATGATCATCCAGGCTGATCTGACTCACGGGGTTGTTGTGAGGATCAAAGGAGGGTGATGTTGGAGAAAGTAATTTTCAGACTGAAACTCCTACAGCCCCTGCAGGGATTATTATAAGTACACATGAAAGTAAGCACAGGCCTTCAAGGCAAGGGACCAGAAAGATGTTTTCATTACTGTAGCTTAAATCTTTGCCCAATACTTCATCTCTGAGGGACACAGAGACCAGGCTTGCATCCCCTCCCCTTCTGTGGAGCTTCCCTTAAGATCATATTATTTACCAAAGCCCATAAGGGGAGGAGTTATTCCCTGAACTAGTACAACCTTTCAACTGGGGTGAGAGGAGTCCCTGCCATGGGTCCTAAACATTAGAAGGTCCCACTCTGGCCGTCTTCCACTGCACCTCTCTCCTTTGGCCCAAGGGGATGTGTCCTCCCAAAATGCGTGGCTCCTTCTACACCATGCTCTGAGGAGCTCTGGTGGCGCAAGTGGTTTGAGATAAGCTGTTAACTGAAAAGTTGGCAGTTTGAACCCCCCCAGCCACTCTGCAGAAGAAAAGTCCTGACCATCTGCTTCCATAAGGATTGTTGTTGTTGTTAGTTATGCCAAGTCGAGTCCAACTCATGGCTGCTACATGTGTGCAGAATAGAACTATTCCATAGGGTTTTCAAGGCTTTAGTCTTTCGAAAGTAAATCACCAGCCCTGTCTTCCAAGTTGTCTCTGGGTGCGTTTGAATTGCCAACCTTTTGGCTAGTGATTGAGCACTTAACTCCTTGTGCCAACAAGAAAACCCTATGAAGCAGCTCTACTTTGTAACACATGAGGTTGCAATGAGTCAGGGGTGGACTTAAGAACAATAGTATACCATGATATGGGTACCCAGGATCCGAGAATTATTGTCCAGATATGGCCACACCTACTTCCAAGGTCTATTTGCCGCTTTCTCAAGTCTGTGTTCAGTAAGCCAGCTGCAAGCACACACTCTGAAGGCTGAGGAGACTGAGTTTGTTGAGTGTCTGCTCTGTGCCCTTTGCAGGTGGTTAGAATGGAGCATGGATGCATGCATGGGCTGGGGTGTCTAGCCATATGGGTGTGAGGCCATTTGTAGGGCAAAAGGAAGCCCAGCATGGGACAAGAGGAGATATGGGAGGAGAAGGGGGAAGGCTGAGGGGGAAGGCTAGAAGCAGCTCTCCCACTGCTGCCATATTCTGGTGCTAAGTCTCAAAGAGTCTGAAGACTGAATTTGAACCTGGCCTTCAAGGTAGAGGTAGGAGGTGAGAAATGATTTTATTCAATAATTTGTAACCTTAGTTTATAATTTTTGAAGACTTGGGTATTTAAGACCAAAAGGTCCCCATTCGAATTCTTGTGTCTGGAATCTGCAAGTGTTGAGGGCCTCGGTCTCCTTTGACTCAACTTCTTTCTGGCACCATCTGCCCTCTGCTGCAGCAGATCCCTGATAGCTCCACTCACCGGCAGGAACAAGAGACTGAGGGCAGGTGGACAGCAGCTGTATAACGGACAGGACATCCTTCGGGAAGGCCATGTTCCAAAGCTGCTGTTGTGGTTGTTGTGTGCCGTCAAGTCCAACTCAATCCATAGCGTCCCCATGTGACAGAGTAGAACTGCCCCATAGGGTTTCCTAGGCTGTACTCTTTATTGATGCAGATTACCAGGTCTTTCTCCCGTGGAGCTGTTGGGTGGGTTCAAAGTGCCGATCATTCAATTAACAGTCAAACACTTACTGTTGTACCACCTGGGCTCCTTGATCCAAAATAGACCATGGTGTTCCTTCACTCAATCACTCATTTATTCAAAAAATGTTTGTTGAGTATCTTCTCTGGGCCAGGCACTGTTCCAGGCTCTGGAGATATAGCAATGAACAGAATGGGCAGAATGCTCTGCCTCATGGAGCTTACATTCTAGTAGAAGAAGACATACAATATGCTAATCGCCACATAAAATACACTGAGTGACAGTAGCAGCAACCTCCAGCACCACCAGTGACCGAGCTCCAACTATGTTCTGGGCACTACTAAGGTCCTGGCCTGTATTATTTCATGAAAGCATGTAATAAAGTCCTACCGAGGCTCAGAGAGGTTAAGTAACACACACATGGCCCCTTGACTAGTAAGTGATAGAGCTGGGATTCCTGCCCAGATGGGTTCAGTGCCAAAGCCCACACTCTTTCTATGCAGGACCAGGTCCCTCAAGTGTCAGGGATTAGTATTAATTTTAATAAGAATATTAATTAGCTAATCTTGGCTACTTCCTCTGGTACAATATTAGGACCACGCACCAGATGAGAAAGAAAATTGATTGAATACCACCCGCAGAGACAAACTGACATCATGATTAACAATGGTGGATTTCCCCCCCACCCCCCAAACACTAATAAACAGGAAAAGAGTCCTGGTTTCAAAAACCAACCAATTTTCCTGCTATTGCCGTATCTAGGTTGTGTATCAAAGAAAACAAAAATAATTCTGGGCACAGAAGAGAGATGGAATATTTTCTGCACTCAACATTGGGCCAGTTTGGCTTATTACCAGACATAAAGAATTCTGGTGTCCCTTTTTAAATAAAAATAAAAAAAAATAAAGCCGTTCAACCCCCAGACTGAGTGCCAACAAAAGTCACAAAGCAGTGGGGAGTAGGTGGATGGTGTGAAAACGTTTCGCAATTGCAAACAGCAGCCCGGTTGTGAAGCAAACAGCTGTGAGGAAAACACAGGTGTGCTAACACGCCTACCGGCTATTCCCATCCCTCCCTCCCACTGCCCCAGTGTGCTGGCCAGCATTATGGGGCTGCAGCTGACCACAGAGAGCCTCAGAGAAGGAAGGCAGGAGGGGGGGCCGTTGCCAAGCAAATGTCTGTGGAAGGGTCACGTCCCTGCTCCCACCCACACCAGCACAGTGCTCCTGTACAACCCACGCCATTTGCTCCTAGACCAGGGGGCCAGGGGTCAAAGGCTCTGCTGCTTTGCTGGTTCCTGTTGCCAGAAATAGTAACAAGGAATTTAATAAGAATACGAAAAAATACCAAATGGAGGACTCGCACTGGGTACCGCTTTGCAAGGGATTAAGGGGATAAAAAAAAAAGTTCAAATCCTCCGTTTGGCTTTGTGGCCTGGGTATGCCAATCTCTCCTGGCCTCAAGTTCCTCACTGTAAAATAAAAATAAAATTTATTTATTTTTCTGTAGCTTAGAAGAATTCTATATAATGTACATAAAGGCCCTGACATAGGAGCAGAAGTGTTCGTTGCTGTGTTCTATAATAATCCTAAACCCAGTGTGCTGCAGATGGTTAACCTGCACAGCTGCTAAACAAAAGGTTAGCAGTTCGAGTCCCCCCAGAGGTGCCTTGGGAGAAAAGCCAGCCATGGAAAAGCCAGCCATTGAAAACCCTGACACGCACGGGGTCCCTGTGAGCTGGAACCAACTGGACAGCAACTGACTTTTTTATAACAATTCCAGCAGTGATCCTAGAGCAAGTTTCTAGAAGAACTTAAAGAAATGCAAGATATAAACCTCTCTCATTATGCTAAAAGAGAAGCCGGTGACCTAGTTTCCCACCTCATACAACCACTCCCAACTCCCACAAAAGAAAACTTTCGGTAACCTTTCATATTCTTTATCTTTGAGGAGTATGAATTCTTTCCAAGTAAACTTCAGAACAGCCACAGGAAATAGAAAGAGCTGATAGAAAGTAATTGGCATTCTTATGGCCATCTTTTGCTGTATGGTTAACACCATAACTGTATTAAATGATTTAAATAAAAAAGATAACAAACTGCCATTCTTTAATGTTTTCATTGCTGTTAGATTTGCATGGCCTACAGAGGACAAGCCCATTCTTCGCTCTAATGCAAAGTTTCTAAAGCCAGCATCTCTGGGGATCCAGATGGATCCAGGAGCTCGGGAGGCTCCTGGAGTGGTGTGTACACATGCTCCTTTTCCTGGAGGGAGAATCTACAGCTCTTATTCACATCTCAAAAAGGCTAAAAGCCACCGATGCAGATCACGCACTCCAGCGCCAACTGGGAATGAAACTCCTGTATGTTGAAGACGAACCAGATATTATCAGTTCTCTCCTTTAAAAATCGACCAGGGAGGACTAAACATATTGATGCCTATTTCCAGTTCCCTGTTTGCCTTCCCTCTCTGCCTATTTCATCTACTCAAATGCACTATTTTCTCAAGGGATTCTTTTCCTGAAAATAAAAGCTAGGATGGAACATAAGACAAGGTGGCAGGAACGTGAATTTGGACGCCTAGCCTCCTAGAACGTGAGAGTATAAATTTCTGTTTGTTAAAGCCATCCACTTGTGGTATTACTATTATAGCAGCACTAGATGACTACGACACAAGGGAAACCCTCACTGAGATGGATTGACACATTAGCCTATACGCTGGAGTCATACACACCAACGATTATGAAGATGGCACAGAACTGGACAACATTTCATTCTGTTATACGTTAAGGTCATGTAAGTTGAAGCTGACTTGAGGGCAACTGAAAACAACAGCAACTAGGTGAGTACTGGCCATGAGAGATAAAACAATGAGAGGCCTGGACTGCCTCTGCTCCTGCTCACAGAAGACTGGGCGAAGGTCGCTTCAAGCTCTCTTGTGTGGCCTTTGAGCACTTAGTTCCCTGCGGGTTTTAGAATTAGATACAGTGATACTTACATCGCTGAAAGAAAACAAGAGCTGCTAGTTGAATGAATGAAGTAAAGCATTACAGTTTTACTTCAATTCTGAAAACCCACTCTCTTTGCAAGTTATCTGTGCCCTTTTGGTAAGTAGGGAGCCCTGGCAGCGCAGCAGTTAAGAGCTATGGCTCCTGACTAAAAGGTTGGCAGTTGGAATCCACCAACTGCACCTTAGAAACCCTACGGGACAGATCTATTCTGCCCTATAGGGTCACTGTGAGTTGGAATTGACTCCACAGCAATGGGTTTTTTTGTCTGTTTCTTGATAAGTAGAGGGTGTATTGGTAGTTGTTCCAGTCTCCAACCACAGGCCACTTAGGAGCACTCACCTGAGGACCATACTCTTTCTCCAGACAGTGTTCAGGGACACAGGTGCTAACTACCTGAGGCGTCTCTTTCTAAAAAAAAAAAAAAAAAAATTGTATCTCTTTCTAGAATACATTTATTTGTTTATTTGCCCATCTGATTTCTCCATAGTCAGATGCTCTGGACTTCTGAGGATCCTTACTTTGTCACTTTATTACCAGCTGGCTATATCTAAATTAGTTAACCTCTCTTAACCTTGGTTGCCCTGTCTGCAAAAACAAGGATATTTCTATATTCCTCAGAGGGTTGTTGTGAGGATTCAATGAGATCATGCTATTAAGCACATAACACCGTGTCTGGCACAGAACAGGTATTAGGTAAGCAGAATGATTTCAATGGCGTCCTTGATCTGGCATCTGGCTGGAGGACATCCAGGTATTACCATTCTACACTTCACCAAGGCTCACT
Organism: Elephas maximus indicus; assembly: GCF_024166365.1. Classification (NCBI taxonomy): domain Eukaryota; kingdom Metazoa; phylum Chordata; class Mammalia; order Proboscidea; family Elephantidae; genus Elephas; species Elephas maximus. Next base: position 17,534,862 of record NC_064830.1, read on the forward strand.
GATCCAAAGTAAGTGAGCACCAAAGTAAACAAAGGGAGGCGAGTGAGTATACTCCAGGCAATAGCGCAAAGCTACTTGCTTGCGGCAATGAAGCTGTAATAAATGCCCCAGACAGCCAATGCCTTTGGCTAGGAGACAGGCGGGCCTTGGAATCAGGGAATCATCTGGGTAGTCCATAAATGATGCATTAAAAGCAGAGCTAGCTGCAAGCCATGGAGATAGAGGCCCTGGTAACCTCTGTACAGAGAGGCTGCACCAGAAAGCTGTCCCAGTTGTGCAGGTGCATCCCCCCCGCCCCCACATACACACACACACACTCACCCAGGACCGTGTACCCAGGAGCAGGGCTGCCCATGTGCCATCCACAGCTATCTGGTTTACACAACAAGGGAATGTTTTTCAACCTTTAGTTAATTATTTAAAAAAAAAAGGCCAAGAGATTCCCCAATGAGAGTACACTCTCTTTTTTCTACTTTTGGAGGGTGTGAGAAAGGAAAGGAAAATTCCATCTGTAACTCCTACAATTGAGTCCTGTGAGATGGTCCCTGCCTGTTGATAAGAGTAAGTCCCCAGAGCCTGGCATGGGGTTGGCACAGGAGGTCAAATGTGAGCTTTCTGGGACAAGTTTTCTTACACATTGGTGATCATCAAAAGTAGTGTTCTTTCTATCAATTAAAAACAAAACAAAAATCATATGTTTGAAGGTGGGAAAATGACTCGCCCAAACTTTTCCTGAGAACCTTCCTCCTTTTCTCTCCATCCAATCCATCATGGCGGAACTGTAATTTTCTTTGGTAAACTTAATCCCACAGATGAGGAGTGGGGGAAGTCTAGTACATGCTGGAGAGAGAGGGATCCTGAAAAGAAGAAAATATCCTGGCTTAAATACTGTAGACACCCAACGAACTTTGAAAACATTGCCTCCAGACCCTGCCTGTAAGGCCACTGAGCAGGGGCTAGGTGATCCTTCACAGCACTTTGTAAAGAGTGTGAACTTTGCACGCAGACAGCTGAGGTGGAATCCACCACTGCGCTAGCTGTCATTTAACGTCTCGTGCCTCAGTTTTGGAGGGTAATAATATCTACTCAAGTGTTGTCATGAGAATTAAACGCATTAATATCGATAGCATGCTTTATGCGAGGTTGGCACATAGCAAGCACTGTGTGGTTTATTACAATTTCTATGCTAGTTTCACAGTAAAATGTGGGCATATTAACTAAATGTTCCTAAGACATAAGGGCAAACTGCAGAAACTCATACTGTAGTCAATTACTATATAACAAGGAATGGAACCTCCCCCACCAAAAAAAAAACCATTGTCATTAAGTTGATTCCAACTCCTAAGGACCCAACAGGACAGAGTAGAACTGCCCCATAGAGTTTCCAAAGCTGAAAATCTTTAGGGAAGCAGGCTGCCACATCTTCCTCCTGCAGCACTGTTGGTGGGTTCAAACCACCAACCTTTCAGTTAGCTGAGCCCTTTAATCACTGTGTCACCAGGGCCCCTGTTAGGGAGAGGGCAGGAGGTGTAAATTACTATAAGTAGTGTATTTATCAGACAAGAATCCTACCTGAGAAGGGATGCTGTGATAGTAAGAAGGGGAAATTAGCCCAAAGAACACATCTGTTTCTGTGCTCAGTTCTTCGTATAACCTATTTTTGATAAAATGATATCACTCAGCAAATAGCCAAACAAATATTAAAATCCTAGAAGTTATTTGGAAAATCCAGTGTAAACTAACAGAAGATAAAATTTCCCATGGGGTAATGCAATGGGAAGTTTCAATTGGTCTTGAATTTCCTCATAAAATTTCTGAAAATTATCTTTTATTCCCATTCTCCTTTGCTACCAACTTAAAAGAAAAGGAAATCGGGTCATGCATTCAACAGAAAAATAAAGAGCCTGCAAAACAAGCCAAGGGAAAAAAGAGAAGTTCAAGTTTTTTGACAGCATGTATCGTATCTCAAACCCAAAATGGTAAAAAGAGGAAAAAAAAAAAAAAAAAAACCAGAAAGCTCAGTGTAAGGAGGCAATAATTTTGAGGGGCCCAAAACTGGAACACATTGTTCCAAAGAGGAGCAGAGTCTAGAAAAGCAATTACCTACAAATGCAAGACCGCAGAACCCAAAATACGGTCAGAGCTCTGTCTACAATTTTAGTTCCAGGCAGAGGGGGGCTTGAGATGGTTATCTCTTTGGAGTGTGGTCAGTGGTCAGCATCACCAGGCTACAAACACACTGCTCTAGGGACTGCCAACCCTAAGGCCACCACCACGAAGAAACCCCAAGAACACTCAGCCTGCCGTACAAGTAGAAATGCAGAAACCGCCGTTACTATCATATGAATCACCAGCGTCACCACCACAACTGCCGTGCACACTCAACCGGAAAGACTGAGCACTCATCCGCCCAGCTTTGGTTACTGAAAACAATCCTACAAAGTTGTGCAGAAATTTTTTCAATAATTTTCCAAAAAGTAGAAGGCCAAATGCAGGTGCAATCATGTAAATCAACTCGTAGTCAGCATCTTGAAGTCCAGAACCATGGAGTACCCATTGCTTTGTACACAGAACATAGTTGAGTGTCTTACACAAACTGGGTGCCCAGTTAGACTTTGTGAAATAGTTCAATGAATGAATGAGAGGAAAGAATTCCCATTGCTCCTATCCAACTAGGCTTAAACCCGAGTGAATAGAGCAGCAGTTCTCAAATTTTGTGATCTCAGGAATCCTTTGTACTCAGAAAAATTGACTATCCCAAAAAGCTTTTACTTATGTGGGATATATATACATATATGTATATATGTATACATACATATACACCATATTGGAAATCCTGGTGGCATAGTGGTTAAGAGTTCGGCTACTAACCAAAAGTTCGGCAGTTCAAATCCACCAGGCTCTCCTTAGGAACCCTACGAAGCAGTTCAACTCTGTCCTATAGCATCACTATGAGTCAGAATTGACTCGATGGCAACAGATTTGGTTTGGTTTTTGGGTATACCATATTAGAAATTCAAACAGAAATTTTTAAAACAAGAATACACAGGCACACATCCCATTAGCCATCAGAGTAATGGCATAGGCCAGATAGCCTCCAAGAATCTTGGCTGTATGCTCCTGAGAGAATGAAAATGGCAAATAACATCTTAATTTTATTAAGAAAATGGTTTTGGCCTGAAAGGGCTTCCATGACCTCCAGGGGTCCCTGAACTATACTGAAAACCCCTGGAATAAATCACTTCTTAGAAGGTCGGGAGTTGAAGAGGATGGAATTAAGAACTTGATCTTCCTGCCAAATCTAACATTTGTATTCTTTGAACAGATATTAGCCTTATACCATGGGACCACAGCATTTGTCTGTCAGTTTGTCATACTGTGGTGGCTAGTGTGTTGCTATGATGCTGGAAGCTATGCCACTGGCATCTCATATACCCACAGGCTCACTCATGGTGGACATGTTTCGGTGGAGCTTCCAGACTAACACAAACTGGGAAGAAGAACTTAGTGATCTATTCTGGAAAATTAGCCATTGAAAGCCTTATGGATAAGAAGAGAACATTGTCCAATATAGTGCTAGAAGATGACCCTCTCAGGCTGGAAGGCACTCAAAATATGACTGGGGAAGAGCTACCTCCTCAGAGTAAGGTCAACCTTTGTGACCTAGATGTAGTAAAGCCTTCTGGACCTTCATTTGCTGATATGACACAACTCAAAATGAGAAGCAGCAGCTGTAAATATTCATTAATAATTGGAACATGGAATGTATGAAGTATGAATCAAGGAAAATTGGAAGTTATAAAAAATGAGACAGACCACTTGAAGAGCCATTCTGATCCAACAATCACGTGGTTTACTATGCTGGAAACGACAAACTGAAGAGGAACAGCATTGCATTCAGTGTCAAAAAAAAAAATTTCAAGATCTACCTGGAAGTACAATGCTGTCAATGATAGATTAATATCCATATGCCTACAAGGAAGACCAGTTAATGTGACTATTGTTCAAATTTACGCACCAACTGTGAATGCCAAAGATGAAACTAAAGATTTTCATGAACTGCTGCAGTCTGAAATTAATGAAACTTGCAATCGAGATGCATTGATAATTACTGGTGATTGGAATGCAAACGTTGAAAACAAAGAAGGATCAGTATTGGAAAATATGGCCTTGGTGATAGAAATAGCACTGGAGATCACATGATAGAATTCTGCAAGACCGAAGACTTATTCATAGGAAATATTCTTTTTTCGACAACACAAATGACAACCATCCACACGGACCATGCCAGATGGTTTACATAGGAAACAAATAGACTGCATCTGTGGTAAGAAACTAGGAAGAAGTTCAATATTATTAGTTAAGACAAAGCCAGGGGCCACCTGCTGAACAGACCATCAATTGATCATATGCAAATTCAAGTTAAAACTGAAGTAAAGCAAGTCCTAGATAGCCAAGGTACAACCTTGAATACATCCCACCTGAATTTAGACATCATCACAAGAATAGATTTTATACATTGAACACTAATGTCTGAAGACCAGAGGAGTTGTGGGATGACATCAGGGACATCATACATGAAGAAAGTAAAAGGTCGTTAAAAAGACAATAAAGAAAACACCAAAAGGGGTGTCAGAAGAGACTGAAACTTGCCCTTGAGCACAGAATAGCTAAAGTGAACAGAAGAAATGATGGAGTTCAAGAGTTGAACAGCAGATTTCAAAGGGCAACTCAAGAAGACAAGGTAAAGTATTGAAATGTACAAAGACCTAGAGCTAGAAAACCAAAAGGGAAAAACATGCTTAGCAATTCTCAGGCTGAAAGAACCGAAGAAGAAATCCAAGCCTTGAGTTGCAATACTGAAGGATTCTACGGCCAAAAAATTAAAAGGCACAGAAAGCATAAAAGAAGATGGAAGGAATATATCACTGTACCAAAAAGAATTGGTCAATATTCAATCATTTCAGGAGGTACCATGATCAAGAACAACTGGTACTGAAGGAAAAAGTACAAGCCATGGTAAAGGCATTGGCAAAAAACGAGGCTCCAGGAACTGATGGAATACGAGCTGAGATGCTTCAACAAACAGATACAATGTTGGAAGCACTTACTAGTGTATATCAAGAAATCTGGACGATAGCTACCTGGCCAAAACAGGAAGAGATCCATATTTATGGCCATTTCAAAGAAAGGCAATCAATAGAATGTGAAAATTATCTAACAATATCATCAATTTCATATGCTAGCAAAAGTTTGCTGAAGATAATCCAAAAATGGCTGCAGCTGTGTATCAACAGGTACTGCCAGAAGTTCAAGCCAGATTCAAAAAAGTAACCAGGAATGAGGGATATCATTGCTGATATCAGGTGGATCTTGACCAAAAACAGAGAATACCAGAAAGATGTATACCTGTGTTTTATCTATTATTGGGAAGGCATCCAACTGTGTGGACCACAACAAATTATGGGCTATATGAAGAGTAAGGCATAAGGATTGGAGGAAGACTTATTATCAACCTGAGATATACAGAGATAAGACCTTGCTTGCTGAAGGTGACAAGATTTGAAACACTGATGAAGGTAAAAAAAAAAAAAAATACAGCCTTCGGTACGGGTTACACCTCAACGTAAAGAAAACAGAAATCCTCACAACTGGACCATGAAACAACATCATGATAAATGGTGAAGAAATAAATTGAAGTCATCAAGGATTTCATTTATCTTGAATAAAAATCAATGCTTATGGGAGCAGCAGTAAAGAAATCAAATGACATATTGCATTGAGCAAATCTTCAGCAAAAGAACTCTTTAAAGTGTTAAAAAGCAGAGAGGACTAAGGTGTGTCTGGCCCAAGCCATGTTCTTTTCTGTAGCCTAATATGCATATGAAAGCTGGACAATGAAAAAGGAAGACCAAGGAAGAATTGACACATTCAAATTGTGGCATTGGCAAAGAACATTGAATAGACTGTGGACTGTGAAAAGAATGAAAAAATCAGTCTTGGAAGAAGTACAGCCAGAATGCTCCTTAGAAGCAAAGATAGTGAAACTTCATCTCACTTATTTTGGACATGTTATCAGGAGGAACCAGTCACTAGAGAAAGACATTATGCCTAAAAAGTATGAAAAGAAAAAGAAGGAGACCCTCAACAAGATGGGCTGACGAGGTGGCTCTAACAATGGGCTCAAACATAGCAACAATTGTGAAGATGGCACAGGACCGGGCAATGTTTCACCATTCTGTTATACATAAAGTTGCTATGAGTTGGATTCGACTTGATGGCACCTAACAACAACAACAACCATGAGACCAGGAAAGGGGACAAGAGAGTTTACTAGTGTAGACATTAAGCTGCTAGGAGCTCAAAGTAAAAGGTTCAACCGTAAGTGAGCTTCTGATGGGTAAAATGTTCACTGAGTCAAAGAGAAACTACAGCTGTGAAAAGTGCAGGAGAATAACTGGAAAAAAGCTGTATAGTACAGACATGCCATCGGCCTCCAAGGGTTAATGGCTTAGATGCACGCTTACAAATAAAACAATACCCCATCAAAGCACAATCACTTTTGAGAATTCAGCAGCCCTAGCACAGAGCATGACATTGTGCTAAACATTTCACATATGTTACCTGATTCATTCTCATAAGAGCACTGCAAGGTAAATTAGAGTCAGAAAAAAATAGGTTAACCAAGGTTAAGTGCCTAGTATGGTTTGGAAAGAAATTTCAGCGTGGTCCTTTATAGTTCCAAAACCCACGCTTTTCCACTATCTTTCTAAAATAATTTCTTTATCTGGGATCAAAGTCTGGTTGGTGATACTCAGAGGTGGTCAACGTACTAACTTTCTCACCAGGTTCTACTCTAATGAACTATGGTATTTCTTTGGTGACAAAGATTTTATAAAGTGTGAACAGAGAGTGGTCACTCAATGTTTTGAAATCAGAAACTGTATTTTTTAAATTTCAGAAATATAACGAAGTGGTAGAGCTATTTCCCGATAAATGTGCACCATTGAACAGGGGTGACCTCCTCTAGGGCTGGAATCATTACTTCCTCCTTCATATGTCCCCACCGTTTCAATACACATTTGACCACATGTGCTACTTGCCAGTTTAGACCTTCATTATAAACTGGCAAGACATATGCTATTTGGGGGTATATACATGGGGAGCCCTGCTGGCGCAGTGGTTAAGAGCTCGGCTGCTAACCAAAAGGTCAGCAGTTCAAGTTCACCAGCTGCTCCTTGGAAACCCTATAGGGCAGTTCTACTCTGTCCTATATGGTTGTTATGAGTTGGAATTGACTCGACAGCAATGTTTTTTCTTTTTTTTTTTTTTAGATTTTTTATGGGGAGATTAGTTTTGATAGAGAGAAAAAAAAGGCACTCGCACAATCCTAAAAAAAAGCAGAAAAAAGTGATTGCTTCACCATAACTCCTAAGACAGAAGATTCCCTGCAGAATAACCCACCAGGACATCAGCAAGTTTTCACAGGGCTACAGAGTCCATCAACACGTTGTCAGATAAGCTCTTGTGTATCAGATGCTGTCAGAGCAGAAATTGAACTTGGGACGAGGTGATGGAGTAGGACTGAGTGACTCTAACACAAAAGGAGAGAAAAGACAGAGCAAATAGAAGAGCACAATCTTGTCATATTATAAATAAGCTACTTATTCATAATTGTGAGCTAATGTGGATAAGTATTAGCTATGAGGAATGAGAAGAAAGAGAAAATTGGGACTTCCAAATAAGCACTCAACAAGCATTTCCTGAATACTTGCAAGACTAGGAAGAAAATAAGCTGAGCCTTAAAAGAAGAGAGAGAGAGAGACTCAGGTCTAAAAAATGCCATCAGCCTCCATTTCCCGACATTGATCAATCACGCTCCTCCTTGCTATCAGGCTCCTTATTTCATTGTCATCATTCTTGCTTTTTTCTTTCCCTTTGATTCAGAGATTAGCTGAGAATATGAATATATATGTTCTCCACTTCCTGCTCACACCCTATTATCCAAATTCCTTCAAGGTCTCGCCATGAGACATAAGGCAACTTCTGTAAAGACGGATGCCTTTTTCTCAGCTGACCCTTCTGTAACCATTTCCTCTTGTAATTTAGGGATGGTGTAAGTGCTTTCATTCATTGAACAAGTGTTTATTTTTGTTATAGGTACTGAGGATTTGGATTTGAGCAAGGCAGAAAAGGACCTTGCCTTCATGGAGCTTGCATTCTAGGTGAAAGAGACAGGTAATAACCAAGGAAACAAAACATTAAGATAATTTCAGATAGTGGCAAGTGCCCTGAAGAAAATTACACAGGATAATGAGTTAGACTAGAGTCACATCAGATAGGATGATCTAGAACCAGAATCCACCACTCGTTTGTTAGTTTGAATATTGAAGAATATTGAATATACTGTGGACTGCCAGAAGAACGAACAAATCTGTCTTGGCAGAAGTACAGCCAGAACATTCCTTAGAAGCAAGGGTGGTGAGACTTCATCTCAGGTACTTTGGGCGTGTTATCAGGAGGGACCAGTCCCTGGAGAAGGACATTATGCTTGGTAAAGTAGAGGGTCATCAAAAGAGAGGAAGACCCTATCCTTAACAAGATGGATTGATACTGTGGCTACAACAATGGGCTCAAACAACAGTGGGCTCAAGCATAACAGTAATTGTGAAGATGGCACAAGATTGAGCCATGTTTCATTCTGTTGCACATAGGGTCACTATGAGTCAGAAGTGACTCGAAGGCACCTAACAACAACAGAACTAGAATAGTGAGAAAGAATAGGCTATGTGACAATTTGGGGTAAGAATGTTCTAGAAGGAATGGAAAATACAGAAACCTTGGAGCAGGAACACACTTGGCAGTTCGAAAAAGTAAAAGAAGCCCAAAATGGCTGAAGTGCAACAAAATAGGAGATGAGAGAGAAGACATAGGTAGAGATCTTATCACGAAGGGCCTTCTATAGGTCACAGTAAGGAAACTGGAGCTTACATGAAGGGCAGTAGAAGATCACGGGAATATTTTAAAGTATAATTTGCCTCTCAGAAAGGTTTGCTTAATATTCAACCTGGCCCCAAATTCTGCCTAAAGTAGCATTATTGCCACACCAGCTACATGGAGATACAGGACAGGCCGTTAGGACATTTATTAGAAATTGCCTTTAATAGATTTCTGATTCTATCACAAAAAAAAAAAAAACATAGCTCTAGGCTCAGACTTGGCTTGGCATATATTAAAAATCTGTTTGGAAGCAAACTGTTTTTAAAGTACCTTTGGTTTTAATCAGTTTAGCATTTTAATTTCAAGAAAGGATAAGAAATCTTAGTAAGAAGCATTTTCCATTTGGGTGTTTAAGTCTGCACCGTAATGTTACATTAAAATAGTTTCTGGTGTGTTAATTAATAATTATCTTAGGAATATTGCAAATGTGAAAGGCCACTGTGACTCACCGAGCTTCATTTTAGCTCATTCCATTTTAAAATTCTATCAATCCTTGTTACAAATGACAGGATCATTTAATTTCCTAATTGAGACATTTTTATTATGCATAAGGCCTTTCATCTAAGTAAATTTATTGGATATGACAGGCCCTAAAACTCGTTTTTATTTTTCAAAATGCATTTTGTCAAATATCTTCCCTATATCTAATTTGATCTATGTTTAGGTTCCGAATAAATCTGACCATCCCACCCTACGTCTCCTCCCAAGGGCCCGACAACAAACACTTAGTTTAGGCCAAGCTCAAGGGGATGAGAGCAGGAGCTAGCAAGCATTCAGTCTAGGGTGGGTATACAAGCATTGTAATTACAAACCAAAGCAGCCACTTGATGTTTGCTTTTGTGCACAGAAATGGCCCTTGCTGTTTTTAATTTGGAGTCCCTGGGTGGTGCAAATAATTGATGCACCCAACTGCTAACCGAAAGTTTGGAGATTCAAGTTACCTTGTGTCACGGATTGAGTTGTGTCCCCCAAAATATGTATCAACTTGTTTAGGCCATGATTCCCAGTATTCTGTGATTGTCTACCATTTTGTCACCTGATGTGATTTTCCCCTTTGTTGTAATCCCATCTCTATGATGTTAAGGAGATGGATTTCCGGCAGTTATGTTGATGAGATCTACAAAATTGGGTTGTGTCTTAAGCCAATTTCTTTTGAGATATAAAAGAGAGAGGTGAGTGGAGAGACAAAGGGACCTCATACCACCAAGAAAGCAGCGCCGGGAGCAGAGTGTGTCCTCTGGACCTGAGGTTCCTGTGCTGAGATGCTCCCAGATCAAGGGAAGACTGATGACAAAGACTTTTCTCCAGAGCCAACAGAGAGAGAAAGCCTTCCCCTGGAGATGACACCCTGAATATGGACTTGTAGCCTACTAGATGGCACTTCTGGGAGACTGTGAAAGAATAAACTTCTGTTTGTTGAAGCCACCCACTTGTGGTATTTCTGTTATAGCAGCACTAGATAACCAAGACACCTTGGAAAGAAGATCTTGGAAGAAAAGCCTGGCAATCTACCTCAGAAAAATCAGCCATCAAAAACATTATGGAGCACGGTTCTACTCTGACACTCACGGAATTATCATGAATCAGAATCCACTCAATGGCAACTGGAAATTTTTTAATTTGCAGTATACAGACATCAGTAATACGATGGACAGGATAAAATCAAGTAAAATGTTAAAAACATACATATGTCAAAATGTATAGCAATTTAGAATATATTATGAGGCTTGGGGTTAATGAAAATCAATGTCCTCTTGAGAAGCAACTGCCCTATCCCTCTTTTCCACAATCATCCACACAGTATCTCAACTGACCTTAAAATACTACTCCTGCAGGGATTCTTAGGTGCAAGGCTATAAGAGTGCCATTTACTTTGGTGTTTAATCCACTCAAAGATGAGTCATTTTAAACATTACAAAGGAACTGGGACTTTATGGAAGTGAAATCTTAAGACAAAAGCCAAATCATCACCAGCTTGCTCAACTCACAAATTTCATTGTCACAAAAGCTCCATCTTCTCATTTTACATCTCTTCTACTTGTGGAAATAATAATAATAGTAGCAGCTACTATTTATGGAGAACATATTTTGTCATCTGGTACTTTGTTTTATATCTATTCATTACCTTATTTGGTCCTCACTGCCACCTTTAGGGTAATTATGGTGATAATAGAACAACAGAAAAAAACTGTTGCCATTAAGTCAATTTTGACTCATGGTGACCCCATGTGTTTCAGAGTAGAACTGCTCCATAGGGCCTTCTTGGCTGTGACCTTTCAAAAGTAGATTGCCAGGCCTTTTTTCAAGGTGCCTGTGGGTGTATTTGAACTACCGATCTTTCAGTTAGTAGCAAAGCACTCAACTATTTGCACTGCACTACCCAGGACTACCGAGCATGTAACAAGTAGGGGAAGCTAAGGCTCAGAGAGATTAAGGAATTTGCCTCAGGTAACAGGATTTACACGCAGGTCCATCTGCATCCTTCCCCTATATATCGTGCTGTCTACTGTACTAAGGTAAGGTTATTGTGATTTGAAGCAAATGGTTCATTAAGTCACTAAGCACCTTGAATCATTCACAAAGGGCCCAGAGAACATCAGCACTTGCAGTTCCCGTGGCCCAAACGGTGAACAAAGAACAGGAAGACTGTAGTGTGTGTGGCAGATTAAAGATGGCCACAAAACCTTTGACACCTCTGCCATGGAGAGATGGGGGCTCTGTTTCCCCTCCCCCTTGAATCTGAGTTGGCCTGTGACTTCTTTGACTAACAGAGCATGATGAGAGTGATTCTAGGTTATGATCATTAGGAAAGATACAGGATGCCCAGGGAAACTTGAATTTCAGATAAACATTTTTTTTTTGTATGAGTATATCTCATGCAATATTTGAGACAGACTTATGCTAAAAAATTTCTTAGCATTTTTTTATGCTAAAAAATTACTTGTTGTTTACGTGAAATTCAAATTTCTTTGGAAATCCTGTGTTTTTATTTGCTGCATCTGGCAACCTTACTCTAGGACAGTTACAGAACTAGCTTTTAAAAGAGCTGGCACATAATGTCATGGTCCCTTGGAGTCCTGAACCGCCATGTAAGAAATCTGACAACCAAGCTGGAGACACTACATGGAGAAGCCCTGAGAGCACATGGAGAGAGTTGGCAGCCCCACTGAGCCCAACCTTTCAGCGCACCCTTCCAAGGCTCTGGGCATGTAAGTGAGCGAAGCCATCAGGTGCAGTCCAGACCAGACCAGCCACCAGATGAGTGCCACTGAGTGATCCCGGTCTACACGGGATCATCAGTCAAGCCCTACCTGGAATCCTGACCCACAAAATCATAAGACATAATAAAACACTATGTTGTGGGGTACTTAACTATGCAGCAGTAGAAAACTGGAACAGAATTGAAGAAGAAAGAAGGGGGCAATTGAAGTCAAAATTAAGACCCACAATCATTGCAGCACATTGAACATCTCAGATGTCTCTGAGACATTGGAAAACATGCCGCTGTTTATTCCACTTAAATTTTTAAATTAAAGTGTTTAATTTATTGTGGCTCACCCTTTACTTCAACTTTATGAGTGGAAGTTGATAATTTGTAAATATGGTTTTTAAAATATACCCTGAAACATAAAAACAATTCTAAGAAATATTTTTCAATCTTCACCTCTATAGGTCTTCCCATTTTCTGCACGGTATTTATTAAAAAATAACTTAGAATAGCTTGTTTGTGAGGTATCAGCAGCTGCTGATTCACTTGCTAATTAATGATTCAGGCAAAATCAGTGTGTAATATCCAGTGATAACAAGTTTATAATTATGAGTTCTCTCCTTGTCATAAACCTTATAAATTACAGATAATTTTAGGATTTTTACTCGTCTTTGGTTACTGAACAGACTCTTTGAACCATTCTGGTCATGATTTCAATGAGTTAACCCACATTAGACAAAGGGCCTTTCCATTGTTGCCCTTGCTCCCTTATATCCCAGGCCTGGTCAATGACCAAGACTTGTGGATTCTGCCTCCCAGACAGTCTTCATATGCACGCACTTCTAGTCACCCCGCTGCCACTACCCTAGCTTAGGACCATGACAACAGTCTTTTACCTGGCCTTCTTCCCACCATCCTTGCTCCCTGTGGTAGTCTGAATAATGGTCCCCAAAGATGCCCAGGTCCTACTGCTCAGAGCCTGTGAACACATTACCTTACATGGCAAAGGGGACTTTGCAGATGTCATCAAATTAAGGATTTTGAGATGGGGAGATTATCCTGGATTATCTCATGGGCTCCAGTGTAATCACAAGGGTTCTTATAAGAGAGAGGCAATAGGATTAAAGTGAGACAGACTGAAGGTGATATGATGATGGCAGCAGAGGTGAGAGTGATATGATTTAAAGATAGAGGAAGAGACCACAAGCCAAGAAATGCTGGTGGCCTCTAGAAGCTAGACAAAGCAAGGAAACGGATCATCCCCTCAAACCTGCAGAAGGAATGCAAACGTGCTGACACCTAGGTTTTAGACTTCTGATGTCCAGAACTGAATAAGATTAAATTTGTGTTTGTTTAAGTCACTAAGTTTGTGGTCATTTGTTACAGCAGCAGTAGGAAACTAATACACTTCCCCAATTCATTTTCTACACCAAAGAGGTTTCTTTAAGATATAAATTTGTATCACTCCCTTGCTTAAAGTTCTTTATAAAAACTTCTGTATGGTATTAGAATAAAATTCAAATTCCTTAAAACAACTTGCAAGAAGTGCTCCAGCCTACTACCTTGACTGCATGTCTGTTTATTGTCCCCCTTACACACTAAACTCTCACCCACTTCTTTCTGTTCCTCAAATAATCCAAGCCCTTTCCTATTCAAGGTCTGGGGCAGAGACCCATAGGTATTTACCAACGCCTGTCTTTTTTCTTCCTGGTCCCATAGAATGGCTGCATTTAGTAGCCTCTCTTACAGTTAGCTAGGACCCTTGACTGTTTGGGCCAATGGAATGGGTACAAAAGTGATATTTGCCTCCCCTAGCCCAGCCCAGGCACTTAAGACCTCCCCCTGTGATCCTCTACTCTTTCTGTTTCCATGTGACAGCTGAATGCACAGAATACTGAGACCCCAGAATTTGTGGAGTCATCTTAGGTGTGGCTGGTTACAGCACTGCCCCTCTGCCAACCTACATTTGATTCTAAAGTGTACAAGAAATACACTTACTATGTTAAGCTACTAAGATTTGGGGGTTCTTGCAACAATTAGCCTACTGTAAAACCTGTGCACAAGCTATTACCTCTGCAGAGAACATTCTTACTCCAGATATTTCCATGGCAGCTCCTTATGACACCTGAAATATCATTTGCCCACGAGAGCATCCCTGACCGTCCTATCTAAAGGAACACACTTCCACCCACAGTTACTCTTTCTCTCATTACCCTATTTTAATTCTTCATAACAATTTTTATTATCACAATTCAGCCTTTGCAATTTTTATACTTGTTCATCTCTGTTTCCCCAGTACGTAGTTCAGTGCCTGGCAGAGAGTAAGCATTCAATATTTACTTTGTTGGATGGATGGATGGATGGATGGATGGATGGATGGATGGATGGATGGATGGATGGATGGATGGATGGATGGATGGATGGATGGATGGATGGATGGATGGATGGATGGATGGATGGATGGATGGATGGATGGATGGATGGATGGATGGATGGATGGATGGATGGATGGATGGATGGATGGATGGATGGATGGATGGATGGATGGATGGATGGATGGATGGGTGGGTGGGTGGGTGGGTGGGTGGGTGGGTGGGTGGATGATGGGTGGATGATGGGTGGATGGATGGGTGGATGGATGGGTGGATGGATGGATGGATGGATGGATGGAGAGATGGAAGGAAGGGATAAGGTGATCTCCAAGACCAAATCCTCTACTGCTGAGTGGATTCTGACTTATAGAGACCCTCCAGGACAGAGCAGAACTGCCTCATAGGGTTTCCAAGGCTGCAATCCTCACGGGAGCAAACTGCTACATCTCTCTCCCTGGGAGCGGCTGCTGGCTTCGAACCACTGACCTTTCAGTTAGTAGCCAAGAGCTTAACAACTGCATCACCAGGGCTCCTTAAGATGAACTCTCAAGTTGACAAATACAGTTTTTTTTCAGGAAGCTTGGAATAGGCTAATGTGGCTAGAGAGAGATATAAAGAGAGGCAGGATGTTTTTGCTGTTGTTTCTAAAAACCTGGCCTTTGCTTTGTAGCAATCGGGGAGCCACTAAAGTTTTCTGTTTATTTTAATCAGAGTAGGTCTCCCAGAGTATTTTGCTTCAGCAGCACACTGAGCAATGGTTGATGGAGATAGAAAGATTAGGGATGGGGTGAACAATTAGGAGACAACTGGTAAATACTAAGAAGGATAATTAAGAATATATACATTATTCACATTTGTTATGTCAAAAGTATATACCAAGCGCTGCACTAAGAATGCAGTTGCATTAAACCTCATTTAATCTTCACAACAACCACAGGAAGAAGATGGTATTATTATGTCTCTTTTCCAGATAGGAAAACTGAAGCACAGGGAGCTTAAGTGACTTCCCAGGATCACACAGCTAGTGAGCCACAGCACTACAGTTTGAACCCAGGCAGTCTGATGCCAAGATCCATGCTCCTAACTGCCATTTTATACTGTGCTCATTATTACGCTCCAGGGCAGTGGCAGCAGACAAAGAAGCCAGGAGATCCCAGCAAAAGGAGAAAAATGTGAGATATAACTCCAGAGTTTTAACCAAAGAAAGTGTTAACAAAGTAGGTATATTATCATTCTACCTCTTTTTTTTTTTTTTTTTTTTTTTAATGTTGAATTTAGTCTCACACGAAATCTCCTGGATACTGGATTCCCATTATTGTTGGAAACCAAGCCTTGTAATGTTTTTATTTCAAGGAACATACCTGACATCACGGTGCCCTCAAACGTCTGCCTGTTCACATTTCTGCCCGTTCACACAACATATCTCAGAGCATCCAAACAAGCAGAGGCCAAACAGTGATTTCAGGAAACTAAGCAGACACCAATAGATCATAAAAATGAAGAAGTGCTTTTTTAGGAAGTTTGAATAAGATACTCCCAAACAATGTTAATGTTCCTGGTTGCATGTCACCTCCGCCTTCCAGTCCTAACCTTGGCAGAGGGTGTTCATAAGTATTAGCCAATGCTAGATGCTCCTGATGATTAAAACCAAACAAACCAAACCCATTGCTGTCCAGTCCATTCCAACTCATAGCAACCCTCTACGACAAAGTAGAACTCCGGGGTCTCCAAGGAGCAGCTGGTGGATTCAAACTGCTGACCTGTTGCTTAGCGTCATTAGCTCTTAACCACTGCACCAGCAGGGCTCCCCCTGATGATTAGGTGGTGACATTAATAGAAGGTTTCGCCTTAGTCTTAGATTTACAGAGATTTCTCCTCACTTAGGCTCACTACCGATTTGATCACTTGACTTTTTTTTTTTTTTTTTTCTTTAAACAAGCAGGTTTAGGCATGTATGCAGGCTTGCTTCAGTTAGGAGCCAGGGCTCTGGAAATTGTAATTTTTTCCTTTGGTATGCATGAGGGTTCCTGTGGGAACATAATTTAGCTGGACATATTAAATCATGTCATCGGCAGTCGCAAGCTAAATGAATTATTGATCAATGGCTGTGAAATCAAACTACATCTGCAGAATTCCTATGTTTGGAACCACGGACACATGTACAGTAAACTTTTTTTCTGAAAGCTCATCTTTTGGCTGAATGCTGTCGGGAATGATCAGTTGTGTAGACTACCACCTTAGGGCTTTCATCTTATATTCTTAAGCTTCTGTATTATGTCTTTGAAATGGCCTTGCAGACCCTAAGGTAACTGCAAATGCTGCAGTGGTTATCATTTCGGGTGACTGTCTCGCATTATGAGTAGAAATACAAAAATGGATCTTCCAATCTATATTTTATTCAAGCCTATCGCCTCTAAGCCACTGCCGTCAAGTCGATTCCAACTCATAGCGACCCCATAGGGTTTCCAAGGCTATAAATCTTTATGGAAGCAGACTGTCACATCTTCCTCCCCCAGAGCCGCTGGTGGGTTCAAAACCGCTGGCCTTTCGGTTAGCAGCCCAGTGCTTTAACCACCGCACCACCAGGGCTCCTGTTGCCTCTACTACTACTCAAATAACAACAACAACAATATCATGGCATCTACCAATGCTGTGCCCAGTCACGTTGGCTTTATCAATATTCTTCTTGGCATGGCCTACTCTTCCTACGTATAGTCACATGGCTTATTCCCTTACTTCTTAGACATCATGCTATTTAATCATTGAAATTTTATCAGGCAGGCACCATTATTATCTCCAGCATATGAATGAGGACACAGACTTAAAGAGAGTTAAGGAACTCTCCCAAATGTGCACACTAGTAAGGGGTAAAGGCAAGGTTCAAACCCAGGCAACTGGAATCCAGAACTCGTGCTTCCGCCCATGGGGTGTGTCTTAGTCATCTAGTGCTGCTATAACAGAAATACCACAAGTGGATAGTTTTAACAAGGAGAAGTTTATTTTCTCACAGTGAAGTGGGCTAAAAGTCCAAATTTAGCTCCAGGAGAAGGCTTTCTCTCTCTCTCGGCCTTCTCATCTATCTTCCCCTGGACTAGGAGCTTCTCCACGCAAGGACCCTAGGCCCAAAGGATGCGCTTTGCTCCTGGCACTGCTTTCTGGGTGGTATGAGGTCCCCCTGTCTCTCTGCTCGCTTCTCTCTTTTATATCTCAAGAGATTGCCTCAAGACACAATTCAATCTTGTAGGTTGAGTCCTGCCTCACTAATACAACTGCTGCCCATCCTCCCTCATTAACATCATAGAGGCATGATTTATTATATATAGGAAAATCACACAGTACCAGGCATCATGGCCCAGCCAAACTGATACACACATTTTTGGGGGGACATGATTCAATCCATGACAGGGAACCAGAGGAAGGAAGAAGCAATGCAGAGCCAGCTATTGGAGGAGAGTGCCTAGCTAGTTTATAAACATGTCATGGAGTGTCAAGGGTTGGGTCTTTTTCCTTCTTCACATAACTCCTTCACCTCTATAGTCAGTGCTTCTCAAACTCTCTTGTGCATCATTGGTCATATGAACATTTTGTCAAAATACAGGTTCTGCCTCCATAAGAATGGAGTCGGCCAGAGATTCTGAATTTCTAACACACTCTCAGGTGTGGCTGATGTTGCTGGTCCATGACTGTATTTGCAGCAGCAAGGTTCTGATGGATAGCCGCTCTGGGTGAGGAGGCATGAGGAGGGCTAGTGGAGAGGTTAGGGCATTTGTCAGGATCCTGGCAGAAAACAGATACGTTCCAATAGGCTATTGAAGAGAGCATAATGAAAAGGCTATTTACAGAATGAAGAGCAGCTTAAGGGACTCAACAGGGTGAGTAAGGACCCAAGAAGTCGCCGTAAAAGAAAGCTGTTACCTAAGGCTGAGGGGAGGCGTGGAAGAAGATCTACCTAGGACAGAGAACACCTGACAGGTGAGGAAACACAGCCACTGTCACGTGCAGACCAGCAGGGATGGAGCAGAAAGAATAAATACCCCTAACTCTCTCTCCTCTAGTCTTCTTGCTGGTGCCTCCCCTGGCCAACCCAACCCTAACCACTAAGCCAAGGACACAAGTCAGGCCTGAGAAGGAGAGACGCTGGATCTGGAGGGGCAAACTTAGAACATCTAGGACTGGGGACTATCTACCATGACTAACCGCTTGACAGTGGTGGGAAGGTGTCCTTGGCTTCCTTTTTGGATCAATATAGTTCACTCATTCATTCCCTTAACAAATATTTATTGAGCACCTACAACATGCTATATGCAGCAGGGATGCAGTAGAGCCCCTGTCCTCTGGGGGCTTATCCTCCACGTGTCTGGGAGTAGGGGAGATATCCCTGGAACAGATAAATGTATACTATAATATCACGTAGTTATAAGTTACATAGAAAAATAAAACAGGGCAAGGGAATGGAGAGTGAAAAGAAGTACTTGTTTAGATAAGGTGGTCAAGGAAGGCCTCTCTGAGGAGGCAGCATATCAGCAGCTACTTGAATAAACTGGAGGAACAGGCCACGTGGATATATGTGGGAAGAGTGATCCAACCGAGAAGAAGAGGAAGCCAGTGTGAATGGGGGTTCAGTGAAGTGACAAGCATACTTTTTGATGCCTGCACCCTTTGCCAAAGTGGTGTTCTCCATGTAGTAGGTTTGTGTGGTTCCTTGGGTTGGTGTTCAGTTCACCCTGGCCTCCTGAGTAAGGGAAGTCATGCCTTCTATTGGCACCTCCAACCACTGGTCCAGGTTGGGCAACTCCCAGAGACCTGTGCCACCAGTAACTTTCATGTGCCTCCATGTGGAACCACAAGAACCCCTGGGGCCCACCTCTATGCCCTTTAAGGCCTTGGAAAGCTGGAATAGGGTGAAGGTTAGCTCCCTTTTTCTCTAAGGCATATTATGCTATGGTCCCCAGCTTGCCTCCTGCCTTCAGAAATCTCTGAACCCAAAACAGGCAACAGCCTCTATAGTCAAACCTCAGGGAGACTGTGTCAAGTACCACTAAGAACTCTCCTCAAATTCCACTTTGGCAGTACCACCAGAACGGGCCTAGGGATTTCTGGAGCTCAGCAAGCTGCCAATCGCTCATTCTGCAGACACTCCCATCTACCCTAATAATTTCCTTGGAGCCTTGCTCTCGACTTCAAGGAAGAAGGAGTCACCCTCCACCATGGAGAAGGGAGAAGAGGACCGCCACCACTACAAACTCTCCACTCCCCAGAATGTCAGCCACTAGACTTCCCCTCCTCTCCTCTTTCCTATTATTATATAGCTTGGACACGAGTGTGACAGAGTAGTGTTGACAGGACCAATGGAAAGGTGTCTGGCCCCAACTTCGAGCACTCTCTTTAGAACATGGGAGCATTTAACACATTTTGTTTTCAACTGTGAGTCCTAGCTGAACAAGAAAAGTCCCACTCAGCTTCTTACTACAAATGAAACTAACACATGTCCATAGATGGACTTGTTAACAACTTTGGTAAAAGTGTGGTTTGGGAGAGGTGGCTGAACATTCTCATCGAAATGAGGTTTGGCTTTGGGTTTTATTGTAACTCTCACCGTGACTGCAACTCATTACAAACCTTGCGTATTTACCTTTCCCAAGGGCCTTGTGCATGACAGACACTCAAATAGCTTTTGATGATCGTCATGCAACCCCATGTTCTTTGGCAGATGGGCCTTGGAAGCATAGCTAGAGGTCCTATCTGAGAAAACCAGCTGAGAGCAGAGGTCCTTCCTCCTCCCTCTGAAGAAGCATTTACTTGGACAGCCCATGAGGTTTAGGAAAGATATTTAAGAAGTTACAGGAAAAGGAGGGGATCCTCACTCAGTCGGCTACATCAACCAAGTAAACATAGGCCATGAAAGAGGTGACAGATATTGCTGTCAAAATACATTATCATGATAATTGTAACACTGAGCTGATAGTGTATATATATATATACGGTTGACATATGAGGTTCAAGTTGTAAAGACTGGTACAGGTTTTATGTAAAATGATCAAAATATACGCAACTTCTGCCAGGATCCCATCTTTTCATATATTGTTGGAAGACATTTGATTCAGGTTATCCTGACAACTCTGAGTGGGTTTTGCTTAAAGCAGATTTTATGGTCTTCAGACTCCAAGAAGCACGAATGTCCAATTTGTAAATCATTCCACAGTTGGTTATACATGCCCCCAAGCACTATACACTACAGCTCTGGAGACACATGGTGGTTACAGAAGGACCACTTTGACATGAAATTTGTTCTGCCGAGCATTACCTTTGAGGAGAACCAATTTGAGTATAGCCTGCTAATGGCATGGTAATAATAATCATGATACCTGACATTTATTGGGTGGTTACTACGTACCAGGCACTCTTTGAAACACCATGCTTGTGTTATCATTTAATCTTGCAACAATTACCCCAACAGGTGCAGATAAAGAAACCGGGAATCAGAGCTGTTTATAATATAGTAAAAGGGTGAACAGGTGAAACGGTGGCTTGCTACGTCTGCTTTAGCTTCTATTTTAAATTTCTATAGAAAATTCTTTATTTTTTCCTCTCTGCTGACTAAAAAAACAAAGAACCAAACCATTGCCATCGCTTTGTTTCCGGCTCATGGCGACCCCGCATGTGTCAGAGTAGAGCTGTGCTCTGTAGGATTTTCAATGACTGATTTTCAGAAGTAAATGGCCAGGTCTTTCTTCCAGGCACTCTGGATGGACTCACGCCTCCAACCTTTTGTTTAGCAGCAAGAGTTTAACCTCTTGCACCACCCAGGGATTCCTTTCTGCTGACTAGTAGGAGACAAATGACATTATACTTGCAACAAGAACCTCTCAGGTGTTCATACACAATTCAATTTCACTCCGTGAGTCTAAGACCTCTTTAGGGAATTCCACACAACAGCATAACCCACAGAAGAACAAATAAGCCACATTTGCGATAGCCAAAAACTGTTTTGCTTACTAAAGCATGACTTTAATAAGCTTTAAATGTCACACTTGCGTAATTTACAGTGGACATTTTCTAATAGCGCCATTTCTGTAGCTAACACCCCGGCAAAAATTTTAAAGCCTAATGTTCGTTTGTGAAATGATTTTCTTTTCTGCAAAGAGTTTCTAAATGAGTGTCTTAGTTATCTAGTGCTGCTAGAACAGAAATATCACAAAAGGGTGACTTTAAAAAAGAGAAAATCACTCTCACAATTTAGGAGACTAGAAATCTGAATTCAGGGCACACGCTCCAGAAGAAGCCATTCTATCTTTGTCAGCTCTGGGGAAAGGTCCCTGTCATCAGTCTTCCCCTGGGTCTAGGAACTTCTCAGCACAGGGACCTCGGGTCCAAAAGTTGCACACTCCCCTCCTGGTTCTTCATTCTTGGTGTTAATGAGGTCCCTCTCCTCCTCTCTGCTCAATTTTCCCTTTTATATCTCAAAAGAGCCTGACTCAGGATACAACTTAATCCTGTGGATTGAGTCCTGCCTCATTAATATAACTGCCTCTAGTCCTGCCTCAGAGACCTGGTGGCACAGTGGATAACAGCTCAGGCTGCTAACCAAAAAGTTGGCAGTTCAAATCCACCAGCCGCTCCTTGGAAACCCTATGGGGCAGTTCTACTCTGTCGTATAAGGTCACTGTGAGTTGGAATCAACCTGATGACAACAGGTTTGGTTTTTTTGCTTTGGTTTAATCCTGCCTCAGTAACATCATAGATGTTAAGATTTACAACACATGGGATAATCACATCAGATCACAAAATGGTAGACAACCACACAATACTGGGAATCATGGACTAGCCAAGTTGACACACGTTTTTTGGAGACACGATTCAATCCATAATATTCCACCCTTTGTCCCCCCAAAATTCACATCCTTGCCACATGTAAAACACATTCACCCCATTCTGTCATCCCAAAAGTTTTAAATCAACTCCAACTCCAAATTCCAAAAGTTGGCCTTCACCTGTGAAATTTAGAATACGAGCTATCTGCTCCCAAAGTACAATGGTGGGACAGATATAACGCAGACATTTCCATTACAAATAGGAAAAATTGGAGGGAAAGAAGGGATAATAGACACTAAGCAAGTCAGCAGAACACATTACATTAGCTCTTTCAAGCCCTGAAAATAATCCTCTGTTCTCCGAGAACATTCAGGCAATGGACCTGTTTGCCACACTCTGCAGATTCTGGGCCGAGTCCCCTCAGACCTAGGCTTCAGCTTCTCCTTCCAAGCCTACTGGACTGGCAAATCTGCTCCCTAGCATTCAGGTGACCCCATTCTCCTGGTCCCTATGAGTGGCAACTCCACCCCCTCAGCCCTGGCAGGATCCATTTTTCTGCCCCTTGGGCATCATGTCCCCACCCTCTCCGCTTTGGGCAGTGGATCTGGCCCCATCCTGCTGACACTCATGAAAGGCAGCCCCACACTCTGGAACTGAGTTGATGAAGATCTGACTCTTTGAAACCTAGCACGCTGTGGCCCCACTCTTTGAAACTCCAGGGGCCTTGGTTCCACCCTTGGAGACTTCAGAGGTCATAGCCCTACCCTTTGAGACTGAGGCAGCTCTGCTTTCTGAGCTCCTTGTCTTTTCAGTTTCTTTTTCCTGGTTCCTTGGCCTCTTGGCCCCTAGGGTCCTTGGGCCGGCCAGCATCCACCCTGCTTGAGCAAGTGTTCCAAAGCTCTTTAGCTCCACCAGTAAGACCCCAGAGGCATCCTACTCCACCAGAAGCCTCCTGCACAAAGGCACTCAGCTGTTTCACTCTGTAAAACAGCTGCATCGTTGTCTCACACTGGTCTCCTGGTTCTGCTGCTACCGTTTCTCTGCCTACTTCATCTGCTCTGTCTCTAGCGTTACAGCTCTCCTCATTTTCTTCTGGGCTCTCACCAGAATTGCCTTTGATATACATAATCCCACCAAGAGTCTCTTCAAGACAATCTAGGATTTTACTATTAAAAAACCAAATCAAACCTGCTGTCATCGAGTCAATTCAACTCATAGTGACCCCAAAGGATGCACGGCACTCCTGGTTCTTCTTGCTTGGTGGCAATGAGGCCCCTCTCCTTCCTGCTCGATTCTCTCTTTTATTTTTCAGAAGAGTTTGAATCAAGATACGACCTAATCCTGTAGACTGAGTCCTGCCTCATGAACATAACTGCCTCTAATCCTGCCTCATTAATGTCATAGAGATTAGAATTTACAAGACACTGGATAATTACATCAGATCACAAAATGATGGACAACTACACAATACTGGGAATCATGGCCTAGGCAAGTAGATACACATTTTGGGGGACACAATTCAATTGATAACAATGAGAAAAGGCATTTATATCAATTATTTGACACTGGAAACATAGTTGTTGTTGTTAGGTGCCATGGACTTAGTTCCAACTCATAGCCACCCTATGTGCAAAAGAATGAAACACTGCCTGGTCCTGCACCATCCTCACAATCATTGCTATGTTTTGGCCCAGTGTTGCAACCACTGTGTCAACCGATCTCGTTCAGGATCTTCCTCTTTTTCACTGAACTTCTACTTTGCCTTTACCATTAACAGTACACCAGCCACTTTTTATGTCTCTGGAACTCAGAGGTAAGGTGTTATTCTGGTTCTAATGCATTTGGTGTCAAAGTTGTCATTGTTCTTAGGTGCCATAGAGTCATTTCTGACTCATATTGACCCTATGTACACCAGAACGAAACACTGCCTGGTGCTGCACCATGCTCATGATCATTGTTGCAGCCATTGTGTCAGTCCATCTTATTGAGGGTCTTCCCCTTTTTCTCTGACTTTCTACTTTACCAGGCATAGTGTCCTTCTCCAGGGAATAGTCCCCACTGATATTGTGTCCAAAATACGTGAGATAAAGTCTCGCCATCCTTGCTTCCAAGGACCATTCTGGCTGTACTTCTTCCAAGACAGATTTGTTCGTTCTTTTGTCAGTCCACGATATATTCAATATTCTTCACCAACAGCATAATTAAAAGGTGTCAATTCTTCTCTGGTCTTCCTTATTCATTGCCCAGCTTTCCCATGCATATGAGGCAACTGAAAACATCTTTGCTTTTTAACACTTTAAAGAGGACTTTTGCAGCAGATTTGCTCAATACAATGTGCCTTTTGATTTCTTGACTGCTGCTTCCATAAGTGTTGATAGTGGAACCAAGGAAAATGAAATCTTTAAGTTCTGTCTTTTCTCCTTTTATCATGATGTTGCTTATTGGTCCAGTTGTGAAGATTTTTGTTTCCTTTATGTTGAGGTGTAATCCATACTGAAGGCTCTAGTCTTTTATCTTCATCAGTAAGTGCTTCAAGTCCTCTTCACTTTCAGCAAGCAAGGTTGTGTCATCTGCATAACACAGGTTGTTAATGAGACTTTCGCCAATCCTGATGCCACGTTCTCCTTCATATAGTCCAGCTTATGAAATTATTTGCTCAGCATACAGAATGAAGAGGTATGGTGAAAAGATATAACCTGGACACACACCTTTCCTGATTTTAAACCATGCAGTATTCCCTTGTTCTGCTCAAACAACGGCCTTTTGGTCTATGTATAGGTTCCACATGAGCACAATTAAGTGTTCTGAAATTCCTGTTCTTCACAGTATTATCCATAATTGGTTATGATCCATACAGCCGAATGCCTTTGCATGGTCAATAAAACACAAGTCAACGTCTTTCTGGTATTCTCTGTTTCAGCCAAGATTCATTTGACATCAGCAATGATATTCCTCATTCCAAGTCCTCTTCTAAATCCAGCTTGAATTTCTGACAGTTCCCTGTTGATGTACTGCTGCAAACATTTTTTAATTACCTTCAGCATAAATTTACTTGCATATTTTTTTATGATATTAATTATATTGTTTGATAATTTCCACATTCCAATGGATCACCTTTCTTTGGAATAGGCATGTTTATGGATCTCTTCCAGTCGGTTAGCCAGGTAGCTGTGTTCCCAATTCTTTGGCATAGGTGAGTGCTTCCAGCATTGCATCCATTTGTTGAAACATCTTAATTGGTATTCCATCAATTCCTGAAGCCTTGTTTTTCCCAGTGCCTCCAGTGCAACTTGGACTTCTTCCTTCACTACCATTGGTTCTTGATCATATGCTACCTCCTGAAATGGTTGAACACCAACCATTTCTTTTTGGTATAGTGATTCTGCGTATTCCATCTTCTTTTGATGCTTTCTGAGTCATTCAAGTTTTTGCCCTTAGAATTCTTCAAAATTTCAATATGAGGCTTGAATTTTTTCTTCAGTTCTTTCAGCTTAAGAAACGCTGAGCATGTTCTTCCTTTTTGATTTTCTTACTCCAGTTCTTTGCACATTTCATAATATTTTACTTTGTCTTCTCGAGCAGTCTTTTGAAATCTTCTGTTTGACTCTTTTACTTAATCCTTGCTTCTATTCACCTTAACTACTCTAGGTTCAGGAACAAGTTTCAGAGTCTCTTCTGACATCCATTTGTCTTTTCTCCCTTTCCTGTCTTTTTAATTACCTTTTGCTTTCTTCATGCATAATGTCCTTGATGTCATCCCCCAACTCATCTCACTTTTGATTATTAGTGTTCAATATGTCATATCTGTTCTTGAGATGGTCTCTAAATTCAAGTGGGATATACACAAAGTCATATTTTGGCTCTTGCGGATTGTTTTAATTTTCTTCAGCTTCAACTTGAACTTGCATATGATCATTTGGTGGTCTGTCCTACAGTGGGCCCCTGGCCTGGTTCTGACTGATTACTTTGAGTTTTCCATCGTCTCTTTCCACAGATATAGTCAATTTGATTCCGGTGTGTTCCATCTGGAGAAGTCCATGTGTATAGTCACTATTTATGTTGTTGAAAAAAGGTATTTCCAATGAGTAAGTCATTCATCTTGCAAAATTCTATCATGCAATCTCCAGTGTAGTTTCTATCACTAAGGCCATATTTTCCAACTACTAGTCCTTCTTCTTTGTTCTTCTTTGTTCCCAACTTTTTCATTCCAAACACCAGTAATTATCAATGCATCTTGATTGCATGTTTCATCAATTTCAGACTGCAGAAGTTGGTAAAAATCTTCAATTTCTTTATTTACGGCCTTAGTGGTTGATGGGTAAATTTGAATATAATCATATTAACTGGTCTTCCTTGCAGGTGTATGGATATTTTCCTATCACTGACAGAGCTGTATTTCAGGATAGATCTTGAAATGTTCTTTTTGACAATGAATACGACACCATTCCTCTTCAACTTGTCATTCCTGGCATAGTAGACCATATGACTGTCTGAATCAAAATGGCCATTACCAGTTCATTTCAGCTCACTAATGCCTAGGATATTGATCTTCAAGCGTTCCATTTTCTTTTTTTACAACTTCCAGTTTCCGAGATTCATACTTTTAGTACATTCCAAATTCCAATTATTAATGGATGTTTGCAGGTGTTTCTTCTCACTTGAGTCATACCACATCAGCAAACGAAGTTCCTGAAAGCTTGACTCCACCCACATCATTAAGGTCGACTCTACTTTGAGGAGGCAGCTCTTCCCCAGTTGTATTTTGGGTGCCTTCCAACCTGAGGGGCTCATCTTCCAGCACTATATCAGACAATGTTCCGCTGCTATTCAGAAGGATTTTACAGGTCAATTTTTTCAAAAGTAGATTGCCGGGTCCTTCTTCCCAGTCTGTCTTAGTCTGTAAGCTCAGATGTTATCTGTCCACCATGAGTGACCTTGCTGGTATTTCAAATACAGATGGCGTAGTTTCCAGTATCACAGCGAGTCACAAGCCACCACAGTACGACAGACTGACAGACTAGTGGTGGGACTATATAGGACTGGCCCAAAAAACAAATTTTAGAAGTGGGTGGGCAGAGAAGGAGGAAAAAAATGATCTGAAGTAAATTGCGCACAGTGTCTGCCAAGAGAAGATCATGGTCACAGCATGAAAAGACCTCCCTGAAGCTTCTGCAGGACAATGGTCATCTCAAGCTTGGTTCCCACTGCCCACTTATGCAATTTTACTTAATGCCAAGCCCCTTCGTATCTTATTTACCTACTAAGGCAAAGCATATAGAATTGGAAATGAACACAGAGGCATTGTTTGAAAAAGTAACATCATCTGAACAGCTGTAGACAGTATGCTATTCATCAGAACATTCAACAAAGCCAAAGGAAAAAGCATCCGCCTTGCTCGGCCCAGCTGTTACACAATGCAGTGACAGAGTGAGGCGGGAGACCCACAGAAGAGAAAGAAAACAGCCTCACAGATTCTATGGAACAGGAAGGGAGAACCTCTTTATCTTCTCCAAAGCGTCGTTACCCTGCTTTCCAAGCTGATTTTGATACAATGGAATCCCTCAAATCAAACCCCGAGTGGTTTGACTAAAGGAAGGAGAACCCAGACATGGTGATTTCTAGACAGGTTTTGGTTAGGTCTTATGATTACTATTACAATTAATGTTAGGTATTATGACTATCATTCCAGTGACCTGTTTTCTCCTGTTCTGCACGCTACCAGACGTATTACATATCTCACCTGAAAAAAGACATTGATTCTGAGGTCACAAATCAGTAAATCAATTCCTGCTAAAGGAGACACTGACAAATGAGTGTCATAGAACAATGGGAGGAGCAGCACATGAAAGCGGCCTCCACTGGCCCCTCCCTCTCCCCTGCCAGCTGTGTGACCTTCAGTCACTGCTGAAGCCCCGGGGGCCTTCTTTCCATGTTAAAAAACAGTGACTTTTTAAATGCCGGCTCTGTCTGTGACAGGCCTGGTTTATCTACCTCCAGTACCCAAAAAAAAAACCAAACCCACTGCCGTTGAGTCAATTCCAACTCATAGCAACGCTATAGCGACTCTACTTCCAGTAGTAAGCATCAGATGAGTTCATGGATAGAAAAGCATTCTGCAAATTTTAAACCCATCTAAAACAGGATTATTATTATAGTCATTAACGGGAATGGGGGCAGAAGGACCAATATGATGGAAGTGGCAGAGGTCAAGACAGGACGGGAGAGAAGAGACCAAAGGAGAATCGAGTTCACACATCACAGCTGGCACTGAGTTTTAAGGCTGGCCCAGGAAACAGTGGAGTTAAGAAGGAAGAGTAGATGAAAGGGCAGGCCTGGCTAGGAATTCCTCCCCACCACCACCCCAGTCTGCCTTGGGGCTGGGACATGTCTCCAGAAGGACTCTGTGCAAAGGCAAACCCTCACCCCTGTGTGTCAACAACCCATTGACAAAGCTTCTTTGGTTTCCTGTCAGAAAGTAGGCTCCACAGCGGACAGGGAGGAAGGAATGGTGGGAGAGCTGGGAGGGAATGGACCACCCTAAACATAACTGTTTTAATGATTCTTAAGTAAGATTTCCTGTGCTGTGCATATAATTGGTCCTCACAGAATAGATTAATTTATCAGATTTATTGATAATTATACACACATAATAGGTCCCTGTGTTTGCCCTCAACTATGGAGCCCTGGTGGTGCAGTGGTTAAGAGCAATGGCTACTAACCAAAAGGCTGACAGTTTGAATCCAGGAGCCGCTCCTTGGAAATCCTATGGGCCGGTTATGCTCTGTCCCATGGGGTCACTGTAAGTTGTTGGTTTGAGTTCACCCAGCAGGGCCATGAAGAAAGGTTTGGAGATCTGCCTCCGTAAAGATTACAACCATGAAAACCCTATGGGGCTCAGTCCTATTCTGTAACACATGGGATCGCCATGAAGCAGAATGGACACAACAACGTTTATTTTGGGGTACACACATATATCTAGCATCAGGTCTGGGGTTGGTTTGTCTAGGGCCATGGGGCCTTACAGAGGGTAGGGCCTCCCAGGATTCCTAGCTTATGTCTTATCTTTGGCTGAGAATAGAAAGGAGAATACAGGTATGAGGATAATGATGGGATGGGATCCCACTGTAGGAACTGAGAGACTGCCCAGTTTGGCGGGGCATGGCACAATATCCCAAGGACAGGGCAGAGACATTGCAGGTGAGCAATGGATCCTGGGAAGGGAGTGGCACAGAGGATCTGTCAGCAGGTAGCAGGACCCCAGCAATCACAGCTGGGGTTGGAGGCCAGGTGCCAGTCCTCAGGGAAGACTAGCAAAGACAAGATGGTGCTGAAAGAACTGGGATGCTGGGAAGATTATAATACAAGGACTCAACACAGGAGTCATGGCAAAAATATCAGGAACCAGTAATGGGACTCAAAGATATGTCAGAATGTCAAGGCAGGACCGTGGATGCTAAACTCCAGAACATGGACCTCCAGAACACAAAGCTTACATACCTCTGGGACAGGCCCAGGCCAGCAGGTGGGGAATGAAGTGCTTCTGAGTTCTGGAAGGTAAGGGATTTCAGAGTCATAGAAAAAGTCCCAGGCCTGATAGGTAAAACCAATAGTTTTAAGGTTTTTTTTTTTTTTTTTTTTTACCTCTTTAATAAAGTAAGAAAGGCAGAGCGTTAAAAATAAAATAAAATAAAACATAAAGAAGAAAATTAACTCAAATTTTCCTTCCCTTAAGAGGTATCCATCATTAATTCCCTGGTGTAATTTTCTATAAACTTCCAGATTTTTCCTACGCATATATACCCATGTATTGGTGGATTTTACATATATACATAATCATATACATTTTATCAAAAAAATGTATTCGTACTAGCAGAATCTTTCATGATCAGCTTTTTCACTTAGCAATATATAAGACATATTTTTTCCATGTCAATGACTACCAATCAGTATCATCAATTTAAATGACCGGTGTAGTACTTATTTTATACATCTCCCATAGAATGCTTTACAAATCTCCTATTGCTAGACATTAAGGTCTTTTCCACTTTTTTGTATATATCAGTGGTGCTGCAGTAAACATCCTTGTATGTTATTTCTTTACTTTAAGCTCCTAAAAATAAAACTGTCAGGTCTAAGCCCATTTTAAGTTGTTATGTATTGCCAAAGTGATATCCACGAAGCTTGGAGCAGCTCACACCCTCATGAATATTTATGTGAGATGTATAGTATCCTCTCAATAGCTCCAATACCTCAAGGGTGTTTTATCACTTAGAAATTCACTCCTTTAAATCATCGATAAGAGGTCTCAGGCCATGAGTCGCTGGACCTCACCCCCAGTAAAATCTCAGTCTGATGAACTTCCAAAGCAATGGGCCACAGGCCTCAGGAACCATGCAAATAAACTTGCTGTTGTTGCTCTATGCCGCTGAGTCGGTTCTGACTTATAGTGACCCTATAGGACAGAGGAGTTTCCAAGTGCCCCATAGGGTTTCCAAGGAGCAGCTGGTAGATTTGAACTGCCGACCTTTTGGTTAGCAGCCAAGCTCTTAACGACTGCACCACCAGGGCTCCATGCAAATAATTCTTCTTTAAAAAAGTATTTAAAGAATAATACTTTTTAAAAGAAGTAATATGTGAACAATGTCATTGTTGTTAGGTGCCATCAAGTTGGTTCCGACTCATAGCAACAGAACGAAACACTGCCCGGTCCTGCGCCATCCTCACAATCGTTGTTATGCTTCAGCTCATTGTTGCAGCCACTGTGTCAATCCACCTCCTTGAGGGTCTTCCTCTTTTCCGCTGACCCTGTACTTTGCAAAGCATGATGTCCTTCTCCAGGGACTGATCCTTCCTGACAACATGCCCAAAGTGTGTAAGATGTAGTCTCGCCATCCTTGCTTCTAAGGAGCATTCCGGTCGCACTTCTTCCGAGACAGATTTGTTCATCCTTGTGGCAGTCCATGGTATATTCAATATTCTTCGCCAACACCACAACTCAAAGCTGTCAATTCTTCTTCGGTCTTCCTTATTCATTGTCCAGCTTTCACATGCATATGTGATTGAAAATACCATGGCTTGGGTCAGGCACACCTTAGTCTTCAGGATGACATCTTTGCTTTTCAACATTTTAAAGAGGTCCTTTGTGGCAGACTTACCCAATGCAATGCATCTCTTGATTTCTTGACTGCTGCTTCCATGGCTGTTGATTATGGATCCAAGGAAAAGGAAATCCTTGACAACGTCAATCTTTTCTCTATTCGTCAAGATGTTGCTTATTGGTCCAGTTGTGAGGATTTTTGTGTTCTTTATGTTGAGGTGCAATCCATACTGAAGACTGGGGTCTCTGATCTTCATTAGTAAGTGTTTCAAGTCCTCTTCACTTTCAGCAAGCAAGGTTCTGTCATCTGCATGACACAGTTGTTAATGAGTTTTCCTCCAATCCTGATGCCCCGTTCTTATTCATATACTCCAGCTTCTCAGATTATTTGCTCAGCATACAGATTAAATAGGTATGGTGAAAGGATGCAATCTTGATGCACACCTTTCCTGACATTAAACCAATCAGTATTCCCTTGTTCAGTCTGAACAACTGCTTCTTGATCTATGTAAAGTTTCCTCATGAGCACAATTAAGTGTTTTGGAATTCCCATTCTTCATAATGTTATCCATAATTTGTTATGATCCACACAGTCAAATGCCTTTGCATAGTCAATAAAACACAGGTAAACATCCTTCTGGTATTCTCTACTTTCAGCCAGGATCCATCTGACATCAGCAATGATATCCCTGGTTCCACATCCTCTTCTGAAATCAGCCTGAATTTCTGGCAGTGACCTGTCGATATACTGCTGCAGCCATTTTTGAGCAAGCTTCCGCAAAATTTTGTTTTCCTGTGGTATTAATGATATTGTTCTATAATTTCCACATTCGGTTGGATCACCTTTCTTGGGAATAGGCATAAATATGGATCTCTTCCAGTCAGTTGGCTAGGAAGCTGTCTTCCATATTTCTTGGCATAGACGAGTGAGCACCTCCGGCGCTGCATCCATTTGTTGAAACATCTCAGTTGATATTTCATCAACTCCTGGAGCCTTGTTTTTCACCAATGCCTTCAGAGCAGCTTGGACTTCTTCCTTTAGTACCATTGGTTCCTGATCATATGCTACCTCTTGAAATGGTTGAAGGTCAATCAGTTCTCTTTGGTATAATGACTGGGTATTCCTTCCATCTTCTTTTGATGCACCCTGCATTGTTTAGTATTTTCCCCATAGAATCCTTCACTATTGCGACTCAAGGCTTGAATTTTTTCTTCAGTTCTTTCAGCTTGAGAAACGCCAAGTGTGTTCTTCCATTTTGATTTTCTATCTCCAGCTTTTGCACATGTCATTATAGTACTTTACTTTGTCTTCTCGAGCCACCCTTTGAAATCTTTTGTTCAGTTCTTTTACTTCATCATTTCTTCCTTTTGCTTTAGCTGCTCGATGCTCAAGAGCAAGTTTCAGAGTCTCCTCTGACATCCATCTTGGTCTTTTCTTTCTTTCCCGTCTTTTCAGTGACCTCTTGCTTTCTTCATGTATGATGTCCTTGATGTCATTCCACAGCTCATCTGATCTTTGGTCACTAGTGTTCAATGCATCAAATCCATTCTTGAGATGGTCTCTAAATTCAGGTGGAATGTACTCAAGGTTATATTTTGACTCTCGTGGGCTTGCTCTGATTTTCTTCAGTTTCTGCTTGAACTTGCATATGAGCAATTGATGATCTGTTCCACAGTCAGCCCCTGGCCTTGTTCTGACTGATGATATTGAGCTTTTCTACCATCTCTTCCCACAGACATAGTCAATTTGATTTCTGTGTGTTCTGTCTGCGGAGGTCTGTGTGTATAGTCACCGTTTATGTTGGTGAAAGAAGGTATTTGCAATGAAAAAGTCATTAGTCTTGCAAAATTCTATCATTCGATATCCGGCATTGTTTCTATCACCAAGGCCATGTTTTCCAACTACCGATCCTTCTTCTTGGTTTCCAACTTTTGCATTCCAATCACCAGTAATTATCAATGCATCCTGACTGCATGTTCAATCAATTTCAGACTGCAGCAGCTGATAAAAATATTCAAATTCTTTATCTTTGGCCTTAGTGGTTGGTGTGTAAATTTGAATAATAGTCATATTAACTGGTCTTCCTTGTAGGTGTATGGATATTATCCTACCACTGACAGCATTGTACTTCAGGATAGATCTTGAAATGTTGTTTTTGATGATGAATGCAACATCATTCCTCTTCAAGTTGTTATTCCCAGCATAGGAGACTATATGGTTGTCTGTAAACCATACTTGTCTAAAAGATTGCACGTGTATTTATTTATTCATGGGGTCATCAATTCTC
Source organism: Elephas maximus indicus (assembly GCF_024166365.1). Lineage (NCBI taxonomy): Eukaryota > Metazoa > Chordata > Mammalia > Proboscidea > Elephantidae > Elephas > Elephas maximus. The sequence goes on from NC_064830.1 coordinate 17,568,639, forward strand.
TTCTGATTCTTACTCCCTTATTAAACTGCAAATATTCTCTTGGTGTTTTTTAATATTCTGTTTTAACGTTGCTTCTGTTTTCCACAATTTATATCAATAACCCGTTACTGTTGCCATTGAGTCAATTCCAACTCGTAGCAATCCTATCGGGCAGAGTAGAACTGCCCCATAGGGTTTCCAAGGAGCAACTGGTAGATTCGAACTGTCAGCCTTCTGGTTAGCAGTGGAACACTTAACCACTGTACCACCAGGGCTCCCATATATCAACAGGCCAACAAAAAATCTAATAAAAATCTAGTATGAAAAAAATTGCTATACAAAAAATATTCAATATGTCCTTCAATATTCGATGGAATTTAAACAGAATTAATAGTCCCAGCTTTGCACTAACAGAGGCACTGAATCGTGGTTATAGGATGAGGAGCCATGTGGTTGTGATACATCCAGATTAGAATTGCTATGCACATCACACCCAGGCATATACTGTAATCAAGGGTAGTGTCACCCAAGGCATAAAAGCACAGTCATTGGGCAGGGTGTAGAGGTGCATGGAGCTTCTTCTTACAGCAGTATCTAACAAATGAGGATTTTGGAGAAGATAAGTAAGCACTTGAGGGAAAAGAGACACAACAAATTTATTTAGATTTTCAAAAAAGATATTTTATAAAGTCTCAAAGATTTGAAGTTACTGACAAAAAATGTTTTTGGCACAAATGGGACTCCAGTAAGAGCTGGGGAAGATAGGGATAGAAGATGCAGACTGAAGAAAGAAAGGCACCACAAAGCCTTTGAGCTCCCTTAGTTCATGTGGGCCCCAAACCACAAGAAGCTTTCACAAACCACTTAAAAAAAAAAAAAAAAAAAGAAGAAGAATTAACAGAAATAAGAGAGATAAGCCTAAGATAATACATACAGGAGAAATCATCTACATTTGTGCATCTCAGGCCCAATAACATAATCATAGGTAGATATTCTGGAAGGACAGGGTTCTTTGATTCAATATTTAGAGAAACACCTCATTCAGTAGTCACAATGCACATTATCATTTTAAAGCCCCTAAGAAGTCCTGCAATTAAAAGAAAAAAAAAAAAAAACCTTCTTTGTGTTTACCTCATAATTTTCATATATTTTTGACAAAAAAAAGAAACCTCTCTAAATGAGCACCTATCATTTATCTCACAGAACTATAATCGCAGAGAATACCAATATTTCATGAATCACAAGTTGATTTAAATTGTACATGTGAGTACCTGGGTCTCAAAACTATCAGTTATAGCCAGTGGTATGATGATAAACTAACGATTGTAAAAACAAAATCAAAAAAAGCACTGATGTATAGTGTTTGCCAATTTCTGTGGTATAAATATTCCCACCATGGCCATTTTGAAGAAGACTATGTTTAACAACCAAGGAAGGTTTCAAGGCACTGGTGTAGGCTATTTGCAGAAGTCCAAGATGCTTCTGCCCTCCTAAACACTAAACCAAACTATCCAACATGATCATAAATGCAAACAAAAAACATTTGTCTACCTTTACACAGTTTATGATCCATAATACTTGGGGGGAAAAAAGATCAAACTAAATCTTTGTGGAATGCTAAAAGAATTTCCCCCAGAAATACTCCATTCTGTCCCAGTGAATACCTCCCCAGAAAAGCTTAAAGAACTAGAAGAAAGGCAATAAAAATATTCCAAATGATCTGAAGAGCGTCTCTGTGAAAGCAGTCTAGAATATAAAGATCAAAAGGTGAATTGATTGAGATTTACCTGTATATCCTTCAGAGGCATTAAAGGATACACAGAATGAGAACATTTAAAAACTACATTTGTTGATCACATCTGTACGTGTGTGTGTGTGTGTGTATTCTAATTCATTCTTAAACAACAATTTTGCAAGACAGCAGTGGGTTTGGTTTTGGTTTTATGCCACCTGATAATTTCTTATATTGTTTTTGTTGTGTGCCATCAAGTCATTTCTGACTTAAAGCGATCCTCTAGGATATAGTAGAACTGCCCCTTAGGGTTTCCTAGGCTTTAAATCTTTACAGAAACAGATCACCAGGTTTTTTCTTCCTCAAAGCAGCTCATTATCAAAACAGAAAAAAAAAAAAAAAGATATCATTAAATAGTTCCTATGCCTTGCAGTTCTAGAAAGATTATATGAAATAATGTAAATAATACATGAAAAAGTTCAATAGTTTATCATTTTTGCTTCCACTAGGGATCCTCCTCCTGTATTCTTACTGATCTCTATGCTTGTTATTGTTGTTAGCTGCCATCAGGTGAGCCCCGGACTCATGGTGGACTCATGTACAATAGTTCAAGATGCAGCCCAGTCCTGCACCATCCCCGTGATGGGTTGCAAATCTGACTTATAATATGTAATGCAACGTACATAGTTGTTTCATCACTATTGAAGACTTGCCCTGGGAGGTAGCCTTTCTCTTCTATGAGTTTCTTGAGCTCTTCTGGAAATGCAGGTGTTGCCTTACTGGACTACACATGTGGTCGCAGTGAGTAGGAATCAACTCAATGGCAACTGGTTTGTTTTTGTTTGTTTGTTTTTGTTTTGTTTGTTTTTTCATTAAATTAGTGATGTAACAGATCTGAGCTCTCACGACAGGCTAAATAAATAAATAAGGTGTGGTCACACCACCCCTGCAGATGGCAGAGACCACTGAAGTTGGTCACCACAAACAATAGGAATCTAGCACCTCCAAAAAACTTGGAAGTCCAAGAGCGTTTGATGCGAGGCACAGCCTGGCTGTTCATAAAAGGGGCCACTGAGAGGGGCTGATTAGTTAGCCATTGGCTAGACTGCGAACAAAAAGACATGAAACATTTTCACAGAGATAGAGATGCTACAGTTCTACCCCAAATTTAAATCATTCCTTCTGTTCAGCTCTGTGGTGGAAAGTCCCCACTGGGCATGGTTAGGGCAGGCTGTCAATCACGGTTACCCTCATTTCTCATCCTTTAGCTCCAGTGCTGAGTAGAATGATGCTGAGCAGATGGAAACCAAACTTTCCACTGATGAGGTACACGTTTGAAAGCAAACATGGCTTGGATGTTCCCAAAAAGACCTACTGGTGAGGATTGTCAATATCTTGTCAACTGCCATGCCTGAGAAACTTCCACTGCTGGTTATGTGGAATTTAAAATTAACATTCCTGATATTAGGTATTCCTTCATTTGGTCTTAGTTACCAATTTCAAACATTGGGACCCTGTACTCAGGGAAGTGGAACTTTAAAACTCACATTACACGGCAATTTTTTTTTTCCTAACAGGTGTGAAAGTATGACGTAATTTGGAAGCAATCAAACCATGTGGCGTTCCTATGAAAAGGACAAAAAACTCTGGACTTGTGCTATTTTTAACCAAGAATATGAGGCCAGGTTTTCAGGATCTGCATACTGAGATTTTCACATTGACATGGCTTCAAGGGTCACATAGCCCTCAGCTTCCCGGAGCCTCCAGAGACACTGCCACTAAGTACACAAGATGTTCACGCACCACAATTAGGATTAAATGAACATATGGCAGAAGAAATCTGCTCACAGGAAAAAAAAATGAAAACTAATATCCCAGGGAAAATAGCATAAATTAGGTGAAGAGTCATTAGTGAGTCTATGGACAGAACGATACCAACTGAGGAACAAGAGATGGGGAGCCACTGGACCTGGAGGACAAGCACCAGTAATAAGGCTACATTTGGGAAGTTTGGAATACACCCGGCTTCTGCTTGCAACTTAAAACCCAACTGTCCTTTTTCCCTGGTAATTTTCATGTCTCTGGCAATGATTTAGGAAACAAGGTTGCTTGCTTTGAAGAATGAACTTTTTCCACTAGGATTGAAACTTACCTCAGAGAGAAAGAATTAAGCAGCTAGTGTAATTTTTCACCTTAACTTAAATTTGAAGTGCCCTAATTACTGAGGGGATTTGCATGAACGTCTCCCCATCGTGATACCTGGGCGGAAGGCGTGACCATAGAATCAGATGGTGCATAGATACTTCTTCATAAAGGAGCCCCAGTGGCACAAAAGGTTAAGCACTCCACTGCTAACCATAGGCTGGTGGATCAAATCCACCCAGAGGCTCTGTGGGAGAAAGACTTGGTGAGTTGCTCCCATAAATAAGAGCCAAGAAAACCCAAGGGGCAGTTCTATTCTGTCACATGGGGTCACTATAAGTCATAATCAGCTCGATGGCACCCAACAACAACAACAATAAAGAGGCAGAAGAGTCATGCAAAGGACCCCTCATTCATTAAAACCAGACTTAATGGATTTACAAGAGAAACCCTAAGATCTCTTAAGGGTCCCTGGGTGGCACAAACAGTTTGCACTTAATCACTAGCCAAAAGCTTGACAATTGTAACTCATCCAACAGGTGAACTGCTTCCATAAAGATTATAGCCAAGAAAATTCTATGGAGCAGTTCTACACTGTGATACATGGAGTTACCATGAGTCGGAATCAACTCCAAGGCAATGGGTCTGGTTTTTGGTTTATCCCTTAAGTCAGCTTGTAGCAATCAAACCAGTCAGAAAAGTGTTTCTGATCAGTTACTCATAAACTTTGGCCAGAGTCATGGCTGCTGGTGAAGCTCTAGACCCTGACATCTGCACACAATGACCCTGGCTCTAGCTAAGGGTATCTAGTTACTAGATTTGACATTCTTATGGTCTACTTTTATCACACACAGAAAATCTATTCTGTTGTTCCAGTGGCCAGTTCGAGTCCTTGTCAACCATCTCACCAATTCACATCTCTAACCACAAGGAAGGTTGAACTCAATGCAAGCCCAATACTACTACCTGAAAAATGCTTGTGGTAACTATTCTCCAAAGATGGCGTCCCAGTCAACCGAAATCAACTAAACCAAAGCCATTGCCTTGGAGTCAATTCTGACTCATACCAACCCTATAGGACTGCCCCATAGGGTTTTCTAGGCTGTAATCTTTATGAAAGCTGACTGCCAACACCTTTCTCCCATGGAGGGGCTGGTGGGTTCGAATCATGACATTTCAGTTAGCAGCCGAGCACTTAATCACTACATCACCAGGGTTCCTCCCTGTCAATCACACCTCCCAATATCCACATCCTTCTATAGCCCCCTCCCATGCTGAATCTGGGATAGCCCCAGGAAACCAATAAATGTGACAGGAATGATGCTGCATGACTGCTGAAGTTGAGACATAAGTTTCTGTCTTTGTCTCTTGAAACATTTGCTCTGGGAAAGCCAGTCACCATGCAAGAAGTCTGACTACCCTGAGACTACCATGTTATGAGGAGGCCCAAGCTAGTCATACAGAGAAACGGTACAGAGAGAGAGGCCCAGGTAAACCCAGTTGTTCCAGCCATGCTAGCTGATTACCAGATACATGAGTGAAGAAACAATCTTTGACATTCACCCCAGCCAAGTTTTCTGATGACGTCAGTCCTAACTGCCATCTGACTGTAAGCACATGAGAGACCCCAAGAAAGAACTGTCCGGCTGGACCCATTCAAGACACAGAGCTGTGAGAGATAATAATACACCGTTGTTTTAAGCCACTAAGTTATGCAGTAATGGATAACAGAACCAACGTGCTTCTCGTACGTCAAATCCAAGGTTTGAAACATTGCCTTGGATACCAGAGACAAGCTCATTTGCTTGTTGAAGAGAGAATATCCATTCAAAATGAATCAGGGTGTAGAGACAGGTTGTAGTGTCATGTCAAGAAGGACAGGTGAGTGTAGCACCAGATGCACCAGTCATTACCTGAATGACTACACAAAATGCTCTCAGTAGCCACAGCTCTCCTGCACCTGCCTAAGTTTGCACAAGTTTTCCCCTTTTCCCAGAATACTTCCCTCTAAATGTATGGCTGAAAACTTCTCACTATCATTTAAGTTGGAACATCAATGCTACCTCCTCTGGGAAGCCTTCTCTGCCCTCTACAGATGGCCTTTCTCTTCAACTTGGTGCTGGTACCAAACTTCACGACAGTGCCTGTTGCTGTCTTATGATTGCTTGTTTACACCTTCGTATACCTTACAGTGGGATCCTTGAAGATAGGGATAGTATCTTATTCTTCCCTAAGTTTCCAGCACTTAGCAAGTAGGTGCTCTAAGAAGAAATAGAAGGAAGGAGAAAGGCAGAGAGGGAGGGAGGGGAGAAAAGAGGCTGCAAAGGAACACTGGAATGAGAGAGAGAGCAAGAAAGTTTGGGGGAAAGGGTGTAAGTTACAAAAGGGTATGGGAATAGGTATGGTGAACCAGTAAGGAAACCATCCAGTCAGACTTTCCTATCATTTTGAAAAGGTGAGTCCTGGGATTCTCCATAATCTGGAGGAGTGAGAAAAATCTAAGATAGTAAAGAGTCTCCACAGTGCTTCTCCACATGGCTACCTTGGGCTTCCTCACAGCATGGCAGCCTCCATGAAGAAAAAAAAAAAAAAAAAGCTTTATGTACAGGACTCTATGCATATAAATATATGCACTCACAAGCACATATGCATTTTGACCTGCATAGATTTGCTGCATTTAATTGAATACGGTATCAAGAAATATTAAATTGTGTTTATATAATTATTTATTAAAGAATTTAAATATTTTTAAATGTGATGAACAAGATTAAAAAAAAAAAAAAAACCTCAGCTCCATCTCTGGGTTTAATACTATGAGGGGAAAAAAAAAAAAAAAAAAAAAAAATTTTACCTAAATAGATATTTTGTAAACATAACACTAAATAAATGTTGTGTTCCTTGAAGTTTCTTTCTTCAGTTATTCGGATTTTTTTTTAATTGTTAGGAAAATATTCCTATATAAAAGATACAATTTATTGCCACTTCTGTAAAGGGCCCTACATCACCTGCGGCTGTGTAAGCAATATGGATGCAGTTGTCTCTGAGGCCGTCTCCAACATGTGGCATTGCTTCTTTGTAAACAATATATATTTGGAATGAAACTCTCTAGTGCGCTTAGAAAATAATAGTTTTAAACCCAGCAGTAGTGTATAGAAAGGGCGTGTGAAAGTTTTCCACACGAAAAGTAGTGTAGACTCCCGATTTTCCGAAAATAAGTACGCCTCTAGTTCTCCCAGAGCTGGGATATCAGGCACTTGATAGAATGCAGCATGTGTGTAATATATTCTCACAGTTAAATGCAGGCCAGAAGTCAAGGGAGGTGGGGAAGGGAGGGGTAGAAAGTCAATGTGCTTAGAAATTCGGGGGTCCTCATTATTCAAGTGCGCCCGGTTCAAACTGCTGTGATGGGCGTTTGGTCTTATAAACCAGTACTGTCTGTGCAGTGGGCAGCTGGGACCCTCTGAGCGTCTTCTCTTGTCAGAGATGAATCAATCATCTCGAAAGATGTCGGCATCTGCCCAAACCATTTTATATTAGAATAAATGACAGATGGTGGTGTTTTTATATTTAATCAGTTCTACCAAATGCAGTTTCATCCCTTATAAAACTAAACCATCTGCAGCGTGTAGGTGTATAGAGCCAGCTAAATGCCCGCTACTGAACCTTTTCCGTGAAAGGTAAAGCCATACATGCTAGCATTTGTTGACATTAAGCACAATAAACCGAGAAATTCTTTAAAATAAAGCCTCGTGTTTGTAATAAATACTTGCATTTAGTAACACTAAATATTTACGTTTGATACACATTTCAAGTGAAGTTCGCCATGGAGGTTTTCGTTTAGCGCCCGACCTAACTTCCAATCATTTCTGAAAACCTTTCATTTTAAACCGCCTGAAAATATTCTCACGACAAAAATTGTCATTTGTTTGTGAATTATCTGTCCAAACATCTTATTTGTCTTTACTTTGATATGAATTAGTTCGGAGCAAGTTGGGGATGGCCATCACAGTAGTCAACTTGAAAAGAAGCCAGGCGCGCACACACACCCCACACAGACTCACGCACACCCACGACACCAATATAAAAGATCTTTAACACATACATTTGTGTATCACCATCTGGGCAGGGACTGACCAGATGTAAAATCGAATACGCATTTCAAAATGCAGGCAGATGAAACCCCGGGAGCCAGGGCCAGTGTAACACGGTCCTAAAAGGACAAGTCTGTTCCCACCCTAAATGAGTGACGACTGTGACACCAGGTCCCCAGGATGGAGATTGCAGGTGTGGATGGTTCAAGGACCTTTGGCCCTATCAGAGAAGCAGGCGTGTGGATTTCTCCCCAGATAACTGGGTTCCTGTGGAGCCAGAAGGTAAAACATTGTTCAACCTGATGTTATTCCAGTTTTGTCTATTTGTTTTTTGACTTTGGCCAGCTTCAACCTTTCAAAGGCAACATTCCTTAGTTCGGCACTCATGGCTCTTCCCAACCTGACTCCAGCCTACTTCATGTATATTTGCACCTGAATATTGTGATGACTTGTTCACCACCAGTCAACAAGTCTCCTCTACATAACTGACCTCTGTTGTCTTCTCTGTACCAACTTCCTTTACCTTCTTACGTGAGAGCCTAGCACAGAGCTAGGTCAAGAACTGTCTGTTGACTGGATGAGGAAATAAATGGAGGAATGAATAGGTGAGTTGCAGGCATTTGCTGTATTGAAATACCATACCTGAGGGAAGTGGAAAATGATAGCGTTTATTCTTTTTGCTCAAAATCAAAGGCAAAGAAAGTAAATGGAAAGGGAAGAACAAAACAGAGCTAGGAGGGAGGGCAATGAGATGGTGAGGAAACAGCAGTTTAACTGCCTAGATATCAAATAAAACTAAGACCTCTACAAAAGAAGAACATAGTGTATTCCCAGATCTTTCAAAATATATATGCTTAATTAAGTAGCTTTCTACTCATTATAATCAACTTGAATATGCACTGATGTTGCTGTTGTGTGCCATCCAGTTGATTCTGACAATGGCAACTCCATTTGACAGAGTAGAACTGCCCCCTAAGTTCTACTAGGCTGTCATCTTTACAGAGAGTCCTGGTGGCACAATGGTTAAAGCGTTTGCCTGCTAACCAAAAGGCTGGTGGTTTGAACCCACCAACAGTAGTCTGTAGTCTGCTTCCGTAAAGATTACAGCCTTGGAAGTCCTGTGGGAAAGTTCTGCTCTGTCCTATAGAGTCGCTATGAGTCAAAATTGACTTGACAGTAGTGGGTTTGGTCTTTTTTTGGGGTCTTTATAGGAGAAGATTGTCAGGTACTTCTCCTGTGGAGCCACTGGGTTGGGTTTACAAGCCAACCTTTCAGTTAGCAGCCAAGTGCTTAACCAGGGTTCTTTGGATATCCATTAGACATCTTAAACATAATGTGGCCAAAACAAACAATTAAGGAACTCTCTTGTCCCCTTCCCTATAAGCTCCTTACCACCAAAATCAGCTCCTCCCCCTTCATTTTTTCTCTCAGGAAATGACTCCACCACCAACCAGTTGCTTAGGGCAAACACTTAGGATTATATTTTTATCGGTGCTAGGGAAACCCTGCTGGCATAGTGGTTAAGTGCTACAGCTGCTAACTAAAAAGGTTAGCAGTTCAAATCTACAGGGTGCTCCTTGGAAACTCTATAGGGCAGTTCTCCTTGGAAACTCTATAGGGCAGTTCTACTGCGTCCTATAAGGTTGCTACGAGTCAGAGTCAACTCCACAGCAATGCGTTTGGTTTGGTTTTCTGGGTCAGTGCCAGCTCCAAAATATATCTTGAATCTAGCTACTCCTCACCACTCCACTATTCAACTCCCCAGCCCCCTGGTCCTCCCTGCCCTTCCTTTCTAGTCTGAGTGACTGCAATGCTTCCCACCTGGTTTCCCACTTCCTCTCTCTCCTTGTTATGGGCTATCCTCCACTCAGCAATCAGCGTGATCTTTGTAAAGCCTCCATCAGACCTTGTCAATCCCCTGCCTAAAACTTTCCAGTGATTTCCTAACATATTTAAAGTAAAATCCAAACTAATGGGCCTACGAGGCATTGCATAATCTGGCTCTTTCCTGCTCACCTTTCCTCCTCTTCCTCCGTACTCCATCTTGTTCTCTGAATGCCAACCACACATCATTAGCTCTGACAGAGCAATATACGCCCGCAGGTCACAGAATGTTTCTTTTTGTCTTGGCTGCCAACAAACCTCGGAGTCGAAAGTAATGTTAAATCATGGTTACATTTATTTTTCTCCATCTACTTCTTTTTTCTCTTAGTCTTATATTTCCATTTCTATATTACCTTTATTAAACTTAGTGTGTGTCATGGATTGAGTTGTGTCAACCTGATTGGGACACGATTCCGACTATTGTGTACGGTTTTCCTCCATTTCGTGATTGTAATTTTGTGTTAAAGAGGATTAGGGTGGGATTGTAGCACCCTTACTAAGGTCACATCCCTGATCCAATGTGAAAGGAGTTTCCCTGGGGTGTGGCCTGCACCTCCTTTTATCTTATAAGAGATAAAAGGAAAGGCAAGCAAGCCTCACACCACCAAGAAAGCAGTGCCTAGAGTAGAGTGTGTCCTTTGAATCCAGGGTCCGTGCGTGGAGAAGCTCTAGTCCAGGGGAAGATTGATGAGAAGGTCAACAGAGAGAGGAAGCTTTCACCTGGAGCTGATGCCCTGAATTTGGACTTTTAGCCTACCTTACTGTGAGGAAATAAATTTCTCTTTGTTAAAGCCATCCATTTGTGCTATTTCTGTTACAGCTGCGCTAGATGACTAAGACAGTATGTCTTTGTTGTTGAGGTGGTTGGCTGATTTTCTCTGTGTGTATGTGTTGTGTGTGCATGTGCGTGTGTGTTACAGGAAGTAGCCTCAAATTCTTTTGAAAATAGAGGCATGTAATGAAATTTAATGTTTTAAGGTTGATCTCGTTTAACCTGGTTATATGTTTTACAGAAACGAGAGGGTGGTAAATTCATCCTCTTTTGACAGTGGGGTGAAAAGACTTCCTTTAAGTATTGAGAGCCTATCCTGGTTACTGGGCATAAGCCTTGCAGCTTATAGAGTGGTCTTTTGCACACTGAAGGGGAGAGAAGCCAGTTAGTGATCAAACAGATCTTTAACAGAAGAAAATGATTTTTGTTGGGAGAAACTAGTAAATACACAAGTGATCATATAGGCAAACATATCTTGGCTGATCTTAGAATCCACAAAACAATTATTCATTCTCTGTGGTGGACCTCATTTGCTATTGTCCACCCAGCCCCCTGCTCCCCACCTTCTTCTGATATTAATCAGCTATAGTATCCCACCCCTTTGGCCCCAGTCAAATAGGTGAAACTGTTACCCAAGACAGAATAGCAGAATCCTTCCTTGGAATTTTATATGTGAATGCTTGCAGAGAAGAGCTTCATTTTCTCTGGTATCCTAAACTGGGTTGGGTGAGCCTACAGCTGCTAACTGCCAACTTTCTCACTGCCTAAAGGAAGTTCATCTGTAGACCAAGATAAAGAAGAAAGTCTACACTCATATTACTTGAGTTTCTGTCACTTACAACTGAAATAATCCTGACTAGCATATTTTTAGCATATAGCACCCAGCCTTGTTCAGTTCTTCTGTATGAACTTTTAGGTGACCAATGTCCTGTTTTCAGATTTCACCCCAGAGAGACGAATGAATGAGACCTACAGGCCCCTTCACCTCCGCTCTTTCCTAAATTCACAGAAAAGACAGCATTGCTGTTAGCAATCTCTTAAAAACCACCAACATGGAGACTTCAGCCATTCCCCTGAGCCCTGCTTGTGGTTTGTACCAATCAAGACGTTTCTGTGGTCTTAATGAAAAAGAACTTAATTGGTGAGATCCTGCATTTATTTAAACAATGTTTCATCTTTGCCTCAGCCCCTTTCTTGCCAAAAATTTCCCCAACTGCTTTGCAAAATGTTAGCCAAGACTCCCATTCTTATCATGAAGAATATAAAAACAGAGTTGGAAAGAAGCAGAGGTATTTTTTTTCCAGGTTCTCTTTCTTACTGGACAGAGAAGTGGCAATCTAGATTCACACTGCTGTGGAAAAAGCCCTGGGTTCAGCTCCTGGCTCAGCCACCACATAGCGACTGTGTCATGAAAAAAATTTACTCCCTGCTTTGACCCCCTGTTTTCCTCGCCTGCAAAAAGGAGGTGATAAAAACCACACCCGTTGCCTTTGAGTCAATTCCAACTCATAGTGACCCTATGGGACAGAGCAGAACTGCCCCATAGAGTTTCCAAGGAGTGCCTGGTGGGTTTGAACTGCTGACCTTTTGGTTAGCAGCCATAGTTGTTGACCACTACGCCACCAGGGTTTCCAAGGAGGTAATAGTAGTACTTATTTCAGCATATTATTGTGAGGATTCAGAGCACCTAATGCAGGTCTTGGTGCTTTCAGGTCCCCAGTTAAAGCAACTTTCCTCCTCCACCTCAGTTTCTGCAGATTAGGAAAAGACTGTTTCCCATGGTACACTAGCCTACCTGCTCCTTGGGTAAGTTATATGGAATCACCATGTCTTCTCATACATAAATATACATAAGAGGAATGGTGTAACATTATTAGCATAATGAATATTCTAATTATGGTTCTAACATTAAAGCTGGCACCAAACATTAATCCCTGGGGAATACCAATTGCCAAGGATATAATTACCAACCTGCAATGGTAGGCAGAGGGGGATGCTGAAAGGATTGAACTTGTGAAATCAAGGAGCCATCACACTTTTGAAAACACAGGCAGAAATCTGTTACTGTAGACCATTCACACACACAAACACACACACAGAGTCCCTGTCCTGTCATGGCGCCATGATATCATTCCATTTTTTATAATGTTACTGGAAGAATAGATTAGGTGAGTGCTACCAATTTAATGGGTACCAATGGTGGAGGGTTTACAATAGGCTAAGTACTGGCTAGGAACTTTCCCCATGTTTCTCTAACAATAACCCTTGGTTGTCAGAAAATCCCAATTTTGTACATATGGACCTGCGATCTAGAGAAGTTGTCATTGTGTTGTTGTTAGCTGCCTTCCTAGTCAGTCCCTGGCTCATGGCAAGCCCATAGTAATAGTCTCTAAAACAACCCCTAACACTTTTAAGTGTTTTTTTTATGAGCAAACACTTTGGCAATCTTTTGCATGGATTATAGTTTGTTTTTTTTTTTAATCCCCGGTTTACATGCTTAGCAAAAGTCACAGAGCTAAAAATTGGTGGAGCCACGTTCTAAATGTGTGTCATCTACTCTCAGAGATAGACTCTGAAACACTAGAAAACACATCCAACTTGCTCAAGACTTAACACAGGTCCATGATCAGGAAGCTGTGATTTGAACCCAGCTCTATCGAATAGCTAAGTCTATACCCTAGACACAGGATTTCTGGAGTTTACAATTAATTTGACATCATATCTTATGGTTTTCTTGAAAATAAGAGAAAGAAATACAGGTTCAATCAGTTGCATACCTAAAACTAATGAGTGCTGATTAAAGAATTTCTGTTTAACCCAGGGCTCTGAACCAGTCATTGGTGATTCTTATGTATACATCTACAGTTTACCAAGATCCCCGGTGATTCCAGTGATTCCTATACACAAGAATCACCGGGGGATCTTGTTAAAATGCAGATTCTGATTCAGTATATCTGGGGTGGAAATTAAAATTCTCAGCAGGGAGTCAAACTGAAATTAACTGGTTCAAAGCCCCGGTTTAACCAGAGGAAGGTCTCCTCTCTGGCAAAAAGAACCAACCTCAATCCTGCTGAGATTCAGATTTGAGCAAATAACTCAAATGGGAACAAAGATGGTAATGGCTTATATTCATGAAAGTCATAAAAATAGGCAGGAGAATGCACAACAGATCAGGAAGTTGGATTGAAAGGAAATTGACACTGACATCGAACGCCAACTGTGTGCCAGGCATTGGGCTGGGCTACATTGATGCTTGGTCTAAATTAACAAGTAAAACTAAGAATACAAAACGCAAGAGAGCTAAATGTAGAACTCTGCAGTTAACAAGATCAAGATGAGAGGAGAATCACAGCTTTATTGTGGTCCCTGTGGGAGCCCTGGTGGTGAAGTGATTAAGAGCTCAGCTGCTAACCAAAAGGCTGGCAGTTCAAATCCACCAGTAGCTCCTTGGAAACCCAATGGGGCAATTCTTCTCTGTCCTACAGGGTTGCTATGAGTCAGAATTGCCTCGACAGCAGTGGGTACAGGTGGAAAAGTTCTAAGATTGATTGCTTCACTGTAAATGTGGTTTAGGAGTTAGAAGTCAAAAGTTCTCCTGTCAGTCCTTGGAACAAAGTAACATCAGAAAGCCTTTGATCCTGTGGTGACCCTGCAACTGGGAGATCTAGAGTGAGGAAATACAGAAGATGCAAAGATCAGGGTCAGACTAGTGACCTCTGACAGAAAGCCAATACCTTCCTTTTCAAAAGATTCAGTTCAGAGGCTGCAGAGGGAGGCAGAGACCAGATCCTGGTGGACTGCACAGGTCAGTAAGGATCTCCCCCTAAAGTAAGGAGAGGCCAGTAAAGGTGACAGACAGATTTTCATTCTAGGAGAATCACTCTGGCCCAAGGGTGGAAAATGGATGGGAGGTAAGTGACACTGAAGGCAGAGAGACAAGTTAGGTGATCTGGGTAAGAAACCCAAGCAAGAGGAAATTCAAGAGATGCAAAGGGGGCAAAATTGATTGGACTTGTTGACTGGTTGGCTATGAATTACAGCAAGGAAGACAATGGTAAGGATAACTCCTAGGTATGACTTGGGCAGCTGACTAATCGTATCAATCAGGAAGCGTAATCTGTAAAACTGACACATAAATATAGGAGTCTTCTTATAAGGATTTCTTATTTTATGCTATTGATGACAATACGATATATAGAGTGTTGCACATTTAACCCAATATCTCTCTGCTAATTCACATATACGACAGTGTTTCCATTCTAAATCCCTCCAGAAGAAAGGAAAGTGGAGGTGGGAGATGGAGGGGAGGGGTGAATCTATATGATTGATATCCCAAATAGGTACAAGTATGTAAGTTCATTCTGAGCTGATGAGATAGCCTGCCAAGCGATGGAGCCCTGCCACCTCAGAAGAAAGACATGTACAAAAGAGGGAGGGTTATGCCACTTGCAGAGTATGGATTACATTCTGAGCCTTAGATCTTAAGGGGAGCATTGGGGGACTACTGTGTGTCAGGGATGAACGTGTCATTGAAGTGTCTGAGAGCCTTTCAAACCAACACACAATTTTCACCTTTTCTATTGTTCCATCCTCTCAATCTCTCAGAGCATCTAGACTCAAAATGTTCAGGATTCTAATCCTTGGAAATGCATGCATGTCTGAAAGACTTAATCAGGACAATTGACCAGGCTTTTTCTGACCTTCAGGGTTTAAATAAAGCCCAGCTGGTTGTCATCCCCACTTGTTCCCCACAATGCAGCCTGTGCCCACCCTTGGCCTGGGGCATCCAGAGACATGTAAGGTCCAGTTGCTGAAATTGTAAAAGGACACTGCACCTGTGCTGGGAGCAGAGTGCATTCCCTGGACCAGGGTTCCTACACTGAGAAGCTCCTAGACCAGGGGAAGATTGATGACAAGGACCTTCCCCCAGAGCTGACAGAGACAGAAAGTCTTCCCCTAGAGCTGGCACCCTGAATTTGGACTTCTAGTCTCCTAAACTGTGAGAGAATAAATTTCTGTTTGTTAAAGACATCCGCTTGTGGTATTTCTGTTATAGCAGCAGTAGATAACTAAGACACTAATTCGTTCATTCCATAATGAATAATCACTGGCTCCACCCCCAGCTCCAAGCATGCAGTCCAGGCTTGGACATGGAGCACTGCATTCCCATGGTGGCTGATGCAGGACTAGGTACAGAGATGATCAGAGTTACACTGGAGACACGAGCTGGAGCCATCTGGAAAGAGGGCCACACGTTCTGCCAGACCTGCAAGGATGTAAACCAGACCTGGAGGATGTAAAGCTCAAGGGCATCATTAGAGGGCACAGCCCCAGAGCAAAGCCTCACAGGGAAGCCAGAGCCAAGTGACGCAGAGGGGAAATGGGTCCTGATAATGCCATTTGACCCCGAGTTCTCCATGACTGAAACACCTGACCGTTTTAATTAAGTGAGCCAATAAAGCCCTCCCCCACGCTTTATTTTTGAATATTTAGCCTGCTTGAATTAGGTTTCCTGTCACTTGCCCCTGAAAGAATCCCAACAGGTAGATCAACCCTCAAGGCCCAGTTCATGTCCCAACCCTTCCACAGAGCCTCTCAGGGCAACTACCACTCAGGATGATAAAGACTATACCAAAAGGATTAAGAGCCATTTGGGAGCCCAAGGAGTAAGCAGCTAACTCTGTAACTTTGAAACTATCTGCCACTTGATTTCCCTTGCAGTATTAGAAGATGGACATACAAATACATATAATGGGATCAGTCCCTGGAGAAAGATATCATGCTTGGTAGAGGGTCAACGAAAAAGAGGAAGACCCTTAACGAAATCGACTGACACAGTGACTGCAACAATGGGCTTAAGCATAACTATTGTGAGGATGGCACAGGATGGGGCAGTGTTTTGTTCTGTTGTAGGGTCACTATGAGTCAGGACTGACTCAACGGCACCTAACAACAACATGGAGCCCTGGTGGTGCAGTGGTTAAGAGCTTGGCTGCTAACCAAAAGTTCAGCAGTTAAATCCACCAGCCATTCTTTGGAAACCCTATGGGGCAGTTCTGCTCTGTCCTCTAGGGTCGCTATGAGTTGGAATAGACTCGATGGCAACAGGTTTGTTTGTTTTTGTTTTTTCTAATATATGGACCAGGTAAAACTGTAAGGAAACTCAAAGAGCTGATAATTTCAGTGAAAATTTTCCATACTGTTTGTATAAGGGAACATAAATTGAAAACCATCTGTCATGGTCTCCAAGGAGATGGTGCAATATAAAACAGGTCTAAAGACACAAGAAAAAAGCAAACACATTATATTAGTAAAAGGCTTGACAAGTATTCATGAAATTGACAGTTTGCTACCACAGGCCACAAACTCAAGACTCTTTTCTATTTTTAGTTTGAAAACCTGCACATGAAGGTGAAAATGTCAACATTGTCTTTCCAAAAGAACACAGCCCTATGACCACAGAAGTTTATAATCTCAGCTGTTCAACAATCTGTGAACCAGGTTAAAGGAACCAGTCTTGATATGCTCTCTCCCTCTGAAATCTTATAGCAAATTCGTTCAACAAATACTTAACGAAACACCTTTACATGTTAAGCAATATGCTAGATGATAAGAATACAACATATATTCCCAGAGCCTAAAGTCTGGTGGCAAGTCCAATTGAGAAACGTTTATTGATCACCTACTACATGCTAAGCATCGACTAAACTTATCATTTATGTGTAACTCTGTAGTTTCAGTGATACAGAGCCTCGTAATATAGTCATGGTGCAGGGTTTTGTACGTATGTGCACAATTTGCCTACCTAACGTCTCTGACCTCTACTTTTGTGGAAGGATGCATGTTTTATTTTTAGGAATCTTCCTCAACTGTTCTCAGTCCATATGGTTTGGGTGGGACTCACAAGCCACCCTGATCCCAGGAATGGACAGGGTACTTAGACCTAGCCAATCAGGGCATTCCATTACTCTAGCCACAGTGACTCAGTCAAGGAAGAATGTGACCCAATACAGGCTAATTTGATCTGATGAGCATTAGCTCCAAGCTACTGGGGAAAAGTAGGAAGCAGATATTTTCTTTCCACTGGTTTGCGTGAGCTGGGTGGATGTAAACCTAAAACTGCCAGCATCCAGCACATGGACAGCATCCACCTGAGTATGAAATCACAAAGTATTGAGAAGCCAAGAGAAGAGGTATAGGGAGAGGTTCAGTCCCAATAGTTCCATTTGAACCATCATCCTATTCAAGTGAACTACACTCTTGAGCCAGTTAGTTCTACACTAAAAACCCATGAACCAATAAATTCCCTTCTTTAGCTTAAGCTATAGAAACGAGTCTGTTACTTGTAGTCAAAACATCATAATTAACAATGTGTTGGTGATGCAGTGGTTAAGAGCTTGGCTGATAACCAAAAGGTTGGCACTTCGAATCCACCACCCACTCCTTAGAAATCCTATGGAGCAGTTCTACTCTGTCCTATGAGGGTCACTGTGAGTCTGAATCAACTCGACAATGACAGGTTTGGTTGGTTTTTGGTGAATTCTCTCTACTCTGGCAAGAGCCACGTATCTTTTCTTCTGTGTCCTTCACTGGGCCAGGCATAGTGCCTCCCTGAAGGATTCATTCTGCAAACACTCACTGAGTGGGTGAATCACCTAGTTTATGATTTCACAGGTAATTCATACCAAGTTCACTGAGAAGGATCCATACTTCTGTTTAAGGTGTTCCAGCTAAGGGGTATAAATGACTGAGAATGGAGACACATTTATTGGAGTTGGTCTGGAGCTTTATAAGTTCTCTCAAGCATGAGTAGGCTCTGGGAAACTAAGAGGTTCAAACAAAACTCACAGGGGAATAATTAAAGCAGATGGTAATTTACTAATAACCATAATAGCTGCCAGTCATTGAACAGTTACCATGAGACAGAAATTAAGCTACACACTTAACACATTTACTCTCGGGGGAAGAAAAACCCCATCCATAGTCACTCTCAGGGTAGGTCATGACAGCCAAGGGTGTCTTCATAAGCAGATGGCCACCTCATGCAACTTCAGCTTTAGTGTTCCGCACTTGCATGGGCCCTTTTTTAAGGCCCTACGATTCTCTACTTGATGTGGAGAGGAAGAGCACTTCCAGCCCCAAGCTGGAAATGTAAAGGTCTACCCTACCTTGGAGGTCTTACTCTTGTCCTGGTGATGGTCCAGGGACAGGGCAGAGGGACAGTCTGGCAGCACTCTCCACACTGCCCAGGGCACAACGACAACCTCTTCCTGGCTGAGCATCCAGACCTTGTCTCTAACCCCACGAGAAGGATCTGAACAAGCAACTGTCAGTCTGTTCTGCTGCATGTTTGGGGCTACCCCAGGCCAGTCCTAATGGGCACCTCCCCACCAATGGTTGGGGTTGGGGGAGAGGAGATACAAGGACCTGGCTGAGCTGGACCCGCTACCTAAAGCAAGAGTGCAAAACACCATGACTAGAGAGATCAAAAGACTGACATTCTCCAAGCTTGCCACCACAGAATAAGACATTGCAGGGGTAGTCACAGACATGCCACCACTGTCAAGCATACTGCAGCCAAAAGAGAATTTTCTAGCCTCCCAGTAACACAAAGCAAGGGTATATCAGCCATGCCACAGAAAGACCAAAGCATCTTCCTACTCAGTCAGAAGAAAATAATATTACAAAACTGTTGTCATAAGAAAAGGCAATCATAAGTATAGAGCCAAAAAACCTAGGGAAGAAGGTATTATGGGGTGTGTCAGGTAGTCAACTAATAGCATTCTGTTATTTGTCTGGATTTTCATCATGATTGTGATACATGCCACCTTTTTAAAATTTTAGTTTTTTGTAATTTTTCCTCATTCTAAATAAGTACTAACTTCTGTAACTAATTTTATATTCATAACTTTGTATTCTAAAACAAGAACTAAACTGTATAAACTTTTTAGACCCCACAAAACCTGGATCCACCACTGACTTTGAGGAATTCTGGCAAACAAGAACTAAGTCCCCATCTCCTATCATGATGCCTGCAAGTGCATCAGTAAAGATACATTCCTTGTTTTTAAGCCCTAGAGTGGAGAATTACTTACGACTGCTTTGGATTACTTGTGGCGTAGTGGTTAAGTGCTACGGCTGCTAACCAAACAGTCGGCAGTTTGAATCTGTCAGACGCTCCTTGGAAACTCTATGGGACAGTTCTACTCTGTCCTCTAGGGTCTCTATGAGTTGGAATCGACTTGACGGCACTGGGTTTGGTTTTTGGTTTTTGCTTTGGATTACACTTATCAGGGTTAAGTCTAACAAGATTAACAAAGGCATGAAACACAGGTTAAGTAACTGAAATATACCCCTGGGATTGCAAAATAATGAGTCATCGAGACAGATGACAGGGATGAAGAAGGAAAGTGGAATTGTCCCAAAAATATTGTATTCTATTCTACAGTTTTGTTATGGATCTGTCCTGAGGACTACAATTATCATCCAGTGATGAGCCGTTCTGTGATTGCTGATGGTGTACCTGGTCTCCGCAACCGAAAAGCTAATGGGTGGTGGGCATTTCTGAGCCCTCCCTCTCCCAGCCTACTCCCACCCTGTGGCTCCCCAGCCTGGGCGGCTTTCTACCCCTAACTCTGCCATTATCTCTCCTTGCTGGGGCTCCAGCAGAGCTCAGCGTTCCAGCCTTGGCATTTCCCATTCCCTCCTCCCACCCACAGCTAAACTCTCAAATTGAAGCTACCTTAATCCTTTTGGCCTTCAAGTTTAATTCCACTAATCCTCTTCAGATAACTCTAAACCAGCTCTCCATTATCTTCCTATGTATTTCCAAGCCTGGTCTTCTGCTTTTAAATCTTCCCCAGCCTTATGTCCCATTCTTCGAAGTCCCTTCCTTATTTACCCCAGGGGACTATCCAGTTCTTCCTCTGCAGGCAAGCTGAAGACTTTACCACGTTCCATCTCTGCCCCTTCCTCTTCTGGGCTTCAATGCAGGCCTCTAGCCATCACACAGAAATTATGTCCCATTCAATCCCTCCATTCCCTGTTTAAGAAGTAGTGCCCCAAACAGACAGTTGCAAAACCAAGGATGCAAAAACGTTCCGGAGAAGTTGGCACAAATAAAACATGTAATGAACTACTTAAATGTCTCAAGTTGAGACAAGCAGTAAAATGGCTTTACTTTACTGTAATAATGAACTCCATGTGCATATCATGAAATGACCTGCCCTGCCTGACTGCTGTTTGGAGAGGACCAGCCTTGGGAATCTGCTAGAATGCCCTCTAGCCATGCTAGAAACTCCCCTTCAAGAAGCCTCCCATTAGATCCACCTGTTGCACAAGCCCCCCATGAAAGCACGGAGATGAATAGGGCCATTTTCTCAAGTGGAGGAGCAGCTGCCAAGGGAGCGATTTAAAGAATGCCATGAGGCCACTGTGATCCAAATATCTCCCCACCAGGCCAGCCCACTGCACTCCTGCCTGAACTAAAATTCCTACATGCAAGGAAGCCACAGGTGACCAGTCTTCTTAGTTACCAAGGAGCCTGGGTCTCCCAGAACCTGAATACAGGTGATGGATGAAATGGGCAGGGCATCTGCAAGGAGAGGCAGGGTGGGGCTTGGAAAGGAGTGCCTCACTCCTGGTTGTTTATAGCCCTTCCTTCTTCCCTTTCCTTTGTTTTTCTTCCTTTTCTTTCTTTTTTGTTTTGTTCTGTTTCGGTTTTTTCTGCCATGCCTTGCTCTACCAAGAAGGCAGCATCAAGCCTTCTCTGCCCTCTATCATTACAAGCACATCAGTGAGGGTCAGTTTGCAGGACTATAGGCTGATCCTTTTGGAAGGTAAAAAGAGCCTTGGAATGAGGCCGAGCACCGAGGGAGCAAAGGAGGAGAGAAGACGACAAGAGCCACAGGGATTCTGTCAAAGAGCCGAAGGCTAGGGCGGCCCAAGAAGTAACACAGGGAGAATGTGGAAGCTCAAGAGGGAGAAAAGGGGTTATTTTGCAAGTCTTATCACCATCTTTGTGTATATGAACCACCTTTGCATAAAAGGAGGCAAGACTGACCATCCCCCTTTTTGTGTTTACTCGTTACCCTAACCAAAACCAAAAACCAAACCCATTGCCGCCAAGTCGATTCTGACACATGGCAACCCTGTAGAAGAGAATAGAACTGCCCATAAGGTTTCTAAGGCTGTAATCTTTAGGGACGCAGACTGACACATCTTTCTCCTGTGGAGCAGCTGATGAGTTCAAACCACCAACCTTTCGGTTAGCAGCCAAGCGCTTAACCACTGCACCACCAGGGTTCCTCACATTACCCTAAACCGGCTTTTATCTGTCTCAGGTAAACATATTATCATACTTGTCCTTTACATAGCCAGCTCTCCACTGCCTAGCACAGTGATTGTTAAACAATGAAGTTACGAAAGCCTTTAACAATTTAAAGGACACTCCTTAAATATGAGAAAATACAGATTCACCAAATATCTGCATTAATAGCTATACAACAGCATGTATTTATATTTTAAGGAGAAAATCCATTAAAAGAATATAGCATTAAATGACTTAAAAGTACTCCCCAGTGATTTGGAAATCAATAACATGTGACCTCTCTCTTTCCCCCTTTTTCTAAGGAAATTTAGTAATTATATGCATTGTATATACATTGCTGATAAATACAAACTATTCAGGATAATGTCTGACCATTGAAATTCAATCCAGAGGCACTGAAAAGTCACCTGCTCCCCTTTGGAAAGTACATCACATTTCTACCTCTGCAATGAACAGAAGTGTAAATGGAAGAGAAAAAAAAAAAAAATTGCTGAGATTGCAGTTCTGTGAAATTCCTTATCCAGGTTTTTCAGATAAGCAAATTATAGAAATCATTTTTCATCCAAGGGTCAAGACTGATGCAATAAACCAAAATCAAATACGACATGGAGAATTCAGATATGCTGATACTGGATAAACAAACTAAGCAAACTTTCACTTCTCAAAGAAAAAAAGCAGTAAAATGATATTGAAGAAAGGCTAAATAACTTCTGTATTAAATGTGGAAAAAAGTACTCACCTGCAGGTTTTTGCAGGCCACAGATACACTTGTGCATATGAGGTTAGTCATGTTCAAATATTAGAAATGGTGTTGATACTTATTATTGTTTCCTGTGGTTTGTGTAATTGTATTAAACCATTACATTTTCTGATCGTGCTATATTAATTTTGGTGTAACAATCATGTCAGTCTACTCTAAGATCCTAACGCATTAACTATTCATAGAGGATATTCCTGAAAATTTTATTATTAAGAATATGACATATTTAGCACCACCTGATGGTAGCAGCTCTAAATGAGAATCTGAGTCAAAGAGAATATTTTCTGGAAAATATAAATTACCCAAACCAATGACAAAAAAAATTAGAAATTCAAAGTAAATCAATTATACTGGGGGAAACAGAGATTATTAAAGAGCTAACACCACACCAAAAGCAGTGGGTTTAAATGATTTTACAAGAAAATTCTCTCAACCTTTAAGAAACAGACAACTACAGTATTCTTTCAAACTATCCTAGAACAAGAAAAAAATAAGGAAGTCTTCCAATCCAACTTATAAAGCTAACCTAACATTGATTAACAAAAAAAAAAGAATATGAAAAAACAAAATATAATTTATGAATATCAACTCAAAATCCTTAAGAAAATATTAAAAGAACAATACCTAACAAATTAGCATTCATCTGGGAATGTAAGAATGGTTTAATGTCATAGAATCTCTTAAGTCATCATAGGAATAGATCAAAAGGAAAAGTCCATATGATCATCTCGATACATGAGGGAGAGGCGTTTTATAAAACCAATACTCATTTTTAATAAACAGCCTCATACATATGGATGATGCCTCAATACGACATGAAAATACAACTTCTACAGAAGGAAAAATTAAGTATGTATATGTATATACGAGTACATATGTTTAATTTGAGTGTATATATATATATATATTATATGCCCCCATGTGTCTGTCAGTTTGTTGTACTGTGGGGGCTTGCACGTTGCTGTGATGCTTGAAGCTATGTCACCGATATTCAAATATCAGTAGGGTCACTGTAATGGACTGAATTGTATCCACCAAAAATATCTGTCAACTTGGTTAGGTCATGTGTTGTTGTCCTCCATTTTGTGATTTTCCTATGTTTTATAAATCATAATCCCTGCCTGAGGTTAAAGAGGATTAGGGTGGGATGTAACACCCTTGCTCAGGTCACATCCCTGATCCAATGTAAAGGCAGTTTCTCTGGGGAGTAGCCCACACCACCTTTTATCTTACAAGAAATAAAAGGAAAGGGAAACAAGCAGAGAGTTGGTAGCTTCACACCAAAAAGAAACCCTGGGAACAGGGCACGTATTTTGGAACCGTGGTTCCTGCATGGAGAAGTTCCTAGTGCAGGGGAAGATTGACATGAAAGACCCTCCTCCAGAGCTGATAGAGAGAGAAAGCCTTCGCCTGGAGCTGACGCCCTGAATTTGGACTTTTAGCCTACTTTGTCTTGAGGAAATAAACGTCTCTTTGTTAAAGCCATCCACTCGTGGTATTTCTGTCATAGCAGCACTAGATGACTAAGACAGTCACCCACATGGACAGGGTTCAGCTGAGCTTCCAGACTGACCCGGACTAAGAAGAACAATCTGGTGGTTCACTTCTGAAAAGAATTAGCCAGTGAAAACCTTATGAATAGCAGTGGAACATTGTCTGATATGGAGCTGGAAGATGAGCCCCCCAGGTTGGGAGGCACTCAAAGCATGACTGGAAAAGAGCTGCCTCCTCAAAATGGAGTCAACCTTAACGATGTGTACGGAGCCAAGCTTTCAGGACCCTCATTTGCTGATTTGGCACGACTCAAAATGAGAAGAAACAGCTGCAAACATCCTTTAATAATCAGAACATGGAATGTACAAAGTATGAATCTAGGAAAATTGGGAGTCATCAAAAATAAGTATGTAAGTTTAGCAGCATTTTCAATTTCATTAAGAAAAAAGATAAGAATGCTAATTATCAGAACTATTGACAGTGTTCTGGAGGTACTGGCCATTCAATTAGCTAAGAGAAATGTGTATGGAGTATAAAAATTGAAAAGAGAAATTCAGATTGTATGACTTTAACTTGGAACATACAAAGAAATCACTGAAAAACTAGCACAAACAATAAGATAATTTAATAAGACAACTGGGTGCAAACAATATAGAGAAATCAATTGCCTTTACAACTATGACTACTTTGATGAGATTAAATATACTGCTATGAACTAAGTTTACATGGAGTTCTAGCACATCATTAAGTTAAACTAGCAAAGTGCCAAATTCTACATACAATAAGCTACTATTCGTGCCCCATCTCTACCAAAAAAATAAAATAAACTACGTAGACATATAAGCCTATAAAACCAAAAACCAAACCCACTGCCTTCGAGTTGATTCTGACTCATAGCGACCCTGTAGGACAGAGTAGAACTGCCCCATAGAGTTTCCAAGGAGTTCCTCATGCTTTCGAACTGGCTACCTCTTGGTTAGCAGCAGTAGCACTTAACCACTACACCACCAGGGTTTCCTATAAGCCTATATATGCATACAATATCCCTAGAACCCACAAAAAAAAAAAAAACCCCAGTGCCGTCAAGTCGATTCCAACTCAGAGCGACCCTATAGGACAGAGTAGAACTGGCCCATAGAGTTTCCAAGGAGCGCCTGGTGGAAGGTTACACAAAAAAAATCCTCTAAAGAAGGGAATTAGGTGAATGGAGTCAGATATGGAAGAGTGACTCACTTATCACTATAGCTTCTTTGTGCTTCTAAATGCTGTATCATATGCATGTAAGAACTATCCAAAATGTAAATAAAATATACTTTACTCACTATGAAAGCAACATAAGCATATTGGTAGTGTTTCTCATTTTATAGCTACTTACCTTCGGAGCCTTACGTGCTCATAAAAACTCTGTGTCTCAAAACTTATATCTTAAAGGACATTATCAAGAAAGTGAAAGACAACCAACCGAATGGGAGAAAATATTTGCAATTTTATATCTGATAAAAATTTAATATCCAGAATATATAAAGAACTTCTACAACCTAGCAACAAAAAGACAACCCAATGTTAAAAAAAATGGGCAAAGAGCTTGAATACACATTTCTCCAAAGAAAATATATAAATGGTCAATGAGCACATGAAGAGATGCTCAACATCATTAGTCATTAGGAAAATGTAAACCGAAACCACAATGCGGTGCCAGTTCACAGCCACTAGGATCAAGACAATGGAAAATAAGCATTGGTGAGAGTGTGGAGAAATCAGGATCCTCATCCGTTGCTGGTGGAAACGCAAAATGGTGCACGCACTGTGGAAAACAGTTTAGTATTCCTCAAAAAGTTAAACATTGAATTATCATCTAACCCAGCAATTCCACTTCTAGGTAAACACTCAAAAGAATTGGAAGCAGCAACTCAAACTGATATTTTGTACACCAATGTTCATTGCAGCATTATTCACAATAGCCAAAAGGTGGAAACAACCCAAAGGTCCACCAACAGATGAATGGATAAAAAAATGAGGTATATCCACATACAATGGAGTATTACTAAGCCATTAAAGGAATGAAATTGCCATACATGCTACAACATGGATGAACCGTGAAAACATGCTAAGTGAAATAAGCTAGACGCACACACACACACCAAAAAATATATAAATGATTCCACTTATATAAAATATCTGGAATGGATAGAAAGTGGGTAAGAGGTTACCAGGGTCTGTAAGGAGGAGAAAATGGGAAATCATTGCTAAACAAGTACAGAGTTTCTATTTGTGGTGATGAAAAAGTTTTGGAAGCAGATAACGGTGAAGATTGCACAACATGGTGAATGTAATTAATGCCACTGAACTTGGACACTTAAAAGTGGTTAAAATGGCAAATTTTATGCTATCTGCAACTTACCATAACAACATTTTTTAAAAACTCATATCATGGTAACTGTTCAGAAAAACAACAACCATTCTAACCATGACTCTGTTATAACATTTAAAGGTGTTCATAATCAAAAAACAAAAACTGTCACATATTTCTATGTTGTCTTTAGCTACAAAACGTAATGCAAACGTATTTCATTACATAGTGATTTTCTTATCTTTTTGTGGCATTTTGCTTTCTTCAGAATAGAGGCAGGGTTGTGTAGTGGTTAGGAACACAGCCTTCATCTGCACAGGAGCCATATGCCAGGACTTAAATCCCAACTCTGGGACTTACTAGCTTGTGACCCTGAGCAAATTCTTAATCTATTCATGCCTCAAATTCCTTGTCTGTAAAATGAAGATAGTTATATGACCTACCTCATAAGGCTATTGTGAGGATTAAGTAAGCTAATTCTTGAAAACACTGAAAGAGTGCCTGGTTCATGGTAAACGCTATAAACGTGTGTGTTGTTGCTGTTGTTGGGTGCTGTGGAGCTGATTCCGACTCACAGCAACCCCATGTGACAGAGTAGAACTGCCCCATAGGGCTTCCTAGGCTGTAATCTTAACATGAGCGGGTCACCAGGTCTTTCTCCTGCGGAGTTGCTGGGTAGGTTTGAACCCCCAAGCTTTCGGTTAGTAGCCAAGCTCTGAACCATTGTGCCACCAGGCCTCCTTGTAGAAGCATAGATATAATCATTTTTTTCAGATCTGGCATCTCAGCTCAGTTCCTTTGAAAAATGGAGTGCCCTCTTAGATGCTCTGCTGAGGAACAGTTAGCCCATGTTGCAATGTATTGCTTTACACTTCACGTCCTAATTTACTGTGCATGATGTTCTTATATAAAAAGATAAGAAGGCCAAAAAGCAGACCTGTCCTCTACTTCTGAATTGGGCACAAATGAAACCCACAGCTTGCAAACTTGTATTTAAAAATTCTCATTCTCAAAAATAAAAATCACCGCTCTCTTACGTTAGGTTGATGCAGCTATAGATCACTTAGAAAAATTATACTCGTTTTTGTTACGTAGTGCTGCTATAACAGAAATACCACAAGAGGATGCCTTCAACAAACAGAAGTTTATTTTCTTACAGCCTAGGAGGCTAGAAGTCCGAATTCAGGGTACCAGCTCCAGGGGAAGCCTTTCTTTCTCTGTTGGTTCTAGAGGAAGGTCCTTGATATCAATCTTCCCCTGGTCTGGGAGCTTCTCAAAGTAGGGGCCCAAGGTCCAAAGCACATGCTCTGCTTCTAGCATTGCTTGCTTGGTGGTATGAGATCCCCTTGTCTCTCTGCTTGCTTCTCTCTTTTATATCTCAAAAGAGATTGACTTAAAACACTACCTAATCTTGTAGATTGAGTCCTGCCTCATTAACACGATACAGGCAGAATTTACAACACATAGGATAATCACATCAGATCACAAAATGGTGGACAATCACACAATACTGGGAATCATGGCCTAGCTAAATTGATCAGATCACAAAATGGTGGACAATCACACAATACTGGGAATCATGGCCTAGCTGAATTGACACATATTTGGGGGGAGGGGCACAATTCAATCCATGACAATAGTGTTCTATACAGAGAAAGTAAGGCTATTACAATGTAAACTTGCATACAGATTCGAAAACCTCATCCTTATCTTCAAGATAGCCATTAAATTATGAGTTAGAGTTACATTTCCTTCTTCTACCACTAATTGTTCAGTGTTAAAAGAAGGAAATCAAAGAAATAAAAATTTAAGAGTTTAACGGATTCTTCCACAAGCGCATATTGAGTCCTTATTCTATGCCAGGCGATCATGCTAAATGTTGACTACACAAAAAGCAATGCCAGAGTTCATTCTCTTGAGCATTGCACAGTCTAGTGCCTTCTCTAATTTGGTAACAATCAATGTTTTAAAGTATTGTCTTAGTTATCTAGTGCTACGGTAACAGAAATACCACATGTGGATGGCTATACCAAAGAAAATTTATTTTCTCACAGTCTAGGAGACACAAAGGAAAATTGCATCAGATCACAAAATGGTGGACAATCACATAATACTGGGAATCACGGCCTAGCCAAGTGTATCTAAAATTTGTATTTTAGGAAATTCGCATTACCCAAATATTTTCTTTAAACATCCTCTTGTCTGCCTGCATACCTAATACTCTCTATCCTGCTTCTTTGCCTAGAGGACTCATAGCTCAAATGTGAGTCAAGTTTCCTCTCTTTTGGGAAACCTGTCCCATCCTCCCCCTTGCCTCCACCACCTTCCCTCTGCAGGCTGGAGCAAGTTCCCTTCCCCTCCCCTCCCCTCCTCTCCCTCAGCACTTTGGGGTGCCCCTTCCAGAGCACTT
The DNA here is from genome assembly GCF_024166365.1 of Elephas maximus indicus. Lineage (NCBI taxonomy): Eukaryota > Metazoa > Chordata > Mammalia > Proboscidea > Elephantidae > Elephas > Elephas maximus. The sequence goes on from NC_064830.1 coordinate 17,597,582, forward strand.
ACACTCTATTTTAACAGCCCCTCTCCTTCCTTAGAGCCCTGAGCCTCTTGAGAGCACAACCGCATCTTCCTCATCACTGTACTGGAAACCCTAGTGCACAGTGGTTAAGAGCAATGGCTGCTAACCAAAAGGTTGGCAGTTCAAATCCACCAGGCACTCCTTGGAAACCCTGTGGCGCAGTTCTACTCTGTCCTATGGGGTCACTATGAGTCGGAATCAACTCAATGGCAGTGGGTAGTAGATACATCCCTCTATTCTCAGCCCCAGGTGTAACGCCTGGACGATAACAAGAACTTTGTAAATGGTTAATGAAGGAATGAATGACAAGTTCCAGACATTTTCCAGCTTTCCCTTTACCCAGCTCAGCCTCAATTTCCCTTAAAGGTTGGTACGGCATTATCTCTGTCTTGGAGCCCTAGTGGCGCAGTGGTTAAGAGGTCGGCTGCTAACCAAAAAGTCAGCAGTTCAAATCTACCAGCCACTCCTTGGAAACCGTATGGGGCAGTTCTACTCTGTCCATAGGGTCACTATGAGTCTGAATTGACTGGACAACAACAGGTTTGTCTCTGTCTTAGCATTGAACTCAACTCGTAAGTGACATGACCTGAGTTCTTCCCACCAGCAATTACGTGCAAGTCTAGAAAATAATGATAATCTGCAGAACGTCTTTAGGCCATAGCAGCCTCTAGTAGACACATAAAATGCTTCGTAATTTTATTAGAAACAAAATATTTGTACTCAATAAAAAGAATTTCTTCTAGGGCAAAAAGGATGAAAATTCTCCCTCAAACACCAGAACGGACAGCAATGACATGCAGATAAATTTCTTTGTCATGAGCTTTACTGTCAGCAAGCTATTAGGAATTCCCTTCTGTCCTTGAAAGAATAGCCTTTGAAACTCTACCTGAAACTCTGAAGTGAAAACATATGCAAATATGTAAAAATGAGCTTGCCTGGCTGGGAAAGCTGTCACCAAACCACAAAGAAACCTCTGTTATGTGTGGACGTTGAGACTCGCTAGTTTTACAAGAAGCAGGCAGGTGCTTAGAAGGTGACAGCCTGTCGCAGTCATTCTGGAGCCAATCCTCCTGTTTGTGGTTCTCCAAGCCCTTTATATCTCTTCCCTTCTGTCATTTTTTGGCCCCTTTTCTACTCTCTGGATCATTTCAATACCAGCAGGAGAGTAGGAGAAGCAAATAGAGATGATATCACAATCCTCCTCTTTTTTTTTTTTTTAGTGGTATTTTTGATAAAAGGCTCGAGAGAGAAGAAAGCTATATTTAATAGCTGAAAGGAGGGCTTTGAATAACCACAGGGCTTTGATTATTCATGCACTGGCTCTCCCCTGTTTCCATAGATATTTGACTCAAGTCAACAAGTACATCCTGAGAATCCATTATTTCCCAAAGTGTTAGGCCTTTTGAGAAATAGTAGAGAACCAAAAGCTTGATCTCAGCTCTCAGGAAGTTTTTAGTCTTTCGAGGAGTATAGGGTTTACATGTGTGAGATAATTATGAACAGTTAAGGAAGTAAATAATCAAATGTTAAACTAGGTAGAATAAATGTATCACAGGAATTCAAAGCGCTGGTTGCATCTTCTTGAGCCTGGTCTCCTCTCCAACCCCAACTACATAAGGGCTGTTGAGAATTAACCCAGAATTTTGTCTTTCCGTCTTTCACAATGTAAGTTAGCACCAAACCAAAAAACCAAACTCGTTGCCCTTGAGTCGATTTCAACTCATAGTGACCCTATAGGACAGAGTAGAACTGCCCCATAGGGTTTCCAAGGAGCGCCTAGTAGATTCCAGCTGCCAACATTTTGGTTAGCAGCCATATAGCTCTTAACCACTATACCACCAGGGTTTCCAAGTTACCGCCAGGAGCTATGATATTTCAAGGTTCAAAAAATATTCCAAGGTGGTAGTAATGACAGCCTAAGATCTTTTATTGACTGAGATACCCTGCAAGATCTGGGCACCAGGAAGCGCCAACATCAGAAGGGATTCACCGGTTTCCAGCGCTGAAGCCCCTCACCCCAGGATGCATCAAGCCATCCCTCTATGTACCTGGAGGCTCAAACAGTCATTCTCATGTCTCCATCTCTCAAAGAACCCCGTGAGGGCACTTGTTCTACAGTTTTAGTCAAATAATCATCGGAAAAACTTTGTTCAAATTTGAAATCTGATTCTATGATATTGGTAGGTTATAACGGACTGCAATTTTCCCTCTTTCTCTTTGCATGTAAATAGATCGACTGCAGTGAAACCACTACTTAAAACAAAGGGGTTTGATTTATAGCCAGTCTCTTGCCTCATAAATCACACCTGCAGCGCAACGCTCAGGGCCCTCTGAGCTCTGCCAGCACTTACCTTTTATAAATGATTTGGGGTGACCTCCCATTGTAAGGGAGCCTAATACAATGCCATTCTCCTGTCCCGGCATTCACTCTTCCTTTACTCGTGATTCCCGCAGGGGCTGGAGACCCAGTTTTTGACAGCAAGCCAGTTGTGCTCTGTTTTGTTTTTATCTTTTAAAGGAAGGAATGTTGAAATTAAAATCTATGGCTTTGCCATAGCACATTTTGCCCACTGTAGAAAGGCAGCTGTGCAACTTGTCCCCTTCCTGGTAACCACCAAAAAAACCAACCCCACTACCATCGAGTCCATTCAGACACATAGCAGCCCTATAGGACACGGTAGAACTGCCCCCACAGGGTTTCCTAGGCTGTGATCTTTACAGAAGCAGACTGGCACATCTTTCTCCCAGGGAGCAGCTGGTGGATTCAAACAGCTGATCTTTCAGTTAGCAGCTGAGTACTTTAACCACTGCATCACCAGGGCTCCTCTCACTCCTTTAAATGTCGTATCTGGGCATATATGAGGTCTGAATCTGACCTCTACAATCGCCCTAGAGTGCTCTGTCATTTGGAAAAAGAAGCAGGTTAAAAACCACAGAAGTATCCCATGGAATTTTCTGATGGGGTATTGGTGAGAGATGCTCAAGGTGAGTCATTTCTTGGGCATCCTGCTTCCTTACAGCCTCGGCAGAGTCTTTAGGAAGTGGAGGGGAATGAGTGCCAAGGAAGGTAAGGACCAAGTAATTGCAGAAGAGGAGAGTGTCAGCAAGAGCTGGGAAGCAGGTCAGTGCTCGCCAGGCTCTTTCCTGACGGAGGGTGGCGTGCTTGGAGAGAAAAGCATGACAACAATTTTATAAAGCCCATGGTAGTGACAGGAAGTCCCAGAGCTGAGATCTGAAAAGTTATTTATCTTTCAGAAAGGCTTGAGGTATTAAATGTCCTAGTACGACACACAGCAGAGCTGCTGGCTCTGATTTCCTAGTGCATTATGCTGCCGGTTTTTATTGCCCCTTGTCTGAGCTCAGTGTCTGATGTTACGATGGTAATGATGACCTTGGCCAATAGAAGTATGGTATGTGAGCCTCCTTCCTGGCAAAGGAGATTGGAGTGTCTTGCCCACCACCAGCGAGCTGGTGTCATCTTTTCAAACCGTCTACCCTCTGTACGCCTTGCTTTGTGTTCTAGTAAAATGAAGCATATGGGCCATGTTTTAACTCTCTTCTACCTCTAAAGTTAAACTGTTTTAAGATTCAAGCACTCAAGGAAGATCAGCGTTCATTAAAGCAGCACTTTCCAAAGAATGGTGTAGATTATCAGTTAAGGTTTGCGTGATCAGAAATATTTGAGGAGTGCTATGTTTCTTTAGGAGATTCTGGTCGCGCAAACAATTAATGCACTTGGCTGCCAACCCAAGGGCTGGCAGTTCAAGATTGGCCAGAGGCACCTTAAGACAAAGATCTGGCAATTTGCTTCCCAAAAATCAGCCACTCGAGCACAGTTCTTCTCTGACACACATGGGGTCACTGTGGGTCAAAATCAGCTCTAGGGAAGGTGGGGGGCGGGAGAGGGGGGAAGATTTCTTTACGGCAGGACTTCTCAGGGCCTCCTTCTTTGATTATTTTATTGTTTTCCTTTATCTTACAGGATTTTTTGACTTGCAAAAAATTATGTGTTCATTGTGAACAAGCAATACAGAGGCTTATAAAACAGATGTTGATAATCTCACCTCGTCTACTCCAATATCATCCCCCCGTGATGACCAACACTAGGGGTTTGCTATGTCTGAGCATCATCTCAAAACCTCTGGTACAACATGACTCTCTAGAAGGGGGATGGAACAGGACACGTCTCCACAAATTGGTCACTGTATCCTTTTTCGCAAAACATCTCACTGACATACAAAGAGAGATTTTGAACTACAGTGTAAGACTGCTTTTGATTAAATATGATTCTGCTGCCAAATCTATGAGGAACTCAGAAAGGTAAGAGACAGACAAACAGAACACTATTTGGTCTCCAGCTCGTAGAATCTATTCATTCTTAATACGATTTTGGAGAATCCCTTAATCACTGTCATGCAATAAATCATTGTTCTGCAGGAGACTTTCAGAGCTGGCATTAGAGATCCCTCAGCCCTTGGGCTATCACCCCGATGAGTATGTCCTTAGTGTTGCCATGTGATAGGGACGGTTAAGAGGCGTAATGCCAAACCATCCCTGCCACACACAAAAAGGCTGGCATAGGATGACACTTTTATCTTTGTATTTCGGATCCCAGAGCAGTTCCTGGTTCATAGCAGGGCCACAGTAAGCACTACTGAATTTGTGGTTAAATAAATACACCATTCGTTAATAAAATGACGAAACAGCTAACACTAAGATAATATAAGACCCTTCACATGGGTCAGGCCATTAGTCAGATCCTCTGTTTTCCACCTCGTATGTGCCAGGCATGTTTTCATATATATATATTTAATTCATGTAAAAACTCTAGGAACTTGGTATTTTTATCTCCATTTTGCTAATCAGGATTCAAGTTTGAAATGGCTAGGAGTGCAAAACCTTGGTTCTGTAAACTTCTGATTGCAAGCCAAGTGATCTTTTCACTACACCACAGTTGTCTCTATACCTTCCTTCAAGTTGCACACTCTAGTCCTTAGAGACTTAGGGAGCAAGCATGACAGAATGCAAAGATTGCTAAATGTAGCCAGCACAGCCAAGACCTAGTTCCAGATTTAAGAGTAACTGGGTGCTTTTTGGAGCTGTGGTGGCCTAGTGGTTAAGAGCTTAGGCTGCTAACCAAAAGGTTGGCAGTTCGAATCCACCACGTGCTCTTTGGAAGCCCTGTGAGGCAACTCTGTCCTATAGGGTCGTTATGAGTCAGAATCGACTCAATGGCAACGGGTTTCTTTTTTTGGTTTGGGTGGTTTGCAGCCTAAATGACCTCCAACTTATTCTCAACTTATTCTCAAACACAATGCCTTCGTTACAATGGTGATCTCGTACATTTTCCAAACATAAATGACACAGAAAAATTATAACTATTACTGTGTATATTCTCAGACCATACACTGAATCTCTTTTGGTACTGAAATACAAAATTTCCATTTTGGCTTCTGAGCAATAGATTGTGTTAAGATGCACTATTATTTATTCAGTAAACAGTTGTCATGAGTTATCTGTGCCTGATCCTGAGCAAGGCACCAGAGATATCGGGTGAACAAGATAGATGTCCTGTCCTCCAAGATTTCACAGGCTGGTGAGGAAGCCAACTTGTATTCAAACCCTTGCAGTAGAATAAGCAGATACTGTCCTAGTCATCTAGCGCTGCTTTAACGGAAATATCACAAGTGGATGGCTTTAACAAAGAGAAATTTATTTCCTCACAGTAAAGTAGGCTAAAAGTCCAAATTCAGGGCTTTGGCTCCAGGGGAAGGCTTTCTTTCGGTCGGCTCTGGAGGAAGGTCTTTGTGCTCAATCTTCCCCTGGCCGAGGAGCTTCTCAGGTGCAGGGACCTGAGGTCCAAAGGATGTGCTCTGCTATTGGTGCTTCTTCTTGGTGGTAGGAAGTCCCCAACTCTCTGCTTGCTTCCCTTTCCTTTTTCTCTTCAGAGAGAAAAGGTAGTGCAGGCCACATCCCAGGGAAACTCCCTTTACATTAGATCAGGGATGTGACCTGGGTAAGGGTGGTGTTACAATCCCACCCTAATCCTTTTAACATAAAATTACAATCACAAAATGGAGGACAACCACAGAACACTGGGAATCATGGCCTAACCAAGTTGATAGACACATTTTGGGAGGGACATAATTCAATCCATGATAGGTACCAATGGAGAAACGAACACTGGTGGAAACAACAAACAAAATCAAAACAACAGCCAAAAAACGCTTTGCAATAAATCCAAGAGAAATATATTTTTGAGGTGATCCCCAAGAACAGTTTTTTAAGCCAAACCATAAAATATCTGCTCTGGTTTTTAGCCCCTTTTAACTCGTAAGTTTGCATCATCCACACAGACGGACTTTCCTAGAAGAGGTACATTACTTGTGAGGTTTACACGGATTTTGAAATGCACACAACTCTTTTTTTGTGTGTGTGTGCTTTAAGTGAAAGTTTAAAAATCAAGTCAGTCTCTCATACAAAAACTTATATACACCTTGCTGTATACTCCTGGTGGCGTACTGGTAAAGTGCTACAGCTGCTAACCAAGAGGTCAGCAGTTCAAATCCGCCAGGCACTCCTTGGAAACTCTATGGGGCAGTTCTACTCTGTTCTATAGGGTCACTATGAGTCGGAATCGACTTAATGGCAGTGGGTTTGGGGTTTTTTTTGGTATATACTCCTACTTGCTTCTCCCCCTAATGAGACAACTCACTCCTCTCCACCCTGTATTTCCATGTCCATTTAGCCAGCTTCAGTCCCCCTCACAGTGTTCACATCTCCCCTCCAGACAGGTGCTGCCCACGTAGTTTCATGTGTCTGCTTGGTCCAAGATGCTCACTCCTCACTGGTGTCATTTTCTATCTTATGGTCCAGTCCAATCCCTGTCTGAAGAGTTGGCTTTGGGAATGGTTCCTGTCTTGGGCTAATAGAAGGCCTGGGGACCATGACCTCCAGAGTCTGTCTAGTCTCAATCAGGCCATTAAGTCTAGTCTTTTTAAGAGAATTTGAGGTCTACATCCCACTGTTTTCCTGCTTGTTCAGGGCTTCTCTGTGTGTTCCCTGTCAGGGCAGTCATCAGTCGTAGCCGGGTATCATCTAGTTCTTCTGGTCTCAGGCTGATGTAGTCTCTGGTTTATGTGGCCCTTTCTGTCTCTTGGGCTCATAATCACCTTGTGTCTTTGGTGTTCTTCATTCTCCTTTGTTCCAGGTGGGTTGAGATCAATTGATGCATCTTAGATGGCCGCTTGCTAGCGTTTAAGGCTCCAGACACCACTCTCCAAAATGGGATGCAGAGTGTTTTCTTAATAGATTTTACTATGCCAATTGATCTAGATGTCCCCTGAATCCATGGTCCCCAAACCCCCGCCTCTGCTACGCTGGCCTTCAAAGCATTCGGTTTATTCAGGAAACTTCTTTGCTTTCAGTTTAGTCCAGTTGTGTGACCTCTCCTGTATTGTGGGTTCTCTTTCCCTTGACCTAAATTAGTTCTTGTCTACTATCTAATTAGTGAATCCCCTTCTCCTTCCCTCCCTCCCTCCCCCCTCTCATAACCATCAAAGAATATTTTCTTTTTGGTTAAAACTATTTCTTGAGTTCTTATAATAGTGGTCTCATACAATATTTGTCCTTTTGCAACTGACTAATTTCACTCAGCATAATGCCTTCGAGAGTCCTCCATGTTATGAAATGTCTCACAGATTCATCATTGTTCTTTATCAATGCATAGTATTCCATTGTGTGAATATACCATAATTTATCCATTCATCTGTTGATGGGCATCTTGGTTGCTTCCATCTTTTTGCTATTGTAAACAATGAAATGCACTCAACTTTTGATAGTGAAACAAAAGCTTATTCTTATGAAATATTTATAGATAAAATTCCCAATATTAGAGGTGAAATTGGCAGGCAAAATGTTTGAGTTTAGAACACTATAAACGGCTCTATTTCAGATATAACCCAAACTCTTCAATGTGGTGTATTGTCCAGTCCATGTAAACCAGGCTAAATTATAATGGCAAGACCATTTGATAAACTTGAACTGAAATAAAAGCATGTTCACTCTTCATAATATCATGAGAGGCAGACCCTATGGGAAGGCCTCACATATCAAACCATTCTACAAATAGCAGCCTGTGGAGGTTTAGCCAAGAGTGGCTTCCATTAACTTTATTTAGTGACTCTTCCCATTTAGCACACGTTCATCTTTCTTTACTCTCCATTTTCATTTTTTAATTGTTTGCCTCGATTCAGCCAATATTTTTATGGCTAGCAAGAAACATTTAAAAACAGAGTTCTTCTAAAGTCAAACAATTCTAAGACTTTTTTAATGACTTCTAAATTTGCCTCACCTACTTTTTCTAATTTATTTTAAGAATTTCCAAAAGTAATGTGTATAATGAAAAGATCCTTTTCATCTTCCTGGCAAAGAAAAAAATGTATTTGTGTAAAAGAGAGCCTACCCAGTACAATGATTAGCAAATGAAAGAAGACTAAATTCAAGACCAAGTGAATGTAAATTGCAGCCTGTTTTCATAAAACATCTTTCATTCCATTTGTCCACTAATAATAAAAATACATTGTTCTAGAAGTTCTTACTTTAAGGATGAGAATTGAAGCCTGTGTCTAGGATAGCAGTGAGAGCCTTTTGTTGCTGTTTTCCTTAAGAACCATTAACCTATGGAAACATGCACTGAGAGATACAAACATGCTAGGACCAATTTATTTTGGTTGAATAAGTGAAGTTCTATGGAGAAAATAAAAATAGATATTTTTATTCATTGACTTTAAAATGAAGAATTAAAATAGCCCAAAACCAAACTGATTGCCATCAGTTCAAACTGCCAATCTTTTGGTTAACGGCCAAACACTTAACCACTGTACCACCAGGGCTCCAAAATTAAGAATAAGGGACATAAAATAATTTCGGTAAAAACTGCAAACATTAGGCAAACACAGACATGTGCTGTGTATGGTCTGTTAAACAAGAGGAGGGAAAAGAAGAGGGAAAGATGGATGAAAACGCAGTGGGAAAAGGATAAGAGGAGGAGAAGAAGGCTTAAGATAAAGCGGATGAAAAGAAAGAGACAAGGAAAGAGACATGCATATGAAGATGGAGATCTAGACAAAATTAATAATAAGGTCACAGCCATGAAAACCTGATGGAGCAGTACTATCCTGCTCAATGGAGTTGCCATAAGTCAGAATTGACTCAACAGCAACTAACAACAACATTAGACACACTGTGATATACACAGTACCTTTCATGTCTTCATTCCATAAAAGTTTATTGAGAACATACTGTGTTCCAGGCATTGTTCTAGATGCTGAGAACACAGTGTTAAACAAGGCTAACAAGATTCCTGCCCCTATGGACCTTAGTTCTAGTGGAAGGAGACAGACAAACAAATGGACAGTCTTTGTCATCTTGTGCTGCTATAACAGAAATACCACAAGTGTTCATAGTCTAGGAGACTTGAAGTCAAAATTCAGGGCTCTAGATCCAGGGGAAGCCTTTCTCTCTCTGTCAACCTTCGCATCAATCTTCGCCCAGACTAGGAGCTTCTCTGCACAGGGACCCCAGGTCCAAAGGATGCACTCTGCTCTTGGCACTGCTTTCTTGGTGGTATGAGGTTCCTCTGTCTCTTTGCTCACTTCCCTCTTTTATATCTCAAGAGATTGCCTCAAGACACAGTCCAATCTCATAGACTGAGTCCTGCCTCACTAACACAACTGCCACCCATCCTTCCTTATTCCTTATCATAGAAGCAGGATTTACAACATACAGGAAATTCACACAATACTGGAAATCATGGCCCAGCCAAACTGATACACATATTTTTGGGGGGACATAATTCAATCCATGACATGGACAAACAAACAAAAGCACAATATACTTCAAGTTAGCAATGATGCCATTTAAAACTACACGTGTGCTGTATGTTTTTTTTATTTGCCCCTCCAGATCTACTCTCTATCTTTTTCTACGCTGCTCTGCGCCTGGGAGCTCAACCTGTGTGGACTGCATCAACTAATTTCCTTGGCTTCAGGCTTCCCATTGGTTTGGACCACCAGCAATCTGAGTAGAAGATGTGAGAGAAGGAGGAGAATGGAGTTGGGGAATAGATGCCCCTGCTTCCCTCACTGGTGGGTTGCTGTGGTCAGACTACATCCCTCTTGCCAGGAGGCTACAGTCCTTGACAGGAGGTTGTCTCCTTGCAGCTACTCTCTTTAGGCCTGGGGGTGGGAGTGGCTCCCTACGATGGTTAACCCAAGAATACTGCACTGTCCCTCGTTGGTTTCCCTAAACTCTGCTTGCTCACAACTTTATGAATTCTTGTTGTTAGTTGCTGTGGGGTCATCTCTGACTCGTGGCAGCCTTGTGCTGCCTGCCCGTCCTGTACCATCTGCATGATGGTTGGTATGTTTGAGACCACTGTTGTGACTATTTGCCAAGCCATCTCTTTGACGGTTTCCTTCATTTTCACTGACCGTCTACTTTACCAAACATGATGACCTTTCCTAGCGATTGGTCTTTCCTGATGGTTTGTTCAAAGTGAGGAAGTCGAAGTCTTGCCATCCTCACTTCTAAGGGACATTCTGGTTGTATTTCTTCTCAGACTGGTTTCTTCCTTCTTTTACAGTCGCTATGAGTCGGAATTGACTCGACGGCAGCAGGTTTGGTTTTGGTTTTGGTTTGGCAGCTTACCACCTGAATTATCAAACCATTGTTTTTTTGGATGCAATCTTTTATCACTGAATGCCAACAACTATTTGCCTCCCACTCAACCCACTGCCCATCTCCAAAGACACACTTACACAACACTTCTGTGTCACAGTGGACCTATCAGGTCACTTCAGAATGTATCTCCTTTGTTCAATGAAGAGTCACTTAGGGTTCTCCTTTTAGATCTAATAGAACATTTGTATTCAAACAAAAGCAGACACCTCTTCCCTACTTTGTTTAAAGACTGGGCCACTGAATATGAGGTGGAGATATTTGCAAAAGCAGCACAGAGCCTATTTGGAGAAAAAGGGCAAAGACAGAGATTTAAAATTAAGGACCTGTCAGGAAGAACAGTGGTGATCTTGACCCAAGGTCTATAAGAAAATATATCAAGGGTCCCAAAGAGGAATTCACCGGGAAGTCATTAAAAGTCTATTCCTCAGCTTTGGCTCAATAAAAGTCTTGAAGGCTCCTTGGGAAGACTGATTCTGTGCTGGTAACTCTTCAGAAGATAGCCACCCAGGCACTGTGTCCTGACTGAGAAAAAGACTTGGCTAACACTATCTGTGTGAACTAAGAGAACTGTACCCTGGGAGCCCATCATGGACCATCGCCTCAACCTGTTCAGGGATGAAGGACACAGGACATCAACATAATGGACTAGCATCCATGGGACTATGCAGGAATAATTTTCAACTCTGACATCATGTGGTAATAAGGGACAATTGCAATACTAAGTCTAAGCCAACTTGCCAGTTCCCTCTATGGTTGACATATGGAAGTATACCTGACTGAACCTCTTTGAACTAAGTAACCACCCTCCAAAAGAGGTTTTTATACAATATGAACAGTACCCTTAATAGGCAGATTAAAAAAAAAAAAAAAAAAACAAACCCAGTGCCATCGAGTTAATTCCAACTCATAGCGACCCTATAGGACAGAGTAGAACTTCCCCATAGAGTTTCCAAGGACCTTCTGGCAGGTTTGAACTGCCAACCCTTTGGTTAGCAGCCGTAGCACTTAACCACTGTGCCACCAGGGCTTCCAATAGGCAGATATATAGGGGTATATGTAGGTGCAACAAACTAATTCCAAGGAGCAGCTGGTAAATTCGAACTGCTGAGCATTTGATTAGATGCCAAGCTCTTAACCACTGTGCCACCAGGCCTCAGAAGAGATAGTCTAAAAATCAGAACGGGAAAAAACCAGGAGCTAAATATTCTTTATATCTTTTCAGCTGCTTCCACTTCAGTTTCTTTCCCTTTTGAAGGACAGAGGTATGAAGAGGGTTGGGCAGTAAGTATTGTCTGGGTTTCAAATTACTTTTCTAGTGATGTAGGTAAGACTTAAGCCAGGGGCCCAATCCTGCCAGGTCAGAAGTTCCTGGTCCCGGTCTTAAGACTCAGGCCTCATCCCAACAATAAGACCAGGACTTGGTTGACCAAATTATTAAAAACCATAGTTAAAGATATCTTTGCTTCTAATACCAACAGAACTCATGAGGACAAATAAGGCTATGAGCAAAGGCATTTTGAGTTCTATAAAGAAAGGTGCTAAATAAGTCCCCACCAAGCCAGCCCTTCAGCTAGGTGAGAGGAGTCACAAGTCAGAGCACCAAAATAGACAGTATGTGGCTACCACTGACGATTTCACTTCCACTAGACCTAGAGTTCCACTTCCATGTAGGCCTGGTGGTTACTGAAAAGGATCCAAGGTGGGAAAGACTGTGGGTCAAGGTTCTTCAGCAGCTCTACTCCACCTGCAACCACAGTCAGGTTAACAGAGGAACTTCAAGGACAGTTCACCCAGAATAAACCTGGCTTAAAGCAAGAAGTTATTATTAACACCATCTCTGTTTCATACAGACTCTGGGTCCAGTCTCGGGATGAATGTCCCTTTTCTTTTTTCCTGTGTGTTCCCAATGTCCCACTATCCTCAATCCCTATAAAACCAAAAACAATTAGATGGTACTAGGCAGTTTTCTGGAATATCTGAAAGGTTTAGACTTTTGGAGGACTACAGAGCTCAAGGGTCGATGACTTTGTAATAAATTAAACAAGTCAAATGCCAATTAGTTAAAAATCTTCCTCGAGTGCCCTTCTAGAGTAAAGGGAAACCAGGCTATTTTTTAAATCTTTATCCATCCTAAATCTATCCAAACGAATATGTTGGGGAGCAGCAGAAATAAGCACTTAATCGTGAGAAACGCCCTGGACAAAGAAAGATCATAATAGGAACTGAACAGGAAAAGAGAGGCGGGAGAAAAAATGGCAGGGAATAAAACAGGATGGCAGAAAGGAATGAATTACTTCACCCTTGGTCAAGCACTTAAATTCCACCTAGGTTGGTAGTAAAGTCATTACAGGACTATAAATAGGAACTGAGCAATCAAAAACTATCTAATTTGATTCCTTTATGCCCTCAAATTCCAGCCAAGAACCCATAGCCCAAACCTTTCTCCCAATATTCACAGAAAAAAAAAAGGACATGAAAAATATTCCTTGGAAATAAATCTTAGAGAGACTTGGTGATGAGATTGTTAAAATTAAAAGAAATAAATAGCTGATTCCTAGAGGAATATCAATCCAAAGTGGAAAAGAAAAAGACAAGTTGATGTATTAATCACTTTGAAAATCTTGGACCAACTATCACAGGCACAATATCATTACTTATTCGCTCCTTCATTCATTCTTCCCCAAGTGGCTTACAGTCTAGTGGGAGAGGTAAGTCTAGTACACAAATGAAAAACCAGGTGCCCTCAAGTTGATTCCAACTCATAGAGACCCCATGTGAGTCCCAGTAGAACTGTGCTCCATAGGGTTTTCAATGGCTAATTTTTCTGAAGTAGATTGCCAGACATTTCTTCTAACCTCTGGGTAGACTTGAACCTCCAACCTTTCAGTTATCAGCTGAATTTTGCACCATTCAGGGACTCTGGTACACAAATAGCTATATCAAAATATGGAAAGTGAAAATAGTCACAGAGCAAGCACGATAATATGTACCCTAGCCCCAGCTCATTCAAAAGGGGCACAAACTGAGATTGAAACATCCGAGAAGCTATAAATATTTAACTCCTGCTTTTTTCTAATTCAAGTGTTCTTTGTTATCTTTCCTGAGATGGGTTAGCTAGTTCCCAATTCTAACTGACACTGTTGTTTCCCTCGGGGGTGCATAGAAGGAGGGCCTGTGTGCAGAGTCTCCTTGAGCAAATTCACAGAGGCTGCAGTCCCTCATTGGGGAATGAAGCAAGAGACTAAGGGTGCTCAGAGTATTCCCAGCATGGAAGTATGGGGTCCCTTAAGCTCAGGTTTAATCTAATTCCTTGGGCTTTACCAGAGCTCCAAATGAAGTTCTAGATCTGGTGGGAGGGATACAAAGATTCCCTGTCCAGGAAGTCTTTGTGATCCATGTGAGCTGATCAGCAGGACACAGCCAGTCAGAGCTGCGGGAGTGAGCCCACCCTCACCCAACTCGCCTTCACAGAACTCAGCCCCCGCTGCTCCCACTCACTCGCATTCACTCTTGGCTTTTGCTGTTTTCTAGGTGTTCCTTCTTGCTTGGCCTGCCCCTCATCCACATTACCAGTGCCCTTTGGAGAGGCGCAGTGATTAAGTGCTACAGCTGCTAACCAAAGGGGTTAAGTGCTACGGCTGCTAACCAAAGGGTCGGCAGTTTGAATCCGCCAGGCTCTCCTTGGAAAGTCTATGGGGCAGTTCTGCTCTGTTCTATAGGATCATTATGAGTCAGAATTGACTCAAGGGCTATGGGTTTGGGTTTTTGTTTTTGGAGTTGGACCCAAGCCTAAGAAAAGCACATTGGAGAACTTCTCTTAAGCAAGGCTGACTGACGACACTTGTTTATCTCTTCTCCATTCCAAACCCACCAAAACGCAGTGAAGGTTTGAATTTGGGCAATAGTTACGGAGAGGGGAGGAGTGAGAGAGATTGGAGGAGTAAGAATTTAGCAACTAATTGGTGGTGGAATGTAACAAAGAAGGGAATGTCAAATATAGCACCACAGTTTTCTAGCCTGGGTCACTGAAAAGATGGTAATGCCATTAAGAAAGACAAAGGAGGTGCAGATTTGAGGTGACATTTATAAAAAGTATAATTTTAGCACAATAGTGTCAGGAATAGGTTTGCTATGTACAATAGGGTTCTCCAGAGAAACAAAACCAAAAAGATATATAAACAGAGAAAGAGAGAGAGAAGTACCCTGGGTGGTGCAAACGGTTAACATGGGTAACTGCTAACCAAAAGGTTGGAGGTTTGAGTTTACCCAGAAGTGCCTTGTAAGAAAGGCCTGGCAATCTACTCCCAAAAAATCAGCCACTGAAAGCCACATGGAGCACAAGTCTACTCTGACACACATGGGTCGCCATGAGCCAGAATTGACTTCACAGCTCCCAAAACAACTATCACAACAGTCTTCTGGCAGAATCTCTTCTTCTCTGGGAAACCTCAGTTTTTGCTCTCGAGGCTCTAAACAGATCGGATGAGGCCCACCCACATTATGGAGGGCAACCTCCGTTACCTAAAGCCTACTGATTGCAGATGTTAACCACATCTGCAAAACACCTTCCCAGCAACACCTAGATTTGTGTTTGATTACATACCTGGGTACTATAGACGGGCCATCTGGACATGCAAGGCTACGCATCACAACCTAAAATACCTGTTATCCACTTCTGAGCAGAAATGGTTTCCTTCTGAAGTGATCACATCTTGTAATTTGAACCTTTATGCTCCCGGGCATAATTACTTCAAAATATTTCTCGAGCAAGGACATCAAACTAGGTTATAAAATTTATTCTGGGGAGAAAGAAGGTTAAGTTTTTAGTAGGAAAGAAGTACTCTCCTGATCTGGAAGAAAAAAAAAAATGTTCTTAACAAAATTAAGCTTAGCATTGAAAGCTCCCTGGAACTAGTTTATCTCTTGGCATTGACTCTGTGGTCAGTCCTAAATTGGCCATTTTATAAATTAAAAATTATTCTTCAAACACTTGCCTTGTTTTCTCTGATGTACACTCAAAGACAGTCATTCTGGGCAGAGGAAGTCTAAGAGACAGAACTGAGCTTAAGTCACATCTCTGCCACGTGAGAAATGTAAGCAGGCTTTTGAATCCTAGACCTTGGTTTCGTGGATAAAATAATAATAAAAATCCCTATTTGTACACTTCTGGTCAAGCTTGAAAAGGTGATGATGATGGTAATAATTATAGGTGGCCTTAGGAGCCTTAATTCCAAAAGCTGTATGTGTATTAACTCATTTAACCTACACAACAATCTTATGAGGTACATTTTATCATAGTTCATACTTAGAAGATCTATTGAGAAATTGAGGAACAGAGAGATTATTTGCCCACAGTCACCTAGGTAGTAAGTGGCAGAGTTAGAACTTGAACCCAAGCAATCTGGCTCAAGAATTCACTCTTTACCTTTGTGTTAAAAACCCATCGCCATCAGAATTAGCAACAATACAGGACAGAGTAGACCTGCCCCCAGAGGATTTCCAAGGCGGTAATCCTTATGGTAGAGCCCTGGTAGCACAGTGGTTAAGTGTTCAGCTGCTAACCAAAAGGTCAGCAGTTCCAATGCACCAGGTACTCCTTGGAAACCCAATGGGCAGTTCTACTCTGTCCTATAGAGTAGCTATCAGTCGGAATCAACTCGACAGCAGTGGGTTTGGGTTTTTTGGGGTTAACCCTTATGACAACAGACTGCCACATCTTTCTCCTGCTGGTGGGTTTGAACCACTGACCTTTTGGCTAGCAGCCAAGCATTTAACCACTGCGCCACCAGGCCTCCTTCCACTTTCGTGTTACATGGCTATATATAAAGGGCAGAGGATTGTCCCTGGCAATATACAGCAAGTGTTTAATAGATGGTTGCTAGTATTCACAGTATTCTATTGCGATATATTTTATATGCTCCAAATCTTAAAGTTAAGAATGACCAGCCTTCAAGCTCAGCCCAGAGCTAATAATACTCACACGACCATTTATTTTAACAATGCTCTAATCAATTAACTTTTTAACTGCCTTCAGTTAAGCCATGTTCTCTGAAGACTACCCAATCGGTAGCTCTAGGAGGCATTACCAGAATGAAATCCACTTGAAATGGAACTGCCTGTGTTAATGAATTTAAATATGTATGATACGGACTCAGTCAAATGGAGTTGTTGAAGACTTTTGGTCCAGGAACATATTTACCTAGATGGACCCAAATATTGAATTTTTGTTGGGATACCTGAAAGAAATATCAGGCATCCAAAGGTCCATGTTCACAGGTGAAATCTGCATGAAGATTTGGCGTTCTTTATGCCACTTGATAGCTTATTTTTTAGGTTTTCTCCTCTAAGTTCATTAAGTCATAGAACATTAAAGCTGAAAGTGTTCTCTAAGGTCATGTAACCAGCCTTCATGACAGGGATTGCTGGTTGTTGACAAAATCCATACTTTCTTTTTTTTTTTTTCATGGTAATGGAAGTGTAGCTAGGCACATGCCTGCCCAGCTAGATGGCATTTCCCAGATTCCCTTGCTGTTAGGAATGGCCACGCGACCAAGTTCTCAGCAGTGGAATGTTAGCAGAAGTGGTCATGTTACTTTGGGAGCTGGGACTTACGACATCAAGAGGGCCTCCTTCACAGGTTCTTTCCCCTTCCTACCAGCCAGAATCCAGACATGGTGGCAACCCAGTTTCAACCATGAAGATGACAGCAACACACCACAAGATGGCAGAACAATGAACTGGAAGGAATCTGGGTCCATGCATGACTGCAAAGAGCAAAGCTTCCCATTGTTGGACCATGCACATAAGGACTGTTATGTGAGAGGACTCTTCCGGGAGTGGTTCTTTAAGCCACTTCAACATTGGGTCTCTTTGTTATAGCAGCCTAGCATTACCCTAGCTAATACAAACTTCCATGTGTTATAAGGAAGGAGTCTGAGACCCAGAGAAGGGAAATAGCTTTCGTAATCTTATACTGTTTTTAAGAGAGCCAAGACTACTTTCCTGGGCTTCTGAGATGAGGCCCATGACCCTGAGATCTCTCTACCTAATGATTTCTGAAAATATTATATCCACTCATTTGTTCATTCCACAAACATTTTTAAAATCCATTCCACATCAGGTGCAGAGCTATGGCACTGAGAAGACTATAGTACCTGCCCCTAGAAGCCCACACTTGTGTAGGAGATGGGTAAGAGAGGAGGGAGACCAAGATGGCAAAACTGTAACAGATGGAGATTGGACAAGTCTCATCATGGGATATTTGAGCCACAAGTCACTGAAACAAGCCAGGAACCGAGTTCAGTCATAATTTTGAGAAGCCAACGCATATCCATCCTTCTAAAATACATATTAAAAAGGTCAAAACTTAGCTTGAGTCCCTTTAATACTCCCTACTGCCCTTACATGCTCCGTGGTTGGCACAGTTTGCACTCAACTACTAACCTAAAGGCTGAAAGTTCAAACCCACCCAGTGGCCCTGTGAAAGAAAGGTCTGGTGATTGCTTCCATAAAGATTATAGCCAAGAAAACCCTATGGAGCTCAGTTGTACTCTGTAACACACAGGCTCGCTGTGAGTCAGCAATGGGTTTGGTTTAGGGTTTTTACTGCCCTCATGATAAAGTCCATTGTTAAGGCAATTCACAGTGTTCTAAGATTCTGACCACACCTATTCCCCTCCCCCTGCCCCCTTAACCTTATCACACCCTATAAGGTACACTCCAAACTCTACACTTCATGTAGAATCTACTCCTTTCTATTCCACTAATGCTTGACTTTTACCACCTCTGGGAACACACAGCATGTTCTTCCCTTGCCTCTTCTCCTGGTTAATTCCTAACTCATGCTCAGTCAAGGTTAAATAGGAATATAGGCTCACCCAGCACTGCTCATGAAATTACCCAAGAGCAAGCTGGAGTCTCTGTTAAAATTAAAGCAAAGAGTTTTATTGAAGGAATAGAGCGATTCAGATCGGGCAGCACTTCCTGAGGATTCACAAAAGTTACTCGACTGAGCAGTAAACAACAAAACAGAGCCCAGCCTACATCTTGGGCAGAAGCCTCTCCTTATGCCAAGCACCTAGATTTTGGGGGCTCTTTTTTTTCCCACAACTAGGGTAATAGTTAGTTTCTTGTTTCCCTGCTAGTAAGCTATGAAATCACCATTATATCCACAGAACTGGCAAGTGCTTACTCCAGAGTAAGCAGTTACTTGAACATATTAATTGAATGAGTGTGTAATCAGCAGCCAGGCTATGTGACGCTAGAGCAACAAGATGGGAAGAACTGAGTGAAGCCTCTGGCATGCCCTGAATGGAGCCTACTCCCTAACCCATCAAAAAGGACAGTAAATAGATCAGAGGTGCCTGCATATGGAACCAACCAAATGGAATCTGAAGAAAGCTGAACAAAAATTAAGTGTGATTTTAGAAAGAAGCCACCTAGCACAACTCCATGGAGAAGTAGACAGGTAGCTCCTCAATTAAGAACAAGTTTATCAGAGACCATCCTTCCACTTGATCAACAACTGAATTGTTGAGTACCTTTGCTAAGCATCTTTGTTGAGTATCTTTGGGGTGCTGGTTCTGTGCCTGAGGATTTCCTCTGCCAATCTAGGTCCATGTTACCTCCTGAGGGGTAAAAAAAAACAGTCTTTTAGAAAGCTCTTTTACAACACTATCTTGAGGGTGGAAGAGTCTAAACTTCTAAGGTTAAAAACAACATTGAGCAAATAAGTGATAATCATATTCCACTTTGCTGCACAGAATATATAAACATAAATATACCTGGTTTTTGTTGTTGTTGTTGTTGTTTTGTTTTGTTTTTTTACACATTGTTTTATGACATTGGCTAACAACCCTACAACATGTCAAGACTCTCCCTTCTTGACCTTGGGTTCTCTAGTACAAGCTTTCCTTTCCCCTGCCTCCTAGTCCTTGCCCTGGCCTGGTGTGCCCCTTTAGTCTCATTTTGTTTTATGGGCCTGTCCAATCTTTGGCTAAAGCGTGAACCTCAGGAGTGACTTCATCACTGAGCTAAAACGATTTCCAAGGGTCGTACTCTCGGGTTTCTCCAGTCTCTGTCAGGACAGTAAGTCTGGTCTTTTTTTGTGGGTTAGAATTTTCTTCTACATTTTTCTCCAGCTCTGTCCAGGACCCTCTATTGTGATTCCTGTCAGAGCAATCAGTGGTGGTAGCCAGGCACCATCTAGTTGTACTGGATTCAGTCTGGTGAAGGCTGTGGTAGTTGTGGTCCATTCATCCTTTGGACTAATCTTTCACTTGTGTCTTTAGTTTTCTTCATTCTCCCTTGCTCCCAAAGAGGTGAGACCAGTGGAGTATCTTAGACAACCACTCACAGTCTTTTAAGACTACAGACGCTACTCACCAGAGTAGAATGTAGCACAATTTCTTTATAGATTATGCTATGCCAGTTGAGCTAAATGTTCCCGGAGACCATGGTTCCCACAGCCCTCAGCCCAATAATTCAGTCCCTCAGGGAGCTTGGATGTGTCTATGGAGCTTCTATGACCTTGCCTTGTACAAGTTGTGCTGGCTTCCCCAGTATTGTGTACTGTCTTACCCTTCACCAAAGTTACCACTTATCTATTGTCTGATGTTTTTCCATCCCCATCCTTCCCCTCCCTCATAACCATCAAAGATTGTTCCTTTTTGTGTGTAAATCTATTCATGAGTTTTTATAGAATGGTCTGTATAATATTTGTCCTTTTGTGATTAACTTATTTCACTCAGCATAATGCCCTCCAGATTTATGTCATGAGATACTTCGCACATTCACCATTGCTCTTCATCATTGCATAGTACTCCATTGGGTGTATGTACCACGGTTTGTTTATCCATTCATCTGTTGATGGGCATCTAGGTTATTTCCATCTTTTTGCTATCGTGAACAATGCTGCAATGAACATGGGTGCGCATATGTATATTCGTGTGACAGGTCTTATTTCTCTAGGCTCTATTCCTAAGAGTGGGATTGCTAGATCATATGGTACTTCTATTTCTAGCTTTCTAAGGAAGCATCATATTGTTTTCCAAAACCATTGTACCATTTTGCATTCCCACTAGCAGTACATTAGAGTTCCAATCTCCCCACAGCCACTCCAACGTTTTTTATTTTCTCTTTTTTTGATTCCTGCCAGAAATGCCATGCTGAGATAGTATCTCATTGTGGTTTTGATTTGCATTTCTCTAACGGTTTTTTTTAACGGTTAGTGATCTCGAGCATTTCCTCATGTGTCTGTTGGCTGCTTGAATGTCTTCTTTGATGAAGTGTGTTCATTTCCTTTGCCCATTTTTTAATTGGATTATTTGTCTTTTTGTTGCAGAGGTACTGGATTTTCCCATAGATTTTAGAGATTAGATCTTTAGCAGATTTTTCGTAGCCAAAAATTTTTTCCCAGTCTGGATTCTCTTTTTACTCTCTTGGTGAAGTCTTTTGATGAGCATAATTGTTTAATTTTTAGAAGATTTCAGTTTTCTACCTTAACTTCTGGAGTCTGTGTATCATTAGTTACAGTTCGTATCCTGTTAATACTGTGTATTAGTGCCTCTAGCATTGATCCTATTTTTTTATTCTATGATCTTTATAGTTTTGGGTTTCATATTTAGGTCTGTCTTAATCATTTAGTGGTACAATAACAGAAATACCTCAAGTGGATGCCTATAACACAATCTAGTAGCTAGAAGTTGAAATTCAGGGCATCAGCTCCAGAGGAAGGCTTTCTCTCTTTGTCGGCCTTCTCATCAGTCTTCCCCCAGACTAGGAGATTCTCCATGCAGGTATCCTCGGTCTAGAGGACGGGCTTTGCTCCTGGCACTGCTTTCTTGGTGGTATGAGGTCCTTCTCTCTGCTCACTTCTCTTTCCTTTTTTTCTCTTGAGAGATAAAATGTGTTGCAGGCCACACCCCAGGCAAACGCCCTTTACATTGGATCGGGGATGTGACATGGGTAAGGGTGGTGTTACAAGCCTACCCTAATCCTCTTTAACATAAAATTACAATCACAAAATGGAGGAAAACCACACAACACTGGGAATTATGGCCCAGCCAAATTAATACACACATTTTTGGGGGGAAATAATTCAGTCCGTGATGAGGTCTTTGATCCATTTAGAATTAGTTTTTGTGTATGGTGTGAGATATGGGTTTTGTTTCATTTTTTTTCAGACGGACATCCAGTCTTGCTAGCACCGTTTGTTAAAAAGACTGTCTTTTCCCCATTTGATATCTTTGAGCCCTTGTCTAAGATCAGGTGACTGTAGGTGGGTAGATTTACATCTGAGTTCTCAAGTCTGTTGCATTGGTCAATGTATCTCTCATTGTACCAGTACCAAGCTGTTTCAACTACTGCAGGTGTATAGTAGGTTCTGAAGTCAGGTAGTGAGAGTCCTCCATCTTTATTCTTCTTCTTCGATAGTGCTTTGCTTATCCAGAGCCTCTTCCCTTTCCATATAAAGTTAATGATTAGTTTTTCCATCTTTTTAAAGAACGTTGTTGGTATTTGGATCTGGATTGCATTGTATTTGTAGATTGGGTAGAGTTGTCATTTTCACAATGCTGAGTCTACCTATCCTTGAGCACAGTGTCTTTTTCCATTTATGTAGATCTCTTTTGGTCTCTTGCAGTAGTGTTTTGTAGTTTTCTTTGTATAGACCTTTTACATCCCTGGTTTGATTTATTCTTAAGTATTTTATTTCTTTTAGGGGTTATCATAAATATATTGTTTTCCTGATTTCCTTTTCATCATTCTCTTTATTGGTGTATAGGAATCCAACTGATTTTTGTATGTTTATCTTGTATCTGGCTATTCTGCTGAATCTTTCTATTAGTTCTAGTAGTTTTCTCATGGAGACCTCTGGGTTTTCTATGTATAGTACCATATCATCCTCAAGAAAGAACATTTTAACTTCTTCATTACCAATTTGGATGCCCTTTATTTCTTTTTCTTTCCTTATTGCTCCAGCTAGGACTTCCGCACAATGTTAAATAGAAGTGGTGATAAAGGGAATCCTTGCTTTGATCCTGTTCTCAAGGGGAATGTTTTCAGCCTCTCTCCATTAAAAATGATGTTGGCTGTTGGTTTTGAATAGAAGCTCTTTATCATGTTGAGGAATTTCCCTTCTATAACTATGTTATTGAGAGTTTTTATCAGGAATGGGTGACAGACTTTGTTGAATACTTTTTCTGTGTTGATTGAGATGATCATGTGATTCTTTTATTTATGTGGCGGGTTATGTTGATTGATTTTCTAATGTTCAACCATCCTTGTATATCTGGTATAAATCCTACTTGGTTGCGGTGTATTATTTTTTTGATATGATGCTGAAGTCTATTGGTTAGAATTTTATTCAGAATTTTTGCATCTATATTCATGAGAGATATTGGTCTATAAGTTTCTTTTTTTGTGGTGCCTTTGCCTGATTTTAGTATCAGGGTTATACTGGCTTCATAGAACGAATTCGGAAGTATTCCTTCCTTTTCTATGCTCTGAAATAATTTGAGTAGTACTGGCATAAGCTCTTCTCTGAATGTTTGGTAGAATTCTCCAGTGAAGCCGTCTGGGCCAGGGGTTTTTTTTGTTGTTGGGAGTTTTTTTAATTACCTTTTCCACTTCTTCTCTTGTTATAGGTCTGTTCAGATTTTCAACATCATTTTGTGTTTGGGTAGGTAGTATGTTTCTAGAAATTTGTCCATTTCCTCTAGGTTTTCAAATTTGTTGGAGTATAGCTTGTCATAATACTTTGTTATGGTCTTTTTTATTTCAGTTGTTTCTCTTGTAATGTCCCACATTTCATTTCTTATTTGGGTTATTTGTGTCCTCTCCTGTTTTTCTTTTGTCATTTTGGCCAGTGGTTTGTTGATTTTGTTGATCCTTTACAAAGAACCAACTTTTGGTTTCGTTGGATTCTTTCTATTTTTTTTCTGTTCCCCATTTCCTTTATTCCTGTTCTGATCTTTATTATTTCCTTTCTCCTGGTGGCTGTGGGCTTCTTTTGCTGTTCTATTTCTATCTGAGTTGTGTAGCTAATGTTTTGATTTTGTCTCTTCTTTTTTGATGTGTGCCTCTATTGCTATAAATTGACCTCTGAGGACTGCCTTTGCTGTGTCCCAAAGGTTTTGGTATGATGTGTTTTCATTCTCATTTCATTCTAGAAATTTTTACTCCATCTTTGATTTCTTCTATTACCCAGTGGATTTTAAGCAGGGTGTTATTCAGGTCCATGTAATTGATTTTTTTTTTTTCCCTTGTGGTTCCCGATGTTCATTTCTACTTCAATGGTATTGTGATCAGAGAAGATGCTTTGTATTGCCTCAGTGTTTTGGATTTTGTTGAGGGTTCCTTAGTGGCCTAAGATGTGGTCTATTCATTCCCTGTTTGCAGCTTTGGGGTGAGTATTCTGTATGTCTATGAGTTCAAGTTGGCTGATTGTGGCCTTTAGATCTTCTGTATTTTTGTTGAGTTTCTTTCTAGATGTTCTATTCTTTACCAAGAGTGGTGTGTTGAAGTCTCCTACTGTTATTGTGGAACGGTCAATTTCTCTTTTCAGTGCTGTTAGAGTTTGTTTTATGTATTTTGGAGCCCTGTCATTGGGTGGGAAACCCTGGTGGCATAGTAGTTAAGTGCTACAGCTGCTAACTAAAGGGTCAGCAGTTTGAATCCACCAGGTGCTCCTTGGAAACTCTATGGGGCAGTTCTACTCTGTCCTATAGGGTTGCTACGAGTCAGAATCGACTCGACAGCACTGGATTTTGTTTTTGGTTTTTTGTCATTGGGTATGTAGATATTATTATGGTTATGTCTTCATGATGGATTGTCCCTTTAATCATTATATAGTGCCTTTTTTTGTCTTTTAAGGTGGATTTTGTTTTACAGTCTACTCTATCGGAGATTAGTATTGCCACTTCTGCTCTTTTTTTGGTAGCTGTCTACTTGATATATTTTTTTCCGTCCTTTGATTTTTAATAAATTTACATTTTTGTTTCTAAGATGTGTCTCTTGTAGACAACATACTGATGGATCCTGGTTTTTTAACCCATTCTGTTACTCTCTATCTCTTTATGGGTGCATTTAGTCCGTTTACCTTCAGTGTAATTATTGATAGGTGTGAGTTTATTGCTGTCATCTTGTAGTGCTTTTTTGTGGTGCTGATGTTTTCTTTGTTCCTCTTACCCTCCCGCGCAGAATTCCTGTTGTTTGTGGATTTTTTTTTCAATTCTTTTGTTTTTGTAGATTTTGTTTTTACTGAGACTTTATGTTTTTTCTTCTTTACTTTGAAGAGTAGGTTTGCTAACTTTCTTTGTGGTTACCTTGAAATTTACCCTTATCTTCCTAGGTTTGAACCAGTCTTTTATTCCTTTGCATTGGCTTGCCTTCCTCTCCTTTACAAAGTTCTATACCTACACCGTTTATTCCCTCTTTTATTATTCTGATGTTATTGTCATTTGCTGATTAACCTCTCTGGTTCCCCGTTGTAAATCTTTCAGTTTTGAATAGCCCTTGCAAATTCATTTCCTAGGTTTTTATCTGGCTGGTAGGATCTTGCATCCTAGATTCAGGCTGTCCTCTGATGTTGTTTGTTCTCAAACCAAAGGACTCTCTTTAATAATTCTTGTAAATTTGGTTTGGTTTTTACATATTCCTTTAATTTTTGTTTATCCGGAAATGTCCTAATTTTGCCATCATATTCGAATGAGAATTTTGCAGGATATATTATTCTTGGTTGGCAATTTTTTCTTTCAAGGTTTTGTACATGTCATCCCATTGACTTCTTACCTGCATGGTTTCTGCTGCGTAATCAGAGCTTAGCCTTAGTGTTTCTCCTCTGTATGTGACTTTTTGTTTCTCTCATGCTGCTCTTCTTTGTCTTTGGTTTTAGTGAGTGTGCTTCCCTCTTTGTCTTTTGCTTTAGCGAGTGTGATTATGATATGCCTTGGTGATTTTCTTTTGGGGTCTGTCCCCAGTGGGGTTCACTGAGCTTCTTGGATGGTTAGGTTTTCATCTTTCATGATATTAGGGAGGTTTTCTGTCAGCAGTTCTTCAGAGATCCTCTGTGTGCCTGAGGATTTCCTCTGCTAATCTAGATCCCGGTTACCTCCTGAGGAGAAAAAAAAAAAAAATCAGTCTTTTAGAAAGCTCCTTTACAAAGGTATCTTGAGAATAAATCAATGTAAAATTCTAAGATGGAAAACAATGAGCAAATAAATGATTAAATGTTAAGCATTACTGCAGGCACTACATAAAAACAGATGTATTTCAGCTATGAAGAATATCTGGTTTTTGTTGTTGTTGCTCTTTTGTTTGTTTTTGTTTTTATTTCTTATCCCTCTAGCCAGTAATTTCAAAGATCCACTTAGGTAAGGAATCGCTTTACGTAGAATAATTTGGTCTTTTGTCTTTGGTTTCTGAGAAACAATCTTTTATTATTATTATCAGAGTATTTTTATTATGTGAAACCTCTGAACAACACCTGAGAATGTGTGCAAATGAGTGAGGGCCAGGAAGACCATACCTGGTCAGCTCACCTCAGTGATTCAATAAATCATGACTATGCAATGGGGCCCCAATCACAACTATTCAATGAAGCCAATAAAACATTTTGAACATGGAAGGTAGGGGGCTTCCTGGATTAGCAAGAACATCTGCTTTCAGGAGGGTGGCATGTTCCTGGGAAAAATAGAAGCCTCGTTCCTGGTCCCCTCCCAGGCCTTGCCCCTTGCATTTCTTCATTTGTATCCTTTCTGGCTATCATAAATGGGTAACTGTAAGTATAGATACTCTCCATGAATTTTGTGAGCTTTTCCAGTGAATTAACAAACCCATGGTGCACTGAAAGCCAGCAAGGGCCAGTGTCTGTCTATATGGCAGTCAGAGGACTGTGTCTTTCTAATGTGTGCTCTGACTTCACTCAGGGCAGCTAGGAGAGGAGAAGGGCTGCATAGCAGCCAGTCTGATGCATAGCGTCCTTCTAACTTATGTGTTCTGACCTGGCTCAGGTGGCTGGATGTTGAAGAGGAGAGTGCCATTTGGGTTGCTGACAATGAGAATAGAGAAATGGAAGGTGAGGACTGGATCCATTTCCAGGTGGAATTGAATTCATGCTGATCCTTACCATGCAGTGAATAATAAAAATAGGATTTGGCCACTGTGCTCCTTGTTTACTAGCAAGGACACAGAATCCCAGATAGACAGACATTGCTCACCTCAGAAACCACAGCACTTTATAGTTCCTGGTGCCTTTGGTTGCTCTGTGACATTATCATCCAAATCGTGGCTACTTTGTTGTGCTTCAACTTAGCTTTCTTTCTAGATTGGAAACTTTTTGAAGCAGGACTTTGTCTTGCCCTTCTTTAAACCCTCCATGAGAATTAGCCTGTATTAGATGTTCAGTAAGTATTTGCTGATTTTTTTTGATGTATTTGAAAATACTGAAGAGCCCCAGCAGAAAGAGAACTAACAAACTGAAAGTTCCTCTGCAAGAAATTCTCATTTGCAAAGCAAAGAGGCACTCCCTTTAAATAGGTTAAAAGCTCTCAAAGTGAAAAAGCAGAGTTAATGCTTTCTTTTAAAAATCATTTTATATGCTGCCAGCATATTCCTGTGCCTTTGCTCCAGTCACTAAGCAATGGCACACCCAGCACTGACAATCCTATTGTTCGCTCATGACTGGGGGACAGAGAGCCCTTTCTTGGAAAGGCAATTGAATGCAAGTAGCAGGTTCATTTTCAGAAGAAGATGGGAGCCATCTTTCAGAAATGGAAACAGGACTGCTCTCTTCCCCCTCTGCAGGCCAAGAGCTCAGACCACAGGCTTCCCAGTGGGTTTCTAGCTTGTCCATTCAGTTTTGGGGAGGTTTATAAACTCAGGCAGGAGGGAACAAGGAAGTGGAGAGCTGCAAGAGAAGAACAATGAGGAAGTTGAGCTAAGGAGACGCCAAGGGCTCTTCCTCTGCTTTTCAGAGTTAGATCTGCCCTTTTCAATCACACTGCTTGGCACCTTGACACAAGGGAACATCACCTTAGAGCTTTACAGGTGGCTCCTACTCAAGTCAATGCCAGAATCTAGTGAGAATGAAGGATTCACAAACAAAGCCTGTTGCCGTTGAGTTGACTCTGACTCTTAGTGACCCTATAGACAGAGCAGAGCCGCCCCATAGGATTTCCAAGTGGGATCCTGGTGATGCAGTGGTTAAGAGTTTGGCTACTAACCAAAATGTTGGCAGTTCGAATACACCAGCCACTCCCTGGAAATCCTGTGGGGCCATTCTACTCTGTCCTACAGGGTGGCTATGAGTCAGAATCAACTAGACTTCAAAGGGATTTTTTTTTTTTAATCTTTACAGAAGCAGACTGCTACATCTGTCTACTGCAAAGTGGTTGGTGGGTTCAAATTGCCAACCTTTCAGTTTGCAGTGAACGCTTTAACCACTATACCACCAGGGCTTCTCTGGGAGAGATAACTCCTAATTCTCTCTAAGGCAAGAATGATACCTCTAAGGCAAAGTCGGATGGAAAAGGGCATGAGTAGCTTAACAGGAATACAAAGAACTCCAAAAGGGCACGAAGAAGGTGACATTATCCAGCTCACGATTCTGTCACACACCAATCCTCGGTGAACCACAGGGAAGTGCCAACCAAACCACCACAACTCAGAGTGGGTGGCCCACCTGAGCCTGGGCTGCCCACGCGTGCCCAGTTGATCGCCAGATCTTCCTTGCCATTTTGCCATTTTTGTCTTTTTTGTGACCAACTCATATTATCAACCCAAGGTGTTATGGTGATGAGTACACTGGCCTGCTAGTCACAAGGTTTTCACTGGCCAATTTTTTTAGAAGTAGATCGCCAAGTTCTTCTTCCTGGTCCATGACAGGGCAGTATTTTGTTCTGTGTACGTCGTAGGATTGCTATGAGTCAGAACCAACTCCGTGGCACCAAACAACAACAAACACGCTGGCCTAGGAGTCACAAGACCTAGGTTCTAGTCCCCTTCTGCCTCTAATTAGTGTGTGACTTCAGGCAAGTCACATCATCTCTCTGGGCCTTAGTGTCTTCGTCTGTCCCATAAATTAGTTGCATTTGAAGCTCTATAACAATTTTTCCGACAGTAATACTCTTTATTCTACGATAGAATCTCTGACAGTCCTAGAATCAGAGCAGTTTTTCAAAAGATCCATCAAACAGTTTATTAACCCAGGTCCCACTCAGTCCACATGCCAACCATGAGGGGGTTTCCGCTGTCCTCATCAGAATGGGGTCAAGCTCGAATGCTAATCTGCCCTATCTATGATGATGGCCCATAGCTACAAAATAAGACTTTTAAAAGTTCATCTTCCCTTCCTTCCCACCTTCCTCCCTTCCTTTCTTCCTTCTTTCCATTTGCATCTCCTTTGTCATTCTACATTACCATCTAATCCAGATTCATCATGATTTCCATGAAAAATCCTCAGTTAATATTTGTTACATAATGAGGCTGAAGGAGCACAGAAACTGAGCGATGAGCTACCAGCTCAAGTACACACCTCTTGGCATAAAAGGAACAGACTTCTTTAAACTAATTTAGTAAGAAGAAAGACGAGGCAACTTCTATGACTACTCACCCAAGGGCTCAGGGGTCTTATTTTGTGAGCTGCTAAACCTGAAGAGTCTAAAACTCCCATTTCAGTGTGAATGGCTTCTTAGGGAGTAAAAAAAAAAAAAAAAAGCCCATCCCACTCTCCCATCCTCTTGGAAAAGCAAGTTCCCTTTCACACAGTATCACATCAGAGCCTATTAGTACAATTCTTGTTATAGTTCATTTAGGGTAAAAAAAAAATCATTAAGCACATGCCACTGCAAACTGTGCACTATAACAGGAAATT
Source organism: Elephas maximus indicus (assembly GCF_024166365.1). Classification (NCBI taxonomy): domain Eukaryota; kingdom Metazoa; phylum Chordata; class Mammalia; order Proboscidea; family Elephantidae; genus Elephas; species Elephas maximus. The sequence goes on from NC_064830.1 coordinate 17,627,214, forward strand.
GAAATGACCTTTGTTCTGGCACAGAGGAGTGCTGGATTCTAAAAGCCCAGTTGCGCTGGGCTGCAACTTAGGTTGGTGTGGTTGTGTTAATGCACTGCAGCGATATATAGTGTATGAGCAATCACAGGGTTTTTATTGTCTGCTTCCCTAAATCAGCCCTGCTATCGCTTGAAAAAAGAAGTTACAGCATCTCTATAAAACTATTTGGTTGTAACTAGGTTGTTAAAATTCTTTGCTGAAGTCAGCTATAAAGCGTCAAGAATTTCAATAGCACAGGGTGTCAAAGATAAATAACTGCAGTCAGTGTGTGGCATGGGATGAGATTTATTTTGCAAGTTTCGCCAACCCAAAAAAGAAGAGTATATGTTTTACAAGATACTGCACCATCCAGTTAACGATGTTCATTTAGATTTTTTTGTTTAACACCAAAGGGCATTAAGTCTCTTCATAAATATTAATGAAAGTTTGTTGCAAAACATAAGTCCCAGAATAGGGGAGTCAGCTGGCAGGTTGTGCCACCCAGTTGTGGACTCTACCACCCCTTGGATAGAACCAGGTCCCCTCTTCTGTATGGTATAAATTTTATGCTTTCATGCTTCCTAAAGAATTACAAAACTCTTAGAGTCCGTCCATCCATATTCTTAGATTTGTTTCTAACAGTAGGTGCATTTTTGGCAGCAACTAAGGTATTTGAATACTAAATGGATGATTTTTTCCCCTTCTGTAGCATATGTTTCTGGTATCACAGACATTCCAAGGATGCCATACTCTTACAGTCATTCGTTTATAAAGGTAAAAAAAAAAAAAAAATGAGCCTATGTAACAAATCTATTTCTAAAATCTGCTTTATTTAAACCAGTAGTTCTCAACTGGGGGCAATTTTGACCCTTAGGAAATGTTTGACAATGTCTGGAGACATTGCTCCGCTGCTAATCAAAAGGTCAGCGGTTCAAACCCACCAGCCACTCTGAAGGAGAAAGATGTGGCAGTCTGCTCCTGTAAAGATTTTCAGCCTTGGAAACCCTACAGGGATCACTGTGAGTCAGATTCCACTCAATAGCAGTGGGTGGGGGTGGTATACTGTTATCTAAAAGGAAGACCCTCAACGAGATGGATTGATACAGTGGCTGCAACAATGGGCTCAAGCATAACAACAATTGTGAGGATGGCACAGGACTGGGCAGTGTTTCATTCTGTTGTACATACAGTCTCTATGAGTTGGAACCGACTCTATGGCACCTAGCAACAAGTGAGTAGAGGCCAGGGATGCTACTAAGTATCTTACGATGCACAGGACAGCTCCCTCCAATCAGGAATTATCGAGCCCAAAATGTCAATAGGTCAATAGCCCTGATATAAACCAATTAAAAATTCTCCCTCTTATGTGAAATAAGAGATGGATAGTTCTTTATACTTGAATATTTTAATGCACCTGTACTTTACTGATGATCCCATTTAACCTCGCCTCAGCCAGAATTGACCTGAGAGTTATATTTCAATAAAAGCTAGTACGATAAAAATTACCAGTAACCTCAGTGTCCTTAAATCCAAGCATAAATATTTCCACCTCATCTCACCTAACTTCCCAACAGCATTCAGTACTGTCAACCACATCTTCATTGGAGAAACACTCTTTCTCTGTCCAACTGCTACCTCTCTGGCCCACCTTCTCTGCTGCCTTTGCAGACTTTTCCCAAGCCATTCAAGATTGGAGCTTCCCAAGGTTCAAATCTAGGTCCTCCCTTCTTCTCATATTTTTCTCTTTGCTTAGGCAAACTCAGCCACACCCCAGCTTCAACTACCTGTGTGTCTCCAGCTCGCAGCTCTCTGCATTCCAGGTCCATGTGAGGGCTTACCTGTCTTCTTCAGGATATCTCAAAGGCAACTCAAGCAAAGACCTGGAACTTAACACCAAACTCATGATCTTCCCCTATTTCTAATCCTCATCATCTCAGGAAATGGCCCTATCAATCCAGTTGTAGAGGTCAGAGCCCAGAGGTCATCCTTTACTTCTGGGTAAATCTTATGGTTGAGTTCTAAAATATTTTTCAAATCCATCTACTTCTCTTCCACCTTTATATCACCACCCCGGCACAAATTACCATTAGCTTGACCTGGACTACTTTGATAGACTCCTAACAGACCTACCTGAATCCATTCTGGCTCTTTCTTACCTGTAGCCACAGTGATCCTACCAAGAGAGCCTCAAGTCATACCTATCCCACCCCACCTACGTGCACCACTTGAAACACTTTGACACCTTTCCATTGCTCCTAAGATAAAGCACAGATCCTGAACTTGGCCCAAAAGCCCCTACCATTCACCCGCTGCCCTCCAAACACACTGGCCTTTCAGTCCCTCACACTTACCTCACTCCCTCTGACCATGGAGCCTTTCCCTCTGTTGTTCCCTTTGCTGAGACACTTGCCCGTTTCCCCCTCGTTAGTCTTACCCATCTTTTATATTTCAGCTCAACATCATTTTCTCCAGGAAGGAAGACTTTTGCTCACCTTGGCCATATCAAATGCCTCTTTTACATCCTCTTAGAGTACCATGCTTTAGTCTTCTTGATGTTTTACTTGTGTCATTTGATTTTTCCCTATCTCCCCCACTGAGTTATTAGCAACTCAAGGGCAGAGAAAGTAAGGCCTCAGAGAACTCAATAACTTGACCAAGATCAATGAGTAAGAGCTGACACTGTCTGACCCCACAGGCCACCCTTCTCTTAATGACAAACTGCACTGTACAGTGAATTGCAGTCAAAATTTTACGTGTATCTATGGTTTAATCTGAACATCACCTAAGTAACAATTAGACTACATCTTTTAAATAGAATGAATAAATGACTTAGGTTTTCCATTTGCCCTCTTTGGATTTTTTTTTTTTTTTTTTTTTTTTTGGTGCTTTAGGTGAAGGAGCCCTGATGGCACAGTGGTTAAGAGCTTGGCTGCTAATCAAAAGGTCGGCAGTTCAAATCTACCAGCTACTCCTTGGAAACTGTATGGGCAGTTTCACTCTGTCCTGTAGGGTCGCTGTGAGTTGTAATCGACTCAATGGCAACTCACTTCAGATGAAAGTTTACAGCACAAATTAGTTTCCCATTCAAAAATTTATACATAAATTGTTTTGTGACATTGGTTTCAAACCCCTCAATGTGTCAGCACTCTCTCTCTTTCCCTTTCCATCCCAGGTTTCTTGTGTCCATTCATCCAGTTTTCCTTCCCTTCCTGCTTTCTTGTCTTGCTTTTGGGCTGGTGTTGCCCATTTGGTCTTGTATACTTGATTAACTAAGAAGCACATTCCTCACGCATGTTATTGCTTGTTTTATAGGCCTGTCTGATCTTTGGCTAAAAGGTAGGCTTGGGCAGTGGCTTCGGTTCAGAGTTAGCAAGGTGACTCTTTGGATTGTTGAGCTACATTTACAGTTTTCAAAATTGAAGAACTGGCTTCCTAAGGAGAAGCAGGCCCACTTTTACAATTTTTCCTCTCATTAAGGTTTGAGTCACCATTCTTTCACTGAGGACTGTGCTGTTTAATGAACGTCCTTCTTCTTTCTCCAGTCAGTAGCAAGAAGGGTTGTTTCTGAGTACAGGCCTTCTTGCCATGCCCATCATTTGTTTGGAAGTAAGACAGCACTCAGCTTTAAGTCCACAGCACGCCTCTTGCTTAGGATGAACCTAATTATGAATGCCATTTTATGGTGTCAGTTTTATGAGCAGAAATGCCTTTAAAATAAGCTTTATAGCATCCCTTAATAAAATAGTAATTGGAAGCCAGTAATTATGTTAAACCTAACAAACACTGGGGAAAAAAAAAAAAATTATGGTTAAATCAAGTTGTTTCCATAAAGGAAAAGTATAAAACTCTGGAAATAATATATCTGGTAAAGAAATACAATGGGAAGGAAACATATCCCTTGAAACAGAGCATATAAGAAAGTTAATCAGATATGAGATGCCCAAGAAAATATTTGATGTGTTCGAATGTAAATTTTATGAAGGTAGTATGAGTCAGCAATCCCAAGATCCTACCCAAAATACAACAGCAGTTAACTGTAAAGGGATAATTTAATAAATAGGCAGCTTTATTCTAATGATCCACCTCTAAATTTCCATCCATGCAATGCACAGCTCAATGTCTTAAAATACACACCAACCAAACCCACTGCCATCAAGTCCATTCTGACTCATAGCGACCCTAGAGGACAGAGTAGAACTCCCCCATAGGGTTTTCAAGGCTGTAAATCTTTACAGAAGCACACTGCCACATCTTTCGCTCGCAGAGCAGCTAGCGGGTTTGAACCGCCTACCTTACGGTTAGCAGCTGAATACTTAACAACTGTACCACTAGGGCTCCTTCAATGCATACCAGGGAGCCTTTATTAAATTCTAAATTGACTTGGTTCATTTTTTTTTCCTTCACTTAAAAATGTGAGACATATATCACATAGCCAATGAATGACAGTTACCTGTTCAGCTGAGAATCAGCCTTAAATTATTTATTTCTGAGACCACAATTGAATCACGTTTAATGGCTTTGAAAAACGTGCACAAAGCCTGGCTGGGTGACTGGTGCTGCTCTGTGTTGCGCTGTCCAGCTTCAGGAGGCCTTGGCATTAGCACTTGTATGAAATTCTCAGGCTCTGCAAAGTGGGAATTAACAGGCTCTCTGGAAATAGACAAGCCAGTTAAGCTTAGTTACACTGACTGCTTGCCTGTCTCTCTCCTCTGTCTTCCTTTCCTCCCCCTGCCCATCTCCCCACTGCACACTGTACATGGGAGAAAGACTGGGCAGAGCCTCCATCCTGCCACTTAGCAGCAGGTGACCTGCTTAACTTCCCTGAACCTCATATTTTCATCAGCAAAATGAGATAATAGTCCTTGCCTCTTAAGGCTATTGTAAGGATTAAACGAAAGAACCCAAACACAGCACTGAGCACCGAGCCTGTCACAGTCCACCCCTCCCCTCCTGACTCTCAACTCCTCCTGGGCTGTCCTGATGGCAGTTTGCTGACCTTCTGAGACCAGAGCTCTTCTCTAATCCTCTTCCCCCCTTGTTTTCTGACAATCTCATGACTAAGGACTCCCTTTGCCTTTATGTACTTTGGAGTCTGATTTAGCTTATAACACCACTGGACCAGAATCACAGGTAGATCAGGCTGTGTTACACCTAAATGCTGAAATCATCAGAATCAGCCACTCACTTTTCAGGCGGTAGCTCCTCTCTACGAGAAGACACAGTTCATCACAAAATAACACCCAAAGGGACACTCCCCAAAGGGCCCATGAGCATATAATCTCATACAAGGTTCTGCACCAATTTTTTTTTTTAAGGCAGTGTTTCTGCAACTAAATAGTACAATCTCTAGGCAGTCAGAGGAAAGATACAGACAGACTGTCGTATGAATTTCATTCCAATTCCAGAGGATGGAGTTAGAGGAGAAAGAGGAGGGGAGGAGAAGCATGGGGGGGCAGGGGGCAGGGGGCAGGGGGCAGGGGGGAGATCTGCTTTGCTAAGTCCAGACCCACAGCACCCCCTAACCCAATTCCGTCTTAAGACTCCTCCTATTACATTAGCCAAGGTTCCCAGACAGGCAAACAGAAGGTGAAAGGCCAGAACCAGAAGAGACAGAGGGAGAATCAGCTGTGAAGGAGGGGAAGGAAGATGGGAAAGGGAGCCCACCAAAAAGTGCTTCCAGATCCCAGCTTTATTGTAAAACTGCCCTGATCCCATCCTCCCACCCCCACTGCCCACACCAGACTTTTCTAGCAGGTGTTGGCTAATATCTTGGAAGAAGAGTGTGATTTGATGAATTAAGCATGAGGACACACCAAGACAGTTTGACTTATAAACTTATTACCTATGACCGGAACTCATTTTTTTTCTTTCGTTTTCTAGAAATTTGAATGATGGTAGCAATGAAACTTGTGATGATAGACCCTTCCAGTGAGTCACAGCCCAGTCATCCAGGAGCATGTTATACAGGAGCGTCATTTATTTTTTATAAGTGATGCTTGCAGTGATACCCTAGCAACACAGAACAGACTTAGAATTCAGAATTAAGAGAAAAAGGAAATACACAAAATTGCATCTGCAACAAGATTGCAAAGATGTAAAGTTGAGACACATAAGGGGGAAAACCATGTATGAGGGTGAAGAGTAGATGTCTTAGGATGGTGGGAAAGCACACTGTCCCTTTCCTAACCCTTATATTACAGCTGTGTTACAGCTATAGTTTAAAATTAAGTTAAAAATTTGTAAGCAGTTAAAAAAAAATCCTAATTGCCAAAAATTAAAAGCGACCAATCTAAAAAGTGAATAGCTAAACAGACTGTGGTACATCTATACGATGGAATATTATAAAAGAAACAGTTATCAAGCCATGAAAAGATGTGGAGGAAACATATGTATATCGCTAAGTGAAAGAAAGGTGCACCTAATCCAAGCCATGGTATTTTCAATCACGTCATATGCATTCGAGAGCTGAACAATGAATAAGGAAGGCCTAATGCATTTGAATTATGGCATGGACAAAGAATATTGAATATACCATGGACTGCAAGAAGAACAAACAAATCTGTCTTGGAAGAAGTACAGACAGAAAGCGAGAATGACGATACTTCGTCTCATGTACTTTGGACGTGTTATCAGGAGGGACCAGGTCCCTGGAAAAGGACATTATACTTTGTAAAGTGAAAAAGAGGAAGACACTCAACAAAATGGATTGACACAGTGGCTGCAACAATGGGCTCAAGCACAGCAATGATTGTGAGGATGGCACAGGACTGGGCAGTGTTTCGTTCTGTTGTACATGGGGTCACTATAGGTGACGGACTCAGAACCGATTGGACAGCACCTAATAACAACAAGTGAAAGAAGCCAGTCTGGAAAAGCTACATATTATAATGATTCCAACTATATGACATTCTGGCAAAGACAAAACTGTAAAGACAGTGAAAAGATCAGTGGTTGCCAGGGGGCCAGGAGGAGAAGGGAAGAATGCGGTGTAGCACAAGGCATTAGTAGGGCAGTGAAACTATTCTGTGTGACACTGTAATGGAGGACACGTCATATTATGCATTTGTCAATACCCATAGGACTGTACAACACGAAGTGTGAACCCTCATGTAAACTCTGGACTTCAGTTAATAATATATCAATCATGGTTCATCAATTGTAACAAACGTACCACATGAAAGCAAGATGTTAATAATGGGGGAAATTGTGGGCAGGGGTATAGGGGAATTCTCTGCACTCAGCACAACTTTCTTGTAAACCTAAAATCATTCTAGAAAATAAAGTCTATTTAAAAATCCTGTTCTAAAGTGCATTTGTTAACGTTCTCCTCCCCCCTTACTTCAGACCGTGATGTCCCATACCCATTGCTGTCGAGTTGATTCCAACTCATAGAGACCCTACAGGGCAGAGTAGAACTGCCCCGTAGGGTTTCCAAGGAGGATCTCAAACTGCCAAACTTTTGGTTAGCAATCACACTCTTTAGCCACTAATGCCCCATGGTGGGGGAAGGGGGGTACATTATAAAACAAGGTAAGCTTTCCAGGCTAGCTCACAAATGTCCTTTTGCTCTGATGGCCATGATTCAATGTTATCATGGACCAGCCTCGAAACAAACCACTCAATGAGGTTTTTAATCATGGTTTCTTGGGAAAATAGTTCTCTTACCACGAGCATCTTGTTCCTCCTCCCCCAACTGCAGGACGGAGTAGAGCAGAGCTTGAAGGAAGCAGGTGGTTTGTTTCTTCTTGGGGCCCTGGCTGAAACAGCAGGTGTCTCTAACCCACAAGGTGCAGAGCTGGAAGGCAGGGTGAAACGAGAAGTCCTGTCCACAGGAGAGAAGTTATTTAGGCCAGAAAAGTATATTCAAAGCAGAGAATCCAGCAAGGGGTCTGAACACAAATGTAAGGAGTTGAGAGGAGCCAAGCAGGGATGAGACAGGCAGGGAGCTGAGGACAAGGAGCAGAAGGCTGGGGCTGGAAATGATGGCGTTCCTGGCTCCCCCTCAAGATAAGGCCCCTGTGCCTGCTGCTGGATTTTACCTCACTCCCAGCAAGAATCTCAAAAGGAGCCTTGGTGACACAATGGTTAAATGCTCAGCTGTTAACCAAAGGGTCTGTGGTTTGAACCCACCAGTGACTCCATGGGAGAAAAGACCTGGCGATCCGCTCCCATAAAGATTACAGCCTAGGAAACTGGATGGAGCAGCTCTATCCTGTGGTGTAGGGTTGCTATGTGTCAGAATCAACTAGGCAGCACACAACAACAAAATAAGAATCCCAGGGGAAGTGGTGGTTCAGTGGTAGAATTCTCACCTCCTATCCAGGAGACTAGGGTTTTATTCCCAGCCAATCCACATCATGGGCAGCCATCACCTATCTATCAGCAGATATTTGTGTGTGGTTATAATGCTGATGGATTGACACAGTGGCTGCAACAATAGACTCAAGTATAACAACAATCGTGAGGATGGTGCAGAACCTGGCAGTATTTCATTCTGTCATACCTAGGATCGTTATGAGTTGGAACCAACTCGACGGCACCTAACAACATGACTCTGAGCAGGTTAGAGCAGAGCTTCCAAACTAAGACAGACTAGGAAGAAAAGGCCCAATGATCTACTTCCAAATACCAGTGAAAACCCTGTAGATCACAATGGTTCAATCCATAACAGATCACAAAGATGGCACACAGGACAGGGCAGTATTTTGTTCCCTTGTACATGAGGTCACCATGAGTTGGAGGCCAACTTGACAGCAGCTAAAAACAACATCAAGAACATCCCCACCCTTTATTTTTCTCCCTACCCTCTCCCTCTACCAGCCAGGGCAAAGGCCATCAGGCCTGCACTGGGGAAGGAGACAGGAGAGTACTTGGAGCACTATTCCTGTCTTGAGGCCCAAGCAATGGCCACTGGCTGCCCAGGTTACAAGGACTAGCTAGCCTAAATCAGTACTGTCCTGTGACACATTGCTTTCCAGATCTGGGCATTCCACAGACACGTCTGTAGTATAAAGCCCACCTTTATGCACAACCTGTTGACACAGGGGACTCAATGACTATGTCTCCTCCCACCCATGGAGTTCAGTCATTCCTGTGAAAAAGAATGTGGAAGCCTTAGGTGATTTTAAGAGGAGGAAAGGACTGTCTTCCCAATCTGCAAAATGACTGGCCACTCTGCAGAATGTAATCATTGCCCCATATCTAATGCCAGGAACCCTGAATCAAGATTGTCCAAGAGAGACCAGTTTGCTCCCAATGGCTGGGCACCACCCCTGAAGAAAGGATATGACCTCAGCCCAACCAAGATGCCTTTATTCTTTAAGAGAAGGCTGCTTAAGCTTGGTCTGCCTTTAATGACTACAGATTCCCTTTAACCACAAACTTCTCCCTTTAATCAGTGACTCTAACCAGCTTGTTTAGGTATGTGTTTCAGGAACCATTTAGAGGAATCTTAAACTCATTAAAGCAAATCTCATCTCACCTGCCCTCTACACCCAGGTTCTCAGTTGTGTGCCAACTGGCAACTGGAAATCATAACTTCACACAATGCCTTTCATCCTACCAAATCCCTATGTCTTTCATTACTTGTCTGGAGGTAAGGGAAACTGTTGCCTGTAGGATCCTTGATAATCTAGCAACTTTTGAAATGGGCAGTTTCTAGTTTTGAGTCAGTTAACAAAATCATATACCTACAAAAGCTGGATAATGCATAAGGAAGACTGAAAAAGAATTGATGCCTTTGAATTATGGTGTTGGCAAAGAATATTGACTATACCATGGACTACCAGAAGAACAAACAAAACTGTCTTGGAAGAAGTACAGCCAGAATGCTCCTTAGAAGCACGGATGGCAAGATTTGGTCTCTCGTACTTCGGACATGTTATCATGAGGGTTCAGTCCCTGGAGAAGTACATCATGCTTGGTGAAGTGGAGGTTCAGTCAAAAAGAGGGGGACCCTCAATGAGATGGATTGACACAGTGGCTGCAACAATGGACTCAAACACAGCAATGATTGTGAGGATGGTGCAGGACCAGACAACATTTCATTCTGTTATACACGGGGTTGCTACGAGTCAAAACCAACTCACCTGCACTTAATAACAACAAAGTCCCAGAATGGTATTGACCCAGGATAGTGGAGACAGATTGTAGGGTCTTGGATCCACTTACACTGGTTGAAATTTGATCCTCAACCTCCCTTTGTAATACACATTTTGCTCTGATCTTTGGCTCATGTGTCATTTACTTGAAATGAGAATTAAAATGACTAAATGACCATTGACTTGACATTGGGCATCTAGTGCAAATTGCTGTGTCTGCTTCCCACTGTGTCCCCTTCCCATAGAGAACAACCCTGGCCCAAGCAACCCAAATTCACTTACTTACCAAAAAGCAACCTCATGATAAACAGAGAAAAAAAGATTGAAGTTGTCAAGGATTTCATTTTACTTGGATCCACGATCAACACCCATGGAAGCAGCAGTTAAGACATCAAAAGATGCACTGCACTGGGCAAATCTGCTTCAAAAAGACCTCTTTAAAGTGTTGAAAAGCAAAGATGTCACCTTGAAGACTAAGGTGCGCCTGACCCAAGCCATGGTATTTTCAATCATACCTTATGCAAGCGAAAGCTAAACAATGAGTAAAGAAGATCGAAGAATTGATGCCTTTGATTGTGGTGTTGGCAAAGAATATTGACTATTCTATGGCCTGCCAAAAGAGCGAACAAGTCTGTCTTGGAAAAAGTACAACCAGAAGGCTCCTTAGAGGCAAGGATGGAGAGACTACACCTCACATACCTCGTTATCAGGGGAGATCAGTCCCTGGAGAAGGACATCATGCTTGGTAAGGTCGAGGGCTAGTGAAAAAGCAAAAGACCCTCAACAAGATGGATTGACACAGTGGCTCCAACGATGAGCTCAAGCATAGCAACGATTGCAGGGTGGCGCAGGATGGGGCAGTGCTTCGTTCTGTTGTGCACAGGGTCACTACGAGTCGGAACCGACTCGATGGTACCTTACAACAACAACAATAACCTTATCCCCAATTACTAGCAAGCCTGATAATGGAAATAAAGAGGGAAAAAGAAAAACTTGAGGAATAAGCGAAAGTGGAAAACGAACTATAGTCCTAAACAGTTCAAGAGGAAATGATCCAGCCATCTCTTCTCTAAGCAGCATGAAAGTGTAACGTTCATAGTATTGGAGAGCTACTTCACACTGCCGATGGGCCTACACTGTTGTTTATATTGATGTTTATGCCTTCCATCTCATTTTTGACAATTTCCAATTTTCCTAGATTCATACTTCATACATTCCAGGTTCCAATTATTAATGGATGCTTGCAGCTGTTTCTTCTCATTTTGAGTCGTGCTGCATCAGCAAATGAAGGTCCTGAAAGCTTTACTCCATCCGCGTCATTAAGGTCGACTCTACTTTAAGGAGGCAGCTCTTCCCCAGTCATCTTTTGAGTGCCTTCCAACCTGGGGGGCTCATCTTCTAGCACTATATCAGACAATGTTCCACTGCTATTCATAAGGTTTTCACTGGCTAATGCTTTTCAGAAGTAGACTGCCAGGTCCTTCTTCCTAGTCTGTCTTAGTCTGGAAGCTCAGCTGAAACCTGTCGTCCATGGGTGACCCTGCTGGTATCTGAATACCGGTGGCATAGCTTCCAGCATCACAGTAACATGCAAGCTCCCACAGTACGACAAACTGACAGACACATGGGGGTGGTGGGCCTATGTTCTCCTTAAATTACAATCACAGTTTGATATAAAAATGCTAGCTTATTGAAGACTGTTTTGCAGACCAATAATGTCTGAAACCTGGCCAAGGAGAACAAGTAAAAGGAGATGATCTCTTTCTTGTGGCTAATCCCCACAATAGAAAATTCATTAGGCATTCATACTATTCATTGGCCATTGTTCTAAGATTGCATCTATTCTTCTGATCTGATTTTGCTTGTTTTACCATTTCCTCTTACTTTTCCCCCTTCCTTTTCTTTTTTTTAAATATTCTAGTCATTTGCTTTCAATGACACCCTCCACTTTAGGATGAGTAGTAACAGTAGGTGAGGCAGTAAAGATGAATAAGTGCCTTTTCCATTTGGGGATTACCAAAATATTGTTCTTTGATTAGCAATTGATACTTTAAGCTTGAGATTGAGCCAAAGACTTTGCTATAAATGGCCCCAGTTGCTGAAGCTGTTCTGTGAAGCTGGGCCACCTGCAGCCATCCTTCCAGCCTTGTCCAGCCATGCTCCCTGTCTGTGGCAGGGCTTCTGGGCAGTTCTGAAACCCTCCTGGGCCCTGCCTGCAGCAGCTCTCCGCTTCCAGCTGGCCCTGACACTTGTCAGTGAGCTCTGCTCTCCCCATCCCCAACACATGTCCAGCTGTGGGTGGGGAGGGCTGGAGTCTCCGTGGCTGCCTGTCTGGCCAAATTCCAGGATTTCATGTGGCCAACTTCCCCTCTGCAGCTTTTTTCTGCTTGTCTTCACCACAAGGTCATAGTCTCTGTCTCCTCCTTTTGACACCCATCTTCTTTTCCATGGCAGTCGGCAGGCTGCATCTGCAACCATCTAGACAGAACAAAAGGAAATGCTTACCGGTCACCCATTCACTCACTCACTGTTTGTTCAACACCTACAGGGTGCTAGATAAATTACTGGTACATGGGCCGTGTTGGAGAAATTACAGCATCTGTCCTCATTGTCTCAACTGATCACCAGGAGGTGAATGGGAAAGAGATGACTATTGTTCCCATTTTATAAATAAGGAAACCGTGGCTCAAAGGAGTCTAAGTGACTTGACCAAGGCCACACACTAATAGTTCATAGCTTCCATGCTCAGCCTTGGATTATTAGTATAACCATCAACGTTATACTGCCCCCTCGTATTGCTAGAGTGAGAGAATATAACGAAGTTAAAAAAAAAAAAAATGACTTACGGAATTTAGGCTTGCAATGTGGCTGGCAGTAAGACAGGTGGGGGAAAACATTAAAATGGCGACAAAAGAGAGACTACAATTAAAGGTCAAAGGAGTTGTACCACCCCAGTGTACAGGGAAGGATACCATGAGCATGAATTGAAGGCTTCAAGGATAAAAGGACAAAAAAAGCAAAATTTGACCTGGGCCTTGAGATAGTATATGTGTATTAATTTCACAGGACTGCCATAACAATGTACCACAAACTGAGCAACTTATAAGAATAGAAACTTATTGTCACAGTTCTGGAGGTTCAAAGCAGGGTGTCAACCATGTTGATTCCTTCTGAGGGCTCTGAGGGAGAACTTGTTCAATATCCCTCTCCTGTCTTCTGTTGGCTCCCAACAATCTTTGGCATTCCTTGTCACTCCATTCTCTCTTTGCCTTTGTCTTCACATAGCTGTCTTCCTTCTGTGTCTCTCTGTGTCTCTTCTACACTTTTATAAAGACACCACTAGTCCAATATGACCTCCTGTTTACTGATAGTATCTTCAAAGACCCTACTTCCAAACAAGGTCACATTCACTGGTACCAGGGGTTAGAACTTCAGCATATCTTATCGGAAGTCACAGTTCAGTCCATAACAAGGTATCTCAATTGATGAGGAAATGAAAACAACAGTCGTCTTGGTAGATAGCTCAGTCTGGAGAAAGATGAAGAGGCAGGAGTAAATAAAACATAAGCAAAGAACAGGGAGAGGACCAGGCTGACTGCTGGAGGACAAAGCCTAATCCATGAGTAATGGTAACGAGGTTTGCTAGGTCTGTTAGGATGCAAAGTGTGGATGGCAAATGTCTTAGGTTGAGTTCTCTAGAAAAGCAAAACCAGTAAAGTGTAAATAGAGAGAGAGAGATTTATAACAAGGGAACAGTTCACATGACTGTAGAGGCAGGAACGTCCCAAGTCTGTGGATCAGGATAGAGGCATCTCCTGATTCACGCAGCCACAGGGGTTGGCAAACCCAAGATCAGAGGTCGGAGAGCAGGGCCTCTGCACACAGGCTGTGAAGATCGATGAATTCTGAGATAGATAGGCAAAACTGCAAGGCTTCCCCTGATTCACATAGTTGCAGGGGCTGGCAAACCCAAGATCTGCAGGTCAGAGAGCAGGAGCCAGCTGCAGGAGCCAGAGCAGGCAAAAGCCAGAACATACGCTTATATTTGGATGCAGGCCAGAGGCCCAAGGAAACTCCTTTTCAACTGGTTGGCTACAAATAGCAGATCCCATCATGTGGGTGATCACATATAAACACTGAAAATCATGGCCCAGCCATGCTGACACACAATCTTAACCATCACAGCAGGCTAGGGATTTTGTACTGGCCTTCCAATCCTGTGGAGCCCTGGTGGTGCAGTGGTTAAGAGCTCTGCTAACCAAAATGTCGGCAGTTCAAATCCACCAGCCAGTCCTTCAAAACCATGTGGGGTGGTTCTACTCTGTCCTGTAGGGTCTCTATGAGTCAGAATCAGCTTGACAGCAATGGGTTTGGTTTAGTTTTTTCTTTTGGTTCCAACCCTGTACCCTCTCCTTGGTAAGAATTACATGCATATTTGTTCTCTGTTTTCTAAATGCTACTCATGTTGAATTTTTTAAATATTTTCCTTTCCTATTTGTAATGCTGCTGTTGTTTATTTTCTCTTATTTATATTATCAGTGAACTTCCTCTATTTTACAAACCTTAATGAACTTTTCCACATGTACCCAGAACCCAGTAAAAAAAACTTAATGAACTTTCCCACATGTATTTCACATTAGTTTAAGAAAATAGCAATATGTTTCTAAAGTCATGGGTTCCTATCTTCTAGTAGCATATACTCAAACTAAGAACCTTGAACCAGGGAATGACCTGCCCATAAAAAGATATTTTTCCTCCTTTCTGCTGACAAGAACTGCATAGTTACACCCCCCCTTCCCCCCCCCACCCCCCGCTTGCTGGCCGGAAGCTCAGAGATAAATTTTTACTCAGTCACAAAAATCATGAATCTTTCTGGTTGTCGTATTAGCTTTGCCTCCTTTCTTCTTATTTCCAATGCCATATATGTTTATTAATCTTATTAACTCTACATTTTTTGTTGAAGATCACCTCAAAGCCTTTTTTGCAGGAGGCAAGGTAAGAAAACATCACCAGCCAATCAAAAATGATACTTTTGCTTCACTCTAGCTCATTTCTTCAACAAACATTTACTAGTACCTACAATGGGCCACACCTGTGCTGGGTGTTTGGGATCTAGAAAGAAGACATGTTCCTGCCTTCTAATAGTTTGCAGTCTAGAGGATATGATGAATTTGAAATAAATATCATAATGTATTAACTGCTAGACTAAAGATCTGGATGAAGTGCAGTGGGAACAGACAGGATCTATTCTACTAGTTTGCCTGGGGGTCAAGGGAACAGAGCAGGTGGGCTGAGAGAGTCTACTCCACTCTGTGAAAGCCTCCCTGCCTCACGCCTGGGATACAGGAGAGACAGTGCACAGGAGAAGAGAGGAATCAGCAGAGGGATTAGGTCGGTATGGTGGCGATGTGGTGTGTAGGCAAGAAGGTTGGTAGCAAAATAAGCTGGGATCAGATTTTGAGGGGCACTGTTTGCCAGGCCTGGAGTCCAATCATCTCTCTTACCTTTTGGGTCTCCCCCTTCTTCGTCTTCCATTCTCCCCACCTCTTCAGCCTTTACTGCTCCCTACGTCTCCTCTTTCACCCATTCCTTCTACTCGGAGAGGAAAGTAAAATGCTGACTGTAGAAAGGACTTCAGGAAGAGGAGCTTGCTGTCTGAGCCACAAAAGCTGCAAAATGTTAGGGTTGAACTCTATTGGGGGAACAAGGGACAGTATGGTGGAGGTTAACCATAATTTAAATATGATGAAAAACAATCCAGGTCTGGCTGAAGAATTCTGACCTCGGGTGCTGAGGGAGAACTTCAGTGAAGCTAAGATAATGCTTATAATTCTTTGCACACAGGATAACCCTTCTGCCCCTCATAAATTGGCTCATCCTGAACCCCCTGCCTGGAAGGCCATGTCCCTCTTCCTAACTGGATGGTACCAACTAATCTCTCAAAAAACACTTCATGTGTCACCAACTCCAGGCAGCCTTCCTTGACCCCCAGCACCCTTTTCTCTGATCCTGAGAACTCTTCTGTGCTAGCACTTGCTATGGATCTGTTTCCCTACTAGACCGAGCTCTACGAGGGCAGAGAGCATGTCTTAAGCATCTTGGTTTCTCCAGCTCCCAGGAGAGCACAGGACACAGAGAGGGGGGAGCAATAAATGCATTTTGAACTGGCAGGAGGCGGGAGAGGCCCACAGACCTCGGAGAGCATTCTGTGAAAGCCAAGTTGAGAAGCTAACAAAATATAATCAAGGTTTAGGGGCACATGCCCTTGCCAGATAGTAGTACTAAAACAAACAAAAAATAGTGAAACGGCTCCAAAGGGTTTCCAGGGCTATAAATCCTTACGGAAGCAGACTGCCACATCTTTCTCCCATGGAGCTGCTGGTGGGTTCGAACCACCAGTGTTTCCTGGCAGCCTGAATTCTTACCCACCATGCAACCAGGGCTCCTCAATAGTAGTAATACAAAATAAAAAAATAAATAAACTAAACCCACTGCCGTCGAGTTGATTCCGACTCACAGCGACCCTATAGGACAGAGTAGAACTGCCTGATAGAGTTTCCAAGGAGCACCTGGCGGATTCGAACTGCCGACCTCTTGGTTAGCAGCCATAGCACTTAACCACTATGCCACCAGGGTTTCCCAATATTTTTCAATAGTAGTAATAGCACCCATTTATTCAATACCCAGTAGGTGCCAGACTGGGTTATGACCATCGCATGTCTTACTTTTAATCTACATGGTAGGTGATATTATTCCCTTTTATACAGATGTAGAAAACGAATGTCAGGGAAGTTAATTTGGCCAAGAGCTTAATCACTAAGTGTCTGAGCTGAGACTGGAACCCAAGTTTACTTGGTATCCTCACTTCCACTCTCGATCACCCCAGCCTTCATCCTCACATTCTTTGTACAGTAGCCAAGGAAATACTTTTTAGTCCCTTTCCTTAAAACACTTTAATGGCTCAGAGAGGGCTTCTATGACTATTCTGTCTAAAGTGGACCCTACCAACTCATTAATCCCTCCCATCATAATTCTTTGGGCTTTTCATTTATAATTATTGCTTTTCAGTATATTTAAATTATAGTTATAAGCTATAATTATAATTAACAATTATAAACTATAATCATAATGTTTTCTTGTGTATTGCATGCTCCCAGTCGACTTGAAGCTCCATTATCATGTCTAGCCCTTAGTAAGTGTTCAATAAACATTTGTTAGAAGCCTTACTCCAAAGCCCATGTTCCTTCCCTATGCCACACTCTTAATGGATGAATGCTATCACTTAAAGCAGAGATACCCCATGAGGAGGCTCAGGAAGGAAAGAAGAAAATAGTTCATGCTGTAGATACATGGAGACAGACCTGGTGACCATGACAAAGATTTATAAGATAATTTCAAACTACAGAGGTGATTAAAGAGAACAGATAAAGACCTACGAAGGGAGGTTAATAAGACTATAGTTATTTTAACATTAAAGAGGAAAAACAATCAACTGAGTAATTTAATAGATTCAAGAATATAACTAACATTATGGATTGAATTGTGTCCCCAAAAAATATGTGTTGTAAATCCTAACCTCTCTGCCTGCATAGACAACTAATAATAAATAGGTTTATTGTTCCTTCACTAAAAGAAGAAGATAAACCAGTTGTAAGATTTATTAAGTTAAGAATATGGAAGAAGTTGCTACCATCAGGAAGCCAATAAAGGAATCCATTTCCTCGGAAGGTACTTTCTAGAGGCATACAGTCTTCTCATGTATCTGAGACAACTTGGAGACAAGGCATAGTATAATCTCTCCAGATTTGATCTGACTTGGATTTCAGTAGGGCATTCACCTAAGGGGTGTACATTAGGGTGTCCTAATAAGATCCCTTCTTTGTTGGTCTATGGAAGAAACCAAAATCCTTGCAAGAAGTATTCTTGCACCAAGTAGGAAAATATTTTGTTTTAAAATTATTCTTAAAGAAATTCCATTCAAAATGATACCATTGCCACTAACCACCCATACACACACAAAAAAAATTAATTTAAAAATAAACCTCATTTCTTAATTCCTCTTGCACAAATGAAGGAACCAACCTAAAACAATGCCATGTAGGTGACAGACTCACAGCACATACTGAGCCACAGCTCAGTGCTCTACCTTCTTCAGGCTCTGGTGAGGACATAGCCCTCACTGACTTGTAAAACCACCCCACAGGTAACTGAGCGATAAGAAAAATGGCTGCTTGAAGACTAAGCCAGGCTTTCCATTCATCAGGAATTTTCATTCTTATTCCATGTACTGAACCAAGCCACCAACAGAGCAATTAACCACTTCTTGGTCTTTATTAAAGTATTTCTCATAAGCTTGTAGAGGAGAATCAGTCCCTAGACAGACCCAGAGCACACAAAGGTGTGTCCAAAATCATCCTTTCGCCTCCAATTTTCCCTGTAATCAGCAATTCACTAAAAGTATTGTCCAGATCTCAAGACAGGGAATTGTTCAGATTTCACCGCCTCCTAACTTAACCAAGGTTATACTTTCCAACTCCAACTTGCTTCATCAAAAGAAAGTCAAACCTGATTTGCACTGCGATGTTGAATAAAGATTACAGTGATGATTCCAATTTAAGGGATTAAAAAAGGTAAAACTGACTGAAAGTTCTGCAGGTGTAAGATCAGGAAAGATTTAGAATGAAAAGCTACTCTCACTCTGCTATTCCTGCCTACTCGATAAGCACCTAGCTGTAATGGGTGCAGACCCAAACCCATTGCCGTCAAGTCGGTTCCAACTCATAGCGATCGTATAGAACAGAGTAGAACTGCCCCCATAGGGTTTCCAAGGAGCATCTGGTGGATCGAGCTGTCGACCTTTTGGTTAGCAGCGGAGCTCTTAACCGCTGCGCCAGCAGGGCTCCAATGGCCACGCATGGGTCGACGATAAAGTAGATGGAACCTCTTTTTCTATCCCTATAATGAGGCCCCAGTTATCGTCAATACGCCACGCAAGTGAGTTAATGTGAATATTTTTGTTAGTGTTTTTATAGATTTTTAATCTATGTGTGAATTGAATTGCAAATTAATCCCAGAATGGATTGTAAGAAGTAGGTATTATCTTCCCCTGCTGGATGTCATCCTGAGAAAAGGGTAAAAGGAAGTTATCTAATAAAAATCTTCAGCACTCAAATTAATTTAAAATTGAGCAGGATAGTTTTACATTTGACAATGATATTAACCAAATGGACTTGAGAGAAAAGGATATCAACCCCAAGCAAGGGTGAGCAAAGTTTTAAAAAAAAACATTGCCTGGAGAGAACCGGGTCATTTTTGACAGGATGTCAAAACCCCGTGGAAGTCCTCAGCGTTGTCACAAGGGGAGGTCACGTAATTCACGTGGCCTCTTGGTCTATGACCCAACCTGTCCTGTGGTGAATGATGTCACTAGAATGAGTTGATGACACAGTCACACATAGTAGAAAACACCTCCTTTCTTTAATTCTGACGACATGCTTTACGGCAACTCCATTAAGCTCAACCAAAAATCACAGCAGATAAAGTGGAAGACGCACTGGTCAGCTTTTGACCTGAGGTAAAGAGGCAGGCTGCGAAACTTCAATAAAACTGTTATCAGGGTACCTGCGTTTCACATTCAGTGTTACCATTCTGTCCTGAAAACCCAAACAGCAACGTCCCAGGCCCAGAAAGTAAAACCTGTACTGAATGGGATGTGAAACCAGCAAACAGACTCTTCGCGTTTCGCCATGACGCTAAATGAAAGTACAGAAAGTCAAACAGCTAAATGGATGTTTAAGGCTCCTCCGATGAAATCTCTGAGGTCTCTCTAATTACAATACTCAAATGTTGTTAGCAACAATAGAAAGCACAACTTAAATATGTGATTTAGCAATTTTTAATGCATTTGGGGTGCTTTTGAGAGTTCTGAAATTTCCATAGCAGCTGCATACTTCAGTCCTGGTGGTATTTGGGGAAACACTTGTCAAATCCATATTTGGAGCCAAAACCGCCTGTGTAAAAACAATTTTTTCCCCCTATTGTTGGGAGAAAATTCCATGAGCAAAAAATTCTTGCATTGTAGCCGGTAGAAATACGTATCTCCACTGAAAGTATTACCCTAATGAGCTTGCTTGTGATGTTTACACTGGAAATAAGTACAGAAATAGGCACGCTGTCTCTCTCTTTCCCTTCTACTGCCTCATCGTCCACTCTTTATTATAGCGGAAGTAACCCGGCAGAAAATCAACAATGACAAATGGAACTGCTTTTCTCTTAGTTATGGGGAGCACTTTAGAAAGTAACCTTCATTGGCAACACACCAGTTTTCTCCTCCATAATGTGTAGTTCTTTAAGGGACAGCTTAGAGAATTCAGACTCAGAACCATGGCAAAGGCTCTGGGCACCACATATTTGCAGACCCTGGCTCAACTGGCTGAAATAAGCCTTTGCTAATTTATCAGCCAGCTCAGGCCTCAGCTGCAGTTTTCAGATTTGATCAAAGTGGAGACCCATATCATTGCAGCATCATGTGTGTGCCTGGGTCTGGGACAGCAGTGCCTGGGAAGACCAAGAAGCACAGAGGGGACATGGAGTATGGCATGGCCACCTGCTCCCTCCATTAGAATGAGAGGAAAGGGTGCAGCTGATTGAACCAGGGAGAATGGAGTGTGCAGCTGAGACGGGGCAAGGGAAGGATGAAGAGATACAGAGAATGGCAGAGGGATGCTGTGCTGCCATGCCAAGAACTGGAATTCCATCCCATCCAGTTGCCATTTATTAGCCGCAACTAAGTGCTGGGGTTGACAGTGCAGATCCAGAGATGAATAAGACCTTAGCCCTCAAAGATTGGTGTGGTAAGACCCCAAACACACAGAGGCCTATAATAATTCTATTATATGTCTAATGGATGAATTCACAAATGGGAAAGAGATAAAGAATCATGAGACTATAGAGAAGAAACCAAGACATAACAGAAGGATCAAGTGCAAGTGCAGCTTGATTTCAAATTCATCCATAAAAGAAAAAAATATAGAGAAAAAAATATCCAGGACCTTTTCTCCCTTCATTCAATAACTATTTATTGAGCATCAACTAATACCATCATTTATTAAGCACCTACTACATGCAAGGCATACAAATAAGGTATAGTGCCTGCTGTCTAGGACTTCAAGACAGAAACAAAAATGACCATGGAAAAGAATATGTAATAAGTTATTTGCTTTGCAAAGCACTGTGGGAGTATAGAATCAAGAAAGATCATATCTAACTGGGAGACTCCGGAGAGGCTCATGGAGAAGTTGCCATTTGCAATGAACCTTCAAAGGACTTCAACTTGCCAAGATGGGAGGTTATTCTCAGCTGAACTGTTGGGAACCTTAATTTAAAAAGAAATCCAGGTATGGATCTTTCTTCCTTTTACTCAAGATTCAAAGGAGAGAGGCTCACAGCCGTGTGGACACCAGGCGCGCCTTCCAACACCACACCCTAGAGCATGCATTCTGTGCTCTCTTAAAAAAAAGGGATTACTTTGCAACATTCAGGAAAAGCTAGAAAGCACAGCAGTTACGGCGGGCAGTAATCAGACTAGGAACTTGGGGAGAGTCCCAAGCAAAAGAGAGAGACTGACTCTACCCACTGGCTTCCAGAGGACAACTGGCTCCCAGCATCTTGGGCACTTCCTTCTCAACCTCCTTTGGGACTTCTCTTCCCTCCTCCTCTTCTCCCTTAAATGCTTCAAGCTCCATTCCCAGCTGTGCAACCTTGGGCAAGCTACTTAACTGCTCTTTATATCAAACTCCTCATCTGCAAATGGGAGGTTATTAAAAATAGTACCTATCTCCTGAGATCTGTTAGAAGATTTAAGTGGATTTGTTCTTAGTACAGTACTTAGCGTAGAGTGAGTGCTCAAGAGTTTTAGTCATTATTACTTTATTCTTAAGTGAGCTTATCTACACCCATGACTTCATCTATAATTTATAAACAGAAAACACCAAAATCTTTACCTAAAGATTCTCTTTCTTAACGACCTGCCCTAATGACCTGACAGTCTTCTTGCCATCACCCCTGTAACTCCAATAGGTGCCTCAAACTTTCAAAACACACCTAAAACTGAATTCCTCTTTTTTCCACAACCTCCTTTCTCCTTGATTTGGGTAAATGACATCACCATCCAGCCAGTTATCCAAAACAGATTTCTCGCTGTCATCTTAGACCCTTCTCTCTCATTTTCTGTCCAATAATAAATTGATTTGATTTACTAAATAACTAAAACCTCCATTTCCACTATCATCTGTTTATCGTTTCTCACCTGCCCAGGCCTTTGCCTCTGGGCGAGGTCCCCGCCAAAGTGTTCCCTACACAACAGCCCAAACACAATCATATCATATCACTCTCTCGGCTAAAACCTTCCATGGCTCTCCATGGATTTCGGGATACTCTTTGCCCTCCATCTATCAGCACACAAGGCTCTTCATGATCTCTCCTGCTTGTCTAGACCTTCTCTATAAATGTGGGCTTCATGCACTTAGCACAAAAGCAGGATCTCAATAAATAACTGCTGTGGGATGAATGAATGAGTGAGTGAGCCTCTCACTGGTCCCCATAAGAACCTTTTCTCTGGCCATTCACAACTATTTGTAATTCCCTAAACATGCTGTCCCTGTAGACCCACCTTTTGTCCACCATCATCATAGTCTTACCGGCTCCAGGTTGCCAGCTTGCTCATCAACCTCCCTGGTCCCCTCCCAGGCCGAGATGGGTACCTCTCTGTGCCTTCATGACACTCTGTGTCTCTCTGCCTTGGGAGGCTCTTCCCTAAGAGTCAGTTTATTGCTGGTCTTCTCACTTTTTTTCTCACTAATCTCAAAGTTCCCTGAAGTGAGAAATCATGTCGAATTTGTCTAGAAGTCTCCAGAATAATGCCTGGAGCACTGTCTGGTTTAAAGTAGGCATTCCATTAATGATTTATTCACACACCAGTAAATAGCTTAAAATGCCAATTGTATAGTATAAACAACACCAGCAAAGGGGGAAATCAGGGTGGCATCTCTCTTTTATTTTTCCTCTTGGCTTTATTTCCATAGGACTCTCCAGTATATGCCACATTCAGCCTCGTGAGAACAGAATGGTCCTTACTTAGATATTCTTTCTTTCCTTTTTTTCTGCCAGGCTCACTTCCTGCTGCTCACACATTGACAGACTTTTGGAAGGTTTACCTTTCCTTCGAATTTCTCATGGTGATTAAGGACTATAATTGCCACTGAACGGTCCAGTTTAGCATAGAGAAAGCCAATCAACATTCAGACTTTCAACATTGACAGTTGAAACAGCCAAGAAAAGTTCATTAAGCACTAAGCAATAAAAAGAGCAGGGGAAAATAGACAGAACAACTTCCTCGGGCATTGCAAGAGCAGGCCTTTGTGATGAAACATTCCTAGAGGAATCTGGGGAAATTACAGTATAAAACTGCAACAGACGGCAGGATAGGATAACAAGCTCCGTTATAACTTCATGGTAACACACAAACATTCCACATGGCAGGAAGAGCACATAATAGATCCACGTGTGAGGCAGGAGAGAAGGGGCTGCCCCAACACACCCAAATGTCAAGGGATTTTCAATCCCTTCTGAGTATTTTTTTGAAGGTCGTTTTTACTCCCATGGCATAGACATCAAAGAGCGTAAGAAATGGGGGAAGTATACCTCTTTATCTTGAGTTTGCAAATGAAAACAGGTCAAGAAGAACCAGGTACATTTCTTTTTTCTACAGGAGTCAGGGGTAAAATTTTGGTCACTATTTTTCATGAGTGGAAATCCTGGTGGGGTAGTGGTTAAGAGCTAGGGCTGCTAATCAAAAAGTCAGCAGTTCGAATCCACTAGGTGCTCCTTGGAAGCTCTATGGGGCAGTTGTACCCTGTCTTATAGGGTTGCTATGAGTCGGAATTGACTCAACGGCAATGGCTTCGTTTGTCATACCATAAGTGAATTTGAAATAAATGGGATTTTTTTTTTCACACAGGACCAGCTACAAAGGTGCATCTTCAAAAATAGAGAGTAAACGAAGTGTGAAGAGACTGAACATTTCAGAACACCCATGAGCTAGAGAGTACCACAGGGGTCGTGGAGGGTACAAAGAGTTCATGCTCCGTTACTAGCCTTAAGATGAACAATTCAAACCAACTCAGCAGGGCTGCAGGAGAAAGACCTGCCAATCCACTTTCATAAAAATTGTTGCTCTGCATAGGTGTCATCCAGTGAATTTCAACTCATAGCAAACCCATGTGACTGAGTAGGACTTTCCTATTAGGTTTTCCAGGCTATAATCTTAAGGAAAGTACAGTGCCAGGTCTTTCTCCTGGGGAGCTGCTAGGTGCATCCAAACTGCCAACCTTTCAGTTAGCAGACAAACACTTAACTCTTGTGCCACCAACCAAAAAAAAGAAAAAATCCATTGCCGTCGAGTCGATTCTGACTCAAAGTGACCCTATAGCAGAGTAGAACTGCCCCGTAGAGTTTCCAAGGAGATCCTCATGGATTTGGTCTGTCAACCTTTTGGTTAGCAGCCGTAGCTCTCAACCACTATGTCCCCAGGGTCTCCTGTGCCTCCAAAGCTCCTGTAAATATTACAGCCAAGAAAACCCAATGGAGCAGTTCGACTCTGTACACAAGGGGTCGCCATGATTGAATGGCAAGGGGTTTGTTTTGTTCTGTTTTGCTTTGTTTTGTTTCATTGGTTTATACTCTAAGTAGAGAGACTATGTAACATATTGTACAAGCCAGGACTTTCTTTTGTTGTTGTTGTAAAGACATACATAACAAACATTTACCAACTTAACGTTTTTCAGGTGTGCAATTTAATGATATCAACTACATTAATGATGTTGTTCACCTATTACCAACTCAAGCCAGGATTTTTTTTTTGTGTGTGTACTTTAGATGAAAGTTTACAGATCAAATTAGTTTCTCATTAAACAATTAATACATGTATTGTTTTGTGACATTGGTTGCCGACCCCACGACATGTCAACACTCCCGCTTCTCGGCCTTGGGTTCCCCACTACCAGCTTTTCTCTCCCCTCCTGCCTCTTCATCCTTGCCCATGGGCTGATGTGCCCAGTTAGTCTCATTTTGTTTTACTAGTCTGTCCGATCTTTGGATGAAGGGTGAACCTCAGGAACGATTTTGGTACTGAGTTATAAAGGGTATCTGAGGCCATACTCTCAAGGTTACTCCAGTCTCTGTCAGACCAGTAAGTCTGGTCTTTTTCTGTGAGTTTGAATTTTCTTCTACATTTTTCTCCAGCTCTGTCCAGGACCCTCTATTGTGATCCCTGTCAGAGCAGTCGGTGGTGGTAGCTGGGCACCATCTAGTAGTGCTGGACTGAGTCTGGTGGAGGCTGTGATTAGTTATGGTCCATTAGTCCTTTGGATTAATCTTTTCCTCCAGGACATTTTTTTGAGAGCAAAAGTAGATGTTATTACTAATTACATCAAGACAATTAGGTGGAAACCAGTACTGCCTGGGCAAATAAATGCATATAATCACCTAACTCTGAGTAAGGTAAACAAAGAACAAAATCCTGAGTCAAAGAGAGTAAGAAGTACCTAGATTGTGAAACCCAAAACACACTTTTTAA
Source organism: Elephas maximus indicus (assembly GCF_024166365.1). Lineage (NCBI taxonomy): Eukaryota > Metazoa > Chordata > Mammalia > Proboscidea > Elephantidae > Elephas > Elephas maximus. The sequence continues at coordinate 17,652,966 of NC_064830.1, forward strand.
AAAAGCTCTCTCTGGAATCAGTTCTTTGACTTTTTCCTAATGCAGTTTCAACCCAAATTACACAGGCATTTTTTTATCAGTCAAAGTAGGCAAAAAATATGGGGAGAGCTATAATTTTTTTTTTTTTATAAGAGAAATGGGCTGGCACTCTTGCAAAACTCTTTCAACACATTAGCAGGCTTCTACAAACAGGAACACATTTAGCAAGAGGTGTGCAAGCTAGCTGTAGATGCAACCAGGTGATTCAGAGATGACCCTCATCTGGTACCAATCAGCACTTTTCCTTCTTAAACATAAGCCCATAAAACTGAAGCTTTGGTTCACATGCTCAAGTGTTTCTGCATCACTGGAATCATTTGTATTCCGATCAGGTGGTTTTGAAAAAGAGGTGAGAAACAGATACCTAACGCATGCACTACAAAGTTCAAAGTCTCCTTCAGAGCTTCAGAACGGGCTGATGCCACGGCACTGCCTTTAACCTGTTACGTCAAAGACAGATCATTTGAAACAGGCTTTCTTCAAACCCTAAAACCAAAAGCCAAACCAAACCCTTTGCTGTAGAGTCAATTCTGACTTGTAGCGACCCTGTAGGACAAAGTAGAACTGCTATATAAGCTTTCCAAGGAGCAGCTGGTGGATTCTAACTGCTGATATTTTGGTTAGCAGCTGAGCTCTTCAAGTCCAGACACCCCAAAATAATAGTATCTCAAAAAATCTGAAGTCAGGGTGAACATGCTTAGAAAAAAATATGTATATATAGAGCAAACAGTATTAAAAAAAAAAAAGTTGCCATTGAGTCAATTTTGACTCATGGCAACCCATATATGTCAAAGTAGAACTGTGTTCAGTTGGATTTTCTATGGCTGAATTTTCGGCAGTAGATTGGCAGGCCTTTCTTCCAAGGGGTAGAAATGGGTCAGCACTCTTATGGAACTCTTTCAACACACTAATATGCTTCTAAAACAGGAAAACATTTAGCAAGAGGGTAGACTCGAACCTCCAATCTTTCAAGTCCTCTTGACCCATCAAATAAAAGTAGAGGAGGAAGGGGGCTTCCCACTCATCTCAGCCACGTTGTGCAGCCACCTTGTGTTGGCTAGTCCCAGAGCATACTGTGGATTAGTGAAGAAAGAATCATTGAGATGCTCATGATAAGGAAGGAGGAGTTGCTTCTCTCCTTCCCAGCACAGCCCTGGTCAAGCTGTGAGCCAGCTTCAAGGCAGCCTGCAATAATGCACACAGCACTGGGTGGTGGGCAGCTACCCCTTCCGGGCTCAGTGCATATACTGATCTTGAACAAGTTGCTCACTCCCTAAAGAGGTCGCTATTGACTCTGCTAAATATTCTCAGATGGAGATGCCATGCAAAACGCAGGGTGCTGAGAGCTCATGCGTTGGACAAGCATAACCTAAAAAAAAAAAAAAAAAGCAACACCAAATCCATTGCCATTGAATTGGTACCTACTCAGAGCAACCCTACAGGACAGAGTAGAACTGCCCCATAGAGTTTCAAGCATACCTATATTTAATACATGTGTTCTATGGAACCCTGGCGACGCAGTGGTTAAGAACTCAGCTGCCAACCAAGGTCAGTAGTTCAAATCCACCAGCCACTTCTTGAAAACCCAATGGGGCAGTTCTACTCTGTCCTATAGGGTCGCTATGAGTTGGAATCAACTCAATGGCAACGGGTTTCGTTTTTGGTTATTCTGTGTGTCGCCCAAGAAGGAACTAGAAGGATTCTGTTTTCCATTGACTGTTCCTATGTTGCTGTTGCCCTCCAGTCAGCTCCAACTCATGGCAACCCCACGTATAACAGAACAAAATGTTGCCCAGTCCTATACCATCTTCATGACTATGTGTGTGTTTTAGCCCATTCTTGTAGCTATTGTGCCAATCCATCTATCTTATCCAAGGTTTCTTTCACCTTTGCTGGCCTCCAGCTTACCAAACGTGATGTCCTTCTCCAGGGATCAGTTCTTCCTGATAACTTGTCCAAAGTAGGCAAGTCAAAGTCTTGGACAATATTCTGTGATCCATAGGGTTTTCATTGGTTCATTTTGGGAAGTAGATCACCAAGCCTTTCTTCCTACCTGTCTTAGTCTGGAAGCTCCACTAAAACCTGTCCATCTTGGGTGACCCTGCTGTTATTTGAAATACCAGTGGCATAACTTCCAGCATCACAGCGACACGCAAGCCATCACAGTACAACAAACTGACAGAAATCTGTTAATCCCCCAAAATGTTGCCTCCACCCTCCCCTCCCCCAATAATATTTCACATTTTGACAGAGTAAACCTATTAATGTGAATTAAAGTAAAATTTCATTTAGTTGGAATTCACTGATTTGAAATCATTCATGCAGGATCTAGGCTGAAGTTTAACTGCTTAGCAAATCTTTCTTCTTTCACACAGCAATTTAAATTTATAAACAGCATGTGTGGGCAAGTGTAAAAATGCATCAGAGAATAAACTGTTTCACCACACCAGAAGCACTCACTCACAAATAATGGTTACAGGAAATAAGTCATTGTTAAATATTCAGTAACACAGCTCCCTACAGGCTCCTATCTTAGGTTTTTGTTTTTTTTTTTTTTGTACTGTAACCCTTTTAAATAGTCTAGAATTCAGACTGGCCTTTCCCTGAATTAGTGCAAATAAATGTCATCTCATTCCATTTGAAATGAAAAAGACCCTAAGCCTAATAAACATTAACAACTGAATTTTGCCATCTTTAACATATTAGTAGCCATTATGAAGAGAAGCAATGGCGATTCAGGGATAAAATTCTCACCGTCCATGCAGAAGACCCAGGTTCGATTCTGGGCCCACGTACTTCGTGCACAGCCACCACTCGCCTGTCACTGAAGGCTTGTATGTTGCCGGGATGCTGAGCAGATTTCAGCAGAGCTTCCAGACTAAGACAGGCTAGGAGGATCTACTTTCAAAAAATCAGCCAGTGAAAACTCTATGATTGATGATGGTTGATTCCATCATACATGTGGTTGCTGTGAGCCAGGGACTTCTCAAGGCAGCTAACAACACAAAAATTATATAGCTAGAGCTGCTTTTTATGTTTGAAAGTGAAGATCCAAAATTTACCAACTGCCCGAGCTCCTTCTTGGTGTCCAATTCTATACTCTCTCCCCTACGAAAGGTGTCAGTCTAATTGAGGAAGTATGGCTAGCCCATATGAGAATAATCAGATTCCAAATTCTATGGTACTGAGTCTCAGCAAAACAGAAAATCACAGAAGGGCAAGAAATTGAGCAGAACACACCCCTGGGCTCAGGAGGCTGTTGCAGACACTCATGAACTTGACCTTGCACATGCTGTGGAGAGCCCTTGCCCACCACTTCCATTTAACTCCCTCCTGTGGATGCTGTAACAGTCTTGGGTATCACAAAAGATCAAGTGCAGAAAGGTTGTGGTTTGAATTCACCCAGAGGCACCTTGGAAGAAAGGCCTGGCAGTCTGATTCTGAAAAGGTCAGTTTTGAAAACCATATGGAGCAGTTCTACTCTGCACACACAGCATCACCATGAGTTGGAATCAACTCGACAGCAACTGGTTTGTTAGTTGGTGTGTTCTGTGAAAGGCAGCTCCCCTGGGTTACCTCCTTTGGGGCCTTGGCATTCCTGTTTTAATCACAACATCAGCCTGCCTTCCTTTGTCTGACACCCTGCATACCTCTGCTGTTGCATCTGACGTTTCACATCATCAAGAGTGTCTAGTTAGCTTTCTCCCCAACTAGGCTGTGCACTTCCTGAGGGCAGGGACCAAGCCTGTGCCTCCGAGAGTCTCCAGCTCCTTGCAAAGAACCAAGCACAGGTTAAACTCTCAATAGAGCTTTGCTGAATGTATGAACCAATGAATTAAAATAATTTTTCCTGTTTTATACCTCTTTGTGGATCCTTCCTCATTCTCAGAAATCAAGCAGTAAATCAGGATTACCACATTTTTGCCCAGTAGCCCTCCTGGATCAAAGGTTTGGCATTTGTATCAGCTTTGTTGAATGTGGACATAATTTTAAAATGCCAGCTTCATCAGGTGCTTGTAAAGGTGGTGTCATTCTCCCAGAGTGGAAAGTCCCTCACCTAAGTGGACAAGTGAGCTTTCAGTTTCTGTGACCCACATCTACAATATCACAGGCATCTTCATACCAGGAAGCACTGTGTCCCACATTCAGCTTGCATCTCTCAGCTGCTACCTTGTCTTGAAGCGTCTGCAATCTCCTCCATGGCAACAACATTTGATCAGTACTAACTATCCCTCAGTGGTGCCAAGAGTTAACACGTTTGGCTGCCAAGCAAAAGGTGGGAGGTCCAAGTTCACCTCGAGTCACCTCAGTAGGAAGGCCTGGCCCTCTACTTCTGAAAAATCAGCCACTGAAAACCCTAAGGTGCACGGTTCTACTCTGACACACATGGGTTCACCGTGAGTCTGAGTCAACTTGACAGCAGCTGTTTTTGCTTTATGGTTTTGGGGGTTTTTTTTTGTTTTTTTTTAAACTGTTCCTAACAATAAATTCATCTTCTAATCCAATATCATCAATAACCAGAGCAGCAGAACAAAGTCCTGATATTCTCAAGGTGGGCTCGGGTCAAGGCTCTCTCAAACACAGCATGGATTGTTTAGCAGATGAATGAAAAGAATGCATGAGTACATAAGGAAAGGATTTTTAGTTGCATTCTTTTTATATATATTTCAGTGTTTTCACTTATCTGAACCAAGTAGTCAGCTGAACTTAATTCCTGAGTCCAATTTTTATATCGTTATCCCTTCCTGATACGCCAATTGCCAAAGAACCTATATCCCAACTCCAAAATCTTATTTTTACTGAAAATTAATTAGTCTTTACAATTTTATAACTTTATGCAGTTGAATCCTTTCCCCCACAAAGTCTGAACTTCTCCTTAACCTTGACCTGGTTCTAGCTTTCAATGTTCTTACTGAACATGATTCTAATCCGCCCTTCAATAAAGATGTCCTCTAACTCTCAACCTGCCAACACTGACCATGCTTAATAATTGGACTGCACGCAAGGATGTACTGGGCTCTGACTCTGACCTACCAAGACCTCCTCCTGGTGCTGACAACCAGGGAGAACTGGCCGATCTGCACTTCTCCCATGTCCCTGCCCTCTTCCTTCCTGGGTCCAGACAAGAGATGCAGCAAGTAGGCTTTCTAGTCCTCCAGGAACTCAGAGACTCCAAAGACCCCCAAATTACCAAGATGCTTGCCACCTTTCTAACAGAGCCTTCCTCAATCAACTGGTCAACCACATTTCAGACTACGAAGATTGGCAAGCTCAAAGGGAAAATCCAAAAGACGCAGACTCAAATGGCATGTGGAACAAACTATTGGCTTCACAGCCAAGCAGATCTGACATTGAATTCTAGCTGTCCTGTCTACTAGCTGTGCAAGCCATGATAAGTTTTGTCACCTTTCTATAAAATGTAGTCTGTCTCTCTCTCTACCTACCTACCAACCTACCTACCTATCCTCCTATCTATCATCTATCTATCATCTACCTATCATCTAGCTATCTACCTATCATCTATCTACCTATCATCTATCTATCTATCTATCTATCTATCTATCTATCTATCTATCTATCTATCTATATCTTCCTTCTTTAATTGAGTGTCAGCTTCTTGGGAGAAGATTCCATGTCTGATTCATCTTTTATCCCTCAGAGAAGGTAATCACTAAGTGCTAATTGATTTATTGTCATTGAATTAACACTCTGACCCAACCTGCTCTCATTGAAAAAATATTTTAATTACTGTAAGACATTGCTAAGTAAAAAGATGAAATTCTCTTTTTTGTTTCCATACCAGGCTTCCTGAGACTTTTTTCCAACTGTTGTGCATAATCTCACTTCTTGTGAGAACGTCTGCATCCCACAGAAGCAAGAGGTTTGGGGGTTATCTCAGCAGAGAGTTCCCACATCATACGTGTGGCATATATCATACATACCGTATGCATGGAAGCTTTCAGTACACACACATGGAGGGCAGGGGGAGCCAAGATGAACTATTGAACTATAATCAGATGCACAGCTCATTTTCATGAGTGCATCAGGAGAAGAACAATCACACAGTATCACCCACAGACTACACGATACCAAGAATCTGGAAAGACCAATGCTATTTACTTGGGCAAAATGGAATCAGAGAGTGGTTATCTATATATGTGTTTTGACCTGAAGTATCTATATACTTCAGGTCAAAACACATTTTACCTTAAAATAAAGAGACAGTTGAAATCAAGGTGAATTCCTTGGTTTGAATTAGCTGGTAATTGTTTCCAATGCCTCCTTATATGCCTAGCATATATGACAGATATACTATAAGCACTCTTCAGCATTAAAGGCATTTTCAGCAAGATGTCTATATTAATTATATGCCAGGTGCCACACAAGGTGCGCGTGGCAAAGGGATTGTCCTAGAAGAGGGGAGGCAGCCACTAAATGTGCAGAGTGTATTAGGTTCAATGATCGAAGCTTGTACAGTGAGGGGTCAGAGTGGAGAGAGTGGTCAATTTGAGCTTGCAAGCGAACTGCATGAATAGGATTCATTTTTTCCTCCAATTGTAGATCAAGCATAAATTCAAGTTTATTCAAAATGACATTTGGAATGGGTGTCCAAATCTTCCCAACCAAGAAAATTCATGAAAAATTCTGAGAAAATGGATCTAAATCACCTCTCTTAGATTGCTGTAATTGTCAGTTAGGAACAACAGCACCAGAGACAAAGGTCTGGCCAAGAAAGTTAAATGGTTTTCTCTCAACACTTTGCACCCATCCTAGGACAGAAAATATTGCTACACCACAAACTTGCCCAAATTAGAGGCCAGCCCCTCCGGCACCACCATGCAAGAAATGAGATTTTCTCTCCTCTAAAACCCTGACCTCAGCAACTGACCTCTGTCTGGTTCCAGTCTGCCAATGTGAGGGGGTTTTTGTTTGTTTGTTTGTTTGTTTCTCCATTTAATCAGCAAACACTACTGGGCAGCCACCATGTACAAAAAATCATTCTTCATCTGGGGGTATCTAAGTTAAAAGACTCTATCTCCAAGGATGCAATTCTTAATTCTTGACTTTGAGTTTAAGTAACAAAATTCTCAGTGGTAGGCAAAGCATTGGTGTAAGGACAAAATTGGAAAATCTATAGATTGGGCTTTTCTCTTTCTCTCCCTCTCCTAGACGAGTAAGGTTTTCTCTTGGAGTTCTCCAGAGGTATGGCCAGCATGGTTCTTTGTGCCTCGGCTATAGGTACTGCTACTTTCACTTCAGAAGGCACTTTTATCCCCATCACCCAACCCTAAACATCTCTTCAATGAGGTGTTCTCCCGGAAAACAAAGCCTTGATCAACATCCAGGGCCTTCTGCTCTTCCAAGTCCCACCCTGGACCTTGATTAAGCCAACTGACCTCTGGTTAGAATTTCCTACCAGTTATATGCTTACGCTCGTATTAATTGGTCTTCCTTGCAGGCGTATGGATATTATTCTATCACCGACAGTGTTGTACTGCAGGATAGATTTTTTTTTTTAATTGTGCTTTAAGTGAAAGTTTACAAATCAAGTCAGTCTCTCCTACAAAAATTTATATACACCTTCCTATATACTTCTAATTGCTCTAGGATAGATCTTGAAATGTTCTTTTTGACGATGAATGCAACACCACTCCTCTTCAAGTTGTCATTCCTGGCATAGTAGACTATATGGCTGTCCCATTCAAAATGGCCAATACCAGTCCATTTCAGCTCACTAATGCCTAGGATATTGATGTTTATGTGTTCCGTTTCATTTTTGACGATTTCCAATTTTTCTAGATTCACACTTCATACATTCCAGGTTCCGATTACTAATGAATGTTTGCAGCTGTTTCTTCTCACTTTGAGTCATCCCACATCAGCAAATGAAGGTCCCGAAAGCTTTACTCCATTCATGTCATTAAGGTCAACTCTACTTTGAGGAGATAGCTCTTCCCCAGTCATCTTTTGAGTGCCTTCCAACTTTGGGGCTCATCTTCCTGCACTATATCAGACAATGTTCCGCTGCTATTCATAAGGTTTTCACTGGCTAATTCTTTTCAGAAGTAGACTGCCCGGTCCTTCTTCCTAGAGATGGTGCAGAAATTAAAGACTTTTATCAGCTTCTGCAGTCTGAAATTGACTGAACATGCAATCAGGATGCATTGATAATTACTGGTGATTCAAATGTGAAAGTCAGAAACAAAGAAGGATCAGTAGTTGAAAAAATATGGCCTTGCTGATAGAAACAATGCTGGAGATTGAATGATAGAATTTTGCAAGACCAAAGACTTCTTCATTGCAAATACCTTTTTTCACCAACATAAATGGCGACTATACACATGGACCTTGCCAGATGAAATACACAGGAATCAAATCAACTATATCTGTGGAAAGGGACGATGGAAAAGCTCAATATCATCAGTCGAAACAAGGCCAGGGGCCGACTGTGGAACAGACCATCAATTGCTCATATGCAAGTTCAAGCTGAAACTGAAGAAAATCATAGCAAGTCCACGAGAGCAAAATACGACCTTGAGTGTATCACACCTGAATTTAGAGACCATCTCAAGAATAGATTTGATGCATTGAACGCTAATGATGGAAGACCAGATGAGTTGTGAAATGACATGAAGGCCATCATACATGAAGAAAGCAAGAGGTCATTGAAAAGACAATAAAGAAAGAAAAGACCAAGATGGATGTCAGAGGACACTCTAAAGCTTGCTCACAAATGACAAGCAGCTAAAGCCAAAGGAAGAAATGATGAAGTAAAAGAACTGAACAGATGATTTCAAAGTGTGGCTCAAGAAGACAAAGTAAAGTGTTATAACAACATGTGCAAAGACCTGGAGACAGAAAATCAAAACGGAAGAACACACTTGACGTTTCTTAAGCTGAAAGAACTGAAGAAAAAAATTCAAGCCTTGAGTTGGCAATAGAGAAGGATTCTGCAATAGTGAAGGAAAATATTAAACTAGGCAGGAAGCATCAAAAGAAGATGGAAGGAATACACAGGTCATTATACCAAAAAGAATTAGTTGACATTCAAACATTTCCAGAGGTAACGTATGATCAGGAACCAATGGTATTGAAGAGAGAAGTCCAAGCTGCACTGAGGACATTGGTGAAAAACAAGGCTCCAGGAATTGATAGGACGTCAACTGAGATGTTTCAACTAACAGATGCAGCACTGGAATTGCTCACTCATCTATGCCAAGAAATACGGAAGACAGCTTCCTGGCCAACTGACTAGAAGAGATCCATCTGTATGCCTATTCCCAAGAAAGGTGATCCAACCAAATGCGTAAATTATCAAATAGTATCATCAATACCACACACACAAGTAAAATTTTGCTGAAGATCATTCAAAGGTGGCTGCAGCAGTATATTGAGAAGGACCTGCCAGAAATTCAGGCCAGATTCAGAAGAGGACGTGGAACCAGGGATATCATTGCTGATGTCAGATGGATCCTGGCTGAATGCAGAGAATACCAGAAGGATGTTTACCTGTGTTTTGTTGACTATGCAAAGGCATTCCACTGTGTGGATCATAACAAATTATGGATAACATTGTGAAGAAAGGGAATTCCAGAACACTTAATTGTGCTCATGAGGAACCTGTATAGAGATCAAGAGGCAGTTGTTTGGACAGAACAATGGGATACTGAGTGGCTTAAATTCAGGAAAGGTGTACATCAGAATTGTATCCTTTCACCATACACACTCAATCTGTATGCTGGGCAAATAATCCGAGAAGCTGGACTATATGAAGAAGAATGGAGCATCGGGATTGGAAGAAGACTCATTAACAACCTGCGTTATGCAGATGACACAACCTTGCTTGCTGAAAGTGAAGAGGACTTGAAGCACTTACTGATGAAGATCAAATACCACAGCCTTCAGTATGGGTTATACCTCAACATAAAGGAAACAAAAATCCTTACAACTGGACCAATAAGCAACATCATGATAAACAGAGAAAAGATTACAGTTGTTAAGGATTTCATTTTACTTGGATACACAACCAACACCCATGGAAGCACCAGTCAAGAAATCAAAAGACACACTGCACTGGTCAAATCTGCTGCAAAGGATCTCTTTAAAGTGTTGAAAAGCAAAGACGTCACCTTGAAGACTAAGGTGTGCCTGACGCAAGCCGTGGTATTTTCAATTGCCTCATATCCATGTGAAAGCTGGACAGTGAATAAGGAAGACGGAAGGAGAATCAACACCTTTGAATTGCGGTGTTGTTGAAGAACATCGAATATACCATGGACTGCCAAAAGAATGAACAAATCTGTCTTGGAAGAAGTGCAACCAGAGTGCTCCTTAGAAGCAAGGATGGCAAGATTGAGTCTTACATACTTTGGACATGTTGTCAGGGTGGAGAACAACATCATGCTTGGTAAAGCACAGGGTCAGCGGAAAAGAGGAAGACCCTCAATGAGATGGATTGACACAGTGGCTGCAACAATGGGCTTAAGCATAACAACAATTGTAAGGATGCCACAGGACCAGGCAGTGTTTCGTTCTGTTGTGCATAGGGTTGCTATGAGTCGGAACCGACTTGACGGCACCTAACAACAACAGTGACGATATGCTTATGGTATATGCTTCGTGTCCCCTCAACCCGCTGTGCCAGCCAAGTCATCTCCTGTCTTGGCTGCTAACTTCTGTCTCTGAGCCAAATATCTTTTGCCCCATTCTTGTTTTGCCTCTTGTCAATCAGTTTGTGGCTCATCATAAAATTAGCATCCTCACAGTTGCCACAACCTACAGAAGACTGTTTTTGCCTAAAGCTTTTTAAAAAGCAGACTCTTCGGCGGCTATTCTAGATAAACATATGCCACCCTTATATATAACCAGTATTTTGGAAGACGGTTATTCATTATGCCTTCTGATAAAGAATATCATTCTTCCACCATTCACTTGGTCCCCTCCACCCCATCCCAAACCAAGTGTATTCTAGTACCTGAAATTCTGTTAATTCCTTTGAGTTGAACTTATAGGATCTTTAGGAAACTGAATATATAGCAGGTATATTATATATTCATCAGGAGCCCTGATGGCACAGTGGTTAAGAGCTTGGCTGCTAACTAAAAGGTGAGCAATTTGAATCCACCAGCCACTCCCTAAAAACCCTATGGGGCAGTTCTACTCTCTCCTATAGCGTCTCTGTGAGTCAAGATCTATGCCATGGCAAAGGGTTTGGTTTTGATATATATTCACGTGGTATAAACTTTGGTGATCAGATCAATTGTCAACAGCCGATGACAGGCAAGACCCCACCGGAAGGAGGGACACGGTAAAGCTGCAGCAACCCCAGGGCCCTGGAGTCAAAGAGGGCACTGAAATGAGCAGTCAGAGGAGGATAATAGGAAATGCCACACAGAAGAAGAGAAGGAACTGTCATGTGTCCAGATAAGAAACCCTGGGTTCTTTCAGAAATAACTGAGTGAGATTTTGTGTGGGCAGTGGTCCTACCATAGCAAGAGACTGTTGGCATCTTTGGATTTTTTGGCTTAGGAAAACACAGTGACCTTTGGTGACTAAAAAATGTGTGGTAGAATAAATCAAAAGACACCAAATGACCTTTTGCTGGGGCATTTTCATTTGCGAATACATGTCTTCTCTTCCGATGAAGAGGGAAACCAAAACTTATACCAGATCCTTTACACAGATTGTTTTGTTTAATCCTTGTAACAACCCTATATAAATAGGTATTATTTTCATTTACAGATAAGAAAACTAAGGCTCAAGGATCTTGAATAACTTATCTAAAACCACCTAGCTAAAAAGTGGAAGAGCCAAAATTAAAACCCACATACTTCCTGAATCCAAAGTCTTGAATCCTTCCTCAACATCGCACTTGTTCAGATTATTCAAATTTTATCTGAAGGATTTTTTTTTATTCTTTATAATATCCCACCTATACCTAAGAAGACGTGAAACAGCCACCCTTATAAAAACCTTGCCACAGGCCACCTAGTCCTGCTCCTCGATTTGAAAGATAATGTAGATGTTGGGATTTTTCCTAACATTATATTGAAAGTGGGAAATCCAGGGAAGGCCCAGAATTTCAAACTCCTCTAGGAGCATCCTCTCTTAGAAATACTCTTTCTAAATCAGGGTTAACATCATTACGCAAAATCAATACAGTCACCCATTGAACTGGTCAGGGCCAGGATTAGGATGAGGTTAGTGAGAGAACCGTTGTAATCAGTAATCAAAGCAAATAATATTAATGTGATATTTTTTTTAAAAAGTTAATACAAAAAAACTCACAGTGTAGATAATTATACTGTGGTTTATCTACACGATGAAATACTATTCAGCAAGAAGACATAAACTATTGATGCATGGGACAACAAGAAAAAACAATTCATGATAAACAAGTATCACGATTTTAAATAAAGCCAGGCTGTTGTTGTATGTTTGACGACTGTACGATTGTGCAATGGGGTAACGGTCATTTCCCATCAGCCAAGTTTCCAGGGCCTGTATGGCCATCAAGCCCCCACCAGACAGCTTTATGAAGGTTGACAATGGTATATGAACAGATTGGACTATGTAAAATAGCAGAGCTTTAAATTTAGTCTTTTTTTTTTTTTTTTTTAAATTGTGGAGATTTTATTAACTTTTTCCACTTGGTTCAAAATAAGGGATGGTATTTTGATAAGTCTATATGGGGACACACATGTTTCCTTTGCCTCAGGCTTCAATTTGGCTCCACACAGCACTGAAACTGGTTATCAGGTAGTCAGCATACAAAGCCAGAATTAAGACTGCAAAAGAAAGAGGGTCTAACATGGCATTAGCAAGTTTACCAGATTCCTTTGGGTTAACCCCATTCACAGGAAGCCTACATGCAGATATTAACAGCAACATCGCTTTCAAAGTTCCCTTTCTTTGTGAAAGACTGTGGTTTTAAGATGACCCTAACAACGTTGGAACAAACTTGTTCCTCCCCAAAGACACCCTGTGTGTGGTACTTAGCCGACTTGAAACGGTTCCTTATTAACTGGGGCACCACTAATTATTTTGACAATAAGAGAAAGGCTAGAAGGTATCACTTTGGATGCATGACAATGCAAACAGGACGAGATTAATTTACATTAAAAAGGTTGCAAGAGCAATTAGCACCTCATTAATATGATATAAATGTTAATTTATATGGATCCCGAGTGACCCCCAAATTCCTTTCACCCAACCGGTGTAAATGGTGCTTTTAGAAAACAGTACGTGTGAATCACCCACAAAAGCAGAGAGCAGTTCCATCTGCCCAGCCTCCTCCTCCCCACTTGGAAGGGGTGAAGATAATAGACATTACTGCTAAACTCAAGTGTCCACTTAACCTAGATCAGGCGACGTTTGGAGATGAAAGGACCTCCTGTGGGAACTCCACTCAAGCCCATAGAGTGCTCTGTGCTCACAGGGAAGCTTGGTGACCGACTTCAAAACTGCTGCACAAAGCAGGATGAGATGAAGACATGGTGACACTCGGAAAGCCTGTTCCACATGCTGGGAGGGGAGAGGACACCCAGAGATTTGCACCGCTACACTTTTCCACCACAAACCGGCAGCTCGTAATGATCAAAGTGATTGCCTTAAATAATTGATTTATTTATACCAGTAGAAAAAAGCTCTGGAGGGTGGTGAATATGATGAGGTATAATCACACCGCTTGGGAATCTGAGATGCTCAGATGTGCCCTGTGTCTGGCAATGCCCTCAGGGTGTGATTAGGGTATCATACATCAAAGGATGGTATCGTAAAATATGTCACCCAGTAAATCATTTCATACAGTTTATTTTCAACTACACTGCCAATAAGAAAATGTCCTCAAGGGCTTTCTACTGTCCCCTTTATTCACCACCGATCCTTTAAGAAGAAGGTGGAGACTGTGTGTGGGTAACTGAGGGGGTACTTCCCTGGATAGGAAGAATTTCTCACTCTTATTCTTACCTTTACTTACAGGTACACTGGCATGCAGGATATGGTTAAAATCACACACTCACACACATACTCACATACATCCATCCACACACATGAACAGACACATGCACACACACACACTCGCTCACACACACACACACAGAGCTTGTGCTAGAATCTGCCACCATTTAAAAATCCTCCTGAGTGTTCCTCACCACCTCAGTGTCACCAAGTTTTATGAAACTCAGCCTAGGGACATGATAGCATCAGTCATTCCCAAAAGAGCATTTGCCCAGTTCCATGGTTAATCCATAACAAAGAGAAATCCTCAAATCCAAGTGAATTCCAAAAAGGTGCTGAGAAACGGGTGTTCAGAACACTCTGCCAGGTACTGTGGGGGCTCAAGAGAGATTTCAGTGCAAGTTTGCAGGAGAATATAATCCTGTGAAAGAGATCGGTGGATCACATCGAAGCAGATCACAGCCAGTACCGTGATAGAAAGAAGCCCTAGCAGTGCAGTGGTTAAGTGCCCAGCCACTAACCGAAAGGTTGGTGGTTTGAACCCACCAGCTATTCCATGGGAGAAATTCCATATGGCAGCCTGCTCCTGTAAAGATTACAGCCTTGGAAATCCTATGGGGCAGTTCTACTCTGTTCTAGAGGGTCGCTATAAGTCGGAATCGGCTAGACAGCAACAGGTTTGGTTTGGTTTTTTGGTACCATGATAGAAGAGAACCAAGAGCTGAGAAGACTTCTTGGAAGAAGTCAAATCTGAGACAGTCTTCTCGAAGGGCAAGAAAATTTGAAAAGTGGTAAGAAGATACAAGCATTTCAAGACAAAAGGAACCACGTGAACAAAGGCACTTAGCAGATGACTGCAGATGAAGATGAAGGTCTGGTGGTCATATTTCTTAAAACTAAAATGTGAGAAGGTATTCATAAATAAAGGATGCAGAATATTTAGAATGAGAAAATATGACATACATTCACTAGATTACTCTCCCTCAAACTCAGATCCTAGGATGTATTCTCAATAGTCTGTGGCTTTTCTTTCAAAATCATAGAATTTTGTTTTCATTGTGATCATTGTCTTAAAAGATAAAAACTAATATATGCATGCCCTAGTTTCTTAGTGCTGCTGTAACAGAAATACTACAAGTGGGTAATTTTAAGAACAGAAACTTATTATCTCGAAATTCAGAAGACTAGAAGCCTGAATTCAGGGCACTGGCTATGATTAAAGGTCCTTTCTTGTCTGTTTCAGCTTCCAGTAGCTGCAATCCTTGGAGTTCCTGGGCTTGTTTGCCTCCACCATCTTCACATAGTGTCTGTCTTCCCCTGTCTGCTTGCTTGCCTCTATGTCTATGCTGCTACTTATATCACATAGCAGCGATTAGGTTTAGGACCCCCCCTATGCTGATAGGATCTCATTAACACAACAAAGAAATCCCTATTTCTAATTAGGGTTATGTCAGCATGTATAAGGGATAGGATTCTAACACATATTTTAGTGGGCCCAACCCAGTCCCAGCGCTGTCGAGTCAATTCCAACTCATCACGACCCTATAGGACAGAGTAGAAACTGCCCCACAGAGTCTAACCAATTTTAGGGGGCATACAACTCAATTCATAACAATGCATATTCTGGGTCATCCGGTTTATTTCCTAATAACCACACAGTCTCGGTGTTCACCTTTGTATTTACAGTTGTGTTGGTGCCACATAGCTCTGCTATAATTGATGCAGGCTAGTGAGAAAAGCAGCAGATTTAATGTACAAAAATGAAGTTGAGCCAAGGAAAATTTCAGATGACACCACACAGCACTATATGAAGGAAGTTTCCCAGAAGTTCAAACAGAGTCACCAGTGAGGTAGGGCAGTCTAAGAAGCCAAACTCAGCAGAACTTGGCCCCCATCATCCGAGCGATGCTCTTACTGCAGGCAGCAACTCTGTGTCAGCAAAGCCTCATCCTGCCAGTGAGAGCTGTACTGGAATGTCAGCTGGCTTATACTTAATTAGAAAATTTGTTTTGTTCTACAGAAGTAGAGGAGCTATTTAGTATAAAAAGTTTATTCCTAGTTGTGTATTTGAATATATATTGTTGATGTCAGTTGCCAACCGGTCAGCTCTGACTCCCAGTGACCTTATGCAGCACGGAATGAAACGTTTTCTGGCCCTTTGCCAGCTTCGTGACCGTTGGTATGTTTGAGTCTATTGTTTTGGCTATTGTGTCAATCAGTCCGTGTCATCGAGGATTTCCCTTGTTTTCGCTGACCCTCTGTTTCGCTAAGCATGGTGTCTTTTTCTAGCGATTGATCTTTCTTTATGACATATCCAAAGTAAGCAAGCCAAAGTCTCACCATCCTCACTTCTAAGGCGCACTCCGGTTGTATTTCTTCTAAGGTTGATGTTTGAACATGCTAGATACTGAATGTCAAATTGCTCTCCAAAGTAGCTGTACATATTTAAACCTCCTCCAGTGGTGTGTAATGGCTCCCGTGTCCCCACATTTGTACAAACACTTGGTATTGTCATACTTTACATTTCCGCCAACCTCTGCCGTAGTGTTTACCTTGGTGTCATGTTTCCATACGCAAGTTGGGTACACTAGTGAGAATGAACACCTACATGCACGCTTATTAGCAACTTTTGTGTATCTCATTCATGAGATTCTTCATGTCCTTTATCTATTTTTCTTTTGCATTATTTGCTTTTGTATTTCTTTTTGACTTGTAGTTCTTTATGTGTGTTGAATCCTAACCTTTTGACTTTGGTTAAAATTAACACTGTATACTATAACCATTCATGAAGAGGATTTAAATTTTGTTATTGACAAATTGTATTTTATATTACTTGTGTATGTAAAAGAGCTCTTCCTATGCTGAGGTAATGAAGATTTTTGCCTATGTTTTCTTCTGTAGTTTTTGATTTTTATTATTCAAATTTAGGTATTTAAATAACTGCAAGGTATGTTTTTTATATGATCTGAGCTAATAATGATCCATTTTTTCTATACAGCAAAAATAATGACAAAACCACTTATTTGATAGTTCGTGCTTTTTGCACTGATTTGCTAAGCTGTCTCTTATGTAGCACGTTTCCATATGTGTTATTTTCTGTGCTTTTCATGAATATATTTGGCTATTCTGTGTGGTTAAGTGCTCATCTGCTAACTGAAAGGTCGGCGGTTTGAACCTACCAGCTGCTCCACAGGAGAAAGATTTGGCAGTCCGTTCCATAAAGAGTACAACCTTGGAAACCTGATGGGGCAGTTCTACTCCATCCTGTAGGATTGCTATGAGTCGAAATCGACCCAATAGCAATGGGTTTATGCAATGCCATACTGTTTTAATTATTTTTGTTTTATAATACGTCTTGATAACTGGTGGGCTACTCTTGCCTTTGTTATTCTTTATAAAAATTTTAATAATGTTTTTAGGTTCCTTGAAAAAAGGCATTATAGTAACTCAGATTCAAATTGCATTTGATTTAGGGATTATTTGGAAAGAACTGACAGCTTTACAAAATTAAGTATTTCAACCCACAAACATCCTATGTCTCTTCATTTATGTCTTTCCATATAGATTTTACCATTTTTCCCATAAAGATATTGTACCATTTTGTGGAACCTGTTCCTTGAGTCGCTATAATTTTGTTGCTGTTGTGGGATGGTTGTTTTCTCTCACCTTTTCTACTTAGCGCTGCCACAGGTGGTGGTGGTTGGAAAGGAAGAAGGATCGATTCTTTCACAGATGATACTTTGGGGAAAAAAAGCAAGTAGATAGAAGATGGGCACTCCAGACAGAGGTACAGAGGATCATCTTCAAGATATTGGTAATAGTTTGTCGTGACTGGAGTGGAGCATGAAAGAGTGGGAAATGAGATTGGACAAACAAGAAGAGGCCAGGCCAGGGGGTACTCACAGTCAAGCTTAGGAACATGATAGTGCTATTTCTATCAATCAACCTGTTTAATCAAAGTGATCTTCCATGATATGTCCCATGACTTTACCCCATTGAATAAGCCAGGCATAAAGGCAGCCATGGCCTTAAAGTAGGAATATTGCCTCAATAATGCATAGGGAAAGAAAAGAGCTAATTCTTGGATTTTGAGAATGAAAACACACTTTTGAAATTTTTGGAAGAGGTAATACCTTAAGAGTAGAGATAAAAGTAATATAGGACTAGACAAAGATCTTCTGGGCAAGAAAGAAAATAATCAGAGGAGATGCAAGAGAGTACAGACATAGCTGGAAACCAGAACCTTGAGATACCTTCAGAAGACCTGAGAGTAAAGAAGAGCTGAACTTCCCCGGTGGAGGGAGCCCCAGAAAGCAGCAGGAATCAGAGCACTGGAGTAGACACATGTCTGGGGAGACGGGCCCCAAGGCAGCCTCCTCATGTCCTGAGCCTCTGCCTGAGACTCGGCCACAGAGGTTTAAGGGCTTTGAGAGATTTCAATTTCCCAACGACCCAGAAGTATTCAAGAATGCAGAACAATATAATCTGTGGTCTCAAGAGGGGATTGAAAGCAATTAAAATAGAGAGTCCAGAACAGGCTCTGTGGTTAAGGGGATCAGACAACATAACATAACCATAACAATAAAACCAGCATTTTTAGCTCTTATAATATGCCCAGGCTGTTCTAAGCACTAAACGTATAGTAACCTATTCAGCCGGTACTGCCTTTAGAATAAGCAAAAAAAGCTTCTGCTTAGGCTCCATGTTTTAGAGTCCAAACGAAAAACCAACCACACTGTCATCGAGTCCATTCCAACTCATAGCAACCCTATGGGACAGGGTAGAACTGACCAATAGGGTTTCCAAGGCTGTAATCTTTACAAAAACAGACTGTCACATCTTTCTCCCACAGAGTGGCTGGTGGGTTTGAACCACTGACCTTTCAGTTAGCAACTGAGTACTTAACCATTGTGCCACCAGGGCTCCTTTTTTAGAGTCCAACATATCACAAATATAAAAAATTAAATTTATTAAAGAGTACATGATCACCTTGTCACTCTTAATCTGGCACTCAGCACTGATGAGGTATAGTTCATCTATGATGGGCCGAAAAATAGCCCCCAAAAAATACATACCCTAACTTCAGAACCTGTAAATGTTGCCTTATATGTAACTTTGCAGAGAAGATTAAGCTAAGGATGCGGCTATTATCCTGGATTATTTGGGTGGGGCCTAAATGCAATCCCAAGTGTCCTTATAAGAGAGAGGCAGAGGGAGATTTGACACACACAGAAGAGGAGAAGGCAATGAGACCACAGAGGCAGAGACTGGAGTGCTGAAGCCATAAGCCAAGGTGTGCAGGCAGCCACCAGAAGCTGGAGGAACAGATTCTCGCCTAGAGCCTCCTGAGGAATACTGCTTTGCCAACGCTTTAATTTTGGACCAGTGTCTTAGGTTGGGTTCTCTAGAGGGGCAAAACCAGCGAAGGATATATATAAATACAGAGAGAGAAATTTACTTCAAGAAAATGGCTCATGCAGTCGTGGAGGCTGGTAAATTCCAAATCCTTGGGTCAGGCATCAGGCTGGAGGTTTCTCCTGACTCAGATGGTTGCAGGGACTGCCAAAACCAGAATCAATAGCTCAGGCGGAAGGTTGCTGGCTCACATCCCAAGAACCAGAGGTCAGGGGATGATGAACCAGATGCAGGATCGTCAGAGGGTGATATACACCCCAAGGAAACTCCCCTTTCAACTGATTGGCAGCTCATATCAGATCATAAAATGGAGGATGATTACATAATACCTGCCAAACCACTGAGAATGATGGCCTAGCCAAGTTGATGCATAGCCTTAACCATCACAACCAGTGATACAGATTTCAGGCTTCTAGCCTCCAGAACTGTGGCAGAATAAACTTCTGTTCTTTTAGGCAACCCAGTTTGTGGTCATTTGTTATAGCAACGATAGGAAGCTAATACATCATCCTTAAACATCTGTTCTCATGACTAACACCATTCAAGCCCAGCACAGTTCTTCTCCACATCTTCGGCCCTATGTCTTTAAACAAAAGGTGACAGTGCCCGAAGATCATAAAGCCTGAGGGTTGGATATGAATAGTACTTTGAGGTGCAGGGAGGAATCGAACAGCAGAAACAATCAGGTAAGAGAAAGGACTTGTAATGATCTTATCAAATTCTTTCTTTCAAACAACATGTCTGCAGTAGATTCCTAGAAATGCCAAATGTCTTTTTTCTCGCTTCTCTTCATGTTCTAATTCATGGTCCCAGCAGTACACACAAATCAGTGTGGTGTTTGCCACAACTGTGCGTGGTCGCCGAGGAAGTTTTGCAGCATTAAATTATTCGTATTACTGTTACATTTAATACATATGTAGATGTGGACGTAGTATGTATAAAACAATAATTCTTTATATCAGCAACCAGATGAATACTCAACATGAGAACTGTGAGTTTTATTTCTATTAAAAACTGTAATAAGATTTAAATTATTTTTCAAAAAAATAATTAAAACTTCAGGTATATTCAAATAATTAGGATTTTAATTGTTGAAATGTATTAATTATAATTTAAACTTTTCTTTTTGATAGTTTTAAATAGTTTAGTTGAAAGATAACTTTTTGAAAACATGAAAAATAATTTTAATATTTTGAACCTTACTTAAATTTATACTTTAATAAACATATATTAACATTTGGTATACCCTGAATGCAATTACATTTTGTATTTTAATCCTTTAGATAATCACTTTCAATGTAATTCAAATTTGTGGAAATCTTAAGTATAACAGCATAATTCATTATATATACATACATGTATATACATACTATGTACATATATATACATACATATATACACACATATACATACATAAGGAAACCCTGGTGGCGTAGTGGTTAACTGCTACGACTTCTAACCAAGAGACTGGCAGTTCAAATCCACCAGGCGCTCCTTGGAAACTCTGTGGGGTAGTTCTCCCCTGTCCTATAGGGTCGCTATGAGTCGGAACCGACTAGACGGCAGTGGGTAGTGGCTTTGGGTTATACATACATATATGGAGCCCTGGTGATCCAGTGGTTAAGAGCTCAACTGCTAACCAAAATGTCAGCAGTTTGAATCCACAAGCCACTCCTTGGAAACCCTTTAGGGCAGTTCTACTCTGTCCTATAGGGTCCCTGTATCGCTATGAGTCAGAATAGACTCTAAGGCAAAAGGTTTGGTTTGGTTTTATGTGTGTACATACACATATATACGTGTGTGTGTATTAGCTATCCATGATATAACTTCTTTTTAAATGCAACTGTAATATTAGTGATTGAAAGCTAAGGTGGCATATGCCATTTTGGTAGAATGAAATGAAGTAGATTATAAAATTTTAGGGAATACAGGGTACTAAGATTTTACTATATACCACATTTCCTACAAAAAGAATATACCACATATTCTACAACAAAGAAAATGAGTCAGTGAACTTGGTTGTTTCAACAATCAACATAAAATTCTCTTGATCTCCCAGAATGAAAACTTGACCTTCACCGATTTTGCTTTAAATGGTTCATACTTCAGTTTTGATACTCGTTTCATAATAAGTGCTGTATTTATAAATGAACAAATGAAAAGGTGTCATAAAGGAAAATTTAATGATCAGAAAATATTACAACAAATTACTATATTGTATTTTTAGTTAGGTTTTTCATTTCTAACATATTATAATTAAAAACATTTCTTTCTATTCTTTGCTCTTACAAATTCTTCAACAATTTTATCACAATTAAACTGCCAAACAATACCTACTTCCATACATAATAAGGATAATGAATTGAGTCTTTCCTGAATCATTGTACACTGAGGGCTTTTGAGCCTCTTTAGAGACAAAAATGAGAGTTCCGTTGTGCAACTCGTGATCATTAAACCTAGGTATATGAATAAAGCAATTTCAATATTGGGAAATATGGATTGTATTTTATCTTCTATTATGGAATCAAACATGTCTGCATGAGTAAAATTTGGCTTTCCTGAATCTGTAAATTTAGTTCTGATGTAAGAATGAAATTGTCCCGCTTCTCATAAAGATTTGTATGTAAGTCGAGATAAGCCTGCACTAATTTCTCGGATACCTTCAAGCATTCCCCATCAGGTATATCCACATTGTTTAAGGAGAAAAATCTATTTGAAAGACCTTGTAAAAATGGCTTGGGGGGGCGGTGTCTGACCTCCTCTAATTTTACAAGGGGGAAGGAGAACCAAAATCAATAGCGCAAAGCTAACTCCCATGAAGGGAGGCCAAACAAGCCTCCTCTCTCCACCATCTCTACTAATTCTGACACCAGCCGTCCCTCACACAGTTCTACTTCTCTGCTGGGCTTGGTAATGCATTGCAATATCTCACAGAACCCATGAACTGTATAAAGGAAATGGCTCACCTGGTTGTGGAGGCTGGCAAGTACCAAATTCATGGGTTAGGCGTAGGCTTATGCCTGGCTTTCAGTCTCTTTCCAAAGGCTCTCAGCTTCTTGCTCCATAGGCCTGCCACCATTTCTCACTGTCCTCAGGGTTACAGCTGTCTCTCTCTCTCTCTCATCTTATTTCCACATCCCCATGCAGTCACCTGGGTGGGAGTTACAAGACTATGGCTAGAAAGGCTACACACAAAAGCAATTTATTCACTGCAGGCCATCCCCTGGCTTTTCTGGCCGTGGTTCTTTCATATTTGGAGGATAATTTCCCACTCCCGATCATTTCACCAGTCCAAAACAGTCATTAACAATTAGTCGTTCAATAGAGCAAACAGTCCAAAGGGTGAGCTTACCCAGCTACCAGCCATTCAGGTCTGCTGCGGGCTTCCCTCTGATCTGACCAGGTTCTCCAAAAGTCATCTCCTCTTCACTCTTTCTGGCCTCTGACAAAGTTCAGCTGAGAAAAGATTATTCCATTGCTCTGAGCCTCACGACGTATCAGCATAGCAAACCTTTAAAAGAATTTAGGTTTGGCCACTATACTCAAGTTCGGCAGTGCTTCTCCCTTAGTCCACTCTTTTATACTTAATGCTTCTACAATTACAGTTTTTACAGTCACAATTAACCCTGTTAACAACTAGCACTCACAGCTGAATCATATAATCCTGTCAACATCTTCCTCCATCTTCTCTTCACCAGATCCATCAGGAAAAGGGGAATCTATTCAGTGGGAATCATCTCTTGTCACCCTCATTTTGAGTGTAAGCACACCAATGAAAGCGTGTAAGCCAGCCACTTCATGCCTTTTCTTGTCACGTTTTAGATAGCCAATGTTTAAATTGCCCTTCCCTATCACACCAGCTTTGGAAACCCTGGTGGTGTAGTGGGTACGAGCTACAGCTGCTAACCAAAATATCTGCAGTTCAAATCCACCAGGCATTTCTAGGAAACTATGGGACAGTTCTACTCTGTCCTCTAGGGTTGCTATGAGCCAGAATCGACTCGACGGCAATGGATTTTGCTTTGTTTTTGTTTTGTTTGGTTTGGTTTGGTTATCAAGCCAGTACTCTGAGGAGACAAGTATGTTCCTTGGTCCTGAAGAATCTTCTGTTGCAGTTGGAACTTTGAGCATCTGCATACATAAACAGAGTCTAGTCCAGAGCCAGCCTGGAAATTGCAGCAACCTACATCCTACAAGGTTACGTGAATGCACAGCACATGGTATGAAAATGGCATATTCACAACTTACTAAAATTTTCTGTTGCATGCCTTTATAATGCCCTGACATATTGGCAGCACTGTCATAGTACTGGCCTCTGTACTTCAAAAAATCAATTTTGCCAACTTTACGTAAATATTGAAGTACTTGATTTGTAACTTCTTCACCATTACGACTTTTTAAGCTAGTAAATGTGATAAATCTCTTGACAGGTTTTCCATCTGTTGGAGGCATAGTATTAAAATAATACTTAGCTGATCTGTATGAGAAAGATCAGAGTGGAATCTACAGATGAGCCAAAAATATCGAGCTATACTTATTTCACTGAAAATAGTTGATTGAATTCTATCACTTAGTAAGTTTATTAATTCTTCATACATCGTTTTAGCAACATAAGATGGGTTGCCTTTCCTACATTACTATATTTTGAGATATGACCTGTTAAAAATGGATCAAACTAAACAACCAGTACAAGTAAGGCCCCAAAATTTCCATTCTGTGGGGAGTCAAACACTTCATTTCTTCCTTGAAAAAATAGTCCACATTCAGCAACTGTTATAATGACTGCAACAACGTGTTGCAAAATGGCTTTGCAATACTGATGTTCTTCATTAATTTGTGTTTCTAGTTAATGAGTTAAGCCAAAGCATGTCTTCAGCTTAAATATGACAACATACTATCTCTGTGAATTGAACTGTTTTCATGTTTATCAATCACAGTCGAGTTGCACAAATCTCTAAATCCATCCATAGAAACTTGAGAATTAAATGATTTAGGACTGAATAGTTTGCAAACAAAACAATACACAGAGCTGACTGAAGGAGAATACAGTAGCCACTCCCTCTTATAATTTTCACCGTTAGTTTTGCATCCTATAAAAAAAAAAAAACTATCATGAAAGAATTGGTTACAAAGCAAATCCTTAAGTAACTGATGTCTACACTAAAGTTGCCCAAGCACAGAGAATAGGTTGAAATGGGAACAAAGGCTCAAACAGGTACCACCTTGAGCAATGGTGTCTTCTAACCCAAAACCAAACCCACTGCTGAGAATCAATTCTGACTCATAGAGACCTTATAGGACAGAGTAGAACTGCCCCATAGGGTTTTCAAGGAGTGGTTGGTGGATTCTAACTGCCAACTTTTTGGTTAGCAGTCAGTCTCTTAACCACTGTACCACCAGGGCTCCAAGGTAAGTTCAAGATGAGTGAAAATAAGAATTCTGCTTTCCATAAGACAACTTCATCAGAAAAAGAGAGAAAGGAGGAGAAAAGCAGTATTCAAAAGTTACATTTAGGACTGAAGATCTTCCACTGAGTAACTAGAAATACAGTACTCCTACTCAATACACAAAAGAGCAGGGAGTTTGGATGTGAAAATTAAACATGTGAATGTGAAAGTTTCAAGTAAACAAAAAATTAATTACTATATGCATTGGCTTTTACATTAGAAAAAAGACAGTTATCATCCCTACTATTTATCATTTAAATGATAACTCCAAAGTATAAGTTTTCCTTTATGAAAAAAAAAAATTATGAAACTATTTTAATATAAGGAAATATGTGCAGTTGGTAATGTTTCATACCTCTAATGTCTTACCAGGCTAACACACTGCAGAAATTGGTGGAACCCAGTAAAATGTGTTCAAATATAAATACACACTTAGTACCTTAGGAAGGAAGGGAGGGAGGGAGGAAGGAAGGAAGGAAAGAAGAAATGTGGGAATGGGACGGGGTACAGTAGGGTGTGGGATTGGTGGAGTGTCCTGTTAAAATCTCAAGAAATTACTCCAAGGTCTTTCCTTAAGGCAAAAGTGATACAGAATTGTGGGGTTTTATTTATATTATTTTAGTGGTGAGAATTAAAGGATTGGTTATTCTCTTAGTCATCTAGTGCTGCTATATCAGAAATACCACAGATGGATGGCTTCAACAAACAGAAATTTATTCTCTCACAGTCTATTAGGCTAGAAGTCCAAATTCAGGGCATCAGCTTCAGGGGAAGACTTTCTGTGTCGACTCTGGAGCAAGGTCCTTTTCGTCAATCTTCCGCTGGCCTAGGAGCTTCTCCTCATAGGAACCCTGGGTGGAAAGGATGTGCTATGCTCCCAGTGCTTCTTTCTTGGTGGTATGAGGTCCCCATGCCTCTCTGCTCACTTCTCTCTTTTATATCTCAAAAGAGATTGGCTCGTAACACAATCTAAACTTGTAGTTGAGACCTGCATCATTAACAAAACTGCCACCAACCCCATCTCACCTACACTGTAGACGTACAAAATGGTTCTCTCAAAACAGAGACCTGTTACCTATTAATATAACCTGTCCTTGCCCAGGAACCACTCATATTGGATCTAGTTGCATATTGGGTGAATATAGCAAGTGTTACTCCCATCTCTTATTTATTAGAAAGAAATAGTCTACCCCCAAGAGACCCATCAAGATAAGAAGTTTCAGTTACACAGGAGGGGACTGTAGGAGACAGGTGTCAACGAAGGTGTTTGAAGTGGTAGAGTCCTGCCTCATTAACATAACTGCTGCTAATCCCATCTCATCAACATCGTAAAGATAGGATTTACAACATAGGAATATCATATCAGATGACAAAATGGTAGACAATCACACAATACTGGAAATCATGACCTATCCAAGTTGACACTTATTTGGGGGGAACACAATTCAATCCATGATAGTTATGTTTAAAAACATTTTGAAAAAATATAAAGTTCTATGAAATACAAAGACTCGTTTTTTATTTAGCAGATTTTTCAAATCTTGTCTTTATCTTCATTTAACAAATTCATTAGCCACTTCTATTAAAATGGGTCCGTTCATGGGCTAAGGGTCTCCTCTCTTCTGGGTAGTAGAAGTTCTCTCCTGGTTCCCAGGTTCTCCTCAGAGCACCCTGGTTCTACCTCATTCCCTTCTACCTCATACCTGCTTTGGAACTGGTAGGTGTCTGTCCCATTCTTCATATTAACATCCCCTCACTTTAAACTCACCTCTTCCAAGAAGTCATCTTCCATTCACTAACAGAAAGAAAAGCAACAAGTTTGCCCCCACCAAGCACAAATGCTTCTCGCGTATACTTTTTAAACTTAACGTACAGAAATGCCTATCAAAATCAATACAGTGAGAGTGCATGTGCATCTTGTGCTCATTAGAACAAAGGCTGAAGGATCAGATTGGCATTCTCCTTACATTCCTGAAGTACCCGATCCAACATGTTGTTGTGTTTTAGCTGCAGTCCAGTTGGCCTCGACTCATGGCGACCCCATGTGCAATGGAATGAACATTGCCCAGTCCTATGCCATCCCCATGAATGGTTGCAGATTGGACAATTGTGATCCATACGGCTTTCAATGGCTCATTTTCAGAAGTAGATTGTCATGCCTTTCTTCCTAGCACATCTTAAACTGGAAACTCTGCTGAAACCTGTTCGGCCTAATAGCAACACACCAGCCTCCACTAAGAGACAGGTGGTGGCTGTGCATAATGTGCCTTGGCTGAGAATCAAATCTGGGTCTCCTGTATACCAAACCAAAAACCAAACTATTGCTGTCAAGTCGATTCCAACTCATAGCATAGACAAGAAATCCACTGAACTGCCAAGGTCTCCTCAATCCATCACAGGTTGTTTATAAAAAGAAATCTAGGTAGAGGAACACAGCGTTCACACACCACTTGTAAACAGCTAGCAGTGAAGCCCCCACAGGGTGGTATAAGGCATACTGAAAGCCCTGGTAGGCTGTAGTGGTGCAACTGTTAAAATTTTTACCACGATATCCATGAAAGGGAATGCACTGGCAAATGCAATATTTCAGACATTTGAGAAATTCAAGGGAAGTAGTAATTATAAGGATAATGGGATTGAACAGCTCTTGTTGAGTGCCACCATTTATTGGTGGAAAACAATGAAAGCCTGGGAGTTATTAATCATCAATTAAAGGTGAAGTGTGCAAGTCAGAGGATCTCCCTGACAGCATATAATAAGATTCTCATCTCTTTGAGCCAGAGGGCAGAAAAAGCTGAAGATCAGGCTCAGGTCTTAATTATAAGAGTAGCAGAGCTCCAGAGAAGGTTGAATTCTCAACCCTGATGAGTCTGCCACGCCAACGTCAGGATCCTGGTGGGAAAAGAATGAAGCCCAGGTATTAGGGATGTGGTCAAAGCCCCCAAACCCTGAGAATTCCCTGAGTCTGCAGAAGTGTCTCCTTCCTCCCTGCTGAAGGCTAGTGCTCTTCCCTTGCTGGAGGATGCTGCAGGGGCCTCTGCCCCACAAGACGCTGCACACCCTCAACATCTGTCCTGCAAGACACTGCATACCATCAGCAGCTGTCCCACTTCCCCTCCTGGTGACCAGACCAATACAAAGTCAGAGTCACAACAGTACCTAGAGGGGACTTGCTGGTTCTGCTACAGGAGGAAGGGCCTGTACGGCCCTAGCCAGATATGTTGGCAGGAATCAGGAGAGTATGTGCAGAACTGGATTCTGACAGCGTATAATCCCTGTATGTCTATCTGTGTTGCACATGCAGCCAGGCTGTGCCTCAAACTCCCAGGCAGCCATAAGACTGCTAGGAATGAGGAACATGCACCCACTGGCATCAACCACTCCGTGGGTGCTATGTTCATTTGTGATCAAGCCGGACACGCGAGATGCTTACACATGTTGGCAAAGTGAAAGTCATTATTATTATTTATAGAAAGCAAACAGTAAACAATAGCAACACATTTTCAAAGGGGAACTTCTCACCCTTCCCCAAATTACCCATGTCCATTCTTATGTTGCCGGGCAGGCACACTGTGGTTCAGGTCAGCTGCTATGTTCATGTCACCACTGCCTCTGGCTACCAGCACTCTGCCTGGGGGCCTGCACAGCTCCTGAGGTTTCTGCTCTGCAGCTGGGCCTCTCTGGACCTTGCCTCGCTGGCAGGAGACCTCTGAGCAGGCTCTCCCAAGCTTCTGTGACTGGGCCCTTCTAGGCCACTGCCACTGGCACCTTCCACACTCCCCAGGCCCACATGGTTCTCTCTCTTGCTGCCATGCCCGAGGGCCTGCATGGCTCCTGACATGCTGCTGGGGGTGGGGGAGCAGGAGGGGGACAGGTGTGTTGCATGGGGCACATTCAGGCCTCTGCCTTTCACAGGCAAGTGTTACAGCTCTTCAGCAGTAGGGGAATCTCCTGCACAGACCACCCAGCTCCCTTTCCGTGGGCCAGCAAACCCACTGCAGCTCTCTCTTTCTCTGCGGGATGAACAGCTTGCCATCTCTCTGTCTCCAGTGCTGTATCTCTTTCATTCGGGTCTAAACGGTTCTCAGCATGGGGGGCTCTGAGTCAAAAGGACATGCTTCACTCCATACTTTTCTCGATGGTAGTGAGGCCCCCCTGAACCTCAGTGGGACTGGCCCTTATATAAGCCTAACAGCAAAACAAAATTGATCAGTTCCCTAGCTGGACCACAAAGGGCTCAGTCCTATTGAGTAGATTTTTAAGCCACTATTTGCCTAGTAAATCGACCAGTTCCTTGCAAGATTATGGCCCAGCCAATCATTCTGTGGGAGTTACAAGACCAGGGCTAGAAAGGCCATATAAAAGTGATTCATTGCACCCAGGGCACTGGCTCAAGATAAACAGAATGCAAGTTTGGGATAGGGAGAGTTTATTAACACGTGTGTGCTCTTCTGCAATACATAGTGTTAAGCCCTGGCAAGCACCCTAGGTGGGGTGCTAAGACATGCCTAGGATGGCTCTTAGCTACTTGGTAAAGCAATGGCCCACATAAAGTAAAGCAGAAATGCTGGAACTACCATCCAGACAATGGAATATGGGAGGAAAAAGCCCAGAGAAGTGGGTACTCTACAGTAGACACATAAGGTCTGAAAACCTACCAACTATATTCTTCAGGAGAGCCAAGGAAACACTCTATTTATGGAATTGATAAAGAATGTACTGGTGAGAGGGGCACTGTATGAAAATTAAGTTGTGGCCATCCTTTTATCATAGAACTTGACTCTGTAACGGAAATGAGAGTAACAGAATCTTGAAGTAATAGAAGCTGGTATACCATTTAACTAGAAGCAAGGTGGGCACAATTATAATGGGCAACAAGGCTGGGGTGGCAGCCAGAGAGGCCTGATTCAGACTGATAATGGAGATGGTTAATGGGACACAGCATGCCTGGGGTGAGAGGTATGGGCAGCCAATGAGAACACTGCTCAACTGATACACTAAATAAAGTTAAAGAAGACAGTCAAGAGGCTAAAGGAAACTGGTCCCAATAAAAAGCTAAATCATAGCCCTGGACCTAGTGTCTGGACCAGAGCCAGTTTTTAGGCCTGAAACTCATTGATTGAAGAGGAAGCTGGGTCCCCAGGAGAAAGGACCATGCAAAACCACAGCTAGTGTATATTAACGATCCCCCTAGACCTTCCTGCAAGAGACCCACAGCCATTTACTCAGGTGACCATATACTGGAGAAAGAGGAGTATCTAGACATGCTGAGGACTGTCAGACACAGGATCTGAGATAACATTGATAACTAGGGACCCAAGGCATGATTATAATCTCCTTGTCAAAGTGGAGGCATGCAAGGGCAAGAAAAGGAGTCCTGGATAGGTCTGGCTAAGGGCATCTCCAGTGGGTCTACAACCAGTGATTATTTCCCCAGTCTCCAATGTATGATTTAAACTGACTTGGGAAACCGGAAGAATTGTTACATTTGTTTCTTAGTGTATGAGGTAAGAGCTACCAAATGGGTATTATGGATTGAATTATGTTCCCCCAAAATATGTGTTGTAAATCCTAACCTCTGTGCCTGTGATTACAATCCCATTTGGGAATGGGATGTCTCTGTTATATTAATGAGGCATGATTAGTATAGGGTGCAATTTAAGGCAGTTTCTTTTGAGATATAAAAAGAGACTAAACAAGCAAAAGAGAGAAGCAGAATTGGGGTAAGACAGATGCCAAGACACATGGAGATCTACAAGGAATCAGGAAGCAGAAGTTGAAGAGACAAGGACCTTCCTCCAGAGCCCACCGACAGAAAGCTTTCCCCTAGAGCTGGGACTCTGAATTAGGACTTCTAGCCTTTAAACTATGAGAAAATAAACTTCTGTTTGTTAAAGCCATCCACTTGTGGTATTTCTGCTATAGCAGCACTAGATAATTAAGACTGTGTGGAAGATCAAATGGAGCCTTCTAATGCCCCCACACATACATACGCCAAGATAAGAAATCAAAAATAAACATCACATCCCAGAGGAAATAGAAGAGATTAAAGACCAAAAGGATGCAGGGGGTGTACCCATATACACCTATTTAATTCACCAGTCTGACCACTACAAAACCCAGATAGACTCCAGAGGATGACAATGGACAAGCTCAATCAAGAAACAGCCTCATTTGTAGTCACCAGGTGTGGGTACTGTAGTATATTACAGGTCCAGATTAACATGGCCTCAGACACATGGAATACAGCCATTGATCTGATAAATGCATTTTTTCTCCATCTTTATCAGGAAGAAGGACCAGAAGCAGTTTGCATTCTTGTGGGACAGCTGGCTGGTTGCTCAGGAGAAAGAGAAAACATTGGAAGATTGGGGCAAGACCTGGGGAAGAAGCATGACAATGGATCTACTGGAGTGGCTCAAAGTATGAAGATCTTTGTATCACGTGTTAATACCCACCAGAGTGCATCACCACCGAAAAGGAACCAAACAGCCAAGTAAACAACTAGCCAGATGCTGTCAGCCAGCTCTGTCTTCGGCCACCGCAGTGTCAGTACAATGGACAAGTCATCTTAATTAGAATCAATGCATATTCTCTGTACACATTTACCTTTCTTGCCCAAGGGCTTCAGACAGCTCTACTAAACAAGGGCCCACTGCGTGTTTGATCCATCTACAGAGGGTCCCACATAACAGTGCAACAGACCAAGTCTCTTACTTTACAACAAAAGAGAGATAGCGCATTATCATAGGACCCACTAGGATCCCCTGGTGATCCTTTTGGGTCCTGCTACCATCCAGAAAGATGCTGGCCTATAAAATATTGGAACTGCCTTTTGAAGGTGTAGCCGAGGCACCAGCTTAGAGATGATACCTTGCAACAACAGAGCACAGTGCACATCTAAATCAATGACCATTATTAGTGCTATGTCCCCAACAGGTAGAGTACATGGATTCCGAAACAATAGGGTAAATGTAGGAGTGGCCATGCATATCATTA
Organism: Elephas maximus indicus; assembly: GCF_024166365.1. Classification (NCBI taxonomy): domain Eukaryota; kingdom Metazoa; phylum Chordata; class Mammalia; order Proboscidea; family Elephantidae; genus Elephas; species Elephas maximus. Next base: position 17,684,825 of record NC_064830.1, read on the forward strand.
TTCCCACTTACGGAATTTGTACTTTATCCATGTCCTACAACACTGAGTGAGCTGGACTAGAGGTTCTGATTCCCAAAAGGGGAATGTTTCTACACTTCATGTTCCTTGTTTCAAGTGTCCATCAGGCAAAAAAAAGAAAGAACAAATCACCATGCTGGCAAGGGTAATTAATGCTGATCCTTAGGAGAAGCAAAGCTGCTGTTGGACAGTGAGAGACAGAGAAGACTGTGTTTGGCAACCAGGAGATCCATCAAGGTGTCTCTTAGTAGTCATTTGTCCAAACCTAATAGTAAATGGACAGGAGCAGCCCCTGTAGCCTAAGAAGATCACGGTAACCAATGGCTCAGGCTCTCAGAGATAAAGGTCTAGGTGACCCCACCAGGTAAGCCACCTACAGGAGGTAATAGAGGATTGAGATGATAAATACCACTTGCATTCCTGAGACCAGTTGCAGAGATAAAAGCTGTAATTCACACCATTATCCTTCCTCTTATCAGTTTCCCCAAGAAAAGAGGTCAACGGGAATCCTGGAAGAGCTGTTCCCAGATGGGGTGAACTTATTATATGAGGCAAAGGGGTCCAAGTGGTAGAAGCAGTGGAGTGGATGTTGTGACGTGCCTCCCAGCTCCCACCTTCAGGACCAAGGCACTCACTCTCTCCCCATTGTCAGGAGTCTTGGCTGCTGGCAACTCACAGCTGAGTCCGTTTGTAAGCATAACCTCCTGCACACAGTTCTCCATCTCAGAGCCTTTTTCCCAGAGAAGTCAGCTTAAGACATCAATGATATTAAATCCCCGGGAACTGATGAAAGATGATAGCAAGAGGAGAGGGCACAGAACTAAGCTCTGAGAAAACTCAACATTAGAGGTGCCAAAGTGGAGATCTAGCAAAGGATACTTGGAAGGAGCAGCCAAAGGAAAAGGGAGATTAGAAGGCTTTCCTTGAACCTAAGAGCAAAACTTATTTCTGAATGATAAGAAAGATGAGTACAGGGCTATGCTCTTTGATTGCAGCAACATGGAGTAATTGGTAATCCTGATAAAATAGTTTCAGTGGAGTGGTGGGGATGAAAGTGGATTGGAATTGTATTAGTATTCTATTGCCATCACACACTTGCAGCTTAAAATAACACAAATTTAGTATCTCCCTGTTCTACAGGTCAGAAGTCCATGTGGGCTTGGATGGTTTCTCTGCTCTGGGTCTCACAAGGTCAAAATCAAAGCATCAGCCAGCCTGAGCTCTTATTTGGAGGCTCTAGGTGAGAATGCACTTTCAGGTTCATTCAGGTGTTGGGCTGATGGTAGAAGAGGAGGTGACTGAAGGAGCAAAATTGTCCCGGAGGGAGCTGGGGTGGAACCTAGAGCTCAAGGGGAACAACTCACCTTTTACAGGAGGGGGTACATCTCCTCCATGGTTATGTTCATTCATTCAGTCATGCATCCATTTAATAAATCCTTATTGAGCACCAACTATATGCTGGGTACTTACTGTTCTAGACCACAGAGATCAGGAGTTAATAAAACAGGAAAAAAAAAAAATCCCTGCCCGTGTAGAGTTAACACTTGTTGTCATTGTTGTTGTTATTGCTAGAGCATAAAAGTTGGAGGCTTGGAGGGAAGAGGAGTTGTGAGGATGCTCAGAGAAGAGGACCAGCAAATGGATATGATCCTCCACAGGGGACCCCTTTATTACAATGCAGTCCCTTAGGATGTACTTTTCTGCCTTCTGCCCTCGACAGTGAAAGAAAATTGAGATCAGTTAACACGTGGATTTGCTTTATGGGACAACTAACTAATTAACCTTATTTTATTTGATGTATTTTTTGCCTCTGAGAACCTGTTATAATTTGGAAAATTGGTAGTCATGGGAGGTCCCCAGCCTGCCTGCTCTCTGCTCTTGCACCTTAAAGGGAAGCATGTCTGTCACCAGGAACTGCCCACATACACACAACCACAGTGTGGAGGGAGACCTTTCTGCTTTGCACTGCAACACATTTGCAAAGGAAACCACATCGGCTACCTTTGTTCAACAACACAGGCCTTCATTCCTGACAATTCAACCAAAAATTACTAGATATTTGAGAAGGGCAGGTGGGCATAAAAAAAGAAACAGAACAGCTGACCTGGTGGGGGAAAAAAAAATTACTGAAACAGAACATTTTTTTTTTAATTATAATTTACATCCTTAGAGAGATTTGAGATGTGGTTATACCCATTTAAAAAGTACAAATTACTTTGAAAATGGAGCAAGCAGAGAACAAAAAAACATCCTTGGAAATTTAAAATATGATTATGGATATTAAAAATTCAATGTACAAGTTAAATAAAAAATGGGACACAGCTAAAGACCAAGTTACTTAGCTGTATGATAAACCAAGGAAAAGTCCAACAGCACAGGCTAAAAAAGATAAAAGATGGAAAATTTGAAAGCAAAGTTAAAAACATACAGAGGCAAGATTCAGAAGGTCCAATATTCATCTAATCTATCAAATCTATGCCTGTAAGCAAAAAGCAAGAACAATTAAGAGGACAAAAATAATAATAATAATAAAAACAAGGGAAAATTCCCTAAGCTAAAAAGAAGACTGATTCTTCAAATAAAAAAGGATATATCAAGTAGCAAGCAGTACAAATGAAAGGGAAAAATAAAGACTTCTATCCAGCTGTATCCTGCTGACATTTCAGAAACCCAAGGATAAAACAAAACCCTCTAGAGATTCCTCTAGAGAAACAAAAATTACCTACAAAGGACAAGAGCTAATTTGGCATCAGACTTCTAGTTAACAGAATGTAATGTTGAAAGACAAAGGAGTAAGGCATTCAATTTTTTTTCAATTAATATTTTAATGCATTTTGGGTGAAAATACATACAGCAAAACCTGCTCCCATTCCACAATTTCTAGATATAACGATCAATGACATTGATTACAGTCTTCACTTTGTTCAACATTCTTGTTTTTTCTCTTCTAGTTGTTTTACTCCCATTAACCTAAACTCCCTGTTCCCCAACCTTCTCATCTATGCTTTCAAATATCCCTGCCGACCTTTTGGTCTTATATGGATAATTTTTTGTAAGGAATGCAATACTCAAGGGTGACAATCTTTACTTTTTGAGCTAACCTGTTAGTTTAAATGTGACTTCAGAGGATAGTTTCAATTCAAGGTTTGAAGAGTAACTTAGAGCCCTAGTCTCAGGGACTCCTTCAGCCTCCATAGGTCCAGTAAATCTGAATTCTTTAAGAATTTGAAGTTCTGTTCCACATTTTTCTCCCTTTCTATCAGGACCCATCTACAGTAGGGTTCAGGACCAGAACATTCAGTAGTGGTAGCTGGGCACTATCTAGTTCTTCTGGTCTCAGGGTCTGGTTCTTTCTCTGATTCTTGGGCTTCCTCTTTCTCTTTTGTGCTAGATGAACAGAGCTCAATCAGGGGCAGATTAACCAGTAAGGAAGGTATGCAGAGCTTACAGGAAGCATTGTACATGCCAGCTTGTGTTTACTTACTAGCCTGTAGCACACAATTTCACATGGGTTTCACCACATCTTTGATGTGGTAAAAAACAGGTGAAATTGTGCACTACATATTAGTAAGTAAGCACAATGTCTTAGTCATCTAGTGCTGCTATAACAGAAATACCACAAATGGATGGCTTTAACAAAGAGATATTTATTTTCTCACAGTCTAGTAGGTCACAAGCACAAATTCAGGGTGTCGGCTCCAGGGGAAGGCTTTCTCTCTCCATCTGCCCTGGAGAAAGGTCCTTGTCCTCAATCTTCCACTAGTAGAGGAGCTTCTCAGGCGCAGGGACCCCTTGTCCAAAAGACATGCTCTGCTCCTTGTGCCATTTTCTTGGTGGTATGAGGTCCCCATCTCTGTGCTTGCTTCCCTTTACTTTTATCTTTTGAGAGATAGAAGGTGGTGCAGGCCCCAACCCAGGGAAACTCCCTTTACCTTGGATCAGGGAGGTGACCTGAGTAAGGGTGGTGTTACAATCCCACCCTAATCCCTTCAACATAAAATTACAATCACAAAATGGAGGACAACCACACAATACTGGGAATCATGGCTTAATCAAGTTGATACACACATTTTGGGGGGACACAATTCAATCCATGACACACAAGTAAGCCCTACATACCTTGCTTATTGGGTAATCCATCCCTGAGCCCAATAGTTGTTATCATAGATGGCCACTTGCAAGATTTTAAGACCCCAGACACTACTCACCATACTGGGAGGTAGAACGTAAACTTTAAGAACTATATTAAGGCATTCAATATTTTAAAGGTAAGTTACTTTGAAATTAAAATTATATTCCAATGGTAAGAAAAAAAGGTACTTTAAGAGTTGTAGGATTCAGAATATTTTACTTCCATTTCTGCAAAAAATGTACAGCAGTATATACTTTGTCTTAGGCTGGATTCTATACAGAAGCAAAACCAGTGAAGCACATATTATATATATGGGGTGGGAGGAGATTTACATCAAGGAAATGATTCACACAGCTGTAGAGGACGGAAAGTCCCAAATCTGTGGGTCAGGCGCCAGGCTGGAGGCACCTCCTGACGCACAGAGCTGCAGAAGCTGATGAACTCAAGAACATCAGGTCAAATGGCAAATGGCTTGTTCACAGGCTGTGGAGGCTGATGAATCCAAGATCAGCAGGTAAGATGGCAGGTTGCTGGCTCAATTCTCAAGAACCAGAGGTCAGATAATGACCAGCTGAATACAGGATTCAGAGCAGAGCAAAAGCCAGCAAGCTTTGCCAGAAAGTCCACTTATGTTGGATGTAGACCACACCCCCAGGAAGACTCCCTTTCAACTGACTGGCTACTCACAGCAAATCACACCATGGATTTAATTACATTATATCAGATCTCATCATGGAAGTGATTACATCATTACATAACTGCCAAACTACATATAACTGCCAAACTATATCATAACTGCCAAACCACATCATAACTGCCAAACCACTGAGAATCATGGCCCAGCCAAGCTGACACACAACCTTAACCATCACAATCTTCAAGACAGAAACAAACCCAATTACATGTACTGTATGATTAAGAACCCGGGAGGTCCTAAAGACATGATGAAGGCATATGTCCCTTATGTCAATGGTTACAAAAACAAAAACAGAAAACTAAAAAGAACTCCAGGGAGTGGGAGAGAGAGGGCGATATAAGAAACTCACGGCCTGAATGTGAAATAAATTTAATGGTGGCCTAATTTTGAGCAATGGAGGGAGGTTAAGGAAAAAAAATGCAATTAATCTTGACCGTTGGAAGTTTATCCTTTATAGCTATAGTTTAGTGAGTTATATGTTAAAATATTGCTCTGCGTATTTTCCCCAAAATTACATTTCCTTGCCTATTTGTTTGGCAGTTAAAATTATTAGATAACCATAATGTAAACGCTAATTTTTTATTTCAGAATTAATCCTTAAAAGCATAGAAAACTTAATTATAGAACTTATAGGAAATTTAATTTTTAAATTACAAAATTCATTAGAGAACACATGAATGTTTTAACTACTGGCAATATAAAAATAATGGCATTGCTGACCAAAGTGAGAAGAAAACCAAAACCAAACCAAACCCGTTGCCGTCAAATGATTCCGACTCATAGTGACCCTACAGAACAGAGTAGAACTGCCCCATAGGGTTTCCAAGGAGAGCCTGGTGGATTCAAACTGCTGGCCTTTTGGTTAGCAGCCGTAGCTCTTAACCACTACTCCACCAGGGTTTCCAAAGTGGGAATTACAAAGGCACCAATTTTCTCATCTTTCTTAATGGAGAATCAGCACATAATGGCAAAAGTGGATGGGTCAAGAAATAAAGAAGCATATTACTTAAAGTCAGAGCCCTGGTGGCACAGTGGTTAAGAGCTTGGCTGTTAACCAAAAGGTCGGCAGTTCAAATCCACTAACTGCTCCTTGGAAACCCTGTATCTGTCTTATAGGGTGACTATGAGTCGGAATTGACCGGACAGCATCAGGTTTGGTTTTTGGTTTACCTGAAGTTTAGAAGCTACAGAAAAACTGTAAAAATATATAATCAACAAAAACCAACATGGGAAAGAAAGATGGAAGAGTATATAATGGCACAAAATTCCTAGTAAATCTTGCCTAGGAAAGGGTTGTTAAAACACACTGTCCAAAGTAGACTGATTGAGAACATAGTGGCAAAAATAATTCTAGGTGATGTTATGGTGATAATTCCTAGAAGGATTAAAAGCAAAAATGATTATCTTCAGGCATGGGAATGAAGGATAAGGAGATGTTTAGAGAGAGGCTTAGTTTTTGTTTTGAATCCTTCTGTACGACTTGAATTTTTTTTTTTAACCATGCTCATGTAGGACTTTTGTAATTTAAAAACCAATTTTTTGATCATTGCTAATCTTTCTGTTAAGGAAGAAATTAGCTGAAGAATGTAGTCTATGGAATTTTTTCTAGAAGCTTAATAATAGATGCCACTGACAAAGCATGGCTGAAATCATGAATTCCTGAGTCTTGAAACGCCTTGAAGTTTTTCTCAGATTGAAAATCTTCCTGCGTGTGTTCTTCCAATTGCTGCTTATCAGACGCACTACTAAATTCAAATTATAAAAATCTTACCTGTAATTGAAGCCAGCTGCAACCTTTTTGACAAGTACTAATTGCCAATAATGATTTAAGTGCTGTAAATTCGCATGCCACAATTGTTTTAAATAGGGGAACCTCTCACAGCTTTCTCTGAAAAGAACTGTTAATCTTTGCTGCTGACTTATCAAATCCTTCAGTCACCTGTTTGCCATCATTTTCATGAGCTGATAATGTGTTTATTAGAGCCATAACGTGCAGGTGGAAGAATAAAGGTCTCATTTGACGGCAGTGAAATTTCATCTAATATTTCTAGAAGGAGAAACTTGGCAGAAGCAGCGGGCTTGGCTATAACAGAGAAGGACAAGAAGGGATGTTGTTTTTTAATTCAAGGCAAATAAAAGTTAGCATTTGCTTAACATTTAGGTACTGTAATGGGGTAAAATGCATAACCTGTAAGGTTGCCCTTTCCCCCTCCTGGAAAGCAAGAGTTCTTGGTACTCAGCAGAACTGGCAGCCTGCAGCGGTGGGGTGAGCACCCTCCTTCTCACACAGCACCCCTGTCTCTCATTTAGGGGTGTCTGATCTTTCTTCCTTTCCCCAGTGCTGTGTCATTCCTTGCCCCCTGTCTGCTCATTGCTGGGGTTTGAGGCACTTTTACATACCACAAAAGGGCGTATCAACTGGTATAACCTCTGGTGTTGGGGAAGAACAATCTGGCAAAATACACTCAAAAGTTAACACATCTTTTGACTTTGCAATTCTGTTGTCATTATGTGCCATCAAGTTGATTCTGAAGACTCATAGCGACCCTCTAGGATAGGGCAGAACTGCTCCATAGGGTTTCCAAGGCTGCGATCTTTATGAAAGCAGACTGCCACATCTTTCTCCCGTGGAATGGCTGGTGGGTTCAAACCGCCGGTCTTTCAGTTAGCAGCTGAGCTCTTAACCACTGCAGCCATCAGGGCTCTTTGCAATTCTCTACATCTGAGGATTTATCTAAAGAAAATAACAATCAATGGTATACAAAATATTAGCTACAAGAATTTTAATCGGGGTATTGTTTATAATGGTGAATCACTGGAAGCAATCTAAATGGTCCACAATGAGGGGGTTGGTTCCAGGCATTACAGTTTAGGTATGGAAAGGATGTGCACCCTCGGGCTATCTGTGGAATCCGACACCTGGGTTCAACCGAGGGGTCAACCATTGACAATGGGTATGATCCTCAGCGAACTGCTTAAGCTCTGTCAGTCTCAAATTCCTCATTTGTAAAATAGAAATATCAGCACCCTACCTCATCTGGTCATTAAGGGTTTACAGGACCTAATGTATATCAAATGCTTGGCACAGTGCCTAAGCAGGTTGTAAATACTCCATAAATGCTACTTAATAACAACAATAATAACGAAATAATCAACTATTGCAATCACGTTGAAGATGAAGATACACTAATGAAAAGAATAAAATACCTATGGGAGTAAGGGAGGGGGGGGAGTAAGCTGTTCTTGACTTTGTTAAAAAGAATATATCCAAAATAAAAGACTCATCATTGAAGCCAAATGTTAATGGTGATTCTCTCTGAGTGGTAGAATTACAAGTTTATTTTTGATTCTCTGTATGTATAAACTTTCTACAATGAAAGCATCTTACTTTAATAAAGAAACAAACTTATATTTATAAACAAACATACCTGTTTCAAATAACTATAACCTACAGAATCGCAGAATTAGAAGAAACTTGATCAACGGTTGTCGAGTTGATTCCAAGTCATGACAAGCCCGTGAGTGTCCGAGTAGAACTGTTCTCCATAGGGTTTTCAATGACTGATTTTTCAGAAGTAGATCACCAGGCCTCTCTTTCTAGGAGCTTCTGGGTAGACTCATACCGTCAAGCTTTGGGTTAGCAGCCAAGTGGTTAACTGTTTGCACCACCCAGGGAGAAACTTTCAGAAAAAAAAAAAGAGTGCTGACTTCTCTCAAGCACCTGAACCCAGGGTTCCCTGTGGCTCCACTGGTATAACTGGAATTCAACACAAAGCATATTTATCTGGGTATCTCCAGGGACTAGAGCTGTGCTGGTCCATTCCCCTCCTACCCCAGGTACATGCATAGTGCCCTGCTATAGTAGGGACTCAAAAAGTATTTTTGAATATGAATATGTGAATGTGAGTAACCTGCGGACTCAAATGACTACCAGCTAGGATAGTGTTTGAGGACAAAGAGCTAGGAAAACCACAGTTAATGCTCCTGGGGATGTTAGGAAAGCTTCCTGGGGAGGAAAATGAACCCAAAAGATTTCCATCCTGAGGTACCAGGGATGTTTCATTGTTACTGACTCATGGTGAACCCCATGGATGCAAAGTAGAACTGCTCCATGGGGTTTTCAAGGCTGTGGCCTTTGGGAAGCAGATCACCAGGCCTGTCTTCCAAGGTGCCTGTGGATGGGTTCGAACCCCCAACCTTTCAGTTTATATCCAGTGCTTAAGCATCTGTGCCATCAGGGGCTCTTCAGAACTGGAAATGCACCAAGTTGGGGAAGAGACTGTCGTTTTAGCATGGCAAGGCTTAAGGTCTGGGCAAAATAATGTGTTAGGAAATTGGGAGAGACGTGACCAGAACTGAGTTTCATTCTTCCCATGTACTTCCAGGCCAATTTAAGAAGCCAGTTTGCTCTTGGGAGAAACGATTGAAGATAAATTGTTAGTAGCTGGGAATGGTAGAATGCATCTTCTGTCCAGATAACATTCGTGTTTGCACTGGGGCCTGTGTGACTGACTTCACCCACAGCAATGTGAGAATTGTAGGTAATTAGGGCGGGTCAGGCAGGAAGAGGTTCTCAAGCAGGGAGTGCCTCTCAGCCCTCAGTAAATCACCTCACACTGACAGCCAGCTTCCCCACCGCAGAGTATCTCACCAGAGAGACACTATAAAAGATAACCCCACACACCTTTCCTCCAACCTCTCCAATCCCCCAACCTTTCTCCCACACCTTCAAACATGCTTCCAGGGACATATTTCTGACGGATATTTTTTCGTTTTAAAGTTAATCGCGTTATCCTTTTCATCTGCTCCTCTGTCCCTCTTACAATCTGAGAGGTTGAAAGAGGTTTAAAATAAAAAAAAAGAGTCACTGATTTCCCAAGACCCCATTTTTTACCTCTAGTCTCCTGTTGGTAAGTGCTTAAGACATTACACTTTGTACCTTTGGAACCCATTATTTCCCTGGGAGCCTTGATGTCTGTTTTGATAGGAGTAATTTATCACTCTGGTGAAATCATACTGCTGTTTGGAAGGCAGGGCCCAGGGTTTATGAATCCCTTTGTGCAGACAATGAATTTCATTCCCAGGGGTGGAAGTGGTATTAAAAGATTTGGCCTGCTGCGCCTGTGGCATTTGAGATGGTGACTTCCAAAATGAGTGGCAGCTGAGCCTAGCAGCCATCTCATCTCCCGATTAGGCCCAGATCTGTATTGGGCCGTACAAGTCTTCACCTTCCCGAACACGGAGAACACTCATGTAGGGTATGGAATCCAGTGAAGCTGAGTGTAAAACAATGGTTTCAGGTATAATATATCCAAACTGATAAAATTGACTTCTAGGACATTTTTCACTCTATTTTTAATACGTATGGGTTGTTAAATTAATTTTTTGACATTGTTATTAAAGATACTTTTTTAAAGCATCCATTTTTTTGTTTGATTTTTTTTTTTTTTTGAGAAAGTATACATAGCCAAAGATATACCATCTCAACAATTTCCACACGTACAATTCAGTGACATTGATATTATTCTTCAGGTTGTACTACAATTCTCATTATTCTTTTCCACATTATTCCACCACCATCCTCTTAAACTCACTGTCCCCTAAGTCTCTCATCTAACCTTTTCAGTTGCTGTTGTCAATTTGATCTCCAATAGATAATTCTTTAAAAGAGCACAATGCTCAAAGCAAACATACTTTAATAATTAAAATAAGCTATATTTTGGTTCAAAGAAGACTTCAGGTGATAGTTTTGGTTTAAAGTTTAAAGATGATTTCAGGGCAATAATTTTGGGATCTTATCCAGCTTCAATGGCTCCAGAAAGTCTAGATTCCATTGAGAATTTTAAATTCTATTTCATATTTCCCCCCTTTTGATCAGGATTCTTCTATGGAATCCTTGATCAAAACATTCAGCAATTACAGCCAGGCGCCCTCCAGTTCTTCTGGTCTCATGGTAGAGGAGGCAACCAGACACATTTGATTTTAAAGCTCCAAACTAAGTTCTTACTATATTTGGGACAATTCCTTCTTGCAATTCATAGCATCTAGTTGTTTGGGTATTATCCTTTTACGGGCAGTGGTGGTTCAATGGTAGAATTCCTGCCTTTTATGCAAGAAACCTGGGTTCATTTCACAGCCAATGGACCTCATGTGCAACTACTGCCCATCCACCAGTGGAGGCCTGTGTGTTGCCATGATGCTGAACATGTTCCAGCAAAGCTTCCAGACTGAAGAAGATTAAGAAGAAAGGCCTGGCAATCTACTTCAGAAAATCAGCCAATGAAAACCCTTGGATCACAATCATCTGATCCTGTCGTGTGTGAGGTAATCACACCTCGAGGACTGACTTGAAGACAACTAACAATAACAGTTTCTTCATATGTGTTGTAGTCCACGTAGGATGTTATTATAATGCCCTAGTTCTCAACCTTGGCTACACATCGGAATCACCTGGGGAGTTTTTACAGCTGCCTGAATCTCACTCCACCCCTCTAACCCTCTACCCCCGAGATTCTGGTGCAATTGATAAAGAGTGTGCCCTGAGCATCAGGTGATTCTAAGGTATAAACAACTTTGAGAACCACTGCTATAAGGTAATAAATTTGATATTTTTGAAACAAGTACAGCAAAGTTTCAAACTAGACATCTTTCTTATAATTGGTCATCTATTTTATGTGAACCAAATCTGACTTTCCGAGTAGTTTCATTGGCCACAATGGTAACTGGACAAATGTCTTACATCATCATGGATGAGTGTGGTGTTTCCATAATGAACTGTCTTCACCTTCTTTAAAATTTGCATGACAATCAATGAGTGTAGCTATTAGCAGTACTTTAACTCTATAGATTGTCTGCAACCTGTCAAAGATCTCACTTGCGTCAGTTTAACTTCATGTATTACTTGATATTGATTAATTGTGCCAAATAATGGCCACTCATTCTCTGCTCATACTTCTATTCACTGTCTCACCATCTCTGCTCTGCATCCATCTTCCATCCAGTCATTCATCCAGCCAGCCTTCTGTTAGGCACTAGTATTACAATAATGAGTAACACATAATCTCTGTCTTAAAGAAGCTCACAATCTGGTGAGCAGAGTAGACAGGTTAACAGAAATAATGGGGAAGTATGAGAAATACTATACAAGAAGTAAGCTGAGGACTCAGAAACAGCACAGAAGAAGACACCTAACACTGCCTTGGGCAGGGCAGATGGCTGTCACAACCACAAGAAAAAGTACTGTTATTGCTGCAAAGTCACTTATTATATCACTGAACTCTTAAAATACTGATCATGATGTGTTTGATATAGGTTTAGAACAATGCTCACAATATGTAGATATAACTTTCTCTTTTCATCTTTATTCATTCATCGGAGCTAAATAAATGTATTTATTCAACAATTAGGATATTAGTGAAATATAAAAGTATCATGAGTTGTGTCATCTTATTAGATATTCTTTCTTATTAGGGGATAAAATACATGTTATGGATTGAATTGTGCCTCCCAAAAATATGTGTTGTAATTCTAACCTCTATGCTTGTGGTTATAACCCCACTTGAGAGGGGGTTGTCTTTTTTGTTATGTTAATGAGACAGGATTAGTGTAGGGTGAGTCTTAAGTCAATCTCTTTTGAGATATAAAAGAGATTAAACAAGCCAGTGAAAGTAGCAGAGATGAGGAACGAGAGATGCCCAGCCATATGAAGACTGCTTAGAAGCAGAAGCTCAAAGAGACAAGGACTTTCCTGCAGGGCCATCAGAGTGAGAAAGACTTTCCCTAGAGCCAGCACCCTGAATTTGGACTTGTAGCCTCCTAAACTGTGACAAAATAAATTTTTGTTTGTTAAAAACCACACATTTGTGGTATTTCTGTTATAGCAGCACTAGATAACTAAGACAAAATTTTGTGACCAGGAGTGGGGTGCTGCTCTATCGAATACCTGCAATGTGGAAGTGCTCTTGAATTTGGGTAATGAGTGGAGCTTAAAGAGTTTTAGGGTGTCGTTTGATAGGGTCTCTATGAGTCAGAATCGACTCGATGGCACTGGGTTTAATAGTAAAAGCCTAGATTGCCTTGAAGAGACTGTTGGTAGAATTACAGACATCAAAGGCAATTCTGGTGAGAGCTCAGAAGGAAGTGAGGAGAGCTATAGAGGAATCTCTCTCATCTTAGAGAATACTTATGGCATAAGTAACAGAATGTTGCTAGAAATGTGGACATTAAATGTGCTTCTGGGGAGGCTTTAAAAGAAAATGATGAGCATGTGATTGGACAGTGGAGGAAGGGCAATGCTTTTTATACACTGGCAAAGAACTTGTCTGAATTATGTTAAAATGTTGGGTGTAAGGTAGAATTTGTAAGTGAAGAACATGGATATCTAGCTGAGAATATTTCTAAGCCGTGTGATTTCTTCTTTTCGCTTATAGTAAAATGAGCTGTGTAAAATAAAAACAAAACTTAAAGATTTGGAAAATTCTGTTCTATAAACTAAGGACACGCGTCCTATAATGTTCATCAAGGATGTGCCTGCACAAACTTTTGTTAAAGAAATTAAGCCTCTGACTAGTGGATCTAACAATCTGTCACAGCAGAAAATCCATCAGCTTAGACTGAAGGGGACAAAGAAAGAACGAAAGGAAAGAACACTGTCTGCCTCTTGGGATTCTACAGGCAGGAAACAGGTCAAAGGAGCTACATCTGTCGTCCTCCAAGAAAAGAAAAGGACCATCCCTGGAGCAGCTCAGAGATCAGCAGAACTGTCAGAAGGAGCACAGGAAGCAGAGCTGCCTTGGTCCCAAAGGGTGGGGCCACAGCCTCTGGGGTGTCAAGGAGGAGAGCCATGGCCCCCTAGGTTTTGAAGAGTCAGACCTTCACCAACTCAATTCCTGAGTGTGGGGCTGCCTTTTAGTTTGGCCAAGAGGATGAGACCACTGCCCGAAGATGAGGGGGCGGCGCAGCCATGCCCAAGGGACAGAAGAATGGGGACTACCAGGCCCCAGGAGGTGGGGTTGCAACTCAGATGGATTGGAGAATGGAGCCACCCAAAGCCAAAGGAGTAGAGTTGCTGTCCTTGTGGGAATGGAAGGCAGAGCTAAAGCCCAGGGCTGAAAGGCCTCCACCCAGAATCCAGAGGGCATAGCCAACACCCAGAGTCTGGAGGGCAGGGCCAGTGCCCAGATGGTCTCAGAAAACAGGATTATTTTCAAGCCTTAAGAGCTAATGCAAATTGTTCTGCTGGGTTTTGGACTTGCTTGGTGCCCATTTATACCTTCTTTCCCTCCAATTTATCCCGTTTGTAAGGGAAATGTCTACCTTGTGCCTCTTTATCCATTCTACTTTGGAAACAGATAACTTGTAGTTTAGATTTCACGGGTTCACAGATGAATTGGAATTTTGCCCAGGATGAAATACACCTAAAGTCTCACCCATATTTGATTTAGGTCCTTCAGAAGATAAGATTTTGGACTTGGAGTTAAGACTTTTAGAACGATATGATGATGATACAGGGTTGCTATGAGTCAGAATTGACTCAGTGGCAATGGGTTTATGATGGGGTGATGTGTTTTGCATGTTGCAATAACATGAATTTTTGTATGTTATAGACTGAATTGTGTCCCCAAAAAATATGTATTGTAAATTCTAACCTCTATGACTGTGGTTATAATCCCATTTGAGAGTGGGCTGTCTTTCTTATGTTAATGAGACCAGATTAGTGTAAGGTGTGTCTTAAATCAATCTCTTTTGAGATATGAAAAGATTAAACAGGCGAAAGAAGCAGAGGTAGGGGAAGAGAGATGCCAAGCCACATGAAGACTGCTCAGGAGCAGAAGCAATTAACCAATGGACGGGACCATGCTTTGAATGAAGGTCAGAGTCAGAACTGAAACAGAAGCTCAAAGAGACAAAGATCTTCCTCCAGAGCCGACAGAGAGAGAAAGTCTTCCTCTGGAGCTGGCACCCTGAATTCAGACTTCTAGCCTCCTAAACTGTGAGAAAATAAATTTCTATTTGTTAAAGCCACCCGTTTGTGGTATTTCTGTTATAGCAGTACTAGATAACTAAGACAATATATGTCAAACACTCTGTTTCAGTCTTCCTGGATCTTTTAAAACTTACAACCAAGGACAAGTTTCCACATCAGTAAGGCCACATACTTAATGACTGTCAACAGGGTCAAGAATGCTATGATCTTCCTGGGGTTTCCTTTCTCAACATCACTGACCTTGGAGATTTCTTCACATTAGTAGGTCAGCACATGATAAAGCTTGTGCCTGTTTTAAGACCAAATGCAGAATACTGGAGAATCAAGGATCAACACAAATATCAAGAACTCCTCAGCAGTAGCCTAGGAGAAATGCCACAGTAGGAAATAGGAAGGAATGAGGCAAAGTAACCTTATACACATACTTGAAGTTACTGCTTATAGGGCTGCATAAAAAGTAAGCATGGAATAGGATATAAATCAAGAGATTGTGACTCGTTGATAATATAAAAAGGGACGGGGGCTCATGTGGTGTTTTCCTTCCCCCGATCTGAAATGAATTTAGGATCTGATTTTTAACTTTATGGTCTTACAAAATTGGAACTCTAAGGGACATTAGAGATAATTTAGCCCAATACTAATTTGCAAATGAGAAAACTGAGGTCCAGAGAGGTGAACCAATGTCTGGGGCCATGCGTTGAGTGAAGGTCAGAGTGAGAAGGGAAACATCAGATGTCTTAACTCCCAGCCCATGACTCTTTCCATGATCTGCAGCCTGGTAACTAAACTCAAACGCAACCAAACCAAACCCACCGCCATCAAGTCGATTCAATTCCAACTCATAGCAACCCTGTCGAACTGCCCCATAAGGTTTCCAAGGCTGTAACTTTTAAGGAAGCCAACTGTCCATCTTTTTCCCGTGGAGTGGCTGGTGGGTTTGAACTCCTGGCCTTTCAGTTAGCAACTGAGTGCTTTAACCACTGCCCCACCAGGGTTCCCATTGGTAACTAAAGTATCCCTAAAATCCTTACTGCTACTGAGAACTCTCATTCCCACTGCTACTACGAAAGCAAACCCATCATTGGCTAACTCATACACTGGCTACAATCTTGGGCTACAGATTTGAATGTATAAGAAACATAAGTCTACTTTTATTATTATTATTGTCATGGTATTTTATTCCAGAGTCTCATTTCCTCCTTTACAAGATTGCATCACAGTTCTGGAGTGCTTAGTACCAAGACAATGGGGGAAGGGAGAAGAAGGTCATGCATTGGTGCCTTTGGCTCTTGGTCACTGTCATCTATCAACGTGGTATCCACAAAAATGTTATCATTCCATCTGATCTTCTCGTGTCAGTTCATGCAATTTACCACTATATCATCCTTGTCCCTGTCCCTGACTACAAGGGTAACCATTCTGTGCTGTTTTGTGTTGTTTCTTATATTACACTGAGGCGAGACAGAACACATCAGGGAACCTCTGAGGAGGCTGCTTCAGGACTATCTACCTAAACATCTGAAGAAAACAGTTTACTTTCCCTGGACCTACTCAGGAAATTGCAGGAGTGACAAGCAGTTTCTGCTTTCTAGGAGTTCTCAAACATATCTGGGGTTTCTGTAGGGATCTGCCATCCACCTACTCAGCTGGGGACTCAGGACTGGCCATAGGCATGTGAGTGAAGGCAGACCCCCAGTCACCTTCTCGGGGACAGAACAGGGTCCAGACTCTCTTTTTCCCCTTCCCAATCCTCTAGATCCTTTATTCATTCTCAGGGCAACAGGGGAAACAATTGGCTCTGACCTAGTATTGTTCATACTTGAGTTCTTCTTTTGAAATTCAAAAGCTAAGATTCAATTTCCCTCTTCGGCTGTATTCCTCTCCTCTGTGGCAATGAACGCTGAACTTCCAAAAGTGGGAGAAGGGTATGGAGCAATAGGAACACAGGGGAAGGAGCGATGAGTAATGACTCACAGTATTACTCTACCTCATCAAGGTCAAGATGCCAACATGGCCAAATGTACAACTTGAGTCCTCACATTGGCCAATTAGCACTGTTTGCTCCATTGCCACACCCTACACTCCCTGACATAGTTTTAAACATGCCAGGCCCAAAGCAGAAGCCAAGATAAGATACGGGAGAAAATTAGTACAAGCTATCTTCACTACCAGAGGCAGAACAAAACCTACTATTGGCATGTCAGGATTACTTTTTACTCTGAAGTTCACCACAAAATGAATGTACCCTCTCTGAGTTCTATCGTTCTTATCTGCACAATGTACATAACACTATCGACTTTGCAGTGCTCTTATAAAGATTGCAGATAGGCTATGTAAAGCCTCAGCAAGGTGCATGTGGCTAGTTGTAACACAATAAATAGTATCTATCATTTAAATCTTTCTCTTCCGTGTCATCAATAATATCTTTTTTTAATAATTGTGAAATTTCCACCTGAAATCCTTCTGGGTTTATCAGCTGGCATAGCATTAGTGACAAAGACACTGGGCCATAATTTTGGTCACAGGCCACATGAAGAAAGACGTGTTTGAGAAAAGCCTACATTTATAAGATTATCTAGAAAATGTGAACCATTGCTAACGAAAGCAGTTTAGCAAGGGTATGACTCAGGGCAAGCCCGTTCCCATTTCTAGAAAAACAAATTACTTTGTCTTACCAAGAATGAGTCTACAGCACAATTACTATGAGCTATAGCCCATTACACACATTGTACAAACCAGGGGTTTCCATAGCCCTTCCCCTGATCACCACGCTGAGTCTGCACTAACCCCTCACTCCACCCCACTAATACTCACCTGGGTGTTAAAAATGCAGGTCTCCAAACCCAATTCACAGAGATTTTGATGCAGAATTATTGCCATGTGGCCATTTAAGGCCTTAGTGGAGGAGGCAGAGTTTCCGAAAACATCTGCAGGCGTTGCACCTGAGAATGCTTCCAACCATGGAAGGACATTCCAAGTGAGAGCAGGTGCAGCCTTGTGGGGTTTCTCTTGCACATCTTGCTGGATGTGTCCCAGTCAGACTTGCTGTACAGCATTCATCTTGGTCAAAAACATCAAGCAAACCCCTGCCCATCCCTTTGCTTCATTTGGTTATCCCACTGATTTTCTTTTGACAAGGTGTGCTGCTTTCAGATAATTGCAAGGAGTAATCAAACTGACATAACTACCATACTTGCTCATTTTTCATAATCATAAGAACTAGAGGTGTTTTAACCAATAATCTTCTAAATCTATTATAGGTTTCCCTCATAGAACCCTTCGCAGGGTAAACAGTCTATGGTACCAATGTTTACATCCAGTTTCTTCCAGAACTCTTTACACAAACCTCACCATTTCCAATTGCCTAAATACCTAGAAACTCACATAAAGTTAGTCATGCCAGTACGAGTCCACTAATAACTGGGAACCCTGGAGCATACATGAGCAAATGGTTTCCATTTGATCTAATGGTGAAATAGGTCAATTATATTTTCTCTCCTTTTTTTTTTTTTTTTTTTTACAATAAAGTTCAAAGTCACACAACAAAAGCTGAATTAAGATCAATGGCTTAGCCAAACAACCACTCCAGAAGCAGCACCAGTGTAAAATAATAGCTAAAAGCCCTCACTTACATGGTGCTTACTCCACCAGGCTCTACTCTAAGTACTTTACTTACATGAACTCATTTAGTCCTTACAATGGCCCCATGAAGTCAATACCAGTATTAACCCCAGTGAGGAAACTGAGGCACTGTGTTGGTTAAGATTGTGTGTCAACTTGGCTGGGCTATGATTCTCAGTGATTTGGCAGCTATGATGTAGTTTGGCAGTCGTAAAATGATGTAATCAATTCCATGATGAGATCTGATACGGTGTGATCACCTCCATGGTG
The DNA here is from genome assembly GCF_024166365.1 of Elephas maximus indicus. Lineage (NCBI taxonomy): Eukaryota > Metazoa > Chordata > Mammalia > Proboscidea > Elephantidae > Elephas > Elephas maximus. The sequence continues at coordinate 17,703,548 of NC_064830.1, forward strand.
GGATCTGCTGTGAGTAGCCAATCAGTGGAAAGGGAATTTCCTTGGGGGTGTGGCCTGCATCCAATATAGGTGGACTTTCTGGTGTGGCTTTCTGGCTTTTGCTTATTCCAGGTCCTGCAGCTGGCTCTTGTTCATCTGACCTGCAGTTCTTTGGGCTTGAGCTAGCAGCTTGCCTGCCAATCCTGGGATTCGTCAGCCTCCATAGTTTGGATCTTGGATTTGCCAGCCCCTGCAGCTACATGAGTCGGAAGGAGCCTCCAGCCTCTACAACTGCATGAGCCATTTCCTTGATCTCTCTCTGTCTCTCTCTCTCTATGCCACTATCCCACCATATGTATATACAGAAACTCTGGTGGGGTAGTGGTTAAGAGCTATGGCTGCTGACAAAAGGTCAGAAGCGCAAATCCACCAGGCACCTCTTGGAAACTCTATGGGACAGTTCTACTCTGTCCTATAGGGTTGCTGTGAGTCGGAATCAACGGCAGTGGGTTTGGTTTTTTGTTGTTTTTTTTTTTAAGTCCCATGAAGTAAATAAGACATGATGCCCAGCCTTGACCTGCCCAAGTATCATAACATATCATCATACTGAGCATTCAAGGCTACAGTGGAAGAAAGGAGGTCACTTCCTTTAATGGAGAGCAGGAAGAGTGAATAACCATTTCCCCAGTAAAGGTACCCAGGAGCACAGTACCACCTTACAGAAGTTTCTCTAGATGTATCCTGCTGTGTCCAGGCATTCTGTCAACAGAGGCCATGCCATAGTCAGGCCAAAGCACACGACAAAAAGAGGCCACTACTGGATTCTGGGCATGGCTTCCTCTCGTCTTGCCTCCAACACATTCAAAAGCCATAAGCCATTACTTTAGAAAGTGGAACATGGATGTATTTCCCCCTCAGTGAATCCATTTTCACACAGAGACAAGGGGAAAGAAATCATGCTGAAGAGAAATCACAGCCCTGTTCTCCAACTCTAGTTTGGAGAACACAGAAACAGCAAGTTACCACAATGGAAAATGAGACAGTACAGTCCAAGATAAGAGTAGGTGTGCCCATTAAAAAGCAAAGCAGTAGACAAGGTGATTTCATAAACCCTGGGGGAATTTCCCCAAATCCAATCATCAGCAACCAACTTAACATTTTCACTTAATGTCAAAGAATATGTCTTCATGATTTACTTGTAAGAAACCTTTTAACAGAAAAACAGTTTTTTTCACCTTGACCCAGATACAAAATATAGCTTAACTGACATCTCTTAACATTGGCCACAGTGATGATTGCTTACTCACAACAACGTGCTCAGATCTAGCGGTCAGAGGGCAACTGACTAACAGGTGTTTAGGCAATAGCGCCTGTTTGCTGAGAGAAATTTAGGATATTTTTTCCTGAGTTCTTTAAATCTAGGCCAGATTCTCACTGACTGGTGGCCCTGTACAATGGCGTGCCTTACCTTACCCTTTGCCATCAAGCCTGGCAAACAGCTCATGGTGACGCCACGGGTTTCAGAGTACAACAGTGTCCATAGTGTTTTCAATGACTGCTTTTTCAGAAGTAGATCACCAGGCCTTTCTTCTGAGGCACCTCTGGGTGGACTTGAACCTCCAGCCTTTGGGTTAGCAGCCTTAACCACTTGCACCACCCAGGGACTCTTGTACAATGGCATAGGGACGGAATGACGTCTCAGAGGTCACTGTAGGCCTAAGACACCCCTCCCCATATCACTAATTCGGCTCTGGGTCTCCCCAGGAAAGGACAGTAAAGTGTGAGGATGTCCTCTTCCCGAGGGATTCAATGAGCCCGTTCCACCTCTTCTTAGTTGAGCACAGATCTAGATGAATAGAAGGCACTGAAAGAATAGGCCTTCTTAGAGCACAGCACATGACCTGCAGAAAGAATATGGTTCAAAGATTTCCAGGCAGGAAATGTCATAGAAGGAAGTATCTTGACGAAGGCAACAAAGAAAGTGAGAACCCTCTGGTGTGTCTGAAAACTAAACTGTCATGCCCTCACCCCCACAAAAGCCCTTCAACGGCACCCAAATACAGGCTGGTTTGCAGAACTAAAGCAACGTGCCAGTCATCTTCTCCACGCCTTCCCCCACCACCACCATCACCAAGATCTTCATCCTCACAGCAAAAACAGAAGGTGGAGGAGACCGCAAATGAAGCTGGGCGTTGTTTTTAAAGTAGCAGATCCCTTAGATTCCGGGGTCTTCCGAAGCAGACAGGCTGTGGCAGGGAAGGGGCCGTCTGCTTCTCTGAGGAAGTCTCAAACTAGCGGCTTACAAACTGGGCTGAGAGTGCGTCTTACCCAAGGCTCCTTCCTTGGACGCAACTTTTTTCATTGGGCCATTCTATTGCTCATTTTGGTGGCCTAATCTTTAGATCTTCAGGTGCGCCTGACCCAAGCCATGGTATTTTCAATCACATCATATGCATGTGAAAGCTGGACAATGAATAAGGAAGACCGAAGAAGAATTGACGCCTTTGAATTGTGGTGTTGGTGAACACTCAATATACCATGGACTGCCAAAAGAAATAACAAATCTGTCTTGGAAGAAGTACAACCAGAATGCTCCTTAGAAGGGAGGATGGCGAGACTGCGTCTTACATACTTTGGACATGTCGTCAGGAGGGATCAGTCTTTGGAGAAGGACATCATGCTTGGCAGAGTACAGGGTCAGCGGAAAAGAGGTAGATTGACACAGTGGCTGCAACAATGAGCTCAAGCATAACAACGATTGTGAGGATGGCTCAGGACTAGGCAGTGTTTCATTCCGTTGTGCACAGGGTCCCTATGAGTCGGAACCGACTAGACGGCACCTAACAACAACAACGGTCTTTAGATGAGCAATAGACAAGTTGATTGTTGGGCCCACGGTGCGACAGGGGTGCTTAAAAAGTTGTACTGAAGGAAGTTCTTCGCGGACTTCTTCAGAGCCGGTCTAGAACAATCCATAGAGCATACCCTCGCGACTGCAGCCATGTGGTGCCCGCAGTTGGCACCCGAGCACCTGGAGAGGGAGGTAGGATGCCCGGGCCATGCCCCAGGCGCACCTTCGTCGCCTACAGGGTTGGGGTACTCCAAGTCACTGTTCTCCTAAACTCTGGCTCTGGCTCTGACTCCTCCAGAGGGGAAACTGATCCCCCGCGGCCGACGAAGTTTCCAAGAACTCAATTCCTCGAGGGCCGCGAATGGGGGCTCAAGGCTGAAAGTATTCTTAGACTTGGGTCACCTGTGTCAACAAAGGCACTGGCAGGGCGCGGCCCCCGCACCTGCCGGGTTGCCTGGAACGTCGCCCGCTCCCGCTCGCAGAGGCTGCGCTCACCTGCCCGGAGCGGCCGTCTGGGCGCAGACCTGCGTCCTCCGCGCACGAGCCGCTAGGGAGCTGCTCTGGGGCTGAGGGCCGAGCGCCGCGGGGACGGACGCCGCAGGGGCGGCGGGCGGCGATAGGGGCGACGGTGCCTCCTCCCGGCTGCACTCACGTCCTGGGGCCACTAAGGCACCTGTGAGGCAGCTGAGCTTCCTCCCCTTTCTCTGCTTGTCCCCCATTCTCTCCAAAACGCCGCCACCCCCTACCTGCCAGCCGGTTTCTTGCCTACACCCAGCTTGCCTCCCTTGGATCCTTTACCCCGGTTCCAGAGGGCTCCGTTTCCCACCCCGATTCCCGAGACAGGGAAGGAGGTTGGGAAAAGTCAGAATGGGGTGCTGTGCCCACCGTCCAGGAGGTCTGTGCTGCAGCAAAATGTCTCAAACATTTTTTTCTTTACACACTTTAATATGTACATATATCTGTAATTAATATACTGATTACTTATATTTAATATGTTCATATATCTGATCATGTACTATAGATATATGTACATTAAGGTATATGTACATACCGTATTTTACACAAATAAAGCGCGCCTTGTATGTTCGTTTGCCAAAGGCCTCTCCCTCACCCTCACCCCTCCCCCGCCCCAGGTATTTTCCTAAACTGCTGTGCTAATTTTTTTCTACAGCAACAGGTAAACAAAACTGACATAGCGGTGCTTAACAAGGTATCTGAGGGCAAGGTGGTTGGCAAACTTGTGTAAAAATACTGAGGATTGTGCAAAAATTACATATTATAGATATGTGCACAGATGCACAAATATCTGATATTTATTACAGATATATGCAGTGTGTGTGTGTGTGTCTGCCTGTCTGTCTAGTTTGAAATTCCACAGATGTCTCATGCGTCTGTCCTGAGAAGTAAAAAGTCAGTCCTTTCAGAAAGAAAAAAAAAAAACAACCCACTGCCTTCCAGTCGATTCCCACTCATAGCAGTCGATTCCAACTGATAGTGACCCTATAGGACAGAGCAGAACTGCCCCCAAAGAGTTTCCAAGGAGCCCCTGGCAGATTTGAACTGCTAACCTCTTGGTTAGCAGCCCTAGTACTTAATCACTATCCCACCAGGGTTGCCCTTCAGAAAGAAGGATTGAGAAATAAGTAGGGTCTTATTTTTTACTTTTTTATTTATTATGTATGCAAAGGTATTAAATAAGTAACAAAGGAAGCATAGTCATACCTCCCAACGCCCAGGTTTCAATAGCCTTTCCCCCCAAGGTGGGTAACTCCATAAAGTGAAATAGAAGGTAAAAGCCAGAGTCCAGGAGAGGAGAAAAGGAGAGGAGGACTGCAAACAGAATCTTCCCACTGAACAGCCCCCTTCCTCAGCTGGAGGTGTGCATAAACAGGAAACAGTGATAGCATTCTTGAAAGGTTAGATAAGAAAGCAGGTGCAGCCCTACCTGTTATTTATCTTCTTGGCTTTTCCTTGCTGGACATATTTATCCTTTATTATCTACTGTACTATATTTGGAAACCCTGGTGTCATAGTGGTTAAGAGCTACGGCTACTAGCCAAAAGGTTGGCAGTTCAAATCCACCAGGCACTCCTTGGAAACCCTATGGGGCAGCTCTACTCTGTCCTACAGGGTGGCTATGAGTGGGAATTGACTGGACTGCAACAGGTTTGGTTTTTTTGGTTTCGTACTATATTTAGGGAAACTCTGGTGGTGTAGTGGTTAAGTGCTACAGCTGCTAACCAAAGGGCCAGCAGTTCCAATCTGCCAGGCGCTCCTTGGAAACTCTATGGGGCAGTTCTATTCTGTCCTGTAGGGTTGCTATGAGTCGGAATCAACTCGAGGGCACTGGGTTTTTGGTTTTGTACTATATTTAGGATCCCATTGGATTCCCAGCCCTTCTCTGTTAGTCCCCCCCAAAACACACACATTGTTACCTTGTTGATATAAACAAGCAGTTTTAATTCTACTTAAGACCTGGGAGTGATTGTCACCCCTACTCCGATTCCACAGTCTGTCCTTTCTTAACAAGTAAACTGAAGTCAATTATCCAGATGTTAAATAACATTGAATAATAATTTTGTAATTAGCATAAAAATTAAGTGCTTAGTTATACTACAGGAAAATTACCCTGTATTTTCTGCCTGGCCTTTATATCATTTCTTTAAACTCCCAGAGCCCAGTCCCACTGTTGCAATGTTTACTTTCCTATTGAGTTTTAGTGTATTACCTGAAAAATCCTAATTTCCTGCTGAGAGAATAAATGCATTTCAAGTGTGACATGCAAGCAAGTTGATGGGAGTAGAGAGGAGGTTTGAATAATTTACTCCAGGGAGAAGCTGGGTGGTTAGTGTTATGGGGTCATGCTGCAAAATGATTTGCCATTTATTTGCCTGCCCCTCTTGTTTCACAGTTTCTTTTTGAGGTTATTACATATTTTATACTGAAATGAGGATTATTACCTTGCTCACACCATTATAAAACACACAGTAATATGGAGGAAAGACTGAATCTGTAATGCTCACATTCACTCAAGGACCCAGCCAGACGCAGGCAGATTGCAGCCCAGGTCCTACATCCTGCAATAGCCCGTCAGCCCCTAGTCAGGTGCCAGTCTGTGACCAAATCTGCTTCTGTTAGTCGGCATATTATGGAACTCCTCCTTTGAAATGGTGTTAGGATTTGAACTCAGACCTCCAGGCCCTAAATGTTTGGGCAGTAAATCCCGCCTACCTCACCTGAGCCACAGCTGTTAAGAACACTGATCTGACCAGATAGAACTGTAAACAATGACTTGCATAATAGTTGGCTCACTGGCATAAACCACATCAGCCCTGACTGCAATTTCCAAAAGCCAGTCGGAACCCAACTATAATTGCACTGGTTCCTTCCAAAGATCATCTCCTCCTCACTCTGATCATGCATGTTTCTTTCCACTACTCTCTGTACACACAACATAAGCACTGACACAGCAAATTCATTCACGTGTCCTTCTCAATTACTGATTCCCAAAGCAATCAGAAAATAGAGAGTAAGAACTTTGGGACCACTTCATGATCTCATATGCTCCCTAAAACACTACTTACTTTTATGAAATAAGCCTGGTTAGTCAGTAACCCAGGCCCTAGTGCAACGTGTCACTCATGGTAGGTGCTCAGTAAACATTTATTGTTGGGCCCCCAAGTGCCCGAAGAGCCTCTGATATGATTCTCCCTCCCACTTCTTCAATTTGAGCGTCTCCAAGAGCTAATATGTTGGTTTTAGTTCTCGATTCTCTTCTGCCACTAGACCCTTCCTTGTCAGTAACCAGCCCTAACCTATGAGACACTAGCCAATGACCAATATAAATTAGCCTTCAGGTAGATTCCAAAAGGATATAACCTCTCTTTCTCTGAAGCCAGCAAACACATACAGCATCAAGAGTCACCTTCCCAAGGACCTGGACTGTTTTCGCCCTAATCTCCTCTAAAGTCTGCAGTGGCTCTTCCTTGCTGCTCAAATTAAATAGAAATGTTGACCCCAGTGCTGAGAAGGTATTTCTTGAGTGAATGAATAAATAAATAAAAGAATAAACAAGGCTATTGCCAACTGTCCCATTTCCTAACTCTCCTTTTCTCCCTGTGCTCCTAGGTCAGGGGTCCTGAGACTTAAAAAGACTTCATGGATCCTGAACAAGAAAGGAAAAAAAAAGGAGCCATACAATTTTCTAACTTTTTATTTTGTCAAGGTAAGCTATTTTGGAAGGACTACTCTCACCGCCATTTCATAAAAGAAAAGGCTACTCTAAGGAATAAAAGAAAACCCTTTCAACTGAATAAATTTAACAAGAAAACTCTATTGTAATTTTTCTTATTTCATAGAGACCTTTGAAAACTTCATCAAGAATTGAAGCTGGCCCCGGCAGTACCATTGGGGAAACGTCTTTGTGGTGCTCTCTGCCACCAGCTACAAATCTCATTCTGTCATTTCCAACGTCATTCCACTCCGCTTCCAGAGGCAGAAACAGCCCCCTCCTTTCTTCCAAGCCATCCACCTCTCCTCTCTTCCTTTAAACCTTGCAAAAAGCCCCCAGTCTCTGGGAAACAGTCTAGACCCATCCTCCTGGAACAGTCCTGTCACCCCGACATTTGGGATAGAGACTACATCTGCTTCTTGGGAGCACCCAAACCCAACCATGTCTGTTTCTGAAGCAGGAGGCAAAGCACTTGTTTCTCGTCTCATTTTTCCCCACGTTCCTCAGCATTCAGGCCAATGCCTGTTCATATTACTAACGAATTCTCCTTCATAGCCGACTTCTGCCCACTGAAAGTAAAGAAAATGAGCTCCTACTCCTGAAGATTTCTTTAACTAAAAAAGAACTAGAACCTTGAAATCTAGTCACTGTCCAAATGAGATTCCTGACAACTGATGTAATAGGCCAATTTATTTTAGAGTCTAAATAAATATCGAGTCACTTTTGGCCCCACTGAAGATTACCTAGCATGACGTCGGAGTGCCCAACACAAACAACACTACAGAGACGTTCTGTCTTTCAGACACGAAGAAGGCTATGTTTTGAATTATTTGTTTCCCTGGCCTAAAATGCCCTCTGCCCCTCCTCCAAATCCTGACCATCGTTCAAGAACTTAATTCAAGTCCCACTTTCTCTACCCAGTTGTTCTTGCCTACTCCAGCTCGCTAGCATCTCTTCCGCCTCTGAAGCCAACATCACTTCTAGTCCTTCAAACTAGCATTTAATTATAAGCCTGTCTTGTCTTGTTCACCATGGCTTCAAGTGGGCTATTCTGGTCTCCCTAAATGGATTGTAGTGGGCAGGGCCAATGTCTTCATGTCTTTTCTTTTTCTGGGCTCTTCCCAAGAGGACCAGGTGTAGCATTTCAGCACCAGAAGAAGCTGAAATGCCTTCACTAACTGGTTGCTTACATCTTTCCATCTCTTTTCTCTAATGCAGCCCACTTGTTGCCAAAAACAGGCATCTACAGGAGACATGACTGGGTAAGACTACTGTCGGTCAGTAGCTGGGGAAGAGATTTCACTCTGACCTCATTAAAACAACATTCTGGCAAACTGTAGCACCTTCTTAGAAGATTCTAGCTGGGAAGTTCAAGGAAAAAAAATGAGTGAGCAATCATGATTGTATTGTTGTTGTGTGTCCCTCAGTCAATTCTGACTTATACCACCCTATAGGACAACCTAAAACTGCCCCATAGGGTTTCGTAGGCTGTAATCTTTACAGAAGGAGCCCTGGTGGTGCAATGGTTAAAGCACTTGGCTGCTAAAGATAAAAGTCAGTGGTTTGAACCCACCAGCTCTCCAGGGGTGAAAAATGTGGCAATCTGCTTCCATAAAGATTTATAGCCTTGGAAACTCTATGGGGCAGTTCTACTCCATCCTGTGGGGTCACTATGAGTCAGATCCAACTTGATGGCAATAGGTTTGGCTTTTTTGGTTTAATTTTTATAGAAGCAGATCGCCAGATCTTTTCTCCCTCAGACAGTCTGGTGGGTTCAGACTACCGACCATTCAGTTAGCAGCCAAGCACTTAACCATTGCTTCACCGGGGATCCACTGCATTGTATTACCTACCCAAACAATTATAATAAGATATGGAACAAGAAAAATACTGTAAAAGAAATATAAAATGCTCATGGGGATCAGAAGAAAAAGATAATTTTCAGCAGGAGTAACCAGGGAAGTATTCACAGAGATGGAAGGCCATCTAGGGGGGCAGTAGCAGAAGGCACACAAATTGTGGACTCAATCAAACCTGGATTCAAGTTCTAGCTCTGGCATTGACTAATTGTATGACCTTAGGCACCGTAGTGCTTTGCTACTCAAAGTATGATCTGGGGACCAGCAGCATGGGCATCACCCGGGAGCTTGTTAGAAATGCAGAATCTCAGGTTCTACCCCAGGCCTGCTGGGTGAGAATCGGCATTTTAGCAAGGTTCCCTGTATTTTAACAAGATCACATGCACATTAATGTTTGAGAAACCTGCTGTAGGAGATGATTGATGTTGCTGCTCCCCAGCATCCACTACGTCTTATAGCAAATAATACATCCATTTCCATTTGGAGGACTCGGGGATATTTGCTCTCTTGGATCATAGTGACTGGTTTAAGGATGGGTGTATGGTCAATTAGACAAAGCCAAGGCTGATGCTTGAACACTGAGGAAACTCAACTTGCTCTTTCCCTCAAGACGGGAAGGTGAGTAGATGTTGGATTGCCACTATTACATACCATCATATGACTTCTTGGGACCTGAAAATGGACCCAAAACCCCAAATGCCAAGAAAATAGAGCAGAGAAATGAAGAGATAGAGACCCCGTAGGAAGATATTCTTTGAGCCTGAGCTGTGTCTAAAGAACTGTTCAGTTACATGACTCAATAAATTCCCTATTTGCTTAAGTCAATTTGGGGTTGGTTTTCTGACACTTGAGAATTAACTGAGAGACCATGCCTAAAGCACTGGGTATTCCACTTGGCACACAGTAGATGCTGAATATGGAGAGCTGCTCTTGCTGAAGCTGTGGCCGTGGTTGTGGTTCCTTCAGGGATTGTTATGGCAGCTGGCCTGGGCCTTGAAGTCTGTGTAGACGCTCAACAGCTCCGATTTAAAAATGGATGAAGAAGGGAAAGCTCAAGGCCAGTTTTATTCATTGTTGACCACCCTACACAAAATGGAGTTTTAAAGGGTAAAACCAAAAAACCAGTTGCCATCGAGTTAATTCCAACTCATAGACAACCCCATGTGTTTCAGAGTTGAACTACACTCCATAAGGTTTTCAGTGGCTGTGGCCTTCTGGAAGTAGATCTCCACGTGTCTCTGAGTGGAACTGAACTCTCAACCTTTTGGTTAGTAGCCAAGCACTTAACTGTTTGCACCACCCAGGAATAGTAGAGAATAAAATATTGGGGAACAAAAATTGGCTTATCAAGCATAAGACCAACAGATCTGTTTTCCCCTCCCTGATGTTTCTTCCCAAGAAGCTCTTCTCACTGTTCCCCAAAGACAGAAAATGCTATCTGATTGGTAAATTTAAGAAGCACAAATGAACAAACTTAGTTCTGCTCTGCCCTTCTTTTCTTCTCTGGAGCAAGCCTGTTTGTGAAGAACATGAATCCTCTTCTACTGCTCTGGTTTTTAGTCACACCAGCGTCAGCACCCCCATATGAGCACACCTGCCCCAGGCTAGTTCTGCCAAGACTTCTGACCAACTTGGCCTAAATCTGAGGTCAGTATAGCAGGCCACTTAGCTAACATATCAAACGCCATTTCCTTCAACATGGTCTCTGTCAGGAATAAAGACGCCTCCATCTTTGTTCACTGGGACATGTTCAGAAAAGCCAGGCAGGAAAGAGAGGTGCTGTTTTTGGAGATCCCACGAAAGCTGTGGTACTCAGTATAGATTGGAGAGGGTGAGATGCAAATAGGGGAACAGCTCTGAAGCCACTGCAAAGGACTAGGCCTCTGCTTGCAACATAGCGAGTGTAGAAAAGGAATGAACGGGACAGAGGTGAGAGAAGGTGAAAAGGAAAAATCCGTAGGAACAGGTACTTTACAAAATACAGGCTGGGTACGGAGGGGTGTGATAAAGGGAGGAATCAAGGGTGAATTCAGTTTTAGGGCCAACAGGGCATCCTGTGGAAAAACCCAGTGGGGATTAGAAATGTGGGACTGATGGTCAGGAGAGAGGGAAAAATCTTACTGGATAGAAATAAAAACCCAAACATATAGCTGTGGATGAAATGCAAAGGGAGAAAACGTAGAGCAAAAAGAGAAGTCAGTTAAGGACGCAACCAAATAGAACATCCATCCACATGTAGGAGGGGAAAGGAGAAAGAAGAATAGGCAAGAAGAGCAAGTTAACAGTCAGAGAAGTCAGAGTCCCGGGAGAAATATGGAAGCCAAGGGAAGGTAGGATTTCAAGAAGAAAGAGACTCTCAAAAGCGTTAGAAATAAATAAACTACAGGAGCTGAAGGAGGCCAGCCAGAAGAACCAGGCTGAGCCCTGAGAGCAGCTCAGAAGTCAGGCCGCAGGGCCCAGAGCACTGAGCAGTCCCTTAGGGAATTCCTTCTTCTGATCAGAAACCCTGTTATGAGGGACAGAGAGTGTGGAGGAAAGGCAGAGTCAGCTGAAGCCTTGACAGGCAGCGGAGTTACCAGTTTGGATGTGGAGCAAAAATATCCAAGAAAATCCAGATCAAAGCCTTGGTGAAATAGCACAGATCTCTGTAACTGTATTAATGAGTCAGAATCAACTTGACAGCAACAAGTTTGGTTTTTTGTTTGTTTGTTTATTTGTTTTTGGTATCTGACCAGGAAATAGTAAATATCAAAAACCAAACCAGTCGCCCTCAAGCTGAATCTGACTCATGGCAACCCCATGTGTGTCAGAGTAAAACTGTGCTCTGTAGGGTTTTCAGTGACTGATTTTTCCAGAAGTAGATCACCAGGTCTTTCTTCCAAGGTCTTCTGGGTGGACTCGAACCACCAATCTTTTAGTTAACAGCAGAGCACATTAACTGTTTGCAGCAAGGGACTCCAACCAGGAAACAGTAGCTCTGTCTAAATAACAAGCATATTCATGCCCTTGTCTGCTATTGAATTCCTGCTACTTAGCTAGACACTGTTTCTGATGACTTAGGCTGAGATGAAGTCCCAGAGAGATGACTCTTTTCTCAACGTCATGCCACTTTAAGCACCTAGTCGGGGGAAGAAAAGAAAAAGAAAGCTGCATAAAAAGATCCACAGAGACTTTAAAAAAAAAAAAAAATTTCCCTTCTAATAAGCTGCATTCAAATCACCTACTTAGGAAAGAAATTAATGTTAACTGTTAAGGTCAAAGAATGAACTAAAGACATGGCTCTGAATTTTTAACTTCAATTTTTCATTCTGTTCCACATTAGGGTTTCTTTGTGGATTGTAGATGTAGATTCTACCATTTAAAACACTCACGCAAATTTTTATTGGCCCTGAGGCCTGGAGAGGAGTCTGTGGTGATGTACACAGTCAAGCATCTGACCACTGGATTGGATTGTGTCCTCCCAAAACGTGTGTCAACTTGAGTAGGTCATGATTCCCAGTATTGTGTTGTTGTCCACCATTTTGTGATCTGATGTGATTATCCTGTGTTGTAAATCCTAACCTCCATGATGTTAATGGAGCCCTGGTGGCACAGTGGTTAAGAGTTACAGCGAGCTATGGGTGCAAACCAAAATGTTGGCAGTTTGAATCCATGAGCCACTTCTTGGAAACCCTATGGAGCAATTCTACTCTGTCCTATACAGTTGCTATGAGTCGGAATCAACTCTATGGCAATGGGTTATGATGTTAATGAGGCCAGATTATAGGCAGTTATGTTAATGAGGCAGGACTCAATCTACAGGATTAGTTTGTAAATTGAGTCAATCTCTTTTGAGATATAAAAGAGCAGAGAGGAGGGGGGCCTCATACCACCAAGAAAGAAGAGTCAGGAGCAAGCACATCCTTTGTACCTGGGGTCCTTATGCTGAGAAGCTCCTAGGCAGCTGACAAAATCCAACATGCTTTCCTGATAAAAACTGTCAGCAAAATAAGAATAGAAGGAAATTCCTCAACATGAGTAAGACCATATATACAAAACCAACAGCCAACATTATTCTAAATGGAGAGAGATTGAAAGAATTCTTCTTGTGAACAGGAATGAGACAAGGATGCCCATTATCACCAGTCTTATTCAATATTATACTAGAAGTCCTAGCCAGAGCAATAAGACAAGAAAGTGAAATAAAGGGCATCCAAATCAGTAAGGAAGAAGTAAAACTATCCCTATTCACAGATGACATGATCCTATACACAGAAAATCCCATAGATTCCACAGGAAAGTTACTGGAACTAATAGAAGGATTCAACAAAGTGGCAGGGGTACAAGATCAACATACAAAAATCAGCTGGATTCCTCTACACAAGCAAAGAGAACTCTGAAAAGAAAATCAAGAAAACAATACCATTTACAATAGCCTTCAAAAGGATAAAATACCTTGGAATGTAACCAGGGATGTAAAAGACTTATGCAATAGAAAAATACAAAAAAAAACTACTGCAAGAAACCAAAAGAGACCTACATAAATGGAAAAGCAGACCATGTTCATGGGTTGGAAGAGTTAACATTGTGAAAATGTCAACACTACACCAAGTGATCTATAGATACAATGCAGTTCCCATCCAAATCCCAATGACATTCTTTAAAAAAAATGGAAAAATTAATTTCCAATTTTATATGGAAAGGAAAGAGGCCCTGAACAGCTAAAGCGTTACAGAAGAAGAAGAAAAAAATAGGAGTCCTCACACTTTCAGACCTCAGAAGTAATGGTACAGCCACGGTAATCAAAACAACCTGATACTGGTACAACAACAGACACATAAACCAATGGAACAGAATTAAAAACCCAGAAGTAAATCCATCCAGGTATTGACAGGTTATTTTCAACTAAGGGTTGAAGTCCATTAAATGGGGCAGAGATAGTCTCTTTAACAAATGTTGGTGGCAAAGCTGATATCCATTTGCAGAAAAACAAAGCAGGATCCATACCTCACACTATACGCAAAAACTAACATAAAATGGATCAAAGACCTAAATGTTAAACCGAAAACTCTAAAGTTCCTGAAAGATAACATAGGGACAAAACTAGAGGTCCTAACTTATGGCATAAATACACTATCAAACATGACTAAAAATGCCAAACAACAGAAGATAAACTAGATAACTGGGATCTCCTAAAAATTAAATACTTATGCTGATCAAAAGACTTTACCGAAAGGGAAAAAAAAGAACCTACAGACTGGGAAAAAGTCTGACAAGGGTCTAATCTCTAAAATATATAGAAAACTTCAACTCCTCAACAACAAAAATACAAACAATCCAATTAACACATGAGCAAAGGATATGAACAGACACTTCACCAAAGAAGACATTCAGGCAGCCAACAAACACATGAAGAGATGCTCCCAGTCATTTGCCATTACAGAGCTGCAAATCAAAACTACAGTGAAATACCATCTCACCCATGCAAAAATGACACTGATCAAAAACAGAAAAAACAATGCTGGCGAGGTTGTGGAGAGATTGGAACACTTTTATACTATGGCAGGATTGTAAAATGGTACAACCTCTGTGGAGAACGGTATGGGCCTTTCTTAAAAAGCTAGAAATAGAAATATCATATGATCCAGCAATCCCACTCCTAGGTATATATCCTAGAGAAATAAGAGAAATTGAGATATAAAAGAGCAGAGAGGAGGGGGGCCTCATACCACCAAGAAAGAAGAGTCAGGAGCAAGCACATCCTTCACAATAATGTTTATTATGTTCACAATAATGATACAAATAGACATATTATTACCCATGTTCATTGCGGCATTATTCACAATAGCAAAAAGATAGAAACAACCTAAGTGTCCATCAGTGGATGAATGGATAAACAAAATGTGGTACATACGTACAATGGAATACTACACAACAATAAAGAATGATGAGTTCATGAAACATCTTATAACGTAGATGTATCTGGAGGACATTATGCTGAGTGAAATAAGTCAATCACGAAAGGACAAATACTACATAATACCACTCTTATAAAAAGTCAATAGGTTTATATACAGAAAGCAATGTTCTTCAATGGTTACCAGGGATGGGAGGGGGAGGGAGAATCACTTACTAGATAGTAGACATGTGTTAATTCTGATGAAGGGAGAGGCAATACACAGTGTGGGGGAAGACAGCATAATGTGACCAAGGTAAATGAAGACACTGACAGGTATGCAAGAATAAAGGGCCACCGTAAAAAAAATTTTTTTTTTTTTTACAGTAAATGGTCGCTATGAGTCAGAATTGACTCGATGGCATTGGGGTTTTTTTCACAGTAAATGCTATAATATATACAATTCTGTAACAACCAAAAATTTGTGAGTGGTTACATAGGTAGGTATATATGCTATGTAGGTGTGGGAGGATGTATAGGAGTACATGGGTGTACGTATATAGGTATAGTAGTGGGCATTTGTATATATGTACTTGTATATGCTGCATATATATTCATATATATAATAGAACACAGTTATGGAAACTTCCTAGACATATCCAAACACCTCATGGGGCTGAGTTACTGGGTTTGAAGGCTCAGGACAAGTCTCAGGGGACATCTAGGTCAACTGGCATAACATAATTCTTAAAAATAATGTTCTACATCCTAGTTTTGGTGAGATGCATCTGGAGTCTTTAAAAACTTGTGAGTGGCCATCTCAGATACAACTATTGGTCTCCTCCCATTGAGCATAGGCGTGTGAAGAAAACCAAAGACTCAAGGAAATAATTAGTCCATAGGACTACTGGCCCACACAAACCACAACCTCCTCTAACCTGAGACCAGAAGAACTAGATGGTGCCCAGCTACCACCACACACTGCTCTGACCAGGGATACAATAGAAGTTCCCAGTTAGAACAGGATAAAAATGTAGAACAAAACTCCAATTCATAAAGACCAGAATTACTGGATTGATAGAGACTGGAGGAACTCCTGAGACTATCGCCCGAAGACACCGTTTTAACCTGGAACTGAAGCCACTCCTGGAAGCCACCTTTCAGCCAAATAATAGATTGGCCTATAAAATAAATGATAACTCCTGTGAGGAATGTGCTTCTTAGAACAATCAACTGTAGGAGACCAAATGGGCAACATGTACCCAAAAGCGAAGATGATAAGGCAAAGAAGGGCAGGGAAACTGGATGGGTGGAAATGGGGAAAACAGGGTCAAAATGGAGAGAGTGCTGACACATTGAGGGGGTATTAGCCAATGTCATGGAACAATTTGTGCATGAATTTTCAAATGGGAAGCTAATTTGTGGTGTAAACTTTCACCTAAAACGCAATAAAATGTTTTTAAAAAAATCATAATTTCTATTTTTTTGCATGTCACCCTCTCTGCTGTAAGAATGAAGGATAGGAAAGGATTTGTGGAATTCTTAAAGCTTTTGCAGTGCTGAGATTATTTTCAACGACTCTGCAAGGCCAATTTAAAGAACTATTTTCCTTATAGCATTCCAAGAGGAAATACGTGTTCCACCAATGTAATTTTTCTAATATGCTTGGGCTGAACAATGTAATTTTTCTAATATGCTTGGGCTGAACACTTAGACATTCTTATTTCAATTCAGAATGAATCTTATTGTTCAGCACTACAGACATTATGGAAAAAGGACTCAACTTTCAGTGAACTGAAAAGAAGAAGCCCATAGTGCATCCATGTTGCCTTATTATCCAGTTCACACACTATTATTACAATGTGCTCAATAAATATACATTAAACTTTTTACTAGTCTTAATTACTCTGATGAAAGCAAATTTATGCATGAAGTCCATTTTATGAAAATATTACCACACTCTTCTACACTAAACTAATTGGGCACTATTTTCAGATTTTCTGCATTAAATTGAATATATTCTCAGGCATTACTTGGAGCCTGAGCAAACACATTTCAGAAGCCTTCAACACTTAGATCTTCTGCCTGAATCTCAGCTGCTAAGATAATGATTGTTGAACTCTTTTTCCCCACAGAAGTGGAGAGCAAGGACTTAATTAAAGCCACAGGCTTCCCATGGCGCTTTGGCACTCATTTGAGGCTGGGCCTAATATGTTCTGGTTGGCCAGAAAAATGACATGACCATGGGTTCGTTGACAGAGCGGGAGGCACTTAGTTATACGAATTGAGCAAAATAAAATAATTTCATCTGAAGACGGAAACTATTGCTCTCTCTTCACATATGGAGACGTATGTGTGTATGTGCAGGTATACATGCCTACTTCTCCCTCCAAAGCTAGTTTTCCTCTCATTTCTGCAACAATCAGCTACCCCTTGCCCACAGCAGGAAGAGAAGTGCAAAGCAGAAGCAGTCATTCTTTCTTTCTGCCACTTTCAATTAAAGCCCAGCATCTCAGCTCAGCCTAGAAGGAACACTCCCTCCTGCCCGCTAAAAACATGCTTAAAAGTAATACAGTGTTTTGTTGTTGTTTTAAAGAAATGATGCAGTCAGAATTTTATATCACTGTTTTGATGAGAATGACTTCATTCTAATTACTGATAGTCACTTTCCAGGGAAGTTTCCATTGCACACATGGTTATGAAGTATCTTTCAAGAGTTAGTAACCTTCTTAAGGTGGCCCTATAGCTCACAGGTTTACATTTTCATCTGAAACAATGGGTCAAGTCTGAGCATTTTACGATGACACCTTTGTAATCCAATAGGCAGAGCCCACCCTCATCTTTCTAAACCTTAATCATTCCCTCAGTGTCTTAGGCTGAGTTCTCTAGAGAATTACAACCAGTGAAGACTGTATATACATATAGAGAGACAGAGGGAGGGAGGGAAAGAGATTTATATCAAGGAAATGGCTCACACAGTTGTAGAAACTGGAAAGTCCCAAGTCCACCGGTCAGGATGGAGGCTTCTCCTGACTCGTGTAGGTGCAGGGGCTGATGAACCCAAGATCAGCAGGTAAGCTGCTAGCTCAGGTTCCATGAACTGGAGGTCAGATGACGAGCTAGATGCAGGATCCAGAGAGAGCAAAAGCCAGGCAGCTTTGCCGGAAAGTCCACATATGTTGGATGCAGGCCACACCCCCAAGGAAATTCCCCGTTCAACTGTTCGGTTGCTCTTAGCAGATCTCATCACGGAGATGATTACATTATATCAGATCTCATTATGGAAGTGATTACATCATTACATAGCTACCAAACTACATCATAACTGCCAAACCACTGAGAATCATGGTCCAGCCAAGTTGACACACAATCTTAATCATCACACTCAGCTCGTGATCAACACTTCCTATCTGAGTGTTTTTGGTGGTAGTTCATTTACTCAACAGTGAGGTAAGAGATCTAATTTAACTTTTTTCCCATGTGCATAACCAAATATCCCAAAAGGCAAATCCATATGTTTCCCACTGATTTGTAATTCCACCTCTGTCCTAGATCAACTTTTCATATGGGTTATTTTCTGGGCTTTCTGGTCTGTTCGACTGATCCATTTGATCCCGCTCTGATGCTATGGTGCCTTAATTCCTATCAGTTTGTGATAAGTCTTGATATTTGGAGAATAAGTCCCCACATCATATTCTTTTCCTTTAAAGTTGTTTTGTGTATTCTTGGTTCTTTGCTCTTGTATATAAATTTTAGAATTTTCTATTCAAGTTCCATTGCCTACACTGAATTTATAGATTAATTTTAAGTGTGTATTGAAAACTTTGTGATATTGGACCTTCGCATCCATGAGTATGTCTATTTATGTGGGTTCTCTTTCACGCCTTAAAATAATTTTAATTTCCTTTATAAAGGCCCTGCACATCTTCAGTTAGAATTTGCTGTTAATATGCATAGACTCTTCCTCTATTACGTTTTGTGACTATTGTTGATGTAAAGGAACACTGAACTTTTATATTGATCTTTCCGGCAAGCTTCTTAAAAAAATTTCTGCTAATTCTAGTAGATTTTCTGTAAATCTTAGATTGTCTATGTGCGCAATTATATTGTCTGCAGAAAACAAGTTTGTTTTTTTCTCACCAGTATTTATTACTCTTATTTCTTTTCCTTGATGATCTAAAGGATAATATTGAATCCAAATCGACTCATAGCAACCCTATAGGACAGTGTGGAACTGCCCCATAGAATTTCCAAGAAGCACCTGGCTGATTCGAACTGCTGATCTTTTGGTTAGCAGCCGTAGCTCTTAACCACTATACCACTAGGGTTTCCGTTGTTCATAGTAGTCGCTTGTCTTAGTTAACTAGTGCTGACATAACAGAATACCACAAGTGGATGGCTCTAACAAAGAGAAATTTATTCTAAGCAGGCTAAAAATCCAAATTCAGGGTGTCAGCTCCAGGTGAAGCCTTTTTCTCTCTGTCAGCTCTGGAGGAAAGTCCTTGTCCTCAATCTTTCCATGGTCGGGGATTTTCTCAGGCACAGGGGCCCCGGGTCCAAAGGACATGCTCTGCTCCCAGCCCTGCTTTCTTGGTGGTATGAGGTCCCCAACTCTCTGCTTGCTTCCCTTTCCTTTTCTCTCTTGAGAGAGAAAAGGTGGTGCAGGCCACATCCCTGGGAAACTCCCTTTACATTGGATCAGGGATGTGACCTGGGTAAGAGTGGTGTTACAATCCCACCCTAATTCTCTTAACATAAAATTACAGTCACAAAATGGAAGACAACCACATAATACTGGGAATCATGGCCTAACCAAGTTGATACACACATTTTGGTGGGGACATAATTCAATCCATGACATTGCTATTAATTTTTTAAACTTCTACTGTTTCTGTAGTTGTGTCTTCCTTTCTATTTCTAATACTGCTTATGTGTGCCCTCTCAGTCTCTGATCACTCTTGGTGAAGGATTTATCATCATCATCGTTACAGTTGCTGTTATTCCCTTCATCAAAGAATAATTTTTGGTTGTTTTGTTTTTGTTTTTGTCTGCCTATTTTGGCCCTCTCAATTGTTTTGCTTTGTTTCCCTTATTTATCTATTGTTTTATTTATTTCTCTCATTACTTTCCTTGGGTTTACTCTATCCTTTTTCACATCACTCATTTCTTTCCAGTACCTCCTGGCAAATGCATTTAAGCTACAAATTCACCTCTCCTTGCCACTTTACATGCATGTTTTTGCCGCTTATTTCTAAATATTGCATAACTTCATTATAATTTTCTCTTTAATCCACGAATCATTTAGAAGTATACTTTTTAATTTTCCAAACATATGGGTATTTTTTAGTCTCCTGTATATTTTTCTCTTTTTATATTTTTATTGTGCGTTAAGTGAAAGTTTACAAATCAAGTCAGTCTCTCATACAAAACCTTATATAATTTCTAATCTAATTATATTTAGAGCAGAGAATGTGATTAGTATATTTGGCTTTTTCTTTCAAAATTTTTAAGGCTTCCTATGTGTTAATATCCATAGTTATTTTTTTAATCTACCATTTGTACTTAGAAAGAGTATATGTTCTCTTTTTTTTTTTTTTTAGGTGTAAGATTTTATATGTATTTCATATGTCAAAATTTTTATTGTTTTGGTTAAATAATTTATCCCCACTAATTTTTAGTCAACTTAATATATCAGTATATGATAGACTTGTTTCCTCATTATGCTTACAGTTTTCATTTTCTATGTATCGTCAATTTTTGTTGCATAAGCTATGCTGTTAAAAAAAAATGCTGTTAGAGACATAGAAATTCACAATTTTTCTATCTTCTTGAGGGATTATTCCTTTTATCTTTATGGAGGGTCCCTCTTTACCCTTTTTAATACTTTTTGGCTTGAATTGTTTTTATCTGCTGTTAAGATTATGAAATCAATTTTCTTCTGGTATTTGACTGACATATAAATATATATATAAATATATATATATATGTATATATACACTCCCCCCCCGCCCCCCTCCCCATCTCTTTACCTTAGGCCTTTCTTTGTCATTGTAGGCTGGATGGGCCTCTTATGTATCAACATATAACCAGATTTTATTTTAGTTTTTGGTCCAAATTTGACAGTCACTTTCTTTTAATATATAAATTTAACCTCTATGTATTTTATTATGATTACTGAGGTATTTAAACTTATTTCTACCATCTTGTTCTGTGTTTCTCACTCATCATACATTTTGAGGGAGGATGTTCTTTTTTGCCCTCTTCTCTACCTTCTGCCCTCTTCCCTCTCTCTGGAGGCTTGCCCCTCCTGTGGTTTAGCTATTGCCTCCACCCACCCCGAACCCCCTGGCTCAGGCCTGATACAGAGTTCTACAACTGTGATAAGTCATCGCTCCACAGAGCTGTTGGCAGCAGCTTTTCTCAGGATATTCTTGAAAGACACAGCCCACCTCAGCTGCTGATTTCAAGTTATGAACTGGCTCCACACCCCACCTCACCTGGAGCAGTTTTTATTCTCTGTCATCCCAAAGGAGCTGAATTCTCTGTTGCTTCCTTCTGCTTCTGAACCGAAAGCCCAGCTGACCCTCGGCTTTAGCCCCACTCACCCCTCTACATTTGTGTTCCAATTCTTGTCTATGCAATAAGTGTGTTTGTGTTTGACCCTATTTATGACTTTTAAATTTTCTCTTTTTTTACACTTTTTCTGTCTTTGCTATGTTTGGACCAGAGGGCTATTTTCAGAGTGTAAACTTATAATGCATTTTTGATCAGCAGTCTAATGTTAGACTCTATATTTTAATAATAGTAATTATTTTGGAATGCAACATAGCATTGTATATAAGCACCATGTTTTATTATTACATCAGGGGTCTTTGTTGTCATTGTTATTGTTGTCATGTGCCATTGAGTCAATTCCCACTCATAGCAACCATGTAAGACAGAGTAAAACTGCAGATAGAGTTTCCTAGGCTGTAATCTTTATGGGAGCAGATTGCCAGGTCTTTCTTCCAAGGAGCCGCTGGTGGGTTTGAACCACTCACCTTTTGGTTAGCAGCCAAGTGCTTAGTCATTGCACCACCAGGGCTCCTTTCATGGGTCTTACCCATTACCCATTGCCATTGAGTCCATTTTGACTCATAACAATCCTAGGACAGAGTAGAACTGCCCCATAGGGTTTCCAAGGAGCAAGTGGTGAATTTGAACTGCTGACCTTTGGGCTAGCAGCCAAGCTCTTAACCACTGCGCTACCAGGGCTCCTTCATGGATCTTAGGGACCTAATTAACAACATGAGAGCTTCCCTGAACTCATGAATATGATCATATGGTCTCTGATTTATGCACATTCCATCCTGGAATTAGCAACATAGAATGATAGAAATATAGACTTTGAAAGCAAAGAGGGACCTCAAATATCACCTGATACTATTCCCTCAATTTAGTGATAAGAGAATAAAGTTCAGAAAAGAAAAGCGACTGGTCTCGACTAATTAATGCAAAGTTGGGACTAGAATCCAGGACCACACCAGGCGAGAAGGGGTCCCAGGGATGCCTACTCCAACTGCTTCACATCACATATAAGGAAACTGGTGACGTTCCCAAGACCATGCAGGGAATCAGTGGAACAGCCAAGTGTAGAACCCCAAGACTCCTTGCATAGAGCTCTTTCCACTAACGTCAAGTCGGGACTCTTCTCCCCCAACCCTACGCCTACTCCCACAGCAGAGCTTTTGGTGTCGCTCCAGGAATTAAGTTACTCATTCATTCAATTCACATTTTTGCGTGCCCACAGGCCTTTTGGCTGTGGTTGTGGGCACAGTTCCTACTCCTAAGAACCTGCAATAGGATGCAGCTGTGGGAGCGGAACAAAGGTCCAGAGCCATTTCCTAAGTATTGAAATGACCCTGAGCTCCTGTGTATGGTCAGTGAAGAGGGACAGAGGCAGCAGTTGGGAAAAAAAGAGACAGTGGCATAGGGGTCTTGGAAGGAGCATAGCATTGGGGCTCAGAAGCTGTGTGTGTGAGGGCTGTGCAGGGTCATGCTAACCAGCCCACAGGCGATGAAAAGTCCAGAAACCAGAGTGCCCATGTATTAATTGCCAAGGTGTCATGGCTTAAATTGTGTACCCCCCCGCCCACAAATATATTTTAAATTCCTAGCCCTTGTACCTGTGGATGTAATCCTGGTTGGAAATGGGGTTTGCTTTGTTATGTTAATTAGGTCATACCTGAGTATAAAAAAAAAACACCAAAACCAAAAACCAAACCCATTGCTGTTGAGTCGATTCTGACTCATAGAGACCCTATAGGACAGAGTAGAACTGCCCCATAATGTTTCCAAGGAGTGCCTGGTAGATTCAAACTGCCGACCTTTTGGTTAGCAGTTATAGCTCCTAACTACTACGCCCCCAGCGTTTCCATACCCGAGTATGTTAGGTTCTAAATCTAATCACTTCTGAGTTATAAAAAGAGCAGATTAGACACGGAAAGACACACAGACAGGGGAAGACAAACACCATGTGAGGGTCCTCTCCAAACAAAGGAACACCGAGAATCTCCAGCAGACACTAGAAACTAGGAGAGAGGCTCACATAAGGAATCAGCAGAGCTAAGACCCTTACCCAGAACTGAGAAAATAAATCCCTGTTTTTAAAGCCACCCATTTGGACGTAAGGGAACCTGCACTTACTTCTTATAACCCAACATTCGCTCACCCAACATTCGCTCTGTGTAGGCAAATTACACGGGAAGCCAGATTATAATCAGAAGTTTGCTTGGTGACCTCAGAGTAAGAACAGGAAGGTCACTAATGGTTTGAATGTTTCCTGACGTTGAGCACACTCATTTCTGTAATAGGGTGCCATTGGCTGCTGGAGGTAAATAGTCCCTGGGCCAGGGGAGGTCTCCCTGAAGAAGCATGAGCACAGACAGTGTCTGCTCCCTGCCTCCCTCCCTCCCCCTTTCAAGACTGCCCCTTCTCTTTCAGAAATGCACACTCTTTCATTAGACATGATATTGTTATTGTTGTTAGGTGCCATTGAGTCGGTTCCGACTCATAGCAACCCTACGCACAACAGAACAAAACTATGCCCTGTCCTACATCATCCTCACCATCGTTGCTATACTTGAGGCCATCTTTGTAGCCAGTGTGTCAATCCATCCTTCTCTTTCGCTGACCCTCTACTTTACCAAGCATGATGTCCTTCTCCAGGGACATCTCCCTCCTGATAAGATGGCTGAGGTACATGAGACATCCTCGCTTCTAAGGGGCATTCTGGCTGTACTTCTTCCAAGACAGGTTTGTTCATACTTCTGGCAGGCCATGAAATATTCAATATTCTTCACCAATACCATAATCTTAGATATGATAATACCTTCAGTAAAGAGCCCTGGTAGTGCAATGGTTAAGTACTCAGCTGCTAACCAAAAAGTCATCAGTTCAAACTCGCCAGCCACTCCCTGGGAGGAAAAGACTTGGCTATCTGCTTGCATAAAGATGACAGCCTAGGAAGCCCTGTGGGGCAGTTCTACTCTGTCACTTAGTGTCAGTAGGAATCGAAATTGACATGGAGGCACCCAACAATAACTTCAATCTGATTGCAGTAAATTTAGGCTTATAAGAGAGCCAGGGTCTTTTGCCCTATAATTTGAGTCATATTTGACTCTTAAAGTGAGTTATTTCCAATTTCTTAGGGACAAGAAGAAGCTCCATTTGGCCAGTAAGGAAAATGAGGCTGAAAGAGGTAAACAGACTCACTTACCTAAGGTTGCACAGAAAGCACTTGCCTGAACTGGATTTTAACCCAGGTATTAATCTTAATGAAAGGGGGGAAATGTCTGAAAATACAAAGCACTGAAGGTTAAAAAGATAAATTTGGCACCTAACCACATCAACCTCTGAGGTTAAGAAACCTGAAAGTGGGGACAATGACTTCTACTTCCTTTATAACTTCCCACAGTGCCTGGCCCAAAATGCTGCTCAAGGCAAGTTGACAGCTACATTCTTTTTTGCCCCTAGATGGTCCTAAACATATACAGAGGCATAGAATACTAAACAACATTTTTTCAGTTTTTCCATCAAATCACCTTTCAACCCACACAGGGTCTGCTTCAGGGGAGCATCCAGCAGTCCCTTCCTCTAGGGTCTTCTTCTCTCCTCTCCCAGCCCCCATTCCCCTGTACCTTTCCTACCACTTTGAACCCCCTCCCCCCCCCCCCACAACTAGAACACCACTTCTTCCTGAATCTACTCCCTCTGGTCCTTGAGGTGGGGATGACCGTTATTTCTGGCCCCATCCCCAGAGGCAGAGGTAGGTTCTGCCTATGTGTCCTGGTCCAACACACCTGTCTCTTACCATAGCCATTACCGTCATCATAAGTTTGATGTCTTTCTTTGCTCTCAGAGTCTCTGGCCATTTCTTCCATCCAACCAAAGATACCTTCCCCATCAGGACTTTAGAGTAGAAGAAAGAAGGGAGTAAGGAGAGATGAAAATTGTATTAACACGTATTTATTGCGTTCCTGTGGGACAGGTAGGTATGTTGCATTAAACTGAGCCCTGGATAAGAAGTCAGGACACTAGGGTTATAGTCCCAGCTCTGCCACCAACTCAATGGGTAGCCTAAGACCATCAGTTTAACCTCTCTTAGCCTCAGTTTTCCCATCTGTATAGTAATGGGATTGGATTCATAATCGCTGAGCTATCTTCTATCTCTGATGGCCCGTAATTCTTTGTGCAGGAGCATTTTATTGAAAAGTGGTGTAAAATAAATTATAAATTTAATGAGACATGTACAAAAAACTATATTCTAATGAGCTGCAAGTCCTCTTGAGATTACTATGACAGTATTATAAAGTGATTCTGAATGAGTCCAAAAAAGTCATTTCTATGTGACTTATAAGAGCAGGTAACTTCCCTGAACATGAATTACCCAAGTAAGAAAGAAAAAGTAAATGAGGTTATAGTTTAAGCTTTCCAGCATACTGTTTTTATATTATTTTTCTGTTTTGGCTTTTATAGTAGGAGAAAATAACTACCTGTAGAATGTTCAAAAGAGTCATCCATTTCACAAGGACCTTACATAAAGCAATTACCACATAAGGTAATGCAACCTTATCATGGTCAAGGCAACAAATTCAGAATGTATAGGTTGTGCTGAAGATTTCATTTTTAAATCTGTATCCATTGAAGACTTTTTTCTTTCTGACCTCTTCTGGCTTCCTTTTTTCTTATCCCAGGAATTCCTGAACTAGGGTCCATACACATTTAGAGGCTTACGAATGCGCTTCAGAAGGTCCTTAACCCCCTAAAATTATAGGGAAAATGTTGAGTATACACCCTTTTACGTACCAGTTCTTGTCAATTTTCAAAGGAACGCTTGACCCCCCAAAAATGGCCTCTGTTATGAGTTTTGTTCATATGTAAGAACTGTATATGAACACAAGCAACTTGGCAGAAAAAAAAAATCTTAATTCTGACATCAGAGAGATGTGAATTTAAATCCTTTTATGCAATTTGCCACCTGAGCCTTACTTTTAGTCAAGCTACTTGAATACTGTGATTCTCATTGGCCTCGTCATTAAAATGTGGGTAATGTCATTTGCCTACTTGATGGGGTTACTGTGAGCATAGAATTATTTAATATCTGTAAACTCATCATATTTTTGGTGCTAAATGGATGATAGACTTTATATTTCCCCAACATCAAAGAAAACCAAAGATGCCCCACCAAGAGGCACACATCCTGTGGGACCTCACACATCTACAGAAACAAAATAAATACTAAAAATAAAACCAAAAGGAAAACACAAATCAATAAACTAAACTTCTTTGAACTCAATGTCTCTTTGCTTCATAAGTTAAATTTCTCCTCAAGAGTGGTGTCTATGAAATCCCTACTGAGACGGTTAACCAAGAATCCCCACATACAAAATGTCTAATCTTCAAACTCTCACCTCATGCAGCCGTTACAGGAGGGAATGGCTTCAACTCCCACCCAAAAATTTTGCTTCAATATTGTTTTCACCTTCCACCTTTGCCAACAAAGCCACTTCCTTGTCTTCGAGACACCTCAGGATCCCACTTCTACTTCCTTCTTTACTTTCATTTCTCATACCTTGTCTTGAGCCACATCCTCTGAGCTAGAAACAGCTCCCACTTCCTGCTAGCCCAGTGCCTTCTGAGCACTTCCTCCATGGTTGTACTCTTTATCAGGAGTTTCTGCACCCATATCTCTAGGGGGTGTTTCTAAACCATGCAGTGTACCCTGTTTGAGAAATCAGAAAGTTGGTAGGTTCCCTATAAAATACACTGTGTGCTAGAGGCTAGGAGGCTTGTTCTGTTTCCTCATGTCCAATTTGAAACAGTAAAGACCACCTCGTTTCTACCTCAAATCAAAAGTAAGAGAAGACTCCTCATACAATTTCCCAAAACTTGGTGCCTAAAATTATTTTTGCTGTTTTGCTGGGATAAAAATTATGAGTTAGTGTTCATATCCCGCTAATGCTATCACTAATTAGCTTGTGGTCTTCAGCCCTTAGCCTCTGCGAACCTCAATCTAGTAGATAGATAATACACAGTCTATACACAAAACCAAAACCAAACCCATTGCTGTCAAGTTGATTCTGACTCATAGCAACCCTATAGGACAGACTAGAACTGTCCCATGGATTTTCCAAGGAGCACCTGGTGGATTCGAACTGCCGACCTTTTGGTTAGCAGCTGTAGCACTTAACCACTACGCCACCAGGGTTTCCAGTCTATACAAGCCTATACATAAATAGCAAAAACAAAAAACAACTCATGGTGACTCCACGTGTTTCAGATTAGGGTTTTCATGGCCATGACCTTTCAGAAGCAGATCGCCAGGCCTTTCTTCTGAGGAGACTCTAGGTGGGTTCAAACCACCAACCTTTTAGTTAGCAGCTGAGCACTTAACCATTTGCATCGCCCAGGAGCCAAATAGCAAAGGTGGGTATTAGATCCATTAGATGGCCAGACAAGCAAAGAACTATAAGAGGAAGAGAAAGGAGGGATCCTTTCTGGTTGAGGTAAGAAAGAAAGGAACACTGGAACTGAGCCCTTACAACACTATGAACTTAGGAAGTCCATATGAAATTGGACTTTGTGTAATAAGATTGTTATTATATAATAATCATAATAACTACCATTTATGAAGTATCTCCTTGGTGGCAGGTGCTGAACCTGTATTGTTGCTTATCCTTGTAATAGGCACAGTGTTATTCCTTTCTTGCAGATGCAGAGTCTGAGACTTGAGACTAATTCCCCACATTATACTCATAGCCCCAAATCTGGCTGACATCACCGCCACTACCATACTTCCTCTATCCATGCTATATAGTCTGTAGCTCCAGAAAAAAACAGGGCCCATAAGACCATAGGTATTGTTTGGTATTGAAATGAGATAATGAACCAGAAGGCCTTTGGCTTCCCGTCTTCTGTTTGTAACACAGTCCTTCTTTAGGGCGCTGGCAAAAACAAAATCCTTAGAAAGAGGCATAAGAAGACATGTAAGCAAGGAAAAGGGTACTGTCTTAGTCATCTAGTGCTGTTATAACAGAAATAGCACAAATGGGTGGCTTTAATGAACAGAAACTTATTTTCTCATAGTTTAGGAGGCTAGAAGTTTGAATTCAAGGCACCCTCTTTAGGGGAAGGCTTTCTTGCTCTGTTGGCTCTGAGGGAATGTCCTTGTCTCTTTTCGGCTTCTATTCCTTGGTTCCTTGGAGACCTCATGTGATGCCATGGCATCTACTTTCACCCATCTGTGTTCCCTTGTCTCTGTGCCTAATCTGCCCCTTTTATATCTCAAAAGTGATTGGCTTAAGATATAACCTACACCTATATGGCATCATTAACATGACAAAGAAAACCCCATTCCTAAATGAGATTACATTCACAGGTATAAAAAAAAAAAAAAGTAAGGATTTGCAACACATACTTTGGTGGGGCGCAATTCAATCCATAACAGGTACTCAGACCCTGGCTGGCACCAGTCTGTCTATGGAATCTTCTTTATCAAAAAAAGATGCCCATGTCAAGAAACAGCACCATGATGATCTTGGCTGGATGGACACAACCAAGGCATCACAGAATTCTCAGACTCAGTCAACTATCAGTGCCTGATTTCCGGGATTTACAAGTCTGTTGAGTATCCAGAAAGACAACCAGTGTGCAGTTCTTTTCTCAGTGACCCTGTTGTGAAATATTTTGCAAAGTTAGATTCCTATGCTTCAGATAGGGAGCTATCCCCAAACTCCAGCATCAGTTGATGAGACTGACAGATGTGGCCCTTGGAAGTGCTCAGAGTAGCCAACCCCTGAGCTCCCTACCCCTTTAACTCCCACCAGGTAATATCAGATGAGAGAGTCCAGGTTGGTTCCTCTCCAGGAAAAAGGGAGGAAAGCTGGATCAAGTTGATGAAACCTGCAGAGAGCTGAGAGAAGGAGTGGACAAGGGTCTTGCTGAGAGGTCACAGGAACCGCCAAGGAAGCAATCCCCTGAGTGACCAACACTATTAGTAATACCTGGAAAGGGTGCTGCAATGGAAAATTTTAAGCCTCACCATCAGGCCCAGCTAGTTTAGTGAAATCCCTGCTCTGGCAGTTATTAGCTCTGTGACCTTGAAGAGGTTGTTTAAATTCTCTGAGTCTTTGCTTCCTCACCTGTAAAACATACCTTGTAAAGACCTCACAAGAATTACAGGAGATGATGTGGGTAAAATCTTTGGCACATAGTAGGTCCACGATATAGAATAGCTAACATTATTGTGACTTTGTTGAGTACCTGAAGTTGGAGTGGCTCATTACAAAAAAAAAAAAAACACCAAACCCAGTGCCGTCGAGTCAATTCCGACTCATAGCTACCCTATAGGACAGAGTAGAACTGTCCCATAGAGATTCCAAGGAGCACCTGGTGGATTCAGACTGCCAACCTTTTGGTTGGCAGCTGTAGCACTTAACCTGAGAACAAGATTCCCCAAGGCAACCAGAAACCCTATAACCAAGAACAAGTGGTATGCTGGCTGACAGGCCGAATATGGTCAAGAACATCACCTCCAACTCTAACACGCACACAAAAATTAGTGTTAGGATCTAAGGTTCCCTAAATAATTGTTAGGCCGGTGATGCACACATTAGATGCATTTCTTAAGGAAAGTTTAGTTTTCCTTCCATTTCCAAAATCCAGTGCCCCAAATAACCACCTCCAAAGGGTTGAGCTGCATTGGTTAATAGCTGCGTTGGTTGTTGTTGTTGTTGGGTGTCTACTCATAGCAACCCCACGTGACAGAGTAGAACTGCCCCATAGGGTTTCCTAGGCTGTAATCTTTAAGGGAGGAGATCCCCAGGTCTTTCTCCCATGGAGTCACTGGGCAGGTTAGAACTGTCAACCTTTCAGTTAGCAGCACCACCAGGGCTCCTTCTCATACATTGCTAGTGGGAAATATCTTTAAAAAAAAAAAAAAAAAAAACTACATATACATTTACCTGTTGGTCCAAGGCTTAGATGCTAACAAATTGTTAAAAGGCAAATGTTTTTTTGTGGTTTCTCACCCCTCCCCCTCCCAGGAATTCCATCCAATTATTGGTAGTCTCTGTGACCACTCTTAAAACCCTCCTCACCTGAAGTCCCCACCTTCACCCCGCCCCCAGCCTGGCTGGTAGGAGGGTCCTGTTTGCCATCATCAGTCCTTTCAGATCCCTGAACAAAGGTTATTTTGAGATGGCTTACATGGCTGGGAGGTGAGTACTTTGTTCCTGAAACCAGGTGCTGAGATGACAAATACTTCCCTTTAACCGTTGGGGCTTTATCAAACAAGGAATCACAGGTCTGATGTGTGTTAGAATAATCAGATAGATTGAAACAGGGAAGAACATTAACCAGGCCACCAACCTATGAGCAATTTTTGCAGAAATGTGAGCCAAAGAAGTTATATTTGGCTCTACAAGTAGCCATTGCTTATAACATTTATACAATAGAACCACCTAAGAAAGCAGCTACACATCGTTCAGGGCTTAAAAAAAAAAAACTTCCCAAAAATCAGTACCGCACAAGTCAGTATGACAGCTGTCACCTGCTAGCTGTCGGAACTGTGTTATACACCTCTTCCATACTCAAAAAGAAATAAATCTTTCAAGTACATTTAAGCAGGAAAACCAATGAAGAAAAATCACAAACTATATCTGGCTCCAGAAGTTCAGGGCGGGGGCAGGGGGGTGAGGGAAATCAAGCTTTCCAAACCAGTATCATTCTCTGCCAGACAAATGACAATGACAGGGATTGAAATTAAAAGGGAAAGAATACAATGCCCTTTTCATTGAACTTCAAGGGTAAGTCCCTTTCATTTGCAACATTTGCCAACCCCTCCTTTTTCACCTAGGATTCTCTCCAGGGATATAGACGACATTTCAAGGCTCCCAAAAGAGGCCTCAGCAGTGGCTTTAGAAATAGGACTCACCTTTCGCAAGGTGAGAAGTCTCACTCCATTGTTTATCTTAGGGAGAAAGGGGAACCATAGGAAACAAGACTAGAAATATACCACAAAGAACGCCAACAACAAACTGAGTTGTTAACTTTGAACACCAAGGAGTAGCTCTGCTCTTCATTCATTCGGCCAGTATTTACTGAAGACCTACCTTCCAGCCAATGAAGACCCTATGGATCACAATAGTCCTTTCTGCAATCATGGCGTTGGCAAAGGAGTATCAGGCAGCATTTCCTTCCAACGTGCATGGGGTTGCCATAAGTAGGGGCTGACTGACACAAAGGCAGCTAACAACAACAACAGCCCTCTAGGCACTGTGGGAGTCTCTGGGAATGTAAAAATGAGTACAGCTGTGTCTGTGCCCTTGAGGAGCTCATATGGAAGAGAAAGACACTAAACTAGCAATGACAATACCTTGAACAAGCACTGTACCAGGGGAGGTGCTATCGGAACCAGCTCCTCTGCTCAGAGGTTCAGGGACAGGGGGATATTGCCAGACGAAGAAGGGTGGAAATAGATTAGAAAGCATGACATTGGAAATCCAGAAATGTGAGTTCCAGCCACACCTTGGGGCACACCACTTACTTCCTTAGTGCCTTATTAGAATGCCTGGCACCTACCACTGGAGAGCAGAGCAGAAGTTATGGAAAACATATGGGAAACCATTCTGAGACAATTTAAGAAAGATACTAAGATCATTACATTTGAGAATTTTTTCACAGGAGCTGGACTTTTGGTCCTAGTCAACACAATTCCATCAGGCACCCTTTTACTACTAATTAAAATTGACTTCTATTAAAAAAAAAAAAAAAAGTACCTATTTCCTTAAAGATCTTCACATTTATTTCTGTGTTTTAATCAATTAAGGAGCATTTACTGCACACATCGTGAGCCATATCCTGTTTGACATTTAGAAATAAATCTTTAAAAGTGCAGCTAAGCAAGAGGATATCAATAGCATCCATCTTCTGGTTTCCCTTTTCATTTCTAATGGTTTGGTGTTCAGTGAGTAAATGCAAATTTTTCTTCAAGAAAAAAAATTTAGCCAATCATGCTTCTCCATCTTCTTAGTTTTTTTATTTTTAATTTAATTCTGAAGCCTGACTTGCAGCAGAAATACAAATAAGGACAATGGCATTTGGTAAGTTGAGTAAATATTGAGTGTGGAGGTTGGGGAGTCACCATTCCCAGCAAATGAACTTGCAAGCTAAAGTTGAAAATTTGATATTTATGGTATTTCCAACCGTGACAAGTTTGAGAGAACAAGTTGGTGAGTGGTACCAACAAAAGTCAGCAATTCATCAGGACTAGCCCACGCTCAACCATACAAGACAATCTTCGCCTTCCTTCTACCCACGTGTTTGTCATTGGTCCTCTTGCTTTGCAGGCAGGGGGACCAGCATTCTGAGGGGGCTCTATGATAATGCACTGATGCACTTTCTTGTCTGAGCTACATCTGGACACTAAGGGGACAGAGGAGAAAGGGTGCCAAGATTACTGATGCATTAAATGATTGAGAAATGTTTGCCATTTAAAGCTATTTCACTTCCTGCCTGATACCACAAAGAAGCTTTTTAATAAAGTTAGCCTTAGCTTTTTTTAAATGCCACTGTGCGTCTGGCTTGCTTTGCCCATTTTTTTGTTCTCAAAATTGGGTATGATAATGAAACACTTGGTTTCTATAGCTTGAAAAAAACATATTTCAAGCCAGCCAATTTAGGAAAGAAAGTCAATGGGTATCCAGAGGGAGGGCAAAGAGGTGGGGTGAAGCATATGAAGACAGCAGATGGGAGCAGAAGGCAGACAGGTGGCTCTAAAGCCCCCAAGTGACCTGTGGCAGCTGAAAAAGGGCCTTAGCTTTTGTGGGAAGCTGAGTCCTCAGCCTATGAGGGACAATGAACAATCAGAGACTCTCTGAGCAAAGGCCACCTTAGTTTGGCCTGCTCCCCTGCTTACTAAGCCCTAGGGTTCACATGTGACTTTTCCTCAGCTGCATCCAAAAAAAAGAGAAGCACCATGAGTTACTTTGAGACCCCAGGGTAGTTCCCAAGCAGGGAGAGCCCATGCCTCGAGAGTCTTATCTCTAGGACGCAGCCAACATCTGGACCAGCACTGCCCTGGTTAAATGGTATTGCTGCTGCTAAAATCCAAGTTCTCCATATGACTCACAGAATATCTAGGTTAAAGTAACCATAGTCACTACTTCCTAAGCAGTTCCTATGTGCCAAGCACTCTGCATTTTGCATACACCTTCTTATTTAATCTTCTCAAAGGCCTACCAGGTAGATGTTGCTATCCCTCTTTACAGATGAGGAAACAGGGATATAAAGAGACTTCGTGGTTTGATCTGGGTCAGCTGCTAATAAAGCCAAGCCCAAGGGGTGTGCATGCAAGGCTATGCTCTTAATTATTACATAGACTTGACTGGGGCTTTCTGGTCACCTCCCCCCAACGCCTATGTTTGAGAAAGACTCATTCCTGCAGTATGGTCATATTTATTCATTCAGTATTTATTAATGACCTACCGTTCCGCAAATACTTAAGATGAAAAAAATGAATAAAATAGTATCCGTCCTCTAGAGCTCTGTGCTCTGATATGGTAGCCACTGGCTACATGTGGCTATTGGCACTTGAAATGTGGCTAGTTCAAACTGAGGTGTGTAATATGTAAAGTACACACTGGATTTCAAAGACTACGTATGAAAATAAAAGAATGTAAAATATCTCATTAATAATTTTTCTATTGATAGCAAGTTGAAATGATAACATTTCTTATATATTGGATCAAATAAAATATAGTTTCTAATTATTTTATTTTTACTTTTTAAAACGTGGTTACTGGACAATTTAAACTTACATAAATGGCTCACATTACATTTCTATTGGACAGCACTGGTCCAGAAGCACACAGCTGATGAGGCTGACAAGTGAACAGAGCTGTCCCTCTCTCTGATAGATGCAGGCAAAAAAAGGCTGCACGGAGGAACACCATGGGAAAGGAAATTAAATATTGTTCTTGGACCTGAGATACTCAAATATGAAGGTCAAGTCCTCCTTATCATGGTCTAGATGACTGGACAGATAACCTACCACACTCAACATCCTCTATTATAGAGAATCAGGAACAAAGTCATAAAGTCATGTTGTTGTTGTTGTTGTCGTTGTTGTTGTTGTTGTTAGGTGCTGCGGAGATGGTTCCATCTCATAGCAACCCTATGCACAACAGAATGCAACGCTGCCATCCTCACAATTGTTGTTATGCTTCAGCCCATTGTTGTAGCCACTGTGTCAATCCATCGCACTGAGGGTCTTCCTTTTTTTTTTTTTTTTGCTGCCCATCTAGAGTTATAGGGATAGAATTAACAGTAGAACAAAGTTCGGCAACAAGAAGCCTGCTGGATTCAATTGTGACACCAGCAACATCAGTTCAGATACAAGTTCTGCTTGGGTTTTCACTTTGGTCTAGACTTTATTTGTATCAAGAAATACTCCAGACCCATGCATAGCTAATTGCCTCCATGAACAACTGCCTCCTTTGCTATGAGACCAGAAGAACTAGATGGTGCCCGACAACCATTACTGAACACTTTAATCAGATTCCATAGAAGAATCCTGATCAAAAGGGAGAAAATGTAGAACAGAACTTCAAATTCCCATGGTCTCCAGATTTACTGGAGCCATGAAGGTTGAATGAACTCCTGAAACTATTGCCCTGAACTACTCTTTAAACCTTGAACCAAAAATATCCCCTGAAGTCTTCTTAAAACCAAACAATATTTTAGCTTAACTAGTAAAAAAATGCCTGCCTTGAGCATTATGCTGTTTTAAGAACTATCTATATGGGATCAAATTGACCACAGCAACTCAAAAGATTTGTTAGAAACTTTAGGGGGCAGTGAACTTATATTAATAGGGGAGGAACAACTCAAAAAAGGAGGGAAAGAATGGCTATACTACTCAAAGAGTTCGATCAGTGTCACTAAATGCTATATGTGGAAACTGTTGGGAAAAAAAAAGATTCATGAGAAAAGTTAATCTTTAATGTGTAATCAATCTTTTTAATTTTTTTATTTCTGTCTTTTTTGCAACTCCCCTCTAAATCTCATGCTTCTAAAGTCGTAGGTGTCTCTTTACACACATACATGTATATTTAGAATGTATGTGTTTATATAAATATTTATGATGGGATTTTGTCTTCTTCGTTTAAATAAAATTATATTATACTTTTTGTTCTGCAAACTTGCTCTTTTCCACTTAATAAAATATTACGGACATCCCTCTAAGTCAGTACATAGAGAGATCTACTCATAATTTTCAATAAGAATAGCCACATAATATTCCATGGTACAAAAAAAAAAAAAAAAAATTGCAGTCAAGTCAATTCTGACTCATAGCGACCCTACAGGACAGAGGAGAACTGCCCCATAAGGTTTCCAAGGAGTGCCTGGTAGATTTGAACTGCCGACCTTTTGGTTAGCACCCGAATGCATAACAACTGTGCCACCAGGGCTCCATTCCATGGTACAAACCCCCTGCCGTCGAGTCGATTCTGACTCATAGCAACCCTATAGGACAAAGTAGAACTGCCCCACAGAGTTTCCAAGGAGCACCTGGTGGATTCGAACTTCCGACCTTTTGGTTAGCAGCCATAGCACTTAACCCCTACGCCACCAGGGTTTCCTTCCATGGTGTAGCTAACTCATATTTCATTCAACCGTTCCCCTATTCCAACTTTTCTGTCACTATAAACAGGGGCACAATAAACATCCTTCTGCATGTATCCTGATATATTGATGCTTCTATTGCTATAAGGTAGATAGATGCTCAAATTGGGATGTTGGATAAGAGAGAATGTGTTAATGTTGCTATGCATTGCCTGATGATTTTCCCAAAAGGCTGCTGTAACTGCCTGTCTCTCAAAGAATCTCCATTTCCCACATGATCATTAGGCTTGATGCTATTGTACATTTGAATTTTTGGCAGCCTGGTGGGTGAAAAATGACATTTTGTTATCTTCATTTTCGAGAGTTAGCATCTCTTCATATGTTTATTGTTTTCAACTAGTCATGTTTTTAAATTAAATTTCCTCTTCTGTGAAACAAAAAGCAAGAAAGAAATACTCCAGACCCCAAACCTCTCTTCTGGCCAAGAGAAGTTCAAAATTCCACCTGCCTTATTTTTAAAAAACTTTCCTCTCACCCCAAGCTTCTTTGTAGACTGTGATATTCACTATTTGTTGTCTACTCAATATTCATTCTCCCTTGCTTCTGGCTAGAAGAATCCCACTTGGACTAGAGCAGCCCTGTGCCCAGTCCCAAGATCAGTCACAACTGGTCTAAACCAGTCTTGACGACTCTGCTTCCCACTCCCCAGCCTCCCTAGTAGCTAAGTGTGCTGTGCGGGTCTCAGTCCTGGCCATTGAGATAGAAGCAAGAGACTGCTTTGGGGCCAGTGTCTAGACAACGTTGTTTTCTTGATAAAATGGGACAGAACAGAGCTGGAAATGCCTCTCCTTCCCTTACCCTCTTTTCTCCTACCTCTGACACAGACATGATTACTGGGGCTTCCTATCTCAGACACAGACATCTTGGAACCATTACGGGAACACCAAGAAAATTGCAGAATGTTGACGCTGATATCATTTAGCTGCTGAACCCAGCAACTGCTTAACTCCAGGCTTCATGCTATAGGAAGAAAAATAAAGCCCCTAATTATTTAAACCGTGGCCGAAGATATGCTGTTACTTGCAGCCTTTGGCATTCCCTGTCGATATACAAACCAAACATAAAAAGGGAAAATTGTCCCAAAACTTACACCTACTCCAAAGAAATTCAATTGCTGCCCATATCATTCTTTGCCTAGAGCCTGTTTTCATCACAATCCCCAGGAATCTCCATGTATTTTTTCCTTTGTGTTTCATTGTGCCTCATTACCGTGGCCTTTTGAGACGTGGGAAAAATCAAAGTTTAAACTAGTAGTAATTGTTGAAGATCTACGAGAGTCATTCTTATTTCTATACAAATGTCATAGTTATAGTGAAAGTGGTCCCTTTCACCAATGCAATATGTATAATTTTTTTCATCTCCCAATGTTTAGGAACTGACAGAGGTTAATACATTGCTTCAAAAGAAATAAAGGATATGGTCTCTCTCTGTCCTCAGAGAAGCTTAAAACCAAATGTTTGTTTAAAAAAAAAAAAAAAAAAAAAGAACTCCCTTTCCTCCCTCTGTGGAAAACACTGCTTGGCTGCTACCCAGTGGTAAGTTTCTCTTATTCCTCATCGTTAGAAATCCAGTTTTGTTTGGATATCAAGAGCCAAACGCTTTGGGTTACCAGGGCCCTCTCTAGCCTTAGGGAGTAAATCCTTATTGGTCTAAGCTGATCATGGTCATTTCATTTCCCTTGACAGGGATAGGTTTAGGAAAAGATGTGAGACGTCATTCTGGCCAATAACATGTGAAAGGAAGTTGGCCAAGGGACTTCTGAGAAAGTCTTCCTTCATCTGAAGAAGAGGCATTGCAGTAGGCTAGACTGCCAAGAAGGAGCTGTGGTGGTACAATGGTTAAGCACTCGGCTGCTAACTGAAAGGTCAGTGGTTCAAACCCACCAGTGGATCCTCAGGAGAAAGGACCTGGCAAGCTGCTCCCGTAAAGATTTCAGCCTAGGAAACCCTGTGGGGCAGTTCTACTCTGTCCAGTAGGTTCCTTATAAGTTGAAATTGACTTGACAGCAGGCAACAACAACAAGCTACCAATACAACAAATCTGAATCTGTAGTAGCTCAACACAAAAGACATTCATTGTTCGTCCTTGAGAGTTCAGGGAAGTTCCAAGTGTCTGGGACAAAAATGTGGGGAAGGCAGAAAGTTCAGCCCTAGGCAGTTATTCAGAGTCATTCAGTCTGATGGCAGCTATGATGTCTTCAACACGTGGCTTCCAGAGACTCCCTGTGGGTCACATTCCAGTTAGCCAAACAAGGAAGAGAGCCTGAAGGAGCCGAAGGATCATGCTAGGGGGCTTTTATAGGCCAGTCATGGAAGTGGTACACACACTCCATTGGTTAAACTTAGCCACATGGCCATACCTGACTGCAGGGAAGGCTGAGAAATGTGGTCTAGCTACGTGTCCGTAATGAAAAGGACACAGATTAGGTGCAAAGTGAAAATGTAGGACCCATGTTCATAATTACTAAGAATTTCAGAACAATGACAGCAGATCATTAAATCAAGATGCCTCTACATGTGGGGCTCCGTGCAATGACACAGGTCACACGCCATGCAACTGGCTGTGGACAGAGTGTTGTTGTTAGTTCCAACTCATAGCGATCCCATGTGTGCAGAGTAGAATTGCTCTGTAAGGTTTTCAAGACTGTGACCATTTGGAAGCAGGCTTGTCTTCCAAGCCTCCTCTGACGGGTTCGAACTGTCAACCTATCGGGTAATAGTCGAATGCTTAAGCATTTGTCCCACCCAGAAAATCCTGCGGACAGACTAGGTGCTTACTAAATGGTAGGCAACACCCTCTCTTCCTTTCCTGATCTCTCATAGTGCCTTATATGTAGAGGTTCAGCAAAAAAGAGGAAGACCCTCAATGAGACGGATTGACACAGTGGCTGCAACAATGGGTTCAAGCATAGCAACGATCATGTGGGATGGCACAGTACCGGGCAGTATTTCATTCTGTTATACATAGCATCTCTAAGAATCGGAACCAATTCGACAGCACCTAACAACACCACCACAATGTCTCATAGCCTGTGCCACGGGTGTCCCTTTAGCACTCTATTTCATGCTGTCTTTCCTAGTAGCTCCTGGAGGTCAAGAATCATGTCACATACCTGAGAGCACTTAGGCACATTGAGGTGCTAAAGGTGTGGAACAATTGAATTGATTCTGAATGTTCAGAGTAACAGTTTCACAAAGAAAATGAAATCACACAGATTTGAAAGTCTGATACGGCTTTGGAAAAAAAAAATGACTAAAAACAGTTTAGCAAATCGGGTTAAATTTGTGGCTTGCTTTCCTTGACAGCATCGCCTAAAAGTCTAACATAACGACTCTGGGAGCAGTTGTATTTTTATTGGATGATAGTAGTAAAAGAGCATAAAATAACTCTGTGCTGAAATAGCGAATTCTTTGGCACCACCTGAACCAAGCTCATTTGTGTATTTTAAAACAATTTGCTTTTGGCCTTGTGCTATGTA
Source organism: Elephas maximus indicus (assembly GCF_024166365.1). Taxonomy (NCBI): domain Eukaryota; kingdom Metazoa; phylum Chordata; class Mammalia; order Proboscidea; family Elephantidae; genus Elephas; species Elephas maximus. The sequence continues at coordinate 17,743,046 of NC_064830.1, forward strand.
GTTCTTGTCTGCATTACCCTGATGGCTCGAGAGCAGGATTCCTCTGCAGTGGAACGCCCTCCCATCAGCAACAGAGCATCCGAGCCCCATCACGGCCTCAATCACTGGCAATACGGCAATGCACCTTATCCTCTTTTCCAGCCAGATCACCTAACAGCAACGGCAGTTGCTTCCAGAAAGGGGTGTGGTCAGGTGCACAAATGGCAGCTTCCAAACCCTGGGAGTCCAAAAGGAGGGAACCGGCCACAGAGGGAGGGTGTGGGCCAGCGGGACACTGGAGGCTCAGGCTCTGAGCTTTCGGGTGAACAGCTCGACTTCATTTTCATCTGTTCTTTGTGTTGCACTAATAATCATGATGATGATGATGGGCGGTTAGCTTCTTCTCAAGGTTATCAGGCTTCTCATTTCCTGATTGAGGGAAGCAAGGCTGTATTTGCAGCTGTGTATTGAATTTCTCTACTTTACGAAGTGTGCTAAGCGTAGGGTCTACGAAGGAGAATACGGATCAGTCATTTAGCTGTGAGGAGAGTAGACACAAAGGACTCTAGGGGTTGGTCAGCAGCCCTCCTCCATGTCTGTTGTGAAGACAGGAGAAAGAATTCTGTCCACGTGGGGACATTCAGCTCCCTTTCTATGACCTCCTTCTCTTTCTCAGCATACAGAGACGCCTGTTTGCCCCACCTGACATAGGTGCAGTAGGTCACGAAACACTCTTCATAAATTAATCCAAAGCTTTAAGGAATGAGTGGTGAAAATCATCCATTAGATCCATTTATCAGATGAGAAAACACACACACCCCAATTTCAGGGTATTTACTATACATCAGGTACTACAGTAAGTTTTTTCATGTATCATCTTGCTTACGGTCCTATAGGTGGTATTGTTTTTCCCATTTTACAGATGAGGAAACTAAGACTCTTAGCGATCAGGAGACTGCCCCAGGTTAATGGCCTTTAAGTAGTAGACATGGGATGCAAACATGAACTTGGCTAAATGTGGAGTCCGTACTGTTATCTGCTGCTCTCCCCTAACACCTAGGACACCTGGCTGGTCCAGGGAAAGAGGCTGAAAACCAGGTGAGACCCAAAAATGAAGAAGCAGTCAGGGCATCTTGCTGCAGTGGTCCCAGAATACTGAAGGAACGGTGGCTCTTTGGGCTTTGGTCTCAGACTCTCGTGAGGTCCCATCCCTGCTCCTGGCCTCCTGCCTGATTGCCTCCGTCAAAGTCTGCTGCACCAGAGACGGGAGCAGGTGCAAGAGTGAGGGGACCCAGCTTGGGAGGTCCTGACAGATGACATTTGGAATAGTGTAACTGCCATTCTAGGCTAGAGGATTATCTCGTTGACCTTTTGTTACCTTCTGATGCTTGAATTACTTTAAAATATTTTTGGGGTAATGCGTGCTCATAATTAGAGGAAAACAGCATGAAAAAAAAATTGTCTGTAATCCCATTGTCCAGGTATAGCCACTGTTCATATCTCGATGTATCCCTTTGGTCCTTTTATACACACACACACACACACACACAGAGACACACATATACACACATATATACATACATATACATATGCATATAATTGTTATATTATTGGGATAAGACTATATCCACAATCTTACATTCGATGTTTTAAACCTAACATAACATAAACATCTTCCTATATCATTAGCTACTCTTCAATGTGATTTTAATAGCTTCAAAGTATTTTATTTTGTGTATACGAATACCATGGAGTCCTTGGGTGATACCAATCTTTAACATGCTTGGCTGCTAACCAGAAGGTTGGAGGTTCCAGTTCACCCAAAGGTGCCTCCGAAAAAAGACCTTGTGATCTACTTCCAAAATATCAGTCATTGAAAACCCTATGGAGCACAGTTCTACTCTGACACACATGGGGTTGCCATGAATCGGAATTGACTTGTCGACAACTGGTTTTATATAAATACCATAATTTATTTAATTATTCGTCTATTTTGGACATTAAGATTGTTAATGTCCAATTTTATATGGATATTAGTGAAATCAATTTTAAAATAAAAATCCTTGAACATAGGTCTTTCTGAACCTATCTGACTATTTCCTGAGAATAAATTCGTAAAAGTGAAAATGCTGAGTAAAAGGCTGTGAACCTTTTTAAGACTCTTGATCAATATTGCCAAATTGCTCTCTAGGAAGGCATTACCAAGTTATGCTATCTTTGTTGGTTGCTTAATGAGATTGGTTTGGATTTTATACATGTAACAGGGAATTTTCAGTTGGCTAAGCTAAGGTCTAGACTGCTGCATCCTTCCCTAAACGCGCACACCAATATCCGTTTGTATCCATGGATATGCAAGGGAGTTTTTATTTTGTAATTAGGAGAGTATAAAGGGGTATTTGGTGTGGGGGAGGCCAGGAGGAGAATAGAGGGAACAGTATGATATCTCTTCCCCAGCTGGCCCCCAGCTTTGAGCCCCAGGGGAAGGAGAGATGGCAGAACTGTCCAATAGGTGGTCACTCTGGGTGGGGCAGATCTGCTTCAGAGCTAGGGGACCCTTGTTGTTTTTGTTGGGTGCTGTTGAGTCGATTCCAACTGCCCCATACAAGTTCTTGGTAGTTTGCTATATCTTTCTTCCATGGAGCCACTGGATGTGTTCGAACTGCCAACCATTTGGTTAGCAGCCTAGCACTTAACCATTACGCTACCCATTCTGTGTATCTCTGCAGAAAACCTGCAGCCCTCAGGCACCTAGAGATTTGGAAGTTTGGGAAGCCTCTGGAGCCAGATCCAAGGCCATGTAGTCAGATTCCAAAGTCCTCTCTCTACCCTTTCAAGTGATTCTTCCAGACAATGGCAACAATAAGACATCTACTTGCTCATTCATGGGCAGCAGTTATATACATGCAGAAGACAGAGCTGGGGAGGAAGATGCCAGGGATACTGAACCACTGGGTTTACGGGGTCTTCAGTGGAATGGAAACCCTGGTGGCCTAGTGGTTAGGTGCTATGGCTGCTAACCAGAAGGCTGGCAGTTCAAATCCACCAGGCGCTCCTTGGAAACTCTAAAGGGCAGTTCTACTCTGTCTTATAGGGTTGCTATGAGTCAGAATCAACTTGATGGCAATGGGTTTGGGTTCCCCCCCCCCCAGTGGAAAGCCAGAAATAATTGAGAGCACTTTGGGAAGAGGTTCATATTATCACTCAGGTGGCAGCTTTTGAGTCAACAGACAACTGAGCTAGATAGCCACAATTTTTCTCCATAATTTTTAAGCGTTTAATTGGTTTTTCATGGCTGGAATCCATCCATCCATTCATCCTCATACTGAAAGGCTGAACTGCCCACATTTGGATCATAGCTTCCTAACTCCATTAGCCTTGGTTAGGGATGAATGGTGGGAGGCGACAAGGACATCAGCTAAAAGGCCTCAAACTCTGACTCCTAGCTCATAGCCCCAGATTTCAAACAAAATCTCGATCACGTTCATGTATTTCTAACAGCTAAAACAGAGGGCTGGCTAAGAGCTTCATAATTTAGGAACTATAAGAACAGTGTGATCGTCAGAGTAAATTACACAGTTAGAGGGAGTCCAAGTTTAGCAAAATTAAGAATAGTGCTTTAATTTACACTTCCCTAAAAATATAATTGTTTATTTAAGAAAGCCTTTTGCCTTGTTAACAGAAATTAGCAAATGAAAATGTATTTCCACTTCACGCACGTATTGGAAGTTCATAAATCTAGCATTATATGATAAAGACAAAATCAAATCAATATTTTGATTTATGAAGATCAAAAATCAAGGCACAAAGGTTGCCTTTAAGGTTCAAGGCTTAAAGGCACATGCTTTAGAAGAGAACTCTAAATAACAACAATTCATACATTATCTATATTTTTCTGCTATAGACATCAGCCAGCAGTTACCCTATGTTCTTCCCCTGCTTATCCAATAACCTAAGAATAATAATCAGCTAAGGCTGCTATCCAAAAGGTGAGTGGTTCAAGCCCCCCAAAAGCATCACAGGAGAAAAGACCTAGTGATCTGCTGCAGTAAAGATTACAGCCTTGGAAACCCTATGCGACAGTTCCACTCTGTCCTATGGGGTCACTGTAAGTCAGAATCAACTCAACAGCACACAACAAGAACACTGATTACCAAATACTTGCTACTTAAATGTCTTAGCCTTTTAATCCTTACAACGGCTCTGCGATGTGGGTAATACCATTAAACCCATTACAAGCACAGGATAAAAAGTAGCTGTTATTTATTGAGTAATACTTTTTATACAGTGTCTAGAATCTAACAGGAGCCCTGGTGGTACAATGGTTAAGTGCTCGGCTGCTAACTGAAAGGTCAGTGGTTCCAACCCACCAGCCACTTCATGGGAGAAAGATGTGGCAGTCTGCTTCCGTAAAAATTTACAACCTTGGAAACGCCCTGGGGCAGCTGTACTCTGTCCCACAAGGTCTCTATGAGTCTGAAGTGACTGGATGGCAGTGGTGGTGATAGAACCAACAACCTTACCTGATAAACATCTCCGTTACAAGTGAGGGAACTGGAGTTAGTAAGTAGGAAAGCCAGAGCCAACCCCAGGTGGGCAGATTCCAAAGCCCTGTGTCTGCCTGTACAACATAGTCACCTGGGAGACTTATCTAAAAATTCTGGTGTCCAGATCTCACCCCCAAAACTTCTGATTTAATTGGTTCAGAGCAGAACCCAGGCTTCTGCATTATTTTTAAGCAACCCCTCAGAAGATTCTATTATTTTAGTGAGCAGACACATAATTTGATGACCACCCCATTGCTTCTTTCATTTTTTTGCAAATATTTACTTAATAAGCACCAGGCACTGTGCCTCTGAGGTGACAATGATGAACAAGAAGACACACTTCCTGCCCTCAAGTGATTACCAGGACAATGTGGGAGTTGGGAGAAGTGAACAGAAAACCCATACTATGTGAGAAGTCTTCTAATAGGTGTATCATAGGTGACAAGAGAGCTTGAGGGAGGCATGTCTGGTCCAACCTGGCTTAGGGAGGGGATGGAAATCGTCAGGAAAGGATTCCGTAGAGAAAGGGACATTTAGGATGAGTAAGAGTTAGCCCCGAGAAACCCATTGCCATTAAGTCATTACAACTCACAGTAACCCCATGTCTGTCAGAGTAGAACTGTGCTCCATAGGGTTTTAAAGATCTGGTTTTTGGAAGTAGGTCACCAGGCCTTTCTTCCGAGGCAGCTCCGTGTAAACTCAAACCTCCAACCTTTCCATTAGCTGCCGTGTGTTAACCATTTACACCACCCAAGAACTACAGCCAAGAGAAAAAGGGAAGAGAAAAATAAGCCAGTCTGCTGTAACATCTCCTATTTCTCTTTACTACTAAATGAGCTGTAAAAATATAATCCACCAGAGACACTGTCACATTCTATCTCCCCACTGGATTTCTGCTTGGGATGGGGATGAACAAACATTTGTCCATCAGCCTAGAGGAGCTGCAGCAACAAGCCCGACTGCTTTATAGATGAACTCAATTAGGCAGGCGGTCAATTTTCACTTAAGCTCTAAAGAGCAAAATGAAGACCTGGATGGAAATAGAATTGTTAGAGATTTTTCATTCTAATTTGGAAACTCATTCACAGAGGCTGGAAGAGCCCAGATAATCAACCTCTTTCGCTCTGTGTGACAGGGCAGCCTTCACGTTCCCTTTCCAAGTGGATAAATCAGAACTTCCGGGCAGCCCGGCAGGGGTCACAGGAAGTTCCCCTTTCCACAGATCAGTTCCCATTGTCGGAAGGAACAGAATGACATTGGATCAGCTTTTCAAGGTCCAAATCAATCACCTACATTTCAATTCCCTTTTCTCATCAAATACCAGCAGTAAAATTGCTCAGCCTCATCAGAATTGTGCAGCAATGGATATTGAGACTACAGGAATTGAGAAATAGGTTGCCACATGGGGTAGGAAGGTTACCATGTGGTTTCATTTAACTAGGTTGCTGGAAAGCACCCATGCCCACAATTATCTGCATATTACCATGAAAGGGGTAGATTCTCGGTATCAAGAGATTCATTCTTCTGGAATGAATAGTGTATGGAAGGAGCATAGACTCTGTTGTTGAAATCAGGTCCTCTTATTCAGTAAAAATTTCTGAGTACCTTCTAGATGCTACATGTGTGTGGTAGGCACCAGGCAAACAAAGTTAAATAATGCTCAGCTCTGCCCTCAAGAGACTCGCATACTATTGTCTCTGATAAAGATAAGCTCCAAGTCCTACAGGATGCAGGATTGGAGCAGATCCAGGAACCCAGCCACAAGGCTGGAAGTGGCACAGGCAATGTGCAAGGGCCATGAAACCTGAGCTGAGCTGAATTTGGAAGGATGAATAGGAGTTTCTCAGGATTAAAAACAAGAAAAGAAGAAAAAGAGGAAGAAGGGGGGTGGCGGAAGGAGAAGAAGGAGGATGGAGACGGGGGCAGAAAGGGAAAGGTGTGTTTAAAGGCCTGGGGGTAGGGAGAGTGTGTAAAACCATTTGGGGAGACAGAAGGAAAGGGAGAATGAGGAAGAGAAGGAGGAGAGAGAGGCCAGCAGGGTAGGATGCTGGTGGGCCTCCTTGGAGCCAATGGGCTCTGCTCAGGAGGTGGAATTTTATTCTGAGGGCACTGAAGATGTTTGGGGTGATTTTTTTGGCCAAGGATAAACATGATGAGATTTTATTTCAGGAGGACCACTTTTGGCAACATGGAGGGTGATATGGACTGGAGCAAGCCTGGACCACGGAGGAGGTATTGCAGGCTCACAATTGACAGGTAATAACCGCCTTGGGGGAGAGGGGCATGAGGCATAGGTTGACTGGAACTACCAAGCTGGGTGACTGGACCTGAGAAATGAAGGAAAAGGAAAGATGGAGGGTAATATTGGCTATCATAGAATGAGTACTCTGTGCCAGGCCAAGTACTTGACATGCATTATTTTATTTAAACTTCATCACAATTCCTTGTAGTAGGAACCATTATTGTCCCATTTTGCAGATGAGGAAACTGATGTACAAAGCAGTTAAGTAATTTGCCCAGATCACAGAGTCAGGAACTGCAGACTGAGGCCATCTTCTTCACCATCCCTCCGTTAACTCTCACCTGACAAGACCATCCTAAGGTGGCTTGTGATATCTGGCTTGAACAGCTGGGTGGATCGTGGTGGCAGTCACGGAGAAAGGCATCATTAAAGGAGAAAATCTGAGCTTAAGACACCCATGAAACATTCAGGGCAGCACCATTCAGTAAAATTTTTGTGCAATGAGGGAAATGTTCTATAATCCTGACCTGCCCAAGGCAGTTGCCACTAGCCACATACGGCCACTGGGCCCTTAAAATATGGCTACTGTGACTGAGAAACTGAATTTTTATTGTATTTTATTTCAATTAATTTAAATGTAAACAGCCGTATGTGGCTAGGGTCTACCACTTTGGTTAGGGTAGATCTGGGTTTACATCCATGAGTATTTTATTTATGTATTTAAAGCTCAGGAGGGCACCTGGGCTACAGATTTATAAACAATGATTTCCGCTTACCAGTACCAGGTTCTGTCTATCTTAGGTATCACTCGTCTCCACTTAGTAAGAAAACTAAGTCTGGGGGAGGTTAAGTAACACCCCTGAAGCCCCACATCAGTCAATGGAGGTCAGGGCATAGTACAGGGCTATCCAACTTAAAGCCTGGTGCTTGGCTTCTATTCCCCACCCCAAGTCCTCCCTCAGACATTAGGGTGGGGCTGGGGACCACAGGTTACAGGTGAAACTGGAACAGTGCATGGAATCACCCAGCAAGAATATAGAATGAAAGAAGATGGTGCTGAGCATGGAGTCCTATAGACACCAGCACGTAGGAGATATGGAGAAGAAGAAAAGGCCCTCTAAAGGAGCTAACATGAAATACCCAGAAAGTAGGAGGAAAAGTATCCATTCAGTCATTTTTACCACCCAAAGGGCTGCACAACAAGGTTGTTGTTCTGTGCCACTGAGTCAATTCCCACTCATAGTGACCCCATGTGACAGAGTAGAACTGCCCCCATAGGATTTTTTACAGAAGCAGATTGCTAGGTCTTTCCCCCATGGAGCTGCTGGGTGGGTTAGAACTGCCAATCTTTTGGTTAGCAGTCAAAAGTTTAATCATTTGTGCCACCAGGTTTCCTCCATGCGACAAAGTAGAAAGTGAAAAACTGGGAGAGAGGCGGATCCAGGGCTACAGTAGGGGCAGAAAAGTGAGAGATCCACTTCTAGCTGGTCTGACCAGGGAAGATTTCCTGGAGAAGGAGAGTGATTCTCAGAAGCTAACGTCCAGTGCATAAGAGAACTCCTTTGGAATGGAGTGGGATTATTCCCTTGGAATAATTTAAGTGAATTCCCAATGGAGCAAAAAGCCAAGGTTGTATATGTAATCCTTTTGAGGTAGCCTTGGAAAGTTAAATGCCTCACAGAGAAAGGATATGAAAACGTGCCAGTAAGTGGTTTTCATGAAGTCTTTATTGAATCATAAAATATTGAGCAGTACTGTTTTTACTTTAAAAAAAAGAAACACTCGAGAGATACAGAATCACATCAAGGGAAGTTTGTTTGTTAGTTGCATTAAAATATTACCTGCAAGAGGAAAGTGTGTGCTATAATTACCATCCATGCTGAAAGCATGTTAAGTACCATCTCCATGTGACCAATGGTTTATTTTCCTTTCAACTTCTCTGCTGCTATCTTAACCATTTCAGAGAAATGAGCTTTTTCATTCGAGATGAAAGAAATGAGGCTCGGGCTCAAAGATAAATAGTATCATGGGCACCGATTTCATTGTTTCAAATACAAGATTTTATTTTGAGAAGAAAGTTTAATTAGCCAGGGGTGGATCCCTAAATTCTTTGACTTAAAAACCGTACTTTCTGCAAGATTTCACCTGTGAAATTCACAGCCTTTAATTACTGCCTCACATCTTAAAAGGAAGACTCTCTCTTCTGAATGGCTAATAATGTTATTATAAGAGGTAATTATAGATCAGGTGTCCATGGTCAATAACGCCAAAATGTGGGGACAGGATCATTCCGGTTTTTGAACTTTGAAAGCAATTTTTTAGGGAAACACTTTCTTCCCCAAAGCAGTGTTGATGTTTTGGAAATTTTTTTTTTTTTCTGTTCTTTCTTTCTTTTTTTTTTTTTTAATGGGGGAAAAAAAGAAACATTTAGAAATCAGTCCTTTACTGGATGAATTTCTTCACTTCCCAGAAAGCAAGAAAACAATTGTTTCCTGTAATTGGACAGTTTGATTGGAGGCAGGTGGTGCTGAGCCGAGGAAACGGGAGCCACAAAGCCAATTTTGGCTTCAAGCACATTTCCTTTAGTTCTCAGCTCCAGCAGTACAACATGTAAATTGGCTCCACAACAGACGACTACAAATTTAGTTCCCATTTCCCTAACAAGTACCTTATCAGCGATGAAGAGTTTTAGCAACCGGGACAAGGTACAGATTTGACATGATTATAAAGCTGCCCCGAGATACCCCAGCATTAATTTCCTGAACGTGTTCTTGCTGCCACAAAACAGAAATTGATGAGCAATTTTGGAAGCAAGCATGTGCCATCATTTTAAAATATGGTGATATTTTCTTTTTCTAGGTTAATTGGCCTTCAAGTTCCTCGTGTTGCATTATCTCGAGTTAATATTTACTTTCAATATTTTTGAGGAACAGGCCACATCAACATGGCACTGCAGGCGACAAACATCAGTCCTTTGAAAGGGCCAAAATCAGAGGCACAGAGAAGCAGCAGAAGGATTTATGATTCCCCTGGTGCTTTTCATCCACAGGTCTCTCAGCTCTTTCTTTATTCTTCTTCCCAAGTGCTGGCTCATTAATCTTCCTGCCCATACGGCAGCTGACAAGCAATATCCCTCTTTACAGATGGAGAAGCTGAGGCACAGAGAGGTTAATTGTTTTGGCCAAGGCTGAACAGTAAGTCTGGAACAGAGAAGAAGAAATAGACCCGGATGCCAGCTTTCCACCCACTGCTCCAACTGTGTATTTCTCTATTAATTTCCTCCCTACCATAAATCCATAATTTAAAACAGTCATTGTTAAGAAACTTGGGGGCGAGGAAAGGCAGGAGGGAATGTATCTGATGTTCTATCAAATTTTTGTCCTTTGTATATTAACTCAGTGACTTCAAGTGTTCACCATTTTTTATTACTAAGTTCTGGCCATGCTTAAATGTTTAAAATGCTAGTCTAATATCTGGTTGAGTTTTGAGCTTCTTATTTATCTATATGCTGAGCAAATAATCCGAGAAGCTGGACTATATGAATAAGAACAGGGCATCAGGATTGGAGGAAGACTCATTAACAACCTGTGATATGTAGATGACACAATCTTGCTTGCTGAAAGTGAAGAGGACTTGAAGCACTTACTAATGAAGATCAAAGACCACGGCCTTCGGTATGGATTACACCCCAACATAAAGAAAACAAAAATCTTCACAACTGGACCAAAAAGTAACATCATGATAAATGGAGAAAAGACCGAAGTTGTCAAGGATTCCATTTTACTTGGATCCACAATCAATGCCCAGGCAAGCAATAGTCAAGAAATCAAAGAACGCATCACATTGGGCAAATCTGCTGCAAAAGACCTCTTAAAGTGTTAAAAGGCAAAGATATCACTTTAAAGACTAAGGTGCACCTGACCCAAGCCATGGTGTTTTCAGTCGCCTCACATGCACGCGAAAGCTGGACAATAAATAAGGAAGATGGAAGAAGAATTGGCGTGTTTCAATTATGGTGCTGGCAAAGAATATTGAATATACCATGGACTGCCAGAAAAATGAACAAATCTGTCTTGGAGGAAGTACAGCCAGAACGCTCCTTAGAAGCAAAGATGGCAAGACTTTGTCTCATATGCTTTGGACATGTTATCAGGAGGTATCAGTCCCTGGAAAAGGATATCATGCTTGGTAAAGTAGAAGGTCAGCAAAAGGGAGGAAGACCCTCAACAAGATGGATTGACACAGTGGCTGCAACAATTGTGAGGATGGCGCAGGACCTGGCAGTGTTTCGTTCTGGTGTACATAGGGTCACTATGAATCAGAACCAACTCAACAGCACCTAACAACAACGATTTATCTATAGAACTTCAAAATAACTTCTCATCCAAAACTGATTAATGGCTAAAATAATAACCTCATTTTCAGATATATCTCACCTATATATCTGTATCAAAGTATCTCTCGAAGATTGTCAAATTTGCTTACAGAATTGCAACACCCAGTTTTCCAAGGCGATTGCATCAAAGGAAATTCCATTGAGTTTTCCTTTCCAAGTCAATGGATAACAGTGGTTCAAAATCTTGACTTTGTTCACAAGAGTCTCACTCTGGAGGTTAGAGTGAGAACATCAGCTCACCTGGAGTTTTGAGAATACTTAGGCCTTTCATCTTTGGCTAAAGATATTTTCTGAAGACAAGCCAGCATGAAACAGATACTTTCTCTCCCATCCTATTCAAATCCAAGTTCTCCTTCCCTTTTCGGTGGCGTAAGTCCCTGATTCCTGCCCCAAGATTAACAGCTTCACATAGCCACTAACTACCTCTGCAGTTACTGGTGGCAGGCAGATACACAAACATTTTCTAAAAAGGATTGCACGCCAATTTAACCTGTCAGAAGGCAAACCGAGTTTGCACAAGGAGTGCTTCGTTGATAGATAACGCAGAAATCTTGGCAATGCTACAGGACCAATATTTTACAGAGGTGACACCATCTTAAAAAATGTTCCCAGTGTGCAGGGCACAGCAGCCCTTCTAACAATATCCACCAAATGCAACTTTTCCTTCCACCTTTCCTGAACAAACTGGTGAAGGAGCAGTGAATGGGGGTTGGGAGTGAGAAGGCTTAGGCAGAACACACTGGAAAATGGGAAGGGCCAGTTTAAGCCTCTCCTTCAATAGATACAGCTGCCACCCTCAACTCAGCACAAATCTGGCAAGCAAGGTTAAAACAGGTTACAGTGAATAACTGAAAGCAAAGCCTCAGCTCTATTTTCTTTTCCTAAATGTGTAGAATCAGCTACACCGACCTCAGTTCAACTACACAAAGCCAAAAGCACATTGTGTTTCTCCTCCATAGGCCACAAGACAGGCAGTAGCACTGGCTGCCTACTCCAGGCTGTCCACCTTGATTGAGGAGCACGAAGTCACAGGATCACCATTGCCTTTTCCCTCCTCCCTTGCCTCAGCGGGGTGTCCTGGGAATTCCCATCTGTTCTCCTATAGGGACTTGAATACTCTGTACCTAAAAGCTGTCCTTCTCTGTATAATGTCATCTAGCCCATATCATTTCCCAGGGGGAAAAAATTCAAGCTTCTGACAACTAAATCCACAACTTTATCAGAACTGGGTGGCCCAGCTGGGGTAAGAAGGAAATAGTCAGCAGCCCCCAGGTAGTATAAATCTCAAAGGTGGGCAGTGAGCTGAGAAGTGACCAGACCCTCAGCTCTGAGCTCTGAGCCACAGCTGACAGGCAAGAAAGAGAGTCAATAGACAGTGGCACCAGCAGACCCCACCAAAGCCTGTGAGTGCCTCTGCTTTGCCCACAAAATGAAATCCACATTCTATGGTTCCGTTTCAAGTCCTTCCATGGGTTGGCACCTTTCCAGACTCATCTCCTGACTCTTTCCTTATGCACCAACCCAAGTTCACAACCCTGCCTCTGTGCTTTGCTTATGCTGCTCCTTCCTCCAGGAACATCCTTTCCCACCTTCAGCACATGCTCAAAACCCATATATTCTTAGAGCCCAGCTTAAGCACCTTCTTCTCCATAGAGTTCTCTCTTATGGCCTCAACTAGAAAGAAACTGAACTCCCATGTCCTTTATTTTTATTTCTCTTAAGGGACTTGCTACTTTCTATTTTCTATTATAACAATAAATAATTGTATTCCTCTTAGTCTTTTGTGAGCTATTGAGGGTTTTAACTTTCTATTGTGGACCATCAAGTAGTAACCAAAAAAAAAAAAATCCAAACCATTGTCGCAGCGTTGATTCCAACTCACAGCAACCCTATAGGACAGAGTAGAACTGCCCCATAGGTTTTCCAAGGAGCAGATGGTGGATTCAAACTGCTGACCTTTTGGTTAGCAGCCAAACACTTAACCACTGTGCCACCAAGGCTCCTATCAAGTAGTAGATGTTCAATAAATGTCTTTTCCCTGGATATTGACTACGATGTGCAAGACAAGGCCAGGACTCACCAATGCCTAGACCCATCCTGACCAGGGATCCTAACCAAGGCTACACCGCCATGGAACCCAGCTCTGCTCCAACCACTGCACTCCCCTGCCCTCTGTTTAGTTTGAATGGATTTCTAGTCATGTCCCCAACACGATGAAAACCTTATCAGACAGGAGGCAGATGGGCCATAGGCCTGCTCCTTCCCAGTTTGGAAGACTTCCAGCACCTATGGAAGGCCTGCTCCATCATTAGACCCCAGGCACCATCCTCCTTCTGCTTTATCCCATCAAAGGGTTATCTACCTTTTTTCTTAAATTTCTTCAGTGATGGAGTGTTCCATGGGAGCCGATCATTCCTTTCTTAAACAGTTCTAATCATTGCGGAGGGAATTAGATCAGTATATTTTTCGCAAATAACACGCGCCTCCTCTGTTTGCCGGGCCCCTCCCTCCCCCACAAGGTTTTTTTGTAAGAGCCGCTATGCTACTTTTTTCTTTAGTGGGGGGTGAGGGAGCAGTTGGCAAACAAATGTAGAAATTATTTATGTAACAATACAGTAGCATTTATGGAGCTCTTAATATATGCCAGCTCTTCTGGGCATCTGCAGATGTATTTTCCGTTTATTCCATTCGACAACCTTGTAAATTATGAATTATATCACCATCTTCACTACAGATACGGAAACTGAGGCTCAAAAACTAAGGTGTTCCAAGACTCACAGGAAATTCATGGCACAGTCACAATTGGAGCTGTGAATTGCAAGCCCATGGCTCTTGTCTTTACAACACGTTTATTATTGACTTTATTATTAATACCAAATCAAAACACCAAGCCCTTTGCCATCCAGTCCATTCCAACTCATTGACCCTATAGGACAGAATAGAACTGCCCCATAGGGTTTCCGGGAGCAGCTGGTAGATTTGAATTGCCACCCTTTTGGTTAGCAGCCAAGCTCTTAACCACTGCACCACTAGAGCTCCTTATTGCTAGTAAGACCCTCATTTCCATTGTGCTGAATTTTACCACGGTATATATTCCACCCTCTGATCTCTGTTCTACATCTTAGCCCACAAATAACTGTTTCAACCCCTTTTTACACGATCATCCTTCAGACATTTAGAAGGAATCAGCCTGTCCCTCTGACCCATTTCTGCATTTCCAGGGCCTGACCCAGGACTAAAATTGTCACCTGCAGGAACAACTGATGAATAATTGGGATACTTCCCACCTTTGATCCCAACAGCCCCAGTTCCTTAAAACATAACTACTTTTTTTTTTAACTTAAAAATAGTTGTATTTATATTCCACAATTTGCTCAAATACTGGTTTTCTTATAAACTTTCTACAGGATGATTTTTAAACAAATTCCTCACACTGTATCTTGACTAAAACCATAACGTCTTGAGAACTATGGTTATCATCAGCCTTTGCAAAGATCAAAATATCTACGTCTGTGTTAATGCCAGCAAAATGGGTGTCAGGAGGGAGGAGCTGCTGATTTAGTGTCATTTCAAGGCATCCCCACCCCATCCTCCTAGCCCCCATCCCCAGTGAAATGTATCACACCCCTACCGCCAGAGCCACTCTTGCTTAGCTAGTCCCTAAAATGGAGGGATTAGAGCACCAAGTCCCTGGGAGAGAAACCCAGAGACTCAGAGTCTCACCAGCTGTGAGTAGTGTTTGATTGCAGCATTTCCTGTGAGCAGAGGTTGCTAGGGGAAGGAATGTCAGAAGGGCCTGGAGAGTGGGCAGCCCAGCAGTAAGGACGGAAAGGGTGTCCAGGGAAGGAACACCGTCCCGGAGTCTCAGAGCCCGCACTTGTCAATGCCCCAGAGATGTTCCGCCCTTGCCCACCGGAATCTTTTTCCCTGACCTGAAGTTTCCTCTCTGTGTGACTCCAGCAAAGATCACAGCACATAAATGTCAGTGAAGTTCTGGGTCATCTAAATCAGTCTGAGTTCATCCAATACACCCAGTCATTCATTAAAGCATACACGTATATATGCTTTAATGAATATATTTATTTATTGAACACCTACCTTTTAGCCAGCATTACGTAAGTGCTGGTGGTGCAGTGGTTAAAAGGTCAGCTGCTAACCAAAAGGTCAGCAGTTCAAACCCACCAGCTGCTCCTTGGAAACCTTATGGGGCAGCTCTACTCTGTCCTATAGGGTTGCTATGAGTCAGAATCAGCACAACACAAATAGGTTTGGTTTTTGGTTTTATAACTAGTTCACCAGGGCTTATAGTAGAACGACCCCAAGCAGACTCTGTGGTGAGACCTGGTTCCTGTCCAGACTCATTGGCTTGTTGCCTGACTTTGGGCACCCTCTGTAGCCTCAAAACAAAGATGATAAGGCTACCCAACTCACAGAGTCTGAGTGAAGGTGAGCTGAGGAAGGTAGAAAGCCTCTAGCACATGGAAGATGTTCCAGGGTTAGCTCCTGTCCCCTTGACCTCATACATGTTTATAGTTGTTGTTAGTTGCCATTGAGTTGATCCCTACTCATGGTGATCCCACGTGTTCTGAGTAGAACTGCTCCATAAGGTTTTCAACTCTGTAACTTTTCAGAAACAGATCACCAGACCCATCTTATGAGGTGCCTCTGGGTGGGTTTGTACCGCAAACCAGCGCTTAACTATTTGCACCACCCAGGACTCCCTCATACACACTGGAGCCCAGTGAACTGTGGGCTAGTTAGAACAATCTACTATCACTTGTACACAGTCTCGATGCAGCATTCTGTCATTTCTCCAACCAGTATTAGGGCTCTAGAGACAAATACATTGTATCCTTGTTAAAGTTACATAGACATTTTATTTATTATTATTAAGTATTTAATTTCTTCTGTATCATTTTTACCCCATTTCAATTTAGTTCTTTTCTACCTTTAACATTCTGGTTTTTATAAATCCCACAATATTTGTTATAACTCAGTCCCCACCGATATGCTCACAGCCCCACCTGGGAAGACATTGGGGGCCCTCAGTCACTTTGCCATACAATACACCTGTTCTTTTTTTTAATGAGATGATATGCCCACACTTTGACAAACTGTATAGTGCCACACCATCCCCTTCCACTGAGAGGTGTACAGAGAAGTGGTTAAAAGAGGGTGTCCTGGAATCAATGACCTGGAAGGAGAGTCTACCCGCACTTTGCAGGAGCTGTGTGGTCTGGGGCAAGTTACTTAAACATCTTTAAGCTTCGAGTCCTCATCTTTAAAATGGAAGCGATGGTCCCTAACTCATGGGGTTCTTCTAAGAACTCAATATCATAATGCAAGACCAGTACCCACAGGAGGCACTGAATACATGGTAGCTATTGATATTCTTTTTCTTCCATCCTTGTGCAATCCACAGTACATTCACATTTTTATAGAATGTCAAGTGAAAGGTCAAAAACTACAAGTAAAAGAAAAGCTGACTGGTTCCTCATGCTTGATAGCACAAAAACCCACACCCTGCTGCCCTTTTTCTTTTTCCTGTTGGAGGTGGCTCGGGGTCAGCTCATGCAATGGTTTGGGAAAGAGTTATTCCTACCTCATGAGTCAGCTGAGATAGGAAAGAGAAGTTATTTGAGCAGCCACACCAACATCCTTCTAGAAACTGCAAGGTGTTGCTCAGTCTCAGCAGAGTCACAAAAAAAATCTCTATAATCACTTTTGGGTCTGCTGGCAGCCTTGGGGCTCCTGGCTGTCCTCAGCCTTCCAGGGAAGAAACGCCATCCCTGAGTCTCAGAGCCCGCACCCGTCAATGCCCCCTACGGATGTTCCAGGCTTGCCCGCTGGAATCTTTTTTCCTGTCCTGAAGTTTCCTTTCTGTATGACTCCAGCATGTATCACAGCATAAGAATGTCACTGAAGTTCTGGCTCCTTCGAATCAGTCTGAGCTTATCCAATACACCCAAAACCAAACCAAGCCAAACCTGTTGCTGTTGAGTCAATTCTGATTCATGGTAACCTTATAAGACAGGGTAGAACTGCCCCATAGGGCTTCCAAGGAGTGGCTGGTGGATTCTAACTGCTGACCTTTTGGTTAGCAGCCACTAACCACTGCACCACCAGGGCTCCCCAATACACCCATTCATTCATTAAACCATATATACATATACGGAGCCCTGGTGGCACAATGGTTAAAGCATTCAACTGCTAACCAAAAGATCAGCGAGAAAGATATGGCAGTCTATTTCTGTAAAGATTTACAGCCTTGAAAACCCCATGGGGTCACTATGAGTCAGAATCGACTCAAAGGCAGTGGGTTTTATATAAATATATTGAGCATCTACTTTTTGGCCAGTACTATGTGAGTGCAGCGAGGCTAGTCCACCATGGCTTATGCATGGTGCTGCAGGTTAGCACTTGGACAAGCCCTTACCTCACTTCCCCACGGCACTTATCTCGGGATGTCTGGCCCTTTCCTTGCTCTCCCTGGAGCCCAGCTGGCCTGCATATGGCCAGCATCACTAAGCCAGGCCTCATGTCCTGGTGCAGTCCACTGTGGAAAGACCCTTTCAACTGAATAGGTTCCCGTGCTGTTGTCTTTTGCATGGCACGTCCCTTAAATGCAGACCCAGCGTGACTTCACGTGGCCTTTGGGATGAGTTCGAGCTCCCTGTGCGTGCAGTGGAAGCCCTTATCCAACTGTATTATCAACTCTCTGGTTCCTCCTCTAGACTGAGAAGCCTCTAAGAGCAGAGGCTGTATCTTCCAATTCACATGTTCTCAGCAACAAATAAATGTTAGATAAATGAGCAAGAGAATGAAGAGGAAGGAAGGAATGAAGGAAGGAAGGAAAAGGAAAAGAAGAAGGGAGAATGAAATAGAGTTTCCTAGAAGGTGCTTTTTCCTTCCTTCTTGTGACCTTCTGCGGGTTTTATTCCTCCCTATTATTTATTCCTTGTCAACCATGTCCTTCAATTTATCCGTTTCTTCCTTTTCCTCTGCAACTGTGAGAATAGATTTGTCTAGAGTAGTTTTGACCTTAATACATCAAACCAGGAAAAAAAAAAATTACAATGCTCGCTTCCAAGTGCTTCTTGACATAATCCTTTGACAAACAGTGCATTTGAAGCCATGAGTAACAAAAGAGTGAAGCTGTGTACTCAAGGCTGGGTGAGCAAACCTTGAATTGAGTCACTAAGAAGCTATAAGTTCGAGCTTCAATTAGGCTAAGGGGGTGGGCAGGATCATGACCGCATGGGATTCCCAGGACCAAACTGCTGGTGCTGCACACCAGAGTCCCAGGGTGTTGTACCCCTGCTCATGGTGGCCTTATGTATAACAGACACACTCTCCCTTCTTTACCTCCCACCAGTTCTACACCAGTCTCTCGGGAAAGACCCCTGGGCACTAGGCTGTCAGAGTCTCATGTCAGGGACCATGTCTGCTTTCTCCCGAGGTCCCTATTATATAGCTCAGTGCCTAGCACATCACAGGCCTTCAGTACACGTCCCTAAGGGAGGCAAAGTGGACAGAGGAAAAGGGCTCAGCTTTGCAGTAAGGCAGACCTGAATTTGAATCCCAGTTGAGCTCTTTCCTTAGCATGTGACCTTGGGTATGTCAGGCTCCAAGCCTCTCCTATGGAATGAAGGTAGTACCCGCCTGGCAGAGTGTTGTAGACACAACAGATTTAAAGTACACAGCAGGGGCTTAATAGTGAAAGTTATTATTTGTTGAACTTAGTTAAACACCTTGGGCAGCTGCCCTAGTCCGACCATTCTGTTCCTCCTTCCATTTGACAAATGTTCCTAAACCATTTATCAGGCCATCTCTTATAATTGATTCTAGGGTGCTCAAACTGGCCATATGGACAATGTCCAAGGGGTATCTACACAGCCAGGGAGTGGCCATGGTGCCCAGAGAAGGACCACAGGAACAAGCCCTCCCAGGGACAGCCCTGCAGTTGCAGAGACAGGCTGAGACACAGCTGGTGCAGGAGAGGGGCTCAGCAAACACAGAGTGGTGGAAACCACTTTGCTTTTTCTTCTGCCTCCAGCATCTTCCACAGAATGCAATGGTGCGTGTGCCCAACCCTGATTCTTCTCTTTCTGTGTCCCTCACCTTGGTGGCACCTACAGCAAGTACAGCTGTAATTGGCTCTGCAGTTCCCTGTAGAACATAAACAATGCCGGTGATGAGGGTGATTTTCAGATGAGTGAAGTGTGTTGCGATTTTCCCTGACCTTCACAGTCATTTTCACACAATGGGTGTGTGATAACATTTAGCTGTTTCTAATAACTCCTCCAGACAGCAAAGAATGAACAAAGGCAGAATGAACCCAAACAAACAGAAGCAATTCCTTTTGGAAAAGGCTTCTAGGGCCTAAATGTGTTGTTTTCTCTGCAATAGGCCCTTCTGAATCTAAGGGGAGTCTTTTTTTTTTTTTTTTCTATTTCCCAAATAAGTATGATACAGTGAAAACCATCACTGGAGTGGTGGGCAGGAGATGAGATGTCTACACTTAGCTCTATCTTGGGCAAGTCATGTTTCCTCTTTGGTTCTCCATTTTCCATCTGTAAAGTGAAGAATCTGAACTAGATGATGTCCCTGGGTGGCACGAATGGTTAAACTCTGGACTATTATCAAAAGGTCAATGGTTCAAACCCACCCAGAGGCACCTCAGAAAACAGGTCTGATGATCTCCTTCCAAAGGTCACAGCCTTGAAAACCTTACAGAGCAGGTCTACTCTGCATACTTGCTGTTGCCATGAGTCAGAATCAATAGATGGTAACTAACAACAACAAGGTTCCTTCTAGTTCTGTTGACAGGAACCAAGGATTACCACTCGCTCCTCCCTCCCATTTTGCCAGCTTCTGACCATGGTAAGACTGTTTCCAATTTTTCTCTTTCCTCTTTCAACACTACTTACTAAGCTTCCCTTCCTGTCATATTTACCTGCATATTCAACTTATTCTACCAGAGAGGTGGAGTGCTTTAAACAGATGAACCCAACCACACTTCCCTGTGGAAGGTGTCCAAGTGGGGGGCGTGGCAGTGAGCCATGAGGGTAACACAGTTGGTTTCCTGAATGGATAAACTCCAAATCCAAGACCTCAGGCTCAAGAACTTTGGAAGACCCAATCTCTTGCTCAACTCCTACCAATCATGACCCATGGAGAGACAGTTCATGAGACCACGGTAACCAGCATCAAGAAACAACTTCTCTGTACAGTGGTGTCTTCCATCAGTATAGCATGGAATTCTCTCATCCAAACTGTTATTTTATAGATAAGAAAGCCAAGGCTCAGGTGGGGCCAGTGACTCTTCCCAGATCTCAGAGAAATTTGGCGATGGAAGCCAGAGCTGAGAGCTTATGCCCCAAGTTTGTGGCCTCTTCTTCTCCCACTGTTCTTTAAATTGTGGTACAGCTCCAGCAGCCTTGTAACCATATTCCATCCTGAGTGAAGTTTCTACTTGCTCATTTGTAGAAGAGCATTGGATTTGAAGGCTAAAGAATCTTGGCCCAGAGTCAGTTACCACACAGTAACCTCTGGCCTACATTTTCTCCTCTGTAAAATGGGGAGGTGAATACTAAATTCCGGTCCCTGGATGGAGCAAACAGTCAAGTGCTTAATTAGTAACTGAAAGGTTGGTGGTTTGAACTCACCCAGATGCACCTCAGAAGACAGGCACAGAGATCTGCTTCCAAAAGGTCACAGCCTTGAAAACCCTACGGAGCTGTTCTACTCTGCACACACGGGGTTGCCGTGAGTTGGAATTGACTCAATAGCAGCTAACAACAACAAGCTTGTACAAGGAGACTCATTTGTAATTAAGCTACAAATTAATTTGGTTAACACGACAGAAACCAAAAATAACAACAATACTAAATTCATAGAACGTGAAGGTCTGCACGATGTCTGTGAGCACTTTGGTGGGGGGGATAGGAAGGGAAGGTGGGCCCAGAAAAAACAAAATTATAAACAATGTCCCAGAGAACAGTAAAACCACCTGAGAATGCATTTCATAAATGCTTTGGGAGTTTAACTGTACAACAATTTAAATTAAATTACAGACAATTCTTAGACATTGAAATGAGTCCTCTGCCTAGCAACAGTCTCCAGACCAAACTTGGTTGGCCTCTTTGGGTTTCTATGTGTTTGTGAAGGAAAAGAGGCTGCCATTCTCCTATAGCATTCAAGACTACAGAGCACCCCTCATTCACAGACACAGCCTGACACAGCAGGCCAGCTTTCTCTGTCACCGGCATACCAATCCTCCCAGGATGTGGTTCAACCTAGAGGGGAGCCCATGAGGGCCACCCAGCATTCTAGAAGACAGAACCGTGTGGAGCTTCCAGATTCCAGCTCCATGTAGGTTCATTGAATGGAAACTTGATCTCAGCGCTCCCGATGCCACCTATAAAATCGGAGAGAAGGTGAACGTTTGCTGCTCTCTAAGGCAGTGGGGTGAGGTAAAAAGGATGTGGGCTTTGTGGACAGGTGGACCCAGCCTCTGAGTCCCCCTCTGCATCTCAACTGGAGAATTTGGGGCAAATGTCACAGCTCCTCCAAGCATTAGTCTCTTGCTTGACAAATGAAGATCATAACATAATTGTATATCACAATACAATTGTTCACCTTATATGTAACAGCATGATGCAGAGTTATTGTGAGATTCTAGTAAATATTTACGTTAAAGCTCTGGAAACATGGCCTGGCCCATGGTTAAACCATGTATATTAAAATATATTTGTTTCTCCATATGTTCTGTCCAGCAGGCCAAACATGCAAAGCCTTTTTCATTCTAGCTTTTTTACAGATATTCTAACATCACCTTAAATGTGCAGTTTTGCAGTTTCAGACACGTTTTCATGGCGCCTCACGTCCATAAATCTTCCTTGGATAATACATTGTCTCATTTAACAGACACTGAAATGGCAATGAAATTGTCTGACGAGGGCATTGAACTTGTAGTTCATATTTGCCTTCAAACTGCTTAACTAGCTAATCCTTCCACAATTCTCTTTAGAGTTTTTGTTTTATTTGATTTCTAGCACACTCTTAGCTTGGCTCTCATGTCCTTCTCTTAAGCTAAATGCTTCCATTAAAAAAGAATACAGAAGGAAGAAAAGAGGGAGGGAGGGAGGGAGAAATGGAGGGAGAGAGGAAGGAAAAAAGAAAAAAAGATGAGGAGAGAGAGAGAGAGAGGGAGCGAGGGAGGGTGAGAGAAAAAGAAAAAAATGGAGAGAGAGGGAAAGTTATATTTTTAAAGCTTCCATTTCACCTTGATGCTCTTTTCCTTTTCTGTAATGAAATATGAGGATAAACTGAACCCCCACTTTGAGATTTGAGCACTTCTTTCTGCCTTGCAGCCTGTCCAAGAAATCCAACTGCCCCCAAACCTCCCATCTCCCTCTTCCAACTCTACTACTAAGTGTCAGGAGACGACACAGGTGGGACCTGAGATACAGGGAGGTGTTGGGCGCTTTGCTGAAATCTTTCCTAGTCTGCATTCCACTTGGTAAGCCAAGCTGAGCCCGCCTCATTTCTCTGCTGTCACCAGGATCTGCAGGCTGCGCAATATTTATAGTTACTTTCCACCCTTTTGATGAGGCCTCCGAGAAGTTAAACTCTACCTCTGGCAGGTGCCATCCTTCACACTCCCTCACCTACTGCAGCAGGTGCTGGGTCCCCGGAACCTCCCTCACAACGCCAGGCTGGTCCCACCCACCCCCCAACCTACCAAGACAGCTATGTCCAGCTCCTTCCCGGGAGGAATTCAACAACTGGACACAGCTGGTATTTGCTCAAAGGTTCAAAATTTAGATTCAATGGTTAAATTCAGTAATAACAGCACAGTTTCACCAAAAAGCATTATAGTGATTACTGAGTTATATTAGAAGCTTATTTAAGATAACATCTTATTTGCACAATGTAGTTCAAATAGATGGTTAATGCCATCAGCGCAGTTGCTAAACTCCTATGTGTACTAGCATAATCACTCTGGAAGTGTGTGCCGCTTTTAAACACATGAACAGTTAAACCCGAAAGCATAAATATATGTCTTTTAAGGTGGTGGCACAGTTAGAATGAGAGGGTTTGGGTTTATATGTAAACAGGAATTTAGTTGTCTCTTTAGCACTGTACAGTAGGTTGTAAAAAAAAAAAAAAAAAAAAATCTCTCCAAGACAGCTCTCTTAAAGGAGCCAACAGCTATCCCAAACTGCTAAGTTTTATTAATAATAATAGTTTCTGTTTATCAAATGCCTTCTGTGTATCAGGCACAGTGCTGGAGCTTTGCATAAATATTTCATTCAGGTTGCTCTTCCCTTCACTTCTATGAGGTAACTTCTATTAGCCCATTTAATAGAAGTTAAAATTGAGGCACTAAGAGAGTAAATGACTTGCCAGACGCCACACAGCCAGAATTAAGATTTAGGTCTAACTCATTTATCTGGGCACTCTCCCATGTTTCAACACCCCTCCTCTGGCCTCTGCCGCCCAAAATATGGCATACCCAACTGGATTCTCCAACCACCAGCAAAACATCAGGAGTGGCCCGGGGTATGCACCAATCCTCCGAGCTGCTTAAAGTGTTAGTCCACTGATCCTATTTCAAGACCCTCACTCCACCAGAGAACAAACTAGAAGGAAGCCAGGACTCAAAAGGGAGAAGCTTTCCCCTCTCCTTGGCCTTCCTTCTTCCTTGAACCACTGCCCCCTTCTGCTTACAAGCCTAATACGAAAAACTCAGGTAGACAAGGGACACTTAGATGATGCAAATCCAGTGAGCCCTGACATGCAGAGAAGGTGCCAGACTCTTCAGCGCCACCATCGCCAACAGCTGCCCCTACCTCTAAAGCATCCAAGACGCTTTGATCTGGCTAAGAGCCGTCTCTGCTTAGTGACCCTCATCATTGCCCTACTGGATGGCTTTCTTTGCCGGATTTTTTTTTTTTTTTTGTCCTAACAGAGAAACATCCTTTTCCTTACTTCACAAGACAGAGGAGGCCCGGAGCCACACCGGGATGGGCGCATTGATGATTCCACAGGCCCTCCTCACCAGCACACCAGCCTCCCAGAGCCCAAAATGTTAGGCCTCAACTGGATCTCAGATGATTACATCTTAGTTTTCCAAGTCATCCATGAGTAGTCCAAATGCTAACTCCTTCAGTACCAGGCATCTCCTGTAACTCCTTCCCACAAGAGCATCAAACTTTCTCTCTGAACTTTATTTGCAATGCTAACCAGTAGCTACATTGACTACTTGGAGTTCAACCCTGACTGACTCTCTTCACAAGAAAGCTGTAGGGCTGGAAATTAACCAAGAAACCAATTAGATAATACATAATAGAGTTAATCGTGTATCATATTTCACACGTAATATAAATTCATGCAATATAATATATAGAAGAGGAGCAATAAATCTGCTGAATTTTTTTTTTTTAAGTACTTTCTGTTAAGTGCATTGAACATTCCTTGGTAAGTTAATTCACTTTGCTCTTCGCAAGCACTGCTGATGTGAGCCCTACATTGGCCCTATAGCAGAAGCTGACAGCGCCTATCCATATCCCCTTGACATTTACCTCTTTGCACTGAAAGCTGCTTACGGAGCACCTGGGGCACTGCAGAAGGCCTTACCCTGGCTGCTGACACACAGGGTAAGATAGATGCTGGAGATCTAATGCCCTGGAAGCCATCCCAGTGATGGGTAGGAAGTCAGTGGATAAATACCCCAGCTTCTTTACCTTCACCTGCGATAACTCAGGTATAGTCTATGCTGTCTCCCAGAGCTCCCCGGTGGCTCTGAGCCCACTGCATTATATGCCAGCAGCGGTAGCTGGCTTGATAATATACCCTTTATTACCTCCCCTTCCCTCCCCTGGTTTATTTCCTACCAGTATTTCCTGGAATCATCACCCAAATAAATTACACTAAAATCCTTGTCTCCATGTCTACTTCTGGGAGAACCCAAACCAAAACAGCCCTGAAATCTCATTATTTTTGTTTCCAAATCAACACAGAAAGCATCCACAAAGTCGTTCTTTGTACTGGAGATTTATATACTCCCTTTGAATTGGAACTCATCTACATGGCTGTCACTGTCTTAGCTCATGGATGGAGTAAGGTGGTCCAAGTGGGAGCAGGACCCTGCCCCAAGGGAGGGACATGGAGAACCGGCTCAGTCCAGGGTGATAACAGTCACAGCAATCAGAGAGTGAGTCTGGGAGGAGAGCCAGAGTCTTCAACGACAGAAAAGTAGCAGCCCGAATCAGGGCAAGCGGCTACATAACTATAAGTAGTTGAACAAACCAGAGCTAGAGGCCACACAGGTCAGGATGTGGTCAGGCTGGGATAAATACTTCAGGACTGAGTCTGCAACGGACAACAAGGGGTGAGGGAAACACACAGGCTTTGAAATCAGTGACCCAACTTCTGCCACCTACTAGCTGTGTGACTGAGCAAGAATGTAAATTCTCTAGACCTCAGTGTCAAATAGTCTCCATTAGTTCTGAGAATAAATGAGACAATGTATTTTAGGTGCCTGGAAAAGTGCCTAGGAGCCCTGGTGACACAGTGGCTAAGCGCTAGACTGGTAACTGAGAGGTCAGTGATTCAAACCCACCAGCCACTCCGTGGGAGAAAGATGTGGCAGTCCGCTTCTGAAAACAGAGCCTTGGAAACCCTATGGGGCCCTCCTACTCTGTTCTACAGTGTTGCTATGAGTCCAGGTCAACTCGACGGCAGTGGGTAGGAAAGTGTCTAGAACATCGTAGATACTCAATGTATGTTTGTTGAATGAATGAATGACAAAGCAATGAGTATTTTCCTGAAGTCAACCTTGGAGTACCGATTTCATTACAGGTTTATTATTACAAATCCTGTGTTAATCCTACAACAATGACAGAAATCAATTTAATTCCACAAGTATTTAATGTGCACCTAGTATAGACAAGGTGCAGACCTTGGTGTTGTGGAAGAGAGAAGAATGGCTAACAGATGGCCCGGGCCATCTGTTAGGGACTCACCATGTATAGCTATCACAGACAATGGAAACTAAGAGTCAAGGGATCACAAAGTCAAAAGAGATTAGCCCCATCTCGATAGACTGGAAAGTCCCAGGGCTGCTAACATTTGACGCTGGCCTTGAAGAATGCAGACATGGCAGGCGGAAGTGAAAAGAGACCATCAGGAACATCCAGTGACAGGAAGAAGATGAGATTAAACAGAGATCCACAGGAGTGGTGCACAACAATAAAGATGGTGGAAAGCAGGACAGGGGTAGCTTCAGCCATGACCCCAGAGAAATCCTAAATAAAATGCTGTGTACGTGGGGCTGACAGTCACAGAGCTTGACCAGCAGTCATGGAAACCTAAGAAGCTAAAGGAAGGCAAAGGTGACTTTCAAGAACTTTGTAAGAAACAATTTGTTTAAAAAAGAGTTATGTACATTGGTTAAAAAAAAAAGACAATAGACAAAATAGATGCTGGTGAGGATGTAGAGTAACTAACAGCCTCCTACATTGTTGGTGGGAATATAAAATGGTACAGTTACTTTGCAAAACAGTGTGGCCATTTCTTATCAAGTTAAACATAAACTCACCATATAACTCAACAATCCTGCTCCTGAGTACTGACTACAAAAACAAGAAAGAAAGAAAAGAAAACTGATCGTTATGGATTGAATTGTGTTCCCCAAAAATATGTATTGTAAATCCTAACTTCTACACCTGTCGTTATAATCCCATTTGGGAATGGGTTGTCTTTGCCATGTTAGTGAGGCAGGATTACCATAGGGTGTGTTTTTGAGTCAAGCTCTTACAAGATATAAAAAGAGCAGATTAGGACAAGCAAGCAAGCAGAGATGGAGAAAGAGAGATGGCAAGCCACATGAAGATCACTCAAGAGCAGAAGCTCAGGAGACAAAGACCTTCCTCCAGAGCTGACAGGGAGAGAAACCTTCCCCTAGAGCCAGCACCCTGAATTCGGACTTCTAATCTCCTAAACTGTGAGAAAATAAATTTCTCTTTGTTAAAGTTACCCACTTGTGGTATTTCTGTTATAGCGGCACTAGATAACTAAGACACTGATGTTCACACATAAAAAAAAACCTGTACCTAAATGTTTCTGGTGACTTTATTCATAATCGTGAAAAAATGAATAAACAAACTTGTATATACATACGATAAAACCAGCGAACTACTGGTCCAAATAATAACACGGATGCATCTCGAATGCATTAAGCAATGAAAGACGCCAGATTCAAAAGGCTACATACTACATGATTCCATTTATAAGACATTCTGAAAAAGGAAAAATCATAAGGCAAAAATGGAACAGAAATGAGAGTTCAGAAATAAACCCTTACATTTTTGATCAATTGAGTTTCAACAAAGATGCCAAGATAATTCAACGGGGAAATCAACGTCTTTTCAACAAATGATGCTGAAACAGGTATCCACATGCAAAAAGGTTAATTTTGACCCTGTTCTTGTTGTTGTTAGGTGCTGTCGAGTCGGTTCCGACTCACAGCGACCCTATGCACAACTGCCCGGTCCTGAGCCTTCCTCACAATCATTGTTATGCTTGAGCTTATTGTTGCAACCACTATGTCAATCCACCTCATCGAGGGTCTTCCTCTTTTCCGCTGACCCTGTACTCTGCCAAGCATGATGTCCTTCTCCAGGGACTCATCCCTCCTGACAACATGTCAAAAGTATGTAAGACACAGTCCCGCCATCCTTGCTTCTAAGAAGCATTCTGGTTGTATTTCTTCCAAGACAGATTTGTTCGTTCTTTTGGCAGTCCATGGTATATTCAGTATTCTTCACCAGCAGCACAATTCAAAGGCGTCAATTCTTCTTCGGCCTTCCTTATTCGTTGTCCAGCTTTCACATGCATATGATGTGATTGAAAATACCATGGCTTGGGTCAGGCGCACCTTAGTCTTCAGGGTGACATCTTTGCTCTTCAACACTTTAAAGAGGTCCTTTGCAGCAGATTTACCCAATGCAATGTGTCTTTTGATTTCTTGACTGCTGCTTCCATGGCTGTTGATTGTGGATCCAAGGAAAATGAAATCCTTGACAACTTCAATCTTTTCTCCGTTTATCGTGATGTTGCTCATTGATCCAACTGTGAGGATTTTTGTTTTCTTTATGTTGAGGTGCAATCCACACTGAAGGCTGTGGTCTTTGATCTTCATTAGTAAGTGCTTCAAGTCCTCTTCACTTTCAGCAAGCAAGGTTGTGTCATCTGCATAACGCAGGTTGTTAATGAGTCTTCCTCCAATCCTGATGCCCCGTTCTTCTTCATATAGTCCAGCTTCTCGTATTATTTGTTCAGCATACAGATTAAATAGGTATGGTGAAAGAATACAACCCTGACGCACAGCTTTCCTGACTTTAAACCAATCAGTATCCCCTTGTTCTGTCTGAACAACTGCCTCTTGATCTATGTAAAGGTTCCTCATGAGCACAATTAAGTGTTCTGGAATTCCCATTCTTCGCAATGTTATCCATAGTTTATTATGATCCACAAAGTCGAGATGCCTTTGCATAGTCAATAAAACACAGGTAAACATCCTTCTGGTATTCTCCACTTTCAGCCAGGATCCATCTAACATCAGCAATGATATCCCTCGTTCCACATCCTCTTCTGAAAACTGCCTGAATTTCTGGCAGTTCCCTGTCGATATACTGCTGCAGCCATTTTTGAATGATCTTCAGCAAAATTTTGCTTGCGTGTGATATTAATGATATTGTTCTATAATTTCCACATTCGGTTGGATCACCTTTCTTGGGAATAGCCATAAACATGGATCTCTTCCAGTCAGTTGGCCAGGAAGCTGTCTTCCATACTTCTTGGCATAGACAAGTGAGCACCTCCATCGCTGCATCTGTTTGTTGAAACTTCTCAATTGATATTCCATCATTTCCTGGAGCCTTGTTTTTCTCCAATGCCTTCAGAGCAGCTTGGACTTCTTTCTTCAGTATCATCGGTTTCTGATCATATGCCACTTCTTGAAATGGTTGTACATCGACTAATCCTTTTTGGTATGACGACTCTGTGTATTCCTTCCATCTTCTTTTTATGCTTCCTGCGTTGTTTAATATTTTCCCCATGGAATCCTTCACTATTGCAACTCAAGGCTTGAATTTTTTCTTCAGTTCTTTCAGCTTGAGAAACGCCGAGCGTGTTCTTCCCTTTTGGTTTTCCATCTCCAGCTGTTTGCACGTCATTGTAATACTTTACTTTGTCTTCTCGAGAGGCCCTTTGAAATCTTCTGTTCAGTTCTTTTGCTTCATCTGTTCTTCCTTTTGCTTTAGCTGCTCAACATTCGAGAGCAAGTTTCAGAGTCTCCTCTGACATCCATCTTGGTCTTTTCTTTCTTTCCTGTCTTTTCAGTGACCTCTTGCTTTCTTCATGGATGATGTCCTTAATGTCATTCCACAACTCATCTGGTCTTCAGTCACTAGTGTTCAGTGAGTCAAATCTATTCTTCAGATGGTCTTTTAATTCAGGTGGGATATACTCAAGGTCATATTTTGGCTCTCATGGACTTCCTCTGATTTTCTTCAATTTCAGCTTGAACTTGCATATGAGCAGTTCCACAGTTGGCCCCTGGCCTTGTTCTGACTGATGATATTGAGCTTTTCCATCATCTCTTTCCACAGATGTAGTCAATTTGATTTCTGTGTGTTCCATCTGGCAAGGTCCATGTGTGTATAGTCGCCATTTATGCTGGTGAAAGAAGGTATTTGCAATGAAGAAATCATTGGTCTTGCAAAATTCTATCGTTCAATCTCTGGCATTGTTTCTATCACCAAGGCCATATTTTCCAACTGCTGATCTTTCTTTGTTTCTAAACTTCGCATTCCAATCACCAATAATTATCAATGCATCTTGATTGTGTGTTCAAGCAATTTCAGACTGCAGCTGCTGATAAAAATCTTCTATTTCTTCATCTTTGGCCCTAGTGGTTGGTGCATAAATTTGAATAATAGTCGTATTAACTGGTCTTCCTTGTAGATGTACGGATATTATCCTATCACTGACAGTTTTGTACTTCTGGATAGATCTTGAAACGTTCTTTTTGACGATGAATGCAACACCATTCCTCTTCAAGTTGTCATTCCCAGCATAGTAGACCATATGATTGTCCGATTCAAAATGGCCAATACCAGTCCATTTCAGCTCACTAATGCCTGGGATATCGATGTTTATGCATTCCATTTCATTTTTGATGATTTCCAATTTTCCTTGATTCATACTTCGTACATTCCAGGTTCTGATTATTAATGGATGTTTGCAGCTTTTTCTTCTCATTTTGAGGCATGCCGCATCAGCAAATGAAGGTCCCGAAAGCTTTACTCCATGCATGTCATTAAGGTCAACTCTACTTTAAGGAGGCAGCTCTTCCCCAGTCATCTTTTGATTGCCTTCCAACCTGGGGGGCTCATCTTCCCGCACTACATCAGACAATGTTCCGCTGCTGTTCATAAGGTTTTCACTGGCTAACGCTTTTCAGAAGTAGACTGCCAGGTTCTTCTTTCTAGTCTGTCTTAGTCTGGAAGCTCAGCTGAAACCTGTCCTCCATGGGTGACCCTGCTGGTATCTGAATACCGGTGGCACAGGTTCCAGCATTGCAGCAACACGCAAGCCCCCACAGTATGACAAACTGACAGACAAGTGGGGGATTTTGACCCTTACCTCACATCATAAACAAAAATTAACTCAAAAGGATCATAAGCCTAAATATAATAGTTAAAACGATAAAACTTCTAGAACAAAACATAGGAGAAAATCTTGATGATTTTGGGTTAAGCAAAGAGTTCTTTGATACCATAAACATAATCTATAATATTAAAAATTGATAACTGGGATTTATCAAAATTAAAAACCTTTGCACTTCAAAAGACCCCATTTAGAAAATTAAGAAAAAAGTTACATTCCAGGGAAAAAATTTGTAAAATCATATATCTGATAAAGGACATGGATCCTGAATATACAAAAAAAAAAAAAAAACTCTTAATAAGAAAAAGAACCCAATTTAAAAATAAACAAAAGATTCTAGTAGACATTTCACCAAAGAAAATATATACATAGTTCATAAGCATATGAAAAGATGCTCAATATCATTAGTCATTAAGGAAGTGCAAATTAAAACCGCAATGGTATACCACTTCACAGCCACTAAAATGACTAAAATCACAAAGATTGACCATATATGTCTTACTGGTTTGTGTTTCTCTAGAAAACCCTAAGACATATGGAAAGGCAAAAGACCTAGAATAGCCAACACAATACTGGAAAAGAATAGTGTTGGTGACCTGACACTATCTGACTTCATGACTTACAAGACCAAAGACACAAGGAGAATATTAGTCCAAAGGGCTTATGGACCACATGAGCCACAACCTCCACCAGCCTGAGCCCAGAAGAAGTAGATGGTGCCCAGCTACCACCACCTACAGCTCTGACAGGGATCACAAGAAAGGGTCCCAGACAGAGCAGGAGAAAAATGTAGAACAAAATTCAAATTTACAAAAAAAAAAAAAAGATCAGACTTACTAGTCTGACAGAGACTAGAGGAACCCCAGAGACTATGGCCCCCAGACACCGTACGAACTCAGAACTGAAGCCACTCCCGAAGTCCACCTTTTAGCCAAAGATTAGACAAGCCTATAAAATAATAACACACATGAGGAAAGTGCTTCTTAGTTCAATCAACTACACATGACCAAATGGGCAACACCTGCCCAAAAGCAAAGAGGAGAAGGCAGGAATGGACAGGAAAACCAGGAGTGGAAAGGGAAATGGGGAAAGTGGTGACACAATGTGGGGATTGCAACCAATGTCACAAAACAATTTGGGTATAAATTTTTGAATGAGAAACTGTAAATTTTCACCTAAAGTACAATAAAAAAATTTTAAAAGAGAGAGACTTACTAGAAAGCCAGCATGATCAAGGCAGTGTGGCATTAGCAAAAGAATAGACAAATAAAACAATTGAGGAGCACAAAGAGCCTAGAAATAGACCCACAGAGATAAACTCAACTTGTTTTTGACAAAGGAACAAAGGCAATTGAGTGGAGAAAGGATAGTCTTTTCAACAAATTATGCTGGAACAATTGGATACATGGATGGATGGATGGATGGAGGGAGGGAGGGAGGGAGGGAGGGAGGGAGGGAGGGAGGGAGGGAGGGAGGGATGGATGGATGGATGGATGGATGGATGGATGGATGGATGGATGGATGGATGGATGGATGGATGGATGGATGGATGGATGGGTAGGTGGGTAGGTGGACAGATGCATAGATAGATAGACAGACAGACAGACAGATAGATAGATAGATAGGAAGAAAGATGGATGGATGAGGTATCAAGCCACAAAAAGACATGGAGGAACCTTAAATGCATATTGCTAAGTGAAAGAAGCCAGTCTGAAGGGGCGATACACTGTCTAATTCCAATTACATGACATTCTGGAAAAGGTAAAACTAGGAAGATAAACCCAAAACCAAACCCACTGCTGTCGAGTCGATTCTGACTCATAGCAACCCTATAGGACTGGGTAGAACTGCCTGATAGCGTTTCCAAGGAGCGCCTGGTGGATTCGAACTGCCGATCTCTTGGTTAACAGCCGTAACACTTAACCACTACGCCACCAGGGTCTTCCTAGAAAGAAAATCAATCATTGCCCAAGGTTGAGGGTGTAGGTGGGGTGGGAAGGAGGGAGGGGTGAATGGGTGGAGCACAAGAGGTTTGTAGGGCAGTGAAACTACTCCGTGTGATACTCTAATGGTGGTGGACAGATGTCATTATGCATTTGTCAAAACCCATAGTTCTGTACAACACAAAGAGTAAACCCTAATGAGTTAATAATGTATCAATATTCATTCATTACTTGTAACTAATGTATCACATGAATGCAAGATGTTAAGAATATGGGAAACTGGGGGGGGGGGGGAAGTCCGTGGGAGCACTGTGCACCTTCTGCTTGATATTTCTAGAAAGTTAAAAGTGCTCTAGAAAATAAAGTCTATTATTCTAAAAAAAAAAAGCCCTGAGAAAGACAGATTCAAATAAACTCTTTAGAGAGGAAGACAATAAATAAATAAACTCGATGTACCAGCTCAGGCACAGACCATTTTGATGAGAAGCTGGTAGCTGGGTACGAGAGATAGGACATAGCAGGCTTCCCTTGACTGCAACCTAATTGGGACATTCACATGTCCTCACGATGGTCTAAGGCTGTAGGAAGATAAACCACACACAAGTGAAGGACTTAAAGGAACAACCAGATGTTTCAACCCAAAAGGAGCTCTCCAAGAACTCAGCGTAGACAGCTGGCTTAACTGCACAGTCTGATGTGAGAACCCACTGGCTATAGAGCATGGCAGTTACCAAAGTTTTCCTCTTCCTTTTAGTCCCTGGGCAGTGCAAACAGTTAACTACTTGGCTGCTAACCAAGAGGTTGAAGGTACGGGTTTGCCCAGATGTGCCTCTGAAAAAAGCCTGGAGATCTACTGCCAAAACATCAGCCATTGAAAGCCCTGTGGAGCACACTTCCACTCCTACACACATGGTGTCACCACGAGTGGGAACTGACTCCACAGCACCTGGCTTTCCCCCTGAAGAGGGCCCCAGCAGGATTGTCCAGCTCCTTCCTGCCTGAACAATACTATAAATTGCTATAGCCACCACCCAACTTTAGCTTGTCTCACATCAAAGGTGAAGAACAGACATTGAACTTGCTAGAAAAAGGACTAGCCTCCCTCTGATCTTAAGCCAGTTCCCGTTTTTGTCAGATGAGCAGTCAAGACCAGAAGAAGACTTCTAGGTCCCTGCCAGCCCTTCCAGTGCATGACTATGACCCTAACAATATATTTGGATAAAGAACCTCTCTAAACCTTACTTTCCACCCTCTGTATAATGGGCACGCATACCTTGCAGGAATGTTGTTTTTGCGAAATCAACTAGAAAAAGTCCGCATAGGCCCAAACCTTAGTGGTTAGCACATAGTAGGTGCTCAGGAAGCAAAGTTAGTTTGCCTCACCTCCTTTTCCCCTTACCACCTTTTTTTTTCATGCCAGTTGCAAAGTCTGCGCTCACAGGCTTGACTGTTAAATTCCAGCCCATTCCACCTGCTTGAGACATCTGCTCTTGACCTGTCCCCTGTGTTCAAATGAATCCCTGGTCTCTGATAACTTCAACAGGACTATAGATAGCTCCTGCTGTCCCATAGCCCTTTGCCAGAGCTGCTGACTGGCCATGCTGGGGCTGAAGACCTCATGGGCTCTGTAGTTTCCACACCAAGAACAGCTGCTACAGAATCAACAGGCTCCTGTCACTTCTCACCACCACCCTGAAATGCTGGAGATAGTTAGCAACAGTGAGGAGACAGCTCTGCTCGCTGTCCACGTGTATCCCAGCAGAATTCCATTCATGAGAAAACTATTATCAGCAAATAGGGCAAAATTCTTGTCTACTCAGTGGCTTTCACCTAGAGAGGAATTATTTTTAGGACATCTATCTCATTATAGAAAATTTGGAGCAATTATAAATGTCCAGAGCAAAATCAGATCTCTCATCCTCAGTAAGTTGGGGTCAGAAAGGACTCATACAAGTGTTGTTGGCTTTGGTAACTCAAAGTGACATACAACTGTAGATAGTTGCACCCACCTTCTGAGTTTGCAGCTCCCCAGAAGTAAAAAATTATAGTAACATCTAACCTGCTTATCCGCGGATGTGGTTTATGTCATTGTTGGCTTTACAAAGCAAGAGACAAAGACAGACCACAAACCAGGCCTTTCATGGTTTGAATTGGGTTTTTTAAAGTGCTACATGTTCTCCATCTCCACTCTCGCCCTGCTACCATCATGCCCCTTGCACATACAGTTGCCATTGAAAAAGTACTAGCTCAATGCTAGGCATTGCAAATGTCACCCACATGCATCTTCTTGGCTGCTCAAAGCAACCCCGTGAGGCAGGCATTATTCTTCCCGTTTCCTCGAAGTGAAAACTGAAGCACAAATTGGATAAGTGGCAGAATCATGATCTGATCTGAGTCTGTCTCATTTATTCATTCCCACAAACGTGTTTCAACAGGAGGCATTGAGGTATGTGATGGAGACACAGAAATAAGACAGACGGAGACTCTACCCCCAAGAAGCTCAGAGATTAGTGAGAACAACTCAAAGAAACTTGGTAAGTGAAGTACAGATACACATGCTTCATGGAAAGTTGGGGAGGAAAGTGTGTGAGAATGCTTTTTGGAATAAGTGATGCCAGGGCTGAGTCTCCGAGTCGGAACTGGCCAGGCAAAGAGAAGACAGGCAGCAAGGTGTTGCAAGAGGAGGGGATGGCGCGAAGTGAAAACTGGTCTGGGCCGAGCAGGGAACTACGAGCTGCTCCATGATGCTAGAGTACAAGCGAGAAGGCAGGAAGTCCTGCAAGAGAAGGCTGGGGAGACCGTCAGGGCCTGACCAAGGTGGGGTTGTGTGTGTCATCATGGTAAGAAATGTGGGCTTTACCCTAAGAACAATGGAGGGTCTTTGAAGATTTATAAGCTAGTGAGGGGACCTGGACATGAGCTTTATCAGAGGGATCACTGACAACCATGAGGGTGTGGATTTGAGGAGGAACAGCCTGGAGAAGACCAACTAGGAGGCTGCTGAAGTCTCCCAGGAGAGAGATGGCAAACTCAGACTTGCATAGTGACATTGGGGGTGGAAAGAGTGATCAGAACCAAAAAGATGCTCACAGGGGATGATGAATGGGACTTGGAAATTGCTTGGATGTGTAGTGAGGGAGACCAAAGAATCTAGGATGACTCCCAAGCTGCTGGCTTGGGCAACTAGGAGGATGATGATTCCACTGACTGAGGCATAGCAACTAAGAGGAGGTGCCAGTAGAGTCCAGTTCAAGTCATATGGATCTCCATTCGAATTCCAGCTCTGCTCTATCTTAACTTTACAACCTTGGGCAAGACTCTTAACCCCATCTATGAAGATAAGATGATAGTAGTACCAACCCCATAAGTTGTTGTGAAGATTAAATAAGAAAGTACAGGCAAAGCACTTCATACAATGTCTGGCACTCAGTAGCATTAAACTGACATCTGTTGTTGTTGTTAGTTGCCATCAAGTCGGCCCCCAACTCATGGTGACCCTGTGCACAATGGAATCAGACCATTGTGATCCATAGGGTTTTCATTGGCTGATTTTCAAAAGTAGATTGCCAGGCCTTTCTTCCTAGTCTGTCTAGTCTGGAAGCTCCACTGAAAGCTGTTAATGCAGGCCTCCACTGACAGAGGCGTGGGTGGCTGCACTCAAGGTGCATTGGCCGGTAATCAAACATAGGTCTTCCACACAGAAAGCAAGAATTCTACCTCTGAACCACCACTCACCTCAAATTAACAGTAGCTCTTATTTATATTAGACACACAGATGTGGTTATCTGTTGGAATGTAACCTGTTCCACACAGCTTATGACAGAATGTGTCTGGGCGGAACGTACCCATAAACATTACCTCCTTGACCGTCCCAGTCTCTGCTACCCCTGGGGTATATCCTCAGAATTTCAGAAACGGCTGAACTCGCCAAGCTGAGTTGGGTGCCCTCTGTCGCATCTCACACTCATCATCACCCTAGTAGTCATCACCTGTGCGCCTGCTTCCTCTCAGGGGCAGCGTCCCTCAGGCCAGAGCTGTGCCATTGCCACAGTGGGCTAGTGTAGAGGACTTTGGCATATGTTTATTTACTGAACTGATGCTGCCAGGTTTTTCCCTTGCTGATGATTTAAGTACAAGCTTCAGTCTGATTCCCCTAACAGGTGACCAAAAGTGGATTTTAAACTGATAAACACAGCTGTGGTCAGCATACTAGTGAATCCCCGCCTTGCCCCGGTCCCCTATTGCCTGGACTTGAAAGTGTCAGTCTTACCATAAAAGTAATGAGGAACCTTCAGAGTATTGGACACCCATGTGCACATGGGCATCCTTTCACTTAATCCCCAGCCCTGTGAGGTAGGGAGTGTTAACCCCATTTCACAGATGAGCAAACTGACACTCAGCAAGTCTAATGTGCTAAAGGTCATACAGCTGCTAAATGTTTATCTATACTTGAGAGTCAGAAAGCGATTGATGTCTATTCTAGGAATTAGGAAGGTTGATGCTGAGAACACTTAAAAATAGCCTGTACATTTTCCCATTCTTGAAACAGGTTTACTAATCCGGGACAGGACTGAAAAAATCCAGCAAACTGACTCAGTTCCCAGCAAAATGTCATTTCTCCCCATCACTTCGGGACAACCCCAGCAAAGCCTGCACAGCATAGAAACAGAAAGGGTGGGGTGCGGGAAGGAGAAAAGGGACGAAGAGGAAGCAGCATGAAGGCCAAACTGACTTCTGAATCGCCCTGCAGCCTTGGTTGGATTCCGGGGGTGCTTATAAGCAACGAAACACCTGCTGTAAAATCAAAGGCAGGCTGGAGGGCCCACTTCCTGTCTCTAAATATACTCTTTGTTCTGATGGTATCTGATTCCCCTGCGTCATGGAGGATGGCCACTCTTTAAATTGCAAATATCTCAGGAACTCCTCAACCAAAAGGAAGCTTCAGTGTAGAAAGCTAAACTTTCTCAATGGCTGCAGGAAGAGCAAACTCAGGCTCTGCTCAGCTACTGGCCTCCTCCTCACTGTCCCCTGCTCCTCCTGACACTCAGGTTCCTCCCAGCCTTCCTGCTTCTCCCATTCTCCTCACTTCCCCCTGCCCCTCCTCATGCTCCTCTTCCTCACTGTCCCCTTCTCCTCCCCATACTTCTCTTCCTCCTCACTGTCCCCCTGCTCCTTCCCATCCTCCTCCTCCTCACTTCTCCCTGCTCCTCCCCAGCCTCTTCCTCCTCCTCACTGTCCCCTGCTCTTCCCCATCCTTCTCCTCGTCACTGTCCCCTGATCCTCCCCATCCTCCTCCTCCTCACTGTCCCCCTGCTCCTCCCCACCCTCCTCCTCCTCACTGTCCCCTGATCCTCCGCATCCTCCTGCTCCTCACTGTCCCCCTGCTCCTCCCCACTCTCCTCCTCCTCCTCCTCACTGTCCTCTGCTCCTCCCCATCTCCCTGCCCCTCACTGTCCCCTGCTCCTCCCCATCTCCCTGCCCCTCACTGTCCCCCTGCCTTTTCTGTCACTCTGCTTCTCCTTCCCCTGCTGCACCCCCTCCCCTTCTTGCTCCTCCCCATGCCCTTGCTTTCCCCAGTCCTCCTGCTGGTCTCCCTGCCAGGGCACCCAAGCCCTCAGGGGAGCGGTAAAAGTCCCACAGTGCTGCTCCTCGTGAATGTTATCAGAGGAAACACTTGAGAACCAAGGAGCAAACAGAAACCCTTCTACACCTGTTGCCACTCTGTCACTTGCTACCTCCGGGCCCCCCAAGCCCCATCCAGGTGTCCTTGTGAGAAGAAAGAGCCCATTCAGGATTGTGGCTGGTGGGTCTTCAGCCAAGTTCCTCCGTCATGGCAGAAAGGAAGGAAAGACTCAATAGGAGGCAGCAGAGCCCGATGGTTTGCCTCATGGCTCTGAGTGGAGCCTGGTTCTTGGCCTCTGACAGATTGAGATTGAGCCCTCAATCTTAGTTTGGTTATCTTTATACTGAGTTGCTAAGAACTGTGACTACCTCAGAGGGTTTTATGAGCATTAGATGAAATAATGCCTCTAAACCACTTAGCCTAGTACATGGTACTAAGATTTGAGAGCTCATGTGCCCACCCTGTGCCTCCTTCCGCCCCACCACTCCCACCCTTGCTCCGCACACATGTACAACATTCCAGAGAAGCTCCAAGTCCAACAGGCTGTTTCACATCTCTGTACATTTCTCCTCCAGCATACTGTGGAAAAGAAGGGCTGCTGAACACTCACTCCCTCTGAGCCTCTGCAAAGTGAGAGCTTATTCACAGAGCTGTGGAGCAGGGTAGTAGACTTGGGATATAGGCAGTCATTAACTATGTGGCCTTGGACAAGTCACTGAGGTCACTGGTGCTGAGAAGGAAGCCAGTAGAGTAACCTCACCCAGCATTTTACCTTAAAACCATTCCTTCAGAGAACAGTCAATGCATATGGCTCTGGTTGTCTTTACCTCAGAGTGAGGTCACTACCTCCTTAAACCAGAACCCTCTTGTCCCTGCAGCCTGTTTTCCTTAATTTCTTGGATCCTCAGACCAGTCAGTCACTGTTCGCCATTTCTCTCATGAATAATAGAGAGTTTTGCCAAAAGGTTTAATGGTGGGTCACCTGAATCAGTCATGTGCTAGAGCCAGTCCCCATGTGCATCTTTCCTTATGTCTCATTGGTGGTGTGAAATCAGCCATGTTGAAAGTACTTACACCATGGAAATTGGTATATGACACACATCAAGGCTGTTTAATTCTTTCAGAGATCTGGTTGTTAAACATTTCCCAGCATATCACTGGAGCCTATGGGTATACAAGTCAATATATAGGATCCCATTCTACACCCTCAATGTCCCAACCCTATCCTCTTTTTACAGCAGGGAGCCTAGCTAAGGATTAGTAGGCTTCCAAGTGGACAGTTCGCTTTACTAGAGCTGGTAGAGTGCGGAAAGCATGGGACCGAAGCATCAGGACACGTGTCTGCATCCCAGCCCTACCATTATCATGTGGTCTTTAAAGCATCATTCCTAAAGTCACAGAGTTGGCTGAACCTCATTTTCCTCATCTACAAGAAGATACCCCTGGGAATAGCAAACCAGAGAATGCCTTGAAAATTATGAAGCCCAGCATACTTTACTGTTCTGCTTGTGCTTCACCAAACTTTCAACAATTTTTTCTTCCTCCTAATTAACTTTGATCTTCACGAGCTCTCAGAAAACCACTCGGTGAAGTGCACTTAAAGTCTGGCAAACCCAGGAACAAAGAGCTGCTTTTCGCAGAAGTATTTATAAGATGGGCCCATCTCAAGATCCAAGGTGTGAGCTAAAAAATACGGTGAGAAATTACCCCTAAGCTGGAAAGCATATTCTAGCTTATCACACACCTTCATTTTACAATTGGGGTGACAGAGGCTTGTTCCAGGTCTCATATCAAAACACAGCAGAGCTTCAGAGCAGAAGCATGTAGCAACCCACACTGAAACTGGGAGAAATGTTGCTTTCCGTAACTTATCCATTGCTGTTGAGTCAAGAGCAACCCTAGCTCATAGTGACCCTGTAGGACGGAGTAGAACTGCTCCACTGGGCTGCCAAGGAACTGCCGAGTCCTTTTGGTTAGCAAACAATTAACCACTGTGCCATCAGGGCTCCTTCCATTACTTACCCACCCCAATTACAACATGTTTCATGGCCAAACTTTTCTTGAAGAATCAGTATTGTACAAAGCCACTTCAGCCACCCAGCATCCTTTGGCGTTGCCCAGTGTGCTGGGCACTCTGCAATGGCTCATCTGACCTTTCGCTCTTTCAGTTGGAAGAGTTGGAAGATATTTCCCAGGTTTCCCTGCAGCTAGGGTTCTGAATGCAAATTAGCTTCCACCAAATGGATGCATTTAGAAGGCAGAAATCAAGTGGATTCCCTCTGCCTACGCTACTGTTGCTGCTGGCAAATTAGGTCATAGAAACGTTGGGTTTCCCAGCAGGAGCATTACAATGTCCTTCCTCCCGCTCCTGGGTATCTTGATCTAGCTTCCTAATCCCTGGTTTGCCGCTGCAGGTGTCCTTTCTCCCGGAGAAGCAGATACAGCGGCAGCTTCTTACTTCCAACAGCTCTAGAGGTAGCCGCTCTCCCAGTGGTCAGTTCTGTATTCTTCTAGGAGTCATTCCAGAGGCCCAGCCCTTCCAATGATTTTGTATTAAACCCCTTTTCCCGTATTAAACTCCTCTCTGCTTTTTTTTTTTCTGCTTAACGTGGAGCCCTGGTGATACAGTGGTTAAGAGGTACGGCTGCTGGCCAAAAGACGGGCAATTCGAATTCATCAGTTGCTCCTTGCAAACACTATGGCACAGTTCTACTCTGTCCTATAGGGTCACCATGAGTAGGAATCTAATCAACTCAGTGGCAACAGGGATTTTTTTTTTGTTTTGGGGTTTTTTGTTTGTTTGTTTATCTGTTTTCTTTTATTTTCTGCTTAACATACCTAGAGCGGTGTCTGTATCCTGCAATAAACCTTGACTGATACATTTGCTCCTAGATTCCCAGATCTCAAAAATTTGTGTACTTTGTGATTTCTCAGGAATGACTACCTGAAAAACCTATGAGTCCATATCAACTCCTTCTGGGACTTTGCAATCAGTTCCCATATGTTGTAGGGGAAGCACTGGAGCTCCGTTCTACGTTGGCTTTTCTATTAATAGACATCAGAATTTACATTATGCTGGCCTTCTTTTTTTTTTTCTTCTTACACACACAAGACAAATCTTCAAAAACACACTAATACAGTTTGATCCTCTACTAAGGAAAATTTTAGGGGTTCAAACTAAAGTATATCCTATCTCAGATTTTGAAGGGTGTCTTAGTTACCTAGTGCTGCTGTAACAGAAATACCACACGTGGACGGTTTTAACAAACAGACATTTACTCTGTCATGGTTTAGGAAGCTAGAAGTTCAAATTCAGGGCACCAGCTTCAGGGAAAGGCTTTTTCTCTCTGTCGGCTGTAGAGGAAGGTCCTTGTCATTAATCTTCTCCTGGTCTAGTAGTTTCTCAGTGAGGGGACTCTAAGTCCACTCCCAGTGCTTCTTTCTTGGTGGTATGAGGTTCCTCCTCTCCCTGCTCGATTCTCTCTTTTTTATCTCAAAAGAAATTGACTCAAGGTACAACCTAGTCCTGTAGATTGAGTCCTGCCTCATTAACGTAACTGCCTCTAATCCTGCCTCATTAACATCATAGAGGCTAGGTTTTACAACACATGAGATAATTATGTCAGATCACAAAATGGCAGACAAACCACACAATACTCGGAATCATGGCCTAGCTAAGTTGAGACACATTTTTGGGGGACACAATTCAATCTGTAACAGGGGAGAAATCCCCTATAGATTGAAAGAAGAGCTGGGGTACCATTCTCGCTCTGCAAAATCTTTCATTTGGATTTTAAAACCAGGGCAAGAACAGTGTCTTCCATTCTTCTGGTCAATAGAACAGGTCCTTGACTGTAACCGTTACATATCCTCTCCAGCAGGGTCACTACAGATCACCCGCTGAGTGGGGAAATATTCAGATGGGGCACTGACCAGGATGGTTGATGTCTGTTCCTTTTTGGCCTCCGTGAACACGTACAATGACATAAATGACCCTCTTGCCCACCATCAGTGAGATCACCCTTTGGAAAAGCAAAATCACATGTTCCTTAACCTTCTTCCAATTTCTTCCCAGTCATCTGATTCAAGAACTAATTTCAGATCATCTTCCCATTTTCACTTCATGCTGTGTCATCAAAGCCACGTGTCTGGTTAGTTAGCAGAATTACAAATATACGTCAGTCTCAATGCCAGAGCAAGGAAGGGTTTTCCTGAGGAGTTCACTCTGCCTTCTGGAAGATGATATATGGCAAGGAAATAATGAATACCCACTGTTACAGATTGGATTGTGTTCCCCCAGAATATGTGTTGATGTCCTAGCCTCTGTATTTATAAATATAACCCTGTTTGGTTTTCTTTTGTTATTTAATGAAGTCTTACCAGAGTAGGGTGGGTCTTGAAACTGCTCCCTTCTGGGTTATAAAAAGAACAGAATAGACACAGAGACACACAGTGGGGGAAGACTGACACTGTGTGAGGATCACCTACAAGCCGTGGAACGCCATGGAATCAAGGAAACATCCAGGACAGACAAGGAAGGAATCACTATGGCAGAGAGCCTAACTTGGACTGGCAGCCTCCTGAATTGTGAAGAAATAAATTTCTGTTCTTTATAGCCACCCATTTGTGGTATTTGTGATGTGGCAGCACTAGCTAAAACAGGTGCTAAGTAAATGGTGGAAACACGAGGATGTCAGGCTCTCCCCAGCTCCCCGCCCTTGGCTTCCTCCTCTCCCCATTGCTGGTGCTGAGGCTAAGCAATCCCCAGCTACAGTCTCCGCCCTAACCCAGCTCTGGGACAAACCCAGATGTCAGGCAGGATGGTCTTCCCTCACACTCATTGTCAGTCCAGGTTATGCAAACTCACTGCCGGCTCACCCGTGGACTTGGCCACAGAAGCCTCATAGATGGCCCTTTCCCCTGGCAAACAGGTGCCTCAGGGGATCTCCCCAGACTGTCACTTGAATCAGTTCCGTCAGTCTGGCACATTGCATGCCCTTCAGTTTAGTCGGCTTCAATTTTTTAATTAGGGCAGTGGTGGTTCAGTGGTAGAACTCTCACCTTCCACGTGGGAGACGCTGGTTCAATTCCAGCCAATGCACCTTAAGCACAGCCACCACTCATCTCTCAGTGGAGGCTTGTGTGTTGCTGTAGCGTTGAGTGGTTTCAGTGGAGCTTCCAGACTAAGACAGAGAAGAAGGAAAGGCCTGGTGATCCACTTCTGAAAACCAAGCAGCGAAAACCCTAGGATCATAATGGTCCAATCCCGTTGTACATGGGGTCGCCATGAGTCCCGTTGTACATGGGGTCGCCAACTTGAAGGCAGCTAACAACAACAACAAACAAATTTTAATTTTTCCTTAATTGGAAAAGTCATAGATACACATCATTTTAAAAAATCAGAGCACAAGAGGGTATATAATGAAAAAGCAAGCTATTCTCACCTCAGACCCCACATCCTGTTTAACAGAGGCAATGACTATCAGTAGCCTCCTACGTACCTTTCCCAACATTTCCTTTACATACATGTGGCAAACACTATTGGGTGGCTGGCTTAACAGTTTTTCCAAGCTCTGTTTCTTCTCTGTAGTGGCTAGGAAGTCAGATACTGGCTTTCCCAGTCTTCCTTGCAGCTGAAGATGAGCATGTGATCCTGACCTGGCCCGTGAGATGTAAGGGTAAGTCTCCCATAGTGGGAGGCAGAGGGGCAGGTGGCGCCTGGCCTTGACTGGTAACCTTCCCCATGCCTTGTACTTGAATGTGATGTTTGCAGCTGCTGCAGCCATCTTGGGGCCATGAGGTAATAAACAGAAGGATAAAAAGCCAACATACTTCATGGAAGTGAAGTAGAAAAAAGAAAGAAAG
Organism: Elephas maximus indicus; assembly: GCF_024166365.1. Classification (NCBI taxonomy): domain Eukaryota; kingdom Metazoa; phylum Chordata; class Mammalia; order Proboscidea; family Elephantidae; genus Elephas; species Elephas maximus. Next base: position 17,787,378 of record NC_064830.1, read on the forward strand.
AATCCTGAAGACATCGTTAAGCAGCTGAACCAACACCAGCAACTGCCTACCTCCAGACTCGGTGTTACATGAGAAAAATAAATCACTCTGTTTTTAGCCAGTGCGAATCAGGTTTTCTGTTACTTGCAGGAAAACCCATCCAATTTGAAACAATATACAAGCATCATTTGTAGATTTTACTTTCATTTAATGGGTTCGTGCCTTACACAGTGCTCTGTGCCTTGCTCTTTCACTCAGCAATGTGTCTCAGCAATGTCACCATATAACCAAAGCCCCAGAGTATGCCACTGTTTGAATATATACTACAAAAAAAAAACTCTGATCCCTTGCTGATGGACATTTTGATTGCTTCGATTTCAGGCTATCACAAACAATACTGAAATTAACAGCTTTGTGCATACTTCTTTACGCACACATGTGAGTATAGCTTGTACAATATATCTGCGGAAGAGGGAGGCTGGCAGACTTTTCCCTTTGGATCCTCTCCTTGCTCCCTACTCAGTCCCTTGAACTTGATATATTGAACCCTCCTTTGCTGTCCTGGACCCAGCATCCTCAAGGGCTCACACTTTGACTCCTCTTGTCTTTTTGGTGCTTCGCTATGCAGTCCTGAATCCTGGGACATCCTCCACCTTGGCCACAGTGCTGGGACCCCACTAACTGCGCTTAGTTTGGATAAGTGGCCTTCAGCCTTCATCCTCCGGAGCTGAAACCCAGGCTGGTGCTAATCAGGCCCTCCTCCAACCTCCACCCCACTTCTCCCGCTCATTGGTACCCTATGCCAGGCCAGACATGCAGACACACAGCACCTGGGTCTGCTCCCCTAGCCCTGCCCCATCACACTGTTTCCAGAGCCTGCCCCCCACCAAGTCTGCCCCTTCCTGCTATGGTTAACTGGTCCGTATCAGGCTGACTGAGGTTGAACTCCCACAGGAAATAGAATGAGCTGCCACACCCCACTCACATCCAGGCTTTGGCCCCTGGTTTCGGCACCTGTAAGCCAGCCGCGGAAATTCACACCAAAAACCCAACCCTAACACAACAACCAAAATTCCACTTGACGGCAGAAGGTGACAAATACCACTTTTGGGTACAGAAGGATGCAACAGAGACGGGAAACCAGATATCTAAGAACATATGACATGCATGTGCAGATTTGTGTACCCACGAAGGCAAGTGTATTTAACATTCTATCAGATCCAGCCGGTTGCTAATCACCATCCTGTGCCCAGCCAGCCAGGGAACGCTAAGAGCTGAAACACATAAGGGGGCTCAGCACGGAGGTGCAGGTCAGTGTAAAACCCTTTGTCCTGGGGCAAAAGGCATCTTCTCTGATTGGCGGGCCTCTGAGCTTCTTGTGCCCTGGCCTGCTGGCCCCTCTCCAGTTCTCTCTCCTAATCACCCAGCCCCCACCTCCTGCCTGCTGCACCTGGGCCCTCCTGGAACAACAAAAAAGCAGGCGTCTTCTGAGACCATCTGGTCCGGTCCCCAGATTTGACCGATAAGGAAACTGGGGCTCAAAGAGAAGAAGTGGCATAGCAAAGTCACACAGTCATTTAATGGCAGAGCCAGGGACAGCAGCACTTAAGCCATATTTCCTGAGCACCTACTATGTGCTGTGCACTGTCTGCATTTCTTTCTAATGCCCACAACTCTCCTTTAGCTTTGCATTATTGTCCTTATTTCATAGATCAGAAATTGGAAGTGGATGGAAGTTCAGGAACTTGCCCTAGATCACATGAGTGAGTGGCATACAAACTTGGCTGCCTGACTCTCTATTAAGTGTTCCTTCCGCTACCCCATGACATAACTCTTGAAACAAGGGTGAAACTCATGGGGCCGGAAGGAAGAGAAAGAATGCATTAATGAAAGGAATAGTTATTAAACAATGGAAAGGCAAATAAAGCTTCTAAAACAGAATCCAGCAGGTGTTCAATAACAGTTAATGCCTTTCCCCTTGAGTAAGGAACTACTTCAAACACAAAAAGATGGGACACAGGAGACAGCCTGAAAGAGCTCCCAATGACCAAAGTTAGAACGATTTGAGCAATAAAATAAACAACATCGTATTGGATTATAACCCTAAGTATAAAATAAATAGCTACAAGTCCATACTAATATAAATAAATGGGTGAAATATACAAACGGAGAGAAGAGGCAATTCTCCCTTAAAGAAGAATTCCAAACAGTAACTGATGTAGATACTCCCCACTCCAAGAGGTGGAGCCCAACGACCCCTCCCACCTTGAGTGTAGATTGTGGTTTGTGACTTGCTTCCAAAGAGTACCTGTGAAAAAGGTGGGGAGAGGGGTAACCTTACAATAAAGAAATCGGGCAAACACTACCTTAGCCAGGCGATCAAGGCTAACATCAACAGTGGTAAGTCACGTCCATAGCATGGACCCTTGACATGATGTGATGAAAATGGCAATTCACCTCTGTGGTCTTCCTTCCAAAATTCATGACCCCATTCTAACCACAAGAAAAGCATTAGACAAGCCCAAATTAAGGGCCATTCTACAAAATATTGGAACTCTACTCATCAAAACTGTCAAAGTCAACAAAGTCTGAGAAACTCACAGACCAGAGGAGGCTAAGGAGACATGAAGACTAAATGTAAAGTGATACTCTGGATGAGATCCTGGAACAGAAAAAGAAAGTAGGGAAAAGCTTTTGATGGTATTAGTTGCCTCTGAGTCAATTCCAACTCATAGTGACCCCATCTGTGCGTTGTAGAAGTGCTCCATAGGGTTTTCAAGACTGACCTTTTGGAAGCAGATTGCCAGGCTTGTCTCCCAAGGGCCACGAGGTGGGTTCGGACTGCCAACCTTTAGGCTAGTAGACAAGCCCTTAACCATTTGCACCACCCAGGGACTCCTGGGGAAAAGCTAGCGAAATCCAAATAAACTGTGAATTTTAGTTGATAGCGATGTACCAATGGGGTGGTCCCTTAATTATGAAAAATAAACCATAGTAATAAGTTAACAACAGGGAAAACTGGGTGAGGGATATAGGAGAACGCTCTGTAGTATCTTTACAGCTTCTCTGTAAATGTAAAGGCATTCTGGATAAAAAGCTTAGAAAAAATAAATAAATGCAGAGATATCTCGATATTCTACCAGGGAAGTCATTCTTAACCCTAACACACATTAAACTAATTCAGGGAGTTTTTTTAAGTGCTGGTGCCCAGGCCCTGCCTCAGATGAAGTGATTCAGAATCTCTGGGGCTGGGGCCTGAGCATTGGAATATTTTCAAGGATTCCTGGAGATTCCAGTGTGTAGGCAAGGTTAAGATGGACGAGTGAGCCAGGGTAAGACATGAGTTAACGCCAGAGGGCTTCCATGGAGTCAGATGGAATTCTAAAAGAATTCTAGAGTTCTTAAAAGACTGGGGGTGGGGGTGGGGGAGCAGTATTGAACTAATTTCCTCCCCCTCCCCACAACAGCTCTGAAGGTTTCATTGTTGAGTCTTGGGCATCTCCCAATTTTCATGTCCTGGACTAGGCTGCTCTTATAATCAGGTAGTTGAGAGGTTCAAATTTCCTCTCGGTGTGAAAATGCAAAGTGACCTGGGCCAACTAGGAAAAGAGCAGGTGTCCTCTTTCACCCAGCTAGGGTCACTGTCCCCTCAGGGGCCCCAAGTCAGCCCTCCCTGTCACACTGAGGTCTCAGACCTCAAGCTCATCAGTACTTGGCTGAACTCCAGCAGGTCAGTCCGGGAGCTCTAAAGCCACAGCCAAACCACAGAAAGACCTGGTCTCCCAAGCCCCCCATTACTGGGCGGTGAGAGGGAGCCATTTCCGACTGGCAGACTGGCCCCTGGCCAGCCAGCGCCTAGATGCCACCCAACACACACCTGAGCAAGGTAATAGGTGTGTGTAAACAGTATTTGAAAAAGAAAATAGCTGTACAAATACAGCACTTGTTAACACAGGTGTTTATAGGTGGAATTATTTTTCCAGGGCTGCTATCTCCCAAGCTTCTTTGTGAGTCTGAGCTCACACCTGCAGGGACTTTCCCATTAAGTGAAGACACAAAGGGGAAATGGATAGTGCATATCGATTTTACGAAGCAGGAGGTCAGTGATCAGCTCCAAGCCAGGGTGTTTTTTCACCAAGTTTCCCTTTCTGGACTTACTTTCATTTTTTTTTTTAACCTGCTCTAACAGGATTTAGTCTGTCCTCCACTTCCTGCTTGGCTGAGAAGGCTGCATAGGACCACCCTTAGGTAACCGCAGCAAGAACTGCCATTTCCTGGGGCCAGTGGGCACTGGCTACTTTGTGGGCATTATTATCTTATTCTATTCCTACCCTCAAAGGAGGTGTCACTCTTTGTATCTTGCAGACGAGGAAACTGAAGTAACTTGTCTGAAGTCACAGACCTCCTACATGAAGGACGCTGCTGCAAACATCAAACCAGGTGCAGAACCCAAAGCTGCAGCTAGAAAGGGCCCCAAATATGTCCCCGTGGTGACGCCCTGGGGCAACAGTGGACTTTGTGTACAGTGCTCTCCTCGTGAGGCATCAGGAAACACAAATATACTCGACTTCCAACAGTGAAGTTTATGAATTTGCACCACCTGAGGAAGAAGGTAGTACAGCCAAGTGGCAATGATCAGCAAAGCACTAAAAATTATGGAAGAGAAACTTAAAACTGAGAATTGCCCGTTCTATATGGAGGCCAAAAGAAACTTTGGTTACTCTGGTTATCAGTGAGTCTGTCTGCTTTTGGTAATCGCAGCTGTTTTTGCATTCTGAGCGAGAACTCTGTCCTTTGGAAAGGACATCGCTTCACTAGCCTGTTTATTCATGCAGATGGAAGGCTAGTATTTCCCCATTAGTTGGGGGAAGCCCTCAGTGGTAAAATACCCTCAAATGCAGATTCTTCAGCATGCCGGCTCCCACGCTCTGTTTTGGAGACTGAAAGGCAAGGAGGGGCTGAGGGAGCTAGGAAGGAAGATGGTCACAGACCAGTATTTGGCGGAAGAGGAGCAGCCCCAGGCAACACGGAGGAAAGAAGGGAGATAAGGCGGCGGCCCACAAGAGGCACCCTTTGGGCCAGTCAATGGACTCTAGGAGCAGTGAGAGATATGTGTCCAACGTGTGTTTCCTCTCGTGTTATCACAGCCTAATGGTGGTGGTGGCAGTGGCTGCCGTTTAGTCAATTCCAACTCATCATGACCCTGTGTTACAGAGTAGAACTGCTTTATAGGGCTTTCTCGGCTGTAACCCTAACTGAAGGAGATTGCCAGGCCTTTCCCTGATGGCGTAGTATGGTTAAGAACTTGGTTGCTAACCCAAACAGTCAGCAGTTTGAATCCACAAGCCACTCCTTGGAAATCCTATGGGACAGTTCTACTCTGTCCTACAGGGTCACAATGAGTTGGAATCAACTCGATGGCAAAGGGTTTTTTTTTTTGTTCCTTCCATGGCACCATGTGGTAGGTTTGAACCACCAACTTTTAGATTAGTAGCTGAGCACAAACCGTCTGTGCAGCCTTAGTAATGGTAAGGCCAGTTACACATGGCAGCTTTGGGGACTAGAGGGAGGGGCTTTGCCCACACTTGGAGGAGAGCAGAACAGGAAGAGCAGGGGAGGCCAGCCAGTCAGACGCCACTAATGGAGAAGACCAACGTGGCGATCTGGGCTGGAGGTGACCAAGGACAAGCAAAATGGATTTGGGAAAGGGGACTCACTCCCCCAGAATCTTCAGAGAAGCTTGGAAGGGTCTGAGTTTCCTATAGGTACACAAAACGGGACTCACAGACTATATCACTGGGGCACTTGGGGATGAGTGACACCCATGGCAATTGAGCACTTGGGCACATTTGCCATTAACAGCTTTTGATGTAATTGTATCTTTAAACCAAGGGGAAATATCATTACATGGTTTTAGCAGCAAAACACTTCAGCCCAGTTTGAGGCACAACAATGTCTATGGGAATTTTCATCTATTCCCACCTCCCCATTGACACTCCATGCACGGAACAGCAGATGCGGATCAGAGAGATGTGGGACTTTCCAAAGATGAATCTGCTACTTCAGGGCTGGTCCAGGATGTAAATCAGATTTCCTGGTTCCTAGTCTGGGTTTTCCACCCCTGGTGGCACAGTGGTTAAAGCCCTTGGCCACTGTCTGACAGGTTGGCAGTTCGAACCCACCAGCCTCTCAGAGGGGTAAAGATGTGGCCATCAGCTTCCATAAAGATTACATCCTTGGAAATCCTATGGGGCAGTCCTGTTCTGTCTTATAGGGTCATTATGAGTTGGAATCAAAGGCAATGGATTTGGTTTGGGTTTTGTATGACACCCTTTCCTTGCAAAAGGAGGGTCTCTGTGACCAAAGAAGGAAGCCTGGCTCCCCTCCAAATCTCTCTCGCTCCTCCCTGAGACCACATCCACCTCTGCTTCTCCCTATGGGTGGCAGACAGACCTGCCAAAGCCAGGCCGGCACAGGGCTGAAGCACCAGCTGGAGATGATCAATTTGCCCTGTCACTTGCGCAGAAAAAATAGAAAAAAGAGATAAAGAGAAAGAAATGAAACATCAGCTTGAAAACTATCAAGTTCACCACCAAGAAGCTGAAAGGTTTTCCATCTGAACCAATGACAAATCTCTAAAAGATGGGATGATGTCTAATTAGACATTATTTTATGTCACTCTAATTAAGATGACCTCATAACTACTTTTTTCATAACTACAGATCTGCTAAATTACTCGGAAATGATGAGAATGATTGGATAGACTCTCTGCCTGCCAGTTTGGAAGCTCCAGTGCTCAGAGTGCTTCTGTCCTCCTCAGTCACCTCAGTCAGATGCTGCCTTCTGAAGAGCCAGCGAACACCAGAGGAGAGAACGGGAGCAAAGAGAAGCCTGTCCAGAGCACGTCGCAGCCCACCCGCAGGGATTTACCGAGTACCTCTGTGCCAAGGATGTGGATCATACCAAGAAACGGATATTTCATCAAAGTACATATTTCCTCTTACTATCAGTTTAGGGATCACCACCAAGATGCAAAATGTCCCCCACACACATACACACACACCCCAAAACAAAAAACGAAACCAGTTTTCATCTAGTCAGTTCCACTCATGGTGACCCCATGTGTGTCAGAGTAGAACTGTGCTCTGCAGGGTTTTCAATTGCTGACTTTTTGGAAGTAGACTGCCGGAACTTTCTTCCGAGGTGCCTCTTGGAGGACTCAAACCACCAACCTTTCTGTTAGCAGCCAAGCACTTTAACCGTTCGCACCACCCAGTGTTCCCCCCCCCCACACACACACACAACAGTCACAAATACACACATTCCCAGCTGGCAGGTCTCCGATAGAATCTCCCAGAGTCCAGTTTTCAGTCTAGATATGCACACACATCGGGCCATACCTTCTGATCCATTTATCTGTTTCTGCCACCAGCATGTTGCCTAGTGCATCCTAGGTTCTTTGAGATGTTTATTCAACTGTCAAAACCTGAAACATGCAGACACATTCTCAGACAAGCCACGGATGAGTTACCTCCAGCTCTGGCTCTAATGGGGCCCTGGTGGCTCAGTGGCTAAGCATTTGATTGCTAACCAAAAGGTCAGCAGTTTAAATCCACCAGCCGCTCCTTGGAAACCCTATGGGACAGTTCTACTCTGTCCTATAGGGTCACTGTGAGTGGGAATCAACTCAGCGGCAACAGGTTTGGTTTGGTTTGGTTTTGGTTTGACTTTCTGGGTCCAATGGAGCATCTTTCACCTGAGCTTCCTGGCTGGGCAAACTATTTCTCTTCCCTTTGGTGCTGCAATTTTTCCTGGGGCCACAGCCCTTGCATTGGCCACAGCCTCGGAGGTACACCCGACCTTAAGGCCCGAGCGTCCCAGGCAGCAGCCTTCTCTCGGCATATTCCGAGGATTGCTCAGCAGCTTATTCCCGACTCACCACGATTTAGTATCTCACAGCGCTGACTTCTCACTCGGCGTTGTGGTGACACTACCTCCCATGAATAATCATGGAATAAAGAGAGATAATTAATATTTAAGCCAGAGGGAAGCACTTCGGGGGAAACCATCTTTGAGTCAGAGGGGCTGATATTTGTCAGCTGGAGGGCAGGACTAATTAGAGACATCAGGCAGCAATGACAAGGAGTTGAAAAACAACTTGTCAGCTCCAAAGTGACTTCCAAAGAATGGTTAAATGCCAAGTAACCCAGGCAGGCAAGCTCCGCACACAGGTGGGTCTTCCGTTTTCCACTCCCACCCAACTCTGAAGCCCTGTGGTCAAGGTTAGGGCCCAGGGGCTGCCCAGGCCTTCCTTTCCTGTTTCTTTCACCTTCCTCTGAGTACGCAGAGGCAACCTCAGCAGAGCCACGGTTTCTGTTCACTGGAAGGAATCGTGTAGGGTAGCCATCTACCTGCCCTCCCAGGGCTGGAAGCCCCCTAATCAACCCTCAACTCGCACTCAGAGGTCCACTGACTAGGCTTGAATACCTCCTGGGATGAGGTGCTCACTCCCATTCCTTCAGGTCCCAGGACAGTAGAACGGAGAGAATTAGGGCCTTGGTGTCTCAAAGACCTGGGTACCAGGCCCCTTTGCCTCCAAGCCCACTCCTCCTCCCCCCACGCTGTGCCCTTTATCTTGGGGAAGGGTCTCAAGGCATACACAAGCATCCTAGCCAGAGCCCAGTCTCCATGACAGACTCTCCTTCTCCCTCAGCCCCACATCCAGTCAGCTACCTGGTCCAGGAGAGTCTGCTTCCTCGTATCTGGTATCCATGCCCTCACCCACAGCCACCTGCTACTGCCAGCCAGCATCAGCACTGACTTCCCACAGCATAGGACCTATGAATGAATAGTCATGAAGGAAAGGCAGATCATTAATATTTAACTTCTCGCTTTTTGCTACAGCCTCCTGTATGTGGTCCTCCTCTCCAGTTCCCCCCTCTTACTCCCTACCCCTAAATCCATCCTCTAAAATGCTCTCAGAGCAAGCTTTCCAAAACACACTCCTAACCACATACTTTCCAACTTAAAATGGCCTCCATGCCTCCCTGTGCCTTAAAGACAATGGCCAAACTCCTCAGCAGGGCATTCCAGGCCCTCCACACTTGGCCCCCGACACCTGTCCCTGTGGCATCTTCAGGTGCGGTGTGACTCTCCCCAACCTGAGCCCGCCCCTGTGCACACACACACGCCTCCTGTCCAGCTGTCCTGTCTGCCCCCAGCCCCTCGGACGTCCAGCAACAGTGCCTGTGCCCCACAGCCAAGCCACTAAGTGCATGGCCTAAGACAAGGCACTTTACACTCCTTACACCTCAGTTTGCTCACCTGTCAAATGGGAACAATATGATAACATCTTTCTATCTGGGGGGTCAGAAGCCCTGAATGAAATCCTGTGTATGAAGTACCTGTGACAGTGTCACAGACAGAGTTCGATAAATGTTGGTTGCCTTCCCTCAAAAAATAGCCCAGGCTAGGCCTGTTATCAGAGTCCCTGGGTGGTACAAACAGGTACAAACTTGGCTGCTAACTGAAAGGTTGGAGGTTTGAGCCCAACCAGAGATGCCACAGAAGAAATGCCTGGAGATCTACTTCCTAAATATCAGCCATTGCAAACCCTCTGGAGCCCTGGCGGCACAGTGGCTAAGAGCTATAGGGAGCCACGGCTGCTGACCAAAAGGTTGGCAGTTTGAAACTACCAGCCACTCTTTGGAAACCCTACGGGCAGTTCTACTCTGTCCTATAGGGTTGCTATGAGTCAGAATTGACTCCACGGCAATGGGTTTGAAAACCCTATGGAGCACAGTTCTACTCTGGCACCTGGGGGCGCCATGAGTTGGAATCGACTCAACAGCAACTCGTTTTTTAAAGTCTGTTACAGGACAGCCAACCCGCAACCAAAACTGGGGTGGGAGAAGTGGAGACAGGGAAATCAAATTAAGCAGGGGAAGAGGGAGGGGAGGGGGCAGGTTCAAAAGGCACCACAGATGGTGTGGGTGCCCCTCACCCGCCCAGGAGACGAAATGCAGGCAGTAATTCAAAGCCTCCGTGAAACAAACTGTAATTATTCTTCTGATAATTTGGATTAAAATATTTACACCGCAAATACATTTGAAACAAAAGCCGTAATAATTTCTTTAGCCCAATTTGCTCAAAACAAGCACAAGAATCCAAGCTGCCTCAAAATGGAAAGGAAAGAGATCTTTTTTTCTCTCTCTCTTCCACCCCACAAAACCAAAGGGCTGAGCCAGCGCAGGCAGGCTGTGGAAGCACTTTTCTCGGCACTCTGCGCCCTGTCTCGCTTCCTTTGAATACTCCATCCTGGCTTGACTGGTTTGTAAGGGAAAGGATTTCTCCACTCAAGAGAGTCCCTTGTTGTTCTTCATATGCAGGATGAAGGATCTGTGACGCAGAGCACCCAGCCCGCACACCATCTACCTCCCTCACGGGCTTTTCACACAAGTCCAGGCACCTGGGGAGGGGGCGCGGAAGGAGACGAAGAGAGGAGAAAAAGGGCCTGAGGGCCAGGGAGAGAGAAACCATGGAGAGATGCACACAGAGAAAGTCAGAGGGAGACGGTAAAAGAGAGACTTGAGAGGCACAGAGAAGCACAGAGAGAGATTAAAAAGTTGAAAGACAGAAAAATAACAGAAGCCAAGAATGGGAAGGGATGGGCTAAAACCAAAAAAAAAAGTTAAAAAGACAGAGACACAGAGATAGAGAGGAAAGGAGAGAGAGAGAGAGACAGGAGGAGAAGGAAGAGGAAGAGAATGGAGGAGGAGAAAAAGAAGAAGAAAGCAGGGAGGGGAGGGAAAAGAGAGAATGACCTAATTTATTCCTTTTCCTGGTGTTGCTGACCAGTTCTTTCCAAGGGAACTTGCCTTCCCTTCTGCCTTCAGCAGCTCCAAGCCTCCAAGTGAAGGATCAGCAAGTCAGCCCTCCTAGCTGAGAGAACAGTGATCTATTTCTGGTGAAGACAGGCCAGAGAGAGCATTTAACCCCTCTTTTTCCACTGGTCCCTGAACAGGGCCGAGTAGGCTATGACCTGTCGCCTGGAAGACAGTCCACACAGCCCAGGCCTCTGTTCCTTTGTGAGCTAGCTACTGGATCCATGGCATAGGTGCCTCACCCGAGAAAGAAATCTCCAGGTGTGCCTCTGGCCTGTTGCAGGAAGAATCCCCCATTGGACACACGCCTGCATGGGCATGGGTCCACTGTCCTCCTGGGCACTCATTACAACTCTGGACAGCAATAAGGCTAGCAACTAGGGAGAGGGGGGATAGAGAAACAGATTCCAAGAAGCACTCAAGCTGTTCCTTTAAAAGAGAAAGGGTAAAAAAAGAAGTAGGAGTCCATCCCTGTTTCTTTCCCAAAGTTCCCTACTCGTTAGACTCAGCAAGAAGAACCCGCTTAATTTGGCATTGCAATCAGAGCTCTGTGCTCTGAATTCTAATATGGTCAAACCACGCAGGCCTGGGGCCACTGTGTTACTGCTACAGACCCCGACAACAGCCTCATGGGTGGTATTTTCAGCTCAACTCATGGGACCACTCTCTTGGGATAGTATTTCCAGAAGTCTACAGAAAAATCCTCTGGGCCATGTCCCAGAGTTATATTTTCAGGAAGAACCAATTTCAAGGTGAAGAAGTAAAGAGAGAGCTACGTGGGAATAATCAAAAATATTTGGCTTCCGTAGGTTGATACTGGACTTGAAAAGAGTCCCAAATGAGGTCCGTAAATGCCTGGGAATCCTGAAACAAACAAACAAACGAAATGTCATCGAGTCAATTTCCAAGCATGGCAACTCCGTGCATGTCAGAGTAGAACTTCTCCATAGGGTTTTCAGTGGCTATGACTTTTTGGAAGTAGATCACTAGGCCTTTCTTCCAAGGCTCCCCTGGGTGAATTTGAACAACCAACCTTTTGGTTAGTAGCCAAGCTCTCAACAGTTTGCACCACTCTGGAATCTGCAAGACTCTTTTATTATTTATCACTTATTTATTATTTGCTTTTTTTTACTTTCACCATTTGCGCAGATGGTACAAAAGCAATGGTGGGTAAAACTGCTGACGCTTTAGTGAGAGTCAAGAAAACGGGCAGTGGCACCAAACAACACATATAGTCATGACACTCTTCACTGCCACACTGTTACCAGAATAAGGTTCTTGCCACTCACTGGTCAAGAATGAGCAGGTAAGGCACATAGTTTTCCACACCAGCAAAGCTTTATCGAAGAGGCTCCCAAGCAGAGACAAGGAGGGTCTAGAGCAACGCTTACCCTCATCTCACAGAACAAAAAACAGGCCCGAGATTTCAAATGTCCTTGGGCGGGAAAAGATTCATGTTTATTCATAGGCACAGGTGGGGATATGTTAACTGAGGTGCGCGCACGGCAGCTTTCCAAGATGGCTCCTGTCCTGACAGCCTCTGGGATTCGTAGCAGGACTTATTATGGTGTGTTACGCCTGCGCAGTCTCTCACTTTCTGGGTTCGATTCCCCAGCTGGGGCTGTAGCCCCTCACTGCCCCTGGTGGAAGGTCACACAGCGGTCACAGGTGGATGTTCTGCGCATGTCCCTGGGCCTGGTTTTCTCCAGCTGCTTCTGAAAGGCAACTTTAAAGAAGTTTGCAGGCTATGTTTAGATACCCTGCCCCACTGTTCTGGGGAATGGCTTTGTTTCTGCACCCTGGCCTATTTCTTGTTGCTTTGTTTCTTCACCCTGACCTATTTCTTGTTACATTGTTTGCAGATTTGGGGGCCCTTCTGTTCCTTGTCTTACTAAGTCCCTAGATTCCACACTCGACCCCCTATTACCTCCCTGATAACTGATAGTATAGTCTATTTCTCTTTTACTTGTTTCTCCTCTAACTGTAGCAGTGTCTTCGCTCTTTCTCATACAGGCACCTTCTGATCTCAGGGCCTTTGCTCCCTGTCTTAACACATGCCAATATCCTGGATGAAGTAGCAAAAATTATTAATTTTATTACATCACCATCCTTGAGTGAGGAGCCCTGGTAGTCCAGTGGTTAAGAGCTCAGCTGCTAAGCAAAAAGTCAGCAGTTGGAATCCACCAGCCTCACCCTGAAAACCCTATGGGGCATTTCCACTCTGTCCCACAGGGTTGCTGTGATTCAGAATCAACTCACTGGCAACTAGTTTGGTTTGGGTTTATTCTTGAGTACACTTTTTTTTCATATTATTTATAATTTTAATTAATGTGATGGAATGGAAAGTACACATAAAGCACTTCCGCAGCACACTGAAGGGCCGTGGGAAGAAAAAGCCCTTGTGGGATTGAGTTACAAGCTGAACTAGCTACTTTTTTCACAAAACACCATTATTACTTGACAGCTGACAAGCTATGGCTTTTCAGGCTTAGATATTTGGCAGATTTTTTTTTTTTTTTTTGGTAAGTAAAACAGCCGGTCCTGTTATTTCAAGGAAAACAACTGACAGTATTTATTGTCAATCTCAGATTTCATCATTGACAATAATGCTGTCAGTGAAATACTGCCAAGTGAAAGTTAGATTGCTGGAGAACTTGCATCCATCACCATGAGCTTGACTGAGAGTGTTCCAGAGATTTTCTGATGAGATTGATGGTGATATTAATGAGTGTGGTTTCTGGGTGTTGTATAATGAAACGCGTCGACATTTAGAAGACTTGCATAATTTGGCGAACCAGTATTTTCCAAATGGCAATACATGATATAACAAAACCATGCCTGGGTAAAAACTCCACTCAAAGGACAAGATAGAGCAGTAGACTTTAATATAATACAGTACACACATTGCTACCAATGTTTTAAGATGCTACCACTTGTCAAGTTTTCATGTAGTATCAAAGAAGAACTGCCACCATTACCTGAAAAAGCTATTTCATATCACAATCGTAGGAAAAGAATGTTATTGTTGGTGTTAGTTGCTGTCAAGTTGATTCCAACTCATGGGGACCCCATGTGTGCAGAGTAGAACTGCTTTATAGGATTTTCAAGGCTGTGACCTTTTGGAAAGGAGACCCGGTAACACAGTGGTTAAGCACTCAGCTGCTAACCAAAAGGTCAAATTTGAACCCATCCACCACTCTGAGGGGGAAAAATGTGGCATTCTGCTTCTGTAAAGATCACGGCCTTGGAAACTCTATGAGATAGTTCTACTCTTTCCTACAGGATTGCTATGAGTCAGAATCGACTCCATGGCAATGGGTTTGGTTTTTTGGCTTTAACCTTTTGGTTTTTACCTTTGGAAGCATATTGTCAAGTCTTACTTCTGAGTTGCCTCCTTGTGGGTTTGAACCTACCAACCTTTCACCTGGTAGTCTAGCATCTAACCATTTGTGCCACCCAGGTACTCCTCTGAAGAGGCTATTTAAACACTAAGTACTTATCTGAAAGGCTAGATTTTTTTCATATGCTTCAATCAAAATAACGTAGCCCCCGGACACCCTTTTAGCTCAGTGATGAAGTCACTCCTGAGGTTCACCCTGCAACCAAATATTAGACAGCCCCATAAAACAAAACGAGACTGAATGGGCACACCAGCCCAGGGACAAGAACAAGAAGGCAGGAGGGGACAGGAAAGCTGGTAATAGGGAACCCAAGGTCGAGACGGAAGAGTGTTGACATGTCGTGAAGTTAGTAACCAATGTCACAAAACAATATGTGTACTGTTTAATAAGAAGCTAGTTTGTTCTGTAAACCTTCATCTAAAGTACAATTTAAAAAAAAAAACACATACTCTAACAGATTGAATGCAGAAGTTAACATGAGAATCTAGCTAGCTTCTATTAAGTCTGACATTAAAGAGCTTTGCAAAAATATGAACTAATGGCATCCTTTTTACTATTTTTTGTTTTGGAAAGTATAGTTATTTTTTGATAAAATGTTATTTAAGGTAATATGTAATGGATTTATTATTATTTTTAATGAACTACCATATAAATATTTTTTTAATTACCAGTTATAATTTCTAATACAGTAAACTACGATAGATATCACCCACAGAGACAAAAGCTCTTCAAGGTCCCCAATCATTTTTAAGAGTATAAAGCTGTCTGAGGAGCACTGGTCTAGTCACTTACTACTCAAAGTAGCGTGGGCATCTCCTAAAAGCATATTAGAAATACAAAGGCAGGATCCCAGGCCCCAACCCAGACCTGCTGAATCAGATTCTGTATTTTAATAAAAATAAATAAATAAGGTTTGATTAGCATGGGTTTTTATTTAATATGGAGAATTGCACTCATAGAAGTGCTTATGGTTTTTAACTAAGTCCTGATGCTAAGTCCCATTGGACTAACACACCTCTCTTAGCCTGAGGTTTCCCTGAGGCGACATCAACTATCCCACATGCAGACAAGAGGCAGGAAATAAGCCCTAACGAAGTTCAGGCCCTCGCAGTCATTGTAGCAACCAGAGGCAGAGGCATCACAGGTCCACAACCACAAGGCAAGAGATGAGGGCGGGCAAGCCTGGGGAGGGTGGGGACGCTCGCTGTGGCAGTTATGAAGAGGGACAAGGGCCATCTGGCCATGGTGTCTGTGCACGGTGGAGTCAATCCTGAGTCTGTAAATGGGCAATCAGCACAGTGGGGCCCAGCTGAGGTGGCCATTGTTGGTGGTGTTGCCTCCCCATGCCTATCCATCCCACCCTCCTCAGCCACACCTTCCAGGATCTCTCTTACCAACTCGGAAACCCTGGTGGTGTAGTGGTGAAGAGCTACAACTACTAACCAAAGGTCGGAAGTTTGAATCCACTAGGCGCTTGCTCCTTGGAAACCCTATGAGACAGTTCTGCTCTGTCCTATAGGGTCCCTATGAGTTGGAATTGACTCGACAGCAATGGGTTTGGTTTTTGGTTTTCTTACCAACTCACTCCAGCAGTCCCTGTGTTTGATGTCCCCAGGCTCCCCTGGACTGGATGGTCTGCACCCTGTAGCATTAGGTCCATCAGCCCACCCTACATCTAGCTCCCTCAGACTCCAGCCCTGTCCAAAAGCCCACTCCTCACTCCAGGGTAGAGGAAGGGTAAGTCAGTAGGCTGGGTTTACAGGGGCGAGATCAAGTTGGCGTGGTGGGAGAGGGCAGAGATGGCGAGAGCTAAGCAGACTATCAGGGACCTATGCAAGAGGCTGACAGCCAGCTTGGGCTTGGTGCTGGAGGCCTATCAGGACTAAGGAAAGGCCACTGGCCAACACAGGGACTGCAGATATGGAGACACTGAGTCTTGAGGGGGCCTGGAAGACGAGGACCAGAGCCCAGCTGTTCTGGCTGGCTGGGGCTTCTAGGCCTGGAGGCCTAACCTTCCTCTGTGCTAGCATCGACCAGGGTCAGGTCTAAGCCCTTGGGGAAAAAGTCAGGGAGAGGCTGACACAGTCCAAACACTGCTTCTAGAAAATTCCCTCAATCAGTACTTACTCCCTGTCACTTTGCTCCCAATGCCAATAAACCTGGTTATCTGGTTTCCCAATCCACTCTGGGAAGAGGGCTGCATGCACCCAAGAGTGGGCAGAGAAGAGGTCACCCAAGTAAGTTCATGGCGTCACCAGTGAGAGGGCCCGCTAGAAGCAAGAAATGAGATGGAGAACCCAAAACCCAGAAAAAGAACCAGAAAAAGACGACATGCTGGTGCCACTTGGTGTTGCAAACAACACCCACACAAGCTTTGTCCATCCCAAAGGCACTGCTACATTACAATACAATAAACGTGCTTGTTCTGATGATGACCCTGATGATGACTTATCAGGAGATAGGATTATTTCCAGTAGATTTTCATAAATTCAGAAGACAAGGAGTCACGGAATATATTTTAGAAATATGTTTATCAAAATCCTTAAAATTATAAGATTCTTGGTACTTAAAAGAGTAAATTTCAGACTTCTGGAACAGATTCACTAAGGCATAGCAGTTTAACGCTTGGGCTCCAGAATTAAACTATGTTTAAAACCCAGCTCTGACCACTTTCTAGCTTTGGGCTACTTACTTAACCTCTTTGTCCCTCCAATTCTTCATCTGTAAAATGGGGATAATGGTACCTATCTGAAAGGGCTGCTGTAAGATTTGAAGAGATAGTGTATAAAACCAAAACAAAAAAAATCCATCGTCGTCAAAGAGTCAATTCCAACTCATAGCAACTCTATAGGACAGAGTAGAACTGCTCCATAGCGTTTCCAAGGAGCAGCTAGTGGATTCGACCTGCCAGCATTTTGGTTAGCAGCCGAACTCAGCCACTGCACCACCAGGGCTCTGATAGTGTATAAAGAAACGCTTAAAACAGAGCTTGGCCTTGATGTTGTTGTCGTTGTTAGTTGCCATTGACTCGGCTCTGACCCAATGAAACGTCGCCCTGTCCTGCACCACCTTCACAATCGTTGGTAAGTTTGAACCCATTGTTGCACTTATTGTGTCAATCCATCTCATGGAGGGTTTCCCTCATTTTCGTTGATCTTATGCTTTACCAAATATAATGTCCTTTTCTAGAGATTGGCCTTTCCTGATGACGTGTCCAAAGTAAGCAAGGTGAAGTCTCAGCGTCCTCACTTCAAAGGAGCATCCTGGCTGTGCTTCCAAGGCAGTTTTGGTCATTCTTCACCAACACCACAATTTTAATGTGTCAGTTCTTCTTAGGTCTTCCTTTTTCTTTGTCCAGCTTTTGCATGCAAATGAGATAGATGATTGAAAAGACCATGATTTGGGTAAGGTGTATCAAAGTGATATCTTTGCTTTTTAACACTTGAAAGAGGTGTTTTAAAACAGATTTGCCCAATGCAATATACTGATTTCTTGACTCCTGCTTCCACGGACATTGACTGCTGATCCAAGTTGAATGAAATCCTTGACAACTTTAATTTCTTCACCATTTATCATGATGTTATCAGTTCATAGCAGATAATACTTGCTTATTAACGCTATGTTAGGTTCCTCCAGCTGCCGTAACAAAGTACCATAAATTGGGTGGATTAAAACAACAGAAGTATATTCTCTCAGTTCTGGAGGTTAGAGTTTTAAAATCAAGGTGTCAGCAAGGTAAGCAATCAGTTTGTTCTAGCCTTAGACCGAAATTTAAAAAACTCAAACCCATTGCAGTCAAGTCGATTCTGACTCATAGCGACCCTGTAGGACACAGTAGAACTGCCCCAATAGGGTTTCCAAGGAGTGGCTGGTGGATTCAAACTGTCAACTTTTTGTTAGCGGCCTATAACTCTTAACCACTGTGCCACCAGGGCTCCAAGACTGAAATACTGTTCTAAAATGATAAATTTATTTTACCCTTAGCAAACCCCAACCGTTCTAAGAATGGATGAAGCTAGATTTAAGGAGCAGCATGCCACAATGCTTAAGAGCTTGGCTGCTAACCAAAAGGCCAGCAGTTCAAATCCAGCCACTCTTTGGAAACTCTTCAGAGCAGTTAGTTCTATTCTGTCCTCTAGGGTCGCTATGAGCAGAATCGACTTGCCAACAATGGGTTTGGTTCTTTTTTTTTTTTTTTTTTTTTGGTGTAGATGAAGGGCAGGAATCGGGCTTGGAGGACCTAGCTCTGCCTTTTATTAGCTGTGGGACCACAGTCAAGCTATTTAATTTCTTTGTATTCCAACATCCTCATCTGTAAAATGGGGTCGTTAAAGTTGTGATAAGGATTAGACGAGATGACCCAAATATAGTACCTGCCATGTAGTAAGTGTTTAAAGAGCGATTTTGTTATCACCATTATTATACTTTCTTACTACAATATCAAATGTATTTATGATAAAATTTAACCCAGGGCCTCTGCCTCAAGGACTCACCACAAGCATCTCGGAATGGCCTCACTTGTTCACTAAAAGCGATCCCCATGCAGAGAAGACAACCCAAGGGGGCGGGGAAGGGAGACAAGGCAGCAGCCAGCCTTGGACTGGAGACCCACACCAGGGCCTGCAGACACACTGAGCAGACACGTGGCCTTCCCCCTTATCTTCACTGCTTCCCTTCTGCCACACAAGCCTTCCTTCTCAACACTAAACCAAAAAAACCAAACTTGTTACCACCGAGTCGACTACAGCTCACAGAGACCCGGCATGTTACAGAGTAGAACTGCTCTTCTCAACATTAAACCAAAAAACCAAACCTGTTGCCATCGGGTCGACTACAGCTCACGGAGACCCGGCATGTTACAGGGTAGAACTGCTCTTCTCAACACTAAACCAAAAAACCAAACCTGTTGCCATCGGGTCGACTACAGCTCATGGAGACCCGGCACGTTACAGAGTAGAACTGCTCTTCTCAACACTAAACCAAAAAACCAAACCTGTTGCCATAGGGTCGACTACAGCTCACGGAGATCTGGCATGTTACAGAGTAGAACTGCTATTCTCAACACTAAACCAAAAAACCAAACCTGTTGCCATCGGGTCGACCACAGCTCACGGAGACCCGGCATGTTACAGGGTAGAACTGCCCCACAGGGTTTTCTTCACTAATTCTTCTAGCAGCAGATCACCAGGACTCTCTTCCACAGCGCCACTGTGTGGGTTCAAATCACCCACCTTTCAGTTAGTAGCTGAAGGGCAAACTATTTGCAACACCCAGGGATGTATTTCTACCCACCTAGAAATGGGCCAGAGGCAGTTTTGTGACTTATTTTTAGAAACTCAAACCCTGATGTGATTTCACTGAGGCCAGAAAAATGAAAATGCCAGGATGGGCCAGGAAAGAGGACCAAGAACAGAGGCTCACAGCTCTGAGTTCAAATTGCCACAAGAGAAAATTGGACAGATAGAAGGAAAGGCTTTCTGCAGCCTGGAAGAGCTCTGTAAGTTTTTCCTTTTCTCTGGAGTCTATCAGGTGCACCACTTAAAGGGACCGAGGCCCCTGTCGCTCCACAGATTCAACCCTTAGCTGGCTTTCCACCACCTACAGCATGATATCTAAGCTCCAGAGCATGGCATAGAGAGGCTTTCTGGGCCGGACCCTCCAGCCCCACTCCCAGAACCCCATATCAAGAGCATAGCTTAGGTAAGGGATTCCGCTTGGGATTCACTGCTTGCTCGGTTTAGATCCCAGCTGCACCACTTACTGTGTGAACTTAGGCATGATGCTCGACCTCTCTGAGCCTCTCTGTCTCTAAGGACAAGTCACCCAGTCTAGAAAGGACTTGGAAACGCAATCGAACCCTGACCAGACCCTCACCCCCTTGTTGTCATTCCCAGCGGAATTCTCAGGCTAAGGAAGAAGGCTGAGTCAGTGGACCTGGAGAAGACGGGGCCTAGGGAAGCTGGTGAGTTTCCCCATCAGGAACGAAAGGGGAGCCAGAGGCCAAGGACTTGCAGGCACCATCTCAGCAAGAGAATCAGGAACTAGAGCCCCAGCTGTGAAGGCCCCGTTAGATTTCTTAAACTTTTGCCACTTCCCCACTTTTGTCCCTTGTGTTACCTCCTCTGCCCTCTACAATTGTTAATTAACCCCTTCCAGCAGAAAGGGCTTTCCTGCAGGGACAGCGGTGCCTACTCCTGGGCCAGGCCAGCCCAGAGCACGTCTAAGCAAGCCAGACCTGTGTTAGGATTTAAGGAGCTGTGGGGGTAGCCGAGGCCTGGCACCACTGCCATCAGAAATACCCTGGGTTCCCAGCCACCCTCTGAGGAAAACCAAAAAACCAAACCAAACAGTTGCTGTCAAATCTATTCCAACTCATAGTGACCTTATAGGACAGAGTAGAACTGTCCCATAGTGTTTCCAGGCAATGGCTGGTAGATTCGAACTTCCGACCTTTTGGTTAGCAGCCAAATGCTCAACTACCGCATCACCAGGGCTCCCCCCTCTGAGGAGGGGCCTGATAAATTGAGGGGACAAATAAAACCTCAGGACCACCCACTCTCCTTGGGGCGTTTTGGGTGCTGTTGAACTTCCAGCCCAGATGGCTTCACAAGGGTTCACTCTGAGTAAGTTGTCATTGGAGAAGATGATCTTTGACCGTGAATTTTGCATTGCTAACTACATTTTCAACCTTCCCCCATATCTGCCCTGACTCTTCCCTTTCTCATCCAATTCTGCACAAAGGTGAGAAAAATCAGGGGGCAAGGGTAAATAACAGGGAGACAAGGTGGCAGATGACCAGACGCCAGGCCTCCATCTATCCCTGAATTCTGCAAAATTTAACTCAGTCCCAGGAGGTTTCCCTTCTGACTTTGGAAGGTCCAGGTAGAAGTGAGCAAGTTTAGGAGAGGTGCGAGTGCTCCAAAAGCTACTGGGTGATGCATCTGGGCACAGAGCATTTGTGTTCGTGACCGTATATGTTGAGGTGGAGGCATCTGTATCGTGCCTAAAGGTTGGTTGTTCAAATCCACCCAGAGGCACCTCGGAAGAAAGCCCGGGTGATCTACTTCCAAAAACATCAGTCATTACAAACACTGTGGGGCGCAGTTCTGCTCTGACACACATGGGGCGGCCCTGGATCAGAACCAACTCAAAGGCAATTAATTTTCTTTTTAAACGAAAAATGCATTTTCTACAGACGTAATTCCCTCTGATCCTAGCAGTAATCCCATGAGGTAGACTTTGGGTCAATACACAGATGAGGAAACCAGGGTTTAGACTGGCTCTGTGACTGGGCAGGTAAGTGTGAGAACTGGGCTTCACATCCAGCCCGTCACACTCTGGGGGCCGTGTCCTTCGACCCAACACCTGCCATGGATGGAATGAAACCACTCACCCAATAAAAGGTCAGATGTCATGAAACCTACCCTTTAGGAGGGCCCATGGTTATGAGATTGCTTTAAGAACTTCCAGGTGAAGAGTTTTTACCCGTAGCTCTCATTCCCATACGTAACCCTCACTGTCCAAATCCTCTTCTGTATACCTAACCCAAACCATTCATGCTGTAGTTTAAGCCTGCTCCCTCCTGTTCTGTCCAGAGCAGAGGCAGAGGGAACCACCCACTCAACGTGCATACTGTAAAAATCCTTAATGTTCTTACAGACTTAGCAACCATCCCTCAGCCTCTTCTTCCCCCCATCTTCCCTCACGGTTCTAATTTTTCAGTCCTTTACTCATCTCTGGGGGCAGCAGCCTGGGGTCGTGGGAGGCCCTGCGGGAGGCAGAGAGAGCTCAGTATTGAAGTCAAGCTGAGGCTGAAGCCCAGCTCTGCCACTTGGCAGCCATGCGTCCTTGGGCGTCTGCCCTCCCCAGAGGATCAGCCAAGCCGTCTGTTGGGAAGACTAAGTAAGGCCACGCATGACCTAGCACAGTGCTAGCCCATGGTGGGCACCCAATAAATGGCAGTCCCTCATTGCCAGAGACTATTGTTTGGATTCAGCTTGTACCCAAACTAGTGCCCCCACCCATGCCACATGCCCTGCTCTGCCCTTGGCTCTGCTCACCTCTGCTCCATTTGTCACCATTTCTCCAATTCCTGGGCTGACTGTCCTTCCCACTCTCACTGGGCACCCCCCGCAAAATGTGACAAGTTCTGTATTGTGCCATCCTACCTATTATGAGACCTGGGCATCTGAGGTGTCCCTCAAGACCCCTCTCCAGGACCCCCCCCCACAACCTCTCTCTGTGTGGGTGGGCACTTGGAGGTGTTCATCCACCCGGCTCAGAAGCCAAAGATCTGGGCAAATATTCCCCTTGTTTCCTGGTTTGGGGAGGGGGAGGTAAATCAAGAAGAGCAGAGTAACAGCCCAACTGAACTCAAGATAGGTGACATCTATCGCTTGGCTGCAATCTGCAAACATGTCACTCTGCCTTGGAAGATTAGATTAGTAAGAAAGACCCATTTATCAAAAAATGCAACTCTAGACACCCAAGATCTTGTTCTCTTGCACTTGTGCCCATGGCGTTTGTAAGATTAACTCGGCTAGCATTGTTTCAAGTGTAGAAGTAAAGCAGACACGTCTCTCCTTCTCAAGGTTACACCGCCCCCCCCCCCATCCTTTCAATCATCTCCGCTGTTGACTCTCCTCCAAACACCTCCTCCAGCCACTTTGAGCTTTCCAAAATGGCAGCAAGCCCTGAATCCAGCTAAGCCTCTGGGACCCAAGGAGCCATACCTCCCTTCTTTCCCTTTGGCCGGTCGTTATGACTGCTCCTAGGTTTTCTGGAAAGGAGCACAGCCATGTGTACCTTGGGGTCTTTCTCCTGCTTCCTCTTTGCTGCCTGATTGATCAGCTGAACACGGCAATACAAGACCCCCTACCTGTCCTGACACCTGCTTACCAGAACTGGTAATTTGACAGGGTTTGAAATGATGAATGCGTCTTGTCCTGTTTGCATTTCACACAGTGGGGAGAAATTAATAAGGATACTTTTTTTTTTTTAATAGATGAGAGAAAAGCAGTCTCTTTGGCTAGGGTCTGATGGCCAAGTTTCACCCTCTGGAAAAAAAAAATATGACATCCAAGTTCTACAGACAAGCACCGTCAGCACTTCAGGAGCAGTGGGCCCAATTTAGAGATAATAGGAACCTTGGGAGGTCATCTGGGTCATGCCCTTGCCTTTACACAGCCTCTCAGCCATTCTATTTGACAGATTCAAAGCTAAAATGCTCCAAAATTAAAGTTCCATTTTCAATCTCCATCCCAAGATCACAAGATCAGGATCTGCTTCCTAGGCTGGTGCTCCTCTGATGAGGGGCTGAGCTACAGAGGGTCCAGAGAGCACAGCATGCTGGGCTGTTGTCTGTTGTTCCTCTCACCTGACCATTCCCCACATCAGCACTGGCACCACCACACCAACCTGGCGACCCCCGTGACCTGTCTCTCCCTGCGTAAGATCTCCTGTCTTTCCTCTCCTGTCTCAGCCTTGGATATAAGGATCCAACTCAGGCTGACTAACCTCTTCTAATGGTGTTGCCATCTTTGGAGTGGTTTGTCCTGGTGAAAGGGAAGGTGCCTGCATTGGGTGAAGGGTTAAACCTGACGGTTCTTCAAGCTTCATGATTCTGTGACTTTCCAGGGAAACTGGGATGAAAATTTTCAAGAACACAAACCCAGCCAGCCTCACCCCCTCCTGCTGATAAGCCATTTCCCATGGTCTGAGGCTCCCTGACTACCTTTGAAAAGAAAAAAGGAATCCAAAGGGCATTAAGCAGGGGACTTGATTCCATCAAGGTGGCATTGAAAATTCCACATCCTGAAGACATCCCCACTCTTTTCACTCCCTGGTTTAATTTCTCAAGTCTTCTCTTGCCGGTGAAACCAATTTGAAACCTGTAAGTGAATGCTTTGAATAACAAAAGAATACTCAGAAACTATTCCAGCCATGTTCCCTCTAAGCTCCTGCTCTCTTCCCTTCTCTTTCTCTTTCATTCTTTCTCTGTGTGTCTATATCTAGGTCTCTGTCATTCCTCCCCCATCTCATTCCTTCTCTCAATGCATATGTTTCTCTGTCTCTCTCTTTGCTCTCCTCCACATCTCTCTCTCCCGCATGTCCTCTTTTCTCTGTCTCTCTGTCTCTCTCCCTCCTTCTCTCTCTCTCTCTACTTTCCCCTCGACCCCCTTCTCTGCCTATAGGGAGCTCTGCTTGTGCTGCCCCTCTCCCCAAATTAATCTCTCAGCATCTACAAATATTAACTTCATTAATTTGGGAAGGATTTTATCAGAGCAGAGGTTAATTGTCTTTCCCTGACATGTTTTTACTGAATACATCTGGGTGACAAAATAATTTCCTCATTAGCTATTTTTAAAAGTGGAACAAGCTCAGGGGGAAATCAGTGCAGAGACTTTGAGCAGTGTGAGCTGGGCTGGCCTTCGGGAGGCCCAGCACTGCCCAGGGCTCCTTCACCAGGGGGCCACTCACCAACCCCCCAAAGCCAAAGGCACTGAGGGCCACCACTGGCCCAGCAGCCAGCATGGGGGTCTGAGGAACCTTGGAGGGACTGTGGGGAGACTTGAGCTCTGAGCTCCAGGGACTTCTAGGCTGAGAAGGAGCTGGGAAGGCTGGTCTCTCCAGCCCTAGCAGCTCAAGGAAAGTTCGCATCAGGTAGAGGCCTGTGCCAAGCAGCAGGACTCAGGGCCCACCTTGGCTGTTTCAGGCCTCATTCCCATGCAGAGACGCTTCCTCCTAGTCTGACACCCATGGCTCTTGTGAGGAAAATCGGAGTTACAGACAGAGAAGGAGATAAGTAAAACAGCCCCAGCTCGAAGATCTATCTAGATAGACCAATGGGGCTGGACCAAGTTATCCTGAGGGGCCAAGGGAGTCTGTGTACTTCATCGGGATCTCAGTAGCCATGCTCACATATGATAGTGGCACTCTAGCCCGAATGCCATAGCTACAAGCGGCCCCAAGGCTCCTAGACCATACAGCTGCCTCCCTGTACCCCTAGATGAGAGGCCCCTGGTGCGGGAAACCTGGTAGGCAAGAAGAGATGGTGACAGCTGACCCAAGTCCCCGGGTCCTGGGATTCCCAGTGGGCCATGGAATGGAAAGGTCACCTCTTGAGGAGGCTTGAGACCTGCATTTTGGTGTTGGTGCCAAGCAGCTAAGCAGCTGTGTGACCTTGGGCAAATCACTCAGCTTCTTTGGGCCTCAGTTTCCTCAACTGCTTCTATTCCTTAAACTCTCGGAAACCTGAATCCCCCGCTGAAGCTCCACGCTCAGAGGTCATCAGGACCCTCCCAGCCACCAAATCCCAGGCTGTGCCAGCACCCACCTCAGCCTCTCTGTCACACCCCTCCTCCCTTCCAAAGTATTCCTCGGTTTCACTCCTGGCCCTTTCACCCCATCAGTGCCGGTCTGCCCGGAAGCAGGGACTACGAGAACACCCATACTGGACAAGCTTCACGGTCCAGAATTCCCCGAGCAGAGACTATTCTCCCCCTCGGGTACTTCCAGGCCTGGCAGGCAAGTGCTTTTGGTCTCATTCTAACAGAAAATAAAACAGAAACACACTGGGCCTCAAGACTGCCCCATGAGCCAAAGCCAGGCACAGAATCCAGAAGGCCCTTCCTTTCCAACCTCACGCTGGTATCAATCAACCCCCTTCCCTTCCGGGAAACCAGGCATGCGGAGGCAGAGTTAGAATTGGTGTCCATACAAATCCTGAATTTCCTGTTTCTTTAAACTGAAATATTACACACACACAGACACACAGACACACACACACACACACACGGGCACGCTCCCCAACCGCCATTTCTGACCCAGCGCAGAGAAATGTTCATTCTGCAGCAATTAAAGTAACAGGAAAAACCAGACCCAGAGAGACACCTGAATGTCACAGCCAGTCTGCCTGGGGCAGGAGTAGCGTACTGCCCACGAGGGCCTCCCTTCCTTTATCTCCTTTGTGATTGGGACTCTCCACTCTCACGGCCCGCGCTCTTCCTCCAGAAGGCTGCTGCTCTGGCCTCCTACCAACCTGGGAGTTGTGTGTAAATGGCAGAGAGAGACCTCCAGGAGCACCTTCCTTCCAACATCCCTCCCCAATTCTCCAGAGAACAATCCCGCAGACACCCGCACACACAAGCAGGCTCACGTAATTACACACACA
This sequence comes from Elephas maximus indicus, assembly GCF_024166365.1. Lineage (NCBI taxonomy): Eukaryota > Metazoa > Chordata > Mammalia > Proboscidea > Elephantidae > Elephas > Elephas maximus. The sequence goes on from NC_064830.1 coordinate 17,813,813, forward strand.
CAATCAGAAGCCCCTCGTAATTACAGTCACATTGGTTTGCACGGAACCCTTCTCAGTAATCACGTTCACACTCCTCTTCTCTGCTGGAAGCCTGAAAGTGCACCTTTACCTGTCCAGAGCCTCCTTGACAGCTGGCCCTACCTGCCTGCACACTGCCTTGTGCCATGTCCTCTGGAACAGGAATTGCAGACTTCTTTGTGGAGCGAGTCCCTGGGTGGTTCAAGCGCTTAAGGTGTTCAGCTGCTAACTGAAAGACTGGAAGTTTGAGTCCATGCTGAGGCACCTTGGAAGAAAGGTCTGGCAATTTGCTTCCATAAAATTAGCCATTGACAACCCTATGGAACACAATTCTCCTTTGGCACACATAAGGTCACCACGAGTTGGAATCAACTCAAAGGCAACTGGGTAGCCGGAGTTTGGCAGTGCAAGGATGGAGGAAGATTTCCCAAGTTTGGGAAATACCCCAGCCTGCCTGGCCTGCCAGGACGCAACTAGGAACTGGCCTCAGGGCGTCATGCACCCCTGACACTGAACTCTTTGGATGGAGGAAACATCCACTCAGTCCTGGGAGAACAAAGGGGCCGGGGAAGTCTTCCCACAGGAGCTGATAACACAGCTGAGTTCTGACAGACGAAGAGGAGTTTGCCAAGCAAGTCAGAGGGAAAAGGGCCTGCCAGACAGAGGGAGCAGCATGTGCAAAGGGCCTGGGGCTTAAGAAACACCCAACCTGATGAGGAAACCATGAGCCGCTCTGTGCTGCTGGCACGTAAAACTCACAAGGGCTAAAATCAAGATCTGGAATGGTAGGCAGGTATTGGAAGGAACTCTGGATGTTTCTCCCACGAGGGTACTCAGGGGCTTGAACCAGGGGAGCTGCAGAATCAATGTGCATGTTAGAAAGAGCGCTCAGAGGTGGTGCAGAGGCAGACAGGCTAGGAAGGCTGCGCCGATGGTTTAACTCGAAACCGGGGAGCTCTGGTAGTAAGAGACCTTCTCTGATGTGCTCATTTCCTCTAAGAGATAGAGTTGAAAGGCGTTTACAGACATTGTCAGACAAATTCTCAGAAAACCTCAGAGAGGAAACTGGAAGGCCCTGTTTGGTACGCAGGGCACAGCAGGGGGACCAGGGGCCTGACAAATGTGGTGGTTTGCCCAGGAGTTTTTGTGGAACCAGAAAAGTCAGATCTGGCCCCATTTTCAAGATGGAGAAACCGAGATAGAGGGAGGCTTGGTATCACAGTGAAGTTAGGGCCTGTGCCAGGAACAGAACCCCAGTCACCCTGGACTCCCACATGGAACCGCAGCCCTTTGATGTGGGAGCAGCAGATGCACACCTTTTCCTGCAAACGCACCTGGTTGCCTTGGCCGCCACATGTGGACATCTGGATGCTTCGAGGTGCCCCACCTGAAAAACCACCCCCTCTCCACCACAAGTCATCAGATAGCGAATCACTCAGTGAGAAGGCCTTGTGCAAAACACGAGGCCAGAAAGGAAATGTCTCAGAGATGCTGGGGACCTAAAGCTAGCCCCATTAGACTCTGCAGAACTGTGTTTCTCTCTCTTGGAACATATCTTTCACTTTGTCATTCTCCACACCTTACTGAGACGATTTGTTGAACAGCGAGCATCTCTCGCACTAGACATGAGCAGAACAGGCATGGGGCAGGCACTCAGCAGTCATTTGTTGAATGAATAAAGGAAGTCTGTCCTGAGGCTGCATTTAAATGGAAGAGGAAAGTGATATCAAGTCTTACATAAAACATCCCGTGGGGAGTGTTTCCTTAAGAACACGCATCCCTTTAACCCACTGCTGTCGCCTTTCTGATTTTTTTCTGTCTTTCAGTAGAACAAATTCTGGTTCAGGTCAATCTCTTTGGGATTGCCCTGAGCCAACACCAGCAAGCACGTGTTGAATGCCAGCCACACTCGAGCTGGCCTTGCCAACTCAGGTGCTGCCTTTCTACAAAGGCTGTGGGCGATGGCTGGTTTGAGAGTCACCCTGAGGAGGCACTTTCATTGAAAGTCATGATTGTCTTGTATTCTGGGCCTTGTGACCTTCCAAGAGGGGAAAAATAGTGTTGTTCTGAATTTTGGCCTCAACCCAAAGGAAGTTGCTTTGGAAAATGGCTAGGTTTTACTATTGGCTGATTTTAGGATTCAAAAGTATGGCGATGACAAGACTAAAGGAGCACACCAGCCTAGGGGCAAGGACGAGAAGGTAGGAGGGGACAGAAAAGCTGGTGATGGGGAACCCAAGACAGAGAAGGGGAGAGTGTTGACATGTCGTGGGGTTGGCAACCAATGTCACAAAACAACATGTGTATTAATTGTTTTACGAGAAACTAGTTTGCTCTGTAAACCTTCATGTAAAGTACAATTTAAAAAAAAAAAAGTAACAAAAATATGGCAATGGAGGAAAGGGGATACTTTACAGGATGCTAAGTATCTTCCTAGACAAATTTTAACCACAATTGTATCCTTAAATATCAATGATACGTTTATCTTATGTTCAACAAAGAGTCTCTATTGGCCCAAATATGCAAACCTTTTAGAGGACTGATCACAGTATTCTGTAAAAACCCTTCAATCCTCCCCATTGCCCTCAGGGGCAACAATTATTATCATCTTTATTGAGTTTACTGAGGGCTATGCTAAGTCCTTTGCATGTTTTATCTCATTGAGGTCTCACAACATTCCTAAAAGGAAATATCATTAACCCCATCATACAGATGAGGAAACTGAAGCTGGAAGAGTGTTTAGGGACTTACCTGAGGTTACTATGGTATAGAATGTCAAAGCCGGGATTAACCCTAAACCTAATAAGGCCATCCCCAGCACCGATCCCTCCACTGTAATCACCCACTCTCCCTCCGCTGTCCCGCGTTTCACACATCGAATTCTTACCCATTGTTGAAACACCAGTTCAGGTCTCATGTACTACTCAAGGAGCCTCTCCTGGTCACCCCCCAGGCTCCCCAGCCCCTCTGAGCTCTCCTGGAGGCCAAGCCCATGCCTGGCAGAATCCTTCCTATGCAGTATCCTTGTTGTTATTATATCTGCCTCTTCCCAGGCTGGGACCCCTGAGGACAGAGTTTGGGGGTCTGGGAGCCAGGTTACAGTACCTTGCTGTGTCTAGCACAGAGCCTAGTACCCAAGAGAAGGGCGGTAAATGTTGGTGGAATGAATTGTTCAGTTCTGCTCTGGAGTATCATTTTCATTCTTCACAACCCATGGCTATCAAAAAAAATTAGGAAAAGCCACCAATAAAGTCAAGCCAATTGCAAGACCCAGAACAGTGCTTGTCACACTGGAGCACACCTGAGGGTCCACCTGGAGAAGTTAGTTAAGACAGGGAGTGCTGGGCCCCACCCCAGAGATTCTGGTTCAGTTGGGTCTGGGGTGGGGACTGAGATTCTCCATTTTGAACAGGTAATTCGATGCTGATGGTGCTGGTCCTGGCACCCCGGCCCCTTTGAGTAGCAATGCTCTGGACAATTACAGGCACTTCAAATGACGACCACCATTGTGGGCGACTTCGAAGTTCTTGTTCACAGCGTAAAAAACATTACTGTACACATTGTGACTGTCCTATGGGGGGGGTCATTTGTTACAGTGGGGGAGGGTTTCCCTCTTCATTTTTGGAAATGCCAGGAAATAAAATTGAAAACGTGACTGCAGTAGCCTAAAGGAAATCGGGGCCATTGAAAGCTCACGGCACTGCTGCCTCCGAGAGAGTGCGGGGCTCCCCATAAAAAGGGCACAGCTCAGCCTCGAGCTGACTTACATCCTGACTTCTCAAAAAATGACGCCGTTTATTTTGGCTTTGGTGAATTCAAAAAAAAATTCCCTTCTACCACACACACGTACACACACGCAAAATCAGCATTTAGCTCACAATGAGTGTGCGGTGTTTTTGGAGTGTCACTGAGAGCCGGGGGGTGGGGAGGCAAGGCCCAGGGGAGCCATGGGCGCCCGTCCCTCTGCGCCCCGAGGAGACGCGGCTCTGGAGGCGGTGCCGCACCTCGGTCCGCCGGGCCAGTCAATCATGCAGCCGGGCAGTCTGCGTGCTTTCCCAATTGCTGTAGCTATCGGAGCTGACTAAAAAACCAGTAGCAGCTGGCAGGAAATGGGTAAGAAAACTGACCACAGATAAACTGTAGGACTCTACAGAGGAGCAGGAGATAGACGCTGGGACAGGAAGTCAAGCTGTCAGGCCTCGGCCCGCGCCCTGCTCACGGGGCACCCTCGGGGCCGCCGGAGGGTGCACACACCCGATAGTGCTCTGCGGACCAGCTGCCGGTCCCCACGAAGTAACACCACGTGCACCCGCCCCCTGAGTGGTCAGGCCGTGGGTGTGTGTAAGGAGGGGGATCCTTGGAGGGAAAGAAGTGGTCACAAAGCAGCCAGAAGAAAAAAAAAAAAAAAAAAAAAAGCCAGAAGCACCAAGAAAATTCACGGCCTTTGGGAGGTCCAGGGAGGTGCAAGAAGCCAGCGTCATCATGGCGATGGCAGTGGTTATGATACCTGGTGCCTGATAATAACAAAGGCAGGGCCTGCCTGGATGAAATTAACTCTCCCCCAAGTTCTTCTCGACCTGAGTGCCTGCTGCAAAAATGATCAACTCAGAGCAGGGGTCAGAGGCACCTTGATAATGGGGGTGGTGAAGTGGCCCTGAGGGACTGCTTTTTAAAGTTAGAGACCCAGGTTTTCAAACACTCCCTCAACTTTTCAGCCAACATAAACGTCAGCCCTTTTGAATGTAATAAGGATAGAAAAATAATACCTACAGTATTTTCTGCTAGGTCCTTGAGTAGAGCAAACTGTTTGGACTGGGCTGCTAACAGAAAGGTTGGCAATTCAACCAACCCAGCAGCTCCGTGGAACAAAAGGCCTGGCAGTCTGCTTCCATCAAGATGACAGCCAAGAAAACCCTATGGAGCAGTTCTAGGCTGTGACACGTGGCTGGCCTTGAGGTGGAATCCACTCAATGGCACAACAACAACGTCTGCTAGGCAGTGTACCAGATCCTTCCTATGCATTATCCCATTCGATGCTCACAGAAACCCTAGGTCAGAGTATGCCCATTTTACAGAGGAGCAAACTGATTATACTTTGCTGTAGGTCATATAGTTTATAAGTAACAAAGACCAGATGCAAAGACTGACTCAGGCCCCTGCTCCATCCTCTGAATTATCTCCTATTCGCAGCGAGCCATTAGGTGGTGGAGGGAAAGAGGAGAGAGGGGAAGAAAGGGGAAAAGAGCAGGGCGATGAGCAAAGTCGTGAGTGAGCCCAGTGCCTGTGCCCGAGTCCCTTGCCGAGAAGGAACAATGGTCAGTGTTTAATAGCATCTGCCTAGTGCCCTGGGCAGACAACACTGGACCAGCGTGCCATCTCAACACAGCCCAGTGAGGGGGATCACGCTCTCTTTGTATCCCAAAGCCGACACAGGGGTTCTTTCCGGGGGCAGCCTCAGCAGGATGGGGATTAATGCCCTGTTGGCCATTAGCTTCTTCGTGACAAGCTGCCAGTGGAAGCCTAGCCTTGGCCTTTGCCCTTTAATCTATTAACCGGGTCTTGGTTGCTCCGAGGGAGAAGGGGAACAGCTGAGAAGGATGAGTTTGGGCACCCCGGGGCCTATTTCTCTTGTCAGGCGCTCAGTGGGGCGGCCCTGGCCTTTCTCTGCAGTCAGCAGCGCTGCGGGGGGCGGGGGTTCCCCTTCCTGTCTCTGAGAGGCACCAAACTGCAACAGCAGCGGAGGAGGCTCCGCACCTGCCCCCGCCGAGCTGAGCGTGAGCGCTCCCCCTCTGCTGGCACCCAGGCCATCTCTGGGTTAGCAAAAGGGAGTTCAGCTGGTGACTGACTCACCCTTGTTCCTGGAACTGTCTGAAGGAGGGAGAGGATGCTGTGGGCAGGCTCTAACTGTATCATCTGGGCTGGGGCCGGTAGCAGATGGTCCTTATAAAAAAAAAAAAAAAAATACTTCCATGTAGGTTTAAAATAGCATAGCACTCACAATCAGCTGAATGGGGAAATGTAAGAGCCTGTCGGTCACGTGGGAGTGGGCGCTGCAGGCTGTAGGTTGGGACATGGGGGCCCAGACACCAGCCACAGTGGCTGGGGCCTGGAAGACAATGCCTCACCTGGAAACCCAGAAAATAAAATGATTGGGCACCCACTATATGCCTGGCCTTGTTAGGCAGGGTGGCTTACATGCCTCAAGAAGGACTCAAGACAATCCCGAAGCAGATATATCCTCCCTCCCCCACTGCAGGACCTCCAGCCTGAGAGAAATAACTGGCCCTAGACACACAGCTGGAAAGTGGCAACATTAGACCCCAAGTCTGTTGACAAGCACGTCTTTTCACAGCCTCTTTCGTAGTTCATTCCAGGAAAAAAAAATCTTTCTTCATCCTGGAAATCAGAAAGATGTGGGGATGCAAAGGGTGTTGAAAATGAACTTGAGGTTCTGAGTACAGGCAGGAGCAAGGCCTCAGAATCTCTGGAATCTGACCTGCAGTTTAAATCTCAGATCTACCTCTCAGGATTGGTGTGTCCAGGGGCAAGGCAGTCCATCTTCCTGAGCCTCAGTTTCCTTATCTGTAAAATGGAGAGAGAATAGCAACCAAAGAGGCCCTTCGTGGAGGTTAGAGAAGCTTTCTGCCAAGAGCCCAGCACAAGGTGCTCTGCTGAGGGAGTTTACACCTCTGCCAGGCTTTCTTCCTGAGGCCTGAGAGCGCCTTCAGCCTTTTCTCCCCTTTTTTCAAAAGACCCTTTGTCATTTAAATCACGCTACATTCCGAGAAACAGAGATGGCAGTTTTGAAAGTCTGGGTCTAAAGGGACACCCTCTGGGCTGTTGTGGAGAGTGCTTAGAGGAAAAGGTGATAGCTGGAAGACCACAGCAAGGGCTGTGCCAGGTCGGGGAGGGGCCGATCTCTGCAGGTTGGCAGCAGGAGCACAGGATAGCACAGGTGAGCAGCACTGGGCAGCAAGGGCTCCCCAACACCAAGGTGGGCAGCGTGAGCCCCTCTTGCTGACCAACTGCCTCACTCCCTGAGTTCAGCAAACGGGAGCCAAGGCCACTGTGGCCTCTGAGGGGTGGAAGAGCCTCCAACCACAGGGGAATGATGCGGAAGCGCCAAGAGAACCAGAGGCCTCTAAGGCTGCTTGTCAGAGACAGAGATGGGGGTTTCAATTGAGTTCACCTTTGTGCTCTTTGGGGATGATCAGCAGTGATGCGCTGGTAAATGTTTAACAACCAGCTCCTGTGGGGCGGGGCGGGGAGGGGGAAAGGGCTCTGATGTGACACGTTTGCCAATTTCTGTAGTGTAAATACTCCCACAAAAGCTGGTTTCAAGCTATCAACTTGAACTTGGAGTTGGGAGAAGATGTGCACCATCAGCTGCCACAAGCTCCAACCTCTAGCACAGCACTGGCAGGTATGTAATAAACAGACCTGCCCCCTTCCCAGCCTCTCTGTGTAATGAGCTTTTATTAAGTGACATAACTTGAAGTAGAACACATGATGCTCCTATCCAGGACTCACTCTGTAAGGAGGACATTAGAGTCTCCCCCACCCCAAAATTAAATAAGTAAACATCTTCCCTCAGCCCCACATCCCCCTCCAGCTACCACCTTATCTCTCGTCTCCCTCACACACTTCTTCAAAGAGTGTCACCATGTCCTCTCCTCCACCCACTTGTCAACCTACTCCTGTGCGGCTTCTGCCCCCACTACTCCACCAAGTCAGCTCTTACTGAGGTCATCAATGACCCCCATTTTCTAAACCCAAGAGACATTTCTCAGTCATCTCCTTACCCAACTTTCCAGCTCCATTTGACCTTTCTGACCACTTCCAACTTTTGAAATATATGTGTCCCTCAGCTTCTGAGGCAACACCATCTCCCGCTTCTCCTCTCCTCTCTGCTTCTCTTCCTCTGGCTGACTGAACCATCCTCCTCTGCTTGGCCATTAAAATCAGAGTTCCTCAAGTCTTGACCAGGTCATGGTTTCTCTTGTCGAGCTTTCTCTTTCTAGCAAGCTCATCCACTCCAGTGGCCTCCACTGCTATATAACACACATATCAGTTGCGGTCAAGTGGACTCCGACTCATAGCAACCCCATGTATGTCAGAGTAGAAGTGCGATCCACAGGGTTTTCAGTGGCTGATTTTTCAGAAGTAGGTCACAGGCTTTTCTTCTAAGGAGCCTCTGGGTGGACTCGAACCTTCAGCCTTTCAGTTAGCAGCCAAGCGCATTAACCATTTGCATCACCCAGGGACTCCATCACCTACGCTGAAAACCAAAAACACTCGTTGCTGTCAAGTCAATTCTGACTCATAGTGACCCTAAAGGACAGAGTAGAACTGCCCCCTAGGGTTTCCAAGGAGTGCCTGGTGGATTCGAACTGCCGACCTTTTGGTTAGCAGCCATAGCTCTTAACCACTATGCTGCCAGGGTTTCCTTACCTATACCAGTATCTCCCAAATTTTACTTACAGTCCAAACCTTTCCTCTGCCCTCCATATCTCCACAACCAAAAACCTGCAGTCCTCAAGCCCCTTTGGATATCTCAGAAGCACCTCAGAGTCGACTTTTTCAAAATCAAACTCAAGATGCTCCTCTCCCAGACCTACTCTGCTTCCAGATTCTCTAATTTACTGAATGGCCACCACCATTCTAGTTACCTTTGACACCTTCTCCTCTCTTACCCCAAAGATCTAATCCATCTCCTAGTCCCGTTTTCCTTCTAACATCTATCAAATCCATTGACTTCATTTTCTTCTATCTTTATCCCTATTCCCTTAGTCTTTCCATACCAGGGCTATAGCCACCTAACTGGTCTCTCCACCTCTTCTCCTACCCACTCTAATCTGTTCTCCACTCTTCACCCAGGGTGACATTTCCAAAGCACATAAGCAGTTAGGTCCCTTCATGCTGACAATCCCTAGAATAGACCAGAAACACTAACACAGCTCCTTAGGGTCTGCATGACTGGCTCCAGCCTATTTCTTCCAATTCCTCTTATCCACCTTCCCACCTTTTCTCACCCCCTTCCCCCTCAAATATACTGGCCTTTTCTCCATCCTCATATACCATTATATGCCTCCTTCCCAGGGTTTTGGGGAATCTTATTTTCTCTCTCTGGAACAATCTTTATCTTATTTCCACCACCAGCACTACCACCCTCACCATTGCACACACCCCCCCCCCAACACTCACACACCCCTTCAACCCAGCGCACACTGCCCATGCTTCAAATTTCAGCCCAATCTTTGCTTCCAAGGAAGACTTTCTTCTTCCTCTACGACTCGCCCCCATCCCAGACAGATCCTGCATTATTCCCCCCTGAGCTTCCTGTGCCATTTTCTTCATAGCAGTTAATACAGTTCATAATTATTCACTTATTTGTGTGGTTATTTGATTAACGTTTAAATCACCCACTAGACTAGTCATTTCCTACGGGCTTGTTGATTGGCATTTTGAGCAGGTAATTCTTTACTACGAGGTGCTGCCCATGAACTGCAGGAGTGTTTGTGGCCCCTGACAACTAAATGCCAGTAGCAATCCTCAGACATTTCCACACTAGCTTAGAAGGCTGTGCCATCGCAGTTGAGAACCACCTCTCTACATGGTAACAGCCATGAGGACAGGCACCCCATCTAGTTTGTTCAATTCCCCATGCCTAGTAGGGTTCCCATTATACAGTGGATGCTCAGTGTTGAATAAATGAATGGGAAGTTTCTAGCTGTAGGTTTTTGAAAAAGCTGTTTGGAAACCCAGGTGGTATAGTGGTTAAGAGCTACAGCTGCTAACCAAAATGTCAGCAGTTCGAATTGACCAGGCGCTGCTTGGAGACTCTATGGGGTAGTTCTACTCTGTCCCTTAGGGTCACTATGAGTCGGAATCGACTCGACAGCAGTGGGTTTGGTTTTTGGTTTTTTAACTGTGAGAAAATAAATCTCTGTTTGTTAAGGTCCCCCACTTTTGGTATTTTTGTTACAGCAGCACGAAGAAACTAAGACAGTGGTCAATCGCAAACAATTTGTGCCACCCAGGGACACAGGAATAAAGATGGTAGCTAATACTTGTTGAGTTCTAACACTGCTATTCTAAGCAATGTACAGATACTCTCTCATTTTATTCTCACAATCACCCTATGAGATAGGTGTTATTCCCATCTTACAGATGAAGGGACTAAGGCACATAGAATTAAATAATTGTGTAAGGTTGTATAGCTTGTAAATGTCAGAGCCAGGATTTGAACACCTGCAGTCTGGCTTCAGGGCATGTACTCTTAGACACCACTCAGAGAGTTTGAGTATATTAGATATCTACAGCTGTGTAACAAATTCCCCCAAATTTAACAGCCTAATATGACATATATTTATTATGTCAGTTTTTGTGGGTCAGGATTCAGGGCATGGCTTAGCTGGCTCCCCTGGCTCAGGGTCTCTCACAGGCTGCAATCAAGGTGACATCCAGGACTGCCATCATCTCAAGATTTGAATAGGGGAGGATTTGCTTTGAAGCTCACCCATGTGGCTGTTGAAATGCCTCGGGTCCTCACTGACTGTTGGCTGGAGACCTCAAGTCCTTGCATATGAACTTCTCTATAGGACAGTTCATAACATGGCGGCTGGCTTCCTTCAGAGCAAGCGAGTGAAAGAGTGAGCAAGACAGAAGTCATGGGAGTGACATCTCATCACATTTGTCATATTCTATTCATGAGAAGCAAGTCACCAGGTCCAGCCCACACTCAAGGAGAAGGGATTACTCAAGGGCGTGAATACCAACACCAAAGGTGGGGATCTCTGGGGGCCACTTCAGAGGCTGCCTAACACACTGGGCGGTGGAGGAGACAAGAGTCCACAAACAACAAGAGATGAGCTCATTATCTTTTAGTTTGATTCCCCACCCCAGGGATCTTAATTGTTTTCTCGAGTAATAATAATAGCCTCAGAGTGAGATCAAACTTGATTTCCAGCATGAGAGAGTTCTTCCTCCTGTTCTTCCCAGGAACTAAGTGCCAAATAAGATGAGCACTTCTGAAAGATCATCTGCACATTCAGCTATGTAAAGAAATACAAGTATATTTGCATCTCACTGGCGTCAGCCTGAAAACTTGGCGTCGTCACTGACTCCTCCCACTCCCTCACCAAATGTTTTGTCAGTCTCTAACTCCTCTAACTCCTCTAAGGAAACCCTGGTGGTGTAGTGGTTAAGTGCTATGGCTGCTAACCAAAGGGCCAGCAGTTCAAATCCAACGGGTGCTCCTTTGAAACTCTATGGGTCAGTTCTACCCTGTCCTATAGGGTGTCTATGAATCGGAATCGACGGCACTGGGTTTGGTTTTTTTGGCTTAACTCCTCTAAAGTGTTAATTTTTTTTGTCTTTTCCTTTTCTTTCCCACTGCCTATAATGAAGTATCCTAATCACTCCCTGGTGGTACGGTTCTCCCCTTCAGTCCTTTCCAGGCATCTCTGTCAATGTCATCTTCTGAGAGTTCCAACTCATCCAGTTGCTGCTCCGTGGGTCCATCTGTGGGTCCCCATGGCCAAAGGGCAAGGCCTAAAGTTGAGGCTAGCCTTCAAGACCTTCTATCTTGTAGCCCAAACCTGCCACCCACATAATTCCTACACTCTAGTGAAGCTAACCCACATGGTTTGCATCTTCCTACTCCCATTCTGCTCACCCTGCAAGGTCAAGTTCATGCTGTACTTTCTCTATGAAACTCTCCAGACAATTTCAACTCTCCCAGGCTAGCTTTGGTAAGAGTCCATATGTGCTCGACAGGGTCAATTAGATGAAAAGACTCATTGCAGCAAGTGAACTACTCAAAACAAATTATCTGAGTTCCTCTCCCTATACCTGTATCCCTGCTTTTATCTTCACTACGTGGTTACTTCCTGTGGGTCACCCTGGATTTAGAGTTCCTGTTCTTCTGGGGGATGGTCTCAATGTCCTTCCATCAGAACATCTGCCACTATGGTTTAAGAACTGCTCTGCGTATGACCCCCAGACTCTCTGTTAGCCCAAAACTAAAATCATTCCAGAAGCCAACTCTCCAGATAAAGATTACACTGGACTGTAAGACATAAAACGATACTGGTGAGGAGTGTGCTTCTTAGCTCCAGTGGACACATGAGACTAAGTGGGCAGCTCCTGTCTGGAGGCAAGATGAGAAGGCAGAAAGGGACAGGAGCTGGTTGAATGGACACAGGAAATAATACAGGGTGGAGAGGAGGAGTGTGCTGTCACATTGTAGGGGGGGCAACTAGGGTCACATAACAATGTGTTTATAAGTTTTTGTATGAGAAACTGATTTGAATTGTAAATTTTCACTTAAAGCACAATTAAAAAATTAAAAAAAAAAAAAAATGCTCTGTCCAGCCTGCAAGTCTCACTCCACTAGTCCTTTCTCCCTAGTCACTTCATACCACTGGTCAGGGTGATGGCTTTCTTCACTAAACTACTATGCTTACAATCACTGCACTTACTGGGAGCTTTCCACCTGATCCCTTGTGCAGTTATTGGTCTATTTCCCAAATAGACTCTGTGAGTACTTTAATGGCAGGGTTGTGCCTGGTTCATCTCTGTATTCAGAGCAGGGCTTGGGACAAAAGGTAAACCTTGTTAGGCATGATGAAGAAAATGAAAATTGTTCATTAATAGGACTTTCCTGTAGGGGGAAAAAAAAAACCCAAAGATGCTTTACTCTATTTCTTTAGCACTCAGAAATACAAAGATATCTTTCCACTTAAAATCTAAGAATATAAATTCAGTTAAAAGCATGGAGAGACAGCAATAGTGACAACAAAACCTTCAGGCAATTAGCTGAAGAGCACATTGAAGATGTGTGGCTGAGTCTCCATTTGCCAACACTTCCAATTTGATACAAAGAAGCATCTTTGTATCTGCCAGATAATAGACGCCGATGTTAAGCAGGCCTGTGGTGGACAACAGGAGCATCTCCATCCCACAAAACCTTCTTATGTCAACATGAACTCCAGTTCTTCCTGACAATGCTGCCTGCTTTGGGTCCCCATTAGCGGACACCTATATTACTCACTGCGTCTTTACTGTTGAAATATATATTTTGATGTTCTCTTTTCACACATGTTCAGAAATAATACTGATGCCCACATTAAATTTTGTCTTTAAATAACATGCCAAAGAGGAGACATGCCCAGTGGTCTCAGAGTCACACCTGACACACACATCTAGGCCATTTGCATAAAAGGCAGAAGTGGGATCGGGTAAAAGCTGACAGGTAAGAGTATGTTGAGACATGCCTTTACTCCTGGCAGGATCTTCATCCAGCTAGGTGCCTTTAAAGAAGTTTCTTAACTATTTTAAAGTAAGATTCTGAAAAGCAGCTTATCTCAGACTTTTTGGACTCAGGACTACTTTACATTCAAAAAAATTATTGAGCATTGTCTTAGTCATCTTAGTGTTGCTGTAATAGAAATACCACAAGTGGATGGTTTTAACAAAGAGAAATTTATTCTTTCACAGTCTAGTAGGCTAAAAGTCTGAATTCAGTCACCAGCTCCAGGAAGGCTTTCTTTCTCTATCCGCTCTGGAGAAAGGTCCTTGTCATCAATCTTCCCCTGATTGAGAAGCTTCTCAGTGCAGGGACCCTGGGTCCAAAGGATGTTCTATGCTTCCAGGGCTTCTTTCTTGGTGGTATGAAGTTCCCCAGTTTCTCTGCTCGCTTCTTCCTTTTATATCTCAAAAGAGATTTACTCAAGATACAACCCAATCTTGTAGATTCAGTTCTGCCTCATTGACATAACTGCAACTAATCTCACCTCATTAACATAGAAGTAGGATTTACAATACGTAGGAAAATCACATCAGAAGATAAAATGGTGGACAGTCACACAATACTGGGAATCATGGCCTAGCCAAGTTGACACATGTTTTTTGGGAGGACACAATTCAATCCATAACAAGGATCTAATAAGCTTTTGTTTATGTGAGTTATATCTAATAACGGAGCCATGATAGCGCAGTGGTTAAGAGCTCAGGTGCTAACTAAAAGATTGGCAGTTCAAATCTGCCAACTACTCCTTGGAAACCCTATGAGGCAGTTCTACTCTGTCCTACAGGGTTGCTATGAGTTGGAATTGACAGCAATGAGTTTAGTTTGGTATATCTAATGATATTTACTGTATTAGAAATTAAAACTAAGAAACCTTAATATAAATATCAATTTATATCAAAATAATAAAAATAAACACATTAACTGCTTTAGGCTGGATTCTCTAAAGGATCAAAACCGGTGACGTGTATATGTAAAAACAGAGAGATAGAGATTCACTTCAAGGAAATGGCTCACACAATTGTGGAGGCTGGCAAGTCCCAGATCTGTGGGTCAGGCAGCAGATTGAAGCCTTCTCCTGACTCATGTGGTGTAGATACTGACAAACCCAAAATCTGCAGGCCAGGCAGCAGGCTGAAGGATTCTCATGACTCAAGAGCTAGGAGGTCAGCTAACAATGAGATGAATGCAAGATCGAGAGAGACAGAGCTTTGCCAGAACATCCATTCATATACTGAATACACGCCGAAGGAAACTCCCCTTCCAGCCGATTGGTTGCTCACATCAGATCACAAAATAGAGGACAATTACATAGCATTGGCTAGACCACTGAGAATCACTGTGTAGCCAAGTTGACACATAGCATTAACCATCACATTAACTATTAACATAAATTTCATATTTTAAGAAAATTAACTGTATTTTCCAAAAGAAGAATAATAGTGAGAAAAATGGCTTTAGTTTATACTTCTGCAAAGCTACGTATGACTTACTATAAGACAACTGGATTCTCATATTTGCTTCTGCATTCAGCCTGTGACATTATGTTATTTTATTTGAATTATATGAAAAGAATTCACCCTCAAACAGACAAGTAGTTGGAAAAGAGAAGACAATTTTCTAATGGTCTTTACAGACAATTGTGGGTATTCTTCTTCAATACTAAACCAAAACTCAACAAGTGATAGTTCCTTAAAGGTTAGTTGCAATGTGGAATCTGAAACCATGCCAATTAATTGTTTAATACTCAGTTACATTCAAGTCAGTTAGCTATCATGTACGATGACTACTAGAGCAGTTTGGTATCACTGCCTTGATTCGTGTTAAGATGTCATCAGTTTACCAACCATTGCTGTTGTACCATCGTCAACATAGTGAAAAAATCAAATAGAATCTTAGTATTTTTAAAAAAACAGTTTTGACTTTGCAGACCCCCAGGCATCCACAGATCACTCTTTGAAAACCACTGCTGTAAAGTGAAGGGGTTGGATTCCTGAGCTGGGAAGTCCCTCTCAGCTCCAATAGACTGACATCTTATGGAAAGCTCTGAGGATCTTACATGTCAGGGCAAGGCAGAAAGGAGATCTCTATGACAGTGTTCCCTGCAAAGAATTATTAACCAGGAAATAGCAATTAATTTGAACATGCTCATGAGGGCTATGTATAAGGTAAGAAGTCTGACTATTTTTCAACTGACCTGTAAAACATGAACTATCTAGCTTAGAAATGATCAGAAGTGGTCAATACCCTCTTCTGGTGATTGGTACAGTGCAAGGTGCATAAAAGCCAGAGTAAATGTTCACAGGGTGGAATAGAGGCCAGGACACATGGGGAATGGATGGAGTTTCTGGTCAGTAATGCCACCTGCACATATGGGCCGCCCCGTCAGTATAAATGGGCCACCCCAGTAGTGCTGAGTATAAACCCCAACAATGCAAGTAAAAGCCTATATGCAGAAACTTAGCCCCTTGAAAATAACCAGTGAGGTCCAGCCAAGTGAAAAACAGGGATTAATTTATATTTCAGAAGCAAGCCTACTTAAAGCAATGAAAAAACTGCTTTCACAGAACTCATAAACATTTTTGTTACTGCTTCAAATGAATCAATCATGGTTTTAAAAGAAATATATGTTACAATCTTTCACAGAATTGAAAATTAGTGAAACTGTTTTGATAATTTTTTTTTCATTTAATAACATTCTAAAAGGTCAGTATGATGTTTTCTTCATCCTTATTGTGGTTTTTCTCTGAATAGTGGCAGAATAATGAGGTAGGTAAAGTCAAGGATTCTGAAGCCAGGTTGCTTGAGTTCAAATCCTGGCTCTCTTACTTATTAGCTGTGTGACCTACTTATTTCATTTCTCTCAGCCTTAGTTTCCTCTACTGTGGAATAGAGAGATAATAAAAGCATCTACCTCATAAGATTGTTGTGAGGACTAAGTAAGCTCTAGGCACATACTTAAGAGGCAGTTATTATTAGGGTTTTGTTCATGTCTGTAAAGGGGCTGTAACCCATGGCCTTGAACTTCTGTAAGAAAGCCCTCAGGACTGGCTGCCTTTCCCACCTTTCAGAGTTGGCAATGCATGGGCCCCTCGTTCAGTTGACAGCATGTCCAGGATTCTAGAAAAGTTCAGCAACAGGCAGTTCTGGTTCTCACCTCTTCTGTCAGTAACTAGTGTAGGGAGAAAGAGGCCCCAGCAATAGGCCCTGACCTCTTCCCCTTTCAGTTCCCAGCCCAGCCCCCAGGCTGGGAGAAGATGGGAGGTGGAGGGTGTACGGTTTATGACTTCGTGTTTCTTCTCTAGCTGCCCTGGGTGATTCACAGCCATCACCCTCCAATGTAAGCAAACCATGTGATGGCATCTCCCCAGCTGGCATATGACAGGAGGGGCAAACTAGATAGACACCCACGGATTCAGTCCATCAGCCTCTCACAGTCCCCCTTCATGGCCCTGAGCACAGTACTCAGCTCTAACATGCTGGATTTGGGAGGAAGCTGGATGAAAGCTCACACTCAAGTGGGGCGGCCATCTCCGACCAGTAGGGCCATGGCAATGGACACTGGTCAGATAGTCGAGCACCCTTACGTAGGGTTTTGTCAGTGAAATACCCCCTGCAAGGTAAGTGTCCCAGAGACTGGTGCCACAGGGAAGGCAGGCAGCAGAGGATAAGATGTTGACCATTTTAACCTTAGACATTCAGAGTCTTTTGCAAAGAGATGTGGAGTTATCACAGGTGAATCACACAGAAAGTATCTGTGAAATGGGTAATAACACCCAGAGCCAAACACAGGGGAATTCAAGGCAAACTGGCACAGCCAGTGAGCCCCCAGGCAGCTGCATGGTCTTTATATGTGAGGCTGTTCATGTTTGCTCTTAACCTAAGCTCTGTTCCACTCAAAATTTCACCCACAAAGAACATTGGTGACTCTTCACTTGCAGTGACCCTAGACCTAATCTGAATTTCCTTCTCAAGAGATCTTTGTCAACTTTGCCCTCCACCGTTTTCAAACTCAGGGACTAAGGAGATGAGTAGAGCTGAATGGAGAATAGAGGACACATTTATATGGTTCACTGCTCAACTTAAAAGACTAAGAAGAAGGAAAAGGAGGTGGTGGAGAGGTGAAGAGGAAGGGAAGAAGTAGAAGGAGGAAGAGAAGGAAGTGGATAGAATGACCACTCATGGAGAGCCTACGATGTCCTAGGAGCTTTATATTCATCTCCTCGTGTAATCATAAGCTATTTGAAGCCAAAATTAGTATCCCCTTTACAGACAAATTAACCAAGGGGACTTGTCATGATTCACAAAATGGCAGAATTACTTCAGACTACAAAGCCCTTTCTCTTTGGATTGCATAGCTGCTATGACAGAGGAATGTGAAACAGTTAGGAAGTTTCTAGAGAAAGTCATTAAGTAATCCCACATTTGCTCTATGGCTTATTGTCAATGTTCTACACACAGGTAACCAAAGCACCTGTCAATTGATATAAGGGACCTTTATTAGTGAACAAAATGTAGCAAAAGAAGGCTGTGGTGATAAGGATCCAGCTGGCTGTGACAGGCAGGGCTGTGCTGGGGTCAGGGGACCTGGGTTCAGGGCCAGTCCTGCTTCTAACAGCTGGGGGACCGTGACCAAACCACCTCAGGTCTTGGCATGGGTTTCATTGCCCTGTAAATTGGGAATAGAGGACATATTTACATAATTAACTGCTCCCCTCAAATGAATAAGAAGAAAGAGGAGAAGGAAAAGAAGGTGACGTAAAGGTAAGGAGAAGGGGGAGAAGCAAGTGGAGGAAAAAGAACTCAACAACATCTGAAATTGTCTTCTAAGAAGTGCAGATGTAATTATGAGACATCAACAAGTGATATTATTGTATGTCTTCACCCTATAAACTCCATGAACTCTGAATGGGCAAGAAAAAACAATCATTGTTTTCAGGTAATATGATATTCTAAGCAAAAGTTTAAAATGAAATAATCTAAAAAATATTGCTAGAACTGAGAGTTCTGTAGGATAAGTTCTGTAGGATGGCAGAATGATAACCAAAAACCAAAACCAAACCCAGTGCCATCAAGTCGATTCCAACTCATAGGGACCCTATAGGACAGAATAGAACTGCCCCTTAGGGTTTTCAAAGCTATAAATGTTTACAGAAGCAGACTGCCACATCTTTCTCCCTCCGAATGGCTGGTGGATTCGAACTGCAGACATTTTGGTTAGCAGTCCAGCACTTTAAACAATGTGCCACCAAGCAGCATAAAAACTCAATAGCTTTCCTATAGAACAGTAACAATTATAAAACATTATAAAAGCTCCCATTCATAATAGCTACGAAAAATAATGCATAGGAATAAACTTAACAAGAAAATGCTTGTCCCCGGGTTACAAACGTCTGACTCATGGACAACTGGTACTTCAGAGTGGACTGCCAAAAACCCTATTGTATTAAAAATTGGAGTTAAATACAATGGTTCATAATAACAACTCTCATAAAAACTTTGTGCAGCTTCAGCAATTCATTGGATAGAGAAAGAATATTAGATGTACTGTATTATGCTTAAGATATTTTAGTGTATTTAGAAGTGTTTCTTAAGTGCTTTATATGCATAGAAAGGTCAAATATATACTATATACTAAGACAAACATTTGACTTACTGTTGCTAAATAAGAACCGTTTGTACCTGTTCTGACTGACCCACAAATTTGATTTAAAGACAGGCTTAGGAAGCGATCTCGTTCGTAACCCAGGGACTGCCTGTATAAGAAAAATTATAAAGTTTCTCTTATTAAAATACCTTGCTCCTGGAAGGGAAGATTCAAACTTTAAAGATGTCAATTCTCCTCCAAGTTGAGCTATAAATGCAATCCTAGCCAAAATTAAAAAAAAAAAAAAATTGCCATGTAACTCAATAAAATTATTCTAAATTTCTTACAGGAAAACATATATATATACAAAAATTTTTGAGAAAAAGGGGAGGCCTTGTCTTATCAGATATCAAAATATATACAACCAAACCCAAAACCCATTGCCGCCAAGTCAATTCTGACTCAAAGTGACCCTACAGGACAGAGCAGAACTGCTCCGTAGGGTTTCCAAAAAGCAACTGATGGATTTGAACTGCCAACCTTTTGGTTACTAGCCAAGCTCTTAAGCACTGAGCCACCAGGGCTCCAAACATACACTAATTTGTAGCAATTAAGGCAGGAGGGATATTACTGCAGTAACAGACAAGTAGACCAGTGGAATATATTAGAGTTCAGACACAATCCACTATAAATAGAAATTTAATTTGTTAAAGAAGGGTTTAGCAGTTTCAAAACATGCTCAAAAATTCTTTGATACTTATGGCACTGGGTTGGGGGTGGGTTATTCCATTGAGAGGTGGGGTCTATGCCTTTCTCTTTAAATCTGGGTGGGCTTGTGACTGTTTCAACCAAGTAAAGTGATTTCCAAGGTTAGGTCATAAAAACCATGCAAGTTTCTCCGTGTTCCACTGCAACACTCGATCTTGGAGCCCCGAGCTTCCATGAAGAAGACAAACTACCCTGAGGCCTCTGTACTGTGAGAAATCCCAAGTCACATAGAGAAGCCACATGCAGGTGCTTGGGTCACCGTTCCAGCTGAGCCCAGCTTTTGTGTTATTTCAGTGCAGGTGCCAGGCACATCAGTCAAGAAGCCTCCAGATGATGGCAGCCCCCAGCTGTTCAAGTGACGCCATCTCTTTAAGTCACCCCACGCCAAATTCAAGTCTTCCCAGCAGAGGCAGCAGACACAGTGGAGCGGAGACAAGCTATCCCCTTCCTGCCCAAATTCCTGATCTACTGTTTTACCCCACTAAGTTTGGAGTCATTTGCCGCAGTAGGTAACCACAACAAACAACGTTTTCAATCACTGAGAAAATAACAAATCTTTCAATAAATGGTATAAAGATTTAGAAATCAATTTTTAAACATGATGTTAAATTTCTACCTCACACCATAAACACAAATTTTACGTGGATTCATAAGCTAAATATTTTTTCATTATAAAAGTATTCAAATAAAATACAGGGAGGAAATTTTAAATATAGGGATGGAAAGTGCTTTATAAGAATGACAGAAAAAAAAAGACACACAAATGACATTTTAAAATTTACAAATTTGGCCACCTAAATATAAAACTCTTTTTATAATTGAAGATTCCATAAACAAAGTTAAAAGCCAACTGACAGGCTGGTAGAAAGTATTTGCAGTGTATATAACAACCAATTGTGGCCTAGTGGTTAAGTGCTACGGCTGCTAACCAAAAGGTGGGCAGTTTGAATCTGCCAGGCGCTCCTTGGAAACTCTATGGGGCAGTTCTACTCTGCCCTATATGGTCACTATGAGTCGGAATTGACTTGAACGCAGTGGGTTTGGTTTTTTGGTTTGGTATAACAACCAAAGGATTAATAAGCAGAAAAAAAATGAAGTGTACCTATACACTCAAAGGAAAGGATCCACAATAATCCAAAGGAAAATTAGGAAATGCAGGTAATTCACAGAAAAGAAATATAAATGGAGGGTAAACATATAAAAAAGACACCAACTTTGCTAACAATCATGCATATTCATATTAAAACTACAATATCAAATAAATGCATTAATATTTTTCACTCATCATATTGGCCAAAAATTTGATAAGAATATGTAAAAAGAAGCACTGTTATACCATTCAAACCAAAAAAACCAAACCCACTGTCGTCGAGTCAATTCCGACTCATAGCAACCCTATAGGACAGAGTAGAACTGCCCCATAGAGTTTCCAAGGAGCACCTGGTGGATTTGAACTGCTGACCTTTTGGTTAGCAGCTGTAGCACTAAACCACTACACCACCAGGATTTCCGTTATATCATTAGTAGGAACATAAATACACGTAGTCTTTTTTTGAAGGGCCATTAGCCGAATCTATCAAAATATGCCCACAACTTTTCACCCAGCAAATTATTTCCATTTATCTATCCCACGAAATTTATCCCACGAAAACACTCCCATATCCCCCCCCCAAAAAAAAGTACATAAAAGGACAGTGACTACCACACTGTTTATAAAAGCAGCCAATTGAAATAAACCCGAATGTCTATCAAGTAGAGGTTGACTAAATAAATTATGAACAGATGTACTATGGATTACTACACAACTTTTGAAAATCATGAGATAAATGTGCATATATGTACATTCACATTAAGGAAAATTCAGGGGAGAGCGACCTGAATTGCTCAGAGTGATCCCCTATGGGAGTAAGGAGGCTGACCAAGAGTAGTTAGAGAAGGATTTTTTCCGTTTCTTTCTATGGTCTTCTCATTGTTACTTTTTTCTTTTTTTCATAAGAGCAGATCATGCCTTATTTGTGGGGCTTTCAAGTTAGGCACAATCACCTTTAAGAACCCTTACAAATCTGAGATGACCATGGGTCCTCTGGAGCCCAAACCCACCCACCCATGTCAGGCTCTCTGCCAGAGGTAGATTTGCCCTACAGCTTCAGAGCCCCTCACTTACCTGTTGTTGTTGCTGTTAGGTGCCATCAAGTTGGTTCTGACTCATAGCAGCCCCATGTACAACAGAACAAAACACTGCCCAGTCTTGTGCCACCCTCACAGTCATTGCTGTGTTTGAGTGCATTGTTGCAGCCACTGTATCGGTCCATCTCATTGATGGTCTTTCTCTTTTTCACTGACCCTCTACTTCACCAAGCATGACGTCCTTCTCTAGGGATTGGTCCCTCCTGATAACATGTCCAAAGTACATGAGACTAAGTCTCACCATCCTCGCTTCCAAGGAGCATTCTGGCTGTATTTCTTCTAAGACATACTTATTGGTTCTTCTGGCAGCCTGTGGTATATTCATTATTCTTTACCAACACCATAATTTACAGGCACCAATTCTTTGATCTTCCTTATTCATTGCTCAGCTTTCGCATGCATGTGAGGTGATTGAAAATACCATAGCTTGGATCATCGTGACCCAAGCCATAGCATTTTCACTTACCTGGGCCCTTTCTAAATAAACATTCATTTCTGTATTTAATCTTGTGTTTCAAATTTTGTATTTTTATCTTAAACAGAACTTTAAAAATTATATAACCCTTCAGAGCCTACAAATGGGCAGCTGCCCCTAAAATTGCTCATTCTGGTCTAACAGCCCCATTCACAGAACAAAGCCAGCTGAGGAAAGAAAATGAGGTTCAGGCTAATAAAGTGCCTTGCCTAGGACAGACAGATACTATGTTGGCTTTCCAGGGCTCTCACTTCACCTGGAGAACCAAGTGAAGATGAATAGGCAGCTAGAGAAAGCTGCAAAATCCAACGAGAGAAGTTGTTCACATCAAAGCTCTCCCACGTCCCCTCAAGCCCACAGCCCTCACCCGCAAGGGTTGGAAACCCGCTTAATGAAAGTGCCTTTTCAGCTCCACTTCATGCCCAGTTGTTCCATCATTTTTCTTTTGTTTTCCTTGTGTCTGATCACATCATTGTTATAGCAGAAGTTCTAGCGTGCTCCAGACAAGCTTCTTGCAGGCACTACTCATACCAAGTGCCCTGGGCTCAAGTGGATGCTGATCTCTCTTTACAGTCTGTTCTGGGCACATCCTCTTCTCATTAAGCTCCTGCGCTCCTGACAATCTCAGTCAAGTAAGGGTCATGTCCATGGTATTCAGCCAGAAGCAAGTCTGTGTCTCTGGAGGGTGGGCTGGGTTAGAAGAACAGGGTGTAGGAAATTTCCTCCCAGCCAGAGCTGACTGGGGCCTGAGGATTCCATGGGGAGAGGAGCAGCCTGGGACATGAGAAGGCACCCAGTCAGATGTTGTGGAGAACTCCAGCCCAGAACTGAGGCGCTTAAGGGAAGGTCTGCCCCACCGACTAAGAATGGGAACCCTCTGATGGGCGTAGGGCAGAATCCCTTCTTCAAGCAGACCTAGGCCACGGACCAGGCAACAAACCCCAGGGGCTTGGGGAACTCATGGGAGCCTGACCTGGTAGCCGAGGAATCCCCAACAGTCTTGCCAAGTGTGATGACTGACTGATACCCGTCACCTCTTTCCCTGACAACTACCACAGTCTTCACTAAGCTCCCTGCCTGGGGTCTCCCCGCCCAGCTCTCCATTCCCAGCTATCCTCGTCCTGCTGACAGCAGTCATCCTGGCTGATCAGATCATTTTCTCACGTGAAGAAACTTTTCAGCAGGAGAGAGTCCAAACTCCTTGACCCAGCACCGGAGACCTTCCAGGATCCAGCTTCAGCCAACTTTTCCAAACTCATCCACTATACTCCTTCAGGGCCCCAAGGCCCCAGTCACTCTAGGCCACAGGATCTGCCCCCAAAACCCTGCATTCTCCACCTCGACACCTTTACCTCCTAGATACCCTTCTCTTGCATTGCTTCCTCCCAGAATCCCATTCATCCTTCAATAACCTACTAAAATCCCAACCATTTCCACCAGGATTTCTCAGACTGCCACCACATGCCACTTGTCCTCAGCTTTATTCCCATGCCACTACTTGCCTATGTCTTGAACTTCTGAAGGGCAGAGAGCATGTCTTACTCCTCTTCATATCATGCCACCCCACCCTCATCCTCTCCTAGCACATGGCCCTCAATGTACACAGTAGGCACTCAATGAATGCTCATTGTGTTGAAATAAATTCATGGCCAACTACAGATTCTGCTCTTATCTTGCCAAACTTCACTGTTGCTTGCTTCTCAAAAAATTCACAGGGGTTAGTCAAAGGGCCCCAAATCATCTCTCTTCTGTGCTGTAAGCTCCTCAGGATACCTTTTTTTTTTTTTTAATTTATATCAATTCTCTAAAAGGTGCCTGACCTTTCAACTGTCTGCTGTGCATAGATTCTGTTCTAAATATATGCAATGGCTTCCCCATCTTGCCCAATTACCCAAGGCACAAAATAAAACCAGCTTTGGCAATAAGAACCCAGAAGGAAGAAGGCTCCTCTCTAAAATTTCCCGGGAGGAGGCTTACCTTTTATGATCATAAATTGTAGGCAAACCATCTTAACTATTATGCTGTGCTCCTCCAAACAGACAACCTGTCGCCATAGCAACACTCACATCTGTCATTACCACAGAGAGATAGAGCACCTTTTAAAAGAAATTTACTTAGCAACATGTCATGTTAACTTCTGCACTTCTTGCAGATTCTTTCAGGAATATTGGCCTGAGTACCCTGGGGTAAACGGTGCATCCGTTTTACCACAGCCAAAAGACATTGCTACAGCCAAAAGTGGCTCCTTCACCAACCTGCCCCCACCTGTCTCTGGGTATGAGTCAGATACTGGGGCCTCCCCCAAACCAGCAGCGTGTTGGGTCTGTATGCAGGGCAGTTACACAAGCCAATTGTTATAAAAATAATAACTACTGCTCTGGGTGCTTTGCATGTATAATCATATTTAATCTTCACAATAGCCCTACATTGTTATTCCCATTTTAGTGCTGAGGAATCCAGCTGGTTTCAGGCCCAGCCCCAGGATTGTGATCTCCAGAGCCTGAGCTGTCCCCAGCCAAGCCTGTCATGAAGTCACCAGACACACCTAGCTCCCAACGCTCTATCCCTACAGTGTAGACCTGTGGACCTTCCCAACGACACAGACAGAAGGACATTGTTATCATTCCATTTTATACAGGAGAAAATTATGTTGGAGATGTGAAGTATCTTGCCCAACGTCCCCCAATACATCAGTGGAGGTGCTAAGATGCCAATTCACATCCTTGGCAAGAGGCATGGGCAGCACCCATCTGATCAGCAGTTTTAATATCAAATAACTGGCCCAGGCTCCCTCTCACTGAGCCCAAGAGGAGGATACCTGCGGGCTTCACCTGCTGGACTTAGGAATGAATTCCACCTTCTTAACACTTGAAAATCCTCCAGAGCAGGGTGGTTAAGTAGACTAGTCAATCAATTTCGTCCTGATCTTACACAGGAATTTTTTTATATATTTAAAGGTGATGAGGACTAGGAAGCACTTTAATGTGCATGTAAATCACCTGGGGATCTTGTTAAAATTCAGATTCTGAGTCAGTAGGTCTACTGTGGGGCCTGGTATTCTGCATTTCTAATCGTCTACCAGGTGATGTTGATACTGCTGGTCCTCACCACATTTTTAGGAGAAAAGGGACAAAGGACCTCTGTTTAGAAGAAAAGATGAATTATAAAGACGGGCGATGTTGCCCTCAGACCACCTAGGACTACTATGGGGTGGAAGTAGTCCTAGGGCTCAAGAAGTCCTAGAGAAGGGGAGCGGAACCTGGCTCATGAGACCTGTAGCTCCAACCCTTCGGTAGGCTTATTTCTTCACCCGTAGTCCATCTTGGACCCTAAACTTCCTACTGATAGTGGGCATGTCTGCATTTCTGACTTCCCAATGCCTGGACTAGTACCTGGAATATGATAAATACCTAATGAATAGCAATTTAATAAAGAAAGAAGGAAAGAAGAGAGGGAGAGAGAAAGGAAGGGAGGCAGGGAGGGAGGAACGAAGGAAGGAATAATTGACAGACTTGAAAAGATCAACACTTGCATTCAGGAAGATTCTAAGGGACATGATCTGTGTTTATAAAATGATGTAATACTTGCCCTTATCTAAGATCAGCACAGAATGGATACTCCATGCCAATGGATAAATTGATACAAAGAACTGAAGCTTGCTCATGAAGTCTTTTGCAGCGTCTTGCACACTACCTTGCATATATTATAGCAGTCTTCTAGAACCAAAGAAACTTTGGGATATTCAAAAGATGTAATTTTAGGGCCAAGAAAGGTACTACACTTTATAACAGATGATAAACATTGCTTATTCCAAAGGATAATAAAGTAGAACACACAGACTCGAAAAGAGGTTGAATATATTTCTGACTGGTAAATCAACAAGTCACAGTACATCTTTAAACTCACGGGGAATACCTTCAAAGGGTGGCCGTCAAACTCCGGTATGTGTAAGTCAACAGAGGTACTATTAAAGTGCACATACCAAGTACTCACCCCCAGAGACCCTGTGAGATCCACATTTTAAGTCCCCTCCCCAACTTCCAAATGAGTCTAATGCCAGGAACTTCAGATAACACTCTGAGAAACACTGTTGAACAACTTCCCTTGGAGGTCTTATCTCAGTAAGAACGAGGTAACCAGTATATTTTTAAACTATTAATATGAGTTTTGCATGATAGTACTTTATATAAAAAAGACCTTGATCTATTAGATGGAACCATATGAAATCATTGTCCACCTAGGAAAAAAATGGCAATTCCATGCGGTTGAATCGAACATATCTAATTCTGCCTCATTTTTTAGATCACATTGAATAAAATCCAAGTACGCACAGTGTCCATAGCCCTCATCTCTTACAGAGCCTCCATAATGTTCCCCATCTCACTCTCCCATCGAAGCCATCATCACTGGTGTGGCACTGGGAAAAGCCCTGGGCACGCTGCATGGGCTCAGGCAAACCATTTATCTCTCTCAGTCTCTTTCTTCTTTTATAAAATACTAATCATAATACTTCCCTATAAGGGCTGATGTAAGAATTAGAGGAGATAATGTATATAAAATATAAAAAAAAAAAACTTTTTTTTTTTTATAAGCACCCAATAAATGGCAGCTATTAAGCCAGCTCTTTCATTTTAACATATGCAGCTACAAGGGCTCAGCACTGTTCTCACTGAAGCTGCGTTCTTTGCTGGAAGATACTGCGGAAATATTTCTGACCCTTGTTTCCTGAGCCACACTGGCTCTGGAAACTCTAGGGCCTGATGCCAGCCCAGAGGCTCTTTGGCTCAAGTCCATACCCAGGGTATACATGCCCTTCTTCCCCATGAAGAAGCCAGAGGCCAGAGACCCCAGAGGTCTGGGGCCATGCCAAACTTGTCATCTACATGCCCAACAGAAGGCCTGACAGAGTAGGTGATGAGTAAGTGATGGGAGGGAGGGAGAGACGAAAGAAAGAGGGAGGGAGGGAGGTCTCTGGCCAATTTCTTGCTAACCACTCTTTATGGGGCACCCACCAGTCTGGTCCAGTGTGGCTGCTAACCACTTCCAATCTGAGGCCATCACCACAACTCCAATTCTTATCCCACAGAGACAGCTGCTGCCAATCTCAGGGCAGCCAAGCTCTCTGGTGCTGCTGCTAACCCACCTCTGACCCACAGCTATTACCACCAAGGTTAACCCAAACCAACCCCCCTACTTCTCCTGGCCTCCCAACCCTGCTGATTCCTAGCATAGAAATCAGCTCCTATGTTCTCTGCTTCAAGCATCCTAGTTCTTCTGCTGTTAAATTCACAGCCATGAGCTGGATGGAGTGTCCCAAAGAAACAGGTATGACAGCACTGCCAATAGCCTTCTGCACCCTGAGATGCTGTCACCTTCCTGTGGGTAATGTGGGCAGCTCAACCTAAGCTCATCCTCATCTTCCTCAGAGACCTCCAGTAGACTCCCATGCAAATGAGCCACCAAGATGTCTCAGGATGCATGAGCCATGGACTTACATACCCAAAACACAACTCTCCTCGCTATCAACAATAGAATGACTTCACCACGCCATAGTTACCAAGTGCCAGGGGATTCAAGACCCTGTGATAGGAATCAAACACTAGAAGCCCTGGAAAAGTCCAGTCAGGAGAGAGTAGAGAAAAGGAGTGCTAACGAGCATATCCTATGAGAGGAACTACCTGTCTTAGGGTGGGTTCTCCAGAGAAGCAAAACCAGTAAAGCATATAAACATATAGAGAGAGAGATTTATATCAAGGAAGCAGCTCATTCAATTGTAGAGGCTGAAATTTTCCGAGTCCATGGATCGGGATAAAGGCTTCTCTCCATTCACACAGCCACAGGAGCTGGCAAACCCAAGATAGGCATATAGAGCACAGGGCTCTTGCTCACAGGCTGTGAAGATTGATGAATCCCAAGACTGGCAGGCAAGCTGATAGCTCAAGTCCCAGGAGCCAGAGGTCAGATGAACAGGAGGCAGCCACAGGACCCACAGTGAGCAAAAAAGCCAGAACATCTGCCTACATTCTGAAGCAGGCCACACCCCCAAGGAAACTGCATTTCAACTGATTGGCTATTCACAGCAGATTCTCTTATTGGGGTGATCACATACAAACATTGAGAATCATGACCCAGCCAAGTTGACGCACAATCTTAACCATCACAGTCCACCCCTTGTCAACCTGGCACTTGTACACATCTCCTTAAACCATACATAATCTCTGAATAAAGCCAATTATAAAGTCATTAGTGGCACTAACATGATACAACTAACACACATAGAACCAAAAACACACTAGCCCCATTTACATCTTATATTTATAAGTGAAGAAAACAAAAATATTTGATGCACACATACAAAGCAGAAAAACTCATAACAATTACAGTCCTTATTTCTGTAACTGGACACGTGGCCATAGCTGGTATTTACAACTACCTTTGCCCTCAAAAAGCTCCTCACTTTTTCGTGGTTCTTTGCCTGGTGGGGTGACCCAAACCTTCATTCCTGAAGGGTCTGGGTCATTAGTCATGTTGGAATTGGGTTGCTGTAGTTTCCCGTTGACTTTAATCACAGGGCATGGTAGTACTAAGAGATGTCCTAAGGGATCTCCTGCATTCCAGACATACTCTTCTTTGCCTCCATTATGTAATATCAATCTGATTTCCTTTTGGTAATCAGGATTAATCACACTAGCCAGTACGGTAACTCCCTTCTTTGCCTGTTGATCCAGAAGCATAAGGAACCTAAAGTAGCCAAGTGGTATTCTTAGCTTCCAGTTCAATGGAATCAGTGGTGTGTCTCCAGGTGGGATCATTCCTCCCTTTGGAATTAAAACCCCTAGTCCTGCAAAGAATAAGGTCGTGGGGACAAGAAGCAAAAATCTTGTCAGTGGGTCACTAGGGGTAATAATGAGTGGTGCCACTCATATTTCTACCCCTTGATTCCTGGACCCATGAATCCTGGCTATGGGAGAAAAAGCACCATATATTGGACACTGGTTTAGAGCATATACAGCCTCCTGGAGAACATTGCCCCAACCCTGCAAGGCGTTGTCACTTAGCTGGTGCAGTATTTGTGTCTTTAGAAGGCCATTTCATCGCTCTATCAAGCCAGCTGCTTCAGGATGATGGGGAACATGGTAAGACCACTGAATTTCATGAGCATGGACCCACTGTCACACTTCACTTACTGTGAACTGAGTCCCTAGATCCAAGGTAATGCTATGTGGGATACCGTGATGGTGAATAAGGCATTCTATAAGTTCATGGACGGTAGTTTTGGCAGAAGCACTGCATACAGGGAAGGCAAATCCATATCCAGAGTAAGTGTCTATTCCAGTAAGGACAAAACACTGCTTTTTCCATGATGCGAGTGGTCCAATGTAATCAATTTGCCACTAGGTTGCTGGCTGATCCCCTCGAGGGATGGTGCCATATCAGGGATTCAGTGCTGGTCTCTGCTGCTAGCAGATTGAGCACTCAACAGTGGCTGTAACTAAACAGCCTCAGTGAGTGGAAGTCCATGTTGCTGGGTCCATGCATAACCACCATCCCCGCCACCATGGCCACTTTGTTCATGAGCCCATTGAGCAATGACAGGAGTAGCTGGGGAAAGAGGATGACTGGTTTCCATAGACTGTATCATCCTATTCACTAGATTGTTAAAACCATCCTCTGCTGAGATCACCCTTTGGTGAGCATTCACATGAGACACCAATTTCTTCACTTCTTTGGCCCATTCAGAGAGGTCAATCCACATACCTATCCCCCATAAATCCTTGTCTACAATTTTCCAATCATTTCCATCCATGACCCTGACCATCCAGCCAAACCACTGGCCACAGCCCATGAATCAGTATACAATCAATCGCACATGTGGCCATTTCTCCTTCCAAGCAAAGTGAACAACCAGGTACACTGCTCAAAGTTCTGCCCAATGAGAGGATTTCCCATCACACTGTCCTTCAGGAAGATCCCAGAAAGGGGCTGCAGTGCTGCTGCTGTCCACTTTCGAGTGGTGCCTGCATACCTCAGAGAACCATTTGTAAACCAGCCATGAGTTTTTTCTTCTTCAGTCAACTGATCATAAGGGACTCCCCATGAGGCCATAGGTGCAGACAGGGAGATGGAAGGTAATGTGACAGGAGTGGAGACCATGGACAGTTGGGCTACTTCCTCATGCAACTTACTTGTGCCTTCAGGTCCTGCTCAGGCCCTATCTCGTATATACCACTTTCATTTTATGATGAAGTGTTGCCCTGCAAGCCCAACTTTATGACTCTGTGGGTCAGACAACATCCAGTCCGTGACAGGCAGTTCAGGCTACATGGTGGCTTGGTGTCCCATGGTTAAGCATTCAGTCTCTACTAAGGCCCAGTAACAAGCCAAAAGCTGTTTCTCAAAAAGAGAGTAGTTATCTGCAGAGGATGGCAGGGCTTTGCTCCAAAATCCTAAGGGTCTGCATTGATTCACCAATAAGGGTCTGCCAAAGACTTCAAACAGCACCTCTATCTGTGACTGACACTTCAAGCACCATTGGATCAGCTCTGATCACATGGCCCAAGTGGCAGAGCAGCTTGCACAGCAGCCTGAACCTGTTGAAGAGCTTTTTCTTGCTCTGGGCCCTACTCAAAACTAGCAGCTTTTTGAGTCACACCCTCGAGTAGCAAACCCAAATGAGGAATATGTTGCCTCCAAAATCCAAAGAGGCCCAGTAGGCATTGTGCCTCCTTTTTAGTTGTGGGAGCAGCCAGATGCAATAACTTATCCTTCACTTTAGAATATCTCAACGTGCCCCACACCTCTGGCTCCCTAGAAATTTCACTGAGGTGGAAGGTGCCTGAATTTTTGTGGGATTAATTTCCCACCCTCTAGCACGCAAATGTTTTACCAATAAGTCCAGAGTCATTGACACTTCTTCCTTACCAGGTTCAATCAGCATAATGTCATCAATGTAATGGACCAGCGTGATGTCTTGTGGAAAGCAAAGGTGATCAAGGTCCCTGCAGACAAAATTTTGACATAGGGCTGGAGAGTTGATGTACCTCTGAAGTCAGCAAGTAAAGGTGTATTGCTGGCCTTGCAAGCTGAAGGAAAACTATTTCTGATAGTCCTTCGAAACAGGTATGGAGATGTATTAATTTGTTCAAGCAAAGAAACTACATCTGGTACAGCAGCTGCAATTGGAGTCAGCACCTGGTTAAGTTTTTGATAATCTACTGTCATGCTCCAAGATCCATCTGTGTTTTGCACAGGCCAAATAGGCAACTTGAATGGGGATGTGGTGGGAATCACCACCCCTGCATCCTTCAAGTCCTTGATGGTGGCAGTAATCTCTGCAATCCTTCCAGGAATGCTGTTTTGCTTTTGGTTTACTATTTCCCTAGGTAGGGGCAGTTCTAATGGCTTCCACTTGGCTTTTCCTACCATGATAGCCCTTATTCTATTTGTCAGGGATCCAATATGGGGGCTCTGCCAGTTGCTGAGTTTATCAATTCCAATTATGCATTCTGAAACTGCGGAAATCACTACAGGATGGGTTTGGGGAATCACTGGACCTACTGTGAAATGGGCATGAGCCAAGACTCCATTAATAACCTGACCTCTATATGCCCCCACTCTGACTGGTGGGCCACAGTGACATTTTGGGTCTCCTGGAATTAGTGTCAGTTCAGAGCCAGTATCCAGTAATCCCCCAAAAGATTGATTATTTCCTTTTCCCCCAATGAACAGTCACTCTCGTAAAAGGCTATAGATCCCTTTGGGGAAGCTGGGAGAACGATTAATAGTAAAAAACTTGGAGAGTGTATTGAAGTCCTTCCCCAAGGTGACCCAGCCTCCCCTTCATTCAAGAGGTTCAGAGTCTTTAAACTCACTCAAATCTGGGAACTGATTGAGGGACCATGACTCTCTATTCTGATGATTCAAGTTAGACTGCTGTTCACTTGGCCTTGAATTCATTTGTACAGATCAAGTCAATATTTAGTAGATTTCCTATTTCACTCCTACAGACACCATGACTAAGTAGCCAATGCCATAAGTCCACATGAGTCAGACTATTCTGATGACTGCTTTCAATCCGCTGTCCATTACTGTAACCACGTCCACCTTGTCTTTGTCGATTGTGCGCTGTCAGTTGGCCCCTACTACCACGGGGTCCAATCAGTCCCATTGCAGTTAGGTGTCTTAATTCAGTTAGGGCAGTTCCCATTGTCAAATCTGATTTACATAAAATAACAATCACCATGGTCTTCAAGGACGCTGGAGCTCCCTTCACAAATTTGTTCCTCACAGTTGTGATAAAAGGTGTGTCCTCTGGGCACTCCATGTGTGGGTCTGTGAGTCTAACCTGATAAATCCACTCTAGCATGCCAATTTCCCTAAGCCTTTGGATACCTTCTTCTACAGTATACCAAGGCAGGTCTGGTACTTCAGCTTGATTTAGTGTAGGCCACCTCATAATCCATGCTTCAGCAACCCAACCAAATAAACTATTAGAGCCTTTCCTAACTTCTCGAGCTTCATGAAACATTGAATGAAGAATCTGTGCTTAGTGCACCCATATCAGTAAACTCAGACTGATCCATCTTTATGGTCATTGTACCATTATCCCATACCCTTAATAACCATCCCCACATATATTCCCCAGACTTGTGTTTGTACATATTAGAAAAGTCAAGCAATTCTTTTGGAGTATAGTGTACCTCCTTCTGGGTCACACTTTTTACTTCCTCTTTGGGGGCTCGCTGTGACTTAAGACTAGTTATTGGTCTAGAAGCCAGAATCAGTAGTGTGGAACTGTTTTGAACACATTCAGCATTGTCTTGTAAAGTATCTGCCTCAGGCAATGTCCCAGGCAAGGGCTCTTTAGAGGCAGCTGGGTTAGGGCTAATCTCATTAAATGGGAGTGGAGGGGCTAGTGGTTTTTCTGGGCAGGGTGGTTTAGCAGACAAACATGAAGTAATCTCTTCAGATGGGAGTGGTTCTGCTGGCAGGAGTGATTCAACAGAATTTACGGCCTCAGTGTCTCTAGCTTCCTGATTATCTGCCCATATGTCCCCATCCCAAGTTTCAGGATCTCATTTCTTCCCAGTCAATGTCCTTACTTTAATTTCAGACACTTCTTGAGGTTGGCAATTGAGCTGGCATTGTAATTCAGCCACTCTTACAGTAAGACTCTGGGTTTGGTTTTTGGCAATTTCAGCTCTGTTACTACAAGAAACAAGGCCTTCTTTCAAAGCACAAGTGGAAGCCTTGAGGTCATTTATGCGGCACTTCAGCTTTGACTCTGAAGCCCTGAGCGCATTTCTTTCACCAGTTTGTCTAGCAAAAGTAGGACCAACCAACCATCTTCCTTATACTTCTCATTCTGACAAAACTGTAGAAAGATATCGCACATGTGTTTACCCAGAGCCTTGCCTTTCACCAATACCTGATCTACTGCTGGTGATATTTTACGTATTTGTATCAACACCTCATGCCATGGATTAACAGTGCAGTCTTTACTGCTGGAAGCAAAGTCGTCAACATCTTTAAGACTAACCAGACTTGAGAACTAATTTAGAAAACTCATCCTTACAATTTTGCTTCTCTAGACCCACCCTTGGTACCAAATGTCTTAGGCTGGGCTCTCTAGAGAAGAAAACCAGTAAAGCATATAAAAATATAGAGAGAGAGATTTATATCAAGGAAACAGCTCATGCGATTGTAAAGGCTGGAACATCCTAAGTCCATGGATCAGGATAGAGGCTTCCTTCAATTCACATAGCCGCAGGACCTGGCAAACCCAAGATCGGCAGGTTGAGATCAGGGCTCTTGTTCACAGGCTGTGATGATTGACAGATCCCAAGATAGGCAGGCAAGCTGATAGCTCAAGTCCCAAGAACTGGAGGTCAGATGAAGAGGAGGCAGCAGCAGGATCTAGAGCCAGCAAAAAAGCCAGAACACCTGCTTATATTCAGATGCAGGCCACGCCCCCAAGGAAACTTCCTTTCAACTGCCTGGCTATTCACAGCAGATTCTATCATGGGAGTGCTCACATATAAACATTGCAGATTATGACCCAGCCAAGCTGACACACAATCTTAACCATCACACCACCCCTATGGAAGAGGCAGGTATCAATTACAGGATCCTTAGCTACGACCCTCACACTAATAGTTTGAGGAGTAATTTATGGAGCTAAGAATACAACACGTCGTAACTTCAACTAAGGATCGTAAAAGTGGCAAATATTTGTAAACAGCCTCCTGGCAGAAGACTTCCCTTTGGTTTTGTTTAATAATTACTATTTAGAGAGTCACGACCTCACCAAAAAAAAAAAAAAAAAAAGGCCAGATGCTGCCTTTGAATAGTGTTCCTGAGGAAATGAAAGTCTTGGAGAAAAGATCACAGTAAAAGTATCAACTGCATTATTCCAAAGAAGGTGACTGAAATTGCAACAAATCTCAGGCAAAAACATAATATGCATTCACCTTTCCTGAAGACGTAGCGGTTAGGTTGTTGCTGTTGGCAGTGTTTAAATAGGCTACTTCAATGAAATAGAAGCTCAGCCCGGAGGTCCGTTCACTCATTCGTGTATTCACTCTACTAGGAACATTAAAGCAAATTGTGTGAGGGCATTTAAAAGAAAAAACAGTTGCTATCACGTCGACTCCCACTCACCGCCACCCCTGTGTGTCAGAGAAGAACTGTGCACCACAGGGTTCTCCGTGGCTGATGTTTTGGAAGTAGGTCACCAGGCCTTTCCTCAGAGGAGCCTCTGGGCGGACTCAAACCTCCGACCTTTCGATTAGCTGCTGGGCTGTTAATGACTGGCATCACTCAGAGACTCACCTGAGGGGACAGATCTATAATATGGAGATCATAGAGCTGCTTCGAGGCCAAAATCCCACCAACTGGAGTCTGCTGTTTTTAAGGTCTTTTTTTCCCACAGATTTCTAACTTCATAAAGGACCGCCAAGTAAAACTAACTCTGGTTATTTCCCCTTCCACTCAACACTCAAAAAGATTGGGGGGCTAATCACTGCCCGAAGCATCCAGGGGTGAGGTGGTCTGCAGCCCCTTTGGCTGCCTGAAGGCCCCCGAATCTGGGGGAGCTGCCTTAGAGCCGCGTTGGGGCCTGGGGGCCTCCTGAGCCTGGGAATCTTGTAATCAGGTACAGAGGCCAAACCGCCCTCCAGCCAGCTGCCATCCATTCAGGCCTGTGCTTAGAGAGCAACTGCGGGAACCCTCATTCATAGGCACAAAAAGTCATTGGCAGTGCTCAGCAATCCAGGCCGGGAAGGCAGACTTTCTCACCATGAGACAATACTTCCTGGACATCGTGAGCCTACTAAGAAGCAAAACATTTCATTAAACAAATCAAGTGCGGATTTGGTAGCTTTCGCTTCTATAGAGACGCAGGTTTTTTGCAGCAGAAGGAGGACTGGCCCCTTAAACCCTAATCCTTCACATAACCACAAAGTAGCTGCAAACCCTGAAAGAAATTAGGACAGGTTTAAATGCAATTACATTCAAGATAACGGAGCATTATTATTCCTGCCTCTATTCTGTCCCTGTCTTTGTTTCTCTATCCTTTTTTGCACCCCATTTTTAATTTATGCCATATTTACATGTTTTTACACCTTTATAAGCCATCGGAGATCCTTCTTGAACAGGGAGGAATGCAACGAAATACATGAAATGAAATGGGAGCTGCTGGATTGTCACCCTGATGGAGAAGAAAACTCCAAGTCCAAGTACGATGTTCCTGCCTCTCTCTCTCAGGGGCATCGAAGGTCCCAGGCAGGGCCAGGCGAGAAGCAGTGATTTGGGGACCAGCCCCCTGGGCTCCTGGAGAGGTAGCCCTGTTGTGGATTTTCAAGAGTTTCCAGCTTTGGTGTTTCTACTATGTCTGAGAACCACCAGCATCAGAATTTCTGGGGATGCCAAAAACACACCCACAGAACCAAACTGCACATTCCTAGGCCCCAACCGAATGGAAATGTCTGAGTTGGGGGCCGGGCGGGGGGGCCAAGAATCTGTACTTTTACCAGGTTAACTCTTCACTTCGGTAAAACATGAGCACCGCTGCCCTAAAAAATGAAGTGCCTGGCCCCCACCTGGCAGCCAGGGGCACCATGACCTGTGAACAGCTGCCCCAACACACCAAACTCTGGTGTCTCCACATCGAAGCTCCAGTAGGTTCCTTGTCTGAAATCCCTTGCCTCTCTCTTGTTACACCCACTCACCTTCCAAGACGCAGTTGGGCTGTGCCTTCCTGGTGATCCTTTCCTGATGCCCCACTACCCCGGCTCCCCCTTCCTGCTCACCCTCAGAACCCTACAAGTCTCCAATCCCACAGCTAGGACACTTTGAGGACTTGCCTGGCTCCCAAGTTGGTTCCCCACGAGCAGACCAGCACCTTCAATAGCCTCATCTTGGCCTTCACTGGGCCTCGGACAGGGCCAGGTACACGATAAGTAAATGTTTATTGAACAAACAGATGGATCTTATTACTTTCCTCCAGGAACTCAGTCACCTGGTGCTGCTCGCCAATCCTCAAATGCACAGCTGGGACAGAACAAAGTCCAATCGGACCCCTTAATAGGTTATAGTTTGGAAACTGTATACCTCTGGCTAGGCATTTTCACGTTTCTGAGCCTGGTTCCCATCGTCCCTGCCCTTCCCTCCAGACTCTCCCTATTCAAGACAAGGCTTACGCTATGCTTCAAGCCTCCGCTTAAATGCCACCTCCTCTAGGAAGCCTTCTTTGATTTTCTCCTATTCATTAAACAAACATCTCCTGAGTGTCTACCCTGTTTCAGGCACTTTACTGGGCCCAGAGCAGTCAAACAAGGCAGTGGTCCTGTCTGCGCGCTCACGGAGGTGGCTGTCATCTCCATTGACCCCAGCCTTTTGCCTGTGTCTCTGTGACAGCCCTTTTCTCATTCCTTTTGGTTGTACCCCTCTACCTTTGTAATTACCTAACACACAGTCCCACTGCTACACAGTGAGCGGGGACCAGGTCTTGCTCACCCAGCTTGGAGACTTATAAGGAAAAGCCCCTCTGGAAAGGTCTGTTGACCCAACAAAGCACAGAAAGAAACCAGGCCCACATCAAGGCTATCTAGCTTCAGGCTAAGCCAAAAAAAAAAAAAAGCCAAACCCATTGCCATGGAGTGGATTCCTACTGATAGCGACCCTATAGGACAGAGTAGAACCGCCCCATAGAGTTTCCAAGGAGCAGCTAGTAGATTCGAACCACCAACCTTTTTGTTGGTAGTCAAGTGCTTAACCACTGCACCACCAGGGCTCCTGGTTAAGGCTAATGATTGAAAAACAATATCCACAATAACCACTAGTGACAAAATCAAGGTCCACAGTTAGTTAACATCAGAGCTGGGAGGCGAACCCGGGTCCTCTTGCTCTAGAGCCCACACACTTTCCACTGGTGGCAGATTATCCAATAGGCAAGGTGAGCACAGGGCTTACCTTGCTTACCAGGTCATCTGTAGTGAACAATTTCACATTTTTTCACCACATCAAAGATTCTCTTTCTAGGTATGGCTGGCATCTGTCTCTCTCCCAACCCCACAGCACCTTCCTACAGAATCAAGACCTCTTTTCAAATTTAAGTCCTGCTTTTATTGAGAGGTGCAGGTGACCTAGTGAGCAAGGTGAGCACAGGCTTACTTGTATGCACTTACTTCTTGTTGTTGTTAGGTGCCATCGAGTCAGTTCCAACTCATAGCTACCCTATGCACAACAGAACAGAACACTGCCTGGTCCTGCACCATCCTTACAATCGTTGTTATGCTTGAGCTCATTATTGAAGCCACTGTGTCAATCCACCTCTTTGAGCATCTTCCTCTTTTCCACTGACCCTGTACTTTGCCAAGCATGATGTCCTTCTCCAGGGACTGATCCCTCCTGACAACATGTCCAAAGTATGTAAGACGCAGTCTTGCCATCTTTGCTTCCAAGGAGCATTCTGGTTGTACTTCCTCCAAGACAGATTTGTTCGTTCTTTTGGCAGTCCATGGTATATTCAATATTCTTTGCCAACACCACAATTCAAAGGCGTCAATTTTTCTTCGGCCTTCCTTATCCATTGTCCAGCTTTCACATGCATATGATGCAACTGTCTTACTTACACATATGAAATTGTTCGTTACAGATGAGCTGGTAAGCAAGGTAAGCACAGTGCTTACCTTGCCTACTGGATAATCCACCCCTGTTTCCACTATACCAAGCTGCTTGGAGATGCAGTGGTATCAGCAGGTGATAAAACTGGCTTCCGCAGAACAGGCAAGGGTCTCCATGCTAACCACAGCATGAGGCCCGGTGCAGGTCACTCCAGCCACCTGAGGCCCACTGAGACTCATTCATGAGGTGAGGTGCATAGCTCAGGAAAAATCACTCTCTGACAGCCTCAAAGGAAAGTGACTGTATAATGGGTGAAGAAGAGACTCCTGAGCCAGATCGTTGTTGCTGTTAGGTACTGTGGAGTTGATTTCTACTCATAGCAACCCCGTGTGTCAGAGTAGAAGTGCCCCATTGGGTTTTCTTGGCTGTAATCTTTATGGAAGCAGATCGCCAGGTCTGTCTCTCGACAACCCATCCGGTGGGTTCAAACCGCCAACCTTTCAGTTAGCAGCTAAGTACTTACCTGTTTCAATACCAGGACTCCTTAGGGCCAGATTGCCTGGGTTCAAACTTTCAGTTCTACCTCTTACTATGTAACCTTGGGCAAGCTACTTACTTTCTGTGCCTCATCTGTAAAATAGGAGGAGGATAATAATGCTGTTACAAGATTGTTGTGAAGTTTAAATAGGGTGATGTTTGCAAGTGCTCTGCAGAGCTGGCAGGTAGGAAAGTCTACAATAAAGGGCTTGTCGTGGATTCAACTGTGTCCCCCCCAAAATATGTATCAACTTAGTTAGGCCCTGATTCCCAGTATTGTGTGCCTGTCTTCCATTTTGTGATTGTAATTTTATAATAAGAGGATTAGGGTGGGATTATAACACCCTTACTAAGGTCACATCCCTGATCCAATGTAAAGGGAGTTTCCCCAGGGTGTGGCCTGCACCACTTTTTATCTTACAAAAGATAATAGGAAAGGGATGCAAGCAGAGAGTGGGGGACCTCATACCACCAGGAAAGCAGAGCCAGGAGCAAAGCGCATCCTTCGGACCCAGGGTCCCTACATGGAAAAGCTCCTGGTCTGGGGGATTACTGGTAATTGATGAGAAGGCCGACAGAGAGAGAAAGCTTTCCCCTGGAGCTGACACCCTGAATTTGGACTTTTAACCTACTTTACTCTGAAGAAATAAATTCCCCTTTGTTAAAGCCACCGCTTGTGGTGTTCTGTCACAGCAGCACCAGACGTCTAAGACAGAGCTGTTGTTATTAGTGTCGCCAATAGCCCTTGCTGCCCAGTCAACTCCAGCCCATGACGGCGCCGTGTATGTCAGAGCAGAACTGTGCTCTGCAGGTTTTCAGTGGCTGATTTTTTGGAAGTGGATCACCGGGACTTTCTTCCAAGGCATCTCTGGGTGGACTCGAACCTCCAACCTTCTGGCTAGCAGCCAAGCACACTAATCGTTCACACCACCCAGAGACTCCATTATTATTTTTGACTACCGTTTATTAAGTATGGTAACAGACACTTTACATTCCTTAAATTATTTAATCCTCACCTCAAGCTTCTACCAAGAACAAACCCATTGTGTCAGGTCAATTCTGACTCACAGTGACCCTACAGGGCAGGGTAGAACTGCCTATAGGGTTTCCAAGGAAAGGCTGGTGGATTCGAACTGCCGACCTTTGGCTAACAGCCATAGCCCTTAACCACTGCGCCGCCAGGGCTCCTCGGACCTCTAAGGAAGTATTATCATCCCCATGTTCAGATAATAAATCACCCAGGTAATGAGAAAGTGCGGGAACAGGGGCTTGAACCAAGGATTCATGCCTCCAAAGCTATTATATTGCTCTGGCTTCTGCCGGTCAAAATTCCCAAGCAGGACATAGCTCTTTTGTCAAAGGTCTGCATCCAAGCCTGCAGCAAGCAGCCTGGTCTACCTGAAGCAGGCATTCCTCAGGTAGATGTGGTTTGGAAAAAACCTTCACCTACTGTTCGTTTGTATAAGTAAAGTAAGTCCCTGCAAGGTGGTGGGGGAAGGGGAAGCCGGACAGAAAAGCTCCAGGTAATGTAAATGGAAACTCTAACCGCCAGGCCTGCACCTGGTGTTTTTGCATTTCCCAAGACAGCTGAAGGGATTGTATGTGAGGCTTCCTGGCCACGCTGCTGTCAGGTGTGGTGTGGAGGAAGCCAGCCTGTGGCCCTTGTCGTCTGGACAGCTGGTAGAGGCTTCAAAACGCAATTCATGTCCCAGCTTGGGAATTCAATGATGGAGCTTATTTTAACTCTGTCTCTTGGGTGACCTGGAAAACACCTGGGAGTCACCCCTGACCTCAGCCCTGCTATCACCCACTGTTGGCTGCCTGTTCCCACAGAGCCCTCCAAGCCGACTTCCAGCCTTATCACACATTTCTGGCCAGGGTGGGGAGCTGCTTGCTCTCTTGACTCCAGAGAAGAGGAAGAAATGCTCTGTTCCCCTCACAGGCTTCTGGAGGATTAAGGGAAATCCCAAAGGCTGGCTTATCCAGGCTGCTTGAAGCAGGCTGTGTGAGGGTCATCACCCATAAGACTCACTCCCCCTGCCCCCTGGAGTTCACAGTGCTGGGAACCCTGATCATCTGGCCCCAAATATACCTGTCCAGGTGCCAATGAGTTAATTTGGATTCATGGCGGGGCCCCATGT
The DNA here is from genome assembly GCF_024166365.1 of Elephas maximus indicus. Lineage (NCBI taxonomy): Eukaryota > Metazoa > Chordata > Mammalia > Proboscidea > Elephantidae > Elephas > Elephas maximus. The sequence continues at coordinate 17,854,960 of NC_064830.1, forward strand.
ATCAGAGGAGAAGAGTGCTCAGTAGGTTTTCAATGGTTGATTTTTCAGAAGGAGAGCACCAGGCCTTTCTTCCGAGGCCCCTCTGGGTGGACTCGAACCTCCAACCTTTCATTAGCAGCTGAACACATTATCCATTTGCACCACTGTAGGACTCTAAAATATACTGGTAGCATTCCTTAAAAAATATATATATATTATTATTATGAGGAAAGTCCACCACTCATCTATCAGTTGTTGTACTGTGGTGGCTTGCATGTTGTTGTGATGCTGGAAGCTATGCCATGGGTATTTCAAATACCAGCTGGGTCACCATGGTGGACATAGTTTCAGCAGAGCTTTCAGAATAAGACAAACTGAGAAGAAGGACCTGGTGATCTACTTCTGAAAAAATTGGCCACTGAAAACCTTATAGATAGCAGCAGAACACTGTCTGATATAGTGCCAGAAGATGAGCCCCTCAGGTTGGAAGGCACTCAAAATATGACTGGGGAAGAGATGCCTCCTCAAAGTAGAGTCGACCTTAATGACTTGGATGGAGTAAAGCTTTCAGGACCTTCATTTGCTGATGCTGCAAGACTCAAAATGAGAAGAAACAGATGCAAATACCCATTAATAATTGGAAAGTGAAATGTACAAAGTATGAATCAGGGAAAATTGGAAGTTTTCAAAAATGAAGTGGAACACACGAAGATCAATATCCTAGGCATGAGTGAGGTGAAACGGACTGGTATTGACCTTTATAAATTGAACAGTCATATGGTCCACTATGGTGGGAATGGCAAATTGAAAAGGAACAGTGTCGCATTCATCGTCAAAATGAACATACCAAGATCCACCCTGAAATACAACTGTGTCGGTGATAGGATAATATCTACACACCTACAAGGAAGACCAGTTAATACAACTATTACGCAAATTCACACACCAACCACTAATGCCAAGGATTAAGAAACTGAAGATTTTTACAACTTCTGCAGTTTGAAGTTGATCAAACATGCAATCAAGATACATTGATGACTACGGGTGATTGGAATGCAAAAGCTGGAAATAAAAAGATCCAAAAAAGCTCAAACCCATTGCCATCGAGTTGATTCCAACTCACAGTGACCCTATAGGACGGGGTAGAACTGCCCCAGTTTCCAAGGAGCTTCTGGTAGATTCGAACTGCCAACCTTCTGGTTAGCAGCTGTAGCTCTTAACCACTACACCACCAGGGTTTCCAAAGACGGATCGGTAGTTGGAAAACATGGCCTTGGTAACAGAAATGACGCAGGAAATTGCATGATAGAATTTTGCAAGACCAACAACTTATTCATTGGAAGTAATCTTTTTTCAACAACATAAATGGTGACTATACACTAGGACCTCACCAGATGGAATACACAGGAATCAAATTGACTACATCTGTGGAAAGAGATGATGAAGAAGTCGGCCAGGGCCGACGGTGGAACAGACCATCAATTGCTCATATGCAAGTTCAACCTGAAGCATAAGAAAATTAAAACTAGTCCACAAGAGCCAAAGCACGACCTCGAGTATATCCCACTTGAATTTAGAGACCATCTCAAGAATAGATTTGATGCATTGAACACTAATAAACAAAGACCAGACGAGTTGTGGGATGACATCAAGGTCATCATACATGAATAAAGCAAAAGGTCATTAAAAAGACAATAAAGAAAAAAAGACGAAAATGGATGTCAGAAGAGACTCTGAAACTTGCTCTTGAACATAGAGTAACTAAAGCGGGAGGAAGAAATGATGAAGCAAAAGAGCTGAACAGAAGATTTCAAAGGGTGGCTCAAGAAGACAATCTAAAGTATTTTAATGAAATGTGTAAAGACCTGGAGTTAGAAAACCAAAAGGGAAGAGCACACCTGGCATTTCTCAAGCTGAAAGAAGTGAAGAAAAAATTCAAGCCTCGAGCTGCAATATTGAAGGATTCTATGGGCAAAAAATTAAATGACATAGGAAGTATCAGAGGAAGGTGGAAAGAATACACAGAGTCACTGTACCAAAAAGAATTAGTTGACATTCAACCATTTCGGGAGGTAGCATATGATCAAGAACCAATGGTACTAAAGGAAGAAGTCCAAGCAGCACTGAAGGCATTGGCAAAAACAAGACTCCAGGAATTGATGCCATACCAACTAATATGTTTCAACAAACAGATGCAATGCTGGAAGTGAGGAAATTTGGAAGACAGCTACCTGGCCAACCAACTCAAAGTGGTCCATATTCATGCCCATTCCAAAGAAAAGTAATCCAATGGAATGTGGGAATTATTGGAAAATATCATTAATATCACAAGCAAGTAAAATTATGCTGAAGATACTTCGAAAACCAGCTGCAGCAGAACACTGACAGGGAACTGCCAGAAATTCAAGCCAGTTTCAAAAGAGGACGTGGAACAAGGGATATCATTGTTGATGTCAGATGGATCTTGGCTGAAAGCAGAGAATACCAGAAAGAGGTTTACCTGTGTTTTATTAACTATACAAAGGCATTTGACTGTGTGGATCATAATAAATTGCAGACAGCATTGTGAAGAGCTGGAATTCCAGAACACTTAATTGTGCTCATGTGAAACCTGTACATAGACCAAGAGGCAGTTGTTCAAACAGAACAAGGGGATACTGCATGGTGTGTGTCAGGGTTGTATCCTTTTACCATACTTATTCAGTCTGTATGCTGAACAAATAATCTGAGAAGCTGGATTATATGAAGAATGTGGCATCAGGATTGGAAGAAGACTCATTAAGAACCTGTGATACATAGATGACACACTTGCTTGCTGAAAGTAAAGAGAACTGAAGCACTTACTGATGAAGATCAAAGGCTACAGCTTTCAGCATGGATTACTCCTCAACATAAAGAAAACAAAAATCCTCACAACTGGACCAATAATCAACATCATGATAAATGGAGAAAAGATTGAAGTTGTCAAGGATTTCATTTTACTTGGATCCACAATCAACACCCATGAAAGCAGTAGTCAAGAAATCAAATGACATATTGCATTGGGCAAATCTGCTGCAAAAGATCTCTTAAAAGTGTCAAAAAGCAAAGATGTCATTTCGAGGACAAAGCCATGGTGTTTTCAATTGCCTCATATGCATGCAAAAGCTGGACAATGAGCCTGTAAATTATGGTTTTTGCAAAGAATACTGAATATACCACGTACTGCCAGAAGAATAAACAAATCGTCTTGGAAGAAGTACAGCCAGAGTTCTCCTTGGAAGAGAGGATGGCAAGATTTTGTCTCGCGTACTTTGGACATGTTATCAGGAAGGACCAGTCCCTGGAGAAGGATATCACGCTTTGTAAAATAGAGGGTCAGCAAAAAAGAGGAAGACCCTCAATGAGATGGATTGACACAGTGGCTGCAACAATGGGCTCAAACATTACAATGATTGTGAAGATGGAGCAGGACCCAGTAGGGTTTTGTTCTGTTATGCATATAGGGTCACTATGAGTAGGAGCTGACTCGATGGCATCTAACAATGAGGAAAGTGGGGCTGCAAGAGGTTAAGTTGCCCAACGTCACACAAAGTAGAAGAACCAGGACTCAGAGCCAGATCTGAATCAAGGCTCCAGGACATTCCCTGATCCTATTTGTACAGTAACTCCAGCCACAGCACCTTAGGGAAACCAACCTGAATGTGTGCCCAGGACGGATTACCCGATAAGCAAGGTACACACAGGCTTACTTCTGTTTATTTAGTAACCTGTAGTGTAGTTTTTCTAGTGAAAAATAAGTGAAATTGTGAGCTACAGATTAGTAAGTAAGCACAAGAAAGCCCGTGCGTACCTTGCTTTCTAGTTAGTCCACCCCTGTGTGTAGCCAAGCATTGGCCATCCTCTATGGATGCAGCACAACCCTAGACACTGGGGAAACCCCCAAAACACAGAAGACAAGGTCCTTGACCTTCAAGTACAATTGAAGGGGTGGTGTGGGCCAGGTCAACTGTATACAAATGACACTGCCAAACTCTCCAACATCAACAGAGCTGGTTCTAGCTGTATGGGGATATAGAAGCATGTGTTAATAGGGAGCTGACAAAGCTGAAGGGCAGGGCCAGGGAGCTTCTGCAGAGGGAAGAGCAAATGGAGCCAGACGAGGTTAGACTTGAAATGCTTTGTGTCAACATGGTGTGAATGGAGGAGTAGGGGGATTCCCTGGAAGGGCTGCGAGCAGTTGACCTAGTCCACAGCAAAGACCAGACACCAGAGAATGGCAGGGTAAAGCTTTCCAACCCTGATCAGAAGTTATCATTTGGAATAAGAAGAAGGTGGAGAGTAACTTTTAAAGACAAAACCCACAACCATGTTGGACAGGAAATCCCTGGGGATCCCGTGTGCTCTCTCTGCAGGTGGAATGTGCAGATGGAGCATTCCTGCGAAGCAGGGCCACTGGTGGGCCTCACCAGCCCAGTGGAAAGCAGAGTCCCTCTCCAGTGGGGCCTGGCTACAGGGCCCTGATCTTTGTCAACCTCCCCACATTCTGAGCCCCATTGCTGCCCACCTTCCCCCAGAAAAGTAAAGCAGTATGATTTATTTGATTTCTATATTTACCACTTCCCCAAAATAGGATCATGCACTGGGGTTCCAATTCAGGAGGCTGCTTAGGTTGTGGTGGTCTTGAATTACAAACCCTTCCTGAGAGGTGCCTCTATGAATGAGAAAATGTTATCAACAACTATCCCCTGGTAACAAAAAGTTCAAGAGCTTAAAAAGCAAATAAAGGCCAAATGTTGGTTTTCGGGCTTAGCAGTTGATAAGAAACAAACTCCAATTCAGTGCACAGTTAGGCTCAAGCAGAAAGGTCACCCGAATGCCTTCTCCAACCCTGCTCCCCTGATTGTGTACTTCTGCCCCATGGGCTCCCCAGCTTTCCTGGTCCCCAAGTCTGTGCCTGTTCTCTCAAAGTCTTAACCAGGTGCCCATGCAGCCAGCATCCCATCCCAGTGGTCAGGATTCCTAGTCACCTTGTGGATTCCAAGGACACAGCTCTCAACAGAGATGACACACAGCTCAGCTAGCAGCCTTGAACTTTTGCTCTGACACCACTACCTACATTATCAGGCAAAGTGCCAGGAGCTGCACCCACAGGGGAAATGAGCCAGGCAAGATGAAAGCAAGAACAAAACCAAAATTGGGTGGGTTATTTTTATCATCCTATAGATTTGTAGCAAAGACCCCAGCAGCTAAGGGGGTATCTCGAGCTCTCTGACTCACTCTCTCTCTCCCTTCCCCTCCTTCAACCTCTTCCACAGCCTCCCTGCCCCGCCCCCACCACCCCTTTCAGGAGGAAATGAAGAAAGTAGATCAGGTCAGAGCAAAGCCTTCCTCCGTTCTGCCATCTCCACAGGAAAAACTAATTAGTCGCCAAATATTCAGAATGGGTAATTGCTACCTGAATTAATAAGGGCAAACAGCCGGCAAGAAAACAGTGGTTTACTCTTTCTGAGAGCTTGCATCTCTTAACCCGGAGTTCCAGGCTCTGCTAGGCTGGACTGGCTAGTGGGGTACGATGGAGCTCCTGCTGGCAGCCTCCAGCCTTGGTGGGTAAGCTGAGAAGCTGGCGGAGGCCACAGACACCCTGGCCTTGGGCTGCTCCTGAACCTGGGTCAGTTAAAACACTTCTTTGGTTAAGAGTTACCCTTTTCTGCTCTCACACACAACACAACACAACACAAACACACGCACACACACACACCAGAAACATCCAAGGATTCTAAGGAAATGCCTCAAGCAAGATCTTCACCCAGGGGTATCCCCAAATTCCTCAGCTCTGATAAGAGGGTATTTAGGACAAGTTGCGGGGGGCGGGGGGTGCGTTTGCAAGCAGAAGGAAGGAGAATCGGGGGAAGGGAAGTAGAGTTGAGATAAATGACCTCAAAGCAAAAGAGAGGCACCCAGGAAGGATGGGAAGAGACTCAGTTGCAACCCCAATCTCCACCCTGCCGGCCTCCCTGACCGACACAGACTTCAGAGTCACACCCAGAGAGGCCCTGGGGAGCCTGTTAAGTTTTACCCCCGGCCCAATCATTACTTGCCTGTGTGACCACAGACAAATCACTTCAACTCTCTGGGCCTTGGTTTCTGTGTATATAAAAATGAAGTGATGCAGCTAGATAATTTTTAACAGTCCTGGAGCCCTGGTTGCACAGTGGTTAGCAGCCCAGCACTAGGCAGCTGCTAACCACAAGGTTGGCAGTTGGAACCCACCAGCCGCTCCATGGGAGAAAGATGTGGCAGTCTGCTTCCACAAAGATTTCAGCTTAGGAAACCCTATGGGGCCATTCTATGCTATCCTATATGGTCACTATGAGTTGGAATCGACTCAATGGCAATGAGTTTGGTTTTGCTTTGTTTTGTTTTTTGGGGTTTTAGTGCTGTGCTCTTCAACAAGGCTTCAGTTCAAATTTGGGGTCTTCACAGTCACCCTCCTTGGTGACAACCCCTCCTCCCTTCATCCCTGCTGAAGTACTTACCTTACTTGAATTAATGCTGACAGCTCCACTGCCAACCAGGACTTCCCCTCCAGCATGTCAGCCAGCAAGCAACTTCCTCTGGGCCCTGGCTCTCTGAAGGCCTCACAATGTCACCCAGAGATTGAACCAGAAAAATCCAGCCACCGAAGTTGTGGTCAGATATACGAGGGGAATCCTGGGTTGTGTCTGGCTGCGCTGCCTCTGTGGTGTTTACATCTACGCGAATCTACTACTGAAGATTCCCCCCCAAAAAAACCCCACTGAAGATTAAGTGGGTTCATATTACGCATACAAGTCAGCCTCTCACTTTTTTTTTTAATATGTAAGCAACTCTTGTGCCTGTACATTAAGAAGTATCTCATTTTTTTTTTTTCTAACATCCAAACAGTAATTCTATTAAATGGCTGCATGATAACAGATTCAACCGAATCCCTCTATGAGTCAGAATCAACTCAACGGCAACAGGTTTGGTTTGGTTTTGGTTCCAGCAACATTTCAGGTATTTAATATCTTTTGTTTTTATAAACATTGGTGTATTAAAGATGCTTATATGTCCCACGTTGGAGAGTGGCATCTGGGGTCTTAAATGCTAGCAAGCAGCCATCTAAGATGCATCAGTTGGTTTCAACCCACCTGGACCAAAAGAGAATGAAGAACACCAAGGACACAAGGTAATTACAAGCCCAAGAGACAGAAGGGCTACCTAATGAGAGACTACATCAGCCTGAGACCAGAAGAACTAGATGGTGCCCGGCTACAACCGATGACTGCCCTCACAGGGAACACAACAGAGAACCCCTGAGGGAGCAGGAGAGATGTGGGATGCAGACCCCACATTCTCATAAAAAGACCAGACTTAATGGTCTGAGACTAGAAGGACCCCAGTGGTCATGGCCTCCAGGCCTTCTGTTGGCCCAGGACAGGAACCATTCCCAAAGCCAACTCTTCAGACAGGGATTGGACTGGACAATGGGATGGAGAGGGATGCTGGTGAAGAGTGAACTTCTTGAATCAGGTGGACACTTGAGACTATGTTGGCATCTCCTGCCTGGAGGGGAGGTGAGAGGGTAGAGGGGGTTAGAAGCTGGTGGAATGGACAGCAAAAGAGAGAGTGGAGGGAGGGAGCAGACTGTCTCATTAGGGAAAGAGCTATTGGGAGTATGTAGCAAGGTGTATGTAAGTTATTGTGTGAGAGACTGGCTTGATTTGTAAACTTTCACTTAAAGCATAATAAAAATTTTAAAAAAATAAAAAAAAGATGCTTGTATGTACTCTTTTTGTATAAATAAAAAGTTCTGAGTGTCTATATCTCTACATATATCTTTAATGGTTTTTATTTGCATAGGAACAAACTCTGGAACACAACCCACCAACTAATCAACCGTGATCACTTCTGAGGAACACTATTAGGGAAGAAAACTCTTTAAACTTTTTGTAAGCAAGTATTATTTTATAATTTTTAAAAAAGGAACGAGTAAAGGTAAAAATAGACAAAATGAAGCCACTATTTAAAGCCTCTTTAAAAGTGGTTTTATTAGCTGGTATTTTTACAGAAGCACACCCCCATGAAAACACCCCTTGGAGAGGAAGGCGGGAACATTAGGTGGAGAGACTTCCCTTGTTCTGTGTGCTCTCCCCACAAATCTGGGAGTGCGATGACCTGAGTCCAAATCCTGACTCCATTTGCTAACTGGGGCACATTGGATGGTTGTTTCATCTCTCAGAATTTCGACTTCCTCATGCATAAAATGGGAATGAACCTAGCTGCCAGGGCTACTATGAGATTAAGTGAGATGAAGTATGTGAAAGCACCTGGCACAAAAGGGCCGCGATAAACATTTGTCTCCTTCCTTCCTTGTTTGTGCTACGTAGCACCCTTCTCCGGAGAAAAGAAAAGAAAAGCTGCTCCCCAAACTGTAGCCCCTCTCCCACCTCCACCACAGCCCGCCAAACCCATTGAACTGGCAGGGTTGGGGGGCAATTTACAAACCCAATGGCATTTCTCCCAGAAGAAGTCATTTCTGACAACACAGGGGCTTTCAGCAAGAATGTGAAGCAAAGTTGACCACGTCAAGAAATCTCAATGATCAATAATTAAAACAACTTCGTTCTTAATCAATTATACAGCAATAAACCTGCTGGCCAGGGATTTTAAAAATACCTTTTTAAGGGAAACTCAGTAAGCCCCAGAATACAGAAACATAGCAACACCAGAATCCTAATCCTAAGAATATTTTGTTGTTAGTTGCCAGCCAGTCAGTCCAACTCATGGCAACCCTACATACAACAAACGAAACATCGCCCTGTCCTGTGCCATCTTCACGATCACTGATATTTTTGAGTCCACTGTTGTAGCTAGTGTGTCAGTCCATGTCATTAAGGGTTTCCCTTATTTGCACTGGCCCTCTATTTACCAACCATGTGTCCTTTTCTAGCAATTTGCCCAAAGTAAGCAAGTCAAAGTGGCACCATCCTCACTTCTAAGGAACATTCTGGTTGTATTTCTTCTAAGACTGATTTGTTTGTTCTTCTTGAAGTTCATGTTATCTTCAATATCTTCAAATTCATCCATTCTTCTTTGGTCTACCTTATTGACCGATCAGCTTTTGCATGCATATGAGATGACTGAAAAGACTATGGCTCAAGTTGAAGAAGCCCTGGCGGTACGGCAGTTAAGCGCTCTGCTGCTAACCAAAAGGTGGGTGGTTCAAACCCACCAGCCACTCCACGGGAGAAAGATGTGGCAGTCTGCTTCTGCAAAGATTTACAGCCTTGGAAATCCTATGAGGCAGTGAGCCTACTCTGACCTACAAGGTCACTATGAGTGGGAATTGATTCCATGACAGTGGATGCATATATGGCTTGGATCAGGCACACCTTAGTCAGCAAAGTGACATCTTTGCTTTTTAACACTTTAAAGAGGTCTTTTGCAGCAGATTTGCCCAGTGCAATATGTCTTTTGATATCTTGACTGCTGCTTCCATGGACATTGATTGTGGATCCAAGTAGAATGAATTGTTGCCAACTTTAATTTCTTCTCCAAAGAATATTTTAAGTAATCTCAGTTGTGTTTATAGAATTAAATGATTTGCCCCTTCAGATCAATATGTGGTGGTGCAACACTTTAAGCACTCAGCTGCTAACCAAAAGGTTGACAGTTCGAACTCATGCAAAAACTCTTTGGGGAAAAGGCCTGGCAGCCTGCTCCCATAAAGATTACAGCCAAGAAAACCCTATGGGGCAGTTCTACACTGTCACATGGGGTCGCTATGAGTCAGAAATCAATTTGATGGTACCCAACAACGATATCCGGTTAGTGGTCATGAATTCCATGGATTAAGAGGAATATCCGGAAGGGCTCCAGAAAGCATAGTGCACTGGACCTCAAATCATATGTCCTGACAGCGGTCACCGATTTCTGGCCATCCCACACATCTCCAAGGACCCTCACAGAGCTAGGCCACCAAATTCTTGTCTCAGCTCACCTACCGCTGCATGGCCTTGGCAAATCAATGCCTTTAACCCAAAGCCCCAGTTTCCTCACCTGTAAAATGTAGATGGCATCATCCAGGGTTGTTGAGAATTCAGCCAGTGAAGCTCTTGAGGTGAGTGTGACTCATGATAAGTGCTCAGCAAAGGCCAGTCAGCACCGTGTTGTTACCTCATTCACACACGTCTCAGAGGGTTAACATGATTAGATAAGATCAAGTCCGTAAAATAATGTAAACCAAGAAAAGCTGTACGTGCCTAGTATCATTGGAGTTCTGGTGACACAGTGGTTAAGAGCTCAGCTGCTAACCAAAAAGGCTGGCAGTTCAAATCTACGAGCCGCTCCTTGGAAACCCTATGAGGCAGTTCTACTCTGTCCTACAGGTCTCTATGAGTTGGAATCGACTCGACAGCAGCGGCTAAGGCTTCTGTTACCTCCCAGAAGCCAACTGTAAGATTCAGACCAGCCAGAGTCACCAAAGCTAGGAATGAAGCCATCAAAATCACTATAAAAATCATGGCTACATTTCTGCCCCTCAGCCAGGCCCTCGCCTTCTCTCTCTTCTCTCCCCAAAGAGCATGTATCTCTCCAGGTTCCAAAGCCACCCAGAGAAACACTATTTTGCACTTTGAAAATGTAAATACCCTGCCCCAGAAAACATCAAAGACCAGGCTTCCCGTTGCATCCTTAAACCTAGTGATCTGTGGAGGTCCAGCACAGCAGAGCGCCCCTTAGGAAATGACCTCGGGAGCCAACTTTGATCAGTGAGTCAGCTGGCCCACCAAGCCTCCTGTGCCCCAAATTCATTCCACGGGCAGGTGGATTCTAGCAAGAGGCTAAAATGAATTATGGCTGGAATTTGCACCTTTATCCTACTCCATAAAGAGTTGCATATCTTTAAGCCTCTCCCCCACTCACCTCCCCCGCCCCCACATCTTATTATGGGTTAATGGGTTAAACATTTTTAATTTTAGAAATAATTGCAAACAATGGAATAACATACACTGGCTCCATGTCTCACAGTTAATGATCTCTCTATGCATAGGGACAGCAATATTTTTAGGCCCTATTCAAGTTACACACCCTGGCTGCAGATGAAATATTAATTAAAGGTTATGCTCGCAGCCTTCGGAAAATGATTACTCAAGATAGCAATTATATTTTTCCCCTTTTTGTGTAGTAAAAACTTGCTGTGCAGTAGGAATTAATAATTCTGAACCCTGTTGTTAGAGCGGCAACATCAAAGCTAAAGGAGGAGGCATGCCCAAGAGGGAAAAACACAAACACGTTTAGACCCACAAAGAAAGTGGGTGACTTCAAAAGAGCAGGATTCTATATTCAGGGCTGGGATCGCTTCTCAAGGTCATTAACTACGCTAGCTGCCTAAAAGAGTGGCCCAGTTACAAAGTTTACAGAAAACAGAAATGAGAACAGGATGCAGCTACTGCCCGGGCTCTGGGTCTCTAAGCAGCTAGGCACGGCCACAGGCCTGGCATGTACCTGGAGCCAATGGGCCAACTTCCCCCCAGGTTCCTTCCAAGAAATTCAAAACCTCAGGACAGCCAGAATGATTCAACAGCAAATTCAGTAACATTGCAGGCAATTTCCATGGTAAGAAGAAAGAGAACAGTCTCTAGCCTAGGAAAGAATAATAGAAATGAGCTTCCATTTAATAAACACTTACTATATGCCAAACACATTCAGTGAGAAAAGAATTCCAATCCTCATTTTACAGAGAAAAGCACTGAAGATCAGATTAAACGACTTGCCCAAGGTTATGCATTAAAGGGTAGAGTTGGGATTCAAACCAATAGACCAACAATTCCACGAAGGCAGGGCTGTGTGGTCTTGTTCACTGTTGTATCCTCACAGCGGACCTAGCATGTGCCTAGCATGTAGTAGGTGCTTAATTAATTTTATTTATGCAGCAAATGAACGATTCAATTCCTGAATCCATCATCCAGCTTGGAAGACAAAACTCTTCAATGTCTCAACAAAGTAGACCATAAAAAAAATTAAAAAAAAACACTGTCCTGTGACTTTAAATTGGGTCCCAGCATTCAGGGAAGTACAGTTGGTGGGGGAAAGGGTGAGCGTGATTTTGTGCCTATCATTCTCATATGCACTCATCACCACCACCCCAATGCATTGTCTTAATTTTCCCCTTGAGACACTGTCAAATATTTGCTCTAAGACAAAATATAATCATACACAAAACGAGTGGTATACAGAATGAAACAATTACAGTTTAATTTGTTCTATGACAAGATGAAAATCAGAAATTTTTCATGAAGATCCCTTGGAGAACCCTTCCACTACAACATGGTTCATGCCCTGACCCTGAAGAAAGTTTCCCACCACCCTTACTGCCACTTGAGTAACTCTGGGGCAAATGAGAAAAGCCTTCAAACCTTTTTTAGAGGACAAGACTGCAGGTTGGACCAAAGAGCAGATATCTGAATAGCTGTGATTCTGCTGGTGTTTTCAGATTACAGGGCCTGGAGCAAAGGACCAAACAAGCAAAAGGGAATTTGCTGATCCTCTTGGAGGTAGGAAGAGCTGCTGCAGCAGGAAGAACAAAGCTGTCCTGGGGTCACTGAGGTGTGGGTTGAGGCCCTTCCCCTTCAGGAAGGGAACAGGGCAGGTTCCCAAGCATTGTGGTTCTGGAGAGAGGATCCTAGGGAGACCATTGCCAATGAGGATGGGGCAGTCACCCTGCCTAATCTCAGCAATGAACGGAAACCCCCAGCAGGTTGGGGTTGAGGTGTTGCCAGGTGAAACCCCAGATTCTGCTCAGCGCGACTCATCTCAGCCAATAAACGAGAGACCAAGGTGGGAGAATAGAAAAGAGCCTTTATTCCATTGTGCAAGGAAAGGAAACAGTCAGGAATGCTGCAGCCAAGACTGCTCCATGAGGGCAAGGGGGAAGGTAACTTTTAAAGGGTTTTACAGGTAGGAAGTTCATACAAATTACATCAGCAACATTCTTAATCATACCACGCAGGCACAGGGGGGTTTACATATAACTTAGTGTGCTGAGTGTTCAGAAAACAGAAGTTAAACTCCACCCAGAGGTGGGGAAGTTACTATGTATGAGGTCTAAAAGATTTTCCTGAATGTCAGTATGGCACCTAAACCAGTTTCTGCCAATTTCCTCTAGTTTTGGAGCAGCTGTTAAGGAGAGGTGAACGATTTTAATGTAAAGTTATAGGGCATGCCAAGCCAAGGAACCAGGAGTCTAATGTAAACCTACAGGGCATGCTGAGCAAGCTGCTTGAGGCAGTGGAATTTTCCACAGCCTGGGGACCTCTGTCTTATAGTCAGCAGACTGTCCTGATGGGTGGATTCTTCAAGGTTGAGGATCCTCCTGGAAATTGAGAGCCTCTGTGTACCCAGACAAGTTAGGAGCCACTGGGGCAACCCATCATGATCTGAAGACCAGGATGGACATGAGAAGATGTGGGTGAGGACTGTTGGGGAGACACTCCAGGGAATTCACTGATTCTCTTGCAGCGGAGGGAGGGTAGTGAGTGGAACTAAGTGCTTCTTAAAGTATGCAGGCAGAATAACAGACTGATTACCAAGGAGGAGGCATCCCTGTGTGGTGCAAATAATTAATCCACTTGGCTCTTAACAGAAAGACTGGAAGTTCGAATCCCCCCAGAGGCACCTCGGAAGAAAGTTCTGATGCGCTACTTCCAAAAAAATCACCCACTGAAAACTCTATGGACCAGTTCCACTCTCGCACACATGAGGCTGTCTGTCATGTGCTAGAACTGACTCCATGGCAACTGGTACTGGTACCACCAAGGGAGCTGACAGACAGCAGCCAGGAGCAAAGCACATACGTGGAGTGAGTGTCCAGTGTGTGTGTGGCACTGTGCTGAGTGCTGGATACCAACAATGAGAAATACAGACCCTGCCTTGGAGAAGCATGCAGTCTGTGCAGAGCGCAAACATGTAAGTAGACAACTTCAGTATATACTAAGTGCAGCCAGACAGGACTACACCGAGTGCTGTAGTGAGCAGGCAGGCAGGTGTACAGATGAGTAAACCATGGTCTAGAGAGTTTTTAAGTGATTCTCTGGTTAATGTGTGGTAAAACACAGGGGTCCTATTCCTGTCCCCCACCACGGATACCTCCTGCTGGGGCTGTGTTATTCACAAATGCTTTGACTCTCGGATAAACTGTACAGGCAGGTCCCTGAGGCATCTTCCAACTCTAACATCCTATGAGAAGACCTTATCAGATGGGCCCTCCAGGGATCAGGACACCCTGCCTGCAGGATAACATGGAAAATGCCAAGGCCAGGGGCACTGGGAGGAGGGAGGGAGGACAGGTCCCATGGATGTTTCAGCAGCCAGAGAGCACTGCCAGCGTCTAGGGCACAGGGACTCAGTTCTACTAACTCACTATGAACACACTCCTGCAAATGCACCATAGCAAATACTGACCCTGAGAACTCTGAGGTGGAGGCAAGAATCCTCTTGCTTTTACAGCTTACTAGCCAGCCCGTCTCAAACCTCTGGTTGCTCAGAAGGGGCCCCTGTACCTTGCTAGGGGTCTGCTTCCACCATTTCATTGGCTGCAGTGAGCCCTGTAAAAGTTCCAAACCCATTTGCAAATTACTTAATTTTTCTGAGCTTCAGTTTCTTCCACTGGCTTAATGAGGAGGTTGGGCCAGCTGGTCACCAAGACTTTCCCAATCGTAACACTCTACCCAGTTGCCACCCAGCTGACTCTGACTCATGGAGGCCCCACATTTATCAGAGTAGAACTGTGCTCTATAGGGCTTTCAGTGACTGATTCTTTGGAAGCAGATTGACAGGTCTTTCTTCCAAAGTGCCTCTGGGTGGACTCAAGCCTCCAACCTTTGGGTTAGCAGTAAGCATTAACAGTTTGCACCACGCAGGGACTGTTCTGATGCTGTATGACTCAATACTTCTACTGTAATTCTATTTGATTTCTTTCAATGCTCTTTTTTTTTCTTCTTCTTCTTCTTGCATTAGAATGGGGGGCATCACACTACATGGGAGAGGACTCATCTTTCTGTGCATCCTTACCACCTCCGGCAAAGGGGACCCAGAGTCACCATCTTTTTCCTTAGGACACTGACACTCATCTTCTTTGGACACACAAGGTCACAGAACCCAGAGAGCAAGCTGCTGCACAGAGGTGTCCAGGACATTAGCCTCGCCCAGCCCTTAACCTGTGAATCCTTCCCTGGTCAGCCAGGGCTTGGTAAGGGGAGGCAGCAGAGAAAGAAGTAGGAGAGGGGGGGAACTCGCAGCCCACCCACCTGGATAATCAGCCACAGGAGGCAACAGGGAACCTACTACTCAGCAGCCTGGGAACTCTATTTTTAGCCTTCACAAAGGCCCCACTCCCAGAGTGCCACAGGAAGTTCCCCAAGACTGCAGCAAGATCCTCACTGGGGCCTGCTTGACCGGCCTCTGGTTTCCCTCTGAGTGGGGCAGAGGGAACTCTGGACAGAGGCAAGGGCAGGAAAAGGAGCTGTGGTGGAGGCCAGCTTAGGCCTGAGGAGGACTGGCCTCAAGCTTCCTATCAGAAATGCTTCACTGCCCTGCAGGCAATAATGGTCCTCTGGGATGTGAATTCCAGGCACCACGGGAGGGAGCAGGGGCAATTCTGGTACATCAGGGCCTGCACAACAAGCCCCAGAGTGTGGTCTGTGCTCAGGACAGCTGGCCCACAGGCAGCAGGAGGGAGACTCAGGGTGCATGGCTTCTGTCTGAAGAGGAAGTAGGAATGTTCCAAGAACCAGATCCTCCTTGCCTCTCTTCCAGCAAACTGAGATCCCTTTCCAGGAATGTTGAAGAAGTCAAAGAAACTGCTTTTCACACCACCCCTAAGTACAGGAATGAGGCACTGCCCCCCAAGACGCAGATCCAACAGTGAGCAGAGGAGCCCTGTTCTGAGGGCAGGTGCAGGGGTCCCCAGCCTCAGAAGCTGCGGAGGCTGGGCCAGGGGCTGCCTCAGGGCCAGGAGGGGCCTGGGTGTGCAGTGGGGTACTATCTTTAGAAAACTATCCTCATCCTGGGCACTAGAGCCATGTCCTGCTTCTTCCTTCAGTCGGGCTGCTCCCAGGGAGACAGGAGGGGAAAGCCTGAGGACCTCAGAAGGGCCCAAAGGTGTGGTGCCCAAGGGAAGAGAAGGTGCCCAGGCCCCTCCCTAGAGGTAAGAAAAGGCCCCACCCTGGTTCCCGTGGAGGAGTGACAGAGTAAGTGCTGTGCAGCGAGGCCTGGTCTTGTGAGTGACCCTACTGGGGGGGGGGGGGGGGGGCGGGCATTCTGCCCAAGCAGGGGAGGAGAAGCCTCATCACACACTCCCTCATTCACCTCATACACATTTGTTTTCTTTTTTTTTTTTTAATTGTGTTTTAGGTGAAAGTTTACAGCTCCAGTTAATTTCTCATTCAAAAATTTATTCCACATATTGTTTTGTGACATTGCAACCACCCTATAAACACTAACTGTCCTGTGTGTCAGGTCCTGTGCTAGGCTTGGGGGCAGTCATCAAACTGAAAAGCAGTTTCTACCCTCAAACAAACAAAAAACCCCAAACCCATTGCCTTCAAGTCAATTCCAACTCCTAGAGACCCTATTAAAAAAAAAAAAAAAAATAGGGCAGAGTAAATCAGGGGCAGCTGGGGGATTCGAACTGCCAACTTTTCGGTTAGCAGGGGAGCTCTTAACCACTGCGCCACCAGGGTTCCTCTCTGCCCGCAGGAACTCCTAAAGGGGCGGCCAGACCGACTTGGAATTACAAAATCACAATGAAGAGCGATGGCCACTTCGACACAGATCGCAACAACGCACTGTGGGCTCTTGGCCTCATCCCAGTGGCAGGCGCTCGGGGCTGCTGGGGAGCCAGAGAAGGGGACCCTAAGCAGGGTGGGAAGGCGTGCCAGGGAAGAGGAGGCGCTGCAGGCAATAGGGGCAGGGAGAAGATGTGGGGCCTGTCCAAAAGTCCTTGTGGAGGGGGAGCAGGCTGGGGCATGGTCCGGGGTATTCACGCGAGAACTTACCATCCCAGCCTCTCGCCCAAAGAGCCCGGGCCAGAGGCACCCCCAGGCGGATCCCGTGCCAGGCTTACGTAGGCGGCCCTCCTTGGTGCAGGCATTGAGGAAGTTGGGGTCAAAGTTCCAGACTTGAGTCTTTTTTGCTGAATTCCCCTTCTAGACATCAGTGGCAAAGAGGAACACACATTTAGAGACCACCTGCACCAGTACTTCTGCGTTTGGTCAAAAAAAAACAGGTTGCCTTTGCTGGCGCCTGCTGCAGGTTCCCCTTCTGGGCCCAGAGCATACGGCCTGGGCAGCTGGGGGGGGCCGGGGCAGAGGGGAGGGGCCTGCCGCCCAGGGATGGTGGAGCCACGGGAGGGTGGAGCCACGGGGGCGGAGCCACGGGGCCAGGGGGTGGAGGAGGTGAAGCCCAGGAAGTGACCCCTCCCAGGGCCCCAGCCCCACCCAGATCAACTTCTCCTAACACGACCCCAACTCACCTCCAGGCGTTTGTCATCTATCCCTGCCTCTTCGTGTGAAGTCCCTGATATTGTCCAGGACCTTTTCTAATGAAGGTTTTAGTATTCCTGGGCCTGGATATAATCTTGTTCTTGAACAAAAACCTCTCTGAATTTCCCCTCCCCAGCTCCCCGACTCCCCCACCCCTCCCCACCCCTCCCCACCCCACCGCAGCAACCTCAGGATTTGTGCAAACATCTAATCCCCTTGATGAGACTGTAAGGAGCTTCAGGCAGATCTCTGTGGCGTACCCACCGCAGAGCGCATGGGGGTCCTGGATAAATGCTTGCGGCCGGGAATGAGATGGGAATCTATGTCTCTGAGGCTGGCACAGAGATTCCCATTTCACATTACACTTTCCCATGCAGCATTTCAGGGACCCTCCAAGTCCCGAGACTCCTTCGCAGCAGGGAAAATCAGGAGCCCTGCAGCCCTGCCTGTTGGGATGCACATTCCTCCCACTCTGACTGAGAAGTGGTCCTTCCCCTGCAGAACAAGCCCTTAGAGGTAGGCAATATTAGCCAGTTAGTATCATTGGGCACCTATTGTGTGCTCTAGGAGCCCTGGTGGTTAAAGCGCTCCACTGCTAACCCAAAGGTCGGCAGTTCGAACCCACCAGCCGCTCTAGGGGAGAAAGATGTGGCAGTCTGCTCCGTAAAGGTTTACAGCCTTGGAAACCCTACGGGGTCGCTATGAGTAGGAATCGACCTGAGGGCAATGGGTTTTGGGTTACTGTATGCTCTTCAGTAAGACCCAGTTTCAAATTCTGACCCTGCCACTATGTGATGGGTAACCTCTCCAAGGCTCAGTTTCTTCAGCTGTAAAATGGGGATGATAACAGCTATCTTGCTGAATTGTTATGACTGGTGTACAGTGTTTGGCACTTTACAGCGGGCTCTCACTCTATATTAGGTTGTCAGTAAACACTACTATTACTGAATGCCCAGCTCGGCATGGCAATTAAGAGCACAAAGCTCTGAACCCAAATTAAAAAAAAAAAAAAGTTGCGTCGAGTCCATTGACTCATGGTGGCTCCATGTGTGTCAGAGTAGAGCCATGCTCCACAGGATTTTTAATGGTTGTGATCTTTCAGAAGGAGATCACCAGGCCTTTCTTCCAAGGCACCTCTGGGTGGACT
Organism: Elephas maximus indicus; assembly: GCF_024166365.1. NCBI lineage: Eukaryota > Metazoa > Chordata > Mammalia > Proboscidea > Elephantidae > Elephas > Elephas maximus. The sequence continues at coordinate 17,873,629 of NC_064830.1, forward strand.
CAAGCCTCCAACACTTCTGTTAACAGTCAAACGTGTTAACCATTTGCACCACTCCCAAACCCAAATTACCTCTATTCAAACCCCGGATCCAGAAATTATTTGTTGTATAACCTTGGACAAGTTACCTCACCTTTCTGTGCCTTGGTTTTCTCATCTATTAAAATGAGGATAATAATAATAATGCCTACCTGATAGGCTTGTTGGAGAGGATTAAATAAGCCAATACATGTAAAGTGCTTGGAACGGTGCCTGTTGTTGTTGTTAGGTGCCATCAAGTGGGTTCTGACTCACAGTGACCTGACAGGACAGAGTAGAACTGCCCCCATAGGGTTTCCAAGGAGTGGCTGGTGGACTTGAACCACCGACCTTTTGGTTAGCAGCCGAGCTCTGAACCACTGTGCCACACGGTAAATACCCAATGTTGCCTATTCCATTAAATATTTCACATTTAATTGTTACAACAACCCTATAAGGTTAAAAGGTATTTTTACTCATTTTATGGACAAGGAAACTGATGATCAAAAAAGTTAAGTCACTTTTGCTTAAAAGTTGCAGAGCCAGGATTCAAACCCCAGGTGTGTCTGATATCAAAGTCCATTGCCACAGTCCCTGCCTTGAGGAACTTGTTGACAAGACACAATGTAGGGCTTTGGAGAGGTGGAAAGCCATACCTGACTCAGTGTAAGCAAGCAGCAAGTCCAAAAGCACGCTGAGTTCCTGAATTCTGTGGCCCGCAGCGGTCACCTGTGAGGGAAAGCAACACGTACCTCCTGCAGGTGGAGGCAAGGGGAGCTTCCAATGGTCCTCAAGACTTCTTGCTCCCTGATCCGTGTTGAATCAAAATGCCCCACAAACGACTGCCACGAGCTCCAACCACGGGCCAGGGCATCTGCAATACACCCTTGCCTCACCTCAGTAACGAGCACCTAGAAACCCATCGCTGTCCCAAGGAAGAAGCACAACTGGGTTTGGGGCTCTGTGAGAGTCTGGGTTTCCTGGGGTCTTTTTTCATTTTGTTTTAGGGTCCCTTTTTATTATCATTAGTCAAACCACTCAGAAAGGTCTGAACTTTCCACTTCCAAGTCATCTCGCATGGACTGTGTTAAGTGAGATTTAAAGTTCTTGACATTTCAAAAGTCATCCTGTTGAGACTTGCAAGAAAAGGTCATCCATGCGGAGGGCACCCTGTAAACCATTAGATTGCTCCAAGTGTGGCGCTCGATACCCTCTGAAACAGCACTCACAGCAACACTCAGATGGCACTGGGTATCTCTTAGGAGCCCTTCTCCTTCAAGACATCTGCCATCAAGCCATGCTCCTTCCTCCACACAGCCGGAGACTCACCCTCAGCTGCCTAGAAGAGCAGGAGGAGAGCCTGACTTTGAACAAAGGGGCTTGCCGCTCTCAGAGGCCCATGTGGGATGAATAGAGATGGTCCATCCTCCCTCTGATGTCCTGCTTGGCTTCGCCTGCCCATTCCTACAGTGGAATCCACCTGACCCCTGGGGGCTGGACAGTCCTTGGGAGGCTGGGCAGATCTGGACAAGTTAAAGAGGTCCTAGGACCAGGTCGGTCTAAGGAGTGCTGGTCCAGGAGGCAGGACTTGAGAGCCAGAAGATAGAGCAGTGGATACAAAGCCAAAGGGGCTCTTGTGAACTCATTCCATTCTCACAGTAACAGTATGAGATGAACGCTGCTGGGATTCTCCAACTTGCAGAGACTCCAGGGGGAAAAATGGAAGAGCAGCTGGTGGCCAAAAAAAAAAAAAACAACAACAAACCAACCCTTTGCTGTCAAGTCAATTTCAACTCATAGTGACCCTGCAGGACAGAGTAGAACTGCCCCATAGAGTTTCCAAGAAGCACCTGGTGGATTTGAACTGCCGACCTTTTGGTTAGCAGCCGTACCACTTAACCACTGCGCCACCAGGGTTTCCAGCTGGTGGCCAGTAAGACCAAAAAGAGTGGAGCATGGCTGGAGGAGGGAGTGGACAGATACAGTTACCTCCAGACTGAAGTGGGGTGGTGGTGCTCAGCCAGGAGTCAGGCCTCAAAGGGGCAGCGGGGTGGTCCCCAGGTCAGGTCACTTCTCAGGAGCCAGGACAGCTCATTTCAAACCAAGACAAAATCGGCCCATCTGCAAATCTTAAACCAACCCAAAATTTGGAATAGGTTTGCAACTAAACCCAAAGAAGGCTGAAGTTTAAAGTTTCAAAAATTTTCCAAGTCTAGCCACATTTGCTTTAATGTGAGAAAAATGAAGTGTGAGGGCAAATCTTATGCTTGAGAGCGGCTGTGCAAGCAGCGTGATTCTAAAGGAGGACTTCCAGTGTTTGAGTCCGAAGGATGGTCCACCTGCCAGGCTGCCATACATCCCCAGAACCATCAGCCTCCCTGGACCAGGGAAGCAGGAACGTGGGTTGCTGAAGGCTGGGGTGCAAGTGGGACAGCCCTGGGGCGTGAGCACAGCCCAGCTGGAAGGGGCCAGCCTGGCCCAGGACTCAAGAGAGGCCACACACCTGATGGTCTGAGGCTTTGGCTGCTCAGTTTTCCTCTGGGTTTTACCCTGGGAGTAAAAGGCACAGAGGGGATAAAGTGTGCTGAGTGAGCTCCACAGAGGGGAGGAAGTGAACCCACCAACTTCTGCTTCCCTCCCCTCCTCCCCATCCAGGCACTGTTGGGGAATGGACCTTTCAGCAATGTGGGGGTTGGGGTTGGGGAACCTCTCTTTTCCCCTACAAAACTCTACCTCTTAGAAAGATGCCAAAGAGGATGTAACCAGTGGCCACTTCGACAGCACTTTTTTCCAGTTGCCTTCGAGTTGATTCTAGCTCGTGACTAGCACGTTAACCATTTCCACCACCCAGGGATTCCTTCGGCAGCACCAGCACTGGATATTTAAGACCTAATTGCCCACAAAGATTGTTGTATCCCTCTTGAATCCTGGCAAAAGTAGTTGAATCTTCTTCAGCAATCGCTCTCAGATGCATCCTGTCCCCTCCCTCCTCATCACCTCTGCCTGGTCCCCAATGCATTATCTCCCTCCAGGCGTCTTCCAACAGCCTTCTAAACCTAGTCAGTAGTGGCAAAACTGCACCAAAGCAGTCAATGCTCTGCAGCAGGCCTGGCCAACTGTGAGTTCCCACACAACTGGTCCCACGGCAGAACCAGGCAAAGCTCTCCAGACGACTCACTCCGTCCCCTAAGCAGGGCTTCGGTGCTGAGTTCCACCTTTCTTTCCAGGTTCCATGCCTGTTCTGTATAACCCAAACCAAACCCATTGCTGTGGAGTTGATTCCAACTCAGAGACCCCATAGGGTTTCCAAGGCTGTAAATCTGTACAGAAGCAGACTGCCATGTCTTTCTCCCACGGAAGCACTGGTGGTTTCAAACCGCTGACCTTTTGGTTAGCAGTCAGTGACTTTAACTACTGCACCTCCAAGGCTCCTTATAGCCATCATTTTAGTAATAAATACCTATTTAGCACACTGTGCTTGTTGCTTTATGCCCATTCTCTCTAATCCTGGAAATAACTTGGTACAAATTCACCCCCATTTTACAGATTTGGAAACTAGGGTTCAGAGAGGTAGGTGGAAAGCTAATAAATGGAAGACCCAAATTTGAATGATGCATCATGCTTCTCTCCCATGGAGCCTATTGCCTGGAGCCCACCCAGAGCAGCCAGCCTCACTTCCTCTCCTCAGGCTGTGTGGTAACCATACTTCTCCGTAGCCCCACAGGCCCTCAGAAGGTCAAAAGTCTACAAAACAGTTCAGCCAAAACCATATTATCACCCAAAACACCACTCTAGAAAGGAAGAGGCAGAGACAACGGCCCAAGGTCTCCCTTCTAGATTCACAGCCTCTTTTTTCCTCTCTCCAAATGTCTGACTCCCAGTTTCTAGTTATTGAACAATCTCTTGCACGGTACTTACTGTGTGGCATGGTTGTTGTGAGCGCCCTACCTGTACTAACTTAGTGAATGAGGCCAATGCTGTTATCCCCATTTCACAGGTGGGAAAACTAAGGCACAGAGAGGCTGAACGGTCTGCCCCAGGGTATTACCACCACTAAGTAGTAGAGTTGGACCATCTGGCCATCTGACTTCAGAGTCCATGCTCTTAAGTCTGCATTATCTGTTTCCCATGGAAAGCATCACCTGGTGAGACCCATCCCAATCGCCTCCCTGCTGCACCTGTCTCCCCTCCTCCAAAATGTGCAGCTTCTTGACCATGCAGCCAATCAAAGCTTCTCACTGGGAAGGTGAAGGAAAGGGCAACGATGTAAGAATATCTACATTCGGTATGCTGCCTGCTTGGCTATAAGAAGCCACCTTCTTTTCTGTCTTACAGTAATAGTCTTCAGAGGGCAAGGGTGGCACAATGGAGCTCATTAATCTATTGATCCACACTGCTCAGGGTAACGATTTTGAAATATGCACCAGGCGCAGCCTAGTAGAACCATCACAACACACGCTGTAACCCATTTCCTCCATCCCAAGAAAAAGCCCCACATAAAGCTGTCAGGTCAGCTGGGTACAATAGAAATCTTAACGAAAAGAGTCTCGCCAGATATTATCAGCGTACTACCCAGTGCACGAGAGTGAATCAAAGGCATGGTTTTTCTCTGAAGGACTGCAGTCAAAAGGTGGTGGGTGTTCAGAATAGATGTGGATTAATGGAATAACCGAATATTTATGGCATCTGCAAGCCACGAAGTCACATCAAGGATAAGTCAAAGAATTAAAGCGGTATAATGGCGCCCCAGAGAAAGCACACTGCTTGCTCTTCTACTCCTGAAATGTCTGTGAAATAGTGTTCTTCGTATCTTCCCCCATTCTCTCTTCCATCTCCCTCCCTCCCTCCCTGCATCTCTCTCTCTTCCCCACCCCAGTCTATCGCAGGTCTTTTGATACGCAGAAGTCTATCATGGGTCTTGAAATATTTTCACACCAATTTCTGGCTTTCTGGAAGAATTTGGAGGGAGTTTTTACGCGTGTGCTTTTTTACACTTGTAAGGTTGATTCTGTATTGTTGAAATCTAGCACCTTAATAAAATAACAATGACTGCTCGTTTGCAATGAATCTTGCTATTCTGGAGAGTTCAGTCTTATAAATGGAAGCTGGTTCTTATAAATATTTGGTTAATTAGCTGTACCATCTGAAATAAATATTATGCTCTTGGTTTTTATGGTGTTTAACAGTTTATGAAGCAGGTTTTACATACATTAGCCAGTGACTAGTGACAAGTGCTGAATAAAAGTTTATTGAATTGAATTAAGTTATCCAAATGTATTTTTACAATAGCCTGTGAGGATGGCGGAAACCCTGGCAGCATAGTGGTTAAGAGCTACGTCTGCTAACCAAAAGGTCAGCAGTTCGAATCCACCTGGTGCTCCTTGGAAACCCTATGGGGCTTATGAGTCAGAATCAACTCTATGGCAATGTGTTTGGTTTTTTTTTGACTGTAAATAAAAGAGGAAGGGGGCATGAGATTAGGTGCTGTTGAGTCGGTTCCGACACATAGCAGCCCTATAGGATGGAGCAGAACTGCTCCATAGGGTTTCCAAGGAGTGGATGGTGGATTTGAACTGCTGACCTTTTAGTTAGCAGCCGAGCTAATCAGTGAATTTGGCCAAATTGGTTTCCACTCAATTCACCTGTAAGCCGAGCTTCAAAAAGGAAGAGAAATTGAGCTAACTTGTTTAGTAACTGGACATAATGCTTTACCTCTTTGTGCTTCAGTTTCCCTCAAAAGAGAGGATGGCAACTAACAACAACAGCAATGAAGGGTTAGATTTTAGTTGGGGGAAGGGTTTGCCTTTTTGGAAGAAAAATCTCACGTGCACGTAGCAAACAAATTCAATGACCTCAAATGATTATACACTCTAATGTTAGTTCTCACCAGTTCCATACCCCCTCCCACTCTCTGAGAGGTCGTTGTTGTTGTTAGTTGCCCTCCACTCAACTGAGACTCACGGCAACCTTATATACCACAGAACAAGGTGTTGCCCAGGCCTGCGTCGTCCTCATGACCTCGGCAGGCTGGAGCCCACTGTTGTGGCGACTGTGCCAATCCATCTCACCAAGGGTCTCCCTCACCCTCGCTGGCCCTCTACTTCACCAAACATGATGTCCTCCTCTAGTGATTGATCCCTCCTGATGAGGTCCCCAAAGCAAGCAAGGCAGATAATGTTCTGTCATGACCCATAAGGCTTTCATTGGCTAATTTTTGGAAGGAGATTGCCAGGCTTTTCTTCCTAGTTTGTTCAGTCTAGAAGCTCCCCTGAAATCTGTCCATCACAGGTGATCCTGCTAGCATTTGAAATACCAGTGGTATAGCCTTCAGCATCACACCAACACACAAGACACCGCAGTACAAGAAGCTGACAGATGGGTGGTGGTTCCAGAGGTACCCACTACCAGTGGGTATGCATCTGTCTAGAAATTTTCCATCTATACGAACACATACAAATAACTTTTTACCAAAAATAGATGTATGCATCATCAAGGGTTATTTCTTTTTGTTTTAATAATGTATCTTGGAGGGCTTTCCATATAAAATCTACCTTGACTTTTTAAATGGCAATATTCCACTATATGGATGTATTATACTTTATTTACTGTGCTTCTAGCTTGTTACCATGCCAAACCTTGCTGCAAGGAATATTCTTGTTCACATATCTTTGCTGCTTAGCTAGAATATATCTGAAGGGTAAATTTCATGAAGTAAAATTGGAGGTCTCAAAAATGTGTGTATTTTTTATGTTGATACATAATACAAACTTGCCACCAAATAATCTGGACCAATCTATACTACCACCAAAGGTGCTCAAGAGCCCTATTTCTTCACACCCCAGTTAGGACTGGAGATGACCAAGCTTGTTCACTTTTGCCAGTATGATTGTAAATAAAAGGGGAAGGGGGCATGAGATTAGGTGCTGTTGAGTCGGTTCCGGCTCATAGTGACCCTATAGGACGGAGTAGAACCGCTCCATAGCGTTTCCAAGGAACAGATGGTGGATTTGAACTGCTGACCTTTTAGTTAGCAGCCGAGCTAATCAGTGAATTTGGCCGAACTGTTTTCCACTCAATTTACCTGTAAACTGAGCTTCGAAAAGGAAGAGAAATTGAGCTGCCTTGTTCAGTAACTGGACATGATGCTTTACCTCTCTGTGCTTCAGGTTCCCTCAAAAGAGAGGGACCAGATTACCTAACTATTTTTTAACCTTTATTAAACCACACCATCTTTTGACTTGCAAAAAATGTTGATACGTAATTGGAACCACTCTGTCTTCTCATCCCAACCAAGCAAAATTGGTCTCCTTTTGCTTTGTTTTTCCTTCTTTTCATTTTAAACGATTATTTAATTTTTGCTTTGAATGGGTGGTACATTTATGTGGTTCCCAAACTTTGAGAAGTCTGGCTACAACCCTGTATCTGATCACCACCTCATCCCCACACTTGTAATTACTTTTCCCTCATTGTCTATAATTTTTATGGTGAAAATAATAGGATTTTTCTTGATTTTCCAAATTTCAAATTAGATAACAGTGCATACTTCTTCAAATACTCTCTGACCGTCCCTGCCCTTCTTGGCCCCACTCAGAAAGCATTTTCCTCCCTTCTCAGAATCCTTAAAGAAGACATAGAAGGTCTGTAGTAGGAATCAACTCAACGGCAACGGGTTTTGGTTTTATAGGTCTAAGAAGGATCCCTGGTGGTGCAGTGGTTAAGAGCTTAGCCACTAACCAAAAGGTAGGCAGTTCGAACTCACCAGCTGCTCCACAGGATAAAAGACTTGGCAATCTGCTCCTGTAAAGATTACAGCCTGGGAAGCCCTATGGGGAAGTTCTACTCTGTCCTGCAGAGTCACTGTGATTCGAATTGACTCAAAGGCACATGACAACATAGGTCTAAGGTCCTGTTTAGAACTAAGTCACAGGTTAACTATGATAGGGAGCCAGGTTTCAGCTGCTATAAAAAATAATAATAATAATGTTTTAACTGTCAAAGTTTCTTAGCAGGGAAATTGCTATTTGGCAAATGATTGCCTCATCCTTAGAAGTATTCAAGGAGATGCTATCTCAAATGTTGTAGAGATTTCCGAAGTTGAAATTCATTCTTTCATTCATTCGTTTATTCAACAAACATACATAACACCGCCTATGTGCCTAGCAATGTGTTGGGGACTGCTTAATGAAAATTGGATAATAAATCATTCCTGCCCTCAGGAAGTTTACAGTCTGATAGAGAATACCTTCGGATCCAGGGCCTCATGTACAGCTGTGCGGGTTTTGCAATACACAGATTACCCAGCTGTGCATGGAGGCCCTGAGCTGTTTAACCAATTAGCCAGGCATTGGATAGAAGGGTCAGTGGGAGGGTGGGGACAGAGAGTAGAATATAATGGGAATAGCTTCCTAGAGCAGAGGGCACTTTGCTGAACACTGAGAGACAGGCTCTTCTCACCCATGCTCCTGAGTGGCCTCCTGACTATCAGGTGTCACAATGGTGTGATTGATACATTCTCGGAATGGAGTGGTGCTATGGAATTCTGGGACTGATAAGAACTGGGAAGGAATCAAGGCACCTGGGCTCTGCCTCTAACTGACTGTTCTACCGTGGACAGCCATTCAGCCTCCCTTCCACAGTATTCCCCATTTCATTTGTACAACAAGGAAAGTGCTCTGGTCCATTCAAAAATACTTACAGGGCTCTAAAGATCCCCATCAAAGTCCAGTCCTCAGCTAGTGGCCCATTACTCAGAGTCCGCTGAAACAGAAAAAGCAATCATTCTATGAGGGTGTCTCCAAAGACACGTGAAGTTATCTATGTAAAGAACCTGTAAAGCTAAAGCAGAGAAATGTCTAATCGCCTCTGGGTGGTGGTTATTATTAATAAAGAGACCAGCCCTCTCCTCCAGATTCCCTCAATGATCCTAGCAGCCTAGTGGGAATGATAATGACGCTGAGGCATCAAATAATAGCAATTAATACCTTCTAAAACCCTGGGGGCGTAGTGGTTAAGTGCTGTGGCTGCTAACCAAAGGGTCCGCAGTTCCAATCCACCAGGTGCTCCTTGGAAACTCTATGGGGCAGTTCTACTCTGTCCTATATGGTCACTATGAGTCGGAATCGACTAGGCAGCACTGGGTTTAAATGATTACTCATATGCAGTTGTGTGATCTGTGCATAGCAAAACCTGCACAGCTGTACATGAGGCCCTGGATCCAAATGTATTCTCTATCAGACTGTAAACTTCCTGAGAACAGTAATGTTTTATTATCCAACTTTCATTAAGCAGTCTCCAACACCTTGCTAGGCTCGGCTGCTAACTAAAAGGTCATCAGTTCAAATCCACCAGCCACTCCTTGGAAACCCTATAGAGCAGTTGTACTCTGTCCTATAGGTTCGCTATGAGTCTGAACCGACTCAACAGCACCTAACAATAACAACAAATGATTCTCAGAAGTATCACAGGGGAGCAGTCCATTATGCCTCCCCTTACTTACCTTTGAACCCATATACATGTGGGTCCATTTTGATACTCTCTATTATGGTATGACTCAAAATGAGAAGAAACAACTGCAGACATCTATTAATAACCAGAAAGTGAAATGTACAAGGTATGAATTTAGAAGAATTGGAAATCACCAAAAATTAAATGGAACATGTAAAGATTGACATCCGAGGCATTAGTAAGCTGAAATGGACAGGTATTGTTCATTTTTTTTTTTTTTTTTTATAATAACTTTTATTAAGCTTCAAGTGAACGTTTACAAATCCAATCAGTCTGTCACATATAAGTTTACATACATCTCACTCCCTACTCCCACTTACTCTCCCCATCTTGAGTCAGCCCTTTCAGTCTCTCCTTTCTTGACAATTTTGCCGGCTTCCCTCTCTCTCTATCCTCCCATCCCCCCTCCAGACAAGAGTTGCCAACACAATCTCAAGTGTACACCTGATATAATTAGCTCTCTCTTCATCAGCGTCTCTCTCCCACCCGCTGACCAGTCCCTTTCATGTCTGATGAGTTGTCTTCAGGGATGGTTCCTGTCCTGTGTCAACAGAAGGTCTGGAGAGCATGACCGCCGGGATTCCTCCAGTCTCAGTCAGACCATTAAGTTTGGTCTTCTTATGAGAATTTGGGGTCTGCATCCCACTGCTCTCCTGCTCCCTCAGGGGTCCTCTGCTGAGCTCCCTGTCAGGGCAGTCATCGATTGTGGCCGGGCACCAACTAGTTCTTCTGGTCTCAGGATGATGTAGGTCTCTGGTTCATGTGGCCCTTTCTGTCTCTTGGGCTCTTAGTTGTCATGTGGGCTTGGTGTTCTTCATTTTCCTTTGCTCCAGGTGGGTTGAGACCAATTGCTGCATCTTAGATGGCTGCTTGTTAGCATTTAAGACCCCAGACGCCACATTTCAAAGTGGGATGCAGAATGATTTCATAATAGAATTATTTTGCCAATTGACTTAGAAGTCCCCGCAAACCATGTTCCCCAGACCCCCGCGCTTGCTCCGCTGAGCTTTGAAGCATTCATTTTATCCCGGAAACTTCTTTGCTTTTGGTCCAGTCCAATTGAGCTGACCTTCCATGTATTGAGTGTTGTCTTTCCCTTCACCTAAAGCAGTTCTTATCTACTGATTAATCAATAAAAAAACCCTCTCCCACCCTCCCTCCCTCCCCCCCTCGTAACCACAAAAGTATGTGTTCTTCTCAGGTTTACTATTTCTCAAGATCTTATAATAGTGGTCTTATACAGTATTTGTCCTTTTGCCTCTGACTCATTTCGCTCAGCATAATGCCTTCCAGGTTCCTCCATGTTATGAAATGTTTCAGAGATTCGTCACTGTTCTTTATCGATGCGTAGTATTCCATTGTGTGAATATACCACAATTTATTTACCCATTCATCCGTTGATGGACACCTTGGTTGCTTCCAACTTTTTGCTATTGTAAACAGAGCTGCAATAAACATGGGTGTGCATATATCTGTTTGTATGAAGGCTCTTGTATCTCTAGGGTATATTCCGAGGAGTGGGATTTCTGGGTTGTATGGTAGTTCTATTTCTAACTGTTTAAGATAACGCCAGATAGATTTCCAAAGTGGTTGTACCATTTTACATTCCCACCAGCAGTGTATGAGAGTTCCAATCTCTCCGCAGCCTCTCCAACATTTATTATTTTGTGTTTTTTGGATTAATGCCAGCCTTGCTGGTGTGAGATGGAATCTCATCGTAGTTTTAATTTGCATTTCTCTAATGGCTAATGATCGAGAGCATTTTCTCATGTATCTGTTGGCTGCCTGAATATCTTCTTTAGAGAAATGTGTGTTCATATCCTTTGCCCACTTCTTGATTGGGTTGTTTGTCTTTTTGTGGTTGAGTTTTGACAGAATCATGTAGATTTTAGAGATCAGGCGCTGGTCGGAGATGTCATAGCTGAAAATTCTTTCCCAATCTGTAGGTGGTCTTTTTACTCTTTTGGTGAAGTCTTTAGATGAGCATAGGTGTTTGATTTTTAGGAGCTCCCAGTTATCGGGTTTCTCTTCATCATTTTTGGTAATGTTTTGTATTCTGTTTATACCTTGTATTAGGGCTCCTAGGGTTGTCCCAATTTTTTCTTCCATGATCTTTATCGTTTTAGTCTTTATGTTTAGGTCTTTGATCCACTTGGAGTTAGTTTTTGTGCATGGTGTGAGGTATGGGTCCTGTTTCATTTTTTTGCAAATGGATATCCAGTTATGCCAGCACCATTTGTTAAAAAGGCTGTCTTTTCCCCAGTTAATTGACACTGGTCCTTTGTCAAATATCAGCTGCTCATACGTGGATGGATCTATGTCTGGGTTCTCAATTCTGTTCCATTGGTCTATGTGTCTGTTGTTGTACCAATACCAGGCTGTTTTGACTACTGTGGCTGTATAATAGGTTCTGAAGTCAGGTAAGGTGAGGCCTCCCACTTTCTTCTTCTTTTTCAGTAGTGCTTTGCTTATCCGGGGCTTTTTTCCCTTCCATATGAAATTGGTGATTTGTTTCTCTATCCCCTTAAAATATGACATTGGAATTTGGATCGGAAGTGCGTTAAATGTATAGATGGCTTTTGGTAGAATAGACATTTTTACTATGTTAAGTCTTCCTATCCATGAGCAAGGTATGTTTTTCCACTTAAGTATGTCCTTTTGAATTTCTTGTAGTAGAGCTTTGTAGTTTTCTTTGTATAGGTCTTTTACATCCTTGGTAAGATTTATTCCTAAGTATCTTATCTTCTTGGGGGCTACCGTGAATGGTATTGATTTGGTTATTTCCTCTTCGGTGTTCTTTTTGTTGATGTAGAGGAATCCAAGTGATTTTTGTATGTTTATTTTATAACCTGAGACTCTGCCAAACTCTTCTATTAGTTTCAGTAGTTTTCTGGAGGATTCCTTAGGGTTTTCTGTGTATATAATCATGTCATCTGCAAATAGTGATAACTTTACTTCTTCCTTGCCAATCCGGATACCTTTTATTTCTTTGTCTAGCCTGATTGCCCTGGCTAAGACTTCCAACACGATGTTGAATAAGAGCGGTGATAAAGGGCATCCTTGTCTGGTTCCCGTTCTCAAGGGAAATGCTTTCAGGTTCTCTCCATTTAGAGTGATATTGGCTGTTGGCTTTGCATAGATGCCCTTTATTATGTTGAGGAATTTTCCTTCAATTCCTATTTTGGTAAGAGTTTTTATCATAAATGGGTGTTGGACTTTGTCAAATGCCTTTTCTGCATCAATTGATAAGATCATGTGGTTTTTGTCTTTTGTTTTATTTATGTGATGGATTACATTAATGGTTTTTCTGATATTAAACCAGCCTTGCATACCTGGTATAAATCCCACTTGATCAGGGTGAATTATTTTTTTGATGTGTTGTTGGATTCTATTGGCTAGAATTTTGTTGAGGATTTTTGCATCAATGTTCATGAGGGATATAGGTCTATAATTTTCTTTTTTTGTAATGTCTTTACCTGGTTTTGGTATCAGGGAGATGGTGGCTTCATAGAATGAGTTGGGTAGTATTCCGTCATTTTCTATGCTTTGGAATACCTTTAGTAGTAGTGGTGTTAACTCTTCTCTGAAAATTTGGTAGAACTCTGCAGTGAAGCCGTCCGGGCCAGGACTTTTTTTTGTTGGGAGTTTTTTGATTACCGTTTCAATCTCTTTTTTTGTTATGGGTCTATTTAGTTGTTCCGCTTCTGAATGTGTTAGTTTAGGTAGGTAGTGTTTTTCAAGGAATTCATCCATTTCTTCTAGGTTTTCAAATTTGTTAGAGTACAATTTTTCATAATAATCTGAAATGATTCTTTTAATTTCATTTGGTTCTGTTGTGATGTGGTCCTTCTCATTTCTTATTCGGGTTATTTGTTTCCTTTCCTGTATTTCTTTAGTCAGTCTAGCCAATGGTTTATCAATTTTGTTAATTTTTTCAAAGAACCAGCTTTTGGCTTTGTTAATTCTTTCAATTGTTTTTCTGTTCTCTAATTCATTTAGTTCAGCTCTAATTTTTATTATTTGTTTTCTTCTGGTGCCTGATGGATTCTTTTGTTGCTCACTTTCTATTTGTTCAAGTTGTAGGGACAGTTCTCTGATTTTGGCTCTTTCTTCTTTTTGTATGTGTGCATTTATTGATATAAATTGACCTCTGAGCACTGCTTTTGCTGTGTCCCAGAGGTTTTGATAGGAAGTATTTTCATTCTCGTTGCTGTCTATGAATTTCCTTATTCCCTCCTTGATGTCTTCTATAACCCAGTCTTTTTTCAGGAGGGTATTGTTCATTTTCCAAGTATTTGATTTCTTTTCCCTCGTTCTTCTGTTATTGATCTCTAGTTTTATTGCCTTGTGGTCTGAGAAGATGCTTTGTAATATTTCGATGTTTTGGACTCTGCAAAGGTTTGTTTTATGACCTAATATGTGGTCTATTCTAGAGAATGTTCCATGTGCGCTAGAAAAAAAAGTATATTTTGCAGCAGTTGGGTGGAGAGTTCTGTATAAGTCAATGAGGTCAAGTTGGTTGATTGTTGTAATTAGATCTTCCGTGTCTCTGTTGAGCTTCTTACTGGATGTCCTGTCCTTCTCCGAAAGGGGTGTGTTGAAGTCTCCTACTATAATTGTGGAGGTATCTATCTCGCTTTTCAGTTCTGTTAAAATTTGATTTATATATCTTGCAGCCCTGTCATTGGGTGCGTAAATATTTAATATGGTTATGTCTTCCTGATCAATTGTCCCTTTTATCATTATATAGTGTCCTTCTTTATCCTTTGTGGTGGATTTAAGTCTAAAGTCTATTTTGTCAGAAATTAATATTGCTACTCCTCTTCTTTTTTGCTTATTGTTTGCTTGATATACTTTTTTCCATCCTTTGAGTTTTAGTTTGTTTGTGTCTCTAAGTCTAAGGTGTGTCTCTTGTAGGCAGCATATAGATGGATCGTGTTTCTTTATCCAGTCTGTGACTCTCTGTCTCTTTATTGGTGCATTTAGTCCATTTACATTCAGGGTAATTATAGATAAATAAGTTTTTAGTGCTGTCATTTTGATGCCTTTTTATGTGTGTTGTTGACAATTTCATTTTTCCACATACTTTTTTGTGCTGAGGCGTTTTTCTTAGTAAATTGTGAGATCCTCACTTTCATAGTGTTTGACTTTATGTTAGTTGAGTCGTTACGTTTTTCTTGGTTTTTGTCTTGAGTTATAGAGTTGTTATACCTTTTTGTGGTTACCTCATTATATACCCCTATTTTTCTAAGTAAAAACCTAACTTGTATTGTTCTATATCGCCTTGTATCACTCTCCATATGGCAGTTCAATGCCTCCTGTATTTAGTCCCTCTTTTTGATTATTGTGATCTTTTACCTATTGACTTCCATGATTCCCTGTTATGTGTATTTTTTTTTAATTAATCTTAATTTGTTTGTTTTTGTGATTTCCCTATTTGAGTTGATATCAGGACGTTCTGTTTTGTGACCTTGTGTTGTGCTGATATCTGATATTATTGGTTCTCTGACCAAACAATATCCTTTAGTATTTCTTGTAGCTTTGGTTTGGTTTTTGCAAATTCTCTAAACTTGTGTTTGTCTGTAAATATCTTAATTTCGCCTTCATATTTCAGAGAGAGTTTTGCTGGATATATGATCCTTGGTTGGCAGTTCTTCTCCTTCAGTGTTCTGTATATGTCGTCCCATTCCCTTCTTGCCTGCATGGTTTCTGCTGAGTAGTCAGAACATATTCTTATTGATTCTCCCTTGAAGGAAACCTTTCTTTTCTCCCTGGCTGCTTTTAAAATTTTCTGTTTATCTTTGGTTTTGGTGAGTTTGATGATAATATGTCTTGGTGTTTTTCTTTTTGGATCAATCTTAAATGGGGTTCGATGAGCATCTTGGATAGATATCCTTTCGTCTTTCATGATGTCAGGGAAGTTTTCTGTCAGAAGTTCTTCAACTATTTTCTCTGTGTTTTCTGTCCCCCCTCCCTGTTCTGGGACTCCAATCACCCGCAGGTTATCCTTCTTGATAGAGTCCCACATAATTCTTAGGGTTTCTTCATTTTTTTTAATTCTTTTATCTGATTTTTTTTCAGCTATGTTGGTGTTGATTCCCTGGTCCTCCAGATGTCCCAGTCTGCATTCTAATTGCTCGAGTCTGCTCCTCTGACTTCCTAGTGTGTTGTCTAATTCTGTTATTTTATTGTTAATCTTTTGGATTTCTACATGTTGTCTCTCTATGGATTCTTGCAACTTATTAATTTTTCCAGTATGTTCTTGAATAATCTTTTTGAGTTCTTCAACAGTTTTTTTTTTTTTTTTTTTTTTTTTTTTCATACATATATGGCATATATTTTTTTTAAAAAACATAATGAATCATTTTATTCCAATAATCTAGAGGAGTCATATTAAATGAACAGCTTCTTTTTAATATAAGTACACAAAATATGTATTTCAGATTATTTTAGAGTACCACCAATCTTGTAAAGAATAAATAATCTACACATGATACAGCATGTTCTGTCATAGAAAAACCTTCCCAAAAGAGAGGAAACACTCTAAAATTCTTTCATAAAACACATAACTTCAAAACCAAAAATGGGCAAGGGAAACATAAGAAATAATAATAATTATAATGATAGTATCAATAATAACTTAAAGTTATTATGGACCAGGCACATTTTTTTTTTTTTTTTTTTTTTTTTTTATAATAACTTTTATTAAGCTTCAAGTGAACGTTTACAAATCCAATCAGTCTGTCACATATAAGTTTACATACATCTCACTCCCTACTCCCACTTACTCTCCCCATCTTGAGTCAGCCCTTTCAGTCTCTCCTTTCTTGACAATTTTGCCGGCTTCCCTCTCTCTCTATCCTCCCATCCCCCCTCCAGACAAGAGTTGCCAACACAATCTCAAGTGTACACCTGATATAATTAGCTCTCTCTTCATCAGCGTCTCTCTCCCACCCGCTGACCAGTCCCTTTCATGTCTGATGAGTTGTCTTCAGGGATGGTTCCTGTCCTGTGTCAACAGAAGGTCTGGAGAGCATGACCGCCGGGATTCCTCCAGTCTCAGTCAGACCATTAAGTTTGGTCTTCTTATGAGAATTTGGGGTCTGCATCCCACTGCTCTCCTGCTCCCTCAGGGGTCCTCTGCTGAGCTCCCTGTCAGGGCAGTCATCGATTGTGGCCGGGCACCAACTAGTTCTTCTGGTCTCAGGATGATGTAGGTCTCTGGTTCATGTGGCCCTTTCTGTCTCTTGGGCTCTTAGTTGTCATGTGGGCTTGGTGTTCTTCATTTTCCTTTGCTCCAGGTGGGTTGAGACCAATTGCTGCATCTTAGATGGCTGCTTGTTAGCATTTAAGACCCCAGACGCCACATTTCAAAGTGGGATGCAGAATGATTTCATAATAGAATTATTTTGCCAATTGACTTAGAAGTCCCCGCAAACCATGTTCCCCAGACCCCCGCGCTTGCTCCGCTGAGCTTTGAAGCATTCATTTTATCCCGGAAACTTCTTTGCTTTTGGTCCAGTCCAATTGAGCTGACCTTCCATGTATTGAGTGTTGTCTTTCCCTTCACCTAAAGCAGTTCTTATCTACTGATTAATCAATAAAAAAACCCTCTCCCACCCTCCCTCCCTCCCCCCCTCGTAACCACAAAAGTATGTGTTCTTCTCAGGTTTACTATTTCTCAAGATCTTATAATAGTGGTCTTATACAGTATTTGTCCTTTTGCCTCTGACTCATTTCGCTCAGCATAATGCCTTCCAGGTTCCTCCATGTTATGAAATGTTTCAGAGATTCGTCACTGTTCTTTATCGATGCGTAGTATTCCATTGTGTGAATATACCACAATTTATTTACCCATTCATCCGTTGATGGACACCTTGGTTGCTTCCAACTTTTTGCTATTGTAAACAGAGCTGCAATAAACATGGGTGTGCATATATCTGTTTGTATGAAGGCTCTTGTATCTCTAGGGTATATTCCGAGGAGTGGGATTTCTGGGTTGTATGGTAGTTCTATTTCTAACTGTTTAAGATAACGCCAGATAGATTTCCAAAGTGGTTGTACCATTTTACATTCCCACCAGCAGTGTATGAGAGTTCCAATCTCTCCGCAGCCTCTCCAACATTTATTATTTTGTGTTTTTTGGATTAATGCCAGCCTTGCTGGTGTGAGATGGAATCTCATCGTAGTTTTAATTTGCATTTCTCTAATGGCTAATGATCGAGAGCATTTTCTCATGTATCTGTTGGCTGCCTGAATATCTTCTTTAGAGAAATGTGTGTTCATATCCTTTGCCCACTTCTTGATTGGGTTGTTTGTCTTTTTGTGGTTGAGTTTTGACAGAATCATGTAGATTTTAGAGATCAGGCGCTGGTCGGAGATGTCATAGCTGAAAATTCTTTCCCAATCTGTAGGTGGTCTTTTTACTCTTTTGGTGAAGTCTTTAGATGAGCATAGGTGTTTGATTTTTAGGAGCTCCCAGTTATCGGGTTTCTCTTCATCATTTTTGGTAATGTTTTGTATTCTGTTTATACCTTGTATTAGGGCTCCTAGGGTTGTCCCAATTTTTTCTTCCATGATCTTTATCGTTTTAGTCTTTATGTTTAGGTCTTTGATCCACTTGGAGTTAGTTTTTGTGCATGGTGTGAGGTATGGGTCCTGTTTCATTTTTTTGCAAATGGATATCCAGTTATGCCAGCACCATTTGTTAAAAAGGCTGTCTTTTCCCCAGTTAATTGACACTGGTCCTTTGTCAAATATCAGCTGCTCATACGTGGATGGATCTATGTCTGGGTTCTCAATTCTGTTCCATTGGTCTATGTGTCTGTTGTTGTACCAATACCAGGCTGTTTTGACTACTGTGGCTGTATAATAGGTTCTGAAGTCAGGTAAGGTGAGGCCTCCCACTTTCTTCTTCTTTTTCAGTAGTGCTTTGCTTATCCGGGGCTTTTTTCCCTTCCATATGAAATTGGTGATTTGTTTCTCTATCCCCTTAAAATATGACATTGGAATTTGGATCGGAAGTGCGTTAAATGTATAGATGGCTTTTGGTAGAATAGACATTTTTACTATGTTAAGTCTTCCTATCCATGAGCAAGGTATGTTTTTCCACTTAAGTATGTCCTTTTGAATTTCTTGTAGTAGAGCTTTGTAGTTTTCTTTGTATAGGTCTTTTACATCCTTGGTAAGATTTATTCCTAAGTATCTTATCTTCTTGGGGGCTACCGTGAATGGTATTGATTTGGTTATTTCCTCTTCGGTGTTCTTTTTGTTGATGTAGAGGAATCCAAGTGATTTTTGTATGTTTATTTTATAACCTGAGACTCTGCCAAACTCTTCTATTAGTTTCAGTAGTTTTCTGGAGGATTCCTTAGGGTTTTCTGTGTATATAATCATGTCATCTGCAAATAGTGATAACTTTACTTCTTCCTTGCCAATCCGGATACCTTTTATTTCTTTGTCTAGCCTGATTGCCCTGGCTAAGACTTCCAACACGATGTTGAATAAGAGCGGTGATAAAGGGCATCCTTGTCTGGTTCCCGTTCTCAAGGGAAATGCTTTCAGGTTCTCTCCATTTAGAGTGATATTGGCTGTTGGCTTTGCATAGATGCCCTTTATTATGTTGAGGAATTTTCCTTCAATTCCTATTTTGGTAAGAGTTTTTATCATAAATGGGTGTTGGACTTTGTCAAATGCCTTTTCTGCATCAATTGATAAGATCATGTGGTTTTTGTCTTTTGTTTTATTTATGTGATGGATTACATTAATGGTTTTTCTGATATTAAACCAGCCTTGCATACCTGGTATAAATCCCACTTGATCAGGGTGAATTATTTTTTTGATGTGTTGTTGGATTCTATTGGCTAGAATTTTGTTGAGGATTTTTGCATCAATGTTCATGAGGGATATAGGTCTATAATTTTCTTTTTTTGTAATGTCTTTACCTGGTTTTGGTATCAGGGAGATGGTGGCTTCATAGAATGAGTTGGGTAGTATTCCGTCATTTTCTATGCTTTGGAATACCTTTAGTAGTAGTGGTGTTAACTCTTCTCTGAAAATTTGGTAGAACTCTGCAGTGAAGCCGTCCGGGCCAGGACTTTTTTTTGTTGGGAGTTTTTTGATTACCGTTTCAATCTCTTTTTTTGTTATGGGTCTATTTAGTTGTTCCGCTTCTGAATGTGTTAGTTTAGGTAGGTAGTGTTTTTCAAGGAATTCATCCATTTCTTCTAGGTTTTCAAATTTGTTAGAGTACAATTTTTCATAATAATCTGAAATGATTCTTTTAATTTCATTTGGTTCTGTTGTGATGTGGTCCTTCTCATTTCTTATTCGGGTTATTTGTTTCCTTTCCTGTATTTCTTTAGTCAGTCTAGCCAATGGTTTATCAATTTTGTTAATTTTTTCAAAGAACCAGCTTTTGGCTTTGTTAATTCTTTCAATTGTTTTTCTGTTCTCTAATTCATTTAGTTCAGCTCTAATTTTTATTATTTGTTTTCTTCTGGTGCCTGATGGATTCTTTTGTTGCTCACTTTCTATTTGTTCAAGTTGTAGGGACAGTTCTCTGATTTTGGCTCTTTCTTCTTTTTGTATGTGTGCATTTATTGATATAAATTGACCTCTGAGCACTGCTTTTGCTGTGTCCCAGAGGTTTTGATAGGAAGTATTTTCATTCTCGTTGCTGTCTATGAATTTCCTTATTCCCTCCTTGATGTCTTCTATAACCCAGTCTTTTTTCAGGAGGGTATTGTTCATTTTCCAAGTATTTGATTTCTTTTCCCTCGTTCTTCTGTTATTGATCTCTAGTTTTATTGCCTTGTGGTCTGAGAAGATGCTTTGTAATATTTCGATGTTTTGGACTCTGCAAAGGTTTGTTTTATGACCTAATATGTGGTCTATTCTAGAGAATGTTCCATGTGCGCTAGAAAAAAAAGTATATTTTGCAGCAGTTGGGTGGAGAGTTCTGTATAAGTCAATGAGGTCAAGTTGGTTGATTGTTGTAATTAGATCTTCCGTGTCTCTGTTGAGCTTCTTACTGGATGTCCTGTCCTTCTCCGAAAGGGGTGTGTTGAAGTCTCCTACTATAATTGTGGAGGTATCTATCTCGCTTTTCAGTTCTGTTAAAATTTGATTTATATATCTTGCAGCCCTGTCATTGGGTGCGTAAATATTTAATATGGTTATGTCTTCCTGATCAATTGTCCCTTTTATCATTATATAGTGTCCTTCTTTATCCTTTGTGGTGGATTTAAGTCTAAAGTCTATTTTGTCAGAAATTAATATTGCTACTCCTCTTCTTTTTTGCTTATTGTTTGCTTGATATACTTTTTTCCATCCTTTGAGTTTTAGTTTGTTTGTGTCTCTAAGTCTAAGGTGTGTCTCTTGTAGGCAGCATATAGATGGATCGTGTTTCTTTATCCAGTCTGTGACTCTCTGTCTCTTTATTGGTGCATTTAGTCCATTTACATTCAGGGTAATTATAGATAAATAAGTTTTTAGTGCTGTCATTTTGATGCCTTTTTATGTGTGTTGTTGACAATTTCATTTTTCCACATACTTTTTTGTGCTGAGGCGTTTTTCTTAGTAAATTGTGAGATCCTCACTTTCATAGTGTTTGACTTTATGTTAGTTGAGTCGTTACGTTTTTCTTGGTTTTTGTCTTGAGTTATAGAGTTGTTATACCTTTTTGTGGTTACCTCATTATATACCCCTATTTTTCTAAGTAAAAACCTAACTTGTATTGTTCTATATCGCCTTGTATCACTCTCCATATGGCAGTTCAATGCCTCCTGTATTTAGTCCCTCTTTTTGATTATTGTGATCTTTTACCTATTGACTTCCATGATTCCCTGTTATGTGTATTTTTTTTTAATTAATCTTAATTTGTTTGTTTTTGTGATTTCCCTATTTGAGTTGATATCAGGACGTTCTGTTTTGTGACCTTGTGTTGTGCTGATATCTGATATTATTGGTTCTCTGACCAAACAATATCCTTTAGTATTTCTTGTAGCTTTGGTTTGGTTTTTGCAAATTCTCTAAACTTGTGTTTGTCTGTAAATATCTTAATTTCGCCTTCATATTTCAGAGAGAGTTTTGCTGGATATATGATCCTTGGTTGGCAGTTCTTCTCCTTCAGTGTTCTGTATATGTCGTCCCATTCCCTTCTTGCCTGCATGGTTTCTGCTGAGTAGTCAGAACATATTCTTATTGATTCTCCCTTGAAGGAAACCTTTCTTTTCTCCCTGGCTGCTTTTAAAATTTTCTGTTTATCTTTGGTTTTGGTGAGTTTGATGATAATATGTCTTGGTGTTTTTCTTTTTGGATCAATCTTAAATGGGGTTCGATGAGCATCTTGGATAGATATCCTTTCGTCTTTCATGATGTCAGGGAAGTTTTCTGTCAGAAGTTCTTCAACTATTTTCTCTGTGTTTTCTGTCCCCCCTCCCTGTTCTGGGACTCCAATCACCCGCAGGTTATCCTTCTTGATAGAGTCCCACATAATTCTTAGGGTTTCTTCATTTTTTTTAATTCTTTTATCTGATTTTTTTTCAGCTATGTTGGTGTTGATTCCCTGGTCCTCCAGATGTCCCAGTCTGCATTCTAATTGCTCGAGTCTGCTCCTCTGACTTCCTAGTGTGTTGTCTAATTCTGTTATTTTATTGTTAATCTTTTGGATTTCTACATGTTGTCTCTCTATGGATTCTTGCAACTTATTAATTTTTCCAGTATGTTCTTGAATAATCTTTTTGAGTTCTTCAACAGTTTTATCAGTGTGTTCCTTGGCTTTTTCTGCAGATATCCTAATTTCATTTGTGATATCATTAAGCATTCTGTAAATTAGTTTTTTATATTCTGTATCTGATAATTCCAAAATTGTATCTTCATTTGGGAAAGATTTTGATTCTTTTGTTTGGGGAGTTGGAGAAGCTGTCACGGTCTGCTTCTTTAAGTGGTTTGATATGGATTGTTGTCTCCGAGCCATCACTGGGAAACTAGTTTTTCCAGAAAATCCGCTAAAAAAAAAACTGCAGTCAGATCCCTATCAGAGTTCTCCCTCTGGCTCAGGCTATTCAGATGTTAATGAAGCCGCCTGGGGAGGGTGGGGGAGGGAACAGAGAGATAGGAGAGTAGCACCTCAGAATATAGCCAGAGTTGCTTGTCTTGCTTGGAAAGACTATTATATCTGAGATTCCCGCGGGCACGTCGCCTATGTGTGCTGTCTGTGTGGAGATTGCCCCCGGGGGGTCTGGCCCGCTGGAGTCACGGTCAGATCCTCCGCTTCCAGCCCCACGCCCAGCGTCAAGGCTCCCCTACTGGGACGGTGCACTCTCGACTCCAAAATCAGTCGCTGCCTCCCGGGGACTTCTCGTCCCTCCAGCCGCGTGGCCGTGCCGCCCCCGTGAACCAGGTGGGCCCCCTCCCGGGGTTAGTACAGATGGGTGGAGTAGCTCCCCGTGCTTGTGCCGCGACCGAGTGTCCCGGCTGGAACGCTGTTCTCCCCGCTTCAATACCAGTCGCTGCCTCCCGGGGACTTCTCCTACCGGCTGCGTCCCACGCCGCCCGCGCGACCCGGATGGTCACCTTCCCGGGGTTAGTTCAGGGGGTGGAGCAACTCTCCGTGTTTATGGCGTACCTGCGTGCAGTCCAAATCCCTGTGGGACGGTTCCCTGGCTCGGGTGCTGCTCTTTCTGCTCCAAGATCAGTCACTGCCTCCCGGGGACTTCTCCTAACGGCTGCGTCCCACGCCGCCCGTGGAACCGGCTAGTCCCCCTCCCGGGGTTAGTTCAGGGGGGTGGAGCAGGTCTCTGTGCTTGTGCCGTACCTGACTGGTATGCTGGCTCCAGGCTCTGGAAACAATCGCTGCTTCCCCGTATTAGTTCGTTCTCCGTCTCTAAATCTGTGTTTGTTGTTCAGGGTTCGTAGATTGTTATGTATGTGATCGATTCACTTGTTTTTCCGTGTCTTTGTTGTAAGAGGGATCCGAGGTAGCGTCTGCCTAGTCCGCCATCTTGGCTCCGCCTCCGGTATTGTTCATTTTGAATCAGACAATCACGTGGTCTACTATGCTGGGAAATACAACTTCCTGGCATAGTAGGAATGGCTTTGCGTTCGTCATCAAAAAGAACATTTCAAGATCTGTCCTGAAGTACAATGCTGTCAGTGATAGGATAACGTCCATATGCCTACTAGGAAGACCGGTTAATACAATATTATTCAAATTTATGCACCAACCAGTAAAACCAAAGATGAAGAAATTGAAGATTTTTACCAACTTCTGCAGTCTGGAATTGATCGAACATGCAATCAGAATTCACTGATAATTACCAGTGATTGGAATTCGAAAGTTGGGGGCAAAGAAGAAGAATCAGTAGTTGGAAAATATGGCCTTGGGGATAGGAACAATGCCACAGATCGCATGATTGAATTTTGCGAGACCAATGACTTCTTCTTTGCAAATGCCTTATTTCATCAACATAAACGGGGACTATACACATGGACCTCACCAGATGGAACACACAGGAATCAAATTGACTATATCAACGGAAAGACGTTCTGGAAAAGCTCAATATCATCAGTCAGAACAAGGCCAGGGACCGAATATGGATAGACCAACAATTATTCATATGCAAGTTCAAGTTGAAATTGAAGAAAATTAGAACAAGTCCACCGGAGCCAAAGTACAACCTTGAGTATATCCCACCTGAATTTACAGACCATCTCAAGAATAGATTTGATGCCTTGAAAACTAATGACCAAAGACCAGACGAATTGTGGAATGACATCAAGGATATCACACATGGAGAAAACAAGAGGTCATTAAAAAGACAGGAAAGAAAGAAAAGACCTAAGTGGATGTCAAAAGAGACTCTGAAACTTGCTTTCGAATGTTAAGCAGCTAAAGCAAAAGGAAAAAATGATGAGGTAAAAGAGCTGAACAGAGGATTTCAAAGGGCAGCTCGAGAAGACAAAGTATTATGATGACGTGTGCAATGACCTGGAGATAGAAAACCAAAAGGGAAGAACACGCTCAGCATTTCTCAAACAGAAAGAACTAAAGAAAAAATTCATGCCTCAAGTTGCAATACTAAAGGATTCTACAGGGAAAATATTAAACAACACAGGAAGCATGAAAAGAAGATGGAAGGAATACACAGAGTCACTATACCAAAAAGAATTGGTCGATATTCAACCATTTCAGGAGGTACCATGCTCAGGAACAGATGGTACTGAAGGAAGAAGTCCAAGCTGCACTGAAGGCATTGGCAAAAAAGAAGGCTCCGGGAATTGATCGAATACCAATTGAGATGTTTCAACAAATGGATGCAGCGCTGGAGGTGCTCACCCATCTATGCCAAGAAATTTGAAAGAAAGCTACCTGGCCAACTGACTGGAAGAGATCCATATTTATGCCTATTCTCAAGAATGGTGATCCACCTAATTGAGGAAATTATCGAACAATATCATTAATATCTCATGCAAGCAAAATTTTGCTCAAGATCATTCAAAAGCGGTTACAGGCAGTATACCAACAGGGAACTGCCAGAAATTCAAGCTGGATTTATAAGAGGACATGGAACCAGGGATATCATTGCTGATGCCAGATGAATCTTGGCTGAAAGCAGAGAATACCACAAAGATGTTTACCTGTGTTTTATTGACTATGCTAAGGCATTTGACTGTGTGGATCATAACAAATTATGGATAACATTTCGGAGAATGGGGATTCCAGAACACTTAATTGTGCTCATGAGGAATCTGTACATGGATCAAGAGGCGGTTGTTCAAACAGAACAGGGGGATACCGAATGGTTTGTAGTCAGGAAAGGCGTTTGTCAGGGTTGTATACTTTTACCATACCTATTAAATCTGTATGCTGAGCAAATAATCCGAGAAGCTGGACTATGTGAAGAAGAATGAGGCATCTGGATTGGAGGAAGACTCACTATTAACAACTTGCGTTATGCAGATGACACAAACTTGCTTGCTGAAAGTGAAGAGAGCTTGAAGCACTTACTGATGAAGATCAAAGACCACGGCCTTCAGTATGGATTGTGCCTCAACATAAAGAAAACAAAAATTCTCACGACTGGACCAATAAGCAACATCATGACAAACGGAGAAAAGATTGAGGTTGTGAAGGATCTCCTTTTAATTGAATCCACAATCAACACCCAGGAAGCAGGAGTCAAGAAATCAAAAGACGCGTTGCAAATCTGCTGCAAAAGACCTCTTTAAAGTGTTGACAAGCAAAGATGTCACCTTGAGGACTAAGGTGTGCCTGACCCAAGCCATGGTGTTTTCAATCACCTCATATGCATGTGAAAGCTGGACATTGAATAAGGAAGACCAGAGAAGAATTGATGCCTTGAATTGTGATGTTGGTGAAGAATATTGAATATACCATGGATTGTCAAAAGAATGAACAAATCTGTCTTGGAAAAAGTACAACCAGAATGCTCCTTAGAAGCAACGATGGTGAGACTACGTCTTAGATACTTTAGACATGTTATCAGCAGGGATCAGTCCCTGGAGAAGGACATCATGCTTGGTAAAATCGAGGGTCATCAAAAAAGAGGAAGACCCTCAATGAGATGGATTGACAGTGGCTCCAACAATGGGCTCAAGCATACCAACAATTGCGAGGGTGGCGCAGGACCACGCAGTGTTTTGTTCTGTTATGCATGGGGTCACTATGAGAACTGACTTGACAGCACCTCACAACAACAACATTATGGAGCCCAGGTGGCACAGTGGTTAAGAGTTAAGGCTGTCTTCACAAGAACAGATACATGCACATCCATGTTCATCGCAGCACTGTTTACAATAGCTGAAAGTTGGAAGCAACCATCAATGGATGAATGGTTAAATAACTTATGGTATATTCACACGATGATGGTATATTCACTACCAATGATTAATAACAATGGTGAATCTGTGAAACATCACATAACATGGAGGAATCTGGAAGGCATCATGCTAAGTGAAATTAGTCAATTGCAAAAGGACAAATATTGTATGAGACCACTATTATAAGAACTCCAGGTAAAGCTTAAACACAGAAGAAAGTATTCTTTGATGGTTATGAGGGTGGGGAGGGAGGGAGAGGGATATTCACTAACTAGATAGCAGACAAAAATTTTTTTAGGTGAAGGGAAGGGTACCACATAACACAGGGATAGTCAGTACAACTGGACTAAACCAAAAGCAAAGAAATTTCCCCAATACAACCAAAAGCTTCCAAGGCCAAAGTAGCAGGGACAGGGGTCTGGGGACCATGGTTTCAGGGGACATCTAGGTCAACTGGCATAACAAAATGTATTAAGAAAACAGACTGCATTCCACTTTGGTGAGAGGTGTCTGGGGTCTTAAACACTACCAAACGGCCATCGAAGCTGCATCGATTGGTCTCAACCCACCTGGAGCAAAGGAGAATGAGGAACACCAAAGACACAAGGTAAATATAAGCCCAAGAGACAGAAAGGGCCACATAAACCAGAGACTCCATCAGCCTGAGACCCAAAGAACTAGATGGTGCCTGGCTACCACCGATCACTGCCCTGACAGGGAACACAACAGAGAATCCCTGATGGAGCAGGAGAACAGTGGGATGCAGATCTTAAATTCTTGTAAAAAGACCAGGCTTAATGGTCTGAGACTGGAGGGACACTGGCAGTCATGGTCCCTGGACCCTTTGATAGCCCAAAATTGGAACCATTCCCAAAACCAACACTACAGACAGGGATTGGCCTGGACTATAAGTGACAACGATGCTGGTGAGGAGTGAACTTCGTGGCTCAGGTAGACACATGAGACTATGTGGGTGACTCCTGTCTGGTGGCAAGATGAGAAGGAAGAGGGGGACAGGAGCTGGTTGAATGGACACAGGGAATATGCGATGGAGAGGAGGAACATGCTGTTTCATTAAGGGGAGAGCAGCCGGGAGTGCACAGTGGGGTGTGTATGGCTTTTTGTATGAGAGACTGACTTGATTTGTAAACTTTCACCTAAAGCACAATAAAAAAAAAAAAAAAAAGTTACGGCTTTTAACCAAAAGGTCAGCAGTTATTATAAATATTTTAATGCCCTTGAACAATAATTCCAATGACTTTATCAATTCTTTGTCAATTTTGATTAATTGACTTTTTCCCTCATTACTGGTCATATTTTCCTGCTTTTTTGTATGCCTGGTAATTTTTGTTTGATGCCACACATTGCAAATTTTCACTTGTTTAGTGCACAATATTTTTACAATCCTATAACTATTCTTAAGCTTTGTTCTGGGATGCAGTTAAGTTACTTGGAAACTGTCTGATCCTTTTGTGTCTTGCTTTTAAGATTTGTTAGGTGAGAGCAGTTCTCAGTCAACAGCTAATTATTCCCCATTGCTGAAGCAAGAGCCTCTGTCTACTCTACCAAATGTCCTGTGAATCTTGGGGTTTTCCAGTCTGGCTGAGGGAATATACTTGACCTTTGTGCTGTTGTCCTCATGTGCAGTATATTCTCAGGCACTATGCCTGGCCCTGTGTGAGCACTGGGCACTGCTATCTTTAAGCCTGTGGGTGGTTCTCTCCCCAGTCTAGGGAAGTTTCCTCACATGCAGGTGCTCAATATTCAGCAGGATACTCAAGGGTAGCCTTCTATGGAGCTCCAGAATTCTCTATGTTCTACAAACTCTAGCTACTTTGGTCTCCTTCTCCTCAACCCAAAGAGTCTATCAGGCTCTGCCTGGCTCCCCTCTCCCTACACCATGGCTGGAAACTCCTTCAAGGGAGAAACCTGGGGCAGTTGTGAGGCTCACGCCATTTATCTCCCATCTCTCAGGAATCACTGTCCTTCATCGCCTAATTTCCAGTATCTTGCAAACCATTGTTTCATATATTTTGGCCATGTTTTAGTTGTTTCAGCTGGGAGGGAAAATCCAGTTCTGTTACTTCATCTTGGCTAGAAGCAGGATTCTTTAAATCCTACTTCTAATCCTTACTAGCTGCATGCCTTGGAGTGATCTACTTACTCTCTAAGCTCTGCTTCCTTGGGTGTAAAAGAGGGAGAATCCTACAGTACCTATCACATGGAATTTGGTGGGGATGAAATAAGATACACCCTTGCCAGGCTCACAGTAAGTGCTCAAGAAGCCATACTTATTATTATTATTATCAGTCCCCAAGCCTAAACAGTAGTAAGAAGTGGAGGGAAGATAGCATCTGTGATTTTCTTGTCTTCATTCCACAGCTCTTTCACAACATTCCAAAAACCCACTGCCTTCGAGTTGATTCTGATTCATAGCGACCTTATAGGATAGAGTAGAACCACCCCATAGGGTTTCCAAGGCTGTAAGCTTTATGGAATCAGACTGCCACATCTTTCTCCCATGGAGTGGCTGGTGGGTTCGAACCACCGATCTTTCAGTTAGCAGCTAAGTGCTTAAATACTGTGCCACCAGGGCTCCTTTCACAGCATTAAACCAAACCAAACCTGCTGCCGTCGAGTTGATTCCAACTCATATCAAACCTATAGGACAGAGTAGAACGGTCCCATACGGTTTCTAAGAACCTGCTGGTAGACTCCAACTGCCGACACTTTGGTTAGCAGGGGTATAGATTTTGAAAAACCTCTGTAAATGAATCTAATATTCATCTCCTCTTTGAAAACCACCACATCAATGTCTCCCTCCCAGTTTTCAATATCTATAAACAATGGTCCAGATTAACGATTCCACTCAAATTTATAATAGGGAAAAATTGGAAATAATCGAGACTTCCAACAATAGGAAGTTGGTAAATAATATATATATAAATGACAGTATGATCTGTAGCCATTAAAAATGATGTTTTAGAATAATAAAAAATAGCAAGAGCTAATTAACCATGTGCCAGACACTGTTCTAGTGCTTTCCTGTTTCAACTCATTTAAGCCTCACACAACCCTACGAGGCAGGGTTTTTCAACCTCGCACTATTGACATTTTGGGATGTATAATTCTTGGTTGTGGGGAGCTGCCCTCTGTGTTGTAGAATGTTTAGCTGCATGCCTGGCCTCTACCAGGAGCCATGGTAATGCAGTGGTTAAAGTGCTCAGCTACTAACCACAAGGTCAGCAGCTCAAGCCCACCTGCCGTTCCACCGGAAAAAGATGTGGCAGTCTGCTTCTGTAAAGATTACAGCCTTGTAAACCCTATGGGACAGCTCTACTCTGTCCTAAAGAGTTGCTATGAGTCAGAATCAACTTGACAGCAATAAGTTTGGTATTTAGTTTCTGGCCTCTACCCACTAGATGCCACTAGAGCGCACACACACACACACACATACACACACCCCAGTTTAGGAACCAAAGATGTCTCCAGACTTTGCTAAACATCCCTGGGAGGATAAAATGTCCCTGGTTAAGGTAATATTTTTATTCCCAGTTGTATAGATGACAAAACTGAGTTGCAGAGAGGTTAATTATCTTGCCTAAGTTTACACAGTTAACATACCCAGGTAGGCTGACCCTCCTCTTAGCAACCTCTACCTACCAATTCTTAGAAGAATATTTAATAACATGAAATAATGTACATGAAAGCTCTTTAAATGAAAAAGACAAGCTAACAGAGTAAATGTTCAGTATAATCCCATTTTAAAATGCACACACACACACACCTATAGATAGTGAGAGACACAGACACAAAGAAACACACACCACATATACCACAAAAATGAGCACTATCTTGGGATGGTGGGAATGCGAGTGCTTTTGTTTTCCTCTGTGTTTTTCAAAATTCCTATGAGGAACATTTGGAAACCCCGGTGGCGTAGTGGTTAAGTGCTACAGCTGCTAACCAAAAGGTGGCCAGTTCAAATCCACCAGGCGCTCCTTGGAAACACTATTGGACAGTTCTACTCTGTCCTGTAGGGTCGCTAGGAGTTGGAGCCGACTGACAGAAGTGCATTTTTGATTGATGAGGGACATTTATTTCTTTGATAGTAAAGAGAGGGGGTACTCTCACATGGGCTACTAACATTACCCCAGCTATTTAGAGCATTGGATCCCTGGTGGTGTAGTGGTTAAGAGCTCATCTGCCAACCAAAATGTCAGCAGTTCAAATCTACCAGCCGATCCTTGGAAACCCTGGGGGCAGTTCTACTCTGTCCTATAGGGTCACTATGAGTCGGATTAGACTCAACAGCAATAGGTTTTGTTTTGTTTTGTTTTATTTAGAGTATCATATTCCTCTCCTGGGTAAATGGAAAGTTTCTCACAAGCCCAAATATCTGTTCTGTACTACCATTCCCCACCCCAGGTAGCCACAGCACCTCTGCAGGGCTGCCTGTAGAAATGTGAGGCAGGCAGATTCAAGGTGTACTCACCCACCACCACCACCATCACTGCCACCACCACCGCCACCTCCACCACCTTCTCCACCACCACCTCAACTGCTACCTCCACCTCCACCACCACCTGCACCCCCACCTCTATCGCCACCTCCGCTGCCACTACCTCCACCTCCACTGCCAACGCCACCACCTCTACTGCCTCCACCGCCACCTCCACCACCTCCACCTCCACCTCCTCCATATCCACCGCCACCTCCACCACCTACCTCCACCCTCACTTCCACCTCTTCCACTTCTACCACCACCCATACCATCACCTCTGCCACCTCCACCACAACCATCACCTCCACCACCACCACCACCACCACTGTACACCTGTACATACAAAGTCTAAAACTGGGGCAATGGAAACAAGAAGCCAAATAGGAAAAAGCGGCAATGACTTAGCAGGGAACTGCATGCTGCTTTACACACTTCTTCTCAATTCATCCTTATCACAATCCCATGGGAGAAAGATGGTCAGCTGCAACACAGATTCTGAAACCAAGGCATGGAGGTTAGGCCTCTTGCCCAAAGCCCCACAGACACAATCAGGTAGAAGCAAAATTCAAATCCAGGTTTATCAGGCTGCAGAGCTGTAGTCTATCTGAGCTTATACCACACTGATTTCCATACTGAGAATTTTTCCAGAGATGCACTGGGGAGGAGAGGTGTGAAGAGCAACAGAGACAGCGCCCAGCGGCCATCCAGTCTGGATCAGGTACTGTGTTTGATATTCTATGTCTGTCATTCTATTGGGTAGGGTTAAAATCTTTATTTAGCACCTTGGTTTTTTAACATCTTTTTTTCATTTTTGAACCAGTTGTGGTTACCCTCAGTTTAAGAGTAGATTAAATGTCCTCGTGGGAGTAAACCATAGGCTATTAGGCCCCAAACTGTGCCCCCCCCCATACGTGCATTCCATATTGCCCTCTTACCTATTAATCCTCCAGTAAAGAAGTGTTTGCCCCCAACAATTCCAGTGGTGGTTATAATCCATGGGTAATTCCTGATTTATGGGCAACCTTAAAAATGAGAGAGCCTCTTCTCCATGTGACAAGAGGGGCTTGAATCTCAGCTGACCTGGGTGGAAGTTTCAACCCCAATTTATTTCTCCCTTTTCTCCTCACTGCCCACTACCCACCCTCCCTGCCTCCCCATCCCAGGTGACCCATCATCTCTTAAGCTTTTCCCCAGGTCATCATATACTTGACCCCAAATTCCCACGGCCACATATTTGGAGGAGATAATAAATCTTCTCTTCCTTTTCAATAACTAAGGATGCGGATATGATTTTAAAAGCAGATTCATACCATCCACCATAATGTGTCCATGGGGAGCACATGAAGAATGCTTCTATTTCCTGTCAGCTCCATATACGTCCCTGGTGCTGGTGTTATTCTGATCAGCGCATTCGCTAGTTGGGTCCTTAGCAAAGGAGCAAGGGAGAGCTCCTTCACTGAGCCGGGCTTCCCTTCAGTGGCGGAAGAGTCATGCAGATGTTCCCGAAATGCGTCCATTAACTTAATCATCCTCACAAGAGAACACTTCAGCTGCCAAGAGCTCAGAAGTGTCACTTGGGATTGGGAAGCCATTTTAGTTCACTGCTAAAGGCTGACATTTTCTGAAGGAAACTGCAGCCCTGGAAATGAGGTTGAAGAGATCGGCTGAAAGTGGGTCCACCAACCAAAAACACGAAGCCATTTTCGGATGGCTTGTTCTCCTTGTAAACTTTTCAAATATATCATTTGGTCCAAGGTGAAATGAGGACTTTCTCCTTGCTCTATAGCTCTAGGTAATAAAAAACATTTCCGCATTCCATGAAAACCCTTGAAAAAATACAACACAAATATATAGTTGTTATTTTTCATAATATTTTGTTGACAAAACAACATGAGATTAAAATAAGAATCCCAGACCAAAATTGCCCCCATGCCCATCACCTAATAAAATAAATGTTTTTCTTTATCCAAATTATCCATGACCATATGCATATCCAGGTTTCCCATAAA
Organism: Elephas maximus indicus; assembly: GCF_024166365.1. NCBI lineage: Eukaryota > Metazoa > Chordata > Mammalia > Proboscidea > Elephantidae > Elephas > Elephas maximus. Next base: position 17,906,506 of record NC_064830.1, read on the forward strand.
TAATTTTTAAATCAGGTAAATAGCAGATCAGTGTTTTGTTTCTTCTCTCTGAGAAATGTGCTTTCTTTGGAAAGACCAAACCAAAAATTAAACCTGTTGCAGCTGAGTTGATTCCGACTCACAGCAACCCTATAGGACAGAGTAGAACTGGCCCATCGGGTTTCCAAGGAGCACCTGGTGGGTTCGAACTGGCAACGTTTTGGATAGCAGCCATGGCTCGTAACCACTACACCACCAAGTTTTCCAAGAGGGAAAAACAGGAGGTTAATACTATGAAAAGCAGAGAAAAACACAAAAGAGTATGAGTCATGAGCCGTCCTCCCTGAGGCCCAGTGCCTGAGATCAGAGTGACAGAGTCCTTGGTTGTGCTGGTTGTCACACAGGAGGAAATGCTGCTATAGGGTCCAGAATTCCAACACTGGAATCCCTTACAATTTCTTCAACACTTTGCCTTCTAAAAGATACTTTTATAAATACCACTCAAGTCCATTAGAAGTTAATTGAAGTTTCTAAGTGTGGTGCTTATTTGGGAAAATCCACCTGTCAGAATCCCTCCCTCAGATGTGCCACTTCCCGCCATATTTGCTTCAGATGAGCAATTCAGCCTGTAAGCCAATTAAAGAGGACAAGAGGTTAATATTCATCTTTCCCCAGAGAAGTTAATGAACAGCCGGAAAATATTCCAGATACTGAACACCATCTCTTACCTCACAGCTTCCCCTCTGTGCCTACTTTTGGGGACTGGAATTCCCCTGTGATCACTAGGGTCCCTGTTCTTTGGCTCAAGTCCTCTGCCGTAGTGTAGACAGCAATTTGGCAGTGAGGCTGCTGCACGAAACCCACTTACCACTCTTCTCTGTTCCCTCCTTACGCTTTAACAATGTCCCCACCATTAAAAACTCATCTTTGAGTTGATTCCAACTCATGGTGACCCTATAGGACAGAGTAGAACTGCCCCACAGGGTTTCCAAGGCTGTAATCTTTACAGAAGCAGACTGCCACATCTTTCTCCCATGGAACGGTTGGTGGGTTTGAACCACTGACCTTTCAGTTAGCCGACCAGCGCTTAACCACTACACCATCAAGACTCCTAAAGTTCCCACAGCCCACCACAATAGCCTTGTCCAGCCTGTGTGCTCATGACTTCTTGAAAACTCTTGCTCACGTAGCTCCAACCCAGATGCCTGGCTCCATGCCCTGACTTCCAGCCCCCATCTGTGGTTGACTGCCCTTTGGTCTCTTCACTTGGCTCCATAGCCTTTCCAGCCAGGTTTTCAGCTCGCCTCATTCACCTGGTTTTTGGCATCCTCCACTTGCTCTGATGAGAAGCTAACCCATTCCAACTTCCAGGCTCTACAAAGCAGGGGAAGGAAAAAACAGGGGAGAAAGGACTGGCTCACTAACCATGCGCTATGCCCACGGCCAGTTACAGAGCATCACAGATCAAATCAGGACTCGGAGGGAAAACCCTCAAGAAAAGTGATAAACGATTAATATAGTGACTGCCAAAATTCTTACACATCCCAGAGTGTTCACCAGTAACATTTTCTGTAACCTCCCCACACTTTAGGACCTTTCTTTCTTTTTTTTTCCAGAATAATACCTGCACATGGCCAAATACATACACATACATACATACATACACACACACACACATATTATATTTTCATATCAACTAACTTATTTGGTGGAGATAAATTCATATGCCAACATGAAGGCTCCTTACATACCCCACTATTATAAAATCATTAGCTTTACTTTTTCCTTCTCCTGCTTTTCAACAGTCACATTTGTTAAACTATATGTGTCCATAAATTATAATATTTAATAGAGAAAAGGAAATTAAATGCTTTTGATTTAATCAGAGGAAGCAAGAAGGGATGTGGCAGCATTTGTCTATATATTAAACTCCTTAAGTGTTAGCAACATCTGTTCCGCCCAAGAGAATCAAAAGGGCTGCTTTCAACATACCCGAAATATGGCCCTTCATCCTTGTTCCTGTTTCCTGATTCTTCTCCTTCTTTCTCTCATTTTCTCTTTCACCCAAAAGAAAGGGATGTTCTGGACATAAGGTCATCAGTCTACTAAGAAAACTACTTAATTGTCTTGAGACATATTTGGCAGTTGCTAAGCATTGGCCAGAGCCCTGGTGGTACAGTGGTTAAGAGCTTGGCTGCTAACCAAAAGGTCAGCAGTTTGAATCTACCAGCTGCTCCTTGGAAACCCTACAGAGTAGCTCTACTCTGCCCTATAGTGTCACTATGAGTCAGAATCAACTCAATGGCAATGGGTTTGGAATAATTGGCCATAAAGAAAAGAGTCCACCAGGCTTATTCTGGACACCTCCATCACCAAGGCTGGCCTTATAACATGCTATAGGATCATTTTCTCCCATGGGCCAATTTGTGACCAGAAAGTAAACGAATCAGGGAGTATGTGTAAGCATGACAATGGTGTGTGTGTGTGTGCATGAGGAGAGTGTGTGACAAGGTCGTGTGAGTATGTGAGCCTGTGACCATTTAGCATGAGAAGTGTCAGTGTGGCATGCGATGGGTTAGAAGGATGTGTATACAGTGATGACCTGAGCCAGATAATGGGATTGGGGTGTAGATTCCCAAATGGTTGGTTTGGTGCACAGCAGGACTAGGAGCAGCAAGAGGAAAGGTCCCCTTCTTGAGCCCTATGTGCCCAAGCACATTGGCAGATGCATCAAGGACTAGAAAAGACCAGAAGCAATCCCCAGCCTGAGAAAGGCTGAGCTGAAGTCAAGACCAATTGATATGAAGGCTACCTGGAAAGTCAGGGTCAGAAGGACCTCGTGACCATAGGCCAAGTGCAATTGACTGGTTAGTGAGGCACAAGATGGCAAATCAAAGTCCATAATCAAGTTCCTTAATGCAAAAGTGACAGTGAAAATGGAATTCAGACCCAGCTGGCCTCTCATGAGCTGTGTAGCCCTGGATCTGTCCAACCAGCCTCTTTTAGTCTCTGCCTGTTCACCCAGAGAGTGTGGATGCTAATAAGACTTCCCTCAACGCAACAATCAAGATCAAACAAAAACGTGGGGAGGAGGAGTTCAGGCAGAGAGAACAGTTTGGACAAAGGCATGGAGAATGAAATAGCCTGACATAGTTAAGGAGCTGGGGAGGACCAAGAGATACAAGAGAAGACACTGGAGAGACAAGGCCCACCACAGAGAGCCTTGGGTTCTAAACCAGGCCCTTTAACTTGGTCTATGAAATGTATTTTGGGAGAAGACGGGCAATTGGAAGGTTTAAACAGGTCAAGTGACTGGATGCAACTTGCATTGTGGAAAATTTCACTCTGGTCTTTTTTTTTTTTTTTTTCTAGATGTAGGGGTGGGATTGGATTCAGTGAGGCTTGACACAGGGAGACCACTTAGGAATCTGTTGCATCAATTGAGACAATATACAATGATGACCTAAGCCTGACTGAGTGGTAGGGGTGGAAATGGAAAATGGGCCAGAGAGCAGAAAAGTCACAGGGTATATATAAATAAGACTGGGTCACCGGCAGGATGTCAGGGTTTAATGAGGAGGCCCCTAAGAGGACTCTCTGGTCTCTAGTTTGGAAGACTATAAAGACTGTGGTGTCATTTCCAAGATACAGAAGGTATCACCTCTAAGAACAACTCAATCCTCCAGGAAATATTGTTCCTACCACTTCCTGGCAGCGTTTTGAGGAGCTCATCTTGGTTTTCTGGCCACTGCTTTCAGCACTGTGAGGTAAAGCAGGGTTGAGGAGGTATCAGATGCATAGGGGTGAGCAGGTGGTAGAGAAACATCCTGCCCACTACCTCTGTGGAGATAAAAACACAGAGAAGGACTGCACCCCTTGCCCCCTAGGTGGCTGTGAGGACAGGTTGAGGGGAGGGTCGGGTTTGAAGGGTCCATAATTAGGCCTCAAGTGCTCCCTGAGGCAGACCACGTGGGAAGAGCCAGGGTTCAAGTCCCCACAGGTCATGGAGAAGGCTTGGACTCAAAAGCTGGACAAACAGAAAGTTCAAAAGTCAAGGCAGGATCAGAGATAGGTGCACATGGAACCAAGAGTCCAGAATCAGGGAAGAGCCAGTCAATAAAAATACAGACGGATCTGGAGCAGTAGCCCCCAAGCCACTTGGAGCCCCTGCCTTCCTACCTTGAAGCAGACACCATACTTAAAGGAAGAAATCAAAGGGGCAGGGATAACTTCTGTTTATCCAAGTGAGAAACTGTCTTTCTCACTCAAGTCTGCGGGAATCCCATCTGAGGCAAACTGAGAAGCCAAAAATCCTCAGGGCCAGCACTCTCCTGGCAGGGTCTACCCATCCTACACACACCTCTCAACAGAGATCTAGAATATGGGGCCTTCTCAACTGTCAAAGCCAACGTCAATAACCAAACAAAACGCTATTTTCACAGGCTTCCACAGCAAACAGGGTAAGACAGCTGTTTGTTATTATTAACTTGCCCAAAAAACCCCTTGCTTTCTGACAAAAAGATTCCCCTCAAGCTGGATTCTTTTTGAACCCCACAGATCTCCTCTAAACCCACGAAATGTGGGCCCTCTCGCAGATCGAGCTCCGCATCACTTGAGTGAAGGTGTTGACGTGATGGTGACGGCAATTGTGGGAGGACTGGTTTCCCACTTCTGATACACAGAACACAAACACACTCGTGGGTCAAATAAGCCCTCGTGTCCGCTTAATTTGAAATGACTTGACAGAATCCTCTAGTCCCCAAACACTCTTATGACAGTAGTGGATTCTCATTCAAGGTCTTGGGTCTTTATTTTTCCTTGGGAGCTGGAGGGCACCTCCTCGTAGACGGGTCCACTGCCCATCATGTGCTGGGTTAACCATCTTCCCTTGGACAATGCTGTGGCTATACAAACCCAGGTGCTCAACTGCGGAACTGGACACAGAGTGTCACACTCAGAAACTCCCCAGACCCACAACTGTAGTGATCATTAACCACCTACACCCAGTGTGGGGTAAAGGGAAAGATGTAGAGGTACGGCTGCTTGCAACTTTGGAGTTAAAATAAAATGGGAAGAATCTTCCAGCCCTGGACAGAATAACCCTCTTTCTTATTTTTAACTTGAAAATTCTCTCATACCTCTCTGTGCACACTAAACACGTTTCAATTCAGAGACATGAACATCAGTCCTTCTAGTGGCCTCATAGATTCTGTTTGCTCAAAGATAATTTTTGAAACCTTGTTTTCTGGGCAAGAGAATGGGATGAAGATGAAATATGCAGACAATTTGAAGAAAAAAGAATCATCTCTCAATTTCAAGAAAAACAATTTTAAACAGGAATAAAATGGAAGGTAATTTACCATGCCTGAACTCAACCCCCATTCACCTGAAATTTGTGCTGAAACATTTGAAAGTAATTCTGAGGGTACAGGTGAGCCTGCCAGGATATTTGTACCCTCATACACTGCTGAAGGGAGTGCTAATTTCTACAATCCTTTCCAGAAGCAACAAAACACTATGTATATTCTCAAAATGTTCTAATGATTTGACCCAGAAATTCCCTTGCTGGGAACCCCTCCTAAGGAAACAATTTAAAGGAATGAAAATGCTGTATGCACAAGTATATTCAGGGGTGTTATCTGTAACATGCTTTGGACATGTTATCAGAAGGGATCAGTCCCTGGAGAGGGACATCCTGCTTGGTAATGTGGAGGGTCAGCGAAAAAGAGGAAGACCCTCAAGGAGATAGATTGACACAGCGGCTGCAACAATGGGCTCAAGCATAACAATGATTATGAGGATGGCAAAGGACCAGGCAGTGTTTCCCACAATGAAAGCAGTGGTTGAGTTTATTTATTTGTCTATCTAACTTTCCCTCAATTTGTTCCAGAAAATTCTCAGGACACAATTGTACAGTTGTTTTATTAAGATGCTAGAAACAGGGTTTTGCTCTTTTAAAAACATTTCTGAAGGTTTAGTCTAAAGAAATGATCACACCTTCATTGAAGTTGTTGTTAGGTGCCATCGAGTCAGTTCCCACTCATTGTGCTTCAGAGTGCTATCAAGAAAGTGAAAAGACAGCTCACAGACTGAGAAAATACTTGCATTTGACAATAGTCTAGTATCCGGAATATATAAAGACCTCTTACAATTCAACAAGAAGAAGTTAGTCCAATTTCAAAATGGGCAAAGGATTTGGATAGACATTTCTCTAAAGAAGGCATACGAATGGCCAATAAGCACGTGAAAAGGCGCTGAACATCATTAGTCTTCAGGGAAACACCAATCAAAACTTCAACAAGATACCACTTCACACCCACGAAACCAAAAGCCAAACCCTTGGCAGTCTAGTCAATTCTGACTCATAGTGACCCTATAGAACGGAGTAGAACTGCCCCATAGGGTTTCCAAGGAGAGGCTGGTGGATTCAAACTGCCGACCTTTTGGTTAGCAGCCACGGCTTTTAACCACTGCGCCACCAGTGCACCTCACACCCACTACTCATACTCTACTTGTTGCCATCAAGTCAATTTCAACTTATAGCAACCCTACGATGGCTATAATCACTAAACAAAAATCACTAGGATGGCTATAATCAAAAAGACTAGGCTAGGATGTGGAAAAATCGAAACACTCATAACGTTGGCAATATCAAAAGGTGCAGCTACTTTGAAAAACAGTTTGGCAGTTCCATGTGACCCAGCAATTCCACTCCTAGTTGTATGCCCAAGAGAAATGTAACTACATGTCCACACAAAAACTTATACATGAATGTTCACAGCACCATTATTCATATAGTCAAAAAAGTAGAAACAGCCCAAATGCCCATCAGCTGATAAATGTATAAATAAAATGTGATATATCCATAGAAACCAAACCAACCCATTGCCATCAAGTGGATTCAGACTCACAGCGACCCTATAGGACAGAGTAGAACTGCCCCATAGGGTTTCCAAGGAGCAGCTGGTGGATTCAAACTGCTGACTTTTTGGTTGGCAGCCGTAGCTCTTAACCACTGTGTCACCAGGGCTCCACATCCATAAGACAGAATATTATTCAGCAATAAAAAGGAATGAAGTACTAATGGATGAACCTTGAAAATATATACTCAGTGAAAGAAGACAGACACAAAAGGTCACATATTGTATGACTGACTCCATTCCACAGAGACAGAAAGCATATTAGTGGTTGCCAGGGGCTAGGAGAGGACACTCTAAATGGGCTACAGGCAAGACTCTGCTCCTCATAGGGCATCAATGTGCTCATCTGTAAATTGGAAGAGCTAGAATCTATGAAGCCAAAGGTCCTATCTGTCCTAATCTCTTCTACTCCATCCTGCCTGTTGTTTGCGAGTTCCTCAACCAGGCCTTAAAAGTGCTGAAGACTTAGATGAAAGATGTGTCTTGATTGGCCATGAAAAATGGGTTTGGCAGAGTTGCAGCCCACTACATTGGCAGAATGACAGCACCACAGTGTCTGAGAAGCCAGAGCCAGCTCTGGACCAAACTTACCAAAAGGCCATTTGTCTCCATGGCCACCTCATGTCTTCTTGCTGGTCTTCCCCATCTCTTCACAGGACTCCCACAAGCCTTATGCTGCTTCCCACCCTCAAAGCTCCTGGAAATAGCCTTCAGACATGGATGGTATTTTATACACTACACTTGGCTTTTTTTTTTTTTAACTATGCTATCCCGTGTCAGACTGAAAAAAAAAAAAAAAAAAAAGCCTCCGTGAAGTTGGTTCATTTTCCAGATAAAGAAACTGAGGCTGAGACAGGTTGATTAACCTGCATAAGATCTCCACCTGGTGAGTGAGAGTACCAGGTTTCTAAGCCAGGCCTAGCAGACACTATCCCCTCTGCATCCTGAAGGGCTGAGCCAGGCAAGCATGCCCCGAAGCCCTGAAGCAGATGGGAGACCGTCCGTGCTCTCTTCCTCTCCCTCCCCGCTTTGTGGGGTGGGAGAAACTGACTCAATTACCCCAATGAAGAAATACCTAAAAAACATGTGAGGAGCATTCTTTTTATTTTAGTTATGTTCTTCATTTCCTTCAAGAGGGTATAATATTGTTAGGGCCTAACAGGTCCAGAGCTGGTCTGAAATGTGAACAGGGCTATTCCCTAACCCCACCCCACATGGCCTCCCTCTGACAACCATTTGTGCCTTTCTGACTGTGCCGCAATCAAACTGAGGGCACCCTGAACAGCTCTCTGCTTTATTGCCCACTTATCATCCATCTCCAGCCATTCAATTATCCATCCGTCCGTCCGTCCGTCCGTCCGTCCATCCATCCATCTATTCAAGGACCACCTACTGAGAACCTCCTCTGTGCCAGGCGTTGGGGAAACAGAAATAAATAAGACGTGGCTTTGGTGTCGAGCAGCTCATAGTCTAGTAGAAAACAACGTTACGGCACAACTACAATGAGCCAGTTGTTTTAAATACATTGTTTCATTTAATTTCCTTGGCATCCCTTTGTATAGCCTTCATTTTGCATCAAGACACATTGAGTATGTCATCAAAGTCATTGAAGTGTACATGTAGAAATTGATGAAATATTGTATGTTTTGCTGGACACGTATCGCTATAGAAAAAACAAGTGGTTGAATAACTTGTCTAAAGTCATTCAGCTAGTTTCAGAGAAGATTCAAAACTAAGTATGTCTGAATCCAAAGCTAGTGTTCTCTCTACTATACTTCACCTTCCCTAATCACCTTCTCTTCCCTTACCACCTACAAGTTATAGCTCTCTCAAAAACAATGTTTGGGGACATCCTTGGCCCCCTGCCTTGGGCTAGGTACTACTAGCTCTTTTGCAGGTGCCAATATGGCAGAGTCTGTGGGCACCTCCTTCTCACCTGTTGAGGGGGTTACATGCCCTACTAATTCTGCATCAACCTCACCATTCAAGTAGGAGTCCTAAACTGGACTTTGCAAGATCACATGCATTTCAGAGTTTCTGTTTACCTGCCGTTTGTTCTGGAAAGGGATCCACCTTTGTGGAGAAGATCAAGGTGCAAATTCCCCTGATTGTTTCTCCTCGTCACAAAAACCACACACCTACTGATGTGACAACTTTGGTATGCAACTCAGGAGACAGAAAATTCTGTAGAAAAAGGAGATACTTCTCTTCCATTAAGGACCATTCTGGAGCCATAAGGATCTTAAGTGTTTTAAGTAAGGCTTAAGAGAATTCCAGACAAAACCAACATTTGACCTCCTTGATGCCTGTTCCTTGGCCAACTCCAAATAAACCAAAGCAGCACACTTCATAGAATTCCAACCACGTACATCCTCAGTCCGTTTACTGTTTCCAACAATAGGAGAAGATATTGGTCCCTTGCAGATTTTGTATCCCAAACAGGGCATCAAATAATTTGGTCTGATTAGGCAACAATCAGTCTCAGTTTTTAATGCATGTTTCTTTTAAGTAGACTATGTATAAATTAAAAAAACCCTGCTGGCATAGTGGTTAAGTGCTACAGCTGCTAACCAAGGGGTCGGCAGTTCAAATCCACCAGGCGCTCCTTGGAAACTCTATGGGGCAGTTCTACTCTGTCCTATAGGGTCGCTATGAGTTGGAATCGACTCGACAGCACTAGGTTTTAGGTATGTATAAATGATCTTACATGGTAAAGGAGCATCAGTGATTTACTGGTAGAATTCTCACCTTCCATGTAGGAGACCTGGGTTTGACTCCTGGCCCATGCCCTTCATGCACAGCCCCAACTCATTTGTCAGTGGAGGCTTGCACATTGCTATGATGTTGAAGAGGTTTCAGCCGAGCTACCAGACTAAGACAAAGTAGGAAGAAAGGCCTGGTGATCTACTTCTAAAAATCAGCCAGTGAAAATCCTATGGATCACAATGGTTCAATCTGCAACCAATCATGGGGATGGCAAATGACTGGGCAAGATTTCGTTCCACTGTGCGTGGGGTCACTATGAGTTAGGGACCGACTTGACCACAGCTAACAACAACAATGTGGTGAAAAGAGGACCCCTCAGTAAAGTGAATTATTTGGTCTAGCTTGAAATGTGTGCACAGCATCTCCATATGGATTATGAACTATTATGCTCAGATAAACTGAAACCTACTTGCCCTCTATGATGAGTACAGAAAGGCTCCAGCACCCATCACCAGCGCAGCTGGATGCAAGGTTTATGCAAGAAAGTCATGAGCCACTGAGATTGTAAACCAACCCTGCTTCCAGCTCATGGAAGTGCAGACCAGGAGTAGAATACCTAGGTTAGAGTCCTCCCTTGTCCTCCTATGACCTTGGACATGTAACTCATGTGAGCTTCTTTTTCTTCAGATTGTTCCTCATCTAAAACAGGAGGAATAATATTAATCTCACAGTGCAGTGGAGACGATTGATGAGAGCATGCTTGTAACAATGCTGAGAGACATGTAAAAAATACATGTTGATTATAAAGACTATCAAGATGCACTCAAGAATAGCAACATAGTATTCCCAATTCAACTCTTAATCCGACTCAAATCAACAGATGCTCAAACAAATGAATATAACAGTAGCTACCATGTATTGAGCACCAGGCATGTATTGAGCACACAGGGCCTCACTTAACCCTCATGATGGCCCGGGTGAATACCAATACTGCAGTTTCATGGATAAGAAAAAGAAGAATCTGGAAAATTAAGTTGCTTGCACAAATAAATGGAGCTGGGTATAAAACCAGGTCTCACTCCAAAGCCAGTGCTTTTTCCCTGACATTACACTGTCTCTTTTAAGGAGTGAAGAGAAGGGCAAAGCAATCCACTCAAGGTAAGATCACCAGAAGAGAACTGTGGTCTTATTCAGACACTGCCCCCCTCCCCAATGCCTACGTCTCTTCCCCTTCCACTCCCTGTTACCAGGAACAATCCTGGTACAATATGATTACTGCTGTAGTACTGAGTGTAAAGTAAAATTCCACAAGGGAAAGCTACTATACCAATGCTCAGTGAATAGGAGCTGAAAGCAACTGCTTTCTGACTTGGTTTTGAAGCACTGACTCTAGGAATTCTGATGGTTACAGACTGGTTCCAAGCTAGCCAAAGCAATATTGTGACTGAATCAGCCTGCTATTGCACTCACAACAAGATTGGCATTGCTGCCTTTGCTGTCTCTTTCTCATTCCCTACATGGTTTATTTTGGCTTTGATCTTGAGGAGTGTGTGTATAAAGAATTAACCGGAGAAGAAAATGTCTTCATTCGGATTAAAAAGCCCCAGACATCTTCCTTCCTTCACTGAGTGGTTAGGAGCTTCCATCTCACGACTAAACAGACTGGAAAAGACCAAACAATATTTCACTAAGGATATTTCCAGCTGCAATGATGCTGCTGCTGCTTTCAGACCTGAAGAGAAATGTTTTGCCTGCCAACCAGGATAATAAAATGTGTCATCAAATATTGAGAAACATCAGGGCAAACCATGTATTCATGGCCTTGAACACCAAACGTCCTTGTGTTGCCTGTTACAAAAGCAGTACATCATTCCAGAGTGATGCTTTTATAGGTTACTACAGAATGTTTAAGCAGTGGAGACCCAGCGTAATCTAGTCTCGCCCCTTCTGTTGGTGATAAGGAAGCTGAAGACCAGCCCAGCGGAATGTTAAGGATTGAATTGTGCCCCCCAAAAATATATGTTGAAATCCTAACCCCCAGCACCTGTGAATGTGATCTTGTGTTTGGAAATAGTGTCTTTGAAGATATTACCAGTTAACATGAGGTCATGCTGGAGTAGGTGGGTCCTAATCTATCGGAGCAGTGTCCTTACAAAAGAGGAGAAAAGACATGGAGACAGACAGAGGAAGAACAGCCATATGAAGTTATATCTACAAGCCAAGGAACACCTAGGGCTACCAGGAGCTTAAAGAGACAAGAAAGGATCTTTCCCTAGAGTATGGCCCAGGCAGCACATGGATTTGGACTTCTAGCCTTCAGAACCATAAGAGAATACATTTCTGCTCTTATAAGCCACCAGTGTGCCGAATTTTGTTACAACAGTTGTAGAAGGCTGATGGAGCCCTGGTGGCACGGTGGTTAAGAGCTACAGCGTACTTCAGCTGCTAACCAAAAAGGTTGGTAGTTTAAATCCACCAGCTGCTCCTTGCTATGGACCAGTTCTACTCTGTCCTGTAGGGTTGCTATGAGTTGGAATCAACTCGATGGCAATGGGCTTTTTTTAGGAGACTGATACCCAGACTTACCCAAGGTCACAGAGCAGACTTACCACACAGCCCAGAGGGGTCAGAGGTTCAGTCATCGTCTTCTCTGCTTCCTCACGACATGACAGCTATTTAGGTCTCAAAAATTACAAAGTATGTCATTTTTGTACAGTTAATGAAATTGAGGAGTTCCCGGGTAACGCTCAGCTACTAGCAGGAAGGTTGGTGGCTGGAGCTCACCCAGAGGCACCTCAGAACACAGACCTGGTGATCTACTTCCAAAAGGTCACAGCCTTGAAAACCCTATGGAGCAATTCTGCTCTACACACAGTGGGGTCACCATGAGTCTGGATCAGCTGATAGCAACTAACAAGAAAACCAAAACCAAAGTCGTTGCCATTGAGTCAATTTCGACTCATAGCGACCCTACAGGACAGAATAGAACTGCCCCATAGGGTTTCCAAGGAGCTACTGGTAGATTCAAACTGCTGACCTTTTTGGTCAACAGCTATAGCACTTAACCACTGTGCCACCAGGGCTCCAACTAACAACAACAATGAAATTGAAGATATGGTGGGCAGAGGACTTTCAGTTGTAAGTCTGTCTCTAAAAGAATCACTGCAATGTTATTTGTATTTGTAGATAGTGACATAAAGTCATGGAAATGGTTTTCCTGTGTGACTGGTAAGCTATATCTGCAATCAGTTCCCAAAGAAGTAATCCAAAATGCTTCCAGCAGAGACGAAATCCCAGAAGAGAAGCACGTTCCACCAAAGTGACATTTTAAGGGGTCACTTTTTTTTTTTTTTTTTATGGATAAGATCAAGTTCAAGGGGAAATCACAGGACTTGGCAATTGGATGAGGTGAGGGAGAAGAACGAGGCAACTCCCTGGGGCAACCAGGTGAACGGCGGTGCTGATAACTCTGGCAGAAGATATGAACTGGGTGATAAATCATTACTTTTATTTTTGACGTGTTGTGTTTGAGGTGTTTGTGGCAATAAACAGATGACAGCTGGAAATATGTATATGAAATAACCTAGGGGAGAAGGTTAGAGCTTTCAATGGAGATTTGAGGAGTATCAGCTTCTGAGTGGTAGCTGAAATCATGTGGAATGAAAGAGAGTGTCTGTGTGTGTGCAGTGAGGAGGGCAAAGAGCATTAATAGTTAAAGAAAGAGGAGAGGAAGAGGAGTCATCAAAGCAGACAGAAAAGAAGCTGCCATGTAGAGAAGGAGAACAAAGACAGCTTGATTAGGACCCCAATGGAGCCGGAGCTTCAAGACAAGAGTCACCAACAGGGTTAAATATTGCACCAAAAAAAAAACAAACCCAGTGCCGCCAAGTCAATTCCGACTCATAGCGACCCAATAGGACAGAGTAGAACTGCCCCATAGAGTTTCCAAGGAGTACCTGACGGATTCGAACTGCCGACTCTTTGGTTAGCAGCCATAGCACTTAACCACCACGCCACCAGGGTTTCCTTAAATACTACAGGGTGGGGGCAAGTCAGATAAAGACTTGATAACCTATGTAGTTATTGTTGCTGGGTGCTGTGGAGTTGATTCCAACTCATAGTGACCCCATGTGCATAGAATTGCCCCCACAGTGTTTCCTAGGCTATAACCTTTACAGGAGCCAGTCACTAGGACTTTTCTCCCACAGAGCTGCTGGTGGATTTGAACGATCGACCTTTCAATTAGCAGCCAGGCACTTAACCACTGTACCACCAGGGCTCCTTAACCTAACTGTCCTAGGCTCAAAATAGAGTTACTTGTGCTGACCCCCATGTCAGCAAACTGGGAACTAGCTAAATTTTCATTCTTTTTTTTTTTTTTTTGATGTAACTCATTTTCCAAGGTGTTCTAATATTTTTTTTTAATTGCACTTGAGATGAAGGTTTACAGAACAAACCAGCTTCTCCTTAAACAGTTAGTACACATATCGTTTTATGACATCGGTTAACAACACCACGACATGTCAACACTCTCCCTTCTCTAACTTGGGTTCTCTATTACCAGCTTTCCTGTCCCCTCCTGCCTTCCGGTCCCTGCCCCTGGGCTGGTGAGCCCCTTTAGTCTTGTTTTGTTTTATGGGCCTGTCTAATCTTTGACTGAAAGGTGAACCTCAGGAGTGACTTCATTACTGAGCTAAAAGGGTGTCCAGAGGCCATACTCTTGGGGAGCTAAATTTTTATTCTTGTAGATGTCTGATCTTCCCAGGAGCCGTAACCCAAGTCAATCAATTGACTCACTGGGAAATGGAAACATAAGTTAACCAATCAGAACTTGCCTACTCAGTTTAACCTAGTTCAAAATTTCCTGTTTATCCCCCCCCAAAAAAGCCCATCAGCCAGTCCAAAATTTTCTCAGTATACCATCCTTGTACCTGTATGCCCATGAGTACAAAACCCTTGAGCTCTGCATTGAGCTTTGGAACTTGTCTGACTTTCACACCAGACATTCCCCGATCCAAGGATTGAAAAATAAAGCTTATGAGCTCAAACACAAATTTAATATTGTGAAAGTTTTATTTTTAACAAGCACACACTGGATACGGCAACTAACAGATCAGGGTTACCTCATACCATCCCCAAAGTCACTTCCAGGGAGTGATGGCAGTGGAGCTAAATGTTTGTAGGCTGAGGAATAAGTGGGAGAGCAGGTTTAGGAATCTCTTCGGTGAAGCTTGGCCAAGAATGGAAGGAGTGAGATACTAGGCAGAAAGAGTTTTAAAAAAAAAAAAGCTATTATTGCCTTTGACTCAATTTTGATTCGTACTGACCCCACAGAACAGAGTAGAACTGCCCCATAGGGTTTCCAAGGAACAGCTGGTGGGCTTAACTGCCAATCTTTTGATTAGCAACTGTTGCTCACCATAGCTCTTAACCACCGTGCTACCAAGGGCCCCTGAAAAAGGTTAAAAAAAAATTTAGTATTAAACAGGGAGAGATGTAAGAATGATCATAGGCTGAGAAAAATGACCCAGCAGAAAAGAGATGATAGAAGACATAGCAGAGAGATGATCATTGACGGAAAGAAATTGAACACAAAGGAGAAAAGAGCTTGGCGGGAGATGGTGAAAGGAAATCAACACATCGGCACGACCTTCTGAAGGGCAGCTTCCTCTCAGGGGCTTTAAATTCTCTAAGACGGTGTCTGATGAGAGCTGCCTGCACCCTCTCCCTGGCCGGCTGGTGTCAGAGAAACTGTTCAGCCTCGTAATCCAGGGATGGTGTCTGACTCCACACAGGACTGGATTCAGCTAAATGATAGCCCCAGGGAGCTCATCCTCTCAACACACAAGGCCCTTGGGCAAGGCCCATGGCTAAGCACTGAGGAAGATAACAAGGTGTTTACGACAAGCTCGCCCCTTGAGGAGCTAACAGTCTCATAGGGCAGATAAGGCAAGTTCAGAAATAACTCATCTGAGGCAGACAGTGATAAGTGCCCCAGGAGAGGCACAGATAATGCACCAAGGGAGTTCAGAAGGGAGATTACTTCCAGCTGGAAGAGATCAGGAAAGAAACATTTGAGATGGGGCCCTGGCTTGGGACCCAGGCCTAATATTTGCATTCTAATGTAACTTCCTGAAACCCTGGTGGCTTCCTGAAACCCTGGTGGCGGTAGTGCTGAAGTGCTATTGCTGCTAACCAAAAAGGTCGGCAGTTTGAACCCACCAGGCGCTCCTTGGAAACTCTATGGGGCAGTTCTACTCTGTCCTATAGGGTCGCTCTGAGTCAGAATCAACTCTACAGCAATGGGTTTTGGAATGTCACTTCCAGGTTCTGGAATAAATTGTGTCTATCCCCTTTTTATCCTCTGTCCTATAGGGTCTCTATGAGTCGGAATCGACTTGACAGCAACAGGTAACAGGTATCCTTCACATTGCCTGGGCTTCTTTCTTGGTCGAGTTAGATGTTGCTGCTGCTGCTACCACAATGGTAAGCATTCTTCTATTGAATAGTCTTTTTCTCTTGAATGATCACCAGCATCACTTACGTCATGTGGTGACAGTGGCCAACTCCTGGGTTGCCCTGTGTTGCACCTGGGATTGAGGGGTTGGAGGTGTTCACCAGGACCAGAGAAAGAAGCTAGTATCTACATCTCATTGTAATTGGTGAGACTGATTAAAAAGATCATGATACCTGCTTTGGCAAATGCAGGCTGTGGCCTTTTATAAGTTCCCTCTTGATGGCTAATGAAAAACCCAAGAGGTAACTCTGCTTCTCTAATCTTCAGAATAATCCTTGAATTCAGGCCACAGTCAAAATTTAAGATAAAGAAAAAAAGAGGAGGTTAGGCTAATCACCTTGAGTGTGACACGGTAATCTGAAAACTTAGATTTATTTATATAACAAGTACAGCTTTTTTTTTTTTTAATATAAAACCAAAGTGGGCACAAAAAACCAATAACTTTTAAGAAGTATTTTTGCATGTCTTAATTTGATTTCTTCTCACATAACCCTTTGGAGTAGCAGATGTGACACCCAGGACATATAACATTTGAGATCTACTAGCTAAAGCTAATTGTTGAGAGACCAGGCTTGTTCCAGAAACAGAGTTGTAGGAAAAAATGTTCTTCGTTCTAACATAGGTCTAATTCACTCTGGGGAAAGGACGCAGAGAGAAGAAAACCTCTTCCTTTGTCATTTCTTACTGTGTACGTGAGTCCCTGTGGTACAGTGATCACCTCAAGGGTCTAATTCTTCAGCCACACTCTCAAAACCATCCTGAGGTCCACAAGTGGAGGGAGAGAGGGAAGGCCCAGCACACACTTGCAGATCTGCTCGCTTTCCTCAGTGAGAAAAGGCTGATTCCTTTTATTACTTGAGCATGATGAATATTACAAATGGCGTATGCAGGGACGGATTACCCATGGGCATATTTACGCATGGGTTTATTTATGCTTACTTACTAAGGTGTAGTACACCATTTCACCTGTTTTTCACTGTATTGAGGATGGGGTGAAACCCATGTGAAATGGTACAGTACAGATTAGTAAGTAAACACAATTAAGCTCATGCATACCTTGCTTACTGGTTAATCCATCCCTGGATATATAAGGAGCCCTGGTGATGCAGTGGTTAAGAGCTTGACTGCTAACCAAAAGGTCAGCAGCTGGAATCCACCAGCTGCTCCTTGGAAACTATGGGGCAGTTCTACTTTGTCCTATAGGGTGGCTGTAAGTTAGAATGGACTCGACAGCAACAGGTTTGGTTTCTTTGGTTTGGGTGTATGAGACAGAGCTAGTAACTAAAACACAAGGCTCTTGCTAAAGTTGGAAGGGCATAGTCTCCACAGAGGCTGGGTGTTTTCCCCCAATCAATCAAACCCAAAGTAAGTCCCTGCTTGCCGCAGGTTGAACATTTCCCTGTTCAGTTAAGGCCTGGGGGTTAGCATTCCCTGGGTGCTAGTAGCCCCAGATCCTGGACCTCTGAATTTAAAAATCCTGTTTGCTGCTTTCACCCCTAAACACATTGGTGCCCGTGAAACCCTCCTGGATGTGCTTTCACATTCCCATTTCTTACCCCTCTGTGAGCAATTTGCGTTTGGATCATGGTTTGGAATGTTTCTTTGTGTTTTAGAGCTGATCCACTAGAAAGGTATTTTGAAAGGTGGAGTAGAAGTATGTGCCTTCTCTGTTAGCCACTTCACAGACATATGGTCTGCTGTGCCACCAGTTAGGAAGTGATTATTGGAGCGGCACAAACAGATTTTTTTTAACAAAGTGAAGGTGTGATTTTCTCAGGTTCTGTGAGAACACACACACGTATTTTTACTAACTCAATCTGTTTTCCAGTAGCTTGATGGCCTCAGGGCCCAGAAGGCCACCTTAGGTGTTTGGGAGTCACAAAGGTGCGCCTGGTGCCTTAAGTCTGGAAGTTTAAGCACACCTGACAGGTGGCTGAACTGCAGCAAAGCAGGCATGTTTGCCAAGGCTTCAGGAATAACGATGAAAGGGGGGCTTTGGTGGTGAACAGCTGGGTCTGGGAGACCCTGCCGGGCTCCTGTTTTGCCCCAAGTAAGTTCTGCGACCATGGAGATGGCCTCTCCTTCCTACCTGCCTGGGCCCTCACCTGTATCAGGAGGCACTGCCTTTAAAAAGCTGCCTCATTTGTTGCATATAGAACCACACAACAGGGCACATCTACTGCACAAGCCGGACGTCTTTTTTAGCTCACTATAAGGGTTTATAAGGGTCAGCAGTTTGAACCCACCAGTGGCTCCATGGGAGAAAGATGTAGCAGTCTGCCTCCCTAAAGATTTACAGCCTTCAAAACCCTATGGGGCAGGTGGACACTTGGGACTAGGTTGGCATCTCCTGCCCGGAGGGGAGATGAGAGGGTGGAGGGGGTTAGAAGCTGGTGAAATGGACACGAAAAGAGAGAGTAGAGAGAGAGAGCGGGCTGTCTCATTGGTGGGAGAGTAACTGGGAGTGTGTAGCAAGGTGTATGTGGGTTTTTGTGTGAGAGACTGACTTGATTTGTAAACTTTCACTTAAAGCACAATGAAAATTATTTAAAAAAAAAAAACCCATGGGGCAATTCTACTCTGTCTTATAGGGTTGCTATGAATGGGATTCAGCTCGACCCAGTGGGTTTTTGATTAATTGCTAGTTTAGTTCTAAGATCTCTTTGGAAAAAAATTTAAGACATTCAAGTGTTTCTAGGGTAACAATGGCAGAAAGGACACCTTCCTTTACATTCATTAGTCCCCCAAATCTCTCTAAAACAAAAGCTTCATTTGGTTTTGTTTTATGGTATAGGCCTGTACTGTCCAATGTGGTAATCACTAGCCACATGTGCTATTTAAATTCAAATTTTTATTAAATAAGATTTAAAATTCAGTTTCTAGGTTGCACTAACCACATTTCAAGTGCTCAGTGACTGTGTACCCAGTGACCACCATATTGCATAGCACATATTTTGAACATTTTCATCATCATGGAAATTCTACCAGATAGTGCCAGTATAGACCCAAAAGAGCAAAACTGTGGTGGAGGGCACAGTAGTAAACTTCTGGAAGCTGGAAAGTGAAGGATGAGTAGTGATTGCCTGAGTAGATAGGATAAAACGGAATCCTAAACCAGAATTGGGGAAAGCAGACTCACCCTTAAAATTTGCAAGGCCTGAGCAGGAATACAAATGGAAGGCCGCATATCATAACTTTAAAAAAAAAAAGTCTAGATCAAGATAATAAGCTGTTTACAAGAACATCATCTAACCACTACCTTGACAAATACACATTCTTGAAAATGTGAAAGGCCGGGTATATGCCTGTACTGCTAAGAAAAAAAGAAGCAACCAAATTTATCCAGCAAAATTCACAAAAGGCTCAGAATTTGGTGATCCTGAAAGTCAGGGTGAAAGTGGACCTATAGACAGAATTACTTGAAAGTCTGTTTAAGAAACAGTTAGGTTCTCAAATTCCCTTTCCTCTCTAGAAGAAGACTGAGGGTTTATTCTCTGGAGAGGGTAAAACAGAAGGTCTCTAGATGGGGAGATTTCAGGAACAATTGAAGGTCAGGGTACCATACAGAAATAGGCGGTAGGTGAATATTTCTATTCTGAATAGTGAGACACGGCACACTCACCCTTCCCCTCTCCTCCCCCACCCCACCCCCCCATCCCCAGCCTTCTTCTATCACTTATCTTCCAGAATATCTAGCCTGGCACCTCTAGGAAGAACATAAAAGGATCCTTCTTTGTAAACTCAAACCAACTCAAGAAGAAAGACCTAAAAATCCTGATCTTGGTAGTTCCCCAGAAACATATCTCAACCATATTTCTTCATGGTGAAGTCCACAATTCACAATCTCAAGCACACATTCAGTGCCTCCAATCAGCTTCTTATATCCCACCCTTAAATATGAGCAAATAACCAAGAGTCTCAGACATCTGAAAAGAGCCTGTGATATGAGAGATAAAGAATAAAGCAAAGAGAAAAAGGGCAACTTGGAAAAAAATGAAATTGTGCAACAATAGAGAACCCCTGAGGGAGCAGGAGAACAGTGGGATGCAGACCCCAAATTCTCATAAAAAGACCAGACTTAATGGTCTGACTAAGACTAGAAGAATCACAGTGGTCATGGTCCCCAAACCTTCTGTTGGCCCAGGACAGGAACCATTCCAGAATACAACTCATCAGACATGGATTGGACTGGACAATGGGTTGGACAGAGATGCTGATGAGGAGTGAGCTACTTGTACCAGGTGGACACTTGAGACTGTGTTGGCATCTCCTGTCTAGAGGGGAGATGGGAGGGTAGAGGGGGTTAGAAACTGGCAAAACAATCACGAAAGGAGAGACTGGAAGGAGGGAGTAGGCTGACTCATTAGGGGGAGAGTAAGTGGGAGTATGTTGTAAAGTGTATATAAGTTTATATGTGAGAGACCGACTTGATTTGTAAGCTTTCACTTAAAGCACAATAAAAATTATTTTAAAAAAATGAAATTGTGCAGAGAGAAGAAAACTTTTTTTTTAAAAAAAGGAAACTATTACTGATATCCTGAAATAGATAAGAATATATGCCTCTATTAAAAAGAACACTTTATATAAAATGAATATTTAGAGAAAAACAACAAAAAAAAGCTCTTGGAAATTTAAAACATAATATCCAGAAATGGAATGCTCATTACAAAGGTTGAAAGATGGAATAGAGAAAATAAAGCAAAAAGTGGAGGCTTAGTTCAAGAAGTTCAATATATGAAAATAGAATTTTAGAGAGAGAAAGGAAAACAGAGGAAAGAAAATCAAGATATAATCCAAGAAAATTTCTGAGAACTGAAAGATGTGAGTTTCTGGGCTGAAAGGACACATTAAATGCACAGTACAATAGATGAAAATAAGCCAGTCATCATGAAATTTAATAACATGGAACACAAAAAGAAGATCTTACAAGCCTTTAGGTAGATAACAGCAGGTCTTATACAAAGGATCAAGAATTAGAACGATTTTAATTCTCAAGAATAACCTTGGATGCTAAAATAAATGCAGCACAGTCTTCAAAAATCTAAGAAAAAATGATTTCCAAACCAGAATTCTGTATCAGTTCAAACTATCAACTAAACGTGAGGATAGAATGAAGATGGTTTCAGACACCCAAGGGGTCAAAATATTTATCTTCCACATACCTCAAGGAGCTATTGGAAGATTTGCTCCACCAAAGAAGAGAGAAATCCGTGAAAAAAAGACATGAGGTCCAATACAAGAGAGGATCAGAAATTTAGATTTCTGGTTTCTGATAGGTAAAGAGCTTAGAAGTCATCACTCACCATCTTTATAACAAGAAAAAGCTGGACAAACTGAAAATCAATGATTTTTCTTAGACTCATCAGAGAACTGATTTTGCATGGCAAACAGCCACACCAAAATCTGGAGAGAAAGGCATATCCAGAGAGTCATAGCCGAGGTCTACTTACCTGGAGCAGAAGCTGCTGGAGCCGTAATCTAGTAGAAACACTTGAACGGTAATTTTGATGAATCGTTGGAAGCTGAGTGTGAACTGAGCCCTGGTTGCACAGTGGTTAAGACCTTGGCTGCTAACCAAAAGGTCAGCAGTTCAAGTCCTCCAGTCACTCTTTGGAAACCCTATGGGGCAGTTCTACTCTGTCCTATAGAGTCACTATAAGTTGGAATTGATTCAACGACAATGGGATTTGGGATGTGGACTAGCCTAAAAGAGAGAAAATCTTAAAGGACACAGTCGTAGGGGGGCCTCCATACTACAAAAGGCTTAACCTCTAGGAATCCCATCAGGTTCTTACAGTGAAGACCTGAGAAAGACCCCTGTGTATGGCTCTGGTAGGGCATTCTTCCCACTATAGCACCCTCTAGACTTCCTGTCTCACCTGGGGATAGGGAGAGATTCAAGGAAATAGATTAGGAACACTATCCAGAGAAGGGAGTGGGCAATAAAGGGGGGAAATAGCTATACCACTGGAGAATCACTTGTGAAGTTCACAGCCCCCAAAACACAGGCCTATTAAACTACTGAGATTTAATTGCAAGATTATAGGACACTATCCCTCCTCAAAAATTTATCAACACACCAATAAGTTTCCAGATCAATGAAAGGGGGTTATAGCTGAAAGAGCTGTAAGACATAGACCTCTCTGAGAAGGAGTTCCTAGCTAAGCCCAAAGTCAAGAAGGGAGACAAAACAACGACACTAGGGGGCTTTGAAGTCTCTGGCACCTACAGGTGCAGCAAATATTAAACACAACTCAACTACCAGCCATATTAACATAAACCCTTATACTAAAGCTCTATTTCAGTTCCTATTACCTGATACAATATGCCCAGCTTTTGACAAAAAAGAACAAGCTCAGTATAACAAGAGAAAAAACACAAACACACATACACACACATTCTGAAAAGACAAAGCAATTATCAGAACCAGACTCAGATCTAATACAGTGTTGGAATTATCAAACAAGTAATTTTAAATAACTATACTAATATGGAAAAGTAGACATAATGCAAGAATGGATGACTAATGTAAGCAGAGAGATGGAAACTTTAAGAACTAAAAAAAAAATAGAAATTAAAAAAAAAAAACTAACAAAAATGAAGAATGTCTTTGATGGGCTCATCAGGAGACTGGACATGGCCAAGGAAAGAATCAGTGAGCTTGAAGATAGGTCAATAGAAACTTCCCAAACTGAAATGCAAAGAAAAGAGAAAAAAAAAAAAAAACATTGAAAAAAAAAATAACAAATATCCAAGAACTATGGAACAATTTCAAAAGGTGTAACATACATGTAATTGGAATACCAAAAAGAGAACAGAAAAAATATTTGAAGGAAGAATGGCCAAGAAAATCCCAAAATTAATGAAAGACATCAAACCACACATATCAAAGAACTTCAGAGAATACCAAGTATGCTAAATACCAACAAATCCACGCCTAGACATATATGACTGTACCTTGGCATAGTCATTGATAGAGCAAATAGGCAGAAAATCAGTAAGCATATAGATGTGTTGTAAAATCAGTGTGATTTAATTGACATTATTTATGGAGTACACCTCCAGTGACAGGAGAACACACACTCTTCTAGAAAAAAAGAGTATAAAAATCCATTGCCATTTAGTCGATTCTGACTCATAGCAATCCTATAGAACAGAGCAGAACTTCCCCCATAGGGTTTTCAAGGCTATAATCTTTACAGAAACAGACTGCCACATCTTTCTCCTGTGAAGTGGCTGGTGGGTTCGAACCAACGACCTTTCA
This sequence comes from Elephas maximus indicus, assembly GCF_024166365.1. Lineage (NCBI taxonomy): Eukaryota > Metazoa > Chordata > Mammalia > Proboscidea > Elephantidae > Elephas > Elephas maximus. Next base: position 17,929,892 of record NC_064830.1, read on the forward strand.
GTTAGAAACTGAGCAGTTAACCACTGAGCCACCAGGGTTCCTTTCTTAAAGGGTATAATTCAGCTAAAAGTTGAAAAGCAATGAAACTAATCTGCATTATTAGAAGCCAAGATAGTGGCTACCTTTGGGAAGCAGGGTAGGGGTGGTAACTGGGAGAGATGCCAGGGATGCTTCTGGAGTGTTGGTAAAGTTCTGATTCTTGATGATTGTATGTGTACTTTGTGATAATCCATCAAGATGACACTTGAGCTTTGTGCACTTTTTCTTGCGTATATATATAATTTTTCAATTAAGTTAATCTTTAAAAGGAGGGAGAAGCAAAGAGAATCCCCAGGATGTTGGTAAGTGGATTGCCTGGAGGACAGTTAGCAGGACAGAACCCCAGAGACTGTCCGGTCCATATTGGAGCAGCTCAGGAGACTCCAGTAAGTTTCTTCAGGAAGATGAAATTGACCCATTACATCTGGAGTCAGAAGGAAAGTCCCACAAAGGTGGGAGAGGCAGAGGTGGAGCCCTGTTTCCACAGACTCCACAAAAATTCAGGTGTTCCCAAAGAACTTTCTTCTCCCAGAGAGAAAAAAGGGGTTGGGGGGCTGAGAGGAGGATGATTTGATGACTTTGATCAAGACTCATGGGATTAGATGGAAAAAGGAGAAGTCCCTGGTCTATTCCTTGATGCTTTTATCAACCCATTAAATGGAGCCTGAAGAAAAGAAATATATTTTTTTCTTTAATTTGCTTCCTTTCATAAGAATGCATTATCAGTGGTAATCTGACTCAATGGTACTTGTTTTACAAGAGAAAACAATGACACTTCAAATTTTTCAAATTCCTTGAGGCTGGTGTTAATTCCAAAATTTGTTTGCGTAAAGAGCTAGCTGCAGTCATAGCCCTCTTGTTTTCTCTCAGCAATTTTCCTTCGTGACTCTTATAAATGGCTTTTTTCCGATTTCCACAGTTCCTCATTGTAATTTTTTTTCATTGTAACAGACAAGGTTCAGGAGAGCAGAGAGAGGTGAAATTACAAAACAGTCTCTTCTCACCCTTTCTTCATCCCAACATTTATTCATTCATTCATCTTCTACATTAAGGCTTATTGATGAATAAAATAACAAATAAGTGAAGAATCAGATGGTATAAAGCTACCAATGTATAAAAAAGCTGATACAGTCACCTTCTTTCTTTACTTTCCCACTGCCAGTTATTGATACCGAAGAGCCGCAAAATAGTCAAGATATAGACATCAAATGAGAAGAAGGGAAACTAGACAGGGGAACTCAACAAACTAAATAAACCATCCATGAAAAATCAGGAATAATCATTTTTCTGGTAGACTTTTTATAATTAATCTACAAACCTAAATTCTTTGGGAAAAAACCCAGTGCAAAGCCCCAACATAGCAATAAAATTCCCACTTCTTAGGTTCACATTTCAAGCATGTCTTAATACTAACTTCTTATTTCCTCCTCGTCTATGCTAATGAGGAGTGAAATAAACATTCAGTGTTCAACCTGTGGCCTTAAATGTAATCCTAGGTCCCTAGGGGGCCCCTGTTGCTGGCCTTCTCATTAGACAGACAAGAAGACGGAGGCCAAGGGAGGGTGAGCAATCTACCAAGGTCACATACAATTCAGAGGTGGAGCTGGGACTAGGACCTCAAACTTGCTACTGTTTTTACCAGCGTCACTGGTTTCCTCCAAGGAGAAGAAACCAAAGTTTCAAAATACCCCTCGACTCCTGCAGAACCATGTGGAGACCCAACTACTCCAATCAGCAATTCTTCCTGCTTTCCCAGAAGTTCTTCCAGTCTTCAAGATGCCTATGTCAAACCTTCTTCACACCCCTCAAAATGTGGAGCTGCCTCCTCATCACCTTGCTCTCAGCATTTGACTTCACTTCACTGAGAAAATAGAAGCCAGCAGTGAGAACACCATTGGCTTCCAGCCATGGACCTTCATTCTTAGCCATGCCAAGCCCATCTCTTCCCTTATTTTGTCCCTCTTTCTCCCCAAAGCCAATCCCTCAAGCTTGGCTCTTGACCCTAGCCCCTTCCAGCTCTCACAGACCTTGTTACATTGATGAGCCAGTTTATCTGTCCCGTCATGCTCTCCTTTTCTACCAACTACTTGCAGTAAACTTTAAAACATACTCAAGTCTCTCTCATCTTAGAGAAAAATAAACAAACATTCCTCTAGGGCTCTCTTCCCCTTCTGGGTCAACCTTCTTTGTAAGTCTTGTCTACACTCACTGCTTCCACTTTCCCACCTCCCACTCAGTCTGCAAGCCCTGCCACCCAGCTTCCCCCCACTGCCTCTGCTAAAGCTCTCGTCAAGTTACCAGTGACCTTTCTTAAAGCCACGAGGCTCTTCAGTTCTTTTGTTCCTTCAACTGTTTGGAGAATTCAACACTGCAAACCAGCCTCTCTGTGAACACTCTCTTCCATTCTCCCTGAAATAACTCACTCTCTGGGTTTTCTTGCCCTCGGAGCCATTGTTCCCCAGTCTTCTTTATAGTCCTTCCTCTACCTCTCTGCATATGCTGTCATTCCAGGGCTGTGTCCTGGCCCCTCTCTTCTTTCACTTCTCCCTCTCCCTGGGTACGTGTATCCTCTCAGTGGCTTCACTTACCATCCATCCATTCACCCACAGCTTCCAAACCTCCAGCCTGAGTATCACCCACTAGGTAGCCTCACCTGATTACCCACGGGGACCTCAAACTCATCATAGCTAGAGCCAAACTCACCTTCTTCCCTTACACCTCCACCAACCCTGAAGCTTCTCCTCTTCCTGTACAACCGTCCTCTGTTTAACCTTCCAGGCGAACTGCTCACCACTCCTCACTTTATCTCCAGCCATGCTCAAATGCCTTCACTTCCAGATTCTCTCCATTCGGGCCTTCACACATGCTATTCCCTTTGTTGGGAACACTCTTGCTCCCCTATCTCACCCCAACCTTTTAATGACTAAGTTCTAGCCTATTTCTCAGGTCTCAGCTTAGATGCCACTTCTTCCAGGGAACCTTCTCTGAATCCCAAGTCCCCTCCCATATGCCTCCATCTCTCACTGGACCACCCCCATCAGAGCTGAATTCATGGGTTGTTTGCAGCACGAGAACGTAAACCTGTATCTGTCTTGCTCACCACTGAATTCTCTGGTACAGGCACATATTAGTGCTCCATGAACATGTGTTGAACACTTAGTTGCATGCAGTAGGTCTTTACCTGGCTAGTTGTCCCCTGGATTATGAGCACCTGAAGGGTGGCGATCATGCCCCAGTTATGTGTCCCAGTGCTGGCACACAGGAGACCCTTGGTAAATGTTTGTTGCTTCTGCTGTCACTACTGCATCAGGAAGACAGTGCCTGCTGGACAGACCAGGACATTCTGATTTTTTCAGGGGAAGAAAAGCAGCTGGTCTGGGTGACAAGGATTTGGGTAGGCCATACTTAGTAAGGCACACAAGTCCACAAGCCCCAAGGAGATGAGTTCAGACTGGTGACCTGAGCTCCAGTTGGCAGGTGAAACATAGCTTCCTGGCTGCAAGGGGCATCTATGTGATATGACAAGATGGGCCTTTCAATTCCCTGGGACCCAACAAGGATTTGCTCAGTCTGTTGGAACTTTGACTTCCATTCCCAGGCCTTCTCTGCTCTGTCTGCTGTAGGGCCCTGGAGAATGCCCCACTGCCTCCTGGGAAATGAGGAGCAGGTGCTCTCACTAGCCACATCACTCAACTGTAGAACACCTAGCCAGTCCTAGCCCAGGGCAGCATGCTGGCCTCTAACCCAGAGCCACACCATGCTACAAACCAACTACCTGTGAAGAGACCTACGGCTCTGCTGGCAAATGCAGCCACAATGTGCAGGCATCACGGGCTGCTCTAGTGGGGACCCATTTTCAGCAAGGTTACCTGTAATTTAATCAGATGCTAACCAGCATCTGATTAGATTACAGCAAGAAGTCCCTTTCTGTAGGACCACAGCACAGAGAAAACCAAGCCAAATTCACTTAGGACTAAGCTTCCCTCTGGGAAAAGTGAAGCTGCCTCTGAGAGCCTCCTCCGAGCCGAGGCCAGATGTGTGCACCTGCCCAAGAGTGCTAATTGCTGACTGTTGTGCACACAGCCCAGCCATGATTCCCAGCCTCAGCTGCTCACATTCCCTCCCTTGTCCTCCCTCTTATTAACCCTTACAGAGATAATTAAATAATAGGGATCAGAGCCAAGATGCACCCCGGTGAAAGGTCATGTCATCTTCCTGTAGACTCAGCTCCCCTAGTTTTCTTGATGAGGAATGGCATCCCTTTGGGGAAGGACAGCAGGGTGGGCACAAGCAGAGACTGGAGAAGGGGGGCCTTAGCTGCAATCTCAGCTCAGGATCCATGAGTCCTTGGGTGAGTTATTCAACCTCCCTGAGCTTCAGCGTCCTCATCTATAAAATGGGAATAACCGTGCCAACCTCAGGTATGTAGGGGCACAGGACAGGTGGAAAACACTTATCACTTATGCATGGGAATGGTACTTTTTACCTCTTCTGTTGAGAAATTGGCCATTTTCTTTCATTGTCCCAGAACAAATAGAATTTGACTAAAATTTATCATTAATCATTTCATGTCCTTTTGACAGATATGTGTCCAATAGTTACCTATCATTTCCTTCCGTGTGGGAGGTGGTGGGAGAGACAATGACCCCCACCCCTCAAAGCCAAGCTTATGGCTCCAGATATTTCCTCATTCATTCTTCAAACAAATATTGATTGAGGACTTGCATGTGTCAGGCACTATTCCAGGTGCTTGGATACATCAGCGAACCAAAGATTTCCTGCCCTGGTAGGGGTTACATTCAGGAAGGGGACAATAGATAATACATGATATATATAATACATACATAAATTATGTAGTAGGTTAAAGGTCACATGGGCTACAGGAAAATGAAGTGAAGCAGAGAAGGGGAAACAGAGTCATGGGGAAAGCAGAGGCAGGTTGTAGACTAAATAGATTAGTCAACATAGACCTTACTGAGAGATGAGATTAGACCAGAAGCTGGAGTAAACCAAGGGGAAACCTGTGGAAAGACCATTCAGGTAGAAGGAACAACTAGAACAAAAGCTCCAAGGTCAGAGTGTGCCTGACATGTTTACAGATTCCTCCTCAAGGTCCACTCCTTGAGCCCTGGTTCTGACCCAGGCATCTATCTGTTGGCAACATGCCTGAGAGTCCAGTCTCACCAAGATGGGGGCCAGGCCTTGCCCCTGACCACCCAAGCCTCAACTCAGGTCTAGAAGCTGAGGCCTTGCCTCCATGACCAGCCCTGATTTCCACTTGCTACTTTGGGGAAAACCCCTGAAAGCTAACTACACATCTGGTGTGCTGTGATGAACTACTTAGTAGGGCCTTTCTCACCATGGTCTTGTAACTCCCATCCAGGTGATTGGGCAGGGCTGTGCATATAAAATAATTGTGGCCCACCAAGGGGACTGATCAGTTTTGCCTTAAAAGAAAGCCAATTCCAGAGCAGAGAAGAGAGCCTACCATCACCAAGGAAGGAGAGGCTGGCAGGAAAGGGCACAGTAGGCTTCCTGGCCCATGGAGCAAAAAAGCTGAGTGCTTTTGGGCAGAGACTGAGGGCCAGGGAGAAGCCTATACTTGACCCACAAATCTGGGACTTGCCAACCTCCACAACCACATGAGCCATTTCCTTTACATGGTTCGTGGGTTCTGTGAGATGTTACAGAGAATTAGGGAACCCAACGACAGAAGGGAAAGTACTGAGGGCAAAGGGAGTAGTTGATGGTAGAGATGATGGAGTGTATGATAGTTTGGAAGAGTTGGACATATGGGAGATCTTTAACCTCCGCCTCATAGGAACTAGCTTTGTGCTGATCCTTATAAAAGAAATTATTCATTTACCTGGACATTCCACCTTTGCTGTCTGCACCCTGGTTACACCATTATCAGCCCACAGGACTGGGCTTACTCATCAAACCCGCAACAGGGTCTCAACACACACACCTCCTCGGTCCCAGCACCTGTCCTACTCCAGTGGGCCCGGGTCTATGCCCCAACTTCTCCTCAGTTAACCAGGCCATGCAGCCAACCACACACTGCCAGCTCTCTCCCAGTCACAACCTCACAGCCACCAAGAATAATGATGGCTACCTGGATGACCCATAGACAGATGGGTAGGCAGGTAGATGCATGGATGAAGGAAAGATGGATGGACCAGCACACAGGCTAGATCTAGGAAAAAACAGTAACAAAACAGTTCTATCCTCCCCCAAGAAGCACTATAAAGGAAAATATTCTCTCACCCCTGGAGCCTCATTTCCAGCACCCCTGCCCCCACAAATTTAGCCCTCTAGGTTCCCAGGCCTCAAACCTAGGCTCATATCCAAAACGTCTTCACCCATGAAAACCCAAAGCTTAATATATATTCCCTAAATCCCTTAGTGCTGTATGAGGTGGGTCAGTGGTTTTCAAATATATTTTTAGCACTGGAATTGTTTCTTCAAATGAAAGTTCAGGAAGAACTCCAGTAGAAAAACAGAAAAGTGAAGCTGGTCTGATCGACGTCAAAATGAGGAACCTAGTGCACCACACACTCACCGCACCCCCAATCCATCCCTTTGCCCTATGCAGGGGACCCCAAGACTCCACAGAAAATCCTTTACAAACCACCAAAACAGAGGCACGTGTCCCCAGGAGCAGCCATAGCTGCACCCTTTCTTGGCCTATGAGCTTGCAGCTTGGAGTGGAGTTACAGGCCGAGCTGTGAGAAGGCAGCTGGAGACTGAAGTAGATGAGCTGTGTGTGCGTGTGCACGAGTGTGTGTGTGCATATGTGTGTGTGTGAGAGAGAGAGAGAGAGATTTATATATCATTTAACTCTATGGCTAAACACACAGGCCATACTCATAACCAGATCACCAAATGGCCATAAAACTAAAAGATAAATAGGATATCCCTGAATTACAGGGATTTTTCTGAGTAGGGAGTGGTGCGATAAAGTGCTATCTGAGCTACGTTTAAACTTTAAATGACCCAGGTGTAGTGGACAAACAGACAAATGACCCTGTTTCTTCCCCTAAGCAGTCCCATAAAACCGTCTCCAAGGCTGAGAGACTTGTTCTTTAATCCCCTATTGAGAAATGGTATCAGAGGTCCTCCTGGACAACACCACTCACCTCTGTGGGCCTGATATCAGGGTATACAGTGACTCATCCACACAGTGCCCTGTGACCAGTGAGACCGGCAGCCCCTTATGAAGAGAACACTGTGACCCTGGACGCAAAGCGGACTTCCTCGCACTCTCTCAGTCAGTGGCTCAGACCTCCTGGCTCTAGGGCCCTGCAGAGGCTACGTTGACCACTGATGATGGGGCAGGCACGTGAGCCCCCAGGACCCCACCGTGCACAACCACATGCTGCATCTCACATGACTCTCACAACAACCTGTGGGCGGGTTATCATCCTGATTTCACAGACTAAGAAAAAGAAACGAAGAGTTTAAGTAACTTGCCTAAATGCCAGTTGGCTACAAAGAGACAAGACCAAAATCTGAACCCAGGTCTTATTCTAAAGTCACGCTCCTTCTGCCATTCTCCCGTGCCTCAGCAGAACCCGAAGCACTAGGAAGGGCATTTCATTTGCACTGGAATCACTGCAGAAGATTCTAATTGTCATTCCATTCTAAGTGTCAGTGGAAAATACCATTATAGTCACTCCTCAAGGGTCTCCATTAAGAGAAGGAAGATTAGTTCAGATGATACAACTGCAGACAGTCCACCTGGTAACTCAGCTCCCCATCAAAGCAGCAACCACCAGGAGCAGGGGCGCAAACTCTGGAAGGAGTCCTGGAGGAGGAGTCAGACAGTAAATCCTTCTCCCTGCTCCCTCCTTTTTGATTCCTGCCTTCCAAATGACCTGGTCCAGGACTTAACTCGCTCCCTACAAGACAAGCCAGTTCCATGTTCCTGACCCCCATAAACCTCTCGCTCCAGGCTATGTGAGCCTTAGTTCCCCTGCAGAGTTGGTATCTGCAACTGCACAACCACATGAAAAACCTTTCTTTACAGAAAAGCAAGGCCTCAGGATTGAGGGGGTTGCCTGCTGTGGTCAGTGTACTCCACGCAGATCCAAAGATGGGGCTTCTGCACCCATCAGCGCTGTGAGACCCTCAGTTAGGAGGGGCTGGCTGCTCACTCAGGCAAGTCACCACTGCTCCTTCCTCTGAGCCCAATGCCCTGACCTCTGTGCTGTAGAGAAGTGGTCAGGGCAATGAGGAGCTGTGCCATGAACGGGGGAGCCCACATTGGTGGAGCAGAGGGCCATCTCACAGAGAGAGCAAACACAGAGCTTCCCAAGACAGAAAAAAAGAGAGCAGGTCTGTGATGAGAAGTGACATTTTAAAGCACTTGTACATAGCAGACACTAGGTCAGAGGCCTACCATCTTCACAAGAGCATCTGAGGCGAGGATTATCATACCCATTTTGCAGATGAGGGAACTGAGACCCGGCGAGGTTAAGGAATTTGTCCGCGTGAAAAATTTGGCAACAGATATTGGTGATAGTTGTACAACATGATTAATGTAATCAGTGTCACTGAATTGCACACGTGAAAAAATGTTGAATTGGAAAATGTGTGTGATATATATTTTTATAAATAAATATAGGAAGGAGAGAAGGAAGGAAGGATGGACAGAGGGAGGGAAGGAGAGAGGGAGGGAGGAAGAAAGGAAAGAAATCTTTGATTAAAAAAATAATAATAAAGAAATTTGCCCGCAGTTATAGAGCTAGTAAGTGTCAGACTGAGACTGGAAACCTTTGAGAAAGAAAATCACAGCACTGGCTGGAGGGTGGGGAAGGCAGAGACAAGGAGGCACCTTGGGTCTGTATTTTGTGGCACCTGTGTCTGCTTAGTATGTAGGGTCTTTGCCACCCATGGGACGACCTTACTCCTCTCCCTGGACAGAGTAGGACACAGAAACACAGAAACCTTCCTCTCATGACATGTCTGAGTTCACACAGCAAGCAAGGACCTTGTAAGTGTCAGAGGACGCCAAGACTCATCCTCAGCAGGTCTGAGTGTCCAGCTACTGCTCAGCCCCCAAATCACAGTCACCTCTTCATCCAGATAACATACACTGATGCCTTGAAATTGCCTACCATTTTCCTGTCTTAATTTTGTGAAAATGAACTCACTGAATTTTCTCCTGTGAGTCATATTGGAGACAGGAATTTCTCACAACCACACTAATCACCCATATTATATTTAAAAAAAAAAAACCCGTTGCCATCAAGTCGATTCTGACTCATAGTGACCCTATAGGACAAAGTAGAACTGCCCCATAGTTTCTAAGGATTGCCTGGTGGATTTGAAGAGCCGACCTTCTGGTTAGCAGCCGTAGCACTTAACCACTACACCACAAGGGTTTCCCCACATGATATAGCACATGCAAAACCCAGAACCAGTGTTCCAGCAACAACCGGCCAGCAGAGGGGCGGGCGGTTGGAGAGCCCAGCAGGCACAGGGTGGACAATCGGCTGCTGGCTGCGGGACAGCAGGTGCCTCTGGATCCCAGCTGGTGCTCGGCAGTTAGGAACAGGGTGGCCCATTTGAAGGAGAGCTGCCGACAGGCCACAAGAGCCAGAGTCTGTGACTACAGCAGTCCCCTCACAAATCACTCCTGAAAAAGAACCAACCAGGAGCCATCAGGCCCACTCTGACCAAGAGCAGCCCGTGTACCAAACCAGGAGCCGTCAGGCCTACTCCGACCGAGGGCAGCCAGTGTACCAACCAGGAGCCGTCAGGCCCACTCTGACCGAGCGCAGCCCGTGTACCAACCAGGAGCCGTCAGGCCCACTCTGACCGAGAGCAACCCGTGTACCAACCAGGAGCCGTCAGGCCCACTCTGACCGAGAGCAGCCCGTGTACCAACCAGGAGCCATCAGGCCCACTCTGACCGAGAGCAGCCCGTGTACCAACCAGGAGCCGTCAGGCCCACTCTGACCGAGAGCAGCCCGTGTACCAACCAGGAGCCGTCAGGCCCACTCTGACCGAGAGCAGCCCGTGTACCAACCAGGAGCCGTCAGGCCCACTCTGACCGAGAGCAGCCCGTGTGTGTCAGAGCCGACTGCGCTCCACAGGGTTGATGGCCAACTTTTTGGGAAGTCGATCGCCAGGACTTTCTTCCACGGCACCGCCAGGTAGACTTGAATCTCCAACCTTTCGGTTAGCAGCCGAGCGCGTTAACCGTTTGCACCACCGAGGGACTCCGTATCATTTCTAACACCACCCAAAGGACAATTCACTAGGGTTCTCGGGGGAGAGGGCTCTTAACACGTAGGTGGTTAGGATCAGAGGACACCAGGTCTTGGGGAAGATCCTTAATTTTTCTGCGGCTTATTTCTCCTTCTGTAAAACGTGGGCACCGGCGGTGTCAGGAGCCCTAGTGGCACAGTGGTTAAGAGCTCGGCTGCTGACCAAGAGGTCGGTGGTTCGAATCCACCAGCCACTCCTTGGTAACCCTATTGGGCAGTTCTACTCCATCCTATAGGGTCGCTATGGGGTCACTATAAGTCAGAGTCGACAGCAACGAGTTTCGGGTAGTCTCTAGGTCCTGTATAGTCCCCACGTTCCATCTCCAAACCTTTTTAACATGTGTCTGAGCCAGGGCAGCCCCCAAACCAGTCAATCACCGGTCAATTCACTAAACAAGTCATGTGGAGGAAGGTGATCAGAGGCCTAACGAAGCTCTTGCATTCTTGGATGTCTTCTGACGTCTTTACCAACAGGAGCAGCCTCTCTGAACCTGGCTTGTCCCAGCTCAGTGTTTCTTGTTTGTGAATGGTCAGGGCCGTTTGTCAAATGGGAGTTAGCAGGAACCGAGAGTCAGCCATGCACTTTGTACGTGCAAGTACGTTTTGCTTCAATAAGCAGAGCAGGGCCCAGCCTACTCAGCCACACACTGGCCTTCAGAAATGCCATCTAAGGAATGAGGAAAAATAAGAGACTTGTCAGCTGCCAGGCTGGTGCAGCAACGGCAGAGCCGTGTGGAGGACGTATTTGGCCACAGAGGTGAGCTAACACCATGAAACTGTGACCTGGGGCAGGGGAGTGACATTTGGGTAGAAGGATCACCTGCGGCATCACACCCTTCTTTTTAAGGTTCTGGGCCTGATGCTTGTTTTCATTTGATTTAGGACAAAGACATTTTCCCCAAAGTGTTTCTTAAGTAATGGTAACACAAACACCCTCACTTGAAGTCACATGAATGTTCTCTGTGCCTTTAAGACATGCCTAATTAATGAAGACGCACCTTAAAAGAGGTTAAGAAATGTTGCCTATCACCTTCAGGTTTTTTTAGGTGTGCAAACATCCAGAAATCAGCATGGTTCTAATTTCTACTTGACAAGTCTGCATAGCAAATTTAAAAATGAAAAATGTGTCAAATTCCAACTTCTCTTTCCTCCCTCTCACGCTAAATACTGATTGCCTGTGTGAGTCTCGTGGAGTCCGCTTTCTCTTCTGGGGCAGAACATTGGAAGGTGTTGGGGAAGAGAGCTGGTCCCATGCTTCACCTTCCAGACTGTGCGCTCCTTCCCAGGAAGACAATGCCCCAGCATCAGAAACAGAGTCACTTAATAAACACTGACAAGAGTGATACATGCTCTGGCCTGTAGATGACTCGCTCACTGCCCAGGACCACAGCCCTCCAACCACAAGTGGGAAGATGCAGGGGTGAGACCCAGCCGGGGGTGCAGAGAGCAGGGAAGCACTGGCCTGGGAACAGGGATAGTTCCACTACCCACTTGCTGTCTGACTTTTGGCAACCCACCCAATCCTGTCCCTAAGTTTCCTCGTCTCTGAATTGGGGATAATTATTTTTAAAAAAATTTTTTTAAGCAGCCATCTATTCCAACTCATGGTGGCCCTATGTGTGTAAGAGTAAAACTACACGCCATAGGGTTTTCAGTGGCTGATTTTTGGCAGGAGATTGCCAGGTCTTTCTTCTGAGACACCTCTGGGTGGTCTCCAACCTTCAATCTTTGGTTAGCAGCTGAGTACACCACCCAGCGACTCCAGGGATAATTATAGAAGCTATCAAGTAAAAATTCTTGTGAGGATTAAGTAAAACAATGCAGATAAAGTCAGCATACAGCTGGAACATAATAAGTACTCCATAAACTTTAGCTGAGATTATAACAAAATTCATGGTGCTCAATATATTACTATCAATTGATCAAATCAATGAAAAAAATTTAATGAGAAAGAATATTGCTGTCTATCATGAAATTCTGATTCTATTTATTTTACCTTAAAGTCACCTTATGAGAATACAAAAGCAGTGGACATGATAATTCATTGAGCTGTGCAATATAATTAGTAAATATCTCTGTATATATATTATACAGTAATTTAAATTTTACTTAAAATGTCACTGGGCTATCATTAACATGGATTAATAGTCTTTCAGGAGGGATATGCTCACCTTTAAGGATTCAAGGAAGTAGATTTTTACTTGCAAAATAATAGAATAAGTGCTAATGAACGTAGCTTATAACAGGAATACTAAAATCGGCTTCACGGACTTCTCAAGTAAAGCCTCTTAAAAATTGATTCTCCAAAAACATTTACTTTTTCGAAGTTCCTCTTTTGGTTATGCCTAAATATGATCACCTTCATCCAAAATGAGTTAGTCGCCATTCTAGAACCCGGGGGATACCCTGGGGGTTCACAGGAAACGGCCTGGAACAAGGTCCCCAAGAAAACAGTTAAAATGCTCAAGCAGATGTAAATGAGAAGATTGGGGAAAGCCTTTAAAATGAAGACTCTTTAGCTTGCAAAAAAAAAGTTAAAGATTTTCTTCCAAGGCTGCTTCTGCCTTTCCGTTGCCACCCGCTCTGTGGTTGTTCCAGCCTTATCTCTCCTCAGGATCCCTAATCCTGTAATATCCCTGCAATTGTTTCCTCTCATGTTTCCCTGTCTCCAATAAATATTAACTCATTTTCCTCATGTTTTCCAAACTCTCTCACACACAATATGCCCTTCACAAGACCATCAGGGCCCTATCTAAAACCCAGCTGAATTCGTCAAGATAGGCTAGGCTGTGCCGTGATAACAAATTAACCCAAGCCTCTCAGAGGTTTAACAAACCAACATTAGTTCTTACACCATGTGTTCACTGCAGGTTGGGGAGAGCTGCACTGACAGAATCTTGTGAATCTGTGGCTTCCGGGTCTTCTGGGGTAAGTAAGAAAAGAGTATGAAGAACATACACTGCTGCTGCTCACAGCCTATTGGCCAGAACTCACCCCACAGCCTCACCCAAGCAGCTGGGAAGACCCCTTAAGCCAGAAAGGAGAGAGAATGGGGCTGAGAAGCATCAGAACTCTTGGTCACACAAACTCCAATCGTGCCTGGCACAACTGCTTCAAAACTTTTCACAGTCTGTCCCAAAACCACCTGCTGAGCCCTTCCCTCATGCCATCATACCACCCTCTGCTGAGACCTGGCCCCACTTCCTGCTTGCTCCCAGCCTTCCTTCCGTGGTGCTCTTCTCTTGTCCTAAATACTCTTCTCCCCGCAGGTTCCTGTTGAGAGCCCTCTCCCCTTCTTAAAGGCCAGCTCTCATGCAGCCTCCCCAAAGGCCTTCCCCCACTTCCCAGTCAAAACCAGTTTCCCTTTCAGGAGCTCTACAACGCGCTGCGATTGCATCCCTGACACCATCTTGTTTTAGAGTGATCTGTGCACATGCCTGTTCCCTACTGAAGAGAAATCTTCTTGGGGCCAGGGACAGGATCTCACATCTCCCTCCTCCAGCGAGTTCTTTGCCTACCATGGGACAGACCCATTTGTTTAACTGAACTGAACAGCCTTCCAGAGCCCAGAGGACAGCCGTCTGCTGTGTCTGTTTCCCTAGCCTATACGGAAATGCTCTAATTGGGGTGGGGGGCGGGGTGTTACGGGTTATCTAGAAGAGAGGTGTCAAGGACATTTCTTTTTGGAGTGCAACATTGGTAAGTTGTTCCCATGCTGGTAGATCAGGCTGGAAGGCTTCAGGATCTGCCACCTCACAAATTCCTCACTCCTTGTGGTCCGGTTTTCACCCTTGGACATATGAATGTGGAGAATTAGTTCCTGACACATGTCACAAGAAAAGATGTCACCCAGTATATTCGTTTCTTACTGCTACTGTAAAAAAATTACCACTAACTTGGTGGCTTCAAACAACACAAATGTATCATCTAACAGTTCTGGAGGCCAGAAGTCTGAAATGGGTCTCACTGGGCTAAATTCACGGTGTTGGCAGGGCTGTATTTTTTCTGGAGATGCTAGAGGACAATGTGTTTCCTCAGCTTTTCCAGTTTCTAGAATCACTTGCACTCCTTGGCTTATGGCCCCTTCTGTCTTCAAAGCCAGCAATGGCCAATCAAGTCTTTCTGACACTGCATCACTCTAACACTGACTCTTCTGCCTCCCTCTTCTACCTTTAATGACTCCTGTGATTACACTGGGTCAACCCAGGTACCCCAGGATAATCTCCCTGGTTTAAGGTCAGCTGATTGGCAACCTTAATTCCACCTGCAACCCTAACTCCCCTTTTCCATGTGTATTAGTTCCCTGTTGTTGTTGATAGGTGCTATAGAAGAATCAGTTCCGACTCATAGCGACCCCGTGTACCAACAGAATGAAATGTTGCCCAGTCCTGTGTCATCCTCACAATAATAGGTTTGTTTGAGCCCATTGTTGCACCCACTATGTCAGTCCATCTTATTCACTCACCCTCTACTTTACCAAGCATGACGTCCTTCTCCAGGGATTTATCCTTCCTGAGAACGTGTCCAAGGTAAGAGAGACAAAGTCTCACCATCCTTTCATCTAAGGAGAATTCTGACTGTTCTTCTTCCAAGACAGATTTGTTTGTTCTTCTGGCAGTTTTGTTTGTTCTTCTGGCAGTTCATAGCATAGTCAATATTCTTCACCAACACCATAATTCAAATGTATCAATTCTTCTCTAGTCTTCCTTTCCCATTGTCCAGCTTTTGCATGCATATGAGGTGGCTGAAAATACCTTGTCTTGGATCAGGTGTACCTTAGTCCTCAAGGTGACATTTTTGTTTTTTAACACCTTAAAGAGGTCTTTTGCAGCAGATTGGCCCAGTGAAACACATTGTTTGATTTCTTGGCTGCTGCTTCTGTGGGCATTGATTGTGGATCCAAGTAAAATGAAATCCTTGACACCTTCAATCTTTTCTGCGTTTATCATGATGTTGCTTATTGGTCCAGTTGTGAGGATTTTTGTTTTATTTATGTTGACGTGTAATCCACACTGAAGGCTGTGGTCTTTGATCTTCATCAGTAAGTGCTTCAAGTCCTTTTCACTTTCAGCAAGCAAGGTTGTGTCGTCTGCATATCGCAGGTTATTAATGAGTCTTCCTTCAGTCCTGATGCTGCATTCTTCTTCATACAGTTCACCTTCTCGAATTATTTGCTCAGCATGCAGATTGAATAAGTATGGTGAAAGGATACAACCCTGGCACACACCTTTTCTGATTTTAAACCACACAGTGTCCTCTTGTTCTGTTTGAATGACTGCCTCTTGGTCTATGTATAGGTTCCACATGAACATAACTAAATGTTCTGGAATTCCCATTCTTCAAAATGTTATTCATAATTTGTGATAATCTGCATAGACGAACGCCTTTGCATAGTCAATAAAACACAGGTAAACATCTTTCTGGTATTCTCTGCTTTCAGCCGAGATCCATCTGATGTCATATTAGTTCCCTAAGGCTGCCATAACAAATTACCACAAACTATAGACTTAAAACAACATAAACTCATTCTCTTACAGTTTCAGATGCTAGAAGTCTAAATTTAGGGTGTCAGCAGGGACATGCCCTCGTCAAAGGCTCTAGGGTAAGATCCTTACTTGTCTGTCTTAGCTTCTGGTAACCCTAGGCAGTCCTTGGCTTGTGGCCACATCACTGCAATCTGTGCCTCTGTCTTTACATGGCCTTCTTCCCTCTAGGTCTGTCTCTGTGTCTCCTCTTTTCTTAATAAGGACTAGTCACATCGGATTAGGGCTAATCTTACTCCAGTGTGACCACATGTTAACTAAGTACATCTGCAAAAATACTATTTCCAAATTAGGTCACATTCACAGGTGGAGCCCTGGTGGCACAGTGGTTAGGAGCTATGGCTGCTAGCTAAAAGGTCGGCAGTTCGAATCCACCAGCCGCTTTTGGGAAACCTTATGGGGCATTTCTACTCCATCCTATAGGGTCACTATGAGTTGGAATCAACTTGACGGCAATGCATTTGGTTTTTTCTTTCTTTTTTTTTTTTTTTTGGTTTTAGGGGTTAGGACTTGAACATATCTTTCATTTTGGAAAGGAGGACACAAGTAAACCCATAATATTATATAACACAACACATTCCCAGGTTCTGGGGATTAAGATATACACATCTTTGAGGGGTCATTATTCTGCCTACTATTTTTTTTTTTTTATAGTCAAAGGAAGGTGGCTTTCTCCAGGACGTTCTGTGAATAAGAAGATACCCACAGATCCAGGCTGGAGTCTGGGAAGAGCTAGGCAACCTCTGGGAACTCATCCATGTGTCATATTTGTCTTCAGTCAGCAATACCCACTGGGTACCCGGTGGGCTCTGAGTGCTGAGGGAAAGGCCTTCCCCAGGGACTGAGAGTCACAGAAGGTCCCGTTTTGAATAGGCAGAATGAAAGGGTGTGTCGTTCTTCTATGGGAAGCTTTCATCAAGGAGGTGGCATTTTTGCTGCTGGGTGAGTCATGGAGGGGAGATAGCTCAAAGGGCTGGGCTTAGGAAAGGCACTCCCAGCATCTGGGCCACAGCCCCTGAGGAGGGAGGCAAGGCCCAGAGGCTCTGAACAGCTCTGGCCAAGGGAATCAGCAGGCAGGATCTGGGAGTGGAAGGAGCTGAGGCAGCAAGGACATCTAAGGATCCCAATGAAGGGCTTCAAAGCAAGGCTGAGACTCTGAAGTGCTGAGCCCTGAGGAGCCCAGACGGCCAAGACACAAGTGCCTTTGTCAAAGAAGTGGTGGGGAAGGCTCTGTGGCAGACCCCACGGAGAAGGGACAGCTGGGCAGGATGTCTAGGGAGTGAAAAGAAGAACTTGCCCTGCCAACCGGGACACCAGAGACCTGGACCATGGCAACTGCCCTCTGTGGGATGTGTGGGAAAGCACTGGCTCAGGTGGGCCGTGGTGCCCCACAATGATGAGTAGAGGAAGCTCAGGGGACACTGAAAGTCAGTGATGCTCAGTGGCCTGCAGGAGCGACTTCCTGTCCCAGAGCCCAGCTTATTTGAACACAAAGACATTCTTTACCACTTCAAATCTCCAGAAATCAAAGAATTGTACATCCTAGAGCTGAACACCATCCCAAAAAGTCATCTGGTCCACCCCTGCCTGCCAGAGGAAGGCACCATTAACCCATGTTACAGAAGCAGCCAGGGTCACCGAGTTCTGCATAGTCACATGAGACATGGCAGAATCTAGGTCTATTCCCTGTCCCAAGCCTGCCGCCCTTCCCCTGGCTCACTGTTAGGCTTTCTCTGCTGCAACTTCAGGATCCCTCCCTGGGAGGCCACCTGGGCCAGCCAGTGGGAAGGGGGGCGCTGGAGAGATTTGGGAGCCAACAGGACTGCCCTTTGACTCCTGGCTCCATCACTCTTTCCAGCTGCAGAACCTCCGCCAATTACTTAACCTCTCTACACCTCGGCTTCCTCATTGGTAAAAAGGGGCAAATAATCCCAACCTCAACCAGGAGTCAAGGATTTCCCTCAGCACTGGTCAAATGCTAGTCCCCTTTCCTTCACCTTTCTCCCTCCTCCTCACCACATCCAAGTCAAGCCAAATTGATTTTCCTAACCAGCCTCACTAATTTCCTGTCCTCGCAATTTCCAAAATTAAAACGCCTTGTTGTTCAGCACCCGTGGTCCTGAGCTTCCTGTGGGCTTCCCGTTTGGGCCACATACCGATGGGCGGATGAGGAATGTCGGCAGCCCCAGGACCTGCATCAGCCCCGGCCCCATTGTAGTGGTGCAAATGGTTTAATTATTAACACTTTCTCCAATGCAGTCCACCTCCCACGCACATTCATGAGATACTAACCCCTTCATCTTATTTAGCATGACTTGGCCACTCACATTACAAGAGCACCAACATACTTGGGTTTTAAGTCACCTGCCAACATGATATTTAATTCCTTTCGAGGGTTATTTATCATCGAGAATCTCATGTGCTTTACATGTCAACAACTCAGTGGCCAGTTTAACATCCCTCAGCCTCCGGTGGGCTTTTCTTTATCTCTCAGCTGTCTCTTGGTGCCTACTTTCTCTAGGACGCATGTCCCCACCTTAAAGTCACCATTTCTTCTCAGGCACTTTTATCATTTCCTGCACAATAGCCTTCAGTCCACAACTTCTGATCATTCCCATATCACTTCCCTTCCCCTCTCTCCTTCACTCTTAAACACTCCTGCTTCCTAAGGAAATTCTGGATTTCCTTCCTCCATTGGTTTAGATGGGAGAAGGCCATGTCCTTCACCCTCATCTACCCCTGATGAAGCGGAAATATTTTAAACATTCTTATGATGCTCTTATACTTTCCTCGGCTCTTATACTTTCTAAGCTCCCCCACTGTTTATGGCACCAAATTTCAACTCCTCTTTCTGGTTTTCAAGTCCTTCCAGAATCTGGCTTAATCCTGCATGTCCAAACACTCCCCAGTTCAGACCATCTAGTCTTTACTGCCCAACAGCAAATGGCCTCCTCGCTTCTCCCTCTGACTCTGCACAGGCTGTTCCCTCTGTCTGAACGCCCTCTCTTCTTGTCTCCACCTCACTGAGACCCCATTCTTCTTTTCTTCAAGGCCCACTTACTTCCATTTCCTCCATGGAGGCTTCCCTGACTGTGTTAGCCATCCTTGATTTCCTTTTGTAGCATTTGTATCCTGTGTATAAGGTCTACTCTCCAACTAGCTTATGCATCATCATCCTTCTTCAGTCTCCCCTCCCAGAACCTAGCGCAGAGTCGTGGAAGCACATGGTGGAAGCATGGCATATACTTGGCGACCAATGAACTGTCAACAGTGTTTTGGGATGTAAAAGCTCTCATATCTGGGAATGGAGAGAGTACCAGTTTAGGGCTTAATAGATCTTGGCTCAACCCACAGCCCTGCCACCTACCAGACAGGTTACCTAGGGCAACTCATTTAACCTTTATGAGACTCAGTTTCCTTTTCCAAATGAGCTAACAATAGGGACCAACAGGCTTGAGAGAATTAAATGAGATACCTATGAGAGTGCATTCTAAAGTCTGGAACATTTCATAAGTGTAAAGGGTTAATTAAAGCAGGTAGGCATATCCAAGCAATGTGCAAAGTAGTTGTTAACTGTTCGTCAAAGTGGCCCTCAATTCATAGCAAACCCACCCACGACAGAACAAAACACCGCCTGGTACTGCTTTATTCCCATGATCAGATACAGACTGAACAGTTTCAATCTATAGGGTTTTCATTAGTTGGTTTTCAGAAATATATTGCCAGGCCTTTCTTTCTAGTCTATCTTAGTCTGGAAGCTCTGCCGAAGCCTGTTCAACATCATAGCGATAGGCAAGCCTCCACTGACAGGTGGGTGGTGACTGTGCACGAGGTACATTGCCAGGAATTGCCTCCGAGTCTCTCCCACAATTCCAGAACACTTAACTGTGCTCATGAGGAATCTGTACATAGACCAAGAGGCAGTCTTTCGAACAGAATAAGGGGATGCTGAATGATTTAAAATCAGGAAAGGTGTGCATCAGGGTTGTATCCTTTCATCATATTCATTCAATCTGTATGCTGAGCAAATAATCTGAGAAGCTGGAACATATGAAGAAGAATGTGGCATCAGGATTGGAGGAAGACTCATTAACAACCTACAATATGCAGAAGGCACAACCTTGCTTGCTGACAAGTGAAGAGGACTTGAAGCACTTACTGATGAATATCAAAGACCACAGTCTTCAGTATGGATTACTTCTCAACACAAACAACACAAAATTCTCAGAACTAGACCAATAAGCAACATCATGATAAACTGAGAAAAGATTGAAGTTGTCAAGGATTTCATTTTACTTGGATCCACAATGAACACCCGTGAAAGCAGCAGTCAAGAAATCAAATGATGTATTACATTCGGCAAATCTGCTGCAAAAGACCTCTTCAAAGTTTTGAAAAACAAAGATATCACTTTGAGGACTAAGGTTCACCTGACTCAAGCACAGTATTTTCAATCACCTCATATGCATAAGAAAGATGGACAATGAACAAGGAAGACCAAAGAAGAATTGATGCCTTTGAATTATGATATTGGTGAAGAGTATTAACTACAATGTGGACTGCAAGAAAAACAAACAAATTTGTCTTGGAAGAAGTACAGCTAGAATGCTCCTTAGAAACAAGGATGGCAAGACTTCACCTCATGTAGTTTGGACATGTTATCAAGAGGGACCAGTCCCTGGAGAAGGACACCATGCTTGGTAAAGTAGAGGGTGAGCGAAAGAAAGACCCTCAACAAGATGAACTGATGCAGTGGCTGCAACAATGGGCTCAAGAATAACAACTGTAGGGATAGTGCAGGACCGGGCAAGTGTTTTGTTCTGTTGTACATACTGTCACTATGAGTCAGAACCAACTCGATGGCACCTAACAACAATAACTTACACACGGAAGGTGAGAATTCTACCACTGAACCACCGCTGCCCCATTCAAAGTAGATTGTTATCAATTTTACTTTTATAAGGTGGCGTCTTCACCATCTCTTACCTCCGGTGAAACTTTGTTCCTTCGTCCTGTCATTTCTGATTTCGTTTTGTAAAACAAAAGCTATCTCATTAAGTAAGATGGGTAAAGCACACCCCACGATCCCAGTAGGCATTTGGTATTGAGTTCCTGCTTTTTTTTCTGCTGTTGTTGTTAACCAACAACAACAAAAAAAAAACCCATTGCCATTGAGTCAACTCCAACTCACAGCGACCCTATAGGACAGAGTATAGCTGCCCCATAGGGTTTCCAAAGAGCAGCTGGTAGATTCAGACTGCCGACCTTTTGGTTAGCAGCCAAATGCTTAACCACTGCACCACCAGGGCTCCTCATTAGGTGCCTCTTAATTCTTTAAAAAGGTCGCTTGGCAGCCCCTTGGCAGAGGTGCACGCAGTACTACTGTGAAGCTCAGCACAGAGGAACCAGGCTTGGGGCTTAGACACACTGGTTTGAATACAGGCTTCACTATTTACTAGTGATATGACCTTGAACAAGTTACTTCATCTCCCTGGGCCTAGGTTTTCTTAACAGCCCCCCTTTGTAGGGAGGTTCTGAAGATGTAATGAAATAAAGTAGGTAGGACCTGAGGTGCACTTCCTCATACAGATTTCTTGACTTTTTCTGTCAAAACCCACAAAACACTCTTGTGCATATAATTTTGGGTCCACCAGCTAGCTGACTCTTCTCCCTCCCCCTTTCTCTCCCTCTTCTGAGAACATATCAGGAATGAGAATAATGCTATTATTGCCAAAATCTGGAATCTGCTTCAACTGATATATTTTTCTTAATTAAGTTAATCACTGGCACGCTTTGCCAGTTTATAATGAACACGAATTCTCTTAAACCCTATCAATTGTTCTTAGACAATTACCCATTAAAAAACCTAACCCATTGCAGCCCAAGTAGTTCCCGACTCATAGTGACCCTAGAGGTCCGAGTAGAATTATCCCATAGGGTTTCCAAGGAGTAGCGGTTGGATCTGAACTGCTGACCTTTTGGTTAGCAGCCAAGCTCTCAACCACTGCACCACCAAGGCCCCTATCAGTTTAGAGCACAAAAATTACATAATAACAAACATTTGTCGGCAGTAGAGCTAGGAAAGTTGAAAACTTGGGTGCCGGGCTGAATGCCCACAGCACCATCCACTAGCTACAGGACCTTGGGCAGGTAATTTAAGCTCTCCAAGCCTCAGTTTCTCATTTATAAAATAATAGCACCTACCTCCCTGGGTTGTGAGGATTAAATGACATGTAAATAACCTGCAACACACTTAGGAATGTGCGAGGTAGTCGGTAAGTGCTCGATATCTGTGAACTGTGATGATTTTGCAAAGCCTCCTTGTGGGCAGTAGACCCCTTAACATGACTCCAGAAGTCAAGGCCAGAGAATACCGTCTTCAGTACTTGAAGATTTTGCTAAATTCAACAAGAGGGTATTTGTTGAGTGTTATCAGGCCTCTAAGGCTCCATAAAGCCACTTCAGTTAAATGCTCTCCACTTAAGAGGCTAGGGATCAGGGGTGCGGCTCTTTGAGGATTAATTACTCAGAAGACCCTGAGGAGAGCACAGAGCTAACACCAGAGTTAAACAGAGCAAATCTTGCCCCACCCGGTCGGCCCTCACCTCTCCCAGCAGGCCCTGGCTGACAGGGGTGAGAGGGCTCTAATATTACCCACAGATCCAGAGGGCCTCTCTGTGTTTTGATTAACCTAGAATTTCTAGTCAGGCCATTGATACCAAACATAATTTAACCTAAGTGAAATGAAATTAATTTTGTTTCAAAAATGCCACAGGAGGCTTTGAGACTTTGAAGAATCCCGGGCAGTTGAGAATTCTGTGCTCAGGAATTCAAACTGTTCCTCCCTCAGCTTTCCACACACACTCCCACTTTGACAGACTCCCACCTCACCCTCCAGGGTCTCTCCATGCCCAAAAACTTGCTTCGAACTGTCTCCCTGCCCTGCCCCCCGCATCTCTCCAGCCAGGATCTGTTTCTTAAAGCATGAGACAGACAAGCCCAAAAACCCACTGCCATCGGTTCCGACTCATAGCAACCCTATAGAACAGAGTAGAACTGTCCCATAGAGTTTCCAAGGAGCGCCTGGCGGATTTAAACTGACGACCTCTTTGTTAGCAGCCGTAGCACTTAACCACTACGCCACCAGGGTTTCCATGAGACAGACAAGGCTGTTATAAAATCTTTCTTCCCTCCCACTGCCTTTTCCTCTCTCGGATTCCTAAAATTCTCCGTCCCTGTGATCCATGATTGGCTGGTCTTTATTACTTCTGTTTACGTTTTACCAAATTGGAGATTTTTAGAAGAATTTATAAGAATGAAACACTGAAAGAAAATAGGAGCTAATATCTTAATTAGATTTTAACATTTGGCCAATGAGAAATAGTACTGAAGCGCTAGACATATTTTCCCAGAAATGCTGCCTTGTAATTATTTACCATTTTTCTTTCATTATCATTTATTCAACATCATTCATGTTATAATTTTTCATGTTTGTTCCAAGTCCACTTTAATAGTAGTATATAATTTTCTCCAAGTGGGCAGGGTTTGGGTTGGTTTGGTTTGGTTTGGTTTGTCAGGGAGTTTTTCTTGGCTACTGTTGCCGCTGTTTTTCTCATGACGTAGACGAAGGAAAGGAGAGGACAAAATAAAAGAGAATTTCTTAACGTGAGTGGCTCTAGGGCAGTGTTAGAGAAATGTTTTCATAGAGCGGAACCTGACACCTCATGTACAAGATGAAGCAAGTTCTCCCAGAAGGGGAAACAATTTAGTAGCTTTCCTACATCATGGTTCCCTCATCTGTGAATTGGGAATATTATGGCTCATCTCTCCCCTGGAGAGTTCCTAACAGTTAAAAACACTCTTCAAAGACTTGCTATCCTAACACAAAAGCCCAAATGCACAAAAAGGCCTTTCATCTCAGAAGTCTAAGCGGTCCCTATGAGTGAGATCCTCGATAGCTTGGTAACCCTAGCGGTAAGGGGACATTTTATAGACACCAAGACAAGACAGTTCTGGAAACTGACCATTGAATGAGTAATAGCAGAAGATGGCCAGGATTTTATATACACACACACATCTCTTCCTATCAGCAAATAAATACAATTTTAGTATAATCGTCCCTCAGTATCTGAGGCATTGGTTCCAGGAACCCTCGAGGATACCCAAATCCACGGATACTCAAGTCCCTTATATAAAACTGTGTAGTATTTGAATATAGGAAACACTGGTGGCATAGTGGTTAAGTGCTACAGCTGCTAACCAAAAGGTCAGCAGTTCAAAACCAATCGGGTGCTCCTTGGAAACTCTAGGGGGCAGTTCTACTCTGTCCTATAGGGTCACTATTAGTGGGAATGAGACTCGATGGCAATGGGTTTGGTTTTTGATTTGCATATAACCTACGCACATATGCATATCCTCCCGTATACTTTAAATCTTCTCCAGATTACTTATATACCTAAATACAATGTAAGTGATACGTAAATAGTCGTTAATGCTTACCCTTACCACTTAATGCTTTCTCAGCCTTTACAAGCACTTTATCACGAACCAGAGAGACCGTTTTTGCCGTTGTAAGGGCCGCACTAACACTTCCACGAATTTCAGCTTCTTTCTGCTTTATTGTGTGAATGTTCGATTCGTTCTTATCGACCTCAAGGCCCACTTCAGCAAACGACATGCCACTTTTCAAAAGTTCTAAGATTTTTATTTTCTCGTCAAGAGACAGCACTTTACGCTCCCTCTTACTTAGCCTTTGAGGACTTGCTTTCACCACTTAATTTCTTTCAGGGGCCATTTTTTCACAGAAACAAAGGGTTCACACAAAGCAAGTATGGAACGATGGAGGCGTGAGACAGACAACACTCAACGACGAGTGCTGGAGAGACACTTAGGATCTGTGAGGTGGTGGAGGCTACAACGTTCATTCTCCTGAATTCAGTGTGGGGCTCAGCGGACAGCAAGTTCAAGTTCTGCTTTTTGGAACTTTCTTTTTCTTTTTTTCCCAAATATTTTTCTATCCACAGTTGTTTGAATACGCCGATGCAGAACCCTCGCGTACAGAGGGCAGACCGTAATGTCACTTTAAATTACAGCGGTGAATTTTGTGTTCCAATAGTCCTGAATGTAAAACAAAAAAACTGTCAGGATACAGTCTCAAGGTCTATTCCCAACACAAAATTCATCCTTACTTCTTGGTTTCTTCACTGAGTTGGCTTTCTCCAAGCCCATTCCCATGGAGCCCTGGTAGCAAAAACGGTTAGGGGCTCAGGTGTTACCTGAAAGGTTGGTGGCTCAAACTCACCCAGGGGCTCCGTGGGAGAAAGGCCTGGCTATCTGCTTCCCCAAAGGTTATAGCCAAGGAAACCCTATGCCGCAGTTCTACTTTGTCACAGGACTCCATGGCACTTAACAACAACAAAAGCCCACCCCCACATCCTGGACCCCTCTCTGAACCCCCCCAAAGCCATTAAATTTCTCAAAAATATTAGCTTTCACCAGACTTGAGCAAAGATCTAGGTAACTTTGCCCCTCGCTGTCCTTTTCCCTCCCTCAAGCAGTTCCTTTGATCACTTGTGATTTAGCAAAACCACACATCCTTGCGCGACCCCCTAAAAGAGATCACCCAGGGAAATCGGCACGTCAGGACCCTTCAGGGACTCCAACGGTCGCTTTTTAAAAATCTCCAGAAAACAGAGGAGCGGTAATTTAATACTCGGCCTCTGATAAGCGCTCCCTCACTGTCTTTTGCCCAAATACAATGGTCCTCATTAGCTTTCACGAGGGGCTTTGAACTCAACACAAAGCACTTCCCTCTGCTAACTACCGCGTGGAGCCGGCGCTGGAGGCCAGGCCGGTCCTGTCAGCGTTTCCTTTGTTGACTATTTTTAAGGTGTTTGTAATGGAACCTTTTTGTCTGCTCCAAGCTCACCCCCAGTAAGTGGAATCTCAGTCTAGGAGAATATTCTGCTGCTTTCCAAACACCAACAGACTTTTTCTTTTTAAAAAGCCTGAGGGTAAACTAAGCTAGTTACTTTTGAGCAGGACCCATTTTTAGCACTTTTTTTTGGGGGGGGGGATAGGTAAACTGGGGCAGGTGCTAATGGCTGTGTGCATTGATAGGGGATCAGAAAGACTGATGATAACAGGGCCGGGAAAGGAGGGTTGCCAACAGCATTTCTCCCTGTGACCCCATCCCACCTGCAAACTGTGTTCTAAAAATTACTGGACAATTACTTTGTCACCCAGAAGCAATGTTTTAACTGTCCTCTGGGTCCCAGGCTAACCCACAAAACCTGATTTGGTGCCTAAAGTTGCTGGCCTCCCACACTAACAAATAACACCCTGCCTGCAGAGTCCCAGAACAAGGGTTGGTTCCAGTAGGAAGGGTAGCCAGAGAAGGAGTTCCCCCCTTCCCTGCAGAGAAGGTTGTTGTTGTTCGCTGCCCTCTAGTCAGCCCAACTCATGTTGACCCCATGTACAATGGAAGGAAACACTGCCCAGTCCTGTGCTGTCCCCATGATTGCTGGCAGAGTGGATCATTTCACTGCCCGGTTTTCAGAAACATTGCCAGGCCTTTCTTCCTAGTCTGTTTTGGTCTGGAAGCTCTGCTGAAACCTGTTCAGCATCATAGCAACAGGCAATCCACCACTGACAGATGGGGGGTAATTACACACGAGGGGAGAGTTCCACCACCGAGCCACCGATGCCCCAAGACAGGGTCAGTACTGGGGAAAATTCAAAGTGGTGACATTTGTCTTCAGTTGATGTCCTTCCTCTCCATCTCCCTTGGTGCCCAATCTGGAAGCCCATTCTACAGCTCCCTATCCTTAGTAGATGGGATCAGATAGGCCTGTCCACCCGCTCCATCCTGAGAGTCCTCCATTCTCAATCCATATTAATCTCTGCTCCCTGTCCCCAAGTCCAGGGCCCTGTGTGATCGGTACAGGTTATTAATCAAGTGCCCTAGCTGAACAGTTAGAGGGAGAAAGGTAGGGCTTCGAACCGATTAACAAGATCCCCAGATGATTCTTATGTATAGGGTAAGTACAGGATATACGTAGGAATCACCTGGGGATCTTATTAAAATGTAGGTTCTGATTCAGTGTATCTGGGGTGGAAATGCAAATTCTCAGCAAGGGCTCGAACTAGAACAAGCTGATTCAAAGCCCTGGAGAAAAGCAGCAGGGTGCAGAGCCAATGGCCCAGGTTTGGGGCCTGGGTCTGCTGTCACATGACTGTAAGACAGCAGACAAATCACTTCCCCTCTGGACATTTCCCCATTTATCAAATGAAGCCCCTGGTAGGTCCTAGACCCCCTTATAAGGTCTCCTGTGCAGGTGTATGCTTTTTTAAAAAGAAGATATTTGTTAAGTCAAATGAATACCTACCTGATGGACTTTCAGACAGTGTTGTAAGTTATGATAATAACATATGGAGAGCTCAGAAGAAGCTACTTTAAGGCCAGTTGCCGCAGCCAGGGAACCAAGCAAGCCCCACAGTCCCGATTTACACAGTGTTCTTCCTTCCTCCATCTCCAACTTCTTCCTGATGGCTCTTAGGTCGATGACGTGTTTGTGAAGCCAGGGACCTCCTGTGATCTGGGAACACTTTGTCTTAGTTATCTGGTGCTGCTGTAAAAGAAATACTACAAGTGGGTGGCTTTAACAAACAAATTTATTTTCTCACAGTTAGAAGGCTAGAAGTCTGAATTTAGGGCACCAGCTCTAGGGGAAGGTTTTCTCTCTCCATCGGCTCTGGAGGAAGGTCCTTGTCTCTTTTCAGCTTCTGTTCCTTGGTTCCTTGTCCATCTTCATGGGACCTAGCATCCATCTTCCCCCATCTCTGCTTGCTTCTCTGTGCTTCATCTGCTCCTTTTGTATCTTGGAGGTGATTGGCTTTACGACAAACACTACACTGATACGGCCTCGTTAACATAATGAAGAAAACCCTATTCCCAAATGGTATTACATCCACAAGAATAGGGGTTAGGATTTACAATACATATTTGGTGGGGCGGGGGACACAATTCAATATATCAAAAAAAAAAAAATCCCATTTCTGCACACAGCTGAAGTAACAGGTCTCTCTGTGGCACATCTGTGATGGTATCGACTAATATGATCAATACCGACTGTCGTGGGTAAGAATTCTTAACTACAACACAGTTTGCTACTATCTACCAGTGCACTTGAACCTCGCCCCCGTTGTTGATTATCTCTACTCTCTCTTGTAACGTGAATAAACTCCGTGTAAAGGACTTCTCTCTCTTTTTTTCAAAGTGATCACAATACTTCTGCTGTACCTCTAAGATAGACCAGAAAGACATGCTTATCATATTCCCAGTGTCTTCTCTAGAGCTCTCCCGTACTTTAAGCCAATCCAGGTTGGGGAGGAAGGTGTGGTCTACTATACAATCAGATTCTTTATAACAGATGTGCTCCAGGTTCACACTGAATAGAAAATTGTATACAATGGGTGCTCCGTACATATTTCATAAGGGAATGCTTACAACCTAATATAAGGCAACTTTTCAATAACTCGTAAGTGCATAAAGCAAAGGTATCAGAGCATAATTTAAGGAGTAGCATGGCTCCATCTGCAAATCTTGCCAGAAATTAAAACCGGCAGCCAAATTCCTAAGCATATACAGACCTTATTGCTCTGTTCCATCGGGTCGATTTTCGACTCATAGCAACCCCATGTGACAGAGCAGAACTGCCCCATAGGGTTTTCTAGGCTGTAATCTTTACAGGCGCAGGAGAAAGATGGGTCAGTTGGCTTCCATAAAGATTTACAGCCTTGGAATCTCTGTGGGGCAGTTCTACTTTGTCCTAAAGGGTTGCTATGAGTTGGCATCAACCCAGAGGCAAAGGGTGGGGGTATTCTTTACATAGCAGATCACCAGGACTTTTCTCCCTTGGAGCTTCTGGGTGGATTCAAACTGCCAACCTTTCAGTTAGGAGCCCAGCGCTTAACCATTGCACCACCAGGGCTCCTTATCCATAGATACTTCGCATCACCATCCAAGACTCTGCGTTGATTCTCCAGGCTGTGACTTGCTGCTTTCTCCTCTTCCTCCCCCAGCCTGACTGATTGAAAGACAAGAGAAAATGCAAAACTGATTTTCATGGGGACAGAGTTTGAAACTATTTACCAATCCTTTACCAAGCTCTCAATAATCTCACTCCACCAGCATGCGTTAACCACGTGGCTCTGGGCCCAACACCAGGCTAGGCACTAAGGGTTAGAACATTTAAGGTCTGGTTTCCATCACCCCAAGTCATTTATTGAGTTCAGTGGTTCTCAATCAAGGGGGATTTTTGTTCCCCAAGGGACATTTGGTTATGTCTGGAGACATTTTTGGTTGTTACAACCGGGTAGGTGCTACTGGCATCTAGTGGGTAGAAGCCAGGGAT
The DNA here is from genome assembly GCF_024166365.1 of Elephas maximus indicus. Classification (NCBI taxonomy): domain Eukaryota; kingdom Metazoa; phylum Chordata; class Mammalia; order Proboscidea; family Elephantidae; genus Elephas; species Elephas maximus. The sequence goes on from NC_064830.1 coordinate 17,959,163, forward strand.
GGTGTTAGACACCCTACAAATGCAGAAACCAGCCCTCCCACATCAAAGAATTATCCAGTCCAATATGTCAATAGTGCCAAGGTTGAGAAGCTCTGCTCTGGTTGAAATGAAACAAAATGAACACACGTGAAACCCAAGGGAACAATGTCAGACACGCTATGACTAGATGCCATAGAAGCTCAGAGACCATGAGGGCTGCTGCAGCCACACTCTTGGTTTCTGGGCCTCAGTTTCCTCTTCTCTAAAATAAGAGGCTTAAAGACTGTATTTATTAACTACCTTTGGTGAGGCTGTTTCTAGCCCCTTCCTCTCTTAGACGTAAAATCTTCTGCTAGGCTAACAGTTTTAAATTAGGACTATTTGGTGGTGTGATCATGTATGTTTAAAACCAAACAGAAAATTTCCTGTTCCCCAGCACAAAATAAAATTCAAGTTTATAAAAGGGCCTGTAAAATCTCATAATCAAGCCCATTAGCCAAGCAAAATGCTCCGCTTTGATTTGGCGGTGTTTAGCTTGCTTTTCTTAGTACCACTTCATTAGCGCGCTTTTAATGGGTGCGCTTCCATCCTGCTTCTTGAAATTGCTGGAAAAGAAAACACGCGATTTTTAAAGTACCAGATACAAGAGACATGTCCCTTCCCCTTTAAATATGGATGCACAGAGAGAGCAAGAATGTAGACAACACAGGAAAATCTATTAGGGCCCCAGATACCATATCTTATTGGAGTGCTGGAGCCCTTTATTGCATTTTTCTTCGCTGGAGACCACTATAGAGATCTCTGCATTGCCAGTGGCCACACTAATTTCCAGCTCTTTGCTGTTTCAGAAGACCAGATTTTCTTGATTAATAACAAAAGGTTTTGTTGGGATCAGAGCTGTTTCCCACCATCTCTATGCAAACCCCGGCAACACAAACTGTGTAGATTAGCATTTCAAGGCGCTTCCTATTAAGGATGGCAAGAAAAGCGCCTCTTGGTGGGTAAAATCCATTTTGTCCTCTCTTGTGACATCTGTTCTAACTTTTAAAGCCAGAAAGGAAACGAGATAATGCCAGAATCCTTTGCTTTACAGTCCTGGCCCTTGGGAGGCTGCCGTGCACCCTAAAAGCAAGTAACCATTCCGGACGTACAGGAGCCTATGAAACGTGAGAATCTGCAAGTCCCCTTCACACGAGGAGAACTCCAGAAGTAATTCTTAAAGAGTCGTTCAGACTTTTAATTGTCTTTTTCAGGCTTTCTTAATTACATTTGCAATTACTTCTAAACCTCGCAAGGCTGAATATTTTAAATTTCAATTTTTTTTTTTAATTTAAATGTTTATCGCTGCCTTTGCTATTGTGTTTTATTTCTCATTCCCCTCAAGCTAATTTTGCTTTTGCGGCGCACAGAAATGGAAGTCAAGTCAGTTAGGCAACTGAAATATGTCTACAAATAATGGAGGAAAACTCGCAAGTGATAGGATAAGAAATCAAACAAGCCCCGTAAAGTCCCTACCTCCTCCCACCATCTGCGCTGCACGCTCTTAGATCTCTTACATTGGTCATCCTGGAGACAAAGCTGAAGGCAGATTCCAGCAGTTTTTCCATTCACTATTCATTCAGAGGTCCATCAGCTCCGTATGCATTCAGCCAACTGCTGTGTTAAATCAGGGCCTTTTCCCAGAATTGACATGGTAATGAAGTCATGGTTTTGCTCACTGAAAAGACCTCCATAGGTATGCCCTTCTCTGACAAATCCACCCTTTTCACCCCATTGAGGCCTGAAAATTATCTCATAACATTACAACATCTGTGCACGGGGTTTCTGCCTTTTGGAGCTGGGTGTGTTTATTGCTCAGCCATGCCTCCCACACTGGTGAGCGCGGGGTGGGGCCGGCTGGTGCCTACGCGGGCTGCAGCCCTTGAGCTGAAGGGCTGCCTTCCCTCCTTCCCATAGCTTTTGTGCTCCGAAAGCTGCTTTGCCTTGAAATGCTGATGCCTGGATTCTGAGCGCCAGGAATTGTTGTTTGATCATTTTCAGGTGTTAAATGTAGACCAGAGAGTAAAACTATTTAATGTGAACTTGCTTTTAACCTGTTGCTGCGGAGTCAGTCCCACTCACAGCGACCCTGCAGGACACAGCTGAACTGCCCAAGAGGGTTTCCAAGGCTGTAAATCTTCACGGAATCAGACGGCCACATCTTTCTCCTGCGGAGCCGCTGGTGGGTTCAAATCTCCAACCTTTCAGTTAGTACCCAAGTGCTTAACCACTGCACCACCAGGGCTCCTTGAACTTCCTTTTAGAGAATCTTATAATTAGTCCAGCCACGAATATCAGAAAGGAAAAAAAAAAAAAAATGTGGAGTGGGGGGAAGTGGGGGCTGGGAGGGAGGAGGATTGAGCTAATGAATTTTGCCCAGACTCTAGCAAATGACATTTGCTCAACTAGTAAGTGTATTTAAACTTTATTTAAACAAGCCCAGGTCAATAAAATCTAAGGGGACGCACGGAGGTTGGGGGAATTTATATAAGGACTACACCATCTGCAATTTATATCTGCTCCACCCTGATACAATGATTTCATTTAATTTGATGTGACATTTAAGAGCCCTTTTTGGAAGGAAGAATGAACATTTCTCTATTCTATTTGCAATAACCTCACCTGACTCTGCACATGGCCAAGAAGAATAAATGTCACGCTCATTGCAAACAGTCCTGTCCTGTCGTGGGGAACAAACCTGCTCCGTTCAATGAATGTGAACGTGGGCATGTCTGAGGGCCCCTTTTGGCTCTTGGTGCCCAGGCTTGTGTTGTTTTGTTTTCGCTTGTCTAAATTCAAGTCAGAGTTTAGATAAAATGCTCTCGACTACATACGAAATGAATTTTCGGCTGACAACCAGGATACACAGAGTAGATCACTTAGACAGGCACCCGGAATTCAGGTTTCCATCTCAGAGGAACACAGAGATGACGAGGCCTGTGGGACTTGAGCTCCTTTCAAGCGCCTTAACCCTCTTTCGATACAGTTCAAAAGCTTCTAGGTCAATATTAACTTGTTCTGACATTACAGGACATGAGAATGTATTCCTAGCAGATATTTTTTCCTTCAGCCATCCTTGAGAAGCCGGAGTCTCCCGGTGGTGCAAAAAAAACGGTTAAGTGCTGGGCTACTAACCAAAAGGTTGGCGGTTCAAACCCACCCAGAGGTGCTTCAGGAAGAAAGCCCTGGCAATCTGCTTCCAAAAGGTCGCGGCCATTGAAAACCCTATGGAGCAGTTCTGCTCTGTAACACACGGGGTCACCAGGAGTAACAGGTTACCGTTGAGAGAGTAACTGTCCACCCCGGCCACCCTCCACAAAGCAGCTTCTAAAACAGTTTCACAGACTTGGGTACACACTGAGTACTGATGGGGGCCCCATTCCCAGAGTCTGATGTGATTGGTCCGGGTGCAGCCTGGGCATGGGGATTTTTCAGAGCTCCCCAGGGTACTTGCATATATGGCCGGGGCTGAGAACCAGTGTTCTGAAACACAGATCTGATCACTGTGGCTCCCATGCTCAAAAGCTCATCATGGTCTTCCTACTGCACAGCAGCCTATGTGGGAGCGCTTCATAATCAGGACCACTCACCTCTCTGGTCTTATCTCCCATCCTTCCCCTCACCTCTGAGGCCTTAGAACCCATGCCCCACTCTAACCCATAACTGGCTGAGCCCTTCCCCCTCTGTAGGGCCAAAGGGGTCTGCCTACAGGGAGAACATGCCCCAACTTCTGTACCATGTCCTGGGTACCTGGGACCCCAGAAATTTCTGTCCAAAAGGCCTAACCCCATTTCCAGGGTCTGAGCAGGCCTCTTTCCTAAGTGCATCCTCTTAAGGGGCGGGGGCGGGGGGGGGGGCATGCTGCTGGTTTGCACTCTCCTAGGCCTGACAGGTGAGGTGAGCTCTGGTGGCACAAGGGTTAAGCACTTGGCTGTTAACCTAAAGGTCGGCGGTTCAAACCCACCAGTGGCTCCGCAGGAGAAAAGACCTGATGATCTGCTCCTGTAAAGATCACAGCCAAGGAAACTGTATAGGGCAGTTCTACTCTGTCCTATAGGGTCACTGTTTGTGGGAATCAACTTGAAGGCACACGACAACAGGCCTGAGGGGGAGAAGGAGGGGGGAGGCCATAGCTCAGGGACCTCTGCCTTACCCTTGCCCTGGGCCCTACAAATATTAGAAGTGGGCCTGCCCCGCCCTATCCTCTGATCATGGCCAATTATGATTCTTCCTCTTGACAAATAGTTAGGGGGCAAAGGCTCAAGGGGAAGGGAATAGAGGCCCTTGATGCTGTTTGCAGTTTTTCCCAGGCCCTCAGAGACTCTTCCCGGGATGACAAGAAGCCATGGATCTAGAAGGATACCCTCAGTGCTGGATTTTCCCAACAATCTCTTTCCCCAGTTTTGTTATGTAACCAAATCTTGGCTTTCTTTTACACCATAGCTATGCTTTCAGGCAAATAAGGCTTTTCAAGAAGCACTAAAGTTTCATATTGATACTCTGAGGAGGTCTTCTGAGCCCTGCAGGGGGCATCGCCAGGCTTGGGGGTTAAGCCAACATATCAGCACGTGACTTTTGGCAAGTATAGGCCTTAGGGGCTGGTCACGAACACAGTCAACACCAACACATTACTTGGAGTTGTGCTTTCCCTACCCTGAGGTGCCTGGGGAAACTAGGCCATCCTTCTTACCACAGGCCTCTCAGGCAGCAGGTGCTTGAGAGCTGAGATTTATCTTCTCACTAGGCCTCTACCGCAGCCCCAGACAGCACTGCCTGACAAGGCCAGGCAAAACACAAACCACTTCGGGCAGACTTCCACGGTCTCCTCTAAGGTCATGAGGAGTGCTGAGTTTCAGCCAACTTGTGATCACTGGGGCTAGACCCCCTAACCTACCAGTCTGCCCTGCCTTCCATCATCCCTGCAGCCTCTCCTTCCCTTTCATTAGCCCCCACAGCCCTACCTGCCTTAACTCAGCTCAGTAGGCTTCACAGAAACAACAGGTTCCAGGATCCCACAGGTATCACTCCTCTGAGATGTCATCCCAGGGCTCTACTCATCACCTCAGCAGTGGGAACACTGCCTGCTTGGTGAACAGCTAGGGCCTTCATTACAGTGGCATCTACTCAGTTGCCTCAGCTCCTTCTCAATGAATCATCAGCTCAATCTCCTTTTTGTAGCCCCTGCTCCTTCATCTCCAGTCTAATGTTATGACGCGGCCCTTCCTCAGGAATTTCACAGCTGGTGTCCCTGCCAGCAGCAGCCTTGCCCCATCAAACTCTCACTTTCACTAGCTGAAACAACTTGCCAACGCCTGAGGAGAACGGGTAGTCTATTGTGCCACAGAGAGCCCATGCAAACACTTCTGGCGCCTCAGGGCCAACAGTTCAAAGGTTCAGAACTTCCCCCACAGTATCTTCCTTACCTGACATCCATTTAAAGTAAGCAACAACAACTAGGTCCTGCTTGGACTTCAGAGCCATTGCCCCCTGAGTAGTCCAGACGCTTTTCCATGGCATGGTCACTCCAAGGAGCGTAGGGTTCCTTGATGTCTCTGGTTTCCCCTTACATATGCCGTCTCTCTCACCTTTACTCGTATACCCGTCATTTCTGTCCCAGAGAATTCCTGCCATATACAATTTACTATTCTTCCCAAAAACCCAGTAGTATTATTCCCGTAAAGAAAAGTTGTTTGGAAATGCAGTGACACCTAACTAATGTGTGTAAGGGAAGTGCTAGAGGGAGCTTACTCCATATCAATGACCCTGTGTGATCCCATTGGATATCTGAAATGATTAGTTTGATCCCAAAGAAAAAACTTGACATTTACCTTTATCTCAGACTTCCCCGTTATGATCTCAACTCCTTAACTTTGCTTATCATCCTCCAAAGGAAGTTATTAAGCTCCTTCCCGGTGCTGAAATTCTCTGTCTCCAAAGATGGCCACAGCAATCCTCACATCCTGCATGCAGTCTGACATTGCCACTTCTCCCATCAAGAGGAGGAATCTGTGTCCCCCCTCCTCTTGAACCCAGGCTGGCCTGCAACTTGTTTTGACACTAAAGTTTGGCAGAAGTAACGTGATATGACTTCTGGCAACTCGGTTTTCATCCCTTTGGAAGACAGAAACTCAGGGTGCGTGACAGAATGCTGAGAGACTGTGTGGAGAGTGAGAGGCCATGCGGAGGAGAACTGAGGTGCCCCAGCCAACATCCAGTGCCAAGACCCCAGACGTGTAGTGAGGCCATCTTGGATCCGCCAGCCACAACTGAGCCACGCTGATCTCCTGACCCACAGAACTGTGACCAGTAAAATGGTATAGTCTTAAGCCATTATATCTTGAGGTTCTTTGTTATACAGTAGCAGCTAATTAAAACATCTTTACTTGGGCCTAGATCATTTCTTGGATTCTCATTTACCTGTGTTTTTGTTTTTGTTTTCCGCTTTCCCTGTTTTATGGCCTTCTTAAATCATTCCTCACTGCTCCTCCAGAAGTCCAGCTTAGAACAGCCAAACAATCTGTGCACTGTAGTCTTATTACCAAACCTATTTATCTTCCTTAAATATCCTAGAGCAGTGAAACTAAAAATATTATCAAGTTACTTTGGCTGGGGTTACCAAATAGCCTTTCCACAAGCATTTAACTTCCTCATTTCTTTGACTTGACTTTAAAGAAAAAATAGATGTACAGGTCACTCTGAAGGTCTACTTTTTGGTCAAATGCTACATATTCGTCACTTCTTTCTGCCAGTATCTCCCCCCATTTCTGGCATTCAGTGCCTCAGATGCTTTCTCATTCCCCTACCCCCTTACCTGAGTATCCCCAGGCTTTCCTGACAGCTCCTCTCCCTCTTATCCAATTTTACCTGTTGTTTGAGCACAATTCATTTATCTGTTATTCGATCAAACCAAACCCCACAGGTGGTTGACAAATATCTGTTGAATGAGCTCTGCATGGTAGGGACCCTTTGAGGCTAGGCCTTCCCCTAACCCCTTCCAGAGCCCTCCCCTTCCAGCCACATGACTTCCTGTTACAACATTCCTGCCTCTTCCGAAGTCCTGCCCTGTCCGGTGTAACCACTTTTCTCACCCTTCCCTGGAACCACCATACAAGCGACCAATCAGAGTCTGCCAGTCTTTACCCTGCTCTTCCCACACCACACAGGAACAGAGGGAAGGGCACACACATGGCCAAGTTACTTTTTTCAAACTCAAGGTTGATTAATAGAACTGTAGAGGACAGTGCAGAACTGCCCCACAGGGTTTCCAAGGAGCGGCTGGTGGATTCGAACTGCTGAACTTTTGGTTAGCAGCCGAGCTCTTCACCATTGCACCACCAGGGCTCTATTAATAATTAGCAAAAATATTTTAGCTTCCAATAATTCAATTTTAGGCAGCTGGGTGGCGCAAACAATTAAGCACTCAACTACTAGCCAAAAGGTTGGTGGTTCAAACCCACCCAGAGGTACCTCAGAAGACAGGCCTGGCAATCTGCTTCTGAAAGGTCACAACCTTGAAAACCCCATGGAGCAGTTCTACTCTGCATACAAGGAGTCGTCATGAGTTGGAGTCAACTCGATGGCAACTGACAACAACAATTCAATTTTCTACATTCAGTAAATGCCCACCGGACCACATACTAAGAAAACCATTCAAGGCGTAAATAAATAAACAGCATGTTTCTTGACCTTGGAGAGCTCACCATCAGGTGAGAAAGGCAGACACAGATGTGGGGAAAATTTACAAGACAGCATGATCAGAGCTAGAGCAGAGGTGAGCACGGGTGGGAGCAAGTGGCGGGGATTCTCCAAGGGGGGCACAGTAAGAGGGTTTTGCACTGAAGGGCACATTTGAGCTAGCCCTTGAAGGATGAGTTACTCGTAAAGAAGGGAGAAGGGGGGCAGAGGGAACAGGGGAGACCTGGAGCCAGGAAAGAGCCTGGCTGGTTGGAGGAATCCTCAGCTGGCCTGGAGGAAATAAGGAAGGCACCTGGAAAGGTGGATTGAGACCAGTTTGTGCAGGGCCTGATTTCCCTGACTGAGTCTATTTCTTTACTTCCATCCGTGAATCTGTGCTAATCCTACAGTGGATCAGCCTCAGGGTCAGGATTGGAGAGAGGGCTTGAGACCAGTGAAGCCTTGAATGCAACATGTCAGGGGTGTCAAAAAACTCAGCGATCAAGACAAATAATATCTTAATGCAATAGTTTTAAAAATCAAAGGTAGTATCTCTATTTGCAGATGACATGATCTTATACACAGAAAATCCTAAGGAATCCTCAAGAAAACTACTGAAACTAAGAGTTCAGCAGAGTATTGGGATACAAGATAAACATAATCAGTTGGATTCCTCTACACCAACAAAAAGAACATCGAAGAGGAAATCACCAAATCAATGCCATTTACAGTAGCCCCCAAGAAGATCAAATACTTAGGAATAAATCTTACCAGAGATGTAAAAGACTTACACAAAGAAAACTATAGTACACTTCTGCAAGAAACCAGAAGAGACTTACATAAGTGGAAAAACATACCTTGCTGGTGGATAGGAAGACTTAACATTATAAAAATGTCTATTCTACCAAAAGCGATCTATACATTTAATGCAATTCCGATCCAAACCCCAACGACTTTCTTTAATGAGATGGAGAAACAAATCACCAACTTCATATGGAAGGGAAAGAGTCCCCAGATAAATAAGGCATTACTGAAAAAGAAGAACAAAGTGGGAGGCCTTACTTTACCTGATTTTAGAACCTATTATACCGCCACAGTAGTCAAAACAGCCTGGCACTGGTACAACAACAGATACATGGACCAATGGAACAGAATTGAGAATCCAGATATAAATCCATCCACATATGAGCAGCTGATATTTGACAAAGGCCCCAAAACAGTTAAATGGGGAAAAGACAGTCTTTTTAACAAATGGTGCTGGCATAACTGGATATCCATCTGCAAAAATATGAAACAAGACCCATACCTCACTCCATGCACAAAAACTAACTCAAAATGGATCAAAGACCTAAAAATAAAATCTAAAACAATAAAGATCATGGAAGAAAAAATAGGGACAACGTTAGGACCCCTAATACATGGCATAAACAGTATACAAAACATTACTAAGAATGCAGAGGAAAAACTAGATAACTGGGAGCTCCTAAAAATCAAACACCTATGCTCATCCAAAGACTTCACCAAAAGAGTAAAAAGACTGCCTACAGACTGGGAAAAAGTTTTTAGCTATGATATTTCTGATCAGTGCCTGATCTCTAAAATCTACATGATACTGTAAAAACTCAGCTATAAAAAGACAAATAACCCAATTAAAAAATGGGCAAAAGATATGAATACACACTTCACTAAAGAAGACATTCAGGTAGCTAACAGATATATGAGAATGTGTTCACGATCATTAGCCATTAGAGAAATGCAGATCAAAACTACAATGAGATTTCATCTCACTCCAACAAGGCTGGCATTAATCCAAAAAAACACAAAATAATAAATGTTGGAGAGGCTGTGGAGAGATTGGAACACTTATACACTGCTGGTGGGAATGTAAAATGGTACAACCACTTTAGAAATCAATTTGGTGCTTCCTTAAAAAGCTAGAAATAGAACTACCATACAATCCAGCAATCCCACTCCTTGGAATATATCCTAAAGAAATAAGAGCCTTTACATGAGCTGATATATGCACACCCACGTTTATTGCAGCTGTTTACAATAGCAAAAAGATGGAAGCAACCAAGGTGCCCATCAACAGAAGAATGGATAAATAAATTATGGTATATTCACACAATGGAATACTACACATCAATAAAGAACAGTGAGGAATCTGTGAAACACTTCATAACATGGCGGAACCTGGGAGGCATTATGCCGAGTGAAATTAGTCAGTTGCAAAAGGACAAATATTGTATAAGACCACTGTTATAAGAACTTGAGAAATAGTTCAAACTGAGAAGAAAATATTCTTTTGTGGTTATGAGAGGGGGGAGGGAGGGAGGGTGGGAGAGGGGCATTCACTGATTAGATAGTAGATAAGAACTACTTTAGGTGAAGGGAAAGACAGCACACAATACAAGGGAGGTCAGCACAATTGGACTAAACCAAAAGCAAAGAAGTTTCCTGAATAAACTGAATGCTTTGAAGGCTAGCGTAGCAGGGGCAGGGGTCTGGGGACCATAGTTTCAGGGGACATCTAAGTCAACTGGCATAATAAAATCTATTAAGAAAACATTCTGCATCCCACTTTGAAGAGTGGTATCTGGGGTCTTAAACACTAGCAAGCAGCCATCTAAGATGCATCAATTGGTCTCAACCCGCCTGGATCAAAGGAGAATGAAGAACACCAAGGACACAAGGCAATTACAAGCCCAAGAGACAGAAAGGGCCACATGAACCTGAGACTACATCATCCTGAGACCAGAAGAACTAGATGGTGCCCAGCTATAACCGATGACTGCCCTGACAGGGAACACAACAGAGAACCCCTGAGGGAGCAGGAGAGCAGTGGGATGCAGACCCCAAATCCTCATAAGACCAGACTTAATGGTCTGGCTGAGACTAGAAGGACCCCGGTGGTCATGGCCCCCAGACCTTCTGTTGGCCCAGGACAGGAACCATTCCCGAAGCCAACTCTTCAGACATGGATTAGAATGGACAATGGGTTGGAGGGGGGTGCTGGTGTGGAGTGAGCTTCTTGGATCAGGTGGGCACTTGAGACTATGTTGGCATCTCCTGCCTAGAGGGGAGATGAGAGGGTGGAGGGGGTTAGAAGCTGGCAAAATGGACACAAAAAGAGAGAGAGGAGGGAGAGAGGAAGTAGGCTGTCTCACTACGGGGAGAGAAATTGGGAGTGTGTAGCAAGGAGTATACGAGTTTTTGTGTGAGAGACTGACTTGATTTGCAAACTTTCACTTAAAGCACAATAAAAATTATTAAAAAAAAAAAAATCAAAGGTAATGCCAAAATCCGCAATGAACAGAATATCAGATTATCCGATGAAGTCAAGATCGATATTACTGATTATTTTGCCTCTGGCTCCAAGGTGTCTCAGCACCACACTGTTTGTCACTTGTCCTGTCCTTGTTTATTTTTGGCACTTTGCTCACCTATGGATTTTTTTAATAAACTTATTTCTTATATATTACATTAAAATATTATTTTACCAGGTGTATTTTTCAGAGAATATTTTAACCTACAGGAGCACCTAATGATAATAAAAAATAATTAAAAAAAAAAAACCCATTGCCATCCAGACGATTCCGATTCATAGAGACCCTATAGGACAGAGTAGAACTGCTCCATAGAGTTTCCAAGGAGCAGCTGGTGAATTCAAACTGCCAACCTTTTGGTTAGCAGCCATAGCTCTTAACCACTGTGCCACCAGGGCCCAAAATGATAATAGCAAGGCTAACAACAATAGCTACCACCCATAGGGAACTTTCCATGTTCCAAGTACTCTGCTAAACCCATTGCATGTATTACCTCATTTAAATTTCACAGTAATGGTCTTAGCAGCCCCTTCTTTAAAATAAGTGAACTGAGGCTCAGAGAGGTCATTAAGCTTTGCCAAGTTCACTTCACAAGAGAGTAGAGTCAGAATTTCCACCCAGGAACTTACGACTTCAAACCCCCAAGCTCTCTCAATCACAGTGTTACACTGCTTCAGGCACTGGAATTAGACAGTCTGCCACCGATTAGTAGGGTATCCTTGTGCTTGTAAATTAAGCTTTTTGAGTCTCAGTTTCTGCATCTGTATAATGGGGATATCAATACCTGCATCATAGGAGCGTTGTTACAACAATTTGATAAAATATGGACAGCATCTGAATCAACCTTTCAAACACAGGTTGTCCATAACTGTTAGCTACGAAGGTATTTAGTAAAAGCAACACCTAGGTTAACAGGATTACTATAAAATCCAATAAACTAAATTATGTTTCTCAAATTCTATTCACATTTGTAATCCTATTATTCCCAAGTCACCTTATTCGTTCTGTGAAACAGATAGAAGCAGCTCACCCAATATCAATTCTTACACGCTCCCATTTTTTTAATTCCAGATATAAGTAAGATTTCTGTACACCAAATCCAAAAGGGAACTATTTTTACAACTTTTATATTGATTTATTCAGCTTTTTAAAAATTATTTGACAGGGGATAGGTTAGATGTCTATCTCTCCATTATTACATTTCACAGATAGTGTCTATTTAGTTATTTAAAAGGTCCATTTGGAATGAAGTACTTCAGGTCATGTTTTTTGTGTTACTTTCCTAAGCTACTCTCATTTTTACTGTTCAAATGCAACTTTTTAAATGTTCGGCAACATGGGTATTTGTGTACTTGTTTTTACCAAGAATCCCCTCTATTTTATTTCTAAGGAAAATGTGGCCTAGAAAAAGTTCATGAATGATCTGTGCCAAATGTTCATTCATCCTTGTCTTGGTCTCAAGCAAAATCTTATGTCTACAAATTCCCCCCATCTATTCAAAAATAGAAATTCGAGCTGGATTCAGAAGAGGACGTGAAATGAGGGATATCACTGCTGATGTCAGATGAATCCTGGCTGAAAGGAGAGAATACCAGAAAGATGTTCACCTGTGTTTTACGGACTATGCAAAGGCATGGACCATAACAAATTATGGGTAACATTGTAAAGAATGAGACTTCCGGAACACTTAATTGTGCTCACGGGGAACTTGTACATAAACCAAGGCAGTTGTTCAAACAGAACAAGGGGATGCTGTGTGGTTTAAAATGAGGAAAGGTGTGCATCAGAATTGTATCCTTTTACCATACATATTCAATTTACATGCTGAGCAAAATAATCTGAGAAACTGGACTATAAGAAAAAGAACGGAGCGTTGACATTGGAGGAAGGCTCATTAACAACCTGCAATACGGAAATGACACAACCTTGCTTGCTGACAATGAAAAAGACTTGAAGCACTTACTGATGATTAAAGACCACAGTGTTCAGTATGGATTACACCTCAACATAAACAAAAGTTCTCATAACTGGACCGATAAACAACATTATGATAAACAGAGAAAAGACTGAAGTTGTCAAGGATTTCATTTTACTTGGATTCACAATCAACACCCACGGAAGCAGTAGTTGAGAAATCAAAAGATTCATTGCATTGGGCAAATCTGCTGCAAAAGACTTCTTTAAAGTGATAAAAAGCAAAGATATCACCTTGAAGGCTAAGGTGCGCCTGACCCAAGCCATGGTGTTTTCAATTGCCTCATGTGCATATGAAAGCTGGACAATAAATAAGGAAGATCAAAGAAGAATTCATGCCTTTGAATTATGGTGTCAGAGAAGACTGAACATACCATGAACTACCAGAAAAACGAACAAATCTGTTTTGGAAGAAGTACAGTTAGAATGTTCCTTAGAAGCAAGGACGGCAAGACTTCGTCTTGTATACTTTGGACATGGAGAAGGATATCATATTGGTAAAGTAAAGGGTCAGCAAAAAAGAGGAAGACCCTCAACGAGTTGGATTGACATAGTGGCTGCAACAATGGGCTGAAGCGTAACAACGATTGTGAGGATGGAGCAGTGTTATGTTCTGTCGTACATAGGGTTGTTATGAGTAGGAACCAACTCGATTGACAGCGCCTAACAACAACAACATTCAAAAATAAAAATATTTTTAATTAAATACTTCAAGAGCTGGAAACTTTTCTTCACACTGAATGCTATTCAACACCCTTTTCCTCTGTGACCTAAGGAACAAGTTAAATTCACACGCCAAGGCTTAAAACTGGATTGGGAACACATCGGATGTGTGTGCATCCTGCCGGAAGTCATGTGGTATGCAGGAAGTTGCAATCATGAAGAAGGCTGGACCTCTACAGAAGCTGAGCAAGCCTGAATAAACCTAGGCTTCTCAAAAGAAGGTGTGCAGGGATGCGTCTGGTAATTAATTGCACCATAGATTTCAAAGGAAAAGGGAGGAGGAGGCAACCAGCGCTGTTGGTGCCCCAGGATTTTTCTTAAAGGCACAGACAGAAATACAATCACCAGCCATACTGGGCAGATCCACCAAAAGGCCCCTCAAGTGGCTGCTTTGAGACTGTGTCCGTTGTTGCTGTTAGCTGCCACTGAGTTTCTCTCCCGACTGATGGCAACCCCATGCATGACAGAATAAAAACACTACCTGGCCCTGCACCATCCCCATGATCAGCTGTGGATAGGACTGCTGTGATCCACAGGGTTTTCCCTGGCTGATTTCAGAAGTAGATCCCAGGCCTTTCTTCCTAGTTGTCTCTGTCTGGAAACTCCTCTGAAACCTGTTCAGTATCGTAGCAACACACAAGCCTCCAATGACAGACAGTGATGGCTGCACATGAGGCGCATTGACGAGGAATCGAACCTGGGTCTCCCACATGGAAGACCAGAATTCTGCCATTGAACCACCAATGCCCATGAGACTCAGAATGGAGCATGTCCAGCTCTCAAGGCAGCTTTCTCCTGTACACAACGGTCCTCCTTTATAACTGCCCAACATTGACTTGTTAGCAAGTTATGGCCAAGATGCCTTTACTGTCACCGATTCCTTAACTTTTCAAGATAACTATCAGATGAAGTTTCTTACCCTTGGTCCTGAAACAAGTAATGAACTCATTTTCAGAGTTTAAGGAAGGTTTTCAAATTTCTCACAGAGGTTCCAATTTCAACTAATCTTAAGCAAAAGTTTCCACAAACAACTAAATAGTTAAAATGTATATCTTAGTAAAAGTAAATCAGTTTAGTTCTGCAGGCCTGACAATACAACACACAGAAGAATCTGGGGTTGCAGAGAGCAAAGGCGGAAAGCTCAGGGAGATTACCCGGAGGGAGAGAGGAAACAATACCAGAATATTCTCCAGGGACTCCAGCGGCAGCCACCGTGGCTGGCCACATGTGTGAGCTGATTTGCTTTCAGAACTACCAGCTAACCCATGGAAGCCAGGAGCCCAGGTTCTCCCTTCAAAGCCTACAAATGCCTACTGAAGCAGAACAGAAAGGGGAAAGTTCAGAGGAAAGGTTTTCTCCCCTCCCTGACCCTGAAAGAGACCCAATTGTAGCCTGCAGGGCTGGATGGAAAGATTTAGACAAGAATCACAGAACTGGGAGGGCAAAAGGTCACACTCCATCTCTACTTTGCGGTGGAAAGCCTGCTCCATTCAGTCCGCGTCTGGAAAGCCATATTTGAGTCTGACAACATGCCTGCTGTATTGCAGAGGTCTGCTCTGAGCTTTGGTTTCCTGCTAGGAAAGAGACCCAGCTGAGCAGTTTTGGGGCTGATGTATTGCCGTGACATGCCCTCCTGCCTCCTGCACAATGCAAAAGTCCCCTGACCAGGGTCTCCCTCTTCCACTTTCTCCAAGGTATCCTCCACACAGCCTCCAGTGGGCTCCCTGAAGAGTGAATCTTACTGTTACCTGCTGTCCAACCATGGCTGACCATCTTACATCAAGCACTTACCTGCAGGAGTGTCACTGTCCACAGGGTCAGCTCCACACCCCTGAGTCCTTCAGGATTTGACCTGGCCTGGGGTTCTTGTCTCTATCAGCCATGTGGTCATACCAGGTAGGTGAGGCTCATTAAAGATTCCTCACTACCATCACCATGACAGCCTTGCCCTTTCTCTCTGCTTCAATACCCTACCCAGCACACAGACTACCAATCGGGAAAATAAAAGTACCCACCTTCAAGGACCATCGTGAGGAAAGAGGACATAAGATACACCACCTAAGGCTTTTACGACAGTCCCTGGCATGGTATATTACCTACTTGGCTACCATCATTTTCATAATTGTTATTATAATTACTTACCACACCCACTCATCATCTAAGATAACTCTCCCCATTAAGTCTTACCCCATATCCCATACTCCCCAAGCTGGTTTAAACCTCCTGCTCTGGGCTTCCCAGCACCCAAGGCTTGCATCTCTCTTAGAACTTAACCATAATATATGTATTTGTTCATCTGCCTCACCTACAAATTTGTCTTTCATCTTGGCTTCCTATGTTCCTATCCTAATATTTGGCATTCACAGCATTAGCCAAAAAAAAAAAAAAAGCAGTTGCCATTGAGTTAATTCTGACTCATGGTGACACAGACGCTCAAATTTAATAAATGAATAAATGAACACACCAATATCATAGTGGGTACACAGATGTTAGTTTATTTTTGCACCTTTTCTTAAAGATGTTTGACAACACGAACTCAGAGTCCTGTCCCCCTCTGCTTGGAGGCTCTGATTATCAGAGAGTTTCTATTTGTCTAACCTGTGCCATCTCTGCTGCAGCTTTAGCTCATACCTATCTTCAACCTGAAGCAGAGGCTGAGTTGACCTTGTTACCTACTGCCATCCACACAACCATGTTTCACTCACCTTAAGACTCTATCCTAGAACACTGACTATGATGGTTAAGGTTGTGTGTCAGCTTAGCTAGGCCATGATTCTCAGTGGTTTGGCAGCTATGATGTATTTTGGCAGTATAATGATGTGATCACCTCCATGATGAGATTTGATATAATGTGATCACCTCCATGATAGGATCTGCTATGAGTAGCCAATCAGTTGAAAGGGAGTTTCCTTGGGGGTGTGGCCTGCATCCAATACAGGTGCACTTTCTGGCAAGACTCGCGGGCTTTTGTTCACTCAGGATCCTGCAGCTGGCTCCTGTTTGTCTGACTTCTGGCTCTTGGGATTTGGGCTAGCAGTTTACCTGCCATTTTGCCTGCTGATTTTGGGATTTGATAGTCTTTGCAGCCTGTGAGTAAGAGCCTTGCTCTCTGACTTGCCGATCTTGGGCTCACCAGCCCCTGCAGCTTTGTAAATTAGAAGATGCCTCCAGGTTGACCCATGGACTTTGGACGTTCCAGCCTCTACAACCGCATAAGCCATTTCCTTAATATAAATCTCTCTATATATACATTTACACGCTTTCCTGGTTTTTCTAGGACCCCAGCCTAAGATGCTGACTATCTGATGTCAACTTGGTCTCACAATTTCCATTAACTTGTTCAGAAAACAGAAGGGTTAAATTTCCCTTAGGTCCCTGGATGGCACAAATGGTTAAGCACTTGACTACTAGCCGAAAGTTTGGCTGTTCAAACCCATCCAAAGGCACCTCAGAAGGCAGGCCTGGTGATCTGCTTCCAAAACACCACAACCTTGAAAACACTACAGAGAACAGTTCTACTCTGCACACGTGGGGTCGCCATTAGTTGGAAACACTCAACGGCAACTAACAACAACAAATTCTCTCTACGTTTAATGTCTTATACATATCCTTTTTCAGAAAGAGTCTCAGGTCTGAATCTTGGTCCCAGTTCAACTTTACCTCTACTCTTAATGACCCAGTTTGTGTTCTTTCAGTCTATTAGGGCTAGTGACATGGCCAAAACTGGCTTGAAAATACCTCATAATGCACCATTCCCCTGCACAGGCATGGGACATTTCTCCCATCGATTTAAGAAGCACCAAGTAGTTTTCTGCAGAAAAGGAGATGAGAAGCTGAACATCTTTCATAACCCTTGATAAATACTTGAAGATTGCTGTTCAATCACCCCTGACCTTTCCCCCAATTACATAACCTCCATTTCTTTAATCTTCCTTCAAAAGGATCATTAACTCAGCAAGAGGAGAGAGATTTTCATAGCATTCAGGAAGGCAGTGAGGGAACTGGCTCTCTCCTGAGTGAAGAAAGATTCAGTATGATTTGTGGGTAAGGTTGTTTTATAGGTGGAAGAAGGAGCTACACACGAAGATTTTCATTTTAGTGCAGATTTCAGTGGCACATCCCTCCTGGGGCAAATTCTCAACTTCCTGATCAATCAAGGACTAGCTCTGTGAACGCTGATTCGCATTAGGTGATAAATCAGAAATTTCAGGGTATTGTAGGAGTGCTTCCAGGGGGTAAACTTCCAAAGGAGTGACATTAAAACTAATGAAAAAAGAAGATGTGTCCCCTCCACCCCCTTTTGTAATGGCAGCAATAACTTTTAAAATTAAGAACAGTGATAGTGAGATTTCCAGAGCACTTCACCTTTGGGCAATACAACAGAAAAAGATACTCTATGTTCGGTCACCGTAACAGCTCATGTATTACCTATATCCCTCCCAGCTTTCACTTTTGCTTTCCCTTGGGAAATGAACAAGAGCCATTAAAAAAAAAAAAAAAAAAAAAGACTAACACCTACATCCTTCATTCTTACTGTTGTTATTGTTGTTAGGACCCATTGAGTCAATTTCCACTCATAGCAACCCCATGTGACAGAGTAGAACTGTCCCATAGGGTTTTCTTGGCTGTAATCTTTACGGAAGCAGATGGCCAGGTCTTTCGCCCATGGAATGACTGGGTGGGTTCAAAGTACCAATCTTTTGGTTAGCAGCCAAGTGCTTAACCATTTGCGCCAGACTTATAACGTCTGCCAAGATACTGATTAAAGCAACCAGGTACTGGCTTATGTTTCCACTTTCTTCTCCCTGCTTTGTGGGCCCCACAAATTACAGTGGCTGTGTGATTCTCTCCCCTCCATACACCTACAGTCCAAAAAAAAAAAAACTTAGTCAGCAAACCTAGTGGCTGAGATCTGGCTTTCTCAGGCTCGATGTAGAGTCTTCTAGAGGTAGAAAATTTGTGTCGATTAAAGAAAGCCATCAAAGTTTCACATCAATCTTCATTTCAGAGATAGAGATATATATGTTCAGGTAATAGGGCTTTTTTGTTTCTTATAACGTCATGGTTACCTACAAACTGGTTATGTTTTCTCGACTGTTTATAATTTTATTTCTGCTGAGAATAAAATAAATTCATTTATTCATTCAATGAATATTAATAGACGACTTGTACGTGCTTGGCCCAGTGCAAAGTGTTGTGAAAACAACAGTGAACAAGAGACATCAAGCCTGTCTCCAAGGAGCTTGTTGCGTAGAAAAGAAACGGAAAAATCAACAAGCAGCGCTAGATACTCACCTATCAGTGCTCTTTATGCCCTGCTGGGAATGTACACAGGCCATGGAAGGGCCGTGAAGGAGGAAATGGCCTGTTCTAACTGGAGGGTTGGGCCACAGAGGACTTCATCTAAGTCTTAAATGAGAGAACATGAAGGCTAGGCTGAAGAGAGTGGGGGGACCACAGCTGGCCTGAGTAAAGAAAATGAACACCAGCCGTGACATATTTGACCTGCTCAGAGGACTGAAGACAGGTGCAAATGACTGAACACGAGTTGGGCTGGGGTTGTGCAGACAGATCAGGCTGAAAAGGTAAGCCAAGGAAGATGGCGGAGAAGCTGTCCAGAAGAGTAGGCCATTTATCTGTCTGTTCTCTGTGGGAACCACTGAAGAGTGAAATCATCAGATCTGAGTTTCTAAAATCTCACTTTAGTGGCTGGGAATGGATTCATTTAATTACTTGTTCACTCTTTACCATGAGTCGCACACACCATGCTAGGCAGAGTAGGAGAAATGAAAATGCATTAAAAACGTCCTCTACTCTCAGAGTTTACATCAATCCAGTAGCATGGATTGGACATAAGGGAAATAACTGTCCATGTGCTCTTGAACAGGTTGTTTTCAGCTGCTGTTGAGTCGGGTCCCCAACTCATGGAGACCCCATGCACAACGAAACACTGCCCAGTCCTGTGCCATCCGCGTGATTGGTTGGGGATCTGTCCCTTGTGATCTACAGGATTCTCACTGGCTGATTTTCAGAAGCTCACCAGGCCTTTCTTCCTAGTCTGTCTCAGTCTGGAAGATCCACCGAAATCTATTCAGCATCATAGCAACACGCAAGCCTCCACTGACAGAGGGTGGTGGCTGCACATGAGGTGCGTTGGCTGGGAATCGAACCCAGGTCTTCCGCATGGAAGGTAAGCATTCTGCCACTGAACTACCACTGCTCCATCTTGAGAAGGTTACTTCACTAAATGAACAAAGCAATCCCCAGTATCCCTCCAAACTCTGAGATTTTTTAATTTCACTACTACCAATCCCTGAAGACTCTGGGGGGTGTGACCAAGGAAAGTGGAAGCCTCCTTTCCTGGAGATATTTAAGAGAAGAAAATTCAACCAACTCAACAGCTATTTGCCAATCACCTACTCTGTGATGGTCAGTGGTAGACAAGAGATGAACAAGAAAACATATCTGACCTCAAAGACATAATTACCATCCAGTTGGGAGGATTAGAAACACCCACAAAGATTCTCACATAGAAGAAAGTGGGGTCTAGGTGCAACAGGCAATAGATCAGGGAGAGACTACGTGCTTCCGAGGGCAAAGAGGAAGACCTTTTCGGAAGAGGTGTTATGTGAACGGGCCTTAAAGACTGCTGACGAAGTCACTGGGTGCAAAGCTGGGAAGAAGCCTTCCAGGATGCATATGAACAGAGGTGCCAGGGTGAGACAGCATGGAGCACATTGTGGGGGCCAGCAAGGAGCCTGATCTAGTAGAAATGATGGTGGGACTTCCAGAGAAAGGCCAGGGCAGCCTGGATGCTAAAGTCATACTTCTATCAACTGTGGGGAGCTGATGAGTGGCTTGGAGCAGGAGAATGGCAGGATCCCAATTTTGCTAGAAGAAAATTACTTTGGCCCCATTTGTGTAGAATAGAGGGGCTGGGAGGAGAGAAAGCTCTCCAGAACATGTAACTAAGTAGCCCACTGTGCCCATAACGTTCCTGACTGATGCTCCTCTGCCAAATTGTCATTTATGTGTCACTCTACTTATCCTTAACCACAGAGCCACAGTAGTAACACTTTGAATGGTAAGCATAGCCCATACCTTCTATAGAGAGGCTTGGGAGGACACTGTCAGTTATGTCTGCTAACTTTTTATAGCAACTTTGCCTTAGGTCTGTCTGATTGCAACACGTCAGCAGAACTACCCTCAATCAGTGATCATAATTAGGCAACCATATTTTACATTTGCCCAAACAGTTGGGGTTACACCTGTTGTCCTTGTTAATGGCATCCCCTTTTACCCTCAAAAAAGCCCTGCTTTAGAGAGTAAGTACATGGTTACTCTAATCCTAACTCCATTGCCTGGAAATTTGGCACTTGGATTTCCATGTATGTGTGTGTGGAAGGGTGAATGCCTGTGTTATGATTTAAAAAAAAAAAACTATTGCCATCCAGTCTGACTCATAGCCACCCTATAGATCCTATAGGACAGAGTAGAACTGCCCCATGGGGTTTCCAAGGAGCAGCTGGCGGATTCAAACTGCCAACCTTTTGTTTAGTAGCCAAACGCTTAACCCAATAAGCAAGGTATGCATGGGGCCAATTGTGCCTTCCCACCAAACTGCAGCGCACACTTTCACCTGTCCCCCGCCACACGCACTTTCACCTGTCCCCCGCCACATCAAAGATGTGGTGAAACCCATGTGAAATTGCTCACCACAGATTAGTAAGCGAATGTAATTAAGCCCATGCATACCTTGCATAACGCAAGCTGATACATCCGGTGCTAACTGGTTACTCTGTCCCTGCTTATGCAGGCATGTGTCCACACAGGTGGCCTTCTCAGTGAGCTCTTTGAAGGAGAGCAGAGACTGAGTATCATTTGGTTTTATATCTCTAAGCATGGCACATGCTGTGGTGAATGGACACTGAGTGCAAATTCCCCCATTGCCCGGGAAATGGGCAAAAACTGAAAGCAAAAAGGGGATTCAAGAAACCAAGCCCATTACCACTGAACTGACTCACAGAGACCCTATAGGACAGAGCAGAACTGCCCCATAGGGTTTCCAAGGAGCAGAGGGTGGATTCGAACTACCTGCCACCTTTTGGTCAATAGCTGTTATGGATTGAATTGTGTTCCCCAAAAATGTGTATCAATTTGGCTAGGCCATGATTCCCAGTATTGTGTGACTGTCCACCATTTTGTCATCTGATCTGATTTTCTTGTGTTGTAAATCCTATCTCTATGAGGTTGATGAGGCAGGATTAGAGGCAGTTACGTTAATGAGGCAGGACTCAATCTGCAAGATTAGGTTTTGTCTTAAATCAATCTCTTTTGGGATATAAAAGAGAAGCAAGCAGAGAGTCAAGAGGACCTCTTTCCACCAAGAAAGCAGTGCCAGGAGCAGAGCATGTCCTTTGGACCTGGGATCCCTGTGCTGAGAAGCTCCTAGACCAGGGGAAAATTGATGACAAGGACCTTCGTCCAGAGCTGACAGAGAGAGAATGCCTTCCCCTGGAGCTAGTGCCCTGAATTTGGACTTCAAGCCTCCTAGACTGTGATGGAATAAACTTCTGTTTGTTAAAGCCATCCACTTGTGGTATTTCTGTTATAGCAGCACTAGATAACTAAGACAGCAGCCAAACACTTAACCACTGTGCCCTAGGGAGACCAGGGTCACCTAAAAGTGACCAGCACCCTATCCTTTGCTGAGGCAGCAGCGGAGAAGAGAATGGCTAGAGATGCTGGTGCCCTGGCCGGTGGTGGGATAGATGCACAGGGAGCTAGAGATGCTCCAGGCCCACCCTGGCGCTGCCATCCAGGCAGAACTCCACCTAGCCAGGGGTGTGTGGCCTCGACCACATCTTCCTATCACTCTGGGCCTGTTTCTCATCTGTCATTTTAAGGACAGCACAAAGTGTCCTATAGGGCTCCTTTTTGGCAATAACATGTTATGAATGAGTCTATGAGCATGACAAATTAAATGCCCAGGTCTGAGAAAACAACAACCAGGATTCCAGACAGTATTTACCACTTAGGTCCTGGACTTTTTACCTGGCACTCCCTGCTGTTTTTCTTCCCCAGCCTGTCAATTTTCCCCAAACAGGCACCCTTTAATGTCATCTCCTAAATCCAGTCAGGTATGCTGGGCTTTCAACAGGGGGTCACTCTGAGCTCCCTCTGTCTTCTGGTCTGGTGTGCCCCACCCCCTCTCCCATGCTCCTCCCACCCCCACCCCAGTGGGTTTATTGACATTTGGTGTTCAGCTATGGGTGACAAACTTTATTTCCTCTTAGTGTGCCTTCGGGACATAGATGTTACCATTCTGCAGCTTCAGAGGCACAGCGAGAGTAACGAGCACCCGGGGGCAACCTCTAAATACGTGCCCACAATGACCTCGACCTCATCAACCTGGAGGGTGGTGATTTGTCTGCTGGCCTCATCTGGTGCCCCCTTGGACTTGTGCCTAGAAGCAAGTGCCCCCCTCTGCCCACCCCCACCCACTCCCCACCTCTATGTGGCTTTTGCATGCCGACAGTAATACCTGAGTGCTCAGGTGAACAGAAATTAATCTTCACACCAATGACCCCATTCCCCAGCCTGCGAGTTCTCACAGTTAAATGTGCACCAGGATTACCTGGAGAGTTTGTAAAAACAGAATGCTGGGCCCTACCCCCAGAGTTTCTGATTCAGCAGGGTCTGGGGCTGGGCCTGAGAAGTTGCATTTCTAACAAAGTTCCCAGGTGACACTAATGTCCCTGACTACACTTTCAGAGGCACTACCCTGGGGCATCACAGAAGACAGGCAACTCCTGGACACTGTTCCACCCACCGTGTCTATGATGAGAGCAAGCCTGAAAGGACGCTGTGATAGGGGGCTGGACTGCTGCTCCTTCACGCAGACACTGGAGACTTTCTACGGTGAGCAATGCAGGGTACAGTAATGGAAAGAGCACTGAAAAGGAAGCTGAAGGCCCAGAGTTTGCATCCCAGCTCTGCCGCAAGGCAGCCATGGGGCCTTGGGAAACTCACTTGACATCTGTTACCGAATCCTCCCCTGTAAAAAGAGTAGGTTGAACTAAAAGGCCTTGAAGGCCCTTTCAGCAGTAACAGTGTAGCCATCTGTAGCCAGGTCTATAACTGCTTCAAGGACTCCCTGGGTAGTACAAAAGGTTAAGACACTTGTCTGCTACCCAAAAGGCTGGAAGTTCAAATACACTCAGCGGTACCTTGGAAGAAAAGCCTGGCAATCAACTTCTGAAAAGTCAGCCATTTAAAATCCTATGGAGCGCAGCTACTCTGACATACGGGGTCGCTATGAGTTGGAATTGACTCTATGACAATTGGTTTGGCTTTTTTAATAATTGCTTTAAGGCTTTAATTTGGGGAAAAAAGACAAAACAAAACAAACAGCAACAACAAGATGATACAGAGGTTTTGATGTTACCCTCTGTTCTGCTTTTGTCCCTAGGAGCTGCAAAGATCGAACCATATAAATAACACTTCACTGGGTGAAGCGTTCACCAGAAGGAGGTTACCCGGGCACAGGGCAGCAGATTAGAATAGGGTCATCTTTATGGGGTTTGCTCCCATCTTCCTCAATGCTTCTCTGTGCTTCTTTGTCCTATGTAGCCAGGTACTCTGTTTCCACAATCTATTAACCACTCTTCTACACCTTTTCATACAAGAGCTTAATATACTTCGCCTGCCTGACACAAAGAGAAATTCCCTCTAAGGCACTGCCAGAGAAACAAACAAGAGCCCCTTTCCACTCAGGGCAGCAGTTGAAATAAGAAAATTATAGTAAAAGTTACATAAGAGGTCCTGATGGATTTCAAAAAACTGAACCATATGGTATCTTTGAATTTCCTTCCCTACACCGTCATCCAGAACAATCGTACTGGTTTGTCCCATATTGCTCCAGCTACAAATACCTCTAATTTTTGTACTTAAAAAGTAAAACCACCATGTTGCTTTTCTCTTCCCCTCCTGGGAGTTCACTGTGATATTCATAAATTAACTCCACAACCAAGGTTGTTGTTGTCAATAGTTGCTGGAGAGTTAGATTCAACCCACGGCAACCTTATGTATAACAGACTGAGTCGTTGTCCTGTCTTGAGCCATCTTCATAATTGTCTCTATGTTTGAGTTCATTGTTGTGGCTATTGTGTTAGCCAAGCTTAGTCCAGTAAATTCGTTGTTCATTTATTGAACATCTACTCTGAGCTCGGCATTGTGCTCAGTGGTAGAGATATAAATGTACTGAAGATCCCTGAGACAGGGTATAAGTCAGGAACCACAGATATTTGGCACAGCTGCTAGTATTCTCCCATCCCATTACCAACTGACCCCGGCTCTCTTTCCTTGTACACAGGATATCCACCTCAGAATACTCAACACAGCACTCTAGAGTTGTCACATAAGGTAAAGCCAATTTGCCATTTCTGAATTAAACTGGGACCCCACTGCTCCCTCAAAGAAAGGACAAAGTCTGTAAAGCCTGAGCCAGTGAATAATCCCAAGGCAAAAACCCTAAGGGCAGGTAGGTAGTGGCCACCTCATAAACTCCCACTGTAGTGGGTGGGGAAGCAACTCCTCTTAGGAGAGAAAGAAAAGGTTCTAATTTAGTCCAGGGACTCTGACATGGAGTCCTGAGTGGGGAAATGATTTGGTACCAAGTTCCCTGGAAAAGAGGCTGCTACTGAAATAAACTGAAAGGGCGCCAGAGAGCCGGAGAAGGCTCTGCTCTGCATCATTCATTCATTCAGCAAACCTACCGTGTGGTAAGCATTGTGTTGGAGCTAGAGTACAGAGGTGAATTAAGCACAGTCCCTCAGTGGAAGGTGCTCACAGGGCCAGGCAAGTAGACAGCCCAGCCCAGCGCAATGCAGGACTGGCTCTGGTAGAGGGAGCAGAGTGTGACATCTGAGATGTGAAAGACAAAGACGGGTCAGTCAGGCAATGGAAAGAGAGGATGGAGAGTGAGAAAACACCCGGAGACAAGAGAACACAGTTTCCTGGGGGAAGAGCAAGTGGTTCGGTGTGGCTGGAGCATCTTGGGAGTGAAGCAGGTGATGAAAGTTGAGGCGGGAGTTGAGGCAGAGGCCAACCCCTGCAGGGCCTTCAGACCACGTCAAGGAGTCTGGACGTCATCCAGAAGGCAGTGGTGAGCAGTCTCAGGCTGCATGAGGACCTGTGGAGAGAACTGCCCATCAGCAGGTGGGCTGGGAGCGCTCGGAGGAGCAGAGCTGACATCCATCCTGGGCCAGGGCAGTAGTGACTGCCAGGAGGGAAGAGCGCCACATAGGGGTGGACGGAAGCAGTCAAGGGAGATGACCACCCAGGACTCCAGGATTCAAACTCCCTGTCCAGAAGCCCAGCCCAAGAAATGCCAGGAAAAGAGAGAGGGAGAATGGGAAGTGAGTGGATGACTCAAAGATCAGCAAGATCTAAGTACCGCCCTTCTAGAGTTTGGTCCATCCGAGAACTACCCCAAGCAGCCACTCGCTCACTTGTGAACCTAGCACTGAGCAGGGAAGCAACCCACCCGTCTGGGGAGTCCAGGTTGGCTTCCCAGAGGAGGTGACCCTCCAGTTAGAATGTAGAGCTGAATAGGATTTCACTAAATGGAGAACATAGGAGACAACACAGCTAGGACAAAGGTGCTGAGATATGAAAAGCCATGTTGTAGGGGGAAGGGGCAGGGGGAACAAAAGATCTGAGATATGAGATGCAAAGCTACAGCTATGAGCTCTAAGAAAGGCCCCAGTTTTAGGGTCTATGCGGCAACAGAGCCCAGGGTATGGGCACTTCCCCACCAGCTCAACTCCAGGTGCCCTACACTGGGCTAGGTCTCACCCCTGAGGGGCAACGGGGCCGGAGAGAAGAAAAAGAAAAGCGGGCATTTAATTGTATTTCCAAAGGGTTTTACCTGGAAATGATACCACCGTATTTAAGGAAAGTCTTTACCTTTTTGAAGAGTGCTATGCAGTTGTTTATAGCAACTCACAGGGACGCTATAGGGTCACTGTGAGTTGCAATGGACTCAACAGCAATCGGTGTTTTGGTTTTGGGGCAGTCGTTCCATCTATCCACGGATGATTCTGTTTCTATACCATCTGTACACACATTTTTTTTTTTTTCTGAAGCAAACTCAAAGGAGGTTCTGTAAATAATAAAAACCAAAAATCTGACCATGTGGGTGTCACACTTAAAAAAATAAACAAATAAAAAGTCAATCATTCACTGGCTTTCTATTGATCCCTACAGGTTTAAATAGCATTTGTTGTTATTCAGTGATGGTCAAATCCATTTGTCAATGGTTACACAAATCTGTTTTTAGCTTTGGGTGTCTTGTACTCCTTTATCGGCTCCATAGAATTCAACTCTTCTTTCTCCTTGGGGTTCCTTGTTCAGGCAACCATTTTCCAATATGCATGTAGACCTTCTCACTGCCCCCATTCCCACCTATTTGGTGTGGGAGGGAGGGGAAAGGGAAGGCAAACTTAAGTCCCTAAACTCTTATTTTAAAATGAGAATCGGTGGATAAATAGACTTTGATGTAGAGAACTTTTCTTTGCAGGTGGTTCTCAAGGGCACGGTCATCCCTTTGTCATTCCTCCCTTGACTCCCATACTCTGCTGGGCACTGCTGAAGGTACTGGAGGTACAGTGGTGGAAGGGGGAAGGAGACCCTGCTCTCAGGGGGCTTATTATACAAGAACGTTCAGATAAGTACTCTACAAACCAAAATATCAAACCCATTGAGTCGGTTCCGACTCATAACAAACCCATAGGACAGAGTAGAATACTCCATAGGGTTTCCAAGGAGTGCCTGATGGATTCGAACTACCGACCTTTTGGTTAGCAGCCATAGCGCTTAACACTACGCCACCAGGGTTTCCAAGTGCTCTATAGAGAACCAAAAAAAAGTTGGGAGAAGAGAGAATGCTTAAAAGAAGACTACTGTTAAAAATAATCAAAACTCACTGAAATTTGAACTTTTTTTTTTTAGGTTTATTCTGAGCAGTTATTCTATACGCTTTTATGGAGCAACCATTTTGATTTCAGAAAAAGCAAATGGCTCCAAGAAGGAAAGTACAAGGGGACTTATAAAGGGAAGAGGAGGGAGAATAGAAGAACCACCATTGGCTAGCCTTAACATGATTGACTGAACCCTGCCTTTCCCCCTTTACTGAGATCAACTGGTATCAGGTTACTTCTGGCCTAACCAAAAAACCCCTTTCCATCCAGACGATTCCAATTCATAGTGACCCTGTAGGACAGAGTAGGACAGCCCCATAGGGTTTTCAAGGAGCGGCTGGTAGATTCGAACTGCCGACTTTTTAGTTAGCAGCCTGAGCCCTTCACCACTGCACCACCAGGGCCCCTAGGGCATGATAAAACCAAACCAAACCAAACCCACTGCCATTGAGTCCATTACCAACTTATAGCAACCCTATGGGACAGAGTAGAACTGCCCCATAGTTTCCAAGGAGCGGCTGGTGGATTCGAACTGCCGACCTTTTGATTAGCAGCCATCCGTAGCTCTTAACCACTATGTCACCAGGGTTTCCAGGGCAGGATAGATTCCTTCAAAACATTCTCATTTGCAAATCTCAATTTCTGTTATCTTAGTCCCAGACCCATAAAATAATGAGCACAAAGCGAAGACAGTTAAAAAATAAAAAACTCTTCTAACGTTCAAACTTCATTTTATGACCTAAAAGGCAAAATTCTTCCTAAAGCATAACAAGCTACTTCAGCTGAATAAAACACCAAACTCTAAAAGGAGAGGAATTCAGTATATGTGATTTATCATGTGAACACCAAATACCAAGAAACCATCCCAGGGATGAGGAGGCCAGCCCAAACCCGCTGCTTCAAAGAGGCTGTTCTTTAACTGAAAGCTTAACACGATGACCCTAGAAAGGCTGAGGGAAAATGTTCAAGTGAGCTTGCGCTAGCGTTCCAAAGAAGAATGCCAAAAGGGTCCTTACTGCAGGATTCAGAGCGTTAAAATCCCATTTGGAGACGCTGCCAAGTGTCAGCGGCTGCGATGTTCTTTTTAAACAGCCGTACTTTCATGCTGCCTAAAAAGAAAAAGAAAAGGTTCACTAAGCTTCAAAATTTGGAATAAATTGTATCTCTCCGCCAAATAAATAAAGCTGATACGGCCATTGTGGCAATTACTTCAAACAAACGGGGTTATTTCCTTCTTGGCTCGCTGTTTTATTTTTAAACTGAGGTGGGAAACATCCATCTCCACATAGAAGCTCCTGTGTTTTTGCTTCTTCCTTCTCCCCAAGCCACCTTCTGAGCAGCACCTCTTCACTGCAGCCCCAGGAAGGAAATGGCTTTTTAAATTTGTTCTCATCCTTGCAGGGATCTCTCCAGTTGCGATGTTAGGAAAACTGGGGCTTTTTTTTTTTTTTTTTTCTGGTGCATTTAATTTACAATTATTGTGCTAAACAGTGTGAATGTTTACCATATGTTGGTTGTGGGGCAAAATATTCTGGCTCCCATAAAAAGTCAGGTTGCTGAGTCACGCTGAGTCACTCACCTAGAGAAAGCCTGCGGGAGGTAATTAAAAACAGCTGGGGCAGATGCTGTACCATCACTAGCCTTCCTCCCAGAGCCCCAGAACCAAAGCAACAGAGGGCTGGAGGGGTAGGAGGCTGAAGCAAGTTGAAAGAACAAGACCAAGATGCATCTGAGAAATGGCTGAACCGCAGCAGTTCTTGCAAAACAGCGTAAGTAGCGCTAAGACTGTATTTACTAGAACTTTGCAGATGAGAACACGCTGAGATGGAGCCAAAGCAATGAAAAGGACTAGAGAAGCTTGTAGATAGAAACAGTATTAAAATAAAAATAAAAAAGCAGAATTTCATCACAATCAAAATGCAAAGACTGCTTAAATTTAGGATTTCTATTCTATTACACGGTTTACATTTAAGAATGAATAAACTAATTGATTTTTATTTTAAATAATTGTATCTTTAAGTAAAACATGGGTAAACTCAAGAAGCTAATACCTTTAGTTCCTCTAATATCCCCAAAAGTCAGAACCTCCATTTTTGATAAACTTCTAATCAACAGATGGCAATGACAGGTGATAACCAGGAAAAAACTAACCAGCTGCTTACAACTTGCTCCAGGATCCAGTTGTCATTGATTCCCATTTACAATGACCTCATGTGTGTCAGAGCAGAACTGTGTTCCACAGGGTATTCAATGGCTGATTTTTGGGAAGTAGATCGCCAGGCCTTTCCCTCAAAGCACCTCTGGGTGGACTTGAATCTCCAACCTTTTGGTTAGCGGCCAAACCAACAAACCCATTGCTGTGAGTCGAATTCCAACTCATAGTGACCACATAGGACAGAGCAGAACTGCCCCATAGTTTCCAAGGCTGTAAATCTTTACAGAAGCAGACTGCCACATCTTCTGCAGCGCAGCTGGTAGGTTTGAACCACTGACCTTTCGGTTAGCAGATAAGCACTTAACCATTGTGCCACCAGGGCTCTTTCTGCAAAGAGCAGCCAAGTGCAATGACTATTTGCACTACTAGGAACTCCCTGCTCTAGGACCAAACCAAAAACCAAACCATCACCACTGAGTCGATTCCGACTCATAGAGACCCTGTAGGACAGAGTAGAACTGCCCATAGGGTGTCCAAGGAGCAGCTGGTGGATTCAAACTGCAGACCTTTTGGTTAGCAGCCAAGTTCTTAACCACTGCACCACCAGGGCCCCTGCTCTAAGACAGTAGTTCTCAAATTTTGTTGCACATAAAAATCATCTGGGAAATCTTATCTAAAATGCAGACTCCATCACCACATTTCTACCTTTGCTCAAGAATTAAGAATCTAGGGAGTATTTCTTAAAGCACAATCCGAGGATTTCCCAAAATCTTGTTAAAAATTCCTCAGCCCTAGTCCACACTCTGAGGCCAGAATCTTATGCAAGAGGTAAGAGGTGGGACCCTCAAATCTACATTTTTCACAAGCACACAGGTAATTGGACTCAAGTGTTCCATGGCAGTGTTTGAGACACAAAATAGAGAAGTCTCATCTTTGCCTAGATGATCCTCAGTTCCTGAACAGACAGGCAAATGCTGCCTGTAGGTTTTTGCTACTCTGCTCCCCTTGAGAGTAACTTTCTTCACTAGTTTCCCCATATTTGACTGGAAAAAAGGAGCAAGTAACCCAACGAAGCAGAGAGACTAGGATCAGCTGGCCAAGGCTTTGATCCTTGGTCCTGGCACTTAGCCTCTCCCAACCCTATACCCGCCACCCCTCTTTCCATTTATTTCTTGTACTCTTCTCTGGCTCGCTGCACTCTGGCCACACCGGCCTCCTCTCTGTGCCTTCAACACACCAGGCACGCTCCTGCCTTAGAATTTTTGCACTGGTTGTTCCCTCTTCCAGGTATACTGTTTCCCAGATACTATCATGGCTCTCTCCTTGCTTTCTTCAAGTCTTTGCTCAAATGTCACCTTCTGATGTGGCCTATCCTGACCACCCTATTCAAAACTGTTTTCCTGTCCTTGCTCCTGGCATTCTTCATCCCCCGTTCCTGCTTCATTGCTATAGCCTTTATCAACTTCTAATAAACTACGTACGTGCAGTCCCTGAGAGATGCAGACAGTTAACGTGCTAGGCTGCTAACAGAAAGGTTGGAGGTGTGAGTCCACTCAAAGGTGACTTGGAAGAAAGGCCTGGTGACCTGATTCCAAAAAATCAGCCACTGAAAATCCCATGGAGCACATTTCTACTCTGACGCACATGGGGTGGCCATGACTCAATCGCAACTGGTAACGTAATGGCGATAATTAATTTACTCACAGTTTCTCTTTCTTTGTATCTCTCCAGTAGGATGTACTATTCTTGTGGTCAGGGATTTTTGTCAGCTTTGTTCACTGACGTTTTCTAAATCCCCAAAATGGTGCCTGGCACTCCTTGAATGAATGGATATCTTTGAGTTTTATTTCACCTGTGCTACCATTTCCTGCTTTTTGCCGTTTCCGACCTTGGAAAACTTGCCTTCTTTTCCAGCCTGAGGTAAGGTCTGATTGCTCTCAAGCCTCTGATGTCCACCTTTAAAATCAACTTTGTTGTTTTACCACTGACGTGTTTTCATCAGATCTGTCTGCGTGTTCACTAACTCATGTAAACATTAATAAGAGAACTATGAAAACAGTTTACTACATGTTTCCTCTTGCCTTCATTCTGGTATAATTACATATACACACAATATGCCATGTATGCTGAGGGGGCAATCCCCTTCATTGTACTTCAGATGATAATTCCTTCCCAGGGAAGACACCCAAAGACCAGATTTTTACCTTTCCCCTCCTAACCCCAATCTGCTCTTCCTTCTGTGCATCTCAAGGGGCTTCAAGTAAGACGAAGATGTCAAAACCCTCTCCCTATGACATGGCAGCCAACTATATCCATGCTCACCCCAGTAATGGCCTAGAAGTCATTCTCACCTTTAAAAGCGCTCTATAAATTTTAAGGAGATATTCAAATATTGTGATTTCTTCCTTTGCTGCATCTTTCTCACAACTATTAACCTATTCATAAATACCCAGTCCTGACAAACATCATGGTGGTTTTTAGATTCTCATCATCATTCCCCAAGTCCAGTTTCTCATCTCTCAAATTCTTGCTACACTGTCTCTCTCTCACCCACAGAAAACAGCTTC
Organism: Elephas maximus indicus; assembly: GCF_024166365.1. Lineage (NCBI taxonomy): Eukaryota > Metazoa > Chordata > Mammalia > Proboscidea > Elephantidae > Elephas > Elephas maximus. Next base: position 17,991,582 of record NC_064830.1, read on the forward strand.
AAAATAGCTGTCCCTGCAGCAGTAGAAGAATCGGTATATTAAAGGTCACTGGAGAGGAACTGGCCAGCAGCTTCTAAACCCGTATTCTTTTCTTTCTGGGCATACGACTAGATTTCCCAGCCTCCCTTGCAATTATGTGTGGCCATGTGACTGAGTTCAACGGAGTGGTTCTCAACCAGGCAGATATTGTCCCTCAGGAGACGGCTGGCAATGTCTGAAAACATCTTTGATTGTCACAACTTGGGGAGCAGAGGTGCTACTGGGGCGTAGGTAGAGACCAGCGATGTTGCTGAACATTCTGTAATGCACAGGACAGGCCTCCACAACAAAGAATTTTCCAGCCCAAAATGTCTAACCGATGGAACGCGAACTGAAGAGTTGTAAGCTGATTCCAGACCTGATCTATAAGAACCACCCAAGTGTAAATCTCCAAGCTCTTTCCCCCTCTCTGGCTTGATATAGATGAACTCGACATCTCAGAAGCCTGACGTTGAATATGGTGGAGTCACACAATGGAAAAGCCTAAGTCCCTGAATCACTGCTTGGATGAGAGCTGCTGCTGGTCAGTAACATCCATTTGGGAATCTGAGTTAGAAATAAACTTCTAGCATGTTGGAGTGCTTACACAATTCCAGATCTGTTTGCTGCAACAGATACTTTTGTAAGCTTCTTTCAGTGGGTTCCCCGTGTGTGCAGCCAGCTCTAGGATGGGCAGATGTTACCTTAAGGACATATTGCAAGTGGGAGAAGGGCCTCCGGGGGAGTATTTTTCAGGAAATGCTCTCTGTCTCGTGGCCTTGGCTTCTTGTATATTCTTATTTTAGAAGATAGATCCCTTACTCTTCTGTATCCCCTTTAGGGATTTGCTGATGAAATGTACAGGTTTTATCCCTGTCTGAGTATTTAAGCTGAATCCTTCTTTCATCCTTATCCTGATCAACTAGGCTGAATAACCCAGAAAAATCCAAAAGGTCCTCTTACCTTTCTCTCTTGTGTTAAGCTTTCCTATTGCCAATCTCCAGGATTAAACAGGCTCTCAGAGTTGGAAAAAGAGAGAAGAGAGGGAGGGGAAGAAAGCAAGAGAGAGAACAAGGTGGTGAAGGCAACAGCTGGGGAGGGAGGGAGGGAGGGATAGAGACTCTCAAGCCAACCAAAAACCAAACCTGCTGCCATTAAATGGATTCTGACTCATTGGGACCCTAGTAAATGGCAACCCTACTTATTGAGCATTTATACTCTTCTAGGCATTTATATGTGACATGCACTGGGGGAGGTGCTATATCATCCTTATTTTCAAATGGGGAACAGGATCAGAAATGGTAGGTACTTTCCCCTCGGTCTCATACCTACCATCACCCTAGAGCTGGGAATCAAAAGCAGGCTTGGTCCAAATGCCTGGGCTCTTACTCACTCGAGTGCAAAGCTCAGAAGAGTGCCCGCACACAGGAGGTGCTCAGGACGTTTTCCCCATCTCCATCACTATTCATTAAATGCTGCAGAGATCAAGGCCTTTTTTTCCCCCAAGGGCAATCACTAGAATATAGTAGCCATAAAGGAACCTGAGAACAGTGAAGAATCTTTAAAGTTCACGTTCCAAACTAAAATAAATTATCCACGGTAAATATTTCCTATTAAAAAAATTGCAGCAATTGGTCTCAACCCACCTGGAGCAAAGGAAAATGAAGAACACCAAGCCCACATGACAACTAAGAGCCCAAGAGACAGAAAGCGCCACATGAACCAGAGACCTACATCATCCTGAGACCAGAAGAACTAGTTGGTGCCCGGCCACAATCGATGACTGCCCTGACAGGGAGCTCAGCAGAGGACCCCTGAGGGAGCAGGAGAGCAGTGGGATGCAGACCCCAAATTCTCATAAGAAGACCAAACTTAATGGTCTGACTGAGACTGGAGGAATCCCGGCGGTCATGCTCTCCAGACCTTCTGTTGACACAGGACAGGAACCATCCCTGAAGACAACTCATCAGACATGAAAGGGACTGGTCAGCGGGTGGGAGAGAGACGCTGATGAAGAGTGAGCTAATTATATCAGGTGTACACTTGAGATTGTGTTGGCAACTCTTGTCTGGAGGGGGGATGGGAGGATAGAGAGAGAGGGAAGCCGGCAAAATTGTCAAGAAAGGAGAGACTGAAAGGGCTGACTCAAGACGGGGAGAGTAAGTGGGAGTAGGGAGTGAGATGTATGTAAACTTATATGTGACAGACTGATTGGATTTGTAAATGTTCACTTGAAGCTTAATAAAAGTTATTATAAAAAAAAAAAAAAAAAAACATAAAAAGACCAGACTTAACGGTCTGACTGAGACTAGAAGGACCCTGGAGGTCATGGTCCCCAGACCCTCTGTTAGCCCAAGACAGGAACCGTGCCCTAAGCCAACTCTTCAGACAGGGATTGGGCTGGATTATGGGATAGAAAATGATACTGGTGAGGAGTTAGCTTCTTGGCTCAAGTAGACACATGAGACTATGTGGGCAGCTCCTGTCTGGAGGTGAGATGAGAAGGCAGAGGAGGACAGGAGCCGGTTGAATGAACACAGGGAATACGGGGTGGAGAGGAGGAGCGTGCTGTCTCATTTGGGGGAGAGCAGCAAGGAGTACATAACAAGGTGTGTATAAGTTTTTGTATGAGAGACTGACTGAATTTGTAAACTTTGACCTAAAGCACAATAAATAAAAAAAACAAAGAACTAGCACTTCTCCTGGAAATAGTTAAATTGATTGGATGCACTTTTCAGAGAGCCTCATGAGGTAACTTAGAGCAAACATTAAGAGCACAAGCTTTGAAGTCAGACACACTTGGGTTCAAATTCTGACTCCAACATTTACCTCCCGGCTATCCATATTGACTTGGGCAGGTTACTGGGGGATTCTGGGTACCAGTTTCCTCATGTGTAAAATGGGAAAGTGAAGAGTCTCCGCCCAGGGGAGTTTTAAGTGAGGCCAGGTACGCGAAGTACTTCCACCAGGTCTATCACAGAGTGAGCGCTTGTAACGGATTGAATTGTGTCCCCCCAAAATATGTCAACTTGCCTAGGCCGTGATTCCCAGTATTGTGCGGTTGTCTTCCATTTTGTGATTGTAAATTTTATGTTAAAGTAGATTAGGGTGGAATTGTAACACCCTTACTAAAGTCACATTCAAGATCCAGGTAAAAGAAGTTTTGCTTGGATGTGGCCTACACCACCTTTTACCTTACAAAAGATAAAAGGAAAGGGTCCTCATACCACCAAGAAAGCAGCACCAGAAGCAGAGCATGTCCTTTGGACCCAGGGTCCCTGTGCCTGAGGAACTCCCAGACCAGGGAAAGACTGATGAAAAAGACCTTCCTCCAGAGCCAACATTGAAAGCCTTCCCCTGGAGCCGGCACCCTGAATTTGGACTTCCAGCCTACCGGACTGTGAGAGAATAAACTTCTCTTTGTTAAAGCCACCCACTTGTGGTATTTCTGTTACAGCAGCACTAGATGGCAAAGACGGTGCTCAGCAAATGCCAACCACGATTCTTCAAAGTTTGAGGGCCTGGGTGGGAGTCCTAACTCAACAACTCATTGGCTCTGTGATATTAATGAAGTCAAACCCATTTCCACAACTGTAAACTAGAAATAATAGCCCGGTGTTCATAGCGTTAATATGAGGATTAATGAAACGCTGTCTGGGAGGTCGTGTACTGTACTAACCAGAGGGGTTAATGGTGATGTCACGATCCTAGATCTTCTGCTACAATCAAGAAGCCAAATCGATGAATGTGCAGGTTTTTAATAATGGGATGCACTGTTCTCTTTATCAATCTTAGTGAAACTACCCAAAACAAAGACCATGACAAAGTTTACCACAAAACGATGGTTTGGATAAACACATTCTCAATAAAAGAGACAAAGCTTTTCCCCTTTGCATTGCCCGTGCTCATAAAGCCTGGATGGGTCAGCCCAAAGTTGTCATCTGTGAAATTAACCACACTTATGGTTAATTTAACAGATGGTTATAGTGAACCCATTTGTTCAATTAACCACACTTAAGAAAATAATCCTACTTTCTTTACAACTTGAAAAGAAGTCCAATTTCCTTTAACCTCTGAAGCTTGGTACATGCTGCAAGGTCAACCCATCAAGAACCATCACCAGAACTATGAACAGTGTTCAGTGGTTCAGGCTGCTTTGTACTGCTAGTGCCCTGAGAGTCCTCCCGGGTAAGAAAACAAAGCCCTGACATGACCGTTGGTCAGTTCTTAGCAAATTCAAAGCTAAGCACCAATCCAAGCATTTGTTCCCCAAACTAGGCTCCTCACTTGTTCCTCAGGATATACCAGATGCATTCTCCACGCTATCTGGTCACGATGGCTACAAGACAAGCACCCTTAGCTTTAGGCAGCAGTGATTCAGTGGTAGAATTCTCAACTTCATGCTGGAGACCCAAGTTCGATTCCTGGCCAGTGCACCTCACACAGAGCCACCACCTTTCTGTCAGTGGAGGCTTATGGTGTTAGGGTACTGAATAGGTTTCAGCAGAGCTTCCAGACTAAGACAGATCAGGAAGAAAGGTCTGGCAATCTACTTCTGAAAATCCTAAAAATCACCACAGTCCAACCCTCAACAGATCATGGGGATGGTACAGGACCACAGGGGCCAATTCAACAGTGGTTAACAAACAACAGCAACAGGCAAGACAGCCAATGAGCCGTGTGGCTGTGGCAATCTACTCTCATGTCTTTATTTGCAAAATGGGAATGAACAATGATATCCTATTGGCTAATAATTTTAATATGAGGATCAAAGACAATAGTGTTTTAAAGTACACTACGCAATTCAAATTTAAGGTATTGCTCTGAGAAGATATTTTTAAAGGTGAGTGTACGAGCATATGTGCAAGCTGGCTCTCTCCACAGCCTCAGAACGTTTGCACCATGCTTCACAGACTTTAATACACAGAGGAATCCCGTGAGCATCCTGTTACAATGCAGATCCTGACTCTGTATGACCAGGCTCGACCTGGCACTCTGCATTTCTAACAAGCTCTCAGGTTTTCCCCGTGCTGTGGGTGTCTCAGAACACACTTTGAGGAGTAAGGGTGAGAGTTTAAATGCTCCCTGTCCTACAGACGATCTGATTGGAGCCTCATCTTGCAGGTCAAGGAGCTTTGCCCTCTCTTTATAGATGGGAACCCTGGGGTTTACAGTGACTCACCTGAGGACACAGATGCTCAAGGAACATAAGGAAAACAAAGGGCTGACTGAAGCTACCCCCTCAAGCCCAAGGGCTCAGGCTCAGAGCAGAGTGAATGATGGGATCAGGATAAGCCCTCAGCTCCACCTTTCGCTCCACATGTACCCCACCTCCCACCTCAATGGCAGCAACAAAAAAGAGCCTAAGCAAACTTTATTGCAAAGGCTTTGCTACTGTGCGTTTCTACCAGGCTCTCCACAGAGTATGCCAAGCTTACGACTTAGAAGCAGGACTTCATGAATTATAATTACATCAGCCCATTCCCATTCCTCTCTCACGTTCAGAAATGGACACACGGGTGGTGTTTGCTAGGAAGACTGAGACTATTTGGCGGCTCCCACCTCCCTGTCTCTCAGTACTCAAGCTTCCAGCCTTCAATCCAGTGGTGTCTTCCCTAGGATACACAGAGCATCCCAGGAGTCCTTAGAAGTTAAATCAACAAGACAATGGAATACAGATATTGGTCCTAACTATGAAGCATGATTGCTTCACATTTAAACTCTTCGTAGTATATAAAGGAGGAACCTCAAAATCACCTCAGGATCTTGATGAACAGAAGTGATGCTTTCAAGATGTTTCTGTGATACAGTTTTGGAAATGTCTGGAGCTACCAGAAGCCCTTACTATTTTGGTAGGGAAACTACATGATCCCCAGCCAGAAGGCCTTCCTCAACAGCTCACTTTTCTCGTCTCTTCCAGGGTCCTTGAATTGGTCAGGCAATTTGTCCTACTAGGTTTTGGCTCAGGAAACACAGTCATCGTGGCACTTCCTTAGAAAGCTAGAAATAGAAATACCATATGATCTAGCATCCCACTCCTAGGAATATATTCTAGAGAAATGAGTCATCACACGAATAGATAGATATATGCACACCCATGTTCACTGGAGCATTGTTCACAATAGCAAAAAGATGGAAACAACCAGATGCCCATCAACAGATGAACAGATAAACAAACTATGGTACATACACACAGTGGAGTACTACACAACAATAAAGAATAATGATGAATCTGCGAAGCTTCTCACAACATGGATGAAATCTGGAGGGCATCATCCTGAGTGAAATAAGTCAATCCCAGAAGAACAAGTATTGTATGAGAGCACTATCAAAATTCATGAAAAGGTTTATACACAAAAAGAAACAATCTCTGATGGCTATGAAGGAGGGGAGGGGTGGGGATGGAAAAACACTAAACAGACAAAAGATAAGTGGTAACTTTAGTAAAAGGTAAGACATTACACAATACTGGGGAAGTCAGCACAACGTGTACAAGGCAAGGTCATGGAAGCTCCATATACACATCCAAACTGAGGGACCGAATTAATGGGCTGAGGGCTGTACAGACCATGGTCTCAGGGAACATCTAGCTCAATTGGCATAACATAGTTCATAAAGATTCTACTTTGGTGAGTAGGATCTGCGATCTTAAAAAGCCTTTAAGTGGCCATCTAAGATACTCCACTGGTCTCACCCCATCCCTTCAGGAGCAAGGGAGAATGAAGAAAACTAAAGATTCAAGGGAAAGATTAGTCCAAATGAGTAATGGACCACAACTATCACAGCTTCTAGCAGACTGAGTCCAGTAAAACTAGATGGTGCCCAGTTACTATCACTGACTGCTCTGACAGGGATCACAATAGAGGGTCCCAGACAGAGCTGGAGAAAAATGTAGAACAAAATTCTAACCCACAAAAGAAGACCAGACATATTGGCCTGACGAGACTGGAGAAACCCTGAGAGTATGGGCTCTGACACCCTTTTAGCTCAGTAATGAAGCCACTCCTGAGGTTCACCCCTCATCCGAAGATTAGACAGGCCCATAAAACAAAACAAGACTAAAGGGGCACAGCAGCCCAGGGGCAAGAACTGGAAGGCAAGAGGGGACAGGAAAGTTGGTAACAGGGAACCCAAGGTCAAGAAGGGAGTGTTAACCAATGTCATCAAATAACATATGTACTGTTTAATGAGAAGCTAGTTTATTCTGTAAACTTTCGTACAGTACAATTAAAAAAAAAGAAAAAATACATAGTCATCATATATGGTTATAAATTCTACACTTTAGGGCACTTACTAGTTGAAAAAATAAAAGGCCCACAGTATATACTTGAGTATATTCTAGAAACCGAATGTCAAATGAAGCATCATTTATGGCATTTTTTTGTTGGATGTGGGGATATGTTTATCTTGTACACTATAAATCATTTGTTGTTACAGAATATTCAAGGGGGAAAAAAAGCCCAAATAAATTAGCAATGATTACAACTACAATAAATGCAGAAGATTATACTTAGGAACTCTGGTTTTTTGTTTGTTTGCTTGTTTTTTCCTCCAATTTCTCCATGGTTGACTGTTTTAGTAACCAACGTAACAAACCATCCAAAACCGTTGGTTACACTCTAGTGGGTAGATTTCACTCAGGGTCTCTTGTGTGGTTGTGGTCGGTCAGTATCTGAAGCTGGAGTCATCTTAACACTTGACTGGGCTGGACATCTAAGATGTCTTCTTCACTCACAAGTCAGGGCTTAGCTGGGATGACTGGAGCAGCTCGGGCTGGTCCCTTCTTTACCTCCCTGCATATGTCCTCTTCATGTAGCTAGCTTGGACTTCCTCATAGCATGGTGGTCTCAGAAAAGTCTGGATTTCATACTTAGCAATTGGCTTTCCTCAGAGAAAAGCCAAAAAAAAAAAAAAAAAAAACAATGGAAATTGAAAGGTTTCTTATGACCTCACCTTGGAAGTCACACAGCATCATGTCTGCGCATTCTGTTGATTACACAAAATCTGCTCAGATTCAGGGTGGGAAGGGACTACAGCATGGCATGAATATTGGGAAATATCATTAAGTGGGGTGGCATCTTTTGAGACCAGCTACCATGGAAGCTACCAGAGACCTGCAGAAGGCTAAGGAACAGGCAAGCTACATAATTTAATAAGCCCTGGTGGTGAAAATGGTTAAGCAGTCAGCTTCTAACTGAAAGATTGGCAGTTCGAACCCACCCAGAAGCTCTGTGGGAAAAAGACCTGGCAGTCTGCTTCCATAAAGATTACAACCCAAAAACCCTATGGGGCAGTTCTTCTCTGTCCTATAGGGTCACTATGAGTCGGAATCGATTCAATGGCAACAGGTTTTTTTGTTTGTTTGTTCATGGCACACTGGTTAAAGCAATTGACCAACTGAAAGGTCAGTGATTCGAAACCACCAGTGGCTCCACAGGAGAAAAATGTGGCAGTCTGCTTTCATTGAGATTTACAGCCTCAGAAACCCTATGTGGTTGGTATGAGTCCGAATCCACTCAATGGCAGTGGGTTGGTTCAAAAAGCAGAAAAAATATTTTTCTTTCTTCCATAAGCTTTCTCACAACTGTCATGGCATTTTTTATTACTTTTTAATGTCACACTCCCATGGGCATGGGGATATTCATGAGGTTAGCACAGACCCTTACAGGAACCCAAGGCTCTACCCCTCAACTCTGCATGCGATGTACACCCAACCCTCGACTTTTCTGCCAACACACCCAGGGGACAGAGGAGCAGTGGTAGATATGCAGAGAGCAGGAGAGACAGTAGCCAACAACTTGTCCCAGGGAGGCAGGGAGGCAGGCCCACACTTGAGCCAAGGATTCCAGCCCCCAGCACATGCTCCACTGACCCACTGGACGCACTTACCACACACAAATTCAAAGATAAAATTAAGAATTTCAAGATGGAGACTGCACAGCATCAAACCCCAAACAGGGGACCCCTCTGGGCACAGGGTCCCGTGCAACTGCACTGGCTGCACATCCATGAAGTGGTCCCACCAAGGAGCAATGGCAGAGGGGGAGCAGGAAGCAGCAGACAGCAGCACAAGTAAGACCCAAGAAGTGAGAAAATGAAGATTTCTCTAGTTCCCCTAGAAAGCAAGAACCCAGAAGCTCGTGGAATGAATCAGACTTGGCCTAAAAGAATTCTAAAAAATCTTCCCAGATACAAACAGTTTCCAAAAACCTGGTGTCAGGGTCAGGCAGGTCTGGCTAAAATGAAATTTAAATAATAATTCTGAAAACCTGTGAGTTGGCAAATGTGAAAGTGCTTTGGAATATCAAACAATATGGAAACGTGAATAGTTTAAAAAAAAAAAACATAAAACTGTTATGTGCTTTCATTTTATTTAAAAGTAAGTGTGCAGGAACTTCCAGTTCTAGATGAGATAGAGTAGACACACTTCTCTCTATTCCTTCTGCTAAGAATGGCTAACGTGGACATTACATATAAAATAAATATAAGGAGACTCTGAAAGGTGGACAGAAGGCAGACTGGCTAGGGACTTTAGGACACAAGGAACGCATGGTAGTGCTTTCTCTCTGCTTCATATACCTGAACTGGTACAGGAGGGAGAAGCAGGAAACCCAGAAATGCCAAGGAACACGGATAAGAAGAAAATAAGCCTGCTCTCTCTAGCCAAAGGACCAAGAAGGGGGAAGTCAATCAACACAGAAAGCCTTTAGACAACAATTCTCCTACTCTACCCAAACACCATAGAAAAAAACGTAGCTCTACCACTGCCATCAGCAAAGCCCCAGTGGGGAGCCTAGACTTCCAACATCACCCAGTTGTTATTAGGTACCTCCTTCTGCTTCCCCTCCACTCTCTCTAGGATGGCATCAGAGAAGGCAGAGTGGGAAGCCCAGACATTCTTTCCTGCCCATCAGTAACTAGCTCCCTCAACACAGTGTCACTAGACACCATGTGGGGAGCCTGGACTTCGACCCCTATGCAAAGGTAATGAAGAATGCCTCTCCCTCCTCACAGAGGTGGTCTCAGAGAAGGTTCAGTGGGAAGCTGGAAATTCACCACCTTCCCACAGGAAGACACACCCACCCCACAGTGTCACTGGAGACCACATGGTGAGCAGTAAGGAGCAGCCAGGGTGGTGTCAGCAGACACTTGCTATAACAAAAGGTTTAAATAAGATCCGGAGTCTTATAATATTCAAAATGTCCAGGCTTCAATCAAAAAATCACTTGTCATACTAAGAACTAAGAAAATCTCAACTTGAATGAGAAAAGATAATCAACAGTCACCAACACCAAGTTGACACAGATGTTGGAATTATCTGACAAGAACTTTAAAGTGGCCATCATAAAATCTTTCAACAAGAAGTTACAAACATGCTTGAAACAAATGGAAACGCTCAGCAAAGAAATAGAAGGTATACAAAAGAACTAAATGGAAATTTTAAAACTAAAAAATACAATAAACAAAACTCACTGGCTGAGCTGCAAAGCAGAACGGAGACAACAGAGGAATACGGGGAATTTGAAGGAAAACAAAACCCAAAAAAAACCCAAACTAGTGACCATCAAGTTGATTATGACTCATGGCGACCCCATGTGTGTCAGAGTAGAACTGTGTGCTCCATAGGGTTTTCAATGGCCGGTTTTTCAGAAGTAGATTGCTAGGCCTTTCTTCTGAGGCACCTCTGGGTTGACTTGATCTGCCAACCTATCAGTTAGCAGCCAAGCACATTACACCATTTGCACAACCCAGGGACTCTGAACATGAAGACAGAACAATGAAAATTACCCACAATAGACTGAAGAAAAATAAATGAATAGAGTTTTAGGGACCTGTGGGACTATAACAAAAAATCTAACATGGGTTGCAGCTGAAAAAATATTCAACGAAATAATGACTGAAAATTTCCTAAATTAGTCAAGACACTTAAATCTACAGATTCAAGAAGCTGAGCAAGCCCCAACTGGGACAAATCCAAAGAAATACACGCCGAGATACATCATAGGCAAACTTCTGAAAACTAAAGACAAAGAAAAATTTTGAGAGCAGAGAAACACCACCACCTTACATACCATCTGAGTCATCTAGCATTGCTACAACAGAAATAACATAAGTGGATGGTGTAGGCTAGAAGTCCAAATTCAGGGCGCCAGCTCCAGGGGAGGGCTTTTTCTCTCTGTTGGCTCTGGAGGAAAGCCCTTGTCATCAATCTGCAGCTGGTCTAAGAGCTTAGCACAGGGACTCCAGGTCCAAAGGATGCACTCAGTTCCTGGCACAATTTTCTTGGTGGTATGAGGCTCCCCTGTCTCTCTGCCCCCTTCTCTCTTTTATATTTCAAAAGATATTGACTCAAAATACAGACTAATCTTGTAGATTGACTCCTGCCTCATAAACATAACTACCTCTAATCCTGCCCCATTAACATCATAGAGGTAAGATTTACAACACATAGGAAAATCGCACCAGATGATAAAATGGTAGACAACCACACAGTACTAGGAATCATGGTGTGGCCAAGTTGACACACATTTTGGGGTGACACAATTCAATTTGTAACACATACCAAACCAAACCTGTTACTGTCAAGTCGATTCCGACTCACAGCGACCCTACAGGACAGGGTAGAACTGCCCTGTAGGGTTTCCAAGGAGCAGCTGGTGGCTTCAAGCTGTCAACCTTTTGGTTAGCAACCAAGCCCTTAGCCACTGAAGACACAAATTTTGAGGGCAGAGAAGAGAAACATCATCCCCTTACACAGAGGGGGGATAACACTTGGAGTGATGGCAGATTTCTCATCAGAAACCATGAAGGCCAGAAGGAAGCAGTCAAATGTTGGAAAGAAAGAACTGCCAATCCAGAATTCTATATCCAGCAAAAATATTCTTCAGGAATAAAGGGGAAATCAAGACATTCTCAGACGCAGGAAAACTAAGAGAATAAGTTGCTAGCAGACTGTCTTAGTCTTGTGGTGCTGCTGTAACAGAAATACCACAAATGGATGGCTTTAAGAAAGGGAAATTTATTCTCTCACAATCTAGTAGGCTACTAGTCCAAATCAGGGCATCAGCTCCAGGGGAAGGCTTTCTTTCTCTGTCAGTTCGGAAGAAGGTCCTTGTCATCAGCCTTCCCTTGGTCTGGGAGCATCTCAACACAGGAACCTCAGGTCCAAAGGATGTGCTCTGCTCCCAGCACTGCTTTCTTGGTGGTATGAGGTCCCCCTGTCTCTCTGCTCAATTATCTCTTTTATATTTCAAAGAGACTGGCTTGAGACACTATCTAAACTTGTAGACCTCATCAACGTAACTGCTGCTAATCCATCATATTACATTACAGTGACTGAATTTACAACATATAGGAAAATCATATAAAATGGTGGACAGTCACACAATACTAAGAATCATGGCCCAGCTAAATTGACAGATATTCTGGGGGGACACAATTTAATCCATGGCACAGACCTACTCTAAAAAATGTCTAAAGGATGCCCCTGAAACAAAATGACAAAAGAAAGAAAACTGGAACATCAAGGAGGGAAATATAACAAAAAAAAGAAAAAAATTGTGGGAAAATATACTTTTCGGCTCCTCTTGAGTTTTCTAAAAACAAATATTTGGGTCTTTAAGGAGTCTCACTCAGTAGTCAAAAAACACCAACTGCAAGGTCCCTGGGTGGTGTAAACGATTGCTCTTGGTTATTAACCTAAAGGTTGGCAGCTCAAACCCATCTAGCAGTACTGCAGAATAAAGGCCTGGCCATCTGCTCATGTAAAGATTACAGCCAAAAAAACCTTATGGAACAGTTCTACTCTGTAACACATGGAGTTGCCATGAGTCAAAATAGGAGTCCCAGACAGAGAGAAAAAAGGGTTGCAGCAGAAAAAATATTCAAAAAAATAATGACTGAAAATTTCCCGAATTCATCGAAACACTTAAACCTACAGATTCAAGAAGCTGAGTTTGTTTCATTGTGCTTTAGATGAAGGTTTACAGAGGAAATCAGTTTCTCATTAAACAATTAATACAGATATTGCTCTGTGACACTGGCTACCAAACCCACGATGTGTCAACACTCTCCCCTTCTCCATCTTGGGTTCCCCATTACCAGCTCTCCTGTCCCCTCCTGCCGTCCCGTCCTTCCTCCTGAGCTGGTGTATCCATTTAGTCTCGTTTTGTTTTATGGGCCTGTCTGATCTTTGGCTGAAGGATAAACCTCAAGAGTGACTTCAGTATTGAGCTAAAAGGATGTCGGGGGTCCATACTCTCAGGGTTTCTCCACTCTCTGTCAGATCAGTAAGTCCGGCCTTTTGTGTGTATGTTCTATATTTATCTCCAGCTTTGTCCAGGTCCCTCTATTGTGATCCCTGTCAGAGCAGTCAGTGGTGGTAGCCAGGCACCATCTAGTTGTGCTGGACTTAGTCTGGTGGAGGCTGGGGTAGTTGTGGTCCATTAGTCCTTTGGATTAATCTTTCCCTTGTTGTTTTTCTTTGGTTTCTTCATTCTCCGTTGCTCCAGACGGGATGGGACCTGTGGAGTATCTTAGATGGCTGCTCACAAGCTTTTAAGACCCCAGACACTAGCCACCAAAGTAGGATGTAGAATATTTTCTTTATAAACTATGTTATGCCAGTTGAGCTAGATGTCCCCTGAGACCATGGTTCCCAGCCCTCAGCCCAGTAGTTCAGTCTCTCAGGGAGTTTGATGTGTCTATAAAGCTTCCATGACCTTGTTTTGGTCAAGTCGTGCTGACTTCCCCAGTATTGTGTAGTGCCTTACCCTTCACCAGTTATCCCTTATCTATTGCCTAGCTAGTGTTTTTCCCTCCCCATCTCCTTCCATCCCTCAAGGTTTGTTTTTTGCAGAGTTGATTTAGAAGGCTGGTTGCTCATCTGAAGTTTCTCAAAGTGTAGTCCCTATACCACCTGTATCAACTTCTCCTCAGGATACTTGCTCGAAATGCTGCTTCCTGGGCTGAATTAGAATTTCTAGAGACAGGCCCCAGAACTCTGCATGTAAAGATGTGGTTCTTACTCACACTAAGGTTTGAAATGTCCTAAAACCTGAGCTGACCTTTGGTTAATACAGGGTCAAGCTCAGTTACTCAGTATTGGCTTTAGAGGGAAGGTGAGAACAAAGTGTTTCAGAAATTCCTAGCTCTGGGCAATCCAGCCATCCAGGACTGGAATAAATCACAAGGTAAAAAAGTAATCAATACCCTGCTGTAGAGTTAATGTCAAATACATCTCTTAGCCCCATGGAAAGGTACTGTCCTACTGAGCAGGCTGGAGTCTAGCCGCCACACAGCAGTCCGTTTTCATCTATGCTTTGGTTTCTTCCTCTGTAAAACGGGGCTAACATCTGCCTTTCCTGATTCATAGGGTCAAGGTGAAGAGCAAAAGAAGTGAGCTGTGACTGCGTTTGTAAAAGATTATTCTTTCCAAATGTGAATATTTAACTTCCCCACAGAGGGCAGTTGTGTTGCCCTTTTTTTTCCCCAATTCTTTGAAATGGAATGTTTGTTCTTCACAGACTCTGGGAAAAGCGGTCATGCTGGTTAAAATAAAATGTATGATTTAAAAATTCACCCAGCTTTCCTCCAGGGTCCCGCTGAAGGGCACCCCCAGTGTCGAACGCAGAGGAGGCCCCTGTCGTCAGCGGCACTTGGCGCAAGAAGAGCGAAGCCCCCCTGCGCCCCTCCCCGCCCCGCGAGCTGACGACTGCGGTCACACGCTCTAGGAGAACGAGCGCAATTCTCCGCCCTGCGCCCAGGGCTGCGCCAGCGCGCCGCGGCTAGACACGTCCCCGGTCTAGCCCTGCGTCCCATGGGTCCCTGCAGATCCCCGCCTCTGGGGGGGTCGCTAGAGCTCGCCTCCCCGAGGTCCACGGCCCGAAATCCCGCCACTGCCCGCCTTCCCAAAGAAATGGGGGTAGCGTTGACATGCGACAGGCGTGTTGCTTGGGGGCTTACAAGACCCGAGCGCGCTCTCCATCTAACTCAGCAGGGGGAAGTCCGTGAATTGTCATTTTTATGGGGGGGGGCCAGAATCTGGAGTTAAAGCCTCAAAGACTGCGGGAAAGAGAGGCGTCAAACTTGGAAAAAAAAATTGCTATCAATCAGCTAACCTGGGAGGGCGGTGATTCGAATTCCCCACGCTGGCGCCGCCTCAGGTGCGAAAACAGTGCCCAGAGGCGATCGGCAGCGCCGGTCTCCAGGGTCAGGAAAGGGCCGTCCACACAGCGCTGTTTGCGCAGGAAATGTGTCAGCAGCGGAGCGCGACCCGGCCGCGGCTATCGGAAGCGGGTGCGCGGGGCGCCGGTTGGCGGCGCGACCCTGGTGGCCGCCCCAGGGCGGCGGAGGCCCAGGCGTGCACGTGGGTGCGGGGCCGGCGGGTTCCTCCCCACTGAAGTCATGAACTTGGCTCTCTCCATCGGGGCCGGCGCGCAAAAGTGGTTTCGGCCAAAAAAGGGGGGAAAAAAGTGCACAATGTGTTTCTTGTTAGGGACTCCAAAGCCGGAGCCTCGGGTTTTGCTTTTTGTGCCGCATTATAATATTAAGATGTAGTTTAATTCCGGACAAAACCGCCCTTGTTGCTGGCTGGAGAGAGCCGCTAATGAATTCCCACAGACGCTGTTGGGCAAACAGTGGGTGTCCTGTGCTTCGCGCTCCAGCGCCGCGCAGCGCGGAGCCGGCAGCGAGCCCGGGGGCGCGCGGCTGGCCGGGGCTTCCCGCGGCGGCCGGACGGGGCAGGCGCAGCTGCGCGGCCGGACGTGCGCGCCTCCCGGGCGGCGCAGACTTCGCGACGCCAGTCCGCCGCGCTCCCGCCAAGTCGCTGGCGGCCTGGGATTGTTTTCCAGGCCTTATCTCTTGCTCAAGTTAATTTTCTTTTTAATTTGGTGACCGGAACAAAAGTAACAGGAAAATCCTTTGTGAAAGCAAAACGCGGCCACAAATCAGTGCACTTCACAGCATTTGTAACTAAATATTTGCAGGGCTGGTAGTTAAATCTACCCCTCCGCAAAACTTCTCAAACTTTGCTTTCTTTGAACGGAGCTGAAAGGTGATCTCCCTAAAAGGGGATCAGACAGTTGAAAGCAATTGGATTTAGCACGGCGTTTTACCTGGTGCTCTTACAGTTTCTGGGCAAACAGGACTTCGCGGGAATCCTAGAAGGAACGGTGAAAGCGATTGTGCAAGGCCCGGGCAGTAATACTGAGCCTTTTTGGTAGCTGAAGCGCTTTGTTAATGAAATTTATTAGCTGTGTGCGACAAGAAATCTAAGAGG
Source organism: Elephas maximus indicus (assembly GCF_024166365.1). Classification (NCBI taxonomy): domain Eukaryota; kingdom Metazoa; phylum Chordata; class Mammalia; order Proboscidea; family Elephantidae; genus Elephas; species Elephas maximus. The sequence goes on from NC_064830.1 coordinate 18,007,879, forward strand.
TTAGAAAGGTCTTCAAAAAATACCCAAAGGGAGAAAAATAAACATTGCTTGATTTTTTGCAGGTTTGCACGCTCTTTGCCCCTCATCTAAAGCTGTTTTAAACCCAAATTCGGTTATCTGGTTTCAGGGTAAGGGCTCCCTCTTGCCAAAGTATTAAATAAACAAGTAAAGCAAAAACTTGAATCCTTCCTTACGTAATCCAGATGCTGTTTCCTCGAAAACCACAACAAACTCTGCTAAACCAGATAACAAAATCGGGAACAGTGCCTCCTTTTTCTGTTCTGTCCCCCCCCCCCCTTGTAGGGCCAAGAGGACACAGATATTCAGTAAATCCTCTCCCGGAAAGATAATAAATAATTGCTATTAACACTGCAGATGAGCACCCCTGAGGGTTCCGGATGCCATAAAGTGTCCGAGAATGTCGGCATCTGGTTCTCAAAGATGGAACTTCCCTCCAGATAAACCCGGGACAGAGGAGGCGTTAGCGTCTGTGGGCTGACTTGAAAGTTTCTGGCCTCTTGATCTTCTCAGTAGAAAATGCAGCAGTATGAACGAGACTAAATCTGGACACCCACTTTGTAGTGGTGATCAAGTAAACGGGAGGCTCCCGCTCTTGGCGCTGGAAAGGACCCGGAGTCCCGGGACAAGGGGCTGGATGACCTCCCGCCTCCCGGGGGGGGTGTGTGGTGGGCTGCTCTGGAAAAATCGACTGTGTTTTGTAAGACCTCCAGCAAAGTTCGGAGGAGGAAGGCGGGGGGGGGCTTTAAAGCTATTTTTAGGAGTTTGGGATCAAAGTCATTCCAAGCAAGGACCGCGAAGATCCAAAGGAATAAGTAAATCTCACCATCCGCTAAGAAAGTAACCTTCCCTCCATTCCACCCTTCCCTCGCTCTGAATTCCCAACACTGAATGCCTCATTTGCAAAAACAAAATCTTTTGCTTTGGCAAACTCTAAATCACATTATTCCTCCTTTTACAAAACGAAGATTTCTTCTCCCCCTCTCGGCTATTTTTTTTTTTTTTTCCTTTTCTTCTCTGTCCTTCTTTCCCACAAATAACTCGAAACTTAAGACATGCAACTGGCTGCAGGTGCTCGCGGGCCCTACAGCGGCCAAGAGCCGAGGTGAGGTTAGAAACGGCCCGGGTCTCGCAGGCATTGATCAGCTGGGAGCGCGCGCTGACTGACAGCCGCGGTTGCCATGGCAGCCGCCTGAGCGGCGCCGCGAGGACAAGGCTGGAGGGCGGCGGTGAATGGGCGGCGTCACGCGCCTGGCGCCAGAGAGTCTGCTCCGGGGCTGGCGGCTCCGGCTCCGCCGCGGCCTGGCCCGCGCGCCGCCGCCGCCGCCGCTGCTGCCAATTCATCACCTGTCAGGGATCACTCAGGGGGTCACAGGCGAAATGGACACAGCTGTGAGAACAAAACCAGGGGGAAGAAAGGAGAGAAATCCCAATTGCGCCAGATGTGCAGCAAGGACCTTGAGAATTCCACTCCCCCCGCAGGCTCCTCCCCGCCCCCCCATTGCATCACACAGGGATTGCACAGCCGGCTCCGGCCCGGGCCCGGGCGCGCCCTCCCCGGAGCTGCTGCTGATTACAGCCGACCGGGCCTGGACGCAGATGGGAGCCGCCGCGGCCGGCCGTGCGGGAGTAAAGACCCCGAGTGAGTGAGTCCTGAAATGTGACGGTAACTTCCAAAGCAGTGTGTTCCAATGGGGGGGCGTCCTGTGGGCAAGCCTAGGGGGCCGGGATCTCCAGCCCCCACAGGAAGCCCCCCACGCCTTCGCACCACACACAGGTCTAGCGCACCCAGGGCCCTTTCTCCAGCTGGGACCGTTTGAACTTCAGCGGTCTCCCGTGCCAACCCGCATGCACACAAATTGACAAGATTGTTGACTGCCTTTTAAGCGGCACAGAAGATGCTCCAACGCGGCCCCCCAGCCCCCGCCACGAAAATACAATTTTAAAGGTCATTTTGTATGGGGCTTACTGAGACACATACTCGTAACTCGAGTTGCGTGTGTGTGTGAGTCCTTAACGTATACAGCTCCCTGATACCCTTAAGGTGAGCTTTAAATGGATGTCCAACTGGGTAGCGTGCCAGTAGACTCGAATTCAACAGTGTCAGACACACTCTGCTGACATGGCAGCTAAAGAAAGCAAGCCCAAAAAACTTGAAGCGTATTTAGCTATTTTACTACATCAGGGTATAAAAATGAGCCCGGGCGAAGGCGCTGCCTTAATCAGCCTTGCGAGGGTGTAAAATAATCCCACACAGTGCTCATTAGAGCCAGCCCAGAGCCTCTCTGCTGGAATCCTGAGGCTGGCAGGGCTGTTCATATACGGTGTCCTTGGAAAAAGCCGAGGAATGCGTCAATATCGCATAGCGTCAATGTCCAGGAATCACGAGTAATTGAGAATCCCAAAGATGTTTGTTTACATTGGCTATTATTGTCAAATAGTCCGAGTATAACATCAGGAACCATAGTAGTGTCAAAACAAAATCTGTTCCAGTGTGGCACGTATGTGACAGAAATACATGTACACAGAGTACATCCAAAGGCTCGAACTGCGGGGGGACTCGGGTAGTAAATCACTTCCAGACTTAACATCAGATGAGGCTGCGTTGATGGAACAGGGTCAGGGACGGAGTTGCAGGAGGCATGGGTTGCTTCTCTCGCTTCAGGAGTCTGCAGTGCCTTTGGAAGGTGCTGGAGAGGGAGCCGTGCACCTCCATCCCCCTAACTGCAGTGACGGAGCTCTGTGAAAGGGACGTCAACCTCAGCACCGCCAACTCTGCTGCCTTCAAGAGCAGCCCCGGGGCTCCCGGGCTGTGGCTGGGCCACCAGGGACCTCCTTGCCCACCAGCTGAGAAATGAATCATTAAGTGTTTTAAGGACAAAATACTGTTTCCTCATTATTGAGCTTGGCATTCAGTCTCCAGTTCTGCCCCCTTCCTCTTTCTTAAATACCAAGGAGGTGAAGATGATGACAAAAAGTAAACAAGATACTTAAGAATATTCCATTTTCTGGAAGAGCGTAGTGTATCATATCCTGGAGGACTGTGATTTTCAAAACAACTAATTTACTGTGGTCTGCAGTTAGGGTAGAGTTACATGTGAGTTAACTGAAAACTATTAAGTAGCTGCAAACTTTTTACTTAGACTAAGAGAATGCGTTCTTAGGATTCACAGCAAAAAAACCCCGAAGCTTCCTACGCCCGTGGTCGTGCTGAAAGGAATCAGAACCTCATCCATGACAGTTTAGTAGTGTGAGGGTGCCGATCAATAGCTTTTTTTTTTTTTTTTAACCTACCTATGCGTCACAAAGCTTGGGAAATACTACATAGGTGCTGGAATGTGACACCAGAAATAATTATTTGCGCATAATTAATCACATTCCTCTGCCACCTACACCGAAGGGCATAGACCAAGCAGCCTTTCAAGGGCAATGTATGTAAATGTAGTTCCAATATGCAAATTCTCCTAATGATTTCCGATTAATAGAATCATTAAAACAGTCCTGCCCTGTTCTTGAGGAGCACGAAAGTGTCAGGCCTGCTGGAGCTCCGTAGCCATCAGCGTTAAGGCACAGTTTGCAACAGATACTCCGTTTACTGCTTTTTACAATACCTCCTGCCGCTCTGCTCCGGTTTGCACAATCCCACACGAAACCTGTCGTTGAATGCATGGGGGCCTTTTTTTTTTTTTTTTAATTAACATAGCTTTTACTTCTTTTCTACAAATGTCACTTTGCAGTAGCAAACTCATGTGCATTTTCACTTTCTTCTGAAATACTTGTTACCGTAATGATATTCTGCGGGTTGCAGTGAAATGTGGCTTTTCCTCTGTTATGCTGAAGTCCCCTGGGTCGCTGTGGAAAGCACAACGGTATGGCAGGGCGCCGCTGGGGCACACGCTTGAGCCGAGGGTACTGCTGGGGTTGTGGGATTTGGCCCTACCTCACCATTGGAGAATGAGAATTAAAAGTGCACGCTTTAATCCCCGTGCGCCCCCGGCTGCCCGGCCCCCCGCGCCTCCCGGGCTCCCCGCGCACTGTACTCTATTTACCGCCCCAGCCGGTTCGCCCCGCCCACCCCGCGGGGATTGGCTGTCAACGCGGAAGGACCGAACGCTCGGCCCGCTCCCGCGCCCGCCAATGGGGCGGCCCGATCGGCCTGATGGACACAGCGCCTCCTACCAATGGGAACAAAGGGAAGCCCGATTGTGTCGCCCTGGTGAGTGATGATAAAAGCCGCCCCGCCAGGCTCACGGCTTCATTCTGAGCCCAGCTCCTGGCAGAGTGGAGGTAGCTCAGCAGGCGGCGGAGGCGGCCTGAGCTCCAGGGCAACTCGCTCCCTTCTAGTCTTTCTTTCCACCCGCGTTCAACATGAAAGCGTTCAGTCCAGTGAGGTCTGTTAGGAAAAACAGCCTTTCGGACCACAACCTGGGCATTTCCCGGAGCAAAACCCCGGTGGATGACCCGATGAGCCTCCTGTATAACATGAACGACTGTTACTCCAAGCTCAAGGAGCTGGTGCCCAGCATCCCCCAGAACAAGAAGGTGAGCAAGATGGAAATCCTGCAGCACGTCATCGACTACATCTTGGACCTGCAGATCGCCCTGGATTCGCACCCCACTATTGTCAGCCTCCACCACCAGAGACCGGGGCAAAACCAGTCTTCCAGGACGCCGCTGACCACCTTAAACACGGACATCAGTATCCTGTCCTTACAGGTGAGCCCTGCGCTCGGTGCCCTCAGCTCCGCTGCCCGCATGCTCCCAGCGATGATCTGGGCTGTCGCCAATAGGTCCATTGTCAAGAGGGCTGCAGACGGTAATTTGAAGATTAGCAAATTCACTTAATTTTCTTAAAAATCTGTAGATTGAGCTGTGCGTGAAATTGCTGATAAGTTCTGACATGTTAATACTATACTTTTGAGTCGAAAATGTAGCGTAAACGTTTATAAATGGAACGTGGTGTTTAATGGACTACTTAAAAAAAAAAAAGGTTTTTTCTCCTTAAGACGTCTAACATTGTGCCTTTATCCTCTTTCTCTTGCAGGCTTCTGAATTCCCTTCTGAGTTAATGTCAAATGACAGCAAAGCACTCTGTGGCTAAATAAATGGTGAGTGTTTGCTTGTGCCCTCCGTTGGTCAAACTACTCCTTGGAGTGTGTGCAACTACCCCCTGTGTGTGCGGGTGTGTGTGTATGTGTTTCATTTGCTTGTGTAAGAGTACTTGTATCTGTACAATTTTTGGTTTAGTAAATGAATGTTTACTTGCTTGTATTACACATAGTACATTGTCTTACCAGACTTGAAGGGGCTTCTTCTGGTTCTGGCTACTCACATCACAAAATATTTCCCTTTACAAAAAAAGAAAAGCCAATAACTTACTATGAATGTGGCTGAGGAAATGTATGTTGGCTTCTGTAGTACGTTTAATGTCCAGGCTGCTTTCTCCTGTTACTCTGGTACTACAAGGTACTAACCTCCATGGTAATTAATCTTATCACCATAAATTCCATAGTGATCCTCCTTTCCTAAAACTAGAGTCCTCTGGGATTTCAGCTAGTTGAGGGTTGCACTCTGTCCCTTAAGCCCTGTGATGTGGGATCCCGTCTTCCCTATCTGTTAACGAAAGGGCTGTTTTCAATCAAATAATTGTTACAAGAAGCAGACTGGCGCCTCTGAGTACTGCAGTTGGAGATCCAAATAAGAGATTGCGTTGAGAAGTTTTTCCCTTGAGCCTCTGCTGTTTTAATGTTTAATTTGCAACGTCCAGGCCGAATATGTGTGTTGCATCTGGACACCAGGGTTTGCCCAATCTTGGAGTGTTTGGGTAAATGTTCAAAGTGTGGCTTCCTCCTGGCGCCAGTCTGCCCACCTCTGTGCCCTTAGGTTACATTCTGCTAAACATGCCTTTCTCTCCGAATCTTTTGCAGGTGTTCATGACTTTCTTTTTTTCTTTGCACAACAACAACAACAAATCCACAGGATCTTTAAAGGCGCTGAACTTAATTTTTCAACTGTTTCACAGGGGAGGACAACAACAAATTGAATGGACCTTTAAAAAAAAAATAGAAGGAAAGCTAAATGATCGTCTTCCCCAGCGTGTTCTCTGACTTGGACTGATAATAGTTATTTATGAAAAAGACTTTTAAATGCCCTTTCTGCAGTTGGAAGGATTTCTTTATATACTATTCCCACCATGGGGAGCGAAAACGTTAAAATCACAAGGAATTGCCCAATTTAAGCAGACTTTGCCTTTTTTCAAAGGTGGAGCGTGAATACCAGAAGGACCCAGTATTCAGTTACTTAAATTGAAGTCTTTTGGTCAGAAATTACCTTTCTGACGCAAGCCTACTGAATGCTGTGTATATATTTATATATAAATATATATATATTGAGTGAAACCTTGTGAACTCTTTAATTAGAGTTTTCTTGTATAGTGGCAGAGATGTATATTTCTGCAAAAAAAAAGTGTAATGATGTACTTATTTCCTGCTAAACTTTTTATAAAAGTTTAGTTGTAAACTTAACCCTTTTATACAAAATAAATCAAGTGTGTTTATTGAATGGTGATTGCCTGCTTTATTTCAGAGGACCAGTGCTTTGATTTTTATTATGCTATGTTATAACTGAACCCAAACAAATACAAGTTCGAATTTATGTAGACTGTATAAGATTATAATAAAACATGTTTGAAGTCAATACCTGCATTCTGAATGGTTTTTTAAGTCTCTCTCATATCTTGCCTTTTATTCAACCCTTATCTCTTTCCCTCCTCTTTACCCCCTAACCTTGGGTCTAGCGTGTAGAAACAAGAGCTCTTTATTATTAGATGGGTGGCCACTGGTACCACTTAGGGGCAACGGACTGATGCAGCTTTTTAGCAGCGTTGACCAGGACTTGGAAGGCTGTATTAACAGAAGTTTCTCCAAATCCTTAAGGGAAAGCTATCTGTTCCATGCCTTGAGGCAGAGTTTTAAAAAAGGGCTGTGGATTATGATGGTTCCTTAGAACCCTAGGATAACAGACCATTCAAAATAAATGTGGAGTAGGGAAGGACTGCCTATTTTAGTGGGTAAGACACTTATCTGGAGTAAATGAAACTGCTTGTTAATCAGGAGGAAAAAGACTGCAGAACTCAGAACAGGACTTAAGATTTAGAAGAAGGGCAGAAAGGTCTCTCTGTGCCTGATAACATTTTGGCTGTTTTGAGTTACTGTTTGTCCACTGGAATTAAGTTTTGCAGTATGGCCCTAAACTCTTGCAGCCCTTTTAAGGCCTCTTTAGTCGTCTTTATTTCCTTCACCCTATAACTCGCCCAGGCCTCAAAGAGACCAGCGACAGGCTGGGCCCGCTTTCCAAGATAGGTGACTCTGAAATCGCCCTTCATCCTTGACTGCTACCCCTGGACCGCCCTGAGGAAGGAAAAGTGGGAGGGGGAGGAAAAAGCCTGTTCAAGTCACAGAAAAAGTATTAACTATTTCCACTCTTCATGTGGCCAAAGTTGGACGCTGCTTTAAAATAATACATATTTAACATAGACGTATGTTTTAAAATTCTCTGTGGCGGGTTGTTGCGGAAGGCTGATCCAGGTGGACGGGAACTGGAGAAGGAAGAGGGTTGGACCCGGGCGGGGAGGGCGGGGGCGGTCTCACCTTGGGCCGCTTGCTCCAGCCCCAGCAGGTGTTTGGGTGGCGCCACCGTGTCTGCACCGGCGGCAGCGTTTCCCAGCCCCCGACACCAAATCCATCACCCTCCGAGCGCGGGCTGCATGGAGCAGGGGCCTAGGGGAAGGCCGGCCTCCCCGAGCTCCCAAGCCCTGGAGCGCGGCCGGGGCGCCGAGTGGGGAGGACCGGGCTCGCCGCTCTGGGGCTGCGGGAGCCGCGCGCCATTCCCGGACGCCCGGCTCCCTCTGCCGGCCGCGCCGCGCAGCCGGCGCAGAAGTGGCTTCTGCGATGCCAGGTGGCCCCTGGCTCCTCCGGCCCCTCCGCCGCCCCCGCACCCGACCTTCCCTGCTTTGGTGCCTCCTGGGGAGGTGCGGCAGGTCGGGGGAGTGGAGGCCTGAGGCCGGGGCTGCTCGGGCAGCTCAGCCCTGGGCGCAGGACCCTTCGGCCCCTGCAGACAGGGCTGGCAGAGGGGCACGCGGCTCTCCCCCGTGCGGGGCTGGGTGGTGAGGGTCACCTGGAACCCCTAGGTGAACACGGCTTTGATCTGGAAAGCAGTGCGTAAGGATGTCGATGTTAATAATCATATCCTCGGAGGGAAGCGGGGGGCTCTGGCTGCGGCACTGGGACGGGAAACCAGCCCGGGGTGACCCGGGCACGCGGTTCATCTCACGCAGATCTTTTTAGAGCTGTTAGCTGACACCCCACTACCTGTTGTCACCTGTGCCCAGAGCCCTGCACGCCGGAGCCGTCCGCCAGGGGCCCGTCACCCTTCACGGAAGGCAGAGCCCCCAGCGGGGCAAGGGCGGGAAGCAGCAGGAGCAGGTCGCGTCTTCCCCGCCGTTGCCTCACCGGGACAGTGGAGGTGGTGGGGTGCAGGGGCGGGTAGCAGAAACCGGGCGCTCCGCCCGCGCCCCTCAATCGCCGTGACACCCACGGGCTGCTCGGTGAAGGGGAGCCAGGCGTGGTTTGCTCGGACGGGCGTGAGGGGGCCAGAGCCCGCTCGGGTGTTCCGATTTTCCGGGGAAACCCGTGTGGGACGGCCTGGCGGGGGCAGGGCCCTTTCGAGCTCCTGCGTGGTCACGGGAAGCCAGGCACCGTTTACAATATTTTGACACGGACCGAAGGCAAAAGGATCAAAGTAAACGCAGCACGTCTTGGAGCTGCACTTTTGGAGGCTGCGCCCGCCTTAGCCGGATGGCGCGGCTGGTGGAGGCCGGGCGCCACCGTCTGGCTGGTGGCAAGAAGGCGGCTCCCCAGCGCGCGTTCCCGGCGGAAGCCAGAGCAATGAACTCCGGGAAATACAGCCTTTAACAAATGAATGAGGGTATTAGGAGATACCACGTCTCCAGCGCTGGACCGCTCTAGCGTTGTACAATCGTTTCTACATATGGATCCCGTTTCATTTTCATTACTCCATACATAGATGGAATTCCCGTTTGCAGGTTAGTTCCTACCACTAGCCCTATGAGATGGTATCCTGGATTTTAAAAAAATGTATCGGATACAACCCCAGACCTCAAAGAGATTATGATGGAACTGCTGAGATAAATGAATTGTGAAGTCAAATGAAAGCCAGACGCTTTCCATTCTGTTTCTGTAAGTTTTCGTTTAATCTATTTTTTATTTTATTTTTTAGCTGCTTAATAACATGAACCAGGTCCTCCAATGTGACCTTATAGGAATAAGAGGCAAAAGCCGGCTCTATGCAGCCTCCCCAGAGGCCTTCCCCCACTTCCTAGTCAAAACCAGTTTCCCTCTCAGGAGCTCTACAACGCGCTGTGATAGCATCCCTGATACCATCTTGTTTTAGGGTGATCTGTGCACATACCTGTTCCCTACTGAAGAGAAATCTTCTTGGGGCCAGGGACAAGATCTCACACCTCCTTCCTCCAACCAGTGCTTTGCCTACCATGGACGCCACACTCATTTGTTAAACTGAACTGAACAGCCTTCTAGAACCCAGAGGACAGCCATCTGCTGTGTCCGTTTCCCTAGGCTATACAGAAATGCTCTAATTGGGTGGGCTGGGGGGTGTTACAGGTTATCTAGAAGAGAGGTGTCAAGGACATTCCTTTTTGGAGTGCAACATTGGTAAGTTGTTCCCATGCTGGTAGATCAGGCTGGAAGGCTTCAGGATCTGCCACCTCACAAATTCCTCACTCCTTGTGGCCCAGTTTTCACCCCTGGACATACGAATGTGGAGAATTAGTACCTGACACATGTCACAAGAAAAGATGTCACCCAGTGTATTTGTTTCTTACTGCTGCTGTAAAAAATTACCACTAATTTGGTGGCTTTAAACAACACACAAATGTATCATCTAACAGTTCTGGAGGCCAGAAGTCTGAAATGGGTCTCACTGGGCTAAATTCATGGTGTTGGCAGGGCTGTATTTTTTCTGGAGATCCTACAGGACAATTTGTTTCCTTAGCTTTTCCAGCTTCTAGAATTGCTTGCATTCCTTGGCTCATGGTCCCCTTCCATCTTCAAAGCCAGCAATGGCCAGTCACGTCTTTCTGACACTGCATCACTCTAATACTGACTCTTCTGCCTCCTTCTTCTAAGTTTAAGGACCCTGGTGATTACACGTGTCCACGCTAGCTGGCAGCAACCAGGTAGCAATGGCTCAGATCTGCCTGGTTTGCTGCTGTATCTCAGGGTCTACCACCATGCCTAGCACGTGCTAAGCAATCAATATGTATGTACTGAGTTAATGAATAAGTGATGCACTTGAGTAGGTCAGACGCTTTGTAAGTACTGAGTTCCTATCCCTAGATATGTTCCCGCAGAGGCCCGAAGGCCATGAGCCAGGGATGCTGTAGAAGATAATCGCCACCCAGGTCCCTTCGGATTCCAGGTCTAACCTCAAGCCCGCCTAAGGTTTTTTCAATCATCAGTTGAGATGTCGTACAAATGGATCCTAGGGTTCAGCAAACACTGCTGGTGTAAGATTAGCGTAAGCAGATCAGCTGGTGGGAGAGATACTTCAGCTGCAACTGAGTATCATACAAGTTAATGTGTGTGCACCACACAGGTACAAAGAACACACCTCCAGAGCACAGATCACAGGGTGATTAATTCTAAGTTTGGATTCAACCTTACCTCAAACATGTAATAATGGTTTAACAAAATGGTTAGTTGGGGTCCTCAGATGAGGTTTTTTTTTTTTGGCATTAAGCCAAATACAGGTTCAACCCACCTTTCCATACTGATCTGTGGCCAAACCAAACCGGTTACTGTTGAGTCTATTCCAACTCATGGTGATCCCATGTGTGCAGACTAGAACTGCTCCGTAGGGTTTTCATGGCTGTCACCTTTCAGAAACAGATCACCAGACCTCTCTTAGGAGGCGCCTCTGAGTGAGTTCAAACCACCAACCTTTTGGTTAGTAGTCGAGCATTTAACCACTTGTGCCAGCCAGGGGTTCCCTATATTTCCCCCTATGCTTTACATTCCAAACACCCAGGTCAAAAGAAAGACTACGTTCATGCTGTCTCCTTGAGGAAACAATCCTGGTTCATATGTGTGTTTTGGGGAAACAGTGTCACTGTTTTTAGTGACACCTGTTCTTATTTGTTGAGTACTTACCCTGCATCAGGGAATGTGCCAAGCAGTTTGTACTATCTCACTTAATCCCCATGACATGACTATGATAGAGAGTACTATCATTGTCATTTTTAAACCTGAGGTTTGAAAAGGTTGAGTAACTTGCCCAAGATCACATAGGAAGTAAGTGGCAGAGGCAAGATTCAATCCATCTCTCTCCAAGTTCTGGGGGCTACATGATTCCGTCTGCCCAGTCATATGCCCTTGGGTGAGGTGCCCTAGCACAACATAGATTGATGGACAGAGCAGACCTGAATCTGATTCCTGACTGTGTTATTGACTGGTTATGAGACTTTGGGCCAACATCTTCTCCCCTTTGTGTGCCAGTTTCCACACGTGTAAAATGGGCTACCTTGAGCAGATGTTGCAAAAATTCAATATGATAAAGCCAACAAAGTGCCTAGTACACCATGTGGTCAACATTAAGCTCTCAATAAACACTGGATCCTTCCCTTCCTCTGCCCTCCAGCTCTGGCTGTACTAAGGACACTGACCTTAGTGTTTCCTTCTTCCTCTACACATGATCTTAGCTCCTTAAACTCCTCTTTGTGCTGCAAAACTCATGCCGCTCAGGGAAGGAAATAATTACAAGGCTTATCAGTCTTGGATTTAAATAAAATTTTAGTCATGCATTAGGTATCTAGTGCTGCATGAAACTTAGTATCTTAAAACAACAAACATATTATGTGTAAAATTTTTGAGGGTCGGGGATCTGAGAGAAACCTAGTTGGGTGGTTCTGCTCAGGGTCTCTCATGAGTTTGCAATCAAGCTGCTTACCAGAGCTGCAGATCTCTCAAAGCACAACAGAGGCTGGAGTGCCGGCTTGTTGCTGGCAGGCCTCCATTCCTCGCTGGCTGCTGGCCAAAGATTTTAGTTCCTTCTTCTGGGGACTTCTTCACAGGGCAGTCGGATTCCTCCAGGGTGACAGCTGAGAGAGAGAGGCTACTCAAGTGGAAGCTGCAATTTCTTGTAACCTAATCTCCCAAGTGACATGCCATCACTATTGGTCGCATAGATCAACCCTGGTCCAGTTTGGGAGGAGACCACACAAGGGTGTCAACGCCAGGAAGCAGGGATGATCAGGAACCATCCTGGAGGCTGGCTACCACCAAGTATTTTTATTAAAAACTTTGGATTGTGAGTGGGGTGGGATCCGGGCCAGCACAGCAGTCCTAATTCCTCTAAAGCTGGTAAAAATCAGCCAAGAGATTCCATAATCATGAGCAGTAGCTATAACCCATAGGTTTTCCAAATTAGGAAATGCCTCTTTAAAAAAATGGCTAACTTCCTACTGAAGACACCATTTTAGAAGCTCTGCTGAAACATTTGGTGGAAAAGGCAGGGATAATTTTGGCCATATATCTCCTTCAGGCGTATCTTGCTTTGTCACTAAAGCTCTCAATTTAGGAATTATGCTGGCATTTCCTCCAGCTGCTAAAATTTCTAGATGTCAATGGTTTATATGTATCTTTTAAAGTTATAGCTGATATAGATTCAGACTTATTTACGAGACCACAATTAATTTGGTTTTTAAGCAAATAGCGCATTAAGTAACCATATATCATTAAAAAAAAATGATAGAACATCATAATTCATTAGATCGTTCTACTTTTCCCAAATATTACTCCCAGCTGATTGAAATACCTGATCATCTGCAGACCTGGAATTTATTCCCACTTCTAAAGGGGCAAGGGTAATTATGGCCTTTGTAACACCTTCAGGCATTATTTGAAATATGATGGATGATAGATAGATATCCAAAAGCCAACCCACTGCCATCGAGTCGATTCCAACTCATAGTGACCCCATAGGGTTTCCAAGGCTTTGAATCTTTACAGAAGCAAGCTGCCGCATCTTTCTCTTGTGTTTTCCTACTGACAGCCTTTCGGTTAACAGTTGATCACTTTACCTGCTGCGTCACCAGGCCCTTTAATAGGTAGCCAGACAGACAGATAGATAGATGATAGATAACCAAAGATATAGATAATTCCATTTCTATATAGAAAATCATACTATTAAACGTTCTGAAACTGAATGTTATTATTTAATTATTACTATAACAAATGAAATAGCAAGGCAAAATAGTGTTCAGGTGTAATCACCAATAATAAAATTCAAGAATTCTTTTTCCCCTCTAGGCTATAACAAGGATGCAGCTTGCCCAGAGAGGGATATCTTTTAATTACTGGAAACATATTATACACAATTGATGGTGTTCCCAGAGTAACATCTTTTCAGTTTGAGTGGCTGGCTGACATGGATAAAGAGACCAGAGTTTTGGAAATGTTGGAAGTGCCCCTTGGGACATTTCCACACATTTCCACACAGGAAGGCAGTACCTTGTGTGTAAGTAACATCTAGATAGATGAAGGCAAACAAAGCACTTGACTCCTAAATCTTATGTTGACATGTAACCCAAAAAGAGTATATGTTGAAGATTTTTGTGTACTTTAACATTTTCTGTGTAAGGCCTTTGTATTCATAGTTATAGGCAAGAGCCTAATTTTCAGAGATTCCAAAGCCAAATCGTCAGTGAAATAGAAGAAAGACAAAAAACAAAAAAAATCTCTTACTGGAAGCCATATGCAAGAGAGAGATGATGGCAGTGTCTGAAAAGAAAACCATTTCTATTTTTTATATCTCTTCCACTATAGCAGAGGTGTAATTTTAACTGACACTTTCCGACTAAGTAAAAACCATTCTGAAAATTGTAATTAAAATTATATTACTACTGAAATTACAAATGTTTTTATTTCCAGTGATCACAATTCAGTCTTCAATTCTTTTAAGTTCTGATAAATATTAAGATAATATTTTACTGGAAATGTCTCTTAAAGAGATGGGTAAGATCATTTTTCTTCAACTACTTCAAGTATCCTTAGATGAATATTACTGTTGTATGAAATGAGCCAGAGTTCAGCATGAATTTTAATCCTGGTTTTTTTATTTGCATAACAGCCAAGAAATCTCATTCACATAAAGAAGTAAATAAAGTGTCCATCAACGGATGAATGGATAAATAAATTATGGTATATTCACACAATGTAATACTACGCATAGATAAAGAACAGTGAGGAATCTGTGAAACATTTCATAACGTGGAGGAACCTGGAAGGCATTATGCTGAGTGAAATTAGTCAGTTGCAAAAGGACAAATATTGTATAAGACCACTATATAAGAACTTGAGAAATAGTTTAAACTGAGAAGAAAACATTCCTTTTGTGGTTACGAGAGGGGGGAGGGAGGGAGGGAGGGTGGGAGAGGGGCATTCAATGATTAAATAGTAGATAAGAACTACTTTAGGTGAAGGGAAAGACAGCACACAATACAGGGGAGGTCAGCACAATTGGACTAAACCAAAGGCAAAGAAGTTTCCTGAATAAACTGAATGCTTCGAAGGCCAGCGTAGCAGGGGCAGTGGTCTGGGGACCATGGTTTCAGAGGACATCTAAGTCAATTGGCATAATAAAATCTACTAAGAAAACATTCTGCATCCCACTTTGAAGAGTGGTGTCTGGGGTCTTAAACACTAGCAAGCAGCCATCTGAGATGCATCAATTGGTCTCAACCCACCTGGATCAAAGGAGAATGAAGAACATCAAGGACACAAGGCAATTACGAGCCCAAGAGACAGAAGGGGCCACATGAACCTGAGACTACATCATCCTGAGACCAGAAGAACTAGACGGTGCCCGGCTACAACCAATGACTGTCCTGACAGGGAACACAACAGAGAACCCCTGACGGAGCAGGAGAGCAGTGGGATGCAGACCCAAATTCTCATAAGACCAGACTTAATGGCCTGGCTGAGACTGGAAGGACCCCAGTGGTCATGGCCCCCAGACCTTCTGTTGGCCCAGGACAGGAACCATTCCCGAAGCCAACTCTTCAGACATGGATTGGACTGGACAATGGATTGGAGAGGGATGCTGGTGAGGAGTGAGCTTCTTGGATCAGGTGGACACTTGAGACTATGTTGGCATCTCCTGTCTGGAAGGGAGATGAGAGGGTGGAGGGGGTTAGAAGCTGGCAAAAAGGACACGAAAAGAGAGAGTGGAGGGAGAGAGCGGGCCGTCTCATTAGGGGGAGAGTGGGAGTGTGTAGCAAAGTGTATATGGGTTTTTGTATGAGAGGCTGACTTGATTTGTAAACGTTCACTTAAAGCACAATAAAAATTTTAAAAAAAGGAGAAAATAAAAATTTAAAAAAAAGGAGAAAATAAAAATTTTAAAAAAAGGAGAAAATAAAAATGGAAGCAGTTTTGATATGATAATGTTATTGATTCTTTCAACTTCTTCCAAGTTATATGCTAGAACTTGTATAGTGATTCATCATCAAATATTATTTTTAGTATTCTAACCAATGACCACTCAATTACATCTGTCTTCGATTTTACTGAAAGCAAAGGATTGGAAATTGTTTGCCTTGAACATTTCCCCAGTTTTTTGAGCCACTCGTCTTCTCCATTTCTGAGAATTATACTAAAAAGGCTCTAAGATTTATCAAATGACTATTAATTTTATCTTTTGCTCTTTCACTTAGAGGCACCCAGTCCAACTGGTTATACTCAGGAAGGACTGAGAAAATGGAAGTATCAATCCTTTCAATAAGCCTTTACCAATGCAAAGTCTTTTTTTATTGTGGCGAAGTACATACAACAGAAGATTGAAGTTGTCAAGGATTTCATTTTAGTTGAATCCACAATCAACTTCCATGGAAGCAGCAGTCAAGAAATCAAACGATCTGTTGCACTGGGCAAATCTACTGCAAAAGACCTCTTTAAAGTATTAAAAAGCAAAGATGTCACCTTGAAGAGTCAGGTGTTCCTGACCCAAGCCATGTTATCTTCATTTGCCACATATGCAAGTGAAAGCTGGACAATGAATAAGGAAGACAGAAGAAGAATTGATGCCTTTGAACTGTGGTGTTGGCGAAGAATATTGAATATACCATGGACTGCCAAAAGAACGAACCAATCTGTCTTGGAAGAAGTACAACTAGAATTTTTGTAGCAAGGATGGCCAGAGTACATCTCACATACTTTGGACATGTTATCAGGAGGGACCAGTCCCTGGAGAAGACATCATGCTTTGTAAAGTAGAGGGTCAGTGAAAAAGAGAAAGACCCTTCAACAAGACGGATTGTTGACACAGTGGCTGCAACAATGGGTTCAAGCATAACAACGACTGTGAAGATGGTCCAGGACCGGACAATGTTTCGTTTTGTTGTACATAGGGTTGCTATGAGTCACACTGACTCAGTGGCACCTAACAACAACATATACAACAAAATATTTGCCATTTCAACCATTTTTATGTGTACACTTCAGTGATGTTAATTATGTTCACCGTGTTGTCCAATCATTACCACTGTCTAATTTAATTTTTTTCATCACCTTAAATAGAAACTCAGTATCTTTTAAGGAATACTTCCCAATTTTCCCCTCCCACCTGTCCCTGGTAATCACAAATCAACTTTAGTCTCTATGCATTTTCCTATTCTACATATAAGTGGGATCATACAATATCTTCCCTTTTGTGTCTGACTTATTTCACTCAGCATAATGTTTTCCCATGACAGCATGTGTCTTAGTATGTATTCTTTGGAGAAGCGAAACCAGTGAAGTATTTATAGATACATACAGAAAGAAATTTACTTCAAGGAAATGGTTCATGCAATTTGGGGGCTGGCAGGTCCCAAATCCATGGGTCAGACAATAAGCTAAAGAAATCTACTGGCTCATGTGGTTGCAGAGGCTGACAAACCCAAAATCTGCAGGTCAGGCGGCAGGCCAGAGTCCTCTGCTGGCTCACAGGTTCACAGGGGTTGGCAAATCCAAAGTCTGCACTGGGAGTGAGAAAAGATTAAATGGGGTAAGGCAAGGGGTGGTCACCGACTCTATAGGTGGGCTTTAAAGACTTTCGGTCTTCCTTTTTTCAACCCTACTTTCATCTCTGTCTTGAGAGAGTATCTCTGTGTTTCCAAGTCTTTTGAGGGCCCTGTATAGCAGCTTCTTTCTTGCCATGGATTGAATTATTTCCCTACTTGTTATGGATTGAAACTGTGTGTATAAACTTGGTTAGGCAATGATTCCCAGTATTGTGTGGTTGTTCTCCATTTTGTGATTGTAATTTTATGTTGAGAGGATTAGGGTGGGATTGTAACACCACCCTTACTCAGGTTACCTCCCTGATCCAATGTAAGGGGAGTTTCCCTGGGGTATGGCCTGCACCACCTTTTATCTCTCAAGAGATGAAAGGAAAGGGAAGCAAGCAGAGAGTGGGAACCTCATACCACCAAGAAAGCAGCAACAGGAGCAGAGCGCATCCTTTAAGCCTGAGGTTCCTGTGCTGAGCTGCTCCCAGACCAAAGGAAGACTGATGACAAGGACCTTCCTCCAGAGCCGACAGAGAAAGAAAGCCTTCCCCTGGAGCTGGCACCCTAAATTCAGACTTCTAGCCTACTGGACTGTGAGAGAATAAACTTCTCTTTGTTAAAGCCTTCCACGTGTGGTATTTCTGTTATGGCAGCACTAGATGACTAAGACATTTGTCTTTAGTGTTTTGTTCTGCAAACATCCAGGATATATGTTATTTCCTCTGCAAAATCAATTACCACACCTCCATCTGCTTTCTAGATTACAAATATCTTCTGAAATCTCCATTCCTACACTCTTTGTCCTTGTAGGTGGATACCTGTTTCAGGATGGAGAAGACTTGGATACATGTGATCATTTTCCCATCTTTAACTGGTAGTCATGTAATGTGTTAACACAAAAAAATACACTTAGACTTACCCAAATGAATGTCTTACACTTTAAAGAAGAATCTTGGGTGGCTCTCCTTTTTTTGGAATCGGTTTAAGCAGTTAACATCATACTTTTTTGAATATGTTCAATGGGGGATTTGACTTATTGAAATGGCCAAAAGTCATTTCGGGAAAAGGCCTTAATTAAGCAAGGCCCTTCACAGTGTGTTCTATGGAATACAGTCCTATACATGGAAAAGGGGTTGGAGTAGGATATGTTTGGAGGAGAGGGAGTACTTTTTCCTTTTCTTGGAGTTTGAAAATATTCATTGAAAGTTCTAATAAGTTATGTGACAAAGAAACCTATTTGGTTGGATTTTCTAAACTCATTGGACCACAGATCCAGCGTTTTGCATAGCATCTGTTAACATCCTCACATAACCAGTATTCCACAGAACACCCTGAAGGAAAACCTGAGCTAAGTGATAAACCTGGCAACAGATTTTGATCATAAACTGTTTCTCAGAAAGCACCCTTTCATCTTGGTCCCTGTTGTGTGAGGTCAGCAGCCTGCAGACCCCTGTTCAGCTCCGCATTGTGAAGAATCCCTTACACCCTTCGGAATTTGTGCTCCATGAGATTGATTGACTTTTTGACCTCCTGGTTCGAACAATACCACAGATGTCAGAGGGACAATCACTGTTGTCTTTATTTGTGATTTTGACATGTGCACATTTGGGGCTCTCAGGAATGTTGTAATTTTCCAGTGCAAGCTTTGACACTTTGTTCCTGGGTCACAGAGAAAATGCCACCTTCCATCACCAATTACTGTTTTCCTCAAACCCATGCTATTTGTGTCCAGTTTCCACTGAAAGACCAGAACAAATGCTTAGCCTTTGATTGTTCCATTTGTCACTCAAGATTTCTGGTACAATTTCAAACTGTCTTACCTTGTGTTCAAATGGTCTTTCAGAAAAAGTGCTTTGCTATCAAAGGTTAACTCTTCAGTCATTCTCCCAGGGCTTGTCTTTTTGGTGAAATCACAACACTTTTTTTGAGCCTGTGAGTGAATGACTTTTTATTTGGATTTTCATTGACATCTTCTATAGTTTAATGTTTATGCCACACTCTCACTTTCAATGTCATGTCATTCCAATCAGGTTTCTTTCGTGTATTTAAATTTTACATGAAAATTTGACTACTCATAAACTTTTATACTAATTCTTTGCTCTAAATAATGGCTACTTATTTATAAGGCAGTGCATAATACATTCTTCTGTTTTCTAAAGCTGCTAGAACAAGATTGATTTAGATAATATTGAGATTAATGTTGCTACAAGTTAAAGCAAGTTGCAACATGCTGTAAAACACTTCTGAGCTCCGATTTTAAAATTTACAAATTAAGAATGTTGGACTAGAATCTTTAAGGTCTCTTTGCAGACCATTATGTTTTTGTACATTGCTCATTTAAGGAGTCTCCTGTTTCCATAAATTATTCAAGAATATTCTCAATCACTTTTATAATTCATTAGTTTAGCTAAGATTTCTGAGATCATTTATTTTTCAGCAGGTCTCTCAGTAAAAACTTCTGTTAACTTGTTACTCACCAAGCTCAAGTTTGACCCTTGGCATAGTGCCTTACATGTAATAGTGGCTACGTGAACGAAGGCATGAATGGACATTTCCTTGAGTTGTGATAAGTTTTTAAGCTGCAAAGGATAACCCCACACAATTACATTTCAAAAGAATATTGTGCCATGAAAACACAGCATTTCAACAGAGAAAAAGAAAAAAGAATCTACATCCTGGGCATAGGAAAGAGTGAAGACAAACTCACAAAGATAAGGACTGTCTGTAAATTTAGTTGCCTGAAATTTTATAAACCAAAAAACCAAAATAGTTGCCATCGAGTTGATTCTGACTCATGATGACCACAAGTATGTTAGAGTAGAACTGCTAGATAGGGCTTTCATGACTGTGACCTTTAGGAAGAAGGTCACCAGTTCTTTCTTCTGAGGTGCCTTTGGGTGAGTTTGAATCACCAACCTTTCAGTTAGTTGCTGAGTGCTTAACGCTTTGAGCCACCCAGGGACTCCTGAAGGCCTTTGTAATGTACAAGAAAAACCAGATAAGCAGACAACTTCAGCTGAGAAATGGATTTATTTGCACAAGGGTAAATCAGGGCAGATATTGAAAGGCCTTAAATGTTAATCAAAGTAGTTCATTATGGATTGGATTGTGTCCCCCCAAAATATGTGTCAACTTGGCTAGGTCATGGCTCCCAGTATTGTGTGGTTGTCTACCATCTTGTGATCTAATGTGATTATCCTCTCTGTTGTAAATCCTAACCTCTATGATGTTAATGAGGCAGGATTACAGACAGTAAAGTTAATGAGGCAGGACACAATCTATAAGATTAAGCTGTATCTTGAATCAATCTCTTTTGAGATATAAAAGAGAGAAGTGAGCAGAGAGGAGAAGGACTGCCTACCACCAAGAATGAAAAGCTGGGAGTAAAGCAGGTTCTTAGGACCCAGGGTTCCTGTGCTGAGAAACTCCTAGACCCAGGGGAAGATCGATGACAAGAACCTTCCCCCAAAGCCAACAGAGAGAGAAAGCCTTCCCCTGGAGCTGGCATCCTGAATTAGGACTTCTAGCCTTCTAGACTGTGAGAGAATAAATTTCTGTTTGTTAAAACCACCCACTTGTGATATTTCTGTTATTATAGCACTAGCTAACTAAGACATAGTTTGAGCTCAATACAAGAAGTGACAGAGAGTCACTGTTATGGATTGAATTGTACCCACCAAAAATATGGGTTGTAGATCCTAACCTCTATGCCTGGGGTTATAATCCCATTCGGGAATGGGTTGTCTTTGTTATGTTAATGAGACAGGATTAGTGTAGGGTGTATCTTGAGTCAATCTCTTTTGAGATATAAAAGAGATTGAACAAGCAAAAAAAGCAGAAAAGGGGGAAGAGAAATGCCAAGGCACCTGACGATTGTCCAGGAGCAGAAGCTCAGAAGAGACAAAGACACTCCTTCATAGCCAACAGAGAAAGAAAGCCTTTCCCTGGAGCCAGCGCCCTGAATTTGGACTTCTAGCCTCCTAAACTGTGAAAAAATAAATTTCTGTTTGCTAAAGCCACCCATTCATGGTATTTTTGTTATAGCAGCACTAGATAACTAAGACACCCACTGAACTCTTTGAACTGGAAATGCGGATGATGGCATCTGCATTTTAAGAGGCTCCATCCGCATTTGTGTGCAGACTGGAATGAAAAAGGAAGAGGCTGGAGGCAGGGTGAGATGTCAGGTGATGACAGTGGCAGTTATTTCAAGGTGGAGAGACCCCAAAGAGATGGTGTCGAGACACACTACCGAAGAGGAACTAGAGCTGAGGGGCTGATGGACGAGGGAGTGAGGGAGAGAGAGGAAGCAAAGATAACTCAATTTCTGAGCCTGAGTAGTGGAGATAATTATGGTATCAATGACAAGGAGGAAAACACAGCAGGAAGAGTTGGCTTGGGGGGGACAATTCGAGTGCTGTTTTAGACATGCTGCACGTGAGATGACGGCAAGACATCTGGGTGGAAACGTTCAGCTGGTGCTGGAGGAAGGGAGGCCTGAGAGCTTGGAATTCTAGGGCTTCCGAGCACACGCACGCTCTCCCTGTCATACCCATCACCACTTCAGTGGCTCGGCTCCCATCTGTGTTCTCCTTACATCATTCTCAACTGAAAGGTCCTGATTTTAGTCTGTTTCCAGATGGCAATTTCCTGTGCCATCACTCCCAGTAGCCACTCACTTCTCACTCCCAGTATCTTCATTAAGGTTTCACGCATATCCACACAGCAGTCTAGAGATAGATTTATCCCAGGATGGTTTGAAGATGTAATATAGCTAAGAGATCATTTTCTTTTTTCAATATTTTTTTTTCTGATTACAAAAATAGATGTTTCTTTGAAATAACTCAAACCCCAGAATTTGGAACCTGAAGATAAGTCTGAACCCTTGCCAGGTATACCAGGAGACATGTACACACATACTAATAGGAACATTGTAATAAAAAATTGGGAACACCCAAATATCCAATAAGTACAGTAGATAAATGATAAATGTTTATAACACTAGCATATCATTTCTCAGTGAAAATTAATGAAGCACAACCACACACATCAACAGGAACAAACCTCACAAGCAGTGCTCAATGAAAGAAGCAAGTCCAGGATAAATACTAGTAGTATGATTTTCCTTATATGAAGATCAAAGCTAGGTAAAACTCTTCAAGAATACTTACATAAGTGGTACAACCATAAAGAAAAGAAAGGGAGTGTATATCACAAAAGACAGTGGTGCCTCTTGGGAGAAGCAGAGAGGTGTAATTATGGAGAGGTACACAAGAAGCTTCTAAGATACTGACTTTTTTTTTTTTGCTTGTGTTGTTGTTAGGTGCCACTGAGAGTTGGTTCCAACTCGTAAAGACCTTACGTACAACAGGACGAGACACTGCCTGGTCCTGCACCATCCTCACAATCATTGTTATGCTTGAGCCCATTGTTGCAGCCACTGTGTCAACACATCTTTTTGCTTGTAAGAACAGAAATTTACTGTCTCACAGTTCTGGAAGCTGGAAGTCCAAATCAACGTGTTGGCAGGCCAGGCTCTCTCTGAAGCCGTTAGGGCTGATGGGTTTATTTCTTAACCTTGCTGTAAGCATGCCTTTACATCAGTGTTTGCTTTATTATTTTTTTAAAACTGCATATGTTCTTTTAAAATATTCTCCTGTAAGTTGGTATATTTCACACACAATTTTTTTTTTATGTTCCTGAATAATCTTTTTAATTTCTTCAATGGCTTTATCTGTGTGTTCCTTGGCTTGTTCTGCGTATTGCCTCATTTCCTTCCTGATGTCTTGAAGGGTTCTGTATATTAATCTTTTGTATTCTGCCTCTGGTAATTCTAGGAATACACTTTCATCTAGAAGATCCTTTGATTCTTTGTTTTGAGAGCTTGTTGAGGCGATCATGGTCTGTTTCTTTACGTGCCTTGATATTGACGGTTGTCTCTGAGCCATCTAAAAGTTATTGTATTAGTTTATTTTATGTTTGCTTACTGTGTCGTAGCTTCTTGCTGTGTTTTGTTTTCATATGCCCAGATGGGTTGCTTGAGTGAGCTAGCTTGATTATTTTCACCTCTGGAGCTCTGACGTCCTGTCCCCAGATGGCTAGAGCTGTTATCAGGTATATCGGTCTAGGAGTCCATTCACTTTTCTTGTATGAATTCAGCTCAGATGTCCAGGTAGCTGATCATCAAGCGTGTGATACAGGCTCTGTCCTCAGTCTTAGACAGTCAGGGGTGATTGGTGTAGGTACCAGTATCTGATTGCAGCAGGGGGTCACACTGAACAAGGGAGGGGGCTGAGAACTGACCCCCGAGTGTCTCTGAGGAAAGCACATCTCTGTTCCCTAGAGCATGCAGGTGGGTGGGTTCTGCAGGCAGACCATGGGCACCCAAAGTTTTTGGTTGTAAGGACTGGGAGGTACCAGTTATCCTTGGACCTGTGTCACGGGTGGCTGGGTGACCTGAGTGGAGCTACCAGTCCTTAGGCCCCTGATGTGGGTAGATGAGGACCCTGTTTAACAGGCAAGGTAATGTCAAACATCAAATACCCACCTCTCCACCACGTAGCTGAAACGGTTGGAGTCGGCCAACAAGGGCCTATTCTCCTGAAATAGGCCCACACAGGTCCATGCAGAGAGGAAACTGTACTCAAAGTCCATGGACCATTTATGCCTGGACAGGAGCCATTTCTGTCCTGAGCTCCTCCGTTAGTGGAGCTGGGAAATTTTATTCTCCCCCAATTGCACATATTTTCCCTTTTCCAAGGCGGGGAGGATGGCCCTAGGTGCTCAACAGTTCCTATCTCAGGCCCAGGGAATTCAGCCACTGAAGCCGGCTTGGGGGTGGGGGGGCGTGGTAAAATATACGCAAGTACTTAGCTTTTGCCCATAGCGCCATTCTTCTCAGGTTCTGGAGGTGTGAGTAGGCTGTGCAGCTGGCTGCTTCTCCCTGAGGAAACTGCGGCCGAACACTAGTACCAGCCCACCGCTGCTGCTGCTCCGGGAATGGTGCCTGAGGGCTCCCTGCGACTCAGGTTCAGTAACTCCTCTCTGCTTCTGAACTGTCTCTTCCTCCTCCTGCCCGTCGGTTCGTTTTCTAAGCTTGCCTTTGATGCTCAGGGCTCCTAGCTTGTCATAAATATACTCATTTTACTTGTTTTTTCAGGTCTTTGTCATAAAGAGGGCTCGCCGGAAGCGTCTGTCTATTCCACCATCTTGGCTCCAGCTTCCTCACACACAAAAAAGGGGCCAAAAAAATAAAAGAAGGTATCCTTGGCAGAAGGAACAGCATGAACAAGTCCTGAAATTGCAGATGTGTAGGAAGGATTTGGAGCCTTGGTGGCACAGCGGTTAAGCATTTGGCTGCTAACCAAAAGGTCAGCGGTTCAAATCAACCGCTCCTTGGAAACCCTGTGGGGCAGTTCTACTCTGACCTGTAGGGTCACTGTGAGTTGGAATCAGCTTGATATCAATGGGTTTTGCTTTGAGTTTCGGAGGGAGGATTTTGTTTAGTTGGGGGATAAAGTGCAAAAATGGAAGAGACAAGGTAGGAGGGCCAGGCAGGAGCCGGATGCCACAGGGCTTGACCTTGAAGGAGAAGGGCAGCCACTGCAGGGCTCAAAGCACAAGAACAGTAAGGTATGGCAAGAGTTGTCTTTTAGAGCCTGCTGATGAAAAGGATGATGGATAGAATTGGGGTGGGGGTGAGGTAAATGTGAACCTAGGGTAAACCAGGTAGTTGAGGTGAGGGATAATGAAGTTCTGGACAGGGGTAGAGATTTAGGGATGAAAAAGAGCAGACAGAGCCAAGACACGTTTATGAAAAAATCATTGTCAGGAGTTGGTGATGGTTTGGGCATGGGGTAAGGAGAAGGAGGAGTAAAGGTCCACTCACAGGCTTCTGGCTTGGGTGAGTGGGCAGATGGCAGTGCCTCCACTAAAGCAACAGTTCAGAGCAGAGTGAGGGAGTCGGAGCTCAGATGTGAGACCAGGGGCATGGAGTGCTGGGGTGGGTGCTGGACTGGGGCCCAGGTTTGAGCTGGAGTAAGTATGAGGCCTGGGTCAGCTTCTGGAAGATACACTTGATGCCTTTTTGAAGTGTGAGGACTATCTAGAGGTCCTAGAGGTGATGATTGCCTTGTTTTCCAGATAGGCTTCCTGAGGCCTCCCTTCTCAGAGGCTGGACTGCAAAAAACAAGACTGCATCTTCCCCAAATCTCCAGTCTCTGAAGGCTTTTGAAGCTCCCAAGACAAAGGAGATCCTAGGGAGGAACTGGGTCGAGGTGTTTTGAGTCAAATGGCCCAGGTCTCTTGCAAGAGTGATCCTTGTTGGGGAGTGGGGCCATGATGAACCATTTTGTTGGCCTAAAGCTGAAGCAGAGTCTGGCCAGAGCTCATGTTCTGACCACACAGTCCTTTGCTTGCTCTCCAGGCCTCCACGGTGGGAGATCATCAACTACCCTGGACAGAAAGGCTGAACTCCCATCTCAAGTGCAGAGGAATAGTGCTGAGAACAACCCTCTTGCCTTGCTCCCCACAGCAGTGAAAGCACCAGCATTTCAAGCAGATTAGAAGAAGCTGGTGGGGCCTGACAGCAGGAAGTTTTGAGGAAGCTTCTACTCGTGAGGAGGCAGGAGCTGCAGCTACGAACCCTGGAGTGAGAGTCAAGACGCTGGAGAGTACAAAGTCCTTGGAAGATCAACTAGCAACTGGAGCCCCCTGGAAAACATGGTATCATGGATTGAACTGTGTCCCCCAAAAATGTCTGTCAACTTGGCTAGGTCATGATTCCCAGTATTGTGTGATTGTCTACCCTTTTGTCATCTGATGTGATTTTACTATCTGTTGTAAATCCTATCACTATGATGTTAATGAGATGGATTAGTGGAAGTTATATTGACAAGATCTACAAGATCAGATAGCCTTAAGCCAATCTCTTTTGAGATACAAAAGAGAGGAGTGAGCAGAGAGACAGGGGACCTCATACCACTGAGAGAAGAGTGCATCCTTTGGACCAGAGTTTCCTGCGATGAGAAGTTCCTTGACCAGAGGAAGATTGATGACAAGGACCTTCATCTAGGGTGGACAGAGAGAAAAAGTCTTCCCCTGGAGCGGATGCCCTGTATTTGGACTTGTAGTCTACTAGACTGTGAGAGAATAAACTTTTCTTTGGTGAAACCATCCACTTGTGGTATTTCTGTTATAGCGGCACTAGGTGACTAAGACACATTGTAATGCTCTGGATTTATGAGTCATTCTCCTGTGCCCTATACCAACAAGGGTGACCCTGCATCAGCTGTGCAGGATACAAACCCCCTTGCCAGCCTGGATGTTTGGGGACCCTCTCAAAGATTATCATCTAAATGATAAAACTTCATCAGAGTGGGAGCTTTTTGCTGGTCCAAGCCCAGACTGTAAACCCTTCTCAATGAAATAATAGCCACTGAATTGAGCATTTGTCAAAACTTTATTGTAAACATGCCAATTGGGAGACCGTTAAGAAAGTGGCTCTTGAGGAACCTTTGATCGTTAGGCAGAACCAGAGAATACAATGTGAAGTTGTATACCCAATTTGTGATTTACTTCTTCATTAAGAACATAGCTTGTGTTCAGACTGGCACGTATTCACATGGGTGTGCTCAGTACCCTGTGGTTTCTTGCTTGGGAATTTTTCGTTACATAGATCCTTAGGTATGAATTATACTAGGTTGTGGTTATGGCTTGCAAAATTTTCTCCTCTCCTTGCTGAGGCTGTGCCGCCCTACCCTGACCGACTTAGTACAGGTCATCAACTAGGTTGCCTTTGTGGCTTAGTACACACCAGCAGTCTGAGCTTCTTCATGGTCAATGGCTCCTTAGGCCTAATGACACTGGCCCCATTTGACTCTATGCTGGTCTATGATATTTGACCTAACTATAAAGATTGGAAAGACAAGGAGAAAATTCAAGCCCATTGGAGACCTACCTACCATCAATGGCCTCATGGTCTTAACCAGCTTCAAGAGTACAATGATCATCTCAGAGTTGGTCCTTTCCAAGATCCCCCTCCAGCCTCCTAAAGGACTATCCAAACCTCATAGATGGCCTCCTGTGGGGTTGGAATGGTGATCTGAATGGTGTCTTCAGGACACAAAGACTCCACCATTCTGCAAGGCGGTTCTAAGATTTTTATACCATAGCATGACCTGGGGAGACACAAGTAAAGGTCTTTTTGTGACCACCTGCCTGGCAATTTCTTCTCTCTCTTCCTGTTGCAATTTATGGAAAACAAGCTCTTGGATCTAAATCTGGCCTCCAGTTTAAGAATGATAATCTGCCCAAAATTCATGCATAAACTGTCTTTGTGTACCCTTCTCCATCAGGGTGAGCACATCCCAGCAGAGGAAACAGCATCTTGGACTGAACACTAGCTTATTCTTTGGCATGGCAGTTCTCAGAGTGTGGTCTGGGGACCTGTAGAAGTCAAGGGGGCAGAATTATTTTCATAATAGTATTCAAGCATTATTTGCCTCTTTCACTGTCATTCTCTTACCAGTACAGTGCAGATTTTCAGAGGGCTACTTGACATGTTGATATCATTTCTCTGCTGGATCATGGAATGTATGCTTGAGAATTCTTTTTTTTTTAAGACTGTTTTAATTCTCAGTTAGTTGGGGCCTCAATAACTTTTAAGAGTGTAAAAGGACCCTGAGGCCAAGAAGTTTAGGAATCACTACTTTAGAACATATTCCTTGATAGACAATACCAGTAAAACCAGTTGCCGTTGAGCCGACGGTGACTCATGGTGACCCTTTCTATTCAGTTTTCTTTCTTCCCTCCTTCTCTCCCTCCCATTCTTCCCTTCTTTCCTTTTGCTGTTAAAGCATATACATTGTCCCTTTAGGTGTCTGAATACTGAGCTTGGCACTTCTACTAAAAATAATAAAAATGAGCCCTAAACTAAAGCATTCCAAAATGTCTGACAAAAAAAAAAAAAATTACTTGTGTAAAATTAGAAGATAACACAAGAGTGTACAGTACAATCAAGTGTGAGATTATGTATTAGCGATCTTAATTGTAGCAGAAATTAAAAGAAGATAAATAGGATGAAAGTAGACTGAAAAGGTTTCATGAAGGTGGGCTTACATACCACCTTGCAGGAAGTCTAGGATTTGGGTTATCTTGAGTGGAAATAATTCTAGGTTTGGTGGGGGAGGTGGCAAGCTGAAGAAAGGCACCATCGTGTGTGTGACCAGGATGTGTGTTTGTGGTGGGCTTATGGGAAAAAAGGGGGACAGTGTGAGGAATCTGGAATTTTTCTTAAGCAATAGGGAAGCTCATATTGGTTCATAATGGAAAAGACAGGATGGAATTAGATTCCTCTGATGGCAGACTGCAAAATTTAAGACTCATCAGCTTAAAGGATAAATGTTGGCAAAGAGTGAAGAACACAAACAGATCAAACATTGGGGACATCTGCTAAAAGGAGGTGGGATGGAAGTCAGTAGAGTCATGTGAAGGCTGCTCACCTTCTCATTGCCCTTTCTGGCTTCATTCTTTTTTGCTCTGTATCTCCTTTAATCTTTGATTCTCTCTTTTTGCACATCTCTCTAAGGGTCTCTGGGTATCCCATGACTTATGCTTGCCGATGACCCTCTTTTTATGGATTGTGCTTTTGGTGTTGTGTCTAAAAACTCATCACCAAATGAGTTGTGCATTTTACGTTTAATGCTATGATCCCTTTTGAATTAATTTTTGTGTAAGGTATAAGGTATGTGCTTAGATTTTGTTTTTCAGCTGTTGTTTTTTGTTTTGTTTTCTTTTTTCCATATGGACTAATTGTTCCACCATCATTTATTGAAAAGATGATCCTTTACCACTGAATTGCCTTTGTGCTTTTTTAAAAAATCAGTTGACCATATTCGTGTGGGTCTATTTCTGGACTCCCTATTCTGTTTTATAGTTCTAGGTATCTATTATTTTGCCAGTACCACACTGTATTGATTTTGGAAAGTGTGGTGACCCTCTTACTCACTCCTGCCTCTGCCCTGTATTTGTCAGCCTTCCTGTTTGTGTTTATGAGAAACTCTTCCCTTTCTCTCTTTAATGTAAAATGGAGTCCATAAACTTATGACAACGCTAGATAAAATAATACATTTAAAATATTTTTTTAAAAAACAGCTTTATTGAGGTATAATTTACACATCAAAAATTGCACTTGTTTTAACTGAACTACATTTAAGAGAGTTTTTAGAATGTAAAGTCTTTGCTTCCTCTTACATCTGTACCCAGTCTGCCGTCCTCTTCTCACAGCACATGAACAGTCTGTTCCTTGTAAACGTCAACCCTGCACTTAAGGCTTTTTTGCTTAGTTGGATTGCATCCCCTGTTTTCTAAAACACTGAACATACTTTCCTCATTTTTTTTTAATAGGAAAGATTTTTATTAAAAAAAATTTATAAGTTAGAACAGCTAAGAGACTATAAACCTTAATAACATAATAATTTTTTCAATCATAAAAGACAGAAAATTAATTATAATATTTAGAACAGTGTTTTTAATGGCCAACTCCAAGGTTAAAAAAGGCGGGGGGGGGGTTGTAGCTTTTATGCATAATTTCTGGAATCACAATTTTCTAATACAATTTACAACCAAATTTATACTCTTTCGAAAATCTAAATAAGACAGAATCAACAGGTTTGAGTTATAGTTGAAGTAAAAAAAACTTCGTAACTTCCAACTGATAAAAACGTATTATCTTTAATTTAAAAGCAAATTAACCTTGTAAAAGAGATGAAAAGAATAACATAATTGGAAGACATCAAAGAAGTACTTCCCTAAACACAGGATATGAAAATTCTGACATGCCATTTGTATGAACTTGCTAACCCTAGAACTCCATATTAATAAAAATATTTTTGCTGAAACAGCTGCATTAAATTCAATTTTGATGTCTTGTCAAACTATCAGAAACACAAGGAAATGCAAATGCCAGGTTTCCAAAGCAACTTCAAGTCACCCACAATACATGCATATGGCCTTTTTAATATTTTGTTATAAGAATGAGTTCTCATTTTGAAAATGTGTATTTTAAAACAAGTTTATATTTTAAAAAATCAATTCTTTTTCAGTAATAATTTTCCTATAACAAATGCAAATATTTTATTGAAAAATGAATTTATTATGTTAAAGTACTGAGCATTTTAGACATACTGGGACTTTTTTTTTAAGTCTGTTTTCTGAAAAATGAGTATAGTGTAATTTCAGATGTGTAGTTATACCTGCTTACTCACATCCAGTTTCATAAGTAATGAGATTAGGTGTCTCAAACCAAAAAACATGAGCACTCAAGAGGTTTCATGACAAAAAGCTGGATTCTCAGAGCCAGAAAATTATCCAAAAGAAGACGATAAAATGCAGTTAGAAGTAGAGTGAAAGCAAACCATTCTATGTAGCACAGAAACATTTGTAAGACTACTACCACTTTATGATTTCCTCATCTGTAAACATAAGGGGGTTAGACTAAATGATCATGAAATTTTTTCAGGAGATGAAGACACAAAGGTTAATTAAATGACCGTTTGATAAACAGCAGAGCCAGGCTCATAGCTCTAGCCTTGTGATTCAGTTCTGTGTTCTTTCAACTACAATGTATTGACCAACCACCTCACCAATTCAGCGACGGGTTTCATCAGATCAGCTATGTGACAATGTCAAAATCAAACACACATACCCCATGGCACCAGTTTAAATGTTTGGAATTGGTTATGTTTCTACCAAAGACAGAATTCAGTTTAGCGATTTGATCAGTTAGGATGGTGGAGCCAGAGGAATTTATCTGGAGACACACAAAGGTTTAAAAGTCAAATGAGTCCAGCGTCACCTACAGACTGAACTCCTTCACTGCCTACCACTGAGGCCAGTGATTGCGGAAGAGACAGAGGAGGAAGGAGGTGAGTACTTGCTTCCATGGGAAACCTGAGAGTCAGCTAAGCTTAAAACACAGTTACATTGAAAGCTCTCCACTAACCTTTTCTACAACAATGAAATATGGAAAACCCAAGCACTAGAGACCTGTGTAGGAGAGAGTGGCGGACACTGAAGGAATTTAAACAGGCAATGTGGTGTCTAGTGGAAAAATCATCAGATTTGGAATCAGAAAATGAAGGTTGGTGTGTTTGTTCCATTTACTAGCTGGGTGACACTGAGGGGCAGAGGGATCTCAAGTTCTCCAATCTTTATAGTTTTTTTCAATAATAAAGGATAACAATGTTTTAGGGACAGTTATAAAAATCAAAAGGATTATTATGTAAAAGTCAACTTTTCTGTGTCTCAGTCTCCTCATCTGTTAACTAGGGATAATCATTGTACTTAGTTTATAGGGCTATTAGGAATTAATGAAGTTAATCCATGTAAACTGCTTAGAACAGTAGCTGGCTTATAGTAAGCACTCAAATCATTAGGCAGATAGTTACATAAAGCGACAATGTCGCCAAATCATAACAACCCACTGGACATCAACTATTATTTCTTGGTTTTGGTGACTGGTTTGTTGCAAAGGAGAAAAGAGCCCAGACTTTGCCTATTTTCTTTTCTTTTGTCTTTATGAGACGATGGCCAGAATCATTAAAAAAAAAAAAAAAAAGAAAACTCTGCTGCAGTAATGATTTTTAAAATAGGCACATTTATCTATTATCATTCATTAAGCATTAACACTCTTCAATGATAGACTATAAAGAAAAATACACATAATGGAATTTAGGATTATAATCTAAGACAGAATACTGGTAACAACAGACATAAACAGGCAAGTATATGAAAGCCATCAAGACTACAAATAAAATGAATATCAACAGTCTGTACAAACTTCAATGTAGCTGTCTAACCTGTGGAATAAAGATGGGATGAGGAACATGAAAAAAAAAAAAAGTAAGTTTTTACCCAAAAAAATGAATGTTGTTCCAAAACAATAACTAGGAATAAAGAATCATCTGTTTGATGTTTAAAAAAAAAAAAAAAATCAAGATTTTTTTTCTCTAAAAAAATTCACATGACTGTAGAGTTTATAAAGAGTTTTACATTTCTAAAACAGATGGCCCTTTGAGGGACCCCAAATCCTATTTTAAAATAAAATGGACAACGGTGGGGATGATGATCACACAGCAAATAAAGCTAAAATTAAAATATATCTTGAAAAACATGGGAATTGGGTCATCCTTAACTGGCTAAAGACCAATAAATGTAATATTCAGAGTGGGCATTCTGGAGCCGGACTGCTGAGGCTTGAATCCTGGCTCTGCCATATATTTATAAGCTGTGTAACTTTGGGAAATTAATCTCTCTGTCTCGGTTTCTCATTTTTAAATTGAGGACAATAACTGTTTAGATTCTAAAGTTGTGGTGAAGATTAGCTAATAAATGTAGAGGTCTTAGAACTCTTGTCAGGCACATGACATGTGTCCAATAAATGTAAGCTATTTTTATTATGAATGTTGGATGTTTCTGGTGAGTTGAGTACAACTAAACACCATTCCACCGATACTGCTGAAGATACAACTCGACATGACCCTGCCATATAATAAAATCAATATATTCAATTAAATCTACGCAAAACACTGTCAATTGTATGGCATAGCATATTAGAAACCATTAAGAAAAAATTGTTGCCTTCGATTCTATTCTGTAAGACCCATTCCAATTTCAGGTAAGTTAAAACGTAAAAGAATGTGCATCTTAGAATCAATGAAATATTGATATGAAAATATTGAAAAGTGGTCAGTAAAGTTAGATTGCAGAATAGTTCGTTCAAAAACACAATTGCAGATATAAAGTGTAATTTTTCCACTGGCTTCTAATGGTGGAAGCTATATTCCTGGGACAGGTTGTTGTTGTTCTTAGTTGCCATGGAGCTGGTTCCAACTCATAGCAACCCTATAGGACAGAGTAGAACTGCCCCATAGGGTTTCCAAGGAGCAGCTGGTAGATTTGAACTGCTGACCTTTTGGTTGGCAGCCAGCTCTTAACCACTATGCCTCCAGAGCTCCAGGAGTGGTCTTTAATGGAGGATCTGTTGTTAGGTGCCATCGAGTCAGCGTGTTTGTTGCTGTTTGGTGTCATCCAGTCTATTTCAACTCCTAGTAACTCATAGTAACCCATGTAACAGAGTAGAATTGCCCGTATGGTTTCCTAGGCTGTAATCTTTCGGGGAGCAGATCACCAGGTCTTTTCTCCTGCGGAGCCAACCTTTTGGTAAGCAGTTGAGTACTCAACCGTTGAGCTCCTTAAAGGAGGGTTTAGCTTCTTGTTAACTACCAGTCCCTTCTGCCATGGACAAGGGCACACACTGTAGGTGGGAACCTCTCAGGACCGAATCCAGCCGTATCTGGGGGCACAAAGAGAAGCAACCAAAGCAATTCTCCCTTGCCACTGTTCCAGGGGGAAGAAGTCTATAATATAAATGCTGAAGTCTCCCTGCAACCCACCCCACATTAGAAACTTCTTGTTTCTCAGATGTAGGTAAAGAACCAGCTTCCTAAAAACTAAAAACCAAAAAAAAAAAAACCAAACCCAGTGCCGTCAATTCCGACTCATAGCGATCTTGGGTTAAGTGTTAGGATTTTAACACACTGCCCTACTGGAATGAAAACTACATGCAAAGTAAAATTTAAGAGTAATGTCAACAGAAACAACTAATTGCTGTTGAAATTTAAAACAAGATAATCCATGTCCAGTACAGAAGAGACAAAGACTCCTAACGGGCTCACCAAAATCTGTTTGCTTTTCCTCCAGGGCAAACAGTTTAACCTAATTTCCTAACCTCACTTGCAGTTCAGCACCACCGTGTGACTTGGGAAGGGCAATGGATGTGGGGGAGGTGATGGAAACACTGCTTCTAGGCTTGGCCAATGAAAACTTCCCATGCATGATCCTCCACTCTCGTCCCCTTGGTATTGACTGAGTGCAGCAGAGGTGGCAGAAGACTGTGAAGTCTTAGAGGGTGGTGGGGCCACAAGATGAAGGAACCTGGGCCCTTAGGTAACACTCAACTGTTATATGAACAATAAACTTCAAATGTATTAGATCATCAAGATTTGGAGGCTGTTGTTACAGTGGTGAGACTACCTTAACATAATAAAGGCATTTTCAAACAGCACATAGTGGGCCACTCACATATATCCAATATTGAATCCTAGTATAACAGGTATTTGAACAAAATTTAGTTACATGCTTATCTAGGTCAAATTTACCAGAGTGGTGTATAAGACAGAGTAGTAGGGAGTAATTAGGGGTTATTGAAATTAATGACTGACATTACTACAAGAAAGGTTGAAAAATTGGGCTACAGATGGGGTAAGCCTACGTGTCAGGTTTTCTGTGATGGTCCTAGTAGTAAATACTCTCATTATAATTAGGTATCCTAATCTGGGGCTCAGAGAAAACATCCTCACCAGAGCTGTTTTACCTGAAAACATTTTCAACATCCTAAAGTAAAATTTAGATTCTAGAGTTTTATTAATTTATTAAGATGGGCACCTCCACAAAAGCCTAAACCAACAACAACGCATTGCCATCAAGTCATCACAGCAACCCTACAGGACAGATTAGAACTGCCCCATGAGGTTTCCAAGGAGGGCCTGGTGGATTCGAACTGCTGACCTTTTGGTTAGCAGCGATAGCACTTAACCACTACACCACCAGGGTAAAGGACTAAACAGTGGGCTTTAAAGTACACAAAAACCCATTGCTGTCGAGTTGATTCTGACTCATAGCAACCCTATAGGGCAGAGTAGAATTGTCCCATGGGGTTTCCAAGACCTTTTGGTTAGCAGCCGAGCTCTTAAACACTGTGCCATCAAGG
The DNA here is from genome assembly GCF_024166365.1 of Elephas maximus indicus. Lineage (NCBI taxonomy): Eukaryota > Metazoa > Chordata > Mammalia > Proboscidea > Elephantidae > Elephas > Elephas maximus. Next base: position 18,042,873 of record NC_064830.1, read on the forward strand.
CTCCTAAGTACACGAGGGGATCTTAAAATACCTCCATGGAGAATGTACAGGCTGACACCTAGGAATGATAAAGCTCATATGTCTTGAGAGATTTCAGAGTCACCAACTGAAAACCTTATACGGGGCCAGTCAGGTAACCAGGTACATACAAGGTGACAGCGAAGGATGGAACCTGCAAGGAACTATAGCACAAAAGCAGTGTTAATGCACTCACAGTCACTAAGACACTGTGTGGTAAGTTAAAGTCACTGCATACCACACTAAAGCTATTTGTGGGCAGACCCTGCCCACTTGGTGCCCCCCGTTTAGATATACGCATTTAACAAGTGTTTAACAAGAATGTCCACTGTGTGTCTGAAATCTGGGATTTGGTCTAAATGCTGTCTTGAGGTTCTTTCCCATTCTACTGCTCTAAGTCATGTTTTATGGTGAAATATGATGAGCACATTGACAATATAAAAAAAAATTTAAGACACAAAAAATGAAAAGCAGGTGAAAGATGGACAGATGGGGAAAAATACAAAGAATTCGAAAAGAAAATAATTTCTTTAAAAATACTTTAATTTGCATTAAATATAATAATATGCAGCCCACAAACTCTCAGAAACACAGCTAAAAAAGTGCAACTATCGAGAACTATGATAATTTTGAAAATAACAATTTAGCTTTTTATTTGGCATCTGAGAAGATGCTGAAGACAGGCAATGTCAGCTTACCTAGAGCTTACGTACATGCTTTTTGCTATACATTTGGGCTCTTAATTTAAAATTTCATACAAGGAACACTTCATGAAGGCTAATTTAAATTCTAAAACTACTGAGAACAAACAAAACTGGTATAGGTGAGCAAATCTCTCTTCTCCCATTGGCTGGATGGCAGGATTACTGAACAGGTAGGATCTTCTTTGCCCTCTTATAGTTGGTGAGGAAGCCAACTGTGAGAAGTTAACCGAACTGTCAGTAGGAAGGAGAAAGCAACGCTGCTTGGGTCTATGGGCAGGGTACTAGGATTAGAGCCCTGGTTGCCTTGAAAGAAAATGAGGCAAATAAGTATAAAATACATTTTACAATGAGAAAATGGTTAGTGGACAGTTGAGTCGGTCTTCATTATTTCAATTTGAATGACACGGGACACAGTTCTAGATGGTTTATTTTAAAAGTAAAATTTCCTTTAGTCAAGTGCTAATACTTCAGTTTGATATATTAGGCTTCATTTTGCTAAATCCTGGCAAGGCTAACACAGGGCTCCTAACACACATCACTAGGGTAAATAATACAGCAAAAAGCGTATTTAACTTAAGAATATTAAGGACTTAGGTGTATTCTTCGTAAACAAACAACTGCTGGTTAGATTCAAAATATTTTGTGGCTTTAAAACAGGTACTCTGCCTTTGTTTTAAACCATTGTGCAATGCCTGTTTTTGATCGTTTAGGTTGGTTTTCACTCTAGTGAGGCCAAAACACTGACATTGACTGACCTTTAAAGAGTCATCTAACCGTTTGGAAATAATTTCCCTTTCTTGATCTTATAAATTCTTACTTTTCCAAAGTGACTCACCATGCAAGAAATTCAGGATAGTGCTTCTCCTGTGGCCACCTAGGTCCCATTCAAATAGTGTTACTACTCAAAGTTCCAGAAAGCCCTCGTTATGAAACACTTCACCCACAGCACGGACCTGTGTGTGGCTAAACAGGCTCTGATGATGGTGTTGACCATGGCTGTGACCTTACTAATAATTTTATTTAAAATGCTTTGACCATATAGGTGACATTGGTTAATTTCTAACAATCACTTCATACGTTTCTTACTTAACTTGATTTCTTAAAGTGGTGAGAATATAAATTCTTTAATTGGTGAGAACCGTTCTCAACAGCTGTCTTGACACTAATTGACTTTGAAAACCAATTTTTCACCTACCTTAGTTTAATATGGATCCTCTGAAGAGCTATCTATCTCAATGGCAGCATTTTCTTCCTAGGCATGAAAGGGTTTAAAATTATGTAAGATGTAAAGATTTCTTTCTCCTTAATCAGTCTCAACCAGGGATTCTCAACCTTTGCCAAATGATGAGCCATTAAAAGACCATCCAATGTTGGCTCATGGTTACATATTAATTTCTATTTTTCATTTGCATAATCATTGCCTACACTTAAAATTCTGAAGTAGGCAAGGTATTACAATCTGGAAATTAAAAAGCCAATAATTTCAGATCAACCACCCTGCCCCAAGCAACTAAGTATCCCCACCTATTTCTTCCCTTTTGCCAGTGTTAAAGTAAGTCAAGAAGGGAAAGTAGGACTACAAGGGCCTAGACATTCAGTCTCTGAATAGTTAAGTGTTTTCCAAAGGAATTTATTTTATTGCACCTGCTACTCCTTCAATCCCATTCACCCATTAGGTAAAGGGAAAAAGTGTCATTTAGTTCTCTCTTTTCCTGGTAGTTATGCTGATTCACTCCAGAGTTAGCCTGGAATTCAGGGATTTTTAAACTTTGTTATACTTCTAAATAGGCTGAGAATTCCTGGTATAACCAATAATTACGTGGTCTTTAGATCTTTTAAGTTTAGTGTTTTAGCCAGAAGGATTTAATTTTATTAAAAAAATTTTTTTTTCTAATGGTTAGTATTTGTAAGAAAAAAAATCATGATTACAAGTATATTCGACTGCAGCACTATAACATGCAAATGATCTAAAGAGTTCTCAACAAGTGGAGAATTTTAGCAAATAACTTTCTAAAATTATTTTGCTAGGCAATTAAAATTATTCTGACCACTAAATAAAACTCCAATAAGTAAAATATAACATGAAGACACATTCTTCTGCTAATATTGAAAATGTTGGTTTAGTTATGAAAGCTTAAATTTCCCAGAATATGAGAACTGATCCTTAAATGTCCAGCACCGTCAAAGTTACAGCAATGGAGACATTGTCAACGGCTTCGTTTCATTTCTAGTCTTCAGAAAGGCTGTGACAGGTATCGCTCTATACTGCCAAGGCAGATGGACTTAAACTACCAGGTAGAATTTTATGTTATGCTACAAGAAGTGGACTATCTGGTGCTTAAACTGAAGGTCAAATGGTTTATAAAATACGGCAAGACTCTAAAATGATGCAGAATCGAAGGGACTAGAGTAAGATTACAGTACCAGTTTTCTTTTCTATCCATTTTTCATCCAGCTTAAGGCAGTTTTGCATATGTAAAAACCAGAGAGAACTATGTATTATAAGCACATATAAGATACACACACACAACAGATTCAAAGGGATGATGGAATGACTCAATAACCCATCTGTATCAGTACAAAAAAAACAAACTTTTCCAGAATGTACATGTAATAATTAAACCGATATCCTTCCAGGATCTGGTAACCTACTTCTGATGGCTACAGAAATGTAGAGATAAGTGCAGGTGATGCTCGTTCTTCACGAAAGCACCACATAGGCACTGGGAATTAGGTGCCAAATTCTCTCAAAAAGATTAGTGGAGCAGCTCAGAACACAGGGTCCTAACAACTGGTCTTTTAACAAACTTTAGAGATATGACCACAAAAAACAAAAACAAATAAACCAACAAACTAAAAACAAAACAAAAAAACAATTACTTTATAACTTTTAATCAAAATTTGAATCATCACTGTAGTGAATAAAAATTCATGAGTCAGAATAGCATGCGACTTTTTTTTTATTGTTTTCTAATCTATTTGTACACTTAATACTCTAGTATTGATTTCACAAACAGTGTAAAGGGCGTACAACAATGATATTAACCTGCATCTACTCACCTGACAAGGAATAAAATATTGCTTCTGAAATAATTACTAGTTATACAATATTATAAACTAATAAACACTATAAATATAAAAATGTTAACATTTCAATGTATCATGCCAATAACATCCTGCCTTTTTAAAAAATTGGTTAAAACACTTGTTAAAGGTCATGCAAAATAAATACTTCATGAAAACTGTTAGGTTACACTCAGACATCAAAGCAATAAAACACAGGACAGCAGCTACTTAGTGCAATGACTGGCCAAGTAAATAATTTATTCAGTATATTAATAAAACTCCATTAAGTGACAAACATACAAACGTAGCACTTAATTTAGATAACCACACATCTACAACCTCACCACCTAATATCCTTTCTATCTGTGATTTAGGATATATTGCCAGAATTAATTCTACATAAATACGCTACATTAAAAAGCAAAACCGTTTCGCTGCCTGAGAAGAGGGTACATTTCTGGTCCACATGATACTTCAATGTGATCACTCTCTTAACTCTGCTGACAATAAAAGGAATGTATAAAGTTCTATAGTCACACCAGTTGTATCTTTTCTTACTCTTGGTTACATTTAACTCTTTAAAAAAAGGTTATGATTTTCTTTCTTACTAGTCTCCTCCAAAATTAATTTGCTGATTTAGGAATAGGTGAAGCAGATAAACTCTGCCTTGGTATAGAAGGTCATGATTTAGTTTTACCTGATTATTTCCTTGAATTGTCGCAGTCCTTTCTAATTATTTCCTTACTTACTCATGCCATAAATATTTATTAGTGCTTGTCATTATCCGTGTCTGACTTCAGAGAATGACTTCCCGCTTTCTGAATCTCACTGCTGGCCTCACTAAGAAAAGCTGGCCACACAATTTGAAAAAGTGGCAGAGCAGGATGGGTTCTCTGGTACAAGGGTATGATGATGGTACAAGCCAGGTGTGCGGTTCTGAGAGAGCCGCCGTGTAACGTGGAGGTTACTGGTCCCTCTCCCTCATTACTGGGGATCCACCAAGAGCACTGTTGATTCACTTTCGTATCAATTTTTTGTACTTCCTTGTCAATTTTTAAAGCCCTCTTTATTATACCTTTTTTACTTAAAATTTTAAAGCCTCTTTGATAAGCAATTAATCTGTTACAGACAATACTGATTCCTCAATTTATAAGCATTCACCTTTAGCCTCTGAGCTACTTCGTGATCTGTAAATTCTAAACTAAATAGATTAAAACTCTTAGGAGCGAAATTTGCTGTGGTTCACCTAACACCCTGTCTTCTACGTAACAGGCCCTAAAATATTTGATGAATGAATTTCCTATAAAAAGAATCTCTAGCTTTTTATTTTCTTTGGTAAATTAAACCCCTTAACTTTAACAAAATATTTCTGATGTATCTTTATACCAGATCTCATCTCAAAAAATTTCTGTGGGGTTATATGCCAGTGAAAGGTATATTAATAGTAGTGAGTTTTTATGATTTTTGAATCACAAAGACAATGGAGGTTGATTAATGAATCAGTTCTTATACCTTCCTCTGTTGTCTAATATGCGATTCTCTCTTTTACTAAAGGCCTTGTTTGTTAATCATCTGTGAATGAAATGCACAAGATGTCGTGCATGGGTGGACCCACCATAAAACTCAGGAAAATTCTGTCATAGGGGTATAGTACTATTCTACTTTTGCTTGTTTTTCTTAAAGAATGCTTTCTCTTTCTTCCCCAAAAGCTGTACTATCAGAAGAGACTGCTGCATGGAGCTCTGAAGAATCTTTTGAGAGCCTTGTGTAACTTGAGCGTTGGCTTCGTTTATGCGTCACGCTTTTTAGATTTTCATTCTGAATAACAGTTGGGTTGGAACTGGAACCAGGCCTCAAAATGGCTTGAGAAGTATCCCTAATTCCTTCCATTTCATCAAAATTTTGATTGGCTCTATTAGCTGGGGCACTATTGTTGTTCAGAGTCATGGTGCTAGGTGTTCGATTCAGGTTGTAGGCTTTTTGGCATGTTGGCCAGTTTTCCTCAGGGCTGCTGGCTATCAAGCTACATTCAGAAGGGCTTTTCTTGTCTTCTGAACAAATGGACATCCGAGCTAGAACTGGATCTTGAAGACCACTCAAGCTGTGTGGTATTCCCCGTTTTCCACTGTGGCTGTCGTCTTCAAGCTCTATGAGATTTGCCTTTTCAAGCTGGGAGTCATCAGCCGCCTCGTTGTGAAGAGAGTGATTGGGGGAACTTTCACTGGATCTTACTCCTGAATCTGAGGAATCCTTTTTGTCAAGGAGTGCATCTGATAAATATTCTTTTGCTTTAATTAAGGTTCTAATAGGCTCTGCACTGTGTTCCGGAGATTTTGACGTTCTCTCTACTTTCCCTTCAGCTTTTTTATCCTTATCATCTTTGAGCAATGGGGTATTATCTGATTCTTCTGTCCCAGATTCATCTTCGTCGCTTGGAAGTTTTTGATAGCGCAGTCCACCTCCCTTAAGCTTCAAATCTGTCTGGAAGAGACTTGACCTTTCCGAGGATTTCTTGCTTGGAAGAAGTTTACTGCCTGACTGGTCAGATTTTTCATCTTCTTCAGTGATAGGATCCAGGGGTGAGGCATCATTGGTGGAAACACCTGATGATGAGTAATCTATAACATCTCCCCTCTTCATTAAAAATGACTTCCTTCCATCATCTTGCTTTGGTTCACTATCTTTCCCTTTCTCTTGTTCCAGGTTAGAATGAATGGAGCCCCCTGATGAGCTCTGACCCATATAATACGTGCTATGTGGAGAAGATCTGCCACTAATTGTTGTAGAACCTGTACCCCCTTCTAACTGGGACATCTGAGCAATATATTCTCTATAGGCATCTCTATACTCGGCCTGCACCTTATCAGTAAGCTTTGAAATTTCAATACTGGAATCCTGGGAATTGAGACTTGAAAGACTTGGGGTTCTGCGAGTTTGTGACTGTAAAGACAGAAGAAAAAAAAAAAATAAGAATTCAAGTAAGCAAAGGAAAAAAAAAAAGGCATAATAAGCATCAGCTCAGAAAGCACATATGTACACTATGAATAAAAAGTCCTCAAAATATCCAGTACTTTATAAAAGAATTCTATGTAACATAGTCAAACAAAAGCTATAAACTTATAATTCTATTGTTCCTAAAAAGTTTTATAAGAATTGAAACAAAATTAGTTTATTGTTAATGTTTAAAAGTACAGTTAAAGGTTGTATTAACAAATAATCTTAGCACTTGTCTTCTCATAATTTCAAACTGTTAAGGCAAAAGGCACCTCCATTAATAAAATATAAAAATTCCTCTCGGAAGTGACAAAGAAGAGAGATAAGGTATATCTCAAGAACAAAACACTCAAGTCTCCAATATATGCTTTGAAGGACCTTTTCTCAAATTGTATGACAGAAACTTTCTGTCAGATTTCAATTCAGGGGAAGACAATGTATTCAAAGAAAACATATTTGGAGAAAAAAAAAAGAATTTAAAAGGAATACAGTGTAATAAATAAGATGAATAAAGGATGCAAATGAATAGAAATGAAAGCCATGAGGCCAATAGTTGGGCCCTAGTAAACAGAGAAATGAAATATTTTTGAAAGTTTGATTTCCAATATGAAGTTTTAGAATTAGGATTGTTTTAGGTCCCAGGAAAGCTACTAAATGAGGGGTTAAAAAGTACATATTAAGATAAAGAAGATGGAAATGGAAGAAAAAGAGTCAAGGAAGCTTAAGAGACAAAAGCAAAAGATAAAACAAAGCAGCAGAAGCAAGGCAAAGTCTTGCACAAGGAAAAAATGTTCTCTTTTCCTTCAGAAGGTCCTCTGCAATCTAAGTGCTGTCAGTCATCCTTTAATGCAGTGGTTTTCAAAATGCAGTCTTCGTACCCCTTAAGGTCTCTGAGGCCCCTTTTTCAGGGGATCCACGCAGTCAAAGCCATTATCATAAGAACACCAAACCAAACCCCTTGTGGCTGAGTCGATGCCAACCATAGCGACCAACCGGACAGGACAGACTAGAACTGCCCCATAACGTTTCCAAAGAGCAGCTGGTGGATTCGAACTGCCGACCTTTTGGTTAGCAGCCAAACTCTTAACCACTGCGCCATCAGGGTTCCATCCTAAGAATACTAAGATATTACTTGGCTTTTTCACTCTCATTTTCACAAAAGTGTACAGTGGCGTTTTCAAGAGGCTACATGATGTGTGATATCACAAAAGATTTATTGCAGAAGCTGGTACTATTCAGTCATTAAAGAAATTTTCAAAACAATACCATTCTCGCTAAATTTTGTTTTGTCTTGGAAAATAGTTATTTTTCATAAAAATGTTATTTATGTTAACATGTAATTGGTTTATTTTTAAATAAATGAATAAATAAATATTTTTTTGAAACTTTCTCAGTTTTTTATTTCTAATGCAGTAAATACCTATAGCTATACCTTACGTAAACAAAGCTCTTTGGGGTCCTCAATAATGTTTAATAGGGTAAAGGTATGCTGAGATCAAAAAACATTTGAGAACTTCTGCACTAATGAGAAGGGTCTGAATCTCTGGTCATAGTAGGAAATACCAAGTAAAGAAAAGGTGAGGATGGAGACTTCTTAAGAAATTTGAAAAGGAATCTTAGGGAAAAGAAAGGAACTACAGTTACCGAAACAAAGAGACAAAAGGATGAGGTATGGGCTTATCTTGTTTTTTAAAATAAGGGAATTAAAAAAATAATAATCAATACTCAATAATAAGCTTATTATTAAGTTCCCCAAATTAAAGAAATTAGGTAGATAATATGGTAAAAAAAGATAATACAAAAAAAAAAAAAAAAAATTCTAATTACCAACCAAACCAAACAAAAAACCCTTGAAGATGGTAGGAGTACCAGGCACTGCTTTTGCTACATACTGCTCCCTTTCACCATGGAGCTCCTTACTGCTTTCCTCCTTGTTTGTCTTCTCTTTCTTGTATCCTGCTCTCTCTCTGCTAGTTCACTTTCCTGCTTATTCTTCCCTCAATCCTTCTCATGTTTCTCTTTACTTTTTTTTTTTCCTATTCCTGCTCTTCTCCTGTTCTCCCTCTTCTAATGAATACCCAGAGAAAGAACGTACCCATATGTAGCATCAGATGAGAAAACAAACATTCATGTAGAATATACATTCTATTTATGTACTGAAAAACCAAATTATGGTGCTCGAGTTTACATGGTAAGCTTTCTACTGTGGAAATATTTTAGTCAATGATTAATGAATTGAATTTGTTAGGAAAATAGCAAGAGAAAAACTGAACTTTCCTAACCACCATAACTAAAGTCACCAGGTTCCTATTTACAGCTGAGTTCTCTAAGCCATTACCCTATTTTATTGTCTTCACAGCTCTTATCAATTCTGAAATAATCTTACTTTTTCTTTATTTTACTGTCTCACTGAAGAACTCCATGAGAACAGAGTCCTCCATCTTGCTCACTTAGGTACTCATTAATATCTTCTGAAAAACCGCACAAATGCACCAAAATTTCTCAGGGCATTAAATATTGTCCTTATTCTTCAGTGACATGAAAAATGACACTGATAAATACCTGCCAACTTAAATTACTGTGACGTGGGGCACCTTCATCTAGGCCAAGTGTATTCAGTTCTTCAAAGCTGAAGTTCAGTGTGTAGGGAGTCTGACTGGAAAGCTCGGTGTGAGGCAATTCGTTGTGTGAAGCACGACGAGCAGATTCACCATGAGGAACTGGGCCGCTGCTGTTTTCACTAAGTAAACGTGGGTCTTCAGGGACGACCTGGTTTTCCGCATTTCTCATTTCTAGTACCTAATGAAAGAAAAACTGTCATTAATATCCACAATGGCAAATTACATTTCAGAAGCTTTGGAAATAGTTTACAAAATAAAACATTATAAAGTTGGTATAATGGAAATGAGAATGCACACTTCCTGTAAGTGAACTTCTAATGAATTGAAACTGTATTTGCGTATCTTGAATTTTAATTAATACTAAAATAAGCAACGGCAATAATCACCATACACGTGCTACACTCTGGTTTGACCATTATGTTATTATTTTAGTTTAAAAATTTAACTTGAGAACAAAATAAAATGCAACTGGAGTGAAAGCTTAGGAGAATTCATGGGTGGCCTCGTTCCCAAATTTCTCAGTGTAACGCCCAAAAGGTAAAAGCTATCCAGTGCTGCTGTGTATCTATATTCTCCACAAAACAGGGTTCTACGATGTGTAAAATGCAATTTTTAAACATTTAATACCAGCTTAGACCAGTACTAATTATATTAGCACTGGTTTTATGCAATGCTGGAAATAACATTTTAATTAAAAAATATCTTACCGTGCTTCTGAAAAGGTGCCAGTCTCCAAAATTCATATTCATTTCTTTTTTCAGTTCATCAATGTTACACTGAGCTAACACACGGCCATTTATATTTGCCTGAGTAAAAATAAAAAATTATAAAGACAAGTGAAATATGAAATATTCTGAGTTAGTACTGATTAAAAAGCACATTCATATTTAAGAAAGTCATTAGAGACTAGAAAAGAGTGGCCTAAAGAAAGGCTACCATCTCATGTAATAATATAACAACCAAGCTGAATTTGAACAACTCAAGCCAGCGGTATTTTTCCAAGTATCTTAAGCATTCAAGAAAAACAAACCACTGTTCAGGAGCCAACCCAAGGCTAATCCTCCCAACTGTTCCCGAAATTACCTACCCTGTTAAGAGCAACTTCAAACTGTTAGTTTTTCTTCTTTAACCTTATAAACTACGAACAGGAATACAAGCTGCTAGAAAGGGAGAAACACTCTGTCCTCTAAAGTGTCAGTCACCGACCCAGTCCTCCTCAATGCTCTGACAAACTTGTCCACCAGTCATATTAGATGACTTCAGTCATAAAGAATGCCCACCCATTGAGTCTCAAATCTATTAACGTCACAAAAATAATCTTATCACTATTGAGTCTGTAATTCTAGTTTCCCCCAAGTAAGAAACAATAGAATTTTCTTTATTAATAGTAGGTAGCGTATTAATTTTATGGAACCTCGTGGTGCAATGGTTAAGAGCTTGGCTGCTAACCAAAAGGTCACCAGTTCAAATTCACCAGCCAATCCTTGGAAACGCTATGGGGCAGTTCTACTCTGTCCTGTAGGGTTGCTATGAGTCAGAATTGACTCAATGGCAATTTTTTTTTTTAATATTGATTTTATGAAATAGATACCTGATTTTATTACCTGCAGTAAAATTATGGAATATCTCTGCTTAAAACTGATAGAATGTTCAGAGCAAGGTCTAGAGCAAACCTGCGACAGAAGCTCAGCTGTAAAAAGGCGAAGTTCACTGCACTTAATACAGAAACCAGTTGTTGTGATGGACTTCAAAAGCCAGGGACCGGGAGTACAGAATTGAGTGGGAAGAGAACCACTGTACTGATGGACGAAAGTCACCACAAAGGATCCATGCTGGAGAGATCGCTCTTTTCCTGACACGAACCAAGTTACTTGGACAATCAGGTTTGTGCATCAGAAAGGCGGTGCTTGAGTCTTACGCAAGTGGATTAGCACTAACTAGCTCCATAAGAAAACTGATGGTACCTGAAACCTTTCTGACTAAACATTGGTTAAGACTAGTAAAATTGTAACTATTTATGCTCGGAATTCTTCCAAAAACGTCTTTTAGATATCATTCTTTAAAAGTATGTAAACATTAGAGGCTTGTTATTAATAATTTTCTACTTTACCACAATATTCTGATATAAAAAGCCTAACTTAGCGGAAATAGCTACTATAACGGGGGCTCAGTAGCCTTGAATACAGGAAACTTCCCTCACAATCCCAGGCATCACTGTTCAACTCGTGACAGCCATTAGAGCTGCAAGAATAGCATCTAGGAGAAAATAAAATTCTTCGGACATATGAGCCTTGCACACCCAAACCTGTGAGATGTTATCACGTCACATCATCATAAGTACTGTAAGACATGAAAATGGGAACCTGGGGGAAAATGAAGCAAGTGTGGTTTACTTTGATAATTATTAAGTCATAGATAGTAAAATTAAAGAAAAGTAGCATAAATGAGAAGGCCTTCAAATGTTCTATGTTCCACACTGGAAAGATGAGTTATTATTAATCTAAACATGAAATAAATCCCTTAGAGCTCCATACTTCTCATCACGGCTTTTTTTTTTTTAACTTACAATCGATCTTTTAAAAATAACATTGTAGTAGAGCTACTTTTCTTTTATTCATTTATAAAATAAGGGATAGTAGTCCAATTTTAGGACACAAAAGAGTAAGACTCAGGTTTCCATTTAGATTTCCCCTTTCCACAGAGAATCCATCTTAGGAGCTAAAGATCAGGCTCTCCATTTCTCGAGTCCTGTCCTCTGCAACTTCAAGCCCTCCCTACAGGTAGCATGCACTGCGTGCATCACCTTTTTGATGGTTGCACAATACTGAGGCAGCACACTCTGGTCCAGTCCTTCTATCTGTCTTAGTTTCTCACACACTGCATCCACGTTCATTGAATTCAGTGATATTAATGGTCCGGAGGCTGGGCCTGACCCCTAGGTAAGTTTGGAAGAAATACATGTATGAATAGCATTTAATGTTGATACATGAGGACACACAGCAGAGAAAACTCACCAAGTTATACTTGAAGCACCCTGATTAACAACACATTTTCAAGTAAAATAAAAACAATAGATGGCTGTAGTATGGTCAGGAAATACCATTATAAACCATTATACCATTATAAACATCATCTTACTCTTTTTATATAACCTAAAAAAAACTGTATCAATAGAGGTACCTTTTAAAGTAGTAATGAATTACCATGGCCAAACAAGTAGCAAGCACTTTTTGCAGATGTTAGTTCTTTCAGGACACGGGGCGTCATAGAATAAACATTTGGGATCTGACAGTTAGAATCAAGATGAAAACTGTTGACTTTCTTCTAAGGCATTACTTTTTTCCAGAAAGATAAAGTTGACTGTTTTAATTTCTGGGCTAGAAAAGAAGTATGAAGGACATGCTCTATTCCCTAACCTCTAGGCATACTTGAGTTTGAAACTAGCAAGTAGTCAAAAATAACATGTACATATGGTTAGAGTCACTGCTAAACAACTGAAACTTAGTTATAATAGCCTTTAAAAATAGGAAAACTTAGCTAACGCTATATCTGAAAACCACACAACCCAATGATGAAGCAAAACCTAGAAAGGGACTAGTTCATAAACACAAAATTTTATGATTCTTTACATTTTTTTCCAGTGTTCATAAACGCTGTTCCCTCTCTTTGGAACCACCACCCTCTTTCCTTTGATCTAACGACCTATGTTCTTCCAGCAGTTTCCGAAGGGCTCATACTACCACCTAGCTTGGTTTACTTCTATTCATTTTTCTTTTCGGAGATTGTATTTTCTGCATTTGAGTCATTTTCTGCTATTTAGTTGAAATTTTAATAGGGGTATGACAGTACAATCTACCTCTTTATAAACTGGCTGACATTTTTCATTCAAAATAAATCTCTTTACATAGTTCTACTGTCTGCTTGGGTGAGTGTAGCCAAATTCAAAGTATTAACGATCCACTATTATAGAAATTTAAAATGGTTTCTATGAATTTTTAATAATTATACTTGTTTTATCTTTTCTTTTTTTGAACAGTTTTATTGAGACATACGTCACATGCCATACAATTCATCCATTTAAAGTGTCCAATTCAACGGTTTTTAGTGTTATTTGTACAGTATTTTAATATATCTGTCATCACAGTGAATTTTAGAACATTTTCACCAACCAAAAAAGAAACCCCCATACCTTTAGCAGTTACTCCCCATTTCTCCCTAACATCCAACCCACACCTCTACCTGTTGCCATCGAGTCGATTCCGACTCATAGCGACCCTACAGGACACAGCAAAACTGCCCCATAGGATTTCCAAGGAGCGCCTGGTAGATTCAAACTGCCAGCCTTTCGGTTAGCAGCTGAGCTCTTAACCAATGCACCACCAGGGCTCCAAAGCTCTAGACAGCCATTAATCTACTGTCTTGTCTCTCTGGATTTGCCTATTCTGGGTATTTCATATAAACATATCTGGCTCTATCACTTAACGTATTTTCAAGGCTCACCCATGTTACGGCATGTATTACTATTTCATTCCTTTTTATTGATGAATAATATTTGCCTTTTAAATCATCTTTAATTCTATCTTTCAAGTGCTTTTATTTCTTAAACTGTCTCCTCTGGATATATTTATACTTGTTTACGTATTTTTGCTTCACAAAAAAACAATTTGATCAACACTGGATTATAACCAGTGAACAATCTGATCAAGTACTAGATTATAACCCACAAAATAAAATAAACATCCATGAGTCCACACTGTCATAAATAAATAACTGAATAAATAAATCAGCAAGGGAGAAGATACAGCTTTTCCTTATGGCATTCTAATTAATAAATGTAGAATAGGAAAACAGAAAATCGCCATTAGGCAAACGCCACAACAGTAATGGCCGCACACAAGATCCATGGACGGACGCTAAAGCTAATGGACAAATGTTTAAGCAGAAACAGGATCTGTGCATAGTTTCACAGCATCTCCTCAAAGACAGCTACAAAGGGGAAAATAAGAACCTCACAGTGCTGAAACCCGGCAGACACCACCTGACCCGAGCGATCAAGGGTGGCATTACCAGTATGAAGACCTACGAACAGCATGAACGCTCGGAGCGATGCATTGAGAAGGGAAAAGCATCGTTTCTGTGATGTTCTTGCCAAAAACGCGTAACCTCCTTCTAATCATGAGAAACCCAAACTGAGGGACATTATACAAAGTAACTGACCAGTATTCTTCAAAAGAAGCCCTGATCCACAGTGGTTAAGAGCTACAGCTACTAACCAAAAGGTCGGCAGTTCAAATCCACCAGGTGCTCCTTGGAAACCCTATGGGGCAGTTCTACTCTGTCCTACAGGGTCACTGTGAGTCGGAATTGACAGCAACCGGTTTTTTTAATTATTTTATTTTATTATTATTTTTCAAAAATTAAGGCCATAAAACACAAGAAAAGACTGAGGAGCTCCAAGATTAGAGAAGACTAAGAATAAATAAATCCAACTGGATTGGATCTTGGACCAGAAAAATGGTATCAGCAGAAAAACTGGTGAAATTCAAACAAAGCCTGTAGCTCAGTTAATAGTATTATAGAAATTTTAATGCTATCATTAAGGGAATGCCATTTTTGTAACTTTAAGTCTAAAATTATTTTAAAGTAAAAAGTTGTTTTTAAAAAATCACAAAAATGCTATTTATGATTGTGCTAAAAAGGACAAGTATAATAGACACAGACCAGATTAACTCAGTTTATGGGGGTAAAATGTTAAAGAGTATCTTATTTCCATGGAAATCTGAGAATTCACCAATACAGGCATGTTAATATATTACAACCCTTTAGGACATAAAAACTCCATGTAATTTTACTTTCATAATCCTTCAAAACATTTGCATTTTATTGATCATTTTGAGCCTTATTTTCTTCCCTCATTGAGAATTACACAAAATACATATTCTTATTTCTGGATGACTTTTGTGGGATGAAGAATTACTTTACCCTAAGAATTTGGTCTTTGTCTTTGATTCCTTGGAGACAACCACTAAGCCTTTGGAATTTCCAGAGTGTTTTTGTAATTCATGGAGACCTTATGCTAACAAGGTGCCTCAGGGTTTAGGCTCAGAAGACCGGAGACTTGATAGCAGACTAACTTTCAGGGAGGAGAGAACTGGAAATTAAGGTCAGCCATGTGGGCAATGAGTCAATCAATCATGCCTAGGTAATGAAACTTCAACAAAAATTCTGGAAACTGAAGCTTGGGTGAACTTCCTCGGCGGTGACAGATAGTGATACATGGGAAGGTAATGCATTCTGGGAGACATGGAAGCTCTGTATCAGGAACCCTCTTAAGAGTCACCTTCTGTGTCTTCTCTTTACGCTGGTCTTGGCTGGTATCCTTTATAATAAAATTGTAATCGTAAGTATAGCACTATACTGAGTTCTTTAAGTTACTCCACTGCATTATTAAATCTGAACGGGTAGTGGGAACTCCTGAATTTACAGCCACCAGGTCATAAGTGCAGTTGTGCTGGGGATCCCCAAGCTTATGGCTGGTGTCCTGATGGGTTAGTGAGAACCGCCAAATCTGTACCCACCAAGTCAGAAGTGCGGGTGTCCTGGGGACCCTCAAACTTGCAACTACTGTCTGGAGCCTTGGGTAGACCTAGCAGCGTGGAGAACTGAGCCCTTTAACCTGTGAAATGTGATCTACTGCACTGTAGAATAAAACTGAACTGATTTTAGAACTTCTAAAAGCTTCATAAGAAAAGACAGACACATGGACATACCAAACCAAACTGAACCCACTGCCATCAAGTCGATTCCAATTCATAGTGACTCCACAGGACAGAGTACAACTGCCCCATAGGGTTTCCAAGGCTGTAAAGCTTTATGGGAGCAGACTGCTACACCTTTCTCTCACAGAACGGGTGGTGGGTTCGAACTGCTGAACTTTTGATTAACAGCTGAGTGCTTTAATCACTTCACCACTAGGGCACCTCACATGGACACAAGGTTCCTGTAACTCCACCAAAGCTATAATCTGAGTCTTATTTTTAAGTTGGGCTTCATCAAAATACGGGGTAAATTGGTAAGTACCTTAAGCTATTTTGTGAAAGTTAAAAACTGTTCAAAGCTTTTGTTTTGATTTCCTTCATCTGTCTGAATTCAAAATTTGAAAACCAGTAGAAAATTCACTGTCAAGATTATGAATCATTTTTATGACCAAATTCATTGCTTAAATAAACACATCGATTTAAGATTCTGTTGACCATTGAGAAATATTTTAACTGAGTATGCCTCAACATTTAAGTATCTAACATTTAATCTTATTTCCTAGATTTTAAGATAACACTAAGATTTTTCCTCAAATTTAGTAACAACTAAATGGTAAGATATGGATGGTAAGAAATCCCTATTTAAAATAAATAAACAATTTGCTTCTTTGAATAAAGGAGATATGGTAATTTTCTGCCAGGTCTTTTCATAATTAATCATCATATGTAATAAAATTATTTTGAGACCAAATAAATCTTAGTAACCAAAATAGTTTTCTTGGATGGAAATCTCATAAAAGGAAGGAGATACAGTACAAAAAAGATAAGGAAACATCAAAATGTCTATTCGATAATTCAGTAGGTAAATTCTTAATAGAAAGTTAATTATGTTACTTTAAGAATACACAAATAATTCAAATGATAACATTTTAGAGTTTACCATGCATTCTTACTTGAAATTTGCATGTTAAAAGTCAAGAACAGGTAATTTCATCACACATCAGAATTTGTAAGGAAAACATTTTCTAATATGTAAAAGTGAATGCAGAAAATGTTAGTTTTTTTAAATATTAAATATAAACTTCAGAATACATGCAAACCAGAAATTCTCTAGGTAAAAATAAAGCTAAAAAAAACAGACTGAAATCACCTCGAGGTAACCACGTCATTTCATATTATAAGCACTGTAGATTAAAAACTACACTTTAGAACATTATTATCTTTGGTGAATTTATTAAGTAAGCTTAGAAGTGATTAGCCAGAAATGAGTGCCATGCAAAGGCTGAAAGCAGCTTATTAAAATAAATCCAAGGCATTGAAATGAGCATAAATTTATAAACAGCCCAGCATGAAGTTGCCCATGATTGCATCTAAATCAGTCTAACAAAAAAGCAAATAAAGTCCACCGCGAGCTCTGTACCTGTCTCTGTCTGTTAGACCCACAGTCACAGGGCTTTAAGGAAGGAATAAAACAGAATGAAGGACACGAGCTTAAAGTAAAACATCAAATACAGGTACATAATAAACACAGGTGTACTTCTGTTATTCATCTCATTTTCCCATAACTTTGAACATACTACAGCAACACCCAGCAAGAAAATAAAACACACACATACGCAGGTGGTAGTTTAATTTCATTAACATGTACCTGGTAATTTAAAAATGGTACTCTCAAAACTGATATTTTTTCTATTAAAAAAGTAAATCCTGGGCCATAAATTCAACAAGAAAACCAGGTTTATCAAATTTGCTATGAAAGTCAATGTTCCTTCTACACATAAGTTTGAAATTAATTTAATTTTAAGATCTTCTGATTAAGAATTACAGTTAAAGCTAACTGATTTAATAATAAGGTTTAATTAGCCTATCACATAAAAAGAAGTACCTAGTCACACTACAAAGTTAATGTTCAAAAATATACTTTTCAAATTTGGGTTTTGTTAAGTAACCTGTCCAAGGCAAAAAGCTAACCACCAGGGTCTACTGAAGGTGAAAGACCAAATACCTGACTGAGTCATACACCCAGGAGCAAAGAAGGCAGCATGGTAATAAGGGAAAATGGGCTGTGAGATGGGACATTTGGATTCTAGCCCCAAATCTGGCATGCCACTCCTCTGTAAGTCACACACATTCTCTGAGTCTCAAATTTTTCATCTGTACCCTAGACAACTCCGGAGGGTCTGCAAGACGGGAGGGAAGTCCAAGCTGGCAGGCCAGAGGAGTTCTGCTTCGACTGGTCTCATCAACTGGAGTTTAAAGATTTCATTTCTAAAAAAAGGCTTCTCTGCTTTAAAAGCTTGAGAAGCACTGGTCCTTTCTAGCTGTAATATTCTCAGCAGTATATACTGGATCCGGTGCTAGTGTTGTTTTTCTAATTCTACAGGTTATGGCGTATTTTTTCTCCATTATAAAATTAGGAGAAGAAGTTAGCATTGGAGGCTTATATTCCACGTTTTCACCTTTGTGAAATACTTGGACATATAAATTTATCAGCTATGTCCTTGGCTGGACTTCACAAGCTATAATCATTACAGTGTTCCTTAATGTGAGAAGATTCAATTGTTTTCACAAGAATCTGCTTTATAAAGATTTTTCAGAAATTCACTGTGGTAAAAAATGTAGACCACTTAAATTTTGCAAAGACTATCACTGGTTGGAGCCCTGGTGGCGTAGTGGTTAAGAGCTCAGGCTGCTAACCAAAAGGCTGGCAGTTCATTCAAATCCACCAGCTGTTCCTTGGAAACTTTATGGGGCAGTTCTACCCTGTTCAATAGGGTTGCTATGAGTCGGGATCCCCTCGATGACACACAACATCACTGATTAACTTGTTATGGCCTGTTTTTGTTTTGAATATTGTCTTGTATCTGTAATGACAAGACAATTTGCCCCAAAATGTCTATGTGGCTCAGTATTTTGTTGGTTTCAGCTATAAAGTCCCCAGGCAGTGCTCTCAGGTACAGATACTTCTCCACATCTCCACCACCATTTTTAATATGAATTTGAACCGTCTACTTTTACTAGACTTCCTACAAAACAAATTTTACATGCT
Organism: Elephas maximus indicus; assembly: GCF_024166365.1. Classification (NCBI taxonomy): domain Eukaryota; kingdom Metazoa; phylum Chordata; class Mammalia; order Proboscidea; family Elephantidae; genus Elephas; species Elephas maximus. The sequence continues at coordinate 18,062,083 of NC_064830.1, forward strand.
ATGTCACTGTTAATTCCTTAAAAGCAAAGAAAGGCGGTGAACATCTATTGTTCACTACGCAGATCACAAAACTAACTTTTAATATTAGATGAACAGCAAAGAGTGTGGTTATTTTACTAAACAAAGGCACTAATATATGCAGAGCACTTTTACTCCTTGTTATTGGCCTTCTAGACATTTCTCAGGAAGTGCATTATCTCCCCCTTCCTCAAAAACTCATTTCAAAATTTGCCCAATGATCCTTTAACTCGACCCTGAAAGATGCTACAGATAACTTTTAATTACAAGTGTTTGTCTACATTCCTAAGCATGGGAATAGCTATGACTTCAGCATGTCTGTATCATTAAGATGAACAAATTCTTCACAGTATCTGATTTTCATCAAAAGTTTGCTGCGCAATTTTAGCTCAGGGAATTTCACTCCACGCATGAATCTATGTACTAAAGGCTCTCTGACTAAACTAAAAGCGATTCTTGCATATAGTGGCAATGACCCATGGGTTAAAGATTCCCTTAACACCCAGAGAGAATCATTGCGGTTGACTGTGTCTATCATTTGTGGATAATTGAAGCCACTCAAACATTTCAGCTGAAATGCTAATTGCTTAAAAAAGAATCATCAACCTCTTCTTAGTAACATTAACTCAAAGAAAACCAAAGTTTAAAACCTTTTGCCTACTTAAATGCATGCTTGAAGTTAAAAATACATGGATAAACTCGGGATGCAATATTTCACTACATTAATTATGACTATAACTATGCCACATTTCAGCATGGCTTTAAACGGATCATATTTACCTAGGCATACCATATTCTGTAAATAAAACAACACAAGTTAAAATACAAATGGGGTTCTTAAATTCCACACTGATTGACTAAATGATAACTTTCTTTTATGTCCTATCACACTAACCCTGTTTCTTATTAAGTACAAACTCATGAATAATAACTTTACACAAAGTGACTCACAAGTTACGTATTCATTTTTTAAAACTCATCTTAAGGTGTTGGCAAAAAAAAAAAAAAAAAAAGGTTTAAATAAGTCCCTTTACATGCTGAACTAGCTCTGTTTATCTGACAAACGTATTTTAATATACAGATAAAGAAAAATAGTGCTGCATTTACCCCAAGACTTCATCAACTGTGGACACCTGGATTAAGAATTAAAGATGCACTTTTGGTTTATACCACATAGCTCATGATGTTTTGGGGAGGCTTCATGATCGATTTTGGATATTTTCACGAGTATTCCACATGTGTAGTATCAACTGCCAAACCAAAACCAAACCCGTTGCCATTGAGTTGATTGCAACTCATAGCAACCTACAGGACCGAGGAGAATGGCCCTATAGGGTTTCCAAGGAGCGGCTGGTGGATTCGAACTGCTGACCTTTTGGTTAGCAGCCGAGCTCTTAACCACTACGCCACTAGGGCTCCAGTACCAACCGCAGGCTTAAGAAAGAACAGTTAAAGGTGGTAACAGAGTTCAACAATAAGGAACAAACACCGCCAGGTGAATACTCCTGATGGCTCCTGGAAAAATGCCTTCCTTAATGTAGAATTAAAAAAAAAAAAAAAAAAAAAACCCATTTCACGTAATTGAAAAAGGGGAAAAGAGAAAATAAAAGGTAAAGTGAAAAATTAGCTTCTTAATTAATTCATGGGCTATAATCATTAGTATTCAGCTACTCTATACTATCTGCCAGTCACACCGCAAATGCAGAGTTAGTGAACTGTTGTCATTACAATTAACACAGTCATCACTGCTGGAGAAGCAACGAGACACTACGGTTCCACACCACAAGACTACTCCATTACCAGCGAGGAGTCTGTGGGTGAAGGGAGCCCCTCAGCAGCATCTTCCTTGATAACTTCCTAACAACACAAAACAGGAAGAGTTTGGGTGAAAAGGTGAAGGAATGAGCCAAAATATGATAATGAATGAACATGATGTTATCAAAAATATTAATAATACTGAAACAGTATAATGTGATTAGATTTTTCCTTAGTGATAACATTTTAAAGTTTTAATGGCAGTTTAATTTCTAGAGCATTTTGTCTCCTCGTTAATAAAAATACATTAACAGGGACCCCTGAAGTCATCTTAAAACCAAACAACAGTCTAGCTTAACTAGTAAAAAAAGATCAGCCTTGAGTGTTATGCTCTTTTAAGATCTATCTATATGGGATCAAACTGACAACAGCAACTCGAAAGATAAGATAGGAACTTCAGGGGACAGTGAGTTTATGTTAATGAGGGAGGGACACCTCAGAGAAGGAGGGTGAGAATGGTTACACAACTCGGAGAATGTAATCAGTGTCACTGAACTGTACATGTAGAAGCTGCTGAATCGGTGTGCATTTTGCTGTGTATACTCTCAATAACAATATTAATAAAATTTAGGAAAAAATACATTAACAGGGAATTTCTTTTTAAAACTGTTAGAAAAACTGAGTTTTTCATCAAGAACACCTAATACTTGAGGCAGAAATGTTATTTTGTTTTGGGTTAATTAGATTCAATAGTACATTTGAATAATCTCCTTTATCCTGTTTAATTTCTACCATTAGACTGAAATATTCTTTCAATACATCCCCTAATTTTTACACTATAGGGCTAACGTACATACAGATGTCCTTTAAAAAGACAGTAGAAACTCACAGACGCAAATGTTTAGTTTTGATAGTTTGGGTAACAAATACTACTTTACTATAAGCTAGAAATCCGTGGTTGTAAACAACTGAACGTTTACTCACTGGGACTGCTAGCAGTTTTCCTTCCACAGATATTAACCAGAAATAAAAACAAATATATGTTATGTTAATAACAGCTTATGCTTCTTAAAACTATTTATAAAAGAAGTTGCACTCTTGTACTACAGACATGAAATAACAAGGTTTCTAATGCTATCTATGTTTATTATTAGATTAATATTTCAGTTACCCTTTTATATATATATATTTTTTATATACTTACTAGGCCATTGTTCTGATCTCTGGGCAAACTCGTTTTTACTGATGGACGTGAGATGAGATGGTGGGAACTGCCAGGGTAATACCTTGGCGTATAAAGGTATGGGGCAAAGAATGGCTATGGAAGAAACACGTAACAAAAAAAAAAAAAAAGGGGATAAACAATTACAGAAATCAAAGTATAATGAGATTTATCAAATGAAACTAATCAAACCAATAAAATACGAGACTATTTAATGCAAATGACAAAACAAAAGGGAGGAAAGCCTTGCTCACATTCCAGAAGATATCAAAACCCAAACATATTATTTCATTTTTTATACTGTTCATTTAATATAAGCTTTCTTTAAAAAATAACAGAAGTTTTACACCTTACATTTTGACATACGAGTTTCTACTTATTCAACATTCTTTTAGGCTCTAAGTGATTTACAAATATTAACTCATGGTTTCTTTAAAATAACACAACGGAATCTTAACAGAATACTATCCTTTTCAAAAAAAGATTAGCTCTAAGTAAGACCACATTAAAAAAAAACAGAGACTTTTAATTATATGAGAAAACCCTGGCATGTATTCCAGGAATGTAAGTTCCTAGAGTTTACCGTAAACTAGACAAGCAGGCAAATTTTTAAAAATAGGTGAGGAATCCACTGTTTAGGTGAGACTTATGACTATAGCATTTATTTGTAACCAACTTCATGTAAACAGGAAATGTTACATTAAATGGGCTAAACATAAATACTAGAATTCATTAAGCTTCGTTACACTGAGGTAACATCTTCCGCCCCCTTTTTCTCTTCCTGATAGTTTGAGAATGAGTCTGCTTTATTTTTAAGACTAAAAATACAGATAGCTAGAAGAAAAAATTACTAAACTCAAAAATAAGAGAAAATTTAAAATGTTTTAAAGATAAAATTCTATGTAAGCATTGCTTGTGGTTGTTGTGCACCACGGAGTCAATTCCAACTCATAGCGACCCTATATGACAGAGCAGAACTGCCCCACAGGGTTTCCTAGGCTATCGTCTCTATAGGAGTAGACTGCCAGGTCTTTTGTCTCGAGGAGCTGCAGGTGGGTTTGAACAGCCTACCTTTAGGTTGGCAGCTGAACACTTACCCACTGAGCTACTGGACGATGTGTGCATCATCACAGTACTATTATTCACGAAGTTAGTGAACACCAGTCTGGCAAGCTTTTTTTTTAAATGAACTTCTTGGTCTCAAAACTTCAATTGACATCTAATGTTCGATTAAGCCATTTTATGTAGATTTTAAGAATGATAAATTAAAATCTGCATTTCACACTGCTAACCACACAGCTGGAAACCCTGGTGGTACAGTGGTTAAGAGCTATGGCTGCTAACCAAAAAGGTCAGCAGTGTGAATCTACCATGTGCTCCTTGGAAACCCTACGGGGCAGCTCTACTCTGTCCTATAGGGTCTCTCTCTATGAGTTAAATTTTACAAGGATGGAATATATCATAAAATGCTGCTGTTCTACTTTTTTCTCCTTTTTCAAGTATAAGCACAGAAAAACAGTCATAGGGCCTCTATGAATGATGTACCTAACTGCTTGTACGGCAAACATTTTTTAAAAGTTGAAAATTTAATTTGAATTCTGGAGTTCGTTCTTTGCCACTTTTATTCTAAACTCCTCTTTCTTCCCAGCTCATATGAAATTTATTTAGGCAGGCATTTGGCTTCTATGAATACTAGCCCATGTGTTTCTTGAACCAGACTAAAGAAGGGGACCACAAAAATGAGAAATTGTGACAAATATTAAAACACAGTTGTGGAAAGCTCCATGGAAGGGCTTCATTTTCCAACAGGAAATATCAGTGTTTAAGACCATTAGTGTGAGAATAGATGGCTTGCACTTATTAAACTTGGTAGAGTCTATATTACTGGTAATTATGTATTCATCTCAGAAAATGATATTTACATGAAGTAAACAATTATAAATTACTGAAGATAATTTGAAATAAAACCCTAGACATGGGCTACAGTGCTATTATTTAGCAATAACATCTGAGTACTACAAGTAATACCTCCCCACTATTCTCTCACATTTAAAAGATACAAAAATACTAAATACTGAACTACTGTAGAACTTTCAGTTTGTCACTGTTCTAAATGCCAATACACATCATTATACAAGATACAACAAATGAAGCATTTGTTTATCAGCAAATGAGGAGTGAAGCCGATTTCTTCAAAGCATAGGACAGTCACTGCTGACTGTGGAGTTTACTTCCTTATCGAGAAAATAAGTCAAAGCAAAAAGTACCTCTAAGATTCAGACTCTCTCAGGATTTAGAACCCAATAAAATTCAAAACTCTTTTAAGACAATCACCCATTTTAAATTTAAACTTTACATTTTTCCTAGTTTTAAAACCAAAATACAAGTTTGAAACAATAAAAGAATCTATGAGCAGAAAACTCTGGAGATCTCCCTGGAACAATTTCTTCAAACGAAAAGCTCCTCCCGCTCACTTACCCTGTTGTAGAATGGATGCTGAGGTCCTGTCATCCCGCTGTAATAGCTGCTATGAGGCTGTGGGGACACAACTCCACCTCCGAATGGTCCATTAAAAGAAGTGGAAGAAGAGCACACAGATGGAGGCTGGCTGTAACCTGATGGGGGTCTAGGGGGGGCTTCGTGCAAAGGTAGCGGTGGGTAGGCAAGTCCGCCAATATTAATCTGTTCCCTTGCAGCACGAACATCTGAAAGATTAAATTACACCCCAGAAGACAAAAAAAAAATAAAACATTCATGATTAGTCTAATTACCACTTCCTCCTTCACTTATTTGACAGACACATGATTTTATCACCCTTGCCAGGGATTCAAAATAGGTTAAAGAAGACAGACAAAAAGGACCAAACCTGTTGCCGTCCAGTCAATTCTGACTCATATTGACCCTAGACGACACAGCAGAACTGCCCCATAAAGAGTTTCCAAGGAGCGCGTAGTGGATTTGAACTGCTGACCTTTTGGTTAGCAGCCGCAGCACTTAACCACTATACCACCAGGGTTTCCAAGTTAAAGAAGTAGACAGGAAATCTTAAAAAACTTCACAGGTCTTCTAAGAAGAAAAGGCCAATTGCTTTGCATAAAAACTTTTTCACCATCTGACAAGTCACCAACATCTGGATTCTGCCCCTCAGTTACCAGAGCTATTAATTTTTCTCTACTTTTTAAAGTATTTATTTGTGATATTCTAGTAATTGCTATAATTCATAAAGTGTTAGCAACTACTAATAACTCTTATTTGCCTAATATCGATAAAGATAATATTGGCTAAGACTGTGGGACTGCAAACGGTATGAGTCATTCACTCTTAACCAAAAAAGTACTTGATTCCATAGCTACGAAATACACCTTCGACATCAGCCTGATGATAGTATCAAACAACAATGAAAGAGTAATTTAAGGCTATCTTTTCATAATTCTGTGAAAATCCAAAGGTGGGATCACTGGTGCCAGTAACATACAAAAGATAGGAGTGTTCCAATAGGGATTTTTGTTGTGTGTACATGTGTATAAGTTATTCCAAAACTTTAATATCACTATCCTCAAATACCAGTCCACAAATATAAGTTATAAATAAAAGGGTAATACAAATATTTTCTTACCTCTCTGGACAGATACCCCTTTTAAGAAGAGGAGGCTAGTGACAGAAAAATTACAGTGGATTGATGTCTTAAAGTCATGGCTATATCTTAAAGGCAGTCTGATTCCAAGGTAAGGATCCAGGGTGTGTGTGTGGGTAAAGATTATAGTAAAATGATTTAGACAGGTATTTTCTTAACATTCCCCCCCAAAATGTCAAGACTTTAATTCTCCTGAGTCATTAATTCTCCTGAGTAGGGCTTGATTCAACATTTCTTAGTTTTTCACGGAATAGGAGAAATTTACATAACTGAGTAAGAAACAGGACATTTTTAAAGGACTTCAGAGAAGAAAAATTAAATTTACTACTAATACCCACCTGCAATAATTTCCCGTAGTTTGGGGTCTAGGTTTACAGTACATGGCAAAAATGTTTTGACATCTCGAGCCACAAGAACTGGGGTCCTTGAAGACAAAAACACTTCAAAATTTCTTATATCTCCATCGATTTCAAGCAGTGGTTCAACATCTTTAGTTGTTGGAATATTCTTGGATATTCTAGAAACAAGAAATAAAAGGACAAAAGATCATTAGTGTAACAGCTGTAAAGGCACATTCTGCCTGTAACTTAAAATTAGTTACTTATAAAAATAATTAACGCCTTATACAACTCGCTCTCTTTAAAAAAGAAAGAAAAAGTAGGAGAGTCACAAAATTACTAAGGTAACAAAATGAGAGGTCAAAATCATGCGTTTTTTGGCCGAAGGCAGGACTTGGGCTGGGAAAACAGAGGAAGGACGGTAACGCATGCAACAAGCACTCCATGTGTTAACAAGTACCGCTCAGTGAAGCGTAAATGAGGTATCCTTTCACAGACGTCAAAAGCCTCAGATACATCGCAAACCTGGGAAAAGCATCACTCAGCACCACTCTGACTAACCATGATAACCTAATGAAGAATGGCTGGACAAATAATGTGGACAAGTTTAAAAAAAAAAAAAGCAATTAAAGACTTACCTCCTAATAAACAGATAGCAATGAGGGGGTTAGGAGAAGGAATAACTCATTTTTGAAATTAAAAATTCTGAGAAAGTTTTTTGTAAATGGAGATACTAGTCAACCATGTTGAAAATTCAAATTAGCTATACTAGATACCAGAAGATACTAGAGTGGTGCAGTGGTTAAGAACTATGGCTGCTACCCAAAAGGTAACCCCATGGGGCAGTTCTACTCTGTCCTATAGGGTCACTATGAGCTGGAATCGACTCAACAGGAAGAGGTACAGAAGAGAATTCTAGTTAACACAAAACTCGACCTTTAAATGAACAATAACTGCAATGGATTGGTAAAATTATTGTTCAAAGACCTTTTTTGAATATTTTAAAATCAAATTTAATTTCTTTACTTTCTATTTGCAATGCAAGTAATGATCACTATAATAAAGTTGAAAATGCAGAAGATTAAAGTTTAAAACAAGCTTCAAATAAAAGCATTTATTGACATCACATACTTCATTCAAAACTTTCCATGGTATTTTCTCTATCTGCCCTTTAATTTAGTACTTACATACGGTGCCATCTTAGAATTCTGCTCATATAATGTACTTTGTTCACACAACTCTATGCATTTTGTGGATATTCACCACTGTATGCTTGGTATTGCGCTAAGTGCCTGGGCATTTAGTAAATGTGCATTAAGTATTTCTCAAATAAATGAAGGCTTTTTTATATAGTTTTACTCGTGTGGTATCTAAAAAATGCTTTACAATGATTTTTTAACGGCTGTATGTAATACTGAATCAAGTGGATATATTCTGGTATTAACATTTCTCTTATTTTGTTAGAATCTTCCCAGTTTTTCTCTAAGGTAAATAAAATTCAGTGAACATCTGTGTATTTGGGATTATTTGTCAGGGTTGTAATTACTGAGTCACAGCATTAAAGCAGCGTCGGTATCACAATAGTAGTTAATTGTGCAGTTGTTTAATCTCTGCCCTCCCCAGGAGAATGTAAACACCAGAGGGGCAGAGACTGTATTTTCTCTTATTCTCTATTTTATCCCCAACCCAACCCACTGCTGTCAAGTTGATTCCAACTAATAGCAACCCTGTAAGACAGAGCAGAACTACCCTATAGGGTTTTTACAGCCATGAATCTATGGAAGCAGGCTGCCATACCTTTCTCTCACAACCTTTCAGTTTGCACTTAACCGTTTGCCACTAGGGCTCCCACCTTATTCACTCCCCTACCCCCAAAAACAAACAAACCTGTTGCCATTCAGTCGATTCTGACTCATAGCAACCCTATAGGACACAGGAGAACTGCCCCATAGGGTTTCCAAGGAGCAGCTGGTGGATTTGAACTACTGACCTTTTGGTTAGCAGCTGAGGTCTAAACACTGTGGCTCCACTTACAACCCACTACCTAGTAAACTGCCTGGTGTAAGTTGAACCACATGGAACTGTCAATATTTGGCCACTTCTACCTATAAGAATGGCAATTTCATATGGCTGAACATAACTGTTGTTGTTGTTAGGTGTCGTTGAGTCTATTCCAACTCATAGCAACCCTATGTACAAAAGAATGAAACACTGCCCCGTCCTGTGCCATCCTCACAATCATTACGCTTGAACCGATTGTTGTAGCCACTGTTTCAATCTATCTCATTGAGGGTCTTCCATTGTTTCACTGAATCTCTACTATATCAAGTATGATGTCCCTCTCCAGAGGCTGGTCTCTTCTGATAACATATCCAAAGTATGTGAGACTAAGTCTCGTCATCCTTGCTTCTAATGAGCATTCTGGCTGTATTTCTTCCGAGACGGATTTACTTGTTCTTCTAGCAGTCCACAGTATATTGAATACACTTCACCAACATAATTCAAAGGCATCAATTCTTCAGTATGAATGAATATTACTTATTTTCATTCAGGAGTTTCTGCTTTTTTATAGATCCCTCCCACAGTGATGCTTTTAACTGATAAGCAGTGAATTATAGTAGAAAACATATAGACTTTGGTGTCTGATAGACCTAAGCAATTGACTGAATTCCTTCTTTTCTTCCATTTATTCAAAACGTAGTCATTAAGCACCTATTATGTACCCGGCATTATAACTGCTGCTGGGGATACGAGGTAGCTAATGGACTCTTAAGAGCCATGAAGGCAAAGATAATGTTGATCTTGCTCATTACTTAATTCCCAGTACCTAGAGATCTCAAACAGAGTAGAATTTTTACTCAAAAATTTTATTTCAATCCTAACAATAGGTCTGCTTTTGTTTTACTCAGGAGATTGGACATTCCATATATTTCTAAAATGCAGCTGGGTGGCGCAAATGGTTAAGGGCCTGACTATCAGCCGAGAGGCTGGCGGTTCAAACCCACCCAGAGGGGCCTTAGAAGACGGGCCTGATGATCTGTTCCCGAACGGTCGCAGCCTTGGAAACCCTATGGAGCAGCGCTGCCCTGCACACACGAGGTCGCCCGCCATGAGTTGGAAACAACTCAATGGCAACTAACAACTCTACTGAATCCTCGAAGCAGACCTTCTGCAGATCGCAGGCTTCTCTCTGTGTGCAGCTCTCCCTTCTCTAGCGCTCTGTCCTATGAACACCACCCACCCTGGTCTCCCTGGACTATCAGCTCCATCTCCCCATCTCAGGGAGCCTGCTGGAATCTGCCTGGATTCCCCCTCCCTGCACCAGAGCCGGGAAACTCTCTAAGGGCCGTCCGCTGGGCATCCCATAGGGTCTACTGATTGGTTTCCCATCTCTCCGTAAGCACTGTCTTTTGTTGCCTGACGCCCACTGTCTCAAAATTATTGTTTCATCTATTTTGTAATTAAAAAATCTTACTCTGATATTACCTACTAGGTTTTCAGAATCAACTGTTTTCATTACAGTGACAAGTATTATTAAGTTATGTTGCACTGACCGTAAATTTCATGAATCTCTAATTGTATCAGTCATCTACTACTATGTAACAAATTATTCCAATACTCAGCAGCTTAAAACAATAGATGTTTAATACATCACAGTTTTTATATGTTATTTAGTTTGGGAGCAGCTCAGGTGGGTGGTTCAAGCTCAGGGTCTCTCATGATGTTGCTATCAAGATGTTGGCCAGGATTACAGGCTTCAGGTTTGAGTGGGGCTGGAAGATCTGCTTGCAAGATGATTCACTCACATGCCTGAAGGCAGAAGACTTAGTTCCTCCCCAAAAGGCCTCTTCATCTCACTGCTTGAGTGTCCCCATGGCATGACAGCTGGCTTCCCCCAGGACAAATGGTCCAAGAAAGAAAGCAAGTTGGAAGCTGCAATGACTTTTATGACTTAGTCTTGGAAGTCATAGACAGTCATTTCTGCAGGGACGGTTGGTGTCAGAATTGCTAAGGATAGCAGAGAGAGGAGGCATGGCTGACCTCCACCTCACAGGAATCAGCCTTGGGCTGTTGATCTTGATTCTTTTTCCAGGTCGTGAAGTTAGAGGAGGTCGGACGATGCCCCTGCCAGGCCACTGTTACAGATGGCGACTGTGCGCATGAAAAGATGCTCAGCCTCATTAGTCATTTGTTGCTCTTAGCTGCTGTTGAGTCGGCTCTGACTCATGGCAATCCTACGTAGAACAGAACAAAATACTGCCTGGTTCTGCACCATCCTCATGATCTCTGGCATGCTTGGGTCTGTTGTTGCCTTCCAACCTAGGGGACTCATGTCCCAATATTATGTTGGAAAATATTCTGTTGTGATTGATAGGGTTTTCCTTGGTTAAATTTTCAGAAGTAGATCACCAAGCCTTTCTTTCCACTCTGTCTTAGTCTGGAAGCTCTGCTGAAACCTGTCCAGTATGGGTGGCCCTGCTGGTATTTGAAATACTGATGGCATAGCTTCCAGCATCACAGCAACATGCAAGCCACCACAATACAACAAACTGACAGGCAAGTGGTGGCATTAGTCATCAGGGAAATGCAAATTACAACTAAAATGAGCTACCCTGACACAACTATTTCAATGGCTACGATGAAAAAGACTGAACACAGCTAGAGTTGAGAAGTTGGCATAACCGGAACTCTCTCATATAACACTGATGATGGAACAGAAAATGATATAACTAATGTAAAACAATTTGGCAGTTTCTTAAAAAGTTACCCATCTACCTACCATACAATCCAGCCATTCCGTCTCTTGGTATTTATCCAACAGAAAAGAGAACAGATGCCCATACAACAATTTGGACATCAATGTTCACAGAAGCTTCATCTGATACTGCCCAAAACTGGAAATACCCCAAATGTTCATTAACAAGTGAATAAACAAACTGTGGTATATCCACACAACGAATACTATTCGGCAATAAAAACAAATGAACTATTAATACACACGACAAAATGGATAAATCTCATATTAATTATGTTGAGAGAATGAATCCAGCCAATACATAGTTACATGTTTCCACGTATTTAAAACTAGAAAATGTAAATGAATCTACAGTGACAGAGAGATGAGGTCAGGGAGGTGAGGAAGCAGAAAGGCTGGGAAGGGCTCCGAAGGGGCAGAAGCAAACTTTCAGGCGTGATGGCTGCGTCCACTTTCCCGATTGTGGTGGTGACTTCGCAGGTACATACACACGCCAACACTTGTGAAATTGTAGTTCAAATATGTGTAGTTTACTGTATGTCAGTTATACCTTAATATGGCTGTTTTTAAAAAGAAATCACTGCACATTTGGCGATATCTACAAAACATTCAATTTCCAGTCAGTCAAGAACATTAAGCTAGATCCTACTGAGTGAATACAGTTTCAGAGGAGCAGTTAAGATCTTCCTGCCTTTCAAACAATGAAACGGGCTGTTTGTTACAGATAGGGTAATTATCAGTTAACATCAGCTGTATGTATAATACTGGGGCCCTGGTGGTGCAGTGGTTAAGAGTTTGGCTGCTAAACAAAAGGTCAGCAGTTCGAATCCACTAGCTGCTCCTCGGAAACCCTATGTGGCAGTTCTACTCTGCTCCACAGGGTCGCTATGAGACAGAATCAACTCAGTGGCAATGGGTTTTTATAATACCAAGCATGTTTCGTAAAGTAGAGGCTCAGTGAAAATGAAGGAAACCCTCTATGAGATGGACTGACAGGGCGGCTGCAACAATGGGCTCAAACATACCAAATGTTTGGCGCAGGACCAGGCAATGTTTCCTTCTGTTATACATAAGGTCACCACGAGTCAGAGCCAACTTGATGGCAACTAATAAGAACAACAGGTATATTACGTCTTTGGGTCTAGCACTTTACTGGTCAGACCCAATACTTGCCTAGTAGCCAAATATTAAATGCCTTCTAAGAAAAATTTCACAGACCGAAAGTGGCAAACAAGAAAAAAAATAAGGCCCTGGTGAGAAAACACAGATAGCAATTTTGTCTTCATGAATTTTAGAAAGTCCCGTTTGCAAGCACCGCATGCATGCACAAAACAAAAAGCTCTCTAAAATTGGATTATTTATTAATAAATTAGAATGGCATTCAAACAGATGATTAAATATACATGAAATGAAAAATCTGGAGAAGGGTTGCACAGAATCATTTATAGAAGCGGCCAAAATATCAGAGCTTAAACAGTTAAAAAGGTAGTTCATCTATTTCAGGAGTTTAATACAAAATACTAAGAAAAGCGGCTAGAAAGATTTAGATAAAAACACACAGCTGACAAGTCACATGAAACAAATTAGCTGAATTTTAATGCCAGCTCTGCTTAAGCCTGAATGTGAACAGTGTCCTCAATCTGATGAACAATACTGCTGTTCACAAGCCAACTGCTGGCTTCCAGATTGAAGTCTCTAGTCTAACCTTTTGAGCTCAATACATTAAACTCTTCTGCTGAAAAGAGACGTTTATGTAAATGATAATCTTTTGGCAGTGGGCCACCAAAATCATATGTGCCTTTATTTTTCAGATATTTTTCCAAAGGTTAGCATTTGAAGAATTTAAGTAACTTCACTTTTCAATTAAGAGTGAATTTAAATTTCCAGTATTATGAATCATGTGAATTAGAGTTGCTGGCAGTTAAATGGCCCACAGAAAGCATTCTAAAACCTCAGGCATCAACGAGCTCCTAGTAAGTTTTAATGCTATTTCTTTCTATGCTATGATCTAGCAACACTCGTTAACGCCAACATCAACGAAGTTAAAAGCATTTTGATGATATCTGACAGTGGCTTACAGAAAGTCCACATTAATTCTCTGGCTGAAATTATATAAGCTATTCCTATCACTTCCATTCAAAATGAGGTTTTAAATTACATGAAAAAAGCTCTATTTTAAATCAAAATATAAACAGGTTCTTGGAGCATAATTGGTGAAGATGGCATTATTTATCAGATATTATCTAAAAGAAGCTGCCTAATAATGTTATTATTTAATAAGAAGCAATTAAAAATTAAGATAAATTTTTTTTTTTTTTTTTTTAATTTTAAACGAGGAAAACGCTGCCTTAATATTTCATTGTCTTGAAAAACATTTAACTTCCAGGAGACTCCCAAGTACTTTCTGCCAGTGAACATGCAGATCTCAAACCAACAAGCTAACTTTACAACTTGAGGAACTAGAAAAAGAAGAGCAAACCAAGCCCTAACGGCAATACAGAAGATAAAAACAACAGAGAGCATCAACAAAACCGGAATTGCTTTTTTGAGACGATCAATAGTATCAACAAACCTTTAGCTAGACTGACAGAATAAGAAAGAGAAGATGCATATATCTACAATTAGAAATGATGGGGACATTACAACTGATCCTACAGAAATAAAAAGGATCATAAGAGAATACTGTAAACAATTATGCATCAACAAATTAGATAACTTAGACAAAATGGATAAATTCCTATAAACTTCCCCCCACCAACTAAAGAAGAAATAGAAGATCTCAACAGACCCATAAAAAGTAAAGAGGTTGGATCAGTAATCAAAACCTCCCAACAAAGAAAAGTCCTGGACCAGATGGCTTCACTGGGGAATTCCACCAAACATTTCTAACACTAACTTCAATCCTTAAACTTTTCCCAAAACTAGAAGAGGCAAGAACACTTCTTAACCAATTTTATGAGGCCAGCATTACCCTGATACCAAAGCCAAAGAAAGAGACCACAAAAACTACAAGACCAACGTCCCTTATGAATAATACCAAACCAAACCCATTGCCGTCGAGTCCGTTCCTGAAGTTAAACAATATATTTGAAAAGTAACAGCTATCAGTACGCAAAGGTTAATGTGGTTTTAAGCGATGGCACTTGGTTTTTTTGGGTTAAGGTGCTTGCTTTTTTTATTTTTTTTTAAACAAAAAGTGCTTCTAAAGTAGAAAAACATTCAAACCTGAATTACATTTTATTCAAGACATGCATTTTAAGTTAGGAGGTAGCAAAACATTTAAACAAACAGGCAGGATGGCTGTGTGATGCCTTATGACCCTGGGAATACTACGGCATTTTAATTAAGCAGATAAATGTACTTTGATAGTGATTTCATGAGTCACTGTTACAGGCTGAATCATGTCCCCCCAAAATATATGTTGTAAATCTTAAACCCCTATACCTGTGGATATAATCCCATTTGAGAATAGGACCTTCTTTGTTATGTTACTGAGACCATTATCAGCATAGGGTATACCTTAAACCAATCACCTCTGAGAGATAAAAAGAGCAGATTAGGCACCAAGAAGGAAGCTCAATGGAGGGAAAGATACACGCCACATGAGGACTGCCAAGGAACTGAGGAACAGAAGCTGAAGAAAGACTGGGACCTTCTCCCAGAGCTGACAGAAAGGGAAAAAAAAAAACCCAAACCCGTTGCTGTTGAGTTGATGCCTACTCGTAGCACCCCTAGAGAGGACAGAGTAGAACTGCTCCATAGGGTTTCCAAGGAGTGGCTGGTGAATTCAAACGGCCAACCTATTGGTTGGCAGATGCGCTCTAAACCACTGCGCCACCAGGACTCCAGAGAGAGAGAAAGCCTTTCCATATTTTCTCTTAAAATGTGAGAAAATAAATTTCTGTTCATTAAAGTCATCCACTTGTGGCATTTCAATTACAATAGCACTAAGAAACTAAGACAGTCACCTTCCACATAATGGTGGAAAGAACATTAGACCAGGGGTCAGAAAAATACAGACACTTGCCTCACTATAGCTAAAGGGATAGAAGTGATAAAGCAATTAAAGCTCACAAGCACTCAGCTGTGTTGAATGCAGAACAACACTCAATGGAGCAAACAACTTGTGAAATCAAAACCCATTGCTGACCAGTCGACTCTAACTCATAGCGACCCTGTAGGACTGAGAACTGCCCCCATAGATTTTCCAAGGAGCGCCTAGTGGATTCGAACTCCTGACCGTTTGGTTAGCAGCTGTAGCACTTACCCACTGTACCACCAGGGTTTCCAAAGAACTTGTGAGAAGAGAAAATAAGGTGGCAGCTGCACATGGTGGTCAGAGCTGATTCTCAGAACAATGATGTGAATGTCAGGTGTTCTCACAAATACCTCCTTTTCAAAGTCTACAAAGATGATTTTACATTTTATAGGCACCCTATTCAGTGATTATACTAGGAGACGACAAAGCATTCGTATACTTTGCATACTGAATATATAATCATGCCAAACCACCAAGTTTGTTTTCGGTTTTGAAAAAGATATTTGCAAGTATTTAGTGTTCTTAATTTATGTGTTTAAAAAAAAAAATTTTTTTTTTTTTTAATTAGGGTTAAATGATACAAACCATAGAAGGACTGGTCCAAGTTGCCACAGAAAGCACTAACAGAGCTAAACAATGTTTTCTTTTACTCACTAAAAGAACTTCCTCCACATTTTTTGAAGAGTATGTTCCCCTCAGGTTATACACATTTCTAAGATGATCTATTTGGCTAAAGCACTAAAGCCCAAGATTATTTTGTTTCTGTTTGAATTTTTTTTATTTTGATGAACCTATACACAGCCAAAGATATACCATTTCAATAATTTCTATACGTACGACTCCAAGACATTGGTTACACTCTTCAAGCTGTGCTACCACTCCCACTATCCTTGTCCACATTATTCTACCACAATTATCTTAAACTCCCCATCCCCTAAGCGTCCCATCCAACCTTTTGAGTTGCCATTGTCAATTCGATCTCACGTAGATAATTCTTTAAAAGCGCACAATGCTCAAGGCAGACATACTTTACTAATTAAAATAAGCTATTTTTTGGTTCAAAGGAGGCTTTAGGGGATAGTTTTGGCTTAAGGTTTAAAGTTTAAAGGTTATCTTAGGGCAACAGTTCCAGGGGCTCATCCAGCCCTAATAGCTCCAGAAAATTTGGATTCCGTGAAAAATTTTAAATTCTGTGTTACAATTTCCCCCCTTTTGATCAGAATTATTTTATAGACCAAGTTTTTTTTTTTATTCTAATGAATGAAACATATAGGCATGTAATTTAAAGGATAAAAAATACTTAAAAATGAAAACTCTACTGACTATCATTACACCATTTGTGCACAGGCAGTGCGGCTTCCGCTGGGTAGCCCAGAATTTGCCTTTGGTAGCAGAAGGACTGCTGCATCCACAGATTCCTCATCTGACCCAGCTCCCTTTCTTCCACGTTATGTTCCCTCTCTGGGTTATGAGTCAGTGCTGCTGGCAATATCTTGTTCATGTGTTTCAGATGTCCCTGCTTACTGTTTTGTGCACGAATAACAAATATGCTCAGAAAGTGAAACATGAACTAGGAATAGAAATAATAAAAGGAAAAATTTTATGACCACAAAAATCCTATTCTATACAAGGAAAAAAAAAAAAAAGGCACTGAATTATTTTGACACAAGAGCTTTTACTAAGAAATGGGGCTTAATGACTCTACAATGACGACTCAATTTGCCAGTGTGCTCAACTGACTAGAAAACTTCGTGTAACCAAAGTCTGAAAGAATGCCATTTCCCTGTGAAGCTATTATAAAAACTCACTAAATAACATTTACATGTGAGATGCTCTCCATTAAATGCAGTTTGACAAAAGTAGGGATTTCCAGGAATACAATGTCTGCATAGAACGCAATTTGGCTGTATTCTGAAGTGAAAGAACAAAGCGTCTACCTCAATGACTTTCCCTAAATCCAGACTTGATAATCTCAAATTATTTAGAATACAGCTATATAATGTTTGACTATAAAGTAATGACGTCAATTTTTTAAAAGGCATTAACAAAATGTATTTAAGAGGTTGTGTCACTTGTTAACGGTGTGTGATTTAGGACAAGTCATTTACCCTCTCAGACTCCAGTTTCCTTATTTCAAAGGGGCTGAAGTAGATTTCTAAGATCCCATTGATGACCCTATAAATATTTCTTATCCTCTCTCCATGTAGGCAGATGTTATTTTCTCTCCAAACAATGAACAAAAGCACTGGCCTAAGCAGAGATGTCTACTATGTCTGGCTTCCTTGTAAAAATGTAAAAATGAGACACCTGAAGCGTAACTCCTCTTGGCTTTCAGGGCTGCAATTTTAGTAACTACGGAGATGAGAAAGGACCAACAAACAAACAGAAAGAGTAAATACCAAAGTGTAAAGAAGTATCTGCTTAGGTTCAACTACAATACTGGTAAGGCACTGCTTTCACTCCTGTGTATCCTATCAAATGTTTTGAGTAAAGTACATTTAGGGGCCTTATATCACTTATATAATCCGATAATCTAATATAAAATCTAATTTAAACTTTCAAAATCATATTTAAAAGTTATACAGAACTGAGGAAAAAGGAACTAAAATTTGTTAACTACATACCACCTCCCATTCTGTCTCACATGCTTTACCTAGTTTATCTAATTTATATCTCACAAAATGCCGAGGTCTTACTTCAATTTTTAAAACAAGAAAACTGAGGCTCTGAGAGGTTAAGCAACTGGCCCCGCACCACGCCACCCTGCAGTGGCGAGCTGGAACCTCAGTGTGCCCGATTCAAAAGCCTGTGCTCTACCCGCCACACCACTTTCAAACCGTGCGCCACAGGATCACTCACAGGCTTTTTAACTCCTTAAAGACAATAAAAAGGAAAGCTTGTGTTACATTTTAACACACGGAAAAAGACAAACATATAAACCTCTGCTGCCAGGTCATCCTGGTTTTTGCTTGTTTGGTTTCAGTTTTTTCAAGACCCTGAAATAAAGCTTCTTCTCCACCTTCATGCCTATATTTAATTCCTTCCCCGCCCCCCACCCTCTTTAAGCTAGGTCATCACTTTTCTGTTGACAAAATTATGCCTGCACTTCTCCTCCCTACATGCCGGAGTTCAGTATCTGCCTGGCACCTGCTCTGTGCACAGTAAAATGATCAGTTGGACAACAGTGATGATAACGTAGGATGTGACTTGTGTCATCAGATGATACATTGCTACAGGACCAAGTCAGAGAAGCAAAGAATTATAAGGACTGTGAGCAACTTTAAGATACTATTGGTGATCTACCTAAACCCAACGGCGCTGAGTCGATTCTGACTCATAGTGACCCTAACGGGCAGAGTAGAGCTGCCCCACAGGGTTACCAAGGTTATAAATCTTTACGGAAACAGACTGCCATATCTTTGTCCCACAGAGCAGCTGGTGAGATTGAACCGTTGATCTTTTGGTTAGCGGCCAAGCATTTAACTACTGTGCCACCAGGGCTCAGCGAAACAAAATTCTCTGTGAAACAAAATTCTTAGTTAATCTTTTGCGCTTCTCAATCAGATGAATTTAAAACATCCTATTATTGCAAAGCAAGTTTAAAATTTGGTAACACTTCCATCTACTTATGATGTAGGATTTTCTTAGTATTATATTACCAAAACTAAATAGAAAACAAATAGATGTTTAAACTGATGTAAGATTACAGTAATCATCCACAACCCTTTATTTCAATTTTAATATTCTTCAGAACAGTTCATTTTTCTCACTAACCAAATTTATCAGCAAATGTTATAAATTCAATGAATTTATATAAATGCTGCTCTATATATTGGGATTCTGAGTAAGACTTCATTTGCAAAACGGTTTCCAGCAAGCAGAAAAAGTCTGAAAAATACTGTGCTACAGTAAGATGTCTATCCAGACACTATCATGCAAGTGATTAGATAACAGGGATTCAAATAACAGAACAATAATTTGAAGCTAGGGTAATGAGAGAAGACTTCAGTAAGGAGCAAGAGAGGCAAAATAATTCACCGCTGACTCGGTATGAAAATAGCATCTATCATTAAAAAGCAAAGCCCACTGTTTCGCCTCAAGAGTTTACCCTATGGTATATTTAAAATATTCAGATGGAAGTAAATGAGATAAAATGTTCACAGCTGTTGTAGCCAACGCTGATAATGCCAAGGAGGTACTACCGGGTGCGGAGATGTCCGTGTAATTATTGTCTTTGAGTAATCTAGAAAAGTGCAAAAAAGCTCTGAGCAGCCGGCATAATGGACGGAGGCTCTGAACTCAAAAAGTGAGTCTATGAATACGCCTCAGATTAGAGCAAAACCTGTACGACACGAGTTATCTTAAAAGATTTAAGTTTAGTAAGTCCTATACGGTCGCTGAGTTGGAAATGACTTGACGCCAATGGGTTTGGTTTTTTTGGTTTAAGTATAGAACCCAAGTTTTAAGAATTATATAATATTATAAAATTATACAATATTAAGTTTAATATTTTTAAATGTAAATATAAATTTGTAAACAGCTCAATTTAAAAAACAAAAAGCAGACAAATCAACCCTCCCAAAAAAGCTTTTTTTTTTTTTTATAATCCAACCTTTTTCCAAAAGCTAATTTTAGGAGAAAAAGGTACTACTTCACTTAATAGAAACCATGCCATATGATCAAGACTCTCAGTGTTTACAAATATCCCGTAAAAGCCAGTTTAAAAAAAAATTGGAATGGCCATTCAATCTTAAAGAGTCTGAAATATTCATGAAACTCAGCTTTTCTCTTGTTTTTCTGCTATGAACAAGGAAAACCAAAACGTGTCAGATCTTATTTCTGGGCCCTGGTGGCGCAATGGTTAAGAGTTCCGCTGCTAACTAAAGGGTGAGCAGTTCGAATCCTCCAGCCGCTTCTTTAAAACTCTATGGAGCAGTTCTACTCTGTCCTATAGAGTAGCTATGAGTCAGAATCAACTTGATGGCAACTGGTTTGGTTTTGGTTTTTGAAGTGTTAGTAACGTTTCTAACGAAATACTCCCATCTTGTGGACTTCTTGGATATTGCTAACAAAGATCATTTTTGATACTGTGGTTTTATATTAGCATCTCGCATTCTCTTAGCATTTAAACTAACTGGCATTTTTGTTGTATATTATTTTTTATACTGTATCTGAAGGCACATTTAATTTTGAGGGGCAAACTTGAATCCTTCAATAATCAGATATATTTTAAATAATGTAAGCACGCATAATATTCTTACTGATTTTAAAACAACTGTGAACCTGCATGCTGCTGTTAGTTCACGTTGAGTGGATTCTGACTCATGACAACCTCCTGTGTTACACAGCAGAGCTGTAATCTGAATGGAAGCAGACCACCAGGCCTATCTTACACAGAACCACTGGGTGGGTTTAAACCGCCAACCTTCAGGTTAGCGGTCGAGTGCAAACCATTTGCACTATCTGGGGACCTATGAGGTGCCGTGGTGGTGCTGTGATTAAGAGCTCTCTGCTAACCAAAAGGTTGGCAGTTTGACTCCACCAGGTGCTCCTGGGAAACCCTATAGGGCAGTTCTATGCTGTCACTATGAGTCGGAATCAATTCAACAGGTATCAGCGGGCAGGGACCTGGGAGCCTGCAAAGCTGATGATATTTTTTGTTTTACATATAAAAACTTAGATATACTATTTTAGAGGAATGCAACTTGCTGTTTCTTTTTCCAAATAGCCTTAGTTAATGTACTTGAATTTTTCATGCTGAAGTTGGAAATGCACAACTAGGGTTCTTTCTTTGCTCTACATTAGCATAAACACCAGAAGCGGCATGAGTTTAGTGCTGGAGAAATATTTTTTAAATCAATTTTATCCTGTTAAAAGCAGAAGAGAAGCTATTGAAAAACTACCTAGGGAAAAAAAATTACAGCCACTTAGTGCACATAAAAGTGAAATAAAGGCTTAAACAAACAGATGCACCAGCTATTTAAATGCTAAATATCACAACTGATTTTTCTGAAGCTTTCCATACAAACCTACTGCAGTTACCAGACACAATTAGAACTGAATAAATCATTTATTTGGGATTTGACAAGAGCTGGTAAGAAGTTTTCATTTTTTTTTACGTAAAAGACTCAAAACTTTAGAAAAATTATCTGCAGTAACATTCCCACCAATATAAAATTATTCTAAATATTCACGGGTATATCACAGAAAAACTGAATAAAATACATCTGGAAATAAAAATAATATTTAGTTTAGTATATATTTCTTCTTATTATTGTACTTTAGATGAAGGTTTACAGAACAAACTACTTTCTCATTAAACAATTAATACACATACTGTTTTATGACATTGGTTGTCCATACTCTCCCTTCTCGACCATGGGTTCCCTATTACCAGCTTTTCCAATCCCTCCTGCCTTCTACTCCTTGCCCCTGGGCTGGTGTGCCCCTTTAGTCTCATTTGGTTTTGTGGACCTGTCTAATCTTTGGCTGAAAGGTAAACCTCAGGAATGACTACATTACTGAGCTAAAAGGGTTTCGGGGGGCCATACTCTGGGGGTTTCTCCAGTCTCTGTCAGACCAGTAAACCTGGTCTTTTTGTGTGTATGTGTGTGTGTGAGTTAGAATTTTTACATTTTTCTCCAGCTCTATCCAGGATCCTCTATTGCGATCCCCCTCAAAGGAGTTGGTGGTGGTAGCCAGGCACCATCTAGTTGTGCTGGTTAGTCTGTATTTCTAGTATTTCAGACCAACTGCCCAGCTGAGTAGCTAGAGGACAAGCTCCCAGGCTTCAAGAGACAGGCTTAAGAAAGCTCCACACATTACAGCCAAGTGATCTTAGGTTAAAAAAAACAAACAGAAAAACCTGTTGCCATCAATCCAACTCATGGCAACCCCAGGTGTTACAGAGTAGAACTGCTCCATAAGGTTTTTCTTGGCTGTAATCTTTGTGGAAGCAGATTGCCTAGACTTTCTTCCAGGCATCTGCGCCACCCAGGGACGTGATCTTAAGTAATTCCCTCTCTTTTTTTCCTAGCGTTATTCAGAGTGTTAAATGAGACAATCCAGGGTAAAGTGCTTTACCCAGTGTGTAGCACAGATTGAGGGATCAAGTAGTAGTAGCTATTACTTTTATCAGCATGTTAGACTCTATAAGTATTTCTTCTACGAGTGAACACAATGTTCAGCGTAGTAAAAACAGAGTCAACCTAAGTCACACAGCTTCTAAAACAATATTGACAACAGCTTGTAAGAACCAGAATTGCCAGAGACCTGTCTAAAAGTGCACTGACATGAAGCAACGCCACCAAACCGCGGCATTCATAAGAAGATTAAAAAAACGACACCTCAGAAATGCAACAACTCAAAGTTACAAGAAGATGAAAACATGGCCGTGATTTTAGTTTCACCAGACAAAAGGCAGAAACTACTCAGTGCTAGCTGACCAGTGTAATCCCCACTCAGTCGACGCGCACCGGAGACTCCCCGTGCACCCCCACTGGTACCCCAACAGGAGAAGACCAAGGAGTGACGGGTCTGGGGGACAGCGTTCTCCTCAAGGTAAAACGTTGCTTCTCGTTAACCACCTTCTCCCAGCCCATGCCTTCATCAAACCAAATACCACCGTACTTTATTCTTTCCGAAGCATCCACTACTGCCTACTTACTCTACGCCAAACACTGCTCTAGAAGCACGGAATTCAGTAATGTTTAAGAAAGTTACTGTCTATGAAGTTTAAAGTCTAGTTCAGGAAATAAATATTAAAGTAGTATATAATGGATTAAGGAAACCCTGGTGGCGTAGTGGTTAAGTGCTACGGCTGTGAACCAAAGGGTTGGCAGTTTGAATCCGCCAGGCACTCCTTGGAAACTCTATGGGGCAGTTCTGATCTGTCCTTTAGGGTCGCTATGAGTCAGATTCGACTCGACGGCACTGGGTTTGTTTTTTTTTTTTTTAAATAATGGATAAAGAGCCCTGGTGGCACAATGGTTAAGTACTTGGCTGCTAACCAAAAGGGCAGCAGTTCAAACTCACCAGCAGCTCCATGGGGGAAAAGACTGGCAATCTCTTCCAATAAAGATTATAGCCTAGCAAACCCTATGAGGCAGTTCTACTCTGTCCTGTAGGGGTCATTGTCATGGATTGAATTATGTCCCCCCAAAAACTTGTGCGTCAATTTGGCTAGGCCATGATTCCCAGTATTGTGTGGTTGTCCTCCATTTTGTGATTATAATTTTTAATTTTATGTTAAAGAGGATTAGAGTAGAACTGTAACACCCTAAGGTCACATCCCTGATCCAATGTAAAGGGAGTTTCCCTGGGACGTGGCCTGCACCAGCTTTTATCTTACAAGAGATAAAAGAAAAGGGAAGCAAGCACAGAGTGGGGACCTCATACCACCAAGAAAGTAGTACTGGGAGCAGAGTGCATCCTTTGGCACAGGGGTCCCTGAACAGAGAAGCTCCTAGTCTGGGGGAAGATTGATGGGAAGGCCAACAGAGAGAGAAGGCCTTCTGGAGATGATGTCCTCAGTTTGGACTTTTAGCCTACTTCACTGTGAGGAAATAAATGTTTCTTTGTTAAAGCCATTCACTTGTGGTACTTTTGTTACAGCAGCATTAGGTAACTAAGACAGTCACTCTGAGTGTGAATGCACTCAACAGCACCCAACAACAACAACACATAATGGATACATCTAATAAAATCTGGAGGAGTGGGGCGTGCCTGGTAACAAAAGGCTCCCTGAAGTAGTAGACTTTACTTTAAGATGAGAACAGAAGAATGAGGAGGAGAGGGGGAAGACAGCCAGAGAATGCATATGGAAATGTGAAAAGAAAGAGGAAGAAGGTATGAGATGGGGCTTGAGAGCCATTTTAAGGATGTTTGAAACTCCGGTATAAACCTGGTTCCTCATTATAGAATTTTAACCATGAAAAAGGAAGACTGAAGAATTGACTTGCTCAATTTGTAGTACAGGCAAAGAATATTGAAAATATCTCTGACTGGCAGAAGAACAAATCAGTCCTGGTGGAAGTACAGCCAGAGTGCTCCTTAGAAATGAGGATGGCGAGACTTCTTCCTTCATCAGGAAAGACCAGTCCCTGAGGAAGGACATCACGCTCGGTAAAATAGAGGGTCAGTGAAAAAGAGGGAAACCCTCGATGAGATAGTGACACAGTGGCTGCAACAATGGGCTCAAACATAGCAACAATTGTGAGGATGACACTGGACTGGGCAACATTTCGTTCGGTTAAACATGAGGTCACTATGAACCAGAGCCGACCCAACAGCAACTAACAACCTAGTAATTTCTCTTTATCCCTTTATCCTAGAAACTAATTCCATACCCAAAGACCATCATTCCATTTCATACTACCCATAAATCAAATTCAGTATTATTCTAAAAGCAACTCATTAGTTTCTTTCCTGTCTATGATATCTACATATACCTAACAGCCCTCAATGCTATGGAAAACATCTTTTACTCATTCACAACCAGGAGTTTAAATGCCAGAGGGGCAGGGTATGCAGTTGGCAAGTCCAAGGAAAAGAAGGAAATCTTTAAAATGATTTAAAAAGGAGGCTTATAAGTCAATAGTTTCATTAGAAAATAAAATGACCTTAAAAAACAAGAAACTATTGTAACAGGAGAGACATACGTGGAAACTAGTCCTATAAATTCTTACAGATGTTTAGTATAACACATGAATTTTATTTCAGTACAATGCAGCAAGGCTGGAGAAAAAGTTTTTTTGTCTTAGCTCTCTCGTATTCATGGAGGGCCACTAGGCGTCTTTCTCTTATCACTCATTTCATCTTTACTGCAGGATAGTTTCCTGCTTTCTGTACAACTTTCCACTTACCCTAATATTTCCACTCAGGTTCATTCCTATCCCTGGCAAAGGATATTCAAAACAGGCTTCCTCAGGTCACAAGCATTCCCCCACTCAGCCCAGGTTACACTACCAATACAATCAAACAACAGGCACTTCAGAGCATCAAGGCTGCGGGCACATTTTTTTCAAAACCCTGCGATGGATCCCCATTTTACTCAGAGTAAAAGTCTAAGTCCTTACAATGGTCCTCGAAAAGCCATGCATGAACCGTACCCCGCTCAGCTCTCTGGCTTCATCTCTGACCTGTTCTCCCTCATGGAATACCCTCTACCCACACCAGCTCCATGTTCCTGGAAACTTCCAGGCTCTCTGTGACCTCAGGACCTTTGTCCAAACTCTTCCTTCTGTCTGGCAACTCTTTCCCTATACACATTTGGTTAATTCTCTCACTTCCTTTAAGTCTTTGCTCAACTCTCACCTTCTCAATGAAGTCTATCCTGACCACCTCATTTAATGTGGAAGCTGCCCTATTCCTGATCTCCTTTATTCTTCTGCTTTATCTCCTCCGTAGCGCTTGTCACCTTTTAAGGTACTGTGTAACTACTTATCATATGTACTGTTTACTAGTCATCACTCCCTGTGAGACTGTAAGCTTCTCAGAAGTGGGATCTCTGCTTTGTCCACAGACAGAGCCAAGCTCCTAGAATGGTGCCTGGCCTGTAACACGTGCTCAATAACTATTTTCTGAATCAACGAACAAATTTGAAGCTTTCTCCCATTAATTTCTCTCACATCTTTGGCATTGCTACTGCTTGTCCTGTAGCAATGACAAAACAAATAAGTAGCAACCTATATAAATAAAGTAAAAAAAAAAAGTTAACATTTTTTTCCTGTTCATTACCTTTGTGAAAATTAAGAAAATCCAGATTCCTAAAGATAAATAAATGGGAAGATTTTTTTAATTTATTTTTATTTAAAATTAATTTGGTAGCCCTGGTGGCACAGTCGTTAAGTGCTACAGCTGCTAACCAAGAGGTCGGCAGTTTGAATCCACCAAGCGCTCCTTGGAAACTCTGTGGGGCAGTTCTACTCTGTCCTATTGGGTTGCTGTGAGTCAGAATCCACTCGACAGCAGTGGGTTTGATTTGGTTTAAATTTTATTTATTTTGATGTACCCGCAAGTCATGCCTACTTTTGTTAATTTTCACAAAGGTAACGAACAGAAATAAACATTGCAAAATGGGAAATGTGCACATAATTTTCAGTATTATGCCTGATTACAGGCATCTCTGCTCATGGTTTGCAGGCTTACTCTTCACATTAAGTTTGGGAAATATATTGCTATTTATTTTTATCCAGGCAATTTCCATTTTAGATTATATAATCTCCCCTCCCCCCTTCAGTACAAGTTGTCTCTTCTATATGGAGAAGTACCTAGTGATTTTGCAAAGAAAACCAAATCAGGCTATTTCTTATAAAAAGATAAGGATACTGATGGAAATCTTGAATCTCAGAATTAAGTATTTACATTACATACACATTAAGGGCAAGTGTGTTTTGGGAGTAAAGAAAGAAGCAACAATCATACACAAGATAGCAACTTAGTAAGTTCTGAATGATGACAACACTCACACCTACAGAAAAGGCCCATCTATCAAGAAGACAGAATCTCATTAAGACACCAAACTATGCAAAAAAACACCAAAACAGCATGCATGAAACAGTGTTTGGAAAAATAAGTTATTTTCAGTATCTCAAAGCCTAAATGAAGAGAAAAATGATCAGTACACAGGAGATGAGACAACTTTTTCACCATCTAAAATAACCAGTGCACAACTTTTCACGGTATTCAAATTCCTAACTTAAGGGTATATGTAAAAGAAACAAGCATCATCCGTGCCAACAATGGAGGGGCTACAATAATCAGGAGCCCTGGTGGCAGAGTGGTTTAGGGCTTGGGTGCTGACCAAAAGGTCAGCAGTTCAAATCCACCAGCCGCTTCTTGGAAACCCTATGGGACAGTTCTACTTTGTCCTGTATGGTCGCTATGAGTCAAAATTGACTCAAAGGCAATGTGTTTTAATAACCAAAGAGGTTAGTGAGAGCCAATGGACGCATGAGATGACCTGAAGTGGTACAATTCAGCTTATTAAAACTTTGACTGAATAAAACCTGTTGCCATCAAGTCTATTCCACCTCATAGCAACCTCACAGAATGGAGCAGAACTGCACCACAGGGTTTCCAAGGAGCAGCTGGTGGATTCGAGCTGCCGAACTTTTGATTAGCAGCCGAGCTCTTAATCACGGTGCCACCAGGGCTCTTTGGCTGAACAGCAGGAAGGAATATCATAAGATATGATGTCTGGTTATGAAAAAATGTCTTAAGTACAGAAATCCCATTACCTGAATCACTGAAAAAAGTTTACTTCAGGATTAAGGCTATAAATTAGGTTTCTACATAGTTTATTCAGCAAATAGCTAATTCAATGAAATGGAAGATGGTTGCCCTCCTGAGGTTCCCTTAAAACTTATTCAATGGTTTAAAAAAAATTAAAATGGAGCAACGAAATAAAGTATGGTATTATTTTTATCA
The DNA here is from genome assembly GCF_024166365.1 of Elephas maximus indicus. Taxonomy (NCBI): domain Eukaryota; kingdom Metazoa; phylum Chordata; class Mammalia; order Proboscidea; family Elephantidae; genus Elephas; species Elephas maximus. Next base: position 18,090,274 of record NC_064830.1, read on the forward strand.
CAAAACTCTTCTGACCATATCATTCTGAGTAAAAGACTGCTTGAGCAGTGTTAAAACAGAAACTTAAAACATTACTTTCATGAAAACCACATAAATTGATCTTTTAAAACCTCTGACACTGCTTAAAAGGCTTACTGAGAAAAACCAGAAAAAGTTTTATACTAAAATATTTCAACGGTTGTCTAAAATGTTGTAATAAAAAGTAGAAAATCTTTATCTTCAGTTTTTTATTTCACTCCCTTTCTTTTGACTAAATGTATGTTAACCCAAAAAAAAAAAAAAACCCCTCAAATGATCTAGACAAAAGCTTTTAGCTCAACACATAATTGCAACAAAATTACAATAATTGTACCAATTAAAATAATCTTGAATGAACAGTATGTTATCTTCATGTTCCGATGGTTTATAGAGGGATCTACTTAATTAGCTCAAATTGCTTTCCAGTGTTAGTATCAAATGTCATTTGTTAAAAGTTGAACAATTTAGAAAATAATTTAACAAAGCAATTTTTCCAAACACCAAGAACCAACATTTTCTTTTTCAGCTGAATAAAGCAAGCAGCTGTGTCATCAAATTGCTATAAAATAAATGAGGTTTTTTATGGAAGAAAAAAAATAAGTTTTACTACTCACGTTAAAAATACTATTTTCTGATTGTTTTCACTAAATCAGATTTCTTTAATAAAATAAGTGAATATCAATTATATCCTGCCGCTTTCTGTCTGCTGTAAATAAGATTTTTTACTATCCAAATGACATCAAAGGACTCAGCCGTGGTTGTCTAGAAAGTGTTACCCAAATTAGTATAACGTATTACAATAAATTGTCTTAGTGTAGTTTTCATTCCAAATCTTATTATATTTTTAAGTTAATTTCTTATGAATTCTCAAAAATTGCTTATTATATTGTCTTTTTCCTTACACTGCTACAAAATAATCTTTGTAAGTATTTGTAGCAGAAAAGACATAATTATTTCTCAAAAAAACAAAAAAAAAGCATCTCAGAATCATCTTGAATTTAACACACTCACGGATGGCAGGCCAGCCAAGAGCTGAAGTCAAAAAGGATGGGTTGGTTTAATGCCAAAACACAGTTCACGTTAACTCATTGTACCTCCAACATACAATATTCTGTATTTACTTGAACAAAAAAAAAATGTTCCCCTACAAAACCCCACCCTAAGTTACTTTTATTACATGATGCAAAATACTTTCCCCCTTTGAAAACATTTCTTTGGCAAATAATTCTATTTCATAAACAGAGTATGGGTGTACGGATAATAATTACCGTTTTCTTTAATCTATATGCTATATATTCTCTTTCGTCTATAACATATATTTTAATTTAGAAAATATACAAATATTGAAAATTTTCTTCAACAACGTGAAATCATATACCCGGTCAGAGTCAAATGTTAGCCAATTAGAATGAAAGTTTAAAAAGGTCAAACAATTATCTATCAGTAAAATACCACTATTTTAGCCTGAAAAGTTTTCTACTCTCCAGAATACGTTGTAGCCCGATACTGATAAAATGTGTTAACTGGTTGATGATTTGAGGCATCACATTTTTGCTCCCCTCCAGTTGCTTCAAATGTATATGCTGCATCTTTAAATGAATGTAAGTAATTTGATACTCAAGTATTTAGGGGAAAGGACCACACTCTGTGTAATTAATTTATCTTCTAATGGTTTAGAAAAAACATGCACGTGTGCGTGTATGTGTGCGTGTAAAATGTATCGGGGGAGAGTGCACACACAATAAAGTCTGTGTGCGCACAGGGGATATAGTGAGTGTAAAATGAGAAAGAAAATGGGGTAAAATGTCAACAAAATCCATAACTGGGTGAAGGGTATAAGGACGTTCTTTGTACTATTCTTATTCTTGCAACTTTTTTGTAAGTTTAAGAGTCTTTCCAAATTAAAAAAAAAAAAAAAAATGAATTATAAAAGGTACGTTCTGCAAGGGCGTAACATGCTGTTACGTTTGCCTCCCTATGTACCCTGCCTCCCTGGCCAGCCCCTACAACACACAGAAACACAAAGAACAACTATACGTGCCTTGACCCATAGTAAAAAACTCACATTACACACACATTAAGTGAGGAAAAGTAACTACAGAAAATAAACAAAAATCAAAAGAAGCAATCAGACCTCTTAGTATCTTGAAGAAGTAAGGTTTAAGGAAGGCATGCTATATTCAAACAATAATACCTCAAACGAGATTCAAATTACTCTTCACCCTTTTTTTTTTTTATCTTTTGCCTTCCTGCCACCATTCCAGCAAAAAAAATTAAACACCAAGCTCCAGAGCTACTGTTTTCTAATTTAAAGTACTTCCCAGTGATAAGATGAAAGCTCAGTTTTATACAAACATGTTCAGTATTTTCTACATAGTTTAACGAAACGCGGAAATAAGACCAATTTTCTGCAAAGACATTAGACGCCGTCATTAGGGGCTTTTAAAAAACATGTATGAATTCACCTGAATTAACTCACTAAACCAAGAGTTACAGATTTTAATATTTGTCCTCACTGACTGTTCCTTACGGGACCTGAAGTGATTAAGTTTGCCTTCTTGGCATTTGTCGAATTCAGTTCTTAAAATACTAATGAACACTGCACCTTCTACCTCTACTTGCCCTACAACTTTCATAGGTACTGGCTGCTTTTAATATTAGAGTTGAGAGAGGGAGACAGAGAGGGGGAGAGAGAGAGAGAAAAAAAGTAGTTTGTGCTTCATCCATTCCTGGAACAAAACAGTTTTTTTAAAAAGCTTTCGACACAGCCCCTGGGTGGTGCCAATGGTTAGCATGCTTGGCAGCTCCTCTAAAGTTTAGAGGTTCGAGTCCACCCAGAGGTGCCTCAGAAGAAAGGCTTGGCAACCTGCTTCAGAAAAAGTCAGCCACTAAAAAGCTGATGGGGCGCAACTCTGCTCTGACACACATGGGGCTGCCACGAATCAGAGCCAACACGGTGGCTGCTGTTTGTTGTGTTTTTTTCTGACATACATATATGCATAACGATTTCGATTAAGTGTGACGTGCAGTTACAGAAATAACGTGAGCGCACTAGGGACTACAGCTCTTAGATACACGCACTTTAATGATGTCTCTAAGTAAAAATACAAACAAGGCAACGAATATTTACTGAACGATCACCATGCAGAACAAAAGAAAAGGTCAGAGAAGAACCCGATTTGTAATAAGTACTGACTAGGTGCTAAAGAGGGGCCTTGGTGGCACAGTGGTTAAGAGCTCGGCTGCTAACCAAAAGGTCGGCAGTTTGAATCCTCCAGCCACTCCTTGGAAACCCTATGGGGCAGTACTACCCTGTCTTAAAGGGTCACTATGAGTCAAAATCGACTCAACAGCAATGGGTTCGGTTTTGGTGTAAGTACTAAAGGTACCTAGGAGGCACAAATGGTTTGTGCTTGGCTACTAACCCAAGGGTAGGCAGTTCGAACCCACCTAGCGTTACCACAGAAGAAAGGCCTGGTGATCTGCGTCTGTAAGGATTACACCCAAGAAAACCCTACGGAGCAGTTCTACTCTGTAACACATGGGGTCGCCATGAGTTGGAATTGACTCGACAGCAACTGGTTACTGGTTATGAGAAAACTAGCTCTCCTGTTTCCAAGTTTTCAAATCTCTAGAAACCAACTGTATTACTCTAGGAACAATACAACTTAGACTCTAAGAATCCAAAGCAGCCTCAAATCACTTCAGACATTGTTTATTAGGCCATCCGTCACTTTATCTGAAGTTTTGTCTACCTTCAAATTCAGTTGAAGTCCTAAATGAAGGCTTATCCCTTTCTGTGACATATTTTCATATACATATACAAATAATAATATATTTCTCAAGGATAAAAAGAGAGTGCAGAAATATTACCTGTTTATGTTAAATAGGGCTTTAATGTATAAAATATAGCATGTGAAAAATATACCTCATTATATTGGTATGAATTATTATTAAGCAGCTAAAACTTTTAAAGAGTTAAGATGGAACTCTTCATAATGACTGTTCATATCTAGCAAGCATTCATAATTACACAGCACCTATGCTGTGATAATGGAAGCCCTGGTGGCGTAGTGGTTAAATGCTACGGCTGCTAACCAAAGGGTCAGCAGTTCAAATCTGCCAGGCGCTCCTAGGTAACTCTATGGAGCAGTTCTACTCTGTCCTATAGGGTTGCTATGAGTTGGAATTGACTCAACGGCACTGGGTTTGGTTTGGGTTTGTATGTTGTGATACATTTATTCATGAATTGAAACAATATTTTACTATACAATCAAGGAAAAAAACCAATCACCTATCTTGTAATAAGAAGATAATTTCTAAACTAACAAAGACCAAATGCAATTCAAGGCCACTTTTCCACAGGCATACGGAAACCATGTACCACTGCCATCTACTAGAACACTTACTTGACACAGCACTCAAATTTTAAATGACTGATTTAATTTAGCATAAATTAAACATTGCAAAACCCAGAAGAGCCCAAATTTGTAATACAACAAACAATCCTTTATTTGCTTTAAATAGTAAAGAAATTATTATTCTTTTATAGTAAGTCATTTGAAATACTTTTTGAATTTCTACTTCTGATTTTAAAAGTTGATTAAATTTTAAAACCAGTTATTTATCTAAAAAACGTTAAAGAGAACTTGTACACAAAAAAAGGGGATTGGAAAATAATGAAAAACACACGCTGACGATACTCTAAGGGAAAAAAATTATTTGAAATCTTAAAAGTTCTATCTGCACTAGATGCTTTGTTAGATTTAATATCTCATTTATATTTTTTAAATAGCAGTTTCAGTTACATCCAATTTTATAAAATTGTACAGTTCCTTTGTATTTTTTCTTCTTTTAAAGAGTTAGCTTATTTAGAGTAGCAGTTAAAATCTTTGAATGAACTGAAATATTCTATTAAACAGTAAGGGTTATACCATATTTTTACGCAAATAACGTGTGCCTTCTACGGTTTGTCAACCGTGCCCTCCCCCAGGAGGTATTTTCGTAATTGGGCGACGCTAATTTTTTTACAGCAACATGTAAAAAAAAAAAAAAACTGGCATAGCAGCACTCATGAAAAAGTTTTGAAGGAGGGACCACGGTTGGCAAAAAAAAAAAAGGTAGAAAGTATGCGTTATTTGCATATAAATACGGTAACTTTGTGAATTTGACAGGAAACTGATAATTCTTCAAAATGTACATTTCACTGAGTCTCAAATGCAGGTCTTTCGAGAAAAAATTTTAATCAATTTTTTAAGCAGAAGTGGAAATTTAAAAAAGTACTTCAAATGATTTGCTATAAAAGACCAATAATTCCTTTACTGTCTAATGTAATTAAAGAATTTTTTCCAGCCAGTATTCACAATTTCTAGAGTCTTCCAGATAGAAAGCTGTGAAAAATGCCTGCACTAATGACTTGGAAAATGAAGTCTCTTTAACACATAAAGACACCTAGGTTAAAACATAAAATGGAAATAAATAATAATGTTTTAATGTTTGAATTTCATAAAGCCAATACTAAAATACATAAACACATAAAGCCAATATTAGTAATTAAACATAATTTTAGTATATAGGCTGCATACTGAAAAAGAAAGAACATGGCCAAAAACAGCTGTAAATTTTACATGGTGCAATATATACCTGTATACAACTTCAGAATCATCGTGGAAAATAACAGCAATGATTCGCTTAATCTGGAAGCATACATTTTGTTCATATTTATATGTATTCATTTTGCAGTATATGCATTAACTTTTTTTGAAAAGTTAACTCAATCTGAATATAAAGGTAAATATAAATAGGTCAAAGTACCTTTCATAAATGGTTTTTAATGTCATCTGATCTGGAACACCTTCAGTTTCTTCCAAATATAATATGAGCCATGAGGTTCGGTATGGCCACTGTTCAGTAAGGTTGATCCAGCTGGCAAGCCTATCCCAGTTGAAGCTAATCTGATTGGCCCTCAGTAATCGCCCTTTAAGGAATACAAAAACATTTTAAAATTAATAGATGAGTGCTACTAAACATTTAGCATATGTATACATAAAAAATAACATCAAATCCTTAAATTTTGGCATTTAGTTTATACTACAAATTCAAACCCAGTATTTATATGGCTGCTATAATCCAAAGAGTTATACTGTACAGCTTCTAAGGTTTAGACACAATTCTGTTTAATCCTAAAGTAATTTTTGTATGTGTGATTTGCCATGGTCCCACATACTGCTCCGACCACATACATGCGGAAAAAACTCTTTCAGGACTTGGCTACGTGCCAGACACCGCCCGGATGCTGCACGTGATCAGACAGCAGAACGTCAGTTTACCCATATGCTAAGATCCTACTGATGGGCCTCAAACAGATCCAGATACGCTAGTTCAGCCTTTGGTTTTTATGAGTAAATGTGCGGCCCCAAAAACACTTTCATTTTTATGTATTAAGGGCTGTCTATCCAGGTAACCTACCAAGTGGGTTAAAATGAGTGGGTCTAAAATCTGTTACTTCTATATACGGAAAAAGCCCTATCCATTGCTGGGGTTTTCTGGACCCTAATTCCGTGTTCTACCGCTACATGTGCTTACATATGGACAGCTGCAATTCTCACACTTTCAGAAAGGAGGCGCTGTTCCACTGCATCATCAGTTTTGAGTTGACAGAGATTTTCAATTGCTGATATCACTTTTTAATTATATCAGTTTTACTTCATCGTTATCGGTTTAGTTTCCATCTAGAATAAAACTTAAACTCATGAAATAAAGCTTACTGCCTTCATAAAACTAACACTCTCGTGGAGAAGGCAAGTCAACAAGACAGCAAGTAATAAATTTTGTGTGTCAAGAGAGGAAGAGATCTACTCAGTGGGATGTAAATACAGTGAAATCTGTTGAGAGATGGAACTCGACAGGACTTACTTGTTTTGTCAGGTCTCAAGAGTTTCCTGCCTTTGACAGGGTGCAGTCTTAGCACTTTTCTATTGCTCCTTTTAATGGAAAACATCTGCGTTTTCCTTCTCTGATAAGTTTCTGCCTTCCAAAGGTTTCAGCTTCAGCAGCTATTACTATATAGTTTCACATAAAACTAAAATTTCATAAAACCAGGCAACTAGAAGGTGATACAAGTGGCTAAGCACTGGACTACTAATCAAAAGGTTGATGGTTCAACTCTGCCCAGAAGCACCTCAGAGGTAAGGCCTGGCAATCGGCTTCTGAAAGGTCACAGTCTTGAAAACCTATGGTGTGGCTCTACTCTGCACACACGGCGGTCACCGTGAGTCAGAACTGACTCAGTGACAACCAAGAGCAACAAGAAACAAGGTATTAAAATGTGCTGGCAACACTGAGGAGCTCTGGCGGCACAGCGGTTAAGGCCAGATGAGTTGTGGGATGACATCAAGGACATCATTCATGAAGAAAGTAAAAGGTCATTAAAAAGACAGGAAAAAAGAAAAGACCAAAATGGATGTCAGAAGACACTGTGAAACTTGCTCTTGAACGTAAAGTAGCTAAAGCGAACGGAAGAAATGATGAAGTAAAAGCTAAACGGAACATTTCAAAGGGTAGCTCGAGAAGACAAAGTATTATAATGAAATGTGCAAAGACCTGGAGTTAGAAAACCAAAAGGGAAGAACACGCTTGGCAGTTCTCAAGATGGAAAAACTAAAAATTCAAGTGTCGATTTGAAATATTGAAGGATTCTATGGGCAAAATATTGAACAATGCAGGAAGCATCAAAAGAAGATGGAAGGACATAAACCAGAGACTACATCAGCCTGAGACCAGAAGAACTAGATGGTGCCCGTCTACAACCGATGACTGCCCTGACAGGGAACACAACAGGGAATCCCTGAGGGAGCAGGAGAGCAGTGGGATGCAGATCCCAAATTCTCATAAAAAGACCAGACTTAGTGGTCTGACTGAGGCTAGAAGGACACCCGTGGTCATGGCCCCCAGACCTTCTGTTGGCCCAGGACAGGAACCATTCCCAAAGCCAACTCTTCAGACATGGACTGGACTGGACAATGGGTTGGAGAGGGATGCTGGTGAGGAGTGAGCTTCTTGGATCAGGTGGACACTTGAGGCTATGTTGGTATCTCCTGCTTGGAGGGGAGATGAGAGGGTAGAGAGGGTTAGAGGCTGGCGAAATGGACACGAAAAGAGAGTGGAGGGAGGGAGTGGGCTGTCTCACTAGGGGGAGAGTAATTGGGAGTATGTAGCAAGGTGTATGTAAGTTTTTGTGTGAGAGACTGACTTGATTTGTAAACTTTCACTTAAAGCACAATAAAAATTATATATAAAAAAAGAAACAACAACAAAAAAAATAGAAGGAATACACAGTTATTGTACCAAAAAAGAAATGGCTGACATTCAACCATTTTAGGAGGTAGCATATGATCAAGAACTAATAGTAATGAAGGAAGAAGTCCAAGCTGCACTGAGACACTGGCAAAAAACAAGGCTCTAGGAATTGATGGAATACCAATTGAGATATTTCAACAAACAGATGCAACGTTGGATGTGCTAAATCATCTATGCCAAGAAATCTAGAAGACACCTTCAAGGCCAACCGACTGGAAGAAATCCGTATTTGTGCCCATTCCAAAGAATGGTAATCCAACAGCACGTGAAAATTATCGAATATCATTAATATCACACGCAAGTAAGATTCTGCTGAAGGTAATTAAAAAATGGCTGCAGCAGTACATCAACAGGGAACTGCCAGAAATTCAAGGTGGATTCAGAGGAAGACCTGGAACAACAGATATCACTGCTGATGTCAGATGGATCTTGACTAAAAAGAGAGACTACCAGAAAGATGTTTACCTGTGTTTTATCGACTATACAAAGGCATTCTACTGTGTAGATCGTAACAAATTATGGACAACAGTGTGAAGAATGGGAATTCCAGAACACTTAATTGTGTACACAGACCAAGAGGCAGTTATTCAAACAGAACGAGGGGATATTGCATGGTTTAAAATCAGAAAACGTGTGCATCAGGGTTGTATCCTTTCACCATACTTATTCCATCTGTATGCTGAGCAAGTAATCCAAGAAGCTGAATTATATGAAGAATAATGTCAGCATCAGGATTGGAAGAAGACTCATTAACACCCTGCAATATGCAGATGACACAAGATTGCTTGCTGAAAGCAAAGAGGACTTGAAGCACTTACTGATGATGATCAAAGACCACAGCCTTCAGTATGGATTACACTTCAACATAAAAAAAAAACCCAAAAAACCAAACCCAGTGCCGTCAAGTCGATTCTGACTCATAGAGACCCTACAGGACAGAGTAGAACTGCCTCATAGAGTTTCCAGGGAGTGCCTGGCAGATTCCAACTGCCAACCCTTTGGTTACCAGCCGTAGCACTTAATCACTATGCCACCAGGTCTTCCCCTCAACGTAAAGAGAAAAATCTTCACCACTGGACCAATAAGCAACATCATGACAAATGGGGAAAAAACTGAAGTTGTCAAAGGTTTCCTTTTACTTGGATCCACAATCAATGCTCATGCAAGTAGCAATCAAGAAATCAAATGATGTACTGCATTGGGCAAATCTGCTGCAAAAGATCTCCTTAACGTGTTAAAAAGCAAAGACATCACTTTGAGGACTAAAGTGTGCCTGACCCAAACCATGGTATTTTCAATTACTTCATATGCATGTGAAACCTGGACAATGAATAAGGAAGACCAAAGAAGAACTGATGCCTTTGAATTATGGAGTTGGTGAAGAATATTCAATATACCATAAAATACCAGAAGAATGAATAAATCTGTCTTGGAAGAAGTACAGCCAGAATGCTCCTTTGAAGTGAGGATGGTGAGACTTCGTTTCGGACATGTTATCAGAAGGACCAGTCCCTGGAGAAGGACATCATGCTTGGTAAAGTAGAGGGTCAGTGAAAATAGGAAGACCCTTAATGGAATGGATTGACACAGTGGCTGCGACAAGGGACTCAAACATAGCAATGACCGTTGGGATGGCACAGGACCAGGCAGTGTTTCATTCTGTTGTACACAGGGTAGGAGTCGGAACCAACTCGATGGCACCTAACAACAACAACAACAACAACATCTAATACTTAAGAAATAAAGTAACAGGAAGAGAAAGTTTCGTCCAATGAATGTGTCTAAAATTTTTTATAATTTTATTCTCCAAAATCACGCAATAATACTTAAAATGAAGCATATTTGATAAAGCAGTTTTTAAGTAGGAAGCCACTCAACTAAATACTTTCCAGTATCTTATCCGCTACAATCCCAAACTCTTTTCTGATATCAGTCCCATCTATTCTATGACTGGAGCCCTGGTGGCACAGTGGTTAAAAGCTATGGCTTCTAACTAAAAGGTTGGCAGTTCAAATCCACCAATCACTCCGTGGAAACCCTATAGGGCAATTCTACTCTGTTCTATAGTCACTATGAGTCAGAATCGACTCCACAGCAACAGGTTTTTTTTTTTTTTTAATGACTTTCTTATTCCTAATAATATAGCAAAAACTACCTGCATAATGCTCAACAGAGACACATGGTCCATTTTCGCATACAAAGAAATGGGGGTTTCAAGAAGTTGGGTAATATGTCCAGGACTCAAACTCAAGTTTTTTGCCTTCAAATTCAATCCTTTCCATTAAAATATTTCCTATATAGGTCCAACTAATGTTATCCAACTTAATGAAATATTTATCATGAAAACTATCAAAATTCCATTAAAATACAAAGGTTTAAATCTGTTATTTTTAACCTAACACTTAATTTTAAGCAATGAAACTATGGCATTAGATATTTTTATAAACAGGTATTTTACCAAAAATCTTTTGTTTTCAGGCAGAGCTACATTGATTAAATAAAATAAAAATATCTCCCATTTAAATTAATCTAGAAAGTCTACTATATAGTCAAAGACTAAGAGAAATTCTTACATTTAAAATGAGGTGTTCAGAAAATACTTTTTTTCTACTCTGAAAACCATCATTTTCAAAACGTGTATTTCAACTCAACTATTACATGACACTGAGTTGATCCCCTTTAAAATGCCTGAAAATGTCTTACCATAACCTAAAGCCCCTGCCATGGATTTTGGGTCTGTAATGGAAACCCTGGTGGCATAGCGGTTAAGTGCTACAGCTGCTAACCAAAAGGTCGGCAGTTCGAATCCACCAGGCGCTCCTTGGGAACTCTATGGGGCAGTTCTACTCTGTCCTATAGGGTCGCTGTGAGTTGGAATCAACGTGACAGCAATGGGTTTGGTTTGGCTTGGTTTAAGACACAAAATGAACTAGCCACTGGCTATTTCTTCAACATCGCTTCCCACTGCCCTCCGGCTGTTCATGGAATCCCACCTAAAGGGCCTTTATACTTGCTGTTCCTTCTGCTTAAAACGCTTTTGTCGAGATACTTGTAAGACTCAGTTCCCACTTCATTCAGTTCTCTTATTCATTCAACAACGTCACAGACATTGTTCTGGGTACTGAGGAAAAAGCGATAAGATGGATAAAAATCCCTGCCCATGTGGATCTTACATTCTACAGAGAGACAACAGACAATAAAGAAAATTAATAAGTAAATGATATGATGTATTAGAAGGTGGTAAGTTCTAAGGAGAACCAGATGGAAAGCTACGGCAATAATGAATGTAGGTGAGACATAATGGTGAGAAATAGTCTGATTCTGGATATATTCTGAAGACTTGTTCTTAACCGCTGCTCAGTCAGCTAACAGACTGGAGGTGGTGTATAAAGTGAAAACATCATGATTTTTAACCCAAGGAACTAGAAAAAAATTGGATTAACTGAGATGAGAGCGACTATGAACAGAATTCAACTTTGGACATGTTGAGTCTTGGAAATGACGTCAAACAGGCAACTGGACAGCTACAGGGCTGACGATACGCATTTGTGAGTCTTCAGCATAGAAGTGGTATTTAAAACTTTGAGACTAAATGGGATCGACAAGGGAGCTAGTCTACATAGAAAAGGAAGGATCCCAGGACCGAGTCCATGGCATTCCAACATTAAATGGTAAAAGAAGATGAGAAATAACCATCAGCATGGGAGTCGGAAAATCCAGTAAGCGTGGCATTACGAAAGCCAAATAAAGAAATAATCTCAAGAAGTGGGGAGTGATCAACATATTGTCAAGTGCTGCTAACACTTCAATTTAGGCAAGGACTAAGATTTGGCCACTGGATTTTGTAACATGGAAGTAATTTTATAACATGGAAGTTACCTTAAAGGTGCGATTTTGCGGAAGTACTGAGGGCAAAGGGTTATTGGAGTAGGGTAAGAGGGAACAGAGGGAGAAGAATCTGTCACAGGGATAGATATCTCTTTCAAGGAATTTCCTGAAAAATGGGGTGGTAGCTAGAGGTGGAGTCAAGAGGTTCCTCCCCCACCCCACAGGAGAAACAACAATATGTTTGTGTGTTGGTGGGAATAATTTCAAAGGAGTGAGTGGGGGAGTGTTATCTTCTTCTCACTGTTTCATTTTTTATGGCATTTATCATTACATGACATTATATATTTCAGTCTTCCCCAATAGGGGAGAGATTTTATCTTGTTCTCTGCTTTATCTCCACAATGCCTAGACCAATATCTGACATTTAGCATATACTCAATATACATTTGTTAGAAGAGCATATAAATGTTATTGACAAGATGCTAGAACATTTCCATTGCAGGATTTAATAAAAAATAATGAGGTTTGGGGCCTCGTTTAAAGGAAATTAATTGCCAAGAAGAATGTAAATGTATTATTAGATACAATCCTATTTGCAATATATTTCCACAGTATGAGCCTCAATGTTAGTATTAAAACATAATTTCAATATAATCATCATTACAGAATTAACCATCCAAAGAAAGAGACACAGATTTTACAAATTAAATTACAAGTGTTGATATGACTGTCTCAAGACTAATTAGCAAGTAACTAATGGTGGTGACCCTACACAACGCCCCATAGGGTATCTGAGGAGCGCCTGGCAGACTTGAACTGCCGACCATTTTGTTAGCAGCCATAGCACTTAGCCGCTACGCCATCAGGGTTTCCTTTTTTTTTTTTTTTCACTGGTGGTGGTGGGGAAACCCTGGTGGTGTAGTGGTTAAGTGCTACAACCGTGAACCAAGAGGTCAGCAGTTCAAATCCTCCAGGCACTCCTTGGAAACTCTACAGGGCAGTTCTACTCTGTCCTGTAGGGTTGCTATGAATCGGAATCGACTCAACGGCAGTGGGTTTGGTTTGGTTTAATGGTGGTGCAAATATTGACAATAAAATTGAGGAATCTTACTCTATGACTGAGTTCCTCGTGTGGAATTCTGTTTTCCACAATAATGGTGGTATTTACAATGAAAACATTAATACAATATACCCATTTGTTCCTGAAATTAAATTGCTTTGTTAATGTTGAAGCTTATTATTTATCATAAGACAATAAGAAACAGAAGTTACCTGTCACAGAAACAATATTAAGTAATCTTCTCATAGTCTGAGGGCTTATGTCACTGAACCAGTCCTCAGTAACCAACAGTTTTGTAAGATCAAAGGACATCTGCCGAGTGATCGTCCGCTGTATCTGTCTTCTCCGGTAAGTATCCTGAAACAATGTATTATAAATAAGAATGAACCTGCTATTTTCAGTCTAAGAACTTAAGGCTTCTTAAGAATATAATTTTACTATCACAAAAAAGAATCTGAATTTTTAATCGAAGAAGACTGTACAGTAATAAAAAGAATTATTATTCCATGAGGCAGAATATTTACACAAAAGCAGTTATATTCCAAACTCTCAAGGAAATTCATTATATACAGGAACTATGAAGTAAGAAAACAAACTAATCCTTCCTATGGTTTTAAGGATTCAACACTTTGATTTTTAGATTAAAGTGTGTGACAAGTATGCAGAAAAGAAAGTATGGCTTCTCTAAACATCATCGTATCTCCATAACAATTAAAGGCATTTTATTGAGCAGGTGGGGTAGGGGATCCCATCTAAGGACAGGAGGACAGGCACAACAAAGGTTCTCACCTAGGGTCACAATGCAAGTGAACGATGCAATCAGCCACAGAGGTCCAAGTGTACAGACACTCAGGAGAGAAACTCACAACAGTAAACCAGGCCTTTCTATTAATTTAGTGCAGGCAGTTAATTAGCATTTTGTCCCGCATAATAATTATTCTGCATCCATGTTAATATAGGACAGATACAAGGAATCAAAATGTCACTTAAGACACATTTTATTAAAAAGTAAAATTTGTAAATTTAATGGTAGCAAATCAGGAAAAAAAAAAAACAAGGTCAACGCTTGTATGACTTATCTGTCACCAGGTGGCATTATTACTATAACTTACCTGCCAGTGGACATTTTCCTGTCTTATAATACTCCTTTCTATACAAAGAGGTTTCCTAGGGATGGGGTAGGACAGGGACAACTGAAGTGTTAGAAAAGGTGGCTGAGAAGGGCACAAAATCACTATGTAGGTATAGGAAAAAAAAAAAAAAGTACACACCTCACAAACATCAGGGAAGGAGGAAGGCTAAGACGAAGATAAAGCGAGGCGCTATTCTCGTGCCACAAACTGCTTCATCCCCTACAACTATGGTGGCAACGCACATCTCAATCTGACTAGGAATTAACAGAGTGGTTTTCAACCCTGGATGAAAGATCCCAGAGACTTCCGGCCAACACGGCGCCAGAGACAGAAGCACCACGCTGTCCCTCTATAGCAAAGACCCAAAAAACTAAATAAAACGTCATTCCTGGAACCTGAAGTATCAAATGAAGAGATACTCAGCCAAGCACCAGATGGAATAAGAAACTGACAGAGGACAGAGAATGAGGACAGAGATGTGTGAAGGGTCCCATCGCTAACGCAGCACAGATGTGCCATCTTGGACTCCTGCTGGGGATTGGCAGACAGGGAGCACAGGAAAGCAGTTTCACAGAACTTCCAGAAGGAGACAGAGCACCTGGTAACCTGCAATACATGCTTTCCCACCCCTCCATTTGCTCCCCACTGCTCTTCCTTTGAGCTTGCTGGCTGGCTGCGGTGGCTCAGCCAGCCAGGAAGTGCACCGTCCATGCCTCTTGGATTCGCCCCACCCATGTCAGAGATCAGTGGACAGGGAGTAAGGGAAAGCAGCTTCAGGAAGTTCCCACCAGGAGACAGATCATCTGGTAACAAGCGATATACACTTTCCTAACCCCCGCTTCTTCCTCCCAACTTCGGCCTCCTCTGCTTCCCGCCAGCTGCAGTCTCTTGGCCAGGAGACAACTGCTTCAGCCTCAGGCTGCTTGGATTCGCCCTGCCCACACTGGCCAGGCTCCTGAGCTGGTGGTGGTTCTTTCTGTCTCTTTTGGTTTCTTCTGTGCCTCCTACCACCTCCCCCTTCTTTCTCTGGAACACCTGGCTCCGTGTGCCATCTCTGCTTCTTCCTCAAAGGCTGTGAAGCCACGCTCGACTGGGGAACCACTCCCCCGCCCAGCAACACCACGCTGGTGGGATCCTTGGGACTTTTTTTTGCCTTGTGTTACTTTGTTCTGTTTTGTTTTGTCTGTTTTCTTTTCGCAGTTTGGGAGCCCCTTCTTGCCGGGCTGCACTGCACAGCTTAGGAGCCACTCCCCCAATCTACGCAGTCACACATATGGGATCCCTGGGGGCATTTCCTTCTTTTTTTTCTCTTTTCTCTCTCTTTTTCCCTTTCTCCTTCCTCATTTCTCAGTTCTGGTCTCTCTACGCTTATCTTCTTTTCCTGTCTCCTGAATACCTGGTGATGTGTGACACCTATACCCCCTCTAGCCAGACTATACCGCATAGTCTGGCAGCCACTTCCCCCGTCTTAGCAACCCCGCTGGAGGGACTCTGAGACTCTTCCGGGCTTTTTTTTTTTCCCCCAAATTTTTATCTAGTTATTTTTTTTTCTTTTCCCGTTTTTCTTTTTTTTCTTTTTGCTTTTCTCCATTTCTCGGTTTCTTTTCTCTCCACTCCAACGGCAAGCTCCCTTAGCACTTTCTTTGCTTGTTTGGTTGTTTTTAGCTCCTGTTTCTCTCTCCTCTTTCCCATACCCCTATTAGCTCCATACATCACAACCTCCCCCATCTTTCCTGCCTACCTGTACCATGCACTGAACACCATACCCCTGAGCAGCACAGGCACAGCCCACTTGAACCTGCCCAACACTGATTCCTGGCCCACCCTGTTGGGCCTAGTACATGCCACAAACAACCCATCCCAGGCCCTCCCCTTCAGCTGGACCTGCCCTGCTGCACCATAGCTGATTGACTGCCCCTGCCCATTGGACAAGGAGGTAAAAAGTATTGTGACTACAGATGAGCAAGCGACAAAGATAGCACAGCCCGCCTGCTCAGACATAACCAAATAAAACAAAAAAGCAGGACGAAACAAACAAATCCACAATCAAGAAATGAAGAAAATAACTACTGAATGTCCCGAAGACAGCAGACAATATCAAAACATATTGAAAAAAGGACAGGGTGGTTCTAGTAGGTGTCCAAAATAAAATACCAGGTGACTTTCCAGTAGAAGAAAAGGCACTAGAACTACCTGATAGGGAATTCAAATCTCTAATATTCAGAGCAATCCAAGAGTTGAAGCAAAAAAAGCAGACAAAAATGAGAAAAAAATAGACAAATTTATGGAAGAGGCAGACAAATTCATGGAAAATAGACAAAAAAATGTACAATTCAGGAAAGCAATACAGGAACAAAATGCCAAAATAAACTCACAACTAGAAATCATACAAAAACAGCAATCAGAAATCCAAAAGATAAACAACAAGATTTCAGAAACGGATGGTGAAATTAGGACGTTTCCAGATAAATAAAAATTAACGGAATATGTAAAAACCAAAACAAATTCACAAGAATTATTAAAGGGAGTCCTTCGGTCTGAGAACAAACATCAGACCACAGCCCGAATTTAGGAGGCAAGATTGTACCAACCAGATACCAACCCAGGAAATGAACTCTCAAGGACTATCCAAAACGAAAACAACTGAAACAGGGAACCAGAGAGGTTAATCTATAATTGACAACAACGTCAGAACAATAAAAGAGGGAATAAATGGTATAGGTATAAAACTTTCTAATGGAGAGGAAGGCAAGGCAATACCAAGTAATAATAGACTGGTTCAAACCTAGAAAGATAAGGGTAAATTTCAAAGTAACCACATAGAAAGTTAACAAACCTACTCATCAAAATTAAGAAGAAAAACATAAGGTCTCAATAAAAACAAAATCTACAAAAATGAAAGAAATGAAAAGAAATTCACAAACAAAAGGAACTCAGCACAGGAGAGTAAGAGGAACAAAGAAAATGTTAGTACCACAAAAAAAACCACTACAAAATGACAGAAATAAACTCACACCTATCAATAATTACACTGAATGTAAATGGCCTAAATGCACCCATAAAGAGCCACAGGGTGACCGAATGGATAAAAAAACAGGATCCATCAATATGCTGCCTACAAGAGACACACCTTAGACACAAAGACATAAATTTATTAAAAATCAAAGGATGGAAAAATGTATTATCACTCAAATAACGATCAGAAAAGAGCAGGAGTGGCAATACTAATCTCAGATAAGATAGACTTTAAAATAAATTCCACCATAAGAGACAAAGAAGGGCACTACATAATGATTAAAGGGATGATCCATCATGAAGACTTAACCATAATAAACAGCTACGCACCCAGTGACAAGGCTCCAGAATACATAAAACAAACTCTAACAGCACTGAAAACAGAAATTGACAGTTCCACAATAATAGTAGGAGACTTCAACACACCACTCTCAGTAAAGGACAGAACGTCTAGAAAGAAACTCAACAAAGATCTAGAAGAGCTAAAGAGCACAATCAGCCAACTTGACCTTATAGACATATATAGAACACTCCACCCAACAGCTGCAAAGTACACACTCTTTTCAAACATACATGGAACATTTTCCAGAACAGACTAAATCTTAGGCCACAGAGCAACCCTCAACAAAACCCAAAACACTGAGATAATACAAAGTATCTTCTCTGACCACAATACCATCAAAGTAGAAATGAACAACAGGAAGAGTGAGGAAAAAAAATCAATTACATGGAAACTGAGTAACACCCTGCTTAAAAACCACTCGGTGGCAGAAAAAATCAAAGACGGAATCAAAATGTTCCTAGAATCAAACAAGAATGAAAACACATCATACCAAAACCTTTGGTTCACAGCAAAGGCAGTCCTCAGAGGTCAATTCACAACACTAGATGCACAAATCAAAAAAGAAGGGACAAAATCAAGACATTAGTTACACAACTTGAATAGAAAGAGAATAGCAAAAGAAGCCCGCAGCCACCAGAAGAAAGGAAAAAAAAAAAAATCTTACTCCCAGAGATTTTGATTCAGTTGGTCTGGGGAAACACTTGGACATAGTTTGTGTGTGTGTGTCGGGGGCGGGGGGTGGGGGTTGGGGGGGGAGCATGTTAAGGCTCTGAGGTGATTCTAATGAGTATTTAGGATTAAGGACAGGTTGGGAGGGGAGGATAGGGACTCATACAACTTACAGTTATTACGGCTCTAGGTTCAGACATTCCCTGAAAAACAACCTGAAGCTGAAAGGAAATTCAATGATAAAATTTATTTGGAATGCTTAATGAGGTATTTATAAAAGGTTATTTAAGTGACATCATTTTAATTTCATTTGAATAATAGCAATACAAACATTTGGCTCAAAACAAACGGCATCTTACCCGTCTGTTGAGGGCTGTCTTGCTACCAAGTTTGGTCACCTCCCCAAGGCTGTTTTGTGAAACTCTTCTGTCAGCGTCTTCGTGTATCCCTGGAAGAATTTATCAAGGGAACACCACTGACATTAAAATTCTGTTGTATATGCTTTTAAGGAGTAGTGAAAACAGCAACAATATTTCCCCAAATAACGAGGGTCACTGTGAAAACATACAAAAGTGCTTCCAACTCAAACCACTGATACTTAAAGAACTTGACCTTTACCTGTAGGATCCGAACACGGAACGTCCCCATTTGTTGCTGAAGTTACAAGAAATTTTCTCGCGTTGCTTAGTCCACGACTATTAAGGAAAACAGGCAAATGAACTATATTGCGCATATAGTCGTGTCCATTTATATTTGAGTCACGAAGCACGCTATTGAGGTTCTGGTTAATTGCCTTTATAATAATATGCGGATCACTTGCAAAAATGGCAATGAATGGGCCTTTTGAAAATAAAACTCGGACCTGTGGCAGAACGAAATATAGAGCTGTGATATAAATTTTAAATCATCGGATGTAATAAAACATCTCTTCAGAATCTGTGCTATCCTTTGGTTACCATATTTTACAAATGCTTTTTTCTTTTTAATCGAAAACATAGTTCTACAAAAAAAAATTTTTTTTTTTAATTGCATGCTGAATCTGGGTTTCTCACCATTTGACAGTGATAAAACCTGCAAAGAAAACAATACTGTCCCCACTTTGACACACTCACAATCTACGTAAGAGGTAAAATCAACATAGATGAGAAATATCCATGAATACATATGCTAAGAGATGCTTGGCCCCCTGGTCTCTGTAGTCACACATTGTTGCTTATAACACACTTTACAGATAGCCACTGGTGGACCCTATTTTACCAAAAACTCTACAAATTCTGTGGGTTCCTATTCTCATCTGATTCTAACCATAACTATCTGTAAAGGAAAGCTGGAGCCACACCACGGACTTAAGAAATGTTCTACTCATTTTTGTCCCTCTCACTGCCATTAAACTACAATTGTACCTTTAGCTGTTTAAATCTGTGCTGAGACATTTACTATGTTTCTGTGTAATAAGATGGTTGCTTTTATACACATGCACAAAAAAAAAAAAATCACAAGATAGAAGTACCACTCAAATAAAAAGCACAGTTCCAATTCCATCTGAGATATTTCATGAAGTCATCCATTCTCTTGGCTGCCACATATGTAAAAATTCCTAGTTTCAATATGATTAAACTTACAGTGTCTAGCATCTGAAGTACTTTGTCCTGTTCACAGGCATCTAACCCATCAATAATAACCACCAGCCTTGTCTGATTCTGAGTGAAGCCGTCAATGGTTTTTGCCATTCTGGCCATCAATTCCACTTCACACTTAAGGACCTGCACAAAAAAGTGTATAGAAAACACCAAAGATACATTTAAAAAAAAAAAATAAACATATTTTTAAAAAAGCATGGTAGAAAGTCATTTCATAGGAAGTAAAGACCTTTTTTTTTTTTTTTAAAGACCAGTTGCCAGTTATGGTTCCACCTAAAACTACGTAGTGAGTGCTTCACAGTGTACAAAGTGACCACACACAAGTAAAGCATTTCATTCTCACAGTGACACTAGAAGGTAACACTGTCATACCCTATTTAAAAACGAAAAACTGGGCTGAGGGACTTACTTCCCAAGATCACAGGTGCTCAATGTCAGAAGACTTAGATATGAACCCAAATCCAAGTGATCTATATATCACACTACAGCTAGATCCCTGAAGGGATCTGAACTTGAGCAAAGGAAGGGGATGGAGAAGTTCTATGAAGTTCCTTTTAGCTCTAAAAATTTGATTCTATTTTATATGTTTTGGTGGTTGGGGTTACTCTTTTTAAAAATTCCCTCCTGGGCCCTAGAGGGAGCTATACTGACATACGTGGGGGACAGCATGAGCCAGGATCAACTCCCCCCTATCTGGTTGTGGTGGTGGTAGAAGAATTACCACCTGGAGTCCCTGGGTGGTGCAAAAGGTTAACACACTTGGCTGCTAACTGAAAGGTTGATAATTCAAGTCCATTCAGTGGCATCTCAGAAGAAAGGCTTGGCGATCTACTGAAAAACCATCCATTGAAAACCCTATGCGCAACAGTCCAATCTGCGACTGCTCATGGGGGTGGCACAGGACCACCAGGCAGTATTTCAGTCCACTGTGCATGGGGTCACCATGAATCAAGGGCCAACCTGACAGCAGCTGAGAGCAGCTAGTGACAACAATAATTACCACCTATGAAAAATCTGCTAATTCCTTTGAGTATAGTATAAAAGGGTACTTTACAAAAACATGCTATTAACTTTTGACTTTTTTCACTCTAAATATGTATTTCCGCAAAATAATTTTTGGGAAAAATAAACTAAAAATAAATGCAACACTTTTAACATTTACAGAGTACACTCCCTAAAACTCAAATGATCATAGTCACAATCAGCATACTCGTATTACAATTATTTTCTAATAACCAGAGAAGTGCTTACTTTCATGAATCCTTCACTTTTCAGTTTGTGCAATTTGGAGGCGGCATGATGTAGGCGCTTTCTCTGAGAATTTAGGAGCGAGTCCAGCACTTGCCACCATGTCCGACAGTTCAGCACAAAGGCCAACCCAACGACAGATGCAACTGATATCAGAACAGCATTCACTGTCAGATGTTTTGAGTCCACTCTGAATATGGCCAGAAGAGTGACTCCCGCAATGATGCAGACAAAGATAAAAAAGAAGATGACAAAGGATGGAAGACAACATGTTTTTTTCCATTTCTTTTTACCTGTAATAGATGGTTTTAACAATTACTCGTGTATCAAGGATCTAGAAAATTCTAACCATCATAAGTTACAGCTATGATGAAGCTGATGTTTAATGCGTGCTCTCATGAAAATAAACAGAAATGAAACGAAACTTGAACGCTCATCCTACACACAGACACACATACACGCGCGCGCGAAAGGGAAGGAAGCCCTACCCTGTGAATCTTCAGTCTTGAACACTCGGAAAAGCCTCGTTGCCAAGAAGCCAAACTCTCTTTCACAGGCATCTGAGAGGGTAGCGATCATTTCAGCCATTGAAGTTTCTCCGCCCACACTGGACAGCCTGTTGTAATCTGTAAACAAAAACCTTGGGAGAAAGACCAAAGAAAATATTACTCAGCTACCTAAAGTAACAAGTAATTTTAACGTATGTCGTATCTGTAGCATTTTACCCTGTTTTCTTTGTCTTTTTCAAAATACTGCTTTTAAAATTCTAAGGAGGGTAAAGAACTCGCCATCAGTTGTCTTCCACTTCTTTTCTTAGAAAAAGTCAGTAACAAAAGTTAAATGTGGCAGAGTTACGTTAAGTAATTCTGACTGCAGGGTGAAAATAAACTATGACAGGGTGTAGACGAAGAGTATCAGGCACCTCAACAGACCCCACGATACAGTGTTTAAATGACAGCACTGTATGTTGGAAGGGAGCCAAAAAGAATCATACAGAGAGCTTTCTAAGCACCAAATGAAGAGACTGGGACCTTGAGAAAACATTAATTAACAGTCACGAAGAATTTCAAGCCCAATGTGGCACAGTGGTCAGCAGCTCAACTGCCAACCAAAAGGCCAGCAGTTCGAATCTATCAGCTGCTCCTTGGAAACCCTATGGGACAGTTCTATTCCATCCTATAGGGTCACTATGAGTCGGAATCGACTTGAGAGAAACTGGTTTTTGTTTTTTTTTTTTAATGCCATTTAAGAACTCAAGTTCTGGAGTATCTGAAACATCTACTAAGGATTTAAAAAGATGTTTTAAAATATTATTTTCACAGTTATTCTTGGAAATAACTGGATCATTTGTACTCTGAGTCTCTGAATGGATATTATTTTTGCATTAGTTCCTTTCTCCCTTCCATTTCTAAATTAAACTCTCATCTCAATCCATTGGTAAGCATTCCTTTTAACACACAATCTGGGATCACAGTGTTCTATACAGTGTGGTCTTGGCTTACACTATTTTAATTGTTCTACTTATTAAAAATACCATCTCGGTAATTTAGAATGTTTTTGTTTTCCTTAAAAAACATTTTCTCCAATTATTTTATTCTATTCTGTATGTTTTCTTTTAAACTTTTTCATTTCAACTTTTTATTTTTAAATCCTTTTCTTAATACTTAATCCTATATGCTAATTACCTGTAAACTCTTACCTGAATTTTCTCTCTTATATTCATGGTTTTGGTATTTTATCTGACTTGGCCTATTCACTTTTATTTTCATCTGATTTACTTCATGAGAATTTTTAAAATATTAATCTCTTAGTGAATTTCTAATTCTTTAGCCAACGTCTATTGAACTTCTTTTGCATTCAATTTTCTCATCTTATTCCTTTTTTTTTCTTTCATTGTGCTTTTCTCTGGTGTGTTCTACCTTTCCTTTATTACCTGATTTAAATGTTTTCTGAATTGTTTTCTCATATATTTCCTATTTGATCTTAATAATAATTTACACAGGCATGTAAACGTTATTTCCACAGATGAGGAAATAGCAGCTCAGAGGACCTAGCTGAGTTGCCCAGAGTTACACACTAATCTGAGGAAGTGCCAGGGCTCCTCGAAGGATCCAGGTTGGTGCCTGCAATAAATGCCCTTTTCTCAAAGTATGTTCCAAACGATGATAACAGGTAACACAGTGGAAAAAAAGGTTTATGGTAAAATAAAATTTGGTGAATCAAAGTTAAGCAGGTTCCTTACGGCAAGGTGTCTCTGACCCTTTAATGTCCAAGAGAGACATAAAATACAAAGTGTTTCTCAAACTTATTTCACCAGGGCATTTTTCTGTTTCCATATAAAAAGTTCAAGGGACCAATGTTTTTTGGAACACACCTTGAGAAATGATACATTATAAGCTTTATGAAATAAAAAAAAATTTTTTTTTCATCATCTTAGTAAAGATTACTTCTGTCAAAGGAACCAACTCACCTCACAGGTAAAGCTTTAGTAGTTTGCTCTGGCAGTTCAGGTGGGTTCACAAACATCAGTTTGAGGAGGAGTTCCAAATATCCAATATGTCTTGCCAATCTGGTACTGAGGACCCAGGCCCAATTCCAACTCTCGCCTTCTCTCCGTCCACCAAAGTAAATCACAACTGAAATGCGGTTTGAAAAAATTTTCCAAAATAATCATCAGTCAAGTAGCTTCTTTTCTCTAATAACAAAACTTCCGATAGTCAAATATCAATAATGACAGGTAGGCTTACATAACTTTTCATGGTCCCATACTATTTCCAAACGACTACTCAAAGAATTTCTCAATGAACCTCCCCCAACACACAGAAGGTATGTAAACAATGGAAAGTAACCTGACTAAAATATGACCTAAGAAACACAAATCAGAAAGACGTCTTAAACAGAAATGTATCATGTAGTTCAGATTGTGGTTTATCACTATTTGCAACTGTTGAAGTTACCAATTCCCCCAATAACCCAGGCAGTCAATCTATTTCTTCCCTTGCAACCGAGGATACCTCAAGAAGAGGAGCTATATTTTATTTTTCTACTTTGCTTTTGGATTAAAAAAAAAAGTCATGATGAAAATGCTCAATTATCTCCTAACTTAAGCCAAGAACAAACTAATAATGGCTATGAAGCCTTATTTTCAGAAAATATTTAAATGTAAACCATTAATTAACATACAAAAGGATAAGTATAAATTAAAGAGCCTGTTTAAATATGCATAACTAGTACATTCGTTTTCAAAACTACTCCAGACAGGTTGTAGACAATGTTCCTCTAGGTCAATTTATAAAATATCAAGAAAATCAGCTTTCTCACCCAATTATGAAAATCACTTACAGGTTTTAACCTTTTATGACCTGTGGGACATAGTATCCCACCCATTTTTTCCAGCTCTCAGGCTTCTTGGAACTCTACTTTTCCCACTAAAAGTATCTGCTGCCCTCCAGTGGGGACTTGTATAATAGTGAAAGGCAAAACAAATGTTCATTGAAGCAGCAAATTGGGGTATCAGCCCTTAAATATGAGGTAGTGTACCCAGGAAGTGTGATTCAGTAAAAATTTCATCTCTTTTGGCTTTTGTACAGCTAGACAAGCCTTGTAAGCATATTTATGGTTTCCCCGTGATAATGAGGGAGCCCCGATGGGTTTGATATACGTGTGTGTGTCACAATAAATCCTGCCACCCAGGATCGGTGGGATGGGCACCCACCAATCCTGATACCCAAGAACCCCTCGAGGTTCATGGGAACCATATATTCCCAAATAATATTTCCAAAATTCAAGCACTCTCCATAAGTCAGCATGCTTCCATTAGTGAAAACACATGGTATTAAAAAAAATTCAAAGCAGGAAATAATAGGGTCTTAAAAAGGTTAAGAGACAGATACAGAGTAAAACAATTGAGTTTTGACATTTTCAAAAAAGATAAAAAGCAAAGACTTACTAAAGAATATATGTAAGAGAGCCAAAAGGCTCAACGACACTGCTATTCCAAGATTTGGGTCGACAGTAAAAGCAAACAATAAACCAAACCCTCCACAAAGTAGCAGGGTAAGAAATACTATAAGCCATGAGAACTGAAACAGAGGTTCAATCTGCTGTCCTGCAAAAGTCTTCATTTCATCTGAAAGAGAAATTAGTATGAAAACCTTATCCCTGTTTTAAGATACACAACTTTTAACTCAATCTGAAATTTTCATTTTCAAAATAAGCATTTACTGGGCATTCTACTAAATCCCTAGGGTGCTGCTACTTAGCCATTGTAAGCAATGTTCTTTTTTGATAAACATAAAAATCTCACTCCCTAGAGGCTCAGCTACCCTTGTCTCACTCGCTCCCCTTTTTCATATTCAGAATATACAAAATCCTTTTCCCACTGTCAAGATTTTGTTGGTATTTATCTTTTGTAGTTTGTATTACACAAGCAGCAGAGTACTCTTTACATATCCAAAAATAATTACTTCGTTTATGTGTCTTCGAACTACATTATTATCACCCCCATTCCTCTTTGGTATTCCTCTTCACCTCTAACCCCCTCCAATCACATTAGAGAATACTGTTCTTAAAGGTATGTGCTAAGCCAAAGGAGACCCGAACAAGTCATGCTTTATTTGGGGGGGAAAAAAAAAACTTAGAGAAATTTTTACAGGCAGTACTGAAACCTGTCCTTGAAGAATGAGTAAGAATTTGCCAAGAGAAGGTGTGTGTATTGGGTGGGGAAGTGGGGAAAAGAGCCGTTTAGGAAATAACTAATAGAGGGAGCAACTGAAGGAAAATATACAAACTGTTCTTGTAAGAGGAACTAGCCCTCCGTGACTGCACCATGAAGTACACACGGGAGATGGTGCTGGAAAGTGTGAGCCTGCAAATTAATGTCTGTGAAGGGCCCTGAATATCGTAAGCAGCACATCCAAAAAATCTGCTACCAAATGGTTTTAAGTGGCGTTACAACATGAATGGATCTGTGTTTTAGAAAAAGAATGCAAGTGATTATGCAGAGGATCAACCAGAGCAGGGCAAAAGCCTAACGAATTCACGTTAGTAAACTGTGTAACAACAGAAAACTATGTCATATACAGGGGCTTTCTATAAATACATCCTTTACCTTCTAGTTTCTTGAGTAAGAAAGATTTCCCACTTCCCCACTGTGCATATAACCCCACACAAATGGGTGGCTGCATGGTTGGTTCGCTCAGAATATCTGCCAGGGCACTGCTATATAAATCATAACCAAGCATGTCACCATCAGTTTCAGTAGGAGACAAGTGTCCTGCAATTATAAACATGCCATATGTTTACATTACAGTGACATTACTCTTAGAAAGGAGTATCAATTTTTATCACTTACAGAAAAAAAAAACTTTATATGAAATGTTTAGATCTATATAAAAATAGGTACAAAGATTCTTAGATTAATACCATAGTTCAATTTAAGATACCTATTGATTGTACGATGCATCATTTTTTTTTTTAATATTTTATTGTGCTTCAGGTGGAAGTTTACAGAGCAAATTAGTTTCCCGTTCAATAAGTTATACACAAATTGTTTTATAACACTGACTGCAATCCCTGCAATGTGTCAGCACCCTCCCCCTTTGCACTCCAGGTTTCCCATTTCCATTCACCAGGTTTTCCTGCCCCTTCCTGCCTTCTCATCTTTGCTTTTGGGCAGGTGTTGCCCATTCGGACTCATATACTTGATTGTTCTAAGGAGCACGTTCCTTACAGGTGCTACTGTTTTATAGGCCGATCTAATATTTGGCTGAAAGGTGAACTTTGGGAGTGGTTTCAGTTCAGAGTTAGAAGGGTGTCTAGGGGCCACTGTCTCGGGGGTTCCTCCAGTCTCTGTCAGACCGGTAAGTCTGATCCTTTTTGTGAATTTGTATTTTGTTCTACGTTTTTCTCCCGCTCTGTCCGGGGCCCTTTATTATGATCCTGGCCAGAGTGGTCAGTAGTAAGATGCATCATTACTATATTCAACTAAAAAAGAAAAAATGCTGCCAAACTGTGGTATAATTCCTCTCTTATCCATCAATTATAGGTCACATTCCAATTTCAGAGGTGTTAAAATGTGGAACAATGTGCATTTTAGAATCAATATAATATGGTAATTAAAACATAAACTAGTACATAAAAATAAATGTAAGATGTGGAGTCGAAATTGGCGCAACGGCAAGGGGTTTGGTTGGTTTTTAAGAACTATATAAAGAAAGCCACGAACTGTTACTGAAGGACAAAACAGATGATCAGAAAAACAGAAATTCTATGGTTCCAGACAGAAGGGTTCAACAAGTTAAAGACAGTTAATTCTCCCGAAACTAATCTATCACTTCCAGGCAATTCCAATCCAAATCCCAAGAAGAGCAAATAAGAATAGCTAACAGAGAAAAGTTCAAAGACTACCAAAGGGTGGCCGTCACCAGAGAATCGAAATGCACTATAAAGCCACAACAGTTAGAACATCACAGAACTGGCACAAGCTATTGGCATAAGTGGCATTTCACGTCAATGGCGAAAGGATGAATGAGTAAGTGGTACTGGGAAAGTAGGCCAACCATTTGGTAAAAAATAAAAAAAATTCCACAAATCTCTTACCTAAAATAAGTTTCTGAAACATTAAAAAATCAGAAAGTAAAAACCATCTAAGTACTAGAAGAAAATATTGGAGAAAAAACAACTTGCTAAATCTTTGTGTGGAAAAGGCCCTGTTCCTCATTAAAATACTAAGAACTTACAGGAAAAGACAGAATAAGCTACAAAAACGTCTAATTTTTAAGCGGCAAATTAAAAGCCACCACCATACAAAGAATCAGCCTGGGGAGGGAAGGGATGCAACATATAGGATGCATCCAGGATCAATATCCATAACATACAAAGATGCCTAAGAGAAAATTTTTTCAAAATATTAAAAACTCACAAAAAAAGTGGGCAAAAATACAAAGAGGAAAATAGCAGAGCTATAAATACCCTATGAACATTTTAAAAGATCTCAATTAAACTAATAGTTTTAAAATGCAAATTAAAATGGAATTTTTTTCTCATTGATCTAATTAGCAAAAATATAAAGGCTGGAAATACCCAGTGTTAGCAAGGCTGTAGGCAAATTGCGCTATCACATTTGGCCAAAGGGAGAAAAAACGGTTACAACCATTTTGGAAAATATACCAAAACTGTGGGCATGCGGTGACTTGGCAATTCTACTTCTGGGAATTTATCCCAAGAAAATAATCCTAACACTAAGAATTAACGGCTATACATCTAAAGATGTTCACTGAAGCACTAGTTGTAGTAGCAAAACAAACTAAATATAGAGGACTAGATAGACATGGTTAGAACCCACAATGACAGATTACATAACAAAGTATGATACAGTTCATTACTAAAAACTTTTAACGACCTTTCAGCCTAATGATAAACAGGCCCATAAAATAAACAATAATACCTTAGAGGAATGTGCTCCTTAGAACAATTATACTAGATCAAAGGAGCAGCATCTGCCCAAAAGCAAAGATGAGGAGGCAGGAAGGGGCAGGAAATCAGGATCAAAGGAAACAGGGAACTTGGGATGGAAATGGGGAGAGTGCAGACACATTGTGGGGAAGGAAGCCAATGTAATGGAACACTTAACGTACAAGCTATTGAATAGGAAACTAATTTGCTCTATCCACTTTCACCTAATGCACAATAGTTGAAAAAAAAAAAAGCTTTCTAATACATTATGGCCCAATAAAACATTTTTATAAAGGTAAAGAGAAGTCTGGCGGGTCATTAGAACAATTACCCAAGGTAGATGGCAGACAAAAGAGAATTTACACTTTCTCCTATATTCATATCTTCATTCTTTGAATTTAATGAGTGTACATTACTATTATAATTACAAAAATATTTTAAAATAAAAAAAATTCATAATACAAGAGAATCATACTTAAAAACAAGATCTGAGTAAGAAGGTAAACTTGAAAAGTGGCAGGATTCTATCTCCTGTTGGTTTCCAGAGCCAGCATATTCCGTTTTCAATTCCAGTAGAAAACTGTCCTCTCTTTGAAAGACCTACCTATGAATGATTACATTCTCAAGTGCGTTCTTTTCAATCAAAAACTATTTTAGTACAACATTTAAGACACTGTGCTAGACATTACAGAGGACACAAAGATAAGAAGAAACAGTCCCTGACGTGAAGAGGTTGAAAAGAAGGGAGAAAATTCTAAAAGAAATACAATAAAAGACCATACGTAGTAAGTATAAAAAAGGAATTACAAAGTGCTTATGTACTGAGGTGAAGTAAAAGGATTAGTTACAATTTCATGGAGAAAGGGACAACTGATATGAAGCGTGAAAAATGGATATGATTTTAACAAGTGGAGAGGAGGTGGAGAGAGTATTAGCTGTAGTGGACAAAAGACAGGGAAGTATGGACAGAAGACAAAAGTATGGAACTGGAAATGCTTGGGCTACATTCAGAAAACAGTGCATTTTTGATAACAGCATAATGTACAACTAAAAAGATAATGGGAGAAAGACTTTTAGAAGAGTTGGTTAGATTCTGTAGAGGTCTTAAAAGCTGACTGGTGAACCCGAATGCACTTAATTTAGAACGCTATAATAAACAAAAGAGTTTTAAACAGCGAGGAGCATTTTCCACAGTAAAATAATAGCTTTCTCAATTTCTATATTCTCCAGTTAATTGACAAATGCAAAGTGATGTCAGCCTCTATTTTTTCAGGTTTTTTTTAATAGAACATTAACTTTTTCACAACTTGGACAGAAACAAAATCCATTACTTACTGGCTCCAAATATTTGAGTTAAAATACTTTTCTGATGGCTACAGTCAATGTTGTACGGGGTCTCGCCTGCTTTGTTGGGCCTGTAAAGTAACCGCCCATCTTTGGGATTTCTTAAAAGAAGTTCTGCCAGCTTCCGACTCCTCCCACGAATAGCAATATGCAAAGGAGTATCTCCTTTCTGCAAAATAATGGGAGAAAACATGAACTTTTGTAATTTTTACATATAGAATATACATACAAATAACAATGCTCTTGTTTCTGTAAAACTGAAAATTTGAGCTTTTCATATTTTTTTTTTATGTACTGGGTATGTAAAATTACACATATATAATGTTAACAGAGTACACACATTAACTCTTATTTCTATCTTTCCCCGCAATCTCTCTAACTCCTTGTTTAGCTTTTCCCCCATATTCCTCTAGAATAAAAGTCATTCTCTCTTTCCGTCAACTCTCTGAAAGAGAAGAAGAAACAGGCTTTCTCCTTCTGGCTCCTCCCAGGACACGGATTCACTTTCATCACAGGCTGTTACCTACCCATCATCCAGACATTTATCGTCCAAGGATATAAACCACCTTCCTCAACTGATTTGGATTCTATTTCACAGCTTTCTTCTCTACTTTGTCTAGAAGCCTTCAAAATCCATGCCGATACCCCATCTAACACTAGTGATCTCATCAATTTCTATGACCTTTGTCAATTATCCACCATTATGGTGTCCTTAAAACTTCAATACTCTACATTCTCACCTGAGTTTCTTCTGTCATATTTATCCTTCTCTGACTACTATCTCTACAACCTCTTCCATTCTCTTCACCTTTCACCTTTTCCTTCTCACTTACCCTTTCTGACATCAATCCACCTTATTCCCTCACTGCAATCTCCAGCTACTTCAGCAGGTCCTTCTCTCCTAATCTGTTGGCTTCACCAGCCACCCCAATGCTGTCCTCTCCAACAGGCTGGAGTCCCTCCCTCAGCGTCATCACATGGCTTCTCTAGACTGGTGTCCAGCCCTTCCCCCACCTCCCTTGCATTCACCTTCTTTGATCCCACTGCTGTACTGCAGAGAATTGCTAAAGAAAATAATGATTCCACTACAAAAATCAATTCAACGCAGAAATTCATTGCATCCTTGCATCTAAGTAGTTCACAATTAAGTGGGAAAATGCTATGAAAACAGAAAATTACAATTCAATAGAGAAAGTGATATAACAAAGGCTTGTGTAATGTGCTATTGGGAGGCAGGAATCAGAGTAACTCTTGCCTGGAATCCTATGTAAATCTTTTATGAACAGATACAGCATTTTAACCACGTCTTAAAAAGTGAGCTGACTGGAAGCTCACCAAGTAGACAAGGGAAGGAAGGAAAAATCCAGGTAAAGAAAAT
This sequence comes from Elephas maximus indicus, assembly GCF_024166365.1. Lineage (NCBI taxonomy): Eukaryota > Metazoa > Chordata > Mammalia > Proboscidea > Elephantidae > Elephas > Elephas maximus. The sequence continues at coordinate 18,121,763 of NC_064830.1, forward strand.
AGTAGAACAAAAACAGGGATAAAAGGTGGTGGTGCGGTCAAGAGCACGATAAATAGTTCAGTGTGTTGGAGTGTACGGGTTCATGTAGGGAAAATGATAGCAAATGAGGCTGAAAACGTAAGAGGTCAGATTATCAGAAATCTTGGTTGTGTTCATTCTAAGGTAATTGAAGTGTATCTTGCAAGAAATGAGGACTCATCAAAAGTTTCTCCAAGGTAAATAAGGTAACGTTATATTTCTCTTTCAGAAAAATAAATCTGGGTCAATCTCATGTATAATTAGAGGAGGGAAGAGACTTGAGGTAGATAAAGTAGGAAGCTGGCATTCTGTCCAACGACAGTCCTTTATGCTTTTCATTGTTTGTAATTCCTTTCACTAATTCACGTTAACTATACACAGCATTCCAGAACACTTAATTGTGCTCATAAGGAACCTGTACATAGATCAAGAGGCAGTTGTTTGGACAGAACAAGGGGATACTGTGTGGTTTAAAGTCAAGAAAGGTGTGCATCAGGGTTATATCCTTTCACCATACCTATTCAATCTGTATGCTGAGCAAAAATCTGAGAAACTGGACTATACGAAGAAGCGGGCACCAGGACTGGAGGAAGACTCATTAACGACCTGCATTATGCAGATGACACAACCTTCCTTGCTGAAAATGAAGACGACTTGAAGCACTTACTAATGAAGATCAAAGACCACAGCCTTCAGTATGGATTGCACCTCAACATAAAGAAAACAAAAATCCTCACAACTGAACCAATAAGCAAATTATGATAAACAGAGAAAAGGCTGAAGTTGTCAAGGATTTCATTTTACCTGGATCCACAATCAACACCCATGGAAGCAGTAGTCAAAAAATCAAAAGACGTGTTGCATTGGGTAAATCTGCTGTAAAGGGCCTCTTTAAAGTGTTGAAAAGCAAAGATGTCACCTTGAAGACTAAGGTGTGCCTGACACAAGCCATGGTATTTTCAATCGTGTCATAGGCACGTGAAAGCTGGACAATGAATAAGGAAGGCCGAAGAAGAACTGACACCTGTGAATTGTGGTGTTGGCAAAGAATATTGAATATACCATGGACTGCCAAAAGGACGGACAGATCTGTCTTGGAAGAAGTACAACCAGAATGCTCCTCAGAAGCACAGATGGCAAGACTGCATCTCACATACTTTGGACATGTTGTCAGGAGGGATCAGTCAGTCCCTGGAGAAAGACATCATGCTTGGTAAAGTACAGGGTCAGCAGAAAAGAGGAACACCCCCGATGAGATGGACCGATACAGTGGCTGCAACAATGGGCTCAAGCATAATGATTTTGAGTATGGTGCAGAACCAGGCAGAGTTTCGTTCTGTGGTACATAGGGTCGCTGTGAGTCGGAATGGACTCGATGGCACCTAACAACAACAATATACACAGCATATCAACCCTTATCCATTTCAAACGTTCTTCATTCTCAAATCTCCCCAGTCTCATCTCTACCTCCTCACTATAAGCCTATATAGCCTCACCTCACTTCTTACTGATCTCAAAAAGGTTCCCTCCTGAATGTCCCCCTTTCTTACCAACATCACACCTTCCTTTCTATATTCTTCATTCATCCTTAGTTTCCTTCTCTACTTCTTCCTTCCTATGTCAAAGAAACAACCCTTATATTTGGGCTTAATTCTGTCCTGCTAAATCAACTCTTCCCTCCATAGCACCTTCAATCTCTGCTCTGGCTCATTCTCATGTGTCACAAAACATACTCCCATCACCTGATCTCAAAAAGTCTTTCCCCATATCCCACTATCCTATTACACTACCTTTCCTCTAGCATTCTCACTATTAAATTCCATGAAAAAAAGTTCTCCACACTCAACTTAGTGCTCCATTTCCTCAACAGTAACTAAATTCTTACCTGTTAGTAATCTATCTGAGTTGGATTTCATCCGACACGAATGAAAACTAATATGTAAAAGACCTTTTCGGTCTGCAAACTGCTCTTTCATACATGACTTATAAACACCACTTGAAGAAAACCAATGATCCAATATTTAACAAACTAAGCCCTAAGTTCTCATCCATCCCGACCTCTCTGTAACACTAAATAAAAATGACCTGCAATGTTCTTCCTCTGGCTTCTCTGGCACAACCTTATCTTGATTTTGATTTTCTTTTTCACACCTACTTCTTTTCTAAATTCTCTTCCTATAGTTTAAACATGGCACCTATTTATTTAACAACAAAAAATTTCTGAGCTCCTACTATAAGTAAAGAATAGTGTTCAGTATTTTGGAGGATACAACGATGAAAGATAAAACAGTCTCTAACCTTGAAAAGCCTATAATGTAGTAGGGAAAGACTGGATAAATCCACACAATTTAAAACAAACTAGATTATGACACATCATAAGAGAAGTAGCATTTTGACCTCTGCTTTCATCTTTCTTCTCACTGATGATCTTAGACATCCCCATGCAACTCTCAGTAACTGCCAAGTTCCCATCACCAGCTATGACTTCTTGCCCAAATTCTAGTCTCATACTTCCCAACGCCTGCTGGCTACTGCCTCCAGAAAGTCTTATCAGTCCTCAAGCTAAACGTATCGAAACCTGATTTTACATCTTATTTTCCCACCCCTTAACCCTGTTTCTCATCCCCGAACCTGTTAGAAGGCAAAAATATCACATTAGCAGCATTCTGCTAGAAACGAAATTTCTGAAAATGTACGGAAGACGTTTAATACATCCTCCTGATATGCTGAGCATAAACAGAAAGCAGTGAGAAGCTAGGTCAAAAATAATATTAATCTTCATTCTTAAATTATTTTATGAAATCCTCTGTGAAGAGCAAGGCTCAAGACGTATACAAGTTGTTGTCCCAAATTCTGGCAGGGCAGCACCTCCTCTGCTGTAGGCCCTCAACGAGGATGTGTGGAACGAACAAACAACTGTTCCAAGTATTTGTTAGCAAGTATCATACATTGACTCGAGGCACAGCAACAAACAATGAAATACTGAGAAGTACTCATTCGGGCAACTTATTAGTGAGTGAGAAATAATTGTTTATAAGTAGCGTATCACAGAATTAATGAGGCTTTATGAAATCTTAAAGGTCATTTAATCCACTAGTTCTTCACTAAAAATTAGAGGACCAGTGCCAAGTGTAAGTCAGTAGAAGAATGAGAAAAATAGGCAAAATAGGAAGTTTTCTCTAAAGCTAAACGAATTCAATCTAAAGAACTCCTCCTTGGCTTTATGTCCCCTCTACACTTCCACTTTTTAATATTACCAATTTTTTTTCTTTTATGTGAAATGATGTTAATATAGTAATGACAGACGGAGAGTTTTTACTTTTATTTTGTTTCTTAAAAATTGTCCTTACTTAGTAAAATAAGAAGCTAATAATACTGGTTCTATGTTTTGCTTCATGAGTAATAGAATGACAAACTCCAATATATACGAAGAAAACCCAAATTTTATCATATATCCAAAGGGAAAATTTACAATACTTCTTACATCATACAAAAATCAATTCATTTCTATTCTAGGAGAACTAAGTAGAGAAAGAAATAGTATTAAGCAATTTAAAGTTAAATTTAATGTGGAAAATACAAAAATGTCTCTGAGGGGATTATGACAAGGATATATGGCAGACCATTTTCTCCTGTTAGTGAACATAAATGCCAGTCTGGCTTGTGAGTCCATCTTCTCCAGCCTCTTCAGATTCTTTCCTCCTGTTTATCCACAACAACCTCTATACAGGACGACATCCTCGATGGTGGTTAAAATGGGAGTTCCCTGTAACTGTCAGCAACAGAAAGGAGATCTGAAGCAGCTTCTTTAATAGCATACTGGGGGATGGGGGTGGGGGAGTGGGGGTGGAATTCTACCAAACATTCAGAGAAGAACTGAGCCCAATGCTGCTTCAGCTCTTCCAAAAGACAGAAAAGGAGGAATACTCTCTAATTCATTCTATGAAGCAAACATGACCCCAACACTAGAACCAGACAAAGACAACACAAGAAAAGAAAATTACAGGCCAATAGCTCTTAAGAGTATAGATGCAAAAACTCTCAACAAAATACCAGTGAACAGAATCCAATAGCATATTAAAAAAGTCATACACTATGACCAAGTAGGATTGATTCCAGAAATTCAGGGATGATTCAACACTAGAAAATCAATTAACGTAATACACCACACATCAATAGAAGAAAGGAAAAAAACACATGATCATCTCTATGGATGCAGAAAAAGCATTTGGTAAAATCCAGTACCCTTTCTTGATGAAAACCTAAAGAAGACTGGAATAGAAGGGAGATTCCTCAATATGATTCAGGGCATACATGAAAAGCCAACATCCCACATTATTCTTAATGGAGAAAGACTGAGAGCTCTCCCCTTGAAATCAGGAGTAAGAAAAGGGTGCCTGCTCTCACCACTTCTATTCAATATTATATTAGAAGCCCTAATCAGAGTCATAAGACAAAAAAAAAAAAAGAAATAAAAGGTATCTAGATTGGAAAAGAAGAAGTAAACTTATCTCTATTGGTGAAAGATATCATCCTATATACAGAAAATCCCAGATTCCACAAGAAAACTTCTAGAGCTAATAGAGGAATTTAGGGAAGTTTCAGGATACAAGGTCAACAAACTAAAATCAGTTAGGTTTCTATACACCAGCAATGAGAAATCTGAAAGGGAAATTGGGGAAACAATTCCATTTACAACAGTATCTAGGAGAATAAAATACCTAGGAAAAAATCTAACCAGCTATGTGAAAACTATAAAATGCTGCTGAAAGAGATTAAAGAAGAATTAAATAAATGGAAAGATGTTCCATGTTGATGGGGTGGAAGACTTAATATTGTTAAGATGTCAATACTACCCAAAACTATCTATAGATTCAAGGCAATCCCAATCAAAATTCCAACAGCTTTACAGAATAGAAAAACCAATCCTCAACATTGTATGGAGTGGCAAGAGGCCTCAGATAGCTAAAGCGAAGTTGAAAGAGAAGAACAAAGTAGGAGGACTCACACTTCCAGATTTTAAAACATACTACACAGCTACAGTAATCAAAACAGTCTGGTACTGGTATAACAACAGACACACAGACCAACGGAACTGAGAGTCCAGAAACAAACCCACATAACTATGGTCAACAGATTTTTGACAAGAGTGCTAAGTCCATTCGATGAGGAAAGAAAAGTTTGTTCAATAAATGGACTTCCACATGCAGAAAAGTGAAGCAGGACCCATGCCTTACACCATATTCAAAAACAAATTCAAAATGGATTAAGGACCTAAATGTGCAAACTAAAACCATAAAATTAATAGAAAAAAATCAGGAGCAAAGCTGTCAGGCCTAGGTTTTAACAATGGATTATCTGATGTAACAACAGCATAAACAACAAATGACAAAATAAATAAATGTGACCTCACAAAAATGAAAAACTTTAGTTCGTCAAAAGGCTTTACCAAAAAAGTGAAAAGACAAGCTACTGACTGGGAAAATATCTTCGGAAACCATATATGTGACAAGAACCTAACAACCAAAATAACATATAAAAAAGTTCAATAAGCTAACAACAAAAAAACAGATAACACAATCACAAAACAGGCAAGGATGTGAACAGACATTTCACCAAAGAGGACATTCAAATGGCCACCAAACACATGAAAAGATATTCAGCATCATTAGCCATCAGAGGGATACAAATAAAAACCACAACGAGATGCCATTATACTCCTAATAGGATGACTAAGATTAAAAAAAAAAAAACAGAAAACAAATGGTGGCAAGAATGTCGAGAAAATGGAACACTTACCCATTGCTGGTGGGAATGCAAAATGGTACAGTCCTTGTGGAAAACAGTGTGTCAGTTCCTCAAAAAACTAAAAGCAGGAACTACCAAATGACCCGCTAAGTCCATTCCTAGGTATATATCCAAGACTTGAAAGCAGAGGCTCAAACAGAGATCTGTACACCAGTGTTCACTGCAGCACTATTCACAATAGCCAGAAGGTGGACACAACCTAAATGCCCATCAATAGATGAATGAATAAACAAAATGTGGTACATACATACAATGGAATACTCCTCAGCCAGTAGGAGAAATGAAGTCTCAACACATGCTATACAATATGAATGGAGCTAGAAGACATGGAGCCCTGGTAGCACAGTGGTTAACAGCTCGGCTATTAGCCAAAAGGTCAGCAGTTCAAATCCCCGAGCTGCTCCTCCAAAACCCTATGGGACAGTTCTACTCTGTCCTATAGAGTCAGTATGAATCAGAATCAACTCAACGGCAATAAGTGTGGTTTGGTTTTAAAAACATTATGCTAAGTGAAATAAGTCAGTCACAAAAGAACAATTACTGTATGACCTTATTTACATAAAAACACAAGAAAAGACAAACGTACAGAAGACAGTTTATTAGTGGTTACCAGGGATGGGAGGGAGAGGAAAAGGGGGGTTAACAGTGATAGACTATCACGTCAAGTAAGGACAGGGTCGCACAGCCGATTATTGTAATTGCTGTCAGTAAGTTGCACACCTGTTAACCAGCTGAACTGGCAAAAGCTGTGTGATGTATTTACAACAGCGACAAAAAAAAGTAGCTGCTGATGCTAATTATGTACAGCCAAAAACCTCACAGGATTTGCTTCCTGGGTCATGGTTTCATAGGATGTCCCAGTTAACTGGCCTAATAGCGTATCTAGTGCTTCTTTTCTACCTCCTAGTTCGATGCATAGTGCCTGAGGTCTTAAAAGCTTGCAAGCGGCCATCCAAGGCACAACAATTGGTCTCGATTTGCCTGGAACAAGTGAGGAAGAAAGAGAGCCAGGAACAGGAGGAGGATATGGAATGTGTGGCTAACTGCCTCTATACACAACTACTTCCTTTGCCATGAGGCCAGAAAAATTGGATGGTGCCTGGCTACCATTACTGAATATTTTGATCAAAGATTCCATAGAAAATTCCTGGTCAAAAGGGGGAAAATGCAAAACAGAATTTTAAATTATTATGGACCCCAGACTTTCTGGAGGCAAGGGGGCTGGATGAACCCCTGAAACTGCTGCCCTGAAATCATCTTTAAACCTTAAACCAAAAATATCCCCTGAAGTCTTCTTAAAACCAAACAATAGTTGAGCTTAACTAGTAAAATATCTGCTTGGAGCACTATGCTCTTTTAAGAGTAAAACTGACAACAGCAACTCGAAAAATTAGATAGGAACCTTAGGGGCAGTGAATTTTTGCTAAAGGGGGAGAAACAATTTAGAAAAGGAGGGTGAGAATGGTTGTACAATTCGAAGAATGTAATCAATGTCACTAAATGGTACATGGTGAAACCCGAATTGGTGTATGTTTTGCTGTGTATATTCTCAACAACAACAAATAAATAGTTGTATTAAAAAAAAAAAAATACACTGGGCCTGACCATTTCTCAGCATGCTATCAGAATAATCAAGATGGTGTCACAGGATCAAGTCCCCGCACAGATATCCCCAACATGTAATTTTCCCGGCCACAAAAAAATCATATTCCCTAGATACATACGTCAGCCAACAGCCTTCGAAAAAGTGTTCTTTTTGAACAGATGTTTTTACCTTATCTACAGCAGATACTTTAGCTCCTTTATCTAGCAGCAGCTCTACTACTTCAATATTTCTCATCTTGGTAGCCTTTATAAGTGGTGTTTCACCATCCTGTGGGCAAAGTAAGATAGCTTATTATCTTAAATGTTTATTCCTAAACACTTAAAGTCATTTAAATGCACATGTGAAGAATTTAAACGTGACTCTGATAATAGTCCATATTTAACCTGTTCTCAGGAAAACACAGTTTTAAGAACTAAAAAGTGCTTTTCCTTTCAAAATCATTCATTTGTATCAAAATAATGTTAGATTACTCAACCAAGAACAGGATATGCCCGAACAATTTATAAGCCACACCTGGTAGCTAACAGTTACCCTGCCACCTTACTCCTATTGCCGTTCCCCAGGCTCTGCCGCTGATTTCTGCGGCACCATCTTCTCAGGCTACTTATCACTCTATCTCCCCATCAGCAAACCCCACACTTCAGCCTGTAAATGTGCAGGCAAACCAGTGTCTGAACTTGTTCAGAACTTTATACCAACATCCCTTCGGTTCTCCATGACCCATGGACAACAGGCGGAACAATCTGATACAAACAGTATGCCTTTGGAAAACCTCAAAAGAGTTCATTATTGCTTTCAAAAATCAAATTAAGGGCAACAGGATGCGATCACAGCTCAGGATTGAATCAGGAAAGAGAGACACCTGGGCAGAAGCAACAGGTGGTCACAGTAGCTGACACATGGGTCCAAAGAAAAAAAGATTATCAAGGAACCACCTGCAAACCAGAAGGTTTCCCAGGAAATTTTCTTCCCTCGGGTACGGGAACTACCACCACTGGTTTAGAAATTTGTTGGTCCAGATCTCCAGCAAATGAAATAGCACTGTCTTATGGGTGAGTCCGTAATTTTTCTTTATTCATTAAGTGTTCCTGCCATTTCAATCCAGAATTCAACATGAAAAACAATTACACATAAGGTTAAAGTCTGAAATCGTTTTGTGTTTTTCCACACGATTTGAGCAAAACGGGCTGAAAAGGGTGGTTTGGGAGCTAACAACCACTCACAGTGGTCTTTTAAGAGGAAATGTGCTCTGCGCTGCCAACAACAGAAGCATAAAAAAAATTGGGGGAAATTACCTGCCCATGATTTATGAATAGCTGATACTGTACTTTCTGAAAAGGATTTAACTAAAGTAACAAATTGTACATTGTATTTTGCTGCGAATATACAACTTTTTGAAAGGATACAAAGTTACCCCTTAATTTTTCAAAAAAAATGTTACCAGTGAGAGCCCTGTAAGTCTAACATCAAACAGAGGTGAGTGAAAGAAATAAGCATATTTGAGCATTAGATATTCCCAACAGTAGAGAAACATCATCGATACCTTTGTGCACGTTTCAGTATCTGGATTGCACTGTAAGATATCTCTCACCATCGTTGCATTTCCTTTCTCAACAGCCCAATACAAAGCAGTTTTATTGTCCTATAAAACACAAAACACACTGTAACAGATTGAATTGTATCCCCCCAAGAAAAAAAACAAAACCAAACCAAACCCAGTGCCATCGAGTAGATTCCGACTCATAGTGACCCTATAGATGTTCTGTAAATTCTAACTCCTATACCTGTGGTTATAATTCCATTTGCAAATGGGTTTTCTTTGTTATGTTCATGAGACGTTATTAGTCTAACTAATCTTTTTTGAGATATAAAAGGAACAGACTAAGCAAGGAAGAAAAGACGCAGAGATGGGGGAAGCAGATGCCATGCCATATGAAGATCGCCAAGAAACAGAAACTGAAGAGACAAGGGCCTTCCCCCAGAGCCAACAGAGAGACAAAGCCTTTCCCTAGAGCCAGCACCCTGAATTTGGACTTCTGGCTTCCTACACTGTGAGAAAATACATTTGTTTGTTAAAGCCACCCACTTGTGGTATTTCTGTTGTAGCCCGGAACCAGATAACTAAAAGACGTATCAACAGGCACTTCACATAAGACACAATATTGAAACAACAATTGGTAAATGTAAAACATCATTACTTCTGCCAGAAAGCATTAATAAATCTTACCAACAGTTAGGTAACACAGTGGGAAATAATATTAATTCTTATTCTATCTTGGATTTACTTCTGAGAAATTCTGTATGAGAGAAGCCTAGGAAAACTTAATGTTACTTGACTTTAAAAAGTAGCAACACCACAAAGTTACTAATAAAGTATGCTTTTTGTAATGCAGTCACATTTCAGAAAAGCACCCAGGGTTGGGAGTCATTAATACCCGAGCTCTGTAACTCTGAACAAGTCATTTCAATATTCCGACTCTTGGCTTTTCATCTGTAATATGATATAGTACACCTGCCCATTTTTTTTTCAAAAGATAATGCATGAGAATGTATTACACAACCACAGGGCATTACCATTTTCATCAATTTTAGCATTCTTAACTCTCATCCTTCCCACACCCATATACATGGTCTTGACCAAATCCTTTAAAATCCCATCTAACTCAAAAACCAAAAACAGGTCCATATGACCCTGAAAGCAGAGCTAGAGAACCAAAAAAAAAAAAAAAAAACTGATTAAAACATAGGAAAACAGGATTGACAGACACAAAGGAGTTAGCTAAAAGTCTGGAATCTAGAAACCAAATTTAGTGAAAATACGATTTTAACCCAAAACACAGTGAATGACTTTCTGCTGGTGACACATTAAGTCTCCTATATCAAGATTTCTCCAACAAAATTCCTCTTCTCAAAATGTAAGCTAGCTTCCAAACTTCTTAGCCTGGCACACAAACCCTGTCTGACCCTACCCCCCTTTCCATTTCCATCTCTATTTCCCATTTCCACCCTCCCCACTACTCCAACGCCAACCTAATTTATTCATCAGCTACGGAGTGCAGCCTTCACAGCCCCATTTTCTTGAATTATCTCATCCTATTATTCCACTATCCTTGCCTGAAACACCCAGGCTTCCTCTTCTCTCCCTATCCAAATCCAACCCATCTTTCAAACTTAGCTTAAATCCTACCTGCTTTTATACATCAGCCTGAGACCTGAAGAACTAGATGGTGCCCAGCCACCACTGATGACTGCCCTGACAGGGAACACAACAGAGAATCCCTGATAGAGCAAGAGAACAGTGGGATGCAGAACTCAAATTCTCATAAAAAGACCAGACTTAATGGTCTGACTGAGATTAGAGGGACCCCACAGGTCACAGTCCCCAGACCCTCTGTTAGCAGAAGACTGAAACCATTCCTGAAGCCAACTCTTCAGAAAGGGATTGAACTGGACTGTAAGACAGAAAATGATACTGGTGAGGAGTAAGCTTCTTGGCTCAAGCAGACACATGAGACTATGTGGGCAGCTCCTATCTGGAGAAGGCAGAGGAGGAGGGGAGCTGGCTGAATGGACACGGGGAATACAGGGTGGAGAGGAGGAGCGTGCTATCTCCTTAAGGGGAGAGCAGCCAGGAGTACATAGCAAGGTGTGTAAGTTTTTACATGAGAGACTGACTTGATTTGTAAACTTTCACTTAAGGCACAATAAATAAAATTTTCCATTAAAAAAAAAAAAGCCTTCTTTAACGTCCTTTTTCCCTACCTCAAGTCTCTTACACGTGAGCCTTTCACTACGCACTCAACTGTATACCATCCTGTGGTACTCCTTTTTTCTTTTTTTATATAAAAACATAAAAATGAACATAAACTAATCAAACAAAACTTTCCAAACTAAAATACATATTTCTTGAAGGCAATGGTCCTATACCATTTTCCCCATAGCCTTCTGCAAATATTTATTGGTTTAATCCAAAAAACAGATTTAGACACAAGAGAATTTTAGCTAAATGCAAGGAAAAAATTAGCAGAAATATAGACTGTCCAGCAAAAAATGGGCTATCAGGTACAGATTTTTTTTTTTTTTTTTTAATCTAAAGCTCTTGGATACATTCACAACTTTGGGAAGGGCTTTTCCTAAAATTAACATGGTTTGCTTCCACCTAAATCTAATTTTGACATTAGTACAGAAAATCCATAACAAGAGCAATGACACTTAATGACAGTACAGACATCGATTAAATAAGGGCTTAAAATTTATCTCCACAGTAAAGTTTGAAGAACAACATAATGATTTGTCAACATTCACAACCAATGACACACAAAGCTCACAACGGCACTGTAATCACACATACCTGTCCTCTAATGTCTATATCGGCGTATTTTTGTAGAAGTGCTCGAACAATTTCAACATGACCACCTCTGACGGCACCAATCAACACAGTATCTCCACTCTAAAAAAAACAAAACACGAAAAACAGGGTGAACTGAGGATGAGAAAGAATAAAGACGGCTTTGAAGTTAAGGTTCATCGTTAGTTTTTTGTTTTTTTTTTTCTGAAAATCACTTGAAAAAAGTCCCTATCTCAAAATAGTAGGAAAAAAGTAATTAACTAATGTTAATATCTGATACTAATAACCCTCAGAGTAAGGGACAGAAGATTTTATGCCTCAAAGTGAGAAGGACTCAAACTCCATGACAAGAGTTTAGAAAGGTAAGTCACCCGAACAAGCATTCTCTTTGAATGCAACCTCCCATTACAAATGTCAATCAAATAAATCAATACTGTGGCTGTCAATAAACAAGATGAACATTAGAAAATTACATCATGAAAAGCTCTTGGAATAATGCTATACAATGAAATCCATGGATTCTTAAAAAGGGAGTTGTAAAGGTAGAGCTGGGAGCAGTGGTGGGTCAGTGGTAGAGTTCTCGCCTTCCATGTGGAGGGTCAAGTTCCATTCCCAGTCAATGCACCTCTTGCCCACCCACCACCAAGCTGTCAGAGGAGGTCTGCATGTTGCTACAGGCCGAAGAGGTTTCAGTGAAACTTCCAGACTGCGATGAACTAGGAAGACCGGCCTGGCCATCTACTTGGGAAAACCAGTCAGTGAAAGCCCTATGCGTTACGACAGTCTGATCCACAACTGATCACGGAAATGATGCAGGACTGGGCAGGATTTCATTCTGTTGTGCATGGAGTCACCTGGGGGCAGACTCAACAGCAATTAGTGGGTCTACCACCACATTTCACGGAAAAGGTTTGTTCCTGGACCAGTACCCATATATATTCTAGTCAACTTAGCAGTCACAGGCCAGTATGCATAAGGCTGGTTCATTCCCCGGTACAAGGCTAAAATAAAGTTCATTCCCTCGTGAAGACATCTCTTTGCCCTGAAATTATATTCACCAAACAATACTATTCCCACTACTTTAAATTCTGGAAATGGCTATTTTGGCAAAGGGCACAAATATTTCATCATTTACTGCTAAACTGCCAATCAGTTGTTATCTTAAAATGCAATCTTAAAATAACTATGTGTCATGTATGGCAAATCTTAAAAGGTGGTAAGAAGTTAATCTTCCATCAACTTCAACATTAGAAGACAAATTCCAAATAGGTAACCTACCCTATCAGGTATGTTTACATATGTTCCCGCATCGAGCAGATCCTGTACGATCTCTGTATGTCCCTCCTTTGAAGCAATCATCAAAGCCGTATTTCCATCCTTATCTGTTAAATTTACATTTGGATTCCTCTTCAAAATTTCTTTTACTGATTGTGTATAGCCTCCTTTCACTGCTACAATAAGTGCAGTCATTGAATTCTAAAAAAAAAGAAGAGCCCCCCCAAACAATTAGTTTCTTCTGAAAAACATTATGATTTATGCCATAATCACAAAACTGGTGTTTTCAAATAGGTGATCTATAATCAAATAAAATGCCAATAAAAATAACCAGACACATTATCAAAAAATTTCTGAAGACACATTAATTCTCTTGAGCCATGAGGGTTGTCATGACTTTCAGTTCTTTAAATGATAATCTGAAACTGGACTCATTTGCAATGAGCAAACCCTTTTACTGTTGTAATGAAGTACAAAATAGTTGACAGGATGACTCAAACAACATATTCTAAATAAAATAATCTAAAATAAGGAGACCAAGAATTTTTTTATAATGAAACCTACAGGACAAACTGAAATACAACAATGAATAAATAGCTATACTCTTGTCTTTCAGTGACCTACAAACCACATTTTTCAAGACTGTCTTATTTTAAGTGATTCTTTTAAAAAATACCTATCTTGAGATTCTGATCTTTTTCGAGATGTCAGACAATCTGCATATGGAAATATTTGTTTTTTAATCAGCCCCCAAAATGAATCCATAATCTACGTTACTTAAGATAACATAGTCTTTTCAAGTTCTTTACCAGTCAATAATCACAGAGACGAGTCACTAATTCATTTTATAAACTGTACCACCTGACACACAGGGACCACCCATGCGTAGGAGTTGATGGCAACTTTTTTTTAATATAATAATTATGTAAATAATGCTGTGCATAATTTTAACTGTTTCTTGTGCATAAGTGTCCCTTTAAGTTATTATAAGCCCAAGGGAAAAGCAATTGGTTAGCCTCCTCTAGTCTTTCAAGAACAATTGGCGCAGAGCTGGATACAAAGCAGGTACTCAATAAAGAACTAATAACCTAACCAGTAAGATGTATTTAACCAATTTTTAAGCTTTCTAGGTTATGACCACTGATTTCTGATTTTTACCTATTTATTGACGAGGGAAAATAAGCCACAACTAAAAATATTTTTTTTAATTATAATACCATTTTAAAGAAAAGGTATTTTAATAAAGCATGACTTTTTTATACAATTAAAAGTATTTAAAACAATTTAACTGGCGTATTCAATTTATACTAAGATAACAGAAAGTTATGCTTTAAAGAATTAGTCTTACACTCCCAAAATTCATGTGCATTAAGTAATAGATTCTTAAAAGCATATAATTATAATACGGAATATTTATAAGAAGATATACTTATCAGGATAATAGACAACACTTATTTTTCTAAGCATCAATTTAAGAATCGGAGGGAAATTTTTACAGGCGTGCACTAAAGAAAAATATTTCTCTCTCTTAAAACCAAAACCGTATCTCTATCACCAGGGGTTAAAATATAAATGATACTTACAGCTCCTTCTTGATCAACATCAGCTCCCATGGCCAACAAATGTTTTACACATTCCAAATGACCCTTTCGTGCAGCCCAAACCAAGGGGGTGGTTCCATACTATTAAAACAAATAATAAATTTAGAATTACTATCAAAGATGTACTGAAAGAAACAAGGTGTCACCATGGTTTCAGGGTACATCTAAGTCAACTGGCGTAACAACGTTTATTAAGGAAATGTTCTGCATCCCACTTTGGTGAGTGGCGTCTGGGGTCTTAAAAGCTAGCCAGCGGCCCTTTAAGATGCATCAATTGGTCTCAACCCATCTAGAGTAAAGGAGAATGAAGAACACCAAAGACACAAGAAAAGCACTAGCCCAAGAGACAAAAAGGGCCCGTAAACCAGAGGCTCCACCAGCCTGGGACCAGAAGAACTAGATGGTCCCCAGCTACTACCAATGACCACCCTGACAGGGAACACAACAGAGAGTCCATGATGAAGCAGGAGAAAAGTGGGGTGCAGAATTCAAATTCTAGTAAAAGGACCACACTTAATGGTCAGACTGAGACTGGAAGAACCCCAGAAGAAATGACCCCAGGACTCTCTGTTAACCCAGAACTAAAACCATTCCAAAAGCCAACTCTTCAGACAAAGATTAGACTGGACTATAAGAAATAAAATGATACTTGTAAAGAGTGTGCTTCTTAATTCAAGTAGATACATGAGACTAAATGGGCAGCTCCTGCCCAGAGGTGAGATGAGAAGGCAACAGATAGGAGCTAGTTGAATGGACACGGGAAATCCAGAATGGAAAGGGGAAGTGTGCTGTCACATTACAGAGATACCAACTAGGGTCACATAACAAGGTGTGTATAAATTTTTGTATTAGAAACTGACTTGAGCTGTAAGCTTTCACCTACAGCACAATTAAAAAAAGAAACAAGATCTCAACATGATTTTTAATAAAAATCATTTTGAGAATTCTTAGATGGATTATAATCTTGATCCTATTTCCCCATTTTATTTCTTGTGAATAACCACTGCATGATATGTCTTTTAATCCACTTTATTTAGCTTTTATACTAGGTGACAATTTTCCATCATGAAGTCATACAGCTCCTCATTTTCAACAAGCATTCAGTACTGCCATATCCTATAAAACAGAGTGAAGACACAAAAGTCTAACTAAACATAAATACTTATGACCAAGTGCCAAACGCAGCTCTAAGCACTTTACATAGGTTAACTCATTTAATCCTTAACACAATTATCATCACATATTCACTGATGAGGGAACTGAGATCTGAGAGGTTAATTAACAGGTTCAAAATCGTAATGCTACTACTAAGCGAACTGAGACCCATGAACCCGGCAAGGTTGGCTTCAGAGTCTGTGCTCTTCACAACCATACCAAATCAGCCCTATCTATACCTGACGGCATAAAGTAAACTGCAGCCTAGAAACAGTACTCCAAAGCACCTTTTGGTGAAACAGGAGTTCAAAAAGCATCAGAGAATATAAATCATGCACAAAATCGATACCATCAAGGAGTATGGCAATCAATAAACATGTGAATACCCAGAGTGAACTTAACTATGTGGGAGACGTCAAACTGAAATAAACATCTAAGTATAGCCTACTTGCTGTAAGATCCCATCCAACACAACTTTCAGAGTTGACGGAAATGCTCTATATCCGTGCTGTCCAATACAGTCACATACGGGTATTGAGTACTTGAAATTCTGGCTAGTGGGTGGGACTGAGGAACTGAAATTTTAATTTTACTTTAATTTTCATCTAAATAACCATATGTGGCTAGTGGCTACTGAACGATACAGCGCAGCTCTATAAATTATGTCAGACGTCCCCAGCAACCACTGTTGAAATTTGTAGCCCTGGACACTTTTCCTTGATACATGGGACCTCCTGACAGCTGGAATCACCAAGGTTGCCAGTACAGCAGCACACAAACAAAACCAAAGAATGAGAGGAAGGCAGTTGTCACGGCCACTGCCTCAAAGTAGGTTTAAAGGAACTTCCCAATTTCGTTCCTGCATCCTTATTCTTCTTCCAGAATTAAATTCTCCCTTCTAGTCTCCTCCTTTGTAGATTTCTGAGTAAATGCCTTCTGTAACGCTACCAGTCAAAATCTTAGACATCCTCAAAGACACCACACACATTCATTGTTCAAGAAGTCTTCTGTAAATATGCTAATTATAACTGAGCTCTCTCCATTTGAGCATTTATTACATTTGAATTTACTCTTCTTACAGAACTGAACCACACAAGATTTTATGTTATAGCTTCTACTCTCTCCCGAGACCCGCCACATCAGTCAGCTGCTGCTGCTGCTGCTGCTGTTGCTAAGTACCATCAAGTTGGCTCTTAGTGCAACCTTATGTATAACAAACAGGATGAAAGGTTGCCCGGTCCTGTGCCATCTTCATTACCATTGGTATCTTTGAGTCCAGTGTGCTGACTGTTCTGTCAATCAGTCCTCATGGGGGGTTTCCCGTGTTCTCACCGACCGTGCATTTTACCAACCGTGATGTCCTTTTCTAGCGGTTGGTCTTTCCTGGTGATGTGTCCAAAGTAAGCGAACCAAGGTCTGGCAATCCTGTCTTCTAACATTCTGGTTGTATTTCTAAGACTGATTTGTTCACTCTTCTGACAGTCCATGGTATATTTTATATCCTTTACCAACACCACAGGTCAAATGCATCAATTCTTCTTCAGTCTTCTTTTTTCATTGCCCAGCTTTCCTGTGCATATGAGGCAACTGAAAAGACCATGGCTTCAATCAGGAGCACTTTTGTTTTTTAAAACTTTAAAAAGGTCTTTTGCAGCAGATATAGCCAATCCAATGCTGTTTGATTCCTTTACTACTGCTTCCACAGACACTGTTGATCCAAGTAGAAGGAAACCATTGACAACTTCAATTTCTCCATTTATAATGATGTTGTTTATTGGTCCAGTTGTGAGGGTTTTTGTTTTCTTCACATTCAGGTGTAACCCATACTGAAGGCTGTAGTCTGTGACTTTCATCATTAAGTGCTTCAAGCTGTCTTCATCTTTGGCAAGCATGTTTGTGTCACATGCAGAAAACAGGTTGTTAATGAGTCTTCCTCCAATCCTGATGCCCCATTTTTCTTTACATAGTCCAGTTTCTTGGATTATTTATTCAGCATACATACTGAATAAATAAGGTAAAAGGATACAACCTGCCACACATCTTCCAGTTCTGAACCACACAGTATTCCCTTGTTTTGTTTGAAAGACCGCCTCTTAATCCATGTACAGGTTATGCATGAGCACAATGAAGTGTTCTGGAACTCTCACTCCTTTTAACGTTATCCATAATTTGTCATGATCCATACTGTCAAATGCCTTCACATAGTTGATAAAACACAGGTAAACATCTTTCTGGTATTCTCTGCCTTCAGCCAAGATCCATCTGACATCAGCAATGATCTTCCTGGTTTCACGTCCTCTTCTGAATCCGGCTTGAACTTCTTCTGGCAGGTTCCTGTTAATGTACAGCTGCAGTCGTTTAATTATCTTCAGCAAAATTTTGTTAACATGTGATATTAATATTGTTTGGTCTCCTTTCTTTGGAATGGGCACAAATATGGATCTCTTCTAGTCAGTTGGCCAGGTAACTGTCTTCCAAATTTCTTGATAGATGAGTGAGCACCTCCAGTGCTGCATGTGCTTGTTGAAGCATTTCAAGTGGTATCCTGTCAATTCTTGGAGCCCTGCTTGTAGCCAATGCCTTCGGCGAGGCTTGAACTTCTTCGTTCAGTACTGGCTTTCTTAACTTTATGCTACCCCCTAAAATTTTTGAATACTGACCAATCCTTTTTGGTACAGTGACTGTATATTTCTTACATCTTCTTTTAATTCTTCCCGCATCATTCAATTTTTTACCCATAGATAGAATCCTTCGGTATTCTAACATGAGACTTGAGTTTTCTCTTCAGTAATTCCAGTTGAGAAATGCTGAGCATATTCTCCCCTTTTGGTTTTCTAATTCGAGGTCTTTGCACATTTCATCATAATACTCTACCTGGTCTTCTCAAGCTGACCTTTGAAATATTCTGTTGAGCTCTTTTACTTCATTACTTCTTCCATTCACTTTAGCTAGTCTGTGCTTCACTGCAAGTTTCAGAGTCTCTTCGGAGGTCCATTTTTGTCTCCTCCTTCTTTCCTTTTTAATGACCTTTCACTTTCTTTACGTACAATGTCCTCGATGTCATCCCACAACTCTTTTGGTCTTTGGTCATTAGTGTTTACTGCATCAAATCTATTCCTGAGATGGTCTCTAACTTCTGGCAGCCATGTATTCAAGGTCATACTTTGGCTCTAGTGGACTTGCTTTGATTTTCTTCGGCTTCAACCTGCACATGAGCGATTAATGGTCTGTTCCACAATTGGCCCCTGGCTTTGTCTTGACTGAGAGTACTGAGCTTCTCCATTGTCTCTTTCCACAGATGTACATAGTTGATTTGATTTCTGTGTAATTCATCTGACGAGGTCCATGTGTATAGTCGCCAATTATGTTGTTTAAAAAAAGGTACTTCTGATGAGTAAGTTGTTGCTCTTGCAGCATTCTATCATGAGATCTCTGGCATCATTTCCATCACCAATTCCATGTTTTCCCACTACTGATCCTTCTTCTTTGTTTCCAACTTTAACATCCCAATGCACCAGTAACTGTCAACGTGCCTTGACTGCACATTTTACCAATTTCAGACTGCAGGAGGTCATAAAAAACCTTCAATTTCTTCATCTTTGGCATTCATGGTTAGTGCACAAATTTGAATAATAGCTGAATTAACTGGGCTTCCTTGTAGGCATATGAATATTAACCTATCACTGATCATGTTGGACTTTAGGACAGATCTCGAATTGTTCTTTTTAACAATGAATGCAACATCATTCCTCTTCAATTTGTTGTTCCTGGCATAGCAGACCATATGATTGTTGGGTTTAAAACAGCCAACACCAGTCCATTTTAGTTCACTAATGCTTAGGGTATTGATCTTCAAGCATTTCATTTTTTTTTTCCATTTTATTGTAAAAATATAAAGAACACAACACTTACCAAGTCATCGTTTTACATGTGTACAATTCAATAAAACCAATTATATCAATCATGTTGTACAACCATCACCAATATCCATTGCCAAATTTTCCATCCCCATAAACAAAAACTCTATGCTACCTAAAAAATGAATCTCCCCCATCCCTGTCCCTCCTGCCTCCAGTGATCACTATTACGCTCTAATCTCTGTATCTTTGCCAATTCTAGGTACTTCATATTAGTGAAATCACACAATATCTGTCCTTCTGTGATTGACTGATTTCACTCAGCATAATGTTTTCAAGGTTCATCCACGTAGTGGCACGTATCAGGACTTCACTTTGTTTTACTGCTGAATAATATTCCACTGTATGTATATATTCATTTCATTCATCATGGTTAAGTTTAATAAGATATGTACATATCACATGTTGTTTATCCACATTTGATACACATTTGGCTTGTTTCCACCTGTTGGTTATTGTTAATAGTTCTCCCACCAACACTAGTGTACACGTGTCTGAACGTGTCACTGCTTTCAAGTCTCCTGGGTATATACCTAAGAGTGGAATTACTGGGTCATATGATAGCTTTATATTTAACTTTTTGAGGAACTGCCGTACTATTTTCCATTTTTGACAATTCCAATTTTTCTTGATTCATACTTAGTATATTCCATTTATGATTACTAATGGATGTTTGCAGCAGTTACTTCTCATTTTGAGTCATGCCACATCAGCAAATGAAGGTCCAGAAGGCTTTACTCCATCCATGTCATTAAGGTTGACTCTAAGGAGGCAGCTCTTCCCCAGTGGTAATTTGAGGGCTTTCTAACCGGAGAGGCTCATTTTCCAGCACTGTATCATACTATGTTCTCTTGCAATCCACAATGTTTTCATTGGATAATTTTCAGAAGATCACCAGGCCTTTCTTCCTAGTCTGTCTCAGTGGGGAAGCTCTGCTGAAACCTGTCCACCATGGGTGACCCTGCTGGTATCTGAAATACCGGTGGTACAGCTTACAGCATCAGAACAACATGGAAGCCCTACAGTACAACAAACTGAATCACCAGATAATTTCACATTCATCATTACAAAGAATTCTTAATATCCAGCAAGATCTTCATCACCTTGACCCCTCTATACTTCAAAACATCTCTGCTGCCACTCAGAACCAACTCAATAAGTCTTCCTCTTCACTTTTTCTCAAATTCTGTCCTCTATTCCTCCTAAATCTAACTCCTTTATGTGTACTCTGAAGCCTATCTTCCTTTGTTTCATCTAGAACCTTATCCAATAATCTCCTCCCACATCACCAGTCTTTTCTTTTTTATTCCCTCTTCCTACAAAACAGATTTAGGTCTCTCCTATCCTAACAAAGAAACACTGGTGGCACAGTGGTTAAGTGCTACGGTTGCTAACCAAAAGGTCAGCAGTTCGAATCTACCAGGTGCTCCTTGAAAACTCCACGGGGCAGTTCTACTGTTCTATAGGGTTGCTATGAGTCAGAATCAACTCGACAGCAACAGGTCTGGTTTGGTTTCGGCTTATGCTAACAAACTTTTCCAACAAGCTATCCTCTTAGGGTACTCATCACTGTCCTTGCTTTCAAACTTTTCAAAAGAATATATAATGACTACTTGAAATTACTTACCCTAATCCCCTCAAAAACTATCTGTGCTCTGAACATTATAAATCCACTATCCCCAAGGTCACCAATAGTTACCTAAACACCAAATCTATAGATCCTTTTCTCAGTTCTTTCTTTTCTTCCTGCAAGTTCGGCAGTATTCTAAACTACTGACTATCCCTTCTACCTTGAACTTCCAATTTATTAAGCACCTCTGATGTTTCACCAACCAAATTCTGCTACCTCTGGCATTTCTCTGGAGACACTTCTCCTTCTGGCATTTCAGAAAGATAATAATGAACTCTCTGCTTATCTTATCTTATTGTATTACTACTGACCTCAGTTATCAAATCCACACTCACATAACTTTAAGAATCACCTCCAACAAAAAAAAAATTTTTTTTGTGGCCTTGCATGTGATATTTTAAACTGATTACTTTTTTTATTGTACTTCAGATGGTGTACAGAACTAGTTTCTCATTAAACAGTTAGTACACATATTGTTTTATGACATTGGTTAACAACCCCACGACACGTCAACACTCTCCCTTCTCATCTTTGTGTTCCCTATTACCAGCTTTCCTGTACCCTCCCTGCTTTCCAGTCCTTGCCCCTGGGCTGGTGTGGCCCTTTAGTCTTGTTTTGTTTTATGGGCCTGTCCAATCTTTGGCTGAAGGGTGAACCTGAGGAGTGACTTCATTACTGAGCTGAAAGGGTGTCCGGGGGCCATACTCTCTGAGTTTCTTCAGTCTCTGTCAGGCCAGTCGGTCCGGTCTTTCTTTTTGAGTTAGAACTTTGTTCTACATTTTTCTCCAGCTCCATCCAGAACCCTCTACTGTAATCCCTCTCAGAGAAGTCACTGGTGGTAGCCGGGCACTATCTAGTCCAACCCTGTGTTAAGTACAGGGATAATTTCTATGTCCGCTAATAGTAGGCTACCTCTAACTACAAGTGCTATCATTACCTCAAAGTCAGCATATCTAAAGCTGACTTCATTCCCCTTCTCTAAATATTAATTTCCACAGAAACCTCCCCATCTCTGTCAGCAGTAAGATTATTCTCTTTATCTTCAACCCACCCAACAGTGCAATATTAAACACTGCCTTTTCTAAAATACTGCTTCTGTCTGTCTACTGCTCACACCCCTCAATGATCTGCAGTGTCTACAGGGCGAATATTTAAACTTCTTAGTCTGGTATGCAAGGCCTACCTCTGCAGGCTCCACATACTGCTGTGGTTTCCTTCCTCAAAACTCCTCTCCTCAGCTCTACCCACAATCATCTACTCAATACTGCCCCCACATGCCATGTGAATTCCTACTGTGATGCTTTTTGCCTCGTTCTCCCTGGTGCCCAATACAGTTTCATCTCCTACTCTCCATTAATGTGAAGTTCTACCCTTTCTTCAAGGTCTAGATTGTACCTCAGTTCTTCAATCAAATCCTGACCAACTGTTCAGTCACCAGTGAATTCTCTCACCTCTAAACTCCTAAATCACTCCACCCTTTGCCTTTGTATTTTATATGTGGTGTTTATCCCCTGCTTCTCTAGTAGAGATGATCTCTTCTTTGCTTTTCTATCTTCTGTGTTAAGTACAGGGATAAGGCACTACGCACAATAGGTACTAAACATTTTCTCAAATTGCTGAAGAGTGACAGATTAGATGGTATAGTATGATTCTGGAGGGCTCTGAATGCCAGGGTATATATATACATTTTTCTATAGACCAGAAATTAAAGGTTTCTCCAACATGTTAAATTGTCAAATCAGAAACATCAAGTTAGAACTGCATCTGTTTTAGACATAAAATAAAACCTCGCTGGAGGCGGGGCCAATATGGCGGACTAGGTAGACGCTACCTCAGATCCCTCTTGCAACAAAGACTCGGAAAAACAAGTGAATCAATCAAGTACATAACAATCTACGAACCCTGAACAACAAACACAGATTTAGAGATGGAAAACAAACAAATACGGGGAAGCAGCGATTGTTTTCGGAGCCTGGAGCCAGTGTCCCAGTCAGGTAACCTTGGCTCCTGTTTTAGGGCAGGGCCAAGGGGAGCTGACTGCGCAAACAAGGGGCCCAGCCCTACCCCCCTGAACTCACCCCAGGAGGGGGCCCAGCTGGTTCGCGCGGGCGGTGTGGTGACACAGCCGATGGGAGAAGTCCCCGGGAGGCAGTGACTGGTCTTGGAGCTGGGAGAGCAGAGTCCCAGCCGGGGAATCGTGCTGCCAGGATTTTGACTGGGCGCTGGCACGGCACAAGCACGGAGAGCTGCTCCACTCCCCTCAACTAACCCCGAGAGGGGGCCCAGCCGGTCCGTGCAGGCGGTGCGGCGACGCGGCTGGTGGGACGAGAAGTCCCCGGGAGGCACTGACTGATTTTGGAGCCGGGAGTAAAGCGTCCCAGCAGGGGAACCTTGACGCTAGGATTTGGACTGGCAGCGGGTGGCTTCAGAGGGCCAGATCCCCGGGGGCAATCTCCACACAGCCAGCACACATAGGCGACACGCCCAGCGGGAATCTCAGATATAATAGTCATTCCAAGCAAGACAAGCAACTCTGGCTATATTCTGAGGTGCTACTCTCCTATCTCTCTGATCCCTCCCCCACCCTCCCCAGGCGGCTTCATTAACATTGGAATTGCCTGAGCCAGAGGCAGAATGGCTCGGGCTCCGCGGCGGCTTTGCTTTTCCCCTGCTTTTTTTTTCTTTTGGTCTTTTCCTAACCCACTCTTTCGGCCTGAGAGAAGGAACAACAACAACAAAAAAAACCCAGGGGCCAAAAATCCACCCCTAATTGGACTAAAAACACTGAACCAGCTACAGCCAAGCATATATGATCCAAATCTCAGACTTTCATCCTTACACGGAACAAGGTGGCAGTTATAATCCAAAGGAAATTCTGATAGGGATCTGACTGCATTTTTTTTAGCAGATTTTCTGGAAAAACTAGCTTCCCAGTGATGGCTCGGAGACAGCAGTCCATATCAAACCACATAAAGAAGCAGACCATGACAGCTTCTACAACCCCCAAAACAAAAGAATCAAAATCTTTCCCAAATGAAGATACAATCCTGGAATTATCAGATACAGAATATAAAAAACTAATTTAAAGAATGCTTCAAGACATCAGAACCGAAATAAGACAAACTGCAGAAAAAGCCAAGAAACACACTGATAAAACTGGTGAAGAACGCAAAAGATTATTCAAGAACATAGTGGAAAAATTAATAAGTTGCAAGAATCCATAGAGAGACAGCATGTAGAAATCCAAAAGATTAACAATAAAATTACAGAATTAGACAACGCAATAGGAAGTCAGAGGAGCAGACTCGAGCAATTAGAATGCAGACTAGGACATCTGGAGGACCAGGGAATTAACACCAACATAGCTGAAAAAAAATCAGATAAAAGAATTTAAAAAAATGAAGAAACCCTAAGAATCATGTGGGACTCTATCAAGAAGGATAACTTGCATGTGATTGGAGTCCCAGAGCAGGGAGGGGGGACAGAGAAAATAGTTGAAGAACTTCCGACACAAAACTTCCCTGACATCATGAAAGACGAAAGGATATCTATCCAAGATGCTCATCGAACCTCATTTAAGATTGATCAAAAAAGAAAAACACCAAGACATATTATCACCAAACTCGCCAAAACCAAAGATAAACAGAAAATTTTAAAAGCAGCCAGGGAGAAAAGAAAGGTTTCCTTCAAGGGAGAATCAATAAGAATAAGTTCAGACTACTCAGCAGAAACCATGCAGGCAAGAAGGGAATGGGACGACATATACAGAGCACTGAAGGAGAAAAACTGCCAGCCAAGGATCATATATCCAGCAAAACTCTCTCTGAAATATGAAGGCGAAATTAAAATATTTACAGAAAAACACAAGTTTAGAGAATTTGCAAAAACCAAACCAAAGCTACAAGAAATACTAAAGGATATTGTTTGGTCAGAAAACTAATAATATCAGACACCAGCATAACACAAGGTCACAAAACAGAACATCCTGATATCAACTCAAATAGGGAAATCACAAAAACAAATTAAGATTAATTAAAAAAAAAATACTCATAACAGAGAATCACGGAAGTCAATATGTAAAAGATCACAATAATCAAAAAGAGGGACTAAATACAGGTGGCATAGAACTGCCATATGGAGAGTGATACAAGGCGATATAGAACAATACAAGTTAGGTTTTTACTTAGAAAAATAGGGGTAAATAATAAGGTAACCACAAAGAGGTATAACAACTCCATAATACAAGATAAAAGCCAAGAAAAACGTAACGACTCAACAAACATAAAGTCAAACACTACAAAAATGAGGATCTCACAATTTACTAAGAAAAACGTCTCAGCACAAAAAAGTATGTGGAAAAATGAAATTGTCAACAACACATATAAAAAGGCATCAAAATGACAACACTAAACACTTATTTATCTATGATTATGCTGAATGTAAATGGACTAAATGCACCAATAAAGAGACAGAGAGTCTCGGACTGGATAAAGAAACACGATCCGTCTATACGCTGCCCACAAGAGACACACCTTAGACTTAGAGACACAAACAAACTAAAACTCAAAGGATGGAAAAAAATATATCAAGCAAACAATAAGCAAAAAAGAAGAGGAGTAGCAATATTAATTTCTGACAAAATAGACTTTAGACTTAAATCCACCACAAAGGATAAAGAAGGACACTATATAATGACAAAAGGGACAATTGATCAGGAAGACATAACCATATTAAATATTTATGCACCCAAAGACAGGGCTGCAAGATACATAAATCAAATTTTAACAGAATTGAAAAGTGAGATAGACACCTCCACAATTATAGTAGGAGACTTCAACACACCACTTTCAGAGAAGGACAGGACATCCAGTAAGAAGCTCAATAGAGACACAGAAGACCTACTTACAACAATGAACCAACTTGACCTCATTGACTTATACAGAACTCTCCACCCAACTGCTGCAAAGTATACTTTTTTTTCTAGCGCACATGGAACATTCTCTAGAATAGACCACATATTAGGTCATAAAACAAACCTTTGCAGAGTCCAAAACATCGAAATATTACAAAGCATCTTCTCAGACCACAAGGCAATAAAACTAGAAATCAATAACAGAAAAACTAGGGAAAAGAAATCAAATACTTGGAAAATGAACAATACCCTCCTGAAAAAAGACTGGGTTATAGAAGACATCAAGGAGGGAATAAGGAAATTCATAGAATGCAACGAGAATGAAAATACTTCCTATCAAAACCTCTGGGACACAGCAAAAGCAGTGCTCGGAGGCCAATTTATATCGATAAATGCACACATACAAAAAGAAGAAAGAGCCAAAAGCAGAGAACTGTCCCGACAACTTGAACAAATACAAAGTGACCAACAAAAGAATCCATCAGGCACCAGAAGAAAACAAATAATAAAAATTAGAGCTGAACTAAATGAATTAGAGAACAGAAAAACAATTGAAAGAATTAACAAAGCCAAAAGCTGGTTCTTTGAAATAATTAACAAAATTGATAAACCATTGGCGAGACTGACTAAAGAAATACAGGAAAGGAAACAAATAACCCGAATAAGAAACGAGATGGGCCACATCACAACAGACCCAACTGAAATTAAAAGAATCATATCAGATTATTACGAAAAATTGTACTCTAACAAATTTGCAAACCTAGAAGAAATGGATGAATTCCTGGAAAAACACTGCCTACCTAAACTAACACATTCAGAAGTAGAACAACTAAATAGACCCATAACAAAAAAAGAGATTGAGATGGTAATCAAAAAACTCCCAACAAAAAAAAGCCCTGGCCTGGATGGCTTCACTGCAGAGTTCTACCAAACTTTCAGAGAAGAGTTAACACCACTACTACTAAAGGTACTTCAAAGCATAGAAAATGACGGAATACTACCCAACTCATTCTATGAAGCCACCATCGCCCTGATACCAAAACCAGGTAAAGACATTACAAAAAAAGGAAATTACAGACCTAGATCCCTCATGAATGTAGATGCAAAAATCGTCAACAAAATACTAGCCAATAGAATTCAACAACATATCAAAAAAATAATTCACCACGATCAAGTGGGATTCATACCAGGTATGCAAGGCTGGTTTAATATTAGAAAAACCATTAATGTAATCCATCACATAAATAAAACAAAAGACAAAAACCACATGATCTTATCAATTGATGCAGAAAAGGCATTTGACAAAGTCCAACACCCATTTATGATAAAAACTCTCACCAAAATAGGAATTGAAGGAAAAGTCCTCAACATAATAAAGGGCATCTATGCAAAGACAACAGCCAATATCACTCTAAATGGAGAGAACCTGAAAGCATTTCCCTTGAGAACGGGAACCAGACAAGGATGCCCTTTATCACCGCTCTTATTCAACATCTTGCTAGAAGTCCTAGCCAGGGCAATTAGGCTAGACAAAGAAATAAAGGGTATCCGGATTGGCAAGGAGGAAGTAAAGTTATCACTATTTGCAGATGACATGATCTTATACACAGAAAACCCTAAGGAATCCTCCAGAAAACTACTGAAACTAATAGAAGAGTTTGGCAGAGTCTCAGGTTATAAAATAAACGCACAAAAATCACTTGGATTCCTCTACATCAACAAAAAGAACACCGAAGAGGAAATACCCAAATCAATACCATTCACAGTAGCCCCCAAGAAGATAAAATACTTAGGAATAAATCTTACCAAGGATGTAAAAGACCTATACAAAGAAAACTACAAAGCTCTACTACAAGAAATTCAAAAGGACATACTTAAGTGGAAAAACATACCTTGCTCATGGATAGGAAGACTTAACATAGTAAAAATGTCTATTCTACCAAAAGCCACCTATACATATAACGCACTTCCGATCCAAATTCCAATGTCATATTTTAAGGGGATAGAGAAACAAATCACCAATTTCATATGGAAGGGAAAGAACCCCCGGATAAGCAAAGCATTACTGAAAAAGAAGAAGAAAGTGGGAGGCCTCACTCTACCTGATTTCAGAACCTATTATACAGCCACAGTAGTCAAAACAGCCTGGTACTGGTACAACAACAGGCACATAGACCAATGGAACAGAATTGAGAACCCAGATATAAATCCATCCACGTATGACCAGCTGATATTTGACAAAGGACCAGTGCCAGTTAATTGGGGAAAAGATAGTCTTTTTAACAAATGGTGCTGGCATAACTGGATATCCATTTGCAAAAGAATGAAACAGGACCCATATCTCACACCATGCACAAAAACTAACTCCAAGTGGATCAAAGACCTAAACATAAAGACTAAAACGATAAAGATCATGGAAGAAAAAATAGGGACAACCCTAGGAGCCCTAATACAAGGCATAAACAGAATACAAAACATTACCAAAAATGATGAAGAGAAACCAGATAACCGGGAGCTCCTAAAAATCAAACACCTATGGTCATCGAAAGACTTCACCAAAAGAGTAAAAAGACCACCTACAGACTGGGAAAGAATTTTCAGCTATGACATCTCCAACCAGCGCCTGATCTCTAAAATCTACATGATTCTGTCAAAACTCAACCACAAAAAGGCAAACAACCCAATCAAGAAGTGGGCAAAGGATATGAACACACATTTCACTAAAGAAGATATTCAGGCAGCCAACAGATACATGAGAACATGCTCTCGATCATTAGCCATTAGAGAAATGCAAATTAAAACTACGATGAGATTCCATCTCACACCAACAAGGCTGGCATTAATCCAAAAAACACAAAATAATAAATGTTGGAGAGGCTGCGGAGAGACTGGAACTCTTATACACTGCTGGTGGGAATGTAAAATGGTACAACCACTTTGGAAATCTATCTGGCATTATCTTAAACAGTTAGAAATAGAACTACCATACAACCCAGAAATCCCACTTCTCGGAATATACCCTAGAGAAACAAGAGCCTTCACACAAACAGATATATGCACACCCATGTTTATTGCAGCTCTGTTTACAATAGCAAAAAGCTGGAACCAACCAAGATGTCCATCAACGGATGAATGGGTAAATAAATTGTGGTATATTCACACAATGGAATACTACGCATCGATAAAGAACAGTGACGAATCTGTGAAACATTTCATAACATGGAGGAACCTGGAAGGCATTATGCTGAGCGAAATTAGTCAGAGGCAAAAGGACAAATATTGTATAAGACCACTATTATAAGATCTTGAGAAATAGTAAAAACTGAGAGGAACACATACTTTTGTGGTTACGAAGGAGGGAGGGAGGGAGGGAGGGAGGGAGAGGGTTTTTTATTGATTAATTAGTAGATAAGAACTGCTTTAGGTGAAGGGAAGGAGAACACTCAATACATGGAAGGTCAGCTCAATTGGACTGGACCAATAGCAAAGAAGTTTCTGGGATAAAATGAATGCTTCAAAGGTCAGTGGAGCAAGGGCGGGGGTTTGGAGACCATGGTTTGAGGGGACTTCTAAGTCAATTGGCAAAATAATTCTATTATGAAAACATTCTGCATCCCACTTTGAAATGTGGCGTCTGGGGTCTTAAATGCTAACAAGCTGCCATCTAAGATGCATCAATTGGTCTCAACCCACCTGGAGCAAAGGAGAATGAAGAACACCAAGGTCACACGACAACTAAGAGCCCAAGAGACAGAAAGGGCCACATGAACCAGAGACCTACATCATCCTGAGACCAGAAGAACTAGTTGGTGCCCGGCCACAATCGATGACTGCCCTGACAGGGAGCACAACAGAGAACCCCTGAGGGAGCAGGACATCAGTGGGATGCAGACCCCATATTCTCATAAAAAGACCATACTTAATGGTCTGACTGAGACTAGAGGAATCCCGGCGGCCATGCTCCCCAGACCTTCTGTTGGCACAGGACAGGAACCATCCCCAAAGACAACTCATCAGACATGAAAGGGACTGGACAGTGGGTGGGAGAGAGATGCTGATGAAGAGTGAGCTAATTATATCAGGTGGACACTTGAGATTGTGTTGGCATCTCCTGTCTGGAGGGGGGATGGGAGGATAGAGAGAGTGGGAAACTGGCAAAATTGTCATGAAGGGAGAGACTGGAAGGGCTGACTCATTAAGGGGAGAGCAAGTGGGAGTAGGGAGTAAGATGTATGTAAACTTATATGTGACAGACTGACTTGATTTGTAAACGTTTACTTGAAGCTCCATAAAAGTTAATAAAAAAAAAAAAAAAACACAAGACAAAATAAAAAAAATAAATAAAAGCTCGCTAATCTGAACTAGCAGATAGTCAATCTGAATTAGCAAACCATCCCAAATACAATGTTTTTAAATGTCATATTATAAATATTTATAAGTTTCCTTACAGTCCTCATCAAGCTATTACTTTACGTAACACTTTTTAAAAATGAGGCATAATATCAATAGAGCAAAGAGCATAAAGTACGCTAATTTTAAGGGTATTACTTGAAAATTTTTTACATACGCATATACCCATATAACTACCATGCAGGTAAAGACGTGGAAGATTTCCCACACCGTCATAGGGTTAAGCAATACTGTTTAAAGAAGTTTATGCTCAGAGTCTATTCTAAGTACAAAAAAAAAAAAAAAATTCATAAGTAAAAGTTGTTTCCCTGTATTTAGTTAAATTATCATTCATTTGAAAAGATGATTACCTACCATGTGCCAAGTTCTAAGGCAGTTAATGGAAATAAAAGAAGTACAAAAATGGAAAAAACAAAAAAGGAGCATCCTTACCTTCATGAAACTTACACTCTAGTGGAAAGAGAGACATATAAATCACTCATATAATGCAGCCCACTATGTGCACTATGGAAACCCTGGTGGCGTAGTGGGTAAGTGCTACGGCTGCCAACCAAGAGGTCGGCAGTTCAAATCCGCCAGGAGCTCCTTGGAAACTCTACCAGGCAGTTCTACTCTGTCCCATAGGGTCGTTATGAGTCGAAATCGACTCAGTGGCAGTGGGCTTGGTTTTTGGGGTTGTGTGTGCTATTAGAGGTACGTAGAGGGAGTGCTGACAGTAGAGGAAGTGGCACCTAAGTTGACTAAGTAAGCTAAGAGACTTAACAAAGGAGGTAACACCTCAACTGAGTCTTGGAAAACAAACAGAAATTCACCAGGCAGAGGAGGCAGTAAGAACATTCCCAGCAGGGAGAATGAAATAAACAAAGGCCCATTCACAGAAATTCATAAAAGTTCACAGGCTATTTATTAGGCAATCTGTTATGCCTTAAAGCATCTTGTAGACGGAGACGAAAGGCAAGAAAGGAGCCCGGGAAGGTAGGCTGGGGCCAAACTGAGAAGTCTGGGCTTTATCCTGGAATAGTGCAAGCCATCAAAGCTCTCCCAAGGCAGGAAGGAATGATGTGATTAGACAAATATTTATTAAATGTTGGAGATGAGGACTGAGGACACGAAAACAAACAGGACAAAATACTGAGGGGCTTTCTGGAGGTGATCCCAAACCATCTGAGTCTAAGCGATGAATTAAAGTTAAGGCAAAAAGGAGCAGAAGTACATCTCACACGTGCAAAGGCATGCAAGGGTTAAGAAGAGGAGTGCAGGAACCTACAAGTCATTTGGTAGGCTACATGCAAGGTAGTTTAGGGTACAGGTAGCAGGAGAAAAAGACAGAAAGGTAGGCAAGGCCTATTTTCATACATGGTATCAGAGAAATATGACTTAGGATTTTAAGCACGAGAGAGATAATCAAACTTGCATTTCAGAAAGATCATTCTAGCAACCACACAGAGAAAGTGGATAGGAATTAAGAAGACCAGTTACAAGAGCAAAAAAAAGGATTTGATGAAGACAAGGAGACCTCAACTCCTGTCTGTTTTCTTGACCATGATGAACATAAAAAAACACTGGAAGGACAATAATACATAGTATGTATAAGGCCACCATCTATAAGGTGAGCATCTATATAAAATACATTAATGTGCTAA
The DNA here is from genome assembly GCF_024166365.1 of Elephas maximus indicus. Taxonomy (NCBI): domain Eukaryota; kingdom Metazoa; phylum Chordata; class Mammalia; order Proboscidea; family Elephantidae; genus Elephas; species Elephas maximus. The sequence continues at coordinate 18,154,086 of NC_064830.1, forward strand.
ATATAAGATACACTAGGGGAGTTTCATAAGGTCATATGAAAATGCTTATAAACTTAGATACACTGAGTGGAGATAATATGGATTGTAATCTGTGTTATCAGACCTACCTTATCAGAGCAGTTGACTTTAGCACCATTTTGCAGTAAAAGATGCACTATATCTGCATGGCCTCTCCCTGCTGCCCAGATGATTGGGTAAACACTGTACTGCTGGGATAGATAGGTAAGTAGGTAGGTAGGCGGGTAGGGAGAAAGGGAGGAAGGGAGAGAGAGAAGGAAAGAGGCAAGAGAAGAAAGGAAGAAAAAGACAGAAAGAAAATCTTTTAGGCTGGTATCCGCAGACGCATTTGCTAAGTAAATGTCAAAGGGAGCAATACAAAGCAAGAATTAAAAAAAAAAAATCAAGTTACAGACCACTTTCCACTTCAATTTCATTGCCATTGACATAAACGGTTTGCCAGCCACTTTTTATGCCTCTGGACCTCAGTGGCAAGGTGTTATTCCAGTTATAATACATTTAGTGTCAAGGTGGGTCCCTTTTGAAATGCATGAAGCTCAGCAGACCAGAGTTGGAGCCTCACTGTTTTACAGGTTGGGCATTCTAGGTAACGCTTCCTGGATGTGTTAGTTTTGTAAACTTTTGCCTTGTTTCCCTTTATTTCTGTGAGATAAGGCTTGCAAGCATAATTATGGCTTGCCTGTGTGATAGTGAGGGAGCCCTGATGGGTTTGTTTTGGAAAGGTACCCACAGTAAATCTCTCTCTAGGTCCCACTGGCATACTGTCATGCCACAGATCAGTAGTGCCACAGCGCCACTAGTCTCACTGGCAGATTGTATTGCCAGATTGCATTTCTCAAAATACATACTACCAACCAAAAATTTTTAAACACACTCAGTAATTACGCATCCCAATACTGAAAGCACATGACATTAAAAAAATTTTTTAAAGAAAAATTTGGCAACGAAAGGGCTGAAAACAACTAATACTCATCACATATCACTGACAACTAAGGATGCACTCAACTTTAAATAAATGTACATTACGAACACATTTCTTTTTATAGATTCAACACATTTAATGGGATTAGCCAATAGGCAAGACTAATACAAGGAGTGTGAAATCTTTCTTATACAGTCCTTCCATTAACTTTAATAAAACACTCCCTCAATATTCATTCTGAGATAGAGTCTTAGGCAAAGTACTGCATGTACACTTTCAGAATGTACAGAAAAATGGCATGTTACTTGGTAAATGCCTAGACAAATGTCTCTTTTCTTTAAAGTTCAGATTAAGAATGCATTGCCACGTAAAACAGGCAAGATAACTAAGGATTTCAAATTTTCCTTTTGAAATATTATATAATTATAGTTAACATTATAAGCTCTAAGAGCTGCCTTTATATTGACAAATTTGAGAAATAAACTTAGTTTGAGAAAAATTTCTCATCATTGGGTTCTGAAATCACATTCTACATTATTATCTTTAATAAAATGCAAATAACATCTATCTACTACAAAGTCTAAAATATAATCACGGTTAAGTGTTCCCTAAGACAACGTAGTGCTTACATTACAAATGAGTTTTTTGTTAACGCTTACCAGACCAGTGACACTTGGATTGGCACCATGAGAAAGAAGCAACTGTACTACGTCGGTGCGGCCCTTATAGCATGCCCACATGAGAGCTGTCCACCCTCCCTAAAGAAAAAAAGAGGGGAGGAAAATAAAACTTTGGATCTTCTCCAAGCATAAAAATGCCACTAATGAATTTCTTGCTGTGAATATTCTTCATAAAACTACAGTTTTATGAAGGCAATACTATATACTTTTAAATTTCCAAAATCTGCAGAGAAAAATACAATAGTATACGAAATAAGCCAAATCTCTTAATTCCACGAAGGATTACTCTAAAGTTTAAACTATATATGAAAGTCAAAATAGGGAATATTCATAATGAACTCTTCCAAATTCCTAAAACCTATTTTGGTTATATAAAACTTTTTCTTCAGACTAGATTTCTCTTCCTTGTATGAGTGTAGACATGATCCAAAGAGAGATTCAAGTGATCATATTTAGCTCCTGCATTAAACACATCCTTTTAAATCCTAGCTCATTATAGTACCTCTTGCAAAATTGGGGAGGATGCTAAGACAATGATCTCTCGATTCTCACTTTCATGAGTGGAAAAGTATGAATCAACCGCGTGATACTTTCTATTTTCTAAACTACAGAAGCAATCTTCTCTTCAACTACGACACAATTCAATACAAATGACTAATGCCATCAAATCACACTGAGGGATAAATGTTTTGGGCTTTTTTCCTAATTAATACTTGGACAAATTCACATCTGGTCTTGAGAATATAAATCCCTTTATCCTTCTCTTCCTGTTTCGTCATCTCTAAAAAAGGAATAAAAATATATATATATATTTGACCTACTCTGGAAAAGGCAAATGACACAGAGAGGAAACAGATCGGGGTCACCATGGGTTGGAGAGTGGGTAGAGGGCTTCATTACAAAGGAGAACATGAGGGAGCTACTGAAGTGATGGGATTGTCCGCGTGGAGCTGCCATGGTGGATACAAAACTATGCATTTGTCAAAACCCATAAACTATACATTGCACAAAGTGAATTTAACTGTATGTAAATGTTTTAAAATCAACCAGGCTATGGAGAAGAAAAACAGAATACAGACTGGGGCAAATGAATCTAACTGTATTACAACTGAATTGCAAAACCACACAATTACTTAGAAGTTGACCTAAGTAACTGTGGAAAGCAGTAGTTTTCCTGGATACTGTAATGCTAAAGCAAAAAGAACTGTACACACTTTTAAAAAATAGGTAGAATACAGTTCCCTATGTCTTCCTATAAAAATGAGTATACCACTTTGCTAAGTTTTGAGAATAAATATAACATTTCATGGAGGTAAAACTACTATGTAAATTATAATACACTACTAAAATACAAGATGGTAGAATACTGCAGTTTTTGTTTTTGTTTTTTAAGTCAGACAACTTGTACCTTACAAAGCAGGCCATCAGTTAGTAATATATGTATGTTTCATACATCAAGGCAGATAATTTCTTCCCTCTCTTCTACTGTTAAAGTTAACTTTTTAAAAAAGGTTAGACATTTTACAGAATAAATTCACCAGAAACAATCCCTTTTTTCACTTCCACGCTTTAACCAGATGGCAAGTTCAAAAGCCAGCCAAGTGATAATTAAGAATTGTATCTTGTTAAGCCTGTGATGTGTATAAACAGCATGTCTGAGCAGAATTACATTTTAAAAATGAATTTATAATTATCACCCTGAAAATTATAACTTTAAACAGTTAAATAGTTTTTAGAAGTATACCAAGTCCCTTGTAAAGTCCTATCTAAAGGAAACAATTTTTTTTCCCGAAGTTCTGAAACACTGATACAAATTTAAAAGAGCAAGGAGTTGTTTTTAACAATATTTTAGAGTTGTGTATGCGGAAATAAACTTAAAATGATGACCAAAAATATTCTAAAAGAGATACATTATATCACCTGGGTTTTAAAGCATTCTTGAGAGTCACTTCAACGCCTAGTTCCAAATCCTAAAGATAGTCACACATCAAAATACACAATTTTGCACACATCTCTTACTGTTAATAAGATCTCAGCTAACCAATAAGCTATCATAAGGTGTGCACGTACCATATCTCGGTGCTCCAAATTAACCCCACATTTGAGCAGTTCTTCCACAATATGGACATGCCCTTCTTTTGAAGCCGATATAAGTGCTGTCCAGTTATCCTTGAACACACATACAAGAATGTTACCATGTCAAAGCCAAAAATGACATTTCAAGGTGAGGAAAAATAAATTTGAATCTACATACCAAATGATCGTACCAAGTCGACATGATCTGACCCACACTAAACTACTCTAAAATAACCTCACACAGAAATTCTCTTCAGAATTTATCTGTGGACTTGTATTACTACTAATAGTGCAGAACAGTTTCACAACTGTTTGTTCAGTCTTTTCACTGGACGTCTAATCACAGACTGTAATTTTTAAAAAGGAGGAAAGATGACTATCAAAACCTTAAAGCTAATCCTTGTGGCTACTGGCCACTACTGTAAGTTGAAATTAAAGAGCCTGTAATCAGATTAAAGAGCATATTCACAGCTTCTTGAACTAGAGTGATCCCTGTACCACGAGTTTAGAAACTATGTGATAAAGAACAGAAGTATTCTCTTTTATTTTTTAAATAAAGAATACAGGCATCCTACCCTAGCTTTTATTCATGTATAACTTAATTCAAATGATCATTCAATTAAATACAAAATATTCGACTGTGTGGCCTTCTAAAAAAATTCCAGGAAAATGAGAAGCAACATAAGCCCCTTAGAACAGTGATTTATCACTCAGAAGTGGTATCAGAAGGGAACACATCTTTCCGGACATTATCATATATAACGATATTTATACTAAGTTACCATTATGAGAAGTTATTTAACAACAGGACATAGAGATAGAGAGATTTTCTAGACAGGCACTTAATTTTATGTATATGTGCTCCCTATTCAGCCAATGCCATCTATATATATAAAAAACATGAAGAGTTGAAACCCTGCTGTAAAAGTAGAAATTTCTCTCTTGCATTAACCCTTTAAAAGGTGATTTAGCACATTAGGCAAAGCTGAGACAGATCTGAAAGCATACTTTGTAATCTATTACTTCTGAATTACTTCTTATAAATAAAGAAGTAGCAAAGCTGATGAAAAGAAAAAGACAAAGAAGTAAATTATTTTAATATATACCAAATCTTCCAGATTGCAATTAGCTCCATTCTTAATTAATTCTTTCACTATTTCCAGGTTGCCTTGTTCAGCAGCTATCATCAACGGAGTCTGGCCACACTAGAGAATATAAGAGGCACAGGTAACTTGTCAAGATGCTGTACTTTTACCAAAACACCACAGGTAAATATATGACACGTACAATTTCATGAAGGAATGCTAAGCACTAGTTCTGTTTACTAATTTAGAAACAGTTTTGAAACCTTAAGTTTTCATACTAATAATTTAAAAGCCAAAGAGAAAATGAAACATAATTTTTCTTACCACAGCTCTGCAGCATCAGTAATCTGTTAGTGGCAGGGCAATTTTCACTCAAAATAAGTAACCATATACAATACCAGGATCTGGGACGTAATCACGGCAATGCATTTAAAAATCTCAGGATACCTATGGTAATCAAACTTTCTAACAACACAGGTAGACTACAATATAGAATGTGGTTTTTAATTGTTCCTATAAGATTTTTATCTAAGACAGAACTGGAGACAAAAAACAAGAACAACACAGGTGTTACACACAATACACATAGTCTTCAAGCCTTCCCTTACAACGGTCATTGATTAAACCTAAAGCCCTGTTAGTCAAATCCGGGTTTCTCAGCCTGTGTGCCAAGAATGAGTGACAGGAGTTCAGAGACAGTGACCCCTCAGCCCTGGACACAGTGGGGCAAGTCCCCTCCAGGGGCAAGGCTTGTCCATTTACCCCAGAGGGCAGTACAAACATTCTCATTCTCTGTGTCTGCCATGACATGAATCAGGTTAGGAAGCACAGGGTTAAACTGTGATGATATTTAAGGTACTAAAACATACTCAGGTATATAAGAAAAACTTTACACCAAAATTAAGTTTAATTAGGCAAATACTTATTTAAGCATCTACCTGTTGCCTGTATATCAGTGTGGGGGAAAATATGCACTTTTTTTTTAATGCCAATCTGATCACATCATTCCTCTGTTTTAAACTCTTCAAAGGTTTCCCAGGGTTCTTTTGGATAAGAACCAAAATCTTTACCATGGCTGACAAAAGCCCTGAGTGGTGAGTGGCGGAGAGGCCACAGCACCTACCTCTCAGCCTTGCCCGGTGCCGTTTCCTCTCCACTAATGCAGCCTCATGCTCTTTCCCACCTCAGGTCCTCAGACAAATGTGTCCCTCGCACCATCCAAATAATTACCACCCACCCGTCTGCTTTTGAATCAAAGAGCCTCTCCCTCACTGATCCCCTGTAAGTTTCCCTTACTACACTAATCTTTGTTTATAATTACATTTTCATTTGTGTAATTAACTGATTATTGTCTATTTCCCCTAAAGGCCTAAAACTCCATGAGGGTGGAAGCATATCTTTGTTGATTTGTTTCATACCGTTACCTCCAGTATGAGCGACAATGGTTGCCACACAGGCACTCAAATATTTGTTGAGTAAATGAGCAGGCAGTCTCAAATATAATACACAAACAAGCAAATTATTGTAATAACTGGCAAAATATGATGATGCTGTTATAAGAATAGCACAAGTGTTAAACACAAATCTGGTTTAAATGAAGTACCAAGAATAATCACACTAAATACAGACATTTGTATATAACGATGTATCCTAAATATTATAGTCACCTGTCATTCAATCAGGGTCCTTAGAGAATGAGGTTATTACGCAGAGTATTACATGCAAACCGGCGAAAAAGCTTCTCCTTTAAGCATCAAATCTGATTATAACTTTCACGACTATCATCACTCTAAAAAGCAATGCATACACTGCTACCTTCTTAAACCAATTACCTTAGACATTGTATTCATGATTCTGAGTCGTAACTATGACCATCAGTTATCACACCATGCACGCCTGTCAGCTCTAACTTCTGTTGGCATACCTTCTACAACATCCTTGTCCCTTCTCACTGACTGTGATAAAAAGTAAGATATCAAGGCCATTGGTCTAATAAAAAAATTAAAGCCAATAAATTCTGAATCTGCAGCCCCGAGGATACATGACTTTTACTTCATAGCTTTCAAAACAGTAATTCCAAAGACTCAGAGAACTTTTCTGTTAACTTTCTGCAGTTCCAGTTGCATTTCAGGTAGTTCACAGTCAGAAGCCTGACCACCAGATAGATGTTTCTAGAATATTTGACAAATAATGTAAATGTGGTACTATTACCTACAACACAAATAAGACAACATAAACTTGATTAACTAGAAACAAGCCAAACAAAACACTTGAATAGCCATAATTTTGTCTTGCATAAATTGGTAGCTGCCTATCCAATAACCAGAGGGACATGATTTTGTTGAGGGTGGCATTGTACCTAGCTTAAAAAAAAAAATTCCTTATTTTTCAGACTCACTTGCAGCTAGATATCATCATGTGACACTGCTCTGGCTTAGGCTGAAGTCACTGGCTAGGTCTCCCAGGAAAGCTCTTTAAGGGGACCAACTCAGCTGGCCTGTGCCTTTTTTCTTCTTTTGGCCTCATATGTAGATACAACGCTGGAGTTGTATCCAGATGGTTGATGTGAAGTAAAAGGCACATAGTGAGGAGTGGCCAGGAGGAAGGTGCCTGGGTCCTTCATGATATTATGGAAAAAAAAAAAAAAATTTTTTTTTTTTTTATATTATGAAGCCACTGTTAAATATTGAACTAAAATGAATGGCTGTCCGTGCCAGGTGTAAACCTTTCTGAGAACAATAAATCAAGATGGCCACTTGTACCAGGTACAAATCTTGAGAGGACAGGGTGTTTTTCAAAACATTCTAATGCAGGAACGTTGCCAGAAAACAGCTGGACAATGAAGGGTGTTTCTGACTCACCATATTAAAAAAACAGACAAGTATATTACAAAACAATGACAGAAAGACCACTGCTTTAAGACCCTTCTTTCAATTAACAACATACCTAAGAGTCAGTCACTGTAACCTCCCTACTGGAAACCCCTAACTGCTGTTAAAAACCCTGCATGTGCACTGCCTGAACGAGTCCCTTCCCATCTTGGGGTTTAATGCTCCATGTTCTCCAATAGCTTATTACTCAATAAACCCTGTTAAGTCTAACTCACTGGTTAAATTTTTCTTTCCACACTACCACATCCATCTTGGAATGGCTCCTTCAGCTTGTCATGTGAGAAAACTAAAATCCTCAATTTGTCTAAGCCACTACTTCAGGAGCTGTTACTTGTAGTCGAATGCAATTCTTAAGTGATAGACCTTTTAAAGCCACACTACCAAATAAGACAAATGATTTTCGAGAAAAGTCACCATGAAGTTTTATTAGATCTTCAAAGATAAAAGAGTAGTCACCTTTATAAACTGAGTCTTTTAACAAAATAGATCCTATCCATTCTAATAGTTCTTGCTTAATCAATTTAGTGACTACACTGACAACCTAAAAACATTAAACAGTTATAGAAGCAAAAAAGGGGGAGGGGGAAATCCAAATGGCTTTAATATTTCTATAAAAGTGCAATTTTATCCAAAGTTATAGAATCAAGAGGCTAAAAAAAGGTATTGACAAAGCTATTTTATCCTTGACCTTCACGTTCAGCCATAATAGAACAATCCTAGATAGTTCCAAATTACTGTAAAATTGCAACTTAAAATTGGTACAGTGTTAAACTAGATATAATAATTAATATTCATTTAGTACGTTATGCATGATGCCAAGCTAAGCCCTTATCAAATATGCTTCACTCTTCATAGCAATAAAACTAATATAATTTTATGCTTATTGATGTGATATATTTCTCCCTTCAATGAAGCTACTTTCTCAATATTCCCTAAGGTCTACGAAGCAAAACTTAAATCTTTTTAAGTTTACTTTAAAAAAAAAAATCACTTAATTATACCAAATATGCTAACAAATACTAAAAAGTAACTACTTCTATAATTCTTTTATAACAATGAACAAACCTCCAATTATAAATTTTATTCCTTATCTAGTTATAACATTTCCTGACTATTTGTAATGATAAAAATAAATAAATAGAAGGGTATAATTAAGTTAATTAACCAAAATACATTTTGTTCAATTATAGAGCCATTGCAAATACAGGCATTGTAATTAAATGAACTTTATTCTGAAGACTCAAAGTAAGGCAGTAGAGTATAAACAGATTATAGTCTGCTTGAAGTCAAAAAGAACAGGGTTTAAATTTGGACTCCACCAGATAATATCTTAGATAGGAAACTGAGGAATTACCTGTAATTCAGTATTATTTTTTATAGAGCTGTTCTGCAAATTAAATGAGCTGAGATACACAAAATACCACAGTGCATAATTAATACTCAAAAAAAAACATTAGCTATAGGAAGGCATATGCAAGTAAACCCACATTCATGTACAGGTGTTACCTGTAGGCATATGTATATTCATGTTAGTGTGCACTACATATGCATATATGTAATAAAGCACACGGGGGCACAGTTACGGAGATGTCCTAGACATATCCAAACAACTCACAGGATTGGTTTACTCGGTTAAAAGGCTTAGGACCACAGTCTCGTGGGACTACTTAGTCAACTGGCATAACATAGTTCATAAATATAATGTTCTACATACTAGTTTGGTGAGTAGGATCTGGGGTCTTAAAAGCTTGGGAGTGCTCATCTAAGATACAACTATTGGTCTCTACTTGTCTGGAGCAAAAGACAACGAAGGAAATCAAAGGCTCAAAGAAGAAACTAGTCCATAGGACTAACAACCCACACGAACCATGGCCTCTTCTAACCTGAGATTAGAACTTGATGGTGTCCAGCTACCACTACTGGCCATTCTGACCAGGGACAGAATAGAAGGTCCCAGATAGAATGGGAGAAAAATGTAGAACAAAATTCTAATTCCTAAAAAAACCCAGACCTACTATACCAGTAAGAAACTAGAGGAACCCCCAAGACTATCACCCTAAGATACCCTTTCAACTTGGCTAAAGCTATTTCTGGAGGTCACCTTTCAGCCAAATAACAGATTGGCTTATAACACCTCTGAGTAATGTGTTCTCTTAAACAATCAACTATATGAGACCAAATGGTCAACATTTACCCAAAAGCTAAAGATGAGAAGATAAGGAGGGAAAGGGAAGCTAGATCAAAGGAAACAGAATAAACAGAATGGACATAATGAGAATGCTGACACATTATGAAAATTCTAACCAACGTCTGGAACAATGTATATAAAAATTGTTAAATGGGAACCTAATGTGCTGTGTAACCTTTCATCTAGAACACGATAATTTTTTTTTTAAAAAATGACCTATGAGTCTGAATTGACTTGACGGCACACAACAACAACATTATTCGGTAATAAAACTTTTGTATCAAGACTTCTTTAATGAGAGAGTTTAACGTTCAACGAAATTAGGTCTGCCACGTCCAAAAATATATATATATTTTTTAAAGTAATAATTGTTGATTCGGCAGCTTTAAAAACATTCCTAAATAAAATTCTTTACAAGTCTACATACACACAGAGACGTACACACACACATACACACATTTTGAATGGCTAGATAACATAAGTCACTCCTCATTCATCTCATCCACAGATAAAACAAAAAGCAAAAACATTCCGTTGTATTGAAAATACAGTTGTAAGAAACAGGGTTATCTTCCTTACGTTTTAAAAAACACACACATACTTTGCACTTAAAACAATTCATACAAAAAGTTTATTTGTTTCTAAATTGTCACAGCCAATAATTTTCAGTTTGTTCATTATTTACTCATACTGTTAAACAGAAGTAACTAATTTAACAAAAACAGCAACTATACACTTCTCTGGCTTATTAAACAGAACCCATGGACCTATTTAACTGTCTCTGAAAGATACATGGCACTTAAAATCTTAAGGTGTATGAAATGAACAACCAAGGAGACAGCTGGGGCACCATGAAAGAAAACATTTCAAAAAAAAAAAATCCTAATTTTATCTGGTTAATCTATTTATAGGAAGATTGGGTCTAGATACTCTCTTATGCTTCCTAGAAGCACTTTGAATATTAGTAATCAGACTTCTTGAATACTGATTATTCCATGAGTACAATAAAGTCACAAATTCAATATCCAAGCATTTATATAAGTTAAAAATGCATTTAAAAAACATGAAATTTGAAATATTTTTAATTATAAGAAATTATTAAATCGTGAAGTATGTAAGTAATGCCCAATGCAACTGAGCATAAGAACTATGTATCTCTTACCTTTATCAGTAGCACAGTGCCTTGCACAGAATAGGCAGTCAGTAATTATTTGTGAAAAAGGTTCATGTTTAGAAATTTGATCTTACCTCATTTCTCTCATCTACATCTTTGCATTTTTCAAGAAGAGCTTTCAGAGCAGGAATGTTCTCTTCTTCTACATAATTTATTACACTCTGGGATATCAGAACTGACATTTTCACAGAAAGCTTTGTTTCAGTATCTGTTAAAAGTAAATGAGATAAATACATGCAATTCGTGATTAGGAAAAAAGCTACTACTAAGTTTCTAGTTACAAATCACTAATTTGTGATTAGAAAAAAAAAAACAAGTACTACTACATATATTACCATTTTTAAACTTGTATAAGTACAGGTTTCCCCCACTATCCAAAAGTAGAGTGTTTCCTATGAAACCTTTCGTAAGCCAAAATGGCATAAAGCGAAGACACAATTACCATTCATTTATATGGGAAAAACTTCTGAGCACTCCCAGACCCCAAAAGTAACCTACCAAATCGTAGCAAGTAACACATAATACCCTTACGAGCTCTCTTAGCCTTTTCTGATACCTTAGGACACATCTTACCAACAGACGCACAAAATAAATCGAGATAAAGCACAAATGCTCACGCAGTTCAAAGCTATGGCAGCCTGATGCTGAGATGCTGACTGTAGTTCCCAGGGAAGGAGTTTGGCAACACCACTTTGCTGCTCAGGGTGTGCGCTGCCTCTTTAACGGCTCACTGCAAAACAAACCCTGAACACTATCTCCGCTTTTTGCCTTTTTTCAAAAAACCAAAAATCCTATTAGGATTTCTTTTGGTTAGTGAAAACAGTACTAATGTAGGTCTTTCGTAAAAGCGAAGTGGAGTAAAGTGAACTTCGAAAATCGGAGGATACCTGTACACCTCCCTGGGAGCAGTAAAAACATGACCCATGGCTCGGCTATTAAAGTGCCCACCCACCCCTCTCTTCTCAAGACCCATGGTTATCTTAATCTTAACTCATCCGAAATCCGAACCCCAGTCCATACCCCAAGGCTTCCTCACTTCCCCTTCCACCAAATAAAAGGCAGTCCTCCACTGCTTCTCCTGTTGTCTTCTCCATCTCAGGAAATGGCAGCTCCAGCTCCATCCTTTTGAGGCCCAAAATCTTGGAATTATGCATGATTTGTCTCTTTCTCTCATACCCTACAATCAATGTATCAGCAAATACTTTTGGCTGTACATATAAAATACATTTCATAGCTGGCTACTACTCGCCATCTCCATCACTACCACCCTGTTCCGAACATCATCACCTCTAATCTGGATTACCCGTGATAGCTTCCTAACCAGCCTCCTGGCTTCCATCTTTGCCTTCCATACAGTTTATCCTCCACAACACAGCCACAGCCACAGGGATCTTTTGAAAACTTAAATTGGATCAGAATTTCTTAAACTTTAACATACATCAAAATCACCTGGAGGCTTGTAAAACACCGATTTCTGGGCCCCACCCTCAGAGATTCTGATTCTGTAGCTCTAAACTGTGGCCCCTGAATTTACACCTTTAACAAGTTCCCAGGTGATGCTGATGCTGCTGGCAGAATACCCACAGTTGGAATAGTACCGAGTCAGAGGACATCCTTCCGTTGCTCAAAACCCTCTCCTGGCTCCTCAAAGCATTCAAAGTAAAATCAAGTATTTCTAACTTGGCCTAACCAAAAACCAACTTGTTGCCATTGAGTTGATTCTGACTCACAGAGACCCTATAGGACAGAGTAGAACTGCCCCCATAGGGTTTCCAAGGAGTGGCTGGTGGATCTCAACTGCCAACTCTCGGTTAGCAGCCAAGTCTTAACCACTGCACCACCAGGGCCTAGACGACCATAACTGAATGGTCTCCTGTTATATCTCTGACCTTCATCTCCTACCACTCTCCCGTCACCCACTTAACTGCCTGCTGTTGCCTGAACGTGCCAATTGCTGTCTGACCTTGGGGCCTCTGCTCTAGCATTTCCATCTGCCTAGATTTCTCTCCCACCAGATATGCACGTGGATCACTTTCTCCCTTCCTTCAGGCCACTTTATTAGAAAAGTCTAGCCTGACCATCTGATATGAAACAGCAGCAACCCCACATATACTCCACAACACTCCTAGCACTCTCGTCCTCCTAGCCCTGCTGTATTGTTCTCCATAGCATTTATCATCAGAAATACAACATACTGTTTGTGTACTATCTGCCACAACTAGAATGTAGGTTCCAAAAGAGCAGGAACTTCATTTTATCCATTGCTAATAGCCTTTTTTTTTTTTTTTTAATAGCCTACGGGGGGGTCCAAGAGATAGAAATGAGCTGTGGATAATTCCAAAGCTTTGCCCTTGGAAGAATGGAGCTGGAGCTGCAATCTGCAGAGAAGTACACCAAGGTCCACCCCTAAGAAAGGATTTTTCATTGAGTCAGTCAGCAAATATTTATTCAGCACCACTCTGTCAGCTCTGGGGATACAGCAGTGGTATCTACAAGATTAAATTTTCACTCAGTAAACAGCTACGATCACAGTATTTTCTTCACCAACAGACTTAAGCCCGTGGAGGAAGAATGAAGAGAACTTGAAGATGGGTCAAAAGGAATGACCCAAACTAAAACAGAAAAAAAAAAGGAGAGCTGAAAAATAGAATAGAACAAAGTATCCAAGGACTGGGGGACATTCAAAAGGTATACCATCCGTGCAACTGGAATTCCAGAAGAGAACGAGACAGAGCCAGAGCAGAAAAATATCTGAAGTCAAGTATTTAAATAGCTGCTTAAAAACTATACAAAAATAATGAAAGACATCAAACCACAGATCCAAGAAGCTCAGAAAACCCAAAATAGAATATAAAATAATAAAAAATAAATAAAACAAACGCATCTCTAAAAACCAACCAAACCCACTGCTGTTGAGTCCATTCCCTCTCAGGGCAACCCCGTGTGTTACAGAGTAGAACTGCTACATAGAGTTTTCTCAGCTGTAATCTTTACGGAAGCAGATTGCTAGGTCTTTCTTCCACAGTGCCACTTGGTGGGTTCAAACTGCCAACTTTTTGGTTAGTAGTCAAGTACACACTGTTTGTACCCTGCAGGACCTCCCTAGGAAACTACCTGCACCCCACTATCAGTAAATTCTGACTCACTGTGACCCTATAGGGCAGAACAGAACTGCCCCACAGGGTTTCCAAGGAGTGGCTGGCGGATTCAAGCAGCCAACCTTTTGGTGAGCAGCCGACCTCTTAACCACTGCGCCACCAGGGTTCCCCCTAGGAAACTAATACAGGTTTATTCCAGGATGCAAGGGGGCTGGTTCAATATTTTTAAAAAATCAATCAGTGTAATCTACCATATTAACAGGCTAAATTAGAAAAATCACGGGATCATAGCAAATGATGCAGAAAAAGCATAAGCATACATCAAAATCCAAAACTCATTAACGATTTTTTAAAAAAAGAAAAAACTCTCAGAAAAGAATAGAGGGGAACTTGACACAGTATCTACAAAAAACCTACAGCTAATATTGACAGTGAAAGACTGAACACCTTCCCCGTAAAATAAGGAACAAGACGAGGATGTCCAATCTGCCACTGCTATTCAACGTAATACTGGAAGTCATAGCCATCACAATAAAAAAGGAAGCCAAAGGCCTACAAACAAAAGGAAGAAATATAATCCCACTGTACCAGAAACCTTGATGCTAGAGTAGTTAAGCACCTATGGCTGCTAACCAAAAGGACAGCAGTTCAAATCCACCAGGAGCTCCTTGGAAACCCTACGGGGCAGTTCTGCTCTGTCCGATAGGGTCCCTGTGAGTTGAAATCGACTCTACGGCAACGGGCTTTTTTTTTTTTAATTATTCATACACAGCACAACTGTCTATGTAGACACCACCAAAGAATCTACCCAAAAAACAAAAAAAATTCTAGAATAAGCAAGTTTCACAGAATCACAGGATATAATGTCAATATACAAAATTCAACTGTATTTCTACATAATAAACCAGTTGCCACCAAGTCAACTCTGACTCATGGCAACTCCATGTACGTCAAAGTGGCACTGTGCGCCACTGAGTTTTCAATGGCTGCTTCTTCAGAAGAAGACTGCCAGCCCTTTCTTCCAAGGTGCCTCTGGGTAGACTCAAACCTCCAACCTTTCAGTTAGCTGCGGAGCATATTAACCATGTGTAGCACCCAGGGACTCCTTCCTATACACTGTTGTTGTTAGTTGCCATCGAGTCAATTCCAACTCATGGCGACCCCATGTGTGCAGAGCAGAACTGTTTCACAGGGTTTCGTTTTTAAGGCTGTGACCTTTCGGGAGCCGATCACCAGGCACGTCTGCCAAGGCCCTCTGGGTGGGTTCAAACTACCAACCTTCTGGCTAGTAGTGGAATACTTAACCGTTTGGGCCACCCACAACCAAAAAAAAAAAAAAAAAAACCCGAACTTGCTGCTGTTTAGTTGATTCCAACTCATAGCAACCCAGGACAGGAACAGCTATAAACTAAGGAAATATATATATATATACTAGGAGTGAATAATTTGACGTCAAAATTTAGGAAAAAAAGTGTCAATTACAATCACACCAAAAACTGTGAAATTATTTAGGTACAAATCCAACAAAATACGCGAAAGATCAGTATGCTGAAAACTACAAAACTCTAATGAAAGAAATCCAAAAAGACCTAAATAAACAAAGAGATATAACATATTTATAGACTGAAAGATTCCATATTGTTAAGATGTCAACAGTCCCCAAATTTAGCTATAGGTTACAATCTCAATTAAAATCCTAACAGGATTTTTTTTTTTTGTAGATTCCAACAAGCTAATTCTACAACTTATATGGAAAGGCAAAGGAACTAGGAATAGCCATGACAATTTTTTAAAAAAGAGCAAAGTTGAAGGATCCCCATTACCCGATTTCAAGACTTACTATAAAGCTATAGTATAGACATCAATGGAAATCCCTGGTGGCATAGTGGTTAAGTGCTACGGCTGCTAACCAAAGGGTTGGCAGTTCGAATCCACCAGGCGCTCCTTGGAAACTGAATGGGGCAGTTCTACTCTGTCTATAGGGTCGCTATGAGTCAGAATCGACTCGATGGCACTGGGTTTGGTTTTTTTTAGTATAGACATCAGTGGAACTGAATAAAAAAAAAAAAAGTCCAGAAAAAAAAAAACTACATGTGTATACGCACACACACACACACACAGCATGTCATTTGAGTCAAAAAAGGTGAAAAGACAATTCAATGGAGAAAGAGTAGTCTCTTCTACAAATAGTACTGCAACTGGACATCTGTTGTTGTTAGGTGCCATCAAGTCGATTCTGACTCATAGCGACCCAATGGGACAAAGTAAAGCGGTCCCACCCACAGGGTCTTCTTGGCTATGGTCTTTATGGGAGCAGATCGCCAAGTCTTTCAACAACAGAGCCACCGGGTGGGTTTGGACCACCAATGTTTCGGTTAGCGGCCGAGTGCTTAACCACTGTGACACCGGGGCACCTCAACTGGACATCTACATGCAAATAAACAAACCTCTATCCACGCCTTGCACCATATACAGATACTATCTCCAAATAAACCTAGACATAAAATCTAAAAGCATCAAACTTCTAGGAGACAACCTCAGTGATCCTGGATTAGGCAACGATTTCTTTGCTATAAGACTAAAAGCATGGTCCACATAAGGAAAAAGCAGATAAACTGGAGTTCATCGAAATTAAAAACTTAATTGGGGTAAAGGTATACCGTACGTGGGATGGAAGTCTAAGTTCGGGGGAGAGAAGGCAGAAACTAATATGCTATATAATTCCTTGTAATGACACTCAGGGAGGGGGGAACTCTGACAGAAAACAGATCAGAGGTTGCCAGGATCTAAGGTGATCCATGAGATGATGGCAAAGCGGTACAGGGGAATCTGGGGAGCTAACCCCCTGGGCTATATCTTGATTGTGGTAGTAGTTACAAACCAGGGCTTCAAATCTGTTTGTTATGGCTCAACCCCTGCTGAGAATTTTCATTTCCTCCCCAGATACACTGAATCAGAGCCTACAGTTTAACAAGATCCCCAGGTGATTCTCATGTATAATAAATTGTGAGAATGACTGCTCTACCAGTAGTTCTCAGAACTAGCCTCTAACCAGCAGTATTAGCACCGCCTGGGAACTTGTTAGAAATGCAAATTACCTGCAGGGGTTTGAACTGAACAAACCAGTTGGAAGCCCTGGTCAAAACTCAAAACTGTACACTAAAAAGGGTGGATTTTATTGTAAACTATACCCTCTAGCTGAAAGCAAAGAATACCAAAAAGTATTTACCTGTGTTTTACTGAATACTCAAAGGCATTCGACTGTGTGGATCCCGTAACAAATTATGGGTAACATTGCGAAGAATGGGAATTCCAGAACACTTAATTGTGCTCATGAGGAACCTGTACTTAGACTAAAAGGCAGTTGTTTGAACAGAACAAACGGATACCGCGTGGTTTAAAGTCAGGAAAGGTGTGTGACAGGGTTGTATCCTTTCACCATACTTATTCAATCTCCATGCTAAGCAAATAATCTGAGAAGCTGGACTATATGAAGAACAGGGCATCAGGACTGGAGGAAGGCCCGTTAACAACCTACAATATGCAGATGACACAACCTTGCTGCTGAAAATGAGGACCTGAAGCATTCACTGTTGAAGATCAAAGACTACAGCTTTCAGGGTGGATTATACCTCACAATAAAGAAAACAAAAATCCTCACAACTCGACCAATAAGTGACATCCTGATAAACAGAGAAAGACTGAAGTTGTCAAGAATTTCATTTTACTTGGATTCATAATCAACACCCATGGAAGCAGCAGTCAAGAAATCAAATGGACACATTACATTGGGCAAATCTGCTCCAAAAGATCTCTTTAAAGTGTTAAAAAGCAAAGATGTCACCTTAAGGACTAAGGGTGCACCTAACCCAAGCAATGATGTTTTCAGTCACCTCATATGCATGTGAAAGCTGGACAATAAGGAAAATCGAAGAATCAATGCATTTGAATTATGGTGTTGGCAATTATGGGACATTGAATGTCCCAGGACTGCCAAAATGAACAAATCTGTCTTAGAAGAAGTACAGCCAGAATGCACCTTAGAGAATGAGAGACTTAGTTTCACATACTTTGGACACGTTGTCAAGAAGGACCAGTCCCAGGAGAAGGGCATCATGCTTGGTAAAACAGAAGGTCAGCAAAAAAGAGGAAGACCCTCAACAAGATGGACTGACAGAGTGGCTGCAACAATGGGCTCAAGCATAGCAACAATTGTGAGGATGGCATAAGATCAGGGAGTGTTTTGTTCTGTTGTACACAGTGTCACTGTGAGTCGGAACCGACTTGACGGCACCTAACAAAAGATTGAATTGTGTCCCCCAAAAATATGTGTTGTAAATTCTAAACCCCTATGCCTGTGGATAAGGAGCCCTCGCAGCACAATGGTTAAGCACTTAACTGCTAGCTAACAGTTTGGTACTTAGAATGCACTCAGCATTTCTCCAGGAGAAAGACCTGGCAGTCTGCTCCAGTAAAGACTGCAGCCTAGAAAACCCTATGGGACTGTTCTACTCTTGTCACATGGGATCGCTATGAGTTGGACGGCACTCAACAAGGCATACCTAGAGATGTAATCCCTTTTGGGTATAGGACTTTCTTTGTTATGTTAATGACACCGTATCAGTAAGTGTATCTTAAGCCAACTGCCTCTGAGATATAAAAAAAGATTAGGCTCAGAGAAGGAAGCACCAAGGGAGAGGCAGATACATACCCATGAAGACCACCAAGGAACCGAGGAACAGAAGCTGAAAAGAGATAAGGATCTTCCACCTTAGGCAACAGAGAAAGCCCTCCCCTAGATTTTGGACTTTTCCCTGATTTTGGACTTCGAGGCTCCTAAACTAGGAGAAAATAGATTTCTGTTTGTTAAGGCCACTCACTTGCGATATTTACACGGAAAAAGTATAGATGGAACGTTTAGCAAAAAGTGAAAGCTGAGGCTAGAAAGTTAAAATGGTTAAACCTGTCATTTCTTCGAAGATAAAGGCTCCTTCCTTCTTATATTCTGGAGAATCTATTACAGGGCCTGAACTAGTGAAAACATAATAAATAACTGTATCGAACTGAATAACTGCATGGGTGTACTAAAGATGCCTCTTCTGTAGGACTTTGCCTGCTCACAGCCCCTGCCACCCCCAACTGCCATGTTCTCTACCATCAGCCATAACCAGGGATGGGCATAAGCTGAGTCAATCAGATTCCTCTCCAGAACTGGGAATTAGAAACCACAGTCTGAGCCAGTCATTACAGGATGTGCATCAAATGATTCAGTTTTAAGAAAGCCAGTCAGCAGGGAGAGAACGTAAAAGATATAAACAGAGAAAAAGGCTCCTTATAATTAAGAGGATAAATTTGGCCCCTGAGACAGATGCAGAAAGCAAAGCCGCTTTGGATTCTCATTCCCATTCAGTCCCATAAGCCTCTTTTTCCCAGAGGTTAAAAAAGTAAGTTTCTGTTCTTTGTCTTCAAACAGCCCTGAACGATACAGTAGTAGATAAAGTAGAGAAATCGACAGTTCTTGAGCAGAAAGAGGATGAAACATTCATACATGTATCCTAGAAAAATTAATCTCCCAGCAGTTTAAGTGGCCAACTTGGAAAACACAAAGAAATTAGAACCCTGGATACCAGTCAGGGAGCCCACGGGAGAGGCAACCAGGTGGGGGGAATTAAGAACAAATGAGCAATACTAAGTTGAACAACACAGAATCTCTTGTTTTTGATCTACCAAAATATCCAGAAGAGATATTCTGGATGTAGAAACAAAAGAAGCCATGTGACTAATTAGAGATGGAAAGGTCAAAGATGACTAGATGCCAAGTGGAGGTCGCTGGAAGATGGCATTGCCATTGAGAAAACAGAAAGTTGACTTTTTCTCTGTAGAGTTAACACCCCCTCCCTCCCATCACCCAACATGGGTGAATGGGGTTGTGGGGTTCTTTAGGCGACTTAATTTGAAGAGCTAAAAAAAACCCGGGTTGGAATAGCCTACCCAGCATTTGGAAAAACAGGCCTGGAAATCATTCACACAAAGGTAGCTGTAGAACAAGGATTCTCAACTTGGCGGGCGTCCAGAATTATTTGAGAACCTATTCCCGGGAATTTGATTCTGTAGATCTGGGGTGGGACCCCGAAACTGACATTTTAACAAGCACCTCAAAATGATTCTGATGAAAGTAGTCCACGCTAGTAAAGATGGAGGAGAACAAAGAACACAACGTTCCCGCAGCATTTTTCAACCCTGGCTTCATACCTTGATCCCCTAAGGTGCTTTGAAAAAAAAAATGCAGACGTCTGGCCCTCAGTGTTTTCTACGTGGTGGCAGGGATCAATTAGAATCACCCCGAAGGGGTGATTCCTGAGCCACACCCCAGGTAAATGAATGGTAATCTCTGAAGGTAGGGCTAAGAAAGCTACCTTTTTCTTTTTTTTTTTTTTTAACAAGCGCTTCTAGTGAGCAGAGATGGCTTCATAAACAGTTATCAATAAGAAAATATTCTGCATTGGTTTAAACCTTTTTATATATCACAACTCAAAAGAAAAAAATATCCAACATTACTGGCTGACAAAAAAAAAAAAATCGTTTCCTATAAAGAAATCATATTCCTGATTTAACGAAGCTCGGTAATCAATGACTGCTATTTTGCGAGGCATTTAGAAGCCCGCCACAATGCAACGCAGCAAGGAAGCCCCATATGAACCCGAAGCTAGAGAATAACATACAACCCAACCCAGGAAGACAAACCTAAAGCTCCTGCCTCAGAGCTACCAGCTACAGGGATACTCGAGGTAGTGAGTGTGCCAGCGGCTGCTTGGTAAAAGGAAAAAAAAAAAAAAAAATCATTCTCACAAGCATCCTCCGCAGCCCGAGGCGCTCACTCGCCCCAGTGGAGAATGACTACTGGAGAAACCAAGTTCCAGAAACCTGCAGCCGGTTCCTCCCCGCTGTTGTTTACCTTCCTGGTGCCCCAGAAAACGCTGACTCGCCTAGTGAACCGAACCCCGAGGCTCCAGAGCGCCAGCAGGGTCCCTCCCCTCGGCGTCCTCCCCACCCAGACTGCCCACCGCCGCCGCAGCCTCCCAGCCACCCGCCGAAGGCACCGTCCGCCGATCTCCACACTGACCGTCCCGCGACCTCGCCCGAGGATGGCGGCCTCCGGCACAGGGCGGAAAGGGCCCTCTCTGCCGTAGGCGTTGTCAGAGAACGCGAAACGCGAAAGGGAGAGCCGGCGGCCTCAACAGTGTCGCTTCAGCCACACCCGGCAGCCATCTTCCTCTTTCTCCCCGAGCTGACGGGTCACGTGACCGCCGGGCCGGGCCGGGTCAGGCGTCACCTGGTCCCGCCGCTTGCGGGGCGGGCGGAGGAAGGACCCGTGAAGGAGGCCGAGCGGGCAGGGGGCCGCCGACTGCCTCTCGGCGGAGGTGGGAGAAGGGTGGAGAGCGAGAGCGAGGGTCTGCCGGCTCTGTAGCCGTCCACATCCTCCCACTGGCGTCCAAATATGTGTTTGGCAAGCTTACCAGGTGATTTTTTTTTTCTTTTGGTCAATGTCACTTTTATTACCCTGGTGGAGTAGTGGTTAAGTGCTACGGCTCCTAACCAAACGGTCGGCAGTTCGAATCCACCAGGCGCTCCTTGGAATCTCTGTGGGGGCAGTTCCACTCTGTCCTGTAGGGTCGCTGTGAATCGGAATCCACTGGAAGGCAATAGGTTTGACTTTTTTGGTTATAGGGTCTCCAAGAGTCGGAATCCACTCGAGGGCAGCGGGTTTGGTTCTTTGGTTATTAACCATCGTAATCAAAACTTCAAAGAAATAAACCGGAATTGTAACTTCAAAAGACATTGCAAATACATCGCAAACTAAGACCAGTTCAAATCCCTTTTCTCTCTGCCTTCTTTCAACTCCTGTCGGATTTATACTCCTGGTCTCACTTAGAACTAGGTTTATTGGAAAGAGGGGTGCCTGCC
Organism: Elephas maximus indicus; assembly: GCF_024166365.1. Lineage (NCBI taxonomy): Eukaryota > Metazoa > Chordata > Mammalia > Proboscidea > Elephantidae > Elephas > Elephas maximus. The sequence continues at coordinate 18,176,183 of NC_064830.1, forward strand.
TCATTCTCTCCACTTCCTCACTCGCATTCTGTCTGCGAGCCCCGGGCATCTGGCTTCACTCTCCCATCAGCATTAAGCTCCACTCACTTGCCATTTGACAAATAAGACTGATAGTTTTCCAGCCATATCTGCCTGACACCGTTAACAGTTCCCTCCTGGAAGGGCTCCCTTTCCCCAGCTTCTGTGATTCTGTAATTCTCCTGGTTTGCCTCCCATTCCTCTGGCTCAGATTCCGCTTTTCTTAAATTTATTGACATTTCCAGAGTTCGGCCCAAAGCTACGCTCCCCGCCCAATATGATCCACCTCCTGTATTGCTATTCTCTACTCACGGTGGACAGAGCTCAGTCCACCCATTCGCCCAAGACAGACTTGTTTCATCCTAAACTCTCCCCCTCTTTTGCCCCTCCCCCATCTCATCACCCCCCTCTTTTGCCCCTCCCCATCTAATCACCCCCATCACCGGACTCCAGCCACTTGCATCCTCCCTGTTGTATTTAAAGGCTTCAGAAGCTCTCAAACAGTATTTCTCCAATAGCCCCCAACTAATTTTCCTGCCTCGACTCCAGGAGATTTCTAGATTACAGATAAAACTTGTTTGATTAGAGTCATCGGTAACCTACTTGCAAAGAAGAGATTTCCAATCTGTACTTAACATGCAATGTGCTTTGTTCCTTTACCTGGATATTCTACCCTGCTCCTTGTCCGACTGATTCCAACTCATGAGTTCTACTTATCTTTTAAGATACAGTTTAAGAGTTTCCCCTTTTGTGAAGCTTCCTTGATAACCTCAAGCAAAGTTAGCCTTCCATATTCAACACTCACCTTCATTATTCCACAGTGCCTATTGCATAGTAGGTACTCATGTTGGACCTGTTTATTGTCTTTTCACCCACTACAAAGTTTACTTCATGTCTTAGTCATCTAGTGCTGCTATAACAGAAATACCACAAGTGGATGGCTCTAACAAACAAAATTTTATTCTCTCACAGTTTAGGAGGCTAGAAGTCTGAATTCAGGAAAGCTTTCTGTCTTTGTGGGCTCTGGAGGAAGGTCCTTGTCATCAGTCTTCCCTTGGTTGAGGAGCTTCTCAGCGCAGAGACCTCAGGTCCAAAGGACAAGCTATGCTCCTTGTGCTTCTTTCTTGGTGGTATGAGGTCCCCGTGTCTCTCTGCTTGCTTCTCTCTTTTATGTCTCAAAAGAGATTGATGTAACACACAACCTAATCTTGTAGGTTGAGTCCTGCCTCATTAACGTAACTGCTGATAATCCAACCTCATTAACATCATATAGATAGGATTTACAACACATAGGAAAATCACATCAAATGACAAAATGGTAGGCAATCGCACAAAAATGGGAATCATTGCCTAGCCAAGTTGACAGATGTTTTTAGGGGACACAATTCAATCCATGACACTTCACCACCAACCCCCCTTATTCTTTTTAGAACGATGTCTGTCTGTGTTGTTAGTGCTGTGGCATCAGCTCTGAATCATGGCGACCCCAGGTACAACAGAACAAATCAAGCTGCCTGGTCCTGCACCATCTTCACAATAATTGATAGGTTTAAGTCCATTGTTACAGCCACTTTGTGTTTTGAATGCCTTCCGACCTAAGAGGCTCATCTTCCAGCACTGTCTTGGACAGTATTCCATTGTGATCCATAGGGTTTTCATTGGCTAATTCTCAGAAGTAGATCACCAGACTTTTCTTCCAACTCTGTCTTAGTCTGGAAGTTCTGCTGAAACCTGTCCATCATGGGTTACCTGCTGGTATTTGAAATACCGGTGGCATAGTTACCAGCATCATAGCAACAGACAAGCCACCACAGTACCACAAGCTGACAGGTGGTGGTACCTGGCCTTAACAAGCCATTAATGAAAGCCACACAGTTTACAACTTCACTATATACACTTGGAGTTGTTCTCTCATTGTCTCATGAGCATCACTGATGAAGCCATATTCCTTATTTGCTTTTTTCAGTGAGTTTCCACACGGATACACTGTTGAATGCTTTTAGTGGTTCCCAATCTTGGCTGCACATCAGAATCATCCATGGACCTTTTTAAAAATCAAGACTGAGACTTGTTGGGGCTTAAGACCTAGAAATGTAGATTTTAAAATATCTCCCCAGCTGAGTCTAAGGAAACACCATTCTCAGACTTGGGTTTGGGCTCCATTGTGTTCGAATTAGTGATTTCACATATATACATCCCTTCTTAATGTAAAAAAAAAATATTTTTGAGGACCCACAGAGAATAGTAAACCCAAAACTAAACCCATTGCCGTTGAGTTAGTTGGTAGCCACTGATTATGAAAGCATCCTACGGGAATTGGAATTTGTGGTCTCACAAATTTTGTAGCCTCAGAATGGGAACCTGTGCTATAAATATAATACTATTTGGATATTTGGGCATTTGACAGTTTTTCTTGATGGCTCGTGGACGGACACATAGGGAATGTGAGGATTATACATAGAGGTTGGGTGAATTCAAGTCACTGAAAGGTCTCACTGAAATGTGTTGGTTAGTGAAATGCTGACTCAGGAGGATGAGGTTCTTGAAGTCTTAAGTGCCTCCACCTACAAAACCCCATTTTGAGAAGGGCTGCCCCCATATTAATCCTCACCCTTCATCTTCCCAACCCACTCACCTCCCCAGACCCTATCTCCTTAACCGCTATAATTTCTATATCTCCAGCAGCATTGCTTGAAATCACCCCAGCAAAACAAGCCCAGAGGCTGGCATTAGGCAGATACAGGAAGCAGAGGTCTAAGCTCCTGCTGAGATGAGCTCTGCCCACCGGGCAGATACACACTGAGTGCAGCAGAACTGTACAATCAAAGAGCAAAGGCCGGAAAGAGCAGGGAGTCAAGTGGTCCCAAGCACAACGGGGATTCTCAGTGAAGAAGCACACATACACCCATCTCAGAAGAAGTGGGACATTGAGTTACAGATGCTGATGAGACAACCACCCATGCTACCTGAACCTCCTCAAGTAGAAAGCCCTGAGGATTCTCCATGTGCAAGTTCTTTCTTAGGAGTATTTTAAAAAGCAGTCCAGATAACAGCCTGAAAAGAAGTTACTAGAAACAGCTTTACTTTAGGGTGAGAGAAGGATGACAGGGTGGGGGCAAAGAGGAGAAGCACTGAAGCAGAGATTAGATCTCACAGTTAGAGTCCCTCCCCTCTGTACAAGCTTGGACTGGGGAGATGAGAAATTTTAAGTTCTGAGTTTTTATTTTTATACCAAGCTAGACATTTAATTACCAAAATGAGAATTTTTTTATTGTAAAAATATAGATGACACATTTGCCAATTCAACATTTTTCACATATACAATTCAGTGAGATCAATTACATCAATCATGTTGTACATCCATCACCAATACCTTTGCCAATTTTCCACCATCAGCAGCAGAAACTAATTGATTCCCAAACAATGAATTCCCCATTTCCCCCTCCCTCCCGTCCCTGGTAACCACTATTAAATTCTGATCTCTATATATTTGCCTCTTCAGAGTATTTCATATTAGTGAGCTCATATAATATTTGTCCTTTTGTGATTGACTTATTTCATTCAGCATAATGTTTTCAAGGTTCATCCATGTTGTCGCATGTCCAAACCAAAACTCATTGCCATTGAGTCGATTTCAACTCATAACAACCCTATAGAACAGAGTAGAACTGCCCCATACAGTTTCCAAGGAGCACCTGGTGGATTTGAACTGCTGACCTTTTGGTTAGCAGCTGTAGCTCTTAACCACTATGCTACCAGGGTTTCCATTGTGGCATGTATCAGGACTTAATTTCTCTTAATGGCAGAATAATATTCCATAATATGTATATACCACGTTTGTTCATTCATCTGTTGATGGGTATTTGGGATGTTTGTACCATTTGGCTATTGGGAATAGTACTCCAGTGAATATTGGTGTACATGAATCTGTTTTCATCACTACTTTCAAGTCACTTGCATATATACCTATGAGTGGAGTTGCTAGATCGTATGGCAATTCTATGTTTAATTTTTTTAAGGAAGCACCAAACTGTTTTCAACAGGGGCTGTACCATTTTGCTTTCCCACCAGCAATGTATGAGGGTTCTGATTTCTCCACATCCTCTCCAACATTTGTTATTTTCCTTTTTTTTTTTTAACCTTAGCCGTCCTACTGGGGTTGAAGTGGTGTGTCATTGTGTATTTAATTTGCATCACCCTAATAGTGGCACAGTGGTTAAGTGCTCAGCTGCTAACTGAAAGTTTGTTCAGCAGGAGAAAGATGTACAGTTTGCTTCCATAAAGATTTACAGCCTGCCCTTTACCACCACTCTTATTCAATATCGTACTGAAAGTCCCAGCTACAGCAATAAGGCAAGAAAGGGAAATAAAGGGCATACATACAAATTGGTAAGGAAGATGTAAAACTATCCCTATTCATGGATGATATGATCATATACATAGAAAATCCAGGAGACTCCACAAGAAAGCTACTGGAACTAATAGAAGAATTCAGCAAAGTGGCAGGATACAAGATCAACATAGAAAAATCAGTTGGATTGCTCTATACCAACAAAGAGAATTCATGCATGTATGTGTTTGGCTGTGGATATTTCTACATACATATTTGTATGTGCAGCATGTATATTCATATGTATGTGATAGAGAACACGGAGCACAGTCATGGAAACATCCTAGATGTAAGCAAACTCATTGAGGACCTGAGACCAGGCTTGAAGGTCTTAGTCTCAGGGGACATCTAGATCAGTTGGCATAACATAGTTCATAAAGATGTTGTACATCCTGCTTTGGTGAGTAGCATCCAGATTTTAAAAGCTTGCAAGCAGCCATTTAAGGTACAACTCTTAGTCTCTCTATGTCTGGAGCTAAGAAGAGTGAAGAAAACCAGACTCAAGGAAACAGTCTAAAGGACTAATGGTCCACAGGAACCACAGCCTCCATTAGCCTGAGACCAGAAGAACTAGATGGTGCCCAGCTACCACCACCAACTGCTCTGATTAGGATCACAGTTGAAGGTCCTGGTTAGAGTGGGGAAAAAATGTAGAACAAAATTCAAACTCTTGAAAAAGACCAGATTTACTGCTCCAAGAGAGACTGGAGGAACCCCTGAGAGTATGACCGTTAGACACCCTTCTAACTTGGAACTAAGCCATTCCAGGAGACCACCTTTCAGCCAAATAATAAACAGGCCTATAAAATAAACAGTTCCACCCATGAGGAAAGTGCTTCTTAGAACAATCATCTGTATGAGACCAAAAGGGCAACATCCGCCCAAAAGGAAAGATAAGAAGGCAGGAGGGGCAGGAAAACTGGAGGTATGGAAATGGGGAACTCAGAGTGATAATGGGAAGAGTGCTGGCACATTTCAGGGATTGCAACCAATGTCATGGAACAATTTGTGTATAAACTATTGAATGGGAAACTAATTTGTTCTGTAAACCTTCACCTAAAGCACAATTAAAAAAAAAAAAAAGATTTATAGCATTGAAAACCCTATGAGGCATTTCTACTCTGTCCTATAGGTCACTGTGAGCTGGAATTGACTCGATTGCAATGGATTTTTTTTTTTTTTAATGGCTAATAATGATGAGCATCTTTTCATGTGCTTGTTGGCCATTTTTATATCCTCTTTGGTGAAATATCCATCCAGGTCCTCTGTCTATTTTTCTATTGACTTATTTGTCTTTTTGTTGTTAAGTTGTAGGAATTCTTTATACCTTCTGGATATCAGGCTTTTATCCCACATGTGGTTCCCCTAAATGTTCTCCCAGTTGTGAATTTTTAATGACTAAAAATGACTAGATAACATTTATAATTCAAGAATTGTTTTAAAAAATTATGAAAATTATAAGATTTATTCATCTAGGAGTAGGAAGTAAGAAACTGCCATAGTGTACTTGTTGGGAGCAGTTGTGGGGAAAAATTAAAGTTTTTTTTTTTTTTTAATAATCTTACTATATTGCATTCTCTTCTCTCAGCATAATGGCTACATTTGCTAAATTATATTCTGATAATAAATATTTCCTAGCCCATGTCAATTGATGTTAATTCCTTTCATGCTTATGAACTCTAATATTCCTATCTTGCAACAATATAATTATTGCAAAATATAACTAAAATACTTCCTCCTCTGTTTTGTTTCAGGTATGTCACTCTCTCCACTTTTATTGGTCTTTTCTGTGGTTTATGTAGCTTGCCTAAATCTTTCCGGCGAGTGCATCGTCAGGGTGTCTTGCTTCCACAAAATCATTGCAATCACTTTAAGGGTCTGGTTGCTATACTTGCTCATGTGGTTTTATGAAGAAGGGGAAAATATGAGTTATCTTTTCATTCCTCACCACTCTTGCCATTAAAACTGATTTCAATCACCCGTTCATCTTTTCCAACAGTACCAGCATATTGCTATGACAATTTTAGTAGCTCAGTCTTTTTACTTTGTTTCAATTGCATCGTATATGAATTTCCCCATAGGAATCTTAAGAGACTTTATACACCGTCTTGCTTTAAAATTTGTTCTTATTTGATTATAAAAAGAATACATGATTACTATAAAGAATTTGGAAAATACAGAAAATTTTGAAGAAGAAATATTTTCTCTAATCTCACCAGTCTCAGTTCCCTGCCTCTTGATTAAAGGAAGGAGAAAGAGTTACAACTGACTGAATGTCAAACCAACTCAAAAAACCAAACCCATTGCTGTCAAGTCAATTCCAACTCATAGCAACCCTACGGGACAGAGTAGAACTGCCCCATAAGGTTCCCAAGGAGTGGCTGATGATTTCGAACCGCTGAGCTCTTAACCACTGTGCTACCAGGACTCTGAGTGACTATCAGTTCCTGTGAAAAAAACTTAGGGTTTTAGTTGATTGCAAGCTCAACATATGTCAAACAAAGCTATGAACAGGCCATACACGTTTTCATGTTGACAACCCAATGCCTTGTCACAGCTGTAGACTGAAGATTGGAAGTCCCTTCCCTTGAGAGTATAATCTAATTAGGGAAAGATTTGATATAGTAAGAGAATATATTACCGATATAAAATAGCATAGGCTACCCAAACCCAGTGCCATCGAGTCGATTCCGACTCATAGTGACCCTATAGCATAGGCTAAGAGCCAAGTAAGTTGTAGCCCAAAAGAGTGAGTAGTCTTAGGAATGATGAGAGCTGAAGAATACCTGCAAGGAAAGGAGGATGGTTAAGCATAGGTCAGGCAAATGATGTAGAATAAGAGGTGGGAATGGGCATTGCATGGTCAGGCCATTCTACTCATGATTGACATCCAACCCCGCTGGTTTAGTTTTACATCGAACGTTTTATTTGGGCAATGTTAAATTAGCAAGAGGTTCGGTTCCTTCTTCCCCTTCTTGAAAATTGGGAACTCTGCCCATTTCCAGTGTCTTGGCATCTTGCTCAAGCTAAGTTGGCACCTTGACTCTCTATTAGCCTCTCTGAAGCCGAAGTCCACTCATCAGCACAGATTCCCATAAAAAGGAATAACAGCTGATAGAACAGAAATACCTAATATTCCATTAGGTCAACTGATTTATTTTTTTAAATCTTTCAATTCTGTGAGACTATGGGTTAATGTTTAATTTCATTGTGTCATAAAAATATGTAATTCGGAACCCACCAGCAGCTGCACAGGAGAAAAGACCTAGCCATCTGCTCCTGTAAAGATCACAGCCTAGGAAACCCTATGGGGTAGTTCTACTCTATCGTACAGGGTCGCTGTAAGTCAGAATCGACTCAACGGCACACAACAAGAGTTGGCATATGTTTCAAATTTTTTGTTGTTGTTGAAGTCTCCTACTATTATCGCGAAACTATTTCTCTTCTCAGTGCTGGTAGGGTTTGTCTTATGTATTTTGGATTCCTGTCATTATGTGTGTAGATATTTATTACGGTTTTGTCTTCATGATGGATTGTTCCTTTAATCATTATATAATGCCCTTCTTTGTCTTTTATGGTGGATTTTGTTATAACGCCTGTTTTACCTGAGATTAGTATTGCCACTTGTGGTCTTTTTTGGTAGCTGTTTGCTTGATGTGTTTTTTTCCATACTTTGATTCTAAGGTGTGTCTCTTATAGACAGCATACCAATGGATTCTGTTTTTTTACCCATTCTGTCACTGTTTCTTTATGAGTGCATTTAGGCCATTTGTGTTCATTGTAATTATTGATAGGTATGAGTTTATTGCTGTCATTTTGTAGTGCTGATATTGTGTTTGTTCCTCTTACTCTTCTGTGCTGAATTCCTTTTGTTTGTGGATTTTTTCTTTCATTTCTGTAGGTTTTGTGTTTCCTGAAACTTTATGCTTTTCTTCTTTATTTTGATGAGTAGGTTTGTTAACTTTCTTTGTGGTTACCTTGAAATTTACCCTTATCTTCCTAAGTTTGAAACAGTCTTTTATTGCTTGGTTTCACCTTGACTTCTCCATCTGAAAGTTCTATACCTACACTGTTTATTCCCTCTTTTATTGTTTTGATGTTGTTGTCATTTACGGGTTGACCTCTCTGGTTCCCTGTTGTAAATCTTTCAGTTTTGATTAATCCTTGAGAGTTCATTACCTAGGTTGGTATTGATGTGGTCTTGTGTCCTAGATTCAGGATGTTGTCTGATGTTGATTGTTCTCTAGCCAAAGTACACCCTTTAATAATTCTTGTAAATTTGGTGTGGTTTTTACATATTCCCTTACTTTCTGTTTATCTGGAAATGTCCTAGTTTCACTATCATATTTGAGCAAGAGTTTTGCAGGATATATAAATCTTGGTTGGCATTTTTTTTTTTTCTTTCAAGGTTTTATATATGTCATCCCATTGCCTTCCTGCCTGCATGGTTTCTGTCAAGTAATCAGAACTTAGTCTTCTTATTTTCCCTCTGTACATGAATTTTTGTTTTTCTAGAGCTGCTCTCAGGATTCTTTCCTTGTCTTTGATTTTAACGAGTGTGATTATGATATGCCGTGGTGAATTTCTTTTGAGGGTCTATCCTATATGGGGTTTGTTGAGCTTCTTGGATGGTCAGCTTTTCATCTTTCATGAAAGTTTTCTGTGAGCGTTCTTCAGTGATCCTCTCTGTGTTTTCTGTTTTCTCCGCCTATTCTGGAACTCCAGTCACTTGCAACTTTTTGCTTTTGATTGTATCCCACATCGTTCTTAGGGTTTTTCATTTTTCTTCATTTCTCTGATTTTTCCTCAAACGAAATGGTATCCAGGTATTTATTTGTCTTCAGTTTTGCTAATCCTGTTTTCCATTGCTTCAAACCTGCTCCCCAAACCTTCTATGACACTATCCATTTCTGAAATTTTGTTGTTTATCTTTTGGATTTCCAATTGCTGTTTTTGTATGATTTCTAGTTGTGAATTTATTTTGACATTTTTTCCTGCATTCTTCCATTGTTTTGTGTCTTTTCCATGATTTTGTCTGTATTTTCTATGATTTTGTCTATTTTTTTCTCATTTTTATATGCATTTTCCTTCAACTCTCGGATAGCTCTGAATATTAGAGAGTTGCATTCCCTATCAGGTTGTTCCAGTGCCTTTTCTTCTACTGGAAGTTCATCTGGTGTTTTATTTTGGATGCCTCCTGGACCCTGCTTTTTTATATGTTTTGATGCCTTCAGGACATTCAGGAATTATTTTCTTCATTTATTGATTGTAGATTTGTTTGTTTCATCCTACTTTTTTTTTTTTTTTGGTTATGTCTGAGCAGGCAGGCTGGGCATTCTTTTTTTGTTTCTTCATCTGTCTGCACAATACTTCTCACCATCAAGTGCTCTGTTTCCTGCTGGGAGCTTTGTGAAGCTCCCTTCCCGTACTCCCTGTCCACCGTTCTCAGTGGCTGAGGAGCTCAAGATGGTGAATCCATGCTGTGTTAGCTGATAGGGAACCTCCACTCCGTATCACTCCTCACTCTCTGTTCTCTGTCAGTTTCTTATTCCATTCGGTGCTTGGTTAAGTTCTTTATCCCCTCATTTGATGCTTAGGGTTCCAGGACTGACATTTGTCTCTGTTTTGCTTAGTTTTTCAGGTCTTTGCTGTGGAGGGATGGCATGGTGCTTCTGTCTATAGCACCATGTCAGCTCCATCCCCTGTTTTAAAATTTCACCTGTCTGTATTATAAAATTTAGTTGCATTTTATCACATCTTACATCATCAGGCAATTTTTGCTTGCTAGGTATACATGAAAAATTTAGGTCAGTACATTGTTTAACATAGCATTAGATTCACCTTCTCTTATTAATGATTCTTCTTTATCTCTGTAATTTTTCCCTGTATCTTTCTCTAAAAGCATTTCCATTTATTTATTATAAAGTACTAAAGTTTTTTTTTTTTTCCTCCCCTACTTCCAAATTGCCTACCAAGTGGTTCTTTATTAAATTCAACAGGCTTCACTTTTATTTATTTATGTCTTTGGGTTTTCTTGGGCCAATACAACACTGTTTAAATCGCCATACCTTTATAATTAGTCTTAATATTTTCTGTAATAAGTTTTCCAAGATTGTCCTAACTATTCTTGGACCTTTGGATTTCCACTATACATTCTTCTTGAAGTTCATAGTAATGTCATAGTGGTGTCAAAGGAGTCCTGGTGATGCAGTGGTTAAGTGATTGGCTGCTAACCGAAAGTTCGGTGGTTCAAACCCACTAGGTTCAAACCCTGTCCTATAGGGTTGCTATGAGTCAGAATCGACTCAATGGCAGCGGGGTTTTTTTTTTTTTTTTTTTGGAAGGCATGTCTTCTGGTGTCTTGTGTAGAATGGGGGACAAGATCATTGGAAGACAGAAGGTCAGGGAACTAAGAGGCCAAAATGTTGGAAGATTCTTCTGTAAGGATATTGAAATCATCAAGACTTGTGTGTTAAAGAGTGTGACAGTAACCAGGTTCTAACATTTTCTAATAGGGAGTGACCCAGTAATTCTGCAAATGAGAATAGCAGCTTTTATGTCAGAACACACGAGCTTCTAAACTATGGTATTTTTGGAAGGAAATAGGACAGTTGTCTGCATGTGACAATGAGAAAGGAGAGTACCTACCTCACCTCCACACCCAGCAAAAAGAAAGAGATGAGAGGGAAAACAGCTACCACTTAACAGGGCTGTAAAGGAAGCTGTGCACTCAGAGGAGGCCCGGGTTTACCTCAGAAGAAAAATGGGATGGGAAGAGTGTGAGGAAATAAGGGGTTTTACTAATGATATATCACGAGTTCCAGGGGACTGTGGTAGGGGTTTTGGGGGTTGGGAGGGGGTGGAAGATGGATTTTACATAGTTACATGGGGATGGCAAGGGTCCAGTTGGAACAGTTATGAAAATAGAGATGATTTGGTAGATATAAGTACATTAAGTGCTTTGATTCTGGGCATAAAAAGAAACTTCCTGTGTCACTGTGGCAACATTCATTTTGGATTGTTTTGCCACTCACACAGGAAGTTCCTCCAAAGAGCACCACCATCGCATACTAAAAATATCCACTCACATTGTGGTTTATGGGTCTAAATTTCTAATGGAATAAAATGACAGAAGCACATGATTATTGGTACAAAGTTCCTTAGTTCTTCATTATTAGTCACTTTCTCCCTGAGCAAACTGATTCGGATAGTCAGTTGATAGTCATCTATTTCTTTATATGGGATGGAACTTGAATTATTTTATTGTCTACTTTTCTATTACTCTTGATTAAAGTTAGTAGATGTTTTAAATATTTTTATCTGTTTTTGGCCTTACCGTCCTCCTGAAAGATAATTACCTCCAGGAACATACTGTACACCAGTGTAAAGAGAGGGAAGTACATGTGATTTCCCCTCTTACTGTTTCAAAGTCTATAAATGTAACTTGATAACTTATTTTCTCCGTTTTTATGGGTTGGAACCAAGTTCAGTAAACATGTGATTTACTAAATCTGCATATTAACCACATGTATAATTTTTTTCTATTCTTCTTATTGTCCCTTTAAGTGAACTTATGAGGAGAAACAAAGAGAGATACAAAATAAGTTGAAAATGCAGGTTACAAAATTATTTTGTAAAATCTCTCTATCAACAGAAAAAAGACTAGAAGGAAACGCACCAAGATATAAACATAGTAAAAAAAAAAAAAAATTTATTTTTTTATCAAGGATAGGATGATTGGTGATTTTTTGTTATTTACTTGAATGCATGTGATGCCTATACAAAGATGAGGGGAGGAGGCAACCAACTAGTGTGGGTGTGGAGTTCCTAACCTGAGGGTTTGAATAGAAAATGTTTAATCTTCTCTAAAACTCCATGGCAAATAATAATACTATCAACAGCACAGTACACCCTTAGTCTTAGTATAAGGTTTTTTTTTTTTTTTTTTTTGCCAAACTGCAGATTTTCTAAAGATCATTTAAGCCCACAAAACTTTATTGCTTTATGTGAATATGGTGTGTGTGGGGGGAGGGGCAAGTATTTCACATTAGCAAACATACAACAATGATCAATTTTCTAGATGATTCTGTTTATATCCAATTCTAAATATGCATTTAAGTGATCCTCATACCTTAAATATGGCCTCCAAGGCATAATATATCGACTCAGTTTGGCTCTCTACTAAGAGATGTAGAGACTTTGGGAATTATATCCCTAGATCAACCACAGCTGGTGGCTAGTAATGAACAAAAAACCTAAACCAAACCCACCGTCATCGAGTCAATTCTGATTCATAGGGATCCCGTAGAACAGATGGAACTGCCCCATAGGATTTCCAAGGAGCTGCTGGTGAATTCGATCTGCTGACGTTTTGGTTAGCAGCTGAACTCTTAATCACTGTGCCACCAGGCCTTCGATACTAATAAAGGCCCTTGGAAATGGAGATGCCATAGCTAAATGGATTAGTTTGTTATTCTGGAGTAAATACCAGATACTTCATGAATATTTATACTGCTTTTACATTCCTTACTTTGGTTGTGCTGTATTTTTCAACTTTCAACAAATGTGTTATATATTAACAATTACAACAGAATGTGGTAAAAAAAAAAAATGTAGGGCACATACAAATGAGTAAAGAACTTAACCATTTTTGGAAAGTTCAGGAAAAGCTGCCTAGAGAAAAATACCTTATCTTTGAACACATGGGACTCAGCATAGTACCTGGCACATATACAGGCTCATTGAATACTTCCTGAAGAGTGACAAAAAATGATGAAGCAGGAGTTAGCTAGGCAGGAGGAGAGGAAGAAAGAGCTTGGTATGGAGGGAAATTCTGGGCAAAAAAAGACCAGGTCAGAAAGCTAGGAGGCAAGAGAGAGTGAGACAGACTTTCATATATTTATTCATTGTGGATGAAGCGTAAGGGTGAGTGTGTATGTCCTGGAAGGGAGGTAAATCAAGAAAGAGAAGCATGATGAGAGGTGAGTGGGGATTTCATCATGAAGTCTTCCATGCCATACTGAAGAGTATGAATTTATCATAAAAGTTTAGGAAACAACTTCATTTTCAAAGCAGGAGAAAGAAAATCATATTTGTGACTTTAGAAAGAGGACTCTAGCCTGCATTTTAAAAAAAATTTTATTGTGCTTTAAGTGAAAGTTTACAAATCAAGTTGGATTCTCATACAAAAATTTATAAACACCTTAGTATTTTTTTTCAGTATATACTCCCAATTGCTCTCCCCCTAATGAGACAGCACACTTCTTCACTCCACTCTCTCTTTTTTGTGTCCATTCGGCCAGCTTCTGACCCCCTGTACCCTCTCATCTCCCCTTCAGACAGGAGATGCCAACATAGTCTCATGTGTCTACTTGATCCAAGGAGCTCATTCCTCCCCAGTATCATTTTCTATCCCATAGTCCAGTCTAATCCCTGTTTGAAGAGTTGGCTCTGGGAATGGTTCCTGTCTTGGGCTAACAGAAGGTCTGGGGACCATGACCTCTGGGGTCCTTCTAAGTCTCAGACCATTAAGTCTGGTCTTTTTACGAGAATTTGGGGTCTGCATCCCGCTGCTCTCCTGCTCCCTCAGGAGTTCTCTGTTGTGTTCCCTGTCAGCCCAGTCACTGGTTGTAGCCAGGCACCATCTAGTTCTTCTGATCTCAGGCTAATGTAGTCTCTGCTTTGTGTGGCCCCTTCTGCCTCCTGGGCTCATAATTACCTTGTGTCTTTGGTGTTCTTCATTCTCCTTTGCTCCAGGTGGGTTGAGACCAATAGATGCATCTTAGATGGCCGCTTGCTAGTGTTTAAGACCCCAGGCGCCACTCTCCAAAGTGGGATGCAGAACGTTTTCTTAATAGATTTTATTATGTCTAGGCTGCATTTTAAAGAGTAGATTTAGACAATGGATTAAAGGAAGATAGGAGGCCAGTTAGGAGGCTGGTGTATAACCCAGATGAGAAATTGTGAGGCAGGGGCAGTGGAGATCAAGAGTGGAGGTAGAACACACAATAGATGATGACATATGTAGCGTCGGTAAAGAAGAGGATGTCAAGGATGACGCACAGGCTTCTGACTGGGGTAACTAGGTACAATGTGATATTTAATGAGATGAGCACTACAAGAGGAATCACAAGTTTTGGGGGTGATGGAATGAGATGATGAGTTCAATTTTGAGTGTTGAGTTTGAGATGCTTGTGAGAGTTTTAGATGAAGATATTTAAAAGGGAATTGGATATATATTGGTTAGATATAAGAAAGAGAGTGGAGGTGGGGGAACAAGGGAAGAGAGAGAGAGAGATCAGCACAGAAGAAATAGAGTAGTTAAGTGCGTGAACAGGGATTAAGAAGAAGAGTCCCAGAAAATTTAGAATGATTAGCCAGAGAGGCAGGAAGAGAAGCAAGGGTGGATAGTATCAGAGAAGCCAAGGAAAGAATTTCAAGAAGACGGTGGTCAATATTGTCAAATGCTGCAGAGATTAAATAACATAAGGATTGAAAACTAACCATCAGATTCAGCAACAAAGAGGCCAAAAATGACCGTTACGAAGGTGGATCAGTAGAGTGGTGGGAGCAGAAAGTAGAAGTACTGAGTGTTGACTACTCTTAGAAAACTTTGTTGTGAAGGCTGAGGATGGGTTTTTATTGCTTGTGAATTTGTTTTTGTTTTTTGGGAGAGGGAAGGCAGTGGGTGGGGTGGTGGTATGGATGGAATTATGTCCCCCAAAAATATGTGTTGTAAATCCTAACCTCTATGCCTGTGGTTATAATCCCATTTGGAAATTAATTGTCTTTGTCATGTTAATGAGGCAGGATTAGCGCAGAGTGTATCTTAAACCAATCTCTTTTTAGATAAAAAAGACTAAACAAGAGAGCAGAAGAGAGATGGAGTAAGATAGATGCCAAGACACATGGAGATCTCCAAGGAACCAGGAAGCAGAAGCTGAAGAGACAAGGACCTTCCTCCAGATCTGACAGAGAAAGCCTTCTTCTAGAGCTGGCACACTAAGTTCAGACTTCCAGACTCCTAAACAGTGAGAAAATAAATTTATGTTTGTTTAAGCCATCCACTTTCGGTATTTGTTATAGCGGTGAGCCCCGTTAAGAAACAGGCCCTGAGCTGGGGGCTGTGCCAGTGAAGAATTTTGCAGGACAACTTTAGACAGCAGATTGCAGGTAAGATTTCGAGGCTCCCCCCAATCCTGTTTCCTTCGAATCTCCCTGCTTACAAATGTTTTTCAGACAAACCAGCTGAAACCAGACCCCCACGCATGTGCTGTTAGACAATCAGTGACCTGAAGTTAAACCCGAGCTCTGAGACTCATGCCAAGAAACTAAAAATCACCAGACTTCAAAAGCAGGGATCCATCTGCTACTTCCATGTTAATTCCTAGCCCGGCCCCACAATAAATACACATGCCACTTCCCAGGAATTTAATGAATATGTATGACTTCCCCTTTCCCGCATAATATGAAACTTCCTCTAACCCTTTGTCCGGACAAAGAATTTAATGAATATGTATGATTTCCCCTTTCCCGCAGAGCATAAAAACTTTCTCCAGCCCTTTGTCTGGGGAGACAGTGCTTTGAGACCAATCTCCTTGTTTCCTTACTTGCTGCAAGTAATAAATTATGTCTGTTTTCAATCTGCTTGATTCTTAGTTATTCTTAACGAGAGTACAAGTAGTGAACCCATTGTGTTCGGTAACAGCAGCACTAGATAACTAAGACAGGTGGGGTGGTGTGATCGTTAAAGTTGTGTGTTAACTTGGCTGGGCCACGATTCTCAGTGGTTTGGCAGTTACGACATAGTTTGGCAGTCGTATAATGATGTGATCATCTCCATGATGAGATGTGATATAATGTGATCAGCTCCATGATGGGATATGCTGTGAGTAGCCAATCAGTTGAAACAGAGTTTCTTTAGGGGTGTGGCCTGCATGCAATATAGGTGGTTTTTCTGGCAAGGTTTATGGGCTTTTACTTGCTGTGGACCTGCAGCTGACTCCTGTTCATATGACCTTTGGTTCTTGGGACTTGAGCTAGAAGCTTACCTGCAGTCTTGCCTGCTGATCTTGGAATTCATCGGTCTCTGCAGCTTATGAGCCAAAACCCTGCTCTCTGACCTGCTGATCTTGGGTTCACCAGCCCCTGCAGCTATCTGAGTCAGGAGAAGCCTCCAGCCTGACCCAGGAAATTGGGACTTTCCAGCCTCTACAACATCGTGAGCCATTTCCTTGATATAAATCTCTCTATATACATATTTATATGTTTTACTGGTTTTGCCTCTCTAGAGAACCCAGCCTAAGACAGGTGGGGAGGAATGGGCTTGAGCCAAATCCTAAGGCACCGCAAATATAATATTCTTCCAAAGGCTAATAACTCATGTGCTAAAAAAGTGTGCAGTGACAAAAAGAGGAATTCATCTTTCTGAGGGATTGGTGGCTTCCTCTGTCAGCTGGAGGGGCTTCATCTTCTTACAGGCCCTCAAGGTCTCTGGGTGCTGGGCAGCTGACTTGCCCAGTAATGGCTGTAAACAGTCGGCGCCTAAGCTTGGATTGCCTAGTTACTAAAAGCCTGTTTTTTAAAAGCCACCCTCATATTCACCATACAAAAAAGGGATGGCAACAAGTGAATGGATGAATGGAATCCCTCTACTGGGGGACAATGAGTCCAGCTCCACCCTGGCCTAATGATCACGACCTGAGCACGACCCTGTCCTTCTGTTGGTGGTGAGTCCCAGCCTGTTCTAAGGGACGTCAGTGGTATTGCTTGGGAAGACATGACAAAAAAGAATTAAGCACAAAACACAGTTTTTGAAAAGTAAAAAATACATAGTAAGAGATTTTACCAGTAAAGAAAAATGCAGGTTTTTTTTTGTTTGTTTGACATAAACTCACTGCCCCCTAAGGTTCCTATATAACCTTTCCAGTTGCTGCTGTCAATTCGATCTCACATAGATAGTTCTTAAAAGAGCATAACGCTCAAAGCAGGCCTTTTTTTTTTTTTTTTTTTTTTTACTAGTTAAACTTTGTTCAGCTTTAAGATGACTTCAGGAGATATTTGGTTTAAGGTTTACAGATTATCTCAGGGCAATAGTATCATCCACCCTCCATGGCTCCAGAAAGTCTACAGTCCATGAAAATGTGAAATTCTGTTCTGTATTTTGCCCCTTTTGATCAGGATTCTTCTACAGAATCTTTGATGAAATTGTTCAGTAATGGTAGCTGGGCACCATCCAGTTCTTCTGGTCCCATGGAAAAGGAGGCAGTTGCTCATGGAGGCAATTAGCCACACATTCCGTGTCTTCCTCCTATTCCTGACTCTCCTTCCTCTCTTGCTCCAGGTGAATAGAGGCCAATTGTTGTGCCTTGAATGGCCACTTGTAAGACCCAGGCACTGCACAATGAACTAGGAGGTAGAATAGAAGCACTAAACATGTTATTAGGACAATTAACTGGAAATCCCATGAAACCATAACCCTAAACCTCCAAACCAAGGAACCAAATCCCATGCGGTGTTTGATTGTATATAAGCAGCCACAGCAGCTACTCATTTTTTTGGTCATTGTAAATACATCTATCACACTACCTTTGCCAGTGCAACTTCTTAGAGTTATACAACTTATTGACAATGATCACAGTAATTAACTGTGCAGTACCCTTCATGCAAATTTTCCATCTGTTAAGTCTCCTTTTTCCCCTCCCTCCCACTCCTGGTAACCACTAATAAACTTTGATCTCTATGCATCTGCTTTTCCTTGTCTTTTTTGTGTAAGGTCATATAATATTTGTCCTTTTGTGATCGATTTATTTCACTCAGCATGTCTTCAAGCTCCATCCATATGGCAGCATGTATCAAGACTTCATTTCTCCTAGTAGTCCATTGTACGTATGTCCCACGTTTTGTTCATCCATTCGTTTGTTGACGGACATTTAGGTTGTTTCCATCTTTTGCCCACGGTGAAGAATGCTGCAATGAACACTGGTGTACGAGTCTCTTTTTGAGTTTCTGCTTTCAAGTCTTTGGAGTATATACCTGGGTGTGGAGGGAGCTGCTGCATCGTGTGGAGTTCTATTTTTAGTTTCTTGAGGAAGCGCCACACTTTTCCAGAACGGCTGTACCATTTTGCTTTCCCACCGGCAATGGGTAAGGGTTCCAATTTCCCCACATCCTCGCCAACACCTGTTTTTTTTTTTATCTTAGCCATCCTAGTGAGAGTGAAATGCTGTCTCTTTGTGGTTTAGACTTTGAAATGCAGTATTCTACTGACTTTTAAAAACCTAAGCTGACATTTGACTCCAGGAACAAGCATATTGAGCTAACAGAAAATCTATAGGGAACGTAACACAAAATTCTAAAAACAAAACAAAAAAACCACATAGCTAAGCTTACAAGACAGACAACCAAGTACAAAGCATATCAAAAGCAGCTTATATGGGCATAGTTATTACTTCTGAGGAAGGAGAAGGCTGGGGCAGTTATATTAGCCTTATGTGTAACTTTTTTTTTTTTTAACATGAAAAGAGAAAAAAATTAAATCTAATGTAGCAAGCATTAAACACCTGTTCAGTCTGCTGAATGGTGAACATGAGTGACTGTTACGTTGTTCTGTCCTGAGCTATACATTTGAGATATTTCGTAAAGTCTTGTTTTTTAAAAAATTGCGCTAATCTCAATTTTTCCCCCCTATTATTCATTTTTCTAATTGGGAAAAGACTATTCATAAAAGTTATCATTAAAACAGATACACATTGTTGGCATGATAGACCCAACCTTGAGTAACTTGTTATTTTTCTATTTGTGTATAATACCTTATAAAGTTCTTGATATATGCTTTTCTTTCTTCTATGATTATCTCCCCTTACACCTCACTCTCTGTCTAATGAAAGACTCCTTCATGATTCAAAGCGCCCATTCCTCTGTGAAACTATCCTGAAGTCTTCTGGAGTTCACCGCTCCTGCCTCCTGCCTCCAGAGGCACTTTGGGCATGCTTCTAAAAAAAACATAAAAAAATAAAAATTGCTTCATGTATTATAAGGTAATTATTTTTCAGCTCCTTGTAAGCAAAGGCAGTGATTTATTCTTTCTGGGTAGGAACTCATTAAATTATTGTAGAATCAATTATTCAAAGAAAAAAATACAAATTACACTGTTCATTTACATAAAAGAAGAGCTTGTTACCATCTGGATGTCTAGGGCCTTCCCTTGTGCAAAGCCAATCAATCACCTTCGATGCCATGCTTGTCAGGAGAAGATATATGTAAGGGCTGAGCTAGCAGGCAACTCTGGATGCTGAATCTGTACTGCTCTTAGTTGGGGCCTGGTTCGCGGCATGGCTCTGAATCTCAAAATGGGGTAACTTAAATTTGGCATGATATTCTTAAGTCTTCCGAGAGAGAAAGCACCAAGACTGGACTGACTTGTATGTTCAACCTAGCATCTTTGTGCGACAGTAAAAATTAAGAGTATAAAATGTTTTCCCCACAATTGGAAACCCTGGTGGCATAGTGGTTAAGAGCTACAGCTGCTGACCAAAAGGTCTGCATTTCGAATCCACCAGGTACTCCTTGGAAACTCTATGGGGCAGTTCTACTCGGTCCTGTAGGGTCACTACGAGTCGGAATCGACTCAACGGCAGTGGGTTGGATGGTTGGTCCCCACAATTGTTTATAACGAAGTCAGAAGAGCCGGCAAGCATACTCCAGCTTTCTCCCAAAACCTGCAATCCTGATGAAAACAAAATAAAACCATACTGGGAGCCCCAGTGCTCTGCTTCTCAAAAGTAAAAACCAGATACAGACATGACTGCTGTGAACCTGTCAACTATAAGCCTTGAAAGGTAAACTCTTTTTAACTGAGGAAAAGTCAGTATCTCCTACTAAATCTGCTTCGGTAGAGTATATATTATATACTAATTTAAGGTTGTTTTAATTATTTTCCAGTGTTTACAATGTGACTTAGCAATTTCTTTTAAACCGTTTTTAAACAGTTAAAGATTCAAGGACTCCTTAGAATATTATTTTCATATTGAAGAATCCTTTAATAAAAAAGAGTTCTCACAATAGGCCCGGAATTCAATTCTATAGATGGAATTAAATGACTCTGAAATGAACAAACACAGACAAGTATTTTTAAACTACTGTTTAATCAGTTTTAAAGACACACAAATTAGAAAAAAAAAACATTTATATGTAAGTTAAAAACACCTTTAAAACCTAACAATAAGCCACCACTGCAGCTCTGAGGACACAGACTAGGAATGAGTGGTTATGAAAACATCACAGCACAGTGTAACTGACACAGTGGTATTTTTAATTTACCATACAACAAGAACTAATTTATGGACCTGTTGAAAAATAACACTTCTTTAAAAAAATATTTTGGAATAAGAAGAACAAAAAGCACAGAACACCACATTATATCTCGACAAGGGAAGGCAAGTGAAAATACCGGCTGCGGGAGTTGTCTGTCCTGTTGGGGTGACAGAATGTTCAACCACTTCTAGATAGGGATAAAGAAGCAACTTTTAAAGGAAAGGCAGGAATGAAATCACACATTTTCACTCCAAACGTGGAAGAATTTCTCGTTTCATCTGAAGTATTTTGACTTCCATTCCTATTGCTTTATTCTGTGCCCCTCTAGTTTGATGAAGCGTCATATAGGTGATCGAAGATGAAGACTGGTTTGCAATGCATTGGTAATTAATCAAAGTTTGATTCCTTTTTCCTTGTGATGAAAAGTCAGAAGCAAAGGTACTTCACGGACAAATCAGTGTGTATAGAACCAAAAATACATACAATTGGGAAAGAAGCCTATTTTAGGACTTCTTGTCAAACTCTCTACATATCTGTTTGCCCTTTAATGGGAAATGACAGGAAAGAATATTAACAAATCAAATTTCTCAAAGAGGTTAACCCAAAACAGAGGCTAGACAGGTAACAGTCATTTAAGACTCTAGTGAAAGGCGGCCAGTCACATTTTCTGTTTCAAACACGTCATTAAGAAATTGGTAAATCATTTTGCCCTAAGCTGGAATCGACTTGACGGCAACGGGTTTTTTTTTTAATATACGTTGCTCTGTAACTTTAGGTTTTTCATTATATTTCCATTTCTTTTTACAGTAGCAAAATTTGATGAGATATGACTGGAAGGATGGCTTTGCATCATCGAGTAAGCTTTAGATAGTAGTTTTACATGATCTTTATATCTTTATTATTTAAGAACGTAGAGTCTTGGGTTTGTTCTTTTTTTTTTTTTGCTCTATAAAAGTTGTACTAAAAGAAGACAGTTATAATCAGATTTAAAGGCAAGACAAATTAGTTGGTGTAAAAATGTCTTTAGGCTATGTTTCAGAAAGTCTTCCCAATCAATGAGCTATATAGCTTGTCAGTCTTCTACTGGCAACATTACTTGCATAATGTTAAAAACCCATTAAAATAAATATTATTTAAAACACATAAAAACATTATTAAGCAGCCCACCAGTTAAAATGTAATTGGCTGCTTCCTCTGTACAACAAGAGCTTCAAAAAGCAGCGTAATCAATGGTTATAAGAGCGTTCCTACAAAATACCAACATGGAAAAGTTCATTGTCAATTTTCATCTGTAATGAGTTACTACAGATTTTACTACGTGGTGTTGCAGAAAAACACTGTAGAGACCTTCTATATACTAATCTCTCAAATCCAGATTTCAGAGTGAATTTTTTTTTAAAAAAATGCATATCTTTTCCTTCAGCATCAGGAGCACACATCAATACAAACCTACTTCTGCAAAAGCTGTAAAAAGCAGAAATGTCAGGGTCTAAGGTGAGCGTCTAAATGATCAGCTCTTCAATAAGCGTACAGTGGGTTAAGTGTTAACAGTTTTATAAGGTACTTGAGGGCAGTTAACATCACAGTTCACAGTGTTCTTCAGAATTCTGCACCCATGTTATATCTGATGTATTAAATTTCAGCCAGGATGGACTATTAATGGCTGACTAAAACCGCACAAAATACTGATTTATATCTAAAGCTCTGGAGAAATCCTTAGCTGACATAGCACTAATAGGCAACATTCTGAAACAATCATTCTCTCAAGTTATTTTTTCTTTCAATTATAATGTAGAACTCTTAAAAGCAATTAATAATTATGAACAACTGATAGTAAGAAACAAAAGAGTAAGTATAAATGTTCAGATCTGTTCATGAATACACAAATCAAACATTTGCAAGGTATGAATATTAAATAGAAAAGATATTTGTCCTGAAAGTGTGATGTAGTCTTTGAATACAAGTATAAATCTTCTAATTATACGAATGGCAACATTTTTAAAATAATTGTTTTTTGTAGTTTAAAATAAGGTGTAACTAAATTAAATATACTTTAAATATCTTTGAATGAAATACTTTCTGAGAAGTTATCTGGTGATAAACTGTCTAGTAAAGTCAGTAATTTATATAAAATATTTAATAGCATATTATCTTCTCCAATTTTACATAGCACAAACAGAAGCCAAGAAAGCAGAGAAAGCAACAGAAAAACGTTATCTTTAGTAGAGACTATTTCATTATGAAAGATTCATATTAAGGACAATATTCAGTAGAAATGGTTTCTGACATAATGGATGGTCTGTTGTCATGACAATCTTTTGACCTCACGGCTTTGAGCTCAAGTAATAAAACTGAATGACCATGACAACTGTTTGATTCTGCCTACATCCATGAATCTTACAGAATCTGCTAGATGGTTCCACTCATGATACTCAAACACAACTGGTCTTGAACTGTTAGAACTAACCCTTTCAGCTGACGGTTAAGGAACCTGAGGTCTAAAGGATAAGTAACTTGTCCAAACCGTATGGCTCATGAATAACAGAGCTGGACTGAAGATCTAGGTCTCCTCCCAGTTCAATTAATGCTTAAATGTGAGTTACCTTCACTTTTTAGAAACATTATCTTTACTGTAAATTCTTCTCAAAACTGGTGTCTGTGGAAATCCTGTGAGTGTCACACATGGTGAGGGAATCAGTAACATACTTTTTAGCCAGATGGTGGTAACATAAGTGGTAGCTGGACATTTTTTTGTAGCCAAATAAACCTTTTGTATTATAACAGATGTTTTAGAAGCTATATAAATTTCCTCAAATACCCTGAGTTCCAATAAAAATGCTTACTTTAAATACTGAGAATAAGCCACTTGTAAAATGGTGACAACTGAAATATATCAAATTAACCATTGCTGTTTTGAGAAAATGAAATTGAGGGAAGAATATTTTTATTCATTTTTCCCTGAGTAATATATAATTTACCGAAAGTATAAATATGATGTTGATTGGACATCTCTGGTTTCATGATAACTGAAGAGGGGAAAACAATATAAATATGCACTGAATCCTATTCTGTTGATTAAAAACAAGTAAGCACATATGACAGTGAATCCCTCTACACTTAATAGCAGCTAGATATACCAGTTTTAGCATCTTTTACTATAAACAGAAGCAAAAAAGTAATCTTTACAACACTCCAAGGAGATATATTCACTTCACAGAGCACAAAAAAAATTCTTCTTGAGGAGAAAAATCAAGCTGAGAATTAGAACGATTTTTCTTCTAGATTGCATACTTGTGATTACTTCCAAATTAGAGGAAAGCTATCCAAAACCATTTCTTAAAAATAAATAGCTGATTCGGGGGATGAAAAATCAGTCAAACTGGATATGTAATGTATTATATTTAAAGTGGAGCCCTGCTGGCGTAGTGGTTATAAAGAACTCGGCTGCTAACCAAAAGGTCGGCAGTTCGAATCCGCCAGCTACTCCTTGGAAACCCTATGGGACAGTTCTACTCTGTCCTATAAGGTTGCTATGAGTCGGAATTGACTCGATGGCAATGGGTTTGGGATTTTTTATATCTAAAGTACCTGGAAAGCTGACCAAACATCCTTCTGGATGGTAGTGGTATCACTATATTAATTGAGCAAGAGATGGGTAACCAGTTTAGTTTTACAGGCTGAGAAATAAAATATATACAGATAATAGAAATAAAAGGTGATTATTTGTAAGGAGCTAAATAGGCTGCACAAGAAAAACAAAACTTTCTATCAAACTTTCTAGTTTTCATTTATGACATGCCTAGGCCCCTCTTTTTAACTTTAAGTTGCTTTACTTTCTCTTAACAGTGATCAGATTCTCTGCAGCATTGGTTAAACTGAAGAGATCTTTTCTGGAGGCAGATTCTGTCCGAGAATGTTCTTTTCTATTCCCTCGCTTTAGGCAGCTGGCTTCACTTCAGTGCGTGGGAAAATAGAGAAAATTTATTGAACTAACTTTACTGGAAGGTAACAGGACACACTAACCACATCAGATGGAAAATGTTTACCTTTAGAAAAATTAAAAACATTTTTATCAACAATGACTAGGATATCTGTAAGGTTTTAAAAGGATAAACTGACTTTTTTGCTAACTAGGACCTTAGAAGCTCCAAGTTTGTTTTCTTTTTCCTTCCTTCTTTAAATGAAATGCTACAGTTTAAGCTAGATTGTTGGTCTGTCTTTCACTTCATTTGAAAATTTATTAGTAACAAAATCCAAACAGAAAGAATCACCAGAGATAGACAGTTTGCATTTCATTAAAAAACATTTAAGGCAAAAGAAAATAAATTCCACGAAAGACTTGTCAAAATAAGGGTGAAGTCAGAAGGCCCTGCCTACTTTTTCCTCTCACGGCTGTGATTCACAGTTCAGCGCTGAAGCCCTGCTGTCAGACCAGTGCCTCCGCCTGGCATGCAATCCTACCCTTCTGCTTCCAGCCACTGCAGTCATCACAGGCATCTGGAGAATTAAGTGAGATACCCCAGGAAATCCAGGCAAGATTGATTATAGTAAAAATCGCCAGTAAGAGCATAGTTTTTCTACTTACAGAACCTAAAACTCATGTTAACAAGAGTTAACAGCAACATTTTAATGTGAGAGGCTAATAGTTTAGAAACTAATTTATATTCTTCTCTAAAAACGTGGTTCTAGCCATTGACCTTCATTTTTCATTTCCCTAGAACCTTCCCAAATATGAATTAAGCTGTCAGGGATAAGAAGAGGCTTAGCCAGGTAGTACCCTTACCTAGCAATTTCTCTTTCAAAACCTTCAAGCAATCTAGTGTTATTACTTTCATAATCCCTTTCTAATTCTATGTAATTTATGCTTGATAAATTTCATTTAAAAGTCCAAAGTATTAAAAAGTTACTAAACTTTTATGTCTTACCTAATCACAAAGAATTCAGACAGATAAGGTTTTGTAAAAGCACTTCTGCTGAGCACCTGGAACATGCAGTCTTATTTATTTCCTATTACGGCTGCAGAAGCCCTGGTGGTGCAGTGGTTAAGTGCTCGGCTGCTAGTCAAAAGGACTGTGGTTCGAACCCACCAGCTGAGGAAAGATGTGGCAGTCTGGTTCTGTAAGGATTGCAGCCTAGGGAACGCTACGGGGCAGTTTTACTCTGTCCTGTGGGGTCACTATGAGCTGAGCTTACCTGACAGCAATAGGTTTGGTTTGGTTTGGTTTTTTAAATTACAGCTGCCCACTAGCTTCTAACCCCAGAGTCCATTCAGTGATTTCTTCATTCATGCCTCCCTTCCTTTCTTCATCTTCTCTCTCTCTCTTTTAAATAAGCTTAAAATATCTCACTCCTAACCTTTAATTATGTTTAAGAAATTCCTCCTTGAAGGGCTCTCCGACTGACACACAAGATAATTAAACTGCACCAAAATAGGCTACCTATAATTTGGCATCTGTTAATGTTACAGTTTCCCTATACATTATTGTCATTTGAGATACTTTAAGAAAAATCCTTCAAAATACTGAGATGTTTATTGCATTTTTAAGTATCCACAATCTTAAATATCCTGTTTTAAATTCTTCCTAGATTCCTTTACAGCACACAACATCAAATATGTGAAATATGAATTCTCACACTATTACACAAGAAAATACCATTTAGGAACAACATTTTAGGAAATAGAGGGTTTAAGGCAAGACATTCATTTGCAAAAGTTAATTTCTCTCAGTCATCCAGATTGACGCAATTATTCTTCCACCTCTTCAGTGCCTTGGGGTACGCAATGTACATTCAGCAACAGGGCACACATATGACCCTATGAACATCTGCTGAGGTCCTGAGTGCCCGTGGAAATAATGGAGATATTTTTATATAAGGCGTAGCCCTCAGGGACATGGCATGGGTGGGGTTATTTCACTCCATTTCCAATCTGATATATAGGAAATTCCCTATCCATCAATGTCCAATTTCCCCCCCACATAATCTCTTTTCAAACAAACAAAAACTCTTTGAAAAGATGCTAAGATTGGTTTCTGTTAACATAGAAAACATGGCCGTCAAGGCATTTTCTCCATCATTGCTTGAGTGATGAATGTCTAGAGGCTATTTCTTGATTCTGATTGCAAACATTGTTTGTTGTGGAAAAACTATTATGTCCCAAAGAATTTTCTTGTGCATCAAACTTTTTGGATCGTGAGAACTGAGTATTTTCATGTATATTCTTTCCACTTTGAGTTTTCTTCACCGGCAACAACAATAATACTGAGATACCAGCAATGTGAAGGCAATAATACCAGGAGCTGAAAGAAAGGAAAAAAAAAAAAGTTTACTTTATTAAAGTTGTGATAATTAATAACCTTTAATAACTGCATACTTGCCCATCTCCCATATGTCCCCTGTAAGATGTGCTTACCTACCACAGTATACTGTTAGTTTTTCCCTCATGCGATGAAACTCTACAGAACAGTGTATGCCATGAGTATTTATGAAGCACTGTGTACACCCAAAAACCACACCAAACCCGCTGTCGGCAAGTTGACTCTGACTCATGGTGACCCTATGTGTCATAGAGTAGAACTGTGCTCCATAGGGTTTTCATGGCTGCAGACCACCAGGCCTTTCCTCTGAGGCACCTCTGGGTGGGTTCGAACCGCCAACCTTCTGGTTTTGGTCAGTAGCCCACTGCTTAACCATCTGTGTCACCCAGGGACTCCCTGTAGAAACCCAGACTGCTTATAATCATGCTACTAGATATCCCATTGCATTTCTCTGTAAGGGTCACAATGCCATGATGAAATAGAATAAAAACAAAAAGGTACTTATTAGTATCTGCAGTCATTTGAAAATCGTCTCTCAAACCACAGAATCAAATACTGAGCAAACAAAGAGAATGCACAGGGCAAGGAAAGCCTGTGACCAGGCTGAGTTCCCCTGTAGAAACTCTCCCTCATTCAGTAACAAATATTCTATTGGATGAGTGACAGATCTAAGTCATATTGCTTCTTGATGGTTGCTTTAACCAAATAAAGAAAGGTTATATTATTAAAAACATTGTTAGAAACATCATCCCTCAAGGTAAATATACACCAAACGTTGCCATAGCTCTAAATTCAAGTAACTGTGAATCAAGTACCTGGAATAGAAAATCCCACCCAACAGCTTCATCACATTTAAACAATATGTAATCATTTGGTTAAAATGGACACTGTGGCAGGAGCTACTTAGTGTCTTCCTATATGGTTAAGGTCATACTCAAAGCAACAATTTTTGAGCACATACTCTCTGCTAAAGTCATTCTAAATGCTAAGGTAATAAACAATGTATATGAGAATAAAGTTTTTCATTTCAAATATATTACTATCTAATATGGGAGAGTGCAGTTTGGTGGGGCAGGAAGAAGAGATAAACAGATAAACAAAAAATACTGAATTCAAAATAACTTTTATAATATACAGGTGACCCAAGTACCAATGAAACACGAAAGACAGACTATAAGTAAACAGATAAAAGAAAATATAAGTAATTTACCCCCCGCCCCTTGATTAAATTAAGTAAAGAACTGTCTTTAAAAAACAAATGAACAGGTTTTGGACAATTAAGCTACAGTGTCTAGTAAAACCTTTATGGGAGATTTCAGGCAGTGGTTACTTCACTGACATTTCTCTGTCTAAATCAGACTCTAATCTGAGGGTTGGGTAGTATGAGTCATTCCATAAAGAAGCTTGAGACTGCTTAGTTTAAGATTAAACAGCAACCGATAATGCATTTAGCTGCAGAAATGAGGCTACGGTACCGTTTTTCTGTTCTACCCAACAGCAAGGAGCTTTCTTTTATAACTAAAATTATTCCACTGACATATTTTAAGAAGTAAACACTTACCTGTAAAACATTAATGATGGTTTTATAGAGAGAAGTACAAATGGCACAACTGTGTAACTTATTGCTATTTGTGTTACTATCCATGTTATAACATCATAAAATAATTTAAGTTGGGGAGGTTCAATGAAATAATGTCTAACGTTATTTCTCATCTGAAACAAAGAAAACACAAATATATTTGCTTTATCTTTAACATTCCTTATAAAATTAGACCGGTCATGTCAGCTCTTTTCAAGGATGTAGAATAACTGCAAGTATCATCCATTGTTGATGCGAGTCTAAAAGGGTACTAATTAGTTGGGAAAAGTTGGTTCAGATAAACTAATGCATATATATATAAAAAATATATAACCCACCACTGCCGTCTAGTTTTAGAAAAAATATATAGGGAGTGATAAAGCAAGTGGGCAAAATATAAACAACTGGTAAATCTGGGTAAAGAGCATAGGTAACTCTCTGTCATTTCTCTTGGAAGTGTTAAAAAGCAAAGATGTCACTTTGAAGACTAAGATGAGCCTGACTCAAGCCACGGTATTTTCAATCACTTCATATGTATGCAAAAGTTGGACAACGAACAAGAAAGTCCGAAGAAGAATTGATGCCTTTGGATTGCGGTGTTGGTGAAGAATATTGAATATACCATGGACTGCCAGAGGAACGAACAAATGAAGTACAGCCAGAATGCTCCTTAGAAGGGAGGATGGAGAGACTTCGTCTCATGTACTTTGGACATGTTATCAGGAGTGACCAGTCCCTGGAAAAAGACATCATGCTTGGTAAGGTAGAGGGTCAGTAAAAAAGAGGAACACCCTCAATGAGATGCTTTACTCCCTGATATTGCTGCCAGGATAAGGATTAGGCTGTTTCTAGTTTGACATTTAAGTTCTTCTATCCTTGTGGCCCCACCCTCCATTTGCCTTTCCAGTATTATTTACTATTCATGCATACATGAAATCTCCGCTTCAGTCAAATTTACTCGTCATTTCCCAAATACACCATGTACTTTCCAACCTGGTTTTGCTAATGTCAATTCCATGCCTACAATGTCACTTTCTCCCCCATATTAAACTGCGTTCACTGTTGAAACAACTTTCATTTTTCAAAGCCCAGATCCAACCACGCTTTTTCAATGAGGTCATCTCTGGTCAACCCAACCAAAAGGATTTTCTTTTATGTCTAAACATCTATGATACTTAATATTGATAAAATCCATGGAATTTATCATATGCCTTGTGATATATATCTATATCTATCTACATATATTTCTATCAGTCCATCTGTCTGTCCGTCTATGTCTTCTTCCCCGAATTAGACTATAAGCTACCAGAAGGTAGAGCCCTTATTTAATACTTCTTGATATTCCTCCAAGATACTTTAAAACTAAATATAGTAAAATATTTCCTAGTTTTTTAAATTAATCCTTCTTACTTGTAAGTGCTGTAATAAACTTATTCATTGTTTTTGTCATGTCACTTTCCTCTCATAGACTGTCAAGGACTTATACTAAAATGTACTTCCTCTTCCCCCATCAGGTCACCAATCTAATTTATCAAGTAATTCCCAAAATATCATTCCAGGTTCCTACCAAGCAAATACTAAATATAACTGCACCTTCCTTCTAATGTAGTGCTCTACCACCAGGAATGGCCCATCTACTCATCTTGGCCTATCGATAGTCCATTCATCATCTAAAACACGACTCAAAGGTTACGGCTGTCAGGAAACATTTCTAAAATAACCCTCTGGTCATTTTAATTTAACTACGTGTTTA
This sequence comes from Elephas maximus indicus, assembly GCF_024166365.1. Classification (NCBI taxonomy): domain Eukaryota; kingdom Metazoa; phylum Chordata; class Mammalia; order Proboscidea; family Elephantidae; genus Elephas; species Elephas maximus. The sequence goes on from NC_064830.1 coordinate 18,206,554, forward strand.
GCTATCCTCCAAGTAATTTAATAAAGACAAATAACAATTTTTGAGGGCCTCCTATGTGCAGGGAACATAAAAACATCTTTTCTCCTCATATCAACTAAGTGCGGAGCTTAGCACATGGTGAACACTATAAACACGTAAATGGTTATAAGTACTCAAACTGAAAAAAAACAACCAAACCCAATGCTGTTGAGTCAATTCCGACCCATAGCAACGCTATAGGACAGAGCAGAGCTGCCCCATAGAGTTTCCAAGAAGCGCCTTCTGGTTAGCTGCCGCCAGGGTTTCCCCTAAGTACTCAACAAACATGTAAATGGTTATAAATCTCTCTTCTACTGCACAGTATAATGTTAATTGTGACCAAAGAAATAAGGTCTACCTTGTAAAACAGATCTAGTCCGCTCTTTATAACAGTTCAAGTGAACTACCATTGAGTTATAAAATAATATTCTTGATACTTACAGCTCGTGCTGCTAACGTCATTAACACCCCTGTTAGAAATGTTAGATAGTATCCTGGGTATACCCCATGCCAAATGGCAGAGAGAATGAACGTCTGGATAGTTGGACTGAAGGAGGCTCGTTCGTAACACACCCTAGAAACCATGAAAAACATGAAGAGCCGAGAGGAGTGAGTGATTAGAGTTTATAAAGCCCCACAATGCTAAGTTTTTAAAATAGTGGTAAAACATATGTAACAAAATATTTTATTACTTTCTTTATAAACATCAAGAACGTTCAACTGATCTAATTAACACTACCCTTTCTGGTAAATAGCCTGTGCTCAGTCTAATATTTTCCCATAATAGGGTAGAGAACTCAGATGAAGACAAGATTTTCCTCAAATATCAAATTGAAAATACAACGAAAAAAAAATAACACAGATCAGCTCACAGGATCTGTAGCCTTTGGTAGGTTGTAAGAGAACATCAAGTGGAAATAATATATTTTGGATATCTCAAAGGTAAAGATATCCAACTTTACCCTTGAACACTACAAAAGAAAGTTGCTTTACACAGAAGTCCTGAAAGCCTTGCAGTTACGGGGATGATATTTTACGAACTAAGTTCAGGACAGGGCAATATGTCACCAGAACAACGAGACAGAATCACTGGGAGTTTCCCTAACTCCCTCCCCTGTAGATGTTGCTGCCTCTGCCTGAGCTGCCTTGCCTTCTTCCTTGTCCTTCTGATAAACTCCTAATCATCAGTCTCAGCTCAGCTGTCAACTACTTCTGAGAAGAGGTTCTTCCTCTTTTCCCTTTGAGCCCTCACTGTTCCCGCTCTATTGCTCCTTCTCTCTGTTATAACCCTCACCACAGAGAACAGCACGGACTGGTTACACATCTGTGTTTTTAACAAGATTGTGAACTCTCTGACTGCAGGTACTGCATCTTTTTGTCTTACTCCATCTTTGTATCCTGTGCCTAACATACAAAGGTCTTTTGAACTAAAATATTTAAAACTGGAACTGTTCTGGAAAATCTAGGGCATATGCATAGTGGTTTTTAAGTCCTTTCTAAAAACAAATCTCCAGTGAGTGAGAGCAGGAACTAAAGATGAGGTTACTGGTCACCTCAGACATGGCTAAACCAAACAAACCCGTTGCCGTCGAGTCGATTCCGACTCATAGCGACCCTATAGGACAGAGTAGAACTGCTCCAATAAGTTTCCAAGGAGCGCCTAGTGGATTTGAACTGCTGACATTTTGGTTAGCAGCCGTAGCACTTAACCACTACACCACGAGGGCTTCCCAGATGCAGGTAGAGGCCTTTAAAGCCTGGCTAAAAGATCAGTGACATCGATGTTCATCACAGTGAAATGACTCAAGCTGAAACAGTTCTCTGATTTGTCAGTACCCTGCTTTGGAAGATGTTAGTATCCCCTTGTTAACATCGAAGTCACAATGTCACTCAACATAGCGCTCATTTAATCAAGAATCTGAACTCAGTGAAGCTCAGCCTCAAGTAGTAGGTGCCAAAGTACATCTAAAGATAGTTCTTGAAGGAACATACCTTTTGAGCCAAAGAGCTGTCTGAATATTCCAATTATCAAGAAACATCTTGAAACTTGTTGACATCTGAAAAACAAAGGGACTTTTTTCTTTGGTCAACAAAATAACGAAGCTTTAAATGTAAGTAATAATGTTTTATTGTGCTAAAAATAGATTACTTAAAAATGATGGCCATGTACTGATTTGTCTTTCCTTAGTACTGTTTTTCTGACATAGTAACGTCATTCCATAAAAGGAGTTTATTTATTATAGGGACCATTTACAAGGTAAATGAATTATCATCATTTTCTCCTATATGACAACATTTAAAGGTCTTGTCAAGTAATTATCCCAAAGGAACCCCTGTCAGAGTGTACCAATGACTGCCCTTATTCACTGAAAACTTGAGCATCTCCCTCACTATCTTCCTGTCAACTCTGTCATATTTTTGGGAGACACAATTCAATCCATAACACGTGCCAAGATCTGCCATCATTGCAGGTAAACTTGACGTCCACAGAGATGACACATCAAACCTTAGTCTCTCAATTCATTCACTTCCACTTCTCTTCAGTCACCCACTTTCATGGCTACTCTGGATCTTGGCACGCCTAGAACTGCTTGACTGCTAAAACAGTACAGTTGCACTCCTCTCTCAGATAATGGCTTCCTATCTTTCCAGCTCTATCACTCAGTTACTGCCATTAAAGCTCCTCTTTAATCTCAGAGGGAAAGCTAGTCTTTGGTCTCCTGACCTCTTTACTTTCTCCTCCTCAAAATTTTAGATTCCTTGGTCCACTTAATTACTACTCTCTTGTAAAAATCTTCAATGCCTTTGTTTCTTTCTCCTTTTAACTCACCTACCTGTCAGAATCAACCCTACTGTCTGTCTTCCATACCCCTAACGTATGAATGCTGAGTGTAGCATATTATATAACATTAAAGACCTTTTTCATAATTAAGGTTCTCGACTTCAACTGGGCCCTCAACCTACTAAGTAATCCTTCTGTTTCCCTAGATTGTTCTTTCTCCTCTTCTTGAAAGCAGCTATCAGATTGAACTATTTGAAACTGTCTTTCTTCTGTAAGTCAAAAATAGGTAAATATCAGCAGCTTCATATGGTTTGATGCAATACTTCAAGCCTGAGCCGATTCTTTGCTGCTTATCTCAGTGAAAGGCACCACCATAAACCTAGCTGTTTAAACAAGAAATCTGTGCATGATTCCTAACCCATTCTTCTCCTTGATTCCAACTCATCACCAAGTTCCGTTAAGTCTCTTAATCAGTTCTCTAATATCTTTATGTCTTTCTAGCCCCATAGTTACTACCCTGTTTCGGTCACCAGCATCCTGGATTGACACAACACCCTCCCAACAGATCTCTCTGGCTTTCAAGGGACAACACATTCTACATGACATATCCAGATCCTTCTAAAACACAGACTAATTACCTCACTTCCCTGCATATAACCCATTCATAGTGCTCCATTACTCTTAAAAGAAGCTCAAAACTCTTAATATCCATGACCTGGCCTCTACTTCTCCAGCCTCATCTTTCACCACTCCCTATACTATGAGCCAACATAAGCCACACACCCATTCTCAACCCCTCAGGCTAGTTCCTCTATTTGGAGGGCCTAGATATCTCTTACTATTTATCCTTTTAGGCTCAGTTTAAAATATTATTTCCTTTAGGACCTCTTCCCTGAGCCACTAAGTCTAAGTTGGATTCTTTATTGTAACACCCACAGCACTTGTACCTCTTTGTGTATAACCTATTCTTCTGTGCTCTGTAATAACCCCCTACTAAACTAAAGCTTCGTAACAGCCTAGACTGCATCTATCTTATGCACTGAATCCCCAGTACCTGGGACATGTGGTAGATGACCAGTAATGTCGGTTAAAGGAAAGAATGAATAATATCATTACAAATACTTCAACACCAATCTTGGGATATAACAGTATAATGTATGAAAGCAAATTATGATACCTAAAGTATCATAAGGAGCCCTGGTGGTGCAATGGGGTTAAGTGCTTGCCTGCTACCAGAAAGGTTCGCAGTTTGAACCCACCCAATGGCTCCTCAGAAGAAAAAACCTGGGGATCTGCTTCGATAAAGACCGTAGCCTAGAAAATCCTATGGGGCAGTTCTCTCTGTCATACAGGGACGCTGTAAGTCAGAATTGACTCATGACACACAACAACAACAACAACAAAGTATCCTACGGTGATGAACTTCTTAATGATTTACTGACCTCTATTTGCTGAATTCTCAAATTGGAAATTAAGTCCCAACGAGCCATTCCATTTTTGTCATATCCTCTGAAACCAAAGCCTGCAGCATTATTAATGGCATCGGCTACATTAAACACAACAAGAAAAAAGCGTTAAGGATATATTCTCCCAGAAAACGTGTGTTATCATATACTATGATCCTTTATTCTTAAACAGTAAAAGTAAATTTATTCTAATTTTTAGGAAGAGGTCAGAAACATTATTCTATGCGATGAAAATAACTACGCCATTAAGGACAACTTGGCTAGTCAATGAAGCATCAGACAAAACACAAGCTGAAGGCACGTGAAGTTTGAAAGTTACTGAGGACCAATGGGCTCAAGGTGCAGACCCAATATAGGAAATAATTTTCCAGTGTAAGAATTATGCTCAACCATCCATCCAAGAATTGCTGGCGGGGATGTTTTGCCCTGGGACCACAAAGTTCTTCTCCTATATTTGACCTGTATTATAAATAAGAATATGTAAGTGAGGCATCATATTTTCATTCTTTTTTTTTTCCTTGGTCCATTCAAATCCATTCTATTTATGTATTCAGAATTTGTTTTCTAATCCTTTTCACCATAATGCTCAATTAGTTATTTTTGCTTTATAAACCTGTTTGATTAAGCCATAAAGGAAGTTTCTGCCTCAAGCAACTACCCTTCCAGTCAACTAAACAATGGAAAATTGTTTATAATTGCTGCTATCTCTGTCATGACCAGAGAGTAAACAAACCAGCAAAATAATATGCCTACGTGGACATGTATCCTTAAATTGTTGGATTCCTTATTAGTGCTTTTTAGTACATCAAACAGGACTTGTTTCTTTTTAGATACAAATAACTTTTTTTTTTATTGTACTTTAGGTGAAAGTTCACAGCTCAAGTTAGTTTCTCACACAAAAATTTATATACACATTGTTACGTGACCCTAGTTGCTATCCCTATAATGTGATGACAGCACACTCCCCCTTTCCACCCTGGATTTCCTGTGTCCATTCAACCAGCTCCTGTCCCTTTCTGCCTTCTCATCTCGCCTCCGGACAGGAGCTGCCCATTTAGTCTTGTGTAAGAAGTACACTCTTCATGAGTATCATTTTATATCTTATAGTCCAGTCTAATCTTTGTCTGAAGAGTTGGCTTCGGGAATGGTTTTAGGTCTGGTTTAACAGAGAGTCTGGGGGTCATGTCTTCTGGGGTTCCTCCAGTCTCAGTCACAAACAGGATTTTAAAAAAAAACAGTCTTAGGGAAAAGGAATAAACAAACAAGAGGTCTGCAGTCTTCGGTCAAATAAATATTTGCCTTTAAAGTTAGTCTATGAATATAGTCGCATTCATACTCAATAGAATTAAAAAAAATTTTTAATAATATGGTCAGCAAACCCATACAAATGGCTGCTAAGGAACAGCTCCCTCCCCCCTCACATGTGCTACCACTTGTAATGTCTTCACTTATTCATTCTCTTCACCTTTTCTGTCTTACTGGGATCTGAGAACTCAACTCCTTACCAACATCTCATCTCACAACAGGATCGGTCCAGGGTGTGGTCAACAGCAATGAGGAGAAGGGAGTCAGCGAAATAAAACCACAGATGTCAACGTTCCCAGACCCTAAATCCAACACAGACCCTGTGCGAGCTAGGTGTCCAAACTCCTGAGAAAGCTGGCAAGTTTTCATTAATGTAGGGATGACTTTAGCAATTTCTAATTCCAAAACACTGACCATTTAAACTTCGATCTTTCTCTGTTGTTGTTAGGTGCCATCAAGTTGATTCTGACTCACAGAGACTCTATGTACAACAAAACCAAACACTGGCCGTTTCTGCGCCATCCTCACAAGCGTTACTATGCTTGAGCCCGTGTCAATTCATCTCGTTGAGGGTCCTCCTCTTTTTTGCTGGCCCTCTACTTTACCAAGCATGATGTCCTTCTCCAGGGACTGATCCCCCCTGATAACATGTCCAAAGTATGGGAGACATAGTCTTGCCACCCTTGCTTCCAAGGAGCATTCTGGTTGTACTTCTTCCAAACAGACATGTTCCTTCTTTTGGCAGTCCATGGTATACTCGATATCCTTTGCCAACACCATAATTCAAAGGCTTCAATTCTTCTTCAGTCTTCCTTATTCATTATTCAGTTTGCATATAGTATATGCGGCGACTGAAAATACCATGGCTTGGGTCAGGTGCACCTTAGTCTTCAAGGTGACATCTTTGTTTTTCAACACTTTAAAGAGGTCTTTTACAGCAGATTTGCCCAATGCAATGCGTCTTTTGATTTCTTTACTGCTGCTTCCATGGGTGTTGATTGTGGATCCAAGTCAAATGAAATCCTTAGAACTTCAATCTTTTCTCCATTTATCATGGTGTTGCTTATTGATCCAGTTGTGAGGATTTTTGTTTTCTTTATGTTGAGGTGTAATCCATACTGAAGGCTGTGGTCTTTGATCTTCATCAGTGAGTGCTTCAAGTCTTCTCTACTTTCAGCAAGCAAGGCTGTGTCACCTACATAATGCAGGTTGTTAATGAGTCTTCCTCCAATCCTGATGCCCTGTTCTTCTTCATATAGCCCAGCTTCTCAGATTATTTGCTCAGCATACAGAATAAATAGGTACAGTGAAAGGATATAACCCTGACACACACCTTTCCTGATTTAAACCTCTACATGGGTTAAGTCAGTGTTCTTCATACTGAAACTTCAAACTTAAAGGAAAAAAATCCACTAAGTTCCAAGAAATAATTGTTCTGAAGGGTTGAAAAGAAGAGGGCAGAGCCATAGGGGTGTGGAGACCTGGAAGCCTAATATTTATTTTGACAAACCTTGAATTAAAATTTTAAACACTATACTCTAGGTTGGAGCCCTGGTTGCCCAGTGGTTAAGTGCTACAGCTGCTAACCAAAACGTCGGCAGTTGGATCCACCAGCTGCTCCCTGGAAACCCTATGGGGCAGTTCTACTCCGTGCTATAGGGTCGAAATTGACTCAACAGCAATGGGTTTGATTTGTTTGTTTTTTTTTGGTATATCCTAGGTTACCACTTAAAATTAATGAAATTGTAAATTCAAAAATGCATATATCAACACTGAAATCAGTAAGGTAATTATCCACATGAACCGGAATATATATATATATATTTTTTTAAATTGTCATCAAAATGCAAAAACAAATTAAAGAATATCTGGGACCTCAAGGGATGCTTAAACGCCAATTTGAGAACCAAGGGATACCAGTTACAAAAAAAATACATAGCCGAGAGAGGAGGGGGTGAATTTGTGCACTGGGATATGGAAGTGGGCTTTTCACTTGGTTTCTCTATTGACATAAAACTTAAACTTAGACTTCAGCTCGAAATTTCCTTAACCATTACTAGGACCTGGCTTGAAAGCTGTAATGGCTTCCCAATGACTAAAGGTAAATTCAAACTTCTTCAGTACAGCCGTCAGGATCTTGGGAGAGCCCTGTTTCTCCTTCCCAGTTCCCTCTTCCCATTATGGTCCCTGCTTTGCCAGTCACAGAGGGCCATGTACATTCACATCTCTTTGTTCATGACTGCAAAACTAACTAAAACTAAAATTCCACCAACCCGCTTCCCATCGGCTAAAATCACATTCAATCTTAAAGGCACAAATGAATACTATCTTTTCTCTAATACTTGCTCTAACTCCCAGGCATAACTGATAATCCTCTTTCAATGCACCGATAACATTTTATCCACATTAGTGATAAAGTACTGATCATGTAATACTGTGGTTAAGGTCTATTTAATATATATCATTATAATGGTATATCTAATACAATCATACTAAATGGAAGTTAGGGACTACGTCTTATGCATATTTGTGTCTACTTTGGCTAGTACAAGGTCTAGCATACGGTAGGCATTCAATAAATGTCTGCTGTCTTCTAAGCAATCCATTGGTTTTTATATTACAATAAAATGAGTCTTGATCCAGTTTTTAGGCTAACCTTACATATGAGCTGTAAAGGTTGTTTCTCCTACATAAAAAAACAAAACCAGTTGTTAGATGACCCTAATTTTTCTGACTGATCTTTAACTATACATCCTCAAGAGGGCACTCTCATAGCTCCCTGTAAGATTTAATTCAACATATAAAACAAGAGAAGTCTATTTACATGTTACTTACCTAATGTCCATGCAAAATAGTATTTGGGTCTGGCAGCCAAAAGAGAGACATACAGATAGATAACCTTTGTTGGCCACGAAGCTGTAGCTTGAAAATGCTCATCAATGTTATACTCCACGGGTAATGTTTTAGAGATAGTCAGATGAAATAATAAGGAAAGTCCACATACTAAGAGCTTCTGAATAACTGCGATCTGAAAAGTTAAGACAAGACTTCATAAATTTAATCCATACTCCTTTCAATTCAGTTTACAAATTACTGCCAGATTGGTCTTCCTAAACATAGCATTAACCCTATAATGCTCCTGGTCTAAAATCGAAAGCTACCTTGTGTTCAGCATTTAAAGTTCTCCATGGTGTCACAGTATGAACATTACCACTCCTACCTATGGGTTGTAGCTCAAATCATATTAACAACTTCAGTCTGTGTTTTCAGAACTTGCAAGAAATAACAAAAAATCTAAAACCAACCACAATGTGTGTGTGTGTGTGTGTGTGTCAAACCCATAAGAGCTGAAATTCACTGGGACTGCCTTTTTTCCAGGTCTTGCAAGTTTTCTACCTTTGAGAGGGTACAGTCTTAACCACTTTTCTATTGCTCCTTTTAGTGGAAAACATTTGGGTTTTCCTTCCCTGACAGGTTTCTGCTTTATACAGGATCTGGCTTTCACAGGGGTGTGTATGTGTATGTATATGTATATACTGCTACAACCACTTTTGAATGATCTTCAGCAAAATTTTACTTGTGTGTGATATTAATGATATTTTTTGATAAGTTCTGCATTTGGTTATATCACCTTTCTTTGGAATAGGCATACATATGGACCTCTTCCAGTTAGTTGTTCAGGTAGTTGTCTTCCAAATTTCCTGGCATAGACAAGTGAGTGCTTCCAGTGCTGCATCCATTTGTTGAAACATCTCAGTTGGTATTCCATCAATTCCTAGAGCCTTGTTTTTCACCAGTGCCTTCAGTGCAGCTTGGACTTCTTCCTTCAGTACGATCGGTTGCTTGATCATATGCTACCTCCTGAAAAGACTGAACATCGACCAATTCTTCTTGGTACAGTGACTGTGTATTCCTTCCATCTTCTTTTGATGCCTCCTGTGTCATTCAGTATTTTGCCCATAGAATACTTCACTATTGCAACTTGAGACCTGAATTTTTTCTTCAGTTCTTTCAGCTTGAGAAATGCAGAGTGTGTTCTTCCCTTTTGGTTTTCTAATTCCAGGTCTTTGTAAATGTCATTATAACACTTTAACTTTGTCTTCTCGAGCCACCCGTTGAAATCTTCTGTTCAGCTCTTTTATTTGATCAATTCCTCCATTCACTTTAGCTACTCGACATTCAAGAGCAAGTTTCAGAGACTCTTCTGACATCCATTTTGGTCTTTTCTTTCTTTCCTGTCTTTTTAATGACCTCTTGCTTTCTTCATGTATGATGTCCTTCTACAACTCGTCTGGTCTTTGGTCATTAGTGTTTAATGCGTCAAATCTATTCTTGAGATGCTCTCTGAATTCAGATGGGATATACTTAAGGTCATACTTTGGCTCTCACGGACTTGTTCTAATTTTCTTCAGCTTCAAGTTGAACTTGCATACAAGCAACTGATGGTCTGTCTGTTCCACAGTCAGCCCCTGGCCTTGTTCTGACTGATGATATTGAGCTTTTCCATCACCTCTTTCCACAGATGTAGCTGATTTGATTCCTGTTTATTCCACCTGGCGAGGTCCATGTATATAGCCGCCGTTTATGATGGTGAATAAGTCCCTGGCCTTGCAAGATTCCATCATTGTTTCTATCACCAAGGCCGTATTTTCCAACTACCAATCTTTCTTTGTTTCTAACTTTTGTATTGCAATCACCAGTAATTATCAATGCAACCAGATTGCCTGTTCAGCCAATTTCAGACTGCAGAAGGTGTTAAAAATCTTCAATTTCTTCATCTTAGGCCTTAGTGGTTGGTGCGTAAATTTGAATAACAGTTGTATTAACTGTTCTTCCTTGTAGGCATATGGGTATTATCCTATCACTGAAAGCTTTGTACTTCGGGATAGATCTTAGGATAGAAACTTAGCCTACCCAAAGCTCCATGGCCTTTCTCTATAAAGTAGCACCTCGTTTTTACATGCAAACACACAAACCTCTCAACTATTTGCTTTTCCTGTTATGTGCAAACTAAGTAAATTAAAAAATACTTATTTGTTAAATCAAACATTTCAACTTAAACTTTATGCTGAGCCCAACATTTAAATAGAGTACAAATTTAAAAAGTATTTCCTTTCTTTTTTTTAAATAACAGGATTCTTATTTTTTTTGTCCCATATGTAATACAGGCTTTTTTTTTTTTTTTAACATAAAAATGCCCTACTATAATGTGGCATTTTTTTCTTCTTTAAAATTTATCGTACAAAAAAAGTAAAAAGAAAATATAATGACTACCTCTATACTCACTCCCCACTTAAGGAAAAAAAAAAAACATCAGAATTAAATGCTGTTGCATTTTTTCAGTTTGAGGAGAGAGTATAAAATTTGCTTCTGCTACTCCAGTCTTCTCAAATGTAGGCTCATCAGATCCTGAGTGCCAAATGACCAGTCCTCTATTTTTTTATCTTGTTTTGTTTGACAGTTCCAACTAATTGATGAATTCACAAATTCTTCTGGAACTATGCGTGCTAAAGTCATTTACATATAAAATTGCTTTAAGCACTTAAAAAAAGAGCCCACAAATTACATTACATCAGATGGTAACAGAATGATGCTAAAAGCAAATGCTAAAAGAATTTCAAAGTAGACCATCTAAAGAGCATTAACTGTCTGTAGGTATTGAACTTAACATACACAAACCTTGACATCTTTTTTTTTTTTTAATTGTACTTTATATGAAGGTTACAGAACAAACTAGCTTCTCATTAAACAATTAGTACATATATTGTTTTGTGACGTTGGTTACCAACCCCACGATATGTCAGCACTCTCCCTTCTCGACCTTGAGTTCCCTATTACAAGTTTTCTTGTCCCCACAGCCTTCAAGTCCTTGCCCATGGGCTGGTGTGCCCCTTTAATCTAATTTTGTTTTATGTGCCTGTCTAATCTTTGGATGTAGGGTGAACCTCAGGAGTGATTTCCTCACTGAGCTAAAAGAGTGTCCAGGGGCCATACTCTCAGGGTTTCTCCAGTCTCTGTCATGCCAATAAATCTGGTCTTCTTTTGTGAGTTAGAATTTTGTTCTACATTTTTCTCCAGCTCTGTCTGGGACCCTCTATTGTGATTCTTGTCAGAGCAGTCAGCGGTGGTAGCCAGGCACCATCTAGTTGTGCTGAACTCAGTCTCGTGGAGGCTGTGGTGGTTATGGTCCATTAGTCCTTTGGACTAATCTTTCCCTTGTGTCTTTGGTTTTCTTCATTCTCCCTTGCTCCAGACAGGATGGGACCAGTGGAGTATTTTAGATGGCTACTCAGAAGCTTTTAAGACTTCAGATGCTACTCACCAAAGTAGAATGTAGAACATTTTCTTTTAAAACTCTTATGCCAATTGAGCTATATGTTCCCCAAGACCATGGTCCCAACAGCCCTCAGCCCAGCAATACGGTCCCTCAGGGAGTCTGGATGTATCCATGGAACTTGTCATGACCTTGCCTTGGACAAGTTGTGCAGGCCTCCCCTGTATTGTATACTATCTTACCCTTCACCAAAGTTACCACTTACCTATTGTCTATTTACTGTTTTTTCATTTCCGCCCTTCCCCTCCCTTGTAACCATCAAAGATTATTTCTTTTTGTGTGTAAACCTTTTTATGAGTTTTATAGTAATGGTCTCATACAATATTTGTCCTTTTGTGACTGACTTATTTCACTCAGTATAATACCCTCCAGATTCATCTATTTTGTGAGATACTTTGCAAATTCATTATTGTTCTTTATCGTTTCGTAGTACTCCATTGTGTGTATGTACCATAGCTTGTTTATCCATTCATCTGTTGATGGACCTCTAGGTTGTTTCCATCTCTTTGCTATTGTGAACAATGCTGCAATGAACATGGGTGTGCATAAAAGCCTAGACATCTTAATGCTACCATTACTGTACCAAAGTTAGATTTGATTTCCTCTAAGAAAATTTCTAGTGTTCAAGGGTAAAGACTTTTCACCACACCCAAGTACTGAGGGATAGTTTATAATTATTCTTTCTAATAGTAACCCACATTTCTCCTTATGGAATATTGTGCTTTCTCCATACCCACTGCCGTCGAGTCGATTCCGACTCATAGTGACCCTACAGGACAGAGCAGAACTGCCCGATATAACTTCCAAGGAGCGCCTGGCAGATTCAAACTACCGACCTCTTGGTTAGCAGCCGTAGCACTTACCACTATGCCACCAGGGTTTCCTGCTTTCTCTATGAATGACCTAAAATCATGAATTTCAAATCTAAGAATTTCACCCCTAGGATCAACTAGTGACTATACAACTGAGTTTTCTAGGATATGGAGTGTCATTTGACACCTTTACTGTTGCTGTCTCCCTAAGCCAAAGAAGGGACCAAGAGTGTAAAATAAATGAGCCATTTGAGAGTAAATGAGCCAACAGAGGAACTCGTTGAAGCTGCGAGGAAACCATGTTTCATTTCAGAAGCTGTAGATGACTGATGAGTCAGACTTTGGTTACTTCAATTGTGGGTTTGGACTTCTGCATATACCAAAAATTACTGAAACAAAGGCCTCAAATTTAAAGAGAGAAACAACTGGAAGAAACATATGTTTGAAAGACTGTTGCTTCTTCACTATGCAAAAACCTAAAACAGCCCTGCCCTAACAAATAATAAAACCAAATTTGCAAGGATCAAGACAATCTGCCAATAATTTAAATGGTTAAATTATTGGCAGACAATAATTTTTTTTAAAGGGTTTTGAACAAAAGTCATTTCCTAAAATGTTCCACATACAAAATCCAACATTTTTTTTTTTTAATAAGGGTAAAATAAAGACATTTTTAGGTTAACGGGGGCCAAGTGAATTTTTTTGCCAGCAGACCTGCACTATAAGAAATGCTCAAAGAAGTTCTTCAGCTGAAGGGAAATGGTACCAGATGGAAATGCAAATGTACAGGAACGGATGAAGAGCAATGGCAACGGAAATGAGAAAAAACTTCCTTGTATTTCTTAAAAAAACCGCCGATTGCTTAAAGCAATGTTAAATAATATAACATTGTGTTATAACATATATAAAAGTAAAATACATAACAACAATCACCTGGGCACATGGAATTATACTGCTGTAAGTTTCTTACTTTTTATGCAAAGTGGTGCAATTATTAATTATAATCAGATTGTCATAAATCAAGGATGTATAGTATAGCACCACCGCTACAAAACTAGTACAAAGAGGTATAGCTAAAAAAAAGTCAATTTAAGAAATAAGATTGAATACTAAAAATATTTGATTAAGTCTAAAGAAGACAAAGAAGAAAGAAAAAAGAAACAAAACCAGATGGGAAAAAGAGAAAAACAAAAAGCAAGATGGTAGACTTAAATCCAACCATATCAATAATGACTTTAAATTTAAAGCACCCCAATTAAAGGGCAGAGATTATCATAATGGATATAAAAGCAAGACCCAACTATAGGCTGCCTACACTTTAAAAGACACAAATAAGTTGAAAATGAAAGGATGGAAAAAGATACACCATGCAACTACTAATGAAAAGAAAGCAGGAGTGGCTATGACACCAGAGGGTATCAGACAAAGTAGACTTCAAGACAAGGGGTTACCAGAAAGAGAAAAAAAAGTGTAATAATAAAAGAATAAATTCAGTGGGAAGATATAATCATCCTAAAATTTATATGAATATGCAAAGAACTGACTCGACGGCAGCTGGTTAAGGGTTAATCCGGCTCCAGAGCCTGTGTATTTATTTTGAAAGATATTTTTAAAGCAATAGGTGGGTCAATTAAAAACTTAAAACATGAGTATCTTTAAGTAAATAAGACTAATCAATATATGTTATCAAAGATCCAGATATAGCTCATGACTTACGTTTGGAGACGGCTCTGTTCTTTCATACCGTATCTCTTCTTCTCCATCTTCGCCTGGTTGTGCCATATGGTATGATCTGCCTTCAATGAAAGTAATGTAGTCTTTGTAAGAACAGAGAGGGCCTGCCAGGATACCCATGAAGTTACAGTTGTAACTTAAATACTCCAATAGGCTTGGCATGCGCCTGCAATTAAAAAACACGCAACTTGTGAGATGTAACATAAGCTTTTGGAAAATGTATCATGGGAATGTTCATCTTTTACCTCACCACTTTGACCATTTCAAAAAAAAAAAAAAAAGAAGCTTTAATTTTCATTTGCATCCATCAAAAAGAATTTAAGCTATCAGGATGTAGTCATGCTCAACAGTGTCTCTGGATATGAGACTTTCTATACGTATCTTTATGAGCAACTAAAAGCCTTTTTACCTAGATTTTTCATGATGAAACAAACTTAAGACGGAGGTGACATGGCATGGAGAGCCATCCCTTACTAGCCACTCATTTACTCATGTAACAAATATAAATAGAGTGCTGACTGTATGTCTGGCATGTTTCAGGGTCTGAAGATATAGCAGTATATGAAACAGAAAAATTCTGCATTCATGGAGTTTATATTACAGTTGCAGGAAACAGATAATGAAAAAAAATATATATATATAAAATATTTTCAGAAATACTAAGTCCTATGAAGCAAAGCAAAACATGGAAAGGCACTGTGTAGGGGAGAAGTGGGTATTTTATTATATTAAAAAGTCAGAAAAGGCCTCTCTGATAAGGCGACATCTGAGCAGAGACCAGAAACAGGTGAGAGAGGGAGTCCTGTGAATACATGAGATTAGCATTCTAGTACAAAACCCCTGAGATGTGGGCGCTCCTGGCAGCATGGAACCTGATGTGGCTAGAGTAGACAGAGGCAGGAGAAAACGTCAGAAGAGAGAGCCAAGGCAAGATCATATAAGGCCATATAAACCATGGAAAGAACTCTGGGTTTTATTCTGATTAAGATGAAAAACTACAGCAGGGTTTTAAAAGACCTATGTTTTAGCAGAATTACTCTTGCCCCTGGGTGTGAACAGGGGAAAGGGTGGAAGTAGGAAGACCAATCAGAAGGCTACTGCAATGATCCCGGTAGGAAACGGCAGCTCAGAGCAGTGGTGAAGTAGTATTCTGGGTATATCCTGGCAGTACAGCTGATGGGGTCTGCTGACGGACTGGATGTGGGGCGTGAGGGAAAAAGGAGTCAAGGATGTCCCAAGACATTTTTAATTCCATTGCCTTGATATCTGTCTAAGTGGCACATAGCAGCTAGAGCTTACCAACTATTCTAGCTCTCAATGCAGGTAACAGGGTGAAAAAAGGTTAGTAACAAAGGACACTAAACTATTTAGACTATATGTAGTCTAAGCACATATAAATGAATTAAGAATGTGTGTTTTTATTTAGGGAGGAGCCCTGCTGGCACACTGATTAAGCACTCAGCTGCTAATCTAAAGGTCAGTGGTTCGAACCTACCAGCTGCTCTGCGAGACAAAGATGTGGCAGTCTGTTTCCCTAAAGATTTACAGCCTTGGAATCCCTATGCGGCAGTTGTACACTGTCCTATAGGGTCACTATGAGTGGGAATCTACTCAACAGCAATAGGGCTTTGGGTTTTTATTTATTTTTTACAACCAGATCCATTAATAAAATCTACTGCCCATGCCAATGATAAACTATCACAAACAAAAGAACACCTAGGGACAGTAAGCATGCTTCTCTAACATTCTAGAATTCCTTCTTCCTCTCTAAATATGGTTACATTGTTAAAAAACAAACACCCTCATATGTACTACATATTATTTTCACTAAGAAAAAGAGAGAAAAACAGTGTTTTCTGGCCACATGACACTCTTCTAGGTTATCACTAAGCCAAAACTCCTTTTTCTTTTCAGAATTATTTTTCTATCTTTAAAAATGTCTCAGACCTAAAGTATTTTCTTACTGGGGCTCAAAATTGATGAGAGCAAAATGTTTCTGGCCAATCTGTTCTGAAACAGAATACTTTTTCACCAAATCAAACACCATGGTAAGTGCTCTGCAATCACAAAGGTACAAAAGAACTTCGTGTACTCAAGCAACAGAGCTCCGTTTTCAGCACCAATTATTTCGAGAGCAGACAATGTTAAGTTATCAAAGCACTGCTCAATCTCACCAAGCCAAACTATGTATCCAGCATGCAAGGACAGGAGATAACAAACCTTAAGCATGAAATCTGCTGATGTAATTCTGGCTTAACTTTCATATTAGGTACCACAAGTCATATTAGATACTGAAGTATGTAACTATAATATTTGCTACTAAATTATAAATTCAAAATGCAATTGTAATATTTCATGTAAGATGTTAAATGAAAGGTTCACTTACTCATTCCATGAATATTTATTTGATATCAACTGTGTGTTCTTTTATGTCAAGGTTTCTCGATTTCAGCATTACTGACATTTTGGGCCAGTCATTCTTTTTTGCAGGGAGGGGTTATCCTGTGCAATATAGGATATTTAACAGCATCTTTGGCCTCTAACCACTAGATGTCAGCAGCGAGCACCACCCCACCAAAGTTGTGACAACTGAAATGTCTCCAAACTTTGCCAATGTCCCCTTGTAGGCAAAATCACTCCGAGTTGTGAGTCACTGTATAGGTGATGGGGATATAATGATACATAAGACAAAGTCCCTGTCCTCACTTAGCTTATAATTTGTGGGGTAAGGAAAGGGACAATTAAAATAAATGTATAACCTCAGGCAATAATACATATTAGGAGGAAAAATAAAGCAGGAAAAAAAAAAAAGAAAGTGCTGGCAGAGAAGGGAGGGTAGCATTTTGACAGGGCGGTCTGTAAAGAGTGAAACGAGGGAGGAGAGTGGAGGTGCTACTGGCCACATTATGTAGGCCTTGTATATTGTGGTCAGAAGTTTGTACTGTATGCTAAATACATGGAAAGCCATTATGGGGTTTTCATCCGGGAAGGGAATAATATAGTCTAATATACATTACAAGGATCATCTGGCTGTTTAGGAGCCCTGGTGGCACAGTGGTTAAAGCGACTGACTACTAACCAAAAGGTCAGTGGTTTGACACCAGCGGCTCCATGGGAGATCTATGTAGCAGTCTGCTTCCATAGAGATTTACAGCGCTGGAAACCCTGTGGAGTCACTATGAGTCAGAAGTGACTCGACAGCGGGTTGGTTTGGTCTGGCTGATAGGTAAAGAGTAGACTGCAGAGGGCATGAGAGAAAACAGGGAGAGTGCCTAGGGAAGTTATTACAGTCACACTAAGTGAAAAATGTTGATGGTCTGGGTTAGGGTGAAAGAACAGAAATGATGAGACGTGGTCAGATTAGAGACATGCTCTAAGGTAAGAGCTGACCTGATTTCCTGGTGAATTGCATTTGAAGTAGCAAAAGGAAGTTTACCTAAGTTTTTCCCCTAAGCAACTAGCGATGAATGGCACTGCAGTTAACTAAGTGGGATAATGGTGGAGGCACAGATGGAAAGGGGAGGGGCGCAAATATTAAGAGTTATATTTTAAACACTTCTCTTTCAGATCCCTATTCACTATCCATGCAGACATACTGAAATGGCAGTCGGATGGATATATAAACACGGAAGTCAGGAGAGAGGCTGAGGTGGGAATATAGATTTAAGAGACTTCAAGCATATAGATGGTATTTAAGGCCAGTGGAATGCATGTGATCACCTGGAGAAGACTGAGAAATCAAGGGCTGAGTCCTAGAGCACACCAATATTTAGTCATAACTGAGACGAAGAAGATTCAGTAAAGACAGGAGAAACAGTGAGCTTGGAAGAAAATCAGAAGAATGTAGCATCCTGGAAGGCAAGTGAAGAAGGTATTTCAAGGACTGAGTGATCAACTGGGTCGAATGCTGCTAAGTGGCTGAGATCATGCCAACCTAGGCTGACAATTAAATGTGCCAAGACTGAGGGCGACTTGAAAGAATGATTTCAGATCAGAAGTAGGAAAAAAGCTTGATGAAGTGGGTGGAGGAGAGAATGGGGCATGAGAAAGTGAAGACAGTCATTACAGACAAATCTCTCAAGGAGTTTTACTACAAAGAAGAGTGATGGGATGGCAGCCAGAGGGAATGTGGGGTTAGCGGAGGTTTTCCCTTTAAGCTGATGGGAACAATCCAACAGAGGGAGAAACTGATGGCAGTGATGGTGCCAAGACAGGAGATAACTGAAGTGAAAAAGAAGGAATCAGGTTCAGTGTAAAAGTGAAAAGTTGGCCTTAGTTTGGATTATGGACAGTTGATCCACAGGAAAGAAGGCAGGTATTTTGTTACAGATGTAGGCACTTTTGTAGGTTTGGCGGTTGCAGGACGAAGCAGAATTGCTTTTAAAAAAATAAATAAAACTTGTGACCATCATAATTGAATGTGGGGAGGGAGTGTTGGAAGTCTGAAAAGAAAGGAGAATATGTAGTCGTCTAAGAAAGCTAGAAAAGGAAGTGACTAAAGAAATGTAGTAGAACTGTTGGCAATACTAAGGGGCACTGGTTGAAATTTGGGGTAAAACTCAAAAAGAGTTCCATCAGCAAGATGTTTTTCCACTGAGCTTTCTTCCACTTTCCAGGTAGGCAGGCAGCTGAATTTAACTAAGTTTGAGGTTTTGCCAGGTGGCTATGTAAAAGGGAAAGTGGAAATGAGAGCTGAGTGTCTATAAACTGAGGGGCTATTGTGATGGATCAAGGACTCTTAAGATCATAGAATCCAGATCAAATGAACCTCTCTTCAATTCAGTATATTAGATTAAGACCCTACCAAGAAATTAGGCTATTCCTTATAAATGAAGTACAAGTCTATTCCAGAATGAATTCCTCAAGTAACAATGAGAAATACTTCACTGGCTCTTCAATGTTTCAAAATACAGCATTTACATGCTATATCAACATATTCTATCTTTGCCCAGTCACTGTCATCAAGCTCCCATCAACCCATTGCCATCGAGTCATCAAGTCATGAAGTTACTGGCCTATAAATGGCAGCTGCTATTATTACTCTGAATTACTACCACCACTGCATATGTGGTCAACAAAGACCCAGGTGCTGTGGTTAGACATGAAGACGATACCATCTTCCTATCTTCATGGAGCTCAGAGCCTGATGTGAGAGAAAATTCAGCAGATTGCCTCATGCTGTACAGGAGGTACACACGGTATGATGGTATATTCAAGGCTCAGTGGGAGTCTTTGTTGCTAACCAAAAGGTTGGAGGTTCAAGTTAACCCAGAGACACCTCAAAACAAAGTCCTGGCAATCTACTTCTGAGAAATCAGCCACTGAAAACCCTATGGA
This sequence comes from Elephas maximus indicus, assembly GCF_024166365.1. NCBI lineage: Eukaryota > Metazoa > Chordata > Mammalia > Proboscidea > Elephantidae > Elephas > Elephas maximus. Next base: position 18,226,342 of record NC_064830.1, read on the forward strand.
CACAGTTCTGCTCTGACACACATGGGGTCACCATGAATCAGTGTTAGCTTGATGGCAACTGGTCTTTCAGGAGTCCCTGGGCGGTGCAAACAGTTAAGCATTTGACCACTAACCAGAAAGTTGGCAGTTGGAATCCACCCAGAGGTGCTTTGTAAGAAAGGCCTGGGAAACTACTTCCAAAAGACCGCAGCCATTGAAAGCCCTGTGGAGTACAGTTCTACTATGAAACACACGCGGCTGTTACGAGTCAAAATTGACTTGATGGCAACTGGAGTATGGGACCCTCCCAAGGGACACCCAGTCTAAACTAGGAAGATTTGGGGAGCAGGGAGGTGTACAGAGGGAGGGACTTTGGTTTTCATGAAGTAGATACCTCTAAAAGGACAAGTGAGCCTTAGCCATGTGAACATGTGAGTAATGAGGGTCCCTATGCACACACAGCACATCAACCGCATGTGGCAGGATACAATTAAAAGGCACGTACCTTACAGCTAAGTCTCTCTGCGATGGAGTTAGTTCTTCATCCTTGCGAAACATCCCTAAGAAACAAAAATAGGTACTTTTATCAGATTTCCCCCCAAGAAAAAAAACGGCATTTTCTCTTATGCTTACTTTCATCACTTTCCTCATTTGAAATTCATGCTATAATCTCCATTTTGGTATAATGATTGTTTCTTCCTTTCTCAACAGTGACTTAATCATGTGAAAGGACCATCATGTAATCCAACATGTCTAGGTTTATATAAAACACACATGTCTGGGAAGTTAAGTCCCTAACGTGACTCCTCTCTAAAGGAGATTAAGTTAAAAAATTGCCAAGTGCTCCCAAACCACCAATCCATTGCCATCGAGTTGAATTCCAACTCGCAGCGACCCTATAGGACAGAGCAGAACTGCCGCATAAGTTTTCTAAGTCTGTAAATCTTTACAGAAGCAGACTGACACATCTTTCTCCCTCAGAGTGGCTGGTGGCTTGAACCGACAACCTTTCGGTTAACAGCTGAGCACTCTACCGCTGCACCCCCAGGGCTCCTCTGTCAAATGCTAGCACTACTTAAGTTACAAATTTATTATCCTTATCATTAGACGCTGTGACATTTCAAAAAGGGGTATTAAATTTTTTCTATTGTTGAATATTTTAAATGACTAAACATCAGGACTATAAACTAGAAGCTCAACATAGAGCAATAAATAATTTCCTTACTTATATAACTCTAACGAATAAAAACTTGTGGCTATTTATCAACTGACTAGAGCCATATGCTTTAAAAAAAATACCCGAACCCAATTTAAAGACCAAAGGAGGACTAAATTAAAAAGCAAACAACACACTTGGAAAATATTTGCAGCAAACATAATAAAGCGTTGTACTTCTTTGTATCCAACCCCAAAAGAACTAAAACTTAAACAATGAGAAAAATAACTTAGATAATGACAAAAGATACAAAAAGACAAATCATAAAAGAAATACAAGTGGCCAATTAACATGAAGTATGTTTACCATTATTCATCATTAAGAAATGTATATTAAAAGAATGAAATGCCATTTCACCTATTACAACTAAACAAAAAATTTAAAGGGCTCTTACACATAGCATGATCTCAGTTGTGTAAGGCACACCCATCTTTTATGTATTATGTATGTACACAAAACAAAGATGAGAAGAAAGTAATTACTGAGAACTTAAAATGTCTCAGGGACTGCTCTAGGTACTGGGGAAATGGCAGACGAAAAAGTAGTCAAATTCTCTGCTTTCATGGCATTTACATTCTAGTAAGGAGACGGAATATAAATAAACTACTGAGACAAAGTGATACTATCTTTCTGTAAACCGGTATATCAAGAACTTCAGAAGTCTTCATATCCTCTGGACCTAGGACTCTTGCATAAGAAATACTTAGAAGTGTGATTCAAGATTACAATAAGAATGTTCACCACAACGTTAGGCATAACGGCATAGGGGGAAAAAAAGGAAATCTATACACACAACAATTACGGCATACGAAAAGAAATAATTGTACGTCTATTTTTAAAAGTAATTTGCATCCATTAAAATCCAGATCACAGATATACACCGAGACAAACACTTGACCGACATTAGATATGAGCCGTACCTAACTATTCCAACTTAAGTACAAATTAGACTTAAAGACAGACTTAGGTACGGAACTAGTTCGTAATCCAGGGACCGCCTGTATATAATATGGTGTTCGCACCACAGCGAAGTCACGTAATGTCCTATTTTCACAGAACGTATTGTGGAGGTTAAGCGATGTGTGACTGTAAGGGGAATGCTGACACGTTGGGAAAATTGTAACCAACGTCACAGAGCAATTTGTATAAAAATTGCTAAAATGGGAACCCAAATTGTGGTGAAAGCTTTTACCTAAAACACATTAAAAAAAAAAAAGTCATGAGGTTTTTTTTTTAATAACTTAGTTTTGTTGTTGTTGAGAATATACACGACATACACCAATTCAACAATTTCTACATGTATAATTCAGTTACACAGATTACATTCTTTGAGTTGTACAACCATTCTCACCCTCCTTTTCTGAGTTGTTCCTCGCATTACCATATACTCACTGCCCCGTAAGGCTTCTATCTAATCTTTCGAGTTGCTGTTGTCAATCCGATCCCATACAAACAGACCTTAAAAGAGCATAACACTCTAGGCAGACATTCTTCACAAGGTAAGCTAAACTATTGTTTGGTTTTAAGGTAACTTCAGGGGGTATTTTCAGTTTAAGGTTTAAAGATGATCTCAGGGCAATAGTTTCTCAGGGGTTCATCAAGCCTCCATAAAGACTGGATTCCATGAGTTGAAAATTCTGTTCTACGTTTTCCCCGTTTTGATCAGATTCTTCTATGGAATCTTTGGTCAAAACGTTCAGTAATGTTAGCCAAGCACCATCTAGTTCTTCTGGTCTCATGGCCAAGGAGACAGTTGTTCATAAGGGCAATTAGCCACACATTCCATTTCCTCCTCCTATTCCTGACTCTCTTCCTCTGTTGCTCTAGGCAAATAGAGGCCAATTGTTGTACAGTGAAACCCATACGAGCCAAACTCGATGGGACTGTCTCTTTTCCCAGGTCTCGAAAGTTTTCCACCTTTGACAGCGTGCCATCTTACCACTCTTCTACTCCTTCTTTTAGTGTATAATATTTGAGTTTTCCTTCTCTGACAGTTTTCCATCTTACACAGGTTCTGGCTTTCGCAGGTTTTACTATACCTTGAAAGCCCTCTTTTTTTCTTTTTATTGTGTTTTAGGTGAAAGTTTACAGAGCAAATCAGTTTCTTATTCAAAAATTTTATACACAAATTTTTGTGATATTGGTTGCAATCCCCACTGTGTGTCAGATGCCCCCCCCTTTTCCTTTTCTCCCCAGGTTCCCCACGTCCATTCATCTAGTTTTCCTGTCCCTCCTGCCTTCTCATTTTTGCTTTTGAGCAGGTGTTGCCCATTTGGTCTCCTACACTTGATTGAACTAAGGGGCACATTCCTCACATATTATTGTTTGTTTTATAGGCCTGTTTAATCTTTCGCTGAGAGGTGGACATCAGGAGTGGCTTCAGTTCTGAGTTAGCAGGGTTACCAGGGGCCACAGTCTCAGGGGTTCCTCCAGTCTCTGTCAGGCCAGTAAGTCTGGTTTTTTTTTTTTTTTTTAATGAATTTGAACTTTGCTCTACATTTTTCTCCAGCTCTGTCCAGGACCCTCTATTGTGATTCCAGTCAGAGCAGTTGGTTGTGGTAGCCGGGCACTATCTAGTTCTTCTGGGCTCAGGCTGGTAGACGTGGTTCATGTTGTCCGTTAGTCCTTCAGACTAATATTTTCCTTGTATCTTCGGTTGTCTTCATTCTCCTTTGTCCTGAACATTCTGGGACCAATAGATGTATCTTACATGGCTGCTTGCAAGCTTTTAAGACCCCAGATGTTATTTGCCATAGGATGTAGAAAATTTTGTTTATGAACTGTTATGCCAGCTGACCTAGATGTCCCCTGAGACCATGGTCCCCAGCGCTCAGGTCCCGTAATTTGGTCCCTAAAGGTGTTTGGATATGTCTAGGAAGCTTCTATCACTGTGCCCACTTTGTGCCCTATTGTATACATGAATAGACATGCTGTACATACAAATACGTAAAAATATCCACAGCCTAATCTATATGTGTAGGTGGGTATACTCCTATACACCCTCCTTCACCATATATATCTGCCTATTAGTTATTTGTTTCTACTGTTGTTGAAGGATTGTATATGCTATAGTACTTATTGTGGCTGCCTCTTCTATTTTTCTTGTCTTCCTCTAAGTGTATTCCTTTACCTTGATCAAGTTATGCTGACTTCCCCTATATTGTGTATTGTCTTTCCCTTCCCCAAAGTCAACACTTGTCTACTATCTAGTTAGTGACTTCCTCTCCCCACCCCTCCCCTGTAACCATCAAAGGTTGCTTCTTTCTGTGTGTAAACCTTATTTAAGTTTTTAAGACCCCAGGTACTACACAACGAACTAGGAGGTAGAATGGAAGCATCTAAACACATTATTAAGCCAAATAACTGGGATGTCCCATGAAGCCACAACCATAAACCACCAAACCAAGGAACCAAATCCCATGAGGTGTTTGGTTGTACATGAGCAGCCTCTGCAGCTCAGATCACAAAGTTTTTAACACCACGGGGAAGGAAATGTTTATTGATATATTACTAAGTACAGACGATGGATGGATGTATAGACAGGCACTAATTATATAAAAAGAAAACCACGCCTGGTAAGAGGATAAAGGAAATAGACCAACATATTAACAGAGAGAAATTCTGGCTCTGAGGGGTATTGCGGGAGGAACACAGAGAATTCTTTATTTTTTTTATTTTGTACTCATCTGTATTTTCCAATTTTATTCAACGAGCATATACCCATATTTTGTAATGAGAAGGAAAAAGACACTTAAAAAAGGCTGAAGATGAGAAATGGTAAAACATTATCAGTAGTAAAGTCCCAAAAGAATCGTTGCTACTTTTGACAATTTTACTTTCTTCCCCTGTATCAGATACTCACATTGTTATCCACGCTTTCCTAAGAACACAAGGGCTATCTTTGGAAATGAGAGTCAGTATTCATTTCTTAACACTCCTTATCCTTTTTTTGTTTCTCATCCTTTTACCAGGGAAGTGGCATGTTAATGGCCTCATTTTACCACCCACCCCCACCCCTGGACCCATACAACAAATTTGGTTAGCCAAGTCTGGGCTCCAGAAACTTGAAACAGGAAATATTCTTCTCCACTGAATGTTGCTACCATGTCTCTAATGGTCTATGAGAGGAAATGAAGGCACTTAACATTGACCCACAAAACACAAGGATTAACCAAAAATGTTCTTCTAGCCCCTAAGACCTATGGTTTTAATTCCTTGATGCTGCAAGGAGTGTGGTATATTACTGTGTTAGATGTATAGTTTACAAAAGTCAGCTTAAGATATTACACTTGGCTATAAAGGAGTTTTCAATCTAGTTCTGTATTCAAGACAAATGTGAATGAATCAATTAGTGAACAAAGTATATGTGCATGTGTAACACATACAAACATACATATACAGCCCTATGTTTAATTAAACTAGCATTGCTAGATTATTAGGTATCTACCATGTGCAAGGAAACCCTGGTGGCATAGTGGTTAAGTACTACAGCTGCTAACCAAGATGTCGGCAGTTCGAATCCACCAGGAGCTCCTTGGAAACTCTATGGGGCAGTTCTACCCTGTCCAATAGCGTGGCTATGAGTCGGAATCGACTCGACGGCTGTGGGTTTTTTTTTTTTTTTTTTTTTTGATTTACCATGTGCAATGCATCAGGAACCTGAGAGATGACTAAAAACACCATGTCAGGCTACCCTGAATTATGTGAATTCTCAAAACATTTTCTGAACAAATCATTATGAGATTCAATTTTGAGTGGTCACTAGGGATAGACTGGAACAAGATGGACGATGATTTATTCCCTCATGGAGCTCAGTAGGAAACCCTGGTGGCATAGTGGTTAAGTGCTATGGCTGCTAACCAAAGGGTCGGCAGTTCGAATCCGCCAGGTGCCCCTTGGAAACCCTATAGGGCAGTTCCACTCTGTTCTCTAGGGTCGCTATGAGTCGGAATCGACTCGACGGCACTGGGTTTGCTTTTTTTGTGTTTGGCGCTCAGTAGACGGTATGGTTCCTGACCTTGAGAAAATGTCAGTCTACTATGGGAGCATGGGCCCCTGGTGGTGCAGTGGTTAAGCATTTGGCTACTAACCAAATGGTCAGCAGTTCAAATCCACAAGCTACTTCTTGGAAACCCTATGGGACAGTTCCACTCTGTCCTGTAGGGTCACTGTCAGAATCAATTTGACAGGACACAATATAGCTATATAAGATATATACTTATATGTCTATGAAGAAAACAAAAATCCTCACAACATCATGATAAATGGAGAAAATACTAAAGTTGTCAAGGATTTCATTTTACTTGGATTCACAATCAACGTCCATGGAAGCAGCAGTCAAGAAATCAAGTGATGTATTGTACTGGGCAAATCTGCTGCAAAAGACCTCTTTAAAGTGTTAAAAAGCAAAGACGTCACTTTGAGGACTAATTGGCGCTCACCCAAGCCATGATATTTTCAATCGCCTCATATGCATGTGAAAGCTGGACAAGAAGGCTGAAGAAGAATTGATGCCTCTGAATTATTGTGCTGGTGAAGAATATCGAATATGCGATGGGCTGCCAAAAGAATGAACAAATCTGTCTTGAAAGAAGTACAGCCAAAATGCTCCTTAGAAGCGAGGATGGTGAGACCTCATCTCACATACTTTTAACATGTGGAGGACCAGTACCTGGAGAAGAACATCATGCTTGGTAAAGTAGAGGGTCAGCAAAAAAGACAAGAATGGATTGACACAGTTGCTGCAACAATGGGCTCAAACATAGCAATGATTTTAAGGATGGTGCAGGACTAGGCAGTGTTTCATTCTGCTGTACACAGACAGGGTTGCTGTGAGTTGGAACCAACTTGACAGCACCTAACAATGCTACCACCTTGAACAAACAGATAAAACTATAAAGGATAGATGTAAATCTTTTACGGCCTTCCCTTACACAGGCAATCACACTACAGTGTGATTAGTGCTATTTCCATCTCTGTATGCCATATCATAAGGAGCCCTGCTGGTGCAGTAGTTAAAGCACTCGACTACTAACCAAAAAGTTGGTGGTTCAACCCATCAGCCACTCCGTGGGAGAAATATGTAGCAGTCTGCTTCTGTAAAGATTTATAGCCTTGGAAATCCTATGGGGCAGTTCTACTCTGTCCTGCAGGATTGTTATGGGTCAGAATTGACTTGATGGCAGTGGGTTGTGTTTCTGTTTGTTCTTTTTTATCCCATACCACCTACTGAGCTCCATGAGGGAATAAACCATTGCCCATCTTGTTCCAATCTACTCCCAGTAACCACTCAGAAAATTGAATCTCATAATGATATGTTCTGCAAAAGTGGCATGGTGTAAAGAATACTGAATTTTAAATAAAGCAGTTTTGAGTTTGTGAATTTGAATCCACTGTTTTCTAGCTGTTTAATCTTGGGTGAACTACTTAACCTCACAGAGCCTCAATATCCATATCTATGAACCTCCCAGGGTTGTTATGAGGATTCAGTAACATAATTTGCATGACCTGGTATTTAATGGATATGGAATGTTAGTTATTGTTAATACATTTATCAATATTCTTTTTTTCCCTCCCCCAGGTTCAGCTTTATGACTTACCAGAAGTCGAATCTCTGGAACATTAAAATTAACTGTTCCGAAGTTTAATTAAAAACATAATTTACAAATATTTAATACCCTCTGAAAAGCATCTCCAAGTTAAGAATGAAAAAAAAAAGTACAATATATATACTCAAGGAAACCCTGGTGGTACAGTGGTTAAGAGCTATGGCTGCTAACCAAAAGGTAGGCAGTTCAAATCCACCAGGCGCTCCTTGGAAACTTCATGGGGCAGTTCTACTCTGTCCTATAGGGACACTATAAATCAGAACTGACTGGAAAGGAACAGGTTTTATATATACTCAAATATCAACTGGCTTCAAATCTCATCAGGTCCACATTCAGCAACATCAGTCTTGTTACATTCTTCAAAATCTTCTGTTAAATCTACAAGGTTGTTTTCTATGATGGAGGAAGGAATGGAAATCCCCATTACTTTTTGAATTCCATACATGCTGTCAATATCACCAGGAGTAACTTGCTGTGCAAGTTCTTTAAGATTATCGGTCACCTGTTCAGCAAGAACCATTTTGCTGTACAAGGGACCCAAGAGACAGACCATGCTGGGAGGGTGTCTGGTGCTCAGACATTCGTTCTGGGTTTCCTGGAGCGCCGTGAGCAATTTGGTGGTCTCATTCAAGTTTCCTCTGGAACACTGCAGCTTCTTCAGAGTCAAAGACTTCAACTGGCATGCCAACGTTTGTGACCACTTTCAGTGCTATGAACCTGTCCTGGTGACTGCAGTCCATACGCCCTGCCGGCTCTATTTCTGTAACCTCCATGTCTTGTGTTGAATGTCCTAGTCTGGCCTTCAACTTCAGGTGATGACGTCTCCAACTCTTGTAGGGTTCTAGAATGCTCTCCTTTTGTTAAAGCATCCAATGAACTATAGGCCATAACATATGGATAATCTTAGCATGTGGTCAAAAGCTCATGGACACCAATATTGACCCGAAGATCAATCTTCCCTACAGGTTGAGCAGATTAAATCAGAATCGTCCTTGCTGATATTTGGAAATGTGGAGTCATGATATAGTGTTTAAGAACTGTAGGGTCAATAATTCAAGTATAACAAGGAGTTACTTTGTTCCTTTTATCCTCTTTGAACCCCTGCAAAGTATTCACTCCAGACTGAAGTCTTCCAGTGGTCATTTCCAGTCTTACCGGCAGCAGCCTGGTCCTCCAACAGGATCCACAGGATGCCCAAGTCCTAATGCTGTTGTCCCATCTGGCTTTCTTCTTCTAAATTCACGCTGACTATTAATAAGCCGTCTGGTCAACTTTCCTCCAGATCCCTGAATGATGTGGTCAATCTGCTCCTACTATCCTTCTAAATCATCGCTTTTAAATCTGTCTTCAATGGTATCTTTGTTTTTCTTTTTGTTTTCTTTGTTGGAGCTTTTGAAGACCTGGATTTCAGCATCTCCAGAGTCTTCCTTCTCCCTTGGCCAGCAGCCTCCCCACTCTGCAAGGCATCTGTTTGATCTTTCTGCTTTTGAGTTTTCTGCAAGTCTGCCATGAATTCTATGCTCTATTTCAGGCTCTGAATTCTTTCCTGGCTAAGAATTCTCATCCCTGAGTGTAAAAGCTTCCTTGCAGCTTTGTAATAAATGGTCTCCGGCTTGTTGTAAATCATGGCATTAGTACACATTAGTTTGAAATTATCTTTCTTGTTTGGCTAAAGAGCTTGTGAGAGGCTTCTCAGGAAGCTAGCCTAGTCTTACAGAGCCCTGATGCTGGAGGTGTTTTTCTTCCTCATTCTCCACACGGTCTCCTTTTATCCACCTTTATCCATTTTCTTCCCCTGGAACCTGTTTCTCTCCTTTCTCTTTTTCCGCTTTCTGTCCTTGTGTTTGTCATGATTGTCTTTGTCTCTGATGAGGCTTAAGTCATACCCTAAGCTGCCCATGGGGGTTCAATGACTTTGTTCCTTCCCACTTTGAAGGCCAGCTTCGAGGGCTTCTCTACGTATCTCGTAGAGGTTTTTTTCCTATTTGTGCTCCTTTACTGTGTTGGACCAGGCCCGGAGTCCAGCCTCTGTGCCAGGCCCAGCCATGTAGCACTGCTTCTGGTCTAGGACAGGTGAGCAGCAGGCAGAAGTGGCCAGGTGGCAAGGCTCCTCAGAACAAAAATGATCCTTCTGCATCTATTACGTCAGGCTTCTGGGCTCACCTCTACTTGACACATTTTATTATTTTACAAGAAAGAATAATAAAACATTTTTTCCAAAGTACGAACATGCTTCAAAGATACCTGTAGACGCAATAGTTCCTATAGGGCCAGGTATGATGATAGAATCTGTATGAAGTCACACTGAAAAATTTTAACATTCTACAGACACAAAGCAGAGTGAGATCACTGACCAAAACAGGAGATCATTAACAAAAACACTCTATGATAATTTTTTTGGTGAGAAAACAAATCACTTACTTTCCTGGTTCCATTAATAAATAACAAAAATAGAGAAGTGAATATAAAACAATTAGTTCATACTAGTAGTATGTTTAGAAAGCTGGGCTGCTTACAAGTGAAATAAAGCAGAATTCAGCTCATCTCTTCCATTAATAAACATGAATTTGAGCTCCTCAGGGATAAACAAGAGTTGCCTAAAATGACTAGCTTTAAAAGTAGCAATAATGAAAGATCTAAGGCTACCATCTTATAACAATATTACATACTATTTAAAAATTTCTATAATGTGCCTAGAGGAGCCTGGGTGGCACAAGGCTTTTGTAATCAGCTGCTAATCAAAAGGTTGGAGGTTCAAAACAAACCCATCCAGAGGCTCCACGGAAGAAAGGCCTGACGATCTGCTCCTGTAAGGATTGCAGGCAAGAAAACCCCTACAGAGCAGGCCTACTCTGTAGCATATGAGGTCACTATGAGTAGGGGGCGAACTTGACAGCAGCAAATAAAGGCAACAATATAATGTGAATAAATAATAAATTCAATACCAACAAACTGGGGAAAGCAAATGTAAACATGACAAAAGGTTAATATCCCCACACTGAAACACTTACGGATAAAAAGATACGGTATCTAGGATTTCTTCAAAATAAACAGGAATGATAAAAGTGGATGGGGCATAAATGAAAAGACTGGCTACAAGTTAATTTTTCAAACTGAATGAAGGTACATGGCATTTCATGATACCATTCTATTGTGTATGTTCAAAATTTTTATGATTAAAAGATTTTAAAGGGTTAATATCTTTAGTATAATCAATATAAAATCACCAAAATCTCAATTTAATTAAAAAAGAGCAAAGACCAAAAATCGACAATTCTTGGAAGAAACAAAATAGCTTAATAAATCTCCAATAGTTATACAATTTTCACCTATTATATTAATAAGATTTTCAATAAATTTAATGTTACGTTACGGTGAGAGAAACTTGATAGAGAAACAGTAACTGATTCAATTTTCTCGGAAAGCTCTGATCATGTCCAAGATCCTGAAAAAAAGTTCAAATCCTTTAACCAACAAATTTCACTTCTGAGAATTTACCCTGAGAAAATGATGAGAAAGACAGTCAAGGATTTCATCATGGTATTTTACAATAGGAAAAACATCATAAACAAACCTAAATATCCAATAAAAGGAAAATAAATAACATGAATAGTAAAGAACAATGTTAATAATAGCAGCTAACATACACTGAACCCTCTTTATGTGCCAGTAATTGTTCTAAGTGCTTTAAATGTACTACTGATTCCTTTAACCCTCAAACAACTCACTGTGGTAGGTACCACTATTCCCCAGGGTCAAGATTGCCAGGATTTGAATTTCAGCTCTACGCTTACTGACTGTGTGACTCAGAATAAATCACCTCTCTGTGCGTCACTTTCCCCATCTGGAAAATGGGGGTGATAATGTTAATTGCAGTAATAATAATAATAGTAGTAGTAGTAACAGAGTTGTTGTGAGGATTAAGCATATGAAAAATGTTTAGAACAGTACCTGACATATAGAAAACACAGAATAAATGTTAGCTCTTATTACACTATCTTTACTATCATTTCCTATACATAACAAAGGAAAAACAACTGTGGCCCATATATTCTTGGGTTTTCCCAGAAACTCAATTGCCACATCCCTTTCATTATTTATAAATGCACAACAGTATTTAGAGATATAAAGGACTCTTTGGAGTAAGAGGGTCTAGGAATTCTTATTCAAATGACTTCTAGTTCTTATTCAGAAGAGTTCCTCAAGGTCCTTTCAAATTTAAGCTAAAATGAAATCCTTTAAATTAAGGATAAGCACCTCCAGATCCTCTATTTTTACCTACATATTATTGTTGTTGTGTGCTTTTGAGTTGATTCCAACTCATATAAAAAAAAAAAAATTTTTTTTTCCAACTCATAGCAACCCTATAAACAAACAAAAACACACGCACGCACACACACAAGCACAAAAAAAAACCCATTGCCATTGAGTCGACTCGAACTCATAGCGACCTTATAGGACACAGTAAAATTGCCCCACAGGGTTTCCAAGGAGCAGCTGGTGGATTTGAAATGCTGACCTCTTGGGTAGCAGCCATAGTTCTTAACCACTGTGCCACCAGGGCTCTAGTATCTTCTAGTTTCTAATACAGCTAATCTGAATTTTCAACATAGATGACTACCATCTCTATTTTCAAAAAGCATTCTCAGAATTCTTAATTCAAAACTGAATTATCCCTTCTCCCAACACCCTCACTGCTATGTATTTATTAAAAAAAAAAAAAGAGGTAAGTAATTGCCTTTTTTTTTTTTTTTAAAAGCTTGCCAACATTATTTGTCCAATCATTCTTCATTAGGTTATCATGGTTAGTCAATCAGAGTGGTGCTGACTGATATTAGCAGGTTTTACAATGTATCTGAGGCTTTCCACATCTGTAAAATCACACCTCATTTACTCTTCGCTGAGTGGTACTCATTAACATGTGCGGTTACATATGTTACAAGCATGGTGGCCTTCTCCAGGGACTGGTTCCTCCTGATAACATGTCCAAATCATGTGAGACTAAGTCTCCCAGTCCTCTCTTCCAAGGAGCACTCTGGCTGTCCTTCCAAGACAGACTTGTTCATTCTTCTGGAAATCGATGGTATATTGAATACTCTTCACCAACCGTAATTCAAAGGCATCAATTCTTCTCTGGTCTTCCTTACTTATTGTCCAGCTTTCACATGCAAATGAGGCGATTGAAAATATCACGGCTCAGGTCAGGTGCACCTTAGTCCTCAAGGTGATATCTTTGCTTTTGAATACTATTTTTTTTTTTTTAAAGACGTGTTTTGCAGCAGATTTGCTCAATGCACTTGAATTCCTGACTGCTGCTTCCATGGGCATTGATTGTAGGTCCAAGTACACATTTCAGTACACATTTCATTATTTCTGCATTTTGCTTCAGGTACACAGTATCATATGGTGGTAAATGGTTTCATTCCTATTGCGAAATTCACTTTGAAATCTTAAAATGCTCTTTCATTAAAGATGACTGTTGTTCTCAGTTGCCATCAGTTGATTCTGACTCAAGGTGACCCCCTGCATGCAGAGTAGAGCTGCTCTACAGGGTTTTCAACGCTATGACATTTTGGAAGCAGACCACCATGCCTGTCATCCAAGGTGCCTCTGAGTATGTTGGAATCACCCAGCTAAGCACTGATGGTATCCAACAGGCAAAAAACTGGTACAATACATACTGTATTACTTTATTTTGACTGTGCATTTTTACAGTTTAAGTTTAAAGATATAATTACAATGATAAATACTTTTTTTTTTTTTTTTTGTAGATGCTTTAGAAATCCTTAGAATAGAGTTTGAAAATTAAGCTGAATTCCCCCAGAATGCTAGTTAACAATAATGCACTGTTCCTCCTCGGCGCTCAAATCTTATCTAGTACAATTTTTCGGGGGGTTCCTTTCCGTAGTAATTCATGAATTACTCTATTTATACAGAGGTTCTGCTAATATTTATAAGGTTTTCACTGGCTAACGCTTTTCAGAAGTAGACTGCCAGCTGAAAGCAGAGAATACTAGAAAGATGTTTACCTGTGTTTTATTGACTATGCAAAGGCATTTGACTGTGTGGAGCATAACAAATTATAGATAACATTGTGAAGAATGGGAATTCCAGAACACTTAATTGTGCTCATGAGGAACCTTTACATAGATCAAGAGGCAGTTGTTCGGACAAAACAAGGGGATACTGATTGGTTTAAAGTCAGGAAAGGTATGCATCAGGGTTGTATTCTTTCACCATACCTATTCAATCTGTATGCTGAGCAAATAATCCGAGAAGCTGGACTATATGAAGAAGAACGGGGCATCAGGATTGGAGGAAGACTCATTAACAACCTGCGTTATACAGATGACACAACCTTGCTTGCTGAAAAAGAAAAGGACTTGAAGCACTTACTAATGAAGATCAAAGACCACAGCCTTCAGCATGATTGCACCTCAACATAAAGAAAACAAAAATCCTCATGACTGGACCAATGAGCAACATCATGATAAACAGAGAAAAGATCAAAGTTGCTAAGGATTTCATTTTACTTGGATACACCATCAACAACCATGGAAGCTGCAGTCAAGAAATCAAAAGACGCATTGCATTGGGTAAATCTGCTGCAAAGGACCTCTTTAAAGTGTTGAAGAATAAAGATGTCACCTTGAAGACGAAGGTGCACCTGAACCAAGTCATGGTAGTTTCAATCATATCACATGCATGTGAAAGTTGGACAGTGAATAAGGAAGACCGAAGAAGAATTGAGGCCTTTGAATTGTGGTGTTGGTGAGGAATATTGAATATACCATGGACTGCCAAAAGAACGAACAAATCTGTCTTAGAAGTACAACCAGAATGCTCCTTAGAAGCAAGGATGGCGAGACTGCAACTTACATACTTTGTATATGTTGTCAGGAGGGATCAGTCCCTGGAGAAGAACATCATGCTTGGCAAAGTACAGGGTCAGTGGAAAAGAGGAAGACCCTCAACGAGGTGGACTGACACAGTGGCTGCAACAATGAGCTCAAGCATAACAACGATTGTAAGGATGGCTCAGGACCGGGCAGCTTTCCGTTCTGTTGTGCATAGGGTCGCTATGGGTCGGAGGCAACTCGACGGCACCTTAAAACAACACTGCTGATATTCAGGCATATTGACTGTTTAATTAAGAGGCTGTGTTTGATGAAGGCCATTGGTATGTGAAAACAGCTTTGCATTACAATGTTTGAATTTAACAATTTCTGAAATGTGTACCAAAGACCAAGCTTAGCCAACACCATAGAAATAAGTAAAACTTGTTGCTTAATATATGCCAGGCACATAGTATCTCATTTAATCTTCACAAATGCTGAGAACTCTAATCAAGCATGAGGCCTAACCTTAGAAATAAATAAAATGAGCCTTTTCTATTTATCATAGTTGCTCTCTTAGGGCTACCTGATAAATAATAGCAACTAAGTTTACTGTGTGATGAAGAGGAACATGAGAACTGTTTTGTTCAATCATCTGCCCCATCTATTCTCCTAGTTCTCTGAAGCTTCTTGGAGCCCTGGTGGTGCAGCGGTTAAGAGCTCGGCTGCTAACCAGAAGGTTGGCAGTGCAAATCCACCAGCTGCTCCTTGGATATCCTATGGGGCAGTTCTACTCTGTCCTATAGGGTTGCTATGAGTTGGAATTGACAGCAATGGGCTTGGTTTTTGTTTTAGTGACTCTAAATGTGCCTTTTCTTTTCTATTCCCAATACTGTCACCCTAGTTAAGGTCCTTTCACTTCTCATCTAAGCAACTGTATTGTTTTAGAAACTCACCTCCATTACTTTGTTGATATGTTCAGTGTCCAGAAAGGAAACTATTTTATCTGTCTAAATGTCTTCTGTAACTCCCTGTGGCCTACAAAGTTATGAAGATAGATTGCCAGGTCCTGGCATTTAAGGTTACTATAACATAAACCCAATCTATTTTTTCAAAACTTTCATCCTTGAACTTGCTGACACATAAATGCTAGTCAAACTGGAATTCTCACTCTTAACAGGTGCTTTTATTATTTTATGGTTTTGCTTATGCATTTCCTTATCACCAAAATTTTATTTCCTTTCCTTTTCTCTCTTGTCCATTTGAGAAAGGGTTATCCATTCTTAAAGGCTACTTTCACATATTCTTTTCCCTGAAACATTTAAACTACCCATCCAGGGACTATTTTCTGCATTTGAATTCTTTGTAACCATTTATTGTAGTGAGGTTGGAAATAACCTCAGTAGAGCAATAGGTAAACAGGCTGCTATACACAGTGTGATGGAAACCATTAGATGGGAAAATGTGTATACTGAATGGAATAGCAGCTAATGTAAAGAATACCAAATATGTGTAATGCTGATGATAACTGGAGCATATTATTAGATAGGCATATTGACAAACTGAAGGTGTAAATTTGGAACCTTATAAATACTTTAATTCTTAATTATTGTTTACTATAAGTTTAGTAGATAGTAACTTGGAGATAAAATTATTAAATAATGTATTTAAAACAAGTTGTACTTCTGACAAACTGCTGACCTTCTGGTTAGCAGACAAACTCTTAACCACTGTGCCACGAGGGCTCCTTAGAACAACTAAAGAGGTCAAATTTAATAAATTTGACAACTGACTGGATATAGAAATCAAAAGGAGTCAAATTAGAATTCACAGTCTAGGTAACCAGGAAAAGTGTTGACCAATTGACTGAACTAAGGAAAAAGGAAGGAGAAGTACAGACCAAGCAACAATTCTTTTTTGGAGAAACTGGCTTAAGGTGCTGTCAGGACACTCGGGTGGAAATGTTTAAAAAAACAAAGCAAAAAAAACCCAAAACCCGTTGCTGTACACTCATAGCAACCCTATAGGACAGAGGAGAACTGCCCCATAGGGTTTCCAAGGAGCGCCTGGTGGATTCAAACTGCCGACCTTTTGGTTAGCAGCCATAGTATCTAACCACTAAGACACCAGCGTTTCTGGAAATGTTTAAAAGACAGTTGGAAATTGGAGGTTGAGCCAGGCTTGAAAGGAGAAATTTGTGGGTCATCTGAAAGGAGAAATTTGTGGGTCATTTAGTCACTAAAGTCAATGGCTTGCATAAATGGCTTACTGTACCAATAAAAATACTGTGGAAACAGAGTATATTTTATACCAAAAGGAATCTAGTCAGGATGGCCATATAATTTATTGTCCAAATGGGGACGTTCCTGGGTGTGAAAGGGGGCAGTACCAACAACAGACATAACACACCTCATTTCTGGGACACTTTATTTTGGACAACTGCATACTGAAAAACAAATATAAATTATAAAACAGAAAATTTTATCTTTAATAATGTTCTAAGAATAGATGAAATTAAAGAGCTATAAGTATTCTGTGTCAATATTAAGCATGAATTAAGAAGCAAAAAACTGAATTCACATATATCTAAACTTACTCAAAGTAAGTACAACCTATTAAATATGTTCACAGAAAACAGGGAGCCATTCTCATGAACATTACAGAGTTTAAGAATTCAAAATACAACACTGGGCTGACGAGAGGAGTCAGAACTCTGCCACGGGCTCTGCCATACTCTGAAAAGAACTGTAAAGCTAAGTTTATGTGTTTGTAAAACAAAACACTACTGATTTTTTGTTTTTTAATTAGCAAAACCCAAATAATTTGTGACTGTTAAGATAAGGCCTTATTTCTACTTTTGCTTTCCTTGCTTTTAGTTCTCCTTCCATTTCTCCTACCTGCATTGTCCCCTACTCTGTCCTTACGGCGACTCAGCATGGAAAAGTTCTGCTCCCAGGCTCCTGCCTTTAGCTGATCCTATCAGTGCCCTGCTTCTTCCTCCATAGAGTTCCTCTGCAAACAGCTGACTGTGCAGAGGGTATTTATTCCCTAAGTAGCAACTCCCCCAGGAGTCATTCAGAAGCCAACCATAATTATAGAACTATAGCAGTGCACTGTATCCAGTGACTTTATCAACCATCTTTACCAAAACGTGAACTTAAAAAAAGGCTTAAGTACATTTATGATTTATGTATTTCCCCGTATGTTTTACAAAAAAAAAAAAAAACTATAAACAAATGTTGAACTCATTGATATGCATGCTAAAATGTTAAAAAAAAAAAAAAAAACCCCACTTCCATGGAGTTGATTCCAACTCATTGCAACCCTGCAGGACAAAGGAGAGCTGTCCCTTTGGGTTTCCAAGGCTGTAATCTTTACTGAAGCAGACTGCCACATATTTCTCTCATGGAGCGGTTGGTGGGTTTGAACCATTGACCTTTAGGTTAGCAGGCAAGTGCTTAACCACTGCACAACCAGGGCTCCTATGCTAAAATGTGAGGGGTGAAATATACTCGTGTCTTCAACTAAATTTGAAATGTATTAAAAATAGATTGGATGGATACGTGGCAGGTAAATACATAAAAAGGCAAATATAACAATAATGATAACTACTACAGAATTTTGGTGGTTCTTCGTGGGTATTCAATGGACAATGCTTTTAAATTTTCTCTAAGTTTGAATTTTTTCAGAATAAAATGTTGGGGAAAAACTTTAATGTTAAAGTTCTATATTTTGAAAGCTAGAACAGAACAAGATATAAACAATGAAAAGAATGAAAAATAATGGGGCTGGCAGATATTAAACCAATGTGACAAATACACATAAAAACATGCTCATTTTTTGGTTGCATTATTTTTTGTTCTTATGGGTTGTTCTTTTAAACCAAACTGGAAAACTAAGAAAAAAAAATTACATCTAAATGGTGGTACAATGGTTAAGTGCTTGGCTGCTAACCAAAAAGTTGGTGGTCCACACCTACCAGGAACTCCACAGAAGAAAAGACCTGGCGATCTGCTCCCATAAAGATTACAGCCTAGGAAGCCCTATGGGGCAGCTTTACGTCTTCTATATGGTCGCTTCAAGTTGAAATTGACTCAGTGGCACACATCAACAACAACAAAAGTAAAATGGCAGCACAGTATATTGAAAATAGCTTGAGACTAGGAGTCATTCAAAGTCACCCAATAGCCTTGAGCAGAACACATTTAAACTTTCTGTACTTCAATTTCCCTCCTTAGGGGATAATTCTCATAGAATTGGTTATGAATACCAAATGAAATAATTTATAAATTTTAAAAACCGACCATATTACCAAAATTGAGTCCAAAAATTCATTAAAGTAAAAAATAAAATGCTGTTCACATTTTTTTTTTTATGTCAAAAATTCAAAACGACCATTGACATTTACATCCTGGCAAAAAGGGTACATATTTAGTAAGCCTTTCTTTCTTTTCAATTTTTACTTTATCAAGGTAAACACGGTCAACATTCTAAAGTCAACATAAAAGTCAAATATGGTAGTATTATAAGGCATCTAATGAAATAATGAAAATCAGCAGACTCTCCCAAACGTCCAAACACCCAGTTCTGCTCTTCAAAGACAAGCACTTTCAATTCTTTTACCTGTATTTTTCTGTATTTACCTCCATATTTCTAAATACTATGCTCAAGCAGGTATGACTTGATTATAAATTTTAGATATTTCCTTTCTCTTATTGAGAATGAGGCTCTAACTCTCTTACACCACACCTCAAATCCCCTCCCATCATCTTTTAATATAATTGTACTATTGCTATGGATTGAATTGTGCCCCCCAAAATGCATGTCAACTTGGCTAGGCCATGATTCCCAGTATTGTGTGGTTGTTCTCCATTGTGCGGTGTGATAAAATTATCCTACATGTTATCAATCCTAATCTCTCTGATATTAATGAGGCAGGATTAGAGGCAGTTATGTTAATGAGGCAGGACACAATCTACAGGATTAGGTTGTATCTTGAGTCAATCTCTTTTGAGATATAAAAGAAAGAAACAGAGAGGAGAGGGACCTCATTATCACCAAGAAAGAAGAGCCAGGAGCGGAGCACGTCCTTTGGATGTGGGGGGTCCCTGTGTTGAGAACTTCCTAGACCCAGGGAAAGATTGATGCTAAGACACATGGAGATTTCCAAGGAATGCTGGGCCCACAGATGCGGAAAGGAGAAAAGGACCTTCCCCCAGAGCCAACAGAGAAAGCCTCGCCCTAGAGCTGGCACCCTGACTTTGGACTTCTAGCCTCCTAACTGTGAGAGAATAAATTTCTACTTGTTAAAGCCATCCACTCGTGGTATTTCTGTTACAGCAGCATTAGGTGACTAAGACAACTCTCCCATCTGTTTGGAGTCCCTGGGTGGAGCACACAGGTAGTGTGCTCTGCTGCTAACCAAAAGGGTGGAGGTTGGAGTCCACCCAAAGGAGCCTCAGAAGAAAAGTCTGATCATCTACTTCTGAAAAATCAGCCATCACAAACCCTATGGAGCACAGTTCTACTCTGACACTCACGGGGCTGCATGAGTTGGAATCCATTCAAGAGCAACTGGACCATATATATCGTATCTGTTTAAATTAGTATTTAGTATTAGCATTATTATGACTACAGAAATGTAGTAATGTGCTATAATTATATCCACAACTTTCGTTTTTCTTGGATATCATTGTATCATTTATTCGTATGCCTAATTTTCTATTTAAACCTACCAACAGAACTGTAGAACTTTCCTCAGTATTATTTTGGCATGACCAAATAGTATCAATCAGTTCGTTGCTTCCCCTTTTTCCCTACCGTCATCCCTCCGTCTATTCTGATCTGGAATATTTGCTGCCTAAACCTGCTGTCCACCTCTCCTCCTTGTACTGCCTGTTTTGAAATTTTATTTTTTTATAAAAACTTTCCATTTCATCCAAGTTTTCAAATTCACAGGTCTGAAATTGTTTGCTGTATTCTCTAGTGAATTTCTAAATCTCTGTAGCCTCTCTCCCTCTTTTCACTCCTATATTATTTTTGCTTTTGTTCCTTTTTTACTTTATCTACCTTGCTAGATATTGTATTTTACTTTCTAAGAACCAACTTTTGGTTCACTGAGTTTCTAAAGTAAGTCTAGCATAATGGTTAAGAACATCGGTTCTGGAATCTGACTATTCCTGCACTAACTAGCTGTGGAGCTTGGGTACGTCACTTAAACTCTCTGTGCCTCAGTTCCTTCATTTGTAAAAAGGGGGATAATGATATAAAACCTTCTCTAAATGGTAAAGGTGGCTCAGTATGTCTAGAATGTTTGTGCCAACAATACGGTTCATTCTTAACAGCTGCTTTCCTTCTGGAAGCCCACCATTTTGGTGTGTACTAAGCAGACAGTGCCTATGTGACCACCCCTCAATAAAAACTTGGGGTGCTGAGTCTCTTATAAGCGTCCCTGGTAGACAACATTTCACACGTATTGTCACAACTCACTGCCGGGGGAATTAAATGTGTCCTGTGCGACCTCCCTGGGAGAGCACTCTTAGAAGCGTGTGCCTGGTCTCCTCCAGACTTTACCCCATGCACTTTTTCCCTTTTTGTTGCAGTAAATCTTAGCTGTGAATACAACTATATGCTAAGTCCTGTGAGTGTCCTTCTGATGAATCATCTTATTTGGAGGTGGTCTTGGGGATCCCAACACACAGAGGCCACTGTCTTTAAGATTAGCTGAGGAAACATAGGTATCCAATTAGACCAGGCTCAATCCATCCCTTAGGCAAAAAACAGACAATTGTGTGGCAAGTCTGTAGTAGTCTGTCTAGTAGGAGGTACTGAATGAGAAACCTTCTTGAAAAATTAAGGTGTAGGAACTTTTGTCAAGAGCTGCCAAGGCTAATCAAAATGTGAATGGTTCTAAAGAGGCAACTACCGAGGTCACAGAATGGAATTTTGTTCCACTTCTAATTCTGAGTTAAATATACAGTCATTGTCATCTCTCCATGGTTGCTTCTGAAGAGGATGTGGTAAAGGAGAGAAGACATGAGGTCCAAGAAAGTCAAAGACTGTGCCTCCAAATTAGGAAAAATTTCCTACCTAATTCAGAAAAAGGAAAGCAAGAAGAATTCTTCTAGACAGATGGAGAAAATTATATCCCTGGTCCATGATCTTCCTATGTTCTCTTCTCAGAGTTACAGAGCTAATCTCTTATCAGTACAATACAGGAGTGTCAGTCAGTACATGAACTGAACCGTATCCTTTTACCTGGAGCATTTAACAGCAGGAATTTTAAGACTATACCTCTAATATCAGGGTCTCATTAGTTCCACCCATTTCATCACACAGGATGCAAGAGCTCTGAAGTATTTTATGTAAATTCTAATCTACACACAAATCCGCCAAAGTGGATCATGTTAAGAGTTTATGAATGAGAAAGTGACCTACTAAGTAAGAAGGAGAACTGAAATCTGAGCCTAAGTTTGCCCACCCTCAAGGCTGATGCTCCTTCCACTTCAGCATGTTGCCTCCCATTTGAAGACTTTGCCCTCAGAAGTGTTCCTCTGCTTTCTGAAGCGCAGAAATAGGGTTGGTGTTGAACATGCGGATTTGACTAAACAAGTATCAGAGATTTTTAAAAAGACGTTATTCCCACCTTCCTTCCTCTTTTAAATTTGCTTGTTAGTAGCAAAGGGAAGAAAGAAAGAATACATCCCCTTTGTCCACAGTATTTTCAAGCTTGGTCCTCTGACAATAACAGCAAAAATCTGGCTGGAGAACAGGGTACAGGTCTTCCCAAGAAGATGGCACAGGATGGATGGTGTATATATACAGTGGGGCTAAACCCCATCTAAGACGCTCCCCAGGCTATAGGCCTTTGTTCTAACAGGGGTGCTCCTTCAGTCTTTGAAGAAACCAGAGCTTAAATCTTTGATTCTGCATCCTGACTTCTAGCGTCTCCTATGGCTACAAGTCCATTCGCTGAAGATGTATAAATATGAATATATAAATATCTATACTAAAAAAGCATATGTAAGTATGTACATAGGCATGTGTATGGGGCACGGTTGTGAGGGGAACACATTCAAATTTTAATAAAAATTCAACGCAGAGATGAAGCAGGAATTACTAAAATTTGATTTAGAACAAATATTTATTTCCTTTATATTTTTTAATTGCCACTAATGTAGAACATATAACCGAATCACACTATTTTATTTTACTTTGGTCAATGAACTGACTATAAAATTAAGATACAACACTAAAGGAAAACAAGCACACTTTTTAATAGCCATAAGCAGAGTTAAATATGTTTCTCTATCTTACTTACAATTCCTTTCTCTTTTCTAGGAGAAGAGAAAGTTACGGCAGTATCTCAACCAAAAGGTTATTTGAACAGGACTTTTTTCCAGTGATGAAAAATTAATTTCAAAATTCTTACCATCATGAATTTCGTAAGCCAAACTAGTGATCTTCTGTGTAATTATCATCATTGGGCTGTGACAAAATAAAAAACACATGTTTTAAAAGAAGAAATTTAAAACAATAGTTACGAAATATGAAAAAGAGTTTATTTTGCTTACATGACTACAAAATCCTGAAATTTTTTTTTAAAAAAAGGACCTCTGAGGGATTTCAAAGAAATAACTCTTGAGCTACTGTTTGGGGAAGGTTCAGCAGATAGGGAGTCTGGGCCTTCTCTTTGCTTTAAGAAAAAAAGAAAAAGGCTCTATCCATAAAGTAAGCCACATTAGCCGGCGGCACAGTCCAAGCTCATCATCATGTGCAAAAGCGAGGCCCTGAGGTTAGAAGACCACACAGGGCGTTGGAAAAGGACCCTGATCTCCTAATTTTCACGAATTTTTTTTTTTTACTTCAACATACCATGCTGCCTTTTTCCTCAAGGCTGGGCTTAACAGTGAAATGTAAACTTCCTGGGAAAAGGTTGAAAATTAAAGGCATTTGGGTGAGAAATGTGAGAAGTGGAGAACAAACAGAATTAGGGAAAGAGGGAAGAAGTTTAAAAAAAAAAAAAAAGACAGACTTCCATCTCTCTAGGCTGAGAGCCAGACACCCAGAGGTTAGAGCTGGATGACGGACCACTGGAGGGCTCCACTTGATGAGATGATGTAACACTTATAAATCAAGGCACATTTTAAAGAAAACTTTAAAATCATGTTACAAGTAAGAAAATGGCAATATTTTCCCGTATTTTTAAATCTCTGACGGAATGGATAACTTAGAAAGACAAAAGAACGCATCTACGTGAGAAAACCATCAGGATATATTTTTATCCTTTAACTATTAGTTTAGAGACATTAATATTAAAGAACACTTAACCATAAGTTATTTGTTTAAAATTACAATAAAACCAGGAAAATCGTGTTTTACCTAAAGATAGAATGTGAGCTCTATACCTAGAAGCACTAGACATCTCATTTAATCCTCACTACAGCATGGAACAGGGGCCCTGGTGGTGCAGTGGTTAAGAGGTCAGCTGCTAACCAAAAGGCTGGCAGTTCAAACCCACCAGCGGCTCCTTAGAAACCCTATGGGGCAGTTTTAATGTGTCCTATGGGGTTGCTATGAGGCAGAATTGACTCAACAGAAATGGGTGTGGTTTGGTTTTGGTTATAGCATGCAACATAGCCCTGGTGGCACAGTGGTTAAAGCACTTGGCTGCTAACCAAAAGGTCAGTGGTTCTAACCGACCATACGCTCCGTGGGAAAATGATGTGGCAGTCTGCTTCCGTGAAGATTTACGGCCTTGGAAACCCTATGGGGCAGTACTACTTTGTCCTACAGGGTCGCTATGAACCGCAATCAACTCAGAATCGGCAACAGGTTTATAGTGTGAAACACGCAGAATCATTCCTGCTGTACAGATAAGGAAATGGTTACAGAAACACCCATCACACGGTCAGAGATCGGCAGGTCAGAGGTTTCAAATCCCAATCTGTCTAGTTCTAATCTTGTACTTTTCCACCAATATACAGCGCTCAGAGGATGAGATTTATTAGTTTCAACTGCCACTTTTTGCAAAACTTCAGCATCTTTAAAGATGTAAAGAAGATTTCTCCCACTGTCAGGATATGACATCAAGGGTTTGTTATAAACATTCTCACCAATGGAAATTAGACTCACAGACCTGGGCCTTTGACAATTTATAGCTCATTCTCCTCACCTAACAGACACGATCTCTCAAAACTGTCAGATGATGACTGTTCTTAAACTCAAATTTTTCTTAAGTTCCCTTAAAAGCCAATGATTACATTATACCACTCACTCTCAGGAAATTATTCCTCAGCCAACCTAATCCCCCAGGTTGCTTTGAAGAATACTCAGTTGCCATTTCTGTTTAGCAAGATATCCTTCATGCCTTTGAGGATTATAAACATGCCCTATAATTTCCATTTCCCTGGGAAAAAGAATCATAGTTTTTCTGACCTTGCCTCACAAATTCTAATTCTCTTCCTGGTTTAGCTCTCCAATGAATTATAAAATCCCGTTCAGTTCTAAATTCCAATTCCCATGTCACCTTAAGATGTAACAGAAGTCACTAATAAAATAATTATTAAATTTATTTTATAAACCCAATGACAGATTAACCTGTTATGTTCATACGTAGAAGGGGCTAAAAAATGCAAATATGTGTTTTAATTTTTTTATTGTAAAAATAGATCAACACATTTGCCATTTCAACATTGTTCAGGTATACTACTTAGAGGTATCAATTACATTAGTCATACTGTGCAACCATTACCCATAACTGATGCCGAATTTCCCATCATCATAAATATAAACTCACTGCTTCCCAAACAATGGCTCCCTCGTCCCTCCTCACCCTGGTAACCACTAATAAACTTGGGTCTCTGCACATACGGCTGTAAGTGAAATCATCCTTCTGTCCTTTTGTGATTGACTGATTTCACTCAGCATGTTTTCAAGCTCCACCCATGTTGTAGCATGTATCAGGACTTCATTTCTTTTTACGGCTGAGCAGTATTTCATTGTATGCATGTACATGCTGCTTATCCATTCGTTGATGGACATTTAGGTTTTTGCAACCTTTTGGCTATTGTGAATAGTGCTGCAACGAACACTGGCGTACATGTGTCTGCATCACTGGTTTCAAGTCAAATATGTGCTCTGTGAAGTATGCCCTTATTTTGTCCACTGGTGCCCCTCCACCCCCATGCAATTTCTGTCCTATCATATGCCAAGGATGTAGGCTCTCTGTTAAAAGTGAGCTGGACTAGGAGAATGGGAGGTGTGCAGCTTGCACGGCTGAGTCCAAGAATTACGCTCCCTGGCAGCTATGGAAGGAGCCCTGGTGGTGCAGTGGTTAAAAGCTCAGCTGTGAACCAAAAGGTCGGCAGTTTGAGTCCACCAGCTGCTCCTTGGAAACCCTATGGGCCAGTTCTACTCGGGTCACTATAAATAGGAACAGACTTGACGGCAACGTGTTTGGTTTTTGGCTTAACAGGTACAGAAAGAAGGCAGAGGGCCGATTTGAATGTTCCAGAAGAAAAAAAGGAATAGATCTCATTCAAAAAAATCTCTTATCACATTTCAGTACATTGAGGTTCTTTTAAAATACAAACACTTCCTGAAGGGTTAGGCCTCATTTAACATAAATTTAATCAGGAGACTAGATCAATAACTATCTAAAAACAGGAACTGGATCTCTTTTCAGAAGAAATGAGAATAAATACCCAGGGGTGGGGCCACAGGAGCAGGGATGGCTGGAGGAGGGTTTAGAACAGAACAGGGAGAAGTGATAAGTCAAACGTCATCTACCTTACAGTTTTGCCTAAGACCTTGGTGGCAGCTGTAGGTCTCAGAAAATTATTTTCATATATTAATATATATTTGAGCTAAAATACCAGGACAGATTTAGAAGACCACTGGTTTCAACTTCCTTATCTTGCACAAGACTGAACTGGAAAGGAGAGAGGAAGAACGTGGGGGAAAAAACCTTAATCTATCCAACATTCCTGTCCCATTCCTGTTGCTGTTAAGTCAATTCCGACTCATAGTGAGTGACCCTGTAAGATAGAGTAGAACTGCTCCACAGGGTTTCCAAAGAGCAGCTGGTGGATTCAAACCGCCAACCTTTTGGTTAGCAGCCAAGCTCTTAATCGCTGGGCCACCAGGGAGTGCATATACGCATGTAATTCTTCTCTACCCAGCTTTGGTGTTGTGACCTAGGAGTAGTTTGGAGGTAGTCAGTCCAGGGCTAGTAAGGATTCTCAAGGAACCAGGCTCCTTCGAGCTCCACTATCCATAAGCCCCCTCCAGTATGAAGTCTTCATATTTTAAAATATAAAGAATTTCAGTAGTGGATATGATATAGATAAAAAATATTTTTATGCACTTAATTCTGTAGGCAGAAGTACAAACCAACCTACAATTCTGCTACCAACTCTTCCCACTGAATGGACAATTTGGTTTTGTTCAGTTTGTAGCCATAAGGTATTTCCTCATATACAAGTGGAGCCCTGGTGATATACTGGTTAAAAGCTCAGGCTGCTAACAGAAAGGTTGTCAGTAAAATCCACCATATGTATGAATACATGGCTATATCTAAAGTGAGACAGCAGATATATACTACCAGCGGCACCCTGCTAAGAATGTATAAAGATACAGAATAAAACTGTTCAAAATAAATTCATCAACAGATAATACGAAAAAACACTTACTGAAGTAAAGAAGTGAAACACTCTAGGCTTTGTGAAACAAAAGTAAGGGATGAAAAGGCTAAAACATATACCCATTTTTTTTCTCTACTAAGAGTGAGAGTAGTCGGATTTGGTTCTATCCCAAAACTCAACTGTGGTTAAACATTATTAAAGTATGAGTGCTAAAAAGAAAAATCGTTTTCTTTTTTACCACACTTTAGATGAAGGTTTACAGAGCAAATCAGTTTCTCATTAAACAATTAATACACATATTGTTCTGTGACACTGGTTGCCAAACCCACGATGTGTCAACACTCTCCCTTCTCGACCTTGAGTTCCCGATTACCAGCTTTCCTGTCCCCTCCTGCCTTCTCATCTTTGCCCTGAGCTGGTGTGCCTCTTTAGCCTTGTTTTGTTTATGGGCCTTTCTAATCTCTGGTGAAGGGTGAACCTCAGGAGTAACTTCGGTACTGAGTTAAAAGGGAGTCCGGGTGCCATACTCTCAGGGTTTCTCCAGTCTCTGTCAGACTAGAAAGTCTAGTCTTTTTTTGTGAGTTAGAATTTTGTTCTATATTTTTCTCTAGCTCTAAGACACTTTGTTACAGCAGTCAGTGGTGGTAGCTGGACACTATCTAGTTGTGCTGGATTCAATCTGGTGGAGGCTGTGGTAGTTGTGATCCATTAGTTCTTTGGAGTAATCTTTTCCTTGTGTCTTTGGTTTTCTTCATTCTCCCTTACTTCAGATGGGGTGAGGCCAGTGGAGTATCTTAGATGGCCGCTCACAAGCTTTTTTTGGTTTTTTGTTTAATTTTTATTGTGCTTTAAGTTTACAAATCAAGTCTCTCATTCAAAAATTTATAAACACCTTGCTATACACTCCTAGTTGTTCTCCTCCCAATTGAGACAGCACACTCCTTCCCCTCTACTCTCTATTTTCACATCCATTTGGCCAGCTTCTGACCTTCTCTGCCCTCTGATCTGTTCTCCAGACAGGAGCTGCCCACATAGTCTCATGTGTCTACTTGATCCAAGAAGCTCACTCCTCACCAGTATCATTTTATATCCCATAGTTCAGTCCAAGCCCTGTCTCAAGAGTTGGCTTTGGGAATGGTTCCTGTCTTGGGCTAACAGAAGGTCTGGGGACCATGACCTCTGGGGTCTTTCTAGCCTCAGTCAGACCATTAAGTCTGGTCTTTCTCTGGGAAGTTGAGGTTTTTTTTTTTTATCCTACTGCTCTCCTGCTCCCTCAGGGGTTCTCTGTTGTGTTCCCTGTCAGGGCAGTCATTGGTTGTAGCCAGGCACCATCTAGTTGTTCTGGTCTCAGGCTGATATAGTCTCTGCTTTATGTGGCCCTTTCTGTCTCTTGGCCTCCTGATTACCTTGTGTCTTTGGTGTTCTTCATTCTCCTTTGATCCAGGTGGGTTGAGACCCATTGATGCATCTTAGATGGCCGCTTGCTAGTGTTTAAGACCCCAGGCACCACTCTCCAAAGTGGGATGCAGAATGTTTTCTTAATAGATTTTATTATACCCATTGACCTAGATGTCCCCTGAAACCATGGTCCCTAAACCCCCGCCCCTGCTACCCTGACCTTCAAAGCATTCGGTTTATTCAGGAAACTTCTTTGCTTTTGGTTTAGTCCAGTTGTGCTGACCTCTCCTGTATTGTGTGTTGTCTTTCCCTTCACCTAAAAGGCTCACAAGCTTTTAAGACCCCAGATGCTACTCTCCAAAGTAGGATGTAGAACATTTTCTTTATAAACTATGTTGTGCCAACTGAGCTAGACCATGGTCCTTAGCCCTTAAGCCCAGTAATTTGGTCCCTCACGGAGTTTGGATGTATCTATAAAGATTCCATGACCTTGCCTTGGTCAAGTTGTGTTCACTGTCTTAGTATTGTGAAGTGCCTTACCCTTCACCAAAATTACCACTTATCTATTGTCTAGTGTTTTTCCCTCTCTACCCCACCCCTCCCTAGTAGCCATCAAAAATTGTTTCTTTCTATGTGTAAACCTTTTCATGACTTTTTATAATAGTGGTCTCATACAGTATTTGTACTTTTGTGATTGACTTATTTCACTCAGCATAATGCCCTCCAGATTCATCCATGCTGTGAGATGTTTCACAGATTCATCATTGTTCTTTATTGTTATGCATACCCATGTTTACTGCAGCATTATTCACAGTAGCAAAAAAATATGGAAGCAACCTAAGTGTCCATCAACAGATGAATTGGTAAACAAACTATGGTACATACACACAATGGAATACAATACAACAAATCACTTTCTTGATTGTTCCACTATCTCTGGGAGACACTGGTCTCTAAGAAACTGTTAAACCCAAATGATGTCTGTATGTTAATGCTACAAAGCAACTACAAGCACCTACTAGTAAAAGGTCAATTTGCTACCTAGATACAAGTTACCAAACAACAGAGAGAAACTGTTAATTCTCCACTCAGTCATCTTGTACCATACACCACTCTTTCATTCACATCCTTAGCAGAGTATCATTGGTACGCTTCCATCCACAAACAGCAGGACCCACTGAAACCAAACAAACCCCACTTACCTAATACCAAGGAGTCTCTGGGCGGTACAAACGGTTAACACGCTTGGCTACTAACCAAAAGGCTGGAGGTTCAAGTCCACCCAGAGGCACTTTGGAAGAAAGGCTTGGCAATCTACTTCTGAAAAATCTGCCACTGAAAACCCTCTGGAGCCCAATTCTACTCTGACACACATGGGGTCTCCGTGAGTCAAAACTGACTCTATGGCGACTGATACTAGTACCTAACACCAAATGAATGCACAGTGAGGGACAGTTACAATCATCTCACACACCTCCAACTAACCAGGTGTTGTTACAGTGCTGGAGCCCTGGTGGCACAGTGGTTACGAGCTACGGCTGCTAACCAAAAGGTCGGCAGTTTGAATCCACCAGCTGCTCCTTGGAAACCAATCTACCAGCGGCTCCTTGGAAACCATATGGGGCAGTTCTACTCTGTTCTATAGGGTAGCTATGAGTAGGAATCAACTCCATGGCAACGGGTTATGGTTTTCTTTTTTTGTTACAGGTGCTGAAGATACAGCCATGAACAAGGAACAAAGTCCTTGCTGTCAAGAAACTTTTTTATTGTATTGGAGATGACAATATACAAACAAATATTGTATTTTAGATGTTGCTAAGTGCTGTGCAGAAAAATGAAGCAGGGTAAGGGAGACAGGGAGTGCCAGGATACTGGTAAGAACTGGCCTCATTTGCAAAATGACATTTAAACAGAGAACTTAAGCTAGGGAGTGAACCATGTGGATGTCTAGGGAAAGAATGTTCCAGGCAGAGAGAAAGCAAGTTCAACAGTCGTTAGGTAGAAGTGTGGTTGGCAAGTCTAAGATAGGCTAGGAGGCTAATGTGACTGAAACGAAAGAACAAGGAGGACAGGAACATAAGGTGAAGACAGACGGGTAGCAGGAGGTCAGGTCTAGTAGGTTTTGTTGGGCTCTATGAAGACACTGACTTTAATCTGAGTGAGGTGGGAAACTACTGGAAGGTTTTAGGCAGAGAAGTGACTTGTTTTTAAATGGATATATTCTAGCTGTTGGGTTGGAAAAAGACTGTGGGGTACCAGGGGTGGGAATAAGAAAGCTAGCTATAGACAAGAGGGATGGTGACTTGACCAAGGCAATAGTAATACAGATGGTTAGAAGTAGATTCTAGTTGTGTTTTGAAGGTAAAGACAACAGGCTTTGATAACGGATTAGATGCAGGGCTTGAGGCCTCATACCACCAAGGTTTTTGACTAGAGCAGATAACTAGAAGGATGGAGATGATTGAAAGAGAAAAATGAAGGAGGAAAAGGTTTGGGGGCAGGGAAGGGAAATCAGGAGTTCAATTTTAGGCAGTATTCAGTGTGAAATGCCTATTAGACATCCAAGTTGAGATGTACTGAGTAGGCAGTTGACTATAGGATTCAGAAAATTCAGCTTAAATCCCAGGTATACTACTTATCAACTCTGTAAGAATAGGGAAGGTATTTAATCAGTCTCAATCTCAAACTCAGTTTACTTATTTACACAGTGGGGATAATAACGGTACTATGTGGATTAAATAAAATGTCAATGTGAAAAATACCTTAACCAGTATCTGAGACACAGTGGATGTTTGATAAAAGCTGGTTCTCTTTTCCTCACATTCATGTCTTCATTTAATAAATACTGGAATTGCTACTAAACATAAGATATTGAAGAGATACAATAACTGAGAATTGCTGTTTCTAAAGGAGCTTTCTCTCAAGAGTAGTAAACAGGTATGTGAATAATTATATTTAAAAAGTGTTAAGTGCCAAATGGATAGTCAAAGAAATGTGTAGAAAGACGAATGATTACTTCAAACTGAGAGAAGTAAGGAAAAACATCTCAAATGAAAGGGTTGTTTATGATTGGGGAGGTTTGGAAATGCAAGTATGGTTGGGAAGGACAAGCAGAGAGAATCACAGGAGCAAAAGTACAAAGATACGAACGCAGTTACATAGGATGGCAGCACTTGATGACTGAAGAGAAAGAATAGGGGAGATATGGCTGAAAAGCTAGAGAGTGGACATACCACAGAGCACTTCGAAGACCAGGAGAGAGGACCAATTTTTTAGAGTATTAAGAAAGCACTGCACATTTTTAATATCATTATACCACACTGCTTTGTGAACATACATAAAGCCAGGGGAAAAGGCTTGGGTAGGCTAAAGAGCAGACAAACTACACTATAACAGATCCATGTTTGTTTACCTTGAATTACATTAGTAGTTGCCTAGAGAGAATGGTTCACCTAACCAAAAGTAGGTCAGGGTGTTGGAGGCATTCCCACAGAATGAAATAGGATAAACAGAACACCAGTGTGTAGACAGCAGTTGAGTAATTTACACCAACCCTATTTACAACAGAGTGGGCACAATGTGAGAGAAGGATTATGAAGAGCAGTAAGGGGCCTTCTATGACTCATTTCATAGAGTACAAAAAGATGTCTAAAATTAGACTAGACTTCAAGGAGACATTCTAAAGAAGAGTGATGAAAATGACAATCACATCTGTAGCTTTCAGACCAACTGGTCTATCATTTCTTATACACAAAAGGTCAGTCACCTTCAAAAGAACCCAGCTCAGCCTCTATGCACCTGGCAAAATGCATAGCACGTGCATACGTGTTGTGCGTTAGCTGAATGGACACACAAGAGTAACTAGTAATAAAATATTTACTAAGAATCTGATACTATACTAGTTCTAAAAACATATTCTTGTATTTATCTACGGTTTGATGGAAAATTCTTTCACTGATACCTTTTTTTGGTGGATAAATGAAGCTATCCTTTAGGCACTATAAACGTCAATATATTTCAATCAGAATTCGTTACCTGCCTGCCCCAAAAAAGTGTTCTTGTTCCATCTAAGGAGCCCTGGTGGTGCAGTAATTAAAACACTCAGCTGCTAACCGAAAGGTCATTGGTTCGAACCCATCAACAGCTCCACCGGAGAAAGATGCAGCACTCTGCTTCTGTAAAGATTTGCCCTGTGGGACAATTCTACTTTGTTAGGAACTGACTCAACACCAAGAGGTTTGGTTTTTTGTTGTTGTTTTTTTTTTTTTTTTTTTGGCTGCTTCCAACTAAAATTTATTTCTCTCTATAGGGTCGCTATGAGTCGGAATCAACTCGACAGCACTGAGTTTGTTTTTTTTTTTCTATGAGGCCAGAACTTAACTTTCGTTTTTATTTCCAAATGTCCCAATTGTCCCAATACCATTTACTAAATAACTGAGTCAGCCTCTCCCCAGTGACTTATTATCTCACTATTTTTATTCTGCCACCACCTGTCTGTCAGCTTGTTGTACTGTGGTGGCTTGTGTGTCGCTACCAATGATCTCGAAGATAGCGCAGGATAGGGCAACATTTCATTCCGTTGTATGTGAGAGTGCCATGAGTTGGAGCTGACTCAACAGCAACTAATAACAATATTGTTTTTCTGTGTATTTATTTCTCAGAGACCTATGGGTCTATATCTAGGTCCTCTATCCTAATTTCCTTGATTGGTTTATTCCTATGTCAGTCCCATGATATTTATTGGCTGCTACTTTACAGACAGTATGTTTTCATATCGAATTCACTACTCTCAAGCATTTATTCTTCTAGATAAACTTTTCAATCAATTTTATCTATTTCCCCCCAAACTCTCAACTTGAATTGCATTATACTTACAGATTACCTTGAAGGAAATTAACCTTATTATAATATTGAATTTTACTATTTGAATAAACAGTATGTTTCTCCAGTTAGTTTTCCATTACGTTCTATAGTGAAGTTTTTGTAGTTTTCTACACAGACGTCCAGTACATTTCTTTTTACATGCACTCCCAAACGCAATTCCTAGTTTTTATTACTTTTTGAGATTAGGGTTTTTTTTTTCTATTTTACTTTCTAATTAGTTAAACTGGCATGTAGGAACACTAAGTTTTTTTTTTTTCTTTTATATTTCTTGGGGGGCCATGAAAGCCAACACTTTCAGTTCAACTTTTCTGCAAATAGGAGCTTCTGTTAAAAGTCGAGTCCTTCTTACCTAACCAACATTTTAAATGTATCTTGAACCTAACTGAACAATTTTTATATATATGGAATACCAGTTTTCCCGCACTTTATGCAAGTAAAATGACCCCGTATCAAAGAAGATCTCACACTGATCGCTTCTAAGAGGCTGGGTTCCACGTGTTATGTTTTCTATCTTTAGAGCAATGGGGCAGCTCAGCACAAAGGACAGTCACTTTATTCAACTCTACTTTCTTCAGCCACCCAACATTTTGAATAGCTACTACATTTACCCTAATTAGTCAAGTTAGAATCTTTTCCACTTACGTATTACAACACCCCCAAGAGTTTCAAATGCCTGAACACTTCATTAAGAGAAAAGCCTACCTTTACATGGCTGTTGGCTCTCCTGCGCCCATTACAAAACAAAACAAAAGGAATTCTTTAGCTTAAGTCTGCCATGTTGGTCTTCTTTAGCTAAGCCAACTCTATGTCCAATCTTTATCAGTTTATGGATTATGGTTGTGGGGTTAAGGACCTAGTTTTACCCTACATAAGACGGCCTTTGTCCTTAAGCTTGGGAAAAATAACCCTTGGAGTATCTGCAGTGCCTCGATCTGGGACTTCCACGCCACACCTGAGAATCTGTGCTGTGAATGCGGGCTGGCCAGATCAGAAAAGACTCTCCTGGGACGCCAATGTTAACCTGCCTCAGGAGGCATGATTTAGCTCATCACGTAGGACTGGCCTCTCAAATCACTGAACACTAAGGCTCAGAGAGTTTCCTGGTTAACAAGAACATCTGCTCTCAGGAGGGTAGGTCCCTTGGGACATGGAATCTTTGTGTTGGGAACCCTCCTAGACCTCACCCTATGTGTCTCTTCGTTTGTATCCTTTCTGGCTATAATTAAATCTGTAGTCGTAAGTATGGTGTACTCTCCATGAATCCTGTGAATTACCATGAATCCTGTGAATTACTGAACCCAAAAGGGTCAGTAGCAGCCAGCAGGTCAGAAAGGGTAACATGTGGACCCCCAAGCTTGCAGCCGGCATCCTGAAGGGGCAGTGGGAAACCAGCCCTGAATTTGTATTCAGCAGATCGGAAGGCTGGGGTATCCTATGGAATCCCCAAGCTTATAGCTGGCATCTGCCTATTTGGTAGTCTGAAGGACAGTGAGTGTCCTTTTAACCTATCAGCTTTGACGTAGCTCCAGGTGTCTACAGTCAGAGAGTGTCACAGGGGCAACTAGATGACGAGGAGGATGGAGAAATGGGAATATCAGGAATGGATCACTTCCATCCACATTTCAGAGGCTGGATTCATGCTGATCCATACTGAGAAATGGTCAAATGTTTTCTCATAACTGACAAAAATTATACTTTAAATTTGGGAGCTTTATAACTAGGTTGTCAGGTTCTTGACAGTGCTGTTATTTTTCCTTTACATACTTAAACATTTAAAATTAAATTTAAATATTTAAATTAAAATTAAGAAAATACTTAAAATAACGTCACATAAAGCTGTTTCTGAACATGCATTTTGCTTTTAATGTAAACTGGCCTTTAGTTTGTGGAGCTGTGAAACTAGTCTTTTCTCACAGAACGAGAACACAATTGATGCACAGGCATGGTCTCTCTCTGCTCACTAAGTGCCCAATCAACTTAATGAAGAAGAGTCCAAAGGCTGTGATGGGGGTGGAGCCACAAGAAAGGAGGAGCCTGGTTCCCCAAGTGACTGTGTGCAGCAGAGGATCCCCCCGCAAGTGGACTGGAATGAGAAATAAATCTGCGTTATGTTAAGCTACTGAAATTATGTTGCGGTGATTGTTGTTGGTTTAATTGCAGTTAGCCTGTTCCTAACTAACAGAGAGAGAGATGTTAGGTAAAGGGCTTAAGAGTCACAAGAGTTTGGGATAGCAGATGAGGAAAATGAAAAAAGGAAATGACTAAGATAAAACAGAAGGAGGGGTTGTGAGGTCCAGCAAACACTGGGTTACACAAATGTGTACCAGCACCAATCCATTAAGGTGGTATAATAAATTCTACTTGGATGAGTCGAAATCGACTGAATGGCAATGCGTTATGGGTTTTATCATCAAACTACTTTCTTAAATCTGGTGGTTTAAAAAAAACCAGCACGATAATTTTTTAATGAAACATTATGTGGAAAGTCAAAATGTAAATCAGAGAAACACAGAGCAGACACAGTTGAAGCAAGATTGAAGAACCCCAAGTCTCACCTGCTTAGTTCCTCTGGCACCTGCCTGAAGAATTCTAGGACTCCAAAAGTCAGTTTGAAAATTATGATTTTACAGTATTATTAATGTTTAGTTGCTAACATTAACATTTTTGTTATCAACATTCATAAATTAGTCAAGAGTGACCTTTTTGTTTCTATGTATTTCATATTAAATGCTTAATTTATTACATTGTAATTATTCGAACACGAATTATCTCTCAGTACAGCTTTGCCCACATTCCTCAGGTTTTTCTACATAGTGCTGCTGCTATTTTTCTCACTGTATTTTTCACTTTCATCTTTGTTGTTGTTAGGTGCCATCGAGTCAGCTCTGACTCATAGCGACCCTATGGACAACAGAATAAAACACTGCCTGGTCCTGAGCCATCCTTACAATCGTTGTTATGCTTGAGCTCATTGTTGCAGCCACTGTGTCAATCCACCTCATTGATGGTCTTCCTCTTTTCCACTGACCCTATACTCTGCCAAGCATGATGTCCTTCTCCAGGGACTGATCCCTCCTGACAACATGTCCAAAGCAGGTAAGATGCGGTCTCACCATCCTTGCTTCTAAGGAGCGTACTAGTTGTACTTCTTCTAGGACAGATTTGTTCGTTCTTTTGGCAGTCCATGGTATATTCAATATTCTTCACCAACACCACAATTCAAAGGCGTCAATTCTTCTTCAGTCTTCCTTATTCATTGTCCAGCTTTCACGTGCATATGATGCGATTGAAAATACCATGGCTTGGGTCAGGCGCACCTTAGTCTTCAAGGTGACATCTTTGTTCTTCAACACTTTAAAGAGGTCCTTTGCAGCAGATTTACCCAATGCAATGCGTCTTTTGATTTCTTGACTGCTGCTTCCACGGCTGTTGATTGTGGATCCAAGTAAAATGAAATCCTTGACAACTTCAATCTTTTCTCCGTTTATCATGATGTTGCTCATTGCAATATCATGATAAACGATGACTTTCATCTTTACTAAAGTTATTATTATTGATTTAATACGTACATTTATTTAAAAAAAAATTTTTTTTTTAATATGTGCTAAGCATTAAAGATACGGTGATGAATTAGACTAATATGGTCGTTATTCTAAGATTAAATTTTCTAAATGATTGTGGTTCTTTTAAACTTACACAACTGACCTCTGATTTCATACACCATGATCGCACTATGTGGCCTGGACTACTTCAAACTTACTAATATGTTCATGGCAGCCCAATGTATCTACTGATTCTGCTTATTAGCTTATTTTCTTCAAGAATACCTATTACTCATGAACCTGATCACCAGCATCCACTCTTCCTTTCTGTATTCTAGGGGTATTTCTCAAGTCTACCCTATATGTTACCAATTTAATTAACTAGTTTTTGTGATTTAATCTGTGATTTTTTTGTTTTTGTTTTGCAATGCAATCTCCTTTCATGCAAGCCTTTTTCTCTTCTAAATCTGTTAGGTAAAATAAAATCTACTCTAATCTCATTAGGGATAAAAAAAATTTCATCTTCTAAAGTCCCTGTTTCATAGGAGTGATTCTTCTCTGAGCTCATAAAACTTTGGTCCATTTCTGTGGTTGAACTTTTTTTTAAATTTACTTATCCTCAGATTGGATTCACTAGCCATTATTTATTCTGTCCAGATTACTCAAGGCTGGCTTAAAAGCAGTTCTTAATAGGGAAAGCTATCCAGGCGCGACACAAAGAATAGAGGTTTACCTTCAACTTCCCTAGCTGGTACTGAGGCTACCAGGTGTCCCTTTAGAAAGATGGTGAGCAATTAGTTCATAAGGGCTTGTGTTGCTTATATCTTATACAAGGCATTTAATCAGTTCTGTTTTAGGACAAAGAGACCCATCCAGCACCAGGGAGGAAATAAATCTTTTCCAAAGGAACTAAAGCCAGAAGTTATTTATACTACTCATATCAATATTGATGTAAGAATGTAAAACATTTCACAGAAGTGAAATGCACAAAAGTAAAATACATGCTGAAATGTTTTCTCTAGCACACTGAGACTGACAAAGCCAGTCCAGGACCTTCGATGCACAGAAGGCCCTACGGGGTGCTAAGAAGCAAAAACAAGTTATCAGAGCTTATGTAGAAACTGGTGAATGACTGCGCCTAAAGGGGTCAGGAGAACAAATAATGGGCAGCAAGAATGCAGACTCAAGGGAGGGAGGGAGGGGCTGATTTTTAATAGTTATAAATGATTGCAGAAATTCCTGTCAGAATTAGAAAATGCTTTTAATATCAGCATGTGATAGAAAAATTTAATTGCTAGATATTTAGAAATTTTATATAAGTACATTTAAAAGGATGGGCTATTTTTTGTGACTTGTATAGCACTACAAAAGACCACTTTATAAGAAGAAAAATTCTAAATTTATAAATGAATAGTCAACGAAAATGTTTAGTAACAGTTTTCATTTTAACAATTAAATGCAACCATATTTCATCCTTTAATCACCATGTTGGCATAAATAAAACAGGTTACTGAATCAAAGTTTTAACTTACCCCGAAAAATCAGCAGAATATTGTCCATAATCAAAGATATAGACTCTAGTAATTTGGCAAACTGTGAGGTATCCCAAAGCAAACACAAAACAATATCTGGAAAACAATAATCAGCGAGATTAGTGGAAATTAATACACAATTCATTTAGTTGAAGAGTACATGTTAAAGTAACTTATTATCTATATAATATAGTTCGGAAATTAAATATTACTAGATCTACTCCACAATTAACTTTCTTTAATAAATTATAAAAACTCTTTACTAGCATCTGCTTCAGTTGAGCTGAATTTTATGCCACCTTCAATGCTAAACGCATTTAATTACTGCCTTTATTCACTATATCTCAGTCGCACAACACTAAACAGTTTTCCTGAAAAAGGGGAAATAGAAACAGCTGGTATGGCTTTTCACCCTTTTGCTATTCTTTCTGCCTAGAATATGAATCTGATGGCTGTTGCAGGAAAAGTCTTAGAACTAAGAGGTAACGAGCCATCAGGTTAAGGACGGGAAAGCAGAACAAGGGAAGAAACACGGTTCTTCAATGACATTGCTAAGCTGCTACACTGGCTGTGGACTACCTAACTCCATAAAGAATCCTGGGTGGTGATTTGTCTTTGTTTTTCTTTTTCTGTAATCTGCAACTGAATGCATACCTAACTAACACAAATGCCCATCAAATTTTTGTTGTTATTTTCTATTTTGAGTTAGACTACAAGGAAGGGAGATGCCCCCATTATGTAATGGCAACCTTCAATTTTTTGAGTTCATACATCAGGAGAGGAAAACAGACAGACAAGCCAGTATGTGCCCTATATCATCGTAAGTGCTATGGTCAATGAGTTTCATTGAATGTTGTCAAATGGAATAATATACATGCAAGTAAAATCTACACAGACCTAATCTAGATTTAGGTAATGGCCCTATCACTTTTTATTATTTTTACCTGTGTGATCTTTAAGAATTACTTAACTTCTGATCCCAGTTCTCTAACTTACAAACTGTAGACATCACCTATCCTCATAAGATGTTCATCAGGATTAACAGAGATAATGTATGTCAGATGCCCTGTATATTGCTTGAAACACAGTGGATGTGCAGTAGCCGTTATGATGAAATATTGTGGCAGACACAGATGATTGTCTCCTCTGTATCTACTGCCTTCTTCCTTGTTAAAAAACCTCAATCTTGTTTAGTTGTCCAGCTATTCCGGAAGGTGATTCTATTCCCAGCTAAGGGATATATAATGATTATTCTAAATCAATCACTGTGATCTCATCCTCCTTGCAACTCACTGGTTTATGTCAATGAAACATGACAGAGAGCTTCTGGAAAGGCTTTTCTCATTCATACAGTGTCACAAATGCTATTCTTGCGTCAGTCAGGGCAGCAGCCATCTTGATTTATAAGAAGAGCTGGCCTGAAAACAAAGTGACCACGCAGGAAGTGGAAAGTTAATGAGAACTTGGGTTTTTGATGCCCTCATCAGGACTGAGCTGCTGAATTAACCAACATTAGTTGCCTTGCCTCATGACTTCTTGGTTTGAGCAGTAACAATTTCTATGCTGTCTACACCATTAAATCACTATGAGTTGGAGTTTCTGCTGTTTGCAGCCTTAAGCATCCTGATAGAATTGTTATTAAATATAAAAATTAAATCAAGAGCATCTGAAGAGTTCCAGAATAGAACATTTTTTTACTCATTAAAATATAAAAGTTGAATCACTGCCTCATTTCAAAAAGTAAAATCACATCTAAAATACCTATTCATTTAGGTATTAGATACAGATTAGAAATTGTTCAGTGAAAAATGAAGTGCCCAGGGACTATAGGAATTAATGAACTATAAAGGAGAACTAAAAAAGTATTCTTCCTAGACAAGAAGGAAAACAGGTAACATCACCAAAAGGATCAAAATCCTGATGGGAATAAAGATAAATGGGTATTTGTTTTAATGTGCTGAAATCAAATTAAATTGTTCACTCTCCAAGCTTCTCCAGATTAGATAGCTTTGGTTGTAGCCCAACTTGAAGATAGGCCTGCATGTCTGAATACTAACTTAGCTTTATATCCTTATTTTGCCTTCCCCTTCTGACTGTATTTTCCATGACACTGTTTATTAATATACTTCGTTTTATAGTATTTTATAGTCTTAAGTTGTTTCAAAAATTACAGAAATTCAAAGACTACAGATTAGTCAAAAAACCGTGAAAGAAAAGAATAAAGACAGAGGACTTACACCACCTGATTTCAAGACGAAGTATAATGCGTTATACTGAAGTATAATGCTTCACTGATCAAGACCGTGGTACTAGCATATGGTTAGACACATTAGGCACATATTAGCCAATAAGCAAGGTAAGCATGTGCTAAGGACATCAACACAACAGGGGTACCAGTTGTCTACACAAAGATCATAGATGCCAAGCAGACGGGACACAAAGTCGAATGCCGCAGTAGAATGGAACTGGCAGGGCACTAAATGAAACTGATACCAGCTTCAGCGCATGAGAATGTCTCGGCTGGAAATAAAGTTCAAGCAGGGTCATGAAGGCGTCCACATGCAAGGTTGTTTAAGATATGAGGCCCCTACCACTTCAACACCTTCGTTGACTTTTGTCTCCTATGGTCCCCTTCGGTGTAACTGAAACTCCTTATCTTGGTAGGTCTCTTGGGAGTATACTATTTCTTTCTAATAAACAAGAGGTGGGGGTGGGCTAGTAGAGTCTAACTCTTGCTACATTCACCCAATATGCAACTGGATCCAATGTGAGCAGTTACTGGGAAAGGATGGATTATATTAATAGACAGCAGGTATGTGATCCGTTTTGAGAGAACCGTCTTGTATATCCACGTCAGTTGATCCAACAACTCCCGCCAGGAGAGCCAGCGATGCTCTTGGCATGATACAAACACAAGGGTATGTTCTTGCATACATCCTGGTAAACAACAAATGGGAATCCCAGTCCCAGATGACACGCAAATGCAAGGGAACTTGAACAAGTTGACCACTGCAATGAATTCAATCAAGTACTTTTTAACTGTATACCATTTACAGAGTTATGTCCTAAGTTCTATAAACAATAATATTTATAAATTTAACTTTAAAATATGTTTGGCATACACACAGACACAATCTAGCACACATTTAATAAAATACGAACAAGGGTAATAATTTACTATAACACCAACACAGCAAACATCCAAAAAATATACTAGAAATATGAACATTTATCTAACACAAAAAGCTTTAACTTATGTATCAAGTCAGTTTCATTTTTATCAGCTGTTGTGCGGGACACCGTCCTTGGTATTACTCTTTATATGCTAATAAATGAGGTAATAGGCATATTAAGAGAACACAAAATTCATTATTTATTGTGCAAAGTAAGTTCCTGTTTTGCAACAAGTGTTTCTAAATTTGTCTTCCATAAAAGCAACAAAGGGAGTTTATCAGAACACTACATTTATATTTTATCCGAATATTTACATGTAAGGAAACTGAGTAATTCCTCGAAGAAATAAATTAATATTCAGATAATAAAAATTATACAAATGTATTTTATTTTCCATTTCCATTCACACTGACTTTCTTTTAAGAAACCGAGTGATACTGTTACGACTTGCAAAACAAACTTGCTCATCGAGAAGCGGTGCTATTATTACGTTAATTAGGTACGTATCTCTAAATATGGGAGTTGAACAATCTTGCTCATCGAGCGGTGCTATTATTACGTTAATTAGGTACATATCTCTAAATATGCGAGTTGAACAATTGCACAA
The DNA here is from genome assembly GCF_024166365.1 of Elephas maximus indicus. Lineage (NCBI taxonomy): Eukaryota > Metazoa > Chordata > Mammalia > Proboscidea > Elephantidae > Elephas > Elephas maximus. The sequence goes on from NC_064830.1 coordinate 18,268,762, forward strand.
TTTACATTTTGTAAATTTTGTATACGATAACAACTATATTTTCTTTTTCGTTCAGACCGATTGGGTATAACCTCACATTTAGTTCTTTTTTGTTGACTACATAAGAACACCCCAGTGGCACTACAATCACATGACCCGTGACTGTCTGGTCCTGTCTTGCATAAAGCAAACCAAAACACATCTTCAAACTGAGCACACCCTTGTGTTTGTACTATGCTCTCTGAGATCTCTCTCGCCCTGTCGGGTATCAGCAGTGGTCCACTGAACAGTGAAGACGCAGAGTCAAAGGGCGAAAAGTGAGTGCGCAAGTTTTTAAGTATTATCTCAAGAAGAAAAACACTTCCGGGGATTTACAAAGGACCCACCAACAAACATCCTACGACAAATGAATGAAATTATTTCCAACTACCTTATAAGTACTATTTCTTTTGACTATCTCAACTTGATGAACAAAATTACACGCTCCAAATCAAATCTTTTTTACTAATTTTCAGATATAAATAAATTTTTATGTTAATGTCTAGATTTGAATGTAAATTTTACTTGATAAATTTTCTTTTATGACATCTTTTCATTTGTTCATTTATAGTTGTAACATTTATTATGAAACAAGCACTGAAACTGAAGTACGAGCCGCTTAAGTAAAAATTGGTGAAAGTCACCTTTTCACTGTGGGAGATCAACAGAATTTTACACTGACTGTTGAAACAACTAAGTTCGCGAGCTCGTTTTCTTAGCTGTAGATATGTGGAACGTTCTTTCTGTGAAAATGTAATATATAGTAAAAATCTTAGTACTCCACATCTACTAAAAATTTTATAATCCAGTTCATCTCAGTCTGCTAAAATGGGATATGCTAACTTTTGTGTTCAACCACTGATATTGTAGCCACATTTAAAAAGAATTTACATCATGGATAGGTAGGACACACACACACACACACACATATGTGTATATACACACACACATATAATTCACACATCCCATTCAAATGCATGAGTAAGCAGAGGAGGGGGCACCACAGATTACCAGCGCTTAGGGCCCTCACATGCCTTAATGTGGCCCTGAGACACACAGATCAATGAATTAAAAAAAAAAAAAAAAAAAAAGGGGTCCAGAAATAAAGTCACACATAAATATGGTCGATTTATTTTTGACAAAAAAGATGAGGCAACTCAATTGGGAAAAAGGCAGTCTATAGAATAAACAGTGCTGGGACGAATGGCTACGCATTCAGGGAAAAAAAAAAAAATGAACTGAACCCCTACCTCATAACACACACAAAAATTAATCTAAAATGGATCATTGACCTAAACACAAAAACTAAAACTAGTTTTTAGTTTTCCAGATGTTTTCTTCTTCTAGAATAAAAGAGAAAAAATATTAGTAACACTGAGGTAGGCAAAGGTTTCTTAGAAAGGATACAAAAAAAGCTCTAAAGTATAAAATCAAAAACCTGACAAACTGATTAAATTGAAATTTAGAAGTTCTACTCTTAAAAAGACACCGCTATGAAAATTAAAAGGCAAGTCACAGACTAGGAGAAAATATTCATAATTCAGAAATATGACGAAAGTTACATCTAGAATATAGAAAGAATATAAATAAAACAATAAAAATAATAAAATTTCAATTAAAAATAGAAAATTTGAGTAGACACATCCCAGAAGAAGATACACGATTAGCCAATAAGCACATGAAAAGATGCTTGCTATCATTAGTCCTCAGAGAAGCCCCACATTCCAGTGAGGTGGCAATGCACACCCACCCCAATGACCAGAATTTAGAGGACTGGTAAGCAGCAAGTGCCCAGGAGACTATAAAGCAACCGGTAACTGGTGACACGCTCTCAGCAAGTTCTAGGACCCGAAGTCCCATCATGTCAACACGTAAAGACACCTGGCTACATCCACCATACCAGACACAGATGGCGACCCTGATACATGAAGTCACACAATTCTCTTATCGCTGTTTTTCTTACAGATGACAGAAGTGAACTAAACCACTCAGCTATTATTCAACTACTTTAAAAATACAATATCTGCTCCCACACCTAGCTCAGTAACATAGATGAAATCATTCAATTAACTGTTCTTTACAAAAAAATTTCCAAGGTTGACTCAAATACTCAAATAAAATTAGTTTTGGCTGTCAGAATTAAGATTATTTTATCTTTCAAAATGCCAAAGCCTATCATAGTTTACATCAAGATTTAAAATTTCTGAATTCTAGTTCAAAACATCACTTGCTTGTTGTTGTCGTTAGGTGCCGTCGAGTCAGTTCTGACTCAGAGCGACCCTATGGACAACAGAATAAAACACTGCCCGGTCCTGAGCCATCCTTACAATCGTTGTTGTGCTTGAGCTCATTGTTGCAGCCACTGTGTCAATCCACCTCGTTGAGGGTCTTCCTCTTTTCTGCTGACCCTGTACTCTGCCAAGCATGATGTCCTTCTCCAGGGACTGATCCCTCCTGACAACATGTCCAAAATATGTAAAACACAGTCTCGCCATCCTTGCCTCTAAGGAGCATACCGGCTGTACTTCTTCTAAGACAGATTTGTTCGTTCTTTTATTCCTCACCAACACCACAATTCAAAGGCGTCACTTCTTCTCTGGTCTTCCTTAGTCATTGTCCAGCTTTCACATGCATATATGTGATTGAAAATACCATGGCTTGGGTCAGGTGCACCTTAGTCTTCAGGGTGACATCTTTGCTCTTCAACACTTTGAAGAGGTCCTTTGCAGCAGATTTACCCAATGCAATGCGTCTTTTGATTTCTTAACTGCTGCTTCTGTGGCTGTTGATTGTGGATCCAATTAAAATGAAATCCTTGACAACTTCAATCTTTTCTCTGTTAGTTTGTCGTACTGTGGGGGCTTGCGTGTTGCTCTGATGCTGGAAGCTATGCCACCGGTATTCAGATACCAGCAGGGTCACCCATGGAGGACAGGTTTCAGCTGAGCTTCCAAGCTAAGAGAGACTAGGAAGAAGGACCCGGCAGTCTACTTCTGAAAAGCATTAGCCAGTGAAAACCTTATCACTCACTCGCTTAACAGCCTCCAATTCAGCCTCTCCTAGTATCTCAATAAATATACAGCAACAAAAATTTAAAGCTTTTAATAACATTAAAAACTATATCTGGCAACCAATGTAATGACAGAGTTTTGGAGCAGCTTAGAAAGACAATTATCCATAAAAACACATCTAGACTCCAGCCTATTCTAGTTGCCACTAGAGCCATGATACTGTTGCTCTGTGTACCACTGAGTAGATTCCGACTCATAGTGACCCTATAGGGACCCAGTAGAGCTGCCCCATAGCGCTTCCTAGGTTGAAATCTTTACAGGAGCAGATTGCCAGGTCTTTTTTTCCTATGGAGCCACTGGTGGGTTCAAATTGCAGATCTTTCAGTTAACAGGTAGGCACTTAAACAATGCACCACCATGGCTCCTTCATATCATGCTTACCATTCCCCAATTTGAAGATCAAGAGCCTTGACCAACCAGAAAATTAGCAACCCGTCACTCTTTATTCCTCAGTGGCTGCACTCAGTGCCTTGTCTCCCTCCCCCAGCCCACACACACACAAAAAAAAAAACACCCATCTTTCCTCCATTATACTTCCGGGCAAAAAAAATGTACACGCAAAGGAGAAAAAGAAAAAACACTGATCCAATTAATTCTGTAAAACTCTTATGAGCAAGGGCAGCAAGAAAGACTGGAGTGTAGTTTTTCACATTCCAAATTTTGACTCACAATGACAAAGATCCAAGAAGTGGGACTAGGAAGAAGACACTAACACCGCTAGAGGAAAAGTTAAGCACGGAATGGCCTGTTAGAAACTGGGACCTGAAAGAAAAGGGATGCATGCACTTCAATCTTCCCTCCGGCTGTAGCAGGAGAAAATGGATAGCACGTGAGCAGAGTCAATTTCAGCTGTGTTCCAATATATATCTTAATAATCTAACACTGTCTGGCTAAGTTCTCAGGATATAAAACTGAACGAGACTGAGTCCCTGTCTTCTAAAGCTTACAGTCTAGTATGGGAGGCAAACATGTAACGGTGACCACATACACAGTGCTTACCAGGCACCATTCCACAGGCTTTACACACTCTGTTTCACTGGATCTAATATACATATATTTTCACATTTTAAAGATTTTAAAGTCAAGAATTGGTGGCATACAGTCCTTTTAAGTGGAACATAAAATGGTGCATCTTACCATTAATAGCATCTTATATTTAATGAAATACAGTATGTTATCTCATTTAATCTTCATTACAACCCTAAGAGGTAGGTAATATTATTGTTCTCATTTTACAAATGAGGAAACTGAGGATTAAGAGGCTATGTGACAAAGCTACTAAGCAGGTGAGCGAGGCAGTGTGGTTCTCAAGTCCAATCTTAACCATAGTGCCACACTGACTTTGAACAAATACGCTCTCAAAGTATGGGAAAACAGAATTACTAAGTACAAAGTTGTACAAGATGGAGGTAATGAATTCTACTAGGAACAGGGAAAAGGCCTTCTATCAGAGGTCACATATAAACAGGGTTCTGAAAGACCAGCAGGAATTCACGTTGTGGGGAGGAGAGTTCCATGTGAATACAAAGGAACCAAGTTATAAACAGAAGAGTGTGTGTCTGTGTGAACTACAAACGGTTCATTACGGTTGGGACTGGTTCAGTTGAGGAGTCAGTGCTGTAAATTGAGAGTGGAAAGGGAGGATGTGGCAAAATCACAAAGGGCTTCACTAGCTCGTAAGCTAAAAACAGAGTTTTAAGCAGAAGAGCGATGGTCAGATATTTAAAAAGATCATTTGGGCAGCAGAGCACAGGACAGACCAAGGGACAGAGAGTCCAGCTGGTAAACAAATGTAAGAGAGAGGTAGGTACAAGACACTGAACGAAAGAAAAAGTGCTGGAGCTGAAGAGCTGAACTTGTGGTATCAGGAGGGAAATAATAATAGCTAATGCTAACTGAAAGGTTAGAGGTTCAAGTCCACCCAGAGGCACCTCAGAAGAAAGGTCTGGTGATCTACTTCCAAAAAATCAGCCACTGAAAACCCTATGGAGCACAATTCTACTCTAACACACATGGGGTCGCCATGAGTCAAAATCGAGTTGTTGGCAACTTAAAATAATTACCAGCGGTGGTTTCACAGTAGAATTCTTGCCTTCTATGTGGGGGACCCAGATTCAACTCCCAACCAACGCACCTCAAGCACAGCCAACACCCATCTGTCAGTGGATGCTTGCATACCGCTATGAAGCCGAACAGGTTTCAGCGAAGCTTCCAGACTAAGATAGCCTAGCAAGAAGGGACTGGTGCTCTACTTCCAAAAAACCAATCAATGGAAACCTTATGGATCACAACGGACCCATCCTTTTGTGCATGGGGTTACCATGATTTGGGGCTGACTTGATAGGAACAATAATAATCATTACTATTTACGGTGGGCTTATTATATGCCAGGCACTTTTTTAAGTGTTTCACAAATGTTAAATTTTTGCAAAACAACCCAAGAGGAAACAAACGCAGGCAGTTTTTAGTGATGACTAGATGTGGAAGGTGAAAAGGAATAAATAACTAAGAATTTATTCCAATTATCTGGCTGAGATGGACAACGATACCAGAAGAGGGCATAAGCATACCCTTCATGTCTTCTCCTTTCCATAGTCATTTTCCCTCCTCCTTTTTCTCCCTTTCTGTTACTAACTCCTTACTTTAAGTGTTTAGGGTTGTTTTCCAAGAATTATCTTTACCTTTATCTTAAAACTTTTAATTATAAATTTATAGTGTCTGCTACAATGAGAAGATGGAGATAATATGAATGGATTTAAGAAGGTGGTTAAGATTTAGACTATCTTTGAAATGAATGGGAAAGGGAACTAGAAAACACCAATTAAAGTAATTTTCAAGAGAACTGAACACCTAAGTGAAATAAGAAACCACACATTTGCATACCATACCTGCGCTCGGCTACCGAAGTTCAACAGAGATCTGTATCTATCCAAGATTGGAAACTTGCCTGGTGGTGCGTGAAATGACAAACGGACAAGGGAGTTGAGAGTACAAGCAAGAGTTGTTAAGAAGATGCATCAACAGGAAGGTGAATTCAGGAAGACACTAACTATAAAGACACTAACTGGGAAAGGTTAAAAATGGAAACATCACCTCTAGCATTCTTGCTAGATTCTTAATCCTCGTGTGTTTTTGTCATTCTACTGCACCACCAGGCAAATTTCCAATCTTGGATGGATCCAGTGTAAGAGAGTAAGAAAGCTCAAATATAGAAGGTTGTGGTCTAGGATGGATACAGGAGGTAAGAATTTCAGAAGTGGCACCAGACAAAGGAGGAGACGCTGAGAGTGTACAATTACAAAGGACAGTAAAGAGGAGCTCAAATTACTTACATGATAGGGGTTGGATGCATCATCCATACGAACTTTAAAATTATCCAAAATAATGATGGCAAGCTCACAAAGTCAGGTACCAAAAGGCATGAAAGAACTCTAGAGCAGCTATTTTCAATTTTTGGGGGCCTTAGGGCTTTTCATACTCTTGAAAATTATTGAGCAAACATAACCCAGATAAACAAATTTAAGCTAAGAACTTTCAGACATTTTTTATTAATGCATTTAAAAATAATGTGTCACTGAATTGTACATGTAAAAAATGTTCCAAAGGCAAATGCTTTGTTACATATATATCCACCCCAATTTTTTTAAAAAAGTGTATAAAGCCTTTTAACATAATCATTCTCCCACTAAATCTCCCTAAAACAAAAAAATCTCGATAATAAACTCATTACATGTTAACAAATATTTTTATGAAAAATATATTTCCCCCCCAAAAAATTAGTGAGTAGAATGGCACTGCTTTACATTTCTGTAAATCTCTTTAATGTCTGACTTAACAGAAGACAGCTGGATTCTGGAACGTGCTTTTACCGCAATACCATAATCGTGCAGCCCTGAAAAGCTCCACTCTGTACCTGTGAAAGAATGAAAGTGAAAGAGGCAAACAATGTCTCAGTGTTACTATGAAGACCTTACCACTCCCAAAGTGGACCTCAGGGATTCTCAGTGGTCCTTGAACCATACTCTACAACCTACTAATCTAGAGGATGATAGTTGACAGCAATTTGGAAAGACAAAGAATAGAACATCTAGATAAGCCCCAAGATTGGAAGAGTAGTGATGTAAAAGAAGTAGTTAAGAGGTAGGAGAATTTTCACACGATATATTTGCAAACCCAAAAATTAAATCAGATACCAAATTGGACTGAAAATACTATTTGCTACCAATAAGTACTAGAAGTGAAGAGCAATGAACACAGATTTCATAAATTTATATTTGGTTTAGGAAATCACTGACGATTTATTTACATTTTGGAGCAAGAGGGGGACTTTAAGGTCTACCTGTTGCCATCAAGTCGATTCTGACTCATAGCAACCCTGCAGGACAGGGCAGAACTGCCCATAGAGTTTCCAAGGAGCGACTGGTGGATTCGAACTGCCAACCTTTTGATTAGCAGCCAAACTCTTAAGCCACTGTGCCACCCGGGCTCCTTAAAGGTCCAGTGCCTTTTAAAATTTTTCTTTCAGTCTGTCTGGAGAGGTAAAAGGTTGGAATAGACACGCAGTCCCCAACTTATGACGTATTTGAGTTGCAACCAACTGCACTTACAACAGTCCTTTCTTTTTTTGAACATTTTATCATTAGTAATATATTTTACTACATAAAATGTTCCATTTGTAATTTGCTGATGTATCATATCCGTAAGTTTATATGTAACGTTTCCAACCCCCAAAGCAAATAAAGATCATATTTATAAAGATACTGATAATAAAAGGCAAAAACAATGAAAACTAAAAAAAAATGAGGTATTCAACTTATCTCAGAACCGACTTAGGACGGAGTCATCGGAATGGAATGCCATGGTAAATTGGGGACTACATCCCCCCCAAACTCTGCTATAGCCCTTTACTCCAAAGAGCTGAGCATTACTGCTACACAAAGTACTATCACTAATAAAAATATGTTATGTTAGGTGTATTGGGGGTAAGAAAAACTGTTAAGCATCACTGATTTATTTATGGCTCTTATATCTGAGAGTAGGCTTCAAATGAAGCCTAGATAAATTAGGAAGCTAACTCAAGAATTAGAATTAAAAGCTTGAAGCTTCCCAGCTCAGTGTTGAAACTAAAATTAATTTATATTATTTGCATACATACTAATTAACAGTGAAGGAAAATAACCCTGAAATAAACTGGGTGGGAGGAACACTGAAAAGTTCCCATAGAAAAGCCACATATTGGTAAGGGTGAGGAAGAGCTGAGTTGAGTGGCTGGATACCTGGGGCTCTGGCATTGAACAAGCCTGGTTTCAACAAACTCTGAGCCTACTGAGGATCAGGTGTGTAAGCCTGAGAAGGTCGTGAGCTCTCTGAGCCTCAGCTTTCTCCACTGTAGAACTGCGGTAACAGTACCACAGCACAGGGCAGGTTTAAGGATCAAATGGGAGAGCACTTAGCATTTAACGCCATCTGACACAGAATTAATGCTTCACAAGTGTTAGCTATTAACAGAACTTTATTAACAATTAAAGCTTTCTCTTGTCCTTTAGAGATTTCACTTATTCATTTCTTAACTTTTGTTATCATTCCCTTTTGCTGGATTTTACTTTCAATTCCTCAATTCAACCTCTTTAGGGAAAATTGAAAGTGAGAAGAGATGACAGAAGACCACATGTGAAATAAGAATTTAAGAAAAAGACTCTATTAGACTGATGATATCACACCATCCAAAGTGTTTAGAATTGTAATCATTGTTTTTCTGAGGGAGAAGGAAATAAAAATCATGTTTTATTATTTCTAATTAAGACGTCATCCACCAAAGCCGATCGAGCCAGGTTTGTCACATACAATTGATTTCTTCGTGGCCCACATACACAAATGCTTTCAGTCATTCATCAACAGATTTTACTGAGTGCCCAACATGGGCCAGGCCCATGGAGGTACTGGATATTCTCCCTCTGTGCTTCCTCTGTGGCTGGCTTCTAACTGCCTCCTGCCCACAGCATCACTTACACACAGACACAATCATGAGCTCCCAAAAAATGAAGGATGGCTAGACAACAGTGCATAATTTCTGTCAGACGGGTTCTACAGGGAGAAGATATTACAGGGCATGATTTTGCTACAGGGAACCAGAGACTAGGAAAATCACCAAGTGTCTGAAGTTACAATTGTTTGCCAAAAGGCCAAATAAACCCTAATTAGGGTCAACAGTGAACACCAATGACACTTTCAGGAGGGTATAAAATAAAACAGAGCAAAATTTGGAGCACATTTTGAAGACTATCCATCCTAGCTAGGCTTCTTCCCTTAATCTCAGTGGGGTAGGTATCAGTGTGTTCCTGGGATTTCTGAACCTTCTGTATCAATGCCAGTGCCCATCTGTCGGTTTGTTGTACTGTGGTGGCTTGTGTATCGGTAAGATGCTAGAAGTTATGCCACCCGTATTTCAAATACGAGCAGGTTCGCCCATGGATGACAGGCAGAGCTTCCAGACTAAGATGGACTAGTAAGAAAGGCCTGGGGAGCTACTTCTGAAAATTTAGCCGATGAAAACCCAATGGATCACAACAGAATACTGTCCAAGTCACTTACTCTGGATATAACACCAGAAGGGATCAATCACTAGGGGAGGACATCAAGTTTGGTGAAGTAGAGGGTTAATGAGACAGTCTCCCTCCCCTCTCCAATTTACTAGACAAAAAATTAACTTCCAGACTACATATGCCTACGACTGAATAGTTTAACAATATTAATTCCAAGGCCCAACATTTCAGCATTTCATGCTTTAAATGGACTGGCACAACAGCTGCAACGACGGACTCGGAACACACTGGTGATTATCAGGATGACACAGCACAAGACCAGGCATTCTGTGGTATGTGATGTCACCATGAGTCAGAACTGACCTAACAGCCTCTAACAGTAACTTTATCAGTGAATTTCTGCCTGGTTTTTTAAAGTATGTAAAGAGACAAATGAAAAAAAAAAAAAGAGAAATGAGACTAAACAGGGATATGAGATGATGCACAAAAGAATACCTCAAATATAAAACACATGGAATACCTCAAATATAAAACAAATGAGGACGCTTATATGAAATGCCCTGGTGATGAAATGCTTAAGAGCTTGGCTGCTAACCAAAAAGTTGGCAGTTTAAACCCACCAGCCACTCCTGGGAAATTCTCTGGGGGCAGTTCTGCTCTGACCTATAGCGTCACTATGAGTCGGAATCGACTCCACTGCAGCGGAATGGGTTTTTATGAAATGCAAATATAAATTCAATCAATTGACATGGGAGCCAAAAATCAGAGAAATCAGAACTGGTTTTGAAAAGATCATTTGACGTTTTAAATAACCAGGAAACATAAAATGACTTTTTTGTCTTTGCTTAATACTTCCAATCAATTCTCTCCCTCACCCTCCAATTTACTAGAGAAAAAATTAATTACCCGACTAAATATGCCTATAACTGAATATTTAATAATATTAATTCTAAGGATCAATATTTTAGCATTTCATGCTTTAAAATTTAAGTAGCTATAAAAAGTGCTTTAAGCCTGTTTTTTTTCTAAACATTTTAAAGCTCTACTAAGAAAGATGCTGACACAAGATTTAGGCTTTGCATACTAATTAAATAATAGCTTTCTAACCACTCTTGCTTTTTGAAATGAAACTATGTTTAAACAATATGTGAGTCCTATTTAAGAATAAAAACCAATTTCTAAAGGTAAATAGTGCCCAACCTATCCTGATACTGTTATCTTCTTCCTAAGCCAAGTCACACTAAGGTATGTTGGTGGTGGTGGTGTGTGCAGTCTAGTGGATTCCAATTCAGAACAAACTTCTAGGACAAAGTAGAACTTCTAGTTCCATAGGGTTTCCTAGGCTGTCATCTTTAAGGGAGAAGATCACCAGATCTTTTCTCCCAAGGAGTGTCTGGTGAGTTCAAACCACAGACCTTTCAGTTAGTGGCCGAGCACCTAACCATTGTGCAACCAGGGCTCATTTACACTAAGGTATAACCAAACCCAGTGCTGTCAAGTTGATTCCGACTCATAGCGACCCTATAGGACAGAGTAGAACTGCCCCACAGAGTTTCCAAGGAGCGCCTGGCGGATTTGAACTGCCAACACTTTGGTTAGCAGCCGTAGCTCTTAACCACTACACCACCAGGGTTTCCACACTAAGGTATATTACTCTATAATCCCCCAGGGTTAATTTGTAGGCCAGGAAAAGCTAGCAATCTCAATTCCTTTCTGTGGCTTCCTTAAATCTAAGCAAAAGCTTAATTTCCACTTTGAGAAACAGATGTCCAGGCTCATTTACTCCAATATAACCAAAAACCAAACTCACTGCCACTGAGTCGGTTGCAACTCATAGCAACCCTACAGGACAGAGTACAACTGCCCCAAAGGGTTTCTAAGGAGTGGCTGGTGGTTTTGAACTGCTGACCTTTCGGTTAGCAACCGTAGCTCTTAACCACTGTACCACCAGGGAACTTTCATCAAAACGCCTGACAACTTTTCAGGTCTTTAGAGATTTCTTCTATTATCTTTTGTCTCTTTCCGTAACTGTTCTAAATAAGTTTTAATAAGCTTGCAACAGGAAAGCAAGTAGAAGGAAGTCACTATTTTTTCCCTACACAAAGTTAATTTATCTAAAAGTATTCCACCAAAATTATATTTGTAGTCAACTGACATGTTTTAAAGTCTATTATGTACTCTACAAGACATTACCTTCAAGATAGCACTTAAGAGTATGAACTCTGAATAAAGGGAAAGGTTTAGAGATTAAAAACACTATTATACAGATATTTATTTATAGGTTAAAACCTTTTTAAAGACACCCAAGACTGCATTTTTAATGAAGACGATTAAGAAAAAGTCAATCACAATAAAACATCTCAGTAGTGATTTGTTCTTTCAAAAACTAAACGATGATTTTGATGCTATCTGGTAAGCAAGTGATAGTCTCTCTGTTTCTCCAATTAAAAAAAAAAAATCTTTAAAAGAATCTCAGTAAATGAATGACCAAATACCCCCCAGCAACATGGGTGAATTTCAGACTTCTAGAGCTGCCAGTTACTGGTTTTGTGACCTTGTTCAAGAACTTAATCTTTGGAACCTCAGTTTCTTCACCTGCACAAGTATGTGATACCTCCCACCCAAGACTGTGTGACAGTTAAATGGGATATTTGTAAAAAGCACTCAACAAAGTGACTGGAATAAAGAAGTCACTCCATCATTCAAATTACAAAGTTCAAAGACTGTTTATATTAAATCATACTGTTTCTAACACAATGAAGACAAAACTTGCACATGTGAGGCCTATATGCTTACTATAATAACACACCACAGGTAGAGCTCATCGATCAGCGGTCCCGAATTTTCCAAAGGAGTTCCCGGGTGGTGCCAGGGTTAACTAGTTCAGCTGCTGTCTTAGGCTGGGTTCTCTAGAGAAGCTAAACTGATAAAGCATATAAATATATATGGAGACAGAGATTTATATCAAGGAAATGGCTCCTGCGGTTGTAGAGGAGGGAAAGTCCCAAGTCTGTGGCTCAGGATAAAGGCTTCTTCTGATTCCCATAGTTGCAGGGGCTGGTAAACCTCAAGATCAGCAGATTGGAGAGCAGGGCTCTTGTTAACAGGCTGTGAAGATGGACGAATTCCAAGTTCAGAAGGTAAGCTGCTAGCTCAAGCTCCAAGAACCGGAGGTCAGGCAAACAGGTGCCAGCTGCAGGATCCAGAGCAAGCAAAAAGCCAGAACGTCTGCTTATATTCAGACGCAGGCCACACGCCCAAAGAAACTCCCTTTCAACTGACTGGGTACTCACAGAAGACCCCATCATGGGAGTGATCACATATAAACACGGAGAATCATGGCCCAGCCATGTTGATATACACTCTTAGCCATCACAGCTGCTAACTGCAAGGCTGAAGGTTCAACGCTGTCCAGAGGTGCCTCAAAAGAAAGGCCTGGCGATCTGTACCTGAAAAGTCAGCCACTGGAAACTCTATGCAGCACCACGCTACTCTGACACACGTGGGGTTGCCACGAGTTGGAGTCAACTCTTGGCCAACTGGTAATTTTCCAAAACAATCTTCTCATTTTTTTACCCAAAAGTCAAAGAATTAGTCCAGTCACTCGTGCTTTTCATTGCACATACTTTCAACAAGGACTTTTTCTTTTATGCAAACAGCAATGTGTTATAACAAAAAACTTAAATTATTTTTTTCATCATTCTAACAGTTGGTTATTCAGACTCTGAATTTTTCTTTCAGTATCTGGAAAGGACTAAGATCTTGTAAAAGTAAGATTAGTTTCTAGAAGCACCTAAGCCAAAAGATAAGTCCTCGTATTTTACCAATGAGTAGTATTCTTATTTTTATTTATTTTATTGTGCTTGAAGTGAAAGTTTACAGTTCAAGTTAGTTCCTCATACAAAAATTTATACACACATTGTTATGTGACCCTAGTTGCTCTCCCTATAAGGTCACAGCACACTCCTCCTTTCCACCCTGTATTTCCCATGTCCGTTCAACCAGCTTCTGTCGCTTTCTTCCTTCAGTATTCTTATTTTTAATTACCACAACTACCTGGTATTTTAAAATAATGTATGAATTACTACTTTCAAGGCCAGAAAAACATATCATTTAATTAGATATCTTCAAAACTCCCTTTTGTTTTTTAACTTATTTATCTGTAGTACTAGCTATCAAACTAACATTTTACACAGTCTTGACCTAGCAGAGGAAACCCTGGTGACGTAGTGGTTGAGAGTTCGGCTGCTAACTAAAAGGTTGGCAGTTCAAATACACCAGGAGCTCCTTGGAAACCCTGTGGGGTAGTTCTACTCTGTACTATAGGGTCACTATGAGTCAGAATTGATTTGACAGCAATGGGTTGGGTTTGGTTTTGGACCTGGGAGAGCCCCATTAAATGAGTAATCTGCACAAATTTTTTTTACTCTAACAATCAGATATAACAGCAACACCAGAAGTAACGCCTTTATTTACCAAGGGATGTGAGCTAGTCTTATTAGCATTCCTATATTAATGCAAGAGGAGCCCTGTGGCACAGTAGTTAAGCATCCGGCTGCTAATCGAAAGGTCTCTCGTTCGAACCCATCAGCCGCTCCATGGCAGAAAGATGTGGCAGTCTGCTGCCGTAAAGATTATAGCCCTGGAAACCCTAGGAGGCAGTTCTACTCTACCCTGTAAGGTTGCTATGAGCCAGAATCCACTCAACAGCCATGGGTTTCGTTCTGGGATATTGATGTAATCCCCTTACTTCATATAAAGTCCTTGATCCAAGAAAAAGAACTGCTTCACTTATTTGCTGAAGGACTAAAATCTCTCTGAGATTCAGGTTACATCTTGAAATAAGATTTAGAATTCATATACTTCCAAAAGAGGTAATCTGCTGCAATCACACCTCTTCCTGAGCACATGATCTGAGGGAATAATGCTATGTTCTAAAGATTTTTCCAAAATCCAGTGGAACCTCGACCTCCTATTATCTACCAAGGGGCAGGTTTTCCTTCCTATGGGAACTGAGAGTATTTAAAAACCTTAGAGCCAAAGCATGATATGGCAACATCCCACTTCTGGGTAAAGACATCTGTATATTTGCTCTAAGGAAGAAAAACCAACAAACTCCTGCCTTTGTTCAGGGACCCTGCTGGCTCCCACGGTTGTTGTTAGGTGCCACTGGGTCAGCTCCAACCCATAGAAACCCCATGTGTAACAGAACGAAACACTGACCCGTCCTACACCATCCTCACAATCATTGCTATGCTTGAGCCCATTGCTGCAGGCACTGTGTCAATTCATCTCCTTGTGGGTCTCCCTCTTTTCACTGACCCTCTACTTTACCAAACATGATGTCCTTCTCCAGAGGTTGGTCCCTCCTGATGAGTCCGAAGTAAGTGAGACACAGTCTCACCATCCTTGCTTTTAAGGAGCATTCTGGCTGTACTTGCTCCAAGACAGATCTGTTCATTCTTCCGGCAGTCCATATTCTTCACCAACACCACAGTTTGAATGTGTCAATTCTTCCTCCGTCTTCCTTTTTCACTGTCTAGCTTTCATATGCATATGAAGTGATTAAAAATATCGCAGCTTGGTTCAAGCACACTGTAGTCATCAAAGTGACATCTTTGCTTTTAAACACTTTAAAGAGGTCTTTTACAGCAGACTTGCCCGATGTAACACCATCATGTGATTTCCTGACTGCTGTTTCCACAGGCACTGACTGTTGATTCAAGAAGAATGAAATCCTTGATAACTTTAATTTTGCCATTTATCACAATGTTGTTTATCAGTTCAGTTGTAAAGATTTTCATTTTCTTTATGTTCAGGTGCAATCCATACTGAAAACTGAAGTCTTTTACTTTCATCAGTAAGTACATAAAGTCATCTTCACCTTCGACAAGCAAGGTTATATTATCTGCATATTTCGAGTTAATAGTCTTCCTCCAATCCTGATGCTGTGTTCCTCATGTAGCCAAGCTTCTCGAATTATTACCTCCGCTCAATCTATTTAAGTTTTTTTTTTAATGACATATTCTCATAATCATAATGCTTAAAAGTAATACTTATAAGTAATACAGTGTGATGGTAAAAAGTTTGGGCCCTGCGTGAAATGAGACACACCTAGTTCAAATTCCAGATCTACTGCTTACTAACCTCTTTCTATCTGTAAAGTGGGTATGCCATACCTACCTCAAGAAGGGTTAATGCTAGTATTAAGTGATAATGTGTCTGAAGTACTTAATATGATGATACACAGTGATTACTGGAACACTGTTACAAGGATAATACAAAAAATGAATTATAGAATTGCTCATGGTTTTCCAATAAAATCCAACTTTTTGCTTTGGATAGCACAATACCAAAAGCGTCTTATATCTTTATTCCAAAGCACTGAAAGGCTTTCAACTATGCGTCCACAGACAGTGCAAAAGAAAAAAAATCTGAGAGTCCAGCTTCCTTCCTGCCACATTTTCTTCTCTCTCATGGGATTATGGGATTATCCTCAGGGAAGTTACCACTTCCCCACAGAGTTACTGCTGAGCCACTGCCCACTGCCGTCAAGTCGATGCCGACTCACTAACCATTGCAATTAACTTAATGAGGACAAATTTTCAAGTGACTTGAGGCTTCTGCCTGCCAGAGAGCATTTGTAAGAGCCTTATTCATTCCTAGTAGAGTTAAAGCAGTTCATAACATCTTAATCTACAGAGCACATTGCAGGAGCCTCATTAGTTTTAGCAGATGACAGATGAAAATGCAAACCTGTACTATCTGATCTTCAGGGTCATGGCGGGTTAAAATAAAATTCATGTAAACTAAAACTGCCTCTTTCTTTCCTAACCCGAACCCCCTTCACCAATCACCACATCTGGTGCTCTATAGAGAGCTTCAGGTGGGGGAAAACAAGGAGGAGGAGCTTGGAAACACAAACCGAAAAACTAAACCCACTGCCAACTAGTTGATTCTGACTCAGAACAACCCTACAGGACAGAGTAGAACTGCCCCATAGGGTTTCCAAGGAGCACCTGGTGGATTCGAACTGCTGGCCTTTGGGTTAGCAGCCAAGCTCTTAACCATTACGCTACCAGGGTTTCCAGGAACACTAACAGAGCCCTGCAAATCAACCCATCAGGCATTGCACTCAACATTCCAGTCATCGAGTTAGCTAGGTACTCAACAAAAGCAGCTGCTCTTTAAATTTAAAGGCCAATAACATGAATGAATATAATCCGTTCAAAAATCTCTTATATAAAAACTAGAAACCAACATCCAACCAAAAACAAGTAGAAAAAAAAATCAAAACCAAGCACCCATAAATACTCATTCAAGAGAACAGATTACTTCACTTATTAAGCTTCTATCATCTATATAAT
Organism: Elephas maximus indicus; assembly: GCF_024166365.1. Lineage (NCBI taxonomy): Eukaryota > Metazoa > Chordata > Mammalia > Proboscidea > Elephantidae > Elephas > Elephas maximus. The sequence goes on from NC_064830.1 coordinate 18,285,760, forward strand.
CAATAGTGGGATAAGAAAAAACAAGAGATATCCCTGCTGAGTTATATTTTGGGGAGAAGAAAAAATGAATTACAGCACACATAATTAATACTACAGAATGAGTTAATGCGCTCGAGTGCTAACCAAAAGGTTGGAGGTTCGAGGTATTCAGAGGCGCCTTGGAAGAAAGGCCCGGTGGTCTACCTCAGAAAAATCAGCCACTGAAAACTCTGCGGGGTGCGGTTTTGCTCTGACACACACAAGGTCTACGTGAGTCAGGATCAACTGGATGGCGACTGGTATGAGTACTTCTAACAAACTTTGACATGACGTCATCAGGAGGAAAACAACAAACGCAGCACAGTACTTTGTTAACTAAGAATGACCCTAAAAAGCATTTCAGCCAGAAGTCTGAACACACCTCTTTTTGGAGCAGAACCTTTTATCAAACAAAAGCTCACCTTGCCCACCCACAATACGGAGCAGGTAGGTGCCATGCTCCTCTGCTGAGCTGTTGATATAATCCAGTTTAGGCTCAGATAAGTAACATTACTTGGCCAAGGCCCCAGAGCTAACGAAAAATTAGCAGAGGGAGAATTCAGACACATATATCTGACCCCAAATAGTGCCATCCAATCAATCACTGAGGCCACCCCATGGAAGCTGAGTGTGAATTCAAACTTTTCTAGTGTCGTAGCCTGCTGTATAATTCTACCATCAATAAAGAAGGCCTCGAAGGAAAATATTTTTTAATATTTCCTCAAAATTTAAAATATACCTTAGCATAATTCTCCTTAATACCAACAAATATCTGTATTCTGCTGTTGACTATTTCATTAAACTGAATATACTGTAAGTGGCAGATATATATAGTCTGAGTTTTACTACCTTCCGAGTTGGTAGCTCCCTCCTTTATGCTTCTTCAGCCCTTAATACACCCTTCTTTTATAACAGTAACCACGTGGTGATCAGCAGTTTGACTGTAAGCTTCATGAGAAGACAGATTATGTCTTCTTCATTCTTCCCTGGATCCCAGCTCTCAGGATTCTTAAATACACGTTGCATGAATGACTATCTTAATGTTCCAAGTCAGCTGTGCATTTTAGAGAGTAAGGACCACATCTCCACTGTCTTTGAGTTCTGGACATACTGTTGCTATTTTTTGTTGGTGGTGGTAGAGCTGGTCAAGCTGATTCCAACTCATAGCAACCCTGTAGGACAGTGGGCCCATAGGGTTGCCTAGGCTGTAAATCTTTAAGGGAGCAAATTGCCAGGTCTTTTCTCCCACAGAGTTCTTGGTGGGTTGGAACCACCGACTTTTCAGTTAGCAGCCGAGCACTTTAACCACTGCTAGACCAGGGTGCCTTGGAAATACTGTAGCACACAACAAATATTTGTTGAAATTGGTGGGCAGCCGAACCATATGATGATAGGTTCAAAAACATTTCTCTACAGCTCTTCAAATATAATCCCATACATATTTGGCAACCCATTACACATACAATTTTACTGTATACAATTACATCTTTTACATTTTTTCTTTAGTCACTCATTTTGCTGAAAATTACATGCCAAGTTATAAAGAAAACATTTCAGCTTAACTTCTCAAGGTTAACAGGCTTTTCCATCCTTCCCATTTGAACCCACATTTCTGCTGTTCATATTTAAATAATAGTAGTTCCCTTATGCTGTGTTCCAAAAGTCTAAGAATGTTTCCTGGAACTCTAAACAAAACTTTTTCATAGAAAAACTAAAAACAAATGGAATACATGAACAGTGCTTAGGTTCCCACGCTACTCCACAAAAGCTTATTGAGGACGCAGCACATTCAGCCACGGAACCCAGCCATGTTGTTACCTTCTCTAGGGAAAACGCCTTCCTCATTCCAAGCAGGTATGTCTGTAACACATTTCTAGTCCCCTTCCTCTTCTAGAACCTCAGGGCAACAGGTTTGCTATATACACCCAAGCCCCCATTCTCACCCCTTCTGTTTCTACTCCCACCCAGACTTCCCTGGAAACACACGCACACACGCATACACACAATCACTCCCTATATTTGTGCTACATGTTAAGCTATTGCTCGTACTTCCACAAGATGCTCTTTCACGCCTATATGCCTTTGTCTGTGCTGCTTACTGTGTCAGTAAAGTCCTCCCATACTACTACCTCTTCAGTTAATGTTCTTGTATCAAATTCATACATCACATCCTCCAGGAAGACCTTCCCCGAGGTTCTTGCTGATAGTGGGTTAGCTACTCCTGTGAACACTCCTCCATCAGAGCACTTAACACACTATATGAAAATGTGTATGTATACACCTCCTACCAGACTGAACTCCTTCAGGGAAGAAGCCGCAGGTACAGTGTCTAATACACAGCAGGGGGTTGCTAACTTGGTCCAATAAATAAAATAAATGAATGAACCAATAAATAGCCTAATTTCACAATTAATAGCCCTGACTGGAACTTTCTCTACCACGAAATCATGAAGTGATCTTTCTGCTAAATTAAGACTGGTACTCACATGCATCTCAGGACATTAACCTCAATTTTTTCCCTTCACACCTCGATGTAGTTCACTTGCTCTTCCACCCACGTCTCTGGCCTGAGGACCATACTCCACAGCTGAACCCGTCTGAGGCCTGAAGCCCTGGCTAAGCGGCGCTCCAGCAAGTCCAGCTGCTCACTGCTCCCCACATGAAGTCAGATGTCCTGCGATCTAAACAATCCATGACTGAGACCAAAAGAAATGGACAGTACAGAGTGGGAGGTCAACACGGGACGGGCGGCTAGCATAAGGGAAAGGTGTTTAGGTATCTGTGACAGATGGATGGGAAGGGAGGGTTCCCAGGACAAGGAGACTGGGGGCTTATCTTCAGGATTTATGCTGAAGCAAGCAAGCTCCAGGTCTCTGGGCTGCAGCTACGAGAAACAGCTGTGTCCAAAAAGCTCTCCTATCCTCTATGCTGAACAGGTCCCAGGAAACAGGCTTCCAACAGCTGCTTTCCAGACCTCACAATCCCTGGGGGAATAGGGAAGTCATATGAGGTAGGGAAAGATAAACTGCTAACCTTTTCTCCCAAAATTATCTTAGAACATACACACATATCAGAATAAATATTGAAGATAATTCTAAAGCATAGTATGAGGTCAAAACCATGGGACAGAAGCTCACTTATACTTCTCATTTTCTCTCTCCTCTGTTGGCTGATATCTGTGGTTCCTTTAACAGGAAGAGTGTTTCATTTTAGAAACAGAAATAAAGGGCAAATGGCCTGTAACAGGCAGTGTGAATGAATTTCAGTCAAAGGAAATGAGATTACTTAAAATAGCATGATTGTCATGGGCGAATGAACAATAGGTGTTGAAGCAGAATAGATGTGGGTTCAAATCCAGCACTCTCAAGCTATGCGACCTTAAACAGTTACACAAATACTGGGAGGCTCCATCTGTTTAACCCATAAAATGAGGGTGCCACCACCTAGCTCAGAGTGGTAAATCACTCAGAACTCAACACTCAACGCGGCACATAGTCAGCTCCTTCCCCATCCCATGTGTTTTGGCGAGGGATAAAAAACAATAAGGTATTGGGTATCCAAAGAGAAAGAATGGATGAGTGACAGGAGGCATAAAAAGGAGAATAAAATGAGGAAGGCCAATACTGAAATCATAGAACTTCTCAATTTTACTTTAGGGTCCTTTATAGATTTGGAGATTAAAAAAAAATCCAGAACTCACATATATACCTGATCGATATCTCACATTCTGGAGCTGCAGCAGCTTTAACCTTGGCTTGTGAGGAATTACCATTAGAAGAGAATTTAGAAGGTATCTAATGCTATCCACTGCAGCACTCAAATCAAAATGTCCCCTAAGCATCTCTTTACACACCATCAATCGCAAACTCAATACTTCACAAATCACTCAGCTAAATATTCTCACTGTAAATGAGGTCATCATTCCTTGAGCCAAATATGTGCCTCTTTGTATTTCATCTAGAGGTTCCAATTCAATGTTAACACTTCAAAAAAGGCATATATATATATATATATATATATTCCTTCTCAATAGCTAAAGGAGGTATATTTCCCCTTCAACATTTCCTTTGAGGGTACTCTGTCAACATTCCTTTCAATACTTCATTCTTATAACTAAACCCAGAAATATGTGGTTACACATAAGCATCTATAAATTTGCCTAAACGAAAAAAAACGTACAAAATCAAGGTCTCTAAGTGGCACTAACAGTTTGCGCTTGGCTGGTAACCTAAAGGTCTGCGGTGTGAACCCACCCAGCGGCGCCACAGAAGAAACAGGCCTGGCAAATTGCTTCTGTAAAGATTACAGCCAGAAAAACCCTGTGGAGCAGTTCTACCCTCTAACACATGGGGTCTCCTGAGCCAGAAATGAACAACAAAAATAAAATCTACAAAACATGTATAAAATCCTTAAACCAACTTCCAAAAGTGAGCCTTTATTTCAATATCGATCCTACTTCTTATACTTCCATTTATGCTTTTATCTTTTTTAAACAGTTTTATGGAGGTAAAGTTTCTATGCCCAAAAATTCACCTAATTTGAGTGTACAATTCGATGAATCTTAGTGAATTTACAGTCAATTTTGCAACCAACATCACAATGCAGTTTTAGGATACTTCCATCACTCCAAAAAATTCCTTCATTCTCATCAGCAGTCGACGCTAGCTCCCATTCCCAGCCCCCGGCAACCACGGATTTGCTTCCTGTAGTGACAGCTTTGCCTTTTCTAGAAATTTCATTTCAAAGAGATCACACAAATTACATTCTTTTGTGTCTGGTTTCTTTTACTCAGCATGCTGGGTTTGACATTTACGTTGTGGCGTGTAGCATGTTCCTTTTCATTGCTCAGTAGTAGTCCATTTTACAGATTTAACACATTTTTATTTCTCTATGAACCAGCCGATGGACATTTGGGTTGTTTCAATTTGGGCTACTATGCATTACATTTCTATAAGCATTCACACACAAGTGCTCGTATGAATGTATGTTTTTATTTCTACTGGAGTAGAATTGCTGGGTTACCTGCTGCGTGTCTGTTTAACTTTTTAAGAAACTGTCAAACTGCTTCCTAAAGTGGTTGTGCCATTTTACATTCCCACTAACAACGTGTGAAGTTCCAATTTTCACATCCTCACTAACACTTGATATTGCCAGTTTTTGTGGGTATGTAGTGGTATCTCATTGCTGTTTTAATTTGCATTTCCCTAATGACAAATGGGGGAAACCCTGGTGGTGTAGTGGTTAAGTGCTATGGCTGCTAACCAAAAGGTCAGCAGTTCGAATCCACCAGGTGCCCCTTGGAAACTCTATGGCGCAGTTCTCCTCTGCCCTACAGGGTTGCTATGAGTCAGAATCGACTCGACGGCAGCGGGTTAACAACGAATGGTAGACGGTGGTTCAGTGGTAGGATTCTCAACTTCCATGTGGGAGACCCAGAGCCCTGGTGCAGCAGCAGGTGAGACCTATGGCTGCTAATCAAAAGGTCAGCAGTTCGAATCTACCAGCTGCTCCTTGGAAACCCTATGGGGCAGTTCTACTCTGTCCTGTAGGGTAGCTATGAGTCAGAATCGACTCGACAGCAATGGGTTTGATAACACGTTTTTATGTGGGAGAACAAGGTTTAATTCCCATCCAACACACCTCAATATAGCCATCATCTATCAGTGGAGGCTTGCATGTTGCTATGATGATGATGAACAGGTTTCAGCAAAGCTTTCAGACTAAGACAGACTAGCAAGAAACGCCTGGTAATCTACTTCTGAAAAGTCAACCAATGAAACCCCTACAGATCACAACAGTCCGATTCTGTTTTACATGTGGTCATCACGAATCGAGGGCCAAAAAGACAGCAGCCAACAACAACAAGTAATGACATAGAATATCTTTTCTCTTTTTTTTTGGCATTTGTATACCTTCTTTGATGGAATGTCTGTTCAAATCTTTTGCCCATTTCTTAGTAGAGTTGTTTGTTTTCTTATTATGTAGTTTTAAGAGCTGTTTAGATATTCAGGATACATTCTTTTATCAGACATGTTTTATAAACACTTTATCCTAGTCTATGCCTTGTCTTTTACTTTCTTAATGGTGTCCTTTTCTGAAGAGTGAACATTTTTAATTTTAATAAAGTCTAATTTATCAAGTTTCCTTTATTGTTTGTGCTTTTAATATCATATCTTTGCCTAATCCAGTGTCACAAGGATTGTCTTCTACAAGTTTTGTATTTTTTGTCCCAAGATGTAGACCTATGATCCATTTTGAGTTAATTTTTGTGTATATTTTGAAGTATGAGTCAAGGTTATTTGTTTGTTTGCATGTGGATATCCAATTGTTATAGCACCATTTTTTAAGAAGATAATCCTTTCCCCCAGTGAATTGCCTTTGCTTTTTTGTCAAAAATCATCTGACCATATATATATATATGTTAGAGTATCCTTCTAGACTCTCTATTTTGTTCCTTTGATCTCTAGTCTACCCCTACACTAATACCACGCTGCCTTGATTAATGTAGCTTTATGATTACGTCTTGAAATGAGGCAGCATAAGTCCTCTGACTCTGTTCTTTTTCGGCTATCCTATGTCGTTTGCATTTCTATTTAAATTTTAGGATCACTTTGTCGATTTCTACAAAAAAGCCTGCTGGAATTTTGATGGGGATTGCACTAAATCTATTAATTATGGGAAACCTGGCATCTTAACAACACTGGGGCTTCAAATCCATGAACATGGTATACTTCTCCATTTATTTAGGTCCTCTTTAATTTCTCTCCGCAATACTTTTTATTTTCAGTGTAGTGGTCTTGAACTTCTTTTGTTAAGTTTATTCCTAAGCATATTATTCTGTTTGATTCTACTGTGAATATATTTTTTATTTTACTTTTGAATTGTTCATTCTAACATACGGGAAAAAGTAGATTTTTGTATATTCTTATATCCTGTGATCTTATTATTCCCTTCTTAATTTTTGGAATAAAATACTTTTTCATTATCATCTTAAGTGTAAAACATCAGGTCTTGCATTATTTCACTTCCCTTTTACACAAAAGCTATACTAAAAAGAAGGTAAGCATTTCAATTAACTTTTTAGAAATCTTCCTGCTTCAGAACAATAATCCACAATAATTCATAAATATAAACTTCATATATTCCACTACTTGTGCTGTAGCATGTTAAAAATTACCACTTAGCAAACTTAAACTTTTATTTTTGAGGCTAGCAAAAAGACTATCTGTTTTCCTTTTTCAAAATCCCTGTGGCAGGAGTTTGCTTAGTATGGGGTTGACAAACTATGGCCCATGAGCCAAATCCAGCCTGTTTTTGTAAATAAAGTTTTACTGGTATAGAACCATGCTCGTTTGTCTATTTACATAGGGTCTATGGCTGCTTTTAGACTACGAAAGCAGAATTGAGTAGTTACAACAGAGGCTGTATATCCTACAAAATCTAGAACATACTACTTCACTCTTTCTAGTTTGCCAAACCATGCCCTAGGAGATGCTGGGCTGTTAGAGAATCCAGTGAAAGTTGAATTCTCCCTCTATGAATGACTGTCACTCTTTTCTTTGTCTCTATCACCTAAATTTTTAATTTTATATTTGTAAAAGAAATCTTACATTTCCTCAAAAAAGTCAAAGATGATATGAAAACACAGACTATGTAAAACAATGAATTCTAGAGTGGCTTAAATTTTAAAGGGAAATTATCTACATATGTACCAGAATAATACAGTATACATAAGTGCCAAAGGGAGCTGCAAAAATTGGCTATTACAATATTTTAATTTACACATAAATCTGCTATAGAGAGTGTAACAACTATATTATGACTATCTCATTAGGATCATAAATTAGAGAGATTCAAGAATTTTAAAACCATTAAGTACCTCAGAACCGAAAAAAAAAAAAAAAACCTGTTCCCATTAAGTCAATTCTGACTCACAGCAACCCTATAGAACAGAGCAGAACTGCCCCATTGGGTTTCGAAGGAGCAGCTGGTGGATTCCAACTGCCGACCTTTTGTTAGCAGCCTGAGCTCTTAACCACTGCACCACTACGGTTCCAACCAAGTACCTCAGCGAAGCCCAAATTCTTTATTTTACAGATAAACCTTGACTGTTAAAAAAAAATGTACTGCACATACCATGTAAAACTAGACTGAAAGAAACAGAACTGTATTGCACAGAAACAATAACTTGCATGCTGTTAGTCCCATCCAGTGTATTTGAGTAAAATTCTTAAAGAGTTAGATCTATTTAATATTTTAAACTAATGTAAAGGCCTAAGTAGGAAAAGTAATGAGTATATATATATACAAAAATATGAAAAGAACAAGTCAAGTCAAGCAGAAAAACATAGATGAGTATAAAGTGAAATGGAAAGAAGCTAAAAAAAATTTAACTATACATTTTTAAAATTAATTATCGATTTCCTATTTACTATGAGGAGCTCTGGTCATGCAGCAGTTAAGCACCTGGCTGCTAACCAAAAGGTTGGCAATTCAAACCCACCAGCCACTTTGCGAGAGAAAGATATGGCAGTCTGCTTCTGGAAATATTACAGCCTAGGAAATACTATGGGGCAGCTCTACTCTGTCCTGTAGGGTTGGTATGAATTGGAGCCAACTGAATGGCAATGAATTTGGTTTTGGTATTTACTGCAAACACTTAACAGTTCATATGACCAAATACCCTAATCTGCTCCAATGATAGTGCCAAATTTCAACAATGAAATCCTATTCTAAATATCACCAGCATAATGACAGAAATGTTCTCTCTGTGCTGTTCAATTCACTAGCTGGTGTGACTGAGGAACTAAATTTTAAATTGTAACTAAATTTAAAAAGCCACATGTGGCTAGTGGCTACCATACTGGACAGTACAGGTCTAAAGTATTATAAAGTTAACTTCACAGACAGCCATTGCCTTTCAGAAAAAGAAACAATTTCCTTTTACTAGATATGAATTTACTAACCTTCCAATTTAATTCACAACATTAATCTTTCCTCTATGCAGTCCATTATTCAGATTAAAAACATACCAATGTTTTTATCAGATATTAAATGCAGTGTCACTTTGAAACTGTCATCTGTATAAGATTTTTTAAAAATAAGGTCAAAATGGTGCAAAATTGCTTCACCTGAAACACTACAAAAATATTTTTCTCCTCTTATACAATAGAGCCTAAATTCTCTGTTTCACAGATACACCAAAATTAAAATTTAAACCAAAACATCAAGAACTTGTACATGTTGGTTTACAGAAGGAAAAAGCAAGCCAGTGCAGCCAGCGTCAATGGCAACTGATAGAAGACAGCTCATTAAAACAGAGAAGACCAATAGGTCAAACACTGAAGACCCACAACAGAGTGAGCCTTCGAAATGCTCTAGGTCCACAACTCTTTGTTTGAAACACTTGGAGACCTACGTATTTCAGAATTCCAAAATATAGTGCAAATGCCATATATCACATAACAGGTATCATGAAACACCCCAGCAGAATCCACTGGTGCACTCTGTCCCTGGGTGTTCAACCAAGTAGTTTTTACATATCGCTACTCCCAAATTTACATCTCTGGCCCAGACTTTTATGCCCAGCTCCCCAGCTCCTATTATACATCTCATAGGTCTCAACATTCATTTATTCAGCAAATATTCGCTGAGTGTTAATTATGTCCCAGGCACTGTTTTTGGTGCTGAACACATACTCACTTAAAATGTTTAAATTTCTAAACATGCTCTCCTCCTCCAAGGTTCCCAACCTCAAAAAACTGTACTTCCATCTACCCTACTGTTCAAGCCAAAAATCTGAGAGTCAGTCCAGGCTCCTTTCTTCCTACCTGCGTTTGGCATCAATCACTAAGTCCTTTCAAATTCACCTTCTAAACCTCTCTCCAATCTATTCACTGATAGTGTTATCACCCCTAGACTAAGCCAGTGGTTCTCAACCAGAAGAGAGACTGCCCTAAGGGGCATTTGAAAATGTCTGAAAACATTCAAGGCTGTCACAATTGGTAAAGGGTGCTACTGGCGCTAGCGGGTAGAGGCCATGAATGCTGCTAGATATCCTACAACACACAGGCCAGCCCCCACAACAAACAACTACCCGGCCCATGATGTCAACAGTGCTGAGCTGAGAAACCCTGCTTTAAAGAAATTAGAACAATAGGAGAGTGATGCATACCCATGATTATATTTTTATATTGATGATAATTTGAAAAAATTATCACTATTCAGAATTTTTTAAATATAATAAATAAAATCTGATTCTGCTGTCGTGAGCTACATATTAATGTGTGAACAAGGTGAATACTTACTTGTGCATGTTTTCCACTCCTATTATGATCATGATACAGTAGGAAATTCCACTTTGTACAAGAAAATGTAAGGCATACCTATAAAAATTAAGAACATTGTTAGAAGGGTAGCATCTGTTCACAAACATTAAATTGAAAAAAGTTAGGCTAAAAATTGCTTATATGTAACAGAGAAAATTCCCAGATGAAAAATAAGGAATCGAACCCCCAAAGTCTAAAATTCTGCAAACACACTAAAGAGAGAGTCCCACATCACAGGCCCCAGAAGAACTGGGTGAAAACCAAGCCCCATAAATCCATATCAATGTCCTAAGCTGCAGAAACATTCCAAGTCTCCTAGCTACATGGAAAGCACTCTGGGATTACGTGGCTCAAGGATTAGAGCTTGCTCATAACTCAAGGCACAATTATGAAAAAGAAGTAATAAATCTGGATTTCAAAACACTCCTGACAGAATGCCAGTTATTTGTTTACTCAAATGAATCTCTCCAGTACCAGTGTTGTACTCTGCCTTTATCTTTTTAACAGTATCATTCATAAAACAAAAAGCCCTGAATATTAGAATTTACTAAAAATTGGAACGCTCAAATCTATAAATCTATTTATTCTCAAAACACGATGGATCAAGTCAAATAAACTTCCTTATGTAGATCTACTCAATTTTTAATTGGCTGTACTATATCTGCAGAACATTTTCAGAGACGGCACAATATTTTCTAACGCTTTAATGTAGAAACCCATCATGAAGTGAGAAAATATTTATCCACTCATTTCACAAAATTCAGGCAAAAACTGATCAGGATTGCTGGGTTTGAAATCAATCTAAACTATTCCCTCAATTGAGATACACACATACTTTCAATTTTTCTTTCCCTTTGTGTCATAAACGATTCATGAGCATTTTTTCAAATCATCGTGTACAACTTAAAGTACTGCCGTATTTTTTATGCAAATAGTTTGTGTGCCAATTGCTCCCTCTCCCCTCTGAGGTATTTTCAGAAGCACTGCTAGGCTAATTTTTTTTTACATGTTGCCGTGAAAAAATTCTTAATACCTTGCAGTGGAAGGGAGCGGTTGGCACACAAACATAGAAGGTGTGCGTTATTTGTGTAAAAATATGGTAATAAAGAAATTAACGATGATTAAAATTATTTTTTAGCTTAACATTATAGAATAACAGGCACCTCTGATGTGGAAAAGCTACTTAAAATTTTGCACACATTTTTCCATAAAAATATTACAGAGTAGTCTCCAAAACAGACTCATAGAAGAAACTTATTTTATCCATTGTATAGAGTGTATCATTCTGTCTGTCTCTCTCATACATACACACACACACTCCAGAAAACAACACTGGCCCTGAGTGTACTATTATCAGAGGACTATGAGGAAGCAGAAAAACATTTATGGGTATAAACTGGAACAGAAGGAAGCAAAAAAAATATTAAAATACATACTTTTCAAATTAATTGTCTACCTCCTATTTATTGTCAACATTAACAATTCACTAACAAACTTCTTAATGTGAAAATGCTTAAGAGGACTGCAAGATAAAAAAAAAAAAACTTTTAATGTGAAAATGCTTAAGAGGACTGCAAGATACTTTAAGGAATTTACTAATTGAGAGTAGAACTCATTGAAGATACTTATCTTAAAAAAACATTTCTGAGAACTCCTAGGGGAAATTTTTTTCCTTTTAAGTAAATTTCCTTGTAACTTGAGGGACTGATGACATCTTTACAAGGTAAGAGTTTCACTTCTGGGTTGGTTTATAGGAGCCCTGGTGTACAGTGGTTAAGAGTTTGGCTGTTAACCAAAAGGTTGGCAGTTTGAGTCCAGCAGCTGCTTCTTGGAAACCCCATGGGGCTGTTCTAATCTGTCCTATAGGGTTGCTTTGAGTCAGAATAGACTCAACAGCAATGGGTGTTATCACCTTAAGGTATCCACTCGCCTAACATCATTGTTGGGATGATGTGCTTGGCAATCTCTCTGGGAGCAGTATAACGTTTTGGCAGCCTCCTGTTGTATAAGACTCGACTTTTCTAACAATGTAAGTTTATCCACATGGAGATTATCTACATCCATCTCTATCTGTAACTGACCTCCATGACAGGCATCAAATTACTTTTCTCTCAATTATATTGTTGGTGATACTCTTCACAATCTCCCATACTCAGCTACTCTAATTAGTTATAAAGCCAGAAGCAAAAACTTAATCTCTGTAAGGTGTGTGCTCATTAGTAAAATGAGACTAATACATACTATTAGCCACTTATGATTTTTCAGGATTAAGAAATAACACATGAAAAGTGTTGAACGGCTTACCTGCATAGTAAGCATTCAACTATTAAGTAAAATAAAAGGTTGAAATAGAAAACACCTTACTTATTATAATCCAACCCTCATCATCTCAGAGCTAAATTCTAAGATTAAATACCTACTTAGTACTCCAATGGACATTAAAACTCAAGTTGTTTCTGGACAGTTTACTCACTGGAAGGGGGATAAGGTAGAACCCCAAAACCTATATCATAATCTTTCGAGCTGCTTAAGCACTTTGAAAACAAAACAACTCTTTGTCCCAAAAGTTTAGTTTGTTTTTAGATATAACATTTTACTTATTTTGAATTTCAAACCACCCTAAAGATAGGTATAAAATTTCTTTTTAGCAAAAAAGAGAACGTGTTTTAAAAGGCTGGGATCTTGTTGAACTGATGGTTCAACTGATCCTTACTGAATTTCTACTTTCTGAAAAGCTCTATACTGGGCACTGGGAAAACAAGAGTCAATGAAACATAGTCTCTGTCCTCAGAGAGCTTCCAGTCTAAACAGAAAGACACACAAATAAACAGGTTATTTTGATACTGTGTTGTCAATACCAGGGATTGGATAAACACAAAAATTTCCAATCTGGACAACTAACTGGATGATGCTGATGACAAATGATAATAATTGCAATGGTCTTGATCTTGAATAACTTTCAGTGCTCACAATGAGCTAGCTATTGTGTTAAGCTCTTTCTATATTATTACCTCTTTTAGTCCTCACGATATCCTATGAAACTACACTTGGTGCCATTTTACAGAAGAGAAATGTGATGCTAAGAGCAGTTAACTGACATATTCAAAGTCACACAGCTAGCAGGGCAAGGCACTCAGGCTGGATTCCATTTCTGTCTGACTTCAGAAGTCTAAGCTGTTTCCCATTACCTTACACTGTTCTCAAAGATATTTAAATAAATAATTAAGAGTGTAATCTGATTCTCAGTTAAAGATTTACAGATGATAGTTAAAAAAAAAAATGCTGAAGCCCAATAGAAGCAGATAAAATGATCGACTATATTTACAAGACGCTAACACGTGTCTTCCAAAAGCAAAATTTTCAAAATCAATAGCAGACAGAGCTGCCTTTGAACAACAACAAAAGACTGCTAAATGGAAATCAAAAGGATACTCTAATGTTCCTGAACTGGGAGACTTAATATTTAAGATGGCAATATTACACAAAGCAATCCACAGATTCAGTGTAATTCATATCACAATTCCGATGGCCTTTTTTATAGAAATGGAAAAGCTGATCCTCAAATTCACATGGAATTGCAAGGGGCTCCAAAGAGCCAAAATAATCTTGAAAAAGAAGAATAAAATTGGAAGACTCAAACTTCCGGATTTCAAAACAAACTACAAAGCTGTAGTAATCAAAACAATCTGGTACTGGCACAAAGACAGACATATAGACCAATGGAACAGACTTCAGAGTACAGAAATATATATCTATGGCCAGTTGGTTTTCAACAAGAGCATCAAGAACATTCAATGGAGAAAGAATCGTCTTTTCAACAAATGATGCTGAGACAACTGGATCTCCACACGCAAAAGGATGAAGCTGGATCCCCACCTCATACCACCTGCAGAAGTTACCTCAAAATGGAATTAACTATAAGAGCTAAAACCATAAAATTCTTAGAAGAAAATATAGGGGTAAATCTTCATGGCCTTAGATTTGGCAATGAATTCTTAGATATGACACAAGAAACAGAAGCAGCAAAAAAATAAATAAATTGGACTTCATCAAAATTACAAACTTTTGTACCTCAAAGGACACTATCAAGAAAGTGAAAAGAATCTACCGAATGGGAGAAGTTATTTGCAAATCATCTATCTGACGAGGGTCTAGCATCCAGAATATATAAACAACTCTTACAACTCAACAACAAAAATACAATCAAATTAAAAAATGAGCCAAGAACTTAGACATTTCTCCAAAAAATATACAAATAGCCAACAATACATGAAAAGATACTCAACATCATTAGTCATTAAAACCAAAAAACCCATTGCTGTCAAGTCGATTCCGACTCATAGCGACCCTATAGGACACAGCAGAACTGCCCCATACAGTTTCCAAGGAGTACCTGGTGGTTTGAACTGCCAACCTTCTGGTTAGCTGCCGTAGCTCTTACCACTACCCCACCAGTGTTTCCCATTAGTCATTAGGGAAATGCAAATCAAAAGCACAATGAGGCAGCAGTTCACACCCAGTAAAATGGCTATAATAACTTTAAAAAGGAAAAAAAAAAAATAACAAGTGTTGGTGCGGATGTGGGAAAATTGGAATTCTCGTATGTGGCTGATGGGAATGTAAAATAATTCAGTCACTGTGGAAAAGTTTGGCAGTTTCTCAAAAAGTTAAAGAAAGGATTACCATATGACACAGCAATTCCACTCCCAGGTATATATGCAAAAGAACTGAAAACAGGTACTCAAACAAATATATGTATACACCTGTTTATAGCTGTTGATTGCCAGTCAAGAAATCAAAAGATGCACTGCATTGGGTAAATCTGCTGCAAAGGACCTCTTTAAAGTGGTGAAGGGCAAAGATGTCACCTTGAAGACTAAGGTGCGCCTGACCCAAGCCATGATATTTTCAATCACATCCTATGCATGTGAAAGCTGGACAACGAATCAGGAAGGCCGAAGAAGAATTGACGCCTTTGAAATGTGGTGTTGGGGAAGAATATTGATTACACCATGGACTGCCAAAAGAACGAACAAATCTGTCTTAGAAGAAGTACAACCAGAATGCTCCTTAGAAACAAGGATGCCAAGACTGCGTCTTATATACTTTGGACATGTCAGGAAGGAACAGTCCCTGGAGAAGGACATCATGCTTGGCAGAATACAGGGTCAGCGGAAAAGAGGAAGACCCTCGAGGAGGTGGACTGACACAGTGGCTCCAACAATGAGCTCAAGCCTAACAACAATTGTGAGGATGGCGCAGGACCGGGCAGTGTTTAGTTCTGTTGTGCATAGCGTCGCTATGAGTTGGAACCAACTCAACGGCACCTAACAACAACATGTTTGTTGCAGTACTATTCTCAACAGCCAAAAGGTGGAAACAACCCAAGTGTTCATCAGTGGATAAATGGATAAACAAATTGGTGTATATATGTATATAAAATAAAAAATTATTCAATCATAAAAAGGAATGAAATACTGATACATGCTATACTGTGGATGAACCTTGAAAGCATCACGCTAACTGAAAGAAGCCAGACACAAAAGCCACGTATTGTATGATTCCATGTGTATGACATGTCCAGAATAAATAAATCCACAGTTGCAGAATGCAGATTGGTAGTTGCCAGCAGCTAAGGCCAGGGGAGAATGAAGAGCAACTGTTTAATGGATACGATGCTTTCTTTTGGGGTGATGAAAATGTTTTGGAATTAGATAGAGGCGGTGCTGTACAATACTGTGAATGTACTAACTGTGACTGAATTTGACACTTTAAAATGATTAATTGGATGCTATGTGAATTTCCCTCAATTAAAAAAAAATTTTTTTAAGGCATACTCTACTTCCTCAGTCATAGTAACAAAGAGTTACTGTTCTCTGTACTTTAGTGCTTGAAAAGTTCCATAATAAAAAAAGTTTAAAAAACATACTACCCCATGGCATGGTTTACAAGACTTTTAAATAATATCACTGAGAAACTGAAGAAAACTCTGATGATGTAAATGTGATGCTGTCAAGGAAGTAAAAAAGATCACATAAAATATTTTGAAGAGATTATATTTAAATGCTTGGACTACACATGTATCCATGATGGGCAGTGCCCCTTTCAGGACTGGTCAATCACATAGCACAGATGTGGAGGCTGAATAATTATCTCTGACTAGTTTTTCATGAGTTTCTAGGAAACATTTGAACTGCCAGAAGCACAAGGTACATTAAGAAATACCAATATATTCCAGCCCTCAGAAGACTCAACAAACACGTGCTCGCACAGACACAGAGGCGTTTTCAAAGTCCCCCAGATTTTACACACCACAACTGCAACTACTAAACTACAGATCATGGGAGTGCATTTTCATCCTTTCAGGGAATTCTCATCTCTAACAACAGTCTACAGAAACCAAACCAAACCAAACCAAACTCACTGCTGTCAAATCGATCCCGACTCACAGCGACCCTATAGGATAGAGTAGAACTGCCCTGTAGAGCTTCCAAGGAGCGCCTGGAGGATTCGAACTGCCAACCTTTTGGTTAGCAGCCGTAGCACTTAACCACTACACCACCAGGGTTTCCAGTCTACAGAAAAGAAACCTAGAAATCCTCATCTACAAGTATGCAAACAATATGGCAAATGAGCAAGGAGCATAAGCTCTCACTTAAGAAAGGAAACTCCTAAAGAAATTACAAAGAAGGCCTTCCACTGAGAGTCTCTTGCTGCTTTGCCAAGACGGTGTGCTAGTCTCCTGACTTCAACACATTGCAGTGACCTGTGCTAAACAGGAAGTGTGATGTTTCTGTACTTTCAGCTTTTGGGGTAGCCCTGTCAACTGAAAAAGGGGGGTGACTAAAGAAGCACACGTACATAACCTTGGGCACGTGCATACACACACACACATCCACCCCTCATCTGAAGGGTCATATATAAAACCTTTCCATCATAAATAATTCTTCCACACCAAAAACAAACGAACAAACCATTTTCATTAATGGTGGAGTCTAGGAAATGGTTAGAGTTCTACTAATGAGCTTTACCAGACTCTTAAAAGTCACTTGCAGGGGGGAGGGGAGGTATATATATATGTACATATGTCTGTGTGTGTTTATGTATTTTAATGGTTTGTCTTGGCATAAAAGAAATGCAAAAGAGGTGAAAAATACTAGTCATGAGAGAATAAAACATCTTTATATGCTTTTTCTTTATCTGTCTTTTTTCATAAATTATAAATATTAAATAGTTCCCTCTGAAAACCAGACTTTGGAGAAAGCATAGTCTGTAAAAATTGAAAGCCCTACTTTTTATTTTTTTGTATTAAAAATAAAAATAAAAGATAGCCTATGAGAAAAAGCCTTAAAAGTAAATATAAGAACAACCTAAATAGCATATCTTCCTACATACTCAAATCTCAAATACATCCATTTAGATAGGATCAAAATAATTACTTACCATCCGAAGCAAAAAAGTGCAAGATAAAGGCCCAAAAGAGTAGCAACTACATGTCTTATAAAAGAGCTAGTTTTGCTTGAACGTAGATAAATTCGAAACCAAATGGCTGCTAGCAAGGCAAAGAGTTGGCACACTACAAAGTTGACCTGTAAAGAAAAATTAAAATTTCATATTAGCAACAGACTTAAATGTTTCACATGATAATACATTTAAATTCTCAGGACAAAAATCCCAAGGTTACACAAAATGAAGCTCTTCCAGTTTCCAAAAACAAACACCAAACATCAGGGGCCTTTCCATGAATGACAGCCTCAAGTTCAAAGTGACAGTCAAATGCATACTGTTTGTGCTACACGTGGCAGGGGGCATGTGGCACCCACCAGTGTGGGGAAAGGCACGGAAGGGCACCTGGAAGAATCGGGGATACTCGGGCTGCAGAACATAGAAAGAGAAAGCACAGGGTAGCCCTACTGGTTTAAGGGAAAAAGAAAATTGGTTTAACTAGTTAGGCAATTCTGGAAAAAAAAAAAATTTTTTTTTTTTTAATTCTGAAAGTGGTAGGAAAAACTGCTCAGAGTTTCTCCAAAATGCTCTGGCATAGGGTCAAGATCTCAGGGGTATGAGAGTTCAGGGACTGAGAGTCTTGGTCAAATTCATTCTCATCCACTTAGAATTCTGTAGCCATTTGTAGGGGTAGGGTGGAAGTGAAAGGGAGTCTGCTGCTTCAAAAATTACCACTTGTCAAAAAGTGGAAAACAAATATCCTAGCTCTGAGGTATATCAAGGATTGGTTTGTGAGGCAAACAGTAGAAAGTTAATAGACAAAGTAACTTTCAGAAAGGCAAGAGGGAAAATGTTAATTTTTAAATTTCCTCATTACCTGCTAAGAGTTACATTGCCCTTAACTTGCAGAAATGAAATATATAATTGTGATATAGGTGCTGCTCTTTTTTTCCTAGATTTCTTTTGCCCTGGCAAAATGACAATGTAAAAGGCTAAAAAGTATAAGAACCCCTGAGAATATTTAAAGATGGGGGGAAAATCTCCATTTCTCTTTTATGGAATATATCCCTCACAGAATGTAAAGAAAAATACATTTTAAAACCTATAAGGAAAAAAAATCCTTTTTGACATAATGAAGTTGTAAAAAAAAAAAAAAAATTATCACAACAAAAACAAATCACTTTTTCAGGCACCCAAATTATGAACAAATCACACTATCTACATGTAGATGTTTCCATAGATTCATAGAGATATCTCTGCCTAAAGACACAGACAACTACGTTCTTTTTCTTGCATTACAAAGTTTCAGAAAGACAAGCTGAACATTGTTGTGCATTGTCTAAGAGACCATTGTGCTTTAAAACGGTTAAACTCAATACAAGTAAAATGTCTTTCCAAAAGATTATAAGCACTTTTTCCCTCCTAAAGTGTTCTAACAGTATTCAAAAATAGGAGAAAGAAGAAAAAATCAAGCAAAAGCAAATAAATCAGAAAAAACCAATATTCTTGATATTAATAACTACTCACATCTACATCACTTCTTACTGTTTAAAAACTTCCAGGTATCTCTTAATCAGCAAGTATTTATGGGGCGAAGCATAGGGCAGAACCCTAAAGGCCCCCAATGGTTAAGTCCAAGACTCAGTAATAGCAGCAGGCAGAAGGAGCGCTCTCCTGAGAAGTGTAAGAACTAGCTAACTTTGTGGGGAGGGAAGCACTCAAGAGAGGATTTCAAGAAGCTGTGGTCGTTGTCAAATGCCATAGAGCATAAAGTCAAAACCAAGCCACATAACTGGGCAATAACAACTTTATTGGTGACCTTGGTGAGAGTAGTTCAAGTAGAATGTCCACAGTGGAAAGTCACATTTTACTAATGAGGAAAACAGTCTCAGTGTTTAGGTGACTTGTCTCAAATCACACAGCTTAAGAATAATTCACATATCTAGCCACTAATTGCCAGTGTAATTGTGCAGGAGATACAAAGAAGCATGAAATGTGGTCCAGTTCCTTAAGAACAAAAGAAGCGAGTTACAGACACAGCACTAGAATGCACATTTGTAAGCACTAAGACAGAGCCCTGGTGGTGTAGTGGTTAAGTGCTACGGCTGCTAACCAAGAGGTCGGCAGTTGGAATCCACCAGGCGCTCTTTGGAAACTCTACGGGGCAGTTCTACTCTGTCCTATAGGGTCACTATGTGTCCGAATCGACCCAAAAGCAGTGGGTTTGGTTTTTGGTTTTTAAGGCACAGCACCAGAGAAATCCAGGGGAAGGAGCACTTGATTCCCCGACCTAGGAAAAGCCTCCAAAAGGCAGCACCTGTTTTTGAGCCTTGTATTTGGCCTTGAAGGATAAGAAGGATTTGGATGGGCAGACAATGGTAGGAATTTCAGGAGGAAGCAGCAGCATAATTCTTATCAAGAAAAAAGTCTATACACCATCAAGGAAAAGAATTTCAGACCATCTATTTCTTTGCACGGAAAAGACTAGCACACACACACACACACACACACACAGAGCCATTCAAATAACTGTTCTTAAAGACGCCTTTGAATTGTGGTGTTGGCGAGGGGTACTGAATATACCAAGGACTGCCAGAAGAAGGAACAAATCTGTCTGGGAAGAAGTACAACCAGCACGGTCCTTAGAAGCAAGGATGGCAAGATTGCGTCTTACATACTTTGGACACTTTGTTAGAAGCGATCAGTCCCTGGAGAAGGACATCATGCTTGGCAATGTACAGGGTAAGCAGAAAAGAGGCAGACCCTCAATGCGGTGGAATGACACAGTAGCTGCAACAATGAGCTCAACCATAACGATTTTAAGGATGGCGCAGGAACGGGCAGTGTTTCATTTTGTTGGGCACAGGCTCGCTATAAGTCAGAACCAACTCAGCAGCACCTAACAACAACAAAGATCTTAAATGTAAAATTTTCCCAAACCAAAGCCATATCTTAGTCATCCTTTCACGGGTAGGGTAGGGCTGGGCTAGGGGGCGGGAGAGATACCAAGACAGAACACAGAAGCGTGTCCCTCTCAAAAGTCTAAACAGTCATCTCTGCCCTGAAGACTAACTGCTACAATTTATGGGGTTAATCACCATTCATCGTGTGCCGGCTATTTAACTGATGATTTCCTTTAGTTCTTAGAACAAACAGGTGCTATTTCCTCCATTTTACTCAACAAATTTAGGTAAATAGTTTAAGGTCACGTAGAATAAGAGGTTGTACCAGACTCAAACCCAAGCCTGACTGACTTATGAGCCTGTGGGGTTTCACAGCTGCCTCTGCTAGGCCAGCTGCTGCTTCCAGAGAATATCTAAAGGTCAAACTTGATTGCTACAGGCAAGACTTTTAAAAAGATGTTCTGTCAAATACTGCCATTCTATTCAACAAAACATCAACAAAAGGCTCCTTCCTGGATCTAGTAAACATGACCAAAAATACCCCATGTAGAGTTAGTATACATTTATTCTGGTTTGTTATAGATCAACTTTTCTATACAAGTTTTTTTCTAAATACAAAGAAATTCAGACTAAAAAGATTTCATGTTCCTTTTTCAAAACTGTTTTGTTGGAAATATACCTACTCAAAAGACCTACCATATGAAATGGTGTGTCTTAAAAAAAAAAAAAAAACCAACAACAAACATTTTAAAATTGCCCCCAGTAATCAGGGAGTGGAGCTGTGGTGGCACAGTGGTTAAGAGCTCAGTTGCTTACCAAAAGGCTGGCAGTTCAAATCCACCAGCCACTCCTTGGAAACCCCATGAGGCAGTTCTACTCTGTCCTGGGAGATGACTATGAGGCAGAATCGACTCAAAGGCAAAGGGTTTTGGTCTGGTTTTTTAAATTAGAAAATGAAGGGTGGGGAGGAAGACAGGGCACAGGAGGGAAGAGAGGAGCAAGAATGAAAATTCTTCCTAATTTAAGACTTACTTATAACCCATAATTTTACACAAAAAAGCAATCATTTTAGATATACCAGAAACCAAAAAACCAAACCCGTTGCTGTCGAGTTGATTCTGACCCATAGCAAGTAGAGCTACCCCAGCAAGGAGAACTGCTCCACAGGGTTTCCAAGAAGTGCCTGATGGATTTGAACTGCTGACCTTTTGGTTAAGCAGCTGTAGCACTTAACCACTACGCCACAGGAAGTGGTAAGAAAAGTGGTTTCTTCAACACCAAGTGACTTGACTCAATTCAACAATTAAGTTCGAGTCTAGGGGCAGCTTGAAGGCCCACAGTAATTTATGCCACTTTATGCTGATAGCAACAAGAATTCTTAACTTTCAACGACAAAGAAATTCTTAAAAACTCCCCAAATAAATTTGTAAAAGCATTTAGGAAGTGAAAAAAAAAAAAGCTGAAGTCATTAAAAAAAAAAAAAAAGGTTTTAAAAGCAGATGTCATAAAAGAAAAGATTGATAGGTTTTACCATACAAAGATTTAAAAGCTGCATATGGAAAAAAATGCGTAAGAAAAAAAGTCAAATTACAAAAAAGAAGTGGGGAAAAGTAATTGCAAAACATATGACAGGAAACGGAATTGCTTATTTAATATACAAAGAACTACACATCCGCAAGAAAAAGTATGAACAATCCAACAGAAAATCGGGGTAAAAGCATGAATGAACAACTGACAAAGAAATGTAAATGTCCAATAAAATTTTGAAAAACTATTCTCTCTCGACCATAATTAAAGAAGTGCACATTTAAGCACCACGTTGTGGAGGGAATGAGGGGGCTGACACTTTCCATGCTGTTGGTGACGTTTTTAACTTGGTGAAGCTCTCTAAAGGAAATCTGACAACAGTCTTCAAAACTTAAGAGTGCAATATCCATTACCAAGAAATCCAACATCTGGAAGTCTATCCCAGATACAAGTACACAAATGCACAAGAGAGTTATGCATTCAAGAGGGCTCACTGCAGCACTGTGTGAAACGGACATGAACAGTGTGCATCAGCAGGGGACCATTAAGCAAACGGTGTACATCTCACAGCAAGGAAGCATTTCCTATCAGTAGAAAAAAGCGGTATAATCAAATTAACTGGGGCAACTGGCTTTCATTTTGGAAAAAAAGTTATACCCCAGGTTCATAACCTAGGTTGCTGCACTCTTGAAACCCATCACCAGGTACATGCCAAGGCCACACTTCCCACAGGCTGCTCCCAGCAAAGAAGCGTGGCAGGGAAACTAAACAGGCCCATTTCTAGGAGACGCAAACTCCTCTGACAGGTGACTCTGGCTTGAGGACTCTCCATCGCCTTTACCGCGAACTTTCTTAACGCCTGCACCACAGTCTAAGACTCTTCCTTCCCTCTCCTCCACGAGGGTTAGGCTCCGTCTGACAGCTCCCTCTCACAGCTCCCTCTCGTTCTACCCTCACAGGTTTTTCCCCAACAAATCTCTTGCTCATCTAATTGTTCCTCAGCTCCTCAGAGAATACAAACTGACACAACTGTTACAGGCACTTCACAATTATAATCTCATTTAATCCTCACAACAACTCTATGAGGGAAATACTATTATTGCCATCTTACAGATGAAGAAACCTGACAGAAACAGTTTAACGACGATAACTAAGTTACAGATCAGCCTGGATCTACAGCCCGAATTCCTGACCATTACACATACTACCTCTTACATTTAAAAATAAATTCCAAATGACTAACAATCTATACACAACTGTGGTGGTCATTAGTGCTATACACCTACGTCAGGTTCTCTTCTTCCGGGCAGATGATTTGAGGATGGTTTGTTACCGCAGCAAAACCTAGCCTATCCTGAGCTGATTTAACTAAAACTTTATATGTCCGAAACAGGAATATAAAAGGGTATGTAATCTTATTTTAGGTAACAAATAATAACACTGATTTTATGTAATGAACAGATTTACTATATAAAATTAAAAACTTCTACGAAACGAAAGAACACTGTAAGCAAACTTAAAAGATAAGCAACAGTCTGAAAAGTATGTATGTATATATGATTAGTATTCAAAATGTAGAAAAGAGCTCCTAAAAATCAATAGGAAAACACACCAATTCAAATGAGAAGATAAAGGAACAATTCACAGAAACTAAAAATTAATTAAAAAGAACTGGTAAAATAATTGGGTAGATTGATATATTTTGACATGGAAGGTCACCACGATATAGTTTTAAATAACAAGGGAAAACCGCAGGAGAAGAAAAATCCAAGCTATTTATGTATACACTCATTCATTCTACATGTTTATTCTGTACTTACTGTGAGCCTACTACATGCTAGACATTAATACAGTATCAATATATTCTATTTATATATATTTCACTAATAGTTGTGCTCAACAAACCCTAGGTGTGCGCTAGGCACAGTGCTATGTGTAAGGATGATTTCATTTAATCCTCAAAACCATCTGTGCAACCAGGCAAGATTCAAAACCCAGACATCCTTACTCCAGAGCCCATGCTGTTAACCACTTACTAGTCTGCTTCCATAGGCTCACGCACAAAATACTAGACACTAAGCTGTTAGACGCGGTCGCCTCCAGGAAGGAGGTAAGAGAAAAGGAAGTGAGGCTTGAAATATCCCAACATTTCCAATATTACACGTACAACTGAAACCTCTGATTCTATTCCATTCATTCTCCCAAGAGTAATCACTAGCCTTAAGTTGGTTTGAAGTTTTCTCGTGCGTATTTTTGTATTTTTACCAACTGTATAATTTGCATATTGTATTGCTCTGAATATGTTAAACTTTATAAAATGGCACAAGACTGAATACAAGCTCCTGCATTTTTTTTTCACTTAACATTATGTTATTGACATTTAACCATGTAGATACCTGCTGTAGAGTATTCCATACCTGCAATACCTGGACTAGACTAGGTATACCTTCACTTGACTAGATATACTGTTAAGCTGCTCTCCTAAGCAGCCTGGCCAATTTACACTCCCACTGGCAGTGTGAGCTCTCACTGCTCCATGTTCTTCACAACAGTTGGTTCTGTCAGATTCCCAATTTCTGCCAAGCTGATGGATGTCAGACAGCATCTCACTGTTTTTTAATCTGTATGTCCCCTGATTACTAGTGAGGCTGTACATTTTTTGTATGTTTATTGGAAACTGCGTTTCCTCTTTATATTTTTGCCCATTTTTCACTGTGTCGTCTTTTTCATATTTAATATTTAAAGAGTCCTTTATATATTGGAAACTAAACTTTGGCAAATAGCTTCTCTGTCTACAGCTTGCCTTTTATCTTTGTGTATAGTGTCTTTGCCAACTGAGGTTTCCTTTATGGTTTGTGTGCTTTTTATTCTATATGTACAACTGTATTATTTAACCACACAGACACATATTTACGTATTTCATGGGTTATTTAATTTTAAAAAAAAGGAGAAAATAGTTCAAGTGTGATCACATCATTGGGAGAAACCCGGAATTCTGATTTTTCCATTTACAGCATTAAAACATTTATGGCTATCTACTGCCTACATGAGAAGCCCTGGTGGTGCATAGGTTAAGAGCTCAGGCTGCTAACCAAAAGGGTGGCAGTTAAAATTCACCAGAAAGATGTGGCAGTCTGCTTCTAAAAAGATTTACAGCCTTGGAAACCCGATGGGGGCAGTTGTACTCTGTCCTATAGGGTCACTATGAGTCAGAATTGACTCGATGGCAGTGGGTTTTTTGGCTTTTTATTGCCAACATAAACCAAGTATCTTAGAACTCCCAGTGCTAACATTTCCCAATTCTGTGTAATAAATTTTATTACATGTCATAAAACCTAAGTTATCCTCACAATACTCATATGAGATAAATGTTATCTCCATTTTAAAGGAAACGGCTAGCATGGCATAGTTGGGGCTAAACCTCTTAGCTCTGTCTCATGTTTTTTCTTTTAGTTCCAAAATTAAAACTGATCTTACCGTTTTCTCATTTTAACTAGACTTTAACTAGTCTAGATGCCTAGACTGAAAACATGGCTAAGAAAATGTAAAAATGTTATTCACAAATTCACATCCTGTCTCTACAACAAACTGTATTTCCTCTACCGTTTCATGCTTTAAATTTTCTCCCTCTTATTGGAACACAAGGGAGTGGATTTCTGGGGTGTTCAAAAAGTGTATCAAGTCATAAACTTATCAGGTGAGCCATTTTCTATATATATCTGCACTGTCCAATGGGACAGTCACTAGTCGCATGTGGTTATGAGCACTTAAATGTAGCTACTACAAACTGAGAAAATGTAACTATAAAATACACACCAGATTTTAAAGAGATAGTATAAAAAAAGAATGTAAAATATCTCAATAATTTTATATTGATTATATACACTGAAACAAGAATATTTTGAATATACCAGAAAAAATATAAAATAAACATTAATTTCATCTGTTTCTTTTTACCTTTTTAATGTGGCTACTAGAAAATTCAAACCTATGTATGTGGTCAGCATTTGTGGCTCACAATATATTGCTATTGACTATGCTAGTACATCTGATACATTTTACTCTAAAAGTTTAATTTTTTTCCTCCGTCTTATAAAATGGGTAACTTAAACTGCCACACATGCCATACAATGGTTTCTTACTCTCTACATCATATTGAAGCATTTTATAATAAGCCAAAAACTGACTTCTAATAAATTTAAAGTAAAAAAAACTTAAATTCTAAGACAGCTAAGGTGATTACAAATCTCGATAAATCAACAAAAGCAGTTAAAAAAAAATCAATCGCTACCTCTTTTTCTCTACTAATGGAATACAAAAAAATGTTCTAATGTCATTTTTCTCATAACCCATTGCCTTCCAGTCAATTCTCACTCATAGTGACCTACAGGACAGAGTAGAACTGCCCCACACAGTTTCCAAGGAGTGCCTGGTGGATTTGAGCTGCCGACCTTTTGATTAGCAGCTGTAGCTCTTAACCACTACGCCACCAGGGTTTCCACTTTTCTAATAGTAAAAATAAACTGTGGATAAGATATTTACGTTATTAGCCAGTCCCTCCTCCGGAGAACAACAAGTATTTGTGAGCCCCTTCATTGGTGGGAAGGTGTGGGGAGGGGCTCATACAGCATAAGGCCAAGGATCAAAGGGGCTCTCAAGGCCCCACAGGTATGACAACCTTTAGCTTCTTGAGCACTACGCTCTAACGTACCTGTATAAAACCTAGCTGTGTAATAACCACTTGGACAGCTAGGTAAAAACAAATTCTTGGATACATGTCCTAGAATTTTTTATTCCCAAGTCTGAAATAGTGCTTTGAATCTTTTTTTTTTTTTTTAATTTCCCAGGCAAAACTCATGGGCAGTTATCAAGTGTCCTCTTCGACCAAGCTGATCTACCACAAACAAACCTTAAAGTAAGGTAGACATTATGGAACCCAAAGGCATGGTTCACCACCCATCTGTCACTATGTCATACTATGGTAGCTTGCACGTCCACTAAGTGTAAAAATGCCTATATATATATATGTACACATTGTGATATATTCACACATTGGGAACTACACAACAATGAATGTGAAAAAATTAGTTTCTTGCAATATGGATTGAACTCAAGACATTAATATTGTGCAGAGGAAGTCATACATCTCTCGAATCCATTCATAATACATACATTATATACAGCATGAATCCATGCATACAAAGTTCAAATAACAAGCAATAAAGCACACTGTCTGAGGGTGCACATGTGAGTGATAAAACTATAAAGGAGAGCTGAAATGATTATCACTGGAGTCATTAGTGATTATCTGTGGAAGGAGGGGACACATTACCATCAGAGAGAAACATTCAGGGTGTTTTGGGGGCTGGTAATGTTCTATTTCTCGTCCCAGGTGATTACTCAGGTGTTCACTTTATAAATCTTTGTTAAATTTTATATATTAATTAGAGTAACACCAGGTGACAAAATAAAGAGAAAAAAAAATTTAATGGCTTAAACAAAACTGAGGTTCATTAGTCCAAAGCAGATAGTCCTGGTCACTGGGTAGCCTACCTTTGTGAGGTGACTTAGGGGCCTCCCTCCATTTTGTGGCTCTGTCATCCAGAACCTCATCGTTGCTACATCCAGCCATCAGAAGGGAATCATGAGAACATGGAAAAGGCATACTTGTTTCTAAAGAGACTTAGTCTGAAAATGGGACACATATCACTTTCACTTATATTCCACAGGCAGAGCTAGTAATATAGCACCATCAAACTGCAATGCAAGCTGGGAAATGGGGTCAAGTTGTGTGCCCAGGATAAAGAAGAAATAAACTGGTGACTAGCTAGCAGTCTCTCCTATACTTTACATACATATCACACACTTAAATGTGTTATATTTCACATTTAAAAAAGTAAAACATAAAAACTCTAGCTATACATTTAAGCCATCATGAGTCAACCCTAGTAAATAAGTTCAAAATGTTCTTTCACGTATGTAATTCAATTACAAAGACACAAGGCATGAAATTGATAATGAGTCGGTATTAAATGATGTTATGCATATGTGTTTATACCTTAAGTTTATTACAAATGTTTAAACCTGTAAAATCCTAATATTAAAGTGCCCTAAAAAATCATCTAGTCCAGGCCCCAGTCAACACAGCATTTCCCTCAGAAACTGCCTATAGATGGCCACCCATTTTCTGATTTCCAGAGACAGGAAGCTTACTACTTCATAAACCAATCTGTTCCATTGTTGGAAACCACCAATTTTTAAAAAAAGTTCTTCCTGACAGGGAGGTAAACTCTGCCTGCTTGCAGCTTCCATCAATTGTATCCCACCACCTGGGCTCTGAATCCCATCCTCTCCTACCTCCTCAGGGACCATGGCTCTAGCAATGACCTATTTATTCTCTTTTCTGAATCTTCATCTTCTCTCCATCAGCTCCATCCCTTTGACATATCAACAGGCTGTATCTCTATAATCTTTCTTTAAAAAAAAAATCTTTAAAAATACTCTGGTACAATTCTACTTCTCCTATCACCTAGCTATGCTTCCTTCTCCTTGCAGGCAAGCTTCTAAAAAAATAAGGACTCTATGATTGCTCCTTGGAAACTCTGTGGGCCAGTTCTACTCTGTCCTATAGGGTCGCTATGACTGGACGGCACTGGGTTTTTTTTTTTTTGGTCATGATTGTTACCTTCACTTTCTCACTGATCCCACAAATATGAACTAAGTACCTACTAAAGACCAGACGGAGCCTTAGTGGCACAGTGGTTAAGAGCTTGGCTGCTAACCAAAAGGCTGACAGTTCAAATCCACCAACCACTCCTTGGAAACCCTATAGAACAGTTCTATTCTGTCCCGTAAGGTCGCTATGAGTCAGAATCAACTCGATGAGAATGGGTTTTGGGTTAAGGACCAGATGCTCTGTCACCTCCTATACACATTCCATGGGAGCCCAGGTGGCACAGTGGTTAAGCACTTGGCTGCTAAACAAAAGGTCAACAGTTCAAACCCATCAGCCCCCCTGCAGGAGAAAGATGTAAAAGTCTGCTTCAGTAAAGATCTACAGCCTTGGAAACATTTAAAGCCTGCCCTATCAACTTTACGGCCACAGGTGTGGTTTTGGGTTATATACACTCCAGGTCACCGAACACCGGTTTTCATCCTGACTGTTCCACTGAAACCGCTCTTGCCAAAGGCAATGGTATCGTAGTCAAGGGAGATTTTCAGTCTTCACTTCCCTGACCCTCTCTAAGCGACTGACACTGTTATCCACTACAAATATTCTCTTCCTTGTTTCTGACCCTCTCTAAGCGACTGACACTGTTATCCACTACAAATATTCTCTTCCTTGTTTCTGACCCTCTCTAAGCGACTGACACTGTTATCCACTACAAATATTCTCTTCCTTGTTTCTGACCCTCTCTAAGCGACTGACACTGTTATCCACTACAAATATTCTCTTCCTTGTTTCTGACCCTCTCTAAGCGACTGACACTGTTATCCACTACAAATATTCTCTTCCTTGTTTCTGACCCTCTCTAAGCGACTGACACTGTTATCCACTACAAATATTCTCTTCCTTGTTTCTAGACATAATGCTTCAGTGTCACTTCCTCTGAGAAGTCCTCCTTGCCATTCATCTGGTGGCTACACTCACCCAGACCGAGTCAAGCATTCTTCTGTGGTTCGACAGCACCTACACGTATTTCCTTCACGGCATGTAGTATGCTATTTTAAAAATCAGAATACTGGTTTTGACTGTGAGCTCCTTGAGGATAATCACTGTACTTACTCCTGTCTATATGTTTCATGCAGAACAGAGAATTTGGTATATATTACTCAAAGTTTTTGCTTCATTTTTTTTTTTAAACAGAAACTGGTCCTATTTGTGTCTTCTGGAAAGACATAAAATAAGCCTAATCATGTTTCCACAAGGACAACCCCTCAAAAATCTGAAGTTGCACAATCCTCCCTGAGGCCACTTTTTCCAGAGAAAGCCACTCTAATTCATCAAATGCTACTTGGAAAACATGGTTTCCAGACTCTCTCCCAAATTTAAGAAAAAAATATATAATCACTCTGTGAAGGAAATTCCCATAAAATGCTATGGGAAAAGATCAAAACACATCTGAACAAATGGAAAGGCACACCATTCTTGAATAGGACAACTCAGTATCATAAAGATGTTAATCCCTGTATTAATCATTAAATTTAACTCCAAACCAATAAGAAGTCAAGAGGCTTTTTAAAAAAGGAAAAGTTAATTTTAAAATTAATACAGAAATATAGACCAGTGAGATACCCAAGAAATTTATGAGGGTGAACTTCCCCTTTCAGAGAAAAGCACATTTTTAAAAAAGCTACCATGATGAACAGACAGATCAATGAAAAGAATGAGAAGTCCAGGGATAGATTTAAACACATAATTGGAATTTAGAGTATGTTACTAATATACCATGGACTGCCAAAAGAATGAACAAATCTGCGTTGGAAGCAGTACAGCCAGAACGCTCCTTAAAAGCAAGGATGGCAAAACCTCTTCTCACAGACTTTGGACATGTTATCAGGAGGGACCAGTCCATGGAGAAAGACATCATGCTTGGTAGAGGATCAACAAAAAAAAGGAAGGCCCTCAATGAAATGGATTGACATAGTAACTACAACAACGGGCTCAAACACAGCAACGATTATGAGGATGGTACAGGATCAGGTAGTATTTCATTCTTTTGTACACAGGGTCATAATGAGTTGGAAGCGACTCAATGGCACCTAACAAAAACAGCGACAATATCTGAAAACGGTGAAGCACCGATAAATTATTCAATAAATACTGTTGGGATACCAGCGATGCCACATTGGGAAAAACAAAAAATTAAGCTGGATCACTACCTCAAACCTTAGACCAAAGTGTATCTAAGATTTAAACATAAAAATAATAAAATCATCACAGTGCCTGCTCAGTCACAGAAAAAAAATAGAATATTTTTATAATATGACTCCATAAAATGTTTTTAAGTATAAAATTGAGAAGCAATAAAAAAATTAAATACAATTCCATTAGATAATATAAAAATTCTCTTGTTGCAAAACATCATAAGCAAAGTCAAAAGACAAACAACAAACTTAAAAGGAGTATTTATAAGTCATATCACCAAGAGCTAATTTCCTTAATATACATACAAAACTCTACAGTCAATAAAAGAAAGACTACCGAATAAAAAATGGACAAAGTATAGGTATAGTCAGTTCTCAGAAACAAATACAAATGACTCATTCATATAAAAAGATGTTCAACCTTTCTAATAAGAGAAACGGAAATTAAAACTAGAATAAAATAACATTTTTCACCTATCAGATTGATAAAATAAACTTCAATAGCACTGTATTGTTGTTAAGTGTATAGGGAAGCAGAAATTCTTAAAACACTGCTGGAGGAAATCTATACTGATACAACGCTAACGGAAAGCAATACGGAAATGTGGGCAATAACGTATTGCTTTTACATATATGTATTACAGCATTGCTATAACAGGGAAAACCCAGGGTATTAGTTAAAGTATGATACATTAAGTCAATGGAATGCTAAACAGCCATCAAAAAGAATGAGGCAAACTTTTAAGTACTAATAATAATTGATCTTCTAGATACCCTATAGCAACAGAGCTTTTTTCCTTGCTAAGTGAATCCTAATTTTGTTGCCACCAGGCACCTATTTGCTCAAGAAAAGCCAGATCCTTCCTGCGTCTCATAAGGTGAACAGTGATTGGTCTCAGCCAATCGTTGTTGTTCTTGTTTATGTGCCCTTGAGTCAATTTCAATTCATAGTGACCTTATACAGGACACAGAACTGCCCCATAGTTTCGTAGGCTTGGATCGTTACAGGAGCAAGTAGCCCGGCCTTTTCTCCCACGAAGCAGCTGGTGAACTTGAGCCACCAACCTTTCAGTTAGCAGCCGAGCACTTAACCATTGTGCCACCAGGGCTCCTTCAGCCAATCACTGCCAACAACTAATTCAGGAAATGTACCTGTGACACAATTCTGACCAATGAGAAATAAGGCTAAGGACTACTGGGAAAGTCTTCCTTATTTGTAAAAACAGACACAAGACGGATATTGTTTTTACCAATGGGTTGTACAGTTTACATGACATACTACATAGAAAAGTCACCTAGGAATCACATGAGGAGCAGCCTAAAAGGAATAATAAGGAAAGCAGAACAGAAAGACTGAAGAACACAGGCCTTGATGACACTGCTGAGTCACTAAATTAACTAATCCTGGAAGCGTACTCTCTCCGGACTTCTACCAGTTGCCCTCAAGTTGATTCTGACTCATGGTGACCACATGAGTGTTAGCACAGAACTCCGCTCCATAAGGTTTTCTCAATGGCTGATTTTTTGGAAATAGATCATCAGGTCTTTCTTCTGAAGCACCCCTGAATGGACTCAAACCTCCTACCTTTTGGTTAGCTGCCCAGTGCATTAACTGTGTGTACTACCCAGGGACTCCTCTGGACTGCTAAGAGGTTAATAAGCATCCCCTTTGGAATATCTCTGGAAGGATACCCACGTAAGTGGTTAGCAATGACTGTCCGTCAGGACAGATAATAAGAGTAGAAGGGAGACTCATTTTTCACTGTATAGCCCCGTTGGTCCTTTTTATTTTGCCCCAAAAGCATTTATTATCTATCCCAAAATAAATATTCTTTTTAAAAGTGATACATGCTTGTTTTCAAATTTTCAAACAAAAATTAAGAGTCAAAATTTAACATACTATTTCTCTCATCTTCCTATATTGAATCTGCATCGCTAGTTTCATTCCACTAAATTTTATGTAACAGTAACCAGGTCTTCAAGGATATAGCATTTTCAAACATTATTAGGTCACTGCTATAGAAAAAACAACTTTTTCAAGCATGAGGTAAATTAAACTCCACTATTGGTTTTACTGGTACCGTCAACTTTGATAAGGTTATATAAAACACATTTAATTTAAGAACTAGTACCTCCATAAGAATATTGTCCGAAATAGTGCTGAAAGATGAGCCCCCTGGGTTAGAAGGCACTGAAAACACACAGGGGCCACAATAATGGACTACAGCACATCAAAGATGGTGCAGATGGTGCAGAACCTGGCAATGTTTCCTTCTGCTGTACATGGGGTCACCATGAGCTGAAGCCATCTCAACAGCAGCTAACGACGACCACCTCCCCGTAAAGAGTGAAAATGTATTTAAATCTACAAATTTAGAAAAGAGCTTTTGATAAACCACCATAAAAATTTAAAGTTTGCCAAGTAAAAATAAAATTCTACGCAAATGCAAACTGAATGCAGCCAAAACTGTCTTCTTTCCTGCAGCCTCACCCATCCCATCAAACAGACCTTTCCTCCGGTGTCCCTTTTCTTAATTAATGGCATCACTTCAACTCATTCCTCAAGCTAGAAACCCTGAGTAGCCTTTACCTATACTTTGGGCTTCCATACTTTTAAATAATTTCTATATGGTGCTTATTCATTGAATTGTCACTGATTAACTTGCTAGTCTAAATTTCCCGTTAGGCTGTGAGCTTCTCAAAGCTTGGGCCCACAATTTAGTCATCTGTGATTCTACCCATTCCTGTATGGAGTGCCTGGCTTTTTCTGTGTTTTGAAATCACTGACAGAAAAAGTGAAAAAAAAAATTTCATGCCTCAAGAGTTTGCTTAAAATCAGGGAGTAGACTACTAAGAGTGTAACAGTTCATACTGATCTTTCACCTTTCTTAAGGGTTTAAAGCTCTTAATATTAAGTGCTACAATTTAAAATTTCATAACCATAAGTAAAGAAATTAATATAAGAATCATGAAGATGCATTCTATTGAACACCCAGGAAATACTTATTGTATTTACAATGGGTGAACAACAAAGACATGATTCCTGAACTCAGAAAACTTACAGGCCAGTAAGACAGACAATTAAATGAATAATAATAATAATGAAGACAGCTAAGTAGAGTGACACACAAAGGACTGGCATCATGAGGTCACAAAGTAGAGGGACTTATCTGACATGCCTCTCAGGACTATTTCCTACCTCCTGATTTATATGGCAAATACAGACTGTAATCCTATATAAATAAAATACACCTGGGTTTAGTCTGCTAAGGCCAGAACACTCCGGGTTTAGCCAGCAAAGAACCCTGCTCTACCAAGACAGGCTGTGATATTCCCTCCTCTTCCTTCCCAGACAATAGCACAAACAACTGCAAGACTAGAGACCAGATGCCCCACAGCCTCCTACTCCATGCTAAAGCTAGACTCCCAAAAAAAAAAATATTAATTGACAAATTCCTAAATATACTCTCAGATCATCCATAGAAACCAAAAAGCCATATGTATTTCCAACACACACAGAAACTAAAGCAGAAAGCAAATGATTTAATCAAGAAAACACAGAGCTTAAAAGTAAGTTTCTTCTACATACCAAGTTAGTTTGTCTAATTTTGATCACAGTTTTTAAAAACTACTTAAAATTCTTATGAACTAACTTAGAAGGAATTATCATATTTTCCTGTGAAATCAAAAGGTGCTAGATTAATTCTATCCCCAACTACTAAACTATGAAGCTCGAGTAAAGCCGATCTACTCAGTAAGTATAATCCAGATCAAAACAAAACAAAACTCAACACGATCCCCCTCCCCACCCTCCAAAAAATCACATGGAACACAGATACACAGAAAATACAGGTCTGCTTCCTATTCACAGAATACCTGTCAACTTGCTCTGACACACGAATAACCAAAGAACTCATCCCTGAGCAGAATAAAACCAAAAACCAACCCTTTGCCATCAGTTGGTTCCAGCTCATGGCAACCCCGTCTGTTATAGATTAAAACTGCTTTAGGTTAGCAAGCCTCTAGTGCCACGCAGGGACCCTGAATAGAATAAAGGGGGGATGAATACAAGAACAAGGAACTACTGACCTTTGTATTAAGAGGGTTTGGATTATATACACATCAGTGTTTGTCTCTTAAATGATTACAAATAGTATTAGCAGATCAGAAGATCTGCTGAAAGGAAAAAATTAAGAGTAGTCTAAGGCGCCCTGGTGGCATAACAGTTAAACACTCAGCTGCTAACCGAAAAGCTGGCAGTTCAAACCCACTCAGCCACTCTGCAGGAGAAAGAACTGGGTATCTGCTCCCATAAAGATTACAGCCTAGAAAACCCTATGGAGCAGTTCTACTCTGTCACGTGGGATTGCTAGGTGCTGAAAATCTCAACAGCACCTAACAACAGCAAACTCACATTACTGGATAAGCAAATCCTAGTATATCCATACAATGGGATACTACCTAGCAATAAAAAGGAATTAACTATTGATACGCACAACATGGATGGATCTCAAAATAAATATTCTGAGTGAAAGAAGCCAGAAAAAAGACTACCTACTGTATGATTCTATTTATATAAATTTCTAGAAAATGCAAACAAATCTATAGCAGCAAAAAGCAGATCAGTGGTTGCCCAGGGATGGGGGCTATGGGAACCAGGGAGAGGCAGGAGGAAATTTTTTGGAGTGATGGGTGTGTTCGCTATTTTTATTGTGGTAATAGTTTTACCAGTGGATACGTATGTTGAAACTCACCAAATTTTATACTTTAAACAGGTACAGTTTATTGTGGATCAATTACATTTCAATAAAGCTGTTGGAAAAAAAAAACTTTTAAATGAAAACTAAATTCACATTGACCTAGCTGAACACTTTACAACCTGATTATTTTCACTTTTGGGTGGGTATTTTGTTTTGTTTACATGCCAGGCTTTGTGAACAAGCAATTCTGGAATGAATACCAACATGGGATACTTACATGCCTGTATTTCATCCCCATCCATCACTTCCAAGGTTTCAGAAGCCAAAAAGCATTTTAGTGAAAATCCATCACTTAAGTTTCTCACGGAGACTCAACAAATGTCTGAGTTTTGGAAGAGAAGGGACCTTAAAGACCATCTAATCCAAATTCCTCAACTGAAAACAATAAATTGACGATCCCATCCTTTCATCCAGTCATATGACTCTGAAAATCCTCTATATGTTTCTGACACCTCTGAGCTTCAGACTCATATATTCAACTGTCAGTTAACCTCCTCACTTGAATATCTAAAAGTATCTAAAACTTACTGTAGTCAAAAAGGAACTCTTGACCTTCCCCCTACCAGCTTCTTCCCTAAATTTATACGGCCCCACCATATACCTAGCAATCAACCCTTGACTATCCTCTTCCTTATTTTCCACATCTAATCTGTATCTGGAAACCCTGGTGGCGTAGTGGTTAAGTGCTATGGCTGCTAACCAAAGGGTTGGCCGTTCGAATGCGCCAGGCGCTCCTTGGAAACTCTATGGGGCAGTTCTACTCTGTCCTATAGGGTCGCTATAAGTCGGAATCGACTCAACGGCGCTGGGTTTGGTTTTAGTTTTGGTTGAATCCATATTTAAGTCCTTTTAGATCCATCTCCAAATTACATCTCAAATTCATCCCCTATTCTCCATCTCCACTGCTGCCATCATTCCTGTCTAGACTAACCAAAGAAAAAACCAAATCCATTGCTGTTGAGTCAATTCTGACTCATAACAACTCTATAAGACAGAGTAGAACTGCCCCATAAGGTTTTTGAGGCTGTAAATCCTTATGAAAGCAGTATGCCACATCGTTCCCCCACAGAGCAGCTGGTGGGTTTGAACCGCCAACCTTTTGGTTAGCAGCCAAACTCTTAATCACTGTGCCACCACGGCTCCTTGCCTAGACAACCACTCCTAAAAGGTCTCCTTATTTCCTCTCTTGCCTCTACAATTTAGTTACCACACACTAGCCAGAGTCATCTGAACATATCAATTCCTCAGCTTTAAAATAACAGACTGCCCATCATTAAAATAATTAAAATAAAATCTTAAATTATTGTTAGCTGCTGTTGAGTCCTTACTCTGCCCCAAAAGAACCAGGCCCCTCTCCCACTTCATCTTCTACCACTGCTTCTCTTGCTGACCACATTTCAGCCACACTGATCTTATACACCAGACATTTCCACATCCAGGATAATACCTCCCCTTCTCCACAAGTACCTGGAATTGCATAATATTCAGTTATCTCACCAGTCGCTTCTTAAATGTCACATCTTTAGAAGGTTCTTCCCAAACCTAGCAATCTATGGTAGCATCCCCATTTTTCATCATATACAAAATTTTATTGACTTTACAGTAATTATCGCAACCTAAAATTATACTATAAATTTACTTAATTTATTAAAATTGTGTTCATTCATTCACTCTCTCATTCGTTGACTTATGCTTATGACCATCAGAAGCACTAGCACAAATAACAATGGTGATCCCTTCCTACTTTAACTTGAAAGCGCTCATCTCCAGTGGCCTAGTGTCAATGGGTAAAAAAGTGCCCACCCTCAAAAAAAAAAAAAGGTAAATTTCAACTATCCTATTAATTTTGTTGCTGTTGTTGCTTTTAGCTGCCCTCTAGTTGGCCTGGACTCATGGCGACCAGATACACACTGAACAAAATGCTGCCAAGTCCTGTGCCATCCCCATGATTGGTGGTGGATCAGTCTCTTGTAATAAATAGATGTTTCATCAGCTGATTTTCAGAAATAGACCGCCAGACCTTTCTTCCTAGTCTGTCTGAGTCTGGAAGCTCCACTGAAACCTGTCCAGCACCACAGCAACACGCAAGTCTCTAACGACAGACGGGTGGTGTCTGCGCATGAGGTTCAAGGGTGAAGAATTGAACCAGGTCTCCCACACGGAAGGCAAGAACTTTACCACTGAACCACCACTGCTTTCC
The DNA here is from genome assembly GCF_024166365.1 of Elephas maximus indicus. Taxonomy (NCBI): domain Eukaryota; kingdom Metazoa; phylum Chordata; class Mammalia; order Proboscidea; family Elephantidae; genus Elephas; species Elephas maximus. Next base: position 18,323,810 of record NC_064830.1, read on the forward strand.
CTACTAACTTTACAAGGCTTCAAATTATGTTTCCAAAGAACTGAAAAGCTCATTGTACTCCTGTGCTGCCTCAGTATCCTCAGATTTCAGCACATTACTCTCTCAGCTTTACAAATACGATGATTCTGAAATTATTCTGCCTCACACCAAAAATGGCACACTTTTCAAAAAAGTCCATGTCATGAAGAAAGGTATTAACTTTTAATGATTAGCTTGGGATCTCTGACACCTTGCCTTTTGAGTACTTAGCCATTATTCCGGATTAATACTCTATCCAGATGAGCTAATTTAAGCATTTTTAATTTCTTAGGTTTTTCTTTTAGAGATTTCAGACACTGCTACAAAAAAATTACAACAGATCATTTTTCCTTTTGATAACACACATTATAAATGACTCTATAATAAATCAATCACTAGAATGCACATTTCATCAGGGCAAGGATTTCTGTCTGTTTACTATCCCCAGGACCTATTCCTGGCACATGATCAGCACCGAACAACTACATGCTGCCAAATACTTGCAAGATCACATTTTGTTTTACCTTATTCAGATCACCATATTAACCCAAATTTGATGAGTACTGCCAATAATATTGTACTATCTTCTTGCTACTGCTCGATATCATTATAATGTCCGGTATGGGCTAAAAAGTTATTCTTTGATATAAGTCACAAGTATTTGGCTTCCAAACTATACAGTGCCATGTGACAAATCAGTCACAAGAGATAGCTATAAATTATCTACCATACAGTCTGATTAAGGTAGATTCTCTCATCTAAAGTTGGCTGAGGACGCAGGACAGTATCAGGAAACTCAACACGGGGTTGTGATGCATTGCCTCCACTACCAAAACCTGGAACAATAATTTCTGCTCTAGGGCTAGGGAGAAAGCCACAGATGGAAGACCATCTGGATGTCCCAGGCTACAGACTGCCAGATTATCAAATATTTACACCAACTCTGAGGTGAATACTAAATAGCCCTGCACAGCTGATTAAGAAACTCAAATTATGAACCATAGAAAAGACATTCCATTTTGAAGCGTGTCACAGGTAATTTGTTAGTACTGAAAATTAGTTACTAAATTTGTGAACAATTTACTTTAATAAAGATTATCCCCAAAACTTTACTCACTCACTCACATTTCTGTGTAAGAAACAAAAACAGTAACGACACAACTAGTTTGCTAGGAACTACACATAACACTGTGCACACAAATGGGAACGTGTCTCATATAAATGTCATCTATCATACCACAGCCAGCTGACAACTGCTGATCTAAAGTAAGCTGCAAATACAGACCTTGCTCTGGCCCCAACCAAGTCACCTCTGGCATTTACAACCTCTTTATGCCATAGTTTCTTAATATAAAAATAAGCATAAACCCTTGCAACATTTGTGGACTGTCAACTTTACAGAGAAAAAGAAAAACGAACAAACATCACATACACTTCTCATCCTTTCACCTACATGGTCTGCCTACCTGGCCAGCCAGACTGAGGGGTGGGGGCAAGAACTTACTTGTTTTAAAATTAATAATTATTTTTTGAACACAACATAGGATATTTTATAACCTCAGCATAAGAAAAATTTCTTAAACTAGGCACAAAATAACTGCAAACCATAAAGAAAATGTTTTAAATTCAATCTTATTAAAATCACGAAATTCTTCATGGAAAAACACCATAAAGAAAATGCTGTCAAACCACAAATTAGGAGAAGATATTTATAACACACAATAACAGATTAAAAAAAAAAGTAAACCCAGAATACAGAAGAAACTTCTGAAAATCAATACAAAAGAGACAAACTATCCAATTCAAAAATGCGCAGAAGACAGGAAAAAGCATTTCACGGAGAGGAAATATAAATGGCCAGTAACCACAGGAAAAACACAATAATCTCCTAGTGTTGAGGAAAATAAAAATTTAAAACACAAGATATATTCTAGATCCAATTGACTGGCCAAATTGTATCACCTGATAATAGTAAGTGTAGACAAGGATGCAGAACAAGATAATTCTAATACACTGTTGGTGGTAGTGTGTGCATATTGGTATAACCACTTTGAAAAACAGATTTGATATTATCTAGAAAAGTGGAAGATACACAACTATTAATTCCACTCAGGTAGATAAACCCTAGAGAAACTGTTGCATACGTAAAAGGAGATGTGAACAAGAATATTCAACACGGCACTGTTCTTACAGCAAAAAACTGGAAACCACTCAAATGACCTTGGACAAAACACAAATAAGTTGTATATTCACACAATGGAATACTGGACAAGGGTGAAAATTTTTTAAAACTTCAGCTACATCTATTAATATAAGTACCTCTCACAAACGTAATATTGATTTTGAAAACAAGACTCAGAAGAAAACATACAGTATGAATCACTTACATAAAGGTCAAAGATCAAAATGGAGCAAAACTAAACAATACGGTTTTGTAAGATAACACATTTGTGGCTAAAATGAAATCCTTGACAACTTCAGTATTTTCTCCATTTATCATGATATTGCTTATCAGTCCAGTTGTGAGGATTTTTGTTTTCTTTATGTTGAGGTGTAATCTATACTGAAGGCTGTGGTCTTTGACCTTCTTCAGTAGGTGCTTCAAGTCCTCTTCACTTCCAGGAAGCAAGGTTGTTAATGAGTCTTCCACTAATCCTGATGCCACATTCTTCTTCATATAATCCAGCTGCTCAGATTATTCGCTCAGCATACAGGTTGAATAAATATAGTGAAAGGATAAAACCCTAACACACACCTTTCCTGATTTTAAACCACGCAGTATCCCCTTGTTCTGTTTGAATGACTGCCTCTTGGTTTATGTACAGGTTCCTCATGAGCACAATTAAGTGTCCTAGAATTTTCATTCTCCACAACGTTATCCATAATTCATTATGATCCAGTCAAATGCCTCTGCATAGTCAATAAAACACAGGTAAACATCTTTCTGGTGTTCTCTGCTTTCAGCCAAGACCTATCTGACATCAGTAGTGATATTCCTTGTTCCATGTCCTTTTCTGAATCCGGCTTCAATTTCTGGCAGTTAACTGTTGATGTATTCTGCAATCATTTTTTAATTAATTGTCACAATTAATGAACCAATACAGATATATTATTATTAACTATTATCAACTCTATATTTTATGTAGACTTTCTTAGTTTTTACTTAATGTCCTCTATTTGCTGTGGAATCCCATCCAGGATACCACATTACATTTAGTTATCATGTCTCCTTGGGTTCCACTCAGCTATGACGGTGTCTCAGACTTGCCTTACAGAAATGTTGAATATGTGAGTCTGGACCTCAAGGTATAGGGCAGGGCTCAGGCTTCAATTTGGAGGTTGTACATTGTATCTTTTAAAATTTCCCTCGTGCTTTCAGACTAAGAATTTGGTTTGACAGAATAAAAGGCCTATGGTAATTTGATCAGAATGATGAGAAAAATTAAAAAGAAATAAACATAGTTTTTCTGAGAGCACTGTGAATAAAAATCCAAAAAATTAAAACACTGACGATCTTCAGTAAGCATCAGCGGCCTCTGTGTGTCTGACTTCTGGTCCCAGCTAACACAGCCAGTCGAGCAAGAGAAAATGGAGCATTTGATTGGAAGGTCTTACAGCTATGTGGAGGAGAAATTATAAATTTAAATTTTTCCCCTGAAGAACTGTGTGTGTGTATTTTTAGGACCTTGAAGATAGCCAGTATACCAGTGTATTATGTATCCCAATCCAGCTCTTATCAGTAAGGCTGACATTTTGATCCACATCTATCTGACTCTTTTATCTATCAGCTCAGCCTAAACTTGGCAAGAAACCAAACCTGTTGCTGTCCAGTTGATTCTGACTCATAGAGGGTTATTAATAGAACCCTAAAACTCTAACACCACCATTATCTATATTTTACACATGAGGAAACTAAGGTTTAGAGAGGTTAAGTGTCTTGCTCCAGGCTTCCTATCTAAAGAGCAGCACTATCCCCATTTGAAACCACTGCCTCCCAAAAGACAAAAAATATGTTCTCAAACGGGAAATGTATTAATCTTAAATAGAAATTTCAAAAAGGAAACAGAAGTCATTGCTAAAACAGGTCATTTATTCTATCATTTGCTGCTGATCAACTATATTCAGTTAGCTTTAAGAAATGAAATCCAAAAGATAATTAATCAGGAACACCATTCATTAATTCAATATATAAATATTTGCCGAATACCTGCCATGTGCCAGGCAGTAAGCATTAAGTCAATAAATAAAAAGTTTCCTACTCTCATGGAGATTATTTTTTTGTGGGAGATACAGAAAATAAATTAATACATAATATGAAAATATGCAATGTCATGTCAATATTTTTTTTAAAAAGGCATGGTTTAAGAGAGTAAAATAACAGGAGTTCTAGTTTTGGATGGGGAGGTCAGAAAAGGCCTTCCTTTAGCTATAACACTTCAGCAAAAGCTATACTAAGTGAAGGAATGAAACATGCAAATAACTGGCGGAAGAATCTTCTGGTAGTAGAAATATAAAGTACAAAGGCCTTGAAGTAGGCATGTGCTAAGCGTATTCAAGAACTTAGCATATATCAAGTCTTGAAATAGAGGAAGAAGAAGAAACGTAGGCGATGAGGTTGCAGAGGTATCCAGGGCCAACTCTAGTAGGAACTTGGGATTCTGTTCTAAGCGAGGAGGGAATTTCCTGGAGGGTTTTGAGCAAGGAAACGACATGACATGATTTACACTAAATGCCCACCTTTGCTTTCCTTTCAATTTAGTTCACAAATAGGACAATCTCTTGCTTTCTGTCCACCCAAAGGTAGAGAAATCAAGGGACAGTGGAGTTTTCCCCATCATTCTCAGAGACATGAGGTGGAGCTTGCCTACAAGAAGGACATGGGGAAAACGACAGTGCCTGTTCAATTAACTTGAGATTGGCTACTAACATAAAGGTTGGCCGTTCGAACCTACTCAGTGGCTCCACAGAAGAAAGGGCAAGGTGGAAAATGCTTCCCTAAAGATTACAACAAAGAAAACCCTATGGAGCAGCACTTGGGGTCACCATGAGTCAGAATCAGCTTGACTGCAATGGGTCTGGTGTTTTGGTTCTGCTACTCAACTAACTAGGGCACCTAGCTAGAGGACTCTGAATATGTTAGGCAGATAACACCAAAAGGGTGTACAAGCAGCAGAGACCCAGCCTCTAGTATCCCTTAAGAGTACCATGAAACCCACCACTGGTGTGGCTCCTTTTCACGTGGCGGCTAACTGTCAGCACACAAAACAAACTAACATTAAGCCTGTAATGAGAACTTGTAAGTAAACACCATGAATATCTTAAGCGTAATAGTGAAATTCTAGAAGTGCTTTTAAGTAACAGCTTGATTAAAAAAAAAAAAACCCACTGGTAGAATTTCAAACAGTTTGGAAACTTCAAAACTGATTTAATATCTTTGTTTTAAAAAAATAAAATATTGTCATCAAAAACATACATTCCATGCAAACACTTGCCGAATGCCTACAGAGGTAGGCACCAGAGATGGAGAGATGAGTAAAATCTCGTCCCTGCATCCAAAGAGCTCAGTATAGTGTGGAAAATACTATATATAGTAAACCAACAATTAAAAAGCAGATCACTTAACTCAGCCAAGGCCAGTGGGGAGAAATGGAAAGCTGCTACATCCCTTAGTAAGGAATATTCTCAATTCTTTAAACCAAAATCATAAAAAATAGGGGGAGTGGGAGAAGCACATCTGGCAACCCCCCAACTGGGGAGTGCTAGTACCTTTCCTATGCATGAAACATTCAAGAACGGAAGAACAAGGTAGTTCGTGGGCACCGATATCTAACCTCTACCCTTTGCCATCAAGTCAATTCTGACTGATAGCGACCCTCTAAAGGGTATAAAGTATAAAGAAAAAGAAGCGAGAACATAATAATATTAAATGAGAAAATAAACTAATAATTTAAGAGAAAAAAGAAAAGTTCTAATTTTTTTTTTAAATCAGTGATTTCCCATATTGTTTCGGGCTCAAGAACCCTCTTCTCCTTAAGTGAAAAAACAAGTATATATGCAAAATGTAACTATAAGAAAATTTACTGCAGGACTAACAAAAAAAAAATTACCAAAAAAAAGAGGAATAATAATTAAATAAACTACGATATGGCCAAATGATGGAACACTATATAGATTTTGGAAACCCTGGTGCTGTAGTGGTTAAGTGCTATGGCTTCTAACCAAAGGGTCAGCAGTTCGAATCCACCAGGCGCTCCCTGGAAACTCTATGGGGCAGATGTACTCTGTCCTATAGGGTCGCTACGAGCCAGAATCGACTCGACGGCACCGGGTTTGGTTTATATAGATCTTAGAAAGCAATTTAATAAAATCAGAAATGACCATCAAGATGTTAAGTAAAAACAATAGGTTACAAAAAATTTATACTCAGCATGAATGCAATTTTGTTTATTAAATACACACACACACATATATACACAGAGAAAAAAAGTTAAAATTTTCTCTGAGTTAAAAAATAATGGGTGATATTTTGTTTTCATCTTTATACCGTGTTGTATTTTACATATTTTATACAATGAAGACACATTACTTTTTTTAATGAGATCAAAAATATCCAAACTAAATTCAGTTCCCTACTAGGGTGCGGAATATATTAGTGAAAACACAACTTAAATCTGAAAGGCGCAAACGTCAAGCATGTTACAAATGACAAAGAATCTGCTCTCAGAGCAAAAACACTGTGAAATACCCAATTACATCTCTTATTTTTAAAGTATGGATGAACTGAACTTTGGTTTTGGCCTCAGTATTCAACTCAAATCCACTACTTTGCTCTGTTTTGGGACTTGGCCTTTGAAAAGCCAAAAGGCCTAATGCCTAATTCCTGGTCATTTCTAGCATCCCTGAATTTGTGGAATTCAGTTATCACTTATAGCCTAGTCTACCATCATTTCTGATGGGCAAAATAACATAAATAACACAGACAAGGCATGTCATTCATATTTACTGTTAATGTATACATATTAACTTTCAAATATACAGATATAACCATTCTACATGTAACTTATATGATTTACATATTAATGTTCTATCAGTTAAAACATAAATGACTTTATTGTTGAAGAACAAAACACTGCAATACTTGATGAGTATGAAAATTATTAATAGGGAAATAGATGAAGAGTTAACGCGAATTCTAAGAAAAGGTTCATTTGTAAGACAACTTTAGCAAGAACATTATACCCTTTGAGCCAAATGTTTGTAACTTTTTAAAGTAAGTAACAGGTTATTTCGTAATTCTACTATCTGTAAAACTGCTTAGTGTATTACCATTAAACAAAAGAACCTTTAAGAACTGCATTTTATTTTTAGTTCAGTCTAAGTCCTGAGTCTTTAATGAAAAAGCTCTGTGTGGAAATTCTGCACACCTTGTGACAATGAATTATAAGCAAATGTTGGTTTTGCCATCTCAGCTTCAAAAGGAGATAAAACCCTAAGTCAAATATAATAATAACCCTGATTAATTATACATAATAAAAATATATAAGGGATGCGAAGAAAAAAGGACAGTGTTAAAGAAAACTGGGGTATCCAAGTGTAGTGAGAAATTTGTTCTCAGTAATTAAACCAGAAAACAACAGCCTTCATAAGAATGTTTTAAGAAGATAATTCCTTATTGTTTTGAATCTATGGAGGCTAAAAACATAAACAAATGGAACCACTTTCAGGAGTTGAGGACAAAGAAATTTTTCAGATTTGCCTGGATGACATTCAGCTTCGACTCATGCTGACTGGAACACTTGGCCATTAGACAGTTGACCAAAATGTCACTATACCTCTACTTTAAACTCAATCTTAAATAACAAGTTTCCAGCATTTTATACATAGTCTTCAAATCTACTGCTGTTCTTTTACAACTGAACACACAATCAGCCAGTTTATGCATAATGAGTCTGCTGTATCTAAAGAATTGCTGTTTTTGGCATGCCTAGTATTTTCTATCATTGCCTCAATTGTATTATTTATGAGACCATACTCATTACTAAATCAGCAATTTTATTTTTATTTTTAGTACATTTTAGTAAACAATAGAGGCAAAAAGCAAGTTTGCCAGCACTGCAATACTCTAAAGAAGACAACAATCTGAAAGTGAACTTCCAGACGCTGGGATATACACCACCGCATGAAGCTATCAGCATTCACTCAGGAGCCCATGAATTCCACAACAGAGCATTTAGGGGTATTGACACCTAATATATTCAGTAGGGTCGCTATGAGTCAGAATCAACTCCACGGCAGTGGGTTTGGTTTTTTTGGTTTTATATTCAAGTGCAGGTTGTTCATAAGCCAACCATGTGGGAAAGGAAAAAAAAGAAATGTTTCCAAATATCTAAAAGGTGACCAGTAAGAAGTAGGCTTACTCAAACCAGTTTTGGATTATTTCCAGAAAATTTGTGAGCACCAAAATGACAAACTCTCTAACAACTACAGCTATCTAAAAGTGAAGCTGGCTATTCTAGCAAAGGAAGCAAGCTCTCCATCAGCAGAAGTGTTTAGGTACAAGCCAGGTGACCACATACTAGAAACGTCCTAGAGAAAATTTTATTTCACACGAGAAGATTACAAAAAAGCTGCAGTAACAGCACTTACGGTGACATTTACCAGCAGCCACTTACACTGAATAGTGCGTTTTATGCACCACGCTCTGCATCTTCAGTCTTTTGCGAAGTTTCCTTGACTAGAAGTTGTAGTTTTGCTCTGGGATGTAAGGAAAATTTATCCTTCAAGATTTCAGCTCAAACCTTACCTTGCCCTTTCGAAACCCCCGCCCCCCCCAATCCAAACGCAAGTTTTTCCCCTTTGATGAATCCGCAGTATGGTGGGGCCTGCCAGCTCTCTGACTATATCCCCCCTTCCCTTCTTCCACTGTAACAGAACAGTAGCTGGACACATGGCTGTCCACCCAGATCTGCTACATTTCCTGGCCACCCTCACTCCTGCCCGTACTCCTACCCATCTCCTTGCAGTTACCTGTGGTCATGTGAAAAAGCTCTAGCAAAAGGACTGTGAGTAGAAATGTTATGTATGCACCACTTCTGGCCAACAGCCTAAGAGAACAGGGGTTCTTTTCCTTCCTTCCCTACTGAATGGCTGGAACTCTAAATCCACAGCTCTCAAACTATGGTCCCAGACCAACAGGATTAGCATAATCTGTGAATTTATTAAACATGTAAACTATCAAGCCCCAACCCAGACCTACTGAGTGAAACCCTGGGGGTAAGATCCTGCACATTCAAATTTAAGAACTACTGCCCAAAGCCAACCAGCCTCCACCGTGCTAACAACGATAAAGCCCCAGGTGGCAGGGCAATGTGTTAGAAGGAATGGTAGGTCCTTACCTGACCAGGTGAAGCAGAACTACCCCTCAACCCAGATCATTTCTATCAAAACTGTTATGTGAGAAAAAGAAAACTCTATCTTTAAGTCACTGAATTATTGTTGGGTCTCTCCGTTGTTGCGGCCTAACTTTACCCAAACTAATTTTAACATATGTGTCTTCTGACACTCATTTACACACTGTTTTTGTCAGTTTTTCTCTTCCCACTAGGCTAGAGCTCAAGAGCCAGAACCAGCTTATACTCATCCTTTTGTCTCTGTAGGACCTAATAAAATGCTTGGCCTATAATATATACTTAACAAATCTGTTAAACAATGATATCTGCTTACCCCTTTTGATCTTTACTACCAAGATGGTAATTCTCAAAGTGTAAAGTGGTATCAATAACCAATCAACCTTCTTTTTATGAAAGTATTCTAAATTACCAACATTCACTACAGACTATGGTCTTTCAATTCCACAATAATTCTCAGAATAATGTCAATTTGTCAAAGGTTTCTCCTATGTATTACTACTACCTAGTCTACTTGATTCCAAGCTTCAAAGAAAATCTTGATTTTTATCATATTCCATCTATCCTGATATATTAGCTTATAGCAATACATAAAATGGAGTCCCTAGGTGGCACGAATGGTCAAGCACTCAACTATTAGCTGAATGGTTGGCAGTTCAAATCCACCCTCAGAAGACAGGCCTGGCAATGTGTTTCCTAAAGGTCATCATCTTGAAAACTCTATGCAGCAGTTCTTTGCTGCACACACGGGGTCATCATGACTCAGAATCGACTCAACAGGAACTAACAACAATACATAAAGCATGTGGTTTTCTTTTTCTATACCTAACTCTGTTAATAGAGTATTGTTTAACGTAAGTTTGGCTAATCTACTTGCCAGCCTATGTTTCCAACCTAGGCAAAGCGCACTGATTTCTATTGCCTTTCTCCTTCATTCTACAACATCTAAAACTCACTACCATACATTTATGAAATCTGGTTTTAGAGACAAACTAGGAAAAAGTAGCTTAATATTTTTATTATTTTCTAGTGGCTTCTGCTTTCAGTGAAATCAATACAAAAAGGAAAACAATCCAAGAAGACCAGGCTTCTGGCACTGCTTCAGTCTATTTTGTCTTCGCTGAAATGGCCCCAATATCTCTTTGTCTTTTATATCCCAAATAGGGTTTTTTTTTTTTTAATATACGCAAGCGTCCTGACAAAGTTACTCTATAGATTACTTCATAGTCTTGTGTGATAAAAACTCTTGGGTCTATGCCAAACATTTACCTGGAAAATCATAGTTCTCCACTGATTTTTATTTCCTATACCCTAAAAAAGAAACCTAACTCTTTAAAAATGATTCCCCCAATCCATATAAAAAATTGAAACAAATATGCAATACCCAAAATCCCACTCTTCACTGTTTGATTAGTATATGATAATTTCCACTCATGTCTAAAGGCAAGCTTAAATTCAATGTTTTGATGCCAAGTTTACCAAGATTTTCCTTTACTACACAGCTTTAAAAATATTTTCCAAGAACAAAAGTAGAAGACCTAACTAGTCTCATAGTACATGAAATGTATAGGGACTACAATTACAGCAACTAGAATTATAATCTTAGATGAAGTATCCCTTAACTATCTACGAAGATGCTAAATACTAAGTAAAGGTACCTCCACTCTCTTCCCTACTTGCATTCCCTTGGTTCTACTCATGCAACTAAAATCTTAGTCACTTCTATTCTTGGTATATAGCTAACATGAACAGCTGTGTCAGTTCTAGTATTAGAAAAGGCATGCAAACACTCACAGTGAAGCATACTGTAGATTAAACTTAAACGCCAAAGCCTGAACAGTTATCACGAGATAAAACGTTCTGGCCAAGACTCACTCTAGAAAAACTGAAAAATTGATAGGGCCTGTAAGACAATCAAGACCTTTCTAAGTGTTACTCTACTCTCCACAAGCTAGACTTACTCCTTTTTTAAGTACCACACCACATAAATCAGCCTTGACAATGCAAACCAATCAATAATTATAATACTGGATCTGCAAAAAGAACAAAATGACAGTTGAGTGAAATTCCAACCTTCTACTTTAGTGGGGTGTTAACTTGCAAGATTATTTCCAAGATGTGATCCCCTTCACATGAAATGAGCTAAAACCAAAAAACCAAACCCAGTGCCATCGAGTCGATTCTGACTCATAGCGACCCTATAGGACAGAGCAGAACCGCCCTATAGAGTTTCCAAGGAGCGCCTGGCGGATTTGAACTGCCGACCCTTTGGTTAGCAGCTGTAGCACTTAAGCACTACACCACCAGGGTTTCCTGAAATGAACTAGTCAGGTAAAATTTCATTTGACCTCTTCTGTCCAATTTAAGGAGGAAATTACTAAGTGATAAAAGAACTGCATTTTCAACTACTGCATGACATAGTCTCTAAGCCCCTGTAGTCCAGATTGCCCTGCTATGGTTATTGTCTGGTTTGTCAATGTACCTTTTAAGTCTAAGAGCAGAACAGTGTACTCCAGACTGGACTGACCACTACAAACTGTAATGGAAACTGCTACCTCCCTCCTGGCAACCAATAAGCTAAATGTGTTATTCAGACTCAAAAAAGAAAAAAAAAAATTTTTTTTTAAATTGTATTTCACAAAAAATCCAGATTCCCATCTTTTCTTGAAAAATCAACTCTGGCCAACATTTATGTGTGACAACAATTGGCAAAAGTAAATAGGGGCTGCCCTTTAGACTGGGCATGGGCTTTGCAGATGGTCATGCTGTCCACGCCTCAGAAAACAGGTGCATCTCTGCTCACAGTGCAGAGGTCCTGTAGGCACTGCAACTTGTGGCACAGTGGTTAAGAGCTTGGCTGCTAACTAAAAGGTCTGCAGTTCAAATCCACCAGTTGCTCCTTGGAAGCCCTATGGAGCAGTTCTACTCTGTCCTACAGGGTTACTATGAGTCAGAAATGACTCAACGGCAACAGGTTTGGTTTTTTGTTTGTTTTAGCTACTTCATCTAACCTCATGACTTGTTCAGCTAACCAACACCTTACAATAACCAAAAACCACCACGGTTTAATTCACAAAACTTATTAGTGGTCTCAGGCATCTACTATTCTCTATCAATAAAACTAATTTCTAGAACTTCAATGTAAGTCTTTATATTAATCTCCGAAATGTAATACTGGTAAATTAGATGCATTCAATTCAACTACTATTTATTGAGCACTCAGTGGACAAGTGGTTCTGAAACCGTTGTTTTGCAAAAGGCAGAGCCCTCTCTCCATTCAGTTTTAACAAGGTATCATTTGGATTTCTTTCAGACACTGTAGTTCTACCTATAATTTAGTTCCAAAATACGACAATTTAGAATTTTTACTTGTTTGTATAAGCAGGGAGTTGTTTATTTTATTTTAATATATATGCAACAGAGCAACTTAAATATACCTAAAATGATGACAATTCTGACGTTCTGCAAATACCTAGCTTAGCATAGAAAACCTCCGAAACTAAAAACAGAAAAAAAAAAAGTTTCTATGGGATTATGGTCTGACACCGAAGTATGTTACATTTTTGTCTAGTGCCTACAGAGAGCAATGCAAGCCAGTCAGAGGTCTGGGGCTTTACAGAAGAGTGAGGTGGCCATCTGGTTGGCAGCTGGGCTGTTCCCCGGGCTCGGCTGCGCTGACCTCGCTCTTCGAGGGCACTGGTTTAACTGCTCGTTTGAGCTGTCCTATGCAGGAGCCACGGATGACTCACCTGATGTTGGCCAAAAGCCAGGGTTCCCCTGGACTAGATGGTTGGCAGACATGTTGGGGATATCCCAAAGGAGTCCTTTTCGAGGGCCCCACTAAACTGCCCGCGGAGGAGGGGTGGCAAAAGTGGCATCCTTTGTTCTCTGTGAATACAGTCAATTATGCAATCTGAAGGCTTCTTTTTTATTCCACTCTTTCTGAATCACTGGATAAAAATGCTGATAAAGCTTCTTTTTCAAATCACCCCTTAAACACACTCTTGACCCTATAATCATCTGGCTGAGAATACGGCTACCTCTCACAGTTATCTTCATTTTCTTTTGAACAATCAGTCACATTCTCCAAAATTCTTCAATGTTTTGCTTGTCTTTAGTCTCCTTTTAAATAACCCTCTGAAGTGTAAATAAAAAGTCAGCCACAAAGGTTTCTATAGCTTACTTCTAACTAACAGAGTTCAGCTGTGTTGTCTTTTAGTAAGCCTAACCAGCAAAGGTGTCTCAACTCCTAAGAGGACACAGCTAGTAAGAGGCACAGTACCGATCAGCTGGAAGAGACTGAGTCCATGAACTAGATTTGGGAAGCTGAGTCAGCTGAGGACATGACTGAGCTGCAAAGAGAAGCATCTCAACCAGTGAAGTGGGTCACCACAGAATTCCCTTCACCACAATCGGCCTTCTAGCCCAGGAGGGTGTGAATGTCAATAAAAGATAGTGAGAAAGCAAGGTGTTAACAGTAAAAAGATCCCTGAAAGCCTTAAGCGCACCTCCACGGGGCCCCTACTCCCCTCCTAACTTAGCCATTTGTAACTCTCTCAGCCAGGAACCTCCCCTTCTCAGCATAGCTAACTCTTCCTCCTTATCTGCTGTTTTTTAAAAGTTTCAACATCACTGCCTTAGCCTGCACCTACGGAGGTCACACTGTTCTCTGTATCCCTAGCGACTAGCACATTGTCTGGCATACACTAGGAACTCAAATACTCGTAAAATAGGTCACCGAAAACACTCGAATAGATTCTAAAGAACCTGAGGGATACGCTTGGGCCTTATGCGATAATGAATCCTCCACAACCCCTGGAAAAGTGCCTTAATAGATAATAACCCATTGCTGTCAAGTCGATTCCAACTCATAGCAACCCTATAGGACAGAGTAGAACTGTCCCATGCGGTTTCCAAGCAGTGCCTGGCGGATTTGAACTGCTGACCTTTTGGTTAGTAGCCGAACTCTTAACCACTACGCCACCAGGGTTTCCCTAATAGATAATAATATCTAACATTTACTGAGTTTTTATGTGTGCAAAACACCATGCTCTGCCCTCTACTTGCAAGCTCTCCATGATGCTGATCACAACTCTATGTGGTGAGACCTTCTCTCTGACCCATTTTATAGATGAAGAAACTGAAATTTACAAAAGATCACGAACTTGCTAAGGTTACACAGCTAGTAAGTGACCATCATAATTTAAGCCAGCATGTTGCTATGATGTTAAACAGGCTTCAGCAGAGCTTCTAGACTAAGGTGGACCAGGAAGAAAGACCTAGAGATCCACTTCTGAAAATCAGTCAATGAAAACCCTACAGATCACAACGTCCGATTCTCCACCAATCATGGGGACGGTGTAGGACCGAGTGGCATTTCTTCTTGTTCCACCGTGCATGGGACTGCCATGAGTTGGGCCAACCCGACTGCAGCTTACAACAACAAAGTTTGAGTCCAGAGCTGAACTGCTAGAGGCTAAAGAAGAGAGGTTAAGGAGGGTTGCTGGCAGTCTTCCTTCTCTGGAATGCTCCCTCCTCCAAAGCGTTGTCTTATTACAAGAATTAACACAGATTTAAGAGACGTGTCCTTGAAGGGGCTCCAAACCATTAGCCTACCTGGGATACCCACATGCCTGAGACAGAAGTATTACTGAACATACAAAAAAAGGCCCAAAAAGGGAATGATCAAGTGTCTGGAAAGGATGAGACAGAACTTAAAAAGCTTCATCAAAGAGGTACAGGCGTTAGCTCAACGTGGAAAAAAGTAAGTGCCAGGCCAAAAAAAGGGGGCGTGGTTTAGGCAGAGGAAATAGCTTAATCAAAGGCATGGAATCACACAACAGGAAGACAAAATTGAGGGGAACTGTGGGTTAAATAATTGAATATGCAAGTACTTCAAGAAGCAGCAGACTTCAATTAAAATTCCAGCTCTTCCGTTTCTATATACATGGTTTGGACAACTTATTTATCATATCTCTAGAGAGTAAGTGTGTGTGAGGTGTGGAGAAAGTGGGGGTTGAATATAAGAAAGGAGCTGGGAGAGACAGTCATATTTCAGAGGTTCTAAGACTATCCTTTGGAAACCCTGGTGGTGTAGTGGTTAAGTGCTACAGCTGCTAACCAAAAGGTCAGCAGTTCAAATCCACCAGGTACTCCTTGGAAACTCTATGGGGCAGCTCTACCCTGTCCTATAAAAAAATCCACTGCCATCGAGTCGATTCCGACACATAGCGACCCTATAGGGCAGAGGAGAACTGCCCCATTGAGTTTCCAAGGAGCGCCTGGAGGATTCAAACTGCTGACCTTTTGGTTAGCAGCTGTAGCACTTAACCACTACACTACCAGGGTTTCCTCTGTCCTGTAGGGTTGCTGTAAGTCAGAATTAACTTGACGTCAATGAGTCTCGGGTAAGCCTATCCTTTATGTAGTTCTTCAAGGCAAGCATGCAGCAAGAATCAAATAGAACAGGGCAGGCCAAGAGGGCCTCTTGGCCCAGGCCTCCCATTCAGAAAGGATCGCAAATTTGAAACTTTTCATACCTTCTACACATGAGGTTACACAGACAGTCACTAGAGAGACAGTGACAGGACTGAAAGGAGACATGTATATCACTCAACTTAAAACTTGTCCCATTACAGGAAGATACTACCTAGAGTACACTATGAATTTTATTTTTCTGAAATCTTGTGATTGTATTATCAATAGCACGATTACATTGCACTACATTTTTGGAGTTACATGTTAATTTGTTAAATGCAAACTTTTTTTTTAAACCACATGTGAATTACCTTTTTTTTAATAACATAAAAACCAAACTTGTTGCCACTGAGTCAATTCCAACTCATAGCGATCCTATAGGACACAGCAGACCTGCCCCATAGGGTTTCCAAGGAGCAGCTGGTGGAGTCGAACTGCCAATCTTTCGTTTAGCAGCAAAACTCTTAACCGCTATGCCACCAGGGCTCCATTTAATAATATAATACAAAGAGTCCAAAAAAGAAAAAAGTGGCCCAGGTTTCCCTCTATCTCAGGAGGAGCCTCATCAAAATGCAGATTCCCAAGCTCTCATTTAGTTGTTGCTGTTGTTGTTGTGTGCCGTCGAGTCGATTTTGACTCATAGTGACCCTGCAGGACAGAGGAGAACTGCCCCATAGGGTTTTCCAAGGCTGTAATAACCTTTAGAGAAGCTGCCTGCCACATCTTCCTTCCCTGGAACTGGAATTAGGGAAATGGAAACAGCAAGAATCAATGATTCTTTCAAAACATATGACTAAGAAGAAAAAGACAATGAGGATATCAGTAAAGGAGAATGGCGAAGGCTTTTTCATTTGTATTTATCAGGTAGAGAAATAAGTAACATTGTAAAATAATTATTAGTAATCACAATGTGCTGGAAAAGATGTAAACGCCCCTTCAGACCCACTCTTCACCTAACTCTGTGCCCCCAAAGCAGCCACTGGCCCTCTGACATCTGGTTCCCCCAACGGGAGACACCGCAGGAGACCAGAGACACCGGAGGAGACCAGAGACGGGAAAAGAGAGAGGTAGGGATATTTATCTACCTCCCTCCCCTCCCCTGTTCTCAGTCTCCCACCTTGCTCAGGATCGCCACAGGTTAGCTGAGTCCCTCAACTAAGTGTCACAGCTTTTCCTTCCTAGGCAACTACTCTCTACAGATTCTCCTTCCTTCTCGCCCCTCCAGTCCTAGGGTTGCAGGCACTGGGTTGATTGCCCTAATCCCACCCACATCCTTGTAAATAGTTCTTAATTCTTATAGTTTCCTTGGTTACCTAGTTCAATCTGTCTCCTACCAGGGCCCTGACTGATACATATAACATTAAGCAGAATATAAATTCCAGAAGAGTGCCAAATCCAGAATGCTTACATGGTTCAAAATAAGAAAGCAGTCACATCAGATGGGATTCAGAAAAACAATTTATATGCAAGGTACACTGGATATGGGCTTCTTCAACGAAGAAGGGGGCACATCATTACCGCCTATCCAGATCTCCTGAGTCCTGACTCTACCTTTTACACAGTAGCTATCCCTCTTCCTTTTCCATTGCCTACATACTCACTAAAGTGCGACTTCAGTCTTCACCATGTCATTCATAAAATCACTACATGATCACTCTCCTGAGGGCCATATTTACAAGTTGTTTTATATTAGAGAAATCCTGCAATGTTCTATCATTGTAGAATTCCATCTGTTATGACGACTACTGGCAAAAGCTGGGAGTTGTTTTATTTCCCTAGAAAGTCAGCTCTGATGGACTGCAATAAACAGACACTAGGGTTATTTGAACCTATAAAAGCTATAACAACATACGAAGCATTTTTAAAGCTGGGGGATAAAGAACTCTTAAAGCAGTAAGGAAGCAGAAAAACTACTTTTGACTTCAAATTCAAAACTAGATTTAATCCTAGTTTAATCTCTGTATAGGCATATAACCAAACAGGAACCTCACAGATGCCTTCCTAAAAAGGAAGTTCTAAAGATTAACAATGGAATATATATGAACAGATGTTAACTTCTCAGAATAAAAGTATAAGACAAATTCCAAACATTTCATCATTTTTACAGAGGAAAGGAAAGTACATCAAACACACTAGGAGCCAAGCACTTTGCACAGGCTGTTTTAATCTTCTCAAGAACCTACGAGTTGTTGTTACTGTTAGCTGCCATTGGCTGCAGATCAGACGGCTGGGGTCCGTAACATACTTGCTGGCTGACTCCAGAAGCACAATGCCAGGCCTTTCCTCAGAGTCCATCCTAGTCTCGAATCTCCGCTGAAACCTGTTCAACATCATGGCAACACCCAAGCCTCCACTGACCATCGGCTGGTGGCTGCACGTGAGGTGTATTAGTCGGGAACTGAACCCAGGTTTCCCGTGTAGAAGGCAAGAATTCTACCACTGAACCACCAGTGTCCCCTAACATACAGGGAGGCACGGTTTATTGCTATTCTCATTTTACAGATGAGGAAACTGGAACTTAACGAAGAAGATAAAAATGTGCCAAAGAGCACAAAGCTGGCAGGGTCTGGTTCCAAACCTAGTCATGCCATTTCCAACACTATGCTACTATTTCCTATTAATACAGGGAAATGGAATACAGGGAAATGTCGGTTAGCTGCAATTTTCAGTGCAGGTGTTATTTTGCTTAGCTGCTTCTGATTAATAAAGCAGAGAAGCAGTTTCAACTCTTGGTGTTGAAAACTTCTCCAGAATTTATTAGTCCATTTTCCTTCTCTAAGCTTTTAATTTCTATTCCCTCCAACTTAGTCCAAAAACAGAATTTGGGGCAGCTTCTTCAGTTAATAGAACAAATGCAGAATCATGGCATTTCAAAACTAAGCCCAACACACACTCATATTACACAAGAGGAAACTCATTTATGTAAAGTGACACATCCAAAATTAGTTAACTGACAAGGCCTAGACACAGATTTCAAGATCTCCAGTCCCATATGTCCTCCCTATTAAAAGGAATCTTCCACAGGAGACTATCTCAGTATTTCAAGATGCTGAAGACTACTTCTCAATAAGAGTGTAAAGGTAGACAGAAGAGACAAGTCTAAAAAAGACTATCTCAGTATTTCAAGATGCTGAAGACTACTTCTCAATAAGAGTGTAAAGGTAGACAGAAGAGACAAGTCTAGGGCATATCAAATGCAAATTAAAAGGAAAAAAAATCTTAGTTTCTTCTGTTGGCATTTACCTTCTCCTCTAAGTCGGAGTCTCAAAAAAAAAAAGAAAAAACTCAACAGACCTTTAGGAGAATTAAAGTTAATGCTTCAAACTACTCTTTCCCTAACATGTTTTCTCACTTCACTAACTATCTACATGGGGGAGGGAGGCAGAAAACATACAGAAAAAGTCAATCAACAGACCAGCTCTTGATAAAAAAGGCAACAAGGATTCTATAAGCCTCCACACTTCTTTTTCCTTTATATATACACACATCTTTTTCCCTATCCACACGGTAACCACTAGCACTTCAGTATTTGGGGGTTTTGAGAAGCTTTTCTCTCCTCTTTCCCTAAAACATGTTGGCAACCCAGATCTAAAACAACCATCTGCCAAAAGTATTTATGACATAAGACTATAAATTAAAATGGATCTTCTTTTACTAAATGCTTAATACCTTATATATCATACAGCTAAACACATCAGGCCTTCAATTTTATCTGACTTCACAAGGTGTTATGAAGATTCAGTCTAATAATACCATGTATGCAAAAGCTCTGTAAACTGTAAAATGTTATTCATTATAATTATTATTTGACTATGCTGTATTTGGAAACCCTGGTGGCCTAGTGATTAAGAGCTATGGCTGCTAACCAAAGGGTCAGCAGTTTGAATCCACCAGGCGCTCCTTGGAAACTCTATGGGGCAGTTCTACTCTGTCCTACAGGGTCGCTATGAGTCGGAATCAACTCGATGGCAATGGGTAACGGGTTTTTTGCAGTTTTGGTAACATATAACAGTTCTTCATCCTTTCCTTATCCATCATCTTTTGCTCCCTCCTCCAAATGTTTAAAAAATACCTTTTGCCTCTCTCTTGTCCCACACCCCCCTCATAAAAGTTTAAAAAGTTATCTCTAAAATAGTGACCCCTGTCCCAAAACACAAATGTTCAATTACAAACTATACAGGCCTGACTCACCTCTAATTGGCTTTCTGCCAAGTATGCCATCCTGAGTATCACATCACCAGGGAAATTTACTCTAGTTTCACAGTAGTAATTGAATATTGTGGGAAAGACAGAAAGAAAATGGTTTAAAAAGAAAGGATGGAAAGAAGGGAGGGAGGGACAAGTCTAGCAGCCTAAAAGAGTCTGGTAATGCAAGAGAGTGAGGTAAATCAAATGTAACAGTACATGATAGGTTGAGATTTTTTAAAAAGCACTCTAAAAAATATGTTGATCTGGGAACATTTACTCTCTTGTTTCATTTTGGTACTCACTTTTGGGTCTTTTAAAAATTCACCACTTCAGCAACTAATAAAAAACACAAGCTGATTGTCCTCTAGATAACGTGCTTGGTCCTTTTCCTTGGCACGGCTCTCCTTTATTCCAAAACCTTCTTCAAAGCCCACTCTCCATATACCCCTTTAATGATAAACACCTACTAAGCACTGCCCTAGAAATAAAGTCCGCTAGAGAGTAGGACCTAGAAAGAGGAAGTATCAGATATCAATACCTTCTATCTTAAAGCATTACTTAATGTCACCTAATACTGAATATTGGAGCCCTGGTGGCAAAGTAGTTAAAGAGCTTGGCTGCTAAAAAAAAGGTCAGCAGTTCAAATTTACCAACCGTTCCTTGGAAACCCTACAGGTCGGTTCTACTATGACCTTCCTATAGGGTCACTATGAGTCAAATCGACTCAATGGCACTGGGGTTGTAGTTTTTTGTTTGTTTTTAATGCTAAATTTTATATTTTTATTTAAATTTAAAGCCTACTGAACAAATTATCTACCTGAAGGTCACTTGGGAAATCTCTGTAAAGATTAAGCAATCCAGTAGTCTAAGGCAAGGTCTTTTGCTCCTTTTCCTTTTCTGGCCTCAGCTTTATTGCAAAACACTTCCTCCTTCCTCTCCTACCTTACTCTGCAACATGCATTCCTATATTCCACACAGACCAATAAACTGTGTCATTTCATAAAGTCTACATTTACCCTGGTGGTGTAGTGGTTAAGTGCTACAGCTGCTAACCAAGAGGTCAGCAGTTCTAATCCACCAGGCGCTCCCTGGAAACTCTACCCGGCAGTTCTACTCTGTCCTATAGGGTCGCTATGAGTCGAAATCCACTCGACAGCAGTGGGTGGGTTGAGTACACTCACCCCTAGTAAAAACCTTAAACTATTTCTCTGACTCAAAGTCCTTTTCCTCCTATGACATCTAACAACTGCCTCTGAAACTTTCTAAATTTTCAAAGCATTGTTAATTAGCACATACCAAATTAACATACTAGCAAGTTATATTTTTATACTCTTCACATCCTGATTTGTTTTTTTCCAGTTGAATCACACTATTTGATTACAACTGATTTTTAGGCTTTCTTTCAACTCAGGCTCATTTATATTTTAATTTTTTTTCTATTTTTCGCAATTTAAAAATAGCTAAATGACTATTTGCCCAATTTTACAATATGAATTCTAGTTATTCCAAGAGTTTCCTTAACAAAAAAGTCAATACTCTGGTGCTTCAAAGAAACAATTCATTATCACTGTAAAAAGCTAAGGCTTAAAAAAAAAAAAAAGGCTTGTGTGGTATTAATCCAATATTCTCAAGACTTGCTTAGAGAAGAAAAATTAACTCAAAATGCAGATTCATGGCTTAACAAATTCACAGTAATTTCAGGGAAATGAAAGTTTGCCAAGATACCAAACTAAAACCTTTGGATAATAAAGTCAAAATTTTTAAGAACTGTCACCCTCCCTGGATTCTCTCACTTATTTCACTACTACAAAGAACTTCCTTGATTGTTGGGATGTTTAAATGAGTTAACCAATAATGAAAGACTTTTAAAAGTTATAGGGCAGCCCTGGTGGTGTAGTGGTTAAGCACTCAGTTACTAACCAAAAGGTTGGCGGTTGGAATCCACCAGCCACTCCCCAGAAGGAAGGTGTGGCGGTCTGCTTCTATAAGGATTTCAGCCTAGGAAACCCTACGAGGCACTTCTACTCTGTCCTATAGGTTGCTATGAGTCAGAACCAACTTGACCAACTTGTTTGTTTAAAAGTTATAAGTATTACATAAATTGAAAGATATTAGAATAAAGAATAATTTTTCGTCACAGTAGGGAGAGGTAGGACTAGGGCAAAAAAACAAGTAAGTAAATAAGAAGGAAAAAAGCAAGGAAAGGAAAGGAAAAAAGAGAGAATATACCTATCTTGCTATAAGAAATGAAAAGATATAGGCCTATCTCCCTTGCTCCTTGTCAGCAATAAAATTCTTAAACAGACACCTACCCTGCGTATCGTTAGATAGGCAGCAACCTATTTAAGTCAGGGGTGTAATACACTCAAAGATCATACACTGCACTCCAGCTTGGAAATCAGTGAGAAGCCTCCACAGGGCTGAGAAGACAAAAAACACTAAATTCTGATCAATTTATTAATAAACAAAAAGAAGAATATATAACATGCAGTGAATTTCACTGCGGGTACTTTATTAGCATGATACACACCTATTAGCAGGATAGACATTATAACTGCTATTCAAGTACCCATGTGGGCACAGGTACTTTAATATTAACCAAAAGCGGTGACTGAAATACAAGTAAGGAATTCAGATTTGAATGGAATGTAGAATATTTAATAATGACTTGACACACTTCAGTCTATTTTTTTAAAAGTCGTAAAACAAAAAGTATTATAATGTTGAGAATCCTTTCCATCTTGGTGCTAGGAAATTAGTCTGGACACAGATAAATCGTGTTTTGGAAATGAAATTCCTGATGACATCAATAATAGCAACACATTCAAGATAAAGACAGTGCGCCAGTATCCCTTGTAAAGTCCAAACACTTTTCCAGATCGAGTACACTTGAAATTATTTTAAACAAAGTTTCCAACGTTAATTACCTTTAGCCTGTGGCTAGAGCAATTTATCTACCTATTCCCACCAATAACTGCCCTAAATCTAACTCTCATAACAAAACCATCACAACTTCCAAACTTTCTTTTCTGAATAAAAATGGCGCTGCTTTTTCCATCACCGTACTATTTCTTTCTCAGTAACACCTGGGCCTTTTATACAATCAAACTTAATTGGTCTCATTTTAATGCCATCCTTCCATATATAGCATCGTATGGGCTTTTAGGGGCGGGGAGAAAGGTGGAAAGAGGAAAAAGAAGGGTGCCTTCTATCTACAAGGTTACAACTTTCTCACCTAGAAATCTTGGCATTATTAACTCACTTTGACTTTCTTCATATCCTCTGCCTGCCCCTAAACTGTTGCCTCTTTCTCTTAAATAAACCACACTTCAACGCAAACTGTCCCCAAAGTACAATACCGCTTAATAAAAATACTGCCCTCTTTCCCAAGCACACATACCCGTGTGCCCACAGTTCAACTCCAGGCTCTAGTGCGCTCTTTAAAGCTAGACACAATCATCAAGCTTCTCCGTAGAATTACAATCAGCAACATATGCAGCGGAGAGCACAAACGCTCAGGGTTTTACAAAACACAGCCTTTCGTACATACCGTCTATACTCATGCCCATATGCACTTGAGAGCGGCTTCGGGATACATTCAGAAACTACTGGGTGCTTGCACAGCCCCGAATCCGAGGACAGCGGCTGTTGCAGAGAGCAGGGACCAAGCAGGCACATACGCAAGTCTACATAAATAGCCCTTCCAACGTGTCTATAGCATGTAACATTGCACATGCCCACCCCCGCCCTGCATCAGGGGGCTGGGTGGGGTGGAGATGGGGGCTGGGTGGGCACGCTAAGGAGGGCAGGGGGAGGCAGGCAGGAGGCAGACACAGTGATGTTACTAGACAATAACAGGTTGATTGCCCTCTCCCTTGCAGGCGCTGGCGGAGCAGCGTGGCACTCGGGCTTCCCTGGCCCCGAGCCCCCGCCCCCACCCCTTCTCCCCGGCTCCCGAGCAGATGGGCACAACGACCCAGCGGAGGGCGGAGAGGACTAGATGCCACCAGATGCCTTTTCTTCCGATGCCGAGGCAGCAGCCGGCCGTGGGGGCGGCTCCCCCACACCGACTCCGCCCGAGCGCAGGCAGCAGGGCTGGGGCAGGCGCGGGGCGGCTCGGGGATACCTGGTCTATGGGCAGCTGCATGGCGTTGCTGAGGGGCTGCAGCAGGGTGGAGCCCGTGGTGCTGGTGGTGGCCATGGCCGGAGCCTCCGTTCAGCCGCCCGCTCCCGCGCTCGCCCGCTCGCGCTCTGCCCGGCCGGAGGCAGCGGCGGCCGAGAGCGACCAGGACGGGGAGGTGAGCGGCGCTCCTGCCCCTTCGCGGCTCGCGGTCGGAGAGCTGCTCCGAGAGGGGGCGCGGGGAGGGGCCGAAGGAGGCGGTGACCCGGCTCGCCCCGCCCACTCCTCCCTCGCCTGCGGCTCGCGCCCCGCCCACCGCCGCTCCGCGCCGGCCGGCAGCTCACTCCCTCGGCTCCCGGACCCGACCTGCTCGGCCGGACGAGGCCGGCTGCTGCCCCTCGGTCGCCCCCGCCGCATCCCCGCCCCCTGACTTCGAGCAGCTTCCAGCCACCCCCTCCCCACCTCGCACAGCCTCGCGTCAGACAGCCCCGCGGCCCAATGGCGGCGCGGCGCCCCGACGGCCGCAGCCAATCAGGGGCGTCAGCCGAGTCGCGCTCCTCCCACGCTCCGAGGGCCCGGCTGAGGGGGCAGCCGAGCGGCCGGGGTTGCTCCCTGAGGGTAGCTGCTGGCGGCTCTGTGGGCTTTCTGCCTCCTTGGGGGGTGGGGGAAGGGGTTGGTCTTCGCCACCCGCACCTTTATTTCTCCTCCCCGGAGGGTTGCTAGCCGCCCCCTCTTTCGGAGAGACGCATGGACAACAAAGGGGAGCGGGGTGGCCGCCAGACAAAGGGGCGATGTGAGGGACGCCACCGAGCCAGCCCTGAGAGAAGTCGGGCGGAAAGCTGGGGGCGGGAAGGAGAGCCACAAACCCAAAAAGCGACCTAGATAAGAAGTCCATTTCTGTTAAGGATTCATGCGTGAAAGCCCAAACTTGAAAACAATTCCAGTTGCCTGTATATTTCTGTCACCTCTTCAGCCCTACCTGGGCGTTCCAAAAGGTGAGACACGGGGATGGGGGCAACACCTGGTAGGGAGTGAAAGAGCGCTCACCTTTAGTGAGGTGAAGTTTTCATTGTTTGGTAGCCGGCTGCCCAGCGTTAAAGGTGCCACCTTCCCCGTAAAGAAATCCTGTTTTGAATTTCAAATTCTCGTGACTCCAGACTGTATGTCTTTCAGGGTGGGTGAACCCCTGGAACTATTGCCCTGAAATAATCTTTAAATCTTAAACCAAAAATATCCCCTCAAGTCTCCTTAAAACCAGACCATTAAAAAAAAAATAGTTTAGCTTAATTAGTAAAGAATGCCTCTCTTGAGCATTATGCTCTTTTTAAGAACTATCTGTATGGGATCAAATTAACAACTGGAAAGATGAGGAAACTTGGGGAGCAGTGAGTTTGTTACTGGGTGAGGAACAACTGAAAAAAAGGAGGGTGAGAATGGTTGCACAACTCAAAGATTGTAATCGGTGTCCCTAAATGTACACGTACATTTATGTATGTATGTGCTGAATTGGTGTATGTTTTGCTGTGTATATTTTCAATTAAAAAAAACCCACTGCCATCCAGTCGATTCTCACTCATAGTGACCCTATAGAACAGAGTAGAACTGCCCCATAGAGTTTCCAAGGAGCACCTGGCAGATTGAAACTGCCGACCTTTTGGTTAGCATCCGTAGCACTTAACCACTACGCCACCAGGGTTTGTAGCAACAACGAGATAAAATTTAGAACAAATACAGTACATGTTCTCTCCTGAAACTACTGCCCTAAGATAATCTTTGAACCTCAAGTTGAAAATATCCTCTGGAGTCTTCTTAAAACCAAATAATAGTTTAGCTTAACTAGTAAAGAATGTCTGCCTTGAGATCCATCTATATGGGATCAAATTGATAACAGCAACTTGAAAGATTAGATAAGAACTTCAAGGGGATCGAGTTTATGTTAGTGAAGGAACAACTCAGAAAACCAGAGTAAGAATGGTTGCACAGCTCAAAGAATGTAATCAATGTCATTGACTTGTACATGTATAAACTGTTGAATTGTGTGTGTTTTGCTGTGTATATTCTCAACAAGAAAAATTAATTATTTTAAAAAAAAAGACTTTATTTCTTAGCATTTCCACCCCTTGACCTTGTTCTCTCCAGATTTTTGAACTGTGCTGCTCCCACATGCCTTCAACGTGTGTGGATGTTTTGTGTATTGTATGTATATATCATCTATTTGCACCAAAACTTAATAAAAGTTAAATATTTGAGCTTTTTGAACATAAAAGTACTGGCTTTCGTTTAGAAGACTTTAAAGAGGAGAAACACCGGAGAAGACTATTAAGAGAGTTCAAAATTCAAGGATTAGCGATTTAAAATTTTTGGTAGAAATTCCAGTTCCGGTTGTGGGTTCAATTGCAGCTCATTACAACCCCATGTGAGTCAGAGTAGAACTATGCTCCACAGGATTTTCGGTGGCTGACTTTTCAGAAGTAGATGGTCAGGTCTTTCTTAGGGGGCACCTCTGGGTGGACACGAACCCCCAACCATTCAGTTAGTAGCCAAGCATATTAACTGTTTGCACCACCCAGGGACTCCTTGGTAGAAAGAATTAATGTTTGTTGAGAATTTAGCCACATGCAGAATGCTGCTTTAAGTGCTTTAAAGGTATAATAATTCATTTGGTCCCACGACAACCCTGTAATATTATCACCCTCAATGTATCAAAGAAATTGAGTCACAGAGGGATTAAGTAACTTATTCAGCAGAACACAGCTAACAAATAACAGAAAATGGATTAAAATCCACATAATCTATGTTCAGAGCCCTCCTTTTAAACACTAGACACTCTCCTTGCTCACACCTAACCCCAACCAGAAATTCTCATTAGGTATACCATTTACTTCATCATTACTCTAGAGTCTTAAGTAACAAGACGGCACAGATATTAATACATGAGCTTCAGTAAGTCACTTCTCTGGACCTGCATCGTGTCTCTGAAAAGGAGGCAGATGAGCTAATCAGAACAATCCCTTCCTGCCTGACATTCTTCCATTGTTTGGTTAACATAATCATAGTTTAGTAGATTCTCAGCCCAAACTGAATAAAGGATAGGAGGAAGAGTTAAATTTAAAAAAAAAAAAAAAAAAAAAGGACCTTTATTCTCTCTGGAATAGTGTTCCAATGGGCATTGTAATCAAATTAGAGAGCAAACCAGTTCAACGTGCTGCTTGTTCAACTATATTATCCCAATAATCCAGACCTCTCTTTTAATATAATCTTAGAAAATCTTTACTTATTTTTTCTTTTCTCCGCTTTGGGGAAGTATAGAGGAAGCATATAGGTGGCTGAGCATACAAACTGAAGGAAAAACTTTAAAAATTTTAAAGGTGAGTGTTGGGAACATATTGAATCTAAAGTAAGCAGCATAAAGATAGGATTTCAGATCTAGGCAAATGTCTACAAAAAGAAGTTTCCTTGGAGTAAAAGGAAGACAGCATTTCAGTAATTTCAGTAGGACATGGCAAAAGACAGTCTCCATTTGAGGTGATTACATGAAATTATTTCCTGTGGTATCTACAATAGGAAGGACTTGGGCCATCTGGAAATTTTAGCTGTGTCAGAGTCATAAAGTTGTAAGACAAAATATACTTGTTGTTGCAGTTAGGTGCCGTCAAGTCAGTTCTGACTCATGGTGACCCTGTGTACAACAGAAGGAAACACTGCCCGTCCTGAGCCATCCTCACAACTATCGTTATGCCTGAGCCTATTGTTGCAGCCCCTGTGTCAATCCATCTCATTGAGGGTCTTCCTCTTTTTCTCTGACCCTCTACTGTCTTGGAAGAAGTACAGCCAGAATGCTCCTTAGAAGAAAGAATGGCGAGACTCCATCTCACAAACTTTGGGCATATTATCAGGAGGGATCGGCCCCTGGAGAAGCACATTACGCTTGGTAAAGTTGAGGTAAGATATAGTGTAGTTATTTATAATGGCTTAGATTTTGTGGCCAGGCAGACCTAAGTTTTCTTCTGTCCTTGCCATTCATTAACTGTAAGACCTTGGGCAAGTTATTTAACCTTTCTAAGCCTCGGTTTCCTCATATGTAAAAATAAGCCTCGGTTTTCTCATATGTAAAAATGAGCATAATAATAGCACCAGCTCCAGGGGGTTGTGAGGTTATAAAAGCTATAAGCTTACCTATACAAAGAGCTTAGAACTGTGCTTGGTGTATAGTGAGACTTAGTAAGTTCTCATTATCATCAAAAAAACAATATAATTCTGAAAATGGAAAAAAATTTTCTCGTATTATAAATTCCACATCTTCATCCTTTTGATGAAGAAACTGAGGCCCATATTTTAAGCTAACAACAACTTGTGATAGAATAAATTGGATCCAGGACTTCTGACCAGTATCTGCTAATTAGACCAGAAGCTCTTAAATGGTGACTAAGAGGAAAACAATTGAACTAATTATATGTAAGCCTGACTGTCTTACCTAAAATAACATCCACCCTATAAAACAGTTCTGACATTTTTAATTCTTTATAACAAGTGTTTATTGAATACTCGCTATGTTTAAGGAACTGTGTGGAGTGCTATGAAGAATAAATGATACTTAAACAATGTAAAAAAGAAAGTCATATACACAAAACAGGAAGTAAAGTGTTACAAGAAAAGTACCAAGTAAGGAGCTTTTTAAAGGTTGAAATAAAAAGAATGAGCCCAAGAGAAAGAAACTGGGCTGGAAGTCAAAAGACCTGATTTTAATCCTGGCTCTGCCATGGAATAGCCGTGAACTTTAGAAATCTGCTTAACTTTTCCGCACCTTAACTTTCTCGCTGTTCTTCCAACCTCATAGGAGTGTTGTGACATTAAGCATAAAATTAATAATAGATGAAAATATTTTAAAGACATTAGCATTAGAAAAAATAACCAGTAGTAAAGGGATTTAAATATAGCAACCACATTTTAAAAAGAAACTTAGACAAATACCAACACTGAGCAGAGTTCACATATGATAAAATGTCTGTCTACCAGTGTTCTTACCCTGGCTTTAGTCCCCTTTCCTCCTAAAATGGCTATGGTAATTAATGATTGGTAAAATGATTTTTCCTTCCCCAACTTCTTTTTGGGGACCAAGCAGTGTTTCATTCTGTTCTATATAGGGTCACTATAAGTTGGAGCTGACTCGAAGCCACCTAACAACAACAACTTATTTTTAACTTTGATTAAGCCACTTAGAAGAAATGAATAATCTGCCAAGATAGTTTTGTTTTATAAAAATGGGATGTGTCCCACTTTGAAATGTGGCGTCTGGGGTCTTAAATGCTAACAAGCGGCCAACTAAGATGCATCAATTGGTCTCAACCCGCAGGGAGCAAAGGAGAATGCAGAACACCAAGGTCACACGATAACTAAGAGCCCAAGAGACAGAAAGGGCCACATGAACCAGAGACCTACATCATCCTGAGACCAGAAGAACTAGTTGGTGCCTGGCCACAATCGATGACTGCCCTGACAGGGAGCACAACAGAGGACCCCTGAGGGAGCAGGAGATCAGTGGGATGCAGACCCCAAATTCTCATAAAAAGACCAAACTTAATGGTCTGACTGAGACTAGAGGAATCCCGGCGGCCATGGTCCCCAGACCTTTTGTTGGCACAGGACAGGATCCATCCCCGAAGAAACTCATCAGACATGAAAGGGACTGGTCAGCGGGTGGGAAAGAGACGCTGATGAAGAGTGAGCTAATTATATCAGGTGGACACTTGAGATTGTGTTGGCAACTCTTGTCTGGAGCGGGGATGGGAGGATAGAGAGAGAGGGAAGCTGGCAAAATTGTCACGAAAGGAGAGACTGAAAGGGCTGACTCAAGAGGGGGAGAGCAAGTGGGAGTACGGAGTAAGGTGTATATAAACTTATATGTGACAGTCTGACTTGATTTGTAAACGTTCACTTGAAGCTCAATAAAAGTTAATAAAAAAATGGGATGTGTCATGACACTAGAATTCCCAGATAATTATTTTACCTATGTTATTATGCCCTTATACTTTGGAGTAACTTGATTATGAAGAACATTGAACCATACACATAATGACAAACCCAGTTAACTGGCTGGCATCTTTCAGCATTTACAAACTCACCCTAACCTGAAACCAAAAAATGAAATTCAGAAAGTCACCCTTTAAGGCCTAACATCTTCAATTAAGAAGTCACCAAAGAGAGACTGAACAAGAGGTAACAAACCCAGTAAACATACAGGTAGGAGACCTGTGTTGGAGTCCTGATTCTGCTGCTTTCTGGCTCTACCACTGACATTGTCTATAACTCTGAAAAAATCACTTATCTCCAGTTTCATTGTCTAAAGGTTAAACTCATTGCCATCGAGTCAATTCTGACTCATAGCAACCCCATAGGACAGAGTAGAACTGCCCCATAGAGTTTCCAAGGAGCACCTGGTAGATTCGAACTCCTAGCCTTTTGATTAGCAGCCATTGCACTTAACCACTACACCACCAGGGTTTCCACGTCTGAAGGTTTAAAAAAAAAACAGTGCTATTGGGTTAGGAGATTAAAAAATGGAATGATTTCAATGCTTTTTTTTCCTCCAAAATTATATGATTTCTGAGAATTTCTGGAACTTTCTCAAATCTCCCTGAGCCTACATTTAGCCTAGGTTTATTTGGCTAAAAGATGCAAACAAAACTAATTATTGCTCACTGATTTGAAAATTGCATTTCTTTCTAGTGGTTCCACTGCTTTCAGAACTACCTCTAATCTATTATATCTCTAATAAAACGTTTTTTAAAATTCTATAATGTCTCGGTGACCTATGAGGATTTCTGTTTTATATCTGTGCATCTTGGGGAGATATTTCATTTTCCTTTGTAGATTTATTTGGCTTTTTCATCTCTACATGAATGGGTCAACTCTCAATTCAAAGAACACTCCTTGGTGCTTATTTATTACGAGATATAATCTGAAACACTCTGATCCCAAGTTTAGAAAAACAAAGTAAAAACTCATGCTTCCACATGTTTGCAAAGTAACATTTGTGTAAAGATTATGAAGCATCTGAAATGTGAAGCACTGTAACCACCCCCCAGGTTTCGTCATGATCACCATCATCACTAGCAGCATTTATTTCACTCACTTAGGATACTGCACTGGGGAAGAAGGCCTCATAGTCTTAGTTCTGCCTAATACTTCAGGTTATTTTTGTTTATAATTATAAAAACAGCTCCCATCTTGAAATATGTTAATATATCACTGCACTTCTAAATAGTCTAGTTTGGCTGCTGTGGGAGGAATTATACCCATCCTCTTCTATTACCAGCTGTAACAAAGAGAAAGCGATACTTTTTTTTTTTTTTTAATCAATCCTTTTACCAAAGAGTTTTGTGCAGTCCCGCAAGTCTATCACTTTCAGAAAATTTCCTGCTTTGTAGGTAAATGGGTCAAATAGCATATTTTGTTACAGGTATTTTCTGCTTGGACCCTTTCTCCATCTTTTCCACCTTTTTAGATGCTGAGTTTTGGTCCACAAATTACAATACCAATGCTAGAGTCCCAACCATTGAAGGACTATGATTGAGAATCATCCCTACCTATAAAGTCTGTGGTTACCACCTCTAACCAAGTTCCTTTGCCAAAGGACTTGCTCTCCAGGACAGGTAGCTCTTCTGAACTACCTGCTAAACATGAGGTACCTGCCAAGGAATGTCCTTATAATCAGATAAAGGCCCGGTTTTGATTTCATCAAATTATGTGAAATGTGAAGCACTAATTTATTTTCCATCTTGAAAGAAGATCGTTATTCCCTCTTATCTGGGTTTTTATATATAAATTCTTCTCTCAGCTTAAAGTACAATGTATCACAAGATAAAAAACCAAACCCAGTGCCGTCAAGTCGATTCCAACTCATAGTGACCCTATAGGACAGAGTAGAACTGCCCCGTAGAGTTTCCAAGGAGTGCCTAGCGGATAGTTGTTATTAAAACATTAAAATTAATGGGAGATCTATACTGAAAAAGATATCAAATGTTCCCAAGGTAGTTAAAACCAATTGCATTATTAAATGCATAAATAATGGATGGTCAATTCCAAAGTGATAATGTGGATCAGGTAGAAATAACCACCAAAGGAGACCCCTTTCTTGGATTCTTCATTTCCAATATTGCGTTGTTGAGATATTGGGAAGGTAGGATTATAGAAAGCACCCAAGTA
This sequence comes from Elephas maximus indicus, assembly GCF_024166365.1. Classification (NCBI taxonomy): domain Eukaryota; kingdom Metazoa; phylum Chordata; class Mammalia; order Proboscidea; family Elephantidae; genus Elephas; species Elephas maximus. The sequence goes on from NC_064830.1 coordinate 18,356,225, forward strand.
AAGAAGTTAGTCACTGAACCCAGATTATCTGCGTTTGAAGCCTACTTATTACCTAGATGATCTTGGTCAAGATACTTAACCTCTCTGGGCCTTAGTCTGCTCGTTTATAAAAGAGGAATAATAAGTTTGTTGTGAAGTTCAAATTACTTAATATGCATAAAGTACTTAGTGCTTGTCACATTGTTGGCTCTCACTAAATATTAGCCATTATCGCTATCATCTTTATCATTATCACCACCACTACCATCATTATTATTGCCAGTTGGAGGTCTCACAGTATATGGTCACATTTACCACAGGCACCATGTACCAGGTAGAGGTGCAGATTAACAACAAATTGTTGCTTTTATCAGTTTATCCTTACAAAATGAGAGAAAAAAAAACCCACTGAGAGCTAAGGTTTGGGTATAAAACCAAACCAAAACCAAACCCGTTGCTCTCAAGTCAATTCTGACTCATAGCAGCCCCATAGGACAAAGTAGAACTGCGCCATAGGGTTTCCAAGGAGCAGCTAATGGATTTGAACTGCCGACCTTTTGGTTACCAGCCAAGCTTTAAACCACTGTGCCACCAGGGATCCCTGGGTATAAAGAGGACATTAATTTAAATGATTTATTATAGTCCTGGACTTCCTCATCTGGAAAGCATTGACAGAGCTTTTTATTTACAGAATAACAGCTAGTTTTTAAACTTTTTCTCCTTACATGCTGGAATATATGGTAGTAGGTTAGATTATTTTGTTTTTAGCTGTCAGTTATCTATTCTGAGCTTTTACAACCCACACAGTAAAATAATAAAAAAAAGAAGAGAAACAATAATTTATATAAGGATTTCATGGGTAGGAACTAAGCAAATAAATGTATAATTTATAATTTGGAGTATAGGCAGCCCCCAGTACAGTTTGTATCTAAGGTTGTTTGGTCAAATGTTTGTCTTAGTGTGTGGTATATCTATAGGGTAACTTCCCATGCATAAAAAACATTAAAGAAACACTTTCAGATACACTGAAACATCTTTAACATAATAACACATTAATAATAAGTGTTTTGATGCACATTACAAAGTAGCACCATTTGTTATTACTAACCATGGTATGTAACTGGAATTTTTAATATAATAGGCTTTATGGGGGTTGGTTCTTAACTACAGATTGTATGTAAGTCAGACATTCATAACCTGGGGACTACCTCTATTACTTAGCAACGCATTTAAAACGATTTCTCTGATAAATAATCTTGAAAATTCCAGACACCTTAGACTTCATCCTTGTGTACACTATTTCTCTAAATACTGCCTCTAAATCCGTAAATATTTCTCTCTCTTTTTTTTTTTTTTTGGTTAACACCCTGCTGGCAATCAATGGAATGATTCTATATTATTTTGGAACAGGAGCCAGGAACTTGGTCTTTTGAATAAATATACTTTATTTCTCTTTGTATAAAATATAGCCAGCTACTGGTCCCTAGATACTTCTCCGAGAGAGCACTTAAAATTGTTCCCTTTGGAGTTGCTTGAGTATCATTGAGAAATAAAGGAAAATCAGCTCAAGGATGTCTGATACAACTCAACAAGCCAGTATGTCTCAGTATAGCTCATAAGACCATCTTTATCAGAATTACACAACATGCTTGTTTAAAATCCAGATTCCTGGGCAACACCTAGCACATGATGAATCAGAATTTCTAGGACAGGGTCCTGTAATCTGCATTTATCTGTATCCATAGGTAATTCCTAAGCATACACTAAAGTTTAAGGACCTTTGACCTAGGCCTTTAATAGCTCTTATTTTGTTAAGAACTCAATTTTAATTAAGCAAATAGAAAAATGATTCATAGGTGCTGATTCTTATATTAGAACAAGTAATTTTTTATGCATATATTTTTTCTATTTTTTTAAATTGTATTTTAGGTGAAAGTTTATAGCTCAAATTAGTTTCTCATCCAAAAATTTATGCACACATTGCTATGTGACCCTAGTTGCTATCCCTATAACGTGACTGCACATTCATCCTTTCCACCCCAGGTTTCCCGTGTCCATTCAACCAGCTCCTGTCCCTTTCTGCCTTCTCATCTCACCTCCGGACAGGAGCTGCCCATGTAGCCTTGTGTATCTACTTGAACTAAGAAGTAACACTCTTCACGAGTATCATTTTATGTCTTATAAAAAAAAAAAAAACCCCAGTGCCGTCAAGTCGATTCTGACTCATAGCAACCCTATAGGACAGAGTAGAACCGTCCCATAGAGTTTCCAAGGAGCACCTGGCGGATTTGAACTGCCAACCCTTTGGTTAGCAGCCGTAGCACTTAACCACTACGCCACCTTATAGTCCAGTCTGATCTTTGTCTGAAGAATTGGCTTTGGGAAAGGTTTTAATTCTGGGCTAACAGAGAGTCCAGGGGCCACATCTTCGGGGGTTCCTCCAGTCTCAGTCAGACCATTAAGTCTGGTCCTTTTACAGGAATTTGAGTTCTGCACTCCACTTTTCTCCTGCTCCGTCAGGTTGTGTTCCCTGTCAGGGCAGTCGTTGGTGGTAGCCAGGCACCATCTAGTTCTTCTGGTCTCAGGCTAATGAGGTCTCTGGTTTTGTGCTTTTTTTGTCTCTTGGGCTAATATTTTCTTGTGTATTTGGTGTTCTTCATTCTCCTTTGCTCCAGGTGGGTTGGGTCCAATTGATGCATCTGAGATGGCTGCTCGCTAGCTTTTAAGACCCCAGATGCCGCTCATCAATGTGAGATGTAGAACATTTTCTTAATAAACTTTGTTATGCCAATTGAGTTAGATGTCCCCTGAAATCATGGTCCCCAAACCCCTGCCCCTGTAGCAACACTGTCCCTTAAAGTGTTTGGTTGTGTTCAGGAAATTTCTTAGCTTTTGGTTTAGTCCAATTATGCTGACTTCCCCGTATTGTGTGTTGTCCTTCCCTTCACCTAAGATAATTCTTGCCCACTATCTAGTTTGTGAATTTCCCTCTCCCTCCCTCCCCACCCTCCTAACCATCAAAGAATGTTTTTTTCTGTGTTTAAACCTTTTCTTGAGTTCTTATGATAATGGTCTCATACAATATTTGTCCTTTTGCGACTGACTCATTTCACCCAGCATAGTGCCTTCCAGAATCTTCCATGTTATGAGATGTTTCGCAGATTCATCGTTGTTCTTTATCATTGTGTAGTATTTCATTGTGTGAATGTACCATAATTTGTTTATCCATTCATCCACTGATGGGCACCTAGGTTATTTCCACCTTTTTGCTATTGTGGACAGTGCTGCAGTGAACATGGGTGTGCATAGATCTATTTGTGTGATGGCTCTTATTTCTCTAGGATATATTCCAAAGAGTGGGGTTGTAGAACAAGTAATTTAACCAAGTTTTATTAAGTGTATTTCCAATTTACAAATTAAAAATTTGTAACCTTTCTCTATGTTAAAATGTTAACTATATTAATATTAGTACTGTAACTATAACAACTACTATTATTAAACTAGTAACCTAACCAGTTGCCATCAAGTCAACTCTGACTAATGGCAACCCCGTGTGTCAGAGTAGAACTGTGCTTCATAGGGTTTTTGTTTTTTTGTGTGTGTGCTTTAGGAGAAAATTTACAGAGCAAATTAGTTTCTCATTCAAAAATTTGTACACAAATTATTTTGTGACATTGGTTGCAATCCCAGCAATGCGTCAGCACTCTTCCCCTTTCCCTTTCCACTCCAGGTTCCCCCTGTCCATTCCTCCAGTTTTCCTGCTGTCTTTGCTTTTGGGCAATCTCCTATACTTGACTGAACTAAGAAGCAAGTTCCTCGTGTGTGTTATTGTTTCTTTTATAGGCCTGTCTAATCTTTGGCTGAAAGGTGTACTTCAGGTGTGGCTTCAGTTCTGTGTTAATAGGGTGTCTGGGGGCCATAGTCCTGGGGGTTCCTTCAGTCTCTGTCAGACCAGTAAGTCTGGTCTTTTTTTGTGAATTTGAATTTTGTTCCACATTTTTCTCCCACTCTGTCTGAGACCCTCTATTGTGATCCCCGGCAGAGCAGTCGGTGGTGGTAGCTAGGCACCATCTAGTTTTTCTGGGCTCAGGCTAGTAGAGGCCGTGGTTCGTGTGATCCATTAGTCTTTTGGACTGATCTTTTCCTTATGTCTTTTGTTTTCTTCATTCTCCTTTGCTCCGAACATGATGGGATCAATAGATGTATTTTAGATGACTGCTTGCAAGCTTTTAAGATCCCAGATGCTACTCACCAAAATAGGATGTGGAACATTTTCCTTATGAATTATGTTATGCCAGTTGACCTAGATGTGTCCTGACCATGATCCCCAGCCCTCAGCCCCTATAACTGAGTCCCTCAAGTTGTTTGGATGTGTCTAGGAACCTTCTGTGACTTTGCCATGGTCAAGTTACACTGACTTCCTGCATACTGTGTGTTGTCTTTCCCTTCACAAAGTTAACCCTTGTCCACTATCTAGTTAGTGATTTCCTCTCCCCACCCCTCCCATCTCTCATAACCATCAAGGATTGTTTTTTTCTGTGTGTAAACCTTTTCTTGGGTTTTTATAATCTAGTCTCATACAATATTTGTCCTTTCGTTATTGACTTATTTCACTCAGCGTAATGCTCCCCAGATTCATTTATGTTGTGAAATGTTTCTCAGATTCATCATTGTCCTTTTTCGTTGTATAGTACTCCACTGTGTGTATGTTACATAACTTGTTTATCTATTCAGCTGTTGATAGGCACTGAAGTTTCCATCTTTTTGCTATTATGAATAATACCACAGTGAAATAACTAACTTGAGTCTATTCGTGTGAAGACTCTTATTTCTTTAGTACTGAGATTGCAGGATCATACGGTATTTCTATTTCTAGCTTTTTAAGGAGGTGCCATATCATTTTCCATAGTGGTTATTTACCATTTTACATTCCCACCAACAGTGCATAAGAGTTCCAATCTCCCTGCAACTCATGTTATTTTCTGTTTTTTTTTTTTTGATTGGTGCCGGCAATGTTGGGTGAGATGGTATCTCATGGGAGTTTTGATTTACATTTCCCTAATGGCTAATGATCGTGAGCATTTCCTCATGTCTGTTAGCCGCCTGACTGTCTTCTTTGGTGAAGTGTCTGTTCATATCCTTTGCCCATTTTTTAATTGAATTATTTGTCTTTTTGTTGTTAAGGTGTTGAAGTATTCTAGAGATTTTAGAGATTAGATATGTCATAGCCCAAAATTTTTTCCCAATCTGTAGGTTCTCTTTTTACTATTTTGCTGAAGTCTTTTCACAAGCACAAATGTTTAATTTTTAGGAGCTCCCAGCTACCTAGTTTATCTTCTGGAGTTGTGCATTGTTAGTTATGGTTTGTGTACTGTTTGTGCCATGTGTTAGGGCCCTTAGCATTGTCCCTATTTTTCTTCCATAATCTTTATCATTTTAGGTTTTATATTTAGATCTTCGATCTATTTTGAATTAGGTTTTGTATATGGTGTGAGATGTGGGTCCCTGTTTCATTTTTTACAAATGGACATTCTGTTTTGCTGTTCTATTTGTTAAAAATACTGCCTTTTCTCCATTTAATGGACTTTAGTCCTTTGTCATAAATCAGCTGACCAAATATGAATGGATTTACGCCTGAGCCCTCAATTCTGTTCCATTGATCTATGTGTCTGTCATTGTACAAGTATCAGGCTATTTTGACCACCGTGGCTGTATAAGTACATTCTGAGATCCGGTAGTGTGAGGCCCTTACTTTGTTCTTTTTCTTCAATAATGCTTTGCTTATCCAGGGCCTCTTTCCTTTCAATATAAAGTTAATGATTAGTTTTTCCATCTCACTAAAGAATGCTGTTGGTATTTGGATAGGGATTGCATTATATCTGTAGGTCACTTTGGGTACAATTGACATTTTCACAATGTTGAGTCTTCCTGTTCATGAGCGTGGTATGTTTTTCCATTTACATAGGTCTCTATTGGTTTCCTGCAATAGTCTTTTGTAATTTTCTTTGTTATAGGTCTTTTATATCCCTGGTTAGATTTATTCCTAAGTATTTTATCTTTTGGTGACTTTTATAAATGGTATTCTTTTCCTGATTTCCTTTTCAAAGTTCTCTTTATTGGTGTATAGGAATCCAACTGATTTTTGTATATTGATCTTGTATCCTGCTACCTGCTGAATCTATTATTTCCAGTAGTTTTCTTGTGGAATATTTGGGGTTCTCTATGTGTAGGATGGTATCATCTTCGAATAGGGGTAGTTTTATTTCTTCCTTTCCAGTTTGGAAGCTTTTTATTTCTTTTTCTTCCCTTATTGCTCTAGCTAGTATTTCCAGCACAGTGTTAAATAGGCGTGGTGATAAAGGGCATTCATTTCTTGTTCCCATTCTCAGGGGGAATTCTTTCAGCCTCTGTCTGTTGAGAATGTTTTGTCTGGACTCTCTTTATTATGTTGAGGAATTTTCCTTCTATTCCTACTTTATTGAGAGTTTTTATCAGGAGTGGGTGTTGGACTTTGTTGAATGCCTTCTCTGCATCTATTGAGATGATCATGTGATTCTTTTCTTTCCTTTTATTTATGTGGTAGATTACGTTGGTTGATTTTCTAATGTTGAGCGTTCCTTGCATACCTGGTATGAATCCCACTTGGTCATGGTGTATTATATTTTTGATATGATGCTGAATACTATTGGCCAGAATTTTGTTGAGAATTTTTGCATCTATATTCATGAAAGATATTGGTCTGTAATTTTCTTTTTTTGTGGTGTCTTTGCCTGGCTTTGGTATCAGAGTTATGCTGGCTTCATAGAATGAATTCAGGAGTATTCTTTCCTGTGTTCTGAAATAGTTTGAGTAGTACTGGTGTGAGCTCTTCTCTGACTGGTAGAATTCTCCAGTGAAGCCATGTGGACCAAGGCTTTTTTTTGTTGGGAATTTTTTTAATTGCCTCTTCAATCTCTTCTCTTGTTATGGTCTGTTCAGATTTTCTACCTCAGTTTGTGTTAGTTTAGGTAAGCAGTGTGTTTCAAGAAATTTGTCCATTTCCTCTAGGTTCTCAAATTTGTTGGAGTACAGTTTTTCATAGTATTCTGTTATGATCCTTTTTATTTCAGTTGGGTCTATTGTAATGTCCCCCATCTCATTTCTTATTTGGGTTATTTGCTTCCATTCCTGTTTTTCTTTTGTCAGTTTGGCCAATGATTTGTCGACTTTTCAAAGAACAAAATTTTGGTCTTGTTAATTCTGTCTGTTGTTTTTCTGTTCTCTTTTCATTCGTTTATGCTCTAATCTTTATTTCCTTTTTCTTGTACCTGTGGGCTTCTTTTGCTGTTCTCTTTATATTTGTTCAAATTGTAGGGTTAACATTTTGATTTTGGCCTGTTCTTTTTTAATGCATGCATTTATTGTTATAAATTGACCTCCGAGTACTGCCTTTGCTGTGTTCCAAAAGTTTTGGTGTGATGTGTTTTCATTCTCATTTGTTTCTAGGAATCTTTTTATCCCCTCTTAGATTTCTTCTATTACCCAGTTGTTTTTAAGCAGGTGTTATTCAGTTTCCATAGGGTTTTCAATGGCTGATTTTTCAGAAGGAGACCACCAGGCCTTTCTTCCAAGAAGCCTCTGGCTGAACTTGAAGCTCCAACTTTTCGGTTAGCAGCCAAGCATTTTAACCGTTTTCACCAAATTACTCAAATGGAACCAAATCAAATACTCAAAGCCAATTCTCATCAGTTATGTACAGATAATAAAGATATAAATATTCATCTATAACCATAGTTTCTTACAAATATAAAAAAAATCTGTCAATTTTGAGAGTCTGTCTTTAGAATCAGCATTGGCTAGATATACCATTCAAACATTAGAGCTGATTTGGACCTGGAAGAAAATTTGGGAGTAAAAGGAATTCATGTTTAACAATGTTCATTTTTAAGAGGCTCATCTAGGTGAAGATCTATAAATAATACACATATCTAAAATCTATGCCAAGGAATGGTATAACTGAAGTCTTCTAGGAAGAACTGTAAGCATAGACAAGAATTCACAAGATAGTCCAGGGAAAGGCATTATGCTGAGCGAAATTAGTCAGAGGCAAAAGGACAAATATTGTATAAGACCACTATTATAAGATCTTGAGAAATAGTAAAAACTGAGAGGAACACATACTTTTGTGGTTACGAAGGAGGGAGGGAGGGAGGGAGGGAGGGAGGGAGGGAGGGAGGGAGAGGGTTTTTTATTGATTAATTAGTAGATAAGAACTGCTTTAGGTGAAGGGAAGGAGAACACTCAATACATGGAAGGTCAGCTCAATTGGACTGGACCAATAGCAAAGAAGTTTCTGGGATAAAATGAATGCTTCAAAGGTCAGTGGAGCAAGGGCGGGGGTTTGGAGACCATGGTTTGAGGGGACTTCTAAGTCAATTGGCAAAATAATTCTATTATGAAAACATTCTGCATCCCACTTTGAAATGTGGCGTCTGGGGTCTTAAATGCTAACAAGCAGCCATCTAAGATGCATCAATTGGTCTCAATCCACCTGGATCAAAGGAGAATGAAGAACACCAAGGTCACACGATAACTATGAGCCCAAGAGACAGAAAGGGCCACATGAACCAGAGACTTACATCATCCTGAGACCAGAAGAACTAGATGGTGCCCGGCCACAACCGATGACTGCCCTGACAGGGAGCACAACAGAGAACCCCTGAGGGAGCAGGAGATCAGTGGGATGCAGACCCCAAATTCTCATAAAAAGACCAGACTTAATGGTCTCACTGAGACTAGAGGAATCCCTGTGGTCATGGTCCCCAAACCTTCTCTTGGCCCAGGACAGGAACCATTCCCAAAGACAACTCATCAGACATGGAAAGGACTGGACAATGGGTAGGAGAGAGATGCTGATGAAGAGTGAGCTACTCGTATCCGGTGGACACTTGAGACTGTGTTGGCATCTCCTGTCTGGAGGGGAGATAGGAGGGTAGAGAGGGTTAGAAACTGGCAAAATTGTCACAAAAGGAGAGACTGGAAGGGCTGACTCATTAGGGGGAGAGTAAGTGGGAGTATGGAGTAAGGTGTATATAAGCTTATATGTGACAGACTGACTTGATTTGTAAACGTTCACTTAAAGCTCAATAAAAATTATTAACAGAAAAAAAAAAAGTCCAGGGAGAAAATTAAAAAGGAAGCAGTTCTGAGACCTCAGAATCATGCAGGCATTTCTTTTCTCTTGCTTTCATTTAATTTTTATTAAAGTAACACACGTACTGCTGTAAGCATCAAATAGTACTAAAAGGCTTTAACAAAAAAAGTTCCTTGTCCTACCTCTCCCCAGTCCTGATTTCTGGTTCCCACAGTCAACGCTTTCACCCCTTTTAACTGTCTCTACTGGTATTGACCTCCACACATTTTCTAAAAACAAACAAAAAAAAGTTTACACTGCTATTTCAAGAATTTATCATCTTAAACATTATGCATTGACAACCTTACTATGGATGATGAGGATATAGCCCTTTTGACATCCTCTCTTGAACCCTATCCTCCCAATATAATTATATTACTACTTTGAATTAAATAAGTATGTACTGTTTACACTATTATGACCTCATAAATATTGTTCAAAAGTGAGTCAATAATATACTATCATTATGTTTTCTGTTCCTATACAACTTTGTGTTTTTCCTGGAGTTAACAATTGCCTTTTTTCCCCCTTTACTTAGTTTTCTATGTAACTATCACTAATTCATCTCCAAATCTTACTGGAGAACTCTAAAACTCCTCTCAACATGTCATACGCAATGGGGTAATCTGTCAGTTCTGTGTTTTTCTTGTTGTCCTGGAACTCTGTTCTCCTGCTCCAAACTGGACCGGTTGCCCTCTAAGCCCTAAAGCAAGGCTTCTGCCTAGGATTTTCCTTTCCTGTTAAACACCCAGTCACACAGTAAACCAAACCTATTGCTGTTGAGTCGATTCCAGCTCATAAGAGACCCTATAAGACAGAGCAGAACTGCCCCATAGTGTTTCCAAGGAGTAACTGGTGGGTTTGAACTGTGACCTTTTGGTTAGCATCTGAGCTCTTAACCCACTGCTTCACTAGGGCTCTTCTGTAGGACTGTTCTAATAGTAATCTCATAGCCACTGCTCCTGTCGTTTGGTACTTATGGAAAAGAAAAGAAAAAAAAATTTTTTTTTTCTTTAGGACTAAATAGTACATGTCTTCTCAGTGGGAGCAATGTTACCCCCACCAGGGTGAAAATTGGTTCTTGGGGGAGAGGTGAAAAAATCTGATTCTTTTAGAGTTTCAAGTACAGATATACAGTGCTGTGCACTAGTACATAAACAGATGTATAGTATATCTGTGGTATTAAAGTTTTGTGGGGGGTGGCAATTAGGGAAACGATATCTAAAAAGGCTACTCAGGGGACAAGAATGATAAAAAAAAAAAAAGCATCAGAAACACTGAGATAGTAGAGCCCTTGTCACAGATGCCGTATTATATCTGATGTCCATTGTGCAGTTGCCACTCCATACATCTCTCCCTTCCAATCTCATATGGGTGAATTTGCTTGGTGAAACCTTAGTGACATGCAGAACCATTGCCAACTGACATGCAACTATAATTAAACAGGTAACAGATAAATTTGTTACTATGCATTTGCTGATGAGCCCTGGTGGCACAATGGTTAAGTGCTTGGCTAGTAACCACAGGGTCGGTGGTTCAAATCCACCAGCAGCTCTAGGAGAAAGATGTGGCAGTCTGTTTCTGTAAAGATTTACAGCCTTGGAAACCCTATGGAACAGTTCCACTCTGCCTTATAGAGTTGCTATGAGTAGAAATCGACCCTTCAGCAATGCATAATAGGGATAGAGCCAAGAGACCCTTCTCCCCTTGGTAGTAATGAAGTAGAAATTCTGAAGAATATTTTCATCATGACTATTTTGATATCTGCAGGAGTTTAGCACGAGCTAAAATTCTCCTCAACCTTTTAAAAAAAAAATGCTATGGAAACTAACGCAGTCAATCATGGAAAATTTCCTACAACCTTCAATATAATTCCCTGGGTGGTGCAAACAGTTAAGCACTCACCTACTAACCAAAATGTGGGTGGTTTGAATCCACCCAGAAGTGCCTTAGAAAAAAGTAGCTATGTATTTCCGAAAGATCACAGCCATTGAAAACTCTGTGGAGCACAGTTCTACTCTAACACATGTGGGGTTGCCGTGAGTCTGAATCAACTCAATGGCAACTGGTTTGGTTTGTTTTTATCATCATTATAAGTTTAACTAACTAATATAAAGCACAAATGCAGTGAAGGCAGCAGAGGAAGACTACAACTTACAGATGACCCAGAATTGTACGGAAGAAGAATATTCTTTCTGAGGTCCTGACTATTCTAATTTACTACACATGTTCTTATCTGAAGATTTAAATAAAAATGATGCAATCCAAATGGATAAGCAGACTTAACTTTGCTGTTGTTCACTGCGTGTGAGTCAATTGGCGACTCCATGTGTGCAGAGTAGAACTGCTCCATGGGGTTTTCAAAGCTGTGACCTTTTGGAAACAGATGGCCAGGCCTGTCTTCCGAGATGCCTCTGGTTGGATTGGAACTGAAAACCTTTCGGCTAGTAGTCGAGCACTTAAGTGTTTGCACCACCTGGGGACTCCAGACCAAAACCTGTTGCTGTTGAGTCAACTCCAACTCATAGCGACCCTATAGGACAAAGTAGAACTGCCCCATAGGGCTTCCAAAGAGTGACTGGTGGATTTGAACTGCCAACCTTTTGGTTAGCATCTGAGCTCTTAACCACTGTGCCACCAAGTCTCCAGGGACTCTAGAGTTAGCTTTAATGGTTCTTATATTAGGAATTTTAGGAACACCATTAACTTGAGTTTCTGTTTTGCCCTTAAAATTTCCATAGGTGACAAAATCAAGATAAAATCAACTCACCTATAAAATTGAACAACTCACTGAATTCTTTGAGAATATTTAAAAATTCATATAAAGTGCATGATTTTAAGATCTCTCTGAGTATTTGTTATTATTTATTGATTTGTTTTTTTCACAAAATATTTTTTGCGCTTTTTCAGGTACCAGGTACTGTGTTCATCACTGGGAATATCGGCGTAAACAAGACGCCGATCCTGTGCTCTTAAAAGGGTGAAATATCCTTATGTTTACTGAATAACAGAAACGTATCTTTCAGCGTTTTTGTGAGCACCAACCCACCTTTATTTTGTATATATCTACCTGCAATACACATACGAATTTTCACTTGATTCTAATACAAATTATAGAAGCCTCAACAATTGGAAAGCATGGTGCTCAATTAAATACAAATTTTTATTAGCTGATATTTTGTTTCTAGATATTATAAATGGAACTTAAACTCAAAACCCATTGCTGTCAAGTCGATTCCAACTCATAGTGACCCTATAGGACTGAATAGAACTGGCCCATAGAGTTTCCAAGGAGTGCCTAGCAGATTGGTTAGCAGCCATAGCACTTAACCACTACACCACCAGGGTTTCCAAATGGAACTTAAGGTATGTTTTATTACTACATCAGTGGATCAAATATTTTCAAAAACCACTAAGACTTTAAAAAAAATTTTTATATATGGATGATAGGTTAGATAGATATGAAATAGACAAGTTAAAAGAGAAAACTTATTTCGTAAAAGGTGGGACTCCTTTTATGTCTGTTTAAAAAAAATATATTCTGGTAACAAACTATACATTTAAACCTCACTGCTTATTGCTTCAATCTGAAAACCGATAATTTTGACCTCTCTCTCACTATTTCAGCAGTTTTTAGCCCTGAGAAAAAGGAGAAAAAAAACGGAAACTCTCTGGACCTTTGCTAACATCGTTAGCAGCACAAGTGAAGAGATAAAGAATTATTAAATGAGCATGGTACTCCCAGTGACCCTGGGCAGGCTTCATCACCTTAACCACGTATCCTGCAAATGTCTTTCATTAGCCACAAAGGGAAGCTGGGTGAAGTGTTGATAAATTAATATAAAACCAACATACCCACCCACCCCACTGTCATGAAAACCAACATAACTGTGAAAAAGACGACTCAAGTGTATGAGCTCAGTGTAGCCAACTTTCTTGGTGCCTCATAAGGTCCACAATCATTATTACCGTATTCATGGCACAGTAAAAATGTCGCTAAAATAAAACAAATAGAAGGATCTCTGTATGCTTCAACATAATCAAACAAGTATTGAACCACGGGTTTTAGAACAGGAAAACCACCTACAGGCCCTCCAATTTAACAAATGGGAAAACTGAGGCTCAGGAAAAAAACAAACCAAACTCGTTGCCATCAAGTTGATTCTGACTCATAGAGCCCCCATAGGACAGAGTAGAACTGCTATGTTAATTTGACCACGTTCACAGAGAATTGAGTGGCAGAGCAGAGGCTTCAAGACAAATCTCTGTATCCAAAGCTCTTACCAGACCATGAGCAGCACCTATGTGTCAACTTTCTCCAGGAACGCTAGACAGATACAAAGAGCTTGCAGAGGACGTGCAATTAAGGCAAGCAGATACAGTCTTCCACACCTGTAACAATGTGGAACAACTGAGCAACAGCACAAGACTGTGCCCGATTAAAAACAAACAAACAAAAACAGTATAATGCCACATGTGCTCAGAGAAGGGAGATAATTTAGGTTTGAGGACTGAGAAACAGTTTCACGGACTTTACCTTAGCATGTCAGAACTTTTTCTTAACTTTTTATTTGGAAAGAACTTCAGCCTTAAAATAATTACAAAAATAAAAATAGTATAAGGAACACTTGTATACCATTTACCCAGATTCAGATTCACCCATTAACATGTTACCTCATTTGCTTTGTCATTTGCTCTGGCACATGCTATTTATTATTACCTTACTTGTTTTTATTACACATACATTATCGTTTCTGAACCACTTAAGGGTAAGTTATGTACACTTATGGCCCTTTACCCCTAAATACTTCTGTGTGTATTTTTTAACATTAGGGATTTTCTCTTAAAAAATGACAGTACAGTTATCAACTTCATAAATTACATTGGGACATAATACCCTTATCTAATCTACCAATCTATCATCCGTACTCCAATTTTGTCAGTTGATGTAATAGCATTTTAAAATCTTATAGCATTTTTCTAAGTATAGGATACAGTCTAGGGTCAGGTACTGTGTTCTGTTATTAGGTCTCGTTAGCCTTCTTTAACCTGGAACTTTTCCACAACCTTTCTTTCTCTTTCATGACAACAACATGTTTGAAAAGAATAGTTCCCACCACTTTTTTTGAAAATATAAACCAAAAAAAAAAAACAAACCCAGTGCCGTCGAGTCGATTTGGACTCATAGTGACCCTATAAGACAGGGTAGAACCGCCCCATAGAGTTTCCAAGGAGCGCCTGGCAGATTCGAACTGCTGACCCTTTGGTTAGCAGCTGTAGCACTTAACCACTATGCTAGCAGGGTTTCCTTTTTAAATATAGTGTTCCTTATTTCCTGCTTGTCTAACATTTCCTTTGTGATTAGGGTGGGGTTATGCCTTCTTGGGGAAACCCGCTATTACATGGATTGACACAGTGGCTGCAAGAATGGGATCAAACATACCAAGTATTGTGAGGATGGTGCACAGGACTGGGCAGTGCTTTGTTTGTTGTACTTAAGGTCACGATGAGTCGAGCCTACTCAACAGCACTAACAGCAGCAACAAATAATACTGCATGGGTGATGTGTTTTTCTCAGGGTATCACATCTGGAGACACATGGTGTCCATCTGTCCTTCATAAGTGATGTTCGTTTTGGTCACCTGGTCAAGATGTTCTCCTATGTCTCTACTTTATAATTACTGCTTGTTTTTCTCCCTAGCAACTAATAAGCAGTCTTTGGAAAAGCACTCTAATACTTTGCAAATATCCTGCTCCCAGTTCCTTTTACTGAAGGAATGGTATTAGAGGCCAGGATCTGGATCTAGGTGTGATCATTGTTACTAGAGTATCTTTGCTCCTTGGACCTTTCACCTGACAGAGCTAGAGAATATATACAAACACTTACACATATTCACACATGTATCTGTGCACTTATATGTATATAGTTATATATACACATGTATATATTTTTTAAGGGGCCCTGGTAGCACAGTGCTTAAGCACTTGGCTGCTAACTGGAAGGTCAGTAGTTCAAACCCTCCAGTTGCTCTGCAAGAGAAAGATGTGGCACTCTGCTTCCATAAACATTTACAGCCTTGGAAATCCCATCAGGCAGTTCTACTCTGTCCTGTAGGGTCACTATGAGTCAGCATTGACCCGACATCAATGGTTTATTTTATATTATATTAAGTATTATATACGTTTATATAGCATGTATATAGTTCTACTCGGTCTTATAGGGTGCCTATAGTCGGAATCAACTCTACGGCACTGGGTACTGGTTTTGTATAAAAAAAATAGCATATGTATATTATGGAGCCCTGGTGATGCAGTGGATAACAAATCAGCTGCTATCCAAAAGGTCAGCAGTTCGAATCCACCACTCCTTGGAAACCCTATGGAGCAGTTCTACTCTGTCCTATAGGGTCGTTATGAGTCAGAATAGACTTGATGGCAATGGGTTTATGTATATTATAAATATATATACATATTATATTTATATATACATATACGAATATTTTATACATATTCATATTTTAGAAATCATGAATTTGCACTTGTATCACCAATTCCTATTCATACCCTAGAATCCTCGTTCCTTATTTGCATGTCCCTTCTTCCACAATGAGAACACCAGCTCCCAACAACATCAACACATTTAATAATTTGCTCAATTCTCTTTTTTCTATTATGTGAGTCAGAAGCCTGAGATAGCTCTGCTTTCTGGCCTACTGATCTTGGGTCCACCAGCCCCTGTGGCTATAGGAATCCAGAGAATCCTCTTCGGACTTGGGATGTTACAGCCTCCAAAATTTCATAAGCCATTTCCTTGACATAAATCTCTCTCCATATATGTATATTTATATGCTTTATTGGTTTTGCTTCTCTAGAGAACCCAGCCTAAGGCATTTGGTACTGAGAGTGGTTCTAGAGAAACAAAATTGTTTTAAGGATGAATTTTCTAAATTGGTTCTCAAGTCTAGTTAGTCTTAAAGATGTTGATGACTCTGCTTCCAGTAGTAAAGAGGGCACTGCTAATCCATGGGTGAGGTGGCAACTCAAATATGCAAAATATCACCATCAAATGACGAAAGACGAGGCTCTGGGTGATTGCATGGATGATACTTTCTACAGTTTTGTCATAATGAGAAGTATAAGGAAGCTAGTTGTTTGGTTCGATTGTCAATAGACAAACTGGTGAAAGAAAGAGATGAGCTCAGGGGTTCAGAGTCAAAGCTCAAGCGCCATATAAACGGCCTCAAAGTTTCTGCTTGTGACTATGAAAGAAAGCCTTGTTTCTTGTAGTAATAGAGCTGATATTGCCGAAAACCGAACCCAGAGTCTTACTGTAAGAGTGACTGAATTATAATGCCAACTCAACTGCCAATCTTGAGAGGCATCTGAAGTTAAAGTGAGGGCATTGATTGGGAAGAATTTGGATCCTGAAACCGGGGATGGGGACATATGGGCAGATAATCAGGAAGCTGGAGATACTGAGCCTCTAAATTCCATTGACTCACTCCTGCCAACAGAACAATTAGTCCCTCCACTTCCACTTAATGAAATTAACTCAGTTGCATCTACAGTGCCTTTGTCTGAGTAATTGCCTGGGACATCGCCTGAGGCAGATGCTTTACAGGACAGTGCTGAATGTTCTCAAAATATTTCCCCACAATTTTGGCTTCTAGCCCTATAACTAGACTTAAGTCTCAGTGAACCCCAAAAGGTGAAGTACAAAGTGTAACCCAGGAGGAAGCACACTGTACTTCAAAAGAACTACTTGACTTTTCTAATATGGACAAACAGAAACCTGGGGAATATGTGTGGGAATGGCTATTAGGGTATGGGATAATGGTGCATGGAATATAAAGATGGATCAGCCTGAGTTTATTGATATGGGCTCACTAACCACAGATTCTTCATTCAATGTTTCAGTTCGAGAGGTTAGGAAAGGATCTAATAGTTTATTTGGTTGAGTTGCTGAAGCATGGATTACGTGGTGGCCTACACTAAATCAAATTGAAGTACCAGACCTGCATTGGTATACTGTAGGAGGCATCTAAAGGCTTAGGGAAATTGGCATGCTAGAGGGATTTATCAGGTTAGACCTATAGACCCACATATGGAGTACTCAGAAGACATACCTTTTACCACAAAGGTGAGGAACAAATTTGTGAAGGAAGGCCCAGCCCTTGAAGGCTGCTGTGATTACTATTTTATGTAAATCAGATTTGACAGTGGGAACCACCCTAACTGAATTAAGACACCCAACTACATCGGGGCTGATTGGAGCCCATGGTGGTAGGGACCAAGTGGCAGCACTCAATCAACAAAGACAAGGTAGGTGTGGTTACCATAATGAACAGCAGAGTCAAAGCAGTAATCAGAATAGTCTGACTCGTATGGACTTGTGGCATTGGCTACTTAGTCATGGTGTCCCTAAGGAGTGAAATAGATAGGAAATCTACTAAATGTTTACTTGATCTGTACTTGATCTTCATCTGAATTTATTCAACATCTAGCTGATAACTTTTAATAAATCACCCTCGAGTCTCGCTTTTCTCATCTGTAAAGTGAGGGAATTGCTAGACAAATTCTAAGTTATTGTCTAACTCTGTTCTGTAGTTATAATTTCCCCAGACTGTAGTAAGAATGGTACTAGTTCCAGAAATAACATTTGGCCTTTGCCCTGTGTTATGGATTGAATTGTGTTCCTCTCAAAAAATGTGTGTCAACTTGTCTAGGTCGTGATTCCCAGTATCATAAAATTGTACACCGTTTTGTCATCTGATGTGATTTTCCCATATGTTGTAAATCCTACCTCTACGATGTCAATGAGGCAGGATTAGAGACAGTTATGTTAATGATGCAGGACTTAATCTACAATATTAAGTTGTGTCTTAAATCAATCTCTTGAGAAAGCAGCTCCGGGAGCAGAGCCCACCCTTTGGATCCAGGGCTCCTGCTCCAAAAAGCTCCCAGATCAGGGGAAGATTGATGACAAAGACCTTCCTCCAGAGCCAACAAAAAGAGAAAGACTTCCCCTGGAGCTGGCACCCTGAATTCGAACTTCTAGCCTCCTAGACTGTGAGAGAATAAACTGTTTGAAGAAGCCATTCACTTGTGGTTATTTCTGTTATAGCACCCCTGCATAACTAAAACACCCTGAATATACAAGTTCTACCCATTTCCCTGTCTTAATAGCTTCAAGTGTAAGAAACCTGTTGTGAAAATTTTTGTTGTTCCTGTTGACCCATGAGTCAGAATCAACAGCAATGGGTTTGGTTTGGTTAACCCATGAATAAAATTTTAGTACTCCAACTCAGGAGGCTGCAATAGTAGTCTTGCAAGTTGGGACTAGTAAAACCAGTATTACTACTCTTTAGGTGGGAGGGGAGGGATTGGTAAACAATGCCATTAGTTAATCAAGCTTTCTGTCTTGTTTTTTGAATGATAATCAACATTTAAATAAATTTGTTCTTTTAGAGATTTTTTTAAAGGAAGCAATTGTGAGTATACTTGTTCAGAGAGAAATCCATTAGCAATTTCTCTTTTCTGTGTGACAATTATTATCAAATTTAGATGCCTCAACTTCTCACTGGTGGCAATTACCCTACTTCAAAGTATATTGCTATATTGCCTGTATTTCTTGAAATATACAGAATGTAAGAATAATGCATTTTATTCACTTTAAATGGAAATGACCTACAATAAAAATATACTTACAATATACATCAAGTAACCAGTAACACTCTCAAATCAGTCATTTAACATATACATGGACAAGAGAAAACATAGATCAGTTTCAGTTAAAAGAAAAAAACAAACAAATGTTGAGATAGCCATGGAAGAGATAGCCATGGAATAGATAGCCAGATTTATCCTATCTAAGAAATGCTGTTGCTGTTGGGTGCTGTCGAGTTGGTTCCAACTCATAGATACCCTGTGTACAACAGAATGAAGCACTGGCTGGTCCTGCACCATCCTCAAAATCATTGTTATGCTTGAGCGCATTGTTGCAGCCACTGTGTCAGTCCATCTGGTTGTCTTTCTCTTTTTTGCTGACCCTCTACTAAGCATGATGTCCTTCTCCAGGGTCTGGTCCCTCCTGATAACATGTCCAAATACATGAGATGAAGTCTCACCATCCTTACTTCAAAGGAGCATTCTGGCTGTACTTCTTCAAGGACAGATTTGATCATTCTTCTGGCAGTCCATGGTATATTCAATATTCTTCACCAGCACTATAATTCAAAGGCATCGATTCTTCTTCGGTCTTCCTTATTCATTATCCAGGTTTCATATACATGCATATGAGGTGATTGAAAATGCCATGGCTTGGGTTAGGCGTACCTTAGTCCCCAAAGTGACATCTTTGCTTTTTAACACTTTAGAGAGGTCTTTTGCAGCAGATTTGCCCAATGCAATATGTCATTTGATTTTTTGACTGCCGTTTCCATGGGCATTGATTGTGGATCCAAGTAAAATGAAATCCTTGACAACTTCAATCTCTTCTCCATTTATCGTAAGGAATTTTGTTTTCTTTATGTTGAGGTGCGATCCATACCGAAGGCTGTAGTCTTTGATCTTCATCAGTAAATGCTTCAAGTCCTCTTCACTTTCAGCAAGCAAGGTTGTGTCATCTGCATGTGGAAGGTTGTTAAGGGATCTAGGGAATGCCTAAATTTGAAACTGAGCATGCAAATACCCATCTCTCTCTGATCAGATTTGTCTGCATTAAACCAAATTAACATTCTATCTACTTTTTATGTGCCAGATTGCCCTTCAGTATCAGGGAAAAGGGTCCCAATGAGAGTCCATAACACACCCTGTTTTTCATTTTGCAAATCTAGATGCCCTGAAAAGATTTAATTAAAAAAAAAAAAAAACTCTTATGAACTTTCTATCTTTATCATTTAGAAGGCAGATGATACTTCATGTTAAATTCTGATAACTATAAGCAGAGTTAGAAGAATGTTAAAATAAAAGATATGAAACTCAAGAAAGGTAAATCTGGACTCATTTGAGAACTGCCTCAGACTTAAATGTTTTGGAGAATGCTATATAGTTTTTTTTATATAGTTTTATTATATGAATTATTCTTTTGAAATGTTTATAGTTAACATGTATTAAAGGAAGTCAAGCAATACTAAGTTGAAGTTTATCTTCCATTCAGCCTAGCAAAATATGCCTTTAGCCAATATGGAAGTTTTCTCTTCTGAACTTTGCTTAGTAGGAAGAATACTTATTGAAAACAACACTCTTAATTGATGCTTTTGGTGTGAAAAGGATTTTAGCTGATACTGTGGAGAAATGCAAAAAAAAAAAATCTTGAAAACCTGAGCTATGGACTCAACGACAGGGGCTTAACTAATGTCTCTTGAAATGGCACTTGACGGGGTTTCTTCTGCAGTAATTTATAACACATGGTGACATTACAATGTGGCACAAACCTGCCTTCTCTTTGAAAGAGCACCTTAGAAGAGAGAGTGCAAGGACCAAGTCTTCAATACTGAAACTGGGCTCTTGGTATCAAACCCAATGTGTCAGAATAATAACTCTAAGAGGGTGTCCCAAATTTTTCAGGAAAGAAGGGAAGGAAAATGAATTCGTATACATTAGTTTATACTTACAGTCTGTCCTCTTCAAAATTGATTGGACGCAAAGCACTATTAAAAAAAGACCAAAAAACTATGACTATAGTAAGACCAGTAATAGGACAACAAAAATAAAATGACCGAGTATTAGTGAAGGAAGAAGAGGGAAAAAAAATTGCCATCAAGTCTATTCTAACTCATAATGACTCTATAGGACAAAGTAGAACTGCCCCATATGGTTTCCAAGGAGTGCCTGTTGGATTCAAACTGCCAAACTTTTGGTTAGCAGCCGTAGCTCTTAACCACTACGCCACCAGGATTCTAGAGGAAAAAAAAAGTGTAATAGAAATCTTGGCCTGAGAAAATCTACTGCAAATAAGCACAAAACTAGTCCTGAGTTTCTTGGGGATGGAGACGAATAAGGAAGCACAACTGGTTGTGTTTTCATTGTCTGAGAAAGTAAACATTCTGGTTCATCATGAAACAACCTTTTCCTGGCTCTGGTATCTGAGAGAAAGTCTTCAAATGAGCAGATGTAATGAATAGCGAAATGGGAATGTCCTCCCAGCAGTCTGGCAAAGAAAGCACAGATATTCTGCCGTGCCTGTTTCTTATGTGGCCTTTTAATAAAAGCTGAGGCATGATGTCAAGCTTTTCTTCTATGATGAAGTTGCCAAGGTGACACAAGTTCTGGAGATTTAACTTGTTATAGCAATAAAACTTGGAGAACCTTGAGGAACAAGGCTTTTGGCAAATATCAGTGGTCTCAACTGTATTATTGACATGAGCTGTGCTCAGACAATTCATAATCTGGGTCTCTAATAAGTAGCTGAAGGACAGAGTCAATATTACAAACTGAAGTGAGACCCAAACGTTCCAGATACTAGGCATGTAAGTAACAGAGGTGCCCTATTGTGAACATCAAGGAGACTGTGTTGTATTCTCACTGAATGGAAGGCCATTCTTCCAACTTTTGGAGGTGGGCCATAGGATATAAGCAGATACTTTAGTTTTATACATTTTTTTCTTTTTCAGATTTGGATTTTTCCACTGGAATGTTTGAAAATGAATTTTGCATCAGAGATGATCCAGATTGGGTATCCCTGGAGGTTATTTCCAATTTTTCCATCATTATTTGAAGTGTATCTTTCTGATCTCTTTATTAGCCTTTCCACTAAGTGGTTTCATTTACTATATAATTTAGTAGTACTTTTTCTCCATAATATACCAAAAATTATCTATTCTTATTAAAAAATTATACATATGGTACATCAGAAATATATTCAGTATGACCTATTTTTTAATGCAATAATTGGTAGTTAATGTTTTGTGCATAGTGGGGGTTGTGGTTTTACCTTTTTCACATGATTTCTAACTATCATCTTAGTTTTCTCTTGGATACATTCAGCATCCACTAAGGCTGTGTTGTCCAATATGATAGCCATTACCCACATGTGGCTATTTAAATTTAAATTATATAAAATTTACTTATACTAAAAATGTAGTTGCACTAGCCACATTTGAAGTGTTCAGTAACCACTTGTGATTAGTGGCTGCAGTACTGGACAGAACAAACTGAGATCACTTCCATCATCACAGAAAATTCTATTGGACAGTGTTGTCTAAGAAAACAAGTATATGGGGTATCAGTACAAGGCAAAACATCTGTAAAACCATAGCTATGGGTATTAGTGGGATTAGAGACAATTGGAATGTACCTGAGACCCAAAAAGAAATGGATTTTGATCTTTCAAGAAAACAAAAACTAGCTAAAAACTATAGTTTGATTTGGGGCTAGACGGGAAATAATGTGTAGATCAAGGTCCAGGAGAAGGAGAGCTGCCTGACAAAAAGAAAAAAAAAGAGTGGTGACAGGAAATGCCTGGAAGGGGGTGTTTGGTGGCGCTTTCTACTTACTGCACAAAAAAAGTGTTTTGTAGTTCATACCTTCAAGAAAATACGGCGTTAAACAAAGTAAAAAAGGTTTCTTTATTTTCAGGACCCCTCTAAGTCTTTAAATCATAATATCTCTAAAATATATCCAGGGTTTCTCAGCCTTATTTGTGTCTTTTTTTGAAAGTGAATCATGTTCTGGGAAAACCCTGAGCTTTAGTGTGTCACTGAGGACAGGCTCCTTTTTAGATCTTCCTCGCCTTACACTGTCTTGTTATAGCCCTGCTTATTCCTAAATGTTTTTCTAACTAAAGATACTTAGCACAAACTTCATGACATTCTCTCAGTCAATGAGCTTTCCTTGGTTGGGAAGGTGCTCACCATCAGTTTATTATCCAGTAAAGGTCTCTTTTTCTGACAGTATTTCATGTTCTGGTGACATATTTGCCCATAACTGGTGCTCCATACAAATAATTATTTAAAAAAAAAAAGTTGACATTGAGTTGACTCATGGTGAGCGTATGTGTGTCAGAGTAGAACTGTAAGCCATCGAGTTTTCAGTGGCTGATTTTTTTTTTTATTATTATTGTGCTTTAAGTAAAAGTTTACAAATCAAGTCAGTCTTTCACACAAAAACTTATATGCACCTTGCTACCTACTCCCAATTGCTCTCTCTCTAATGATACAGCCCGCTCCTTCCCTCCACTCTCTCTTTTTGTGTCCATTTCGCCAGCTTCTAACCCCCTCTACCCTCTCATCTCCCCTCCAGGCAGGAGATGCCAACATAGTCTCGAGTATCCACCTGATCCAAGAAGCTCACTCCTCACCAGCATTCCTCTCCAACCCCTTGTCCTGTCCAATCCCTGTCTGAAGAGTTGGCTTTGGGAATGGTTCCTATCCTGGGCCAACAGAAGGTCTGGGGGGCATGACCACTGGGGTCCTTCTAGGCTCAGTCTGACCATTAAGACTGGTCTTTTTACGAGAATTTGGGGCCTGCATCCCGCTGCTCTCCTGCTCCCTCAATGGTTCTCTGTTGTGGTCCCTGTCAGGGCAGTCATCAGTTGTAGCCAGGCACCATCTAGTTCTTCTGGTCTCAGGCTGATGTAGTCTCTAGTTTATGTGGCCCTTTCTGTCTCTTGGGCTTGTAATTACCTTGTGTCCTTGGTGTTCTTCATTCTCCTTTGATCCAGGTGCGTTGAGACCAATTGATGCATCTTAGATGGCAGCTTGCTAGCATTTAAGACCCCGGATGTCAGTCGCTGATTTTTTGAAAGTAGATCACCAGGCCTTTATTCCATGGAGCCATTCAGTTAAACAGGTGAGCACTGTTAGTCATTTGTACCCAGGGACTCTAGTACATATGAGACTTTGGAGATATTGCCAAAATATCAAGAAAGTGTTTCAAGCTGGATGTTGTCTTAGTTATCTAGTGTTACTGTAACAGAAATGCCACAAGTGGATGGCTTTAACAAACAGAAATTTATTTTCTCACAGTTTAGGAGGGTAGAAGTCTGGATTCAGGGTGCCAGCTCTAAGGGAAGGCTTTCTTTCTCTGTCAGCTCTGGGGGGAAAGTCCTTATCTCCCTTCAACATCTGTGGGCCTGGCATTCCTCTCAGATCTCCATGTGTCTTGGCATCAATCTTCTTCTGGACATATGAAGTTCTCAGCCCAAGAACCCCAGGTCCAAAGGACACACTGTACTCCTGGCTCTTCTTTTTTGATAGTAGTGAGGTCTCCCTCCGCTCCGCTCACTTCTGTCTCCTCTTATCTCTTGAAAGATAAAAAGTGTGACTCAAGAAAGGGTGGTGACTTGAGTAAGGTGTGTGACTCAAGTAAGGATGGTGACTCAGGATACATTCCAAACTAACCATGCCTCATTAACATATAAACCAAACCAAACCTTTCGTTGTTGAGTTTATTCCAACTCCTAGCAACCCTATAGGACAGAATAGAACTGCCCCACAGGGTTTCCAAGGAGCAGCTGGTGGATTTGAACTGCCGACCTTTTGGTTAGCAGCCAAGCTCTTAACCACTGCACCACCAGGGCTCCCATTAACATACTGAGGTCAAGATTGACAACACATTACAAAATGAAGGATAGTTACCTCAGATCACAAAATGGAGGACAACCACTCAATACGGGAAATGATGGCTCAGCCAAGTTGACATATGTTTTTAGGGAACACAATTCAATCCATGACAGGTGACAAAAAGCAAGTTTTACACTGAGAAGGAAAAAAATGGTGAAGGGATGATCAGCAGGCAATTAGGGACCCATGGAAGGTCACTGCAGCCTAGGAGGACTAAGTATGTGAACAGTGACTGGAAGTACCCATGACCTGAGCATGCAGTGACTTCTAAGAGTCAACAAAAGAGCAGTTGCCAATGTACAATGCCAGAACTCATCTTCACAGGGTATGATGGTTAAGTGTGTTAACTTGGCTGGGCCATGATTCTCAATGGTTTGTTAGCCCTGTGATGGTGTGGTCACTTCCATGATGAGATTTGATATTATGTGATCACCTCCATGATGGGATCTGCTGTGAGTAGCCAAGCAGTTGAAAGGGAGTTTCCTTGGGCATGTGGCCTGAATTAAATATAAGTGGGTATTCTGGCGAGACTCGTGGGCTTTTGTTTGCTCTGGATTCTGCAGCTGGCTCCTGTTATCCACTCTCTGGTTGTTGGGACTTGAGCTAGCAGCTTACCGGCAGTCTTGTCTGTCAATTTGGGATTCGTTGATCATCACAGCCTATGAACAAGAGCCTTGCTCTCCAACCTACTGATCTTGGGTTCACTGGCGCCGGTGGCTATGTGCATCAGGAGAAGCCTCTATTCTGACCCCTGGACTTGGGACATTCCAGCCTCTACAACCGCGTGAGCCATTTCCTTGATATAAGTTTCTCTCTCTCTCTATATGCTTTACCGGTTTTGCTTCTCTAGAGAACCCAGCCCAAGACACAGGAATATGCCATACTGACGACAACCCTTTATGGTGCTGATTTGCTTATACTTTGCACTTCCAGGATTGCATCCCCTGGGCTAAATGTGGGTCAAGTGAAACTCTTGTGATAAGAATGGTTCCCTTTTACTGAGCGCTTACTATGTGCCAGGAACTATGCTAAACGCTTTATAGGAATTATCTTATTCAATCCTTACGACGACACTATGGGGAATTACTATTACACTCATTTTACAAAGAAGCTCAATGGAGCAAGTTAGATTTAAACAAAATGAAAAAGATTTTAAAAAAACCTACAAAATTAAAATTATACAAAATATTATACGTAAGTAATGGGCAAATAGAAAATTCCTTTTTTATATGATATAAAAAGGAATAATAAAATCCAAGTAACAGGTAATAAGTTCTACCAGAAAAGGGGAAAGCTATAAAAACTATATTAAATATTTAAACTTTAAAAACTAACAAAAACATCATTAGAATACTTTGTTTTCATCCTGAAACCTTTAAGACCTATTCTTATCTAAATTGTGCAGCCAACAATTACAAATTTTAGAAATATGTTTTCATCAATTAATAACAATGACCATTTGTTGAATCCTTAATATGTGCCAGATATTTTAATGCATTATATGTACAATAAGTTTGCAAAGTAGCTATCATTCCATTTTAGAGATGGAGAAACTGAGAATAAGAGACATTAAAGAATTTACATAAAGTCTCCCATTAGTAAACTGTCAATCTGAGATTTAAATCAATGTCTAGTTCAATAGCCTGTGTTTTTTCATGTTGAATGCCTTTGGTTTATGAGTAGGATCAAAATAAAATCTAATTAAAAAAAAATACTTGATTTATTCATCAAGTCCCTAGGGATTTAGGGCTCAGGACTCCCCTCTAAAGTAGAATATAATTTTAAAGTAATTGAGTCAGGTGCCCTGGTATAGTTATATACAATAGCTGCTCCCAGGAGTGCCAAGACAGCAAAGCAGTATAGCACTAGCCCTGCAGGCTGGATCACTAGTGATTATTAATCCCATGATGGCTCCTGGGTTGTTTAATATTACAGTTGGTGGGCACCTCGATGTGCAGTGTCAACTCCAGACAGTAAAACAAAAATCTCTCTCCCCAGTGCTACATTTGGAGCCCTGGTGACGCAGTGGTTAAGAGCTTGGCTGCTAACCAAAAGGTTGGCAGTTCGAATCCACAAGCCACTCCTTGGAAGCCCTGTTGGGCAGTTCTACTCTGTCCTATAGGATCGCTATGAGTTGGAATCAACTTGATGGCAATGGGCAATCCTACGTTTAAGAAGTGCAGTGCTTCCTTTACAATTACACTTGCAATCCCTCGTATAATATGTGACACAGAGACTTTAAATCACTGTAGTGAATCCTTTAAATGCAATTGAGACTTTAAGACAATAATAAAATTTTATAACTGGATAGAACTTTAGAGGTTATCTAGTTCAACCCCTCATTTTACAAAGAACTTGAGGCTCAGAGGCTACCTGAAAGCTTTATAAACTGTCAGCAACAAAACTAAGATGTAACCTGAGGTCTCCTGATCCCCAGCCAGGTGTTCTTTCCATTATACCATGAGGCACTCCCTGTTGATATAACCAGCATGGGTACAAGTCCCCAAGGACCACACTTTTTCCAGAGTTCATTGCTTTGGGTTTAGTAGATAGAACAGTATAAAAAACTCTCTGGAATCTTAAGATTTTATAGCATAACTAGTAAAGGGCATGATAATGGTATTTGTATAACCTATTCACACAACTGAAAAAGTCCTTTACATATATTATGTTTATTAAAAATAATACCTTACATGTTTTTAATATCTTATAATTTGTACGGTAATTTTTCATATATCACCTTATGATTATTAAAGTTAACTTATTTAGTTGCCAAGGATTATTATCCCTATTTTATAGGTGAAGAAACTGAATTTCAAAGAAGTTTAAATGTTTGCCACGTGTTGTTGTTGTTGTTGGGTGCCGTTGAGTCAGTTCCAACTCATAGTGACCCTATGTACAACAGAAGGAAACACTGTTCTGTCCTGCGCCATCCTTATGATCATTGTTGTACTTGAGCCCATTGTTGCAGCCACTGTGTCAATCCATCTCGTTGAGGATCTTACTCACATCATAAGGGACAAAGGATGGACCAAGGCCTAAGAGTCTGACTTTAAATTCAGTGTTCTTTCTTATGATATCTAATAAGAGATATCAGAGTATCAGACTTTGATATACTCATGTTAAAGAAAACTGAAGTACAGAGACATTTAGAGACTGTATCCAAGACAATATAGATAATCTGCAGCTGGGTTGGTCCAAGACCTAAGTTTCTTACAAGATACTCTCCTGACTACAGCATAGGACTTCCCTGCGCTTTGTTAATCCTGTGAATGGAACACTATTTATGTTTACTGGAAGTATGCAGGTCTCTCTAAATTTAGTAAATCTCTCTCTGCTAGGCAATGCAACTGGCAAATCTGATATCTCAAATGCATTTGTGCTCCTGCCCAATTCAAGTTATATATACCTGGATTTTTCCAGGCTTTGGGGGCGGGTATGAATCTTTGTGGAAGATTCATCCTCCAAAAGCAGAAGTAATAGTTTTTCTCTCCCGAGCCTTATGATGAAATAGTTACTTGTCAATTAACAAGCACAATCTTTCTGCCAATTTGGAATTGCATCAAGAAAATAGATGGGGGAAGTTCCAAGATACGGGTCATAATTTGACCCTCAAAATAAGATCTGGGTTATAAAAAATATATGGTTAAGAGGAGAACATTCCACTTCTTTTGAGACTGGGGCAGAATCTCATTATATCTTTCAGTGAGCATACATATCTTCTCTCTAGTAGGTGTCTGGAGAGATACAATTTCTAATATTTACCTTTAGGAGGTCATTACGTAAAAAGGTGGAATGATCCAGGCTAATGTCAGAAAAATTATTTGATCTTATTAAACTACATGATAATAATTTGTTTTACCATCCGTGAGTGTATTAGAAATATTTAGTCATAATTTTTCATAAACTAATTTACATATTTTGGATTATAGATGATTCAAACTAGAATTATTATTCTTGATGCAGCCATTAAAGAAATACACAGATATTATAGAATATGTGGAAATACAGAAAAACATCACCCAAAGGCATCTGATACAGTCTTCAGAGTACAATTAAAATAATGGGATAAGCTCTTTTTGATTACATGTTTTTTGAAACACCATTTTTCTCTGGGCCAACTATGTAATGGAAATAATTCTAATCTTCAAAATTCAACTTGTGTAGCACCTGCCATCTAGTGCCTCAAAATACCTCAGAACCTTAGCTGAATAGTATGTAATGTGTATATCTCAGTGCTCAAGTTGTTTTAATGGCTTCTCTATATCAGGTTTAATGAGCCCTGGTTGTGCAATAGTTAAGCTTATTGGAAAGGTCAGCAGTTTCAACCCACTAGCTGCTCCAAGGGAGAAAGACCCGGTGATCTGCTACTGTAAAGATTGCAGCCTAGAAAACCCTATGGGGCAATTCTACTCTGTCATATAGGGTCATTATGAGTTGGAATGGAATTGATGGCACACAACAACAAGCAAAACCCAAAACTCATTGCCATTGGGTCCGTTCTGGCTCATAACGACCCTATAGAGGGGTTTACTTGAATTTGTTGTTCAGTTTGATCCATTTTAGCAAGTCACATCTCAAAATATGGTAACACAGGAAAGAGCAAGCCATCATATATGTCTAAAACAATGTGTGAAGAATTAATAAACTTAGTAAGTGATAAAGTTTGATCAACTATTTTCAGTGAAATAAGTATAGCTTGAGAGTTCAGTTTGTCTGTAGATTCCGCTCCTGCTCTTTCTCGTACAGATCAACTAAGTATTATTTAAAGATATGTATATCCAACAGATGGAAAAGCTGTTGAGCCATTTATTGCATTTACTGGTTTTTTAGTTATGCAGAGCGATCCTACTATTAACTCCTGCTTTGTTTTTTTTGGGGGGGGGGAATGTTAGGAAACCCTGGTGGCATAGTGTTTAAGAGCTACCACTGCTAACTAAAAGGTCGGCAGTTCAAATCCATCAGGCTCACCTTGGAAACCCTATGGGGCAGTTCTACCCTGTGCTATAGGGCCTCTATGAGTTGGAATCGACTCGACGGCAACGGGTTTGGTTTTTTTAGGAATGTTGCTAAATACATCTGATTCACTGCCTCTTCCATCCCATCCTCATATCTCTTTGGTTCCTAGGAGTTAAAAGAGTGCCTCGATGG
Organism: Elephas maximus indicus; assembly: GCF_024166365.1. NCBI lineage: Eukaryota > Metazoa > Chordata > Mammalia > Proboscidea > Elephantidae > Elephas > Elephas maximus. Next base: position 18,386,090 of record NC_064830.1, read on the forward strand.
TATTCTGCCAAGCCGTGACACTCATTTAACAAGTTTTGATGCAGATGCTTCTGGTGCAGGTGCATGTGCAGGTAAAGACAACTCTGTCAGGACTGCCATCTGGCCAAGAGTGACTGTAAGACAGTATCAATTATAAGGCTTACTCAATTTTTAAAATGTTGAAAGTAAAAAAATATGGAAGTGAGAAAATGTGGTTCTTTATCACTGACTTGTCCTGATGGAAAATAATTTTGAAAGTTTTCCTGAATAAATATTCCCCAAAACTTTTCTGAAAAACAATTTTGGAATGCTTGTTAATGCTTTTAAAAAAGGGTTTAAATCCTTAAAGCTCAGGAATTCCACTTCTAGAAAGCTATTACAAGTATGTAACCAGAACAAAGATTATGTATTAATAGAGGTTATTAGATGCAAACAGCAAAGTTCACTGTCTATTTAAGTCAAGCATAATTTTATTAAAGGATAGTAGAATGCTCAGGGAATTAACTTCTGGAAGGCCAAGTTCAGGACTCTGTAGCTCACTGACAGGAATAAGGCCCACTTGTGCTCCCCAAGCAGCTCCAGTAAAACACTATGGCGGCTGCTGCTCAGCACGAAGGCTGGATACCAGATGCTCTTCCACTGCAGCTCTAAAAACCCATGTGTAGTCCCCACCACCCTTGCCATACAATCCGTATCGCAAGGTGTGATGGCCTCCTCACATCATTCATCTCTGAGTCTAAGTTCATTGGGTGTATCTCAATCTATGTCAAAGGCCCGCAACCCTAGCCCAAAGAAGTCTGCAAATGAGAGCCTTCTGGCTTCTGCCTCGTCAAGGCAGGGCTCAGAAAGTGAGAATTTGCTGAATTATCAAAATGTAGGGAGGGTATTCAAAGATGTTTCACAGCTAAATATGACACATGCCCAGTATAGACTGTCACTGCAATTTATAATAACAAAGACAGTGAGAAACAACCTGTCTTAGTTATCTAGTGCTGCTCTAATAAAAATACCAGAAGTGGATGATTTGAACAAAGAGAACTTTATTCTTTCACAGTTTAGGAGACTGGAAGTCCAAATTCAGGGTGCCAGCTTTCTCTCTCTGTCAGTTCTGGGGGAAGATCCTTGTAATCTACCTTCCCCGGTATAGGAGCTTCTCAGCACAGGGACCCTTGGTCCAAAGGACTTGCTCCACTCCTAGTGCTTCTTGGTGGCATGACAGTCCTCTCCCTTATGCTCGCTTCTCTCTTGTATATCAAAAAAGATTGACTCAAGATACAACCTAATCCCATAGATTGAGTCCTGCCTTATTAATATAACTGCCTCTAATCTTACCTCATTAACATCATAGAGATTAAGATTTACATGACATAGGATAAGTACCACAAAATAGTGAACAACCACACAATACTGGGAATCATGACCTAGCCAAGTTGACACACATTTTGGGGGGATGCAATTCAATTCATAAGTGTTCAATAAAAGAGCAGAGATTAAGTAAAATAGACACCAACCACAAGATGAAACATCATGTGGCCATTAAAAAGTATGCTCTCCAAGAATTTTTAGTAATATTGGAATATTGTATACCCATGCTATGATGTTAAAAGGAAAAAGCAGGATGCAATTCTGTATATACAGATAATCTCAATTTTAAAAATAAAATCCTATGTATGCGTTGAATAAAGCCAGGAAGAAATAACACACTGGGTTCCCCTGTGTTGTTTTTACTTTTCTTCTAAATCATGTTTTAATGCTCAAGTTTTCTATAATGTATTAAAATTTTTTCTTTAATAATCAGCAAAAAGTGTTCTTCTCCCTCCGCCAAAAAGATTTTCATACAGTAGTCCAAAGGAAAGTGCCATCCTCACTGAAATATAACACTTAAAATCCTCATAGGTATTTAAAAAAATCAACTATAACATTTTTTTTAATGGGGAAGCAGTTTTAGAATGCTTTATCAGCATATATAATTGGTTTGAATTTCTCCATGATGTAAAGTTTGACTCAAGCCCTCATTTGCTAGATATAAAATATAGGTCTAAGCTAGCAGGTGTAACAAAATGATTCTAAAACAGGGAGACTTAAAAAAATTAAAAGATTATTTCTTTTTTAGTATCGGTCCAGAGGTGAGCAGTCCAGGGTCAGTGAGGTCATTGAGGCCATTCAGTGACTTAGGTTCCATTCCTCTTGGGTCTCTACCACCTGCAAGGGTGCTAAGCTCATTGCGTGGTCAAAGCTGACTCATTGCATCCATTCCATGTTCTGGCCCACAGAAGGAAGAAAGAAACTCCAGGTCCATCTGTTTTATCTCTTAAGGGGTTACTGATGTTGTACAGATCACTCTTGCTCATACATCTTTGGCTCGGACTTAGTCACATGGCCATATCAAGCTGCAAAGAGACTGCGACTGTAGGATCTAATTGGGTGACTATGTGCCCTGCTAACACAGGAGGTTCTGTCACTAAAGGCAGAAGGGGAGGACGGGTGCTGGGAATCAATGAGCAGCCTCAGCTATACTGAGTTTGGCAAGGGATCTATTATCAGTCTCCACAGCAGAGACTCCTGTGGTGAAAACTCTTCATTTTCAGTTGTTCCAGGTATATGTATAACTGTCTGTATACAAGTTCACCTTCCACATGTCCCTGTTTCTTACCTGCCGTTCCTAGTCTCAAAGAATCCAATTTCACATGCAGGGATAAGACCACTTCCTCCTTAAATCCCAAAACTTTGAGTCCCTATCTTTCTTGGACAATAGAACTAATTCCTTTTAGGGCCTACCTACACTTTCCAAACAAGAAAGTCTGGGATGGATTGTCTCCAGGGTGCCCTACTCTGGCCTGGAATTATCTCTTCTGTCCTTCCAAACATTAAAAGCAAACAAACAAGTTACTCTCCCTTTGAGAGAAAGGAGAGCTCAGGCTTCCAGAAGGATGGGAAATTTTTTTTACTATCCTTTCTGCCAGATGGGTCTACAGCACGAAAAACAAATTGGGCAAATATCAATAGATCTCCATCCTAGATTAAATTATAAATAAATCTCTGTGCCACACATGATTTCTGAGCATAATGCAATCTTGTATTAGGAACTTTGCAAATACTTCTGATTTATAATCATAGTCTAGTAACAGTGGGATTTAGCTCAAAGAGTAGGGACCAAGGGTCTGGACTCCTGAATTTTAATTCAGATCCAGTGCTTACTATCTACCTGGCCTGGTATTTTCCATGTAATTTCTCTGGACCCTGGGTTCCTTATTTACATAACAAAAGGTTTTGTCGGTGGTCTTTGAGCTCTCGATTTCTGATTTCATACTTGGTTATTAGAAACCCCCAACTGAGTAACTCTGTAACCCAGCTTCTACAAACTGTTTGTACAACACTGGAACTTAAAGATAATGGGCGTGCCCACAAAAAGGAGTCAAATAAATAATTTTGAGAAGCTATATTCTATATCCCACCTTTGGAAAGACTTAAGGCCCACTGGCATTTTAAAAGATCTGAAAAGTCCTACAGGAAAGAACACAGTTGGTTTAACCAAGCATTTCCTAAGCTTACTGGAGCCCAGGATCCTTTTCCCTGACCCGTCGTTGTGAAGTGGTTAAGAGCTCAGGCTGCTACCCAAAAGGTTGGCAGTTTGAATCCACCAGTGACTCCTTGGAAACCCTGTGGGGCAGTTCTACTCTGCCCTATAGGATTGCTATGAGTCGAAATCGACTCATCGGCAACAGGTATAACAAGTATAACATTTATAAATATCCTGAAGAGTTAATATCCCATAGAACTTGTTTGGACAATGCTGGTCTGTGCTGCCATTTTCTAGGTGTCTCTCATAATTAATCTTAACAAGAAGCTACCATGAAATCTTTATAAGTCAACCTTCTTTTAGTTCTGTCTTAGGCTGGGTTCTCTAGAGGAGCAAAACCCATAAAGCATATATATATATAAATATGTATAGAGATGGATTTATTTCAAGGAAATGGCTCACGCAGTTGTGGAGGCTGGCAATCCCCAAATCTGTGGGTCAGGCATCAGGGTGGAGGCTTCTCCTGACTCATGTGGTTGCATGGGTTGGCAAACCCAAAATCAGCAGGTCAGAGAGAAGGTTGCTGCCTCATGTTCCAACAACCAGAAGTCAGAGTGATGAATCAGATGTAGGATCAAGAGAGGGCGAGCTTTGCCAGAACATTTATACACATACACGTATAACAAAATAAGGAAGAAATACTAAAAACAATCACAGTCCTCGTTTCTGCAACTGGTCGTGTGGTTGAAGCTGGTGTTTAGAACTACCTTCTTCCACCACTCATTCCAACTTCCCTTTGGTCTCAGCAAGTACCTCAGCTGGATGTGGTTCTTTGCCTGGTGGGGTGACCCAAATCTTCATTCCTGAAGGGTCTGGGCGATTAGTAGTCATGTTGGAATTGGATTGCTGTAGTTTTCCATTGACTTTAATCATAGGGCATGGTAATACTAAGAGATGTCCTAAGGGATCTCCTGTATTCCAGACATACTCGTCTTTACCTCTATTATGTAATATCAATCCGATATTCCCAAGAAAGGCAATCCAACCAAATGTGGAAATCATAGAACGACATCACTAATATCACACGCAAGCAAAATTTTGCTGAAGATCATTCAAAAAAGGCTGCTGCAGTATATTGACAGGGAACTGCCAGAAATTCAGGCCGGTTTCATAAGTGGGCGTGGAACCGGGGATATCATTGCTGATGTCAGATGGATGGATCCTGGCTGAAAGCAGAGAATACCAGAAGGATGTTTACCTGTGTTTTATTGACTATGCAAAGGCATTTGACTGTGTGGATCATAACAAACTATGGATAACACTGTGACGAATAGGAATTCCAGAACACTTAATTGTGCTCATGAGGAACCTTTACATAGATTAAGAGGCAGTTGTTCAGACAGAACAAGGGGATACTGATTGGTTTAAAGTCAGGAAAGGTGTGCATCAGGGTTGTATTCTTTCACCATGCCTATTTAATCTGTATGCTGAACAAATAATACGAGAAGCTGGACTATATGAAGAAGAACGGGGCATCAGGATTGGAGGAAGACTTATTAACAACAGGCATTATGCAGATGACACAACCTTGCTTGCTGAAAGTGAAGAGGACTTGAAGCACTTACTAATGAAGATCAAAGACCACAGCCCTCAGTTTGGATTGGACCTCAACAAAAAGAAAACAGAAATCCTCACAACTGGACCAATGAGCAACATCATGATAAACAGAGAAAAGATTGAAGTTGTCAAGGGTTTCATTTTACTTGGATCCACAATCAACAGCCATGGAAGCAGCAGTCAAGAAATAAAAAGACGCATTGCATTGGGTAAATCTGCTGCAAAGGTCCTCTTCAAAGTGTTGAAGAGCAAAGATGTCACCCTGAAGACTAAGGTGTGCCTGACCCAAGCCATGGTATTTTCAATCACATCATATGCATGTGAAAGCTGGACAATGAATAAGGAAGACCGAAGAAGAATTGAAGCCTTTGAATTGTGGTGTTGGTGAAGAATATTGAATATACCATGGACTGCCAAAAGAACGAACAAATCTGTCTTAGAAGAAGTACAACCAGTATGCTCCTTAGAAGCAAGGATGACGAGACTGAGTCTTACATACTTTAGACATGTTGCCAGGAGGGATCAGTCCCTGGAGAAGGACATCATGCTTGGCAGAATACAGGGTCAGTGGGAAAGAGGAAGACCCTCAACGAGGTGGATTGACACAGTGGCTGCAACAATGAGCTCAAGCATAACGATTGTGAGGATGGCTCAGGACCGGGCAGTGTTTCGTTCTGTTGCCCATAGGGTTGCTATGAGTCAAAGCCAACTCAACGGCACCTAGGGACAACAACAACAACAGTCAGGATCCACAACACTAGCCAGTACGATAACCCCTTTCTTTGCCTGTTGATCCAAGGCATGAGGAGCCCACAGTGGCTGGGTGGCATTCTTAAATTCCAGTTCAATGAAATCAGTGTTGTGTCTCCTGGCGGGAGCATTCTTCCCTTTGAAACTAAGACACCCCCCCATTACAAATTCCTTCATAAATAATCTCAAAATATTCTCATTTTCAGAAAGGGACAAAAGATGGGAATTGAACAATGGGATTTTAGTTGTGTTGGTTTCAATCTAATTCAAGTATATGACCTACTGTGAAAAACATGGTCAAAGTTAGTTATTGCAGAGGATAGTCCTGATTGTACTGACCGAGCAGTACTTGTCCTACGCCTGACAGTGCTGGAGGCTCCGTCCCTGGTCAGAAACTGGTCAGGCAGCTCCTGAAAATCCAGAGGAGTTAGATGAGATGGAAGCCCCAGGGGCCGACTGCGGCCAAGAAGACTCTGAAGACTATTTCAATCCCAAGTGTCACCACATCGGCTTCATTTTCTGTCTGCCACTTCATTTTTACTCACAGAAGCTGTAGGACATTTCCATGTTAAAGCAGCAGCATCCTGTTTAATTGGAACGTGGATTTGTGTGAGAGTGAGAATGTGGTGTTCACGTAAAATGTGGCAAAAATCGTGTTGTATGCCCTCTCTTCCAGAAAAAAAGAAAAACTTCACTGTTTATCAGGGAGCTATTTTCAACAATGGCTTAAAACCCTGACTGAATGGAATGGGATTATATAAATACTTCCTTTGGACCTGTATATATCCTTAAGACTAAAACTAAAATATAAAAGAATTAAATAATTATAAAGATCTAATGACTGTTAAGAACCACCTGTCTCAGCAGTGCCTGATTCTAGATTGATTAGGATCATCTGGGGGTTGTTTAAAATACATCTGTCATGGATTGAATTGTGTCCCTCCAAACTACCTGTCAACTTAGCTGGGCCATGAGTCCCAGTATTGTGTGATTGCCTACCATTTTACGTGATTTCCCTATGTGTTGTAAATCCTATCACTATGATGTAATAAGATGGATTAGCGGCAGTTATACTGATGAGGTCTACAAGATTAGATAGTGTCTTAAGCCAATCTCTTTTGAGATATAAAAGACAGAAGTGAGCAGAGAGACATGGGAACCTCATACCACCAAGAAAGCAGCACCAGGAGCAGATTGTGTCCTTTGGACCTGAGGTTCCTGTGCTGATATGCTCCCAAACCAAGGGAAGACTGATGACAAGGACCTTCCTCCAGAGCCGACAGAGAGAGAAAGCCTTCTCCTGGAGCTGGTGTCCTGAATTCTGACTTCTAGCCTACTGGACTGTGAGAGAATAAACTCTTAGTTAAAGCCATCCACTTGTGGTATTTCTATTATAGCAGCACTAGATGACCAAGACAAATCCATGCCAGGGTCCCACCAACTAAGATTCTGATTCAGTTGATCTGGGGAGGGGTAGAAGATGGGGGGGCCCTCTGAGCTTTTAAAAAACCACATATTTAACATGCTTCAACATGGATGAACCATGAAAACATTATGCTGAGTGAAATAAGTCAGTTGCAAAAGGATAAATATTGTATGATCCCACTTATATGAAATACCTAGAATAGGCAAGTGTATAGAGACCAAAGTTTACTAGTGGTTACACGTAGGGGAAATAGAGACTCCATTAGGGGACTCTGAGCTTCTGTGAAGGTTGATGACATAATTTGGGAAAGCATAAGGGTGACGATTGAGCCACATGACGAACATAATTTTTGTCACTGAGCTGTCCATGTAAAGATTGTTGAAATGTCAAATATTTTCTTGCATACATATTTATCACAATAAAAAGAAAACTATACAAACAAAGCACATATTTAAAAATCCTCCCAGATTAGTTTACTCTCTAACCAGGGTTGAGAATCATTGATCTGTTCCAATCTCCTCACTTTATAGATGAGGAAACTGAGGACCAGAGTAACTTGTGAAAGGTCAAAAAATAATTCATGAAAAAAGCCAAAAATAAAACTGGCGTTATGTATTGCAGGTTTTAAGAGGCTTACTTAACCTTACTTGGTAACCTCAGTTGCCACACATGTTCACTTATGGTTTTAGAAAACAAGAAACTTTGACTAGTGTTCATCGCAGTTCACTCTGGATTTGAATGTGCTGACTTAAAGAATGTGCAAGTTGAATAAGGTAATTGGGGGAAAAAAAATTTCAGTGCTTGTGTTTAAAAGTTTCTAAATGTTTATCGTTATAGTGCCATGTAGTATATATATCATATCAAACATGTATTATTATAATGTCATTATCTGAAGATAATTGATACTGGGTAGAGTCACTACAAGTGAATAAAACAGGATCTAATATTGTATAGAAAATAGTGAAAGAGGCTGACTGGGACTTTATCTTGAAAAATGAAAATATACCTTATATTTAACAAAGCTTATGTTATAGTTGCTATGAACTATCTCTTAGAATGAACAAAGAGGAAACTGTTGATTGTTTTATTGGCCATATTTTCCCCATAACAACCAGCCACATCCTTCACTTCTCATTTGACTTTCAAGAAATTATCTTAAAGAGAAGTGCATCTGCAAAAACATTCCAGAGTTTCATGAATTTGCCAAGGGCTTATATTAATCCTTTGTTATACAAATCTTTCTCTCTTCAAGCAGCATTCTTGTCCTCTCCTTTGCTTGTTAAGGGATTTTCATTTGGTGCCAGCAGTTCTCCAATCTTACTTCATCAACATCATGAAAACCCTTCATCTTTTGAAATTTTTACAATATCACTTCACAAGCAATTTGCATGTATTTGCATTATATTTCCATATAATTACAATTTGTGAGAGATTGATTAAGATGTCGCTCGAGTTGTCAGGGATAGATGTTAACATTAAGTGAGAGTGATATTTGAAATGGGGACTGATTTCCAAGTGATCTGTTCTTTAATAAATATTTTCTCATATAGCAAAATAGTCTTCCCCATACAGTCCTTACTAAACTATGGATACTTGGATAATGATTGCTCAGGTAATGAGGGTATACAACATGAGTTGGTAGGTTGCCTTCATGAATTAACATGGCGTACTTGGAATGGATACCTGCTGTCTTTACAGGCAGAAAACACAGGCTTTTCATTCCATCTGTGGTAGCTACTCTCTGCCTGTAATATCTCTCTTACCTTCTGTGTTAACAGATTCCACCCCCTCACCCCCATTACAGTGGTTGGACATGTGACCATGCTTGGTGAATCATTGCACCCCATCTTTTGGCTCTCCTGAGTGATCCAGGAATGGGCAGAGAATCTAAGCTGAGCCAGTAAGAGTCTTTCACCACTGTTTTAAAGAAACACTCTTCCTCCTGATCACCAAAGCTGCCTAAATTCACATTCCACACCTAAAGGGGTGGTTTCTGTCCTCCAACTACATTTTTTTGGTATGCCCCATCTTCAATATTTTCCAGTCTTTTTAAGAATAACAGCTTTTTAAAGATGTTATTCACATACCAGAAAATACACCCTTTTAAAGTAAGCGTAAGGTACAAAGTGTTTCCCATGAGGAGGTACACTCTACACCAAAAGAACTACACGGTTTTTAGCATATTTACTGAATCATGCAGCTATTACCACTATCTAATTTTAGAACATTTTCATCACTCCGGAAAGAATCCCCATGTTGGAAAAATGCAGAACAAAATTCCACGTTCTCATGGAATCCAGATTTCCTGGAGCCACGGAGACTAGGTGAACCCTTGAAACTATTGCCCTGAGATAATCTTTAAACCTTATACCTCTATGGGGTTGCCTATTCTGGATATTTCTTATTGATATAATATGTAGTCTTCTGTGACTGGCTTCTTTCACTTAGCAAAATATTATCAAAGTTCATCCACGCTGTAACATGTATCTGTTTCATTCCCTTTTAAGGCTGAATAATATTCCATTGTATGGATATACCACATTTTATTCACCCATTCATCAGTTGATGGCCATTTGGGTTGTTTCTACTTTCTGACTATTATGATTAAAGCTGTCATGAAGATTCTCGTACAGTTTTTGTGTGGACATATTTTTTCATTTCTCTTGGATATATACCTAGAAATGGAATTACTGAGTCACGTGGTAACTCGAGCCTGGTGGCACAGTGGTTAAGAGCTACGGCTGCTAACCTTTTCCTACAGCTTGTTCATGTGACCCATAAAATCGCACATGTGAGCAAACAGGAGATGATAGAAATGTTTAGAAGCAACTAGTATTTCCCACCTGCTTTATAGTTTTTTTTTTTGGTTATAGTTGCCTGGTACTGCCGTCACATTTAGTCTTCTTGAAAAGTTTGTAATCTAGACCAGTCTATAAAAACAAAAGAGACAGCTTATCCTTCCTCATTTGGACTATTGGTAGATACTGAGGTTATTTTATCCAAATGATGAGTTGTGTGCTTCATGTAAGTATGTTTTGGAAATTTTATGTATGCAATCAGGACAAGTAGAGTCATATGCATGCACTAACCTGATGTAACTTCTGTCACAAGAAAGGATTAAAAGATTTCATCCTAACAGATTTGGGACACCTTTATCCATTAATAAGGAAGTCCGATCAGCTTTGCAGATTCGTTAATATTTTCACTGCCCATATTATTCAGAACCAGAAGGGCAATAAAATATCAAAATGGGTAATTGAAAATTAAATTGGCCAAAATTTGTACAGAAACTGAGCTCAAATAGCTAGATGCTTTGTCATTGGGCTTTACAAGTATAAGATCAATGGCCAGCAGGAAAATGGGACTTTTCTCCTATGAAATATTAATAGGAAAGCCATGGGATTCTTGCTACATTCCCATTGGCCACCCACTAATAAGCCATTCATATATTAGATGATGCTCTGTTAAACAATTACAAAATACTAATGAAATGCGCTAAGACCCTGATAAGCTGGACCATGATTAACAGTCCCAAGTTCCAAATCATATCCAGGTTCATCAAAGAAAGTCATCACTTAAACCGCATTGGAAATAACCATACCAAGTGAAATTCACCACCACCAACATGGTAAAATGTTGAGGTCTTCAATCCTAGATTCAAACTTCCTACTGTAAATAGGTATTTTTCTTCATGTGCCTAATAACTTTCCATGTGTTTTATGGTGACCCCTGGTAGACAAAGGAATTGTGATACTGGTTGCCCTTCTTGCCACCATCAATCACTGGCAAACCTTACATTTCTGAATAAGCTCGAGCCTGGAAAAGAAGCCGCTGGCCCACCATATCTGAGCCCACTATTAGAACTTGGACATTCACCAGATCGAGAATACATATGACTTTTTTTTTTTTTTTGGTGAATGTATCACAGCCAAAGATATACCATTTCAACAATTTCTACATGTACAATTCAGTGACATTGATTACATTCTTCCAGTTGTGCTGTTATTCTCACTATCCTTTGCCAAATTATTGCATCACCATTATCTTCAACTCACTGCACCCTAGGCTTCCCATCCAACCTTTCAAGTTACCATTGTCAATTTGATCTCACATAGATCATTCTTTAAAAGAGCAAAATGCTCAAAGCAGATGTACTTTACTAGTCATGATAAGATATTTTTTGGTTCAAAGAAGACTTCAGGTGATAGTTTTGGTTTAAGGTTTAAAGTTTAAGAATTATCTCAGGACTATAGTTTTGGTGGTTCATCCAGCCTGAATGGCTCCAGAAAATTTGGGTTCCATGAAAAATTTTAAATTCTGCTCCACATTTTCCTCTATTTCAAGGAGGATTCTTCTATAGAATTTTGTATCAAAACATTCAGTAAAAATATCTAGCTCTTCTGGTCTCGTGGCAAAGGAGGCAGTTGTTCATGAAGGCAACCAGACACTTGTTAGATTTCCCCTCTGATTCACAGGACCTTTTAAGGCTGGCAACAGGATTAGCTCTCCTACATAAGTGAAAATTCCTTTTCTAGATGAGTAATTTCTCAGTTCACCTGGTGTGCAGCAGTTGTCCATACAGACCAGATTCAGCTCTAGCTGCCTGGAAAACTGAGTGTGATGAGCACAGCTCTAGAGACAGAAAGACGATGTTAGTAACACCTCTGCCAAAAAGGAGAGTTTGATGCCCTTAAGGACTTAAACTCTGTGGATGTCATCTTCTTATTCATGCTTATTTACTGGTTGGCAGACTTAACAGTGTAGCTGTTTGATGTCTGGATGGCTGTCTTTGTCCTGTGCTATTATCAAATGTGGTTGAGCAGTGGCCTGAAAAAGTGATGAGGAAAGTGCTATCTTAAGGACAGAAACTAGAGGCTCAAACACTTAAGTTTCCTTCGACTATACTTTAAAGGGACAAAGCAAAAATACATTTCCCCCATCCCTCAGTTCAGAAATATTGGGGTTCTTTGGGCTACAACTGCTCTGCTGCCTAAAAGGGATTTTAAAGGAACGTGGTGTCTACTTACATGAAAGAATGGACCTGGTATCATCTGAAGCCTGGGTCTGCTTAGTGATATGATGTCTAGGGCATTGACTTTCTGGCATTTAAACCAGAATCATAGTAAACCTTCTGTAATGTCTGGAGGTGTTTTGCACCAATTACTTGCATGTGGTGAGGAGGTAGGCATGTAGACAGAGTCTGAAAAATCAGGTACGGGGCAGGGGTGGGGTAGATGAGAAAGTAAACCAATCTACTTTCCCCGGGTGGAAGTCTCACCCTGGGCAGTAATGTTATCAGCTGGTTAACACTGTGGGGAGTTGGGTTCTAGAAAACCCACACTTACACCTGGGTGGTCTACTGCCTTCTATCACAATCTCTACACAATTTTTTATCCTTTATTTATTAAATTAACTTTATAACCTATGCTATCTTCCCACCCATCACATCACTGACCCTTTGGGATATCCATGTAATGAGATTGAGACCAGAGTTAAGGAAAGACTCAACTGTTTCAGTCTGTTTGATCTTAGACCAGAAATCCTTGCAAAAGAATTCCCTTCGTTCCCACTCTGTTAGGCTTGGCTGTAAATGATTGCTTATATCATTAGAGATACACGCTGCAACAAACAAACAAGGAATAGACCCTTTCGCTTTTTTCCTTTAAGAAAGGCAGATATTTACTGAACAAGTCAGCTGGCTCCTCCAACCCTAAATCTATTAACCTCGGTGGCACCACAAAATGAAATTCACAGAATAAGTTAGTTCATGCGATCAGCAAGTTCAGAAGATGGTTGGAAGGGTTTAAAATTAAATATAGTATTACAGTTACCTCATACCAGCACTGCTTTCAAAAATTATCTCTCAACTTGAAGGTTTTCCAAAGGCCGTGAATCCAATTTTCCACCTTGACATGTTAAAAATCATCATGGGTAATACTGAAAATTGTTCCACGGATAGTTTTGGGTCTTATGCCAACGCAATCTCCTGTGACTTGGATAAAATTGCTCTTATAACATTGAAAAGCCTGAATTTTATCTGTGTGTGGGGGGGGACTTATAAATTCCTCCCAACCTGGGTTGTATGGAACTTGTACTACTGGCAATGTGACCCCAGTTATCTTGATTCATACAGTATCCAACTCATTTCTACCACAGTATTTCAGGAAATGATTCTGTGGAACAGTTTTCCACACGCATGGAGACTTCAAATCCACGAGAGTAATTCAAAAGCTATCCCTTTCCCTTGAAACCACATCAGACTCTAACAGCCTACTACTTGGACTCTAAAGGTACTAGACATTGAAGCTGAATCTATAAACTGTCAAACACTAAATAAATGGCCATCTTGGGAAAATACGGATATGATTCAGCTAGGAGTGGTATATAAGCATCCAGATAGCTCAGCCACTATTAATTAGGACACAAAGAGGATTGAAAATGAAATAGCCAGTCTTCATAAAGACTCACACTCTGAGAGAGACTTATTTACGTGATTCAGTTGATCTGTGGGGGGTGTAAGAAGTACCTGAAGTTGGATGGGTCTTATATGTCATTGAATTGCTGGTAGAATATTGCTGGGGCTTTACCTCCTTCCCCCTTTAAAAAAGCAAAAGATTGACCTGACTAAGAATTAAGGCAGGGTTTATTAAACATATATAATGAAAACGGAGTTCAGACGGGAGCTAGAGAAAAGGAAATGATGAAACTCAAGCAAAGTCAAAGATGGAGGAATGTGAAGGCAGAAACATTCCCAAGGGAATTATCCCCAAGCCCACTTAAAGCAGGCAATTCCCATTGAAACTGAATTCTTGAACAGTCGATAACAACTTAACAAAAGAGCACATACAGAGATTAAGTTAAATCATAAGAAGGGATTGAAAGAATAAAACTGAAATAATTTTCAAATTAAAAAATTCAATAGTCAGACCAAAGAGAATGCTCAGTATGGCCTGGAATCACGGTCTGGTTGATAAGGCAAATGAAAGGCTTCTGTAAGTACTGAGCAAACACACGAAGACTTGGAAATCATAATGGAAAAGATAAGACTCCTGGAAGAGAGATATCAGAGACTTATCAAGGAAAAATAGGGATTCCAGATAGTAAAAACATAAGAGATGAAAAGCGTAATAAATGAAATGATAGAAAAAAAAAAAGATTTCATCTGAAGAAAGATAAATCTACAAATTAAAAGAGTTTTCCCAAATTAGGAAAGATGGAAGAAAAGAGACACATCTGAACATATTCTCATAAAATTCCTGTGTTCCAGAGAGCAGTAATCCTCACCAGAGATGGCTTCAATGAATAAATGCCTGGAAACTTGGTTTTTGATTCACACAATCACACGGTGAATACTCAGGAATGTGCTGGTATTGTCTGTACCTGTCATTGGCCCTTAGAGTGCATAGGCAGACCTCCAGAACAGTCAGGAGGGGCCAGAAGGGTATTTAAAAAACCTGAGAATGGCAAGTGTGCGTCTTATGCCTGGTGGACTGCAACTCCGAAAGAGTGGTGTCTTCAGCACTGTACAGTCCATGAGAATTCTGGGCGGCCTGGGACGCTACACCTCAAGCAAGTTGTGACTCTGCAACATCATTTCCTCCTTGTACAGCCACCTCTGCAGCCAAGCCCACTCAGACTTCTGAAACTGTGAGATAATAAATGAGTATTGTCTCAATACTCGTTTATTATATATGTAATTTGTTATGTAGCAATAGAAATCTCTAGCTGCATAAAAACTGAGAAATGTAGTTTTTAGCTTTCTAGCATTTATTATAAAGAAAATATGCATAAAGATGAGTAGAGCGTTTGCTAAGGAAGTCTGTGGTAGTGCAACAATCACCTATGTACCTGTTTAAGAATTAAGATAGGAAAAGATAAAGAGGAGAAGAAACAGAATCTAAGGGGGCCTATGGAAGCCTTCTAGAAAGAATCCTGTGCAACCCAGCATTATGTGAGGAAAACCACCAAAATCCTCAACTCCCATGAGTGGGTTGTGAATGGGCCAAGAGACCCAGCGGGACACTGTGACTGGTGAGGATAATGTAGAATGCATGGACCTGGCACCTGACAACACCGTAAGACCATAGGCATTGGCAGTGGTTGCCCATCACCAACCACAAGGACCAGATGATACAGTATACATTTGGCTCTCTGGAACTAGTCAGGGAATAAGGAGGGAGGATCATAAATGACCAAATAATGTACTTGAATTTTAATTTGGAAGTGACTTGAGTTCACCCTGAATTGATAAAATTAATATTTCATTATCAAGTGGAAATGGGGCTTTGATTAAAAAAAAAAAAGCTAAGTTTAATTCAGATACCTACATAGGTAAAAAAAGAAAGCTCAATTCTACACACTTGAGTTTCGTGACAATGAATTTTGTGTTCACTGTATAAAGATTTGTGACCAATTTTTTCATGGATTTCTATTATTTTTAATGTCTGTCTATATGGAAGACTAATATAAGACTAAAATCATAATTATGGTTCTTTAAAATAACATAATTGGAAAATAAACGGCAGAAATAAAAAATTGATAAGCCATTTAGTAGACTTTCAAAACAGATAGTTTGAACTCCCCAGTTGCTTACTTAGGACTCTAAGTCACATGGGTTTTTGTTTTTGTCTCATTCTTAACGAAAGTGTGTCTCATGGGTAAAGAGGATAGAAAAAACCATTTATTGGTTACCTACTCTATTCCGGACCTTATGTGTTGTCTTATTTCAACCTAACAAACAAACCTGTTTAGGGAGATCACCACCCCAATTTAAACGTGAGTCTCAGAAAGGTTAAGCCGTCCACCCAAGTTTGAGCAGAACTCACTCCAGAAGCCCATGTTCCTTCTACCACACATAGTTTCCCCGGCTTCCAAGGAGATAATTCTTTTCTTTCTTTTTTTAAAATTTATCAAATTCAGTTATGTTAGAGAATTCCTCAGACACTTTCTTCAAATGAGAAGGTACTAGAATTTTTTTTCAACGATGCTTAATGTTTAATATCTCAGAGAGTCTTCTCATGGCTCTATCATCAGCTGAGTATAGCTAAGCCATGTCCTCTCTCTGGGTCTCACATTCATCTGCAGAATGAGGGTGCTGGACTTAGGGGCTTCCAATAAATTGATGTAGGTGCACCTTTGTTTACAACTCCCACTCCAAGTACCAGTAATTATCAGTGCATTTGATTGCGTGTTTGATCAATTTCAGACTATAGAAAAGATGGTAAAAATCTTCAATTTCCTCATCTTTGGCATTAGTGGTTGATGTGCAAATTTGAATAATACTTGGATTAACTGCTCTTCCTTGTAGGTAGGTATATGGATAGTATCCTATCACTGATAGAGTCACTCTTCAGGATAAATCTTGTTCTTTCTAATGATGAATGCGACACCATTCCTCTTCAAATTGTCATTCCTGGCATAGTAAACCATATGATTGTCTGATCCAAAATGGCCAATACCAGTCCATTTCAGCTCACTAATGCCTAGGATATCCATGTTTATATGTTGCATTTTATTTTTACGATTTCCAATTTTCCTAGACTCATACTTGGCACATTCCATGTTCCAATTATTAATGGACATCTGCAGCTGTTTCTTCTCATTTTGAGTCATGGCACATCAGCAAATGGAGGTCCAAAAAGCTTTGCTCCATCCATGTCATTAAGGTTGACTTTACTTTGAGAAGGCAGCTCTTTCCCAATTGTCTTTCAAGTGCCTTCCAACCTGAGGGGCTTATTTTCTGGCACTATATCAGACAATGTTCCACTGCTATTCATAAGGTTGTCACTGGCCATGGGGCTTCTGGAAGAAGTCCAGCAGAAAAGTGGCTTGTACTATGAAACTTGGGTATGAAGAGAAAGAGATATAGGCCAACAGTGCATAGCTGGTGATGGAAACTGAGCGGGATTCCTCCAGAGCAAAGATTGAGGAACCACCATGGCTGAGACAAAATACACTGAAATTTACTGACCAAGCTGTAGCTATATCCTTTTCTTCTTCCTGACCAGCAAGAGATTCCAGCATAATAAGTGGGTAATGATGATGAAAATATAGCCGTGGCATTATATAATTAAGTCCCTGGGATTTGTTTGCCAGCTAAGGGAATGAATATACTTCACATATTTATATTTAAGGGTGAACAACAGTAACATGATAAATATATTTCTTTAAATATGTTGAGGGAAAAATCTCAGAACTAAATCACACTAGGATATGAGAAGAAAAACAAAATTAAACTCAGCATTTTGTTATGAAATACCGAAGCTGAAAACCAGTCCCACTGCTGGTGAGTCAACACCGACTCAGAGTGACACTATAGAACAGAGCAGAACTGCCCTGTAGGGTTTCCAAGACTGTAAATCTTTATGGAAGCAGACTGCCACATCTTTGGAGCAGCTGATGGGTTCCAATGGCCAACCTTTCAGTTAGCAGCTGAACACTTTAACCATGGTGTCACAAAAGTTCAAATGTTTTGCACCTTAGGATAAATCAGATGGAATTTCAAAGCTCCTTCTGGATAATGATGTGTTTGGAAGGATGTATACACCTTTTTTTTTAAAACAATTGGGTTGTCTACCAAGGGAATCTAATTTTAGTTCTACTTTTGGCTACGTTGCAGTATATCCATGTTAAAGGCCTCACGTCCTGTAAAAATAACAATACCAGGTTAAATAGAGTAGACTTCCAACTGTGGATGTACTTAAAGTCAGATGCACACAGTTAGTGTTAGCAGTGACAGAGTTAACTATCCATACTGGTAAATTCTGTAGCCTTTAAGTCCTCCTTGGAGCCCTGGTGGTGCAGTGGCTAAGAGCTCAGGCTGGTAGCCAAAAGGTCTGCAGTTCAATTCTTCCAGCCACTCCTTGGAAACCCTATGGGGCAGTTCTACTCTATCCTGTGGGGTCATTATGAGCCAGAATCGGCTCAAGGGCAACCGGTTCCGGTTTGGTTTTTTTGGTTTAAGTCCTCTTAGGATCAAACCAAAACCAAACCAAACCGTTTGCTGTTGAATCGGTTCTGACTCATAGTGACCCTACAGGGCAGAGTAGAACTGCCCCCATAGGGTTTCCAAGGCTGTAAATCTTTATGGAAGCAGACTGCCATATCTTTCTCCCGAGGAGCAGCTGGTGGATTCGAGCCGCTGACCTTTCGGTTAGCAGCCCAGTGCTTAACCACTGTACCACCAGGACTCTGTTCTTAGGATCAAGGTGGAGTGTAAATAAATACACATAAAAAATAGGAACAAACCTTTATCTAAATTACAATAAAAAGAAAAATAGGAACAATTTATCCAAAAGATTTGCTTTTCAACTTATGACCTCATACTTTAGCCACAATGCCTAAGTATTAGCTGTATTATATAATCAACTAATCATATTGAGTTAAGCGTTGTTTCAGTGAATTTTGCTATTATTATTACAGGACAGTGGGATATACATCAAAGGTAGACAAACAGGGAATCATAGCTCCCAAGACTGTTTTCATTTAAAAACAACATTAAAGTAAAATTTTGAGGAAATTATCATAATCTCACCATTCTAATACCAAAACTATTTTCACTTTTATATATTTTGCCCATTCTTTGGCCATGTATGACCATTTCCATGTTTTTGCAATCATATTATACACATACTTCGGTACTCTGCTTTAAAAATTTCTATCATAAAATATTTCGATATTCACAAAAATTATAATTTTTAAGGCTGCATGTTGATGAATCATAATTTTTTAGATATTTCCTTGTGGCTGGGTATTTTAGTGACATAGAGCTTTGGCTTTATTAGAAAACATGGCAGTGAACATAAATTTTTTTTTAATCAACGCAACCCAGCCACTAATTATCAAATTACATGTGTTAAATAGAACAACATTGGTTAGCATGGCTCCCTTGAATCATATGATAACCAAGACCTCATTAGGTGGCATAAAGAAAAAGAAAATTAAAAGACACAATAGCTCCTCTAAGGAATGTTTGGAAAAGTACTCAAATATGAGGCAAATCAAAAAACAACCCCATGTTTTATTGATTAGCACATCAACAGACTTCTGTCCAGCAGATTTTATCATAGTAGATGCATTTTTGGATGTGAATCAGTGGTTCTAGAAACTTAATTAAACCTGTCAGCCATAGTTAACTACAGCTGGTTCCTGAGTGACAGTAAAGATAGGGCCCCACCCTGCCAGGAATGTGGGCCCCTATCTCATAGCCTCAAGTTTTTTGGAATCCAGTGTCTGAGTTGGAGATGGTAAGGGCCTCATCTTCTACAAAAGTCATCATCGAAAAATACATTAGCTCTGTTACCAAGAATCTATACGTGATTTCATATTTACAAAGAGTGTTGAAGTTATTTTTAATCAACGGTTCACTGGAACTATTCAGGGTAGGTTTGTTTTGTGATCTACTTGAATAGGCAGCATATTGGAGAAAGCATGAACTTTGTGTGTGTGTGTGTGTGTGTGCTTTAGGTGAAAGTTTACAGAGCAAATTAGTGTCTCACTAGACAATGCACAAATTGTTTTGTGACATTGGTTGCCAGCCCTACAATCTACACGGCAGCAACTATCACTATCCCCACTCTACAAATTTTTTAAATGGAGGCTTAGAGAGATTATATAATTTGTCCAAGATTAGAAACTATAAAGTGTATAGCCAAAATGTTTAAACTTTAAATTGAAATACAACATGTATACAGAAAAGTGCACATACTTTAAGTGTGTAATTTGATGAATTATCACAAAAATCTTGCCTTTTTCTTGCTGTTTTAAAGGCTTTCTTTGTGTATTCTGAATGGAAACCTTTTATTGGTTATATGTGTTGCAGACATTTTCTCCTACTTTTTCGATGAACTGAGGTCTTAATTTTAAGGTATCCCAATTTAGCAGTCTTTCTTCTTAGTTAGTGCTTTTGATGCTCTGCTTAAGAAATTTCTATCTCAAGATCATGAAGGTATTCTCCAATGTTATCTTCTAGAACAGTACTGTTCTGTAGCATTTCCTGTGGCAATGTTTCACATCTGTGTGTGCAATAGATAGCTACTAACCACGTGCGACTACTGAACACTTCAAACGTGGTTGGCATGGCTGAGGGACTGAATTTTTTATTTCATTTAGTTCATTAATTAATGTTTAAGTCTAAATAGAACATGTGGCTACTGGTTTATTAGTTTGGACAATGTAGTCCTAGAAGCTTTTGTTTCACTTTTCATATGAGATCTTTGATCCATATAAATTGATTACATGTGGTAGTAGGTAGTGGCCAAGTTTCGTTGTTTTCCATCCATCACTATTTATTGAAAAGACTTTCCTTCTCCCACTGGGTCATAAGATCACTATGAGTCAGAATTGACTCAACAGCGATGGGTTCAGTTTTCTTCCCCCCACTGCTCTACAGTGACTCTTTTGACAAAAATCAAGTATCTCTATATGCGTGAGTCTCCTTCTAGACTTGCTGTTTCTGTCATCTATTTGTCTATCCATGTGTCAATACCACAATGTACTAATATCTGAAGTCTTCATTTCCAGTTGAGAAATTCCTCTCCTGTTGTTCTTCAGAATTACTTGGTTATTCTAGTCCCTTTTCATTGGCACAGTGGTTAAAAGTTTGACTGCTAACCAAGAGGTCAGCAATTCAAATTCACCATCCGCTCCTTGGAAACCCTATGGGGCAGTTCTGTAGGGTCACTATGAGTCAGAATTGACTCAATGGCAATGAGGTTTTTTTTTTTTTTTTTTGCATTATTATACAACTTTTAGAATAAGCTTATTAATTTTCCCAAAATGCCTTTTGGAATTTTTATTGGGATTGCATTAGACCTACAGGTCAATTTGAAAACTAACATCTTTACATTATTGGGTTTTCAATCTATGAACATTTCTCCATTTATTAGGTCATCTTTAAAATTTTGTAATAATATTTTGTTGTTTCCAGCACAGAAGACTTGAACATGTGTTTTGTTAGATTTATTTCTAGTTATTAAATTTGTAAATATTATCTTTAAATACAATTTACTATTGTATTTGTATACAACTGATATTTACAAATTGACCTTGCTTCCAACAACCTTGCTAAATTCACTTATTAAATCTAATAGTTTATCTGTGGATTCTTTGGAATTTTCCAACTAGAAAATTATGTAATATGCAAGTAATGGCAGCTTCATTTCTTCCTTTCTAATTCCTATACCTTTTATTTCTTTTTCTTGTCTTCTTGCTCTGGCTATGATCCGAAGTAAAATGTTGACTAGCAGGAAGATATTTTCAGAAGGAAAATTTACAAAATTTCATCTTTATGTATTTGCTATAGATTTAAAAATAAATAAGCATCTTTCTAATAGATTAAGAAGATTCCTTCTATTCCTACAAAAAAACCAAAAACAAACCTGTTGCCATTGAGTCGATTTTGTCTCATAGTAACCCTATAGGACAGAGTAGAACTGCCCTATAGGGTTTCCAAGGAGCAGCTGATGGATTTAAACTGTTGACATTTTGGTTAGCAGCCAAGCTCTCAACCACTGCGCCACCAGGGCTCCCTTATATTCCTAGTATGTTAAAAAAAATTTTATGGATGCATGCTGAATTTTAGCAAATGCTGTTTTTACATTTATTGAATAATATAATTTTTCTCTCTTAATCAATCAATGTGGTAAAGAACATTGATCAGTTTTTGAATGACTAACCAGCTTTGCTTCCCCGTAATAAATTCAATTTGGTTGTGATATATTATCCTTTTACATAATGCTGGATTTAGTTTGCTAATATTTAGGATTTTTACATTTATCTTCTTTAACGGGATAGGTCTATAATTTTCCTTTGTTTTAATGTCCTTACAAGAGTTTGGTAGCAAGGTTTGCTGGTCTCAAAAAAAGTCTTAAGAAATATTTCTTCTTTTTCTATTTTCTGGAAGCGTTCTGTAAGATTGATGATATCTCTTCCTTAAATACTTGATAGCATTCATTTAGGAAGCCATCTGGGCCTGAAGTATTCTTTATGGGAAGATTTTTTAATAACATATTCAGTTATTTATGTTTTCTAATTATTATTGTGTCTATTTTGATAAGTTGTGGTTTCCTAAGAATTTATACGTTTTATCAAAACTTTCTAATTTATCGTATAAATTTGTTAATATTGTCCTCTTCTTTTTTTTTAAGTGTCTGTAGAATTCACAGCAAGTCTCCTTTATCACTGTTGATTCTGTTATTTTTGCCTCCTCTCTTTTTTCTTGATTAGTCTACCAGGGATTTGTCAATTTTATTGGACTTTTCAAAGAGCTAACTTTGGTTTTGTTGATCCTCTATTGTAAACTTGTTTTGCATTTCATTAATTTCTACTTATATCTTTATTATTTACTTCCTTTGAGTTTAGTTTGCAGTTCTTTTTCTAAATTCTTCGGTAAAAATTTCAGTCTCTTTTCAATAAATCTCTTAAGCATAACTCTAGTTAAATAAAAAAAAAAAATTACGTCCCACAAATTCTGATTTATAATTCAGTTCAAAATATGCTCTAATTTCTGTTATAATTTTAACCTTAACTTGTAGTTTATTTAGAATTTATTTCTTATTTTCGAACACATCCAGATTTTCTAATTACCTTTTTATTGTTGATTTCTAAGTTAATAATAAAGGAACATACACTATATGTCCTTTGACACTTTTTAAGACTTGTTTACTTCCCCAGCATATGGTCAGTTTTATAAAAAGTTCTGTGTGTTCTTGAAATGAATATGTATTCTTCAGTTATTGAGGTGCAATGTTCTTCTATGCCATTTAGGTCAAGTTTATTACATAAGTTGTTCAAATCATCTGTATTTGTCCCGATTTTTGACTAGTCTATCAGTTATTGAAAGAAGTATGTTAAATTCATCTACTATGATTATGAATTTGTTTACTTCCCTTTATAGTCTGAGCACTTTTCCTTTATATAATTGAAGTTATATTATCAGATGTATTCAAATTTTGAATTGTTACATCCTGCTGGTGAATTGAACATTTCAGAATTATGAAATGTCCCTTTTTATCTCTAGTAATGCTTCTGTGATTTACGGTCTACTTTGTCCGATATTAGTATAGCTAAACTAGCTTTTTGCTGTTTTATTTTTGTTTGTTTATTTACATGGAGTTACTTTTTTAAAACTTTTGTTTTTCACCTTTCCATATTCTTACATTTAAGATTTATCTCCTGTAAGCAACATATAGTTGGATTTTTAAAAATCTATTCTATCAAAATTTTAATATTAATTAAAATATTTAGTTCATTTACATTTAGTGTAATTATTGTTACATTTCTCTTTAAATCTACCATCTTACTGTTTGTCCCACCTCTTTTATATTCCTTTATCTCTCCTTTCTTGCCTTCTTTTGTATTAATTAAAGCCCCCGCTATCTCTTCCCTGAGTTGCTGCAACAGCTTCATAGTTGATCTTCTGCCCCTACTGTTTCTTTCTAGTCTCTCTAAGCTGAGCCAGAAGGATCTTCCTGAACTAAAAACCTAGGCATGAAACTTCTCTGCTTAAATATTTCCATTGGCTTCTCATAACCTTCAGAATGAGACCCAAACTCCAGGTATGATAAACACAAGGCCTCCAACAACCTTGTCCTGCCTGCCTACCCAGCCTCCTCTCCTATTAGTCTGCTCTGCCATCTGCACCCAGCCATGTTAATCAATGTGCCTGTGCCTCATGCCTCTGTGTTTGCATATACCATGATGTTCCCGTCATTCCATTTCTGTCTGCCTCACTTTCTAGCAGTGACTGGTGCAGCCACAACCTGGACAGTCATTCAAAGAAAACAAGTCCTTCAAGGCACACAGACGCCTAAGAGGTTCACTTGACTACTGGGTTCAAATTCAAGTTTACCAAATATTTATTGAGCATTAGTTCCCATGCTAGGAGCCTTCATACACACGAGTAGATTGGTCACATTCTAACCTGCACGGTAACATAGCAGAGTTCTCAGAAATGGAACAGGTCAAGCAACCAATGCTTTACTGAGCTCTAGTACAGTTTTTTTTTTTTTTTTGGTTACATCTTCCTGGTGAATTGAATATTTTGCAATTATGAAATGTCCCTTTTTATCTTTAGTAATGCTTCTTGATTTACAGTCTACATTGTCTGATATTAATATCACTCTGATTATCAAGATGTGGAGCCCGAGAATGAGTACATTTTTTTACAGCAGGCCAGCGTTCCAGTTCTGCCAGTTCTTTTGTTAGTTACTCTGTGGTCTTAGTGAAACTCTCCTTTGTTTGAGTCAAAGGACACCCTAAGGGGCATCTAGCCAAGGCCCTTTAAACTATCTCCTTAAAATCTCTCATTCCCACTCCAGTGCATATATAGCTAATATTTGCTGAAAGCAGGACCCTTGTTGAGCTCTGAACCTTTAGATGTAAAAGCAAATGGTCGTGTCCAGCTGCTGACAAGATGGGGAGGGGTAGCAGGGCAAATTTGAGTTTTGGCTATGTGTATAAAATTGTGTAATAAGTGGTTATGCTTAATAATACCTGCAGAAGTCGATGGAATATAGTGATTATTGAGTCTATTCCCAAATAAAATAATATTATTTTATAGTAATATTTCCCTTCCTTGCTTCTCAAACTGGGGTCCTGGCACTCCCTGAGGGTTTGTGGATTTAGACTAGAGAGAGACCACAGGGCATCTTCCTGACATGTCACTTTTACTCAGAGATTTGGGGTAAAAGCAGTAAATTAACTGGTCAGTGATTTAAGACATCTTTATATCAAAGCAAACACAGGCATATTAAGGAGTAGGATGTTAACTTTGCACAAATTATAAAACTAAGATGGGAAACTTCATAGAAACGCGATTTCTTTGGATTCCTGGACTCCTCTTGAACAAATATTTGCTCTTCTTTGAAGTTAGGAGAGTTTAAGTGAAAAGGTTTGAGGGGTACCGTTTATAGTGATAAGGTGCCATGGAGTGATCAAAGCTCCATGAAAAACAGGTAAACACACTGGTGTGACTGCACATTTCTAGAATGAGTACTTCCAGCATTGTTATTCTTGTCCTTCATGCAATCTTAAGCTCTACAGGCTGAAACCATACAAGTGGTTCTAGTATCCACTCTAGTATCCCTAATGCTACCCTAAAATGCTCTGGGTTTGGAAAAAGCCAATCTCCTGCCCTTCCCACTCCACCGCCCCCCCACACACACATATCACCAGCCCCATCAGAGGTGACAGCTGAGAGAACAGGAAGCACTGATCATGGCAGCCCAAGCCTATTTGATATTCTGGGGAGGAAAGCAGCAGTGGTCAGAATCCTTAGCTGAACTTGCCTGGCTGCTCTGTTGACTGGAGGCCCTTTGGCAGCATGACCAGGAAGTCAAATAAGAAACACATTCTCCAAAAGCCCACAATGCAAGGGAGCCTGGGAAATGCGATGGCCCTTTGCTGCCCCCACCCTGTGGAGAAGCTCTGGGGGCAAGAAGGAGGAGGAAGCAGCTGCTGGGCTCTGGAATTCATCTTCTAAGTAGGCCGATATAGAGGGATATGGAGAATTCAGCAAGCCCCACTCCTTCCCTGCCAGGTACCCAAAATACCACCATCAGTGACTCACTCTTTGGGTTAAGCATTGCCCACACATAATTCATCTAAGGTGCAAATAAGTCTGTGTGATGATGGCAGAAGAGGTTGCTCACCAGTCAGTGTCAGATTCCCAGAGAGTAACCTGAGGAGAATTCTGAAGTGAGGGAAGGGGAAGAGAAGAAATGTGGAAAAGAGATGGAGAAATAAAGACATGGATGTGGGGAGTGTGGGAGAAAAACTGCCGATTTTACAAATTTCCTGGGAGTCTAGAATCACAGGAAACATTTAAATCCTATTAAGCAAACATGGGTCTGATAGAGGTATTGTTCATTGCCTCCCAACAGAAATGAATAATCTGGGGTCTGGTAAAAAGACATGGCTTATTTAAGTGGCAAGCACAGGACTTACCCCAGCCCTGTGGCAGTCTCCTCCACTGAGGATGTCTTATCAGAGCTGTTCTCCCCTCCTGGGTTTACTTCTCTCCTAGGTCTGCTCAGTGAACCTGCTCCAGTGGGCCTGGCATTCCCTGCATGGCCACCAGACTCAGTTCTGGGAAGCCTGGGCCTCAGAGAAGGGGGTGGCCCCAGCAGGACAGCCAGGACCACAACCTGGGCAGCTGGCTTCTCACAGTTTCTTCTAGGTCAACAAGGAGTGCAATCAGATGCTTTCAGAAGCGCCATGAAACATCACCAGCCCTTCAGCTAAAGTTAGAAACTTAAAAAAGACCTGTGACTCGGCCATATGAGCGCTGAATGCGCTGATGTGGCTCTGGTCTGCCTAGAAAGTGCTAGAGCAGGTAAATGAGCAGGTGCCTCCCTGGAGTGTGGACCCCTCCCCTTTGGGATAGAGGCCCTCGGCAGCTCGTCTCACTGTTGGTGCTCCTTCCAGGAGTGCAGTAGGGCGTGGGCAAAACCCAAGGGGCTGGCTGGGATGGGCGCCTGAAGTTCAAGAAGCCAGAAGGAAAGTCACTAAACCGGAAGCGCCAGTGCAGGTTCTGAAGCCGGGTGTGGACCCAGAGATCTGAGGTGCAGGTTGATGAAAGCTGGAGCAAGCAGGTTCTGGGTGGACGCAGAAGGGGTCGGTGCTGCCCAGAACAGGTGCTGCTGTTTGAGGCTGGCTTTCATGTGCGGGCAGGGCGTGGCGTGTGGGAGGCTCAGCAGGGTCTATGAAGCCAGGAGGTAAATGCCACCCGGAAACCTCTTCATTTAGAACAGGAGGGAAGGGCCTGTGAGAGTGGCGTGAAACACAATTACTTAGGCAGCTGTTTGAGATGTAGACATGTAGAACGTGGCCATTGGGGTGTGTGGAGGTGAAAAGCCCTGCCAGACATGACGAGAGCCGGCTCTAAGGGGGCAGGAAGGATCTGAGTGTTGTAACGGACTCCTCCGCAGCTGCTCAGGCACTTCCTGCCCCAAGACTTCAGCCTGCCCGGCAGCCCCGAGGGACTGTTCTGGGACTGTGATGACGTTGCCATGGAAATGTCACTGAAATGTCAGGAATGTCAAACTCAAGGCTTCCTGCTCTGCAGGCATCTTCCCCAGTGAGAGGGGGGGAGTAGTTTAAAAGGAATGTCACTGTTTATATTGTATGTACTACGTTATCCTGCACTTGGAAACGCTGGTGATGCTACGGGGGACTAACCCAAAGGTCGGCAGTTCAAGTCCACCAGGCGCTTCTTGGAGACGATGTGGCAGTTCTACTCTGTCCTATAGGGTCGCTATGAGTTGGAATCGACTTAATGGCAACGGGTTTGGTTTGGTTTATGGATTTATCTGGCACTTACGCTTGGGCCCCTTTTCACTGTCTTCTAGTTATTGTGTGTGTGTGTGTGTGTGTGTGTGTGCATTCATCCCCAAGACTTTTCAGTAGGGGTTAGAATGACCAGTCTCAGGACCCGGGTTCTAGTCCCAGCTGTACCCAACCTTGCTGTGTGGCCTCAGGCGAGTTAGGTCATTAACACTCTCTGGCCCTGTCTTTTCTCCTCTTTAAAAAGGATTATGACTCTTCAGGGAGTCCCTGGGTGGCCCAAACAGGTTACGCTGCTAACCGACAGGTTGGTGTTTTGAACTCATCCAGAGGTGCCTCAGAAGAGAGGGCTGGCGATCTGCTTCCAAAAGGTCACCACCATTGAAAACCCTATGGAGCAGTTCTATTCTGCACACATGGGGTCACCATGAGTCTGAATCGACTCAAGGGCAACATTTTTTTTCTTAATGACTCTTTAGAGGTTATTTAAGAATCAAAGAAAATAATAATTGCCTAAAAATTACATTTTGGAATGAATTAGGGTATATATATTGATTTATTATTATTCATGCATTCATTCAATAAGCATTCCTTGTGTGAGGTACTAAGAAATCAGCAGTGAAGAAAAGAGAATAGATGTTGCCCTTGTTCTCAGGAAGTTTACAATTTAGTAGGAAAGGCAGACATCAAGAATAAGCACGAAAGAAAAAATTGTGTTTGGTGTCATAAGGAACAAGACTAGAGCTCTATGAGAAGGACTTAAAAAAAAAAAAAAGGTGTACTTATAAAGAATAAATCACAAACACCCGAATGGCGGTGGGATGGGCCAAAAGCATGAGCCCAGGACAGTCCCAGAGGTGGGTAAGAGCCAGTCACATCTGGCTAAGGGAGCCACAGGCCCATTAGGGGGATCTGAAGCCCGGAAATCTGTCCACAGGGGACAAGACACAAGTCTTTTTTTGGCATTTTTTAAATTGTGCTTTAAGTGAAAGTTTACAGCTCAAGTTAATTTCTCATACAAAAATTTATACACATATTGTTATGTGACCCTAGTTGCAATCCCTATAACGTGACAGCACTCTCCCCCTTTCCACCCTGGGTTTCTCGTATCCATTCACCCAGCTCCTATCCCTTTCTGCCTTCTCGTCCCACCTTCAGACAGGAGCTGCCTATTTAGTCTCGTGTATTCTACTTGAACTTGAACTAAGTAGCATACTCTTCACAAGTATTATGTTTTATAGTCCAGTCTAATCTTTGCCTGAAGAGTTGGCTTCAGGAATGGTTTTAGTTCTGGGTTAACAGAAAGTCTGGGGACCAGATCTTCTGGGATTCCTCTAGTTTCAGTCAGACCATTAAGTCTGGTCTTTTTGCAGGAATTTGAGTTCTGCACCCCACTTTTCTCCTGCTCCATCAGGGACTCTGTGTTGTATTCCCTGTCAGGGCGGTCACTGGTGGTAGCTGGGCACCATCTAGTTCTTCTGGTCTCAGGCTGATGGAGTTTCTGGTTTATGTGGCCCTTTTGTCTCTTGGGCTAATATTTTCCTTGTGTCTTTGGTGTTCTTCATTCTCCTTTGCTCCAGGTGGGTTGAAACTAAATGATGGATCTTAGATGGCTGCTCTCAAGCTTTTAAGACCTCAGATGCCGCTCACCAAAGTGGGATGAAGAACATTTTCTTAATAAACTTTGTTAGGCCAATTGACCTAGATGGCCCCTGAAACCATGGTGCCCAGACTCCTGCACCTGCTACTCTGTCCCTCAAAGTGTTCGATTGTGCTCAGGAAACTTCTTAGCTTTATGGTTTAGTCCATTGTGCTGACTTCCCCTGTATTGAGTGTTGTCCTTCCCTTCACCTAAGATAATTCTAGACAAGAGGTTAAGTCTTATTAGCCAAGATCAAGACCAAGAGCCTGGGGATTTGC
Source organism: Elephas maximus indicus (assembly GCF_024166365.1). NCBI lineage: Eukaryota > Metazoa > Chordata > Mammalia > Proboscidea > Elephantidae > Elephas > Elephas maximus. The sequence continues at coordinate 18,415,585 of NC_064830.1, forward strand.
CCAAACAAGGGTGGGACAGAGTTTACCAGATGGGTTCTGGAGTGTACAGACCAGTGTCAGGAAAGGCACAGGGAAAAAGCAAGGCTTACAGGCAGGACATGTAGTCTTTGGGGGGAGCAGTAGGACCATCAGAAATCCAGTTCCTGGAGAACTAGGGTACCAAGGTCAAAGGAGGACCAGCTGCAAGACTGAGACAGGAAGTGATGGCCCTGAACCTCAGTGATTAAGCCAGGCAGACCCTCCCACACAGTGCAGCTGGTGGCTAATAAAAGCTGTGGTCATGCAAGCCTGGTGCTCAGCCACTGTCACTTTCCCTTTCCTCATCATGCCATTCTGTGTCTTATCTCTGGTCTCAAACTCAACCTGAGGACTCCAAAACTGCATTTGGTTCCTTGACTTTGAACCTGCATGGTGTTCAAGGTCATAACTTATACTGAGTCACCTTATAACTGCTCTGGGCCCTGTTCTCAGCTCCCACTGCAGTGCTGGCCTCCTGGATCAGTGCACCAGCCACCTCTCTGGCCCTCCTAGAAGGAGCTTGAGCAGTGAGCTGCTGCTGACCTAGGGCCTCCTTATCAGCCTTTTGTTAGTGACTGCGGGTTTCCGAGTCTGGGAGAGGGGTAATCTTCAAGGTGGAGGTTCAGTGGTCCCAGTGCGGTCAGCAAATATGTGTTGAATAAATGAATGAATAAAAAAAAAAAAAAAAGCCCAGAGGGATGAAAATATTTGGAACCAAGATGCTCTTTTCTATATAAATGAAACACTTGAAGAAGACCAGAATTTCCAGTGAAAATGGTAATGGCTACCCCTCAAATATCTTCTTCCAGAGTGGTTTCCAAATGTTTAACACACACACACACACACACACATACATCTAAATGGGTTTTGCGTTTTAGACCTACAATCACAGAAAACAAATTTGGTCTATCTCTTGATATTCATATTATATGCTTAGATAGTTCTAGACACAAAGTCCTTTCCTCATTTAACCTTTATAATAATGCTACAGGGTAGGTGTCATTTGTGTCCATTTTCAGGGAAAGAAAACCAAGATTCAGAGAAGTTGAGTGATTTACTCAAGGGCACACAGCCCTTGTGTGAGTGGCAGAACTCAGATTAATCTACTTGCAGCTGCTTTATACAGCAAGCCATGCTTTTAGCCACTGGAGTTTGGTGTTGGTTCATTTTGTTTGCGTGGCTAAGGCTATTAGACAACTTGGCTCCTTTTGTGTGTGTGTGTGTGTGTGTTTTGATCTTTGTGGGATTCACTAACTATATCCAGGGCTCTGACTGCCCCCTATTAGTCTCCTGTGATGTGCCCAATTCTTCTGACATTGACATCAGCAAAATCATATTCTCAGGAAGGGGATTCTGCAGCTGGAAACCTTCCCAGGCATTGTAGTGGGCAACCAGCAGGCATCCTTTGTCATCGGACCCCCATCAGAGAAGGCAAGCTCAGCAATGATCCTTGGAAAAGACTTGGGATAGGAAAATAAAGGACGTTTCTGTAAAGGAAACAAATGTTCCAAGATGCCTCCATTAATTAAGAAAAGCTGTTGTTGTTCCACCCCCAGTATGTGGAATAGATCTGCTCCATAGGATTTTCAAGGCTGTGACCTTTCAGAAGCAGATCACCAGGCCTGTCTCCTGAGGTGCCTCTGGGTGGGTTCGAACTGCCAACCTTTAGGCTAGTAGCTGAGAGCTTAACCATTTGCATCATCCAGAGAAACTGAGGGGGTAATACACATTGTCCCAGTCTCCACAGTCCTAGATTATAAAGCCATTGTGTTAGGCTGGTTTACGAAATATACAAATAATGTCAATGTCGTTGCTTCCATACTTAATGGAAGCACCTCCTTTTTAAGCCTGAGAAAGCTTTGTGTAGCAGCTTAGGCAACTCCTTTAAATGAATTAAGCCATGAAGTGCATTGAGAGAGCTTTTGGCCCATTGTACATTGTATATTACGTGATTTGGAATTACAGCTGAGAAAACTCAGTGAAGTGAGCATGACTCTCAAAAATCAAACTTGGACACGCAAAAAATATAACCGAATTTTTATATTTCTAGCCCCCATTCTTCTGCAGTGATAACAGTTCATCTCAGTCATTTTGGAGTTCCCTTACCCTGTTTTCCCTGGGATTCCATCTGTGTTCTGGAGGCAGGGAGATGGTGGTGGGAATTGCATACTGCTGAGGCTTTGGGAAAGGGGCCATCTGGTCTTCAATGTCATCTTCTTACACTGGCATCAACGGAAATATCCACTGCCCCATCTGAGCATTGGTCAAACATCCATACAATTAGGACACAAGGCTGACTCCTGGTCTGTCTCTTCTCTCAGTTTTTTTTCATGTTACTCACGGGCACATGGACACTCTTCAGCAGCTTCTGTCCTGTGCTAGGGCAGAAAACTCTGGGAGATGGTCAAAGGTCCTGTCCACCTGAGCAGATCATGCCATTGCTTCTCCTAGAAGCCGTTACCTCTACGTTTCACAGCCTACAAGCTTACTTGGGATTTTAATGCCTCCTTGAGGCTCATAGGCTGGGGATCAGGTCAGTCACCCTCTTTTCTGTCAATCTAAGTACCCATACTTGCTTTCTGACTCTTAACCAAGGGAACGCTTTCTGAGTCTTGGGACAGGGGCCAGGGAGGGAGGTAGGAGGACAGGAAGCCATGCCCCCCTATTTTCTCTTACCATAAAAAAAAGAAAAAAAGTTATTTTTTTTTCTACGAAATATATTGCCCATGCCCCAAGTCTTTTCTCTTCCTCTAAGAAGCCAGGTTTTGTTTTGCTTTGGTTTGGCTCTTAGGTATCATTTATAAACAATGCAATGCACAGATCTTAAGTACTCAGTTTGAACAAGATAAAACATTTTCATCAGCCCCAGACGTTTGCCCCAAGAAAGGGCCTAGATTTTGTAACACAAAAACCAAGAAGATCTCCCTTTTACTTTTCTCTCTCTTATTCTGCTGTTACTTCCCTTTGCTGAGGTAATAAGCACACTCTGGCCTAGTTGCTGCTACCTAAAAGGGCCAAGGTATATGAAGAAACACCAGGTAGAAAAAAACACACACACACAACACATAAGATAATATTTTCAAAATATTATACTCCATATTTAAGGGCTATGGCTTCTAACCAAAAGGTTGGCAGTTTGATTCCACCAGCCACTCCTTGAAAACCCCATGGGAGTTCTACCCTGTCCTATAGGATCGCTATGAGTCAGAATCAGGTTTGGTTTGGTTTTTTATACGCTATATTAATCATCTAATAACAAAGAATTATCCTCATTAATGATCCAATAACAAAGAATTATCCTCATTACACTTACGCAGTACATTATAGTTTACCAAGTGCTTTCGCACTCTTTGTCTCATTTACTTTTACAATGTCTTTATAAGTCAGGTAGGGCAGGAATTACGCCCATTTTACAGAAGAGAAAACTGAGCTCCAGAGTGAAGATGTGATCCTTACCTAATGCCTTACAGCTGGTAAGTGGCAGAAGCGACTAGGACTCAGGTTCATTCCACTACAATTCTGTTTCCAGGGAGGCTAATTGTCACTAGCTCTCAGAGTAGAGACTAGAAAGGCAATCACTGATTTAGAAGAATCTGAAGGGCTCCCAAACCTGACCCTTCCTCTTACCCAAATCCCCTCTCAAGTTCTCTAGACTGGGTGTCCTCCTTTTACCCTCCATTAGGTATTCCTGTGGGTTCGGGCATTAAAGGCCTAGGAGGGTTGCCCCTGCAGAGTATGCGATGAAGACCCAGAACCAAACCCATTGCCATCAAGTCAATTCTGACTCATAGTGACCCTATAGGACAGAGTAGAACTACCCCATAGAGTTCCCGAGGAGCTCATGGTGGATTTGAACTGCCAACCTTTTGTTTAGCAGCCATAGCACTTAGCCACTATGCTACCAGGGATGCCATGAAGACAGAGGTTGGCAAATTTACTTCAAGGAGGAGGGGAATGCTGAAACTGAGGCAACGTGAGCCAGTGGTCCAGAGCCCAGGATCTGGAGCCTTATTCTCTGGGCCAAACCCAGTCTTCCTCACTTACAAGCTGTGTGATTCTGGGCAATCTATCCAACCTCTTTACACCTAGGTTTTTCCCATACGTAAAGTGAACATGGGAATCCTGGTGGCTTAGTGGTTAAGTGCTACAGCGGCTAACCAAAAGGCTGGCAGTTCGAATCCACCAGGCGCTCTTGGAAACTCTGTGGGGCAGTTCTTCTCTGCCCTATAGGGTCACTATGAGTCAGAATCGACTCAACAGCAACAGGTTTTTTTTTTTTTTTTTTAAGTGAACTTAATAGACTCCACCTCAAAAGATTTATTGTGAGGATTAAATGAGTTAATGCAAGTAAAATATTTAACCCAGTGCCTGCTGCAGAGCAAGCATTCAATAAACGCTAGTTAATAATATTGAAAGGAAGTTGTAAACTACGCAAACACTAATACTTCACCGGTGTGTCGTTAGCACCTCAGCAAGACAATAACCCAGTTTTGTAAGTCCTCTTTGATGTGATGCTCATTTTGGAACGCCCTAGGAGTAACCCAGCATGGCTAGATGGAAATGGATGAGGAACCGTTCAGTGGTCCTGGGCAGAAGACAATAGTCCATTTTCCAATGAGAAGAGATCAAAGAGAATTGGAGCTAATGAAGGACAGTGATACTGTCACTTAGAAGTAGTGTAGTATGTAATGGAGAGGAGGACACCATCTGTGAGAAACACCTGACAGGTTAGTTTGTTCAGGTACCACTTGCCAGGCAGGGAGAGCTGGGCGGGTCTGGGCAGGGTATTTATCCAGTGCAGCCGAAAGGGGCATTGGGGCCAGATGGAGATAGGGATTGTGGGTAAGGAGGGATGTGAAGGTCAAAGCCAGGGTAGTCCTCAACATGGGGCTGAGGAGTGAGGATGCTACAGAAAAGGAACCAAGCTATCGGACAGCAGGAAGCTTTGGAACAGGGCAGAAAGGGGAGCTGGGCAAGTGGTTCTGAACTATGAATGGGACCTGTGCATAAATGGTGAAGACCTGGTTTTATGTGTGGTATCAGGATGAGCACAGGGACTGAAGGAGCCAGGCGGTGGTGCTCAGGACTACATCAGGATCAGGACTGGATGTTTGGCAGGAAAAGTGAACTGAAGCGAGTAGACCCCTTTGGGGATTAAGTAGGATTAGTTGTAGGTGTTAGGATTTGTTTGGATTCGGCTTTCTTCCCCCTAAAAACTTGGAAACTGAAAGAGCATCTCGGCTTATTTGTTGAAAATAATCAAGACTATAAAGGCAAGAGAACAAGACTGAGATTTCAGCAAATTTAAAACTCACTGGAGCGATGTTAAGGAAATCATTGTAGGCAAATCAGTTAATTTAGAAAACAGCAAGAGCGAAGAAAAGTTCTGTTAGAGAAATATTGTATCTTTGACCTCCTCTTTGACCTTCCCTGTTGTGATAACTGATAAACCTTGACTGGTAATCCTTGACTGTCTTTCTTCCCCACTGGACTGGAAGCGGAGCCCCGGTGGAGAAGTGGTTAAGAACTCGGCCGCTAGCCAAAAGGTCAAATCCACTAGCCACTCCTTGGAAACCCTACAAAGCAGTTCTACTGTGTCCTATAGGGTTTTTGTGAGTTGGAATCGACTGGATGGCAGTGGGTTTGGTTTTGGGTTTGGTGGACTGGAAGCGTCAGGACAACGAGCCTTTTCTCTGCTCTAACCTCTGTACCCTGAGGGCTGACCCAGGCCTGGCCCATTCAGAACACTCAACAATTACTTGCCCAATGAATGAATTTATGACAAGTCCCTAGAGCCTAAAGACATGAATGTCACAAGAACTCCGTACTCAGTCAGTCATCAGTACTACACAGTTATCAATTTTCTAAAATATTTTAATTTTAGCATTGTGCCTTAGTGTTTTTTCTTCTTTCTTTCACTATAGTTCACTGTTTTATAGTGTCTTAGCCATATGCAAAATTCTATGGATATGCTGCACAAAGAATTAAAAAATAATTCTAATAACATGCGGAAAGATACTAATAAGAACTAACACATGCATGACACTTTATACTTTATTTCTAGCTGCCACTGAGTCAGCCCCCAACTCACGGCCCCATACACAACAGAACAAAACTCTCCAGATTGTTGTGACCTATAGGGTTTTCACTGGCTGATTTTCAGAAGTCGATCACCAGGCCTTTCTCCCTAATCTGTCTTAGTCTAGAAGCTCAGTTGAAACCTGTTCAGCATCATAGCAACATGCAAGCCTCCAAATGAGAGACGGTTGGTGGCTGCACGTGAAGTACGTTGTCCAGGAATCAAACCTGGGTCTCCTATAGGGAAGATGAGAGTTCTACCGTTGAAGCACCATTGCCCTAAACACTTTTATTGTAATTCCAGTGCTTTCTGCTTTGGAAGAGACTGAGCTGAGGGACACGGAAAAGAAGGTAGTCCAGAAATGAGCATGAGAAATTAATTTAGACATAAGACCACACAAGCTGGAGGCAAAGTCTTTTACTTTGCCCGCCCCTTGCCCTTTCCAGCATCCTGAGGTTTCCAATCCAGGTCAGTGGATGATGTAGCTTCTCCAGCAAGGACTGCAGAAGAAAAAATAAAATAAAAGGAGAAGAGTAGGGGAAGAAGTAGCTAACCCCTAAACATTTGTGTTTTTAAAGCAGCTCTTTAAAAAAAGGAGGCCAAAAGCCAAAACCTGTTGCCATCAAGTGGATTCCAACTCATAGCAACCCTATAGGACAGAGTTGAACTGCTGCACAGGGTTTCCCAAGAGCAGTTCGTGGATTCGAACTGCCGACCTCCTGGTTAACAGACAAATGCTCAACCACTGCGTTACCAGGGCTCCAAAAAGAGGAGAGGTGGGACTAAAAACTCCTGAGTACAGAAGAATTTGATCAGGGCTGCAGCCAGACAAGTGCACCCTCGAGGACGAGATACTCGATTTGGTAATTGGGTTCCATCTTGGCTGGTGACTGGGTGGGGAGGTGTGGCATGGGTGGAGTGGCTTGAGAGGCAATGGCCTGATCGTCTGGGCCTTCGGTTTGTCCATCTGGAAAACAGTTTCTCTTTCTTCACAGGGTGGGGAGAATTAATTAATGCTTTATGCTCCTTGATGAAAGGCGCTGCACAAGCTCTAATTATCCAGGGTGTCAGCTGCTACTCACCTCTGTCTCATATAGCATGTCTGCCAAAGAGACGTCAGACCAGATTGCTTGCTCGGCTGTTATCGGGATTAGCCATCATCACAGAGCATCCGGTTTGTGTGGTTTTCTATCTGTATCTCCAATTGACTGCCTAGGATCCAAAACCCTGCAGGGAGGTCGTATCTTCTTTTAGGAGGTTGTAACATTAGACCTGTACTCCACTTCTCCTACTTTAATCCACAACCCACAAGGAAGCAGCTCCCTGTGGGGATGATTTGACAAGCTCTTGACAGGCCCTACACACACCAAAACTACCCCTCCCTCCCTTTTCGTGTGGGCCAGAAATTCTTCCATTAAAAATGCACTCCCTACCACATGACTTAGCAATTCCAATCCTAGGTCTATACCCAGAAGAAGTGAAGGCAGGGATGCAAACAGATACCTCTACATCAATGTTCGTTGCAGCACTTTTCCCAATAGTCAAAAGTGGAAACAACCAAAATGTCCATCGACAGGTGAATGGATAAACAAAATGTGGTATATGCGGACAATGGAATATTATGCTGCCTTCAAGAGAAATGAAGTTCATCAGAATGTGGGCCACAGCTGGATGAATCTTGAAAACGTTATGCTGAGTGAAAGAAGTCAGCCAAAAAAGGACAAATACTGTATGATCTCACTTATGTGAGATAAGCAAATATTAATCAACCAAAGATTATTAATGGTTACTAAGGGTGGGAGGGAGGGGAAGAGAGGGAATTTTGTTTGGGGGGCATTGAGTTTGTGTTAATGGTGGTAGAATATCTTGGAAAAAGTGAGCCATGACGGTAGCGCAGCATTAAAAACGTAATCAATGCCATTGAATTGCAAATTTACAAGTAGTGCTGGCAAATGGTTTAGTGTGTATATTTTCACCACAATTAAAAAAAGAAAACTAAAAAAATAACATTCCCCTGGGCTTTGGATGTTTTTCCAAGAGCCCTATATGTTGTGATGGAGTGAGAACAATACCAGGAGTCAGAAAACCTTGGTCTTGGGCTTCCTCGCCTTTATGGGGGCTGGCTCTGCCCTTTACTAGCCTGGTGACCTGGGAAAAACCTCTGCTCTTTCTTCTTTTTTTTTTTTCCATCTAAAATGGCGACGTCGATGCTGTCTTGTAGCGTGGCTGTGAGGATCAAAGGAGATAATGGATGTGAAAGCCAAGTGTTGCAGAAATGTAAGAAGCATTATTATTACCAAAATGCTAGTCGGTCCAGGCTGGATAATCCCCTGTAGTGATTAGTTGAAGGCTCACCAAGCCCAAGCAGGCACCTGAGGTGGGCAGAACAGAGAAGCCGGGGAGACCACAGCAGACAGAGAGACACCGGCAAAGGAAAAGGGAGAGACCTCTACCGCTGGCATGGCTACTAAAGCTTTGGGGTGGGAGGGACATGGGACTTTCCCCCACTTCCCGCACAATTTGGCAGACCTGTAGGGGTGTCTGGTGCTGTCCTACCCCCTAGTCCAGCCTGGACACTGCTTTTCTCTTGCCCAGGATGTGCAGGGTGAGGAGTGAAGGTAAAAGATATACTGTTAAAGACCCAATAAGAAAAATAACCTAACGTATCTGGGTCCATGCAGGCACGTCATCACTCAGGTAATCCAGGCAAAAAGGCCCAGTCTTGGCACAAGCAGCCCATATGAGTCAGGCTGCTGTAATTGCTTTCTTTGTCAGAATTTCCTGGATAATTTCCTCCCCTTTGTGTGGATGAAAGAACCTGGCCTCCGCTTCTGGGAGCATGATTGCCAAACGTGATTGGGTCCTTAGAGATAAAAGACACCATTTAAGCTATTTTCCATAAACATGTTGGCACATGTATGAATTATTATGAGGGAAAAAAATGTACCCATATGTTTCATCTGGGAGGCAGCATCCCATAGTGGAGAGGGCTTTGGGCAGGGAGAGAAGATGGCTGGGCGATGAGACTGCAAGAGCTGCTTTTTCTTGGAAACCTGCTGGGAGCCAGGCTCTGTTCTAGGCATTTTGCTCTGAAGAAGAATCTCATTTAATCCTCCCAACAGCCCCATGAGGCAGTATATTAGTTTTCTAGAGCTGTCGTAACAAAGTACCACAAACCGGGTGGCTTAAAACAACAGAAGTTATTCTCTCACAATTCTGGAGGCTGAATTCAGGGTGTTGCAGGGGCAAGCTCTCAGAAGCCTCTGGGGAAGATGCTTCCTTGTCTCTTCCAGCTTCTGCTAGCCCCAGGCGTTCGTTCGTTCCTTGGCTTATGGCAACCTTAACTCCAACCTCTGCCTCTATCATCACTCAGCATTCTTCCCTCTGTGTCTCTCTGTGTCTCTGTATCTCTCCTCTTCTTATAAGGATACCAGTTGTATTGGATTATATATATATTGGATTGAAGGCAGTGGTGTTTCCATGGTAGAATTCTCAACTTCCGTGCGGAAGTCTTGGATTCGATTCCCAACCAATGCACCTTAAACACAGCCACCACCAGTCCGTCAGTGGAGGCTTGTGTGTTGCTGTGATGCTGAACAGGTTTCGGCAGGGCTTCCAGACTAAGGTGGACAAAGAAGAAGGCGACCTGGCAATCCACTTCCAAAAATCAGCCGGTGAAAACCCTACGGATCGTAACAGTCTGATCTTGTTGTGCATGGGGTTGCCATGAGTTGGGGGCCAGCTCAACAGCAACTGACAACAATATATTGGATTAGGGCTCACCCTACTCCAGTATGACCTCATGTTAACTAACTACATCAGCAAAGATGCTATTACCATGTAAGGGAATACCAACAACAACAAGAACAAAACCAGACCTGTTGCCCTGGAGTTGATTCTGACTCATAGTGACCCTATAGGACAGAATAGAACTGCCCCATAGAGTTTCCAAGGAGTGGCTAGTGAATTCAAACTGCCGACCTTTTGGTCAGCAGCCAAGCACTTAGCCACTGCACCACCAAGGAATAAAAAAAACTGGGGCTTAAATACTGAGGCTTAGAACTTGAGTATACCTTTTGGGGGAATGGGAATCACCCCTAACAGGCAGCATCCAGGAATGGACATTGAAGCCAAACATGAATAGATTTGATTCCCAACTCCGCCATGCATTGTGTGAACGAGGAAAGCTACTTGCTTGTCTGAGTTTTAATTTTCTCGTTTGTTAAATGGAGAGGCTAATGGCAGCCTTAAAGGGTATTGTGAGAATTCACTGTAGTAATGATTGCGAAGCACCTGACACACAGAAGCATTTGATAAATGGTAGCTCTATTATCTCCCTCAGATAAGGATGCTGAAAAGCAAGAAGATTAAGAAGCTTGGCTGATGTCACATTGCTGGTTAACAGCCGAGCTAGGTCTGTACATCTCCAAAGGGCAAGCTAATCACCCTTAGGCAATTTAATTCATCCCCTTCATGGCATCTATTCACAACTGCTTGATATAAATCTTACCTCCAGCGTTTGTAAACTCCTTGAGAGTATGATCAGGCATTATATTTTTGTATTCTCAGCATTTTCTCACGTACCAAAAACCTGTTACTGTTGAATTGATTCCGACTCTTGGCGACCCTATAGGACAGAGTAGAACTACCCCATAGGATTTCCAAGGAGCGGCTGGTGGATTCGAACTTCCAACCTTTTGGTTACTGTATATCAAAGCGTTTCAGAAATGTTTATTAAATGAGTGAAAGAAATAAGGAGAACTTAGAATAGTGCGATAGAGTTGAGTCAGGTAATTGCATAGCAGGCATCCATGGCGTGGCTGTTAAGTTGAACATATTCCACGTCACTGGGACATGAGGTTCCCTCACTCGGCAGTTGAAGCAGTTTGAACACTTTAAGGCTGACGTGCCATGATGCTTTTCTTCATTATAGGAAAAGGGTTGAGGCCTGTGGAAGAGAATTCTGCCAAAGGTAACAGAAAGTAACTCAAACAGAAATAGGAACAACCTGGGACCTATAAGGAAACTTGTGACAATAAAATATTAGGAAGATCAAATCGGGTAATGGACGGGAGAGTGCTTTGACACTGATAAAGCCCATGAAAATGGAAAGATATCATTACTGATATCAATCACAGAATCCTGGGGCAATAGTTTGTGAGGTTCTTGTTTAGGCTTCCCTGGCTTGTAAGGAAAAGATAGGAAAAACAAAGCCCAAGATAGAGTACCTATTAATGATATGCATGTAGGAGGGTGGGTTTAGAAGAACAAAAACTGAAACACTGTCTCTTCCTCCACCCCCCGACCAGCTGCTTTCCATGCAGAGTCTCAGCTTCCTAGGACAAGAGAAGCAGCCCCCAGAGGAACACAGACACTTGACAGAAAATCTTCTAGTTAAACAGGGGTGTGTATGGCAGGGGTGCCTAGCCTAGCCCACGCTGCCCATGAGCCACTATCGTTCTTCTGAGCAACAAAGCCTTCACCAGCAGGCTTTAACAGCTTGAGTGCCCCCTCCACCCTTACCCAAGCTCCCAAACCCACCTCAGCCCAGCCTGTCTGGCTTGGCACATGGGGCAGTACCTGCCTACCTGTAATTTAGATTGGAATTCAACCAGAAGCACCCCCATACCCCCCCAGGCCAAGAGCTTGCACTAGGCAGGCAGGCTGACCCTAATGCTCCTTGTTCCCAGATCAAAAACCTACTGCCATTGGTGGATTCTGACTCACGGCAAACCTAATCACCATCTATTGATTTCACCCCCCTCCAGCAGAAGGCAAGGCCTGTGCCTCCCGCGCAGAACATCAGGTCCCCGACCTGTGACACGGCTCAACCCCCACAGGCCTTGGTGCCCTGAGCCTCCTGGGAGAAGTCGCACTCCTCCAAACAAGTGCTGCTGCAGGGCCTTCAGAGAGTGGCTAATTAGGGTCTCACTTGGCCCACCTTCAACCTGTGATCACGAGCTGCCTACTCCCAGCCCCTTTGGGACTCTGCTGACTCAAAAGTCAATGACATTTGACTTCCCTGCCCTTCATAAACAAGAATTCACTTTTATTCAAACAGCAGTAATTCGTTGAAGGATCTTCTATGCTCTGTACACTGTGTTTCCTCATGATGGTGGAGGTAGAAAAGATAAGGTGACTGCCCTGGTGTTAAGGAGTGAAGAATCTAGTGGGGATTTGGCGTTAAGACATGAAACAGGTAAGTAGCAATCAAGTCAGCAATCCAGGCATGCGTGCTGGTCGAGGAGGGCCTCCTGGGTGAAGTTGTTCATGAACTGGGCTTTAGAGGGAAGGTGAACAGGGAACAGGACACAGTGAGATACCATATCGTTGTTTTTATTGTTGTTAGGTGCCGTCAAGTCTATTCTGACTCAGAGCGACCCTACATACCACAGAACAAAACACTGCTCGGTCCTGCACCATCCTCACAATCGTTGTTATGATTGAGTGGGTTGTTGCAGCCACTGTGTCAATCCATCTCCTTGAGGTCTTCCTCTTTTCTGCTGATCCTGTACTTTACCAAGCACGATGTCCTTCTCCAGGGACTGATCCCTCCTGACAACATGTCCAAAGTATGTGAGATGCAGTCTTGCCATCCTTGTTTCTAAGGAGCATTCTGGTTGTACTTCTTCCAGGACAGATTTGTTTGTTCTTTTGGCAGGTACCATATTACCCCCATTCAAGTGCCACATATTAGAAAGTCTGATGATACCAAGTGCCGGAGAAGATTTGGATCCACAGGTTGGTTGTGGGAATATAAATTGTCAGTACTCTGAAAGAAGTTCAGCAGCCCCCAGAAAAACATTCACATACCCCACGATCTAGCAGTTCCATTTCTAGGTATTTACCCCAGAAAAACTTTTATACATGTACAAAAATGTTCATAGCAGCACTGTACAAATGCCCATTGACAGAAGAATAGATAAACACCTGTACTCAAACAATGGGTATCATTCAGCTGCCAAAATAAATGAAAAACTGACATATAACAACGTAGATGGTGCTTAGCAACTCAATATTAAGTGATTTAAAAAAAGTCTTAAAAGATTATCTACATATTTTCACCTAAAGCATAATTTTAAAAAAATCTTAACTTTTATGATGTTAATGAGACAGGATTAGAGGCAGTTATGTTAATGAGGCAGGACTCAATCTATAGGATTAGGTTGTATTTTGAGTCAACCTCTTTTGAGATATAAAAGAGAGACTCTAGCAGAGAGCCAGGGGGATCTCCTACCCCAAGAAACGAGAGCAAGGAACGGAGTGTGTCCTTCCGACCCAGGGTTCCTGCGCTGAGAAGCTCCCAGACCTGGGGAATATTGATGACAAGGACCTTCCCCCAGAGCCAACATAGAGGGAAAGCCTTCTCCTGGAGCTGGCGCCCTGAATTCAGACTTCTAGCCTCCTAGACTGTGAGAGAATAAATTTCTGTTTGTTAAAGCCAAAAAACTAAAGATTGCATACAGCATGACACCCTCTTAAAGAAGGTAAAAAGAATAAAAATTTAATAGATATATTTTATGAAGACATATAGGTGAGATAAGACGTGTAAGGAGAGTAAGGTAAGAATACACATGGGATGCAGGATGGGAGCTATCTTGGAGGAGGCATGGTGGGAGATGGAATGGGGAGGATCACACAGCTGGGTGTCAGCCATTGGTAATGTCCTAGCTTTCAGGTTGGGTGGTGGCTTCATGGGTGTTTTTTACATTACTTTAAAATTTGATACAAAAGTTAGGGAGGGAGGGAGGTAGATGGGCCAATATTGAGAACACATTATGAATTAAGGATTACGATTTAGCCAGTGAAGTGCATCTGAGATCCAATAGAATTTTTTTTTTTTAAGTGGCAGGGCATTTGAGAAAGGGGAACAACACGAGCAGAGGGAGTGAACCTGTTGTGTGTAGGGGAAAATGAAGGAACTAGCCTTCCTGATGCAGAGGGTTCACCTGGGACTAATCTGAGAGCCAAGGAGGTTCTTGCTCTTTGTGGTCAGCAGGTCAGGTGTAAATGCTTGCAACCACTTGAACCACACACAGAGAACCAAGGGCGCGGATCTGTGGTCTTGGTAACCTTGCCCTTGCCTTCCAGAATTAGAGCTTTCTACAGCTTCATCCCTGAGAAGAGAACAAATGCAGTGTCAGCTGGGTGTGAGTGGAAGGGCTGGGATCAGTGACAATAAACCAGCTTCCACTCACTATACAGGATGTGAAGAAAGGAGTTTGCTTCCCATTGTAGTGATTTACCCCAAAACCTAATAGGTATCTCCATATTGGCATACATTTCACTAGAACAGTTTAAGGCTGAGACTCACTTGGCTGCTAACCAAAAGGCTGGCAGTTCAAATCCACCAGCCACTCTTTGGAAACCATATGGGATAGTTCTACTCGGTCCTGTAGGGTCACTGTGAGTTGGAATCCACTCGGCAGCAATGGGTTTGGTTTTTTTGGTTGGTGGCATTGAAGCAAGTGGGCCTCAGATTTACAAATCACTAGGTGTTGCTCTGTCCTCTGGTCCTTGTTCTCCTGGCCTCTGGGGCTCGACTCTGTGCCTGCAGAGGTAGTGGCCTGCTCAGTGCATTTTCCCGGGGGTCTCCTGAGGTCTGGCTATAACTCCAGTGAGGGTCCAGCCCAGGCCTTCAGCTCCACAAGCCTCTGGCTAGCTCTGCAGCCAGTCACCTGAGCTACCTTCCTCAGAGCACTCTTTCTCAGAGTGTTCCAGGACTTTAAGACAGTCCCATCTCCCCACCCCCCCAAGGAGCCAAGGAAGACACCAGCTTGAGAAAACCAGCAGACCGCTCTGCCGAACCAGTTTTCTTCCAGTCTGTTTAGGCAGATGGCAGGCCTGAGAGATCACAAACTTCCATTTTCTTTGCTTAGAATTTGAGAGTATTCAGGGAGAGAGGCACACTAGAAATCCCAGATATGTTTAAAGAATCCAACAGCAGAGGTGAACTGAGGCCTGTCCCCAGGTAAAGCCCAGGGAGGTAGAAAGACAGTGTCCCCCTTGCCCAGCATGACGACTGGGCAGGACAGTAGAAATGACTGTAGAGCCCCCAGACATTCAGGGAGAACAGAAGCAGAGGAAACGTTTACAGAGCATCTTAAGACAGGTGTAAACCAAAAACCAAACCCATTGCCTGTCAAGCTGATTCCGACTTACAGTGATCCTATAGGACAGAGTAGAACTGGAACATAGGGTTTCCAAGGATTGGCTGGTGGATTCAAACTGCTGACCTTTTGGTTCACAGCCGTAGCTCTTAACCACTGCGCCACCAGGGCTCCAAGATGGGTGCAGAGGAGCTCCAATGTTTCATTAGAACACAGACACCTTGCAGTCAAGGGTGAGAAGACTGCAGCTATGGACCCATGACTGAGGACCACATGAGACAGAGAACACCTCGGCATACCCTGGACCCCCCCACCCCACACACATAGACATCTCCCCTCACCCTAAATGCACACCCTTACCCCAGCAGACCTTGCACTTGTTAAGTTTCCTGGAACTTGGACATAACTTTAGGAAAGAAGGGCTAAAGGTAGTTGTGGGGGTCAGGAAGGAAACTCTGAATTGTTCAGATCAAGTTTCTTCCACCGGATGGAATGGGGATCAAAGTAGATATTTAGATGAGTTAAAGGAAAATGAAGAAAGTTAGCATGAGGTTTAAGAGTGGTGGCTAGACAACCTGAGCTTGTATGTGGCTCTTCCACTTACTACCTGGGTGACCTTTGTAAAGCTCCTTAATTTTCTGTGTCGATTTCTTCATCCTATAAAATGGATATAACAGTAGTATCAAAACCAAAAACCAAACTGGTTGCCATTGGATTGATTCTGACTCATGGCAACCCCATGTGTTACAGAGTAGAATTGCTCCATAGGATTTTTTGGGCTATAATCCTTATGGAAGCAGTTCACCAGGTCTTTCTTCCACAGTGCCATTGAGTGGATTCGAACCACCAACCTTTAGATTAGTAGTCGAGTGCAAACCGTTTACACCACCCAGGGCCCTAATAGTACCAACATCATAGATCAAATGAGATAATTTATGCAAAAGACTTAGAATACTGCCTGGAACATGGCACCATACAACCAACTCATTGCTATCAAATTGATTCCAAGTCACAGCAACCCCATGTGTTACAGAGTAGAACTACTCTGGGTTTTTTGGGCTGTAATCGTTATGAACAAACTGCCAGGCCTTTCTTCCATGCCACTGTTGGGTGGGTTTGAACACCCAACCTTTATTTTTTATTTTTAATTTTATTGTGCTTTAGGTGAAAGCTTACAGTGCAAATTAATTTCTCATTCAAAAATGTATACACAAATTGGTTTGTGAGATTGGTTGCAATCCCTGCAATGTCTCAGCGTTCTCCCCCTTTCCCTTTCCACTCCAGGTTCCCCATGTCTAATTGTCTAGTTTTCCTGTCCCTTCCTGCCTTCTTGTCTTGGCTTGGGGTGGGAGTTGCCCATTTGGTCTCATGTACTTGGTTGAACTAAGAAGCACGTTCCTCATGTGTGTTACCCGTTTGTTTTATAGGCCCATCTAATCTTGGCTGAAAAGTGGGCTTCGGAAGTGGCTTCAGTTCTGAGTTAGCAGGGTCCAACGTTTAGTCAAACACAAATTGTTTGTGTCACCCAGGGACCTTGGAACATGGTGAGTACTCAATAAATTTAGTACTATTATTTTTATCTGCGTAATTATTATTTCGTGCTTATCAGAGTTTGAGCACAGAGATTTGCATCAACTACCCTATCATCTAGAAACCCTGGTGGTGTTGTGGCTGAGTGCTATGGCTGCTAACCAAAGGGTCAGCAGTTTGAATCTGCCAGGCGCTCCTTGAAAACTCAACAGAGCAGTTCCACTCTGTCCTATAGGATCACTATGAGTTGAAATCAGGTGTTTTTTTTTTTTTTTTTTTTTTTTAACACTATCATCTACCTTCTTTGCCTTTATGCCCAGTAGGCTGAGTACTACTAAAGAAATTCATACCACCGTGAAGACTGCTGCCCCTTGAAATTCATTGTTGCCATTCTCAGCACTGCTGGCTTGTCTTCTTCCCAGGCCAGCTGCCTCTCCCATTCATGCCAGGAAACATCTCATCCTCCGCCTTCCTCTCAACACACACTCAATCCCCACCTCCCTCACTCCTGAAGGCACTGTCTTCCGCTCAACTGAGAACACTTGAGTCACTAAGCATTATCTCTTCTTCCTACAAACATATAAACATCTCCACCCAGCCTCACCTGCACTTTCACCAGGGGTGGTGTCCCTCTCAGCTCCTGGGCCTAGCCCTTGAGTGTGCCCTTAACCACACCCTCTCTCAGGATCTTGCTCCACCAGCCGTTTCCTCTTTCTTCCACCTCCTCAATCTCTTCAACTTCTCTCTCTACAGACTCTTTTCCCTCAGCCATTCAACCAACCTTAAAAAGAAAGAAAAAAAAAAAAGCTTCCCTTAATCCTCCATAGTTATCATTCAATCTTTCCTTCCCTTTTCATTCAAAGCCTTTAAAGTCTAAACTCACTGTCTCCAATTCTCTCTTATTCATCATTCAGCAACTTGTGATCTGAATTTTACTCCATCCACCCACCCCCAACTCCCCCAAAATAGTTCTTACTAAGTTTTCCAGAGGTCCTCTTAATTGCCAAATATAATAGAAAATTTTTCCAGCCGCTTTCTTTCCAGATGTCTGTACTATGTACAGCTCTCTTGACAATTCCATCCTTTGAAACTCACCATTCTGTTGGTTTCCGTGGTTTCTTTTGGCTTTTCTCTTACCTCTTGGGCTGTTTCTTCTTTTGTTTCCCTTTTAAATGTTGAAGGGATCTGTCCACTTCTTTCAGTCTACTCACTGTTTTAGGATAATTCATCAGTTGGCAATTTATTCAACTCCCAAATATTTGCTGATCACTCCCAAATCTGTATTTATGGATAACATGCTCCTTCTACCATCTGACACCCTGCATGACCTACAAGCACCTTAAGCTCAAATATCGCAAATACAACTCATCATCTTCCCCCAAAACATGGGTTTCCTTCTCTATTTCCTCAAGAAGTAGGCACCACCATCCTCCCAGTGGTCAATCTGGAATTCGCTCTTGATTTCTTCCACCTTCTTACCTCTCCTGCTGATCTGACTTCCTAAATATTTCTTCTCTCCATTCCTCTAATTTGGGCCTTAACATCTCTAGCTATTCTGTTGAAAAAGTTTCCTTATCTCCGTTGTTAGCTGCTATCAAGTCAGCCCCCAACTCATGACAATCCCACACACAATGGAATTGAACTGTTGTGATCCATACAGTCTTCATTGGCTGATTTATGGAGGTAGGTTGCCAGGCCTTTCTTCCTAGTATGTCTTAGTCTGGAAGCTCTACTAAAACCTGTTCAGCATTATAACGTCACACAGGCCTCCACTGACAGACAGGGAGTGGCTGCACACAAGGTGCATTGGCCTGCAGTTGAATCTGGGTCTCCCTCATGGAAGGCGAGAATTCTTCCACTGAGCAACCACTGCCCCCTTATCCCTGTATCCTACTTAAATTCATCCTCTCCTCTGTAGCCAGAGTGCTCTTTCTGCAGCCCAGGCTCTGACAGTACCACTCTCCTGCCTAAATCTCTTGAATACCTGGCCCCCACTTGCCCCAAGGAGAAAGTGCAAGATCTTCACAGGACACATAAAGTCCTCAGTGGTTTTCCCATTTTCCCACTGTTCCCTTCTTCCTATCCTACCTTCCACCAAAGTAGAATTTGGAGCCCTGGTGCTGCAGTGGTTAAGAACTCAGGCTGCTAACCAAAAGGTCAGCTGTTTGAATCCCCCAACTACTCCTTGGAAACCCTATGGGGCAGTTCTACTCTATCTTGTAGGGTTGTTATGAATCAGAATCGACTCGACGGCAGTTGGAAGGATGACTACCTCATAAGCTTCACAACATTTCTCATTTCCTTACATTTACTGGGGCTGTGTTCCCACCTGGAGCGCTTCCCTCTCCCTGCTCACCCGTCACAACCAAGATAGCTGCTACTCATCCTCTAGGCCTCAACTCGGGGTTCACCTCCTCCAGGAGCAGTTCACGGCCCCTCCAGATGGGGTAGGTCCCAACTCTAACCCCTGGATGGATCTCCATCACCACACTTGTCATATTATGTTATAGTTGCCCATTGTCTTAGTTACCTAGTGCTGCTATAACAGAAACATCACAAGTGGATGGCTTTAACAAAGGGAAAATTATTTTCTCACAGTCTAGTAGGCTACAAATCCAAATTCAGGACATCAGCTCCAGGGGAAGGCTTTCTCTCTTTCGTCTCTGGAGGAAGGTCCTTGTCATTAATCTTCCCCTGAACTAGAAGCTTCTCTATGCAGGAGGAACCCTGGGTCCAAAAGACATGCTCTGCTCCCAGGATTGCTTTCTTAGTGGTATGAGCTCCTCAACTCTCTTTCCTTTTATGTCTTGTAAGATAAAAGGTGGTATAGGCCACACTCCAGGGAAACTCCTTTTACATTGGATCAGGGATGTGGCCTTACTAAGGGTGTTACAATTCCACCCTAATCCTCTTTAACATAAAATTACAATCACAAAATGGAGGACAACTGCACAATACTGGGAATCATGGCCTAACCAAATGGACACATATTTTTAGGGAGCACAATTCAATCTATGACACCTGTCTATGTGTCTATTTCCCTCAACAAATTTGGTCAGGGCTAGGCTTTATTCAAGGAACCCTGATAGTCAAATGGTTAGTTCAGCTGCTAACTGAAAGATTGGTGGTTCGAACCTACCAGCCACTCTGCTGGAGAAAAATGTGGCAGTCTGCTTCCTTAAGGATTCACAGCCTTAGGAACCCTGTGGATCAATTCCACTCTGTCCTATAGGGTTGCTATGAGGCAAAATCGACTCAATGGCAATGGGGTTTTTTGGAGGCCTTATTCATCTTTCCATAGTGCAAGACCTGGCTCAGTCAGTGTTTGCTGGATAAATGGGTAAATAACTCTTGTGATACCCCTTCCAGCTCTGAGGGTTTTTGTTTGTTTGTTGACTTTATAAATTGCTAAACTTTGAACCTCAAAGGAAGCAGGAGGGAGGTAAAAAAAAAAAAAAGGTGGAGGGAGGAAGCCTAAACAAGAATCCAGGTTCTGTAATTCACAGCACTGCTGGAAAGGCCCTTCCATTCTAAGGGGTGGGTGGTTTACAAGGTGCTCTTCCTTCAAGGGTGGGAAACGGGGTGAATTAGTTCTTTATTCAGAGGTAAAAACAGCGCAGGAAGAATCAAGTTCAGCTACTCCCTCCCATACAATTTTAGGAAGCAGGTTTCAGTTCTTTTGGCCTATATATCCCACATATAAAATGGAAATAGCATTTCCACTTAGTGGTTTATTTAGTGAGCCAGGCATTTCCCATATTTTTGTGACTCCATATCTCACACCACATATGACAATATGTTTCAAATAGGTCAGAATGCAAAAGACAAAAGACATATAAAAGAAAGGAGGAAATAGAACATTATATTTATACTGGCAGTGGAGAAAAGATAAATTTCTGGCTTTTGAAAAACTGAGTCTGTCAGAACTACCCCATAGGGTTTCCAAGGAAAGCCTGGTGGATTCAGCCTGCTGACCTTTTGGCTAGCAGCCGTAGCTCTTAACCACTGCGCCACCAGGGTTTCCATCAGACAAGCTAGTCGGGTTTAAATAAATAGACCTTTGTACAATAAAATACTGCAAAATCCATAGTAAAAGGAAACAACAGAATGGGGAAAATATGGCACCACTGTAACTACAAAGATTTTACTACCAAAACGATTGAAATTGATACAACTGTATAATATATAGATGGAGATGCCACTTTAGGAAGTGAGCACAAGATGAATCAACCTGTGTCCGGGTGGTTTACTCAGGAGTGATTTCTATTACCCTGGTTAGTCACAGTGGGATCTGGAGAGAGAGTCTGAGTCTACACTTGTCCCTTCATATGTAGAATGGATATAATTACATCCCCTTTCAGGATCCTTACAGGGGTAAATTAGAGGGCTTGTCACTAGAGCAAGCACTCAAGAAATAGGAGTTATTATCAGTGGGGAAAACTGCATGACATCACTGGCAATTAAAAATATGGAAGTTAGGACAATTTAAAGGTAACAGGGTGTATCTCTTTTATAAAGGAGCAAAGAAATATTAAAAATTCACACACACACACACTCAAAAGGTGAACAAGAATATTCATAGCAGCTTTATCCGTAATTTCCTAATGCTGGAAACAGTCCAGGTGTCCATCAGCAGAATGGATAAAAACGTGGTGTAGTCACACCTTGGAATACTTCTCAGCAATGAAAAGAATGGCTTCCTGATAAATGCAGCAACATGGATGATTTGCAGAAGCGTCATGCTGAGAGAAAGAAGCCTCGCACGGGAGATTTCATACGGTAGAATTCCGTTTATATGGAATTCTGGAGCAGAGAAACTAATCCATCGTAGAAAAAATTAAGACAGTTTTTGCCTCTGGGGATTGAAAGCAGGGACTGACTGGGAAAGGACATGGTGGAATTTTCTGGAATGATAGGAATATACTATATCACGACAGGGATTTGGAATACACAAGAGTTTGCATTTGTCAAAATTCAGGGAAGGTACACTTAAGATTCGTTCATCTCGTTGTATATGAATTTTACCTCAAACAAACAAACAAAAAAACTATGAATAAATGTTACACTCTGGTTAACAACGTGTATGCTGAAGTATTTGGACGGAAACCACCAAAACCAAACCCGTTGCCCTCGAGTGAATTCCGACTCACAGTGACCCTATAGGACAAAGTAGTGCTGCCCCATAGGGTTTCCAAGGAGCAGCTGGTGAATTCAAACTGCCAACCTTTTGGCTAGCAGCTGAGCTCTTAACCACTGCACCACCAGGGCCACTTTTGGACGGAAGTGGCTGCTAACAGAAAGGTCAGTGGTTTGAACCCCGCAGCTGCTCAGTGGGAGAATGGACCTGGCTGACCTGCTCCCATAAAGATTATAGCCTAAGAAACTCTACATGGCAGTTCTATTCGGACACATAGGATCACTATGAGTCTGAATCGACTCCATGACACACAACAACAACAACAATATTGATGTTTGCAATTAACTATGAAACATAAAATTAAGACAAACTAAATGGGTGGCTAGATGGACTAGATGGATGGCTATGTGATAAAGCAAATATAGTGAAATATGAAGGGTAGAATCCAGGTGGTGGATGTATGGGTGTTCACTGTAAAATTATTTCAAATTTGCTGTATGTTTGAAATTTTTCATAAAAAATATTGGGACAAAAAAAAAGAATGAACATTTGTAGGACATTGGTGGAATGCTGAATTCATTCTATGCTGGCGGCCCTGAAAATATTGTATTGATCTTTCTGTGGAATGTTCTAGCAATATATACATATTTTGACCCAGTAATTCCACTCTGTCCCTGGGTGATGCAAACAGTAAGCATACTGGGCTGCTAACCCAAAAGTTGGTGGCTTGAGTTCACCCAGAGGCACCTGGAAGAAAGACCTAGCAATCTACTTCTAGAAAATCGGCCATTGAAAACCCTACAGCAATTGGTACATAATTCCACTCTGAGTAATATAACTCCAAAGAAATGACCCTAAAGTTGGAAAAAGGAATATGGGGGGAAGAGGGGAAGTTCTCTTTACAACTACTTAGAATAGTGAAAAGCTGGGAATATCACACATGCCCAATAGTAGGAGAATGGCAAAGTATATGATGGCAGATCTAGCTGGAACAAAATAAAGACAATTGTCAACCCAATGGACTATTTCCATGTAAGAACTCTGTGATAAATGGCAAGCAAAACTAGTAGAATCCAAATTGATGTGTCTACACTGATTAACATTGCATGTGGGTTCTCATTCATTTTCAACCAACGTATGTGAAGTTCTTCCCTGCCACAGGCCATGGGGAAGGATTCAGTGCGGCCCCTGGAGATCTCACAGCCTTGTGAGAGGGGTATGGACTTATAAATAGACAATTAGAAATAGTGAGGAAGTCCCAGTAATAAAGGCAGAAAGGGGGCGTTATCCATACTCGTTATTTAATTTTCGGAAGACACTTAAGTGATATGAATTGAGTTCAGTTTTCTTTAGGCTTCTTTCTTTTCCATGCCTCTCAAGTTCATTGATTTAAGAAGGTTCCCCTTTTTATTTCCTTGAAAGATTGGTGAGGTTTCACAAATGGGAATATGATATGAGTCATTCCTGGCTCCCTCTGGGTGAATAGGGCACTTAACATTGGCATCAAGTAGCAGTCATGGCAGTATTATTTCTGCCTGGAAAAGGACAAAAGGGCAAAGCTCCCAATAAGTTTCTATAATTCTTAGAAAGAGAACCCTGGCTAGCATTCCTCCCCAGGTTAGTGCGATGTTGTAATTATTAAGAACCTCTAATGCATATCTCATAGGATGTAATCATTCTGTTCTGGACAACTTTCAAACCACCTACAGAATATTAAGTACCTCCTGTGAGAAAAGAGAAACCTGCTTAGTGGGTAAGTGCTACGGCTGCCAACCAAAAGGTTGGCAGTTCGAATCTACCAGCTTCTCCTTGGAAACTCTATGGGGCAGTTTTACTCTGTCCTATAGGGTCCTTATGAGTCAGAATCGACTCGATGGCAATGCGTTTGGTTTGGGTTTGTTGTGAAAAGGTTGCTGGGTGGTGTAAAGGATTCGGGCTCATCTACTAACCTAAAGGTTGGAGGTTCAAGCCCATCCATTGGTGCCTCGGAAGAAAGACTTGGTGGTCTGCTTTCATAAAGACTACAGCCAAGAATATAAATGTACCATCATCTACACAGGGATGGAGCAGTTCTACTCCGAAACACATGGGGTCCCTATGAGTCAGAATCAACTTGGTGGCAACAGGTTTGGTTTTTTTTAGTTATTTGGGAAGTGTATTTGCCCTCATCAAACTGCTCTCACATGTGTTTTCTCATTCCACCCCAGCAGTGGCTGGGTGAAGTAGATATTTACTAACTTCATTTTGTATTTGAAAAAAACAAGGATCATGGTAAAGGACAACAAGGGCCTGGAGCCTAGGAATTCTGATTCCAAATTCAGGTATGTATCTCTTACATAATCATACGAAACAACAACAACAAAAAAAACAGAAAGCCAAACCCATTGCCATCGAGTTGATTCTGACTCACAGCGACCCTATAGAACAGAGTAGAACTGCTGCATAGGGTTTCCAAGGAGCACTTGGTGGATTCGAACTGCCGACCTTTTGGTTAGCAGCCGTAGCTCTTAACCACTGTACCACCAGGGCTCCTACATAAGCATATATGTACACAAATATAGCTATATAAGACTCTGCATACATTCCTCTTTATAAAGTTCTGTAAAACATACCCTAATTCTTTTTAGTTATTGCTTTGGAACTCTGTTTTTGTGTCTGCATCAAGATCTTAATTTTTTTCTTCCCACCTTCAACACTTCTTTCTGTACCCTCATATTATTGCCTTACCTAAAGGACCACTGTCCTGGATTGAAATTGAGTCCCCCCAAAATATGTGCCAACGTGGTTGGGCCCTGGTTCCCAGTCTTGTGTGGTTGTCCTCCATTGTCTGATCGCAATTTTATGTTAAAGAGGATGAGGGTGGGATTGTAACACCCTTATGAGGTCACATCCCTCATCCAATGTAAAGAGTTTCTCCGGGGTGCCGCCTGCACCACCTTTTGTCTCTCAAGAGATAAAAAGGAAAGGGAAGCGAGCAGAGAGAGGGGACCTTATACCACCAAGAGAGCAGCACCAGGAGCAGAGTGCGTCCTTTGGACCTGAAGTTCCTGCACTGAGATGCTCCCAGACCAAGGGAAGACTGATGACAAGGACCTTTCCCCAGCTGACAGAGAGAGAGAAAGCCTTTACCTGGAGCCAGTGCCCTGAATTGGACTTCTAGACTAATGGACTGTGAGGGAATAAACTTCCAACCACTTGAGGTATTTCTGTTTTAGCAGCACTAAATAATCAAGAAAAACACAAAAAACAAACCAGTTGCTGTCAAGCCAATTCCAACTCATGGCGACCCCATGTGTGTCAGAGTAGAACTGTGCTCCAGAGGGTTTTCAGAGATGATTTTTTGGAAGTAGGTTGCCAGATCTTTCTTCTGAGGCACTGCCAGTGGACTTGAACTTCCAACCTTTCAGTTAGCAGCTGGGAACTTTAAACTGCACCACACAGGGACTCCTGCCCTAAGGAAGGAAAGGAATATTCGCTAAGTACTCACAGTGCCCCAAAGCACTGCATTAAGCACTTTTTTTTTTTTAATGTATTATCTCATTTTATCTTCACAACAAACCTGTGAAGGACATACTGTATTATTTTTCTCATTTTATAAATGTGGAAACTGAGACCCAGATTGCTAAACAGCTTGGCCAGTGTGACATAACTAACAAGAGATAAGCTTTCTTAAAGAATAAACTGCATTCTTCTAAGTTTTATCTTTTAGCCTAAAACTATTTCGAACCAATCGCATTTTTTAAAAGAAAACTTTTTATTACAGTAAAAATGGCCAACTTATTCAATGAGAGAAGAATCAGTCACCTAGTTGTTCTAGATTCTGAGGAAGCAAGGCACTTGAAGTCTGGATATAGAGTTATGCTTAGATTTTTGTTCTGTCCTAATCCCGTAGTTTGTAAATAACATTAGCAGTGGCTTGGATTTATTTTTTGTGGCTTCCTGAAGAACTGAGGTTTGGTGCAAAATCCTTGGGGCCAGGTTTGTTAAATAAGAAATGACTTGTTGACTGACGAGACCAGGCTGAAGCCGACCATCACTCCCAGTAAAAGTGGATGTCCTGGGTTGCTCTGACTAGCATAGGAGAGCCGGCATCATGCGGGTCTGTGGCCTGTCCTCACTGCCCCCGGCAGCTGCTTTTCTGGCATTGTGAAAAAGACACAAAAAACCCTAGAGACAAGGGCAGCAAGAGGGTCACTGAGTGACAGGATATTGTTAGGAAAGTAGACAGCAACATAAATGTGTAAATTAGTTTCACAATTACGGCTTTTAAATATAGCTCCAAGCTGGTGATTCAAGGATCCAGCTCTTTCAGTCCACTGATGCTGCCATTTCCAGTCAGTGAATCTGGACTGGATTCACGTCACTTGGAGGGGAGGGTGAAGCAAAGAACACAGAAGGTCACTCAGTGGGTCTAATAGCCAGGCCTGGAAATGGCATATCACTTCCAGCTATATTCTCTTAGTCTTGACCAGAACCCAGGAAGATTGATCCAATCGAACCGCGAAAAAGGCTGGAAAATATAGTTTTCTCATATGCAAAGGAAGGGAAAGGGGAATTGTGAACATCCGGCTGGCTGCCACCCCTACCCTGACACACATCCTATTTTAAGTTGCAATCCTTCCAACCCCAGTGTTTCTAATCCCTTCCACCTTGTTCTGTGTTTTTCCCCTATAGAGCTTATATTTTAACTTCCTTCCTTTCTATGTGTTTGTTATGTTATTGTCAGTCCTCCCCCAGAAGAATGTAAGCTGCACAAGGTTAGGGATTTTCCTCTGCTTTGTCCACAGCATAGAAGAGCACCTGGCAGTGTATTTGGGGAATGGATATTTACTGAGAGCTTACTTAGCCCCAGGCTCTGTTCCAAGTGCTTTACCAACAGTACCTCCTTTAATTCTCACAACGCTGTGAACTAGGACGGGTGAGGAACTGCAGTACAGGATGAAAGGGAACTTGCTGGGAACAGGCAGAGCCGGGATCTAATCCCAAGCAGTGAGAACTCCAGGGCCCCCCCTCCTGCGGCTCAGCCGCACTGCCTCTCTGGAGCACAGCGTCCAGGGCCCCCCGTCCTGCGGCTCAGCCGCACTGCCTCTCTGGAGCACAGCGTCCAGGGCCCCCCCTCCTGCGGCTCAGCCGCACTGCCCCTCTGGAGCACAGCGTCCAGGGCCCCCCCCTCCTGCGGCTCAGCCGCACTGCCCCTCTGGAGCACAGCGTCCAGGGCCCCCCCCTCCTGCGGCTCAGCCGCACTGCCCCTCTGGAGCACAGCGTCCAGGGCCCCGCCCTCCTGCGGCTCAGCCGCACTGCCCCTCTGGAGCACAGCGTCCAGGGCCCCCCCCCTCCTGCGGCTCAGCCGCACTGCCCCTCTGGAGCACAGCGTCCAGGGCCCCCCCCCCCCTGCGGCTCAGCCGCACTGCCCCTCTGGAGCACAGCGTCCAGGCCCCCCCCCCCCTGCGGCTCAGCCGCACTGCCCCTCTGGAGCACAGCGTCCAGGGGCCCCCCCCCCTGCGGCTCAGCCGCACTGCCCCTCTGGAGCACAGCGTCCAGGGACCCCCCCCGCGGCTCAGCGGCACTGCCCCTCTGGAGCACAGCGTCCAGGGCCCCCCCTCCGCGGCTCAGCGGCACTGCCCCTCTGGAGCACAGCGTCCAGGGCCCCCCCCCCCGCGGCTCAGCCGCACTGCCCCTCTGGAGCAAAGCGTCCAGGGCCCCCCCCCCGGGGCTCAGCCGCACTGCCCCTCTGGAGCACAGCGTCCAGGGCACCCCCCTGCGGCTCAGCCGCACTGCCCCTCTGGAGCACAGCGTCCAGGGCCCCCCCCCTGCGGCTCAGCCGCACTGCCCCTCTGGAGCACAGCGTCCAGGGCCCCCCCCTCCTGCGGCTCAGCCACTCTGGAGCACAGCGTCCAGGGCCCCCCCTCCTGCGGCTCAGCCGCACTGCCCCTCTGGAGCACAGCGTCCAGGGCCCCCCCTCCTGCGGCTCAGCCGCACTGCCCCTCTGGAGCACAGCGTCCAGGGCCCCCCCTCCTGCGGCTCAGCCGCACTGCCCCTCTGGAGCACAGCGTCCAGGGCCCCCCCTCCTGCGGCTCAGCCGCACTGCCCCTCTGGAGCACAGCGTCCAGGGCCCCCCCTCCTGCGGCTCAGCCGCACTGCCCCTCTGGAGCACAGCGTCCAGGGCCCCCCCTCCTGCGGCTCAGCCGCACTGCCCCTCTGGAGCACAGCGTCCAGGGCCCCCCCTCCTGCGGCTCAGCCGCACTGCCCCTCTGGAGCACAGCGTCCAGGGCCCCCCCTCCTGCGGCTCAGCCGCACTGCCCCTCTGGAGCACAGCGTCCAGGGCCCCCCCTCCTGCGGCTCAGCCGCACTGCCTCTCTGGAGCACAGTGTCCAGGGCCCCCCCTCCTGCGGCTCAGCCACTCTGGAGCACAGCGTCCAGGGCCCCCCCTCCTGCGGCTCAGCCACTCTGGAGCACAGCGTCCAGGGCCCCCCCTCCTGCGGCTCAGCCACACTGCCTCTCTGGAGCACAGCGTCCAGGGCCCCCCCTCCTGCGGCTCAGCCACTCTGGAGCACAGCGTCCAGGGCCCCCCCTCCTGCGGCTCAGCCACACTGCCTCTCTGGAGCACAGCGTCCAGGGCCCCCCCTCCTGCGGCTCAGCCACTCTGGAGCACAGCGTCCAGGGCCCCCCGTCCTGCGGCTCAGCCACACTGCCTCTCTGGAGCACAGCGTCCAGGGCCCCCCCTCCTGCGGCTCAGCCGCACTGCCTCTCTGGAGCACAGCGTCCAGGGCCCCCCCCCTCCTGCGGCTTAGCCGCACTGCCTCTCTGGAGCACAGCGTCCAGGGCCCCCCCTCCTGCGGCTCAGCCACTCTGGAGCACAGCGTCCAGGGCCCCCCCCTCCTGCGGCTCAGCCACACTGCCTCTCTGGAGCACAGCGTCCAGGGCCCCCCCTCCTGCGGCTCAGCCACTCTGGAGCACAGCGTCCAGGGCCCCCCCTCCTGCGGCTCAGCCGCACTGCCTCTCTGGAGCACAGCGTCCAGGGCCCCCCCCTCCTGCGGCTCAGCCGCACTGCCTCTCTGGAGCACAGCGTCCAGGGCCCCCCCTCCTGCGGCTCAGCCACTCTGGAGCACAGCGTCCAGGGCCCCCCCTCCTGCGGCTCAGCCACACTGCCTCTCTGGAGCACAGCCTTCAGCTTCTTTAGTGGAGGGAAGAGGCTATGGTTTGACTTCCACCACAATTTACAAGATAGAGAATTTTTTTTAAGAAGGGAGTTAGATGGTAGCTCCAAATATGAAAATGTTCACTATATATTCTGTATAAAATTTTTTAAGAGGCTCAATTGTATTTTCAAACATTTGAAGCCCACTGGCCAGCAGATAGAGTCTAAAAGCTTTGCCCAAAAAACAAGTCTCTTCATCTTCTCTGGCTCTCCTCCCCTTCATACCGTGGAACATTCTACTGGAATAAACTCTGCTGTTTCCTGCCTAGCGGCCTTTTCTCACCCCGTTGTCTTTGCCCGATGCATCCTTTCCCCCTGCCTGCCTGCCAGCAGCGTATTCAA
This sequence comes from Elephas maximus indicus, assembly GCF_024166365.1. Classification (NCBI taxonomy): domain Eukaryota; kingdom Metazoa; phylum Chordata; class Mammalia; order Proboscidea; family Elephantidae; genus Elephas; species Elephas maximus. Next base: position 18,444,999 of record NC_064830.1, read on the forward strand.
CCTTCAGAGCTCAGCCCATGATTCCCACCCTTTATGAAGTCCTCTCTAACCCTCCCAGCAAACTAATGATACCCTTCTTTGTGATACAATCATATCTTGTTCCAATATCTACTACACATTTATCTCATTATTTTGCAATTGTGAATTTGTCTTTCCTATGGAATCATGAGCGCCTATAAGACTGCGCCCTATTAAAGACTTCATAAATGTTACTTGCACGAATAAATGAATACTTGGATGTCCTTCACAATTTAGAGTCTAAAAAATTCCCAATGACTTACCAGAGAAGATACATAGATCGCAAGTCAGCATATGACAAGATGTTCAATGTCATATGTCATCAAGGAATTAAAAACTAAGACAATGATAAGACACCACTATACATCTATTAGAATAACTGAAATCCAAAACACTGATAATCCCAAATGCTGGTGAGGATTTGGAGTAACAGGAGCTCCCATTCATCGCTAGTGGAAATGCAGAACGACACAGCCACTTGGGAAGACAGTCGGGCAGTTTCTTACCAAGTTCCATGTAGGTTTACCACGCAATGTAGCAACCATGCTCTTAGATATTTACCCAAATGAAATGAAAGCGTATGTCTGCATGAAAACCTGCACACAAATGTTTATAACAGCTTTATTCATAATTGGCAAAAATTGCAAGCAACTATGATGTCCTTTCAATAGGCGAATGGATATGTAAACTGTGGTAAAAAAAAAAAAATCCATACAATAGAGTGAGTATATTATTCAGTGATAAAAAGCAATAAACTATCAAGCCACAAAAAGACATGGAGGAACCTTAAATGCTTATTGCTAAGTGAAAGAAGCCAGTCTGAAAAAGCTACATGCTATATAATTCCAACTACATGGCATTCTGGAAAAGGCACAACTATAGAGATAGCAAAAAGATCAGTAGTCTCCAGGGGTCTGGAGTCGGGAGGGATGACTAGATGGAGCACAGGACATTTTTAGGGCAGTGAAACTACTCTGTATGATGCTGTAGTGGTGGGCACATCACATTATGCATTTGTCAAAATCCATAGAACACAAAGTGTGAACCCTAATGTAAACTATGGTAACGCTGGTGGCGTAGTGGTTAAATGCTATGGCTGCTAACCAACAGGTCGGCAGTTCAAATCCACCAGGCGCTCCTTGGAAACCCTATGGGGCAGTCCTACTCTGTCCTATAGGGTTACTATGAGTCAGAAACGACTCAGCAACAGGTTTGATTTTTGGTTTATGGGCTTTAGTTAATAAAAATGTATTCATATTGGTTCTTCAATTGTAACAATGTACCAGAAGATGTTAATAATAGAGAAAACCGTGTGTGTAGGGGGAGGAGGATATACGAGAACTCTATTTCCTGCACAATTTTTCTATAAACCTATAACTGCTCTAAAAAATAAAGCCTATTAAAAATCCTAAAAAAAAAAAATGCACAATGAAATTTGACTATGGACTGGATAGTGGATAAGATTGTTAAATGTGTTAGGTGTGATAGCAGCATTGTGATGATGTAATCTATAGTTAATGTATCTTTGTGAAAGAGACATCCTGAATTATTTACAAGTGAAATGATAAGATGTCTGAGATTCACTTTAAACTACTATAACAAAATAATAATATTAACAACAATGTGTGTTAGAGGAGTAGGACAGATGGAACAAGACAGAAAAATGTCAGTAACTGTTGATGTTGGCCTGAATACATAGATATTCATTATACCATTCCACCTTTGTGTGGGTTGGAAAATTACCTTAGTAAAAACAAAAAACCAAGGAAGTGATATAGCTCTGGGTAAGTAGGAACATGTTTCTCATTTCCTTTGAGATTACCCCACCCTTATAGCTCAGGTCCCGACGTCATACATCTCACCATTCCAGGTCCTGACTATGAAGGCTCTTGTAGCACATTTAGAGAAAGCCGTAAGTGTAAGTAAGTTTTAGGTGTTCAATGATTAAGACCTGAAACCAGGAAGACCAGTCGGAGTAACTTGTCCCAGATACCAGGCTGTGTGTGTCCCCATCCTTTAAGGAATGAAGACAAATATTTACTGGGGGGGAGGGGTTGGTCAAGAATACTATTACCAAACATTTCATTTTTGTGGAAGTCTAGAGTGTTAGGGCTAGAAAGGGGTCTTTAAAACCACTTGATTTGATCTCTTTATTTTACCAATGAAAGAAAACTAAGACTCAAAGGCTTAGTTTACGCAGTGAAATAGCAGCAGCAACACCTGAGCTAAAACCCACATCTAGGGACCCTGAGCCAGTTCCTCCCCCACCACCCCCAAGTCTTAAGATCTGTTTGTGTAGAGTGTGTCTTACACATCTTTCAAGTACTTTCCCTCCTCTACATCAAACAGAGAAGTGGGCCTAGAAGATGCACCAATAAGCACTGGTTAACCAAACCCATTGCTGTTGAGTTGATTCTGACTCAGAGCAACCCTATAGCACAGAGCAGAATGCCCCATAGGGTTTTCAAGGAGCGGCTGATGGATTCAAACTCCCAACCTTTGGGTTAGCAGCTGTAGCTCTTAACCACTGTCCCGCCAGGGCTCCATGGTCTGGTTAGGTGGGTAAATATTTGTAAAATGATTGAGTGTGGCTCAGACATGCAATTAAATATACTACAATTTATTAAATTAAAATTCAGAGTCCCGCCTCCCCTCCCCCACCGGAAACCCACAAATTTATGGAGATATAGTAGAAGGATCATTTTTGGAAAAGATGCATCCAGTTGGAAAGCAGTATAAGCCTCCTGACTTTTTACCTTCTGCCTACAGGCCCTGATGAGACTGGCAGAGAAGAGACAGTTGTGTTTTAAGTAGATTATTCAACATTGTTCTCTGATAAACAGTTCCCATTTATTCACTGTCTACTCTATACAAGCACTTAGTGTTTATTATCTTCTGCTCTCTACAATCCTACAAATGAAGAATCACTATCCTCGTCTGACAGATAAAGAGAATGAGACTCAGAGGGGCTCCATGACCTACCTAGGGTCAAGTACCTAGTAAGTGACAGATCTAGGATTTGATTCGTCTTGCTTTAAATCTTATGCTCTTTACACTCTGCCAAACTGCATTTGAAGAATCCAAATCATTTGCACCAAATTAGGATCACTCCTAAAGGAGCCCAGAGCTGTTGGCCATCCTGAAACAGCACAATGGACAGTGGAACTTGGAATGGTACATCTTCTGGGCTGTCCAGGTAAGGTCCTACGGTCAGTTCCACATGGCAGATTTAGGAGCCACTCCAGGATCCGGTTGGAACAGGGCCACGGGGGCAGTAGGAAGGCAATGCCTGCTGGCTGACTCACTCACTGGCAGGTTCCCATGTTCCGTTAAAAAGTCAAAGTGTGCCAGTGTGAGCCCTGAGCTCAAATTGCCTTAAACTCTTCTCACCTGTATCTTTTGCCAGCTCAGCAAAGAGGAATTCAGAGAGGAGGAGGGAGGAAGAGATTCACAATCTCTAACTTTTTTCTCCAAAAGTTTTACTGTTGTAAGAGCCTCTCCAGCTCTCCTTCTGATCTGTTTCGTGCTTAGGACCCCTTTCCACCCTCATTCCAGCCAGACAGACACACACACACACACACACACACGCTCCCACTCTTACCAAATCTGTTTACAGATGGGAACACTGAGTCCAAGCAGATTAATACCACATTTTTACTCAAATAACCATCTATGTTTGTTTGCCAACCACTGTCTCCCCAATGAGGTATTTTTGCAAGTACACTGTTTTTTTTTTTTACGGCGACATGTGAAAAAAAAATTGGCATACCACTGCTTACAAAAATACCTTATGGGGGGAGAATGTGATTGGCAGACAAACATAGAAGCTATGCATTATTTGAGTAAAAATTCGGTTGTTTACTTAGTGTCGTCCATGAAGCTCCTCCAGGGACCGTATTTGGCTCTTTGAAAAGAATCACATAAAAAATAAATGGTAAATTTAATTAAAAGTTGTACATGAATATTCATAGTGGCATTATCCATAATAGTCAAAAAGTCGAAACAACCCAAAAGTCCATCAACTGATGAACAGACTACAAAATGTGTTATATTCATACAATGAGATATTATTTGGTCATAAAAAGGAATGAAGTTCTGATACATGCTACGACGTGGATGAGCCTTAAAAACATTATGCTGAGTGAAAGAAGCCAGTCACAAAAGGCCATATATTGTATGTTGTTCTAAGAACAATAGAACGAAACACTACCTGGTCTTATTACACCATCCTCATAATCTTTGCTATGTTTGAGCCCATTGCTGCAGCCGCCGTGTCAATCCAACTCATTGAGGGTCTTCCTTTTTTTCATTGATCCTCTACTTTATCAAGCATGATGTCCTTCTTCAGGGGCTGGTTCCTCCTGATAAATGTCCAAAGTATGTGAGACGAAGTTTCACCATTCTTGCTTTTAAGGAGCATTCTGGTTGTACTTCTTCCCAGACAGATTTTTTTCATTCTTCTGGCAGTCTGTGGTGTATTCAATATTCTTCACCAACACCATAATTCAAAGGCATCAATTCTTCTTTCATCTTCCTTATTCATTGTCCAGCTTTCACATGCATATGAGATTATTGAATATACCATGGATTGGGTCAGGTGCACCTTAGTCCTCAATGTGACATCTTTACTTTTCAACGCTTTAAAGAGGTCTTTTGCAGCAGATTTGCCCAATGCAATATGTCATTTGATTCCTTGACCGCTGCTTCCATGGCTGTTGATCATGGATCCAAGTAAAACGAAATCCTTGACAACTTCAGTATTTTCTTTGTTTATCATGATGTTGCTTATTGGTCCAGTTTACATGACATGCGTATTTCCATTTATATGAAATACCTAGAATAGGTAAATACATAAAGACAGAAAGTAGATTAGTGGTTGCCTAGTGAGTGGGCGGATGACTGTTAAAAGTTACACGGTTTATTTTTGAGGTGATGAAAACATTCTAAAATTATGGTAGTTGTACAACGCTGTGAATATAGTAAAAGCCATTGAATTGTATACTTTAAGTGGGTGAATTGTATAGTAGATGAATTATATCTCAATAAAGCTGTTATACAAATAAATAAAAGTTTTCTAGACTTTCTAAGAAGCATGCACAACTACCTTAGTCTCTCAAGTACATATCACTTTAAGAAGCCTCAAGAAACGTGTGAGGCTAGCATACCTGAAACTGGCTATCTTTACAGAATCTTACTGAATGAAAAAACCAACCCCCTGCCATCAGGTCAGTTCTGACTCATGACCACCCCATGTGTTACAGAGTAGAACTGCTCCATAGGATTTTCTTAGCCATTATCTTTACAGAAGCAGATTGCCCAGCTTTCTCCCGCAGCACCGCTGGGTGTGTTCAAACTGCCAACATTTCCCTTAGTAGTTGAATGCAAACCGCTTGCATTGCCCAGGGACAATCCACAGAAAGCTTACATCAAAAAAAACAGGGTACACACAAAACAAAAAGTATACAAAGTGGTTCAATTAGACAGATCTGGCTCCAACCCCTGCCTCTACCACTTACTAGCTATGAGGCATGGGCGAGTTCCTTAAGTTGAAATGTTGTCTGTAAAATAAAGGTAATAATAATTGGGTTGTGATGAGAATTAAATTAACTCCTTGCACACAGTATGCACACACAAATGCCTTGCACATAGTATGCATTCAAAAAGGTGGCTGCTACTATGATTATGGTGGCATAGTGGTTAAGTGCTACGGCTGCTAACCAAAGGGTCGGCAGTTCGAATCTGCCAGGCGCTCCTTGGAAACTCTATGGGGCAGTTCTACTCTGTCCTATAGGGTCGCTATGAGTCGGAATCGACTCGACGGCACTGGGGTTACTATGATTATTATTATACCATCTAAAAGGAAAACCCAGATAGTCAAAACCTGACTGGCAAGAGGACAGTGCCCTTGTATTACTTTAAGACATTCCTTTCAGTGTTCCAAGCATCCATAGAGGGAGGTTTTTAAGTGTATGTCCTCGAAGTGAGCAGGCTTTAGCTCCCTCTGGTATGAAACCTCAGAGCAGCAGATTCCAGATGGCAGATTTGCACAAAAGTCCTGAGATCAGACAGTGTTTTGTGATGAAGCATAATGGCAATCTATCATTTAGGTGGCCTTTTCGAAGTGACTTTCATCCCATTACCTCATGTTTAAAATCATCAAGACCTATGCACTGACTGTCTACTAAATGCGTGGTGTTGGGCTGGATTCCACACAGAGTACAAAAGGGAGAAACTGAGTCCCTACCCTCAAGGAGCTTATAGCAATTCTGTGAGGTGGTTAGGGCTGTTATCAGCATGTCCATTTTACAGATGAAGAAACTGAGTCCAGGAGAAATTAAATGACCTGGCTAAGGTCTCATAGATATTATAGTTGCTAATGATGTTGAGACTAACACCTAAGGGGTCCTGAACTCCAGCCTCATGTTTTCTTCCAGTGGCTATAGTTTCTCTCTTTAAGACATCAGAGCGTGGGTTTAAGACTGTCAGTGGCACCATTTGCCTCACAAATAATCAAACAATGAGGACACAGCAAACTAAGACAAGCTCATTGTCAGAACTGGCTACGTAATTTTCAGGGCCCAGTACAAAATAAGAATTGGGGCCCCTAGTTCAAATTTATTAGGTATATCAAGATGGCGACAGCAGGGCATTAAACCAAGCTGAGAGGTCTTCTAAGTGCAGTAACCCATGTGACTACACAAGCCTCACACCCGTAAAGCCAGCCCTGCCCTTTGTCCCTCTCACATGGAGCAGGTGTATCCCCAAGCAACTCAGCTCCCTGGCTCCAGCTAGATGTGAATTCTGGCCAGGCTGTGTGCTTGCCCTGACCCCAACATCCAGCTGTCTGCCCTGTGAACATGTGTCTCTCGGGCTGACTGACCCAGCATCCTCCAGCTCTTCCTACTTTGCAGATTTGCAATCTCTTGGCTGACACTGCAGCTGCCTTCTTTGCATGAGAAACCCAGACTCCTTTGCCAAGGTTCAACTGCAGTGACACGCAGATCAATTAACACTCCCCTAGAGCGCTGAGAAATGGAAATATCTGCTTAAAGCCGAAGGACTCCTTGGCAGGAGTGTCAGAGAGCTTCATTTTTCTTCTGCAACTGTTTTCTCCCTTTGTTTGTAGTGCCTGTAACTGTCTTGCAGAAAATAAGACATTCTGCTGACTATTAGTTAATCTGTCCTTCCGTCTATCGTGCAAGTCTTATTTCTTTTTTCTGAACAATACGTACACAGGAAAGGCAGACAAGCCAGAGGCTTCTAGCATTTCAAGAGTCAAAAAGATAACTTGGTATTACGGTAATTAGAGCAGACAGAAGTGAGTTTTTGGAAGACTCAGGCCTTTTGAAAACTCAGTGAATTGGCTGTGAGACTTGAGAAGGTCACACCCCACTTTATTTGAAATATAACATAGGTGTTGAACCGGGTGGTCTCTGAGGGCCCTTCCACCTCTACATTTTCGTTTTACTGACCTCGATCACATTCTCACCTTGACCCCAGAAGTCAAATCTTACACTTTGGTCAAATTTACCTTTTTTTTTTTTTTTCTATTGTTCCTTTATTCAGAGATTTCTGGAGGCCAGCAGTCTGGGACAACAGTCTCTGAAAGGTCTCCAGTTTTTCAATAACCAAAACCAAACCTATTGCCGTCGAGTCGATTCTGACTCATAGCGACCCTATAGGGCAGAGTAGAATTGCCCCACAGGGTTTCCAAGGAGCAGCTGGTGAATTTGAAGTGCCAACCCTTCAGTCAGCAGCTGAGTCATCTTAAATATCCTTTCAGTCATTCAACCAACTTTTACTGAGCACCTCCTTTGTTCCAGGCCCTGTGTTTGGAAATGGGGCTATAATGGTGAGCAAATATAGACAGGGTTCCTACCCTTGGGAAGACTGAATTCTAGTAGGAGACTGACTCTGAAATAAGTAATTTCACTGCAGTAGTCATTGTCCAGGATGGCCCCAAGGATCCTTATATCTTGATATTCATTCCTTCGTGTAATTTCCTCCGTCATTAAAACTGGGTTGGCCTGTGTATGTGGCCTTCCAAGGCTCAACAACTGGTCTGTACTCACCTGGAGCAACAGAGGAAGAAGGAGAGGAATAGGAGGAGGATATGGAATGTGTGGCTAATAGCCTCCATGAACAACTGCCTCCTTTGCCGTGAGACCAGAACTGGATGGTGCCTGGCTACCATTACTGAACATTTCGATCAAAGATTCCATAGAAGAATCCTGATCAAAATGGGGAAAATGCAGACAAAATTTCAAATTCTCATGGACTCTAGACTTTCTGGAGCCATGGAGAGTTGATGAATCCCTGAAACTACTGCCTTAAACTAATCTTTAAACCCTTAAACCAGAAATATCCCCTGAAGTCATTGTAAAATTGAGCCATAGTTTATTTAGCTTAACAGGTTAAAAAAATGTCTGCCTTGAGCATTATACTCTTTTAAGAACTATCTATATGGGATCAAATTAACAACAGCAACTCAAAAGATTAGATAGGAGACTTGGAGGCCAGTGAGTTTATGTTAATAAGGGAGGAACAACTCAAACTCAGAAAAAAGGGTGAAATGGTTCTACAACTTGAAGAATATAATCAATGTCACTAATTTGTACATGTCAAAACTGTTGAATTGTATGTTTTGCTGTGTGTATTCTCAACAACAAACTAAATAAAATTTAGAAAAAAAAAGGGGGGTGTGGGGGAAGCAGAGCTAGCCCGTGTGACCAAAGGAATACAGTAGAAGTTTCAGTGTGTGACCTTCAAGCAGGCCACACACTCTCACTTCTAGGCTTTGTAGCTTCCCCTTGGTCTCTGGGCTCACTTGCTCTGGGGGAAGCCAGCTGCTGTATCTTGAGGGTGCTTAAGCAGTCCTATAGAGAGGCCCACATGAAGAAAATCTAAAGTCTTCTGTCAATAGCTAGCAACAACCTGCCACCTTGAGGGAGTCACCTTGAAGAAGACACACCAGCCCCAGTGAAGCTTCAGATGACTATTCCAAGCTGACATCTGAATGACATTTCATGAATGACTCCCAGATAGAAGTGCCAAGCTAAGCTCCTCCTGAATTCCTGACCCACAGATACCATGAGAGCTAATAAATGTTATCCAGGTTTTAAGCCACTAACTTTTGGGGTGATTTTTTACACATAAACAAAAACCAGACCAAACCTGTTGCCGTAAAGTTGATTCTGACTCATAGCAAACCTACAGGACAGAGTAGAACTGAGCAGCTGGTGGAGTCCCATTGCCGACTTCATGGTTAGCAGCTGAGTTCTTAAACACTGTGCCAGCAGGGCCTCGATTTTTTGCATAGCATTTGATAACTAATACACTCACCAAAGAACATATGAGGACAAAAAATATTAAGAACCAAAAAAAAAAAAAAATTCAAGGGTTAATTAAATTTAAATTGGGGAGGGGGTGGCCAGGAAGAATCTGTGTTAGAAAAGGACATCTATCTAAGTTGGGACTTGAAGGTGCTGTTCAGGCAAAGAGTGGGGAAAAGGGAACCCAAGTAAAAGGCCCAGAAATGGGAGAAAGTAAAGCCAAGTTTTTTTTTTTGAGCCAAAAAATTTCCTGCATGACTTCTGGGAGGTGAAGAACATGTCCCATAGAAATGGCAGCCTTATAGGGTCTTTAGTTCTGGGGGAAATATCTCGTGGCTTAGAACAAGGGGACCAAATCTAGTGCAGGGGCGACTCCAGTCTGCTGCCTGTTTTTGTACTGTCCACAGGCAAATGATGGTTTTTACATTTTTTTGTTAGTTTTTACATTTTTCAATGGTTTAAAAAACTTCCTAAAGAATATTTCTTCTGGGTTCAATTTTTGGCAAATTGTATTTTTCTAGGAATTTGTTTATTTCATTTAAATTTTAGATTTTATTAGCAAAAGTTTTTAAAATGTCTTCTTGACTTTTTAATATCTGTGATATTAAGTGTCTAATATTGACATTTCTAATATTGCTTATTTGTGTTTTACTCTTCTTTATATGATTAGTCTTGGCAGGGAATTGTCAATTTTAATAGTCTTTTGAAATAAACAACCTTGGATTTTGTAATCCTTTTTTATTGTACATTTGCTTTCTATTTCATTGATTTCTGTTCCTATCTTTATTATTTCCTTCATTCTACTTTAAAATTTGTTGTATTTTGTCATTCCTTTTCTAATCTTGAGATGAATACTTAGGTCACTTATATTCATGAATTAGTGCTACAAACTTCCTTCTAAGCATGGCTTTAGCTGCATCTCACAAGTTTTGGTTTATAATATTTTCATTATCACCCAGTTCAGAATGTTCTAATTTATAGTGTAATTTCTTCATTGTACAAAGGATTATTGATAAGTTTTAAATCTAATTTTTTTTTGTATTCTTATTAAAGTAGGCAGGTTTCTGAGGCGGAGGAGATTATTATCACTCCAGCAATTATGACGTTAATTAAGTCTCCTTTGCCCCAATTCTTCCTCCTGGGGTGATGTGATGAGAGCCAGATGTCACCCTACAAGTACAGGAGAACATGCCATGGGAGAGGAACCCCAAAATTATGAACCTGGGACCTTATATACACATTGTCCCCTCACCTCCTGAGAGAGGGGCAAAAACCTTTGTCTGCTTGTATAAATAAATTCTCCTTGGGAAGAGGAGAAGGATCTTGGATACTTGCCCTTTGGAACAAATGCCTTCAGGGAGAGATCAGACAAACCTCTTAGGATTTAAAACCTCTGGAATGTCTCTGTGGTCCATAGTTTCATCCTCCTTCTGAAATATCAACACATACCTGGAGGGGCAATAAAATTCCTACTGGCTATGTAGTTATCTTTTAAGTTTCAAAGCTTGTTCTTTAACTCAGGTTCAAATAAAAATTGTCCAGAAAGCCCTAATTATGAAGAAACATAAAACATTCATTTCCTGACAGTTATTTTGACCCTTATATTCCAAACACATGTCGTTGCTGTTGTTAGGTACCATCGAGTCAGTTCTGACTCATAGCAACCCTATGTATAGCAGAACAAAACACTGTCCACTCCTGTGCCGTGCTCACAATCATTCTTATGCTTGAGCCCATTGGTGCAGCCACTGGGTCAGTCCATCTCATTAAGGGCCTTCCTCTTTATCGCTGACCTTCTACTTTACCAAGCATGATGTCCTTCTCCAGGGACTGATCCCTCCTGATAACATGTCCAAATTATGTGAGGCAAAGTCTCGCCATCCTTGCTTCCAAGGAGCGTTCTGGTTTTACCTCTTCCAAGACAGATTTGTTTGTTCTTTTGACTGTCCATGGTATGTTCAGTATTCTTTGCCAACACCACAATTCAAAGGCATCAATTCTTCTTTGGTCTTTCTTATTCATCCTCTAGCTTTTACGTGCATGCGAGGTGATTGAAAACACCATGGCTTGGGTCAGGCGCACCTTAGTCTTCAAGGTGATATCTTTGCTTTTTATCACTTTTAAGAGGTCTTCTGCAGCAGATTTGCTCAATGCAATGTATCTTCTGATTTCTCGACTGCTGTTTCCATGGGTGTTGATTGTGGATCCAAGTAAAATGAAATCCTTGACAACTTCAATCTTTTCTCCTTTTGTGGTGATGTTGCTTATCGGTCCAGTTGTGAATGTTTTTGTTTTCTTTACGTTGAGGTATAATCCATTTTGAAGGCTGTGATCTTTGATCTTCATCAGCAAGTGCTTCAAGTCCTCTTCACTTTCAGCAAGCAAGGTTGTGTCATCTGCATAATGAAGGTTGTTAATGACTCTTCCTCCAATCCTGATGCCCTGTTCTTCTTCATATAGTCCAGTTTGTTGGATTATTTCTCAGCATACAGATTGAATAAATATGGTGAAATGATGCAACCCTGATGCAAACCTTTCCTGACTTTAAACCATGCAATGTCCCCTTGCTCTGTCTGAATACCTGTCTCTTGATCTATATACAGTTCCTCATAAGCACAATTGAGTGTTCTGGAATTTCCATTCTTTGTAAGGTTATCCATAGTTTGTTATGATCCACACATGGAATGCCTTTGCATAGTCAGTAACACAGGTAAACATCTTTCTGGTATTCTCTGCTTTCAGCTAGTATCCAGGATCCATCTGACATTAGCAAAGATGTCCCTGGTTCCACATCCTCTTCTGAATTCAGCTTGAATTTCTGACAGTTTCCTGTCGATATACTGCTGCAGCCGCTTTTGAATGATCTTCAGCAAAATTTTACTTGTGTGTGATATTAACAATATTGTTGGATAATTTCCATGTTCAGTTGGATTACCTTTCTTGGGAATAGGCATATATATGGATCTCTTCCAGTCAGTTGGCCAGGTGGCTGTTTTCCAAATTTCTTGGCATGGAAGAGTGAGCACTTCTAGCACTGCCTCTGTTTGTTGAAACATCTCAATTGGTATTCTGTCAGTTCCTGAAGCCTTGTTTTTCACTAATGCTTTCAGTGCAGCTTGTACTTCTTCCTTCAGTACAGTGGGTTCCTGATCATATGCTACCTCCTGAAGTGGTTGAACATCGACCAATTCTTTTTTTGTATATTCTGTGTATTCCTTCCATCTTTTGATGCTTTCCTATGTTGTTCAATGTTTTCCCCATAGGATCCTTCAATACTGTTATTCGAGACTTGATTTTTTCTTCAGTTCTTTCAGCTCGAGAAATCCTGAGCATGTTCTTCCCTCTTGGTTTTCTATCTCCACGTCTTTGCACATGTCATTATAATATTTTGGCTTCTTGAGACACCCTTTGAAATCTTCTGTTCAGCTCTTTTACTTCATCATTTCTTCCTTTTGGTTTAGTTACTCGACTTTCAAGAGCAAGTTTCAGAGTGTCTTCTGACATCCACTTTGGTCTTTTCTTTCTTTCCTGCCTTTTTAATGACTCTTTGCTTTTTTCACGTATGATGTCTTTGGTGTCATTCTACAACTCGTCTAGTCTTCAGTCATTAGTGTTCAATGTGTCAAATCTATTCTTGAGATGGTCTCTAAATTCAGGTGGGATATACTCAGGGTCATACTTTGGCTCTTGTGGACTTATTCTAATTTTCTTCAGTTTCAACTTGAACTTGGATATGAGTAATTGATGGTCTGTTCCACAGTCAGTTCCTGGCCTTGTTCTGACTGTTGGTATTGAGCTTTTTCAATGCCTCTTTCCACAGATGTATTCGATTTGATTCCTGTGTATTTCATCTGGCGAGGTGCACGTGTATAGTCACCATTTATGTTGTTGAAAAAGTATTTGCTGTGAAGAAGTTGTTGGCCTTGCAAAATTCTATCATGCAACCTCTGGTATCGTTTCTATCACCAAGGCATATTTTCTAACTACTAATCTTTCTTCTTTGTTTCCAACTTTTGCATTCCAATCACCAGTAATTATCAACGCATCCTGACTGCATGTTCAATCAAATTCAGACTTCTGAAGCTGATAAAAATCTTCAATTTCTTCATCCTTGTCCTTAGCGGTTGGTGTATAAATTAGAATAATAGTTGTATTAACTGGTCTTCCTTGTAGATATATGGATATTATCCTATTACTGACAGCATTGTACTTCAGGATAGATCTCGAAATGTTCTTTTTGACACTGAATGCAAAGCCATTCCTCTTCAAGTTTTCATTTCTGGTGTAGCAGACCATATGATTCTCTAATTCAAAATGGCCAGTACCAGTCCATTTCAGCTCACTAATGCCTAGGATATTGATGTTTATGCATCCCATTTCATTTTTGATGATTTCCAATTTTCCTAGATTCATACTTTGTACATTCCAGGTTCCAATTTATTAATGGATGTTTGCAGCTATTTCTGCTCATTTGAGTCTTGCCACATCAGCAAATAAAGGTCCTGAAAGCTTGACTCTGTCCATGTCATTAAGGTCGACTCTATTTTAAGGAGGCAGCTCTTCCCCAGTCATCTTTTGAGTGCCTTCCAACCTGGGGGGACTCATCTTCTGGCACTATATCAGACAATGTTCCACAGCTATTTATTAGGTTTTCACTGGCTAATTCTTTTCAGAAGTAGACCACCAGGTCCTTTTTTCTAGTCTGTTTTAGTCTGGAAGCTCAGCTGAAACCTATTTGCCATGCGTGCCCCTGCTGGTATTTGAATACCAATGGCATAGCTTCCAGCATCACAGCAACACACAAGTCCCCATAGCAGGACAAACTGACAGATTCCTGGGGGGTCCAGACACATAGAGTTATCTGAACTGGAAATAGTTTAATTTCCAAACATGCAGGAATTTTCTATTTACCTTTTTATTATTAATTTCTACCTTAATTCCACTGAGGTCACAAAACATAATCTGTAAGATTTCTATTCTTTGAAATTTGGGGTGGCTTGCTTTTTGGCCCAGCATATGGTCAATTGGAAAAAAAAAGAGTGTATTCTGTTGTTACTTGGTGCGCTTTCATATATATTTTTTTTAGGGCAAGTTTTTTCATTGTATTGGTTAAACCCTCTATAATCTTCTATTTTTTTTTTTTTTTTTTTGCCTGCTTGTTCTATCCAATACTGAGAGAGGTGTGTAAAAGTCTCCCAGTACAAAAATGAATATTTTATTTCTTCTTCCTGTTCTGTCAAATTTTGTTTTATGTATTTTGAGATACATACAAATTTACACATATTTTATCTTTCCAGTGGATTAAGCCTTTTTATCATTATAAAATGATTCTCTTTATCACTAATTATGCTTCGTGCTTTAGAATCAACTTTGACATTAACATAGATACGCAGTTTTCTTTCATTAGTGCTTGCATGACATATAATTTTCCATCCTTTTACTTTTACCTTTTCCATTTTCTTATATTTAATGTGACTCTCTTGGAAGCAGCATGTAATTGGATTTTTTTTATTCAGTCTGACAGCTTTTGTTTTTCAAACGGAGCATTTAGTCCGTCTCAACATGATGCGATTGCTGATTTGTTTGGATTTAAATCTAACATTTTACTATTTGCTTCTTGTTTATTCTACCTATTCTATATTTATTTTCTCTCTTTTCTTAACTCGTTTTGTATTGATATTTTTTAATATTCCATTTCCCCATTAGCTTGTTAGTTATATACCCTTTTACTTGTATATTATTTTACTATTCTTTAGTGGTTACCCTAAAAAGGACAGTGCTCTAAAAGGTCTAATATAATTAGAGCTTTTAGTACCTTCACCACGTTCCAAGCAATGCAAGGACTTTAGAGCACTTTAAATTCATTTACTCCCTGTTATGGATTGAATTGCCTCCCCCCAAAATTTATATTGAACTTCTAACCCCTGGTACCTTTAAACGTGACCTTGTTAGAAAATAGCATCTTTGAAGATGTTATCAGTTAACGTGAGTTCTTACCAGAGTAGGATATGTCCTAGTCCAATCTGAGTGGTGTCCTATAAAAGAGGAAAGAGACAGAGACAGACAGAGGGAAGGTGGCCATGGGACAATGGATTTATGCTGCAGCAGAAATCCAAAGAATGCCTTGGGCTACCAGAAACTGAGCTGGATAGGAAAGGTCCTTCCTCTAGAACCTTTGGATAGAATATGGCACTATAGAAACCCTGAATTTGGACTCCTAGCCTCCAGAACTATAAGAAAATAAGTATCTGTTCTTATAAGCTACCTAGTTTGTGATTTTTTCAGCATTCCTAGAAAACTAATACAGTCCCCCCAAATAAGTGTTATTGCCATCATATTTTTAAATTTTTAAATGTATTTTAAACCTCACAATATTATGAGCATTTTATAAATTAATATTAAATTGAATTTACCTATATTCCTTCCTGTGTCTCTGAGCTTCCATTTGAAATTGTTTTCTTCTAACTGAAGAATATCTCTAGAATTTCTTTTAGGGCAGGTCTGCTGGCAATGAATACTCTCAGTTTTAATAAGTTTGGAAATGTCTTTGCCTTCATCTTTGAAAAATATTTCATCTAGATGTAAAATTCCAGGTTGGCCATGACTTTCAGCAATGTGAAAATACCATTCCATTGTCTTCTAGCTTCCGCTGTTTCTGTTGAGAAGTCAGCTTAAGTTTCCACGTTATTTATTTGAAGGTTAATTGTCTTTATCTCTTTAATTTTAGTTTTTAGCAGTTTTACTATCATGTGCATGGGTGTCAGTGTCTTTGTATTTATCCTGTTGGAGTTCATGGTCATTATCTATGGCTGAATGTCTTGTCAGTTTTGATCAATTCTCAGGTATTAACTCTTTAAATATTGCTTCTGCCTCATTTTTCTCTTCTCCTTTTGGGATCCCAGTTACATATCTGTTAGCTTTTTTCATTATGTTTGATAATTCTCTCAAATCTTTTCTGCATTTTCAATCTTTTTGTCTCTCTATGCTGAGTCTGGATATTTTCTTCTTATGTATCTTCCAGTTACATATTTTCTGCTGTTATACCCATCCACTGAGTTTTAATTTCAGTTATTGTACCTTTAAGTTCTAGAGTTTCTATTTTGTTTGTTTTTATTTTTAAAATAAACTTTGGCTCTCTGCCAAAATTTCCTAATCTTGCCTTTTAATTTCTTTAATATACTTATCATGAATAACTCTATTATCAAGTTTTTTGTGGTTCTGTTTTAATTTCTGATTTTTTTCCAAGTTTCACTCATGTCTTGACTTTACTTATGCCAGATTCCTTTGACTGAGTGCCAAATATTGAGTCTCCAAATGATGTTATCTTCATCCAGAAAGGATTTCCTTTTGCTTATGGGAAACAGCAAGCAATTCCAGATTACCAAAATTTAAGGTTTCCCAAACTTTCTCTGTTCACAGCAACTTTAGTGTCTTACTAATTTTTTCATGGCATTCCTAGGCCAAAAGAAATACCCAGCAATTCCATTTATTAGGTAATTAGGTCCAAAAAACTTAGTAAGTATTTATACATAGCAACTTAGTAGACAATTGAAAAATAATCACATAAAGTGAAAGAAAACTAATATTTTTATTTCATTCTTAAATAACCATCAATATTTGCTAAAAGATCATATGTGCTTACCAGGCACTGCACAAATATTTAAACTTTGGAATTAGATTGAACACCGTGACCCTCATTTCTTGTTCTACGTTCATTTTCACACAGTACGTGCTCTTTATCACAGCGACTGCTGAAAACTCAGCCCTACAAAGATGACATCATCAAAAGGAATGTATCACAATCTAATGTTGAAACTGTAAACTATCTGAAGCTAATAGTTCATGCTGTATCTGACAGATACTGCTGTGCTTCCCTTAAAATTTTAAAATACCCCACAGTGCCTCTGTAAGCTCACTGTGATGTTCCATGGTGCTTCAGAGCACAGCTAGGAAATGAGATCATAGCCCAATCAAGGATTGAGTTGATTTGAAGGTGTGCATCATTCTTTGTAAGGGCTGGTTTATTTCTGTTCAGTCTTACTGCTAGAGTTCTTTAGAGATTCTAACTGAAGGCCTGGGATGTTTACCAGGCCCCTCCTCTTTGATGGGCCTTAAAATCCACTGTTTTTTTCTTCCCAGCCCCAAATATCTGTCAAAAGCCCCTCTCAGCTTCTTACTCACTTTGTTGCTGCTTTTGAAATTGGAATCACCTCAAAGTAAATGGAGGAAAGATGCTGGGCTCACTTCTCTGGATTTTCTTCTTTTCTTGGATCTTGCTTGTGTGTGTGTGTATTCAGTCATTTTTTTGTTCATAGTGGGAAGTTTGATCTAAAACAACCTGGTCTGCTATTGTTAGAAGCAGAACTCCTTTGTTTAAAAAAAATTTTACCATGGAAAATTTCAGATAGATATGAAAATAAAGAGAATGGTATAATAAATTGTCGTGAACTCATCGTCCAGCTTAAATAATTATCAACTACAGGCCAATCTTGTTTCTTTTCTACTCCTATTCATTTTCCTGGTCCCCCTCTACTATTTTAAGTAGATCCAAGTCATCACATTATTTCATTCTAAATAACCCACTTTTCTAAAAGAGGATTATTTTTCGATATAACAATACATGTATTTGACCTAAAAATGTGATTCCTTAGTCAGTGCTCAATCAGTTTTTTATTGCCCCACTTGTGAATATGACTGGATAGTCAAGGACCATCAGACATTGTCTTCAAAATGCAAGGAGGAAAATAATAGAGGAAATGGAGAAAATCTGGGGGAAAAAAAAAACTTCAAGAAAAAAAAAAGAAAACAGTATATCCAGAGAAATAAGAAAAAATATTACATGTATGGAACAAAAACATTTAAAAAAGAAGTGGAGGAAACCTTTCAGAAAGAAGAAAAATAGACAAGTAGATGGAAAATAGGAGAAGTAAACTAGAGGGTTATTCTAGCATGTGTGTGTTATTCAAGGTCAAGGCAAGAAACAGATGGCAGACTCAAGTGAGTTGATTGCAGAGAGTTTAATTAAGGATCTATTTACAAAGCTTTGGGAAGAGTTAAAGGAAATCAATAAAGAAAAGAGAAATATCACCCCAGGACCACCAGCGGCAGGAAGCCATTCCCATCTTGAGGCCTGACGGAGAGAGAGTGGTTACTGAAACCTAGTAAGACCTGAGGATATAGGCAAGACTGCTCTATAGGAGGCATGGCCTTAAGAACTCACCCATTGCCAAACCACAGCAGGACAGGGAGGTAGACAGGGAAATAAACACCCCAATGTCTCACTCTTTCCCCTCCAGTCTCCTACCATTGCTTTCCATTAGCTGCTCTAACAAGAAGCCAGGATGCAAAACTACCCAGATAATGCATTCAAAGGGATCAGATTCCTAGGGTACAGAGCAAATGGAGAAGGGCAGAGTCAGAGAAAGTTCTAGAAAAGACAGTGGAAAATTTTTTTTAAGTACATTTTCAAAATCTTGCTAACAATGTAAATTCCTGCAAGCCTCATAGTTTCATTTACAAAACATTTCAAGAGGCATTAAAATATTCCTATCTTTTCACCCAATGTTCTTACTCTAGAGCGAGGGTTGGCAAACTGCAACCCATGGGCCAAATTCAACCTATTGCCTGCAGTCCTTGGACTAAGAATGGTGTTAACGTTTTTAAAGTGTGGGGAAAAAGTCAAAAGAAGAATAACATTTGTGACATGTGAAAATTATTCACATGTCATTGGCCATAAACACAATTTCAATGTAACTCGGCCTTGCCCATTTGTTTGCATATTGTCTATGGCAGCTTTTGCTCTAATGAGAACTGAATAGCTATGACAGAGACTATATGGCCCACAAAGCCAAAAGTATTTACTGTCTAGTCCTTTACAGAAAAATTTTGCCAACCCCTAGTCTATGCTTAGGCAGTTACTATTTCTCATCTGTAAAATAAAGACACTGTTAGTACCAGCTTCATAGGGTAGTTGTGAACATCCAGTGAGTGAACAAGTATAAATCAGCTGGAAGAGCATGGACATCACCCAATAAAAGAAATGGTTATATGCACAAACCACACAAAAATCCAGCACAACTAGTGCTAACTGAGGCAGTGGGTTGTTCCCACCCACAGCTCTGGCCACAGCAGGGGTCCCAGGACTGATCCAGGGCTCATGGACAATCAGTTCTGCTATACCACCACATATGCTTCTTAACAACCCCCATGCTATGCAAAATCATGTGAGAAAGCCACAGAACTTATGAGGAAAATAGAGTTAAAAAACCAGGTGCTGTCAACTTGACTCTGATTCAGGGCCACCGCATGTGTGTCGGATGGAACCGTGCTACATAGGATTTTCAGGGGCTGATTTTTCAGAAGTAGATCACCAGGTCTTTCTTTTGAGGTTCCTCTGGGTGGACTTGAACCTCCAGCCTTCCTGTTAGCCACCAAAAGTGTTAACTGCATGTACTACCCAGAGACTCCGAAATGGCATTAGAGTCATTCTAAATTTCATCAGTGACACATAAAAAAAGATAAGAACCTGATAAAAATGATAGCACAGTTTTCCACATTATGTGGTTAAGAAAAAACAAAACATAAATAGTACAATAAAGATGGCTCTTTACCTTAGAAAAAAAGAGCCCTGGAGGCACAAATGGTTACGCACTTGGCTGCTAACCGAAAGGTTGGCAGTTCACACCCACTCAGCGGCTCCCTAGGAGAAGGACCTGGTGATCTGTTCCTCTAAGGACTACAGCAAAGAAAACCCTATTGGGCAATTCTACTCCTTCATATGGGGTCGCTGTGAGTGTGAATCACTCCTTGGCACCTAACTACAACCACCACCTTGGAAAACACCTGAAGTTTGCTTGTGGAACTGGGCATCCGAGGACTGCAGCTTGTGCGTTTCTGAGAAGGGGAGGAAGGAGGGTGATCTGGAATCAGAGGGAAAGCTGTGACACCAGATATGGATGGATGCGGTTCATGATCGAAAACCCAAACCCAATGCCGTTGAGTGCAGACAATTCCGACTGATAGCGACCCTACAGGACAGAGTAGAACTAACCCATAGGGTTTCCGAGTGGCTGGTGAATTCGAACTGCGGACCTTTTGGTTAGCAGCTGAGCTCTTCGCCACTGTGACACAGCAATCTGAGGTAGCTGGTAGGTGTCTGAGGTGTGTGCAGTTTGTGTACTTCTACGCGGCTTGGTTCAGCCAGGTGCAGGTTTCTGCATTCACCTAGTGTTTCTCGGAGCAAAATTGTGCATAAGCAAAAGCGAAATTCGTGTTATGCTCACATTGTTCCCCAATCTATCAATTGCGTTGGAACAAATTCACATTTTCAAAATAAGCATTACAGCAGAACTGAATGGGATACATCCCTGGAGCGTGCGTTCCCAGACCTATCTGGGGAAGGGGAACATTGCAGAGGGCGGGGCAGCCTGCAGGGACTTGGCACCTCCTCCGCGCCCGCAGCCCCTGATTGGACATTAGTGTGGGTGTGGTCAACCTCGCCTCTCGGGCAGGAGGGGCCAGGTACAGCCAGGCTTCACAGCCAGCGTGGCGACTACAGCAAGGCCATGTGTGTAACAGCTCCAGCCCACGGGCCCCAGCACCATGCACACCCCTCAGACCGTGTACTCAGCGCCCTGAGCATAATGACCCACGCCAGGTGTTAGTTTGCTGTTGACCGAGCCCTTCCACACACAATGCACCTCTCAGCAGTCCTGTGGGAACAAAGGGCAGATATTATTAAATCCCATTTGACAGAGTTGGAAAATGAGGCTGAGAGACGTCCAGTGCTTGCCCAAAGACATACAGCGCATGAACAGAAGAGATGGGCGTAGAAACCAGTGCTCCTGTCTGTCTTTGGCCCATCTTCCATCTGTCTTGTGCAAACTCCTTCACCAAGCACTGGGTAAACACCCCTGATGTCAGACACAAGGCCAGGTGTCCAGGGGCAAAGGCTACACGGGCTTGCTCTGCTGCAAGAGGAAAAGGTGCAGAAAACCCAGGTGAGCTAAACAGCACCTGCCTCAGGTGAGCTGGCCTCTGGTACTGACACGTGTTTCTTCTTTAAACAGAAAGGACAAGCCTCCTTTGGCAATGAATCTTTAAAAACTACAACCCACAAGGTTGAGGACTGTGCTCCTGTAACCCGTTGCGGTGGAATCGATTCCAACTCATAGTGACCCTATAGGACAGAGTAGACCTGCCCCATAGGGCTTCCAAAGAGCACCTGGTGGATTCGAATTGCTGACCTTTTGGTTAGCAGCCATGGCTCTTAACCACTACGCCACCAGAGTTCCGGGAAATGTCATAGCACAGCCAAAACATTAACTTGTTTTTAGCAGGATATTATCAGCCTTTCTTTAGTTTGATCATAAGTTAGAAGCCTGTGAAGTGGAAAGCAGCCCATGTGCAAGTTGTTTTAAATGTTTAACATTGATTCTGTGGCAGCCGGTCACTCGTACTATTAAAATATGCCTGGACTCCCCACACTCATGGCCTCCTTCAACTTTCAGGCCATAAACTTCTCAGCCTGACCATGCCCAGGACCTCTGTTTGCAAAGGGGAGTAACAGCCCTTCCCCATGTATTCGCCTCACTGTTAACATTTAAAAGGCATAACAGCTGCTCAATTTTGCCTGAGAGCGTCCCAAACCTTATACAAACAAAGCTCTACCTGAAGCAAGCCAGTTAGATACCATCATCCACAGCTGTTTGTCCTGCAGGGCTTTAAAAGCTAGATGGGCTGGTCAGTCGAGAGATGACCACACATGGCCTTTGGGAAACAAGTCGGCTCTTCTGGAATTTCACAGGGTAGCTTCAGAGACCTGAGCATTTAAGGGCATTTAAGCATCTGGGGGAACCCTGGTGGTGCAGTGGTTAAAGCACTCAGCTGCAAACCGAAAAGTCAGCAATTCAAACCCACCAGCATCCCTGTGGGAGGAAGACGTGGCAGTCTGCTTCCATAAAGATGACAGCCTTGGAAACCCTGTGGGTCAGTTCTACTCTGTCCTAAAGGGTCACTATGAGTCGGAATCGAACCGAAGGCAATGGGTTTGATTTTTGTTTGGTTTAAGTATCTGGGCCAGTGGGCTGTAACATTTTGCAGTTTATACCTGCCCCCCCCACCCCAATTCTCTCTCTCTTTCTCAGAACCTGGGAAACAAAGCCTGCTCTTTCCAGGAAGGCCTGAATACATGTGTTGTTAGCTGCAGCAGAGTAGTCCCTGACTCATGGCAACTCTGTGCACAACAGAATGAAAGGCTGCCTGGTCCTGCAGCCTCCATCAGACCCTATGCCTCTGTTTTTGGAGTTATTTATACTGGTTGCCCAGATTCGGACTTCACTTACTTGGGGTATAAAACAAGGACATATTTTCCTCTTTTCAAATTAGACAATCTCTGTCGAGACCATCTCAGGGGCCTCCCGAAATAACTCCAGGACTTCCCCTTCCCCCAACCACAGATACTTTCTCAGTCCAAGGGGTTTAAAAAAAAAAAAAAAAACCATTATCCACACATAGTGACCTATAGGATGTAGAACTTCCCCATAGGATTTCCAAGGAGCAGCCAGTGGATTTGAACTGTTGACCTCTTGGTTAGCAGTCGAGCTCTTAACCACTGCACCACCAGGGGCTCTGTCTGAGGGTTTAAGTGCTGGTTATATACATTCAAGGAGAGAAACCAGAGACCAGTCATCTGACGATCTGCTGTTGTGGTCCCAGTGCCACAGGATGTTGCTTTTGAGAAAAGTGGTGTCCAGTCCACTCTTACCCTGGTAGTGCTGAGCACCTCCCCCCCCCCCCCCCCCCGGTTTCTCCGCTCTCTGTGCTCCTCTCTACCACAGGCCTGGATTCTCAATGTCAAGCCTTTGGTTACGTAATGCTACATGCTGGCCACTTTCCCAAAGCACCCACAGGACCTGTGGGATTTTTAGTTTGAGGAGCTCTGGTGGTACAGTGGTTAAGAGCCCAGCTGCTAACCAAAAGGTCAGCCGTTTGAATCTACCAGCCGCTCCTTGGAAACCCTATGGGGTAGTTCTACTCTGTCCTTGTTAGCAACAGATTTGGTGACGTTTGAGAGCATATTTTATGATGAATCTTTGTAATTGCTCTAAGAACTTGTACCCCAGCTGGACTCTTAACACCTCGTAGCAGGGACATCCCATCAAGTAAGGACTGAGATCTTGACCAAACATGATTAAAAAATTCTGGGAGGATGGAGATCTGGAGTCTGGCTGAATGATCTGGGGAAAAGCTGCTTCTCTTCCCTGAGCCTCAGAGGTCAGAAGATAGAGTCACAGACTGGTACTGCCTATTTCCTGGTATCCATCCATCCATCCATCCATCCCTCCCACACACATATATACTGTTATGGATTGAATCGTATTCCCCCAAAATGTGTGTCTCTTGTCTCTATTTGGCTAGGCCATGATTCCCAGTCCTCCATGTTGTGATCCGATGTAATTACCCATATGTTATAAATCCTAACCTACGTGATGTTAATGAGGCAGGGTTAGAGGCAGTTACATTAATGAGGCAGGACACAAGCTACAGGATTAGGTTGTATCTTGAGTCAATCTCTTTTGAGATATATATAAAAGAGCAAAGTGACCAGAGAGGAGAGGGACCTCATACCACCAAGAAAGAAGTATCAGGAGTAGAGCATGTCCTTTGGACCCAGGGTCCCTGCACTGAGAAGCTCCTAGACCAGGAAAGATTGATGACAAGGACCTTTCCCCAGAGCCGACAGAGAAAGAAAGGCTTGCCCTGGAGCTGGCACCCTGAATTTGGACTTCCAGCCTCCTAAACTGTAAGAGAATAAATTTCTCTTGGTTAAAGCCATCCACTTGTGGTATTTCTGTTATAGCAGCACTAGATAACTAAGACACATACCAAAAAAAACCCACTGCCGTTGAGTCGATTCCAACTCATAGCGATCCTGTAGGACAGAGTAGAACTGCTCCATAGAGTTTCCAAGGAGCGCCTGGCAGATTCGAACTGCTGAGCTTTTGGTTAGCAGCCGTAGTGCTTAACCACTATGCCAGCAGGGTTTCCACTAAGACACATACCTACAGTCAATTCTCGTCATCACGGTTGTGGTTTGATGGATCATTTTCATGTGCCCTTTCTAGCCATGATCTTGTAACTCCCACCCAAGTGATTGGGCGGGACTGTGTGATAGGGTAATTGTGGGAATGGTCAGGTTTGCCATCCTGGTGGGTTTGAAATGAGCCACTCCAGAGGTGGGGAAGAGAAGACCCCACCGCCAAGGAAGAACAGCCAGGAGCCTGCACGTCCTTGGGACCTGAAATCCCTGTACTGAGAAGCTCCTGGACCCAAGAGACAGAGAGAAAGAGAGCTGTAACACTGAAGGCAGCAGAGACCTGGCAGCAGGAGACAGCCTGGTGGGCTTCCCAGCCCACGGGGAGAGAAAGCTGAGTGCCTTTGGGAGAGGCCTCGGGCCAGGGAGAGGCCTCGGGCCAGGGAGAGGCCTCGGGCCAGGGAGAGGCCTCGGGCCAGGGAGAGCCGGGCTTTCAAGCACAGCTGAGAAGAGGTTGTTCTGATGGAAGAGCTGTTTCCTTGAGTGTTCCTGAGCCTGAGTTGTTACTTCCCAGATAAACCCCATAATCATGAGTATTGTCTGAGAGTTCTCTGTGGCCATTGCAATGAATTATCAAACCCAGCAGAGAAGTAGAGAGTGCCATGGGAGGGACAGTTGGCGTCAGAGTTGTCAAAGACGGCGGAGAGAGGAGGGCTATCTGACCCCTGCCTCATGGGAATCAGCCTTGAGCTGTTGATCTTGATTCTCCTTCTCCCTTGAGAAGATAGAGGAGGCCAGACACTGCCCCCAAACTGTTTTTACAATGGTATTTATGTTCTATAAAGTCACTGTGAATGTTGAATTAGTGAATACTGAACCATTATACTCCTTGAGGAAATACAGGGTTAGGTTCCTGTGAGCCTCTGTTCACAACATTTTCGTCAACTGATCAATACAATAACTTAGTTTTATGTGTGTTTCTGTTTAAAGATGCCTTATTTGATGTACATTGCTCGTTAACAGTGAATTCAGGGTCAACAGCACTATAACTCATGACCAAATGAAGCTTATTGAACAGATGTGTTTTCTCCATAAAGCCCATCACAGCCTTCTCGCGCTCAGGAATACGAGACAGCACTTCAGCACGATGCTTAGGGGTCATTTTAAACAGTGAAATTACCAACAAAAAACACACAAAAAATGTGAAAAACATGGCACTAAATAGGCCAGAAAAGGACACCGGTTTACATGTGAGAGTTAAAACAAGAAAGCAGAGGGTCACCTTGTCCCACCCCAGGTGGGAACGTGTGTGTTGGGCAACTCAAATTTTTCACCACTCTGCATTGCTGAGAAAGTTTAATTAAAAACAGTATCTCCTGCCAACCCAGACAAACTCTCCACAAAAGTAAAAAAGAAAACTGTTTTATTATTGAGCAAGCATTAAACCAGAATGTGATGCACATCACAGATAATTTGCTACAGGGATTGCAAAAACAGAAAGGAATTTTATCTTTTATATAGCCATGCAGATGCAATCCATTTCATGCATGTTCACGAGATAAATGATAACTCGTCCTCAAATAAGAGGCCTTGCCAGCTCTATTTATCATACGTAATTCATCCTATAGTCACCTGGTAATTGGGATAGCCACCTGTGTTTGCTGATTGCCTTTTTCCAAAGAAAAAAATTAATTTCTCATATCTTTATGACCGGAGGTAGGTTGGCAACTGGAGCCCAGCACCTGCTGAAGTTAGGCTCCAGGAACCTGGGAGATAAGGGTACTATCTTCCTTGACTGATAACATTTCAGAGAGATGGCTCCCAGGTCCTTGAGGAAACTTCCTGGGTTGTAAAATTAGCAAGAGCTTGTTTAGCCTTTAAAGAAAGTTGCATACATTTCAAAGAGGCAGAGAAAGAGCTTAAGATGACTAGTTTTCAAAGGTAAACCTCTGACAAAAGGGAGGAGGATCTCTTCTTTTTTTCAACAGGAAGAATGAAGGTTCTCTCTCTCTCTCTCTCTGTTTTCCTTTCTTACTCCTAACCTGTATTTACCCCCTGTGAGTGTTGATTTTGGAGTTTCAAATAATGAGAATTACTGTGCCAGGATGTATTCACACACACACACACACGCACACGCCTACATACATACCAGTGTATCTCTGTCTATATGGGTGTGTGTGTCTACTGGTATGTATGTGTGTCTATACATATATATGTGTGTAGGTATTTACTGGTATACATGTGTGTATATATGAGGAGTCCCTGGGTGGTCCAAATGGTTAAGCATTCCACTACTAACTGAAAGGTTGACAGTTCGAGTCCAGCCAAAGGCACCTTGGAAGAAAGGTTGGCAATCTACTTCAGAAAAATCAGCCATTGAAAACTGCATGGAGTACAGTTGTACTTTGAAATACATGGGGTCACCATGAGTCATTATCAACTCCATTCAATTGGTTTGTTTTTTTGTTTTTGTTGTATATGTATGGAGTCCCTGGGTGGTGCAGATGGTTAAACACTTGACCACTGGCCGAAAGGTTGGCGGTTAGAATCCACCCAGAAGTGCCCTGGAAGACAGGCCTGGCAATCTGCTTCTGAAAGGTCACAGCCGTGAAAACCCTATGGAGCAATTCTACTCTACGCACATGGGGTCTCCATGAGCAGGAATTGACAGTGATACTAGGCACGTACTTACTGGTATACATACACACACAGAGCACACTTTTAGGTGAATCACACATCTGTAGTTCCCAGATGCATGCACTCATTCCTTCTCAGAATTTAATTTGCATGTAAGGTCACAGGGTTCTGACCCAGCAGCACTACCTCCTGGTCAGCTCAGTGTTTCTAGAAGAAACTGATTGGCCAGCAGCGCTGGGGGGGTGGGAGGGAACAAATCCGAGGGGTTGCCCAAGGGAGTGGGGTACTCTGAATGAAGCCCCAGGGTCACAGGATGCTAAGATGGCCCCAGGAGTCCATGTATAACGCTAGAGGTGGACTCCAGGGACTGGAGTCCATAAGAAGTCACTGAGTCCAGGTGAGTGGGGAAGGCTGAGCCTGAAAGGGTACAAGTCAGGGGCAGAAGAACCTACACTAGAGATGATGGGATAAGAATCTGCTGGGTGGCTATCCTTGGACTTAGCTGTCTGGGTGATAACCCAGCATGAGAGAGATTCACTTGCAGGGTGGAGAGAGAAAGAGAGGTGGCAGCTGTTCACCTTGGGAGAATAGAAGTTCTGAAAGGCTGAGGGATGGGGTGCTCAGGGCTCAGGGGCATAGCTGGCCCTGCTCCCCAGGAATGGCAGCAACCTGGAGTGGACCAGAGTTTTAGAAAATCAAACCAGCTGGCCAGACCTGTGTAAGGAACCACAGGATCCTTGGAATGTGGAGCTGGGCATGGGAGAATCACGAGGTCCAAAGCTGGGAGGGAGTCAGAGCACCTCTGGTTCCAACAGGTTCCCATAGCAGGAGCCCCAGGCAGGTGATCTGTCAGGCTCTGTTGACCATTTCCAGGAACAGGAGGCTCACTACCTCACCAGGCACCTGGTTTCCAATTTGTACAGCTCTGTGAGAATGTCCCCCCATGCATCAAGTCCTTCCTTGTGCTTTCTTGTAATGTCCTTCCTTTGGAACATTCCAGAGAAAGGCCACTCCTCTCCCAGAAGACAAAGCCACGGCTACATGAGCACAGCCTACATTTCCTTGAAGGCCAATGCAACTGTGTGTTCTCCCAGCCTCTTCCCAGCCAGGCCTCTGGGAGTCCAGAGACATGGGTCTCAGTCACTCCCCTGCTCTGGGCCTCAAATTTCTCCTCTTCAAATGAAGAGGTTAGACTGGATGGTTTTTAAAAGTTTTGAAATTCTCTGGAAGCTCAAAAGCAATTTAGCTACGAGATTGGTAACATAAAGGAGGATGATCAAATAAGTATTTGATCTAAATATATAAATATATATATCTCACTCTCTCAAAAAACTCATTACCTTCAAGTCGGTTCTGACTCATAGTGACCCTAAAGGACAGAATAGAACTGCCCCGTAGGGTTTCCAAGGAGCACCCGGTGTATTTGAACTGCCACCCTTTCAGTGAGCAGCTGTAGCACTTAACCACTACACCACCAGGGTTTCCTAAATGTATATATACATAGAAATAAATATAGATGTTGATGCATATGCTTGTATACATACTTATATTCCCTAGGGATTATAGAGAGGTCCTGGGAGTAGCGACTCCCCAATAGCAATGAATACATCTAGCACCCAGATATTGCATTGGGCAAATCTGCTAAAAAAGACTTTGAAGTGTTAAGAAAACAAAGATGTCACTTTGAGGACTAAGGTGCGCCTGACCCAAGCCGTGGAGTTTTCAATCACCTCATATGCATACGAAAACTGGACAATGAATAAGGAAGACCGAAGAAGAATTGATGTCTTTGAATTATGGTGTTGGTGAAGAATATTGAATATGCCATAGACTGTCAGAAGAAGAAGGATGGCGAGACTTCGTCTCACATACTTTGGACATGTTATCAGGAGGGACCAGTCCCTGGAGAAGGTCATCATGCTTCATGAGGTAGAGGGTCAGCGAAAGAGAGGAAGACCCTTAACGAGATGGATTGACACAGTGACTGCAATAATGGGCTCAAACACAGCAATGATTGTGAGGATGGCACAGGACTGGGCAGTATTTCATTTTGTTGTATGTAGGGTCTCTATGAATCAGAGGTGACTTGATGACACCTAACAACACCACCACCCAGAAATGGGCTTTTACATACTGCTCTCACTAAAAGGATCTGGGACTTCTTGGAGAAATGGCTGATCCAGGGCTGGAGGAGGGAAAGCACAAGATAAAATTGGAATATCACATGGTGCCAGAAAGCAAAGAGCTGCTCCAAGAATAAGGTGGAAATGTCAAAAGGGCAGAAAAGCCAGCTTCAAGGGCCAAATATGAGACAAATTGATCATCAAAACAAATGAGGTTAAGAATGAATTGGATTCCACTAAATTCATAGGAAATGTATTAGTTAGTTACCTACGGCTGCTGTAACAAATTACCACAAATTCCGAGGTTTAAAACAGAAATGTATTGTCTCGCAGTTCTGGAGGATAGAAGTTCGAATTCAGGGTGTTGGCAGATCCATGTTCTCTCCAAAGCTTCAAGGGGAAGACACTTCCTTGTCTCTTCCAGGTTCTGGCAGCCCCGGGCATTGCTTGACTTGTAGCTGGGTGACTCTAGTCTCTGCCTCCCTCGGTCACATGGCCATCTTCCTTCTGTGTCTGTATCTCTTTTCTTTTATAAGGACCCCAGTCATTTTGCATTGGAGCCCATCCCACTGCTGTATGAGCTCATGTTAGCTGATTGCATCTACAAAGACCCTATTTTCAAATAAGGTTACATTCACAGGAACAGGCGTTAGGACTTCAACACATCTTTTTGAAGGACACAATTCAACCTATAACAGGGAACCATGAGTCCATACTGATAGATTGGAAGTTCCATGAGGAATGGGGTATTTTCAGTTTCAACATTAAAAACAAACAAACAAAAAAACCCTTTGCCATCAAGTGGAGTCCGAGTCATAGCGACCCTATAGGACATAGTAGAACTGCCCTGTAGTGTTTCCAAGGAGGCTGGTGGATTTGGTTAGCAGCAGAGCTGTTAACCACTGCGCCACCAGGGCTCCAGTTTCAACACACCACCCTACAAAATACTTATTAATTGCAAAGGGGAAAATAGTAACTTTACAGCAGAGAAGCCTGTAGACACCACTTCAATGAAACGATCAAAATGAATATCACCATTAATGGGACACGTTGAAATCAGCTGGCGCGTGACCATCGCTTCTGGAATATTTCTGCCAAAATAAATAGCCTTCACCTAATCATGAGGGAATGGTAGACAAGCCCAACTTGAGGGCCGTTCTACAAAATAACTGGCCCGTAATCTTTGAAAGTGTCAAGGTCAAGACAGTCAAGTGAGATTGAGGAAGTGCTTCAGACTGAAGGGTTCTGAAGAGACATGGCAGCCAAATGCTGCATGTGACCCTGAGCTGGGTCTGTTTACTCTGAGGGAATTGTGGGGGCAACTGGTGGGACTTGAATGACAGTGACACCTTAGTGTTAGCTTCCTGATTGCGAGTGATGGCCGTGTTGTGATGGAGATAGAGAAGGTCCTTTATTGTATTAAATACCCTGACGTATTCAGGGGTGATGGAGCGTCATATCGGCAATTTACCCTCACGTGTTTCAGGAAGAAATATGTTATTTATACTGCAGTTGAAGGTTCTCTGTACATGTGAGATTGTTTCAAATCAAAAAATAAGAGAGAGAGAACTGTCTCTGGAAATTTTCAGAAAAGAACCAGGCTCACTTCATTTCAACCAGGAATTCTAACCAGGAAAACCTTTCTCAACTGTGTGTACCCAGAATAAGAATCTGGCTCACGGACTGTATATGGGGTTTGGAATCTATTAGACCAGGGATTGAATCTTGGCTCACATCAGCTGTGTGAACTTGGATAAATCACTTAGCCTCTCTGAGCCTCAACTTTGTGATATATAAAATAAAAACAACAATATCTACCTTGCCAGGTTGTGGGGGGAACTGGACAGAATTATGCAGAATGCCTATTACACCAAAGATTTCTTGAACAGTCAGCCTCAGAATCCTCCGGGAAGCTTTTATCAAACACAGATTCCTGCAAGGCACCACACCTGTCCAATTGCAGTTCACCGGTCCAGCTGCAGTTCCACATGCTTCGCCTCTCCCACCTTAGGCTTAGACCAAACCAATCTATTGACAGTTTCCCAAATGCACCTTACTACTTCTTACTCCCATACCTTTGTACATATTGTGCTTCCGTCCTTTGTCTTGGGTTGGAAAACTTTTACTCGTCCTTCACAACCCAGCCAACATGCCTCTTCATCATGAAGGCTTTCCTGGCACCACTTTGAAGTACTCCTTTCTTTGTCTATTTGTTACTACATCAGTAAGAAGTATTACCTTCCATGTAGTAAATCTGTTATGTGCCTCATATTTCACATAACTTATGTCTTTTAACAACAACTGTGCAAGGATTAACTATCATCATGTGTTCCTGCTTTGCCACGAAAAAGCTGAACCTCTAATTGCTCAATTAGCTTGCTCAAGGTCCCACATCTGGTAGGGGAAAGAGCCAGGTCTCAATCCCCAGCCAGCCCGATCCAGAGCCTAGAGCCTCTAGCCCTTTTCATGTGTTACCTAGATTCTGTCTCCTTCAATAGGTTATGAGATCTTGGATGTCAGGGACCATGACCCATATATCTCTGGGTCTTCAACACCCAGAAAAGTACCTAAAACACAATCAGTTGTTGTTGTTGTGTGCCCATCAAGTCGATTCCAACTCACAGCAACCCTATAGGACAGAGTAGAGCTGCCCCATAGGGTTTCCTAGGCTGTAATCTTTAGGGGAGCAGATTGCCAGGTATGGAGCAGATGGTGCATTAAAACAGCCTACCTTTCAGATAGCAGCTGAAAGCTTAATCATTGTGTCACCAGGACACCTTATACAAACAGTTGTTGTGTTGTTCTTAAGTGCTGTCAAGTCAGTTCTGACCCGTAGTGACCCTATGTACGACAGAACGAAACGCTGCACTGTCTTGTGCCATCCTGACAATTATTGCCGTAAACGTCGAGCCCATTGTTGCAGCCACTGTGCCAATCCATCTTGTGAAGAGTCTTCCTCTTTTTCACTGACCCTCTGCTTTACGGAGCATGATGCCCTTCTCCAGGGACTGGTCGCTCCTGATAACATGTCGAAGGTACATGAGGCAAAGTCTCACCATCCTCCATTCAAAGGAGCATTCTGGCTCTACTTCTTCCAAGACAGGTGTGTTTGTTCTTCTGGCAATCCATAGTACAGTCAATATTCTTCCCTAACTCCATGATTCAAAATACAAATCATTTGTATAATTTGAGTTATACAAGCAGTAGGGATCCATAAACATTGCTCCCTATCTCCTGTCACATGCTTTCTTTGGGCTGGGTGAGAGGGTAGAGCTAGAAGCATCTGAGGCTTGTTAAGCTACGTGCCTTTTGGGAGGTTGACCTGGACTGAAAATAGAGTATCCAAGCATATCTTGTAAATAGGCTGCATGGTCTTATAAAGACTGCATTAATCCGGACGCGGCAGCGCTTGTATACACCGCCAGATGGCGCTGATGCATCACTTCAGGCAATGCCTCCGCAGCAATGACAAACCCAGCCAACCCGGTGTCGTCGAGTCGATTCCGACTCATAGCGACCCTATTAGATAGAGTAGAACTGCCCCACAGAGTTTCCAAGGAGCGCCTGGCGGATTTGAACTGCAGACCCTTTGGTTAGCAGCCGTAACACTTAACCACTACGCCACCAAAGCCTGGGGTATTTTCCTTCTGGTGCCTATGGGAAGCTATGATTTTAAGAATCCTGAAACTCCAGGCTTTGCGGAAGAAAGAATGTGAAAATGACTGAATAAAAATATATCGAGCTTGGGATTGTTACTAAGGAAATAGGACACCTCCCTTCATCCTTGGGCAAAAAATATTCCCCCTAGTTTACGGGAATATTAACCTGCTAAACTTCTCTGGGAAACCCTGGTAGTGTAGTGGTTACGAGCTACAGCTGCTAACCAAAAGGTTGCTCCTCATAAACCCTATAGGGCAGTTCTACTCTGTCCTATAGGGTCGCTATGACTTGGAGTCGACTTGACAGCAGTGGGTTTGGTTTTGGTAAAGTTCTCTGAACACATAGCACGGCAGTAGTTTCTTGTTGGAAAAAAATCATGTGAAAAAAGTAGAATTTAACCACAAACAGCTGAGCAGTACAATGGAGTCTCCTGTGTACCAGGCCATGTGCTGAGGGTGGGGAGGGGAGGCGTGCAGGGAGGTGTAAAACCCTAGTATCTAGCCTCACAGCAGGAATTTCAGGGCCCCTTAATTACAGGTATTAAATACTATTGATACAGTATAAAAACCGTATTTTCCAAACCTAGATTTCGTACACATGACCTAACAAAGCATTCCGGATGCAAACTGCTCTCTGGGATGTGTAGTTTAAGCACTAATATATTGGCATCTCTGGCTGATGACTTAGGGGGCCCATGAGTGGGAGTATTAGAAGTCAGCCTGTCTGGAAAGCCGGATTCAACGGCCTCCAGAGACTCAGGCAGGGCAGGTCCAGACAACATGGTGTGATTTTTTTTTTCGGGCGCCTGCTCCTCTGACAGACCCTTCTCTTCCACTAAGGCTGCCAAGGGCCAGAGCAAAGCCTGGCATTCCCAGACCCCTCTCCTTCTGTCTGTATTCTACCCCAGGCCTCCCTTCACCCCTCTGCACCCTCTCCTGGGAAACCATCCAACTCCACAGATGACTCACGCAACTCCATCAAAGCCTCCACACCTCTGTCCTGAGCTCTAGTTACATATACACAACTACCTTCTCCAGTTCAGATTTCCCCCGGGTTCCTCCAACTAGCATGGCCCAAACACACCTCATCACCCTCCGCCACTTCACCAAGCCCTCAGCCAGCTCCTCCTCCAGGGTTTCAGTGTTCTCCTGGGAACTGCAGGCCAGAAACCAGGAGTCATCCTCAGCTCCTTCTTCTCCCTCACCCTGCACCCCTCCTGTTACCGAGTCCGCCAGTCTGTCCAGTTTGTCCTCTTTTCCGGCCCCATCGTCTCTGGCCAAGACCACTGCAATAGCCACCAAATGGGTCTCCTGAAGTCCAGGCTCCTTGCCCCAGTCCTTTCTCCACCCTGCAGTTCAAATGAGGCTTCTTAAACCCTAATGTGACCCTATCATTTTACTTTCCAGATATTGCTTTAAAGTATGAGGTATTACTTTAAAGTCTGATTATTTTGTAGACATAGAGGATTAATTCAGGTATCCGTTCCAAAATCCACTTCTTTCATTGAAACTGTGGATAAGGTTTCAGGAGCAAAGGGCAGACACAAAGGATTAGTGAGAGTCTAGACATCTGACTTAAGAATGATAGAGAAGCCAGGGTCACAATAAAGATGATGTCTAAGCAGACAAAGCCAAGTGGCAAAACCTGAACCTCCTGTTTTGAGAACCTTTGTGTGCACCCCTTCTGCTGCCCTTCAGAAAGAGCCTGAGCTCTGAAGTTCAACTCCCTGGCTCCAATGCCCAAAAAAAAAAAAAAAAAAAAAAACACCAAACCAGTTGCCATTGAGTTGGTTTCAATTCAGGGCGACCCCATGTGTGTCAGAGTAGAACTGTGCTCCATAGGGTTTCCAAGGCCTGATTTTTCAGTAGATCAGCTGGCCTTTCTTCAGAGGGGCCTCTGGGTGGACTCAAACCACCAACCTTTCAGTTAGTAGCTGAGCACATCAACCATTTGCACCACCCAGGGACTGGAAGAGGCTATTTCACCTTCGAGTTTGTTTTCTCCTCTGTAAAATGGGGATAATGCTGTCTGGATATCATGTTTCAGGGGTTCAGTGAGATGACGGAGGTGTCGTAGAATGCACCGTGCCTGGCCCAGTGCCCAATGCCTGTCAGAGATGGGTCTTGGTCTTGTACCATTCCTCGGGACCCAGAATTCATCCCCAGCCATCCCTTGTTCAGGTCTTTCTCTCATTTTAGCTTCTGTATCAGGTTCTTTTTGTGTCCTCCTTGACCTCAGTGTTCCCAGCAACAGTTCTCCCTTCCTTAGCTCTGTTTTCTGAAGTCTGGAACTTTCCGTAACTTGTACCCTAAGTTGATGATGTGACAGGAAGAGTTTGGACTTTGGAGACAGGTGCCAGCTGCACCATCACTAGGATCTGTGTGACCTCCGACAAGTTACTACCCTTCCAAGTCTCCGTTCCTTCTTACGTAAAATGGGACTAACCATAACTACTCCATCAGATTTTTGGTGAGAAGGCGAAGAGACCCACCTGGATTGAGCAGAAGATGTGTTTTAGCTTGAAGCACAAACTGGTTAAGGGTGTGTACCTAGAGCTAGACTGCCTAGGTTTGAGTCCCCACTTGCCACTTATTGTCTGTGTAGGCTTGGAAAGGTTATATAGCCTCATGTGCCTCAGTTTTCTCATCCACAAAATGGGCACAGTTACAGTACTTACCCCTTTACTTAACAACTATTAACTGGGTTAACATTTTTGAAGTGCTTAGGGCAGTACCTAGCACAAAGTGAGTGCTATATAAATGCTTTGATAAATAATAAGCAGTTGTCATGGTTATTTCAGAAAGGGTTCAGAACAGGATGGGGACCTGAGGAATAGCGGACTGGAGTAAGCTTCTTTGTAGCCAGATTTGGGGTGGATTGGCCCAGATTCAGTCCAGAAAGTGGCCCCAAGTGGAAGGTGAGAAAAGCCTGAAGGAGGATATAGGCTGTGAGAATGATGAAGATGATGATGATGAAAGTGTAGCCATTGTTATGTTCCAAGCACTTTCCTATCTGCCAGTTCAACTGGTTCTCATGACAGCCCTGAAAGATGAGATGGGCAAGGAATTTCACCTCATTTTTCGGATCAGGAAACAGGCTCAGAAAGTTGAAATGACCTTTTCAAGACTTTCGGTGGCCAAAGCAAGCCCATCTTCCTCTTAAGCCTCAGGTGTTTTCTCTCCCTACTTCACACAACTACCACCCAGTAGAAAGGCAAAGAAGAGGGTAGAGACAGAAATGATTCCAAGACTCAAGCCCAGGAAACCATGTGCTCAATGTCCAGAAGCTGGGAGGAAGAAGATGCTGGGTTTGGTTTGAGACATGGTAAAGCTGAGATGCCTGAGGACCTTGCAAGTACTCTCCATCGTCCCCACTGCTGAGATTCTCCCCCGTGATGTACCTCTGATGACTGCCTGGTGTCTTACCAGCCATCTCCTCCAGGCCCTCTAGTGTTACCCATGTTCACTGGCTCTGCTTCCTACTTCCGAATGCTCCTCAGCCCATGGCAGCCTGGCTTCTGCCTCCACTTCTCCTCTGAAATTGCTCTCACTAAAGGCCCTGATGTCCTTTTAGCTGCCAAAATTGAAGGAACCTCCCTGTCCTCACCCTATTTGGCATCTTGGCAGCAATTGGAACTTCTGACTATTCCTTGAAACTCTTTCTTCCTTGGACTTCCTCAACAGGACTCTCTCTAACCATATGCTTGCTTTTTCCTGGTCTCCTTCATGGGCTTCCCTTTTGCTGACAGCTTCCTAAATGTTGGTATCTGTCTTAGGCTGGGTTCTCTAGAGAAGCAAAACTGGTAAAGTGTATAAATACATAAAGAGAGAGATTTATATCAAAAGAAACGGCTCACACTATTGTAGAGTCTAGAACGTCCCAAGTCCATGGGTTAGGATACAGGCTTCCCCAGATTCACGTAGCCACAGGTGCTGGTGAACCCAAGATTGGCAGGTCAAAAAGCAGGGCTCTTGCTCATAGGCTGTGAATATCAATGAATCCCAAGATTGGCAGGCAAGACCGCAAAGCTTCTCCTGATTCTCTTAGTTGCAGGGGCTGGCGAACCCAAGATTATCAGATCGGAGAGCAGGGCTCTGCTCCCAGGCTTTGAAGATTGACAAATCCCAAGATTGGCAGATAAGCTCATAGCTCAAGTCCCAAGAACCAGAAGTCAGACAAACAGGAGGCAGCTGCAGGATCCAGAACAGGCAAAAGCCAGAACATCTGCTTCTATTCAGGCACAGGCCACACCCCCAAGGAAACAGCAGATTCTATCATAGGAGCAATTGCATATAAACACTGAGAATCATGGCCTAGCCAAGCTGACACACAATCTTAGCCATCACAACATCCCTCAGGGTTCTGTCCTTGGTCCTTTCCCCACTCTGTTCACTCCCCCTAACAGCCTCATTCTCATCCTACACTCATGATCATGCTTCCCATGTATGTGTGATGTCCATTGAAGCCAGCTTAGACTAAGGAAATGTATTGCCTCACAGTTGCAGTAGTGTGGACTGTGGGATTTGCTTAACCGGTGGCTCTGGTTCCATTCTCTAAGGTTCCCTCAATCTTGCCTTTTTTCATTGGTTGGCATCACTCTTGGGCTGGTAGCAAGATGACAGTTTCAGACTTCCCATTCACAGACAACTATAATCAGAGAAAGAGAGAAAAGAAAATACCTCTCATCCAGGATTTTAGGCAAGAGTCCTGAGACTCACCTGATCGGACCTCTTGGGTCATATACCCAATCCTAAACCAATGACAGTGGCCTGGAGAGTGGGACATGCTGAAAGGCTTGAGCAAAGAGCGCTCGCCTGGAGCTGGGGGTGGGGGCATGTTCTCCTCAGGTTCATAGCTACCTGGACAAAACAGGTTCTGTTGGGAAGGAAAGAACACTGAGTAGGAAACCAACAATGTCCACCACTCTCCCTAGGCTATATTTGCAGCCTCAATCTTTCTGCTGGTTTTAAGAGCCATGTTAAGGATTGAATTGTGTCCCCCCTAAAACATGTACTGAAATCCTGACCCCTATACCTATAAACAGGAGTCCCTGTGTGGTACAAGCATCAAAGTGCTCAGCTACTAACAAAAAAGGTTGGTGGTTCAAATCCATCCCAAGGTGCCTCAGAAGAAAGGCCTGGTGGTCTGCCTCTGAAATGTCACAGCCATTGAAAACTCCACGGAGCAGAGTTCTCTCTGAAACACGTGGGGCTGCGTTACAGACGTACCTGTGAATACAACCCTGTTTGGAAATGGAGTTTTCTCTGTTACGTTAGTTTGGTCATGCCTGACTAAATCTAGTTATATCTGAGTTATAAAAAGAGCAGCATGGACGCTTATACACACGCGGCGAGAAGAGGAAAACAGACAATGGAGACAGATGCATCTACAAGGATTGCTGGCAGCTACTAGAAGCTGAAATAGACAAGGAAGGACCTCCCTCTAGGGCCATTCTTTAAAGTAGGACTTCTAGTCTCCTAAACTGTGAGAAAATTAATTTCTGTTCTTTGAAGCCATCCACTGTGGTATCTGTGTTACCGCACAGAAGCTAACTAAGACAACTTAGAAATCTGATGCTTAGCACAGTTCTGAAGCCACTCCCGAGGTTCACCCTTTGGCCAAAGATTAGACAGGTCTAGGGCAAACAACAATACCTGTGAGGAACCTGCGTCACAGTTCAATCATACGTACGATACTAAATGGGCACACCAGCCCAAGGCAAAGACGAGAAGGCAGGAAGGGACAGAAAAGCTGGACAAATAGAAACAGGGAAACCAAGGTGAGAAGGGGAGAGTGTTGATGCATTGGTGGGGTTGGCAACCAATGTCATAAAACAATTTGTGCATTGATTGTTTAATGAGAAACTCATTGGCTCTGTAAGCTTTCACCTAAAGCAAATAAAATAAATAATTAAATAACAAGAACAACAAAAAGAAATCTGATGCCCATAGCTGCACATTTCCGCTCGAGTGGCACACACTTTCATGCTCAACAAGTCTACAAAAGAACTCTTACCATCAAAACACACTCCTCCTGTATGTCTCGTCCTGATTGGTGGCACCACCAACCATCCTTCTTCCCCCAAACCTGGGAATCATCCCCCCTCATTACCCAAGTCTGGTCAAGTCCATCCCCTCAATAACACCCATATCTGGGCCCTTCTCTCCACTTCCCCTTGCCACTAGCCTGGCCCAGACCAAAATCCTCTTCACCTAGACTCACAAACTATGGTCTGAGACCTGAATACAGTATTTACTATCTGGTCCTTTACGGAAACATTTTGCCAACCCCTGACCTAGACCATCAGTCTGTATTCTAACTGGTCTCCTCTATCCAGTCCATCCTCCACATCTCTGTAACATATTCATCTGATCACATTACCCAACTACTCAAAATATTTCAGTGGCCCCTTGTCACCTACATTCCTTAGATTATCACCCACAATCCTTCATGATCTGACCCCTCCCTACTCCTCCAGCTTCACCCTTACACCTTTCCCACACGTACCCTGAGATATGGGCATTCAATATACCAATGGTTCCCAACCATACCATGCTTTCTTTTTTTTTAACTTCAGGTACAAAGGCTAAGTTAATCCTATTCTTAATCATCATTGTTCCATGCAAGACCTCCTCTTTTTAATTATCTATTTATTTCCTTTATTTTAATAAACCACTCCTGTTTCTCTTCTCCCCAAAGGCAATAATTTTTTTTTTTATCGTCACTCATTTCATGTTTCACATTTTACAAGTGAAATCCATTGCTGTTGAGTCAATTCTGAATTATAGGAGCTTTATTGGTGGGTTTAATCCAATTTGTGTTTTCTTTATTATCTTTGCAGTTGAGCAACTTGTCATATGGTGTCTCCTTAGGGAAAACCTGAATTTTTTTTTGCTGGGTGGGGAGGGTGAAAATATACGTAGCAATACATACAACCATTCAACATTTTCTACATGCAGTTCAATGACGTTGGTTACATTCTTCCAGGAGTGTCCCGTTCTGGCTGTCTCTACCTAGATTATTTTACCACCATTAACTTAGACTCTTTCCCCTAAACTTCTCCTCTGTGTTTTAGAGTTACTATTGTGAATTTAATCTCATACAGATAATTCTTTAAAAGAATCCACTGCTCAAGACAAATATTCTTTACTGAATCAGCTAGAATGTGGTTTAGTTTAAAGATGACTTTGTGCGATAGTTTTGGTTCAAGGCTTAAAGATTTCCTCAGGGCAATAGATTTGGGGGTTTCCCCAGTCACAAGGGATCCAGTAAGTCTGGTTTCTGTAAGAATTTGAAATTCTGTTCTACATTTTTCCTACCTTTTGAACAGAATCCATCTATTGTGTCCTTGATTAAATATTCAATAATGGTAGACAAAGGCAATAATTTTAACATCTGTTGTTCATATGTGTCTTGCAAAATATATACTTTTTTTCTGTAAATATATATGTAAGAAATCATTTGTCATTTCAGCTTTCTTCACATGTACAATTCAGTGGCCTTTTGTTTATCATGTTGTTCAACCATTACCATTAATCATTTCCAAAACTTTTCATCACCTTTAACAGAAACTCAGTGTCCCCTGCCCTGAGTCATCCTTTCCCCAACCCCTTTCCACCACTTGTAACCACTAATAAACTTTGGCCTCTATGTGTTTGCCTATCCTAGATATTTCATGTAAGTGGGATAATACAGTATCTGTCCTTTTGTGACTGACTTATTTCACTCAGCATAATGTTTCAAAGTTCATCTGTGTTGAAGCATGTAACAGGACTTTATTTCTCTTTATGACTGAGTATGTTGTTGTTAGGTGCTGTTGAGTCGCTTTTGACTCATAGCGACCCAAAGTACAAAAGAACGAAACTCTGCCCAGTCCTGTACCATCCTCATAATTTTTGCTATATTTGAGCCCATTGTTGCACCTTCTGTGTCAATCCATCTCATTGAGGGTCTTCCTCTTTTTCAATGGCCCTCTCCTTTACCAAGTATGATGGCCTTCTTCAGGGACTGGTCCCTCCAAATAGCATGTTCAAAGTACATCCTTTTCACTTCCAAAGAGCATTCTGGCTGTACTTCTTCCAAGACAGATTTGTTCGTTCCTTTGTCAGCCCATGGTATAGCCTGTATTCTTCATTGGCTCTGTAATTCAAAGGCTTCAGTCTTCCTTATTCTTTTTCCAGCTTCCACATGCATATGAGACAATTGAAAATATCATGGCTTGGATCAGGAACACCTTAGTCCTCAAAGTGACATCTTTGCTTTTTAATAACACTTTAAAGAGGTCCTTGGCAGAAGATTTGTCCAATGCAATACACCACTTGATTTCTTGACTGCTGCTTCAGTGGGTGCTAGTTGTGGATCCAAGTAAAATGAAATCCTTGACAACTTCAGTTATTTTCTCCACTTGTCATGATGTTGCTTATTGATCCAGTTGTGAGGGTTTTTGTTTTCTTTTATGTTGAGGTGTAATCCATAGTGAAGGCTGTAGTCTTTGATCTTCATCAGTAAGTGCTTCAAGTCCTCTTCACTTTCAGCAAGCAAGGTTATGTCATCTGCATATCTCAGGTTGTTAAAGAGTCTTCCTTCAATGCTGATGCCGCATCCTTCTTCATATAGTCGGGCTTCTCAGATTATTTTCTTGGCATACAGATTGAATAAAAATAGTAAAAGATTACAACCCTGACACACACCTTTCCTGATTTTAAAGCACACAGTATCCCCTTGTCCTGTTTGAATGACTGCCTTTTTGTCTATGTACGGGTTTCGAATGAATACTATTAAATATTCTGGAATTCTCATTCTTTGCAATGTTACCATAATTGGTTATGATCCACACAGTTGAATGCCTTTGTATAGTCAATAAAACACAGGTAAATATCTTTCTGGTATTCTCTGCTTTCAGTCAAGATCCACCTGACTTCAGCAATGATATCCCTCGTTCCGTGTCCAGCTTTAATTTCCTGCAGTTTCCTGTCCACGTACTGCGGCAACTGTTTTTGAATTATCTTCAGCAAAATTTTACTTGCCTGTGATATTAATGATATTGTTCGATAATTTCTGCATTCTGTTTGATCACCTTTCTTTGGAAAGGGCACAAACATGAATCTCTTCCAGACAGCTGTTCAGGTAGCTGTCTTCCAAATTTCTTGGCATAAATGAGTGAATGCTTCCAGATGTTTGCTGGAAATTTCAATTAGTAGTCTGTCGATTCCTAGAGCCTTGTTTTTCACCAATGCCTTCAGTGCAGCTCATACTTCTTCCTTCAATACCATCAGTTCTTGATCATATAGCTAACGCTTGAAATGGTTGAACGTCGACCAATTCTTTTTGGTACAGTGACCCTCTGTATTCCTTCCATCTTCTTTTGATGCTTCCTGTGTCTTTCAATATTTTCACCATAGAATCCTTTGCTATTGCAACTCAAGAGTCGAATTTTTTCTTCAGCTCTGTCAGCTTGAGAAATGCCAAGTGTGTTCTTCCATTTTGGTTTTCTAACTTCAGGTTTCCCATATTTCATTATAACACTTTATATCCTCGAGCTGCCCTTTGAAATTTTCTGTTCAGCTCTTTTACTTCATCATTTCTTCCTTTCACTTTAGCTACTCTACATTCAAGAGCAAATTTAGGAGTCTCTTCTGATATCCATTTTGATCTTTTTTTTTTTCTGTCTTTTTAATGATCTTTTTTGCTTTCTTCATGTTTAATGTCTTTTATGACATCCCACAACTCATCTGGTCTTCAGTCCTTAGTGTTTAATGCATGAAATCTAGTCTTGAGATGGTCTCTAAATCTAGGTAAAAAAAAAAAAAAAAAAACCAATGCTGTCGAGTCGATATACTTAAGGTCATACTTTGGCTTTCATGGACTTGTTTTAATTTTCTTCAGCTTCAACTTAAACTTGCGTAAGAGCAATTGATGGTCTGTTCGCAAGTCTGCCCCTGGCCTTGTTCTGACTGATGATATTGCGTTTCTCCATTGTCTCCTTTCAGAGATGTATTTGATTTGCTTCCTGTGTATTCCATCCAGTCAGGTCCCCATATGTAGTCACTGTTGATGTTGTTGAAAAAAGATATTTGAAATGAGTAAGTCATTGGACTTGCAAAATTCTATCACGTGATCTCCAGTGTCATTTCTATCACCAAGGCCATATTTTCCAACTACAGATCCTTCTTCTTTGTTTCCAACTTTCACGGTCCAATCACCAGTAATTGTCAATGCATCTCGATTGTATGGCTTAGTATATATCGTTGGTTTGTGTGTGTGTGTTTTTTAATGTGTATAAATGGTATTGTGTCTTGTTTCTTACTCTTATCTCTCAACACTATGTTTTTAAGACACATTTCTTTTGCTCTCTGTACGTCTAACCTAATTCTAATTGCCGCATAGTTCTCCACTCCATGGATATATTTTACTCATCCGTTCTCACTGATGGCTTCCAAATCGTCACCACCACAAATGAAGCTGTAGGGAATGTCTTTGTACATGTTCCTTATGGATCTATGTGATAATTTCTTTGAGATCTATACCCGGGGTAGAACACCTGCATCACAGGGTAAACATATACTGGATTTGACAGTTGCCCTCCAGAAAGGTTGCCCCAATCTGTACTCCTTTACCACCATCCTCACTAACATTTGGCTATACGCAGTTTCTAATCTCTTCCAGTCTAATAGGGTTTAAATGTTATCTCACTATTGTTTTAATTTGTATTTCTCTGATTACTAATGAATTTGAGCATGTCTTTTTAAAAACTGGCTTAATTTGGGGTTTCTTCTTTTATAAATTGTCTGTTTACACCCTTTGCCCATGTTTCTATAGTGGTTGCTGGTTTTCAGGAGTTCCTTTGTGCCTTGTGCCTCTTTGCATATGCTGGCCAGCCTCATTCCTAGGACTTTAAATGTGGCTGCTTGCCCACACACCGTGCTGTGGAGCAAGGACCACTAGCCATGGACAAGACATCTGTCTCAGGTATTAATATGGTACCACCACTCTGTTTCTCTCCCATGTCTTACGCTTTTCTACCCCTGGCTCTCCTGTTCCTGGCTTCATGGTTCAAACTCTCTTTTTTGACCCGCCAGCATGCACACCCCTTGATTCTGTACCATCCACTGTTTCCAGTGAGAAGCCTTCCTTTCATGAGCCTCTAGCCTCTCATCTCATCAAAGCCAGGGGAGAGGTGGAATAAAGCTATTCCTCCCATTTAGAGCTCATTCTCCAGCCCCCTCCCATCTGGTCCACCGAGCTGGCAAATTGCATGTTCCTCCCCCAACTCACTGGGTTGGGTTCCCCCAAGTCTCAGCTCCAATGTCACCTTCTCCATCAGGCTTTCTCATCTTCCCAGGCAGTTAAGTACTTTCTCTTTTGTGGTCTCTTATAACACCTATTCTTTGGTACAATGAAAGGGATCCATAGTGGCCTCTATAATTACTTGGAGAACTCATTAAAGCAGGGAGCCTATCTCTTTCTTTTCTGCTTCCCCAGGACCCAGCCAGGGGTGGATTAACCAGTAAGCAAGGTACGCACGGGCTTGATTGTGTTTACTTACTAATCTGTAGCGCACAATTTCACCTGGGCTTTGCCGCATTTTTGACGTGGTGAAAAACATGTGAAACTGGGCACTACAAATTAATAAGTAAGCAAAAGTAAGCCTCTGCATACCTTGCTTATTGT
The DNA here is from genome assembly GCF_024166365.1 of Elephas maximus indicus. Taxonomy (NCBI): domain Eukaryota; kingdom Metazoa; phylum Chordata; class Mammalia; order Proboscidea; family Elephantidae; genus Elephas; species Elephas maximus. The sequence goes on from NC_064830.1 coordinate 18,489,473, forward strand.
GTAATATGTCCCTGGAGCCAGGACATGCAAGTGGTAGGTGTTCAATAATAATACAGTGAAACCAGTGAGAGCCGGATTTGCTGGGACTGTCTTTTTTCTGAGTCTCACAGGTTTTCCACTTTTGACCAGGTACAGTCTTACCACTTTTCTCTATTAGTGGAAAATATTTTAATTTTCCTTCTCTGACAGGTTTCCACCTTACAGTTTCTGGCTTTCACAGGTTTTACTACATGTGGCGGTTAAGATTGTGTATCAACTTGGCTGGAAAGTTATTCTCAGTGGTTTGGCAGTTATGATGTAATTTGGCAATTATGTAATGATGTTATCATCTCCATGATGAGATCTGATATAATGTACTCACCTTCATGATGAGCTACTTTGAGCAGCCAATCAGTTGAAAGGGCATTTCCTTGGGAGTGTGACCTGCATACAACACATATGGACTTTCTGGCAAAGCTCACTGACTTTTGCTTGCTCTGGATCCTGCATCAAGCTCGTCATCATCTGACCTCCAGTTCTTCAGACTTGAGGGAGCAGCTTACCTGCCAATCTTGGATTCTTCAGCCTCCGCAGCCTGTGAGCCAGCAGCCTGCTGTCTGACCTGCTGATCTTGGATTCATCAGCCCCTACGGTTACATGAGTCAGGAGAAGCCTCCAGCCTGATGCCTGACCCATGGACTTGGGACTTGCCAGGTTCTAAAACCACCTGAGCCATTTCCTTGAGATAAATCAATCACTTTCTCTCTCTCTACATATATGTGTATGTGTATACATATAAATATTTTGCTTCTCTAGAGAACCCAGCCTAAGACACTATAGCACCATTTCCAAAGCACTTACTATGTGCCAGACATTGTTACACACTTTACAAACATTGTGACAATTTTACAACCCTATGTGGTTGGTGGAAACCCTGGTGGCATAGTGGTTAAGTACTACGGCTGCTAACCAAAAGGTCGGCAGTTCAAATCCACCATGCCCTCCTTGGAAACTCTATGGGGCAGTTCTACTCTATCCTCTAGGGTCGCTATGAGTCTGAATCGACTCAGTGGCAGTGGGTTTGGTTTGGTTTTGGTATGTGCTTGGTACTTTTAATATCCTTCTTCTGAGGCTTAAAGAAATTAGATAAGATGTCCAAGACCACACAGCTAGTGAATGGCATTCAATGAATAAACCAAAGCATGAGTGAATGTTTCCAAAGCTGAAGCTCATGCCAACCAGAGCTACTGCCCACAGCAGTCTTTCTTAATAATAAATGTAAAATGACTAGCTATTCTCCCATGGACTGTAGTGCGTACAACCAAAGTGAATTTCAGGAGCCTGGGGAGTTGAGTTGGTAACAAGGGCATCCCACGCATTTCTGCTACACAAAAGGCAGGGGAGACTGCCTTTTAAGTATTTGCATTTGCAAAGGCACTGCGCTCACTGGGAATGACAGTCCCCACACTGTCCTTAAGGTGGCACCAAGAGGAAGGACCAGGTTTGGGAAAGGGGGGAGCTCCCCAGGCTGTAGCAAGCAAGCCAGCCAGGTCTTGCCACTTCTGTGAGCCCAGGGAGGGGGCTGTGGGGCTCTCCGCCCACTTGTTTATGGCTCCTGCAGCTCTGCTGATTGTTTAAGTGGGAAATTAGAAGGGTTTCCCCAGTTGTTTGTGCCCTCACCGTCTGAGAAACTGTCAAGCTAACTCCTCCTCCTGAGGAGCAGCCTGGGGTTCTGCCTGTAAAGAGCCGGTGATGCTAATGAGGACAACTGCCAGGGAATATTTTCCCAACTCTGAGATGCCCCCCTGGACTTTAGGGATGATGCTGGTGACAGTCCAGCAGCAGCTCCGGGCTCTGCCAGAGCCTGGACAGCACTGATCTGCTCCTGTCCTAACCCCCTTTCCTGTCCCCCACACCAGCTCATCAGTGTAGCCCCATTACCAAGCCAGCTACAAAAAAAAAAAAAAAATGCAACTTTGATTAGCAACCCAAGGCAGGAGGAGAATTCAATTTGGGCAGACTTGTGCTTTGAAGCTCTCTAGGTCCCAAATGGAACCCTGATGGTGCAGTGGTTAAAAAGTTCAGGTTGCTGACCAAAAGATCAGCAGTTCGAATCCACCAGCAGCTCCTTGGAAGTCCTATGGGACAGTTCTACTCTGTCCTATAGATTTGCTATGGGTTGGAATCAACTCATTGGCAATGGGTTTGGCTTTTTTTTTTAGGTCCCAAATGGAATAGATAAAAATCCCAAAGCCTGGCTCTAGATGAATCTAGTACCGACTTTTCCTACTAACAAATTGTGTGGTCTGGGGCAATGTACTTAAGCTCCCTGTGCCTCAGTTTTTCCACCTGTGGAATGGGAATCATAGCATATACTTCACAGTGGTGGCCATGGGCATTAAATGGGATAATGTTCCAAGTGCTTGGAACAGTGGCTGGCATGTAAGAAGTACTCGGTGAATGTAAACTGATTATTCTAAGGACCAGTTCAGGATGTTTGGGTGGGGAGGAAGGGGGCAGAGTCAGGCAAGGGAAGCGGAACTAATGTATGTTTATTTAGCAGATGTTTATTGAGTATTCACTCCTCAGGCAATGTTCAAGGCTGTGCCAAAAATGGCCCCTGCTCTCATGGGGCTTATACTTAAGAGTAGAAATTGGATATTGGATACTGGAGTGAGGGGATCACTTTAATGAGGGAAAAATTACACACTGCAGTAAAATGTGCTCTAACCAAGAACTCGACTTAGATTGAAGGCTCTTTGAGGCAGTAGGTGGCAGGGTAGGCTCACCCCTCATTTCCCAGACATCATACTAGGCACTTTCACATTCATTGTCTCATTGAATTATCCCAGCAGTTCTCTGAGGTAACCTGTTGCCGTTGAGTGGATTTCAACTCATAGTGGTCCTATAGAATAGAGTAGAGCTGCCCCAGAGGGTTTCCAAGGAGCGACTGGTGGATTCGAACTTCCCACCTTTTGGTTAGCAGCTGAGCTCTTAACCACTGTACCACCAGGGCTCCTCTCTGAGGTAGGTATCTTGTAAACCTGTTTTATAGCTAAAGAAACTGTGGCTCAGATAGGTGGACCCACCTACCCAGGATCACCCAGACAGTCATTGGCATAGTTCACAGAGTTCATTTGAAGCTCAGCTCAATTGGATTCTGTCCCCACTTTTTCCACTTCTACTCACTATGCTGACCTCTACCATTTTGGCTATAGGAAGGTCACCATCCATCTCTTTTCCCCAAGGAGACACAGCTCTACTGGCTGCTGAGCTGAATGCTTTTCTGTGCCCCAGTAGCTGGTGCTTGGTGTGGCCCTGGCTGTGCGGAGTGTGATGTTGTCCAGGTTCAGAGAACAGACGTCAATTGGCTCTGTGAGCATCACTCACCTATGGGACTGATGGTCCTGTCAAGTCCTCCACCTGGGAGAGGGTTGTTGCCAACCCTGGAACTGGAAAAGGGAGAAAATTCCACAGCCAGTGGGTGACCACACCTCAGCCCCAATCATGTTTGGAACAAAGACATAGAAACCAAGAGGTGGCAAACTCCAGAGACGAAATCACATTTTCCGGCAAGTTTAGGAGCATAAGATTCAGAGCCGATTGTTCCTTTTGTTTTTCCCAAATCATGAAAAAGAATTCTACCACAAACAGTTACCTTTGGGAGCATATCTCATCCATTATTCATGCATAAAATATCAGAGCGCAGCAACCACGTGCCAGGCATCGTGCGAGGGCCTGGAGACCAGAGAGTAACAAGACAAGATCTCCACCCCAGAAGCTCTCAGTCCACAGGAAGACAGTCACGTCTGCAGAGAGCTCTAAAATGGCTTTGAAGTTTAGGATATAGCTCTGAACAGGATATTACGGGGCCTTGACGTGTTGAGGGAAATTTACTAAAAATGAAATCTACTCCCAACCAGAAAACCTCTCCACAAAAATAGAAGAGAAAGAAAAACTGTATTATTGAATAAGCATTAAACCAGGATGCGATGCACCACAGAGATTGCAAAGACAGAAAGAAATCTGACCCTTTCTACAGCTGAGTGATACAACTCAATATTCATGTTTAGGATAAAATTACTAATGTTCCAGCATCTTTATGGCAGAATACTTGAAGTTATGCAACTTCCTTCCAGGAAATAGGAAGGTAGGGTAGAATCACCTGCAAGTTACATTTCAGAGAAGTAGCTGCCAGATTTTTCAGGAGACTTCTTAGATTTACATAAGAGATCAAAGAAAGAATTTACGATGACAAGTTATCTAATGTGAATTCTGAAAGAACGGGGGCGGGGGCTCTTTTCTAATTCTTAACTGGGAGAATTAAAACCCGTTACATAAAGGTGTCTATAAGTCAGAATCGCCTTGATGGCGATGGTTTTTTTTTTTTTTTCAATTCTTGAGGAGCCCTGGTGGTGAAGTGGTTAAATTGCTCGACTGCTAACTGGAAAGTCTACAATTCAAAACCACCAGAAATTCTGCGGGAGAAAGGTGTGGCAATCTGCTTCCCTGAAGACTTACAGCCTTGGAAACCCTGTGGGGTTGCTATGAGTGGGAATTGACTTGATGGCAGTGGGTTTGATTTTTTGGTTTATTTTCAATTTGTACTTTTCCTTACAGATGAAAGACACCCAGCCCAGCCTGGTGGAGTTTCCTGGAGGAAATTAGGTGTGTAGTTGAGTCTTAAAAGTTCAGTAGTGGAACAAGCTGCTCAGCCATATCTTGAACAGAACCTGGGCCATTTTTCCTTTCCTAGCCTGTCTCTATCTCCAAGTATGATTTTGCTATTTAGTTCCTCTAAAAGTTATAAGTTAACCAATGTTTCCCCCAGGACTGTGGAAAAACAAGTGGTATAGATCTAAGCCTGTCAGACAAGACAATGCATCCGTCTTGTGACCAGGAATCAGGATGGCACCAGTCACCCCCTGGGCTGATGGGATAATGACAGAAAAAGGTCAACATGTTTGAGACGTGACCACCAAAACAACACAGACGGAGAATGGACACTCCACAAATTCCTAAAACCCATGTCTCCTTCCCTATAAACCCCCAGCTGGCCTCCAGTTTGGAAAAACAGGTTTAGGAGGCGATCATTCCCCTCTGTTTCCTATATATTGATATATTATAAAGCACTTCACCCCTGTCTCAAAAATTGGCTGTTTGTGGCAGGTGGCTCTAACTTGCGAAATTGCGGTAACAGTAGCATTTAGCACAACAGCGAGGTCACAGGGCAGGTAAGAGCATGTATCTCAGGAGAAAGAAGTGATGGGGATGTTGAGAGATGAGTGTGGAGATGAGACAGGAACAGGCACTCATGGGCCACGTAAGCCCTGTGAAGAAGCTGGAGCTCTTGAGTTTCATTTTATAGGTAGAACCGAAGAGGATGTGGCAATAGATTGGATGGAGATGAGGGAAAGGAAGGAGTCAAGATCAATGCCTAAGTTTTTTTTTTTTTTTTTTTTTTTGTACTTTAGATGGAGGTTTGTAGAGCAAACCAGTTTCTCATTGAACAATTAATACATGTGTTGTTTTGTGACATTGGTTGCCAACGCCATGACATGCCAATGCTCTTCCCTTCTCAACCTTGGGCTCTCCATTAACAGCTTTTCTGTCCCCTCCTGCCTTCTTGTCCTTGCCCCTAGGCTGGTGTCCCCCTTTAGTCTCATTTTGTTTTATGGGCCTGTCCAATCTTTGGCTGAAGGGTGAACCTCAGGAGTGACTTCATTACTGAGTTATAAGGGTGTCCAGAGGGCCATACTCTCGGGTTTCTCTAGTCTGTCGCAGACCAGTAAATCTGACCTTTTGTGTGTGTGTGAGGTAAAATTTTTTTCTACATTTTTCTCTGGCTCTTTCTGGAACCTTCTATTGTGATCCTTGTCGGAACAGTCAGTGGTAGTAGCCGGGCACCATCTAGTTGTACTAGAATCAGTCTGGTGGAGGCTGTGGTAGTTATGGTCTGTTAGTTCTTTGGACTAATCTTTCTCTTGTGTCTTTGGTTTTCTTCATTCTCCCTTGCTCCAGACAGGGTGATACCAGTGGAGTATCTTAGATGGCTGCTCACAAGCTTTTAAGACTTCAGATGCTGCTCACCAAAGTAGGATGCAGAACATTTTTTTAATAAATTATGTTATGCCAATTGAGCTAGATGTTCCCTGAGACCATGATGCCCACAGCCTTCAGCCCAGCAATCTGGTTCCTCAGGGAGTTTGGATGTGTCTATGAAGCTTCCATGACGTTGCCTTGGATAAGTTGTGCTGGCTTCCCCAGTACTGTGTACTATCTTACCCTTCATCAAAGTTACTACTTATCTATTGTCTATTTAGTGTTTCTCCTTCCCACCTCTTCCCTCCCTGCTAACCATCAAAGATTGTTTCTTTTTGTGTATAAACCTTTTTATGAGTTACAACATTTGTCCTTTTGCGATTGACTTATTTCACTCAACATAATGCCCTCCAGATTCATCTATGTTATGAGACGCTTCGCAGATTCATCATTGCTTTTTATTGTTATGTAATACCCATTGTGTGTATGTACCATAGTTTGTTTATCCATTCATCTGTTGATGGGCATCCAGGTTGTTTCCATCTTTTTGCTATTGTGAACAATGCTACAGTGAACATGGGTATGCATATGTCTATTCTTATAACAGCTTTATTTCTCCAGGATATATTCCTAGGAGTGGATATATTTCTAGCTTTCTAAGGCAGTGCTGTATTCTTTTCCAAAATGCTTATACCATTTTGCATTCCCACCAGCAGTGCATAAGAATTCCAATCTCCCCAAGGCCTCTCTGACATTTGTTATTTTCTGGTTTTTTGATTCATGCCAGTAATAAATAATGTCAGGGTAAGATGGTATCTCATTATGGTTTTGATATGCATTTCTCTAATCACTAGTGATTGCGAGCATTTCCTCATGTACCTGTTAGCCGCTTGAATGTCTTCTTTGGTGAAGTGTCTATTCATATCCTTTCCCCATTTTTTAGTTGGATTATTTGTCTTTTTGTTGTGGAGGTGTTGGATTTTCCCATAGATTGCAGAGATTAGAACTTTGTCAGATTTGTCATAGCCAAAACCCAGTCTCTAGATTCTCTTTTTACTCTTTTGGTGAAGTCTTTTAATGAGCATAAGTGTTTAATATTTAGAAGATCCCAGTTATCTAGCTTATCTTCTGGTTTTTGTGTGTTGTGAGTTATAGTTTGTATCCTGATAATGCCTGGCAAAGTATTTGAATAGCTATCTCACCAAAGAAGTGATAAGGGATAAAATCAAAACAGAGGCATCTGACCTATTTGTAAAATGACTGAGCTAACTCTAAGAGCTCAATGTAACCTTCCCTCAGACTCTGCATTTCTTACCTAGGAATCAACCCACTTCTTTGTGGTCAGGCTAAAGAATGTGAATATCTCATGAAACTCATTTGTTCCCTGATAGAAACTCTTCCCAATCTCCTCTGGAGATTGACGCTCTGAGCAAGGTAACCTTAACAGACAACTCTTGAAAATTTCCATCATGTCATTTGCTTTGTAACCAACATGAAACCCTCCTTTGACTCCATGTCTTTCCACTATGTCTTTTAGCCAATCACAGTATTCATGTAACCAATAATGTCAAAGGTTATGCTTTACTTTGTCTCACCTTTGACTGACCTCAATCACTGTAAACCATTCAGAATACTGTTTTGTACTTCCTCCTCCATCCCCATAACCGTGTGTCCCCAGTTGCTCCCCCTTGGATTCGTGTGTTCCTTTTGCTGGGACCCCACATTTCCTCATTGCAATGTCCTTTTGTGTTGTAGCTGTCTCTGTTCCCTCAACAAAACTCTTTAGTTTCCATTTTAATCAGGCTTCGTGATTTTGTTCTACTGCAGAAAATATACAAATGGCTGACAAGCACACGAAAAGATGCTCAACATCATTAGTCATTCCAAATCAAAAACCTGTTGCCGTCGAGTCCATTCCAACTCATAACTACCCTAGAGGACAGAGTAGAACTGCCCCATAGGGTTTCCAAAGAGCGGCTGGTGGATTCAAACCACCAACATTTTGAATAGCAGCCAAGCTGTTAACTACTGCACCACCAGAGCTCCAGGGACTGTAGAGTTAGAGTGCTTTCATCTTCCCTTGCATGCACCTAGGGAACCCCCTGACTCCTGACACATCCATTTTCTCAATGTTGGTATAAAAAAAAAAAAAAAAAAACCAAGCCCATTGCCTTCAAGTCAATTCCAAATCATAGTGACCCTACAGGACAGAGTAGAACTGCCCCATAGAGTTTTCAAGGAGTGCCTGGTGGATTTGAACTGCCAACCTTTTGATAAGCAGCCATAGCACTTTACCACTACACCACCAGGGTTTTTTCTAATCACCTCATTGTCCTCAAAGACCTAATCAGAATATGGGACAAGGTGTCTGATGACTAACAGCTCAACTGCTTTAACTCAGGGAAACAAGTCTAGTAAGTCAAAACATTCTTTTAGTGAAGTTTAACTGACCAGTATATATACATACATATATATATGTGTATATACATATGTATATATATATATATAAAAACGAAACCTATTGCTGTTGAGTTGATTCCATCTCAAAGTGACCCTATAGGACAGAGTAGAACTACCCTATAGGGTTTCCAAGGAGCAGCTGATGGATTTGAATCGCTGACCTTTTAGCTAGCAGCCAAGCTCTTCTGTGCCACCAGAGCTCCAACTGAGCAGTATAGGAGTGTCTTTTTTTAATGGCATAATCTGAACCCCAGACAAGTTAGTATGAATTTTGCTTCTCCTGGTATTAAGGGAAACTTATACCAGCCTATAAAGAAGACCTCTCATAGAGAGGGGTGACCCTTGCTTTTCTTTTTTCAACTCAGTCCCAAAGATTTGATAATTAAAAGCAGACCTTTAATAAATCCTTGTGCAATCTGTTCTGCATCAGCCATGTACATGCCTAATATAATATAATCTTGTGAAGTGGAGTTATTATTACCATTTTATAGAAGAGGAGACTCGGAGATGTTAAACAAACTATTTCAGTGGACTGGGAGTCAAACCCAGGATTTTCCTGCCCCTGGAGCCCTGGTGGTGCAGTGGTTCAGAGCTACAGATGCTAACTAAAAGTCAGCGGTTCAAATTCACCAGCTGCTCCTTGGAAACCTTATGGGGCAGTTCTACTCTGTCTTATAGGGTCGCTGTGAGTCAGAATTGACTCAACAGCAACAGGTTTGGTTTAGAGCACAAGTTCTTTCTGCTGTATAAAGCCTTAGGAAAGCAGCCCAGGGCCCTGGGTTCTGAGAGACACCATGAGAGCTGCCTGCCGTCCTCCAGAGAGGAAAGCCCTTCCAGCTGTGGGCTCTTGCCATTTTACGACTCCATCAGTTCTAAGAGTGTGTTTTAATGAATGAGCTTTTGACAGCAATTCATCAATTAGTTAAAAATTGCATGTGATTGATTTTCCCATGAGTTTTGACTCCAGCCAGTTCTGGGAAAGAGCACTACCGGTGTTCTCTGCTTGTTATCAGTCTTCATCTTGCTGTCTCTTGTCATGTCTATGGCCAGAGTGAAATCAATCTATTAGACCTAGGAAGAAAAGATGCCTTTCATTTCATTAGATCAGGCTGCTTTCCTAGGTCATTTTTCTATTGCTTTTTTAATTAACAAATCAAATACTTTAAAATGTAAACAGAAAACAATATTGTTCCAATAATATTCAATCGTACAATGTTTTGCTGTCATAAAGAGTGAGGGGTGGAGATATTTGAAGTTCCAAACGTGATCGATCAGATGTGAGACAAGAAATGACAGGAGTGAAATCACTCCGATTGCAGGATGCCAGCTGGAACCCAGGGGCTCATGAGAAGCCAGAAGCTTCTCCCAGATGCTCAGCCCAGTGAACTCACCATCAGAACACGCTGGCTTCTGCTGGACAGTTGACCAAACCCTGGGCACCCAGTCCTTTCCTGCTCCTGGGCATCGTTGGCTATTGTCTTTCCTGCTGGGCTAGTACCTTGTGACAGAGATTGAGAATGGCCAATCCAATAACTGTTCTCCCTTTCTTCCTTATGAACTAAAACCAGATTTAACTGAAGGAAGCAATGTGTCCTGCTAAAAAGCTAAATTCCCCAGCCACTCTGCAGTGATGTATGGATGGTCCTGTGATCTAGTTCTGTTAAAAGACAGTACCTCGAGGGAATAATACAGCAAGAGATTAAGTAGATGGTGTTGAGGAGGGCTTCTCAGAGTGCGCTTTTTGCCTTTTAACCTTCCCCTTCATACTTCCCGAAACAGAGAGATGATGACTGGAGCTTCAGTAGCCATCTTGTGACTACAGGGCAACAAATCCAAGTCATAGGATAACTGTAATAAAGAACAGAAAGAGCCTGAGCCTGACACAAGCTGCCAAGAGCTGCCATATCAGTTTTGAACTGCCTGCCACTGAACTTCTTTTGCATAAAAGAAACATAAATTCTTGTCTTCTTTAAGCCACTATTATTTGTGTTGTTTCTTAATTGCAGTCAAATTCAGTCTCTGATGCACAATTATTCAAGAAGCTGAGGAGGGAGTAGCCATACTACATTAGGAAGTCAAGAGGATCCATACATGTTAAAAAGGAAAAGGCCCTAAGCAAGCATCTTGGCCCACACTTTCTCGTTAAACACAGAATACTTGAGGCCTGAAAAGAGGAAGGGACCGGCCCAAGATCACAAGGACAGTTTATGTCCGTGGTGGGGCTCTCATCCCAGAGCTCTTTCTCCTATGGATGTGTGCTCTGCTTCAGATCCATTCTCCATTCTCCCCTACCATACTCTCCAACCAGGGAGGCTGCCCTGGCCTCCGTTGTCCTCTGGTTTCTATTTGGGTTTAGTGGTGGGAACCCCAGGTAGGAGACTGAAAGCAAGAAGGGGAGTAAGATCAGAGAACTTATTCACCTGGCTGCCTCCCAGTTGCATCACCATCGCTGTGAGCTGGCTGTGTTCCTTTCAAGGTGGCCCCCTCCACACAACCCTCTCCTTCCAAGTTCTGGAAACAGCCCCCTGCCCTCCCCTCTTTAGGCCTGCTGACATTAGCCCTGGAGTCCACAGTATCTTTTGTTTCCCACCATCTGCCCACACATTTGTAAACAGCCCCTTAATTAAACTCTCCTTGGAATACCCTAACTCGACAGTGCCATCTGTTTTCTGCTGGGAGCCTGACACTTATGCTACGAGAATATTAGAGATACATTATATTCAGCCCATAAATCCCAGGCAGTCAAATGTAGTCTCCTCCCCAGCTGGAAGGTCACTGGGATCCTCTTCTCCCTCATTCCACTAGCAAGGTAGCCTGGGGCCATTCACTCCACTTCTCCTAGCCTCAGTTGTCTAATGCCTTTTCACAGAGTTGTCAAATGGACTAATAAATAACACAATAAAGCATTTAGCACAATGCCCAGTATGTAATAAAATCTTCATAACTATTAGTTCCTTGATGTCAACTAAAGCTAGGCTCCTCCTACCCCACCCTCATCACTATAAGGATGGGGTGGTGAGGGGGATGACAGCTACTCCTCCTAGTGGAGAACTCCCTGTAGCAGGAATGAAAGCTTTGCCTTAGAATTTTCTGAACAATGATGGAAGGGAATATCACAAACCCCAGTTTTGCACCTTAATCCTGGACCATCTCTCAGTAGCTGGATCTTCCATTGACTCCTTTGGCAGCAAGCCAGCTGTTGTAAGTTGACTTCCATGATGTCTCCTCCCCTCACACATCACAGGTAGGGTTGGGAGTCTAAACAAAAATCTCTACAGTAATGGGAGTCCTGGGATTCTCCCAAGGATGTACTGGAGCCAACTTGCAATGGCCCAGGAGAGCCAATTGTGTGCAACTCTTTCCGACTCCACATTCATTGAGTCAGTAATTTGAAATTTGCCATGATGGGAGCATTTACACTACTTTAACTGGAAAAAATTTAAAATCAGGACTTTTCTCAGAAGAGCTGGTTCTTAAACATTTACCAGCACACTGCTGGTTATTCTTCTCCAAAGCTCACCAAAATGACCAGAAGTGGTCTTTGGAAACAATACTCAGGTATTTCCACACTTGAATATACACCAGAATCATCTGAGGAGCTTGTTAAACACAGTGTCCTAGGTCCTGCCCCTGGAGAGTCTGATTTGTTAGGTGTGAATCAACACACCCATCCGCATGCCCTAGGCAATGACAAAAACTGGGAGCGTTCTCTTTGATGGTATTGACGGTGACTCCGTGCCACTCCCACTAAATAGAAATCAAATACCTCCTTTCTGGATACACAGTAAAAAAAATTTCTCCTCCTGGAATTCATCTCAGTCAGCAGAAGAAAGCATCGTTTTATTTTGTTTTGTGTGACCTTGGAAAACATGAGCTACATTTGTTTTATGCACTGGTCTGATGCCGCAACTCCCTACAACCCAAGCTCTGCAGTGGCAAAGACAAATAAGGGTGGATGGATGGAAGAAACTCACGAAATGGCCCCAGTGCCTCGGGGAAATAATACAGCAAAACTGTGACGTCCACCAATCAGGATAATGGTGCCTTCCTGAGAGCTTCTAGAAATAGACATGCCTCCTTCCATTTGGCAAAGATGAGATGTGCCCAGGGAAATCCTTAGCTCAAGCTGTCAAAGCAAGACAAGCTGAATTAGATTTTTCTGAACAGGCAGAAAGAAATGGATTTAGCATTTTCCTGGGCTGGGCCTGTGGGGCAGTGGGCTGCCTGGAAACCAAGGCACAGTGGTCAGCCAGGTCCAGCCAAGGAGCCTGAAGCAAGGTAGGGGCACCGTATGTGGGAGTGAGGCGTGGCCAGGTCAAACCAGGCTGGGATGTTATCAAAGACCCCTCTGGGGCTGCCAGAGAAAGAAACGGGTCTTCCAGAGGTCTGATGACAGAGGCAAGAGTGGAAACTAGAGTCAGTGCCCCGAAGTCAGAAGTGACATAGGGCAAGATAGGAAGAGCAGGTGGAGATGAACAGGGAATGTGCCAGGCCCTCTATATGGTATCTGGTGTACCATTGGAGTTTTGGAATAGTCAGGAAGAGAGGTTGTCCTGGTAGGGCAGAGGCTGGGGAGTTAGGTATTTCTCAGCACTTCTTGTTATGCCTTATTCTGGTTCCTCCTGACACTCTAGTGGTCTGGTTTTCCTGCTTCCTGCACCAACTTCTCAAGGCCTATGCGTTCATGTATTCCCACCCACCTTCTGTTAAAGTTAGTGCTGGGGAGAAACTTCCTGAGAAATGAGGGAAATAAGAGAGAAGACAAATGCTATGTTCTCTACAGGACTGTCCTGTAGGGGTTGGAATGAGGAGGGCCTTCTACCCCAACGCCCCAGTAAAGACTGTCAGCCCAGCCTCTGACCCTTTGTGTAGAGCTGGTCCTCCAAACATTGGCAGCTCCCAGAAGAGCCAGCTGTCCCAGGTATCCACCATCCTCCCCTCATGTGTTGGGCCTCCAGCTCATGCCCTCTGACCTCTGGCTTCATACTCTGACTCTCTATTCACTCTGGCTCTCCTTCTTACATCTGGCTCACTAACCAACCCCAGCAGCCCACCCAAGTCTTTCTTTGCCATGCTCCCTGACCTTGGTATCATTTGCTGCCTTGTGCCCGTAGGACCCTCACCAGCCAGGCCAACCCCAAGACAGGTGACAGCTGCCCCTAAACCTAACCATGTTTGAGACCAACAGTTTCTCAGCCCATTTAACACTGACACCTGTGACTATGGATCAACTGGGCTAGGGAAGGTTCATTTCAGCGGGTAAAACTGAAAAGATATTATGAATTCCCCTGTTCTGGGGATCCCTGTGTTTATACATGTAACACCAACCCCACATGTCAGCATGAAAGACGTTTTTGTGTCTATTCTAACTGGAACTAATTTGAAGTGGCTCCACTCAGGTAGCTGATCATGGACATATCAGCTCTGCGTGGCCCGTTTTCACAACAAAATGGGTTGTGGAACGTTATCACAATTAAGAGCTCTTAAGAATTATAGGTAATATTCAAATAAAATCAGCATGTAAGAAAGGTAATCCAGCTAATAGTTTTTTAAAGACACTTTGCAAACCAGTTTCGAGAGGTTTAATAACATTTTCATAATAAAAATGCTCATTTAGGGCTAGATTATAGAGATTATTTTTAAATTTCTCTATGTCAAGAACTTGTTTTTAGGTACTCATGTCTTTGTCATCCCACATAAAATTATGTTGGTATGGGCCATTCATCCAGGTTACAATTAACCAGCAATACAGGATAGTCTATGATTAAGTATCAAAATGAATGGTGGTGTTGCTAACATGGAGCCCTGGTGATGAAGTGGTTAAGAGCAAAGGCTGCTAACCAAAAGGTCAGCAGTTTGAATCCACTTCAGCTGCTCCTTGGAAACCCTATGGAACAATTCTACTCTGTCCTATACAGTCACTATAAGTAGGAATTGACTAGATGGCAATGGTGGGTTGCTAACATGATATGGGCTGGACAGAGACTGAAAATAGGAAGCCCAAATATATCAGAAACCCAAAATAATAACAGCTAACATTTATTGAGCACTTACTATGTTCCAAGCACTGTCCTTGGGAATTTACCTAAAATATTTCACTTATTCTTCAAATAACCCCATGAGAGAGGTACTGTAATTATGCCTATTTCACAGCTGAAGGAACTGAGGCTCAACAAGTTGAAGTAACTTGCCCATGGTGATAGAATCAGTAAGTGGGAGTTGGTATATTTGAACCCAGCTTTGTGTGACTGCAAAGTCTAAACTGCTAGCCAATATACGTGGCCTTGCTCATAAGAGATTAATTAAGTCTATCATTCAAGACACAGAATGTTAAACCCAACTGGACAAAAAGCTGATTTTGTCCTTGTCAACTATGGACGGGGGCTTGGGAAGAAGACCATATTAGTTCAGATTAGGCAAAATAAAAGCTATATTCCTTCTGTACATCCTGGTTGCAGTGTGAATGGATCTTGCAGCCCTACTGCATCAGATTTCCGCTGACCCTGTACCTGGGCCTTGCCCCTGGGAGCTGGCGGAGGGAGCTGAGTACCTGCTCTAGGAGACCCTCACTGCCTCCCTCCAGTGGTGCTCTGTGCTGTAGACTTGCCCTTCTTCCTTGTCTCACAGACAGTGCTTGGCCCCTGACAAGTTAAAAGTGCTTGTGGGAATTTGAAGGAGAGAACTATTTGGCTGAGGTGGCTGGCAGGTCCCGTCATTCAAGAAAGAGATGACGTTGAAGGATGAGCCAGAACAACGCGGCAGAGGGAATTACAGGAGTAAGGAGATGAAATGGCTCGAGGACACTGAGGGCTTGTCTTAGCTGGGGTAGAGCTTGATCTCAGGCCTGGGGGGAATGAAGTTGTTTGGGGCTAAACTTGACAACAGCAATGGGCTCTGAAAGTCAGTGTGAGGCATACAGACCAGACCAAAAAACAAGAATATCAAGTCAGCCAATAAATAATCCAATAATGCTAAAACTGTCAGAGGAAGTGAGAACAGAAGGACGACAATAAGCCACTACTTTTCATTCATGAACTTGGCGCTGGCTGGAGCGTTACTTCACCTGGCGTTAGCACGAGGGGAGGTGTAGGTGATTAATTGCAGGAACCCCAAAGTTCTCATTTGCATTTGAAATCTCTACCTTGTCATTTTTTAATAAACTGAGGGCTAGACACCAGTAACTTTGCTATGAATAGAAAATGGTTTATTTACTTTTTAAGTAAAACCTTGTTTTTAATTATTAAAGTAAGTCATGCTTGTAAAACTTCAAGTAAGATGTGTGTACAAAGTAAAAATTTAGAACTCTCTTTCAATCCTATGCCACAGAAGTTACCTCTATTAACTGTTGGATTTTCGTTCTTTCACAGAGTTTGCTATGAGCATATAAACACGTCAATATACTATAGCGAATGTTGTTGTTAGTTGCCGTCGAGTCACTGCCGACTCATGGTGACCACATGTGTATCAGAGTAGAACTGCTCCATACGGTTTAAGACTGTGACCTTTCAGAAGCAGACCACCAGGACTGACCTCTGAGGTGCCCCTGGGTAGGTTTGAACTGCCAACCTTTCAGCTAACAGTTGGGAGCTTAACCATTTGCACCTCCTAGGGACTCCCGATATAGTGAATAGGTTTTGTTTTATATACAAATTTTTATTGACCCCAGATAAATAAGGCATTACTGAAAAAGAAGAACAAAGTGGGAGACCTTACTTTACCTGATTTTAGAACCTCTTATACCGCCACAGTAGTCAAAACAGCCTGGTACTGGTACAACAACAGATACATGGACCAGTGGAACAGAACTGAGAATCCAGACATAAATCCATCCACATATGAGCAGTTGATATTTGACAAAGGCCCCAAAACAGTTAAATGGGGAAAAGACAGTCTTTTTAACAAATGGTGCTGACATAACTGGATATCTATCTGCAAAAAAAAAAAAAAGAAACAAGACCCATACCTCACTCCGTGCACAAAAACTAACTCCAAATGGATCAAAGACCTAAATATAAAATCTAAAACGATAAAGGTCATGGAAGAAAAAATAGGGAAAACGTTAGGAGCCCTAATACATGGCATAAACAGTATAGAAAACATTGTAAAGAGCATAGAAGAAAAACTAGATAACTGGGAGCTTCTAAAAATCAAACACTTATGCTCATCCAAAGACTTCACCAAAAGAGTAAAAAGACTACCTACAGACTGGGAAAAAGTTTTTAGCTATGACGTTTCTGATCAGCGCCTGATCTCTAAAATCTACATGATACTGGAAAAACTCAACTACAAAAAGACAAATAACCCAGTTAAAAAATGGAAAAAAGATATGAATAGACAAAAACTTCGCTAAAGAAGACATTCAGGTAGCTAACAGATATATGAGGAAATGTTCATGATCATTAGCCATTAGAGAAATGCAGATCAAAACTACAATGAGATTTCATCTCACTCCAACAAGGCTGGCATTAATCCAAAAAAACACAAAATAATAAATGTTGGAGAGGCTGTGGAGAGATTGGAATACTTCTACACTGCTGGTGGGAATGTCAAATGGTACAAGCACTTTAGAAATCGATTTGGTGCTTCCTCAAAAAGCTAGAGATAGAACTACCTTACGATCCAGCAATCCCACTCCTTGGAATATATCCTAGTGAAATAAGAGCCTTTACACGAACAGATATATGCACACCCATGTTTATTGCAGCACTGTTTACAATAGCAAAAACATGGAAGCAACCAAGGTGCCCATCAACAGATGAGTGGATAAATAAATTATGGTATATTCACACAATGGAATACTATGCATCGATAAAGAACAGTGAGGAATCTGTGAAACATTTCATAACATGGAGGAACCTGGAAGGCATTATGCTGAGTGAAATTAAAACAAACCCACTAGTCAGTTGCAAAAGGACAAATATTGTATAAGACCACTATTATAAGAACTTGAGAAATAGTTTAAACTGAGAAGAAAACATTCTTTTGTGGTTACAAGAGGGGGAGGGAGGGTGGGAGAGGGGTAATCACTAATTAGACAGTAGATAAGAACTACTTTAGGTGAAGGGAAAGACAGCACACAATACAGGGGAGGTCAGCACAATTGGATTAAACCAAAAGCAAAGAAATTTCCTGAATAAACTGAATGCTTCAAAGGCCAGCGTAGCAGGGGCAGGGGTCTGGTGACCACAGTTTCAGGTGACATCTAAGTCAATTGGCATAATAAAATCTATTAACAAAACATTCTGCATCCCACTTTGAAAAGTGGCGTCCGGGGTCTTAAACGCTAGCAAGCAGACATCTAAGATGCATCAATTGGTCTCAACCCACCTGGATCAAAGGAGAATGAAGAACACCAAGGACACAAGGTGATTACGAGCCCAAGAGACAGAAAGGGCCACATGAACCAGCGACTACATCATCCTGAGACCAGAAGAACTAGATGGTGCCCGGCTACAACTGATGACTGCCCTGACAGGGAACACAACAGAGAACCCGTGAGGGAGCAGGAGAGCAGTGGGATGCAGACCCCAAATTCTCATAAGACCAGACTTAATGGTCTGACTGGGAGTGGAAGGGCCCCGGTAGTCATGGCCCCCAGGCCTTTTGTTGGCGCAGGACGGGAACCATTCCCAAAGCCACTCTTCAGACAGGGATTGGACTGGACAATGGCTTGGAGAGGGATCTGGTGAGGAGTGAGCTTCTCGGATCAGGTGGACACTTGAGACTATGTTGGCATCTCCTGCCTGGAGGGGAGATGAGAGGGTGGAGGGGGTCAGAAGCTGGAGAGTGGAGGGAGAGAGGGGGCTGTCTCATTAGGCGAGGAGTAATTGGGAGCATGTAGCAAGGTGTATATGGGTTTTTGTGTGAGAGACTGACTTGATTTGTAAACTTTCACTTAAAGCACAATAAAAATTGTTTAAAAAAATTTTTTTATTGAGGTAGTAGCGATTCATATGCAATTTTAAGAGATATTACAGAGAGAGTCTTTGTACAGTTTGCCCAGTTCCTCCCAACGGTAACATTTTGCAAAACTATAGTACAACATGAGGAACCAGGCTATGGCGACTGATACAATGCACACATCTCACTCAGATTTTCTCAGTTTTGCTTTTACCCATTTGTCTGCACGTATTAAGCTCTGTATCATTTTATCACCTGTATAGGTTCATGTATTCACCACCACAGTCAGGATATTGAGCAATTCCACCACAAGGATCCCTCGTATTGCCCTTTATAACTACACCCGCCTCCTTCCTACCCCCTCCCCCATACCTATAATCTAGCCTCTTTTTCTAAAATGTTGACATTTCAAAAATGTTATGTAAATTCCTGATCCAATATAAAGGGAGTTTCCCTAGGGTGTGGCCTGCACAACCTTTTATTTCTCTCAAGAGATAAAAGGAAAGGGAAGCAAGCAGAAAGTGGGGGCCCTCATACCACCAAGAAACCAACACCAGGAACAGAGCGCGTCCTTTGGACCCGGGGTCCCTGCACCTGAGAAGCTCCTTGACCAGCGGAAGGTTGATGACAAAAGACCTTCCTCCAGGGCCAACAGAAAGAAAGCCATCGCCTGGAACTGACACCCTGAATTTTTTTTTTTTAAGACTGTGAAAGAATAAATATCTGTTTGTTAAAGCAAAAAAAAAAAAAAAAAAAAAATTATGTACCTAAAATCATATGGTATGTAACCTTTGGGGATTTGCTTTTTGTGTTTTACATAATTCCCCTAGAGATTCATCCAGGTTGTTTTGTAAACCAATAGTTTGTTCTTTTTATTCTTGAGTAGTATTCCATAGTATGTATGTACCACAGTTTGTTTAGCCATTCACCTGTTAAAGGACATCCGGGCTGATTCCAGGTTGCAGCTATTATAAATACAGCTGCTATGAACTTTCATGTGTAGGCTTTTGTGTGAACATAGTTCTCTAAGATAAATGCCCACCAGTGAAGTCGCTGGGTTATCCGAGAGTTGCATGGTTTACTGGGTTGAATGTCATTGTTAGTTGCCATCAGGTCAGCCCTGACTCTTGGCAACCCTTTATATAACAGAACAGAACCTCGCCTAGTCCTGCACAATCTTCATGATAGTTGGAAGGTCTGAGCCCACTGTTCTGGCTATTGTGTTTCCTTCATTCTCACTGACCCTCTACTTTACTAACCGTGATGTTTTTTTCTAGCAATTGGTTTTTCACGATGATGCATTCAAAGTAAGTGAGCTAAACTCTTGTCATTCTTGTTTTTAAGGAAGGTCCTGGGCTGAACAGTGTCTCCCAAAAATTCACATCCTTCCCAGAACCTCAGAATGTGATCTTATTTGGAAATAGGGTCTCTGGAGATATAATTAGTTAAAGATGAGTTAAGGGTCCAATACGATAAAAAGAAAAGAAGAAGTGACATAGAGCCAGAGACCCACGGGAGAACACCATGTGACAAGGACAAAGATTGGAGTACTGTGTCTACAAGTCAAGGAACACCAAAGACTGCTGGCAACACTAGAAGCCGAGAGAAAGACAAGGAAAAGAGGCTTCTCTAGGGCCTTTGTTAGAGAGCATGGCCCTGGCAACACTTCGATTTTGGACTTCTAGGCTTCAGAACTGGGAGAGAATAAATTTCTGTTGTTTTAAGCTGCTAAGTTTGTGGTAATTGTTATGGCAGCCGTAGGAAATGGTTACACAGGTTTAGTTTTTTGAGAAGCTGCCAAACTGTTTTCTAGAGTAGCTGTACCATTTTACATTCCCACCAGCAATGCAGAGCGATCCAGTTTCTCTGTGTACTTGCCAATATTCAGCGTTGTTACTATTTTTTATTTTTGTCGCTCTGATAAGTTCACAGTGATATCTCAAAGTGGGACTTAATAGCTTTTTAAAAACAAAAATAGGATAAACAGTGGTTTTTATCACTTTACTGTCTGAATCACATTATGTCATGTGAATATATCGTAATTCAGCTATTCTCTTATTGGTGTTCATTTAATTTAAACCCACTGCCATCAAGTTGAGTCGATTCCAATTCATAGTGACCCTATAGGACAGGGTAGAACTGCCCCATAGGGTCTCCAAGGGTGTAATCTTTACGGAAGCAGGCTGCCACATCTTTCTCCCATAGAGTAGCTGGTGGGTTGAAACTGCCCACCCTTCTGTTAGCAGCTGAGCACTTTAACCCCCGTGCCACCAGGGCTGCTGATCATTTAATTTCCTTCATTGGATTTCACTACTATAGAAAATCTATTAACATTAGTATCCCTAATATATACTCTATATTATACTTTATGATATTAGTGTACACATATCTTTGCTCACTCATGTATCTATATTTATGGGCAAGATTCATAGAAGTAGAATTGCTAAGCAAAAGACATAAAAAAAATTTTTTTTTTTTTTAAAAGACATAGGCATTTGAAATTTCAGTGTTGTTGTTGGGTGCCATCCAGTCAATTCCAACTTGTGAAGATCCCATGTGACAAAGTAGAACAACCCCACAGGGTTTTCTTGGTTATAATCTTTATGGAAGCAGATCGCCAGTCTTTCTTCTGTGGAGCCGCTGGGTGGGTTTGAACCGCCAACCTTTTGGTTAGCAGCAGAGCATTTAACCGTTGTGCCATCAGGCCTCCCCTTTGAAATTTCAATAGACACTGCAAAATTGCCATCCAAAGAATTTGTACTGAGGTATATTCCCACCAAAACTGCCTACAAATTGTCATTTCTCTACACTCTCCAATCATGGGTACAATTCATTTTAGAAAGTTTTTTCCAGGGTGATAGATGAAAAATGGTCTCTCATTATTGTTTTAATTTGCATTTTTATTGATGAAGATGAGCACATGTTCCCATTATTATTACTCATTTTATTTTCTTTGTCTTTCTTTTATATTATTTCACTTATTACATTTTTTCCCCCATTTTTTACTAGAGTGTCCTTTCTTACTGACTTATGCTTTAAAACACTTTCTCCACACAAGATTTTTAGAAAATATTCTCTCTCATACTCTTATAACAATTTTATCGTTACTGTTCACATTTAAATAGCTAATTTATTTAAACTTTTTCCTTACAATGTAAGACAGAGATTGCAGAAGAAGCTATCAGTGCTCCACCCATATCCTGAGACCCAGAAGGGCTGAATTTAGATTCCTTCGGGGACAGCCCTTAACCAATAACCGAGACTAGCGCAGCATAGAAATAGTCTTACTCCCTTGACTCCCTGCTTGGAACAAGTTTGGGGTGTGATTTAGACTGCCTCTAGAGCTCTCCCCCTTCCCCCTGGCCCCAGAACTGAACCAAAGTTACCCTCCGAGGGACTTTGCTTGATTCTGCCTCCTTCCTTGGCCTCCTTTCCTCACCTGCCTCATTTCCCTATTCCCCTACTGGTTTCACTGGGAAAACCATAAATCATCTTTACACAAACCTTCATCTCAGGATCTGCTTGTGGAGAACCAAATCTAAGAAATAAATTAAATTTTATCTTTTTCAGTGGATAGCAAATTCCTCCAACAAGCTTTGCAGAATAATCCAAACTTCTCCACTGACTGAGAATGTCAGTTATTCTGTGCTGGTAGTAGTAGCCTCTGGTAGAGTATCTTTACCCAATTCACTGAGAAAGAGCCCAGGCACCACAGAGAAGGGACAGTAAATACCCAGAGTCTTGCTGAGTAAATATCCAGCCATACAGATGGCAGCAACAGCCCTGTTTTTGGATTGAATTTTGTCCCCCCAAAAAGATACAGTGAAGTTCGAACTCCTGTACATTTGAATGTGAACTTGTTTGGAAACAAGGTCTTTGAAGATGTCATCAGTTAACATGAGGTCCTATGAGAGTAGGGCCCTAACCCAAGCTGACTGATGTTCTTACAAAAGGAGAGAAGAGAAACAAGAGAAAGATGACCATCTGAAGATTCATCTACAAGCCAAGGAACACCAAGAAATGCCTAGGACTACCAAAAGCTGGAAGAGATAGGGAAGGATCCTCCCCTAGAGCAGACAGAGTAGGCCCCTGCTGACGCCCTTAACTCAGACTCCTAGCCTTCAGAACTTTGAGACGATAAATTTCAGTTGTTTAAAGCCCCAATAAGAGTCCACCCAGGGGCAAATCCAAATGTCAGGAGTTTTCCAACACACCCCACGTGATGTTTCCCAATGCACATAGAACCAGAGCCAAAAGGACTTGTATCATCTAAAGTAGTACATTCTTTACTACTTATTCCTTTTCTGTTGCTCCCTTCCATACGGACAGAGACCTCGTCTGTATCCCCAGCACCTAAAACACTGCCTGATGCAGGATAAAATAAACCAAACCCACTGCCGTCAAGTCGATTCAGACTCATAGCGACCCTATAGGACAGAGTAGAACTGCCTAATAGACTTTCCAAGGAGCCCCTGGCAGATTTGAACTGCCGACCTCTTGGTTAGCAGCCGTAGCACTTAACCACTACTCCACCAGGATTTCCTCAATAAATAGCTGCTGAATGAATGAATGGACCAAATTTCCACATATTGGTTTATTCCACTTATCTGTTTTTCAACCGCTGGACTAAGGCCACATTGTTTTAATTAACACAGCATTCCATTAAAATCAGATTTTAAAATCTGAAAGAGTAAGTTCCCTTCAGTCTTTTTTCAAATGTTTCTTAGCTATGTTCATGTACAGGTAGTCTCCAAGTTACGACAGGGTTCCATTCTGACGGCTTCATCTTAAGTTGGTTCCAACATAAGTCAAATACCTTATTTTTTTTTTTTTGTAGTTTTCATTATTATTGCCTTTTATTATCAGTATCCTCATAAATCCTATCTCTGTCTTTGGAGATTGGAAACATTACATATAAACTTATGGATATGACACTAGCAAAGTACACATTGTAACTTTTATATATAGTACATATTAGTAATGATACCCATTGCTGTCGAGTTGATTCTGACTTATAGCGACCCTATAGGACAGAGTAGAACTGCCCCATGGAGTTTCCAAGGAGCCCTTGGTGGATTCAAACTGCCAACCTCTTGGTTAATAGCTGTAGCACTTAACCAGTACGCCACCAGGGTTTCCTTACTTTTTTTTTTTTTGGTACATCTTACTAACGAAAAGATGTACAAAAAAAGAGAAAAAAAAAGGACAGTAGTAAGTATGGTTCATTGCAACTCGAATATGTCATAAGTAGAGGACTACCCGTATTTACTCCCTTACTTTATATACTCCCTTACTTTATAAAGTTTCATGCAAAATCTCATTGAGACTTTGATTGAAATTACAATGAATTTATAGATTAATTTGGGGAGAATCAACATCTTTACAACACTGAGCTTTCTATAGAGGAACATTTGTCCCTCCATTTATTCAGCTCTGTTTTTTTGCTTTTTTTTTTATTCTTCAATTTTAGTTTTTATTGATTTAAGAAAAGAGAACAACTGTTCACATAAATAAGTAGATGGGAGTGAAAGGAGTTTTGTTACAACAATGTCACTCAATATTTTTAATTCTTCACATTTCAAGAGATACGACTAAGAAACAACTTGCAAACAAGATTATTAAAAGGAGCAAAGTTTTTTTTATTATTGTGATTTAGTGAAAGTTTACAGCTCAAGTTAATTTCTCATTCAAAAATTTGACATTAGTTGCAATCCCCATAATCCCCATAATGGGACCGCACACTACCCCTTTCCACCCCAAGTTGCCTGTGCCCATTTGTCCAGTTGCTGTCCCTTCCTGCCTTCTTGTCTTGCTTTTGGGCAGGTGCTGCCCATTTGGTCTCATATGTTTGATTGAAGTAAGAAGTATGTTCCTTACATGTGTTATTTTTTGTTTTATAGGCCTGTTTAATCTTTGTCTGAAAAGTGGGCTTTAGGAATGGTTTCAGTTCTGGTTTAGCACAGTGTCCAGGGGCCATAGTTTTGGGTGTTCCTCCAGTCTCTGTCAGACCAGTAAGTCTGGTCTTTTTTCATGAATTTGAATTCTGTTCTACATTTTTTTCCCTCTCTGTCTGGGACTTCCTGTTGTGATCACTGTCAGAGCAGTCATTGGCTGGGAACCATCTAGTTCTTCTGGTCTCAGGCTGGTAGAGTCTCTGGTTCACATGGTCTTTTAGTTCTTTGGGCTATAATTTTCCTTGTGTCTTTGGTTTTCTTCATTCTCCTTTGCTCCGGATGGGATGGGACCAATAGATTTATCTTAGATGGCTGCTCGCAAGATTTTAAGACCCCAGACACTACCCACCAAAGTGGGATGTAGAACATTTTCTTTAAGAACTGTTATGCCAGTTGACCTAGATGTCCCCCAAGACCATGGTCCCCAGCCCTCAGCCCCAGTAACTTGGTCCCTCAGGGTGGCTGGATGTATCTAGGAAACTTCTATACTTTTGCTTTGGTTCAGTTGTGCTGACTTCCCCTGTATTGTGTGCTGTCTTTCTCTTCACTGAATTTGACACTTGTCTACTATCTAATTAGTGATTTCTCCTCTCCCTCCCTCCTCCATCCTCATAACCATCAAAGATTGCTTTTTTCTGTGTTCTTTTCTTGAGTTCTTATAACAGTGATCTCATACAATATTGCTCAGCTCTGTTTTTAAGTGAGCATGTGTTTTTAATTATTATGTCTTTTTGATTAAATGATGCTTTTATCATTATTTTTGGGTTTTATCATTATAAAATATTCTTTTTTGTCTCTAGTCGCAATTTCTGTCTTAAAGACTATTTTGTCTGATACTACTATAACCACTGTAGCTCTTTTTTTGTTACTGTTGCATGGTGTATCTTTTTCTATCCTTTTACTTTCAATGTATTTGTGTCTTTGAATTTGAAGTGTGTCTCTTGTAGACAGTATATAGTTGGATCATGTAGTTTTATACATTCTACCAATCTCTGCCATTTGATTAAAGTGTTTAGTCCATTTACATTTAATGTAATTGTAATATAGAATTTATATATGTTATTTTGCTGTTTATTTTCTTTATGTTTTATAGACTGTTTCTCTGGTTCTTATTACTGCCTTCTTTTGTGTTAAATAGATATTTTCTAGTACACCATTTAAATTTACTCGTTGTTTCTTTTACTATATTTTTTGTTATTTTACCAGTGGGTATCTTTGGAATTACAATTAAATTTACTTGTTTCTTTTACTATATTTTTGTTGTTTTACCAATGGGTATCTTTGGAATTACAATTAACAACTTAAAACAATTTGGTTTTGATTAATACCAATTTGGTTTTGATTAATACCAATTTAGTCCCTGGGTGGCACAAATGGTTAGAGCACTTGACTGCTAACTGAAGGGTTGTAGGTGTGAGTCCACCCAGAGGTGCTTCAAAAGAAAAGCTTGCCAATCTACTTCTGAAAAGTCAGCTGCTGAAAACCCTAAGGAGCACAGTTCTACTCTGACAGACATGGGGTCACCATGAGTTAAAATTAACTCAATGGCAACTGTTTTTTTGGTTAATTTCAACAGTATACAAAAAGTTTTCTCTAATATATCTCCATTCCCCCTTCTCTGTGCTGTTATTTTCATATAAATTACAACCTTTTACATTATATGGTTGACACAGTTTTACACATTTTTTAAATGTCTTTTAAGACAGATTAGAGAAGAAAACAGTTACAAACAAAAATACATTTATACTGTCTTTCATATTTACCTACATAGTTACCTTTACTGGTACTCTTTCTTTCTTTGCATAGATTTGAGCTTCATTTAGGATTCCCTTTATTATTTCTTGTAGAGCAGGTTGACTAATGATGAATTCTTTCACTTTTTGTTTATTTGCAAATGTCTTAATTTTCCCTCAGTTTTAGAAGAATTTTTTTGCTACATATAGTAAGTCCAACATCTGGGCTTCCTTAAGAACAGTTTCTATTGATTTCTTTTTCTTTTCTTTTGTATGGGCCTGTTTCTGTGTATACTTCCCTGTTTCTTTGCATTTCCCACAGGTTTTTTTAGTTTAAAAACTGGACATTTTAAATAATATAATGTGGCAACTATGAAAATCAGATTACCCCCTTCCTAAGGGTTTGCTGTTGTTTCAGTTTATAGTTGTTGCTGGTTTGTTTAGTGACTTATGGGGACTAATTCTGTAAAGGCTATATTCTTCATCATGTGTGACCACTGATGTCTCTGCTTGGTTAGCTTCCAAATAAAAAAAACAAAAAACAAATCCATTGCCACTGAGTCGATTCCAACACTAGTGACCTATAGGGCAGAATAGAACTGCTCCATAGGGTCTATTCCAAGGAGTGGCTGGTGGATTTGAGCTGCTGACCTTTCTTGTTAGCAGCAGAGATCTTAACCAGTGTACCACCAGGTCTCCTTGGTTAGCTTAGTTATCAACAATTGTTTGGACAGGGATTTCCTTAAATACTTTGACCCAATAAGTCTTCTAGCCTTTAACAAGGGGTTGTGTGTGTGTTGTAGCATGCTTTCACGTCCCACGTTCTCCCTACAGTTACATTTAGAAGTCCTCATGGTGCAGTGGTTAAGTGTTTGGCTGCCAACAAAAAGGTCAGCGGTTCAAACCCACCAGCTGCTCTGCAGGAGAAAGATGTGGCAGTCTGCTTCCATAAAGTTTACAGCCTTGGAAACCCTATGGTTCAGTTCTATTCCATCCTATATGGTCGCTATGAGTCAGCATGGACTCAAAGACAGTGGGTTTGGGTTTTTTTTGTTTTCATACAGTGCTTAATATGTGCTTGCTGAGCAGTATACTTAGTGTTTCACAAATATTAACTACTGTAACTTTCATAACAACACTATGAGGTAGGTAATACTATTATCCCCATTTTATAGATGAGGAAACTGAGGCAAAGAGAGTTTATGTAACTTGCCCAAGGTCACATACTTAATAAACAGTGGATTTGGGATTCAGACTCACACATCTTATCTCTAGAGTCCAAGTTCTTAACGCTGACATTCTGCTGCCTCTCTCAGCTGGCTATGAGTCTTGAGGTCCATGCCACATTCCTTCTTCCAGGCCATAAGGATCCTCTAGAGCCACTGATTTTAGCATCCAGGCTGAGCCAGTCTCAGTCAATGAGGGAAAATCTTTGGTGGCCT
Organism: Elephas maximus indicus; assembly: GCF_024166365.1. Lineage (NCBI taxonomy): Eukaryota > Metazoa > Chordata > Mammalia > Proboscidea > Elephantidae > Elephas > Elephas maximus. Next base: position 18,516,983 of record NC_064830.1, read on the forward strand.
CCATATCCCTGGGTAGGTCAGGACTGCAAGGCTGTCTCAGGCCCATCTTCTCAGGAGCTCCAAGCAGCCTATCTGTGGCACCAGTACTGCTTGCCCTGAGACCCTGAACATGCCTGGGTTGTTTCCACCAACCTCTCCCACAACTTGGGGCTCAGCCTGAAGAGCTCTCCTCGTCATGTGCCCTCCTCCCTGACTCTCCCCCTCTCCATCAACTCAGAACGTTTGTCTAGTCTGCCAAGAGCTGCTTCTGCCTAATCACATACTATTCTAAACTCTCTGCTTGTCTTACACCTTGATCACAGCTTTTCAAACTTTAAAGCAGTGATTCTCAGCCTGGATGCATGTCAGAATCACTTGGGGAGATTTTAAAATACTGATGCCCAGGGCCCACCTCCAAAGGTTCTGATTTAATTGGTTTGCCAGGCCAGAAAAAGTGTTTTTTAAATCTCCCCAGGTGATTCTAATGTGTGTCCAGGGCTGAAAGCCACAGCTTTAAAATCAAGAATTTGAGTCTTTGTTTTCTGGTTCTGTTTTAACAACTTCCCCTTGGAGCAATGGAAGCTTCATATCTGAAAGCTGAATGGGGGCAGGGAGAAGAGGAGAGGAGGGATGGAAGAGCGGGGTTCATGGACTGTAGTAGACAGTTGTCATTCTTTTTGGTCCAGAACAGCTGAATCCCATTCCTGTGTTTAGGGAATTCCCCACCTTATGAGCCTTCATGTGAGAAAAGCCCACTTCTATTTTTAGAAGCTGAAAATGCCAGCTACTTACTTCCCCAGCCTCCCTTGCAGCCAGCACATTGCACATGATCCTGATCTTAAATTGGGGATTCATACCGAAAGGAGCAGAGAGAATTCTCTCTGGCAGTAGCTCACCGTGAGATCAAATTCCCAGGCTAACAGTGGCACTTACAGTGTGGCCAGTGGCCAGACCCGGGGGCCAACTGTGTCCTGTGAGGACCAGCACTCCTGTGCAACTTATATGTAATTCTGGCTGTGTAATGTCTGAGCCTGATCCACCACCCTTTCCGGAGAGTCTGTGAGTTATCCATTTGCCTTGAAACAAAGTCCTTTTCTACCTCAATCAGCCAGACTTGGATTCTGTTTGCCTGAAACTAAGAACTTGATTTGTACTAGAGTCAGAGGAAGGCTAAAGCAAAGAATGAGTTGCCACATCACAGTACTATCTAGCCAAAAAACAGCAGTGCCACCCTGGCTGTATCTAAAGCTATCTCCTGCCTCTGTGGTTTACCATATAAACTGTAGTTTCTAGCACCAGCAGAAAGGACAGCAGAATGCACCAGAATCTCCTGGGACTCTTGGTAAAAGTGCAGATTCTTGGACCTTGCCCCAGACTCACTGCATTAGAGTCTTAAGATTGAGAGCCTGGATTTCTGCATTTTTAATGAACTCTCCAGGCGATGCTATGCACACTAAAGTTTGAGGATCACTGGACTGAATGGTGAATTTATATCCCTACTCAGGTTTAAAAGATTAGTTACAGATATAGAGCTGTTATGCTGGAAAGGGGCTAAAGACCATCAAGGACAAAGCATTCATTTTACAGATGAGAAAATTGAAGTCTAGAGAGAAGTGATTTGCCCAAGGTCAATCAATTTATAAGGGCAGGGAGTGGGTGCTGGAGAACAGAGGACTCTAGAAAATATAGAGCATTATATGCGGGAAGGAACACATGATCATCTTGGTTATCAGTCAGAGTCCCACCAGGAAAAGAGAAACCACTCTGGTTATTTAAAACAGAGAAGATTTCATACACAGAATTGGTTGCATAGGCAATGGAAGAGCTGAGATACCGGACAGCGAGGCAACCCAGAGATTAAGAACAGCAGGAAGAAACTATCTCCCTAGGATAGAGGAGAAAAGAGAGGTGTGTTGGCTGAGCCCAGTGGCTTGCATCATCCAGCAGAAGCCTGGGCCATGGTGGGCCTGCCCAGTTGTTGCTGGAACCAGGAGGACCTGCAGATGCTGCTGGGGAAGCACGTGAGAGAAATGCCCTGGCTTCTCCCATCTTACCTACTCCGATCTTCTACCAGTGCTCCCCATTGGCCAAACTTGTCCAGAAATCAGTACACACAGACGCAGCCTGCAGGGATCAAACTCCCTCTGTGATACAGAGCTGAGAGAGAAAGAGCTGGGAAGGGGTCCGAAGGAAACTGACCCAAGGCCAGCTCATCTAGAGAGTTGATTCTTCTGGGGTTCCAGAAGTGAAAATTGAAGGCCAGCTAGGCTGAGAGTTTTGCTCAAAATAGTAAGAAGCAGAAATGGACTAGAACACAGCTCTCTTGAGTCCCAGTCATATACTCTTGGCATGAATCACAGCTGAGCAGACAGCTCCCTTCTGCTTTTTGTCTGAGTTCAAACAGCTATTTCTCCCGTGGCTCCAGGGGTCAGCTGCACTTGTGGCATTTTAATATTGGGGGGATACTGGGGATGAAGGTTAAGCACAGTGGGCCCTTGCCCACTGTCTAGTAAAAAGATTACTTCTGAGGGAGCTCACACTTGCTTCCCATCTTAAGGGCACTTCATTGAATAGAAAAATAAAAGGGACTTAAACACATTCTGCCCTGAGAATTCCACCCGAGATAATGGGTGAAATCTGAGGTCCATAAAATCAGAGCTGGGACTCAGCCTGTCACCACGCACTCTTTCTTGGTTTGCTTGTAGAGAAAGGCTAACTACTGACATTAGAAAAGTATAAATCTGGAAATCCTGAGTTCTTGAGACCATTGCCTTCATTTATAGGTAAAGGACCTGAGACCCAGAAAGGTGATGGAATTTTACCTAAGTCACACAGTAAACTAATGGTAATTCTATCCATCTTGATATCTGCAAAAGCATCCCTTTGCCTAGATGACTTAATCCCAGGGATCTTGAATGAAGAACTAGTATAGTTAGCCATGATGATGTCCATCATGTTTAAAAAGTAGAGGCTCAGCGAAAACAAGGGAAACCCCCAAGGAGATGGATTGACCCAATAGCCAAAATAGTGGACTCACACATACTAATGACCACGAAAATGGTGCAGGACCGGGCAATGTTTTGTTCTGTGATACAGAAGCCTATCATGTGTTGGAGTTGACTCCATGGCACCTAACAACAACAACAACACAATCAGAAAATTAACTGAGCCTCTACTGTGGTTCCTTCATGGCCTATTTGATTATAGGTGTGAACTTTCATAGCCCCAACCTGGGCACAGCCTAGCAATCAATAAGTAGGCATTGACCAACAGCCATAGCTAAGCCCTCCACTGCTATCCAGACTTTGGGGAAGTCACTAAACCCCTGTGTCCTCAGTACTCAGTGGTCTTTGAGGTTCCTTCCAGCACTAGGATTTAATGAAATCTGTCAGTGACTTGCTGTTCTGCCCTGTGGCATTTGATCAACAATGTCTGTTTGCAGAACAAGTTCTTTTCATCTCAGTATTGTGCACTCAGCTTTGTCCACTTGACCCCTCTGTCAACAGTCAGCAGAGTAGTAAGTGAGCACCTTCCTGTCTGCGTCCCTAAACACATCATTAGCAAGTAACTGGAAGTGCTGCATTCTCTGGGTTCTGCTGTCAACTTTGACTTCAAAGATAGAAGAACATGTAGCACTTAAAAGAAGTTGCCTGTGAGTTACAACAGGGCTTTGACCAACATTTGAAAAATCTAAAGATATTGCAGACACTGCATGAAATATACTTTTTATATTGAATCTAAGCCTATTTATTTTCCCACGCAATAAGCAGAGAGGTAGAAATTCTGCGCATTCTCTTTACAATAAGGCATTTTTCTTGAGCTGATTTTTGTCTAGGAATGTCAAGATACTTTATATCCCAAAACTACGACGTGGATAGAAATCAAGGGTTTGGTTTTAATTTTGCTCTGAAGTTTGCTACGTATCCATTATAGAGCTGAGATTCAGTGCCTGGGTCTTAAAAAAATAAGTGGGCAGTTAGTGTGCATAAGATATTTTGAAAATAGAATAACTGCCTATGTGCTGTTATTAACATCTTGGTCCATAACAGTCAAATATTTATCACTCAAAAGCCAAGTTCAAATGCAGGGTGTAGCCTCTACCCAGTCCAAAGCACCAGAAACCCCCACTCAACAAGTAAGTTATTTGCATCTAGAAACTGGTATTTGAAAAAAAAATTTTTTTTTTTTAATCCCCTTAAGTGATGGTGTAACCCACTTGTGGTGAGCAGCAAAAGGTTAAAAGCAAGAGTGCCAAGAATGCATTTTCCTGGTCTCTGATAGGGTTTGGCCCTGCCTCTTTAATCTAAAAGGAACCAGACACACTGTGGAAATGGGTTTGTTTTGTTCCCAGGGGCAAGTTGTCTTCTTGATACTGTGAGAAGCCAATTCATTTTTGCCAGCTCAACAGTTTTCCAAGGGTTAGATAAATAGAGCCTCCTGCAGTCAGTGAGATGGAACTACAGAATGAGTAGCTGAAAAAACCTGCAAGGCCAAAGAGGTGATGTAGCCCAAGAGCCCAAGGAGCAGCTGGGGAGGCGCTAAGAAGTAGGAGAGTGGGTACAGGGTGAACAGGGCAGAGGAACTATGGGATGTCACAAGGGTAAGCCCCAAGGGAGCAAATCCAAGTCAAAGGAGATGGGCATGAGTTTATTGGACAGTTCTCAAACAGACTTTGTAGACCAGAAAGTTGGGTGCACACAGTAGCCTGTCTCAACTGGAGCTCCAATGAATTAAGTCCTAATTCTTTACCCTAAGGCAGGAGCCCTGGTGGTGCAGTGGTTAAGAGCTCAGCTGCTAACCAAAAGGTTGGCAGTTCAAATCTACCAGCTGCTCCTTGGAAAGCCATTCTACTATGTCCTATAGGGTCGCTACGAGTCGGAATTGACTCGATGGCAACGGGTTCTCAACGGGGTCAGGTATCTATTGTATGTAACAAATTAATTTTTCTCATAAGCATTTAGAATGGTACCAGCTCCATACTGTCCTTGAGAGAATTGAGAAAATAGACATTCCAATCATTTCTTCAGAGCTAATTTCCTCGCAGTGCCCCGGGCAAAAACGGCTGCACTGGAGGGTACCCAAGAAAATCCACTTGGACGTGGAAAGAAACTATTAGAGTTCTACATGTATTTGTTCTCAAATTTAATGTTTTTAATTAAAAATTTTGAAGTATATTTTATAATGTACACAATATATAGTACAGTAATTTTTTTAATGCATATGTACAATTTAGAAATAAATACATGATTTCACAGAGGTATAAGCTTAAATTTTTTTAACTTGTATTATGGAAAAATAAAGAGAATAGTATCGTGAACCCTTACATAACCATCACCCAACTTCAACAATTACAACACTTCGCGAACCTTGTTGCAACTCTTACCCCAACTTTGGGGGTGGAGGGCTAGAGTATATTAAAGCAAAAACCAGACATCATGTCATTTTACCCAAAAGTACTTCAGTCTATTTCTAAAGATAAAACATGTTTTTCTTATGTAATAACCGTGCTCTAACATGTTTAACAAAGTTAACAATAATTTAATACTGTCTAATAAATGGCTCCTATTGAAATTTCCCCAATCATCTCAAAGATGCCGTTTTATAAATGCTTTGTTCAATTGGGAACCAAACAAGGTCCATGCATTTTAACTGGTTATCATCTCCCCTAACCCTCTTTTATTCTAACAGTTTCCGTCCTTTTTTATCCCCCAGTCCACTGAGTTGTAGGATATGAGTCAATCATCCTGTAGAATGTCCCATATTCTAGATTTGGCTGGTTGCTTCCTTTCAGTGCTGCTTAACTTGTTGGCCTATGTCCTACATTATCTGAAAACTGGATGTTAGAGCTAGAGTCTTGATTAGATTCAGGTTTAATTTTTCAGGAATGGTGTTGTGTATTTCTTATTGCATCATAATATGTGGTACATAATGTTTGTCCCACATTTAATGGTTTTAAGATTGTTCAATGGGTTCAAGTATCAACAAAAATTTGTTGATAGGTGAGTTCAATCCAGGAAAGTCTAAAGTTTCTAGATGGCTGTTAGCACAACTGGTTGGATTCAAATAGGACAAAGTAAAATTTTAAATGAGGCTTGTGGCTCTTCTCAAAATCCCTGAGTGCCACAAACAGTTTGTACTCAACTAATAAGCTAAGAGTTGGCGGTTTGAACCCACCCAGCTGCTCTGCTGAAGAAAGTCCTCCTGACCTGCTTTCAGAACAATTACAACCAAGAAAACTCTATGAGATTTTCTACTCTGTAACACATGGGATCACCATGAGTCAGAACTGACTTGATGACAACTGGTTTGGTTTTGGTTTGGGTGGCTTTTCTCATCTTTAGGGTCAGGAGGGTATACACGATAGTCTGGGTATGGTCCCTAGCTTATATATGCTGGTGAACTACAACCAGCTCTTCTTGTTATTACTTGCCATTGAGTTGGTTCTGACTCATGGTGACCTTAGGTATAATAGAACAAAATGTTGCCCAGTCCTGAGCCATCTTCATGATCATCAGTATGTTTGAGTCCATTATTGTGGCTATTGTGTCAACCCATCTTATCAAGAGTTTCCTTGTATTCACTTACCCTCTACTATCCTCACTTCTAAGAAGCATTCTGGCTATGCTTCCTCCAAGATTGATTTGTTCATTCTTCTGGCAGTCCATGGTATAGTCAATATTCCTTATCAATACCACAATTCAAATACATCAGTTCTTGTGTCTTCCTTTTCACTGTCCAGCTTTCACATGCATATGAGGCAATTGAAAAGACCATGGCTTAGGCCTGGGGACCACAGTTTCTGGGAACATCTAGGTCAATTGGTATAACACAGCTTATTAAGAAAATGTTCTGCATCCCACTTTGATGAGTGCCATCTGGGGTCTTAAAAGCTTGTGAGTAGCTATCTAAGATGCATCAATTGGTCCCATTTCACTTGGAGGAAAGGAGGATGAAGAAATCCAAAGACACAAGGAAAATATTAGTCCAAGAGACTAAAAGACCATAAAAACCAGAGATTCCAGCAGCCCGAGACCAGAAGAATTAGATGGTACCCGACTACCACCAAGGACCGCTTTGACAGGGAACACAACAGAGAGTCCCGGATGGAGCAGGAGAAAAGTGTGGAGCAGAACTCAAATTCACTTAAAAAGACCATACTTAATGCTCTGACAGAGACTGGAGGAACCTCTGAAACTATGGCCCCCAGGTGCTTGTTAACCCAGAACTGAAACCATTCCCGAAGCCCAAAGATTAGACAGGACTATAAAACAAAAAATAATACACATGAGGAGCATGCTTCTTAGTTCGATCAAATACATGAGACCAAATGGGCGGCTTCTGTCTGGAGACAGGATGAGAAGACAGGAATGCACACGAACTGGTTGAACGGACACACGGAATCTGGGGTAGAAAGAGGAAGTGTGCTGTCAAATTGTGGGGATTGCAACTAATGTCGCAAAAAAAAATATGTGTATAAATTTTTATATGAGAAATTAACTTGAGCTGTAAACTTTCACCTAAAGCACACACACACACACACACACACAAAACCATGGCTTGGGTCAGATGCACCTGAGTCATCAAAGTGAAAGCTTTGCTTTTTAAAACTTTCAAGAGGTCTTTTGCAGGAGATCTGCCCAATGCAATACATTGTTTGATTTCTTAACTGCTGCTTCCATGGGTGTTGATTGTTGATTCACGTAGAATGAAATTGTTGAAAACTTCAATTTTTTAACATCTCGCAGGAGAGATTAATGGTGAAAATTAACACACTGTTTAGAGAGGATTCTAACGGTAGTAATGGTAGCCTATATGTACTGGTTACATATATCTTGGATGGTCTCCATTCAGCTCTGCAGATCCACATTCCATGCTTCTCCACCCAGAATGCTGACCTGTGTAGACTCATTGACCAGATCTCTTGCCCTCTGGCTTCTGGTTTGGCAGGAGATGGGAGTGAGGAGGAAGAGTGAGGTTGTGGTTTTTACTCCTTTAGTTCCCTTCCTGTAGAGTTGTCATGGGCAAGCTGTGCCTCTTTACCAAGGATCACAGAGGGTTTTCAGATAACCCTCTCCATACAAATTCCAGTATAGCGTCTTAGGTGTGAAAAAGACTCCCCAGTGTTTTCTAGTCCTAGACAGTTTTACCATCTCTTGTTGTTTCCCTATACCCTGCCCACTTCCTTGTAAATAATCCTTGATGAGGTACTCCGCAAATTACCCACCTTGAGTGTGGCATCTGTACCCTGGTGAGACCCGGACTGATATACATCTAACCATGTGCCAAGGGTTTTATACATATTGTTGTTATGTGTGCCGTTGAGTTGATTCCAATTTGTAGAGACCCTATAGGACAGAGTAGAACTGCCTTATAGGGTTTCCTAGGCTGTAATCTTTACAGGGGAAATGCTGGTGGCATAGTGGCTAAGTGCTATGGCTGCTAACCAAAGGGTTAGCAGTTCCAATCCACCAGGCACTCCTTGGAAACTCTATGGGGCAGTTCTACTCTGTCCTATAGGGTTGCTCTCAGTTGGAATCTACTCGACGGCACTGGGTTTGTTTGTTTTTGGTTTAATCTTTATGGGAGTAGGTAACCAGTTCTTTTCTCCTGCAGACTGGAGGGTTTGAAACAGTAACCTTTCAGTTAGTAGTGGAGCAGTGAACAATTGCACCTTCGGAGCTCCTTTACACACTTTACCAAAAAAACCCAAACCCACTGCCATCGAATCCATTTGACTCACGACTGTCTTAGTTAGCTACTGCTGCTATAACGTAAATACCACAAGTGGATGGCTTTAACAAACAGAAATTTATTTTCTCATAGTCCAGTAGGCTACAAGTCCAAATTCAGGGCATGAGCTCCAGGGGAAGGCTTTCTCTCTCTGCCAGCTCTGGAGAAAGGTCCTTGTCATCAATCTTCCCCTGGACTAGGAGCTTCTCTGAGCAGGAAAGGATGCGCTCTGCTCCCGGCGCTGCTTTCTTGGTGGTATGAGGTCCCCTCTGTCTCTCTGCTCCCTTTTCTGTTTTATATCTCAAAAGAGATTGTCACAAGACACAATCCAAACTTGTAGATTGAGTCCTGCCTCATTAACATAATTGCCACCTATCCCACCTCATTAACATCATAGAGCTAGGATTTACAACACATAGGAAAATCATATCACATGCAAAAATGGTGGACAACCACACACTACTGGGAATGATACACATATTTTGGGGGGACACAATTCAATCCATGACAGTGACCCTATAGGACAGAGTAGAACTGAATACCTATTTTTCCTCTGAATACTATCTCAAACTTTTTGCCCTAAATGGTCTCTAAAATACTATTCAGTGCCACAATTTTATGATAATAAAAATTTGGTTTGATTAAATCAATATGAGCTAAGCAAAGCCAAATACACGTAGCATATATAGAGTAGTTGTTGACCAAATAACTTTTCTTTTCTGAGGCTTAAATCAAGACAGATCTGTGTATTTTGCATGTTTATTTCTGTTTTCTAGTGGCCAAGGGTACCTGGCTTAAGTATGTAATATTTCTGTAACCCAGAGGTCTTATGTCAGATTCTCCAGGAAACTGACTCTGAGATAGAGATTTGCGTGGAGGAGGTTTACCAGAGGATGCCCTTGGGATCCACACCTTATAAGGGAGTGAAGGGAGTCAGTTTGGGCAGGCGGAAGAGTTGAACTGCAGTGTAGAATGTAGTCATAACAAAGGTTTCGGCCAGTCCCATGATCCCACGGAGAACTCTTAAAGGTTTCAGCTGAGAGTGGTCAGCAACCAACACTGCCAGCAGCTGAGGGATGAGTGCCTCAGTCCTGAAGTGGCATGTGGGCAGTGTACCATGGCACCTACTCTAGCAAATGTCAGCTGGAGGCTCCCTGCCTCTTGAAATCCAGACAGAATTAGTCCATAGTCTGTGGAAGTTCAAAGTCCTCCTCAAGACTTCAGTGAACTCCTGAGGGGCTTATGTTCTTTTGGCTTCCTTGGGTTCTGCTACTATAATCCAATGTGTAATTCAGCCTTATTTTCTAAGTGACACAAAAGTTCCACTCATACAAGCATTTTTAGGTCCAGTAGGCTTTATAGAAGATTTGAGGAAGAGCTTGAAGAGGGTTTTATATGAGGGCCCTCATCTCATCTAGTTCGGTCTCTCTCCTGTCTAAGTCCCTCCTGTCTTGTCTCCTCTGTCCCCCTTTCCCCTCAACTTTCTCCCCACCTTTTAGAAGCAAAGCAATACTTGTAGAGACTTCCACTTCCAGTCAAGATAAAATAAAACTTACTCTCTTTCCCGAAACAACTTAAAATCCAAACAAAATATATAAAACAGTAGCACTTATTATGGATTGAGCTGTGTCCCCCCAAAATGTGTGTCAACTTGGCTAGGCCATGATTCCCAGTATTATGTGATTATCTATCATTTTGTCATCTGATGTGATTTTCCTATGTGTTGTAAATCCTACCTCCATGATGTTGATTTGAGGTGTTTTTGCTAATGAGGCAGGACTCAAGCTACATGATCAGGTTGTATCTTAAGTCAATCTTTTTTGAGATATAAAAGAAGCAAGCAGAGAGAAAGGCGGACCTCATACCACCAAGAAAGTAGTGCTGGGAGCAGACCACGTTCTTTGGACCCGGGGTTCCTGTGCTGAGACGATCCTAGACCAGGGGAAGATTGACGATAAGGACCTTCCTCCAGAGCCTTCTCCTGGAGCAGGCACCCTGAATTTGGACTTCTAGCCTACTAGACTGTGAGAGAATCAACTTCTGTTTGTTAAAGACATCCACTTGTGGTATTTCTGTTATAGCAGCACTAGATAATTAAGACAGCACTAGGACAATGGACATCAGGCAATGAAAGACAGAGATTGGAAACAACGGAGTAGAGGAAGTTCCCAGGCTGTTAGAAAAGGAGGAGAACCCAGGCAGAGCCCAGCCATCTCTGTGACTTGAGGAAATGAGGTTGGAAGCCCAGGGACACCAAGGAGACTAGAGTTGTAGGAAAGAATACCAGAGAGGAGAGAGATGCAGAGACAGAAAGGAGGAGAAGAAATCAACAAACCAAAGCTGATTCTTTGAAAAGATCAATAAAATTGAAAAACTTCTAGCCAGACTGATCAGAAAAAAGAAGATAGGAATGGTGCTGAAATGACTGGATATTCATAGGCAAAAAAAAAAAAAAAACAAACTTCAATCCATATTTTGTATCACATATAAAAATTAACTCAAAATGAATCACAGACTTAAATGTAAAACCTAATACTACACAACTTTTGAAAGAAAACAGAGGAGAAAAACTTTGTGACCTTTGATTACCAAAAAAAAAAAACCCAAACCCAGTGCCATTGAGTCAATTCCGACTCATAGCGACCCTATAGGACAGAGTAGAACTGCCCTATAGAGTTTCCAAGGAGTGCCTGGTGGATTCAAACCGCCAACCCTTTGGTTAGCAACCGTAGCACTTAACTACTGCACCACCAGGGTTTCCGACCTTTGATTAGGTAACCAAAAAACCAAAACCAAACCCAGTGCCGTTGAGTCGATTCCGACTCATAGTGACCCTAAAGGACAGAGTAGAACTGCCCCATAGAGTTTCCAAGGAGCGCCTGGCAGATTCAAACTGCCGACCCTTTGGTTAGCAGCCATAGCACTTAACCACTACACCACCAGGGTTTCCTGATTAGGTAAAGATTTTTAAAATACATACCAAAAGCACAATTCCTAAAAGATCATACTGATAAATTGGGCTTCATCAAAATTAATAGTGTCTGCCCTAGGAAAGACACTGTTATGAGAATGAAAAGACAATCCACAAACTGGGAGAAAAGATTTGCAAATTATATATCTGATAAAGGATTTGTATCCAGAATCTATACAGGACTCTCAAAACTCAATAATAGGAAAACAAACAGCCCAATTTTTGTCATGAGCAAAAGATTTAAACAGACATCTCTTCAAAGAAGATATATAGACCGCAGAAAAGCACATGAAAGGACAGTCTAGCTATTCCACCCTCAAGTATTTACCCAAGAGAAATGAAAGTGTATGTTCATACGCTGACTTGTAGATGAATGTTCATAGCAACTTTGCTCATAATACAGGCAGTTCCTGAGTTACAAACAAGCTCCATTCCTAAGTCTGTCTTTAAGTCGAATTTGTAGGTAAGTCAGAACAGGTACATACGGTTATTTAGAGTCATTTAGTCAAATATTTTTTCTTTTTTGTCTTAGTAAATAGTATATATTTTTCCTTTCTACGCGTATAAAACACTTCCAAACTGCTCAACGCTTTCATGAGTGTGACAAAGTAGTATGTGCGTTCGTTATTACGAACCATTGTATTTAACTCAAATTTTTAATATAATAGGCTTTATGGCAGTCTGTTCTTAAATACAATTTGTCTGTAAGTCGGACATTCGTAACCCAGGGACTGCCTGTGGTTAAAAACTGGAAACCACCCAACAGTGGTTAAAAACCAAAAAAAAAAAAAAAACCTGTTGCCATTGAGTCAGTTCCAACCCATAACAATCCTAACAGTGGTTAGGGAAATGCAAATTAAAACCACTGTGAGATACCACTACATACCAATTTAAATGACTAAAATTATGAAGACTGACCATACCAAGTGTTGGGAAAGATGTGGAACAACTGAAACTCTCATAACACTGTGGGTAGAAATGTAAAATGACACAATCATTTTGGAAAACGGTTGGGTAGTTTCTTAAAAAATTAAACGTATACCTACCATATGACCCACCTATTCCTCTCCTATACACCCAAGAGAATGAAAATATTATGTCCATACAAAGACTTGCACACAAAAGTTCATAACAGCTTATTTGTAATAGTCAAAATCTGGAAACTACCCAAGGTTCGTCAACAGGTGAATGGGTAGATAAATTGTGGTATATCCATAGGATGGAAACCCTGGTGGCTTAGTGGTTAAGTGCTTCGGCTGCTACCTAAGAGGTCGGCAGTTCGAATCCGCCAGGAGCTCCTTGGAAACTCTATGAGGCAGTTCTGCTCTGTCTTGTAGGGTCTCTGTGAGTCGGAATTGACTCGACGGCAGTGGGTTTTTTTAGTGGGTTTTATATCCATACAATGGTATATTATCCAGCAATAAAAAGGAATGAACTATTGACGCACACAAAAACACAGATGAATCTCATAATAATTATTTTGATTATAAGAAGCCAGACAATAAATGAGTCCCTACTGTATCATTCCATTTATACACAATTTTAGAGAATGCAAATCAGCCTATAGTGACAGAAAGCAGATGAGTGGTTGCTTGGAGATGGGGAGGCTGCGAAGGGCCGAAGGGAGGGATCCCAAATGGGCTGGAGGAAACTTCTGGGGGTGATGGATATGTTCATTATCTTTATTGGGATGAGGGTTTCACAGATGTACACATTTGTTGAAATTTATCAAATTGTATACTTTAAATATGTGAAGTTTATTTTATGTTGATCATATCTTAATAAAGCCGTTTAAAAAAATTGCTCTCCCTGTCTCACACTGATCAGCTTCCACCTCTTCTGATGTCGTGGCTCTTGCAGACATCCAGGCTGGCTGTGTGGTCATCCTCTGACAACACTTATATTTTCAGGGCCTCACCTACTCCAAATGACTTATCAAGGTAGTTTTCCAAACACAATTCACTTGCACAAAAGGGATTATAATGCTAGCTATTATGATAGTAAAAATTGTTCTATTCTAGTATGTAGTAAAAGACTATAAATAGATATCAAATAAAGCACTGGATAGATGAAAACATAATATGCAAGCATCAGAGATGCTGACAACAATAAAAATCAACAAATCTGGACTAGCAACCGTTTTCATTATGGAAGATTGTTCTGTTATTTGATGTTAAATGAAATGATAGGCCCTGTAGCAGAGTGTCGTAAAAAGCGTTCTAGGCTGGAAATCAATAAACCTGGATTCTAGTTTGGCACTATTTTAGCAAGCCACTTCCCTCTCTCCGGGTCATAATATTCCCATCTATGGAATGGGAATACACTAGTAGAGGGATGACAACCAAGTTTCACAATCAGGTCATCTAAAGTCATTGGTAGCTATTCTCTGGATTGCTGTGTTGAGAAGAATCCTGAGGCTGCATTCAGGCCCCAGAAAAATGCTGTGATCAACTTGAAGGTTTTCTCCAGGTTTGGGCTGGAGGGGAGATGGCACTGTCAGCTCTATAATGAAGTTGCTTAGTAAGTAGTTAATGATTGATTTTAAAAGATATCTTTGTTAGTATTATTATCAATAATGAACATCAACTGAATATCCACTGAGTAGAGTTCTGCAGGGTCACTTTTCCTATAGACAAAGGCAAAAAAAAAAATTAAGAGAAAGAAGGAGACCCAGGCCCCAAGATTCTTATCATGAGGTCTACATGAAACAGCAGATGCCATATTACTTGAGCTAGATTTGTTCAAATAGTCTAGACTAGAGTTTCTCAGCCTCACACTATTGACATTTTTTGGTTGTTTGCTTTGGGGCCTATGGCGTTTATTTTAACTTTACCCAAAGAATTTGGTTTTTATCCTTGGTTTCTGAGAGATAACCTCTGAAATCTTAGAATTTCCTCACCAATCATAGGTGTCTTTGATGAGGGCTCCAGACTATACCTAACCTAAGAGGTTATGCTAATGAAGTGCCTCTTGGGGTTGGATCTGAAAAGGCCAGAAAGACGCACCTCCTAATATCAATCTCATTATCACCTCCTGATATCAGCTGAACTCAGGAAGAGTTTGAATTATATAATGAAACTTTCAATAAAATTTCTGGACACTGAAGCTCCATGAGCTTCCTGGTTGGAATGCACATGGGAGGGTAGCAGGTCCCTTTTGGGGACATGAAAGCTCTGCATTGAGAACCCTCCCAGGCCTCACCCTATGTGTCTCTTCATTTGTATCCTTTTTCCTACATCAAAACTGTAATCATAAGTGTAGAACTTCTTTGAGCTCTGTGAATAGTTCCAGCAAATCATCAAACCCCAGGAAGTAGTGGGAGGCAGCAGGTCAGAAGTGAGAGGGACTGGGGACTCTCAGGCTTCTGACTGGCAATTTGAAGGAGTAGTAGGAAAATCCCAAATTTGTAACCAGCAGGTCAGTAGTGAGTGTGTCATGGGGATCTCCAAGCTTGTGGCTGGCATCTGAGGTCTTCGGCTGACTTGGCAGTCTGGAGGACTGTGTCCCTTCAACTTGAGGTCTGTCCTAACTCTGGGTGGTTAGGATCAGAGAACGAAGTACTGCATATGCGGCTGGTATTAGAACAGAAGAGGTAAAGGAGTGGGAGTTGTTTGATTTTCCACAGCAGAACCCATCCCTCGCATTGTACAAGGTATAATAGCATCCTTGGGCTCTACCCACTAGATGCCAGTAGTAACCCCACCCCATTGTGGCACCCAAAAATGTCTCCAATCATAACCCAAGTTGCCCCCCCGGCAGCTGAGAACCACTAATCTAGGCCTATCAGGGCAATCCTGTTTGTTGATCATTTTCAAATCTCAACTGTCTAGAATCATTACTATCTTCTTGTAATTAAAAAAGAAAAACAAAAAAAAAAAAACTGCTTTTAAGAGCCATGTCACTGTAATGACCTAAACTGCTATGACTATTTTTCAAAAATAGAACAGACTAAAAACCTGCCATGATTCAGACACAAAGAGAAATGAAATTTTGATACCTTAGTGAAATAAGTTACAAAAAGACAAATATTATATGATCAAACTTATATAAAATATCTAGAATAGGCAATCAACTCAACGGCACTGGGTTAGAATAGGCAAATGCATAGAGACCAAAGCTTATTAGTGGTTGCCAAGGGTTGAGGGGTGGAGGGATAAAAGTTATTGCTGAAGGCATGCTAAGTGTCTGTTTAGGGTGATGCAAGCAAAAATTTTGGAAATAGAAGTGACGGTAACACAATGTAATGAATGTAATTAATGTCATTGAATTAATTGTACACTTAAAGATGGTTAAAAAAACGGACATTTTTCTTATATATATTTCGCCACAATAACGTTAAAAAAAAAAATCCTGCTATGGGTAAATATGACCTACAGTAATCTCAGAGCCTTTATACGAATGCTGAAGTGGGCAGACTTCAGAGTCTTAAACATACAAACATTCCTAAGAGACACGTGGCTCAGAAAGCTGGTTCAATATTGCCTTAACAGACACTCAACATTAGGAAAATGTTTCTGACTCTCTCAGGCATTTCAGGTGATCTATGTTTGAATTTCAGCTCTGCCACTTAGTAGCTGTATGATCTTTGTGCCTCAGTTTCACAACTATAAAATGAGGATAAAAATATATAGTGTTGTCGTTGTTAGGTGCCGTTGAGTCAGTTCTGACTCATAGCGACCCTATGCACAACAGAACGGAACACTGCCCGGACCTGTGCCATCCTTACAGTTGTTGTTATGCTTGAGCTCATTGTTGCAGCCACTGTGTCAATCCACCTCCTTGAGGGTCTTCGTCTTTTCCGCTGACTCTATACTCTGCCAAGCATGATGTCCTTCTCCAGGGACTGATCCCTCCTGACAACATGTCCAAAGCATGTAAGACGCAGTCTCACCATCCTTGCTTCTAAGGAGCATTCTGGTTGTATTTCTTCTAAGGCGGATTTGTTCGTTTTTTTTGGCAGTCCATGGTATATTCAATATTCTTTGCCAACACCACAATACAAAGGCGTCAACTCTTCTTCAGTCTTCCTTATTCATTGTCCAGCTTTCACATGCATA
The DNA here is from genome assembly GCF_024166365.1 of Elephas maximus indicus. Taxonomy (NCBI): domain Eukaryota; kingdom Metazoa; phylum Chordata; class Mammalia; order Proboscidea; family Elephantidae; genus Elephas; species Elephas maximus. The sequence continues at coordinate 18,533,720 of NC_064830.1, forward strand.
TAATGCGATTGAAAATACCATGGCTTGGGTCAGGTGCACCTTAGTCTTCAGGGTGACATCTTTGCTCTTCAACACTTTGAAGAGGTCCTTTGCAGCAGATTTGCCCAATGCAATGTGTCTTTTGATTTCTTGACTGCTGCTTCCATGGCTGTTAATTGTGGATCCAAGTAAAATGAAATCCTTGACAACTTCAATCTTTTCTGTTTATCATGATTTTGCTCATTGGTCCAGTTGTGAGGATTTTTGTTTTCTTTATGTTGAGGTGTAATCCACACTGAAGGCTGTGGTCTTTGATCTTCATTACTAAGTGCTTCAAGTCCTCTTCACTTTCAGCAAGCAAGGTTGTGTCATCTGCATAACGCAGGTTGTTAATGAGTCTTCCTCCAATCCTGATGCCCCATTCTTCTTCATATAGTCCAGCTTCTCGTATTATTTGTTCAGCATACAGATTAAATAGGTATGGTGAAAGAATATAACCCTGACGCACATCTTTCCTGACTTTAAGCCAATCAGTATCTCCTTGTTCTGTCCGAACAACTGCCTCTTGATCTATGTAAAGGTTCCTCGCGAGCACAATTAAGTGTTCTGGAATTCCCATTCTTCGCAGTGTTATCCATAGTTTGTTAAGCTCCACACAGTCAAATGCCTTTGCATAATCAATAAAACACAGGTAAACATCCTTCTGGTATTCTCTGCTTTCAGCCAGGATCCATCTGACATCAGCAATGATATCCCTGGTTCCACGTCCTCTTCTGAAACCAGCCTGAATTTCTGGCAGTTCCCTGTCGATATACTGCTGCAGCCATTTTTGGATGATCTTCATCAGAATTTTGTTTGCGTGTGATATTAATGATATTGTTCTATAATTTCCACATTCGGTTGGATCACCTTTCTTGGGAATAGGCATAAATATGGATCTCTTCCAATCAGTTGGCCAGGAAGCTGTCTTCCATATTTCTTGGCATAGACGAGTGAGCACCTCCAGCACTGTGTCTGTTTGTTGAACATCTCAATTGATAGTCCATCAATTCCTGGAGCCTTGTTTTTCGCCAATGCCTTCAGAGCAACTTGGACTTCTTCCTTCAGTACCATTGGTTCCTGATCATATGCAACCTCTTAAAATGGTTGAATATCGACTAATTCTTTTTGGTATAATGACTGTGTGTGTTCCTTCCATCTTCTTTTGACGCTTCCTGTGTCGTTTAATATTTTCCCCATGGAATCGTTCACTATTGCAACTTGAGGCTTGAATTTTTTCTTCAGTTCTTTCAGCTTGAGAAATGCCGAGCGTGTTCTTCTCTTTTGGTTTTCCATCTCCAGCTCTTTGCACATGTCATTATAATACTTTACTTTGTCTTCTCAAGAGGCCCTTTGAAATCTTCTGTTCAGTTCTTTCACTTCATGAATTATTCCTTTTGCTTTAGCTGCTCGACTCTCAAGAGCAAGTTTCAGAGTCTCCTCTGACATCCACCTTGGTCTTTTCTTTCTTTCCTGTCTTTTCAGTGACCTTTTGCTTTCTTCATGGATGATGTCCTTGCTGTCATTCCATAACTCATCTGGTCTTCAGTCACTAGTGTTCGATGGGTCAAATCTATTCTTGAGATGGTCTCTAAACTCAGGTGGGATATACTCAAGGTCATATTTTGGCTCTTGTGGACTTGCTCTGATTTTCTTCAGTTTCAGCTTGAACTTGCACATGAGCAATTGATGGTCTGTTCTACAGTCGGACACTGGCCTTGTTCTGACTGATGATATTGAGCTTTTCCATCATCTCTTTCCACAGATGTAGTCAATTTGATTTCTGTGTGTTCCTTCTGGCGAGGTCCATGTGTATAGTCGCCGTTTATGTTGGTGAAAGAAGGTATTTGCAGTGAAGAAGTCGTCGGTCTTGCAAAATTCTATCATTCGATCTCCAGCATTGTTTCTATCACCAAGGCCACATTTTCCAACTACTGATCCTTCTTCTTTGTTTCCAGCTTTCGCATTCCAATCGCCAGTAATTATCAATGCATCTTGATTGCATGTTTGATCAATTTCAGACTGCAACAGCTGATAAAAATCTTCTATTTCTTCATCTTTGGCACTAGTGGTTGGTACGTAAATTTGAATAATAGTCATATTAACTGGTCTTCCTTGTAGGCATATGGATATTATCCTATCACTGACAGCGTTGCACTTCAGGATAGATCTTGAAACATTCTTTTTGACGATGAATGCAACACCATTCCTCTTCGAGTTGTCATTCCCAGCATAGTAGACTATATGATTGTCCAATTCAAAATGGCCAATACCAGTCCATTTCAGCTCACTAATGCCTAGGATATCGATGTTTATGTGTTCCATTTGTTTTTGACGATTTCCAATTTTCCTAGATTCATACATCATACATTCCAGGTTCTGATTATTGCAGCTGTTTCGTCTCATTTTGAGTCGTGCCACATCAGCAAATGAAAGCTTTACCCCATCCACGTTATTAAGGTCTACTCTACTTTGAGGAGGCAGCTCTTCCCCAGTCATCTTTTGAGTGCCTTCCAACCTGGAGGGCTCATCTTCCAGCACTATATCAGACAATGTTCCGCTGCTATTCATAAGGTTTTCGCTGGCTAATCCTATTCGGAAGTAGACTTCCGGGTCCTTCTTCCTAGTCTGTCTTAGTCTGGAAGCTCAGCTGAAACCTGTCCTCCATGGGTGACCCTGCTGGTATCTGAATACCAGTGGCATAGCTTCCAGCATCACAGCAACACACAAGCCCCCACAGTACGACAAACTGACAGACACATGGGGGAAAAAATATGTAGTAGAAACTACTAATTGCCTACCCTAGTAACCATTCTGCCCTTCTCCTTATTAACTAAACTCTGGTTTTTAGCTGGCCATATTGCCACTAGAAATAAAAGACTACAGTTCCCAGTCTTACAAAGAAGAGGAATGACCTTTCTTACTACAACACTTTCCTCCTTCCTGTTGCCTGAAATAAAGACGTGATAACAGGAGCTGTAGCAGCCATCTTGGACCCACAAGGAAACCTTAAGAATGGGAGCCAAGCACTGAGGAAGGCAGAGCAAAAAGATAGGAATCTGGCTTCTTGATGACAGCAAGAAGCTGCCTATCTCTAGATTTCCTTTTATGAAGGAGATATAAACTTCTATCTTAGTAAACTAATTTTAAGTCTTTCAGTCATATGCAGCTAAACCTAATCTTAGCTTGTGGTGAAATTATAAGATATATATATAAAGCATCTAATACAATGTGTGGAACATATATGATGTGATCAGAACCAGTGGTTGGTCAGTCCACCACAAAGGTGGGTTAGAGTAAAGAATCCTAAAAATTTTTTTTACCTATTTTAAACATTTTATCTTAACTTAAAATATACATTTATCCACGCATATTTGGAGTCGCTGCACTTGATTGAATTTCCACATCTTTCTGATATAAACCAACTCTATAGAGCATTTTCTATATGTTGCAACTTAAGGTTTTTAAAATGGAGTGCTAAAGAAGTCTGAATGCAAAATTCTTCTACATTTTCATGGCTCCCCATCCAACTCTTTTCATGTCTCTCACTTTCATTTAATATGTAGTAATTCACCCTTATTAAGTCTTTTATCTAAAATGAAATTATTGTTTCTAGATAACTCTATTTATACCCTCATATTTCATTGGTTTCATTATGTATAATTAAATCATGTAATTAAAATAACAAGCACTACTGGTGTAAACAGGCTTGGGAACAAACAGCTGACTCTTGGTAAGCATACACCCCTACTGGTAGAAAAACACATATGAGACATTCTCTGGAGCAGCCTAAGGGCGTGGGTAAGGTCAATATGTTTTACAGACAGAGGGGAGGGCACCAATTAATCTGTCAGGTAAGAGTTTCTACCTACCATGAGAAAAGGAGAAAGCTGATATTATTTGATGTTCATTATAGTCCAAGCACTGCATGTATATTGTCTCATTTAAACTTCACAACTGCTGAGTTAGATACGATTATTGCCTCCATTTTACAAAAAAGGAAATCGAGGCTCAAAGATGTTAAGTATTTTGCCCCAAATCACAGAGATGGTAAGTGGAAGGGCAGAGATTCCAATCCTCATCTGTCTGGCTCCAAAACTTCTGTTCTCTTCACCATACCATATTTCCAGTATATAGAAGTATCAAAAGAGGATCCATCCTACAGAGTTCATTCAACATCTGGTCAGTGTCAAACAAGTCTTGATACTTTGTCTTATATTTACCATTGGTGAAAGTTAACAGATTATGTAGAACAGTACAGAAAATCTTATCTTTAAGGGAAGTACTCTTCTAAAAATAGCCAATTCCTAGACGTTCACAAGTGAGGACATTGCCAATCATTCCCAATCTGAAGCAGTCCTTTTTCCCAGCAGCCCCTTTGCCCAGGAGTGGTCTTGCTAGCTGTTCTGATTGGTCAGTACCTGTGCCTAACAGACCGTCAAATATTCTGAATATCACTGCCAGCCAACCTTAACACCAAACGTGAACAAACTGCTCTCCATAGAGATCAATAACAGTCAAAGAAAGCTGAGTTCAAGGCTGAGTATTTTCAGAGTATTTTTGGCCAGAACAAATTAGAAGACCTACAACGAGCAAGCATGGTCTACCCAGACCATTCATTCATTCAGTCAACTCATGCTGAACACATAATAAACCTCACGATGGCCTGCAGTGGGTCCTGGGGTTAGAGAGACGAAGGAGGCCATCCCTACTATCAAGGATTTCACAGTCAAGTGAAGACAGACTTGTAAACAATGAAGTAGAGAGAATTAAGTATTCAGATAGAAGTGATCCCATGGGGTTGAGGGAACACTAAAGGACAACTATCACAGTCTAAGTGAGAGAAAGAAGGTTCCCAAGAGATTTTCGGAGGAGGCAATGCCTGAGATGAGCCTGGAAAAACAGGTAGAAGTTAGTCAAGAGTGGAAGATGGTGGAAAGAAAGGGGTTCTAAGCAGAGAAAGTGGCTTGTGCAGAGGAAGGGGTTGTGAAGATGTTGCCTTGGGGCATGGATGAAATGCAGAGGGAGTGAGGAGGACGCGAGGAGAAGCAGGCGGGGCTTCCAGACCTGCAGGATTCTCTTAAGAAAGTCCTTGCGGTCCTGAGTGTTCCTGGCTCAGCCTTTTCAAGGTAACCCCTGCCTGCAATGCTCCTAGCCCCCTCCCTCTTCCCCTTGCACAATTAACTCCAATTCATCCTTTAGATTTCAGTTCAGAGGTCACTTCTTCAAGGTCTCTTCTCCCTTTTGTTTCTGCCGCTCCGTGAGGGCAGGAACTGGGACTGTTTCCTTCACCACTATATTGCCTGGTGCTACCACAGTGCCTGGAACATAACAGGTTAACAGTACATATTTGTTGAGTGAATGAGTGAATAGATGAATGAATGAATGAATACGGAAATTAGGGGTCAGATCATCTGGGATATTGTAAGCCATATATAGAAGCATGTATTTTTATCCTGGAATGATGGGAAACCCTTGAAGGGTTTTAAGAAGAAGATTAAGAGGGCTATATATGAATTTAAGGATCCCTGGTGGTGCAGTGGTTAAGCGCTCGGTTGCTACTCAAAAGGTCACCAGTTCAAATCCACCAGCTGCTCCTTGGAAACCGTATAAGGCAGTTCTCCTCTGTCCTATAGGGTCGCTATGAGTTGGAATCTACTTGACAGCAAGGGTTTTTTTTTTTTTTGGTATATGAATTTAGGAAGTTAACTCTTGTAAGCAAGTTGAGGATGACTTGGAATTGGGTGAGAATGGAAATAAGGAGACTATTATAGTGTAATAACCCAGGAAAGATGTGATGGGACTTGTTAACTGAATGAATAATAACAAGGAACATTTGTGTGTCAGACACTGCGTTAGTGCTTTACATGCGTTATTTTGTTTAATTCTCACAACAACCCCATCAGATATTATTATTATTATCCTCCGTAAAAACTGCTGATGAAACTGAGGCACAGAGAAGTTAAGTGACTTGCTCAAGGTCACGTAGATGAGAAGCAGTATATGCATGAATTAAACTCTGTGCACTTAACCACTTTGTTCTACCACCTTGACATGTGACTGTATGTGAAGAGGTGGGAGAGACAGCACAGATGGGTGGACAGGTGGATGGTGAGCTCAGAGAGGTGAGTCTGGTCCCAGACAGGTTGGGTTTGAGGTACCTGGAGTGAGGGTGCCCCAGGGACATCTGGATGTGTGAATCTTGGGCTCAGGGGACTTGAGGAACTTCATTTTCGACTATTCTCTCATTTCATTTGTCTTAGGTGTCTTCCCCTCATGTCGATGACTTGGGGGTTGAGTTTCAGAGTTGGAGACTTGCCTCCAAGAAGAGAAACAGTGCTGGCCTGGCTTTTTATCTCCTTATGGAACACTGCAATGAATCAGTCTAGAGACATATGCTGGGTTCTATCAGACAGAACAAGCAGGAGGTGTCTTAAAACTGCTTCCCCAAACCCTCTCCACCATCATATAGCTGTCTACATCTGCATGCAAATGACTCTAACACGTTCTGACGACTAATATTTACATTTGGAATCCAGCTGTCAAGAGGGAACAACTGCTATCAGGTGCTTAAGGGCACCTCGAAGGCATGTTTTCAGATTTCAAAAAAATCTTGTGAGCCCACACTGTTGAAACTGTTTCCCCGTGGAACTTTCAAACTGAAGCCTCTTTGTTCCTGCCGAATGACTCATGAACGCCCTTTAAAAGAGAACGCAACAGACATGTTTTGATGGGGAAAGTACATAAAGAATGCAGTGCATTTTTCCAAGCAGCCATCAGACCATCTAATTTAGGCCAATAAGGGCCAACCCGCCAAGCTTTCAGGCTGACCTTATCCATGGGGGCCTTGTCCTGGGGCCCTTGGTCCCACTGATGTGGCTTTGTCCTAGACATAGTTACTGTGGCTGGAAAAGGAAGGCCACCTTTCCCAGGGCAATTAGTCTTCCTGGGGCTAAATTTGAAAATAGGCTTCATGTTTTCCTAGTCTGTTGTTTTTCCAAGTGAATATCATTTTCAGTAGCAGTGTGGAGTAACAATAGTAAGAAGCTAAGAGTCTGTTTATACAGCACTTACTGTGTGCTAAACATGGTTCTATGTATAGCAATTCTTTTAATTCTCAGAGCATTCCAGACGAAGAGCTGAGGCACAGAGATATCAAGTAACTTGCCCAAGGTCACACAGCTATGAAGTTCATAAGCCAAGAAACAAACCCAGGTCGTCTACCTAAGAATGTGTGCTTTGTGTCGTGGAAAGAGCGCTTCCTGTGGAGTCAGGAAACCTAGGTTTGAATTCAGGCTCTTCCATTTACAATGGATAAGTCACTTAACCTCTCTGCACCTGGTTTTCTATTCAGTATTTGAAGTGAGTGCTTATCTTGCATTGTTGGAGGATTAAGCACTGGAGTGGGCCCTCAGTGAATATAAGCTGGATAGGAATCTGAGGTGAGCACTATACATGCTCCATAGGCCCCACCTAACTCCCCTAGGCTTCAAGAAGCCCTTCTTTCTCTGTAATGTTGAGTGAAGTAACAGAACAAAGCAAGCAAGGATCCAGTAAGCCTTTAAGTCATAGTAACTTATTGGTGTGAAAATGGTCTGGATTGATATGGATTGTGCACTCCCCCCTGCACTCATATACATATACATGAGCTCCTGACAGACAGACAGACAGACATACACACCCCTCAAAAAATTAGCCAATGGGACTCCACTACACTGAACTGCAGTATGTCTTCACATGCATAAAGAAATCCCTGGAGCATGTAGAGTTAATATCAATGGTTTTGTATCCCCAGTGCCTAGCCTTGAGCCCTGGGGATGTACACATTTCCAGGAAACAGGGCTGGTTTTCATCAACCCTGGATCACTTCTCTTTTTCTTCTTTCAAATTGGGGAAATTCCAGTGTCGATGATAAAGGAGAACTAACCAGGAAATCACGCAGTGAAATGCCTCTGAAACAGGTCCCTGATTTTAGGCAAGTGAGTGTGTAAGTTCTTTCAGGACCATCAGCAGTCCCGATGACCTTGAAACTCTGGATTCTTAAGAGGAAGAAAACAATATTCACATGAGGTGGAGGGTACCTGAAAATGGCTCTCTCACTGGGGAGGAGTCCCTGACTTTGTATGGCATTATCAAATCCCTCCCTCTACCCCAGGTTGAACAGTCCTGACCTTTAGTCCTCAACACCCACCAGGGGTTTATCCACTGAAGTTGCTTTAAATGGGCCTGTCCTGCTCAGACAAATGTGCTGAAATTGCATAAAAACCTAGACTCTAAAAAAAAATTCTAGGACTTGCCTAAAGACCTGTCAGACTTCCTCTCTCCCAATCCCCCCTCCCTTCATCATCTCTGCTTCATCGGGCTCCACTTAACTTTGAGCCTGGCTCCCAGATCTTGCCTAAATCACCCCAGGATGCGACAACCCACTGGCTCCATTGATTCTCTTCTTGATACTAGTATTTAGACAGTCTAGTTATATGAACCAATAAAAATTCCCATTTTTATACTTAAAGTTCTTTGGAATTGAGTTTTTAATCTCTCAAAACTTTTAGAAGTCCTAACTAACACAGAGATATTTTACAAATCCATTGGATGCCAAGCTAAGCAGTTTGAACAATCATTTGGTAGGAAGAGAGGAGCCCTTGAAAATTTCTGAATAGACAAGCGGCACCCTTTTATTTATTCAATCACTTAATAAACATTTATTCAAGTAACACCATGTACACTGTGCTAGCTTATGGGTATCCGCTGGTGAATACATTAAGCAGGATCCCTGCCCTTGAGGAATTCACTCTTATTTCATTCTGCTAGTTTCTGACTGCCCACTAGTACAAACCACTATAAGTGCTTACAGATGTAAGACAGTTGACGATAATGACAAAAATGGTGCTGTTGGAGGGTTGACCCGGTGAAGGTGTTCCAGGTGGATTGGACTGAAGTGGGGATGCCATTCAGGGGCTGCTGCAAGAGTCTGGTTGTGAGGTCAGGACAGCCTGAGCAAGAGCAGTGACAATAGGAAGAGAACACAAGGGGCAGCATTGGGACAGATGGTAAAGGGAGAATTGAGGACGTTTTGGTTGACTGGATGTGGCGAGCAGGGAAAAGGAGAAGTAGGAGATATGTCTGAGGAACAACTTGAAGGCTGATGCCAGGAACTACAACAGAAAGGCAGGAGGAGAAGATGGTTTGAGAGTATGGTGAGGAAAATAGGAGCTCAGGTTTAGACATGATGAGTTTGAACACTTGTTCAAAAAGCAGTTAGATGCCCACTCTTACCACTGCTATTCGACATGATTCTGAAAGTCCTAGACCGAGTAATTAGTCAAGGGGGATAAAAAAAAGCTATCCAAATTGGGAAGGAGAAAGTAAAACTGTCCCTTTTTGCAGAAGACGTGATCCTATGCATAGAAAACCCCAAAGATTCTACAAAAAAGCTATTAGAGCTAATAAATGAATTCAGCAAAGTGGCAGAGTACAAGGTCAACACACAACATCACTTGGGTTTCTATATGTCAGCAATGAGCAATCTGAAAAGGAAATTAAGGAAACACTACCATTTGCAGTAGCATCAAAAAGAATAAAGTACCTAGGAATAAATTTAACCAGGAAGGTGAAAGCCTTATACACATAAAATTATAAAATATTACTAAAAGAAATTAAAGAAGACCTAAATAAATTGTAGACAGTCCCTGTTCATGGATTGGAAGGCTTAATGTAGTTGTCAATACTACCCAAAGCAATCTATAGATTTAATGCAATTTCCATCAAAATTCCAACAGCCTTCTTTGCAGAAATGGAAAAGCCAATCCTCAAGTATTTATGGAATGATACAAAAACCCTATTGCTGTCAAGTCGATTGTGACTCATAGCAACCCTAGAGGACAGCGTAGACTGCCCCATAGGGTTTCCCAGGAGCAGGTGGTGAATTCAAACTGCAAACCTTTTTGGTAACCGCTGCACCACCAGGGCTCCATGGAATGGCAAGGTACCCTGAATAGCTAAAGCAATCTTAAAGGAGAATAAAGTACGCAGACTCACAATTCCTGATTTCAAAACAAACTGCATAGTTACAATAATTAAAACAGCCTGGCATTGGCATAATAATAGACATATGGACCAATGGAATAGAATTGAAAGTCCAGAAATAAATTCCTACATCTATGGTCAAGTGATTTTCATCAAGGGTGCTAAGTCGTTTCAATGGGGAAGGAAAAGTTTCTTCAAAATATGGTGTTGGGAAAACTGGGTGTCCACATACAGAAGAATGAATCAGGATCCATTCCTCACACCATACACAAAAACCAATTCAGAATTTATGAAGGACCTAAATGTGAAAGCCAAAGCCATATAATTCTTAGAAGAAAATGTAGGGTTAAGACTGTGGGAGCTAGTGTTTAGCAAAAGACTAAATAGAGAGATGGGGCCCCCCAAATTAAATACTTTTGTACATCAAACGACTTTATCAACAAAGTGAAAAGACAACCTACAGAATGGAGAAAATTTTTAGGAGTCATATATCAGATAAGGGCCTAATATCCAAAATGTATATAAAACTTCTACAACTTAACAAAAAAACAAACAACCCAATCAAAAAATGAGCAAAGGACTTGAACAGATGGTTCACCAAAGAAGATATGCAAACGGCCAACAAGCACATGAAAAGATGTTCAACATCATCAGCCATTGTTGTTATTGTTATGTGCTGTAGAGTCAGTTCCAGCTCATAGTGACCCTATGTGTTACAGAACGAAGCACTGCTTGGTTTTGTACCATCCTCACAATCATTGTTTTGCTTGAGCCCGTTGTTGTAGCCACTGCGTCAATCCATCTCCTTTAGGGTCCTCCTCTTTTTCACTGACCGTCTAGGTAGATGCAAATCAAAACCACAATGAAATACCATCTCACCCCCCCCATTAGAATGGCAGTGTTGAAAAAAATGGAAAATAACAAGTGTTGGTAAGGTTGTGGAGGAACTGGAACTCTCATCCATCGCTGGTGGGAATGTAGAATGGTGCAGCCACTACAGAAAACAGTTTGAGGATTCCTCAAACTGTTGAATATAAAAATTACCATATGACCCAGCAATCCCAATCCTAGGCATATACCCAGAAGAAGTGAGGTCAGAAACGCGAACAAAACCTGTACACCAGTGTTCATTGCAGTGCTTTTCACAACAGCCAAAATGTGGAAACGTCCATCAACAGATGACCGGATAAGCAAAATGTGGTATACACATATACTGTGGAATACTGTGCGGCTGTAAAGGGAAATGAAGTTCTGATGCATGTCACAAACATGGATGAACACTGAAAACATTGAAGAGAATAAGTCAGTTGCAAGAGAACAAATACTATATGACCTCACTTATAAGAAATAAGCAAATGTTAAGAAACCAAAGATTATTAGTGGTTACCAGGTGGGAAAAGGAAAGGGAGAGGTTTCGTTTGGGGGGCATTAAGTTTATGTTAATCGTGGTGGAATATTTTGGAAAAGGATAATGATAATGGTGGCACCACCTGAAAAAAATGTCATCCACGTCATTGAATTGTAAATGTGAAAGTTGTTGTGCTGGCAGATGTCTTGGTATATATATTTTCACCACAATAAAAAAAGAGAGAGAGAAAAACAAACAAACAAAAAAAGGCTTTAGAACGCTACTGTGTGTTGTCAAGTCGGCTTAGGAGTGATAGTGTTTAGGATGACAGGCTGCAGAATCAGAAGCCCTGGATTTGAGTCTCAGCTAGCTCTTTCTTAGCTCTGAGACATTGAGCATATTCACCTTTCTTAGTTTCAGTGGAGATAATAATACCATCTTCCTTTTGCTTACCTTATAGGTAGATCAGAGGGCACTGAAGATTCATTGGTAGAATTCTTACCTTCCATGCAGGGAACCCATTTGGATCGCCAGCCAGTGCACCTCATGCGTAGTTACCACCCATCTGTCAGTGGAGGCATGCATGTTGCTATAACGCTGAACAGGCTTCAGCAGAGCTTCCATACTAAGACTGACCAGGAAGAATGGCCTACTTCTGAAAATCAGCCAATGAAAACCCTATAAATCACAAGGGCCAGATCTGCAACCAATCATGGGGATGGTGTAGGACGGGGCAGCAGTCCGTTGTACAAGGGTCACCATGAGCCGCCTCTCCCAGACTTGACAGCAGCCAGCAACAAGAGGTAGATCAAGTGCCATGATGTAAATGTAACATGCCATACACGTGTTGGTTGTTAGTATTATTAGGAAATTTGATAAAGTGTGAAAGAACATTAAAAACTTCACATGAATATAAGTAATTATTAACTCTTTGGATTAGAGCCTCAAGATCATTAAATATTTCCTTCATAACTACAGACAAAAGCAATAGAAAAACTGTAGGGACAGATTACCCAAGAAGCAGAGTATGCACAGGCTTATACTAACTTGAAAAAAAAAAAAATTTTTTTTTTACACTAACTTGTAACACACAATTTCATCTGTTTTTCACCACATGAAAAAGAGGTGAAATTGTGCACTACAGATTAGTAAGTAAACACAAGTAAGCTCAGCGTACCTTGCTTACTGATTAATCTGCCCCTAAAAAAATGATCTAAACAATAACTTCAGGTCTCATTTTGACCCCTCCGCACCCCCACCCTGCCCCTACCCCCACACACTGGGATGAAAGCTTTAACCCATAATTTGCCCTCCCAGCCACTGAACTGCCCTCCCAAGGCAAAATCTGTCACTAAAAAAAGAGACAGGCATGGAGTCAGGCTTTTTTTTTAAAACTTCATCTGTCACAACAAACAGAAGTCAATTATCTAGCCCCAGAAATCATTTCCCTGAGTGATAGATAGATGGAAGCTATTAGCTGGTCCTTGGTAAAGACCTTGGCGGGCTCTGAGCCAGCTAGGGGCTTTGATGTGTCTCCTTGGCTGACCTGCCCACAGGCCTGGGGTCCGGACCATCCCTGCCTGGGCGAATCAGAGCTTCCCAAGATCACGTGGGCCCATAATTGCGCTGGTGTGAGCCCACAAAGAGATACCTCTGTGCTCCAGTTCCAGGCTATTTTCTCTAGTTTGTGGCTTGCTGAGTAATCTGGGCTCAGGACAAAGTAGTTTAACCCAGAACTTTAACAGCAGGAGAGGAGAAGAGGTACCGAATGTCTGTCTCTCTCACAGCAACAAAGGCACATTTCTGTGCTGGTCTTTCCTCTGTTTAGCACCACCGAGCAGATGTAATATCTAAGCTGGTGTAATAGCCACTGGGATGGCAGGCCCGTTTTAGATCAGGCACCTTTCCAGTCAGTTCAGAAAAGGAGCTGTTTGGTTTTTAGATCGGTTTGACTAACCTTTATTCTTGCATAAAGTAATTTTCTTCCTAGACATTCTATGACTAGACATGGGTGAGGAAACAGGTGAGGGCTGGGTTGCAGAGTGATTTCCACTCACCCAGGTTCTTTTCTGAGAGAAGTAAATCGTTCAGGTGATGGTGGAGAATTACTTAGTGAGGAGGATTCTGAGATGGTTCCAAAGGAACGTACGCTAGGCTTATTCTGGCAAATTCCTCTCTTTGGATAAAACGCAGCCGGTTATTCTCCCTTCTGACTCATGAGGATTTTTTTCTTTTGTGATAGGGAAGGTGTGGTCTCAAGCAGGTTTAGTTTAATGATATGAATATAAGTAATTATATTTCTAAATACTTAAACCCATTGCCATCAAGTCAATTCTGACTCATAGCAACCCTATAGGACAGAGGAGGACTGCCCCATAGGGTTTCCAAGGCTATAATCTTTGTGGAAGCAGACAGCTACATCTTTCTCCCATGAAGTGGCTGGTGGGTTCAAAGTGCTGACCTTTCAGCTGGCAGCCGAGCACTTAACCACTGTGCCACCAGGTCTCCTTAGATACTTAAAGGCACACAGTACTTTAGCACTGGTGCTACGTACTGTCTCACTGTCTGTACATACGGCAGGGATGTTGAATCGTTGCACTGGGTTACCAGAATATTGTTATAAAAGATAAATCACAGAAAGACATCAGGTACAGTGGCAAGAGCATGGGCTTTGGAGTTAGGCAAACCCAAGTTTTTAGTCTCACTTCTGCCACTCAAAGTTGTGAGACATTGGAAGTAACTATTTCTCTGAGCCACAGTTTTCTCATGTGTAAAATGGAGACAAAAATCTTACCTCATGAAAGGTTAAACCCACCCAGTGCCGCCGAGTCAACTCCGACTCATAGCGACCCTATAGGACAGAGTAGAACTGCCTCATAGAGTTTCCAAGAAGCACCTGGCGGATTCAAACTGCCGACCCTTTGGTTAGCAGCCGTAGCACTTAACTACTACGCCACCAGGGTTTCCTATGAAAGGTTAGTATCATCAAATAAAAACACATGTTAAGCAGCTAGCACCAAAAACCCAAAACCAAATCTGTTGCCGTCGAGTCAATTCCAACTCATAGTGACTCTATAGGACGGAGTAGAACTGCCCCATAGGGTTTCCAAGGAGTGGCTGGTGGATTTGAACTGCTGACCTTTCTGTTTAGCAGTCAAACTCTTAACCACTGCACCACCAGGGCTCCAAGCACATAGTGGCAACTCACAAATATTGCTTCCTTTCCCTTTTTATTACCCAAAAAAAAAATTGACCCCAAAACATATTCTAAGCAAACAATGAGAATAAAATGTGCCTATAGCTTTTTTTCTTTTTTATAGCTTTAGATCCACCACTGGTCTGTCAATTTGTTGTACTGTGGTGGCTTGCAAATTGCTGCGATGCTGGAGGCTATGCCATCAGTATTTCAAACACCAGCAGGGTCACCCATGGTACACAGGCTTCAGAGGAGCTTTCCAGGCTAAGGCTAGGAAGAAAGGCGTAGAGAGAGATCTACTTCTGAAAATTAGCTGGTGAAAACCCTACAGATCACAACAGATTATTGTCCAATATAGTGCTAGAAGATGAGCCCCCTAGGTTGGAAGGCAACAATGAACTCAAGCGTGCCAGTGATCATGAGGATGGCGTAGGACCAAGCAACGCTTGTTCTATCATACATAGGGTCACCATGAGTTGGAGTTGACTTTGCTTTTCAGGGGTTAAGTTTGGTTGCTCTTGTTTCATTTATTATTTTCTCAGTCATTTTAAGCCCGTAAAGCTCTCATCCTTACTGTACGGTTGCTGGTCCAGTGACATCAGGAGCTCCAGGTTTCTGGGGACAATGTCCACCTGGCTACTTGACTATACCAGCCAGCAGCCAGGTGACCACTGGTCATATAACAGTACTCGCCTCACTTTATCACACCTCGGCACCTAGTCAATACAATCCCCAGGTATCCATTCCTCTGGTCTTTGCTCTCAGCAGGCTGGGAGGGACTATCATAGTTACCAGCATGGCAGGAATAAAAAGGTTTTGGGGGTGAGAGATAAGAAGACTCACCCCTAGGAAACCATGATCCATCTTCTCTAGGGTCTTTTCCTATTTCTCATTTCAAGCATCCTCCTATCTACAGTTATGTCACTTTGAGTAAGCATCCTCAAGACATCGTGACTACTACAGTCCTTTTCAGCACATAAAACTTCTTCAGCTGTTTCCTGGTCATCTCTCTTGGGCCACACCTGTTCCAGGCCCAGGCAAAATATTATTACTTTTAATAAGAGCTATCCGACTCAACGGCACTGGGTTGGGATCAATTTGAAGAGGTTATTTACAATGAAGGGATAATCAGCAGGATATACCCGATGATTATCTCACTCACATATTAAACCTGATTCAATAGATGGCTTTGGAATAATAAAATTTAAAGTGATTCTATTGAGAAGTGTATGGACAGTATAACACTTCTGAATTACAGGTAATTAACTCCATAATATAGAACCACTGGACCACACTAAAACAGTGCTCATAGCATTACAAACTTTACTGCAATTGGTTTCATGTAAAGAAGACTCCCAAAGACAAGGGATCATTTCCCATGAGCGCCCTGGAATAGTGCCAGAGATGAGTTCTTTAATTGAATGTACTTGGAAGAGGAAGAATGGCTTACGCCCTGAGTGCTGTGTCACAAGCTGTAATATTCTAACCACATTTCACTTTGCACATTCACCCTGGCCCATCACAAGGTATGGAGCCTTTGTTGTAAGAACTACTATGATAACTAACATGCTATAAAACTCCAAAGAATTATGAAAGCCAGCAATCTGCCTTTCCAGTTGCTGCCAAAAAATGTGCTTCACATTTGATTGCCTAGGAAGCTGAAATCACACATTCCTTTTGATCCTGGATGTTGCTCTGCTAATTTGATGCCTTCCTACCTCGTGTATGCTGGTGTGGTATGTGTGTGGCCACTTGTTTGCCTCTTAAATTGTTGACCACTGAGGCAGGGACCATGACTCTGCATATTTCTTCACAGGTCTGCACCAAGAGTGATTCTTAACATCATTAAAGCTTGTCACCCTTTCCTTCATTTTTACTACCTTCTGATGTTTGCGTGGAGCCCTGGTGGCATGGTGGTTAAGAGCTATGGCTGCTAAACAAAAGGTTGGTAGTTTGAACCCATCAACTGCTCCTTGGAAACACTATAGGGCAGTTCTTCTCTGTCTTAAAGGGTTGCTATGAGTTGGAATCAACTTGATGGCAACGGGTTTGGTTTGAATGTTCACATCTTTCTAAGACTTAAAGCTCCAAGGCAGCTTTTAGGACCACCACCACAGGATTGTAGTTAGAGGAGAATCTTACCACCATTTCTGCATATCAAAATCCTATCAAGTCCGGTTCAAATGCCACCTCCTCCGGGAAGCTATCTCACATCTTGGCAGTCAGAAATGGTTTCTCCTGAATTTTAAGAAAGGCTATGGGTAAACAAAAAGTCACCTACAAAGGAGAGTCAATAAGACTAAGCTCTGACCACTCAGCAGAAACCGTGCAGGCAAGAGGGCAATAAGATGACATACATAAAGCCTTAAAGGAAAAAAATTGCCAGCCAATAATTACATATCCAGCAAAACTGTCTCTCAAATATGATGATGAAATTAAGGCATTTCCAGATAAATAGAAGTTTAGGGAATTTGTAAAAACCAAACCGAAATTACAAGAAATACTAAAGGGAGTCCTCCAGTTAGAAAATCAGTAACATCAGATAACAACCCAAGACTAGAACACAGGACAGAACAACCAGTTATAAACCCAAATAGGGAAGTCACAAAAATAAATCAAAGCTAAAACACTGAAAATAGGGAAACAGGGACATCAATATGTAAAAGATGACAACATTAAAAAACAAAAAAGAGGGACTAAATAATGTAGTAACAGAACTTACATATGGGGGGGAAGTCAAGGCAGTGTCACGAAATAAAAGGTTGATTCAAACTTAGAAAAATAGAGCTAAATATAAGGTAACCACAAAGGAAACTAACAATCCTACACATCAAAATAAAAAAGAGGAAAAACATAAAGACTCAGCAAATAAAAAAAAACAATGAAAACGAGGAAAAGAAAATACATAAAGAAAAACAACTCAGCACAGAAAATTAAGTGAAACAAAGAAACTGTTGACAACACACAAACGCAAAAATACATCAAAATGACAACATTAAACTCGTACCTATCAATAATTACGCTGAATGTAAATGGACTAAATGCACCAATAAAGAGACAGAGAGTGGCAGAACGGATTAAAAAAAAAAATCTGTCTATATGCTGCCTACAAGAGATACATGTTAGACTCAAAGACACAAGAAAACTAAAACTCAAAGGATGGAAAAAAATATATCGAGCAAAATATAACAATCAAAAAAGAGCAGGAGTAGCAATATTAATCTCTGACAAAATAGACTTTAAAGCAAAATCCACCACAAAGGATAAAGAAGGGTGCTATATAATGATTAAAGGGTAAACACACCAGGAGGACATAACCATAATAAATATTTATGCACCCAATGACAGGTCTCCAAAATACATAAAACAAACTCTAACAGCATTGAAAAGAGAAATAGACAGCTCCACAATAATAGTAGGAGACTTCAATATACCACTTTCAGTGAAAGACAGGCGATCCAGAAAGAAGTTCAATAAAGACACGGAAGATATAAATGCCACAATCAACCAATCGGATCTCATAAACATATACAGAATATTCCACTCAACAGCAGTCAAGTATACTTTCTTTTGCAATGCACGTGGAACATTCTCCAGAGTACAAAACATATTTGGCCACAAAGCAAGCCTTAAAGGAATCCAAAACATCAAAATATTACAAAGCATCTTTTCTGACTGTAAAGCCATGAAAGTAGACATCAATAACAGAAAAAGCAAGGACAAAAAATCAAACACATGGAAACCGAACAACACCTTGCTCAAAAACTACTAGGTTATAGAAGAAATTAATTACAGAATAAAGAAATTCACAGAATCAAATGAAAATGAAAACACATCCTACCATAACCTTTGGGGCAATGCAAAAGCAGCGTTCAGAGGTCAATTTATACCACTATATGCAAACATCCAAAACTAAGAAAGGGTCAAAATCAAAACATTAACCCTACAACTCGAACAAAAAGAAAGAGAGCAGCAAAAGGAGTCGATGGGCACCAGAAGAAAGGAATTAATAAAAATTAGAGCAGAAATAAATAAAGAATAGAAAAACAATTGAAGAATTAACAAGACCAAAAGCTGCTTCTTTGAAAAGATCAACAAAATTGATAAACTATTGGCCAAATGGACAAAACAAAAACAGGACAGGAGGCAAATAACCCAAATAAGAAATGAAATGGGCGGTATCACAACAGACGCAACTGAAATTAAAAGAATCATATCAGATTACTACAAAAAATTATACTCCAACAAATTGAAAGCCTAGAGGAAATGGACAAATTTCTAGGAACACACTACCTATCTAAACTAGCGCAAACGGAGGAAGAACAAATAAATAATCTGTAACAAAAGAAGAGAGTGAAGAGGTAATTAAAAAACTCCCAACAAAAAAAGCCCAGGCCCTGAAGGCTTCACTGGAGAATTCTACCAAACTTTCAGAAAAGAGTTAACGCCACTACTACTAAAGGTATTTCAGAGCATAGACAAGGATGGAATACTCCCCAATGCATTCTATAAAGCCAGCATAGCCCTGATACCAAAACCAGGTAAAGAAACCACAAAAAAAGAAAATTACAGACCAATACCCCTCATGAATTTAGACACAAAAATCCTCAATAAATTTCTAGCCAATAGAATTCAACAACATATCAAAAAGAAAATAATTCACCATGACCAAGTGGGATTCATACCAGGTATGGAGGGATGGTTCAGCATTAGAAAAATAGTCTATATAATCCATCACATAAATAAAACAAAACATGAGAACCACATGATCTTATCAATTGATGCAGAAAAGGCAGTTGACAAAGTTCAGCACCCATTCATGATAAACACTCTCAGCAAAATAGGCATAGAACGGAAATTCCTTAACATAATAAAAGGCATTTATACAAAACCAACAGCCAACATCATCCTAAATGTAGAGAGTCTGAAAGCATTCCTCTTGAGAACGGGAACCAAACAAGGATACTTTTTATCACCACTCTTATTTAACATTGGGTTGGATGTCCTAGCCACAGCAGTTAGGCAAGAAAAAGAAATAAAAGGAATCTGAATTGGTAAGGAAGGAGTAAAAGTATCCCTCTTTTCAGATGATACGACGTTATACACAGGACCTCAAAGAATCCACAGGAAAACTACTGAAACTGATAGAGGAGTTCAGCAAAGTATCAGGATACAAGATAAACATAAAAAAATTCGTTGGATTCCTCTACACAAACAAAGAGAACTTCCAAGAGGAAATCACCAAATCAGTACCATTTACAACAGCCACCAATAAGATAAAATATGTAGGAATAAATCTCACCAGGGACGTAAAAGACCTACACAAAGAAAACTACAAGACCGTACTGCAAGAAACCAAAAGAGACCTACATAGGTGGAAAAACATACCATGCTCATGGATAGGAAGACTCAACCTAGAGCGATCTACAGATACAATGCAACCCAGATTCAAATTCTAACAACATTTTCTAATGAGATGGAGAAACAAATCACCAACTTCATATGCAAAGGGAAGAGGCCCCAGATAAGTAAACCCTTACTGAAAAAGAACAAAGTGAGAGGCCTATACTGCCTGATTTTAGAACCTATTATACCGCCATGGTAGTCAAAACAGCCTGGTACTGGTACAACAATGCATACATAGACCAATGGAATAGAATTGAGAATCCAGACATAAATTCATCCACTTATGAGTAGCTGATATTTGACAAAGGCCCAAAGTCCATTAAATAAGGAAAAGACAGTCTCTTTAACAAATGGTGCTGGCATAACTGGATATCCATCTGCAAAAAAATAAAACAAGACCCGTACCTCACACCATGCACAAAAACTAACTCAAATGGATCAAAGACCTAAATATAAAATATAAAATGATAAAGATCATGGAAGAAAAAATAGGAACAATAGGAGACCTAATACATGGCATAAACAAAATATAACTAACAATGCATAAACACCAGAAGAGGAACTAGATAACTGGGAGCTCCTAAAAATAAAACACGCTCATCCAAAGACTTCACCAAAAGAGTAAAAAGATTACCTACAGACTGGGAAAAAGTTTTTGGCTACGACCTATCCAATCAGGGTCTAATCTCTAAAATCTACAAGATACTGCAAAACCTCAACAACAAAATGACAAATAACCCAATTAAAAAATGAGGAAAGGATATGAACAGCCACTTCACCAAAGAAGATATTCGGGCAGTTAACACATACATGAGGAAATGCTCACAATCATCAGCCATTAAAGAAATGCAAATCAAAACTACAATGAGATACCATCTCACCCCAACAAGGCTAGCATGAGCCCAAAAAACACAAAATAGTAAATGCTGGAGAGATTGTGGAGAGACTGGAACACTTATACACTGCTGATGGGAACATAAAATGGTACAACCACTTCAGAAATCGATTTGGTGCTTCCTTTAGAACCTAGAAATAGAAGTATCATATGATCCAGCAACCCCACTCCTTGGAAAATATCCTAGAGAAATAAGAGCTGTCACACAAATAGATATATGCACACCCATGTTCATTGCAGTGCTGTTCACAATAACAAAAAGATGGAAACAACTTAGGTGCCCATCAACGGACGAATGGATAAACAAATTATGGTATAGTCACACAATGGAATACTATGCAATGATAAAGAACAATGATGAATCCTCGAAACATCTCACAACACAGATGAATCTGGAAGGCACTATACTGAGTGAAATGAGTCAGTCGCAAAAGAACAAATATTGTATGAGACCACTAGTATAAGAACTCAAGAAAAAGTTTAAACACAGAAGAAAATATTCTTTAATGGTTACAAGGGTGGGGAAGGAGAAAGAGAGGAACTTACTAACAAGATAGTAGGCAAGCATTATCTTAGGTGAAGGGAAGGGCAACACAAAATACAGAGGAAGTCAGTACAACTGAATTAAACCAAAAGCCAAGGAGTTTCCTGAACACAACCAAACACTTCGAGGGACAGAGTAGCAGGGGCAGGTGTCTGGGGACCATGGTTTCGGGGGACATCTAGGCCAATTGGCACAAGAAAGTTTATTAAGAAACTGTTCTACATCCCACTTTGGTGAGTGGCGTCTGGGGTCTTAAAAAGTTAGCGAGCAGCCATATAACATCATCAATTGGTCCCAGCCCACGTGGAGCAAAGGAGAATGAAGAACACAAGAAAATATTAGCCCAAGAGACAAAAAGGGCCACATAAACAAAAGACTCCATCAGCCTGAGACCAGAAAACCTAGATGGTGCCCGGCTACCACCAATGACCACCCTGACAGGGAACACAACAGAGAGTCCCTGACACAGCAGGAGAAAAGTGGGGTGTGGAACTCAAGTTCATGTAAAAAGACTAGACTTAATGGTCTTTTTGAGACTAGAGAAACCCCAGAAGACCTGGCCCCCAGTCTCTCTGTTAACCTAGAACAAAAACCGTTCCTAAAGCCAACTCTTCAGACAAAGATTAGACTGGGTTATACAGCATAAAATAATACTCGTGAAGAGGGTGCTTCTTAGTTCAAGTAGATATATGAGACTAAATGGGCAGTCCTGTCCAGAAGCAAGATGAGAAGGCAGAAAGGGATAGGAGCTAGTTGAATGGACACAGGAAATCCGGGGTGGAAAGGAGGAATATGCTATCACATAATAGGGATAGCAACTAGGGTGACGTAACAATATGTGTATAAATTTTAGTATGAGAAACTAACTTGAGCTATAAACTTTAACCTAAAGCACAACTAAAAAAAAAAAGGGAAAAGAAAAGAAATGGTTTCTCCCTCCTCTGCACTCCCAGAAATGTTGTGGGCACCTCTTCTGAGGCCACTGTTCACATTCTAGTTCAAACCATGATATTTCTCTATATGTTTTCTCTCCCCCAGTAGAGTTTAAAGGTCTGGAAAGAGAGGGCCCAGGTTTGAATTCCAGTTTCAACATGTACTAAACATGTGACCCTAAGCAAGTTACTTAACCTTTCCTATTTAGGGAAATGAAACTGGGGGGTGTAATGAAGAATATCTGGGGGTAGGAGTGAGGAGTAGCTAGTTCAGAGAAGGCAGTTTCAGGAGAGGCTTCTTGGTGGAAATAACAATTAAGCTGAATCCAGAATGAGGAGGTAGAAGGACTGGTTTGAACAAAGGCTTGAGGATGTGGAAATAATTTATCTAGTGAACAATGAGTCTTAGCTGTGTAATGGGAATTATCACACCTGCACAATAACAAGGATTTTATAAGGATTAAATGAGATAACATATATAAAGTAAATGGCACAGTTGTTGTTGTTAGGTGCCATTGAGTCAGTTCTGACTCACAGCAACTGTATGCACAACAGAACAAAATACTTCCCAGTCCTGCACCATCCTCACAATCCTTCAGCCCACTGTTGCAGCCACTGTGTCAATCCATCTTCTTGAGGGTCTTCCTCTTTTTTGCTGACCTTCGGTTTTACCAAGTGTCTTAGGCTGTGTTCTCTAGAGAAGCAAAACCAGGAAAGTGTATAAACATATATATAGAGATTTATATCACAGAAACAGCTCACGTGATTGTAGAGGCTGAAATGTCCCAAGTCCATGGATTAGGATAGAGGATTCTCCCAATTCATGTAGCCACAGGGGCTGGCGAACCCAAGATTGACAGGTCAGGAAGCAGGGCTCTTGCTCATGGGCTATGAATATTGACAAATCTGAAGATTGGCAGGCAAGACTGCAAGGCTTCTTCTGATTCACGTAGCTGCAAGGGCTGGTGAACCCAAGGTCAGCAAGTCTGAGAGCAGGGCTCTGCTCACAGGCTGTGAAAATTCACAAATTCCAAGGTCAGAAGATAATCTGATAGCTCAAGTCCCAAGAACTGAAGGTCAAACGAAAAGGAAGCAGCTGCAAGACCCAGAGTGAGCAAAAAGCCATAATGTCTACTTATATTCGGATGCAGCCCACACCCCCAAGGAAACTCCCTTTCAACTGATTGGCTACTCAGAGCAGATCCCATCATGGGAGCGATCACATATAAACACTGCGAATCATGGCCCAGTCAAGTTTACACACAATCTTAACAGTCACACCAAGCATGACGTCCTTCTCCAGGGACTGATCCCACCTGGTAACATATTCAAAGTATGTGAGACATAGTCTCACCATCCTTGTTTCTAAGGAGCATTCTGGTTGTACTTCTTCCAAGACAGATTTGTTTGTTCTATTGGCAGCCCATAGTATGTTCAATATTCTTCCCCAGCACCGTAATTCAAAGGCATCAATTCTTCTTCTGTCTTCCTTATTCATCGCCCAGCTTTCACATCCAAATGAAGCGACTGAAAACAACATGGCTTGAGTCAGGCGCACCTTAGTCTTCAAGATGGCATCTCTGGTTTTCAATACTTTACAGAGGTCTTTTGCAGCAGATTTGCCCAATGCAGTGGGTGTCATTTGATTTCTTGACTGCTGCTTCCGTGGGTGTTGATTGTGGATGCAAGTAAAATGAAATCCTTGACAACTTCAATCTTTTCTCCGTTTATCACGATGTTGCTTCTTGGTCCAGTTGTGAGGATTTTTGTTTATTTTATTTTGAGATGTAATCTCTACTGAAGGCTGTGGTCTTTGATCTTCATCGGTAAGTGCTTCAAGTCCTCTTCACTTTCAGCAAGAAAGGTTGTGTCATCTGCATTTCGCAGTTTGTTAATGAGTCTTCCTCCAATCCTGACGCTCCATTTTTCTTCATATAGCCCAGCTTCTTGGATTATTTGCTCAGCATACAGACTGAATAGGTATGGTGAAAGGATACAACCCTGATGCACACCTCCCCTGACTTTAAACCACACAGTAGCCTCCTGTTCTGTCTGAACAACTGCCTCTTGATCTATGTACAGGTTCCTTAGGAGCACAGTTGAGTGTTCTGGAATTTCCATTCTTCCCAATGTTATCCTTATTTGTTATGATCCACACAGTCAGAGGCCTCTACATAGTCAATAAAACACAGGGGAACATCTTTCTGGTATTCTCTGCTTTCAGCCAAGCTCCACCTGACATCAGCAATGATATCCTTCGTTCCAGGTCCTCTTCTGAATCCTGCTTGAATTTCTGGCAGTTCCCTGTTGATGTATTATTGCAGCCACTTTTGAATGATCTTCAGCAAAATTTTACTTGCATGTGATATTAATGATATTGTTGGATAATTTCTGCATTCGGTTGGATCACCTTTCTTGGGAATAGGCATAAATATGGATCTCTTTCAGTCGGTTGGCCAGGTAGCTGTCTTCCAAATATCTTGGCATAGACAAGTGAGCATTTCCAGCACTGCATCCATTTGTTGAAACATCTCAGTTGGTATTCCTTCAATTCTTGGAGCCTTGTTTTTGACCAGTGCCTACAGTGCAGCTTGGACTTCTTTCAGTACCATTGGTTCTTGACCATATATTACCTCCTGAAATGGTTGAACGCTGACCAATTCTTTTTGGTACGATGACTCTGTGTATTCCTTCCATCTTTTTTTTTTTTTTTTAATTAACTTTTATTAAGCTTCAAGTGAACGTTTACAAATCCAATCAGTCTATCACATATAAGTTTACATACATCTTACTCCATACTCCCACCTGCTCTTCCCCTATTGAGTCAGCCCTTTCAGTCTCTCCTTTCGTGACAATTTTGCCAGCTTCCCTCTCTCTCTATCCTCCCATCCCCACTCCAGACAAGAGCTGCCAACACACTCTGAAGTGTCCACCTGATATAATTAGCTCACTCTTCATCAGCATCTCTCTCCCACCCGCTGACCAGTCCCTTTCATGTCTGATGAGTTGTCTTCGGGGATGGTTCCTGTCCTGTGCCAACAGAAGGTCTGGGGAGCATGGCCCCCAGGATTCCTCCAGTCTCAGTCAGACCATTAAGTATGGTCTTTTTATGAGAATTTGGGGTCTGCATCCCACTGATCTCCTGTTCCCTCCAGAGTTCTCTGTTGTGCTCCCTGTCAGGGCAGTCATCGGTTGTGGCCGGGCACTAACTAGTTCTTCTGGTCTCAGGATGATGTAGGTCTCTGGTTCATGTGGCCCTTTCTGTCTCTTGGGCTCCTAGTTGTCGTGTG
This sequence comes from Elephas maximus indicus, assembly GCF_024166365.1. Taxonomy (NCBI): domain Eukaryota; kingdom Metazoa; phylum Chordata; class Mammalia; order Proboscidea; family Elephantidae; genus Elephas; species Elephas maximus. The sequence continues at coordinate 18,559,375 of NC_064830.1, forward strand.
ACCTTGGTGTTCTTCATTTTCCTTTGCTCCAGGTGGGTTGAGACCAATTGATGCATCTTAGATGGCCGCTTGTTAGCATTTAAGACCCCAGACGCCACATTTCAAAGTGGGATGCAGAATGTTTTCATAATAGAATTATTTTGCCAATTGACTTAGAAGTCCCCTCAAACCATGTTCCCCAGATCCCCGCCCCTGCTCTGCTGACCTTTGAAGCATTCATTTTATCCCGGAAACTTCTTTGCTTTTGGTCCAGTCCAATTGAGCTGACCTTCCATGTATTGAGTGTTGTCTTTCCCTTCACCCAAAGCAGTTCTTATCTACTAATTAATCAGTAAAAAACCCTCTCCCTCACTCCCTCCCTCCCCTCTTCGTAACCACAAAAGTATGTGTTCTTCTCAGTTTTTACTATTTCTCAAGATTTTATAATAGTGGTCTTATACAATATTTGTCCTTTTGCCTCTGACTAATTTCGCTCAGCATAATGCCTTCCAGGTTCCTCCATGTTATGAAATGTTTCACAGATTCGTCACTGTTCTTTATCGATGCGTAGTATTCCATTGTGTGAATATACCACAATTTATTTACCCATTCATCCGTTGATGGACACCTTGGTTGCTTCCAGCTTTTTGCTATTGTAAACAGAGCTGCAATAAACATGGGTGTGCATATATCTGTTTGTGTGAAGGCTCTTGTATCTCTAGGGTATATTCCGAGGAGTGGGATTTCTGGGTCGTATGGTAGTTCTATTTCTAACTGTTTAAGATAATGCCAGATAGATTTCCAAAGTGGTTGTACCATTTTACATTCCCACCAGCAGTGTATAAGAGTTCCAATCTCTCCGCAGCCTCTCCAACATTTATTATTTTGTGTTTTTTGGATTAATGCCAGCCTTGTTGGTGTGAGATGGAATCTCATCGCAGTTTTAATTTGCATTTCTCTAATGGCTAATGATCGAGAGCATGTTCTCATGTATCTGTTGGCCGCCTGAATATCTTCTTTAGTGAAATGTGTGTTCATATCCTTTGCCCATTTCTTGATTGGGTTGTTTGTCTTTTTGTGGTTGAGTTTTGACAGAATCATGTAGATTTTGGAGATCAGGCCCTGGTCGGAGATGTCATAGCTGAAAATTCTTTCCCAGTCTGTAGGTGGTCTTTCTACTCTTTTGGTGAAGTCTTTCGATGAGCATAGGTGTTTGATTTTTAGGGGCTCCCAGTTATCGGGTTTCTCTTCATCATTTTTGGTAATGTTTTGTATTCTGTTTATGCCTTGTATTAGGGCTCCTAGGGTTGTCCCTATTTTTTCTTCCGTGATCTTTATCGTTTTAGTCTTTATGTTTAGGTCTTTGATCCACTTGGAGTTAGTTTTTGTGCATGGTGTGAGATATGGGTCCTGTTTCATTCTTTTGCAAATGGATATCCAGTTATGCCAGCACCATTTGTTAAAAAGACTATCTTTTCCCCACTTAACTGACACTGGGCCTTTGTCAAATATCAGCTGGTCATACGTGGATGGATTTATATCTGGGTTCTCAATTCTGTTCCATTGGTCTATGTGCCTGTTGTTGTACCAGTACCAGGCTGTTTTGACTACTGTGGCTGTATAATAGGTTCTGAAATCAGGTAGAGTGAGGCCTCCCACTTTCTTCTTCTTTTTCAGTAATGCTTTGCTTATCCGGGGGTTCTTTCCCTTCCATATGAAATTGGTGATTTGTTTCTCTATCCCCTTAAAATATGACATTGGAATTTGGATCGGAAGTGCATTATATGTATAGATGGCTTTTGGTAGAATAGACATTTTTACTATGTTAAGTCTTCCTATCCATGAGCAAGGTATGTTTTTCCACTTAAGTATGTCCTTTTGAATTTCTTGTAGTAGAGCTTTGTAGTTTTCCTTGTATAGGTCTTTTACATCCTTGGTAAGATTTATTCCTAAGTATTTTATCTTCTTGGGGGCTACTGTGAATGGTATTGATTTGGTTATTTCCTCTTCGATATTCTTTTTGTTGATGTAGAGGAATCCAAGTGATTTTTGTATGTTTATTTTATAACCTGAGACTGCCAAACTCTTCTATTAGTTTCAGTAGTTTTCTGGAGGATTCCTTAGGGTTTTCTGTGTATAAGATCATGTCATCTGCAAATAGTGATAACTTTACTTCCTCCTTGCCAATCCGGATACCCTTTATTTCTTTGTCTAGCCTAATTGCCCTGGCTAGGACTTCAAGTACGATGTTGAATAAGAGCGGTGATAAAGGGCATCCTTGTCTGGTTCCCGTTCTCAAGGGAAATGCTTTCAGGTTCTCTCCATTTAGAGTGATATTGGCTGTTGGCTTTGCATAGATGCCCTTTATTATGTTGAGGAATTTTCCTTCAATTCCTATTTTGGTAAGAGTTTTTATCATAAATGGGTGTTGGACTTTGTCAAATGCCTTTTCTGCATCTATTGATAAGATCGTGTGGTTTTTATCTTTTGTTTTATTTATGTGATGGATTACATTAATGGTTTTTCTGATATTCAACCAGCCTTGCATACCTGGTATAAATCCCACTTGATCATGGTAAATTATTTTTTGATGTGTTGTTGGATTCTATTGGCTAGAATTTTGTTGAGGATTTTTGCATCTATGTTCATGAGGGATATAGGTCTATAATTTTCTTTTTTTGTAATGTCTTTACCTGGTTTTGGTGTCAGGGAGATGGTGGCTTCATAGAATGAGTTGAGTAGTATTCCATCATTTTCTATGCTTTGAAATACCTTCAGTAGTAGTGGTGTTAACTCTTCTCTGAAAGTTTGGTAGAACTCTGCAGTGAAGCCGTCTGGGACAGGGCTTTTTTTTGTTAGACATTTTTTGATTACCGTTTCAATCTCTTTTTTTGTTATGGGTCTATTTAGTTGTTGTTCTACTTCTGAATGTGTTAGTTTAGGTAGGTAGTGTTTTTCCAAGAATTCATCCATTTCTTCTAGGTTTTCAAATTTTTTAGAGTACAATTTTTTGTAGTAATCTGAAACGATTCTTTTAATTTCATTTGGTTCTGTTGTGATGTGGTCCTTCTCGTTTCTTCTTCGGGTTATTTGTTTCCTTTCCTGTATTTCTTTAGTCAGTCTAGCCAATGGTTTATCAATTTTGTTAATTTTTTCAAAGAACCAGCTTTTGGCTTTGTTAATTCTTTCAATTGTTTTTCTGTTCTCTAATTCATTTAGTTCAGCTCTAATTTTTATTATTTGTTTTCTTCTGGTGCCTGATGGGTTCTTTTGTTGCTCAGTTTCTATTTGTTCAAGTTGTCGGGACAGTTCTCTGCTTTTGGCTCTTTCTTCTTTTTGTATGTGTGCATTTATCGATATAAGTTGGCCTCTGAGCACTGCTTTTGCTGTGTCCCAGAGGTTTTGATAGGAAGTATTTTCATTCTCGTTGCATTCTATGAATTTCCTTATTCCCTCCTTGATGTCTTCTATAACCCAGTCTTTTTTCAGGAGAGTATTGTTCATTTTCCAAGTATTTGATTTCTTTTCCCTAGTTTTTCTGTTATCGATTTCTAGTTTTATTGCCTTGTGGTCTGAGAAGATGCTTTGTAATATTTCGATGTTTTGGACTCTGCAAAGGTTTGTTTTATGACCTAACATGTGGTCTATTCTAGAGAATGTTCCATGTGCACTAGAAAAAAAGGTATACTTTGCAGCAGTTGGGTGGAGAGTTCTGTATAAGTCAATGAGGTCAAGTTGGTTGATTGTTGTAAGTAGGTCTTCCGTGTCTCTATCGAGCTTCTTACTGGATGTCCTGTCCTTCTCCGAAAGTGGTGTGTTGAAGTCTCCTACTATAATTGTGGAGGTGTCTATCTCACTTTTCAATTCTGTTAAAATTTGATTTATGTATCTTGCAGCCCTGTCATTGGGTGCATAAATATTTAATATGGTTATGTCTTCCTGATCAATTGTCCCTTTTATCATTATATAGTGTCCTTCTTTATCCTTTGTGGTGGATTTAAGTTTAAAGTCTATTTTGTCAGAAATTAATATTGCTACTCCTCTTCTTTTTTGCTTATTGTTTGCTTGATATATTTTTTTCCATCCTTTGAGTTTTAGTTTGTTTGTGTCTCTAAGTCTAAGGTGTGTCTCTTGTAGGCAGCATATAGATGGATCGTGTTTCTTTATCCAGTCCGTGACTCTCTGTCTCTTTATTGGTGCATTTAGTCCATTTACATTCAGCGTAATTATAGATAAATAAGTTTTTAGTGTTGTCATTTTGATGCCTTTTCATGTGTGTTGTTGGCAATTTCATTTTTCCACATACTTTTTTGTGCTGACACGTTTTTCTCAGTAAATTGTGAGATCCTCATTTTCATAGTGTTTGACTTTATGTTAGTTGAGTCGTTACGTTTTTCTTGGCTTTTATCTTGAGTTATGGAGTTATACCTTTTTGTGGTTACCTTTTTATTTACCCCTATTTTTCTAAGTAAAAACCTAACTTGTATCGTTCTATATCGCCTTGTATCACTCTCCATCTGGCAGTTCAGTGCCTCCTGTATTTAGTCCCTCTTTTTGATTATTGTGATCTTTTACCTATTGACTTCCATGATTCCCTGTTTTGTGCATTATTTTTTTTTTAATTAATCTTAATTTGTTTGTTTTTGTGATTTCCCTATTTGAGTTGATATCAGGACATTCTGTTTTGTGACCTTGTATTGTGCTGGTATCTGATATTATTGGTTTTCTGACCAAACAATATCCTTTAGTATTTCTTGTAGCTTTGGTTTGGTTTTTGCAAATTCTCTAAACTTGTGTTTATCTGTACATATCTTAATTTCGCCTTCATATTTCAGAGAGAGTTTTGCTGGATATATGATCCTTGGCTGGCAATTTTTCTCCTTCAGTGCTCTGTATATGTCGTCCCATTCCCTTCTTGCCTGCATGGTTTCTGCTGAGTAGTCTGAACTTATTGATTCTCCCTTGAAGGAAACCTTTCTTTTCTCCCTGGCTGCTTTTAAAATTTTCTGTTTATCTTTGGTTTTGGTGAGTTTGATGATAATATGTCTTGGTGTTTTTCTTTTTTGATCAATCTTAAATGGGGTTCGATGAGCATCTTGGATAGATATCCTTTCATCTTTCATGATGGCAGGGAAGTTTTGTGTCAGGAGTTCTTCAACTATTTTCTCTGTGTTTTCTGACCCCCCTCCCTGTTCTGGACTCCAATCACCCGCAAGTTATCCTTCTTGATAGATTCCCACATGATTCTTAGGGTTTCTTCATTTTTTTTAATTCTTTTATCTGATTTTTTTTCAGCTATGTTGGTGTTGATTCCCTGGTCCTCCAGATGTCCCAGTCTGCATTCTAATTGCTCGAGTCTGCTCCTCTGACTTCCTATTGCGTTGTCTAATTCTGTCATTTTATTGTTAATCTTTTGGATTTCTACATGCTGTCTCTCTATGGATTCTTGCAACTTATTAATTTTTCCACTATGTTCTTGAATAATCTTTTTGAGTTCTTCAACAGTTTTATCAGTGTGTTCCTTGGCTTTTTCTGCAGTTTGCCTTATTTCGTTTGTGATGTCTTGAAGCATTCTGTAAATTAGTTTTTTATATTCTGTATCTGATAATTCCAGGATTGTATCTTCATTTGGGAAAGATTTTGATTCTTTTGTTTTGGGGGTTGGAGAAGCTGTCGTGGTCTGCTTCTTTATGTGGTTTGATATCTACTGCTGTCTCCCAGCCATCACTGGGAAACTAGTTTTTCCAGAAAATCCGCTTAAAAAAAAAATGCAGTCAGATCCCTTTCAGAGTTCTCCCTCTGGCTCAGGCTATTTGGATGTTAATGAAGCCGCCTGACTGGTACGCTGGCTCCAGGCTCTGAAAACAATTGCTGCCTCCCTGTATTTGTTCGTTCTCCATCTTTAAATCTGTGTTTGTTGTTCAGGGTTCGTAGATTGTTATGTATGTGATCGATTCACTTGTTTTTCCGAGTCTTTGTTGCAAGAGGGATCTGCGGTAGTGTCCACCTAGTCCGCCATCTTGGCCCCGCCTCCCTCCTTCCATCTTTTAATGCTCCCTTCATCGTTTAATATTTTCCCTGTAGAATCCTTCAGTATTGCAACTCAAGGCTTGATTTTTTTCTTCAGTTCTTTCAGCTTGAGAAATGCCAAGCATGTTCTTCCCTTTTGGTTTTCTATCTCCAGCTCTTTGCACATGTCATCATAATACTGAGCTGCCTTTGGAGATCTTCTGTTCGGATCTTTTACTTCATCATTTCTTCCTTTTGCTTTAGCTACTCAACATCCAAAAGCAAGTTTCAGAGTCTCTTGAGTGTTCAACGTGTCAGATCTATTCTTGAGATGGTCTCTAAATTCAGGTGGGACATACTCATGATCATACTGTGGTTCTCATGGACTTGTACTTTTCTTCATTTTCAACTTGAACTTGCATATGAGCAATTGTGAAGCTTCCAGCATCATAACAACAAAAAATCCCCAACAGTATGACAAACTGACAGACACGTGGGGGGATGGCTCAGTGCTAGACACCAAATGGGTGCTCAGAATGAACAAATGAATCTCAGTTTTCACTGATGTCTATGCAGGAACAGAAATAACTTGAATCCCCAGTAAAAGTGTTTACTGCTTGCAAGAGTCCAGAATCCTCAGTGTGGAGCAAATGATGCATATCAAACACTTCTGATGTTAAGATCCTTTCCAAAAAAACAAGCCCATCCTTCCTTAAATCAATTAATCCTAACTGAAGCTACTTACAAACAATAAGCTTTCTTAAACCAACTTTATTACATCCTCAGAAAAGACACATCCCTTATCATACACATATCATACCCACCTAGCAATTTTATCACTGCTAGCTCATATGGGGAAAACCTTGTTGTGTAGTGGTTAAGGTCTACTTCTGCTAACCAAAAGGTCTGCGGTTAGAATCCACCAGGCACTCCTTGGAAACTCTATGGGGCAGTTCTACTCTGTTCTATAGGGTCGCCCATGTGGAGCCCATATCAAGCCAGTGTATGATTTTAAAAAGATGCCTCTTAAATTGTCAAGAAAGGAGAGACTGAAAGGGCTGACTCAAGAGGGGGAGAGCAAGTGGGAGTAGGGAGTGAGATGTATGTAAACTTATATGTGACAGACTGATTGGATTTGTAAACGTTCACTTGAAGCTTAATAAAAGTTATAAAAAAAAAAAAAAAAAAGATGCCTCTTCCTGAAGACACTGTTCTGCTGCTACCTGCCCAAAAAAGAACCCTAAAAATATGCAACTTGATGATGACTCTGATGGGAAGGGTGCCCCCTACAGTTATGGATTGTGAGACCTGCATAGCCTACCCAGTGACCAGGCAAGGACACCAGTTATAAATTTAGACTTCCTGACCAGACCTTTGCCCAAACTTAGGTAAAAAAACCAAGAGTTTCCACTCACAGAAGATCAGAAGAATGCCTAAAAGTCCTCTTTTTCTTTTGGAGACTGTTTTGAAATGTACTATATGTGAAAGAGAAAAGCATACAGGGAACCACTGAAGCCCATTTGAGGCTTCTGGGTCTAGGATGAAATAGGACCCACACAGTGGAGGCAGAAAGATGTAAAATAGATAGAATCAAATAGGTCTTGAATCTCAACTTTTCTGTGTGTATGTGTGTGTGTGTGCGTGTGCGTGTGTGCTTGCCCCTGTATAAATTCATCCATTCAAAGAACATTTTTTAAGCAACTACTAAGTGCCAGGCCTTGGGGATATAAGCTGAAAGGAACACAGTCCAGATTCCCGTAATAAACTCATAGTCTAGTGATGGAGACTGTAATGTAATGCAAAAAATACTCTAATAAAACTATAAATAAGATGCAGAGGGAGCAAAGATGGAAATGTGACCAACTCAACCTAGGCAGAAGGGGAAGGGTAGTGTCTTAGTTATGCAGTGTGGCTATAACAGAAATACCACAAGTGGATGGTTTTAACAAAGAGAAATTTATTCTCTCACAGCTTAGGAGGCTAGAAGTCTGAATTCAGGGCACCAGCTCCAGGGGAAGGCTTTCTCTCTCTGTTGACTCTGGAGGAAGGTCCTTGTCATCAATCGTCCCCTGGTGTAGAAGCTTCTCAGCATAGGGACCCTAGGTCCAAAGGACATACTCTGCCCCTGGCACTGCTTTCTTGGTGATATGAGGTCCCCTGTCTCTCTGTTTGCTTCTCTCTTTTGTATCTCAAAATAGATTGACTCAAGATACAACCTAATCTTGTAGATTGAGTTCTGCCTCATTAACATAACTGCCACTAATCCCACCTCATTAACATAGAAGTAGGATTTACAACACATAGGAAAATCACATCAGACAACAAAATGGTGCACCATCACACAATTCTGGGAATCATGGCCTAGCCATTTTGACACACATTTTAATCTATAACAGGTAGTCTGTATATTTTTAGGATTTTTGAGTTGGATTTTAGAAGGTGGGAGGGAGCTCACCAAGTAGACAAGGAAAAGAAGGGCATCCTAGATGCATGAAAAGGCTTGTTCTGAGCACAGATGTGCAAAAGAGCGTAACAATTTGGAGAGCTATAACTGGTTCAACCTATTCCCCAAACAGCAACCAGAGAGATATTGAAAAATGTGAATCCGTTGAAATGGTTCACTGACTCTCCATTATCCTTAGGTCAAGTTGCAACATGGAATCTTCTAAGGTCTTTCACCACCAGGCCCCTGCCCTCCTCTCCAGCCTCATCTTTCGTCACTCACATGCCATACTTTCCTTCAGTTCCTTGAAAACACTAAGCTTGTTCTCTTTGTAGCTTTGTGTTTTTGCACGTACTGTCACCCACCACCAACTTCCAACTCATATTCATCATTACTCACTAATTCCTTTAAGTGAGGGAGGGCTCAGCAAAGTGAGCCCCCAGCATGAGTTTTAGCATAACACTCATTGAACTTCATGTGCTTTCTTGTTTAAACTCTGTCCTCTCTTTTAGATTGCCAGCTCTAGGGGATCAGGGCTGTGACCATCATTCTCATCCTGGGAGACTCAGAGCCCAGTACAGCATTTGACACTTACAGGAACTCTGAATGAATGAATGGGTTAAGTGTGATTGTATCTCTGGGTATGTGTTGGGTTTAATGAGCAATTAGGCTGAACAGTTAGACAGAGTCTAAGAATTTGGACTTTATTCACAGGCTATGGCGAACCATTGGAAGATTTTAAATAAGCACTGTAACTGTATTTGAATTTTTAAAGGATCATTTTTGGAAAGATAGTTCTGGCATCCATAAAACAGGATAAACCAGAAAGTTGTCTGCACTGGAGATAGAAAAACTTGTTATGATGCTGTGTTCTCCATACAAAAAAAGGATAGAGGCCTGAATACATGAGGGACAAAGTAGGAATTCAGGGTAAAGGGACAATTATGTGAGTATTAAACACACTTATCAGAATCTGGTGACTGACTGGATTTGCAGGATGAGGGAGGAGAAGGACTTTAGGGTGGTGTCAAAAGTTTCTGGCTGGACAACCTGTTGAGGAAGAACAGCAGATTAAAATAACAGAACCAGAAAGTCAATTATCAATTTACTTTGAGTTATCATTCATTGGAGAGGTTCCTATGTGGTACAAATGATTTGAGCTCGATTATTAACCTAAAGGTTGGAGGTTCAAACCCACCTAGTGGTGCCATGGAAGAGAGACCTGGTTCCGTAAATATTACGTCCAAGAAAACCATATGAAGCTGTTCTACTCTGTAATACATGGGTAGCCATGAGTTGGAATTGGCTTGATGGCAATGGGTTGGGCTTTTTGGTTTTATCATTTACTGGGGCCTCAATCAAGAAAGGCCATCTTGTCTACTGTTTCTGGTAAGTTTTTCTGAGCAAAGAAGCAAGATTATCTGTGGAATATTTCACCTTGCTGGGAGAACTCTTAGGCTCAAGAAGTATGAGAACCACTTGTACAGCTTATAAGTCAGGTGGGCTCTGAGACCCTGCTCAACCGAAATGAGTCACTCCTAACCTATTATAATATCAGCAGCTTTATATCTGATGCAAATCCAGTGAGGATGCGTCTGTAAGAAGTGCTCTTTGCTTCTAAGTAAGATCTTCACTGGATTGCTCTTTCATATTGTGGAGCAGAGCACAAAGCAGACATTGATCAGCTGGCTCTCTTCACATCAAATCCCTTGGTCATTCCACTGCTGTGCCCTCTCTCCAGCCTAATTACTTAGACTGACCTCGTGTGGCCAACCAGCCGTTTCCACAGGTCTGGCCCAGCTGGTCATGTCAACAGCTGGGGGCTTCCCAGCCCATCCCCGTCTCCTGCCACATTCTGGGCACTGCCCAGTTGAGGGTTCAGGACAAGACCTCGGTAGAGGCCGGGAGCTCAGACCCAGAGTTGTTATGTTCAGAGCCATATGGAAAATTTGAGCAGGGCCTGAGCAAACTACACAGCTCACTTCTTGGCATTTGTAAGTGGGACTCACTAAAAAGTGATGCAGAGTTGGCAAGTGAGGTTAGCTTTGGCTTAGGACCACAAAGAGAAAGGGGGAGCGCAGGAGCGGAAGGAAGGGGACAGTGGAGCAAATGTAACCAGAGTGTAGCCTGTTTCAAAAACAACAGCAAGAAAAGGAATCTTTGGAGAAAAAGTGCCCTGACTCTACACCCAGATGTGGCCCTCTGTTGCTCATCTGATACCTGACCCGTGGCCTGCCTGGAGCAGTTCACAAAACACTGCTCCCTAACCCAAGTTAAAAGACCTTAGAAAACAACTCATAAACCCTTTCCAGAAAGAGTCACACATACAGCCTTGCAGACCTTGGGAATTCCACAGAACTTAGAAAATGAAGTCTCTGTCTAAAGCCATGACTAGTTCTCTTATATGACTAAGGGTTATTACTTCTGCTTACAGGCAGGAAATATCCACAGCTCCAAATCCTACCAGTGAACCACCTACTCGCTGGATGGAAGTTAAGCAAGCACTTGGAGAAGGAACATTAGGAACTTTCAGATCCCTTGAAAATGTTTTTGCTCTCAGATCATAAGTTCGTAAGTGGTTCCACAGAGACCTGAAAGAGTTAATGCCCTTTGCTCACTCATAAATTCACTCACCTCTAGGATTTGCCCTGACACATACGTGTACTTGTAAAGAAACCCAAAGTCTTGGTTTTGAGTTTCGCCACTGAAATGCTAGATAAAACTTCCCAAGCTTAGTTTACCTAAAATCTCCTGGAGCATATATTAAAAAATGCAGATTTCCAGGCTTCTCCCCTGAAGACTGATTCAGTAGCTCTCTGGTGGGGCCTTATGGAATCTAAATTTTAAAATCCTTACAATGAGGCAAGTTTGGGAAACTGATATGAAGGCAGAGTACCAGCAGTGCTTTTGAGCCAAGGGGGACTGGTGCTAAGGGTCAGGCTCAGCCCGTAGTCATTCCCACAACACTCTCAACAGGTAAGCTGTGACCACAATAGGGAGGAGATGGTGCTGGCTTGGACGACCACAGAGACCTAGCAATTGGAGAGCCCCGTGCTGGGCATGAGGAAAGCAGAGAAGAGTGCTTTGGGAGAAGGAAAGAAGCACTCAGAACAGGGTTGAAAGGTGAGGGCTTTTGTCAACACTTCTGCATTTCTTCAAAGATCATGAAAAGACCATCCCTGAATGAAAAAGAGAAAAAAAGAACAGTATGTTCTAAATCAGGCTGCGGCTCAGATAATGAGTCATAACGATCAGGCTATTTGGACAGGACCCTTTCAGGGACTTAGTGACAGGATGAAATAAATTACACAGTCTGGAGAATTAGGAGAAAATCTAATTTTAGGAGAGACTTCAATGGCATTCGGTACCCAGGTCATTACGGCACTGAGTAGCGGGTATCCCAACGTGGCTCAAGTCGCCTGTGTGTGTGTTACCCCACGTTCCTGCTCCACGCACTGGAGCGCACCTCCCTGGAGGGCATTTGTTTGTTTCCGTGCTCACCTGTGCAAGGCAGCATGAGGTGGAGCGCCTCTCCAGGTGCCTTTTCACCATCAGCTCTGTATTCCCAGACTCTAGCACGGTGCCTGGCACACAGCACATCCTCATCAGTGTACGTTGGTCAAATCACTTTGAATTGGATTCCTTTATCCTATTTGGCCACAGGGCTCCTGGCATTGTGACCGAGATGTCTTCCCGGGCTCTTCTCATAGACACACCGCCAGAGCAATATTTGATTCTGATTTTGTTTGTAAAGCATCGGGAAATGCTTAGATCTGTGGCAGAAGTTGCTGTTTATCCTAACTTCATTTCAGCACCTTATTCTCAAGGAGTCTTCCTGTATGCGCTCCATTCTCAGACACGTACTGAGTCAGGCCTTTCTCTTCCAATGGATGAGCTGGAAAACCCTCCGGTACACAGACTGAATAAGCCAACAGTCCAAAAGCTCAAATCCCCCACCGCCTTTGGAGTGTGGACTACTTCCTGAGTGACCTTCTCTCTCTCCCCAGCTCAGCAACGCGCTCTTTACTCCCAGCTGGAAATCACAAATGATAGACTGAACGGTGTGAGCTTTCTTTGACAGCTTCAATTATCAGCTCAAGGAATGAAAAACAAAAGTCAGGGGAAGATACGTCAGAGACAGAAGAGCAACATAGAGCTGGGTCCCTCCTGTGGCACGAATAATGTGAGGGAATATGTTTTTATTCCAAGTTGTAGCTCCATTTGGGGGGCATTTGTTGCCTGAGAGGCATTAAAAGGACCTGTTTGACTGTATACTTTTTTAACGACCCGAGGGCAAATTTATCTGTTGTAAAATCACACTATGTTTTCAAGGGCGGGATGTAAAACGTACCAGTAATAATAGCATTTACTGAACAACTACCACGGGTCATGTATTTTACTTAGAGAATCTCTAATTCTTATCACGACCCTACTAGATGTGATAGTGTCTCCCCTTCCCTCCTCCACGTCTTTCAAATGAAGAAACTAAGGTTCCAATAGTGACTTGCTCAAGGCCATGGATTTAGGAAGTTTCAGAGCCAGGATTTGAAGCAGGATTGCTAGATTCCAGACTCCATAGGTCTATATATATATTTTTTAGCCTTTAACACTGTAACACTAATTATTATTATTTTTCAGTAACATCTTTATTGAGATATAATTCACATACCATACAATTCGTTCATTTAAAGAGCACAGTTCAGTGGTCTTTAGTATATCCACACAGTTCTGCAACCACCCCCCTGACCCTTTAGGAGTCACTCCCATATCCCCACCCTCTACACCTCCTACAGCCCTTGTTGTTCTTGCTGTAGAGTCCTAGAGCCAGTTCCTATCCATGGCAACCCTATGTGTGCAGAGTAGAACCTCACTCCCTAGGGTTTTCAAGGCTGAGACCTTTCAGAAGTGGGTCACCAGACCTTACTTTTGGTTAGTAGTCCAATGCTTAGCCATTTGCCCCACCCAGGGACTCCATAATCTAATTTTTGTCTGCATGAATTTGTTTGTGCTAGACATTTCCTAAAAATGGAATTATACAATAGGTGGCCGTTTGTGAGTCTGGCTTCTTTCATTTAGCATAATATCGTCAATGCTCATCCATATTGTAGCATGTATCTGTACTTCATTCCTTTTCATTGCTAAGTAATATTCCATTGCTTCAATATACCACATTTTGTTTATCCATTCATCAGTTGATGGACATTTTGGTGTTTCCAGTTTTGGGCTATTATGAATAATGTTGCTGTGAACAATTTTGTCTAAGTTTTTGTGTGGACATGTTCTCATTTCTCTTGGGTATATACCTAGAAGTGGAATTATTGAGTCATATGCTAATTCTGTGTTTAAACTTTTGAGGAACTGCCAAACTATTTTCCAAAGCGGCTGCTCTATTATACATTCTCATCAACAATATATGAGGGTTCCAATTGCTCCATGTCTTCACCAATATTTGCCATTATCTGTCTTTTTAATGATAGCCTACTGAGTGTGACCAAAAACCAAACCAAACCCATTGCCATCAATTCCGACTCATAATGACCATATAGGACAGAGTAGAACTGCCCTACAGAGTTTCCAAGTAGCGCCTGGTAGATTTGAACTGCTGACCTTTTGGTTAGCAGCTATAGCTCTTAACCACTACACCACCAAGGTTTCCAGTAAGTGTGAAGCAGTATCTTATTGTGGTTTTGATTCGCATTCCCCTGATGGCTAAGGACATCTTTTCATGTGCTTACTGGCCATCTGTATATCTTCTTTGGAGAAATAGCTATCCAAATCCTTTGCCCATTTTTTAATTGGGTTTCATTTTATCATTGAGTTCTTTATATATTCTAGATACAAGTCTCCCAATCTGTGGGCTATCTTTTCACTTTCTTAATGTGTCATTTTAAGCACACAAGTTTTTATTTTGATGAGGTCCAATTTATCTACTACCAGTTAGTGTTTGATAGACCTGTTTGCGCCTACACTTGCCCCTCTATGATCATTTCTTCCAGAGAAAGCAAAGGGATTGTCTTTATGTTTAAGTGTAAAGCAGATCATGCCAGCCCTCTCCTTGTGGCCCTCCAAGGCTTCCCATCTCACTAGAAGGAAAAACAAACTCAGGAAGATTACGAGGCCCTGTACAATTTGACCCCTGCCCACCTCTTCAGCATCTCCTTACAACATCTCTTCCTTGCTCACAACACTCCAGCCACTCTGACTTATTTCCTGTTCTTCTAAAATGTCAACTTAATTCCTGCTTCAGGGACTTTGCACTTGCAATTCCTTCGCAATGCTCTCCGCTCTGATTTGTGCTCAGCTGCTCCTTCTCTTCATTCTGCACTCAGCTCAATGGTTATTTCCACCGAGAAGCCTTTTCTGAAACTGCCTTCTCTGAACTAGCTACTCCTCACTCCCACCCCAGGTACTCTTCATTACATCACCCTGTTTCATTTTTTTAAGTAGGACTCACATGAAGTAACTTTATTTATGTGTTTACTATCTGCCTCCCCTTGCTACAATGGAGCTCTATGACAGCAGGGATCTTCTCTGGCTTCTACATTCTAGTTTTTGGAACAGTGCCTGGCATATAGTAAGTATTAAGTAAATATTGGTTCGAGCAAATGAGCAATGTAGTGCTAAACAGTGGAATTAAACAGAATATATTATAGCATGACATTTCAGAAACATTTATAAATCTCAGGATTGGAAAGAACCTTAACCCTTTCGGGCTTATCAAGTCAGTCCATTAGTATAAGTTTTAGTAGAGTGTAGTATTATCATTTAGAATACCGGGCTTCTGACAGGATGGGAAAACCAAGTTCCTGCTTATGGTGCATCCTTAGCGTATGCTAAAAAAATGCTTTGGAAATTTTAAAGTGCGCATGAATCCCCTGGCAATCTTGTTAAAGTGCAGATTCTGATTCAGTAGGTCCCATATTCTGCATTTCTACCAAGCTCCCAGGTGGTGCCCATGCTGCTGCTCTGGGGGACATGTTTTGAGGAGTGAGGATCTAGTAGACAGGAGCTCCTTGGCTCATATGTGATGACGTCATACTACCATGATGTTGAAATTAGAGGTGCAGTAAGGTTTCTGAAGAACATAGCATCCGAATTGGAGGAAGACTCATTAACAACCTGTGTTATGCAGATGACACAACCTTGCTTGCTGAAAGTGAAGACTTCAAGCACTTACTGATGCAGATCAAAGGCTACAGGCTTCAGTATGGATTACATCTCAGCATAAAGAGAACAAAAGTCTTCACAGCTGGGCCAATAAGCAACATCACAATAAATGGAGAAAAGATTGAAGTCATCTAGGATTTCATTTTACTTGGATCCACAATCACAATCAAAGCAGCAGTCAAGAAATCAAATGACATATTGCATTGGGCAAATCTGCTGCAAAAGACTTACTTAAAATGTTAAAAAGCAAAGATGTCCCCTTGAGGACTAAGGTATGCCTGACCCAAGCCAGTATTTTCAATCACTTGATATGCATGTGAAAGCTGGACAATGAATAAGGAAGACGGAAGAAGAATTGATGCTTTTGAATTATGGTGTTAGCAAAGAATATTGAATATACTATGGACTACCAGAAGAATGAACAAACCTGTCTTGGAAGACTTACAACCAGAATGTTCCTTACAAGTGAAGATGGCGAGCCTTTGTCTCACATACTTTGGGCAGGTTATCAGGAGGCGCCAGTCCCTGGAGAAGGACATCATGCTTTGTAGAGAGTCATCGAAAAAGAGGAAGGCCCTCAACAAGATGGAATGACACAGCGGCTGCAGTAATGGGCTCAGACATAAGAACAATTGTGAGGATGGCACAGGACTGGGCAGTGTTTCGTTCTGTTGCATATAGTGTTCCTATGAGTTGGAGCCAACTGGATGGCATCTAACGACAACAACAACAACAACAAATCTTCTGATGTATAGGGAGGGAGACTTACACCTTTCAGCCTATAAAGGGTTAAGGTGACCAAGTCCAGTCAGTACTCTCCCTCCCATCCAATGTTGGAATTCCCTCTACAAAAATAGCTTAACTAGAATACTTGAACTGACCGGGAAGACTCCATTGTGGGGGAAAAAAACCCCTGTGCCTCAGCATATCTCAAACTGATAGATCTTGCCTATATTGAATTGGTATGTCTTTGTATGCTGACATGAGATTTTTCCTTTTTCAGGTAAGAACCCCTAGGCAATCCAAGGCTATAAACACTTATTGAGCACCTACTGTGTTCCTGCCCTGTTTTGGAGCTAGAGGTACAGAGATAAATAAAATATGTTCTCCCTACCCCGCCTCCCCGCAAAGAGCCTAGTCTAGGGACGACGGGGAGATGAGAAAACAAATGCTCTAATCATGATATAATGAGAAAATTTCTGTAATAGAAGCATTTCTATAATAGGAGTTGAAGCACGTTATTTCCAAAGGAAGTTGAGACTTATCAGTTCAATTAAATGTGTGTTCCCATCTTGACTGACTCATTATTTGGCTAAAACAATTAGTTCAGATGCCAATGAGAATAGAGAGGGTGGTAGTGTGCACAGGAAGGGAGAAAGGGCAGGAGAGGCATTTTACAGTGTATTAAGATATGAACATTGACATTTCATTACCGTGTCTAACAAAAGCAGTAGAGATATGTCTAAAACACTATGGCAGCAGAGAGCAGGAGATGGTTAATTTTTCCTAAAAAGCAAACCAACCAACCATTTGCCATCAAGTCGATTCCGACTCATGGCGACCCCATGTGTTTCAGAGCAGAACTGCTCCATAGGGTTTTTAATGGCTGTGACCCTTCACAAGTAGATCCTCAGGCCTTTCTTCCAAAGAACCTCTGGGTGGATTTGAACTGTCAACCTTTCAGTTAGTAGCTGATTGCTCAACTGATTGTGCCACCCAGGGACTCCTTAGTTCTGCCTACAAAAAACAAACAAACCCACTGTCATTGAGTCGAAGTGATTCTGACTCATAGCGACCTCATAGGGTTTCCAAAGCTGTATGTCTCTATGGAAGCAGACTGCCACATCTTCTCCTGTGGAGTTGCAGTAGCTCACTTTAACCACTGTGCCACCAGGGCTCCACTAATTCTGCCTAGGTGGCTCAAAAAGGCTTTCATGATGGAGGGAGAGATTCGAGTTTGACCCCAAAAGACTACTGGAAGTTTGTCAGATGGACAAGAGGAAGAGTGTCCCAGGAGAGGCACTGATTTGAACAAAGGCTTGAGGATTTGGAAATAATTTATTTAGTGGACAATGAGTCTTTGGTGTGGTCTAATTGTTGATTAAAATGTTGGGTGGTAGTGAGTGGCTGAGGATGAGGCTGGAAAAATAGGGAAGTCCGTGAAAGGCTACCCATATTGTGTAAGGACTTGTCCTATAGGCAACAGAAATACTGAAGGACCAGAGAAGTAAACCCAATTCATTTAGCACATAAGGGTACCGTGAGCTGGGAAAAATGAGAAGCTTGCATTTAGAGCAGGGATTGGCAACCTTTTTCTGAAAAGGACCAGACAGTACTATAAATATTTTAGGGTTTTGGGCCATTCAATCTCTCTTGCAACTATTTAATGCTGCCATTGCAGGGTGACAGCAGCCATAGATAAGCCATAAATGAATGTGTGTGGGTGTGTTCCAACAAAACTTTATTTATAAACATTCAAATTTGGCTTTTCACATGTCATAATATTTTCTTGATTTTTTTCCCCAAACATTTAAAAATGTAAGAGCCATTCATAGCTCAAGGTCTGTACCAAAGCAGGCTGCTGTCCAAATTTGGTCCCTGGACCATAATTTGTGGATGCCTGGGTTAGAGCACGGCTGAGACAGGGCAACAGTCTAGGAGAGGAACAATCCATGAAGTTGGGGGAAAAGGCTGAGTACAGATTCTGACTAAGGAGTTTATTCTTTATTTTGTGGGCAATGGGGAACCACTGGGCATTCTTCAGCCCAGGGATAATGTGTTCTGATTAAGCTGAAGTGGAATTCCAAACCACCTAACAGGGACTGGAAACCCTGCTGGTGTAGTAGTTAAGAGCTATGGCTGGTAAAAAAGGTTGTCTGTTCAAACTCACCAGGCGCTCCTTGGAAACCCTATTGGGCAGTTCTACTCTGTCCTTTAGGGTCACTATGAGTGGGAATCGACTTAATGGCAATGGTTTTTTTTTTTGGTAACAGGGATGCCTACAAAACCTAAGAATGGATCTAAATCAGGGGAGGAGAAAATTATTTGACTCAAGATAATAAATTATTGCAAGCACTTTTTAAAAGCTTTAGCAAAACCTGTTTGTGCTAATTAAACTTTTTTTTTTTTTTTACTTTTTCATTGAAACAGACCACATTTTCTGTTGGCACTTGTTTGTGCTGTTGTAAGTACTTATACTTGAGGTTGCTGTAAGTTGCAGATGACTCAATGGCAACTAACAACAAGTACTTGAAAACCAATGATGTTTTCTTAATTATCTAAGGCAAATAATTTTTATTAACACAAGTTGCCTTTGTTCATCTAGTCTAATTTATTGAGATTTATTCTATATGGGTTTTATCTTGAAAGCATGATTCAGAGTCGGGAGGATCAACCCTCTGCCTCTTGGCGGGGAAGATACAATTATACTCAGTGGTGGGCTGGTAAATGTTTAACGACCTGCTTTCTGAAAAAAAATGTATCGTGCATATACAAAAATAAGTTTATTTTAAATGTTACTGATAGAAAGGATATATAGCACATCATTTGCAAATAATAACAAAATATACAAGACTATTATAAATTCCGTGTAGCTGATTCTCACGAAATGCTTTCATTGATTTCTGCTGAATACCTGTATTCATAGACATTCTATATTTGCAATTCAATCACGATTTGACAAAATAAGACTGTGAATAAATGCTTGATTATTATCCAATTCAGCGAAGAAGTTATGTCATTGACAAATGCGTATACCTCCAATATGAATGTTGGTTGACATTTTTATTTATGTTAGCTGGCAAGACAAAAGTGAAACAATGAAGATGTATGCTGTAACTTCACTCATCTGTCACTGACATGACTGACCTCTTTACTGAATCATGTAAGAGTTTGCAAATACTGGAAGGATATTTCCTCAACATTTTTCACTATTCACAATGTAATGGCTAAAGACATGATATGCTTTTAAGTTTAATCTTCATTATCAACATTTTCTCCATCACTTTACCAAATTTAGCTAATCAACAAAAAATCAAGCCCTAATTTGTTGTATTTGTCAATTTGTCTGGTGTAAACAGAATGTGGAGTGCAGCACACCATTGTATAGTATTTCTACCATATAGACGTATATAGATGTAATCAACACAAATACCCTCAAGAGTACAGGTAAAATACAGAAAAATAATTAGGAAGTGATGAGTTTGAGTACTCATTACCCTTGTTTTAATATAATTTATCTAAATCCTAGGTTTATATAATTTAATTTCTAATAATGGCTATGTTTAACAACTGGCTTGCATAATTCCTGAAAGTTCAGCTATTGGGTCTTAGGTTGGGTTCTCTAGAGAAGCAAAACCAGTGCAGCATATAAATATACACAGAGATTTTAAATGGCTCATGAGGTTGTAGAAGCTGGAAAATCCAAGTCCGTGGGTCAGGCTGGAGGCTTCTCCTGACTCATGTAGCTGCAGGGACTATGAACTTAAGATCAGCAGGTCAGACAGTGGGCCTCTGGCTCACAGGCTGCAGAGGCTGATGAATCTCAAGATGGGCAGGTAGGATGACAGGTAAGCTGCTAGCTGAAGTCCTAAGAACCAGAGGCCAGATGACAGGAGCCAGCTGCAGGATCCAGAGTGAGCAAAGGCCTGTGAGCTTTGTCAGAAAGTCCACCCATATTGGGTGCAGGCCACACCCCCAAGGAAACTCCCTTTCAACTGTCTGGCTATTCACAGCAGATCTCATCATGGAAGTGACCACATTATACCAGGTCTCATCACGGAAGTGATTACATCATTATACGACAGCCAAACTATGTCATAACTGCCAAACCACTGAGAATGCCGGCCCAGCCAAGTTGACACACAACCTTAGTGATCACACCACTGATTGTATCTCATTTATCCAGAATGGTCTCTTGCAGTTCAGCTAGCAGAGTGTCACCTACAGAAACTGGTTTGCTAAAAAAAAAAAAGGAAGAAAGAAAGAGAACAGGCCTCAGGTACCTATCTGTAAAATTAAAAAAAAAAAAATTTTTTTTTTTAAATTAGCTATGTGTAAACGAGCTTGTCATCTACATCTATCAGTTTAACAAAATGACCATATTCTCAAACATTAGCTCTAAATGTCACCTAAAACATGTTCATTTTCAATTGTCTAGAATCAACCATTAGATTCTCAGTGGGAATGTGGCCCTTGTGGTATTTTCTCTTTTGTGTCCAAACTAACATAAGACATGAAATGTGGAATTGTGGAATATTAGAGCAGGAAGGGACCTCGGAAATTACTAGCTAGAAGTCTGGCCTCTCTTGTTTTACAAATGAGCTACTAAAGTCCACAGAGATTAAATTAGTCATCCAAACACAAAGAAGTGAAGCTGGTATCAAAACCTGTTTGTATTTGTAAAATGGTTTCTGGCGCTAATTTATTTTCCCCCAAAGTGCTAAGGTGAGATCACTGTGGCAAATATATTCAACTTTACTTACTTTGGGGATAAATGGGTCCCTTCAGCAACCCTGTCTTTGGGAGAGAATCGTTAAGTTAATCGTTAATTTCTAGTAATGCTTATATGTCCACATCACTAGAGTGTTGTTTTTTTTCTTCCTATTTTATTATACTGTTTACTATAGTTTTCTCTTCAGGCACAGAGCTGTCCGTTCCAAGAGTAATCATTTACAAGTTAATAGCAAGTGAACTGGACAAGTCTTGTACTAACCAGTCAACCCTCAAGCACATTTCAGAGTTAAGAACATATTTTACACCTTGATCTGAGAGTGAAAAAGTTTCAGGTTCTTGTGTACTACTGGAGGCAGAAAATTCCTTTGGAAAATGGGCTGTTGGCCAATCTCAGTGGGCTGCTGAAAGCATTTTGTTTTTGAGAAGGAAGGTTTCTTTTTCCTTCCCTGGAAGTGACAAGTCTGTAACACCATGTTTCTTCTCACTTTTTCTCTTTTTTTTAATGATACAGGCCTACAATCTCTCACCTGAAACCATGGGGCCAGATGTGTGTAGAATTCTTCAGATTTTTAAAAAGGTAATACAGTACATCTAGTAGGATATGGGGTGATACTCTATAATCAAGCACATTTATATTTTGTAGCAAAACATAAATATTGACATGAAGCGAGATAAAGAAAAGACTACAAATAGCCTCATGTCAGTTCATCCCAGGTCAATTATACCACTAAAAGAGTTATTTTTAAAACTTTAGATTTTCAGGATTTTTAGATTTTGAAACTCTGGAGAAGGGAGTATAGGCCTATAACGGCAGTATCAATATGCCCGTCTTCTTTTGATGTACTTTAAAAACACGTTGTTGTGTGTGTATGTAAGATTTTCTTGATCTGTGTTCAACTTTAATTTTATTATTATTTGTTGGAAGCTTCTGGTTACATTAATTTCAGAGGCAGCACACCTGTTCCTCACTTATCAACTCTCTATTATCCAACATTTTCCATTTACGATAGTGAAAAATCTACTATTTTGGGTATTAATGGCAGATTGTCTGGAAGTAACAAATGCTGAGGTGTGAGGCGAGAGTAATGCTAGCTGTGATGGTTATGGTTATGTGTCAGCTTGGCTAGGCTATGATTCTCAGTACTTTAGCAGTTTGGCAGTTGTGTAATAATGCTGACATCCTCCATTTTGTGATCTGATGTGGTCATCCTCCATTTTGTGATCTGATGTGGTCATCCTCCATTTTCACATAATGCTGATTTTTACCTAATGATCTGGTCTTTGGAATCTAACTACACTGATAAGTTGGGATGGTAATGTTTTGCTCCAGTCTTGCTTTAATTTTAGGCTTTTGTACTTGGGCAAATTTTTCTGAGGTTTCTAAGAGATGGCTGCTTTAATATTCTACCAATCTGACGTCCTTTTTATACCACTGGTGGACTTGGTAATGACTTGTTTTCCACCAGCCTTCTCACCCACTTTCATAATGCAATACAACTTCACAATCTTCTTTTTGAAGCTACTAAATGTTCCTGTATCTGAAAATTATATTAAATGACAAGAAACAAGAACAGGAGTTGTGTATAAACAGAGAACAGAAAATACCAAGCTTAACCTTGTATATCCTTGTATATGAAGAAGTCTTGCTTAGTTAGGTTAATGCCGTACTAGATGCCAAAGAAAAACATTACCTTTTTTTCTTAAATCCCTCATGAGGTGATATTGTTGTTGGTTGCCATCGAGTCGATTCTGAGCAGAACTGTGTTCCATAGGGTTTTCAACCATAACCATTGGGTTATCTATGACCTTTCAGAAGCAGAATGCCAGGCCTTTCTTCTGAGATGCCTCTGGGTGGGTTTAAACTGCCAACCTTTTGGTTGATAGCCTAGCGCTTAATCATTTGCGCCACCCAGGGACTCCTAGCCTGATACTGAAAAACAAAGAAACAAAACCTTCGCTTTGAGTTGATTCCTATTCATAGTGACCCTATAGGACCCTACAGGGCAGAACAGAACTGCTGCATAGGGTTTCCAAGGTAGATTCAAACTGTTGATCTTTTGGTTGGCAGTTGAAGGCTGAACCACTACGCCATCAGGGCACCTACTAGCCCTCTAAATATCAAGGCTTGAAAAATTATCCAGGCCTCCCACTTATTCTATACCTCTCATGACTCTTCACCACCCAGAGTAGAGTCAAACTCAACACGACCTCCTCCACCCCACATGCCAATTCTGCCAAGCCCCTTCCCTTGGCTGTGGTTTCACTGGATAGCAAGTAGGTAGGGACAGTGCGAATCCCGTTCATCCGTTCACACATGCCACTAAGTAGATGAGGAGGTATTTGGCTACCTTAAGAGAGTCATGTTAGTCCCACTGGTTACCCACGTTCCATTGAATTTCTTCACTTTGTCAGTCAGAGCACTGGGCAGAAATCACATAGCATTAATACCTGCCTTGATATTCTCTAGTGACAAATGAGAACAAAAAGACTGTAGCTGAAAAACTAGGTTGGCAGGAACAAAAGCTGCCTGATGTAGGAGAAGCTATATTAATATAAATAATATACATAGGACTTGAATAGTAGAAAGTTGCAGATGTAGAAATTCCTCAAAGATATCAAAGAGGTGAAAAAAAATAAAGGGAACATAAAAGCAGAGGTACTAAGTTTTAGAAATTGTAACTTATTGCCTAGTGCAATGATAAATCTATCCAGCAATACAGCTATTTTAAAAAGCTAAATTTCACATACAATGCTACTAAAATACCAAAGGCCATACATAATGTCTGACCCAAGCTTCCACCTCATACAGCAAACTGTTACATGCGAGCTTCAAAAAAAGACTGTTTGACTGGCCCACTGTCCTGCAGTGTCAGGAGACTGCTTTGTCTGACATATTGAATTTCCAATGTCTCTCACACTTCCTCCTTTCAGATGCACAAAAGGTTTTTGTAAAGTTTCTCTTGGTTTTATTGCTAGGGGCTACCAGAAACCATGCCACATGCCTGGTATAGAGTTATAGGGTGTGATTTTACTTGACTGTCCTCAGAGCTTCTGGATTTTTAAAAATAACTATGTGAATTTCCTCAAGACCTATAAATGAAAACCTGTAACGATTCAAACTCCTTACTGGACCAATTATGAGATTTACTACAGCTGCATGGTCTCTCTGAAACCATAATATAAAAGCCCGTCCTTCTCATTCTTTTATATACTCCCTTGGTTTCTTCCACTTCAACAGAAATATCCATTTTGGTGTGTTTAGTTAACTTCTCAGGGTGGGTCCTGGTCTTGAACATCAAAACTATTTCCAGCTGAGAATTACCTGTAGGTTGAGAATAAACATAGGAAACGCCGGTGGCATAGTGGTTAAGTACTACGGCTGCTACCCAAGAGATCAGCAGTTCGAATCCCCCTAGCCCTCCTTGGAAACGCTATGGGGCAGTTGTCCTATAGGGTCGCTGTGAGTCGCAATCGACCCGAGGGCAGCGGGTGTGGTTTGGTTTTTTGCGTAGAAGCGTAGGAAACCCTAGTGGCTAGTGGTTAAGAGCTGCGGCTGTTAAGCAAAAGGTCAGCAGTTCAAATCCACCAGCCGCTCTTTGGAAAACCGATGGGGCGTTGTACGGTTTTCCAAAGAGCGGCTGCTGGATTTGAACTGCTAACCTTTCCCAAACTGTCTGGTGGGTATTGCCCGGGCAGAGAGGAGAGATTTGTTACGGGGGGTAGCACATCCTCCTGTAGGGGGCGAACTTCTCATACTTTCTTCTCCTGGACGGGCATTCCCCGCGGCTTAGGTGTAGAACCCCAGAAAGGTTCCAACCAAGGGATGGGGTTGGGGCACAGAAGGGTGGACTCTAACTCTGGCCGGAAGTGTCTGTGCGCAACCTGCACACACCCTCACCGACCCAGGAGTCAGGAGAAAGGGCCTAGGCAATGGACTTCGACCTGGGGAGGGGCGGCAGGCGAGAGCGAGTCCAGCGGCCGAGCCGGGCCGGGCCGGGAGGCGGGCCCGCCCTCGAACCCGGCGCGCGTGCTGGGGCACCCGAACGCTCCGGTAACGCCGCGCGCATAAGGCGCCGACCAGCACGACTCCACAGCAGCCGCGGCGCGCGCCGCCTTCCTTCCTGCAGGATTAGCTTCCCGGCGGCGGCAGCGGCGGCGAGCGCGCGGATTGGCGGCCCGGCCCTCCCGCCGCCCGCCCCGCCCCGCCCCGCCCCGCCCCGCCCCGCCCCTCGCCGCGCCGCGCCGGGTCGGCAGCCGCCCCCGCCCCGGACCCGCCCCCTCTCCGCCGGAGCCTGTCGGTGCCGAGGCTGGGTGGCCGGCACTTCCCACCCGGCTCTGTGCGCCCGTCTCGGGGGCTCGTTCGGGAGAGGAAGGGGCGGCGGGGTGCCAGCGGCGGACGCGCAGGGGCCCTCAGCCGCGGCGGTGCAGACCCGGGCGGGGGCCGAGCTGCGCGGGGCTGCGCGCGCGCCCTTCCTCTCCCGCCGGCCGGGCTGCGTCTGGGCACCGCGGGCGGCGGACCTGCTCCCTCCCAGCGGCGCTCGGCTCCCGCGGTGAGCGGCTCGGGCGCCCCTGGCCGGCTTCCCTTTGTCCCCCGGGCCGGGAAGGAGCTGCGGGCGCGGCGGCGTCTGTGCGGTCGGTGCACGCCGCTGCGGCTGAGGCGGCGGCTCTCGCGCTCCCGGCCGCCGGCTTCTCCGCGCCGAGGCGATGCCGGACCAGATCTCCGTGTCGGAATTCGTGGCTGAGACCCATGAAGACTACAAGGCGCCCACCGCGTCCAGCTTCACCACGCGCACTGCCCAGTGCCGGAACACGGTGGCGGCCATCGAGGAGGTGAGCGCGGCGGGGCCCGGCCTCTGGGGCGCGATGCGGGCTCCCGGGTGCGGCGCGGCGGCCCGCGCCCCGCCGAGACTTGCACTTCCTCCCGCTCGGGCGCCGTCTCTGCTCCCGGCGAGCTTTGGTTAACCTGCCCCCCTCCGCCGTTTCCCCTCCGCCCCCCTATCCAGGGGAAAAGTTTCTTTTTCTTTAAAATCCCGAAGCGGCGGAGTTAATCCTGCTTGAAACAGAAGCTCTTTGTTCCCGGTGTAGGTTGTTGGTAGGGGATGGTTGATGGTTACCTTTTGGCCTTTTTAAAGAAAAATTTCTCCTCCCTTATTTCCCTCGCGGGGTTTCCTTGGCCATATCGTTTCCCCCCAAGGCGGCCAACTTTGACAGGAAAGTCAGTGTCGGCGGGTGAGCGGGAGGGAGACCGACCCCCTTTGCGCCCCACCACTTCCCCTGGGTCCGGAAGCTAGGGTTTGCCCTCGCCTTTTCCCGGGCGCAGGAGCCAGGCACGGATTTCATCAACTTGGTTGAGAATGCCTCCCCCCTGCAGTTTGCCTTGGTTCAGTACCCCCCCCCACCCCACCCCAGAGTTGCTGGTCGGGCTGGTGGGACGGAGTTGTGTGCTCAGAGCCCCTCGCTGCAGCCCCCTTTCCCGCGCCCCGACTTTCCTGGACTCTCGGGTCAGTCTCGGGGGAAAAACTGGCTGCTCAAAAAGGTGTGCAACGTTAGCAAGGAAGGCCTAAGGGGAATTCTCCATCGTGCACAAAATCGAGTAATTCAGGCAAGGTGCAGGAAACCAGGGATTTTAAATCCGAAAGGCCGCTCACCGGTTACATGTGTCTTACCTGCTTGAAGCCCTGAATACCTACCTCCCTTATCCATCAATCTGGGAAAGGCCTGACTGGTCAAGTCCTTTAAAGGTGCAAAGTCACCATGCCTAGTTGCTAACTAGTAAGCATTCAGAGTCCTGGGGAGAGAGAACACTAAGGAACCAACAAGCATATGCTGGAAATTAAAGCAGTTTGCAGCAGTGAAAGGTGCAGAGTTTGAATCCAGGGACCCTCGTTTACTGTTGATTTGCTTAGATCATGTAACCACTCTGGGTCTTTTTTTTTTTTTTTTTGGAGGGTTGTTTTGAGGATTAGAGACAATGTATATGGAGTGCCTAGCAATCTGCTTGGCTCAAAAGAAATGACTGGTTTATAAACCACAAATAGAGCAGTATTGAGTGGGTAATTACATTTCTCTTGGTCGGTAAGTCACAGGGTTGGATGCTGTAGGTATTTAAGAAGAGAAAGACAGGGCTAGACTGAGTGAGGAGAGATCGTTAAAGAGCTTTAAATTAAGCAATGGCATTAATTTTTTTGCCCACTTGAACAGAGCATCTGCTGATAGGAATTGGTTGAAAAAAAAAAATCCGGAATGATTTCCTTTAATGGAAAATTTTTTTCACTGTAGACGTAAACAGTCAATAATAGGTTAAATCAAAAGTAACAGGTTCAGCCTTCTGAAGGTTGTAAGCACAGCTAGGGTAGCCTCCCTCCCTCCTTTCTCCTCTCCCTATTTTTGGTACTAGCTGAGCTACTTGTAAATCTTTTGTAGTGAATTCTGTGATCCTTGGATCACTTCATTTTACTTGAATCAGCAAGGGTGAAAATGATGCTTTCAGATGAGTGGTGGGCATGGGGGATGAAGTTTTTTAAAAAAAATGCTGGTTGAAAAACAAGAGAAAAATGTTTGTGATGTTTTGAAGTACACCATTAATAATGTTTATAGACTAATTATAACCAAAGAGGTAGCTAAATATTTCTTGAAGGAAGCTTTGTCTACTATGCCTTTGAAAATACTTGTGTTTAAAGTTCTGTTGCTTTTCCCATTGCAGCTTGTCAGCTAAATATTGTTAACACTGGCAGATGTTGGAAAGCTAAGCAAATAGGAATTGCTATTAAAATCGGCATACCCTTTCTCTGATTAATTTTAGTTTACAGTGTACAATTCCAAAGCTCTTTTTGTATGATGTGCAGGGGATTAATCTAGAGCTCACTTACTGAGTAGATTAAAAAGACACTGGATTTGGTCAATTCATTAAACTCCAGGCTTGCTCCACATTGCCGTCTAAGCACAAGAATTGGTTAATGTCTCAAAAAAATGGGAAAAATTAAAATGTTACAGGCCTGTGTCACTTTAAGCAAATCCATTATTCGTATTAAATGATGATGGTACATGTGAACTTGGATTTATAAGATGACTAAATTTGAAAGTTGTTTACATTCTGAAAGGAATGGCTGTGAATTCCTTTATATAATGCTCTTTTCCTTGGTGTTCACATTCAGTTCCATTACTAAAACTTGTTCCATATATGATTTTATAACACATGGTGCCCACATATTTTGGTTTTAGACATTTACTTTTCATACTGAAAGGAGACTAGAGAGTGGCTATTATGACAAAGTTACTTATTTAACACATAAAATAAGCTTGAAATTTTACAACTTCTTGATCTTATATTTAAACAACTGAGTAATGGAATTAGTAGACTAATTTTAAACTGATTAACCTTTGTTGTTCATAGTTGCCCTCTAGTTGATTTTGACTCATGGAGACCCCTCCTATACAGAGTAGAACTGCTCCGTAGGGTTTTCAAGGCTGTGACCTTTTGAAAGCAGATCACCAGGCCTGTCTTCCAAGGTGCCTCTGGGTGGGTTTGAACTGCCAACCTTTGGGGTAAGAGTCAGCTCTTAATCGTTTGCACCACCCAGAAACTCCTGATTCATGAACCTGTGATTTCTAATGTGGCTAAAAATCATTCTACAGCTGTATAATTTATATTTTGATTTGCATACCTGTAGCTGGAATAATACTAGTAGCTCTTGGGGCTTTACATCTTTTGTATTTATTCCTCATCCCTGCTTTATAGATAAGGAAATGGAGACTAGGAGAGATTAAGTAATTTGTTCAAGGTTATGGAGCTAGTAAGTGGAAGGGCTAGGATTTAAACTTGGCTGCATGCTGTTTTCAGAAACTATGCTGCTTCCTGTTACTTTAAATAATGCTGAATTCTGTAAATTACTCCTTTGTCAGATAGACCCGGGTTGGAGTTTGGTCCGCACCACTTGCCACTTGTGTGAGCTTGGGTGAGAAGCCATATGTTTTCTTGTATTTCCCAGCTTTGAAGTCAGAATAAAAAAACATTGCCATCGAGTCAATTCTGACTCATAGCGACCCTGTAGGACAGAGTAGGACTGCCCCATAGGGTTTCCGAGGAGCGCCTGGTGGATTTGAACTGCCTACCTTTTTGTTAGCAGCTGAACCCTAAACCACTATGCCACTAGGGTTTCCAAAGTCAAAGTAACAGTGCGTGTCTCCTTTATAAGGTTGTGGCGAGGGCTCACTGAGATAATGCATGTGAAACACAGCACAGTGCCTGACAGACTGATGCAGTAAATGTTGTTTAATTAACAGATTATATTGTAGTTGGGTCTTTAGACCAGTGGAGTGAGAATGGTATTTAATTGGGGGTGGGGGCGGAGGCATGGGAACAGTAGGGGAACGGATGTATTGTTGAATGAGTAAGTGAATCAAAAACTACTAGATATCTATTGTTGTAAGCTGCCATCACCTCCCGCCTCCCCCCACCCTCCTCCTCCGCCCACGGGAATCCTGTACAAAACGGAATCAAACTGTTGTGATCCATGAGGTTCGTACTGGCTGATTTTTGGAAGTAGATCACCAGGCCTCTCTTCCTAATGTTTTAGTTTGGAGGCTCACACTTGTGGCCGTCAAGTCAGTCCTAACTCATAGCAATCCCATAGGACAGAGTAGAACTGCCCCATAGAGATTCCAAGGAGCAGCTGGTGGATTCAAACCGCCCAACTTTTGGTTAGCAACTGCGCTCTTAATCACTGCGCCACCAGGGTTCAGCCTCATCCAAAAAAAAAAAAACACAAAACCTGTTGCTGTCAAGTCAACTTCGACTCATTCAGCACTGTAGCAACGTGCAAACCGCCCCTGAGTTTGAGGTGCGCTGGCTAGGAATTGAACCCAGGTCTCCGGCATGGAAAATGAGAATTCTACCACCGAACCAGCTCTCAAGGTATCTATTAGCCCATGCTTATTTTTTAACCAGTGTGTTGTCCTGGCGGGGGACATGCAGGTGAGAGCGTAGATGTGTGAAATTTTCATTTACTAAAGATGACTTCTCTCGATAAAAAAAAAAAAAATTTTTTTTTTTTTCCCCTCTGGATAGATGATGATTTTGCGTGATTTTAGCAAACCTACAAAATTTGGTGCTGCAACTGGAGTCAGCCTTGTGTTTTTGGAAATAATGGAAAAAATAAGTAATTGTGGCATAAATCTGAATAGTGAGCTCCCCCTCCCCCTTTCTTTTTCTTCTGTTATGTCTGTCTCTGTTTCTTTGAGCCTCTGGGCACTTTGAAATACTCACAGAATGGGGAAGAATTGTATACATACTTGGAATATTTATGTTTTTAATGAGACCCTCCTGCCTTGCTTATTTGGTATTGTTAGATGTGTAATTTTAAAAATAAATTTGATGTTGCCTTGTAAGTATTAAAATTTAATCTACTTCCTTCCAGGGCCATAATTCTCTGCTATGTTGTTCCCGGTTACCCTGGAAATCTCTTTGCTGTCACAAGCAGAGGGTTCTAACTGCAGGGGTCGAATGAGCATCTGTGCAGCACAGACTCCCAGGGGCCCTGATGTCCTTGGGGCCAGATCCACCTCCCAGCAGTTACAGTGGGAACCAGGCCTACGTGCTTTCCAGGCAAGAACGTGAATCTGAATCTTAGTCCTTTGCGACTTCTTTGAAAAACAGCTCCCCCCAGTCCCAGACTGACACATTTTGAATCTGCTGTCAGGCATCACTTCTTGCCCCTAGTGCATTAGTGTTTTTGGAAGTGAGCGTCTGTGGTCAACTAGGACCCCCTTTTTATGCTGTGTCTTGAAATGCAGATTAATGTGTATGGAAATTTGAGTTATTTGAGGAAGGAATGATCTATGCGATTTCTTTTCCCCTTGCTGAATTCAGTTTCTTCTCCTTGTGATTAACGGTGAAAGTGCTAGTGCTACCCCTGGTGGGTTCCAGGCGCAGTCAACCATTCAGGATTTATTGAGTCTTCCAGTGTGGTAGGCTGTATGCTAGGTGATGGGAATAGAATACCAAGAGGAATACATTCTCTCTTTCAAGGAACCTACAGACCAGTGGGAAATATAGACATTCTAGAAACACATCAGTGCAATACAGTGTTGTGAGGATTATGGCCAGAAGGATGTACAGAATCCCGTGGCTGCACAGGGGTGGGAGTGGTCTGCCTGGGACTGCAGTTAGGCAAGGCCTTGTTCGGTGATGTGTGACTTGCGCCTTGAAGTCAAGGTAGTCATCTGTGGGTTACCACATGTTTCAGTCACTAAGGCGTCTCCATATGGTCTTCCATATCTGCCTGCCTGCCTTACGTAAATATGTATCGACTCCTGAGGTGGTGGCCAACTAGGCCTCTGTGGTGAGATTTTCAAGCTACTCAGTCCACCCGGGGCTACTCAGGCCAAGAATGTGCAACAGTCATTGTTTCTTCTCTTCACCACATTTCAGGGCACCGGTACTTTTCCTCAGGGATCATATACATTCTAGACTTGACACGGTCCAATGTGGTGTGCCATCTAGCTTCCTCCACTAGCAGTAAAGATTCAGTCCTTCTGTCACACTAGCCGTGTTTCAAGTGCCCAGTAGCTACATGTAGCTAGTGGCTTCTGTATTGGACAGCGTAGATTTAGAACATTTTCTTCATCGTCAGAAATTCTACTGGAGAAAGCTGTTTCAGACCCACTGACCAGCAGCGTCAGCGTCACGTGGTAGCTCGCTGGAAATGCAGAATCTCAGACTTCACCCTAGTCCTAGTGAATCAGAATCTATATTTTCATAATACCTCCAAGTACTTTATATGCACATTAAAGTTTGAGAAACACTATTCTAGACTGTGAACCCTGATTGCACATTAGAAACACTTGGCAAGGTTTTGTGGCTAGACGTGCCAGGCCCCACTCACTGACGTTCTGATTTAATTGGTTTGGGTGGGACCTGGAACATTGGCCTTTTTTTTTCCTAAAGCCTCCTCCCGAAATGGGGTTGATAATCACTGCAGTAAACAAGTAATTATGTAATATTTCAGGCAGTGAGAAGTGCTGTGAAGAAAGATCATGCAGAATAAAGGAATAGAAACTGATTTTGGAGATGAGGAAACTGAAGTCAGTACAGGCCTTTCTGAAAAGGTGACATTTGAGCAGAGGCCTGGGTGAAGTAAGGTAGTAAGCCATGGAAAATCTGTGAATTAAAGAACAGCATGTAAAAAGGCAGTAAGATGAGATTGGGCTCTGAGCGTTTCAAGGACAGAAAGAAGACCAGTGTTCCTGGAGAGGAGTGGGTGAGGGAGAGAAGGATGAGAAATGGCCAGAGAGGTAGGCAAGGCTGGATCACATACGGTTTTATGTGTTTTGGGGAGGGAATTTGGATTTTGTCCTAAGTATGATGGGAAACTATTGGAGGGTTTTGAGCAAGGGAGTTACGTTATTGGATTTACATTTTTAGAAGTTCAATGTGGTAGTTCTGGAGAGACTAGACTAGCAGGGACTGTTGCAGCCATCCAGGCAAGGTGGTAGCAGTGGAGGTGGTGAGAAGATTCAGTTGAGATCCATTGTGCAAGAAGAGCTGTCAGGACCTGCTGACAGGTTCTTGTTACTGTGTGCTGGTGGGATAACCAAAAAACCCATTGTCATCGAGTCAATTCTGACTCGTAGTGCCCCTATAGGACGGAGTAGAGCTGCCTCCTTAGGATTTCCAAGGCCTGCAATCTTTAGGAAAGCAGACTGCCACATCTTTCACCCTCAGAGCAGCTGGTGGGTTCGAACTGCTGACCTTTCAGTCAGCAGCCAAGCAGTTAACCACTGTGCCACCAGGGTTCCTGTCTTAGTTACCTAAACTTGTTGCCATCGAGTGGATTCCAACTCGTAGCAACCCTACAGGTCAGAGTAGAACTGCCCCATAGGGTTTTCAAGGCTGTGATCTTTACGGAAGCAGACTGCCACATCTTTCTCCTGTGGAGGGCTGGTGGATTCGAACCACCGACTTTTCAGTTACCAGCTGAGTGCTTAACTGCTGTGCCACCAGGGCTCCTTACCACAGGTATTAAAAAAAAAAAAGCCAAACTTGTTGCTGTTGAGTTGATTCCAACTCAGCCATCCTATAGGACAGAGTAGAACTGCCCCAGAGGGTTTCCAGGGAGCACCTGGTAGATTCAAACTGCTGAGCTTTTGGTTAGCAGCCAAGTTCTTAATGACTTAACCACCAGGGCTCCATGAAACGTATAGGGGTTAGGATTTACAACACATTTCTGGGGGCAATTCATTCCATCATAGGCACCTACTGTATGTTGTCACTGTCAGGTGCCGAGGATATGACAGAAGATAGAACCAGCTCTTCCCTTAAAAGTATTTATAACCTCATTTTTTTTTATGCCATGGACCCCTTGACAATCTAGTGAAGCTGGTGGACTGCTTCTCAAAACAATGTTTTAATGCATACAATAAGATACATAAGCTTTCAAAGGAAACCAATTATAGTGAAGTTCAATTAGTAAAATATTTTTAAAAATTGCTTTACTAATGTGCTGCTTTATTAAAGCACTGATTATCAAGATTTAGTAATGGGTCTAATACATACTTTGATTTTGAAGCACTAATGAGTGTAAACAGTATTTTGAGATAGTAGAAAACTCCGATTGAAGTTTATTGTCATTGAAATGTAGACATCCTGTAGGATTATCCTGCTAGTAATTTCATCCACGTGGCCCCCCGGAGCAGTGTCTGTTTGTTCAGCTGACAAGCCAAAGTCTAAACTGTTCAGAGTTATGATGTGGTAGGCATTTAGTTTTTATTTGTGTTGGTGACAGTCACAGGTACCTAATACTACCCCAGTGCGTTGTTTACGTTTGTAATTGAGGAAAATGCTAGATTTCATTTAGAGGTTAGTGAGAATACAGATGTAATTCTTTCTTCCAGACCAGGCTTATGGATTCCCTGAATTCAGGCTTGGTGAGCAAGATTTTTTTTTGTTGTTTTTTTGCAGTAATTGATCGATTCTGTAACAATGCCATCTAAATGAGTTTCATAATTATTACCCTGTCATTGTCATGAATTGGTTCTAAAGTCTGTAGCTGAGAAAAGTTATACCCTAAACCGATGTCATAATTACGAAGTAGTAAAGGTGTTGAGAAGAGCTGTTGGGGCCAGGTAAAGATGTGGTTTGACATTAATGGAGGACTCCATGCTTTATCAAGGTCGGGGCTTTGTAGTTTATCATATGGTCCCTTGAGTTAGTTCAGATACTTAACGCATGCCTGAGAGTTAGCAAAGCTGCAAATTGGGTCTTGTGTGTCCTGTAGTCAGACCCTGACTGGCTGCCTCTCGGCAGGCCAATTCTCCTGTTTTTACCTTACTTGTTTTCCTAGCATCTCATACACTGCCCTTGACTCTGGAGGGCGTGCTTGATTGTGAAGTGATAGTAGATTTATGGACACTTTCTACCTCAGGTTTTAAGGGAGGCTTTAAGTCTTTGTTTTCTTGGGGGAGGTTACATATTTGCAGTGATGATGATGTTGCCTGAGTGTATTCGATATATTCAGAGCATAGATCAAGTGTTATCCTAGTCACTGGTTTTGTTTTTGTGTGTGTGTTTCTTTTCCTTGTCTTTCTAACATTTATCGGGCACTTATCGTATGCCAGGCATCCTTTAAGTTCTTGACATACATTAAGTATTAACTCATCTAATTATTTGCATCAAAAGACCTCTTTAAAATCTTAAAAAGCAAAGATGTCATTTTGATGACCAAGATGCGCCTGACCCAAGCCACAATCTTTTCAATCACCTCATATGCACGTGAAAGCTGGACAGTGAAAAGGGAAAACCAAAGAAGAATTTGAATTATGATGTTCGTGAAGAATATTGAATATACCATAGATTGCCAGAAGAACAAACCAATCAGTCTTGGAGAAAGCACAGCCAGAATGCTCGTTACAAGTGAGGATGGCGAGACTTTGCTTACTGTGGACACATTATCAAGAGGGACCGGTCGTTGGAGAAGGACATCATGCTTGTAGAGAGTCAACGAAAAAGAGGAAGCACCTCAAAGAGATGGATTGACACGGTGGCTGCAACAATGGGCTCAAGCATAACAATGATTGTGTGGATGGCACAGGACCCAGGCAACATTTTGTTATGTTATATGTAAGGTTACTATGAGTTGGAGCCGATTTGAAGGCACCTAACAACAATGATATTTTATTATTACAAAAAGTCCATAAGGTAGATACCATTATCCCTGTTTTATGAAGTGAGGAAACTGAGGCTCTGAGAAGTTAAGCAACTTTACTGAGATCACGGAGCTGGTAAGTGATGGAGCTAGTGTTCAGACTCAAGCGTTTTGACACCAGTCTGCTATTTCCTTCAGCCACCAACTGCTTCTGTAGCGCCTGGGACAGGAAGGGCCCTTCATGTTCACGTCTCTGTGACTAGCACAATCTCTTCCTTGCTGTTAGTTTTAGTGAGTCACATATATTGCATGTCTTGAGTGGGTGTTTCTGGTAAATCCTTGGTGCTACAGTTTTCTCTCTGCCTCATCTGTCCGTGTTGCTACAGAACTTGCTCCTCTTTACTCTTTTCACTGCTGTACACATCCCCAGCCTTGCACAGGCCAGTGGCCGGGGGCATTACTCACACCCTGGCAGGAGGCCTGCCCTGCTCACGATCTTATTCATGATGTCATCTTTCCACTTGGTGTTGAAGATGGCTTTGTCAGTATGATTTTATATACTGTCAATAAAATCTGGTGACTGATGAAGACAGTTGTCTCTAATGATGAATTCTCTTGTCTTTTAGGATTCTAGCCAGGTGACCAGGATTCTGGGGCCTCTTTCCTTAGCTTCCCAGAAGAAATCACGTTCTTATTAGAGTTTTTTTTTTTAAAAGCAGCAACTGCTACAACAGCTGACATTTCTTTGAACCTTAGTAAGCACTTTGCTGTTTTTTAAATCGATTTTTTAATCCTCCCAGCAATCCTTTGAGGTCGGCCCTATTGTTATCTCTTTAAAAGTGAAGAAACTGAGGCTCAGACAAGTTAAATGAGTCTCCCTAGTTCCCAACTAGCAGTTGATAGAACCAGGAGTTCCAGGCAAGCATCTGGCTCCCGAGCATGCTGTCTTAGCCCTCCTGTCCTTCAGGGTCCTACTCCTGTTGGTCCTTTAATGCACCACCTGACGGTCTCTTGCTGGGACCTTTATTGTCTGAAGATGCCTCCTCAGGTGTTTCTATGGGCTTCTTTAGTGCAGGTTCATAATTGTTGATCTTCTGCAGGCGGGTCCCAATTGTTGCCCACTTAGAGTCATTAAATACTAACCCCTGAGGTGGTGCTTAGCATCAGAGGTGTTTACTAAATGACCTTAACTGCCATGGAGTGAGTTAAAAGGACAGATGTGGCCCCCATCGAGCTGAGAGGCTGAGAACACTGTCAAGACTATATGCAAAGGACTCAGAGCCACATAGGCAGTGATCACATCCATTGAGTATATTCCTTGTGTCAGCAAATCTGTTTTGAGAGGTGGCCACTGAAGGATGAAACAGAGATGTTGTGTGTTTAGGCAAACTTGGGCAGAGACGAGCCAGCACCATGTTGCCAGTTAGAGAACTTTTGGGAGATATTGAAAGAAAGAAAGAAAGAAAAAAAACAAAACAAACCCATTGACTCCGAGTCGATTCTGACTCATAGCGACCCTATAGGACAGAGTAGAACTGCCCCATGTGGTTTCCAAGGTACTGCTGAACTTTTGGTTAGCAACCGTAGCTCTTAACCACTACACCACCAGGGTTTCCACTGAAAGGAAGAGAGAGTGTTTTAAGGCCTTGTATTACATTTATTCACATAATAGCTCTAACCTGTTACTAACCAGCTGCTAGACCTTGAGCAGCCATTTCACTGGCCCAGCCTTAGTTGCCTCATTTGTAAAATAAGGGGTTGGATGAGATGCACTCTAGGGCCTTTCCAGCTATTAACATTCTGTGTCTGCTACTGTTGGCCCCACGATTGGATTCGTCTGCCTCTTGCCACTTTCTACTTTTTCTGACCATCCTCTCTATTTTTCTCTTTCTCTTGGCTATTCATATTCATAATTAAGCACATGGCTGCTAACTGAAAGGTTGGCCTTTGAAATCCACTCAGTGGACCCTTGGGGGAAAGACCTGGAGATCTCCTGTAAAGATTACAGTCAAGAAAATCCTGTGGGGGCAGTTCTACTCTGTCACATGGGGTCACTATGAATCAGAATCCACTCAATGGCACCTGACGTCAACAGAGGTGATAATAAGCTTCACCTCTTTCATCTCCCCCTTTAAAAATTTCTTTCCCCAGAATATCTCTGGAGTAAGTATGGTGGTTGGCTCGTGAGCTGGAATTCCATTGCTAGTTTAAGTTTGGGACAAATGGGGCTATGGAGTTTGCTGTCTCACCTGGAAGCAGTTTTTTGCAGTCTCTGCTGCCATGGATTGGTCTCTTGATCATATCTTTGTTGTGGTTTGTTTCTGTGGTAAAAGGTTGTATTAATGATGACAGGGTTTTCCAGTAATTAATTAATTTGGATTGCTGAACTTTAAGTACACATTTTCTTATATTAAGGGTCTACTAGTTTTTTGGGGAACCCAAATTCTCATTTTTGGAAGTTGTACTCTCTATTATGAAGCAGTGGTTTTTATACTTGCCCTGCGGACTCGTTGTGTTTATGTGGTGGAGTGGAAAGAGCACCAGCCCGTGAGTTTGAAGAGCTAGATTCTAGTTTTAATTTGGCCTCCGTCTTGCTGTGGGACCTTGAGTAAATTGCTGTTCTGAATGCCTGTTCTCCAGAGTGAGGGGTTTGGATTAGATGATCTCTCATTCCCCTCCCCAGCTGAAAACTCCACAGTTCTTTGTATCACATATGGTGCTGTTGTTAGGTGCCCTTTAGTTGGTTCCGACTCATAGTGACGCTGTGTACAATATTCCATTGTACATAATCGTTGTTATGCTTGAGCCTATTGTATCACAAACACTGAGTCTGAAAAGCCTGTGAAATAAACGTCAGGAATAAAACTGAGCAAGGCGTGGCTAATTTGGAGTCCTGAAGAGAAAACATAAGTGCTGAATTATATCTCAAATTCTTTAGATCTTCCTGCGACTTCCTGAGGTACTTAGTTTCTTTTGCTGTTTTAGAAATTGAGATATAATTTACATGCCATAAAATTCACCCTTTTAAAGCATCCAATTCTGTGGCTTTTAGTATATTCACAAAATTGTACAACCCTTACCACTATCCAGTTAGAAGATTTTTATCACTCCCCTAAGAAACCCCTATACCCAGTAGCAGTCATTTCCAATCCTTCAGCCTCAGCCCCAGACAACCACTAATCTTTCTGTCTCTGTAGATTGCCTATTCTGGACATTTCATGTAAATGATAACAACGTGTGGCCTTTTACTTAGCATGTTTTCAGGATTCATCCATATTGGAGCATGAATCTGTACTTCATTTCTTTTTTATTGCTAAATTATACTCCATTGTGTGGATATAAAGGAATCCTGTTGGATCCACTCCAGGGCAACGGTTTGGTTTATTAGTTTGGTGACTCCTTTATAGCCATACAATGGTTAAAGTGGTGAAAGCGCTTGGCTGCTAACCTGAAAGGTCAGCAGTTCTAACCCACCAGTCGCACCATGGGAGAAAGATGTAGCAGTCTGTTTCCATAAAGATTTACAGCCTTAGAAAACCTATGGGGCAGTTCTGTTCTGTCCCACAGGGTCCTTATGAGTTGGAATCCACTGGATGGCAGTGGATTTTTCAGGTATGAATATAACACATTTTGTTGATGGAAATTTGGGTTGTTTCTACTTTC
Organism: Elephas maximus indicus; assembly: GCF_024166365.1. NCBI lineage: Eukaryota > Metazoa > Chordata > Mammalia > Proboscidea > Elephantidae > Elephas > Elephas maximus. Next base: position 18,598,231 of record NC_064830.1, read on the forward strand.
GGCATTATGAATAATGCTGTTATGAACATTCATGTACAAGTTTCTGTGTGGACATATATTTTCAGTTCTCTTGGATAAACCCTGGTGGCATAGTGGTTAAGAGCTATGGCTGCTAACCAAAGGGTCAGCAGTTCGAATCCACCAGGTGCTCCTTGGAAACTCTATTGGGCAGTTCTACTCTGTCCTGTAGGGTTGCTGTGAGTTGGCAGCGACTCGATGGCACTGGGTTTGGTTTTGGTTTTTGTGGATATGTACCTAGGGGTGGAGTTGCTAGGTTGTAACTTTCTGAGGAACTGCCAAACTGTCCTCCCGAGTGGCCATACCACTTTCCGTTTCTACCAGCAATGTGTAAGGGTTCCAGTTTCTTCACACCCTGCTCAGCACTTCTTATTGTCTGTCTTTTTAATCATTATATCCTAGTGGGAGTGAAAGGAGCCCTGGTGGCACAATGGCTAAAAGCTTGGCTGTTAACCTAAAGGTTGGAGGTTCGAACCCACCCAGCAGCTCTGTGGGAGAAGGACTTGGCAATCTGCTCCTGTAAAGATTATAGACTAGAGAACCCTATGAAGCAGTTCTACTCTGTCATATAGCGTCACTGTGAGTTAAAAGTCCACTCATGGCACTTAACAGTGGGTATGAAGTGGTAAATCATCATTTCCCTGGATGACTAATGATGCTGAGCATCTTTTCATCTGCTTATTGGCTATTTGTATACCTTCTTTGAAGAAATTCCTATGCACATCCTTTGCCCATTCATATATTTTCTTCCATTTTGTGGGTTGTCCTTTCACCTTTTTTTTATTTTTTAAAAATATTTAATTTTATTTTTTGTGAAAATATACCCATCAAAACCTGCTCCCATTCCACATTTCAGTGATATCTGGTTATATTCTTCACATTGCGTCAACATTGTCATTATTTCTGTTCTAGTTGTTTTACTTCCATTTACTTAAGCTCGTTGCCCCCAACCTGCTTTAAAATAGCTGTTGACCCTTTGGTCCTAGATACTTTTTTTTTTTCTAAAGACAATACTTAAGAGTGGCACTCTTGAGAAGAAAGTATTCTTTGATGGTTATGAGAGGGGGGAGGGAGTTAGGGAGAGGGGTTTTCGCTAATTAGATAGTAGATAAGAATTATTTTAGGTGAAGGGAAAGACAACACAATACAGGCGAGGTCAGCACAACTGAATTAAACTAAAAGCAAAGAAGTTTCCTGAATAAATTGAACGCTTTGAAGGCCAGCGTAGCAGGGGCCAGCGTAGCAGGGGCCAGCGTAGCAGGGGCGGGGGTTTGGGGACCATGGTTTCAGGGGACATCTAAGTCAATTGGCATAATAAAATCTATTAAGAAAACATTCTGCATCCCACTTTGGAGAGTGGCTTCTGGGGTCTTAAATGGTAGCAAGCGGCCACCCAGGATGCATCAATGGGTCTCAGCCCACCTGGAGCAAAGGAGAATGAAGAACACCAAAGACACAAGGTAATTATGAGCCCAAGAGACAGAAAGGGCCACATAAACCAGAGACTGCATTAGCCTGATACCAGGAGAACTAGATGGTACCTGGCTACAACGGATGACTGCCCTGACAGGGAACACAACAGAGAACCCCTGAGAGAGTGGGAGAGCATTGGGATGCAGATGCCAAATTCTTGTAAAAAGACCAGACTTAATGGTCTGACTGAGACCAGAAGGACCCAGGAGGTCATGGTCCCCAGACCTTCTGTTATCCTAAGACAGGAACCATTCCCAAAGCCAACTCTTAAGACAGGGATTGGACTGGACTATGGGATAGAAAATGATACTGGTGAGGAGTGAGCTTCTTGGATCAAGTAGACACATGAGACGATGTTGGCATCTCCTATCTGGAGGGGAGATGAGAGGGCAGAGGGGATTAGAAGCTGGCGGAGTGGACATGAAAAGAGAGAGTGGAGGGAAGGAGTGTGCTGCCTCATTAGAGGGAGAGCAACTAGGAATATATAGCAAGGTGTGTATAAATTTTTATATGAGAGACTGACTCGATTTGTAAACTTTCACTTAAAGCACAATAAAAAATTTAAAAAGAGTGGCACTCTCTATTTTCTGGGCTAAACTATTATTTTGTTTAAAGGTGATGTCAGGGGGTAGTTTTAATTCAGGGTTTGAAGAACAACTCAGGGTTATAGTCTCAGGGAGTCCTCCAGCCCCAGTAGGTCCGGCAAGTCTGGATTCTTTAAGAATTTGAAGTTCTGTTCCACATTTTTCTCCTTTTTATCATGATTATCTATTGTGCCCCAGATCAGAACATTTAGTAGTGGTAGCTGGGCACCATTTTCACCATCTTGAAGTGTCTTTCGAAGCACAGTTCTTTTCATTTTGGTGAAGTCTCGAATATCTTTTTCCTTTGGTTGCTTGTGTTTTTGCTGTCATATCAAAGAAACCGTTGCCTAATAATATTAGTCATGAAGGTTTATGTGTATGTTTTCTTCTAAGAGTTTTATAGCTTTAGCTCTTACATTTAGGTTTTTGATCCATTTTAAGTTCGTTTTAGTATATGGTGTAAAGTAGGGGTCCAAATTCATTCTTTTGCATGTGGCTATCCAGTTATCCCAGCACTGTTTGTTAAAAAGGCTGTTCTTTCTCCATTGAGTTGCCTTGGCACTCAGTTGACCATAGATGTATGAGTTTGTTTTTGGCCTCTCAATTCTGTTCCATTGAACTATATGTTTATCCTTGTGGTAATACCACAATGTCTTGATTACTGTAGCTTTTTGGTAAGTTTTGAAAAGAGTAGTGTGAGTCATCCAACTTCGTTCTTTTTTCCAAGATTGTTTTGGTTATTCTTAGTCCCTAGCATTTCCATATTAATTTTAGGATCATGTAAAAATGGGTTGGTGGTGGTGTCTGACCTCCTCTAAGTTCACAAAGAGGGGTGGAGAATCAACATCAGTAGCCCAAGGCTGATTGCTATGAGGCAGAAGTCAGACATGCCTCCTTTTTCCTCAGTCTTTACCAATTCTAACGTCAGCTGTTCCTCTTACAACACTCTACTTCTCTCCTGAGTTTGATAATTCATTGCAGTGGCCACACAAAACTCACAGCCATACTCAGGGTCACGGAGTTTATTAGGGAAGCAACACGTTACAATCCAGGTTCAGAAATGCTCAGGATACAGTTCTTCCATCAGGATAGCCTCATCTCAGCTGAGCCCGCAGGCAGGTCTCTCTGTGGCCCCTGGTCTCTGGCCTGCTCTGGCAAGTGTTAAAAAGCTCTCTTAGTTCTGCTGATAAGTGCCCAGAGGCACCCCACTCCTCTAGTAAGCCCGCTTCAGAAGGTGCTCAGCTCTAGCTCTGTGAGTCAGCAAGCCTAGCTCCACCAAGTGCCCGGAGGCACCCTCCTGCACCAGCCAGCCTCCTGCCGAAGACATTCAGCTTTCTCACTCTGTGGGCTGGGTGTCTCCTGGTTCTGTTGCCACTGTTTCTTTGCTGCCACTTCTTGCCATATTCGGCGTTACAATGCTCTTTCTCCCTCGATCCCCTCGTTCCGGGAGCTTCTCAGGGCAGGGGTTCTGGGTCCAAAAGACAAACTCCACTCCTGACTCTTCTTTCTTGGTGGTCATGAGATTCTCTCCTCCCACTTCTGGGATGGCTTATTTTAAGCCTGGCAGGATGGCAAAACTGACGAATCCCTTCGTTAGGGTTCCATTTTCTTTAGGGTTACTTTATTTGCATAGTCCCACTCAATCATTGTGTATATGAGCCACAAAGACTATGGCTAAAAAAAAATTTTATTGCTAGAAGGGCCATATTAAGTAATTCATTGCACTGCAGATCAACTTGTCAATTTCTGCAGAAAAGGCAGCTTGGAGTTTGATGGGGATTACTTTGAATGAATAGGTCAATTTGGAGAGTATTGCCATCTTAACAAGAGAAAGTCTTCTAATCCATAAACATGGGTGATTTTTCTATTTATTTAGGTCTTTTAAATGGAAACCCTGCTGGTGTAGTAGTTAAGTGCTACAGCTGCTAACCTAAAGGTCGGCAGTTCAAATCTGCCAGGCGCTCCTTGGAACTCTATGGGGCAGTTCTCTGTCCTATAGGGTCGCTATGAGTTGGAATCGACTCCCCCGCAATGGGTTTATTTTAAACGTTCTTTTATGATGTTTTGTGGTTTTCAGCGTATAAGTCTTGTACCTTTAAGTATTGTATTCCTTTTGATGCTATTGTAAATAGCATTGTTTTCTTAATACCATTTTTTGGGTTGCTCATTGCTTTTTTTTTTTTTTTTGCACCTGGTATGTATAGAAATATAGTTAATTTTTTTAATATTAATCTTGTATCCTGATAACTTTTTGAACTCTTATAGTTTTTGTGTGTTTTTGTTTGTGCGTGTGTGTATTCCTTAGGATTTTCTATATACAAGATCATATCACCTGTAAATAGAGTTAGTTTTATTTCTTCCTTATTGATCTGGGTACCTTTTATTTCTTCTTATTGCCTAATTGCTAGGTTAGCTGTTGTTGTTCTTAGCTGCCTTTGAGTTGCCACCTGACTGATGATGACCCCAGGCACAATGGAATGAAACACTGCCCAGTCCTAAATATCCAATGGGTGGGCCAGAACAGGGGCTCAGTAACTTTACTGAATGGCTGACTTGGTATTAACACTTTTCATGTAAAACTGAAATTCCTTAAATTTAATTTGTTTTGCTTGTTTTTTTCATTTGGGCTCAGGGTGTACTGAGAAAATCAGGAGATTTGCTTGCTTGGTCTTTATTTGCAAAGTAAGTTAGTGGAACTGTCACTTGCATTGGTAAATGGATTTCAGATATTTGCATCGTTTAGCCAGGGTTTTTGGTAGTCGTATGGGAGGTTTAACAGCCAGTTAGCAGTCAGTTCTCTGTAACAGTAGATCGATGAACAGATTGTTTTGCTGGCGATTGTGACCGTTTTTTTTTGGTTCCTTCTTTCTATACGCATCACCTTGGTTTGACCACCGTGAGAAATTGCTCACTTCTTTACAAAAGCCTAATCATTAGGATTCCAGGCTCTTTTCTCACCTTGTAAATTCTCATTTGTTTTTTCTTTTTTTTTGGCAAACAGGACTGAGGTGTGTTTACTGCTCGAGCTGTTGAGCTGTCAGAACCTGTAGCTTTTGTTTGCCTTGATTGTAGCTTGCCAAGTCGTAAGCTTTTGAGTTGGAAGAGGTTCTGCTGAATCTTTTTGCCAGCAGGGTGAGTCCACAGTAAAAATTGTGAGGAAGGCAAAGTGGCTTTTTGCTGTTTTCCATCTTCCTTCTCTTCTGTCCTCCCCGCTCCTGGTTCGGTCTCTTCCTTGGGGACCAGGTTGCCTATGCTGCAATCCTACGTGTGGCCAAAGCTTACAATTCTCATTCCACTAGCCCTTTTTCTCCTATTCTTCACTCCCTCTGTTAATTTCCAGACCATTGGGGGCCCTGCTTTTTTAAATTTTTTTTTCCTAAAGAAGCTATTTCACCCAAAGAGAACCCAGGAATGAAGCTTTATGTTGGAATTTCAGTAAGAGTCCTTCCTGCCTTTCTCCAGTCATAATCATAAGCTGTTGCTTTGGCAGATGACATATAAAGTTGGCCTTTCCTGCCACCCTGCCTCTCCTCAGTTTTCCAGAGTTGCATTTACAGTTTAGTCTTTTAAAAATGATTTATTATTTTCTGCAGCAATGTTGGAAGGAGCTTAATTTTTGAAATGTGTGGTGTCTTTATGTATGGTCAGGGGAGGTTTGATCTAAGGACAGAATTGCTTTAGTCATAGCTAATATGAAATCTCTTAAGGGCTCCTGTTTTATTTGCTCTTTTAATTTATGAACCTCTTTGGATCCCTGAGGCATCTGACCATGAAGCTGGTGAGGCCTGATGTTTAACATTCAGGGCTTTATCTCTACCCCGATATACCATGGACAGCTACAGAGTTCTGACAGATTCTAGTTTGAACTAGGGGACAGTATTGTCAGCAAATGAGTGTTTCAGAGATTTGTTATTGTTTCTCCAAAGGAACATGTGCCCTTAGCTTGGATAATTAAAGCTGGCAACCAAAGGGCATGCATTCACCAAATAAATAACATCAAACTCGTGGCCATCGAGTTGATTCCAACTCGGAGAGACCCTATAGGATGGAGTAGAACTGCCCCATTGGGTTTCCAAGGAGAGCCTTGTGGATTCAAACTGCTGACCTTTTGCTTAGCAGCCATAGCTCTTAACCACTACAGCACCAGGGTTCCCTTAACCACTATGCCACTTAGAACCTGGAAATAAGTAAAAAGACCCCTGGTGTAAGAAGAAAGGAGCTGCTATAATACCCACTTTGTTTCTCTGTGAGTCAGGGTCATGCCATCCTCGTGGTGGTATTTGTGTGCTCATGAGTGTGTTCGGAATCATAGTGACCCTGTAGGACAGAGTAGAATTGCCTCATAGGATTTCCAAGGCTGTAATCTTTATGGAAGCAGACTGCCATATCCTTCCCCCACTGAGTGGCTGGTAGGTTCAAACCACTGACCTTTTGGTTAGCAGCCGAGCATTTTAAACATTGCACCACCAGGGTTCTTTCCATGCCATCCTTAAGCCAAACCAAACCCACTGCCATCAAGTTGATTGCAACTCATAGCGACCCCATAGGGCAGAGTAGAACTGCCTCATAGGGTTTCCAAGGCTGTAAATCTTTATGGAAGCAGACTGCCACATCCGTCTCCCACGAAGTAGTTGGATTCAAGCTGCCAGTCTTCCGGTCAGCAGCTGAGCCTTATAACCATTGTGCCACCAGGGTTCCTTCCATGCTGTCCTTAGACTCCCAGAAACGATCATGCAGTGAAATGGAAACAGCAGAGATCTGATGCTCCACAGCTGAGCTCAGTGGAGAGGAAGAAAAGAGAGAAGTAGACTAGCTCTGAGTGTGGGACCTCTTCCCACTCCAGGAATCCCTGAGCGTTTCACTGAGCCACTGCAGAGTATGTTTATCGATGTGTATGCTGATCATTCAGAAGAGGCAGAATCAGGCAGGGAAGCATGTAAGTCATTGAGGAAAACTTCCTTCAAAGTAGTTTTTGAGTTTTGCTGTGTTACTTGGTGAGCTCGATTTCACTGAGAAAATTTATGTGTAACAGTGCCTGCCTTTAGTGTTGGCCCAAATGAGGGATTTTAGTATGTCTCTTTGGATGGGATTTGGGGCATGTCCGAATAGAGTAAATATGTTTCTGGGACATGTAGACTTAGGTGAGGACCTTAGACCTCTGCCGTTACGGTGTGAGGAGAGGGAAAATTAGCCTGTTGAGTGCCTTGCATTAACCGTGTGGTTTCCTCTTTGACTCCAGAGTATCCTGGCACTTCGTTTTGGAGTCAGGGAGCTTCCAAATCCAAAGTTCCCCTGGCTTGAAGCTATTAGTTTTCATGTTGGCACCCCATACCAGACTGTGATTGTACCCAGGGTAAAGATCAACTATTCCTTCTCTTTGAATCCTCAGAACCCAGCATGGTGCCTAGTACCTAATAGATTCTCAGAAAATGTTTGTTGAAGTGAAGGTCCCAGTAATGCTTTTTGGTTTTATGGTTTTATACCTTTCCCTTTTAAAGGCTTGCCTGTGTTTGGAAATAAGTTTGTTTTGAACTGCGAGCTCAAAGTTGTCATGTCATTTTTTGAAACAATTAGAGAAACAGGATACTCTTTTAAGAATTATCAAAATCTCTGTTCTGTAAAGCATCCCAGTTAATGTCTAATTTCATTGTTGAAAAATGTATTAATCACATCTTTTTTTCTGTAAAACCTTGCCTAGTATCCCCAGTCCATCAGAACCACCTTCTTCTTGCAACCTTTAAAACAGTTACTCTCTGATTCACTTTGTTCATTCCTTTTTATCCATCTATCCATCCATCCATCATCATTGAATAGACCTGGGATGTCTCATATTCCAAGGCATAAAGTGCTCTGCAGCTGTGAAGTGTGCTGGCTGTCCACATCAGCTGTAAGTGTTCCCCGTTTGCTAGGCTGTGATCCTTGCTCTCCCTTCTTAGTACTGCTCACTCTTCCATGGAAGGAAGAGTGTTCTCATCAAAGGAGAAGGACAAAAGAGGGTGTAGCTTGAAGTGTGTAAGTTAGAACAAGGAGCCCTGGTGGCGTAGTGGCTAAGTGCAAATCCACCAGCCAATCCTTGGAAACCCTATTGGACAGTTCTACTCTTTCTTACAGGGTTGCTGTGAGTTGGAATTGACTCCAAGGCAACGAGTTTTTTTTTTTTTTTTTTTTTAGAAGTTAGAACAAGGAGCCTTGGTGATGCACTTGTTAAGTGCTTGGCTGCTAATCAAAAGATATGCAGTTTGAACCCACCAGTCATTCCACAGGAGCAAAGATCTGGCAATCTGCTCCCATAAAGATTACGGCCTAGGAAACTCAATGAGCAGTTCTCCTCTGTCCTGCAGGGTCACTAAGAATTGGAATCGGTTGATGACAAACAACGACAGCAAGTTAGAACAATGCAAGTTGGGTTTAGGGCACTCATAGTCGCCCTGTCTGGTCAGAGTGAAGGTCAGCCTACAGCTTATTTTAAAAAATGCTAAAAATGGTGTTGATGGCTTTTAAGGGTTACGGAAAACAGAGCAAACAAAACTTGAAGAATGCGCAGCAGAGACTGTATGTGGCATGCAAAACTGAAAATACTTACTCTTTGACCCTTTACAGAGAAAGTTTGCCCACCCTGGGTTAGAGCATTGAGTACGAGGAGATAGAGAGTTTGTGCCAATCTAGGGCAGAATGTTTGGGTTGTAAGGAACCTTAAAGTTGCTTAGTGTGGTCAGTCATCTAACACATGAGCAAGCTCCTGTTCTAAACATCTCTGCTTGCAGCAGTGACTAGGTAGGTACTCATGGCCTACAGAAGCAGCCTTTTCTGACTTCGGGAATTTACGTTAAATGAAAGCTAGTATCTTTGCCTTTGCCTCTTTGGCCTTGTTTTTACTTTTTGAAGTCGTAAGTAAGCCCATGAGATAAGTGGGTCAGAGCTGGATCGTGGAAGGCTGAAATGCTAGGTTGGTACTTGTTTGATTCAGTACGCGTAGAGAGATAGCAGAGGCTTTTGGGTAGGGGAGTGAATGAACAGAGCTGTGCTTAAGGAAGACTGGTGTGTCATGGCGTGTGTGAGAGAGAGAGAGAGAGAGAGACAAAGGATTAAAGGCGTGAACGACTAGAGGCAGGAGGCATTTGTACAGCCTAGGGAATTGGGGTCTGAATGAGGAGGACATTAGAAATAAAAAGGAAGGAACCTAATGCAGGGTAGTTGAATGGCGACTACTCAGTTGTCATTCCTGCCTTACAGTTTTGGGCCATCATCTAGGGTTGATTGACTTATTCAGGCCATTATTCCTTCCTACATTAAATGTGTAGAGCACTTGTTCCTACCAGGCACTGGATTCTGCAGAGTTCCTGCCTCAGAGCAGACAGAGGAAAGCTTCAGGGAGGAAGTGACATGGATAAGGGCCTTGAAGACAGGTGCTGTTTTGTGTGTGTTTTACTCATAAGTGTGCTTCTCACCTTCAGTGCCTTGCACATTATAAAACCCACTGCCTTTGAGTTGATTCCGACTTATAGCGACCCTATAGGACAGAGTAGAACTGCCTCATAAGGTTTGGAAGGAGCGGCTGGTGAATTCAAACTGGCAACTTCTTGGTTAGCAGCTGAGCTCTTTTCCTCTGCACCAACAGGGCACACAATAGGGGCTCGGAAAGTTGAGTATGGATCTCTGCCAGCTGGCAATGTATATAGAATATAATGCTGTATACGAGAAGTATCATTATAATTAAAAATAGCATCTGGTCTCTGCTTTTAAGGAACCTACCATTTAAAAATAACAGTAAGATCAGCCACTAAGTAATTCATTAAGTACCTGTTTACTTTTTATAAAGCACATCATATACACAATACAGAGTAATTACCGAAATGCAGACTGAAGGGAGCAAGGCCATCTCTCTGAGGCCATACAAGACTCAGCATAGCTCTACCTATCATTCCCTTTGAGCCACCGCCCCCGCCCCCCCACCCCCAACATCTTTTGCCTCATTTCTTGATCTAGGAATGTCCATTAGTGACTTTGAAGGCACCTTGCAGCTTGGGGATCCTGTAGTTTGGAAAGGCTCCCCTGCTGCCTGCTATAGGGCATTAGGAGTAATAGGGAGATGGGTGGAGTAAGCTTTCCTGTTCCGAGCCCTGGCCTCCTGCCAGAAGGTCCTCCCTGGTTGCCACAGGAAGGATCATCCTGTTTCCCTTCTTTCCTTTTCTTCCCTCCCTCCTGAGGCCTAGGCTGAGAGGGAGGAATCAGGGAAGAGGTCACAAAGAAGCCTGGAAAAAACAAAGAAGCCTGCTGCAATGTCAGTGGTCTAATAAATTTGTACTTACCTTGCCTGACATCGTAGCGTGGTGCTGCCTCCTGATGCTGCCTGTTCCATATCTCACCCAGGGACAGAAATGCCTGGTGATCTAAAGAGAGATTGCATGACGACACCTCCCTGCTGTTGGGGGAGATTAATGTGCACCTTGAAGGCAGTGCAGGGTGGAGCTGGAACAGGGTGGTTGTCAGTGGAACCAGAGGTGTCACCCCAACCCGTAGAGGTGAGGGGAGTTGATGTTCAAACCAAGTCGAGGTGTTCACTTTTGTTCCCTGGTAAGAAGGCGTCCTGTGTCAGACCATCACATGGCTTAATTTTCCTCTGGTGGATTTTCTCCTCTCTGTCCTCTTTGGTCAATCTGTAACCTATCCACCTACCTTCCAGGTTCTTCTTTAGCTCTGCTGTGCCTAAGAAGCTTTCATTTATCACCGGTAGCCTCCATTATGCCCATATCCTACATTTTTAGGGCACTTTGGGAAACCCTGGTGGCATAGTGATTAAGAGCTATGGCTGCTAACCAGGAGGTGGGCAGTTCGAATCCACCAGGCACTCCCTGGAAACTCAATGAGTCAGAATTGACTTGATGGCACTGGGTTAACCTTTACTAAATGCCTTCAGCTGTTAATTACAGGAACATACCATGTATGAAGGGAAGGCCTTGGTATTGCACACCACTGTGTCCTGCAGTGCCCCAGCACACAAGGCCCTCCCTAAACACTGTTCAGTGATTAATTGGTTATAAAACACAAGTGCACCATTCGCATCGTGGACCTGTTTCCTGTGTTTGTGTTCCTATTTTCTGAAACCAAACCATGAACTAGGGAGAACAGCAGTTTTTTTTTTTTTTTTAAATAAACAGCTCTTATTTTTATTTACACTTGACTATTTTCAAAACACTTTTTGCGCGGGACAGGTCTTATGCACGTTTTACAGCTGGGGTTTAATGGCTTTGTAAATAAGAGATTCAGTAAGTGGTAACCTAAGACTCGAACCAGGATCTGACAACTCTTGTCCAGTGACCTTTCTGTTACCCAGAACCATCTGAGTATTTGGGAAGTGCTCGGTAATCGTTTTTTATCGATTAAAAAAAAAAAAAATTGGGGTATAGTTTTTATGAGTGCATGGGCGTATGTATCTCAGACCTTGGCAGCTAACCGAAAGGTCAGGATTTTGAACCCACCAGCCACTTTGTGGGGAGAAAGATGTGGCAGTCTGCTCCTGTAAAGATGTACAGCCTTGGAAATTCTAGGGGCAGTTCTACTTTTTCCCATAGGGTTGCTATGAGTCTGAATCGACTGGGTGGCAGTGGTTTTTTTTTTTTTTGTTCTATACACTTAGACACTTGTTTCCAGATTGTTTATTTTAAAAGGGGTTTAAAATATTGTATAATCATTTATATGTTACTGTCTTTAGAAATGGCTAGAGAGGACAGATAAATTAGAAATATTTAGACTTTACATCAGAAGAAAGTTAATAGTACCCCTTACTATTAATATTAGTGGTATTAGCTGTTCTGGAGAAAGATACTGCTTATTCATAATAGCCAGATAATAACAGCAAAATTGGAGAGTAAAACCCAGATAACATTATCAGTGTAGGTATAATTATAATTTAAATGCAGTGGGGGTAAATCTTTTAATGCAAGGTTTTAAGAGCTGAAATTTTAGTATAAGGTGTAATTCATGGTATATCTTTGATAAGAAGGTACTCTTTGGTCCTGTAACCTTGGATAAGTCATTAATCTTGAATTAGTTTTCATTGGGATAAAACATTCTTTTGAGAGAGTATCTCCCTTCAATGTTAATAATATGTTTATATTGTCTGTCATAGTGAGTATTATAGTTACATTGCATATTTCTTTTTTATATCCTGCCCACTCACTTGGTTATCCCTGAGGAGTGAAAAAGGGATTTTAGTTGGTAGCATGTCATACCCAGTCTTTGAGTCTAAATCAGATTCCCCATTCTTAGAATTTTCTCTTTCCTTTTGGTTGCAATACTTTGATATTTAATCTTAAGTCTGGTTCTTTGAGGAAGGGGGATTAGGTGACTAGACAAAAACTGAACCCCTTTAGGGGGTGATAGATAATGCCTTTTTTTTTTTTTTTTTAAATGCTTGATGAACTACGCTGTACTCTTTCTCTTGAACAGAGTTCATCTGTGACGTCTGAATAAATGGTGTCTTTCCATCTGGCTGTCACATGAGTGAGAAATGATGGTGCCATTTGAACACTGAATTTCTCAACATCCCAAGGGACAACAGAATGTCTATATGAACTGGCACACCCAAATGCAAATTATTTCTCTAGATGCCTAATATATGTAAATTTATGCTGTGCAGTTAACAAAGAAATTATGAATGATATTCTTCCGACGTAGTGCAATATAACTGAAAATTTAATTTCATCATTACAGCAGTGAAATGCATTGATAACCCTCCTTTCAGCTGAATTTCTGTAATATTTCCAGCAGCTCCAAAAGTCTCATGGGGTGACAGCGCTAGAGGTGTATGGCCACACCTAGAGTGAGCTCTGCCCAGCTGTCTGCTAAAGGCCTTGATTATCTTCTTGTGATGTAGGACTCCAGCGCTTGAGGACCAGAGGTGGAGAATGGATAGTCGGGATAAGAGATGTGACTGGGCAGAGAGCAAGACTTCTGGTAGAGATTTGGGGGAATGAGACAAGGAGTGAGGAATACGTTCGGAGAAAAATTGTTTTCTCTTTTTCAAAATTGTATACCTTCCCCCCCTGCCCCCGAGTCATCACATCTCAAATTCAGGGACAAACAAGCCAACCAGATTCAAAGACAGAGGGATTATACCAGAAGAATGAGATGGGGTAGGTGGGCATGTGCTGGAAGGGGCCCAAGGCAGCCTTGGTGTTATTTCCATGATGTGCTTTGCTGTTTCTTTGGGGATGTCGGCAGCTGGGCCAGACTTCTCTTGGTGGTGACACAGGAATGGTAAGCATTAGCACTGTCTCTGTTGTCAGCCCCCTCTGAACTCTCTTGGGGCTGCACAGAGGGCTCTGCCCTGTCTGTTGATTAATTAACTCAAGTATTAAGTATTCAAGGAGCTGTGGGGATGCAGTGATTAAGCTCTCGGCTACGAACCAAAAGGTTGGTGGTCTGAACCCACCAGCCACCCTTCGGGAGAAAGATGCGGCAGTCTGATTCCATAGGGATTTACGGGTTTGGAAACCCTGTGAGGCAGTTCTGCTCTGTTGTATAGGGTTGCCGTGAGTCGCAGCCAACTCAGTGGAAAAAGATTTGGTTTGGTTTATTGAGAATTCAGCCCAGCACTGAACGGGGCAATGGGAGAGGATACAAAGGAGAAAGAAGATGTGACTGCCCTCCTTCATGTGTTGCTAGCCTGGTGGGCAAGGCCCACCTCATAGCTGTTGAGAGTTACCTTTTGACTGTGGAGTAGTCAAAGGAGGGTGGGACCAGTGTGGCCGGCACGGAAGTGGGTGGTGTCCTACAGGAGGGTGAACTTTTGTTGGGTCTAGAAGGCCAAGTGGGCTTTAGGTAACCTGGCATAGCTCTTGGCACACAAAAGACTACCCAGAGATATTTATCTAGTAACTGATGGAGTAAATGATAGCAGAAGGAGAGGAAAGAGCATTCTGGGAGGAGGATGAAGTACCTGAGCCTAATAGGAAATGGCAGGTTGCCTGGAGAAAGCTAAGAAAGTGCATAGCCCTGGAGGTCTGTGCCTGACCATGTTCCCCTCTACATTGAGGGGTAGGTGTGGAAGGTAGTACTGGGGCTGTTTGAGGCCTTGGACTGATGGTTGATTTCTGTGGCCCTGGCACTTGTCAGGGTGGGCTGAGTAATGAGTGGTGTAGAGTAAGGAGGGGTCTTGTCCTTACTATAGCTTCACGACTTCTTCAAGAAGAGGTTATTATGTTTGCTTCTTCTACACCATTTGTTGAAGGTCTGCCTGTCCTGTTCAGGCACTGGAACAATTACCAGTGTGAATAAAGAGAGATCCCATACAGGAGTTCACAGTTTCACAGAGTAAACAGATATGTAAACGAGTAATTACGATATGGTTTGGTAGATGCGGTTGCTATGGCAACACCAAGTCAGTCACAACAAATGGCAGAAGTGAACAAGGCTTGTTTGCTCAGGATCTTTTGGGGACCCAGAGCACCAATGATGGTGACATGGTACGGGCTGCACTGGGCCAGCTGCCACTGTGTGCCTGGGTTACAAGGCTGGATAGCGCGGCCCCAACCCTCTGTTGCTGGTTTACCTTGTAGAAGTCTTACGGGAACCTTGGGCTGCACCTAGGGCTTGTGAGGTCACTGGAACTAGCGAGGAAGCTGTGGCTGATTCCCCAGAGGGCAGTCCTACAGCTAGATTGCAAGGAGATTTCCCTGGGTCACCACTTTTTTTTTCCCTGGGTAGACTCAGTCTGCATGAGGGGAAGGAGGGAGTGGTGGGGGAGGGATGTGTGCAGGGCGAGAGGGAGGGAAGGAGCGAGGAAGGAGCGCTGCTTCTGCACATGGACCTGGGTTCTGCCGAGAACCGTGATGCTAAATATAGTCCCTGCATCTCCTGAAGAGGGTGTTTCTTGCTTTCTATCGCTGGCTGGGAATAAGGGCAGGTAGGGGGAAGGAGAGGAAGTTTTTTTCTCTCCTTGGAGGGAAGGCTGTTAGGAAAACATCTGTATTTTCTGATCACTGAAAAAACCTCTTCGGTCAGCGTAGCTTTATGAGGGTTTTGAGGGGAACAGTGGTGTGGCGGAAGCAGTCTCTCTAGCAGTAACAAAGCACAAATGCAGGGCCTGGTTATCTGCGCTGCAAGCATGGGCTTAAGGGGTTTGTGGGACCTGGGCATTGTGCTGTGTGAGAAGGGCTCTTGGCTTGCTCCACATGGCAGGAGACAGCTCAGCTTCTTGATTCCTGACAGCGCAAGCACCTCACTGCCAAAGCTTGGGTTGGTTTGTGGTTATATGTTGGTTACTTTCCCTGTGCCACTTCCTTTTTCTTCTTATGTCAATCTGAGTAAGAGGATTTCCTCTTCCTGCCAGCAGGATAGATGAGCAGGAAGAGCAGTGGATGGGCATTTCTATCTGTTGGAAGGGTTTTCTGTTTTCCCTCCTGTCCCTGTAGCCAGGACCTTGTCACCTCCAGGAAGTAGTGGTGGTTTTCCTTTTGACTCCTGACTTGGTTTTCAGGCCCTGGGCCCTGCCTGCGTTCTTCCTTTCCCTAACTGAGCTCTCCTCTGACCTGAGTCAAGAGGGCCTTACTCTAGAACTTGTATCAAGTTGCATCTAAGTTTGAGCTCCAGTTTTTAATGTACTTCGAGCATGGTGGTAATAGTGTGGGCTTTAAACAGACAAGAGTTTGAATCTTGGAACAGTGCCTGTTAGGTGCTTAGTGAAATGCCAATAAGTGATAGTTATTTGCATTATAAAGATGCCACCTTCTAGAGTCCCAGGCTCTGCCTAGTACCCTGTTCAGATACCTGGGTGTCTGCCTTGTTTTTATCCAGGGGCACCTGCCCCTACTGCTGCACCTCTGTTGTGCTTTTGCTAGCTTGCTCCTGTCGGAGGGCTTCTTGCTGATAGACATCCTTGAAGCAGCAGGCCTGCATGGCCTTGGAGTGTCCCCAGTGTCTGCATTCTACATCCCCATGTTCATTCTGCTGAACTGAACCGTCCTGCCTTGTGCTGAGACAATCCCTTTGGAGGCTTTCCTCACTTTAACATCTCACTTATCACCTCTGAGGCAACAGGGAGGGTTGAATTTAGCTCCAACTCCTAGTAGCCTGTAGGTAAGGTTTAAGGAGGCTGTACCCCGTGCAAAAGAGGAAGACGTTCAACGAGATGGGTTGACACAGTGGCTGCAACAGTGAGCTCAAACACAGCAACGATTGTGAGGATGGCACAGGACTGGGCAGTGTTTCATTTTATTGTGCATAGTGTTGTTATAAGTCGGAATCGACTTGACGGCACCTAACAACAGTGACAGCTGAGCCCCGTAAATCTCCCACTGCAAGACCCAAGCATACTCTTTGGGAAATGGCATCTGTGAGTATGCACGGTTTGCTTCCAGTTGGTTACCTAGTCCTGTAGATTATTTTGCTATTTTAATCTCTCTTGATCTGCCCTTTTCTCTATTCCTATCCCTGTCATTTATCAGCAGGATTATTCAGCAGCCTCTTCACTGAGCTATCTGCCCACCTCCCAGTCATAGTGATCTACCTAAAACAAAGATTTGCCCTTTAACGTTCTAGCTTAGAACATCGGTGCCTAGCCCTTAGTGCTCTGGCCCCAGCCTGCCTCCCCAGACCCATCTCTCAACTCTCCCCGTTTGTCCTCTGTCTCAGCCACACTCAACCTGTCACGTCTCCATGTCACCGTCCTTTTATGTATCTTGTTCCTCTGCTTGTAAAGTCACTTCCCTCTTCGTTCTGTTATCTCTGCCTGTCCTGTAAAGTTCAGATCGACCATCACTTCCTCAGAGGGTAAGTCAGATGCCCCTCCTTCGCTGTCTCCAAGCCCCACATGTACCTCTGTCATGGCTAGCATTTACCACTTTGAACTGGAATCAGTTATTGTTTCTCTTCATTAGACCATGACCTTTTTGAGCACAGAGACCTCGTCTTATTTGCCTAATTCCCTGGCACTTATGGCAGAGCCTGGTATATAGTAAGCACTTAGGAAACATTGGAAACCCTGTTGGCATAGTGGTTAAAAGCTACGGCTGCTAACCAAAAGGTCAGCAGTTTGAATCCACCAGGCGCTTCTTGGAAAGTCTGGGGCAGTTCTACTCTGTCCTATAGGGTCGCTATGAGTCGGAATCGATTCAATGGCAACGGGGTTTTTTTTTTTTTTAGGCAACATTTGTTGAAGGAATTACTGTTGATTGTATTTTGTCAGTGTAATTCTCATTTTTCTTAGAGTAAAAGCCAGAGACCTTTCGGTGAACTCACTACGAGACTCTGTATCACCTTCTGTAACCTAAACACTCCCTTGCTCTTCCCCGGCTTCAGCCACACAGCTCGTCACTATCCCTCCAACACATCAGGTGTGCATCTAACGTCAGAATCTTTGTGCTGATGGTTCCTCTTGTCTGGAAGGGCCTTCTCTTCTCCCAGATGATCTGTGTGACTCACTTCCTACCTCTTTCAAGTATCACCCTCTCGAGAACCCTGCTCTGATCACGCATTTAAATTCCAACTGCCTCCTGCTCGCTGCTCCCGGCTCCCTTGACAACACTCATCATCTCCTGACGTATTACCGGCTTTAGTTGTTCCTTAGGTTTTTAATTTATTTGCTACCCCACTATTAGATTAGAAGCTTCATGGCGGCAGGGACTTTTGGCCGTTTTATTCAGTGATGTGTCTCCAGCACTTAGAGTTGTGCCTGGTACATAATATATGCTCAAAGAATGTTTGTTGAATGAATAAAGCTGGCCGGCAAGTACGGCTTCAGGAGTGAAACCTGGCGTTCCTGAAAGCTTTGGTGTTCTTGATTCACAGAAATTTACTCAGGCAGTGGAACTTCATTCTTAGAGGGTAGTGGTTCAGAAAGTTGAGTTAGTGAATGTAGGTCCCTAAAAAAAAATAACATGATTGAATGACTCAGTCTCTTTAGGAACTGTACTTGTGACCTTGTGTGGAAGGAGTTGAGATTACCTTACCTCTCTGGCATTGTGTTCGGTATCCGTCTCCAGAAGGGCCTCAAGGATTACCTTTGTATTTCTAAATTGCTACTCGTTAGCAATGGCAAATGCTGCCAATCTGTACTCCTTATTTCTTTACTCAGTGTGACAAAGTAGTTGTCTCCGCATTGGGGAGATTCAGAGATATGGCTTTGAAATTGTGTGAGTCACCTAATTATTGTCCAAGAGAGCTGAGAGGTTAAACCCAGCAGGTTGCTTTGGTGATAGTGACGGATGTCTGTGACAGTTACAGCCAAGGCTGCTGTGAGGTGTGGACTTGCAGATCCTGCCAGAGAGTGAAGGAGTTGAGAAGCAAGGTTACCACCTACCTTGTCAGCTTGTTTTCTTATTTGTGGTATTGTCTTATGGAAATTTATTTGTTAATGTTAAGGTCTCAAAGATAAACGTATTCAGAATGGAGCGTGGAAGTCAGAGGGTTTGATGAGAGGCTTCTATGAGTCCTGTAATGTTTCTTTTTCAGGTAGGCCCCGGTGGCTCCTTAGTGTTTGTAATCTCTTTCCTGAGATGGCTTTTTATAAATTCTTCAGACTTCATTCTTCTAGAAATGCTTATAAAACTTGTGGGATGGCCTGAGGCCAGTATGCATTGCAGGAAATACAGAGATGAGTAAGAAATGGTCCACTCCCTTGAGGACTTTATATTACACCTTAGCCTGCATGTCTGCTTTAAGCTAACAGGACCTGGATTCAAATTCTGGTTTCATCAGTTAATACCTGTGTGACCATGGCAAATATGCTTATTTATTTACTTTTACTTAACCAACACATACAGTGCTTACTCTGTGCTAGGCACTAAGTGCTTAATAAATGTTAAATGTCTTTAATCCTTTTAACAACCCTGTGGGTATTACCATCCCCATATTGAAAGGAGAGAAAACTGGGACATAGAGATTAAATAACTTTCCCAGGATCACTGAGTAAGTAGTAAAACCAGAATTTCAACCCTGGGTGCCTTAGCTCTTGAATTCATGCTTTTCATGGTGACACTGTGCTGCCTCTGAGTTTTCTAAGCTTCAACTTCCTAATCCTTCATATGGGGACAATAGTAACAATACTGCCTGGTTGTAGGATTGGTGAGAGAATTAAATGAGAAAACCTATGTGGAACATTTAGCCCAGAGCCTGTCACATGGTCAGGGCTCGTTAGTAACCATTCATTATTGCTGCAGCAGTCTAGTGGAGGGAGATAAGACTTGTATACAAATTGTACTAAAACAAGGTAACATGTGGTAAGTGCCCTTACAGAGGCACTGATAATGGTGAGTGGGAGTTCAGAAGCAGGTAGGGAGGTTACTTCCTGCAGGCACCTCTAGGATGCCTTCATGAAGGAGAAGGAGAGAAGGATGATACACCCCAGGGTACTCGACACACAGTCTGTGAAGTAAGTTTTATCCCCATTTTGTAGATCCAGAAACCGGGGCTCTATTAGATTGAAAAGCCCAAAAACCAAACCAAACGTTTTGCTGTCAAGTTGATTCCAACTCATACTGAACCCTAAAGGACAAAGTAGAACTGCCCCATAGGGTTTCCAAGGAGTGGCTGGTGGATTCGAACTGCAGACCTTTTGGTTAGCAGCTGTAGCTCTTAACCACAATGCCACCAGCATTTCCTAAAAAGCCCAAGGTTTAACTAAATGGGTAGGTAGGGCAAGGTGCAGGGAAGGTGGATTTGTTCTGGGCTCCAATTGGTTGGACTAGTGTTGAGCAGGGGGTTGGGGTAGGAGCGAAGGCTGGTCAGCCGCTATGGGTCAGTTCTCAGAGAGCCCAGCCAGGACCACTTCCGGCCTTACAAATACTTAATTAGCTTTGCATATTGTCTTTTTGTTCTCTCTCTTTAGAGATTTTCTCCCACATCTTCCTTCCAGTGAATTTCTAGAAATACCCTCTTTTTCGTGACTCACTCATTGAACACATCCTGTTTGGGGAAGTGTTGAGAGAGAAGTTTCAGAATGTGTGAAGTTTACGCCTGATGATAAATGGTGCTGGCGGGAGATGGCTCTGCTTTTCTGCCTTAGGAAAACCCACAACCCTTAACCTGCCTCGTATTTGTATCTCCCGACCAGCTGGATTACACCAGATGCAGCGTTTCGCTGCCTTGACCTCATATATGCTGAGTGGAATTTTGCCTCTTGGGTTGTAGACAGGGTTCTGTGTGGGGCTTACAGATGACTAATGATGGGATTAATCGAATTAGAGATAGGGCCTGGAATTTTGAACCTGACTGAGTTATATGACCTTTTGAATCAAACAGCTGGTTCTGTCCTCATGCGTACCAATTGGTGTTGATAGGGTATGTGCCAGGTCCCTCTGGACAGAACTGTTTTCTGAGCCTTATTTATAAGAAGTAGCAAAAGTGGCTTCGCCTCTTGGGGCAGGCAGAGCACGTGCAGTGTAGCTCAGTGTGGAATGTTGGCCTTTTACTTGGGATGGCTCTGATTTTACCCATGGTTTGCTGTTATTTCAGTTTTTATTATAGCCCTTGCTCAAATCTAACAGAGGCCGGATATTTCAAATCATGACGCCATGGTTCTCTTTTGTACAGCCCGAGGCCTTTTGGCAGGCTGATTGGAAAGCTAGATCATTAAGAGAGTGAAAGAATAGAATAGAAGAGGGACAATTTAGGCATCTATAGGCTGGGGAAGGAAACCCTGGTGATGTAGTGGTTAAGAGCTATGGCTGCCAACCAAAAGGTTGGCAGCTCAGATCCACCAGGCGCTCCTTGGAAATCCTATGGGACAGTTCTACTCTGTCCTATAGGGTCGGCATGAGTCAGAATCACCTTGTTGGCAATGGGTTTGGTTTTTGGAAGTGGTGGAAAGAAGAGGCATGGTGAGGCTGGCTGTGTTTTAGATTGGAGGAGCCGGGAGCTGGTGTTAGAGTGGATGGCAGCTGTGGTGTGGAGTTGGGCTGGGTGGCAGAGTGAGGAGCATTGCCTGACAGGCTTGCAAAGCAAGTCAGGTTGTTTTGTCAGACGTTCTGAAATGCTGAGGGTGGCCACGGTGGTGGTACCCGGTGAAGTTTGTTCAGGCGTGGTTGAAGGATGAGGGCAGTGGTGCCTTCCAATGAACGAATGCTGAGGGGAGTCAGATTAGGCTAGGACAGAGGTTCTCAACTAGGGTGATTTTGCCCCCTAAGGGACGTTTGGCAAGGTGTGGAGATAGTTTTTATTGTTATGACTGCAAGGGGTGCCACTGGCATCTAGTGATAGGGGTCAGGGATGCCTCTAAACATCCCGTAATGTACAGGACAGCTCCCTAGAACAAAGGATTATCTCGCCCAAAATGTCATTAGTGCCGAGGCGAGAAACTGTGGACTAGGAGGTTGTCAGGTGGTGGGAGGCTTGAAGGTTGAGTCAGGGAGCAAGAAGTGGGCAGCCCTCTGCACCCTAATGAGACAGAAGTGCTATTGGGCCCCCGTTCCCTGGTGGAAGGAAGAAGGGCCTAACTGAGTTTCTTTTTAAGTTGGACAGGATGAAGATGGTTTAAAAAACTTTATAAGCAGACATTTATAGATAATCAAGTGCCACAAAGTAAAGGGTTGTGATATCAGGCTGCTCAGATACATTAAGTCAATTGGGATCTTCAAAGAGTTGGATTAAAATGCTGATCCTCTTAGACTTCTTGACATGTTCTCATCTTTGCCTGTATTATGTTTTTCTGCCCTTTAACCTAATACTGAGCAGAATGCCAAGCGAACTTCTTTTGGTGTATATTTTGGTACCTTTTATGTTATGACGATTAATAGAATTAAAACTGCCTTAGTATTGACATAAAGTTTAATTTATTTTTCAAATAATTACCTGTATAAAAAAATCTTAATACAGTGTCTGTAAACGTGGGAGGACTTTCCATTGGAAAGCTGAAGGGAGATTTATGGATTGTGAGATTTAAAAGAATGGAAATAAAAATGCAACCTTTTGCCCTGCCATTATCATGGGTATGTCTGTGTGGTAGTGGTGGTCGTGTATATATGTATATGTGTAAGAGACACGACGCATTTTCCTTTTTTTTTTTTTTTAACATCTGCCTTTCAAATTTGGAACTACAGTTTATTTCCAACACAGTTAAAAATACTCTTTTCCTTTGCTTTCTTTCTTTTTCCCCATTCCTGTTTCAGAGAGAATGTGTTTATTTTCTTCTGGTGGTATATTGACTACATCTAGTTTATTACTTAATTAAAATTCTGCCTTAAGCTAAACAACGTATTTTATCACATGGATGGTGGGACACTGTGGAAGTGTTTGAGTGAGCAGGACATGGGTAGGGCACGATCTGAGCTTTAGAAAGATCCTTCTGAGGCTGGTGTGACAGGCAGGGGCAGGGAGTGGGCATATGGAAGCAGGCAGGCCAGTGAAAGGGTTGAGGTTAGAGAAGATAGGTCTGAGCGTGGACTGAACCGTGGAGGTGGGGAGGAAGGAATGGTTTGAAGATATTCTCAGGCAGGAGAGGTAAGTCTCTTGGCTGTGGGGGTTGAGGAAGGAGTGGGAATCCAGGAAAACATTCAGGTTTCTGGCTTGTGTGGTTAGAAGTTTAAGAAAAAAAGTGGAGCAGGAAAAAAAAAAAAAAAAAAAACAACAAAACTCTATTTTATATACACTTTGTTCATTAATGTTGCTTTTTAAAAGTAAGTGAAAAATCTTTCCAATTTCAGAAGGTACTATAAATCTACGGTAATCAAAACAGTGTGGTACTGGTATAAAGATAGATGACTAAACCAATGCAATAGAACTGTAAATCTAGAAATAAACCTATGAACAATTGCTTTTCAGCAAGGGTACAGAGTCCATTCAATGCTTATGTGAAGAGTATAGCCTTAGAAACCCTATGGGACTGTTCTGTTCATAGTGATGAGTCGTTTCTGACTCAATGGCAATGTTTTTTTTTTTTGGTATTAGGCAAATAAATAACTTTTTCATTGGACAGATGTGAATTTCAAACCAAATTCTACCATTTGGTAGCTCTGTAGTTCTGTGTGGATTCCGTGGGTGGTGCAGATGGTTAAGTGCTGGACTACTAACTGAAAGATTGGGAGTTCGAACCCACCCAGAGGCACCTTGGAAAAAAGGTCTGGTTCTGAAAGGTCACAGCTATGAAAACCCTACAGAGCACAGTTCTACTCTGGCATAAAGGGGGTCGCCTTAAATTGGAATGGACTTGTTGGCAACTGGCTGCTATTACTTTTTTTTCTGGTAGTTCTGGGCAAGTTGGTTTACTTCCTTTAGTGTGTTGCCTCATGTGAAAAAAAGGAGGTAGAGATACAATGTGTACTTATTTCACAGGTATTTAGTGTGTATTTGTTTCCGTCTTTGAAAGAAGGTCATAAGCCTGTGCTCTGTGCTGTACGGAAGCACTTTTTTATGCCAAACTCTAGTGGTAGGGGCTCTTTTTGGACTGTAGTCTCACAGGACCACACTTTGGTGGCTTACAAATAGAGATCTGGCCTGGACCATGGGAAGTCCAGGTTCAGTCCATTAATGAGACTGTCATTTGTTTTTCCAGCACCTAGCCTGTGCCAGCACATTGGCTGTGCTAGGTAGATTTTGTTGGATAAATGCTTTAAGGTTTTACTGTAACTTCTGATGGTCTGCTTCTAGAAGTCTTTTCTTCTAGTAGGGCCGCCACCTTGGAAAATTGGATGCCGCAAACCTTGAGTAGACTGCGTACCTTGTAGCAGCTGTCTCCAGTTTGATGGTGATGGGTGCTTGATGTACCTTCAGCCTGGCCTGAATCAACCTCTTGCTTTGGAAGAGAGAGTGGGTTCTGTTCTCTAAGCTTTCATTCTGAAACTGCTGGGGAGAATAGCTGGTGGCCAGGTCACTGTTAGAAAGACTGACCTGCAGGCTCTGTAATTCCAGGGTAAATTCAGAGAGAGAATCTACACTTGGTCACTTTTTTTTTGTTGTTGTTTCCTTTACTGCTCCAGCTTTTCTCTCTTTTCCTACTTTCTTTATGGACTCGACGGCAGTTGGGTTTGGTTTGGGTATTATGGAGGAAAGAGCCCTGGTAGCATAGTAGTTAAGAGCTACAGCTGCTAACCAAAGGTTGGCAGTTTGAATCCACCAGTCGCTCCTTGGAAACCCCATGGGGCAGTTCAGCTTTGTCCTATAGGGTCGCTGTGAGTTGGAATCGATTAGATAGCAACAGGTTGGTTTGGGTTTTTTCTTTTTTTGGAGGGAGGGTAATGAAAGAAAATTCTCCTCTCTGGGGAACATGATGTTGGAGAGGCAGCTTTTGATTGTATGATGATTGTCAGGGAGACTATTCCTTGTGTTCACCCTTAGATGTGAGAACTTGGTGTACATTAGCTCCTGCTTGTATATAACCAAGGCCTAGTAATGTAAAGATACAGAACAAAACAAAGTTTTGCTTGAAAAGGGAGCACAAGCAGCCTTGTATGCTTTATTTTGACCTCCCCTGAATGACAGCTTTAAGTATCGTAGACAGAAGGCATACAGGTTAAGAAAGGTTTGTACATTAGTTTCCAAGAACAGGGATGTTTTGCTCTAGTGAGCCTTGAGAGCCTTTTTTATAATGTGTATTTTTGTCAACAGATTATAATCACTCTTGGTTTAGGAACTCAGATGGAAGGTGTGACTAAATCATAAGAAGTAACTGTTAAAGTGATACTTTGTTTAAAAGTATTTACTTGCTGTATACCATGCAGATGAATTTGATTAAAATATTTCAAGATCTAATTTGGTGGAAAAGCAAAGATATAACTTTTGCAGGGAGGTGGGGATTGGAGAATTAGGTGGAGTTCCCATTTAGAGAAGCTGAAGCTTTTTTTTTTTTTTTCCTAGAGTAATTTGAGGCAGAATGAATGTATAACAAGGTCACTCTGGTGTGCATTCATTCATTCATTTGTTCATTTATTCAGCGACTATGTTAGTTGCCGAGAATTCTCAGTACGAGCCTTCAAGTGCTCACAGTCTAGTTGTGGGCGACAGATATATGTAACTGTGAAACAGTGTGGTAAAAATAGCCAGCAAATTTTATTCCCCCACATGAGAGGGGTGTGTGTATCTTGTGTGTCTTAGTTTCTGTGAAGTATGTATATGAAGTCTCCTTTCGAGAACTAGTGGGAAAAATTAATTTTATATGAACTCATCACTTAAAAGCCTGAATATAGAATATTTTTATCAAGCCATTAAGATTAGGATTAAATTAAAATGCTTGACTTTGGAAGATAAAGTGAGTGTTAATCTCTGTAACATCCCTGAATGAAGTTGCAGGGTTTCATGGTCCAAAAAGAACAGAGAACCTTTATGAGAACACAGGTACAGCCCTTAACACAGAACCTGTGGCACAATTAACACTCGGGGGAAGAACCTGTCACCAAACTAGAGACAGGAGCTAAGTTGTGCTCTTCGCCCCAGGGATGTTGATACTTGCTTGGTTGAAGGGTGAATGTCTAACCTGGGTGCTCATTCAGATTGTGCCAGCATAGACAATGCATGTTGACTCGACTGTGCACTGAACACTTTATCAGGTGCTCAGAAGTGTTCATAAAAAGAGCAGGAGATAGTTTAATATGAATTTATTTACAATAGGAATACATGACCTGAAGGAAAAACATTTTTAGTAGGCCTTTTATAAGGTATCATGAAAATAATGACTCAGATTTGGTGTTTTAGCCTTTCCGCAGAAAGAAATGGCGTGTTTTACAGGGTGATGTGATGGTGCTTGAGTTTGTTTGCCTTTTCTGTTCCCTGTTGCTGATAATTCCATTGTGACTCATGGCAACCCTATAGGACAGAGTAGAACTGCCGCATAGAGTTTCTGGGGAGCGGCTGGTCTATTTGAACTGCTGACCCTTTTCTTAGCAGTGGAATGCTTTAATTTTCACCTACCGTGATGTAAGAGATAAAAATATGAGAGAATCATACAGGTCTAGGTTTGGATGTAACTTTTTACCTCTTGGGCAAGTTACTTAGCCTTTTTGAGGCATTTCTCCAGATGTTACCCACACTGTAAGATTGTTGGGAGGATAAAATGTGTTAATGCATGTTAAATGTCTAGTACGGTGGGTACCCCATGGTAGGTGTTCCGTATAAGGTGGTAATAGTAATATTGTTATTAGTAGAGATTCCAGGAACTGTTGTTGACTTTGAAAACAGACAGCTAGGGTCCTCCCATGCAAGAGCTTCTGGTCTGAAAAAAACTTCGAGTAATGCCTTTGTTGATGACGGTGGTGTGGAACCTGTTGACACCAGGGCTGTTGCTGCTGCTGTTGCTCTGGAGACACCTAGGGCTGGAGGTGGGTGAGTGTTTGCCAGGATGGAGCCAGCCTGCAGAGCCAACTGATTTCCTCTGTGCTTACTCTGGGCCATTCACCTAGCTGGGTGTGGGTCATTCTGTAAAACAAACCCTACAAGATTAGTCATAACTGTATTTTTGCCCATTTCCTACAGTGCTGAGTTACCTTCTATAATCTACACTTACTTTCTAAGTCTGTTTTGCATGTGTTACTCAAATGTCACCTCCCGTCTTTCCTGCGTCTTCATGTAAAATGGCACCACTCCGCTTTCTTGTTCGTTCATTCAGTTAAAAAATACTGAATGTTTATTGGATGCTGGTGATACAATAGTGAAGAAAGCATACCAAAACCCCTGCCTCGTGGAACTTACATAATTCTGCTTTATTTTCTTCACAGCAGTCATCACTGTCTGACATTACATGGCGTACATTTATCAGTTTATTGTCTGCCTCTTCATTAGGATGAGGGTGGAGATGTGTTTTGTTCACCACTGGATCCCTGGTGCCCAGAATTGGGCTTGGTACCTAACTGGTTCTCAATAAATATTTTGTTGTAGTGGTTGTTGGGGCCTGGATACAAGAAAGATGAGCCCCAGTTCTTTAAAAACTGGTATATGGATAGCATGGTTAAGTTTAAAGAGTCCTGTTTAAAAGGACTGGAGGGATGGCATGATCCTAGGGGTGGGGAGGGAGCCCTGGAATGGGCAGCAAGAGACCTGGTTCTGGGCCCTGACTCTGCCCGTGATGAACTGCTTAACTTTGGGCAACTCTTTACATTTACATCAGAAAAATGGATGAGATTCTCTATAAAGGCTCTTCAGACCCATATCCCATGAATTAGTCATTTCAGTCGATACTGAACTCCCCAGAGATTTAAAATAGGTGAACTTAACCAGCATTTGATTTGCAGGTGAGTTTTCAGTAACCCATTTACTACACCGAGCAGGTGAACCTGTAGGAAATTTTTAATCATTCAGCTGTATGTATGTAGGGTTTCATCCTGGGTCCAGAATAAAAAAAAGACTGTAAAATGTCTTTAACCTAGTAATCGTTTGTGTAATGTGCCTTTCTTGCTTGTCTGTCGTTAAGGCTCTTCATGGTCCCATAATGGCTCCTCAGCGTGGGAAAGGCATGTCGCTGGGTAGTTAATGGCTTCCACACAAGCCCACATGCCGGGGTGTGCAGAAGAATTGCCCAGTAATGCTTCTAATTGAGGAGCAGGGTCTTATGCCTGATGGCAGTCTCCCTATACACGAGTTCTGGTGGCATGAGCTGCGTGGATCTGGCCTTGGGGAGGCAGCAGCTGGAAATCTTGATGAGGATGAACTGCTCCTCAATTAAAGAGACTTACTTGCCCTTTGCCAGGAAGCCAGCCATCTGGGAAAGGTTCCAAACTGCCAGATGCCTGGTAGTCTCAGATGGTCAGCTTTCCTTATCTGCACTAGGTAAATCAGTTTAGCAATTCTCAACAAGGCAGCCTCAAAGTGCCTGCTTAATAGGGTGTTGGCTTCATGGATCCTGTTGCTTTATGTGAGTTTCTCTGTGGGTTAGCTTTTTGATTTGAGTGCTTCTGTGGATTTGCTGGTGGTACAGTGGTTAAGCACTTGGCTGCTAACCAAAAGGTTGGTGGTTCAAATCCACCCAACAGCTCTGTGGGGGAAAAGACCCGGTGATCTGCTCTTGTGAAGATTACAATATAGAAAACCCATTGGGGCAGGCAGTTCCGCTCTGTCATATGAGGTTGCCATGAGTCAAAAATCGACTTGACAGCAACCTAACATCATGAATTTGCTGGCCATTTCTGTTAGAAGCATCTGCAAGGCAGCATTGATGTGGGGGAGGGAACGTGGTCATTGGTGAGTATGTTCCATGGTTCAAATTCTACCTCTCCTACTTACCAGAGCAAGTGTCTTTGATCTTAAAGCTGCTCTGGTCCTCAGATTCATTGTGCCGAAATTTGGAAATAATGCAAAATCATTAAATCGAGTGAGATGGTGTTTAGAAAGTATTTGGCCAGTGCCAGGCACAGAGTAGGTATTCAGTAAATGGGAGCTCTTCCTGTTATTTTTTGCAAAGCTAGTCATTCCTCTCCTGTATGATCTCTGTCCTCCTTACTTAAAACTTCATGTCTTTTGGGTTTGAAATCTGGCATTAAACTTGGCTGATCCAGGAGACTGTCACTGTTTGACCCCGTTCCCCACTCCCCTCCACACACACGTACTCTGTAACCTCTTTATTATGTGTCCTCCCAGCTCTTAGGCGTAATTGCGCTCCACTTATCTAGAGGTCAGACTTTTAGCAACCTCTGCCATCTGGAACGTATCTAGGAACCGGAAGTCAACAGAAAAGGCCTCAGAGCTCAGCTGCCCTAGAGTCTAGGCCAGACGGTAGGTGAAGGAGAAAGCATCTGATGGGAAGGAGGACCAGCTGACAGCACTAAGAGATGACAGGTGGCACAGGATAAAAGCACAGCAGAGTGGGGCCAGTGGTTCTACATCCCATGACAACCATGGAGAGCATCCTAGTATTACAAGCGAGACAGTCTTTGGTGATCTGAGCCTTAAGGTAGAATTATATTCAGCATTCTCTATTTAAGAAAACAAGAAAATATATGTTTTTCTAGGATTTCCAACCAAGATAGTTTTTTTTTTATTTTTTATTGTGCTTTAAGTGAAACTTTACAAATCAAGTCAGTCTCTCATATAAAAACTTATATATACCTTGCTACATACTCCCAATTGCTCTCCCCCTGGTGAGACAGCCCACTCTCTCCTCCACTTTCTCTTTCCGTGTCCATTTTGCCAGCTTCTAACCCCCTCCACCCTCTCATCTTCTCTCCAGGCAGGAGATGCCAGCATAGTCTCAAGTGTCCACCTGATCCAAGAAGCTCACTCCTCACCAGCATCCCTCTCCAACCCATTGTCCAGTCCAATCCCTGTCTGAAGAGTTGGCTTCGGAAATGGTTCCTGTCCTGGGCCAACAGAAGGTCTGGGGACCATGACCGCTGGGGTCCTTATAGTCTCAGTCAGGCCATTAAGTCTGGTCTTTTTATGAGAATTTGGGGTCTGCATCCCACTGTTCTTCTGCTCCCTCAGGGGTTCTCTGTTGTGTTCCCTACCAGGGCAGTCATCGCCAACCAAGATAGTTTTAAAAAAAATCTTTGGTGTTTTAGTGTCGTTTTTTTCCGGGTGATTAACTTACGTGGGACTCTCCATTTCTCAAGAACGGGGAAGATGCTAGGGTATAAAGGAAATCCGTACTCACGGGCCTTGAGGTCATAGTCCAGGGTGTTAATCTTGTTTATTCCTCCTACCTACCTGCTGGACGATCCAATGAAAGTTAACTTTTTGAGCCTTATTATTATTTTTTTAATCTATAAAGTAAGTATAGTAATGTCTACATTAGAGGGTAGAGGGTTATCATGAGAATTGGGTGAGATGACTGTGAAGCATTAGATACGTAGGTGCTCGGTGAGTGGGTTAGTTCATTCTGCTTCCCTACAGTTTACTCTGTTTACAGCAATAACTTCCATTCATTTCCACCAATTACTTGGTAAACTTACTTAGACCATTTGACATGTATGCTGTATATTTCAGTTGGTTTACAAGCTCTTTATGGTCATGTACCCTGTCCTTGATCATGGTTTTTAAGTATCTCCAAATTCTTAACAAAGTGTTGACTCTGATGTGAGTACAGTGTTTGGCGGTAACTGAGGGTGGCCCTTGTGTTCACTCATCTGTCACGGAGAGTCCTCTCTGTGTCCATGAATCCAGAGGAACATAATTTGTGTTAAATAATACTGCCTTTCAACTTATGTAATATTTCCCCCTGATATACGTAGACTCTTAGAATCTTAGAATTTTAGGTCTAGACGAGATTTCTTTTTAGTATTCTCGTGGACAGACTGTGTGTTTTGTAGTTGGGCCAACCCAGGCAGGGACTGAGAAGTTGTCACTTGGCCAAGGCCACCCAGCCAGTTAGTGGTGGAGCCAGCCTGGAACTTAGGTTTCTTGAGACCTGTGTAGCCTACGTTTTTTTTCTCTCTACAACATTGACGGGACCATAATGCCTTGTTCTTCCTGCCATGAAGCTTCAGTCTCAAAATTCTACCCTGAGAGGACCTTAAATGTGGAGTGAACTTAAAGTGAACTTGGTCTGTGAACCAAGGTCTGTGGCTTAGCCTTGTTCCTTAACCTCTCTCTCCCTGTCCCAGTCTGCCCTCATGTCTCCAAAAAGGATGGCAGTACTTTCCTCATATAGTAATTTTCATTTCTGTGATGAGTGTGGTATCTAACGGGTTTCATACTTATGAACTTGAACCACGTATTTGAGCTTGTCGTGCACTCAAATGGAGAGTAATTTGAGGGGCTGTCAGAAGGCCATGTCTACCACAGACACCTCCCCCAGGAGCTTACCAAGATGGTCTTACAGGAAGGATCTTGTTGAAGTGCATATAGATAATTCCTAGGAAGGAAATGACAGGCTAACTTGTCACACAGACTGCATATCTGTGGCCCAAAAGGCTGGAATTTATAGGGGGAGTTAGCACAACTGGTGGTCTGGAGGAGTGAACATTCACAGCCTGTGTGAGGTTAGAGTGGTGGGCCGTAAGCCTAAAACCTTAAGAGCCAGAAGCTGTCCCAACACGTGTTTGGTTCTTCCAGCACAGGCAGAATAATCCATGTTGTGTTCCTGGCGTTTGCTGAGTTGGACATACCGCTGTTTAGAGAGGACAGCAATACCTCCTTGGAGCAGTGCAGAGGAGGCCCTAGGTACTTGGTCATGGAGAGATAGCCCTGAAAACAAATGCTAAGCTTTCTGATTTTTGTTTTGGGCTGCTCCTGCTCAGGGTTTGTGGAAACGGTGTAGGAATTTGAAGCTGCCTTCTTGATCCATCAAAGGCTGTACTTTATGGTGGAAGGAGAGTAAGATTTGGAGTCAAATCTGGGTTTACATCTTTTCCCATCTGTACCATTTTTCTTATGACCAGTTAATCTCCTGAGCCTCAACTTCAGCATCTGCAAAATGAGTAAAATAATACCTACCTTAATTGCTTCATAGGGTTGTTATGAAGCAAAAATAATACACACATGATCTCCTTGAGGACAGAAACTCTGTTTTACTAATTTTTAGCATTTAATATGCTACCCAAAGCAGAGTGGGCATTTAATGTTTGTTGAGTAACATTCTGTAAACTGGAAGGTATGCTTCACACTTGTTAATTATAAATAATAACTCAGCTCATGGTATTTGACCAGATACTTTATTCTAGACACTGGGGAAAGAACAAAAATGTAAAGCAGAATTATTTTTATTTCTAAGACTTCCAAGAGTCCTTGTAGCACTCAGGTGCCATGACTTTGGAGATGTTAGTTGGGGTGCTGGGTGCCAGACAAGAGACCCTCATGCAGTAGTTGGAGCCCTGGGATCTTCAGTCTTACCAGGACTTGAAAGGCGTGGAGTGTTTTCCCATCCCACAGCAGGCACCAAAAGACGTAGGGCACATTGCCTGGACCCCAGGGAGAATACAACGTGGTGTTCTTTCATTTAAGCTAAGTCCATGGTTGAAAGTGATAAGCGCCTAAGAGAGGAACAGGTAATGGACTGTGGAGCTCAGTAAGTATAAAACAGAACAAGAACAGAGTGGAGGTCTCTTAGCCTCTAGGATGTTGTATATCTTCCCATTATTCTGACAAATAGAACTAAACAACTGCTGGCGGTGAAAGGTATCATAGAGATTAAATTAAGTGTAGCTGTCATGGGCCATCTGTGAGCAAAGCACTGAGCCTAGCATTGTAGGGATACAGAAATAAATAAGCCACAGACTTTACCCTCAAGGAACTTAAAATCTGGTGGAGAAAACTGTTTTTCAACATTGAACTATAAAACAGGGCAGAGTGATACTGGCTTTTCTTAAAGAGATGATTAGAGGACTTCAGGGCCACAGAGGGGATCAGGGAAGGCCTCTGCCTCCCTTCTGTAATTAAAACAAGATCTACCCAAATGCAACAAAAGAACTGGCATTTGGGTGGACCTTGAAGGATCGTTATGAGTCGAGATTGACTCGACAGCAATGGGTTTTTTAAATTTTTTTATTTTGAAGGCTCTGAAGGGAGGCGGAAGTGGGAAAAGGCATTCTACCTGAAGAAACACATGACAAATACACTGAGATGTGAAAACCCACAGATTCTTCAGGGAATAAATTGTGTAATGGGAATGGAATATGGAGGGTTGGTAAAAGGGTTGTTAAGAAGGGAAGTTTGAAAAGAGGAACAAAGCCAGATTGTGGAGGACTTTAAATGTCATATTAAGAAGTTTTATTCTGTGAGCAGAGGTGGGCTCTGCAGTTTTTCACCAAGTCACTCATTTTATAGAGAAAGGAACTAAAGTCCTGGGCAGTAAATGGTGTGCCTGACTGATGGTGAGAACTGGAACTTGGCTTCCAATCCAGCCTCCTCCCTACCCACCATGCTCCCTTTGGCACAGTGGTCTACACTGCAGCTGTACATGTAGCAGTCTTTGGGGACTCTGTCCTCCCAGTTGGTGCTGAAAGCTTCAGAATCTGTCTTAGTGGCTTGCTGCATGAGTTTGGGTACCAGAGGATTCTGGCCCTGGATAGGTGGAGAAATTGAGAAGCTGAAAGAACAACTGCTAATCCCCAGTGTTATTGAGTGGGTTTTGTATTGCCCGCCACCCTTGGCATTTTGGGCTTTGTACTTTGAATGACTACAGAGAATGTGCATATTTTACACTTTGATAAAAATGCATTGTTTCATCTGACTTGTCTTTTTTCTCCATTCTTTCTGGTGAGCGCTGGGACTCAGTGGCCCTTTGGGAAGAGGTGAAGGGAACAATGGAGAAATCTCACGGTTCAGTTCAGGAGGGCAGACATCTTTCCTAGGGACCTTCGCTTTTGTGATGGAGAAATAGAATGGTTGGGAGGAAATTAGTGTGGAAAATGGAATGCCTCCAAGAATGACGTAAGAGGAAGGTCACTATAGCTGAGAGATATTGACAGCTTCCCATCTATCGAAGAACCTGGCAGGAAGCAAGGCTGTATGTGAGTTCCTTGGCAGTGGTAAGCTGGACCAGGGATGGGCCTGAGGTGAATTGAGAGGAGATTTTAGGAACTGGATGTGTGCCAGCATCTCTCATTTTTTCCTTACTTTTTTTTAGAAAAATTTTTTATCTGTAATTCATTGAATTTCTTCAATCAGTTTTTGTGTCTTTGGGACCAACTGATTGGCAGACATTAGGGTCTTAGCTTGCAGAACACTTTCCTCTGGGAAATACGGAAAGTAGAGTCCTTTTCAATATTAAGAAAACCATTAACACGCACTACATAGATAGTGAGTGACAAGTGCTGCCTTCAGAGAAGTCAGTGGGGCCAGGTGGGGCAAACAGATGGCCTAAAGCGGTTATGTTGGAACTGAGTTAAAGTAACTGAGCCTCAGATAATGAATAACAGATGAGAGTTGAAAGTAATTGAAGGACCAGTGAATTTAGAAGATTGTTTTTGGAAGATATTTAAAGAATTTAGGAATACAGACAGATAGCGCCTGGGATTCCGTCACCATTCCTGTAAGCCATCTGTGCCTATTCTGAGGTAAACTGGTGAGGATAGTGTCTCAGGAGTGAAGGAATGATCACAAGGGAATTTAGAGGCTTGATACCATGGCTTGAAAATTTTTACAAGTTTTTAAGGGAGAGAACTATCGCAAGTTAGCTTAGCCGTCTGAAACAAATGGGATGGAAAGTTAAGAAAGAAACATGTTGTGTTTTTCTTATTCTCGTCTTTAGTTTTTAAAATCAGCTTAATTGAGGTACAGCCTACATACAATAAAATTCACCAATTAGTTGAATTTTGTTAGATGTAATCACAACTACAATCATGATATAGTGGAGTCCCATCAACTTAAAAAGCCCCCTCATCCTTCTTTGGAGTCATTCCCCTCCCCTTACTCCTGGCCCCTGGCAATTACTGATCTGCTTTCTGTCACTATAGTTTTGCCTTCTTTAGAATTTCTTACAAATGGAACCATACACTATGTAGCCCTTTGTGTCAGGCTTCTTTTCAGTTAACCATAATGCTTTTTAGATTCATCCATCCATTGTTGTATGTACGTTTAGGTCATTCCTTTTTACTGCTGAGTAATACTCTCTTATATGGATATACCATAATTTATTAGTTCACCACTTGATGGACATGTGGTTCTTCCCAGTTTTTGGCTATTGTGAATGAAGCTGCTGTGAACATTTAAGTATAAGTCATCGTGTAGACATACATTTTATTTTTTGATGTGGGTAATACCTAGGAGTTGGGGCTGCTAGATCATGTCGTAAGTGTATATTGAACTTTTAAGATACTGTCATACTGTTTTCTAAAGTGGCTGTACCATGTTACAGTCCCACTAACAATATATGAGAGTTCCAGTTCCTCTACATCCTTGTCAGCACTTGGTATTATCATTTTAGTGGGTGTGTAGTGGAATTTTATCGTGGTTTTAATTTACATTTCCTTGATAACATGATGCTCAGTATCTTTTCATGTGCTTCTTGGCCATTTGTGTATCTTCTTTGATCTACTTAAACCATATAAATAGTTTTTTATTATTATGAATTGCATTAAAAGAGTAGATCCTAATGAGTGTTGAATGTCTCTCACTGGAAGGGACCGTTAAAGAGAAATGGAATACTTAAGTAACGATAATCTGAAACAAGATTTTGGAAGATGTGCTCTGTGGAGTAAGAAAGAACTTCCCTGAAACTATGAAGGGAATTAGGGGTAGAACTGGTACCTTAAGGTTCTCAAGAGATTCTTCAGTGTTCCTGCAAAATCTCTATACTTGTTTTATCCTTACTATTTCAAAGATTTTGTTTAAAACTTTAAAAAAAGAAGGTTTACACTCTAATATTTGCATCTTGTAGTGGCGAGATGATGACACTGAAACATTTTGAACTCTTGGTGAGCAATGGGCTGTAGAAGTGCACGATCGTCTTATTTGTATGCATGTTGGTAGTTCTAAACTGGAATTGCTCCAATGATAATAGCTCTAGAGTTAGGCTGTTTTTAATGGCCTAGTTTAATGAAGGAACATGTGTAGACCTGAATTCATAGAAAGACCAATGTAGAACCATGGTCTTTGTAATCAGTAACACTTTTAAAAGTTCAGACATATTCATAGAGACGGCGGGAGAAAAGCTGTGTAGGGTTGCTATGAATTGGTGTCAGCTCAATGGCACTGGGTTTTTTAGAGTCCCTGAAAAGCAAGTTAGCCTGGTTATACAATGAATTCAACTAACGAATCTTTATTCAGAAATCAGAAAAAAAATTAGCACATGGGTGGGCATCAAGGTTAAATTTTGGTGTTCAGGATGTGTGTGTTTGTACGTGTGCATGTTCAGTTAAATGTCAGGCAAGGCAGCATATGGCATTGTCAGTTGTACAGAAATAAATTAGTGTATAACACATGTTGCCGTGATAATATTGTATATGGATTTAGCAGTTAGTTACCGTTAAGTTTTAGCTGCCTCGTCTCTTAACATTTTTGAGATAAGTACTGCAAGAAGATACTAAATATTAGTGGTAGAGATTGGAAACAAATTTCTTACTATTTCAGAGCTCTTAGTTTAAATAAAGAATATCATGGGCAGTTTTTAAAAGAAGAATGTCTGTGACCATCTGTTTCTATTTATGTGTGCAAATCAGAATTTTTTCCGTCTTGTCTAACTAAAATAAAATTCTGCAATGAAAGTGGAGGCCACTGCTATCTATACTGCCAATTTCAAATGAATGAAAGCAGCCTCATTGTTCTCATTGATCCAGTTTTGTAGTCAATGATGCTGTACATTTGAACAACATTTATTCTAGGAAAACACCTTTTTAATGCATTTCATACAAAAGGGTTGTGTTAGAAAAAAACACAAAAAACAAAACCCTGACCTAGTAAATGAAGCACGGTATGACTCCCAGCTATTTTTTCCCTCCGTTCTTAGTTCTTGTTCCTCTCCATCCTGAGCCACCTTCTCCAGCCAGCAAAGTGCTGTGATTGTCCTGTACAGCCCTACTTGTTTTACCTGTTCTAGCTCGCTGCCCAGAGCACCTCCCACCCTTGTAATAATCTGCCATTTGCTTCAAGATATGACTGTTTATCTACTCCAGGACATCTTCTTTCCCTCATAGGACCTGCCACACTGTTTTTTTTTTTTTTTTGGTATAAACTAGTAGAGCTGTTGTGCATAGTTTCACTCATCCCCTGCTTATGGAGCATTTTGCAGGCGGGGAGCTATTCTAGGTACCGGAGATTCAGAGATGAAGACACGGCAGTGTCCTGAAGGAGCTGACATCTTTATTCTCTAGGGTTCAGTCTACAAGAAGCCTCCATTGCCTCGGGAAATTTTCAGTCTTTGAAAGCAGAGTATGCCTCACTTGTTTTTGCAGTAAAGTGATCTCAAACAGTGGTTTGAATAAGCATTAAAGAATGAGTGCAGGTTTTAAAACTTTTTTCCCTAAGATAAAAATAGCTTTATTATTATTATTTTGGTTTATTGTTTCTTGACTTCTTAACAGTAGTTCACCGTAAACAAATGACAGAAAACAGCATATGATGTCAGTAGTAACAGTAGGCTAAGATAACGTGAAAAGTATTTTTTGAACTGAAAAGGAGAATAAAAGATACCTTAGTTTTACCATCATCTCTGCGGCTTTGGAAGAATGATAACATTTCTGAGCATTAGTTTCTACATTGTTGTAATGGGTAATATCACCTGTGTTAGCCCCTATGCAAGTTTGAGGGTCATGAGCTATGCAGATGTAAGAGACAGGTATTTCTGCTCCCCCCACTGCTACTGCTGGTATTATCACTGTTGAACCTTGACCTTGGGTAGGTTATACTGACGAACACTTGACACTGCTTCCCATCTACTTTGAGACATGCAAGCCAGGGAAACGTACTGGAATTCTTAGTTAAAAATTACTTTCTCCATTACCACCTCTTTGTTTTTATATTTGGAATAGGTTTGTTGTTACCTGCCGTGGAGGTGATTCCAACTCATGGCAACTTCATGTGTGCAGAGTAGAACTATTCTATGGGTTTTCAAAGCTGTGACCTTTTGCAAACAGGTCACCAGGCTTGTCTTTATAGGCATCTCTGGGTGGGTTTGAACTGCCAGCCTTTAGGTTAGTAGTCGTGTGCTTAACCATTTGTATCACCCAGGGACTCCCTGGAATAGGGTAAAACTAAAAAAACCAAATCCGTTTCTGTCGAGTTGATTCCGACTCATAATTAGTCCCTTATTCATAGTATTAATAGCTAGTCATTAATTGATTTTTTCGAAGCTTTCAGGCAGGAGTCTAAGTTTCCTCTGGGAAATTAATCCATTACTGACATATATTTAAAAATGATCGTAATATTCCCTCCTTGGGAAAATAACTAAAGGACAAATGTTTTAAAGATAGTACTTTGAGGCTAGGCCAAGATGGTGCAATAGCCAGTTGCTTCTGGCGATCCCTCTCACAACAAAGACTTGAAAAGTCAAGTGAAATGATTATATTTATGACAAGCTAGGAGCCCTGAACATCAAAGGCAATGTTAGAAAACAGACTGAACGGCAGGGAGAGAGAGAGAGAGACAGATCAGAAGCGGAGAGGAGTTGCCTGACCTGAATAGCTGGGATCCCTCAGGCACCATCCCTGGGAGTGGCTGTGGTGGGCTGGTGGTAGCGTTCAGCTGCAGTTTCCTCAGGAAGAAGCAGCCAGCCACACAGCCTACTCACACCTCTGGACCCAGAGAAGAATGGCGCTTTCGGCAACAGCTAAGTACTTGCATATATTTTGCCATGGCCCCCTCCCCCAAGCTGGCTTCAGTGGCTGTTGATTTCTCTGGGCCTGAGATAGGCCCATTTGAGCGCCCGGAGCCATGCCCCCAGACATGCAGAAGGAATAAATTCACAACAGGGGGAAAAGATAATTTGCCAGCTCTAAAAAAAAATTTTTCTTTTTTTTTTTTGAACTAACCTGGGGAGCTCAGGCCAGAAGTGGCTCCTGTCCAGGCATAAACAGCCCATGGACTTTGAATACCTTTCCACTCTGCGTGGACCTCTTTCAGGAGAATAGGCCCTTGCTGGCAGACTGCAGCTGTTTAAGCTGTGTGGTGGAGAGGTGGGTGTTTGATATTTGTTATCACTTTGTCTACTAAACAGGGTCCCCACCTACCCACATCAGGGGCCGAAGGACTGGTGGCTCCACTCAGGTCTCCCAGCCACCCGCGACAGGGGTCCAAGGATAACTGGTACCTCCCAGTCCTTACAACCAAAAGCATTGGGTACCCATGGTCCGTCTGCAGAACCCACCCATCCGTACACTCTAGGGAACAGGGACACAGTTTCCTTAGAAACACTTGGGGGACGGTTCTTATCCCCCAGCCTTGTTCAGAGCATGACCCCCTGCTGCAACCAGATACCGGTACCTACACCAAACACACTTGCCCCTCTAAGACTGTAAGACAGAGCCTTTACCACACACTTAATGACCAGCTAGCTGGACACCTGAGCTGAATCCACACAAGAAAAAAGTGAATGGACTCTTAAGCTCATATACCTAATAACAGCTCTAGCTATCTGGTGACAGGATATCAGAGCTCCAAAGGTAAAAATAATCAAGCTGGCTCACTCAAGCAACCTACTTGGGCATATCAAAACAAAACAAAGTGAGAAGCTAGGATACAGTAAGCAAACATAAAATAAACTAATACAGTAACTTATAGATGGCTCGGAGACAACAGTCAATATTAAACCATGTAAAGAAATGACCATGATTGCTTCAACAAGCTCTCAAAACAGAATCAAAGGACCTTCTGGATGAGGGTGCCTTCCTAGAATTACTGGATGCAGAATTCAAAAGATTGAGACACAAAACTCTTCAAGACATCAGGAAGGAGATCAGGCAATATGCAGAACAAGCCAAGGAACACAGATAAAACACTTGAAGAAATTAAAAAGGTTTTTCAAGAACATAATGGAGAATTTAATAAGCTGGAAGAATCCATAGAGAGATAGCAATCAGAAATTCAGAAGTTTAACAATAAAATTACAGAATTAGACAACTCAATAGAAAGTCAGAGGAGCAGAATTGAGCAATAGAAGGCAGAATTGGTGACCTTGAAGATAAAGCACTTGGCACTAATATATTTGAAGAAAAATCAGATAAAAGAATTAAAAACAAATGAAGAAACCTTAAGAATCATGTGGGATGCTATCAAGAGAAATAACCTATGAGTGATTGGAGTACCAGAACAGGGAGGGATAACTAACAGAAAATACAGAGAGAATTGTTGACTATTTGTTGGCAGAAAACTTCCTTAACATCATGGAAGATGAGAAGATATCAATCCAAGATGTGCATTGAACTCCACATAAGGTAGATTTTAAAAGAAAGCTACGAACACATACTATAATCAAACTTGCCAAAACCAAAGATAAAGAGAGAATTTTAAGAGCAGCTAGGGATAAACAAAAAGTCACCTACAGAGGACAGTCAGTAAGAATAAGCTCAGACTACTTGGCAGAAACCATGCAGGCCAGAAGGCAATGGGATGACTTATATAAGGCATTGAAGGAAAAAACTTGCCTGCCAAGGATCATATATCCAGCAAAATGGCCTCTCAAATATGAAGGTGAATTTAGGACATTTCCAGATAAACAGAAGTTTAGGGAATTTGTAAAAACCAAACCAAAACTACAAGAAATACTAAAGGAAGTTCTTTGGGTAGAAAATCAACCATATCAGGTATTAACCCAAGACTAGAACACTGGACAGAGCAATGAGATGTTAACCCAGACAGGGAAATCACAAAAATAAATCAAGATAAAAAAACGTTCAAAACAGGGACACAGCGATGTCATTATGTAAAAGAAGACAACATTAAAAATAAAGAGGGACTAAGAGATGTAGTCATAGATCTTTCATATGGAGAGGAAGACAAGGCTATATAAAGAAATAAAAGTGAGGTTTAAACTTAGAAAAATAGGGGTAAATATTAAGGTAACCACAAAGGAGACTAACTATCCTACTCACCAAAATAAAATACAAGAAAAAAATAGAGACTCAGCAGAAACAAAATCAACAACAACGAAGAAGACGAAAAGACAATATATAAAGATAAACTACTCAGCACAAAAAATTAAGTGGGAAAAAGAAACTGTCAACAACACAAAAAAAAAGACATCAAAATGACAACACTAAATTCATACCTATCCATAATTACGCTGAATGTTAATGGACTAAATGCACCGATAAAGAGACAGAGAGTGGCGGAATGGGTAAAAAAAACACGATCCGTCTATATGCTGCCTGCAAGAGACACACCTTAGACTTAGAGACACAAACAAACTAAAACTCAAAGGATGGAAAAAAATATATCAAGCAAACAACAATAAAAAAACAGCAGGAGTGGCAATATTAATTTCTGACAAAACAGACTTTAAAGTTAAATCCATGACAAAGGATAAGGAAGGACACTATGTAATGATTAAAGGGACAGTACACCAGGAGGATATAACCATATTAAATATATATGCACCCAGTGACAGGGCTGCAAGATATATAAAACAAAGTCTAACAGCACTGAAAAGTAAGATAGACAGCTCCACAATTATAGTAGGATACTTCAACACACCGCTTTCGTGAAGGACAGGACATCCAGAAAGAAGCTCAGTAAAGACATGGAAGATCTAAATGTCACAGTCAACCGAATCGACTGTATAGACATATACGGAACACTCTACCCAGCAGCAGCCAAGTATACTTTCTTTTCTAGTGCACATGGAACATTCTCTAGAATAGACCACATATTAGGTCATAAAGCAAGCCTTAGCAGAATCCAAAACATTGAAATATTACAAAGCATTTTCTCTGACCATAAAGCCATTAAAGTAGAAATCAATAACAGAAAAAAGCAGGGAAAAGAAATCAAACACTTGGAAAATGAACAATTTATTTATTTATTTTTTTACCCTGCTCAAAAACGACCGGGTTATAGAAGACATTAAGGATGGAATAAAGAAATTCATAGAATCCAACGAGAGGGAAAACTATTTCCTATCAGAACCTTTGGGACACAGTGAAAGCAGTGCTCAGAGGTCAATTTATGTCAATAAAGGCACATGTCCAAAAAGAAGAAAGGGCCAAAATCAAAGAATTATCCCTACAACTTGAACAAATAGAGAGCAACAAAAGAAAACTTCAGGCAGCAGAAAGAAGGAAATAATAAAAATTTAGAGCAGAACTAAATGAAATAGAAAACAAAAAAACAATTGAAAGAGTTAACAAGATCAAAAGCTGGATCTTTGAAAAAATTAACAGAATTGATAAACCATTGGCCAAACTGACAAAAGAAAAATAGGAGAGGAAGCAAATAACCCGAATAAGAAATGAGATGGGCAATATTACAACAGACCCAACTGAAATTAAAAGAATCGTATCAGATTACTATGAAAAATTGTACTCTAACAAGTTTGAAGACCTAGAAGAAATGGATGAATTCCTAGAAACACACTACCTACCTACTAACACAGAGGTAGAACAACTAAATAGACCCATAACAAAAGAAGAGGTTAAAAAGGTAATAAAAAAAACTCCCAACAACAACAACAACAAAAAAAAGCCCTGGCCCGGACAGCTTCACTGCAGAGTTCTACCAAACTTTCAGAGAAGATTTAACACCACTACTAAAGGTATTTCAGAACATAAAAAAGCACAGAATATTCCCAGACTCATTCTAAGAAGCCAGCATACCCCTGATACCAAAACCAGGTAAAGACACCACAAAAAAAGAGAAAATTACAGACCTATATCACTTATAAACTTAGATGCAAAAACCCTCAACAAAATTCTAGCCAATAGAATTCAACAACATATCAAAAAAAAAAAAAGATCATCATGACCAAGGGGGATTCATACCAGGTATGCAGGGATGGTTCAACATTAGAAAAACAATTAATGTAATCCATCATATCAATAAAACAAAAGACAACCACATGATTTTATTGATCGATGCACAAAAGGTATTTGACAAAGGTTAACACCCATTCAT
The DNA here is from genome assembly GCF_024166365.1 of Elephas maximus indicus. Classification (NCBI taxonomy): domain Eukaryota; kingdom Metazoa; phylum Chordata; class Mammalia; order Proboscidea; family Elephantidae; genus Elephas; species Elephas maximus. Next base: position 18,640,641 of record NC_064830.1, read on the forward strand.
GATAAAAACTCTCAGCAAAATAGGAATAGAAGGAAAATTCCTCAACATAATCAAGGGCATTTCTACAAAGCCAACAGCCAGCATCACCCTAAATGGAGAGAGTCTGAAAGCATTCCCTCTGAGATCCGGAACCAGGCGAGGATGCCCTTTATCACCAACATTGTGCTGGAGGTCCTTGCCAGAGCAATTAGGCTAGATAAAGAAATAAAGGGCATCCAGATTGGTAAGGAAGAAGTAAAAGTATCTCTATTTGCAGATGACATGATCTTATACACAGAAAACCCTAAGGAATCCTCCAGAAAACTACTGAAACTAATAGAGTTCAGCAGAGTATCGGGATACAAGATAAACGTACAAAAATCGGTTGGACTCCTCTACACCAACAAAAAGAACATCGAGGAGGAAATCACCAAATCAATGCCATTTACAGTAGCCCCCAAGAAGATAAAAAAAAAAAAAAGAATAAATCTTACCAGAGATGTAAAAAACCTACACATAGAAAACTACAGGATGATACTGTAAGAATCGAAGAGACCTGCATAAGTGGAAAAACATACCTTGCTCATGGATAGGAAGACTTAACATAGTAAAAATGTCTATTCTACCAAAAACGATCTATGGATACAATGGAATTCCTATTCAAATTCCAGCTTTTTTTAATAAGATGGAGAAACAAATCACCAACTTCATGTGGAAGGGAAAGAGGCCTCGGGTAAGTAAAGCATTACTGAAAAAAGAAGAACAAAGTGGGAGGCCTCACTTTACCTGATTTTAGAACCTCTTATACCGCCACAGTAGTCAAAACAGCCTGGTACTGGTACAACAACAGATACATAGACCAATGGAACAGAATTGAGAATCCAGACATAAATCCATCCACATATGAGCAGCTGATATTTGACAGAGGCCCAAAGTCAGTTAAATGGGGAAAAGATAGTCTTTTTAACAAATGGTGCTGGCATAACTGGATATCCATCTGGAAAAAATGAAACAAGACCCATACCTTACACTATGCACAAAAATGAAGTCAAAATGGATCGAAGACGTACATATAAAATCTAAAATGATAAAGATCATAGAAGAAAAAAATAGGACAACGCTAAGAGCCCTAATACATGACATAAACAGTATACAAAACATTACTAACAATGCAGAAGAGAAACCAGATAACTGGGAGCTCCTAAAAATCAAACACCGATGCTCATCCGAAGACTTCACCAAAAGAGTAAAAAGATTACCTACAGACTGGGAAAAAGTTTTTAGCTCTGACATTTCCGATCAGCGTCCGATCTCTAAAATCTACATGATACTGCAAAAACTCAACTACAAAAAGACAAATAACCCAATTAAAAAATGGGCAAAGAATATGAATAGACACTTCACTAAAGAAGGCATTCATGTAGCTAACAGATACATGAGGAAATGCTCACGATCATTAGCCACTAGAGAAATGCAAATCAAAACTACAATGAGATTCCATCTCACTCTAACAAGGCTGGCATTAATCTAAAAATCACAAAATAATAAATGTTTGAGAGGTTGTGGAGAGACTGGAACACTTACACACTCCTGGTGGGACTGTAACATGGTACAACCACTTTGGAAATCGATTTGGCGCTTCCTTCAAAAGCTAGAAGTAGAACTACCGTATGATCCAGCAATCCCACTCCTTGGAATATATCCTAGAGAAAAAAGAGCCTTTACACGAACAGGTATATGTACACCCATGTTCACTGCAGCACTGTTTACAATAGCAAAGATGGAAGCAACCAAGGTGCCCATCAATGGATGAATGGATAAATAAGTTATGGTATATTCACACAATGGAATATTATGCATTGACAGAGAACAATGATGACCGTGAAACATTTCATAACATGGAGAAATCTGGAAGGCATTATGCTGAGTGAAATTAGCTGCAAAAGGGCAAATATTGTATAAGACCACTATCGTAAGAACTTGAGAAATAGTTTAAACAGAGCAGAGAATATTCTTTGATGGTTATGAGAGGGGGGAGGGATGGAGAAGGGTTTTCACTAGTTAGATAGTAGGGAAGAACTATTTTAGGTGAAGGGAAAGACAACACACAATACTGGAGAAGTCAGCACAACTGGACTAAACCAAAAGCAAAGAAGTTTCCTGAATAAACTGAACGCTTTGAAGGCCAGCGTAGCAGGGGCGGGGGTTTGGGTACCATGGTTTCAGGGGACATCTAGGTCAGTTGGCATAATAAAATTAATTATGCATTCCACTTTGGAGAGTGGCGTCTGGGGTCTTAAATGCCAGCAAGTGGCCATCTAAGATGCATCAGTGGGTTTCAACCTACCTGGAGCAAGGGAAAATGAAGAACACCAAAGACAAAAGGTAATTATGAGCCCAAGAGGCAGAAAGGGCCACATAAAGCAGAGACTACATTAGCCTGAGTCCAGAAGAACTAGATGGTGCCCGGCTACAACCGATGACTGTCCGGACAGGGAACACAACAGAGAACCCCTGAGGGAGCAGGAGAGCAGTGGGATGTAGACCCCAAATTCTCATAAAAAGACCAGACTTAATGGCCTGACTGAGACTAGGATGACCCTGGAGGTTGTGGTCCCCAGACCTTCTGTTATGCTGAGACAGGAACCATTCCCAAAGCCAACTCTTAAGACAGGGATTGGACTGGACTATGGGATAGACAGTGATACTGGTGAAGAATGAGCTTCTTGCATCAAGTAGACACATGAGATTATGTTGGCATCTCTGGTCTGAAAGGGAGATAAGAGGGTAGAGGGGTCAGAAGCTGGTGGAATGGACACGAAAAGAGAGAGTGGAGGGAAGGAGCGTGCTGTCTCATTAGAGGGAGAGCAAGTAGGAGTATATAGCAAGATGTTTACAAATTTTTGTTTGAGAGTCTGGCTTGATTTGGAAAGTTTCAGTTAAAACACAATAAAAAAAAAAAAAGTACTTTCATAGAATTTTATATCTGGGACCTCGGAGAGGAGAAATGACTTACGCAGGGCCACAAGACCAGTCAGCATAATAAATGTAAACCTTACCTAATCCTGGGCTACATGGCTTGAACTGGTATAAACCAGATAAACTGCTTTCTGTTTTTTAGGCTATTGCAACTTCTTCCGATTTTTTGAGGAATAGTAAGTAATTTATACGTTCACTTTTCTTGAGGGATGGTACATAACCTTGCAGATATGCTTCAAAGCAGCTAGCAGTTCCAGGCTGAGAAAGAGTATCTTCACTTTTATACCTTATATCTCTCTTTTCCCCTTCACCTCTCAAACAGAATAGATAGCACCATTAAATGCAGTTTCTTTATTTTCAGGTCTCAGCATTTTAGAGTGTAGGTATTTGGGTTGTGACTCTGGATTATAAAGCTGAGGTTTGCACTCTGTGTGAGCATCTGTTTTCCAGGGAGTAGGTTCTCTCAGTGTTAGAGACTGCGCCGATGGTGTCGCGTCCTTGTAGGAAAATGGATCTGCTTCTCAGCAAGGCTTCATCCCTCTGCTTGTCTGCAGGCCGAAGTGTTTCATTAGTCCAGAATGGAACAAGTCTTCCAGTATTGTGGTCCAGGGGACCAGTTCCAGCATGTGGATGGGAGATGGATCCCTCTACCCCTGGGTTGTGGCAGCCCCGTGAACCTTTTCCCTTGCTTTCCTTCTTGTTTTATTAGCTGGGGTTTTGAATTTCCTTTCCTTTGGATGGAAAACAAAGAAAGTAAAACTAATGGCCTGAAACCCTTCCTTGGGGAAAAGCGCTCCCAGCCCCAAATGCTGAAAATAAACAGCCTGTGATGACCCTCAGAAGCCCCAAGGAAGTTCCTAGCTGCCTCAACCAAGAGCTGTGCTTGCCTTTTGTGGCACTTCCCATCCTTTCCCAGCTGTGTCCCTCAGTAGCACCAACCCTGCCCTGTCCTTGCCTTTGTCCCCTTTTCAAAGCCTTGCAGCCACTGCCTTGTGTCTGCCTCTGTTTTGACTTGTCCCTGTAATCTTTTCTTCCTACCAGAAGGGCGGGATTAGACCCAAATGGCTCATGATATCTGGTGACCAGGCCAGGTCTCGGAGAGGCGGTGAGTCAGAAATCACACCTCTCGGAAATACCCTTTCTCACTAGGCTCCCTCCAACCTGACCTTTCTATGCCACAGCATCAATTCATCATCTTTTACTTCCTGAGTAAGTGAATGTTTCTTGAGGACAAAGTTGTTCTTAGCCAAAAATCTTAAGTGGTGGTGGTGCGGGGATGGATCAAAACACTAAATGAGACCTTCCACATCTCTTGATTGCTCTTTATCTCCTGTCCCCACATTCCTCCTAGTTGGCCCTTAGGCCTCTGTGCTCTGAGGCTAGGCCACCTGTCAGAAACAAGATGACAGTTTATGGACTCCTTTCTTTCTAGAGCAGCCTAATCAATTCCAACTCATGGTGTCAACACCTGTTTCAGAGTGGAACTGTGCTCCATAGGATTTTCACTGGCTGGTTTTTTGAAGGGATCTCAGAGATTTCTGGAGCCCTGGTCGCTATGAGCTGGAATTGACTCGGCAGCTGTGTTTGTTTTGGTTTTGGTTTTGGTGGTGCAGTGGTTAAGAGCTACGGCTGCTAATCAAAAGGTCAGCAGTTTAAATCCATCGGCTGCTCCTTGGAAATCCCATGAGGCAGTTCTACTCCGTCCTATAGGGTCACTATGAGTCGAAATCGACACTGTGGAAGCCGTTTTTTTGATTGAGATCACTAGGCCTTTCTTCCGGCTTGCTTCTGGGTGGACATGAACGTCCAACCGTTTGGTTAGCAGCAAGCGTGTTAACTGATTGTACCACTCAGGGACTCCTCGTCGTGCAGACTGTTGTTGTATACCATGGAGCCAATTCTGACTCGCAGCAACTTTATAGGACGGGGTAGAACCAACTGCCCCATAGAGTTTCCTTGGCTGTAACCTTTATGGAGGGAGACCTGGTGGCGTAATGTTTAAGATTTCGACTGCTAACTGAAAGGTTGGTGGTTAGAACCCACCAGCCACTCCGAGGGAGAAAAGACCTGGCTCTTTGGGGCAGGGAATTCCCATGTGGTCTAGAAGGGAGTGGTGGGCTTCCCGTAGGCATGGTCCCCTTGTCCCCTGGACTTTTCACCACATGGGACGAGGGATACGGCTGGAGGAGGGCCAGAACAGGGCTCTCTAAAGGACTGTAGTTGCCCAGGTCCAGAGGCAGTATTGCCTATATACTAAAGTCAGTTTCTGTAATCAGATTACCTGATTGCTTTACTGCTGAGTCTGCTGGGGAAGGAAGGAATGAAGGAAGGAAAGGGTCTTAGCATTAACTGGAATACCTTCCAACTGCCAGGTCTGTGCTCATTCATATCATGTAATCTTTACAGTAGTTGTGTCAAATAGATATTATTATCTCCACCTTAGGGGTATGGGAACTGAGGCCCAGGAGATCAAGCGTGTGGAGACGTGAGAATTAAGGCCCACACCGGTATCTATAAAGCCCATGTGTGTGTCTGCAAAGTCCATGGTCTTTTTACTGTACCAATGGTTCTCCCAATAAGCCTGGGTCTTGAGAATGAGGTGAAGATGCCGACTGTGTTGTCTGGGGGCAGAAAAAATGCCTGGGTGTTTCATATACACCCTCAGGCCCTCCTCCCAGTTTATCTTTCCCCTTCTTCCATGATTGTACTACTTGGTTGTGGAAAAATAAAAGGTTAGTTTCTGGAGTTGACAGCTTGGGAAGTGGGGAGCTGTGGATGGAGGAAAGGCACCATAACCTCTATGTGGGTGGCTGGCTGGGAGAGGTGGTAGAAGCAGGAGAAAGGGCACAAGAAGATCTGAAAAAAAAAAAAAAAAGAGACCAACTCTGTTGCCGTTGAGTGATTCCGACTCATAGAAACCCTATAGGACAGAGTAGAACTGCACCATAGGGTTTCCAGCGAGCAGCTGGTGGATTCAAACTCCCAACCTTTTGGTTAGCAGCCGTAGCACTTAACTACTCTGCCACTGGGGTTTCCACAAGAAGCTCTGGTGCTTTAAAAGCCACGCTAGCTTTATTTGCCTTATTGGATAATCCTTTTTTCAGAATATCGTCTGTGGTGCACTGTATGTGGCAATCAGATCCGGGGCCTAAATAAGCCTTGATGGTTCCTTCCTGCCTTTCTCTTCCCTTCCCCATCCTGGGTTTCCCTCCTCCCTGCTTCCCATTCCATCATAGGGAATGGGGCCAGTTCTTCTGGATGGTAAACAGGAACTGAGAAGTGGAAGATCAAGACATGGCAAGACTGAGATAGCAGTGATTTAATTTTCCCCTTGAAAAGTGCCTAGAAATAGATTATGTAACCTGGACCTATGCAAATGATAGGCAGCTCTCCTCCCCCTCAGCATCTACCCCCCTTCCTTGCCAACTTTGCTTTCTCCCCCACCTTTTATCCACCCCTCCACCCACTTTGGCCCTTGCGAAGATTCTGAAACCACTGAGTTGGCTACACAGGGGAGTCTGGGTGGGTGTGTCTGGGCTCCTTATGAATGTCAGATGTCAGAGAGCTGGAATCCATTTTGCATGCAGTTGGGGTGACACGAGCCAGGGCAACCACACAGGGCTGAGGAGATGGCACAGAGCAGCTTTCTTGGTGAATATGAGTGCATGACATTCTTGGTAACGGAGGTGGCAGCATCTTGGAGGTGGCAGCATCTTGTGGTTTTAGTTCCGGATGAGGTAGTAGAAGAGAGTTCAAAGGAAGCATAAAAGGAGGAGGGGGAGAGAGAGAGGCTTCTTTTCCCCAAACAGAAAGTAGTGGAAGTCAAATAAGCACAACCTGCTCCTCTGGCCCTGGAAGCCAGGCTGTTAGTCAAGGAGGGGTGGGGAACACGTGCTGAAAGCTGCCCTCTGCTCTTAGGGTTCAACTCATTTCTCAGTTTGCTGGAGTCTTTCTTGAGTCAAAAGCCAAATAAATGACCTTAGGCAAGTCACTTAAACTGAGTCAGTTTCTTCTACTTTGAATTGGGGGGAGGGGGTGGCTGGTGGTGATTTCACAAGATACTGTAAACATTGAGTAAGATAATGGATGTTAAAAGAGCTTTGTGGAATGCAAATTGATGTGTGATATTTGAAGTTGGAACTTAGGTGTCCTTTTAGACTGTACCTCTGCTGCTCTGTCTACTAAAAGATAATTCTCTCAAATGCTAACGACCTTATCTGAGTAACACAATAAGTGTTTTATATCCTGGGAACACTTTAGGGCTTTGGTATCATCTAGTCCTATCCCTTCACTTTAATGGTGTGGTTTTTTGTCGGGGGAGAGGGTTACAGGGCTTAGACCTGCCACCGGAGTGACACACATTCCAGGGAGGCCCCTTTGTGCAAGAGAGAACGAGGAGATGGGCCCATACTTGTAGCTAGGCAAGTCTGCCTAGAGGCCTTGTTTTAAACTAGAGCTCCTTAACCCAGAGAGTTGGGGGGAAAGCAGAGAAGGAGACTGACTGACTCCAGATGGCCACTTCTGTTCACCCTTTCACTTTAGAGCTGGAGTTTTCACACCCTACCCTGTTTAACCGTAAGTGTTAAAGCTGAGAGAGGATGAGTGACTTACCTCTGCCAGGTTGGCACTTGCCACTTGCCATGTAGTCCTTTGGGGAATCAGAGAATGACAGAAAAGTTTCCGAGGATTAAATGTCAATGGCAAAAACAATTAGTGGAAAGGAAAGGCTGGCATGAGCTACAAGGAAGGTATTTTTTGTTCTTAGAGTTTTTTTTCTTTCTTTTTTCCTTAATGATCATAGCCATTATTAGCTGAAAAATGTATCTTTACGATTGGGGGACACTTTGGGGAGGTGTCCTTAGCAGCTGCTTTAGCTGGTATAGTATAGACTCGCTTGTCTGAGAACCAGAAGGTGCTAATAATAGCTATCAGTTACTGAAGTGCCTCCTCTATGCCAGCCACTGTGCTAAGTGTTTTACGTTGATGATTTTATTCTATGAAGCACTTCCAGTGTGTAGATGAAGAAACTGAAGGTCAGTGAGGCGTGGTCATTTTTCTGGGGTCATACTGCTGGTAAGCGAAGGCTGCCCTAAAGCTCAAGTCTGATTGTAAAACCGGTGATTTTTCACCACTGTACTATTCTCTAAAGAGACCCAGAAGCCCTAAAGGATCCAGAACCAAAATCACATTATATTGGGTTCTTTTCTTTTTATTGTCTTCTTGTAGGTGATGTGAGAGAGTCTGTTGTAAAGTCAGGGATATGAGTTTTAGAAGGTATTATGGATTGAACTGTGTCCCCCCAAAATGTGTGCCAACTTGGCTAGGCCATGATTTCCAGTATTGTATGATTGTCTACCATTTTGTCATCTGATGTGATCTTCCTATATTTTGTACATCCTACCTCTATATGTTAATGAGGCAGGATTAGAGGTTTTTTTATGTTAATGAGGCAGGACTTAATCTACATGATTAGGTTGTATTTTGAGTCAGTCACTTTTGAGATATAAAAGAGAGAAGAGAAGTCAGAAGAGAGACAAGGGGACTGCCTACCACCACGAATGAAGATCCGGGAGGTAAGTACATCCTTTGGACCTGGGTTCCCAGTGCTGAGAAGCTCCTAGACCAGGGGAAGATTGATGACAAGGACCTTCCCCCAGAGCTGACAGAGAGGGAAAGCTTTCCCTTGGAGCTGCCACCCTGAATTCAGACTTCTCTCCTGGCGACTGGGAGGGGATAAATTTCCGTTGGTTAAAGCCATCCACTTGTGGTATTTCTGTTATAGCAGCACTAGATAGCTAAGTCAGAAGGGAGCTAGAATGGCTGAACGGAATAATGGCTTTTTCCATTGTTAATGCGTGTATTGCTTGAAGTCTCTGTGACAGTTACAAGGTGTACTTTTTGAAAGAATGCATAAAACACAGATATGATAGTCATTTGACAGTAGAAAGGCCTCAGTCAGTGGAGGGCCCCATCGGGAATGGTAGAGCCCAGTATGCTGAAAGAATGGGGGAGGGGAAGGAGACAGAATCTATTGGCTGTGATGTGAAAGACAAGCAAAGTCCTAGAACAAAAAACCTTGAGCTTTCTCATATCTCCTCACCCCCTGTTTATTTTACCAGAGTTAAGTTCATGTGGCTTGATCCTTGTTTCCTGGGGAAATCAGCATGGCTTGGAATTCCATTGTCTTCAGGGAATGGAACAGATGTGGAAGGCTGACATCAGAACAAACTGAATGTTAACTTCCAGTCTGTTCTCTTAGCCTTCTGAAGCATAACCAGGGCCTGTGAGTGCCTGGTCCAGGGCACAGCAGGTGCCCAATAAGATTTCCACCCTCTTGCTCCTTCGACTTTCTTAGTTTTTCACTTCCTCTTTAGTACTGTGCTTAGCACCTTCTGGTATCATATTCCTGATTTGGCTTGTGGTTGTTCTCCTGAGATAGTCCATTTCCTGCCTTGCATCTGAGCGATTTTGTCAGTCAGAGAGAAGCAGCACTTGAGTAATGAAGGCTGTTACAAGTGTCAAGAGAACCCTGTGGAATGAAGGGCCAGGGCTCAACTTCACTCTCTCCCGCAGACCCCCAGGCCAGGCCCTCTTCTCTGGGAAAGGGGGCCCTGGGTCAGCTGAGGCAGGGAGCGCTCAGAGAGCAGCCTCCTCGCTTCGCCTGTCTTTGCTGCTGGGGTATATAACCATCTTGCCAAAATGTTGCTTTCCCTTTTCAACTCCCCAGAGCTCTCAGAGGGCTTTTTTCCCCTAAATAAAAACCAGGATGTGAAGCATTTTCACAGAGCTGGAGTTCACTATCATCTGTTTCCATTTCTCTAAAATAGTGATCCCGATAAAGCCTATCTTTAAAAACCAAAAAAACCCAAACCTGTTGCTGACGAGTTGATTCCAGCTCTTAGCGACCTATAGAACAGAGTAGAACTGCCCCATAGAGTTTCCAAGGAGCACCTGTTGGATTTGAACTGCCAGCCTTTTGGTTAGCAGCTGTAGCTCTTAACCACTGCGCCACCAGGGTTTCTGTGCCTGTCTTAGAGGATGGTTATTCCCGTTAAATGTCTCTGAGTGATGGGGTTTGTGGGAGTATCTGTGGATATTTGGTTCTTTTGGTTTATGAACCTTCTGGCTCCTTTGTTAACACGTGCATTTTTACATTTTGTGTGTTTGTAGGTTTACAGCTATATGTGTTCTTTTTTCATTTAATGTTTTCATGTAGTGGACGCAGTCCAGGTCGGTCAGATTAAACAGCTGTCCGGCATTTAATCAGATGAATGTACTGTAGTTTGGTTATTTTCCTAGGTTGGGCATTTTGGGTTCCTCCCCATTTTTCTCTGTTGTGAAAACACTGCTGAGAACATCTTTGTAGAAGCGATTTTTGGGGAAAGGAGCGAGGACTGGGGGGTTCATTTTAATAATTGGAGTGGAATAAATAGGATAGAAAGAGCTTTGGGGAAACTCTTTGCTCCCTGTTGCAAGCTTGCTGTCCAGGAGACTGGTGTGCTACGTGGTGATGTCAGTTTGTTTACTTTTGTAAGTTTAGCAGATGAAATGGCTCCTCTGATGTCCTCATCTGGGGTGTCTGGCCGTTCACCTTTTTGCTATATGTTTCAGACCATTGGCCTTCCCCTCCACTCGGTGCTTTTATTCTTTTGTTTCGTGTTTCTTATCAGCCCCCAGACCTTCATGGTTTTCAGCTTGCTGGATGCCAGCTTCTGAGTGGATCCAGAGTGACCCAGAGCATAGTGTTTCTGCCTGTTTAGGGTTTGTGCACAGGTAACCCCTTGGTTTCAAATGCCTGACTTATGTACAACCCCTATGAACCAACCTCATAAAGCCTATGATGTAAAAATTGGAGGTACAAAGACCCTCAGCGAGATGGACTGACACAGTGGCTGCAACAGTGGGCTCAATCATAATGATTGTGAGGAAGGCATAAGACCAGGCAGTGTTCTGTTCTGTTGTACATAGGGTTGCTATGAGTCAGAATCTTTACTTGATTTTTATTCTCAGTGACATTTTCTGAGCAAAGAACAATCTAATCATCCATGTTTCCATTGCTGGGAAATTGTAATGGTGGTGTTCCTCTAGGTGCTTTATTTACCCTCCTTACCACCTAGGGTGGTGGGGTGCATGAGACTTGTCAGTAAACTACTGTTCAACCTTGGGTCAGACACTTCCCCTCTTTGAGTCTCAGTTTTCTGTAAAATGAAAGCCTTAGAGCAGATCTTTAAGGCCCTCTTCTAGATCTCATGTCAATTAAGAATAATGATAGTAATATTGATCTCTTTCATTTATTGAGCAGCTACTTTATGTAGCTACTAAGTGCACTACAAGGAGTTCCACGGGGGTTCAACTACTAACCTATAGGTTAGTGGTTTGAACCCACCCACCGGTGCCATAGAAGAAAGGCCTGGTAATCTGTCTTTGAAGGGTCACGTCCTTGAAAACCCTATGGAACATAGCTCTACCCTGCAACACCTGGGATTGCTCTGAGTCAGAATTGACTCGATGACAACTGTATTTTTGTTTGTTTGAAGTGCTACAAATGTGCAAAGCCCTACAAATGGATCATCTCATTTAATCTTATAACAGTAACAACCTCATGACTCACAGACTGTTATCCCCATCTTATATAAGAATTCTGAGGCCCAGAGAATTTCACCATAGTTTGCCCAGGGTCACACAGCTAGTAAGTGACAGTTGGTCTGTCTGACCCCAGAGCCAAGCCCCAAATCGTTGTCATATCAGCTGAGAAGTATACTTGAACTTTCTGGAAGTCCACTTTAAAAAATCATTCTGGGATCTAGGTTCTGGCGTGGGCTCTGCCATTAAGAATGTGACATTTGGATGGGCTACTTCACTTCTCTGAAACTCAGCATGGGTGTTGGATGGACTGACACACCCCACCCAGCCCAACCTAGTCTTGTGCCTCGTCCTCCTCAGCTGAATTGAATCAGGCTAAATTTGGTAGCTTCTGTCTCTTATTGGAATAGTTTCTCTGATGTCCTCAAGTTATCTCTTAAGGAAACCTCTGAAGAGCCTGTGTTTATGTTCATTAACCAGACTAAATTTAACACAATGAATCCTTTTGTCCCTGCTTTTATGGCTTGTCATTTGAAGTTCACCTGAGGTGATTTTCTTCTTCACTTTTCATTCCTAATCAGTATTATTGCACCTTTGTCAGCTGAAGCATCCTGTATGAAAACCCAGCTGTTTTATAGCTGTGTACACTTTTGATCATTGAGTATAGATGACTGTGTACTATCCTGTCAAATTATAAGAGTACATAGTTTGGAGTTAAAGGACCAGTCTGCCACTTACGTGCTATGTGACTAACCAAAACCGTTGCCATCGAGTTGATTCCAACTCATACAGACACTGTAGGACAGAGTAGAACTGCCCCACACGGTTTCCAAGGAGCGGCTGGCAAGTTATTTGATGTTTCTGAACCTCACTTTCTTTTTTTTTTAAGAAAGGAGAGGAATTTAATTTATGTACTCTTAGTAAAAATATACATTTTCAAATATATATATATATTTTTGAGACTGGTGGGTGATTTTATTTCCATTTTTATGCTTATCTAGATTTTTCTAATTTTTTTCTTTTTTTTTACTGCACTTTAGATGGTTTATAGAACAAACTACTTTCTCATCAAACAGTACACACATTGTTCTATGACATTAACAACCCCACAGCATGTCAACACTTTCCCTTCTCAACCCTGGGTTCCCTATTACCAGCTTTCCTTTTCCCTCCTGCCTTCCAGTCCCCGCTCCAGGGCTGGTGCACCCCTTTAGTCTTGTTTTGTTCCATGGGCCTGTTCAATCTTTGGCTGAAGGGTGAACCTCAGGAATGACCTCATTACTGAGCTGAAGGGTTTCTCTAGTCTCTGTCAGGCCAGCAAGTCTGGCCTTTCTTTTTTGAGTTAGAATTTTGTTCTACATTTTTCTCCAGTTCTATCCAGGACCCTCTATAGTGATCCCTTTCAGAGCAGTCAGTGGTGGTAGCCAGGCACCATCTAGTCTGGTGTAGGGCGTGGTAAATGTGGTCTGTTAGCCCTTTGCACTAATATTTCCCTTGTATCTTCAGCTTTCTTCATTCTTCTTTGCTCCCAAAGGAGTGAGACCAGTGGGGTATCCTAGATAGCCACTCATAGGCTTTTAAGACCCCAGATGCTACTCACCAAAGTAGAATATAGAACATTTTCTTTATAAACTATGTTATATCAGTTATGCTAGATGATCCTCGAGACCATGGTCCCCACAGCCCTCAGCCCAGCAGTTTGGTCACTCAGGGAGTTTGGATGTGCCTACGGAGCTACCATGACCTTCTCTTGTACAGGTTGTGCTGACTTCCCCAGTGCTGTGTAATTTCTCACCCTTCACCAAAGTTACGACTTACCTGTTGTCTATTGAGTGTTTTTTCATCCCCACCCCTCCCCTCCCGCGTAACCATCAAAGGTTGTTTCTTTTTATATGTAAACCTTTTCATGAGTTTTTACAGTAGTGGGCTTATACAGCATTTGTCCTTTTGTGATTGACTTATTTCACTCAGTGTAATGTCCTCCAGATTCATCCACGTTAGGTTTCACAGATTCATCATTGTTCTTTATTGTTGCGTAAGACTCCATTGTGTGTCTGTATCCCAGTTTGTTTATCCATCCACCTGTTGATGGGCATCTAGGTTGTTTCCATGTGTTTGCTATTGTGAACAAGGCTGCAGTGAACATGGGTGTGCATATGTCTATTCGTGTGACAACTCTTAACTTCTCTAGGATACATTCCTAGGAGTGGGATTGCTGGAACATATGGTATTTCTATTTCCATCTTTCTAAGGAAGCACCATATCGTTTTCCAAAATGATTGTATCATTTTGCATTCCCACCAGCAGCACATGAAAGTTCTGATCTCCCGGCAGCCTCTCCACCGTTTGTTATTTCCTGTTCTATTGATTCGTGCCAGTAATGTCAGGGCAAGATGGTATCTCATTGTGGCTTTGATTTGCGTTTCTCTAATGGCTAGAGATCATGAGCATTTCCCATGTATCTTTTGGCCACTTGAATGTCTTCTTTGGTGAAGTGTCTGTTCATTTCCTTTGTCCATTTTTTAGTTGGATTCTTTGTCTTTTCGTTGTAGAGGTGTTGGATTTTCTTGTAGATTTTAGAGATTAGACCTTTGTCTGATTTGTAATAGCCAAAAATTTTTTTCCAGTCTGTAGGTTCTCTTTTTACTCTTTTGGTGAAATCTTTTGAGAGCATAAGTGTTTAATTTTTGAAAATCCCAGCTATCTAGCTTATCCTCTGGAGCTTGTGTGTTGTTTCTTGTAGTTTGTATCCTGTTAATGCTCTCTGTTAGGGCCTCTAGCATTGATCCTATTTTTTCTTCTGTGAACTTCATAGTTTTTGGCTTTGTATTTAGGTCTTTGATCCATTTTGAGTTAGTTTTTGAATATGGTGTGAGGGTATGGGTCCTGTTTCATATTTTTGCAGATGGATATCCAGTTTTGCCAGCACCGTTTGTTAAAAAGACTATCTTTTCCGCATTTGATGGACTTAGGGCCCTTGTCAAAGATCAGGTGACCATAGATGGATGGATATACATCTGGATTCTCAACTCTGCTCCATTGGTCAATGTATCTGTTGTACCAGTATCAGGCTGTTTTGACTACCGTAGCTGTATAGTAGGTTTTCTGAGGTCAGGTAGTGTGAGTCCTCCTACTTTATTCTTCTTTAGTAATGCTTTACTTATCCAGGGCTTTTTCCCTTTCCATATAAAGTAATGAGAAGTTTTTCCATCTTTTTAAAGAATGTGTTGGTATCTGGATTGGTATTGCATTGCATTTGTAAATTGCTTTGAGTAGAAATGTCATTTTCACAATGTTGAGTCTACCTATCCATGAGAATGGTATGTGTTTCCATTTAATGTAGATCTCTTGGTTTCTTGCAGCAGTGTTTTGTAGTTTTCTTTGTATAGGTCTTTTACATCCCTGATTAGATTTTTTCCCAATTTTTTTTTTTTTAAGGGGCTGTTACAAATGGTGGTGTTTTCCTGGTTTCCTTTTCGTTGTTCTCTTTATTGGTATATAGGAATTGAACCTCACTTTCTACATCAATATATTGGGGACAACAGTACCACCCCCAGAGGATTAACTGGGAACAACAACAACAACAAAAGAACACATGTGACATGCTGAATACAGTGTCTAGTACTTAAGTGATCAATGAATAGTTGATTGTGGTCTTTATAAAATGGACTTTGGTTATTATGATTTGCTTGTGGTTAAATATGTGGATAGACAGATTTTTACTCCTTTTCTTGGTATGTATCAACCTGAGAAGAACTGAAAAAGATCGGTTTAATATACATACTAAAATAAAATCAAGACTGAAAGACCTCACTCCGGTCTGGTAACAGATATTTATTGAAACATATAGTACATAGAAAGAGAATAAAAAATACGCATTGAACTGAATTGGATAAAAAGCTACTGGCTTTAACATTTTTTTAATCTAAAAGTGAAAATAGCTTAGTTGTTGTTAGTTGCCGTTGAGTCAAGGCGACCCCATATGTGTAGCGTAAAACTGCTTCATAGAGTTTTCAAGGCTCTGACCTTTTGGAAACAGATCAACAGGTTTGTCTTCCAAGGCATCTCTGGGTAGGTTTGAACGGCCTCTCTTGGCTAGTAGTTGAGCACCTACCTGTTTGTACCACCCAGGGTCTCCAAAAATAGTTTTAGCGTTTTGTAAAAATAATACATGTTTTATGTAAGAAATTATCATAGCATAGGAAAATCAAAGTTAAAGTTGCCCCAGATACCACTACCTAGAATTAAATATTTAACTCGTCCCATAATTATTTTTCAAGACACATCTCCCTGTATATGCCCCTGGGTGTTTTAATTTATATGTAATATTACCTCAAAAAAAAAATTTTTTTTTATTACCTCGGTATAGCCTATAGTTTAATACAGTTTGCCACAAATATCTTTCTGTAACAAATTTATATCTACATCATCATTTTTAATGGTTAATATATATTCTGTTATATGGATGCATCACAGTTAAACTAGTCTCCTGTTGAATGAAATTTAGACTGTTCCTAGGTTTTTACCATTATAAAAGCACACCACCGGATGTACTCAAATATATATTTGTACACTTGTATGATTATTTTCTTAATAAAAATTCTTAGAAATAGCTACGCTGGGTTAAAGGGTATAAAAATGGTGTGGTGGGGGCATTTGACTTCCTCTAACTTCGCAAGGGGGAAGGAGAACCAAGATCAACAGCCCAAGGCTGAGTGCTATGAGGCAGAGGTCAAACATACCTCTGCTCTTCGACCTTTTTACCAATTCTGATACCAGCCATCCTTCCCATGGCATTCTGTACTTCTTTGTTGGGTTTGATAATTTGTTGCATGGCCATACAGAACTCACAGACCGTGCAAATAGGAGATTTATTAGGGAAGTAACAGGTTATAATTCAGGATTGGAGATGATTCAGGATACAGCTGTTCAGACAGGACAGCCTCTTCTCAGCCAGGCCCACAGGCAGACCTCTCTCTGGCCCTTGGCTTCTCGGCCCCTTGGGCGCTTTGCCTGGCCTCTGCCCTGCTGGGGCACCACCAGTAAGTGCCCAGGGGCACTCCACTCTGCCAGGAAGCCTCAACCTGAAGGTGCTCAGCTCTCTCACTCTGTGGATTGGCAAGCCTGTCTCCCCTGAAAGTGCCCAGAGGCACCCCATTCCAGGAAGCCCCCTGTTTGAAAGTGCTCAGCTTTCTTGCCCTGTGGGCCAGGGAGCCCACCTTGCTGTCTCTTGGTTCTGCTGCTGCCAGTTTTCTGCTGCACTTGCCGTGCTTCTCATTATCTTGTGCTGTCTCCGGTGTTACAGCTCTCTGGATATCAGTGCAAAAGAGCTGCCAGCTCTTTCTTGGTGGTAGTGAGGTACCTCCCTTTCTGTCTCTGGGATAGCTCATTTTAAGCCTAGCAGGATGGCAAAACTGACCAATCCCCTTGTTAGGGATCCATATACCATATTTGCATGGTCCCCCCTCCCATAAGGGTGCCATGCACCTTATTTGCATTTTTAGCAAGCTATCCAATCCCATGATGGGCCACAAGCACCTCATTTGCATAGTCCCACCCAGTCATTTGGTGGAAGTTGCAAGACCATGGTGAGAAAGGTCATATAAAAGTGACCCATCATATCACAAAGGGTATATCCAATTTAGATTTGTGTTTGTGTTCTTACTGACAAATGACCCTCCTGAAAAATTGTACCAGTTTATACTCCAGTTGTGAGTGTGTGAGGTGCTTGGAGTACTATTCTTTGAAGCATCGTATTTTTGGAATCCCTCTCCAAATTTTAGCCTCCTTTACCAATTTAATTAGCATTTAGGAAACAGATCCATGTTGGTATATCATCGTTTTCCCTCCTTATCTAATTGATATTGTGGATGCATATTTTGACATGTGCCTTTCAGATAAATAGTTGTTCACTCATTTATTAGTTGCAGAGCAGTATTATTTCTTCCTGTTTCTTGTGAGAAGTTATTTTGTATAGGTAATATACCGTGAAACCTTTGAGAGCTGGAACTTGACACGCCTGGTTTATTTTTCTGGGTCTTGCAAGTTTTCCACCTTTGACAGGATGCAGTCTTACCACTTTTCTCTTGCTCTTTTTAGTGGAAAATATTTGAGTTTTCCTTTTCTGACAGGTTTCCACCTTATACAGGGTTCTGGCTTTCACAGTTTTACTGTATTTTGAAATGCATAAGGTACTTAAAAATGTCACTAAGGTGAGCGGGCCGTGTAGAGTTTGTAGAAACTAAATAAATCAATGTCTCAAAAGAAGGCTGTGTTATAATTGGAAACAAACCTGTAAATGCATATGGTGATCATTCCTGAACATGAATAATTAGTGACTGTCATTGTGGAACATCTTCACAGCCATCTCTCTCCTCTCACTCTCACACACATACACAGACACACGTCTGCACCTCATGTACACACTCACGTGGGTGCTGAGTTTGGCTGCATGCACCTGGTTTGCTCTATAAATGGTTTCCTAGCAAGTGAGTAGCTTGCATGAAGTGAGTCTGTGCTGCAGACTGTTCCCTGCCCCGCTGGATCACCCAGCAAGTGTTGGTGCATCTGTTGCAAGCACCTGTGATTGAGGATGTGGCGAATGTCCAGTTGGCCGTTGAGGGTGAGGAGGCTTGTCCTTCCTCTCTCTGAAGAGATGCTCACTGTACCACCACCACCCCTTGTTCAGGCTGAGTAGGAGCAGAATCAAAGATGCTCTCAGAAATAAAACAACGTTTAGGAGAAAAGCAAAAACAGTTATTTGCAAAATCAGATTAAGTCATTTGGTAAGATTGCCTAAACTACTTCACAGCGTTACTTAGAAGCAGCTGATGCTGAAGGAAAAAGCGTCAGACCAGAGTTAGCAGACCTGAGTTCTATCTCTTGCTTATTGGTTTTTATGTTATCTCTATAATGGTTTGGTGCACTGGCCGTGTAGTGGTTAAGAGCTATAGCTGCTAACCAAAAGGTCGGCAGTTCAGATCCACCAGCCACTCATTGGAAACCCTATGGAACAGTTCTGCTCTGTCCTGTAGGGTCACTGTGAGTCAGAACTGACTTGATGGCACCTAACAACAACAACATAATGTTTTAGGAATAGGACTAGGGATGCTAGGCTAGGAAATCAATCCTTTGAGTTTACTTTCATTTTGACAACATTTCTGGCTCTTTCCCCAAACCCTGTTGTTGTTAGCTGCTGTTGAGTCACCCCGACTCATGGTGACCTCATGCAGCAGCTGAAGGAAATGCTGCCCGGTCCTGGGCCATTGCTGTGGTATGTTATGATCCATAGGTTTTCATTGGCTGATTTTTGGAATTAGATTGTCAGGCCTTTCTCCCTAGCCTGTCTTACTCTGGAAGCTCCACTGAAATGTATTTGGCAGTGTAGCAAAAAGCAAGCCTCCATTGACAGATGGGTGGTGGCTGTGCGTGAGAGGTGCATTGGCTGGGAATTGAACCCACGTCTCTCATGGAAGATAAGAATTCTGTCACTGAATCCCCAGTGCCCCCATCCACCAAACCCTAGTTGGTCTTAATTTCTTTTGTCTAAAAAGTGCTTTAAATTTTATTCTTATTAATATATCATATACACACATGTTGCTGTCAGTTGCCCTTCAGTCAGTTCCAACTCGTGGCGACCCCATGAGTGTGGAGTAGAATTGCTTCATAGGGTTTTCAAGGGCTGTGACCTTTTGGAGGCAGATTGCCAGGCCTATCTTCTGAGGTGCCTCTGGGTGGGTTTGAACCACCAGCCTTTCGGTTAGCAGTCCGGTGCTTAACCATTTGCACCACCCAGGGGAACGTGCACATATATGCATATAAAGTAAAACCTGTGAAAGCTGGAACCTGTGTAAGGCGGAAACCTGTCAGAGAAGGAAAACTCAGATATTTTCTACTAATAGAGAATGATAGAAAAATGGTAAGACTCCACCCTGTCAAAGGCAGAAAACTTGGGAGACCCGGAAAAACAAGACAGTCCTGCCAAGTTCTGGCTGTCACAGGTTTCACGTAAATAACGCACCCACACATATAACCTGCGTAGTGCACCTAGGAAAATAATGTGGAAGGGGGTTGCGCGATTGGCAAAAACACGTATAATGTGCACGTTATTTGCGTAAAATATGGTGTATATAGAAATACTGCATGCATAAAGAAATATAATTTGAATAATGATTATAAAGCCAGCGCCCATGCATTGATCACCCTAGTCACTGTCAGCACTCTAAAGGAATCCTTGCATGCCCTTTCCCTGTCATAACTCTCTTTCAGAGGTAGCCACTATCTTGACTTGGGTGATGATAATCTCCTTGCTTTTATTTTTAGTTTTGCCAGCAATATATAGCTCTCTGGAAACCCTGGTGGCGTAGTGGTTAAGTGCTACGGCTGCTAACCAAAGGGTCAGCAGTTCGAATCCACCAGGCACTCCTTGGAAATTCTATGGGGCAGTTCTACTCTGTCCTACAGGGTCACTATGAGTCGGAATCGACTCCACGGCACTGGGTTTGGTTTGGTTTATATAGCTCTCTTACCAGTATAGTTTCTTTTTGCCAATTTTTAGAAACTTGTATGATATTATACTGCATATAACTTGCTTAACATTATTTTTGTGAAATTCATTTGTGTTACGGGCAGCCAAAGTTTGTTTCCATTGCTATATAGCACTCTATTGTATGAATGTATGACAGTTTATGTATTCTACCGTTGACAGACTTTTGGGTTTTCCCAGTGTTCAGCTATTTTGAAGAGTTCTGTGAACATCCTTGTACGTGTCTTCTGGTGCAAATGTGTATATACTGTGAGTAACTTCAATTTTATTAGATAATGCCAAAACATGCCCTTCTCTTTCATTTTTATGAATACATATTTTACATAACTGTGATTTGGCTTAGATATTTATTTGATCTTAATTCTTAATGATGCCTCCTGTTCTTCGTTCCTCTGTTTTATTCCCAGAAGGAGGGTGGTCCATTATTGCTCTGGCTTTAAACTGACCCCGCAGGCCACAGTGAGCCTCTGTGTTTCCCAGAAGGCTTCTGGAAGTATTTCACACTGTCATTAATGTTCTCTGTCACTGCTTGACAAGTAAAATGTGTGATGAGACAAAGCTGTCGTCGAAATACTCGTGCAACTCTGTTCTGGCAAAACTGTACTTTGGGCACAGATCTGTTTTTTTTTTTTGTGCCTATGGCCTTTCAAAAATGTTACTTCCTCTCAGGCTGGCCTTTAGTAAAATGGAAAGTAGAAAGATGAGATGGGACAGGACAGAGGAATGTGATTCCCAGACGCCCTGAATGGGTGAGGCTTGGGGCATGCTGTTCCAAGAATGAAGTCAGTTCCCTCCTACCCTCGCAGGCTTGAATTGAGACCTTGGGATACAAGGGACCAAATTGACACTGTCTAATGCTTCTAGGTCTGGGGCAAGAGGAACAGGAGCCAACTGATATCAAACCAAAAACCAAACCTGTTGCTCTCGAGTCAGTTCCAACTCATAGAACCCTATAGGACACAGTAGAACTGCCCCATAGGGTTTCCAAGGAGTGACTGCCTTTTGGTTAGCAACCAAGCTCTTCACCACTGCGCCACCAGGGCTCCAGCCCACTGATACTGTTGGAGAAATTGTTTTTATGTGGATCCTCTAGACCAGAGGCCAGCAAATTTTTTCTGGAAAGAGCCAGATGGTAAATAGAGGCAAAATTGAGACAATTATATAGGTACTTACATAACAAGAGATAAGTTTCCACAAATTCTTTTATTGATGAAATTCAAGATGTAATAATAATAATTGAGTACAAAATTTAAATTTACTAATGGGGTGATAACATTTCTCTGCATTGGGGTTCAGAGTTAGTATCCCCTGTCATCACAGTAATTGAAGATGTTCATCTATAAAAACCTATCTTAGCTCGTAGGATGTACAAAAACAGGCGGAGAACAGGATTTGACCTGCGGGCCATAGTTTTCCCAACCATGCTCCAGGTTCGTGTCCTCAGAAAGCTCGTGGATTTTGCCCCCATGGTCCAGCTTACCATCATGGTGTGGGTACCTCCATTCCAGGATGGAGGTCCCAGTAGGGTTCTGTGGGAACAAAGAGAGGGGGCAGACTAAATCAGCTCTCCAGATGGAGAAAGGAGTATCACAAAGTGACATTTATGCTGAGTGGAAAGAGGGAGATGACCTTCTAGGTGATAAGAGTAGCTCAGAGGACAGCCTTAGGGTTTGGCATACACAAGGATCTTTGGGGGCAAAGAACAATAAACATGAAAGAGAGTGGCATGTTCAGAAACAGTCAATTATGGGTGGCTGAAGCTCTTTAGGGAGGTGCAAGACATGAAGAACTAAATGTTTAATTTTATTTTAAGTATTTATATGGCCAGTGGGTACTGTATTGCACAGCACAGTTCTGAAAAAGAGTGTAGAGTTTTGTGGTCACCTTCCCTTTGATGGGCTTTCCTTTACCCACTGTTACAGATTGAATTTTGTCCCCACAAAATAGGTGTTGTAAATCCTCATTTTTATGCCTATAGTTATAATCCCATTTGGGAATGGGTTTTCTTTGTTATGTTAATATGAGGCAGGATTAGTGTAGGGTGTGTCTTAAATCAATCTCTTTTGAGATATAAGAGATTAAACAAGCAAGTGAGAAAAGCAGAGACAAGGGAAGATTGATGCCAAGCCACATGGAGATTTCCAAGGAACCAGGAAACAAGCTGAAAGAGACAAGGACCTTCCCCCAGATCTGACAGAGAGAGAAAGCATTTCACTAGAGCTAGACCCCGAATTTGGACTGATAGCCTCCTAAGCTGTGAGCAAATAAATTTGTTTAATAAAGCCATCCACTTGTAGTATTTCACTTAAAGCAGCAGTAGATGATTAAGATACTTACATTGCACACTGTCCCCAGTAACAGTGGCCGTAGTTGGACTAGCCTTAGAAATTCTTAAGAGAGCTGCTTTAATGAATAAATAAAAACTTCCAGCTGTCAATATAGCAGTTTGGGGGCTCCTATAGAGATGTCTTCAAAGTGGTTGAAACGGTTGCTTATTTTCCTCTGAAATATTTGAGACGCATCTTTACAGCCTTGTTTTTGTTATAAATTTACTCTGTGAAACTTGTTTTATAAACTAAAGGTCAGCTTCAGCCTGGCTCCTCAGAATTAAGGAAGTTTGGCCAGACTTAAGCTGTTGTATAGTTTCTACTTAGGTCTTATGGTCTGTTAGATTTTTTCCATTGTTTATAGTTTTAAATGTGAGTTCTGGTGAAAGTTGCAGCTTTTTCTCCTTCTCCTAAGCTTGAGTAGATTTGGGGGGAGTAGAATTATGCTGTTGGCAAAGAATATTGAATGTACCATGGACTGCCAGAAGAATGAACAAATCCATCCTGGAAGAAGTCCAGCCAGAATGCTCCTTAGAAGCGAGGATGGCAAGACTTTGTCTCACATACTTTGGACATGTTAGAAGAAGGGATTAGTCTTTGGAGAAGAGCATCATGCCTGGTAGAGGGTCAGTTAAAAAGAGGAAGACCCTCAACGAGATGGATCGACACGGCGGCTACAACAGTGGGCTCAAGCATAACAACGATTGTGAGGATGGTGCAGGACCTGGCAGCGTTTCTTTCTGTTGTACATGGGGTCGCTATGAGTTGAAACTGATTCAATAGCACCTAACAGCAGTAACAGTAGTAGAGGTATATAGGGAGAGGGTAGGGCAAATGCCTAATCTGGTTAGAAATCTCAGCCTGATTGGTAAAAATCTTTGGTTTCTTGAGACTCTTAAGTTTTGTTGTTATTATATTATCCTTTTAAAATTCTAGTGCTGTTTTTATATATAATTGACAGATGACTTTTTTTTAGCATTCAGTCTTAATCTTTCCAACTTCTCCTGACCAAGTTTATTCTTCATTATAAATATGCACCATAATGAAGGGCTTGTTTCTGAGTAGTAAGGTAATTACTTTTTCCTCTTGCATTTTTAATTAAAAATTACCTCTGCTGCCTACCTCAACATTATTTCCAGTCTCTACTTAACAGACTGTAGAAGAGAGCAGTTATTGTTTATCTACTCATTTCTGAGTTCAGAAAACAGTACTTGCCCTTTTCACGTTAATAATAAAGTTAGAAGATTCCATATAGTGGCATATTTATTGCAATAAAAGATCAGGGAGGGCTGTGTTCCACAGTATAATATGAGAGGGAATTTGTCAGAGTTCAGCTGTGTTATAAAGTGTATTTCGTCTGTGATCCGTCTCCCACAATACTCCCTGCCTCCATTCCCCATTTTTCTTAGCAGGATTGAAGCCAAGCTTCTGTAGACAGAAGATTGGATTGCTCTGTCATCTATGGGAGTGCCAGAGGCAGGAGTCTAAAATCCATTTAAAATAGGCAGAAGCAGATCTCTCTGGTCTCGAACTGACTGCCTTTTCCAGAATGTTCCTGCTGCTCAGCATCAAGCGACCAAATGGGTTCTGAACTGTGGGTCCCAGCTGCTTCTCTCATCTTTTGTCACTCTTTCCCTGAATCCAGTTCCTGCCTGCCCTGGTCCATTACTCTCACTGTGGCCTGAATAACCTTTAGGTACAGCTCTTACCTGTCCCCTGCTAAAAAATCTTTAGGAGCTACCCATTACCTCTGGGATCAGCTGAAAGACTGTTAACTGGTGATACCCCCTGCCTGTTTTTTAGTCTTCTAGTCATTCTCTCAGTTTGTTTTTATCGAGTCCTGTTCTATGCCAGGGTCTGAGCCCAACACTGGTGTTACAGTGATGAACAGACATCAGTTCTTGCCCTTAGGGTAGCACATTAAAAGTAAAAAGAAACATAAAATTAATTTTATTGATATTTAACCCAATCTATCTAGCTTATTATCATTTCAACAGTGGCATTAGCCACATTTCAAGTGCTCAGTAGAGAAACGTGGCTAGTAGCTACCATGTTGGACGGCTCAAGTGTGGAGGCAGAGCTAGACAAGTAAAAGGGTCATTGAGTGTAGGCGGTAAGTCCTGGACTTTTTTTTATCAAAGTTAATAATTTTTGTTTTTATTTAGGGAATTATCTTCTGTTAAATTATAAACTCCATGAAGGCATGGGCATTGTCTTGTTTTGTTCACCATTGTATCTCTAATACCTAGCTTGGTACTTGACACATGGTAGATACCAGGTGAAATTTTGAGTCAGTGCAAGGTGCTGTGGGGAAACCTAGAAAGAGTAGCTAACCCATTCTGGAGGAGAGGAGGGGAGATATCAGAAAAGGCTTCGCGGTGAAGGAAATATCTCTAAAGCAGTTTGCCAAGTTGGAGTAGAAGTTAATGGGTCAAGAAGAAAGAAGTGGGGAGGATATTCTAATGAGGGAAACTCTTTCTTGGAAGTCAAAGAGAAGCAGTAAGTTGAGGGTGCTGTAAGTAGTTCGTTATGACTGAAGCTTAGGGTACAGTGAAGGTGGAAGGAGAAAGTCAAGAGATAAGGCTGGAGAAGTAAGCAGGGATCAGATCTTAAAAAGATTTTTAAAGCTATGCTAGAGCATAGACATTATCCTGAGGACATTAGCGAACTTTACCAGTTCCCTCGGCTGGGAGCTGTCCCTTGGCTTTTCTTGAGTATTCTCTTGTTTAAACTGGTTGTTTCTCTCTAGCACGTAGGGAGTTCCTTTTTCTTTTTTCACTTTTTATTGTACTTTAGTTGAAGGTTTACAGATCTAGTTTCTCGTTAAACAGTCAGTACACACATTGTTCTATGACATTGGTTAACAACCCCAAGACATGTCAATACTCTCCCTTCTCAACCTTGGGTTCCCTATTAACCAGTTTTGCTGTTCCCTCCTGCCTCCTAGTCCCTGCCTTTGGGCTGGTGTGCCCCTTTATTCTCTTTTTGTTTTATGGGCCTGTACAAACTTTGGCTGAAGGGTGAACCTCAGGAGTGACATTACTGAGCTGAAAGGGTGTCCAGGTGCCATACTCCCAGGGTTTCTCTAGTCTCTGTCAGGCCAGCAAGTGTGGTCTTTCTTTTGAGTTATAGTATTGTTCTCCATTTTTCTTTGGCTCTGCCCAGGACCCTGTCTTGTGATCTTTGTCACAGTGGTCACTGGTAGCTGGGCACCATCTAGTTGTACTGGATTCAGTCTGGTGGAAGCTGTGGTAGATGTGGTCCATTAGTCCTTTGGACTTATCTCTCCCTTGTGTCATTAGATTTCTTCATTCTTCCTTGCTCCCGAAAAGGTGAGACCGGTGGAGTATCCTGGATGGCTGCTCACAGGCTTTTAAGACCCTAGATGCTACTCACCAAAGTAGAATGTAGAACATTTTCTTTATAATCTATGTTATGCCAGTTGAGCTAGATGTTCCCTGAGACCATGGTCCCCACAGCCCTCAGCCCAGTAATGTGGTCCCTCAGGGAGTTTGGGTTTATCCTCGAAGCTTCCATGGCCTTGTGTTGTACAAGTTGTGCTGGCTTTCCCCGTATTATGTACTGTTTTACTGCACATAGGGAGTTCTTAATAAAAATACTGACTGAATTGTAATGCTTTCATAGAGCTTAACCAGGCTGGTGTCAGTGTCTTCTGCTGCTCTGTGGGAAGGTTTAGAAGGAGGAGTGGATTTTATTATTTGAATGCAAGTCAGACACTGTTCTAGCTAATTCCGATGACAGGGCAGGACCAAATTCTCTCGGAGCACTAGCCTAGATGGTTATTAGATCAAATGTTTTCCAATAATGGCTCTTCACCTGGGGACTGGAAACTTTCACAGAACTTTGATGGTGCACTGAACTCGTATATGTGAGAGCTGCGCTCTGACCTTCGATCAGTAAGGTTTTAGGAATTGTGTTTCGGCCATAGCCCTGAACAAATCCTCAGTCTGATCATGGACTGGAGCACTGGCCCCCTGGAAGCCACTTTTATATCTCAAGAAAAGGTCAAGAATGGATTAGACGTGGCCACCTACAGAAATATGAGTTAACTCCCTACAAGAATTTTTGACTATCTAGTATTATACTTTTTTTTTTAGTATCCTACTGTCTAGTATCAGTTCTTACCTATCCTTTTCTACAGCCTGCTGGAAAATAAAGCTTTTTATTATAATGTCCATTTATACAGTTATCACTCTACCAAATGCCTGCTGCCTTGTGGACATTTTTCTTATTTAAAATTGTCAGCACTAATCACATCTGTTTTTAGTATCCTGTAAAATAGTCAGTGTTGGATGGAAGTAGACCTTTTGATGCTGCTATTGAAGATGGATTCAAGGGGTGATTCAGGATGCTGGAAGTCCAGAATCTATGTCTTTGAGGTGTTGTGCTTTCCTTCAGATGATAGACCCTTGCAGTTATTTATTTAATCAAAACTCAAAATGGGTAATAAATAATACCTACTGTTACTGAGTGCCTGTTGTATACCAGATATTGGGCTAGATGCTTCCTTTGCAGTTTTTCATAATCTTTATAGCAACCCTGTGATTGCTATCGCTGACCCAGCTTTACACCCACCCCCTATCACAGCAACTACAAGTTGACACCCATTGCTCTTCTCTACTATGTTGTTTAATTCTGTTGAAAGGAAGTTTCACCCCTGTATCATTTATGAAAACTCTGTAGCATTACCTGTATGTGGGCTCTTACAGTTTTGTCTTGGTTGAACTGTTCTCTAATGCCTATACCCTCTCTTAGGTAGATACAGACTACAGTGATAAAAATGGCAGCACTTACTCTTTAGTATTTGATGGCGTTCATACTTTCGCATGTATTATCTTATTAGATTTCCTACAGATGTCTTGGTCTGACACATGGACTTAAGAGCAATTTAATTGCAATAACAGTGATTATAATATTAATATTATAATAGTCCTCCTGTCTCACCAAACCACCATAGTCATTCCTCCTGTTTACAGTCCTTTCTGTTTGTCATAGGAAGGAACACAGGTACAACGGGCTGTCCCTGGCAGACATACACATCATGGAGTCTTGCTGGTACAGAGGGAGAACTGAGACTTGGTAGAAGTAGAGCATGTCAGTGTTAGCGAATTTCACTGTCAGGGGTTAGTGTTCAGCAGATACTGTTGGCAGGAGGCAGTTGAGATGCTTCAGTGGATGAGGCAAATGAAGAAATGGTGTTTAGCGGTCACCTGCAAAACTTCTGCTTACCATCTGCCATACACACTGAAGATTTGTCCCACAGTAGCCTCGCAAAGTTGGGCAGGGGGCTTCCAGAATAGTTGTCATGTGGCCTCTCGCTGGCAGTCATGGTCTAACATACGTTTTGATTAATATATTCTCTATATTTCAGGCTTTGGATGTGGATCGGACGGTTCTTTACAAAATGAAGAAGTCTGTGAAAGCAATAAACGTCTCTGGGCTGGGTGAGTACCCATTCTTTCCTAGAGGTTTCTTTGTGGGAAACACTGTATATGAAGTCCATGATTGTGATAAAGCATTAATGAATAATCAACCAAATTACTTTTACTGGGGAAATTATAGAGGTGAATTAGGATTTTTTTTTTTTTTTTTTGCTAATAGTTTAGTTCTGGTATGGGATTCCATCTTCTTAACTCTTCTGCCCTCCCCCAACACTATCCTGTACTGTGTGTCCTGTTCTGAGGTTCCCACGACAGCTGAGGTTCCCACAACAACCCCACATGAACCTGCTTTGTCAAACTGGTTGATAAGGACGCCAGACTCATTCTTGTTCCTATTATCTGGCTTATGCTCTTAGCCACATCTGAATGTCCATTCCATTTCTCTTTTATCCATCTAATTCTTTCCTATTCAGTTTGGGGAAAAAATAAATATAAAAGTGTTATCAACTAGTCAAAGTAATATTCCATCCAGACTTGTGAATATGTTTAAGCTAAAACAAAACAAAACAAACAAGAAAAATCTGGCAACTTTTGGCTTAAATATGACAAACTGTGTGTATGTGGCAGGTCTTTCCTCCCCTCCCCCCCACAAAGTGAGTGAAAATGTTTTTTAAAAATCATTAAGTGACTATAGGAAACCCTGGTGGTGTAGTGGTTAAGTGCTACTGCTGCTAACCAAATGGTCGACAGTTAGAATCCACCAGGTGCTCCTTGGAAACCCCGTTGGGCAGTTCTACTCTGTCCTGTAGGGTTGCTATGAGTCAGAATTGACTCGATAGCAATGGGTAGAGGTAGTAGAGGTAAATGACTATGTAGTCTCATTCAAGAAAGTGGAAGCCTTGGGGGACTAGAAATTTTGAGGAATCTCAGAGAGGTTGAAAACAGGTTTGCTGGGTTGAAGAGAAAAAAGGTAGCTTCCGGGAGAGCACTGCCAAGGGTGGCAGAGGCACTGGGAGCTGTGGGGCTGATGGAGAGACTCAGGGTCTACTGTTGCAGAAGTTAGGACACTTGATATCTATACATTGCCCCCCCCCTTTCACCCTAGTGCCATCTTCTTTTGGTGAAAATAGTGATTGGAGCAAGTCCTGGTGGCACAGCGGTTAAAGCACTCAGCTGGCCAACCGAAAGGTCGACGGTTTGAGCCCACCAGTCGCTCCGCTGGAGAAAGATGTGGCAGTCTGCCTCCATAAGGATTTACATCCTTGGAAACCCTATGGGGCAGTTCTCCCCTGTCCTTTAGGGTTGCTATGAGTTGGAATTGACTCAACAGCTACAGGTCAGCGATTGGAGCAGAAAGACAGGAAGTGTCTTATGCGCCTGTGATATCAGGAAGAATGTGGAACTGTCAGGAAGTATGTGTCTACCTAACTCCCTCCCTCAGTTAACAGCAGTAGTGAGCACGAGCTCCAGCATGTGTTCTTGCCTCTCCCCCTAAGGCAGTGAAGAGTCTAGCAGATGCAAAGATGGTGCTGCAGTCAGGACTCACCAGTTGTATTTAGGAACAGATTTAACAAAAGATGTGTAAGAGCTCTTCTCTGAAAATTACAAAACACTGCTCATGGAAATTAAAGATGACCTAAATAAGAGATATTTATTTAAATGAGAAGTCTGTGCTGTATGTGGATTGGAAGAGTCAGTATCGTTAAGATGTCAGTTCTCCCCAGATTGATCTCAAGATTTACCATGATCCCGATCAAAATCCCAGGAGGGGAAATTGTGATTCTAAAGTTTATATGGTAACGTGCAAGACCTAGAATATCCAAAGCAAACTTGAAAAAAAATAAGACAAGTTGGAGGACTTAAACTATCTGACTTCTAGTCTTGTAAAGCTACAGTAATAAAGGTTGTGTGTGTCATGGATTGAATTGTGTCCGCCCCCAAAAATGTGTGTATCAGTTTGGCTCAGCCATTATTCCCGGTATGTGTTGTAAACCCTGGCCTCTATGATGTTAATGAGGGAGGATGGGTGGCGGTTGTGTTAGTGAAGCAGGACTCAATCTACAAGATTGGATTTTGTTTTGAGGTAATCTCTTGAGATATAAAAGAGAGAAGTGAGCAGAGGGATGGGACCTCATACCACCAAGAAAGCAGTGTCAGGAGCAGAGCGCATCCTTTGGACCTGGGATTCCTGCACAGAGAAGCTCCTAGTCTGTGGGAAGATTGACAAGAAGGTCGAAACAGAGAGAAAGGCTTCTCCTGGAGCTGACACCCTGAATTTGGACTTTTAGCATACTTTACTGTGAGAAAATAAGCTTCTCTTTGTTGAAGCCATCCACTTGTGATATTTCTGTTATAGCAGCACCAGATGACTAAGAGTGTGGTACTAGCATGGGGTCAGCAAAAAAAATCAGTGGACAGAATAAGGAGTCTAGAAATAGACCTACATTTAAATGTTTTTATTTTTTATTTTCAGCAAGGTTGTCAAGGCAATTCAGTGAGGAAAAGAAAATCTTTTGAACAAATGGTGCTAGAACAACTGAATATTCACATGGAAACACAACCTTACACATAAATTAATTTGAAGTCAATCATAGATTTAAATATAAAAGCTAAAACTATAAAGTGTCTAGGGAAAAAACAGGAGAATATCATTGCGTCCTGGGTTAGGCAAAGGTTTCTTAGGACACAGAAAGCAATAACCTTAAAAAAAAACTTTTTATAAATTAGACTTCATCAAAATTAAGTGTTTCTGCTCATCAGAAGATCCATTAAGAATGCCTAACATTTGAAGGGAACCCTAGTGGCACAGTAGTTAAAGTGCGTGGCTGCTAACCAAAAGGTTGACAGTTCAAACCCACCACCCACTCTGTGGGAGAAAGACGTGGGACTCTGCTTCAGTAAAGATTTACAGCCTTGGAAACTCTACAGGGCCAGCTCTGCTCTGTTCTGTAGTGTCCCTATGAGTTGGAATTGACTCGATGGCAGTGAGTTTTAACATTTGAAAACCTCAAAAATGAATAAACTGAAGAACTTGAGGAAACCAAATGAGCAGGGCCGAACGGGACTTTAAAATAAATACATTTGATTAATACCCTCAGAGAGGTAAGAGAGATTGTTATATTACTGAAATAGGAAAAAACCCAAAAGGTAATAGTAAAAAAAAAAAGCCAGTGAAAGATTTGGGAATATGTGTGTGTGTGTGTGTCTGTGTGTCTGTGTGTGTGTATTTGAAATAAAAATTAAAATGAGCTGAATGGCAGATGACACATTTGAATAGGACTTAGTGAGGCTGCAGATTTGCTGAATACAGCCCGAGGAGTTAAGGAGACGGGCAGTGTAAAAGAAAATTAAGAGGCCTGAAGCATAGATCCGGAATGGTCAATAGCATCCACCTAAAAAGAGTTCTAGAAAGAAAAAATAAAAAATGGAAAAGGGACAATTTTTGAAAAACTAATAGTTGAAAAATTCCCGGAACTAAAGAAACATCTACAGTCTTAGATGGAGAGTCCACTGAATGCTAAGCAAAACAAATCATATGTATGCATGTACACACACATGGACACACACACACCAAGACATGTCTTAACTGGAATTTCAGAACATCAGGGTTAAAGAGAAAATATAAAAATTCCCAAGAGGGGGAAAAAGGGCATTATATACAGGAAAATATGCTAAATATGGTTGTTTTAAGGTTTAGGCATTGTAGGTATTATCATGGTGGCTAAGTGCTATGGTTCCTAACCAAGAGGTCGGCAGTTCGAATCCGCCAGGCGCTCCTTGGAAACTCTATGGGGCAGTTCTACTCTGTCCTATAGGGTCGCTATGAGTCAGGATCGACTCGACGGCACTGGGTTTGGTTTTCTTGGTTTGGTTTGTTTTGTGTATTTTTTGTATTGTGATTGTATTGATGCTATAATGATTGGTGTTGGGTGCTGTAGAGTTTTTCCCCATGTGACAGAGTAGAACTGCCTCATAGGGTTTTCTTGGCTTTAATCTTTGTGGGAGCAGATTACCAGGTCTTTCTCCCATGGAACCTCTGGGTGGGTTTGAACTGCCAACCTTTTGGTTAGCAGCTGATTGCTTAACCACTGCGCTACCAGGGCTCCTTGTAGTAATGATTAGACAGGTATTAAGTTCTTATGATAAGTGCCAAATGAATGTGAAATAAGTTCAGGAAAGCAAAGCAGAAATGTGGAACTTAAGCTTGATAGAGCTAGTTTCCAGCCAAGTTTGAAAACTTTTTGGACCTGAGGTTTAGGATGCTAGCAGTGTGTTTTTTAACCTGGGATTTCCCTGTCTCTAAAATGAAAAGTTAGAATGCAGATAAGTGGTTCTTGCCCCCAGGGGTTACTTGGTATTGTCGGAAGGCTTTTTTTTTTTTTTTTCAATTTTTATTGTGCTTTAAGTAAAGGTTTACAAATCAAGCCCTGAAGGCATTTTTGATTGTCATGACTAAGGGGATACTACTGGCATCTAGTGGGTGGAGACCAGAGATGCTTCTGAAAATCCTACGATGCACAGCACAGCCCCCCAATGAAGAATTATCTGGTCCAGAATAGCAGCAGTGCTGAGGTTGTGAAACCCTCATCTAGATGTTCTTCAAAGTCTTCTACGGATTTTTTAAAACAACAAAAAAAACTCTACAATGCTTAGCCTGCTAGTACAGAAAGATTGATTACCTGGAAACTACTAATTTTATGAAAGAAGGAAGTAGAATTGGTTTTCAGTGATAACAGCTAATTATTCCGTACTAAGACAGACTAGGAAGAAAGGCCTGGTAATCTGAAAATCAACCAGTGAAAACCCTATGCTATGGATCACGATGGCCCAGTCTCATTGTTGTGCATGGAGGCTCCATGAGTCGGGGGCCTGCTCGACAGCAGCTAACAACAAGTAAACATATGTAGGGAAATTCTTAACAGAAATCAACAAAGTAAAGAATACAAACATCTCTCCGTTTAATACAGAAAGGAGAATTGCTAAAACAGGTGTTTGAATATCCAAAAAAGTGGTCACCTGCCTTTACCTCTTTTCCCAGATGAAGTGAAGGGGACAAGGAGGAATAATGTTGGTTTTTATTTTTTTGAATACTGACAGTGTACCTATACCTTCTATACGTTATCTGAGTAGAACTGCCCCATAGGGTTTCCAAGGAGCGGCTGGTGGATTTGAACTGCTGACCTTTGGTTAGCAGCCGATCTCTTAACCACTGCACCACCAGAGCTCCACTCTTTATAACAAACAATTGTCATTATACAAACGTGGACCCAGAGGAGCAGAGAGTTTAGGGACTTTGAGAATGACAACCAGCCTTTTATTGCAGGTTCAGGGCTGTGTTTCGTGGCCTGCTTTGTCCTGTAGCCACCACGTGTCTTCAGTATGTGAGGATACTGAGTAACTCCCTTCAAGACTTCAAGAAGTCACTAAGAAATGGGATGCTTGGTGTCGTTAAACAAACACTTGATATCAAAGAGTCCCTAAGAGATTTCTTTTTCTCCACTTGGGCTTTTTAAGTTTATAATTCAAGGCTAGCATTTAATGTTATTTTATATTCCAATTGGATTCAAAAATGATTTTATCATCACGTTGAAAAGGCTGTGCTGATCAGAAGTGAAAATGAAGTAATCTGCTTCGTGTGTGGACATTGGCTACAGGACCGCTGATTCAGGAATTGTGTCTCCCAAGGCTAGCCCCAGCAGTGTAGCTTATCAGCAAGCATTTGAAGGGAGAACGTGTAAGTACTTTGGTGTCAAGAAGCTAGTTTGAGAATCTAGCAACACTCACAGCTAATTTGCCTTCCTGACCTGTATTGTTGAGTGTGTGCCACCATCCTCATTCCTCTACTTGCCCCTCAGAGTGATTTTCTAAAATACAAACCCAGTGATATTAATTCTTTGCGTAAAACTCTGCGGTGTTTTCTCATTGTCACAGTGAAGTTCGTGAAAGTGTGTTCCAGGCCCTGGGAGAGGTGAGGAAGGCCTGTGTGGGCGTTGAACATTTAGGGAAATAGGGATATAGCATTTTTTTTTTTTTACAGGTAAACAGGTTTCTTTTCTGCAGGGCTGTTAGGAGATTTTAAAATGCTAATATGGATCTCGGAAGCCCTGGTGGTGTAGTGGTTAAGAGCTACAGTTGCTAACCAAAAGGTCGGTAGTTGGAATCCACCAGACACTCCTTGGAAACCGTATGGGGCAGTTTTACTCTGTTCTGTAGGGTCGCTAAGTGTCGGAATCAACTCTACAGCAACAGGCTTTTGGTCTTTTTAATGTGAATCTTGAGAAGAATGTCTGTCTTAACCTTTTCCTAATTTGTCCATGGAATGGCCACTGAAGTAGACCTCAGGTCAGTCAGTAGTACAGAATATCAGGTAAGGCCTAATCTGTGTATTACCTGCACCCAGACTACCTGTGCAGAGCCTCTTCCAACTTCTTTGTACCTTTCTTTGAAATAACTTGAAGTTTTCCCCAATGTGCTACATTTTGTACCTTCTTACCATGGCACATCCTGGTCTGTCTGCCGGAAGTATCATTTTGTCACCTGATTGGAGGAAATGAAAGGCCTAACGAGGTTGAAAAATTTGCTCAAAATCACAAAACTAGTAAATGACGGGGCCAGAATTGGAACCTCAGCTCTTTTTGGTACCCTGGCCTGTGTTTTTTCTGAGGTACCACACTGTAATACCTGTCTGTTAGTCTAACCTTGGAGAGGGAGTTCCATCTATTGCTATACATTATGGCAGGCCAAGTTTGAGTTATTATAAGGTCATGGCAGTGATTTTTTAAAAGGCAGCATAGTGATCTTGAAATCTTTATTTCAGAACAACTGTCATCTTCTTCAAAATAGTCACCTGAGGGAACTCTATCCTATTCCTATGCTGACATTGTTCACAGCATTTTTGGAACGCCTCTCCCTCCAAAAAAAAAAAAAAAAATTTTTTTTTTCTTCTCTAGAACTGTTTTTAGTGGCACATCCTTTTTAATATATTTAGTAGACGACTCAGGATAGATTAAAGTTTTTTTTAGAACCAGACATCATTCAGAAAGAAGTCAGGCATATTCAATTAAAGATTAAGCTGCTGGCTACCATAGTCAGTTAACCCATTGCCGTCAAGTCGGTTCCAACTCATAGCAACCCTATAGGTCAGAGTAGAACTGCCCCGTAGGGTTTCCAAGGAGCGGCTGGTGGAGTCAAACTGCTCACCTCTGGTTAGCAGCTGAGCTCTTAACCACTGTGCCACCAGGGCTTCCCATAGTCAGTTAGGTACGTTATAACTATAAAGTAATTCTGACTGTGAAGGCAGTTACTTCCAAAGAGAAATTCCCCAAAGTGTTTTGATCAATAAGAGTATGTAACGTCCCAAAGTAACTGCTTCTACAGGAATAGCACTCATTTTATGTATGATTAAAAGAACAGTGGAAATAATTTAGCATTTATGCTTCATACTGCCATACACCTCCCCCCTCCAAAAAAAAAAAAAAACATTGCCATTGAGCCAAGCCTGACTTATCACAGCCCTATAGGACAGAGTAGAACTGCCCTATAGGGTTTCCAAGGCAGTAATCTTTATGGAAGCAGACTGCTACATCTTTCTTCTGTGGAGCGGCTGGTGGATTCAAACCGCTGACCCTTCAGTTAGCAGCTGAGAGCTTTCAGTTAGCAGCTGAGAGCTCCTTGGTGTACCTTTACTCATCTTATGTTCCTTAATGTTTCTGAGACTGACACTTTCCTGGCCACTTCCCTAATTTGTCCTGGGTTGGCCCCATCTGACCTCTAGTTGATCTCCAGTTATGCCCCAGTCTCTGCTCCAGGCTGGCTGATTGCTCACTGCTTCATGAACACATTGTGATTATATATCAGTTTCTTTGCACAATTTCCCTCTTACCTAACCTGAGCACTGGTCTGTAAATATGCTCATACTGCCCCAGTCACCTAAGACCTGCCCATCCATTCCACCCACCTGGAGGTCAGAAGTCCAAAGTGAGTCTCAGTGGGCTAAAATCAGTACATCAGCAGGGTGTGTTATCTCAGTTCATCCTCACTAACTAGGCTCTAGGGAGAGCATCTGTTCCCTTGCCTTTTCATGCTTAGGAGGTGTAACCGGTTAAGCGCTCAAGTACTAACTGAAAGGTTGGCAGTTCGAACCCACCCAGAGGAGCCTCAGAAGAAAGGCCTGGAGTTCTGCTTCTGAAAGGTCACAGCTTTGAAAACCCTTTGGAACAGTTCTGTTCTGCACACATGGGGTCACCATGGTCAGAATTGACTCCACGGCAGCTGGTTACTGACTAGATGCTGCCCATACTCCTTGGCTTGTGGCCCCTTTCCGTCTTCAAAGCCAGCAATGACCAAAGGAGTCTTTCTCATGCTGGATCAATTCAACACTGACTCTCCTGCCCCCTCTTTCATATTTAAGGACTCTTGTAATTACATTGGGACCACCTTAACAACCCAGAAAATCTCCTGTCTCAAGGTCACCTAATTAATTCCATCTACAACCTTAATTTTGGTAGCATATTCACAAGATTTGGAGATCAGAATGTGGATATTTTGGGGAGGGGGAGTTATGCTGCCTGTCATACTTCACTTCTGAATTCTTAACAGTTTTGTTGTTCGATCAGTTTTAACTCTTCCATTCAGCCAAGGACTAAAGAGGACCTAGTATGCAGACATTGTTTAAAATCTTCAATATTGCTCGTTACGCTCTCTAATAGTTTTATGTGTATTTGTCTTCATTCCTCAATTATATTGAAAACGAGTTGAAGTCAGGGACCCATTCTGGGAGGTAATGTAGCTTAGGGTACAGAGCACAGATATTAGAGTTCGAGAGGCCTGGATTAAAAGCTACGAGTGGCACGTAAATAGTTTCTGCTGTTAGGAGAATTAGTTAATCATTCTGAGCTTCAATTTCCTCATATGTGAAATGGGAATATTAATACTTGATGGGATTATTAGTGAGGATTCACTGAGAAATCATGAAAAAGTGGCAGATATAGTGTGGACGTATGGTAGCTGCAAGTATACATCCTGTGTTGTTCTTGCAGTGGCCAGCACAAGGGCAGATACACAGTAAGTGCCTAATACCGGATCTTTACACAAGTAATGTGCACCTTCTACATTTGTTTGCCAACTGCGCCCTCCCTCTGTGAGGTATTTGGTAAGTGTACTAAGCTAATTTTTTATAGCAACACGTAAAAGAAAAATGGGCATAGTGACGCTTCTGAAGATACCTCACGGGGAGGGAGTGGTTGGCAAACAGCTGTAGAAGGTGTGTGTTATTTGTGTAAAAATATGGTAAGTATTCCTTTGTAGATTGTAATTTTTCTGATGTAAGTTCTTAGACTGTCCTGTCAGTGTAGGAGAGGTAGACTTAAACGTTAGATACAAACAGTATCCAAGTCAAGATGCATGGGTAATTACTGTTGATTGGAATGCGGAAGATAGAAACCAAGAAGAAGGATCAGTAGTTGGAAAATATGACCTTGGTGATAGAAGTGACACGAGAGATCGAGATCGCATGATAGAGTTTTGCAAGACACAACCAACGCCCATGGAAGCAGCAGTCAAGAAATCAAATGACATATTACATTAGACAAATCTGCTGCAAAAGCCATCTTTAAAGTGTTAAAAAACAGAGATGTTACCTTGAGGACTAAGGTGCATCTGACCCAAGCCATGGTGTTTTCAGTTGCCTCATATACAGGGGAAAGGCGGACAATGAGTAAGGAAGACCAAAGAAAAATTGATGCCTTTGAAATAGTGGTGTTGACAAAGAATATTAAATATATCATGGAACCAGAGGAAGGAACAAATCTGTCTTGGAAGAAGTACAGCCAGAGTGTTCCTTGGAAGCAGGAATGGCAAGACTTTGTCTCACATACTTTGGACATATTATCAGGAGGGACCAGTCCCTGGAGAAGGATATCATGCTTGGTAGAAGGTCAGTGAAAAAGAGGAAGACCCTCATCGAGATGGATTGACAGCAGTGACTGCCACAACAGGCTCAAACATAGCAACAATTTTGAGGATCATGCAAGACCCAGCAGTGTTTCGGCCTGTTGTACATGGGGTTGCTACGAGTTGGAACCAGGTTGACAGCACTTAACAACATGGTTTTTTTTGTGAGGGTTTATATCGAAGGGAGATTTGAGATGCATTAGAGTAGGTTTTGACAAACTCTGGCCTGTTTTTTTTAATAGCCTGTGTGCTAAGAATGTTTTTTACCACTTTATCACATACTTACATGGTACCTCAAATTTGCCTCTTGACCTGCAAAGCCTTAAATACTTATTTACCGTCCGGTCTTTTGGAGCCCTGGTGGTGCAGAGGCTAAGCGTTCGGCTGCTAATCAAAAGGTCAGCAGTTTGAATCCACCAGCTGCTTCTTGGAAACCCAGTGGGGCAGTCGTGTTCCATTCTGTAGGGTTGCTATGAGTCAGAATTGACTCGAGGGCAACAGGTTTTGATTTCGCTCTGGCTTTTTAAGAAAAAGTTTGCCCAGACCTACCTTAGAGCAGTGGTTCTGAAACTTGAGAATGCAACGGCATTTCCTGG
Source organism: Elephas maximus indicus (assembly GCF_024166365.1). NCBI lineage: Eukaryota > Metazoa > Chordata > Mammalia > Proboscidea > Elephantidae > Elephas > Elephas maximus. The sequence goes on from NC_064830.1 coordinate 18,679,003, forward strand.
AGGTCTCCTTAGAATACAGATTGTTCGACCCCACACCCAGAGTATCTGGTTCAGTAGTTCTAGGACGGGGTCTGAGGTTTTGCTTATCTAGCAGGTTCCCTGGTGATGCTGGTGCTGCTGGCCTTAAAGAATACTACCTTATAGCCATACCACAACCTCCTCCCTACCCCCCGCCCCCACCCACCCTCTTTAGACATTGGACTAGTCAAAGAGATATGAGTATATCCCACATATATGGAAAAAAAAAAAAAACCCAAAACTAAGTTTTGTTTTCCCTACACTATACAGGTATGTTGTGTTTGCTCCCAGTTTTTCTAAGAATGAGTAACCCAGCCAGATGTATTTTTCTGGAACGTCTTGTGTATAGGTTTACAAAAGCAGTTCTTACTATGATTTGTTGAGAAACTATTTCTACAATAGATTTTTCCCACTCATAACAGACTACTGTCTGACCTCTTAAAAAAAAATCCCCACTTCATATTTATTTAAAAACTCTTCTTAGTCTGAGAGTTCCCAAACTCTGTCTCAGCCTGAAGGTGTTTTCCCTCTGGGAAGTTAGAGCTAACATTTTCAGCTGTGTTTGACATATCAGTGGGTGTAAAAATCTTTCTTTATAGAGAAGAAACAAGAAAAGACTTTCATTTTTGCTTCTCTAGAATTACTGAAGACTTGGCAGAGCTCTTCTTAGTGAGAGTGATATTCTCTCTTTACCCTGAATATGAGTGTTCTGGAGAAACTGTCACATCCTTAAAGTGAAAAGTACAAAAAATACTAATTTTTCCTTAAGCCCTTTTTCTCTTCCACCTATAAAAGAAAATGAGAATCCAATAACTGTGTGTGTATGTGTTTCTCTGGTATTTGCAATGCTAATAAGAAAAAAAAATACGACTAGGAAAATGTAAGCTTAAAATTAATATAGAAAAATATTTCTGGTGTTAGAGATATGTAATTAGAGCAGGGAAATTCAAAAGAATATCTGGTGTGATTTTGCTACCTGTTAACATGAAAAAATAATGAAATCAAAATAATCTTCAGCGTTCAGCAAGAATATGGTGAAACTGGTACTATATGGTCATGGCATTGAAGATTGGCACACAAGAGTATGGAAAGCAGTTTAGCAGCGTGCATCAAGAAAAATGAAAATATCTCTTTAAATAAAATTCCATTCTTGGGACTCTTTCCTGGGAAAAATAATCCAAAACATGTAATACGCACGCACGCATGCACGCACGCACGCACGCACGCACGCACGCGTGCACACATATATACACAAGATCCTCATAGCATTGTTGCATGGCTTATAGTAGTTGTTAGGAGTTGAATTGTGCCCCCCCGCCAAAAAAAAAAAAAAAAAAAAGGTGTTGTAAATCCTAACCCCCGTGCTTATACATATAATCCCATTTGCGAATAGGTTTTCTTTGTTATGTTAATGAGGTCGTATCAGTGTAGGGTGCACCTTAAACCAAGCACTTTTGAGATATAATAAGAGCAGATTAAGCGCAGGAGGAAGCAAGCACAAATGGGGAAAAGATCGATGCTGCGTGGAGATCTGCAAGGAATGCCTAGAAAAAGGATTTTTGCCCAGAGTAGACAGAGCCATCCCCTAGAACTAGCACCCTGGGTTTAGACTTCTGGCCTTCTAGACCATGAGAGAATAATTTTCTGTTTGTCAAAGCTACCTATTGGTGATGTTGCTATTATAGTACCACTAAGAAACTAAGACAATAGTGAGAATCTGAAAGTCTCCTATAACTAAGGTATAGCTACTTGATGAAATTACAGTTATTTAGCAACGTGAGGAAAAATACTTAACAGTGAAATTTTGGGGCAATAAAAATAGGAAACCAAATGTGTGTATGCCTTATCTGTGATAAAAAAAAGAGTAAAAGATTATAACCAATGATAATAAAGTACTAGATATTCACAAACTTGAGGGTAGAAACATGATAATTTTTAGCAATCTAACACCCATGAGGTATTTATCGTAGGCCAACCATTGTGCTTGATACTTTACATAAATTCACAAAACTTTATGAGAATAGGTACTCTTAGGAACTCCATGTAAAGATAAATTGAAGCAGAGTAGTAATTTGCCCAGGGTTACATAGCTAGCAATTAGAGAAGTTGAGATTCAAACCAGATCTGCTTCCTAATTTCTACTTTTGACCATTACATGCTGGTGTACAGGCAGGATGTGAATGAGAATACACGGTGGCGAAAAACCAAACAGTAGTATTGTGGGTATTTTCAGTCACCTCATATGCATGTGAAAGCTGGACAATAAATAAGAAAGACTGAAGAGGAATTGATGCATTTGAATTATGGCGTTGGTGAAGGATAGTGAATATACCACGGACTCCCAGAAGAGCAGTCTTGGAAAAAGTACAGCCAGAATACCCCTTAAAAGCAAAGATGGCGAGACTTCGTCTCATGGACTTTGGTCATGTTATCAGGAGAGGGACCAGTTCCTGGAGTTAGAAAAAGAGGAATACCTCATTGAGATGGATTGACATAGTGGCTGCAACAATGGCCTCAAGCATAGCAATGATTGTGAGAATGGTGGAGGACTGGGCAGCGTTGCGTTCTGTTGTATATACAGTCACTATGAGTCAGAATCGACTCGTCAGCAGCTAACACCACCACCAATATTGTGGGAATGTACCAGACATTATCTGTCTGGACCATAGTAATCTTATGAAAAAACTCCAGGTGATTTTGGTTGCTCGTAAGTTCAGTATGAGCCAGTAGTATGACACACCTGCTAGAAAGATGTCACAGGTGGCCTTAGAAGAAGTATATAGTACTAGAAAGAAGAAGGTAATTGTCATCACTGTTGAGTTCTGAGAGCAGCATTTTAAGACGAACCATGGCTGCACAGTGGTTAAAAGCTATAGCTCATAACCAAAAGGTCAGCAGTTTGAATCCACCAGCTCCTGCCTGGAAACCCTATGAGGCATCTCTTTTCTGTCTTGTAGGGTCGCTAGAAGTCAGAACTGACTCAAACGGCAATGGTTCTCCCCCCTCCCCCATCTTAGAGCCAAAAAACCTCATCACGGGAGGAACACCGGAAGGACCCAGGACTTCTTAACTCGGGAAGGGGTGGAGAGAAGGCGTATTTGAAGGGCTGTCTTTTGGAAGCGGAAGTTAGACATATTATTTGTTCTTCTCTAGAAGGTGGTCTCAGGAGAGCAGGTTTGGGCTCAGATTTGAGGGAGAAGTTTTAACCGTCAGGGTAACTAGATGTGCAGGCTCAGTGAAGAGCTGGTCGTCGGAAGGTTCAGATGCCGTCGGTGGCTGTGCCTCTGAGGAGGTTGTCGGGGTGGAGATGTCTTCCCGTCATAAGGCTCCGAGAGGAATGATCTCTTCTCTGTTGGTTAACGCTTAGAGTTTAGATAGGTAACTTGTGGAATCCCGTCAGTTGTGATCAACGTGTGGTTAATCATGGAAGGGTAGCTAATCTGAAGGAATGCAAAGAGTTGTGACCTAAAGCCTCCAGTATTAAGATGAATCATACCTATGAATCATACTTAGAGTTATGTTTGGCATGGAATTTAAAGCTCATCTAGGCAAGGGCTTTTTCATCTGGTGTGTTGGGTCCATGGACAGGCTTTTAAGGGGTCTGGGCATTCCAAAAATTATATGCAAAATTGTGTGAAGGTACCTTTTCCTGGAGAGATAATCCAAAACATTTTTTTCTGATTTTTATTGGTGACTCTGAATAACTAAAAATTTAAAAACCACCAATCTGGCCAAACCCCCACGTTTTACAGATGGGGGTACTGTTGCAAAGTTGGCTTTCTCTTTTAGTTACCGTAAAAAATTGACTAAATTATTCAACATATACCTCAGAACCTGTTTCCTCATCTGTAAAATTTTGCAAAAGTTGCAGTGAAGTTGAAAGAGTAAATATATACATCTTCTGCGTGAATGGTTAGCTGTGGTTATATGAGGTTTTGGAGACCATTGATATTCCGGAGGCTCCTTGTCCCTGTGAGCTGAAGATCCTGGTGCGCTCTTTAAACTACAGGCATTGTCTTATCTCCCAGTCTGCAATCCCTTCCACGAAGGTAGGACAGGAGCAGTGATGGCCCCTAGTTGGGTCATTGCTCTGGTGAGCGTCTGTAAGAGTAGGAAGTGGACCCCTTGGGTACCATGAGGTAAAAACAAATGGGAAAGACCATTGAAAGCAACTCACAGTGCTTTCTGTAATGCCACTAATGAGATTGCTTTGTCAACACCAGGTCTTTCCCTATCAAAATCCACTGCCATCGAGTGAGGGGGATTCTGACTCATAGCCACTCTATAGGACAGAGTAGAACTGCCCCATAGGGTTTCCTAGGCTGTAAATCTTTGTGGAAGCAGACTGCTACATCTTTCTCCCATGGAGTAGCTGGTGGGCTTGAACGGCCAACCTGTAGGTGAGCAGCCGAGCACTTAACCACTGCACCACCAGGGCTCCTTCCCTCCAACAAAGGCGGTCTATGAAATTGGAGGTAAAGTTTCTTAATGGTTTATAGTTCCACACTCCAAAACTACTGGTTCACTTCCCTTCTTTGAATGCCAGGGATCCTGGGATTCCAGGCCTTTAGCAGGAGCCTCTATTTCCTTCACTGATTTGATCTTTGTCTTAGGTTGGATTCTCTAGAGAAGCAAAACCAGTGAGGCACCCCTTGCAACTTTGAATGCAAGCTTTGCTCCTTATAAGCAGTGTATCCCCGGACTAGTTATTTACACTCCCAAAATGTGTTTCCTCATCTGTAAAATAGGTACCTCAAGGAAGAATAAAATAACATAAAATACTCGGCCTAGTACCTGGCATATAACAGATACGATTTAAGTACTTGCTAGTTTACCGGCACTGTTAGCTTTTGGATGTACCTTTCTTTCAGCCTCTTCTCTACATTGTACTTTTTTCAAAAAATTAGAGATTAAAGTAAATATGCAGTTTTATGTTCAGCTTTTTTAAAACTTAGCATTTTATCCTGATCGTATCCCTACATCATTTATTAAATAATCTTATGAAATATGATTTTAAAAGCCTACATAATACTCCATTTTATGGATATACGGTAATTTAATCATTTCTGTACTATTGGAGTTTTATGCGTTTTCTTTTTTTGATCTACAGAGCCATAAGGTTATTTTGGGTCCTGTATCTTTTTTTTTAATATATAATTTTATTGATTTTGTGAGAATGTACATAGCAAAACATACGATTCAACAGTTTCTACATATACCATTTAGTGACATTGATCACATTCTTCAAGTTGTGTTACCATTCTTACCTTTTCTGAGTTGTCCCTCCCTTATTAACATAAATTCACTGCCCCCTAAGGCTCCTAACAGCTCCTAAAGCTGTTATCAATTTGAATCTCATATTGTTGTTAGGTGCTGTCAAGTCGATTCCAACTCATAGCGACCCTGTGTACAGCAGAACAAAACTCTGCCTGGTCTTGTACCATCTTCATCATCATTGCTATGCTCGAGCCCACTGTTGGAGCCACTGTCAGTCCATCTCATTGAGGGTCTTCCTCTTTTTCGCAGACCCTCCACTTTACCAAATATGATGTCCTTCAGGGACTGATCCCTCCTGGTAACATGTCCAAAGTGTGTGAGACGAAGCCTCGCCATCCTTGCTTCTTATTTCTTCCGAGATAGATTTGTCTGTTCTTTTGGCAGTCCATGGTATATTCAGCGTTCTTCACCAAAACCATACTTCTAAGTCATCAGTTCTTCTTCAGTCTTCTTTATTCATTGTCCAACTTTCACACGCATATGACACAATTGAAAGCAACAGGGCTCGGATCAGGTACACTTTAGTCCTTAAAGTGACATCTTTGCTTTTTAACACTTTAAAGAGGTCTTTTGCAGTAAGTTTGTCCAATGCAATGTGGTGTTTAATTTCTTGACTGCTGCTTCCACGAGTGTTGATTGTGGGTCCACGTAAAAGGAACTCCTTGAAACTTCAGTCTTTTCTCTGTTTATCATGATGCTGCTTTTTGGTCCAGTTGTGAGAATTTTTTTTTTCTTTATGTTGAGGTGTAATCCATATTAATGGCTGTGGTGTTTGATCTTCATCAGTAAGTGCTTCAAGTCCTCTTCACTTTCAACAAGCAAGATTGTGTCATGCGCATGATGCAGGTTGTTAACGAGTCTTCCTCCAATCCTGATTCCTGTTCTTCATATAGTCCAGCTTCTTGGATTATTTGCTTAGCATACAGATTCAACAAGTATGGTGAAAGGATAAAACACTGACATACACCTTTCCTGACTTTAAACCATGCAGTATCCCCTTGTTCTGTTCAAACAACTGCCATTTGATCTGTGTACAGGTTCCTCATGAGCATAATTAAGTGTTCTGGAATTCCAATTCTTCGCAATGTTATCCATAATTTGTTATGATCTACACAGTCAGGTGCCTTTGCATAGTCTATAAAACACAGGTAAACATCTTTCCGGTGTTCTCTGCTTTCAGCCAAGATCTATCTGACATCAGCAATGATATCCCTCATTCCACATCCTCTTCTGAATCCAGCTTGAATTTCTGGAAGTTCCCTGTTGATGTACTGTTGCAACTTCTTTTGAACAGTCTTCAGGAAAACTTTACTTGTGTGTGACATTAATGATACTGTTCGATAACATACATATTCTGTTGGGTCTCCTTTCTTTGGAATAGGCATAAATATGAATCTCTTCCAGTCAGTTGGCCAGGTAGCTGTCTTCCAAATTTCTTGGCATAGATGAGTGAACACTTCCAATGCTGCACCCGTTTGTTGAAACATCTCAGTTGATACTCCATCAATTCCTGGAGCCTTGGTTTTTGTGGATGTCTAGTTCTTAAAAGAGTATAATGCTCTACTAGTTAAGCTAAACTATTGTTTGGTTTTGAGATTTCAGGGGATATTTTTGGTTTAAAGTTTAAAGATTATCTCAGGGCAATAGTTTCAGGGGTTCATTCAGCCTTCATGGCTCCAGGAAGTCTGAAGTCCATGAGAATTTGAAATTCTGTTCAGCGTTTTTCCCCTTTTGATCAGGATTCTCCTGTGGAATCTTTGATCAAAATATTTAGTAATGGTAGCTGGGCACCATCCAGTTCTTCTGGTCTCATGGCAAAGGAGGCAGTTGTTCATGGAAATGATTAGCCACACATTCCATATCTTTCTCCAGTTCCTGACTCTCCTTCTTCCTCTGTTGTTCCTGGTGAATAGAGACTAATTGCCATGCCTTGGATGGCCACTTGCAAGCTTTTAAGCACCTCAGGCCCTACTCATTGAACTTGGAGGTAGAATAGAAGCACTAAACACGTTAGTGGGCCCATTAGGTGGGATGTCCCATGAAACCATGACCCTAAACCTCCAAACCAAGAAACCAAATTCCATGAGGTTTTAGGTTATACATAGGTTTTATACATTTTCAGTGTTCACTCTTTTTACATTGCTCTGTACATATATTCCTGACCACCTTATTTCCTTTAGATAGATTTCTAAAAGTGGGATGATTGGATGGCCAAAAAAAAAAAAAAGTGTTTCTAAGGCTTTTGATCAGGTTACCAAGTTGGAAATTGAAAGATTTTTTAAGTCACTTTTATCTGGTATAATTCTAGAAGGAAAGTTCTAAAAATGGTTCTCTCTCTTGTCACATTCACAGGTGGAGTCCTGTTAAGAAATGAGATTATCTTCAACTTTAAGAAAAGGTTTTTATAAGATTGTGTGCCATATGTAAGATCTGAAGCCAGGTGATGTGTAGAGCTGACAGTTTGAGGTTTTGTGTGTGTGTGTGTGTGTGTGTGTGTGTGTTGAGTTGTGTGGAATTATGCCAACGTTAAAATTGTGGCTTACATTTGATTAGTCATCAGTAGTGTCTTTACAAAACCACTACTGTGGAGAACATGTGTCTTTCTTCTTAAATGCACCCTTTTCAGAGCCTTCTGTGTGGTTGGTTGGAATGTGTGGCATCAGCAGATGGTTCTTCCTCAGCCTGCCTACCAGAGCAAATGGCTGTGTGGTCAGGAGTAGAGTAGAGGGTTGGAAGATCCTCCTAGGCTCTTCTCTTTCTCTCTGGTTTGTGGCACTTCTTGTTTGTGTTAACAGTGTGTGTGCTTGACTGTAGAATTGTAACACATTTGTCTTAGCCTAGAGCTGAGGATAGTGATAATGTGATGAGCAAATGAAGAAATGATTCCTAGTGTGGTTGAAAGAGCACTGGACTGAGAGTCAGGAGACCTGAGTCCTTGTTCCAGCTCTGCTGCACACTAGTGGTATGAACTTGAGCAAGTCGCGACCTCTCTGAGCTTTAGTTTCCTTATCCATTAAGAGAGACTTCTGGACTAGGTTACCTTTCAGAGTCCTTTTAAATGAAAAGACATAGCAGTGGGCATGGATGGCCCTGAGGAGGCTGGGACAGTGAGACCTGTGCTGCCCTGTGATGGTTTTGAGTATCGAGAGTTGGATGTAGACAGGAGCTTTGAAACAGGGAAAGCATTAACAGCCTCTGAATACATGGGACTCCTGGATGTCCCCCTGTCATCTTGATACCTCCCTGTTCCTGCTGCTTCTCTATTGGAAAATTCCTGTGTATCCCTGGAGCCCCAGCTCAGATGTTCTTTTCTGAGCTTCTCTGAAGCTTCAGTGCCCAGGACATGGCTTGGCACATTGCAGGCCATCAATGAATGGATTCATGTATCTTTCTTTAGACATGACAGCCACCATGACCGTATTAAAATGTTATCACCCTTCCTTTTGCATTGCCGGGGCAGTGGCTTCCTTGCTGTGCTGTGGGCCCCACTGACCTGTCAGCCATACCTGCATGTGTGGCCCATTGACTAGGAATAAAAGGTGCTTCCTTTTGTTCTGTTTGGATCCAGTAATTTTTGCTTGGACTGTATGGACTGGGCCTTCTCATCAGTTTTCTAAATAACAGAAACAAGTAAACTAAAAATTAAAAGCACATCACAAAAGCTAATCTGTACCTCTAAACTTAGTATTGCACATGCTTTCTGGCCTCATAATAGATTTTTCTGTGAGAGCCTTTCTTGCCATCCCTTCAAGTTCCTGTTGGGTGGGTTGTGTGGAAAGTACGGCCTGTTGTGCAGTGACGTGTGGGGGAACAGGAGGAGTGTGAAGTTAGAGTTGACAAGGAGTGGGGTCTCATCCTGATGTTGTCTCGGTGACTCCGGTTCTGATTTTCCAAGGGCCCTCCCAGATTAAAGATTCTTGGATCTGGATCATTAGTAAGAACCAAGTTTAGAGGTATTTGAATAAGGGAGAAGTGAGAGAGCTAGCTCTTTTTTAGAACAGCTTTTGCAATTCTGTAAATAAAAACTGATAGACACAGGTTGGGTTGTTTCCAGAAACTTTATTCCCAAGCTATTTATTTTAGGTTCCTATTTTAAGTTTGCTTTTGGCAAAAGAAAAGGAAAGGCACTCAACTACTTTCTGTTCTCCAATAGGAGACTCTCAAACTTTGAGTGATTTAGAGTAGCCGGTCAATCAGTTAACATGTATTTATGGAGGGTTAACTGTTTTTACCGTGGGGCACCATGTTAGGTATTAAAGGAAGACAAAGAGGGACACAGGGCTTTGGTTTTTATCGGGAAGCTTCAAATTCATTTGAAGGATGAGAAATACGTTTAAAAATCCCAACCAAACCAGTATGAAGAGGCTCCCACTAACTAAAGATGGGAGAGGTTGAGCATTGTGGATAAAAACACTTTTAAATGTAAACCCACGAGCTCATTTGCATCATCATCATCACAGTAAAAGTAAAAGAAAAACAAACTCATTGGTCACCGTTGGGGTTACTGGGGATCCACACATTATTTTGAAGATTGATAAGACAAAGAACTAAAAAAACAAAACAAAACAAAAAAACCCCAGCCTGTACCAGGTAGTCAGTTGAGGAGCCCAGAAGGAGGGATTATAGGTAGTTGTTTCATATTTCTTCATGCTGGAACATGAGGCCTTGGTTGTGTTTCCTCTCTACCGGGTCAATAGACTACCAATGAAGAGAAGGCTGATTCGCCTTCCTGCAGGTTACCACAGGCTGAAAGGCAGCCAGCATAGTGAAGAGAACGTGGATTTGACTCCTGGTTCAGAATTTTGCTGTACGTCTTACCAACCATGTGGTCTTGGACAAGTCAGTCAACCCGTGTGAACTCCCCTTTATTCATCAGAAAATACGGATAATAATAGCCACCTCATAGTTAAATTGAACAAAAGCCTCAAAGGGCACCTCATAAGCATTTGGGGGCAGTGGTAGTTCAGTGGTCGAATTCTTGCCCTTCATCCTGGGTTTGATTTCCAACCAGTGCACTTCATGTGTAGCCACCACCTGTCTGCCATTGGAGGCTTGCTTGTCGCTGTGATATGAACAGGTTTCAGTGGAGCTTCTAGACTAAGGAAGAAAGGCCTCACGATCTACTTATAAAAATCAACCAGTGAAAACCCTGGGGGTCACAGCAGTCAGATCCACAGCTCATTATGAGAATGGCACAGTACTGGGCAGCATTTTGTTTCGTTATACATGGGGTTGCAGTGGGTCAGAGTGACTCCGTAGCAGCTAACAACAATAACAAAAATAAGCATTTAATACATATTGATTCCTTTCCCCTTCCCTTTGGTGTTCCCTTAGAGGAGACACTAATTTGATGAGTTTTCCATGGAGCGCTAGGTCTACATTCACATCACTTCAGCACCGTGAAGGAAACCACCACAGTCAGTGCACCTCTCTCTTGGCATCACTGGGCAGCCAGATGGCCCAGAGGGCAGTGAATGAGGGAAAAGCAGGAACGTGGAGTCAGCATTCTTCTGTCTCTCTAACCCAGCTGAGTGCTATCAGCACCAGACATCTGCTTGTGGCTGTCAGCTCCCTTCTATAAACCGCACTGGAATTGCCTGTGTCTTGACCACCAATTTTGAAAACTAGTTCTAAAATACGAACATCTCTGGTTTGAAAGGAACTGCCCTTCAGTGTTAATCTCATGTTCTAGAATTATAAATAGAGCCAAATAGAAAGAATTATTGATCCATCTGTGAAATGCAGTTTTCAAAAATCTAAAAATTAGGCACTTTTTGTTTTGGCAAAAGTAAGCTACTTCTAGCTGTGAAATAAGCACTAGCGTAGTATGGTAGAAGAAAAACGGGCTTTGAAATCAGACAGGCTTGGGTTTGAATCCCAGCTCCGCTGCTTTCTAACTGTTTGCTAGGAGATACTATTTCATCTCTTTGAGCGTCAGTTCCCTATCAGCATTATGAGAATAATACACACCTTGCAAAGTTGTTGTAAAGTTTAGAGAAAATATATGTCAAGTAGCTCATGCTCAGTATCAATGATGGCCGTCTCTGCTGTTATCGATATTGGTTATAGGCTGACAGTGGTTAAACTGAGTATTCTTACCTCACTCTTTGATCCTTACCTTAACCTTGTGAGCATCTCACAACAGGTCTTTATCCTGTATGTAACTAAGACAGTGAGGCCCAGTGGGAGTAAATAACTTACTGAGATCATACAGATATGTACTGGTAGAGATAGGACTGGAGCCCACATCATCTGAGAACTCTGTCTGCTGTGCCACACATTCTTCACGATCTACGCATGTATGTGTGCGCTTGCATTTCAGTCTTAAGTCAATTGTTAAGAGTCTCAGAAATGCCTTTAATTTATCCAGAACACTCAGGCTTTTTTTCTGGAATTAAAAAAAAAAAAAGACTAAAGGACTTGAACAATGAAATTCATTTGTCTCCTGTTTGCTAGATTCACATAGGAATCCCCTAAGGCACCCAGATGCCACTGGAGGTCAAGGACAAAGCACTTCCCCTGGTAGGATGGGTGGGCGCACCATTTATGGGTCATAGGGATCGGGCTCATGATCAGAGATTGCCCTCCAGAAACCAATGTTCCATTCATTTGCCCCAGATGTCAGGTCCAGTGCAGCCACTGGCATTTGGTGACAGTGCTTTATTTCCCTGAGGAAGAATTTGTGCTGCTACAGACAGGCTTTCAGGATCTGTTCCTTGGTGAGGGAGCTGTGTCTGATGGAGTTCACAGGGTGGACACATACAAGGTTACGACTGTCTGTCTGCCTGTCCTGTCATGACTGTGGAGTGATTGTGTTATATTTCTAATCGAAGTGATGAGAAAAATAGAATCAGGTATCCATACAAACTGAAGTTGTTTTGTTATAAACTGGCTGGATTCATTTGATAATCCCTGGCCCAGTAGTGGGGGAATTATATTCGGTTACATGAATTTACCAGAATGGCTTGTGCTCCCCACCCCCTGTTTCTGAATTAGCTGTCTGAGATGTGACTCTCTGGCTTCTATAGTTAAAGATCCATGTATCATTGTGATAGCCAACAGGGAGTGAGACCCACTGAGTTAGAGACCTGGAATCTAGGCTTTCACTATTTAAGGTTCTGCTTTGAGGTCTAATGGTAGTAAAATGCCATCAGATGGATGACCAGGGTTTGTGCTTTCTGTTAAGTGATGTGTGTGGTGTGTACCTTATATTTCAAGCACAAGGATGAATGAAACTTAATCCCTGTCCTCTAAGAGGAGTTCCTGGATAGTGCAAACAGTCAAACACTTGACTTCTAACCGAAAGGCTGGCAGTTCAAGCCTGCTTTGGAAGAAAAGCCTGGTGATCTCCTTCCCAAAGGTCACAGCCTTGAAAACTGGATGGATCACAGTTCCATTCTGTACACATGCGGTTGCCATGAGTCAGAATTGTCTCAACAGCAACTGGTAACTAATTGGTGTCCTCCAAGAGCTTCCAGCATGTAGAAGAACACATTTACCAGACAATTTCAATATAGTATGACTAAATATGAGGATAGGAGAGGTGCCAAACTCAAGATACCCAGGATAGTGGTGTCTTGGAAGGCTTCCCATAGGAAAGATGAGTCTGTAGGATGCATTGGAGTCAGGGAGGGGAAGGCAGAAGACTTACCATGAGCAGAGGCACTGAACTAACCTTTGTTGCCCTGGCCTGTGCTCTGAGGACCACTGTTATTCTTGTTTTGAAAGAAGAAGTAGCTGTGGTCTGTGGCCTGGAATTAAGAGCAGTGAGCGTCAGTTTGGAGAGGAACAGGGCATCTCTTGGTAAAATTCTAAAAGAGGGATGAGTCTACTGACTTGTGACTTCTACTATCACTTAAGCCAATGGTATGGAAGCATTGGTGTGTCCTTGGCAGCCTTATCTGATATGTTGAAGACAGTGGTCCTTGGTGCAAGGACTTTTCCCTCCTGTTTATCAGGGTTGTTCTTTGGGATCTGTTGCTGGCACAATGGGCTATTATCCAGATAGCAGATTTTTCTCAGATTTTTGTTTTGCTAATGTGTTCAATTTTATTCGCAAGTAAGAGGAACCTGGTGTGGGGCATGGGGATCTAGCACTTGCTCCATGCGTTAACAGTGCCTCTCACATTGCTCTTGTAGCTCATGTGGAAAATGAAGAGCAGTACACCCAAGCTCTGGAGAAGTTTGGTGGCAACTGCGTGTGCAGAGATGACCCAGATTTAGGAAGCGCGTTCCTGAAGTTCTCAGTGTTTACCAAAGAGTTGACCGCGCTTTTCAAAAACCTGGTAAGTGTTCATGATGTGTGTGCAGCTATCAGTTGACTGGTGAAATATCTACAGTTGCTGTATCTGAAAAGGTAGCTCAGTGGAGGATAATTAACGTTTGTTTAATACACTAAAAAAAAAAAAAAAATTGTTTCATAATTCATATGGTACCTAAAGCAATTTTATTTTCTGTACGCATTTAGGCCACTTTGGAATAAAAATGTTTGTTTGTGATTTTTACTCTAATAAGACTTTTAGAATTCAACTTGGCATTTTCAGTGTGCATAGCTGTGGGACAAAATGGATAAATGTATTTAACTTCTTAAGGGCCTCTGACTTCAATTTTTAATAGTTTCTGAACTGTGTAGAATAGTCTCTGTTTCTGGTAATTATAGGAGGCATTTATGAACTTATAATATTTAATAAGTATGTTTCAGGCTCGTCTTAAACAGTAAGGTAACCTATAATCAAAGTACAGAAATTACCATGACTATTTAAAGGGCTTTTATGCTTCCAAATGGAGAGCCTAAAAAAAGCAGGAGTGAAAGAAGTAAGTCTTACTTTTAAGCAAGTAGACTGTGGAGTTAGTATTTATTGCCTGTGGTAAGTGCTTAGTAATGTTGGGTGAATTGAGTTCTTTCTTGTGCTTGGTAGCTCTGTGCTGTCCTCATTGTGGGATCAGAATTTGCAAGAAGTGGGCTGCCTCAGACGGCTGTTAGTGACCCTGCCTGGGTGATTTGTTCCACAGGTAGAATGTTCACTGGGGATCTTCCAGCACCTCTTTTCTGTTTCCCTTCCCCCAGTTTCTCCTAAAGGTCACAGAAGATAGGACGAGCATTCAACAGTGTTTTCTACATAGGTCACACACAGCAGCATCTTCTTTATTTCTCCTGTCAGTGATCTCATAACAAATGAAAAAATAACTCATCATTCTTGAAATGGTGATGATGATGGGTTTGTAAGTCTGGCCTTAGAAGGGTAGTAAAAAGGGAACGTAATGTACGAGGTAATAACAGGAAGAAGGGGTAAGAACAAGATCACGAAGGCCCCTGGTCTCTCTTCCTATCTTCACTGGCAAATATTTCAGTCGGAACTGGTAAAAGTTAAAAAATGTTGCGGTGCTTGTTTTCACTTGAATTAATTTGATCCCAAAGTTTGGGACTTTTGTCAAAGTTCATCACCCATTTATTACTGCCAAAAACAGATGAAAGCCTGCATAGTGAACAGTGGAACCCTAGCCATCTTTCTCAGCCCCGTTCCCTAAATATTGACAGACATGTGTATTAGGGTCCTGCCACCAAGTCAGAAAAAAATTAGAGGGTTTTTTTAAACTGAAAAATGGGGTGGTTCCAGGGAAAAGATGTATAGATGCTGGCATGTGAGGCTCATCCAGTGAGAAAAGTCCCCTCGCTGCCTAGTCCCCCTGTGGTAAAGCCAATCAGTTGATAAGCCCCTTCCAGGCATGCGAAGCTGCCAGTCAGCTTTTTAGCGCCTCATTCTTAAAAATCAATGAACAGCCTTCAGAATGAAAGGCACTAGAATAAACAGAGAAGAAAACTTGGCGGTGGGGGGGAGGGGGGTGGCGGGGGGGCAGGGACAGAGACAGGCAATGCAAAGAATAGAAGAAAACTTTAAAGAAATGATATTTAATTCCTCAGAGAAATAGGAAAAGATATATCCATACAGAAAGAGTGGAGTGCAGTTTGTCTTTAAAGGTGGAAGATGAGGACAGGACAAGTAATATAAGTAAATATAAAATTAAATTCCATTAGGAGAGTTGGAATAAAAGAAATCTCTCAGATAATGGAACAAAAAGACCCCTCCCCCCCAAAAAGGAGGGGGGAATAAATAAAAGACAAGACTTAGAGATTAATCCTCAAGGCCCAGCATCCAACTGACAGGCTTTTCAGAGAGAATAGAAAAATGGAGAGAAGGACATCACCAATGCAGAAATACAAAAGAAAATTTCTAAAACAGAGGAATACAAGTTTCCAGATTAAAGGGCTCATGAATGTCCAGCACAGTAAGGGAAAAAAAGACTCACATCAAGGCATATCAGTGTGAAATTTCAAAAGATCTTAAAAGCTTCCAGAAAGCACACAGAAGATTACGAATCAGAGTGCCATTGGACTTCTCAACAATAACATTGGAAACTAAAGCATGGAGCAATGTTTTCAGAATTCTGAGGAAGGTGATTGTTGTTCTCAAGAGTTCTCCCCAGCCAGCTGAGCAAAAAAAAAGGGAGGAGAATTAAAGATATTTTCAGACGTGCAAGTCTCAAAAATTTCACTCCCACATGTCATTTCTAGGAAACATGTAGAAGCTGTGCTTTAACAAGATGAAGGGGGTAAGCCAAAAAAGGGGAAGATGTGAAAGTCAGGAAACGGGATCCAACACATTCCAGCAGTGAAAGGGAATCCCCATAGGATGGCAAAGGGAAGGTCCCAGGAGAACTGCTGAGCAAGAGGCCCAGAAGTCAGCCAGCCCATGTAGGAAATGGGTGGAGCAAATGGTTAAGTGCGTGACCACTAGCCTGAAGGTTGGTGGTTCAGATGCACCCAGAGGCACCTCAGAAGGCAGGCCTGGTGATCTGCTTCCAAAAGGTCACAGCCTTGAAAATCCTGTGGAGCAGTTCTGTTCTGCACACATGAGTCACCATGGTTTGGAATTGACCTGGCAGCTAACAACAACAACAGGAAATAGAAAGGAGGCCTGGGTTCTGTCTCTTTACACTTCCGTAACAAGCTGTTTTATCTTTATCCAGCTAATCTCCAGACCTGGATTTTCTCATCTGTAAAAATGGAGATGATAGCGCCGTATCTGACTTTGTGTGTAGAGGATAACCAGTTGCTTTCACACATTTTAGCTTATCTAATCCTCGTAACAATCCCAGAAAATGAGTCAACCGTTATCCCCACTTTATGGATTAGATAATGGAGACTTTGAAAGGTTTAAGGAAGTAATATCTCCCTTGGGAGGGCTCAGAGACCTTGACAGCTTTTGGATGTGTGCTCTAGGTTCAGAAGGCCCCATCTGCAGTGTTCCGTGTCCTGGACCCCTGAATAAACTGGATTTTTACATGGGTAGCTGTGCAGTTAAATCACAGCAGCCTCTTCTTAATTTTCTGCAAAAGCAGAAAGCAGAGCAGGGCGTGGTCACGGTGATTGGTACATTGCAGACTGCCCCGTGGCTTTACAAGTTTCAGTCCTCAAAAACAAAACAAAACAAAACAAAACAAAAAACAAACAAAAAAGAAAACACTTCAAGTCCTAGGTGCTCTCCCGCTTTCTGGAGTAAGTAAAGACATCAGTGGCCAAGATTTAATGAGCACCCATAGTATAAGCACCAGGCTAGGCATTGAGGATATACTGTTTGATTTAATCCTCATAACAGTGGTGCAAGGCAGATTTTCTTGCTTTCATTTTATAGAGAAACTTGTGCACACACATATAAGTAACTTACCTAGTCCTTAACTAGCAAAGGACAGAATTGGGATTCAAATCTAAAGCTTAGGACTCCAAACCCATTCTGTTTCCACTGTGGCATTTAAAGGCATTAAAGCTTCTTGTCAATTCCTTAAGGAGCCCTGGTGGCACAGTGGTTAAGTGCTCAGCTGCTAACTGAAAGGTCAGTCGTTGGAACCCACCAGCAGCTCCACAGAGAAGGATGTGGCAGTCTGCTTTCGTAAAGATTTACAGCCTTAGAAACCCTAGGGTGCAGTTCTTTTCTGTCCTGTAGAGTCACCGTGAGTTGGAATCAACTTGACGGCAGTGGGCGTTTTTTTGGGGGGGGGGGGCGTTGTCAGTTCCTTGCAGGGGGGACAGAACAGAAGGGAAGGCAGCTCAGGGAAACGTGTGGTGTAAGGGGGACTGCTGGAGTGGCCAGGAGGCAGCCTGGTGGCCCTGTCTCCTCACCTTAAAACAAGGGTGATAAAAACCCTTCCCACCTCACAGGACCATCAGCAAGATAAAATTAGTAAGTGGGAAGGGTTTTTTTTTTTGCGTGTGTGTGTGAATTAAAAACCTAGCAGAGATGTGACATTTTAGTGTCGTTCTCGTGTGGTAACTTATTAAAATCAGTGTGATAATAGCTTTAAGTACATGTGCATCACTTTAGTGTCAGCTTTTCCTTCATGGAGTTAGGATTTTTGATCCAGTTTCTAAGCAAAGATCAGAGAGAGAGAAAAGCTCTTCTTCGCCCCAGAATTAGCATTCCCCTTGCTGTACAGCTATAGAAATGCCGAGTGGCCGCTTCTGAGAAGCCTTGTTGAGAGTGAGCTGATTATAGGAGAATTCTTTTCTTTGGGTACTTTGTATACCATCCTTATCCCTGTTTTTGGTCCTGTCTGTCCTGTCTCTTATTTCAAAAGCCCTGCCTTTGCTTTTCCTCAGACATTGAGAAAACATTTCAATTCTGTATGGCTGCGATTCTCAATTCTAGCCCTTGTCCAGAAAGAAGGATAATTACTACCTGCCTGCTTTGTGGCATGAAAGAATGTTGATAAAGCAGCTGGAACATCTCCAGAGAAAGGCCAGCTTAGTATAAAGTGAGATTGTCTTACTAATGGGTGAGATTCTCACCTTCAGAAAGTCTATGAATTTTCTCTGCAGTTATGCAGGATAAAGGGAAAAACAAGGAGTCTCCCGAAATGTAACATGTGTGAAATTAAACTGGCTATAAAGTCAGCTTAGTTTCTAGGTTCTTTTCCTTTTACCAGATGGATGTGAGAATCCTGAGATTTTTTTCCAAGGGCCACTTCTGTGCTGAGAAGTGGCTGATTAATTAATATCAGGCTGCATTCTGAAAGGTTAGTTGCAGGCATATAATCCTTTTGTTGGTTTCAGAGAATTGGTACTAAAAATACGTACTCTCAGCCTATATAACCTGCTCTAATTGAAAACCAGCATCAAATGAAACCCAGCAGATGCCGAGGGTGGAGTCCAGTGTGACGTTCAGGAGTGGCCCTTGGTGGAGGAATTTCATCTCACACACATTGAAAGAGGAACCTGAAAGTTCTAGCCAGCAACATTTACATACATCTGGACTATTTTACACAAATGATCTGAGTTAAAAGACATTATAACCATAAGGGGAGCTAGTAAGTTTCTCTTAGGATGAGCATTATTAGCGTGCCTTTTTTTTTTTTTTTGTCCATATGTAGCCTAGCACAGAGGTGTTCTTACCTTGTTGCATTATTTATTAATAGTACAGAACACTGTTTTCCCAGCACCATCAGTCTTAGGTTAAATATGAGCTGGTTTTCCATATTCATAAAGCTTATCTCCGCACTTAATATAAAGATCTTACTACCAGAGGCTCTCATCCTTAGTACTTCCATAAACTTTCTTTTCTCTTAACTTCTTTATTTTCTTATTAAACAAGGACACTAATCATAATGTCATATTTTGAGTGGGGGGAGACTCTTCATCATTGTTTTGGACATAAATTCCTGAACTATGCTGAAACGTAAGGAAACCCTCAGCAGGTTGTATTATATGGGAACATCTGCCCCTGTATTGGGTCAAGACTGTTTGACTTTCCATTTCTGACATCTGCCATTTAACGTCCTGACTCTTTTTTCCCTGCTGTTTGCCATTATTGCTGTCAGATGCTTGCCTCTGGTATTTCTTTTCCACTGTGCAGGAAACCAAGATGGCTTGGCATGTTAGACTTGTATGTAAATTGAGTCAGTAAGTTTTGAGTCAAAAGGGTTTGAGGGCTTCTCTAGTGGGATAAAGTACATGTTACTTTGGTCACCTAGAAACCATTGCCACTTATTTTTTTAGTATGCCCTAATGGTTAATGTGATTGACAACCAACCGAAAGATTAGAAGTTCCAGTCCAGCCAGAGACTCCTTGGAAGAAAGGACTGGTGATCTCTTTTAGAAAAATCACCCATTGAAAACCCTGTGGAACACAGTTCTACTCTGACACACATGGGGTTATTGTGAGCTGGAATCGACTTGTTAGCAACTGTTTTTTTTTTTTTTTTTTTTAATTTTTATGGTGCTTTAAGTGAAAGCTTACAAATCAAGTCAGTCACTCACACAAAAACATATATACACCTTGCTACATACTCCCAATTGCTCTCTCCCTAATGAGACAACCTGCTTCCTCCCTCCACTCTCTCTTCTTGTGTCCATTTCCCCAGCTTCTAACCCCCCCACCCTCTCATCTCCCCTCCAGGCAGGAGATGCCAACATAGTCTCAAGTGTCCACCTGATCCAAGAAGCTCAATCCTCACCAGCATCCCTCTCCAACCCATTGTCCAGTCCAATCCCTGTCTGAAAAGTTGGCTTCGGGAATGGTTCCTATCCTGGGCCAACAGAAGGTCTGGGGGTCATGACCACCGGGGTCCTTATAGTCTCAGTCAGACCATTCAGTCTGGTCTTTTTATGAGCATTTGGGGCCTGCATCCCACTGCTCTCCTGCTCCCTCTTGGGTTCTCTGTTGTGTTTGCTGTCAGGGTAGTCATCGGTGGTAGCAGCTGGTTTTAATTTACAGTTGGAAATACTTGTGTCTAGGACTCATAAGACTTCAACACTTATAAACGACTTCCTATACTCACAAATCCTAACAAAAATAAAAGCACGGTTTTAGTTCTATCCAAACAGCAAAGAGCAGTAAAGGCTGTCAGAAGACCTATGTTTTGGTTGTTCCACAGCCATTCGAGATGTTTAAATTGTACTTTAAGACTTTTTCTTTCTTTTTTTCTTTATTGTGCTTGAGATGAAAGTTTACAGCACAAATTAGTTTCTCATTCAAAAATGTATACATCTGTTTTTTATTGGAAAAGCATTGCTACCTCCTTGTAACCCCCATGGTACAGTGACTTCTGGGGACCAGGGAAGGTGAGCAAAGCCATAGCGGCAGAGAATGAGGTAGGAACAAACGAGCCCTTGGGCACAGAGAGGAAGAGCTCAATGAGGAAAGTCACTGAACCCCTGCTGGTTGCTGTGCTACTGGGGCAACAAAGGGTATTGGCTCTAATAACTCTATCTGAGGAGAGGGTTACACAGATACTTTTGTTATAATGCAGTGTGTGCTGTGACGGCCATCATACAGGGTGCCACAGAGCCCTGAGATGTGAGACCTTGGAGGCAGAGGAGTAGTGATTCCCAGCCCATAGACCTTGGACCTTGAGTCCTTGGGGATGGAGGTGGGGCAGAGAAGCCCTGTGGGCTGTCAAAGGTGTCCTTGAATCCACGTGCACATAGCATGATTGTAATGTTTATAGACAAATGCCATGCACATGTCTTTAACGGCTTCTCAAATGTATGTAGGAGGTGCTTTCCCCTGGAGCTGACATTAGTGAACTCAGAGCTGGCTTTGTTTTTGTTGTTTGTCATGGTATATTTTCTCAGTGGTTGGGTATTAAATGAGCAACTGTCATGATGTAGGGGACCTCAGACTTTTTTTTTTTTTTTTTTAAATCTTCTGCCAACCAAAGAGCTAATCCATAGAAAGACTGGAATAGAGGATGTGGATGAAGGCGGAGGGGCCAGCTGCATGCCGAGCAGCAGGGAGGTGCAGGAAGGGAAGCTGTGATTGGTGGCTGTCTGCTGTGGTGATGAAGAGGCCACATTGACTTTTTTTCTGTTTCTGGAAAGGCAGAAGACAAATTGCAGTAGCATAAGGGAAAGCATCAGGTAAAGGAGTAGAGACAGCAGGTGTTCACTATTCTACAGTGTTATGGGTTGAATTGTGTTGCCCTAAAACATGAATCAGCTCGATTAGGCCATGATTCCAAGTATTGTGTGGTTGTCCTCCATTTTGAGATCTGATGTGATTTTCCTATTTGCTGCAAATCCTATCTCTGTGATGTTAATGAGGCAGATTAGAGACAGTTACATTAATGAGGCAGGATACAATCCATGGGATTAGGTTGTATCTTGAGTCAGCCTCTTTTGAGATATAAAAAGAGGAAATTGAGCAGAGAAGAGAGGGACCTCATGCCACCAAGAATGAGGAACCAGGAGGGGAGTGTGCCCTTTGGTCCTGGGGTCCCTGCACTGAGAAGCTCCTAGATCAGGGAAAGATTGGTGACAAAGACCTTCCCCCAGAGCCAACAGAGAGAGAGAGAGCCTTTCCCTGGAGTTGACACCGAGAATTTGGAATTCTAACCCCCTAGACTGAGAGAGAATACATTTCTCCTTGTTAAAGCCATCCACTTGTGGTATTTCTGTTATAGCAGCACGTGATAACTAGACATACGGGGAAGTTTGATAACGACAGGAGGAAGCTAAAAGGGGAGGATCTTTAGGATAAAAGAGACATGAGCCTATTTTAGGTACCCTGGGAGGTAGCTATGGGTCAGAATTGACCCGACTGACAGGAGTGGGTTTAGTTTTGCTTTGGTTGGAGGTAGCTGACAGCTGGAAGAGGTTATGGTATAGAAGAGGGGACCGGTGAGCTGTGAAGGCTGCACGTACCTTTCTCCTCAGCCAAGAGTCAAGCCATGATTTCTCTGAGGGGAGTCATTAGCAAGTTCATACAGATAAATTCAAGGTCCTAGCCTCTTCGTGTACATTCTCCTGTCCTTGGGAATTTCGGATTGTTTATTAATCATTCCTTAAAATCTAAAACTTAGCAAACAGCATCAACACCTGTATATTCCAGATTCTAGTTTGTAAAGCCTTTGGACGTGGGTTGTTTCATTTGTGCCCCCAGGAACCCTAGCCTTGCACTCAAAGGGTGTCCTTGGATCACGGTTGTTGGAGTCATCTGGGAACATCTTAGAAATGCAGAATTGCAGGCTGTCCTCCCCTAGACCGACTGAATCAAAATCTTGCTTTTAATAAGATTCCCAGGTAACGAGCAGGCACCTTAAAGTTTGGGAAGCATTTGAACAGAGTTTCTCAAAGTGCGGTGCCCAGACGAGCAGCACCTGGAGCTTACTAGAAATACAAACTCATGGGTCCCATACCACACCTACTAAGTTGTGGTTCTAAAGCTTTAGTGCATCAGAATCAGCTGCAGGGTTTGTTAGCCCACACATTGTTGGGTTTCACTCCCAAAGTTTCAGCTTCCTTGGGTCTGGGTTAAGGCTCAAGAGTTTGCATTTCTAACAAGTTCTCAAGTAATGCTGGTGCTGCTGGTCAGGGACCATGTTTTGAGAACTGTGCCCTAGTGGAAAGCCTGGGCTAAGTGCTTCTGATTCTTATTATTGGGGAAATAGAGATTTGGGCTGCCAGGGTCTAGCTGAGGCCAGAGCAATATTTTCTAACCTTGGATTCTTGGAGCTAATAAAATTTGAAAAAGTGCTTTCATTTTTGGTTGATGGCTTAATTAAACGTTTTAACATCTTATGGGTTTTAGAAGAAGTTGTGGATCGCATGCGTGTGCTGTCCTGTGTTCTTCTGTCCTGCCACCTTTGCCTCCCAGAATTGACCTTAAGTGTACAGTTCCATCATTTACTGCCTGGTGGAAGGAGAGGGCAAAGGGTCATGGTTTTCTCTCCACTTAGAACCTGAAAGATCAAAGCCATGCGACTGCCAGAAAAGTAGAGTTAAAAACAGAAACCAGGTCAACTTTACCCGCTCCTTTTTCTGGTGTGAAAGTTGCGAATATGTTTTTGGCAGCTGGTTGGGTTTGATCTTTCAGTTTGTGTTAAACACTCAAGATAGGTGTGGGCTACTCCCGTCAACGCCCCCCCCCCCCCCGCATCCTCCTTAATTAAACGAACGATCAGCATGGCCTTGCTGCCAAAGAAACAGTACTGTTATGTTAGGTGAGGGCCCTCTTTGTGAGAGTGAGTAAGGAGGACCGTGTGTGAGAGGGAAAGTGCGTGTGAGTGAGAGAGAGAGAGAATGAGTAAGCAGGAGTGTATTTGTGTATGTGAAAGGGAGAGAGAGTGTGTGTGTGGGTATGAGAATGAGTAAGCAAGAGTGTGTGTGTGTGTGCAAGAGAGTGTGAGTGAAAGAGTGAATAAGCAGGGCCATGTGTGTGAGAGTGTGTGTGTGTGTGTGTGAGAGAGAGTGAGCGAGTTAGGACAGTATGTGTGTGTTTGTGAGAGTAAGCAGGACCATGTGAGTATGTGTGTGCGTGTGTATGTGTGTGTTCAGTAGACTATAAGACAGTATTGTCAGTAGTCCCTGGGAAAAAGTCTCTTCACTTAACACCAGAAATGAAAGTAACAGAGGTGGTTTTCCTTTTTGAAGCTTCCACATACGTATCAGGCTGACTGCTTTGTGTAACTGGGGAATAGAAGGAAATTTTGATGTAGACGACACCTCAGATGGAAGCATTTACTCAGTCTCACGATTTATCCTGGTCTGATCCTTGTGTCAGACGTCAGCCATCTTCCCCAGGAGGGTAAAAGACTCTTAAGTTCAGTCATGTTCAATAACGAAATGATAGAAAGAGCTCTGGCTTTAGACTTCTAAGCCCAACTCTGCTACTTCTTAGTTGTGTCACTTTGGGGCAAGGTGGGTGACTTACCCTCTTTAAGCCTTTGTTTTCATATCTGTAAAATGGGAATAACAAATGAGATCGTTTAGGTAAGATACCTGGCCCTGTACCATATAGTGATTTGCAACTCCAGGCCGTTTTACCTAGCATCATCTGCTCCTCCAAAAAATTTCTGCCAGATTGCCTGTTCTTCAGATAAGCAGCCTTTAGAAAGAATGCAGAAACAGTTCTTTGAGCCTACCAGGCACACACCTGCCTCAGGGCCTTTGTGTTAGCAGTTCCATCTGCCAAGAATGCATTTTTTTTAATTTTATTGTGGTAAAATATGTCTTAGGCTGGGTTCTCTAGGGAAGCAAAACCAGTAAAGCATATAAATGTATAAACAGAGAGATTTATATCAGGGAAATGGCTCACGGGGTTGTAGAGAATGGAACCCCCCCAAGTCCATGGGACAGGCTGGAGGCTTCTTCTGATTCATGTAGCCGCGGGGGTTGGCAAACCCAAGATCGGCAGGTCAGAGAGCAGAGCTGTTGCTCACAGGCTATGAAGATTGAGGAATCCTGAGATCAGCAGGGAAGACCACAGGTAAGCTGCTAGCTCAAGTCACAAGAACTGGAGGTCAGCTGAACAGAAGCCAGCTGTAGGATCCAGAGCAAGCCAAAGCCCACGAGGCTTGCCAGAATGTCCAATTATATGTAATACAGGCCACAACCCCAAGGAAAATCCCTTTCAACTGATTGGCTTCTCACAGCAGATCCTATTGTGGAGGTGATCACATTATATCAAATCCCAACATGGAAATAAATGATCACAACATCATAGGACTGCCAAACCACTGAGAATCATTGCGCAGCCAAGCTGACACAGAGTCTTAACCATTGCAAAATACATATAACTAAACATGTCCATGTTAACCATTTTTAAGTGTATAATTCAGTGATGCTAATTATATTCTCTATGTAGTGCAACCATTACCGCTATTTTGAAAAGTTTTTCAGCACCCCAAACAGAAGATTCAGTACCCCTTAAGTGATAGCTCTCCATTCCCTCCTGTCCCCATCCCCTAATAAACTTTGGTCTGTATGCATTTACCTATTCTAGATATTTAAGTGGAATCATACAATATTTGTCCTCTTGTGCTACCAGATTTTCACATGGCTCTCTGCCTCACTTCCTTCAGGACTCTGCCCAAATATTACCTTAGAAAAAGACCTTCCTGATCACTGTTTAAAAGAGTCTCCATCCTATGAATGATCACAGCAGCTTTATTTGTACTATTTGCAGTGGCTCCAAAGTGAAAACAATTCAGCTCTCCATGCATAGGTGACTGGATAAACAAATTGTGATATATCTATACAATGGAATACTATTCATCAATAAAAAGGAATGAACTGTTGATACAGTGACATAATTGACTTCTCAGAATAATTTTGCTCAATTTGAAAATAATGAAAGAAGCCAGATAATAAGGAACGTATTTCTGCCCTAATAATGTGCCTACCTGTATAACGCACAGCTTACTGCACTTAGAAAAATAGCAAGGGGGGGTGTTGCACAGTTGGTAAAAAAAATGTATAACGTTGCGTTATTTGTGTAAAAAAATGGTACACATAGACCTGTTACCTTGGAGTCAGTGCTGACTTATAGCAACCCTATAGGACAGAGTAGAACTGCCCCATAGGGTTTCCAAGCCTGTAATCTTCACGGAAGCAGGCTGCCAAGTCTTTCTCCTGAGGAGTGGCTGGTGGGTTCGAACCGCTGACCCTTCGGGTTACCAGCCAAGAGCTTTAACTGCTACACCACCAGCGCTCCTAAAGCTATGGCACATACTGTGTGATTCTATATATATGTATACACATACGCACACATATATGTATATATACATATATGCTTGTATATATGTACGTGTGTGTGTGTGTATATATATATAATTCTAGAAAATTCAGACTATTGAATGGTGACAGAGGCAGATCAGTGGTTGCCTGGGGAGTTGGGGATGAGAAGCTTGGAGGTGGGGGATTACAAAAGGAGTACAAGGAATCTTTGGGGGTGATGGATGTGTTCATTCTCTGGATTTTGGCAATGATTTCATTGTGTATACATGTCGTAACTTATCAAATTGTGCACTTTGAATACACACAGTTTATTGTATGTTAATTATACCTCAGTAAAACTGTTTAGGAGCCCTGGTGGCATGGTGGTTAAGAGCTCGGCTGCTAGCCAGAAGGTTGGCAATTCAAACCTACCATTTGTTCCTTGGAAACCCTATGGGACAGTTCTGCTCTGTCCTATAGGGTCGCTATGAGTTGGAACCAACTTGACAGCACCTAAAAAAAAAAAAAAAAAACTGTTAAAAAAAATTTTTTTTAAGCCATTAGTCTAAAAGCATTGCTCTCCAATGGAACTTTCTGTGTTGATAGAAATAGTTTATGTCTGCTGTATCCAAATGTGAAGCCACTAGCCACATGTGACTCCTGGGCACTTGAATGAGGCTAGTGTGACTGAGGAACTGAATTTTTAACTATACTTAATTTGAATTATTTTTAATTTAAATAGTCACAGTTAGCTAGTGCCTGTCATATTGGACAGCACTGGTCTAAAGCCTTACCACCTACTATAGCATTGTTCACATTTACATCTTAGGTCTTAGACTCTAGCTCTTGAAGCTTCCAGCACTGTGATGACTGTTTCTTACTTATGTATCTTTGCTTATGCTGGAACCTTTGCTAAGAATAACCTCAATCGAATAAATGAGGTGCTAAGTCTTGTTTCAAACTCTCTGCCCTCTGACAAAAAGACTTTGCAGTGGCCTGTGGTGAAGCTAAACAGGTAGTTTGCCTTTCTTTGAATTCCTGTTTGTTCTTTGTATTACTGAGCAGCATTTGCTTAAAGAAAAAAAGAAAAATTTCACATCTCAATGTGTTGTCTTTTCTACCACTTAAGTTTCTCATAAATGTATTTGAGCACATTAAATTAATTTCATGGCACAGATATATTTTAGGTAAAATTCTTTGACCGTGTTTTATGTAGTAAGAAGTTGGTCTTTTCAAGGAAAAGCTAATTATACCCCATGGACAGTTGGACTTTATTAAGGGTTTTGGAGGAAAGCCCTAGGGAAGCTTATTCTTCTCTAAATTCATGAGGCTGGTGCTAGGACGAGCCTGCCCAGTGATTATTTTGTTCGGACTCTCTTTTCCATTGCTTCTTTGTAAAAATAGAGAGCTATGATGTGAGAATCCTGTCTAGGTTCTGGCTTTTAGATGATCCCCTTGGGGAAATTCATTTGGCAAAGCAGAATTACTCATTGCCTGAGTCAAGGAGAAAAAGCACCTCCGTTCCTGGGGTGGGGCCGCAAGGAAGGACCAGCAGTGGAGCTTTGGCTGGGTCGGCAACTGGTGGTAGCCAGTTACCTGTGTGAGCCAGTGCTCCCTGTGAGCTGAAGAGTGTGTTTAAGGGGCCACCGCGACCTGCCCATTGCCCTAAAGTTGATTATGACTCATAGCGACCTGATAGGACAGAGTAGAACTGGCCCATGGAGTTTCCAAGGAGCAGCTGGTGGTTTCAAACTGCTGACCTTTTGGCTAGCAACCGAACACTTAACCACTGCACCACCGGTGTAGGGGATAGGTGGGGGAAATTCTGAGAGTATGGTGTTAAGGAAGGTAGAGTCAAGAAATTTTAAGCCCCCTGTCCCCACCCAAAAAAAGAGATATTTAGGGGGAACAGCATGAAAAGGTGGCTGATTGGCTGGCCGTATACCCTCTTATTTCCTGGTCTATCTTTATTTCCTAATCAGCTCTGTCATTAGCATGACAAATTTGTTCTAGGTTTCTGGTAGCCTTGTCCGTCCGTCTGTCCCAATGACTGAATCATTGTCTTTCTACCTGTGAGATCACAGAACGTTGACCACTTACTGACTTATCTAGTCAGACATGTCTAAGTAAACTTGGGAAACAAAGGAGAGAGAAAAAACCGGGGAGGATTTTTATTTTAAGAGATTGCCTCCTTTTTGTTGGTATTCCAAAAACTCAAACGCATTGTGTGGAGTGGATTCCAAACCATAGAGACTGTAGAGGACAGAGTAGAACTGCCCCATAGGGTTTCAAGGAGTGGCTGGTGGATTCGAACTGCTGACCTTTTGATTAGCAGCTGAGCTCTTAACCACTGTGCCACCGGGGCCTCTTGTTGCTATTAGCAGGTCCGTATTTAATAACAATGATCAAGATTGTTGTATTGTGTTCATATCATACTTGATGTTTCAAAAAGCCATTTAAGGTAATATATTTGTTAGAAGTAAATCAGAACACAAGAGAAAGCCCAGTACTTGCTTGGCACTTAGGAAAATATTCTGGTTGAGTTACCCAGGGATAATTTAATTCTTCCCATTAAAAATAAAAAAATAGATCATAAAAATTTCATTACTTACAAATTGAAGCTGGAGCTGCCTGGGCACAGAGGACGTGCAGCTATCTTTTGGCTGTGGTTTTAATGTCTCTTGGCCAGAGCTTGAGGATGGTTCGTTTAGCTGTGGGCCTGAGGCTGCCTGGGCTGCCCGACACACGTAATCAGAGAGATTCGGAGCCCCTGCTTCTCGCTGTAAACGCACTTGCCAAGACAGAACATCTGGGCTCCAGTGCACTTGTTCTCCAGGCCCAGCAGACAGAAGAGCACTCATTTCCTGTGAAGTTCACCTCTGAGTCACAGCGCTTTTGTCTGTGTGTAAACATAATGTAAAGAGTGTAAATGCAGAGGACAAACAGAGAGATTCGGAGCCCCTGCTTCTCGCTGTAAACGCACTTGCCAAGACAGAACATCTGGGCTCCAGTGCACTTGTTCTCCAGGCCCAGCAGACAGAAGAGCACTCATTTCCTGTGAAGTTCACCTCTGAGTCACAGCGCTTTTGTCTGTGCGTAAACATAATGTAAAGAGTGTAAATGCAGAGGACAAACAGACACTAGTGTCCTGGAGTATGGAAGATTTTCCAGTAAATTCATTGATTGCAGTTATATTTACATCTGTATTAATGTCTTAAAAAAAAAAAAACAGTTTTATTGCAGTCTAATTCACATATGAAGATTCACACATTTAAAGTGTGTAATTCAATGATTTAATACTGAGTGGTGCAACCATCACTGTAACTCAGCTTTAGAACATTTTCAGCCCCCAGTGAGGTCCCGCATGCCCATTTATAGTTATTCCCCACTCCCACCCCAGCCCCAGGCAACCACTGACCCTTTTTCTGTCTCTATTGTAATAATATAACTAATTATTTTCTGATTTGAAAAAGTAATAGTTTCCTATTTTAGATAGCTTGAAAAACTCCAAAAAGAAGCAGCGAATGTGGATGAGATCCAAAATCCCCTTAGCTGATCTGGTATCAGAGCTTATCTTTTTAGCTCTTATCTTCTCCTCTTTGCTCTGCTGGTGGTACACACCATTAAGAACTCGAATGCTAACTGAAAGGTTTGTGGTTTGAATCCACCCAGAGGTGCCTCGGAAGAAAGACCTGGTGACCTACTTCCAAAAGATCACAGTGATTGGAAACCCTCTGGAGCACAGTTCTACTCGGACACACATGGGATTGCCACGATTGGGAACTGACTCCGTGGCAACCGGTTGGTCCCATGTAGTTGATATGTTCCCACATCAGTGCTTTGCCCACACTTCACACTATTCCTTTTGCCAAGGATTCCTCCCTGCTCTGCATCTCGCAAGACAGAATTCTCCCTATTATTTGAAGGTCTACTTCAGATACCACCTGCTGAACAAAGCTTTCCCTGATGTCGAGGCTGAAAGTAATTTTCCCTTCTGTGGAATTCTGTGGTGCTTTATTTACAGTTTTCACTGGGTAATTTCCTGTCATGGATTGAATTGTGTCCCCCCAAAATATCTGTCAACTTGGTTAGGTCATGATTCCCAGCATTGTGTGATTGTCTGCCGTTTTATCATCTGATGTGATTTCCCTATGTGTTGTAAATCCTATCACTATGATGTAATAACACAAATTAGCGGCAGTTATATTGAAGAGATCTACAAGATTAGATAGTGTCTTAAGCCAATCTCTTTTGAGATATAAAAAAGAGAAGTGAGCACAGAGAGACATGGGGTCCTCATACCACCAAGAAAGCAGCACCAGGAACAGAGCACATTCTCTGGACCTGAGGTTCCTGTGCTGAGATGCTCCCAGACCAAGGGAAGATTGATGACAAGGACCTTCCTCCAGAGCTGACAGAGAGAGAAGGGCTTCCCCTGGAGCTGGTGCCCTCAATTCAGATTTGCAGCCTACTAGACTATGAGAGAATACCTTTCTCTTTGTTAAGCTGTCCCCTTGTGGTATTTCTGTTACAGCGGTGCTAGATGGCCAGGATATGTACTTACTTAATTATGTGATTTATCTCCCCTAGAGTTCCTTGAGGACTGAGGTTCTATTCATCTTTGTCTCCTAAACCCCTCTCTACCTCTCCAGCTTCATCTCCTACCACTCCCTAAGGGACTCATGTGCCCCCTTGGTAGCACTGGTCACAGTTGTAATTGCTTGTTTAATGTCCTCTTCATCACTAGACATTGGGCCTGTCCTAGTATATAGCACTATAGGGTATAAACGCTCATTTCTTAAATGAATGAGGAATGAAAGCAAGCCAGCCAACTGTGTTTGGATAGCCATAGATTTTCACTCTTTCCTTCTTTAATATTTTGTAGCTCTTCTCACCCTGATAGCTATCATCAGTCCCTAAGTTCTTACCTGAATAAAGTAACAGTCTTAAAATAGATGTGTAAACCAAAGTGTGATTGATGTTCTTTTTCTCTTCTGTAGAGAATCTTGTTCTTCTTACTCACTCATATATACACCCATATTTACCAAACCCAAAACCAAACCCGTTGCCATTGAGTCCATTCCAACTCATGGCAACCCCATGTGTCACCCCTCATGAAAAATCTACTAGAAATCTTCCTAGAATGATTCTTAACTCAGAGCACTTGTGGACACCTTACTATCACCCCTCCCGCCACTGTCTATAACTGGGTTATACTGATGCCTTTAGCTCAGCCTGTCACCCTGTGCAGCTCTGCCTCTTCCCTGTGAACTCCTTTTGCTGCCCCTTTTCTTGTACCGAAGCCCTGGTGGTGCAGTGGATAAGTGGTACAGCTGCTAACCAAAAAGTTGGCAGTTCAAATCCACTAGCCACTCCTTGGAAACTCTTATGGGGGCAGTTCTGCTGTGTCCTATAGGGTTGCTATGGGTTGGAATCAACTTGACAGCAACAGGGTCGTCCCCCCCCGCCCCACCTGTACCTGCCTTTCCCAAGATGGCACTGTTTTGGCTCTTTAGCCAGGCAGTGTTCAGCACTAAGTTAACCTGTGCCAGTGACACCAATCTTGGCTTTGGGTGATGGTGTAGGTGAATGGGCAGTGTCTCAAGGTTCAGTAATTGGGATGATTGCCCTTCTTCCCAAGTCTAGACCAGTCACCATCTCCTCCGGTTATAAAGCTTCCATGATTGCTTAAAACCTAAGTAATTGTTTCTTCCAATGAAAAGTCATTGGTACCTGTACAGTGTAAACTGAGATACCATATGATTTATCTTAGACTTTTTGTTTAATTATTAGTTAAAATTTTAATTCTCCTGAGAGAGCAGGCATCACATTTTGTTTACCTTTGTGCCCAGGTTGTTGCTGTCTGCAAAGCAGGTGCTTGGTAAATATATGATGAATGAATTAATGAGCTCATATGTGCATTTGCTATATTATGTTTGGTTTACAGGTGTAACTAGAATTAAGTTTATATGGGCAGACTCTCTAGATTCTGTCTCTTCTGTAACAACAACAACAACAAAAAAAAAATTCAAACCCATTGCTGTCGAGTTGATTCTGACTCATAGTGACCCTATAGGGCAGAGTAGAACTGCCCCACAAGGTTTCCATGGAGCGGCTGGTGGGGACTGGCTGGTAGACTCAAACTACCAACCTTTTCGTTAGCAGCCAAGCTCTTAACCATTGTGCCACCAGGGCTCTGTCTCTTATGTAATAGGCACTCAGAAAAGTATTTATGTGTATTGATTTATTCATCCAGTGTTTGTCAGGCATCTACTCTGGGCTAAGCGCTGTGCTAAGTGCTATGGGTAATATAAAAATTAAGCACGTGGATGCTGCCCTATAGAATTTATGGTCTAATGTAGGGTAGAGTCTGTCAAATGCCTTGAGGGGGGGAAGAAAGAGAAAAATATTGGAGTAGTTCGGTGCGAGAGGGACCACTTCCTGCTGGGGAGGTTAGGGATGCTTAGTGGAGGAGGTGGCTTCTGGGCAAACCCTGATGGATGGGAAAGCTTTGAACAGCAGGAAGGAACGAAGTGAGCAAAAGCATAGACTCAAGGAACAGCAAAGAGTTTTAATTTGACCGAACATAAAGATGAAAAGTGGCAGACCAGGTTGGATTGTGGAGGGTCTCAAATGCAGGAATAAGAAGTTCAGTGTTTATTGTGAGGAGGTGGTCTGTTGAAGGTTTTTGAGCAGGTGGGGCCACGACCCCAAAACCTGGCAAACTGTGGAGGGATTGGAACAGCGGAAACTAGGAGACAGATGGCGGGGAGCTAGGGGAAACAGCTGCCTTAGTCCAGAAAAGAGGCAGTGAGGGCCTAAGTGAGGAACAGCATGTAGGAATGGCAAAGAGGATGCGTTATAGAAGGTCCTGCAAAGGTAGAATCAAAACTTGACAGCTGGTTGAATAGGATGAAGCACGGCTGGATGGTACCCAAGCAGAGAAAGAAGTCAAAGATGACTCTTACGTATGAGCCTCGGCAACTCAGAAGATAGTCAGATATGTTTTTACAGGAATAAAGAGCACTGGAGGAGAGGAAGGTGGCGGGGGAGGGGGGGTGGGACTGGCTTGGACACATGTAGTGGCCAGCAGGAGTTCCTAGCAGGTAGATGGAAATGTGGACCTAGATGTGGACCTGGATGTGAGGGCCCATGACCAAGATCTGCATTGCTGCAGCCCTTGTTTGTTCCTGTCATGTTTCAAAATGGAGACCCAGGTGTGTTTGCTGTTGTAGACTATTCATCAGCACGGTCTTTTATTTGTCAGCATTCCTCGCACTCATCCATAAGACCTTGCCTTAAACTAAGCTTTTCAGTATTTTAAATTTTAACTTTTAAGGCTATTCTTAACAAGTCCTAACAGATTACATTGTACCTTGGAGAAATGCCAGGTACATGATAAATGTTGAGTTGTTTAAGCCTAGGGTAAAAGTTACCCAAAAAAGTCATTTCTGAAATGCCAGTCATTAATTGATCATTTATTTGGCAGAATTGGTTATTGGTTCAGTTTTATCATATACCTTACCAATATTTTTCAAGTAAATTTCTTTACTTTGAAATTTAATATGCTGAATAGTGTTTGGAAGTTAGATCTCAATCCCATATTGCCTTAAAAATTTTACCAATATTTTGTCTTCCTGTTCAAGGTATTATACAAAAAAAAGAAAATTCTTCTTTT
This sequence comes from Elephas maximus indicus, assembly GCF_024166365.1. Taxonomy (NCBI): domain Eukaryota; kingdom Metazoa; phylum Chordata; class Mammalia; order Proboscidea; family Elephantidae; genus Elephas; species Elephas maximus. The sequence continues at coordinate 18,712,464 of NC_064830.1, forward strand.
GCTTGGTTTTAAGAATGAACACGTAATATTCCAAAGTTCTTAATCTTGTTTTTTCTCCACTAAGGGCCTAATCTAGGCACTTGTAACCCAAAGTGGCATGTTTGCCACAGGGCCCTCAGCAGTGTTACTTGACACTCTTGTTGATTTAAGGGAATGGCCTGAGCCTGGGAATATGAGAAAGTAGGCCTTAAGCTTATTTTCTAGTTGGGGAGGGAATCTTGCAGGGTTGAGAACACTAGATCTGTGCCTGAAGGTTTTTCCTAACTGAGCTTTGTGTCTTTCAGTTTGCTCACATTTGAACTGCCAGCTGGGATGTCCCTGCTTGCCCTGTGTGTTAATGTTGTCAGTAGAGTTTGATTACCATGGGTGAACATACCTTTTGCTTCTACTCTAATCCCTGGTGACAGTTTGTTAAGTCATCAGTTTTCTTTCTTACTGGAGAAGAACAAGGGGTACCAAGACTCATGCCCCTCCTTTTCTCATTTAGCTCCTTTCCCCAGCAACACACACACACACTTACACGCACACGGACACGCACACACACACGCAATTTCTTTTCTCATTCTCACTCAACATTCACTTATATGCATTCATGGGAAACAGAAGCCCCCTTAGATCTTTTTTTCCTTTTGCTTTCCCACTCTTTGAGAGCTGTGCTAGTAAGAGTAGCTGGAGTTGGAGGGTGTCTTTTAAGGCTTGTGGGCCCCAGAGAAATTGACCAAAAGCACAACTCTTATCACATTGGTTGGAGTAGCGATGGAGAGTAGGTAGTGAATGTTCTCTTTTATTCCAGTCTCTTTAAAATGTTTCTTTCATTAATTGTTTGAAGTATTTTTTTCTTCGTTGTCATGACTGTCTTTTCACAAACATCATGACTTGATAATTTTTTTTTTTTTGATAATAGAAGGTTATTGTGGAAAATATGTGCAGATCTACATTTTTCATTAGTTCTGTATTTATTTCTAAGAGAAGATCATTACAAAGGCAGTAAGAATGAATAAGGCTGCCATACTTGTGCTGGTTACGTTTTAAGTGAAGGTTAATTATTATCCAGTGTTCTCTCTAACATCCTTGCTATCCTTACGTTAAAAAGGAACTTGCATAAGAACATTCTTTTTGTGTTTGTGTTTTAGATTCAGAATATGAACAACATAATCTCCTTCCCTTTGGACAGTTTGCTGAAAGGAGACCTAAAAGGAGTGAAAGGGGTATGATATTTGAAAGTTATTAACACTGGATGACAATTTTTTAATATAATGTAGAGTCACAGCAATATTGGCCTACCACGGCAGGGAACCTATGTTATTATATTTTAATTGGGATGACAGAAGGGCTTTTTGCTCTCTCATTTTCCTTTGATTTGTAATCTTGATCTGGTTGTCTAGCTGGTGAGTCAGTAGTTTACCACTGGAAAAAGGATCCTTGCAAGGAAGTATTTTCCTAACGGGAAAATCTGCGTTAGGAAAGCACGAACCAACTTCGTTTTTCTGTCCTCCAAAGGGTATTTGTTTAGGAAATGCCTTGCTGCTTGTAAACACTTAAGTTATGAGCTGCTTCACAAGTACGTGAGTAAGAGTCAGGGGCAGGGTGGGTGCAGTATGCTGAGCAATAAGGTAGTTTTGCATATCATTGGCACAAACAGATGTGAGCTGTGAAAGGGAGATGATTGTGTCTGAGTTCTTAGGAGACCCATTCTTTTATTGGACCTTCACATGATTACTGTCTAGGGCAGGATCATATCTGGGCATGTCTGGCTGCTCAGGTTGGCCAATCGTGGGGATCTCTGTAGAAGCCTCTGTAGCTCCTTTATAGAGTGTACTAGGAGAATGGTATGTATGCCCAGGGAGCTGCTAAGACACTGAGGATCAGTGGTGCTCCAGAAGACATGTCAGCTGAATTCAACCAAGAAAACAAGAGGAAAGGGCATTCTCAGTAGAGGGGAAAACATATGCAAATATATGGAAGCATGAAGCAACACTGATGTATCAAGCTTTTAGAGTAGCTTAAAGCAGTGAATCAGAAGTGCCAATAGCAGGAGATGAGGCTTAGGAGGTGGGATGGAGAACATTATATGCCAGGCTCTGAAGCTTAGACTTGTCGTAAGATCAGTGAAAAGGGCTCCCTGGCCCCCAAATAATAATAGTAAAAAATAATAGGAGAAGAAAAACATGGTTTCTGTCTTCCAAAAGAACCCCATGGAGGGGAACATAAATAGTTGGGAGCCATTTGGTAGAATTTCTAGTGGATTAGTAATTTTTTGAGCCAGACGTTATCAGAGGGTATGAGGCCTTAAGTACCAAATAAAGAGCAGAGTAGGGAAACCCCAGGAGGATGTAGATGACTTTTGTGTTCTTATTTTTCCTGCCCAAATCAGGGTTATATTTGTTGGGGAGATTCGTATTATTAATAGGAAAAGTCAGGGTCCCTACCTTTCAGAAAGATAAACTGAAATATTTGCAGATTAAATGTTATATCTTTCTGGGTTTAATTTCAAAATAATCCTAGCGCAGAGGATAGGGTATAGGTAAAAACAACATGGGCCACAAGTTAATAGTTGGTATATTTAGATGATGGGTATGTTTTATGATTCTCTCCTTTTGCAGGTATTTGGTATATTGTATAATAATTTTTTTGAAAAGAAAGAAAGGGGAGGAAAAAAAAGAGAGAGAAGAAAAGAAAATGCTACCAGTAGTCTAGTTAAAATCCTATGCTAAATTCTTCATTTGTCCTGGGATCACATACATCATTTATTATAGATATTAATGTTCCCTTCAGGACTAGTCTAGGGGTAAGCAAATTTATCCTGCATAGCAGTTAGTGATTAGTCGTGTTTAATTTATGCCTCTCTGTTTACAGGATCTGAAAAAACCTTTTGATAAAGCTTGGAAGGACTATGAAGCAAAAATGTGAGTGCTTTCATTTTTTAAAAAAATTAGGTAATTTGAGATTTCAATTTTAAATCCTGCTTTTATTATTTAACGATATTGTCTAAATAAACTTTAATCCAGGAAAGGATTTGCCTAAAACCATGTTGCCGTGATTTGGTATGATGCCAAATGTTTCCAAAGTTGGTTGTCCAGATTCAGGTATATTAACTCCTTTAAACAAGTTTCCCTTGTCCCTTTTCCGTTATATCACAATGGTTATAGAATGTAGTTTCAGGAAAGGTAATTGCGGGAAGTTAAGGCTAATTTCTCTCAGGAGGTGTTTCTTTTTTTTTAAAACACTTTCCCCATTTTATCACTGTTAGGACAGCAGCATACTTTTTGGACTTTATCTTCTTGGTGATTTGTGAAAACCATCTGCTTTTAGCTTTGTGTCGGTGTTTCTCTGCAACATCAGTCCCCTTGGTTTTACAGAGAAAAAGAAAAATTGTTGGAACACCAGTCTCCTTCAGCTTTGTTTGATTGCTTCATTTGCCAAAAAAGAACATAAAGAATGGCTTAGCTGATTCTTGGATATGTACCACAATTTCCATTGAAGACAAGACTGCTACTGGTTGACTTCGGGCAGTTGTTTGAACATTTCTGCTTATAATTTCTCATTCCTGAAATGGAGAGATTTGAGCTAGCCAGAATTAAGCTAGTGCCTATGGGGATAATGGTTTCAATTATTTTAAATACTTGAGAAATAGAAAATATTTTTAAATGCCTCATGTTTACTTTGTAATTGTTGTACATAGGCTAATAATATAGAGTTATCTGAGTGGAAATAGAAACTTTCATATAAAGCCATGTGGTAAAATGAGAGATTATTAAGTCATTTCAATTGTAACTACAAGTATTTACATGAGGTTTTTTTTAAACAGCACTGTTTATCTTTTCAGTGGTGAAGGGTCACGAAGCTCACACTAAGTAATACCAAATCTTCGATAGTCCATCCATGGAAATCCTTAAATTTCCATACCTGGAGGCTTGAATCGCTGAGTTCTGGTGTTTTCTTAGTGGTATACATTTATATATAAGCACAGATAGTGTTAAACTAGAATACTTGGAAGGCCTGTCAGCCCAGAGAGGCTCTAAACCTACTGCCTCTAGACCTTTTCCGTCCTTTATCTATATAACAATTGGGCAAAATATATAGAAGGATCACCATCCCAGCTTTGCAGATGGGAAACCAAGATGCGGTGGTTTGCTGCGGGTCAAACAGTTAAGAGAATAATTGAGCTAGGGCTAGGAAATGGAGTCGCTGTTTTCCATTCAGCTGTTCTCACTTCACCCTCAGGTGCCTAAATGAAATGATTCTGTGCATTTACTGGACCAAGGGCATAAAGGGGCTTCTGAAGAAGATTGCCTGCGAGAGCCCTCTGGTTCTGAAAAGAATAGGTTTGAAGGGGGAATGAGATCACATTCTGTAAAATTTAGATGCACATAGGTAGAACAGGGAAGAAATCACCCACAAAATCCCAGAATTTGAGAGTGAGGGAGTAGCACTCTTTACAACTTGGAGTAATTCTAGGATAAATAAAGGAAGTAATTTTTTACCCATTAATATGTGAGATTCATTTGTCCCAAGAGGCTTTATGATATGTAACAAATGTTTAAGACATCTTTAGTTCCATACCTGATTATTAAGAGAAATTACCAATGTTAAGTCCCTTTGGGGTGGTACCAGGGGGAACCCTGGAGTTGTATAATTAGAGTCCCCAGGATCTCACAGGCCCTCCAGTCACATTGATGCATATTCATTAACCAACATCTCCATCAAATGGTCAGTTATTTACTTATATTATTTACTCATGTACTCATCCTATTCTTTGCCCAGCACTGTGCTCCAAGCTAAAGAAACAAAACTTAGGAACTACATTTCTTGCTTCTTCTTAAACACCCTGCCCCCATGATGGGGAGCTCTCTGGAACCCAAAAATGCCCATTTCATTGTTGAACAGCCTTTTAGGAAAATGCTGCCTTACGTCTTCTAGTATCTACCTTGAGGTGCTACAAGAAATGACTACTCCCCTCTCTTCATGGCAGCCCTTTATATTTTTGAGTGCTTTCTATCATTTTTGTTTAGTCCTTTTTTGTCCTGAATAAAAATTCACAGTTATTACAAACCCTTGTTATCTGATATAATTTTGTGGGTCCTTCACACCCTTGCCACTCTTCTTTGGACATGCTCCATCCAGTTGGTCAGTTGATACATTGAATCGTACACTTGACATTTTTGTAGTACGACAGAGAACAAAGTTTACAAAATGAAAAGGTGGTTTGTTTTCTTCTCCTAAAGTGGTGAGCACTGCCCAAGGTCAAGGTAGGAGAACTAGCATGCCTTCCCTAAGAGAGGAGAGGGAGGAAATGAAGAAAGAGGAACAAGGAAGAAGTATGGAATGAGAAATAGTAGGTAGGGAATAGTTATTGGCCAAACGATTCCCTTACAACTGTTCAAAGGGTAGACGGACTACAAATGTTATTGCTGAAAGAAACCTTTAGGCCATGCTACCTCCTCTGACCCAAGGGAAATACTGCTGGCCCAGAGTTTGGGACAAAGTACAGGTGCTTAACAAGTATTTGCTGAATAAGTAGTAGAAGACCAATTTTGATATTTTTATGACTAAATGCATTTTCCTGTCAAGTAATCTCAGAGGCTGTCCTGACTAAAAATGTGTGGTGAGCATTTGTCTCAGCAGGATGGGGCATAGCCTGGCCTCTAAGCCATCCAGCCTGGATACTCCGCCACAAGGCATCTTGATGTGTCCTGGCTCTTTTCACACTTAGAACCAAAATAGAAAAGGAGAAGAAGGAACACGCCAAGCTCCACGGGATGATTCGTACTGAAATAAGTGGGGCCGAGATTGCCGAAGAGATGGAGAAGGAGAGGCGGTTCTTCCAGCTACAGATGTGCGAGGTAAGATATTGGGAAGTCACAGTCTGCTGTCACCTGCACATGAACTCTCGCGGGGGAATAAAAGGATCTAGAAGCATCAGTAAACATTTGTCTTCTGTCTTATTAGTAGTCGCTTCAAAGAAAACAACAAATTTATTATCAGACTCCATTTGTCTCCCTTGTTGACGTTTTATTTTACTAGGGAAACCCTAGTCTTCTGGAGACTGGAATTAGGTTAATCTAACACCAACTTTTTATTAAAGATAGAGAAACAAAGTAAACATAAAGAGGGTACTTTCTGACGGCATATACACACTGAAACTCGGGTCCTCTCATTGGACTTTAGCTAAAAATACTCACTCCTTAGGTGGTTTTTTTTGGTAGGAATAATATAATAGTAATTTTTTTTTATTGTGCATTAGGTGAAAGCTAACAGAGCAGGTTAGTTTCTCATTAAACAGTTAATACACATATTGTTTTGTGACATTGGTTGCCAACCCTGCTATGCATCAACACTCTCCTGTTCTTGACCTCAGGTTCCCCATTTCCATTCGTCCAGCTTTCCTGTCGCCTTCTCGTCCTTGCCCGGGCTGGTGTGCCCATTTAGTCTCGTATACATGGTTGAGCTATGTGTATTATTGTTTGTTTTATGGGCCTGTCTAATCTTTGGCTGAAGGGTGAACCTCAGGAGTGACTTCAGTACTGAGTTAAAATGTGTCCAGGGGCTATACTCTTGGGGTTTCTCCAGTCTCTGTCAGACCTGTAAGTATGGTCTTTTTTTTTTCCATTCTACATTTTTCTCCAGCTCTGTCTGGAACCCTTTATTGTGATCCCTGTCAGAGCAGTCAGTGGTGGTACTAGGGCCTTAGGTGTTTTTTTATGAGGTGTCTGAGTTCTATTGTACTGATAGAGTCAGTGAACTAGGGATGGGGAGTAAGAAGCCAGCTGGAAAAAATGCAGCCTGAGAGATGGCAGTCCATGTAATTCTCTCTGTTTAAGTATGTAGGATCATATTATGGGAGGCGCTGCCTGTTTAGAAATGTTTCCAGCCAGGTTTCACCTGCTTAGTTGTGGGGACGCCATCAAGGTCAAGAGTCCCCAGTGCCCCTGGGTGCTCCTCTCTGTTTCGCTACCTCTGTGCACCTGAGCCCTTGCTTGGGGCAGGGAAAATGGCAGGACAGACACTCAGAGCCTATTTCTGCTCTAGGCACAGGGCTAGGAGAGTATCAGAGACCATCCATCCAAATCTCAAAGGCCTCCGCCCCCAGCCTTTACAGGCCTTACTTGTGGGTCCATTTGTAAAATTGGCCTGTGGAAAAAAACAGCTCGCATCTCTGCCTGAGGCTTCACTCCTCTTGGCAGTGCCGGGAAGCACCTTTTCTTGATGGAAGGTATGTTCCCTCTTAGAGCAATGCAGACTTACCTTTTGAAATTTACAAAATGCATGGGTGATATTTGTGACAGCTATTGAAACTGGCTTCAACCAGCTCTTGATTCCCTCTAAGCGATCAACAGCAAAGCTAATCCAAAAGGCATTTCTCTTTGATGTTGACATCTTTGTTAACTGCAGCAGGAGCTTACCCTTTAGAAACCTGTATTTTAGGAATATATTTAAATGAGTTTTTAAATATAAAAACTCTTATGTGGTCAGAGGAGAATCAGTCCCAGGGACCCAGAATGGCAATAAACCTGCTTTGGTCAAGGCGATTCCGACTGTTAGTGACCCTAAAGGACAGAATACAACTGCCCCATAGGGTTTCCAAGGAGCAGCTGGTGGATTTGAACTGCTGACCTTTTGGTTAGCAACCGAGCTTTCAACCACTGTGCCACCAGGCCTCTGGGATGGCAGTAGAAAGGTTTAAAGTCTATTTTGTCTGATATTAATATAGCCATCCCAGCTTTCTTGTAGTGGTTGTTTGCATGATAAATCTGTTTTCATCCTTTTACTTTATTTTTATCTTTTAATCCCAAGTGTGTCTTCTGTAGACAGCATAGAGTTGGATCATTGTTTTTTTAAAATCCAGTATAACTATCTGCCTTTTGATTAGATTGTTTAACCTATTTGCATTTAATGTTATTGTTGATAATAGTTGGGTTTACATCTCCTATTTTATTTTTTGTTTTTATATGCCTCGTGTCTTTTTTGTTCCTCAGTTCGGCCTGTGCTTTGCATTAAGTGAACACTTAGTAAGTTAACAAAGCTCAAAAGCATGGTTATAGGTAGTTAGGAAAGTGTATGTTTTTATGCACATGTTGTTTTATGAACAGACATTGTATGGAATAATACCTGCCTGGCCTATTTCACTTAGTGTTGGAGAAATCAACCGAGATAATCTGAGACAGGGATTAGTAAACTGCATTGCCTTATTCAAACACAAGGTATTGTTTTTATTTGTAAAGTGTTTTGCAAATAATGGATTTGAAAAAGGTGTGTGTATATATATATATATATATATATATTTAGGTTGTACTTTCTTTTTGGCTACTAAATAAGAAACCTGTTTACCTAAACTCTGCAACACTGCTTGTTTAAAACGCTTCACAGAATTTGCAATGCCGTACAGCAAGGAATACCGAGTCTGGCACACCCAGCTCTGTCATTGCTTTCTGTGGTAACCAGGCACCCTGCACTGGTTACTTTTCCTGTTCTGGGTCTAGGTGAATGGATTGTGTGGACCAGTAAAATAGTTTATTTTTTGGAAATACACTGTAGATGATGCCTATAAATAATATACTTGAGTCATTGTTGAACCAGTCCACAGGTGGTGGTTGGGCTCCAGTCTGTGCCCACATTAGCAGGGTCCCTGCCTCCATATAGCTGACACATTGGTGGGGAGTCACCAGTACGGTAATCACAGTGCAGCAGGAGAAGCAGGGGTGGTTTTAGCTAACAGGTACTTGGAGTTGGATGAGTTTCCAGAGGTGGACACATTGATGTTGGATCATCTTGAAGGGCACAGAAGTTGGCCAGAGAGACACGAGCTATAAAGGGCTTTCCAAGGAAAACGCATTTGAAAAGCAATTACGTGCAAATACAGCATCCAAAAGAGAATTAGATTGGTTCAGATAAAATCATTTTAAAATTATTTAACCTTTTCCTCAAACTGAAGTTTCTTAAGCTTTGTACATGCTTGATGTTGTTCACGTGTTTAAAATTTTAGGCGGGCAGGATCTGATCTAGCAGAATGGTTTCCAGGTTTTTATTTTAAAGCTGTGGAACCTTCAAGATAAATGTAAAAAGAAATGGAGTGTGTTAAAGAGGTAATACAGAAGTTCTGTGAGTGAAAAAGATGTGAGGGATCCTATCTTGCTTTTTTAATGATTATAAAAATGATTATTGTACTTTTTGTTTAAGAAAATTGGTCAGTGTCAAACAATATAAAAAAGAAATTTAAAATCACCCCAACTTTTACTTACCAAAAGGTAACCACTTTGACTTGTAGCCGACCATCTTTTATATGTCCAAGTACATGCATACATAAAAATAATTTGCATAAAAAGGATCATTCTTGTTGTCACTCACTAGTACGACATGGAGCCCTGGTGCCATAGTGGTTAAGCACTCAGCTGCTAACCAAAAGGTTGGAAGTTCAGTCGGCTATTCAGATCCACCAGCCACTCCTTGGAAACCCTATGGGGCAGTTCTGTACTCTCCTATAGGGTCTCTATGAGTTGGAATTGACTCCAGCAATGGGTTTGGTTTTTGGTCTTAGTATGACATGGGCATCTTCCCAAGTCAGAAAGTCCCTGCTTTACTGTCTGAATGGCTACATAGTATTTTTCAAAAAAAATTTTTTTATTGGTATGAGATGCTTCAAACTTTAATTTCTATTCATTGCATTTGGGCTGTTGCCATTTTTCACTTTTACAAACAGGACTACGATGAACTTTCTTTGCTGTTCATCTTCGTAAGCTTTTATGATTATCTAACTACCTGTAAATAGAATTTCTGGGTCAAAGGGTACAAAACCCAAAACCAAACCTGTAGCCACTGAGTTGATTCCGATTCACAGTGACTCTATAGAATGGAGTAGAACTGCCCTGCAGGGTCCCTAGGCTCTAGCCTTCGGGGAAGCAGACTGCCGAGTGGAGCAGCTGATGAGTTTGAATTGCTGACCTTTCAGTTAGCAGCCAGGTGCTTAACCACTGCTCTGTAAGGGCTCTCAAAGAGTACATACATTTTAAATTTTGATACCTTACCAAACGTCCGATTAACCAGCAGTGAATAAATGTCAGAAAGGAGGGTACAGGCGAAGACAAACTTCGTAGACTGCAGTTCCAGAGCGTTTCCCATCTCTTTGTCAGACTGTTCAGCTAACCTGGGAGCTTTCTTGTTTTACAGACGAGAAGGCTGTAGAGGCTTACCGTGGTTCAGTGGCTTTTCCGGGGTGGTCAGTAAGTCTCCGAAGTGTTCGCCAGGTTCTTTATACCACATCCTTTAGCTCTGACAGTCGAGTGGATAGGGAATTTATGGCGTGCCTGTTCCTGTAAATCCTTAGGAAAGAACAAATATATCTTCAGATGCTGGCTTTGTAGATCCCCAAGGCTTCCTGATGTTGCAGTTAATGCATTTTCCAAGTAAAAATGGTTTTAGTTCATATCAATTTAAAATTCAGTTTTATCATCTTCACTTTTTTTTTTTTTTTAAACATGTAGGGGGATTAGGAATTTACATGTCTTGGAATTAGAGACATGATATCAGGTCTCAACCACAAAAGATGAGCAGTTCATATTCTAGACAGTAACCTATCTCAGGAAAAGAAACTGAGACAGAAGTGTCTGAACAAGAATATTCCAGATGGTTAGAAATCCCACTCATTCCAACCACTCTCATTCCTCCTTCTGTGCAGCTAGAATAAAAATTTTGCCTAGTAGGTTAAGATAAAATGTCTTATTATTGGGAGTTCTTGGCTCGTGAAATTTAAGAACCTGACATCAGGTAATTCATACAGCACTAAATAAAAAGAAACATTTAGCTATGGCATTTAGACATAGTTATTAAGCATCTGCCATGAGCTCTACCCATTTTAAAAGAAGTAAAAGATATAATCTCTGTCCTCAGAAGCTCATATTCTGCTTATTCCTGTGACATTTCCTTTTTTAATTTTTATCTCTTAACAGTATCTGCTGAAGGTCAATGAAATTAAGATAAAAAAGGGAGTGGATTTACTTCAGAATCTGATCAAATATTTTCATGCCCAATGCAAGTAAGTTTTCTTTCTTTCTTATGATCTTCTTTTAAATGTTTTTCTCTTTATAACAACTTCTAGTAGAGCTATAGTATTTTACTAAGGAAAATAAACACACTTCAGAATCTGTAATAAAAGGAGTGAAGTTCTGATACATGTTATAGCATGTGTGAACCCTGAAAGCATTGTGCTAAGTGAAAGAAGCCAGGCACAGAGGACCACGTACCGTGTGATTTCATTTATGTGGAAGTCTCAGAATAGGCAAATCCGTAGGGACAGAAAGCAGATCAGTGGTTGCCAGGGGTTGCAGAGAGGAGGGAATGGAGAGTGACTGCTAATGTGTACGAGTGTTTCTTTTTAGGGTAATGAAAATATTCTGGAATTAGTGAATGATATTGGTTTCACAATTTTGTGAATATACTAAAAAGCACTGATTTGTACACTTTAAAAGGGTGAATTGTATGGCATGAGAATTATATCCCAATTAAAAAATAAACATAAAAAACCAAACCCAGAAAAGAGACCCCGGATAAGCAAAGCATTATTGAAGAAAAAGAACAAAGTAGGAGGCCTCACACTACTTGATCTCAGAACTTCCTATACAGCTATGATAGTCAAAACAGCTTGGTACTAGTACAACAGAACAAAATTGAGAACTCAGACATAAATCCATCCGCCTGTGGTCAGCTGATCTTTAACAAAGGACCAATGTCCATTAAACGGGGAAATGACAGTGCTTTTAACAAATGGTGCTGGCAAAACTGGATGTCCATCTGTAAAAAAAAAAAAAGAAACAGAACCCATACCTCATACCATACACAAAAAGTAATTCAAAGTGGATCAGAGACCTAAATATAAAACTTAAAATGATAAAGATCATGGAAGAAAAATTAGCGATAACACTAGGAGCCCTAATATGTGGCATAAATAGAATACAAACCATAACTAACAATGCACAAAGATGAGAAGATAGAGTAGATAACTGGGAGCTCCTAAAAATTATGCTCATCAGAAGACAGCACCGAAAGAGTAGAAAGAGAACCTACAGACTGGGAAAAAATTTTTGGCTATGACATATCTGACAGGGGTCTTATCTCTGAAATCTGTAGAAAATGTCAACACCTCAACAACAAAAAGACAAACAACTCAATTAAAAAACAGGCAAAGGATATGAACAGACGCTTCACCAAAGAAGACATTCAAGTGGCTAACAAACACAGGAGAAGATGCTCATGATCATTAGTCATTAAACAAACAAAAAAAAACCAAACCCATCAAGTCATTTCCATCAAATCAATTCCAACTTATAATGACCCTATAGAATAGAGTAGAGCTGCCCCGTAGGGTTTCCAAGGAGGAACTGGTGGATTTGAACTGCTGACCTTTTGGTTAGGAGCCAAGCTCTTAACTACTGTGCCACCAGGGCTCCAGCCATTAAAAAGATGCAAATCAAAGATTTCATAACATGGAGGAACCTGGAAGGCATTATGCTGAGTGAAATTAGTCAGTTGCAAAAGGACAAATATTGTATAAGACCACTATTATAAAAATTTGAGAAATAGTTTAAACTGAGAAGAAAACATTCTTTTGTGGTTACGAGACAGGGGAGGGAGGGAGGGTGGAGAGGGACATTCACTAATTAGATAGTAGATAAGAGCTACTTTAGTTGAAGGGAAAGACAGCACACAATACAGGGGAGGTCAGCACAATTAGACTAAACCAAAAGCAAAGAAATTTCCTGAATAAACTGAATGCTTTGAAGGCCAGTGTAGCAGGGTCAGGGGTCTGGGGACTGTGGTTTCAGGGGACATCTAAGTCAATTGGCATAATAAAATCTATTAAGAAAACATTCTGCATCCCACTTTGAAGAGTGGCGTCTGGGGTCTTAAACGCTAGCAAGCAGCCATGTAAGATGCATATACACAATGGAACACTACACAATGCAAGAACAAAGGATAACAACGGTAATTTCTGTAGCACAGAGAATCCTGCAACAATAGTATTAACAAACACTAATTTAAGAGTGGATACATAGAAAGATAGATATGACAGGAGGTGTGGGAGGGTATAAAGGAACATATATACCAATTTGCAGATACAGATTCGGTGGTGGATATTTCTACGTACATAACTGTAGGTGATGCTTATTTATCAATAGAGACAGTTGCCACAGTCAGGGCAACTTCTTAGACATAACCAAACACCTTCTGGGACAAAGTTCCTAGGCTTGAAGGTGAAGGACCATGTTGTTGTTATGATTGTCCAATGCAAAATGGCCAATACCAGTCCATTTCAGCTCACTAATGCCTAGGATATTGATGTTTATGCGTTCCATTTCATTTTTGATGATTTCCAATTTTCCTAGATCCATACTTCATACATTCCAGGTTCCGATTATTAATGGATGTTTGCAGCTGTTCCTTCTCATTTTGAGTCATGCCACATCAGCAAATGAAAGTCCTGAAAGCTTTACTCCATCCACATCATTAAGGTCGACTCTACTTTCAGGAGGCAGCTCTTCCCCAGTCATCTTTTGAGTGCCTTCCAACCTGGGGGGCTCACCTTCCAGCACTATATCAGACAATGTTCCACTGCTGTTCATAAGGTTTTCACTGGCTAATGCTTTTCAGAAGTTGACCGCCGGGTCCTTCTTCCTAGTCTGTCTTAGTCTGGAAGGTCAGCTGAAACCTGTCCTCCATGGGTGACCCTGCTGGTATCTGAATACCGGTGGCATAGCTTCCAGCATCACAGCAACACACAAGTCCCTACAATACGACAAACTGACAGACACATGGGGGAAGGACCATAGACCTGGGGAACATCTACATCGGTTGGTACAACATAGTACATAAAGACAGAATTCTGCATCTTACTTTGGTGAGTAATGTCTGGGGTCTTAAAAGCTTGCGAGTGGCCATCATAGACACAACTATTAGTTTCTTACCATGCAGAGCAAAAGACATTTAGGAAAACCAAAGACCCAAGGGAGCAATTAGTCCAAAGGACTGTTGGACCACGTGAAGCACGGTCTGAGATCAGAAGAACTAGATAGTGCCCAGCCACCACTACTGACTGCTGTTATTGGGATCACAACAGAAGGTCCTGGACAAAGTGGGAGAAAAATTGTGGAACAAAAATCAAATTCACAAAAAAGACTAGACTTATTGGTCTAATAGAGACTGGAGGAACCCCCGAGACTGTGGCCATAAGACACTCTTCTGAAATAGAACTGAAGTCGTTACTGAAGCCAAACCGTAGACAAGCCCATAAAATAAACAACACCCAAGAGGAACGTGTTCTTTTGGACTTATCTATTATATAAGATCAAAAGGGCAGCATTTGCCCAAAAGCAGAGATGAGAAGGAGGAAGGGTAGCAATTCAGATGAAAAGAAACAGGGAACCTAGAACAGTAATGAGGAGAGGGTAGGCACATTGTGGGGAATGGAATCAATGTCATGGACCACTTTGTGTACGAAGTATTGAACAGAAAACTAATTTGCTCTGTAAACTTTGTCCTAATGAACGACAAAAAATTTATTTAAAAAAACTGCAGTCGAATCAATTCTGACTCATAGCAACTCTATAGGACAGAGTAGAACTGCCCCATAGGGTTTCCAAGGCTGTAAATCTTTACGGAAGCAGACCGCCAGGTCTTTCTCCCGCAGAGTGGCTGGTGGGTGCGATCCACCTACCTTTCAGTTAGTGGCCAAGTGCTTTAACCTCTACGCCACCAGGGCTCCTAAACACAAACATACACTGTAAAAATCTGTAGTAATTAATTGTTTTCGTTTCTTGGTGCTGCTGTAGCAGAAATACTACAAGTGGGTGGTTTTCAAGAATAGAAATTTATTTTCTCAAACTTCAGAAGGCAACAAATCCAAATCCTGTTTCTAGGAGAAGGTTCTCTGTCAGCTCTGAAGGGAGATACTTCTCTCAGCTTCTGTAGCCCTGGTGTCTGTAGATCCTTGGTGGTCTCCACATGGCATCTATGTTTCCCTCATTTGTGCTTGTGTCTCTCTGTGTCTAGTTTGCCCTTTTTATGTCTTAAAAGTCATTACCTTTAAGACTCACCCTACAGTGATATGACCTCATTAACATAACAAAGAAAACCCTGTTCCCAAATGCAATTACACCCACAGGTATAGAGGTTAGGCTTCCAACACCTGATTTAAAACCCAAACTCATTGCTGTTGAGTTGATCTTGTCTCATAGCGACCCTATAGGATAGAGTAGAACTGCCCCCGTAGGTTTCGAAGGAGCACCTGGTGGATTTGAACTGCTGACCTTTTGGTTAGCAGCTGTAGCTCTTAACCACTATGCCACCAGGGTTTCCAACACATAGTTTGGGGGGACACAGTTCAATCCATAATAATTATCAAATATGTTTTTACTTTTATTTTTTTAAGAGGAACATACTAGTGTGATCTAACATATGATTCTCAGATGTTTTTTGTTAAAAGAGAAGGAAGATAGTATTGATGCAATGCATTAAATTAAGAAAATGCTTTCGTGTATTATTTATTCTATGAGGCAAATGATAGTGATAAGCAAAGGAGGCTGTATGTAGAAGAGAATGAGAAACTTACCTGTTGAAGGACTACCTCAAGGACTCAACTTTGCCGTATACATTGTTGTTGGATGCCATCAAATCAGTTTTGACTCATACTGATCCCATGTGACAGAGTAGAACTGTCCTATAGTGTTTTCTAGGCTGTAATTTTTATGGGAGCAGATCACCAGGTCTTGTCTCCCACAGGGCAGCTGATGGGCTCGGACCATGGACCTTTTGCAGCCGAGTGCTTACCTCTTGTTCCACCAGGTCTCCTTCCATATACATTAGTCCTTTAGAGTCTGGCCCTCACCTCTTAGCCTTGTTTTCTTTCCTAATCCTCACCCTGTTTAGCCCTGATCCAAAACCAACCAAACCGAGTGCCGTCGAGTTGATTCCGACTCATAGCGACCCTATACCCATCTACCAATATAAACAGACCCCTGGCTCCTTCACTCATTCATCCAACAAACTTTTATTGAGTATGTGCTATGTGTCAGATACTGGACCAGATGGTAGAATTTCAAAGGTTTTAGGTTTTATTCTAAGTGTGTTGGGAAACTCTCAAAAAGTTTCAAGCAGGAAATTCATTCAATACGTCTTTGTTGATCTACTATGTGCCAGGCACTATTGAGGCTCTGATGATATGGTGGGGAGAGAAACAAAGTTCTTAGCCCCCTGGTCTTTCAGTTCTGTTGGGGGAGAAAAGTGATGAGCACATGAATAAACATATAAAATAATTTTAGGTAGTAAACATGGCTATGGAAAAAAACCAAAACAGTGTGATGAGATAGAGTAGTGGGAAAAGCTTCTCTAATCCCTTTCTGTTTTAACAAAGTGCTCCGTGGGTAAGGAGTCAAATGGGACAAGAGTGGTGTGGGACGATCACTTAGTGGACAGCTCCCGTCCTAGTGCAGACCAGAGATGATTATGTCTTGGCATCTGGTGACAGTGGAGGTGGAGGGTAGCAGACTGATCTGAGAAGTGTTTCGGAGGTCTGATTGCCACAGTGGTCTACTACCTTTCCGTGAACACATCTGTCCCCACACTGATGGGCCTCTGCACACACTGTTCTTTTTCTGTCCTCCTTTTCCCTCTGTGCCCTCCTCCCCAACTTTTGTCCAACCCTAAGATCTAGCTCATATATAATTGGACATCATTTTTGTTTTCCAGTGATGAAATGACTTCTGTTCCTTCTGTGTTCCCCCTGTACCTGTGCCTTTGTCTCCCACAGGACTCTGTAAGGGAATGGACTGTGTTTTTTGCTTTGCTTTGCTTTAATCTGCAGAGCCTGGTGCATTTACCTGGCACATATTTGCAGAAGTCAGTGCGCCATTGAGTGGAACCAAGGTCTGCTTTGGAATTCTTAATCAGCCTCTGATGACCTTGCATGTCTAAAGCGGTTAAGGTCAAACAGCAAAGGAAGATGTGTAGAGTGATTCATCTAGGTTAAATGAAGAGCTCCACACTTGGAAAACTGTCTCAGAGGGTGGAGAAAGAGCCCTTGTTTGTAGAATATTCAAGATGAAATTATTTTACAGAGACTCAAAATCCCAACCTTGTGATTAACATGCAAAGTACTTTTTCAGTTCCTATCCATGTAACCGTATGTGAGGCCATTTA
Organism: Elephas maximus indicus; assembly: GCF_024166365.1. Classification (NCBI taxonomy): domain Eukaryota; kingdom Metazoa; phylum Chordata; class Mammalia; order Proboscidea; family Elephantidae; genus Elephas; species Elephas maximus. The sequence continues at coordinate 18,729,648 of NC_064830.1, forward strand.
GGAAGTGGGTTGCTTCCTTGCTGATATTTTATTTCTAAGATGCTATTCTGGGATTTCCTTTTTTTTTTCCTTTTATTTTGCCCAAACTGATCAGTTGGGTAGCAACAGACCACTTGTGGAAGAGCGAAGTAGTTGGCCTTTTATGGGCATAAGCTCAGTAACCTTTTAAAAGGATGAGCGAATACATATACCACATGCTCTTCAAATTATTTGAACAGCTTGGACTCTTTTTATTCATATTTTTTTGGGATAAAACATGAGCCTGAGTGGCAGCCATTAGACAAAAAAAGCTCGTGGCCATGTGTGTGTCTGCATTCCCTCACTTAACATCCAGTCTCCACTTCTCACCCCCAAAAGCACATTTCTGCTTGGTGGATGCTGTGCCCTGATGAGCAGAGGCACACCTGCTCAGCCAGCGCCTTTAGGGAGATACTCACTTGTTCTCTGTAGTTGTGAAGAGGCCGCTTTGTGTAAACTGGGTTCTAGGAATCTTGCTTGGGTGGCAATCCTTAAAACTGCTTCCTCTTCTTCCGGTTACTGTCTCGTCGATTCTGACTCCTGGTGACCCCATGTGTGTCAGAGTAGAACTGTACTCTGTAGGGTTTTCAGTAGCTGGATTTTTTTTTTTTTCCTGAACTGGATCACCAGGCCTTTCTTCTGGGGCACCTCTGGGTGGATTTGAACCTTCAAACTTTCCGTTAGTAGCTGAACACATTAACCGTTTGCATCATTCAGGGACTCCAAAAATTATGTAGGTATGCATTATTTTGCTTTTTTCTCATTTTTTGCTTTAAGTGTTCTTGAACACGTCATGTTTGTTCTTTCATTTAAGGAAAAAATTTGTATCCCTATGTAGTTCCTGAATGATCTTGAAAATTTGTTTTATTAGTTTTTGCTGATGAGGATTGAATAGGGCAGTCTTTAAACCATAAAACAAAACAAAAAAAAGCAGTAAGGAGAGTTGGTGTTGATTGTATTTATTCTTTGAGCAAATATGTGCTGAGAACCACTATGACCAGTGGTTGCTTGACAGACTTGGAATACAGAGTTGAATGAGACATGGGCCCAGGCACCCTGGGGAAGCTTACACTGTGGTGAGAGGATGGATAGCTGTAGACAGGCAGATTGGTCAGCAGATGCCTGTGTAGTGTGCGGTGGTTTAAAAGCTGTAAGAAAGGACTGAGCAAAGTGCCATGGGAGTCCAGAGAGGGAGAGGCCACCCATGCTTGGGAAGGGATCCATCTTAGGCTGGGTTCTCTAGAGAAGAGAGAGAGATTTATATCAAGGAAATGGCTCACGCAGTTGTAGAGGCTGAAATGTACCAAATCCATGGGTAACAATAGAGACTTCTCCTGATTCACGTGGCCATAGGGGCTAGCAAACCCAAGACCTGAAGGTCAGACAGCAGGGCTCTTGCTCACAGGTTGTTACGATTGATGAATCCCAAGATCACCAGGCAAGACTGCAGGTAAGCTGCTAGCTCAAGTCCCAAGAACCGGAGGTCAGACAAACAGAATCCAGTGCGAGCAAAAACACCCCAAGCCTTGCCAGAATGTCCACTTATACTTAATGCAGCTCGCACACCTCAGGCAACTCCCTTCCAACTGACTGGCTACTTGCAGCAGGTCCCATCACGGAGGTGGTCCCATTGTATCAGATCTCATCATCACCACATCTTACGACTGTCAGACCACTGAGAGTCATGGCCCAGCCAAGTTGACACACAACCTTAACCATCAAGGGTCTTAGTAGGAACTTGAAGTATGAATTTAAACAAGCAAAAACAAACCTGTTGTTGTTGAGTCAGTTTCAAATCTTGGTAACCCTAACCCCATGTGTTACAGGAGTAGAACTGCTCCATAGACTTTTATTGGCTGTAATCTTTATTTATTTTTTATTTTTTTAATCTTTATGGAAGCAGACCACTGGGCCTTTCTTCCATGGTAATGTGGGGTGGGTTTGAACTGCCAACCTTTGGTTAGTAGTTGCAAGAGCAAACCATTTGTGCCACTCAGGAACCTGATGAATCCAAGTGATTTTATTTTAAAGCTCCCTGGGTGGCACACACAGTTCACATTCAGCTATTGACCGGAAGGTTGGCAGTTCACATCCATCAAGCGGTGCTGCAGAAGTAAGGCCTGGCAATCTACTTCCCTTGAAAACCCTCTGGAGCAGTTTACTTGAAGCACATGAAGCCATCATGAGTCAGAATGGAATAGATGGCATCAGGTTATATTTTAAGGGCTTGAGAAATTGGTCAGGTAGAGTAGAAAATGTTTAAAAAAAACCAAAATTTGATATTTGGTAATGTTGATGGTAAAAGTTTATAAAGCTTGGGAAAATGTTAATGGGTTCAACTTAGCCCTTTCATGCCTGATGGTACATACAGTGACCATGAACTTTTTCAGCCTCTGGGGTTTATTGGGAAACTGCTTTCCCACTGACAGTGCATGCTGCTGCAAGGCAGGGGCCTTTATGGCTATTTGAAACCAAAGAAACGGGCGTGTGCCACAAATTACTGTTTTTACAGGGTATTGTATGAGGTGTCTGAATTTTGGGTAGGATAAAATAGAAATGTTGAACATTTTTATTTGTTACACATATGTACCAACAGACCTCAGTGGGGACTCTGTGGTATAATTGGTGGTACTTAATATGTACCACTAAACATTTGGAGTAGGCTTATGGGAAGGGACGAGGAAAGAAAACCCATACTACCTACCAAAAATTCAGGCACACTCAATGATTCAGCCTGTTTCCATTAATGAAAGCACATGGCATCAATAAAAAATTCAAAGCAGAAAATAGTTGGACCACCAAAGGGTTCAGAAAAATTTTCCAGGTGTTTGTCCTTAGGAATGTCACAGTGATAATAGTGAAGCACAGTGACCGTACTCCCTTTTTTTGCTTTCCCTAATGCCAGGGTTGGTTTCCTTTTGAAGTTATCTCTCGGCACCAAAACATGCCTAAATAAAGAGGGTACATACAGAGGAATTATGAAAATAAGCGGGTGGATGTTTTCTAGTGATATTAAAAAGATAAAACCCAAATTTTTATTATCATTCCAAGCACACGGTCCAGTGGCCCTCTGGGAATAACGTCTGTGAGAACAGACACGTCTCTGAGCACTTGGCTCCCCTACAGGGCTCTCTCTCACCAGAGGGAGAGTTGCCAGGTTGCAAAGATTCTTAGAGCTGTATAGGCGTTCCCTTTCCCCAGGAGCATTTCTGTCTTCATCTGTAGTATTTTTTATGCCCAGCATAGATCTAGGAGCCCTGGTGGTGCAACAGGTAAGCTCTTGGCCACTACCCGAAAGGTTGGTGGCTCAAACCCACCCAGCAGTTCCACAGGAGAAAGACTTGGTGATCTGCTTCTGTAAAGATTACAGCCTAGACAACCCTATGGGGCAGTTGTGCTCTGTCCTGTGGGCTCACTATGAGTCAGAATCAACGGCACCTAATAACGACACAACATCCTAGAACTGTGTTCCTCTGGGTGGTGCAAATGATTCCGCGCTCAGCTATTAGAGAAAGGGTGGTTTGAACCCACCCAGAGGCACCTCGGGAGACAGATCTGCTTCCAAAAGATCGCAGCCTTGGAAACCCTGTGGAGCAGTTCTGCTCCTGCACACACGGGGTCGCCATGGGCTGGAATCGACTGGACAGCAGCTAACAACAACATCCCAAACTACCTCTCTTGCTGTCTCCGCCCCCCCCCCAGCCTTTTACCTCTCTCCCTTTCCTCCCAATTTTACAAGAATTTGAAGTGATTAAGAAAATACTTACATAAAGAAAAAATGTTAATAAAACATGAGAACCACAAGAATTCAGGGCAAGAGGGGAAAAGCGCAGTTTCTCACTCTTGCATTTCTGCAGCTGGGCTTCTAAATTTCCTCTTCAATTCAAAAGGAGCATCTACTGTGTGCTGGCCACTCTGCTGGGAGTGAAAGGTGCGGAGATGAGTAAAACATAGTATTCCTGCCCTTGAGGGGGCCACAGTGGAAACAGCCATGTGGATAAATAATTATAACTCTGACATAATTGTTAAACCAGAGGATAGTCTATATTCAAGAGAAAAAAAAAAAAAAGGTAAAATGTAGGAATAACAAAGTAAAGTATTATGCATATGTGAAGGTAAAAATATTCTAATAGTCCAGCCTCCATGACTCCTAATAAGCAGCTATTAAGGGTTCATAACCCATACCCTATGTATGTATGTTTTCCCCTTTCCTCCTCCTTGGAGCCCTGTGGCACAGTGATTAAGTGTTTGGCTGCTAACCAAAAGGTCAGCAATTCAAATCCGCCAGCAGCTCCTTGAAAACCCTATGGGGCAGTTCTGCTCAGTTCTGATCTCTCCCGTAGGATCACTGTGAGCTGAAATCAGGCAATGAGTTTTTCCTTCTCCTGGGAATTATCATATTAAGTACCACACTGCATTGTTTTCACAGCCCCACCTGTTTATGACACACTTGATATGGGGAAAGTCCAATTGCTTGGTTTAAAAGGCCATTGCTTAGTTTAAAAGAAATGAACATCACTGCACATGAACACCTGTGAGACCCAGGTCACTTTTTGAAGATAGTCTCCTTGGTACCCAGTAAACTGACAGAAGTTGATAACTCTCCTTCCTTCAGTAAATTCTTCCTTCATTCAGCAGATATTGTGTGCTTAAGATGTGCCAGGCTTCGTGGGTATCTTGTCCTTACTCTGCTGGAATGTCACATCTGATGGGTGAATTATATTTTAGATAAACACTAACGAATACATACTTGCTATTCGTCAAAGTGTTTTGAAGCAAAAATACCAAGTGCTCTGAGAGAATATTGCAAGGAGACCTGATTTAAAGTAGGGGTCATGGAAGGCTTCACTAAGGAGGTGATCATTAACTGGAAACTTGAAGAGGGAGTGGGCCAGGTGAAACGGATATGCTTCAGGGAGAATCCTTTAGGGAGAGAAACAGCACATGCAGAGCTGATGCAGGAGGAACTTGGTGGCAAATGGAGAAGGGAGGCAGCTGGGGTCTGGAACCTAAGAATGAAGTGCACGTGAATGAAGGGGGCAGACATGTGAAATAAGCCTGGAGGCATAGGCAGGGGTCAGATCACAGGGCATTATGGGCCTTGGTACAGGTTTTGAACTTTATCCTCAGCGCAGTGGGAAGCCTTTCTTTGTGTCTTTGCTGAAAAGCTTTATCCATAACAGGCACCAAGGCAGCGCTGAATGCAGGCCTGCTGCTGCTGCCGCACAAAAACTCGCCTAGCTTCTGTTGCCAGCTGTATTTCCTGAATCACTTGTTATAAATGATTTCACAAGCATTGAGTTCTGAGCTTAAAAAAAAAAAAAAAAAAAGGATTCCTTTTGATATTTGATCTCTAGCTCTTCAACTACATTTGCCTACTCTGCGGACGGAGCCTGGCCATTCATGCACATCAAAATTGCTCCCTTTTTTTTTTTTTTCCTGCATTCCTTCTCATTTCTACCTCTCCATCGCCTGTCGAGGACATTTCTTAGTGTCTTACTCTTTGTTTTCACACCATGTCCTTTCTGGCCTCAGACTTCTCCATTTGGATACACAGGAGACCCCTGAACTAAGCCAGTCCTTGCTGCCGGTCAGCAGTAGAATCCTGTTTCTCATTATAAGTTGAAAATTTAGGTCTCATTTTATGTGGGTCAAGAAGAATCACAAATACTTAGGCTTACTGCAGTTCCTTTTCCATTCTCGTCTCCTAACTTTAAGTGTTATTTTACTCTTGGTTTGCCTGGTATTTTTAAGGCTCTGTTCCTACTGTCTTTTCCCTTAGGAATTACATAACCAGTCCACTTTCCTTTGAAGTTTTTTTTCTCCATCTAACAGAATCGTTTTCTCCTTAATGAAGTACAATCTGTGTTGCTTCTTTTTTTTTTTATCCCTAGTTTTTTCCAGGATGGACTGAAAGCAGTTGAAAACCTCAAACCTTCCATTGAAACACTTTCAACAGATCTTCACACTGTAAGTAGCTTCCCTCCCACGTTGGTGCCGAAGCAGTTTTTTTGCAGCAGACATTTTCGCTGAAATATTGCTTCCATGTGGTTTGATGTTTGTGTGCTGTGCTACCCAGAAACCAATAGCCCTCTAGTGCCACATGAGCACGGTGGTGGAGCTCCCACCCTTCAACTGTCTTGATTGGAGTGAAGGTTTAAGCTAGTGAGGGAGTTGTTTGTTGCATTTCTGTGGAAAATGCCCTGTGAATTCCAGCATTTCACTGTCACCTCAGTCTTACCTTCTCTCCTCTGTTTGTTTTTTAAAGATCAAACAGGCCCAGGATGAAGAAAGAAGGCAGTTGATACAGCTTCGAGATATTTTAAAATCAGCATTGCAAGTAGAACAGAAAGAGGTGAGGGGTTTTAAATTTGAAAGATTCCTTATTTTATACCTGTGTCTCAGAACACTTTGGGAACAGAGGAATGTAAAATCCTTATCTTCTAGGTGTTCACAGTTCACTCTGGGTTTTATAAAACCATCTTTCAAAATATGTTTATTTCCTGAAGGAGAGAGTATATGAACCTTTCTGCCCTATCAGTTGCTAGATGAGTAACTCTTAATGTCTGTCTCACATGGAGCACTTTTTTTTAATGCTATTTTGTTCCTGGAACCTTTTGGTTTCCCTGACCTGATACATGTCAGGGCCTAAGACACATAACAGGTGACCACCTGAGTCTATGAGGTTGTAGGCTCTATAAGATGTACAGACTTAGGTTCTCTCACTGCTGCTTTCCGATGGGTCAGAAAGCCTTAGGGTTTTTTTTGTTTCGTTTCGTTTTGCATCATCTCTTTCATTTCATGAGTTCTCAGCATGCTAACGCAGCAGCAGTGATAATTTGTGTTTTGGGGGCTCATTAAAAAAAAAAAAACGAACTATTATAAGGTAAATTTTTAAGGTCATTTTAGGATACATTAGTTATGGTGTGGGTATTACAATATGAATATTAAAACATAAGGGTACCTCTTTGTCAATAAAGGAATGTGTTGAAATGTGTATCTAGTAGCTATTAAACTATTTGGCAGAGCGTAAAATTCACCCTGGGCAGTTTGGTGTGTCCTACTATAAGTTCTTATACTGTAACTGAATATTGTTGTTTTCCTCCCAAATGCATTTACCTTTTGTGACCGAAGTCTAGGAGAGTAAGTAGTTCATATTTTAATAAATTGGAGAATTTTGCATGCTTTCATCGTAAATGTAAAAAAAGATATCTCTTCATCATATGTGCATGACTAGTCGTGTTTTTAATTTTATTCTTTCAATAGCAGCAGATTTCAGTAAAAACTAAAAATTTTGAACATACGAATATTAGTAAAATGGAAGCTTTCCATGTTTATAGTTTACGCTTTAGCTGTTGCCTCTTCGTGAAGAGGAAGCATCTCCCTACCCGCCCTCCTTCACTGCATGCTTGAATTCCACACATCCTCCTGGTCCATCTTAAGCCCTACCTCTGATCACCCTAGCCTACAGTGATCTGAGTTCATATAGCACTTTCTGTTTAAAAGACTTATTTCAATCACAGTGTATTCCTCTTTCGATTCTTGCCTCCATCATGAGGTCTGCAGATGTTTTTGTCCGGCTCAGCTCTGAGCAGCTTGGGGATGCCCTCCTGCCCTCTGTGCCTCTCCTGCCATCACACTCTAGGGCCATGACTCTCGCTTAGTAGACTCTTGGCAAACGTGGATCAGCTAAGTGAAAGATGAACAGGTTGAGGTTATATGTAATGCTAAAAATGACCTGCAACACATTGACTTCTTCCCAGTTTAGAGAATATGGATCCTGACAGGTTTGAGATTCCCAAATCTGGAATATAAGCAGAGAAAAGGAAAAAGGATTTGGAGTATGGAGAAAACAGTAGCCTAACTCTAACTATAGAAGAGGTAGTGCCAGGCTTGGGTGGCAGAGTGCCAGCCAGTGCATTGACTGGTCATGGTTGAGAGCAGTTTTTATCATAGAATCCAAATCAAATTGGTGAAGCAGAGTTCCAGGTTTAAATAAGGCACAGCAAATGCTGGAGTTTTAAGTAGTCCTCTGGGCACAGGGCAAGGTCTGTGTTTGCTTTGGCTGTGTAGAATTAGGAGGTTTGGGAAAGCTCGCTGTTGTCAGGAGCTGGTTATTTATAGCTTTGCAGAAAAGTATAAAAAATTTACCAACACAGAACAGAGGTCTTTTATGGTTTGTTGTTTTTGTGATTATTATCGACCAGCCCATCTTAACCCAGATTGCACACAGGGGTCAAATGAATCTTCTTTTTAAAAAATTTTTTTTATTGTACATTAGATGAAGGTTTACAGAACAAACTAGTTTCTCATTAAACAGTTAGTACACGTATTGTTTTATGACATTGGTTAACAACCCCACGGCATGTCAACATTCTCCCTCCTCAACCCTGGGTTCCCTATTACCAGCTTTCCTATCCCCTCTGCCTTTTAGTCCCTGCCACTAGGTTTGTATGCCCCTTCAGTCTTGTTTTGTTTTATGGGCCTGTCCAGTCTTTGGCTAAAGGGTGAACCTCTGGAGTGACTTCATTACTGAGCTCAAAGGGTGTCCGGGGGCCATACTCTCAGGGTTTCTCCAGTCTCTGTGAGGCCAGCAAGTCTGATCTTTCTTTTTTGGTTAGAATTTTGTTGTACATTTTTCCCCAGCTCTGTCCAGGATCCTCTGTTATGATCCTTGTCAGAGCAGTCAGTGGTGTTGGACTCAGTCTGGTGGAGGCCATGGCAGGTGTGGTCCATTAGCCCTTGAGACTAATCTTCCCTTTGTATCTTTAGTTTTCTTCATTTTTCCTTGCATCTGAAGAGGCGAGACCAGTAGAGTATCCTAGATGGCCGCTCACAGACTTTTAAGACCCCAGATGCTACTAACCAAAGTAAAATGTAGAACATTATAAACTATGTTATGCCATTTGAGCTTGATGTTCCCAGAGACCTTGGTCCTCACAGCCCTCAGCCCAGTAATTCAGTCCCTCAGGGAGTTTGGATGTGTCTATGGACCTTCCATGACTTTGCCTTATACAGGTTGCGCTGGCTTCTCCAGTATTGTTGTACTGTCTTACCCTTAGACAAAGTTACCACTTACCTATTGTCTGTTTAGTATTTTTCCATCCCCATCCCTTCCCTCCCTCATAACCATCAAGGTTGGAAATGAACCTTCTTTACTGCTCCTCTTTTATGCCCAACTGGCTGCTCACCAAGACCACAGTCACCAATCTCATAGTTGTGAATGTGTTGGATTTTCTGTATATTATACTCTGTGTTGCTTTTTGATTATGATATTCTGTAAATTGGACATTTTAGGAACACAATTACAAGTAATAAGCAAATGTATAAATTAAAATTTACATATTTTTTAATAATAATTGTTATGATTTGGGCTGTGACTGGGGTTTTATCTTGTGCCCCTGTAATTACAAAGAGAATTGAACATTTGAACATGTTTATTGTTTAAGCTCTCATTTCCTTCGGTTGGATTGTCTTCTGTGACTTAGAAAACCGAAGATGTTGATGGTTTTTATTCAGCAATTTAAAAATTCTGACAGTAAAATTATAGTTCATAAAAATTAGGTAATGCGCCCCAAAGAAGGTTCACTGATGGTTGGCAAGAGCCACTACTCCTTATTTTCTTCCTGTAAATCCCAAACATTGGTCATTTGGTCTCAGTGAAGAATGTGGCAATTACAGTATGGTGGCTTTGAACTGCTTTTTTTGGTCATTCTGTGGCTATGTATCAACACTATACCGTTGTGATCCCAGGGTACCCCCACACTTGTGAATCACTGACAGTCATATTTTGTTCTTCATATTTTCTGCTTTCTGCAAAGAGGATACCACTGTTTGATTTTTCCTTCCTTTTAGTATAAAACTACTCAAACTTAGCAATGAGTTGAAAGAATTGTTCCATGAATACCCATATATGCATTATAGAATTTGATTTTTGGAGAGATCTGTTCCATAACATTAAAACCCTTAAGTACTGCTGATTTTCACTTGGCCTTTCTCCCGGTCAGCCTTCCCTTTTTCTGCCTCCCTCATCCCACATTTGTCCATTTCAGCAGAGTTCTGGTGGGACAGATCCCACTACAGTGCTGGTGTATTCTCTAGAAAATGCCCTCCCTGGCGAGCTCTCTCTCTGTTGTTTGATGTTGAGAACCTGACTTAAGCTGCTGGGGGCAGGATTCAGGCTGTGGGGTATGGTCTTGGTCGATCTAAGTGCTGAAATCACATGATTTTTTCATTTTAAAGATTGCACGTGTGGTCTTCTGCTTGTCAGCTTTGCTTCCCCCTTTTTTAAGTGTCCGTGACTAGCAGGATGTGTTGTGCTGACTCTGGCTTTTCTGGTCTGGATGTGCGTATCTTATCATGCCCAGATCTGAGCTTAGTCTGAAATGCAGGTATTGTTTCTGGCCAGGTGTCGACTTCCCTGCCTCTCCTGCCCAGCACCTGGCTTGCCTGGCCTGGCCTTCATTTCTGACTCAGTGGAAGACTTGTTCATTGATTCATCATTCAGCTACCATTTTGCTTGGCCTGGTCTTCATTTCTGACTCAGTAGAAGACTTGTTCATCGATTCACTCATTCAACTGCCATTTTCTTAGCAGTTATTCTAGGCCAGACACTGCACAAACACCAGAATTGGATAAACATACCTCTCACCTCTCAGGGGACACATAATCTGGGGGTGGGTACAGAAAAGTAATTGAGAATACAGTATGATGAGAGCTATAATGGAGACCAGCTCCAAGAAGGAGCATCTCCCCAGTGTGAGGGTGGCAGATGGTGTGTTAGGAATGACTTCCCAGAGACTGTGATGCCTGAGCTGAGAATTTGAAGAATAGGTAGGAGTTAGGCTTCTGGCAGGTGGAGATACTGGGCAAGTTTTGATTGGAACAGAAGATTTGTCTGGGAAGCTGTCTAGCAGAGCAGAAAGAGCGTGGTTCTTACTGTTCGGACCCTAAGTCTTCAGGTTCCTACGAGTATGACATTGGGCAAATTACTTGACCTCACTATGCCTTGGTCTTTTCATATGTAAAATAGGAATGATACTGGCTAACCCCATACAGTTGTTGTGAGATTTAAAAGATAGTTTCTGTAAAGCACTTAGCACATTATCCTGATAGACACGTTCATTCATTCATCCAACAAATACTGAGCTTCTGGATGCTGAAGATACACTAATAAGCAAAAGAGACAGAATTCTCCTCTTGTGGAGTTTATATTCTCAGTGGTTGAACAATAGTAGATGGTATTGTTACTGTTGGTATTGTCTCTGATATGTCCTGCCCACTTAGCCCTCCGTTGTTGGCTTGTCCTCTGGAAACTTATCCTCATGCCTCTGGCTCCCACTTTTGCCCTCTTCCCCATTCCGAATTAAGGAGTGGTCACACCCAGCTCTAAGGTGCACCTGACCCAAGCTGTAAATTTTCAGTTGCCTCACATGCATGTGAAAGCTGGACGGTGAATAAGGAAGACTGAAGAAGAATTGATGCCTTTGAATTGTGGTGTTGGCGAAGAATTTTGAATATACCATGGACTGCCAGAGGAATGAACAAATATGTCTTGGAAGAAGTGCAGCTGGAATGTTCCTTAGAAGCAAGTGGTGAGACTTCATCTCATGTACTTTGGACATGTTATCAGGAGGACCAGTCCATGGAGAAAGGCATCATGCTTGAATCATAAGAGAGTCAGCAAAAAAGGTGAAGACTTCCAACAAGATGGACTGACACAGTGGCTGCAACAATGGCCTCTAACATAGCAACAACTGTGAGGATGGCGCAGGGCCAGGACGTGTTTCATTCTGTTGCGCATGGGGTCACTATGAGTCAGAATGGACTTGACAGCAACTAACGACAACGGCAACCCAGTTCTAGCCAATCCCCTTGCTCCTAACCCAGGCCTTTTAGGCTCACCCACCTCTCTCTTTCTAGTCCTGTACCAGTGCTTTTCCACCTTGCCCCTCATGCTGTGGGCATGGGATTTCTTACTTGCCAACATTTTTCCATATGACAGCCTTACAGGGTAGTCTTAGCCCACATTTACAACTGGAGACTGAGATAGGAAGATAAATGCACTTGCTGGAGGTCACTCAGTAGTGCCAGAGATAGGATTTGAACCCTGATCTGTTCTACTTCGAGCCTGCTGTCTTTCAGCTTTATTATGTAGTGTCAGGCAGAATCTTTTTAAAAATTGCCCAGAAATAATGAAGAATGGGGTCACTATTAATCAGAATAGACCTGCTGGCACAAAACAAACAGCATCACAAAACAAACAGCACGGGTGGTGATAAGAAGATCGGAGAACACTGTTCTTAGCACATGGCTCAGTACTTGCTTGGCAAAGCCTCCAGTTTAGTTGTGTCCATGTGAGTAAACACACCTGTTATACCTTTGGAAGATAGTGAATGTGTTAGACATCACGGCCCTCACTTGACAGAAGAACTTGAAGCATCCAACGAGATGAGTCTTTGGCAGTTCATTGATCACAAGAATTGTCAGAATGCAGACTTTCTAAGAAGAAGACAAAGTGTAAAAGTTTTTATTAAGTGTTTATTCTGTTCCTTATATATCAACCACACAACCAGAGATCACACACTTTTTCTTCATTGGTTCCTATAGCCACATGGCAATTGTAAGAGGCTCAACTGTGGTCTGGAAGGGTTCTTACTGGTAGCTTGGTATGTTGGATGAGAATGACTGTAACTGTGATATTCAGAGCCTTAGATACCTCAGGGAAGCTTTTCATGCTATGAATAAACATGTATATAGTATGTTTAAGAAATGCAACATTGCCCTTTTCCGCCCTTCCTGAAGATTTCACATATTAGGGCTTTGCACATTTGGGCAGATTCTGTCTTGGCAGGACCCAAAGGGCACACAAAACAGTGTTAGCTCACACAAAACATAAGGTCATGGACAGTGCGGGGGGACCTGAGAACTTGCAAGATGTAATAGGTTAGTGGCTCTATGGCTGTTGATAGAGTTTTATGAGAGCTTCCAAGGTCCCATAAAATGCCACTTAACCTATGTACCTCAAACATACATGGTAAGGCTTTCTCAGTCAAGTCTTGGGTTATCCTCAACTCTGTTAGGGATAGTGCAAGGTACACTGGAGAGTCTTCAAGAATCAGGGCAATGTGGACTGCTTTAGCCAGTTGCCTCTTTTATATGTTAGATAATTCTTCTTCCCAGAAAGAGAGGCTCTTTTCTTTTGGAGCAGTGGTTAAGAGCTCAGGCTGCTAACCAAGAGGTTGGCAGTTTGAATCCACCATCTGCTCCTTGGAAATCCTATGGGGGCAGTTATACTCAGTCCTATACGGTTGCTATGAGTAAGAATTGACTTGATGGCAATGGGTTTTTTTGGTTCGAATTGAAAATCATATGGAAGGGCTTCGTCATGTGAAAGGGCTGACTTCATTTATCATCCCTTCACTTGAATCAGGAGTTTTATACAGGTGAAGAAGACTTTTTGTTGAATCACTTAGAAGTCACCTTGGGGATGCTGAAATAATGTGTTCTAAGGCAGGTTCAATTTTATGGTAAAAAGGTGGTATTCCTCTTATTTAAAAATTTTGCATGATAGGTTGGGTTCAGATTAGCCTACAATTTTTAAAAATTAATTCAAGAAAATACAGGTTTAAAGAAAAGAATAAACAGGTTATTTCTTTCTTAACCTCTGGCATAGGACCTGATTCTGTTGAAAAGATGAGTGTCCTTATTCCTATTCATCTGACCTGTGTATCATTCTGATTAATATGCTTGGTTGGCATGAACATTTTTAGCACTGCTGTCCTGTGATTTCATCACTTATTTTATGCAGATTTTTTTTTCCTTTCCAAATCAATAGGCTTATGTCTTGGTCATGCAGTTTAGTCTTTTGACAGTTTTATTTGAGTCATTCACAGAGATTCATATAGGTGAGCTGTATTTCTCCATTTCTCCTCTATTAACTGTGTTTATTCCTAGCAGTGTTTAAAATTGGTTTGCTCTAAATTTCTAGTGCTGACATACTGCCATTTTGAGAGAATGTGGAACTGGGTCCATCCTCATCCCATGAATATAAGGTTTGCCCTGGTTGTCCAGAGGCATGGCTGTTAGGTGACTCTCTGGAAAATGATACTGTTTTCCCCATTTTGTGTCAGCTTGCTCAGGGCCTGTTTTCAGTTTAATAATGGTTTGCCTGAGCCCATTGTTGTTTGTTCAGGTAAAGGTGTTTCTTTGCATTTCTCTAATATGTATTATAAAGTTTAAAAAGTCAGTGCTAGACATTCCATGCTCATGGATTAGAAGTCTTAGTACTGATCTGCAGATTCAATGCAATCTCTGTCAAAATCCCAGCTGCCTTTTTGCAGAAATTGACAAGCTGGTCCTAAAATTAATATGAAAATGCCCAGAATACCTAAAAACAGTCTTGAAAAAGAAGAACAAAATTGGAAGACTCAAACTTTCTGATTTAAAAACATATACAAAGCTGCAGCAATCAGGACAGTATGGTACTGCCATAAAAACAGACATGTAGATCAATGGAATAGAATTACGAGTTCAGAAATAAACCCTTACTTTTATCGTCAGTTGAATTTCGACAAGGGCGCCAAGACAAGTAACAGGGAAAGGATAGTCTTTTCAAGAAATGATTCTGGGATAACTGGGTATCACAAGCAAAAGAATGAAGTTGAACCCTTACCTCATACCACATATAAAAATTAACTCGAAACGGATGAAAGACATAATTACAAGAGCTAAAACTGTAAAACTCTTCCAAAAAAAAAAAAAAGGGGTAAATCTGTATTACCTTGGATTAGGCAGTGGTTTCTTAGATATGACGCCAGAGGCACAAGTGACAAAAGGAAAAAAAAGATAGATTAAACATCATAAAAATTAAAAACTTTGTGTTTCAAAGGACACCACCAGGAAAGTGAAATGACAAACCATAAGATGGGAGAAAATATTGGCAAATTATACCTATGATAAGAATCTAGTATCCAGAATATATGAAGAACTTATAGCTCAGCAATAAAAAGACATACAACCCAGTTAAAAAGTGGGCAAAATATTTCAGTAGACATTTCACCAAAGAAGATATTCAAGTGGCCATTACCTGTATGAAAAAACGCTCAGCATCATTAGTCATCAGGGAAATGTTAATAAAAACCACAGTGAGACACTACTTCATTCTCACCAGGATGGCTAAAGGAGTCCTGGTGGTACAGTGGTTAAGAGCTTGGCTGCTAACCAACAGGTCGACAGTTCGAATCCATCAGCTATTCCTTGGAAACCCTATGAAGCAGTTCTCCTCTGTCCTATAGGGTCACTGTGTGTCAGAATCGACTTGACAGCAATGGGTTGGGTTTGGTTTTTGGTTTAGGATGGCTGAAATAAGACAGATGATATCAAGTGTTGGTGAGGATATGGAGAAAATGGAACCCTCATACACAGCTGATGGGAATGTAAAATATAAAAATGCTGGTGGAAAACAGCCTGGCAGTTCTCCAAAAGGCTAAATATAGAGTTATTATTTGATCCAGCAATTCCACCGCTAGGTGTACACCAAAGAGATACAAAAACATGTTCACATAAAGACTTGTACACAAATGTTCACAGCAGCATTATCCATAATAGATAAAAAGTGGAAATAAGCCAGATATCCATCAACTGATGAATGGATTAACAAAATGCGATATACCCATGCAGTGGAATATTATTCAGCCATAAAAAGAATGACGTATTGATACACGCTAAAACGTAGATGAGCCTTGAAAGCATTGTGCTAAGTGAGATAAACCAGGCCCAAAAAGCCCCATATTGTATGATCCAATTCATGTGAAATGTCCAGAATAGGACATTGTGCTAAGTGAGATAAACCAGGCCCAAAAAGCCCATATTGTATGATCCAATTTATGTGAAATGTCCAGAATAGGCATACCTGTAGACTGAAAGTAGATTAGTGGTTGCCAGGGGTTAGAGGGAGGGAAAAATGGGGAATAACTTTTAATGGATATATGGTATATTTTGGGGTTGGTGAAAATGTTCTAAAATTTATTGTGATAATGGTTTTACAGTTTTATAAATATTCTAAAACCCTGAATTGTACAGTTTAATAAGGTGAATTTTATGGTATGTGAGTTATGTCTCAATTTTTAAAAAAGTCTTTGCTGTTGGGTGTTTGCTCAAGGTGGAAAAAGACATCTAGAAATACTAAGTCAAGTAAAGGAGACCGAATCCAGAATAACGGGGATACTGGAAGGGACAATGGGATGATTTTCAAGGATTCATGTCTCCTGTTAGCTATAGGATATCCCAACTTTAAATGTGGTCAGTCAAGAAGTGTTTATTGACCTACAAAATACGAAAGGTCTCCATCAGTCTCCCTCCCTCTCTCCCTCCCTCCCTTCCTTTCTCCTTCCCCCTCTCTCTTTCCCCCTTTCTATCCCATCTTACTGCCTTATGAAGCGTACCTTTCCTCCATGTTCCTGTTTTTATTGTTGTTGTCCCTACAGTTCTAGTCCTTCCAGCTTGGGCTGGCAGTAGTTGTGTTTTCCATTTTTCTTTCACCCATTTCAACTCCAGGGCTTCACCAGAGCTTGCCAGTTCTTTCTGCCCCAACTAGAGGCTCTTAGCTTCAGGGTGTCTAATGCCACTCCCAATAATACATGAAAGTTTTATGTAACGGGCATTTTTCCAAGCAAGTGGTAAATGACCCCAAATGGAAATCTGTGGCCTCAGAAGATTAAACACCTCTGACCCTCCCAAAGATCTGTACCTTGTGCAGGGATTACCCACACAGCCTTCTTTTTGGTTCTCCAGACTCCAGATTCTTTTTAGGATGATTCATCTTCTGCATAGCTCTTGGGATAAATTTTTTTTTTTTTTTTTTTCCAAACTGTCAGGAACAAGTAGCTCATGGTTGGTTTCGAACAAAGTCTAAACTCTGACCTCAGCCTGACTTTCTACCACCTGACCCACTTTATCTTAGCTGAATATTTCTTTTTATTTCTCTGCATAAACCCTCCATTTCAACCAATTCAGTCAACCACCACAGCTTTCTCTTTCCCCTCTCCTTGTCTTACATGTGCCTTTTCCTTTGCCTTGAGTGTCCTCTTATTCTCCACTGGTTCTTGCCTTCACCTTTGAAACTTCTTCCAAACTCCTGTGATTTTCCCCGTTTGACTATTCACTCCTTGAATACTGTAGTCTCAGTTTGAATCACATTGATTTTCATGTGTTAGTTCTTTCATTTTTGGCTTTGTGTTTACTTTCCCCAATGATGGTCAGCTTCTTGATGGTAGAGATGAAGCTGACTTTAGTCTTTTAGGATAGGCATTGATGAGGCAACGTGGTATAATGGAAGGAGCCTTAGAATGCGAGGCACAATGAAGTTGTCCTTTCTGCTCTGGGTTGAACAAGCTCTGCACCATGACCAAGTCACTTGATTTCATTGTGTCTGTGTTTCTTTTGTTACGAAGTGAACTGGATCAGAGTTTCTTGATAAAGAAAGGCAGATAGAAGGCAGATTGCCTGTATGATCTGTGAAGTGCCTGTTCATATCTTGCTCCCCCTCGTTTCCTTTATGTCTGCCAGAATTTCCAGCTGCCAGCACTGGTAGCCCCTTTCTACTCTTGGCTCAGGACTTCTAATAGCATTTGTTAACTGCCAAGTGAGTACCAGTCGAATGCCAAATACTGGGCTTATGCCCTGGGAATTCTTTGATGGTCTTTGTCTTCAAGAAGCTTATAGATTGGAGTTTGCTATCTTGGTGAACTCAGCCAGATTCTCAGCTGACCAAGGGTTGGGTCTTTCTGTAACTGACAGTCTGAAGCAGTGGGGTTCCCTGCCACAGCTGTCCCTACCCGAGCTTGACAGCATTAGATAATGAGTATTTGTTGCACCCCTGTTGTTTAACAGGTATTTACACAGCTGATCTTACTCAGTCCTTACTTTCATTCACTGCCCTTACTGAGTGATATATTCCTGTTTTATGGTTCAGGAAACTGAGGCAGAGAGTTTAAGTAACTTGCCTATAGTTAGAGGTAGAATATAGAATTCTTTTTTTATTTTTTCTTCTTGGAAACTCTTAGTCTTTCTACCATATCACATTCCCTTCCTTCTTGAGGACTGCTTTTGCCGTATTAGGAGCTTCTTGCCATTATCAGGGACCTAATGCTCATGATTAAGTAAAGCTTTGTGACTTCCAAATGGCTTATTCTTCAGGCAAGTTTGGGGATACTGATTTTTATTTTCTTTTATTGTGCTTTAAGTGGAAGTTGACAGAGCAAATTAGTTTGTCATTCAACAATTGATGCACAAATTGTTTTGTGTCAACACTCACTGCTTCTCCACCCTGGGTTCCATGTTTCCATTCACCTGTTTTCCTGTCTCTTCTGCCTTCTTATCTTTGCTTTTGGGCAGGTGTTGCCCATTGGGTTTCATTTCCATGGTTGAGCTAAGAAGCATATTCCTCAGGTGTGTTATTGTTTGTTTTATAGACCTGTGTAATCTTTGGTGAAGGGTGACTTCAGTTCTGAGTTAAAAGGGTGTCTGAGGGCCGTAGTCTCCAGTCTCTGTCAGACCAGTAAGTCTGGTCTTTTTTTGTCAGTTAGAATTTTGTTCTACATTTTTCTCCAGCACTGTCCAGGACCCTCTGTTGTGATCTCTGTCAGAATAGCCGGTGGTAGTAGCTGGGCACCCTCTAGTTGTTCTGGGCTCAGTCTGGTGGAGGCCGTGGTAGTTGTGGTCTGTTAGTTTTGGGGATATTGATTTTTGTTATTTCTTCCTCCAGCCTGAAAATGACATTTATTAGTTCTAGATACGAATTTTATGTCCCTCTTTGGTGTGGTGAGAAGGAGAAATTTATATATTTACTGCTTTTTGTTTATGTAAGGCGTATGTTTCCTTACTGGATCAGGGCATGGTTAAAAATAACTTCTTGACCATTTTTTAGGATTCACAAATTCGCCAAAGTACAGCCTATAGCTTACATCAGCCTCAGGGAAACAAAGAACATGGAACAGAACGGAATGGTAACCTCTATAAGAAAAGTGATGGGTACGTAAAATGGTGGCACTAGAGTTTAAATTTTGTGTTCATTATCTCATGTGTACAAAGTTTCTAAACTCTTACTTGGTTGTTGTTCATCCCTAAGGATCCGAAAAGTGTGGCAGAAAAGGAAATGTTCTGTTAAAAATGGTTTTCTGACCATATCCCATGGTACTGTAAGTATTCTCTTTTGTTTTGTTATAGTGAGATAAGAATGGGGTGTGTGTGTGTGTAAGGGGATTTAATGAAGTGAGTTGCTATATGTTTGTATATTTACATGTTGTCATATGTATGTTTGGAGTCCCTGGGTGATGCAAATGGTTAACCCATTTGGCTGCTAACTGAAAAGTTGACAGTTCTACCTAGAGGTGCCTCAGAAGAAAGGCCTGGAGATCTATTTCCAAAAAATCAGTCCCTGAAAACTGTATGGAGCATAGTTCTACTGTGATGGGCATGGTGTGGTCATGAGTTGGAATCAACTTCATGGCAACTGGTTTTTGTATATGTATTTTTAAATGACATGTTTACTTAAGGTATTAAGTATGCATTTTAAAGGATTTCCCTATTGAGGAAAGCTTGTCTGGATTCATTCTTGATTTGGCACATGGGCACCCTGTTTATGCTTTTCTATCCATAGAGAGTCTTGTTGTCTTTCACTACCCAGCATGGTCAGGATAATTGATGAGCCGTGTTGTCTTTAAGAAGACAGGTTGTCTTTAAGAAAAACAACACACTGCTCCCCCAGCTATGTGTGTCTCTGGAAATTTAGCATCTTACTTGGGAAGATTTCTACTTTCCCCTTGGACCTCCCTATTCCCTTAAGGAGAAAAAGTTTAAGTGGTCAGGACTTAGGGAATCGGAAATTGAAGAAAACAGATTTCAGTAATTTTATTGAATTTTACTGTGCCCAGCCTTAATGAAGTCCTTGTTCTCTCATCTTGTGTGTAAGAGCCCATGCAAGAAAATTGAGCCCACAAACCCTAGCCTTGGGCCATGGTGTGTTGAGCCTATTAAAGAAACCAGTCAGAGTAAAATTATTTACTAATCTAGCTTTCAGGCGCTGGGAATTTTAATCACAGTTACAAACATAGCCCTTTATTCACACCACAGTGTTCTTTTCCACAGTGGCATTAGGCATATTATCACCTCACCTGGTATGACAGGATTTGGTGAAAACCATGTGGGCTAGTAGACATTGTTGAGTGTGAGTTCATTTTTGAGACATTGTGAGTGTTTCCCTTCCTGATGAAAGGCACAACTGTATGGGGAGCACAGACTGGCTTGTCAGACACTTATAAAAAGGCCATTGCTCAAAGTGGGTTCCAGGGAAGCAGCCCTTCCCAGTACTTATGAGCAAGAAAACAGTAAAACCCGATTTGGTGGATGTCACTGCAGTAAAGAGTGTGTTCCACTGGGGGTCACTTCATCTTTATTGGTTCCACTTATTGGTAGGGAGAGAGAAAATAGAGCTAACATAACCTAGTCTGTAGGGCCCTCTTGAGGACCTCTGGCTTAGGAGAGGGCAAATAAAGGTCATTTCTCTTTTCCAGAAAATCAGTTTTTGCTGGACTTAGGATCAGCATCTCACTCCTGGGGCCATGCAGTGTGGATCCTGCTGTAACCTTCTTTCCATATAGATATATATGTGTGCCTGGGTATGAGTGTTAGGGACTATGGGAAGCAAACCTACTTAGCTATCACTTATCTTTAAACTTGGAAGTGTTAGACTGGATGGTTATCAGCTCTCTCCCTGCTCTAAAACACCTGTGATTCTGTAGTTTGCTTTCCTTTCAAATCATTTTCCATTTGGGGTATTTGTTTTAACTCAGGTTTACTGCCTCAGTGCAGAAATGTCATAAAATAAGGGTAAGTTTCATTTTGTGCTTGTTTTACAGAGTACGTTTCTAAAGTCATTTGGTATATTTGCCTCATTAAAGTGTACCTCTAGACCCTGGTGGTACAGCGGTTAAGCTCTCGGCTGCTAACCAAAAGGTTGGTGGTTCAAACCCACTAGTTTCTCCACAGGAGAAGGGTGTGGCAGTCTGCTTCTGTAAAGATGACAGCCTTGGGAACCCTACGGGGTTGCTATGTGTCGGAATCAACTCCATGGCAACGGGTTTGGTTTCTTTGTTTTGTTTTCTAGACCCAGGGCCTCAGCTTAAGCCAACGAGAGTGGTTCCCCACCATGACAGAAATAAAAACAAGCCTGGTGATCCTTTGCCAACAACATTAACTTTGGTTCAAGTCACTGTCATTGCTTGGGCTCCCTCTCAAAGACATGGGCCAAGTTATCTTTAAATTTTGATGGGTTGCCTCGGTTTTTGGCAGATAGTACAGCCATAACTAGCTTCACTAGGATGCTGACAACTCAGCTTGTCACACAGCTTGTATATTTAATAAGGTTGCTCTGAGTTGGCATGGGAAATCCTCTCTAGGGAATCTCCACTGTCTGCCTTTAGCAGCCTGGGCAGGGAGCTCTTGGAAGCAGTATTGCCTGCTGTAGCCTGGAGGGGTGGCAGGTGGGCACTGTTCTGGTCAACTGCACCACTGCCTTGCAAGGAATATTGCAAGTAGGTTAATTTAGCAGCCTTCCGTTTGTTTGCTGAGTACTTCTTTCCTCTCCCTCCTTTCCCTGTTACTCTTTGTACTCAGTAAGTAAGAAACTGGGAGACCTCTCCATATCAGTGCATCTGCAGTGTCCGTATGTGGCGACATGAGTGAACCTACACCATGAAAGACCGTTGAGAGACCCCCTTATCTGTTTTGTTTCCTTGCGTAGATCACGCACATAGCCAGCATTTCCCTAAGTACATTCATTAACTGTCAGGGAGAAAGGGCGATTTTTCCCAGACTTGACTGAAAAATGGGGATCTACAAGCAGTATCTGGTACACACCGAGCATCAGGTCTTTAAGAAATGGAATCACAAGGTGTATTTGTACTCTTAGGAAAAACCTTCCCAGAAAGCCCAGCAGCCTTTGGAAAACGAAATTGTTGTATTTGCTCCCCCCAGCATTTGGGTAATGAAAACATCCAGGGTTGAATTTTGTGGAAGCCTAACTTAGTATTCCGCATTAGCCAAGGCTAATTTTGTTTTTTGGCACTGAGAAGGAGTGATTCTGGAGACGAAATAACTCTAATTAGGTATCCTCTTTGCCAATTTCATAGCATGACCACATCATCAAAGGCTAGGGACTGTGTTAAGCTGGAAGAAATGTCCACTGGCTCTTACACAATCTAAAAATTTTTTTAAAAAAGTATCATTAATCATGCAGAAAGAAGAATACAAACTTCCTTCTAAAGGCCTGACAAATTGGGAGAAAATAGAAATGGCATGATTAAAATGGCAGAACCACTGCTAATCCATGACTTCACAACAAACACTAGGTCTGTAAGATCTTTTTTTTCCTCTTCTTCCTGAATTTTTTATCTTACTAAAGCAGGGTTCTCAAATTAGGTTCTTAGGGAATACTAAAATCTGGTGAATTGGACACATCTGTTCTAAAGCTGGATTCCTGGTGGTACAGTGGTTAAGAGCTTGGTTGTTAACTAAAAACTCAACAGTTCAAATTCACCAGTTGCTCATTGGAAACCATACGGGGCAGTTCTCCTTTGTCCTGTAGGGTCACTATGAGTCAGAATCAACTCGACAGCAACCAGCTTTTGGTTCTGTAGCCAGAAGAATCAAACCCATTGCCATTGGGTCAATTCCAACTCATAGCGACCCTAAAGGACAGAACAGAACGGCCCCATAGAGTTTCCAAGGAGCACCTCATAGATTTGAACTGCCAGCCTTTTGGTGAGCAGCCCTAGCTCTTAACCACTATGCCTTCAGGGTTTCCTTTGGTTCTATAGCTTAATTAAATGGCAACACCATTTTTTTTCCCCCCAAATTGCAGCGGGGAGGAAATTTAATGGATAGCATATTCTCATTTTAAAAATATTCTCCTGTAAGTTTTTTTTATAGCTTTACCGTCAGTTGATACTTAATCTGAACAAATAGTAAACAGTTATTAATGTAAATTTTAGAATAGATGATACCAATTAAGTCTGTCAGCCTGTATGTTTTGTGGACCCATTCTTATGATTGTCATTTATAATATGCAGCCACAGATGCCTTTATCATCATTCCTAGTTCAAATAAAGACTTGGAATATTTTTCTATATTTTGTGGTGTCCATAAGCTCTGAAGTCAAAAATCTCTGGTGGTGGTTTTCTCAATAAAGAATGAACAATTTTCCCCGTGCAAGAGTGAAAAAGAATACAGGTTGCGAGTGGAGAGGAAGAAAGGGTGGTAGTAATTCAAATTGAGATAATGTGCTACACAAAAAGTAACTTTAAAGATAAGTCAAGGTAAATAACTCTGCCTTCCACGTATATTCATGCAGAAGGCAACAGAACTAGGTGGTTAAGAGCTTGGGCTTGGAAGCCAGCCTGCCTTGTTTGAATCCTGGCTTTACTGTTCCCGAGTTGTACAACCTTGATCGAATTCTTTAGTCTGTCAGGGCCAGTTTCTTTATCTTGTAAAATTGAAATAGTCCCTACCTCAAAGGGCAGTTAACCAAAAAACCAAACCCAGTGCTGTCAAGCCGACTCCGACTCATAGCGACCCTACAGGACAGAGTAGAACTGCCCCATAGAGTTTCCAAGAAGCGCCTGGTGGATTCGAACTGCTGACCCTTTGGTTAACAGCCGTAGCACTTAACCACCACGCCACCAGAGTTTCCCAAAGGGCAGTTAGGAAAATTAAATTAGTTACTTCATGAAAAAATGCTTAGAACAGCACTCGCCTCCTATAAGCACGTAATAGTAGCAATAGCTGACTAAATACAGCAGTTATCGTTATTCAGAATCATCATCTTGTCCATAGAAGTGTTTCTGTATTCATCAAAATGCACTAACCTGTTTTACTGCTCAAGACTTAATGGGTACAAGCAGTTTGGAACTAGACCAGGAACTTTACCTAAAGATTATATACATAGAGTTGTGTGATCACAGGTAGATAACAGAAGAGACAAAGACTTCATATGGGCTGTACGCCCATTTTGCATACATGGCGTGGGCTCCTTGTCACTGTAGAAATTTATCATTTGGTATATGGATTCCTGGGTGAGCCAGGTAATCCTACTGGTAAAGGTCTAAAATTGATGGTGCTTTTACTTGACACTGGCAGGGTTTCCTAGATTAAGCAGAGTTTGGAATCTTTCTTTTAGTTTCTGGTGATGCAGGAATTCTGTTAGGTACCTAGACTATGGAGACTACCTAGTGACTTCTATATAGGAGGGACTCCCTGGTGGTGCAAATGTTAACATGCTCTGCTGCTAACCTAGAGGTTCGAGGTGAGTCTGCCTAGGGGTGATCTACTTCTGAAAAATCAGCCATTGAAAACCCTATGGAGCACAGTGCTACCCCGACACACATGGGGTCACCATGAGTCAGAATTGACTCAGTGGCAGCTGCTACTGGTCTATATAGGAGATGTCATCCACACAGCTACAAACTAGGAGAGTCTAGTATAATATTACTTATTCCTGCTTATCCAGACTTCTTTTATCAAACCTAAATTGTTCATAGTACAAGGATTGTCCGGCGTTAATGGAGACTGCCTTCATCTCTCACCTCACGCCCTTCCCCCATTAGCAGAGGAGAGAAAATACATGAGGGTCTTAATAGGCCTTCCCAGGTGTATGCGCATATGTGTGAGTATCTGGAGGGATCTAAAATCCAGGCTTTTACGGTGTCTTGAAGCAGCTGGTAGCTACGGGAAATGGTGAACAACAGTTTGAAGTTTAAGGCATTTTAATTCCATCTTTCATTTGGCAACTTGCGAGGTCGGTAAGATAAGCCCATTCATATTTGGAGATTTCTCCAGGATTTCTGTGAAGTGTTTTGCTGTTCAGAATTTTTTTTCCCTTAAATTATCTTCTTATCTTTTTGGCCTTTGCTTTTTTGTACTAATTTTGGGTTTTTTTTAGACAGAAATGTGTTGTGATCTCTTGTAAACATTGGGTGGGGTGTCGAGTGGAGAGCTATGTATGTGAAGAGGCGTGTTTTGTTGAAACTTCAGTGACAGTGATGGTTGGCTTTTTAGACTCCAGAAATATGAATCTATTATTTTTCACCACTTCAGAGAGTGGAGAAAATTATTTCTCTGTCATTTTTGTCCTCTGAGATTACTTTTCCATGGAAACGAGTATTTACACTCAGAAGTTCACCAGAAATTGAGCTGGCTGTCCAGGTCATCCATCAAACAGCCTGTGTCAGGAGTAGAAATCAGGCCCAAATGTCAGGACCATTTTGATCTTAGGGAGGCCACTGCCATTGACCTCAGAGCTGGGCGTCAGCTGTCCCTCCTGTCTGGGTGGGTTTGAGCTCCATGCAGGGACAGGGAGTTGCCTCCTTGGAGCCTACAGTGGAAGACATGCTGTAATGTGGCTCCCTAGATAAATCTGACTTCCAAAAGCCATCTTTGCAAACTAGTAAAAAATCTGATCTTGGTGTATTTTAATGAGTAATGATACTATATGATTTTTCCATTCCTTACCACCCATAACCTTTTTTTTTTTTTGAACAGCCTAACCGCCCCCCTGCGAAGCTCAACCTGTTAACCTGCCAAGTGAAGACAAACCCGGAGGAGAAAAAGTGTTTTGACCTTATTTCACGTAGGTTTTCCTCGAGCCTAAAATCCCTTCTGCTTTTTAAAAAAATGCAAAATTCTACTTTTAAATGCTTCCATAATTGGAGTGATCTTAGAAATGCTATAAAACTAAAGTGACAAGTTCTTTACTGTAGCCCTTGAGACTTATTTTTTAAAATTGTTTTATTTTCCCCACCACAAAACTAGTTTCTTCTGCTTCTGAGTGCCTTTTTTTTTTTTTTTCCTCCTGACATACACAAAAGAATCACCTCTAAATCATTAATTGTGGCAAATACTTATCCAGAACCCCCTAATGCAAGGAAAAGGGCTAGTGATATCTTCAAGAAAATGAGATAAACCCTTTGTTCTTGTCAGGTTTATGTGGCGGGGCCTCATTTTGAGGGGAAGGAAAGGGGCCAGTCTCCCCTTCCAAAAGGCAGTCACTACGGATTTGAGCACAAGAGCTACACTTATAGAGGAAAATACTGTACTATGAGTTTTAGGAAGATGGGTCTTCTCTCATTTGCCTCAGTAACCCTGAGCAGGGAGTAGCTGGTTTTTAAAATATTTGTCGAATTGTATTATTGAAAGCCAGGAACTAATTTATTATGTAAGTCAATGTTCACAGCAAACGTGGGAGGAAATTATCATTATGCCCATTTTACTAGGTGATGAAACTGAGGACCGCAATGGTTTATCTTTGCTCTCTTCACACTGTATTAAGCTGTAGGGGGGTATTGAGCAGTGTGCTGTGTGGAAAGGGTGTATGTATTGCTTGTTCTGTTCTTCATACTCTAGACTGATCTGTAAAACAAAAATTATCTTTTCATGCCTCTAACTCCCTGTCCCTGGTCAGTCTACTAAGATCCACAGATTCATTTATCGCTTCTCATCAAAGCTTTCTCTCAGACCCTTCATTCACCTAAGATGTTGTAAAACGTTGAGAACCAGTGTCTAGGGAATGTTCGGAGAATGTTAGGCCTTTCATTTTTCTGAAATAACCCTTAATAAACAATAAAAATGTGTTCCTCTAATAGTAAAACCGCCCTTTAGTAAGTGATGAGCGCTTAATAGCTAACCAAGCCTAACTGTTTTGCACACCATATGGAGTTAGATGCAAGCACTTCCCCTTAACTTGCCATCTAGTCACCTCCAGCAACCACTTGTAGGGAGACCCCAGATTAGACACCATATGTACAGAAGCATTTTTTTTTTTTTAGACTTCAAAACAATTCCAAAATATGCCCCAATCTATACAGTTTTTTCTTATGATTTATTTTAGTTTTTGTTGTGGTTGTTGAGAATATACACAGCAGAACAATCAGTAGTTCAACGATTTCTACATGTACAGTTCAGTGACATTGATTACATTCTCTAAATTATGCAACCATTCTCACCCTCCTTTTTCAAATTATCCCCCCCCCATTAACATAAACTCACTGCCCCCTAAGTTTCCTGTCTCATCTTTTGAGTTGCTGTGGTCAATTTGGTCCCATATAGATAGTTCTTAGAAGAACACAATGCTCAAGGCAGACATTCTTTACTAATTAAGCTATTGTTTGGCTTAAAGAAGACTTCGGGGGATTTTTTTGGTTTCAGGTTTAAAGATTATCTTAGGGCAGTAGTTTTCAGGGGTTCATCCAGCATCAATGGCTCCTGAAAGTCCGGGTTCCATGGGAATTTGAAATTCTGTTCTGTATTTTTTCCCCCTTTTGATCAGTATTTTATAGAATCTTTGATCAGAATGTTCAGTAATGGTAGTTGGGCCGTAACCTTCATATCTTCAGCAGTGTGTCAGTCACCAAGGAGAATAGGTAGATAGTAAAATGTGCATAATTAGAATTCTCTGTTTTTTTAAACAAACCAAACATGAATTACTACATTGCTTAAATGTGTGAGAGTGGTTCTGTGTAAATCTGGTTACATGTAAACACTGTGGCAAACTGACGTTTATCCAAGATTCTGTTTATGTTTAAAGCATCGTAAATAACCTTTAAGTAAGGTCTTTAAGCTTTTTTTTTTTTTTTAAGCTTAAGATATCCGGAAGGGCCTACCGAGTCTGGTTTGAGGCACTGTTGTAAATTTGCCAGAGTCCATTGTCAACTTTGAGACAAGCTCTTACCTCTCCTCCTTCATTGCTTATCCCTCAGAGGGTAAAATGAATCCCAGCCCTACAAATTTCCCTCCTCAGCTGGCTTTTGAAGGGTGTCACTCCTCCAGGAGTATTTGCTGTAAAATGCTTTGTTGTGGTGCTATATAGGCTTGAGTTACTACAGGGGATACTTGGAGACCTGTGAGACACCTCAAAAGAATCTTAAAGGGAAACAATGCATGGTGAGTGGTAAAAGCCCTAAAGTAATGAGCATCCTGAGAAGTTGGGGAGCTTGTGCGCAGGATCTGGTTCTGCTGGCTCATGAGAAAATTTCTTTACCTCTCCCAGTAGGTAGATTCTTCCTCTGCCTGCTGACCAGGCTAGTGGAATGAGTGATCACCAAGACCTCTTCAAGCCCTTAAAACAGTTGTGAGTGGGGAAATAAAGATCAGTCCACACCATAGACAGTGAGGATGATGTTTTAGGTGTGGGCACACCGAGCATCCCAGGAATCGCCCATTCCTTCTAATCTTCAGAGCCCTGGTGACACAGTGGTTGAGAGCTCGGCCACTAACCTAAAGGTCAGTAGTTTGAATCCACCAGCCGCTCCATAGAAACCCTATGGGACAGTTCTGCTCTGTCCTATAGGGTCACCATGAGTTGGAATCTTCTCAATGGCAACATTTTTTTTTTTTTAAATCTTCACTTTGTAAAGCCATCACTGGGATCTGCCTAGAGAGCCCAGAGGAGGACAGACTGACTGGTTGGCTTCAAATATTGCCCTGTAAGATCCCTTTTACCATTCCTCCTCCTACACAGGGTTTCCCCATTCCGATCAATGGGACAGCCTCAAGGAGAATGTTCGCAAGGCTCCAGAGTTTCTGTGACAAGGCCAGCACTTCTGGGAACTTAGTTGACTCTCTTGCCCTCAGACTAGTCCTACTCTTTTCAAATTCAAGTCCTGAGCCCTTGTCCTAGAATCACACAGTCATCATAGGGGGGATGGAAAGTGCATGAGAATTTTGAGGTGATCTGGGTTAGTGCCCTGGGTAAGATGGAGCGCAGAGGGGGTGACCATCACAGGTCCACACAGCAAGTTAGTTGTCAGCTTGGATCCAGAACCTTGGTCTTGGAGGAGCAGCCTTTCCCAAGCCATCATCATCACATTAGTGGCCCTGATCATCTCCACCATCTCCTCTTGATTTTGCTCTCCCTCATAGTTGAAGCGGACTAGAAACTTATTTATAGGCATCTTGAGAATCTCTACTAGAGGAAATTCTTATTTGGAAGTTTTCGAAGAGGCTTGTCCACCGCTTCTGCAACTTTCAGACACTGTAATACAGAATTAGCCAAAGTACAGGGCTTGCTCCCCCTCGTCTTCTTAATTTTTCTATGTGAACTGTGCCTGGTGGTCTGACCATGAAGCAGCTGAGTGACCCCTGGCACTGCCTACCATCATCACCACTTCCTAAGTCCTCTGTAACCCACTAAGCAAACCTTCCGGGTGAGGAGCCCAGAACACCCGAGTGGGACTTGGGTGATACAGCTCCTGCCTCCTGGGCCCTCCTCCAGGTGAAGCTGTACATGGCGCCAGTACTTTGGAGCAGGAGAAAGCAGTGTTGCTCTTCTCTTTACAAAACCTGGGGAGATATTTCTTTGGACAATTGAGTTTGGCTCAGTCGCTAACATTTGGATCACAAAGTTAAGTTCATTTTTCTGAACTTGAAATAATTGTTTTAAACCCTCTTTCTCTTTTCAGTAACAGGGTGAGGATAGAGAGGATGTAGTTCTCTTCCCTTGGTATTTAAAAAAAAAAAATGGGATGGTGTAGTAGAAAGAGTATTGGACCAGGAGTTGGAAGACCTGAATTTTCTGCCACTGACGACGTTCATTTTTGTCTCTTAACCCCTTTGGGCCTGAGTCTTCTCATAGTCAGCTCACCAAAAATTGTTGCAACAATCAAAGTACTTTTAGGAGTGTAAAAACCACTTCAGGGGCAAAAATATATTGTATATCCCCAAGGACAGAATCAAACTGCCTGTCATTTGATCTCTTCCTCTTTTTTTTTTTTTTTTTTAGCGTTTTAAATGTAATATATTTTTTTATTTTGAGCTGATTTTAGACTTATGGAAAAGTTATAAAAGGAGTAGTTTCTGTATATCTCCCACTCACCATCCTCTCATTGTTAGCATCTTAGTATACAGTTATCCCTAGTTCATAGTACATACTATCAGCCAGTGATCAAAACTAGGAATTTGACGTTGGTACAATGCTATTAATTTTACTGGTATTAATGTTATACCAGTAAATATTTTTTCCACTAATGTTCTTTTACTGTTCAGGATTTTCTCCAGAATTTCACATTGCATTTTAGTTTTTATTTTATCAGATTCCTGCAGCCGATAAGGGTTCCTCAGAAGTCTTTCATGACCTTGGTACTTTTTGAAGTTATTTTGTGAAATACCTCTCAGTTTGGGTTTCCCTG
Source organism: Elephas maximus indicus (assembly GCF_024166365.1). Taxonomy (NCBI): domain Eukaryota; kingdom Metazoa; phylum Chordata; class Mammalia; order Proboscidea; family Elephantidae; genus Elephas; species Elephas maximus. The sequence continues at coordinate 18,759,902 of NC_064830.1, forward strand.
TGTTTTCTCATGATTGGACTGCAGTTCTGCATTTTTGGGCAAGCATACCACAGAAATGATACCGAGTTCGATAGCTCACGTGGCACCCTCCCTCTCTCGTGTCCACCCAAGGGGCTCAGCATTCTAGCTCACACTTCTAAAATGTCGCTGATGCCAGCTGTGCATGAATGTAATATTTTATATTCCATCATTATTTAACAGTATTCTCTTGCTTTAGCTGTATTTGTGACAGAAGTCTCCCGTAGCATGTTATTTTTAGAATTTCTCATAATCTTTTGTAAGAGGGCCAGCAAACTTCTAAGATATTTACTTTAGAAAACACTTTTATTATTGAAAGGGCTTTAACAATGACTTTTTGGGGCCAACTCTGCAGCAAGTTAAAAAAAATAAAGCTTGTGAAAGTCTAGTGATGGTTTTCATTGAATAGCTTCAGCTTTGGAAGCTACATCTTTTTATACTCAAATGGTGGACTAACAGCTTTATTAATTTGCATTGCAAAACCACACATACTGAGCAGAGGTAGACATTTGAAGGACATGAGAGAGTGCTTGATTTTATACGAATCATTTATTTCCTAGCAGAGAGCTAAGATTATTTCTGAGGTTAATTATAAACCACTTTCCTTTGGAATTGTGTATGGATTACTGTCTGGGCTCACAGCTGATGAGATTCCTCTTGTCGTGCAGATGACAGAACCTACCACTTTCAAGCAGAAGATGAGCAGGAATGTCAAATGTGAGTTATTTGGAAGTGGGCCCTTAGACAGGGAGTTAGCAATTGTTCTTGGGATTTATAACAGTTTTGCCTTTGTTTTTCTAGATGGATGTCTGTGCTGCAAAACAGCAAAGAAGAAGCTTTAAACAATGCCTTTAAGGGAGATGACAACACGGGAGAAAATAACATTGTCCAGGAACTGACTAAAGAGATCATCTCTGAAGTCCAGAAGATGACCGGCAATGATGTGTGCTGTGACTGCGGGGCACCAGGTGACCCAGGGGCGGCCCGGGCTCTAGGATTTGTAAATCCCATTCCAATTCACAGAGTTCATTCATTGATTTTCACTTTCAATTCAAACACAGAAGTAAGTGCAGCTCGGCCTGAGTCCATCCCATTACACAAATGCTTGATGAACTGTGTGCAGACTTCGGTGGGGAAAAAGGGATGGGAAGGTATTTGCCTGCCGGGCCCCCAGAACAGGACAGAGTGAAGATGGCCTGATGTAGCTCAAAAGATTTCAGTGCTTTTTGAGAAATGAAAACTGAACGACACAGTGAGGGTGAAATCAAGGTCATCCAGTCACTGTGCTGGCTGAGTGCGGTATGGATTTTTTTCCCCTGGGCTTACTCCATCCTCATTTTGTATTACTTTTTAGAACCTCTGAAGTAACTTTAAGCTGCCGTCTAGCTCTCTGACCCTGGAAGAGTGACGTACTTTTGGTGGTTTTCCTCTTTGTAAAGTGAAGGAGTTGGTCTAGGATTTTTTCCAAGTCCCTTCTAGCTGTCGCATTCTGTGAACAGATGGTTATTTTTGCCCTTCGATGAAGCATATTAGGAGCTTCATTTTTAATGAACACACAATATTGTAAATTTTCACAGCTAGTATTTTAAAAGTTTAAGTAAATGTTGTACATGTCTCATTAAGATCAAATGGTGTTGACAGGGGATGGTTAGGGGAGCTATGCAGTAGCCTTTTCCGAGCATTTATAAAGTGAGAGATCCTGGCTTAGCTAGAATGGTCAGTTGCTTTTTTATTCCTCTACTTCTATTACAGTTTTCCTAGAAAACAGACAACAGAAGTGGAGTGGACAGTTAATGAGTGCCACGAGGTTCCTTTTACCCTGAGGGCTATATTTGGGGCCTTCACCTGGGCGAGATCCTGGGGGGTCTTGGAAAGAGATTTTTTTCTGGTAGGAGATGAGGTGGGGAGTGATAAGTAGTAAATCATGCTTTTCCTTGAGAAGAGATAAGGACAACACAATACTTGGGCTTTGTTCATTCATATAGAAGTCAGAGCCACGTACATTGGTCTTTTAAAATGCTAAGACAAGTATGAGTGAGGTAAAAACTTGATATAAAGTAATATACATGTATTCTGTGTACCAGCTATAAACAAGATGCAATAAAATAGGCCTGGTGAAGTGAAAACACAGATGCTGAGAAGTATTTCCTAACATGGATGAAATAATGCTTAATAACGTGAACATATTTTAAACAACTTCATGATTATCTGGTGACCAAGGCTGTCGTATTTACCTGCCATGAATTTCTAAGGTCAACAAACAGTTCTGAAGGGAACTGGACTTAGGGATGTGATAATGTGTTCAAGTACATTTCATTTTGAATTCCCCATTTTTTCATAAAGTCAGCATTCCCCTCTCAAGCATTTATTGAGCACCGACTATGTGCCAGACTCTGTACTAGGCAGTGAGGATACTTCAGTGAGCAAGTAACTGTGCTCTGAGGAGGAACGCTGACGTATTGAAAGCATGAGTTTGCAATCAGATGAATGTAGGGCCACAGTCTGGCTCTGCCACTCACTTGCAACATTGAGCAGATTCCTCAGCCTTTCTGAGCATTGTGAAGGTAGAAAATCTGTACACCAAAACCAAACCTGCTGCCATCGAGTCAATTCCAACTCATAGCGACCCTATAGGACAGAGTAGAACTGCCCTATAGGGTTTCCAAGGCTATAAATCCTTATGGAAGCAGACTGTCTCATCTTTCTCCCACGGAGCGGCTGGTGGGTTTGTACCACCAACCTCTTGGTTAGCAGCTGAGTGCTTTAACCACTGCGCCACCAGGGCTCCCCAAAAATCGATGTAGTTGAGATAAAAACACCTGTCCTGTTCATCTCTTGGTGCTCTTGTATGAGTCGAGTGAAATATTATGTGGAAGTGCTTTGTAATTCCTGAATCCCTTGCAAGTAAACTTTTATTGCTACTACCAAAGTGCTGAACCCAGAGTATATCATGAGTGGTTAGTGTATGTTTGCCATGATTATGACTAGCACCTTTGTGAAAATACAGACATGTATGTTTTAAATCTCTTTACCTTATGGTACTTGATTTGGATGGTTCTTGTTTTTTTCTTATTCCACTCTGCTGGTGTGATCAGGCTGGTGATGAGTGTGGTCTGTGTTCAGGACCAGTTCTTGAGGAAGCCATGGTCACTGGAGTACATGGACTGTGTCTTCTTCACTTTTGTGCTCACAGTACCTGGCACTCAGGAGTGCTTCATAAATGAATGGAAGGATGAGGAGCTGGAAGGGCAGGAAAGAGAGGGAGATTGGACAGGCACAGATCTGTGTACTGTGTGTACCCTGGCAGTAATCATGGATAAGTGAAGGTTCCACTGTGTCAAGAGTCAAAAAATTCTGGGACACTCTGTGCTCAGTAATTATTCAGGAAAAAAATTTTGACCCCAGACCCTCTACTTACCACAAGCTCAAATTTACCCTGTTCTCTTTGGCAGATCCTACGTGGCTTTCCACCAATCTGGGCATTCTGACCTGCATCGAGTGTTCCGGAATCCACCGAGAGTTGGGGGTTCACTACTCCAGGATGCAGTCCCTGACGTTAGATGTATTAGGAACATCTGAGTTGCTGGTAATTTTCACATCCTTGATTGGGGATTGGAAATAAATGAGCTGAAAACCAAGTTTTTATTTGACATTCTAATCCATTTTGGTTTTTGAAACTTTAGTGGACTGGTGGTTGTCAATATATTGCTGGATGGGTTTGGGCAATTAGAAACTCATTGATAATTCTTCCTTCTCTGCTATTAGTAGTTGAAGGAACTTCTCGTTGTAAACCTTATCCCTAAATGAATAAAGTGAAAACAAAAAGAAGCATGATACTTGTGTGAGATTCTGCTGAGATGGATTAGGATGGTGGCATAGTCCAGCCACACCATTCATCAAACAGATGAAGAACTCAGAAGCTCAGAGACAGGAAAGGACTGATTGTCCCTGAGGCATCAGCCCATTTCTTAAAAGGCTCTGGCTACTTCTTGGCTTTAAACCTCCAATGGACTTCCCTTGCCTCATATTGTCCCGCTTTGCTCTTTGTTTTTAGTGCCTTTGTTTCTAAAAAAGGCTTGCGTTTGTGGTTCAGTGATAACACATAAACCACAGTATAGAGATAGTAGGAGATGGAAACGTTTTGTGTAGAGTAGCCCTCAGAGTATTGAGACTGTGGCCCACCTGAGTAACAAGGTAAATCTGACTTAGGTTGTGCTTTTGGGCCACCGGAAGCATGAGCTTTTATGGGCTATTTTCAAAGTCCATAATTACTGGTTGTAGAAAGTCATGTTGGTAATTCTTTCTTGGAGTAGTTGGGCATTGGACAGTAAATATTAAGTGGATATTGATTGCCGTTGATTTTAACGTCAAGAACACTTGACAAAATCAATTACTGTGGTCGGTATTCCTCTCAAGGGGCAATAAATCTTACTGATGACTACTCTGGATCCAAAGTGTCTGAACTTCTGATGCATTTTTGAACTCTCTGGTTGAACCCTCCCAGTCCTCCCAAGGAATTCCTTTATGGTCTTGAAAGACAATGTTGGAAGAAACTAGAGAAGGTGCTGATAGTCCCGTTAGTAACATCCCTTCAAGTTTAAAGCTAAACTACACTGAGCAAGATCCAAGCAGGGTATACTTGGTTACATGCCGTGATTATTTTCAATGTAAAATTCGTATAACCTACAGCTTGGTCATAGATGATAAAGTAGATTTGAGACTGTCACAGAATATTTTTTAAAAAACCCAAATTATTTTTCAGTTAACACTGGTGAACGATGGCAGTTGCTCCTTTTACTGATTTTCTTAAAACAGTGGAAAAGCATTGATTTGTGATGAAATAATCGCTGTTTTTTTTACCGGCACTTTACAAAGCATTTTATGTGTATTAGCTCATTTGATCTTCACAACAACACTATGACTTCGGTTTATTATCCCCAATCTACAAAGGAGAAAACTGAGATTTAGAATGTTATAATACACCCAAGGTTATATAGCTGTTAAGATGTCACATCTGGGGTATGGAACCCTATAATCTAATTGCAGCGCTCACCCTTTTAACTTTTGAGGAGCCTAAGACATAAACTGGCATTTCTGGTGGGTTGTCTTGCCAGATGGTAAACACTTATATGTCACTACTGTCTCCCCCCAACACAGTGGTTTGCTGGCAAATGTTTAACACCAGGTCTCTGGGAGAAAAAGAAGCCCAGATTTGTAGTCCATCTAGTTCTGTGGTGTAAATACAGTATGGCCAGTTTCAAGTTACCAATGTGGCGTCGCCGAATGTGAGGTTAGAAAGAGACGTTGAGTAGCACACCCTTATATAGTATGTTTACCGTGTGAATACAGTGGCTGTAAATAGCTTCAAGAACATCAATAATAGTAAAATGTAGTAAAATAATTAAAAAACCAAACCCATTGCTGACAAGTCAATTCCAACTCATAGCAACCCTAAAGGACAGAATAGAACCGCCCCATAGGGTTTCCAAGGAGCACCTGGTGAATTCAAACTGCCAATCTTTTGGTTAGCAGCCGTAGCTCTTAACCACAATGCCACCAGGGTTTCCAGTAAAATGATTAGGAAATGATAAGTTTTAAGTATTTATTACTTTTGTTTTTAATATAATTAATTATGGGTCTACATAATGTAATTTTAAATAATGGCTGTGTTTGATAGCTGGCTCACAAAATTCCTGAGAATTGAACAGTTGGCTCTTGTGAGTGGTTAGGAGCCTGACCCCAGCCCACTCTGTTATAATTGCTTTTATGTGCCTCAGAAATTTAATTGATGATCTTCATGAGATTCTATTACCTACTAACAAGGAAAACCTACCAAAGAAAGTTGAAAGGAATATGTCGTTTCCATCTTGATGAAAAGATGAGGTAACTTCTGATTGCTGGTTCAAATCTCATTTTCTGTCTTCCAGAACCTATATATTCTTATAGAAGTTTTAAGGTTTGGCCAACTCTCAACTATTACGGAGATATCAGACAGAGCCTACTTAATATCTGCAGATACTTTCAGAGTATAATTTCTGCCATAGTTTCAACCTCTCCCTTATCTAAATCTCTTTTCCTCAATGGCTGTCAGAAAAACACAAGGCTCCTGAATTGTGTGAGATTTCCTTCCTACCCTCTGCTTGCCCCTGAACTCTGTCTGTCTGGTCCCCTGGTGACTCCCAGGGTGTGGACATCTCCCTGCTTCTCATCCCAGTGTCCATTTACGACGTGCGGGTACTGTGGGCATGACATTACGTCCAGAATCTTTATTCCTCAGCCCCCAAGTTAAGCACTGTATGGAGAGTACGTGTCAGATGTTAGTATTCATTGATTTAAAAGCGTAGAAATGTCAAGCCTTTTTAAAGAAACTGGGTTGCTTACTTTGTTTTGCTTAGACAGTCAGATAGATGTCTAAACAAAGGATTTCCTGAAGCCTCCATGTGCACTCCTCTGTGTGTGTGTGTGTGTGTGTGTGTGTGTGTGTGTGTGTGTGAGTCATTTAGAATTATGTCTGGCACACAGGAAGAACTATGAAGTATGAGCTATTGTTATTATCTCCGCCTCAAAGATGATCTAACAAAATTCTTTTGGAAAAACGATGCTCATGTCCTCATGCATGAATCCACAGGGAGATCCCACGAGCTCTACTCTGGCCGTCAGCTCTGTTTATGAACTTTTCCGACTCTCCAGAGCATTTCAGATTCATAGGGCAGTGATGATGTCAGAATCTTTGGTTGATTTGTTCGTATGTTTTCTCGTACAGCAAATGTTAGACCTCTTAGTACCCTGTTGGAGGAAATAAGAGGGCAAACTGAAAACTAACTTTCCCAGGGTCTCAGAGGGTACAGCCTAGCCAAGGTGTTGTTCCACAGAATGGTAGTGTTTCTCTGCCTCTCAGGTAAATCAACAGTGTGGCCAACGTTTCGGGGTGATATGCTGTGACAGGAAAGGAACCTTTTAAATGGCCTGAAAGAGGTAGCAGATACATGAGCAGAGCCCAATGTGATTGCATTTTCATTTTCTGTTTGGCACTGTGTCCTGAAACAGACAGATGCTCATCTCATAAAATGTCATTCCCATCCTCGCATACGGCCTCACCATATTCCTCGTGATAAGAGTCTTTTGCATAATTCTGTAAATTATTTTCTGGCTTCAGGTTTTCAAACAGCGTCACCGGATGGCTTACTGTGACTGTCTTATTGTTTCCTTTTTAATTTGTTTTTATTTCGTAGCTTGCTTGTTTTCCATGCTAATTAAGTGGATGTCAGCAGCATCTAGGAAGGTGGCTGGTCAGTAATAATCTTTTTTTTTTTTTTGGTCTCTTTCTTTACCTGCTTTTAGAATCACTTGTTCAATGGACTGAAACTTAGGTAAATGAAGTATTAATTTGAGGAGCTAGTTATCCAGTCTTCACTACTTTTATGTGCAATGGTTTAATATCCTTAGATTTTAAAGGAAGCCTGTTTTCAGGAAACTTGCTGGTAAACACCTCCAAAAAAAAAAAAAAAAACCCAAACCCACTGCCGTCGAGTCAATCCTGACTCATAGTGACCCTGTAGGACAGAGTAGAGCTGCCTCATAGAGTTTCCAAGGAGCAGCTGGTAGATTTGAACTACCAATCTTTTGTTTTGCTGATGAACTTGTAACCACTGTACCACCAGGCCTCCCTGGTAGACATAGATTTTAAAAAGATGATTTTTCCCCTTAACATAGAACATTATGATTTCAGCATTGATTTTCAGCTCATACGAAAAACTTCGTATCACTGGTACCAGCGATGGAAGTGAAATTAATGAAGGAACTCTTGATGTCATGAAATTGCATTTGGGTCACTAATTTAAAAATCTGCTTCATCAAACTTGAAGAATGAGTTTCAGGAACCTAAGAAGCTCACACGGACTCAAGTCTCTGTCTTAGCTTTCTCCTGCCTCCTTTCTGATGCAGTTGTTAATTAGCTGTCAAATATGAATGTAGGCAGATAGGAAGGAGGGTATGCAAAGAAAGCCCTCAAAAAACAAGGATTTACTTACAAGTTAGAACTGTTGTTCATCTGGGACTGAAATAAAGCCACATTCAGGATATGAAAAGCAATTGCCTAGGGCAGCAAGAAATTAATTGTCAGCTGCCACTTATTGAACAATTGTTATGCATCAAGCATTGTCCTTGGTATTTTATACATACATTATATCTGACCTAAACAAGGACTGTATTTAAAAAAAAAAAAAAAAAAAACCAGAGAGGTTCAGTAACTTGCCCAGTATGACTGAGCTTAGATTTACACCCTGAGCCATCATGCCCCAGAGCCTGTGTTCTATGCCTTTTTTTAAAATCACAATGATGCACTTTATTTTTAACCACAAACCTTATCATAAAAACTTGAGCAGTAATGTCGGTGTATAATTATTTATAAATTTTATCTATACTACTTACCAAAAAGAATTATATTCTCTATTTTATAAAGTATACCAAAAATAGAATTTTTAAAGGGTCAGATAAAAAGCATAATATATAAATTTTTTCATGTACTTCAGAGTATTCTTTGTGCTTCCTGTTTTGGAGGCAACAGTATATAGCTCACTGCATATCTTAGCTCTGCCTACTAAAAAGAAACTTGACCTTTATATGTTTGTATATTAAGAGTGTGGCCTGCTCTCTAATTCTTCTACCTTTTCTGGGATCTGACCCAAACCCATTGCTGTGGAGTCAATTCCGACCCATAAAGACCCTATAATACAGAGTAGAACTGCCCCATAGGGTTTCCAAGGCTGTAATATTTACGGAAGCAGATGGCCACATCTTTCCCCCACAGAGCAGCTGGTGGGTTCGAACTTTAGCCTTTGGATAGCATTGCACCACCAAGGCTCCTCCTGAGATCTGACAGAACTCAATAAATAACAACCAGTTTTCCTAACTGCATTCGGAACCAGTTGGGAGATAGGCCACAATGAGTTGGAATTGACTGGACGACAGCGGGTTTTTGAAGATGGGAAAGTTAAGCAGATAGAGACCAAATGCCAGATTTGTTGTTGAATTAAAGCCGACTTGGTTGATGTGGCTAACGTGTGTGATAACAGTGTGCTTGCCTACAGAAGCGTAGAATCAGACTTGCTCACCCAGGCATGGCCTTCACATGGGGACCCACCCCAGTTACACAGAGCGCCGAGGAGGAGGCTATAGCTCTGTTTCCTGTGGGCGTCTGAGGGTTAGGAAGAGGTGGGGCTGCACATGCTGGGTTCTGCTCCCAACCTTGACATTCAGGGAAGCCGTTTCTCTCACTTGCCCATTTCTCTTCTCAGAATGGGTAGACCAGTGAAAGGCAAAGCATGTTGCAATAAAGGATGTTCCTCCACGTGGAAATATGAAAACGGGGACAGGTGGATCCCCCAACTCTCACCCCAAAGTCTGAAAACAATTTCTAGGTAAAATCTTAGGCCTCTGTCTGGCTCAGTGGGCCCTGCACAGGGAGATGCTAAGGGTATACAAAAATGTATAAACCGTGGTCCCTGTCCTCAGGGTGCGTACTGTCCAGTGAGAGAGACTAGCATATACACAGATGATCTCCATACAAGGCAAGTGCCAAAGTGCTGTGGTGACCAAGGAGCTGCTCTGCTTATGTGGACTTGACATCTCTATTCTTGTGGTGCTTGGTACAGGCTTCTTTTCCAGCCGTTATCACGTTGTACTCCTTTCTTTTTAATTCATCTCTTTCTCACTACCCGGAGTTCTTTTAGAGCAGGGGCCATGTCTTATGCTCTTAGTTATCTATCTAGCGCTGCTACAACAGAAATACCACAAGTGGGTAGCTTTAACAAACAAATTTATTCTCTCTCAGTTCAGGAGGCTAGAAGTCTGAATTCAGGGCGCCAGCTCCAGGGGAAGCCTTTCTCTCTCTCTTGGCTCTGGGAAAGGTCCTTGTTATCAATCATCCCCTGATCTGGAAGCGTCTCAGCACAGGGACCTCGGGTCCAAGGGTGCACTCCCTTCCTGGTTCTTCATTCTTGGTGGTAGGAGGTCCCCCGTGTCTCTGCTCGCTTCTCTCTTTTATATCTCAAGAGATTGACTCAAGATACAACCTAATCCTATAGATTGTGTCCTGCCTCATTAACATAACTACTTCTAATCCTGCCTTACTAACATCATAAAACCAAAAAAAATCCCAAACCTGCTGCCGTCAAGTCATTTCTGACTCATAGCAACCCTGTAGAACAGAGTGGAACTGCCTCATGGCGTTTCTAAGGATTAGCTGGTGGATTCGAACTGCCAGCCTTCTGGTTACCAGCCAGATGCTTAACCACTATGCCACCAGGGCTCCATTAACATCATAGAGGTTAGGATTTACAATATGTAGGATAATTACATCAGATCACAAAGTGGAGGACAACCACACAATACAGGGAATCATGGCCTAGCCAAGTTGATAAAACATTTTTGGGAGACACAGTTCAATCCACAGCACATACCCAATACCTAGCACTTGTGAGGTGCTCAGTATGCATTTACTGAACTGACATGAAGGACTGAATGGTAGATGAGCCGCTGTGGTTTCCCTTCTTTAAGCGCTGTAGAACTTGGACACCCTGGACTTTCCTCCGAGATCTAGCTTAGTTTCCGCCTCAGCACAGCCTTTAAATTCCTTCTGGATGATGACCTTCTGGTAAGTGACGAGCGTGTGATATCTGGGAGTCTGGTTAAAAGCTGACCTTCCCGGTTCCTTGGCTTCTGCTTGCCTGGCATGCTGGGACCCACATTTTCTTAATATAACCCTGTGGCCTCCATCTGCAGATGGTTTGCTTTTGTTGATGGTTCCAAGGGGGGTTCTCTGCAGGCTGAAATGTAAACTGGAACTTGGCAAAACTGTTAGGTGGCACAATTCTCTAACTTTGGGTGGGTGTGACGCACGGATGTGGTAACTCCCGGGGCCAGCTGTCCCCTAGTAAACCAGCCAAGTCCAAACAGAAGGGAAGCAGCTTTCCAATTCCCAGGGAATTTTCCTCTTCCCACTTCCCCTCCCCATCTGTTTAACACAGACACTGGAGGCATCATGGTGGCCCCTTGCTCTCAGAGAGGGTAGGTGCTATGGCTTCTTCTTTTGCTCAACCTCTGAAATCCAGTTACTGTGCTTGAGTAAGGTACAGTGTCCTTACTCAAGGACACTATTTTGAAAGATAGGGGCATTAGCACATACCTGACTATAAACCCGGGGTTCTAATATTGGGGTTTTATAAAGAAAACAAAAGTCCTCACAACTGGACCAATAAGCAACATCATGATAAACAGAAAATACTGAAGTTGTTGAGGATTTCATTTTACTTGATCCACAATCAATGCTCATGAAAGCGGCAGCCAGGAAATCATATAACGTATTGCACTGGGCGAATCTGCTGCAAAAGACCTCTTTAAAGTGTTGAAAAACAAAGATGTCATTTTGAGGACTAAAGTGTACCTGACCCAAGCCATAATATTTTCAGTCACCTCATTTGCATGCCAGAGCTGGACAGTGGATAAGGGAAGACCAAAGAAGAATTGGTGCCTTTGAATTATGGTGTTGGCAAAGAGTATTGAATATACCATGGACCGCCAGAAGAACCAATAAATCTGCCTTGGAAGAAGTACAGCCGGAATGGTCCTTAGAAGTGAGGATGGTGAAATTTCGTCTCAAGTATTTTAGAGCGACCTTTAGGAGGGACCAGTCTCTGGAGAAGGACATTATGCTTGGTAAAGTAGAGGGTCAGCGAAAGAAAGGAAGATGCTCAATGAGATGGGTTGACACAGTGGCTACAATGATGGGCTCAAGCATGGCAACGGTTGTGAGGATAGGACAAGACTGGGTAGTTTTTTGTTCTGTTGTACGTAGGGTTGCTATGAGCTGGAATCAACTCAATGACACCTAACAACAACAACAACAACAATATTGGGGTTTAGTCCGGGATCTTGCACCAACTGTCCGGGAAATCCTTTGCAGAACATTAGCTTCATGGTAGACAGGTACTTATCACCTTAGTGATGTGCCACCTGACCATTAGCTTCATGTGCTTGATCTCTGGGGAAACTGGAATGAGGCATTCCTGTCCACAGACCCAGGACTGAGGAACCAGGTTTCAGAAAAGAGTTGGTTAGCATTTATCTCTTTGGACCCTCCAAGAAGCTTTGTTCTCTTATTAAGGACAAGGTAAAATTAGAAAGGCTTATCACCCAATTTTTAAGCTATCCCGGGTATTCCTTTTGCCCTATTTAAAAAACGTCTTCAGTGTCCTTCACTGTCCCTTTTCACTGTGTAATGTTACTTGCCACCAGGAAGTCCTTCCTTATCTAACCTAGGTTCCTTTGACTGTTCCTTAAGCCGGTTCCTCTTTGGGGGTAGAAGAGACATTTTAGCAGCACCTTTATCTCCAATAAAATCTCCATTAACTCTCAATTAAATGAGAGTAGAAATATCAGAATTGTCACTAGTTGCTCAAATACATAATTTTCAATGTGGAAATTACTCTCTTCCAAGTACTGTGCTAGGTGTTCCCGCCTCGTGCTCTTTTTTTCATTAAACATTTAAGAATCCGATCTCTGTGTTAGATACTGAGCTGAGTGTTGGGGATAAGATAAATAAACCCCTGAGGACCTCCTAGTCATCCAGTAATTCATTAACTTACTCATTCATTCATTCAAAAAAATGCCAGCTGCCATACTCTCAAAGTAGCTTGACCAAGATAAATCATGACTTTTAGTATCAAGCCTAGTCTGGAATTCAGGAAGTATTCCATTACAATGGGTAATTTAATATTTAGCATGTCAGAAAGGTTGATGGTCATATGAAGACCTTTCACTTGGAACTTGTATATTACATTTTTAGTGCCCCAGTTTATTGAGTCCTTTAACATAAATTGTTCCATTTTATTATTATTGCAACCCTGTGAGATAGGTCTCATCCCATTTTACCGGTGAAAAATCTGAAGCTCAGAAAAGTAAACTGCGATCACACAGCCAGTAAATAGAACCATGATTTGAACCCAAGTCTTTGGCTTCCTGGCCCAGTGCCCTTTCCACTATATCAGAGCCATTTCATAGCTGGCATAAATAAAGGCTGTTTTGGGGGACATGGGATAGATTCATTTTAGGTGGAGCACAAGGATTTGTGGAGGTAAGGATGGAAATTCTTGTTGAGACCAACCTAGTGCTTCTCCCTGCCTATAAAGTCCTTTATCTTGGGGATATTTTATGAGGCCACTCCTCTGTAATGGGCATGCGGGTTCTTTTCGTTAGTTTTATGGGTACCTTTGGGCTTTGCATTTTGTCTTTCTTCATTAAAAGCAAGCCACTAATGCTCTATTTTTTAGCGGCCATTAAATAAATCATCAGACTTATGAGTAATGTGAAGCAATGGAATGTATTAATAATTGAGTGCCCTGAAATAGACTTTTGTTTTTGCAGCTTGCCAAGAATATTGGGAATGCAGGCTTTAATGAGATTATGGAGTGTTGTCTACCAGCTGAGGACTCGGTCAAACCCAATCCAAGCAGTGACATGTGAGTATGAGACTGGCTGCTCTCATTTTCTGAACAAAGATTTGTCTTTTACCCCAAACCCTTAGAAGCAGGGAAATAACAAGTTTTGAGAACGTACATTGTTGCATTCCTTAGGGAATAAATCAGCCTCCTTATATGTTGTCCTTTTTTCCCTCTCCGCTAATCACTGTGTCTCTCCATCCCAATGCCAGAACTTTTTCCATTTCTAGGGGTTTTTTGTTTGTTTGGTTTTGGTTTTTTAGGCTTTAGTTGAGAAATACTGATTTGGTGGTAGGATTCTGAAGTGGACAAAGAAACAAACATTAAGCACCTATGGCTGATGTTGCCTGGGTCAGGCAGGCTTCAGAAGGTTTTTCTTAGTCTCTTTAATCTTTTTTGGGTATCCAGATAGAAGTGTAATGTGGCTATTTTTAGGAAGAGGTCAAAGGAAAACAGATTTGGCAGATACTCTGTATATGCAAAGGTGGTGGTATGGTGTATGTCTACACACGGGCCACCTCTGCTGGTGGGGTGTCTACACATGGGCCGTCTCTGCTGGTGGGGTGTGTCTGTCTACACACAGGCCATGTCTGCTGGCAGGGTGTCTACACATGAGCCGTCTCTGCTGGTGGGGTGTGCTTATACACAGGCCATGTCTGCTGGCAGGGGTGTCTACACTTGGGCCATCTCTGCTGGTGGGATGTGTCTATACACAGGCCATGTCTGCTGGTGGAGTGTCTACACATGGGCCGTCTCTGCTGGTGGGGTGTGTCTATACACAGGCCATGTCTGCTGGTGGGGTGTGTCTATACACGGGCCATGTCTGTTGAGGGTGTGTCTAAACATGGGCCATGTCTGCTGGTGGGGTGTGTCTACACATGGGCCATGTCTCCTGGTGGGGTGTGTCTATACACGGGCCATGTCTGTTGATGGGGTGCATCTACACAGTGGCTGTCTCTGCCGGTGGGTATGTCTACACAGGGGCCGTCTCTGCTGGTGGGGTGTCTACACACAAGGCCATGTCTGCTGGTGGAGTGTGTCTACACATGGGCCATGTCTGCTGGTGGGGTATCTATACACTGGCCATCTCTGCTGATGGGATGTGTCTACACATGGGCCTTTTTGCCTCTACTCTTTATCCCTTTTTGTCACTTTCACACCTTAGTTCTCTGTGCATAAATTCTGAGCCACTAAGAGGAAGAGTTGTCATAGATACATGATTACATATAATTTTCTTTGCCAGTGCCCTTGAAAATGTGGGATGTGTCGTTTTCTTAAAAACGTTGCATTTGTTTTGTTTTACTGTTGACACAAAACCTGACTGAGAAGCTTCTGTGCCTCACCATGTATTTCTTTCCACCATGCCAGCTTGCCCGTTGAAGCAGATTTTACTTAGAACAGGAAATTTTCCTACCAGTCTCAGCAAACAGATGAAGTCACCCAGATCACAACTTGTCTTTGACAGGGAGATAGATGGCAAAGGCTGGTCTGGACAGTGTCCTGTCCCACTTTAGACTTCACCTCTATTTAGGATGAATGGCCTGTCTAACTGCAAGGGGGTGTGGGGTGACTTACCTGCTATAATACGATGCAAAATGAGGCAGACGGAAGGAGAGAGAGGTCATCAGGCGAGTTACAAGAGACAGCACCTGCATTTGAGTGGTGAGTCTGGAGCAAAGTATTCTGGCAGGAGAGGGGAAAAGGAAGACTGTGTCATAAGAAGAAGCATAAAAATTCATTACAGTTTTCTGTGGAATAAGCCTGACATAGGATTGATGGCACGGGCCCTGCAACAGGACACTGAGCGAGTGATAGTGAAACGGTGTCTTTAGAATAAATTTCACGGATGGTGGTATATAGGCCCTTTCTAAAAGCGAAGAATACACATTTTGTAACCATTTTGTAGGGGCATGTCTTTGGGAAACTGAGGTTTCAGGACCTGTGTTCTCTTGCTTTCTGATGCTGTGACTGTGTAGTGAGAGAGTGTCCACAGCCTACAGGAATAAGTAGGAACCATGTCCACTGCAGCCGCTCACAGATACTGGGTATCTTAGGCGAGCATTTGGTTGGTGTTGGATTAAAGTCAGTTTGTGTTTGAATCCTGTAACAAGTGTTTGTGGTGTAGCATTGCCTTGAGATTGGATAATGCGTGGTTTTAGATAGCAACCACGAGGCTTACAAACTTACTATCCTCTCTCAGTGCGCATCTGAGTTTCTTAGATTTCTAGTCTGTGTTCTCACCCAGACCTGGAGAGGCAGTGTGGGCATGCATACCGCAGTCCTTTCCTGAGTCACGGGACCTGGAGAAGTTACTTAACTTCTCTGAGCCCCAGTTGCCTCTGATACAAAAAGAAAGAGAACACTGTCCACCTCACAGAGTCCTTGGGGAAACTGGTGAGATGCTGTGGGCAAAACATGTAGTACTTAGTTTTGGTGCTTAGCCTTAGCTGCTCAGCTTGCTCAGCATGAGCATGGGCAACAAGAGGTACACTGCGTTGGTTTCACACACCTTGAAAAATGAGGGGCCTCTCAAGGTAGGTGTCAATTGGAGAGCTGTGCAGAAGTGAATCGACTCTTCCTCAGATAGCTGGACCATCTTGTTTAGTAGGACATTTCTTGGTCCAGTAGGGCAAGTTCATTTACTGCTGTGTAATTAACACCTGCTTTCCCTCCTTGTTCATCTCACGTGGAAGCTACCAGTCTCCTGAGATGCTGTCATTTTGGTTAATTTTGAGCAAAGCGGGTGGTAAGTATTTTCTTCCAGGTACCAGGGGTACTTTATAAAAGAAGAGAATTTGTCCTGGGGTCCCATGATTCTAAAAAAATGACGACTACCCACTTGGAACCCTTGAATATAAATATTCTATCTGCGTTGAGACTCCCCTGCCCCTTCAACCTTGGCATTATTGAAAAGAAACTTTACATTCCCCCCTCCTTTGTTTTTTGTTTTCAAAATGAGGGCAGATGACCAATGTGATGGCAAAATGCCCCCTACTCCATGAAGCCTTCCATACCTCTTCAAATGAAATTATGTACTTGGCACTGTGTACTCCTATAGCCTTCGGTTCTGTTTTAAACCATCTCTTCCCACATTATATATAATATGTCGGAATCGACTTGATGGCAGCAGGTTTGGTTTGGTTTTGGTTTATGTTATACCTAGGTATTGAGAGATACTTTTCTGATAAGTTGGGTCTTACTCCTTTTTGTATTTCCAACCACAAATATGTTGCTTATGGTGGTTCAGTAAATACTTGATGAATCGATAAGTCAAAGCTCCGCTCCCAGCTCTGTGCCTACTCCAACAAGCTATTGTTTTACTCCCAGGTGAGAAGGAATGTACTGTTTCTAGCTTTATCTCAGAACAGCACACTGTCTGCAGAAGTCTGTTGAAGGGTAAGCCAGAGACACCCTCTAGTGGCCTGTGAGTCGTCAGAGGGATTTTGGGGGTGTTGAGAGTATGTGAGGTAGGTGGAAGTGGCAAAAAAAAAAAAAAAAAAAGCCAGATTTGTATCTGTTTACAGAGCCCAGAACTGTTTGTCTTCTGTGATTTGGGACTGTTATACATATCCTGTCATTCAGAAGTCTGAGAGAAGTCCATCCTTCTGAACACATGCCAGATTGCACCATTATATTAAGTTCATCACTTTTCTCCAACAGCCTATACCTTTAAAAAAAGAAAAAAGGAGGGATCGACAGATCTTCAAGGAACCAGGGAGCATGCGTGTTGAGTCAGTCATGGCTGCCTGTGTGTACTGACTACCTTCAGGGAACTCAGAGCCCTGGGCAGATGAATAATACATCAGAAAAATGAATAAAAGAAACCCAGTTTATCGTTCTCCTCCTCTTGTGAGGGTCACAGTAATGATTGTCCCACAGTGGTTATTTAAACTGCGTAAACCTTGACAACCGTCCAGTCAATTGTCTGTCACAAGAGACCCATAGAGTTTAAATCAGTGAATAGGTTGCCAGATATGACACAATATCAAGCCACGAACAGTCTCTGAGCAGTTACCATGGTATCACAGCACTGCTAGGAGGCCCTCAGAGGAGTACCTAGATCTGTAAAAATGGGGCGTGCCCTCCAGGAGCTAGCCAGCTGCTTGAGGAAACAAAATTCACTCTCACCTCTGTGAACTTATCTGCAAAGTAGAGATAAAAAGAAAATTCATAGCATTGTGAAGATTAAATGAGACTTTTTCAGCGTGATTTGTAAAACCTGTCAGAGCTGTACATGTGTGAGATGATACACATAAAAAGCTGAATAAGAACACTAGTCATGCAGCATACAGCCCAATGCCATGCAGGCAGGAGGAATCACTGAAGGAAGTTGAGGGGGCTTCTGGAGGAAGGAGACCTAACCTAGGCCTTGAAAGATGGGTTAGAGGCAGCAGGAAGGATGCCTCTAATTTTTAACATGATTAAAAGTGCCAAAACACATTCACAGAGTGTCCCCGAAAGTTCTTGCTGGGCTTTGAAACCCAAGTTGCCTGTTACATAGGCCAGATCTTCTGAGGGCATTTTCCTTTTCAGCTGGACAAGCTGGTCTCACATATTATAGTCTTTCCAGGAACAACATGTTACCCAGGGCAGTAATCATGGTCTTGGCAAATGCTGGGAAGAAACCTTCACCCCCTTGGTTCAGTCTAGGCATTGTGGTGATAGTGCCGTCTCATCCTTCGCTGTTCCATCTTCTGGGGTCTCCAGGGTTGACAGGGTCCAGCACTCTGCCTGCAGCTCCTCCGGGAGGCCTCTGGCTTGGCACAGTTGCCTAATTGGACTTAGATCAGATATGGAAAAGTCCATGGTTGCTCCGGCAACGACAGGCCTTCACCTTAGAGCAGACTGGGTGAGAGGGAGGAGATCAGGGAGTCAGGAGAGAAATGTAGGAACACCAGCCCCAGAGGGAGCAGTTACAAAATATCCTCTCAGTTGCCTGAGGGCCAGTTTGTTTATAGTTACGTTGTGTAATATAATTGGTGTGTTCCTACTTGGCGGCTTCCCACTAAAGACTATGGAAGCAGAGGGTGGGCAGTGGCTCTCAAACGTTAGTGAGAATCAAGGTCATCCGATTCCCTGCCCCCACCTCCAGGGAGTCTGATTCAGTGGGCCTAGGACCCACGTTATTCTGTTGCAGGTGATTTGAGGCCCACACTCAGAGAAATACTGCTCTCCAGGCATTTGAAGGGTGAGTCATAGTGGAGTTATCTCTCCTCTCCCCACCCTTTTTCCCCCGCTGTATCAGCTAGAGCCTGAAAAGAGCAGTGTGAGTGGTTAAGCCAGTCTGTTAGGTAAGGAGGATGTCGGTGCTGGTGGCTTCTCAGTAAAGGCTGAAGCCCCCACCCTCACCTGTGAGCCCGGAGTTCACCGGCACCTCCTAAGACCTGGTGCTTTTCAGGCAGGCCCCTTATGGTGGTGAAGCTGAGGGGCCTGGTAACTGAACAGCAGCAAATACAGACGTGGTAGGCACAGCCCCTGTGGCAGGGTGAATATGAGCAGTGACCGAGCTTCAGAGAGCTGACCGTTGGCCCCCAGGCCACTATTAGGCAGCCCCCTCTTCATTCAGCACTGTTACAGTAATGCTAGCTGGCATCTCTAAAATGCCGAGCTGAATGCTTAAATGTGTTATCTCATTTAATCCTGCAACAGCCCCATGAGGTAGGAGTTGTCCTTATTTTTATTGCACAGATTAAGGTTTACAGAGCTTAAGTAGCTTGCCCGAGGTCACACAGATGGCAAGTGGTGGAGCCTAACTTGAGATCTGGCAATCTGACCCCAGAGCCCAGGCCCTTAATTGACTCTGGCCTCTCCCAAAGCTGACTGTCAGCCTGTGGATGGATGCAGGTCCTTCCTTTTAGTTCAGCTTCCCCTGCCTGCCCTTTTGAAATTTCAGTGCATTTCATACCTACCAGAAAGAACTGACAAGAGAAACCGAAAGGATCAAATCCTATCATGTTACTTCTCCCTGTATCTCTGGTAGATTTATTGACTAAAATAAAGTTTTTATGTTGTCAGGGAAATTTGGTTTCCCCTGACTTTGTTGTTGTTTAAACAACTTCCCTGAAATGTAATCTGTATACCATACAATTTACCCGTTTAAAGGGTATGATTCAGTGGTCTTTAGTATATTCAAGAAGTTGTTCATCATTATCCCAAAAGGTAACCTGCACCCCCCATAGCTGGCCCCCTCACCCTCCAGTCCTTCCTGTGTCCCTAGGCAACACTAATCAGTCTCTATAGATTTGCCCGTTGCCTGTGTATTTCATGTAAATGGAATCATATAATGTCATCCTTGGTGATACCGTTTCCAGCGTTCAACCGTGTTGTAGCATTTATTGGTACTTAATTTCTTTTTACTGACAAATACTATTCCATTGTACGAATAGACCACACTTTGTTGACCCATTCATTAGGGAATGGATGTTTGGGTTGTTCCTTGATATTTCTGACTTGATTGTCACAGGTACTTTAGCATTTACTGTGTCTCTCAAAAATCTTACCTAGGTGTTTTTATTGTTATCCTTTATTAAGATTGGAATAATTGGGACTATAAAATCCTTAGAGTTCTTCTGACCAGTTTTTCCTGCTCTTCTTCTAAGTTCATCAGTACTCTGCAAGGTCCTAAGGACCCACTACTGTATGTTCAGCAGATACGTGGACTCATGTACTTCTCACAGGTCTACCTTGAGTCCTATATTGTGCACGTTTTCACAGATATAAAAACTTGAAGGACAGAGAGATGAAATACTTGTCCAAGGTCAAACCATTAGTATGTAGCGGAAGTGGGATTTGAACCCAGGCTTCTTTTGGTTCCGCCACGGTCTTGTTTCCATACCCGGCCCCTTGGAAAGGACGGTCCGTGAACACGATGCCAATTTAAAGGCCCAGAGAATAGACCCTGAAGACGGCTGAGAGTTCATTTTGATTCCTCTGACATGTAGTGCATGCCTTTTATGCCATGCACAGTGCCTGCAAAAGAGAAGACATAGTCTTTGCCCTTTGAGGAGCTCCCAGGCCAGCTGGGCACAGATGGACAAACCACCACCAGCGTGTTGTAACAGCACTCAGTCAGGGTGTGCTGGAGTGCAGGGGAAGGACACCCAGCCTTCCTGGGGAACATGACCCATGAACTGACTGTTGAAGGAATGTGGATTACCGGGAGAGAAGGCACATAAAAGCATGCCAAGTAGAGGAATCTGGGTAAGCAAAGCCACAGAGACATGTATGAGGCAGTGAGGAAAACAGCTTGGTGAGGTTGGAACACAGACTTTTAGGAGCGATGAGGAGGGAGATAAAACTAGAGAGGCAGGCAGGCTAAGAGAACATGAGCTTTATCCTGTGAGTGAATCGTCCATAGAGCCAGTTATCCCATAGAACCTGGTGAAGGCACCAGGACCTCCTGCACTAGACCTTGATGCCTCTTATGTTGGAACTTAGAGGAATTCACATGTTTCTTGAAAGTGGCTCTGAGGATCACAGTGAACTCAGGGATTGTAGTAGAGTCACACAGTGGCTTTGTGTTTTTCTGGCATAGAGAGCCCAACAAAGGTAAAGCCCAGTGCTGCTTACAAGGAGGGTGGGGGCAAGATTTTTTTAGTTATAGATATGGACGTCAGATGTGTTTGAATAGAAGCCCTTCATGATTTACATGGCAATTATGTTTGATTTCAGGAATGCAAGAAAAGACTACATTACTGCCAAGTACATTGAGAGGAAATACGCAAGGAAAAAACACACGGATAATGCAGCGAAACTTCACAGCCTTTGTGAGGCCGTGAAAACGAGAGATGTTTTGGGGTTACTCCAAGCTTATGCTGATGGCGTTGATCTTACAGAAAAAATCCCACTGGCCAATGGACATGTAAGAGCGCCAGTTGCTACTGCAAAAAAAAAGAAAAGAAAAAACCGGCAGGGCAACATAGTCAGAAATGCTAACCAAAGTAGTGGTAAGATGGTGGCATTAAGTTATTTAAGAACAAATTGGTGGTTTATTCTTAAACTAAAAAATGAATACCAGCTCTGGAAAGAAAGCCCACCCCCTGGGTGAAGGAGAGAGCATCCTCTCAGAAGCCCAGGCGACCTGAGGAGGTTTAGGATATCACCTCACACTCCCGAGGGCTGGCTAGAAAGGAGGGCTTTGAGGGGGATTGGTGCACAGTTCCTGTGGCCCGCATCCCACCCATCTACCTCCCTTTCCTGAGGTAATTAGAATAGGAAAGGTATCCCCCAATTTCCTGAGAGAACTTTCTTGAGAGGGTGGGTCAGCAATAAGCTACCAGTGTCAAAGGGGTTAGTGTGTCTCTTTATTTGCTTCCACAAACGCCTTTGTGAATGCACGCTCACAGTTCCAGCAGCTTTGGGACACCAGGAAACCTCTTTACCTCAGAGTGAAGGCACCCAGGACTGAGAATCACAACTTTCTCAGCTAAGCATGTTACATTGAGCCTCAATGGTCAGAGATACCCAGAATGGCATGTAAGTTGAAGCTGCGTTCTCTCAGGCTTGTTGGTGTTGGCCTGATGCTTTGCTAGGCCTTCCTGGGCAGTGTGCTCTAAAGGGCCAGCATCTTTCTCTTAGTGACAGACATACCACTCCTTGTCTTGAGTCAGTGTGAAATGAAGACAGTAAAAATATTAGTATTTAGAGCCTTATCTGTAAATAAAAATATAGAATGAAAAAACTTTAATCACGTAAAAAATATATTTATATTTATTCAGGGGGCAAGCATAAGGGATTTGGGCATAGGAGGCCTCGAAAACCCCTGTTTGCCGCAGAGATTAAAGGGCCACATAGGGTTGCCATGAGTCGGAACCAACTTGACGGCACCTATCAACAACAACAACATATGTCTTAGAGGAGTCCCTGGGTGGTGCATACAGTTAAGTGTTCGAAAGATTGGCGGTTCAAACCCACCTAGGGGAGCCTCAGAAGACAGGTTTGGTGATCTGCTTCGGAAAGGTCACAGCCTTGAAAACCCAATGGAGCAGCCCTACTCTGCACACATGGGGTTACCAAGGGTCGCAACCGGCATGACGGCAGCTAACAACAACATATCTTAGAGGAAGAAAGGCCTGGTGATCTGCTTCTGATCCACAGCCGATGGGGGTGGGGGGTGGTAGCTCAGGACCGGCAGCATTTTCGTCCATTGTGCATGGCGTCACCATGAGTCGGGACCAATTCGACGATAGCTAACAACAACATATATCTTAGAAATAAGTTTTTTGGAAGGAAAAGATAAAGGCGTTCAGAAGAGATACACGCGATCGTACTTGTTTTGGGCACAACACTGAATGCTGCAGTTAGAGTTCTAGAATGTTTTTGTTTGGTTTTCAGGAACCAGATGAAACTGCCCTCCATCTTGCAGTCAGATCCGTGGATCGGACGTCTCTGCACATTGTAGACTTTTTAGTTCAGAACAGGTAGGTGTTCTAAAATTAAGGGAAGGCATTTATTTTTGTTCCCTGGTATATCTGAGAAAGAAATCAGATGCTGCTTTATGGCTTCAGTTGTGTCGCCAACAGGCTTGAGTTTTTCCAAGTCTAAATATGAATCCCGGGAGAGAAGACGTGCCACCAGGAATGGAGTGTTTGATGGCATGCCTGGCAGCACATGGAAAAAGGAGCCTGGAAAATGAGGCTCTTTTTGCATTGAGATCTTAAAAAGCTCTGCAGCGTGAAAATAGAAACCCTTCGTGGTATCTGAAAGATCCCAGAGTGTCTGAGACAAAGAGATAGACGCCAGGAAGATGTCTCTGTGCAATCGGGAGCTCCGAGAAAACAGAGCCTGTGTCTGTGCCCCGTGACCACTGTCTGTGCAGAGGACCCTTCCACAGGCTGGCCTGTGAGGTGGCACTCACGCGGCCCCAGCACAGCACTCTGAGCAGCAGAGAGATATGCAAGGGAAGTAAAGATATGTACGTTAACCACTGGTCAAAGGCAGAGATTATAAAATAGATTATCCGTTTGGTGGGGTTTGAAAAAAAAATTTTGTTTTCAATTTTTTAATTTGAATTTGCCTTTAGAAAGGACGTGCAGCTTACCACGGGCTGCGGTGCCCCCATTCTTTTATACACACTGCTTCACTCATGTGCTACCTGCCTGGCTGCTGAAGGCCAGACTTCCAGACCCTTCGAGGTATATCTTGACTTCCTGCTAGTAGTTTGGGGCATATGTGTGTTGGAGTGAGAGGTGCTGGTTAGAAACCACTGAAACTGCTCCAAAAACAACAGGACATTTTGCATTTGGTGTCCTTCTGCCTTTCCCTGCTGTTCCTGGTAGGCATAGGGAAGAAATGGCCAGAAGGTAGAGGGGCTGGGGGCAGGTCAGCCCTGAGGTCTGCAGCCCCTTCCCCAGGAGTTGGGAGTTAGCTGGGCTCCTGGTGGAAGCTGACCAAATGCCCCTGCCCTTTGACCGTCTAAATGGCAGTACAGATCCTAGAACGTAGCAGGGACTCAATAAGTATTTGATTAAATAGCCGAATGATGCCATTCTCCGTCAGTGTAAATCCTCGGGGCAGGAGAATGCAAACTCTGGGCTCTTTCCTTCCAGAATGGAAGGAGGACATCAGGAGTGGAGAAGAGTCAGAACATGAGGGTCTTTCTGCATTGAAATCTTAACTGGCTCCCCCAACTGGGAGCAGTGGGCATTGTCTCCTGACGGCTCACCCTTCTGTCTGCACTTGTCTGCCCAGCGAGCACAAAGCTGTGTCTCCCATCCTCCTCAGAATATGCTCAGTGTCCATAGTTGTGGGGCTTCCTGCCTCTACAGTTGATTCAGTGGCTTGTCCCGTGTCCGAGGAGCACACGCACCTTTGAATAACATCTCTAATTTTGAAGGAGTCCCTGGGTGGCACAAATGGTTAAGTACTTGGCTACTAACCAAAAGGTTGGCGGTTCAAACCCACCCAGAGGCACCTCGGAAGAAAGGCCTGGCAACCTGCTCGTAAAAAATCAATCATCAAAAACCTTACGGAAATAAGAATAAGTTCAGACTACTCAGCAGAAACCATGCAGTCGGAAAAAAAAACCTTATGGAGCACAGTTCTACTCTGACACACAGTGGACTCGCGATGAGTCAGAGTCGACTTGATGGCAGCTGGGTTTTTTTTTTTAATGGGAAGAATTTTTGAAAATCTTAAGATTCCCCCGTTACCCTCCTTTCAGAGAGCAGTCCTAAGGTGAACATGCTCACAGGGGCTGTGGGACTCTGGACTTTGGAAAAATGGCTTTTTCCCTTCCTGTCCAGCGTGTCAAATAATAAGATGGAAAAAAGTCTCCCGGTCCTTCTGTGGGGCAGGCTGGGTGAGTCATGCAGACTTCCTAGGCCCTGTCTTCAGCAAGGCCTTCGAGCATCGCAGCCTCAGGCCGTGGGCCCTGAGGGTGAAACAGAAAGGATGCCGGGAGCTCAGGGCTCGTCCAGTGGGTGTAGTCTCTGCTCAGCAGCAGCACGGATGCCTTACCCTCTTCTCCTTTTGGCTTCTTTACCGTCATTGTGCTATTTCCTTGGCAGCCTTGACACAAGGCCTCACATCCTAAGAGCTGGGAGGGTGCTGTGTCCCCACCTTTAGGATGACATAGGACAATTGTTTATTCATTTGTTCTGATGGCTCACCGCCTCTCCTGTCCATCTTTCTCTGGCCTGTGACTCACTTCTCTTCCTCTTTTCTCTCCCTCTTTGCTCGGCCAGCGGGAACCTGGATAAACAGACAGGTAAAGGTAGCACGGCCCTGCATTACTGTTGCCTGACGGACAACGCCGAGTGCCTCAAACTCCTCCTCCGGGGGAAGGCCTCCATTGAAATAGGTAAATGGGCAGCGGGCTTTGGGCTGGTCCTGCTGGCTTGGCCTGTTTCCTCTACAGTTCCTGCTACCTCAGGCTCCTCTCAGAGTCGAGGAGAAGTAAAACCTGGCCTGTAGAGAGTAAAGGGCCTCTTTCCTACCAGTTCTGCAAGGCTGCTTGTGGTTTCGGTCCCTAGAGCAGTGTCCATCCGGTGTTTCTCAGACTTTGCATGCGTTTGCAGACACTTCAGGGATTATAAGGAACGTAAGGGGCAGGCCATGCAGCTGTCAGCGATGCTGAAGTGAATTTGGACAACTTTGGGGGAATTTTTAGTTTCTGCACATAAGCTGTAAACCTTCTCCCCACCTAAGATGTGATTTACCCCACTTAACTTAGCTCTGGGTTTAGAAGGTTGACTTGTGGAAGATTACGTTCACTGTCCATCTCCTTTCGTCTGCACTGAGTCTTCTCCACAAGCGACCCTTGTTCTTGTTTGGCCTTCATCCCTCCCCTCTGCCCTGGAAACCCTGACACACCGACAGACAGACAGACAGTGTTTTGCCTTGAGGGCATCCAGTTATTTCCTGAGGAAATTCCTTTGAAGTATTGAATGCAGAGGAAAGCGAGCAGCAAAAGGCACATAGCTGCTTGAGAGCCAAGTTCCTTTTTTTTTCAATCAGCCATCAAACCTGACTAAGACTTATTTAGAACAAAGTTCAAAATGTTGAAGTTTATCAACTGCTTTAAAGGAGATGTACAAGTTTAATAAGTTGAGATGCATCTAAGTAGCTGTGTTTGGGGTTAGAGATTTGTACTGAGATGCTCTATTCAGTTGGTTTGTAGTTTGGGTATTGATTTTAATTGGCTACTTTAGCAGTTCTTATTTTCTTGATTTGCTCAAACCTTGTCGTTTACTATCTTACCGACTGCACTGTACCTCTGCAGTTCCTGTCTCTCTGTACAATTATGACACAAATTCAGCCCTGACTGGGAGTAACCAGCTGTGGATTTCATTAATCGTGTTCAATTTAATTTAGCGCTGCTTTATTGTATTTTTTAACTGCCTCTAGACATCAGAACTTCGTCTCTTTTTGTCGTAATGCCCTCCTTTCCTTGCCCTTGACCTCCAGCTAACGAATCAGGAGAGACACCGCTGGATATCGCCAAGCGTCTAAAGCATGAGCACTGCGAGGAGCTGGTGAGTCTCCATGTGGGCATGGACAGGGCCGGGGTGCACCTCCTGGGACAGTGAGCCCATGGAGCTCTGGAAGAGTGTCTTCTTTGAGCCTCTCAGGAGATGTTGCTGAGCAAGCTGCAGTGTCCCAGATAAGGACTAGCTAAGAATTGGTTCTACTTGGAGAAAGTGTACTGGAAGAGGTGACCACCCCCTCTTGTGGTGAGACGTTGAACGCGAGCCAGTATTTGCTGGTTGGGCATGTTGATACCAGCGAAGGCATTTTCGGAGGCAAATGGAGCAGGGACCCAGAGGTCTGACCTGGCTCTGCCCTTTCCCTGGTATCTGTAAGCTGTTACCCCATTACTTTACAACACTTCCTTATTTTGTTCCCCAAATCTAAATCATCTCGGTTGCTCTGCACCATCTTTTCTTTCCTGCTCTGAAGAAGAGGCGGTGTGAATTATGGAAAGAGCCTACAGGGACCTGGCACACCTGGGTTTGCAGTGGGGTTCTACCACGGTGACTTGGAAAAGTCCGTCAGACTCTCTCAGGCTACTTCCCTATTTGTAAAGTAGAGTCAGTTATACCAGATCACAGAGTTATTTTGAGAATTATCGTTGAACCCTGTAAAGCAATTGGCACATAGTAAGTGCTCAGTAAGTAGAATTATTAATAATAAGTGCCAGATGACAATATCTGTCTGTCCACCCAGATACTATTCTATGCATTTTAATCCATTAACTAAATACAACTGTCTTAGGAGGTGATGTCAACTACTATCCCCATTTTACAGATGAGGGAACAGGCACAGAAAAGTTAAGTAATTTGCCCAAGGTCACACAGCTACTATGTGGCAATGGGGAGAGTTAAGTCCTAGTGCCTTAAGACATCCATTGTATATAATGAATTAACTTCTCTCCTGTACATCTAGAATGTAACTGGATATCTCCCTTCCTTGGGAGGATTGAAAAAATAGTTGTTCACATTATTTTCTGTGGGCTTCATTTTCTCAAATTGGTTGAGAAAGGCAAGGTTAACAATTAGTGTTCACATTCATCCTCCTAAGTAGTATTTCAGTACCTACAGACTAATTATTAGCCTTTAGATTTCAAACGCCCCTTGCCTGTGTACAGTACTTCACAGTTTACAAAGCACTTGGAGTTACCGGGTTTCAGGTTCAACATTATGCTTGAATTAGATAGAGAGGGCGCTTATCCATCTCTTTGACAAAGAGGAACCTGAGACTCAGATATAAATGCACTTGCCTGGTACTGGAGTGTGCGTTCTCTGCCTTCTGAGCCAGCCCCCCATTCCCTGCGCCGAGCTGCCCTGTCTGCCATCTGTCTGTCTGGCGGACATCTTGGCAGACGCCTGTTTCACGTGCCTGAGTACAGGAGCAGCGTTGCTGACGACCCCTTTGTGCTTCTCAGCTGACCCAAGCCTTATGGGGAAGGTTTAATTCTCACGTGCACGTCGAATATGAATGGCGATTGCTCCATGAAGATCTGGATGAAAGCGACGATGACGTGGATGAGAAATTGCAGGTTTGTGCCAGGCTGCAGAACCTTAAAAGGGCTTTGATAAGCTTCATTCAGCACATCGTGGGGCCTAGCCTGTAATTATGGCAGGAAGCTGTTTGGTAGGAAGGGAGACACAGTTTACTTTGTGTTTGTATTCATCTCTGTAGATTTTGGTTTGACCCTTTCCATTCCTACCTCCTGTCTCCCAGCTTCTACACGCATTCGTTTAAAGGAATGGTTAGTTACATGGTTGTAGGCAGCTACTTCTTTTTGATGGGAAGGAAGGGTATGCGAGGACATTTGATTATAGTGGTTCTTAGAAGCAGCTTAGTCACTAGGGAATAAGGTTATAAAGAGCTAGTTTTCCCCCAGCACAGTTGGTTATGTTCAACTGGTTGATGATGTTCACCTATTTGACCTTAAAAACCTAAACTGAAGTCATTAAATGACCCTTAGAATGCCAGTTCCCTCCTTTATCTAATGAGGAAATTGAAGCCTCAAGAGAGAAATTGACTTGGCCAAAATGAAGCAATTAATTAAGAGACTTGGGACTAGACTTAGCGTCTCTTACCTCCTGCTCCACAACACTCACTGTCTTTGATAATGCTGTTGAAGCCCAGGAAGGTTGCCACCTTCACACGTTTCGGAGCTGAGATTTAAACTCAGGCAGACTGACTCCAAAGCCCAAACTCCTCGCTGCTACCTGCTCCATCTCCCCTTCAGCAGACTGTTCCTAGGTATGCCAGAAAAATGTTCCATGTTGCACTTAGTGGGAAATGCCACGTGAAACACATTGAAGTGGTTTAAAAAATGGTTTTTTAAACTGTAGGACTTCAAAGGAACTTTAATGTTCTAACGGGTATTGAGGATGTCCAATGATATCTATGGCATTTCCAAAACTTACTGGGCCATTGAAGTTTTTTATTCATGGAACACTTATTAACATCTGCATTTACTGTTTTTAGAATACAGAATTAGAAATGTCTTTGCTGTGTTAGATACAGAACAGCACCAATGTGAGAAAAGGTGCTTAATTTCATATTTAGAATCTGTTGCCGTCAAGTCAATTCCAATTCATAGAGACCCTATATATAGGACAGAGTAGAACTACCCCCTAGGATTTCCAATACTGTAATCTTTATGGGAGCAGATCGTCAGGTCTTTTCTCCCGTGGAGCCACTGGATGGGTTCGAACCACCAACCTTTCAGTTAGCAGCCGAACACTTAACCACTGCACAACCAGGGCTCCTTATCTCATACTTACCAACCTAAAAAAGAATGAGAAAGCTTGAAGCAACCTGCCCCAAAGTGTCTCTCCATCCAGTGGTTACCCATCACATGCCCATTTGATGAGCACGTGATAAAGCAAGCAACATTGTCCAAGTAGAAGTACAAAGCCAAGGGCTCTGGTTTGGAGTCCTGATTCTCACCTACCCGACTCAGTTTATCTCCAGTAGAGTGTGGTGTGCATGTGGTTAACTCAGGTACCAGCATTCTCCCGTGGAATTTAAAAACACAGTGAAACCTGTGAGAGCTGGAGATCAACAGGACTGCCTTGTTTTCCCAGGTCTCACAAGTTTTCCACCTTTTACAGGGTGCAGCTTACCACTTTTCTGTTGGTCTCTAGTAGTGGAAAATATTTGAGTTTTCCATTTCTAACAGGTTTCCACCTTATACACGTTCCAGCATTCACAGATTTTACTGTATACGTGATGAACCACTAACTGTTGATTTCTGCACACCTGAGCTGAGGTTGACCTGTTTTCGCCAGTGGCATAGACCAGGTGGATGGTCCTGTGAGGGCAGGAGAGGGTGTGGCAGCTGATTCTGAACCGCTACTAAGTGCCTAACACTGTGATAGAGAAGCAGTCAATGTCATAGCCATTTCACAGACAAGAAGTAGGGTCTCCAAAGTCAAGTAATCTGCTTAAGATCATAGCTGTTGCAGTGAAGCTGATATTTGAAATATGAGTTAAATCTGAGCTACTTGAGCCATGGTTCCATGCGTGAGTTTTACACTCTAGTACATGGTCTTCAGTTAGAGCAGGGGTCAGTGAACTCTTTCTTAAAGGGCCAGATTGTAAATATTTTAGGCTTGTGGACCTGAAATGGAAACCCTGGTGGTGTGCTACAGTTCAAATCCACTAGGCGCTCTTTGGAAACTATGGGGCAGTTCTACTCTGTCCTGTAGGGTCACTTTGAGTCGGAATTGACTCGATGGCAGTGGGTTTGGTTTTTTTTGGTTTGAACCTGAAATGGGCCCTGGTGGTGTAGTGGTTAAGAGTTCAGCTGCAACTAAGAGGTCAGCAGTTCAAATCCACCAGCGGCCCTTGGCAACCCAATGGGGCTGTTGTACCCTGTCCTTTAGGGACGCTATGAGTCAGAATCCACTTGACAGCAACAGGTTTGGTTTGTTTTGTTTTTGGACCTAAAATATCACTGTCTTTGTTCCATCTACTCAGCTCTGACCAGGTCTGGCTATGCTGCAATAAGACTTTATTTACAAAAGCAGGTGGCAGCTACAGGTTGTGGTGTGCTGGCCCTTGCATTAGAGGAATCTCATAAGCTCCAGTTCATGTGGGAAGAAGACTTAGATGTCACCGGAAACAGCCATCTAGCTATTGGGGATTCCAGCTGGATGCCCAGAGCTGGCTATAGTGTTTTGTAATCCAAGAAAGCAAGCTTATGAAGAGAAAACGCAGAGCTAGGCTGAAATAATTCTTCCTAGAAATAACTTCTATTTAAAATCCTTCACAGAATGGAGAATTGTAACTTGTAAATGGTGGCTTTTTTTGTTGTGTGTGTGTGGTGTAACTGAGACATGAGAACAGGGAGTTTTAAATCTTGCAGTTCTCCTGCAACACTTTAGAATGCTCAGTGGTGTAAACGCCCACAAAGAAATGTTCTACATGAGGTATTACCACTAGATTGTAAGTTACAACCAAGAGATGTATGTGCCTCTAACTCACACACCTTTGCTCCAACATTCCTTCTACAGCCTAGTCCCAATCGGCGAGAAGACCGGCCTGTCAGCTTCTATCAGCTGGGATCCAACCAGCTTCAGTCTAATGCTGCGTGTTTGGCCAGAGATGCCTCAAGCCTTGCCAAGGACAAGCAGAGGGGTTTCGTGCCCAGCATCTTGCAGAATGAGACGTATGGAGCCGTCCTGAGCAGCAGCCCACCACCCACCCAGCCTGCACCCCCCAGCACCACCAGTGCCCCCCCACTCCCTCCACGGAACGTTGGCAAAGGTACTAAACCGTTCGTAGTTCCCTGCTAATGCATAAAGGGTTGGTTTTGTTTTTGCTTTGTGAGGTTTGTAGTTGCGTTGCCCCCAACTAGCTGACATTTGGACCAATTTTGGGACATTTCTCTTTCCTTTGGGATCTTTTGTTGTTGATTTCTCTTTGCTTCTTAAAGAAATTCCATGAGCCTTAGGGTACCAACTGTGGTAGAGTGTCTGGGTTTTATTCTCGTTCTGGACAGAGGTGCTGCGTCCATGTGATTTGGGTAATGCAGGGCCTCTCCACCAGAGTAGACTGAGATGGAGGTGCCAATTTTTCGAGCTGGTCCTGTGGGGTGTTTTTCTGTAGACCTCCTTCTGTTCCTTTCTCTTTAATTTTCACTACTCCCCACCCCTCCCTTGGCCTTTATTCTCTCCTGTGTTAATTCTCGCCTGCCTGCACTCTCAGTCTGCTTGTGGTGCCTGCATTTATCTCTTATCTCTGTGAGCCCATGAAATCGAAGATAAAAAGATGTTAGTTTGGGGAACAAAACTCAGCCTAGTTATAAAAATACAAAATAGTCTCTGTAGGTACCACCAATATCTTCACTGCAAAAATACTCCCATCTTTGCAGAAAAGTTGCTCTATCACAGCATAGGAAGTTTGGCTCAGCAGGTGATGCTTTTTGTTTTTATATGAAAGGCAACAGAAGCTCCCAACAGTTCAGTAATTTGCCCAACACTAAAGGCCAGCTGGCCACTCTGCTCCTTGAAGGCAGGTCCAACAAGTGACTGACTCAGCTCTGGACTAGAAGGTGGCCAGTGGCCATCAGGGTTGCCAGCCATGGTCCAGTGGCCTCCAGAGAGTTTCCCCACGTGAAGAAGGGACTGTTCATGCATTGTCAGGGAAGGCCTAGAAAAGACAAGAACCTCCACAGACTGTGCTATGGTAGCCAGGCGCTGTGGCTGCTGTGAGCTGCAGATGCAGTGGAACCTACGTCATAAAAAGAGGTCCCAAATTGTGTTTATGCAGCAGCTAATACCCTGGGAAGGGTGGCATGCAGGTGAGAGGTAACAGCAAGTGGCTAGAAGCCCTGGTTTGGCGAGCTCAGTAGCATGGTGTGTGCAATTGCGATGGGTTTGTACACTCCACAGTGTGGCTGAGTATACTGCAGACCCTCCCACATAGCTCTGCCCCCTGGCACTCAGGGAAGTCCAGAGACGTGTGGATGAACCTGTTGCCTGGGTCTCTGAATCACACCCTCAGGAGCAAACTCACTGTAAGCAGGCATCGCACCAGGCAGGCCCCAGAAACAAGCCCACTCACCTCAGCCCATTGCCTCCACAGTACCCAGCCACCGTGTGCCCCAAACCCTAGACAGTGTCCCATAAACCTAGCAAAACCTAGCTCTGATGAGGAAGTCCCTGAACAAGGACAGAATCTACAAGCCACAAGTCACACAGCCTCCCTTTCTTCCCTGGGACCCCCACCAGGCTGTCCGGGGAGGGCCGAGGGCAGGTGAGGGCAGTGAGTTGTGGTTGGGTCCTGATGGTGGCATCCCATTGCTTTCTCCCCTCCTCCTTCCATATCCTGTCTACATGTATGAATTTTGTATTGCCAAATTTAAACTGATTTGGTCACCTCCATTCCCATTAGTGGCTTTTACTGACTGTATGTGTCATGGGAGGAAACGTTTTATTTTATGCTGTTGGGTCATAGAAAAGGAATGGTAACCTCTTCATCTTTATTTCTTGCTTCCCTAAAGTCTGGGAATTAGAGGGTTTTGTTTTTTCTTCCCATTTTTTGGCATTTTTATCTTTAGTTTCATTTCTGCTTTGGATGGTGTGGGCTGTATTTCACATCTGCTGTTCACTCCATGGGTCTTCCCTTGTTCTCCATCTAACCCCCCTGGGTCTAAGATGGGATTCTCACAGAACAAATAGAAAAGGGAGCTGGGGAGATGAAAGGGGCAGACTGTTTACCAGAGATCAGTGTGAAGACTTCCTGTGGCCCACATGGTGTGCTCCTGAGAGGGCATGGCCCACATTTACCTCCAGGCTCTCCCTGTGTGGGCCATGCAGCCCCAGACCCAGGGCCCACCGGGCTCTGTGCCCCTGAGTCAATGTCAGTCAATGAGGAAGAGCATGGAGCTTTGTGGGACAGAGGATAGACTGTGACCTAAGGAAATGCCATCTCCCTTGTTTTCTGGGCCACCTGAACTGGCTATGCTTACAGGACGTTCATAGAGAGAAGCCATCACTTAATGCCTTTGATTTGCACCTTCCTCTCCACCAGCTTGGCCTGAGAACAGGGTGCTATCCTTTGAATGGCAGCTACTCTCATGAGTTCACAGAGAAGGACTTCATGGAAGGATAGAGATAAGTCCTGAACATAATGCTTAGGGGCATGTAATTTTGCCGGTTTATTTCCCTCTTCAAACAATGTTTGCATTTGAGAAGTAAAATCAGGAATTTTTTAAATGCTGCATTAAAGTTGAAAAAGCCAGCTGGGAATTTTCCCTGGTTTGTTATACACCAGAATCTATCTTCCAGATAAAAGAGACACGAGTGAAAAAAAAAAAAAAAAAAATTCACCATTCTATTTGCTCTCCTGATGCCATTCTAGAAGGGTCATGCCTACTGTTTTATAAGGGGGAGGATCAATAATGCAGTGTTCTGTTTCTGTTTTTGTTCTGTGCGTGTGCGTGTGCATGTGTGTGCCTGGGTGTAGTTCAGACAGCCTCCTCGGCTAGCACCCTGTGGAAGACAAACTCTGTAAGTGTGGACGGTGTAAGCAGGCAGCGATCTTCGTCAGATCCGCCAGCTGTCCATCCACCGCTGCCCCCTCTTCGCGTGACATCTACCAGTACGTTTTTTTTCTTTTTCCTTTCTTGCCAGTGGGCTTTGTGGATCTGGATGGCAGGGGGGTGCTGTCAGCAGCCAGAGGGGAGAGCACTGCCGAACCACTCAGTCCACCAGCACGAGCACATACCAGGGGCCGAGCACTGTGGTGCGAGCCATAGCTCTTCCACAGGGGCCCCCCACTCTGCCCAGCTTCCTCTCCCCTGGCTGCAAACTCCTGTCTGTGCCCACCTCCAACCCCCAAGATGGCTCACTCACGCCCTTCCTCTGTCTTCAAAGCATTTAGCAATGCTTTTTCCTTTCACACTTTACCCATGGTATCCGTTTTCCTTAGCCATTCGGTGGCTTCCAGTATTTGGGCACAGTCATTTAGACCATAACCTGGTATGTCTTTTTCTTCCATGTCAACATGTGATCAACAAGCTAGGGGAGGGAGGTCGTAGGAAGAGGTTTTTCACCACCGTGCAGAGACGGAGTGTTACACCGTGCGTTTTTCACTGGGTCAGTGAAGGGACCGGGTCCTGCCATCTTCTTCCTGCTCTAGATCGGGTGCTAGAGGAAGGAGTCATTCCAGCCTCCAGGTTTAACTGTTTTGAGAGTATTTAGAATATGTCGTTGGCCAAGGTGCTTGTGAACACACATTGGCTTAATTAAAATAAAAATTTAAAACCCCAGCACAAGCTACAGTAAGCACCATGCGTGTATCAGCTGGACCTTCGAGTCGTGTTAGCACCTCACTTCCCCGTGACAGTGGCAGGACCGCAGACTGTGTGTCTGGGAGGGTCTCCAGAAGTTGGAGGGGAGCAGCTGAAGCTGTAGCGTGGTCACCACTCAATAAGGGGGAACACAGTGGGAGCCCTTACATAGTAGTTTCCCATACTGAGACACATTGCCCCTTTAACAAAGAAAATATGGTAAAGCCAGACATTTAGAGAGGGCTTTAATGTTTGCCGGGGAGAGGGGAAGTCGGGGGGAAAGGAAACATGGGTTCAAGACCTAGCTGCATTTCTTACTAGCTGTGTAACCTTGGTAAAATCACATCACCTCTTTGAGTCTCAGCCTCTTCTGTAAAACGTAGATAATAGTAAAACTTGTCATCATGCCCACCTCACAGGTTGTAGGGTCTTGTACAACATTAGTTGTTCTCTGTCTTCCCTTAGACCTGGCCATGTTCAGCAGCCTGGGGAAGTGGGTAGGGCGTCATCCCCTTTTGGCCGTGGATCAGCTGAGGCAAAAAAAAGTTCTGACCCAAGAAGGCACAGATAATTATCTAGGGGCAGAAACCAGTGCTAGAACTTGGCCCCCAGACCTCAGCCTCCTGTGGCTGTTTCCCTAGGCCTTTGGGATGAGAGCAGAAAATTCTAGTTGAAAAAAATGCTCTCAGACTAATAGAAAACCTTTAGTCATAATTTTAGGCTTGTAGCTTCCTTATTGATTTGGAAAGGGCTTTTTACTTCCTCTTACTAATACTGTTTTCTGAAAATCAGCAAAGAAACAGCAGTAGGCTTTCAGTATCAGTAAACAAAAGGAAGACCATATCTGAAAAGCCTCAGGTGAGAAGTCGGGGGGGGGGGGGGGGTGGAAGGCCTTGAAGTCTGACCCTCTGTATTTCTCTCTCTTTTTCTCTCTCCACAGATCCCCTGACTCCCACACCGCCCCCTCCTGTAGCCAAAACACCCAGTGTGATGGAAGCCTTGAGCCAGCAGATCAAGCCGGCCCAGCCTGGGGCCCCACAGTGCAAACCCACACCCCCACCTCTGCCACCCCAGCCGCCCAGCCGTCTCCCGCAGAAGAAGCCAACTCCTGGGTAACCCTGCCTCTCTAACTTCTGTCCCCTGAGGGTCTGCCACAAAACTGTCATCCTTGCCACCACACTCAAGGAGCGTCCAAAATGGCAGTGGCCCCAGTTTAGGTCATCTGCTGAGATTTCTGTCTACACGTTCGAAATCTCCGGTGTTTCTGTTACTATAACATTTGAGGCCAAGAGTTGCGTGCCGAATTCACCAGGGTACAAGGGTCATAAAATTAGTTCATCAAGAATTTTTAAACTGTAAAAATTGCTTACGATTGTGTATCTTATATCCACAGACATTGGGATTTTTATAGTTCTCAAGACACTAGGCCATGTAGATTCTATTTATTACTGAACACATGGACCCCTATGCAATGTGGGGCATATTCCCTATAAACAAGGACATTCTCCGTAAACCCATTGCTGTCAAGTCGATTCCAACTCATAGTGATCTTATAGGACAGAGTAGAGCTGCCCCCATAGGATTTTCTAGGCTGTCACCTTTATAAGAACAGACTGCCACATCTACCACAGTGGACTGCTATTACAGAGCGGCTGGTGGGTTCGAACAACTGCCCTTTCGGTAGTAGCCAAGTGCTTAACCATTGCACAACCAGACCTCCTTCATAAGCACCGTATCACCAGCAAAATCAAGAAGTTTATATTGATACATTACTATCATTTAGTATTCAGACTCTCATTCAGGCTTTGCCACTTGTCCAAATAATGTCTTTATTGCAAAAGGATACAGTTCATGGTGTTTAATCTGGATGTTTATAGTGGAAATGATATTTAGAAACCATGATCTAGGTGCTAGGTTTGCTCATTGGTATTGGAGTACCACTGTTCCCAGGTCTTCTGATTGGTCAGAACTGGAGAATACACACACACACACACACGTGCACACACACACATTTATCTCCATATTTCTACGTCTATCTGTATGAAAAACTGAGTTCACACTGATATCTTCACTTCTAGTTGTTCTAGTAACAAATCAAGGAGCCCTGGTGCTGTGTACCTTTTAAGAACTTGGCCGCTAACTGAAAGGTTGGCAGTTCTTCGCGGGAGAAGGACCTAGCTGTAAAGATTACAGCTTAGAAAACCCTATGGGGAAGTTCTGCTCTGTCACAAGGGGTCGCTTTGAGTTGAAATCAACTTGATGGCACCTAACAACAACAGTAACAAACCATCCAAAACTTTCTGACATAAGACACAACCATTTCATTATGTCTACAGACTCTATCAAGAATTCGAATAAGCACTGTGGAGCGAGCTTGTTTGTGCTCTGCTATCTAGGGCCTTAGCTGAAAAGACTCAGAGGCTATGGGTGATTCAACACAGGAAGTGACTCGTTAGCTGAGGGCTAATATCCTCTTCACTCCGTACATAATGGTAGTTGATGCTGGCTGTCAGCTGGAAGCTTCACTGCAACTGTTGACTGGAATGATCTACATGTGCATGGCCTCTCCATATGGCTTGGGCTTCCCCACATCGAGGCGGCTAGGCCTGGTCCTGGAACTTGGCTGGTGAAGCAGTTACAGAGCCCAGATGCAGGTTGCGGGGATGGGTGGGTAATGCTGGTTAGTGGCACAGTGTGGTCTTAGGCTCTACCTCTTGATGGAGAGAGTGTCAAAGAATTTGGGGCAATATTTTAAAATCACCACACCAATCTGGCATCGCAGGATGTTCTTCTTTTCTGTGTTTGTAACTCTGTTCTCCAGTGAGAGACCTGGCTCTCACATTTTCTTACTTGATTAACGCCGTTTATGAAACAAATTTCCCATCTCTGCTGCCACCTCCTCCTCTGTACAGAAGCCTTCCTTTCCCTGCCTGGGTCCTGGCTCCTTTTCCGGGACTCCCACTTGGAAGCCTCTTCCCCTGCTCAGTCTCTGACCTCAGGTATGAGTGTTTTCATCCATGCCGCCAGGTGGATGATAGGGTCCTTGAAGATACAGAGTACATCCTGCAATCCTAAGGAATTTCACTTTTTTTTTTTTAAATTCACTGACTTTTTTTTTAATGCCTTAACTTCTCCCTGTTTTTTTCTGCTCACTCTTTAAATGCAGTTCTTATTATTCAAATCTCATTGGCCTTTCCTCTAAATGTATCATCTTCTGTCTTTTTATCCGGGTAATCTAACTGCTGTGGCAAACCAGCCCAGATCTCAGTGGTTTAACATACAGAAGTTCACTTCTTGCTACACAGAGTATGTATGTTCTTGGTTGCGGAGTGGTCCCCAGGGCTAACTCGGAGACCGAGACCCCTTCTACTTTCTGACTCCACCGTCTTTATCCCCTGGATCGAGGGTTACTTCCCAAGTCTGTCGGGAGGACATGCCACATACTTAACCTCCTTGGCCTGGAGTGACTCATGACATATTCTCTCATACTCCTTTGACCGGGACCACTCAACATGGTCCCGCCTGGATGCCAAAAGAAACCAATTGCCATCGAGTTGATTCCTACTTACGGTGACTGCGTATGTTTCAGAGTAGAACTGCTCCATAGCGTTTCCAGGGGCTGTAAAGTGGTTAAGCGGTCAGCTGCTAACCAAAAGGCCAGCAGTTTGAATCCATCAGCTGCTCCTTGGAAACCCCATAGGGCAGTTCTACTCTGTCCTATGGGGTTGCTGTGAGTAAGAATTGACTCAGTGGCAATGGGTTTGGTTTTTTTGGTTTTAATCTTATGGGAGTAGATCACCAGGCCTTTCTTCCATGTCATTACTCAGTAGACTCAAACTGACACCCTTTTGGTTAGTAGTGGAGAGCAAACCGTTTGTGCTACCCAAGGACCTGCCTGGGTGCTAGGGGGCTGGGTATGCAGCCCTGGCTGGGCAGCTGCTTCCCTGTCACAGCTCTGCTGTTTACTAGCTGTGTGACCTTGGTAAAGTCACTTCATCTCCTTCAGCCTCAGCCTTCTCATCTGTAAAATATAGATAATAATAAAACTCTTCATCATGCCTACCTCATATGTGGAACCTTGTATACAGCCAGTCATCCACTATCTTTCCTCAGATTTGACCGTGCGTTTTTCATCATCAGCTCGCCTTCTTTGCCACCTTCCAGTTTCTATTTCTGCTTTGTTTTTCAAATGGACTTTCCAGGAGATTTTTTTCAATTTTATCTTCCATTTCTCTTACTGAGTTTTTCATTTCTGCAATCACAAAATTTTCAAGTGCTGTTTCTAGTTCTCTGTTAAGCCTTATATTATTTTTTTCTAAATTTTATTTAGTTAGTTGTTGAGAATACACACAAAAAAATACACGAATTCAACAGTTTCTACATGTACAGTGTAGTGACATTGATTACACTGAGTTGTGCAATCATTCACACCCTCCTTTTCCAAGTTGTTCCTCCCCTGTTAATATAAACTCATTGCCCCAAGGTTCCTGTCTGATTTTTCGAGTTGCTGTTGTCAATTTGATCCCATATAGATAGTTCTTAAAAGAGTAAGATGTTCAAGACCTTTTTTACTAGTTAAGCTAAACTATTGTTCCGTTTTAAGATGACTTCAGGGAATATTTTTGGTTTAAGTTTAAAGATTATCTCAAGGCGATAGTTTGAGAGGTTCATTCACCCTCCGTGGCTCCAGAAAATCTAGAGTCCATGAGAATTTGAAATTCTGTTCTGCATTTTACCCCTTTTAATCAGGATTCTTCTATAGAACCTTTGATCCAAATGTTCAGTAATGGTAGCTGGGCACCATCCAGTTCTGGTCTCATGGCAGAGGAGGCAGTTGTTCATGGAGGCAATTAGCCACACATTACATATCCTCCTATTCCTGGCTCTTTTTCTTCTATTGCTCCAGGTGAATAGACATCAGTTATTCTGTAGGTTGTATTATTTTGTCTCATGGAATCTTTTTATTCTCATCTCTCTGAGAAGGTTAATAATGGTTTTTTTTGGTGGGGGGGGGAGTTGTTTTGTTTTTGCCTTTCTGTGTAATTTGTCTCTTCCATGTTGGTTTTTTCTCTTTGTTTTACCTCTGTTATATTGGAGGCTCTCCCTATAAATCCAGTGTTCCTTGCCTGTATGTTGCTATCTCATATGGGTCATTAAAAACTAGTTGACAACCTGCACCCTAATGCACAGAGCCCCCCAAGTGGGCTTCACTATTAGGTGATCTGGCTAGGCTGTTTGTTGGGTAGTCCTGCATTTAAGTCTTTTTTCTTGGGCTACTCAGATTTCCTAGAGAACAGTCTTCTAGTCTCTTGTCTGAAGGATCTTAAAGTTTTCTGAGAGTAGAGAAATAAAGGTAAGATTTACCTTAGTCCCTCTGTTTTTAAGATATCCCTGAGAACTGCACCTGGCGTTCCCAGTCCAGATACACTTCATTTCTCCCTCGCCAAGGATAGAAGCTTCTGGTCTGCAGTGGGGTTGGTATAGGACAGTTGCTAGGTTATTTGGCGATTCAGTAACTCCTTAAGCAGATCTTTGACTGAACCTTCTGTTTATGGAGCCCTGGTAGCACAGTGGTTAAGAGCCACAGCTGCTAACCAAAAGGTCGATGGTTTGACTCTACCAGCCACTCTTTGGAAACGCTATGGGGCAGTTCTGCACTGTCCAGTAGGGTCACTATGAGTCGGAATCAACTCAACAACAATGGGTTTGTTTGTAATCCTACCTTACCTTCCACTTCCAGAGGTCCTTGAGCTTTTGAGAGTTCTAGAGGACAAATTGGAGTACTTCTGGACTGTCTTCATAGCCAGTATAGGGTTCCCCTTTCTCAGATCAGCTAGGTCAGTTACCATTCATCCGTCCATTTTCAGCCTCCAGTTTTTTAATTTTTCTATTCATTTGGATTTAAATCTTTAAAAAACCAAAAAATCCTTGGGAGGAAGTAAAGTAAATGTATTTCAATCTGCTGTTTTTAACCAGAAGACTCTTGGAATGTTTTTTTAATGCAGCTTTGCAAGTTATTTTTCTAAAATGTGCATATTCTTGCCTTCCTATTCTTGAACAGTATATATGAAATATAACCCATTGTCAAGTTATGCTACAGTGAATATGCTCTCAAGTGCCGGTGGGAATTACTTGCCTCTGCACTGAAGTGATTTAGGCTGTGCTTTTCTTAGTTCCTATGTGAGAGTCCATGCCTTGTACTGGCTTTCTTTTCTCTTCACCTATAGCTCCCTTCTGAGTTGCTCTTTCTAAGCTGCTGTTCCATAAGAGACCAGGGGTCATATGCTGAAGTTATGGATTGGAACCAGTTGGCTCAGCAGTCATCAGAGGGAAGCTGTGAGAATAGCAGGTGTCGGCCATCAAATGCAAGGTCTTGGACACAGTCTTTCTAATGCTCTGAGGCCTCTCGTGCTACTTCCCTGGTTCTCAGAAGAGTTTCAGCTAGGGGTTGCTGAGCTGCCTCTCTAGCATGGTCTTAACTGGTTTTAGATCTGACACAAAGGAAAGGGGGGGAAAACAGAATGTTAGAGTCTCTCCAAGACAAATTGTGGATGAATTGAATTGTGTCCTAAGTGTCCCAGTGGAGTTCTGTTTTTAAAGGAATACTCTGGTGGGTCTTCATTATAAAGGAAAAAACCTTTTCCCTCCCCACCTCCATAATGTTGTCCTTGGTGTCAATCTGGATTTTCACATTTGTTCTCTTAGAGCAGGGTCAGCTAAGGCCTGACACCTATGAGCTAAGAATACCTACCCACTTGCATCACGTCGATTCTGACTCTCATCGACCCCGGAGGATTTCCAAGGCTGTAATCTTTAAGGAAGTAGACTGCTACATCCTTCTTTGTTGTTTTTTTTGGCTATAACAGAAATACCACAGGTGGGGCTTTCTCTCACAGTCTAGTAAGCTAGAAGTCGTAATTCAGGGTGCCATCTCCAGGGGGAGGCGATCTCTCTCTGTCGGTTCTGGAGGAAGGCTCCTGTGGTCTAACAGCTTCTCAGCACAGGGACCCCAGGTCCAAAGGATGTGCTCTGCTGCTGGCACTACTTTCTTGGTGGTATGAGGTCCCCATATCTCTCTGCTCGCTTCTCTCTTTTTATATCTCAAAAGAGATTGACCCAAGACACAACCTAATCTTGTATATTGAGTCCTGCCTCATTAACCTA
Organism: Elephas maximus indicus; assembly: GCF_024166365.1. Lineage (NCBI taxonomy): Eukaryota > Metazoa > Chordata > Mammalia > Proboscidea > Elephantidae > Elephas > Elephas maximus. The sequence goes on from NC_064830.1 coordinate 18,801,833, forward strand.
ACTGCTGCTAATCCCACCTCATTAACATCATAGAGGCAGGATTTACGACACATAGGAAAATCAGATGACAAAATAGTGGACAGTCACACAATACTGGAATTATGGCCTAGCCAAGTTGACAGATGTTTTGGGTGGATACAATTCAATCCATAACATAGCCCACACGCAGATGATCCGCGTCAGGTCCATATGGACTGGGCTGCTTCCACGATAGCCCTGGTTTTAGGATCAGGAACCTTGGATCTAGCATTCTCTGGGCCTCTCATTCTTTAGTTTTCTAAAAACGGGGTGGTTGAATGAGAATTGATGCCATCAGCTCACACATCTCTGACTTGGATACAGATGGTCTCTTATAAAAAAGGGTGAGGCAGGTGCAGGTAGCATGCCTTTTAAGCTTCGGGTGTCAGTAAATGTATTTTTTCCCTCCTGTAGGGCTGACAAGTCAACCCCACTGATCAACAAAGGCCAGCCAAGAGGCCCTGGTAATTAATTTAAAATTGGAGTTTATTTTTGCTTATTCTGTGGGTGTAACGTGGGTAACATCTCTAGCCACGTGGTCAGCGTGTGTCATGGCCCAGCCACCTTCCATGCAGCAACCATCCTGCTCTCAGCAGAGCCCTGTACCCCTTTATCCCTTTCCCTCTGTTGCCATGGGGCTGTCCCTCGTCCCTGTCCCCCTGCTGCCATAGGTCTGTCGCTCATCCCCATCCCCCTGCTGCCATAGATCTCTCGCTCATCCTTGTCCCCCTGCTGCCATGGGTCTACCCTTCAGCCCTGTGCCCCTGCTGCCGTGGGTCTACCCCTCAGCCCTGTCCCCCTCCTGCCATGGGTATATCCCTTCTCCCTGTCCCCCCTGCTGACATGGATCTGGACGTCAACAGAGGTGGTGACACCTTGGACTCATGGTGCTTCATGCTGCCCACTCTCTGTAAAGGAAGGCTGTGTATAAATCAGCTTTAGTGGTTTGGGGGGACTTTTCCCTCAACAAACCAGAAAAATCTCAGGAAAGATGCCTTTCAGACATGACACTGTGGCTTTTGTAGTAACTGTCTCATGGTGATGACTGATGACCATACTGTAAAGTTGGTTCCTTTTGGTCCTACCAGCTGTGGATCTCTCTGGAACGGAAGCTCTGGGTCCTCTGTCCAACACCTTGGTTTTGCAGCCACCAGCACCCATGCCCAGGAAGTCACAAATAGTAAGTGGACCTTGACAAGCCCCTACTTTTCTGCCCCTCTCTTCTGGCCAGGCGTGTGCAGGTTTATTCTCCAGGGGCTCAGAGCTCAGAGGAGACGCCTCTTTTGCTGTTCCCAATTGTGGGTGGAGAGGGAGAAAAGGCAGGGAGAGGCTGTGTCTTGGATGTGTGGTTGTTTGGATCTGGGGAGGACGTGCCCCAGAGCCTATCCGCATGTCCATCTAGTCACTGCTCCCAGTACAGACACACACCCTAGGTACGAGCCAACACCGTGCTGCTTCCGTTTCCCGTCTCTGTGCCCAGGCTTTTGACACTGCTGGGATTTCTCTTTCATTTCCTGTCCTGGTTCACCCCTCCTCCTGGAAGTCTCCCTTGCTCCTGAGTGATACTTACCTGCCACACCTTGACCTCTTGTGGGCATTCTAGGCCTTGGTACAGGACCCCTGAGGCCAGCAGGAAATAAAAGTGCTCGAGTTCTTTGCCCCTAGAACTATGCTTCCAGCTATAACAATATTTGACTTTTCTCCTTTTTTTTGACTCAGACAAAGTCAAAGCCCAAACGGGTCAAAGCCCTTTATAACTGTGTGGCTGACAACCCAGATGAGCTGACCTTCTCCGAGGGAGATGTGATCATTGTGGACGGGGAGGAAGACCAAGAGTGGTGGGTGAGTCTGGTCTAGGTCCTATGAAGAGTTCAGGGAGGGGCTGGGCTGATTCCCCTGTCCACCTGGCCTGAGAGACCTGTTCACGGTATGGTTCTCTCCACCTCAGTGTCAACGGCGAGAGTGTTGCTTTCCAGTCCACAGGCCTTGCTGACTCCAGGCTGCCCCTTAATGTCTTCCAGCGTCTCTTCTTCCATTTCATCCACTTCTGTGTGGGCCAGATTTATCCCCCCACCGTGTTTGATTCCTCCCTCATTTGGATGGGCGGGCCACTTGGGCTGCAGTTTCCAGAGCACATTTGAGGGGTCTGAAATGAGACCCTTTACCCTTCTCCTGCCACAGCTGGTTTAGTGTAGTGAGGAGAACAGAGAGGCTGACCTAAAGGCAGAATTCCTGGGTGTTGGTCTTGTTTGTAAACTAGCTGTGGGCCTTGCCAGGCATCCTGGGTCACTGCTGGAGTGGACGGAGCATGGGGCTTCCAGCCTGACAACCTTAAGGATGCAAACTCTAATAACATTTACAGGCTGTGCAGGTTGCTTTTATCTTTAAGCCTTAGCTGCATCATCTGTAAAAGGGAGGTAACCCACAGCCTTCCTGTCAAGATTGAGCGAACGCAGGTATACTGTAAACACCTAATGAAAGGCAGCCACTATGAGAACAGAATTAAATAACTTGTATAAAGTAGGTACACAAAGTGGAAAATACAGAAAGGTATAAAGAAGAAAATAAATGCCGCCTATAACCTCACCCTCCCTACCCCCTGAAAAAAAAGAAGCCCACCACTTACATTTTGGCTGTTTTCTTTTAGACTTTATTTGCCTACATATTTTACATTGTTGGGATCATACTCAATATATAATTTACCCAGAATGAAAATAAATGGATTTATTGGGGTTTTCCATAAATGCTTGATTAAATTTAAATAGGGCCAAGTCACACCTTTGCCACTTTCTGTGACTATGCAGTTCACAAACTTTTCTAATACTCAGCTGCTTCATGCTGGCTGGTGTGAGTATCCTCACATGCAGACATCTGAGGCATCTCTCTGAAAAGGGCCTTCACACAGTATTTGAAAAGTGAGTTGAAAGAAAAAGGAAAAAACAGTTGTCATGTTTTACCCAAAATATTCTCAGAAGAGATTCTTCTGAAGAATTGTTGTCTAGTCAGATGCTATAATACCCTTCAACGTTTCCAACACTTGGCCTTTTTTTTAACAGCCTGACCTTTTATTCATTTCAGATTGGTCACATTGATGGAGATCCCACTCGCAAAGGAGCATTTCCCGTATCATTTGTGCACTTTATCGCTGACTAAACTGCCACCGGACAAAACCTTTCTTTCACAGCTGTTATTTATGTTCCTATTTCATTACTGCTACAACTCTTCCCAGGCAACTGGTTTCACGAATTGTATTGTACTGTAGCCCACGTTCTCTGATGCCACTGGTCTGTTTTAAAAACTCAAAGGCAATTTTTATATGTAAATGAATTGTTTTTATAATTTGTGGTTCTCATGAAACATTGCTAAACTTTTATTAGGAAAAACTGAATTTCCTAAAAGGTGAACTGAACAGTTATTTTAACTGCATAATCAAAATCCTGAATCTATAGAATTAGCAAAACCTAAAAAATGTTTAGATTAAGAGTATTAGAAATAAATCCTTCCTGTTTTCTTGGCCTGATTCTGGAATCAGTGACCTGTAGAGCAATTACTGGTTTAGGAAGCCAGTAAACTGTTGCTTCCGAAGTCCATAACCCAGCTGTGGACTTTCTAGGTAAAATGCCATCAGCTCACCTTTAAAGGACCTGTATTCCTTTGAAACCACCCAACGTTTGTTTAAAGCGACTTGGAAATTTACACGAGTGTTGTACTTTCTAGCTCTAATTTGTGAGGTTGCAACTATCATTATATTCTGCATGTGTGTATAACCTGTTATTGTGAGCAATCATACTTAACTACTGCTGGTTTATTACAACATATGGTAACAGCAGTTCGTTCAGTTCCAGGAAGTTATATAAAAACTGCATTTCCCGAATTTGGTTAAAAACTAAGGATGATGGATTGCAAAAACAGTTCTTTAAACTAGTTATATGCTTTAGGTGTTTTGGAATTTGCCTTCTTGAAATTCTTTAATCACACAGAAAGCAACTGTACACAAATAGAATGTTGTGGTGCAGACCATGCTGTTCCCATATCTTCATGCTGTTTCCTATTGAATGTACCACTGCCTTCCCTTTCTAGCACATGAGGATGTTTACCCGGTTTAGTGTCTCGTATTTATGGACCATCAGGAATGGTCGTGACACTGTCCTGAAATTTGATCTGTCCATTTGTAATCAAGAGCATCTCAGAAACCTGTAGGTCCCCAGTAATAAAATACTCTTCAATATCCCAATTTTAGTATTAAGTTCATCACGTCATTCGTAAACTTAAGCTACTGGAGGGCAATTAGGTTGTACATGGTAAAATAAAAATCCATTCTTTTAATGAACTTGACTGTCATATGTCTATCCAGTAATTGTGAACAGAAGATCCATGGTAGGGATATTGGGAATTTTGGCACTTTTTGAGAAAGACATGATGCCCACTTGGGTTTTTAGCAAAAGCAAAGGAAAAAATTTACGTATAGGCTTGGAAAGCGAGGCGACAGTGCTATCACCGCAGTTGTTATGATGGTACATTTGATTGAAGCAGCCTGTTCTTACCACGCAAGACTCTTGTAGGTGTAGACTTTTTTGTTGTTGGTTGGTTATTTAATTGCATTGACTATTTTGTGTTTCTATTATAAAGACGACAGAACAAACTGGAATGTTTTACAATGTTGTACGGCAGTTTCGCTCTTTGCCTTTCAGAGTTCCAGGTGTTAGATCTGTAATTAAAGTCTTTGTTTAAAAGCACTACATCTCTTTTCACTAATTGTTAATTTCCATTGTTTTGATCCTTTCATTTAGTTTTAATTCATAGACTTAACAAAGTAAACAGATGTATTTTGCACAGTGCACTTCTTAGGTATGTTTTAACATGATCCTCCAGCAGCTGTATCTTCTAATTAGCCTTTTGACCTCTTGGTGCCAGCCGTACAAGGAATTAAAGCTAATTTACGTCAACATTTGAAATCCAGTCCCCCACAAGTCTATCAGGTTCACGGGTACATGAGTATCTAGGTAATATTTTTCCAGTCTACACTTTGGTGGTGCTATTGTGCAGTAATTAATATTGTTCTTGTCAGAAGAGAAATTATATTAACTTCCCCACTAATATCCTTTCCTAGGTATTTGCTCTTTGCAAATTAAAAAAAAAGAGAGAGAAAAACATTGTAGATATCTATTTATATTTAGAGTTTATGTTTCATGAACTTCAGCTGCAAGATTCTGGCATTTTGCATGCCACTTCCATCAGATCTGACTTCAGGGGGTGATGACGCAGAAATGTGCGCACAGACTAGCAGTTACTGTGTTACCGTAAGGGGTGGATGACATAATACGCATCTTGGAACTCTATTGGAGATGTATGATATTCAATTCATTCACTTGATGACTTTGGTCTAGTTGCGGTGCAACTGTATATATTGTATAACCTAAATCAATCCTTATTTTCATTGTCCTCAATGCAGTGATTTATAATTAGAGCACGTTTAATAAGTTTACTCTCCTTGTTAACTAGTCATTTGACTGGAAAAAAATAAAAACACTTTTAAATGGACATGGTTTTGTTTTTATTTTATCTTTAAAGTGTTAGGTATTAAGATGGTCCTTCTTAAATACATCAAAGAGCCCTGGTAGCACAGTGGTTAAGCACTTGGCTATTAACCCAAAGGCCAGTGGTTCAAACCCACAAGCTGTTTCGTAGGAGAAAGATGTGGCAGTCTGCCTCTCTAAAGATTGAAGCCTTGGAAACTCTGCGGGGCAGTTCTCCTCTGGTCATATATGTCTACTCTTTTCACTATGAGACAGAATCAACTTGGTGGCAAACAGCAGCAGCAGTATACTATACGTGAGATTCTTTAAATACTAGTTACTTTTAGCGTTAGTGGTAATCTTTGAAGGGTCTTTTAACTCTGAGATAAAAACTATGGCTTACACACATTATCTTGACAACACACTTTTAAAAATTTACTTTTTATGTCTTAAGTTGGCTGTGTCACTTTTCCAAAAGGTCCCCAGTCCAATCTTTTTGACTGACTGGAGCTCCAAGCACAGATGGGTAAGTGCTTGACTGATAGCCGAAAGGCTGGTGGTTTGAACCCACCCAGAGGCACCTCGGAGAGCAGGCCTCGTGAGCTGCTTCCAAAAAGTCACAGCCTTGAAAGCCCTATGGAGCGTTTCTACTCAGCACACGGGGGGTCGCCATGAGTCGGAGTTGACAGCAACTAACAACAGACCTCCAAGTCTAATAATGCTGCATCAGTGGGAAGCTGGTACAGAACAGATTACATTAGTCTTCCTCAGACAAGTGCTCAATGTTTATAATCCACTGAGTGAATTTTTATTACATTTAGGTGTTAAGCTTACTTGCGTATAAAAATGATAAACGAGGTTTCTTTTTTAACCCCAGAAAATAACTTCATTGAGAGCTAATTCACTGTTGAATAAGACACATTTTAATATAAAAACAAATGATCAATATTTTATACCTTGCATTTTCTTCAGAAAATCCAGAACAAGGGGTCACTTCCAATTTCTACAATACTTCAGCATTGCAGATTGAAAAAAAGAAACTGGTCAGAAAGCAAATGAACTTTCAGATGACGTGGTCGTCCACTTGACTGCAGAATTCAAGATTTCTCAGATGTTAAGACAGAGTCAAAGGCGGTGGATAAAACTTTACAAATTGCTTGTGCTTGTTCCTGCATTGTGCAAAAACATACAGTAAGAACAATCTGACGTGATGACCAGCAGAGGTATAAATCTGGCTCTGAAACCCCTCTCCTGTGCCTCCACATCAGCAGTTTTGGAAGGCCTACTACACATGCCAGCCTTGGGTAGCAGAATACATACTCTGTGTCCCCTTGCATGTGTGGCCTTTTCTGCTCTCCTTAAAATAAACCCACTTGGTACTTTAGCATGTGAGAAGGACTATCACAACAAGGACAACAATATAGAAAAAAGGAGGAATGTCCTAGCCCGTGGAGGAACACACCACTTTCCCTCATCTGCTTCATGTTTACCCTAAACCTTTAAATACAGGCACAAGTGAATGCTGCTACCAGGCCTAAACCAAAAAACCAAACCCAGTGCCGTCGAGTCGATTCCGACTCAGCGACCCTATAGGACAAAGTAGAACTGCCCCATAGTTTCCAAGAAGTGCCTGGCGGATTCGAACTGCCGACTCTTTGGTTAGCAGCCATAGCACTTAACCACTACGCCACCAGGGTTTCCTGCTTCCAGGCCTAGTATTCACTAGTTGTTACTATGCCAGGTATTAGATATATAACGGACAACGTCTCATGAGCCTTTGAAAAGACTGGAAAATAGACTGGGTTTTGCCAGTTTATTTGATGATACAATAAGAAACCAACCAAGGTAACTTAAAATCTCACCAGACTGCTGCACTGGTAAACCCACAGGCTGTATTCTTCATTACTTGCATCTGTGGTCTTCAGAGCCAATAAGCTTTTTCCTGCCCCCAGACCATCATCGTAACACACCATCCGGATGATTAAATACAGAGCATGTCTATGCAAAACATCCTGAAGAAATCAGTGAAAATGCAGAAAGGTCATGACCGTCTTATATGTACTTCAGTTCTTAAAACACATTTCCTATGAGGCTTTAATAGCCCGTCCGTGTTTGGCAAAAAATAGTTGTATAGGTTTTTCACTCAAAGGGACATTCTGGTATGCTCAATTATGGGCCATTTTGTCTTCAGAATCACACCTAAATTCTAGAAATAGAGGAGGAAGTTGAGCTTAAGTCTCCCTCCATTCTCTCTGCCCAGCCTCCAAGCTGGCAGCTGTTCTTAACTGGTGGCAGGCCCTAAATTGAACATGTATTAGGAGTCGTCAGCGTGGATGTCAGCACAGCCCCTACCTGCACAGGAGATATAAAAGGCAGCCCCTAGTCACCCTAAGAAATAGATCGTGTTTAACACCAGCTGCCAGGAATGTTTACAAAACCACTCTGGGAACAGGAGCAGACCTAACTACAAACAGGCCCTTAGAGGTATGAACTCCCTGATGCCCAGGATGCATTTTTTTTTTCCTTAATAAATTACATACTTACATATTGATCTGATGTTGATACTTTTATACCATACTTGGAAACTCCCATAATAAATTCCTCCTCCAGAGGCACAAAAGGCAACTTCCCATCTTGCTGTAAAGCATAAAATAAATGAAACACATAACAGACATTAGAAATTACTCTCTATTCTTAAGTCTGACTAGTCCCTTTCAGTGCCTGGCCACCACAAACCCAACCCTGTAAAGAATGTAGGATACACAACAGCCCAGCAAGAATTTATTTCTGAAGGAAAAATTACCCTCCTTTATTTATTTATTTATTTTTTGCAGTGCATAAACGAGCAAAATTCAGATCCCATTACTTAACGTGTATTCTTCTATCCCTTTGTCTTGGGGTTAACCCTAATTACAAACTGAGATAATTTTTACAGGTCTGGTGACATTAACGAGCCCTGGTGGTGCGGTGGTTAAGAGCTCAGGCTGTTAACCAAAAGGCTGACAGTTCAAATCTATCAACCACTCCTTGGAAACCCTATGGGGCAGTTCTACCCTGTCTATAGGGTCGCTATGAGTTGGAATCAACCTGACAGCAACAGGTTTGGTTTTTTGGTTTTGGTGGAGCGCAGTGGTTAAGAGCTCAGCTGCTAACCAAAAAGCAGGCAGTTCAAATCCACCAGCCGCTCCTTGGAAACCCTATGGGACAGTTCTACTCTCTCCTACAGGGTCACTATGAGTCGGAATCAACTCAGTGGCAACGGGTTTAGTTTTTTTTTGTTTGTTTTTTGGTTAGGTTAAAATACTTAGAAAAATAAAGGTCTTTATTTAGATTTAAAAATACTCCAAGCTTATAGTAGTGTCAGCACATGAAAATAAAAGGCGATGTGGCCATAGGAACCATTCTTCTCCCAGCCATTTATTATCTTATCCAGGTCTTAGGTCTGTCTGCTTATCCCCAGGCCCCAGGGTCTTTGGCAGGCAAGCACTGCTTGATGGATGCTTACTCAGCTTTCAAAAAAGTAATCTGTAATTTGAGCTACGTTGGAAACAAGTAAAACAGCAGATAAAACCTGATGGTTTCCCTGGCAGATTATCTAGTTTTTATCTCCTAAGTGAGAATACCGCCAAATTTGTCTTTTCTTAAATAAGATATTTCTGGCAATCACCAGATGTTCCATATTATAAATGTTTTTGTGGAACCATGTGCCCACATTAAAGAAATTAAATAAGCCGTGTCCTTAATTCTTACTGTAACCTCTTGCCAATCACTTCTCACAGTCAGTTTAAAGCAATTCTGAGACTCAAAAGATGGACGATAGTAATGCATTTTAAAAACAAAGACACCCTATTGTCAGTGATTGAATTTTAACAAGCCAGAATTTTGTGGTGATAGGAAAAATTTAGCAGTCCTTATAAAGGGAAATAATGCTAGTGTACTTTTCGAGGGGAAGTGTTATCAACACTCTTTGGGGACAATTCCTTACTTCGATGAGCCGTTCCTCATACACTGTTGGAATGCTTTATATTCCAAACTAAACACTGGGATACTACTTGTAGCACAGACTGACCAAGACTTCCTTGTTAAATGACAAACTAGATTCACAGATGTCCCTCAGAATTAACTTCCTTTGCTTTCATGAGGGAAGGAAACATATTTCATGACCCAGTCTCCGTAATTTAAGAGACCTTACATTCTTCACAGTAACTAAAACTCTAAAAATAGATGACGGTATCTTCCCAAAGCAGTAATGTCCATTTGTTAATGAATTCAAAGACATGCAATTTCATCTTCGAGAAACTCAGGAAGCAACTTACTGTATAGTTGAAGTCTTTCTGTCAAGACTATTTTAAAGGGAAAACCTATTGTGTGTCATCAGTCACCACCATCAATTCATTTGAACAAGGAGATCAGACAACCCCATTAAAAAGTTAAAAAAAAAAAAAAAAAGTACTATGTTTGAAGGCGGGAACAGTGGTCTCTGTGATCCTATGCAACTCAGTCTCCAAGGCACCTTCAGACCGTGCACCACCACAGTGCCCAGTACTCATTTACCACAGTAATAAAAGTTCTGGAGCCGTGTCTTCGGGAAGATGGAGAAGGGTGCCATCCAGTGGGCCTGGAACAGTGAACATCTTTCTCCCTCCAAAGGCATGAGCTTACTGTTGAGAATCTTATAACCAGAGGCTTTGAATTTTTTTTTTCTTTTCTTTTACCTGAGCAACATCTATATAATTTATCAGGTCTAGTGGCCCTTCCAAACTTTTTCCCTCAGGGAGTTTCAGCTTCTCAATGGCACCAACATATTTTATTCGAAATTCTGCACAGGTATCTGAGTTACTGTTGCTTTGTCCTGAAGTTAAAAGAAACATTGTAACAGTAAGGTTTCAAAGGAAATACTTGCATTACCGTTCCTTTCTCAGTCTTTTCTCAAATAAGAAACAGATTGTATCATTAGAACTTAACCTTTAATAAAAATATAAAAAATACAGAAGTTTTTGATGGAATGGAAAAGACCTTAAAATTTCACCAACCTTTTTCTCCAGTGATTCATAATGAATGTATACTGAATGTATAAAAATCGCAATGGGAATGAATTAAGTATTAATATTCTTCGTTTCAGAACAGGCAGGAAAAATAAAATGTCAACTAAATGATTCAGTACCTTCATAATGCATAATGATATTTTCTTATTTCTTTTGTTTCCTCTCCCTCTTTACCATGTTAACTTTTAAATTTCTTTCCTGATTCAGGAAGCCTGGTCTTCCTCTACCATTCAGTCAGGAAAAAAAAAAAATTTTTTAATATAGATGGAATAACACCAGACAGGAAGTCCCCTAACAGAGAGCAACAGGTTGAAAAACTGTGTATGCTATAAAATCGAGCCATTATAGACATTACCACAAAGCATTTCTGATATCTACCATATTAAAGGAACATTATATGATTACATTCAGGTTATATTTATTTAACAAAAGGATGCCCAGGTTTTTAATATTTTAGAGGCATCTGGAAGTAAAGATAATAGACCTTATGTTGTAACATTCTCTTTTACACCATCTGGTTCTACTTCTTCCCTGTTACAGACTGACTATCCAGTGATCCTAAAGGGAAAAGGAAAAAGGATTTTAGATAAGAAAATGAATATGGTGTATTTCCAATTAGCCATTAGCTATTTATGATGCTTGGGTTAGAAGCCGCCTTTTGATTTCCAAAAAGCTACTAATTTCAGGTAGCTATATGGGTCACTGTAAGTTGGAATCGACTCGACAGCAACAGGTTTGGTTTTTGGGTTTATGCAGGGTCACTATGAGTCGGAACCTTTGGTACACAGATGTTTAAAAATTTCCAAGTTTCAAAACAGCTTTTTAAAAAATGGTGTGGCAGAGGGTGTGCTACCAATAAAGGAGTTATATTATTTATGGGGAGTAGGACAAGTATCTTGCTGATAAATGGATGAAGGAGCCATTTACCTAGAGATACACCAAGATGCGCTACCTTGGTAACATCAGGACCAGCTAAGGAGTGGAGGGTAGCATCTGCTGAAATGTCTAAAGTTTTGCCACACAATGTTTTTCAAGCATTTCTAGTCTCAGGCCCGTGGAGAGAAGTTTGCCCACGTGTTCTCGCCAACTTCCAGCACAGTCACTTTCACCAACCACTCCACACCCTCAACCACATTCCACCAAATCTTGGTCCATTTCTAAATACTTCAGAAATGACAAGGGAGAGGAAGAAAACCCCAAATACATAAGAACCCATTGTGTTACACTGATGAAACTGCATAGGTTAAAAGCCTTAGATGATAAAGGATCCAAGCCCTTGGCCTACCTGAGCTTTTGGTGGAGTCTGTGTCAAGGCTGGCCACGGTACTGGAGCGTGAAAGCCCCCCAAGGCTAGAATCTACAGACTGAGAAACAGGAAACCCCAATATAACACTGTCACCTCCCAAGGACTCTACCAAACACATTCAAATTACTTTTTATTATAGTTAAACAGACACACAAAAAATTGTGGTAGTTATTGAAGTGGATCGACTAACACATTTTTCTAAAGACAAATACTATTGCAAACTTCAAAAAATACATCATCAAAACTGCTCTTTCCATAAACAATATTGGATACTTTTTAAAAAAAATTAGATAAAATCAAAGCCATTACTCTATGTCCTTCAAAGATACCTTCTGTTTATGTTAATGTGAAAATCTATACCTTGCTTTCATATTATTTCCACTTAACACACACACACACACCCACCCACCCACCCACCCACCCACCCACCCACCCACCAGTGCAGGGAACAGGCAGGAAATATTATCCTTGTTTTAGAAATGAGGAAACAGACCAGAGAGGTTAAGCAATTTATCTAAGGTCACATCTAGTAAATGCCTCAGATCTCAAATGTAGGTCTCCCAGTGCCGAATCCAGGGCTTCTGCAATTGTATTCCGACTAGTATCTGGCACATGGAAGTTATACACAGGCTAACTGGCAGACCAGACATAACTTAGATGTAATTCAGCTATCATCTTCATACTCTTTCACTCTAATCTTTGAACAGGACACCAAAGTGGCCTGTTGACTAGATCTACAAAGGTTTGTTTTGTATAAATTAGATCCATGCATACTGTCAAACAACATTCAGAAACTCTCTAGAATGCAGGCATTTGCCAAGTTCGCTGTTAAGCAAATAGAATTATAGTCATGCATGCCACCAAACCCTGGAATTCAAGAGATCCAGCTCCTTAATTGCCTGCAATTTGTAGCATTTAAAGAATTTTTAAGAAATCAGGGTATGTTACAATGAAATAATTCATAGGTTGTGTCCATTTTAGTTTAGTGTCTTTAAGAATTTCAGAAACTCTACCAAAACAAAACAAAATTAAACCAATTATAGAATGTGTCTGTAGCACAAAATTGAATGTTAAAACACACCTAGTTGGAAGATAGCAGGTGGTCTGTCTGCCCCTGGTTAGTATCCTCTAGGCAGAATCAGTTAGAAGAAACCAAAGTCTCAGGGCTCTATGAGTCCATTCCATTCCCCTACCTTGCTCTTAGTACTGATTTCACTACTTTGGGAACTGCTACTACTGTGTCGTTTTTTGCCTTTCCGAAACATTTTTCAGCACAGCTTGATTCAAAGAAGCTCCCCTGAAAAAACAAATGTTGGTTACAGTTGTATCAAGAAAAGCAACTTTAAATCACCTTACGTGTATTAAGTTTAAAAATCACTCATTCCTTTCAGTTGCACAAGTATATTCCTTTTACTTACAACATAAATATTTTCCATTGACCACAAAACTTGGATACTGTCCTTTTTCATTGTCTTTTTAAATCACAAAAAGGGAAACCAGTAAACCAAAATGGCAGAAAACTACCTGTCATATCTAGAAGTATGAAAAGCACCTCTCTCAGAAGTTATACACATGTCATCTAGTTTTCAGAATATTCGAGTGCCTGATTTCTCTTTAATCAATTCAAGGTTAAAACAAAATATGTGATACAATAACCAGTTTGCCACCAAAATATTGGGATTAAGTTACCGTCTCAGTTTCATACTCTGTAATTGGTAGGGCTAAGAACAGAAGACATACATACCTACTTCTCAGAAATGTGCATTTTTCTTAAAGTCCTGAAAAATCTTTAATGTAAAATGACATAAAAACATTCTCAGGTGATAGCTTCTCACCTCCCCACTGAAATGGGCCAGGTAAGGAGGTGATGTTACGTTTCCCAGAGTCAATTTCATATAGCATTTTTAAAAATTAATGTTTAATGCCTTGGAAGCATTAATAAGCTTTATCTTTGTCCATTTCATAGGAGTGAATGTATTTTGCTGAGAAAACTATTATTAACTAACCTGCATATTTCAAAGTACTTTCAAATATGTTTTCTCATTTTATCCTAACAGCAACCCTGTGATGTATTTATTTGACACACAGATATCTTGTAAGGGTCTACCATGTACCACATACTGTCCTAGGGGCTCTAAGCCCCTACTCTCAAGGATTTACAGAAAGTAGACTATAATCTGCATTTTATAGATGAGGGAATCATGGCCCATCTTTCAAGAGGATTTATGAATAAGACAGCCTAACAAATTTTACCAAAAATTGAATTCTACAAAGGGAACAAAGTAATTGGCTTACTATGGAATCTGCTACTGTTTTATTGTCTTCAAATTTCCACAGACAGCAGTCTACACAGACAGCCTCCTTTCATTCTGACATGGTCACTTCTTTTGGGTAAAACCATGCACCTGATGAAGGAAAAAGAATGAGTAAATCATGAGGCAGTCAATGAATGTCCTCACTTCAATTGAAAGCTTCTCCCACTGTATTTGAAGACCCTACTCTAAGTCCACTTACTAGGTATGACATTGGGCTATTACCCAAGTCCGACTCCTGAGTCCATGTTCTTTTAGCAAGAAAACTTGATTCACTTATTCATTCATTCCTGAGTAGTCAGTGAGCACCTACTAGGTACTGGGGATATATCAGCTGGGAATACAAAGACAGACAAAGCACCTCACCTCATGGAGCTTCTATTTTAGAGGGAATAAAGAGACCAATGAGAAAAACATATTATTAAGAAACAGTGGTTGCTATGAGAAAAACTGAAGCAAGCTAAGACAATACATACTGATTAAAGGAAGAGGTGAGCATTTTAGATAGAAAAAGACGCTCTCAGGTGACAGCTGTGGAGACTGAACAACATGAGGTCAGTAGTAGGTGTGGAGGAAAAGCATTTCAGATAGAGGGCACAGCAAGTATAAGGGTCTTGAGGAACAAGCTTGACGCAAGAAACAGTAAAAGGTCAATATGGCTAGAGCTGGATGAAGAGGGAGAATGACAGATGAGGAGAAAGATAGGCAGGGGCCAGATCACAGAAGGTCTTGTAGACCACAGCAAATGTTTGGGTTTAACAGGAGGCTTTTTAGCAGTCAGATGACACGATTAGATTTCTGTTTCAGCAAGAGGACTCTGGCTGCTGGGTGGAGAACTAACTGCAGAGGACAAGAATAAAAAAAGGGCCTATGGTTAGAAGGCTGTTGCAGATAAATTGTTGCAAATGTTAACCTTGTCATCACAGAATACTTTTCAAAAAAAGAGAGGAGGCAGGAGAGCCTTATTACAAGATTACCCAAAACTGGGTTAACCCAGTAGCATAAAGTAATATGTTAGTAGTCTCTAGTGTGTTAAAAGGTCGGTATAACAGATTTAAGCACACTATATAAATATATATTTATAGGAATTTCAAATATGGTTTAAAAATAAAATAGGGTTCTACTGTTAGCGGAGTCCTAAAGTACCTCCTCAAATCCACCGAACACTGGCTTTCTTTTTAATCAGTTCAGAAGCTTTAAAAAAAAAAAAGCATTTATTAATTCTTTGATATCTGCCATATTTTGATGCAAGTTCTTAAGCAAATCACTCTTGTCTCTAAATTATTCCTGAATAAAAATGAGTCCAATGAGACTCACTGTCACTTGGATGTTCCACCCATACCTGTTGCTGTAGAGTTGATTCCAACTCCTAGCGACCCTATAGAACAGAAGAGAGCTGCCCCATAGAGTTTCCAAGGACCACCTGGTGGATTCAAACTCTCAACCTTTTGGTTAGCAGCCAAGCACTTAACCACTACACCACCAGGGTTTCCTGGATGTTCCACAGGCTGGTTAAATGCAAAAATACCTAACACTGCACTCATCAGCTTCCCCTCCAGATGCTTCTCTCCTACACTGTTGCTTTCAGGAAATTACATCATTTGCAAGCTAGAAACTGGGAGTCCTCTAGGCCCCTCCCTGTCCTTCAGTCCCCACATCCAGGCAAGCACTAAGGCCCACTGAATATACCACTTAACTAGTTCCCTACTCCGTCTCTCTAACAGTGCCCCATATTGGGTCCTCACCATCAGCAGACTATTGCTCTATGTAACTATTTTTTTTTTTTTTAGTATCTGATGAAAGTGAAAGATCCTCAACCCATTAAAATGCATACATGCACAAAGTTTCGCATACAATTTAAGAAATTCACAAACCCTCTGAAGAAACAGTATGGATGAGGGACCTTGTTCTAACTTAGAATCCTTGCCACCTTTAATCTACCACCACACTACAAAATGATTTATTTAAAACACAAATCTGATGTCACTAACCTGTTTAAGATCTTAAATGGCTTCCCAAAGTTAGACTGAAGTCAAGGCTCTTCACCGTAACATACAAGGCCCCTCGCTACCTTTCCAGCCACATCTTCCATAACAACCTGCTTCAGACTTCAATCTCTAAGGAACACGAAACTGCTTGTGACTCTCAGAACACACTATGTTCCATGTTTCCACCCTCTGCTCCTCCGAATCCCTCTGCCTGGAGCGCCCTTCCACCTTTTATTCACTTGGCTAACTCTTATTCATCTTTCATTTGAGACTCATTAGAAAGTCTTCCTTGGACCTCCAGGTTGGGCTACTGGATTCCTCCTCTATAGCCTTTGTGTACACCTCCATCATAGCATTATAATCTGCTACTGTCTACTTATGAAAGGAGCCCTGGTGGCACAGTGGTTAAGCATTAGGCTGCTAACCAGAAGGTCAGCAGTTTGAACCCCCAGCCACTCCAAGGGAGGAAGATGTGGCAGTCTGCTTCCGTGAATATCACAGCCTTAGAAACCCTATGGGGCAGTTCTACTCTGTCATAGAGGGTCACTTTGCGCTGGAATCGACTTGACAGCAGTACACAGTGACACTGTCTACTTATAACTGACTCTCTACACTGTAAGCTTCTCAAAGGCAGGGACTAGGTTATTCATCCTCTGTATCCCCAATGCCTAGCACAGCCTGAGAGGACATGTTTAACCAACCCGAGAACACCCATATAACAATTGTCACTTACTGAGCACCTACCTTGAGCCCTGCATATTGCCAGGTGCTGTATATATCTCCAACCCTCACCACTAACCAGCAAAGTTGTTGTATTTCAGCCCCTTTCAAATGAGGAAACCAAAATTCCAAGAGATTTAAGCGACTGGACGAGGTCACCAGGCTAATAATCGATGCTGCCAAGTTTTGAACCTAGACTTGGCTCCAAAGCTCTTTCCAGCCACCACTCCGTTATGGAGTGCCTGCCACTCGCTGGCTGCTGAAGATAGGACAGTAAACAAGACAGACCGAGTCCCTCATGCAGCGAGAGACGGCAGCTGAAGCGGTGGAGAAACTAATAAGAGCAAGTACAAAAATAAGTGCTCTTGATCTCTTCACCTTCCTCCCAAAGGGCAAGAAAAGGCAGATCCTGACACACAGGAAGACAACTTCGCAGTTAGAGATGCTTCCATTCCACGTTGCTCTTATCTGCCAGGACAAATTCAGACACGATCACCTACCGTCTCAGGCTTTCCTGTCGCAGAGCCAGACAGTGGCAAGGAGGGAACAGAAGCCAGGCACTCGGACGTTTGCTCCACACCTCACCGCTGGCGCCAGCAGACGCATGCCCTCCTTCCCCCGCAAGGGTCCCCACTCTTCGACCTCAAAGCCGCCCGCACCCTGCGTCCGCCACCCGCACCTCTGGGTCCCCCCGTTCCTACCCGGCCGCCCTCGAAGTCACGCTGAAGAACGCTGGCTGTCCTCGCAGCCCCACCCCATCAGTCCCAATCGCTGGCTCACCCCGCCCGGCGCCGCCCTAGGAGACTCGGTTCCCGGTCACTCACCCTCGCGCCGCCTGCAGGGGGCGCGCGCTCATCCCTGGGTGGGGCGAGGACTCAGCCGCTCGCCCATTCCTGGAGGCGCTTTGGGCTCGGATCAGAGTCAGACCGCTATAGCAGCCGGCGCGGGTGACAGATATTCCTGTTTGAATTCCAGCGCCAGCTTTTTCAGCCTTCCTTTCCCGCCTGCTTTACACGGCCTGAGATTACGAGCAGGCGCAGTGCTGCTTGCCTGCTGACTGTTTCCCGACTCCGTGGTGGCGCGGAACCTCGCAAACCAGGTTCTCCAGCCGGAAGTAGAAGGGAGGAGCCTAGCTCCACGGGCGCCCGAGCGCCGGAAATTGTGCTCTTGGTGGACGGAGTTCTTTTGGTGCCAGCTGGTTATGGTTCCAATTTAAAAAGACTCCGGCAGCCTGTTTTTCATCCCGGCTTCTCCCTCAGACTCCCGAGATGTCTGCAATCCCTGCTGAGGAGAGTGACCAGCTGCTGATCCGACCGCTGTAAGGGACCAGCGAGAGAGGGAAGGAAGGCCCAGGCTGTGTGAGAGGCGAGGAGGAGTAGCCGGGGTGGTTGGCCTCGTCAGCCGCCTCTCTCCGACATGCCTGAGCGTTCTGCCTTTGGGTCGCAGTTACGGGCTAGGCCTCTCAGGCTGAAGGGGTTTGGAGAACTACTGGTTGGAAGGGGCCTGTCAGGTTGAGTGGGATTTTGCTTTTTTTTTTTTTTTAACTGAGGGGAAGGTGTGTTGGAGTTGAAAAAAAAGGTCTTCGGGGCCGTTAGGCACTTTCACATAAGCCAAAAGAGTGTTGTCAGTTAGCACAAACGCGGAACTTGGCACATCAGAGCCATCCTTCAGGGAAGCGGTGATGCTGATTGCCGGACGGGATGAGATGAGCCTATAACAGTGCGGGGAAGGGCTACATCTGTCTTGTATTGCTTCCAGGACTTGACATGTGCCAAGATGTGAAAAAGAGGAAATAAATTAGAGAATTTTTGTGAGTTTCGATGTTCTGAGCTCAGCACTTTAGCGGAATAAGGAAGGTAGAAAGTTGCAGAGCTGTAAAGGAGAAAACTCAGCTGTTGATGGTCCGTAAGGACGGCTGTTCGTTCATGGGTGAAGGCTTTCTGCCAGAGTAGCACTGTAAAGGTCTGCAGTGCCGCTGAACGGGGAGATATAAATGTGGGAAGCGTATTCATGGAGATGAGCAAGTCACATCCACAAAAAACCAAACCAAACCCAGTGCGGTCGAGTCGATTCCAACTCATAGCGACCCTATAGGACAGAGTAGAGCTGCCCCATAGAGTTTCCAAGGAACATCTGGCGGATTTGAACTGCCGACCCTTTGATTAGCAGCTGTAGCACTTAACCACTACGCCACCAGGGTTTCCTCACATCCACAAGCATGTGTTTATTGTTAGGTGTTAGTATCACATTCTTCTGCGCATTTTTCAAAAGAGATGTCTTATACATTCATTGTGCGCCAACTGAGGACATAACACAAGTGTCCCACTCCGTAGTTCACACCTGTCATCTCTTCGTGTATACAGCAAACACTCAGCACTTAGATGGCAAGCACGGCACTAGCCACAGGGGTTACAAATAAGACAGGGGGCTGAGCTAATTGAACTGATCCTTTTGGGAGGAATTGCACTGCAGAGGAAAAAGTACTAGAGAAACAGTTTGGAATAATGGGAGACCATCACTTTGGAGTCAGACCTGTAATTCATTCTGTACTTTACCACTTAATAGCGCATCCTTACTGAACCCCAGTTTCCTCGTATAGGAATAATGCAACAGCCCTTCTTGTAAGGAGTAAAGATCATTGCAGGTGCTCAGTAAATGGGAGCCATTATAGGAAACACTGGTGGTGTAATGGTTAAGAGCTATTTATGGCTGCTAACCAAAAGGTTGGCAGTTCGAATCCACCAGGCGCTCCTTAGAAACCCTATGGGCCAGTCCTGCCCTGTACTATAGGGTCACTATGAGTCAGAATTGACTCGACAGCCATGGGTTTTTTGATTTATTATAATATAGGAGCCTTGGTAGTGCAGTGGTTGAGACGTCATCTGCTAACCAAAAGGTCAGCAGTTCAAATCTAACAGCGTCTCCTTAGAAATCTGTGGGGCACTTTTCTGTCCCATAGGGTTACAATGAGTCAGAATCCCCTCGACAACAGTGGGTTTGGCTTTGGTTGGTTATTATAAAGCAGGGTCACTATGAGTCAGAATTGAGTCGACGGTGATAGGTTTATTATAATAATTCACATAGGCATTGCACTGAGTGCCATGAGACTATGGAAGAGGTTTTAACACGGGTTGAGAAGAGAAAGATATATTGTGTGTTCTGGAAGGTATGCGTGAGCTGAGTCCTAAGGAATGAGTAGGAATTAAAGATAAATATATTGTAGGGGCAAGGATGTTTTAGGCAGAGGAGGTGGCATGTGTGAACATGAGAATGGCTTCATGGCTGTGGCTAATAGGTTAGCAGATGAGGCAAGAGGCAATCAGGTGCAGCTTAAGAAGGCCCTTGTAAACATATGAAGGAGTTCGGGCCTTGATCATGTTAGTTTTAGGGAGCCAAGGAAGGATCTTAAGCAGGCATGGTATATGGTTAGCATCATGATTTAGGAAAATCATTCTTTGCATCATTATAGCAGGTGAATAGGAGGGTCAATTAAGTGGAGGAAAACAGACTGGGAATCCAGTAGAATGTAATGGAAATAATCCAAATGGTAAGCAACGAGAGCTTGGTATGGGTAAAATGAGTGGCAATGGTTTGGAAAGAAATCAGTTTGAGAGTAAGAAAGTAAAATCTTGAGGACTTTGTAACTGGTTGGATGTTTTGACAAGGGAAAGCAGAGCATGGGACTGTTAGGACGACTCAGATTAAGTGCACGAGATGGGGCAGGTCTAGAGCAGATTTGAGAGTTTAATGTATTACTGATTCAGCTTTGTTAAGCTATAATTCACATGCACACAATTAACCCATTTAAAGTGTACAATTCAGTGCTTTTTAGTATACTCACAGAGTTGCCTAACCGTCAGCGCTATCTAATTCCAGAACATTTTCTTCACTCAAAAAGAAACCCTGTACCCATTGGTAGTCACTCCCCATTCCCTCCAGCCTCCCCAGCCCTAGGCAACCACGAACCTACCTTCTGTCTCTAGATTTGCTCTCCTGACTATGTCATGTAAATGGAGTCATTCAGTATGCAGCCTTTTGTGTTTGGCTTCTTTCACTTAGCACAGTGTTCTCAAGGCTCATAATTTGGGAGTTTTTATTCATTCAGTAAATATTTCTTGGCATTTGCTACGTGCCAGGCACTGTTCTAAGCTCGCATGATATAGCAGTGAACGAGACAGTGTTTCTCTTCTTGAGGACCTTTCATTTTAGTGAGAAACAAGCCATAAATGATTAGATGTATAACTTCCTGTAGTTATGTGTTATGAAAAGAGTGTGTGGCTTGGTGTAAAGGGCAAAGTAGAGGGGGTAGATAAAAGATGGTCTCTGTGAGGTGATAGTAAACTGAGACCCCAGTGACACAAAGGAACAAATCATGTCTGTTTTGAGGGCAGAGCGTTCTAGGCAGAAAAAGCAATGCCAGGAGTTTGAGGTAAAGACTAGTTTGGCATATGGAATATAAGGTGCCTTTGAGATATCCAAGTAGAGATACCTAAACATGAGCTGTGTGTTGTTAGTTGCCACTGAGTTGATTACAGCTCTTGGTGACCCTGTGTGTGCTGAGTAGAACTACTCCATTGGGTTTTCAAGGCTGTGACCTTTCGGAAGTAGATCGCCAGGCCCGTCTTCCAAGGTGCCTGTGGATGGGTACCAGCCACCAGCCTTAGGTTAATAGTTGAGCACTTAACCGTTTGTGCCGCCTAGGGGCTTGTAACTGTGTATTAAAAAAAAAAATTAGAGGTGTAGAATTCAGAAGAATAATCTGGGGATGATAAGGTAGAAACTAAAGGAGAATAGAATTAAGGGACTTTAATTTGGGGATGAGAATGACTGGCATGTTTAAATCCTGATGATAAAGAGCTGATATGATACAGCAGTGTTCAGTTCCTCAGGCAGAGGGGGTGTATAGAGTATAGAACAGTAGTGTAAAGATTAGTCTTAGAAACAGGTCTGTTCTGTTGTTACAGGAGAAATAGACAAAGATGTGAGTGGGTTGGCAAGTGAAGTTGAGGAAATTGACAAGGAGCCATATATTTTTTTCTGATGCAGATGAAAGCCCATGCCTGAAGTGAAGAAGAGGATAGAGTGTTGGGAAATTGAGGAAAAGGGAGAAAGTTTGAAATAGTTACTACGGAAACTAGAAGAGAAAGCTGAGCTATAGACACTTAGGAGGGTGGCTAGGCAGCATAGAGGACTAGTTAAAGTTGCAGGCCAGGAATTCATGGAAGCCCCTATCTGTGGTAGTTTGATTTTCTTTATCAACAGTCCACCCTGAGGTAGGATCTAGGTTTAGAGAAAGATGTGTTTCTTGTCTACCTCCTAGTAGGTTATGAGTTCCTTGTGGTTAGTATCTGTGTATTAGGGCTTTCTGTGTCCTAGGCCTTAATAACAATGCCTGGCTTAATGCTGAAGGAGTGAGTCGTGGGCTAGAATGATGGGAAAGAGGCATCAAAGAAGGTGAGGAACTTGAAAAAGATAAACTTTAGCTTAAAGTACACCTTGTGGTAATTGAAAGTTACATCTATTTTATTAATTTAAGGAGAGTGGAAAATCATTTTAAGTATTTTGTATAAAATATATTGAAAACAGGATAGAGGGAAAACTAAAATTTACAGGTGTGAATAAGACAAGTCTATTTAAATTTAAGCTATTTGGGAAATGCATATTATGATCTTAGAATTTTGAAGTGCTCAGGGATTTGTACTTAAGTGCTCACTTTAAAAATATTAAATAATCTGTAATTGCGAGTTAATTTTTTTAATACATCATAATCGAATCCTAATGTTCAGAAGATTACATTTAACCTTTGGGCCTCTGTGATTTATACCAACGTCTCTCAGAATTGTAACAGCTGCAAAGTCTCTGAATTCCCAAGAGTCACTTTCATGTTTTCCCACATTAACACTGTTCTTCCCTATCTTTGTGGTTTTGAGGAAATCTTGACTCAAGATTTTTACGTGAGAGTTGTTATCAAATGGGGATGTAGTTTAACTTGGAAAAAAGGGTGCATTTGTTGGACAATTTTTTATTGTTTTTTAATCATTTTTATTTCTCCCCTTGAATGTTTACAGTGGAGCTGGGCAAGAAGTAGGAAGATCATGTATTATTCTGGAATTCAAAGGAAGAAAAATAATGGTAATTACTATTTTTGTAATCAGGATCACAGTGCGGCTCTTTGTGCATTGAGTATTAGGTCTTTTCTGATAGAGTAGGTAACCCAGAAGAATGCCATAGTCAGTGTGTGTAGTCCGTGCTCTAGCAAGTTACTGTGAAAAACTAAACACGTAGTAATTTGACAAAGCATTAAGTAAACTGAGAAAACGTATTCTAAGACTATAAAATTATCCACTAGATCTAAACTCTTATTTCTTCATAGACACTCTTCCACTGTAGAAGGCTCTAGCCAACCTAACTGCCCCAGCTCCAGTGGAAGAGGAAGACCTCAATGAACTGACTACAGGGGCACATGCGAACTCCAGTCCTCCCCCACCCCCAACCCCAATGCAGTAGGTGGAGTGATGGAGCCCTGGTTTGGGAGCCTGGATACCTAGGTATCATTAGAGCCCCTGACCTTGAGCAGGTCACTCTACCTCTCTCAGCCTGTTTCCTTATCTGAACAGTAGAGGGGTTAGAACAGATGATTTCTAAGGTCCTCATTAGTAAAGTAGTTCAGTGGCGCATATTCCTTCAGTTCCTCTTCTCTACTTCTCCCCATCTTAAAAGAACAGCATATTGTATTAATTTGGTAGTAACACCATATAAAATGAGTAAATCCTTAATGACTGACTGATGAATTTGTTTCCTAATACCTTAAGATACTTAAATTATCCTGATCAGGGGCTTCCTGTTCTACTCACTGCTTTCTCATAGCAGTCAGATCTGGCAGGAGTAATCTGTAAACTTGTAAAATGCTCACCATCTTCTGATACCAGAATCCTTCAAGAAGAGTTCATTCGTTGTTTGAGTGCTTGGCAGAAGTAGCTGGGGAGAAGCTGTCTTTTGTATACTGTATCCTGTGGCCTTAAACATGAACTATATTTTAAATTTGTTTGGGAAGTTAGAATTGTCAGTGCGTATTTGCCACATTTAACAAAAAATTTTTTTAATGCTAATGTATGAAATGCACCTTTATTTTGTATATGCTGGATCAGTTATAAAAATTGTCTATTAGTTGAATGAATTTTAATAAAATGGTAGCAGATAGTGATTTTTTTCCACCTATCTCTTTCAGTTGGACTGTGGGATCCATCCTGGCCTAGAGGGAATGGATGCTCTTCCTTACATTGATTTAATTGACCCAGCTGAGATTGATCTCCTGTTAATTAGTCAGTAAGTTTTTTCTTTAATAACCACACTGTTTTTCAAGAACTCTTACAGAAAGATCATTCCTTAATAGATTTCAATTTTTTTTTTTTAAAGTATTTTCTACTAGGAAGCGTATTGCAAACATCTGAGTCAGTGGTCCAAATTGTCTTCACAATCTAGGGAAGTTTACTATGAAAACCTTATTTACCTACCTCTAGATGTGAGTCCAGTGGGTAAATGAGAAGGGGTAGTATATACCTTGGATTGTTATAATACTTGAGACTAAGAAAGCCTCTTCACAGAGTTTCGCCTTGAAGTCACCATCTTGTCAACTCTTCTATAGAAACTTCATTTGTAAATAATGACATGTTTTGACTTTATCCCAATAGAGTGTTTTAGGATTTTGGCTGCCAGGAGTAGGTTTGGAAACCCTGGTGGTATAGTGGTTAAGAGCTATGGCTCCTGACCAAAAGGTTGGCAGTTCATATCAACCAGGTGTTCCTTGGAAACTCTGTGGGGCAGTTCTACTCTGTCGTATAGGGTTGCTATGAGTCGAAGTTGACTTGACTGCAATGGGATTTTTTTTTTTTTTTTTTGGTAAGAGTAGATTTCGTTATATTCTCCCCTCTCTAATTATTGGTAAAGTTTTTTGTTGTTTAGAAAAATATTTCTTAAACCTTTTTTTAACTAAAACATGGATGTATTTTTCCTCCACTCTGCACTTAGCTATTCTTGGTGTTCTGAAAGTATTATCTGTGATTTTTTAATAGGACTTTTTTGTCCCAGGACCAGCAGTTTCATTATGTGTAGTATATGGTGGATAATGTTTTTAAATGTAACAGAGCCTCTTTGTTTCTTTAAGTTTCCATTTGGATCACTGTGGCGCTTTGCCCTGGTTTCTACAAAAGACAAGTTTCAAAGGAAGAACTTTTATGACCCATGCAACAAAAGCCATTTATAGATGGCTTCTTTCAGATTATGTCAAAGTTAGGTAAGTTGCTTTATTAGATTTACACGTACATCTTGGCTGTACGCGATACATAGGATTTAAGATGTAGCCCGTTTTGTGTTTTGCAATGAAGCGTGCTCTTTTTATTCACAAGGATGTCAGTCATTTAGGCATTCGGTAGCAAGTACTGAACACCCAAGGTGTACCAACACATTCTTGACCTTAAAGATCTTACATAGTTTTTATAGCTTTTCAAATTTTTGTGAGTTATGAAGTATAATAGAAATACTCTGTAAGTAACATTTCATAATTTTATTATAATTTAAGACTAAATACATTATACAGTAATAGATACTGAATTCTTACTTTGGTTTATTTGATCAAAGAAAATTGACTATCTTAAATGAAAAAGTTCTCTGGGGAAGTTTTCACTAGTTGTAAGAACTCCTCTCCCAGAAAGAATGAAGAATTTTTGTGATATGTACAGCACAGGTTATTAACCTGCAAACATTTATGTGTATTCCAGGGAGGTCTAAGATGCAGTATGTTATTCTTCATGCAGAGGGGTAAAAGAGTTATCTTTAGTAGTAGTAAAATTAATTAATACTTAATAATGCTTACCACATGCCAGGGATAGTCCTTAGTTCTTAACATATATTAACTAGTTTAATCATTACACCAGCCTCATGATGTAGGTTCTATTTTACAAATGATGAGACTGAGGCACAGAGAAGTTAGGTAGTTTGTCTAAGATATCACATAGCAGTAAGAGACAGAGCTGGGATTTGAACCCTGGAGTCTGGCTCCCAAGTCCGTGTCCTTAACCACCATTCTGTATTGCTCCTTAGAGCATTACCATAATTTTCAGGGGAAAAGTTATGCCAGACTTTGTAAAAAAAAAAAAAAAATCCTTTCACATCCCAGCATTAGGATCTCTGCTGTGGTTCAGTGTATGTGAGTGCATTGTATCTCTCAAGAGTATTAGGGCAGGAAAACAGGTTGAGAAATACTATGCTGAGAGTAGTTTGAGCTAGCATCTTCATTTACAGTGTTTTGCTTAAAATCAAGCTTCTTAGCTATATACAGTAAAAAAAAAAAAAAAATACTAAATGCCAAAGAGCTTTTAAATAGCGTAATCCATGCTTAATATATTTTTAAGTAGTATCTTCTTGGATATGTCATACATAAACAATTTATTTGAATTCAGAGACTTTAAAAAAAAAATCTTAGCCTGATTAATTTTGTTGCCATCTTTCAAAATTCAGTAATATATCGGCGGACGACATGCTGTATACTGAGACAGATTTGGAAGACAGCATGGACAAAATTGAAACTATCAACTTTCACGAAGTTAAGGAAGTTGCAGGAATCAAGTTTTGGTGTTACCATGCAGGCCACGTTCTTGGAGCTGCCATGTTCATGATTGAGATTGCGGGTGTCAAGGTACTCTCTAACTGGCGATTTTTTTCCCCAGGAGAAATCAGTGCAGAGCTTCACGTCACCAAATGTCATTAAAGAAAATTTCCTAAGATTTACGGAGTATCAAAACACTGAAACGTGAGATAAAAATTAAATTGATACTTTCTGCTTTTTAATATCATAGTTCTTACCTCTATTATAATACTTTCTGTATCAAGACTGAATTAGTTTGTTAGGGTAAACTGAATACACAGTAACCCGTAGTTAAGGTTTGTACAGAGAAAAGAGTAAAATAAGCATCTCAAAGAGTAAGTTGCCCAGCACTACCGTAGGGTTCATCCCTTTTCAAAGTGTCCTTTAGAAATCTACCTAGGGAAAAGCTTTGTTTGTGGCTGCATCCATTTAAGGACATGATTTGTCATCCTTGATTCCTTGAGGTTCTAGAATTCATCTTTAAGCCCCTAAACAGGATGGCCTGCAGGAGTAAAGGGGTTTAATCAGAAAGGATCTTTGTACCCATCCTTGATGGGTTAAGACTGATGGAAATCTTGATGAATTTGTGAAAATCTTGGTGGATTACAGTTTTTTTTCCACAAGTAACGTGCCCACATAAATAAGGCCCCCACACATATAACACATGACATAGGGCACTTACAAAATAGTGCAGGGTGGAAGCACAGTTAGCAGTAAATAAATAAACGTGTGTTATTTGCATAAAAGTATGGTAATAGGTCTCAAGACCCTAGAGCAGTAGGTCTTAACTGGTTGCACGTTAGAATCACTTAGGGAAGTTGCTCAGAAGTTAAACACGGAATTACCATGTGGCCCAGCAGTTCCACTCCTAGGTATATACCCAAAAGATTTGAAAGCAGGGATGGAAACATACTTGTACATCAGTGTTCATTGAAGCGTTACTCACAGTAACCAAAAGGTGGAAACAACCTGTCTTAGTTTTCTAGTGCTGCTATAACCGAAATACCACAGATGGTTGGCTTTAAGAAGCAGATTTATTTTCTCACAGTTTAGGAGGCTAGAAGTCTGAATTTAGGGCACTGGCTCTAGGGGAAGGCTGTCTCTCTCTGGTGGCTCTGAAGATCCTTATTCCTTGGTTCCTTGGTGATCTTCATGTAGGGTGGCATCTGTCTTCCCCCATCTCTGCTTGCTTCTCTATTCCTAATCTGCTCTTTTTGTATCTCAAAAGTGATGGGCTTAGAATACATCCTACACTGATACAGCCTCTTAACGTAACAAAGAAAACCCGTTCCCAAATGGGATGATAGCCACAGGTTTTGGGGGGACACAATTCAACCCATAACACAACCCAAGTGTCCATTAGCAGATGAATAGATAAAACGTGGTGTATCTATACAATGAAATATTATTCAGCCATAAGGAGAAATGAAGTTTCGATACATGCTACATACAACATGGATGAGCTTTGGGAACATTGTGCTGAGTGAAATAAGCAGACACAAAAGGACAAGTATTGTGTGGCCCCATTTATGTGAAATATCTAAAAAAGGCAAATGTGTAGAGACCAAAGTTTATTAGTGGTTACTAGGAGCAGAGGAGCCCTGGCGGCACAGTGGTTAAGAGCTCAGCTGCTAACCAAAAGTTTGGCAGTTCGAATCCACCAGCTGCTTCTTGGAGACCCTATGGGGCAGTTCTGCTCTGTCCTGTAGGGTTGCTTTGAGTCAGAACCGATTTGATGGCACCTAACAACAACAGGCAGGTGGGAAGGGGATATGGGGAGGTATTGTTTAAGGGATACTGAGTTTTTGTTTGGGGTGATGAAAACATTTAGAAACAGAGAGTGGTAATGATTGCACAATGTGGTGAATGTAATGTTACTGAATTTTATACACAAAAATGGTTGAAATGGCAAGTTCTTATATATAAAAAACCCACTGCTGTCGAGTCGATTTATATATATATAAGACACGGTAAAATTAAAAAAAAAAAATCACTTAGCTTTAAAAAAAAATACTCATTGAATGAAAATTCCTGGCGGTGTTCCCTAGGCCTTTTTTTTTTTTTTTTTAAAGTCTTCTAGGTGGTTGTAACATGTAGCCAGAATTGAGAACGAATGCTCTAGTATAATACTGTCCTCAGTTTTTGCAGGTATTCATATATTTGAAACTTTTACACAGAAAGTCGCACTACATACTGCTAGGTCACTCACTGAAGCTGTCTGCCCAAGGGCACAAAATATAAGCAGAAAATATCCCAAATGGAGATCTGAATTCTCATTTGAAATTTGGTGCATGCCCTTGTACCATTTTATCTTCCATGTGAGAGAATGCTTCCATTCCATACACTTCAGTAGATTTTTTTCCTTATCATATGCCACTTTCATCTAAGAAGCTTCCAGCACTTCTCAAGTTTATTAACATATAGATTATATTTGGGGATGACTCTGGGAATGTATTATTCCTATGTGGTTGAATAATTGAAGCGCTGAATGACTTAGTGACTTAATAAGTTATAGATTTTTAATTAGACACAAGCAGTATATTTAGATTTCATCAGTTGTAGGCAATTATTTTTTCCGATTACACTTCACTTTCAGATGTTATGAGCTTAACATATTCACTAGTAAAATGCAGTTTTCCAGAGTCCTAACTCAGTAACTTTACCTTTGTCACAGCTTTTGTACACAGGTGATTTCTCAAGACAAGAAGACAGACATTTAATGGCAGCTGAAATTCCTAATATTAAGCCTGATATTCTGATCATTGTAAGTATCAGTGTACTGTATTGTAATCAGTGTAATGTAAGCAAAATTTTTCTATGGGAAAAAATATTGTGATCTCATTTTCGTAATATTTTATTGGCTATAAATGTATCTGGCTTTTTAGTATAAAATTTATTTTGAGGTTTCTCTCTGCAGTGCAGGTCCACTTTCTTGCTGTTAAATGTACTAACTCTAATATATACTACAAAAAAAAAATTCTTTTGAACATTGGGTCGCTATGAGTCAGAACCAACTCGGCGGCACCCAACAACAGTACAAAAAATAATGCTAGGCCATCTTTGGTAGGTCATTTTATAATTGATATGAACCTTCCTTGTCTCCTAAATATTTTTGTCTAGGTACAGTACCTCAAATTTATAGAAGGCCCTACTGTCTTTGCTGTAGTAACTATCTTTTTGGCTCTTAGCACATGCTAACTTGTCATATTTTTCATCATTTTAAGCATATGTCCTGCCTGCCTACTAGGTTGTGAGTCCCAGGAGAACAAGAGAAAATAACTGTACCGAAGCTCTTTTGTGGGAGTACGGGACTCAGCTGCTAATCAAAAGGTCGGTGGTTCAAGCCCACCAGCTGCTCCACCGGAGAAAGATGTGGCAGTTTGCTTCTGTAAAGATTGACAGCTTTGGAAGGCCCTACAGGGCAGTTCTACTCTGATCTGTGGAGTCACTGTGAGTCAGAATCAACTGGACAGCAATGGGTTTCGTTTGGTTTGGGAGAGGGAGCAGAGAGTAAATGGGTAGAAACAAGTGTTAATAAATATGTATTGGTAACACTCGGGTCAGGAATTGGGAGAGAGATCTTTTGGGCCTGTGGTATACGTAACAGCATCAAGAATATTTAGTTCAAGGTGGAATGGCTGCCAGCTTTTCCACTACCACCTACAGCATCCCCTAGCTGCCCAAATGTGAGGGGCTGGTGTGTATTGCTGTCTGTAAGCAACATGTGATTGGATTAGGTTTACCTTGGTTACCCAGCATATAAGTTTACCCTAACATAAAGGAAACCAAAAAAAACTGAACCCATTGCCATCAAGTCGATCCTGACTCATAGCAACTCTGTAAGACAGAGTAGAACTGCCCCATAGGGTTTCCAAAGAGTGGCTGGTGGATTCGAACACTCAGCCTTTTGGTTAGCAACCTAACTCTTAACCATTGCACCACTAGGGCTCCAGTGTAAGGGAAGGGAAGATTTATTTTTTTTAACTCGCAGAAAAAAAAAGTTATTTGCATGTTATCTGGTACTTCAGAGCAGTCTTTTATGAATCATAAATGAATATGAATGTACGAATTATGGAGCAGTGCTTTAATGTGCATATGTATCATCCGGTGGTTCTGTGAGCAGGCAGATTTGATTCAGTGGGGGGC
Source organism: Elephas maximus indicus (assembly GCF_024166365.1). Taxonomy (NCBI): domain Eukaryota; kingdom Metazoa; phylum Chordata; class Mammalia; order Proboscidea; family Elephantidae; genus Elephas; species Elephas maximus. Next base: position 18,832,527 of record NC_064830.1, read on the forward strand.
CTGAGATACTGCGTTTCTAATAAGCTCCCCAGTGATGCCACTGCCACTGCTCGGTGGGCCACACAGAGCAAAGTTCTAGGGGATAGTCTTAAGCGGAAGTGTAAGAAACAGTGTCTGTTTCTGGATTGTAGACTTTTTTTCTCCATGGATATCAAAATGGTTAAAAAAGACATGGTAAAATTATCTTGAGGAAATATGTCAAGATACATTTCCGAATGAGTTCCTGAAAGATTCTGATTACTCGTCTGGATCTGAGTGCTAAAGTTCTTATTTGCTCTTTTTTCCAACTAATGTTATAACAGTATGTGTCCAAGGAAATGGCGTGTTAATGGAGAAATGAATCACTTCACCTCATCACTGATGTTTAACTTTTAAATTCGTTGGGGATCCATGGTCTTTGTTTCACACTTCTCACATGTAATTTAGGAGTCTACTTATGGGACCCATATCCATGAGAAACGTGAAGAACGAGAAGCAAGATTCTGTAACACTGTTCATGATATTGTAAATAGAGGAGGCAGAGGGCTCATTCCCGTCTTTGCTCTTGGAAGGGCTCAGGAGCTGCTCTTGATTTTAGGTATGCCTTTTCCTTTTTATTTGGGAGATTATCAAAATCTCAAACTGCCATTTTATCAGGATAATACATGGCCTTGGATAAGTCATTCAACATCTGGGTTTCAGTTTTTTCTTTTAAAACAGGGGTTTGGTGTTAGTAAAAGCCCAGGGAAACAGCCATTCTCGTGCACTGATGCCAGGAAGGTAAACTGGCATACTTTATGGTTCTCAGCTTGCCAGTCAGCATCAGGAGTCTTAAAAATATGCGTATCCTTTGACCTAGCAGATCCATTTCTGGGCAGCAACTGGAATGTACAAAAAATTTTGTCAGTAAAGGTCTCTATCACTTTAGTATTTTTTTAAAAAAATCACATCTGTAAATATCATACTGTAGGAAAAAGTCATGTTAAAAGTAATTACATACATTCACATTAAATGAACCCAAAAAATAAGGTTGAAAACGCTATGCATTCTGACCCTAGTTAGGTAAAAATCCACAGATGCCTGGAAAGATACTAAATCTGCATAGTGGGAAAGTGAATGTTTTTTATTTTGTGCTTTTCTGTATTTTCCATATACTTCAACGAACAATGTGTAGCTTTTGGTAGTAAGAGGAACAATCATTGTCACTATTTTTTAGTATACATTTGTACTTAGGAGCCCTGGTGGCACAGCAGTTAAGGATTTGGCTGCTAACCAAAAGGTCAGCATTTCGAGTCCACCAGGCACTCCTTGGAAACCCTATGGGGGCAGTTCTGCAGTGTCCTATGTGGTCAATATGAGTTGAAATCAACCTGATGACAGTGGGCTTAGTTGTATTTAATGATCTAACTCAAACATTCTATGATTCTATTTGGAGAAAGTACTATTCCTAAAGAACAAGTTATAGGTTCCTTGTATTTATATAACCTCAATGTGAAGAACCAAGAATTATCATATTTTAAGCTGTTATTCTCATTTCTGCCATTTCTTTTATGTTGAGGATAAATATTATCCCTGTTACACTGAAAAAGAAAACAAACGAGGGAAGATTGAACACATGACCCAAGACCAAAAGTAAATCTGTGACGTAGGCAGGAAGAGACAGGACTTAATAGATGCAAGATTTTCTAACTCCTAGTCCAGTCTTCTCTTGGTCCTGACTTGGTCTTCTTTTCTAACTTCAAGTCAAATTACAGCTTAAAAATCTTAAGATGAAAACTCTCCATAACAAGTAATATGAAGAGCGGAGGAAGTTATGAAGGTGAGACATATTGTCACTACCAAATTAGGTTGCCAGATTTAGCAAATGGAAATACAGGACACCAAATTAAATTTTAATTTCAGATAATAATGAATTTTTTAGTGTAAGTATGCCCCAAATATTTAATATACATTTTTATACTCATTTTTTTCCATTAATTATCTGACATTGAAATTGACCTGGGCATTCTGTGTTTTATCTGGCAGCCCTGCCAGCAAAGCATATATTGTGATTCTTTTTATGAACCAGGACTGCTTTCTGCAATTGGTTGCTCCTTTTTTCCACTTAAATTCTTGCTTGTAATTAACCAAAAAAACCAAACCCATTGCCATCGAGCCCCTTTTGACTCATAGTGACTCTTTGAGTTGCTCGTAATGTAATATTGTAAAAAGAGGGTAGCCATTAAAGTCATCAATTTCCAGTCTCATCTTTGTACAATCCACATGACCTTGGGCAAGTTATTTGACTAGTTTTTAATATTTAAAATTTATTCATAAAAATACAAAAAATAGGAGATGTGACCTTGGGGTGTAGAATGCTTTTCAGGGTATATGAGAAATCATAAGCGTAAGTGTTGAAAACTTTGACACCATTAAAATTTTTTTAATTACTTCTAAAAAATATGAACAAAACAAATCAGAGGGCAAAGCAGGAAATACATTTATAACACATCCAACAAAAAGTCTCCCTGACTGTATTTTTGCACAAATAACACGTGTTTTTTTTTTTTTTGGCCAGTCACACCCTCCCCCATGAGGCATTTTCATAAGCATGCTATGCTAATTTTTTTACAGCAACATGTGAAAAAAATTTTGAACACACCCGGGAGATGGGGAGGGCAGTTGGCCAAAAAATGTGTAAAGCACATTGCATGCATAAAAATACAGACATGGTAAAAACAAAACATCCCTACACTGTTCAACCTTTTTTAGCCTCAGTATCCTCATCTGTAAGATGAGGATAAATCTTTGTAAGGTTGTTTTTAAAGTAAGAAATAATAAGTATAAATGACATACTAAACCGCCCCCCCCGTAAAAAAATTACATACTAGGCATTAAAAAAAAAAAAACAAAAAGTAAACCAAACAAGTTGCCTCAAGTCAGTGCTGACTCATGGAGATCCTCTGTGTACAGAGTGGAACAGTACCCCATAGGGTTTTCAAGGCTGTGACCTTTTGGAAACAGATGGCCAGGCCTTTCTTCTGAGGCACCTCTGGGTAGGTTTGGAGCGCCAACCTTTTGGTTAGCAGCTGAGCTGGTTTAACCATGCCACCAAGGGTCTCCTGGGCATTTAGTGCAGTTCCTGAATGTATTCAGATGAACTTAATGGGGTAAATGATGTCTTTTGGCCACCCCGTACTTACGCATTTGTGATTTAATGAGGGCCTTCCCTTCAAATAGAAGCCCTGATATGCAGTGGTTAAGAGCTTGGCTGCTAACCGGAAGGGCACCGGTTCAAACCCACTAGCCGCTCCAAAGGAAAAAGATTCGGCAATCTCCTTTCACAAAGAGTACAGCCTTGGAAACCCTGTGGGGCAGTTCAACTCTTTATTATATAGGGTTGCTATGGTTTTTTGTTTGTTTCCCTTAAAATAAGATGTTCTTTAAAAGTATATTGGCCACTGCTTTCACTAATTATCAGACACTAATTTGTTAGCCATTACTATTTAAAATCATCACAGAATTCAGTGTCTCCCTGAAATAATGAGTTATAGTCTATTATTCACTCTAAACAAAATCCAACCTCTACATTTTTGGACTGCGATCACGGCATTCTTTTTAGGTCTTGCACTAGTACTTAGAAATGTTTTAGTTACGCTAATTTTTCTTAAACTCTTTAAAATTTGGGTATAGGCTTTACTTTATTGTTGCCTACATTTTAAAAAATTCATTATGTGTATCATTCGTTATTTGTACTATTCACCCCACATAATAAAGTAATATTTGTGTTTTGTTAAATCTCTCTCTAGATGAGTACTGGCAGAATCACCCAGAACTTCATGACATTCCAATATACTATGCATCATCTTTGGCCAAGAAATGTATGGCAGTGTACCAGACATATGTAAATGCCATGAATGACAAAATCCGCAAGCAGATCAACATCAATAATCCCTTTGTTTTTAAACACATTAGTAACCTCAAGGTGAGTGCTTGTGGAAGAAACGCCGATGGATAAAACACAAGCCATTAGTACGTGTGAGTCATCTGTAGCTGACTCTGGCTGAATCCCTCTTGCTATCTTTTCTCTATCTGGCTGACTCAGAGTGACCCTACAGGACAGAGTAGAACTGCTCCACAGGGTTTCCAAGGCTGTAATCCTTACAAAAGCAGACTGACACGTCTTTCTCCTGCATAGCAGTTAATGGGCTCAAACCGCTGTCCTTGCAGTTACCAGCCACTGCGCCGTCAGGGGTGGGGCTCAGGGCTTTGCATTTTTAAGAATAATACTTATGCTGTCAGTCTTTGCATTGCAAGGCCTTGCCACCAGAAGTTCAGAATCTCAAGCCTCATTGCAGATCTACTGAACCAGAATCTGCATTTTGACAGGAGTCCCCAGGTGATGGGTATATGCATTAGAGTTTGAGAAGCACCGGTCTGAACTCTTAGAGCAGTGGTTCTCAAACTTTGCTACACAATGAAACCACCTGGGAGTGTTTAAAAATCTTGATGCTGGGGATGATCCCCATACCATTGAAATCAAAATTTCTGGAGGATAGGGTTAATTATAGGGATAGTTACAACAATCCAGGTGGAGAGTCCTCAATAGGGAAGGGTAACAAGAGCAATCTTAAGCCGATACAAAGAAGGAAAAGAAATTTCCTGTGGCTACCAGAAGTCTGGCTCTGGTGACCATTGATGTACGGGAAATTTAAGTCACAGATTATCTGTGTACTTGTATTTGAAATCATCTTAAATCTACTGTGATTTTTTATCGGGCAGTTGTTATAATAGATAGCTAATAATAGCAAAAATATTTTTTTATTAATAATAGCGTGAGGCTACAAACCAATAGTTTATTTGTCCAAAGGGTAGAGATGGATCACCCCCCAAAAAACTTGTTATTCCTTGTTCACCGTTCTAAGCCTTGCTCAAATTGGTATTTCAAGTTTACTCTTTTTAAAATGTTATCTGCGAAAGGTTTTAGTAATATTACTCTAATTATGTAAACATTTGTTAAAATTTATGAAGTCTTGTTTTCAAATTTAATACCTTTTTAGTACTACTACTCTAAGACAAGGGAAAAGAAGATTTCAAGTTTTCCTAATTATTGTTCCCTCTTTCTTTCTGGCTCAAGGACACTTCTCCCAACTTTGGACTATTCTAATGGCCCTTTAGCTACCAATAGAAGGTTTTGTAGGTCAGTGAGAAGGAACTGCTTTTTATTCGTTTTTGTCCCAGAGGATTTTATCTTAAGAATAATAAAGAAATGCTCAAGTTTGTCATGCAAAAACTCGTCTAGTTTATTGTAGGGTAGTCAAGGCAAGGCACACAAGTAAGACCTCATGACATTCACTTCACATTGGAAACTCAGAGTTGACAATCACAATGTTAGTTTAAATGTTAGAGCCCAAATCTTTAGACTTTGGGCTTTTTAATGAGTGGTCTGGAGAGAAGACCTTACCACCCCTCAAACTCAGATGAGTCCCCCCGTAGCTAGGGTCCAAGGTTAATTGTGGCAAGTGAGCTATGTCTCAGCAGGCTTCTCAGTCTTCAGAGAGACCTTTGCTTCTGTCTTTTTCTCTAAAAATGAGCAGAAATTCATGGGTTTATCTACTACGTGTGCTGTCATGTCTAACTGTAATTGGTATACTTTACTGCCAATTAAGGACATTTTTGTATGACTTATTTATGTTTTGTTAATTATAGAGATTTAAATTATTGCCAATTAGGGCATGACAGAAAATTATGTTCCTATTTACATGTTTCGAGGCCAAGTTAATTAAATTAAAATTACGGGAATTGTTTAGGGACGTATTTATGTTTTGTTAATTTATAGAGGTTTGATTAATGTCACATTCTGTTATCACAGAGTGCGGTTGCACAGCCCAATTTGGGGAAGTTATTCACAATATACTTTATCTATTTTCAAGGCTAGAACAACTTCCTAACAACTTAAAGATTAAAGAGTATTACAGAAGCATATGTGCTTCTATGTCTGACTTCCCATTATAAGTGACATATATTGGTGTTTAAAAGCATTATAAAAACACCATAACAATGTAAAAAGCATTATAGAAACATACACAATAGCGATTTATAAATATGTGGTTTAAGAGCATTACAGAATCAGATGTGATTCGAAAACATACAGAAAGTATACATCAGAGTTTCCCTATCATTTCAGCCTGAACTGTTCAGGAATTGTCAAGACTCTTTCATTAGTATGCTTAATCTTCTTACTGAGCTTTTTGTTATTCTTAAAAAGTAAAGAATGCTTGCTTTGTCATTAATATGCTTTTCACCAGTCTTTTTTCTCTTTCAGAGCATGGATCATTTTGATGACATTGGTCCCAGTGTTGTCATGGCTTCCCCGGGTATGATGCAAAGTGGCCTATCCAGAGAGCTGTTTGAAAGCTGGTGTACTGATAAAAGGAATGGTGTCATTATAGCAGGATACTGTGTAGAAGGGACACTTGCCAAGGTCAGTTATAGCCTTAGGCTGTTGTGTTATTCCTAATCAAAAATGCAGAGATGGCAATATCCTCACAGGATTTTGCATGGAAGTAATCCTTTAATGGAAGTTTCGATTTAAAAAAATGAGGGTAGAAATAGGTGGCCAGAGGTGTTGAGAAGGTTGAGGACTTATGCAGACTGTGAATGCATAACAAGATCCCCAAGTGACTGCCATGCACCCTAAAGCTAGAGAAGCGTTCATCTGGTTGCAAGTAAAAAATGGAGGGGAGCCTATCTGATGAAGAAGAGTTTTACTAATAAGTATTTTCATTGAAAAGTTGTGTAATGTGTTTGGGTTAACTGCTTATTTTCCTACTGGTGTAAAGTGGTTGATGTTAACTCTTAAACCCATTGCCATCAAGTTGATTCTGACTCATAGCAACCCTATAGCGATCCAGAGTAAAACTGCCCTATAGAGTTTCCAAGGAACGCCCAGTGGATTCAAACTGCTGACCTTTTAGTTAGCAGCCGTAGCACTTAACCACTGCGCCACCAGGTTAGGGATGTAGATATTGTAGAAAATGTACACAAAACTTTAAGACCGATTTCTGAACATCCAAGCCTGATGTTCACTTACCTTCTCTTATCTGTAACTTCTTTATTTTTTAAAATACGTTATGGCTCTCCACTGTGATCAGTTTTATTACTTTGCCTGACTCTATGAAGCCATTAGAGGGACTATTGACCAGGTATTTAAAATAGATTGCTAGAATAGAAATATCCTTTCTATAAATTCTCAGACCTAGGCAGTGACTTTGTAGAGCAGAAGAGTAGCTGGCAATCTAGGTTTGCTTTTCTAATACTAAGAGTAATAATTTTCACTGCAGCATTCCACATACATGGGGTTTCAGTTAATATACTTACTTTAAATATTTGCTGGACCAACACAATGAGCTTCTGACATTTATTACATCAGTAGTTTTAGAATAAAATTTGTGTTAAAGGTCCTAATTTTAACGTACAAGTTTATGACTGCGTGAAAAGTATAAAATACACTTTTTCTTTTCTAAGTGAATAGTTTGTCTTCTTTTTTTTTTTTTTTTTTTTAACTTTTCTTTGTTTTCTAACAGCACATCATGTCTGAGCCTGAAGAAATCACTACCATGTCTGGACAGAAGTTACCACTGAAAATGTCTGTTGATTACATTTCTTTCTCTGCTCACACAGATTACCAGCAAACCAGCGAATTTATTCGTGCTTTGAAACCTCCTCATGTGGTTAGTCTATGAATTTTATTTATCATATTTTTTAAAAAGAGCATACCCAAGAAACTTTACAGCAGCCAGCCCGCAAATCAACCACCACCTTCTGTTAATATACTCATTACCCACACCCATTGCGGTCGAGTCAATTCCAACTCATAGCGACCCTGTAGGACAGAGTAGAACTGACCCATGGGGTTTCCAAGAAGCGCCTGGTGGATTCGAACTGCTGACGTTTTGGTTAGCAGCTGAACTCTTAATGACTATGCCACCAGGGTTTCCTCTATTAATATAGCACTTTACAAACAAAGTGCTGTCACTTAGAGTTGGGTTTGACCTTTATAGTTAGCTCCCCTTTGAGTTAGGCAAGCTGTGGATTTTAATTTCCTCCACTCTTACGCAGATCTGCTGACCCCAATTGCAGTGTTCTTCCCATTCTATTTTACTGCCTCACCAATAACTTAAGAGCACAGGCTTTTGCAGTCAGACCGATGTTCTGAATCCCAGCTCCGTCCCTTTCTGTGCCTGATGTGTAAATGGACATAATAATATCTACCACATAAGATTATTGTGACCACTAAATGAGAGAAGATACATCTCAGCCTCTTAACACAGTGCCTGGTACATCCAGAAGAACCCAAACCTGTTCCTGTCGAGTTGATTCCAACTCATAGCAGCCCCCTAGCCTGGTACATACTAAATGCGTAATAATACTACTAAATGTGCAGTGTGAGGATAGTTTGGAAATAGGAGAAGGCCCAGTCATTTAATAGTAAAAAAGGTTTAAATAGATGTGAAATACCTATTTCATAGCTCCTTATAAATATATTTTTAAGGATAATATTTATATTGTTAAGTTTCGTATGAAATTAACAGTTATATATTTTTGTGGGATTGGGGACAAGACTTAACTGAAAAAAATGTGTATCCGTAGAGGGACAGTTAGGAAACATGTATCTGTAGAAAACAAATGAAGTATCCTTTCTGAATGCATTAAAAATTAGTGTAGTGGCAACAGCCTTTTATTAGTTTTTAAGTTCTTCTGGCATGATAGTCCTCACAGGTATTTGCCACTGGCCCTTAAGAAGCATATTCTTTGGTGGAGAAAATCATTCCCCTGCTTTTTAACATCACAGCATGTGGAGTTTAGTTACAGTGTAGTCCCCTCACAGGCATTTTCTAATATGTGTGGCTTAGGGATGTTCCCCCGGATTGTAAAGCCATGGAGAACAAGCTTTGTCACTTTCTGTTACCACCACCTCCTTCTCAGTCCCATTCCCTTCCATCTATCTTGCGTGCTTTGTCTCTGTGCTTAATAGTTTAAAACTGGGTTAAGCTTGATGCTTAACTTCTTTTAATAATCAGGTCTAGCTAAAGTGTATATACACAATAAAACAATACTGGTAGTGATAATAATAACTAATACCAAAACCATTGCCGTCGAGTCGGTTCCGACTCACTGCAACCCTATAGGACAGAATAGAATTGTCCCATCAGGTTTCCAAGGCTTTAATCTTTACAGGCCCAGACTGCCACATCTTTCTCCGTAATAAAAAAAAAAAAAAAATAGCTAGCATTTATTGAGTATTTACCATGTGCCTGGCATTGTGCTGCTGTTGTACCTGATCATCACAACTAGCAGCTATTTTATAGATGAGAAAACTGATACGTTACGAAAGTTGCCCAAGTCTACACAGCTAGTAAGTGGCAGTAACACGATTGTGTTCAGGCAGCCAGGCCCTAAACCTGGCTCTTCACTGCTGTGCTGTGTAACTCTGCCTAATAGTGACACTGGGTATGCTTCTGTTAGCCCAGGAAATAATCCACAGTAATCCGTAGATTAAGAATTACCTGTCTTGTAAAATATGAGTTACAAAACCAAAAAGAAAGAGACTGGTAGCTAATGCAGTAGCTATAAATACTGTGTTTTTATGCAAGTGGCATGTTACATGTTATCTTGCAAACTGCACAACCGCCTTATGCATTGTTTTCCTATGCACGTATGTGTGTGGATGCGTTGTTTACGTGGGTGCGTTGTTTGCGAGAAATATGGTACCCTTCAAAGCTTACAATTTTATTTAGTTCTGAAATGCTTTATTTGGTATTGCTTTAATAAATAGAAGAAAACATCAGAAGTCATTTCTTCCACACACACAAAAAAAAAATTATAGTAAGCTTTTTAAAGAAAGCCTTATATTAAGAAATCTAAAAAAAAAAAATCATAGATGCTTCCTGAGACTATAGGAATAGCAGTGGTCGTTTTATATCAGAATCATATACATTTCAAACTAGTAGAGACTATAGAAGTCACCTAGTCCAGCCCCTTTACCTGTGTGAACATGGAAACTTAAAACAGGTCTGTGGCTTTCACAAAGTTGTATGTCTGGTTAGTGACAAAGATTGAAGTAGAAAATAAGCTTTCTTTACTCTTTTTTGAAATAATTCCACTTAAGAACCTCTTAAAGCCAAAAGGTGAAGATGTCTTTATGCAGGTTTGGTTAACTAGAGGTCCTTAAGAGTAGTATAATATAGTAATTTCACGTCTTCTATTTCACATATTTAATTCAGTTAAGGGCCATCATTAATCTGAATGAAGAATGTTTTCCTATACTCTTTAAAAAATTATTCTATGTAGATTTTAGTCCATGGAGAACAGAATGAGATGGCCAGATTGAAAGCAGCCCTGATTCGAGAGTATGAAGATAACGATGAAGTTCACATAGAGGTTCATAATCCCCGGAACACCGAAGCGGTGACCTTAAACTTCAGAGGAGAAAAACTAGCCAAGGTAGAAGCCTGTGTTTCTTAACCTTATTCACATCTTTTCTTCCCAGAAGTGTATGTTGTTGTTGTTTTTAACTGCCATCGAGTCATGGCGACCCCACATGGTACAGAGTAGAGCTGCTCTGTAGGGCTTTCTTGGCTGTAATCTATACAGAAGCAGATCACAGGCAGAACCATGGTGGGTTCAAACAGCCAGCCGTTCAGTTAGCGTCCAGTTGCCAGCCTTTCAGTTAGCAGCCAGTCTAACTACTTGTGCCACCCAAACTCTTATGGAAGTTTGTACCTCTTAAGAAAATAAAAACCCAGAGACCCACTGCTATCGAGTCAATTTCAACTCGTAGTAACCCTGTAGCACAGAGTAGAACTGCCCCACCGGGTTTCCAAGGCCATAAATCTTTACGGAAACAGGCTGCCACATCTTTCTCCCACAGAGCAGCTGGTGGGTTTAAACCGCTGACCTTTCAGTTAGCAGCCAAGCACTTAACCACTGCACCGCCAGGGCTCGCTCTTAAGAAAATAGACCTCTTTTAATCAAATTGAGACAGTATGCTTGGTGATCTCTCTCTACTTAGTACACTGCAAGAATTTTATCCTTATACTTTTTAGGTTTCTCCAAGTTCTAATTCATTTCTTCACGTGGAAAACTTTTCAAATAGCTTAGAGCTTAATGCAGTTGAATTTGATAGCTCTTTAATCCCCATCCCAACTTACTCCCCCTTTCCATACTGTGGATAAAAAAATGCTCCTTATTTTTTTTTTAAATAATATTGTTTTTTTGGTGAACGTATACACAGCGAGTTAGGTTCCCATTTGACAGTTTCCACAGAAATTGATCAGTGACATTAGGTAAATTTTCATAATGTGTCAGCTTTCTCTTTAATTGTGTTCTGGTTGTTCCATTTCCAGCGTGCTAGTTTCCCTGCCCCCTTATCTTTTCATCTTTAATTAAGATTAAATGTTGACCTTTTTGAACTCATGCAGGTGGTTTTTTAGTAAGGCATCAATCTAACGGGTAATACCTTTTATTTTGTGTGTCATTCACTTTTCTGCTAAAAGGTGATCTTGGGATGGTTTTGGTTCAAAGTTTAGAGAGTGTCTCAGGGCTATAAGAGTCTTCTGGTCTCAGGTGGTCCAGTTAGTCTGGCCTTTTTTAAGAATTTGAGCTCTGTTCTACGTTTTTCTCCCATTCAATCCGGGATCATCTATTGTGACCCTGGTCAGATTGGTCAGCAGTGGTAGCCGGATACCATCTAGTTCTTCTAGTCTCAGGATAGTTGAGATTGTGTAGGCTATCAGCCTTGTAAACTTGTTCCTTCTCTGAGATTTTGCATACCTTCTTACTGTTTTGGTTCTGACAAGTAGAGACCAGTAGTTGTATCTTAGATGGTGGCTCGTAAGCTTTTAAGACCCCGGATGCTATTCACTTCACTAGATGCAGAACGTGAACTTTGTAAACTACGTTAATGTCAATTGACTGAATTGTTCCATGAGACTGTGGGCCTAAGCTTTCAAACCTAGAACACCAATCTCAGAAGGTATTTGGTTATGTCTGAGGAGTACCTATAGCTGTGTCTTCAGTGAATGTATGTGCTTGCCCACATATGTCTGTATTTACATTTATAGGTAGATACTTCTGCCTCTTCTCATACATGTATATACCTGTACCTACCCATGTACTTATGTGCCTATACCCATCCATATGTGATTGAAGATGCGTTTTGGGGCCTCTGTGGGAGTTGTTAGCATCTTGTATATGTCAGATTCTTTAGTACAGGCATCCTTTACTCACGAGCACTTCTCAGTGACATCATTTACTTTGGTCATGCAGTGCTCACTACACCCACATTCAGTGCCACTTTTCTTCTCATCACCAAAAATACTAAATATCTGTGATCTAAAACGTGCTTCCCCTTCCTACCCTTCCTCCTCCTGGTAACTACCATTGAACATTAGTCCCGTCATATATGTCTATTCTTGTCTTATGAAAGAGGGATCGTACAATATTTGTCCTTGACTCATTTCACTTAGCATTATGCCCTCCAGGTCCATGCTTGTTATATGTCTCATGGACTCATCATTGTTTTTTATGGTTGCATAGTATTCCATTGTATGTGTATACCACATTTTGCTTATCCAGTCATCCATTGATGGGCACTTCGATTGTTTCCATTTTGTTGTTGTTGTTGTTGTTATTATGAATAAAACTGCAATGAACATAGGTATGCATATACCTATTTGTGTCACTACTTTTAGGTCTCTAGGGTATATACCTAGGAGTGGAATTGCAGAGGAAACCCTGGTGGTGTAGTGGTTAACAGCTACAGCTGCTAACTAAAAGCTCGGCAGTTTGAATCTACCAGGCACTTCTTGGAAACCCTATGGGCCAGTTGTACTCTGTCCTATAGGGTTGCTATGAGTTGGAATCAACTCGACAGCAGCGAGTTTTAGGGGATTACTGGATCATAGGGTAGTTCTGTTTTTAGTTTTTTGAGGAAGCACCATACTGCTTTCCAAAATGGTCATACCATTTTACAGTCCCACCAAGCAATGGATAAGGCTTTCAATCTCACCACATCCTCGCCAACATTTGTTGTTTTCTGTTTTTTTGATCAGTGCCATTTTAGTAGGTGCACGATGGTATCTCATTGTACTTTTGATATGCATTTTTTTAATGGCTAGTGATAGCATCTTTTCATGTGTTTGTTGGCTGTTTGAATATCTTCTTTGGTGAAGGTTCTGTGCTTGTCCATTGCTCATTTTATAACTGGGTTGTTTGTCTTTTTGCTGTTGAGTTGTTGAAATTCTCTGTAAATTTTAGTGATTAGACCCTTACTGGGTATGTTATTTCTGAAGATTTTTTTTCCCAGTCTGTAGGTTCTCCTTTTACTCTTTTAATACTGTCTTTTGATGAGCATAAGTTTTTAGTTTTTAAAGGTCCTGTTTAACTATTTTGTCTTTTGATACATTTGTTGTTACGTTTGTTATCCTATTTTTACAAAAGATTAGGTTCCATAGTTTTCTCTCTGTGTTTTTTTCTAGTAATTTTATAATTTTAGGTTTAACATTTGATCTATTTTGAGTTAGTTTTTGTGTGCGGTGTGAGGTATGAGTCTCGTTTCATTTTTCTGCAAATGGTTATTCAGTTTTGCTGGTCTTATTTATTAAAGAGATTGTTCCAGCCCCATTGAATGAATGGACTTTGACCTCTTGTCGAAATCTGTTGTCCATAGATAGCTGGATATTAGGAAGTATGAGGCCTCCTGCTTTGTTCTTCAATATTGTCGCTATTCAGGTTTTCTTTCCTTTTCATACGAAGTTGGTCATTAATTTTTCCATTTCAGTGAAGAATGTTGGGGCTTGTATTGGGATTGCATTGTATCTGTAGATTACTTTAGGTAGAACTGACATTTTCACTGTATTGTCTTCCAATTCATGAACATGCAATGTCCTTCCATTTAAGAAGGTCTCTTTTAGTTTCTCGTAGTAGTGTTTTATAATTTTCATTGTGTAAGTCTTTTGTGTCCCTGGTTAGGTTAACTTCTAGATATTTTATTGTTTTGTAAATGGTATTGTTTTCTGGATTTCTTTTTCAAGATGCTCCTTGTTAGTGTAAGGGAAACCAACTGATTTTTGTGTGTTGATCTTGTACCCTGCAACATTGCTGGATTCTTCTGTCAGTTCCAGCAGTTTTCTTGTGGAATCTTTAGGGTCTTCTGTGTCTAGAACCATGTCATCTACAAATAGAGATAATTTTACTTCTTCCTTTCTGATTTAGATACCTTTTATTTCTCCTTCTTGCCTTATTGCTCCAGCTAGGATTTCCAGTACAATGTTGAATGACAGCAGTGTCAGTGGGCATCCTTGTCTCATACCTGTTCTCAAGTGGAAGACTCTCAGTCTTTCTCTGCTGAGTATAATGTTGGCTGTTGGTTTTGCGTACATGTCCTTGATTATGTTGAGAAATTTCACTTCTATTCCTATTTTGCTGAGGGTTTTTAATTAAGAAAGGGTGTTGAATTTTATCAAATGCCTTTTCTGCATAAATTGGTACGATCATATGGTTCTTTTCCTTTGTTTTATTTATGGGGCTGATTACATTGATTTTCTAAGGTCGAACCACCCTTGTAGGTCTGGTTTGAATCCCACTTGATCGTGGCGTATGATTCCTTTGGGATCTTGGTAGTCACATTATTGCCCTGCACTGAGAAATATATAACAATTTATTGTCTTCATGCTTAAATCCACATGTTGTTTTCATAATCCAGATGTCTGTGGTCGTCATTATGATTGAGTACCTGAATAATTGCATTTTACAAGGTTCTATTTTCTTATAAGTTTTTTTTTTGTTTGTTTTAAATAGGTCATGGGCTTTTTAGCAGACAAAAAACCAGAACAAGGCCAGCGGGTCTCAGGAATACTTGTTAAAAGAAACTTTAATTACCACATACTTTCTCCTTGTGACCTCTCCAGTAAGTATACTATTAAACATCAAATGTAATTGATCTTAGCATTGAAAGAAATTCTATAAAAACCTCTACATAGTAGCCAGATTAAAAGTAATAACTAAATAATAAAACAGAAATAGGTGAAAGTTAATATTCAGGTACCTTTATATTAAAAAATAAAATCTTCAACCATTGAAACATTAAATTCTTTGTTAAATAACTTTTTACTTAATTGGAAATATAAGTTCACTTCTAAAATAGATTAACTACTCCTGTTGACCTTTTTTCTGCCTTTGACAACAGAGTATTGGTGCTTTATTTTCTTAAGTAACTTTGGACTCCCTAAACAAATGTTTTGTTTTTTATGACCTATACGTCTACATTCCTTGCTGGGCTTTCTGTTCGTCACCATTCCAAAAGAATGATTAGGAGTAGGGGACAAAAACTTTTACGATTTAATTAAAAGGAAAAAAAAAATTAATGTAGAGACGAATAACTTTTTTCATTGTGTGAGAACTTTCTTTCATCATCATCCAGATAAGTCATATCAACTATATAGCCATTGAAGCTTATAGAGAAGAATAAAAATTGGCACAAAGCTCAAAAGGCAAACATCAAACTTTGTAAATTGCTATTTTTCCAAAGTTTATAAGCATTTCCCCATGCTTCTGTGCCTGTGTAAATGCTAAGTCATCAATAAGTAATTACTTTTCCAATTATCGTGGTATTATGTTCAAGTGAATAACTGTGTTCAGTTTTATTTATGTAGCAGTAATAATTTTTAAGTGATTTATGAAGGAATAAGAAATAGCAGTATATAGATATTTATCTGTGAAATAGGCTTTGAGCTCATCACACAAAAAGTATGTAACTTGTTCCTTCATTCACCAATTAGTGAGCTTCTACTCTGTGCCAGGCATTGTGGGAGGTGCTGGAGGAATAAAGATTCACCAAAAAGCATAGTTCCAGCCCTTGAAAAGCTCAGTCTAATGAGAGAAACAATATTGTGAAGAGACAGTCACAGTATTGTTCAGTGACATGTAGAGGTACATTGTAAGTATGTGCGAAGGAGACACTGGGCCTAGAAGAGTCCGGAAAAGCTTTGCAGATGAGGTGGCACTTGGGCCAGGTGTTGAAGGATTGTTAGGATTTGCCAGGCAGAAAAGGCAAATGACAGCTTGGAGAGGTTAAAGAGCCTGCTGTGTCAGAGGGGATGAGGGTGGTTCCTTGTAACTGGAGGTTAAGCTAATTGGGGGGAGATAAGGGTGAAAACGTAAAATGGGACCAAATTAAGAAACACTTCATTAGCTTTCTGAAAAACATGTTCTCATTTACTTTGCTTTTCCTTATTTTTCTGACTCCTAATAAGTGTTTGCAAATTGTATTTTGTGGGACTAGTGTTGTTTATTAAAATATATTCTAATTTTCAGATTATACCGACTTGGCCATGAGCACTGTAAAACAAACTCAAGCCATTCCATACACTGGTCCTTTTAATTTGCTCTATTACCAGCTTCAGAAATTGACAGGTATGTTTACTTACTGAAATTTGTGTAATGTTATATGTTTTTGAGTAAGAAAATTACAGATCTGGGAAAAGGTGTTATTTAATTTTGGTAATTAGAGTTGCACAAATTTTATTTGTACTTCATTCGGTCATGTTATTGCCTTCTTTAGGTGAGAATTTTGAAAATGTACTTATAAATTGTTTTTTAATCTCATAATACCTATTATCCTTGATCCACTTCAAATTCTAAAAATATCAGTAGTCTTTGCTTTTTGTTTTTAAAATCTGCTTTTATGGTTCTATCACTACCGCTCTATGCAACAGGTTTTATAAAAGTGACCAGTGACATGGCAAACCTTTTCTGCCTTCCTATTATACCATTTTGAATTAGAGATCTTTATGTATTAAAATTATGAGGGGCGATGACTAAATTAAAAGATTTGTGGACTTTCTCGAATATAGCAGAAACACTTTTCAAATTATAAAGTATACTCACCATTAATATGCTCTTCATGATTTGTAAGTAAAGTGCTACTGTAAAATAAACCAGTAGAAAGAAAATCTTTTTTTTTTTTTTTTTAACTCAGAACCTGATGTTCAAATTATGGATTATACCATAGAAAGTTAATAAAATATGTCTGAATTAATCCTTGAGTAAGAGATTACTAGGAAGACCAGGAAAGTCTCATCTTAGACGGTAGAATTTCCTTATCCCCTTCATTACCGTTGGGTTAACAGTATACCAGCCACTTTTTCTGCCTCTGGACCCCAGGGGTAAGGTTCCTGTTGTAATACATTTAGCATCAAGGTGGGTGCCTTTTGAAATGTGTGAAGCTCAGCAGACTGGAGGTGGAGCCATTGTTGTGTAGGTTGAGCATTCTATGAGGTGATGTTTCCTAGATGTGTTAGTTTTGTAGACCTTTGCCTTTTTTCCTTTGATTTCTGTGAGATAAGGCTTGTAAGCATAATTATGGAGCCCTGATGGGCTTGTGTTGGGTTTTCTGTGTCACATTTGGAAAACCAGAGGTTCTCCATATAACCTAATGGAAAAAAAAAAAAAAAATTTTTTTTTTTTTTTTTTTAATGGAAAGGTACCCACAATAAATTATTTATATAGCTTTATTGGTATATTGTCATGCCACAGATCAGTGGCACCACAGCGCCCCTTGCCTCATTGGTGGCTTGTATTACCAGATCATATTTCTCAAAATCCATGTTGCCAACCAAAAATTTAAACATAATTAGTAAGCATACATTCCAATACTGAAAATACAGGCCATAAAAAAAAAAAAAATGTTTTTTTAAGGAGAAAAAAATGTAGTAATAAAAGGGTTATAGAAAGACTAAACTTAGAAGTGGCAGTTGACTGGCTAAACCAAAACAAAAAAAAAACCCATTGCCACCAAGTTGATTCCAACTCATAACGACCCTATAGGACAGAGTAGAACTGCCCCATAGGGTTTCCACGGAGCAGCTGGTGGATTTGAACTGCCAGCCTTTTGGTTAACACCTGAGCTCTTAACCATTGTACCACCAGCTGCACTTGACCACCTAGTTGCATATTAAATGTTAAGGTGCTGATGGAAAGTTTAATCTCTTGTACAAATATAAAAAAACGAAAAATATAGACGTTAGAAAATCACCAAAGTTTGCTACTGATAAAACATTTAATGCCCAAGGTAAATCCTACCTGGTTATATGAATTTTTATAATACATGTTGATATCTTTCAGTTAGTATGACCAATTAACATAAAACTAACTTAGCTGTTTAAAAATTGACTATACAAATGAGGTATTAAATTAATTTTTTCACTGTGTATCCGCTTTATCTCAGCTGTCGCTCGAGCAAATGAATAATTGCACCTCTGGAAGATTGTCATAAAATTATATACATCCTGTAATTCTTTTTTTTCAGGTGATGTAGAAGAATTAGAAATTCAAGAGAAACCTGCTCTTAAAGTGTTCAAAAATATTACTGTAATACAGGAGCCAGGAATGGTGGTATTAGAAGTAAGATATGATCATCTACCTAAACAAGGAGGGGAAAAAAAGTTTTTGAAAGAGTTCACCTGTAATGCTAGAGAAAATTAGTTTCTGCCCAATCAGAAAAATAAAAATAACATAGCTATGTATTTTCTGTGCAGTTATAATAGCATGGAAACTAATAACAAATGGTGCCTCATAATATGTGAAATCAGTATAGGTCTCTCCTATGAATAACTCTCGATTAATTTTGTGGTACCCCCAGCATGTCTTCAGTTATGTCAAAAGGCCTTAAATTCCCAAAATAAGAATCTAATTCTGTCATAGTCAATCAAACTTGCTCTGTAAGAGAGTGAACCTTGAAGATGCAGATAAGTAACATTAAAGTACCCAAATCCAAAAAAGTAGAAATCATTCATTTTGGTGAATGTGGTTCCTACTGGTAGGATTTTAAATTCCTACTGGTAGAATTTAGAACCCAGACACAAAGGAATTAGATGGTTGACTTTGATGGTTGGGTCTGTTAAGTTTAGAAAAAGACTTCCAAAGTGAATTCTGGAACTGACTGATCCAGGGACACACCTTGTTTATTTCCCTGCCTCAAGGTAGAATTGAATGTAAACTTCCCAGATTTATGGTCCAACTATTTTATTTATAAATACTATTTTTCAAAACAAGCAATCTGTCAGGTCTAGTCCCACTAAAATTCTGTGATTTAAGTCTAAATTTGATTCATAAGGTAAAACTAATTAACTGAATTATCAAAAGTAGTTACCTCTAACATGAAGTTGCATACAGTAATATATAAATTTTACAAGAGAAAGAGGCAAAGATATTAGCAACATTAATGATTATTGCTACTAAATACTATGAGAGATTATATTTTTATCTATGGGGCTAACACATCAAAGAAAATCTTAGAGAAAGTTTTTTAAGTACCAAAAGTATTCTTTTGAGAGAGAATAAAAGATAGGGAGGGCGCTCGTTCCTGAGAAATTAAACTGGTCTCAGCCTAAAATGGTAGACATGGAGAACTTTCCTGGAGCTCGGAGCACACGAAAGAGTGTTAGGTGATCTTAGGCTTCATATTAGAAACAAAAGTGGGTGTTTAAAAGTATTGCCATATTACCATATTATATATGCTGCTACAGTATGGGGATAAGGAATCTGAGTTTAAATTCCAGCAGAAGTAATTACTGCCTGTGTTATCTTGGGCAAGTTACTTTTGAGCCTTACTTTGCTCCTTTATAAAATGAAGATGCTAATTTAAAAAAAAACCTAAACCCATTGCCTTCAAGTCAGCTCCAACTTATAACAACCCTATAGGAGAAAGTGGAACTGCTCTATAAGGTTTCCAAGGAGCAGCTGGTATATTCAAACTGCCGAACTTTTGGTTAGCAGGCAGGCTCTTAACCACTGCATCATCAGGGCTCCATATATTGTTTAGTGACACCAAAATAAATTATTGATTTCCATAAACAATGAATTAGTTGATTTTCTTTTTAATTAGTCCAGTCATTTCTTTGATTGTATTGTCTCCGTGAAAATGCTAGAAACAGCCCTGTATGTGCAGTTCATGGATGGATGGGTGGTATCCACAGCTTTTGTGACTGGCCATAGTTACACCCTCCTAATTCTGCCTTTTGCTTTACAGTGGCTAGCAAACCCTTCCAATGACATGTATGCAGATACAGTAACAACTGTGATATTAGAAGTTCAGTCAAACCCAAAAATAAGGAAAGGTATGGAATTATTTCATTACCAATTCATTCTTTTCTTCCTCCCATGGCTCTATTAGCTAAAAAGCAGTTATTAGAGTCCTGAAAAACTTGAGATCCCTTGATAAAATTTCTGTATGGAACTGGAATTTTGCGAGGCCAACTCAAACGTTGTTTAGCCTTTAGTGATGTTCACTGTCTGAGCTCCTGTAGCCCATTTCCATGCTTTATGATAGGGGAGGGATGATCACAAAGCGTGTTGGCACAAGACCATCAATTATGTTGTCATGATGTCATCTGCTGTTTTAATGAAGGCTCTGAATAATTATTATGCTGAAAAGCAGAGAAGATGCTGTGGTTTAACACAAATGTATAATGCCTGTGTTGTACAGGAAGGAACATTTGAGCTGTCATAGATCGATTTGACTTTACCGTGAGTATTTCAGGTGCAAAGTGAAAATGTGCCTTTACTCTGATCTCTAGTGAGTCAGTTAAAAATAATCATTATATCATTAGTGACCTATCTCAACCTAATAGTAATACAAAACATTTCTTCATTTGGCTAGCCTCTAGACATTTCAGCAGTGGTTCATTGCAGACAAGTTAGGATAGATTTTTGACTTACATGTTATTTTTGTTAAGGATTTATTTGAAAAGTAGCTAGCTGCCTTATATCCCTAGTTCTTTCCTATGTTGTAGTGTACCTAGAATGAGATTTTATATTCTTCTGAAGTAATGAGTTATTTCCCTGTTTTCATTTAACATTCATTCAACAAATATTTGTGGGGCACCCGCTATGTGGCAGGCATTATTCTAGGGCTTGGGGTACATTAGTGAAGAAAATAAACACTTCTTGCCCTTCAGGAGCTGACATCCTAGTGGGCCCTAGGGAGCTTGTCAGGGTTTGGCGCGAGGGGTAGATAATGTAAGACTTTGTGCCTCGTTTTAAGGAGTCTGAATGAATGAGGCTACACTGCACAGTTTTGAGCAGGGGAGTGATGTGATCTGACAAAGCTTTTGAAGAATTCCTCTGGTGCTTGCTGAGAATAGACTGTTAGGAGGGCAAGCTTGAAAGCAGAGATTCCTCTTAAGTGCTTTTGCTGAGCTTTAGCTCAGTTTTGGGTATAAGTGGTTGAGGTAGCAGAAAGTGGTTGCGTTCTGGATATGTTCTGAAGGTAAAACCAATGATACTTCCTAATGGGTTAGATATTACGTATACGGGGTGAGAGAAGAAAAGCAGGCAAGGATGACTTTTAAAAAGATGGCGTTTCAGGGGGTGTTTGTGATACATTAGCACGGAGCGTTGTCACCCATGGGGCTGAGTGACAGAGGTCTAAATGAGGAGTACTGGTACATCCTTCAGAAGATGAAAGTATTACAAGGACTAACACACAGTGTTTTCTTTTCCTGCACGCGAGAAAATTTATTCTATACGTTTATTATCGAACTAATTGACTTTATCCCATCCAAACTTGGAATTTTAACATTTTAGAGCAACTACGGCCCGTGGACCAAATACCATGCCCCCCTCCTCCTTTTTTTTTTTTTTTTTTAGTAAAGTTTTATTGAAATATGGGCACATGCATTTGTTTACATATTGTCTATGGCTGCTTCTGGATATAACGGCAGAGTTGAGAGTGGCAGGGTTGAGTAATTGTGAGAGATCACGTGGTTCACAATAACTGTTATAGAAGAAGTTGCCAGCCGCTGTTCTAGAGACACCTTCTTTGAAACAGTCTGATTCTTCTTTGATAACATTTTGCTCCTTTTTCATTTCTTTAGCCTGCTAACACTTCAGTCCGGGCTCTAAAAACACAGCTTGTATTTGTTTCCCTGTCTGTGTTTGATCACCAATTTGTATGTCC
The DNA here is from genome assembly GCF_024166365.1 of Elephas maximus indicus. Taxonomy (NCBI): domain Eukaryota; kingdom Metazoa; phylum Chordata; class Mammalia; order Proboscidea; family Elephantidae; genus Elephas; species Elephas maximus. The sequence continues at coordinate 18,854,506 of NC_064830.1, forward strand.
CCCGTTCGCACAGAAGGCACGTAGTAAAACTTACACATTTTCAGTGTGCATATTTTTATGTTCTCATGTTCCATTATGTTCTTCTCTTTCACACGGCCCGTTTTTATCACATCTGTCTTGTTTTGACCTGGTTATGGCAGGTATACTTGTATGAGTTTATGATTTACTTCACATTTAGTATAACCTCGTGTCTGAAGAATTTATCATAAATATTAGTGATGACTGCATACGTATTACACACATATGAGCATGTACTTTGGAAAGTTTAATAGTTCATGGCTTAGATTTATTTATGTTTAATGTATATTTTATGAGAGTTCCTGGGCGGTACAAAAGGCTAACACACTCAGCTGCTAATCAGGAGTTGACAGTTCAAGTCCACCCAGAGGCACCTTGGAAAAGGCTGATGGGAGATCTACTTCTGGAAAAATCAGCCATTGAAACCCTTTGGGGCACAGTTCTACTCTGATAGACATTAAAAAAAACCCACTGCCGTTGAGTCGATTCTAACTTATAGCAACCCTGAAGGACAGAGTAGAACTGCCCCATAGGGTTTCCAAGGAGCACCTGGGGGATTCGAACTACTGACTTTTTGGTTAGCAGCCATAGCTCTTAAGGACTACGCCACCAGGGTTTCCTCTGATACACATGGGGTCTCCATAAGTCATCATCGACTTGATGACAACTGGTTGTGTTTTATGAGATTGTATTTACATGTCAGTTAATGGTTATTTAATACTTGATAATTTAATTATCATAATTAAAATATAAAGGTTTATTATATAGCTTTCTTAAGTGGCATCAGGTTAGGTGTATGTGCAATTAAAATTATGAATTAAACAATTAGAGGAAAAACACTGAATTATAAAATAATTTAGAAGAAATGACATTTTGGCAGTTTTACGTAGACTAAATTTAAATATGTATCTGAGAGAACTGAGGTCAGTTAGTAAAAATTCACACTTAGGGTATGTAATATTGTATTAAATATTTAATTATATTAAAAACCCAAACCCAGTGCCATTGAGTCGATTCCGACTCATAGCAACCCTATCGGACAGAGTAGAACTACCCCATAGAGTTTCCAAGGTGCACCTGGCGGATTTGAACTGCCGACCCTTTGGTTAGCGGCCGTAGCACTTAACCACTATGCCACCAGGGTGTTATATTAGATGATAAAATAATTATTTGGGCTGAGAAATTAAAAGCTTATTGAATAAGTCTTTAATTTTTTAAGTCTTTTTAAAATGACAAATTTTTAGATCCTATTTCCCTGTTTATGGATAAGGCCATGAAATTATTTCTGACACTTTCCTCCATGATATATGTTTAGTGTGTGTGTGTTTTGTCTGAAGGATTATACAATTCTACACTATTTTATTTTTGTAATAGCTTTATTGAGACATTCACATACCATAATATCACCCATTTAAAGTATACAATTCATGTGTTTTTAGTATGTTCTGAATTGTGCAGCCATCATGACAATCACATTTAGAACATTTACATCACTCCAGGAAGAAAGCCCGTGACCTTTAGCTATCACCTCCCAACCCGTGACTTCCCCCAGGCAGAGGAAGCCATTAGTCTACTGCAGATATGCCTGTTCTCAGCGTTTCATATAAATGGAATCCTACAATATTTGTCCCTTTGCGCCTGGCTTCTTTCACCTAATATAATCCATGTTGGAACATCAGTCAGTACTTCATTCCTTTTTCTAGGCAAGTAATAGTTCATTGTATGAAGAGACAACATTTTGTTTATCAACTCATCATTTAGGAATAATGCTGCCGTGAACATTCTTGTACAAGATTTTGTGTGGACACATGTTTCTGTATCTCCTGGGCGTATACCTAGGAGTGGAATTGCTGGGTTGTTTGGTAACTCTCTGTTTAGCTTTTTGAAGAACTGTTAAACTGTTAATTCTGCATTACTTTGCCGCTGCTGCTGGACTAGGAGGTACTTAGTGATGTGGCGGAGTGTACTTGAAACTCCGGGTTAAATACAGCTTACTGTCCTGAACCATCAAATTTCATTGTTTTGGGGATTGCTAAGTAATTTAACTGGCAGATAATTTTAAATATTAATTTTTATTAAAACAAACAGATGCATTATGTAGTAGAATGCTAAATTTACATAAGGTTTTAGATAAGACAGAAGACTTAAGGGATCTTTCAAGCTTGGATGTGCCACTAGCACTCCTGGAGTTAATTTCACCCACCTCTGCTCGTAATGAAATGTGGAAAAGTTTGAGAAACATTGGAAATCAAATTAAAAAATTTTAAATATCATTTTGTGGATCTTTAATAAGAACATGAAATAAAGTGATGAAAATATCAATTTGCCTTAGAAGATAGATGATACATATACTTGTTTGTCACTTCAAGGATTCCATAGTTAATCACTTTGACTTATCAGTAAACTGTGTTCTGATTATTGATATGGAAATTATCTTAAGTAGGAATTTGACCATTGAACTCTGTTGCTTTTTTTTCCCCCAGGTGCAGTCCATAAGGGCTCTAAAAAATTAGAGATGCATGTTTACAGCAAGAGGCTAGAGATCATGCTCCAGTAAGTTTTCACCTATTACTGCTCAACAGGGGGTGGTAAGGAAGAAGTCCTAGATTCGGTCAACCCTGGCCTAATCACTAACTAGTTCTGTGGCTTCAGACAAGGCCCCTTAACCAGTCCAGGTACCTATTTCACTATCAGTAAAGAGAGCAGTTTGAACTGGGTTCTCTCTCACATCCCTTCCAGCTACATACCCTAGCTGGTTCCAGGTACATGTGACTTGCTCGGTAAGTCATTTCTCCATGAATAAATTTTACTTAAAGCCCCAGGATGTTCTTACAAGGGACGGCATATTCAGCAAAGATAAAACATTGTCATCAAGGACAAGTATTAAAGTCTTAGCCTAATGTTACTATGTCTTTAAGAACTGTTTTACATATTCACTTCTCTTTAAATGTGAATTCTCTTAAGAATGAGTTTCTTCTAGACTCTTCTCAGATAGTAAACTGGTAGATTGTGCATTACCTTTAAACTCAATATTTGCCTAACACTAAATATAGGTCTTTTCCCGTTTCCTCAGTTATTCTTTAAGCCTGATATAGGAATGTTTTTCCAAATAAAATAAACATATAAAACTACTTTGAGGTGGAGAACTATAATTAAGCTTATATATTATACCAAAAAAGGAAAAATAAAAAGATTTGTATTCAGTTTTTATAATTTCAGTATCTAACACAGTGCCTTGCACATAGTAATCTCTCAGTAAATACTTGTTGAATAAATGAGCACTTTTATTTTTTAAATATTTATTTAATTGGGTATCTTAGCAAAATGAGGTATTCTGCATGTTTGGGAAGAGTTTTATGTCAACATTTCTGCTTCCTTTCCCCAAATTTCTAAGCTCTTGTCATCTTTTTGAAAGCAGCTCTTTAGTGGCTTTTTAAAAGTGAACCAGTGATAGGCTTTAAATAGTGACTTTGCTTACAGAGGCGATCATACATCTTCAGAAAAATCTTCTTGTTGTCCATTTTAAAAAATTATCCCTTGTCATACCAACTGCAAGCCAGCTAACAATACAGGAACAATGATTCCATTTAAAAGGCAGCAGATTCTGTGTTGGCTCCCACCCCTGTGGCTATAGTACCCCCTAGTTCTTTTCTGCAGCGGATATTTCTGGAAGCCTGACCTGCTAGGCTTAGGGTCTAAATACCTTAATGATTCTTAGATCATTGACCACTTTATCAGTCTGGTAGGACCTGTGGGACTTTTCCCTGCAGGGTTGGGAGATAAACATGCATACACTTTGAGCTAGGATTTCAGGGAGGTAAACCCCCCTCTGCAAGCTTCTCCTGGGACCCCCGGGTTAAGAAGCCCTGCTGTGGGAGCTGAGTTTCAGCGCTGTCCTGTGCCTGTCTGGGGGATGTGGCTAGAACAGCTCTGCTATTGGGCTTTAGAGGAATAGAAAAACCGTGTTCCCTGAAATAGTTACACTTTCTTCTAGTACAGCAGTTGGTGGTGCTGAACAAAAGTTCACATGCAACAGTATTCAGGTTAAGCTGTGCCAAGGGGACTCTACAAGTGGCTGCTAACTGTTCCACTTTACTTCCACTCTGGCTTTCCTCTCCTAATGCTACTTATGCCACCCCTGCCTCCATGTCTCACCTCTCCCTCTCGCATAGACACACAGACAGCTGGAACTATTAGGAAAGGATATGAGAAAAATAGCCAGCGTTACATTGGCCTTAGGAATGTGAGCTACAGTGTGTCTAAAGTTTCAAGTTGATCGTACTCTAAAAAATACAACTTCTTTCCCCAGGCATTCAGGTCCTTACAATTATGTCAGAGTAAATGTATTGGTTTCTTTAGCACCACCAATAATTGATCTTACCTGTTTTATAAAGTTAATAAAATAGAGCATGGTTAATAATTAAGAAGTATATCTCAGTGGGTAGGTATAGTGTATCTATATATAGGGTAGTATAAAATTGTATTGTCTCAGAACTAGGACCTGTGTTCAATTTCATTCTCTCCCCACCTATGTGTAATGTGCATTTTTCCACTAATATTGTATCTTTGTTTATTTCAAGGGACATATTTGGAGAAGACTGTGTAAGTGTAAAAGATGGCTCTATTCTTAGTGTCACAGTGGATGGAAAAACTGCAAATATAAACTTGGATACACGGGTAGGTTCCTTCTTACATTTCAGGAAATTTGAAAAATAAAGTGAGGGAGGAAATAATCTATGATCCCATTATCTGACAGGTTACTTTTGCATTTTGACATTTCCTTCCAGTTTTTCCTGTCTTTGTTTCCCATATAGTGGTGTATATAAAGTTTTGCGTCCTGTCCTTTTTATTTATCATCTGTCATAAGTGCTTTTCCATGTTGCTGCATAGTACACGTTTCTGTATTATTCCATTGTTTTTGTTTTCCATTATATACTTTAATTTACTTCAGCATTTCTCTAATATCTCGTTGATTCCAGTTTTTTTCAAAAAGCCACTCTCCTGTTTGCACAAATAAGATACAAGTGGCTTTTCAAACACACAGGCTCATGGAGTATGGGATCTATTCTGGTCTCCCAGGGGCAGAGCTGGCGTAATTATCTCATTGCCGGGTTGTTGTTGATGAATAGAACAGTTCTAAGCAAATAACATATGTTTTAAATTTCTTTTTTATGTTCTTGGACTATGTAGATGTTTTGAGAAAAGACTAGGCTTTTTTTTTTTTTTTTAACCTCAGGAAAATAGGCTAAGGACGTGAACCAAGTATTCAGTAGAGAAGAAATATAGATAGCCAGTACATATATGGAACAGACATTCAGATTCACTAATAATTAGAGAAAATGCAAATTTAAAGTGTGAACTAGCAGTGTGTTTATCATATTACAAAGATTAAGAAGAGTGACAGGACCCAGTGATGGTGAAAGAATAGGGAAGTAGCTATTTTTGTGTTCCACTGGGAAGAGTGCAAATTAGGTGACATAGTCTTTCTGTAAGGCAGTTTGGTGATATGTATCAAAAACCTTAAGACGTGAACACCTTTAACCCACAATTTCACCAAATTTAATTGAAGAAGATAAACAAATGAGCAAGGATGTCTATTTAGCATTGATTATAAAAAAAAAAAAAATCAAGAAACCTAAATATATGAGAATAAAAAATCAAACCCACTGCCGTGGAGTCAATTCTGACTCATAGTGACCCTATTGGATAGAGTAGAATTGCCCCACAGGGTTTCTAAGGAGTGCCTGGTGGATTCGAACTGCCAACCTTTTGGTTAGCAGCCATGGCCCTTAACCACTATACCACCAGGGTTTTCAGAAATGTACGAGAATAGGGCTTATTAAATACAATAACTGAATAAATAATGTATATTTTATACCCTTATGAAGGAGCCCTGGTAGCACAGTGGTTAAAGCACTCGACTGCTAACTGAAAGATTGGCGGCTTGAACCCCCCAGCCACTCCACAGGAGAAAGATGTGGCAGTCTGCTTCCGTAAAGCAGCCCCAGAAACTCTATGGAGCAGTTTTACTCTATCCTTTAGGGTATTAGTCAGAATCAACTCGGTGGCAATGGGTTTGGTTTAGTTTATACCCTTAACCATGGAGTACAATATATACAGTCACCAAGAATGGTGATGTATATTAATGTGCACAGTTGTCCACCATACATTGTTGAATAGAAAAAAATAAGTCACAAGACAGCACGTATCATCAGTTAGCCCGTTTTCATTTAAAAATATATACATATGTACAGTTAAAAGTCTAGAAGGTTAGACACTGAAATGTTAATGGTAGTGAGAATTAAGTCATAGAATAAAGGGTGTTTTTTCTGTCCTAAATTTTTATGTGGAATACATTTATGGTATAATGAAAAATATTTTTAAGCAGTATATAGCGTTTTGTAGTTGAGTTTTAAGAAGTAATTAGAAGATTATTACTGAGCTTAAATTTAATACACAATGTTGAGTAGATGATTATATCCAATACTTGGTAAGTAATTTCTGTGGCATAGTCTGAATTCCATGGAGTAACATTTACTGGGTCAAAAATATAGGCTTTGAAGGGAATGTACTTCCCTAGACTTTCAGTGTATTTTTTTTGCCCCCAAATTAATCTCTAATTAGACCTAGCCACTGTGCTCAGTATGTTTCTTAGAACGGTCAGGAATCTCTTTCTGCATGAAGGTAGTCTGCTCACAAGTGGGCAACGTAGCTATGCTGGGTCTTGATAATCAGTCCTACTGTGATTTCCATCCCTACAGGAAATGTGTTTTCTTAACGAGTGGTAACCAATCTTCCATATAATAGTGCTAGACTCTTAAGTGAAGGGCATGTTTGTGCTTTCATTTTCAGACTGTAGAATGTGAAGAAGGAAGTGAAGATGATGAATCCCTCCGAGAAATGGTAGAACTGGCTGCACAAAGACTCTACGAGGCCCTTACACCAGTTCACTGACAACCTTATATCTCTGTATACATTAAAACTTTTTTTAAATGGTTCACTCTACTTCTGTTACTTAAAATTCATTCAGTTCTCTGGCGTAGCCTACTTACTTTGACATTGTTGCCATCAGCTACCATGGAGTCAGTCCTCAACTCATTGCAACCCCATGCACAATGAGATCAGACTGTTGTGATCCATAGGGTTTTCACTGGCAAATTTTTTTTTGGAAGTAAATTGTCAGGCCTTTCTTCCTAGTCAGTGTTAGTCTGGAAGCTCCACTGAAACCTGTTCAGCACCACAGCAACATGAGAGTCTTCACAGACGGACAGGTGATGGCTGCAGATGAGGCTCATTGGCTGGGAATACAACCCAGGTCTCCCGCATGGGGAGCTGAATTCTACCACTGAACCACCAATGGCCCCTCTTTTGACATTAAATGGTTTTTATTCCAACAGCCTGAATACTGCTAAATTACCAATGAATTTATCCATTATTCTAGAACTAATTACTAAATAAATAAACTGCCCATTATTTTAGTACTGATTTCTGCTTCCAGGCATGTGTATGTAGCTTTCAATGAAACCTTTAAGATCTACTTGTAACATCTGAATCAGAATTTGTCTTATTGTACTTCTTAAGAAAAAATACATAGAGGTTTGTATTTTCATATCCATATCCTAAATTTGAATTAATAATTAGAGATTATCACTTAAAAAGTTTTAAACCCCTTCTCTACTTTTCTCCCTTCTGACGCTCTTACTACTATATTGCTTAATTTATATATTTGCAAAATTATGACTTTTAGGATTCAATAATATTTTCTTTGTACTATACCTATACATTCAATTCAGAGATACTCAGAATATAATTTTTTCCTGACTCAAGTTCAAGAGTATTCAAATGTCAATTGTTGAATTTTTTTCATATGTGAATAAGTTATTAATCATTAGTCCAATTTTCTGTAGCACCATTTAATGTAAATTTGTAAGGTACTAGACTGGTCCTCTGCCTAGTGCCGTGTGCTGAGGGAGCAGGTTGTTGTTGGTTGCCAGTGAGTCAATTCTGACATCTGGCAACCCTGTGTGTGCAGAGTAGAACTGCTCTATAGGGTTTTCAAAGCTGTGACCTTTCAGAAGCAGATCGCCAGGCCTGTCTTCTGAGGTGCCTCTGGGTGGGTTCAAACCGACAACTTTGTGAGTAGTAATCCAATGCTTAACCTTTTTTTTTTTTTTTTAAAGTCTTCTTCGGCACCCGCTTCAATGAAAATGGTGCTGATCACTACCTCTCCAGAAGGCAGTGAACGCAGCTAGCTCCTCACCTTCACAGCCAAGTTTCTTGAGAACTGTCAACATTCAGCATCACACTGAAATCACCAGTTATCTACATCTCTAAATTGCACTGACACAATTCGGCCCTCACCTTGCCTCTTACTGACTTATAACCATTGATCACTCTTTCCCCAAAACAGTATTTTCCCTGGGCTCTGACGATAAACTGTTAATTTAAAATGAAATGCATTTATTTCTTCAAAACAGTCTATTTCCTTTTATCTCTGGCCCAAACCAAAGGTCTAAGTGTCACCACTGGTATCATATAAGATTTTCTCTTAATTACAAACAAATTACTTAAAAGTTATAAAACATTCTTTAAATTACAAATACATGTTTGTAATACTCTTAACAATACAGAAATACAATAAAAATGTAGTGTCTTTTTTCCTAATCCCCCTCCCCTGAGGTAATAACCATGAAGATTCTAAATTGCTCTTGAATTTGTCTATTTGTCTTCATCTCTACTGCTGCTACTTAAAGTTACTCTGGATTCCCATAATAATCTCCCTTCTCTCTTCACTGTAGTTGATTTCTAAAATACACAGGTCTGACCTCTAGCCTTCCTTACTTAAAATCCTCCAGTGGCTCCCTCATTTCAGTTAGGATTAATGTCCAACCACCTTAACTTGGTCCGCCTGGGGAGCAGTAACAATTTGCTGACGTCCAACACCTAACATCAGAAACTGTATTAGTCGGTCTGCAGCAGGGGCCTTTATCGGTATATGTTTAAAGCTCCCCAGGTGACTTTAGCATGAAGCCTGGTAACTACCAGCCTAAAGGCCTGGTCATGGTTTGCAACACCCTACTTGCAGCTCCAGCTTCAACCATTCAAGCCACACAAAGGTGTTTCCATTTTTCTAAAACTCCTTGCTCCCTTTACCCTTCTGGTTTTAGCCTAAAGTTCAGTTCTTTTAAGACGTCCTTCTGACCTGTTTTTATCAGGGCCTCATCCCACGGGGAGATAAAAATATTCAGTAATTGCTTGGATCAATTTTATTTAACAATTGATGGTTATGTGATTAATGGACTCCTCTGAAGTACTGCCTGCCACAGATCTCTATTTCACACTATTGCCCCTTGCTGAAGCACATCTGAAACTTTTATTTTTTAAAGAAATCGCCTTCAGGCCATCTGTGACTTTGCATTTGACGGCGGCGCCAAATCACTTTCCTTTCAGGATACATTTTCACCTGGGGAGTTAACAGGTGAGGCTGTGGCAAGACGCTACCGGGACCCATCTACGTTTTTGCTCCTCCAGCTCTCCGTGCTGACGGTGCACAGTGCTCGGGACGCAACATTTTGGACACGCATCTGACTCCGCGTGAAGGTGGCCTGGTTCCAAAGGCCCGAGCCTGACCTCCGTCCGCTGCAGGGCCGGAGCCTTCGCCAGTCTCCAGGCCCTGCCTAGTGTTTCCTCGAGTGGACTATGAGCTCCCTGGGGGCAGGGTCGCTACTGCCCGCCCAGCACCTAATGACTCCCGGAATGAATGCACGGAGCAGGCCCAGCTTCCTGGAAACTGGCAAAAGAAATGGGATCTCCGAGAGGCAACAGCTATCGCACGTCTTAAAAACGACTGCTTGGCACCTCCTCTTAGCCGCCGCCCACAGGGCCCTGCCAAGGAGCTCCAGGAAGCCGACCCAGGAAAGACAGCCGGCCTCGGGATACGGACAGCAGGAGTGCGCGCACTGCGCAGGCGCCTAGACCCGCCCCGCCCCGCCCCGCCCCGCCCCCCGGCGCGCGCCCGGATATCCGGCCTGGCCCCGGCCCTCGCTGCTGTGGCCATGGCGTTCTCTGAGGCGGTGAGCTGCGGGAGTTCTCTGCTGTGGCCTCGCCTGCTGCTCTTTGGAGATTCCATCACCCAGGTACCGCCGCCCTGGCCTCCCGGGCTGCCCTGGTGCCGCTCTCCCCGTCAAACGCTCTGTCAAGTCCTCTCGCCGTCAGGCGGCGCCCTGGGACTTGTGCCTCGTCGCCTGCGCCCTCTGGGCCCTCGGTCTCTCCCGGCGTCACAGACGCGCCGGGCCTGGTTTATCCCGTTCTCTTGGCTCTCACACTGACACCTCATCCCCATGTCTCCCCACTGAATCCACCCTGTTTGTGACGAGATTCTCAAGGCCACATTTCTCCAAAATGCCCGGGTTGTCCCCCCTGAGGAGAAGGAGATCTTCTGTGGGACGCCTCCTGCCTCCGGTAACGCCCGCCGGCGAACCCGTGCCCTGCCGCCTCCCGCTGCTTTCCCTCAGTAACGTCCCGGCCGAGGGCTCAGTTCCTCCTCTCTTCGGGGGTGATGATACCTTCGAGGATTGGCGTGGTTTCCGCAGTGCTTTCACACGCGCTTTCCTTTAGGCTCAGCTAGGTCGCCGTGTTAGAGATGAGGGCGGAAGGTCTAGGGAATGACGTGACCTGTCCAGGTCACGCCCTAAGGAGTGACAAAGCTGAGCTCGGCCTGAATCCCGGTGCTCTTTCTTTTCGGCGTCCTTTTTCACAGTGCTTTTATCATGACGTGGTACAAGTTAGGTGCATTGTTTTCACTTTACTGTCGTCCTTGGCAGTAGTTGTTCTCCTTTTCCAAGAGACGTGGCTTAGTCGCTCGCGACAGGAATCGTGCTTTGTCGTCACACACTGAGCGTCGTGCTCCATCAGCCCCGGAGGCAGGTGCCCAGACCACGGTGTCCGCATCGCTTCCTACAGAGTTTTTGTAGCCTGTGCCCTCCACGCAGAAAGCACTTTGAGCCAGCTCACTGTAGTGCTTCTGCTGCTGGAACAGGTTGGGCAGTTAATGGTTGATCTAAAAAAAAATGCTTCCAAAAATTAAAAGATAATCTTTTATCCAAGATCCTTTCAGCTCACATTTAAGAAAAAATTATAGGAGATATATGTTCTTCAGGGAGAGAGTAAGTTTTTTAAAAATTCTTTTATTTTTATTTTTATAACATTCAGGTGTGACTTTCTAAAGCAACCTGTATATGCCGATAATTGGTAACATTTATTTTAGGCGTCTGGGGCAGTAAGGGCTGTCTGCATTCCGTGTGAATGTATATCAAAGAATGCTTACCTTGAGTTCTGTAATTAGTGTATTTCCTTTTTCTTTCATCTATGGATAGGTGTTAGCATGGTCTTCATTTCCTAACTGATTTTCAAATGTCTTGTACCTAGACTTAATTATAAAGTAGCTTTTTCTAGATAACAATGACTCTAATATTGTGTTGTTAGTTGCCATACAGTCGATTCCTACTCATAGCAACCCCCTATGCACAGAGTAGAACCGCTCCATAGGGTTTTCAAGGCTGTGGCCTGTCTTCTGAGGTGCCTTTGGGTGGCTGCAAACTGCCATCCTTTTGGCTAGTAGTCCAGCACCTGTTTACATCACCCGTAGACTCTTGACTCTAATATTAAGTCTCAATGAAATGTAAATACTCATTCAGATTAAGTCTATAAGGGAGAAAAATACACTTCTGTACTTATTTCCAGAGCGCTACTTAAGTGTTACTACACTAATCCCTAAAATGACCTCCCCTGAGCAGATCAAATGATGAAGGCCAAGAAATGCAAAGAGAAAACAAAAATGGAGTTGTTGAATAAAATTTCCTTCACTAAAATGTTTTCGTTATATTGATAAGTAGTAATGGGCTTTTCTTCAGTTTTCTTTTCAGCAGGGCGGATGGGGAGCATCACTGGCTGACAAGCTGGTCAGGTGAGAAAAGTTTCTAGATTGATACTGAAGTATTTATTGATAGAAGGTGTGATTGTAGCTCAGGTGTGAAAATGGTATGGGGCCAGTGTCTGACCTCTAAGCTCACAAGGGGCAAAGGGAGTCAAGATCAGCAGCCCAAGGCTGATGGCTGTGACGTGGAGGTCAGACATGCCTCCTCTCTGCCAGCTTTACCAATTCTGACATCGTCCGTCCCTTCCATGGCACTCTCTGCTGCTCTGCTGGGTTTGATAATTCATTGCAACGGCCACAAAGAACTCAGTTAGTACTCATGATTATGGGATTTATTAGGAAAGTAACACGTTACAGTTCAGGCTGAGGAATGCTCGGGATACAGTTCTTCCATCAGGATAGCCTCTTCCCAGCTGTGTTCACAGGCAGACCTCTCCCTGAGCCTCTTTGCCCTGTTCAGGCAAGTGTTAGAAAACTCTTTTAGCTCTGCCAGTAAGTGCCCAGAGGGATCTCACTCCCACCAGTAAGCCTAGCCTCAAAAGCATTCGGGTTGCCTGCTCTATGGGTCCAGAAGCCCACTGCGCTGTCTCCTGCCAGTCTCTCCTGCCACAGCTTCTTGCTGTCTTCAGTGTTACAGCTCTGTCTCGCTCTTTGTCTCCCTCCCTTCCTCCTGGCTCCAAGGGCTTCTCAGTGCGGGGACCCTAGGTCCAAAGTACACTTAGCTCTCCTTCCTTGGTGGTGGTGGGATCCCCAAGCCCAGTGGGATGGCAGAACTGACCAGTCCCCTTGGTAGGCCACAGTTACTCTGTTTGTACAGTTCCACTCAGTCAACTTGGGTGGGAGTTAAAAGACCGTGGTGAGAAAGGCCACACAAAAACGATCAGTTGTACCGCATCAGGAAAAGAGAAATAGGGTGAATTGTGCAGACTGTTTCAAACAGTGAATTGCTAGTCAAGGACAGAATGAGATCTGGGCACAAACCTGACTCCAAACCTTGTAGTTTTATTGCTACACTGTACTGTCTTAGAGATGAAGCTACTTTGACCTTTTTTTTTTTTTTTGGTGCTACAGTGACTAAACCAATTGATGGACGTAAGATAGACTCATCTTGTCAAAGTTTAGTGCATTTCATCTTAAAGTGTAAGGGATTGAAATCTTTAAAATGTCTAGTCAGCTTTTTGTAATCATTTCACATAAAACCGCTAAGAATTTTACTAAGAAATAAATATAGCTGAACTTTTTTATGTTGCTCCCAAGGCTTATAAAATGCTACCTGAGAGCTTCCGGGTAGTGTCTCAGAATGAGTCTCCCTCTGCTCCTCTCCCTGGGGTCAGCTTCCTGGCATTGTCCTCTGCAGAGTTACTTAGTGGCACCATAGCATCTCTGCTTACTTGTTTATATAATATGTAGGAATCTGAACCCCACACCAGAGTGAACCACACCAATTTTGCTAACCATGAACTGAACGCTAAAATTCTTTTCATCTTCTTCTTATGGACAACTTCGAAAGGGAAGGAAGGGAAGGAGTGTGCTGTCTCATTAGGGGGAGAGCAACTAGGAGTATGTAGCAAGGTGTATATAAGTTTTTGTATGAGTGACTGACTTGATTTGTGAACTTTCACTTAAAGCACAGTAAAAATTTTTTTAAAAAGAGCGCCTCTAGTGTAACTGATACTGTGTTAGACCCATAGCTGTCGAGTCAATTCCGACTCACAGTGACCCTGTAGGAAGGAGTAGAACTGCCCCATAGGGTTTCCAAGGCTGTAATCTTTATGGAAGCAGCCTGCCACATCTTTCTCCCATGAAGTGACTGGTAGGTTCAAACTACCGACCTTTTGGTGAGCAGCCAGGTGCTTAACCACTGCACTACCAGGGCTTCTTGGAATTGTATTAGGTGTCTTAAATACATTGTCTAATTTAATCCTGAACATTCATTATCCTTACTTAACATGTAAGGAGCTAAGTAACATGCCCCAAGTTACACAGCTAGCAAGTGATGGAGCTGGGATACAAACCCAGGTAGCCTGGCTCAAGAGCCATGTTTTGTTTTGTTTTTTTTCACTATACCATACAGTACTGTGAATGAAAATAATTCTGACTCATAGCAACCCTATAGGACAGAGTAGAACTGCCCCATGGAGTTTCTTTCCAGGAAGCGCCTGGTGGATTCAAACTGCCAACCTTTCAGTTACCAGGCATAGCACTTAACCACTATGCCACCAGGGTTTCTAATATTTTTAAGTAGGAAAATAAAATAAAATAAACTGGCTTAAACTGAAACAGAACTAATATATTTACTAAAATTACTGAATCGAAACGAAATGAAAAGTCTCAAAAATATTCCATACTTTTATCCTAAAGTAAACCATTATTACATTTGAGTTCCAGCTTATTTGTGACTTTCTGCATAAGGTATTTGCTCAGATTAATAACTCATAAATTCCATTTTAAAGGCTGTCCCATGCATGAAATCAGTCTGCAGACTGAATCATAGCCCCTTTGTACATAATTATTCCTAACCTCTCTCATTTGAGAATACGATGTATTTACCTGTATATGTGAATAGCACGCTCCCACCATTGTATTGTTCTTATCAAAGTGAAACCTGGGGCTGGATCAGAGTCATGGGACACCAGCAAAGATTCCATGCCCAGGGAGCACGCCCTCATTGAAGGTTGGGTAAATAAGTCTGTAAATAGTTCTTTGCCCAAAATTTATCTTCTTTTTAAATTTTTCCTTTCAGAAAATGTGATGTCCTGAATCGTGGATTTTCAGGTTATAATACTAGATGGGCTAAAATTATTCTTCCAAGATTAATCAGGAAAGGTAACAGTTTGGACAGCCCTGTAGCAGTTACAATTTTCTTTGGTTCCAATGACAGTGCTTTAAAAGGTAAGGGCATTTTTGTGTTTTTCTAGCTCATTTTTAATTGTTTTTACTTTACACTTAAATTTGTGTACTGTCTTCAGCTGTTTACTTATCTCCCAGTAAGTTTTGTAAAGATTATAAGTGAGTTCTCTGAGTTGACGTATGTGTATTTCTTCTGGCTTTACTGTTGGTGGATTTTATTCCTGACTCATTCCTACATGCCCTTGGTTGTTGGAAGATCTAAAATCTCACACTTTCATGTGTTCTAGAGTCCATTAGTGCTGTACTGTTTCCAATTTATTCTCCTTTAGTTGATGTAGTTGGCAGTTGTTGTCTTGTGCTGTCAATTCCAACTTATGGCGACCCACCATGTTGCAGAGTAGAACTGCTCCATAGGGTTTTCTTGGCTGTAATCTTTATGAAAACAGATTATTAGACTTTTTCTTCCATGGTGCTGCCAGGTAGGTTTAAACCACTAGCCTTTCAGTTACCAGTGCAAACACTTGTGCCACTCAAATTATACACTTTGCAATTTTAATTACACTGATGAAAAAGGAGTACAGGTGGTCCCTGACTTACAACATGTTTGAGTTACGGTGAACTGCACTTTCTACTACCTGGGTTTTTTTTTCTTTTTTTTGGTTTATCTTATCTTTAGTAATATGTACTACATACAGTGTTAAAATAATATCTGTAAGTTTATATGTAATGTTTCCAACCCCCAAAGACAAAGATTGGATGATAATAAAAGGCAATAATAATAATGAAAACTAAAAAAACAAAATGAGGTACTTAACTTACGTCAGAACTGACTTACAACAGAGTCGTTGGAACAGAACCCCGTCGTAGGTTGGGGACTACCTGTATCTGAGGGCAAGCAGCAGTCCTGAACTGGCTGTATGCTTGAATTCTGGGTGTTGGCAAACTTGGATTCTGAAAAGCAGCTGTGTCTCCACTTGTTTTCTAAAGAACTGCTGCTGTGACTAGAGGAGAAACTAGCTGTGTACTGGCTTTATCTCTTCCCTCTCTACCCCTAAAAGGAGCCCTCTGCATGGTACAAAGGGAAAAAAAGTCAACACTTACTTTGGAAAGTTGGGTAGTCATCTTCCAGAGGACTCCCTCACATCCTTACTTCTGCCACAGAACAAACACCAAGTAGGCTGCTGTTCATGGGGACGCTGGGAGGACTTCCCAGGTGAGGCTCGCAGCTGGAGATACGGGAAGGGACAACTGCTCATTGCAGTGCAAGGAATCCTCACTGCCTGTGAGGGAGATTGTGTAGATTACAGGTATTGGTAGAGACTCTAACTGTACTCTAACCCTGGTGGTATAGTGGTTAAGTGTTATGGCTGTTAACCAAGAGGTTAGCAGTTCAAATCTGCCAGGCGCTCTTTGGAAACTCTATGGGGCAGTTCTACTCTGTCCTGTAGGGTCGCTATGAGCCAGAATCGACTCGACGGCAGTAGGTGTGTGGTGCGTCTAACTGTTTGGAAGAAATGCAAGTCAGATCTTCACTTTATATCTTGTACCAAAATAAATTTGAAATGAATTAACATAATTAAATGTAAGAAAGAAAACTCCAAAGGATAGTACAAAAAATAGTATGAAAAAAAAGTGTGAACTTGTATGAAATTTAGGACAAGGAAAAACACTTTATAAGCATAAAAACAATGGAGGAAGGCACAAAGGGAAAAAAACAGGTTTATGAAATAAACTCAAAATAGCTTACATCAAAAAAAAACACAAAGTAGAAGAAAGTGACACACTGAGAAAAATATTTGCAAAAATACGCCAGACGAAAGGTCAGTGCCTTTACTGTAGAAATCAATAAGAAAAATACTAACTCTAATAGAAAAATTGGCAAAGGACAGAAACTAATAATTCACAAAAAGAAGTTTATGTCCATGTGTGTTTGAAAATGTGTGTAAACTTCTGTTATCAAAAAAATGCAAATATCCTGAGATCACCTTTTAGTGAAACAAAGTGGCACAGGAGATAAAGGATATTACCCGTAAGTATGGTACTGTGCTACAGAACCATCTATGTGAGACCAAAAGGTCAGCATTTACTTACAGCACACAGAAGATAAGCGGGCAGCGAAGCTAGAGTACTGGAAGTGGAAAAATCAGGGCGCAGTTAAAAGAGAATGTTAATACTTTGTGAAAAATGTAACTAATGTCACTGAACAATTTGTATAGAAATTGGCAGATGGGAACCTAATTTACCCTGTAAACTTTCACCAAAAACACGATAAAATATTACTTAAAAAAGAGGAACCAGAGTATAAAAAATTCAAATGAAAACAAGGGATTTTTACGTTTGCCTCTCCAGTTGGAAAATGGTTTCAAACAGTAGTACTTATAGCTGGCAAGCATGGAATAAGATAGGAGCTCTTAACATTGCTAGTGGGAGAATAACTTGGTATAATCTTTCTGGAAAGCTGTTTGGTGGTTATGCTTTAAGAGACTTCTTTTGTCTAGAAATCCAGCCTAAGGAAATATTCGGTAATGCAGTCAAATGTATATGTGCGAAGATTTCTGTGCATTGTTATTTGTAATAGCAAAAAATTAGAATGCTGCATAGTAAGGAAATAAAAACATCAGTATGGTCACCCTACAGCTAAATATTGTGAAGCCATTAATTGTCATATTTTCGAGGACTGTTTAAGGACACAGAAATGCTCATGATACAATATGTTAAAAAGGGGGGGGGGGCAGAACATAAGGCTGTATATATTCGGTGTATCCTCAGTTTCTTTTTTTAAAGCATACACGTCTACATGGGAAAGACCAGAAAGAAATAAATCCAAATGCCAACAGTGGTTTTCTGGATGATGGGGTTATGGCCAATTTTAATTTTCTTTATTTGTGGTTTGCATTGTCTGCAATGAGCCTTGTAATATTTACTTGTGAACATATCAAGAAATAATCCTTCACGGTAATAATAGTAGTAGTAATAGCCGATGTTTACTTATTGAGTGTTTACTTTGTGGAAGAAAGCCTGCTTTACACACTTCACTAATTGAATTTTCACAGTAACCCTTATAGTAAAATAGTAGACTCTATTATTATCCTGATTTTCCCAGTGTAGAAACTGAGGTACAGAAAGGTTAAATATTTATCCAAGGTTACGTGAATAGTCCATGAGAAAGCTAGGATTTGAATCTGGACAGTCTCGATCCACAGCTAGGGTTCTTATTTTCTTTACAAGTTCAGCCTAATGGGTTAATAACAACATGGCCACCAGAGGAGAAGAGACAAGAGCACACATAGGTCCATAGCCATATCCTCTGAAGTCTGTTTTATGAAGCACTGGATATTTTAAATCTTTTCCCCCCTTTTTTCTGTCCTTGGTGCTAAAGAATTTCCTAGGAACCTCATGAGTCACACACATTTGTGGAAAAGTGTATTAATTATTGTCACTTATAACAACTATGTATTTGGGCTGAAGTATTTACATTGCTCCTGAACAGATGAGAATCCCAAGCAGCACATTCCACTGGAGGAGTATGTTGCGAATTTAAAGAGCATGGTGCAGTACCTGAAGTCTGTGGACATCCCTGAGAGTAGAGTTATTCTCATCACGCCTCCCCCTCTCTGTGAAACAGCTTGGGAAAAGGAGTGCATCATACAAGGTAACCCAAACCAGAGTCCGGTCAAACTTGAACGTGAAGTTTGATAGAACCGTGGTTCCCGGCCTGTGGGCCTCAGGTTTTTGTTGTTGTTCGTTGCCAGCAAATTGGCTCTGACTCGTGACAGCCTTAATTGAAATGTAAAGTCGTGCACCATCTTCATGATCATTGGCATTTTTTAGTCCATTGTCGTGCCTGTTGTTGTGTCAGTCCCGTTAAGGGTGTCCTTTGTTTCCATTGGCCCTCTACCAACCATGATGTCCTTTTCTAGCTATTGGTCTTCCCTGATGACGTGTCCAAAGTAAGCAACTTGAAGTCTTGTCCTCCATTTTGGTTGTATTTCTTCTAAGACTGATTTGTTATTTTGGCAGTCCACGGTCTATTCAGTATTCTGTACCAACACCACAGCTCAAACATATCAGTTCTTCTCTCTTCCATTTTCACTAGTCATGATACATAGGGTTTTCAGTGACTAATTTTTTTTTTTAATAATTTTTATTGTGCTTTAAGTGAAAGTTTACAAATCATGTCAGTGTCTTACACAAAAAACTATATACACCTTGCTACATACTCCCAGTTACTCTCCCCCTGATGAGACAGCCCGATCTCTCCCTCCACTGTCCCTTTTCGTGTCCATTTCGTCAGCTTCTAACCCCCTCCACCCTCTCATCTCCCCTTCAGGCAAGAGATGCCAACGTAGTCTCAAGTGTCCACCTGATCGAAGAAGCTCACTTCTCACCAGCATCCCTCTCTAACCCATTGACATTAATTTTTGGAAGTAGATCGCCAGGCCTTTCTTCCTAGTCTGTCTTAGTCTGGAAGTTCTATTGAAATCTATCCACCATGGGTGACCTTGCTTGTATTTGAAATACCTATGGCATAGCATTCAGCATCATAGCAACACACAAGCCACCACAGTACAGGAGACAGATGGGTCCTTGTTCTTGTTGTAGTGTGCCATTGAGTCGATTCCAACTCATAGCAACCTGATAGGACAGAAGAGGGTTTCCTAGGCTGAAATCTTTTTTTTTTTTTTTTAATTGTATTTATTGTTGAGGATGATTTGTTTTTAGTTGTGATAAATACATGTAACAAATTGTTTGCCTTCTCAGCATTCTTCATGTGTACAATTCAGTGACATTAGATATGTTTATCACGTTGTTCAGTCGTCACCATTAGTCACGTCCATGTTTCCCATCACCTTTAACAGAACTTAATGTCCCCTAAGCAGTGAGTCCCTTTTTTCCCTCCCTCCTGCCCACTTCTGGTAACCACTAATAAACTTTGGTCTCTATAGATTTGCTCATTCTAGATACTTCATATAAGTGAATTCATACAATATTTGTCCCTTTGTGATTGACTTCTTTCACCCAGCATAATGTTTTCAAATTTACCCACATCATAGCATGTATCCAGACTTTATTTCCTCTTTATGGCTGATATATATCAATCACATTTTGTTTATCTGTAAAATAGTAACTGATGATTTTTATGAATCTTAAACACTACACAAAAGTGTATTGCTTAGCTCATTGTCTTTGTCTTGCCTTAAATTTAAATTGCACTTGATAGTTTGCAAGAGGCATGTGAGATATGAACCTGTGGTCTTCAGGAGATCAAGGCTCTGCCCTCACACCTGCCTGCAGTCTCCCACAGGTCCCCCAAAAAGGATGTGGCCACTGTGCTAGCTTAATGGAATGTAGGCTGAAATCTTTACGGGAGCAGGTCACCAGGCCTTTTTTCCTAAAGATCCACTGGTGGGTTCAAACCACGGACCTTTTGGTTAGCGCTGAGCACTTAACCAATATGCCCTCAGTGCTTCTCCTAACCCAACCCAACCCAACCCATTGCCATTGAGTCGCTTCTGACTCATAGCAACCCTATAGGACTGAGTAGAACTGCCCCATAAGGTTTCCAAAAGTCTGCTTTACAGGAGCAGACTCACCTGTTTCTCCCATGGAGTGGCTGGTGGTTTCTAATCACTGACCTTTCGATTAGCTGCCAAGTGCTTAACTACTGCATCACCAGGGCTCCTCCTAAACAAACAAAAAAACCAAACCCGTTGCCATTGAGCCGATTCAGACTTATAGCGCCCCTATAAAAAAAAAAAACAAACAAACCCAGTGCTGTCGAGTAGATTCCAACTCACAGCGACCCTATAGGACAGAGTAGAACTACTCCATAGAGTTTCCAAGGAGCGCCTGGTGGATTCGAACTGCCAACCCTTTGGTTAGGAGCTATAGCACTTAACCACTACGCCACCAGGGTTTCCAGTCTGTAAATTTGTATCAGTTTGTCTTTTCAATCAACAGAAGTTAAAACAAAAAGTGTATAGCTTCTATTATGTCCAGGAAATTTTTTGATGCAGAGAAGAGATTCTCACTTTTATAAGCTGAAAATCACTATTCTGGTATTTGCAGGTTGCTGAGCTTCATATTGCAAACTCCAAAGGTGCACATGAAGCCACCTGACAGTTGTGTAGAGACATCTGATTGTGTAGAGGCATGTGCACTGTTGGAACAGATAACTGCTATTCTCCACATGGTGCTGAAACTGAGTCCACAGTTAGGGTGTTTTTCCTGACTTCACAGCAATGCGATGTGCCTGCAGCCATCTTGTACGTGACCAGGAGAGTGGGCCCTCTTGTCTTTGCTTTGCCTAGCTTGTCATACTGCACGTCAGTAGCGGAACCTTGCTTTTTCCTCGCGATAAAGGCTCTCCTGCCATCTCACTGACAAAGATATACTCAAGTACGAGAACACATTCACATTACTTGTAATTTACCAACTTAATGTAGCTCTTTGGCACACCACCACTAGGTTTTCTGCCTTGCTACCCACCTGAGGCACTTTACTTTTACCCACTATTCAACTTTACCTGCTATACCAGGACCTGGGCCAGGTAATGGGGATATAGAGATGACTAAAACACAGTTCCTGCCTGTTGGGCTAATGAGGGAGATAGTCAATAGTTATTTAGAGGATGGCAAGACTTGTCTCACATGCACTGGACATGTTATCAGGGGCGATCAGTCCCTGGAGAAGGACATCATGCTTGGTAAGGTGGAGAGTCAAGTGAAAAAGAAGACGACCCTCAACAAGATGCACTGAAGCAATGGCTGCAGTGATGGGCTCAAATGTAGCAATGATTTTGAGGATGGCGCAGGACCAGGCAGTGTTTCATTCTGTTGTACACAGGGTTGCTGTGAGTCGAAACCGACTCCACGGCCCCAACAAGAACAGATATTTAGGTATCTATAGTCAGTAGATAATTCCTACTGTGATAAATGATACAACAGATGTCAGGTTCTATTGAAAGTACCAAAGAAGATAGTAGAGATGTCAAAGACAGCTCCCTAAAGGAAGTAAACAGGGAATGTTTACCGTGGAGAAGAGACTGTATAGGGAGGGAGGAGATGCGCTAGCTGTCATGAGATGTTTGAAGGGCTCTTTCATATAAAGGACTGAACTCTTGTTAGCACTACAGGGCAAAACTAGGATCCACTAGTGGAGGACATCAAAGTCAGATTTTAATTCAGTACAAAGAATAGTAATCTGCTTTGCGTGAGGTATTGCCTGTTAGGTAGTAAATTCCTCATTGGGTATTCAAGCTAAGGCTGGATGGCCAGAGGTGTAGAAGTTAGAGCTGTGTCATTGTTTCTCAGATTGCAGGCCATGCCCCCATTAGACCATGAAACCAATTAAATGAGTTACAACAAACATTTTTTAAATATGGTATACTAAGAAAAAAAAATCGGTTTCTAGAACAGTTAGGAGCCCTAGTTGTGCAATGGTTAAGCGCTCGACTGCTAACCGAAAGTCTGGAGGTTTGAATCCACCAAGCCACTCCCTGAGGAGAGATGTGGCAGTCTGCTTCTGTAGAGATTTACAGCCTTGGAAACCCTATGGGGCAGTTCTGCTCTGTCCTATAAGATCGTTATGAGTCTGAATTGACGGCAGTGGGTTTGGTGTTTTTTAGAACATGGTAGGCATTGTTTTGTGAAACATGTTTCAGTTCCGTAGATGTGGGTATGTGTGTATTGGGTCCTGATGTAAAATATATTTAATTGCTTTGGTTTTAGTCAACAAGGTTTATAAGCCATAGACCATGGGGTCTTCTGTTTCCAGACCACCAGCATCAACATCACCTGGGAACTTGGTAGAAATGCAGTGAGAACTTCAGGGGCAGAGCCCAGCATACTGTGGTTTATCAGGTCCTCCAGGTGATTCAGATGTGCACTTAGTTTGAAATCACTGCATTAGACTAGGGGTTAGCAAACTTCCAGTAAAATTTTACTTCCAGTACAGCCCACTAGACACGTTTTTGTAAATAAAGTTTTATTGGAAGACAGCCATGCCCCTTGATTTACGTATTGTCTATGGCTGCTTTCGAGTTACAATGGCAGTTCCGACAGAGACCATTTAGCCTACAATCCTAAAATATTTACTGTCTGGCCCTTTACAGAAAGTTTGCCAACTCCTGAGCTATAATAAATGACCTCCGAGGTCCCTTCCAGCTCTTAACTTCTGATTCTGGTTCCTGTAACACCTGTGATCCTCTCTGGAACTCTCTGCAAAACTGGAATTTAAAAATTGAGCTAGTGGATATGTCCTTTGTGCTATTGTTTTTATTATCTAAAAGTCCCATTTCTTCTTCTAATAAAATAAAAACAGGAAAAAAAAAACTGCCTGTCCTTCAGTGTATGTACTGTGACATATTTCAGTAATTGTTTTCTAACTCGGTTTTATATCCCAAGTTCTGTTCCTTTAACGTACATTTGTTTTGTCTCAGTAAACTGGAGTACACCTGAGCTTTTTGTTAGTCTGAAGAAACTTATATCAGCTTTAGTTTGTTAAGACATTGGTACTAGCAATAATTTCTAATATGTTAGAAAGTTATAGTTGTATATTTGTCTTGGGTGGAAACCCTGGTGGCGTAGTGGTTAAGTGCTACGGCTGCTAACCAAAGGGTTGCCAGTTCAAATCCTCCAGGCGCTCCTTGGAAACTCTGTGAGGCAGTTGTCCCCTGTCCTATAAGGTCGCTATGAGTCGGAATCGACTCGATAGCACTGGGTTTGGTTTGGGTTTTTTTTTATTCCTTGGGTATCTGTTTTTCCTGCAGTGTCACTTGTGTTTGTTAACGATTTCTTCTGTTTGGTCAATTCCCTTTTAACATTACCTGTTAACTTCCCTTTTTGTTCTGCATTCATCCTTATATCCATCCTTATATACAAAGGCAAACGGGAAAAACACAAGGAAGCAAATTCAAAATGCCAAGTCTGCTTCTTCCAACTTAGCCAAATGATGCATTTCACCTGTGTTAGATTTTCTTGAAAGGTATTTTTAGGTAACTCACCTGTTACATCTTCATGGCAGCCTTTTCTTTGCACTATACTGCAGTCACACTTTTAGCCAGTTGAGAGTTTGGCTCTTTGTCTCAAATAAGACAAAGACATCACCCCAGTCATACACCCTGTAGCTTTCTCCTGATGAGTTTCCTGGCTCTCAAAGGAGAATGCTTATATTCAGATTCTTCTCTGCCTGTTTTTTTGGCATTTGGAGAGAAGGTGTAGTGGTAAAATTTCCTTTTTTTCCCCCTAAATGAAGATGCAGTTGTTTAACTTGAGCTTATTAGCTTTCTCAGTGCTGACATACACTTGAATGGCTTAAAAGGTACAGTGTGAAGTTTTGCATAAAAAGCAGTCTGAACTCACAAAAAGCAGGTTATTCTAGGGCAAATTAACAGCTTCTCATCGCAGGGCAGCTATTTGTCAAAGCGTGGTCTGACTCAGTGTTAGCTGTTATTTTTAGGTAGATTTCTGGGCCCAATTTAAGAAGCATTCTATTTTTGTCCTCCTTTCCCCCACTTATGCACACCAGTTTTATGTGAAGACTATTACTGTCCCCATTTTATAGATGGAGAAATGGAGTCTTAGCGACATTACCTTGCCCAAGATCACACAGCAGCAAATCAGTTCCAGGCAGTCTAGCTTCAGAGCTCAAGTCTGTACTGTTACACAGTACTACCTCTTCAGGTGGGTTACAGCAGTACCCTCGCTCTTAAAGGGCCTGTGGTCCTTAGTGGGGAAGCCAACACGTTCTCATGTAACAAATAGCGTATGTCAAGAGGTCCATATACTAGAGGTACAGACAGTGAGTACAGTATTGGCTGTGACATTAGAGGGAAAAGCCAAGCCTGCGTGCAGTACTGGAAGCATTGGGCAGGTCAGAGGGAGGTGTCCTTTGCACACAGGACACACAGCACAGTGACTATGTGAGGTTCCATCTGGGCCCAGAAAGAATGGGCGAAAGCACTGTTTGAGGTGGCTCCTGACTCCCCAGCTTTCTTCCAGCCATAATTGTGACTTGGGTGGCATATTCTCAGCCTTAACAGACGGGGACGAACGTCCTATGCCATGATCAACAGAAGCAGTTTTAAATTTCTGTTTATCGTTTCCCAGGTCAAACAAATGGTATACATTCTCAAGAGAATATATGAAATGCTGAAATTTTAATCTCATTTCTGCTTTCTGTCCTTGAACATAATCTATTATGATTAAAGAGAGTCAGAGATGAACAAGAGCAGGTGGGAAGAGGGGTCTTATCTAGAGAATTGTTCCCCTAGAAGTTAAGCTAATTATAATCTAGGTGAATTTCACAAACAACTGCAATGTATGAATCAAAACAAGGGAAGAGTTTATTCTTTTTCTGACAGGCATGAAGTGAAATCCATGTTAGGTAGTCTTCCCTTATCGCTTGTATCCAGCTGGTAAAACCTGAGTTTTTCCTCTTTTACATCCCAGGCATCCAGCCCCTCCTTTCCACTGGCTTTCACTGCCCCCACCCTAGTTTGGACTCGTATTACCCCCAACTAGTAGCCTGCTCACTGTTGTACCCCACCTTCTGTGCTCCTTACACACCAGCCTGGCTCAGCCTCCACACACAGCACTCCACCACCTGCCAGAGCAGACTGGGGGAGGGTGAGGCAACATGTGCGTGCTGAGTGAGCGTCAGACACCTGTGCTAGATGCTGTGCGTAAGTTTAGTCGTCTGTCTCCGTGTTGCTGTGATTATCCTAGACAGTTAGCATCCTATAGATGAGGAAAGCCTCAGAAAGGTTAAATAAGTTGTTCATAGTCACAGAGCTGTACAGGGGCAACTGTAGACACGCTTAGCACTGAGCTTCTGTGCCAATGGTTATGGCTGCATAACATGATGAACACAACGGTGCTAAATTGTACATGTGAAGAATGATCAAATGGCTCATGTATCTACCACAGGAACACACACAACAACAAACTTGGGTCTCTATGTCCAAAGCCTATAAATGATTTTGGCTTCCCATTACATATTAAAATTCAGGGTTTTCAGCTGATTCAACTACCATGGTCTGGCCTGGCATTCCTCTCCAGCATATCCCTCACTAGCCACCAGCCCAATTCCATTCACCTCTGGCCTGCACTCTCTCAGACAGGACTGGAACACCCCCAGGATACGGCCTCCCCCTAGTTATAACTGAGGCCATCCTCCACAGGCTCCTCAGAAGGCCTTGGTCATAACTAACGGCTCCCTCTGTTTTCCCATTCTGCTTTGTCCTCTGCTGGGCAGAGCAGCACATACTAGCAACCTGCGAGGTCGTGAATGGTGGAAACTGTGTCTTTTTCATTTTTGTATTCCCCAAGCTCCATGGCCAGCCCAAAGTGGGTGTCGACGAGTGCCAGTTTAACAGAACTAAGAAACCATCCCGGACAGTAGAACTAGCAGAGGGACCAGTGGCTTGGTTTTGTCAATTCCACCTGAATTTTCTCTCTTCTCAATAGGTTGCAAATTAAATCGCCTGAACTCGGTTGTTGGTGAATATGCCAGTGCCTGCTTACAAGTAGCCCAGGACTGTGGGACTGATGTACTTGACCTGTGGACCCTAATGCAGAAGGACAGTCAGGTACAGTGACTTGCTCAGGTATAAAGGTGAGCAGGATCACGAGGAAGTCAAGCAGGTTTGTGCAGCTGTCCTAGAACAAGCGAGATTTAGTAAGATGATAGTAACTCTTTAACACTTAATACAATAAAAGGTTGGAGCCGGGATGGAGAGGCTGCAGGACCGCTCACAAACCCAGTTTCTTATTCAGTCTCTCTTTCAGCAGTTTGCATCATACTGTGGGAACTCCTTTTACAGTTAAGAATTACTAAATGAGCAACAAATAATTCTTATTTACGAACATCTAGGCCAAGTTCAGAAACGCTGTTAGTGTAGTGGTTAAGTGCTACAGCTGGCCACCAAAGGGTTGGCAGGTCGAATCCACCAGGCGCTCCTTGGAAACTCTATGGAGTAGTTCTACTCTGTCCTGTAGGGTCACTATGTGTCGGAATCAACTCGAGGGCACTGGGTGGGTTTAGGCCAAGTTCTGTGTGTGGAGTAGGGGAAAGCTAAAACTCGTTAATAGACAAAACAATAAATAGTATGGTATTAGGTAATAAAACTATTTTCATGTAGTTCTATTAAGTTATTTTGCTTTAAAGCCTAAAATCTCATTTATAAATATAAAAGATAAAAAGCTGGTCCCTGTGTAAAATGGTACAGCCACTCTGCAAGAGAGTTTGGCAGTTTCTTATACAGTTAAACATATATTTAGCATATGACTCAACATTCCCACTCCTGAGTATTCACCCTAGAGAAAATGAAAACTTAAATTCACACACAACCAGTATATACAGCTTGTTACAGCAGCATTGTTCTTCATTGTCCAAATGCCCTTCACTGGGTGAATGGATAAACTGGCATGTGCCAAGAATGCAGCATGACTGGGAGATAAAGATAGCAAGTATTGATTCACATAGCTTGGATGAATCCCACAGGCGCTATGCTGAGTGAAGCTGTTCCCAAGAGGCTCCACACTAAGTGATGCCCTCTCTATGGACTGCAGCAACAGAGAACAGATCCATGGTGGCCAGAGGGTAGGGGTAGGGGAGAATGTGGAGGGCGTGCCTGAAGGGATAGCACAAGGAAGTGATGGAAAACTGCGGTGTGCCCTGATTCTGCTGGTGATGGGTGCGAGAATCCATACACATGTTCAATTTCCTGTAACTGTACACGATCAAAAGTGAATTTTATTGTGTTAATTTTTTAAAAAGCTGGTTTCTTTCATCACAGGTAGTGTACATGGATATTCAGATACCACAGGTATTTATGGACAGCATAGGTGGCAGTATAAGTTGGGCACGATTTTTCATGTTTCTGCTGCTTTTCACTCTTGAGAAAAGGGTCTGTTCTGCAGGGCACATGACAGGCCACTTCACTGCTCTTGAGGCCGAGAGAGAAAACTGACTGATGGGGAAGGATGGCATTTGAAGTTGCTCACTGGGGAAGCAAAGATACTTTGTGTAGGAAGCTCTGTGGAGAAAAGGGAACAATCACAGCCCCACCCCTGTTTACTCTTTCACAGCTGTTAGATTTGGCCACTTTGCCAATAGCCACGGGTAAAGGAAGGCAGAAAGAACAGCCAAGAAATCACTGAAGTAGGTGCCAACTCTTTCCTCTCCCCTAAATCTTAACAAATCCCATTTTTTAACAAATTACGTATCCTTCGAAGGACCCAGCTATTTCTAATCCACCTTCTCCCCACTTACCCATTATCTTGTTATGTGACATTTTGCATTTACAACAGTAGTAGAAAAATCATCTGACCATTCTGTGCATTAATGACATACGTCTGGCAGTAACAGATGCCAAGGTGCAAGGTGAGAGTAACGCTGGCTTTGATGGCTAAGCTGTGTGTCAGCTTGGCTGGGCCCTGATTCTCAGTAGCTTGGTAATTATGTAAGTGATGTAATTTGGCAGTTGTGTAATGAGGTAGTTATCTTCCATTTCGTGATCCGGTGTGGTCATCCTCCATTTTTGCATAATACCAGTTTCACATAACCTGGTCTTTGGAACCTAACCATGTTGGTAAGTGAGGAGAGGGTGTATTTACACACTTTCTGTACATCTCTAATGGAAATACTGTAGTCTGTAAGAAAATCATATTACCATTTGGAAAACAGGGGTGCCAATCGTTTTGTGAGAGTCTTGTTCTCTTCCCTTTCCCAAGGCTAGCTACCTTCCCTGGGAGCTGTGAAGAGAACCTGAGAGAGCCCAGGCTTTCGTTCCGACTCCACCACCAACTGTGTACCTGAGTAAATCACTGACTCTTAGGCCTCCAGTTTTCCTCTGAAACCTTGACTAGAGGTGCATGAACCATTAGTGCGTTCCCAGAGCAGGAGGGGCGTCAGCAGCTTGAGACAGCATTCAGAGTAGTTTTTCTTTGTGTTAAGGTTCCCCTAAGACGTTTTGGAAAAGCTGTTGTTGCTAGAGAGAAGAAAATTGCAAACTCTTGGGCTAGTTAATCTCATACAGGTCCTTCTAGACTTAACACTGAGATTTAGAACTGAGAGGGCCTTCCTTAGATATCATCTGATCTAAAATTGCATAGATGAAAAAACTAAGGCCTAGGGAGGAGTGCTATTCGAATCTGAATACCTAGTCTAGGAAAGTCCTGTAACTAATTGATGCCCAGATTCTAGTAGGAGAGTGGGGGCATTAGCCCAGGAAAAAGGTTTTTCCCCCAAAGAAGAAATAGGTCTAATGGTGAATGTTCTTTTGTGTGTGTGTGTGTGTGTAAGATTTAAGTGAAAGTTTACAGAGCAAATTTCTCATTCAAAAATTTATACACAAATATTTTTGTGCCATTGGCTGCAGTCTTGCATCTGTCAGCACTCTCCGCCTTTCTCTTTCCACCTTGGGTTCACTGTGTCCATTCATCCAGTTTTCCTGTCCCCTCCCACCTTCTCGTCTTTGTTCATGGGCAGGTATTGCCCATTTGATCTTGTATACTTGATCTAAGAAGCTGATTCCTCAGATGTGTTGTTTGTCTTATAGGCCTGCCTAATCTTTGGCTGAAAGGTAAACTTCGGGAGTGGCTTCAATTCTGAGTTAGATGGGTATCTGCGGGCCATAGTCTTGGGGTTCCTTCAGTACTCCATCACGCCACTAAGTCTGGTCTTTGACATACTGGTCAAATTTGATCATTTGTTCTACATGTTTCTCCTGCTCTGTCCGGGACCCTCTGTTGTAATTCTGGAGCGGTCAGTAGTGGTAGCAGGGCACCATCTAGTTCTTCTCATCTCAGAGTAGTGCAGGCTGTGCTTCATGTGATCCATTAGTTCTTTGGACTAATTGCTTCCTTAAGTCTTTAGTCCCCCCGCCCCCTCCTTTACACCAGTCTCAAGAGCGCAAGTGCTAACCAAAATGTTGGCAGTTCAAATCTGCCAGCTGCTCCTTGGAAACCCTATAGGGCAGTTCTGTTGTCCTATGGGGATGCTATGAGTCGGAATCTACTCAGCAGCAATGGGTTTGGGGTTTTTTGCTGCAGACTAGGAGAAACCAATAGTTGTATCTTAGATGGCCACTTGCAAGCTTTTAAGGCCCCAGATGCTACTCACCAAAGTAGGATGTAGAACATTGTCTTTAAGAACTATATTGTGCCAATTGATGTAGATGTCCCCCAGATCTACGGTCCTTTGCCTTCGAGCCTGGGAACTTCATCCTGTGAGGTGTTTAGTTGCGTCTAAGAGGTTTCCCCGACTGCCACTTGTGTGCTCTGTTGTCTATATTAATATATGAGGAGCAACTATAGTCATGTATTTAGAAACTTCCACCTCTGAACCTACATCTGCCAGTGGGTGTGTTCCCTTACCCCCTCTCTGTACCCATTCGTAGATTATTGTTTGTTGATTCTATTCTTGCAGGATTGTCTATGCTATAGCGGTTACCATAAAACCAACCAAACCTGTTGCCATCGGGTCAATTCTGACTCATAGTGACCCTATAGGACAGAGTAGAACTCCCTCATAGAGTTTCCAAGGAGTGCCTGGTGGATTCGAACTGCTGACCTCTTGGTTAGCAGCTATAGATTCTAACCACTACACCACCAGGGTTTCCAGTAGTTCCCATAGTTGCCCTTTATTCCTGCATTCCTCTGAAGTCCACTCTTGCCTTGGTCATGTTGTGCTGACTTCTCCCATACTGTGTATTGCCTTTCCCTTCACCAGTATTCACTTGTGTCTATTATCTTTTTGGTAATTTTGCCTCTCTCTCCCTCCCATCCCTGGTAACCATAAAAAGTCTTTTTTTTCCTATGTGTAAATTTTTTATTACTTTATAAAAGCAGTCTCATATAATGTCTTTTTGTGACTGACTTATTTCACTAAGCATACGCCCTCCAGATTCATCCACGTTGTGAGATGGTTCACGGATTCGTCATTTTTTTATCTTCCTGTAGTATTATTCCATTGTGTGTGTACCAAAGTTTATCTGTTGATGAGCACTTAAGTTGCTTCCACCTTTTTGCTATTGTGAATAATGCTGCAGTGAATATGGGTGTACACGTCTACTCATGTCAGAACTCCTGTGTTTTTAAGGTATATGCCTGTGAGTGGGATTGCTGGATTACATGGTATTTATAGCTTTCTGAGGAAGCGCTATATTATTTTCCATACTGGTTGTACCATTTTACATTGCAACCAGCAGTGAATGAGTTCCAGTCTCCCCACATCCTCGCCAACATTTGTTGTTGTTTTTATTAGTACCAGTGACGTCCGTGAGATGGTATCTCATTGTAGTTTTAATTCGTATCTCTAATTGTTAATGATTGTGAGCATTTCTCCATCCTTCGTATGTTAGCAGCCTGAATGTCTTCTTCAGTGAAGTGGGTCTGTTCATATCCTTTGTCCACTTTTCAGTTGGGTTATTTGCCTTTTTTTTTTTTTTGTTGATATGTTGAAGTTTTCTATACATGTTAGAGATTAGACCCTTGTCAGATATGTCATAGTCAAAATTTTTTTCCCAATCTGTAGGTTCTCTTTTTACTCTTTTGGAAAAGTCTTTGTTGAGCCTAAAAACTATTTTTTAGGAGGTCCCATTTATCTAGTTCATTTTCTTCTGTGTGTGCACTTTTAGTTATGTTTAATAATCTCTTTATGCCATATCAGGGCACCTAGCATTGTCCCTAATTTTTCCTCCATGATTTTTATAGTTTTAGGTTTTATATTTAGGTCTTTTTGGTCCATTTTGAATTAGTTTTTGTATGTAGTGTGAGGTATAGGTCCTGTTTCATTTTTTTACATATAAATGTCCAATTTTGCCAGCACTGTTTGTTGAAGAGTCTATCTATTCCCCAGTCTCCTCTGGTCCTTTATCAAAGGTCAGCTATCCGTAGGTGCATGGGTTTACATCTGGATTCTCAATCTGTCCCACTGGTCTGTGTGCTGTTGTACCAGTACCAGGCTGTTCTGACTACCGTGGCTGTATAGTCGATTCTGGTATCGGGCAGTGTGAGGCCTCCTACTTTGTTCTTTTCTAATAAGGCTTACTTGGGGCCTCTTTCCCTTCCCTGTAAAGTTAGTGATTACTTTTTCCATCTTGGTGAAGAATTCTGTTGGGATTTGGATCAAGATTACATTATATCTATGTATCGTTTGGGGTAGTACTGATATTTTCACATTCTTAAGTCATCCTATCCAAAAACATGGTATGTTTTTCCATTTATATAGGTCTCTTGGTTTCTTGCAGTAGTGTTTTGTAGTTTTCTTTGTATAAACTTTTTTACATCCCTGGTTAGATTTATTCCTAAACATTTTATCTTTTGGTGGCTATTGTAAATTGTATTGTTTTCCTGATTTCCTTTTCACAGTTCTCTTTGTTGATGTCGAGGAGTCCAGCTGATTTTTGTTATGTTAATCTTGTATCGTGCCACTATACTGAATGCTTCTATTAGTCCCAGTAGTTTTCTTGTGGAGTTTCTGTGTATAGAATCATATCTGTGAATACAGGGTTTTACTTCTTCCTTACCAATGTGGATGCCTTTTATTTCTTTTTCTTGCCTTTTTGTTCTCGCTAGAATTTCCAGTACAGTGTTCAGTAAGAGTGGTGATAAAGGGCATCCTTGTCTGGTTCCCATTCTCAGGGGACTGCTTTCAGAGTCTCTCCATTGAGGATGTTGGTTTTGTATAAATTCTCTTTATTATGATGAGGAATTTCCCTGTAATTCCTATTTTGCTCAGTTTTTATCAGGAATGGATGTTGAACTTCCTTTATCAGATGCCTTTTCTGCATCAAATTTATATGACTTTGTAGTCTTTTCCTTTGTTTTATTTATGTGGTAGATTAGGTTGATTGATTTCTAATGTTGAGCCAACCTTGCATGCCTGGTATGAATCCCACTTGGTCATGATGTATTATTTTTTGATATGCTGTTGCATTCTATTGGCCAGGATTTTGTTGAGAATTTTTGCATCTATATTCATAAGGGATATTGATCTGTAGTTTTCTTCTTTAGTGGTGTCCTTGACTGGCTTTGGTATCAGGGTTATGCTGGCTTCACAGAATGAGTTTGGGAGTATTCCTTTTCTATGTTCTGGAATAGTTTGAGTAGAATCAGTGTCAACTCTTCTATGAATGTTTGGTAGAATTCTCCAGTGAAACTGTTTGGGCCAGAGGTTTTTTGGTTGAGAGTTTTTTTTATGACTCCTTCACAGTTTCTTCAGTGGTTAAGAGCTCTGCTGCTAACCAAAAAGTCAGCAGTTCAAATCCACCAGCTGCTCCTTGGAAACCTCATAAGGCAGTTCTATTCTGTCTTATAGGGTCCCTATGAGTTAGGATTGACTTGACAGCAACGAGTTCGGTGTTTTTTGCCTTTTTCTATTTCTTCTTTTGTTACAGGTCTGTTCAAATTTTCTACCTTGGTTTGTGTTAGTTTATGTAGGTGGTATATTCTTAGAAATCTGTCCACTTCCTCTAGGCTTTCAAATTGTTAGAGTACACGTTTTCATAGTATTCTGTTATGATCCTTTTTATTTCAGTTGGTTCTGTTGTGATGTTACCCACCTCATTTCTTATTCGGGTTATTTGCATCTTCTGTTCTGGTCATTTTGGCCAGTGGTTTCTCAATTTTATTCTTTCAAAAAATCAGCTTTGTCTTGTTGATTCTGTTGTTTTTCTGTTTTCTATTTATTTCTGCTCTAATTTTTCTTATTTTGTTTCTTCTGGTGACTGCGGGCTTCTTTTGCAGTTCTCCTTCTAATTGTTCAAGTTGTAGGGTTAATGTTTTGTCAGTCTTTTTTGATGTGTGCATGTTTATTGCTATAAACTGACCGCTGAGCACTGCTTTTGTTGTGTCCCAAAGGTTTGGATATGTTGTGTTTTCGTTCTCATTTGATTTTAGGAATATTTTAATTTCATCTTTGATTTTTTTTCTATTATTCAGTAGTTTTTAAACAGGGTGTTTAGTTACCATTTGTTAGAATTTTTTTCCCTTTCCATTGCTCTTCCTGTTACTCATTTCTACTTTTATAGCACTGTGGTCAGAGAAGATGCTTTATTTCATTGTTCTGAATTTGTTGATGCTGCTTTGTGGACTAAAGTGTGGTCTGTTCTGGGGAGTGATCCTTGAGCAGCATTGCCGCTGGTGGCTGCTGTGCTCTGTGTATGTCTATGAGGTCAAGTTGCTTGGTTGTGGTATTTAGACCTTCTGTGTCTTTGCTGAGTTTCTTTCTAGTTGTTCAGTCTGTCATCAGGAGTGGTGTGTTAAAAGTCCCCTAATATTGTGGAAGTGTCTTTTCTCTTTTCAGTGCTGTTAGAGTTTGTTTTATATATTTTGGAGCTCTGTGGTTGGGTGTGTATATATTACAGTTATGTCCTCTTGGTAGACTGACCCTTTAATCATTATATAATGCCCTTGTCTTTTTATAGTGGATTTTGCTTTAAAATCTATTTTATCAG
The DNA here is from genome assembly GCF_024166365.1 of Elephas maximus indicus. Classification (NCBI taxonomy): domain Eukaryota; kingdom Metazoa; phylum Chordata; class Mammalia; order Proboscidea; family Elephantidae; genus Elephas; species Elephas maximus. The sequence continues at coordinate 18,888,771 of NC_064830.1, forward strand.
AGATTAATATTGCCTCTCCTGCTCTCTCTTGGTTGTTAGCTTGACACATACCTTTACATCTAAGGTGTGTCTCTTGTAGATAGTGTATTGGTGGATCATGGCTTCTTTCCATGCTGCTACTCTCGGTCTTTTTACTTGACGATGTAGGCTGTTCACATTCAGCATGATTATCAAGAGGTATGAGTTTTTTACTATCATTTTCTTATGATTTTTTTCGTGGTGTTGATGGTTTCTTTGTTCTACTTACTTTTCTATGCTGAGTTTTTTTTTGTGTGTGGCCTGTCTTTTCATTTCCTTTATCGTTTTTGGTTTTGTGTGTGCTGAATCTTTACTCATCAAAATATAAAAAGAAAATCATAGTTTGTTGACTTGCTTTGTGGTTTCCTTGAAATTTACCTTTATCTTCCTGTGTTTAAAGCAGTAATGTACTTATTGATATTGCTTTGAATTCTCCATATGGAAGTTCCAAACCTATACGCTTTATTCCTCCTTTATGTTTTGAAGTGGTCATCAGTTACAGATTGATGTCTCTGGTTCCCTGTTTTCCGTCTTTTAGCTTTATTTTTGAAAGTTCTTTATCTGGGTTGATATGTCTGATGTTGTCAAGTGTTTTAATCTCAGGTTGTTGTCTGGTGTTTTATTAGTTTTCTGTCCGAAGGACTCCTGGAAGCATTTCTTGTAAAGTTGGTCTGGTTTTTACAAATTCCTTTCATTTCTGTTTATCTGGAAATGTCCTAATTTTGCCATCATATTTGAGGGATAATTTTGCTGAATAATAATTTTTGGCTGGCATTTTTTTTTTCTTTAAAGATTTTATATGTATTATCCCATTGTCTTCTTGCCTGCATGGTTTCTGCCAAGTAATCAGAACTTAGTCTTATCAATGCCCCTTTGTAGGTAGGTGATCTTTCATTTTTCCCAAGCTGCTTTTAGGATTCTTTGTCTTCGGTTTTAGAAAGTTTGATTATCTCTTGGTGTTTGGCTATTAGGATCTATCTGGTATGGAGTTCGTTGTGCTTCATGTATATTAGGGAAGTTTTCTGTCAGCATATCTTCAACAATTCTTTCTGTGCTTTTTGTTGACTCCTCCCCTTCTGGGATTCCAATCACACATAAGTTATTCCTTTTGACGGCGTCCCACATAACTCTTAGCCTTTCTTCATTATTTTTTGATTGTTCCTCAAACAGATAGATGCGTGTCAAGGGATTAGTCTTCTATTCCGCGGATCCTGTCCTCTTCCATTGTTTCAGTTCTACTCCTATGACTTTCTATTGAGTTGTCAATTTCTGAAATTTTGTTAAGCTTCTGGATTTCTAGTTGCTGTTTCTGTATCATTTCCAATTGTCTATTTTGTCATTTTTCTCTTGCATTGTTTTCCTGAATTCTTCTAGTATTTTGTCTGTGTTTTCCTTGAGTCCTTTGAGGATCCTGTACATAAACCTTTTGAGTTCTTTTTCAGGAATCTCCATTATCTTTTCTTCCTCAGGGAGGATTTCTGGTTTGTTATTATGGTCACTTGCTGGGGCCATCTTGCCCTGCTTCTTTAGGTGGTTTGCTGTTGTCTCCAGGACATTAAGCTGTTACTGTATTTGATTTTTTCATTTGTATAAGTGTTTGTTGGGTCCTGTTTTTTATTGTTTTGGTGATTCCTGGCAGGTGTGGCTGGAGTGGTGTCCCCACCTGTCTTTGGGTGAGTGGAGTGGTGGGTAGGTGTGGGAGCTTGAGTCTCTGTTTACTGATCTTGCGGGGCAGCTGAGGGTGGGTTGGTTGGGCTTTGGCCTCTGTCTTTGGTTTGGTGGCTCAAGAGTGTGGAATGATGCTCTCTGCAGGCAGACTGGCCAGTGTGGTGGTAGAGGCATGGGAGGCAGTCACACAGTTGTTCTACCTCCACTTCCTCCTGGGCAGGGAGAGGGAAGGAACAGCAGGCAGGTGTTCGCTCAGTCTTGCTGCACCTGTTCCTGAGGTCATGGGCTGCTGCTCCTGAATATCTGATTCTGAATCTGGCACCCTCCCTGTCTCTGCTGCTTTCTGTGTGTATCTATAGAGGTTCTCTCTAATTTTGGGGAGAGTCATGAAGTTGCCTTGCTGTTTTCTTTACCCAAGGTCTCTGCTGGCTTTGTCCTAAGTTAGCTGCAGTGGGCTGGAAGAGCTGGCCGACTTCACTGTTCCATGTTACTCCTCTTTCACTGCTTTTCTTATTCCTTCCAGTCGTTCAGTCCCTAGACTTTATTTGATGTTCAGGGTTCCTGGACTGTTATCTTGCTTCTGTTTTGCTTGGTTTTTTGGGTCTTTGGTGCACGGGAATGTTATGGCACGTGTGCTAAGTCACCATCTCGCCCACATTCTGTAATAGTAAATGTTCTCGAGTTTTGTGGGGGGTGGCGGGGAGACTAGACTCTTGTATTCCAGTGTATTCCAGTAATTATTGTTCTACACTGGATGGTATGTATTCTTTCCACCTAATAACTTGCCTGTCAATTTAATACCTAGACAAAAAGGGAATCAAAAATAATATTGACTCTTAATACCAACTTCTTCATTTTCGTTGTTAATGGACAATATTTGCTCACTAAGCCTCTTGTTTCATGTGATAAATAACCTGATAACCACGTTGTATGATTCAGAAGACACAGAATATCCCAGCTCAGGCTCTTAATGGTAAGTGATTTTATGAACCTCGATTCTGTAAGAGATAGGGCTTTGTGAGCATTCAGCGAGACAGCGTACATTAGAGCACTTATCTGAGTAAAGAGATGACTGCTGCACCGATGCCTGAAGCAACGGAAGGGGCCGGGTAACTCCTTGAGGCTAGAGCACAACTGGAAGAATAGTATACACTGGCATTTAAAACAATTACACATTTTAACTTAGTTCTCTTTCCCTCACAGGATTTCTCATCCTATTTATCAGATGGACTACATTTATCACCAAAGGGAAATGAATTTCTGTTCTCACACCTCTGGCCGTTGTTGGAGAAGACCACCTCTTCCCTGCCTTTGCTTCTTCCTTACTGGCGGGATGTAGTAGAAGCAAAACCTGAACTCAGTCTTCTGGGAGATGGGGACCATTAAGTTAATCACAGAAAACTCAAGTTTGGTTTGTTAATTTACAGAATGTTTCCAAGAAGATCAAAAAATAGTTCTCAAGGCTATTAAACTTTTGCTTATGACCCTGGACCAAAAAAATGCATTTGCCACCAATATTAATAAAAGTACTAAGATTTTTCAGGAAACCTTATACTTGGGTACATTATGTTTTGAAATTATTAAATATTTATTGATTGATGCAGGTACCATCAGTGCCACTGCTACAAAAATATACCCTGAGCAGATGCTGAATTCTGTAAATGGCAAAAAGGTGAAGACAGTTTTGTTTTTTGAAAAGAATTTTATAAAAAATGGGTTTCTTACATTCTGCTGGAAACTCTTTCACTTTCATACATACACCCACACACCCCACTCACCTTATATTCCAAAAGTGTAACTAAAACATAAGAATATTGTGAATAGTTAAAAGATAGCAAATACCAAAGGGTACAAGTTCAAGTATTAGTGTAACAGGTATCCACGTAACAAACATCCTTAGGAAAAAGACATCATTTGTCACAGGTTTGGTTAGTTGCCCTCAGTTTACAAGTTAAAATGTGTTGGCTGCTGAACACATTTCAGTACTTAATTAAAAAAAAAAAGCTTTTAACTATAATTTTATGGAAATCAATTCAATCTGGTCATTTTTATCCTTCACACAGTAAATGCAGACCATCCAGAATCCTGATGCACTATAAGAAGTTATGCACATATACACTTATAGGTCAATAAAACAGGTGTGTAAGGTATCAATCAGCAGCTGCAGCATCCCGACCAGAGCAGCACACCCTATCCATCCCAGACCACCCCTGTTCTTTTAGTAAGGAATACCTCACTCCCACTCATCCACTACTGTTGGGAAACAGGCAACCATACTCTGTTCTCTGGAAGTGGCTGGTGAATTTTTTTAAGAGCATGGTCACAATACTAGGGATGCACAAGGTACTTACAAAACACAGAAAAAATACCTAGCAAATGGGAGCCCTAAACAGTTGAAAGGATTCTGGAATTCCATTGGTTAATATTATTTGTAACCCTCACTATAAGCTACAGTTTTAATTCTAGAAGATATTAAGAGAATTAGAGACATATTAACCCAAATTATTTCTAAATTTAGATGTGCAATTCTCCCTGCTGCTGAAAGCTCTGGGTAAAACTAAGAATTAGAACCCACTTTTAGGAGATAATTTATAACTAGGTTTTATCTCACTCCTTTGTCTTTACTTGAAGGCAAAAAAATAAATAAGTTTATTCTGTGTTTCCAGTTGTCTTCACATATAACTGCTAAATAACTCATTATATTCAGTGGATCATTACAGTGTATAAAAAAAAAAATCATCCCCCTAGTCAGTGCTGTTACCAATATAAAAGGTTAATTTACAAAAACGTAAATATGCACAACCTAATTCAGCTGTATTGTTCTACTTTTGCACCACAGGTTGAAGGATATTTTAAAGATCAAAAAAACTAAAACCTGAAAGGCTGGAAGTAAGCTAGGTTCATCTTACCTCTTGAAAAGGAAAAAGGCCTGACCACATGGTATTATGTACGTGAAGGAAGTTCAAACACATGACCAGCATCTGCTGTTAAGTCACTTCCTTATTTCTCCCAAATCTTCACAAAAGAGATGCAGTGATTTTAGGTCAAATCTATAAAAATATTTTGCATGCTTAGATCAAAGAGCTTAGAAAGGAAATGCCTAAACTAGCACTCTGTTTCTTTGCTGTCAACACGATTCTGACGCTGTAACTTAAAGGAGGATGCCTTCTCACTTCTTGTGACGGGACGGTCCGTGAGATCTTCAAAAGACTTTGCTGCAGTGCTGTTTGGGAAAGGGTCCTTCTCAAACACATCTTCATCGATGTGAGAGTCGGTGCTGGGGTCTTCCTGGATAGTGTCCATCCTCTGGTGGTCCAGTTTCGGAGCCACAGCAACTGGGGGCATCACTGGGGCAGGCTGCAGGGGCTGGAGACGGCCAGGAGTCTGGGGCGTAGGAAACGGTTTAATAATGCGAACCGATGCTGAATCCATGCTACTCAGCATCTCAACATTCTGAAAAGACATGGGGGTAGTTGATACCGGAAAAGATGAATCGACGTTCACAGTTCCAACCTTACCCACCAAACTGCTTTACCCTGTTCACACTGCGATCCCTTGTGCTGAGTAAAGCACTGGGCGAGAGCTCACTTAACCCAAGAAGTGACTCAAAATAGCTCTCAATTGTCCTGCCAGTTTAATTGTGCTGTTGGTTTACTGTTTTGAGGACCCAAAAGAGAATGCTCAAGAAACAAGCCTATCAAGATCTCAAGACAGGAAAAGATCTCAAAATATTAACTACTGTCATAATGAACATCTAAATCGTCCCTTACAGCTGTGAAGGGGAAGGGGAGAACAGCACTTCTCTTTTTAAATCTCCATCGTGCTCTTCTCAGTTTACCTAACACACAACCCACAGCCTTCCTGCGGTGACAGGGCCGCCCACTAGCAGAGGAAGGCTCAGGTCTAGGCCGCTCACTTTGCTTAAGAGCGTCTTGAAGTGCAACTGAAAACTTTTTCTTTCAGGTGTATACTTACACTGGGGTGAAAGAGAGACAGAGATTCATACTGCTTATCCAATTTCTTATCCTAGAAAGAAAAGAACAGGAAGAAAAAGGTTATTCCTACAAATGAAATTCAGTTAATAAGCTCCCATTTCTTACAGGTACTGCTAACATTAAAAGAAGAACTTAGAACCTGAGTTGTACAAAGTGGTTAGTAGGTTCAACAGATAGTGAATTTCTCAAATTCTGCCACCAGTCTGAAGCGTTTGCATCAAAAAAAGAAACACATTTTTTGGCATTAAGTTCAGAAATAGACAAAGTTTAATTGCTATTTTCCAGAGATTTCTCTCCCTATGGGCAGGAACATAAGGGCGTTTCCTGTTGAGTGGTCAGAGCAGACTACCAGTTCCTGACCCACCAATTAAAGGGGCAGCTCGTAGGAAGGCTTAAGGTTGGCTATACTCAGAGTTTCACTCAGCATGACCTCATCGCCCCAGCCCGCCACAGCCTTATATCATTCTCAGCCGTTTTCACAGCTTCTGTGGCCCACAACTCCGGTGGGCAGGTATCTATTGCAGGAATTAGGCCTCTAGTTCCTACTTCATACTCCTCCAGAAGGCTGACACATGGGGCCACCACTGCCCCAATCCAGGCCAGTGGCTGAAGAATAACAGGTGACAAAGGACAAGGCAAGAGACCAGGCCCAAGATCACAGCCTCAGCTTCGAGTCTGAGTGCCAGGAACATGACTATGGCCAGAAGTCAGTCTGCAGGCAAGGATCATGCCTCACAGTTCACCTTCCACTGTAAACAAAGGAGTTCCACTCCCAAGAGCAACCTAGCGGATGGCAGTTTCCTCCAGAGACAGAGCGTCATCTGTCAAAGCTTCAACACGTCACCTTTAAACAGCCTTGTTCCAGCAGGGGCAGGTGCTCCCTCAAATGTCCCTGAAGAGAAATTCTCAGTGAGATGGCCATCGTGCTCACCACTCTGAGGACAGATGCGCGGTGAGATGGCTACGGGCAAGATAATCCAGAGGGAAAAGAAAAGGTAGCAGAAGGCCTGGCAAAAACTTCTGTCGTTAGAGTTAGCTGGGCTTGAATCTTTCAAGTGCTCATATGAGGGTGCCATGAAAGCACTTTAGAATACAAGTCTGGATGCCTAGGTCTGATTTCCTCATCTGTAGAGCAAACAAATCTCCATTTTCCCATAGAAGGAAGGTGAATGGACTTTTAAGAAATGTTTTAAAGGGCCTGAAGCTCATGAAGTACCTGGACTTCCTGTTACTTGCTGGGAACAAGAATAAAAAAAGATAGGTCACTATTAACTCGGAGGATTTGAGTACTCTGTACAATAATGCCAAGAATCTATGGGTAACATCTTTGGAATGATGATGCTTGACATCTGCTCTATTATAACAAATTTAGCCTGAAAATGCTCTTGGTTAGAAGCTTTAGTCATCAAAGGTCCTAGACAGAAGTCCAGTGAAACAGCCTCCTGTGCTTGTTAGGCATATAAACTCCTCAAAGATTACACGCTAGAAAAAAACACCCATAAAAAATGTAGTTCTTTCAAAGGACTATTAACTGAGTCTTTTAAAAGATGTTTTCCTAAGGATGGCACCTAAAAACGTCACTGGAAACATCAAGGTTAGATTTTGCTAAGAACAAATTACATCTTCTCGAAAGACTATATGGTTGGAGTTGCCCAGTTTTAAGATGTTTCAGTGCTTAAAGACTGTGACTTACCACACAGTGAACCAGAATGCTGAAAGGGATCCAAAATACCAAGGAGAAAACCAGGACTGAACCAACAATGTTGTCTGCTAAGAACTTCCCTGTGAACAAACACAAACATCGAATGTCTTGGTCAGGTACTACACAAATCTAAAATTAAATGCTCTCATAATATTATCATTGTGCTAAATGGCACAGAGTTGCTGGCTAGATGACACCACCAACACAGTACTGAGAACAGTGTCTGAGCACCTATGTTAGACCTGACCATCTCTCCAAATCAACCATTGCTTTAAAGACATCGCCCTGACAGACTTGTTGATAAGGCTAGCTTACAAAGTGTTTAACATATTCCCTGGAGTAAATGTGTCAAGAGACTAACAGGGACTACTTATTACTGGTAGTGACTGCTTAAGACGACAAGGTTTTTGTTATCTGGGTATTATTTTTGTGACTAAATTCTCAATTATGGACTCTAGAGGACATAAACAACTGCAAAACTCTGAGGATCAACTTCAAATGACTCTTAAAACAGGATTCAGACTTAAAATCAACTGAATGCTACGTATGCTATCATGTATTCGTTTTTTAGTACAGAAGGAAGCCGATATTTTGACTAAAGTATTGATTTCCCTTGTCTGAAAATCTGTGCATCCAAACTACAGAGGGAGAGGCTTATACTGAGTCCATTTTATTCTAGCGGTCAAGGTTATTTTATAACAAAAGTGGTAAATATTTCTGTCTTCTATTTCAAGATTAGACCATATCACTCTGAATCCACACTTTTCTAATGCCATCACAGAAATTAGCTCCATTCTAAGAACAACCTAGGGAAATCACTTACCAAAAGTATTGATGCTAAGCTTGTCAATGAAACTCCAAAATCGCTCAATGACATCCTGCACTCGTTTCTCACATTTGCCCTGTGAGAAGAAAACAAACAGCATTACCCACACACAATGCATTTAGAAGCAACATGGCTTTGTAAACATAACTGACATGTAAAAGGCTTCGGAAAAATCAAATATGTAAGGGCCCATCTTTGACAGTGGGTAATAATTTAAATAGTATAGGTACCCAAGAAAGCAGGATATAGTGTCATTGGCACTTTCACAATTAGTCGATTTTGATAAATAAGTTAGAATTACCAGGAGACAAAACTCAAGAAAAGCTAGTTTATTAAGATGGGGCCATGTCAGCAAGGACTGTAATGATAGAACACAAGCACAAAGAGAACAGGAAAAAACAGACTTCCTAAAGAATCCTTTCTAAACTTTTTTGAAAAATTCTGGTTCTGCAGCAAAAAAGGGTCTGACTTAGGTGAGTCAAGCAGCTTTGCAGGTCTTTCCAGCCATTCAGCACCTGTTTCAAAATCACGACTTGAACCACTTTGCAATCTTAGTCAATTTTATAATTATATGGATTGAATTATGTCCCCCGAAATAATGTGTTGTAAATCCTAACCTCTAAACCTGTGGTTATAATCCCATTTGGGAATGGGTTGTCTTTATGTTAAGAGGCAGGATTGGTATAGGGTATATCTTGAGTCAGTCTCTTGAGAGAGAGAATAAACAAGTGAGCAGAGGAGAGACAGGAGAAGCTGACAAGACAAGGACCTTCCTCCAGAGCTGACACAGGCAGAAAGCCTTCCCGCAGAGCCAACACCCTGAATTTGGACTTCTAGTCTCCTAAACTGTGAGAAAATAATTTCTGTTTGTCAAAGCCATCCACTTGTGGTATTTCTGTTATAGCAGCACTAGATAACACAGACAGACCCACTGCCTAAAAACAACTTTTCAAGATGTACCAGCCAAGGACAGAGTCTCCTGCTAAGGAGAGCTCATACCCAGTTACCTGAAAGCACTTGGCCTTTTCCTTCTAAATAATGCTCATATATACTAAAATACAAACATTCTTTTAAACAAAAACAATGAGAAAGATATGGCAGCATTCGTGTTTTGATTTCCTCCTATTTGCAAAACCAAATGTTTACAATATAAAAACATGCAGTCTGACTTTTACGGAAAAAAAAGTCAGAGGCTGTACCTTATTAAGTAAATACTCACGTTCATGTCACAGAAACCCACTGTACAGGGCTTTCCTTTCCTCAGAAATAAGTTCTTTTGTTCAGCATCGACATAGGGCACGCAGCGGCCAGCGTGGTCCCGGCAGCACACCTTGCAGGAGTTGTCAGTTTCTGCAACAGAGAACACGTGTCGGCAGCTGGAGACCCTCAGAGACATGGCTCCCTCCTTCCTCTCTTTCTTCTCTGGTCATGCTCTCAAAGAGGGGAGGCATCACATTTGGCTTTTAATTCAAAAGCTGATACTGTCCATATTTCACCCCTGGGGATAATTCCCTAGTTTACACTCCTCAGCGCTCAGTACTAACAAAGTTAAAAACTACTTACACAGAAAATCTCCTCTCTTTTATGCATTAAGAAGCTTCTCTTAAAAGCCAAATTATTCTACTTCAGGTTCTTCATAATGCTCTTCTAAAACGTTCCCCTTTTCCTGACATTTTCACCACACGCTGATGTAAGTCTTTGGCTTCCCACTGAAGGCTCAGCGCTCCCGCGGGAGCCAATGTCGTCTGTCCATTGGAAAGCGTGCAGTGCAGGGGCTGAGCACCCACCACAAAGTGAGCATCCACCACAAAGTGAGCATTGCGGCCTACGCGTCAAACTGCCCGCACAGGACCAACCTCTGACGGCGTAAGGAATCCAAGTAACACAACCGCACACCAGATGAGCCATCTGGGCACACGTGTGAATGGCAGACATGTCAAAATACTAAACTGGCAGTGTGTGCAGGGTATGGTATTTGATTCGATAGAATGTCAGCATTTATACTGACTTAGGAAAAATAAAAATCAGCTTGAACACAAAAACAAGCAAAGCTACTAGAAAGGAAAAACAAAATCCTTGCCATCATTCACTCTTTTATCAAATACTCATTGGGCATTTACTGTTGTCAGGCACTGTCCTTCCAGGGCACCCCAAGCCTCTTCCCATCATTCAGGAAATTACTGACACGGCACCTACTGTGGTGTCCTCTTTGTTGACATGTTACTCCACCAGGAAGGGCCACTTACTCCATTCTGTAGATGGTAAGCTCTCAACCCGGTAATTTAAACGCCTGAGCTCTTTGATTATTTTACTTTGCAAAGAGGCAGAACCTTTCACCAACTGGAACGCTGCCTGACTGAAGTGAAGGGGAAAGCACAGAGTCTAACCAGTCCCTAACCAACCCCTGAGGTACTTCTTCAGACCCTAAACCAAACCAAAAACCAAACCCACTGCTGTTGAGTCAATCCCAATTCATAGCAACCCTAGAGCTCCAAAAATAGAGTGAAAACCTAAAGAAAACTTAGAGGCCAGCATGATGCCACCATTACAAGAGGCTCCCGCCTCAGGCTGCTCTGACAGGGATCAGAGGGGAAAGGCCCGTTCCTGCTGACAAGGGCGATAACCCTTCATATGGTGCCGGGGCCAGATGCTGGAATTAGCTGTGGGGCTGAAGTCTTGAAGGAGCATCCTTGTTCACTGCCAATGGAAAACAGGCAGCTACTGCTGCTTTCACAGTATGTTTGTGATGCAAGGAGAGAGGCGACAGACCCCCACCCATGACAAAATTTCCTCCTACCCCACCCCCATGCCTGCCACACAGAGAGCCTGAAAATGCAGCAAGAAAAAGACCCACACTGGGTTTCACTGTGACAACAGAGGAGCCAGGATCTGAACCCAGGTATCTCTCCAGACACTGGCCGGCCTCCACACTACCCTTGTCCCTGGCTTGGTTCTCACTGCCCTGGCCAGCAGTGAGTGGCCGACCAAGCCAGGCTTCCAAATGGAGGGGTGGGCCCAAGAGACAAATGCCATCTTCTCCCCTGCAGGGACCCAGCATGAAAATGCGCTCACCGTTACACGCACAGGACTCCAGCTTCTGCTCCCGCTCACAGAAGGGAATACACTTTCCATCTTTACACTTGCCGAGATCCAAGCAAACTGTGTCATCGTCCGCATTTCCAGGAGGGGGGCACTCACTGCTATTACCTGCGAGCATACAGATATCACGCTCAGTCACCTGTCAACCAGGGCGAGAGGTGCACAAAATACTGCTTCTCATAAAAGAAATGACAACCTTCCAAGTAACAGTGACCCACAGGGCAAGAAGGACAACAGCCTATAATCAATCAGCCAATAAGCATTATGGGGAGCCTGGCCACACACCAAGTGTTATGCTGCACACGTTCCTGCCCTCATAAATGCCCTGGATGGCGATATTCAAAGTCTCCATTTCCTCATCTCACATCCACAGCTCTAATGTGTTTTTCTTTTACCTTTCTACTGTGATACAGGAACCCTGGTGGTACAACGGTTAAGTGCTCACTGTTAATCAAAAGGTCAGAGGTTTGAACTCATCCATCAGCAGCTCTGAGGGAGAAAGACCTGGCGATCTGCTTCTGTAAGGATTACAGCCTACGAAACCCTATGGGGCAGTTCTACTCTGTCCTATAGGGTTGCTATAAGTTGAAATCGGCTCAACCGCACACAGCAATAACCATCTATAACATATATATCATGTATATGTCCTATTATCACTAATAAAACAAACGCCTGTGAACCATTACTTTAAAAGGCCAATGCGACAATACCCTGAACCCCGTGTTATTCATTCTCACGCCTTTATTTATATTCTTTCCACATATATAAATAAGTACCTCTAAACCAGAGGTCAGCACATTCTTTCTGTAAAGGGACAGACAGTAACATTTAACAGGCCAGACAGTCTCTGACGCAACTGCCCACCTCTGTCTGTTCCTGGAGCACAAGACTGCCACACACAACACAGAATGAATGGGCGTGGCTGTGTTCCAACAGGACCATCAACACTGAAATCTGAATTTCATAAATTTTCACGTGCCATGAAATAGGACTGTTGTTTTCTTTTTTTGATCATTTAAAATGGAAGTCAAAAAAAAAAATTTCTTAGCTTACAGACATACAAAGATAAGCACCAGATCAAACTTGGCCCACAGACCACAATTTGCCAGGTTCTGTTCTAAACAATACATTTTTTTAAATTTTGCCTATTTTTGACCTTTAAAGAAAAGGAGCCACATAGTAGGTATTCTTCTGTGACTTTCTTTTTGCTCAGCATTATGTTTTTGACCTTTATCCATGTTGGTGAGTAGAGCTTTAATTCATACATATGCACCAAAACAAAAAACCAAACCCACCGATGTGGAGTCGATTCCAACTCACAGTGACCCTACAGGACAGAGCAAAACTATCCCACAGGGTTTCCAAGGAGCAGCTGGTGGATGCGAACTGCCGACCTTTTGGTTAGCAGCCGAGCTTGTAACCACTGCACCACCAGGGCTCCACACATACACAGGCACCTACTTTTCCCTTTTCCATAACATGGGCATACCAAAAAGCTTGCTTTCTTCTGAGTACAGAAACAGTTGTTTCTACTTTTTTGATGTTATTACAATGCTGCTACGAAAATTCTTACACATATCTCCCAGTGAACCTGTCCAAGGGTTTCTTCCGGGCATAAACTTACAAGTACAATTGCTGAGTCTTAGTCCCACACTCAACTCTAAGTAACCTCGAACCATGTACAGCTCTACGTTCCCACTAGCAGGGTGAGCGCTCACAAATACGGCTTCTGGTTTCATTCTGAAATTGCCCTCCTGAAGGTCACCACTGACTTCCGTATCACCAAATCCAATGGCCATTTTCCTGTCCTCATCTTACCTGACTTTTCAGCAGAATTTAATGTAGTGATCACTCCCTCTTTCTAGAAAAACCACTCTTTTGGTCCCTGTGACACCACGCTCACCAGATTTTCCTCCTAGCCTACTGACAATACTGTCTCAGTCACCTTTGCTGCTTCCTCCTCCTCACCTACCCAATCTCAAATGCTGGACGTCCCACAGAGCTTAATCCAGGACCTTCTCTATTCTTCTAGCTTCCTAGATAATTTCATTCATTCCCATCTATATGCTGACAGCCTCAAAGTTACAGCACCAATTCTAACTTCACCCCCAAGCCCAGACCTATGAGTATTTGACACCGCACGGAGGCATCTCAAACTGAAAGTTCAACTCTTAATCTCACCCCGCCCCCATCCACATCTTCCCATTTCAGTAAACTGCACTATTTCAATTCTGAATTGGCTTTCTCCCAATCCTCTGTCCCTAATGCCCATGTCTAAACTGTAAGCAAATCTTGTCATTTCTACCTTTAAAATGGTCTTGAGTTCATTCATTCTCGTTCACATTCATTGCTACGACCTTAGTCCAAGGCACCAATCTCTACTGCAGTTAACTCGGTAATCTCTACACTCTTACCCAAACGCACCATCACTCTTTCCTCAGTGTAGGAGACCCAACAGTCTTGGAACCCCCTATTTAAAACACTTAAGTAGCGTCCCAATGTACTTGGAATAAAATGCAAACTCCCTATGAAGTCTCTGAAACACTGCATGACCTGGCCTCTGCCTCCCTCCCCAACTTCGCCTCGTATAGCTCTCCCACAGCTACAAGGGTCTACGAGGAACACTCCAAGGTCTTTCTAAGCTCAGAAAATGAACACATGCAGTTCCCTCTCCCTAGAATGCTCTTGTTCCCACTCTTCCCTGGCTGCCTTTTTCTGATCCCTTACATCTTGTCTCAAGGACCTTCTCTTCTGAGACATCCTGAGTGCCCTAAATTGATGTGCTTTCTCCCATGTCCTTTACCCTCTATCACTATATACTATTTATTTCCTTCATAGCATATGCTTTGCAATTAATATCTATTTGATAATCTATGATTTTCTCTCTCCCACCACTAGACTGGTAAGCTTCAGAGAGCAAGGATCACATTTATTTATTAGTCAGTATATATCTAATCCCTATCACACCGTAGGTACACCAGAAGTATTTTTTGAATGACTCAGTAATTTTTAGAGACAAAGAAAAGTCACTGAAGGAAGTTCAACTGGGAACAGAGAGGACAGAATGAGTGGCTCACGGAAAATCAACAGCACAAGCAGTTTAAAAGTCAACACAAGGAGAGAAACACTATTGCACGAAAGCGGCAGACTATCCGGAGTTCTGGAGGACTAGTCTTTCAACTGGATGGAACCAGTCAAAAGAATCCTGACTTAAAGGGCCGTGAAGCAGTAACACAGAACTTAAAAGAAATCTGGCTTATTTCATATAAAAGCAACTGTTTAAGTACCTTATACCAGGCACTTTGTTGGGCACTGTACATATTTTATTTCTTAACTTATAAAACCCTTTTCAGGCACTGGGCATTTGTAGTATCAACAAGACAGTTTGTTATGGATTGAGTTGACGTCCTAAGCCCTGTACTGGTGAATGTGACCATTTCTGGATACAGGGTCTTTCCCTGAAGACATAAGTTAACAAGGTCATACCAGAGTAGGGTGGGTCCTAATTCTTTCTCAGTGGTGTTTTATAAGAAGAGAGAAGAGACACAGAGATGGGGTCACACTGGGGGAAGACAGACACCACGTGCAGATGCATCTAAGGGCCAGCGAGTGGCAAGAAACACGTTGAACTACCGGAAGCTGAAAGAGCCCGAGAAGGATCTTCCCCTAGAGCAGACAAAGAAAACATGGCCCCGCCGGAGCCTTGAATTTGGGCTTCTGGCCTCCAGAACTGTGTGACGATAAATTTCTGCTCTTCAAAGTCACCTGCCTTGCAGTATTTTGTTGTAGCAGCCCTAAGAAACTAAGACAGAGTTAGTTATTCAACAAACTACCACTGCTGGAAGCAAGCTACATTACAAAAGTACAGTCAGCTCAGTGAATATGCATACTGTGTATCATTTTTATATTTTTAGTATATGATGCTGTCCTGAACATATATGTAAAAAATGCTTAATGAGTATTTGTTGAACACCTACTGTCCTTAATAAGGCTAAAATCAGTACCAGATGTAAGAAGATAACTAAAAAGGTAGCATCATCGATTAACAAGGTTCTCTAAGTTAGCACGGACCAGAATCACCTGAAGGAACGTTGTAACAACGGCTGCTGGGCCCCATTCCCAGAATTTCTGTTGCAGTAGGTATGGGGTCGGGGTGGGGGGGCCGAGAATTCCCATTCTAACAAGTTCCCAAGTTATGCCATGCTGTTGGGCGCAAAATGTTGATTCCTTATAATAAGCTTATCCTCTGTTAGCTGCTACTTCATGTGAAAATATTAAGAGAACAAAAGGCTGCTCGAAAAGAACAGCGAATCCATTTTTTTCCAATTGTTTTATATATGTTTACTTAAAAAGAAGCCATCTTTCAGAACCTATTTTTATTATTGTAATAATAAAGACTGAAACACTGAGCACAGTGAGAAAACGTTTTTGAACACATAATTCTGAGATATTCAGGCTCCTGACCTCTGGCAAACAAATGTGATACTGACAGATCTCAGAACATAAAAGCTGTAAGCAATATGTTATAAGATGCATATTTAAAAACCAAAGGAAAAACCAAAATAAGATACAACTTTATGCCACTTGGATGGCCACAATTAAAAAGACAGTAACAAGTGTTGGCAAGGATGTGGAGATACTGGAACCCTCATACACTGCTGGTGGGATTGCAAAATGGGGGAGCCACTTTGTAAAACAATCTAGCAGTTCCTCTAAAGATTAAAAGTTACCGCATGACCTAGCAATTCCACACACCTAGGTAAACACACAACGGAAATGAATATAATACGCCCACATAAAAACTTGTACTTCAATGTTCATAGCAGCATTATTCATAATAGTCAAAAAGGAGAAACAACCAAAGTGTCCATCAACCGACAAATGGATAAACAAAATGTGGAATATTATTCAGCAATAAAAAGAAATGAAGTACTGAAACATGATACAACATGAACACTGAAAACGTTATGATAGTTGAAAGAAGCCGGTCACAAAAGACCACATGTTGTATGATTCCATTTATATAAAAAGTCCAGAATGGGCAAATCTATAGAGACAGAAAGTGGATTAATGGTTGGCTGGGAGGGACTGGAGGGTTCACAGGAGGTGGCTAAAGGGTATGGAGTTTCTTTTTAGGGAAAGGAAAATGTTCTTAATTGATTGTGGTGATCGTTGCACAACTGAAAACCAGTGAGCTCTAAACTTTAAATGGGTGAATTGTATGGAATGTGAATTATACTGCAATAAGGCTGTCACCAAAAAACAAACAAAACAAAAGATACAGAAAGGTTAGAAAACAGAAGAATGTGATAAACATACCAGACTAACAAAACAAAACTGGGGTAGCAAATTGAGTAACAACATTTAAGTCAAAACACACCGTTAAGTGTCAAAAGGGAACATTATATATTGGTAAAGGAATAACAGATCAGGAAGACATAAAGAACGTGTTCATTTATGTACCTAGTAATATGACTCTGAAATATATAAAACAACAACCGGCAGATGATGTAACAACTACAAAAGATATAATCAATAAGAGTTTTAAAGGTTAGCTCCAGATTGATCAAAGTCCCAAATGTAAAATGAAGCTAACAGAAGCAGCTGTGGAAAATATCTTCGTAACTTTTCACAATTAAACATCTACACGTACCCATGCACGCACACACATATACACACACAAAGCGACAGATACGATTATATTAAAATTAAAAATTTCTGTTCCAGGAAGGACAATAGATAGGAAGAAGATACATGCAATGTTTAAACCAAATGGATTCTGACACAAGAACTGCTCCAAGGCAATACCAAAAAGACACGAAACCCAATTTTGAAAAATGAACTAAACATATGAACTGGCTATTCGCAGAAGGAGAAATCTGAAGAGCTAACAAGTATAAAAAGAGATATTCAAGAAAGATGTAAATAAAAAAGAGAAATCACTTTATACTCAACACACTGGCAAAAAATAAGAGTGGATAGTACCAAGTGTTAGCATGGACATGGGGACAAAGGAACTCTCATGCACTAATGATGGGACTAACAAACCAGTAAGGCTATTCTAGAGACCAACGCAGTACCTTACGCTGTGACAAAGCAATTTCGCTCCTGTGTGTGCACTCAGAGAAACTCTTACACAGATGCATAAAGCATTATACACGGATGCTCACCATAGTCCTATTTGTACTATGAAAGAGATTAAGGCAACCCAAGCTGTTTTCATTTAGGGAATGGATAAGTAAAATATAAGAAGGCACATTACCGTATACTATGCAGGTACCCAAAATACAGTCACGTGCCACTTAACACCCATTTGGGCAACGACCGACCACATATACATCTGTGGTCCTGTAAGGTTATAAGAAAGCTCAGAAATACCAACCAGAAAATGGGATGTAGTGGATTTAGGCATATCACACTTGACAATCACAGCAATCCTCAAAAAGAAAGAAAAAATTCTGTTAAAAGATTGGCTCCACTGAAAGCTACAAGGCTAATGAAGACATGAGAGGGACCTATATCAGATACAGAGAAACTGCTAATGACATGGATTGAGGATCAAACACAAAAGCGAATCCCTCTCAGCACGCTGACGATCACCTCTAAGGCATGAAGCCTGTTAGAGATGCTTAAGAAAAAGCAGGACCAGACTATGATAGCGAGTTCAGTGCTAGTTCCAGGTGGTTCGAGTGCTTCAAACAATGTTTTTTGATGCATAATATCAAAGTGAGTGGCGAGTCTGTGAGTGCTGATGCGAAGGCAGCAGAGTTTGTTGAAACCTTAGATGAACTACTTGCAGAGGGAGGTCATTTGCCCCAGCAAGTTTTTAATATGGACGAAGTCTCCTTACTCTGGAAACCAGTGCCTGAAAGGATCTTCATGCATGAAATGGTGTTTGCACAACATCCAAATCCCAAAATATCCTATTTCACGGAACCTATCACAGACATTAAGCAATGCATGACTGTAATGAACGAGATACAGATACAAAAATACAGGCAAAGATGTATAGGGCAATACAGGTAATTCTTAAAAACATGGTAATAAGGTTTTTTAAAAAGTAGATCTAAGGTAGAATATCATTTTGGTGCATTAAAAACACACATATACACAAAATAACACTGTAACGTCTTTCGAGGATATACACACAGAGAGAGCAAACATTAAACACATTAGAATGGATGTCTATGAGGGGAAGGATAACAGAAGTAACGGGAATGAAACAGAAATAAATGAGAAGCAATAAAACAGTAAAGTGATCTTGCACAGACCAATGACAATCACGTAGCACAAACTAAGGAGTATGGTCAACTCGACTCTGCACATGGGCTACAAGAGGGTTGCTTTCATGTAAACTAACGTTATGTTTTTCATTCATGCGTGCACACAATGCGTGCGCACACACACACACACAAGCTCTGGTACTGCGTCAAAGTATTCCAAGAGAACCCACGAGAGTACACACCTGTGCAGTAAGACACGCCTTTACAAGTGGCGTTAATAGCTTCTTGGCACTTCTTCTGGGCAGTCTCAAAGTGGCAGTTTTTACAACAAGGGCTGTTCCTATCACTGTAGAAAAAGAGCAGACAGGGACAGTTCAATTCAAACGACGACCCCATGTTTAAACACTGAGGTACTATTACACTGACCTGAAGATCACAGGAGAGGATCTCCTGGCTGAATCACCCACGGGGCAACATCAATGCCACTCTGTACAAGGGCAGGTGGTCCAAAACAATCCACCACGAAAACATCTTGGTAACCTTAGCTTTCGTTACTTTAATACAGTAATAAAAAAAAAAAAAAAAGACATGCAACTGCAAGGCCATCAATGGTTAAGACCACTAGCCAGCCAAAGCCCTGCTTCCTATCAGTGGTTATAACATTAACATGCATTATATACAGTTAAATCCCAATTCTTCACCACATATCAGTTTCCCTCTTATCAGCCAGCCACTGGTCTATCAGTGACATAAAAATACTAATACAGCAACCTTCTAATTTTTAACCTGTTTCCTCCGTGTTTCGTTTACATCATTAAACAAGTCTTCTAGAGTGCTATTCCATTGTATGGACACACAATAATTCATTTACTCTATCCCAGGACTGTCATTTTGAGTGTTGCCAATATGTGACTATTATAAAAGAATGCGGTCATGAACATCCCTGTTAAATTACCCTTCTTGTCCACCTGCTTCTTCAAAAAAAGATTCTTCAAACTGTGGGAATCCTAATCAAACTGTGGGAATCCTAATCAAACAGTATGCAAGATTAAGGATTTTGGTACATAATGACAAACTGCTTCCCAGAAAGCATTTTTCTGCTCTAAAGGGCAAAGGGGTACATACACCCAGCTACCCACACACACACCCTCTAACGAATTCTAAGGCCCCTGCGTTCTCAGTTTGCTGCTTGTTGGACACCTTGTTACGCTAACCCCTCAAAGTGATTGTGGTGATTTATTTCTCACCTGCACTGAACGCCTTGTTTCAATGTACAGTCATTGTTGCAGCAGCTGTCGTTGTTCAGGTACATGATGCCAGGATCGCATTCTTCCCCTTCATCCACCCTGGAGTTCCCACACACTTTGTTGCTGCGTTCTTGAAAACACTCCTGGGCCTTACTTTCAATGGTCTTATAGATTGACTGTTTGCTGCAGTTTGAAAACATCTGGGGAAAAAAAAGGCCACAAAGGACCAAAAATAACATAATAAAAATCCATCCCCAAATGTTTACACTTCCTCTATAGAGACAAACTTTAAATGTTAAAAGCCACAATTAGAGCTACCCTGGAGGTATGTCAAGGGCCCGTTACTGCCTCCTCTCAATGCCATCTATAGGGAATGGAGTATTTCCCTCTGTGGGATGCTACAACGCTGGTGTGAATTTGGTTAAAGGCCTAAAACTCTTCACATGCAGGTAAGCTATACAAAGGCTGAGACCAACACCCAGCCAACACCATCAAGGGGACAGGCAGTCTGGCACGAGCTGAGAGTCTGTGGACTCCATCCATCCGTGGGTCTCCCTCGTTTCTTATGCTCAGCACTGCCGTGTGGCAGTGAGAATGAGGCACACATCCCCCATCTTCCCAGACAAAATGACTCAGGAAGGTAGAACAGGTTTTGTTGCTGGCTTACCCTTTCTCTTTCCCTGTTTAGATGAATGACCCCTGTTTAAAGTTTTGACATATCTGAGCTTACTAAGAGGCATGATATTATATATAGTCTATTTAACAACTAAATTGCAAATTATTGCCTACACATTTTCATGGGTTCCCAAGATTTTAACTGTTGCTCTGAGTTTTTCTACAGCTGGACAGTGTCTTAAAGGGAGCCTCTACCTTAGTTTCCCAACTTAAGAACACAGAAGTGCTCAAAAGTCCCCCTTTAAAATTTGGGAATCTTACTCATATGAGGCTTATAGTCTGGTAAACTCTATGTGTGTTAGTGTAAAGGTTTATGAAAACATACAAATTGTAAAGTACTGTAGAGTTAAAATGAATGACAACTAGTAAATAAAAAGACACGAAAATTTTAATGTAAAGCCTGAGCCCACCAGAACCTGAAATCTAAAGCTTCAACACAAGTTGTCATTATTCCATTTTCCAAATCTACAAGCAATTAACCTTGATAACAAATAGCCCATATGGTAGCTTTAACTAGATTTGGACGGACATGCTTCACTGCAAAACATACAACTAAGTGGTGGTACTTTGGAATTTGCAGTCTGACCCCTAGAGAAATACCTAGGAATGGAATTCCTTTCTGAGCTCTGGTGATAATCGATCACAGCCTCTTTTCCTTGTCCTAACCAGGTAAAAAAGCTTCAGAATATACATACCTTATTGTTCTCATGGTCTCCACTCACAGCTATGGGATACATGACATACTTCCCTCCCTGATCCTCATTAGGGGCACATTCTGCTAGCCCATCAGGATCATGTTCTGCTCCAAAATTGTGTCCCAATTCATGAGTTGTAACCAGGTCGGCTTCCTAAAGGATCATGCAAAAGGAAACGTTATTTCCCAACACCCAACCATCAGCTACTTCAGCCAGTTTGGCCCACACGGTCTTAAAACAAGGCCCTGATTAGTAAACCAGTCTACAGAAGAATAACACCTGGATTATGATTACTTCTATCAATTACAGAAATTAAAGACTGTATTTAATACCAATACCATTAAATAGTACTAAAAACCCATAAATAGTACTAGAAGGATGAAATTAAATCAATTTAAGAAAATATAACTTACAAGAGGTGCTGGAACATTCATGACAAAACTACCCACACTGGCCATCTTAGCCAGCCACTGTCTGGTATTGCTAAACAAACAGCTACGGTAGCTAAGTACCACTCTCCCCTCATTCTAATCACACTGCTGAGAAAATCTAAAGCACACAAGCAGAGGAGGAAAAAAAAAAGCAAGAAGTGACAAAACAAGATAACTGAGGAACACCAGAACAATGTTTCTTATCTCAGTGATTGAATTCATCTCCAGGACAATCTTAACCACCTAGCACATTTGATTTATCAGAATCCAGTTAAAAGGCTGTGCTTAATCTATCACCAGAGAATTTCTATCTGTTAACAACATAATAATGAATTTAGCCAGCATGGCCGAAAAAACTTGTCCCACATTTATCCAAATAAAAAAATATAGTAACAAATGTAAAATTCCTGAATTTTTTTCTAAGGGGGGAAAACACTCCATGGAACACGAAATGAAAAATTAATATTTTGCAGTTCATTTTTCTAGACAAGAAGAGTCCCAGTTCTAAAGTCAATGCCCAACTCCAGAAGCTTTCATAGGTTTATATTTAAATGGTAATGAAGAAGCTTTGAATTTTTTAGCATCTCAGATAAAAAAACACTCAAATACCAAAGGTGTAACACGGAGAAGTAACTCCTAACTGTGCTTTTTTGAATTCATTAGAGGATTCTCTTAACTGACTTTGATGCTGTAAAAATAACTCAAAATTTTCAAAGTTAGTTTATTTTTTTGCTGTGTGTGTCTTGTAAGAAAGAAATTCTGGAAGACAAAGGAGAATGTCATGAAAGCAAACCATTTAAGATAATATGACACCAAAAAGGTAAAGGAGCACCATAAGAAAGAAATAATTTTGGAAATGAAAAGGCTTCCAAAAATGACTAATGTCTTTTTCTTCTCTCATCCCACTTCACATATTTATTAGTCTAGGAAATGCCAATATTGTTACTCTTCAATAATCATTTTATCTTTTTCTGATCTTTTCTTTCTTCTGTCCTATTCTTTCTACATGGTCATGGCATTTTCATCTTAACTGTCCCTTCAGTACTCAAACTCTGATGAAACTTCACAATACGCTTCACTTCCTTTCCTCTTTTTGGGGGACGGGCGGGGGTTGTTTGCTTGTTACGTGGCAGGGTTTTCAGAAGGTTTAGGAAGATGGAGGAATTAGATTAGAGCAGCAGAAAAAACAGATTTGAATGCAAGGCACTATTGGTCATTTCTGTAATTCATGCTCCCATCTCCCACACAGTTTTTCTTTTACTCATCAATATTTCTACTCTTCCCCAATTACTTGAACTGATGGCTGTTATTTAACTTTTTTCATTTTTTATTTTTTGAGTTAAAATCAACAATTATGGAAGGCTTCCAATTAAAAACTGTATGCCTGCATTTACCTCTGCTCTTTTGTGAAATTCCACTAAAACTACAGTAAAGCGATGGAAAGAAAAGAACCAAGCAAAAACAAGGAACAGAAGAGACAACAGCAGACAATAGATGGTAACAAAATTTTGGGAAGTGAAAAAAGTTATGAGTTAGAGACAGAAATAACAGGCTACAATCATGAAAAAAAACAGGAAGCTGTAAGAAAGAAACAGGACAAAGGGGCTACTGAAAAAAAAAATGCTAGTAGGAATAGAAAAAATTCAAAAATGGCTGAAGATAAAGTTGAGGACACTCATCTAGAAGATAAACAGGAAATAGGAGAAAAAAATTGAAAAAAAATCTGATTATCCTTCTAGGAGATCATGTATCTGGGTTAATGGAGTTCCAAGTAGAAAAGAAAAAACAAGGGATAAAAAATTATCAAAGAGATTAGAAAGTTTTACATAAAGATGTAAGCCTCCAGACTGAAGCAACATCTGCCCAGCACGGTGAGTGGGGAGGGGAACCTATGTCATGTGTATCATCACAGTCAAAACACTACTTTATCAAACACTAGTATTTCCTACCCAATATCAACTCTCCCTTTCTCCCTTACTTACAGAGCGCTAATTCTGCTCAGGGCAGCAATGTACTCAGCTACAATAGCCACCTTCCTACACTCCCTTCAGGCTATGGACAGTACTGTGACCCAGTTCTGTCCAATGAGATATTAACAGAGCCAGTGGGTGGGGATTCCAGAGAAGCTTTTAAAAATGGTCGGACCAGGCTGGCTATGGTCTCCTTCTCCACCCCTTTGTAGCACAGAAGAGAATCATCCAGTGACCAGGCGATAATAAGCATGAGGAAAAAGGCCTAACTGTTTAGAAACGCTGCGTGAAAAACAGGAAGATCCTGGACCCAAGCGCATCACTGAGCTGCTATTCCAGCTGGAGAATGCTATGCCTGAACTTCTTTCTTGTTGCGTAAGACAAATAAGCCCATTATTTAAGCCACTGTTTATTGGATTTTCCAACAGATAAATTTTTGGATCCTAACAAATCCTAAAATATTCCAGAAAGAAAAAAAAAACAACAGGTCCCATACAAAGGATAAGGTGCCAGCGTGATTTCAGACTCTTTAAGTGCAACATGAAAAGCTAGAAGAAAATGGAGCAATGCTTTCAGTTTCTGAGGGAACAGAGGACAAGCCCAGCTACATTAGCAGTCAAGCTTAAGAGTAGAAAAAAGGCATTTTTGGATATGCAAAATCCCAAGAATTTGTCTCTCATGTACCATTTCTTAAAAAGCTCCTGAAGGATATGCTTCACCAGAATGATGGTATAAATCAAGAGAGAGAGAGAGAACAGAGGGTCCAGGAAATGAGAAAGCGCAGGGACATCTTTGAATGACAGCTACATTACTGGACTAGAAAACAAGTAGCCCTAATAGGAGCTAATGACGGAGGGCTTCTGGAGGGATGTCCTCAAAGAAAACAATGACCCTGATGTGTTTTAAAGGGAGTTTCACAGGTTTTCTTAATGTTTTTAATTTTCTTATTTCCCACAAAGAATGTACAGTAAGACCTGTGAAACCCGGAACCTGTGTAAGGTGGAAACCTCAGAGAAGGAAAACTCAAATATTTTCCACTAAAATGAGAGACAGAGAAGTGGTTAAGACAGCACTCTGTCAAAGGCAGAAAACTTGCAAGACCTAGAAAAACAAGGCAGTCCTGTCCAGTTCCAGCTCTCAGAGGTTTCATTGTATATATTTACCTTTCAGGCAAAAAACAGAAAACAATGTTACTTTTTAAAAGATACCTTCATAAACGTATCAAGAAGCCCTGATGGCCCAGTGGTTAAGCACACGGCTGCTAACCAAAAGGTCAGCAGTTTGAGAAAGATATGGCATAAATGAGGTTAAAAAATAAAAAGAACATACCTTTGTAAGGATGGTTTTACCATAATTCTTTGTGCTGGTCAAACCACTATTCAAATAGATATTTTTCTTCCCAACAGGACTATAATAAGCTAGAGGAAAAAGAAAACAGAGAGAAATTTTTTGTTAAATACAAAATTATAATATAACCCTTCCAGCCTACCACTCCAGAATTGTTATCTGTGTAACAAACAGAAAAACTTACCCTTTGGACAAACACCTCCATGACTGTTTGCTCTGGGAGAACCAACGTAAGCTAATCCAAGAGTTCCCATGTCAAAATCTTGGTACGTGAAAAGATGTGCTAGGCAGACTTTAGAGGCTTCTTCAGCTATATCAAAGCTAAATTGCTTTAAAAAAAAAAAAAAAAGTATTCCTAATCAGATTAACGGATACATCTGACAAAAGGTGGTTTCGGCTCAACACTCCAGAGCAGTACCACCACATGACGAACCCCAGCTCTGCACCAGTAACCACCACATCCTGCAATACAGTGCCCTTGACCTAGGTTCTCATCCACTGACACAGGGGAGAAGGCAGAGACTGTGGTCCAGTAAGACAGCACAATAGGGAAGAGCCTAGGAGCTTTTCATAGCTACTCAGAACTAAATCACTGTTCCTTAGAGAGCTGGTCTGAAGATGTATAGCCACACACTGAAGACGTTATAATTCTGTACAGTCCAAGCAGCTTGGAATATATTCCAGGGGATCTCAGCACCCTGTAACAAAAAAGATCCCTCAGGAGCCCCTGGGTGGTGCAAATAGTTAATGTACTCGGTGCTTAACTAAAAGGTTGGAGGTCTGAGTTCACCTAGAGGCACCTCAGAAGAAAAGCCTGGCAACCTACTTCCAAAACTTCGGCCACTGAAAACCCACGAAGCACAGTTCTACTCTGACATGTGGGGTTGTCACGAACCCAAGCTGACTCGATGCTGATTGGTTTTAAGTATTTTAAGAGTCTTATTTGGTTTTGTGGTTTTATTTTTTTGTTTTGTTTTGGGTTTATGGCTGCAAAGGAGTTATAATCATAAACTTAAAGGAAAAAGAAAGCATATATACCTAGTTTTATGCTTACTTAAATAAAAATAAAAAACCTACTTTAAATCAACACTGGAGGTTTGCAAGATTTTTTTTTTTTTCTCTTAAAGAAGCTTCACATTTTACATTGAAAACAATCCAGAGATTCCAAGCTAAGAACCCTTGATTTTAAAAATGCTTAAAATGAGAGATCAGAAAGCCCCGTATGAGGAGTGAATTGTTCCCAGGAGACGCTTTCCTGGCCACACTGGCACTTTGACAGAGCTGACCAATAATCCGAGAAGCTGGACTATATGAAGAAGAACGCGGCATCAGATCAGAGGGGGACTCACTAACAACCTGCGATATGCAGATGACACATTTCTCGCCCAAAGTGAAGAAGACTTGAAGCACTTACTAATGAAGATTAAAGACTACTACCTTCGGGATGAATTACACCTCAACATAAAGAAAACAAAGATCCTCTCAACTGGACCAATAAGCAACATCATGATAAACGGAGAAAAGACTGAAGTTGTCAAGGATTTCATTTTACTTGGATCCACAATCAAAATCATGGAAGCAGCAGTCAAGAAATCAAAAGACACACTGCATTGGGCAAATCTGCTGCAAAAGATCTCGTGGAAGTGTTAGAACATAAAGATGTCTTCTTGAAGACTAAGGTGCACCTGGCCCAAGCCATGGTATTTTCAATCTCCTCATACGCATGTGAAAGCTGGACAATGAATAAGGAAGACTGAAGAAGAACTGATGCCTCTGAATTATGGTGTTGGTGAAAAATATTAACAAGACCATGGGCTGCCAGAAGAATGAACAAGTCTGTCTTGGAAGACGTACAGCCAGATACTTCTTGTCTCACGTACTTGGGACATATTATCATGAGGGACCAGTCCCTGAAGAATGACATCATGCTTGGTAAAGCTGAGGGTCATCGAAAGAGAAGACAACTGTCAACAAGATAGACTGACCCAGTGGCTGCAACAATGGGTTCAAACATAGCAATGACTGTGAGGATGGTTGCAGGATCAGGCAGTGTTTTCGTTCCGTTGTACACAGCTGTTATACACAGGGCTGCTTGAGTCAGAACCAACTCGACCCTACCTAACAACAACAACAACATGATAAGAGGGTGAGGCTTCTGGGAATCTTCTAAGAACCTTAAGGAAGAGAACTGGAGAGGAACATCTGTAGATACAGGCCGTTCTTCCTCTCTGGTCCTCTCCTGACATGGACTGTCTAGAAGAACAGAGAGGTATGAAGGTTTAGCTGCTCCAGGAGTTTGAAGATCAATTATGGCTCCACCATTCTAGTTGCATAACTAACTATGGGTAAGTCATTTAACCTTAATGAGACTCTTTAAAAGAGTAATGGTGCTACCACAACCTACCTCTCAGGGTGATTGTTAGTGAATTGAGGTACTGGGAAAAGATGGGAGGAAGGGAACACAAAGGGGCAGGAGGAAGCTTTAGAGGGTAAGAGCTATGTTCACTATACCGACCATGGTGAGGATTTCACACATGTACACATATATCAAAATTCATCAAATTGCAATTATTTTATACATGCAATTTATTGTACGTCAATTATATTTCAATAAAGCTACCATTTAGTGTGAAAAAAAAAATACACCAGAATCCCATATAGATATAGCACTTCATGGTTCTCTATCTGGATAGAGTTGATGATGCCCTTTAACTCCATTCAAGCTTTAGAAACTCGATTTCCGCCCCCTAAGATCCTAAGCAGAAAGTCCAGATGAGCCACGCCATGCCTGGACTGCTCCAAAGAAACTATGAGATCAATAATCAAAGTGCTGTTTTAAGCTGCCAATTTGTGGTAATCTGTTAGAGCGACAATAGAAAGCATACCAACACATTACAAGATAAGCACTATCACTTCACAGAAGGCCATTTTACAACAAACAACAGCACACACAAACTCAAGACACTAAAATCATGTGGCAGCATCCGGTTAGAAGGCAAGATTCCATACAAGACAGAAAGTTTATGTTAACTATCTTTAGATTTATCACCAGAATAAAAACACAAGATTTAAAAATTCCTGTAGAGAATGTCAGATCTCCAAGTTATATTTTTCTTTTTTTGCCTATCTTGCTACTTGCCCTGCTACAGGGGGTGGAGTGCTCCTGGTTTCCAACGACCTCTTCTAATATGTCCCTTCATTAATGCAGATAGGGTGCATATATTACAAAGCAGAAAATGGTACTAAGAAGAATCAAGTGGTGATTGGCTCTCCGGTAAAAGCATCACAGCTAAGATTCCACAACCTACCTCCAGCAGCATCTTCACATCCCAAGCATCCTTTTCTTCATTTGGATAACTTTTTTCCATATTATAGTGCTTTTCACCAGGTTTTACCTTTTCTGGAGACTTGAGAATGCGGATCTATACTTAAAGAGATAATATACTTAGAACACTTTGGAAAAAGTCATTAAGGTTCATGAAATAATACTATATTATCTGTTCAAAAAAACTCCATCCATCATTCTAGAAGAAATATTTTAGAACCAAAACTCCACAAATTCTTCAGCTGTAATAATCCATGTCTGAAAACAGACTGAGAAGCATATGGCATAGAAAACATATATCAATGAATGATTTATAAAGTTATGAACATATTTTTATTTTTCATTTGTTCTGTATTTAGTCGGAAAAAATGATAACTTGAGTCACATGAGCCTAAAATATTTATTTCAACTGTAGTCAATGATTAAAAACATAAAGTGGTAAGATGTACATTACTTTCAGCACCACGGCAAAAAAAGATAATGAAGACTAATGACCTCTCCTTGAAAATGTAGTTCAGACAAATTCATATTAAACCTGCTAAGAAGAAAAAAAAGAGCAACAACATAAGCTTTTCTCCAAAAATAGATCGGATAGTGAGTTTGGGAAAAGGAACAAAGTCATGCTCAGCTTAGAGGTTTCTGGGTGTCTCCCTTGTGGCTCTGCCTGCCTGTCTGCACAGGACATGCATTCTCATCAGTTTTTCTTATTCTTTTAAATTGTGCTTTAGGCTAAAGTTCACAGCTCAATTTCTCATACAAAAATTTATATATTGTTATGTGACATTAGTTCCAATCCCTGTAATATGACAGTACACTCCCCCTTTCCACCCCGAATTTCTTGTGTCCATTCAACCAGTTCCTGTCCTTTCCTGCCTTGTCATCCTGCCTCTGGACAGGAGCCACCCATTTGGTCTTGTGTATCTGACTGAACCCTTCACAAGTACTATTTTACGTTTTATCGTCCAGTCTAATCTTTGTCTGAAGAGTGGGCTTCAGGAATGGTTTTAGTTCTGGGTTAACAGAGTGTCTGGGGCCACAGTTTCAGAGATTCTTCCAGTTCTCTGTCAGATCATTAAGTCTGGTCTTTTTACGTGAATTTGAGTTCTACTCCACACTTTCCTATTGCTCCGTCCAGGACTCTCCGTTGTGTTCCCTGTCAGGGCGGTCACTGGTGGTAGCCGGGCGCCATCTAGTTCTTCTGGTCTCAGGCTGATGGAGTCTCTGGTTTATGTGGACCTTTTGTCTCTTGGGCTTATATTTTCCTTGCGTCTCTGGTGTTCTTCATTCTCCTTTGCTCCAAGTGGGTTGGGACCAATTGATGGATCTTAAATGGCCCCTCAAAAGCTTTTAAGACCCCAGACGCCACTCACCAAAGTGGGATGCAGAACATTTTCTTAATAAATTTTGTTATGCCAGTTGTCTCATCGGTTCTTCACTGGGTCAGGCTTTGTAGCTTTGGTGGCAGGCAGTCAAGGTCAATACTGGATGAGATACTTGGAAGTTCACCACAACTGCACATCTAAACCACGTCCTTCAATCCATCTTTTATCACTGATGAAGCTGATATTTTTATCTCCTATATTAATCTGTCTTTCAACTGGTTCCAAGTTCTTAAAGGAGCTTTATTTACTGGTCTCCTAAAACTTGAATACAATGCAGCTATTTTAAAAAGTGAGACAGCTTTCTATGTACCAATACAGAATAATCTTCAGCATTTTTGTGAACTGAAAGCAGGGTGCAAAGGTGTACAACATATTGTCATTGTGCCAAATATGTACCTATACCCATATCATACATGCATAAAATACCTCAGGAAGGATACAA
This sequence comes from Elephas maximus indicus, assembly GCF_024166365.1. Taxonomy (NCBI): domain Eukaryota; kingdom Metazoa; phylum Chordata; class Mammalia; order Proboscidea; family Elephantidae; genus Elephas; species Elephas maximus. The sequence goes on from NC_064830.1 coordinate 18,918,816, forward strand.
ACCAAACTAGTGACATGGTGGCTCTAGGGAAAAGAACTGGGTTGACAATGGACAGAAGCTGAGGAGACTTACTTTTCACTGGCTTTTGTACTATGCGTATATACTGTCTACTCAAAATAACTCAAAAAGTGCAAAAGAGAATGGAAAAGGGAAAAATATTAGTTTTATGCTAGTACTATAACAGCTTAACATATATAAGTATGATGTGTGATTTCAAAAGCTAAAAAAAAAAAACTGTCTAAACACTACACCACACAGCCTATGAGGGTATGGTTAAAAGAACCTGGAAAAAAATAGTGACAATAACCTGTGTAATTTACATATCAAAATTTCTGTTTGTCCAAGGCAATACCCTTGAATAGTCTTTTTAATTAGTCCTACCAATCTGGAATAACATTTGCTGAGACATATTTAAGGTGACATTAATATAATCATTGCTGGACACACTCTATTAAGAATACAAGCACTCAGAAGCAGATGTTTGCAGAAAGAGACCTAATGATTCTATATGTATAAATGCCTTACTAACATACACAGTACTTTTGACAGAATTTTCTAAGGGTTCAACAATATGTGCTAGGCACTGCTGGAGACAGACGCTTACATTCTAATTAAAGACATAGAGCATAATCAGAGAAAAAAGAAAACAGTATAGGAAATAAAACCAAAAAAAACCAAACGCAGTGCCGTCGAGTCATTTCCGACTCATAGCGACCCTATAGGACAGAGTAGAACTGCCCCATAGAGTTTTCAAGGAGTGCCTGGTGGATTCAAACTGCCGACCCTTTGGTTAGTAGCCGTAGCATTTAACCACTACGCCACCAGGGTTTCCATAGGAAATAAAAGGGATATGAATTTAGAGAAGGGAGAGATCACAGTGGAATTAAAAAGGTTTTGTGCCTAAAACATTCCTACAAACAGAAAACTTCATAATCTATAAATAATAAAAACACTATGCGATACATCAGAAAAAAGAAATTACTGGCATTTGAGAATATTTACCTCCTGATTAAAGTTAAAGATAAGTTTTTTGATTTTGAATACATGCATCAAATATTTACATCACGTAATTTAACTCAGTAGTAAAAGTCATATCCATTGATAAATACCTGCTCTATCTGTATTCCATAGCCCTTAAAACCCGCATTGTCCCATGAAGTGTTCCGGTAGATGTCATCAACTCTGTCAATTAGCTCTATCTGTGTGTTCAAAAGAGAGAGAGAGAGTAAGGACATCTTAATCACACTTTGTAATGTAATACAAAATGTACAGGGATAAAAATTCAGTTTAGAGAAAATGTCACTGCAAAAACTTCTACCAATAACAAAAACTAACACTAACATATTAGCATTTATCGCTGACAGCTCTAACAAAGACATTATTCCTAGTCCCAAAGTTAAAGCGTTGTTACCAGAATAAAAGAGTCATGAGTTCACTCCAATTTTCAGGTAATCAGCTGCATATAGAACCCAAATACCAAGTAACAGGCTTTTTAAGAACTGCCACTCTAGCCAAGTATGAAAATAAAATTTAAAAGTCAACCAACTTAAATTTAAAAAAAGTCAACCAATTTACCCAAAAGATTCCCTTCTTAGTATGCTATCTTCACTTTATCTCTTGGCAAGTACCTAAAATGCGATCTCCAGAAATAAAGGGCAGTGACGATTACAATTACCACTACTCCTCCACCCCCAGCCCCACTGTGCAAAGTTTAGCACTAAGCAATGGGTTAAAAAAAAAAAAAGGGGGGGCCAGAAGAAATGAGGTACATTTTACCATTTTTCCTTTGTCTTCTGATTTGGGGGCCAAGTGAATGTGTGGGTGTGGGGAATGGGTAGGGAAAGTTGGGGAAGGAGGGACATTATAATAGTCAAGGATGATTCAAACTACATGGGAAAGAAAATGCTAATTACCTATTCTTTGCTCAAAAAGAATATTCTACTGTTCAGAAACTGGGTTGATGAGGTAAGTTTCTTGAACTGAGCAGCAGGTCTAAGAAACTGTTCTTTGCTTGTAAGTAATTGTAAGGCTTAAGAAATGCAATTTTTAAGACTAGACCTCTCATTATATTCATATTCTTGCTGTAATAAAAAAAGTAAATTAAAAGGAGCCCCTTAGTACAAAACCCAGAGCAAGAGAGCAGCTTTTTCGAGAAAGAATCTCTCTTGCTTGGGAAGAGGAATTACAGTGACTTCACACACAACTCCTACTACCCTCATAATCAATTCATTCACTTGACATGGAATGGAAGGGAAGGATGAGGGAGGGTAGGAATAAATAGGAGGAATGGCAAAGCCAGGCAAGGAGAAAGACCTCTTTACTGCTTTAGGCTCTTGGTTCATGAATAGCTGCATTCTCTTTTATTCTCTCCATAACAACATTTTGGTCAGTGCCAAGTTATCATGATGAATGAGGTCATACTAAAAAAAAAAGGACATGAAATATAATTCCCTTGACTTTTAAAACTGCAATATTTAATGCTTAAAAATTCAGTGTCAACATTTCTTTAATCTTTCCTTCATCTCTCTGCCCTGGAGTTAGTTATAACCTGCCTGTTTCACTTATATTCCAATAATTAGCAATTTTACAGGGCATAAACAAAATTAACCTTCCTCTCAGAAATGTAACAGGTTCACACAAATACATTTTTTTGTTTTTTACCTCTGGGGCATACATCTATACATGCGACACCAACAAGATGGCTGCCATCCCAGGAGAGACATTTTTAAAGAATCCAATTGTATAAAGAAGTGAGGCCTATGTCACGAACTCTCCCCAGCCCTGATATTAATAAAAATTCTCATGTACAAAAAATATTAGCTCGAAGGTAAAAAGGATTTTCATAAACGTGAAACTAGAACTTCCACACAGTAATATAAGAACCATAGAGGACAGCCCTCAAATGTTTTAGGAAAATAACAGTATTTGAAGCTGATCTGGTTTCATTAAGTTTCAAAACATATCAGCCTTCTCTTAAACGGATTTACCTACCTACGTGAATTTTTTTCCAGTTATTTATCCAATATCAAATACTTACTAAATAGTTTGTGGTTGTACTCTCTTCCCCTCTGCCCATGTATTTGTAAAAGCGATGATCTGCGACCACCAACAATTTACACGTGTTCTTCAGAGGATTGGGTTCAGCTCTTCTCTTCACTCGATGGACAAGCTCTAATATGAATTTGTATGCACTATTAAATCAAAATTCACCAAAACAAGGAATTTTTTATAGTAACACTTTAAATCTAATATATTTTTGAAACAAACATTATCTGAGCTCAGTATCCTTAAAAGTATCTTCAACAAAAAACAATTTGGAGAAAGTGAAAAGAAATACAAAGTTTTAAAATTATAGAATTCAAAACCAAGTGCCTAGTGCAACTTAAACAGAAATACCATAAGTGGATGGCTTTAACAAACAGTAATTTGTTTTCTCACAGTTTAAGAGCTTAGAAGTCCAAATTTTCCTCTAGAGAACCCGGCCTAAGACACCAAGGAAAAGGAAAGTTCCCTCCTTCATTTTTAAAATAAGAAAACTTTAAAAATTGCTTAACAGAGTAAAACAATCACCTATTCCTGGGCTATAAAGCCTTCACTGTCTTTTAGAAGTCATCTATGAATCAACCAAAGTAACATAAAAATATCAAAACAATCAAACATTAAAAATTATTTTGTTAACATGACATTTTTCTTGTCAAATAATCAAATTCTTTAGGGATTTCCTTATTTAAACACTAAAATACTAGTAATATTTTCTAAGTTCAGAAATACAGTACAACAGCTCTCCCAGATGTTTTTTTTTTTAAACATGACCCTAAAATATACTTTTTCCAATAATATCTGTCCCAAAATATATCTACCCCAATAACAAATACATCTATCCCACTAATATCAACAATTTCAATATCTGTCCCTAAAACATGTCTTCTATTCTAAACAGTACAGATTTCTCTCACTATCAAGTAATTTCTTATAAACACTAGATTGTTTTTTCAACAGTATTATTTTACCATTTCTAAAGATCTGCAAATAAAGAACATTTTCCCTCAGATCATTCAATTCTCCCTTTCCTCAATCTTTTAAGTCCAATCTTTACTGTTTCCAGTGCTTTCTACGGTTTTCAGCTCTCAAATTACAGACAAAAGAATTAACAAAAGAATTTCTGGAACAAAACCCTATTTTCAAGCCAAAGACTATAGTTAGTTGATAATCATGTTATTTTTATCAGTAAACAACCAACTCTACTGAAGACGGCTATAGTGCTTGTTTCTGGTTTGAAACATATTTTTTAAGTCTCACCTTTGGGTGGCTCTCTGTCCACTAGCCCCTTTGGAAGCAACTCTTCATTATCCATTTTTAAATATCCACACACTTTTGGGGACTGCAAACGTGAAACATTCTTGATATCATCAGATTTATAAACTAACATTCTTTTGTCCCGAGTATCATTAATAAATCTCCAAAGTGGCTAAAACAGAAAATATAGATGACTAAGATGGGAAAAATAGGAATTCCTAAACATTAAATTCTTATAACATCCTTTTGTTATTCTTAGATATGATTCATTTCTAGGTCAAATAACCTGACCACTCATTTTCTCAGGAAGTCATTTTAATTTTTGTCACATGGAGTTTCTAAGCTGGTAAATAAATACATGTATTAGTCACTTTTGATTATTTTATCTGTCTACGAAAAAAGCATTATTTTGCCCAAGTTATGAAATATTTTAGGAGGTCCCGAATAGAAAACGGATATCCTTTTTCACTCATTTATTCGAAAACACTCCAGTAACACCTACTGTTTGCTAGCCCTGTTCTAGGTGGAGAAAGAGCAATAAGAGTTAAAAAAAAAAAAGTGGATTCTTGCAGACCTTTCATTCTAGTTTGCTTAACAGTCAAGTATCTGTCATTTTTTGCCATTCTAGGCTTTATTCACAGCAAAGAACAAAACTACTTCAGATGACTGGAAACATACAACAAAATGCCTAAACCTTATTATTGATTTCAGACAAACCATTTTTTAAAAAAATCTGCATTTACAGTATTACAAAACCACACACTAAACCACAACTAATTTACTCCCAAAGTTTAAACCCAAGTCAAAAGGATGTTTCTGTTTTTCCAAAACAAAGTTCTCCATAAGGGGGCTGGGCTCACCATAACCTCTTTCAATAGTAAAGAAGTGACAATAACTGGCTGGGAGATAATCTAAGATAATGAATCTAGGTATATACTAGGATTTCAGAAAAGGTAGTTGGTTATCATTATTATTACTACTAACAATAAAAGCTAATTATCACCATTATTAGTAAGTTGTTAGGGAAAAAATAATCTATTGAGTAAATACAAGGCAGGAACCTTGACTGGATCCTGGATTGAAAAACCAAAAAATCCATAAAGGAGACTTTGAGGACAACCAGGGTTTCTGACAAGGAGCCCTGGTGGTGCAGTGGTTAAGCACTCAGCTGCTAACCGAGAGGTTAGCAGCAGTTCAAGCCCACCAGACCCTCTGTGGGAGAAAGATGTGGCAGTCTGCTTCTGTACACATTAGAGCCTTGGAAACCCTACGGGGCTTATGGAGCCATTCTACCCTGCCCTATAGAGTCTGAGTCAGAATCGACTCAGTGGCAATGGGTTTGGTTTACTTTATTAATGTTGTTATTCATATAAATAGTAAGCTATGGTAGAATCAGTGACGGTTTAAAACATTTAATGGTGTTCCACTAAAACTAAGATACAAACATTTTCCTGCTAACTTGGTCTTGATTTCTACTGCTAGTAGGTTCAATGGGAGAGGCCAGAGCCTGAGCTTCTCATAGTTTGCTCTTTTAACTTCTAAGACTATAAACTATCAACTTTTATTGATCTTGAATTTCTAGAGCATCTAAGAGGGAATGGGAAAAATAAGACTGTGCCTTCATCTTTCAGAATATTTATACTTAGAGTAAGATTAGAGAACAAATAAAGAAAAAATAGTCAAGAGATGAAGAAGGATTTTTCTTCCTATTAATCACCCCACACGTGACTGTCTCTCAATTATGGTACTCAGAAATACTAGTTACATTTTATGATAGCTTCTTAGACGTGTTAAAAAAAAAATACTATCTTTTTTCTTTTTTTAATTATCTATTTTCCCGGTACAGACAAAAGAAATAAGCATAATTAATTTTTCACCTTTGCCAACTTGCAAGTGACAAATAGCTTTTTAAAAATCAGAGAAATAGGATATTGGGGAAAAATTTACGTGCACATTACCTCTATATTGTATTCTGCCCCATCTGTGTTGATTCTTATCGTGACATCATCATCTCCTATGTGAGCTAGCACCCTAGAGTCAGGCTCACCTTAACAGGAAAAATAAGTAATTTTCATTATTAACAAATATTTATATTGAAATAATATGTTATGCATCAGTGTCAGAAAAACCAACCAAACCCTTCATCAGAGTGGCCTTTGCCCAAGTACTGTGAGAAACCTGCGGCCAGGAAACAAAGGCCCCATAAAGAAACTAGACAATTCTCACTTCCTAAGAGGTGGCCTCATTGCTAATAATCTGAAACCTATCTCTTTCCCTTAAGCCTCTTAAAACAATTATCTACAGTGTCTCATAAAATAAAACAAAAAGAACTGTAGATTTTCTTCTGGGATAACTTTAACTCCTTTGGGAGTAAAGAGCTAAGAAGAGACAGAATGCATGATATGGGATATACAAGGTCTGGAACTGTGCTAGTCAGGATTTCAATGTCTCTTTTGTTCCTATTGCAGACGATGTTCAAAAAGTAAGTCGCAAGTGCTTATTCGATATATTTTCTCAAATAAATACATGATAGGATCATAAATTAGATGATTTTATCTCCTAGCTTCCCTCGTAAGGGAAGCCTACAATCACTGGCTGGAGACAGAAAATTCTTATCACTTGAGAGCAAACTGACTGTAATTATTGAAACAGTCAGCTAGTATGACAACCTAGCTAACACTCATTTCCCCGCTTTGAATGTTTGTGCTCAAATAAATAGTTCAAATAGCTCAAACAACACGGTCAAAGAACAGCAGTTCTTGGACACCCCTTCCTTCTGGTCCCCAACAAAGAACACGTCATTGAGTTGGAGATGGACATCTAACGCAGAGATACAAGGGCAAATAAACAAAATCCATACTAACCCACCACATGTCCACTGAAGAAGTCCTGCCATTTTACTGTATACTCGCTTTCATTTTTACCATCCACCACCACTACTTTGAAATTCTGTGAGAAGCGTTCAGTACTTGACGTCAGGTATAACTTAAAATGCCTAAAAGAGAACATATTCGTATTTTACTACAGACACATGAAATACAACCCTAATTTCCATTTAATTAAACATTCTTAAAAAGTTAGTAGAACTGAAATAGTAAAATACTATATAAGTTATAACTACCATTTTACTAGATACTTAGAGTAATATGTCTCCTGTAAAGACAAACAGACTAAAACCATGGTAAGAATTCACTCACTCACACAGCTGGGCATACAAACACACTCATGCCCTGGCATACACTGGCTGGAGCCTGCTCCCAGTTCTGATTCTTCCTAGACATCCCCTGAGGCCGCTTTTCTTGTGAGCTCTCTGAGGCTAAATCTCTGTTCTCCAGCCCCATAGAGATCTATGACCAGACTCTCCTCCCCGTTCTTTCCCTAGCACACCTGTGATGTCATTCCTGCCTGCCTTTGCTCATTAATTTGTTCAGTTGTAAAAACTTGGCAGATCAAGAGAAATACTAGGGGGAAAAAAAGATTCAAAGAGCTTATGTACTCATCTGTCCTGGAGACCCTGAAGAATAAAGGAACACATCTGGGGAGTTCAAGTTGGGAGTTCAGCTTATCTTAAAAATGTATTAAAGACTAATTATTATTAGATACCATTTACTCAGTGCTAGTATCTCCACACAAGTAAAAACTGAGCCTTTGAGGTTGGGTTAATCAGCATACTCAAGATTACAAAGCCAATAAATAGTGAAGCTGGAACAGTAAGTCGGTTTTATTTCAAGGCCCTGGTCTATGCTGTTTCTAGCAATCAAGCTTGGTATCCTATGAGAAAATTTTTACTGCACTGTGTAAAAGTAATAAATGCTAATTTCTGTATTTAAAAGCACTCATGTTTTTTTCCTCAGTCTCGAAAGAATTTATCTTGAAAAAACTACCATAAGGAAAATAAATACAAGGTATCTAACACAGATATTAATATATACACTCCAGTTCTTTACCTGGCTTAATATTCTTTTGTTCTCTACGAGTTTCAGTCCTGACGTAAAAACTGGGAGTGCCAAGGAAGAATTTTTCAGTGACTTACAAGGTCCCCTTAATGTGCCCATGAACACCCAAGACAAAGGAAGGTATGTTATTCATCTCTGCCACATGAACAAATTTTCTCAGCTGTGGTGTTAAAAATACGAAACATTACTTCCCCATGGGTTTGCATGAGCCTTTAAACTGCCAGAAGAATCCAGACGGAGGCTGTCTCCATGGCAACAGATATTTTTAACTTTTTGAGCATAACAAGGTAATTTTAGTTTACTTGTGGTTTTTTAATGGTCCCAGGGTAAGAGAGAGAATAGAACATTATTTCATAAACCCTAGGAGTATTTTCTCCTGCCATTCTAAATGCATCTTCCCACACATTCACAGCTCTGAATTTTTTCCCCTTCAGTTATGCTGAGAACTTTGAAAAGAAAGAAAAGCATCCCTGTTACAAATGCCTTATTATTTAACTATAGAGCTCTTTATGAGTCGCCATATTACCTTTAATGTTCTTTTGGAATGGAATTCTTCATTTTCTACATTAAGAATCTACTTTATTAACAAAGATAAAGGTCAAGCAATGATAAAATTTAAGTTTTCTGAATTCCCAATCTTAGCCTTCGAGCTATAAAATCTCCAATAAGATTTGTCAGACAGAATTTATTTTAGAGGGCCATGGGGACCATGGTCTCGGGGAATATCCAGCCCAACTGGCATAACATAGTTTATAAAGAAAATGTTCTACATTCTGCTTTGGTGAGTTGTGGCTGGGGTGTTAGAAGCCTGTGAGCACACATCTAAGATACTCCACTGATCTCCTCCCTTCAGGACCAAGGGAGAATGAAGAGAACTAAAGACACAAGATTAGTCCAAAGGACTAATGGACCACAACCACCACGGCCTCCACCAGACTGAGTCCAGTACAACTAGATGGTGCCCGACTACCACCACCAACTGCTCTGCCGGGGATAACAATAGAGGTCCCGGACAGAGCTGGAGAAAAAATGTAGAACAAAATTTTAACAAAAAAAGACCAGACTTAATGACAGAGACTGGAGAAACCCTGAGAGTATGGTCCCCAGATTACTGAGGGTCACCTTTCAGTAGACAGGCCCATAAAACAAAATGAGACTAAAGGGGCACAACAGCCCAGGGGCAAGAGCTAGAAGATGAATAGGGAACCCAAGGCAGAGAACAGAGAGTGCTGACATGTAGTGGGGTTGTTAACCAATGTCATAAAAACAATATGAATACTGTTTAATGGTAAGCTAGTTTGTTCTGTAAACCTTCACCTAAAGTACAATTTTAAGAAAATTTATATTTTATTTTATCCTGCCAAAATTACACATGTAATTTACATACAGATTTCCTTTAGCATCCTCATACAGGTAGTCCCCGACTTATGACAGGGTTTCAGTCCCACGACTCTGTCCTAAATTGGTTCTGACATAAATCAAATACCTCATTTTTTTTTTTTTTTTTAGTTTCATTATTATTGTTTTTTATTATCAGTATCTTTATAAATCCAATCTTTGTCTTTGGGAGTTGGCAAGAGAATGATTAACATCAGCAAATTACATGCTGCAACGCTGCATGTAGTACATATCATGACCAATAAGATGTACAAAAAAATGAGAAACGGACAGTGGTAAGCGCAAATCGTCCTAGCTCCAGTACACTGTAAACCGGGAACTACCTGTATCTTTCTTACTTTTGGTTCAAGGATTTATAGTAACTACAGGCTGGTGCTAATCAGTCTGAATTAACATTGTTTTCATTTCAATTTTTAATGGCCCATTCAGCTGGGTATATTATTTTCATTTCTCAGTTTGGGCCCCCCTAAATCTGAGAAATTTCACTTTTAGGAGGAACATTTAACTTAAAAAAAAATTCTGACAACATTATCATTAATATATTTGTAACCTTTTCATTACCTCAGAATTTCATTTATTGATTTATAACAAAGAGGAAATTTAATTTCTAAGGTAAATTTTATTTATTTATTTTTTAAATAAAATTACTTTAACTTATACAATCAGCATTTCCATGGTTTTTTATCTACTAACAGTCCATCTAAACTCAATTTTATGATCTTGGTTTATATTATCTTGCCTTCAGCTACTCTTCAAAGATGATGCTCTTATCATAGCAGCATTATCTCCTATGTGGGCTAGAACCCCAGGCAGGCTCACGTTAAAACAGAAAAATAATTTTCTACCAGTTTCAGTTCTGACATAAAAACTGGGAGTGCCACCCTGAGCTACACCAATTTCTTATGGTCTGACAAACCAAAACTGAGGAAGTAAACCTTTTGCAGAACTTTCTCATTTACAATCATCACCACCTAATATGTGGCTTCAGGCAGTCAAGTTCAGCCCCAGTACAAACTGATCATTTAGAGTATTCCTTTTTTTCCTCCCTTTTAAGCTCTAATAGCACAACGTAACAGCAAGGAAAAAGCACGGGCTTTGGACTATGACAAACATGACTCAAACCCTGTCTCTACCACTTATTAACTATTTGACCTTGGCCTTAACTTCTGAGCCTAAGTATTCTCATCTACAAATGGAAATAATACCACCTACTAACTGAATGGTTTTGAAGATTAAATAATATAACCTATTTTAAAGTACCTGGTACAAAGTTCTCAAACATTGTTAGAAACGTTTCCCATTAAACATTAAAACAGAAACTGTAAAATAAATTACAAACTTCCCTGTTTCCTTAGGCTGAAAGACGTTAATAATGATTAACATTTTCTTAATGGATCAATATCATCTATATAACACAAAACCAAAGTACGTAAGGCTATGGAAGTATTTGCCCTATAGCAAGGATTCTATAGGTCATTTGAAATCTAATTTTAAAGGAAACCCAAAACCAAAAAAACCAAAAGCATTTCCATCGAGTCTATTCTGACTCATAGCAACCCTACAGGACAGAGCAGAACTACCTCATAGGTTTCCAAGGAGCGCCTGGTGGATGTGAACTGCCAACCTTTTGGTTAGCAGCTCTTAACCACTAAGTTTCGAGTTTATGTCATCACTAAGTCTCGAGTTTATGTCATCACACACATACCCCTTCCCTTGCTTCTATTCATTTCTTGATACTATATCCACTCCACCAACCTTTCCACCAGTGTAGCAGAAAAAACACAAGTTCTGGAGTCAGCCCTGTGTTCAAATCCTACATCTGCCATTTACTAGTTGACTGACCTTGGGCAAGTTAACCTAGCCTCTGTGAGCCTCATTTTTTTTTTTTTTTAACTTTCAGAAAGGGAATAACAAAACCTTCTATGAAGAGTGTGTTGAGAATCAGAGATAATACATGCAAAGTGCCTAGTGAAATAAATTATACAAAATATGCACCTTGTAAACTATAGATGCTGCTATTATTATTACCACTGCTCAAATTTGCTATAGGTTGGGAGCTAGACAACTAATATTCTAATCATTTTGACATAAAATCTAGCAGAAAGAAGTTACTCAAAAATAATATGATAATGGCAATAACCAATAAAAATAAAAATAGTCAAAAATACTTGCAAAAATATCATTAATACATGTGATTGTGGATTAACTTCTTTAATATACTAAGCATTACTACAATTCAATAACCAAAGAGATAAACCCAACAGAAAAACTGTCAAAGGATATGTGAAAAGGCAGTTTCACAGAAAAATAAAACAAATGACTTATAAACATATGGAAAGATACTCAATCTCATGCAAAATGAAAATCAAAGCAACCATGAGATGCCATTCTCTCTCAGAGAAGCAAAAGCTGAAGCTAATAAAACCTAGCACTATAAAGGGTAACAGGAAACAGGTAAACTCACATACTGGTATTTGAAGAAAAATGATTTAATCTCTTTGGGAGGAGATGTGGCAATATCTATAAGCATTTATAATACACATATCCTTGAACCAGTAATTCTCCTTCTAGCATGCATCCTATCAGGAAGGTACATTTACAAAGATATTCACTGGTGCATTGTTGTAGCTGCCCTCTTCCCCCCACCAAAAAATCACTTTCGTTAGACAATATCCATCTGTAGGGTGGTAGTCAAATAAACTATAACAATCCTAGGCAATGAAATATTTATGCAGCTGTTAAAAATGAAGCAAGTCTATGTTATCTATCACTTATATACACATATAGATCTATACACACACACACAAAATACACATTAAAATCTCAAAGATTGGAACCATTCTGGAAACCAACTCTACAAACAGGGATTGGCCTGGACTATAAGGCAGACAACGATGCTGGTGAGGAGTGAACTTCCTGGCTAAGTAGACATGGAGACTACGAGGGCGATGCCTGTCTGGTGGTGAAATGAGAAGGAAGGAGAGGACAGGAGTTGGATGAATGGACACGGGGAATCCAGGGTGGAGAAATGTGCTGTCTCATTAAGTGGGAGCAGCTGGGAGTGCACGGTGGGGTGTGTATAGCTTTTTGTATGAGAGACTGACTTGATTTGTAAACTTTCACCTAAAGCACAATAAGTAAGTTAAAAAAAAAAATCTCCGGAAGTTTACACAAGATACTTTGGGCTTGGGGAGTACAAATGACTAAAGGAGAAGAAAAAAACATTTTATCAAACCCTTCAATGGTTGGTTTGTTTTTTAAATCAGGTGTATTTAATACTTTTATTAAAAGAGAAAAAAAGTTTTAAAGTCTATCCTATGAGTGAACAATAATTCAGCCCAATTATATTCTCCTAGTGTTTGTTTTTTGATATTAGATAGTTACCTAAAGACTTAAAAAAAAAAAAAAAAGGCCTGCAATTATCTAATAGATGTACATCTATAAAATATGAGAGATATTAAAACGACTGCCCATGTAGAGCAGGTCAATCAGCTCATGTTATCAGGTAAGAAGAACTCAATGTGGAAAGAACACTGAATTCTAGACCCAGCTTACCACTAGTGGAATACTGAACAAACCTTTTCTGTCTAAGGCTCACTATGTAAACATAATACTTATTACACAGTCGATGGCTCCAAAATAGCACAAAAAATTTTAAGTATTCTAACCATTCAATTAATTAAAATTCTTTGTTAGAATTTCACAGGCATATTTATAGCATCATTAATATCTTTCTAACACTCTTCTTTTTTAATACTTATTAGTATAAATTTTAGAACAGGTAATACATCATGCAAAATCATATATGACAGATATAACTGTATCGCTTACAAATCTTTACTTCGAAGACGTCAGTAGACGGCCTTACTTTTCTGCTTTTGCCAAACCAAGTCCCCATGGCCCTGACATTATTCTATAATTCAAGTTACCTTTTCAAAGCTGAAAAAGTTAGTAGTGTTTCTAAATGCGTTGAGGTCTGCAGATCCCTTTTTCTTACTGAGTGCTGCTGGATACTGGACAAAGAGAGAATATCGTAGTCTGAGAGCAAATAATCAAGCTTTTCTGAAATAAAGGTAAAAAGGTTATTAGGACCTTAACCTATTCATCAGTCGTTACATCACTAAAATGGGAGAGCCAGACGACAAACCCCTCCTGACGTAATGGGACAGCCGGACGACAAAGCCCTCCTGACGTAATGCACTAGGAAGTGTCCAACACAACCTACAAAGTATTCCTACTATTAAAAACAAAAAATTGAACCTGAATCTAATCCAGATCTAACTTCTAGTTTTAGGACATGAAGGGATTAGACTTTAAGTTAAACAACCACCTAAAGAAGCAATCAGACGTACCAAGAATGTTAGCATTTCTGCAGAACAAATGACCCAATTTCTTCAAGAAATAAATGGCACAGGGGGAAAAAGGAGGGGTGAGGACGTCAAGAGACTTAAGAAATACAGAAAGCAAATGCAATGTGTGAGCCTCTTTGGGTCCTAAGTCAAACAAATTAACTATGAAAAAATATTTGAGACAGTTGGGGAAATCTGAAAATGGACTGCATGTCAAATACTAATAATTTTAATTTCTCAAGGAGTATCATATTATGCAATGAGATAACTTCTAAAAAAAGACATTTCTACATTGCAGGTTTAGAATTTCTAAGATCAAGGTGGCCAACTCGACCTGTCCATTGTCACCCTGAGCTACATCAATTCCTTATGGTCTGAGCAAACCAAAATTGAGAACGTAAATCTTTTACAGAAAAATTACATATTCTACATTGAAGAGCAAAAAGCAGTACTATCCCTATTATTGCCGCCCTCGATAGACACAACAGAATAGCAATACACACGACACTGAAGAGAAGTCAGAAGACCAAACTAATCCCTAGAAAAAAAATCGACATGAATTATTTTATCAGACTGACTTGGTGCTGAGGAAAAGCAAAGATGCACTTGCCCCCAAAGACAGAACAAGCACAAGTAAGTTTTTATTTGGTATAGAGCAAGAGTAAATACATCAAGGTATATGCTACACATATAAACCACTTTTCATCAACAGTAACTCTGCCGCTTCCTCCGATATCAGAAGAATTTTTGGAAGACAATTTCGGTGGCTTGAGTTTCTTTAAAAACTGTCTAAAAATATTTGAGCTGATGTTTTCCTTCTCGCTCAACAATATCATTGCAGAAGCAATGGTATGGAAGATCATTCCACTGGACTTAGAATATCCTCAAAATACCGCAGTGCGAGCCTAAAATACAAGTTTATTGTTACTGACGTTAAATATACTCACAAAACCATTCTGAATAGAAACCACCCAATATTTCTCTTCTTTGCTGTCCTCTAAAACCTTAATTGGTTCATTCATCAAATCATTTATTCACTGCTACGTATCAGACGCTGGTCTAAACATTTAAGATAACCAAACCAAAAAACCCACTGCCCATCAAATCGATTCCAACTCATAGCGATCCTACACGACAGAGTAGAACTCCCCCATAGTTTCCAAGGGGCGCCTGGCGGATTTGAACTGCCGACCTTTAAGATACAGCATTAAATCAAACAAAGCTGTTGCCTAACGAACACATGTTTTAGTGTGGGAGAGATAGGCAAAGCACAATATATATAAAAATGAGGACACTAAAGCACGATACGGAAGACAGGGAATAAGGAGAGGCTTTTTTTTTTTTTTTTTTTTTAGTTTACACAGAGTGGTCAAAGAAGGAAAAGTGCTTCACTGACACATAATATTTGAGCAAACCTGAGAAAAGCCAGGGGGTAGACACACTGCTATGTGATGAAAGTAAATTTAAAGTTCATTCACAGTTCTAACTCAAAAACAGCCCACTGCCATCGAGTTGATTCTAACTCACAGTGACCCTACAGGACAGAGCAGAACTGCCCCATGGGGTTTTCAAGGCTGTAAATCTTTACCGAAGCAGACTATCACATCTTTCTCCCAAAGAGCAGCTGGTGGGTTCAAACTGCCAACCTTTTGGTTAGCAGCTGAGCACTTTAACTGCTGCACCACCAGGGCTCCTTAAATAAAAAAAGTGGCAGCAAATTCCACATTTGCTGGGTACCACCCATTTTCTGTTAACAAGATTTCCTTTTATGTTTAATCTGCAGGAAGTCTGTTTCAGAAGGCATGGCTTTCACACCAATGGATGGTTGTTTTTGATTTGTCCTTGCTAATTATAATGCTTAGACACACCAATGGAAAATCTTCAAGCTTACCATTTATTCAATAATTTTTAAGTGCTAGCTGTTTTATATATATTAGCTCTGCATACCTCCCTGGGACGTTATTACCATCTTACAGATGAAGAAATAGACTCAAAGAGAACAAGTAATTTGTCGATGTAAAACTGAAGTGGAATTTGAACTCGGGCCTATCTGACTGCAAAACCCAAGCTTTATTCATGTCATGCTTTTCAAACTCCTTAAAAACAGCTTAGCTCTTCTTATGTCTACTTTTTGACACGTCAACTAAATACAACTTCCCCTTCTTCTGAATTCTAAAGCCCTTCACTTCTATCTTTCTTCCAGCACTTGCTGGTTAGGATATAGTGATCTTATCTTAAATAGATTTGTCTTATCTCAAAGAGATTATAAAATGGCCACAGGGAGCTATATTTTATGCATCATTGTATCCTCACCTCACAGTACCTGGCATACAGTCTTGTACGTATCAGCCCCCAAATACTCAAGCTGCACAAATTTTCAATGCTGAGATGCCACTTCCCTGATACAGGTTGGTATAGCTCTTCAACTTCCCTGATGCAGGTTGGTACATGAACTCGGTTTCATTCAAGATCATTATCACTCCCACTGACTGAGAAACTTAACCTCAATATTATAGTTTCACTGGCAATGTTGTACGCCAATATTTCATACAGGCAGCCCCTGGGTTAAGTCTGTCTTTAAGTCAAATTTGCAGGTAAGTCAAAACAGGTACATATGGCTCTTATTTAGTGTCAGTGGGTCAAGTGTTGGTCTTAGTATATAGTATGTATTTTACCTTCCTATGACGGCACTACTCTTCCTCAATGGTTTCATGTCTTCTTCCCTCCCCCCACCCCTCCTCTCACACACATTCACCCTTGTATTTTCACTTTTCCACCAGACCCCACTTATTTGTTTATTCAACAAATAGTTATTGAAAACCTCCTACCTTCCAGGCACTAGGAATATAATGAAGAGAAATACATTTCCAGTCTGTTGACACTGGGGGAAAGACCATTAAAAAGAAATGTACATAGTGTCTCAAGTTCTAAGAGAGAGGAAGTTGCAGGTGTTATAGAAGGACACAGCACTGACCCTTGCCTGGTGAGCAAAGGGTGCTCTCCCAGGGAAGAAGTATTGAAGTTAAGACCAAAAGGATGAGGAGACAACCTAGAGAAGGGGACAGAAAGAGAAGTTTCTGAGTAGAGGCATAACCTAAGTGGAAGTCCAGAAGAAACACAGAACTTAACAATCAAAAAATGAAGGCAATTCAACGAGGCTGGAGTCAGAATGGCAAAGAATGTCACTATGAGTCAGAATCGACTTGATGGCAGTGGTTTTTTTGGGGGGGGTTTTATGAGGTTGGAGAGGCAGGCAGAGGTCAAGTCATGAAGGTCCATGAAACTAAATTAAGGATTTTGGACGTTGAATAAGGGCAACAGCTATCGTTTCAGAAATTTCATTCTGGCTGCAGCATGGAGAATGGGCTAGAGGGGAAGAAGACTGGAGTCTGGGAAAACGGCTGGAGTAAAACCTGTGAGAGCTGGAAATAGACAGGACTGCCTTGTTTTTCCATGTTTTGAAAGAATTCCGCCTTTGATAGAGTGCAGTTTTACCACTTTTCTATCGCTCATGTTAGTGAAAAATACGAGTTTTCCATCTTTGAGATACTTCCACATACACAGATTCTGGCTTCCACAGGTTTTACAGTAATAAACTATTGAGCAATCCGGGTTGAGATCACTAAAAGGTCCCAAGGTTTCTGGCTTGGGCAGGGCTTCAAATTAGCGCCATAAGGTTCAAACACCTGCTGAGAATTTATATTTCCACCCCAGACATACTGAATCAAAATCTACATTTTAACAAACCCCCAGGTGATTCTTATATATAACAAATTTTGAAAAACACTGCTTTACTGGAGGGGCCCTGGTGCAGCAGTGGTTAAGAGCTTGGCTGCTAACCAAAAGGTCGGCAGTTCAAATCCATCAGCTGCTTCTGGGAAATCCTATGGGGCAATTCTACTCTGTCCCACAGGATGGCTATGAGTCCAAAATGACTCAAAGGCAATGGGTTTGGTTTTGGTTTTTTGCTCTAATAGTGGAAACCCTGGTGGCGTGGCGGTTAAGAGCTACGGCTGCTAACCAAAAGTTCAGCAGTTCGAATCCACCAGGTGCTCCGTAAAGACCCTAAGGGCAGTTCTACTCTGTTTAGGGTTGCTATGAGTCAGAACTGACCAGATGGGCAGCAGTTTAGTGGTTCTCAGAATTGGTCCATAACCAGCAGTACTAGCATCACCTAAGACCTTGTTAGAAATGAAAATTCTAGCTCCAGGCACAAATTAGAACAAAGCGGCTACTCTTAATTCAAAAAGTTAGAGTACTACATTATTTATGTACACCAGAACAAACTGGTTCAAAGCCCTGGCCTTGGGTACCTGGGTGGATAGTAATATCTCTCACTGAGCTTAAAAAAAAAAAAAAAAAAAAAAGCTGTTGTGGGCAGCTGGATATAAATGTCTAGAGCTTCAGAGAACAAGTCTAGGCTAGATATATATATTTAGTAGCCAACAGAACACAGTCAAATGGTAAGTGAAAAGAGTGCAGTGAATGAGACATGTCAGAGCCTACAACTCATTTTGGAGGGGGTGGATAGAAATACCCACGACTCATGTTGGAGGGGGTGTACAGAAATACCCATCTTCTTAGTTGATTTCAGCACTAAGAGATATATGAAAAAGCACTGTTTCACTTCCCTCTTTCAGTGAAGCCTCTTTCTGCCCCTCCTTCCCTACCAATCTTTCTTAGGCTTCCTTCAAATTATACTTCCAGCTGCATACGCTTACCATTTATTACAAACACAAAATGGTGAAGGATCCAAAAATCTATCACACTTGGCTTTGGTGGACACCTATACTTAATGTTCTGAAAAGCCCAGTGTAGGCCAAAAGGATTTCTCTAATTTCCCCATCATGGCACGCTGCTTAACTCTTCTCTTCATTCTATTCTAGAAATACAACTTATCTGACTAGACAAAGCAGAATTGCATCAAATCTCCCTTGGAGTGGTGACAGTGGTTAAGCATTTAGGTTTCAGAGGAATGCAGCCTGTAAGCAAAATGAACATCAAAAGAGGAAGCCAAACATCAAAATATTGAGCAAAATGGTGCTGTCAATGATGAGAAATGAGAACTGAATATGGAGAATTTCCCAGCCAATTACCTCAAAGTAAATTTCAAAATACATGTTTCAGATACAAACTTTCATTCCTCATCTGTGACCTATATTTTTTTTTCCTTCCACCCACTACATTCTGTTTTATTAAAAGTAACACAAAGGGAAGACAACTTTGAAATCAAAGTGAGACTTAGACATCTCAGCTGTAACTTCAAGGAGATATCATCATGACTAAGCTCATCTGATTCATAACTTTCCTAAGTTATGCAATTCGTAACAGTTCAATTGAAATCATTTTGGATGACTAAAGGAGTACTCCAAAAGCCGTGGTTCTATTATATATATATTTTGCCCTTCAAAAAAAGTTGTTAAATGATTAATCAACGTTTAGTATTGCTGTTATGGTAATATTTATAAAACAAGTAGGCTAATAAAAAATAAACTTTAACCATGAAACTATTTACTGGTCTTAACTCAGTCTAAGTAATAGCAGGGTTAAGTTAAGGAACAAATTACATCCTGAACTGTCAAACACACACAAAAGTCATTCTTCAAAAGAAAAAAATACCCACAAGGCGTATGTTCATCACTAGTCATATGTACTTTACAACTCAGTACACCTTTCTGAGATATATTTTCCTGTTTATTAAAAAACTAGACAGGATTTCTAAGATTCATTTCAACTCTAACACTTTCCAGATAGCCCCATCCGGAGTGTCCTTATTCCCCCTCTTCATGTACCTAACCTTAAAGTCTGGGCTCAGGTATAACCTCCTTCAGGAAGCTTTCACTAATCTTGCCAGGCTAGGTTCAGTGTCCCTTTTCTTGACGTTGCCATAATACCCCTAACACTCTCCTCCATGTTATTTAAGAATCATCTGTTTAGGTCTCCAGAGATGTCTTTAATCCACTACGCTTTTTGAAGAATACTGTCTTATCTTTGTATCTCCCATGCTATCCATAACCCTTGGCATATACTATGTGTTCTTCAAACATATGATGAATAAACGAGTAGGTCTATTTGTTTTTCTGGCACACTGCACATAAAAAAGCCAACATGATAAAAAAAAAAAAAAAAAAAACTATGATCTGCGAGTGTTGCTGACCACTGATCTAGAAAGGAATGTTTTTCTCTATACTGTATGCTTCCCTAGGAGGTCATGCCACTTTTCCACATGAAAGACCGAATGACAACGTAAGTGAAACAGCTGTGTCAGGGTGCTAACAAGATAATTTTTGTATCTCCAAAGACATGTTCATTCTTTCAACATCTGTTTTTAAAATGAAGTGGACCCTTACCCTCTCTCTCCATCCTGACCACCTTTACTTCAAAATTCTCCTTCCATTTGTATCGACTTAACCACAGCATGTCCTAATGGGCTCCTTGGCCTTTCATTAAACTAGTCACTTGTAATCCATTTCAATTTAAGACAACCACAAGGCAGGTGTTCAGGTGAGAACACTCAACACCTTTAATATTCCTATCAACCAGTTACAATTTCTGACCATTAAATAAGAAAAAACATTGCCAGAAAACCCACATGGTGTTTCAATCTGCGTCAATTAACTTTAGACAGCACATATGGGTTACACGGTGCCAGCAGAAAGGCTAGAAGGAAAGGAGGAGGGAGGGGAGAGCAGGGAAGGGCCCGGGAAAGAGCAGAGTTCATATATAATATGGAAAAAATACTTTATTACTAATTAAACTGTGTGTCCACGGCAACGTCTGAAAGGTAAAGGACCCTAAGAGACACCATTAAGCAAACTATCTTCCACCTAACTTCACATCCCTAAATGCACGTCCATCCTTAAAATTCAATCGCTGTAGAAAATCTAATAGGAGCTCTCTAGTTTCTAGGTTCCAAGCTGATCATACTGGTCATCCCTGATAATTTCTTTGTTTAAATTTGCAAGGAAGACTTTCACAGTGACAGTATCAAGAGTTGGCTTGGGTTTTTATGTGAGAGACTGACTTGATATGTAAAATTTCACTTAAAGCACAATAAAAATTATTAAAAAAAAAAGTTGGCTTGGCAGGTTTTAGTACCACCACTCCGCCATCACCTCCAATAAGATACAACATAAGCAAGAGTGTGCTTATGATGTCTGCGAAACGCACCTCCATGACAAGTTCTCCTGTCACCGCTTTCCAACCAGATCACTGCACTAAGTACCACCTACCGACGGCACTGGGTTTTTCTGGGTTATCCTCATTCCCCAGAGTCAGCCTTTAGCAGAACACACAACACACAAATTTGTTCCACAGTAAGGCAAGGGATCTTGACCACATCTCCTTCTCCAAACAGGACCCTCTTTCCCAAAAACATTCCCCTTCCCCAAACCCTGGAGGTAGACGCCTTCCATGCCCTCAGTCATTACCGGGGGCCACGCCAGCACCCCTTTCTCATTCAGAGAGACAAATCCAACTCCTGTACTCTTTCCCTAAACTCAGGGCCACACCCCCCCCCGTACAGAAAAGTCAGGGACGCGCCACCATCGTCCAATACCCCGCCTCCAAACACCTCATAGATCCTGCTCCCCAGCTCTTCCCCTCAAAGCAGCGCGCGCCTGCCGCCGGGCGCCGACCTAAACCAACTTTCCCGGGTCTTTACCGAGTCGCTGTTGGGAGCCATAACCCGGGTCGTCCGGAGGTCGCGGCGCCAGCACGAAAGAAACCAAGCTGGTCAGGAAGAGGAGACACTGCCTCATGTTCCAGGCCGGGCCACCGGCTCCACCTCTGTGGGCAGCCTTCGCCTGGCGGGTCTCGGGACACTGCTCACATGAGGTGGGAAGGAGGGGATCTGCCCAGCCCAGCCCCTCGAACCTCTTTTTCCTCCCGCGCCACCTATCGAGAAGGCGCTAGAAGCAGGTTCGAGGCCCCCGGAAGTACAGGGAGTGATCCGAGCGCCTAGCTCAGCCCACTTCCTCCCGCCACCGCCCCCCCCCGCACCGCCCACTGCCGGAAGCCAGGCACAGCGCGGGATGCCGGGAGTCCCTCTGCTGGATCCCGCTTCCGCCCCGCCCCGCCCCGCGCCGCCGGGCTTCCGGGCTCTGAGCCCCAGCCGCCATCTTGCCGCTCCCTCCGCCCTTCCCCTCCCTATGGGGATCCGCGGGCGCCTGAGAGGGCAGGGTCCCGCGACGTCCTGACTCGACCCAGCCCGGCCTCGCCTTCTGCCCCGAAGTGACCGCGGAGAGGAAAGGAGGGAGCTAACGAGCAGGCCCTCACAGGCGCGTTCGGCCGCTTCTTCCTTCTTGGTGTCCACGTGTGGTTAGGATTCCTGTTAACCTTTTTATTACATGAGCTGTAAGACCCGCTCTCGGGCTCAGCCTCCAGCTTCCCCAGGGCAAACGGAGAAGCGCCTGGCGCAGGTGCCGCACCTCTGTCTGCTGGGTATGTTCGGAGTGGAAGGGTGGGGGTAATGCAGCCAGCAGGCAGCTGCCCTAGAGACGAAGGGTGGGCTCGAGTGAGGCGCCCGACGAGGCCCCCAAAATAGACTGCTCCTGGCCACTCCAGAGCCGGCCCCAGAAGCCTGCCTTGACACACCAACATGGGGGAGATAAGCCCTCACAGACGCAAATACTTAACTTGGCTTGAGTAGCAGAGGCATTTTAGTCCTCCATCTAGGGATACCAAGAGCCCACCATAGGTCCATTTTAAGGACGGAGACTTTGTGGAGGAAAAGTAAAGACGAGCTTCTTCAATGCACGTTTTCTGATTGACTCAGATGTAGGTAGGGGAATGCAACCATTTCAAGAAACTAGAATCCTTAGACCTAACCTATCGTCAGGGTAAAAAAACGGGAGCTTAAATCTTCCAGCCAACTTTGGCACTTCCTTTCTCTCCTTAGCCCATTTAGCTTGGACTGGAAATTTTTTTTTTCTTTGTTTTGCAAGCCGTTGCGTAATTTCAGCTCTGCGTAGTTTAGTGAGTGTTTATGATACTGAATAAAACATTCTTAAAGTGTTGTTATTCTAATAATGCAGATTGTTACTTTATACAGTTTGGATGTAGCTCATTTTCCTCTTAAATTGAGAGTGAATGGCACAGCCTTTTTTTTTTTTTCCAATTACAAAATGGCAGATTGTTAGGTTAGGAATAATATATTAGCCCTAGTCAGATTTCCAGGCTAGTTCCTAATAAAAGACTCAAATTGTGGTTTAAATGTATGTTCATTGTGCTGTCCCTCAGTAAATACTAAGCATTTAAAACATCAGTTGTTATCTATAATTACTGGCTTTGTGCATTTTGGCCTTAAGTCAGCTGAACCTGTTCTGCTCATCTGAGGTATAAAATACCTTCATTAAACATGTACTGTATTGGTGGGACATCAAATCAAAAAGTAAATAGAATTGCACCTCTGCAAATTGTATACAATAAAAATGTGATTTAATTTCTTCCCTGAGCATCCAGGCACCATACTGTCTGGTTTATAACTTTTGTAGGTTGTAGCTTATGTTATTTTGGTGTCTCTCACAGCTCTTATACAGTGAGTTGCTCATAGAAAGCGCTTAACAAGTGTGGGTAATGAATGCCATTAAAAAAAAAAGTTAAGTTACTGATCTTTATTGCTATCCTGTATTAAAAAAAAAAAGTTAAGTTACTGATCTTTATTGCTATCCTGTAATACTAAATTTTCAGAGACAGTCGTAGCCAGTTTTCAAGCAGTCTTTCCCATTCACAGTTTGAAATTAAACGTCTTTCATTTATCAATTGCCCATACCTTTAAGATAAAGAACACCACAAGGGGGAGATAAAGAGCCAGAGGAACGTGATGGGATGGACACACTGGATGTAAGCCCTGGTGGTACAGTGGTTAAGAGCTCAGCTGCTAGCCAAAAGGTCCAGCAGTTCGAATCCACCAGGCGCTCCTTGGAAACCCTATGGAGCAGTTCTTCTCTGTCCTTTAGGGTCACTATGAGTCGGAATGGACTTGACGGCAATGGGTTTTTACTCTGCCCTAGGAAACCCTGGTGGTATAGTGGTTAAGAGCTCAGCTGCTAACCAAAAAGTTCGAATCCACCAGGCACTCCTTGGAAACTTTATGGGGCAGTTCTACTCTGTCCTGTGGGGTCACTCATTATAAGTCGGAATCAACTTGACAGCAACAGGTTTGGTCGGTTTTTACCGTGCCCTATTTTATAGGGTCGCTCTGAGTCGGAACTGACTCGATGGTACATAACAACAACTAGTAGTCACGGGTCCTCAAAACTTTTTTATTATCCCCAAAACATTTTAAAACTATGTACCACTTCTCATCTTAAAAAAAATTTTCATCATGAATGTAAGTAATTGCAAAGGATGGAATTTCCAGCATAATATAAATACTGACAGTTTAAAATAAAACTTACGTCATTTAATATTATGGAATAGAAAAACCTCAGAGATTTGATAGTCACAGTGATAGCCAGCCTCCGAGATACTCCCCAGTGATCCCTGATTTCTGATAATCGCAGCTTCGTGTGGTCAGTCCTCTTCCATACTATACCAGGGTCTGTGTGACCAATAGCATACAGCAGAAATGATGGTATGTCACTTCTAAGATTAGGTTATAAAAGACCATGCCTTCTGTCTCAAGACAGTCTCGCTTGCCCTCTTTTGGATCACTCACTGCCTTCATGTCACTCAGGCAACCTGTGCCTTGGAGGTCACTGGCCCAACAGCCAGCAAAGAAGTGATTACCTGCCAAAAACTATGTGAGTGAGCTTGGAAGTGGATTCTTTAGTCCCAGGCGAGCCTTGAGATAATAGCAGTGCCTACCAACTGGTTGACTGTAATCTCATGAGAAGCCCTGAGCCAGAAATAGCCAAATTATTTCTAGATTCCTGACCCTCAGAAATGTAGGAGATTTTTGTTGTTTTGTTGCTTTATTGTTTTACTATGATAAAATTATAACAAGACATTTGCCATTTTAGTATTTTTTTACATGTACAATTTAGTGACGTTAAGTACAGTCACCATGTTATACAACCACCACTGCTATGCATTTCCAAATTTTTCATCATTCTTAACAAATTCAGTGTCCTTAAGCAGTAACTCCCTCTTCCCTACTACCTGTAAACTTTGCTCTTTACCAAACCAAAAAGCAAGCAAGTTGCCATTGAGTTGATTCCAACTCATGGGAATCCCATGTGTGTCAGAGTAGAACTGTGTGCTTCATAGGGTTTTCTTTTTTTTTTTTTTAAATAATTTTTATTGTGCTTTAAGTGAAAGTTTACAAATCAGGTCAGTCTCTCACACAAAAACCCATATACACCTTGCTGCACACTCCCAATTACTCTCCCCCTAATGAGACAGCCTGCTCTCTCCTTCCACATAGGGTTTTCAGTGGCTGATTTTCGGAAGTAGATTGACAGGCCTTTCTTCTGAGGCACCTCTGGGTGGACTCGAACCCCTACCCTTTTGGCTAGCTGCCAAGCATATTAACCATTTTCACCATCCAGGGACCAAAAACCGAACCCATTGCTGTTGAGTTGATTCTGGCTCGGTGACCCTGTAGGAGTAGAACTGTCCCATAGAGTTTCCAAGGCTATAAATCTTTACAGAAGCAGACTGCCCTGTCTTTTGCTGAGTGGCTGATGGGTTTGAACTGCCAGCCTTTCGGTTAGCAACAGAGCACTTTAACCACTTTGCCACCAGGGCTTCTTTGGTCTCTATACAGTTGTTTATTCTAGATATTTCATATAAGGGGGATTATACAATATTTACATTTTTGTTTCTATTTCACTCAGCATAATGTTTTCTAGGTTCATTTTTTTTGTAGCATGTATCAGAACTTCATTTTTTTATAAACAAGAAAAAACGCATTTTTTTTATGGCTGAGTAATATGCCATCTAATGTTTGTACCACATTTCGTTGATCCATTTATCTGTTAATGGACATTTAGGTTGTTTCCACGTTTTCCCTGTTGTGAATAGCGTTGCAATGAACATTGGTGTACAAGTATCTATTTGCGTTTTACTTTCAAGTAAATACCCAGGAGTGCAATTATTGGGTCATATGGCAATTCTAAGGAGCCCTGGTGGTGCAGTGTTTAAAGTGCTCAGCTGCTGACTCAAGGGTTGGCGACTCGAACCCACCATTCACTCCGTGGAAGAAAGATGTGCTTACGCAAAGATTTACAACCTTGGAAACCCTGTGGGGCAGTTCTACTCTGTTACAGGGCCGCTAACAGTTGGAATTGACTTGATGACCGTGGCTTTTATGGTAATTCTACATTTAACTTTTTCAAGAACCACCAGACTCTTTTCCACAGAGGCTGCCCTGTTTTACAGTCCCACCAGCAATGAATGAGGGCTCCCATTTCTCCACATCCTTGCCAACACTTGTTCTTTTCTATTTTTCTGATAATGGCCCTCCTAGTGGGGGTGACGTATTTTTTTTTTTTAGTGGGGGTGACGTATCTCATGGTTTTGATTTGCATTTTCTTAAGACTAATGATGTTGAGCATATTTTCACATGCTTGTTGACCATTTCTGTATCTTTGGTGAAATCTCTACTCAAGTCCTTTGCCTGTGTTTTTGATTGGGTTGTTTGTCTTTTTTTTTTTTTTTTAAATAATTTTTATTGTGCTTTAAGGGAAAGTTTACAAATCAAGTCAGTCTCTCACACAAAAACCCATATACACCTTGCTACACACTCCCATTTACTCTCCCCCTAATGAGACAGCCTGCTCTCTCTCTCCACTCTCCAGCTTCTGACCTCCCCCCCACCCTCTCATCTCCCCTCCAGGCAGGAGATGCCAACATAGTCTCAAGTGTCCACCAGATCCAAGAAGCTCACTCCTCACCAGCATCCAATCCATGTCTGAAGAGTTGGCTCCGGGAATGGTTCCTGTCCTGGGCCAACAGAAGGTCTGGGGGCCATGACCACCAGGGTCCTTCTAGTCTTAGTCAGACCATTAAGTCCAGTCTTATAAAAATTTGGGGTCTGCATCCCACTGCTCTTCTGCTCCCTCAGGGGCTCTCTGTTGAGTTCCCTGTCAGGGCAGTCATCCATTGTAGCCGGGTACCACCTAGTTCTTCTGGTCTCAGGATGATGTAGTCTCTGGTTCATGTAGCCCTTTCTGTCTCTTGGGCTCATAATCGCCTTGTGACCTTGGTGTTCTTCATTCTCCTTTGATCCAGGTGGGTTGAGACCAATTGATGCATCTCAGATGGCTGCTTGCTAGCGTTTAAGACCCCAGACACCACTCTTCAAAGTGGGATGCAGAATGTTTTCTTAATAGATTTTATTATGCCAATTGACTTAGATGTCCCCTGAAACCATGGTCCCCAGACCCCTGCCCCTGCTACACTGGCCTTTGAAGCATTCAGTTTATTCAGGAAACTTCTTCGCCTTTGGTTTAGTCCAGTTGTGCTGACCTCCCCTGTATTATGTGTTGTCTTTCCCTTCATCTTAAGCAGTTCTTATCTACCAACTGATTAGTGAATACCCCTCTCCCACCCTCCCCCATCTCATAACCACAAAAGAATGTGTTCTCAGTTGAAATTATTTCTCGAGATCTTATAATAGTGTTCTTATACAATATTTGTGCTTTTGCACTAATTTCACTCAGCGTAATGCGTTCCAGGTTCCTCCATATTATGAAATGTTTCACAGATTCCTCACTGTTCTTTATCGATGCGTAGTATTCCATTGTGAGAATATACCATAATTTATGCATTCATCCGTTGATGGTAAAGAGTGCTGCAATAAACATGGCTGTGCATATATCTGTTTGTGTAAGGGCTCTTATTTCTCTAGGATATATTCCAAGGAGTGGGATTGCTGGATCGTATGGTGGTTCTATTTCTAGCTTTTTAAAGAAGCGCCAAATTGATTTCCAAAGTGGTTGTACTATTGACATTCCCACCAGCAGTGTAGAGGTGTTCCAGTCTCTCCACAGCCTCTCCAACATTTATTATTTTGTGTTTTTTGGATTAATGCCAGCCTTGTTGGAGTGAGATGAAATATCATTGTAGTTTTGATCTTTATTTCTCTAATGGCTAATGATCGTGAACATTTCCTCACATATCTGTTAGCTACCTGAATGTCTTCTTTAGTGAAGTGTCTATTCATATCTTTTGCCCATTTTTTAGTTGGGTTATTTGTCTTTTTGCAGTTGAGTTTTTGCACTATCATGTAGATTTTAGAGATCAGGCACTGATCAGAAATGTCATAGCTAAAAACTTTTTCCCAGTCTGTAGGTAGTCTTTTTACTCTTTTGGTGAAGTCTTTGGATGAGCATAGGTGTTAGATTTTTAGGAGCTCCCAGTTATCTAGTTTTTTTCTACATTCTTTATAATGTTTTGTATACTGTTTATGCCATGCATTAGGGCTCCTAACGTCGTCCCTATTTTTTCTTCCATGATCTTTATCGTTTTAGATTTTATATTTAGGTCATTGATCCATTTTGAGTTAGTTTTTGTGCATGGAGTGAGGTATGGGTCTTGTTTCATTTTTTTGCAAATGGATATCCAGTTATGCCAGCACCATTTGTTAAAAAGACTGTCTTTTCCCCATTTAACTGTTTTGGGGCCTTTGTCAAATATCAACTGCTCATATGTGGATGGATTTATGTCTGGATTCTCAGTTCTGTTCCATTGGTCCATGTATCTGTTGTTGTACCAGTACCAGGCTATTTTGACTACTGTGGTGGTATAATAGGTTCTAAAATCAGGTAAAGTAAGGCCTCCCACTTTGTTCTTCCTTTCCAGTAATGCCTTATTTATCCAGGGCCTCTTTCCCTTCCATGTGAAATTGATGATTTGTTTCTCCATCTCATTAAAGACTGTCCTTGGGATTTGGGTCAGAATTGCCTTAAATGTATAGATCGCTTTTGGTAGAATAGACATTTTTATAATGTTAAGTCTTCTATCCACGAGCAAGGTTTGTTCTTCCACTTATGTAAGTCTCTTTTGGTTTCTTGCAGAAGTGTACTGTAGCTTTCTTTGTGTAAGTCTTTTACATCTCTGGTAAGATTTATTCCTAAGTATTTTATCTTCTTGGGGGCTACTGTAAATGGCATTGATTTGGTGATTTCCTCTTCGATGTTCTTTTTGTTGGTGTAGAGGAATCCAACTGATTTTTGTATGTTTATCTTGTATCCCCATACTCTGCTCAACTCTTTTATTAGTTTCAGTAGTTTTCTGGAGGATTCCTTAGGGTTTTCTGTGTATAAGATCATGTCATCTGCAAATAGAGATACTTTTACTTCTTCCTTGCCAATCTACATGCCCTTTATTTCTTTATCTAGCCTAATTGCTCTGGCTAGGACTTCAGGCACAATGTTGAATAAGAGTGGTGATAAAGGACATCCTTGTCTGGTTCCTGATCTCAGTGGGAATGTTTTCAGGCTCTCTCCATTTAAGGTGATGTTGGCTCTTGCCTTTGTATAAATGCCCTTTATTATGTTGAGAAATGTTCCTTCTATTCCTATTTTGCTGAGAGTTTTTATCATGAATGAGTGTTGAACTTTGTCAAATGCCTTTTCTGCATCAATTGATAAAATCATGTGATTCTTGTCTTTTATTTATGTTGTCTTTTGTTAAATTGAAGAAGTTCTTTACATATTCTGGATATTATCAGATAATATTGTTCCCAGATATTTTCTCCCATTCTGTCTCTTTCACTTCATTGATAAAGTCCTTTGATGCACAAAAGTTTTAAATTTTGATAAAGTCAGATTTCTCTATTTTGTTTTTTGTTGCTCTTGCTTTTGGTGTCCTAGCTAAGAATCCGTTGTCAAAAACTAGGTCCGAAAGCATTAATTCTATGTTTTGTTCCAAGAGCTTTATGGTTTAAGTTCTTAAATTTAGGTAGATTCATTTTCAGATAATTTTGTATATGGTGTAAGATATGGGATCAGCTTCATTCTTTTGCATGTGGAAGTCCAGTTATCCCAGAATCATTTATTGAGGAGACTATTCTTTCCCACTGGATAGTTTTAGCACCTTTGTTGAAAATCAGTTGGCCATTGATGTATGAGTTTATTTCTGTACTCTCAATTCTATTCCATTGGCATATATGTCTGTCATTATACCAGTGCCAGACTTTTGATTACTATAGCTTTGTAGTATGTTTTGAAATCAGGAAGTGTGAGTTCTCCTAATTTATTCTGTTTCAGGGTTGCTGTGGCTATTCATGGAGCTTTATGGCGCAGTGGTTAAGAGCTTGGCTGCTAACCAAAAGGCCAGCAGTTCAAATCTTCCAGCCACTCCTTGGAAACCTCATGGGGCAGTGCTACTCTCTTCTATAGGGTCTCTCTGATTCGGAATCTATTTGATGGTAATGGGTTTGGTTTGGCTACTCATGGCCCATAGCAGTTCCATATAAATTTGAGAGTTAGCTTTTCTATTTCTGAAAAAAAGGCTGTTGGAATTTTGATAGGGATTGTTTTGAAGCTGTAGATTGCTTTACGTAACATTGACATCTTAACAGTTTTAAGTCTTCCAATTTCTTTTAATTTCTTTCAGGAGTGTTGTATAGTTTTCAGTGTACAAGAATTTAACTCCCAGTTAAATTTATTCCTATGTATTTTATTCCTTTAGGTGCTATTATAAATGGAATTGTTTTTGTAATTTCCTTTTCAGAATGCTCATTGCTGATGTATAGAACCCCAACTGATTTTTTTTTTTTTAAGTTGTATGGATTCCAACTCATGGTGACCCCATGTACGCAGAGTAGAATTGTGCTCCATAGAGTTATTAGCTGAAAGGTTGGCAGTTCGAACCTACCCAGTGGCTCCTCGGAAGACGGGGCTGGTGATCTGCCAACCTTTCAGCTAACAGTTGAGACCTTATCCATTTGTGCCACCCAGGGACACCCTAGCTGATTTTTGTGTGTTGATTTGTACTCTGCAGCTTTGCTGAATTCATTTATTAGCTCAAGTAGTTTTCTTGTGGATTTTCTGTATATAGGATAATGTAATCTGAGAAAAGGGATCGTTTTCTCCCTTCCACTTTTGGATACTGTCTCAGTTGTCTAGTGCCACTATAACAGAAATATCGCAGGCAGATGGCTTTAACAGAGAGAAATTTATTGTCACGGTCTAGGAGGCTGGAAGTCTGAATTCAGGGCATCAGCTCTAGGAGAAGGCTTTCTTTCTCTGTCGATTCTGGGGAAAGGTCCTTGTCATCTGTCTTCCCTTTGTCTAGGAGCTTCTCAGCACAGGGACCCAGGATCTACAGAACATGCTCTGCTCCCAGTGCCTCTTTCTTGGTGGCATGAGGTCCCTCCCCTCTCTGTTCAAGTCTCCCTTTTATATCTCAAACGAGATTGACTCAAAATACAACCTAGTCCTTTAGACTGAGTCATACCTTATTGACATAACTGCCTCTAATCCTGCTTCATTAACATCATAAAAAAAAAAACCATTGCCGTTGAGTCCATTTCGACTCATAGAGGTTAGGATTTACAACACATAGGATAATCACATCAGATCACAAAATGTTGGACAACCACACAATACTGGGAATCATAACCTAGCCACGTTGACACATATTTTTGGAGGACACAATTCAATCCATGATAGCTTTTCTATCTTTTTCTAACCAAATTGCTGTGGCTAGAGCTTTCAGTATAATATCTAATAGCAGTAGTGACAGAGGACATCCTTGTCTTGTTCCTCATCTCAAGAAGAAAACTCTTTCTCCATTGAATATGATGGTAGCTCTGGGTTTTTCATAAGTGCCGTTTTTCAGATCGAGGAATTTCCCTTCTGTTCCTAGCTTATTGAGTGTTGTTATCATGAGAGGTTGTTTGATTTTGTCAGATGCCTTTTCTGGATCTATTCAGATGCTCAAGTGGTTCTTTTCCTTCATTCTATTAATGTGGTATATCACATTGATTGATTTTCTAATGTCAAACCCCCCTTGCGTTCCTGGGGTAAATCCAACTTCGTTATGGTATGTAATCTTTTTATATGCTGTTGGATTCGGTTTGTTAGTATTTTCTGAAGGATTCTTGCATCTGCATTCATTAAGTGATACTGGTCTGTAGTTTTCTTTTCTTGTGGTAGCTTTATCTGGCTTTGGTATCAAGTCATGCTAGCCTTGTAGAATGAGTTAGGAAGTGTTTCCTCTTCTGTTTTTGGAAAAAGTTTAAGGATGTCACTTTTATAAATGTTTGATAGAATTCCCCAGTGAATCCATCTGCTCCAGGGTTTGTTTTTGTTTTTTTTGGGGGGGGGGAGGATTTTTGATTACTGATTCAATCTCTTTGGTTGTTATGCATCTGTTGAGATTTTCTGTTTCTTCTTGAGTCAATTTAGGTAGTTCATGTGTTTCTAGGAATTTTTCCATTTCAGCTAAGTTATCTAATTTGTTGGTGTACAATTGTTCATAGTATTCTGATACTACCTATTTCTGTAGGGTCAGTTGTAACGTTCCCCACTTTTATTTTATTGTACTTTAGATGAAGATTTACAGAACAAGCTTCTTATTAAACAGTTAGTACATGTTGTTTTGTGACATTGGTTACCAACCCCATGACATGTCAGCACTCTCCCTTCTCGACCTTGGGTTCCCTATTACTAGCTTTCCTGTCCCCTCTGCCTTCTAGTCCTTGCCCCTGGGCTCGCATGCTCCTTTTGTCTCATTTTGTTTTATGGGCCTGTCTAATCTTTGGCTAAAGGGTGAACTTCAGGAGTGACTTCATTACTGAGCTAAAAGAGTGTCCAGGGGCCATACTCCTGGGGTTTCTCCAGTCTCTGTCAGGCCAGTAAGTCTGGTATTTTTTTTGTGAGTTAGAATTTTGTTCTACATTTTTCTCCAGCCCTGTCGGGGACCCTCTATTGTGATCCCTGTCAGAGCAGTCAGTGGTGGTAGCCAGGCACCACCTAGCTGTACTGGACTCAGTCTGGTGGAGGCTGTGGTAATTGTGGTCCATTAATTCACCCCATTTTTATTTCTGATTTTAGTTATTTGCATCTTTCTTTACTTGTCAGTCTGGTTAAAGGTTTACCAATTTTATTGATCTTTTCAAAGAACCAACTTCTGGTTTCACTGATTCTCTCTATTGTCTTTCTGTTCTCTATTTCATTTACTTCTGTTCTGATCTTTGTTATTCCTTCCTTCTTTAGCTTTGGGCTTGGTTTGCTTTTCCTTTTCTAGTTACTCAAGTTGTACAATTAGGTTATTGATTGAATTATGTCCTCCCAAAATACGTGTTGTAAATCCTACCTCTGCCTGTGGTTATAATCCCATTTTAGAATGGATTGTCTTTGTCATGGTAATGAGGCAGGTTTAGTGTAGGGTATATCTTGAGTCAATTTCTTGTGAGATAATAAGAGTTTAAAACAAGAGAGATGGGGTAAGATAGATGCCAGGTAACATGAAGATCGCTCAGGAACAGAAGCTCAGAAGAGAAAAGGACCTTCCTTCAGAGTCAGCAGAGAGAGAAAGCCTGCCTCTGGAGCTTGCACCCTGAATTCAGACTTCTAGCCTCCTAAACTGTGAGAAAATTAATTTTTTATTAAAGCCACCCATTTGTGCTAGTTGTATTACAGCAGTACTAAATAACTAAGACAGTTATTTGAGAGCTTTCATATTTTTTAATGTAGGCATTTACTGCTATAAATTTTCCTCTAAGCACTTCCTTCACTGCATCTCATAAATTTTGATATGTTGTGCTTTCATTTTCATTCATCTGTCAGTACTTTCTGATTTCTCTGATTTCTTCTTTAACCCATTGGTTGTTTATTAGTGCACTGCTTAATTTCCACATATTTTTGTATTTTTTCAGTTTTCTTTCTGTTACTAATTTCTAGTTTTATTCCATTGTGGTTGGAGAAGATACTTTGTATGATTCAGCCTTTTTTTTTTTTTAATATATTGACACTTGTTTTGTGACCTAGCATATGGTCTATTCTGGAGAATGATCCATGTGCACTGGAGAAGAATGTGTATTGTTCCTGTTTGACAGAGTGTTCTATAATGTCTGTTAAGTCTAGTCGTTTATACCCAAACCAAAAACCAAACCTGTTGCTGTGGAGTCAGTTCCCACTCATAGCAACCCTATAGGACAGAGTAGAACTGCCCCACAGGGTTTCCAAGGAGCACCTGGTGGATTTGAACTGCCAACCTTTAGGTTAGCAGCTGTAGCACTTAACCACTACGCCACCAGGGTTTGTTTATAGTGTTTTTCAATTCCACTATTTCCTTATTGTTCTTCTTTCTAGATTTTCTGTTATTGAAAGTGATACACTGAAGTCTCCAACTCATTATAGAGCTATTTCTCCCCAATTCTCTGTTTCATATATTTTTGGCCTCTGATGTTAGGTGTATATGTGCTTGTAATTGTTGTATCTTTTTGATGAATTGACCCTTTTATCGTTGTGTAAAGTCCTCCCTTGTCTCTTGTAACAGATTTTGACTTAAAATCAATTTTGTCTGGTATTAATATAGCCACTCCACTGTTTTCTTGGTTAATATATGCATGAGATATTTTTTTCCATTGTTCACTTTTAACCTGTTCGATGCTTTGTGTTTCTTGTGTACAGCATATAGATGGATCATGTTTATTTATCCATTATGCCACTCTGTCTTTTGATTGAAACATTTAATACATTTACATTTAATTACTGATAAGGAAGAATTTCTGCCATTTTGCTCTTTATGTGTTTATACCTTTCCTTTTTCTTCTTTCCTCCAATATTGCCGTCATTTTGGGGTAGTTGATTTTTTTTGTTGTGAACCGTGTTGATTCCCCTCTTCTGTGCTTTTGTGAGGAGCCCTGATGTCACAGTGTAAGCACTTGGCTGCTAACAAAACGGTTGGCAGGAGAAAGATGTAGCAGTCTGCTTCTGTGAAGATTACAGCCTTGGAAATCTTGTGGGGCAGTTGTACTCTGTCCTGTAGGGTTGCTATGAGTCAGAATTGACTCAATGGCAACAGTTTTTCCTTTTGTTTATATTTTTAGATATGTTCTCCCTGGTTTCCATGAGGATTATATTTAACATCCTAAATGTATAAAAACCTGGTTTAAATTGATAAAAACCTAACTCCACTAACATACAACTACTCCTATACCACTTTTTACCCTCATTAATGTTATTGTTGTCACCAATTACATCTTTTTACATCATGTCCCTGGTAACAAATTTATACTAGAATCACCAACTAAAAAATACATAAAACTGGCCCTTACATCTGCCCATGAAATTACCTTTACTGGAGTTTTTTTTTTTTTTTTTAATGTACAGCTTTTAATTACTCTCTAGTGTCCTTTCCATCTGAAGGACTCCCTTTAGCATTTCTTGGAGTACACATCTCGTAAGGAACTCCCTCAGCTCTTGTTTATTTGAAATGTCTAAATTTTGCCCTCATTCTTGAAGGGCAATTTTATCAGCTATAGAATTCCTGGTTGACAGTTCTTTTTTTCCCCAGCACTTGAAATACGTCATTCTACTACCTCCCGCCTCCAAGGTTTTCAGGAGAAATCAGTGCTTAATTTTATTGAGAATCCTTTGTATGTGATATTTCACTTCTCTCGATGATTTCAGGGTTTTCTCTTTATCTTTAGTTTTTGAGAGCTTGATTTTAATGTCTTCTTATTGATTTTTTTTGGGTGTATCCTACTTGGAGTTCCTTGAGCCTGTTGGGTTTGTAGATTCATGTCCTTCATCAGATTTGGAAAGTTGTCCGCCATTACCTGTTCAAATAGCCTCTCTGTCCTTTTCCTTCTGCTATTCCTGGGATGCGAATGTTATTTCACTGGATTGTGTCCTACAATTCTATTAGGCTTTGCTTAACTGCCCTGATCCTGTTCTCTTGTTGCTCTTCAGACTCAGTGGTTTCATTTGCCTTATCTTCTAGTTCATGAATTCTACCACTGAGTCCTCCCAATAAGTTTTTCAAATCTGCCATTGAGTCCTTCCAGTAAGTTTTTCATTTCAGTTATATTTTTTAACTACAGTTTTTCTGTTTGGTTCCTTTTTATAGTGTCTTTCGCTTTATTTATAGTCTCATTTCGTTCATATGTTGTTTTCCTGATTTTTAATTCTTTGAGCACATTTAATACGGTTGTTTTAAAGTCTTCTAGTCTATCCAAGTGTCTTAGTCATCTAGAGCTGCTGTAATAGAAACACCACAAGTGGATGGCTTGTTCACAAAGAGAAATTTATTCTATCACAGTCTAGTAGACTAGAAGTTGGAATTCATGGTGCCACCTCCAGGGAAAGGCTTTCTGTCTGTGTCGGCTCTGGAGGAAAGTCCTTGTCATTAATCTTCCCTGGTTAAGAAGCTTCTCAGCACAGGGACCCTGGGTCCAAAGGACACGCTGTTCTTCTGGCTCTTGTTTCTTGGTGATATGAGGTCCTCATGTCTCTCTGCTTGCTTTTCTCTTTTATATCTCAAGAGATTGACTTAAGACACACCCTAATCTTGTAGATTGAGTCCTGCCTCATTAACATAACTGCCTCTAATCCTGTCACATTAACATCATAGAGGTTGGATTTGCAACACATAAAATAATCACATCAGATGACAGAATGGTGGACAATCACACAACACTGGGTATCATGGCCCATATGTTTTTGGGGGATACAATTCAATCCATGACATATGTCTGTGGAATACATTCCCTGAAGTACAATTGCTGGGTCAAAGGGATATGCATTTGTAATTTTGATTTATAGCAAAATGCAAAATTTTAATGATACTAAGAATTGCTTTAATTCCATTCTTTTCATTCGTTCTTTGCAAGAGTTAATGAAGAGGACAAAGAGAGGGCTAGGAGAAATAACTCAAGGAGAGTACACTGTAAACAGGAAGGGGAAAAAGGAAGAGGCAAAAGACCTTTGAAATTCTCCTGGGAGACCAGTCCTTGCTATTGTCATCCAGCATTCAAAGGGTCCATGTTCAACCTTCACAATATTTTTATTAAAACTGGTAAAATAGTTCACAAAAGCTACCAATTAAAACACAGAATTATCAAATCCTAGCAGCCTTGTGTATAAAGTAAGATTCCCCAAATAGGACTGTTCAGGTTCCCAGTCCATAAAAAGCAGTTTCCAGATCTGCCCATTCTGAAGACCAGAATCTTGAGTGTAGATGTTGGCTGATTCCTAAATTCCTCTTCTTAACACCGCAAGTGGTTCTTTAAATTTAAAATTTAATAAAAGTAAAAGATTGCTTGAGATTTGCTGGTCCCATGCTATGAATTATTCATAACTTAGAAACTTATTGCAAGTGAACTTGAGTAAAAAAATGTAAAGAATGAAATATTTTCAATTATCAAACACATAGAGCCACATAAAGTTCTAAAGTTAACTACTAAATCCACACAAGTATTGGTAAAATTTCATCTCAGAATGGATGGACAGAGAAATAGCTGTTTTGTTCTGGCTGGTTTTTTGGTTATTTTTTACCTGTCTTGTGTCATCAGCCTAGCTCTGTTTCTCTGCTTAGCCACTTTTTTGTCCTGTACCAATCCCACCAGGACTTATAGATGTTTAGAGCCTTCATCACACTTTCTACAACACCAAGTATTCCTACATCTGTATGCCTTTTGCCAGTGCATAAATCTGTATAAAGGCAGCTCTTAAAGAAGTATGAGTCAACCCACCCACCTCCAGTGGCTTCACTAGAGTTGGTGTCACCACCCTCCACAGACCTCTTCCCATACCAGACCATACAGAATCTTTAGTCATGTTTATTATCAATTTTAATCTTAGAATATGTGATAATTGTGCATTGTTTAAATGTAGTATTTCCTAGAACTACAAGAATACTAACAACAATATTGTTTTGTAAACTCTTTCTACATTGAACTACATGAGTAACTGAGCCGAAGCCTTTTTTGATTTTTCTCATTTTCCTTGAATTACCACTTCATTCTCAAAAAGTTATTGATATAGGTTGAGAAATACTAATCACTACAATATTGCAGCTAAAACACCAGAAAATTTGATAAAATCAGTGACTATAAAAACCAGCAGCAACAAAAACAGTAGCACATGCAGACAAATTCGTAATTCAAAGCATCATTGTAATTGGGTAATAACGAGAGCTCTGACAGCACATTAGAAGGTTCAAACAGTAAATTAGCCTAGAGTTTTAGCCTCATAGGTATACTGATACATGTAAGCTGGGCTTATGAAAAATGTTTTTGTTGTGTAACTACAGGGATATTTTTATGAAAAATAATAAACTTCTGAAACACTATAGAATTTACAGAGAGTCATTTTGCTGTCACCCCACACTCCCCATATCCCCCTAGTGATGCCACTGCCTACCTCCATAAGACAACAGTCCCATTTAATGGAATGTGACTGATAACAGGTTTTTTAACAGGGCCTCCAAGTATCAAAAACTCTGGTTTCTGAGGTTTTAGTTCAGAAATTTTAACCTATTCCAGATGCTTTTAGGAAGAAAAATATGTTGTGGATGGGGCAAAGCAGAGAGACTTGAGTATTCCTACTGGGAAACAGATGGTTCTTATGGGAATTCTTTTACTGGGCAAGAAAATAAGCAGGCCTACTTGAAACTTGAGTATTATTTTCCCATAGGTTCAAAGAAGAGAAGGAAATCACCCATCCTATTTCAAGAATCATTTTCAAAATTTTAGTAACCACTTATCACACACAGGCACAGATTTTTTTATGCCTCTTTCTCATCAAACACCCTTCTCTTTATCACAGTATCCTTTGCATTTGCTAACCTGGATATCGTGTTTATCAGAGATACCATATGTCCATATATTTATGTGCTACAGAAAATATGGGTCTGTGTGTTGGCTTTTCTTCTTAATTTCTTCTTTCTCCCTTGAGATCTCAGAGTAATTTAACTACATGAATAACTGAACATAGCAGATTGGATAAAGAGAACAAATGGAAACTTGTGCTGGTTTGAAATTACCTCAGGTCTGAAGTGGCCAAAAGTCATTACCCTTGGGCTGACAGGGCCAGAGGAGAAACTCTCAGCAATTACCCTCAAGTTTTACAGTGGCCAGACCTTCACTGAAGACCTGTTCAGTGCTCTTCAGAAATGCTGAACTCAGTTGTTGAATATTCAAAATTTCAAAATTCCACTAGCGTTCTAAAATACCAGAGAGACCTGCACCATACCTTTGCCCTCATAGGACTTATATTCTAAAAGATGAAAAGATAGGTACATAGACACACACACACATGATGTGATACTGGCTTTAAAAAAAAATTGAGGTGGTATATTTTCACATTAATTTTTTTTAATTTTTGATTTTGGAATCATTTTAGATTTACAGAAAAGCTGCAGAAATAGTACAGACTCCCAAATACTCTTCACCCTGCTTTCCCTACTATTCACATCTTACAGAATCTTGGTACATTTGTCAAAACTAAAAAATTAACATTGGTAAATGCTATTAACTATAGACATTATTTGGATTTCAGTTTTGCCACAGATGCCTTCTCTCTCCAGGATCCACTGCAGTCACATTAACTTTGTACACCTGAAGTCATATAACACTGTCTCTAAACATTTCATTCTGTAGAGAAACACTAAAAAAGCCCAAACCCACTGCGGTCAAGTCGATTCACTAGCTACTACTAAGTTGGTATTCCAGGAAGCCATCCAACTCTGCATATCTCTGTACTTGTCTAATAGCATCTGGTTTCCTCTCTACCAACGTCTCCACTCGTCCTACATCAAACTGGCTCAATGTCTCCTACTCATGACACTTTTTCTTGCTGCTTTTACAGTCTGACCTCCATTTTATCCTGTATTATTGTACCTTGATGGTATCTTGTTATTTTCTACCAGAACAAAAGTTTTTAAGGGCAGGGACCCTGCTTATCTCCCATGGCAGTAACCCAGTGTTGTGCACAAGGCAGTCAACAATATTCATTATATAAAATCAGTGAAATTACCTGACCTATTACTGAAGAAGAAGAACAAAGTGGGAGGCCTCACACTACCTGATTTTAGAACCTATTATAATACCGCGGTAGTCAAAACACCTGGTACTGGTAGAACAACAGATATAATAGAACAGAATTGAGAATCCAGACATAAATTCATCCACTTATGTAGCTGATATTTGACAAAGGCCCAAAGGCTGTTAAATGGGGGAAAGACAGTCTTTAAAAAATGGTGCTGGCATAACAATATCCATCTGCAAAAAGTGAACAAGACCCATATCACACCATGTACAAAAATGAACACAAAAATGGATCAAAGCCCTTAATATATAAAATCTAAAACAATAAAGATCATGGAAAAAAAAATAGGGTCAACACTAGGAGCCCTAATACATGCCATAAATAGAATATAAGCCGTAACAAAGCACAAACACCAGAAGAGAAACTAGGTAACCGGGAGCTCCTAAAAATCAGTCTCATCAAAAGACTTCTCTCAAAGAGTAAAAAGACAACATACAGACTGAGAAAGTTTTTTTTGGCTATGACATACCTAATCAGGGTCTAATCTCTAAAATCTACAAGATACTGTAAAACCTCAACAGACAACCCAATTAAAAAATGGGCAAAGGATATGAACAGATACTTCACCAAAGAAGACATTCAAGCAGCTAACAGATACATAAGGAAATGCTCGTGATCATCAGCCATTAGAGAAATGCAAATCAAAACTACAATGAGATACCATCTCACCCCAACGAGGCTAACACTAACCCAAAAAACACAAAATAATAAACATTGGAGAGGTTGTGGAGAGACTGGAACACTTATACATTCCTGTTGGGAATGTAAAATGGTACAACCACTTTGGAAATCGATTTGGCACTTCCATCAAAAGCTAGAAATAGAAGTACCATATGATCCAGCAATCCCACTCCTTGGAATATATCCTAGAGAAATAAGAGCTGTCACACAAATAGATACATGCACACCCGTGTTCACTGCAGCACTGTTCACAATAGCAAAAGGATGGAAACAACCTATGTGGCCATTAACAGACGAATGGATAAACAAATTACATTACATACACACAATGGCATATACTATGCAATGATAAAGTACAACGATGAATCCGCAAAACATCTCACAACATGGATGAATCTGGAATGCATTATGCTAAGTGAAATTAGTCGTAAAAGGACATACTGTATGAGACCACTATTACAAGAACTCAAGAAAAGTTTTAAACACAGAAGAAAGCATTCTTTGATGGTTATGAGGGTGGCGGGGGGAGAGGGGAATTCACTAACTAGATAGTAGACAAGAATCATTTTAGGTGAAGGGAAGGACAACACACAATACAGAAGAAGTCAGCACAACTGGACTAAACAAAAAGCTAAGAGGTTTCCTGAACACAACCAAACACTTAGAGGAACAAAGGAGCAGGGGATGGGGTCTGGGGACCAAGGTTTTGGGGAACATCTAGGTCAACTGGCATAACAAAGTTTACTAAGAAAGTGTTCTCATCCCACTTTGGTGAGTGGCATCTGGGGTCTTAAAAGCTTGCAAGGAGCCATCTAAGATGCATCAGTTTGTCCCAACCCACCTGGAGCAAAGGAGAATGAAGAACACCAAAGACCTTCAAGGAAAATACTGGCCCAAGAGACAAAAAGTACACACAAACCAAAGACTCCATCAGCATGATACCAAAAGAACTAGATGGTGCCCAGCTACCACCAATGACCGCCCTGACAGGGAACACAACAGAGAGTCCCTGATGGAGTAGCAGTGTGGTGCAGAACCCAAATTCACATAAAACGACCAGACTTAATGGTCTGAGACTAGAGGAACGCTTGAAGACATGGCCCCCAGATGCTCTTTTAACTCAGGAACTAAAATCATTCCCGAAGCCAACTCTTCAGACAAAGATTAGACTGGAACATAACATACTCGTCAAGAGTGTGCTTCTTAGTTCAAGCAGGTACAGGAGACTAAATGGGTGGCTCCTGTCCGGAGGCAGGATGAGAAGGCAGAAAGGGACCGGAGTTGGTTGAACGAACACAAGAAACTCAAGGTGGAAAGGGGGAGTGTGCTGTTAACATTATAGCGATTGCAATTAGTGTCACATAACAATACATTTTTGTATGAGAAATTAACAAGCTATAAACTTTCGTCTAAAGCACAATAAAAAAAAAAAAAACTAAAGATTATCTGA
Source organism: Elephas maximus indicus (assembly GCF_024166365.1). Taxonomy (NCBI): domain Eukaryota; kingdom Metazoa; phylum Chordata; class Mammalia; order Proboscidea; family Elephantidae; genus Elephas; species Elephas maximus. Next base: position 18,960,898 of record NC_064830.1, read on the forward strand.
CCCACAGCCAGATGTCTCATAATATCCCTGTTTTAATCAATCAAACTAGACAATCTGATGTTCTTTAAACACACCCTGAGATGTCCTTCCTTTCTTCCCTCTGAAATTCCTCTTGCCTGGAACATTCTTGCTCAATATTTCCAACTATCAAAAACCTAACCATTCATCTAATCGCCATCTTAAGATGCTGCTGTAGATTCCAGGTCTCCTCTACCATTTTTTAGTAGTCATTACTTTTTTAAGATCCCACAGTAACTTAAAAAGAGAATTTTAATTTTTTTTTTTTAATTGGGCACAAAGCATCTATTGTGCTATGAGAAATAGTGCCCTAATCCAAGCCCAGCTCAGAGAAGCTTTCATGCAGATTCTATAATTTTCCATATTATATTCAATACCTTCACCAGGTCTTCCACACACTGTGCCCTTTCCAACCATGGCAGCTTTCCTAACAAAGGTGGCAGAAAAGATTTCTAATGTGCTTTTGTCCAGGATCCATATCTCATCTTTTGTTATTCCATGGTTTATAGTTTCACCACTAAGTTCGGTTTTATTCTTTGAGGATCCCATTATAGCTTTGAAGCCAAAGCATAAACTTTGAGGCCAAACAGCCTGGATTTGAACACTGCCAGTAGCTTACTGTGATAAGTCACTTAACTTCTCCTAGCCTCATGTTTAAAATAGGGAATCAAAAGGACCTACCTTGTAGGGTTAATTTAGAGAGGCTGATTTCTGTTGACCAGAGGTGTAGGGATATAATCGTAGCATTTTAAAACAATTTGTTGGGGCAACAGAATGACCAAAATAAACAAAAGCCATATTTGACCATTCAGAGCCGTTCTGACATAGGGAGATGATGTCAGGTAGCCAGCAGAGAACAGGGAGAGAGTGTTTACTTTTTTGTTGTTGTTGTTCCTCCCTGTCCACTTCTAGTTCTATTTTAGTATTAAAATCTGTGGTGATTTAGTAATTCTTCTTCAGCTGGTACCATTTTGTCCCTGGAACCCTGAGGCCTGTCTCTGGCCAGTCACACTAGTTATGGACCCAGGCCATGCTTCTCTCCCCGCAAGCTCCTCGCCTTTGTTCTTAGCTTGAGGAAGAGCTTTTCTCATCCGGAGGCCAGATACACTGTTAGAAGAAAACTTGGCCCTAGGTATGGGGACTAACTCCATGGCCAATTTAAGGAACCCTATTTTGTAATCTGTCCCAGGACAATAAAATAGCTGGTTAACAGTCCTGAATGATTTGCTGTTTGCTTTTCAGCAAATTCCAGTGTATTCTTGCTTGAGGGAGAACAATAAAATCCACAAGTAACTCCCATATTTTCAACCTAGCCCAGCAATTTAACCTTCTCCCTCACTTTGCCAAAGCTACTATCAGTAGCTGTGTGCCTGGCCTCCTTTCCTTTTCCCTCCTCTCCCTCTGCCCTGCCCTGCCCTGCCCACTGGCAGAGAACCTCTTGTGAGTCATTTGATGACCAAGAGAACAGGCGGAAGAGATTGAAAGAAAAGCAGCAAAGCCCGGGGGTAACCAAGGCCCTGAACAAAAAACGTCAGGATCTTAGGGGAGTGGTTTTTATACCTCTGAAATAGCTCAGTAATTTTCCAGAAAGACATTGGTTTGGGGCCAGAGGAGTGGTCCCACACCCACAGTTGGTGCTCAATAAAAGTTTATTAAACAAATAAATTTAGACTGGAAGAGTCCTGGCTGATGAGGGATTAGCCCATCCTTACATAAAAACAAAACGTTTCCCTATACAGTGGTTTAGAAAAATGAGGCAATCAGGTTGTTGAATAGGTCTCACAACAGACTGCTGCTGCAGACTCCTTGGCTCTGGGGGGGCAGTCTTCACATTGTAGTTGATGTGAATGTTGTCCCCAGAGTTGTGCAGTGGGCATACCATAGTATCCCCACACGGAATCAAGAGGTTAGAGTCTAGGATCCAGACCAATGAGATCTGCTTATGAAAACATCCTAGAAACTAGGTTCCAAAACAGTTGGCTTCCATGCTGTTCAGATTATGCATGCAAAGCAAGTGAGAACTGCCCACCCAATGGGGCCTCTCTCTGCTGGTAGGGGGCTAACAGAAGTCTCCTATTGGGATCTGCATTGTCAGTGTGAAGTTCTGTGCTTTACTTCTATATGAACTGGTCACCCAGAGGAGTCAGAGCATTCAGCAGTTGCCTGAAGGGACATGACTATTTATTCTCTTACTCTGAAGGAACACAGTTCAGACAAGGGGACTGATGCGGAGATACAAAATTGGCTCATTTCTGGCAGTGTATACAGCCTTCTATACATGAGCGGCATAACTAGTTATGTAATGGTTTATTTACATTCTTTGTTCTAGAAATAATTTCAAAGCAGACATCCATTAACAATTCCAATTAATGATACAGATGTGAAATTTTAAACATGCAAAGGAATGGGGTTGTCATCTCATCCTGTGACATTTTCCAACTTTTTCAACTGTAGTACCCTGTCCCCAAAAGAAATCTTTTGCAGAATCATTTAATACATAAAATAGATAAAAGCAGAGCTACTGTGTTTGAAATACTCCTGAGGCAACTTTGTGGCATCACCAGGCCTTCCTGGAGGTTACAGAAGAGGTTCAGTGACTGTCTTGGTTATCTAGTGCTGCTGTAACAGAAATACAAGTGGATGGCTTCAACAAACATATTCTCTCACAGTCTAGGAAGCTAGAAGTCCAAATTCAGGGTGTCACCTCCAGGGGAAGGCTTTCTCTATTGGCTCCAGAGGAAGGTCTTTATCATCAACCTTCCCCTGCACTAGGAGATTTTCAGTGCAGGGACCCCAGGTCCAAAGGATGTGCAGTTCTCCTGGTGCTACCTTCTTGGTGGTAGGAGGTCCCCATTGCACAAACCAAAACAAATTGGTTTAAGACACAATCTCATCATGTAGTTTGAGTCCTGCCTCAACATAACTGCCACTAATCCCATCTCATAAACATCATAGAGATAAGATTTACAACACATAGGAAAATCATATCAGATGACAAAATGGTGGGAAAAATTACCCAATACTGGGAATCATGGCCTAGCCAAACTGACACACATATTTTGGGGGGACACAATTCAATCCATGACAGTGACCTTTCCAATCACATAGCAAGTTAATGGCAGGAATGAGAGCCTAGATCTCCTGATTTCCAGTCCAGTGCTCTAGAGCCCTTGTGGCGCAACGGTTAAACACTTGGCTGCTAACCAAAAGGTTAGCGATTCAAACCAGTTCAGTGGCTCCACAGGAGAAAAGCCTAGGAAACACTATGGAGCAATTCTACTGTCACATGGGGTCACTATGAATTGAAAATCGACTTGATGGCACCTAACAACAACAAAAGCTCTTCAGACATCTCCTGAAAAGGGACCCTGGCAGAGACAGGCTAGTTTTTGATTGCCATCTGACAGATGAGTGTACAATCCAACAGCTGGTAGTAACAGGATCACCCATCCAGCACAACACCCTCAAAAAAGAACAGCTGGAAGGCTAGTCAGTTCATTCATTATCACCTCCACTGCCTCAATAGCAGGGCTCTCAAGTTGAGCACTTGATGCAAATGCAAATTAGTGAGGTATCTATTTTGGGAGACAGGAGAGGGTATAATGCTCTTACACAGTCAAGAGCTCTTGGCTCTTCATGAGGCAGAGGGCTATTTGCCCTTGAGATTTTTCTCAAGAAGAGAAAGACAGTGAGTGTAGGCTACTTTCAGTACATATGCAATTTCTCTTACACTGGTTTTTACCCTTCAGAACTGAGGAGAAAATGATTAGTCTTCATTTCTACCTAAAAAGTATAGCTTCTCCAGGGCCACTATATATATTCTTCACTTTGTACCGAATCATCAGTTGGCAGTGGGCTTGCTTTACCTTTCAGGAAGCTGTCCAAGTCAGTCATCAGGAGCGAGCTTAGAGCAGAAGGTTCAGAGGTCAAGTGCAAGCTGAATCTTCCAAACCCTTTATCAGTAAGGCCTTTTAGTTCTAAACAACAGGAAGCAAGAAGGATAAGTGAAGCAGAAAAAAAGTTTATTAGAAGGCTACCTAGCAGTTCATAAATTGATGAGAAAACTGAAAAACCAGACTCAGAAAACAACAGGCAGCAAGGGAGCTGGGCAGTGAGGGACTCGGCCAACGTCATGGGCAGCAGTCTGGGAGGACATCGCCACCAGCATTGCTGCCATGGAACTCAGCCTTCAAGTCATTACTGGAACATCTATGCCACCAAGAATAAACCTTCAAATGCTCCTGCATTTTGTGTACCTTCCCTGTAGGAACATCTAGTGTTCCAGTTGCCAAGAGATGGGAATCTGGCTCTGCCTCCTACCAAGACCCACACAAGGGGACTTCTTGGGATGCTAGGTAGACAAATATGATCAATGTCCATAGCAGTCCTTTCTAGCTTTAAGTCCTACAGCCTACTGATCTGAAACAGGAAAAAAAAAAAAATGAGAAATAACTCTACCACCACCACAGGGACCAAACTGTTTAAGAAAGCAGATCCTGTTTCTGGTGAATCTCTCCAACAATCTCCCGAAGGTCAGATTAATTTTGCAAAACCATCCAAGCCAGTAAGGAAGACTAATGTCAAAGTGAATCTCATACGGGGGAGGAAAAACTCAGAAAAAGGTGAGACTGGTTGCACAACTTGAAGAAGGTAATCACTGTCCCTGAATTGTACATGTAGAAATTGAATTGGTGTATGTCTTTCTGTGTGTATTCTCAACAATAAATATAATTTAAAAATGTGAAAATTGATATTAAAATTAAAAATTCAGTTTCTCAGTTGCAGTAAGTCCATTTCAAGTGTTCAATAGCCACATGTGACTAGTGGCTGCACACTGGACAGCACAAATACAGAATGCACAGACATTGAATATTCTTTATCCTTTTAATTATTTCATCTATTAGAAATGTAAGCAAAACTTCACAGGTAAGTTCAGGTTACCTGTCATCCTACAAGAAACTCTTGTGGTTTGGCCTGAAATAGCCTTCTGGTCCTTCTACATTCCTGAGCCTTAAAAAAGAAAAAAACATTTTATGTCATTACGACACAATATTCAATGCCCATTTATCATTTATTCTATTCCAAAAAAGGTGGCTTGTTTATGTTTTTTGTCTTAAATCAACAATTTAGGAACTGGAAGGATTGGTGAATAGGAAAAGAATGAACTCAAATACTCTAACTTGTAACAGGACCCTAGTTTAACCCACATGACCTCCACAGACGTTATTCAGCTCACAGGATCGCCAAATGCCGTTTCTGAGCCTCCTGCCCATCACTGAGATACATCCCTGGCGTCCTGCCTCAAGCTTTATGCCAATCTCCCATCAACACTGATACCTCATAAATACTGAAAGTTGATCTCTGAACCCATATCCACTCCTCAACCAAATCCCTAGCCTCTTTACCAAACACCCCAAAGATCAACTCTTCTAACTTACCTCCTTGGTATCTTGTCAAATCACGAACTCTGCCTCGTCAAGACTAGACGAAAACTGTATTTCTACTTTAATACGAAACAGTTAACGTGAGCAATGACGAGGTAGCAGGTTGAGACAGAGAAGTAACGTGATCTTCCTGTGTTATCTTGCTCACACAGGCAGTCCCCGGGTTACAAATGAGATCCACTGCCGTGTCTTTAAGTCCAATTTGTAGGTAAGTTGGAACAGGTGCTCAAGGTCCTCATTTAGCCTCACTTTAGGGCAAGAAAAGGCTTGAAGACTTTTCAATGATTTAAAAGCTGCATGTGCAGGAGGGGAAGGTGATTGTGATGAATTTGTTCCAAGTAGGGATTGATTCAATTGCCTCAAAGTGTGAGGGCAAATTTACGTATCAGTAAATGTTCATAACCGAGACTTACTGAATAATCCAATTAACTTCAGCTGGTACGGAGAAATTCTTCTCCTTCATGACCGTCAGGAGGGTACACATTTAATGTGCTGGACTCAGACCCAGAATTATTTAACTGACTGACTTCTACTACCCTGCTGTGAAACTCGCCTGATCTTTGCTTCTGCCTTCATTATTCAGACTTCCTTCAAGCAGTGGTTCTCAAAGCACCATGTCCTCACCAGCAGTGTCGCCATCACCTGGGAACTTTGTAGAAATGTTAGTTATCTATCGGGTCCTACCTCAGTCCTAGTAAAACAAAAATTCTAGAGATGAGCGTGGTTTTAGTAAACCCTCCAGGTGATTCTGATGGACACTAAAGTAAAAGAACCATCAAACACTCAGTAACAGTTATCTCATGACCAGAGACACAAAGGCATTTTCTTCTTGGCACCTGTTCTGTCTTGATTTTTCTTCACTTACTTCAACAAACTGACCTTTCCCCACTCTATTCCATCAGAGAATGCTAATTAAAAGCAAAACCACTGCTTAATAGTTTTTTTTTTTTTTTAAAACTTTGCATTCCCAAGTTACACTGTCATTTTCTTTTTGTGTCTATGTCCTTGAAAATCTAGGCCAATAGGTCTGCTGAAAGCATGGCTGATTTCCTTTATTTTATTAGAACATTTCAGTTCCAAAATTAGGCTGCCCTGCTATTTCAACCTGAGTCTTCCACAAATATATTTGTATGTAAAAACTCGTTGTCGTCGATTCCGGCTCATAGTGACCCTTTAGGACAGAATGGAACTGCCCCATTGGGTTTCCAAGGAGCGGGTGGTGGAGTTGAACTACTGACCTTTTGGTTAGCAGCCACTCGACCACTGTGCCACCAGGGCCCCAATATATATATCTGTATTTTCATACATATACATAAAACCATTACACCTGGAGCTACTTCTACACACTGGCTCACAGACAGGATAGATTACCTACCTTTTATAAGCAAGAAAACTGAAGCTCAGAGAGATTAAGGCAGCAGCTACAAGAGAGTGAAGTTTAAAGTTCTAACAGGAACTCAATATATTTAACAAGTGAATGAATGAATGACACCATCCTAAAAATCAAAGATGCACTAGGTCACACTGTCATTCATGTTATACAATTGTGGGAATAGATAAGTCTAGCTGAGAAAAGGTTCAATAATCCTGTCCCATTTATTTTCCTAGCTCCAAAGTGCTGGGGTTGGCACCAGTCTCAGAACAAGGGTCTGCTGAGATCTTTCCAGTAAATCTCCCAAGGTTATCAAGTCCCAGAATAGCTGAAAGCACACACCTATCAAGGACAGTGACTGAAACAGAACCTATAGGGCTAGAATGGAGAAAAGACAGTACTACTTCCAGGTGAGTAAAACACATAATGTCAGCAAAGAATGAGAAACAAATAGTCTGGTTCCTTCAAGGCCCCAAATTATTCAAGTCAGATGACATGAAGTGGAGCCCAAAGGATAAGTGGTAGGGATTTTTGCAATGAATGCCAACCTCCAGTACACACATCCACAGAAATGGGTAGGTTTAACTCTCCTATACCTCTGGTAGCAGGAAGAAAGCCAGGCTATACCCTAAATTCCAGTCAGCCTTAAACAAAACAGACCTTCTCTAGCTTACAGTGTCACCTAAGAGCGCCCTCAAATGTAGGCTGTCACAGAAAAGTGGCAGGATTTGTGTATACACAGAGAAATTTCTACTATTAAAAAGGTTAACAGTCATGGGCAGGGCTCGTCTAACTAGCCTAACAATGGAAACTACTATCCTCAGTAGCACATTTTACAACCTAGAACAAAGCAATGCCCGAATGGAACTGAGAACTAAGCCAGCTTGCCATAGCCTAACGCCTCAAATGAGTCTACAGTATATAATTTCACATGTCTTAATTACCAAAGAAATTCCTAAAATGTTTAGCTCAAATCACAGTAATTAAACAACCATTTTGATATGCATTTGAGTAAGAACCTCAGATATACAAGCTGTATTCCAGCTCATATAAAGGAACTGAGGTGTCTAGAGTAGTAAGGCCTATTGTACTGCTTGGTTTTTACTCAGGGTTCAACCCAGTTTCAAACCCACCTTTAATAATTCATATTCCATGAAAGCCCTTAATAAGTCTCTTTGCTAGCTGAGTAGATTACAACTCTGCCCTGACGTCCAGGGCTTAAGTACTTCCATTGTCGTTTTAGGCCAAGGCTGTGAAATGTTGCAGGGATATTGTCTGAGGACAAAGACAAAAGAACTAACCTTTTATAATAACTCTTTGAGTAATGTGTAATAATACAATGCATCATTCTCAGAGTCGCTCCTTTTTTCTAAATGGCATTAATGGAAACTCGCTGCTCGGCACATTCTTGAGTTTTACCATTGTTACAATGCTCCAAGCGGAAAGGACCCAACAATGCCTTGCATTAAAAACCTCTGGGATTATTCACAATAGTAAAATTATATCCAAGTTACAGTCCTAGAACACAGATTGCAAAGCAGCTTTCAAGACAATCTAGCAGAAGTGGCTTTCAAATTCATTTGACCCACAGTAAGAAATCAAATTTTACATCAAAACCCACTACTGTTAACATACTAGTTCCACAAAACACTACCCCTATACACTTGCTACTGTGGTCTTTATATTTTCCATTCTATTTCCGTAAAATAAAAAAGCTGGCTATGAGGCATGAAGTTTCCACTACCCCTTACCTGGTCATGACCCAAAGTTTAAAAAAGCACTATCTAGTATCAACTGCTTTAATCTCCAAAAAGAGGCACACAGTACAGTTTCTGAGTGCTGACTTGAAAGAAGGATTGCCCAGGTTCAAATCCTGGGCTCCACTATTCACAATGCTATGAGACCCAAGTCCTAGGACAAGTTCACTGACATTTGCACCTCAGTTTCCCCTTTTGTAAAGCCAGGAAAACCTACTTCAAAAAGTTATAAAACTGAGTTATATTTGTGAAGATGCTTAAAAAGAGCACCTGTTGAGGACCTGTTAAAAATGGAAAAGCCAGACCCAAGATCATACACAGTAAGCCAGTTAGCGGGAAGCTTAGAGTAGAGCCCTGGTCAATGGCCTTTCCATTATACTGAAGTCTTTACCACTGAGTATACGAGTCAGGTTGACTAAACAAGGGTCTTCAGAATAAAGCAAACATTTTAGGAGATAAAACATAATCCTATATGGCTTAATTTTTCAGATTATTTTTTGTCTTGAAAATAAATTCTCTTCTTAAGCCGATACTTAAGACAGGTTAGTAAAATAGCCACTGTGGTATTATAAAACCAAAACTGTTTAAAACTAATAGTACAACTGAATGTTTATATGGTTATCTGAAAACTAAACAAGTATGGGACTCTTGAACTCTTACATCGTTTGAATATCCAGTGAAATATAATTCTACCACCAGCCAAGGCACTCACAATCACATAATTAGCTTTTCTAGTTTTAAAATGTCCACTTTATTCCGTAACACTTAATCAGGTATCATTTACATCTGAGAAGGAGATGGCCCATGAGACTGATCTGTGGTAAAACACTCCAAAAAATGTCCCAATTTTACACATTTCCAGATATCCCTAGACGAGTGTATCACAATGCAGAAAGGTGGGTATCACTACTACATTTTACAGAAAAGGGAACTATCAATGGACTTCAGAAAGCAGTAAATTCACCTGTCCCTTAAAATATGGGTATGCAATTGTTACAACGCCATTGTAAATGGTTTATAAAATGTAGTTTTATTTTATGTTACTCTGCTGTTACATAGGGCATAACATTTCACAAGGCTTTTTTGGGACTACAGTCGATGATTAGCAACACACAATTGTGGTCCAACTCTCTAAACGACAATCACTAGACAAACTGGACACCCTCTCACATGTGCACAAATCTGCATGGAAAAGTACTAAAGTTTTAGACTTGGACTTGTATACTTTACTTCCCCTTTCTAGTGTATTAAGAAATGACATGCACTTTAATTGCCAAAAGTAATGCTTGTATTCTGGCAGCAACATGCTACTTCGATTACATAGTGAAGGTGAATACCAGAACTACAAAGGCAGGAGTGTAAGTGAATTTTTATTGGGAAGGGAAGTTGTCAACTTAAACAGCAGCAAATGAATAGTGAACAAGGAAACTCCCTTCTGTCACATATATACATGGCCTCCCTAATATATAGGAGGCATTTCAATGTGTGACCCCTAAGCCAGAAATGTCAAATGCTTTTCCATTCAATCTAATACTTCTGGATTCCCACTAAAAAGGAATACGTTAAGAACATGAGAAGTTGCTTACTGAAAAACCCCCAAAGAAGAATAAGGGAGGGAATGTAGAAATTAAGAAGTTATGCAGAACACTCTTTAATTGTAATTAACTACATTTTCATATCTTCACAGTAATACAAAACACAGTCACTTGCAGAACTGGTTCGGATTACTTAAATACCAGATACATTTTAGTCCTCTATAAGTGTTTGGAAGTTACTTATGTTTCTATGAAATGAAGCTATTAATACTTTTCTACAGCAGTAACTGCACACCAGGAAGGCCAAGACAAACACAAATCAAGGAATGGAGTTTTCCCAAAGCTGCAGTGTGAAAAGAATATAAACGGTTGATTCCATACACATGAATGGGCTTTTTTGCTATAGGAAATCCAAGTGGAGGAAGGAATGGAGATGTGTAAAAAGGTTTCTCGAGGAGGGAGAAGGATGACACCCTGTAAGCATTTAATTTTCTGCCCCTTCTGCTGCATCGCATTCTTCTCCTGCACTGTCTGATGTCCACAACTAGGAAAAGAAGAATCACATTGAATGATTATTTCTGGATCAGACAAGCATAGCAAACTCTATCATTGCATCAAAGTGTAATTCTGAGATCAGCAAGTTACTCAAACATACAGACCAGAGATTATGGCCAAGAGTTACAGTTGTATCTCTCAAGACCCCAAATACCATGCCCACCCCCCTAAAGTGTATCCTTGTAGACTTTTCACTACGCATGTACAAAACGACACACACACATTCACTGTTCAAGTCCTTTTTTTTACAGCTTACACTTTTTATTTAAGAAGTGCTGTAATTTCACAATAAGGTGACATTTTCAGAATTTAATGATGTCTCCATTTCCAGTAGCCCAATGCTCTTCTTAAAAGTACCACTGAATATATGAGACTAATAAGGCAAAAAAATTTTAAAGTGGGGAAAAATCCCATAGTCAAAGGACTATCACACAGAAAAAGAAGTAGACTTATTTTGAGTTACTCCAAAAAGTTACAAAGGAGTGGATGATGGAAGTTACAGGAATGCAGTGTGTGTATGTACATATGTACTGAATGGGTTCTTGAATTTAATAAAACTGATCTCCAAGGATTTTTCTAATTTCAGGACAGGATGATGAAATACACAAACACACACATAGACACACTCACAGAGACACAGAGTCAGTATTTACTGAATATAATCAACAGTTCACAAAACTGGTTTTTATTGAAACACCACCGATATACTATAGGCAATTTTAGAAAAGCTAGAATCCTATATAATCTTTAAGTTACAATTGCTAATAAACTCTTAAAAACAAAACAGAAAAAAAAAACTTGAACTGTTTCCATAAAAAGCAAATAAAAAACAAAAACTGTTAAAATTTTTTAGGTAATAAAAGATAGCTCTGAGCTCTATCTGTGAAGTGGTTTAATGGCTGTTAGTTCCCTGGCTACCCTTCTGCAGCTACCTCACAACCACTTCTGATGGCTAGAAATGCGCCTTCAGAGAATACCCGCAGAGTTCAAGAGACATGCTGCTAACATTAAAGAAAAAAATCCAATCTAGCAAAATACTTAAGCTATAGATAAGAGAACTCTCTCAAACCCTCCCAGTGCCCCTCTCCCCAACAACTTGCTGGGGGGAAAAAAAAAATCAAACTGGGGGCCAGGAGAACTATTTTATATTTAAAATATGTATTCCCTTCTTTTTACTTCCTGTTAAGTCTAAAACTTTCAATATCAAATTTACCTGAACCTAGAAAAGAAACTACGTGAAGCCTGAGATATATATTTTTCTCCATTACTTCATCATCTGTTTATCCAAGAAAAAGTAAAAAAGAAAAACCAAAAGAAACAAACTCAGAGGCTTTGCCTAGAAGCAGACTGTGAGCTAGAAACACAAGTGAGGACGTGGAGTCAACTCAGGTGCAGACTTACTCCTTAACAAGTGCCTGCAGGGCATCCCTCGGGGTTCACAAAGTACATCTGTATCAGAACAAGGCACTTCAAAGCAATTTTAGGAGTTTTGATACCTACAGAGTCCCCACCTTGCTATAGCTAATTTACCCAAAGGAAGAAAATACTTAAACTTTCTGTATTAATTTATTAACATCTACACTCCAATGAAATAGTCAAAGATGTTTTAACATTTGAATTTCTACAATCTTAGTCCCTTCTCAGGAATGTCCAATAAAATGCCTCATCAACTCGAAAACCTGCTTGCCTATAAAAGAACAACTGTGCTGTATAAAATTCTAACAGGTATTTGATGTTTTTATTTATATATCTATATATTTATTTTTTTAAATGAAAGTATAGCTCTGATATAACTACCCCAAAAGAAAGGCGGAGTAAATAAAATAGAAATACTTTTGTTCCTGAAAAGGAAACAAATGAGAAGAATTAACAAACAACTCACTGTTAGGTTGTCTCTAAGCAACTGCATGATAAGGGTGCTGTCTTTGTATGAGTCTTCATTCAGTGTATCCAGTTCTGCAATGGCCTCATCAAAAGCCTGGCAAACAGTAATACCCACGGTTAAAAATACTGTTATCCACAGGAATTGGTTAACCTGTAAGTATTACATCCACTTTTATAAAATAGGTGAACACCCGCCTTACGTTGTATAATCAATTAATATTAAGACTGAATGGAATCGTTCCCTGAGTTTAAGAACTTACGAGTATAATCTAAAACATACAAGGCTATACATATTTAAACAGTAAACAAGCATTTCTTGGTTCTTTCACAAGACATGCAGCACAGTAGCTAAGGGTAATATAGTTCTTACCAATAAGAACTACTGTTTACTTCCAAAAGCACCTCTTTTACTCTATTTTAAGATACCCTGGGGAATACAGGTATTCTATTGCTCAAACACGGCAGGATTAATTTCCATTCCTTTCACCTTTCTTCTTAAAGTTAATCACCAATATGCTCTTTAAAAACAAAAACAAAACCAGTTGCCACCAAGTTGATTCCAACTCATAGTGACTCTATGGGACAGAGTACATCTGCCTCATAGGGTTTCCAAGGAGCAGCTGGTGGATTTGAACTGCTGGCCTTTTGGTTAGCAGCCAAGCTCTTAACCACCGCACCACCAGGCCTCCAATATGCTCTTTAGACAGATATTATTGCTTATATTCATAGCTGGGGGAGATGAAGGGGTTGGGAGCGGAAGAGGTGGGTCATCAAAATGGTACGAAAAAAGGAAGAGATAGCTAAATAATTGCAGTAAAAATCATCCCCGGACATCCAATTAGAAAATATCTAAAAATCAACATATTTGCTAACTCAAATAACCTTAGCTATAGAGGATATTTCCTGAACACACAGCTTACCGTCTTAGCCAGTGTACAGGCAAGCTCTGGGTTATTAAGGATCTCATAGTAAAATACAGAAAAGTTGAGAGCCAGCCCCAGGCGGATTGGATGTGTGGGTTGCATCTCCTTCTTGCTTATATCAAATGCCTCTTGGTAAGCTCCTTGGGAATTATCTATCGTTTCTGTGAAGGGGAAAAAAAAGTATGACAGTGTTAATACCCATCCAATATACAGTACATTAACGCCTTAATATATGCCATTAGCTCTCAGAAGAACACGATTCTTCTCTGTAACTCTCTTTAAGGTCATAAGTAGCAAACCAAAAAACATTTAAAAACCAGTCTATAATTGTTTGCTTATAATCAGCTTAATAAAAAAACTGAGTTAATATATTAGATATTTCCATCTTTGGGGCTATAATCATTTTCTCCTTTCATATCTGTTGATTTTACTGCTTGGAAACATAGCAATTAAAAATAACTGGAATACCCTTTCCCAAAAATAATGAAAACACTTTTACAAAAATCATTGCCACCAAAATCTCTACTTTTGTGGCTTATTATTTGTGAAAACAATGCTGACTGTCGGTACCAAGAAGCATTATGTAAAAGACAATTAAAAAATGCCAATCTATACAGAACAAGATCTGTTCTGACCAGTTTGATTACTGATCTAATAAAAAAGTCAACTCAAAAAACATTTAGGAAAAATTAGAAGCACGATTCTGATTATTCCAATGTTTTAGAAAGGGTAGATATTCTGAATGAGGCCACTGGCCCACTAGTTTTGGAGATACCGACCTAACAGAAATATAAGCCATCCCTTTATGACCTGAGTGTGTGCACTTCCCTCTGTCTGAACTGGCCTATCTACCGATCTAAACACGGACCTAAACCTTAAATATGAAGGAGCTCTTGCTGTCTGTCAGATAAGTAGTAGCAAAGTGTCTGAACCCTTCGGTTGTATTATGCATTTATAAATACAATATCCCAGACTATCAGAATATCCTATGTGTGGAACTTGAAAATGCCTATGAGCCGGAAAGGGTTAAATCAGATTAATACTGTAGCTATATCTCAAGTCTCCCAAAGACATCCCTTTGACTTGCTAAAGTTTAAAAATGTTCAGTTCTGTGCAACTATTTATCATATCCAATTTTGCTTATCTTTAGGACAAAAGAAATTACATATCAATAGCAGCATAAGTTTAGCATCCAGATTTTGTTACAGCAGGATACAGCTTCTCTTTGTATCTTTCACCTACACTGATATTTAGGATGGTAAAACTGTATCATTTTCAGTTAGTAACTATCTGTGGGGGTAGTGTGTATGTGGGCACCCCACACCCTTCTTGGATGGGGCAAAGTTACAAAGTAATAAAATCATAAGCTTACTGGAAATAAAAATGGTGTTAAGTGATTATTTCTACTTAGAACTTACTTGATAAATTTGAACATAGATAAAATAGAACAGGAGCTGTTTTATACTCAGCTACTAATACTCTAGGAGGCTGAATTTACTCCTAATAAATTTACTTTGGCTTTTCTACAACCAAGTTAGGCAATTTGGTTATTCTTTTTCCCATATCCATGTTTTCTATGATAGCCTATGGTAAAAAAATAATAATTATATAAGTATTTAACACATCTATTAATCAATTTTATCAACACTTCTTGCCTGTTCAATCTTCTGAAGGAAGGCCTAAGAATGTGGGCCACTCAAACTTACTCTAAAATTGGAACAAACCATATACCGGCAGGCAGTAATCCAGCCATCTCACCTCTCCTCAGAAATTTTGTTCTATATAATTAGTAGTCAAAGCTGTAACCCTTTAAAATAAGGGAGTAGTGAAATGAATCAGTACAGCAGCCAGAAAGAGTACAACATCCCGTTTTTATACGGCACGGGGTTTGGTTGGGGGCTTTTACATAATTTCCAATTATCTTAAGTTTCAAAGTATAATGACACTAAAGGCCATGTAAAATACAGAATCATTTATAAAGCATATGCAAAGAACTCTGGATCTAAAATTATGGTCAATCAAAATTCTAAAGCATAAAAGACTAAGCCTGAATTTAATACCTTATCAGATTGTAATGAGAGTTTCATTTAAAAAGTACAGAATGTAAACTCATGACATTTTCGAGAACACAGGTAACATTATTCATTTTCTTATTTCATTGATTCCATGCTCTTTAAAGTTACAGAGAGCCTAAAGACGACATACAGACTATTGTCATAGTGTCCTGCTTACTGACCCGCTTCTTTTTTTTTTTAATTTTGCTTATAAACCAAAAATACTCACGTTTTCGATCATCACCGCATGCTACTTCAGCAAGGTACCGGAAATAATCTCCCTTCATTTTCAGATAGAAGACCTTACTCTCTGGATTAGTTGCATTGGCTATTAAATACTTATCCAACAATTCCTGAAAGAAATAAGATAAAACAATTAGGCACTAATAAAAGCCATTTAATTACAGATACTAACTTAAAATGATACACTTCTGCCTACAATACATTGGAATCATTAAACTAACACAGTAACGCTATACTACACCACCCCAAATTTGAAGGATGTTCTTAGGAAGCACAGATCAGGTTGCTTGTCATTTGTTGCCCTAGCAGGTTTTATGTGATTTGGCCCATAGCAAGAAGTAGTTTCGAATGGTAAAGCTAGATTACTGAACACTGCAATTAGAAAGAGCCCGTCTGTTCACTCATCCTTTCATTCAACCAACTGATACGTGCTAGATGGTAAATACAGTATTTGACCCAGAATGAGGGATAAAGACTTAAGGTCTCTGCTCTCAAGGAGCTCACAGTCTAATGTGAAAAGACACGAGTACACCATTAACTATACACCAAAAGCTTAAGACAGATATGAATAAGGTGCTGGGGAAGCACAGAGAGGGAGCAGTTGGCTCTGCAGGAGATGGTGGCTGGCTTGATAGGCTTCACCAGGGAAGGGATACTTCAGCTGTCAAGAAGGAAGAGGAAGAATGCTCTAGGAAGGACACTGGGTGTGGAGTCATTTTAGGGAGTGGACGCAAACTGTAAGGTATCAAGTATGAGGCAGAACAGTATAATCAACATAGCCTCAAACAGTGCTACTCAGGTTCTCTGCAGACAAGTGCCAGTCCAAAAAAGTAAAGAAATCAAGAGTGTTTTAGAAACTTATACAGCAATTTGCCAGAGTAATTTTACGTCTGTTGAATCTAATTATTAAAACACCAGGCTTGTTTTTTCTGTCTCATTTCATACAAAAAGAAATTACATCTGATCCAATGGCTTCTTAAACTGAAGCATTTCTACTTCTGGAGGCACATGGTGTACCTGGGAGAATAAAATGTCACAAAACACACATATGGTAGATATATCTTCTTTGACTGCCAATTTTACTTGATGCTAAGTAATTTAAAAACATTTTTGCATTAAAAAATATAATGGAGTAGAATTAAATTCTCAAAAATTTTAAGATATTAACTGTACCTAAGACTCATAGGTTTGCCTTGGAAATAAAACCAATAAATACGTATAAAAGCACAGAACAGCATGTGGCATATGTTAAGTGCTCAATAAAAAAAAAAAAAAAAAGTGCTCAATAAAGGCTAGCTATTATTAGCCAGCAGGTGTTGACACTCCTCTGCCTAGGAGCAGGGTGAGAAGTACTGCCTTAGGCAGGGAACAGACAGTATTTGTGTTTAGAAAAATAGCTACAGCTATAAAATCAGTAAAAACTATATAAAAATACCAACTATGATGCAAAATGAGGAAGTCTGGAGAATCTTCCAATGACATGATTTAGAATTCATGTGAATATATTACCAAAGAATAAAAAAGCAGGTTGTTACGAGATCTAAAATAAGAAAAAATTCAGAAAATATAGTTACAGTCCTCAGGAACACTTTCTTGCTCTTTACCTGACTGAAAATGGCCTAAATGCAACAACTACATCGTAAGTTATTTTAAAGGAAATCAGAAAGACATTTTATAGTGTTTTAAATGCTTAAATTTAAAGGATATTTTAACTGTTTAGATTAAAAAAGAAATTTCAAGTGAACTTAAAGCTCGAAGGGGGCAGGACCCACAAAAAATAAACCTTAGAATAAAATTGTATAACGAAGCCCCCAAAGCTTACACATTATAAAAAGTGGCATGTATCAAAATTGTGGCTTAAATTCGAGAAAGATTCTTGGCCAGGCTTGCAGCAACAGAGGGCCTTAAGGGTCGTGCTCAGACACCAAGGGTGTCTGTAAAAACAAGTGCTGCCTCAGCACTGCCAGGGGCTTGAGTGGAAAAAGAATTGAGGGATTAGACTGTAAGAATTTCTTCTGTTCGACATCACCAATACTGACTTTCAACTTAAAAAATGTATTTATGGACTGAATTTAATTTGGGGGGGGGCAAGAGTGAGACAACCACAAAAAGACAAAAAGTTCACTTGTTTCTAGATCTCTAACTTACAGTCATTATTTAAATAAAAAGCAAAACTAAATAAACAAACTAGAGTGGCTTCTAAGATGTAGTACCAAAGAAGACACAGTATTTACGAGAGAACTACCGCCTCTTGGTTGTACCTGTACCAAGGAACTACGATGTGAAATAAAACGCCCTTCACTCTTCTGATTCCCGTCAGTCGGTCAGTCAAGAAAAGATCCCAAAAAGGGGCCAGCTGTGCTTAAGACATTATTGTCCAGTCCCCTAAAAAGCTACTCAGTGGCGTTAGGAGCTAATACTTTTTGATTAAACGTGGTAGCAGAGGCTGAGAAATGTCGGACTAGAACAAGGGCCCGAGGTGACGAGTAGAAAGGCGAGATCTGGGATTCGGCACTAACTCTTCCTAAGTCACCACCATCAGATGTGGGAGCTGTCCCCCCGATTTCATCACCCTTAATCACTGGTACACTTTCCTTCCAAGGCCTCTGCAACGTGCTAAACAGCTACTTCATTAGCAATTACACAGCCGTTTAGGAGCTAACGGTAAATTTTCTTTTCTAAAATTATTAACTTGGATTACTAGTTTACATATAGCCATTACGTACGATTTACAGGGTTGGGCTTTTATAAAGTGACTTGTGCATTACTTCCATCCTGGAGTTTCAGCCAGGTATCATGGTTCTCTGTCAGATGCCACTAGCTCTCTGTGAAGGAAATAACAGGTGCAGAATAATTCTGTCTTTCCATATGCTACCAGCAATGGGCATTTATATTTCAGCCCAATTAAAAGACAATGGAACCAGTTTCATGTCTTATCAAAATGATCATGGCTGTATCTGGTGTTATTAATACTAACATAGGGTATAAATACTTAAGGTGTATAGCCTAGTTGTACAACTTATTTTTTAAAAACTCAGAACACAGATCAGAGAGGAAAAACAATCAATCAATAAATCAGACAAGTGGTTCCCTGAAAATCTTTCTAAATAGGTTGCTAACATTTATACAAAGTCCCCCCACTAATTTCTCCTGTACATCATTCTTGTCAATTAAGCAGTAGCTCACTTTTGTAAACTCTTCAACCAGCAAATTTTCTGATCTTGGGAGGCTTGGAGGACTAGAACTGGGTTTCCACCAGGGCTGGCAGTATTATCTGACTGAAAGGTAGAACACAAGTAGTACATTCCTTTTTGAGAATTTGAGAGGATTGTAAAGAGGTCACTGTACTACCCAAAATTACAAGATGGACTAGTAATTGAGGACACTCTAAACCAAAGAAATACGAGCAAAGCCGGAGTAATGAATATTATCATACAGTTGGTTTTAGGGAATGCTAAAGGACCTTAGAATAAGCTTAATCTCAGAAAAATGGATGGAAATAATAAAGACTATAGCAAGAAAGCTGTAGAGAACTATATAAGAAATGAAATTGTTAAGAAATATTGATGTAAATTTAATATACTAAATATTCTTTTTACCCCCATGTTTTAAAGAAAAGGAGAATAATAACAAAACTCCAATACTATCTTCTATCTCTAGGAGCACATTACTTTTAAATAATTAAATCCTACCATCACTTCAACAGCTCTTCCAAAACAATTCATTTGGTAATATTTTGTGGCATTGAGCAAACAAAAATTATCTTTTTATCCTAAGTTCATTTATAAGTGATTTTTTTACAGACAAAATAAACTGCTCTTATCTCTCATTATGTAGCTATTCTTTATGTACAGAACTGGCTTATTTGAGAGAGTATAGGTAACTGATAAAGAGCTTTAAATATGAGCAAGATAATCAACAGGGAATCAAAAAGGTTCTAAGGATTTTCAATTTTCTGTCAGCTTACTGAAATTCATTAATAAACACACTACTAACAAGTTCAATTTCCATTTTTTAGGGTACATATACTAATTATTTTCCATAGTTTTTTTTTTAAATCAGACTAATAAGCACACATATTACCATAAAAGAATAGTTATACCATATTCTTCACTCAACAAATATTCAAGTACTTGATATGTGCCAAGCCTCATCTTAAGCATTTTAAAGGTAATATATCCTAAAATGGAGCATAAGAGAGAGTTTGGCCTTAAGTTAGAGATACATTTTTAATTACTGAAAAAAAAAAAAAAAATCAAGATACTGACATTTACACAATTAACAAAAATGTAAAAGCCTATCAAGAATTAATATAGTATACAGGGCAATGTATGCATTTAGTCAACTGGCACATTTGTCTAATAATAAAATCTAAATTAACATTTCAATTTCAAATATTTTATATCTAAGGAGCCCTGGTGGCACAGTGGTTAAAGCACTTGGCTGCTAAGTGATAGGCTGGCAGTTTGAACCCACTAGCCGCTCTGTGGGAGAAAGATGTAGTAGTCTGCTTCCATAAAGATTTCAGCCTTGGAAACCCTATGCGGCAGTTCTGCTCTGTCCTATGGGGGTCACTGTGAGTCGGAATCGACACAAGGGCATCCGCACCAGATTTCGAAAACTTAGTATTAAAAAACAAAATATTTCATTAATAATTTCTTACATTGATTACATGTTGAAATAATATTTTAGTATACAGGGCAAAACAAAATGTTATCACTAAAATTAATTCTACTTGTTTATTTTTGTTTTAAAAAATGTGAGCACTAGGAAATTTAAAAATACACCTGTGGTTCACATTGTATTTCTACTTATAGCACTGGTAAGTAAAGGTAATAAACGTAAGTTGGAGCAGTGGTTTTCAACACTTTTTATTGTCTTTTTACAACTAACACTTCGGCTCCTCAAGAGAAAAGACCTGGCGAGGTGCTCCCATAAAGATTACAGTTTTGGAAACCCTATGGGGCAGTTCTACTGTCATATAGGGTCGCTATGAGTTGGAATCAACTCGACGGCACACAACATTAAAAAAATCCTAAAATGAAGTTCAGAGACAATAATACATCTACACACAATTAAAAAATACATTAATTTCCTAATTAAAATATAAGAGAGAACTAAAAGGAAGGTAATTTACAAATAAAAACATACACTTTAATATGTAAATGCTCATATGTCTAAAGTGTAAGCCATAACGTACTGAGAGGTTTGCCCTAAGAATCACCATGAATGCAACAACCTCCGATACCGGCTTACACAGACGAGTTGTATTGGGAACTCAAATATGAACAGCCTGCCAGTGAGAGGAGTTTCAAAAAGAGATTACAAACAAAGCCAAGTACAATCTTCCCTTGACTTTTACATGGAATTTCACACATGATACTATCTTGAATTGGTACAGTGCTTTCCTAGAATTATTTTTTAACTCTTTACTGCGTTTTTAATAAAAGTTATAATATTAAACATTTTGCTACTACTATAAAACTTCTAAAGGAAAACAGTCTCTGTCCCATTCCCATTCTATTCCCTAGAGGCAACTAATTTAAACAATCTGGGTTGTTTCACTTCGTGTTCACTTTCTTGTTTCTAATTTCTCTGTATCAATTTTAGGCATTATCTAAATTTGATGTGAATCGAGCCTCCCTACATATAACCCTTTCCTGCCCCAGACAGTTAAACCGCAATTTGTGAAGAAAACAAAAATCCTCACAACTGGACCAATGTTAAACAGAGAAGAGACTGAAGTTGTCAAGGATTTCATTTTACTTGGATCCACAATCAATGCCCGTGCAAGTAGCAGGCAAGAAATCGAACAACGTATTTTATTGCATTGGGCACATCTGCTGCAAAGACCTCTTTACAGTTTTAAAAAACAAAGATGTCTCCTTGAGGACTAGGGTATACCTGACCCAAGCCAGGATATTTTCAATCACCTCATATGCATAGGCAAGTTGGACAATAAATAAGGAAGATCAGAGAATTACAGTGTTGGCGAAGAATACTGAATATACCATGGACTGCCGAAAGAACGAACAAATCTGTCTTGGAAGAAGTACAACCATAATGTTCCTTGGAAGCGAGGATGGAGAGACTTCATTTCACGTACTTGGACATCTTACCAGGAAGGATCAGTTCCTGGAGGAGGACATCACGCTTGCTCAAGTACAGGGTCAGGGAAAAGAGGATGACCGCCAAATGTATAGACTGACACAGAAGCTCCAACGATGGGCTCAAGCATAGCAACAATTGTGAGGATAGTGCAGGACCTGAGAGTGTTTCATTCTGTTGTACACAAGGTCGCTATGAGTAGGAATCAACTCGATGGCACTTAACAACAACAAAGTACTATGCAATGCTGAACCAAGTAGTATACTTATTATACTATCATTACGTGTCCTTTCTTGTAGAGTCTTTCTTTTTCTCCTGGAGTTAGCAATTGTCTTTTTTTTTTTTTTTTTAACCTAGTTTTCCTTATTCCTATCATGAATTCTTGCTAAGTTCTCCAACAGAGCCATAAAACCTCTACGAAAATTATTTTCCTCACATTAAATAATCATAAATCATTCTATTATTTTTTCCCTGGAGAAGTTCCCTCCTGGATTCCCGTCTTCCTCCTCTTCCTGCTCCCTGGCTTTCTGTGCAGATGTGGTCTTGGGATCCTCTTTGTCTTTGGTTTCTATGTTGCATTCTGTTTCACAGATACCCTTGCTTTATACCTTCATCTTAGCTGAAGACATTCTCTAACAGTTTCCAGAAAAAGAGTTATTTAGCAATAATTTCTTGGTTGTTAACCTTTCATGTCTGAAAATGTTTTTATCTCCCCTTACACTTGGTTGATAATTTAGCTAAGTCTAAAATTCTAGATTAAAAAAAAGTTTTAATTCAGAATTTTGAGGGTACTGCTCACTGTCCTTTAACTTCAGGGTTGTTACTGAGGAGTCTGCTGCCATTCTAATTTCTCACTGTCCCCTCTGACCCAAAAGCTTTTAAGATCTTTCTTTCTACTTCCTATCTTACGGTTTCATGAAGGTGTATCTTGGTGGCATGGGTTTTTGTGCACTTATTGTGTTGGGCCCAAAGATGAAATTTTCTTTGATAGTAGCACAACCTGTAGTGGTTGGATATTAACTCTTAGTTTGACCTTGCAATGTTCTTACTTTTTCCATCCTACTGTGACTCTTTCTGTTATTCCATTGAGAAACTGTCCAGACTTTATCATCCAGCCCTCTAGTAAATTTATTTCTGATTTGAAATGTAAAGATTTTTTATTTAATCCCCCCCCCTTTCAAAACTGCATATTGTTCTTGTTTCATGAATGTAATTGTCCTCTTCTCTGAGACTGGTTGTTTTCTCCTGTTCCCTTTTGTCTGTTTCCTTTGACAAATGTCTGATGATTCTTTGTTATATGTCCAAACTCAAAGTCAAGATATTAAAAATTTGAATGCAAATGAGTGGAGCTTGTCAACTGTCGGGCTTCAGTGAGAGGGTGATGAGGTAGGAACTCTCAGATGTCAGTCCACAGGTCTTTTCTCTGGAACATTCAGTTTCCTTCTGGACTAGCACAGTAGATTTCACCATCCACTATGCAAACTTTTACTAATTCCCTGGTTTTCATTTGGTTTCTTCCTTTTCTCAGTTTTACCTACTTTCCCCAAATCTGAAGCCTTTCTAATTCAATTTCTCCACAGAATGAACTTCTCTTAAACAGGTGAGTCAAAGGAAGATTACATTTATTAACTGGTATTCTACAAAGAGGAGCCCTCTACCGCTGCCCCTAGGATCATCACTGATTCCTGAATTCTTTTTTATATTCAATGTTTTCTAATTCATTACCACCATTATTCGTTTAGATACTCAAATTTGGCCTTTGGGAGCCCCTTTATGCTGGGAGCCCTAGTTCTTTCTAATGAGGGAATGGTATTTAGAACTGAAGGTCTGGGCACTAGTGTTTCTACACCGTTTTTGTGAGAAAAGCCAGGAAATATACTTTTGAAAGATTATAACTTCATAGTGATATGTCTTCAATTCAAACCAACAAACAATACAGAATTCTTCCTCCCTTATTTATATCTTTTCTTTACACACAATAAGAATCTGGTTCCTGTTAACATAAATAATCACACAAAATTGAAATTATTCCTTTCTTGGGTCCTTAACCTGTTCAGTTCCTTCCCTTCCTTAAGGCAACACCACTATTCATTTCTTATATGTCCTTCTAGGTAGTCTATACATTTGAAATCCATGTATGTTCCCCTCTATACCACATTAACATACTACACACACTGCTCTACACTTTCTCCCTTCCGCCAATTTTACACCACCTCTGAGACCATCCTGTATCTGTACTTTATAATTGTCTCATTTTGTAATGCTGAACAATATTCTACTGTATGGATACATAATACTTAAATAGTTTTCTCTGATGAACATTTAAGTTGTTTCCAATCTTTTAATACTCCCAACAATGCACAATTATTATATACTTGATCCTTAGGATAAATTGTTCAACTTTCCTCCTTGGAGGTAATCCCAATTTATACTCCCACTAGCAATGTATGAGTGTCTCTATTCCTCAATATCTTTCTGAATGCTTATTATCAAACTTTACCTCTTCCAATCTAAAAGGTAAAAAAAATCTTACTGTAGTTTTAACTGGCAATTTTCTTAATTATAAATGAAGTTGATTGTTTTTATGTCCTCTCTATTATTGGTGTTTATACCCATTGCCATTTTTCTAGTAGGATTTTTTTCCTTACTGCTTTGTAGGAATTTTTTATATATTAATGTTATTAGTTCATTTTTTAGATGTATCTCCTATGAACTTCATGTACTTAAAAATCCTGTCTGCCAATAAATCTGTAATTATTAATATTTTACATTATACTAAATCAAATAACATTATCAACATTTCTGACCAATATGAGAATCCCAAGTTGACATGACTATACAATTTTAGCACAAATAAAATACACAAAGCAGGTAAGTAGAAACATGACTTTCTCTTATGAACTGAATTGTGCCCCCGCTGCAAAAAATATGTACTGAAATCCTAATGCCCGTACCTGTAAATGGAAACCCTGCTAGCGTAGTGGTTAAGAGCTAGGGCCACTAAACAAAAGGTCGGCAGTTCAAATCCACCAGGCGCTCCCTGGAAACCCTATGGAGTTCTACTCTGTCCTATAGGGTCGCTATGAGTCGGAATCGGCTTGACAGCAACAGGTGCCTGTAAATATGACTCTGTCTGGAAATAGGGGTTTTTTTTTTGTTGAGGTGTCACACCAGGGTAGGATGGTACTTGAGCTTTATCACTTCTGATTTATAAAAAGTGGAAAATCAACACCAAGATAGATACTGAAGATCGCTGGCAGACACCAGAAATTAGTAGAGGCTCACAGAAGGATTCAACATGGCCAAGACCCTGATTTGGACTTTTAGCCTCCTGAACAGCAAGAAAATAAAACTTCTGTTCTTTAAAGCTACCCACTTGCAATATTTCTGTTATGGCAGCACCAGGTAACTAAGACTTTCCCTTCTACTAAAAACAATTAAAATACTAAATAAAAACAGACAAAACCGAAGAAAAATTAAGGCAGAATGCTAAAGAAAGGAAGGGAAACCTCCAGGCACTAGATAGGAAGAGGAAACAAAACTAGAGCAAAATGTGAACATTCACACCACAATCTAGCTCTATCAAGCAACAGGACTGAGGGGGCACTAGAAAAACTGTCATCATTGAGAAGTAGCCACAAATTTCACCTCTTTCTGAGCTCCCCCCGCCCCCGCTTGGGTGGAAGGTACGGTAGGGGTGAGGAATGGGGCTTTCTGTGAAAAACTGAAACCCTAACTCATGCTCTTTTGCAGAAGCTATTCAAATTTTTTATTTCACACATGCTGTGTGAATCCACAAGCTGAAAATGTGTAAAAACTGGCTGCAACTTAGTGAAACCCTGAGGTACCATGCCAAAACAAATAATCTAACTCACTGTACAGACACCTTCACAATCCAAGGAATACACAAGTACCATAGAAAAAGCAACAACCATAGTACTGAAACTACTCAACGGACAGACCATAATGAGAGGTCAACAGACACATTTAAGGTGATTAGTGCCCAAGCCCCCTCCCACCTCCCCCTGCCAAAAAAAAACCCCACAACACCAGGACACCAAACCTGTTGCCATCAAGTCAATTCTGACTTACAGTGACCCTACTAGAACTGCTCCATGGGGTTTCCAAGGAGCGGCTGGTGGATTCATACTACTGACCTTCTGGTTAGCAGCTGAACTCTTAACCACTGTGACGCCAGGGTTCAAAAAAACTTAAAAGAACAATGTGTAATAGAACAGAAGGTAAAAACACTGAAAATGATTAAAGAACTTT
The DNA here is from genome assembly GCF_024166365.1 of Elephas maximus indicus. Classification (NCBI taxonomy): domain Eukaryota; kingdom Metazoa; phylum Chordata; class Mammalia; order Proboscidea; family Elephantidae; genus Elephas; species Elephas maximus. The sequence goes on from NC_064830.1 coordinate 18,987,063, forward strand.
TTAAAAATACATACTTTAATATTTATAGATTAAATATACGATACTCAGATCTGGTTTCAAAATAATGGAGGGAAATAGACATTTCACCAAAGAAAATATACAGATGGCTGACAAGCACATGAAAAGATGCTCAACCGCATTAGCCATTAGGAAGATCCAAATGAAAACCACAATGAAATACCACTTCACTCCCAACTGGATGGCTAAGATGAAAAAAAAGGGCGGGGGGGGGGGGGACAAATGTTGGCAAGGATGTGGAGCAGGCGAAACCCTCATCCAATGCTGCTGGAACACAAAATGGTACAGCCACTGTGAAAAACAGTTTGGCAGTTCCTCAAATAAACATGGAACTACCATATGATCCAGCAATTCCACTCCTAGGTATATATCCAAGCGACTTGAAAGCAGTGAAGCAAACAAACACATGTATTCCAGCGTTCATCACAGCATTACCTGTATCTGCCAAAAGGTGGAAACGACCCAAGTGTCCATCAACAGATGAAAAAACAAAATGTGGTACATATGTACCATGGAATATTACTCAATCCTAAAGAGAAATGAAGTCCACATACATGCAACAACATGGATGAGCCTTTAAAACATTATGTTGGGTGAAATCAGTCAACGACCAAAGGACAAATATCGTATGATCTCACTTATATGAAGTATCTAGAATAGGCAAATAAATAGAGACCAAAGATTAACAATGATTACCAGGGGCTGGAGGGAAGGAGAAAGGAGGAGTCATCATTTACAAAGCATTGAGTTTCTGTTTATGGTGATGAAAAATTTGGAAATGGATAATGATAATGGTTGCACATGATTAATGTCATTGATGTCACTGAAGTATACAAGTGAAAAACAAACTGGCAAATGCTGTGTTATATTTACCTTTACAATGATAAAAAAAATAATGGGGGGAGTTGGAAGGGATACAAATAAACCAGAATTTGTAATTGCTAAAGTTGGGTTATGGGTGCATGTAAGTGTACTGAAGTATTTACTTTTGTATGTTTGAAACTTTTCAAGATTTAAATTGTTTTTTAAAGAAAAGAAACAGAAGCCACAGGAAAAGAACAGGATATAATGAATTAAGAAAAGGCAACTTAAAGAATTTAAAAAAAACTTTCAAGATTAAATTAGAGATAGATGAAGAGAAAATTAGTAAAACAGAAGGCACATTTGAAAAACTACTCAGGATACAAAACAAAAAACTAACAAGACGAAAAAAAGTGAAGAGCTTAAAAATGAATAAAAAAAGAAGTTCTAAGATAATATCCACTAGGAATTCTAAAAAGAGAACAGAAAGAATCAGAAGATATTCGGAGTTAATGGCTGAGACTCTCCTGGTAAGAGTGTAATGATAATTTTTAGGGTACCTACCTTGTGGGTTTTTTTTTTACCTTGTTAAAGTCCTCTAAATCCCAAGCAAGATAAAAATAAAACTTATACCTAGACCCATCATGGTAAAATTGCAGAATGCCAAAGACAAGAAGAAAAGTCTTAAAAGCAACCAGAGAAATGGCATGTGACCCAAAAGAAGAAACAACAGTATGATCGAAAATTGAATTTTCATCAGAAAATAATCAAATACCTTCAAAGTGCTGAGAAAAACAACTGTCAGACAAAATTTCACACCAATTAGGGCTCTGTTTTGCATACAGAGGGTAATGTATTTTTAGATAGCTAAGAAGCTTTTTTTTTTTTTAAGAAGCACTGAAGTTCTTTATTATGAAGACTGTGCAAAGGATTGAGTTGGCTATTAAATACAAGAAGTATTAAGAGGACAAGTGTCCTCCAAACTTCTTTTAAAGTGTTATCTAAAAATTTCAGGTTATGCTTTTTTCTTAAGCCAAGAAGTGTCTACTTTTAAGACTATACTTTTCAAAATCTGACAACTGAGCTATGATACTTTGCTACCAGGAAGAAATGTTCTATTAGCATAAGCAACGATCCCAAATATTTCAAAAGAGCCCACCGTCGCTTTCAGCTAACTGACCTAATGTGGGTTCATTTGAGATACTTACTGGTGTAAGTTTAATCAATATCTACATGCTAACGACTCACAAATACCTATATGCCTGCCTGGCTTCACATCTGGCCCTTAACTATTTGGGCAATTCACTTTTACAGCTCTGTACCTCAGTTTCTTCATCTGTAAAATAAGGTTAATCATACTACCTACTTCACAGGATTGTTGTAAAGATTAACAATGCCCAGTCCTTTGCCATCCTCACAATCTTTGCTATGTTGAAGCCCACTGTTGCAGCCACTGTGGGTCTTCTTTTTTGCTGACCTTCTACCAATCATGATGTCCTTCTCCAGGGACTGATCTCTCCCGATACCATGTCCAAAGCATATGAGATGTAGTCTCGTCATCCTTGCCTATAAGGAACATTCTGGCCGTACTTCTTCCAAAACAGATTTGTTCATTCTTCTGGCAGTCCATGGTATATTCAATACTCTTTGCCAACACCACAATCAATTCTTCTTCAGTCTTCCTTATTCATTGTCCAGCTTTCACATGCATATGAGGTGACTGAAAATACCATGGCTTGGTTCAGGCACACCTTCATCCTCAAAGTGACATCTTAGTTTTTAACATTTTAAAGGTCTTTTGCAGCAGATTTGCCCAACGCAATACGTTGACATCTTGACTGCTGCTTTCATGGGCACTGATTGTGGATTCAAGTAAAACGAAATCCTTGACAACATAGTATTTTCTCCATTTATCATGATGCTTATTGGTTCAGTTGTGAGGGTTTTTTTTTTTCTTATGTTGGGGTATTATCCATACTGAGGGTTGCAGTCTTTGATATTCATCATCAGTAAGTGCACTTTCAGCAAGCAAGGTTGTGTCATCTGCATAACGCAGGTTGTTTATGAGTCTTCCTCCAATCCCGATGCTGCATTCTTCTTCATATAGTCCAGCTTCTCAGATTATTTGCTCAGCACACAGACTGAGTAAGTATGGTGAAAAGACACAACCCTGATGCACACCTTTCCTGATTTTAAACTATGCAGTATCCCCTTGTTCTGTTCAAATGAATGTCTCTTGGTCTAGGTACAGGTTCCTTATGAGCACAATTAAGTGTTCTGGAACTCCCATTCTTCACAATGTTATTCATAATTTGTTATGATCCACAGTTCAATGGCTTTGTATAGTCAATAAAACACAGGTAAGCATCTTTCTGTTATTCTCTGCTTTCAGCCAAGATCCATCTGACATCAAGAATGATATCCCTCTTTCCACATCCTCTTCTGAACCCCGCTTGAATTTCTGGCAGTTCCCTGTCGATGTATTGCTGCAACCATTTTTGAAGTTATCTTCAGCAAAATTTTACTTGTGTGTGATATTAATGATAATTTCCACATTCAGTGGGATCACCTTTCTTGGGAACAGGCATAAATATGGATCTCTTCTAGTCAGTTAGCCAGGTAGTTGTACTCCGAATTTCTTGGCACAAACAAGTGAACGCTTCCAGTGTTGTATCTGTGTGTTGAAACATCTCAATTGGTATTCCATCAATTCCTGGAGCCTTGTTTTTTCCCACTGCCTTTAGTGCAGCTGGGCTTTTTCGATACCATCAGTTCTTTCTCTTAAGCACAAGACACAGTGAGACACACACACACACACAAACACACACTCACTCACCTGGATATACCACTGGGACTTTAAACTCTACTCATTTAAAGAAATTTAACCTTCCTAAGGAGCCCTGGTACCACAGTGGTTGAGCATTCAGCTAACCCAAAGGTCAGCGGTTCGAACCCATCAGCTGCGCCAACAGAGAAGTATGTAGCAGTCTACTTCCGTACAGATTTACAGTCTTGGAAGGTAATCTACTGTTGATTCTCTTCCTATTACTCAATTTTCTGTTTTAGGAAAAGCACTCAATTGCTCTAGTCAGAAAGCTGGGTGTTATCCTACTGTTTTCATTGGCCTCACTACCCCTGCCCTCCCATATTTAGTCAATAACCTGTTGATTCTACCTCTCCAGTCTCTCTCACATCGATGTAATTCTCTCCACATTATTGCCACAAACTTAATTCAGGCCTCCTTCAAATTTAGCTTGAATTAATACAACAGACTCTTCGCTACAGTTCTTGTCTCTGGCCTTGCCCATCTTGTACCACCAGCCTGTATCTACTGTGAGACAAACGTTACCTTTCTAAAATTAAGCATCCTCAGCTTAAAACTCTGCAATGGCTCCCTACTCCCCTCCGGGTAAAATCCAAAAATCCCACTCCTTAATGTAGTATTGAAAGAGTTCTTCATAACCTAGCATTTGTTCAACCCTACAGTGTCATTCATCATCCTCTATATTTAGGCTAAACTGAACTTTCGATAACCCCCAATGTTATGCTCTTTTTTTCTTTTGAAAGTCTGGCACATTCTGTTCCTTCTATCTCAAGTCCCTGGGTGTAATTTTCTCCAAGACGCCCTCCCTGACCTCTACAAGGCTGCATTTGGAAATCACAGATAAGCAAGCACAATGTTTTAGGGACATGTATCTCCCCACTCTAAATGATAAGCCACTGAGGGCAAAGACTTTATCCTGTTTAGATATGGCATATACTTGTAGAGTGAATAAATAAAAATGCAAGACTTGACTACAATCTGACTATAATCTTAAAAAAGCAGAAAAAGGACAAACACGAAAAGAAAAAAATTTGGTATATAGTCTAGGAGGTGTGTGAATCATAGTCAATCAGTGCACTGATAAATCCATCTCCTACTGTGCAGATGATGGCCATATAATTCCCCAGTTATGACGCAACATTTACTAAGCAACCTCCTGATTATGACTTGGTTACTATGTGAATTTATCTACCTCCTGAAAGAAAACATGCTGGTCATGCCAACACCTATTTCAATCTTTGCAATAGCTATCTCTCACTGTAAATGAATAAACTAACTTTCCTGGTTTTATACACCAGTCACATAAGCTTGATTATAGCGTATCTATCCCTGAAAGTTGACTCCACCCTTGTGTGTTTTCTAGCCAGATTTGAGTCTACAAGGCTAAAAACCATGCCATAAACTGCAGTAAACTCATTGAGGTAATGCAACCTCTCCCACACTACCTCTTAAGAAATAACCACCTCCCATCCATATTCCCAACTTTCCTGTAATGTTACGTATCTGAATATTCCTACACATTTTGAAATATATGTATCTACTAGACTTCAATAAGCCCTAAACATAAATAAGTTGCCAAACCCATTTCTATACCAACATTACTTATTTATACTAATTATTCCTCAACTCTCCTATCTCCTAGCCACCCAGGCTCATCAGCATTATCCTTGACTTTTCATGCTCCCTTTTCTACCCCACCACCACCAGGTGTCAAGTCCCATTAATTCTTGCTCTGTAAAAGTATTCTGATCTAGCTTCTCAGTCCCATTCCCACTTCTATTACCTGAGTTAATGATCTTGTTTCACCTCAACCAATAACCTAACCAATCCATCAGGTTTGAGGGTACATGTTTTTCTAAACCATTTTATACACCTTGCTGCCAGAATAACCTTATATTCTTTCTGGGTATGTTAAACCCCTGCTAAAAACACCCAACGGCTTGTTAAAAAATAAACTTAAAGCCTAGCACTCCAGGTCCTCCAGGATCAGACTCTAACCTACTAGAGCTTCCAACGGGTGTAACTAGTAAAGAGCTACTGATGCCCTCAATCACAGGGCAGGAAGTTCAGGGTCGGGGAGGAATCCATTTTCCCCAGTGTGCCATACAATTCTGGTAATTCTCTGTATGCCATAACACAAAAAGGGTTGGGAAGCACTGCCAACTGGCAGTTAATCGGCCTTTCAACTTTATTACTCTTCCCATCCATGCACGAGTAGGAAGAACATGGAGCAACAATAAATAAGGTGCCTCTCAAATACTTAAAATATATTTTGCACTCTATGAAGCAAAATATATAGACATTCATTATGTTAAATACTAGGAATATAGCAGGTATTTGGCAGAAACGAAAGAAAGCGAACACAACAGTATCTCCTGCACTACGCCAAGAAGGTACCTGGGCCCATGACAGCATGGTCTTCCCACAGTGGGGCAGGATGCAGCAGCATCGTGGTTGTAGCTATTGTCTAAGTAGGCCCCTTACTCATGGTAACCCCATGTGTTACAAAGTAGAACTGCTCCACAGGATTTTCTGGGCTAAAGCAGTTTGCCAAGCCTTTCTTCATGGGCCTGCTGGGTGAGCTCAAACTGCCACCTTTAGTTTGGCAGCTGATCGCAAAAAGCTTGCACCACCCAGGCGCCAAGTATCAGAGTAACTAGCTATAAAGATCATTCAACAAACATCTCTTGACTTTTGTGTTCACTAAGCAATCTTCCAATGTTAATATGGCTCCTGATGTAAATTTATCTGTAAGGAGTAAACATGGCTAGACCACGACTCTACCTGATTTATAATTCCTGCAGCTCCTCTCTCAGTATATCAACAAATCAGATTTGTAGCCCCTAAGGCTGAGGGGACAAATCCTGGACTATAAGTGTACATTATCATTTTACTTGTCTGACATCTCTACCAAAAGCAACCAACCGATTCTGATTTGAGGGGAAAAAATCCCTGACAAAGTGTTCCTAGGTTTTCACATCTCTTATATTTAGTAAAATTTATGTAACTCTAGAGCCCGTTATTAATGTAAGTGGGACTTCCTGAAAGAAAGGAGACTAAGACTAACATCAGTATTGGTATAGAATAAAGACTACCTTGTATAAAAAGTGTTCAAATTTTTGAGATTTGAGTCTAACAGTAACAAAAAGCCTAAAACCCAGCACTGGCTGGTGTATCTGCAGTGGTGGTTAATTTTCCGTGTCAACTTGGCCCAGTTGTTTGGTAAAACACTAGTTTAGTTGCTGTTATAAAGTGATTACATATGATTACATCAAGTGGCTTCAAGAAAAGTAGGTCACCTTTCATGATGTGGGTGGGCCTCAATAAGCTGAAGTCCTTAAGAGCAAAAAACGGAGTTTCCCTAGGGTCAATTCTACATCCAGGCTATATATACAAACAGACATTTTCCAAGAATATTCTTACTTTTTACATCACCTGGCCTACGGATTTGGGACTTGCCAGCCCCCCACAATTGCATGAGCTAATTTCTTTTTAAGTAAATCAATGTCTTGTCTGCTTGCCCTCTCCCTTCTCTATATCTACCTATAGCACTGGCTCTGTTTCCCTAGAGAACCCTAAGACATCTGCCAAATTAGAAGACTAGATGTCAGGGATTAAATATGGACTCCTCAGAGAGCGTAAGCTCCAAACCCAAATGGGTATGTACCACTCTAATTATAATGAAAAACAACACACAAACAAGCCAAAGAGTAATCCGTGCAATCAAGTAGTTGGTTTTAATTGTGATTTAGGTGAAAGTTTACAGCTCAATTTCTCATATAAAAATTTATACACATATTGTTTTGTGACAGCAGTTGCAATCCCCACAATATGACACTCCCCGTTTCCACCCTGGGTTCTTTGTGTCCATTCAACCAGTTCCTGTCCCTTCCTGCCTTCTCATCCTGCCTCCAGACACAAGAGCTGCCCACTTGGTCTTATCTATCTGATTTAACTAAGAAGCACACTCCTCAAGTGTATTATTTTTTTGTTTTATAGTCCTGTCTATCTTTGTCTAAAGAGTGGGTTTCCGGACTGGTTTCAGTGCTGGGTTAACAAGAGATTCCAGGGGCCATAGTTTCAGGGGTTCCTCCAGTATCTGTCAGACCGTTAAGTCTGATCTTTTTATGTAAATTTGAGTTCTGCCTCATATTTCAAGTAGTTAGTTATTTATAGACAAAATAAAATAAGGTCCTAAAGCCTGGAGGATAGACAGGCAAAGACAAAAGGGAGAAACCAGATGAAAAAAAGCCCAAGGCACTCAATAAAAAGAGAAAAACCTCTATCTCCCCGCCCTCAAAATTTCTAAACCCTTTCCCCTGGTACATAAAATCTCTAGTTGTCACCATCCCATGACTAAGGCAAAATGATTGCTAAGTACAGTAGTATTGCTAACAACATCTGCTATAGCACAGTGCTGCTTTACAGGGGTTGGGATGGTCCTTTAGTGGGCAAGACAGACTCCCCTACTTCTTTTCAAAAATGATTATTAAAACACAAAGTCAAATCTTGGCTTGGTCACGAATAATGTTAAACTGGACAGACATCTTGGTATCTACTAGAAAGGATGCTCCAAGTAATTAAAAATAGGTCAACATCGTCTTGCTAGCTTAGTATATAGGTCAAGTTTTGATATACCCTAGGCAAGCCTACTAAAAATAAAAAATGGCTTATACTAGCAAGGACAGCAGTGTGATTTCATATGAGCTTTGCCTTTTATAAGTCTATGACAAACTAAATTAAGCAACTACATTACAGAAATCACAATTATCTGCAGGCTAATTTTCCACCTATGGGAAATCCATGCCACACGCATTTATCTCTGCAGTTATAATATACTACACAAACAAAAAACAGGTGCCTTCAAGTTGATTCCGACTCATGGCGATCTCATGTTTGTCAGAGAGAAGTATACTCCACAGAGTTTTCAATGGTTGATTTTTTCATAAGTAGACAGCCAAGCCTTTACTTCCAAGGAACCTCTGGGTGGACTCAAACCTACAACCTTTTGGTTAGTAGCCAAGTGCGTTAACTGTTTGTATCACCCAGGGATACAACCCTTATTGTCTCCTGTCTACCAACTCCATTATAGGGCACAAGCAGAACAGGGTCACCAGGAAATTTAAGAGGCTATTGTAAAAAAAAATCTTCTGCACTTGCAACTAAGCCTATGTGGGTTACTAATTACATTTAAGCAAATTACCAGGTACAGAACAAAAAAATAATCTTGAAAAATAAAGTACTGCTTAACATAGCGGAAAAAATTAAGATGAAGTCCTTATTCCTACATACCCTTAAAGCTTACCAATATTGACCTGATTTGGGCACCATTTATTTTGTGGGCAGCCACAAGAATTCAGGACACTACTGCAGACAACATAGAATGGGGTCGCAGTAATACACTTAATGAGGAAAAAAAAAAACATTAATATAATCATACATTTTCCACAGAGGGGAGCGAGAATTAGAGCAAAGGTAAGAAACAGTACAGTATAGTAGAGAACCACAGGTACTTCCATGTGGCTGAACCAGCGGGAGGGAACAGTGAGAAAGGAGGCTGAAGAGGAAGGCTGGAAGGCCTCTCATATGCCCTCTTAAGGAACCTGGAATCTATCTTGTATGGTAACAATTTCAAAATTTTTAAAAGCAATAATTATTCTCTCCCCCAAGTCTTTACGAGCAACAGCAGTATATATGAAAACAGACGAAAGGGAGCTGCTCTGGTTGAGCAGCATTTATGTAAAAAGCCCAGATTCTCCCCCCAATTCCACAAGAGAGAGAACTCAGAGGAAGGGGAAAGTGGGTTATATAAAAAGGCTTTACAATAAAGGCAGCGGGAACAGAAAGAGCACTGATCCAGGAGAGCTGAATTTGAGTTCCACAGCTAATTGGCTATGTAACTGAGTAAACCAATATACTTCAGTTTTCTTACAGGTAAATACATGTCTCTTCTACCCATAATTGCAGAGAATAGGACAAGATACCAGATATGAAAATATTAATAAACTGTAATATGTAACTGACAATACAGTGGCATCAAACTATATTTCAGAGGATGGGTATGATTTCAACATAATAAAAATGGGAAAGGCGTTACAACTGAGAAGAGCAGTGAGCATATATATGAAAACAAAGTATTGTTTTGGGTGAACAACTGGCTGGAGCACAAAGAATAATCACAAATTTTCCTCAAATAACACTGAATCTCAAATCACCTCTGATTATTTTTTCCACGAATATGAGATCTTCAGATCAAGAATATATGTATGAACTGATAGCTTTTTCAGTAAACACTGCTGGGACAACTGGATATCCAAATGCAAAAGAATGAAGCTGGACTCCTTTCTCACACCCAATACAAAATGGATCAATGGCTTTTATCGTCATGACCTTGGATCAGTTATGTTTCTTAACCACTACGCCGCCAGGGTTTCCTAACAGTTTCTTAGATACACCAAAACCACAAGCAATCAAGAAAAGACAGATTAATTCAACTTATTTAAAAACTTTTGTATTTCAAAGGACACAGAAAGTAAAAGACAACCACAGAATGGGAGAGAATATTTGCAGGTGACACAAGTTGATGAGGGTTACGTTAGTTACCTAGTGCTGCTGTAACACAAATACCACAAATGGGTGGCTTCAAAAAATGGAATTTTATTTTCTCACAGTTCTGAAAGCCAAAAATTCCAAATCAGGATCTTGGCCATGTCTACTCCTTCCTTGTTGGTAGCTCCAGATGTTCCTTGGTTTGTAGACCATCCTCACATGGCAATCCTCACATGGCTCCTGTCTCTTGTCTCTTCTGGTCTTTTTATAAGTCAGAAGTGATTAGGTTTAGGATCCACCCTATACCAGTATGACCCCATTAACATAAGAAAAATATTTATTTCCAAACAGGACCACATTCAACACATATTTTGGGGGGAACACAATTCAATTCATGAACTACTGTATAGAATACATAAACAACTGCTACAACTCAATATTAAAGAGACAACGCAATTAAAAAATGGGAAAACAGACATTTTGTAAAAGAAGATGTATAAATGGCCAATAAAGTACATGAAAAGATGCTCAGCATCATTAGTCATCAAGGAAATGCAAATCAAAACCTCTTCACACCCACTAAGAAAAAAAAAAAACAAACCCAGTGCCGTGGAGTCAATTCCGACTCATAGCGACCCTGTAGGACAGAGTAGAACTGCCCCATAGAGTTTCCAAGGAGCACCTGGCGGATTCGAACAGCACTTAACTACCACTAAAACCACTAGGATGGTTAAAATAAAAAAGACAGACAAGAACAAGTGTTGGCTAGAATGTGAAGAAACCGGAACCCTCATATACTGCTGACTGGAATGTAAAATGATTGGAAAGTAATATGGCAGTTCCTCAAATGGTCAAGCATAGTTACTGTATGAACCAGCAATTCCACTCCTAGGTATATACTCAAGAGAAATGAACGTGTATGTCCACACAAAAACTTCTTCACGAATGTTAACAGCAGCATTAGCCGTAACAGGAAAGGAAAAAAAAAATCCATCAACTAATAAACGGGGAAAATGTGTGACATAGTCATACAATGAAATATTATTCACCAATAAAAAGAAATGAAGTCCTGATGCATGCTACAACATGGGTGAATCTTGAAAAACAGGCTAAATGAAAGAAGCCAGACACAAAAGGGCACAAAGTGACTGGGGGTTTCTTTTAGGGATGATGAAAATATTCTGAAATGAAACACTGATGATTGTACAACTTTCTGAATATACTGAAACCTTTTGAATTTTATGCTTTAAAAAAGGTGAATTTTATGGCATGTGAATTATATTCAATTAAAAAAAAAAAAAAAAGCATGAACTGACACTCCCAGCCATCAAATACAGTGAACATTTGAATGGAAAACCAGATAGAGAGCTATTCCAAATGTGTAGTAACTGCAACTAAGCCAAACTATTTCATAAGCATTTCTTTGAAATTTTAGGGAAAGAGATCATTAATTTTCTTTAGAGGAATGAATGAAAAAATGTAAATTATTATACAGTACCCACTACTATGTCTTTAAAATATATGTAAAATGCCACTAAAATTTTTAGTGCATATCACTTTATTTTAGAAAATGCTTAAAAACAGAATAAACACAACAATCATAAGATGATCAGTGAATACTTTAAATAACTTTCAGGTCTTTCACATACTCATTTGTGACCTCCATCCATCACCCTAATTCTATTTTCTCTATACTCTCTACTCACAAATTCTCCTACCACACAAAAGAGACCATTATACCCTAGAGAAAAATATTTGAGAACCTAGAAAGAGTCAAAAGATTTGGCAGCTAGATCTGCTTTGAGATCCTGAATATAAAATGTACTTTTTGATATCTGTATAAAGAGATTGTGGAGGCAATGGTGGTTCAGTGGTAGGATCTCACCTTTCTTCCAGAAGACCTGGGTTAGATTCCTAGCCAACGCACCTCACGAGCAACCAACGCCCATCTATAAGTGGAGGCCTGCGTGTTTCTATGATGCTGAAAAGGCTTCAGTGGAGCTTCCAGGCTAAGACTAGGAAGAAAGGCCTGGTGATCTGCTTCTAAAAATCAGTCATTGAAAACTAGGGATCAGAAGGGTCCAATCTGCAACTAATCACGGGGATGCTGCAGGACTGGGCAGCATTCTGCTTTGTTGTGCATGGGATCATCACGAGGGTCAACTTGAAGGCAGCTAACAGCAACATAAAGAGAATCGCCTCTGTCCTTTTTCTTCCCAGAGATGTACAATAGATCATAAACAATAAAATAGGGGATAGGTGTCACTCCTACCTGACTTATTCAAGCTCCACCAGATTACTCTGTACTTATTCAATACAGCAATAATTAAAGTTTGAAAAAACATAACAAGAAATAACACCAAAAAATTTTGCTATTTTCATGACACAGCCTCATCTTTGTACAAAATAAATCAAATTTCCATTCTCGTGCCATTTAAATATCTCACCTTCTATATAGTTCATTAGATTCTCACTCCTCTTCAACTCCTCATGTTTACTGAACCTAGGGCTCTATGACACTCATGTTGCTGTCAGTTGCCGTCGAGCTGATTTCAACTCATGGTGACCCCACGTGTGCACAGTAGAACTGCTTGCTCCACAGGGTTTTCAAGGCCGTGATCTTTTGGAAGCAGATCACCAGGCCTGTCTCCCAAGGCACCTCTGGATGGATTCAAACTGCCAACCTTACAGCTAGCAGTTGAATGCTTGTAATAAAATGTGTTTTAATAGAGATAAGAGAGTAACAGGAACCCCTGGGTGGTGCTTAACTCTGCGCCACCCATGGACTCCTATTACACTCTTATCTCTACTGAAACACATTTTATTACAATTATTTATTTACATATTTGACTCTATTAGCCTGGGGACAGTTTGTGAGTAGGGATTCAGGCTTAATAATTTTCTTTTCCTAGTATCTAGGCACTATACTTGTATGAACAATAAAAAGCATTTGTGGAACAAGTAAATAAATACACAATCTATATATTTTCTTTAATCTTAAACTTAGCCAAAGCTGACTTCCCCTCCTTCCCTCCCTAATCTAAATTGTTTGTTAATCTCTTGATCCTTTTTTTAATTAGACAAGCAGTTTTCAAGTTTATTTTTCTACCTAAGATATATGATATCAACATAGTAAGTGGAGGGAAAGGAGATGAAAAAAAAAACAAAAAATTTCCAGGGGACCAATTATTTTCATAAAGATGCCTACCTCAATTTGTTCAAGAACACAGACCTTTCAACATATATCATTTCCCTTTTCAAATTTCATTCTTTGGATATTTAAAAGTTATCTAAAAATTTTTAAAGTATATCAAAAATTAAATAACTAAAACTTTAACCTCCATATACCAGAACTATTTTAATGGTCCAAATTCTTGAAGTTTTTGACATCACAAAGAACCAAATACCTGGTCTCTACAATCAGGCCTCAAATAATCCGGAATATTTTCTGATCAAAGTACACACACACCCTTAAAATAACCTTTCCAACCTCTTCATTAACCCACTACAATCCTGAGAAGGCAGCATAAGTATTAAAGGTATACTGCCAAATACTTGGAATTAGTACCAGGATGAAAGATCAAAACACCTAGTATAAATGTATTTAACTGCAGGCATCTAATACTGTAACATTAAAAAGAGCAAAAATTCTGAGCTTTGTTGAAGTTTTACGTCTAGTTTGAAGGAATGGGCAAAACAAGAGAGAAAATGAGTATACAAATTCTAGATGAGTAACATCAATAAGGGCGCCCCAGCTAACCAAAAGATCAACGGTTTGAACCCACCAGCCACTCCCTGGAAACCCTATGGGGTAGTTCTACTCTGTCCTTTAGGGTCACTATGAGTCAGAATGGACTCAACAGCAGTGGATAACATCAATAAGAGTTATCTGAGAAGTAAAAAAAAAAAATCTGAAGATCACCACATAATGACTACTCAGAAATAAGGGCTTAATAACCACAGTGACGGTTAGCAAGAGTCCCAAAGCAGAATTGCCCTAGAGCGGCAGTTTTCAAAGTATGGTCTGGGGACCTTTAGGGAACTTCTGCATCCTTTCAGGGGACCCATAAAGTCAAAATTTTCATAACAACAACAAAAAACCAAACCCACTGCTGCTGAGTCGATTCCGACTCATAGCAACCCTATAGGACAGAGAAGTACTGCCCCATAGGGTTTCCAAGGAGTGCCTGGTGCATTCGAACTGCCAAGCTTTTGGTTAGGAGCTGTAGCTCTTAACCACTACACCACCAGGGTTTCCTTCATGATAACACTAAGATGTTAGTTTTTTTTCACTCTCACTTGTGGAGTCTTCCAGAAGCTATAGAAAACGTGATATTACGACAGATTGAATGTAAAACAATACTACCACTAACGTGAAAAGTACAATAACCAATGTCACTGAATTGTGGATGCAGAAACTACTGAAGTGATGAATGTTTTGTTGTGTAAATTTGTACAATTAAAAAAAAAACACCACCACTATTCTTACTCAATTTTGTTTTGTGAAAGTTATTTTTTATTAAAAAAATTTACGCTAATGTTTATTATTGTAAATTAATAAATATTATTAAAATTTCAGTTTTAATTTCTAGTAACATAAATATCACTAGACATAATATGCAAAAACAAAGGCTTCTGGGAGGTCCACAATATTTTTAAGAGTGCAAAGAGGTCCTGAGACCAAGAACTTGAGAACCACTGCCCTAGAGTATGGTCGATTATGTAAGTCTCCCATAGCACCCTATAACTCAATCAATCTGATCACCATTCATCACCAAATAAACAAAGGTTACGGTGCTAGTCTACCAGTCATACCTCCTAAGTGGGTACTAACACCTTTCTACACATTCTCATATATCTTCAGGTCCACAAGACACAGGCTGCACTATTTTTCTAGCTATAGATATTAAAAGCACTTCACCACAGCAACGTAGATTATACCCCTAATACATGACAACCAACAATTACAGTGAATGCCCATATACCTACCATCTAGTTGCTACCATTAACATTTACCAAACCTACTTTATCATGTATTCACTTTCTTTAATTTTTATACAAACTGAAGATTTCAGTATACTTTTCCCTTTTTCAGCACTCACATCCTTAACTAGAAAAAAAATTTTTTTTGAGGCAAATTTATCTATGGTGAAATGCACAAATCTTGGGTGCACATTTGCTGAGTTTTGACAAATGCATATACCTGCATAACCCAAACCCGTAACAACAGAAAGAACGTTACAATGACCCCAAAAGTTCCCTGATGTCCCTTCCCAGGCATTCCCTGCCTCCCACCCTTACAAAGGACGTTACACTTCCGATTTTTTTCTACCATAAACTAGTTTTGCTTGTTCTAGAATTTCATACAAATGGTATCACATACTACGTACTCTTGTGCAAAGCTTCTTTCACTTAGCATGTTCCTGAAATTCACTCACTGATACTATGTGTACCAACAGTCTGCTCCTTTTTAGTGCTGAGTGATATTCCATTTTATGAATGTATCAGTTTGTTTACCCATTCTCCTACCAACGGACTGCTTCCAGCTTAGTGCTCATAGAATAAAGCCGCTACGGACATTCCTCTACAGGTCTTTTTCTGGATCTATGTTTTCATTTCCCTTGTGTATATATCTACGAGCAGAAGTGCTAGAGGAAAAAGAACTTTACATTACGGAAAATTTCAAACATACATAAAAGGAGAATAATATGATGAATTCCAATTAAAGCCAGCTACAAGAGTATTAACTAGTGACAACTCTTGTTAAATTTAATGTCCCACCCATTATTTTCAAGAAGATGCTAGACATATTATCATCAACATCATTGTGTCTGTAAATAATTTAATATGCAACCAAAAATTTGTTTTCAAATCTGGTGTTTATCACAAAATGTTCAAGAAATAGTCACCACTGACTTATCTATGGATTAAGAGTTTAAATAACATAGCAATGGATGAGTTACAATTTTTCTTCTCTTCACATCTTTTAAATGATACCTCTCTACTACCCTCTCGATGCCCAGAATGATAATGCTGTATACAGGTGCAAATTCAAAGATATTTTCCTTTGTTACTATAAAAGAACTAGTGCCAAATTCAAAAATTCATCACAATGATAAATATAAAAAACATCAATATGACCAATTGGATTTTCCCAACTTCGCAAGGTAGACTTCATTACACCCAATTCTGGGCAATGAGGTACAATTTCAATTCTTCTGGTCACTAGGTATTTGTTTATCTTCAATAACAAAAACTAACAACAAGGCGGAGCCAAGATGGTGGACTAGGCAGACGCTACCTCGGATCCCTCTTACAACAAAGACACGGAAAAACAAGTGAATCCATCACATACATAACAATCTACGAACCCTGAACAACAAACACAGATTTAGAGACGGAGAACGAACTAATACGGGGAAGCGGCGATTGTTTCCAGAGCCTGGAGCCAGCGTACCAGTCAGGTACGGCACAAGCACAGAGAGCTGCTCTACCCCCCTGAACTAACCCCGGGAGGGGGACCAGCTAGTTCCGCGGGCGGCGTGAGACGCAGCCGGTAGGAGAAGTCCCCGGGAGGCAGTGACTGGTCTTGGAACAGGAAGAGCAGCGTCCCAGCCGGGGAACCGTCCCGCCGGGATCTGGACTGGACGCAGGTATGGCAAAAACACGGAGAGCTGCTCCACCCCCCTGAACTAACCCCAGGAGAGGGCCCAGCCGGTTCGCGCGGGCGGCGTGGGACGCAGCCGATAGGAGAAGTCCCCGGGAGGCAGCAACTGGTATTGGAGCGGGGAGAACAGCGTCCCAGCCGGGACACTCGGTCACGGCACAAGCACGGGGAGCTGCTCCACCCAACTGAACTAACCCCGGGAGGCGGCCCAACTGGTTCGCGGAGACGGCACGTCCACGCAGCTGGAGGGACGAGAAGTTCCCGGAGGCAGTGACTGATTTTGGAGTCGAGAGTGCACCGTCCCAGTAGGGGAGCCTTGACGCTGGGCGTGGGGCTGGAAGCGGAGGATCTGACCGTGACTCCAGCGGGCCAGACCCCCCGGCGGCAATCTCCACACAGCCAGCACACATAGGCGACGCGCCCCGCGGAAATCTCAGATATAATAGTCATTCCAAGCAAGACAAGCAACTCTGGCTATATTCTGAGGTGCTACTCTCCTATCTCTCTGTTCCCTCCCCCACCCTCCCCAGGCGGCTTCATTAACATCCGAATAGCCTGAGCCAGAGGGAGAACTCTGATAGGGATCTGACTGCATTTTTTTTTAGCGGATTTTCTGGAAAAACTAGTTTCCCAGTGATGGCTCGGAGACAACAATCCATATCAAACCACTTAAAGAAGCAGACCATGACAGCTTCTCCAACCCACCAAACAAAAGAATCAAAATCTTTCCCAAATGAAGATACAATCCTGGAATTATCCGATACAGAATATAAAAAACTAATTTACAGAATGCTTAAAGATATCACAAATGAAATTAGGATAACTGCAGAAAAAGCCAAGGAACACACTGATAAAACTGTTGAAGAACTCAAAAAAATTATTCAAGAACATAGTGGAAAAATTAATAAGTTGCAAGAATCCATAGAGAGACAACATGTAGAAATCCAAAAGATTAACAATAAAATTACAGAATTAGACAACGCAATAGGAAGTCAGAGGAGCAGACTCGAGCAATTAGAATGCAGACTGGGACATTTGGAGGACGGGAATCAACACCAACATAGCTGAAAAAAAAATCAGATAAAAGAATTAAAAAAAATGAAGAAACCCTAAGAATTATGTGGGACTCTATCAAGAAGGATAACTTGCGGGTGATTGGAGTCCCAGAACAGGGAGGGGAGACAGAAAACACAGAGAAAATAGTTGAAGAACTCCTGACAAAAAACTTCCCTGACATCATTAAAGACGAAAGGATATCTATCCAAGATGCTCATCGAACCCCATTTAAGATTGATCCAAAAAGAAAAACACCAAGACATATTGTCATCAAACTCACCAAAACCAAAGATAAGCAGAAAATTTTAAAAGCAGCCAGGGAGAAAAGAAAGGTTTCCTTCAAGGGAGAAATCAATAAGAATAAGTTCAGACTACTCAGCAGAAACCATGCAAGCAAGAAGGGAATAGGACGACATATACAGAGCACTGAAGAAGAAAAACTGCCAGCCAAGGATCATATACCCAGCAAAACTCTCTCTGAAATATGAAGGCGAAATTAAGATATTTACAGACAAACACAAGTTTAGAGAATTTACAAAAACCAAACCAAAGCTACAAGAAATACTAAAGGATATTGTTTGGTCAGAGAACCAATAATATCAGATATCAGCACAACACAAGGTCACAAAACAGAACATCCTGATATCAACTCAAATAGGGAAATCACAAAAACAAACAAATTAAGATTAATTAAAAAAAAAATACACATAACAGGGAATCATGGAAGTCAATAGGTAAAAGATCACAATAATCAAAAAGAGGGACTAAATACAGGAGGCATTGAACTGCCATATGGAGAGTGATACAAGGCGATATAGAACAATACAAGTTAGGTTTTTACTTAGAAAAATAGGGGTAAATAATAAGGTAACCACAAAAAGGTATAACAACTCTATAACTCAAGATAAAAGCCAAGAAAAACGTAACGACTCAACTAACATAAAGTCAAACACTATGAAAATGAGGATCTCACAATTTACTAAGAAAAACGCCTCAGCACAAAAAAGTATGTGGAAAAATGAAATTGTCAACAACACACATAAAAAGGCATCAAAATGACAGCACTAAAAACTTATTTATCTATAATTACCCTGAATGTAAATGGACTAAATGCACCAATAAAGAGACAGAGAGTCACAGACTGGATAAAGAAACACGATCCATCTATATGCTGCCTACAAGAGACACACCTTAGACTTAGAGACACAAACAAACTAAAACTCAAAGGATGGAAAAAAGTATATCAAGCAAACAATAAGCAAAAAAGAAGAGAAGTAGCAATATTAATTTCTGACAAAATAGACTTTAGACTTAAATCCACCACAAAGGATAAAGAAGGACACTATATAATGATAAAAGGGACAATTGATCAGGAAGACATAACCATATTAAATATACATGCACCCAATGACAGGGCTGCAAGATACATAAATCAAATTTTAACAGAATTGAAAAGTGAGATAGATACCTCCACAATTATAGTAGGAGACTTCAACACACCACTTTCGAAGAAGGACGGGACATCCAGTAAGAAGCTCAACAGAGACACGGAAGATCTAATTACAACAATCAACCAACTTGACCTCATTGACTTATACAGAACTCTCCACCCAACTGCTGCAAAATATACTTTTTTTTCTAGCGCACATGGAACATTCTCTAAAATAGACCACATATTAGGTCATAAAACAAACCTTTGCAGAGTCCAAAACATCGAAATATTACAAAGCATCTTCTCAGACCACAAGGCAATAAAACTAGAGATCAATAACAGAAAAACTAGGGAAAAGAAATCAAATACTTGGAAAATGAACAATACCCTCCTGAAAAAGACTAGGTTATAGAAGACATCAAGGAGGGAATAAGGAAATTCATAGAAAGCAACAAGAATGAAAATACTTTCTATCAAAACCTCTGGGACACAGCAAAAGCAGTGCTCAGAGGCCAATTTCTATCAATAAATGCACACATACAAAAAGAAGAAAGAGCCAAAAGCAGAGAACTGTCCCTACAACTTTAACAAATAGAAACTGAGCAACAAAAGAATCCATCAGGCTCCAGAAGAAAACAAATAATAAAAATTAGAGCTGACCTAAATGAATTAGAGAACAGAAAAACAATTGAAAGAATTAACAAAGCCAAAAGCTGGTTCTTTGAAAAAATTAACAAAATTGATAAACCATTGGCTAGACTGACTAAAGAAAAACAGGAAAGGAAACAAATAACCCGAATAAGAAACGAGAAGGACCACATCACAACAGAACCAAATGAAATTAAAAGAATCATTTCAGATTATTATGAAAAATTGTACTCTAACAAATTTGAAAACCTAGGAGAAATGGATGAATTCCTGGAAAAACACTACCTACCTAAACTAACACATTCAGAAGTAGAACAACTAAATAGACCCATAACAAAAAAAGAGATTGAAACAGTAATCAAAAAACTCCCAACAAAAAAAAGCCCTGGCCCGGACGGCTTCACTGCAGAGTTCTACCAAACTTTCAGAGAAGAGTTAACACCACTACTTCTGAAGGTATTCCAAAGCATAGAAAATGACGGAATACTACCCAACTCATTCTATGAAGCCACCATCTCCCTGATACCAAAACCAGGTAAAGACATTACAAAAAAAGAAAATTATAGACCTATATCCCTCATGAACATTGATGCAAAAATCCTCAACAAAATTCTAGCCAATAGAATTCAACAACACATCAAAAAAATAATTCACCACGATCAAGTGGGATTTATACCAGGTATGCAAGGCTGGTTTAATATCAGAAAAACCATTAATGTAATCCATCACATAAATAAAACAAAAGAGAAAAACCACATGATCTTATCAATTGATGCAGAAAAGGCATTTGACAAAGTCCAACACCCATTTATGATAAAAACTCTTACCAAAATAGGAATTGAAGGAAAATTCCTCAACATAATAAAGGGCATCTATGCAAAGCCAACAGCCAATATCACTCTAAATGGAGAGAACCTGAAAGCATTTCCCTTGAGAACGGGAACCAGACAGGGATGCCCTTTATCACCACTCTTATTCAACATCGTGCTGGAAGTCCTAGCCAGGGCAATTAGGCTAGACAAAGAAATAAAAGGTATCCGGATTGGCAAGGAAGAAGTAAAGTTATCACTATTTGCAGATGACATGATTATATACACAGAAAACCCTAAGGAATCCTCCAGAAAACTACTGAAACTAATAGAAGAGTTTGGCAGAGTCTCAGGTTATAAAATAAACATACAAAAATCACTTGGATTCCTCTACATCAACAAAAAGAACACCGAAGAGGAAATAACCAAATCAATACCATTCACAGTAGCCCCCAAGAAGATAAGATACTTAGGAATAAATCTTACCAAGGATGTAGAAGACCTATACAAAGAAAACTACAAAGCTCTACTACAAGAAATTCAAAAGGACATACTTAAGTGGAAAAACATACCCTGCTCATGGATAGGAAGACTTAACATAGTAAAAATGTCTATTCTACCAAAAGCCATCTATACATTTAACGCACTTCCGATCCAAATTCCAATGTCATATTTTAAGGGGATAGAGAAACAAATCACCAATTTCATATGGAAGGGAAAGAAGCCCCGGATAAGCAAAGCACTACTGAAAAAGAAGAAGAAAGTGGGAGGCCTCACTTTACCTGACTTCAGAACCTATTATACAGCCACAGTAGTCAAAACAGCCTGGTACTGGTACAACAACAGGCACACAGACCAATGGAACAGAATTGAGAACCCAGACATAGATCCATTCACGTATGAGCAGTTGATATTTGACAAAGGACCAGTGTCAATTAATTGGGGAAAAGATAGCCTTTTTAACAAATGGTGCTGGCATAACTGGATATCCATTTGCAAAAAAATGAAACAGGACCCATACCTCACACCATGCACAAAAACTAACTCCAAGTGGATCAAAGACCTAAACATAAAGACTAAAACGATAAAGATCATGGAAGAAAAAATTGGGACAACCCTAGGAGCCCTAATACAAGGTATAAACAGAATACAAAACATTACCAAAAATGATGAAGAGAAACCCGATAACTGGGAGCTCCTAAAAATCAAACACCGATCCTCATCTAAAGACTTCTCCAAGAGACTAAAAAGACCACCTACAGACTGGGAAAGAATTTTCAGCTATGACATCTCCGACCAGCGCCTGATCTCTAAAATCTACATGATTCTGTCAAAACTCAACCACAAAAAGACAAACAACCCAATCAAAAAGTGGGCAAAGGATATGAACACACATTTCACTAAAGAAGATATTCAGGCAGCCAACAGATACATGAGAAAATGCTCTCGATCATTAGCCATTAGAAATGCAAATTAAAACTACGATGAGATTTCATCTCACACCAGCAAGGCTGGCATTAATCCAAAAAACACAAAATAATAAATGTTGGAGAGGCTGCGGAGAGATTGGAACTCTCATACACTGCTGGTGGGAATGTAAAATGGTACAACCACTTTGGAAATCTATCTGGCGTTATCTTAAACAGTTAGAAATAGAACTACCATACAACCCAGAAATCCCACTCCTGGGAATATACCCTAGAGATACAAGAGCCTTCATACAAACAGATATATGCACACCCATGTTTATTGCAGCTCTGTTTACAATAGCAAAAAGTTGGAAGCAACCAAGGTGTCCATCAACGGAAGAATTGTTAAATAAATTGTGGTATATTCACACAATGGAATACTACGCATCGATAAAGAACAGTGACGAATCTCTGAAACATTTCGTAACATGGAGGAACGTGGAAGGCATTATGCTGAGCGAAATTAGTCAGAGGCAAAAGGACAAATATTGTATAAGACCACTATTATAAAATCTTGAGAAATAGTAAACCTGAGAAGAACACACACTTTTGTGGTTACGAGGGGGGGAGGGAGGGAGGGTGGGAGAGGGTTTTTTATTGATTAATCAGTAGCTAAGAACTGCTTTAGGTGAAGGGAAAGACAACACTCAATACATGGAAGGTCAGCTCAACTGGACTGGACCAAAAGCAAAGAAGTTTCCGGGATAAAATGAATGCTTCAAAGGTCAGCCGAGCAAGCGTGGGGGTCTGGGGAACATGGTTTGCTGGGACTTCTAAGTCAATTGGCAAAATAATTCTATTATGAAATCATTCTGCATCCCACTTTGAAATGTGGCGTCTGGGGTCCTAAATGCTAACAAGGGGCCATCTAAGATGCATCAATTGGTCTCAACCCACCTGGAGCAAAGGAAAATGAAGAACACCAAGGCCACACGACAACTAAGAGCCCAAGAGACAGAAAGGGCCACATGAACCAGAGACCTACATCATCCTGAGACCAGAAGAACTAGATGGTGCCCGGCCACAATCGATGACTGCCCTGACAGGGACCACAACAGAGAACCCCTGAGGGAGCAGGAGATCAGTGGGATACAGACCCCAAATTCTCATAAAAAGACCAAACTTAATGGTCTGACTGAGACTGGAGGAGTCCCGGCGGCCATGGTCCCCAGACCTTCTGTTGGCACAGGACAGGAACCATCCCCGAAGACAACTCATCAGACATGAAAAGGACTGGTCAGCGGGTGGGAGAGAGACGCTGATGAAGAGTGAGCTAATTATATCAGGTGGACACTTGAGATTGTGTTGGCAACTCTTGTCTGCAGCGGGGATGGGAGGCTAGAGAGAGAGGGAAGCCGGCAAAATTGTCAAGAAAGGAGAGACTGAAAGGGCTGACTCAAGAGGGGGAGAGCAAGTGGGAGTAGGGAGTGAGATGTATGTAAACTTATATGTGACAGACTGATTGGATTTGTAAACATTCACTTGAAGCTTAATAAAAGTTATAAAAAAAAAAAACTAACAACAATCTGTTATTTCGGTTGGAAAAGGCAAGGGGAAACAGGCATTCTAAACCACTGCTGGCGGGAGCGTAAACTTGTACAGCTTTTTCAGAGGACCGTTTGGAAGAAGTGCATACCCTTTGACTTGGCGATTCCATTAACTTATCCTAAGTAAATCTTAACACAAAGCATGCAACAAGGATGTTTATAATGGAGAAAAATTGTTCACAACCTAAATGTTCAATAGAGGATTGGTTAAATTATGGAACATCTAAATAAACACACATGACAGGATTAGAAGTCTGAAACCACACACCCCAAATCATTAATGGCAGTTATGACTGAAGGGGGGAACATTTGCTGGCCATCATCAATTTTAACTGTACCTCCTAAAAGATTTCAGTGTAATTTCAGTGGGTCTTTTTTCTCTGTGCCAAGTTTTAGAAGAGAAAGCTCAATGCTTTGAAGATAACCATGAGACGCCATTCTGAAAACAAAGGACCCACTGAGTACATTCTGGAAAGGTGATTGTGACAAGGAAAAATGACTGAAGTTTAGACAAAGGGTTCAGACAAGACCCCAACATTCTAATAAGAGCCCAAGTAGGCATAATACAATTCAGTACAATTTAATACCACTCATGTTGTTTATAACCTAACCTAAGGATTCTCAACCTCAGCAGTACTGACATTTTGGGCTAGATAATTCTTTCATTGTGGGGTTCTCCTGTCCATTTTAATACTCCATTGCATTCTTTAAAAAAAAAAAAAAAAAAGTCATGGCTTCAAGGAGCTTACAACCTAACAGAAAAATAAAGCCAAGGAGTTATTGTTATTGAACTGGAAAATCCCTCAAAACAAAGATTCACACTGTGATCTTAAGTCAGAAGCTGGCAAATATAGCAGCTACCCTGTAGTACTTAGGGCCTACCATGAGCTAGGGACTTTACCTACACTTTTTAATTTCATCTAGAGTCACACTATCTGGGTTCAAATCCTTGCCCTACCACTCACTAGTTTTGTGATCTTGGCCAACTTACTTAAATTCCTTATGTCTCAGTTCCTTCAGCTTTAAAACAGAAACAATACTGTCAACCTAACGTATGGGAACACGTTGTTGTGTGCCATGGAGTCAATTCCAAATCATAGCTACCCTATGTGACAAAACAGAACTGTGCCATAGGGCTTCCTAGGCTGTAATCGTTAATGAAGCAGATTGCCAGGACATTTCTCCCACAGAGCAGCTGGTGAGTTCGAACCACTGAACGAACTATCTGTGAAATACAGTGAGTATATAAAGTACTTAAATCAATGCTAACTGTTGCTGTTAGCTGCTATCGAGTCATCGCTGACTCATAATGACCTTATCTATACATAACAGAATCAAACATTGACCAGTCCTGTGCCATCCTCAAATCGTTGGTATGATTGAGCCCGTTGTTGCAGCTATCATGCCAATCTCTCATTGAGAGTTCCCCTCTTCTTTGCTGACCCTCTACTTTAGCAAACATGATGTCCCTTTCTAGCTAATGATCCTTCTGATGACATGTCCAAAGTAAGCAAGAAGTCTCACCATCCTCGCTTCTAAGGAACATTCTGGCTGTACTTCCTTCAAGACTGATTTGTTTGTTCTTCTGGTAGCCCATGGTATAATCAATATTCTTCGCCAACACCACAATTCGAATGTGTCAATTTTTCTTTGGTCTTCCCTTTTCCGCGCCCAGCTTCCCAATGCATATGAGGCGACTAAAAATACCACGGCTTGGGTCAGGTGCACCTTAGTCATCAAGTTACATCTTTGCTTTCTAAGATTTTTAATGAATGGGAAATGCTCAATAAATGTCAGTTATTAGCTATTATTTTAACTATAAGCCTATAAGGCAGGTACCATCATCACCAGTTTACAGATGAAGAGAGTCTGACAGATTAAGAAACTTGCCCACTGTCACAAAACTAGAAGTTAATGAAGCAATGATTCAAAAACTGATTCTAGAGCCCATATTTTTCCCCTTATGTCAATTAAATCACATTACGATTCACTATCAAGAATAACATATTAAAAACTTAACAACAAAAAGACAAATAACCCAATCATAAAGTGGACAAAGGACTTGAATAGACATTTCACCAAAGAGGACATTCAAATGTCCACCAAACACAGGACAAGATGCTCAGCATCCTTAGCCACCAAAGAGATGCAAATCAAAACCACAACTAAATACCATTTCACTCCCACTAGGATGGCTAATGGAGCCCTGGCGGCATAGTGGTTAAGAGTTCGGCTGCTGACCAAAAGGTCAGCCATGCAAATCCATCAGCCACTCCTTGGAAACCCTATAGGGCAGTTCTACTCTGCTCTATAGGGTCACTACGAGTCAAGCTGGGTCCATGGCAACAGGTTTTCGTTTTTCAGGATGGCTAAAATAAACTAAAAAAGAAACTAACAAATGTTGGCAAGGAACCTCTATCCATTGCTGATGGGAATGCAAATTGGAACAGTCAATGTAGAAAAGAGTGTGGCAGTTCCTCAAAAAATTAAACATAGAACTATCCTATGACCCAGCAATTCTACTCCCAGATATAGACCCAAAAAATATGAAAACAGAGAAAAAAAAAAAAGACTTGTACACCAACATTTACTGCAGCACTAGTCACAATAGCCAAAGGGTAGAAACAACCTAAATGCCCATTAACAGATGAATGGATAAACGAAATGTGGTACACACAGCCAGTAAAGAAATGAAGTCTTGGCACATGCTACAGAAAGGATGGAACCTGAAGACATTGTGCTGAGCAAAATAAGCCAAGCACAAATGTTTTATAACCTCACTGATATAAAAAGACAAGAAAAGGCAAACATACAGACACAAAAGTTTATCAGTGGTTATCAGGGGCAGGAGGGAGGGTGAAAGGGGGGTTAACAGTGACGGAAAAAATCGCACTGATTAAAGGTCACGTTGCACAGCCAATTATTACGATTGCTTTAAGTTGTACACCTGAGAAAAGTTGAATTGGCAAATGCTGTGTGACAGATATAACAATGACAAACGAAGCAAACAAAAAAACGGTAGCTGCTGAGGGTGCTTATGTACAAACACCTCATGGGATCTGGTTCCTTGTTTTGGAGGTTTAGGGTCCCAGTTTCATGGGACATCCATTCCACCTAATTGGCCTAGTAATGGTGTTTAGTGCTTCTATTCTATCTCCTAGTTCACTGCGTAGTGCCTGGCATCTTAAAAGCTTGCAAGCTGCCATCTAAGGCACAACAATTGGTCTCTTTCCACCAGAAGCAACAGAGGAAGAGAGTCAGGAACTGGAGGAGGATATGGAATGTGTAGTTGTCTCCATGGACAACTACCTCCTTTGCCATGAAACCAGAAGAACTGGCTGGTGCCCCGCTACTATTACTGAATCATTTTAATCAAAGATTCCATACAAAAATCTTGATCAAAAGGGGAAAGATGTAAAACAGAATTTCAAATTCTCTTTGATTCTAGACTTTCTGGAGCCACAGAGGGTAGATGAACCCCTGAAACTACTGCCCTGAAATAATCTTTAAAGCTTAAACCAACAATATCCCCTGAAGTCTTCTTAATGTTGAACAACAGTTTAGCTTAACTAGTAAAAAATGTCTGCCTTGAGCATTATGCTCTTTTAAGTATTAATCTATATGGGATCAAAGTAACAACAGCAACTCAAATTAGGTAGGAACCTTAGAGGGCAGTGAGTTTAGGTCAGTGGGGGGTGGAACAACTCAGAAAAGGAGGATGAAAATGTTGACACAACTCGAAGAATTTAATCAATGTCATTAAATTGCACACGTAGAAACTGCTGAATTGGTGTATGTTTTGCAGCGTATATTCTCAATAACAACAACAAAATAAAACTTAGAGAAAAAAGAACATATCAGTCTTACTCCAAAATAATAACCAACGTTTAAGATTCAAATTTTTATTAAAAGTTAATTTACAAACCTAACTAAATTTAAGCATATTACTGAATTATGGTTATAGAGCTTTTACAAAAGGTCAGACCACTTTTAGAGATTCTCTACATACTATTTTAAGTGAGCCTTATTTTTAACCTCATACTACAGACCTTAGTTTCTGAAAGAGTTTAAGCAGTATACTAACAGTCTACTGAAACTGCCCTTGCTCATATCCAAGTTCTTTACAACTCCCAAACATCTTACAGCTATTTAACCACTGCCCAGTTGCTGTACAACTTATTTACTAATCTTTTCCATTTAAATTTTGTTCTCCCCAACACACCTTGTTAAGATCACCAATGACTTATGCATCACCTCTTCCTGAAGCCATTAATGACTAAAGTCATTAATCTTTTCAGCATTTCATACACTGCTGACCATATGTTCTTCAACCAGGACTTTAAAAGTAATTTTAGAGTTGGAAGGAAGTCAGAGCAGAGGTAGAATAGCTAGGACGTATATAACTTTATAGCCCTAAGATATTAGCATTGAAAGAGACCTAGGAATTCAGCCCAGTTCTCTGGCTTTACAAACAGCACTGAGAGACAGAAGGTAACCTGGCAAAATCTTCTTCTCTAACTTCTCTCAGTTATTTAGAAGACTTCAGTCTTAGCCATTTTGGCTCTCTTATCTCCTTTGCTCCTCAGAGTACTCATATGGATTTAAGTATTTCTTTCTGCCTTCACAGTTTAGTAACCTCTCTTATTATAGTGATTATCAAAAGGGTTGAGAATTGTCTACCATGTTCATTTGGAAAAAATGCCCCAAATAATCTGATCCCTAACCTACTTTATGGAAACCCTGATGGCGCAGTGGTTAAGTGCTACAGTGCAAACCAGAAGGTCAGAAGTTCAAACCCCTTCAGGCGCTCCTTGGAAACTCTGCGGGGCAGTTCTACTCTGTCCTATAGGGTCGCTCAAAGTCGGAATCGACTCAACAGCCAACAGGTTTGGTTTTATTGGTTTAACCTACTTTATTCAAGAGAAAGAAGGGGCTGAGAATCTGTACTATTCTGGATCAAAATTCGGCTATCTGCCTTGTCACTCTTTCACTAGTCTTCTATAACTAAGTCAGTCTCATCTGCTTCCTCCGCACCAAGTTCTTGCTCATCACCAAGAAGAAAAAAAGAAAATTCCATTTCAGCACTTGTGTTCAGAAACTTAAAATTTCATTCTTTTCTTATTGTTTTAATGAACGACTCCTTATTAAACTAATACACGAATTATCTGACTTCTGTTCACTATCTTACCACTTCCTTGTCAATCAGTTCAGATTAGACTAGTAACCGTCACTCAAACCATGAATTCTAGATGCTGCTAACGTGAACGCCATTCTAAAATCTTCGATGTCTCCCCCACTGCCAACCAAATGAGGAAAACCAAACTCTTTCTCTTATAAATTGCAGGTTCTACTTTCTTTCAGGTTTTTCTCTTGCAGTTCCTTTACACATACCTTGCTGCAGTCACATGAAACATTCTTCCCTGAATAAGGCCTGTAATTTTCTCTCCCTCTTCCCTGAATAAACTGTATATTCTTTCTGCCTGCAATACTGACCCCCTCAGACTCCTCTCTGTTTACCTTAAACAGCACTATCTTTGTGAAGTCTTTCCCGAGGTTTCTATTCCTCCTGTACTATGTAGCATTTTACTCATACTATAGGAATTATCTTGTGTTACTTATGTATATGTATTTCTCATATTTGCTGTATATTATAAATTGTTGGAGAGCAAAATCTATAGATATTCTCAGCTTTGTTCTTCCCCATACTGCTTAGCACAATTCCTTGTACACGGTAAGCTCTCAAATACAGTTGCCGACTTGAATATGTGCATTCTCAGTATTTTTTATAGGTTGGCCACCAAGTCACAATTAGTCTTTCAAGCCATTTTGCTAATGAAATTTTTAATTTATGCCTCGGTCTCAGGTTAATCAAGCTAAACTCTTCTATACTCTATTGGTATAAAAACTGCCCTACTTTCAGGGGCTCTCTTGTACTGAAATGATGTGTATGAAAGGACTACTCTTCCAAGCCTCATACCAACCAAGCAAACTCTTTCACTTGTCAAAGGTAGCGTGAATCTCTTCCACTTATGCTATCATAGAAACCGAACTTTATATGAGCCACAAAATAAAACAAATATTCCTTTGATTCAGAGTTAACTTGCAAGAGAGCAGGAAAAACCTTGTGCCAATCCTGAATTGCTAAGGCAAACTGCAAAACAATAATTAAACAAATAACTGTGAGAGCACCCTAAAGGAATATACAGAACACCTTGTCCTTAGTATATGGAGTTCTTATCAGTCTTCCCCCTCAATAAACAGTCAATACCATCACCAAATACTATTGAAGCCTACCATCACTTTCAAGTTGGCAAGTTTCTTGAACACAGGCCAATTTAGATCACAAAGCTTTTCGAAGCGCCTTCTCTATGCGAAGCAGGGACTAGAAGCTAAGAACACATAGATAAATATAATACAGTGTCTCACCCTCATAAAGCAAATAATCTCAATAACGTGTTGCCTTCTTTAGTACACACCCAGAAAGCCCCTTTACCGGCTATCTCTATCAGCCACAGTTTTGTTTAGACTGTTATATGTATTACAAAAACAGGTAAGTTAAACCACACACACGCACGCAGGCACACACACACACACGCACGCACACACGCCCTGCCACACCAGTCTGATCCCAAGAAAGGAGAAACGTTCGGCAAAGAAAGGGGCAATTTCCCCATTCCTCCTTTAAAAAATCACCAGCTTACTGGCTCATCTTTCAAAGCCCAACTAAAATACAATTTGGAACAAACTCGTCAAAAATCAGTATGCCTCTTTTAAAGTGGCACTTAACCAAAAAAAAAAAAAAAATTAAGGCAACCTATGTCAGAGATTCTATATTTTACCAGTAGAAACAACTCTTTGCATCATCAGAAACATTTAAAAATACACCAGGAAATAATGCTAGTATTTAAATTAAAAAACTTAATCTTATCGATTAAAAATAACAAGAGTCTGTCCAGGCAATGACAAAGCTAAAAATGTCATCTATCACTAATAAGGGTGAATCACAGCAGTCACCTCCTCCACCCAATAGCCACCTTTGCTAAGACTGAACAGCTTAAAACCTAGAAAGCTTTCCTTGCCTACTTCAAGCCAGAAATGAATTCACTTCAAATACTAAAGTTTAAATATAGCTATGCAATAGCAGGAAACTATTAGGAAATAATAAATTTACCAGGACATTTTGTTCTTTAGACTTAGTTCTGCCTTCTTCACAATTTAGCGCGCCCCCACCCCCGTTTTTAACGAGAAGCCTAACAAATACTCTTAACTGAAAAATGAATCATGCCTTTGGATTTTCAAGATAAATTTCTATTACTAGAGTATAGGAGGAGACGTTACTACACATTGTCTTATCAAAAAGGTGACTGCATCTTCTTTTAACTCTGAAGCATGTGAACTGATTCAATATTTAAAGGGTTCACTGATGTCCTCTGTAAGCCGTTTCCCAGGACAAGACGCTTCAGCCCTGCACATGTACAAACCTACTGGGACATTTGAATCCATATTGTGTAGTAGCAGCCTAGAACTGGGGAAAGATTCACTCATTGCTGGAAAATCAACTTGAGTCTCAAGAACTTAAATTGAATAAAAAAGGCAAGGATAATAACCTTCTCAGAGCCTCTACATTGGCGAACAATTAGGCAAGCCCTCGCCCCCCTTTTTTCCCCATTCCCATGAAATTCTCAATGAAAGGCATTACACAAAAGGGCCTCGGCGCTCCAGACACCCGATTCTGACGCCCCCACCACCCATTCTCCCACCACCGAGACCACCAGTCCAGACTCACCAGGACGGTGGTGCAGATGGATCTCAGTTCAGACTCCACTTTCTCCCGATAGTCCTTAATCAGCTGCAACTTCTTGTCGGAGGTGTCGGTTTTCTGCTCGATGCTCGAGATGACCCTCCAGGCGGACCTGCGGCCCCCGACGACGTTCTTGTAGGCCACCGAGAGCAGGTTGCGCTCCTCGTTGGACAGCTCGGCCCCCTGCTCCGTCACCGCCTTCATGCAGGTGGCCATGTCGTCGTAGCGCTCAGCCTGCTCGGCCAGCTTCGCCTTCTGGATCAACTCCGTCTTCTCCATGGTGGACAGGCGGCGTGCGGGGCTCGGGTGGCGGCGGCGCTCCGGGAGGGGACGGGGAGAAGAGACAGGCAGAGACAGCGAGGGCGGCGAGAACCAACCCGGATCAGGAAGAGCCCTCCTCGAAAGCCTGCGGGAGGGGCGGCGTGGGGAGCGCCGAGAGTGGCGAGATAGGAGCCGAGAACAAAAAGGAGGGGGAGGAGAGCGCGCACCGTCAGACAATGCGGCCCACACCCCGCCCAGCCCGCAGGCCGGCCCCGCCGCCCCGGGCCGCCCGCCCGCCCGCCTGCCTTTTGTCTCGGCGGCCGCGGCGGAATTGAATTTCCCTCTCCCCCCCGCCCACGCTCACCCGCCTAGGCACCCCGGGAGAGGCCGGCGGGGCGGGGTCGGCGGGGCGGCCGGGGGCTGAAAGGCCAAGGCCGAAGGCCAGGGAGGCGGAGGCGGCGCCCACGCGGCCAGCCAGCGGCCCGGCGGCGCGCGGGAAGCGGGAGGAAGGGCCACCCCCGCCCAGCCCGGGAAGCCCAAAATGGAAGCGGTCGTCAGCCCTGCATTTTCCCCGCCGATCGCTGCCTCTGAGGAGACTGGCGTCGAGAGCCAGCCGTGGCCGAGGGCTGCGCCTCCCACCCTGCCCTGGAGCCCAGGAAGGCCGGAGGAGGGGCGGGGGAGCGATCCCGGCGCTCACCTTTACCGTCTCCGCTACCGCGACGCGAGTCCCACCACTTTGATGTGCTTTTTAGCTTTAGCGAAGGACCCTCCCGTCTCAGCCTACCCCGGAGCCGAAGGGCGGGCAGCGGCGCGACAGCCCTCGCGCCCGCCGCCCAATGATACGCCGCTCTTCCCCCAAGAGTCCCACCTCCTACTCCGTTACCAACCAATGAGGACTAAGCGCGCGGAAGGGGGCGAGGGAGGGGGTGGGGTGGGAGGGGAAGCGGAGGACAGGAGGGTGGGTCGCATTTGGCAAAGTTCGGTTGGCCGGTAGGCTGCGGCTTCGGCCACGGGGTTTCCTCCAATTAGATCCAGGGTAAAAGGACGTCACTGTTGCCATGGTGATGCTGTTACCAACTCCCCTCATCCTCCCCGCCACCCCCGGCGCTTCTGGGTGCGGCACGAGACCGAGAGGCTCGCAAGACCTCTCCCGCGGTGGCAGAGTCTCTTTCTGCAGCAGCCACTGCAGATGGTGCATTGCATCTTGTTGCCTAATGCAGCTGCAGCGCTGGTCGGTCCTGACTGAGGCTGGGCTTCGGAGGGTGACAGAATGGGCCCTCTCGCTGCACAAGCGCCTTTCTTTCCTCCACCTTCCTATTCGTGACAAAGGTTTGGAGCTCAATATACTAAACCCAGCCTTTAATGACGTTGCGATTAGGGCAGCAAATTAGAAACAATCTCATCCCCATTAGAGAAGATTTAGTTCCTGGAGAAAGTGGCTTAAGTGTGGCTTTTACCTGATAAATTCAAGTTTTCCGACGGGTACCTAAAAACTAAAATTCCCCTGCATAAAGGTAGATCCAAGGAGGTCTAAGCAGACTTATCTGACAATGCTAGTTAGCATGATTTAAAAAAGAAAAAAAAAATGACATTAAGGACCATTTGGAGCAAAACACCCAGAACCTGCTCCCCACATCACAAGCAACTAATTTTAAATTTCCACCTTTTCTATATTTAATGCATTTAAATACATTTTCTTTTCACATCACTATTTTATGTGTAACATGGTTTTTATTTTCTGGCGTTATTTTTGAGATGACACTTGAAAAGCCAAAATTCTCTCAAGACGTTGTCTTCTGTTTTTCTCCTCATGGTGAAACCCTTCTGAAGTGAAAACGATTGCCCCAGATGCCTTGTTTTCAGGGTGGCGCCTAACATCTTCTTGTTCCTTGCCTAGCCTCCACCAGCTACTTCTTTCTCTGCTGGCATTTCCCCAGCCCCTCAAGTCCAAGTTAGGTCTTCTAGGTCTGGGAAGGGGCTTGGTGCCATCTTGGGATGTAAATTGCCATCTGGGCACACAATGTTATGATTCCAGTTCCAGCAAGGGAGAATGGATCATTGAAAGCCAAGGAGTGCCACAGCCAAGTAAGAATTTGAAATTCCAAGTGGAGACTGAGAGCAAATCTGGAGAATCTCTAGAATGGAAGACCTGAGAGTGCAAACAG
Source organism: Elephas maximus indicus (assembly GCF_024166365.1). Classification (NCBI taxonomy): domain Eukaryota; kingdom Metazoa; phylum Chordata; class Mammalia; order Proboscidea; family Elephantidae; genus Elephas; species Elephas maximus. The sequence goes on from NC_064830.1 coordinate 19,021,110, forward strand.
ATGGGAGGAGAGGATTCGGACTTTCCAGAAATTTAAACTCTCTCCCAGCTGCCCCTCCCAGTCCTGACTTCTAAAGGTTGCTTTGTATCTTGACAGACAGGAGAGGCCTGATTTGGAAAAGGCCTGTGTCTTAATACAGAAATGCCTTACTATGTTCCAGCTTTCTAATGGAGGGCCCTGCTGTTATTTCTGGAATCCCTGGGGCTGGGCTGTAGACACACGAGTGTTTATGGCCATGTGGGCTGGGGTGGAGCCGGACACGGAGAAATCCCAATGGAAAGAATTTGCATGTAGAAGGTCAGATAAAATGCTTTCTGTATAACCAGTGCATTTCAAGTTTACTGGAATTAGAAACAGCAAGGGCAGAAGCCAGTGGAGGTGGTGGTGGTGGGGAGACACTGGAGGGGAATCGTCAGGGGACTGAACATCAGTGGTAGGGAGAGAGGGGTCACCCAGAAGGGGCGAGCACACTAAATTCTTTGTCAGAAAGCCTGGGTTGTACTGCCATCTCGCTGGGTGACCTTGGGCAAGTTTTTGCTGCTCGCTGTACCTCAGCTTCTAGAAAATTCCTACTTTCATTCAATCATCAAATATTTGTTGAGCATCTGCTTCACATGGTGACAATCATCTGGAATCATGGTGAAAACTTCTTCGAAAATTTGGCGCACTGTGGAATTGTAAAGTATTTTATGAGGGTCCAGAGGGATAAGTCTGTATACCTAAAGACCTCTGCACCCAAAAGAGCTCAAGTTGGAGAAAAATAAGACTCTGAGAGCTTGAATTCCCTGGACACATAAAGTACTAACATTTATTTTAAGTCTCTTATAAGCATTGTAGGTATTGACTCGACGGCACTGGGTTTTGTGTTTTGTAAGCATTAACTCATTTAGTCTGCTTAATACCTCTATGAAGTAGGTATTACTATGATGAGTGTCTCTATTATCTCCATTGAGGCACAGGAAGGTTTAAATATTATGCTCAGTGTCACACAGCCAGTGAGTGGTAGAGCCTGAATTTGGACCCAGGCTCTCTGAGCTCTGATGGCACAGTGGTTAAGAGCTACTATGATCTCCAAGGAAATAAGTGAGCTACGGTTGCTAACCAAAAGGTTTGCAGTTTGAATCCATCAGCCACTTCTTGGAAACCCTATGGGGCAGATCTACTCTGTCTTACAGGGCCACTATGAGTCAGAATCAACTCAACGTCAATTGGGTTGGTTTTTTTCTGGTTTATGCCATGGCTGCCTCACCAAGTTTCCCCAGATCTTTGCTAGGTGCTGTGGGGGCTTCTAGGAAGGATCAGACAAGTCTGTTCTCTAGAAGTTTCATTCTAATAAATACGAAATATGTTAAATATCCACATCCAACGTGCTGAGAACCCTCAGGAACAAACAGCTAACAAAGTACTGAGAAGTCATTGCCTTATTTATTTGATGTTCTTGTTATTTTTTTCTAAATGACCTGGTGAGAAGAAACTGATGGGACAGGGGGAAGCACACTGGACCTGAAACCAGGAAATCCTAAATCCCACTCCACTGTTCATTTGCAGTTTGACCTTGGACACCTTATTATCCTTTCTTAAACTTGGTGTCCTAACCTGTGATAAAACCCATTGCCATTGAGTCGATTCTGATTCATAGTGACCCTATAGGACAGAGTAGAACTGCCCCATAGGGTTTCCAAGGAGCGGCTGGTTGATTCGCACTGCGGACCTTTTAGTAAGCAGCCAAATTCTTAACCACTGTGCCATAAGGGCTAAAAGTACATTTTCACCTCCCATGTGGGAGACCCAGCTTCGATTCCCAGCCAATGCATTTCTTGAGCAGCCACCACCCATCTCTCGGTGGAGGTCTGGTGTTGCTATGAGGCCGAACAGATTTCAGTGGAGTGGCCAGACTAAGACAGACTAGGAAGAAAGGCCTGGAGATCTACTTCCAAAAATTAGCCAGTGAAGCCCCTGTGGATCACAGTAGTCCAATCCCCAATCAATTATGTGGATGGGGTATAACCGGGCAGCATTTTATTTCTTTGTGCATGGTGTCACCGTGAGTTGGGGGCTTGACTCGGCAGCAGCTAACGATAACAGCAATAATAATCCCTACCTCAAAGGGTTGCTGTGATTAAATTTCACTTAAGAAAATGCCAGGCATATAGCAGTGGTCAGTTAACATGAGTTTTCTTTCCTTCTGCTTAGGGTGGGGACTCAGGGCAGGAGGGAGGTGCTTGTCCTGCTGCAAGGAGCCTTAGAGTCTTCCAAAATGTTAGTGAAAGCTTATCTCTTGAATCATGGTTCTAATTAGTGGAGTTAATGGTCTGCAGAATGGCTACATTCAGTGTACATTCCAGAAGGAATGAGTCCTCTGGTTGAGTTTACTCTCATCAATTGTTTCATTGGTTTATTTGCCCAGCACCATGGATCATCAGAGAGGAATCTGTTCCTCTCCTACCATATGGCAGGTATTTCACTGACAAATGTTTGAGTGGAACTTTTCACCCAAAAGGCCCGTATAATTATTATCAATACTTCTGTTTAAGGGATAAAGAGTTGCACCCCCTCCCGCCTTTAGCCAGCCCTGAGGTGCTAAATGAAGACTCACTTAGAGCCAGGGTCAGGTGGAAAAAGCCAGCCTGGTCAGGAAAACATCTTCCTACACATTCCCTGGCTTAGGGCCAGGGTTAGGCCTAAAGCATTATCCTTCCATCAGCAACTGCAGCCGGCAAGGTTTATTCCTGCCATCTGCAGGCTCCCCAGTCAGTGCACTTAATTGCTTCATCTCTGACATCTCCTGGGCACCCCTAAGCCACACACTGTTTTCAAACTCTCTTTCTTCCTACCTCCCTGTAAGTGCTCAGGAAAAAAATGTAATAGACTCATTCCATCACATAAAAAACTTGTAAGTATTCAAGCAATATTTCTTCTGCCATTATTTGCATTTTAAGATGAAAGACAGCTCTTAAGTCTGAAGAATAAAACTTTAATGGTAGAATGGTAGGCATTCTAAACAGCTCTCAATCAGCTGGCCACTTGGGGAAGCGCTTTAGCATTCTGACATTTATCCAGCATTTTCTGTACGCCGGGCAATCAAGTTTGTTTGTTTTTTTAAATGCTCAAATGTTTTTGTAGTGATGATAATGGTGATGACGATAATCTTAATAAGGAATGTAATACCACTCGTTATACAAAATAAAAAATCAAATGCAAAAATGTTAAACATGAAAAGAAATTAAGTGTGCAAGAGAAAGTAAACAGGGGTTGGGAGCCTACCTCTGAGAGGTTATCATTGTTTTCATTTTGGTGACTTCTAAATAATCTCTCTTCATTTGTACACATGTGGCTATATGTGTTGGGAGCCCTGGTGGTGCAGTGGTTAAAGCGCTCGACTGCTAACCAAAAAGTCGGCAGTTTGAACCCACCAACCACTCCACGGGAGAAAGACATGGCAGTCTTCTTCTGTAGAGATTTACAGCCTTGGAAACCCTATAGGGCAGTTCTGCTCTGCCCTGTAGCGTCGCTGTGAGTCAGAATTGACTGGACAGCAGTGTTTAGTTTGGTTGGTTGGCTATATGTGTGCAGTGTTACACACATGAGGTTACGTTATTCATGGCACTCAGTAACTTGTTTTATGTTCACTTAACAATGATGTGGATACCTTTTCATAGCTTTAATTGTATGTACATGGTATATTGGTGTCTCCTCTCTCCCTTATCAGACCATGAGCTTCTTGGAGGTAAGCGTTTTCTTTTTTAGTCTTGTATCCTTAGTGCCCTCTCGACAGCCCTGTCAAGATAGGTATTATAATCCCCAGTGTACAGCTGAGTAAACTGAAGCTCAAAAAAAAAAAAAAAAAAAAAAGAGAGGCTAAATTACCTGTCCAAATTGGTAAGCTAAAGAGGTAAGATTCAAAAACAGGTCTGTCTGATTTCAGTCTTCTACAATAAATAAGACTCTGTGCTACCTGCAATGGCAGATATAAGCCTCAGTGTTTGCCAGCCTGAAAACAATGTTTAGTATCTGAGGCTGGTGGGTGGCTACATACATGTCTGCCAGTGAGTCAGCCACTGACTTTATTTTCATATGGAAGTTTATGTTTCTATGCCCAATGTATCTGCAGGCAGAGGGGTGCTTCCTCATCCCTCGCCCCTTCCCTTAATTGTTTATGTGTCTGACTCTCCTCTCCCGCCTCCCCTGTTAGACTGGGACCTTCCAGTGGGCAGACTTTTGTCTTGCTTATCTCTGTGTCGCTGGTGACCATGACTGGCCCATAGCAGGCATTCGGTGAAAGTTCGTTCGGTGAGTCCCAGCCACCAAGGGGGACATTTCTAATAACTGAGTGCTTGCTATGTGCACAACCATAGATGAAATAACTAGAATAGTAGCAAACACACAAAGTTTCCAAAGCAGTATGTCCAAAAATGCAGTTTTGTATTTGCTAGGTCACTGAGAACCTTGAAGTCAGCATAAAAGGAGCAGTGAGAAAGATGTCACAAAGTTCATGCTCTAATCCTCAGGCACAGTTGTACTCAGAGGGGTGCTCCCCAACCTCTAATTCAGACTCAGTTTCCTATTAATTCATGCAACAAATATTTAAGGGCCTACCATGTGCCACCCATTGCCCGAGGGGCTGGGGTTTCAAAGATGATTAAGACACAGTGGGTGCCAGCAAGGAACTTGATGAAGAGCACAGAGGGGCACCTAACCTGGAGGTCAGGGAAGATCTGGGAAGGTCACTGTCATGACACAGTTCTAAGATGCCCAGCTACCTGGCTTCCAAGCCCACAGCAGTCTAGAAGTGATTATTTAGAAGGTAGGGCAGAATCACTACTGGGAGTCATGCTGAAATATATCCCACCTCCTCGCCGGATAATTCTGAGTAGAAGAAGAGCTGGGCTTTGCCAGCCCAGGCCTGTCCTCATGGGCTGACCTGGAATCCTGTCTACTTCTAAGGTCTATGCAAGGCAATCGATTGGCAGAACAGACGCAGTAAACCTAAAAAAGCTAATGAAAAAGCATAAGAGACCAGGGCTATTTAATATAAGTGCAAACAGCCCATATGCCTCAGTCAGGGCTTAGGTGCGTAGTAATGAGCCTTAATTGTCATAAAAAGTGTTCATTATGTTCCTATATTTTGGGTAATAAAAATTATAGTAGATATTATAACATAATATTAGATATATATAGCATATGTAATGTAATAATATATACATACATGTAATAATTTAAATTTATATTATATAGATTTTATATATATATATATATATATATATATATATATATATATATATATATATATATATGTATGTATGTTGTTGTTAGGTACCATCGAGTTGGTTCTGACTCGTAGCGAGGCTTTGTACAACAGAACGAAACTCTGCCTGGTCCTGCACCATCCTCACAATCATTGCTATGTTTGAGCCCACTGTTGCAGCCTCTGTGTCAGTCCATCTCATTGAGGGTCTTCCTCTTTTTACTGACCCTCTACTTTACCAAGCATAATGTTCTTCTCCAGGGACCGGTCACTCCTGATAGCATGTCCAAAGTATGTGAGACAAAGTCTCACCATCCTCACTTCCAAGGAGCATCCTGGCTGTGCTTTTTCCAAGACAGATTTCTTCATTCTTCTGGCAGTCCGTGGTATATTCAGTATTCTTTGCCAACACCATAATTTAAATGCACCAATGTATAAAATATATTTAAAAAAAAAAAAACAACTCTTTTGCGTTGGAGTCTATTCCGACTCATAGTGACCCTATAGGACAGACTAGAACTGCCCCATAGGTTTTCCAAGAAGCACCTGGTGGATTTGAACTGCTGACCTTTTGGTTAGCAGCTGTAGCTCTTAAGCACTATGCCACCAGAGTTTCTGACTTTTTTCTACTACATTATAATTTTCATAATTATTTATATTATAATATCTATTTCTTTATGGTAGACTTCTTTCTACTGTATTTTATTATAATTAATTATATTTTATTATCTACTATAAGGAGCCCTGGTGGCGCAGTGAGTAAAGCGATTGACTATTAACTGAAAGGTCTGCAGTTTCAAACCACCAGCGGGTCCGAGAGAGAAAGATGTGGCAGTCTGCTTCTGTAAAGATTTACAGCCTTGGAAACCGTATGGGGTCTCTCTGAGTCCGAATCTATTTGATGGCACTAGGTTACTGTCTTAGTCATCTAGTGCTGTTATAACAGAAATACCACAAGTGGATGGCTTGAACAAAGAGAAATTTATTCTCTCATGGTCTAGGAGGCTAGAAGTCTGAATTCAGGGTGCCAGCTCCAGGAGAAGGCTTTCTCTCTGTGTCGGCTTTGGGGAAAGGTCCTTGTCAGTCTTCCTGGACTAAGAGCTTCTAAGTGCAGGGACCCTGGGTCCAAACGACACACTCTTCTCCTGGCACTACATTCTTGGTGGTATGAGGTCCCCCATGTCTCTCTGCTCGCTTCTGTTTTATATCTCAAAAGAGATTGGCTCAAGATACAATCTAATTTTGTAGATTGAGTCCTGCCTCAGCAGCTAACCCCATCTCATCAACATCACAGAGATAGGATTTACAACACATAGGAAAATCACATCAGATGACAAAATGGTGGAAAATCACACAATACTGGGAATCATGGCCTAACCAAGTTGACACATATTTTGGGGGGCACAATTCAATCCATGAAAGTTACCTACTGTATATATCTATATCTTATTTATTTAATATTATGTTGTAATACGTACTATTTTATAATTTTTACTCTCTTACAAAAAAAAAAAATGCCCACAGTGTTAGGATTTTTTTTTTGTTTGTTAAGTTTTGGTACATAAAGCAATAAATTCTCAACCATCTCTCAAATTATGACTCATTTCCAGGCAATTCAGGATAGTTTAATGGATGAATGAACACAAAACAGTTAGAGAACAATGGACACAGGAGCTGATTGTGTGGTTCTTACAATAGTAAGTGCTATGGGAGTGAGAGAAGGGACTCAAGAGTGTGGACTGCAGAGGACTTCAGGCATGAAAAGGCTACAGAGAAGCAGGGGCCACTACAGGAAGAGGGGAGAAGCCCAGAGTTGAGCAACGGTCTGCATCTCCATCCTTCCTGCTGGCAGGGTGGAGGAGCCTCTGCAGAGGACAGGAAGGCCATAGTTGTTCCCCCTTGTGCCAGAGTCAGGTTTGGACAGGGTGAGCCCTGAGAATGTGGCACTGGATAAGACGCTGGAATGCAGACCACCGGAGGAGAGCTAGGCGTCAGAAAAAAAGAGAAGTCTTCAAATCCAGGGAAGACAGACAGCCTCCGAGGTAGAATCTCTCTGCTTCTTCACTCCCCCTGCCACAACCAGCTCAGCCACAGGGCACACAGCAGCTTAACAACTGCAGGTCATGCTGGAGAGATTGGCTACATTATTCTGCAGACTGCTTCAGCAGGGGTGATCTTGTAAAAACGTTGCAAACCTGATGCATCACATTAGTTTCCTGCTTAAAACCCCTCAAGGGCATTCAGCTGCAACTTCATATAATGGCTAAAATCATGGACTCAGGAGCCAGATGGCCTGAGCTTCAACCCTGGCTCCACTCTTTATAAGACATGTGATCTTGAGGTTACCTAACCTCTTTGTGTCTCAGTTTCCGCATTTGTAAAATGGGGATGATGATAGTAGTAATACCTACCTCATAGGGTTGTTGGAGCCCTGGTGGCTCAGTGGTTAAGAGCTTGGCTGCTAATCAAAAGGTTGGTAGCTCAAATTCACCAGCTGCTCCTTAGAAGCCCTATGGGGCAGTTCTACTGTGTCTTATAGGGTCACTGTGAGTTGAAATGGACTCGACGGTAATGGGTCTGGTTTAGCATAAAGTAGTTATTTGTCAAGTGCTTAGAACAGTACTTATATACGGGTTTGTTGAATAAACAAAATTTCATAATCCTTATGGTGACTCACCAGGCCCCCAGTGACCTCACCCTAACTCATCTCCTGTCCTGTGTCTTGGCTATTCCTTCCATCTCTTGGGCTTCAGTCTCTTCTGGGCTTTGTTCCTGCTGTCTCCTCTTCCATCCATCACATCTTTACCTGGCTTACTTCTCATCTTTCAATACTTCCTCTTGGGGCTGTCCCTGGGCTCCTGTCCGCGCCCAGCCAGGTAAGCTCCTGTGTCTGTTGCTCCCTGGGCAAGCACTTCCCTCTCAGAGCAGGATCATACTTGACATCACTTCTTCTGGAGCTGTTTTCCTGCTGAGGTGATGGCAACATGAAGGCAGACTCTGTCTATGTGATTTGCCTGTGTAGCCCCAGTGCCCAGCACAGTGCTTGGCAAATACCCTGGGTGCCAAGGAAATGAATGAATGAGTGGACAAATTAGCAGACAAATGGAAGGAGTCATCAGGCAAGTGTCCAATGTCCAGAGGACTGGGTGAGCCGAGGCTGTTGCTCAGGATGGCTTTAGACTCTGGCCCAGGTCCAGCCCACATCTGGAGGCACCCGTGACTCCAGCTGGGAGGGGCTGGAAGATACAGACAGCCCCTGACTGCCCTCCTTCCCCTCGGCCTTGTCCAGCTCTGTAAACAAACTCCCAAATGCATCAGAGGGCCTGGTCATTAAGAGAACCCAATGAAGAAACATTTTGCAAAGGAAAGAACTCTTTGGAATGTGAATAACTCCTCTGATTTATTTGGATAACTCCTCTTCTGGGTTCCTTAAAGGCAGGCTAAGTCCAAGTAAGAAATTTGGGGGTCTCACACATCTAAGCAAAATACAGACAGGCTTGTTTCATCTAGAGCCACCCTTGGGAGAAAGGAGATGTCGCCACTCTGCTCAGCTGTTAATATGCCATGATGTGCTCTCTGCCTGGAGACAGCGATTGCTATAATCAATGTGAATGAGCAAATGATCCCCAGCCACTCTCCCTGCTCCTGGTTCTGAAGCTCCGAGATGCAGCCAGCCAGACTGATGAACCCAGCATCGCTCCGAAGGCTCGTGCAGCAGGCGAATTGCAGAAATTTGTTCAAACAGAATTCAGTAGCAGCGGCTGCTACAGCTGTCACACAAACTTTCTGAAATAAAGGGGAAAAGGCAGGCAGCATCTTGTCGCTTCTTGAGCCAATGGATTTAGAACACAAGACCCAAAGAAAGAGACTAAAAATAAAACAAAAACAAACAAACAAACCCCCAAACAGGAAGTCGGTAAAATGAAAATTTAGCTCACCAGGCAAACGCAGGTCATCTTGGATCTTTGAACGAAAATCTGTGGCTGACATGTAAGGGGTAGGGCTGGCAAGGCTGGTACTGAAGCTCAGCCTGGAAGTGATGTGGAGGCAGGGCTTTGACAGTTTTGCTTAGCCCAGAAGAGGTCATTACTGGGTCCCCAGAGTTCTCAGAGACTCCATGACAAAAGCACAGATAGCCACGTGAGCTGAATATTCTAGAACATTACTAAACACCGGGTAGGTATGCAAAAAAAAAAAAAAAAAGGCGTTTCCCTTCCCCTTCCTGAAGACCAGAGACCCAGCTTGGTCAAAGTTAATTGCTACATCAGACAGAGGACTTAGTTGCAAGGAACAGAAATCAACTCTGGCTGATTTAGATATTAAGGCTATTACTTCCTACTGAGTGTGGGGAAGGTTGAAGAGCCAGGCCTATACAACAGGCACTGGGGGGCCATACAGCCAGAACTATGGCCAAAATCACACTGCAGACTCATCCAGGGACATTCCTGCTGCTTCATCGGACTGGGGTACACTGACTGTGTAGGCACCAGACACCGGACCCTGGGCCCTGGACACTGCCACTGGCCTCATCCTCACTGTGGCAACAGGAAATTGAAATTCACTGCACCAGCATTGCCGCTGCACCTGGGAGGAATTCTCCAAACTCCCTGCTTCTTTAGGCCACTCATTCTAATGTCAGAATCTACCAGGTGTCTGGCCAAGCCCAAGCCATGTGCCACACCGGGCTATGAGGTAAGCTGGGAAAGTGGATATCTGGAGTTGATTACTTCCAAAGAGAAGGCTGGTTCTACCTGCCATTAAGATTCATAAAGTAGGAAATTCCTCAAACAAAGGAAGGGGCTTCAGACGGTGGGTAGTCAGAAAATGGCTTATGTCACTTTCAATTATACATGGATTTCTGGTCTGCTTAGTGAAAAAAGCCAAACCATGGGAGACACACAAAACTTGGAGCCTGGAGAAAGCCTCAACCTGGATCTCATGTTTTTCTCTCTGGAAAAGGGGAGGGGACTGTGCTATCATTGACACCTCTATCTGGAAGGCTTTTCCCAGCTCGAACTTGACCTCCTCCCAGACCCACAAAGATCTGTCTTGTCTAAGATGCTATTCCATCTCTAGATTGCATCATGCTTTTTCAAATGAATTACTTCATTTATGTGTGTCTTATAAAGCTCCCCCAGGATGGAGACAAAAATCTTATTCATTCAACACTTAACAAACATTTATTGAGTGTCTGCTAGGCTTTGGGGAGGCAGAGGGGACAAAGACATGGCCTATGCCTTAGAGAAGAAGCTTATGGTCTAGTGCTAGGTGTGTGGAGGTGTGAAGGTTTCACAAAAGAGGTGAGAGTTTAATGGGTCTTAAAGATTAAGATATTCTCAGCCATTAGGGGAAGGAAAGAAGTGCATTCCAGAGAGGGGAACCGCAGTTACAGAGGCAAACAGTCATGAGAAAGCATGGTGTGTTTGGGTAAGAGAATGGTCGGAATATGGGGTGGGGGGGTGTGTGTGTGTGTATGTATGAATGCCCACACCTGCATGTGCTCGGGATAAGGAAAGAAGCAGGAGATAAGATTGCCAATGAAGATTGGGACTACATTCTGAGGAATTTCAAATGATCTTTCTGAGGAATGGATGTTGTATCCTGAGAGGAATAGGAATCACCAGGTAAGTTTTGAGCAAAAGAATGGCCTGATAGGATTTTTTAGAAGGATCCCTCAGGCTACAATGTGAAGATGGATTGGAGAGCTTGCAGTAGAAAGTGGTTGCCTAGAACTCCAGAAGGGCTGAGGAGGCTGAATCAAGGCGTGATGGTGGTGGATGGGAGGGGAGGGGATGAGCGATATTGTGGAGATTTGAATGAGATGTGGGAGCCGAGAGACATCCAAGATTACTCCAAGGCATTTTTTTTTTTCTATTGTGTTTTCTCTGTATTGACCCCACCCCTCACTCTTGTGGGAAGAAGAGAAAAGATTTATGCTTTTATAAAATTGATTTTTTAAATAATCTTTATGACCCAACTGGCTCACCAAATATTTAAAAATTACAGCCTATTTAGATGGTGAAGTACATCCCCACAATCCTCGTTGCTGTAGGATGTGTGAGAAGATTTTGAGATAGATTTGATCATTGTATGCTTTGATCAATTTCATTAAAAGAAATAATTTAAAAGAGTAGTTTATGGTCGTTAAATACGCACTGGCAATTCAGAACGGTTTCTGTAATAGGAGCAATTACTTGTACCTGGTGTTCAGACGAAAGCTGACTACACGTGGAATCTTGTATGGATCTCAGGAGACTTGGACTCTAGTCCACTTCCGCCATTTACTGGCTATGTGACCATAGGCAAGTTACTTAACCTTTCATCCCTGTTATGTGGTGAGGATTAAATGAGATAGTCTTTTTTAGAGCACCAAGAAGGGTGCCTGGTCCACAGTAGATGCTCAGTTCATGTTGGTTATTGTCGTAGTCATTCTCATCACCATCTCAAAGGACTCATTGAGTCCTGAATCCCTATTCTCTGCAGTTATTCCTGAGAGGGAGATGGAACAGCAGCGGGTTTGTTTTGTTTTGTTTTGTTTTGTTTGTTCTGAAGAAGGTGCCCCATTATCCCTGCTGGGTTTCCCTCACTCCCCAAAGACTTTGGTCTCAGTTTGTTTTCAGCAGGATATTTCAGCCACCCTCATTCTCTTTTCCCAGGTTGCTCTGGTCCCATTCACGCTCTGCCAAAATGGTGCCAAAATCTCCTCTTGGGCCTGGGAGGACAGGAAGTGGAGAAGGGGTGAAGTTCTCCTATCTTTCTCCTCTCTTGGGACCCCACCGGTCTGCAGCGCCCTGCCCTCTCTCTCTCAGAGCCTGCCACCATTCCTTGTGTGCCTTCTTTACCACCGGGGACTTCCCATCAGGTGCCCTTTGAAAGGTGTGTTCTGGGTACAGGATCTTGTCTAGAGCCTCAGAAAACAGGGCTTTCTGTGTGGGAGGCCAGGCTGCAACATGCCTGCAGACCCCCGGAGACCAATGAGCTTTGAGAAGCTACTGGATTGTGTGTAGCTAAAGGGCAGGCATTTGAAGGAAAGGGCAAGTCTCAGAGCTAGCTAAAATGGCCAAGTGTGAAATCTACTGGTCAAGACAAGATTGACAGATGTCAGGGATGATGGAGGCATCTTGGAAAGTCACACACAGAGTAAATGGCTGAGTGTGAAGCCTTGGCTAATCTCACAGGGCTAGGCTCTCCCTGCCTAAGAGAGAACTAACATTCTTCACGGTGCGTGCATTTAAATTATTCGCTTCATAGGCAAAATCCACAGGGCTGGGCATGTACCCAACTGACTGATTGATTAGAGAATCAAATATATGTTGATGCGAAAAGCTTTAAGGTGCTTATAAAAAATTGCTCATTGTCATTAACCACTATGTATTCTGGCTGTGAGGCTTCAGGTTCTAAATTGCCCGATACAGTTTATTTTTCAGGTCCATGTATCTTCCAAGGTAGTTGGAAAGAGATTTTCTTATTCACTATGCGTCACAATATTTCCCCAGTGGGAAAGCAGGGTCTGTGTTTGTATCTCTTCCAGCACCAGTCGTAGATTTGAACACATAGTAACCAAAAACCAAACCCGTTGCTGTCCAGCTAATTCCAACTCATGGCGACTCCACGTGTGTCAGCAATACAACTACACTCCACAGGGTTTTCAATGACTGTGATCTTTTGGAAGCGGATTGCCAGGCCTTCCTTCCAAGGTGCCTCTGGGTGGATTCAAACCTCCAACCTTTCAGTTAGTAGCCTAGCACTTAATTGTTTGTGCCACCCAGGGACTCCACAAACACGTAGTATGTAGTCTATAAATATCAATTTCAGGAATATTTTGTGGTAAAAATTATTCATTCCAGACAATTAACCTCAGCACTCCCTCAGTTTAGTCACTGCCATACCTGATTCCTTGATTCAGGTAGGTAAAACACCAATAAGGGTTGCCTGTGAATAAGCAGCAAATATGTATTCATTGGTGCCTTCCTTGAGTTAAATGTAGCCAGGTGATGACTGACAAGTGTGTGTTCAGCAGAGAATAAAGGAATCCACCAGAGGCCCTTTCCACATAAGCCCTTCACTTTGTGGCTGGTTTCCTGATTACTTGCCTGCATTTCCTGGTGCACAATTCTAGGCCCCTGACAGCTTTGTGAGAAAGTTCAGGCCAGAAACCACTACACACACCAGAGTTCTTTTAAGGTGACTTTCATCATTGCCCAGAATTTCAAGTCCGAGGAGTTATTCTATTGGTTAGCAAGGGAGAGTATTTCTGACAGACAAAATTCCTTCCAGTTCTGGCTTTGTTTAGTCTAACTTGAACTCTGCTTCTCTCAGACTAGAGTCCTCACTGGGAGGAGCTTTAGTGAGCATCTATTTCAGGCCTCTACATTTGGAGCCCTGAGGTCATAAGCAGGTCACATGGAGGCCCACGTTCAGACTGTGTGTGTGGCATGGGTTGCTAAAGTATTGAAATACCCCTATTCCTATTAGCAAAATAGTTGCTGCCCGCAAGCCTCATGAATGCTCCCCTGTAACCGTAGCTGCTCAGTTCCTTCTCTGGGACCCTATAGAATACTCTCCTCCCCAACCCAACAACGAAAGGGTTACTGCCTGGTCCAATTCAGGGGACAGGGGTCCAGTTCTGGTGGTGGCGGAAGCCTGCTACATGGGGTGGTTAAATATTTTGGATGTCACTTCTGGGCAGTGGGGCTTGGATGGCAGTGGGGAGAGCTGTGATGGACAGTTGCTTTAGGAGAGTGAAGTCAGCAGCTCCTGAGGGCTAATCCTCCGCGGTGTGGGGGCAGGCGGCTGAGCACTCAGGAAATGGTGCTCGATTACTGTCCATGAGAAGCGGATGGCTCTTCCTGCAGAGCTGAGAGGTTGTGGCAGAAATGATTAGAGATTGAGAGAGAAAAGAATGATGTTGCACCCTCATTTTAACTTCTTTGCTGGCTCTCCATTTCCCACAGATAAATGCCACCATGTTAGCGGTGGCATCAAGTCCCTGCAGGCCTGGCCCTTCCTTCTTCTATCCTCACCAGGCTCCTCCTGCTCTCCAGCCCCCTTGACAGCACCATTGTTGCCAGTCTTTTGCCTCCCTTAGTACATGCTCTTCTCTCTACTAAAAAAGACCAGACTTACTGGTCTGACAGAAACTGGAGAAACCCCAAAAGTATGACCCCTGAAGTCACTCCTGAGGTTCATCCTGCAGCCAAATATTAGACAGGCCCGTAAGACAAAACGAGACTAAATTGGCACACCAGCTCAGGGGCAGGGATGAGAAGGCAGGAGGGAACAGGAAAGCTGGTAATGGGAAACCTCAGATCAAGAGGGGGAAAGTGTTGACACGTCGTGGGTTGGCAACCAATGTCACAAAACAATATGTGTATTAACAGTCTAATGAGAAAAAAATTTGCTTTGTAAGCTTTCATCTAAAGTACAACTGAAAAAAAAAGAATGTCCAGTTTCCTTTGTTACTTGGCAAGCATCTCCCACTGCCAGGTTCTCCTCCTTTCAACTTTCTCCGGCTCTTTTAGAACCTGCCTTGATCACAGGGCTGCCACCCACCCATATCGTGTCTTTGCAAGTTTCTGGAAAAGACACCCCTTCCTTTGGGCAGAGGCAGCGCCCTCCTGATGCAAGTTGTCTTTGAGCCTCCGTCACTCCCTCAGCTGAGGGTCCTTATGCAGGACACAACTGGCACAGTGCTTGCAGCACCCCTGCTGATCACGTCCTAATTGTACTCTTGTACCCCGGTGAGACTCAGCATGGCATTTTTCACCCTCTGTTTATTCCAGTTGTGGTTTTCCTTCTCTGCTTCCTCCCAGTAGCCTGAGAGCTCTCCAAAGGCAGGGACTGTGATTGTTGTTTTTGTGTCCTAAGTACCTAGCCAAGTAACTAGCGCATGGTAGGTAAACAAGGGTTACTGGAATGATCAGAAGAAAAATAACTTGCATACAGAAGGAATTCAATAAACGTTTGCTCAAAGGAGAAAGAGAGCTAGACAGAAAGAGAGAGGGGTGGGAGGGAGTAGAACCACCTACAATTCTGTTCTCCAAATTCTCTGGGAGCCTTTACCTCCTTTAATGGGCACTGAACGCACCTAGCAGCTCTGCAGAAGAAAGACCTGGCAATCTGCTCCCATAAAGATTATGGCTTAGAAAACCTTATGGGGTGGTTCTACTCTGTCTAGGTGCTTCCTGGCTGTGGGGAGGGTCCCTCACCCCCTCTTGCCCCTCCCAGCATTCATAGCATTAGCCTTGTGTTTAGGTGCATAGGAGAATATAGCAAAGTGCAGGTTACACATCTTTGTGTTTGGGGTGGGATCTCCCAGACACAGTTAAGTCTAGACACTTTAGGGTACAAGCCCCAGAGTTCACAGAAGGAGAAAGGGACCTTCCCAGAAAGAGTGACTAGATTCAGGAGCATTTCCTCAGGCCTTCTCAGAGATGCTGTAGGGCATTAGAACTATACCCACTTCCCTGAGCACTGTTCCAGGCTGGTAGCCCAGAGAGGAACAAGGAGTCCCTGCCCTTGGGGAGCTCACAGTTCAGTGGGGAGGTAGCCCCAAGGAGAGAGAGATTCTCTTTGGAAAAGGAAACTCATGTGTAACGTGCAGAGGGAGAGGCCAGGGAAGATTTCCTGGGGGAAATGACATCAAACTTGGGTTTTAAAGAATGAATAAGCATTAGCAAAGCCTGTGCAGGGTAGAAAGGAATTCTAGGGAGAGGGAGCAGCATATGCAAAGACAGTTATGAATAGAGAACAGACGCTGAGTACGCAGGACAGCATAAGCAGGGTGATGATATTGGGTGAGAGAGCTTTGCGTTCAAGGCAAGGGGAGTGAGAAATGGGGTCGAAGAGCTTGTAAACGGATTTCACATTTGCAGAGACATCCATAATTTACATGTTACATTCAGTTCACAATCATTTACTGAGCCTCTTCTATATACAAGATATTTTTCTTCTGCTCATTCCAGCAATTCTTGTTTACCTCTGTCACTAACTAATGGGGAGTGTCATATAATGGAATTATGTCCCTCAAAAAACAAGTGTATCAATCTGGCTGGGCCATGATTCCCAGTATTGTGTGATTTTCCTATACGCTATAAGTCCTGCCTCTATGGTGTTAATGAGGGAGGATGGGTGGCAGTTGCGTTAGTGAGGCAGGACTCAATCCAGGAGATTGGATTGTGTTTTGAGGCAATCCCTTGAGATATAAGAGAGAAGCGAGCAAAGAGACAGGGGGACCTCATACCACCAAGAGAGCAGTGCAGAGAGCAGAGTGCATCTTTTGGACCCAAGTTCCCTGCACGGAGAAGCTCCTAGTCTGGGGAAGGACTGATGAGAAGGCTGGCAGAGAGAGAAAGCCCCCCTGGAGCTGATGCCCTGAATTTGGGCTTTCAGCCTACTTTACTGTGAGGAAATAAACTTCTCTTTGTTAAAGTCATCCACTTGTGGTATTTCTGTTATAGCAGCCCTAGATAACTAAGACAGGGAGATCTTAGGCACCACACATAGCCTGGACCCATTTTACAGACAAGGAAACTGAAGCTCAAACTAGTTAAATGTGGTATCTGATATCTCCCCAGTTGTTCAGTGGCAGAACCAACACTAGAATCCAAGTCTCTACATTCCCTAGTCCTGATCCCCGACCCAGCCCTTCATACTGTGGGTGCAAAGCAAGCCCTTCAGAGCTGAAGTGGTTTCTTATTTATTTAGGGGCCAAAGTGGGCCATGAAATAATACTCAGGGGAGAGAAATCCAGAATCTCCTTTGAAGTTCAGAAAAATCAATAGAGCCTGTCACTTGTTGAACAGGCTTCCACTACACACGCATAAGCATAATTCTCTGGGAAAAAAAAAAAAAAAGTGCTGGCAAGCGCTGAGGCCTCCTTCAATCGTCCCTTGGAAGCCTACTTCTGAGGCTGGCCTGTCAGTTGTTCAATAGCCATCCCAGTTTTCAAACGATCAGTTTGCAGGGAACTGACCCCCCTCCGGATTCTCTCACTGATTTCCCTGTCCCTGAGAGAGTTGTGGTAGCACGGCTCCTGTTCCTTCTAGAAGTCACCCTCAGAGATCATCGATCCCAGCAGCGTTCTTTGCAGGCAGTAGGCTTATTGGTTTGCAGAGATAGCATATATTGGGAGATGAGAAACTGTGTGCTCCCGGCTTTTCTAGAATGTGCTGGGCCCTGCAACCAGGTGGGAGTTTGCCAAGACAGAAATTAGGGGCAAACCATGGTTGGGGCCTGGGAAAGGCCTGTGAGAAGACCCTGCCTGGGTTGAGTCGGTTATGGCTTTATTTCTTAGGGCCTGGTTAGCTATTTAAATAAAAATGCTCCCTGCTGGACAGATGGTGGACATTTTCCTGCCCCGGGTTTGTTTTTCTCCACCCACATCTCCCTCTACAGAGCCATCGTCTTGACTGTGAGGCCAAACTTAGAGGCTGAGTTAGAAGTCAGCAGGCAGCACCTCTGCCCAGCCTACATGGGATGCTTGGAGCTGTTCCCAGTTCTGCACTCTTAGGCATTTAGCCGTGGGGCGTATTGAGCAGTGCACAGGCTTGGTGTCAGATGGAGTTCCTATCTCAGCTCTGCAAGTTCTAGCTATGTGACCTTGAGAAGGTTACAAGTCTTTTCTGAGTCTTTATTTCTGAAATAGGTATACAGCGTGCTGTCTGATATGGTAGCCACTAGCCACATGGACTCATGGGCACTTGGAATGTGGCTAGTCCAAACTGAGGTGTACAGTAAGTGTAATATGCATATGGGATTTTGAAGACCTAGTACAAAAAAAATGTAAAATATTTAATTGATAATGATTTATACTGATTACACATTGAAATGATAATATTTTGGGTACCTATTAAAAACCTATTGCCATTGGGTCCATTCCGACCCATAGCGACCCTATAGGACAGAGTAGAACTGCCCCATAGAGTTTCCAAGGAGCGCCTGGCAGATTCGAACTGCCAACCTTTTGGTTAGCAGCCATAGCACTTAACTGCTATGCCACCAGGGTCTCCATATATTTTGGGTATATCTGATTAAATAAGACATGTTATTAAAATTAATTTCACCTGTTTCTTATCACTTTTTAAAAATGTGGCTAATAGATCTCAAATTCTCGTAAAAAGACCAGATTTAATGGTCTGACTGAGACTAGAGGGACCCCAGCAGTCATGGTCCCTGGCCCCTCTGTTAGCCCAAGACTGGAACCATTCCTGAAGCCAAGTCTTCAGACGGGGATTGGACTGGACTACAAGACAGAAAATGATACTGGTGAGGAGTGAGCTTTTTGGCTCAAGTAGACACATGAGACGATGTGCGCAGCTCCTGTCTGGAGCCAGGATGAGAAGGCAGAGGGGAACAGGAGCTGGCTGAATGGACATGGAGGATACAGGGTAGAGAGGAGGAATGTGCTGTCACATTAGGGGTGAGGACATTAGGTTATATAGCAAGGTGTGTATAAGTTTTTGTATGAGAGACTGACTTGATTTGTAAACTTTCACTTAAAGCACAATAAAAAAAATTGTGGCTACCAAAAAAATTTTTAACTTATATATAGTTTCACATTTGT
Organism: Elephas maximus indicus; assembly: GCF_024166365.1. NCBI lineage: Eukaryota > Metazoa > Chordata > Mammalia > Proboscidea > Elephantidae > Elephas > Elephas maximus. The sequence continues at coordinate 19,039,919 of NC_064830.1, forward strand.
GGATCACGTTAAATTTCTATTGCAGAGGGCTTATATAGACCTACCTACTTCAGTGGGTTGCCGAGAGAATTCAATGAGACGTAAAGTACCTAGCACCTAGTTTCAGGTAGGCTGTCTCCCTTCTGTAACTCTGAAGATGTGACTGGTGGATCAACCGATGAACACAGATGCTCTGGTTCGTTATGGTGCCACCGAAAGGGTGTGGTTCAGGTGAAGATGTTAATGTGGTAGTTACCACATGCATGCTGTTCACCTTGGTCCTGTGCTTAAGTCCAGTGGTTTGTGCTTGACTACAAACCTAAAGGTTGATGGTTGGAACCCACCCAGCAGTTCCTTGGAAGAAAAGCCTGGGAATCTGCTTCAGTAAAGATAATAGCCAAGAAAACCCTATGGAGCAGTTCTACTCTGTAATACATGGGGTGATCATGAGTCAGAATTGACTTGATGGCAGTGGGTTTGGTTTAGTTTGATATTCTAGATTTACAAGGCCGCAATTAGTGGAGGATATAAATTAGATGCTCAGCAGGGTCCCTGTCAGAGCCCAGGGTCTGACTGTCATTAGAGATGATTCTTTTCAGGAAAGCACATCCAGGCCCACTCTCTTGTTCAGGGCTCTGCTGCTCTAGAGAGCCTGAGTTCTAACTTCCAGGGCATAATGGAGAAGAGCACATGGGAGTCAGAAAAGCCCAGGTTTGCAAGCCAGCTCTGCCTTTTTCTTACCTGTGATATTGAATACCTTCTTTTTCCTCCCTAAGTCTCAGTTCTTTTTTTTTGTAAAACAGGGTAGGTATTACATACGTCACAAAACTGTAAATACTAAAGAACTTAAAATGTGTATCCACTTCCCACTTTCGTCTTTTTGGATATATGCTGAATACAACTTTCTTTTTGCTTAAAAAAAATGTGTAGAGGGTCTGCTACTTAGGTGACCAATAGATAATATTTGTTGTTGTTATTATTGTTTATTAGTTTTTCACCCGTATATGCTGGGAATCTCTCTTGCAATCAGCAGAAAACTCAACCCAAAGTAGCTTAAGCCAAAAGGAAATATTGGGACAAATACACTAAGAGTCCAGACATAGATTAGGATTCAGGCGAGGCTTTATCCAGGCCTTACATAATGTGACCAGACTTGATTCTCCTTTCTCTCCATTTCATGGCTTCATTTGGTTCGTTCTGGCTCAATTTTCTGGTAGGCTAGTCCCTCTGTTGTTGTGGTGTGCAGTTGGAGTCAATCCCAACTCATAGTGACCCTACTTGACGGAGCAGAATTGCCCCAGAGGGTTTCCTGGGCTATAATCTTTATGGTAGCAGATCACCAGGTCTTTTCTTCTGTGGAACTGCTGGTGGGTTCAAACCACCAACCCTTCAGTGAGCAGCCAAGTACTCAACTAATTGTGCCACCAGGGCTCCTTTTGGACCCAAAATAACCCCAAACCAAACCCACTGCCATCAAGTCCATTCTGACTCATAGAGAGACCCTATAGGATAGAGTAAAACTGCCATGTAGGGTTCCCAAGGCTGTAAATCTTTACAGAAGCAGGATGCCACATCTCTTTCCCGCAGTGTGGCTTGTGGGTTCGAACTGCCAGTCTTTTGGTTAGCAGCCAAGCACTTAACCACTGTGCCACTAGGGCTCCTTTTGGACCCAAGACAGCTGCTAGAGTATCCTAGAGTTCAAGTCTTTCTCGCTTATATTCATGGAAATAAGAATAGTCATTTTCCAAAAAGCCTAAACAAAAGTCCTAGAATCGTGTCCAGCCTTGTCATGGATCATATGCTCATCCATAATCAACCATTCATTGTGGCTGGAAGCTGCTGGTTGGCGGGCCCACCCCTGACGGGGGAAACTGGGAATTTCTGATCACTGTTGGGAAGGGCACTAGTTTTGTTTTTGTTTTTTTTTTGGGGGGAAGGAGAAAGGGAAAGCGGATGCTGGGGAGAACATATATCCACTACAGCCCACATGCCAATCATTGTGCTGTCATCTACCCACACAGTAAGACTTAGTGGTGGTTCAGTGGTAGAATTCTTGCCTCCCATGGAGGTGACTTGGGTTCAATTCCCAGCCCATGCACTTCACGTACAGCCACCACCCATCTGTCAATGGAGGTCTGTGTATTTCTGTGATGCTGAACTGGTGGCAAAGTGGCTAAGAGCTCAGGCTGCTAACCAAAGGTTGGCAGTTCAAATCCACCAGCCACTCCTTGGAAACCCTATAGGACAAATAGGGTCACTATGAGTCAGAACCGACTCGATGGCACCCAACAACGATGCTGAACAGTTTTCAGCAGAGCTTCCAGACTAAGACAGACTAGCAAGTAAGACCTGGTGATCTACTTGCAAAATCAGCCAACAAAAACCTTGTGGATCCATGGCCCAATCTGCAACCAATCATGGGAATAGCAAAGGACCGGGCAGCATTTCGTTCTGTTGTACGTATGTGATGGCCGTGAGTCGGGAGCCTACTAGACAGCAGCTAGCAACGACAAGAACAAACCTGCAAGATGGTTTCATGTCCATTTTACAGATGAAGACATGGAGGTTAAAACCATTGGGTAATTAATTGTCAAGGTTCCATAAAACTATATTGCCTTTGCTGGCTCTACCTTCCCTTATTGCTTTATTAATGTGAAAGAAAGGAAAAATTGATCAGGTTAACAGGCTGTTAAAGAGAATTTAGAAATCACCTAATGATGCAGATGAAAGCAAATGCCCCAGTGGAGAAATGGAGGCCCAGGGAAGGGCACGCAAGGCCGGGGCTGAGCCTGGGGATCTGTCACCCCGTCCGAGACCCTTTCCACTGCAACTTGCCTTTCACATTTGGCTTCTTTCCTTCAAATCACATCATTTTATTTTCTAGTGAAATGTGTTGCATTTGTTCCACTTTCAGGTTTTTCTGGAACAGCCTTCCTTGATCCTGGGGAGGTTTGGAAGAGGCACACCCAGGTGTAAATATGAAGGGTCACTCCTGAGGACACACATGGCTCAACGAATGAGCAGATCTTTAACTTACCTGCTCAGTCGGGCTTGAGCATTTTCTCTTTGTTCTCCCTGGAGGGACCTCAGCCTTTTTTTCCCCCCTAGTGATTTCCCTTCCTCCTTCCATGGAGGGCTAAGGTCAGGATGTTGTTGTTAGGTACCGTTGAGTCAATTCCAACTCAAAGCAACCCCATGTGACTGAGCAGAACCACCCCATAGGGCCCTCTGGGGCATAATCTTTACAGGAGCAGATCGCCAGGTCTCTCTCCCACAGAGCCACTGGGCAGGCTCGAACTGCCATCCCCCACGTTAGCAGCCGAGCACTTAACCATTGCACCACCAGGGCTCTTAGCGTCAGGATAGGTGACATCATGCTGGGATAATAAACAAGCCCAAACTCTCAACGACTTCACACAACAAAGGGATATTTCTCACTCATGCTCCACGTCCATCATGGGTTAGTTGAGGACCCTTCACTGTGACGTCATTCTGGGACCCAGGCTGATGGGGCAGCCATTTTCTTGAACACTCCCAGTCTGGGCAACCTGCACAGGCATTTAAGCGCTCTGGGCATACTTGGTGAGCAATATGAACAACTAGTACAAAGAGTTCCGTTCTAAGCTCCTGCTTTATTTTGGCATCTCAGTTCTACCTGCCCATCATATACACATCAAAGCCAGGTCCCCTATCCCACAGGCTTTCTCTTTATTTAAGTTCAGCTATGCATGTGTAATGTTTTTATCTAGTACTTCTAGATGTTTCTACTGGTTGTGGTGATAAAGTCACCCATGTTGCTAGAATGAAAACTTTGTATAGTTTCTTTACGATTGGGAACATGCTGTTTTCTAACACTTTTTCACTTAATAATAGATTACAACTACTTTCCCACAATCTTATACAGGAGTCCCTGGATGGTACAAACAACCATTTACTGAAAGGTTGGAGGTCTGAGTCTACCCAGAGGCACCTTGGAAGAAAGTCCTGGAGATCTACCTCCAAAGAATTAGCCATTGAGAACCCTGTGGAGCACAGCCCCACTCCTACGCACATGGGGTTGCCCTGGGTCACAGTCGACCGGTTTGGTGTTTTGTTTTTAACCTTCTAGATTCTTCAGGAGTACAGTTTTTTTTTTTTTTAATTGTACTTTAGATGAAGGTTTACAGAACAAACTAGTTTCTCATTAAGCAATACACATATTGTTTTATGACATTGGTTAACAACCTCACAACAGGTCAACACTCTCCCTTCTCGACCTTGGGTTCCCTATTACCAGCTTTCCTGTCCCCTCCTGCATTCCACTCCTTGCCTTTGGGCTGGTGTGCCCCTTTAGTCTCATTTTGTTTTATGGGTCTGTCTAACCTTCGGCTGAGGGGTGAACCTCGGGAGTGGCCTCATTACTAAGCTAAAAGGGTATCTGAGGGCCATCCTCTTGGGGTTTCTCCAGTCTTGTCAGGCAAGTAAGTCTGGTCTTTTTTTGTGAGTTAGAATTTTGTTCTACATTTTTTCTCCAGCTCTGTCTGAGACCATCTACTATGATCCCTGTCGGGGCAGTCAGTGGTGGTAGCCAGGTACCATCTAGTTGTACTGGAGTCAGTCTGATGGAGGCTGCAGTTGTGAGACCTAAGCCTTTCTATCAGTCCACCACCAAGCTTGTATTGTGCCTTTCCTGCTGGTGCAGAATCAATCTGGTATAATACAGGTGTCTTTGAGGACACCTTCTACCACCCAGGCTTTCTGAATGTTGTCCTTGGGGTACGTATATATAGGGTGGGTTGGGGCATGTATACGTTTTAACTGAGAACCTCTGCTCCTCTGGGTGGGAGGAGGGCAGTACATCTCTCCAGCATTTTCAGAGCCCATGTAAAGTGCTGGTGCTGGCTGCTGTGTGGGACAAGAGGGTTCCCCCCTTTTTAGCCTCTTTTTCCCCTCCTTGCTCAGCGTCTCTCTGGGCTTATGTCTAGCATACAGTGCATTATGCTCTCTCACTATTTTTTGCTTATGTCTCTTGAGGAAGCAACTGTAACCCATTCTTTTTACATTCCAAGAGCCAGCAAGGGGCCTAGTACAAGCTGGTTCTCCCACTCAAACCATTGGCTATCCAGTCCATTATGACCCATGGTGACTCATGTGTGTCAGAGCAGAACTGTGCTCCATAGGTTTTTCAGTGGGTGATTTTTTGGAAGTAGATGATCAGGCCTTTCTGCTGAGGCATCTCTGGGTGGACTCAAACCACCAACGTTTTGGTTACTAGCCATTTAAGCCGCTTAACCATTTGTGCCGCCCAGGGATGCCAGCTGAAGATCAGTAAGTTTTAATTCCATCTTCCTCCATCAGGTCCAACAGTGACCAGAGACTCAGTTGGGAGGGCTCTTTCCCAAACCTGGAATACTCCGGAGGCCTAGGCAGAACTGGTGAGACCTTTACGAAAGACTTTCTCCTCTGAGCCCATCGCATTCACTGGGACCACCAGACATCTAGGAGGCAAGGTGGGTGCTGTAGATGGCAGTCTCTTGGTGCTGGGCTTCACCCCATACCTAGCACTCCTGTGGCATGGCAGAGGAGACAGGATTCCACAGTCCCAAACCCCATCTGTGCCCTAGGGCACCATGCTGGGAGGCAATGGAGCGTTGATTGTACCCGCAAGAGTTTCTCCTTCTGGCTCTGCCACCTACTGCTTGGGTGACCTTAGATGGCTACTCTTTCCAAACCTAAACCTCCTCCTCTGTAAACTGGGAGCAATAATTGAACTTGCCTCACAGGGTTGCGTGAGGGTAAAATGAGATAACTCCTTTGGAGTGTTTAGTCTTGGGGTTGGAATTTGGCAAACACACGATAAAATTTAAAAAACCCACTGCTGTCGAGTCAATTCTGACTCATTGCGATCCCACAGGGTTTCCAAGGCTGTAAATCTCTACGGAAGCAGGCTGCCACATCTTTCTCCCAGGGAGCCGCTGGTGGTTTCAAAGTGCTGACCGTGGGGTTAGCAGTTGAGCGTTTTACCACTGCATCACCAGGGTTCCTTATAACACACAGTAAATCTTAGCAATTACTTCCCCAGCCACAGAAATAGCTTTGCCCCTCACCCACCTCATTCTCCCCAGGGCTGAACCACATCACTCAATCCTGAGCACCCTGATTGTTTTTGTGTCTCCTCCACGAGCACCCAGGTGCCTCCTTTTTCACTTACCCTTTGCAGTGGCTTTTGAGGGAATGTGCTGGGCTGAGAAGATACTGCAGAGGAAGGGCTCTTTCAGACTTATTTTGGGAGTGATATTTTGGGAACTGGGTTGGTGTATGCTGGTTGATGGGGAAAGTATCAAGGCAAATGGCAGGGTGGCGGTGACTACAGTGCTTTTGGCAAAGGACATGTCAGCTGAAAATCACAGATCCTCCAAGCAGGAGGTGGGATTCAGGTTCATCTAGGTCTCTGCTTCTCAAACCTTTTCTCCATGGGAATGATGGTTTACCTGGAAGAGGCTTCCATTGAGTGGGGTGGAAGAGCCAGTCCAGGGCTACCCGTTGCTGCTTCCCCTACCCCAGGCAGCCCTGAAGGCCCTTCATAAAATGTGTCAGAGATGACTCATCCCATCACATCAAGAGCTGGGGTTAGAGAGGTATAACCTTTTCTTTTCTTTTAATTTTAATTGTGGTAAAATATATATAACGTAAAATTTACCATTTTAACCATTTTCAAGTGTACAATTCAATGGCATTAATTATATTCACTGCGTTTTTGCTGCCATCACCACTATTTATTTCTAAAACTTTTTCATCACCCCAAACAAAAACTCTGTAACCATTAAGCAATAACCCCCCTTTCGTCTTCCTTCCAGCCCTGGTAACCACTAATCTGCTTTCTAGAGACAGACTTTATAGAGCTCTATCACTCTAGCATGGGAGCTCTTTTTAAGGTCAGTTTCTCATTTTTCATTCATGCATCCAGCAAATATTTATTTATGCAAGGGCCAACAAATATTCATTGAAAGGCAGTATAGGTAGCGAAGCAGTTAAGACCATGAACGATAGATCCATATTGCCTGGGTTCAAATATTGGTCCTGCCACCAACTTGCTCTGTCACCTTGGACAAATTCCTTAACCTCTCTCTGTGCCTCAGTTGCCCTTGCTCTGAAAATGTGGATGATAATAAAGGTACCTACCTCAAAAGGTTGTTGTGAGTACTAGAGAGTGCTTGGAACATGCCTGGTGCAATACCTATTACCGCTGAGTTGCCTCCGACTCATATGGCCCCTGTAGAACAGAGTAGAACTGCCCCACAGGGTTTCCAAGGCTGTAATCTTTACAGAAGCAGACTGCCACATCTTTCTCCCACAAGGCAGCTGATAGGTTTGAACTACCAACCTTTTAGTTAGCAGCTGAGTATTTAACTACTGCACCACCAGGGGCCTGCCTGGTACAATAGGTAGTACAGTATCAGTCTTAGCTATTATTCTTGAGAAGTGCAATAAGAATAGAAATCAATGGTGAACAAAATAGACTGCTTGGGCCCTCATAGACCTTACATTCTAGAGGTGGAGATGGCATTGTCAAATAAACTACAATGGAGGTAAGCCCTGTGTTGAGTTAGTAAAGGCTTTCTTTAGGAAACTTGTGAGTTAAGAGCTGAAGGATGAGTAGGAGACGGAAGGTGAGCAGGAGGGAGCTGGCTGCCGACGACCTGAGAACAGGCAGGTGTGAATGAAGCTGGAGCCTGGAGTTGTGTTTTTATCCTAAGAGGAGCATAAAGTTGATGAAGGGTTTCAAGCAGGGTTGATTCTGGGTGCAGTGTGGAGAATGGAGTAGAGGGTGGCCAGAGTGGACATTCAGTGGCCAGAGTGGACATAGCAGTGGTCCAGATCAAAGATGCTGGGGATTGTGGATTGGAGTGTAAGGAGGAAGATTAAAAACAAACAAACAAACAAGCAAAACAGTGGCCACTGAGTTGACTCTGACTCATGGCAACCCCATGTACATCAGAGTAGATCTGTGCTCCATAGGGTTTTCTGTGGCTGATTTTTCAGAAGCAGAAAGCTAGGCCTTTCTTCTGGGGCACTTCTGGGTGGACCCAAACCCCCAACCTTTTGGTTAGCTACTGAGGGTGTTAACCATTTATATCACCCAAAGACTTCTGAGGAAGGAGATAAGTGGAGAAATAATACTTCTTTAGGCCTGACTACCTTGTGGAGCTGTGGAGAGAATCCTCTGGAAAGATCAACTGGGAGGGTCTTCGCAGGCTGTGATAGGTTGTGCAAGTGTGAGTTTTGCTATCTCTGACACTGTTGCTAAATCTGTCAGATAGCCTGGCTCTTTGTGCTGCAAATTGGTTTTCAAGGTTGTCTTATTTCATTTGCCTTGTACTACCTGAGGAGACCCTGGTGGTGTATTGGTTATGTGCTATGGCTGCTAACCAAAAGGTTGGTATTTCAAGTCTGCCAGGTGCTCCTTGGGTAGTTCTACACTGGTTTTTTTTTTTTTTTTTTTGGTACAACCTGAGGACAGAGGATGCCCCCGAGTGCCTGAAGGCCTAGCTCAGTGAAGCAGGTCGGACGACCCAGGAGGGGTAGTGGATAGTCTCACACGGAGTCTCAGCTCTGGCCTTACTCCTGGAGATCCGGAGGTGCTGGGCATGTCTCGGCGTGTGTAACAGGCTTCTGAGTGAAAGGGAGGAAAACAGAACAGAGGAAAGCAGGTTTGTATGAGCATTTTCTGTTTTCAAAAATACAAACCCACAACTCTCTCCAGTGATCTTCTAAAAAATTCACTCCTCAGACAAGCCCTCCCTGACTGTCCTAGCTAAAGTAGACCTTCTCTATCCAACTGCTTTATCTTAGAGATGGTGTGTGCCATCAAGTCGATTCTGACTCATAGTGACAGAATAGAAGTACCCCATAGGGCTTCCAAGGTTGTAATCTTTACTGGAGCAGATCACCAGGTCTTTTCTCCCACGGAGTGGCTGGTGGGTTCAAACAACTGACCTTTTGGATAGCAGCCAGGCTGCTTAACCACTGGGTCACCAGGGCTTTGTAGCCTACATCATTATTTATCATCTTATTTGCTTGTTTTTTACTTCATAATTAGAATATATAAACTCTACAAAGACTTGTTCTTCATCCTCTTTCATTCACCAACAAATATTTATCAAGAGCCTACCCTGTGCCAGGCACGCACAGTGAACAAAACAAAGATCCTTGTCCTCATGGAGTCTACGTTCCAGCAGGAGGAGATGGGAAAATCAACAATACACAGACCAAAGAAGTAAATGATCGAACGTGTTAGAAGATGTTAAGGAGATACAAAAGAGGTAAGATGTAGGCAATGGTAAGATGTTAAGAAAAAAATTGAACAGGTTAACTGTCTCTCACCTGGATTGTTACAATAGCCTCTCCCTGGCTTCTCCCCCTGCTTACTTCCAGGCTATTCTCTATACAACACATAGAGCAAGAGTTTTTGAAAGGTGAGTCAGATCACATTATTCGGGCACTCAGAACTCTGCCCTGGCTCCCTGTTCACTCAGAATAAAAGTCCAAATCCCTACCAGGCCCTGCATGACTTTATTCCCCATCTCTGTCCTCTCCAGTCCCCTCCCCACCCACTGGCTCCGTTGTCCCACCCCACACAGTCCTCTTCCCTGTTCCTCAATATACCAGGCACACGCCTACCTTCAGACCTTCGCACTGGCTGTTCCCAAAACTTGCAATGCTCTTCCCCTGGATATCGGCACGGCTCCTTCTCCTGCCTCCTTCCAGTTTCACTCAAGAATCACCTTGTCATTGAGGCCAGCCTTAACTACCCTATTTAATTCTGCAGCCCACGTAAATAGTCCTTAATTAAACTCTCCTCCAATTTCTCAGTCTGTGCATTTGTTTTCTTTGGGATACTGAATGATGATGCAACGCCTTCCTATCCATCCATGCATCCATTCACTTTTCCTTCAAAAACGCAGTGCAGTGTTCATTGTAAATGCTCAATAAATTCAGCAAACACCGAGCGCCCACAATGGTGGTGCTAGGCCCTGCGCTGGGAACTGCGGCAGAGAAGTAGGTAAGTAAAACACAGTCCCTGTTCTCCATGAGTTTATGATACAGCCTGTGGGTAATAATTAAATATACACACATCATGTCCCAATAGTTCTGTACATATAGTGGGGGGGGAGGGGGAGAGGGAGAGGGAAAGGAGAAGGAGTTTGGAGAATTACTTAGCAAGATTTAGAAAGGATTTAGGAGATGTATTCTGAGCTCTGCTATTTTTAAGTTTCGGAGTAGTTTGGGTTCTAAATTTTCTCTGTTTGTCTCCTAAGAGAGAGTGAGAGAGATCAGGGCAAATAAACCAGCATCTCCTTCTGAAAGAGGTTTCCTGATGGCCAGCAGCCTGCCTGACCACATCCCAAGAAGGTGACTCTCCCTGATGCTTCTGAGCCAGCCCTCTCTTGACTCTCTGGTCCACCAAGAAGGGAGGCAAGGTCTGAAATCAAACAACGGAACAGGTGACGGGGGGAGGGGGGGAGAGGGGGAGAAGCTGAGAGATGGTTTGGATTCATGGTGCAGGCACCTGCAGCGGCTTCGTTTAACAGTTCCCCTGTGTGAACCTGTAAGGGCAGCGGGGTGGGAAGGTGTCACAGATGCGCTCCCGCCCCACCAGAGAGCTGAAATTAGATATGAGCCTTGAAGGGCAAGTAAAAGTTGATTCAGTTCACTAAGCCTCACTGAGCCCCACAGATAGCAATTTCTTGCGTCAGGCTTGGAGATACAAATACAAGACACTAGCCTGCCTGCAGTGGCCTCAGAATGCAGTTATATTAAAACTGATGCTGAGAGGGGTCCAGTTTTGTCCAAGATCATGCAGCCAGTCAGCAGGTGTTAGCTGAGAGTTAGAGGTTAGAGGTGAGTTTCCTAAATAAGCAAGATTTGTTCAGCGAATATATATCGAGTTTTTTTTTTTTTTTACCTACCATGTGGAGCCCTGGTGGTACGGTGGTTAAGAGTTTGGCCACTAGCCAAAAAGTTGGCAGTTTGAATCCACCAGCCACTCCTTGGAAGCCCTATAGGGCAGTTCTACTCTGTCCTATAGGGTCACTATAAGTTGGAACTGACTCGACAGCAACTTTTTTTTTTTGGTCTACCTACCATGTGCACGTGCTTGGCATTGTTTCCCTTGCTAGTTACAATGAACAGGAGATGAGATGTGGAGAAAGGTCTTCTAAATCTGGAGAACTCTCCCTTTGGTGGGGTAGGGGAGGTAAGCTGTGGGAAAAAGGGGGGTAGGCAATGACCTTGATGCTTCACCCTCCACAGGCCCCAAACATTGCAGAGAATTGAGCCCAGTGTGAGCACCCACCGGGCCAGGGTCCTTGTGGGACCTTGCCAAGGGCACCGCACATAGTAGGTGCTCAGTGAAGTCTGCAGAATTGAATTGATTCTGAACTGAACAAGACTCTCTTTATAAAAATGGAGACTGGCAGAACAGCCTGCATTCAAAATGCTACATTGTAACAAGGCTACTCCCTCCTTTCTTTCTGGTCTATCTCTATGGTGACCATTACTAGGACTGGTCAAGGTCAAATGCAGTCAATCAAGCAGCTTTACTTTTAGGGATTCAAGCAGCTGCATCTTAGGTTTATGCCACTACACGAAAATCTTTTGTATTTTAGATTATGACTCTCTCCATGTAATATCAAAGCACTTTTGCTGTTGCACAAATGTGATAAAAACATTAAATAGATTTTTTTAAGAAAAGGAAACTATCCCTTTGCCATAGAACGGATTTAATTTTTGCTTTTCCCTTCCACCCTTTGTCTATGTGCAGATGTGCTTTATATTCAGTGGTTATCACACTGAACTTACAATTTTATATTCTTCTTATAAAACCCTTACAAAAAAAATTTTTTTTTTTTTAAAAGAATTTCTTCTTTCATATAGATTCTGTGCTTGGGGCCAATCTTTGCTGGCCTATTAGCTTTCCTCTTAGGAACACGTCACTGAAAAGACAATGAGAGATGTTTTCAGCACTTCTGTTGGGTGTCTGTGAAATGCTTTGTTGTTCAGTGTTCGCAGGCTAAGGAGTTAGCACAAGGACAGAACAGAATGGAATATTCACACGAATTATTTGTATTGTTATCTAAATAGGGGGTTTTACTTACATGGGAGGGAACATCCCACATAAACAGAGTGAACACAGCATTGATATTGCAGCCCAAACAACTGGGATTTGAATCTCGAGACTCTCACCAGCTGTGTGATCTTGGGCCAGTTACCTAAGTCTCTGATCCTCAGTTTTTATATCTGTAAAATAAGGACAATAACATTTATCTCATAGGGCTGGGGAGAGGATTAGATGAGGTAGAAACTGGGCCCCAGCCTTAGACATATGGTCTATATAAGTGACTACTATATGTAAGTGTATTATTTTTTTATATGTAAGTGTAGTATAACCCTCCCTGGGTGACATTGAGAGGGATGACCGTGGGCAAGCCTCTTTGAGCCATGGTTTGTCCCTATGTAAAACGGGAAAAATAAAAGTCCCAATAAGAATGAATAAAATAATGAATACAAAAGTGCTTTTTAGTTAAAAAGTGTTCATCCACCCGATCACGGCTCCACCCATCTTCCTGTCTCTGTTTTTATTCAGCCCTAGGATAGCATGTGGGAAGCTGAGGGATGAGTTCTGAAGTGTGCCCCACAACTGGAACCAGAGTAGCCACCAACTGCAGTGGGCCAGCAGCTTCCCTGGGATACTGTGCAGAATGGGGCTGGGAAGTCCAGGCTCTCCAAACCATTGCTGTGTGCTGTTATCTCTCTCTAGGGCTCTGTTTCCTGGAAGTGTGGGCAGAGATGCTGAGGACTCTATCAAGAGCCACCTGTCCTGAATAGCAGTGGGTGGGTACATGGTGGGGGGTCCTGGTCACTGGGCCAAGAACAGCTCAGCCCAGGCCCTGGCTGAGGAGATGTGCATTAGTAAAAATGGCTTGCAGGTGCTAGCTGAAAGTCATCTACCTACTCTCCTTCCTTTTCTTACCCTTTCACCTTCTCTCCTCCTCTCTCCTTCTCCTCTGTCCCACTTTATTCCACGTGCTTATTGTCACCTACTTTGTGCCAAGCACCATCCTAAGCTCTAGGGCCACAAGATGAGTAAGACAGAGCCGGACTCTCAGGGAGCTCACCATCTTGAGGGGGAAACAGAAAAGGAACAACTGTGATGAATGATGAGAAGTGTTTTGATAGGGAAGCTGTGTAGGTCAAAGGTTAACAGCACAGATTTTGGAGTTCAAATTCTCTCCTACCCACTCACCAGATATGTGATGTTAACTTCTCAGAGCCCAGTTTCCCCTACTACAAAATAGGAGTAGTATAACATAAACTATTTCAGAGGATTGTTGTAAGAGTTAAATAGGATAATGAAGCAACATTCATTCCACAACTATTTCCTGAGTACCCACTATGTGCTGGGTAGTAGACCAGGTGGTGGGGACTCAGTGATGAACAAATCAGACATAGTGCCTGCTGCCAGAGTATTTATATTCTGAAGACAGGCCCACGGTAAACGCTGAGTAAATGGCAGTGAATTGGGTAAGCACCGTGGATGATGGGTGTGCACAGTCAGTTCTATAGTGGCCAACACTATGGTGTGATTGCCAGCAAAGTTGCCTTAATAGCACTGAGGGTCGGTCCCTCATATGATCCAGGTTGACCACACTCTGCTCACCCTGGAAGACTGGGCTCTTCTGCTCATACCAAAAGCAAACCCATTGCCATGGAGAAGATTTCAACTCATAGAGACCCAATAGGACAGGGTAAAGCTGCCTCATAGGGTTTCCAAGGAGCAGCTGGTGGATTTGAACTGCTGACCTTTTGGTTAACAGGCACAGCTCTTAACCACTGCACTCCAGGGCTCCATAGGCTTTAGGAAAGACGGCAGCAGCCTGGAGTGCATTTAGAAGAGAGCAGCCAGGACCGGTGAGGATGTTTGGAGTCTGTCACATGAAACACTTGAGGGAACTGAGGCTATTCAGCTTGGAGGAGAGAAGATCAGGGATGGGGGGAAGACCTGGAAACTATCATCAAATACTGAAGAACTCTCAGTTGAAAGAGGAGCAAGATTTTTTTTCCTATGAATCCCAAAAGGGAAAAACTGGTGTTATGGATTGAATTGTGTCCTCCCAAAATACATCTTGGAATCCTAACCCTTATACCTGTGCATGTAATCCTATTTAGGACTGGAATTTTCTCTGTTATGTTAATGAGGCCATATCACTGTAGGGTGTATCTTAAACCTAGTCATTTTTGAGATATAAAAAGAGCAGATCAGATAAAAGAAAAGTCACCTACAAAGGAGAATCAATAAGAATAAGTTTAGACTACTCGGCAGAAACCATGCAGGCCAGAAGGCAATGGGATGACATATATAGAGCACTGAAGGAGGAAAACTGCCAGCCAAGAATCATATATCCAGCAAAACTCTCTCTAAAATATGAAGGTGAAATTAAAACATTTACAGGTAAACACAAGGTTAGAGAATTTGCAAAAACCAAACCAAAGCTATAAGAACTACTAAAGGAAATTCTTTGGTCAGAAAATCAACAATATCAGATACCAACACAACACAAGGTCACAGAACAAAACATCCTGATATCAATTCAAATAGGGAAATCACACACACACACACACACACACACAAAAGATTAATTTAAAAAAGAAAAAAAGCTCAAAACAAGGAATCATTGAAGTTATTATGTAAAAGATTACAATAATCAAAAAAGAGGGACTAAATACAGGAGGCATAGATCTTCCATATGGAGAGGAAAACAAGGCAATACAGGAAAATACAAGTTAGGTTTTTACTTAGAAAAATAGGGGTAAATATTAAGGTAACCACAAAGAGGTCTAACAATTCCATACCTCAAAATAAAAACCAAGAAAAACATAACGACTCAGCAAAAATAAATTCAACTCCTGTAAAAATGAGGAACACACAATTTACAAAGAAAAACTCAGCACAAAAAAGTAAGTGGAAAAATGAAATTGTCAACAACACACACAAAAAAGGCATCAAAATGACAGCACTAAACTCATAAAAAAATTTTTTTTTTTTTTTTACTTATCTATAATTACACTGAATGTAAATGGACTAAATATACTAACAAAGAGACAGAGAGCCTCAGACTGGATTAAAAAAAAACATGATCCATCTATATGCTGCCTACAAGAGACACACCTTAGACTTAGAGACACAAACAAACTAAAACTCAAAGGATGAAAAAAATATATCGAGCAAGCAACAATAAAAAAGAGCAGGAGTGGCAATATTAATTTCTGACAAAATAGACTTTAAAGTTAAACCCACCACAAAGGATAAAGGAGGACACTACATAATGATTAAAGGAACAATTTACCAGGAAGATATAACCATATTAAATATTTATGCACCCAATGACAGGGCTGCAAGATACATAAAACAAACTTTAACAGAATTGAAAAGTGAGATAGACACCTCCACAATTTTAGTAGGAAACTTCAACACATCACTTTTGGAGAAGGATAGGACTTCCAGTAAGAAGCTCAATAGAGACACGGAAGATCTAATTGCTACAATCAACCAACTTGACCTCATAGACTTATACAGAACACTCCACCCAACAGTGGCAAAGTATACTTTTTTTTTCTAGTGCACATGGAACATTCTCTAGAATAGATCACATATTAGGTCATAAAACAAGCCTTTGCAGAACCCAAAACATCGAAATATTACAAAGCAGCTTCTCAGACCATAAGGCCATAAAAGTAGAAATCAATAACAGAAAAATCGGGGAAAAGAAATCAAATACTTGGAAATTGAACAATACCCTGCTCAAAAAAGACTGGGTTATAGAAGACTTCAAGGAGAGAATAAAGAAATTCATAGAATGTAATGAGGCTGAAAACACTTCCTATCAAAACCTCTGGGACACAGCAAAAGCAGTGCTCAGAGGTCAATTTATATCGATAAATGCACACATACATAAAGAAGAAAGAGCCAAAATCAGTGAACTGTGCCTACAACTTGAACAAATAGAAAGTGAGCAACAAAAGAATCCATCAGGCACCAGAAGAAAACAAATAATAAAAATTAGAGCAGAATTAAATGAATTAGAGAACAGAAAAACAATTGAAAGAATTAACAAAGCCAAAAGCTGGTTCTTTGAAAAAATTAACAAAATTGATAAACCATTGGCCAGACTGACTGAAGAAATACAGGAAAGGAAACAAATAACCCGAACAAGAAATGAGAAGGGCCATATCACAGCAGACCCGACTGAAATTAAAAGAATCATATCAGATTATTACGAAAAATTGTACTCTAACAAATTTGAAAACCTATAAGAAATGGATGAATTCCTAGAAACACACTACCTACCTACCCTAACACAATCAGAAGTAGAACAACTAAATAGACCCATAACAAAAAAAGAGGTTGAAAAGGTAATCAAAAAGCTCCCAGCAAAAAAAAGCCCTGGCCCAGATGGCTTCACTGCAGAGTTCTACCAAACTTTCAGAGAAGAGTTAACACCACTACTACTAAAGGTATTTCAAAGCATAGAAAAGGACAGAATACTACCTAACTCATTGTATAAAGCCAGCATATCCCTGATACCAAAACCAGGTAAAGACACCACAAAAAAAGAAAATTACAGACCTATATCCCTCATGAACATAGACGCAAAAATCCTCAACAAAATCCTAGCCAATAGAATTCAACAACATATCAAAAAAATAATCCACCACGACCAAGTGGGATTTATACCAGGTATGCAAGGTTGGTTCAATATTAGAAAAATAATTAATGTAATCCACCATATAAATAAAACAAAAGACAAAAGCACATGATCTTATCAATTGATGCAGAAAAGGCATTTGACAAAGTACAACACCTTTCATGGTAAGAACTCTCAGCAAAATAGGAATAGAAGGAAAATCCCTCAACATAATAAAGGGCATTTACCTATAGGGTCGCTATGAGTCGAAATCGACTCGACGGCAGTGGGTTGGGGTATACAAAGCCAACAGCCAACATCATTCTAAATGGAGAGAGCCTGAAAGCATTTCCCTTGAGAACAGGAAACAGACAAGGATGCCCTTTATCACTGCTCTTATTCAACATTGTGTTGGAGGTCCTAGCCAGAGCAATTAGGCTAGACAGAGAAACAAAGCGCATCCAGATTGGCAAGGAAGAAGTAAAATTATCTCTACAGATGACATGATTTTATATACAGAAAACCTTAAGGAATCCTCCAGAAAACTACTGAAACTAATAGAAGAGTTCTGCAGAGTTTCGGGTTACAAGATAAACATACAAAAATCACTTGGATTCCTCTACATCAACAAAAAGAACATCAAAGAGGAAATCACCAAATCAATACCATTCACAGTAGCCCCCAAGAAGATAAAATACTTAGGAATAAATCTTACCAAAGATGTAAAAGACCTATACAAAGAAAACTACAAAGTACTACTGCAAGAAACTAAAAGGGACCTACATAAGTGGAAAAAACATACCTTTCTCATGGATAGGAAGACTTAAAATAGTAAAAATATCTATTCTACCAAAAGTCGTCTATATATACAATGCACTTCTGATCCAAATTCCAATAACATTTTTTAATGTGATGGAGAAGCAAATCACCAACTTCATATGGAAGGGAAAGAAGCTCCAGAGAAGCAAAGCATTGCTGAAAAAGAAGAAGAAAGTGGGAGGCCTCACTCTACCTGTTTTCAGAACATATTATACAGCCACAGTAATCAAAGCAGCGTGGTACTGGTACAACAGCAGACACATAGACCAATGGAACAGACTTGAGAACCCAGATATAAATCCATCCACAAATGAGCAGCTGATATTTGACAAAGGCCCAGTCAGTTAATTGGGGAAAAGATAGTCTTTTTAACAAATGGTGCTGGCATAACTGGATATCCATCTGCAAAAAAATGAAACAGGACCCATACCTCACACCATGCACAAAAACTAACTCCAAATGGATCAAAGACCTAAACGTAAAGTCTAAAACGATAAAGATCATGGAAGAAAAAATAAGAACAACGTTAGGAGCCCTGATACAAGGCATAAACAGAATACAAAGCATTACTAAAAATGACGAAGAGAAACCAGATAACTGGGAGCTCCTAAAAATCAAACACCTATGCTCATCTAAAGACTTCAGCAAAAGAGTAAAAAGACTACCTACAGACTGGGAAAAAATTTTCAGCTATGACATCTCCCACCAGTGCCTGATCTCTAAAATCTGCATGATTCTGCAAAACACAAAAAGACAAAACAATCCAATTAAAAATTGGGCAAAGGATATGAACATGCGCTTCACTAAAGAAGGTATTCAGCCGGCTGACAGATACATGAGGAAATGCTCTCGATCATTAGCCATTAGAGAAATGCAAATTAAACCTACGATGAGATTCCATCTCACTCCAACAAGGCTGGCATTAATCTAAAAAACACAAAATAATAAATGTTGGAGCAGCTGTGGAAATATTGGAACATTTATACACTGCTGGTGGGAATGTAAAATGATAAAACCACTTTGGAAATCGATCTGGCATTTCCTTAAAAAGCTAGAAATAGAACTACCATATGACCCAGAAATCCCACTCCTCAGAATATATCCTAGAGGAATAAGAGCCTTTACACGAACAGATATATGCACACCTATGTTTATTGCAGCACTGTTTACAATAGCAAAAAGCCGGAAGCAACCAAGGTGTCCATCAACGGACGAATGGATACGTAAATTATGGTATATTCACACAATGGAATACTATACATCGATAAAGAGCAGTGATGAGTCTGTGAAACATTTCATAACATGGGGGAACCTGGAAGGCATTATGCTGAGTGAAATTGGTCAGATGCAAAAGGACAAATATTGTATAAGAACACTATTATAAGATCTTGAGAAATAATTTAAACTGAGAAGAACACATTCTTTTGTGGTTACGAGATGGGGGAGGGAGGGAGGGTGGGAGAGGACTATTTACTGATTAAATAGTAGATGAGAACTACTTTAGGTGAAGGGAAAGACAACACACGATACAGGGGAGGTCAGCACAACTGGACTGGACCAAAAGCAAAGAAGTTTCCTGAATAAACTGAAGGCTTCGAAGGTCAGCATAGCAGGGGCAGAGGTTTGGGGACTATGGCTTCAGGGGACATCTAAGTCAATTGGCAAAATAAGTTCTATTAAGAAAACATTCTGCATCCCACTTTGAAGTGTGGCGTTTGGGATCTCAAACGTTAGCAAGCAGCTATCTAAGATGCATCACTGAGTCTCGACCCATCTGGATCAAAGGAGAATGAAGAACACCAAGTTCACAAGGTAATTATGAGCCCAGGAGACAGAGGGGGCTACATGAACTAGAGACTACATTATCCTGAGACCAGAAGAACTAGATGGTGCCTGGCCACAACTGATGACTGCCCTGACAGGGAGCACAACAGAAAACCCCTGAGGGAGCAGGAGAACAGTGAGATGCAGACCCCAAATTCTCATAAAAAGGCCAGATTTAATGGTCTGACTAAGACTAGGAGAATCCCAGCGGTCATGGTCCCCAAACCCTCTCTGGGCCCAGGACAGGAACCATTCCCGAAGCCAACTCATCAGACATGAATTGGACTGGAAAATGGGTTGGAGAGATGCTGATGAGGAGTGAGGTACTTGCATCAGGTGGACACTTGAGACTATGTTGGCATCTCCTGTCTGGAGGGGAGATGGGAGGGTAGAGGGGGTTAGAAACTGGCAAAATGGTCACGAAAGGAGAGACTGGAAGGAGGGAGCGGGCTGACTCATTAGGGGGAGAGTAAGTGGGAGTATGGAGTAAGGTGTATATAAGTTTATATGTGAGACTGACTTGATTTGTAAACTTTCACTTAAAGCACAACAAAAATTATTAAAAAAAAAAAAAAAAAAGAGCAGATTAGGAACAGAGAAAACCAAAAAAGAAAAAAACCTGTTGCCATTGAGTCAATTCCAACTCACAGTGACCCTGTAGGACAGAGTAGAACTGCCCATAAGATTTCCAAGGAGTGGCTGGTAGATTCGAACTGCTGACCTTTTTGGTCAGCAGCTGAACTCTTAACCACTGCGCTACAAGCAGGCACAAATGGAGGGGAAGATAGATGCCACATGGAGATTGCCAAGGAATCAAGGAACATGGGTCTATACAGAAACTGAAAGAGATCATCCCTTAGAGATGACAGACAGCAAACTTTCACCCAGAGCCAGTGCTTTGAATTCAAACTACTAGCCTCCTAAACTGTAAAAAAAAAAATAAATTTGTGTTCTTTAAAATCCCCCTTTTGGGGTATTTCTTTTACAGCAGCACTAAGAAACTAAGACAACTAAGTAGAGAGATTTCAGCTCAATATTAGAACTGTCTCATGGTCTGAATTGTCCCAAGATGGAAAAGGCTTCCCTGGAGGGTGGTGAGTTCTCGTCACTGAAGATGTACAAGTACAGACTGGATGGCTCGGTAGCCAGGATGCTGGACACATGAATTCAGGCTTCCGTTTCAGTGGGGGTGGTTAGACTCCATAACATTCAGGTTCTAGTCTTCCTTAAGTGCCTTTTAGTCTTCAAGTTCAGAATGGAAGGAGAGGAATTGTGACTCAGCTGGATGAGCAGGCCATGACCCCAGGACTTGTCTCATTTTTGTTCTGATTTTTATCTTCAGTAGCTGGCTGACTGGGTATCAGAAACTCACACTCTTTGAACTGGACCCTCTGGAAAAGGCTGGGAGAGTCAAGGAGCTTGGTCGTCAAGGATCAACTCCACAGTCATAGTTCAAAATGGAATCTAAGAGGACCAAAGCCCACACTGACTGTAGTTACTAAAGATGTCTTCCCTCGTCCCAGGAGAAAGGCAGCCTTCTTGGAGAGCCCTGGATACGGCCCAGGGGACGGGCACCCACTAATGGCACTGGCAGCCTCTTCCAAAGTCTAGAACCCTGGGGTGGGGGGTGTGGCTTCTTCTACTGTTCTAAAAGGATTTTCAACGTCTTTCATAGACTTTGAAAATAAATCAAAATCAATTATCAAGTTTCGAGCCAACTGTCTTGCAAAAATAAACCTTTTTTCATGAACTGCTTCTCCAGGTAACCCGGCAGAAAATCATTACCTCAGATTTTCAAGTGAGAACCATACAGCTGACCCCAGTTCACCTGGTGCAGACTCTATAAACAGTAAACACAGCCCCAAGGATGGTTCAGTGTGAAGCAAAGACTCATGTCTCATCAAACCAAACCCCTTCCCCACTGGGCTTACCCTTCCCCTTACCTAAATGGAACCCAGAGAGACATAACCCAAGCATCTGATTGATAGCCAGCGCTCAGTAACTTGTTAAAAATTTTTTATTGAGGTGTAACCCTTATGTCTGGTTTAATCTGTAAATCCCCTCCCCCCCCTTTTTTTTTAATGTCATTTATTTGTAGAAGAATTCAGGCCATTAGTCCTGCAGACAGTCCCCACATTTTGGACTTGGTTGATTGCATCCACATGGTGACATTTAACATATCCGTCTATCTTGGTGTAGCAGATGTTTGTGATGCACTGCGCTGCATCACCTGGGCCCACCTGGTTTCAGCACAGCTGAAAAGATGAAAATTATGGTTCCCACATTGAAGCACTACAGGTGTTGCTCTGCTTTACTAGCTCATGGCTTTCTCCCAAGCATAGTGTGGGTGTGTGCATGTGCATGTGCACATGTGTGCGTGTGCATGTGTGCGTGCGTGTGTGTGTGTGTGAGAGAAGGAGAAAGAGTTGGGAGCAGAGCTGGTTAACACTTCTAAGGCAATCTTCAACCGGTGATGGATAAATTCTTCAAATTTCCCAGCTTCTGGTGGGACAGTTTTGGGTCATGTTCTAGATGGTTTATAGAGGACCCCTCAGGACAACCAAGCCCCAGTTATCCCCAGCAGTAACTATCCTTTATTGCTATTTATCTTTATTATTTTTAAATTTTATTTTACTTTTATTATTAATTTATCAATATTAAAGGTAACCACTTTTTATTAGTAACACACGCTTTATTGTTTTTTCTCCAGGGTTTTACTTCTTTTCACTCCCTCACATCTTCCTGAGGGACCATCTCTCAAATAAACAGCCTGCACCAAAATCTTTGTCTCAGCTGTAGTTTCAATGGAACCAAACTGAGACACTTCCCAATTCCCTGAAACTGGTAGTTAGTTCTAGAGGCTTGGCTAGATTCAGGTTATTTATTTATTTATTTATGGCATGTCTACTTCATAGGTAGGACATCTTGCTTGGTAAATAGAGGGTCAGCGAAAAAGAGGAAGACCCTCAACGAGATGGATTGACACAGTGGCAGCAAGAATGGGCTCAAGTGTAGCAACAGTTGTGAGGATGGTGCAGAACCAGGCACTGCTTTGTTCTGTTGTGCTTAGGGTCGCTATGAGTTGGAACTGACTTGACAACACCTGACAACAACGACAACAACAACTCCATAGCCGATGCTGTGGACATTAGGAAGCACCCAATGCCATTAGCCTAGCCTTCTGTCAGTGGCACTCTTCTGGGTGGTGTGCTAGATTTTTTTTGTGGTCTCAGCCTTCAAATGCTAAGAATCTACCTCAAAGACTCTGGAGCCTCCCTCTAATGTTTTTGCAGCCCTATTGGAGCCACCCTTCCTGCATTTATATCTGAAATCTTCCCAGCTGATTGCTATCCTCTGCTTCCAGGTAGCATGATATCCCTTTGACCAGGGCAGTCTGGTGTTTGACTCCCGCTCACACATAGCTCAAAGCAGCCGGGTTTGATTCTTTTCACCTTGCCAGCGTCTCAATGTGTGAGTCGTTTCTGCTAGGGGTGCGTACATTTTAAAGTCCACATCGATGGAACACTTAATATCACAAAAATAGAAGCTCATCAAAGGTGTGCTTTGCTCGGCTGGGCAACTATTAACCTATTCATATGAGGCTTAACACCTTGTAATGGAAAGCAGAGGAGAGGGACATCAGCCAGGAGTGTGTGTGTGTGTGTGTGTGTGTGTGTGTTCACTCAAGATCACTTTTCCCTTTAGGTGACAAGATCACTGCCCACCTGGTGTAATTTTTCCTTCTGAGTAGCTTTCTTCCTTCTGTATTTCCACTTCCTATCAATTCACTCCACTGCAATGGGTTTTTGGTTTTATCCCCAATTATTCTTCTCCTGTGCTGACAGGCCTGAAATGTAACAAGTGCAAGTGGGTGGCAGCTTGATAAGTAAAAATAGTATGGGATTTGGAGATAAAAGACCCAACAATTTATTGTGTGGCCCTGGGCCTGTCACTGAAACACTCTGGTTCCTAATTTTCTTATCTTTAAATCAGAGATAATAGTAAAAACATATAACTCAGAGCACTATTTTGAAAATCACATGAAATAATGTATACAATGAAAAAAAGAACTTCATAAGTAGTAAAGCCTTCTACACATGAGAGGTCTTTTTATCTGTCATTATGCCTCAGTGGTAATAGATTTTCAATTCCTTCTTGGACAGGTTTTGATAGAAAATGATCAAACCAGACAGGACTCTTTTTTGTAAACAGAAGCAGATGCAGGCTAATTGAAGCAGAAAAGGAATTTATTGACAGTCTACTGAGTAGCTTGATGTCCTGGTGGAGCAGTGGTTAAGCGTTCAGTAGCTCAACCAAATGGTCTCCCGTTCAAATCCACCACCTGCTTCTTGGAAACCCTATGAGGCCGTTCTACTCTGTCCTATAGAGTCGCTATGAGTCAGAATTGACTCAACAGCAGCCAGTTTGGTTTATAGAGTAGCTCATAGAATTTCTGAAAGGCTGCAGAGCCAGGTATGGAAAATGATTGGGAACAAAGAACTGCAGGCAATGACCACAGCCATGGCCAAATCATATCACAGAACTGGGACATGGCTGCTGCCACTTCTGAACACAGGAGAGCACAGCTCGTTCCTCAGCTGTTGCTGCCTCTGAACATTCCATGTGTCTGGGCCAGGTAGCATCTCCTGCTGCCAGATGGGTTCTCCGTGGTTCTTGCCCCTTGGCAGCACTTGCTTTCAGGCCAGTGTCTGAGTGGGCAGTCTGAGGGGCAGGGCCTATGTTACCACCTGCACCCTAGCTGTGGGGAGGTTGGGAATATGAGCCTCTGGTGCTTTAGCTTCTTTGGTGGGAAGTGGGCTCAAGGGGGAGATACCATATCAATAAGCAGTGGGATCAGGTGAGGAATCTTGGGGGCTGACAAAGGCCAAGATCAAAATATTGATTATTAATCAGATACGAGACTGCCCAATGGACATTTGTTGAGGTTCTACTGTGACCAAGCACCTTGGGGGCCACAATGATAAAAAAGAAAAGTAGGTAACATATAATTTCTGACTTGAACTTAAAAGATAAATTATTTAGATTGTGGTATGCCATATGATGAAATATTTTGTAACCATTTTGTCTTAGTCATCTAGAGCTGCTATGACAGAAATACCACAAGTGGATGGCTTCAACAAATGGAAGTTTATTCTCTCATAGTCTAGTAGGCTAGAAGTCCCAATTCGGGGCATCAGCTCTAGGGGAAGGTTTTCTCTCTCTGTCGGCTCTGGAGGAAGATCCTTGCCATCAATCTTCCCCCAGATTAGGAGCTTCTCAGCGCAGGGACCCTGGGTCCAGAGGATGGGCTAGTCTCCTGGCTATTGTTAATTGGTGATATGAGGTCCCCATGTCTCTCTGCTCACTTCTCTCTTTTGTATCTCAAAAGAGATTGATTTAAGACAAAATGTAATCTTGTGGATTGAGTTACGTATCTGCTGCTAATCCCATTTTATCAACATCATAGAGATAGAATTTATAACATAACTAAAACCAAAAACCAAACCCAATGCTGTCGAGTCGATTCCGACTCGCAGTGAAGCCATAGGGCAGAGCAGAACTGCCCCGCAGAGTTTCTAAGGCTGTAAGCCTTTACGAAAGCAGACTGCCACATCTTTCTCCCATGGTGCATCTGGTGGGTTCAAACTACTGACCTTATGGTTAGCACCGAGTACCTTCTGAAAATGTGGGGAAATGTTTTTGATATATTGTTGGTGGAAAAAAAGGGAGAATATTCAAATTGTATGTATGCTTGACTAAACCCAAAAACCAAACCCAGTGCCGTTGAGTCGAGTCCGACTCATAGCAACCCTATAGAACAGAGTAGAACTGCACCATAGAGTTTCCAAGGAGCACCTGGCGGATTTGAAATGCCAGCCCTTTGATTAGCAGCCATAGCACTTAACCACTATGCCACCTGGGCTTCCTATGCTTAACTACAAGGGTATAAAATAAGTCTGCGTATGGAAATTATCTTAGTTATATAGTGCTGCTGTAACAGAAATACTACCAGTGGATGGCTCTAACAAACAAGTTTATTTTCTCACAGTTTAGGTGGCTAGAAGTATGAATTCAGGGCATCGGCTCTAGGAGAACTCTTTCTCTGTTGGCTCTGGGGGAAGGTCCTTGTCTCTTAAGCGTCTGTCTCCTGGTTCCTTGGTGATCTCCATGTGGCTTTGCATTGATCTTCCCCATCTCTGCTGTGCTCACTTCTTTAATCTCTTTTATATCCCCCAAAATATTGACTTAACACCAAGGTCACACGATAACTATGAGCCCAAGAGACAGAAAGGGCCACATGAACCAGAGACTTACATCATCCTGAGACCAGAAGAACTAGATGGTGCCCAGCTACAACCGATGACTGCCCTGACAGGGAGCACAACAGAGAACCCCTGAGGGAGCAGGAGAATAGTGAGATGCAGACCCCAAATTCTCATAAAAAGACCAGACTTAATGGTCTGACTGAGACTAGAGGAATCCTGGCAGTCATGGTCCCCAAACCTTCTGTTGGCCCAGGACAGGAACCATTCCCGAAGACAACTCATCAGACATGGAAGGGACTGGACAATGGGTTGGAGAGAGATGCTGACGAAGAGTGAGCTACTTGTATCAGGTGAACACTTGAGACTGTGTTGGCATCTCCTGTCTGGAGGGGAGATAGGAGGGTAGAGAGGGTTAGAAACTGACAAAATTGTCATGAAAGGAGAGACTGGAGGAGGGAGCGGGCTGACTTATTAGGGGGAGAGTAAGTGGGAGTATGGAGTAAGGTGTATATAAGCTTATATGTGACAGACTGACTTGATTTGTAAACTTTCACTTAAAGCACAATAAAAATTATTAAAAAAAAATATTGACTTAAGATAAACCCTACACTAATCCTGCCTCATTAATATAACAAAGACAACCCATTCCCAAATGGGTTTATAACCACAGCAATAGAGGTTAGGATTTACACACACATTTTGGGGGGACACAATTCAGTCCATAATATTCCATGCTTTGACACCACAAAATTCATGTTCTTCCCACATGCAAAACACATTCACCCCATTACGTCAACCAAAAGTCTTAAATCAACTCCAAAATCTCATCTTCTGAATCATCTAAGTCAAATACGAGTGAGACTTGAGGCATATTCCATCCTGGGGCAAAATTCTTCTTCATCTCCGTGAACCTGTGAAATCCAGACTATGAGGTACCTCTTTCCAAAGTACAAAGGGGGAAGAGGCATAAGGTAAACATTTCTACTACCAACGAGAAAAATCGGAGAGGAAAAAGGGATAGTAGGTACCACCCAAGTCCAAAGCCCAGCAGAACAATTTACATTAGCTTTCAAGGCTTAAAAATAATCCTCTATTCTCTGAGACCATCTGGGCAATGGCCCTGACCTCAAGACTCAGGGGTTCATCCAGAGATTCTGGGCTTCAGCTCCGCCTTCCAGGCCCACTGGAATGGCAATTCTGCTGCCTTGGCTTTGGGCACCTCCATTCTTCTAGTCCACTTGAGTGGCTACCCCACCCCTCTGCCTAGGCAGGCCCCATTCTCCTGTCCCTTGGGTGTGACAGCCCCACCTCCTCAGCTTTAGGCAGTGGCTCCATCCCTCTGGCACTCAGTGAACAGCAGCCCCACACTCTGGTACTAAGTTGGTGAAGATCCAACTCTTTGAAACCTTGGCAGCCCTGCTTTCTGTGTTCCTTCCACTAGTTCTGCTGATCTCCAAGCTGCTCTAGAGACGGTCCTTTTCTTTTCTTGGAGAACAACAGATGTAGCTCCTTTGGCCTGTTTCCTGCCTGCAGAATTCCAAGAGACAGACAGCGTTCTTTCCTTTTGTTCTTTCTTTGACCCCTTCAGTCTAAGCTGATGGATTTTCTACTGTGGTAGTCGGTTAGATTTATCAGAGGCTTAATCTCTTTGACAAAAGATTATGTAGGCACATCCTCGGTGAACATTATGTACCTTTTAAATTAAAAAGAAATGTAGCAAGCATTTCAATATACATATTGAAAGGCAAAATAAAAGCATTTTTTGGATTATGTTAAAAATACTCAAAACTTTAACAGCAGAAAATGCAGGAAAGAAGAAGGTGTTGGTGGTTTGGTCGCCTGCTTCTCTCTTTCCTTTTGGAAACACCGAGTCACAAGACTCCAGCAAGTGGCCTGTCTCTCATTAACTAAACTCACTGTCATGTTTCTCTCTTTACAGACGAAGTGACTCCTTTATCATTTTGTCTCCCAGTTTTCAAAGCATGAATTTCCTCTCCTGTTCACTTCTTCCTGATTACATTTGTATGAATTATTCTTGGTATCAGAGGAGAAAACAATGCTCTCAGCTAGAGGGGGACTTGTCTCCTACTTGCCTACTTCTGTGTCTACCAGGACCTTGATCCTCAACTCTTCTTATCTATAAAATAACCTTGACAATAATCTAATCAATGGTATCGGTAGATTAAATAAGAAAATGTATCAGTGGAAGTGAATGGTTAACAGGGAACAGAGAAAAATAGAGGTCTGAGGGGCCATCACTGGCCATGTGTCTCTGGTGGTGACCCATGGAGAAGGGTCTTGACCAGGTGATATGAGCACGAGGTCCCATGGCAGCCTGTCCTTACAGTGGGAGTGAGGGTGTATGGTAGTCATTGGAAATGTATCTGGCCCTAATACCTTTCACTGGCATTTGTCTCTCATGTAGATATCCCCAGAGGTGCCGACTAGTCCAAAACTTCAAGGATGCTGAGCAATTCTCTCTTTGGTCTTTAGTTCAGCACATTAGTGACCAGCTTATCCATCAGTCTCAGGAGCTTGGTTGTGTGAACGAATGTCGAGTGATTTACCTTAAATAGGATCCTGATGACCACATCAATAACTTGTCTCCTGGGTGCTCTGTGTGGGAAAAAGATACATTCTAGGGTTGAATATCTTCACTGGGGAATATCTCTGTAACAAAATCAAATATCCATTTGATTTTCCTAGTAGATTATAAGTCTTATAGAGCAGGAAATTTATTCAACATCATGTGGTACCTGCATAGCACTTATCCCACTGCCTTGCATTTAGTATACACATTCAAAGAACGTTTGTTGAATTGAAACTGGAAAGCTATCCACCAAGAGAAAGGAACTGAAAGAAGTTCTAAAAAAGAAAAACAAAAACAACACATTAAACCCCACAACGACAACAAACTATAGAACATCTGTCCCAGAGGTAAGACATACTAAGTTAAGAAAAAATGTGAGAATTTGAGAGAATAAAGGTGTATGTTCTCACAAGCAATGTCCCAGTAAAAGTGGAAATTGTTGGAGAAGCCAGAGGAACTCAATGCAACAATCTGCTAGGCACTTTGCACCACAGAAGGGGTGCAAAGATGAGCAACACACAGCTTCTAGCTAGGGACTTTAATAACTCACAGGCTGAGACAAAAGAAATATGGATATACTGTGGCATAAGACAGGTCTCTCAGGCTGAGGAATGGTCTCTCAGGCTATGGACAGGCCACCTCAGGTGGTTACCTGCTCTCAAGCTGAGGAATGGCTACCCTCAAGGTATGGACAGGCCTCCTGAGGCTGAAGACAGATTTCTTCAGGATATAGACAGGCGACCTCAGGTTGTCAACAGACCTCAGGCTGTGGAAGGGCTGAGAATAAGTCTCAGGCTGAGGAATGGCCCCCTCAGAGTAGACAGGTCTCCTCAGGCTGAAGACCAGTTTCGTCAGGATATGGACAGACCACCTCAGGTTGTCAACAGATCTCAGGCTGTAGAAGGGCTGAGAACAAGTCTCAGGCTGAGGAATGGCCCCCTCAGAGTACAGACAGGTCTCCTCAGGCTGAGGACCAGTTTCTTCAGGATATAGACAGGCCACTTCAGGTTGTCAACAGATCTCAGGCTGTAGATGGGTCTCCTCAGGATGAGGACAGGTTCCACCAGGCATAGGAGTCAGGATATGCACCTCTTCTTTCTTGTTAAGTTATTTTTTCAAGTCTCTCAACCTCTTTGCCCATAGACTGAGGTTGCCTCCTCCATCTAGGATTGGCTTTGCTTCCAATGGATACTGACTCATGGCTCTTTTGTATCCAATTCTCTGGCATTAACAACTTCTGTCTTGATTATTAGGCAAGGAGACATTTTGTCTAGGGGTGGTTTCCTATTTCAACCATAAACTATTGGAAAAACATAATTCACAAAACTTAAGATATAGAGGGATTAAATTTTTATTCAATAAAATATATTTAAACCTAAAAAATTAAATTATCTATAGGGCTCCTGCTAAAAATTTCAACTTACACAAATTTTACTTATGTATTTTTATACCTTTTTAGAAATAATTTTGTTCAGTAGAAATGGCTCATCTGGATGAAGAAAAGGGACTCCAAATATATCATTGTGAGGTGTCATGGATTGAATTGTCTCCCCCCAAAATATGTGTCAACTTGGCTAGGCCATGATTCCCAGTATTGTGTAATTATCTTCTGTTTTGTGATCTGATATAGTCGTCCTCCATTCTGTGGTATTATGTAATTATCCTCCATTTTATGAGTTGTAAATCCTAAACTTCTATATGCTAATGAGGTAGGATTAGTATGGGGAGTGTCTTGAGTCACATCCTTACCTAAGTCAACCATTACTTAAGTCACACACTTGTTTCAGTCACACCTTTTATCTTAAAAAAAAAAAAAGAGATAAAATGAGAGAGAAGCGATCAGAGAGGAGGGAACAGACTACCTCCAGGAAAGAAGAGCCAGGAGCAGAGCATGTCCTTTGGAACTGGGGTCCCTGCACTGAGAACCTCCTAGACCCAGGGGAAAATTGATGCCAAGAAACATGGAGATTTCCAAGGAACACCAGGCCTATAGATGTTGAAAGGAGACAAAAACCTTCCCCAGAGCCAACAGACTGAGAAAGCCTTCCCCTAAAGCTGGTGCCCTAAATTTGCACTTCTACCCTCCTAACCTGTGAGAGAATGAAAAGTTCTGTTTGTTAAAGCTATCGACTTAGGGCATTTCTGCTATAGCAGCACTAGTTAAGTAAGACATGAGGTTTGGGTGTTTGGAGGAGATTTGAATCAGGTCTTCAGTTTGGTGTAAAACAGCTACAGTGCAAAACACTAGGGAGATAGAATGAGGGCAGTTCTTAATCCTAACTGTTCCAAATAAGGGGACGTTTGATAAGGGGACACAAGAAGAAACTATTCATGAAAGGGCTTCTAAGTGATGGCTATAGGGGTATTCCAGGCAGCATTCAACCCTTGTCTTAGTTATCTAGTGCTACTATAACAGAAATACCACAAGTGGATGGCTCTAACAAAGAGAAATTATTCTCTCACAGTCTAAGAGGCTAGAAGTCAGAATTCAGGGTGCCACCTCCATGGGAAGGCTTTCTCTCTCTGTCAGCTCTTGAGGAAGGTCCTTGTCATCAATCTTCCCCAGTCTAGGAGATTCTCAGTGCAGAGACCCCAGGTCCAAAGGACGTGCTCCCATCCTGGTTCTTCTTTCTTGGTGGCATGAGGTCTCTCTGTCTCTGTTCACTTCTCTCTTTTATATCCCAGAAGAGGCTGACTCAAAATGCAACTTAATCTTGTAGATTGAGTCCTGCCTCATTAATGTAACTGCTTCTAATCCTGCCTCAATTAACATCATAGAGGTAGGATTTACAACATATGGGAAAATCACATCAGATGACAGAATGGTAGAAAATCACGTAATACTGGGAATCAAGGACTAGCCAAGTCGACACACATTTTTGGGGGACACAATTCAATCCATAAAAACCCTAAAATGTACCTTTTCCCTGCTTTAAACCAAGTAGGTCTATAAAGAATCTTTCAACCTCTATAGCAATGACAGACATTTACAGAGGAGAAGAGTACCTGGTGAGACACACCATCGGCATTTCAGCTTCACACTGATCTGTGCAAGTAATAAATGGAAAAGGACTATGCAGAGCAAGAAGACAGTGGGTTAAGTCTGTCATTGAGATTGAACTTTGCAGACATAATAAGACCTCTCTGCAATTAATAATTGTTGACACAAATATTTGTCATAGCATGGACTTGGTGGGCTGGAAGTGGATCAAAGACAAAGAGAATGATGAGAGAAGCTGACCAGATTCTCTGACTCAGGCTAGCACCAGCCCAGAGAGCACTAATGCACACCAGTGATGAGCAAGGGCCAGGAATGGCCCATCTGACAGGATTTCACCCTTCCTAGAAAAAAGGAGGAGACCTCCTGGCTCAGTGGTTAAGAGCTCAGCTGTTAATCAAAAGGTAGGCAGCTCAAATCCACCAGCCGCTTCTTGGAAGCCCTGTGGGGCAATTCTACTCTGTCCTATAGGGTCACTATGAGTTGGAATTGACTTGATGACAATGGGTTAGAAACAAGGAAGTCTATACCAGACTAGTTAAGGATTTAATCAATATCTAAACCAATTCAAACCAAACCATTGCTGTTGAGTTGATTCCGACTCATAGCGACTCTGTAGGACAGAGTAGAACTGACCCACAGGGTTTCCAAGAAGCAGCTGGTGGATTTGAGCTGCCTACCTTTTGGTTTGGTTAACAGCTGAGCTCTTAACCACTGTACCACAAGGGCATCAATCAATATTTAGTGGGGTGAAATTGGCTGTTAACTCTAGAGTCCCTCTGGAGTGATATTTTTATATCTGCAGTGACACTTTTATTTTATGTGTAAGTTACATCTGGAGTGATATTTTTATTTTATAATACATATATATAATATAAAAATATATAATACATAAAAAAAAGTATCAGAATATAACTATGTACACTTCATAGAGTTTTCGATGGCTGATTTTTCGGAAGCAGATTGCCAGGCCTTTCTTCTGAGTACCTCTGGGTGGACTCCAACTGCCAACATTTTTGTGCTAACCATTTGCGCCACCCGGGGACTCCATATAATACATAAACAGATATTGACAATATATAAAAATAAGCAGGTCCCTGGGTGGTGAAAACATTTCATGGCCGACTATTTTATTTTATATTTCTGAGTCTGAGTACATTCGTTGTTGTCATTACGTGTCGCTGAGTTGGTTCCGACGCATAGCAACCCTACGTACAACTGAGTGAAACACTGTCAGGTCCTGCGCCATCCTCACAATCGTTGTTACGCTTGAATCCATGGTTGCAGCCACTGTGGCAATCCATCTCGTTGAGGGTCTTCTTTTTCTCTGTCTCTCTACTCTACCAAGCATGATGTCCTTCTCCAGGGACTGGTCCTTCCGGATCTGAGTATATGTAGACTCAGAAATATACAGACCTATGTAAAAGAGTACACCTGAGTAGTCCATTCTGTAGGATGGCTTCAATTTTCTGCAAAGTTGAAAGTGAAAGAACCTCTTCAGGGATTGTTCAGGCAAAAACGGTCATGACTGCTACTTCCTTTCTAGAGCAGAGCCTGGGAAGGATGAAAATCCTTTCACATGGGATTCCTTGCTGTTGCTCATGATTGGTGTGTATCAGCTTTCTTAGGGCTGGTGCCAGCCTGAGTCAGAGGATTTGGTCTGCTGACCACCTCCTTCCTGGGAACTGTTGGTGGAACCCAAGGCTGGGCAAAGGCCCTGAGTCAGCCCCCAGGCCAGTTTGCCCCTTTAGGTCATGGTGACGTGAGTCTGACACCTGGACAGCTGCTGGACTTGGGTCTTGATTCAAAACATGTGGATTTCAGCTCATCAATCAGCAAATTTACACTCTTATGCACTGCTGACTTTGATTCCCTAAGGTTTTTTTTTAATTCATGAATATAAAAAGAGATACTTAACCCTATTTAAAAAATAAAAAGTTTTATGCAGCTGAGTAAACACTGGCAGAACATTTCACAGGATTTAGGATGCCCTGGTAGACTCTCAAGATGAATGATCTTACTTAACAGAAGGAATCGAGGCTCATTAATTCATGAATGAATGAATGAGTGAAATACATTTTGAGCCCCTACTATGCTTCTGAGCCTCCTCTGTCTAAGCTGCCCGGACTTCTCAGCTTTTCAGCACCCTTCTTGGGGCACGCCCCCGTCTTGGGCAGCTTCCCTCCAGCCTCACCCTGGCCCTCCGGGGGCTCTCTTTGGCTCCCAGCTCAGCTCCCACTCCGGGACCTCAGATTTCTCTTTCCTAGAATGACTCTCAAAGCCTCCTTGTCAACACATAGAAATATAAGTGTTCATTTTCTTATCATGACAGATTTAAAGTGTTATGAGTCTTGATACTCTTTAATCCTTCGAAATACCCTTCTGGGCAGCCATAGCCATGGGGATAAAGCCATTAGTTATTCTCTACCCATGACACAAAGTAGCTGAAGGAATTCTCATAGTCCCTGTCATATTTTTTAAAGGAACAAAAGCCATTTATATAGTCTGGAGAATAGTATCACTAAGGATTTTAAATAAGCTTGCTGTGCATAAATTCAATTTAAATGCAATGTGAAATCTGAAATGTGCTGATTTTACAAAGTGAAAACACCAACCTATTGCATATTGGCTCCCTATACGCAAAAGGCATTCCTTGTAATGGACAGAATAGAGAGGGCAGGGGCTGACCTGCAAATGTCCTGAAGCATAACCAGATCCTCACCACTCAAAACAGGTCACTAAATGAATCCATTCTCGTATTACCTTTATGTTTCCCCTTTTTAGGTTTCTTTTCGGCCATATTTGTGTGTCACTTGCACTACTCTTAATACCTTTCTTTATTTTAAGTGAAAACTTCCTATCAATACTATAAATGCTAACTATATTTACTCTGATAACAAACCCTAAAACCTATTGCTGTCAAGTTGATTTCGACTCACAGCAACACTGTAGGACAGAGTAGAACTGCTGCATAGGGTTTCCAAGGCTGTAAATCTTTACAGAAGCAGACTGCCACATCTTTCTCCTGCAGAGTGGCTGGTGGTTTTGAACCGCTGACTTTTCGGTTAGCAGCCAAGTGCTTAATCACTGTGCCACCAGGGCTCCTTATTCTGATAAACATAAAAATAAATATTAGCATAAAAGTGCTTAACTGAATACCACCTAAAATCACCTCACATGCTACTAATAATGTTTGCACACGTCATTTGTGTGAATAGCGTGATCATTGCAACAATAAAAAGTTTGTACCAGGTGTAGATTTAGTAAAGAGAAAG
The DNA here is from genome assembly GCF_024166365.1 of Elephas maximus indicus. Taxonomy (NCBI): domain Eukaryota; kingdom Metazoa; phylum Chordata; class Mammalia; order Proboscidea; family Elephantidae; genus Elephas; species Elephas maximus. The sequence goes on from NC_064830.1 coordinate 19,074,394, forward strand.
GTGAAAAATGACACGACCCAGAATCCTACTCCTAGACTGCACCATTTTAAGAATACTATAGCCCCACACCAAATCATATCCAACACTGTCTTAGTTATCTACTGCTGCTGTAACAGAAATACCACAAATGGATGACTTCAACAAATAGATGTTTACTCTTTCACAATCTAGTAGGCTAGAAGTCTGAATTCAGGGCATCAGCTCCCGGGGAAGGCTTTGTCTCTCTGTCAGCTCTGGAGGAAGGTTCTTGTCATCAGTCTTCCCCCCATCCAGGAGCTTTTCAGCTCAGGGACCACTGGTCCAAAGGACTTGCTATGTTCCTGGTGCTTCTTTCTTGGTGGTATGAGGCCCCCCTGTCTATCTGCTGGCTTCTCTCTTTTGTATCTCAAAAGAGATTGTCTTAAAACACAATCTAATTCTGTAGATTGAGTTCTGACTCATTAACATAACTGCCACTAATTCCACTTCATTAACATGGTAGAGATAGGATTAACAACACATACGAAAATCATATCAGATGACAAAATGGTGGACAATCAGACAACACTGGGAATCATAGCCTAGCCAAGTTGATACACATATTTTTGGGGGACACTCTTCAACCCATGACACACACTAAGTGCTTAAATTTGAGTTTTTAAAGAATATTTAATTCTTGTAATCTGAATTTATTAAAATTATGTAACTCTGGAACTTGAGTTGCAGTTGGCTAGTTGACATAATGTCATGTTTTAATTAAACATTTAAAATTTTTGATTTTGCCATATTCTTTCCATATTTTTGAGTGAATATTATTTTTCTGGTCTCAGACATCTTTATAAGCCATTGGAAAACATGTAGACACTTTGCCTATAGACACAGACAGATAATATGGTCACTGACTACCATGGCAGTCTTGGTTTAATGCTTAGTACTAGAATTGAGGGGCAGTCATCGGAATCTCTTAGTATTGGTGTTAAAGATAGAATGTTTGATTGGAAGTGTTCTTAAAGCTCATTGAATCCAATCCTCCATTTTTATAGTAAAGAAAGCTGTGGCCCAGAGAGAGGCAGTGAGTTCTTACGTCATTGGTGCCATTACTGTCATCACCATTCTTGTGTAACATTTATCTGATACCTACCAAGTGTATGTATCTCAGGAGACAAAGAAGAGTAAGCCATGACTCTGCCCTCAAAGACTGTATGATCTGTTGAGATGATGGGTCTTGCAGGGAATTAGTGATTGAGTGGAGATTAGAGCCCAGGCCTTCCTCAGGACTCTGAAGTTAGTGCCTTTCCCATTATACCATGGTCTCTTCTATCACCAATCATGTGGAGGTGGGTGTTGTTATGTGACATGGTAATTGGGACTGTTGTTGTTGTTGGGTGCCCAATGAGTTGATTCCAAATCATAGCAATCCCATTTGACGGAGTAGAACTGCCACATAGGGTTTTCTTGGCTGTAATCTTCATAGGAGCAGATTAACAGGTCTTTCTTAAGCAGAGCCACTGGGAGTGTTCGAACCGCCAACCTTTTTGTTAGCACTCGAATGCTTAAACACTGCATCACCAGGGCTCCTTAATTGGGACTATAGATCATATTAGATAAAATGATTATGTCCTTGACAGGTGTGGTGAGATGAGTTCCTTTATGTGGCCTTTTGCCTTGGTTCTTTGGAAAAACCGCTTTCGAGAGTTTTTCCACTTAACCCCCAAGGAGTTACCTTTGCCCCAGTTTTCTACTCATGAGAGTCTGTTACTTTTGCCAGGTTGGGTGGCATTTCTTGGGTAAGTTGTAAACAGCTTGGTTTGATACTTTTTGTTTGGTCCTGGGCTGTAGCCTGCCTTATGATTGGTATGTACCTTGTTGTGATTGGTCAATAGACTATGCAAATGAGGTGAGTTTAGCCTACTATGCAAATGAAGTGTCTGTGGCCTACTGAAAAGGGATTGGTCTGCTTGTGGCCCCCCAGTAAGAGGAGTCATGCCTTGAAATTGACAAAGAGTTGTGCATGTAAGCAGCCAGCTCCACGGTTTTTTTTTTGTGAGACAGAAAGAAGCAGGAAAATAAGCGACAGGCAGAAAGAAACAGAAGGAACGGAGAAGAGAGAAGAAGCAGAGAGAGAGAAGGCAGGGAACCTTGTGAAAGAGTTGTAACATAGGTCAAGGGCTGTACCACTGAAGACAATGAAAGCCTTGGAAGTGGCCCAGCAGTACAGCTGGTGGCGACAAATGGCAGGGCCAAGAGGATCCTGTCCTCAGGGGGCCAAGCGGAGCCTGTCTTCAGGGGGCCAAGAGGAGGCCTGTATGGTCAAGAGGAGCTGAGAGAGCTATTATGCACTGAAAAAGGGAGACTTTGCCTACATGCTTCCTGATCCTGCTTCCTGAGTTGTAGCCTGTTGATCCTAATTCTGAGTGGTGCCCTGTTACTTCCTTAATAAACCACTTAACTATAAGTAAGTTCTGTGAATTCTGTGTGGCCGTTGCAATGGATTATTGAACACAGAAGAGAAGTAGAGAGTGCCACGGGAGGGATGGCTGGTGTCAGAATTGGTAAAAAGGTTGGAGGCGTGTCTGACCTCCACCTCATAGGAATTAGCCTTGGGCTGGTCTTGTTTCACATCATCCTCTCTGAAGTTAGACAGGTTCTGCCGCTATGGAGGATACTACTACTCACGTTTCACAACCGCAGTAGTGATCTTGGCTTAATGTTTAGTACAGGTGTTGGTGATGTTTTCTGGGTTGGGTGCCAGATAGGATGACTTATAAAAACTCCTAGGGAAGGACCTGATAGGCTTGGCTTGGATTAGGTGTCCATCTGTAGGCCAATTATCTGTGGCCACGGAGCGGAGCCATACAAAAGTACGGAAATTCCTGATGGAATCAAGTGGAGTCAGAAGAGCAGTTCCCAAAAGGAGGGGTGCTGTTTCCAGAAGAAAGGAAGGGGGTGCCAGGCAGACAAAGCAATAAGTGTTCTTTGCAATTGTATAGGTTTATTCAAAAAGATAGTAAGGATGTTCAAAGAGGAGAGAGGTTCGGCCCCACTGGAGATCGGGGATGGTATACTAGACATGGTATTTGAAATGGAAGGTGAAGGGAAAAGTGTTTGCAAAGGCCCAGGGGCAAGAAAGCAAAAGGTAAAGCACTGCATAGGAAGCAATTGAGTTTGTCTGGAAATGAAATTGGGTTCAAGAAAGGGATCCAAACCAAAAAACCAAACCAGTTACTGTCAAGTCCATTCTAACTCATGCAACGCCATGTGTTTCAGTAGAACTGAGCTCCATAGAGTTTTCTTGGCTGTAATCTTTATAGGCTTTTCTTCCATGATGCCACTGGGTGGGTTCAAACTGCCAACTTTTCAGTTAGTAGCTGAGTGCAAACCATTGCATCACCCAGGGGCCTTAGGAAAAAGAACCAAACCAAAACCAAGCCACTGTACCACCAGGGCTCTATGAAAGGGAACAGTGAGAAAAATGAGAAAGAAGTCAGGAAGGTGCTAAATCCTGGAGGACAGGAAGCCAGAATTTAGGCTTAAACTTGTAGGTTGCCAGATAAACTACACGATACCCAATTAAATTTGAATTTTGGATAAACAGTGTGTAATATTTACATGGACATACTTAGACTTAAAAATTATTCATTGCTTATCTGAAATTCAAGTTTAAGTGGGCATTCTGTTTTTTAATTTGCTAAATCTGGCAATCCTAATTGGGGAGCCAGCGAAGGGTTTTGAGCCAAGGCATACATGAGCTGCCGATTCAGTCCAGACTCCAGCACCTCTTATGTCTGAAATCCTAGCCAGTGAAAACTGATGCCCATTACAATGAGCCAGGTCTTACCAGCTACTGAATTTCCTTTTGAATTCTCACAAAAAGACTTAATTCCCGTTGCAGCATGTTAGTGTTAAGTACACTCTGTTAACATCTTAATGCTTTCAGCTCTGACACATCTATCCTTTGTCTCTGTGGTAACCCAATTGGAGCCATAGAATTCAATTAACCAGACACCCCATATCCCTGAGGAGGACTCAGGAGTCAGACTCCCTGGGCTTGCTGACGTCACCCACGATTTATTCCCTTGGTGAGCCCGGATACAAACACAAACAGAAGTGAACAAAAAGGAACTGCGAATTTGCAAATGTGTTGCTTGCTCTTCTGCCCCCATCCTTCCTCCACAGGACCGGGCCTCAGGAAGCTACACATCCCTGGGGTTCCTGGACAGCTGTGAAGAAGGAGTTTATCAGCCTTCACAGCCAGGACCCTCGGGGAGCTATTATGAGCACACCCAAGAGCAAGCTCTCTCAGCAATTTTCACTTACAACAGTAAGAAGCCTGTGGGAAAAACACACATTTTTTTGAAAGGGGTAATTCTGATGACCTGGTCTCAATTTCTGGCTCGTCTCTTCTCTAACTCTTCACTCACTGCCCACCACAGTAAGACTTTTAAAAAGCCAACCAAGAAGGAGATGAAATTTGAGGTCTTGCTCAGTCTTAGAAGTTGCCAGAAGCAACCAGAAGCTTCTTCCTTCAAAACCACTTTCTACCGAGTCCATTCTGACTCATGGCAACACCATGTGTGTCACAGTAGAACTGTACTCCACAGGGTTTTCAATGGCTGATTTTTCGGAGGTGGATCACAAGGCTTTCTTCTGAGACATCTCTGGGTGTACTCGAACTGCCAACCTTTCCGTTAGCAGCTGAGAACGTTAACCACGTGCACCACTCAGGGACTCCTCTTCCTTCAAGAAGTCTCCAATTTGACTGACTGCAGCCACAAATGACTCCTTCCTCAAACTCTTGCTGAAAGACTTTGAGCAACTCCCACCACCTGCAGGAGGTCCCTGTAAGCCCTGTGTGCTCTGGCCCCAATCTACGGCCCTGCCTCTCACCGCATGGCCACAGCCACCACATATTCCAGCCATAGCAAAGCACGCACAGCTTCCTCCAAGCACTGCGCTCATGTGCAGTTGATGTGCACCTTCTTCTTTCCGTCTAGGGTCTGCCACCTGCCCTCTGGATGGCTGGCTGGCTCTTACTGAGCCTTCAAACCTCAGCTCCCACATCAGTGCCTCCGAAGGGTGGTGCTGGGCCCTTCTCCTTCTGGAAGGCTGTGCTTCCTCCATCACTCTTGTTAACATGTTGAGCTCAACCTGTCTATGTACTTCTGTTCTAACACTGTGTGGAGCCCTGGTGGCACAGTGAAGAGTTCGGCTGCTAATCAAAAAGTTCAGCTGTTTGAATCTATCAGCCACTCCTTGGAAACCGCATGGGGCGGTTCTACTCTGTCCTATAGGGTATCTAGGAGTTGGAATTGATTCAATGGCAGTGGGTTTGATTTTTTTGTTTTGTTTTGTTAATATCGTGTGGGCTTCTCAGGGACAACAAATGTGACTTTCATCTCTGTACTTGCACGGTCTAATATGGCACCAGGAACAGAACAGATACTCAGTAACAATTTTAAGCTGGTTTAAAAAATAATTCAAACATTGCGTCTTGGTTATCTAGTGCTGCTATAACAGAAATACCACAAGTGGATAGCTTTAACAAAGAACAGTTTATTCTCTCACAGCCTAGTAGGCTAGAAGTTCAGATTCAGAGCGCCAGCTCCAGGGAAAGGCTTTTCTCTCTGTCGGCTCTGGAGGAAGGTCCTTGTCAACAACCTTCCTTTGGCCTAGGAGCTTCTCCACACAGGAACCCCAGGCCCCAAGGACATGCTCTGCTCTTGGCGCTGCCTTCTTGGTGGTATGAGATCCCCCTGTCTGTCTGCTTGCTTCTCTCTTTTATATCTCAAAGAGATTGGTTTAAGACACTATCTAATCGTGTAAAAAAAAATAATCTATCTCATTAATATCATAGTGATAGTATTTACAACACATGGGGAAATCGTATCAGATGACAAAATGGTAGACAATCATACAATACTGGGAATCGTGACCTAGCCAAATTGACAGATATTTTGGGGGGACAGAGTTCGATCCGTGACACATTGCAAAATAGTATAAAGCAAAGCAAAAAAAAAAATAAGGTTCCCTGCTTCTCCTCATTCCTGCTTCTCAGAGGTGTCCACCACCCAGAGGGTAGTGCCCCTCCAGATAGTTACTGTGCATGAATGAGCATAGTACCTGTGTGCGTGCCTGCATAGGATCATACGATACAAGCTGTCCCATGCTTTTCTTTTTTCACATTAGCAATGTACTGTAGATGACTTTCCATGCCTGTGTGTATATATGTACAGGCAGTCCCCGGGTTGTGAATGAGATCCATCCCTGTGTCTTTAAGTTGAATTTATAGGTAAATTGGAACAGTTGCATACAGTTTTTATTTAGTCTTTAGTGCAAGACGGAGCCCTGGTGGCGTAGTAGTTAAGTATCTGGCTGCTACCCAAAAAAAGGTAGGTGGTTCAAATCCACCAACTTCTCCTTAGAAACCCTATAGGGCAGTTCTACTCTGTCCTATAGGGTCACTATGAGTCGGAATCGACTCAATGGCAATGGGTTCGGTTTAGTGAAAGAAAAGGCTCGAAGCCTTTTTAACGAATTGAAAGCTGTGTGTGCAGCAAGTGAAGGAAATGGTTCTTTCTGATTTGACCCCCTGCTGAGAATTTGCATTTCCACCCCAGCTATACTGAATCAGAATCTACATTTTAATAAGATCCCCTAGGTGATTCTTGTATAAGAAGAAACTATAGATTCTGATTCAGTATAGCTGAGACAGAAATGCAGATTCTCAGCAGGGGGTTGAACTGGAAAGAACTGGTTCAAAGCTCTGGTTCAATCATTTCAATGTGAGGACAAATTTAAATAACGTTAAAGGACAAGTACCAGTTGTCTATAAGTCGGAACTTCGTAACCTGGGGACTGCCTGTATATCATTCTTTCTGTTAACTGTATAATATACCATAATATAAATGTAGGAAAACATTTAAAATGTGAATGTTTAAGTTGCTTATTTTATTCCTATTTTAAATAATGCCATATTTATAAATTTCTATGCTAAAACATAGAAAAGGTATTTGAAATTTGTCAAATGCTCTCCAAAAATATGGCAACAAATTAAACTCCTAGGCACAATGTATGTGTGCCTTTTTCTTGAAATTCTTACCAACACAATGGTTAGTCAAATTTTAGTTTTTACCAGTCTGAAAATTACAATTCACTGTTCTGACTGGCACTAATTTAGTTATGAGGGAAGTTGTATTTTAAAAAATATTTTTATTGATCATTTTGCATTTCTTTTTGGTGAACTGCTTCGTTATAATGTCTTTTGCCCATTTTCCTATTTGGTTATTTTTCTCTTTCATATTGATTAGTAAAAGCCCTTTAGATTTTAAGGAAACAAGGTTGTTTTCATACATATTTAATTTTTTTCTGTTTGTTTTAATTTTATTTATCTATGTATTTTTGCCACACAAAAGTTAGTAGTCAAATTTATCAACCTTTTCCTGGATTCTGAGTGTATGTGCTTATTAAAAAGAAATGGGTAACCCCTGAAACTATTGCCGAGATAATCTTTAAACCTTAAACCAAAAATATCCCTGAAGTCATCTACTGGAGTTCCCTGGGTGGTGCAAATGGCTAAATGATAGGCTACTAACTGAAAGGTTGGTGGTTCGAGTTCACCAGAGACACCTCAGAAGAAAGGCCTGGTGATCTACTTCCAAAAAATCAGCCATTGAGCGCAGCTCTACTCTGACACACATGGGGTGGCCATGAGTCTGCATTGGCTCCTTGTTAACTCGTTTGGTTTTAAGATCCTTTACTATTGCCCAATACATTTTTGGAGAGTGATATTATACCTCCATTTACAAATCAGGAAACTGAGTCGGGGAGATTAAGTCAGCTGCGTGCTGTTGAGTCAGGGGACAGAGTAGAACTGCCCCATAACGTTTTCTGGGCTATTATCTTACAGAAGCAGATTGCCAGGTGTTTCCTTGCAGAGTTGCCGGTAGGTTCCAACCACCGACCTTTCGGTTAGCTGCTAAGCACTTAAGCATTGTGCCACCAGGGCTCCTCAAGTCCGTTGCCTAAGATCTCTTAAGTCTTAATGTAGAGGAGTCAGGATTCCAACCCAGTCCCTCTCACTGCACTGTAGTTGTTGAGCGTCCCTCACCCTGAGACGTCAAGCTCCACCTTCCAGGGCCTGCCCACAGGCCTGTCCCTCCAACGCGTTGCCCTATAGGGAGTCAAGTAGTTCAGGTCCCCCACTTCCTAGCACACCCCTGGTCACACACATAAAACTCACTGAGCCACTACAGCCATACCTGAAATAAAAGAGATACTTCACCCTTATACAAATGGTGTAAATGAAAAGACGACAAAGTGTCCAGCTCTCTCCCATCCCCACTCTGCTCCAACGTGAGAAAAGCCAGATTATTCTGCAAACCCTGAAAGTAGGAGAACGGGCTGCACTTCTCTGGTCTCTTAGAGGTTCTACTAGGAGACCAGCTGGGTCCCCCTTTACTCCCTATGCCAGCCCCCCTCACCCCACCTACCACCACCTCCTTCCTCTTGAAGGGACAGATGTAGTAAGAGTCCCCGGGAAGGAAAAGCTGTTAAAAAGAATCAGGTTGGCATTCCTCCTGTGGCCTGCCAGGGATTTACAGCCTAAAGAAAGGATATGCTAAACTAAGACAATGGGCTCTCTTTTCCCCCTTTGTTTTCATTTAAAAAATTTGTTTAGTCATTGAGTGAAATAACATGAATACATTATCGTAACAGATTCAAATACATACATATATATGTATATATAATACATGAACACAATATACATATATATGTAAAATGGAAAACTGAAGCTTTCTAGAAGAAATTACTATTAACAATATGATGTTTTATATATACATATGTGTATGTTGGAACCCTGGTGGCACAGTGGTTAAGAGCTCAGGCTGCTAACTGAAAGGTGGGCAGTTCAAATCCACCAGCTGCTCCTTGGAAACTGTATGAGGCAGTTCTACTCTGTCCTGTAAGGTCACTATGAGTTAGAATTGACTCGGTGGCAATGGTTTTTTATTTTTTTTTATTTTGTGTGTGTGTGTGTGCGTGTGTGTGTATAATTTAACATAAATATGATAGTACATAAAAGGCTATTGTCCCATTTTTAATTTTTATTTTTACATTTTAAATTTCTCTTGGAAAAAATTCCATGTGAGAATCTATAGGTCTGCTTTATTGTTTTTAATGGTTGTGGCACATGTTATAGTATGAATAACCAGAATTTAAAAAACCTTAGATTTGCAGTTCTCAAATTGTGGTCTGTGGATCCCTAGGGAAATCTGAGACCCTTCAGGGAAACCTCAAGGTCAAAGGTATTTTCATAATAATCCACTACTGCCATTGAGTCAATTTTGACTCATAGTGACCCTATAGGACAGAGTAGAACTAAATACACAGATATTATTTGCTTTTTTCACTGTGTTCATATTTGCAGTGATGGTGCAAACACAATGGTGGGCGAACTTCTGATGCCTTAGCACGAATCAAGGCAGTGTGGTACCAACCTCTACTAACAGTCATTGTATTCTTCACCACCTTGCACTCAGAGTAAAAATAAATAAAAATGCCATTTTCTGTTAAGAGTGTCCTTGATGAAGCAGTAAAAATTACTACTTTTATTAAATCTCAACTTTTAAGCACATGTCCTTTGAATATCCTGAGTGAGGAACTGGAAAGTACTCATAAAGCGCATTTTATACACACTGACATGTGATGGTTACCTGAAGAAAAGCACCTCTGTGATTGAGTTGCAAGCTGAACTAGCTGCTTTTCTCATGGCACCTCATGTTTACTTGAAAAGAACAACTGAGAGACAAAAGACAAGCGATGGTTATTCAGACTTGGGTGTTTGGGAGCTGTCCTCCCCCCCCGCCCCCCGCAAGGAACAAGGAAAACAACTGATGGTATTTGCTGCAGATGATAAAATTTGGGTTTTCAAGTGTGAAATTAGAATATAGAAAACTTATATCTGCCACCTTAAACTGGATAGTTTCCCAGTACTTAAAGACTTTTCTGAGGAGGTGGGTGGCGTTATTAATGGATGTGGTTTTTAAATATTGTATAATGAAATGTGTCAATATTTGGAAGCGCTGTATAACTCAGTGAGCCAATATTTTCCAAATAGCCAATGCATTGTGTTAGAAAATTGTGTGTGGGGGAAAGATCCATTCGCAGCAGAAGATAACACAATGAATTTTAATGCAAAGGAGTGCCGAAAGCTTATTGATACAGATTCAGATTCCACGTTGCAACCAACCTTTAAGAAACTACCCTTTATTGAAGTTTTCTGTAATATCAAAGAAGAATATCCACAATTACCTGAAAAAGGCTATTAAAATATCCCTCCCTTTTAAAACGACACATTGCCATGAGGCCAGCTGTTCTTTAAATGTATCAACCAAAACAATATATCACAACAGATTGTGAAAGCAGATATGAGAATGCAGTTGTAAATGGAAAACAGGATGACTCTTCTCACCAAATTTTTTTTGTTTTGAAAAAATAAACCTATTTTTCATAAAAATGCATCATTTATGTTAACATGTAATAGGTTTATTATTATTTTAAATGCATTAAGAAATAGGTATTTTAAACACTTATCAGTTCTAATTTCTAATACACTACATATTGTTTTTTGTTGTTTACTTGGATCCACAATCAACAGCCATGTAAGCAGCAGTCAAGAAATCAAAAGACGCATTGCATTGGGTAAATCTGCTGCAACGGACTTCTTCAAAGTGTTGAAGAGCAAAGATGTCACCCTGAAGACTAAGGTGCACCTGACCCAAGCCATGGTATTTTCAATCACATCATATGCATGTGAAAGCTGGACAATGAATAAGGAAGGCCGAAGAAGAGTTGACGTCTTCGAATTGTGGTGTTGGCGAAGTATATTGAATATATCATGGACTGCCAAAAGAATGAACAAATCTGTCCTAGAAGTACAACCAGAATGCTCCTTAGAAGCAAGGATGGCGAGACTGCATCTTACATATTTTGGACATGTTGTCAGGAGGGATCAGTCCCTGGAGAAGGACATCACGCTTGGCAGAGTATAGAGTCAGCAGAAAAGAGGAAGACCCTCAGCTAGGTGGATTGACACAGTGGCTGCAACAATGAGCTCAAGCATAACAACGGTTGTAAGGATGGCGCAGGACAGGGCAGTGTTTTGTTCTGTTGTGCATGGGGTCGCTATGAGTTGGAGCTGGCTTGACAGCACCTAACAGCAACAACAACTAACTTAGGCGAGGGTTTACAGAGCAAATTAGTTCCTCATTAAACAGTTAATACACATATTATTTTGTGACATTGGTTGCCAACCCTGCAACATGTCAACACTCTCCCCTTCTCGACCTCGGGTTTCCCATTTCCACTTGTCCAGCTTACCTGTGCTCTCCTGTCTTCTCATCCTTGCCCCTGGGTTGGTGTGCCCATTTAGCCTCGTATATATGGTTGAGCTACGTAATACGTTAAATATTGGTAAATATAATTCACAAAACTAAAAGCTCTTTGGGATTCTCAATAATTTTTAAGAATGTAAAGATGTCCTGAGACCAAAAAGCCTGAAAACTGCTGCTATAGACTATGGGCTCTCAGACCTGAAGGCTAGTTGTTATACCTGACTCTGCTGGGGTAGAACAGGCAGCTCAAGAGTCATTCAGGGACCAAAGATCCAGCGTGCAAATTATCTATGTCTCTGCCTCTGGCAGATGCCCCTGAATACTCAACACACACATACTCATGCACATGCACGTGTACACATACTCTCTTAATTTTCTGTGTCCTGGGAAACCAGATCAACAGGTTTGTTAAAATTAAGTATAGATTAGAATCAATAGGCTCTGAATAATGACAAAAGAGACAATAAAGTCTGACCTTTATAACACCCATTTAGCAAACTTAGAAGCCCTGTTTTACTAACTTACAAATTCCCAGTGTTTGCCAGGAGAATGTTCTCTACAGCTTTGCTACTTAGAGTAGTGGTCCACGAATCAGCAGCATCAGGATCTTGTGCTAGCTTATTAAAGATGCAAATTCATGATCCCCATCTGAGAACGTCTAAATCAGAATCCATATTTTAAGATCTCTGGTTAATTTGTATGCCCATTAAAGTTTGTGCGGCACTGCTCTAGTATAAGAATTTTAGAGTATAAAGTCTGAAATTAAAAAGGGCTTCCGATTTTCAGAGTGATTCCAGGCTATTTGCATCAATTCTCCTACGGAAAGGAACTGAAAATATGGACAAGATGTATCTTCACAAATGAACTAAAGTGATATTAAGACAGCAAGAAACCGCCAGCCAAAAATGAAGGGAACATGAGAACTAAGAGAGGTAAGCCAGCACTGAATATGCTTTTGCCCCAGGGTCATTTGTTAAACCTAGAAAACTAGAACCCAAATTTTAACAGATTCTCAGGGTAACAGGTACAGAATTAAAAGCCTAGGGCTTTGCAAGGTGGGGGCTCAACAAGAGTCTCTCCCACAGGGCTAATGCTTCAAGGTGGGGAAATCTGAGAGTTGAAAACCCCTGGATCAGAAACTCCCTAGCCTTGAACTTCAGAATGTTCCCAGCTGCAAACACTCTCTAAGCAAGGTATCTTTATTGTGGGTGACAAATTATTTCCACAAGTAATTTTTTAAATATGATGACCAGCACAGGTGTAAATAACCAGGCACTCAAGAAAACGAGGCTGCACGAGCAAGATCCAGACTATAAAACTACTATGTTGACCATGTTTAACGAAATAAAAGGCAGGCATGAAGATATCTTTAGAGAATAGAAATCTATCAAAAATTATTCGCAAATTTGAAAAAGAATCTAATAGAAGTTATAGAGATTTAAAAAATACAATAATTGAAGTAAAAATGAATTGGATGGGTTTCACAAATGATTGTACATAGCTGAAGAGAATATTAGGTTAGAAGATATTTTCCAGGGTATAAAATGGAAAGACAAAAAGATGTAAAATTCAGGCGAGAAGGCAAGAAACATAGAGTGAAAAGGTACAATACATGCATAATTGGAATCCTAGAAAAAAAGAGAGATGATATGGCAGAAGTGATATTTGAAGAGACAATGGCTGAGAGTTTTCCAGAACTAATAAAAGACACCAGTCCATAAATTCAAGAATCACAATGAATCCTATGATGGACAAATAAAATGAAAACCACATTTAGATATATGATTGTGAAACTTCAGAAAAAACACCAAAAAGTGATGATCTTAAAAGTAGCAAGGAGGAAAATTCATATTAGCAACTGTCTTAGTTATCTAGTGCTGCTATAACAGGTAGATGGCTTTAACAAACAGAAATTTATTTTCTCACTGTTTATGGGGCTCAAAGTCCAAAGTCAGGGCACCAGCTCTAGGGGGAGGCTTACTCTGTCGTCTCTGGAGGAAGGTCCTTGCTTCTTCAGCTTCTGCTGCCTGGTTCCTTGGAGATCTCCATGTTTCTTGACATCTGTATTACCGCATTTTTTTTTATTCTGCTTGCTTGTTTAATGTCCTTTTCTTGTCAAAAGAGATTCACTAAAAATTCAGCCTACACTAATTCTGCCTCATTAACATAACAAAGACAACCTATTCCCAAATGGGATTATGACCAAAGGCAGAGAGGTTAGGCTCTACAACACATATTTCTAGGGACATAATTCAGTCGGTAACAGCAATACAATAGTAGTACTCGGAGCCGACTTTTCAAAGCAACAGTGGAAGCCAGAAGATGTCCCTCACCCAGCTTTAGCAATTCGTAACACTTACCAATCTGTTTTCATTTATCTCCCCCATTTTTTCAATATGCTGAAAGAAATTGCCAACTTTGAATCCTACGCTCAGAAAAAATATCTGTCAAGAATAAAGTAAATACAGACAGTTTCATACAAATAGAGAGAGCTTGTCACACAAAGACCTATACTCAAGGTCTTTCTTCCTGTAATGCGGCATCTGAACTTGTCTAACTTCAAGAGGAAGGATGAGAATCAGGATCTGCACAGAGCTGGTTCCTATGAGGTGGAGGTCAAACATATCTCCACTCTTGGAATTCTTCACCAGTTCTTTTTCTGACACCAGCTATCCCCCTGCCCCTTCCACTTTCTGCTTCTGTGCTGGATTTGATAATTCATTGCAGTGGTCACACAGAACTCACAGACCATACTCACAGTTATGTAGTTTATTAGGGAAGTAACCCGCTACCACTTGGGAGACAGGATCAACTTCATCAATCAGGACAGCTTCCAACCAGAACAGCTCTCAGCTCCTTCTCAGCTGTGCCAGCTGGGCAAGCGTTTCAGCTCTTTATCTCTTCCAACAAGTGTCTGAAGGCACCCCAGCAAGCCTCCTGCCCGAAGGCGCTCAGCTCTCTCTTGCTCTGTGGGCTGGCAAGCCCATGACAGCCGTCTGACAGTCCATGGTTCCTGCTGCTCATACTGCTGCTGCTGTTTCTCTGCCACTGGGATCTGCTGGACTCTGCTGGGCTCGTTGCCCTCTTGTGTTGTCTCCAGTGTTATAGCTTCCATTGTCTCTCTAAATCTCTGTTGGGTTGGCTGCTTATATAAGCAAGTCACTCAATCCTACCGAGTGGTTTTATACACCACTCTTTGTACAGCAATTGACCAATCCCTTGCACGGTTGTGGCCCAGCCAGTCATTTTGGCATAATTATAAACCCAAGGTCAGAAATGCCATATATAAGACAAGCCCATTGCACTTTGCAATTCCAAAGGAGATACTTCACGCAAAAAGAAGATAATCAGAGTTGGAAAGTCTGAGGTGCAAAAAAGAAATGAGGAACAAAGAAACTGATAAACATTTGAATAAATTTAAATGAGCACTGACTATATTAGGTTATGATAATAATGTCCTATGGGATTTAAAAATAGAATTAAAATACGTAACAACAATTGCATATAAATTGAGAGAGGAATAAATGGAGTTAAAGACCTCGAGGAATGTGAAGATATAGATTAATGTTAGACTTGGTTAAGCTAAGGATGCATGTTGTAATTTCAAAGGTAAACACTAAATAAATGAAAACAGAGTATGTAATTTCCAAATGAATAGAGGGGGGAAAAAGTAGAATGCTAAAAAATAATCAATCTAAAAGCTGGTAAGATATGAGAGAAAAAGAAACAGAATAGGCAGGACAATTAGAAGGTGAAAAATAAGATAAGATAGCAGATGTTAAAAAAAATAACTGTTTATATAGAAAACTTAATGTACAAAAATAAAGAGAATAATATAATGAACATCATGCACCTTATTACCCAGCTTCAACAATCCTTAATACTTAATAATTGATTTCATTTATCCCCCTCATTTTTTTCCTGAAGAATTTTAAAACAAATCCCAGACACAACACCGTTTTCTTTGAAACTATCTTAGTATATATCTTTATCAGATAAGGACTTAAAAAATATAGTACTACAATACTATTATCACAAAAAAGTGGTGTATTTAAACAGAAATATATCAGAAATCATGTTAAATATAAATGTATTAAATAGTCTTGTTAAAGACAATCATTGTAACATTAGATATAAAAACAAAATCCAATTATATGCAGTTTACATCTGTGATGGTTAAGGTTTTGTGTCAACTTGGCTTGGCCACGATTCTCAGTGGTTTGGCAATTATGTAATGATGTAATCAACTCCATGATAAAATCTGCTATAAGCAGCCAATCAGTTAAAAGGGAGTTTTCTTGGGGGCCTGGCCTGCCTCCAGTATATAAATGGATGTTCCAGCAAGGCTCTTGCTCTGAATCTTGCATCTGGCTCGTCATCAACTGACCTCCTGTTCTTGGGACTTGATCTAGCAGCTTATCAGCTGATTTTGGAGTTCGTCAGCCCCTGCAGCTATGTGAGTCAGGAGAAGCCTCCAGCCTGACGCCAGACCCACAGACTTGGGACTTGCCAGCATCTACAACCACATGAGCCATTTCCTTGAGATAGATCTCTCTTTCTCTTTCTCTCTCTCTCTCTATGTTTCATTGGTATTTCTCCTCTAGAGAGCCCAGCCTAAGACAACATCTAAAACATAAGGATTCAACAATGTCAAAAGTAAGTAATAGAAAAAGATGTATTATGCAAATATTAACCAGAAGAAAACTTACATAGATAATAAAAGAAAAAGATGTTTTACATATATGATAGAGAAAACGTTGGTCCAGGTTCTTATACCAACAGCTTAGAGTTCACAGAAGTCAACTCACATTCCTTATCTTGTGTGAGGTAAGCATACATCCCAGGAATAAGCCTTATCTCTGCTTACGAATGAGGAACGAGAAATCAGGAAGCCAACTGGAAGGCCTAGAGACCTGCAGCTGGTGAGAGGCTGAGGCAAGGCTCAGGTTAAGACCCTTAACATCAAGACGGGTACCCGTTTCACACACTCCATGATGCTTTTCCAGGCCCAAGAAGGAGAAGATATGAGTTTCTGGGAAGGAGAAGGAGGACTGAACAACTATTGAGAAGATGAATCTCTGGTCCCTTGTGACAGGTAAAGCTTGGAGTTCATTAAAAAGCTCATTACAAGTGAGGGAAGTGGAGCACTGGCTCCAGGGTCCCTTAGCAAATGACAACTGGAAGACAGCCAGGAAGACAAAATGTTTGTGTGTGCCCTCATGGTGGTCAGCCCTTTGAGCTCCCATCTGATGGGGTCTTCCTGGCGGAGGGCCACACAAGGGACGCAGTGTAAGGAGAGGGTGCTCAGGCCTCATCCGCTGCCAGGAAGAACATGGAGGCATTCTGCTGGCTGTTTCATGGATGCTGCGGCCCTGATCCTTAGGAATGTAAGCAGGCTCTGAGGCAACCTGAGGCCACTTTACTTCAGGGGACTCCTACAAATGCAGCCTCCACCTGATTTTACTCGGCTCATTCTAGTAGCTGGAAAGTAATTTTACAAAGGAAATGCAGCCCACAGGGGATTCAGACTTTGTGATTCATCCAGACCTGTCCAGACCCATTTGGAAGAGAAGTGGCGTAGCTTGACAGCTAATCCTGGCAGGTTCCTAGCCCTTGCTGACACCGCTGCCAACCTCCTGCCTGCTGACTAGAAGGAGCTGAGATGTTCCAGCTAGAGAGAAGTGAGCTGAAATTTAGCCTCGCCCCCATACAGCCTGACAGACACAAACATGGGCACAAATAAACTCAGGTTTTGACACGCACCATTAGACACTTGCACGCTCACACACACACACACACACACAATTACATTCACAAATTCAAGCACACCAACAATCTGGTCTTTCTCACTTGATTGCTGGGCAAAGCTAGGAATGATAGGAGCCCAGGTAGTGATGAAGGCACAGGATGAGGCCACTCCTAACCAAGATTAGTGGTAAGCAACATGCTGTCTTGACATGTCCAGGGAAAGGGAAAACTCTAAGCTGCAGCTGGCAGCCTTGCTGTTCGTAGTGGGGCAAGGGTATGGAAGAGACCATGTTTATTTTTTTCAAAGTAAGACAACTGAAGTAAAATCTCTACTATTTGGAAGCTGTAATTAGTCCAGTTAACTACATTGTGTGTCCTTTATGTGCTATAGACAGAGCCCTGGTGGTGTGGTGGTAAAGAGCTCTGCTGCTGACCAAAAGACTGGGAATTTGAATCCATCTGCTGCTCCTTGGAAATCCTACGGGGCGGTTCTACTCTGTTGTATGGGATTGCTATGAGTTGGAATCAACTTGATGGCAATGTTTTTTTTTTTTTTTTTAATGTGCTGTGGAAGGGCAGCTGGTGCTATGGAAAGCACAGGCTTTGGAGAGCTAAATGGACCAGGCTTCTAACCTGGATCTGATGCTTTCCACCCTCTGAGCCTCAGTCTCCTCATCTGTAAAGTGGGGATACAAATATTTGCCTGGTTCATTTGTTGTGAGGAATAAACATAAAGGACTATGCCTGGAATATAGCTGCTCAATAAATGTCGATTCTTTCCCCCTCTCTGGTTTCTCATCTTCAAACCACACCTACTCACCTGGGCCTTTAGGGCAAAGAATTAGGCTGTAAGGCCAGCAAGAGTCCCAGAGACCATATGAATCCAACCCCTACCTTTGGCAATAGAGGAATTGACTATCTCGTCACTACCATTTCCCTTCTTCCCACCCCTGTCTCACCCCATCAGCTTCCCTTTTCACAGCCCCCTCTCCATGCTATTCCCAATTTAAACTCTGTGGTTCAGCTAGCTTGCCAAGGGCAGAGGGACAGAGAGGTGGTTGGAGGTGCAAGCACAGGGCTGGCTGCCCCTGGGAGGAACAGATAAACTGCAGGGCCCCATAGGGACCAAGTCTTGCCATGATGCTGGACATGTCCTCCAGAAGTCACAGGGCCGTGGTGATGAGTAAATGAAGTCATGTCCATGAAGGTCACAGCACAAGACTTGACACTCAAGGGGCACTAAATAAATACCTCTATCCACTGCTAGGAGCCATGGTGGCACAGTAGTTAGGACCTCAGCTGCTAACCAAAAAGTCGGCAGTTTGAACCCACCAGCTGCTCCTTGGAAAACTTATGGGGCAGTTCTATTCTGTCCTATGGGGTTGCTATGAGTCAGAATTGACTCAATGGCAAGAGGTTTGGTTTTGTTTGGTTTGGTTATCCACTGCTGTCTAGTCGATTCTGACTCATAGCAACCCTATAGGACAGAGTAGAACTACCCCATAGAGTTTCCAAGACTGTAAATCTTATGGAAGCAGACTGTCACATCTTTCTCCTGCAAGTAGCTGGTGGATTTGAACCATGGACCTTTTGGTCAACAGCTGAGCACTTTAACCACTGTGCCACCAGGGCTCCTTACTAAATAAATAGTTGATCCAATTATTTTATTCATTCCCTCAACTTGACATTCTTCTGTAAGGGAGTCACTCAATAGATTAAAATCCACCCCCCCCCCAAAAAATAAAATAAAACCTTTGCCGTTGAGCAGATTCCAACTCATAGTGACACTGTAAGACAGAGTAGAACTACCTCATAGGGCTTCCAAGGAGCAGTTGGTGGATACAAACTGCCAACCTTTTGCTCAGCAGCCGAACTCTTAAGCACTGCCCCACAACGGCTCTACTCTATAGATTAAGCGTGGCAAATTGGTAGCCCAAAAGCTGGATTGAGTGTATCCAAAAATTTCACATAAAAAGCCACATTTCTGTCTTCTCTTGAAAAATCGAAAACTCTGGGAGTCCTGATCCCAAATTTTCCCCAAAGTGACAACTAAAGACAGCAAGTTCCTTTAGATGGCACGTGTTCACACCAGTTTTCCTAAATTCTCACCAATCCCTGTTCCGTCACAATTGGCCCTCTTCGCTTGTTTGTATTACCTGCTGACCCTGTGGGTATTTGTGCTGTAAATCTTGCTTTAGATAGCTCTCAGCCACATACATGGATTAGGAATGGGACATTTAAAACAGGACATCAGTTCTGAAAAGTCCTTTAAGATGATCTTATTCAGTGGTTTTTAAACTTTTTAATTAGAAATGAAATCAAATCCAGAGTTATAAACAGACAACAGAAAAGCTGTTCTGGTTGAAGCAGGACTTGCTAGAATTCAATCCTGTCATTGTTTAGGTGAGGACACTGGGGCTTAGACTGGAGACATGGCTTATCCCCTGGGAATTTGTGGCAGAGCCAGAACGGACTCTTCTGAGACCCTACATAGGGTTTGCACCTGCCCATCCTTCTGAGGTCAGGTATGAGTTGGGTAATGGTGGGAGAATGCCAGGAGGATGCTGGAACTACGAGATGGGGAAGAGGGAGCTGTCAGGGGTAGGGAATGGGCAAAAGATGGACTCAGAAGACAATTGCCCCAATCTCATGATTTTCAGGGGTGCATCCTAATAAACAGCACCCCTGAGGATTAGTGGCAACACCAGGATTAACGCTTCTATGATGCAAGAAACACTCCCAGTTGCTCCTGGCATCCTGTGACATCCGATCTAACAATCTAAATGTGACACAGTCTTAGATACCACCTAGAACATGCAGACATGCTGGGAGCAGCAGGAACTAGTTACAGACGGTAAGGATGGTCTAAAAGGTTGTGTCAGGAAGTTCCCACAAAAGAGAAACACTGGGCTGGATTAATGAAGTTGCACTGTCTCTTGAAGGGGCCTCAAAGAGAGTTAAGTCCTGAGTCAGCCTCGGAACTAAAAATAAAATTACCATGTAGGTGTTTTTTAACTCATCCATAGCAGCTGGAATAATCTGGCTTCAAATATCAAACACCCCCCAAGACAAATGGCTTAAACAACAAGAGATCCGTGATCTCTCATAGCAAAGAGTCCAGAGGCAAGACCCTTCACCCAGGACCTAGAGTCTTTCCATCTTTCTGCTCTGCTGTCCTTAGCCCTTCAGCCTTGCCCTCAGGTTGACTCTACTCACAGTACAGCTTAGTAGCCCAGACATTACATTTCCATAACAATGTCCAGGGGCTATTTATTCCTATGTGCCTTAAAAAAAAAAAAAAAATAGTGAGGAAGCCTTCCCTGGAAGCCCCTCAGCACACTCCCTTTCATTTCTTATTGGTCAAAATTGTGTGGCAAACCCACACGGGACAATCCCTGACCAGTAGAATGTGGTCACCACAATTGTCCTATTCACAGCCCCGCCTCCCCCCCTCCCCCATCACAAGGACGGACTGCCCTCCTGAAGCTCTTGGCCTGGAGGGAGTGGATGGCAGAAGACAATCAGGCTCTGTTAGGAGGGAGGGGGAGGGGATGGCTGGCTGTTGATAAGGTTCCAACAGAGTCTCTTCCACCATCTGTGGAGACCTCCTTCCTTCCAGAAATGTCCTGAAGTTGGTGGGGCAGGAAGGAGAGGGAAGAAACATTTATATGTTGTCTCCTTTGAACCTTACAATAAGCTATAACATCCTGATTTGAGAAATGGGTGTCACAAAAAAAGGTAAAGCAAAAAATCCATGGTCAGAAAACTTGTAAGTGTTGGAGATAAAATTCAAGCCCTGAGCTTTCTAACGCCTGCAGCTATGCTCTCCACACGCTGCCTCATCCACACCACCTCAGACGGGCTTGGCAGTCAGGAAAGGAGGCCAGGCAGGCAAGGCAGCCAACGTGATGGAAAAGGTTAAGGAGCCAAGGGTCCTGGTATGGGTCCTGACTCTGTCACTAACCTACATGACACTTCCCTTCTCTTAGCCTCAGTTTCTTCATTTGTAAAAGAGAGGGGTTAAACTCTCAAGTTATTAAGGTTCTTTCCAACTTAAACATTCTTTAGTACCTTCTAAAAGAGGTCTGGGGCCCCAGACAAAAAAGAAAGAGAAAAAGGAAGAAAGGAAGGTGTCTTAGTTATCTAGTGCTGCTATAACAGAAATTCCACAAGTGGATGGCTTTAACAAATTTATTCTCTCACAGCCTAGTAGGTTAGAAGTCCAAATTCAGGGCGACAGCTCTAGGAGAAGGCTTTCTCTCTCTGTTAGCTCTGGGGGAAGGTCCTTGTCATCAGTCTTTCCCTGTTTTAGGAGCGTCTCAGAACAGGCACCCTGGGTCCAAAGGACTCGTGCTCCTGGCTCTACTTTCTTGATTTCAAAAGAGATTGATTTCAGACACAATCTAATCTTGTAGATTGAGTCCTGCCTCATTAACATAACTGCCTCTAATCTTGCCTCATTAACATCATAGAGGTAGGGTTTACAACACAAAGGAAAATCACATCAGATGACAAAATGGAGGACAATCACACAATGCTGGAAATCATGGACTAGCCAAATTGACAGATTTTGGGGGGACACAATTCAATCCATAACAGAAGGAAGGAAAGGAGAAAAGAAGAAAGAAAGGAAGGAATGAAGGAAGAAAAAAAGGAAAAGAAAGAAAAAAACAGCACTTCGGTGGTTTACTGGGCACAGAGGCCAGGCGGCAGGCATCTGAAGGCTCAGGCTCCACCTATTTCAGGCCTCATGAGTTCATCCTGAGTCTTGTGCCAACTCCTGTGGTTTCTCATCTTTCCATCCTGGCCCATATGACAAAATGACTAAAAATACTGAGCTCCCCACAGGCCCGCCACCCGGCTCACGCCCTCCCTTGAATCAATTCATTTTGCAGTTTTAGGCGTGCCACAAATGAGAGCCCAGGACAACCCACATTTAAAAATTCTGACTCCCAGTAACTCCACTTTGGTTAGACAGTATGCTCAGGTGGGAAGAGCACGTTCAGCTCTGTTACCTTCCACTTTCCAAGGGGGAATTTGGCATGACATGAGCCTCGGAGCCTCAGTTTCTTCATCTGGAAAATAGAGATAATTATCCCCACTTTATAATATAATTGTGGGAATTAAATGAGATGGCATGGGTGAAGAGCCTAGCCTGGATTAAGAGCTTGATTCATATCAGTTCCTACTTTCTCTTGACTCCTCCTCTTTACTTAGTCCTTTTTGGAGGGTACTCTCCCAAGGAAGGTGTGGCACAAATGGTTAACTGACCACTAGCCAAAGGTTGGTGGTTCAAACTCACCCAGAGGCCCCTCAGAAGACAGGTCTGGCAATCTGCTTTTGATAGGTCACAGCCTTGAGAGCCCTATGGAGCAGTTCTACTCTGCACACATGGGTCGCCATGAGTTAAAATTAACTCAATGGCAACTAACAACTAACAGCAACTCTCAAGGAAATTATCAGAACAATGACTTTGACTCTTCCATCCCATTGCCACCCATCCAAATACGGCCCAGTTTCACTTGGGCTATAGAAAGAAAACCCTTTCCTAAACTGTTTCTGAGATAGTCACAAAGATGAATCTCTGTGGGCAGCAACTAAGGGTATGGATATGCTTGTGGACAGATTGGCAAATTGCTCCATTTCAGACCTGTACACACCATTTCACTGCCATTTTCTCTGTGTCAGAGTAGCTTAAGTCAACATGTGCTTGGGTGACTTCTGCCTACTGTCTCTCTGTTGGTGATTTCTATGCAAGCCTGCTGGAAGCTGAAATTAAAAGGTCACATAAAAGGCAATCTGAGTCTTCATCCACAGATGAGAGCCAGTGAGGTGGAGTGGAGAGAGCCAGGCATGTGGAGTTTGAATTTGAGAACATCTTGAGGAGGCCTGGCCCCACAACAAAGAGCTGTGTAGCTGTGGGCACATCATTTAACCTTCCTGACTCTCAATTTTGTCTTCTGTACAACGAGAATGAGAAAAATATCTTCCTTACACAGAGGATGTGAGAATCAGAAGAGAGAATGTCTGTGAGAACATACTATACTTACATATGTATTTATTTTGCTATTTGTGACCTGAAAACAGCCTCTCTTTCCCACACATACACATACAGTTGTTGTTGTTAGGTGCCGTTGAGGCAGTTCCAACTCGCTTGTAGCAACCCCATGTACAACGGAACAAAATGCTGCCTGGTCCTGCACCATCTTCACAATCGTTGCTATGTTTGAGCCCAGTGTTGCACTCACTGTGTCAATCCATCTCGTTGAGGGTCTTCCTTTTTTTGGTTGATCCTCTACTTTACCAAGCATGATGTCCTTCTCCAGGGACAGATCCCTCCTTATAATACATCCGAAGTACATGAGATGAAGTCTCACTGTCCTTGCTTCTAAGGAACTTTCTGGTTATACTTCTTCCAAGACAGATTTGTTCATTCTTCTGGCAGTCCATGATATATTCAATATTCTTCACCAACACCATAATTCAAATGCATCAACAGAGTTGAGACTAAATGCAGCTGAATGTTTTTTTCCATGACATTCATTCCACAAATGGACAGAGCACCCACTGGGTGCCAGGTCATGTGCTCACTGCTGGGGGGGGGCTGGGTGGGGGCAGTGCAGAGCTGCATTGGATTGTTGTGCTAAACCACCTCACACCATGAAGAGAAGCTGATTGGAAACACACCATTCCTTCTCACTGAAGCGGAAAATTCGCCTTATGTGCTTATTGGTATGCAATATGCTCATCACAGTCAAGGAACTGAAGTCTCAGGGCCAGACATCAAGACGCTTATTAATTCTTTCTGCTTCTGTGCCTCTATGATGTTGGTGGCCACTAGGAAGCTTGGGTTATGGAACTCAGTGTCTGCAATTAGACTCATGTCAACCTGCATATGCCACTCAGGTTCCCCCAGTGCTTTCCACATACAAATGCAGTTGTTTGCCTAAATCAAGAAACAGAAATAAGTTACATCACCCCCTTCTCTCCTTTTAGTTTTTATGCACGTGTATTAAAGAGGCAAAAAATTTAGAAGGCTTGTTATGAAAACGCATAGAATTCCCCTGCCCCCTCGGGTCCATGTTTCTCACCTCAAAGCAGCCACTTTCATTTTATTTACCTGATTACTTTGGGATGGCCTCCATATCGCTAGATAACATGCTTGTGTAATCAGTTTTTAAATTTTCAGTGTGAACATCATCTACTGACTTCTCATTATGGACAATGGAAATTTAGCTCATTTTCCACCCTACGCTCCCTCTAGACATGAAGTCCCTTCCTACCCTCATCCCTATTTAATTATTATGTAATTTTGGGTAGACCAGTTGTCATTCTTTACATTAGGAAGCGATGGAAACACATTGTATAGTTGAAAAAATATCACATCTTATAACTACTTTTCCTTCTCCAGACAAAGTTTTTTTGATCCTAAAGTAATTGTCTCATTGTAATATTTGTCTCTGTTTCTATGTACTTATAACTAGTTCAGCCCCAAACTTTGCACCAATTGTCCAAACGTCCTCTCAAGACATTTGGATGCATCAGCGTTCTATAATTTTCATTGTCTAAGAAGTATTTTTTTTTTTCTAAGAAGTATATCTTCCCTGGAGCTTTCTCACCTGGACCCATTGCCCTCTATGCCCGGTGCTCAACCGCCATCTTGGCATCTGCCTTGCTGCTCTCCTGTGTCAGAGTGACTGCTTCCTTTGTCCAATAGCTTCTTCTTTCTTCGATTACTCCCTCTTTTCAAAGGAGTACATTCTCTAGAGGTTTCTTGAGAAGGGCGTCGTTGCAGGTAAGTATTTTGAGTCCTTATGTGTCTGAAACTATCCTTGTTTTAACCTCTGCCTTGATGAATAATTTAGCTGTTAACAGAATTCTAGGTTGTAAATCACTGTCCCTCAGAATTTTGAAGCTGTTACTTTTCCGTCTTCTAGTTTCTAGGGCTGCTGTAAGAAACCAAACCCATTCTAATTCCTAGCTTTTTGAATGTGATTTGTTTCTTCTTTCTGGAAACTTGTGAGAACTTCTCTTTGTCCACAGTATTTTGAAATTTCACAGTGATAAGCCCAGAAAGAGAACAGCCCCACACTAAAGCTCATTTCTCCAGAGAAGACATTTCAATCTCCTCTTAGAGGACAAAGGCCTAGCTCCCAGACTTCAGGTAATGGGGTGTTGGGGGACAGTGGTCTTATCATTCAGAATTCATATTCACTTAATCCCTCTGTTTGTGGGAGAATATATACCTTCAATGGTGCCTATCCACTGCAGTAGAGTCGATTCTGGTTCATAGCGACCCTAAAGGACAGAGTAGAACTACCCCATAGGGTTTCTAAGGAGAGCCTGGTGGATTCGAACAGCCAGCTTTTGGTTAGCAGCCATAGCTCTAACAATGTGATCAGCTCTTAACCACTAAGACATCAGGGTTTCCAGTGGTGTCTGGCACCCTCCAATCCAAAAGAGCTTCTTTTTACCCTTCTCCTGAGAATAAATCCCCAGTTTTCTCTTGGGGTAGGAAAGAGCAATTGCCCATTCATTAGTGAGGAGAGGAGGGAATCTGGGAATTCAACTACTTTTTTGACAACTTTAAATGAAACCCTGGTGGTGTAGTGGTTAAGTGCTGTGGGTCGCTAAGAGTTGGGATTGGCTGGACAGCAACTTTTTTTTTTTTTTTTTTTAATGAATACTCACTATCTGGAAACCCTGGTAGCATAATGGTTAAGAGCTACGGCTGCTAACCAAAAGGTTGGCAGTTCAAATCCACCAGGCGCTCCTTGGAAACAGTATGGGGCAGTTCTACCCTGTCCTATAGGATCGCTATGAGTTGGAATTGACTCGACAGCAAAGGGTTTTTTTTTTGTTGTTTTTACTCACTATCTTAGCAAACCCCTTGCCCTCAGCTCCGAAGGTTCTCGATACTTCTGGTTCCTTGAAGTTTGGTTGGTTCTTAATTTTCTTCACTGTGGGTTTGACATTTTACTTTCTTGGGTCAGCTAAGCCACTCACCATTCTTTCAACTGCTTTCCAGCTTTTAAAATGTTGTTGTGTTCTACTCTCCTGTTATCCCTGTGTGTGTGTACATGTATGCCTGTGTGTATGTTTTAATCACTCTTTTCACTATAGTTCTAGCGGGGATTTAGGAGGGAGTGAAATTGGTTGTTCAATCGTTCATCTTTTTCTAGAACCTTGGTTTAAACACTATGGGCAAAGTCCAGAGCCTCCAAGCACAGAGTTTACACCCTAAGTCATACAGTGGTTTTTCCAACACAAAGCATGGTAAGAACTTTTGTAGGCTGGAAGAAAGAGTTTGTAGAGGGTCAGAGAAAAGTTCCTCTTGTGAGTCTCCGAGAAAAGCATCAAAAATCCTGGCAAGGGGTAAGGGTGGAAGTGGCACAGAGACCCTCATATAGACTGGGGAGATTGTGTCCTACATCCTTTCTGGAAGTCTGGGAGAAGAAAGCCTTGTATAGCCTCCTGAGCCATCATGGTACAGCCTCAGTAGGGCAGAGATGGTAGCAGGATAGGTACAGCAGAAAGAGAGCTTGAGAAAACACCTATCTGCCTTGCAAACCCACACCTGAGTGTTCCAGAGAAGCAAGGGAGAGGACACCAAGGGGTGCCTGCCTTGAAAACTGAGAATTGCAAACCTGCCTTAGACTGAGGGTCACCAGGGCAGAGGCCAGCATAGGAGGCAGATAGCCTCACCTATTCCAGATGGGATGCAAACTCTCTGGGAAAATAGATAACCCCAGGGAGAAGGGAGAAGAGAATTCAGAGTCACAGAGTCATAAAGATGTCAGAGCTGGAAGGCTCCCTAAGAAACATTTACTCCAATGTCCACATTTTATGGAGGTGGATCCTGGGGTTCTGATAGGGAAAGGGGCTTGTCCCAGGTCACTCAGTCAGTTCAAGGCAGCATTCTTATGGCGATGCTACACTGCCTTTAAAGAAGATTAATGGTTATTAATGGCTTACCCCTAGAAATCATGATAAATGGAGAAAATACTGAAGTTGTCAAGGATTTCATTTTTCTTGGATCAACAGTCAATGCCCACGGGAGCAGGAGTCAAGAAATCAAAAGACATATTGCATTGGGCAAATTTGCTGCAAAAGACCTCTTTAAAATCTTAAAAAGATGTAATTTTGAAGACTAAGGCATGTCTGACCCAAGCCACAGTATTTTCAATTGCCTTATATGCATGTGAAAGCTGAACAATGAATAAGGACGACCCAAGAAGAATAGATGCATTTGAATTATGGCATTGGTGAAGAATATTGACTATAGCATGGACTGCCAGAAGAAGAACAACTCAGTCTTGAAGAAAATACATCCAGAAAGCTCCTTAGGAGCAAGGATGACAAGATTTTGCCTTGCTTACTTTAGACATGTTATCAGGAGGGACCAATCTCTGGAGAAGGTCATCATGCTTGGTAGAGGGTCAGCAAAAAAGAGGAAGACCCTCAGTGAGATAGATTGACATAGTAGCTGCAACAATGGGATCAAACATACTTACTATTGTGAGGATGGTGCAGGACTGGGCAACATTTTCTTGTGTTATACATAGAGTTGCTATGAGTTGGAGCCAACTCAATGGCACCTAACAACAACAACAACAACAAAGGAGTCCTCTTCTTGAACTGACCCAATTCTCTCTGTCCTGTTCTGTTTGTTTATAACTTCATTAAAGCCTTTTGGATAAACCTTATTTCTTTCACGGATTACTCTAAGCTTAGCTCAGTATAGAAATGTGACCACATGAAGGGATATTTGAAGTGGATCTTAAGGGAGAAGTAAGAATGGGTTCACCAGCCAGAGGAGAAAGGAAACTTCTGGCAGAGGATGTACAAAGGCATACAAAGTTGTACACAAAAGTAAGGAGATGTAATAATGGATGGTATGTTTAGGGAAAGTACCCACTCTTGGAACCCAGGATGCTCATACTGTTGGATGTCCCAAATAAGATCCTGAGCTGCCTGAGGGCAGAACCATGTTTCTGTCTAGCTGTCCAAGTCATTGGGGGAACTGACTTGGTGGGATTGCTAACCTCTGCTTCTACGGAGAATTTTTCCTACTGCCCATGAACCAAGACATCAGAAAAAATCAAACATGCCACTTGTAACTTATTTCCATGGTAACTTAAAACCCGTTGCCATAGAGTCGATTCTGACTCATAGCGACCCTATAGGACAGAGTAGAACTGCCCCATAGAGTTTCCAAGGAGCGCCTGGTGGATATGAACTGCCGACCTTTAGGTTAGCAGCCTAGCACTTAACCACTACACCACCAGGGTTTCCATGGTGACTTATAAGATCTTAAATTTAAAAAAAAGGCTGATGATCAAGGAGACTTCCAGTCCTGCACTTTTCCTCATGGCCAGCTGGTTCTTTTGGCTTTAACCTGAGGCATGTTTAGGTTTGGGCTGATTGAAAAACATCCACCAAAGACTGAAAACAACTCCAAACTTCTTTCTACTGCTTCCCCTTCTTCCATCCTCTAAGATGAAAAAGTAAAAGATTAGGAGAGGAAACGAGTTCTAGTACTTCTTTTTTTGTGAAACCTTATGAAAAATGATCTTTTTTATGCCATTGTGCTTCCTTCGGAAAGACATTTTAGCCCTTGGAGTGTGACAAACCTTGGTGCATTGTTGTTGCCTGACTGCAAGATCTTGGAAAGTCACTTAACCTCTTTGAGCCTCAGTTCTTGGGAGAATTGAGACAACGTAGGTGAAGTACCTTCTAGGTCCATACTTCACATATGGTAGGAGATCCGAAAATATCAGCTTTCCTCCTCTTTTTTCATTAAGGTAGCTTTCTAATCTTTGACAAGTCACTTAACTTCTTCAGTTCTCAGTTTCGTCTCTATAAATGAGAGTCTTAGGCTAGTGTTAGTATGCTTTGCCAACATTTTAAAAATAAGGTTTACAGACCACCCATGACAGAAGTACTTCAGGTCCATTTAAAAAATACAGATTCCTGGGTCCTTCTCCAGATCTGCTGAGTTTGAGTCTCTGAGGTTGGAACTCAGGAAGCTGCGCTTTTCTTGTGTATCCTCAAGTTTGGGAACCCCAGTCTGTTTTACATCTTGTGTGACTTTTCCACCTTCGCACTCAATCTAAAAACTCAGTGCTGGGCTAACATCAAACCTGTTGCCGTCGAGTCAATTCCAACTCATAGGGACCCTATAGGACAGACTAGAACTGCCCCATAGGGTTTCCAGGGAGTGCCTGATGGATTAAAACTGCGGACCTTTTGATTGGCTGCCAAGTTCTTAACCACTGTGCCACCAGGGCTCCAGGCTAATATTAAGCCCTCAGGAAATCCTTGCTTACTTGAATTTCCTGCCTGGACTGAGGGCTACCTTTTGCCACTATCTTGTTTTCTTTGAGAGCCAAACATTTTGTCTTCTATGTATTGTGATTCCCCATACTTGGAAAACAACTCAGGACAGAGAAAGGGAGGAGTCTGTGAGGACCATTGGAAAAATTGGGGGGCAAGAGGAGGGATCTGGACAAGCAGGGGTTTGGATCATGGACCTTCAAAGGATCCTGCCAGGTCTCGACTGGTGGGATTCTGCTATGCTAGCTTACATTTCCTCCCTCTCTTTGTCAGCTCCCAGCTCCCATTTCAAATCTTTCTTTCTCTTCATTGCTACTGCCATGCCACATGATATGCGTGTTATGAGCTTAGTGTTTTTCATCCCAATGTGTGTGTATAAAATGTATAATATTGTTGAGCATGTTTTTAAATGTACATAAATGGCATCAGACTCCTATTATTGTTCAGTAACTTGGTATATTCCTCAACGATGTGTTTTTGAGATCTACCCATATTGGTGTGTTCATACAGCTCTAGCTCACTACCCTTAACTGGAATTCCATTGCATGAATGTTTCACAATTTATTTCTCCCTTCTTCTATTGATGGTTATGTAATGGATTTTCAGTTCTTTCCTGATACAATACAGCGATGACCCTCTTTGTACCTGTCTCCTTGTACACAAAACACTTGTGCAAATGTTTCTCTAGATAACTGGAAGGAGACTTGCTGGGTCATAGATATGCACATTATCAGTTTCACTTGTTGTTAGTTGTCGGGTGTGCTTTGATCCATGGTGACCTCACGCAGAACAGAAAAAAATGTTGCTCAGTCCTGCACCATCTCATGATAGCTGGCATGCTCAAGTTCATTGTTGTGGCCACTGTATATTTTGAATGTCTTCCAACCTAGGGGGCTCAACTTCCAGAACTATATTGAACAGTAGGGGTTTCTCTGGCTGATTTTTGGAAGTAGATTTCCAGGCCTTTCTTAATAGTCTTTCTTAGTGTAGAAGCTCTGCTGAAACTTGTCCACCATGGGTGATGCTGCTGGTATTTGAAGTACCGGTGGCACAGCTTCCGGCATCAGAGCAACACACAAGCCACTATAATATCATAAACTGATGGATGGCTGGTGGTCAGTTTCACTAGATAATGCTACATTTTTCTCCACAGTGGTGGTGCCAATTTATATCCTCACCAATGGTATATGAGAGGACCCGTACCCCATCAATCTGACTAACATTTGATGTTGTCATACCTTAATTTTTGCCAATCTGATAGGTGAGCATGGTGTCTTGTAAGTTTTAATTTGCATTTTCTCAATATTATGCTGAACAAACTCATTTGGGTTTCCTCTTTTGTACACTGCTTATTCATATATTTCTCCCATTTGTCTTTTTCTTGTTGTACAGTTCGTTTATTAAGCTTGATACCAACCCCTTTATCTATTTTCACATATATTTCTGCAGTTCATAACTTGTATTTTAACTCAGTTTATGGTGTTTTTTTGGTCATGTTACTATTGTTGTTAGCTGCTGTCAAGTTGGCCCCTGACTCATGGTGGCCTCACATACAATGACATGGGACCATTGTGACCCATAGGGTTTTCATTGGCTGATTTTTGGAAGTAGATAGCCAAGCCTTTCTGGTCTGTCTTAGTCCAGAAGCTCCACTGAAACCTGTTCGGCATCATAGCAGTATACAAGGCTCCGCTGACAGGCGGTTAATGGCTACACATGAGGTGCCTTGGCCAGGAATGAAACCCAGGTCTCCCACATGGGAAGCAAGAATTCTACCACTGAACTACCAATGACCCACCTTTTGTCTATAAAAGTTTTACATTTTGATATTGTTAAACTTGGTGATTTTTTTCCTCTATGATTTTTGCTTTTGGTGTTTTATTTAAGTACTCTTTGTCTAAGCTGAGGTCATAAATATAATCTAAATTTTCTTCTAATGGTTTTAAAATATATTTTTTGTTTCATTTAGGTCTTCAATTGATATAAACTATTCTTGTGTATGGTGTGTGGTAGGAATCTAATTATATACGTTTTTCCTATAGATAATTGTTTCAGTAATATTTATTGAAGAGCTTGTCCTTTCTTCACTGATTTATAATGCCATTCTATCATCAACTAAGTTCTCATATATGTATGAGTCTCTTTCTACACTCTATTCCACTTCACTGCTCTGCGGGTCTGTTTATGCATCAATACACTCCTGGTTTAAGAGAATGATCCTCATAAGTTCAACTCTGTGTAATTCTCCTGTTCTAAAGCCATCAGAGAG
Source organism: Elephas maximus indicus (assembly GCF_024166365.1). Lineage (NCBI taxonomy): Eukaryota > Metazoa > Chordata > Mammalia > Proboscidea > Elephantidae > Elephas > Elephas maximus. The sequence goes on from NC_064830.1 coordinate 19,106,119, forward strand.
TTCAAATGGCCTACAGGATAAAGTCTAAACTTCTTAGATCACATAAAAGGCCTTCTAGAATCGAATCTCTGTCTATTTTTGTCATCATCTCTACCTTTCCCCAAATAGCTAGCAGAATCATTTATCTTACAATTTTTTTCTGAATTGATTTGCTTGCCGTCCCTCAAACCTGCAATGATGTTTTGTGTTTCTGCTTTAGTTTATCTGCTTGGAATGCCCTTGCTCCCCACTGTCTCATGAAGCTTAGCTGAAATACCTTTTGGAGACCTTCCCTAGCTCCTCAGTCAGGGTTCTCCTCTGTGCTCTCCCAGCACTTTGCTCATCTCTATCGTGGCTCTTAAGATATTATGCTCACTTGTTTTATTAATCATACCCCTCCCAAAATGGTGACACCAATTTACACCCTTGTCAATGGTATATAAGAGGACCCGATAGACTGGGAGAGCTTCTCGAGGGTAGGAGCACATTTCGTTCATTTCTGTATCTGCTTTCCACTAGTCCCTGCCACCCCAACTGGGTTTAGCTTATGTCTGACACACAGGAATAATAGCTCTGTTCATTGAATACCTGCTCTGTGCCGTACACTCTTCTATTTCATACTCAATGCAATGTTTGAGTGTGGGAGAATTATTCCCATTTTTCAGATGAAGACACTGAGTCTCAGAAAGGTGATGTAATCTGTGAGAACTTGTAACTGGTAAGCATGAAAACTGAGATTCGAGCCAGCTCCTTCCTGACTTTAGAGCCCAGGCTCTTTCCCCTATAGCATAACCTGGGGTCTTGGTAAGCATTTACTGAATGAAAGAACAAATATGTGCAGGACCAAATGGACAGAGGGTACTCCCTGACGAGGGAGAGCCAGTCCTCTAAGCTCTCTGAGGAAGTAGGCTTTTGACGGTAGCTGGGCAGATCTCAGATCTCAGTGTCCAGTCATTGGCTGGTATTTGTGGAACAGTTTCCACTATGTTGCCAGGGAAACGAGCTATCCCATCATCACCACTCACCACCACTGTGCTGCCAACACCCACCACGCCCAGCTCAGAGGTTTTCGTTGTTTCCCTTGCTGGCAGAGCAAGCTCGAGAAACACTGACACACACAATCACTGGGGTGGGAGGCACTGCCTGCGGTGAGGTCATTACCTCTGGTTCCTGAGTGCCACCCACCAACGCCTCCTGGCGCTGAGTCCTCAGCAGCTTGCTCCAGGGAAGATTTTGATGGTTGACACTAAACACCCACGTGTCATGGTCCCTGAGGCTCCCTCCACTGCGCCCATTTTGCTGGGCTCTCTCTCACCAGGATACAAACTGCCTATCTGGAAGGGAAAGATCAGGTGAGGGAGTGCAATCTGGCAGTCGAAATCAACACTTGTCTCAGCTCACCTGGGCTCTCTGGGGCAACCTCAGCTGCCTAGCAGTCAATGCCAGGGCAGCAGAAGTGGCAGACCTGGGCATCCAGAGACCTGGGTCTGAGTTTTGGCACGCTGCTAGCCAGCTCTGTGACTTTGGGTAAGTCAGGGAACCCCTCTGAATGTAATCTCCACCCACCTGCCATCTCTCGGCTCCAGGAACCCTTGATGATCAAAGAGATGGGGCACTAAACCTCCTCCTGGTAAGCCCTCAGTTCCTGGAGACAGAGAGGGGGTGTGATTTTCTAGGGGGTAATTTATGACATCTCTAAGGAAAATTCTGAAGGTTTCAACAGAATCAGACTTGGGGAAATGTCGTGGGCCATCCCTGCTATCAGAACATGGTGGCTAGAGAGTGAAAAGTGTGAATGTTGGCTGGGACCCCAGCTTCCCTACTGTTCAGTAGAAGGTGCTGTGTGTTACTCTTCAAGTGTACAAGGACTGGTTATGTCTATTCCTAAACCAAATTAAACCCAACTCTATGCCCCTATCTGGCCATTTTGGAAAGAAGTGTAATATCACTTACTATTAGGCCCTCATCTCTACTTTCTGTGTTGGGCAAAATCCATACTGTTTATAGCTGAGACACCCACTGCCTCAGCTCTGCAGTCTCAGACTGGAGACCTTGCTGCTTCTGAGCCTTTCAGCTAGGGGTCTGGGTATCCTTGGTGACCAGAGGCCCTGAGCCCTGAGCCCAACCTCCCCACTTGCTCCTCAAAGCCCACCCCGGCCCCCTTCCTGAGGCCTTGCCATCTGGGTCATTGTCCAACCAGGTTCAGGTCTCAATGGTCCTAGGACCTGGCTGGCCCTCCACCCACTCCCCAGGCCCCTGAAGACCCTCCTCCTTCTCTGTCCTGCTCTAGGACATAAGCACCTCTTGGCGTACAAGTTCCCCAGTGAGTCCAGACCTTATGAAGACAAAGGCCAAGAAGGAAAGTATTTTTAGGCTTATAACACAACCTTCTGAAGCTTGGGACTTCAGAACCCTGGCTATTCTGATAGAAGTGGCATAGGGGTAGGGGGGTAACACAGCGAGAAAAACTCATATTTCCGTTTCTGAAATCCAAATCCTCTTTCCAAGATGATACTCCAAACACCACGGGATTTAGAGACCAATGTCTTCCTTTGTCCACTTTCTAACTGAATGGCCTGTGAGCTTCGGTTTTATCAGATGTAAAATGGGGACCAATGGTAAAACGTCACTGAACAGGCTAACTCAGTGGAGTGCTATTTGACATTTTGAGTGACACATTTTTTATTCTACATCCTACTCATTTCAGGACATTTAGCATGGGCACTAAATACCAGTAACACTTCCCAGTCATGTGACAACCAACTAAGCAAACAAAAAATTCCCATACATATTTCCAAATGTCTCCTAAGATAGGAGTAATATCATCCCCAGGTGAGAATTCTGAGTGAAAACAGTTTATAAAAATCTTTATATTATAGAAAATTTCAAATATACCCAGAGGTAGAAAGAATAGTATAATGAACTCCCTTGAACTTAGCCAGCCTCAATAATTATCAACACATGACCAATCTTATTTTATCTACACCCCTTCCTATTAACCATCTCCTGTAGAATTATTTTGAAGCAAATTCCGAACACTATATCATCTGTACCATGCAAAAGCTGGACAACGAATAAAGAAGACTGAAGAAGAATTGAAGCCTTTGAATTATGGTGCTGGCAAGGAATATTGAATATACCATGGACTGACAGAAGAATGAACAAATCTGTCTTGGAAGAAGTACAGCCAGAATGCTCTTTAGAAGCGATGATGGTGAGACTTTGTCTCACCTACTTTGGACATGTTATCAGGAAAGACCAATTCCTGGAGTAGGACATCATGCTTGGTAAAGCAAAGGGTCAGCAAAAAAGAGGAAGACCCTCAAAAAGATGGATTGACACAGTGGCTGCAACAGTGGGCTCAAACAGAGCGACGATTGTGAGGATGGTGCAGGACCAGGCAGTGTTTCACTCTGTTGTATGTGGGGTTGCTATGAGTCCGAACTGACTGGACAGCATCTAACAACAACAAAAAAAATCATCTAATAAATATCTATTTACATATTGACATTGCATTTGTAAATAAATATCTCTAAAAGATAGGACTATTTGAAAATGATTTTTGATGTACCTTTGACCTCACAGACCACATTGACTACTGCAACTATGGAGCAAGACTTTTGCTCCTTGCACTCATTAATTTATTCACCTAGCATTTATGGATGCCCATGAGATGCCAGGCACTGAGAAAAAAGAAAATGAGATACAGACCCTGCCCTCCAGGAGTTCCTCATCTAGAAGCGAAACAGATAAGTCACAGTGAGTTGGGTGAGTGAACTCGAGAGTTCTTTATGGGGAAGGGAACATGCGTGTGTGTGTGTGTGTGTGTGTGTGTGTGTGTGTGTGTGTGATGTTGGTACCTATTGGGTAGCTGGGTGAACAGAAAACTGTCTCTGGACTCCAGGGCCTTGAAGGAGGCTACCTGCCCTCTTGCTGATTCTCTAGCTACAGGGAAGGGCAGGCAGGAGGGAGGGCAAGGGGAAAACAGGAGCAATGGTGCCCTGGGAGGCATAGTAGCTAAAACATTCCCACCTGGGAGCCCTCTGCTCCTGGAGGTGGGTGTGTGGAAGAAGTGAAGAAGAGAGGAGGAAAGGAGCTGTTACTAAACACTGGCTGCGGACCAGAGAACTAAGTGACTTATCGCCCTGTTAGTAAGTGGTTAGGATAGAAACTTTGGTGTACACAGCCCCAGTTAAAGTGTGGAGGAGGGAGAGGGGAGAGAAGGTATCCGGCAGAAAAAGGCACAGCCCCTGGGAGAATGCTTATCTGCAAGAGAGCCTTACCGCTTCCATTCCAGGGCTTCCTGCTCTTAAGGATCCTCGGTGAAGCAAAGAAGCTTCATAAACTTGAAGACAAATCACTCTCCAATCTTTCCTTTTCCAAGCTAGTGAATTCCACATCCTTTAACCTTTCCTCACAGCTCTATTTTTGCAGCTGTAAATCATTTTAACATTCATTTTGGCACCCTCTGATGGGTTTGCCTCATCCGTCTTATAACTTGAGCCTAGAAGTGTTGGCTAATGGCAAATGGTAGCTAGAGTGGGAGAGGTACTAGAATGTTCTCTAGTGGGCTGCTCCTATGGCATGTGAGCTTTTGCAAACATCTGAGCAACATGTATCGCAGCATTTCAGACGTGGGAAGTGCCCCTTCCTACCTTCCTTCCCACTCCCTCTCAGCCAATGCTGGGTTTATAGAGGCCTTGAATGCTATGCTAAGGGCTGTAACTTTATCCTGTAGCCAACAGGAAGTCATTGAAAGAGTTTCACCTAGAGAGTACCATGATGAGATTTGGTTCTTATAACTTCAGATTAGTTTGTCTCCTCTAATTGACTCTGTAAGTTCTGTCTTATTGGCTGCTGTATTCCCAATGCCTTAATGCCTTACCCAATTCCTGACTCTCTCTCTCTCTCTCACACACACAAACAAAATAATAGCAGTAAGCACTTATAAAGCACGTATCCAGTTCCAGGCCTTATTCTAGGGCCTCACCTGTATGAATACATTTCATCTTAGCAAAAATTGAAGTAGTGTTCCTTTATTATCCCCATTTTACAGCTATGAAGCTGAGTCACAGAGAGGTTAAATATCTTGTCCATGTTCACATGGCTAGTAAGTGGCAGAGTTGGGGTGGAGACCATGCAGTGCTCGATACATTTGTTGAATTAAATTTAACCAAAATGGCAAGAGGCTCTGGCTGTGGCATAGGAAATGATCAGAGGGGTGGGCTGCAGGGAGAAGATCCTGGGAGATGGTGAGAGGCCAGCATCACAGCAGTGGCAGAGGTATCACCCGGGCCCTGCTTGATCCCAGTCTCCCTTAAACCAATGGAGTCTGTCCTGCCAAGGACATGTCTCACTTACAGATGGCTTTGGAAAAGAGCTATAAGAACACAGTAGTACCTTCTTTCTAAGCAGAAAACCTCCTGCTTGGAAGCTCCAGCACTTGTTTTAGGTTCCCTATTTCCTTGGGCTGGCAAGTCCTCCAGCCATCTACCCTAGGTCTTGAGATGAGTCTTTTCTCTTGAAGGTCTCCCTTTCTCTCCACCCTCTTGTCCCCATCCAGGGTCAGAGGTGGCTCAGGGGAAAGGCTCTGTGTTCCAAGGGCAGTTCCACTTTCCCGGGCTATGGCCAGAGATGACCCAACCCCACAGTGGGGCCTTGGCTTGAGTGGATTTCATAGCCAGAACTCACCAAGCGCTGCCGTGTGGTTCCTTCAGGTGTCTGTCATCCATCCATCTGTCATTCCACCATCTCTGGGTTCTACTCTGCCCCTGGGCCTACAAAGAGGAACAGGATCCAGTCTGCTCTCAAGGAGTTAGGAAAAGTGGAAGTCACTTCAGGAGGAAGTGGCAGTGAATGGCTTGTCTTCACTGATCTCCCTCCATTAATCTGATAGGAAATACCCAAGGAGAGGATCTCTTCGGTTCTTCTTTCCTCTTCCCTGTGCTAGGCTTTCCCTGGGCTCTACATTCTCTCTTCCTTGTCCTCCTTCCTTGAGCAATGCCACTGGGCCCTGGGCTCCAACAACCTGAAATAGTACCTGTGAGGCTAAGATCTTAAGATACCTTTTGACCTCAGGGGCCTTGCAAATGCCCAGGTTAATCTGAACTTCCAAAGAACATTTCATCCAAAAACACCAAAGATAGGTTAAGCCACAGTGCTTTCTTAGCTTAGTTGTATGCTATGTGTCCATTTTACAGATGGAGAAATCAAGGCACCAAGAGGTTAGGAGTCACAGAGATATTTATAGGTTCCTAACAATTTTTAATGGAATGGAAAGATATTTATGATATAATATTCAGAGATAAAAGTGGGATACAAAATTGCGTACCCAGAGTAATCCATGTAAGGAAAGAACACATAGAAAAAACTGAAGGGGAAGAGGCCAACACGTTAATTGTGGTTTCTGAGCAAATGATTTGTGCTCAACTACTAACCTAAAGGTTGGTGGTTGGAACCTGCCCAGTGGCACCACAGAAGAAAGGCTTAGTCATCTACTTCCAAAAAATTACAGCCAAGAAAATGCTATGGAGCAGTTCTACTCTGTAACATATGGGGTTGCCATGAGTCAGATTGATTAGACAACAGTTTTGGGTTTTGGGTTTGGTTTAGGTGTTGAAATCATGGGAGTGTTTTTCTGCCTTCATTTTTTTTGTAATAAAAAAAAGTTTCAAAAAATTCACTTGTATAGTTTCACAGCTTTCAAACCACTCTCACCCCTATTCGGTACACATCGTTTGTTTCCCATGACCATTTTGTTGAAATAGGGCAGACAAGACACTAGTATTCCCATTTTAAGAGACAAAGATGGAGTCTTAGCAAGGTTAACTGACTTCTTCAAGGTCACCCAGTGGTAGAACCAAAACATGGATTTTCCTTTGACAGGGATTTTTCTTTTGACCCCTAGTTCATTGCGATTGTGTGATCCCACAGCTGCCTTCAGATTGTGATGGACACAACATCCAAAGCTACTCAGTGGCTATGTTGAATCCAGAGCCTGTGTTTTCAAAAGGGTTGTGGACAATGGCGTATCCTGGTTTGTGGGGCCTAATGCTTATACAACTTGGGGGGCTCTTTATAAGAAAAAGAGAACAAGATATGGATACAAAATTAGGTATAGAAGCAAATATTTCTTTAGAATTACAAATTTTTAAAAGCTGACAAATAACACAATATCCAGAAAAATAATAAAAATATGTGATTATTAATGCCTGATACATTGCTTTCTTTCTTTTTTTTTAAATAATATTTTATTGTGTTTTGGTGAAAGTTCATACAATAAATTAGGTTCCTATTTGACAATTTCTATACAAATTGTTCGGTGACACTCGTTACATTTTCAGTGTGCCAGCATTCGCTTTAATTGTGTTCTGGTTGTCCCGAGCCTGACATATTTCCATAATATTCTTCCCTATATTTTTAAGCTGTGTACTCTTTGAGTGTCTCTTCAAATGACAACAGTATTGTAATATTTTCTGTAAAGAGAATGTAGAGCTAATTTAGCTGTTTTCTCTAAAGTGGTTGATCAAAACTTATTTTTTTTTATTGTCAATAATTGGGATACATAAAGCATGTGGCTTCACACAGTCATACCCACTATTTATAATACTGCAATAAACTCGTATCCTATAAAGGCAGAAATTTGGATAAATTTATTTTGTAAGCTTTCCATCAGAAAAAAAAAATTGTGGTGTGTTAATAATTGTAAATGCTGTATTCATATTTCCCCTGTCCATGAGGGGAGAGAAATTCTGTTTTGACTAGGTGTTGATGGAAATGAGTTCTCCATTTAGGTGATTTTACATGTTAGATTATTGGAGGTGTTTTCTTCTGGTTCTGTATATTTCCAATCTCGTTTTTCTTCCACCATCCAGCTACTTCTGGTGCCCAATATATTTTTGTTTATAACTTGACACAACCTTTGGTTCTGCCCTTTCATGTCACAAGACTGGGTGAGTTGGCACGATGGGTCACTATTCCCCCCCCCCCACGGTCAACAGTGACTAGACTCTGTAATAAAGCAACTGTGAGCCACATAAAGGTATCTCACTAATTCAAGCTAAAAGTATCTCCCACTCACCTTCCTCTTAGCTAGATTCCACATGGCCATTCTAATGCCGCCTGATTCTAGGAGCAGTATGATGCAGGGTAAGTCAGAACGAGAAGAGACAGCAGCCTTAACCCATTGCACTTAAATATCTTACTTTTGCAAATTTTTCAAAAGCACTTGAGCATGTGAACACATTGCTAGGCCCCTTCCAGGGTCTTGGAAGTTACCAGTGCAGTGAGGAATTTTGAAGCTGAAGCTTCATTAGCTTCATGGTAAGCACACCTTTGGGTATCAACAGAGGGGACACTTTGGGTAGAGAAAGGCGAGGAACTGTCTTCAGACTTGGTAGGATTTCAGGTGGTTGGAGCCCAGGGCCCAGTGGCCCTACTTGAAGAAGCAGGATGGAGAAAAGAAATCCCAGGGAAATCCCAGAGGCTGAGCTGGCAGTAGCAGGAGCTGAGAGGGAGGAGGTGGGTGCTCTGGTTCTGTCTGGGGGTCGGGGGAAGGAGGCCTTGAAAAACCAGGTGGGTTACTACACAGGAGGTTGAGACAGGGTGATGATGGAAGGTCCAGGGTTTGTTCCCCAACTCTGCCCAATCCCTGCCCCCACAACCTCCACCTGTTTTCATTCTTCTGGGAATTCTGGAAAACCAAGTGCCTTGGTTTTCACCTAATAACAACAACGAAAATGAGGTACTCATTCATTCAATAACTAACCACTGAGGACCTACTATGCGCCAGGAATGTATCTAGGTACAGATACAAGAAAGAGCAACAGAGATAAAGAGTCTTGCCCTCGTGGAGCTTGTATTTCAGTGGGAAAGAGGTTAAAAAAGGAAAGTATGTTAGAAGGTGACATGTGCTATGGAAAAAGTAAATAAAAGTAGAGGAAGGGCAGTCATCAGGTTAAGAACATCCGACTTACGGACAACTCCTACTTGTTCTTTAAAAAAAAAAAAAATATGCTTTAGGTGAAAGTTTACAGCTCAATTTCTCATACAAAAATGTATACACATATTGTTTTTGACACTAGTTGCAATCCCTATAACGTGACAGCACAGTCCCCCTTTCCACCCCGGGTTTCCTGTGTCCGTTTGATCATCTCCTATCCCTTTCTGCCTTCTCATCTGGCCTCCGGACAGGTGCTATCCATTGAGCTACTTGCCCTTTAATGTTATGTAAATGTGCCCTCGCTTTGAAAGGAATGGACCAACTCCTATTCCCAAGAACTCTTCATCACCATCACCTTCACTTGTTGCACTTGCAGCTTTTTAATTTATTGAAAAGGCTTCAGAGCCTTTTCTCGCACTAAAATAAGGCTAAATAAGAACCATACGTACCTGTTCTGACTTACTTATAAATTCAACTTAAAGACACAGTTAGGAATGGATCTCATTAGTGAACTGGGGACTGCCTGTAATGGGGATGAGGGGTGTGGGGGGTGCAAGGGTCAGAATTTTAAATAGGGGAGCTAGAGAAGGCCTCATTGAGAAAATGACATTTGGGCAAAGGTCACAGGTGGTAAGGGAATTAGCCATGTGAATATCTGGGGAAAGGGGCAGTCTGTGCAGATGCCCCACTGGGGGAGTGTGCCCAGCTTGGTTCAAGCAAGTGTGGCCAGAAGAGGTAAGCTCAGGGAGGAGGAGGAGGAGTATTGGGGGTGGGTGAGGTCAGAAAAGAAGTGGGGGCCAGGCCACACAGGGCCTTTCAGGTCATCACAGGGACCTTGGCTTGCACTATGAGTGAAGCAGTGAGCCACTACTGCAGGGTTTGAGCAGGCGAGTGACGTGATAAGACGTAGGTTTTAAAAGGTTCACTCTGGCTGATCTGGTGGGAATAGTCTGGGGCGGGGAGGGGGGAGGGTGGGCGCTGAGGGCAGAAGCACCAGACCAGTTAAGAGGCAGCGATTCAGAAGAGAGATGAGGGGATGGCCGTGGAGGTGGAGAGGAGTGGTTGAATTCTCTATACATGTTGAAGGTGCAGCCAAGAGTGTTTGCGAATTGGTGGCAGATAAAGACAGGGTCAAGGATGGGGATGCTTTAGAAACTTTCGTTTACAATCCTTTCAATCCTGGCTGGACAGATGAGAAACAGACTCAGAGAAGTTAAGTTGCTTGCCATAAGTCACTCAGCAGAGCCTCTATCTGAACTGAATTCTGCCTGATTCCAAAGCCAGTGTTCTCTGTCGGGCCCCTTGCCTCAGCCCTTCCAGCTCTGGCATTCCGAGGAGTTGCCACCGGGTCAGCCCCGACTCGTGCCAGGCCCCTGTGTGTCAGAGCAGAACAGGGCTTCGTAGGATTCCCGTGGCTGATTTTTGGGGAGTAGATCATCAGGCCTTACTTCTGAGGCACCTCTGGTGGACTCAAACCTCCAAGCTTTCGGTTAGCAGCCGAGAGCTTTAATTGTTTGTACCACCCAGGGGCTCCTTGGCATTCCACGTAGGTATGATGACTTTGCCCGCTACATGCGCACATGCACACACACACACCGCCTATCCACAACTTGTGGTTAGCTTATAGGATCTTATAGACCTAGCCTTCCAACTCTAGACTCTGGGAAACCCTGGCTTTGCAGCCAGATAAACCTGGTTCGAATCTGGGTTCTGCCACTTTCTAATTGTGTGACCTTGGGCAAGTTACTGAGTCTTGCAGTGCTGCAGTTTTCTCACATGTAAAATGGAGTTGTGCTAACCATTTCAGGGCTGTTGCAAGGTTTAAAAATACTATCAAGAGCCAGAGGCTGTTACCTCTACGGTTCCCCACTTGGCTCCCTTTGGAAAGTGCTTTGAGAGCCCAAAGCAGAAAGCAATCAAGGCTACAAATCTGTCCTCAAGCTCTTTGGGACCTAGAAGGCAAAGGCTTGTTCTCTGCAGCAGAGGTCAGCGATCCCCTGCCCTGTCCTGCAGCACAGACAGAAACAAGGCATGCATGGCGCCCCTGCCAGACCCTGTGCCTCCAGCCTCACCACCCTGACAGCCCTTCAGAGAGACTCCACCTCAGAGAGATGGAGAGAGGCCAGGGCCACTCCTTTCATTTGCATTTTGCTATGATTCATCACTCCCCTCCAGATGACGTGTTCTGCTTTAAAAGGAGATTGATTGGAAACGCACGTGTTTTGACGAAAACTCATTTTCTTTAAAAACGTTCCAGCTGAAAACCAGCTGAGGCCCTGCAGTGGGAGTATCTGTTCTCCCTTCAGCCTTGCAGCCCCTGCTTTTTTGTACACCAAACTGGCCTAGGTTCCTCCTGACGTGTGTTTGGTTTTATCTCTGCTGACACCTTGGGGGGATCTCCAGTGAATCCTGCAGGGCTGCTCCTGAGCAAACAGCCTCTATTTACATCAAAGTACAACGGAAAATCTTGGAAGGTGGCTAGCAGACACGCACACACAAACATGCACAGGGAAGCTGTGGGATATGTTTTTCGTGAATACCTGACTGTGCTCATTTGTGTGCATGCTGCGGTAGAAAGTCCTCGGATGGCATATAAAGTATCTGATTTCAATTTGTGTCCCTGCCGTGACATTTAATGTCTCCGACAAGACATTAAACTCCTGAGTCCCAGTTTTGCATTTGCCAAATGGGGATAAGAGAGTCGTTGTAAGCGTTGAACTGGGTGAGGTCATGTGTGTGAGGACCTCGGCACAGGCCACACCAGCTGCTGTGGCGTCAGTTCTGACTCAGGGTGACCACGTGTGTGTCAGAGCAGAACTGCACTCCGCAGGGTTTCCAATGGCTGACTTCTCAGAAGCAGGTCACTAGGCCTTTCTTCTGAGGTACCTCTAGGTGGACTCGAACTGCCAACCTTTCAGTTAGCAGCCAAGTGTGTTAACTGTTTGTGCCACCCAGAAACTGGCACAAAGAAGTAAATAAATAACTGGTATGTTTGTCTCTTTCTTGAGAAATTTTGGTTTGGGAATACATTTTGGAAAATGTTGATCTAAATATATACCTCATTCATCCATTCATTATGTTGCTGTTGGGTGCCATCGAGGCTATTCCAACTCATAACCACCCCACGTGACAGAGTAGATCTGCCCCATGGGTTTTTTTAGCTATAATCTTTATGGGAGCAGATCACCAAGTCTTTCTCCTGCAGAGCCACTGGTACGTTTGAACTGCAAACCTTTCGGTTAGCAGCTGAGTGCTTAGCCATTGTTCCACCAGGGCTCCTTCCCCATTCATGTATAATTTAATAAATGTTTATCCATCACCTACTCTATGATGGGTCATGACCTGGCGTTGAAGAAACCGGAAAAGCATTGTCTTACCTTTGGGGAGCTTGAGGGTAAGTAGAGATGGCCATCTGCTCAGCCTCCTCAGTCCAGCCCTGCCCTGCCCCTGGTGTGATATTCCTGATATGCAAACCTGACCTTTCCACTCGCTGCCTTCCCCTCTGCTGTGGCTCCCCAGCACCTCACAGTAAAGCCCTCACTGACCTCAAGCCTTCAGGGCTCTAGCCCACATGGGCCTCTCCGGGCCACATTCCACACCCTGCTTCCTGCTTACCCTTCACCCCAGCATAACCAAACCTCTAGAACACATCCCTCTGCATCTTTGCACTCTAAGCTCCTGCTCACCCAGCTCTTCTGCCACCTCTTCTTGCCCTGCACCCCCCCCACCATGTGTCCCTGCACCTTAGGCCACTCTTATCTGTGACAATGTTGGCACTGATGTTTGGTGTTTGTTATGACCCTTCTCTTGCCTCTGGCGCCCTCCAGCGCAGGGGCTATATTTTCCTCAGCTCTGATTCCCCGGGGGCAAAGTTCAGGGTCTGGCACAGGTGCTCAATAAATTCAGTTGAACTGAATTTTTTTTTTAAACAGACTTCTTTTAAATGCCCGTTATTAGTCAGCCGCCTTGGGAGAGAAAACGTCCCCTAGTAACACGTGACTCTCCCACCTGGTCTGAGGTGGGTCTGTGTCTGCCAAGGAGCGGTGCACCTGGGAGGCCAGGGTGGCTGCTCAGGACCATGGACCACAGGAGACGGGGCTGCTGTCACCACCAGAGCCGTGTGCAGGCTGAACAAAAGTGACCTGCTGGGCTTCCTCTGCCTGCCTCCTCTTGGTCCTGTTTTTTCTGTGTGCATTTCTGTTTTATCCATCTTGTAGCCCAGTCCTTTTTTGCAAGTCATTTCAAATTGTTTTGGAAAGAGAAAGGGGATTTGTTTTCTACAGTGCTTACTGGTATTCCCAGGTGGCTGAGGGAAGAGTCTGTGTGAAGCTCGGTATTGTCTGAATCTTCCTAATGCACATGTCTGCTCGTGTCTCTCCTCTGCCTACGAGCCTTTAATAAATATGATAACACCCTCAGAACAGCAACAACAATAATCAAAGAAAACAACAATTGAGAGCTTCCTGTGTGTTAGGCATAGTACTAAGTTCAGCTCAAATATTACCTCTAACTCTCATCCTATGAGTTAGGATTATTACCCCCATTTTATAGGCCAGGAAGTGCAAGACTTAAGGATTAAGCAGCTTGCCCAAGGTTACACAGTATGGGGGCCATGAGCACGCCCCTCTCAGATCTCTGACCGCAGGGAGCAAAACTGACCAATAACTCTAGTTCCTGTGCTTTGAAATCTATCACTGTGACATCACACTTCCTCTAGGCTGCTTCCAGCCAACCACTAAGCATGGCAGGGATACCAAGGAGGCCTGGGTGATGCAGGATTCCTCTGATGGGTGACTTGGGCTCGAGGATTCTCTGACTGCCTAGTTGAACTCCCTTAGAACTGCATTGCAATGTACAAAGCTTCTGCTCTTCCCTCCTTCCCTCCCTCTCTCCTCCACAAGGGACCAGACTAGCAACATGGTATGATGGCTTTACCTGCCTCTTCTGACTCCTGCCCCGTTTTTCCTCACAGGCATTGCACTAACAAATCTCCTGCATGGCTAATTCCATCTTGGCGTCTGCTTCTAGGGGGACCAAGATGAAAATACACAGCTAAAAAATGGTGGATAAAGGACTGCTGGTGGAACGCCAGTATCTGCTCTATCTTTCTTCCACAGTAACAGAATTTTTAGCATGGCACCCAAAATAAAGACTACACTTCCCAGTCTCCCTTGCAGCTATGTGTTGCCTTGTGACTAAGATCTGGCCTATAGGATCTGAAAGCGAGTGGTCTGAGCAACTTCTGGGTTGTTCCTTTAAAGAGAAGTAGGATGTGGTGGTGGTGAGCTGTTATGGACCATGGGAAGAAGGAGAGACCTTGGGAATAGCAGAGCAATAACACAGAAGAAGCTTGGACCCCTCATGACTTGGCAGAGCAGATCAGAGCCACCATATCTGCTTAGATTTCTATGTGAGAGAGAAAACTTCCATTTTGTTTAAATCACTGTTACTTTGAGTCTTTGTTACACTCATACAGCCAAACCTAATATTCCAACTAATTGAGATTTTAATTGAGGCTTAGATGGCAAAGCTTTGGGTTTTAAAGGCCTTCATATTGGGATGATAGCCCAGTATGGAGGGAGATAATGAATGAGAAGCAACGGAGCACATGCTTCGTGTAGAAAGGGCCTAGAACGGTACCTGGTGCATACAGCACACTCAGGAATGGCAGCTATTGTGGTTATTCCTACCACTATTATTATTATTGAAGTCATTTTAAGCAGGGACCAACAATATCAGCACTGAATACGCAAGATTGCCTGCCATGGTCTAAAAGAGAGACAAGAGGCTGAACTAGGGCAGAGAAATACTTCAGACGCGTTGTGGAACATTGAGTTGGTGTGATAGCAGGAAGAAATTCAACCCCAAAGCAGCAGAGGTACTTTTCCAGCCAGCCCCACAGGGGAAGTCCGGTGAGAGCAGCCTCCAGCCCCGTGGTGAGCGCTGTCTGCCCTTAGACTCACAGGTTGAAAAAAAAAATGGAAATCAGCCGTGATCCTTGGGTGACTTGAGAAGCTGCATCACCATGCTGAGACCTGGCACTACCAGCCACACACTGCTGGAGTAAGAAGGATTTCTTGGCCTTAGTGATTCATTTTGGATGCCAGCCCCATAGAAGTATTCTGGGAGCAAGTTCTTCCCCTTACTTCTGTGTGCACCTGGAGTTAGACTGATAAATCACACCTCACCTGCCACCCTCTGCAGGGGTGACTGGTGCACAGGACAAAATCAGCAACCTGGCTTGGCACTCAAGGCTCTTCCCAGCCTGGCTATACCCCACTTCCTTTCCCCACTTTCACCCCAGCCTGGTGAACTTCTGACCATCACCCCCAAACCCTGTTCTCTTACGTGTGCCATTCCTTCTACCCTTCCCCTCTGTCTCCTTCTGGCCAGCTCCTATTCACTCTCCAGTGCCCAGGTCCCACGTCACCCTGTGAAGCTGAGCTCTCCCTGGTTGCTCCCTCCTCTGCCCCCACCCCACCATTCTTTTTTCTTTTTATTGTACTTTAGATGAAGGTTTATAGAACAAACTAGCTTCTTATTAAAGAGTTAGTATACATACTGTTTTATGACCTTGGTTAACAACCTCATGACATGTCAACACTCTCCCTTCTCAACCTTGGGTTCCCTTTTACCAGCTTTCCTGTCCCTCCTGCCTTCTAGTCCTTGCCCCTGAACTGGTGTGCCCCTTTAGTCTCCTTTTGTTTTATGGGTCTGTCCAATCTTTGGCTGAAGGATGAACCTCAGGAGTGACTTCATTACTGAGTTAAAAGGGTGTCCAGGGGCCATACTCTCAGCATTTCTCCAGCCTCTGTCAGGCAGTAAGTCTGGTCTTTTTTTGACCCCTACCATCCTTACCTTCACTCTCCTGAAATCCTGCTCACCGGCCTGTTTTCACTAGACACAGGGCTCTGGAAGAGCATGGATTTTTGCCCATTTTCTTTTTCTTTATCCCCAACACCCCGTAAAAATCTTGGCACAGAGAAGGGGTTCAATAATTTCTTGATGGATCAACAAAGACACTGATCGCTTGTCAACAAGCCCAAAGTGATTGAAAGTGAAGTAGTTTACGCACACTCTTATGCAGAAAACGACACGAAATCATTCAGAAAAACTTGTGACAGATAGGAGAACTGTCACCTGTCGAGAGGTGCCGTGGAGACAGGAATCGATGGCTGACTTCTGGAAGCTTACCTCCAGGGGAAGTAGCCACTTGAGCTCAAGAGCAGACAATTTCCCACCATGCTGACAGCATCTGCCGAGGCCAGGGTTAGGCTTATTGCAATGACACAGTGTCATTGATACCTCACAGCACAGAGGCCTTTTCCTTTAGCCAACGCTGCAGTTGTAATGCAGATGGAGAAACTGAGGCCCCGGACTTGATGACCCAATCACCTGGGTTTTAAAGACAGAGTTTCTGGCTTCCTGCTCTGCATATGGAGCATAAGCCAGTGTGGAGCTGTGGAGAATAGTCTAGACTTCGAGTCAGAATATCTGGGTTTGAGTGTGGTCCTCACCCTTTATTGACTTTGCATTGATTACTTCTCTTCTCGGAGCCTCAGTTAAAACCACTTGTCGTGGACTTGACTCTGACTCATGGCAACCCCATGTGTGTGAGAGTAGAACTGTGCTCCACAGGGTTTTCAGTGGCTGATTTCTTAGAAGTAGATCACCAGGCCTTTCTTCCGAGGCACTGCTGAGTGGCCTCAAAACTACAGCCTTTCGGTGAGCAGCTGAGCACATTAGCCATTTGTCGTACCCAGGGCCTCTGATCCTCAGTTACTTACTTGTAAATGGGAATGAATCATTTCTTTCCCAGTATAACCTCACTGAGATGCCGTATCCAGAAAGAATATACGTGAAAGTGCTTTTGTACATTGCAAGGACTTCATTCAAACACAGATTTTATTTCACTTTCTTAGCTAAGGGTTGCAAAATTAGATGAAAGATAGGAAAATTGAATCTAAAGTGTACAATTAATAAAGTTATGATTCAAAAAAGAAAAAATACTGGGAAAAAAGCTTATAGGTGAGACTAAAATCTAATAACTGGTGTGCAGTGGCAGATGATTTTTGCCTTGCCTTGCCTTTTAAAATCTGTGTAATCTGACCTGGTGACCCAATGATGTGACCACACACACACACACACACAGACACACAGACACACACAGAGCCTGGTCAGACCTTGGCTTCGGGGGTAGGCCTGAGCACTAGGCTTTTTGATTTTATGTTGGCTGATTCAAACTTTACCTTCCACAAAGACAGGCAGTAAAATTCCAGTTTCAGGCATAGTTCCTGGGACAGAAACCATTATTATTATCAGCTACCACTAAAAACAAAAGTGGGAAAATATCTGCGTCGCATATAACCTACCCACATATATGACAGCTAAAGGGCTTGTATACTTAATAGAAAAAGGGCACTTATAAAGAAAAATATTCCAATAGGAAAATGAAGAAATACCCAAAATAAGACTTGTAAATGTCCAATAAGCATTCAAATAGTTAAGCCTTATTAGTGAGGAAAGAAATGCAAATTAAAATAACAAGAAAATATTTTACCTATAAACCAACAAAACTAAAAGTACAGCAGTGTATGTCAAAAACCACAAAAGAACATTTTGCCACAGAAATTTTCTAAGAAAACATGCTAAATAATTAAGAAAATGCCTGAAGATTAGCTACAAGAATGTTCTTCCCCTTGTAGCATTGTCTATTACAGTGAACGATTGGATACAACCTGCAGAACTAATGATAGTAGATTGGTTAAAAAAAAAAAAAAAAAAAACTAAGGCACCTTCTTTTGATGGATTACTTAAGAGCCAGCCAAAGTGATGTTACTGCATACACACACACACACAGACACACACACACAATTCTGAGGATGTATGCAAACATGTTAAGTGGTAGTCTCTAGGCCGTATGATTATTGGTGACTTCTGCTTTTTCCCCCTTATCTTGATTTTAGTAAGTTATCTGCAATGAATACGGAAAAACATATAACGAAAAGGGTTTGAACGCCTCATCTGTGGGGTGTTTCCAGTGCCGGGCACACGTTATCTTGTTTAACCCTTGCTAGAACCCTGTGCAGCAGACAGAGGGGAGGTGATGTGTAAAGCTACCACTGCTGGCCAGTGGGGAGCTGGGCTTTAGACTCAGATGTGCCTGGTTCCAAAGCTGCTGCTTTTTGCATTAAGTCTGTGCCCTCCATTGGCTAATGGGGAACAGCATGCATTTGGAATTGGGGGCTTCTCTCTGAGCAACCAGATGCCTCCCTTCCAGGCTGTGATTGTCTCTGAGTGAGGGGTTGTTATGGATTGAATTATGCTCCCCAAAATATGTGTTGGAGCCTTGACCCCTATACCTGTGGATGTGTTCGTATTTGGAAATAGGGTTTTTCTTTGTTGTGTTAATTAGACCACAACAGTGTAAGGTGTGTCCTAAGTCTAATCACTTCGAGGTGATAGACAGAGAGGCGTAGACACAGAGACAAGCCGCCACAAACAGGGGAAGACACATGCCACTTGAAGATTACCAAGGAATCTAGGAATAAAAGCTAAAAAAACAAGGGTCTCTCCCAGAGCTGGTGCCCTTCATTCGGACTCTGAGCCTCCTGAATCACCAGACAACAAATCTGTTCTTTAAAGCCACCCCTTGTGGCGTTTGTGTGGTAGCAGAGCTAGGCAACTAAGACAGGGCCCTTCAGCACTCTTCTGCTGCTTTTTTTAAACCGAGTTCATTAGAACCGGTCAGACTCGGTGCAGCTGCCAGGATTCTGGGTGCCCCGGAGGCCTAAAACAGCCCACCCTCTGACAATTCAGAGCTGCTTCTGGGCCCTGGGAGTCATATTTGTTGGGCCTTCGTATCTGTGGGTTCCACATCAGCGGAACCAACCGAAGATAGAAAATATTTGGAAAAAAGAGAGAACGTTCCAAAAAGCAAAACTTGAATTTGCCAGGCACCAAGCATGACTCTGAATCCACGTGAATGAAATGATGGGAATGAAACGAATACCCTGTTGTAGCCGCCCACCATTTCACAGGTCCTCAATCTCTCTCTAATACAACTTGTCTGAGCTTGCAGAGACTGAGAAAGCATTAAGTGTTAAATGTAAGCACTCACAACTATTTACATAGTATTATACATTGTATTAGGTATTATAAGTAATCTAGAGATGATTTAAAGTATATAGGAGCATTTGGGTAGGTTATGAGGGAACACTATGCCATTTTATGTAAGGGAGTTGAGCATCCGGGAGGTTCGGTTTCTGCAGGGAATCCTGGAAAGAATCCTCTGTGAATAGTGAGGGATGACTGTACCTGTGAATTTGTGGGGTCATAGGAAGAGGGACCTGTTTCTTGGCCAAGGGTCAAGTGTGGCGTTAGCATGCCCCTCTGCAAGGCTGAGCTCTGGTGGGGAAGAGAAGGAGTCAGGGATCCCAAGCTTACCCTATTGTGTTGCTCTTAAGCTATGAGGCCTTGGGCAAGTCAATTTGCCTTGTTGAATCTCAGTTTCCCCAACTTAAAAATAGGGATAGTGTTTTCTATCCTGCCTCTTTCCAGGGTTGCCTGAGGTATGTACAAGGCGTGCAGTAAGTAATTGCTAAATGCTTGTAGAAAGAGTGGATGTAAAAGTACTTTGCGAACCCAACCCCTTGGGTGGATGTGGAGGAGTCATTCGTTCCCCTTTAACAAATGTCCTTGATCTGTAATGACAATGATGTATCTATTTTGCTTCCTGCTTCTGATGCACATTTTTATGGGGATAGCACAGGGAATGACTACTAGGTGGGTGATTCTAAAGGGGACCCAAGACAGGCATCCAAAGACATTAGTGTGACATCCTTGTCATGCAATAAGGGGAATTTAATGTAGACTGGTTGGCAATTTAACTTTGGAATTACCTTTTTTGTGCGTGAAAGTGACAGTAGGGTGGCCACATGGCTAATTCGTCCTGGAACAACTATGCAGTCCTGGGGAAGGAGATGAAAGAAATGGCCATGGTTGTAGAAGGTTTCTCTTTGTTATGAGCACAAGCAATGTTTTACTATATCCCACACAATTCAATACTTTGTTTAAAAATGAGTTATTTTGTCATTGTAGTGTTGCAATGCAAAGAGCACAGGTTCCATCCTTACCAAGCACGTGGCTGGGGCTGAGTTACTTAATGCCTCCGTAAAACTGTGGAAGAAAGTCCGTGCTCTGCCCACCTCACCAGGTGGGTGAGGCCATCTGAAGAGTTACGTTCTGTGAATACACTTTATAAAGTGCAGTAGACATTCCGAGGAACTATTGTAAATCACAGCACCAGACTGCCTTATTTGCTATAGCACCTGGCCCCACTTTGGTCAGAGCCAGTAAATCAGCTGTTGCCAAGTCAAATGCAACTCTTGGCAACCCCATATGTGTCAGAGTAGAACTGTCCTCCGTAGGGTTTTCAGTGGCTGATTTTTTGGAAGTATTTCACCAGATCTTTCTTCTGAGATGCCTGTGGGTAGACTTGAACCTCCAACTTCTGTTTAGCAGCTGAGTATGTTCACCATTTGCAGCACTCAGGGACTCCTGGGTCAGAGTAGGCACGTAGTAAATGTTGATTTGAGTTGACTTGAACTTCTACCAAACACTTGGAGGGACAGAGTAGCAGGGGCTGGGGTCTGGAGACTATGGTTTCAAGGGACATCTAGGTCAATTGGCATAGCAAAGTTTATTAAGAAAATGTTCTGCATCCCACATTGGTGGGTGGGGGTCTTAAAAGTTTGTAAGCGGCCATCTAAAATGCATCAGTTGGCCCCAACCCACCTGGAGCAAAGGAGAATGAAGAACACCAAAGACACAAGGAGAATATGAGCCCAAGAGACAAACGGGCCGCATAAACCAGAGACACCATCAGCCTGAGACCAGAAAAACTAGATGGTGCCTGACTACTACCAATGACCACTCTGACAGGGCACACAACAGAGAGTCCCTGATGGAGCAGGAGAAAAGTGTAGAGCAGAGCTCAAATTCATGTAAAAAGACCAGACTTAAAGGTCTGACTGAGACTGGAGGAACCCTCGAAGTCATGGCCCCTGGACGTTCTGTTAACCCAGAGCTAAAACCCTTCCCAAAGCCAACTCTTCAGACAAAGATAAGACTGGACTATACAACATAAAATAATACTCATGAAGAGTGTGCTTCTTAGTTCAAGCAGATACACGAGACCAAATGGGCGGTTCCTGTCCAGAGGCAGGATGAGAAGGCAGGGAGGGACAGGAGCTGGTTGGATGGGCACGGGAATCCCGGGGTGGAATGGGGATCTGTCACATTATAGAGATTACAACCAGTGTCACATAACATGTGTATAAATTTTTGTGTGAGAAATTAACTTGAGCTGTAAACTTTCACCTAAAGCACAACTAAAAAATAAAGTGTCTTCCCCAGAATAGACCCTCAATACAAGATCTCTCTCATCTCTGCAGTCTCTTGGGGAATCATCCTTCTCTGGTTGGCTCTGTTGGTTGTTTGGGGTTGACTCTTGAACCTGAAGATGCATTTTTTCTTTTTATCATTTATTTTTCTGACTGAGAATTCTGCTTCCTCAGGGTGATTGAATTCAGCGTTCATGATGTATAAGGACCTGGATGCTGGATTCTGGCAGATATAAAAAAATTAAATCAACCTTTCTGACCTTGTGCAATACATGGTTTAAAGAGGGAGACAGACTGCCATACGATAAGTTGCAACAAAGGACAGAATGACCAAAGGTTCAGAAAAAGCACAGAGTTGAGAGGAAGGGGTTATGAGTGGCCTGGGAAGAGGGGTGATGGCACCAAGAAGGCGACATTTGGATCTGATGGACATTAAGGGCTGAGTGGGGTAGTTCTACTCTGTCTTATAGGGTCACTGTGAGTTGGAATTGACTCAATGGCAATGGGTTTGGTTTGGTGTGGTTTTGAGGGCCAAGTGGCCCTTTGATGGGAGGAAAGGCAGGGAAGTTATTCCCAGAAGAAAGAACACCCTGCCCACTGGCACAAGGCATGAAAGGGCCTGTCCTTCTCTCCCCTCCCCACAGGGAGTAGAACATCTGGTAGAAATGGAGGTGAGGGCCCACTGAGTGATGGTGTCGAAGCAGGTGAGGTTGGAAAGCAATTTAGGACTAGCTCATGGAGGGCCTTGCATGCCACACTAAAGAACTTACATTTTATTTCAATGGAGGAAAACCCCACAGGTGATTTTGCCAAGCAGAATTCCAAAGGGACTATTACATCCACTAGGGTTTGCTGAGGCTTTGCAGTGGACACAGCTGAGCTTGAAGGATTCCCAACCTTTGAAAGCACAGAGGAAAGGGTGCAGAGGGAAGTAACGTATTTTGACTTCTTTCTGGCCCTGGATCAGTGCTGGTCACTACTGTGAGGTCAGGAACACTTTGGCCTCCCTCATACAAGAGTTTTCTCAGCTTCGAATCTGACAGTGCCCCGTTGCCAAGGAAGAAGGGGAGAGGCTCACATCTGCTTGGTTAGCAAGGCATATGCCTTTCTGGGACCTACACATGTGAGAGAGAGCGTTCTCTCTGGGAAAGTTTTTTCCTGATGGTTTTGGAGAACAGCTGTTTCTGAAAGACAAGAGATGTTCTCATAGGCTGTCTGTGGGCCCCCAAATGTTTTCTATCTTACACTGTCATCTTTCAGGGAGATTAAAAAAAAAAAAAACCAAACCAGAACCATTGCCATCAAGTCGATTCCAACTCATAGCGACCCTATAGGACAGAGTAGAACTGCCCCATAGGGTTTCCAAGGAGAGCCTGGTGGATTTGCACTGTTGACTTTTTGGTTAGCAGCCGAGCTCTTAACCACTGTACCACCAGGGTTTCTTCAGGGAGATAAAGAGGTTTATTATTATTTTGAATGAGTGAGATAGGTAGATGGGGCTTATTATCCCATTTTATGGATATGACACATTGAGGCTTGGAGAAGTTAGGTGACCTGCCTCATATCATAGCTTGTTAGTAGAAGACCCAGGAATTCTAATTCTGCCTTCTTAAGCTGGTGACTATTTCACAGCTTGACCAAACTCATGTTTTCAAGTAAGGATTCTTCAGCCCTTGGTTAAATGATAGGCTTTTCCACTTATAGAGTCCCTGGGTGGTGCAAACGGTTAACAGGCTTGGCTGCTGACTGGAAGATTGGAGGTTTGAGTCCATCCAGAGGCACCTTGGAAGAACGACCTGGTGATCGACTTCCGAAAAAAAATCAGCCATTGAAAACTCTACAGAGCACAGTTCTACTCTGACACACATGGGGTCATCATGAGTTGGAGTCAACTCGATGGCAACTGTTTTTGTTTTTCCCGCTCACTGATTGTATGACCTTGAGTGTGTTGTTAATAGGGTTGCCAGATGAAATACAGTTAATTTGCATTTCAGATAAACAACAAATAATCTTTTAGTGTATGTCCCATGTAATCTTTGCTACATCTGACAACTCTAGTTATCCCTCTCTGTGAAATAGAGTTGTTGTGAAGAGTAAACGTGAAAATGCATGTAAAGAACCTTCCATGAATGTTAAAAAAACAAACTCCTGTAGAAATATCCTATGAATTATCTCTGGCTGCTTCCCTCTTCCACCTTCAAACTATTCATACCCTATACCAAACCCGCTGTTGTCGAGTTGATTCCAGCTCATAGTGACCCTAAAGGACAGAGTAGAACTTCCCCATAAGGTTTCCAAGGAGGGCCTGGTGGATTCGAACTGCCAACCTTTTTGTTAGCAGCCATAGCTCTTAACAGCTACTCCACCAGGCCTCCGTGGTAGGAATAGGCAAGCTTTTTCTGTAAAGGGCCAGATAGTAAATATTTTAGGCTTTGTGGGCCATATGGTGTCTGTCCCAACTACTCAACCACGCAGCTGCCATACAAAAGCAGTCAGAGACAGCATGTAATAAATGTATTCCAGTAAAATTTTATTTACAAATAAAGACAGGCTGGTTTGGCCCAACGGCCATAGTTAGCTGATTCCTGTCTTACCAGGTGGTAACTGTGTGCCTGTCAGGTGATTTGATCTGAGGACTTCAGCTTTGTCTGTATATGCTCATCCTTGACTAATTGCCAAACACAGGTGTTTTGTTCTTGCTTTTTTTTTTGTCAGAAACCCACACACAGGCGTGGAGACCACAGACCTGGGGCCTGTCTCCCATTGCAGTCTCTCCACCCACCTTCCCCAAAGCATATAGACAAGACTCAGGTTACCCAGAAACAGCCCTTTCCACCCCCACAGACATGAGGCCTGGCCCACCACAGCAGACAGGACGCTGAGGCTGCAATTACTCCACTCTCCAATATTAAGCAATTACCATAGCAACCTCTGCTGCAGCCGCTTCCTCCTCCACCTCAGCTCTGAGGAGGTTTGCAAGCTTGAAAATGAAGTCCTGGGGGAAGAAAAAAGCAAGCAATGTTACCAATCTTTAGAGGAGTCATTGAGCCCAGGACACCATGGAAGGAGTTGAAAGAATTAATGAAAGTCCAATAACAATTACGATAAAAATAATATCAAAATTATCTGTTGTGTTTGTACAGGACTATCTCAGTTTTTGAAACCCTGGTGGCATAGTGGTTAAGTGCTACGGCTGCTAACCAAGAGGTCAGCACTTCGAATCTGCCAGGTGCTCCTTGGAAACTCTATGGTGCCGTTCTACTCTGTCCTATAGGGTCGCTATGAGTCAGAATCGACTCGAGGGCAATAGGTTTGGATCCCATTCTTGACCTCAATTTGTCTTCATCATCTTTAGTATTTCCTCTAGACATTCATTCATTTAGCACCTACCCTGTGTCAGGGGGAAACTGGTGGCATAGTGGTTAAGAGATAGGTCTGCTAACCAGGAGTCGGCAGTTTAAATCCACCAGGCACTCCTTGGAAACTCTATAGGGCAGCTCTGCTCTGTCCTTTAGGGTCGCTATGAGTCGGAATTAACTTGATGGCAACAGGTTTGGTTTTTTTGGTTTATGTGTCAGGGGCTGTTCTAGGCACTGGGGATTCAAGGATGAAGCAGATAGACAGCGTCTCTGCCCTCATAGACCTTAATCGTTTAGTGCAAAGTTGTGGGAGAGCCAAAAAAGTAAAGAAATAAAATAACTATAAACTGTGATAATTGCAGTGGAAGGGAAACACAGGGTGCAGAATAAGAGATTAATGTGTCCATGATGTAACTGCACTAAGGTAATATGGCGAGGGCAGGCCTCTCAAAGGAGGTGACATTTAAACCGAAGGACTAAGGAACAGGAATGAGTCACCTATGCAAAGAACAGGAGAAAGCGCACCTCAGGCAGTAGGAATAGCACATGCAAAGGCCCTGTCTTAGTCATCTAGTGCTGCTATAACGGAAATACCATAAGTGGATGGCTTTATCAAACAGAGATTTAGTTTCTCACAGTCTAGGAGGCTGAAAGTCCAAATTCATGGTGCCAGATCCAGGGGAAGACTTTCTTTCTCTGTCGGCTCAGGAAGAAGGTCCATGTTATCAATCTTGCCCTGGTCTAGGAGCTTCTCAGCGCAGAAACCCTGAGTCCAAAGAATGCACTCTGCTCCCGGCTCTTCTTTCTTGGTGGTAGGAGGTCTTTATCTCTTTGCTTACTTGTCTCTTCTCTTATCTCTTGTAAGATAAATGGCGATGCAGGCTACACCCCAGGGAAACTTCCCTTACACCTGATCAGGGCTGTGACCTGACTAAGGCTGTTGCATCCCACCCTAATCCTCTTTAACATAGCTTAATCCTGCCTGGATGGGGTAGTGGTTAAGTGCTACAGCTGCTAACCAGGGTTGGCAGTTCGAATCCACTAGGCGCTTCTTGGAAACTCTATGGTGCAGTTCTACTCTGTCCTATAGGGTCGCTATGAGTCAGAATTGACTTGACGGCACTGGGTTTGGTTTGGTTTGGTTTGGTAATCCTGCCTCATTAACCACAGGCAGAGATTAGGATTTATAATACACAGGAAAATTACATCAGATTGCAAAATGGAGGACAACCACACAATACTGGGAATCATGGCCTAACCAAGTTGATACATATTTTTCGGGGACACAATTCAATCCAAGACAGGCCCTGAAGCCAGAAAGACTTTCATGCTCAAGGAAGGGATTGGATAGGATGATCTCCAAAGGACTTCTAGCAATTCATAGTTGACTAGAGTATAATGAATAGAGTGCAACGATAACAGGCCGTATCAAAGACAAGCAGCCAGGCCAAAATGACAAACAAGAAGGAATTTAACATAGGCAAAGCAACCCCTCTTCCTTCCACGCCCGACTCCTTAATTGATCCAAATGAGGCAGAACTACCTCTGAGGGGTGCACAGAGAAGAGTATGAGTAGAATATAATGAGTGAGATGGAGAGTGATGGTAGGTGAAGTAAGAGCCAAAAGTAGGGGCCAAATCGTGAAGCACCTTCTGGTTGCAGTAAGCGTATCTGTCAGTGTCCAGCCTGGGAAAAGAAAACCATTCTGGGTATTTCAGAGGGAGCTTAATATAGGCAACTGGTTACAAAGTACCTAGGGTTTAAGGGTTAGAAGAACAAAAAAGGAAATGGGAAGGAGTTGGTGGAGCAAGAGATCAATAAGATGCTAGAGGCCCTGGGCTGGAGCCCATGGGCCCACACTGGTAAATGAGCCATCCCTCCCACTTCTACTGGAGATGGCAGCCAGACACAGGAAAGGAAGATGGCTGCCCCTTCCTCCCACCTTCCAATCTCCCACAACTGCCAATTCATAGGTTCGTTGGCCGAACCCAACAGGAAGCTGGCTGGCAAGGGTATTTGGGGAGTGTACAGAATGTCATGTATTTTAAATAAACAGAAGTCTTTGGTAAATAAAATCCTGGGGATCATCTCATCCAATCACCTTATCATACGAATGAGCAAATTGAGACAGAACTTTTAAAATTAGGACATCATTTTTATTATTTACAGAAAAAACTGCTGTAGGAAAAAACAACCTAAATGAATGGAATAACAAATAAATGCTAAAATAAATAAACACACAAATATAGAACTCCTACAAATCATTAAGAAAAAAAATTAGCAATCAATAGAAAATAAAGTCTATTAAAAAACAGTTCTCTAAAAAAAGGAAGTATCAATGACTTAGAAACATATGAAAAGATGCTCACTTCACTGGTGATAAGAAAGGTGATAAGAGAAATGGAAAATATAGCTCCAAGGGAGGCCATTTTTCATCTATCAGATTGGTAGAGATCAAGACATTTGATAGTCATACGTGGGGAGTGGTCAAATAGGCACACTCGTGTCTTTCCGGAGGGAGTGCAAACTGGCGCAATATCTAACAAGGTTAATTTGACAATCCCTGTCAGCACTTTAAGGATGTGTATCCTCTTTCGCCCACCATTCTACCCCTGAGTATTCATCCTACAGATGTTCTTGCACCTGTATGAAGTGGTCTGTATGCAAGGATGTTCACTGAAGCCTTGTTTGTTAGCAAATTATTGGAAACAACATCAGTGTCCATTAGTAGGGGACCGCTTAAATAAGTTACAGAATAAAATGAGGCAGAAAAAACGAGGGAGCTGTATATGCAATGAAAGGTAAATTTCTCCAAAAATATATTTTTTAATAATTTTTATTGTGCTTTAAGTGAAAGTTTACAAATCAAGTCAGTCTCTCACATAAAAACTTATGTACACCTTGCTACATAATCCCAGTTACTCTCCCCCTAATGAAACAGCCTGCTCTCTCCCTCTGCTCTCTCTTTCCGTGTCCATTTCGCCAGCTTCTAACCCCGTCTACCCTCTCATCTCCCCTCCAGGCAGGAGAAGCCAACATAGTCTCAAGTGTCCACCTGATCCAAGGAGCTCACTCCTCACCAGCATCCCTCTCCACCCCATTGTCTAGTCCAATCCATGTCTGAAGAGTTGGCTTCGGGAATGTTCCTGTCCTGGGCCAGCAGAAGGTCTGGGGGCCATGACCACCGGGGTCCTTCCAGTCTCAGTCAGACCATTAAGTCTGGTCTTTTTATGAGAATTTGGGGTCTACATCCCACTGCTCTCCTGCTCCCTCAGGGGTTCTCTGTTGTGTTCCCTGTCATGGCAGCCATCGGTTGTAGCTGGGCACCATCTAGTTCTTCTCCAAAAATATTTTTAAGTGAAGAAAAAAAAAAAGGAAGGTGCAGTACATTAGTTCAGTCTGCTGAAAAGCAGATTCCAAGGTGGGTTTAGATGTGCAAAACATTTACTCAGGCAGGGATCAGAAGTCAGGGGAAGGGAAAAATCTGTAGATGCAAAGCTGGAGGAGAGAGGGAAGGAAGGAGAATTAGAGGATAGGAAGAACTTGGACTGCAGCACCCTTGCAAGAAAGATCCCGAGATGTGGGAATGGAAGAGATTACCTAGGAAGAGAGTTTGAAGGGGAAAGGAGAAAAGGGGTCAGGACCAGATCTGAAGAATCTCAATATTTAAAGGAAAGGTAGAGGAGGAAGATGAGGACTAACCAGAGAGGCAAGAGGGAAACCCCATGTAGATGGTGCCCCTGAAGTCATGTGGTCAACTGTGTCAAACCTACTGAACGGTCAAGTGAGAGAGGACAGATGTTTGTCCACTGGATGTGGTAACCTCAACAAAGTCATATTGGTGAGCTCAACAAAATCGTATTTGGTGTGGAAACAAAGTTGCAGAGGAGTGAGGAGAGAACGGGAGATAAGGAAATGGGCACACATGCCTAGACAACTCTTTCTAGAAGTCACCTTGAAGGAGACCAGAGAAATGGGAGGAAAATTAGAGAGGGATTCTTTGTTTTTTAAATATGGGAGATAACAGTGCATGTTTAAAGGACAAGAAGAGTTATGCAGAGGAAAAGTCAGAGGAGCCAAGTCCCTGAGAATATGAGGGAAAATGAAGTCTTGGAACCACAATGGTATAGATGTTGCCCAAGTCACCCAGCTCACTAGTATTACAATTTATTATTTTTTTGAGAGGAAAAATAGAAAGTTTTTTTCCCCATATACAAGTGTAGAACATTCCTCAAAGATTATTTTATGATTGAAAGTGAAATAAGACAGTGAAATGAAAAGACTCCCAAAGGAAAAATAACTTACAAGCTGGGAGAATAGTTGGTTCAGCATCATGAAAGCTCTGGAATTTCCAGGAAGAAGAATAAAGTTACAATGGAAGGTCCTTCCATTGAAGAGTTACCTTTAGAAAAATTTCTCCATCTATTTTCTAACCCACCCTCTCCTCTATTAAAAATAATAACAATAGAGGAACTAGAAATCAGCTTTAAGTAGTCCAGGTAAAATGCCTAAGTCACAAAATTTTGAAATTCAAAACTCTTTGTTATAAGAACTAAATTAGGCGATGTATGGACGTTTGCTTAGCTGGACCCTGCCGTGTGGAAACCACTCAATAAGCAGTAGTTGTCAGTCCGATACTAGTGTGTGGTTAATACAGATTCATTTAGCATAAAATTCTGCCTTTAAGAAATTCATATGTCTGTTTTGTTCACCAGTCAATACCTAGGGCCTGTTATAAGGTATGATGTATAAAAGGTATTTAACACATATTTTTCAAATGAATTAATCCTACCTTACTTTTTTTTTTTTTTTCCCATTGTCAAAACCTAGACCTGTCATTACTGATGGGAAGAAACCCAGTAATCACAAGAGTAATTCACCCACTAACTGAAGTGGCCCTTGAGTTGTTCAGCAACCCTACGTTTTCCTGATCCAATCACTCTCCCACTGTCATAGATAACTATTTCAGACCTTCTTCTCTCTCCAAAACTCTAGCAGCTCCTCCACCAACCTTATTCTAGCTGTTGACTTTGCTTTGAGAATTTACTGAGAAAACAGGAGCAACCAAACAAGAATTTCCACAGCTTCCACCTTCACTTCATTATTGCCTGCATCTGTGCCCATATATTCTGCCTTCCCTCCAGTTACTATGGAAGAATAAGGAGCCCTGGTGATGCAATGGTTAAAGGGCTTGGCTACTGACTAAAACGCTGTCAGTTCAAACCCACCTGTGGCTCTGTGGGAGAAAAGACCT
Source organism: Elephas maximus indicus (assembly GCF_024166365.1). Taxonomy (NCBI): domain Eukaryota; kingdom Metazoa; phylum Chordata; class Mammalia; order Proboscidea; family Elephantidae; genus Elephas; species Elephas maximus. The sequence continues at coordinate 19,136,056 of NC_064830.1, forward strand.
GGCAATCTGCCTAGGAAACCCCGTGGGGCAGTTCTACTCTGTCACATAAGGGTTTCTATGAGTTGGAAATGACTTAACAGCACACAATAACTATGGATGAACTGTCCATGTTCCTTTCCAAGGCACGGATTTTGCACTAGATTCCATCCCCTCTCATCTATCGCTCCAGCAATTCCCTGTCTCTGCTGCATCAGTTTCCCTCTCTAATGGATTGATTATTCTTCCCATTAGCATGGGCATGTGCCATGGCCCCAGTTCAGCCCCTTTCCTGAACTCCTTTATCGTATTTCCAACAATGTCCTCAACAGACCCTCTTAGATGTCTAATAGACATCGCAAACTTAACATGTCCAGAGCTGAACTACTGAGCTCACCCTTGAAATTTACTTCTCCGGCTAATCTCAGGCCCAAAACTTAGAGCCATTTTTGACTCCTCCACCATCCATGCCCCCTTACTTGACTCCAGAAACACTGGCCACCTTACTGTTCCTTGAACACACAGGTGTCATCCCACACCTGGGCCTATGCACTGGCTGCTCCTTCTGTCTGCACTGATCTTCCAGAGACATCCATGTGGCTGGCTCCCCCACCTCCTTTATTCAAATATTTCTTTCTTAGAGAAGCTTTTCCCAGCAATCTCTTAAAGCTGAACCTATGCATATCCTGTTGTTGTTGTTGTTGTTAGGTGCCATTGAGTCAGTTCTGACTCATAGCAATCCCACGTACAACAGAATGAAACACTGCCTGGTCCTGCACCATCCTCACAATTGATGTTATGCTTAAGTCCATTGTTGCAGCCACTGTGTCTACCCTTCTCATTGAGTGTCTTCCTCTTTTTCACTGACCCTCTACTTTACCAAGCATGATGTCCTTCTTCAGGGACTGATCCCTCCTGACAACATGTCCAAAGTATGTGAGACATAGTCTCGCTATCCTTGCTTCTAAGGAGAATTCTGGTTGTACTTCTTCCAAGACAGATTTGTTTGTTTTTTTGGCAGTCCATGGTATTTTTCAATATTCTTCTCCAACACCATAATTCAAAGGCATGAATTCCTCTTCAGTCTTCCTTATTCATCACCCAGCTTTCACGTGCATAGGAGGTGATTGAAAACACTTCAGTCAGGCGCATCTTAGTCTTCAAGGTGACAATGCATATCCTATGTCCTAGCAATTTCTCTCCTAGATTCATACTCAGTAGAAAAGAATTGATACGTTCACCAAAAGACATGCACAAGAATGTCTATAGCGGCACTTTTTATAATAGATAAAAACTGAAAAATACCTAAATGACCATCAACTGTAGAATGGATCAATCAATCCAGGCACATCTAGGGAGCCCTTTCCTCACCACCTTATTTAAAATTGTAGCCTCTCCATGCCTCAGTATTCCTGATCCCTTCCCCTGATTTATTTTTCTGCATTTGTCGCCATTGCCACACTATATATTTCACTTGTTTATTGTCTATGTTGGAGCCCTGGTAGCACAGTGGTTAAAAGCTCAACTGCTAACCCAAAGGTTGGCAGTTCGAATCTACCAGCTGCTCCTTAGAAACCCTGTGGAGCAGTTCTACTTCATCCTGTAGGATCACTCCAAGTCAGAATCGACTCAATTCCATGGCAACAGGTTTGTTTTTTCAATTGTCGATTTTCTCCTATTCCTGACTCTCCTGCTTCCCCTGTTGCTCCAGGCTAATAGAGACCAATTGCTGTACGTGGAAGAGCTGCTTGTAAACCATGTGAGTGCAGGGATTTTGTTTTGTTCTCTGTTGTTTTGATTGAGAATATTGTCTGGCACAAGGGAAAGAACAATTAATATTGAATTAATGAATGACTGAATAGATAACAAACTAAGAAAAACATTATAACAGAAGGTTTTTGGCATGATAGCCAAAATGTAGAACCAATCTAAATGCCCATCAGGGGACGAATGGATAAACAAAATGTACTACATACCTACAATGGCCTACCACTCAGCCGGTAAGAGAAATGAAGTCATGATACATATTACAATATGGATGAAGCTTGAAGACACTTCGCTGAGTGAAATAAGTCAATCAAAAAGGGCGAACATTGTACAATCCCACTGATATAAAAAGACAAGAATAGGCGATTGTATAGAGACCAAATTTCATTAGTGGTTACCAGAGGCAGGAGGGAGGAGGAAAAGGGGGTTATTGCTTGTGGAGTACTGAGTTTCAGTTTATGGTGATGCAAAAATTGCATTGATTAAGGGTAGTTGCACAGCTGATTATTGTAATTGCTGTCAATAAGTTGTACACCTGTAAAAAGTTGAATTGGCAAAAATTGTGTAATAGATAACACTTACAAAAACAAAGAGTAGCTGCTGAGGCTGCTTATGTACAGCCAAACACCTCATAGAATTTGGTTCCTTGGTTTGGAGGTTTAGGGTCATGGTTTCATGGGATATCCCTGTTAATTGGCCTAATAACGTGTTATAATGCTTCTGTTCTACCTCCTAGTTTGTTGCATAACATCTGGGGTCTTAAAAACTTGCCAGCAGCCATTCCAGGTACAATAATTGGTTTCTATTAGCCTGGAGCAACAGAGGGAGCAAGAAAGTCAGGAATAGGAGGAGGAAATGGAATGTGTGGCTAATCGCCCCCATGAACAGCTGCCTCTTTTGCCATGAGACCAGAAGAACTGAATGGTGCACAGCTACCATTACTGAACATTTTGATTAAAGGTTCTGTAGAAGAATCCTGGTCACAAGGAGGAAAATGGAGAACAGAATTTTAAACTGTCACGGGCTCTAGATTTTCTGGAGCCGTGGAAGCTGTATTAACCCCAGAAACTATTGCCTTGCCTTGAGATAGTTTAAACTTTAAATCAAAAATATCCCCTGAAGTCTTCTTAAAATCAAACATGGTTTAGCTTAACTAGTAACAAATATCTGCCTTGAGCATTACACTCTTTTAAGGTCTATTTATGTGGGAGGACTCCAAAGATTACTATATTTTAGGCAAATAACAAGTGCCTTCTACATTTGTTTACAAGGTATTTTCATAAGTGCTATGCTAATTTTTTGATAACAACATAGAGGTACTTACGAAAATACCTTGGGGAAGGGGAAAGGGTGTGGTTGGTAAACAAACCTAGATAGGGAATTTAGGGGGCTGTGAATTTACGTTAATGGGGGCAGAACAACTCAGAAAAGCAGGGTGAGAATGACTGCACAACTCAAAGAATTAAATCAATGTCACTGAATTGTACATGTAGAAATTGTTGAATTGGTGTATGTTCCTCTGTGTACATTTTCAATAACAACGGCAAAAGTAAAATAAATTATAAAAAAAGATTTTTGGAAATATCAGGTTTGATTCTTTTGATCAGTTTATAAAAATGTTATCTAGGTAGCATAGGGCTTCTGTTTATGGGGATGGACAATTTGACAAGGGATGTGGGTGATGGTTATACAACACGATTGGTATGATTGGTTTTATTGAATTGTAATGGGAAAAACATTGAATTGGCAAATGTTGTGCTCTTTATACTTTGACGACAATAAAAAAGTGATTAAAAATTTATTGCGATTCCTCAAAAAGTTAAACATAGAACTTTAAACATTAAACACATGACCTAGCAATTTCATGCATTGGTCTATTCCCAAAATTATTTATGACTCAGTAATTCCACTCCTGAGTGTGTTCCCAAAATAATTGAAAGCAGGGACTCAAGCAAATACTTGCACATTATTTATGATAGCCAAAAGCTGAGCTATTTTTTTTAAATTGGTAAAATACATATATATAAAATAAAATTTGGCCTTTCAACTGTTTTTAAGAGGACATACAATTCAGTGGTATCAAAAACATTCACAATGTCATGCAACTATCACCACTATTTCCAAAAATTTTTATCTCTCAAAACAAACTCTGTATGCATTAAGCAATAACCCCCCATTGCTCCCTTCCCTAGCCCGGTAACCTTAAATCTATTTTCTGTCTCTATACATTTGCCTATTCTTGATGTTTCATATAAATGGGACCATACAGTATCTGTACTATTGTTTCTGACTTATTTCATGCAGCATAATGTTTTCAGGGTTCATTCATGCCATCGCATGTATCAGAATTTCATTTCTCTTTATGGCTGAATAATATTCTATGGTATGCATATACAAGGAGCCCTGATGGTGCTGTGGTTAAAGTGCTCGGCTGCTAACCAAAAAGCCTGTGGTTCAAATCCACCAGCTGCTCTGCAGGAGAAAGATGTGGTGGTCTGCTCCTGTTAAGACTACAGCTTTGGAAACTGTATGGGACAGTTCCACTCTGTCCTATGGGGTCACTATGAGTTAGAATCAGTTCAATGGCAATGGGTTTTTTTGGTATGTATACACAGTACCATATTTTGTTTATCCAATCATCTGTTGCCCTAGTACCTCGGCCATACCTGAGCCTGGTGCCACTGCCCGTTCTGCTTTGTAAGTGTCTCTGTTGTCCCAACAGTGCTGGCCTGCTAATCTGAGTTTTGAAAACATTTCTAATTTACCTTTTAGTTACTCCAACACCAATACCCCATTCTAAACCTCATTCAGAGCCTAATGGGGCTGAGTTCCTATCAGGAGAAATCTTCCCTCCTGAGAACAGCTCAAGAGACTGTCACCCTGCCCAGCTCTGCCTCACTGTCTCTTTCCCAAGCGTACTGCCCAGGAAGGCAGTGTGGCAAATGTTGAGTGCTAAGCTGTGAACCCAGCCTGCTTGGGTTTGCATCCTAGCTCCCTCTCTTATTCACTGCGTACACTGGTGCAAGGTATTTAACCTCTCTGTGTGTGTTTTCTCATCTGTAAAATGGGGATAATAACAGAATTCACCTCATAGGACTGTCATAAGGATTAGCTGAGCTCACACCCGTAATGTGTTTAGGGTAGTGCCTGCTCAAAGGAAGGCTCCTTAAGTGTTTCTTGTTAGTTTTGTAACGTGGCTTACTTGCTTAGTGTAGGCAGACTTATCTGAGACAAAATGCAAGGCTTCCACGTAGAAGTTATATGGTCTTGTTTGAGTTACTTAATATTTCTAAGGCTCAGTTTCTTTATCTGTAAAATGGGTTTAGTGGCACATACCTTGCACTGTTCTCATAAGGAGTAACTTGAATTAAGTTACGCTTGTTGAATCTGTACATGTTTTCACACCCCAAGTCCTTCCTCCTCTTTCTGCACATTACCCTTCTTACCTTGGAAACCATGTCCACTTCCCTATCTCCATGCTTGTCCAGGGTATCTTTCCTTTCAAATGTATTACAGAGTGCTAGAGTTGAAAGAGACATTAGACCAAGATGGTCCGGTCTAGGGCTCACTTTAGAGATGGTGAAAGTGAGGCACAGAGCAGGGCAGTAACTTCCCAGAGTCACATGCCACTCCGATCTGCTCACATTATCACTCCCCCTTCTGTCGCAGTTTAGACGTGTTCAGCCCGAAGGGTGACCAATCGTTGCAGTTTGCTGGGACTGAAGGGTTTCTCAGGACGCAGGATTTTTTGCGCTAAAACTGGGACAAGCTGTCACCCATACCCACCTCCAGAAGAAATGCAGAGTTGAAACTGTCAAATGCTGAGAAAAACTTAATGCTGGTGTAAAAACGATGTGGAGGCAGTGTCTGACCTCCTCTAAATTCACAAAAGGGAAGGAGAACCAAGAACAACAGCCCAAGGCTGGTTCCTGTGAGGCGTCAGACTCGCCAGCTCTCTCCGCCATCTTTACCAACCCTGACATCAATCGTCCCTCCCACTGGGGCAGGCAGCCTCAGAGCCCAACCCTTCTGAGAGACACCTGCTCTGGCTTATCCTCCTACACGGAGCAGAAGAAGCTCCACATTCTTCTAAAATTGTCCTTGACAAGATAACCACAGAACAGGCCATAGGTGGCCTCAGCCTGCCTCTGGGTGGAAACAACCTCTTAATGAAAGAAAATCAACCTCTTCTTCCATCCTGGGGGATTGAACCCTTGTCTAAAGAAAATGTATAGTCATCCCCAAGCTCTGAGCACCTGGTGAAGGTCAATCCTGAATATTCGTGATGAATATACATTTCCTTGTCTGCTCTCTGTAAAAGCCCACCTCTCCAAGCTGCCTGTGAGCAGTCTTGGAGGCAGCAGCCCTGATTGCTCCTTTCCTTGTACAACAAAAATAAAGACATCTTTCTGACCTCCCATCTTGGCCTCTTGTTTATTGGCTGTAACAAGTCACACCAAGCAAATCTGGGGTTTTCACCCAGCAGCACCACAGCGCTCTATTTCTCTGCCAGATTCGAAATCATCCTAATGGCCACACAGAACTCACAGACAATACTCACATTATGGGGTTTATTAGGGAAGTAACAGTTAAAATTCAAGCTCAGGAACACTCAAGGTACAGTTCTTCTGTCAGGGCAGCCTCTTTTCAGCTCTGCACACAGGCACACCTCTCCCTGGCCCTCAGCCTCTGCCCAAAGGCACTCACTTTTCTCACTCCGTGGACCGGGAAGCCCGCTGCGCCATCTCCTGCTGGTCTTTCATGCCAGTTTTTCCTGTGGGTCTCTCCTTCCTTGGTGGGGTGGTGGTGGAATCCTCTCTTTCCTGCCTCTTGGGTGGCTCATTTTAAACCGAGCGGGATGGCAAAACTGACCAATTCCATTGGTGGGCCACAATTACCCTGCCACCCAGTTCTTCCCAATCATTTGGGTGCAAGTTCCAAGACCATGGTGAGAAAGGCTACACAAAAGTGATTTATGGCACTGCAGCTGGGCTTCAAGGACAGCTTTTTAATACCATTTGATCACAGGTGTATACGTAAGTCAAAACACATCAAATTGCACACTTTAAATATGCACAGTGTATGTTACACCAATTGTATATTTCAATAAACCTGTTAGAGAGAGAGAAATCACTTGGTCCTGGAAGATGTGAGTGGGTCATAAAATAGCAAAGGCTAATGTTAAATGAGCACTTGCTGCGTGCTAAGCACTATGCTAAGAGCTTTACACGTGCTGCCTCATTGCACCCTCTGGGGTCCTCTTGAGGTAGTGAGAAATCTTCTTTCCATGTTGTACAGGGAGGAAACTGGGGCCCAGAGAGGGTGAGTGAGTTGCTTAAGAGCCCACAGCAGGTTCTCCAGCACAGTCTGCTTTCTCTTTTATTTATATCATATGAATTTTCAGAGCTTCTTAGTGCCAGGTCTCCTCATCCAGAAATGCAGGCTAATGTGGGGAATTTTATGGCTTATATTACTTTATTATGTAACAGCCTATCTGCCAGAAACCCAGACAGCTCCCTCCCAGACTCAGGGGAAAGAGCTGCTGGAAAAGCAACCGGAGCTCTTACTCAAGCCTTGGAAACCACAGAGTACACGGTCTACCAAATCTCCTAGGCTTGTGTTTCTGAGGGACACTGAGCAAGGGTCTCACAAAGATCAGTTCTCCTGGAGAGTCTTACTTAGGTAGAGGGTCTGGGTCTCAGGACTACAGGAATGAGAGACCCAAAGACTCATATAACTTGAAGTCAGAAAGAGACCTTGGCATCCCGCAGTCTTTGCTTTTCCCCCACTTTATAAATGGGATGGGAAACCCTGGTGGCATAGTGGTTAAGTGCTACGGCTGCTAACCAGAGGGTCGGCAGTTCAAATCCACCAGGCGCTCCTAGGAAACTCAATGGGGCAGTTCTACTCTGTCCTATTGGGTTGCTATGAGTCGGAATCGACTCGATGGCACTGGGTTTGGTTTGGTTTTTGTTTCTATAGATGGGATAAGCTGATGCCCACTGAGGGGCAGTGATTTTCCCAAGGCCACACAGTAAAACAATGGAATTGAAGTCTCCTGACTCCCGCTGTGCCCTGGACATCAGAAAGCTACCTTTGGGCATATCACAGAGGGTAATGGTGGAAGGCACTGACTTGGGAGATGCTCCAGTCCTGGGGTTCTCTCTCCTGGCTGCTCATTAGAAGCTCCTGAGGAGCTCTGAGAAAGTGCTGATGTCAGGGCACCACCCCAGATCGGGTACATCACACTCTGTGGGGCTGAAGCCTGGGCATTGATATTCTTTTGAAGCTCCCTCAATTGATTCTAAGATGCAGCCAGGGTTGTGAACCACCTTTCTAGTCTAACTGCCTTAATTTTTAAAAATTAATTTTTTTTATTGTAGTGAGTTTATGTGTATAGGAAACCCTGCTGGCATAGTGGTTAAGAGCTGTAGCTGCTAACCAAGAGGTTGGCAGTTTGAATCCACCAGGCGCTCTTTAGAAACCCTGTGGGGGCAGTTCTACTCTGTCCTGTAGGGTAGCTATGAGTCAGAAGTGACTCAACAGCAATGGGTTTTTTATGTATATGTAAGACAAAAATTTTGCCACTTAAGCATTTTTTAAACATACAATTTAATGACATTAATTACTCTCATCATGGTGTGTAACTATCACCACTAACTGCCTTATTTCCCAGGTGAGGAGGATGAGCCCCAGAGATGGGAAATGTCCAGGCTATAGTGACATAGCTGTAAAGACCAGAGTGGAACACATATCTGGTCTTCTGACCCCAAATTCAGTGCCCTTTCTAATTCAATATGCTGCTACACCCCACACAGACCCTGGCAGGGAAATAAAGTGTGTTTAGATGCATTTGGCACCAAGAGCCCTACATAAGGAAAGCAAAATTCAGGCCAAATAATGAGTAGGTCTAGAATTCTGGTGCCACCATAGCAAAATTCACTAATTTCCAGGTATTGGTAGTTTTCCCCAAGCCATGCAGTCCACACCCCCAAATCGCAATAGTAATGGTGGAGGCAAAAAGGAAAGGCACTCACATGCATTTGGTCACCTTTCATATGTTGCTCATGTCTCTATTATTACCATGACCCTGTAGTGTATATTGTTATCGCCATTGAACAGATGAGTTAAATGAAGTTTCAGGGAAGTTAAGTAACTTGTCCAACAGCAGTATTTGAACCCAGGTCTCCATATGTCCAAAGAACATGCTCTTTCTCCAGAGTATTGTCAACTCTTTCCAGCTCATTCCTGGATAAGCTGAAACCATCAGCCATCTGGTCATCAACTTCTGCTATTCTCCCATCTCATCACAGGAAGCCCCAAGAGAAGTCCTCTGTGGGCCTTGCTCTGCCTTGGGTGGAAGGCCCTGGCTTTGTTGTGATCCAGATATACACACAGGGTCTGTCAAGGTCTAAAGCTGAATCTGAGACTCAAGCCTGGTCCAGATTCAGCTTTGGCTCCAAAACTCTGCTTCTTTACCTCTGCAAGGAGCTGATAGAGCTGGAAGGCCCTTGGAAACTGGCCTTTGGAAAGAATAACAGTTAAATTAGAACTGAAATTCAGCGAGGCTTGTGTTGAAGCAAAACCTGTCATCAGAAGCCTGGGCTTTCTTTTTCATTTTAAACTAGAGTATTTATGCAAATTTGTCAAGAAGATTTAAAACTCTTGATTTGTCCTGGAGCCAAGCTCTGCTTCCTTAATTGAATAGGGGGAAATTGTTAAAGCTCATGACCAACGTTCTTTTCAAAATTGCATGTTTTATAAGAGCTGCTCTTGAAAACACATAATTGTGATGTTGTGAAACCATCAAATCAATGCAGAGTTTTGAAAACATGGAAAAGTCACTCCGGGAACTGAGGGGGATGTTATTCTAGGTTGTGGCAGTCTGGAATACTGTCTGGATATTATGGAGGAGACACAAGCATTTGTGGGTTGATTTCTCAATAATACAGGAAGGTTCGTAATTTTGGGATGGGCCATAAAGGGGAAGAAAGAGATCCAGATTGGGAGACCTGGATAACCCTTCTGCCCCAGGATGCTGAGTGACTTTAGGCAACTCTTTTAAGCTTACTGGGCCTCAGTTTTCTCAGCTATAAAATGAAAGGGTTGGGCTGGAGAACTCTGAGTAATGCTGGGTTTGAACCTTCTATGAGTCTCTTTTCCCACATGGCAGGTGAAGGTATTGAACTAGATGACCCAGGGAAACATTCTAGTCCTAAAATTCTATGATCTCTGAAATTTCCCAGTTGTCACAGAATGATTCTTCACAGGAGGCATTACTGAGCATTCACCTTCGTCATATAGTTCTTACCATTGACGTTAGAAGACTATCTCCTCAACTAACCTCACTTGGACTGAGTCTTTCCAGTGCCAGAAATAAAGATGGTTTTAAGAGAACTTCACTTTGTCCTTTCAGAGTCAGTCACAGTTTACGGTTTCTATTATTTTATTACCCTATTTATTGATGGGAAAGTGGAGGTTGCAGAACAGGGACGGTGACACATTCTTCCCCCTTTGCCTTGCAAAGAAATGAGCCTTTTGGGACTCCTTGGAGGGCAAAGAATCTTCCAGGAACCACCTCTCTGCAATTTTGGGAGGCTGGTGAGTCTCAAGTCCAGGGCTGGTCTGAATCTTCCTGAGGGCCTGGGGAATGGTCAGGGACGTCTCAAGGCTTTGTCTCCCATGGTCCTGGAAAGGATCCCAGAAGTCCAGAACAAGTCCAGAACAAAACACAGCTGCTCCCATTGCCAGCTCTTTGGATGCTAGGCATTGTGTTGCAATGACCCTTATCACAGACAGAGGTCCTCACTTCTCAGTTCCCTCTGTCGCTGGCTCACAGGAATCAGTAAGCTTCCCCCTTTGTTTCCAGCTCCTTTTCTAGTTTGCACTTGCCTCCATTCTTGGACTCCAGTGCCAGAGTATTTCTCTCAGGGACTCTGGGTCTCTGGAAACCAAGACCTTGTTTTGGTTCCAGGTGAACATTGGCACATTGGCTAACCTCCATCCTCCATCTCAGTGTTCTGAACCTGTTTATGGAACCAACTTGCATGACAAACTATTCTTGTCTGACCTTGCCCCTTTAAGCAAGGCTGGCCACATGCCAGGCCTCAACACGCAGAAGTCAGTTACAGTCAACAGTGCATCCTCCTGATACATGTAATAGGATCACTCTACTTACTCCCTGCATGTTGCTGCTGAGCAGCTCTTTATTCGACCACCTGCCTCTCCAATCCTCAGCTTAGTATCCCGATTTCCATTATCAGCTTCTCTTCTGCCTGGACTGCTAACCTATTCAGATGTTTCTCTTTTTCCTAATGGACTCAAGTCTTCTGTTGGATACTTGGCTCTGTATGTCTTCCTTCCTACTTCCCTGGGGTTGATAGTGCCCTCCAAAGAGGCTTTCTTAGTTATCTAGTGCTGCTATAACAGAAATATCTCAAGGGGATGGCTTTAACAAACAGAAATTTATTCTCTCAGTCTAGGAGGTTAGAAGTCCGAATTCAGGGCACCAGCTCTAGGAGAAAGCTTTCTCTCTCTGTTGGCTCTGTGGGAAGGTCCTTGTCTTCAATCTTCCCCTGGTCTGAGAGCTTCTCAGTGCAGGGACCCCAGATCAAAAGGACACACTCTTCTTTCTTAGTGGTAGGAGTCCCTTTCCTTTCTGCTCAATTCTCTCTTTTTTATCTTAAAAGAGATTGACTCAAGATACAACCTAATCTTGTATATTGAGTCCTGCCTCTTTAACATAACTACCTCTAATCCTGCCTCATTAACATCATAGAGGTTAGGATTTATAGCACATAGGATAATCACATCAGATCACAAAATGGTGGCCCACCACACAACACTGGGAATCATGGCCTACCCAAGTTGATACACATTTTTGGGCGGGCACAATTCAGTCCATAACAGAGGCTAACCCCTGGCTGAAAGAGACACATGGGCCATTGTTGAGCAATTACCCTGGATCCATGTTCAGAAGAAGGTTTTCTTATCACTCACCCACACCCTTTGCATATTTTCTTGCTTGCAGTCTTAGGATGTGTGTCTTTTACCTGAGGACCCTTCCAACCTACTATAGAAATTATTTTTAAGGGAAACAGGGCATTCTAGATGTGCAGAATACACACAAATGCTGAATAAAATTGGGGGAAAAACCTTTTAAATGCAAGGCCAAACTGGGAGAAAGCTGGAAAAATTCTTGGAGGTTGGAAAGCCAAAGAAACACAAATTCAGAGAGAAATATGGACACTGAAGCTGGAATCATTCCTATGGCCTAGAATGTAGGCTTTAATTGGGCCACATAGGTGGGACACTGGTGTCAAAGCCTGAGACCTGTTCAAGGTAGAAGTTCAGATTAGAGAGCCACCCGCTACATAAGCCAGATGTCTCTGCCCTGTCTTCCACAAAGGGAAATGTTTAGGATGCTGCCGGTCTATGCCTAGACTCTGCATGTAATAGGAAAAAAGTCTCTACTGAGAATTCCCATCCCTAAACCTCACTTGGGTTTAAGACCAGAATTCTATCAACCTACTATTTTTACTACCACTTTAAATAAATTTTTGACTTTGGACTTTTCAGGCCACACAGGTAGCATGAATTCTGATGTCGGGCAGAAGCAAACACAAATCCCATTTGAGGGAAAGCACTAAAGCCCAGGTGTCAAATAATTCTCACAGATAAAGTCCCAAAGGATGTGAGCTCACAATTAAGAGTCACAAAACTCATGAAAAAACAAGTAAGCAGAATAACAAATTATAGAATCAGACCCATAAAATTATATGTATTGGAATTATTAACATGGAATATACAACAACTATTATGTACTTGAAGACATAAAAGTAGATACAAAGTATGACAAAGAAAAAAAATTACCAAGTAAAAGTAACCACATAGAACTTGTAGAAATAAAAATATAACAATTGAAATTAGAAACTCAAAAGAAATCAGTGGTTAGATATAGATAAGTGGGGAATTTGTGAACAGTAGACTAGATCTGAGCCAGATAGAATGTAGCTCAGAGGAAAGAAATGAGAAAAAGAAACATGATAGAGGAAATAAGAGATTTTACTTTCTCTAATAATGTCTAATAAGGTCTAATAACATCTAATAGGAGTTTCAGGAGAAAATAGAGCAAAAGGGAGAGAAGCAAAGAAATAATTGGCTGAGAATTTTTTCAGAAATGATGAAAGACATAAACCTTTGGGTTTAACAAACAAGATCAATAAAAATGAATATACAGCTCTGGTGGCACAGAGGTTGAGCTCTACAGTGAGGTACAGCTGCTAACCAAAAGCCTATGGAGATTTCACAGTAAAATTTCAGAATATCAAAGACAAGGAGAAGATCTTAAAAGCAGATTATATCCAAAGGGGTAATGATCAAAGGAGAGTTGACTTCTCAATAGCAACAGTAGAAACCAGAAGACAATAAAATATATATTTAAAGTACAAAGAGAAGATGTCAATCTAGAATAGCATACCCAGGGAAATGAGCTTTTGAGAAAGAATGAAAATAATTACATTTCCAGTCAAGTAAAGGAAAGAGCTTATTACCCACAGATTATCACTAAAGGAACTTCTAAACGTGTTCTTTCTTCAAGAAAAAGGGAAATGACTCCAGAAGGAAGGTCTGAGATGCAAGGAGGAAGGAGGAACAAGGAAAATTATAAACACATGGGTAAACAAATATTGGCAGAAAACCACAACTCTAGGCCTAATTTGTGAGGTGTGTGTGTATATATATATATATATACACACACACATATATATGTATATGTGTATATATATAGATGTTGCAAGTCTGGGCAGTGTTTTGTTCTGTTGTACATAGGGTCACTATGAGCCAGAAGTGACTCCGTGGCACCTAACAACAACAACAAACATATATATATATATATATATATATATATATATATATATATATATACATACATATATATATAAAACTAACTAATACCAAACAATAATTTTAAGCAGACATAAAGTAAATCTAAGCATTCTAATATTATTTTATTGTTTTGGAGGATGGTAAAGATATTGATTAATTCTAGACTTTCTTTGGTATATTACGCATGTTAAAATTTTCAGACAAGCACCAAAGGAATAGAAATTCAGTATATAAAACTTCTAAACTAGTAAAGGAAAAGTGAAGTAAGAAAAAGATACTCCAATCAATCCAAAAGAAAAAAATAAAGAGAAAAAGGGGGATGAACAGAAAGCACAAAATAGAATGATAGAAATTAATTCAAATATGTCAGTTATCCCAATAATTGTAAGTAGACTAAATTCTCCAGGTAAAAGACAAGGATTGTTGGACTGGTTTCAAAACATGGTATTTAGAAGAGATTCATCAAAAACATAAGAAGAGGGAAAGGTCAAAATTAAAAGAATCTTTAAAGATATAGTAGTAAAATAGTAACTGAAACAAATGTTAAAAATATTTATTTTAAAATCAGGAAACAGACAATATGCCCACTATTATTATTTCTAGTCAAAATTGTCTGAAGTCCTAGCCAATATAAGAATATAAAAAGAAGCAAAATATGTAAGGGCTAAAAAAAAAAAAAAGAAACTATTGTAATTAATAAACTACATGAGTTTCTTCAAAGAAAACACAAAAGAAACTAGAGGCACACTCATATGATAAAAATTAAAATGGATATTGAGTGAAAAATAAATTTCCTTCTTACCCCTGACCATCAGTTCTACTTCCCAGAGGCAACCACTGTAATCAAGGAAACATCTTTCAGGGATATTGTATCTACCAAATTTCATACCTCATGGCTTCACTCCATGAGTTTTTTTTCCCTATCATTTCCCTATTTTCAGGTCAAATGAGTGTCAAAATGGAGATTATGACAAGAGCTGGGAAAGCACAGACAATGGGAGGAACAATCTCTGGGGATCAGAACAAGACATTCAGAGGTGGAACTTCAAGAATGAACAGTGTTTTCAGATGTAAAGAATGTGAGGAAAAGCATTTTAGTCCAAGGGAATAGCATAAGAAGGTGCAGAGACATGCAAGAGCTTAATGTGTTTGCAGAAGGGGAAGTGGCCTGTCTTAGTTATCTAGTACTGCTATAACAGAAATACCACAAGTGGATGGCTTTAACAAAGAAATTTATTTTCTCACAATCTAGTAGGTTACAAGTCCAAATTCAGGGTGTTGGCTCCAGGGGAAGACTTTCTCTCTCTGTAGGCTTTGGAGGAAGGTCCTTGTCCTCAACTCCCCATGGTCAAGGAGCTTCTCAGGCGCAGGGTCCCTGGGTCCAAAGGATGTACTCTGCTCCTGGTGCTACTTTCTTAGTGGTATGAGGTTCCCAACTCTCTGCTTGCTTCCCTTTCCTTTTATCTCTTGAGAGATAAAAGGTGGTGGAGTCCACAGCCCAGGGAAGCTCCCTTTACACTGGATCAGGGAAGTGATCTGAGGAAAAGTGGTGTTACAATCCCACCCTAATCCTCTCAACATAAAATTACAATCACATAATGGTGGATAACCACACAATTCTGGGAATCATGGCCTAATCAAGTTGATACACACATTTTTGGGGGGACATAATTCAATCAATGACATGGCCTGATAGAGCATTACGGTTTGGGGGGTGGTAGAGTAGAGAGCCCAGCAAAAGCCAGATGATGAAGAACCTCAAATGCCAGGCTGAGGATTTACGACTTTACTTATAGGCAATGGGGAGCGAAAAGAGGGGTGGTATAAGCTGGCCCATGTTTCTGGAAACTCACTCTGAGCATTGCTCAGGGGCCGCATCCCCCACTCTATTGCCTCTTCCTAAGCCTCCCTTCAGCTGAAAGTGACTTACTTTTTGTCTGCAAGCTGCAGAGTTGAGTAGGGGTGGGTGTGCTCTAATACTAAATAGGAGCTCCCTGCAACTACAAAGTCTATAGTCAAATTTTAGGAACAAAACTGCAGAGGCGGTTTAGGGAAAGAAGCCCAAACCCAATATTAAGTGTGTTATGTTAGAATTCTACTGATTTATAGTTCAAGGTACAGGTAAAATAGCCCCTCCAAGAAGCCATCTACAAACTTCACACTCTTTCCTGTGCTCACCTAACATTTTTCTTATACTGCAACTGTATAGAACACCCACTGTGCTCATCCTTGTATTAGTGCATCAAACAATTACTGAGGAGCTAGGCCCTAAATTCAGTGCTGAGGATGCAGAGATGAAAACATGAAGTCCTTGCTCTTAAGGGAGAAGGCTCACTTCCTGGTAGAAGAGACAGATATGCAAATAACACATGAAAAGAGCTACCATGGAAGGGTATGCTATGTTGTGAAACCTCAGAAGAAGGAGCAGGGAAATCTACAGAGGAGGGGACCTGACTTAAGCCTTGAAGGAGGAGTTCAAAGGAGCAGGCAAAGTGTTTTTGAGGCAGAAGAAACACCTGAACAAAGGCTTGGAGGTCTGAAAGTGGAACTTATGATTGAGGAAAGATGGGAAACACAGGTAGGTGACTAGGGGAGATATGCTGCTGGCGAAGGATAGAGAATCAGCAGAAGTCATGTTATGAAGGAACTTGCCTTGCTAAAGATCTTCGACCTTATCTTGAAGGAAATGAAGGTTCATTAAGGGGCTGTAAGCAGGGAATAACGTTCTCAGAGCTGCACTTTAGAATGATAATGCTTGGTATGGGTAATACGAAGAAGGATTGAGAGGGATTGAAGCTTATTATGGTTTGAATTATGTCTCCCAAAATGTGTGCTGTATTCCTGGCCCCAGTACCTGTATCTGTGTTCCTGTTTGGAAATAGAGTTCCTTCTGTTAGGTTAATGAGGTCATGCCAGTGGAGGGTAGATCGTAAACCTAATCACTTCTGAGTTATAAAAAGACCAGAATAGACACAGAGACACACACACAAATGGGGGAAAACAGACACCGTGTGAGAGCTGTCTACAAGTCAAGGAAAGCCAAGGAAACAAAGAATATTTAGGGCTACTTGCAAAGGAGAAATCAACACAAATGAGACCCTGATTTGGAATTATATATCCTCCAAAGCTGTGAGAAAATAAATTTCTGTCCTTTAAAGCCACCTACTTCTGGTACTTGTGTTACGGCAGCACTAAGAAACTAAGACAAGGCTGGAGGCAGAGAGGTAGTTGGAGGCTGTTGCAGTTATGTAGGTGGGAAATGATGTGGGTCCAAACCAAAGCGGTTGTCACAGGAATGAGGGATGAGAATGGAGCCAAGAAATACAAAGGGACTAGAATGGATAGAACTTGATGATTGATACAGGAGAAAGTGAAGAATAGGGAGGAAGGAATTTGGATGATTATCAGGTTCCTAGCTTGGGAAACCCCGATGGCATAGTGGTTAAGTGCTATGGCTGCTAACCAAAAGGTCGGCAGTTCAAATCCACCAGGTGCTCCTTGGAAACTATGGGGCAGTTCTACTCTGTCCTGTAGGGTCGCTATGAGTCGGAATCGACTCGACAGCAGTGGGTAGTAGGTAGTAGCTTGGGTAAAAGAGCCTGGGTGGTGCAAGCAGTTTGCAATTGGCTGCTAACCCAAAGGTTGGTGGCTTGAACCCACCCGGGGGCTCCACGAGGGCTTGGAAAACTGCTTCCATAAAGATCATAGACAAGAAAACCCTATGGAGCAGTTCTACTCTGTAACATTTGGGGTCGCCATGAATCAGAATTGACTTGATGTCAACAGGTTTGCTTTTTTAGATTGGGTAACTGAATGGGTGGCCCTGAAAAAGAATCAGGTTTAATGGAAGATGATTAGTCCAGTTTTGGATATGTTGTATTCAAAGTGCATATGGGACATTCAAGTGGCAAAGAACAGGAGGAAGTTGAAGTTGCAAGGCTGGCCCTCAGGAGAGAGGCATAGGTTAAAGGTTGGAGTCATCAGTACCCTCAGTGGGAGTAGTTAAAATTGTAGGTATAGAGTCATCATCTTGAAAATAAACACAGTTGATAGAGAAAATAGGAACTATGAGATGATCCTGGTATGGAAGCCTATAGGATAGGGCCTTGGCCAAAGAGACCTTCCTTCCTTCTTCAAGATAGGTTCACATTTCCTACTTATATAAAGAACTGCACATGGTTACCAATTTTACTATGTATGGAGCTGGTCTTTGAAGAAGCGAAATGAAGTAGCCCTTTTCCATCCATGTTGGGATTATGCATGTAGCATTTCAGGCTTTTCATCTTCTCCACCCTAGAACTGACAATGTAGTGCCCTTTTATTAAATATTTGGAAAGATTGCTTTGCTAATAAACAGCTTGAAAGTGGCTGCCAGGCCTGGATTCCACGGACACTCTCTCTACTGTTGAGGTCCATTCTGAGTAATGAAGATTTTCTGGCCCAGAGGTCACATGCTCCCCACATTCTTCTCCAGCTCTGTCATTCACAAACTAGTGAAATTACTCAACCTATTGGGCCCTGGTGGCACAGTGGTTAAGAGCTCAGCTGCTAACCAAAATGTTGGCAGTTTGAATCTACCAGCTGCTCCTTGGAAACCCTGTGGGCAGTTCTACTCTGTCCTATAGGGTCGCTATGAGTCAGAATTGACTCGACAGCAAAGGGTTTTTTTGTTTGGGGCGGCGGGGGGGGGGCCTGTTTTCTCATCTGTCAAATGAGGATCATACTCTTTACCCTACTTACTCACTAAGTTGTTAGGATCAAACGAGACTCTGTATGTAAGAGTCCTTGGAGAAGTTGAGTGCATGAGGTGTCCAGAAGGTTAAAGACAGCAGGTTTCTGGAGAGTTCCTTCATTCCTAACACATTTGCAATTTATAGCTGTGGAACTGGCTGCAACAGTACCTTTGGAACCAGCATTCCAGCCTTCTTCTTCCTCTGCAGGCCAGAGAAGCACCCAGGCAGTCCAAGGTTACAAGATCTGCAATCGGTTCTGTGCCCCTGGTGCCATCTTCTCTCTCTGGGCCAGTGCCAGGAGCAGGTTACCCAATAAGCAGGGTACACACAGGCTTAACTGTGCTTACTTACTAATCTGGAGTGTGCACCAAGTAAGTAAGCACAATTAAGCCTGTGTGTACCTTGCTTACTGTAAGCAGGTGCATATGGTGCTTACTGGTTGATCAGTCCCTGTCCAGTGCCATATTCCATTTGCCCACTGGACAGTCCCTCCTGGATATCTGCCCTCACCACCGACTAGCATTTCTAAAATGTAACCCTTCTTTCCCCTTAATCTGTACTTCTCTGACTTTTCCTATTTTAGTTAATGGCATCATCAATCTCCCAAACTCTTGAACTGGAAATTTTAGAATCATTTTTGGCTCTTTTCTCGCTGCCTTTATAGATTTCCAACAGCCTCTTGATTCCTCCTTCTTAACAACTCTTACATTCACCCCATCTTTTCTGTGTCTACTGCTGTCTCTCTCATTCAGAACCTCCTGCTCTGTCTTTATTTTGCACCCAGGCTAATGCAGTAGCTTCCTAACTGCTATCTCCAACTCCTATTTCTACCCCATTCCCGACTTAACTCCCATCTCCACTCCCAGAAATCTGTTCCAGGGCAATGGCAAGCTGATCTTCCACCAGATCACATGGATCACAACATTTTCCTATTTAGAAGCCTTTGCTGCATGTCTTCCAGCCCTGCAGGATAAAATTCAAACTCTTTAGCCTGGCTTTTGAGGCCCTTGTCTTCTAACTCTTGCCTGAATTTATGGCATTGTCTCTCAATACTTCTCTGTCCCCCAAACTCTTCTTTAGCTGAAATAGCTTACTCATCCTTCCTGGAATGCACTTTGTGTATCCCTTTCTTGGTGCCTTTGTTCCCACCGTTCCACCAATTTGGAATGCCTTATCCTTGTCTTTGCTTATTCCAATCCTATTAGTCCTGCAAGGCATAGCTCAGGCCTGTACCACTGCAGAGCCTTCCAAGCCACCTTGCAGCTGAGAAGCCCTCTGCCTTCATGAACAATGGTTGTCTTTGCAGTTGATTTGGCAATGAATCATCTTCTTCCTAGGCACAGTTCTTCTATTGTTGCCTTAGGTGGTAGTTTAAACAGTTTGTGGTTATTTAATTTTTTCCATATTTATGCCCTAGTTCCCAACCAGCTTGAGTGGTAGAATGGTTCAGATTTTATCATCCCATGGTACCCAGCACAGCACCCAACACTGCAGACACTCAGTGAATATTTAAGGATTTCATTTAAAAATTAAAAACTACAAACCAGGTTAAAAGGCTTAAACTGTAGTCTCGTGGGATAACTCGGTCATTTGGCATAACATAGTTCATAAAGATAAACTTCTACATTCTAGTTTTGTGAGTAGCATCTGGAGTCTTAAAAGCTTCTGAGCAGCCATCTAAGATAAAACTATTGGTCTTTACTCATCTGGAGCAAAACCAAATGAAGGAAAAACAAAGACTCAAAGAAGAAACTACTTCACAGGACTTATAGACCACAAGAAACATGGCCTCTTCTAGCCTGAGATCAGAAGAACTAGATGGTGCCCAGCTTCCACTACTGACCATTCTGACCAGGGACACAATAGAAGGTCCTGGATAGAATGGGAGAAAAATATGGAACAAAGCTTAAATTCCTAAAAATGTCCAGACTTACTGGACTGATAGAGACTAGAGGAAACCCTGAGATTATCGCCCTGAGGTACCCTTTGAACTTGGACCTGAAGCCACTCCCAAGGGTTACCTTTCAGCCAGATAATACATTGACTCATAAAATAAACAATATCACTCATGAACAATGTGCTCCCTTAAACAATTAACTATATGAGACCAAACAGTTGACATTTACCCAAAAGCAAAGAAGAGAAGGCAATGAGGGACAGGTAAGCTAGATCAATGGAGACAGAACACACAGAATGGAAATAATGAGATTGCTGACTCTTTGTAAAAATTGTAACCAACGGCATGGAACAACCGGTATAAAAATTGTTAAATGGGAACCTAATTTGCAGTGTAATCTTTCACCTAAAACACAATAAAATATTATTTAAAACAAAAAACTACTATCCAGAGTGGTAGGGGCAGCTCCCTCTAGCCACCCTACACCCTGACCATAATGAACTACTGTGATCTTCTGAATGAGGTTCACTTTCTCTTGCCTTTAGACATTTGCACATATTGTTCTCTCTGCCTTAAAGCCTTCCCTCCCTTCCTGCCTGGCTGACTTTTACTTGTTCTTCAAGATACTACCTCCTCCAGGATGCCTTCTTGTAAGTTGAACTCAGTGCTCTCCCCTGTTTTCCCCAGCCGCCCTTGCTTCCCTCCGTGAAAGCACTGAAAACACTGATGCTCACTGCTTGATGCCTTGTCTTTCTTCCCCACTAGATTGTAAGGTCCTTGTGGACAGGACCTGTGAATGCTTTTTCTCCTTATCCCTAGAATGCAGCTCAAGGCCTATCTTGGAGATGGCACATAATGAATGGTTTCTGTTTTGGATTTATGTTCTAATGTCAGAGAGTCTCAACCAGAACTGGTACAACGTCACGCATGTGGTACCCCACCGAGGTCCCCTTTCAATGAAGCTGCCAGGAGTGCCCCCTTCCCCTGCTGTCAGTCCCTTCAGGAATTCCCTCAGCTGCAGAGGTCCACCTTGCCCAAGGTCATGCCCCTTCTCTGGACAGCCCACCTCCAATAATTGTTGAATGCAGGAGTACAAAGGTCTGGCCATCTCAGCCCAATGCAGAACAACTCTGAAGGCCAATCCAGCATCAGAGCTCATGTGGAGTCAGCTGAGGCTGTCTTGGGGTCTGTAATGTAGCTTTTGTCCAATCAGACTTCCTTCTCCTCCCTTCCACAGGCATAGATTCCAGGAGCACATCTTAACAAGCAGCCTGCATGCTAAACTCTATGGCATCTCATTGACTGAGCACCCACTAAGTGCCAGGCACTAATCCAGGAGTTTGACATACATGAACCCAATCCTTTCTCTTTATTTATTGTTGATTACACACACACACACACATATATATATGCACTGGGCCCTGGTGGCAAAGTGGTTAAGAGCTCAGGCTGCTAACCAAAAGGTTGGCAGTTCAAATCCACCAGTTGCTCCTTAGAACCCCTATGGGGCAGTTCTAATCTGTCCTCTAGGGTTGCTATCAGTTGGAATTGACTGGATAACACACAACAACAAATATATATATATATATATATATATATATATATATATATATATATATACACATTTTCCAATTTGACATTTTTTCCATGTACAATTCGGTGACACTGATTCCATCAATCATGTTGTACAACTATCACCAGTCTTTGCTGCCAAACTTTCCATCACCATTGGCAGACACTCAATGCTTCCTAAACAATGACTTCCTTTCCCCACCTCCTTCCTACCCCTGGCAACCACTAATAAACTCTGGTCTCTATACATTTACCTATTCTAGATATTTTATATGAGTGGGATCATACAATATTTGTCCTTTTGTGATTGACTGACTTCACTCAGCTTAATGTGAGACCAATTCTTATTCTTACAAGGAGTGCATGGACGAGGAAATGGAGGTTGAATGGTAAATGACCTGCCCAAGCTCATTTAGCTGAGAAGCGGCAGTCTGCTCAGAAATGATGCCATGATGTCTCCCGAAACAGGCTCAGTAAGTGTAGAATTTTTTATGAACTGTAGAAGGCACAAAGGGAAGAAAACCAATCAGGGGTCTCCCCATAAATGTGGTGAAAAGATCACCCTTCTTGTCCCAATTCTGATATTCATGTTGTAAAAATATTCACAAGGTGCTTAGACACCTCTAGCCTCAGTTTCCTCAAGGAATGATTGTGGGGATCCAAGAGGATGTGATATGGGGATTGAAGAATTGACCTTGAAGTTCAATGGGTGAGTTGGCATTAGGTTCCGTGTTTACTCGGACTCTGAAAGGCCTGGTTGGGCTCTGTTGTCTGCAGAACCTTAGGAGGTCTGTGAGGTCAAGGCAAAGGAGCAATTCTGTTTGGATAAATGCTGGAGCTGCCCTTGAAATAGAGTCATCCCTGGAGAGAATTCTGCCTTCTGGTCAAGCCCTGGCCAGGGGGTGGAGACCAGGAGTTCACTGACCTCCCACTTGAGAAACTCATTTGCTAATTGATGCCATTTCTGTTGTTGTTGTTGTTGTGTGCTGTGGAGTCAGCCTCCAATTCATGGCAACCCCACACACACCAGAATGAAATGCCGCCAGGTCCTATGTCAGCCCCATGAAGGCTGCAGCTTGAACTGTTGCGGTACATAGGGTTTTCATGGGCTGATTTGTAGAAGTAGATCACCAGGTCTTTCTTCTTAGTCCATCTTAGCCTGGAAGCTCTACTGAAACCTGTTTGGCATAATAGCAACTGACAGGTGGTGGCTATGCTTGAGTGTGTTGGCTGGGAATCAAACCCGGGTCTCTTGCACAGAAGGTAGAATTCTACCACTGAACCACGACTGCCCCCACGCCATTTCTACAGACACACACACAAGCACAGAAACATTTATCCAGTCCAATAAGTTGTGGATATAGCTACTACTTTTAGAGTACCCACTATAGGCTCAGTGGAAACCCTGGTGGCGTAGTGGTTAAGAGGTACATCTGCTAACCAAAAGGTTGGCAGTTCGAATCCACCAGGTGCTCCTTGAAAACTCTATGGGGCAGTTCTACTCCGTCCAGTAGGGTTACTATGAGTCAGAACTGACTCGACGGCAAAGGGTTTGGCTTAAGGGTTTTATAGGCTCAGTGCTTACTATATCAGGATTATTTTAGTTATAAATAACAAAAAAAGCTCAAAATGGCTTTTAATAATAAAAACTAACACTTATATGGCTCTTCCAATATGTCAGACACTGTCTGAAATACTTCCTACATATCATTCATTTAATCCTCACAACAATATCATAAACTAGATACAATTATTATCACAATTCCCATCTTACAGATGAGAAAACCAAGGAAAAGAGAGGTAACATTACATGCTGAAGCCATAAGTGGTAGAACTTGGCTTTGGCAGTTTAGCTCCTGGGCCTTTGTGTTTACCACACTATACTATGTGGTTAGTAAAATAAGATAGCATTCTCTCACTTAACAAGAAATCCCAAGGTGGGGACATTCCAAGGGCAATTAGTTCAACAGCACAACTTTGTCAACAAGGATTTAAGTTCTCCTCACCTGTATACTCTGCCATCCTTAGTATCTTGGATTTTGTATACAGTCACGTACCGCGTAATGTCCCTTCAGACAACTTCTGACCACATATACATCTGCGGTCCCATAAAGTTATCAAAGAATTCAGAAATCCCAATCAGAGAATGGGACATAGTGGACATAACTGGACTTAGTGAATGCAACAGCTTCTGGCACACAACGTGTGTATCTCATGTCTCTTGGCCTAGGGGGTCGGCATGGGGTGACTCACGCCATTTCTCCCCAGCCACGGGGGCTTCTCAGGGTCCATGCATACCCACACTGCCTGGACCCAAGTGAAGCTTTCCAGCAGTCTCGGGCAGTGAGTAGCAGGCCCCACTGCGGGCACCAGGCATCTGAGATGGCATGCAGGATTTTGGGGCGCTGGGCACCAGGCCAAGGTCAGAGGTCAGAGCCAGAACCCAGGTTCTGAGTGAGCAGGTGGGGCCCCAAGTATCTGGATGCTGGCAGCTGTCAGTTGGGCCACCCAGTGGGGTGTGAGCATTCCTGCAGGGACCCGAGGCCTTGGAAGGATGGATGATCATCTGAGGTTGGGCTGGCACGAGCCATCTGGAGCAGGGACCCAGGTGTCCAAGCAGAAGGAGGTAGCTCATGCTGCCAGGTGTATAATGGTACAGTACGTACATAACCTGTATTACCTTGCCAGTTACATTAGCTAAAATATAGTATTGTATGTGTACAGTATCCTGGCTTTTCAGTTAATACAGGTACACTACAGTATCCTATATAGCTTTGCTAAGTATATAATGTGGTGTTCACACAACATCCAAATCACATAAGGTCCTGTTTTACAGAATCTCTTGTGGATGTTAAGTTACACATGCCCGTATAGTCTTACCACTTTATGTTCACAAGTTGGCCGCAGCAGCTCCGAGTATCACATCCTCATCCAACAACTCCCAGGGGCCAGAAAAAGACAAAGTCTCTCACTTACTCACTCTTTAAGAGTGAGTAAGGCTTTTCCCAAATTCCCCCAGAGACTTCCCCTCATGTCCCATTAGCCAGAATGATGTCACATATTCATAAACTACCACTGCCAAGAGAAATAGGGTTGCCATGACTGGCTTAGACCATTCCAGTTCACGTCTATTGGGCTGGGAAGGGGCCCTGCTTCTTTCGATGCATATGGCTGCCTGAAATCCTGAATAAAACAAGCTTCTGATTTGTTGGCAAGCAAAGGGAGCTGGAAGGGGTTATTTCTAGTTCTCACCATAACTCGATGAGATAGGGGTTATTATCACTTCATAAATAACGAGACTAGAGTTACTTGCCCAAGGTCATTCACTAGAGAATGATAGAATCCGCATCCTCAGCACATTCTCCAGCAGTCTGGCAAGATCAAAATTAAAGCCTTTCTGTTCCCATCCTAGGCCAACTGCATTGGAAAGATTCATGCTACAGTCAGATGGCTCTCGCTGTCCCTCTCTGGTGGCTGCATCTCTAATACAGTTTAATGCTAGTGGTCAGAGAAATTCTCAAATAATGGTTCCCTTCCCTGCAAGGTGTCAGGAGGCTCCGGAGGAGCAGTGAGGGCAAGATACACTCTACCATCTCGCTTCTGGTGTGTGTTGCAGTTAGGGATCCGAGCCTACCTCTGAAGGCTTTCTCTTGCGTGCATGCCTCTCTGAGTCCCGTCCAGTTGCCACTGAGTCCATTCTGACTTATGAAGACCCCATATGTGTCAGAGTAGAAATGTGTTCCATAGGAATTTCAAGGCTTTGGCCTTCTGAAAGCAGATCACCACATCTTTCTTCCAAGGAATCTCTAGGTGGGTTTGAACTACCAATCTTTTGGCTAGTAGTCAAGCCCTTAAATGTTTGCACCACCCAGGGACTCCTACCTCTGTGAGTAGCCATGTTGTGTTGATACAAGTCTGCTCTGGAGTCTTACTAGTTTTTAGGCCCTTTCTCCTCCTGCCTCTACTTACCCCTATTTCCCCTTTCCCTCAGATTCTGTTCATCTGCCACTTGTTCTGCTGTGGTGCAATGGATCGCTTTTAAATGGCCTTTCTCGCCATGGTCTTATAACTTCCATCAGATGATTGGGTGAGACTATGCAAATGAGGTGCTTGTGGCCCACCGAGGGGATTGATAACTTGATAATAACGCAAATAAGTTGCATGGCATCTTAATGACAGGATTGATCAGTTTTTCCATCTGCTAGGCTTAAAATGAGCCACCCCAGAGGTGGATGGGGGACCTCATTAGTACCAAGAAGAAGAGGTGGGAAGGGAGCAGGGGTTCCTGCACTGAGAACCTCCTACACCCAGGAGACAGAGAGCTGTAACACTGGAGATTGCATAAGATGGCGAAAAGCGGCAGCAAGAGTGGCAGAGAACCAGCAGCAGCAGAGCCAGGAGACCAGCAGGAGACGGTGCAGTGGGCTTCCTGGCACATGGAGCAAGGAAGCTAAGTGCCTTTGGGCAGGAGGCTTCCTGGAGGAGTTGGGTGCCTCTGGGCACTTGTCTGCAGAGCTAGGCTTGCTGACCCATGGAGCGAGAGAGCTGAGCACCTTCTGGCAGGAGGCTTACTGGTGAAGTGGGGTGCCTTCGGGCACCTATCAGTGGAGATAAAGAGTTCTGTAACACTTGCTCAAGCAGAGCAGAGGCCAGGATGGCCCAAGAGGTACAAGGGGCCAAGGGCTGAGAAGTTGAGGGCCAGGGAGAGGCCTGCCTATGGGCATGGTCAAGAAGCTGTCCTGACCGAAGAACTGTATCCTGAGTTGTTCCTGATCCTGAATTGTAACCTGTTACTTCCCTAATAAACCCCATAATCATGAGTATGGTCTATGAGTCCATGCAGCCATTGCAATGGATTATCAAACCCAGCAGAGAAGTAGAGTGCCATGGAGGGATGGCTGGTGTCAGAATTGGTAAAATGGTTGGAGGGTGTAAGTATGTAATGCCCCCACTTCATAGCAATCAGCCTCAGGCTGTTGATGCTGACAATGACTCTCTGTGCCCCTTGTGAAGTTAAAGGAGGTCGGATGCTCCCACCACGCCATTTTTACATCTTCTCTGTGAGAGTCCCTGCCTACCTGAGGTCTACCTCTCCTTCCTCGCCCTTCTTCTGCCTTCACAGTCTTCGTGAAGTAAAAGGAAAATCAATGGAAAAAAACCCAGGTCCCTTCCTCTTACCCCTTTCCCTTAACAAGTATTTTTTCTCCAAAGTGGTATGGAGAAAGGGCTTGAATTTTTACTCTTCCATCTACTAGCTGGGAAATCTTGGATGCTTTTTTTTTTTTTTAACCTTTCTGAGTCTCAGTTTCTTCATGGAGAAAACACAATATTTCAGAGCTGTACCAAACCAAAAAACCAAACCCAGTGCCGTCGAGTCGATTCCGACTCATAGCGACCCCATAGGACAGAGTAGAACTGCCCTATAGAGTTTCCAAGGAGTGCCTGGCGGATTCGAACTGCCGACCCTTTGGTTAGCAGCCGTAGTACACAGCCACTACGCCACGAGTGTTTCCTTCAGAGCTGTAGTGAGGATTAAATGAGATAATGAATACAGAGTGCTTAGTACTGCACCTAGCACATAACCCACCAGGCAAGATACCTAGACTAGCAAAAATACTGGCTGAGGTGTTGGAGGAGAGAGATGATAAGCATCGGTTGTAGCCTCGAGACGTAGCACAGCAGCAGGGGCTACACTTTGTTTTACTAAACCTCCTTTTAAGTTTTCCCAGAAACTGTGCCCAAACAGAATCCTAAAGCTTTGGAATGAACTTAATGTGAGAAGCAAGTGAATCTGAGCAGTACAAGGGGTGGACTGTAATGAACGCTGTTGGTGCCCCATAGACAGTCCCTTCACCTGCTCGTGCAGCACCCATCCATTCTTCATCTTCTGTGGGTATTTGCTGATAACAACATACAGCTGCATTCTGCTCCACAAAACTATCTTTGGCCAAAGGGGACTCTCCACTCCTAGGAAGCTATGCAAGACCCTCCCTGCCCAAGCAGAACTCTATCAATGACTGACTGGCACAGGGATATAAGGGGGTGGCCACTTTGCCTCAGTGGGGGGACTAACTTTTTGGTGCAATTTGTGCTCTGGAGCTTCTGCCCCATGGGATCAGACTGAAGCTAGTCTCCAACTAAGATCATTGTCTTGAATAGTTTTTTTTTCATTGCCCTATTCTGCTTCCTTCACTCTCTTTCTCCTGAGAATATTGTGGTAGGCAACTTCTAAGGTGGTTGCCAATTATTCCCACCTCCTGATATTCATGCTCTTGTATAATCCTCACCCCTTGAGTGTGGGCTGGACCTAATGACTTATTTCTAATGCGAAGAACACAGTAAAAGTGATGGAGTGTCACGTTCAAGATTAGGTTATAGA
This sequence comes from Elephas maximus indicus, assembly GCF_024166365.1. Lineage (NCBI taxonomy): Eukaryota > Metazoa > Chordata > Mammalia > Proboscidea > Elephantidae > Elephas > Elephas maximus. The sequence goes on from NC_064830.1 coordinate 19,164,266, forward strand.
ATTATCGTGGCTTCCATCTTGCTTGCCCAATCTTGTTTGCCCTCATCTTCTCTGAAGAAAGCCAGTTGAACTGCCAGGTTTTGAGCTGTCCTATGGACAGGTCCATGTGGCAAGGAACTGAGGGAGGCCTCCAGCAACAGCCAATGAGAAATCGAGGCCCTCATTATAGCAGCCTTCAAGGAGTCATCAAAAATCATTTGAACAAGCTTAGAAGCAGATCCTCCCCTAGTTGAGCCTTCAGATGAATTCACAGCCCCTCCTGACACATTGTTTACAGCTTTGTGAGAGACCCTGAGCCAGAAGAGCCAGTAAACTGAGCAAAGAATCCCGGTTCACAGAAACTGTGTGTTAGTACATATTGTTTTAAGTCACTAAGTTTTAGGGTAATTTGTTATGTAGCAATTAATAACTAAAACAGGACTCCCCCAATAAATCACTTGAAGAAGCTCCTTCTCAGGCTCTGCTTCTAGGAAACTCAAATATAAAACAGAGTCTGAGACCCCCTTCCTTGGCCCCCACATGGAGGTTTGTATGATGACATTTTTTTGTAACAGCACAGAACATTTTTTCAGGATCAATGTATCAGATATCATTTACATGTATATATACTATATATACATATGTGTACATCCCACAACCAACGACTATTTATGGTTTTAACGTGGGTGTTTGTTTTAACTGGGGTCTCTGCAAAATGAATACATAAATTTGGACAATTTAATGGTGGTCTCTCTGGCATTGTGCCAAAGTGAAGTTGAGATATTATTTTTAAGCAGGGTTTCTGCCTTTCCAGCATTTCTTAAATCTCTCTAGGATTAGTAAGATCACCCCTGCTCCTGGGGACCTCTGATATCTGCCTTTGAACCCCACATCTCGGGAGATATGACTGATCCCAACCCTGAAAGGAAGTCACTAGTGAGCGTCAAATTAGGTTGGCAGGGCTGTCTGCCCAAACAAATCCCTTACAGTTAAAATGGGGGAGTTTCCCTAGGTACTTAGCTGCTGTTTAGAGCTTGTTATGATTAAATACTTATTGGTTATTAATGGCTCTCACATTGCGGAATGGCACTGTGTGATAACTACCGGCCAAGTATCCATCAACAGATGAATGGATAAACAAAGTATGGTACACATCCATGCAGTGGGGTACTACTCATCCATAAACAGGAATGAAGTTCTCAAACATGCTACAACATGAATGAACCTTGAAGACATTAATTACACTGAGTGAAATAAGTCAGTCACAAAAGGACAAATATTATGTAATCCCACTTTATGAAATATCTGGAATAGGTAATACATAGAAACCAAAGTTTATTAGTGGTTACCAGGAGCTGGAGAGAGGAGGGAACAAGGAGTTATTGCTTAAGGTATACTGAGTTTCTGTTAAGGGTGATGAAAAAATTTGGAAATGGATAGTGATGATGGTTATACAACACAGTGACTAATGTCACTGAATTGTACCCTTAAAATGGTTAAAGTGGCAAATGTTTTGTTATATATATTTTACCACAATAAAAGTTAAAAAAAAATTTTTTTCCAAAAAAAACTTGAATAAAAATTTTTTTAAATCAAAGAAGCTATCATGGGACAATTCAGAACCCTTTAGATTTTCTTATACTTCCTTTAAGGTTTACTAATGTTTTTATTTTGAATGATATATTGGGGGCGGGTATTTTTTTCAATACTTACAGCTGTGAATGTCCTTAATTTGGTCCTGCATAGAGATAAATAGAACAGGCTTTAGAGTTAGATGTATCTGGGTACAAACCCCAGCTTTGCCATTTATTATCTCTCTGATTTTTTTTTTTTCTTTTTATTGTGCTTTAGGTGAAAGTTTACAGAGCAAATTAGTTTCTCATTCAAAAATTTATACACAAATTGTTTTGTGGCATCAATTGGAATCCTGGTGATGTGTCAACACTCTCCCCTTCTCCACCCCTGGTTCCCCGCTTCCATTCATCCACTTTTCCTGTCCCTTCCTGTCTTCTCACCTTTGCTTTTGGGCAAGTGTTGCCCATTTGGTCTCATATTCATGACCGAACTAAGAAGCACATTCCTCATGTGTGTTATTGTTTGTTTAGTAAACCTGTCTGTCTTTAGCTAAGAATGAACTTCAGGAGTGACTTCAGTTCTGAATTAGAAGGGTGCCCAGGGGCCACAATCTTGGGGTTCCTCCAGTCTCTGTCAGACCAGTAAATCTGGTCTTGTTTTTATTTATTTATTGTGAATTTGAGTTTTGTTCTATATTTCTTCTGCTCTGTCTGAGGCCCTCTGTTGTGATCCCTGTCAGCGTAGTTGGTGGTGGTAGCCAGGCAAACCATCTAGTTGTGCTGGGCCCAGTCTGGTGGAGGCTAAGGCAGTTGTGGTCCATTAGTCCTTAATATTCCCCTTATCTTTGGTTTTCTTCATTCTCCCTTGCTCTGGACAGGATGGGACCAGTAGATGTATCTTAGATGTCTGCTCACAAGCTTTTAAGACCCCAGATTCTACTTACCAAAGTCAGCTGTAGAACATTTCTTTATAAACTGGTTATGCCAACTGAGCTAGGTGTCCCCCGAGACCATGGTTCCCAACCCTCAGCCCAGTAATTTGGTCCTTCTGAGAGCTTGGTTGTGTCTACGAAGTTTTATGACTTTGCCTTTGTCACATTGTGCTGACTTCCCCAGGATTTTTTTTGTCTTTTTTTAATTGAACTTTAGATGAAAGTTTACAGATCAAACTAGTTTCTCATCAAACAGTTAGTACACACATTGTTGTATGACATTGGTTAACTACCCCACAACATGTCAACCCTCTCCCTTCTCAACCCTGAGTTCCCTATTACCAGCTTTCCTGTTCCCTCCTGCCTTTCAGTCCCTGGCCCAGGGTTGGTGCGCCCCTTTAGTCTTGTTTTGTTCCACGGGCCTGTTCAATCTTTGGCTGCAGGGTGAACCTCAGGAGTGGCTTCATTACTGAGCTCAAAGGATGTCCGGGGGCCACGCTCTTGAGTTTTCTCAAGTCTCAGGCCAGCAAGTCTGGTCTTTCTTTTTGTGTTAGAATTTTGTTCTACATTTTTCCCCAGCTCTGTCTAAAACCTTCTATTGTGATCCCTGTCAGAGCAGTCAGTGGTGGTAGCTGAGCACCATCTAGTTGTACTGGACTGAGTCTGGTGGAGGCTGTGATAGATGTGGTCCATTAGTCCTTTGGACTAATCTTTCCCTTGTGTCTTTAGTTTTCTTCATTCTTTCTTGCTCCCAAAGGGGTGAGACCAGTGGAGTATCTTAGATGTTTGCTCACAGGCTTTTAATACCCCAGATGCTACTCACTGAAGTAGAATGTAGAACATTTTCTTTATAAACTCTGCTATGCCAATTGAGCTAGGTGTTCCCTGAGACCATGGTCCCCACAGCCCTCAGCCCAGTAATTCAGTCCCTCGGGGAGTTTGGATGTATCTATGCAGCTACCATGGCCTTGCCTTGTACTAGTTGTTCTGGCTTCCCCAGTATTGTATACTGTCTTACCCTTCACCATAGTTACCGCTTATCTACTATCCAGTTAGTGATTTCCCCTCCCTCATAACCATCAAAGACTTTTTCTTTCTGTGTGTAAACCTTTTCTTCAGTTTTTATAATAGTGGCATCATACAATATTTGTCCTTTTGTGATTGACTTATTTCACTCAGCATAATGCACTCCAGATTCATCCATTTGTGAGATGTTTCACAGATTCATCACAGTTCTTTATCACTGAGTAGTATTCCATTGTGTGTATGTACCATAGTTTATTCATCCATTCATCTGCTGATGGGCACTTAGGTGTCTCTACGATTATGGCTGGAGCATAAGAGGTAACTTAACCTCTTTGTGCCTCAGTTTCTGTATCAGTAAAATGGTTTTAATAATCTCACCTCATGTAGTTGGGAGGTTTAAATGAGATAATGTATATAGAGTGTTTAACAAGGTGCCTGGAGTATGGTGGGACCTCAGCATAAAATAGTTATTATATTATTTCACCTCAGGGAGTTGGGTGATAGCAGTGGGTGGCTGGCCACCTGGCTAAGGGCTTCCTTTCCAGTCAGAAAGACTTGGGGAGGGGTTTAGCCACAAAGACCTGGAATTTGTTGGGGGTTGCTTGGGAAGCTTAAACTTACTGCAGAAATAACTGCTCCTCTTGAGGCAGATTGTATCATAGAGAGATTACCCATCGTTGGGAGAGGAATTGACTTTCCATTGAGGGAGAGCTAGTCTGGACCTGTATAGAGATTCAGTTCCAGGAAAACCCATCTGGAATCGGGGAGCCCTTGGGGCTAAGTGGGTGGTGTTTGCCACCCAAGTTTTCTTTCCCTTGATTCTCAGCCCCAACCAACATGTTTGGCATATTGGCATGTTTGGGGTTGGCAAGTTTCCAAGTCTTCTCTGTATCTATGACTATTTAAAGTATATCTGTAGATCCTGCTGTGTTTGATAAAACGTATCCTCTTAAAGGCATTATTAAATTTATAGTAGCTCTTCATCCCTGCACATTCTCACAACTGAGGGATACTAAAAGCACAATCACTATCATGTGGGGCTTTATAACATTTTTATAAAATGTGTGAAAGAGTCTCCATACTCAAAGTGTCGGAAGCCCTGTTCTGGAAGGTGACTCCCCTCTGCAACACCCCCGGCAGGAGGCTGTGTGGGTAGCTTCCATGCTCCTGTGATGGGGAACTCCCCACCTCCAAGGAGGCCCATCTGCTGTCAACTCTGGTTGTTGGAAAGCCTGAAGTCACGCTGCATCTGACTCAGCTTCCCTGTCACTACCCCTGTGGGTCCTGATCCCCCCCTAGAGCTCCTGAGAACATGTCTCTTTTCTTTTTCCCACCATGGTCCTTCTCTCCGTCTTTCTTCCCTGCGTGAGGTCCCGTAGTACCTCAGGTGTGGTCCTTAGCCCACCAGGGGCCCAACTACAGAGCAATGCCTTTCACTCACTGGTGGCCTCCCAGGACCTCCAGTGAGTTTTCCGTCTTCATTTTGCGTCAGGAGAGAAAACCCAGCCCCCCAAAAGAAGGGTCTAGGATCCCAAGGTGGAGCCAATAGGTGTTTTCATGAACCCAGAAACACCAGCACCTGGGGAGGCTGTGCTTTTTCCCACCCCTCAGCCCCATGCCCACCTTTTCTCTGTCTTTCCCCACATTCTCTATGGGAACGACATGGCTTAGTGAAATGTCTGTAGAACTTAGAATCAGAAGACCTTGGGTTTGAATTTCTGTTCTACCACTCACTAGGTTGAATACCTTGGCAACTTCCTTTACCTCTGAGCCTCAGTTTCCTCATTTGAAAATGAAACCAATAAACCCAGCTCACAGGGCTTCTGTCAGGATTAACTGCAGGTATGTGGTACTTAGTGAGTGCTTAGTAAACTTAGTTGTCACAGTAAAAGTTCATAATATTTACCTTTGTGAGAATTTGCACTGAGAAGTAAATTTAACAGATGCGAAATCTTTGTATTTCCTGGCCAAAGCACCTGGAAAAAAAAAAATCACAATTACCATTGCCATAGCAAATCGTATTCTCTGGTTCTGGGGTGGGAGGCCCTCCAGCACCCTTCAAAGACCCCCTCCTCAACTAGTTGCAGAGCCCTTACAGAAGTTGCACATGCTTTGACATGCTGGGAAGTGCACAAGAACCGTGCCCAGGCTCTCCCTCAGGGCTCCTGGGGGGCGGGGCACTGAGAGATCTGGGGGCTGGTGTGTTTGTTATCTGTTGATGCATACAAAGTACCCCAAAACATAGCAGGCTAAAACAACACATGTTGATTTTCTCATGTAGTTTCTGAGGGTCAAGAATCTGGGTATGGCTTAGCTGGGTGGTTCTGGCTCAGGGTCTCCCAAGAGGTTGCAGTCAAGCCATTGGCCAGGGCTGCAGCCCTTGGAAAGCCTGGAGGATCCTATTCCAAGCTCAGTAATGTGGTTGTTGGCAGACTTCAGATCCTCGCTGGCTGTTGCCTGGGGGCCTCCGTTCCATACCACATGGGTTTCACTGCATGGGTCTCTGTCTAGGGCAGCTGCCTCCCCAGAGTGAGCAATCCAAGAGAGCTACCAAAACAGAAGCTGAAGGGTCTTTTATAACCTAACCTTAGAAGTGACATATCGTCCCTTCTGCTGTATTCAGTAAGTCCAGTTCACACGCAAAAAGAGGGGAATTACAGAAGGGTGCAAATACCAGGAAGTGAGATCACTGGGAGTGCATCTAGGAGACTGGCTTCCAAAGCTGCTAAACATAGAATCCAAGTTGAGAGGGCTGGACATTCCTAAGTGACATTCCACTCAGCCTGTGGCAGCCCAAAGAATTGTTCTCTACTCTGGTCACTTGTCTATCCAAGGAGGGGAGCCACTTGCTCCTACGTAAACCGGGTTTCCCTTGGACCAGCTGCCCTCAAGTTGATTCTGACTCATGGCGGCCCCATGTGTGTCAGAGTAGAACAGCGCTCCACAGGATTTTCAGTGGCCTTTCTTCTGAGGCACCTCTCAGTGGGCTCAAACCTCCAACCTTTCAGTTAGCAGCCTAGCACATTAACTCTTCGCACCACTCAGGGACTCTTTCTCTTGGACAGTGCCAATAAATCCAGGCAGATCTCCTTTGGTGCATTTGTGGAATTTTAGACTAGGAGGTCTGGCCAGTTTCCTAAAGACCCATCCTCATGGTGACCTCCACCCCTCAGAGGTGCTAGAAGGGAGAGAATTCCCTCTGTGGACCTTTGGGTAAACTTCCGACTTATAGCGACCGTATTGGACAGAGTAGAACTGCCCCATAGAGTTTCCAAGGAGTGCCTGGTGGATTCAACCTGCCAACCTTTTGGTTAGAAGCTGTAGCTCTTAACCACTACACCACCAGGGTTTCTGACATCAGTACTAGGCTACATAATTTATGGGGCCCAGTGCAAAATGAAATGTGGACTCCTTTGTTAAAAATTATTAAGAATTTCCAGATGGCACAGCAGAACATTAAACCAAATGTGGAACCCTTCTAAGTGCTGGGCCCTATGCAATTGCATAGTCACATGACCAAGGGGTCATCCTTGCCTGGCATAACACACCAGGAAAACCTCCTGTCATGGTAAAGAGCCTGATGTAATGGTGTCTGTGTCTATATCCTACGATGGAGCCCTGGTGGCTCAAGGGTTATGAACTTGACAGCTAACCATAAGGTCATCAGTTCAAATCCACCAACTGCTGCTTGGAAACTCGATGAGACAGTTCTACCCTGTCCTATAGGGTCGCTATGAGTCAGAATCAACTTGATGCCAATCGGTTTGGTTTTTGGTTTTTGGAAGCACTCATCTCCCTGCGACCCTGTGACATCAACCTTCTGCCAAGACTGCTGGTGTCCCCAAAACTTTGTGAAGACACTGCTAATGGACACGTGTGTCTGCATGGACACCTGCCCCTTCCGCATGAGCACACTCTGCTATAGGGAACAAAGACAAGGCTACTTGCACTCCAGGGTTTCAAATTTGTATGAATCCACTTGTTAATTCTTGTTGTTGTTGTTGTTGGGTGCCCTTGAGTGGATTTTGACTCATAGCAATCGCATGTGACAGAGTAGAACTGTCACCTTGTCACATGGGATGTCTCCTAGGATGTAATCTTTAGGAGAGCAGATCGTTTGGTCTTTCTCCCACAGAGCCACTGTGTGGGTTCAAATCACCAACCTTTTGGTTAGCAGCTGAGTGCTTAATCATTGAGCCACCCAGGGCTCCTTTGTTAATTCTTACTCAGATTTAAATACAGCCCCTCACCCTGTGACTCAGACATAAATCACTGTGTTAGGCTTGAGAACAAGCAGAGTGAGGGTTTCAATTTTCTAATTTCAATTCTGTCTTCATTAAGGGCAAGTTTTTCCCAGAAAACTCCCCAGCTTTTTGTGCAAATAAACCACATCAGCCCTTCCTCCTCCAGCCTTTTTGCATGCTTATATTAGGGTACAGACAGCTTAAGATGAAACTCCTCCACCCCCAGATGAACATGATAAGATTTTCCATAAAAAGTAGAGGCGACATGGGAACCAGGACACTAGGGTCTAGTCCTTATTCTGCTGTCAACTATATGACCCTAACAGTCATCCAGCAAACTCTTATTAAGCACCTCTTTGTGCCAAGCACTGTGCGTGGTACTGGGAATACAGCCAGGAAGTATACAGACATGGACTCTGCTCTAAGAGAAAGCTCACTTAGCTTTGATTGACCAACCTGTAAAATGAGAAGAAAAACAAAAACCAGTCGTTGAGTCAACCCCAACTCATGGTGACCCCATGTGTGTCAGAGTAGAACTGTGCTCCGTAGGGTTTTATTTTATTTTTGTTGCTGTTGAGAATATACACAGCAAAAACATAACACCATTTCAACAGTTGCTACATGTACAACTCAGTGACATTGGTTACGTTTTTTAAGCTGTGCAACCATTCTCACCCTCCTTTCCTGAGTTGTTCCTCCCCCATTAACATAAAAATCACTGCTCCCTAAGGTTCCTGTCTAATCTTTTGACTTGCTTTTGTCAATTTGACCCCATATACCATATTTATATGCAAATAATGCATGACTTCTACGTTTGTTTGCCAACCATACCCTCCTCCTATGAGGTATTTTCATAAGCTCCTCTATACCAATTTTTAAAATATGTTGTTGTAAAAAAATTAGCATAGTACACATACAAAAATGCCTCGTGGGAGGAGGGAGATGAGTGCTTACAAAAACTAAAAACCAACTGTAGAAGGCACTCATTTGTGTAAAAATGTAGTAGATAGATCTTAAAGGAGCATGATGCTCAAGGCAGACATTCTTGGTTTTAAAGGTGATATTTTTGGTTTAAGGTTTAAAGATTACCTTACAGCAATAATTTCAGGGTTTATCCACCTTCCATGGCTCCAGAAAATTTGGATTCCATAAAAATTTTAAATTCTGTTCTACATTTTCCCCCTTTTGATCACGGTTCTTCTATAGAATATTTGACCAAAATATTCAGTAATGGTAGCTGGGCACCTTCCAGTTCTGGTCTCAAGGCAAAGGAGGCAGTTGTTCATGGAGGCAATTAGCAATGCATTCCATTTTCTCCTCCTATTCCTGACTCTCCTTCTTCCTCTGTTGCTCCAGGCAGATACAGACCAATTATTGTACCTTGGATGGCCACTTGGAAGCTTTTAAGGCCTCAGGCACTACGCAACAAACTAGGAGGCAGAACAGAAGCACTAAACATGTTAATAGGCCAATTAACTGGGATGTGTCATGAAACCATGACCCTAAACCTCCAAATCAAGGAACCATACCCCATGAAGTATTTGATTTTATGTAAGCAGCCTCAGCAGCTACTTTTTTTTTTTTTGTCATTGCTGTAAATATACCTATCACACAACTTTTGCCAATTGAACTTTTTATAGGTATACAACTTATTGACAGCAATTACATTAATTGGCTGTGTAATCCAACCCTTAAGTGACACTAATTTTCCATCACCATAAACTGAAACTCAGCACTCCATAAACAACAACCCCCGTTTTCCCCCTCCCTCCCACCCCTGGTAACCACAAATAAACTTTGATCTCCATACATTTGCCTGTTTTTGGCTTTTTATGTAAATAAGCTCATACAATATTTGTTCTTTTGTAACTGACTTATTTCACACAGCATAATGTCTTCAAGTTCCATCCATATTGTAACATGTACACTTCATTTCTCTAACAGGCTGAGTAGGATTCCATTGCATGCATGTACCGCATTTTGTTTAACCACTTACCCATTCATGGGCATTTAGGTTTTTTCCACCTTTTGGCTATTGTGAATAGTGCTTCAGTGAACACTGGTGTACAAGTCTCTGCTTTCAAGTCTTTCGGGTATATACTAGGAGTGGAATTGCTGGGTCATATGGTAGTTCGGGAAACCCTAGTGGCACAGTGGCTAAGAGCTATGGCTACTAACCTAAAGGTCGGCAGTTCGAATCCACCAGGCACTCCTTGGAAACCCTATGGGGCAGTTCTACTCTGTCCTATAGGGCTGCTATGAGTTAGAATCGGCTCCAAGGCAATGGATTTTTTTTTTTATGGTAGTTCTATTTTTAGTTTTTTGAGGAATTGCCACAGGTTTCCACAACAGCCATACCATTTTGCATTCCCACCAGCAGTGGACAAGGGTTCAAATTTCCCCACATACTTGCTAACATTTGTTATTTTATTTTTTTTTAATCTTAGGCCTCCTAAACCCCCACCACCTACTGCTCTGAAGTTGATTCCAACTGATAGCAACCTTATAGGACAGAGTAGAACTGCCCCATAGGGTTTCCAAGGCTGTAAATCTTTACGGAAGGAGGCTGCCACATCTTTCTCCCAAGGAACATCTGGTGGGTTTGAACTGCTGACCTTTCGGTTAGCAGCCAAGTGCTTTATCCACTGCACCACCAGGGCTGCTTTAGTCATCCTATTGGGAGTGAAATGGTATCCTGTCGTGGTTTGGATTTGCATCTCTCTGATGGCTAATGACATTGAGCCTTTTTTCATGTGTTTGGTGGCCCTTTGAATATCCTCTTTGGTAGAATGTCTATTCAAGTCCTTTGCCCATTTTATAATTGGGTTATTTTGCCTTTTTTGTTAAGTTGTTCAAGTTTTATATACATTTTGGTTATTAGATTCTTATCAGATATATGGTTTCCTAAGACATTCTCCCAATTGGTAGCTTGTCTTTTCATTTTTTTGGTAAAATCTTCTGATGAACAAAAGTTTTTGATTTTTATGAGGTCCCATTTATCTATTTTGTCTTTTGCTGTTTATGATTTTATTATTATATTAGATAATTCAGTGTTAAAAGCTAGCAGTGCTCCTGCGTTTTCTTTTTAAAATGTTATGGCTTTAGTTTTCACATTTAGGTCTTTAATCCATTTTGAATTTGCTTTTGTGTATGGTGTGAGGCATGGATCCTGTTTCATTTTTCTGTACATGGAAATCCAATTTTCCCAACACCATTCACTGAAGAGACTCTTCTTTCCCCATCAAATGGACTTAGCACCCTTGTCAAAAATCAGTTGACCATAGATGTGTGGGTTTCTTTCTGGACTCTATTCCATTAGTCTATTTGTCTATACCCTACCAGGCTGTTTTGATTACTGTAGCTGTATAATATGTTTTAAAATCAGGAAGTGTGAGTCCTCCAATTTATTCTTCTCTTTCAACATTGTTTCAGCTATTTATGATCTCTTGCCATTCCATATAAAGTTGAGGATTAATTTTTCCATCTCTGTAAGGAAGGCTGTTGGAATTTTGATTGGGATTGCATTAATCTATAGATCACTTTGGGTAGTACTGACATCTTAACAATATTAAGTCTTCCAATCCATGAACATGGAGCATCTTTCTATTTATTTAAGCCTTCTTTAATCTCTTTCAGCAGTGTTTTGTAATTTTATTGTATAAGTTCTTTTCATGCCTGGTTAGATTTATTTCTAGGTATTTTATTCTCTTAGATGCCATTGTAAATGGAATCATTTCCTCATTTCCCTTTCAGATGTCTCATTTCTGGTGTATACAAACCCACCTGTTTTTTGTTTGTTGATCTTGTATCCTGCAACTTTGTTAAATTTCTCTATTAGTTCTGGAAATTTTCTTGTGGGCTCTTTGGGGTTTTCTATATATAGGATCATGTCGCCCATGAATAGAAGTAATTTTACTTCTTTTTTTCCAATCTGGATACTTTTTATTTCTTTTTCTTGTCTTATTGCTCTGGTTAGGAATTCTAATACAATATCGAATAGAAGTGGTGAGAGCAGGCACCCCTGTCTTATTCCAGATTTCAAGGGGAAAGCTCTTAGTATTTCTCCATTAAGCACAGTGTTGATTGTTAGCTTTTCATATATGTCCTGAATCCTATTGAGGAATTTCCCTTCTATTCCAATCTTCTTGAAGGTTTTCATCAAGAAAGGGTGTTGGGTTTTATCGAATGCTTTTTCTGCATCCATAGAGACGATCATGTGGTTCTTTCCCTTTGTTCTATTGATGTAGTATATTGCCTCGATTGATTTCCTAATGTTGTACCACCCCAGCATTCCTAGAATAAATTCCACTTGGTCATGGTATATGCATAGGGTTTTCAGTGGCTGATTTTTCAGAAGTAGATTTCCAGGCCTTTCTCCTGAGGTGCCTCTGGGTGGACTTAAACTTCCAACCTTTAGTAGCTGAGTACATTAGCCATTTGTATCACTCAGCTCAGGGACTCTTGTAGAATGAGAGATTTGAACTAAATCAGGAGTTTCAGCCTTGGATGGGAAAAAAATGCATTTTCATTTTTACTTATCTCAAAATGAAATTTAGCATTTCTTTCAATTATAAATTTATGTAACAAACCACACTATTATAAGAAGTGTTGTTGTTAGGTGCCATTGAGTCAGTCCTGACTCATAGCGAGCTCATGCACAAAAGAACAAAACATTGCCTAGTCCAACTATAAGCATTACCAGTGTCTTTATCATCAATAGAAGTTGCAGATATTTTCATATCACATTACAGTTATTATAAAAAAAACCAAACCCATTGTCATTGAGTTGATTCCAACTCATAGTTATTATAGATGTCTCAAAATATATGTATGTTTTTCATTTCTTAGAAATTTAGCTCAACATTAGGACTGCTAGTGATCATGTTATCTGTTATGTGTTAATAAAGAAGCATCTATATTATTTTATCACACATTTTATACTCTGGTAACTGTCTTTCAACAGAATTGGTTTCCTTTATAATGGTATGTGTTTTATTTGATTCATTTAAAGATATTATTGGCAGTCACCAGACTACATCAAGGTTAAGGGTGCCTGGGCCAAGTGCTCCACACTGTTCCCTCCACGTTTGACACCCAGCAAGTGAAGATGTTACATCTTTATTGTCAACATGGGAAAGAAACATCTTGGAGCAAACACATGGCTGAAATGCCCTTTCAAAGTTTTGTGCTTCCCCATAATTTGGTAAACGGTTTGCCACGAATGTTTTGTTGTTTGCTTGTCTTTGATCACGTCTGCTCTGTCTGGAGCCACAGGTGACTCAGTGTGCGGGGGTTTGAAGGGCTGGAGGTGGGACAACCCCATCCTCTCTCTTCTTGGAGAAACAGCTGCAGGGACTTCCCTGAATATGTGTCAGGATCTAATTTTTACTAGGGTGGGAAAAAAACTCACACAAACTGTAAAACTCCTTATGTAAATGTGGAAGCACGAAGGGAAGGCTATCTCCTACTTCCACCTGTCTCTTCCTAGTACTGCTTTGGCTAAGCTCCTAGCAGGTCAACCAATTGATACCTATCAACTGAGGGAAGGAGGTGACATTTGTTGAGCATTTATATGCATCACCCCATTTAATCCTCATAACAGGCCTGGGAGGTGGGTTTTCTATCTCTGTTTAACAGATGAGAAAACTGAGGCTCAGGGTAAGGAACCAATGTTAAGGTAACCCTGCCGACAAGTGATAGAGCCAGGACTTATCTCAAAGCCTGTGCCACACTGTCTCCATCGCCTCTGGACCAGCACTAATGAGAACGCCGGGGTGACCTCGGGTGACTCATATATGTCTGGAATCAGACAAGGCTGCATATACCAAGGGTGACTAATGGGTGGTGTAGACTAAAGGAGCCTCAGAAATTCAAAGCAAGAGATCACTTTCATCTAGGGTGGTCTAAGAAATCTTCCTTGAGCTGGGTCAAAACAGATTTAGATGAGAAATATGAAGAAAAGCTGTGAAACTGAGCCGGGGCGGGGGGGCTGGGGGCAATGAGGGGCCATTGAGGACAGATCCAAGGGAGGTGGGGGTATCAGTGAGAGAGAAGGTTGGTGGCCTGGGAATGGATGGGTGTAAGCTCGACTGCCATGATGAGCAGTTTATATGCGTTTCAGTAGATGACTGGGGAGCCATTAAAGGTTCTTGAGGAGGGGGAGTGATATGATAAAATTTCACTTTAAGAAATTAATTGGGAGCTGGAAGATGACTTACAAGGTGGCAGACCTGGAGGCAGGAAAACTAGTTAGGAAGTGATTACAACTGTTCAGGTGAGAAGTGCTGAGAGCTGAAATAGGGGGATGGACTGGGGGCAGGAAGATAAGCCAGCTTGGGAGCAAAAGCTTGATGTCTGATTGCAGGTGTGTGAAGGAGGGGGCTGGGAGGACCCAGTGAACATGTGGAAGAGGGAGAAGTCAAAGGGGGCTGAGATGACCAGCCAAGCCAGCCTGTGACAGAGGCCTCTCTGGAGCCCAACCTCTCAAGCTGACTTCTCTATCCAAAGGAGAGACCGGTCCTTCTCCCACACCTTCTGTGTTTATTGTTGTTTTTCCCTTTTCTAACAATTGAGCCCCATAAATGGTTGGAGTAGATGCTTTGACTTGGCCACAGGCTGGAGCCATGAAACCAGCTGTGGTTGCACAGAACGAACTGCCTCAGACATGAGGTTGGACAGATCAAGCCAAGTCTTACCTATCCCTTACCAGCCGGGTTAGGCTCTGGGCCATTGCGGGTGTAAGACCCACATCCACCTGTAAGAAGCCCTCACAGCATTGGCCTCTGTGCCTTCGGCTCAAATGTGGCCTACACACTGAATGAGCAGGATTTGTGGGCTGTAATCTCTCTCTGAGAGAGAGAGAGAACCCAGCCCAAAACAGAAGCCTACACCTAGCAAGAGGCCCCTCCCAGCTTTTTTTTCTCCTTGCTCTCCTAACTTGCCTGTATCTCACCAAAACCATTGGCCAATACTCTGACTACATCTTACTTAGACTTCCAGGGGCATTTGAGCCAGGTGAGCACCTCACTTTCTTAAAACAGGTTTTCTCTGGGCTTCTGTGACACCCACTTGCCTGGTTTTTGCTCTTTCCGAGGTTGTAAATGTTGGAGCCAAAGGCCTCTTTCTTCAGCTTACTCTCTACACTCTTTCTCTGGGGGAACACCTTCCACAAAGCCACGCATACGACTTTCACATTTGTTTCTTCGACCCTGACTCTTCTCTAACTTCACACTGTCATTTCCAATGCTCTACCTGACTTTGCGTCATGTGTTTCAAGCCTTCTGGAATGCAGTGAATGGCACCACTCGGCTGCTTAGACTAGAAACCTAGAGATTGTCCTTGTTTTCTCTCCTTCCCTCAAAGTCTGCATCCAATCCACCCCTCGGTCCTGTAGGCTTCATTCACAGCTGTGGTTCCCAACTGGGAGTGATTTTGCCCCCCAGGAGACATTTGGCAATGTCTGAAGACATTTTTTTTCATTGTTGTGAAAATATATACAACATGGGCCAATTCAACCTTTTCCAGGTGTACAATTTAGTGATATCAATGACATTAGTTTAATGATGTTACACAACCATCGCCTGTAATCACTGCCATATTTCCCAACACGATGAACATAAACTCACTCCTTCCCAAAAAATGACCCTCACTTGCTCCCTGCCCCCTGGTCACCACTAATATATATGCTCTGTTCTCTATACATTTTCCTATTCTGGATATTTCATGTAAGTGAGATCATACAGTACTTGTCCTTTCGTGGTTGACTTATTTCACTTAGCACAATGTTTTCAAGGTTCATCCACGTCATAGCATGTGGATGAACCTTCATTTCTCTTTATGGCTGAGTAGTATTCCATTGTTTGTATGTACCACATTTTGTTTATCCATTCATTCTGGAGACATTTTTGGTTGTCACGACTACGGTGGGGGGTGCTACTGGAGTCTAGTAGGTAGAGACCAGGGATGCTACTAAGCTTCCTATAATATACAGGATAGCCCCCACAACTCCTCCGAAAAGCTGAGGGGAGTAGCCGGATAGGATATGTGGCCGAGGGGGGGTTTGGTGACTGTGGTTTTGTGATTCAGTATCTGTTCACTTCTTTGAACTGGGGTGTGGTGGAAGCTGGGGGGTGTGACTCTGCTTTTAGTCAAAGCAGCTACAAAACTCCTAGAGCAAGTCAGCTGTTTTAAATATGTAGAAGCTTGCCTGGTTCCTTTGCTGATTCATTATTATCAAGTAGCAGCCGACTCCCCCAACCCTTTCTAGTTGGAGTTGAGGAAGAATAAAGAGACATAGAACCTTTGGGACTCTTCCTTGTTTATGTAGTCTAACTTTGGCAGCTGAAAGCTCAGATTCCTGGCAGGGCATTCAAAGTCCACAACCATCTGGGTGGATCTAGGCACAGATCTCATGACTCCTACCCTTGACCCCCTTGTTAGCTCGGGGCACTCCCTCAGCCTAGAATAACTTCCCCACAACCCCATCCCTTCCTTCCCTTGGCCTAGGGACATAAAAAGGAGGAGGCACAAGCAGAGATGGGACATGACATGCGTAGACACCTGCTTTGTGCCAGGCTCAGCGATAAGCTCTTGACGTACTATTTCCCTATTCCCTCCTTTAATTTATTCATCATGCCAAATTTTCAGGTAGGCTTTATTATCCCCCTTATTCAGAGAAGTAAACCGATCCTCAGAGATTTAAGTAACCGGCCAAGGTCACACAGAGGGATGGGATTCAAAACTGGTCCTTCGGACTACAAAGGTCTTGATCCCTACCCCTGCTGAGGAAGAGTGAGATAGGAACTACCACCAAGACCAAGAAAAAGAAAACAACAGATGGGAAGAAATCACTCAGGCAAGGGAAGGGAAAGGGATTGCTGAGAACTAGAAGGTCTGATCCTACAATCTCGTTCAGCCCAACATGCAAAAGTGGACATTCTACCTCTGTGGAGCATTTAACTGATAACAAAACTTGTGTAAATATAATACAAAAGCTTAAAGATCCCACATTCACCCAGCAAACATTTATTGATCACCTGCTGTATTCTAGGCCCTGAGGGATACACACTCTAGAGCTCACTGTCAAAGGGGAGAAGGATACCTTTGCACCAATAATTATAGCCCCCAAAAGAGGCAGGTTCTGGAAAGACTATTGCTCTAAGCAGTGTTGGTGGTAAAGCCCAGTTTGACTGGGAAACCTCCAAAGTTAGATTTTGACTGTCAAGACTTGAGCAAAACCACCGCCAGTTGCTGTGGAGTTGATTTTGACTGGCAACCCCATGTGAGTTAGAGTAGAACTGTGCTCCACAGGGCTTTAAATGCTGTTTTTTTGGAAGCATATGGCCAGGCTTTTCTTCCAAGGCACCTCTGGGTAGGCTCAATGCCCAATCTTTCAGTTAGCAGCCAAGTGTGTTAACCATTTGTACCACCCAGGGACTGCAGGCAATCTTGCCTCAGAGATGTCAACCCTGTTGCTTTGGGGTTCTGATTTATATGTGGAAGGATGTAGTCTCGTGCACTGTGAAAAAACAAACTACTTTTGTATGGATGGGTGCCCAAGGCATTGCTGGGGGCTGTTTTCTTCTTTCTCTTTCTAGGTGGCTTCTCACTGACTCAGAGGAGCTATTACCACCAGCCTCTCTGAGGCAGATACAGCCAGCCTGAGGTTTGGAAACTGAGGTGACTTTTTCCACACCCTGAGAAAACCTGTGCCCATCCTGAGGTGGCCTGTTGACCTCCTGACCTGCTTGCCCACAGCCTCAGGAGAATCTCCACAGCTGGAGACAGCCCAGCCAGAGTTCCAGGATCCCTGCCTCGTCATGGGTATGACGCAGAAAGGGTGAGTTCTGAGGAAATTCGGAGGCAGGAGGGAGTACTTTGTCTCCAGAGATCAGGGAAAACCCCTGGGCGGGGGAAGCACTCATGTGGAGCTGTGAGAGGTGGGTTTTATAGCAGAGAAGAGGCAACTTGCCAGGCTCTGTGCTAAATGCTGACATATTTGCACACACTCTGACTGAATTCCCAGTAGCAGCACAGAGCTAGGCAGCTCGCAGAGGATTTGCTGGCACCAAAGGAGTGAGTTGGGTTCTGGGGTAATGAGAAGAACTTGAGCAATAAGGTTGGGCACTGGTTTGAGTCCTAGTCCTACCACTTACCAGCTGAGTGACCTTGGGCAAGTTACTTAACACCACTGACAATGAGTTTCCTCCTTGTGAAATAGGGCTAGCACCACCCACTTCACAGGAATGTTGTGAGAGTCAAATGAGGCAGTAGAAGTCTCAGTCATGAAACCCATTACCATCCAGTCGATTCCGACTTAAAGCAACCCTATAGGACGGAGTAGAACTGCCCCATACAGTTTCCAAGGAGCACCTGGTGGTTTGAAGCGCTGACCTTTTGGTTAGCAGCCGTAGCACTTAACCACTACGCCACCAGCTTTTCCTCAGAGTCATTAGTCGTTATGAAAATGCAAATTAAAACCACGTTGAGATACCACTATATGCAGCCATTAGAACGGCTACCATGATAAAGACTAAAACCATCAGGTGCTGGAGAGGATATGGAGTAACGGGAGCTTTCACACCTTGCTGATCGGAGAGAACCTTGGCCCCAGACTGGATGCTAATCCAAATCTGGCTACTCGTGCCCTGAGTGACCTGGCAAACTCACTTCTCCCTGGACCTCAGTTTCTGCATCTCTGTAAAACAAAAAGTAGGATCATTCATTTCAACAAATATGTACTGAGTGTTAGGCACAGGGATATAGAAATGAACCAAAAGTAGATGGGCACCTTCCTGCTCTGAAATTCTGGCAAAGGTTAATTAATAATTGTGGTGCACTTCAGTCTCCAAACTACTTCCAAACCCGTCTCATTTGATCCACACAACATCCCCGTGACTTCTCATTATCGTACCCATTCTGGAAATGTAGGAGTTGAGCTCAGAGAGCTTCAGTGACTTGCCTAAACTAGCACAGCTGTGAATGCTGCAGACAAAACTTGAACTCAGATATCCTGACACTAAGTTCCACACTTTTCCCCACTCTGCCAGCCGGCGTGGTATCTGGTGTTTGCTGAAATTCTGGGAGCGTAGGAAAGTCTAAGGATTCCCTGGGTTGTACAAACAGTTGATGTGCTTGGCTGCTAACTGAAAAGTTTATGGTTTGAGCCCACCCAGATGCATGTCAGGAGGAAGGTCTGGTGATCTACTTCCAAAAAATCAGCTCTTGAAAACCCTGTGAAGCCTGGTTCTGCTCTGATGCACGTGGAGTCACCGTGAGTCGGAGTTGACTCAACGGCAATGGTTCAGGAAAGCCTGATATCTTCTGTTTACAGTGCCCTACTCATGCCACGGAAACCCTGGTGGCATAGTGGTTAAGAGCTAGGGCTGCTAGCCAAAAGGTCGGCAGTTTGAATCCACCAGGCACTCCTTGGAAACGGTATGGGGCAGTTCTATTCTGTCCCATAGGGTTGCTATAAGTCAGAATCAACTCGACAGCAATGGGTTTGGTTTTTTTGGCTTTTACTCATGCCACATTCATTGTATCCTCATCTAAAAGTTACTATTATTCTCATTTTACAAGGGGTAGGTACTCACAAAGACAGAAGAGGCACACACACACACATCAGCCTGTCTTTTTTGGGCCGTGCATTTCATTTGCAAAATAGACTTTTTTCCTGCCTATCAGATAGGATTGTTGTGAGGTTCACATGAGATAGTATATAAACTCTAGAACACTGTACCTATGTGAGGTGTAATCATCAGAAACGTTAATCCCTTTCTCTCAGTAGGTGCCAGCTACATACTCAGAGAATAAAAGAAGAGGAGGAAGATATGAAGCTATGTGGGCAGAACTCAGGTTAGAAAAACTAAGCCCCATGAGAGAAAAACACAGTGCCCAGCCAGAGGGAGGCGTGGGGAGTGGGTTGAGGATGCTTGGTCATGCTGTGGCACCCTCCTCAGAGAAAGACCACCCATGGGCACAGAAGACCAGGGCAGAGTCCTGGAAAGAAAGAAGCAAGCTCTGAGCGAGAAGATACCCTTTGGAAAGGAAAAACCCATCAGAGACGCCTTCTGGGGCCCACAGAGCAATGCAAAGACAGCAACCATGACTCTGAGACACGCCTGCTGGGCTGAGATGCCGGGAAAGAAGGTGAGGGCTGGGTTTGGTGCAGGTGGGAGGGGTTCTTCCGAAGGAGCGGCTGGAGGAAGAAGGAGAGCTGATGATGGATAGCCACAATAAGAGCTGTAGAAAAGGCCTTTGACACACAGTTTAAAACACAATGGCAAGGAAGTGGTAGCTGGGGTGAAGGCCTCAGCTGAGGTCTCCCCAAGGACAAGAAGGGCAGCAGGTGAAACTGCTTTGGGAGAAAGAACCTGCAACCCTCTATCTAATCCCTCGCCCTTCTCCATGGGTTGGAAAGCCGCTGGGATTCCTGAATGAAGCCTTCACCCACTTTTTAGTGAAATGGTTCATCTTGAATGAATCCAGGCACAAAGCAAGGGGGCACAGGTAGCATAGCTGTAGAATACTAGCTTTAGGCTCCAAAAGCTATGTTTTCATATTTTGGCTTTGCCACTTCCTAGCAGAGTGACTTTTGGTGCAGTACTGAATGTTTCTGGCCTTCGAGAGGTTAGAAGAGTGGCTTGTGATATTTACCTCTCGAGGTATTAAGAACATTAAATTGGGTAACAATTAAAGATCTTGACAGCATGATATGTCATGAGCACTCAATAAAGATTTGTTGTTGTGTGCCATCGAGTCAATTCCAACTCATAGCAACACTATAGGACAGAGCAGAACTGCCCTATAGGGTTTCCAAGGAGCGCCCGGTGGATTTGAACGGCCTACCTTTTTTGGTTAGCAGCCTGAGCTCTTAACCACTCCACCAGGGCTCCGTTGCTTTAGACAAGATAGCTTTAGACAATTGGGGATTGGGAAGTAGGGGAGGTGGAAGTGGCGGCAGGTACCATCCCAACCCCCAGAAAGGCCATGGTGCAGCGCCCAGATGCAATAAGGACTCAGGCAGGGTGGAAGCAGACCGCACTCAACTCCTGCCACTGGTGCAGAATCCAACGTTCCCCTCAGGACATCTCCACAGAGTCCTCTGCAAAGAGCTGTGGGGACCAGAGCTTTCCAGGACCCAGCCTGAGAAAGGGTGGACTTTTGCAAACTGGCCTTTCAGCTGATTAGAAAGAGTCCAGCTGAGGCCAAACTAGAACTGAGGGTGTGGTGGTCGGTGGAATTGGTGGGTTTGGAACTCCCATGGGCGGCTGGGCCAAAACTGGATCTGTTTTACTGCTTTCTTGTGTTCCTCCCCTAGCTTCTAGGTGTTTTTCCTTCTAACACCCCAGTACTGCCCTCAGGTTATAGAAGCCTCCAGGCCCCCGCTGTTCTGAGAGATGGGAGTGTCTAGAAGCTCACTACACTCTTCTCAGGCAGGGCAGAGGGGGCGCCCTTAGCCAGTGACTGACTGGTGTGAGATAAAGGCTCTTCCCCTAAATTGGGACAAACTTGGAGTGTAATTTGTATCCTGGAGCACCCCTGTGGGATCAGGTGGGGGTGGGGACTTTCTGAAATCATACTTTATTTTGACTGCTTACCCGCTTCCTTACCAGTTTCTCCTGAGAACATGTCCTTAATAAATTACCTGGACTCCAATCCTCATTCTAGGGTCTGGGGAACCGAACAGAGTGTATTCGTATGAGCGATATGCATATTGTTGTTAGTGGCTGTCGAGTTGATTCTAACTCAGGGTGACTCCTTGTGTGCAAAGTAGAACAGCTCCATAGGGTTGTCACGACTGTGCCCTTTCAGAAGCAGATCACCAGGCCTTTCTTCCGTGGCACCTGCCAACTTTTCAGCTAGTAATTGAGCACTTAACTCTTTGCTCCACTCAGGGGCTCCTGCTGATATACACAGGGGCTTTCACCTTTTTGGTTGAAGGAGATGGGAGGAGATGTGTGTGTGAAGTTGGTGATAGGGGAGACTTAGGAAGAGAGAACAGGAGAGACATACGTGAGGTCAATGGAGGCAGGTCTGGCTGCATAGATGTTTGACCTGTGCAATCCTACAGGATCCCGTACTCAGAAGAGCTTGCTCTTGGTTTCATGCTCTTGTTGAACAAGGGTCCCCACTTTTGTTTTGCATTGGGTCTTGCAAATATGTAGCTGGTCCTGAATGGAGAGGATAACGTAGCACCTCTATACCCCCCAGCCACCCAGGTGCCTTGCCTGGCTGGAGGGGGAGGGAGACTTGGGCCTGAGGAGAGAACGGCCTGGAAGCTGGAGAGACTGAACAACTTACGGAAACTCTGAGCTCTGGCAGGGTTTTGAATCCTGAGGCACAGAAGGTGCAGAGTTGAAGGAAACCATCCTCTAAATGGCACCCAGGGGAATTCTGGGTGTAGGTGGTGATGGTGGGGGTCTCAGACCCTGCAGTCGTGGCTGCCAACTATAACTGGAACAATGTGGGTGTTGCTGTTAATGCTCCCCACTTGCCTAGTGAGGCAGGGTGGAAAAGCACTGGTGGCACAATGGTTAAACGCTCGGCTGCTAACCAGAAGCTTGGCAGTTCGAACCCACCAGCTGCTCCATGGGAGAAAGACGTGGCAGTCTGCTTCCATAAAGATTTACAGCCGTGGAAACCTTAAGGGACAGTTCTACTCTGTCCTGTAAGGTCACTATGAGTCAGAATCCACTTGACGGCAACAGGTTTGGTTTTTGGTTAGAAATCAGGAGACCCGAGTCAGAATCGTTTGCTGCTAACTAACAGGTTTGCAGTTCGAGCCCACCCAGCAGTTCCATAGGTGAAAGACCTGGCTACCTGCTTCCATAAAGGTTAAAACCAAAAAAACTAAACCCGTTGCCGTAGAGTTGATTCCAACTCATAGTGACCCTGTAGGACAGAGTAGAACTACCCCCATAGGATTTCCAAGGCTAAAATCTTTACGGAAGCAGACTGCCACATTTTTCTACCGCCTAGAAAATCCTATCGGGCAGTTCTACTCTATCACGTGAGGTCACTCTGAGTTGAAACTGACTTGACAGCACCTACCAACAACAACCTTTACCAGTTGGTACTTGACCAACTCTTGAGCCTTCAGTAGGGTGATCAACTACCCCAGTTGGCCTGGGACTGTTCCTCTCCTGGGAGAATCTCTCCTAGGCAAACTGGGACACTATTCTTCAGTAGTTAAGTGTAGTACGTGCACCCTCAATCCAGGCTGTTTGGGGTTGAATCTCAGCTGTGCAACTTACAAGCTGGTGGCCTTGATTACTGCTCTGTGCCTGGGCTTTATCATCTGTAAAATAGGGATAATAATTCACAGAAGTGTGTGTGAGATTAAATGAGTGAATATGTACTTAACACAATGCATGATACCTAACTAAATCTGTTGCCATCAAGTTGACTGTCACTCATGGCGACCCCATGTGTATCAGAATAGAACTACCGTATTTTTACACAAATAACTTGTGCCTTCTATGTTTGTTTGCAAACTGCACCCTTCCACCAGCAAGGTATTTTTCATAAGTGCCACTATGCCAATTTTGTTTTAATGTGTTGCTGTAAAAAAAAAAAAAGTTAGCATAGAGATCCCACGAAAATACCTCACAGGGGGAGGGCACAGTTGGCAAACATAGAAGGTGCGTGTTATTTGAGTAAAAATATGGTGTGCTCCATAGGGTTTTCAATGGCTGATTTTTCTGAAGTAGATCACCAGGCCTTTCTTCTGAGGTGCCTCTGGGTGGACTCGAACCTCCAGTCTTTTGGTAACAGCTAAGCACTTTAAGTACTTGTACCACTCAAGGACTCTGCATGATATTTAGTAAGCGCTATTATTAAAAAAAAAAAAAAAAAAAAAAACTCCATTGCTGTTGAGTAGATTCTAACTCATAGTGACCCTATATAAGTACCAGCTATTATGATTATAGGAGCCCTGGTGGTAAAGTGGTTAAGAGCTCAGGCTGTTAACCAAAAGGTTGGCAGTTTGATTCCACCAGCTGCTCCTTGGAAACCCTATAGGGCAGCTCTACTCTGTCCTATAGGGTCACTACGAGTTGGAGTCAATTCAACAGCATACAACAACAACATTACTATTATTTCCCCATCTGTGAAAAGGGCATATTGTGAAGTTTAATTAGGTGGTAAATGTAAAACAAGGTGCTCAGTCAACATGAGTTCCCTTCCCCTTGCCTGCAAAGGCAGTTTCTCTTACAGCAGCCCCAAAGGCCAGCCCTGGTATGCAGGGTGGGGGTCAGCTTTGGGTTGTCGGCCTTCCCAAGGCTAGGAAGTCACATTGAGGGTGTGTCAACCGAGATGAAACAACTGCAGGCACCGGGAAATATCTGACGATAATGTTAAGGAAGAGCAGGTGGCCTCTAATCTGGGAAAGAGGGTGGGTGGAGGGTGAGAGCTGAATTCTCCAGGCTGCTTGGCTCTCCTGGGCTCAGCTTCCTGCCATAGTGCTTTAGGTGTGAACAGCAAGGGTGGTTCACACAGAGCGATCAGTCATGCAGCCCTTTCAGATAAATACTCCCTTCTCCATTTGACTGATGATGAAAGAACTACCATTCAAGGAAGTTAAGTAACCTGCTCACAAGTCCTCAGCCAGGAGGTGGTGGGTCCAGGGCTTGATCTGAGTCTGCCTGGACCCAGACCCTTCTTGTCTAGTGAGGTATGTGTCACATAACCACTGCTTTTTCCTGGGAATCGCCCTGCTGTTCTGTCCTTCAGGCAGGCCCAGCTCAGGGGTAGGAGAGGGCGCAGAGCCCAGGGCCTACAGCTGACTCTGCTCTTCCTTTACATCAGAGTGCTGACTCAGCCCCACCTACTTTGTCCTTCCTCACCTCTTGCCTAGCCCTTCCCACTCCTTCTGAACTCTCTCAGAAAAGCAGGTGTTGCAGGTTCTCTTGGAGCCCTGGTGGCACAGTGATTAAGAGTTTGGCTGCTAACCAAAAGGTCGGCAGTTCAAATCCACCAGCTGCTCCTTGGAAACCCTATGGGACAGTTCTACTCTGTCCTATAGGGTGCAATGAGTCGGAATAGGCTTGACTGCAACAGATTTGGGCAGGTTCTCTTACAGCCATTTGCAGAGCTGCTGAGGTCCCTGGGGAAATCTCAACAGCTCAAGATTGCTCCATCTGGGAGCAGAACAAGGCCTCACCTGCCACAGGTGGGCAGTGAATATACACAGAGTCTCCCTGGCCTGGCTCCCATTTCTTGCTGTCTGGTCTGGATGCCAAGTGGGACGGGAATACTTGGGGTGTGGCGGATGGGGAACTCCCTGCTCCTTGGAGTTCCTCACCTCCATTGGGTCTCTCAGAATGCAGCAGGTAGGGGCATGAGGGTGTTGGAGTGGGGAAAAATATTGCCAAGGGGGCATAAATCAGGGCCTCTTCCAACCTGAGGAGCCCTGGTGGTGCAGTGGTTAAACACTCAGCTGCTAACTGAAAGGTCAGCTGTTTGAACCCACCAGTAGTTCTGTGGGAGAAAAGATTTGGTGATCTGTCCCCATAAAGATTATAGCCTTGGAAGCCTTATAGGACAGCTCTACCTTGCCCTATAAGGGCCACCATAAGTTGGAATCAACTCAACACCACACAAAGACAACAGCAATTTTCAGCCTGATGGGCATAGTGTTATAAGCTGGAGGAATCCCTGGGCTCCATCCCACAGCCAGTGCTGAGAGAAGAAATACCCAGAGCTGGGACCATCTGTGATGACATGTCCTCTAGTCCAGACACAGCTGCCAAGAGCAGACCTGGCCAGCTCCCCCAGGGCATTTGGCTGCTGCTATTATTTTATTTGTTCTGAATTACCCATAATGTCTAGTACAGTATAGAAGCCTGACTCATGGATTCATTTCTTCATTCATTCATTCTAACAAATATTCATAGATCACCTATCAAATCTGACCAGGTCACCCCCATGTCTACAGCCCTACCCTGACTCTCCTTCACTTATGGGTTAAACCCCAAGCCCCATAGCCAGGCAGATGTGGCCCTTCACAAGCTGGACCTGCTTGGGGTTCATCTCTTGCCACACTCAGGTACACTCTTTAGTCACATAACCGTCTGTAGTTTCTGGAATGTACCAGGCTCTTTGGTGCTGGTGAGTTGCTCCTGCCTGCAAAGCACCTCACCCTCCTATTGGCTCAGCCACCTACCTTCCTCCTCAATTAAGCCTTTCCTCACTTCCCCAGACAGAGCTCGCTTGCCTCTCCTCAAAGCTTTTAATCGGATCTCTTTTGGCAGTTACCGTACCATGATATAATCAGGACTAATCTATCCACCACTGCAGACTGGGGGCTCCTGGAAGGAAAACACTGTTTCCTGGCTTCTGTTTGTATTCCCAGCATCTAGCACAGTGCCTGGCATACAATGGGAACTGATAAAATGTTTGAGGCAAGAAGGGAAAAAGAAATTGTGCAATGTGGTGTGGGAAATAAAAATGAATGGTATTCTATTACAAGTTCATCCAAACCAGGGTTTTTTGTCTATGGCAGCACAAAGCTTGAGCAGCAAGTTATTGGAAATGAGCTTCCAGACCTTCCTCTCCTACATTCCTTGCGCTTATCAACTACTGTCTCGTCCTTTCACATAGACTACTGAGTTTTACATTTCCCAGTACTGTTCCTGAGCCAGCCTACTCCACATAGCATGGAGTAACCACATCAAAAACCCCCAGTACTGTCGAGTTGATTCTGACTCATAGTGACCCTATAGGACAGAGTAGAACTGCCCCATAGAGTTTCCAAGGAGCACCTGGTAGATACAAACTGCCGACCCTTAGGTTAGCAGCCGTAGCACTTAACCACTATGCTACCAGAGCATGGAGTACTCTTCCTGAAATTCCCTCTCTAGGGGACCTGTACCCAGGTTGCACCCAGTCCTCCCAAGCAGGCTTCTTGTTGTTATTAGGTGCTGTCAAGTCAGTTCCAACTCATAGCAACCCTATTTACAACAGAACAAAACCCTGCTCAGTTCTGCGCCATCCTCATAATCGTTGTTATGTTTGAGCCCAGTGTTGCAGCCACTGTGCCAATCCACCAAACAGGCTTAGGGAGACACCTTTAGACCAAAGTTTAGCTAGCCCAGCCAGACCCTTGGCTGCTGTCATGGATTGAATTGTGTCCCCCCCAAAATATGTGTCAACTTGGTTAGGCCATGATTCCCAGTATTGTGTGGTTGTCCTCCATTTTGTGATTGTAATTTTATGTTAAAGAGGATTCAGGTGGGATTTTAACACCCTTACTCAGGTCACATCCCTGATCCAATGTAAAGGGAGTTTCCCTGGGGTGTGGCCTACACCACTTTTATCTTACAAGAGATAAAAGAAACAAAGCAGAGAGTTGGGGACCTCATACCACCAAGAAAGCAGCACCAGGAGCAAAGCGCGTCCTTTGGACCCGGGGTCCCAGTGCTTGAGAAGCTCCTCAACCAGGGGAAGATTGAGGACAAGGGTCTTCCTCTGGAACTGACAGAGAAGAGAAAGCCTTCCCCTGGAGCTGATGCTCTGAATTTGGACTTCTAGCCTACTGGACTGTGAAAAAATAAATTTCTCTTTGTTAAAGCCGTCCACTTCTGGTATTTCTGTTATAGCAGCACTAGATAACTAAGAATTTGGTACCTAGAAAGTGGGGTACTCCTCTAACAGATACCTAAAATGTGGAAGTGGTCTTGAAATCATGAATGGACAGAGGAGTGGCAGTGGCAGAGGACCCGTGCAGAGAACATGCAGTGGCAGAGAGGCAGCAGCAGCAGAGAACCGGCGGCAGTAGAACCAGGAGACAGTGCAAGATGGCGCTGGAGCCTATCCGCAGAGCAAGAGAGCTGAGTGCCAGTGCGCAGGAGGCTTCCTGGTGGAGTGGGGTGCCTCCAGGCACTTATCCGTGGAGATACAGAGCTTTGGAACACTTGCCCCAGCAGGACAGACGTGAGCATGAGGCCCGAGGGCACAAGAGGCCAAGAAACCAGGAAGCAGAAGCTGAAGAGACAAGGAACACAAGA
Source organism: Elephas maximus indicus (assembly GCF_024166365.1). Lineage (NCBI taxonomy): Eukaryota > Metazoa > Chordata > Mammalia > Proboscidea > Elephantidae > Elephas > Elephas maximus. Next base: position 19,192,030 of record NC_064830.1, read on the forward strand.
AGCCAAGCTCCCTTAGTCTCAAAAGCTATGGCCAGGATCTCTGGGGTTTCAAAGGGTGGAGCCGTAGCCTCTGGTGTTTCTAAGGGTAGATTCGCAGCTCAGATGGACGAGGAGGGTGGTGTATCCAAAGCTAAGGGAGCAGAGTTGCTGTCCCAGTGGGCCTGGAAGGCTGAGCTGAAGCCCAGGGCTGAGGAGCCTCCATTTCGAATCCAGAGAATATGGGCAATACCTAGAGTCTGGAGGACAGGGCCATTGTGTAAATCGTCTCAGAGAACAGAGGATTATTTTCAAAGCCTTGAGGGCTAATGTAATGTGTTCTGCTGACTTGCTTGGTGCCTGTTACCCCTTCTTTTCCTCCAGTTTCTTCTATTTGTAATGGAAATGTCTAGCTTGTGCCTGTTCTACCATTGTATCTTTGGAAGCTGCTAACTTGTATTCTAGATTTCACAGATGAAGAAGAAGTCTTGGATTTTGGACTTGGAGTTAAGATTTTTGCTATGATATGATGGGGTGAATATGCTTGGCATGTTCCTAGGATGTGATTTGAGGGGGCCAAAGGGTGGGATATCATGGATTGAATTGTGTCCCCCCAAAAATATGTGTCAACTTGGTTAGGTCATGATTCTCAGTATTGTGTGGCTGTCCTCCATTTTGTGATTGTAATTTTATGTTAAAGAGGATTCAGGTGGGATTATAACACCCTTACTAAGGTCACATCCCTGATCCAATGTAAAGAGAGTTTCCCTGGGGTGTGGTCTGTACAGCCTTTTATCTTAACAAGAGATAAAAGGAAAGGGAAGAAAGCAGAGAGTTGGGGACTTCATACCATCAAGAAAGCAGTGCTGGGAGCAGAGAGCATCCTTTGGATCCTGGGTCCCTGTTTGGAGAAGATCCTAGTCATGGGGAATATTGGTGAGAAGGCCTACAGAAAGAGAAAGTCTTCCCCTGGAGCTGACATCCTGAATTTGGACTTTTAGTCTACTTTACTGTGAGGAAATAAAGTTCTCTTTGTTAAAGCCCTCCACTTGTGGTATTTCTGTTACAGCAGCACTAGATGACTAACATAGCTGCTAAACTTTTGGATCTTGCTGATATTTCCCGCACACAGCTGGCTTTCATTCTTTACCTTTGCTGATACCTGCCACACACCAGCTCTGAGGAAGGAGACAATGAGAAGAGAGCAGAGGAGAGGAATTGAACCCAACATTCTTCTCCAGGGAGCTGTGAGAGAAGGAACAGGATGGGGTGGGAGATTGGTGGTGAAGATGTCCCTCCCTGCTCCATGGCCTGGTGGTGGAGAAGCAGCATTCCCAACTACTTCCCTTCCTACAAGCAGGGCCAGGAGTAGAATCAGACCCTGCAGGTAAGAAGAAGCCTTAGAGATCATCTAGCCCAGTGCTTTTCAAATTGTAACATGCACACGGATCACTTGGGGATGCTGTAAAATTCAGATTCTGATTCAGTAGTTCTGGGATGGGACCTGAGATACTTCATTTCTAACAAGTTGCGAGCTGACGCCCAAGCTGCTGGACCTCTGGCCACACATTCGGTAACAGGGAGTTAATCTACTTCAATTCTCTGCCCAATTCTTGAGGTCCCTCCCCAGCATCCCTGTCAAGTGGACGCCCAGTGTGTGTTTGAGCACTTCCAATGATGGGGAACCATGGTCTGGGGCAACCCTTCTGTCTTGGGAGAGCTCTGGCTATTTTTCCTAAGCCAGAACTGAAAGCTGCCTCCCTGTGGCTGTGTGTGCCAATCCCAGCCATTCCTTTTAGGGCCCTCATGCGGTATATGAGCTCTTTCCCACATGCCAGCCCTTCTCTTCTGCAGGCTAATTAATAACTAGGACGTTTTCCAGATATGGAACAAGTAAGTGGTGGACCTTAGACATCACTAGTTGGCAAGTTCAAATATAGTCATATTAACAGTAACATTAACAGGTCTTGATACCTGGAACCTCCACCTGCTCCATAAAAGGAAATCTTGCCTTTTCCCAGGACCCACCTTCCCTTACTTTTCCAAGAATCCCCAGTGGTACTTATATACAACCTGACCATCCCTTAAGCAAGTTTCTTAATCTGTCTGAGCTTCAGCTCCCTCATCTGAGAATGGAGATGTTAACATATGTCTCCTGGCGTTGCAGGGGAGGTTTAATGTGGTGTGTGTCAAGCACTCAAAAAGCATGAAAGAAATAGCAACCCTTCTACCAGGTTGCTGGCCTTGGGCAAGTCATTTCCCTTCCCAGGGACTTAGATTCCTCATCAGTACAATGGGACAATACTATCTGTCTCTTAGGGGCTTGTCTCACTTCTTCGGGTCTTTCCTCAATTGCCACTTCCTCAGTATGCCTTCCCTGAAAACTCTGTTTAAAATGTCACCCCACCCCACATTCCCTGTCTACCTTCCTTGCTCAGTTTTTTTCCTTGTTACTTACCACCCTCTCACAGACGACGTACAGTATTTTCTTTATTTTGGCCATCGTCTGCCTCCTCCCAAGAAAGTCAGCTCTGTGAGGCCAGGAATTTTGCCTGATTGTTCACAGATGGTGCCTGTTGCCTTCAAGTTGACGGAGTAAAACTGCCCTGTAAGGTTTCTAAGGAGCAGCTGGTAGATTCGAACTGCTGACTTTTTGGTTAGTAACCGAGCTCTTAACCTCTGTGCCACCAGGGCTCCACTGGATGGTACCGTAGGCACTAAATTATTATCTCTTGACTGAATGAATGAAAAAAGTAGTTGGGAGGATTAAATGAGATATATTCATAAAAGTGGGGCCACAGACATGCTGGGCTGAGCTGGGAGGGTGTTGGGCTGGATTCTTGGGGTGAGGTAGTAGATGGTAATAGGTCTTCCCAGCCCTACTTCAGGAAACACTAAATTGCATTTTAGATCCTAAAGCTTTTCCTAGTTCCAAACATTGGCTTCCTTCTTTTTCCCTCCTCTAGGACCTAATGGGAAGAACAATTGCTAAGCGTGGTTAACTTGTTCTCTGTTAAGAGACATAAAGAAACCAGAGGGACTGATTCTCAGCATTTCCTAAATCAGTCAAATGAGAAATAGATTTGAAACAACTGCCTGGGAGGGCAACTGAAATCACCATGAAAGCAATAGCCATAGATTTTGTTTCAATAGGCTGTGAGAGGCCAGGGTCGTGACTGAACTGCTGAAAGCCGACCTCAGCCACGGGCTGCCCTTCAAAGTCCCCTTCTCCCTGGCTTATCTCACCAGGGCCAGCCTGAGCCAGAAAGGCAGGTAGGTTTTACACAGTACTCTGTAGTTGGCAAGTCATTCCACACCCATTCTCTCATGTCATCAGGAAATAACTTCATGAAGTAGGCACTATCACCCTCTCCATATTACAGATGAGGAAACTGAGTTAGTTCATGGCAGTGATGGAACCAGGGCTCAAGCTCAGATTGGTCTGGTTCCTATGGGTGTGCCTTTTCCATTGTGTTTCCCATTTTAATGTTCTCTGAGCAGATACTCTCTAAGACCTAAAGTGCTTCACTTGGTGGCCCTCCTCAGATCATCCTGGGTCCCTCTGTGACCTCAGGTGGGCCACTTGGCTCATATCCCTTTTGGTCTCTAGGTATCAGTTTGGTTAAATAATCCTGAATATGCCTTTCATTGACGTTGTGTCTTTGGGACCTCATCCAAATTCTGTGAGGTCAGCAGGACAGAGATTGATGATGGACCCGCTGAATTGTGGGGAAAGGAGCTCGGGGAAAGGAAGAGATTTATCCGGGAGCCCACAATGGTGAAGAGGAAGAGATAGAACTTAAACGCAGGACACATGTCTTCAGCAGGGTATCTTTCTTCTGCTCTTGGCAAAGTAAAGCCAGGACAAAGAGTAGAAGCAGACTCGTGGCTACAGGTCACATAAAAGCTACCTAAATTTAAAACACAGCACTTCATTGATTATCTTATAAAGGAACTGTGCTTTTCAACTTTGTCGTCTTCAAGTCAAGGACTGAGCTGCCTGATGCAGAAGGTCCCTTGTCAGGGCCAGGGATCCCAGGGTGGGGGTCAGAGGGCAATGAAACTGGCAGCTGAGTACCTGGTAGGTGTAGGTGCTGGAAAAGAAGGAAGGGAGTCTCCTAGCTTTACTGTTTCTGGTCTCTGAGCACCCTGCTGCCTTTAGCTCATTATGGGACTGGCTCCGAATCTGCTGTCCTCATGAAAGGCTTAGTTTGCCCCCAGCATCTCAGGTATTGCTGTAAGTGGTAAAACAAGGGTTTAGGTGGCTTAGCCAGCTGTTTAAGGCAACAGGTGCTCCCAGCTGTAAGCAAATTCTATGGCTAAACATAGGCATTTACACCAAAGAAGTATGAGTGCTTATTTATTTGCTTTAGGATAGAATTTCATGAATGACCACTAACATTTGTTTAGAATGTATGGTTGAAAGGTGCTTTCACACACATGGTCTCATTTTATCACACTGTTAAACAGGGCAATGATGGCTCCTTCCATGTTAGAGTTGAGAGTATTATGGGCCCCACCTGTAAGGACAGAAGACCTGTCCACCTCCGATTCTAGGGGATTCTTTACATCAGCGGAGGCTTTGAAACCAGGGAGCAAGCCTTCCAGAGTATTTAAATTGGATTTGATTTGTAATAACACTTTTTTAAAATTTATTTTGTTGCTGTTGAGAGCATACAGAGGACATTCAGCAATTCAACAATTTCTACACGTCCAATTCATCGACACTGATTACATTCTTCAAGTTGTACAGCCATTTTCACCCTCCTTTTCTGAATTGTTCCTCCCCCATTAATATAAACTCACTGCCCCGTATCTGATCTTTTGAGTTGCTCTTGTCAATTTTATCCCATACTGATTTATAATAACACTTATTTACTTATTACAAATACAACTTTTAGTGCTAGTAGATCCAAGTCACAATATCATTAGAGTATATGTTTCACTCCCTCTCTTACCTTAACTTCTTCACATCGTGATTAAGAGGTTGTCAGGGTTCAACCACAGCATTTGTTTAGATAGAGGCAAAAAGAGCCAGGAGACTCACTCTCCAATTCTCTAGTACTTTAGTAAAGTCTCAAAGATAAATATGAATATATTTTTCCTTTCTCATTAACCAGCTATTTTTAGCTTTATTTTGCATGCACGCATTTTTTGAACGCTGAATGTGTTTCAGGCCCTGGGCTCAAGGCACAATTAGAAGATGAGCCTTGTTTTCAGGGCACTCTAAGTCAGGATGGGGGCAACACGTAACAGAACAAACCAATTGCTGTTGAGTTGATTCTGATTCCTGGCGATCCCGTGTGTTTCAGAGTAGAACTGCACTTCATAGGTTTTTTTTAAACTGTGCTTTAAATGAAAGTTTACAATTCAAGTCAGTTCCTCATACAAAAACTTATACACACATTGTTATGTGACTCTAGTTGCTCTCCCTACAAAGTGACAGCACACTCCTTCTCTTCACCCTGTATTTCCCATGTCCATTCACCCAGCTCCTGTCCCCCTCTGCCTTCTCATTTTGCCTCCAGGCAGGAGCTGCCCTCATGTGTCTACTTGAGCTAAGAAGCACACTCCTCACCAGCATCATTTTATGTCCTAGAGTCCAGTCTAATCTTTGTCTGAAGCAGTGGCTTCAGGAATGGTTTTAGTTTTGGCCTAACAGAGTCCAGGCAGGGGCCAGGACCTCTGAGGTCCCTTCAGTCTCAGGCAGACCATTAACTCTGGTCATTTTACTAGAATTTGAGGTTTGCATCCTACTTTTCTCTGCTCCATTCGGGATTCTCTGTTTCCATAGGGTTTTTATGACCTTTCAGAGGCAGATTGCCACGACTTTCTTCTGAGGTGCCTCTGGTAGTTTCAAACAGCCAGCCTTTTGGTTAATATGCCAGTGCTTAACCATTCACATCACCCAGGAAGACCAGAGACATAAGAGACAGCTAAGGGGTGACATGGTGAGTGTAATAACAGCTGTAGCAGAGGGTGGCCTGGGAACCCAGAAGGAGGAGAAGGTGACACCTGAGTTATCTCAAAGTAGAGGAATTAGCCAAGTGAGGAAAAGGAAAGAAGTTCCAGCAGCAGAGAGAGGCTATTAAAGGTGTTGGGTCATGAGAGCATTGTGCATTCCAAGAATGAGTTGCCTGGTGAGACAGGCCTTCAGGAGCACAGCAGGATGGTGAAAGGTAAGTTTCCCCTCAGGCAGAGGTCTCCCATGCCAAGCCACTGGTAGTTTGAGCAGGAGAAACATCCCCATATCACCTTTTACTTCTTCCTGGCAGGAATCACAGTGTTATTAAATAATTAGTGGTATAATTTCTTATTTAACATTTTCCCTAAAAAAAAAAAAAAAAAAAACCATTGCCATTGAGTCGATTCTGACTCATAAAGACCCTATAGGACAGAGTAGAACTGCCCCATAGGAGTAGAACTACTCCCCAAGGAGCAGCTGGTGGATTTGAACTGCTGACCTTTTTGGTTAGCAGCCAAACTCTTAACCACTGCACTACCAGGGCACCTACATTTTCCCTAAGCAAATATTAATATAATCTCCCAGTGAGCAGAAACTATGATGTCTTCTTATTCAACCCCATGGATCTCTAACATCTAGAACAGTGACTGCTCATAGTAGGTGCTTAAAAGAATAGGTGAATGAATGACGGTGACAAGATCTGTCATGCATTTGAGGAAACTAATTTTGGCAGTGAATACAGGAACGATGGTACAGGGTGGGACATGTGGTGGGAAAGGACAATTAGGATGCTACTGTCATCACCCAGGTGAAAAGTGCAAGTGGTCTGAAATAACTGGCAGTGATGAAGAGAAGGGGACACGGAGCTGAGAGCAGCTGAGGAAGTGCAATCTACAATACCTGGTACCTCTTTGGTGAGTAAGGAGAGGTGGGAATCACCTGAAGGAGTTTTGGTGCTCAGGACCAGCTCTCAGAGATTCTTATTTAATTGGTCTGAGGCAGTAGGCGAGGCCTGAGTAATTTTAAAAAAGAGCCCCAGGTGATGCAGCCTGGATGGAGAACCAGTGAAGCAAAGAGGAAGGAGGTTACAATGACTCTGAAGTTTCTGGTTTGGGGAGAGAGAACACAAGAGGGAAAGAACGTTTTGGAGAGCAGGGAGAGAGAATGAGTTAAGTTGGATTGAATATAACACGTAGGAACCGAGGAAGAAAAATGTCAGGTGGTTCTTGTTTATTGTTTAAAGAGTAAAGATGAGAAAAACAAAGCAGTGAGATATTCATTTTGGTGAGCGGTTTGATAAAGGCACTGAATCTCTTGCTACTGAGCAAGAATGATTTTGCATGATGGGGGCTTAACAGGTGGTCCTTTGGAGAGTCTGTCTGTAAGGTAATTTGGTTTTCAGACTGAGCACAGGTGATGGTGAAAGGTGAGTGGTGTGTGTATGGACTTGCAGAAAATCACAGAACCAACCATCTAATGGATGCTGGAAATGGAGAAACCAGCCTTCCTCTTATCACCTCTGCTTCCGAGCACAAACTCACAACCCCCTGACTTTATTTCATAGCACATTTCTTAACAGCCTTTGGCACTGCTGATGCAGCTTTCATATTCCATTTGCTCCTTGGATAATGGGCTTATCATCAGAGCCAAAAGAGAAAACCCCAAGTGCTTGTTCAATATACTGGCCTGGGCTGCCTACCCCCAAAACCTCCAGTCAGACATTGCACCAGTATCATCCTGCTCAATAAGGCCACCTGCATTAAGGCTAATGGCCCTTAGTGACTAATAGAAATCCAACTTTATATTGGCATGGAAGGTCTTCGGTAAGCAGCATTAATTTTGCTTGCACAGTGGAATGGAGCTCATTTTTAGTTTTTGTTGGGAACCTGGTTTATGCTTCCCCTAGATAGCACTTGCTGGGGGCTCCCAGACATTGGAAACACTGGCTGTAATTAATCTCAGAGCCTCCCTGGTCCAGCTTTTATACACAGAGCACAGTCTGCTTAATTTTTTTCCAGCTTCACAGCTCAGAATTGTGATGATGGGGCAACCTGAATTCTAATAATGCTTCAAGTAATCATTTGGGGTTGATGCATTTGGCCTGGTACAGACAGAACACCCACAGTCAGAGTGATTCTGTCTGGCTTTCCCCCGCTTCAGAAGTCTGGAAATTAAAGCTGTTCTTTTCCATCTGGAGTCCTGGGAATTGGCTTGTTATTGCCAAAGACAAAGGAATGTATTTCTAGAATTATCACCTGGGAGAACAATGCACCAAAAAAGAAAACCTAGGATGTTTCCAGAAAGCTAGGCAGTGGGTATCTCAGCAATGTCATCTGAACGTGATACCCCTCTGCCAACTGACAGAACCTCCTGGGGTGGGTGAAGGGCTTCTGGGCCCATCTCTACCAGGGATTTCCATTTAATCTAGCAGCATAGGACCATTTCAACTTCAGGGTTTAACCACTCCCATTGGGAAAGAAGCCTATATCGACTTTGGGGATCTCCAAGATGCCTACTCAGGGAAGAGGTCCAGTCTCAAGCCTCCAAAATAAATTCAGTTCAATTCAAATAAAATCGTTGAAGACCTAGCAGTGCTAGGTCAGAGGTGGAGCAAGTGGGGGCAAGGGAAGGATGCACTAAGTCATGCATTCACCAACTCACCGACTCACTGACCAGTCCTTGATTGAGCACTGACTAAGTACCAGGTATTGTATTGGCATGAGGGATACAAAGACGAATAAGGGAGTCCCTGCCAGGAGGGACTTCTGCTATCTGGGGAGACGGACATGGACTGCAAAACACAGCTACAAAGTGAGGGAGAATGTCATAAGAGCTGGAATAGAGATAACCAGAAAAACGTGGAAGAAACCCCAAAGACATAGGAATTGATTCTGAGTGCAGAAAACAGGGGAGACATCACAGAGGAGGAATCTGGATTTCAGTGAGGCATTTGACCAAATTTCTCATCTTACCCTAGTCAGCATTAACTACAGCAAACACTTCTACAGCATTTGCTATGCTCCAGAGCCTTTTTAAAGAGCTTTACATAGAGTAATTCATTTCATCCTCACAACAACCCTTGGAAGGTACTATTATTATCCCCATTTTACAGATGAGAAAACAGAGGTACAAAGAGGTAAAATTATTTTCTCAACATTCCTGCTAACAAGTGGCAGAGCTAGGCTCTGGCCCCAGGCAGTCTGGCTCCAGACAAGGTTGGTACGTTCAGGTAAATTTCTTTCTGACTGAACAATCTTACACAAACAGGGTGTTTGTTTATAATTCATATTATAAAAGTGATATGACATTATAGAAAGTTGGTGAGAAGAGGAAAGAATTAAGTTCCCTCATGATTCCAGCACCCCACTGTGTCTTGCAAGATGTTGAACGTGAAGTGGCTATAATTCTGAACAGCGGGGGTGTTTAATGGCATTACAACAGGCAGTCACAGCGTTGCACAACAGAATGATGTCATTTCCATATAGATCCTCAATAAGAATCACTGTTCTAGCCCAAAGCAAAACAGCCCTGTCATGGAAGAACGAAGTCAGCAAAGAGAACACAGACTTTAGGCCCTCATGCCAAGACAGAATCCCAGATGGCTACAGCAACCAACCTTTCCTGAGTTAAAGCCTAAAGCCAGTAGAAACAAGGTACAGAGCCTACCAGGGGAAAGCCCCAACTCAGAAGAAATCACCTGGCCAAGGACCTGGGTTCAAGCATTTTCTATGGTTAAAGAATTTTCTAGGGTTTACATTTCCTGGAGAGTTAGTGTGGTCCACGGGCAGGGCCACCACACACAGCTATGCAGATTGTTCACTGTGCGAGGGCACCCAGCAGAGGCGATGAATGGGACCTAGAATCCAGTCTGCCTCACACTCACCACCCTGCACACCCAGGAGCTGCACCTGTCCAGAAGGGGCACCCTTCTCTGATTCACACAAAGGGACTCTAAGAGCTAGCTGGGGCTTATGACTTCAGAAGAATGAAACACGCCCAGGAAAGGGTCAGGAAAATCTGGCAGAAGAGGACTGCCGGTCAGAACAGAAAATACTCCCTTTACCACAAGGGCTGAGGTTCTCCTCTTTTCTGTAGAGAGGAAAAAGCAGGAATTGATAACAAAACTCACTCTATTATATTCCCGGTGTGTTGTATTTTTGTGACCAAGGTAACAGGTGTATCAACTCTACGGACTTCTTCCCCCAGAGTTTGGGTTTATCCATCCCCAATTAAGCCCCTCCAAAAAAAAAAAATTTTTTTTCTTTTTTTTTTTTAAGTGTTGCTGAAGACAGATCTGTCACTGGGTCGGCTCTGCCAGAGAGCTAGAATCAAGGTAATGGGGCTTGGCCAGCCCAAACCAAACAAGCAGCCCTCTTTTCAGAATTCCGTCTGGAGTGCTACCCAAATATAGTCAATACTACTCTTTAAAATATTTCTTCCCTTCTTTTTTTCTCTATATGCATGTTTACACAATTATGTAATTTTATATACTGCTTTTTTTTTTTTTTTTTTGCTTGATATAGCCTAACTACTTCCATTTTGCCACATAATCTCCATACTTGTCACATGTATGTAATGGCTGTATAATACCCCACTGAGTGGTGCTCTATAGTTTGATTTATAATGATCAGCTCCATTCTGTTCAACTGCTTTCGTTAATAGCCAAGACGAAGATGCAGCAAATTAGCAAAGGACATAGAACTGGAAAAGCCAATAAGTTGTTTGAACAAAGGAATCATGATTCAGAAGTTTCCCCAGCAATCCCTTCCTGGGACCTGCTTCTTAGCCCCACTGGTATCCATCCACACATGTTTATAGGTTTTCTCTCAGCAGCCATGGCCATAAAAAGTGGCCCTACCATGTTCCAGATTCCCTGGCTTCCCATCCTTCCAAACCAGCTATCAGGTGTTTGGTTGGTCCAAGATGGGCAAATGACCCAAGCTGGCCCAGAGAACCTTTCTGATCATCTTGGAATTAGGACTAGAGATTCCAAGTATCTCCAAGTGGCTTGGTTACATCACATCAGCTTGAGAGATACTTTGGCTGTGCTTTGTTTTATGAAACTGGGAAGCACAGTAAGCTGAGGGAGAGAGCGAGAAGGAGGAAGAAGAAGAAAAGGTGCAGAAAGAAGCAAGAGAGACAGTGAGAATCCTGATTTCTTTGTTCTGAAACTTGGTTGCATCTGTGCCCTCTTATTCAGTTTCCCTGGTTCACGATAATTTTTCATGATAATCATATCATTTGGATGTGTCTGTGAAGTTCCCGTGACTTTGCCTTGATCAAGTTACGATGACTTCCCCAGGGTTGTGTACTGTCTTACCCTTCACAAAGTTACTGCTTATTTATTGTCTAGTTAGTGCTTTTCCTTCCCCATCCCTTTATGTGTAAACCTACAAAAGGACGAATATTATATTATCTTACTCATATGAAATATCTAGAATAGGAAAATGCATAGAGACCAAAGTTTTTTAGTGGTTAGCAGGGGCAGGAAGGAAAGGGGAAGGAGGAGACATTGTTTAGGAAGGAGTGAGTTTCTGTTTATGGTGATAAGAAATTTGGCAACAGATATTGGTGATGGATGTACAACATGACTAATGTATTGATGTCGCCAAATTGTATGTGTGAAAAACATTAAATTGGCAAAGGTGTCATACATATTTTTACAACAATAAAAGAAATTAAAAAGTCCTATTGAAGTCAATGGGCAGAAGACCTGGAGTCTTATCTTTCAGTTGACTCTAAGTTCCATACAGTAAACAGCATTGGGGAGACATTTTTTAAAGTTATTGAAACCCCAAGCTGCAGAAGAATTAAGCCTAAAATAAGGGAGGAAACTGCATTTTGGGTGTCATAGCTTTGGTGTGATGTTGACAAGCAGTAGGATGTCTGAGAAGGTCCCCAAGACAGTGAAGAACCTGGAAAGCACATTCTACACTGAAGGGCTGAGAGAACTGGGACCATTTTGGCAGAAGCATTGAGAAGATTTTGGCAGAAAAACCGGATAATTTCCACATACAGTGTGAAGGAAGCAAGGTCAGAACTAGGACTAATGGGTGGAAGTTACATTGATGCGCATTTTAGCAAGACAGTTCTAATAGCTATCCACTGATGGACAGAGTGTCCTCAGGAGGTAGTGAGCCACCTGACTGAATGTTTAACAGAGATTGGGCAGCCACACATTGGGGGGATGTAGAAAAGGGGTTTCCTACACAGAGGTTGTTGGATGGCTCATTCCAGCTCCATGATCCTGTGGTTGGCTTGAGAGTTGGTATTTCCCCTCCTCCATCTTCTCTAGACTGAGAAGTGTCTTACTGATGTTTAAAGAAATCCCTGGAATAAAAGGTTTGGTTTGGGCTACTACTTCCAAAAATGTCCCTCATTTAGAAAGTCACTCCAGGATTTGGGGATTCCTAAGGGGTGATTCGGAATTGACTTGACGGCAGTGGGTTTGGTTTTGGTTTTGGTAAGGGGGTGATGGATCTCATCCTCAACTGAAGCAAAAATGAAGCACTTTCTAAAACAAATGAGTGTACCCAATGTTGTACCGTGGCTCTCTCCTCCGGCGGGGCCACAGGCAAAGTGTACAGCCCTCTCAGACCATCCCCACCTCAGGTGGGGACCTGAGTATGTTGGGTGGGGGAGAGGTAATATATGGTCTATCAGATCCTCTCAGGGAAATTAAGTACATGCCCCCCAAAGAAGGACAACATTGTGGCAGTTTTCTTGCAGCAAGTCACATATTGGCTTACATAGTGAACAGCCTGAGCTATGGCTCAAAGTCCATAGGCAGAGGAAGAAGGAAAGAATTGCCTAGAAACTAAGTCTCCTCTGAACCCTTGATAGTCTCACTCCTCAGCCAATGGTGCACGAACCAGCAGCTAGAGCATCACAGAGAGCTTATTAGAAATGCTAAATCCCAGGCCCCACTCCAGACCTACTGGATGGAATCTGCATTTTAACAAGATCCCAGATAATTCCTACGCAAATGGAATCTGAGAAGCATTGCCCTGGTGGCACAGGGGTTAAGAGTTCAGCTGCTAACAAAAGGTTGGCAGTTTGAATCTACCGGATGCTCTTTGAAAACCCCGTGGGCAGTTCTACTCTGTCTTATAGGGTTGCTACGAGTTAGAATCAACTCGACGGCAACAGGTGTGTGTGTATACATATATACATGTTTATGTTGTGTGTGTGTCTGTGCGCGCGCGAAGGTGTCTTTTCCCCTACTATACTGTGAGACCTGTGAAGGCAGGATCGGTGCTTCATTTTTTTTCCTTCATTTTAACCATTTTTAAATGTACAGTTCAGTGATCTGAGTTACATCCACAATGTTGTACAATCATCACCACCATCTATTTCTAAAACTTTTTCTTCACCTCAAACAGAAACTCTGTACCCAGCCATTAAGCGATAATGCCTCTTTTCCCTCCCCGGCCCCAGTCCACGGTAATCCCTACCCTACTTTCTGTCTCTATGAGTTTGCTTATTGCTTCATTCCATTCTGAATGAAGCACATAAACCAAACCCAATCCATTGTCGTTGAGTTGATTCCAACTCATAGTGACCCTATAGGACAGAGTAGAACTGCTCCATATGGTTTCCAGAGCTGTAACTCTTTACGAAGCAGACTTCCACGTCTTTCTCCCAAGAAGTGGCTGGTGAGTTCAAACTGCCCATCTTTTGGTTAGCAGCTGAACCCTTAACCACTGAACCACCAGGGCCCCCGTGAAGGACATAAACCAAAAAACAAACCTGTTGCCATTGAGTCAGTTCCGACTCATGGTGACCCTTCAGGACAGAGTAGGACTGCCCTGTAGGGTTTCCAAGGACTGGCTAGTAGATTCGAACTTCTGACCTTTCGGTTGGCATCCAAGCGCTTAACCACTGTGTCACCAGGGCTCCCATGAAGTGCATAGTAGGTGCTTAATAAATTTTTAGAGAATGAACTAGTTAATTCAATCCCCTCAGGTACAGAATTGGTTTGCCTAATTCTTTCCTTCCAGTTTCCACCTGAACAACTCAGTAACTTTTCTTTCCCTCTCTTCTCCCAAGTCCACAGGTGCCAGTGTTCACACATGTACACACACTCACACGTGCACATACCTTCACACATGAATGCATCTCAGGGGAAGCCCAGAGCTCACACTCTTCCCTTCAGACCAAGCCAAGGTTCTATCTGAAGAGGTCCCGGGAGCCCCTGGCAGGGTAAACTGAGTGGCACCTCCCTGAGAACCCAAAGGAGCCAGAGCAAGGCTAGCAGGAAGTGAGAAGCAGAGCCCAGCAAAGCACCAAGGCATCTGTCCCAGGGCCTGGGGCCCGTCAGCACAGCAAAGCAGCAGCCCAGAAGCTCCCCAATATGGTGCATACAGGACAGGTTTGTAGGTTGACTCCAGATCTTCATTGGCCAACTCCAGTAGATTCTGTTTCAGAAATGTCTATCCTTCTACCCCTTCTCTTCCATCCCTGCCACCACTCCCTGGACTCATTCCTTCCGAGCTCACCCCCACTGCTATACAAGGGTCTTAACCCATCTTTCTCCCTCCAGGCCTGCCTCATCCTATTCATTTCCCAGTACAATCCAGACAAATTCTTTAACATGAGACTTTTGGTCGTATCATTTCCTTGCTTAAAACTCAACTGGAATCCATTATCCCTTAGCAAAAAAGAACCACAAACTCTTCAGCCTCGTATTTTAGCCTAATAACATATTTATCAAGCACCGATCTAAGCACGTTTATCCAAAAAAAATTACATACATTAATTTCCGAATCCTCACAACAACTCCTTGAAATGAGTGCTATCATTATTCCCATCTTATAGGTGAGGAAACTGAGGCACAGGAAGAGGTTAAATAACTTGCCCACCAAAGCAAAACAAAACAAAAAACCCAAACCTGTTGCCTCTCAGTCAGTTCCAACGCATGGCCATGGTTACTAAGGGGTAGATGATCAAAGTTCAAACCCACATACTCTGACATCTCAGCTCACTCTCAAGGCAACTCAAAGTGTGGTCCCCAGACCAGCAACATTAGCATTACCTGGGAACTTGCTAGAACACAGAAGCTCAGGCTCAGCTCCAGACCTCCTGAGGGAGAATCTGCATTTAAACAAGACTCCAATGCCATGTGACACTGTGCTTGACCCTGACCGCCTCTCACAGGGCCCAGGAACCTCTGTGTATGCTCTCCCTCAGCCCAGAATTCTCCTCCTCTGGAATGTCAGCCCTGCAACCCACTGCCCACACCTCCACAAGAAGCTCTGGGGCTACCTGCTCTCTGCAATGTCCCTGTCTGGGGCTCCCGCATTCCCTAAGGGAGGATCCAAACCCACAGCTCCCATTACATGGGTTCATGCCTCAATTGTTGTAATTCTGACCTTGTTGAATGTACCTGTTAATGACTAATCCTCTCTTTGTGTGCATGCATGGGTGTATGTGTTCACAAACTCATGAACACACGTGTTGTGTGGGGCAGTCGTTCTCTGAGACCTGGCCCTTCAACTCCCCAGTCGCCCCCAGCCCTGTGCCCTTCCTCCCAGGGCCTCTCTCACCTCTATTCACTTCTTTGAATACAGCTCTGAAGCATTTCATTCCTACATTCACTCCAAGTTTGAATCTTGCCTGTTCCCTAATGAGGTCCTTGATCTCAGAACTTGATGCATTATTACTCACCAGGCTGGGGGAGCCTGACAGCTTTGCCTTTTTTCTTTCCTTTCGACATTCTCCTCTGTGATCTACGGCCCTGTCAGCAGCAAAGGGTGAGAAGCGGGCTCCCTGTGGAGGCGGTTGGTATCCCATTGTCTCCAGTTCCCCCTCCCGGCCCCCCGCAGCGTCTGAGGGTGGTTGAGAGAGGTTGGCTGTGCAGAGATGGCCACCACAGGGGGGCCAGTCTTGTCTGAGAGTCTGGTGGGCAGAACAGAGCAGGTGGGGGAAAAAAAAAACAAAGGCTTTGGGTTCAGGCTGAAGGGGGCTGAATCCTGGTTCTCCACCATCCTATGAGTTTCCTTCTTTGAGCTCCAATTTCCTCCTTATAAGTTGATAACAATACGCAAGTCACAGGGTACTGCCATGAAGATTAATGTGTAAAGAGAACTAAGTATTTAGCCAATTCCGTCTGAGGGGATTCTAGACAGTCAGAACCACAAAGTTCATAGGAAATCTTTAACAGATGGGGAAACTGAGGCTTAGAGAGACTGTGTCCTGTACAAGATCACATGGCCAGCTGTTAATAGAACCAAGACTAAACTTCCCTTCTTTGGTGTCTTGCCCATTGCCCTGTCTACAGCTCCCTTTCTTTTGACAGGAAAATTGAATCAGCATTGGGGTCCCAAGAGAAGGTAATATGGATTCCAAGGACCAAAGATCCAGCTTGTCTTGCCCTTGGATTAATTGTTCTGCCTGGGCAAGAACACAGAAAAGATGGTGGGTGAGTCACACCCTTCAGCCACTGCTGGGTCCTGATCTTCCTGGAAGAATGAGCCAAGAAGTGGGTCATGTTGTTGAAGAAGTGAAATAAAAGGAGTTGTGCTCCTTGGATCTCTGACAAACACGTGAGGATCAACCCACCCTTCCTCCGCCTCTACCAGAGATACAGACAAAGATACACAAACAGACATGCAAACTCTGAGGCGCCAGCACAAGGACCAATACAAACTCACCCAGAGGATACACAAACACCACACACAACTAGCCGTCACTGGCAGGCCCCCCAGCCCCAGGGACCCTCACAGATGCTCAGGGGAATTGGATCAAGTGTTGATGCTTTTAAAACCTGTGCCAGCATGCACACACACACACACACACACACACACACACACACACACACAGTCACTCCGGCCTGTGGGTGAGCGGCAGGTACATGAGTGAGCACTGAGTCTTGGACTGAGCAAGTGTGTGGGTGTCCTCCCCATCAAAACGGGTGGCCAGAGAGCAGGGTGCGGGTTTTGGGTTAGCTGCACACAGCGCTCCTGTGTGGGGGTGGTGGGCGTTGCTATGGAGATGAGAGCCCGAGATGTAGCGTTGGTAGGCAGGCTCTGTGTAGGCGAACACCACAGACCCACAGACTGTGGAGTGGAAGGGAGGGAGGGCATTAGAACTCCAGGCTGGGAGGCGAGCTCCCAGGGTGGGGATGGAGAGGCCAGGGTGATGTGGGATGACAGGACCAGCTGCCTGTTTCTTGGGGCCCAGGCACAAGATAATGAGCTTGTTAGCAGCTCTGGGCTGGCCACAGGGCTGACAACTTCGGCACATCAGGAAGCTAGACTATGGGGTTCTCTCTCCCCCATCAGTGCCACTTCACCCAACTCCCTTCCCCACCAGCAATTATGCTGAGACCACAGCCAAGGCAAAGCCCCTCAGGGAGGGCAAGGCAGAGGCTTGGAAGCTAAAGTTGATAGTCGGTTTTGGGAACACACCAATGTAATACGTGTCTGCTAGACTCTCCTGGTATCTTCTTTCTCTCTCTTACCTTCCCTCCCTTTTTCTTCTCCTCCATTTCCTCCTCTTCAGTCTAATGGAATGGAAATCACACAGGATAAGGAGTCAAATAGTAGAGCAGGACTCCAGTCTCTGCAACGATTGCTGGGAATATGAGCAACTTACTTATTGTTTCTGAACCTTAGTCTTCACATCTGTAAAATAGGATGAAGAACCCTGACCTACTTAACCTCCAGAGGTGCTGAAAAGATCAGATGGCTCTGAGTAGAGCCTGTATGTGGTCCTCGATAAGTTCAACATGGCATTTACTGGATGCCTACTGTATGCCCAGCACATTGCTGAGCTCCATGGAATAAGCAGAGGGGAATGAGATCACACCTTGTTCTCGCTGAATTCACTGCCAAGCAGGCAAAAGACGAATGCATTAATAACAGAATAGCGGGCAGCTTAAACAAACACTAATACTCAGCCCATTTAAACCTACTCATGCTGAACACCTACTAAGTACCAAGTGCAGGGGATACAAAAGGCCAGGGCAGTAGCAGAGGCTCAGACAGTAGGTGCGATTTAAAATACATAAAAACAACTAGCATCTCTTGAATGTCAGGCACCTTGCATACACATAAGTCAAGAGGTAGTAATGCTATCTTCATTTTACAGGTTAGAAAACTGAAGTACAGAGGGATTAAATAACTGTCCCGAATTCACTTACCCATGGTAAGTGGTGGAGCTGGGACTCAGACTCCCCTCTGTCAGGCACCAGAGTTCCTGCACTTGATCACTGAGCCAAACTGCTTCTCCATGTGTCCCACTGCCTCCAGGAAAGAGCCTGCAGGCAATCAGGTGCCATTTTGCATGCATTGGGACTGTCCTCTGCTCCCTACCCCAGAAGCAAGCTTCCTCATCCTTGTCCCTGCCTGGGTTGTGCTCCTATCCCAGCTACTTCAGCCCACCTCCACCTGCTCTGTGAGGAAAGGAGGGCCAGTCCCACCCACCAGGGCCTCTCCCTCCTCAGGTCCCCAAAGTAGTGCTGCTGTTTTTATGCCTTCATCTCCTTCAATAAGAGAGCAAGCGCAGGGATGTGAACATAGAGCACAGTCGTCACCGAATCTGAAAGATCTGATGTGTTTCCTGTGCCACCCCTTGTGAGCTTGGCCAAAGTCACCTAACCTCTCAGAGCCTCCATTTCCGGTTTGTGTAACAGATCCTTGTGAGGACTGATTGAGCTCTTCAGTCCATCAATGTAGAAGTGCTGGGCACAGTGTCAGCCACCTGGAGTGCCATCATGAACTAAAACCTTGCACACACACCCCCAGTGCCCAACATGGTGCCCCACCCAGGCACCCAGTATACGCTTCTGGAATGAACAGTTCTCCCTCCCCACCAACTGGCCCACCGTGCATTCTAGCCTGACAGTATAGAGAACAGAGGCTGGACCTTGTCACCAGAAAGACCATGGTTCAAATCCTAGCTCTGACCCTTACTAGCTGTGTGGCCTTGGGAAAGCACCTTGACCTCTCTGAACTTCTACCCAGCTAATGTTTTTTTCCCCACTGTTCTACAGTGCCTCCCACTCAAGGGCCCTAGATAGTTTCCAGTAGGACCAGAAGGCAGTGGGGTCTGGAGCTTGACAGGGTCCAAGGCATGAGACCTGGCATTTCTGCAGCTGAAGCCCCTGCTCTACCCCCTCCCCCCGGGCCCTGTGGAGTGGGGAGAAAGGGGGGACAGTACAGTTGCCCGTGTCTGGGTGGTGCTGGACTGGCAGACAGCAGTGGGAAGCCAGTCTCAGCAGGGAGTTGGGACTCTGCAGCTTCCCTTTCGGGGCCTGGGTTTTCCCATCTGAGGATGATGGAGCTTCACTCCCCCAGAACTGAAGGCCTGAGGCTGAGAACAGAGAGAGGTAGGTGAGCCCGCAAGGCTGGGCTGCCGCTACAGGATCCCGCCTCACCATGGGAGGAGGCGAGGCCAGGGCAGGCACAGCTCTAAATAGGGTGGCCTCAAGAAACCAGTGAGAACCCACAGAGGGCTGGAGTGGGGCAGGAAGGGTCAGAGGGGCCAAAGGGAGAAGGGCCCATCAATCACCCAGCCCACTCTGGACTCAGAGGAGCTGCCCTGGGTGGGGAAGGTGAGCCTTGGCTGCTGTGGGAGGGGTACAGGAGGAGGGGGCAGTGCCCACTGCACTAAGTATCATTTCTTGAGGTTTCTGTGGAAATGTTTGCTTGGGTAGAGGGAAAAAAAAAAAAATCTAATTGTTGCCATGGCAACTCAATGTCTTCTCTCCCAAGCCGAGTCCATCAGTGGGAAAACAATTTCAGAGAAGCCAGGGACGTGTGGCCACTTAAAATTACTGGTGGGGCTTCCTGGAGCCAGGCTCTGGGGCACCCAACAACCTTCCCACCACAGGGTAAGGGAGCCACATCCATTCTAACACTCATTCCCTCACTCACTCATTCAGCAAACACCCACTGGGACTCCATGCCAGGCCTTGTGCTGGGCCCTGAGGATTCAGACCTTCATCTAACACAGTCCCTGTCCTCAAGGAGCTGAAAGTCTAGTGGGGACATAGGTGGATACACAGTGACAATTCCGAGGACTAACAGAGAAGTGGGAGAGTGCTGTGCAAGCACAAGGGCAGGGTGGCTAACTTTCCCAGGGGGTTGGAGAGGTATTCTAGAGGAAGTGACATGTATGATAGGTCTTGGGGAATGAGTAGGACTTTGCCTTGGGGAGAGGGCGTTCCACCTTGGGGAAGGGCATTCCAGGCAGAGGGAACAACAGGTACAAAGGCACAGAGGGGAGAACAAGCGTGACAGCCCCAGGAAGGACGCCATGTAGGAGGTAGAATAGGGTACCTAAAAGGGAGGAAGTAACAGAACACGGAAGTAACAGAAGCTGGACAATGAATAAGGAAGACCAAAGAAGAATTGACGCCTTTAAATTATGGTGTTGGCGAAGAATATTGAATATACCAGGGACTGCCAGAAGAATGAACACATCTGTCTTGGAAGAAGTATAGCCAGAATGCTCCTTAGAAGCAAGGATGGTGAGACTTTGTCTCACATATTTTGGACATGTTATCAGGAGGGACCAGTCCCTGGAGAAGGACATCATGCTTGGTAAAGCAGAGGTTCGGTGAAAGAGAGGAAGACCCTTAATGAGATGGATTGTCACCGTGGCTACAAGAATGGGCTCAAGCATTACAATGACTGTGAGTATGGCGCAGGACCAGGCAATGTTTCGTTCTGTTGTACATAGGGTGGCTATGATGGCACCTAACAACAATAAAACACAAGAGTCCCTGGATGGTGTAAAGAGTTAACACACCTGGCTGCTAACTGAAAGCTTAGAGGTTTGAGTCTATTCAAAGACACCTCAGAAGAAAGGCCTGTGAAAAATCAGCACTGAAAACCCCATGGTGGTGGTGCCCACACACACAATGGAGCACAGTTCTATTCAGACACATGTGGGGTTGTCATGAGTCAGAGTCGACTCAACGGCAACTGGTTAGCAAGACAGGGTCTGGAAAGGTGGGTCAAGATCGCATCATGAGGGGCTTCGTTTATGCCCAAGGTGTGGTGGTCAGATCTGGAGTGAGGCTGTCTGCACTTGAACTCCAGCTGTGCTTACAAGCTGGGTGAACTTGGGCAAGGCACTTAGCTATTCTGTGCCCAACTGACTCATCTTTAAAATGAAGATTGTAATATTATCTACCTCAGAAAGTTGTTGGAGGATTAAATAAGATAGAACATATGAGCCATTATTCAGGGCCTAGAAGGTCCCTGGGTGGCACAATGGTTTGCTCTTGATTACTAACCTAAAGGTTGGCAGTTCAAATCCACTCATCTCCACTGCAGAAGAAAGGCCTGGTGATCTGCTACCATAAAAGATTACAGCCAAGAAAACCCTATGGAGCAGTTCTACTCTGTAACGCATGAGTTGCCATGAGTCGGAATAGACTCGATGGCAGTGGGTTTGTTTTTTTGTTTGTTTGTTTTTTAATGCAGGGCCTGGCATATAATAATATTATTATTAATAATAATAATTTGTCCCTATCCCAATTACCTGAGCTGCTCAGGGAAAGTGTGAGCTGGAGAAAGAGAGTTTGGCTGATTCTGAAAGCAAAGGGCATAAGATGAAGAGGAATGGAGCAGAGGGAAATGGGGTTTAGACCAGCATTGTGAGGGGCCCTGGGGGGCCTTTAGCTGAGCCTGCAGACTCTTTCAAAAGGGACCTCCTGAACCCTAGAGGCCTTCTAGCCCAACTCCCTGCCTGGCCTCCCACCCATTTTACAGATGAGAACACCAAGGTCCAGAGAGGGTAAATGACTTGCCAGAGTACCCAGTAAATTAGTGAGAATGGACTGATGGGGTTAATGTTCATAAAATGAAAAGTGGTTTTCTTTCTGACCTGAATAAATAATTTATTTCTGGAATTTAATAATTTAAAAGCCTCCATTTCATTGGTATCTCATCAAAAATAGAAACTTTCTTCCTTTTCATTTTGGATTTTTTTCCTAAAGTGGCAAGTGGGAGGAGAGGCAGCCCCTGAGGCCTCTGGCTGGATTCTTCCCCGGCCCCCTCCCCCTCCCTTAGCTGGCTCCCTCTAGCCTTCAGAGCTGCTGCATGAGGGGAATGGAAGGCAGAATGAGTGAACGGGGAAAGAGTCCACTCCTCCCCAGCTCATGACCCAGTGGGAAGAGCGGGCTTGGGTTAGCACACCACTCACCCACTGTGTGACCTGGGTAAGTCCTTTACTTCCTCAAGCCTCCGTTTCTTCATCAGTAAGTTGGGGTCATGGCAACCACCTCTTGGAGTTGTTGAGAGAATTCAAAGATTCAATGTCTGCAATGGTTCTGTCCCTGTCTCTATTCCTGACACATGACCTATAGAAATTTCTATCCCTTGGAGACAGGCCTTAGAGAAAACGAAGGGAACCAAATTGCCAAGAGTTAAAAAGAGAATCAGGCAAGGGAAAGCTAGGAAACACAAGCCTACTCTTCCACTGGGTGATTTTGTGGCTATTCAAACCTGGACCAGCTCTTTTGAACACCACCACAGTCAGTAGGCTCTCCCCTCCCATTCTTGCTGTGCAAAGTACCACCCCCCACCCCCCGCTGCCAACACGTGCCCCACCATCACCTTGTTCTTTTTTTTAACCTTGCAAAGTGTGAAAGGCAGAATAATACTCTTCCCACCCCCCACCTACCCCCAACCCCAAAGATATCGGAACCTGTGAATGTTACTTTATAAGGAAGTTGGTTTTGCAGGTGTGATTAAGGGTTTTGAGATGGGTCATCTGGGTTGGCCTTAAGTGCAATTACAAGTGTTCTTACAAGACAGAGGCAGAGGGAGATTTGACACACACAGAGCATGTGTGTGCAGATGGGGCAGAGAGAGATTTGAAATGCTGGCTTTGAAGACTGGAGTGATACAGCGACAAGCCAAGGAATGCTGGCAGCCACCAGGAGCTGGAAGAGACAAGAAGCAGCTTCTTCCCCTAGAGCCTCTGGAGGGATTGGGGCCCCGTCAACACCTTGATTTCAACCCAATGATACTAATTTTGGACTTCTGGTCTCTACAACTGTGAGAGAATAAATTTTTGTTGTTTTAAGCCACCAGATTTATAGTAACTTGTTACAATAGCCACAGGAAATGAATACACACAGCAACAGACAACACAGGACCAGCTTTCTTTTCCAAGGGGAAGCCATTCAAGGACACATCTTATAACTGTCTCATTCCTGGCTCAAGCCCAGCACCAGGCAGAATCTCGGCTGAGGCAGGCACAAGCACTGCCAGCATCCATCTTCCCTGCCATGCCCTGGAGCTTGGCTCCGAGCTTAGACAGGAGTGCCATCTTGGGGGTGAGGCCACCGGCGTCTTCCGGTAACAAAGGGCTGCAGAAACAAGTTGGATTATAGATGAGAACTCTGAAGTCCTGGGTGGTGCAAATGGTTAACACGCTTGGCCGCTAACTGAAAGGTTGGAGGTTCAAATTCACCCAGAGGCACCTTGGAAGAATGGCTGGGCAGTCTACTTCTGAAAAAAACGAGCCATTGAAAACCCCATGCAGTGTAGTTCTGCTCCGACACACGTGGGGTCGTCATGAGTCGGAATCGAAATGATGGCAACTGGTGATGGTGGTGGTCTGCAGCCCAGAGAAGCGAGGAATCTCTCCCAGGCCACAGAGCAGTGAGGGACAGCTCAAGCAGGGGCTCCCAGCCCAGCGCTCTTCGCGGGCCTGGTCCTTCCTCTGGGCAGGCGGAGCTGCAGGGCCTCCACAGCAGAGGTGCCCCTGAGCTTAACAACCTTGGAGAAAGGCACTTTCAGGGAGAAGTGTTTGGGGACATATTTTGCTGTCAGTTGCTTTGACAGGAATGAGCCCAGAGTCAGCACTGAATTCCAAATGAGAAATAACAGCAGGGGATGAGGACTGCTTCTAGCTCTCCTGGAAGTCGGGGAGGGTTTTGGTTGGGTCTTGCATACTCTGAATCAAGGCCCTCTTCTCTCACTGCCTCCCTTCTCGCCCGGAGAGGTCAGCACAGCATCCTGTCCCCAGGCCTTGGCTAAAGCTGCTCCCTCAGCCTGCGTGGCCCTTACCTACTCCCATCCTTCGGCCTGCTCACAGCCCCCTGCTCCTGGAAGCCTTCCTTAACCGCCCAGCTGGAATTAGTTATGCCTCCTCCTCCCTCACCAAAACTCTAGCTTTGCTTCTCTGAGCCCGTTTCTTTATCAACAAACTGAAGATAATAGGTAAAGGGCCCTCCCACGGACACATGTCTGACGGAAAAGGAAAGAAAGCAAACACTGAGCCTTCCCTTCATTTCTTGGAGAAGACATGTTGCACCTTAATAACTGTGAAGCCTTGATCAAGTCACTTAGCTTCTTTGAGGCTGCTTCTGTTTATCTACAAATTGAGGATAATAATACTAAATTCCGAGGGATGCTGAGGTGGGGGTGGGGGTAAATTCATACATTGAAGAAATACTCTCAGGCCTGATTTTAGATACTTGGGATACAGCAGTGGATAAGACACAGGCTTCGTGGAGTCAGCATTGTGAGGAGAAAGACAGTGAACAAATAAAATAATCACAGAACAGGGTAAGGGTCTAGAAAGCCATCACAGGGTGGTGCATACTTGTTTAGACACAGTAAAAACTCTTTGCCGTTGAGTCAGTTCTGAGTCATAGTGACCCTACAGGACAGAGTAGAACTGCCCCATATGGTTTCCAAGGAGTGCCTAGTGGATTCAAACTGCCAGCCTTTTAGTTAGCAGCCGTAGCTCTTAACGACTATGCCACCAGGGTTTCCTCAGACACATTAGGCATTTGATAAATGCTGAATGAATGAACGAACGAATGAGTGGATGGATGCTCGATCACGCCTCCCCAGCCTTTCATAACAAAACAGCCAATATGGTTGTTGGTTATTTCTTCTCCCTCTTCAAGGAACTTGCCAAACCCCTGAGCCTGGCTGAGAGAAGCCTAGCTGGGCCCCCTGGAGTAGAGGTGGACCCTGGCTCCCCTCTAACGCTGCCTGTCTCTTTTCCTGTTACCATCCTTAGAACTACAGCCTTCACTTCTATTTCCCATTGGACGCTGAGGGCCAGGGAAGTCTGGCAGGGCAGAGGAGGGCCACTTAAAGCCCCTGGAAAGAGTCACTAGCAGTTGGTATCAATTGTTCCAGGCACTGTGCCTGTTTCCCTGACTGGGCCTCACGACAACCCGGCAAGGTGGGCCCTATCACCAGGATTTGGTGTTGGGAGATTGGTTGAGGAGAGAGGGGAGTAGAAAAAGCTCATGGGATCATGAACCATTAGAGCCAGCAGGGCGTTTGGAAGTCACCTGACTTAGCCCTCTGGTTTCTAGGTAGAGAAATGGAGTCCTGGAGAGGGGGAGGAACTGGTCTGAGGTCACACAGGGAGTCGGGGCTGAGACAGGATTAAACCAGGTCTATCTGAGTCTCAGAAATACTGGTGGCTCAGTGGTTAAGAACTATGGTTGTTAACCAAAAGGTTGGTAGTTCAAATCCAGCAGGCGCTCCTTGGAAACTCTATGGGGCAGTTCTATTCTGTCCTATAGGGTCACTATGAGTCGGACTCAACGCCAATGGGTATGGGTTTGGTTTTGGTTTTATCTGAGTCTCAGAGCCCTGGTAGTGCAGTGGTTAAGAGCTCA
Organism: Elephas maximus indicus; assembly: GCF_024166365.1. Taxonomy (NCBI): domain Eukaryota; kingdom Metazoa; phylum Chordata; class Mammalia; order Proboscidea; family Elephantidae; genus Elephas; species Elephas maximus. The sequence goes on from NC_064830.1 coordinate 19,217,577, forward strand.
GGCTGCTAACCAAAAGATCAGCAGTTCAAATCCACCAGCTGCTCCTTGGAAACGTTATGGGGCAGTTCTACTTTGTCCTTTAAGGTTGCTGTGACTCAGAATCGACTTGATAGCAGTGGGTTTAGTTTGGTTTTGGCTGTCTGAATCTCAGCTCAGTTTATCTTCAGGAGCTTCAATCTCACGTCCTCCCTCCCCCTTTAGATGCTCCCTCTCCTTGGGCCTGCTCCCTAGCATCCCCCACACCCATTCACCTCCCCATCCACATTCCCTGTCAACTAAACACTGCAGGCTGTGCTCAAGGTCCATCGAAGGTCCACCCTGGAGATAATGGATGCCAATGGGCTATTGGCATGAACCCACCACAAATGCCTGAGTCTCTCAAGGGCTCCTATGGTGAGACCACAGTGGTAGGACTCCTGGCATTGTGGGAATAAAGGACGTGGGTAATAGGCCTCAGGTCAAGCAGGACCTTTCAGTTCCCCGTCTGAAGGTGGGGTCTGCCCTCTGCTAAGCAAGAGGCAGCCCTGCTTGGCCCACATGCATATGCAGGTACACAGACTGTCACACTCTTTGAGCTATGCCCACCTACTCCTGGGTCTCCTTGACCCAGGTTATCCCCATTACAGCTGCCACAGGGGGCGGTAACGGCCCTCCCACTGACACTCATTTGATGGAATGGAAAAGGAAGGAAAACAAACATGGAGCCTTCCCTTAACTTCTTGGAGAAGACACGGGTTGGCAGGAACCAAATGGGCTAGTTCAGCACAGAATGAATCAGAATTTCAGAATTGCTGAGTGAGTGGTTCTGTGAATCACCAGATCACAGAATTGTAGAAACAATGGACGCTTAATATCATAGCATCACAGAATCACGAATCCTCAGAAGTCACTGAATCAGAACCTCCAGAATCATTAGGACCAAGGATTTCAGGAGAGAGTTGTTTAGCATGAGCATCACTGTTTGGGGAGAGTTGCATCTGACCCTGCTTCCTCCCCACTGATGTCCCCAAATCCAGGCCTTTTATCCCCTGATCCCTTGATGTGGGCAATACCCTCTCTGGCTTCCTGGTTATGGATTGAATTGTGCCACCCAAAAATGTGTGTCAACTTGGCTAGGCCACGATTCCTAGTATTGTGTGGTTGTCCTCTATTTTGTAATCTGATGTAATTTTCCTATGCGTTATAAACCCTAACCTCTATGATGTTAATGAGGCAGGATTAGAGGCAGTTACGTTAATGAGGTAGGACTCAATCTGCAAGATTAGGTTGTATTTTGAGTCAATCTCTTTTGAGATATAAAAGAGAGAAGTGAACAGGGAGACAGGGGACCCCACACCACCAAGAATGAAGAACTAGGAAGGGAGCGCGTCATTTGGACCCGGGGTCCCTGCACTGAGAAGCTCGGAGACCAGGGGAAGATTGATGACACCAAACATTGTTGATAGTAAAAAAAAAAAAAAAAAAATTGAGCATGCAGCCCTGATGCATATCTATTGTTTATTTGTTAATTGTATACAGCATTTCCAAGGTAGTTGGTCTCATATGGTGGCTGAAGGCTCCCTGAGAGAGTCCACCAAGTGAGGAAATGGAAGCTGCGGGTCTCTTAGGGCCTGGTCCAGGCCCGGGCACAGCAATACTTTTGCTGCATCTCATTGGCCAAAGCCATCACAGAGTTTGGCCATACTCAGAGGAAGAGGAAGTGGACATCATTTCTTGATGGAAAGAATGTCAATGAATGTGTGGCCATCTTTAATCTATCACAAATGCAGGCTCCCCTAAGAAGGGGAATTGACCTTGGGCAAGGCCATTCTCCAGCCAAGGGTAATTCCTGGAAAGGGCTGACAGCTGAGGGCCGGTGGCCTGCACCACTGCCAGCAGCTGGGGGGATGAGTGCAAAAGTCCTGGGAGACAGGGTAGAAGAAGCTAGGTGGGCATTTAGGCAGGCCTTCACCACACTTCACCGTGTCGAAAAATCCTATAGTAAAAATACAGCAGTTGCCTTTGAGTCATTTCTGACTTATGACAACTCCATGCGTGTCAGAGTAGAACCATACTCTTATAGAGTTTTCAATGGCTGTGACCTTTTGGAAGTGGATCACCAGGCCTTTCTTCCAAGGCACCTCTGGTGGGTTCAAACTGCCAACCTTTCAATTAGCAGCTAAGCGCTTAGCTTTTTTGAGCCTTGATGCATATCTATCGTTTATTTGTAAATTTTGTATACGGCATTTCCAAGGTAATTGGTCTCATATGGCTCCTCGAAAGAGTCCACCAATTAAATATAAGTAATTTCAGAAGGCTGCCTCTGGTTAGTTTTCACTTATTCCATCAGGGTCCTGGAGTTCACTGCAGATCTTAGACCCCCAGAGCTTTGACAACAGGCTTATGGAAAGGGCTAGTGAGGGAACATTTGTAAGGCTCCCAGTCCATAGCAGGTGCTTGATAAAGCAAAACCATTATCATTGGTAAAATCGTTACAGTGTACCACCACATCAGAGAAGGTGCAAGCACCAACTTTCAGGAGAAATCCAGGCAGGACTCTCTTATGAGTCAGGGTTCTCGGCTGCAGAAACAGAAACCAATTCTGACTGTCTTCAGCAAAGAGGGATTTTTTTTTTTTTTTAAGGATATATGAGCTCATAGAATAGACAGGAAGTTGAAGGACAGGTTTGGGCAACAAACAGAAACCAAGTAAGCTCCATAATGCAGGCAGCACGAACAACTTAGCCAGGCCTGCTGTCAGCCACCACTGGTCTTCTCCTCTCAATCCCACCTCTGCTACCTCTACCATGGATGGCAGATTCAAAATCTGGGTGAAAGGGTCTGATCGCCCAAGCCCAGGTCTCAACTCCAAGTCCGGCTGCCAGGGGAAAGAAGAGGGGGGAATTTCTGCCTTACTGCTTTCATTGTAGGAGACAGCACTGGGAACCACCAGGCCTGCACTCAATGCTGATAGGAAGCCAAAAAGATGGCATCTGTCTAGTCTAGGGACCTAACTCAATTTGGAGGAAAGTTTCTTTTGAGACATAATTCCTTGGCTACTCGATATGGAAGAATGGATTGAATTTTGCTAAGAAAAGGGGAAAGAAAAGCGTTCCAAATATGACAAGCCTTGTAAAAGCAGAGCAGTGAGAGATAGGCCCTTCAGACAGCCCAAACTAGGGGGCTGGATGGGATCTGAAATATGACTTTAGACTGCCAACCTTTCCCCTGCCTCCCAGCCGCATGCCCCTTCTTCCCACCACACAGCAGCATATGTCTTTCTTAACTCAGCAGCAAGGGAGATGTTGCCTGAAGTGAATCTTGAAAGTCATGAAAGAATCAGTTGGGTGAATAAGGTCATTCTAGGTAGGGGGAAAGATAGTACAACAAATACCAGAAACAATCAAACCTGTTGCTGTAAAGTCGATTTTGACTCATGGCCACCCCATGTGTTACAGGGTAGAGCTGCACCATAGTGTTTTCCTGGCTGTAATCTTTACAGAGGAAACCCTTGTGGTGTAGTGGTTAAGTGCTACAGCTGCTAACCAAGGGATCGGCAGTTCAAATCCACCAGGTGCTCCTTGGAAACTCTACGGGGCAGTTCTACTCTGTCCTATACGGTCGCTATGAGTTGGAATTGACTTGACGGCAGTGGGTTTGGTTTTGTTTTTTTTAATCTTTACAGAAGCAGATAGCCAGGTCTTTCTTCCATGCCAACACTGGGTGGCTTTGAACTGCCAACCTTTCAGTTAGTAGTTGAGTACAAACTGTTTGTGCAACCCAGGGACATTTTAATACAACAAATAAAAAACCAAACCCGTTGCCGTTGAGTTGATGCTGACTCATAGTTACTCTACAGCACAGAGTAGAACTGTGCCGTAGGGTTTCCAAGAAGTGGATTTGAATTGCCAAACTTTTGGTTAGCAGTTGAGTTCTTAACCACTGCACCACCAGGGATTAGGTAAATTTTTTTTTTTTAATGAGGATCCTGGGTTGTAGATTGGGAAACCCAGGCAACAAGTTCCCATCTTTTCACCAGAGTAGGATTGTCTACAGCTCTCCTTGGGGGTGCAGATACAGACAATTGGAAAAGTCTACCTTTCTGTTTATTGAAATATGTGTTATCCAGAAATGGATACCTATGTGGATCTGTAGCCCACCCACAAACCCAAAAGGTGTCCCTGCTGCCTGCTGTTGATCAGAACAGGATGGGACAGGAAGTTCTACCACACCAGGAAGACACTTCAAGTGAGCATCTGGCCTGCCCAGCTTGAGGCAGGTAAAGAATTGTTGGGCTTTTTACAGAAGATCTAAGATACCAAGGGAGGCCAAGTGACTTGCCCAAAGCCAGACCACTTCCATGTGGTGCAGATGGGTCTAGGAAAGAACTAACTGCCCTACTGCCTTCATATCAGTGGCTTTCTCCTCTTTTTCTTTAGTGTCCCCAACACAGAGCTGACAGATAGCAGGTGCTCAATGGATGCGTGTGGAATGAATGAACAAATAAGGAAGGTGATGGGAGGAGCACTGGATTGTGAGCCTGGAAACCTGGGTGCTGGTTTTGACATCTCCACTGACTAGCCTTGTGGCCCTAGGATAAGAATTTGAACACTTAGCCCAGTCTCCTTACCTGTCAGATGGTGATGAACCTTGTTCTACTTCCTTCAGAGGAATCAAGCATGATAGAGTCCTGCAAGGTGGGGCACACAAGTGAGAGGTTACAAACAGGCCCCCTGGTTTCCAGCCTCTACTTCTCAGAGACCACCCTGCTATCTCTGCAATGCCTGGCTGGTGGAGAAACGGCTACAGCCATCAGCCGTGCATCAGGGAAAACTTCAAAACATACTACATGAAAACCAGGACAAAGTGAATATGTAATTAAATGTGGATTTGGAATCTCTGGGAGGTACTACTGAATTTTTTTAAATAATTTATTTTATTTTGTTGTTGAAAATGTACATAGCAAAACATACACCAACTCAACAATTTCTACGTGCACAATTCAGTGACATCGATTATGTTCTTCAAATTGTGCAGCCATTCTCACCTTCCTTTTCCAAAATGTAATCACAAACCTCCACCATTAACATAAACTCACTGCCCCCTAAGTTTCCTATCTAACCTTTCGAGTTGCTGTTGTCAATTTGATTCCATATAGTTATTCTAAAGAGCACAGTGCTCATGTTAGACATTCTTTGCTAACACTTATTTTATATAGATAAAAAAAAAAAATTAAAGAAGACTTTAAAAATAAAGATATTTTTGGTTTAAAGGTTTAAGATTTAAAGAATATCTCAGGGCAATAGTTTCGGGGGGTTCATCTAGCCTCCATGACTCCAGAAAGCCTGGAATCCATGAGAACATTAGTTTTGAAGCTACATGACATTGATTATTCGGGCTGGATTTTCTCTCACTTCAATCAATTTACCTCAACCTGAGGGTGTGTGTGTGTGTAGAATTTCACAGCACATAGTGGATTTTCTGTTTCATGTGCAGTCTGGAGACAGAAGTCAGAGACTGTCTCTGAAAGGTGAGCTCATTCCTTCTCCATAAAACAGAACTGCCCTCCACTGGGGGCTCACGTTGTGTCAAACACAATGATATGTGCTTCCCACATTTTATTTGCTTTACTCCTCTTGAATGTTAAGTTTTATCTGTTTTGCACTCAGAAATTTTAACAACTTCTTAAGCTCACACAGCAAGTAAATTTTATTGCTGTAATTTTAGCTTCCATCTGCTTGGCCCCCAAATCCATGCTGTGCCTTCATAGCCAGATGGACGTTAGCCTGAGCTCCTGGCTGGAAGTTCCTCCCGCTGTGCCTGCTGAGGTACAGGCGGGTCCCTGGAGCCCGTGCAGAGCCACTGGGGGATGGCTAAGTGGCCTCAGCTTGGAGGGCTGGAAGGAAAAGGATCTGAGAGAGTCACACTGCCTTCCTTATTCCTTCCCTCAAGGAGGGTTGAGCGGCTAAGCGCAGTTTCTGTAAACTAGCCGAAGGGTCAAACAAACCATTCCCTTGGCTATTTACATCAATGAGCTTCTATTTCCATCTCCTGCTCCACAAGCTCCCACTTTGGGAGCTGAAAAGGGTAAGGTACCCTCAGGCTGACAAGCTGATAAAAGAGAAGTGGCAATGGCTCGGTCCTCTACTTACCCAGGAGAAAGACACCTTTAGAACCTGTCTTAGGCTGGGTTCTGCAGAGACACAAAACCAGTAAAGCACATAAACTTATATTTATAGACAGATTTATATCAAAGAAATGGCTCATGTGGTTGTAGAGGCTGGAATGTCCCAAGTCCCTAGGCCAGGATAGAGGATTCTCCTAATTCACGTAGCTGCTGGGGCTAGCGAACCCAAGATCAGCAGGTCAGACAGCAGGGCTCTTGCTCACAGGCTGCAAAGATCGATGAATCCCAAGATCACCAAACAAGATGGCAGGTAAACCAATAGGCTCAAGTCCCAAGAACTAGAGGTCAGACGAACAGGAGCCAGCTGCAGGATCCAGAAGGAGCAAAAGCCCACAGGCTTTGCCACAGATTCCACCTATATTGGATGTAGGCCACACCCCCAAGGACACTCCATTTCAACTCACAGCCAATCCTCCCATGGAAGTGATGACATTACATCAAATCTTATCATGGGAGTGATCACATCATCATACAACTGCCAAACCACTGAGAATCATGGCCCAGCCAAGTTGACACACAATCTTAACGATCACAGAACCATCTAGGAGTCACTATCTGTGAGAGTGATGAGAGCTGGAAAGAGGACTGGATTGAGAGCCTGCAGACCTGGCCCTGGTTCTGACTTCACCGCTGACTAACCTGGCATAGACGAGAGTGGCAGGCAGAACAAGGCCGCCAAAGATACTCACATCCTACCTAATCCCCAGAATTTGTGACTATGTTACCTTACATGGCAAAAGTAAAATAAAGTTGCAGATGGAATTAAAGTTACTGAATCAGCTGGCTTTAAAATGGAGAAATTATCCTGGATTACCCAGAGGTGCCCAATGTAATCAAAAACCTATGGCCATCACATCAATTCTGACTCATGGCAACTCTATTATAGAGTAGAACTGCTCCATAAGGTTTTCTTGGCTGTAATCTTTATGGAAGCAGCTCACTAGACCTGTCTTCCATGGCACCACTGGGTGTATTCAAACAGTCAACCTTTAGGTTAGTAGCTGAGCACAAACTATTTGTACCACCCAGGACGAAGGGCCTTAAAAATGGAAGAGGGAGGCAGAAGACTCACTGTCAGAGTGACGCAATATAAGAAAGACTGGACCGGCCATTGCTGGCTTTGAAGATGGAAGGGGGCCACGAGCCAAAGAATACAGGAAGTTCCGGAAGTTAGAAAAGGCCAGAACATGGATTCTCCTCCAGAACCTCTAGACGAGAACGCAGTCCTCCTGACACCTTGATTTTAACCCAGCGAGACCATTTTGGATTTCTCACCTCCAGAACTAGAAGATGATAAAACTATGTTGTTTTAAGCCGCTGAGTTTGTGGTAATTTGTCGCAACAGCAATAGGAAACTAATACAAGTGGACATTCAGCTATTACACTTACTAATGTTCCTAGGGAAACCCTGGTGGCATAGTGGTTAAGTGCTACGGCTGCTAACCAAAGGGTCAGCAGTTCAAATCCGCCAAGCGCTCCTTGGAAACTCTATGGGGCAGTTCTACTCTGTCCTACATGGTCGCTATGAGTTGGAATCAATGGCAGCGGGTTGGTGGGTAATGTTCTTAGAATAGCAGAAAACATACATCAGCTCTGGCTACCTTTAGCAAAAAAAAAAAAGGAAAATTTATTAGAAAGATAGTGGCTTTGTTCACAGAATCACAGAAATAGCTGGAAGAAGAGCCACTCTCAGGAAGCAGGGAGCATGGTGGTGGCTCTGAGTGCATCAGCAGAGGCAAGGTGCCCCCAATCTTCCCTCAGGGTGCTGGCCTTAGTGAGCCCCAGTGCACATCCCTCAGGCTCTGAAAATCTGGGTCTTCAGGTTACTGGAGGAGAAAATCCAATTGACCTAGTGTGTCTCAACTTGTAATGGCCCGGAGGCAGAGTAACATTATAGGAACCAGAGAAGGTAGGCTCATTGGAAGCCAGGGCACCAGCCCAACTGGTATCAACTGCAGCAGTCAGTCCATCACCTGTCTGTCTGTTGTGCTGTGGTGGCGTGCATGTTACTGTGGTGCTGGAAGCTATGCCGCAGGTATTTCAAATACCAACAGGGTCACCCATGGTGAACAGGTTTCAGTGGAGCTTCCAGGCTAAGAAAGACTAGGAAGAAAGGCCTGGTGATCTACTTCTGAAAATTACTCAATGAAAATCCTATGAATCACAAAAGAATATTGTTCAATATAGTGCTGGAAGATGAGCCCCCTAGGTTGGAAGACACTCAAAATACACAGTATCCATAGCAGTGGACTCAAATATACCAATGATTGTGAAGATGGCCCAAGATCAAGAAACATTTCATTCTGTTGTGCATGGGGTCACCAAGAGCTGGAGTCAACTCCATGGCAACTAATAACAGCAGCCGCCTGAAGTTAGAAAAGGCTAGAACGCAGATTCTCCTCCAGAACCTCTAGAAGAGAATGCAGCCCTGCTGACACCTTGACTTTAACCCAGTGAGGCCATTTTGGACTTCTCACCTCCAGAACTAGATGATAATAAAATTGTGTTGTTTTAAGATGAAGTGACCCACTCAAAGTCAGATGCCTGGTAAGTAGCAGGACCAAAATTTATATCCATGTCGCCAAGGTCACCCATTTTCCTCCATGCCACTGTGATTTCAACCACAGGTGAGAGAATAGGGGGTTTGGGAGGCCAATGACTAGCTAAGGTAGCTTGGGCAGGGTGCAGGAGAGCAGAGGAAGGTGAGGCGGGAGGGGCCCCAGGCCAGGCTGCAGAGCCCTGAATGTTAGGTGGCGGGGCCCGAGAAGCATCATGACGACGAAGGATAGCACACCGAGAGCCGCGTTGGCTGCAGACTATTTCATTTGGCATGCGTGTTTGTTGTTGTTTGTATAATGGCTACAATACACTGAGAATATTAACTAGATGGATTTTCACTTTCCCTTAAAAATCATGTTCCTTTGCAGTCTCTTATCTCCAAAGCTGAGAAATGAGGTTTATGGCCTCAGGAAAGGAACAAGTGTTCTACCCAGAACAAAAAAATCTTTGAGATTGAAAAACGGCTTTTTTTAGAGCGAGGGTTGGTAAACTTTTTCTGTAAAGGGTCAGATATTGAATATTTCAGGCTGACAAGTCTTGTGGTTTCTGTCACAATTACCCAACTCTGCCATTGTGGCATCAAAGCAGCCACGGACAATATGTAAATGAGTAGGTGTGGCTGTGTTCCAATAAAACTTTATTTATACACACTGGAATTTGAACTTCATATAATTTTTATGTTATAAAATATTATTTCATTTTTTTCCCCAACTATTTAAAAATATAAAAACTATTCTCAGCTGTATGAAACAGGTGACAGGCCAGATCTGGACCACGGGCTGTACTTTTCAGACGTTTCTTCTAGAACGAGACTATAGTTAGGGTGACTGCTTGTCCCAGTTTACCTGGACTTTCTGGTTTTAGCACTGAAAGTTCTGTGTCCCAGGAGCCCCTGAGTCCAGGCAAATCAGGACAGTAAAGTATAGTCTGGAGACCAGGCTTTGACAAGACAGAAAATAATTTCCTAAATTCCTTTAGCTCCCACTTAGACTCTCTAGTTTAGGCTCAGAAGACTATATCACAGAGTTACCTGTTTTGGATAGTGAGATCTCAGAACATAATGAAGAGGCAATGGAAAGTGTACCCTTTAAAGCCCAGCGAACGTGAGCAGGAGAAGGTCAGCAAGTGGGTCGAGAGGTTCAGGTGTCTTGGCCTTCCATTCCAGGCAAATCTGAAGGAGTGGTGTGTTCCATGGGCTGAGGACAGAGTGAAGGCAGAGAGCTTGTTCTATTGTCCATCTGAGGCTCTGTGAAGAGACACCTGTGGGGAACTGCGGTACCTCACCAGGCAGTGATCACAATGCAGTAAAATTGGTGCTGTGGCATGGTTAGATGGAGGGAGGGCCTAGGTTTATCTCTCCTGAGTCCCTCCTGTTTCCCAAGTGACCTTACGTGGGGTCAAGAGGTTGTGAGTGGGCCAGGGATCGTGTCCCAGTAACTGAGGGCTGCCAGACAGACGGACCAGGCTAAGGATGGACTGGGAGGCACAGCCAGACCTTAGGAGGAGTCTCACCAGCAGGAAGGACCTGAGACTCTGACTGAGCTAAGAGACAGCTGATCACAAGTTCTGTAGCCCCAGCCATCATGCAGGCCAAGCAGGAACCAGGCAGGCCAGGGATGTGGCCCCAACATCCAGAAAATCCAGTTTGCTAGTCTCCACCCAACCAATTTCCCTCATTTTTGACCCCTGCCTGAACCCAGCAGACTCCAAATTTCCAAACCCTGGTAGACAACCGGGAGATGTGGTGTCATGGATTGAATTATGTCCCCCCAAAAATGTGTGTATTAACTTGATTAGGCCATGATTCTCAGTATTGTGTGGTTGTCATCCATTTTGTGATTGTAATTTTACGTTAAAGAGGATTAGGGTGGGATTGTAACACCCTTACCGGGTCATATCCCGGATCCAATGTAAAGGGAGTCTTCCTGGGGTGTGGCCTGCACCACCCTTTTTTTTTTTTTTTTTTAACTTTTATTGAGCTTCAAGTGAACATTTACAAATCAAGTCAAACTGTCACATATCAGTTTATATACACCTTACTCCGTACTCGCACTTGCTCTCCCCCTAATGAGTCAGCCCTTCCAGTCTCTCCTTTCATGACAATTTTGCCAGCTTCCAACTCTATCCTCCCGTCCCTCCTCCAGACAGGAGATGCCAACACAGTCTCAAGTGTCCACCTGATAAAAATAGCTCACTCTTCATCAGCATCTCTCTCCTACCCACTGTCCAGTCCCTTTCATGTCTGATGAGTTGTCTTTGGGAATGGTTCCTGTCCTGGGCCAACAGAAGGTTGGGGGACCACGACCGCCGGGATTCCTCTAGTCTCAGTCAGACCATTAAGTATGGTCTTTTTGTGAGAATTTGGGGTCTGCATCCCACTGATCTCCTGCTCCCTCAGGGGTTCTCTGTTGTGCTCCCTGTCAGGGCAGTCATCGGTTGTGGCCGGGCACCAACTAGTTCTTCTGGTCTCAGGATGATGTAGGTCTCTGGTTCATGTGGCCCTTTCTGTCTCTTGGGCTCTTAGTTGTCGTGTGACCTTGGTGTTCTTCATTTTCCTTTGCTCCAGGTGGGCTGAGACCAATTGATGCATCTTAGATGGCCGCTTGTTAGCATTTAAGACCCCAGACGCCACATTTCAAAGTGGGATGCAGAATGTTTTCATAATAGAATTATTTTGCCAATTGACTTAGAAGTCCCCTTAAACCATGGTCCCCAAACCCCCGCCCTTGCTCCGCTGACCTTTGAAGCATTCAGTTTATCCCACCTGCACCACCTTTTATCTTAAAAGAGATAAAAGGAAAGGGAACTAAGAAAGCAGCACCACCGGGAGCAGAGCGCATCCTTTGGACCTGAGGTTCCTGCGCTGAGATGCTCCCAGACCAAGTCAAGACTGAGGACAAGGACCTTCCTCCAGAGCTGACAGAGAGAGAAAGCCTTTCCCTGAAGCCAGGGCTCTGAATTCAGACTCCTAGCCTACTGGACTGTGAGAAAATAAACTTGTCTTTGTTAAAGCCATCTACTTGTAGTATTTCTGTTATAGCAGCACTAGATGACTAAGACATATGGGAAGGGAGTGTTGGGAGCCAGGGAAATAGCGTTCCTGGAAGATGACTCAGGCAGCCCCAGAATGTATCTCCATCACTAATAAAGGCCGTAAACAAGTCTGTGCCCATCCGTTGGGATGATGGTTCCAATGTTGGGTTAGCGTCAGCAAGCCAAACCTGCAGTAACACCAATACCCTAAAAGGCAATCAATCAGAACGTCAGCCAAGTCCAAGTCCTGCATTGCCAATAAACTACGTGGACCTTGGCCAAATCAGTTCTCCTCTTGGGGCTTTAATTTCCTCATCTGTACAATGAGGTGAGGTGGGTTTTCCTACTTCATCTGTCACATTTCAATTTTAAGATCTCAGTCTAAAATTGCTCTGTTAAAAATAAGCAATCTCTTCAAATGGCTAAATCTTCCCCATTAAGTTCTTATAGAATATAAAACGAAAATTAGCCAGGGGAGCACGGAAATCCTGTTTTAGGGCAAATTTCCTTTGGGTTATAAATAAGCAGTTCCTAGCAGGAGGGAACCCCACACACTAAATCTGGGAGGCTCACACTTCCTTGCCCTTCACACAGGCGCAAATATTTTTGTCAAAAGGATGTGACGTGCCTGGGGAGGCAATATCCCTGTTGACAGCTGTTGCCAAGGTAACATCAGGATGGGCTGAAAACAGGTAGAAACAGCTGGTTCTTCTTGCTCACCTTGGAAATCACAAGGAAGCTGATGAAATTTTCTGAACACCACAAGTGGGAGTCAAAAAGCCTTATTCTTCTCTTCCTGCATCTCAGGCAACGCACAGGTCAAAACCACTATTGCTAGACTGGGAATTAAGAAACCTGAGCTCTTATATCTGTACTGCCACTGTGTTATTTAAGGAAATCATTTCATCTTAGTTTCCCCGGCTGCAACATGAAGGGTTAGACTAGATGTCATAGAAAAGCCCCAGAGGGTACACGGTACCCCTCAGGGACCACCCATGGGCATGAAACAGTCTTTGACCCATTTTTTTTTAAACAGAACATTTTTAGTTTTACTACGTAAAATATCCAACAAAGAATTAGCAGCAAAGAAGATCCTAAACAGAATAGCAAAGATTAAACCAAAGTTAAAAACAAGAAACAAATGGTGGCTAACTATTAACTCCCTAAATTGATCTATGAATTTACTGATAGACTAAGAAAACTACTAATAGGTTTAGCTGGGGCAGTCACTGTTGTTTTGTTTTTTGGAGGGGGTTGGAGGGTTTGAATTATTTTTAAAACCAATAAAAATGTACCAAGATAAATTTAAGTTACTTTTACAGATTTCTTATAAAAGCCCACAGCACGTAGAAATGGGCTTTATTGTTTCACATGTCTTCACCTGAATATGTCAACATCTAATTATGGTTTAAGTAATAATGGGCTTTTTATTTCAACCAAAATATGATACTCACATTATCTAATTCTAGAGGGTCCAATGAAATAGGAATTATGTATTCATAAGAATTATATTAAAGTCATCAATATTTGAAGACCCTCTTTAAAGTGTTAAAAAGCAAAGGTGTCACTTGAAGGACTAAGCTGCACCTGACCTGAGCCATGGTATTTTCGATCACCTCATATACATGCAAAAGCTGGGCAATGAATAAGGAAGACTGAAGAAGAATTGATGCCTTTGAATCATAGTGTTGGCAGAGAATATTGAATACACAATGGATTGCCAAAAGAATGAACAAATCTGTCTTGGGAGAAGTACAGCCAGAATGCTCCTTAGTAGTGAGGATGGCGAGACTTCATCTCACATGCTTTGGACATGTTATCAGGAGGGACCAGTCCCAGGAGAAGGACGTCATGCTTAGTAAAGCAGAGGACCAGCAAAAAAGAGGAAGCCCCTCAAGGAGATGGACTGACACAGTGCCTGCAACAATGGGCTCAAGCATAACAATGATCTCAAAGATGGTGCAGGACTGGGCAGTGTTTCATTCTGTTGTGCATAGGGGTCGCTATGAGTCAGAACCTACTCAAAGGCACCTAGTAACAACAGCAACATCTTCGGAAATATAATTTCATTGAACTTCAATAAGCACGAATGTAGCATCAATTAAATGACAGCAGTTAAACTAAAAATAACCTATTAATCAAAATTACTTTGGAAGAGAGAAAACACAGGCGAATGCCGTGCATCGTGGATGAGCAGGGCCAACTGCAGTGAAAGCTGAACTACCCCTGGCTGTGGCCCTGGTCCCTGAGCCCTCACAGCCTAACCTTCCTCCTCCCTTGGGGACCTGATGACCATGCAGTCCCCTGATCTCCCCAGGCTCTGCTCAGAGCTAAGTGTGGAACTGCAGGGGCAAAGCACCACTTGGGAAAAGCTGGGACTTAAACTCTGCTTCCACCAACTTAGTCTGTTGTGACCATTTTCACTTCTTAGCTTCTTGAGCTGTCTCTCAGTCAACAGAGCAGCCAGCCAACTTTCTGGAGTTTTTTTCTCACAGGAGATAATCTGGCTTTGATAGAAGAAAGTGGTTCTTTCCAACTCTTTCTCTAGGCCTTTGGCCATCTTCCTGTAGGAGTTGCGCTTCTAAGGGAAGTGGCGGATGATTTCATACACTTTGGAAAGTTTCTTCTCTATTTCTCAGCAGTACATTTCCTCCTCAACTAATTTTCTGCGAAGCTTCATTATATGTTATCAATGTAGTTCAGGCGTTATTTACAGTTCCACTGGAGCTTTTGAATCTCATTTTGAAATGGTGGATTTTCAAGCTGCAAAGATGCTAGCTCAGTTTGGAGACTTTTTATTTGAATTGTTAATTGCTTCATTCATTTAATTCTTTTCATATAACTTTTCATATATTCCTTGTTTTCCTCCTTCAAGCCTTTCCAAGGAAACATTTACATTAACAGCATCAACAAATTTCTAAAACTCATCCTCTGGCTGATAGCCTTGGTCCCCATTTTCTGACTTACTTTCTTTGTCTAATTCCAAGTTGCCCTCATTCATGTAACTTCTCTAAAGAGAGCAGGAAAACTTGTCTTTAGCATAGTTGCAGTCAGAGATTTTAACCAGCTCTCTTTATCATTTACAGTCTGTTTCATTCATGCATCTGAGTTTTCAAGCATTTCTTTCTTCAGCTCCTGCACTCTTACCTTCCATTCCATTTCTGGGAAAGCAGATTTAGGCTTTCCTGAAGGTGAACGTTTTCATCCATTATTTTCCTCTGAAGTTGTTCTACATTCTTCTGAGATGCTTTTATGATATTTTAGCATTAGTCACTTGGGACCAAAGGGATTTAAAGCATCTTTGAGAGACCCTGTCTGTTCACAAATGCAAGCCATCATCAATCCACGAAATAAAGGCTTAGGGGACCTCGCTATCCTATTCCTTGTCAAGAAGGTCTACTGTATCTTCAAGTGAAGAAGTGGACCTATCTGCTTCTTCATTCCAAAAACCAAACCCATTGCCGTCGAGTCAATTCCGACTCATAGCGACCCTGTAGGACAGAGTAGAACTGCCCCATAGGGTTTCCAAGAAGCAGCTGGTGGATTCAAACTGCCAGCCTTTTGGTTAGCAGCTGAGCTCTTAACCACTGCGCCACCAGAGCTCCATGCATCTTCATTGAGTGCTGCCAAACACAGAGTTTATAACTTCTGAGGTCTGGCCTCCACTGCAGGAGTCATTGGCTATGTCTAATCTCTAATCTTATCAATTTATTATATTCTTTAGTGAAGAACACCTTTGGATAACTCTTGTTCCCTCAAAGTATGTTAGTAATTTACTATAAAATCAATCACAGCAGCACAAGAGACTTGAACCTTGTCTCAAGCTTTTGGACAACAACAGAAGTACCAAATGGTAGCTCCAGGACCAGCTGGCAGTCGCCAAACTCCAAAGAGCGTCACAGCTCTGCCTGTGGTTGCCAGTATTCTGTGGACCACAACTGATCATATGGAACTGTGAGGAGTATTCCACCGCTGACTCAAACAATCAGTGAACTTGAAGATAAGTAAATTGAGATTATCCAGCCTGAGGAGCAGATAGAAAAAAAAAAGAAGAAGAAAAATGAACAGAGCTTAAGAGATCTGTGAGATACCATCAAGCACACCAATTTATGCATAACCAGAGTCCCAGAAAGAGAGAAGACACAGAGAAAGGGACAGAAAGAATATTTGAAGAAATAATAGCCAAAATATCTTGAATTTGGTGAAAAAATGTAAATCTACACAGCCATGAAGTTCAGTGAACTCCAAATCAGATAAACTTAAAGAAATCCACCTGAGACACATTCTAATCAAATCATCAAAAGCCAGAGTAAAGGGAGAATCTTAAAAGTAGCAAGAGAGACATGACTTATCACAGACATGTCAATAAGATCAATAGCTGGTTTCTCAGAAAACCATGGAGGTCAGTAGGCAGGGGAATGACATAAAGTGATGAAAGGAAAAAACTGTCAATCAAGAATTCTCTATAAGAAATGCAAATTAAAACTACAATGAGATTCCATCTCACTCCAACAAGGCTGGCATTAATCAAAAAAAAACACAAAATAATAAATGTTGGAGGGGCTGCGGAGAGATTGGAACTCTTATACACTGCTGGTGGGAATGTAAAATGGTACAACCACTTTGGAAATCTATCTGGCATTTTCTTAAAAACTTAGAAATAGAACTACCATACAACCCAGAAATTCCACTCCTCGGAATGTACCCTAGAGAAATAAGAGCCTTTACATGAACAGATATATGCACACCCATGTTTATTGCAGCACTGTTTACAACAGCAAAAAGCCGGAAGCAACCAAGGTGTCCTTCAATAGATGAATGGTTAAATAAATTATGGTACATTCACACAATGGAATACTACATATCGATAAAGAACAGTGATGAATCTGTGAAACATTTCATAACATGGAAGAACCTGGAAGGCATTATGCTGAGTGAAATTAGTCAGAGGCAAAAGGACAAATACTGTATAAGACCACTATTATAAGTTCTTGAGAAATGGTATAAACTGAGAAGAACACATTCTTTTGTGGTTACAAGAGGGGATAGGGAGGGAGGGTGGGAGAGGGTTATTTACTGATTAGTTAGTAGATAAGAACTACTTTAGGTGAATGGAAGGACAATATTCAATACAGGGAAGGTCAGCTCAACTGGACTGGACCAAAAGCAAAGAAGTTTCCGGGTTAAACTGAACGCTTCGAAGGTCAGCGGAGCAAGGGCAGGGGTTTGGGGACTATGGCTTAAGGGGACTTCTAAGTCAATTGGCATTATAAACTCTATTATGAAAACATTCTGCATCCCACTTTGAAGTGTGGCATCTGGGGTCTTAAATGCTAACAAGCGGCCATCTAAGATGCATCAATTGGTCTCAACCCATCTGGATCAAAGGAGAATGAAGAACACCAAGGTCACATGATAACTATGAGCCCGAGACAGAAAGGGCCACATGAACTAGAGACTTACATCATCCTGAGACCAGAAGAACTAGATGGTGCCTGGCCACAACCGATGACTGCCCTGACAGGGAACACAACAGAGAACTCCTGAGGGAGCAGGAGATCAGTGGGATGCAGACCCCAAATTCTCATAAAAAGACCATACTTAATGGTCTGACTGAGACTAGAGGAATCCCGGCGGTCATGGTCCCCAAACCTTCTGTTGGCCCAGGACAGGAACCATTCCTGAAGACTACTCATCAGACATGGAAGGGACTGGACAAGGGGCTGGAAAGAGATACTGATGAAGAGTGAGCTACTTGTATCAGGTGGACACTTGAGACTGTATTGGCATCTCCTGTCTGGAGGGGAGATGGGAGGGTAGAAAGGGTTAGAAACTGGCAATAACAGTCACGAAAGGAGAGACTGGAAGAAGGGATCGGGCTGACTCATTAGGGGGAGAGTAAACGGGAGTATGTTGTAAGGTGTATATAAGCTTATATGTGACAGACTGACTTGATTTGTAAACTTTCACTTAAAGCACAATAAAAATTATTAAAAAAAAAAAGAATTCTCTATATAGCAAGACCATGCTTCAAAAATGAAAGAGAAATTAAGACATCTCCAGATAAACAAAAACTGAGAGAATTTGCTTCTAATAGATCTGCCCTACAAATCCTTCAGGTTGCAATGAAAGGATACTAGACAGTAACCTGAATCTACATGAAGAAACAAAGACGACCAGTAAAGGTAACTGCATAGGTAAATGTATAAGTCAGTATTAATGTATTTTTGGTTTGTAACTCTTTTTTTCCTACATGATTTAAAAGAAAATTACATAAAACAATAATTGTAAATCTATGTCAAAGATGTAATTTGTGACAATAACAACATAAAAGGGGGGTGGAGCTATAGAAGAACAAAGGTTTTGTATATGAATAAGTTGGTAATAATTCGAATTACATTGTAATTAAGACATTAATTGTAATTCTCAGAGCAACCACTAAAAAATAACCAAAAAATATATAGTAAAAAAATGACAAAGAGTCAAAATTGTACACTAGGAAATACTCATTTAACACACAAAAAAGTCAGTAGTGGAACAATTAAGGAACGAAAAAGATTACATATATAGAAAACAAATAGCAAAATGACAGGAATAAGTTCCTCCTTATCAGTAATTACATTAGATGTGAAGAGTTTAAAATTTTCAATTAAAAGGCAGAGATTGGCAGAATGGATTTTAAAAGCATGATCTAACTATATATTCTATAAAAGAGACTTGCTTTAGATCCAAAGCCACAAATAGGTTGAAAGTAAAAATACAGAGAAAATAGTCCATACAAGATCACGGGGATCTCCCTTCCTTGAAGGCTCCTTCCTCATTTGTGTTTCGTCAGTCTTGTGGACAGGGGCAGGGTACCCAAGGGCCTCACCAAAGGTATTAACTCATTAAACTGCCTTTTAATCATAAGATATCAATTGGAATGGGCAATGCCTTAACATTTCATGGATTTTCAGTGAAGCCAGTTTGTCCGTATTCAATCCAAGTGTTCCTGGCCAGGAGGACTTTCCTCCAGAGTGGCTCTGTGACCCAGGCTCTTTCCACCATGCGCAGCTGCTACCTTGAGCACATGGTTCCCAAGATTGCCCTGGAGTTGGTCTCCAGTCCAATGAGTCATCTTCAGAAGTGTGCCTCTGTAGAGTGGCTGTGCGAGGAAGCAGGTCCTTCTTTTGGCTGAATTTGTCACCGTTTATGTCTTTAAACAACATCTCACTCTCCTAGTTTCTCTCTGGCAGACTTGGGCCTAGTGCCTACTTGTCCAACACCCAGGAATCTGCCATGAGAAACTCTGTCTGTGGTACCCTTATCTATGGATCTGGAAGTCCTGGTGGGCACCAGGGATCAAGATACAGCTCTCCCTGTAGACATGAGAGATCACATATCAGACCAAACTTGGCGGTGCAAGGAGGAGGCAGCCAAATGCCTGCTGGGGAGCCCGAGACATTGAAGAAGTCAGGTCGCGGCTGTAGGAGGATGGGGCCACCTCAGCCGCAGCCAGTGTATCTAATGCAGCCACAGCCACACAACTACTCTGTCCATCCCTGATCCATTGGTGGCAGCTGCAAGTCTTTGTTCCTGGGCATGGCCAGCCCTTCATCAGGACACCAATGCTTTAATCAGTTTTATATCAGGCTTCCATTAAGATTTTGATCGAACAAATGTTTCCTCTACTACAAAAATTGATGAATCAGTTGTTGGGTCATATGATCTCTAAGGCCCTTTCTGTCCAAAAGGTCAGGCTGTGCTATGCTGTGCTGTATTTCTCCTTGTGTCATTAGCTCCTGAGTCCTCCTCCCTCTTCCATGCTGAGCACTGAGAAGCAAGAGCTGTCTTTAGAGCAATGGGGGATACTCTGTGAGAAGACAGAGGAACCTACTCTCCACGTTGGGGAGGGAGGGTCCCTTGCTGAAGTTGTTGATACCAGGAGTCAGGGCCTCAAATCTTTAGTGTAAAAATTCTTGGGGAGAGAGAAGGGAAGGAGGACATTTTGGCAATAACCCATTAACCGAACCCATCGTCATCAAGTCAATTTCAACTCATAGCAACCCTATAGGACAGAGTAGAACTGCCCCACAGGCTTTCCAAGGAGTAGCTAGTGGATATGAACTGCCAACATTTTGGTTAGCAGCTGAGATCTTAACTACTGTGCCACCAGGACAATAGCAACTAAAAACTAGAGAAAAGCCTTTATCCTATTTTTTATGGTCTCCAAGCAGTCTCCCAAATAGGAGTAGCAGTCAGAGCATAAATATGTACAAAAGTTGAACTCAAATACTTACATAATGAAGTAAAATATATGTATATATTTTATCATCTTAGCAACTGTTTTCAGAATTCCTCTTAGTGGGGAACTGACTTTGTTAGAGGAGTCCCTGGATGGTACAAATGGTTAGTGTGCTCGGCTGTGAACTGAAAGGTTGAAAGTTCAAGTCCACTAAGAGGCACCTCAGAAGAAATGCCTGGTGACCTACTTCTAAAAAAAAGATCAACCATTGAAAACCTTATGGAGTACAGTTCTACTCTGACATACATGGGGTTGCAACGAGCCAGAATCGACTCAATGGCAACTGGTACTGGTCTTTGTTAGAGAAAATACCTTTACAGGCCCCTGGTATGGGTGAGACAGGCCTAGGCTCCAGGGCCTCCAGGAGGATGGAGCCACTCTGCATAAGACAAAGGGAACAATATCCTATTTTTGTTGCAAAAAAGGGGAGGAAGAGAGGAGCCAGCTGACATGAAGGAGGGCAAGAGTGAAAGGAGGGAGACAGGGAAACTGGAAAGATGACGAGGGGCTGGGCCAGTGAAAGGAAGGACCATGAAGCTCCCGGGGCCCAGGCCACTGCTCCATGTGGAAGTTGTTTGTGCTGCTCAGATGGCTGACCTCAGGGAAGTCTTCTCATCAGGAGAGAGAAGAAAAGCAAGGGAGCTGAGATTTACATATGGGTCAAGGTCCTGAGGGATCAGGAGTCCCACAGGCTGAGGAGGCTGTGGGAACACAAGGCTCTTGGGAACTGAGCAACCTTGAGGAGGACTTTTGGGCCTCCACATGCCCTGGAGCTGAGAGAACCAAACAGATGTAACCTAGACTTCAGGGGCCTGGGAGGCCCCATATAGCATCTGGTTACACCTTAAAAAAAAAAAAAAAAAAAAAGGTGGTTTTCTAGCACTCTTGGCCAGTGAAGACAGACCCTTCTGCTATACTCCAGCTGGATATTTGAACCTGGTTTGGGGGCATATAAAGCCTTGGGGAAAGTGAGGGTCCGCTCCCAAAGAGGGGAAATCCTTCTCCACCCCTGAGTACCCCTAGGATGGCTGCTGTTTCCAAAGTGGAGAAGAGGGGACCAGTTGGGTATAGGGGGATTTTCCCAGGCCCTTCCGCGCTGAGGTCCTGCTTCCTCCTCACAAACAATCAACCAGACCAGTACAGCTGCAACCGGGCCCAAAATAAACTCACAGCCAGAGCTGGCATAGCTTCCTCAGTTAAAAATAAGCTGGAGCTGCAGCATCATGACAGAGCAAAGGGATCCCCAGGGGACCAGAATTCCAGCAAGGGGAAGGCCTCACTGCCCCCTGGTGCCTGTGAGAGCCCTTCAGAAGACAATGAGTATGTATATGACACTAACACGCATAGGGCTTACTAGGTGCTGGGCACGGTTCTCCATTAACGCCTACAACAACCCTATGAGGTGGGCACCCTATTGTCATCATTTTACAAAGGAGAATACAGAGGCACAGAGAAGTTACTTAAGGAGCCCAAGGTCACACAGCTAGTAAGTGGCAGAGCCAAGAGTCAAACCTAGGCAGTGTGGCCAAATTTGTTGCCCCATGTGTCGCCGTTTCCTCCTTTAAACCCAAAACCAAACCAGTTGCCAGTAAGTCAATTCCGACTCATGGCAAGCCATGTGTTGCAGAGTAGAACTGCACTCCATAGGGTTTCCAAGACCTCGCCAGGGCTTTCTTTCAAGGCAGAGGCAAGTTAACCAGTGAGCACAGTCCGTACCGGCTTGTGTTGAGCAAGGCACATACAGGCTTAATTGTATTTACTTGCTAATCTGTGGTGAGCAATTTCACATGGGTTTCACCATATCTTTGACGTGGTGGGGGACAGAAGAAATTGTGCACTCCAGATTGGTGGGAAGGCATGACCGGCCCCGTGTGTACCTCGCTTATTGGGTAATCCAGCCTTGTTTCAAGGCACCTCTGCATGGATTCAAACCGCTAACCTTTCAGTTAGTAATCAAACACGTAACCATTTGCACTGCCCCGAGGCTCTCTTCCTCTAGAGCCAGTGAACAGTGAGAGGTTAAACACCAGCCCCTTTTTTACTTGGACAAGTCAGTTAACCTCTGGACCTCATTCTCCTCACCTACAAAGTGGGAAAAGGGCTCCCATCTCAGCAGAGGGTTGGAAGACCAGATATGAGGATCAGATGCAGTGATGTTTAGAAGCACGGTCCGTGGAAGGTGTGCACTAAATGGAAACAACGCCAAATTATACAGATGTGAACACTGAGGTCCAGAGAGAGTGAGTGATACAGGCAGAGAGACAAGGAGGCAGGGACATGTGAGATATGAGAACAGCCCCCTGGACTCCCAGTCCTGTGCCCTTTAATGAAATCTATTCTAATTCTGTCCACAGCTTATATTTGTATTATATTTTGAACTTTGCAAAACAATTACAGATCTGTTGCCTGATTTGATCTTTATAGTCATCCAGAGTGATGGTTATAAACATAAAATTGATCTTGCCACTTCCCAGTTTAAAGTTATTCAATCACTTCTCATTGGTCTTATGATCAGGTCCCAAGTGCCTGCCAGGGTCCCTCAGCCCTGCTTAGGCACGCCATCCCCCACCCCCTGTCTCTGTCCCCTCAGCTTGCTGGTCATTGGTCCTTCTCCATTTCTGTACTGCCCAACCTCCCACCGCCTTTGCACTTGCTGTTCTTTCTCCCTAGAACACTCTGTCCCCACTCTACCCAGAAATTCCTACTCCTCTCCCAAGATCAGCCCAGCCTTCCCTGACCCCCACCCCCACACGGGTTCCCATCATATACCCTCAGCTCCTCCCACTCTCCTGTTACAGCACTTGTCAGAGTTGGTTAATGGCCCTCCCACTAGATCATAAACTCCAGGAGGCAGGCTTTATATCTGTTTTGCTCACGGTTGTTGACCCCCAAGGCCTGTCACAGTGCCTACCACATTATAGGCCTCTATGATATTTGCTGAGTGAATAAATGAATGAACAACTATGCAAGGCAGATTGACCCCAGAACAATGAGGAATGACTTGCCCAAGGTGATAGCCAGAGGTGGAGGTGGGCCCAGGACTCCTCACCCTCCCTCCACTGCTGTGGCAACAGGGGACCCAGCAGGTGAAAGTGACCCTGGCCCAAGACACCAGGCAGGAGGTGAGCCTTCAGCTCTCCAGAGAGCGCCCAGCGTCAAACCCTTCCCTTTGGGTCCTGATGCTTTGAATGAAATGACCTGTGTGAAAGTGATTTGAATGGCAGTTGAGAAAGTAACCAGATCTGTTCTGGTTACCTACTGTTAGGTAACAAATGACCTCAAATTTAAAAGCAACCATTTTTATTAAGGCTCACTATTTTGTGGCCAGGAATTTAGGTAGGACTCCACCAAGTTATTTTTCTGCTCCATGGGGCATCAAGTGGAGTGACTTGGTGTTCAGCTGGTGGCTGGGCTGGTGCAGAGGATCCAAGACAGCTTTACGCATAGCCTTGGCACCTTGGCAGGTTGGCTGGAAGCTTCCAGGCCCTTCTGCTTTTCCACGTAATCTCAGAGCCTCTCCACGCCTGGTAGCTGAGCTTCCTGCACGGCAGCTCAGGGCTTAAGAAATCAAGCAGAAGCTGCCAATTCTAGTAAAGTTGAGGCCCAGAGTTGGCACAGTATCACTTATGCCATATCCTACTGGGCAGAGCTGTCACTGGCCAGCTCAGGTCCAAGGTGAGGAGAAACAGATCCCACCTCTCGAAGCAGGTATTGTCTCCATTTTACAGATCAACAGATTGAGCTCAGAGAGGTAAAGCATCCAGAGTCAAAGAAGCTGTAAGAGACAGAACCAAGATTGAAACCTGAGACTGGACTGTCTGTGTCGAAAGCCTGACCCTCTCCACCACTCCACACTCCCCATCTGAATGAGTGCTTAGAGCAGGTGGTGGGTCAGGACTGAACGAGTCAACTTCAACATCTAACCCAGTGGTTCCTAGCCCTGGCTGCAACTCACCTGAGCAACTTAAAAAATTACTGATTCCTTGTCTGTACTCACAGGGGTTTGGCTTTAACTGGTCTGAAATGGAACCTGGACATTGGTATTTTTAAAAACACTCAGAATTTTTACTGTAGCCAAGGGCTGAGAAGGGATTCCCTTCCCTTGCCTGCTTCCTGTCTAGGGGACCTTTCCCAAGATCCTCCTTTCTTCACCCTGCCCCAGGTCCACCCCACCTCCAAGTCAGCAGGAGAGAGGAGACTATGGCTTGGTCAGCAGGCTGGAGGAGAGATATCCCTGTTCCTGTGCAGATCAGGGTTAGAACAGGCAGCAGTCACCAGAGCAAGTCCAGGCACAGCTCTGCTGGAGGGTTGGGAGCTGAGGGTTCAAATCCCAGCTCTGCCACTTACCAGAGTTCCTCACCTTTCTGAACTCCAGTTTTTTTTGTTTGTTTTTTTTTTGTCTATAAAATGTAGTTAGTAATTACTATCATGCCTACTTCACAGAGAGTTTTCAAGGCTCATAAGAGGGAATGAATATAGAACACTTTCTTAAAAAGTACAGGAGTCATACTGAAAACTATAAAACATCACTTAAAGAAATTAAAAACCAAAACCAAACCTGTTGTTGTCGAGTAAATTCTGACTCACAGTGACCTTACAGGACAGAGTAGAACTTCCCCCAAAGGTTTCCAAGGAGCAGCTGATGGATTCCAACCGCTGACTTTTTGATTAGCGGCTGAGAAAAGGTATCAGAAGCCAAAACAATCTTGAAAAAGAAGACTGGGGACTCACACTTCCTGATTTCAAAATTTCCACCAGACTGAGTCCAGCACAACTAGATGGTACCTGGCTACCACCACATACTGCTCTGACAGGGATCACAATAGAGGGTCCTGAACAAAGCTGGAGAAAAATATAGAACAAAATTCTAACTCACAAAAAAAAAAAAAAAAGACCAGACTTACTGGTCTGACAAAGACTGGAGAAACCCCGAGAGTATGGCTCCCAGACACCCTTTTAACTCAGTACTGAAGTCACACCCGAGGTTCACCCTTTAGCCACAGGTTAGACAGGCCCATAAAACAAAATGAAACTAAATGGGCACACCAGCCCAGGGGGAAGGATGAGAAGGAGGGGACAGGAAAGCTGGTAATGGGGAACCCAAGATTGAGAAGGGAAGAGTGTTGATGTGTCATGGGGTTGGCAACCAACATCGCAAAACAATATGTGTATTGTTTAATGAGAAACTAATTTGTTCTGTAAACCCTCATCTAAGCACAATTTTAGAAAAAAATTGCTAGGATATCATGCTTTCCCTGTTTTTCATCCTGTCATAGTGAGAGTCCCTAAAAGTAGTAACAACAACAAAAAAAAAAAAACCTCCCTCCAAAAAACCTTACTGTGAAGTTACAATAATGGCACTGGCATAAAGATAGACATGTAGATCAACAGAATAGCACTGACAATCCAAAATAAGCCCTCACATCTATGGTCAATTGATTTTGCAACAAGAGTGCCAAGACAATTCAATGAGGAAAGGGTAGTCTCTTCAACAAATGGTACTGAGACAACTGGGTCTCTACCTGCAAAAGAATGAAGTTGGCCCCCTACCTCACCCACTATGATGACTACGATAATAGCTCACACCATATACAAAATTAACTAGAAATGAATCAAAGACTTACATGTAAGAGCTAACACTATAAAGCTCTTAAAAGGAAGCATAGGTATACATCTTTGAGACCTTGGATTTAGGCAACGGTTTCTTAGAAATGATACCTAAAGCACAAGCAAGCAAAGAAAAGTAGGTAAGTTGAACTTCATCTAAGTTAAAAGCTTTTGTCCTTCAAGGAACACTATCAAGAAAATTAAAAAAAAAAAAAAACATAAAATGGGAGAAAATACTTGCAAATCATATATCTGATAAGGGTCTAGTATTCAGAATGTGTAAAGAACTCTTACAACTCTGCAATAAAAAGACAAATAACCCAGTTTAAAAACGGGTAGAAGATTTCAATAGGCATTGCTCCAGAGAAGAGATACAAATAGCCAATGAGCACGTGAAAATACACTCAATATCATTAGTCACTGTTGTTGTTAGGCTCCGACTCATAGCAACCCTATGCACAATAGAACGAAACACTGCCCAGTCCTGAGCCATCTTTACAATTGTTATGCTTGAGCTCATTGTTGCAGCCACTGTGTCAATCCACCTCATTGAGGGTCTTTCTCTTTTCCGCTGACCCTGTACTCTGCCAAGCATGATGTCCTTCTCCAGGGGCTGATCCCTCCTGACAACATGTCCAAAGTACGTAAGACGCAGTCTGACCATCTTTGCTTCTAAGGAGCATTCTGGTTGTACTTCTTCCAAGACAGATTTGTTCGTTCTTTTGGCAGTCCATGGTATATTCGATATTCTTCGCCAACACCACAATTCAAAGACATCAATTCTTCTTTGGTCTTTTTTATTCATTGTCCAGCTTTCACATGCATATGATGCGATTGAAAATACTATAGCTTGGGTCAGGTGCACCGTAGTCTTCAAGGTGACATCCTTGCTCTTCAACACTTTAAAGAGGTCCTTTGCAGCAGATTTACCCAATGCAATGCGTCTTTTGATTTCTTGACTGCTGCTTTTGTGGCTGTTGATTGTGGACCCAAGTAAAATGAAATCCTTGACAACCTCAATCTTTTCTCCGTTTATCATGATGTTGCTCATTGGTCCAGTTGTGAGGGTTTTTGTTTTCTTTTATGTTGAGGTGCAATCCATACTGAAGGCTGTGGTCTTTGATCTGTGTTAGTAAGTCCTTCAAGTCCTCTTAACTTTCAGAAAGCAAGGTTGTGTCATCTGCATAACGCAGGTCGTTAATGAGTCTTCCTCCAATCCTGATGCCCTCTTCTTCTTCATATAGTCCAGATTCTTGGATTATTTGCTCAGCATACAGATTGAATAGGTATGGTGAAAGAATACAACCCTGACGCACACCTTTCCTGACTTTAAACCAATCAGTATCCCCTTGTTCTGTCTGAACAACTGCTTCTTGATCTATGTAAAGGTTCCTCATGAGCACAATTAAGTGTTCTGGAATTCCCATTCTTCACAATGTTATCCATAATTTGTTATGATCCACACAGTTGAATGCCTTTGCATAGTCAATAAAACACAGGTAAACATCCTTCTGGTAGTCTCTGCTTTCAGCCAGGATCCATCTGACATCAGCAATGATATCCCTGGTTCCACGTCCTCTTCTGAAACTGGCCTGAATTTCTGGCAGTTCCCTGTTGATATACTGCTACAGCCATTTTTGAATGATCTTCAGCAAAATTTTGCTTGCATGTGATATTAATGATATTGTTCTATAATTTCCACATTCGGTTGGATCACTTTTCTTGGGAATGGCATAAATATGGATCTCTTCCAGTCAGTTGGCCAGGAAGCTGTCTTCCATATTTCTTGGCATAGGTGAGTGAGCACCTCCAGTGCTGCATCTGTTTGTTGAAACATCTCAATTGATATTCTATGAATTCCTGGAGCCTTGTTTTTCACCAATGCTTTCAGAGCAGCTTGGGCTTCTTCCTTCAGTACCATTGGTTCCTGATCATATGCCACCTCTTGAAATGGTTGAACATCAAATAATTCTTTTTGGTATAATGACTCTGTGATTTCCTTCCATCTTCTTTTGATGCTTCTTGCATCATTTAATATTTTCCCATAGAATCCTTCACTATTGCAACTCGAGGCTTGAATTTTTTCTTCAGTTCTTTCAGCTAGAGAAACACCAAGCATGTTCTTCCCTTTTGGTTTTCTATCTCCAGCTCTTTGCACATGTCATTATAATACTTTGTCTTCTCCAGCCGCCCTTTGAAATCTTCTGTTCAGTTCTTTTACTTCATCAATTCTTCCTTTTGCTTTAGCTGCTCGACGTTCGAGAGCAAGTTTCAGAGTCTCCTCTGACATCCATCTTGGTCTTTTCTTTCTGTCTTTTCAATGACCTCTTGCTTTCTTCATGGATGATATCCTTGATGTCATTCCACAACTCGCCTGGCCTTTGGTCACTAGTGTTCAATGCGTCGAATCTATTCTTCAGATGGCCTCTAAATTCAGGTGGGATATACTCAGGGTCATATTTTGGCTCTCGTGGACTTGCTCTGATTTTCTTTAGTTTCAGCTTGAACTTGCATATGAGCAATTGATGGTCTGTTCCACAGTCAGCCCCTGGCCTTGTCCTGACTGATGATATTGTGCTTTTCCTTCGTCTCTCTTCACAGATGTAGTCAATTTGATTTCTGTGTTCCACCTGGTGAAGTCCATTTGTATAGTCACCGTTTTTATGTTGATGAAAGAAGGTATTTGCAATGAAGAAGTCGTTGGCCTTGCAAAATTCTATCATTCGATCTCCGGCATTGTTTCTATCACCAAGGCCATATTTTCCAACTACCGATCCTTCTTTGTTTCCAACTTTCGCATTCCAATCCCCAATAATTATCAGTGCATTTTGATTGCATGGTCGATGAATTTCAGACTGCAACAGCTGATAAAAATCTTCTATTTCTTCATCTCTGGCCCTAGTGGTTGGTGCGTAAATTTGAATAATAGTCGTATTAACTGGTCTTCCTTGTAGGCGTATGGATATTATCCTATCACTGACAGTGTTGTACTTCAGGATAGATCTTCAAATGTTAAGATTCATCATTCGTCACTAGAGAAGTGCAAATCAAAACCACCATGAGATACCACTTCACACCCACTATGGTGACTGCAATAATAATAACAACAGAAAATAACAAGTGTTGGTGAGGATGTAGAGAAATTGGAACCCTCATACATTGCTGGTGGGCATGCAACATGGGATAGCCACTGTGGGAAAACAATTTGGTGGTTCCTCAAAAAGTTAAACATAGAGTTACCACATGATCCAGCAATTCCATGTCCAAGAGAAATAAAAATATGCCTACACAAAAACTTGTACATGAATGTTTGTAGCAGCATTGTTAATAATAGCAAAAAGTGGAAATAGTCCAAATTTCCATCAACTGATGAATGAAGAGACAAAATGTGGTAGATCCATACAATGGAATATTATTCTACCTTGAGAAGAAAGCAGGGCTTCCACTCCAGATGTACTGAATCAGAATGTAATTTAACAAGAGCCTCATGTGATTCTTATGTATAATAAATTTTGAGAACCACTGCTCTACTAGTGATTCTCAGAACTAATCCCTCACCAGCAGTATTAGTATCTCCTGCGAACTTGCTAGAAATGCAAATTCTCAGCAAGGGTTCCAACAGGAAGGAACTGGTTCAAAGCCCTGGAAGAAATGAAGTACTGATACATGTTACAACACAGACGTAGCTTGAAAACAGGCTAAATGAAAGAAGCCAGAGACAAAAGACCACATATTTTATGATTCCATGTATAAAAAATGTCCGGCATAGGCACATTTATAAAGAAAGAAGGTAGACTAGTGGTTGGCAGAGCCTGGGGCTGGGGGCTAGGGGTTGACTGCTGAAAGGTACAGGGTCTCTTTTTGGAGTCTGAAAATGTTCTAAAATTAATTGTAGTGATGGTTGCCCAATTCTGTGACTGTAAAGCCACTGAATTATATACTTTGAGAGGGTGAATTTTATGGTATGTGAATTACATCTCAATGTTTAAGAAGTGTTTTGTAAACTCCAGAGAGTTGTGTTATACACAGGCGCTAATATTTCCTCTCCCCCTCCTTGTCTTGCATTTTGTCCCAGTGCTTGGAGAGTAATCAACATAATTACAACATTAAGTTTAAACAAAGTCTCATGATGAGAAAATCAGAGGGGCTCAGGACATCAAATAAAAGATGAACTTTTTATTATATATATATTTTAGCATTCCCACCATCAGTGTGTCTTACAAGTTAGTGTGCTATATAGTTTAATTGGTAGTATTTTTTTTTTCCATCCTAAGGTACATGATTTGCTTCACAATCGATGGATTCAATGAGGCTTGGCATTCTAATTCAAGCCCCTACTGCATGCAGGGCCCCTCTCTACACAACCTGGACTTGCATGCCTCCACGGACGAGGAGCTCACTGTCGGACAAGTACATCATCTCCTTATTAGACAGCTCAGCCTGTGAGAAGGGCACTCGCTCCCAAGCTGGACTCTTTGTGGAGCTTCCACACGCTGCCCCGGGAGCCCTGGGAACCAGGTTGGTCCCTCTTTGTCGCTCGTTGTTTCTCACTGCAAGCCTCATCCCCTCACATTTGTCCTCCACACTCTGCGAGAGAGTCTAAAATGACACCTGATAATGTCAGGTCCCCAGCTCTACATTCTCCAGGGGTCCCAGTGGCCAGTAACACCTAATTGGCACTGCTCAGCAAGCCACGCCTCCCTTCACTGCCCAGCCCCGCCCACCGGCCTGCCCATTGGCCACTTTCTCTCTCACGCTAAACCCTTCAAGTTTCCCCAAGTTCTAGTTCTCCCTTAGCCTTGGGCAACAGGGACCCCTGCCTTGGGCGGTAGGGGGAGCCCTCCCACAGCCCACGCCTCCCCTCCCCACGGCTTCTTCCCAGGGTGTGTCCTTCTGTGGGCAGATCCGGTTTGCACGTCCCAAGGGGCACCTGTGTGTGGAGGGCAGAGTATGGGTGAGCAGGCTGGGACAACCGCATGTATACGTGTGTCCTCATGGGGGGTGTGACACAGTGCTGTGCATGGGGACAGATGCAGGCGTGTTTGCCACGTAAAACCAAGGAATCCCCAAATTCTCAATCTAAACCTGGTCTTCCAGGTCCGTATGAAGGTACATTTGTCAAGGTAAGAGCCTGGAACGTGTTTTATTTTGTTTGTTAGTCTGCGTTATCACTTTAAAAAAATTAGGCATATACTATGTGGATCTCCTATTGTACTCTTGCCCCAGGTCCTGAAAATGTTAGGGTGAGGTCTGCAAAGTACCTGTACTTCTCTGAAGACACCAGCCTCAGGATTTGGTCCAGGCTGTTCCCTTTGCCTGGAACACCCTCCGCCATTTGTCTGCCTGGCAGGCTCCAATTTTCCCCTCAAGCCTCAGCTCAGAGGCTCCTGACTCCCCCCAGGCAGGCTTAGGCTCCCACTGCTCCTTGTACATTCTTCCCGCCCAGCCCTCAGACACTCCGCACTGCTGGTGCTGTGCAGGCGCCTGGCTGAGAGCTGGGCTGGGAACTCCTTGGAGGCACTGACCTTGGCCAACTCACCCCAGAATTCCCAGACCCCAGCACGCCTGCTGGCACAAGTGCTGTCTAGGGAGGGATGGGTGAACACAAAACCAAGAAACCAAACCCATTGCATCGAATCTGACTCATAAACCCTTTAGGACAACTGCCCCATAGAGTTTCCAAGGAGTGGTTAGTGGATTTGAACTGCTGGCCTTTTGGTTAGCAACCGGAGCTCCTAACCACTGCACCACCAGGGCTCCTGGTGAACACAGGCATCATCATATATTCATTCGCCCACTTTAGTCCAGTTGCTTAAGATACCCTGCCTAGAGCTCCTCAGACTTTAACGTGCTTGCGAATCACCTGGGGTCTCTTGATAAAATGCGGATTCTGATTCAGGAGGTTGGGGTGGGGCCTAAGAATCTACATTGCTGACAAACTCTCTGGTGTTGCTGGTTGTGCTAGTTCGTGAACCACACACTTCGAGGAGCGAGCTTTAGAGCTCATTAAGTCCCAGAACAACAAGTTCAGTAGATGTGCTGCTTGCAGTCAATGTTTCAGGTGAGAATTGTGGATGGTGCAACCCCGAAAGGAGACCATGGGTGCCCAGCTGGCCCTCTGAGATGGAAACGTGGTGTCTTCCATGGAAAGCCAACTCCTCACTGAGGAGGGCAATCCAGGGAACTGGCAAACTGGCGCTTCTGAGAAGGACCCCATGGCGCCTGGGGCAGCCACTCTCTCTCAGTGCACATGCTTCCTAGGTCAGGAGACTTGGGTTCCAGGCTCAGTGCAGCCACTCTTCGTGAGTGTCCTTAGGCAAGACACTTTCTCTCTCTGGTCTGCTCTTAAGTCAATAGTACTGTCTGCCGGATAAAAGGGCTGCCATGAAACCGTGGTGGCGTAGTGGTTAAGATCTATGGCTTCTAACCAAAAGGTTGGCAGTTCGAATCTACGAGGCACTCCTTGGAAACCCTATGGGGCAGTTCTACTCTGTCGTTTAGGGTCACTATGAGTTGGAATTGACTCAAGGGCAACAGGCTTGGGTTTATGAGATTCAGATAGGAAATATGTTTCGAGAAAGAGCTTCTGAACACTGACAAGGTGGTACTGTTGACAAGAGGCGTGAACAGCACTTAACCAAAGCAGCTGCTGTCCAGTTGATTCCGACTCATGGTGACCGCATGTGTGTCGGAGTAGAACTGTGCTCCTTACGGTTTTCAATGGCTAACTTTTTTTTTTGGAAGTAGATTACCAAGTCTTTGTTCTGAGGTACCTCTGGGTGGGCTTGAACTTCCAACCTGCCTGTTAGCAGCCAAGCACGTTAACCGCTTGCACCAGCCGGGGACTCCAAACAGCACTTATTATGTGGCAAACACTGCTCTGGGTGCTTTACCTGGGTTAACTTACGTAATCCTCACAAGAACCCTCTGAGATGGGCACTATTATTACTGTTTTACAGACGAGGAAATGGAGTCCCAAGGAGATTAATTGCCCAAGATTACACAAGTGTTAAGTGCTTTTAAGAACACAAGTCCAAGTACTTAACCAGCTGGTTATTCTGCCTCTTTGACATGACGTTGGTTTAAGAAAGTGAGAAGAATCTCTCCCGTTGGCCTCGCCCCCCAGCCCCCTGCAGTGGCACCTAAAGCTCCTCCAGAAAGTCTTGGGGCTCCAGAGAACACAGCCTGCAAACCTCTCTCAGGGGTCCCCTTCAGCTCTGATGCTCTGGGGATGTGCCTTGTCCCAGGCCGCAGACCGGCCAGTGTTTGGGGTCACGCTACATCCAGCCCACCCCTGATGGGTAACCTAGGACCTCCAGTGCAGGTGCCTGTGAAATGTTCTTGTATCAGAGGGCCTTTGGCTGGAAAGTCTCCAACTTGCAGATTTGAGGTTACCTTTTTTTGGTTCTTGTAAACCAAGGTCCCTAGTTGGCACAAATGGTTTGCACTCAACTGCTAACCTAAAGGTTGGCAGTTTGAACCCACCCACCAGTACCTCAGAAGAAAGGCCTGGAGACCCGCTTTCATAAAGATTACAGCCAAGAAAACCCTATGGAGCAGTTCTACCCTGTAACACACGGGGTTGCCATGAGTCAGAATCAACTCAAAGGCAACGGGTTTGGGTTTTATTAGCTTTAAACCAGACCCATTATGTGAGAATCCCAGCTTCCCCTATCTCATTGTATTGTCGTGATCTGTGTTCTATAAAAATATATATATATATATATATGGCTCAGAAGTATGGCCATTTTCCTTTATATTTCCATCTCAGTGCCTGGCACACTGTAGGTGCTGAACTGACTCAAATCCAGACTTTCCCGTTTTAAACCGCTGGTGATGCACTGGTGACGCTGTTCCCGACACTGCCACCAGAGGGCAGGCGCGCACAGCAGCCGAAGTGCTGGCCCTGCCGCAGAGAGCGCGCGGGCACAGGGTGGGTGCCTGAGCGCCTGTCCAGCCCACGGTGCAGAGGCGGGCCAGGAAAACCAAAAAACCAAACCCAGTGCCGTCCAGTCGATTTCGACTCATAGCGACCCTATAGCACAGAGTAGAACTGCCCCATGGAGTTTCCAAGGAGCGCCTGGCAGATTCGAACTGCTGACCTCTTGCTTAGCAGCCCTAGCACTGGCCAGGGTGAGCAGCAAAAGAGGCCAGGAACATGGGACTGGGGGAATCTCAGCACTCCCCCTGCCGATTTCAGCTCCTCCCTGAGCTCCAGAGCCCCTCATTTTCTCTTTCTTCCAGTCCATTTTTCTCTCCTCTCCTTCCTTTCCTATTTCCCTCTCCAGGTAGACCTGGGTTCAGTTCTGACTTTGTGTGACATTGGCCCAAACACCTCTTCTCTCTAAGCCTTAGTTTCCTCATCTGTAAAACAAAATAATACTAATATCCAACTTTGGTGCATTTTCTCCTGGCTCTTTCCCTGTTTGGGGGCTTGGGACCCTCAAGTTAGGGCTGCACTTCCCTTAGCACCAGTCCCTTCCCTGCTCTCAGACAGGAGGTCCAGGTGTGGCCAGGGCAAAATCAGGCCCCCTTGCTGTAGGTTGTCATCATCAGGCCTCCTGCTCCATCCCTGGTCTGCCATGCTGGGAGGCACTGGCTGGAGTGGCTGGACAGGGGTGACCACTCCTTCTCCCACCTGGGAGCTGCGGCAACCACCTGTGCTAGGATGCATATGGGACCTCGACTGGGGTCTGTTTGTTCAAGAATAGAGGGACAGGCAGGAATGGAAGAATGAATGAGTGAAAGCCATGTATCACTTCAGAGCATTTATAGTGAAGGGGTTTTCCTATCTACTACCAGCCAAGCCCTAAAGCCTTTTGTAGTCTCCTGGAGCTCCAAGCAGAGTTAACTGAGGTGTGTCCCCCTTTTGAAGCCTCTTGTTCATTTGGGACTCCCCTTTGGCAGTGGCCCTAGGAGACCACTGACCTTGGCTCTGGTCTAGCCTTTCTTTGGGTAAGGATTTTGCTAACTGTGAGGGTGCATTCAGAGTCCCTGGGTAGTGCAAATGTTTAATGCATTCGGCTGCTAACAGAAAGGTTGGAGATTTGAGTCCACCCAGAGGTGCCTCAGAAGAAAGGCCTGGCGATCTACTGACAAAAAAAATCCACCATTGAAAACCCTGGAAAGCACAGTTCTACTCTGACACACGTGGGGTCACCATGAGTCAGAATCGGCTTGATGGCAACTAGATGGTTTGGGAGGGTTTATTCTTCATGTATTCATGTGTTCCCTCATTCAACACACATGACCAAGCCCCCTCCCTTTGCCAGGCCTGTGCAAATGTCCATGCTATGTGCACCAGAGGGGTTTTTCTCAGATGAGGGTGCTCCAGGGTGAACTGTCCTGAGGGAGAGTCAGGAAAGGCTTCTCTGAGGAGGTGGCTTTTGAGCAGGAAGCTGGTGCTTGGGCCCTAGCACTCCCCAGGGGGTCTCAAGTTGGCTGCAGTGCTGGGACAGGCAGTTCCAGAAGAAGTCAGTGGCCACCGAGAGTCAGAGCCAGGGAACTGAGGGTTAGTGACAACCATGGTAGGATAGCAAAACTGGGCCCAGAACCAGGGTGACTCCTAAGCTCCCGCCCTCCCCTCCCACCATGGTGCCTCCAGGGAAGGGGTTTCTGGGCGGGCCAAAAAACGAGATGTGTCATAATTGTGGGTTCTTTGTCCCCAGCCTGTCCCCTGGCACTGTGTCCTACTTGTAGGGACTTGCCTATTGCTGACCCAGATTTCCGGGCCAGTTTGTCAGCACCTCCAGGGCAGGGCAAAGCTTGGCTTCTCAGAGGCCCACACAGAATCCCTGATTGTCACAGAGACTCAACCTGCTGTGGGAGGAAAGCACCTGCCCTGGGAGAGCCAGATCCACACGGGGCTGAGGCTGCCATGGGCTTCCTGGTGTTTGCCTGGCCCTGGCCCTTCTCCAGAGGCTTTTCTGAAGGAAACAATTGAAGAACCACAAGTTAGGTGTTCCCAGCAGGCAGGGGCGGTAGGCTGCCCTCAACAGGCATTTAGAAGTGAAGGAAATCTAAGAATCTAGGACTGAGGGTTTTATGTGCTTGTTTGGGGCCAGTTTCTTCTTTGTAACTCTTCCAGTTTGCTTTTCAGGGAAGCTAAGTCAGCTTGGTCAGTTTCTCTGCAGGGCCTCCCAAGCCTGCCTCCCCGTCAGAGCCTTGCTACCTGCTCAGTCTTGGGTGCCCAGGCTCTCCTGCGGCCCTAGCATGACTCAGACACTCCCATCCCTGTCTGCTGCAGCCTCACCCCAAACCCCAGCACACCAGATTGCTCGGGATGGCTGCTCTTGTTGACACACAACCTAGAAAATTCTGCTTCTGGCTTGGGGCTCCACTTGCTGAGCCAACCTGAGGCATGAATAGCAGACCTGTGTCAGAGACGCAGCAGCACGCTTGTGAGCTGCCAGAGGCTGTCCCGAACCCGCAGAGACTCATCCCCTACCCGCTCCATGGGGCTAGGACTCTATTTACCAACCTATTGGCCTCCCCACAGGCCATGATGTCATCTTCCCTCAGTTCTTTTCTCATTAGCCTACCAGTAGTTCAAACAGCCCTGCACAATCATAAACCTCAAAGCAAAGCTGGGCCCTGAAAGCCCATGGCAGTTCCCATTTATAAGGGCTTCGCCAGGATGTTCCAGAATATGTAAATATTCTTTTTAGGTTATTTTGGAATACAGAGGCCAAATTAAAAGTCTTCGTAAAGCACTCCTAGAGTCCCAAACATCCCCCTGGAGCCCAGGAGTCTGTGACTCCAGTTTGAGAGACATTGAAAGTGGGAATCTGGGAGTCAGGACTAGACTGGCTCCTAGCTTGCTACCAGAGGTCCTAGTTGCTCATCCTTTCTTCAGCCTCTTTTTCCTAATCTGAGGTTCCTTAGAGCTCTGACAGCCTTGCCTCTGTAGTTCCTCAAAGATGTCCCAGGCCCTGCAGCCAGTCAGATGCTGGGCTTGAGTCAGGGTGCCACGGCCCAGAAGTGCTGAGGTGCAGAGGATGCAGTGAGCTGGTCTGCCTACAACGGCTTTCCTAAGCAAAGGCCATGGTGCAGGGGCCAGGCACACCCGGGGCCTGGAGACTCTCTGCCTTAGCTCTCTGCTGCAAAATCACATTTCACTCTCCAATGGCTAACGATTCAGAAAAGACTTGTACTTCGTCAAGGGCTGGATGGGGAGTCTGGGTGGGCTGCACCCAGGAGGGCTGCCAGCCAATTCCTTTTGGGTCCTGGCAGAGCCCTGACACCCTGTCACTTCCCCTTCCACAGCCTACTTTGAAATATGGCCTCAGATCCCTGAAGCTGGGGAAGGGTGCTGTCTTGGTTTCTTAATAGGGGACACAAGAGAAGGAGCATTTGCTCTGGAGACCAAGCTCAAGAGCTTTCTCTGCTTACACTGCGAGTGTAGACAGTTGGACTGGAAGCTCTTTAGAGTTCACCTGGCCCAACACACTCCACACACAAAGAGGGCCAGACCCTTAGCCCAGTGACTTCACTGGCAGATGCCACTTGGGTTTCCTGGCTCCCAGGCCAACCTTGGGCAGAGGCTTAACCACCTCTGAGCCTCAGAGTCCACATCTGTGAGATCTCTCTCTGAGGATTAGACTATGAAATCAATACATGCAAGTCTGAGCAGCGGTGTGACAATCCCTTAAAAGAGACAGGCCTGGGCATGTTTGATATCTGGCCTCTATGTCCTCTTCCTAACAGCTTCCATAAGTGCAAAATTGGAACTACCTCTTCCACACAGGATACAGTCTGGTGACACTACAATTAAGGGTCCTTCCCTTCTCACCTCCCTACTGCCTCCTGCTTATAGGCAAAGGGACAGGCTCAGGATCCAAACAGGCCAGTCAACTGCTCCCTTCTGGAATGTGGATTTCTGTAAGAGGGACAAAGAAACTAAACGTGGTATTCCAGCCCTCTCTCTGGACTACGAGGTGGCTGCTTGACCCAGCAGTTGTGATGAATTCTCTAGAACTGCCTTGAGGGTCGGCCACTCCCAAGCCTGGTTTTCTATTCTCCTTTTAATCAGTCCCCCACATATCCTTCCATCAAATTAACTTTTGCTTAAATTAACCTAAGTTTTATTTACTTGCAATCAAAAAACTCTGATATGACAGAATGAATGGTGTTTCTATTTTGATTGACTTCATTAAGATTGTTATCACACATGCTTGTCAGAAGGATTAAGAGATTATCCCGGCACAGAAACGGAAAAAGGAGAAACACAGAGGCAAGGCTGCCAACATCCATTCAAATACGGTCCAAGGAGCAGGACCCTTGGTCAACAAAACTCCAGAGTATCTTCCTGATTTGCCAAGCCACCCTCATCAAGGAGCTGGATGTGTTCAGGCAGATGCCATTAAATACATGAGTGGTCCAGTTCTCATGTCCTGTGTTCTGATTCCATGCTTACCAAGCACACTTCTGCTTTCTAGAAAGTGCATTAGTTGTGCCCATGCAAATGTGTCAGTCCTTGTAACATCCATTTCTCACTATATATTGAGTCACTGACATTTTATACATTAGTCATGTGAGCTTGGCTAGTGTGGGTCCTTCCCCAGGAGATGGATCCATCTTGGTGAGCTGAGAAATCTGGTCCTGAGCCTGCCAGACTAATGTCCAGATGCTCTCTTGTGGTCACAGTTAAGGTGCAGAATGGTGGACCTGCAGCAACAATTTCTGGGAGGGACTGTGCTTGTTTTTTTCCCACCTGGGGACGGCCCCTACCTGACCTGCCTGTATTGCCCATTAGCTGAGTGCTCCTTCACATCATAGGATTCATTTAGGAATTGGTCAAGGCATTGCCTTTGAAAGTGCTTGTAAAGGGTAAAGCATCATACAGGTGTGGGCTGTGTGTTTCCAGCACACAAGGCTGCCTCTCACACCTAAAGCGCAGTCCGAGATGAAAAGAATGGATCTTTGAATAAATCAGCTTTCTCCCCAATGCCTGTCCCCCATGGCAGAGCCTGGGTGTCTCCGGACTCCCATAGAGGAAAATGCCGCCATGTTGTCTATCCACTGGCCACTGGATGGCTTCTTCACGTGGAGAAACAACCTCCGCGTTGTCTTGGCTGCAGAGTGAAATTCTTGAGCCCTCGAGTGATGTTCTGTTCTCGATTTCTTCCTGTTATTTGCCTCTGTGCCCACGGAGCCTCTCATCCTCAACAGGGGCCCTTGCCTTGCCTCCCCCAGGCCTCAGTGCTGATGGCCCACCCCGAACAGGAGTCATCAAGAAAGGCCAGGCACAGACAGCTTCTTCTGGAAAGCAGGGTTTGCCCTCAGCCCCAATCGTGAGGAGGTGCTGCTTCCACTACCTCTGAGCTGGCCTGCCACAACCCCTAATCCCCCTCCCGCATCTCCATCTCTCTGACTCCCTGCATTTGGCTCCTGGGATGTTTGGATCTTGAATACTGACCATCTCCTTCTAGCCTCCTCAGAACCCCTGACCCACAGCCTGAGTCCTCACGTCTAAGGCCAGTCCTGTCTGGTGACCCTGAGTTTGCCAGAGCCCCAGCTTTTGTGTGCTCTGTGCTGGCCAGCGTGGAACACCCACTCTGAGTAAAGGCTGGCCCTGGCAGTCACCTGAGCCTCTGCCCCCACCTTGACCTCTTCTTAATCCAGTCTTGTCTCCGCTTGAGTCGGAATCTTGGCTCCAAACTCCAACTCCAGTCCTGCCCCTGACCCCAGAGTTGGCCTTGGTCCTAGGCAGGCTGGTGGGAGAACAGGAAGATTAGCACATGGACCCATGTGTTTAGGACTTACTGCTCCCCACACCGCAGCAGAATGGCAGAGCCAGAAGGACAAGAGAACAGAAAGGGGACAACAGCAGGTGAGACTGCTCAGAAAAGTGCGGAACACAGAAGGCCATTGGAGCCAAGGCAACCAATTTCCTAGCACCAAAGATACACCATGGCACACAGGGCAGGACAGCAGTGCAACTCATGGCACCCCATGTGTTACAAAGTAGAACTTGAAGGAGTTCGCCAGGCTTTTCTTTCCCCGAGCTGCTGGGTGGGTTCCGACCACCAACCTTCAGGTTAGCAGCTTGTCACAAACTGCTTGCACCACCCAGACTTCTACTGACAATGGTGATTGGGGGGGAAAAAAAAAAAACCCAAACCCGTTGCCTTCAAGTCGAACTGCCCCATAGGGTTTCCAAGGAGCAGCTGGTGGATTCAAACAGTGGACCTTTTGGTTAGCAGTCAGGTCAAATTTCTTCTGCCTGCAGAGCACCGAAGGCTCAGCACTTGAAGACACCACAGAAGGCATGGGGTGGGAACAGGGGAATAGCTGAAATTCTCTATAGAGGATGGAATCCCCTCAGCCTGCATCCCAGCTCCATGTGGCCAGGTGGCTTTCCTCTCCCCTTCACAGGAGACCACAGGCATATTCTCTGAAGAAATTGAACCCAAGAAGCTCTAGACTTGGAGATGGGCTGGGGAGAGAAACGGGGATAAATGCAGGGTGGGGTTAAGTTAAAGTCCACATGTCAAACGTGGAGGCCCTCCACCCCTTCCTCTGCTTTGCTTCCAGTGGCAGACACCGTCGGTGCTCCACCCAGCTCCTCCCTCCTCCCCATCCCTTTAACTCTTTCTGTGGGCCTGCCCCTTGACTTCTGCTTGCTTTTGCTGGCCTTGAGCTACTGAAGCCACTTGGCCTGCACTTGTTCAGTCCACAGGGTGGCCCACAGCCAAGGCCTGGCTGGTGATTATTCTACTCTATTTTTCTATCCAGAAGCTTCTGGAGAGCTTCTGACAGCTGGATTACCATAGTCATGACTGATTATTGTTCTACCATAGTTTTCCATCCAGGAGCTCCTCTTTAAGCAATCCAAACTGGAGCAAATGCAGCCCTGTGAATCTGGCTTGGATTCTGCCCATGTGACCGCACTCTCCCCAGGGCTCAAGAGCCATGGCTGCCAACGCCATTCTCCCTGATCCCATGGCCTTATTTCTTTATAAATTGATTTCCTTTTCTAAGTGGTTCACCTGTTTAAACTTCACTTGTTCTACAGATATTGGTTACAGTTGCAGAACATGATTAATTGGTGTCACTAAATTGGACATAAAAAACATTTCATTGGCAAATGTGTAATATATTTTTTACAACAATTTTTTAAAAATTGGTTGCTTCTGACTGCAGTTTAGAAGCATAGCAGCCAGAAGGTCTGCTTCGTCCCCCTCCCCCCAGCTCCAGAACCTGTTGTCACCACTGCTTCCGCAATGCCTTCGAAGACCGAAGAAGAATTGACACCTTTGAAGTGTGGCGTTGGCGAAGAATATTGAATATACCATGGACTGCCAAAAGGGCAAACAAATCTGTCTTGGAAGAAATACAACCAGAATGCTCCTTAGAAGCAAGGATGCCAGACTACATCTCACATACTTTGGACATGTTATCAGGAGGGATCAGTCCCTGGAGAAGGACATCATGCTTGGCAGAGTACAGGGTCAGTGAAAAAGAGGAAGACCCTTGATGAAATGGACTGACACAGTGGCTGCAATAATGGGCACAAGCATAGCAACGATTATGAAGATGGCGCAGGACCCGGCGGTGTTTTGCTCTGTTGTACATGAGGTAGCTATGAGTCAGAATGAACTTGATGGCACTTAAGAACAACAACAATAACTCTTCACCAGCTGGTAACTCTCCTTTTAATTTTACTCATCTTTTCCTTGAAACGGACTGTTTGCGTGCCCTACGTGTCTGTTCCAGCTGGCATTGCCTCCTTGGTTCTTCCCATTCTGAAAAGCCTCAAGTAGATGTCCCTGTTCTGTCCTCTTTTGACCCAACCCTGGTTCCCCAGCAAGAGAGGTATTTAGACAAGATGGTGCAGTGCTTGGCTCAAAGTAGCTGTTCTAGAAATATTTGTTGAATGGATGGAATGTGGATGTTTGAAGATACGCTTGAGATTCTGTGAAAGCCATACCTAGTTTGCTGCTCCTCCGGGGACTTCACCCCAGTGCCCTTGTGGGCTCTGAGGCACTGCCCAGGTGAGAGTCAAGGTGGCCTAGTCATGCCTCCCCCACCCTTGATCCTCACACGCCCCGAAGTCCACTCTCTTTCTCCAGCCAGGTGGCTCCCCTGCACCCTTCTCATCCCACTTCCCGTCTGCTCCACATTCAGTCTACCCCTCTGCCTTTGCCACAGCCCCTTCCCTCTACTCTATCTCCCCCGGGGGGGCTGGCCCAGCTCCCTTTTTGGGAATCTTGGTGGTAAGGACTGGCCCCGCAAGCAGCATGCCTGAGGAAGAGGCAGCTCTGTGTGAGGAGGACCTCGATCTGCTCCTGGCCTGGCACAGCTTCCTGTACCCTGCTGCCTCACCCACCCACCCACTCGCCTGGTGTGGACAAAAACCTCTTTCCTTGGCTTAGCCCAGTTTCTGGTGTAAAGGAGAAAATACAAATTATCATGCTGCAAAGCACATCTTCCTAATCACACAGCCAACTTCTAGAAAGTCGGTGGGGACCACTGAAGAGCTTTGGGGTCAGTCAGGGAGACCTGCGGTCAAGACCAGCTCCACCAACTACCAGCTGTGTGGTCTTAGTCAAACCACCAACTCGTCTCCACCTCAGGGACATCCTCAACTGCAAAACGAGGACAACGCCTACCCGCAGGGTTGTTTTAGAGATCAAAGATAATATATGTGTGTTCAGCGCTTAACACAACAACTAGCATCGTATAGGCCCTTGAGAATGGTAGCGATTGTTATTACTACTGTATTCTGCTAGAGATTGAATTTTGGGCCCCAAAAAGAAATGTGGAAGTCCTAAGCCCTGTCTGTTTGGAAACAGGGATTTTCTTTTGCTATGTTTTTTTTTATGTTAATGAGGCCATCCCAAAGCAGGGTGGGTCTTAAACCTAATCACCTCCAAGAGGAGTCTTATAAAAAGA
Source organism: Elephas maximus indicus (assembly GCF_024166365.1). Taxonomy (NCBI): domain Eukaryota; kingdom Metazoa; phylum Chordata; class Mammalia; order Proboscidea; family Elephantidae; genus Elephas; species Elephas maximus. The sequence goes on from NC_064830.1 coordinate 19,260,122, forward strand.
GCAGGAGAGACACAGCAGGGTGAGGTGGGGGGCACACCCAGGGGAAGACAGATGCACAGCAGATGTATCTACCAGCCCAGGAACACCAAAGATTACTAGCAGCTACACACACACCAGGAAGCCCTGGTGGCGTAGCGGTTAAGAGCTACAGCTGCTAACCAAAAGGTCGGCAGTTTAAATGTACCAGGCGCTCCTTGGAAACTCTATAGGGCAGTTCTACTCTGTCCTATAGGGTCGCTATGAGTCGGAATCGACTCAAGAGCAATGGGTTTTTTATGGTTAGTAGAAGCTGAAGTAGACAAAGAATGGGTCCCTTATAGCTAAATTCGGACTTCTGGCCTCCTGAACTGTGAGAAAATAAATTTATGTTCTTTAAAGGCACCCACTCGTGGTATTTTTTGATACAGCAGCACTAGGTAATTAAGACATATTCTGAGTTGTTTCAATCTGACTGGATTTTGTCCCCCTCCCCAGAAAACCAGCCTCGAGGTTGGGATGCCAGGGGGGATTTTTCATTCTCGAGCCACTCACGTGTGTTCCTGTCATCATCCCGTTGCTACTACAAATATCCGTTCCTGTGGTGTGGCCCTGGGCAATTCAGGGAGCCCCTCTGGCCCTCAGTTTCCTCACCTGTGACCCTGGAGTCACAAGAGCGGTGAGGGTATAGAGAGATCACGGACCAGGGAAGCTCTTTATACACTGTAAAGTCCTGGACAACTGCTAAGGGTGTGACGGGTTGGGCCTGCGGGACAGTGTCATGGTAACAGGGCGCCAGGCCTCCACACAAAGGAAAGATGCCGAGATAAAGAAATTCCAGGCTCCTCGACAAGGTGGCTGGGAGATGTTGTGTCAATTCAGTTCCCTTAGACTTTCTCCCACCAGCACACAGCACTGGCTGGTTTCATGATCCCCTCCCAGGCGGAGGTCAGGAGGCCACAGGCGACAGCAGGCAGCCCTGGCTCCGCTGCTTCCTGGCTGTGTGATGTTGGGCATGTTACCCAACCTCTCCACGAAAAAAAAAAAAAATAGCTGCCTTGCAGTGACTATTGAAAGGATTAGCTAAAATTTATGTCATGAGCTAGCATGATGCCTGGCATACAGAAGGTGCCCACAAAACAGGAGTTGGTGTTCTGTCACCCCAAGAAATGGCATAACTAAGAACATAAAGCCTCCTAAACATGTCTCAGACTCACTTCACGCCCATCCCAAAATGGGCGTTGCCTTAATTGTCTTCTTCCTCAGTCAAATCCTGCTTTAAGAACACTTGGGACCTGTGGGTAAAAACCAGGGAGTGCTCACATAGCCCCCAAATGTGGGTCTACCCAGCCCCTGGGAGCAATCAGAGATGAAGGCTGTCTGGGCCCAGCCCTCCTGACGAGGGAGACGGAGACCAGTCTACCCCAGGTGAGAGAGGTGTCTCGGGTGTCCTAGCATGACATCCTTACTCACAGCCTGGATTACGCCTGGTTAGCTGGCTCGGGAAGTGCAGAAGGCACAGGGTACAGCAATCTGGCAGGTTCTCAGGTCTGGCAACAGGTGTCCTTACTTCACCCACCCCTAAGAGGCAGGTTACTGGGAGTTGCTGGGGGATGACAGTGTGAAACTTTGAGCAGACATGCAGGGATGCATAGGTGTGTGTGCGTGTCGGACCCACTCACACTCATGCACACACACACATTGACACACGCATGCGTGCACACACATACATACATGACCACACTTGAGCTCACCCAGCCTGCTGACTGAGCAGTTTCCACAGCCTTTCCTGGTTCCCCACTGTTCTTGGTTAGGACACAAGAAGTCTCCATGTTATGGCCATCTGTTTTTTGCTGTATGAGCTTCTTGCAGGCAGAAGTGGGTCTTATTTAGTGATGAATCTCCTGGTACAGTTCAGAAGCCCAGTAAGTGTTGGCTACCTGGATGGAGGACAAATAGATGAATGGACGGGTGGTTGGCGGCGGGTAGGCGAAGGCAGTGGTGAGGCTCCTCTCTGTTAAACACCAGTAATTTCACTTAGAGGTGCTCACAGTTAAAAAACAAAACAAAACATTGCCTTCAAATCGATTCTGACTCATGGTGACCCCACGTGTTACAGAGTACAACTGCTCCATAGGGTTTTCTTGGCTGTAATCTTTATGGAAGCAGATCACCAGGCCTTTCTTCGGTTGTATTGCTGGGTGGGTTTGAACCTCCAACCTTTAAGTTAGTGGTTAAGGACAAGCCAGGAGACTGAGCAAGCTGCTGGGCTGGGGCTCCAGGGATACACCCTTTTTTTTTTTTTAATTTCACTCAAAGATACTTAGAGTAGTTGTTGGAAAAAAAAACTCTTTGTAGAAATTATCACTTAAATAACGTTTAAATGACAAGCAGAACTAATTATAATAGTGCCCTTTCCCTCCCCCTCCTTCTTCCTTTCACATGGAAGCATTCAAGTGGGCATTTCTAATCTAGGTGTTTGTGTATAGATCGTTTGAATGTGGTATGGGTAGGTTTTCTTCTCTGTCTTAATGACCCTGTGGCAAAACTGTACTTTATGTTTCAGAATTCATGGCGCTGATTTTCACAACAGGTGTAAAAATCCCCCTCCCCAGATTTGGGGGTGCTGTTGGGGTATACATGTTCTCTCTCCCTTTGTCTGCCCTCAGCATACGTTTATGATAGAAACGGTTGATCTAGAAGCCATAAGAATGGATGCCGCTCCTGTCTCGCCCACCCACTAATGTGTGACCTTGGCAGACCAGTAACCTCTATAAGCCTCAGTTTTCTTTTCTGTTAAATATACCTGCATCATTGGGTTTTTAATGAGTACTGAATGAATTTATGTTGGGTCATGCTTTTCAAACTGGGGTACAAATTCCCTTGAGAAAATTCAGAACTGTATTGAAGGTTCATGAAGCCATAGGATAAATACATCCCTCCTCACCAAAGTGTTAAAGATTCAGACAAATGATATTTCATATTAAAACAAACATGCACTTATAATAGAGAATAATGCCAAAAACTTTAAGATAAAACTTGAGACTTCAAAGAAATGTCAAACCTGGAAATCATAGCTTCAGGCTATGACCCTGATCTCACCAAACCTCACTGTTTGTCCCCTGACTTAGAAAAGTGAGAAACCCTGAGGCTGGCAAGATGGAGCCAGACAGACCTATTATCAGACCATGCATCTGTCTGTTATCAGCTGTGTGACCTTGGGCAAATCACTTCACTACTCTGTTCTTTCTCATTTGTGCCTGGTCTATTCCTAGTACAGTTAAAAACAAAAAACAAAACCCGTTGCCACTGAATTGATTCCATCTTATGTTGTTGCTAGGTGCTGTCGAGTTGGTTCCAACTCATAGAGACCCGATGTACAACAGAATGAAACACTGCCTGGTCCTGTGCCATCCTCATAGTGACCCTAAAGGTCAGAGTAGAACTGCCCCATAGGGTTTCCAAGGAGCGGCTGGTGCATTCAAACGGCTGACCTTTTGGTTAGCAGCCAAGCTCTTAACCACTGCGCCACCAGGGCTCTTCCTAGTACCAAAGCCTATATATATACTATGTTTTGTCCTATCCATACATACCTATGATAAAGTTTAATTTATAAATAAGGCACAGTAAGAGATTAACAACAACAGACCCCAAATTCTCTTAAAAAGACTAGACTTATTGGTCTGACTGAGACTAGAAGGACCCCGGTGGTCTTTGTCCCCAGACCTTCTATTAGCCCAAGACAGGAACCATTCCCAAAGCCAACTCTTCAGACAGGGATTGGACTGGGAAGTGGGATAGCAAATGATACTGGTGAAGAGTGAGCTTCTTGGATCAAGTAAACACATGATACTATGTTGGCATCTCCTGTCTGGAGGGGAGATGAGAGGGCAGAGGGGGCCAGAAGCTGCCCAAATGGACACGAGGAGAGAGAGTGGAGGGAAGGTCTGTGCTATCTCATTACGGGGAGAGCAATTAGGAGTGTATAGCAAGGTGTTTACAAATTTTTGTATGAGAGACTGACTTGATTTGTAAACTTTCACTTAAAGCACAATAAAAATTAAAAAAGATATTAACAACAATAGCTAATAATAAAATAGAACAATTATAGCAGCACAACTCAGAGCAGGACAGCGAGAAATTTCATCACTCTACTCATTTAACATTTTCAGACCATGGTTGACTACGCTCGGGTAACAAACCGCAGATAAGGGGGGACTACTGTAGATCCCCCATAATGTCATCGTAAACGTGTGCTATCACTCTCCTGCTGTATGTTTTTTATAACTGTAGCTATAGGATCAAAGTCTGGGCCATCATCCGAGGGGGGCTGGAAGGCCCAATTAGGCAAGGCCACATACCTCCCCCACTTCTGCCCTGGAGAAGATTGGTAGCTCTGCCTCTACAAATTGGGTGCCTGGTAGTGAGGCTACTAAGAATCTCATGGCCCAGATGGTTCTGAGACGGTGCTGGCCAGAGTGAAGGTGCTGACTCAACTGCCCCCAGGGCTGAGGCCAGTGGAGTCAGCTGCACCTGGGGGCCCAGAGCAGACCTCAGGGCAGCCCCCTGGGCCTCCCTGCCTCAGGAGGCAGCAGCAAGGTGTCTGCTCCGCCAGCTGTGGCCAACCAATTAGAGCAGTGTTACTGAGCACCCCCACTCTCAAATAAAGCTACTATGCATTGGGTGGTCAGGGAAGGCTTCCTGCAGAAAACGGGTTTAGGCTGGGTCTTGAGGAGGCGTAGTTTCATTGATAGGCTCTGTTTAGCTATCTGTGTTCTTCATTATCACATAAACTCCCAGGGCCTGAGCCAAATCCCTATCACCCAGCACAGGGCCTAGCACTTAGTAGGAGATTTGTAAGTACTTGTCAAGGTGAAATAAAACTAGGTGGAAAGAAAGGGGAAGGACAGTCTATGTGCCTGGAGCAAGGAGAAACGGGAAGGCCAAGGCCTGACAGTGGGAAGGCTCTGGAACTCAGGGTGTCCCAATAATGAAGCAGTGACCGATAATGTGGGGAAGGAAAAGGGGAGGGTGCTGAGGCCTCTCCCACCACCCTGACTGGTACCCAACGGTGCTTTGGGACAAATGCCCCCAGCACTGCTGTGGCCGCTGGCTAGTCAAGGCATATTTGGGGCTTCAGGCAGGGAAAGCCTGCCCACTGACAGGAAACTGGTGCCTGACCGGCATGATGCAGCTCTGCCCACATCTCCTCCCCTGGACCAGCCAGAGGACCAGAGGGGCACCCACAGCAGGCAGCTGGTACAGGCTATCATGGCCCTAATCCCGGCCTAATCTCGGGCAGCATCCACAGGGAAGCCAGGTATTGTTTTCCTGGTAGGGAAAGAATCCAGCTGCCTGGTTTGGCTCCTCCCCACCCCAAGGATGTGTCCCTGGAGCCCCAGCCCAGCAGCCTGCTCAGCCTCCCTGGGAACATCAGGGTGCTGTGGCGAAAGTGGGGCTGTGGCCTCACCCACTGGGCACGCCCTTTCTTTAGAGGCCTGGCTGAGGCCCAGCCAAACCCCAGCACACCCTGTGGTGAAACTGCTTGGGTTATGTGGGGCAGGAGCAGTTGTGGTTCCCGCTCTCCGCTTTGCCCTCTGTCCTCTCTCCCTATAGAGTTTAATGACTATGTTTAGAAAGATGAGGAAAGGAGGCTGGAAGTGGGAATCTCCTCTGTTCCAGACAGTTCTGGAAACATTCCCAGTTCATCGGTTCCTCTTCTCCTGGTGTCCACAGAGATTAATGCTCTTTCCCAATCAACCCTTACCTCCACAAGTCAGGTTGACACCAAGGGTTCAGGTGTAGTTTCTATAGTTATAGTGGGTGGATGCAGAAGCCCTCTGGTCTGCTATGGATTCTCAACAGTTAAGTTCTCCTGAGAGAAACATGGGGAGCCTCCTTTCTTCTGCATTTGCTAACCATCTCAGGATATTGGCAGGAGACCACTCTCATCCATTTAATGCTGCTCCTAGCAGCTTTGGATCCCTAGTGGCACAGTGGTTAAGAGCTCAGCTGCTAACCAAAGGTGAACAGTTCAAATCCACCAGTTGCTCCTTGGAGAAACCCTGTGGGGCCAGTTCTACTCTGTCCTATAAGGTGGGTATGAGTCAAAATTGACTCTACCGCAACAGATCTGTTTCTTCTATTTTTTTCTAGTAGCTTCAGCATCAGAAGGAGCTCTCCTCTGGCACCTTTATCCATCCCACCCATGTACCGCATATCAACAAGGTGCCGGGCACTGCAGCCAGGGCTGGAGAGTCACAGATGAAGACTGACGATGTCCCAGGTTGGTGGGGGCAGCAGGAGAATAAGTGGATGGTGTAACACGGTGTCCCAGGTGCTGTAGTGTGATCAAGGGCAGCCCAGGGACACCACCGAGGAGAGACACCTCTCCCGGACAAGTGAGTATTGTATTCCCAGAGGAGACACCAAGTGTGGTTCCAAGTCAATAATACTAATGGCTGCCATTTTCTAGTACCCTTTAATTTTCAAGACATTTACATCCATACCTCTAATTCTTATGAAAACTCTATGGCATAAATTGTTCCGCTCTTTTGAAACCCCGAGACTCCAAGAGATAAATGGCATGCCATGGTCACACAGTAGAAAGTGGCACAGCAAGTATTCACACCCAGGTCTCCCACATTCCCAACCTTATCTTCACTGCTCTGCACTACAGCACACACAGCTCCCCCCCGCCCCCGCCACAGTGACCTCAGAATGAGTGGGGCCTTGGGGAAGAAGGCAGGGATGAATGGAAAGACCTGCAGTATAGCGGCCAGTGGAAACGTCCTTTCAAAGGATTAAAAGCTTCCCTCCCCGGAAGAAGGTTCTGGAGGCCTCAGTGGCCTTTCCTGGGGGGAGGAGGTGTGACTTGGCTCAGAGGTTAGGGCAGAGGATTTGGGAGAGTGGAGTCTTCCCACGCAAGATCCCGCCTCCCACCCCCAGCTTTGGGATCCTCAGCATTCTGCGTGGGTGAAGGCATCGGCCACGAGGTGGCGCTCTCACCTCTCCCTCGGGGCTCTGTGATCTCTCCGGCTGCTTGAATTCAGCAAAGTAGACCAGGTGCTTCCTATGTGCTGAGCCCGGTGCCAGGGGCTGGGGACAGGACACGGTGATAAGTCTGGAGGAGTTCAAGGTCTGGCTGGGCAAACAGAGGTGGGAACATGTAATTATAATACAAGGTGAAGCAGACCACAGTGGAGGAAGGTCAGTGTTCAGAACGGCCAAGAAAGACAAGATTAATTGAGCAAGGGAATCAGAGAAGGCTTCTGACGAAAGGCGGCATCCTGCCTGGGCCTTTCAGGATGAGGGGGACTCCGTGAGCCAAGTAGATGGGAAAAGGGCTGGCAAAGCTGAGGCAGGGAGCCCCAGAAGAACCTGGAGGTATGAAAGTGTGTTTGAGAAACAACATACCCCACCCTGCTGTGCCTGAGCCATGGGCTTGGTGGGCCTATGACCTGGATTTGAGAGAAAGGTCCTAGTTTCATATCACAGTTCCCTAGTCATCATGAACACCTTTATTATTTTTTTTAAAAAACATTTTGTTGTGCTGTTGATGTAAGTTTACACAGCAAATTAGGTTCCCATTTAACAACACCTATGCATCTTTTTATGCATAATGTTTTTGGGGAGCCCTGGTGGCACAGTGGTTAAGAGCTCAGCTGCTAACCAAAAGGTCGGCAGTTTGAATCCACCAGCCACTCCTTGGAAAACCTATGGGGCAGTTCTGCTCTATCCCATAGGGTCACTATGACTTAGAATCGACTTGATGGCAATGCATTTTGTTTTTTTATGCATAATGTTTAGTGACATTGGTTACATGTTTTACAATGTGTCAACATTCTTATTATTTCCATTCTGGTTGTTCTGTTTCCGTTAATCTAGCTTCCCTGTCCCCCCCCCCCCTTACCTTCTCTTCTTTGCTTTAGGGAAATGTTGGCTGTTTGGTCTCCTATAGTTGTTTTGTTTGTTTGTTTGTTTTCCTTTTAAGGAGCACAGTACTTATGAGTGACGTTTATTTTTTGAGCTAATCTGTTATTTAACTGAAAGGTGACCTCTAGAAATGGCTTTAGTTCCAAGTTTAAAGGATGTTTTAGGGAGACAGTCTCAGGGATTCCTCTGGTCTCTACCAGGCCAGTAAGTCTGGACTTTTTTAAGAATTTGAGTATCACTCTACACTTTTCTCCCATTTTATCAAGGACCATATATTGTGCCCCTGGTCAGAACGGTCAGTATTGTTAGCCAGGGACCATCTAGTTCTGGTCTCAGGATAGATAAGGCTGTGGTTCCTGTGGGCTATTAGTCCGGTAGAGTAGTTTCTTCTTTGAGTCTTTGATTTCCTTCTATCTTTTTTGCTCCAGCAAGTAGAGACCAACAGTTGTTATGTTAGATGGCTGCTCACAAGCTTTTAAGACCCCAGATGCTACTCACCAGACTAGGATGTAGAACATAAACTTTATGAACTATGTTATGCCAATTGATCAAGTTGTCCCACAAGACTATGGTCCTATGCCTTCAAACCCAGTAAACCTATCCCATGAGGTGCTTGGTTATATCTAGGAAGTATCTGTAGCTGTGGGCCTATGTGCTCTCTCTCTCTCCCTATATATATGCAGCACAAAGATGTATATAGCTATGTCTACGGATAGACCTGTACGTGCACGTGTATGCATATACCTTTCTATACACATATGTGAATACTTATCTACCTGTGTAACGACACGTTTTTTGGTTGATATTACTGTTGTTGCAAAATTGTATATGTTATAGCATTTACCAAAAACATCCCTTATTCTTATGCACTTATTAGTGTCATCATTTGCCTTGGTCAGATTGTATAGATTTCCCCCGCAGTCAGTATTGCCTTTCCCATCTAGAGAGTGACTCCCCTTCCCTCCCACTCCCATCCCTGGTAACCACCAAAGAACGTTGTTTTTGTATGTATACCTATTCTTTTCTTTTTATAAAAGTGAGATCATACAATATTTGTCCTTCTGTGATTGACTTGCTTTGCTTAGCATAACGCCCTCCATGTTATTCATCCATGTTATGTTCTGAGAACTCATTGTTATTCTTTACTGCAGCATAGTATTCCATTGTGTATGTGTACCCCAATTTGTTTACCCATTCATCTGCTGATGGGCACTTACTGTATTTTTATGCAAATAATGCAGGCCTTCTATGTTTGTTTGTCAACCACACCCACCCCCCGTGAGGTGTTTTCATAAGCGTGCTATCCGAATTTTTGTGTGTGTATGGTGCTTTTATTATACCTAGGATAGCGCATCTATCTACAACAGCTGCCCAGCCAATCCCGGTTGATAATGGTCCAGGAGTGGGCCTTGGGGGAAGAGAATGGGAGATATGGTTTCCATTCTAATTATGCTCCAGGTCTGTCGTTCTTATGTTCCATGTCCCTTGTCATTCTTTGCCACAGTAAGTCACAACTCTAATCAATCTAAGGAGTTAGTAGAACAAGGATTCCCATTTTAGTACGTTCTTGTGGAAGTCTACTTCCTTCTTCCCTCATTTATAGAACCACGGGGTTTTAGAGATAGGAGAGACCCTTGAAGCCACTCAGTCCAATCTTTTATTCCATCAGTGAAGAAAGCATGGCCCAGAGTGGTTTAGGACTAGCCCTACCTAGCACTACCTGGAATGTGGACTCAAGTCTCCTGATTCCTGACACTCCCTCAGACAGGGCTTTACCAGGAAGATAACTGTGCCATTTTATTGGACATAGTAACAACATGAGCTGTTAGGGAACCTGACACACCTGTTACCTGCCTATAACTCATTCTACCCTAACCATTAAAGGATTGAGTTTAGTGTCTCTCCAACTATTTCCAAACAACAAATATATAACTTTTTTTTCTTTTGGTTAGTTATCATTTTCTCATTCAAAAATTCATACACAAATTGTTTTGTGACATCGATTGTAATCCCCACAGTGTGTCAGCAGTATCCCCCTTTCCCTTTATATCCCAGGTTCCCTGTGTCCATTTGTCCAGTTTTCTTGTCCCTTCCTGCTTTCTCATCTTTGCTTTTGGGCAGGTGTTGCCCATTTGGTCTTATATACTTGATTGAACTAAGAAGCACATTCCTCACATGTGTTATTGTTTTATAGGCCTGTCTAATCTTTGGCTGAGAAGCCACTTTGGGAGTGGCTTCAGTTCTGAGTTAGCAGGGTGTCCAGGGGCTATAGTCTTGGGAGTCCCTCTGTCAGACCAGTAAGCCTGGTCTTTTTTTTGTGAATTTGAATTTTGTCATACATTTTTCTCCTCCTCTGTCCTGGACCCTCTATTGTCATCCCTGTCAGAGCAGTCGGTGGTGGTAGCCAGGTACCATCTAATTCTTCTGTGCTCAGGCTGGTAGAGTCTGTGGTTCATGTGGTCCATTAGTCCTTTGGACTAATATTTTCCTTGTATCTTTGGTTTTCTTCATTCTCCTTTGCTCTGGATGGGACGGGACCAATAGACATATCTTAGATGGCAGCTCCCAAGCTTTTAAGACGCCAGACACTAACAAAGTAGGATGTGGAACATTTTCTTTATGAATTATGTCATGTCAATTGACCTAGATGTCCCCCAAGACCATGGTCCTTAGCCCTCAGCCCCAGTAACTCAGTCCCTCAAGGTGGTTGGATGTGTCTAGGAAACTTCTGTGGCTTTGTCTTGGTCAAGTTGTACTGACTTCTCCTATATTGTGTGTTGTCTTTCCCTTTACCAAAGTTAACACTTCTCTACTATTTAGTTAGTGATTTCTCCTCCCCACTTCTCCCCTCCTTCATAACCATCAAAGACTGTTTTTTTCTGTATGCAAACCTTTGCTTAGGTTTTTATAATAGTGGGTCTCATACAATATTTGTCCTTTTGTGATTGTGGTGGCACAGTGGTTAAAAGTTTGGCTGCTAGCCAAAAGGTTGGCAGTTTGAATCCATCAGCCGATTCTTGGAAACCTTATGGGGCAGTTCTACTCTGTCCTGTGGGGTCACTATCAGTCAGAATTGACTCCACAGCAATAAGTTTGGTTTGGTTTGGGTTTGTGATTGACTTATTTCACTCAGCATAATGCCCTCCGGACTCATCCATGTTGTAAGATGTTTTGTGGATTCAACATTGTTCTTTATTGTTGTGTAGTATTCCATTGTGTGTATGTGTCATAATTTATCTATTCATCTGTTGTTGGGCAATTAGGCTGTGTCCATCTTTTTGCTATTGTGAATAATGCTGCAATGAACATGGGTGTGCATATGTCTATTTGTGTGACAGCTCTTATTTCTCTTGGATATATTCCTAACAGTGGGATTGCTAGATTGTATGGTATTTCTCTTTCTAGCTTTTAAGGAGGTGCCATATTGTTTTCCATAGTGGTGGTACCATTTTACATTCCCACTAGCAGTGCGTAAGAGTTCCAGTCTCCCTGCAACCTCGCCAACATTTGTTATTTTCTGTTTTTTTGATTAGTGCCAGTAATGTCGGGTATACAATGTTATCTCATTGTAGTTTTGATTTGCATTTCTCTAGTGGCTAATGATCGCGAGTAATTCCTCATGTGTCTGTTGGCTGCCTCAATGGCTGGCAAAGTGTGTGTTTGTATCCTTTGCCCATTTTTAAATGGAATTATTTGTCTTTTTGTTGTTGAGGTGTTGAAATATTCTATAGATTTTAGAGACTAGACCCTTGTTGGATATGTTGCAGCCAAAAATTTTTTCCCAGTCTTTAGGTTCTCTTTTTACTCTTTTGGTGAAGTCTTTTGATGAGCATAAGTGTTTAATTTTTAGGAGCTCCCAGTTATCTAGTTTGTCTTCTGGTGTTTGTGCATTGTTAGTTATGGTTTGTATTCTATTTATGCCATGTATTAGGGTCTCTAGCTTTGTCTTTATTTTTTTCTTCCATGATCTTTATTGTTTTAGGTTTTATATTTAGGTCTTTGATCCATTTTCCATTAGTTTTTGTGTAATGGTGTGAGGTATGGGTCCTGTTTCATGTTTTTACAGACGGAATTCAGTTTTGCTATGATAATTTTTTTTACAGCAACATGTTTTAAAAAATGGCATAGAACACTTATGAAAATACCTTATGGGGGAGGGCATGGTTGGCAAACAATTGTAGAAGGCGTGTGTTATTTGTGTAAAAATATGGTAGGTTGTTTTATCTTTTTGCTATTGTGTGACTACCCTTATTCTTGTCATTTCACACATCCCAGTTTTTTTTTTTTTTCTCAGCGAATATGGTTATAGAGTCTGTGGACAAAGTGGGTGAGACAGGATCCTGGAGGAACAGGACCTTGAATGCCAGGGTAAAGAGTTTATTTAGGGCTCAGTAGATAGCAGACAGACTTTAAAGGGCTCTAGATACTCTGGCTGCATGTGAGGAAAGGACTGGAACAGAAGGGAGGAGGCAGCGAGACTAAAGAAGAAGGTATTGCAATATTCCAGGTGAGGAATTACATCCTGAACTGGGATGCTGAGCGTGGAAATGGAGAGGAGAGGAACAGTTACCAGAGACTGTACCATTGCCCCATTCCCTGAAGGCGATATTAGTCTGCTGCTCTGATAGTTCTTGCCAGTGTCTTCACTGTCTTGCTCCATATCCTTTCCAGATGGTCTCACAAGGGCATGTCCTCCTAAATCAATGCCCTGGACACCTCATTTATCCCAGGCTCAGCCCTTCTGTCAAAGTTTGGCCTTTCCATGTGAAGCAAGTATTCTGATTGCTACAGGTCAAGTGTATGCACATAACCCTATATGGGAACATTAGGCATTTTAATGCGAGCCTTCTGCATTCAATGTCTTAGTTCAAAGGAGTGCCTGAGAGTGAAATTTCAAGCAGCATGGCAGGCCCATATTTGGGGGTGACCAAGTGTAGAAGGTAGAAGACTTCTGAAGTCCCCCAATCAAATCAGATAAATGGGCTCACTGTAATAACCAGTAAAATCAGCTTCCTTTGCCCCAGAACTCTTCTCCCTACCCCAGAGACATCTCCTACCTCATTCTCACTGACACCACATTGACCAGGTGGCCCAGTGTTAGAGCTCAGCTCTACCCTCTGTCCTGGATCCCTTACTGAAACTAGAAGGAGGTTACAGCTTGAACCTGGACCAAAGGAACATTTTGCAGATGAGAAGACCAAGGGCCAGGGAGATGACGTCACTTACCCAAGGCTCTGCAACACATCACAGCCAGCCCAGAATTTTTTCTCCTCCAGTTCTAAGACTGATTTTTTTTCCTTTGGCTTTGTAAGGGGAAATTTTATTGCTAATAATTTACCAAAGTAATTTTAGGAAGAGGACCAGATTAGCTCCTCCAGCATGATTGGCAATTGGCAAAAGCTAGTGAAGCAAGTGTTCTGATTGCTAAAGATCTAATTGGGGTGCTTTAAATGCTTAGCCATCTTACACTTCAAACATAATCCAGAATAAATGCATCATCTCTCTCCCTTTCACTTTAATACCTTATCTACCTCACTTCGATACAGAAGTATCTTCATTAAATGGAACTACTAAGGAAACAAGTCCCCCAGAGAGTATGGCCATGAGGACAATGTAGAAAAGAGGAATTTAAAATAAAACTCTGTATGACAATTTACTAGTCTAAGGAAATAAAACTTTCCAGTATATTAAGAAATAGGTCCAATTGTAAAAGCATTAATAGGTCTATGTGAAGAGGGTCTGGTGTAATAACTCAAAGTGGCCAGCTACGTACAAGACACACAAGCAGGAACGGTGCTAGCTAACACTGGCCCTCACAAGCCAAGGTGTTCTCTCCACTGTCAGCCACAAACAAGAATCTGTCTTCATCTTTTTCCTTCTCATCAAATTGTTCCATTGCTAGGCTGTACTATGGGACTATCTTCTCCACAAACAGGAAGATTGCCTTTCTAGAAGCTGGATTTAGATGAGACACATGAATTGAGCCACACTGAAGTCAGAGGGGACGAGGTACTTCTGTTTGTCAGTGTCAACAATCTGAGAGCCTGGGACTTTTCCCATAATCATCTGAACTTGTCAGGGTATCTCTCTTGGATCTACAAGGATTATATACTTCTGTGTTCCAACAGGTGGTCCTCTTTGAAAGTCCATTTCATGGCAGCTGCGGGGAGAGGACAGAGCTGGCTCTGGGAGACACAGAACTCAGAGCATCCACCAATACAACCAAGACTGACTATTTTAATGTCTAGAGAGGAAATTCTAAGGGAGGAGATCATGGTTCATAACTCTCTGTATCCTTCACAGGAAGGAAAGTGCAAAGGTTAAAAAACAAAGAAAATCCAACACAATATTGATGAGTTAAGATATCTTAACATGGTCTCTTTGCACCGTAGGAGAGACACTAATTTTCTCCCACTCTTACTGATGAAAATCAGAAGCAGAAGGAGGGCATGAGGTTTAATCACCCTGACAGGTTTTTTAAGGGCTGCCCATGACCAATCCACCAGGGGCCTATGGTCCTGCCACACTAGTCTAGACTGTTCCTGAAATCCACCAATCACTTTCTGGTCTGCAGATGTTACCTGTGGGACTCTCTCTTCCTGGCATTTCTTCCCCTTTCTCCCCCTAGTAGAGTTCTGATCATTGTTAATAGTCCTTTCAAAGCCACCTTCTCAAGAACCTTCTATAATTCCTCTGGTCAGAAAACTTTTTAAAGAACACTGACCAAAAACCAAACCTTTAAAGAACACTGACCAAAAACCAAACCTGTTGCCATCAAGTTGATCCCAACTCATGTTATCCATACCCCATGCCCCAGCAATTCCACTCCTAGGTTTGCATCCAACAAACATGCATGCATGTATGCACCAGGAGTCAAGTCCAATGTTCAGAGCAGTTATTATTTGTATAAGCTCAAACTAGAAATAACTCATATGTTCATCACAAAAGAGTAGGTAAATATATTGTGATATGTTCATATAATGAAATACTGTATGACAATGAAAGTGAAATAAACCACTGCTGCACACAACGTGGAGCCCTGGTGGTGCAGTCGTTAAGGGCTTGGCTGCTTGGCTTAACCATTTTCAACCAAAAGGTCAGCAGTTGGAATCCACCAGCCACTCCCTGGAAACCCTATGGGTCAGTTCTACTCTCCTGTAGGGTCACTATGAGTCAGAACTGACTCAACAGCAACGGGTTGACACACAACATGGATGGCTCTTACAAACATAAAGTTGAGACAAAGAAGCCAGACACAAATAAGTACCTATGGTATGATTAAAAAACCCATGATTACATTTATATAAAGATCAAAAGCAGATAAAACTAATCTATGGTAATCGAAGTCAGGTGGACATTTACCTTTAAGGAGCAATGACTGGAAAGGAGCACAAAGTGGCTTCTGGCATGCTGATAACATTCTATTTCTTAATATGTATAGTGATTTCATGGATGTGTTCACTTTGTAAAAATTTAATAAGCTGTATATACTTTTTTTGGACTTTTAAAAAAGTATTTTATAATAGGTAATGGGATAAGGGAGGGGAGAAAGCAAAGATATTTGCCATACACACACACACACACACGTGAGGAAGGAATACTCATAACAATTACTGTCCTTGTTTCTACAACCAGTCATGTAGTCGTAGCTGGTAT
Source organism: Elephas maximus indicus (assembly GCF_024166365.1). NCBI lineage: Eukaryota > Metazoa > Chordata > Mammalia > Proboscidea > Elephantidae > Elephas > Elephas maximus. Next base: position 19,275,689 of record NC_064830.1, read on the forward strand.
TTAGAACTACCTTCTTCCACCACCCAGCTGGTTGTGTTTCTCCTTGCTGCTTATAGTAAAATGTGAGAGGAAAGAGATGGGCTTAAAAATGAATTGTGCAAAATGAAAACAGAAGTTAAAGATTCGGAAAATTCTGTTGTATAAACTCAAGGCATGTGTTCTAGAATTTTCACCAAGGATGTGGCTACACAGCCTTGTCAAAGAGATTAAGCCTATGACTGATGGATCTAACCAACTACCACAGCAGAAAACCCATCAGACTGAAGGGGATAGAGACCGGACTAAATGTAAGAAAGTTATCTGTCTCTTGGAATTCTGTAGGCAGGAAACAAGGCAAAGTAGCTACATCTGTTGTCTCCAAGAAAAGGACCATCCCTAGAGCAGCTTGGAGATCAGCAGAACTGTTACAAGGAACACAGGAAGCTAGAGCTGACTCAGTTTCAAAGTATAGAGCCACAGCCTCCTGGGTTTCAAAGCGTGGAGCCATGGCCTCCTAGATTTCAGTCAGATCTCCCCAACTCAGTTCCAGAGTGTGGGGCTGCCAATAAGGTTAACCAAGAGGATGGGTCCACTGTCCAAAGCTGAGGGGCAGGGCTGCCATGCCCAAAGGGCAGAAGAATGGAGCCTACCGGGGCTGAGGTGGTGGGGTTACCACTCAGAGGGACTAGAGGAATGGGGCCACCAGAAGCCAAAGGGGTGAGGTTTTCATACTAGTGGGCCTAGAAGGTAGGGCCTCCTCCCAGAGCTGAGAGGCCTATACTCAGAATCAGGAGGGTGTGGCCAGCACCCAGAGTCTGGATGGCGGAGCCATTGTCCAGATGATCTCAAAGAACAGAGCGCTGTTTTCAAGCCTTGAGAGTTAGTGTAATGTAATGCCCATTATCCCTTTACTTCCTCAATTTTTTCCATTTGTTTTTAGTGAAAATGTCTACCTTGTGCCTGTCCTATCATTGTACTTTGGAAGCAGATAACTTGTAATCTAGATTTCACAGGTTCACAATAAAGAGGAATTTTGCTCCAGGATGGAATATATCTAAAGGCTCACCCATATTTGATTTAGAGAAGGTAAGGAATTTCTGTAGACCAAAGGGTAGAATGTTATGGATTGAACTGTGTTCCCCCCAAAAATGTGTGGTAAATCCTAACTCCTATACCTGTAGTTATAATCCCATTTGGGAATGGGTTTTCTTTGTTATGTTAATGAGGCAGTATTAGTGTGGTACATGTCTTAAATCAATCTCTTTTGAGATACAAAAGAGATTAAACAAGCAAGGGAGAAAAGCAGAGATGGGGAAGATTGATGCCACACCACAAGGAGGCAAAAAACAGAAGCTGAAAAAAGACAAGGCCTTCCCCCCGAGCTGACAGAGAGAGAAACCCTTCCCCTAGAGACGGTGCCCTGAATTTGGGCTTCTGGCCTCCTAAACTGTGAGAAAATAACTTTCTGTTTGTTAAAGTCACCTACTTGTGGTATTTCTGTTATAGTAGCACTAGGTAGCTAAGACACATAATATATATTAATTTTAATATACAATATATATTGCAAGATATAACATAAATTGTATTATAAATATATATAGGGAGACAGAGACACAGAGAGAAAGAGCCGAATAAAGCAAATGTGTAAAATATTACCAGTGGGTGAACCTAGATGAAAGGTATATAGGAATACATTGTAACCATTTTGTAACTTTTCTATAAGTTAAATTTTTTTCATAATAAAACAGTAAAAATAAATCAAAATGTACTTGGAGCAACTATATTAATCTTAGAAAAACTAAAATTCAGGGGAAAAAGTGCCATAAATGATAAAGATATTATATACTGGTAAAAGGAACAATAGATCAAAAAGATATAGTGGTTATGGCTGAAGAGATATAATAAAAGAAACAACAAAGGAATTAAAATGATACTCTAAGAAATATCTCTTTAACACAAAAGGAGGCAGTAATGGAGGAATAAACAAACCCATCGCTGTTGAGTTGATTCCAACTCATAGTGACCCTATAGGACAGAATAGAGCTGCCCCATGGGGTATCCAAGGAGCAGCTAGTGGATTCCAACTGCCAACCTTTTGGTGAGCAGCCAAACTCTTAAGCACTCTGCCACCAGGGCTCCAATGGAGAAATAGAGGAACAAAAAGACATAAGGCATATAGAAAATAATAAAATGGCAGACATAAATCCTAGTTTATCAGTGATTACATTAAAGGTAAATGGATTAAATACTCCAATTAAAAGGCAGAGATTGGCAGAATGGATTAAAAAATAGCATGATCCAGCTATATACTATCGACAAGAGGCATTTTAGATTCAAAGGCACAAATAGGTTGAAGGTAAAAGAATGGTTAAAGCTATTCCTTGCAACAGTAACAAAAAGAGAGCTGGAGTGGCTATACTAATATCAGATGAAATAGAGTTTAAGATAAAATTGTTGCTAGAGACAAAGAAGGACATTTTATAATGATGAAAGGGACCATCCATTAAAAAGGTACATTAATTATTAACATATATGTACCTAACAACAGAGGTCCAAAATACATAATGCAAAACCTGACAGAATTGAAGGGAGAAACAGACAACAATAATAGTTGGAGACTTAAATAGTCTAATGATTTATATTCTATTGGGCTTTCTAAATAAACACATTTATTAATAAACTTATACAACATGTGAAAAAAAGATATAGCTAATATGAACATTTATACACTTAACTATACAACTAACCAAACAAAAAAATCACTGTAGAGTAAGAATTAACTAAGAATACACAAGATCTCTTTAGTCAATTATAAAACTCTAATAATGGGCCCAAAGTAGGGTACAAAAAAGGGGAGAGGAGACATCTATGCTCTTAGATATCACTATTATAAAGAAGTCAACTCTCCAAATAAATCTATAAATTTTATTCAATCCAAGTCAAAATTTTAGTTGGAGCTTTTAGAATAATTTATAAACTTACCCAAAAATTTACATGGAAGAAAGAAAGATCCTCGAAGAAGTAAGTCAACTTTGAAAAAGGAAAGCCAATGGAGGGAGGATTTACTCTATCAAAAATTAAATCATAATGGCACAGGACAAGGCAACGTTTTGCTCTGTTGTACATAGGGTCACTGTGAGTCGGAACTGACTTGATGGTACCTAACAACAACCAAAATATTTTAATCAAAATAGCACAAAAGCAGACCAATAAACCAATGAAACAGAATAGAACACTCAGTGATGTGCCCTTGTATATATAATTTAATATAAGATAATTTGGCATCACTAATAGGGCTCACTAATTAATAATCCAAGAAACTGGACTATATGAAGAAGAACTTGGCATCAGGATTGGAGGCAGACGCATTAATAAACTGTGATATATAGATGACACAACCTTGCTGAAAGTGAACAGGACTCAAAGCACTTACTGATGAAGATCAAAGACTACACCCTTCAGTATGGATTGTACCTCAACATAAAGAAAACAAAAATTCTCACAACCGGACCAGTAAGCAACATCATGATAAATGGAGAAAAGATTGAAGTTGTCTATGATTTCATTTTACTTGGATCCACAACCAACGCCAATGGAAGCAGCAGTGAAGAAATCAGACGACGACGTATTTCGTTGGGAAAATCTACTGCAAAAGACCTCTTTGAAGTGTTAAAAAGCAAAGATGTCACAGGTGTGCCTGACCCAAGCCATACTATTTTTAATTGCCTCATGGGAATGCAAAAGTTGGACAATGAATAAGGACGACAGGAGAAGAAGAATTTATGCCTTGAATTATGGTATTGGTGAAGAATATCAAATATACCATGAGCTGCCAGAAGAATGAACAAACCTGTCTTGGAAGAAGTACAGCCAGAATGCTCCTTAGAAGCAAGGATAACAAGACTTTGTCTTACGTACTTTGGACATGTTATCAGGAGGGACAAGTCCCTGAAGAAGGACACCATGCTTGGTAAAGTAGAGGGTAGCAAAAAAGAGGAAGACGATGAATTGACACAGTGGCTGCAACAATGGGCTCGAGCATAACAACGATTGTGAGGATGACACAAGACTGGGCAGTATTTTGTTCTGCTGTACACAGGGCCACTATAAGTCGGAACCAACTCGACAGCACCTAACAACATATAGAGAATAATAAACCCATATAATTCCATTCCAAAAATACACTGGCAATTTATAAAAGGAAAACATTAAAAAAAAAAAAAAAAAGGAAAACAGAAAAGGTAAACCTGTATACTTTGTTAAACTCATCAGTAATCAGAGAAAAGAAAACCAAAACAACAAAGTGTCAGTTCCCACACTAGAGAGCTGGATAATCCAAGTGTTGGATTTCGTGGGGGTATTACATAAAGGCCCCCACGTGTCTATGGATAACAATGCCAAGAATGGGAATTCCAGAACACTTAATTGTGCTCATGAGGAACCTTTACATAGATCAAGAGGCAGTTGTTTGGACAGAACAAGGGGATACTGTGTGGTTTAAAGTCAGGAAAGGCGTGTGTCAGGGTTGTATTCTTTCACCATACCTATTCAATCTGTATGCTGAGCAAATAATATGAGAAGCTGGACTAGATGAAGAAGAACGGAGCATCAGGATTGGAGGAAGACTCATTAACAACCTGCATTATACAGATGACACAACCTTGCTTGCTGAAAGTTAAGAGGACTTGAAGCACTTACTAATGAAGATCAAAGACTACAGCCTTCAGTATGGATTACGCCTCAACATAAAGAAAACAAAAATCCTCACAACTGAACCAATGAGCAACATCATGATAGACGGAGAAAAGATTGAAGTTGTGAAGGATTTCATTTTACTTGGATCCACAATCAACAGCCATGGAAGCAGCAGTCAAGAAATCAAAAGACGCATTGCATTGGGTAAATCTGCTGCAAAGGACCTCTTTAAAGTGTTAAAGAGCAAAGATGTCACCTTGAGGACTAAGGTGCACCTGACCCAAGCTATGGTATTTTCAATCGCATCATATGCATGTGAAAGCTGGACAATGAACAAGGAAGACTGAAGAAGAATCAACGCCTTTGAATTGTGGTGTTGGCGAAGAATATTGAATATCCCATGGACTGCCAAAGAACAAACAAATCTGTCTTGGAAGAAGTACAACCAGAATGCTCCTTAGAAGCAAGGATGCGTCTTACATACTTTGGACATGTTGTCAGGAGGGATCAGTTCCTGGAGAAGGACATCGTGCTTGGCAGAGTACAGAGTCAGTGGAAAAGAAGAAGACCCTCAAGGAGGTGGATTGACACAGTAGCTACAACAATGAGCTCAAGCATAACAACGATTGTAAGGAGGGCTCAGGACTGGGCAATGTTCTGTTGTGCGTGGGGTCGCTATGAGTTGGAACTGACTCAACAGTACCTAACGACAACAACAATTATATAAAGGGGCCCCTATGCACTGCTGTAGGAGTGTGGACTGGTACAGCCAATCTCTGGAGCAATCTGGAAATTCTTAATCTAGGTTTCTTAACCTAACTTAAATTAGGTAAATCCAGTATAAAACCAAACCAAACCAAACCCACTGAGTTGATTCTGACTCATAGTGACCCCATAGGACAGAGTAGAACTGCCCAGTAGAGTTTCCGGGAGTGCCTGGCAGATTCGAACTGCTGCCCTCTTGGTTAGCAGCCGTAGCACTTAACCACTATGCCACCAGGGTTTCCAAATCCAGTATACACTTAACCACTATGCCACCAGGGTTTCCAAATCCAGTATATGACCCAGCAATTATACCCCTGAGTATGTATTCCAAAGGTATTCTTTACAGTGCCTGGCTACCACCACCGACCGCTCTGACAGGGATCACAATAGAGGGTCCCAGACAGAGCAGTAGAAAAAAAAAAAGTAGAACAAAATTCAAATTCATGAAAAAAAAAGACCAGGCTTGCTGATCTGACAGAAACTAGAGAAACTCTGAGGGTATTGCCCCTGGATACCTTTTTAACTCAGTACTGAAGCCACTCCTAAGGTTTACCTTTAGCCAAAGATTAGGCAGATCTATAGGGCAAACAATAACACACGTGAGGAACATGCTTCATAGTTCAATTATATATAGGAGACTAATGGGCACACCAGCCCAAAAGCAAAGATGAGAAGGCAGGAGGGACAGGAAAACTGATTCATGGAAACAGGGAGCCTGGGGTGGAGAAGGGGAGAGTGTTGACACATCGAGGGATTGGCAACCAATGTCACAAAACAATTTGTGTATCAATTGTTTAATGAGAAACTAATTTGCTCTGTAAACTTTCCCCTAAAGCACAATAAAAATAAAATAAATAAATAAAATGACAAGAGTAAAGAAATCAATAAGTTGTTTTCCTAGATTTCTGTTATGTGCATAGAGTAACTGAGCGCTAGAGTTGGCAGAAGTTCCCATTTGGTGAATATTCATTGAGCAGATGCTATGTGTCAGGCACTGTGTTAGACACTGATAGCACCTAACAACAACAGCAACATAGGAGGTGTTCAGTAAGCTTCAGTTGCTTTTCCTTTTGGAGGTTTACTCAGTGGCCTCTCACAGGGCACCTCCCACAATGCCATGCACGCAGAAGGCAGTCAACAAACGTGTCAAACTGAACTGAATTAAATTATGACAGAGCCAGATCTCATGTTCGTTTCTAATCTCAAAACATCTCCCCCTCCTGCCAGGATGTAGATGCCAAACAAAGATAGGCTTTTATGTCCATCATGTCTTGTCCATGTTCTGTACTTATATGGAAGCTCCTCTGGGTTTCATGTGCAGGGAAAAAAAAAAAAAAAACAGAACAAAACACTCTTGGATCACTCAGCTCACACAACAACAGTGAGGGACTTTCATCATTTGCAGCGTTTTCCATGGAAGAGTTCACAGATGTGGGAACTGACAGGGCAAAAATATTGAAAAAAGCTTCCTGGCTGCTAGGAATAAGGATGTTCAGTCTCCAGGGCCCAAATGCCCCCAGAAAGTTCCTTGACTTCAGAGAGTTTTCTATTCAGAATTTCTGTTTCACATGAGCCACCTGGAAGCCACCATACATGGTAATGTGTCACTTTCTTAAAATACCATTGGATGGATGAGGCACAGAAGCCGGGGACTTGGCTAGTGCCCAAACCCGCCAGGACCATGTCTTGGTCCCAGCTTGGCTCCTCTGGGCAATGCTGGGCTCATCAAACGTCTGAGGAGGGGCCTTAAATGTTTTCAGAACATGCCTGGCATTTGTTGCTAGATGAAATTATATGCTCTAATGGTATGTGTGAATCTGGAGATTTTAGAAGTTTCCAGAACAACACCCTGTAGGTCTCAGGGTTCAGCTTGGCATCTGGCCAATCTGGATCCTGCTCTTCCTTAGTATTAGGTCTCTGGTGCTACTTCAAGGGGAACCCAGCAGGGAGTTTTGTTTTTCACACAGGTATTGGTCTTAGAGGGACATACCAGAGGAGCCCAGGGTACCAAACTGCAGGCATTCAGCAATCACCTGTGCCTCTCCTGTCCTTTCATAGATGGGGAAGCTAACTCCACAGAGGTTAAAAGACTTGTCCAAGGTCATGCAGCAAGGGAGTCAGCTCATGCCACGTGGTTCTGGCTTTGGGGTTAGAAGGAGACAAAGGGTGAGATCACAAGAGCAAAGCTAAGAGGGCTCCCACAACATCACAGATGCGGTCACAGAACCAAAGACCTGCTCTTCCAGGTATCTGGGGGAGGAGGACTAAGAGCTCATACTCCGGATTTAGAAGGATCTGACTCCAAACCCTAGAGCTACTTAACTTCTTTTTCCCTTGGTTTTTCCTCAGTAAAACAATCTGTCCTGTAAAGTTGTTGTAAAGATTAAATAACTCACTGTAAAAGGTGTTAAGCATGGTGCCAGGCACAACGGAAGTGCTCAAGAAATACAGTTCATAGTACTGTGGAAAGAGTCTTAGACTAGTAACTCAAAGATCTGGGTGCAGGCCCCTGACTTCCTACTTTGTCTTTGGGAAATTATATAGCCTCTCTGAACCTCTGTTTCCTCAACTGTAGTGTTATCAGCTGCTGTCAAGTTAACTCGGATTCATGGGTACCCTATATTTGTCCAGGTAGAACTGTGCTCCACAGGGTTTTCAATGGCTGGTTTTTCAGAAGTACATCGCTGGGCCTTTCTTCTGAGGTGCCTCTAAGTGGACTCAAACTGCCAACCTTTCAGTTAGCAGTTAGTGAAGGGCCTCCCAACTGTAGCAAAGGGGTAACACTTGTTCCATAATGAGACAATGTATGTGAAAGCATTTCGCAAAGTTTTAAACACGGGCCAGAGTCCAGTGCTATTATTACTGTTGGAAATTATCTGGTATGCACCCCTCATCTCAGAGAGGAAGAAAGCAAAGCCTCCTAAGTTCCTGTTGGATCCTCCATCTGGCTAGTGTTTCTCTGCCTCCCCCATCTGATTTTAATCAGAGCATTCAATCCAGGCCCTAAGTCAGCCCATCCACCTATGCTGGCCTTTACCCACTCAGCTTCCTTCAGAGCCTGGGTCACGGTTACCGAAGAAAAGGCAGAAGTCCTTGCTATCAATGTGGCAGCATCAACTCACTGAAGACTGGCTCACGAGGACCCAGCTGCTGCCCCAGCTGTCTGTGCAGGTGGGTCTCCATGGCAGGGCTCAAGCTGGAGCACTGGGAAGGTGAGCTGGCGTGAGTCAGGGCCACAAAGACATTACCCAGTCAATCAGATTTCTCTCTTGCCTTCTGCTATGGGTTAATGTGTCCCCCAAAATGATTTGCTGAAATCCTAACCCCCGATACCTGTGAATGTGAACTTATTTGGAAACAGGGTCTTTGCAGATGTAATTAGTTAACGGGTCATACTGGAGTAGGGTGGACCCTAACCCAATATGACTGGTGTCTCTATAAAAAGAGAGGAGTCACAGGCAGACACAGAGGGAAGACGGCAAATGGAGATGGAGGCACCATTTTTGCTGCCACAAGCCAAAGAATGCCTGGAACTACTAGAAACTAGAAAAAACGAGGAAGCATTTTTAACACTAGAGCCTCCAGAGAAAGCAGGGCCCTGTTGACATCCTGAATTCAGACTTCAAGCCTCCAGATTGTGAAAGAATACATTTCTGTTGTTTTAAGCTGTCTAGTTTGTGGTACTTCGTTATAGCAGCTCTAGGAGACTGATACCTCTTCCTTTTCAGAAATGTCAGAATGGGCTATTGTCTCAGCCCTGCTTACATGGCTGTTAAAATCTTTTATGGATTGAATTGTGTCCCCCCAAAATGTGTGCCAACTTGGCTAGGCCATGATTCCCAGTATTGTGTGATTGGTCCACCATTTTGTTATCTGATGTGATTTTCCTATATGTTGTAAATCCTATTTGTATGATGCTAATGAAGTGGGATTAGTGGCAGTTATTTTAATGAGGTAGGACTCAATCTACAAGATTAGGATGTATCTTGAGTCAATCTCTTTAGAGATATGAAAGACAGAAGTGAGCAGAGAGACAAGGGGACTTCATTGCCATCAAGCAAGAAGAGCCAGGAGTGTGCATCCTTTGGATCGGGAGTCCTGAGCTGAGAAGCTCCTAGACCAGGGGGAAGATTGATAACAAGGACCTTCCCCCAGGGGTGACAGAGAAAGAAAGCCTTCCCCTGGAGCTGGAACCCTGAATTCGGACTTCTAGACTCCTAGAGTGTGAGAGAATAAATCTCTGTTGTGTGTGTGTGTGTGTTAAAGCCATCCACTTGTGTTATTTCTGTTATAGCAGCACTAGATAACTAAGACAAAATCTGAGACCTTTGGAGCTGAAAGGAGTCTGGTCCAATACATTCATACTGTTGATAGAGAAACTGAGGCCTAGAGCAAAGAAAGACGTTCCCCGGGGACCGGAATTCTGATTTATAGTTCTAGTCTCATTCCACCATACCTTGTCATTGCAACAAATATTCTAATACGTGCAAACTGAGCTCAAAAATGCTTAGCACTCCCTAGTATTCTTGTTTAGGGTCTTGAATGCAGTTCAAGGAGTTAATTCCTGTGGTTGTGTGTCTTAAACCCAGAATTATAACCTTGGTGTCTTAAAGAGATCATTTTATGTATCATTATTCTTTTTATATTAACTCTTAGTACAATGCTTTACAAAGTACTTTCCCCCTACATTATTTAACTCTCTCAACAACCCTGTGAGCTAGATATTGTGGTTTCTATATTGTGGATGAGGAACCTGAGATTTAGACAGACGAAGTAAATCACTCCGCTAGTCATGGTCTAAATCTGAAGGATCTTTGTACCACACCAAGCAGATTTCATTTATCATTGGTCAAACTAATGTCTATCCTGGAGGTGGCAGACAGATTAGCCACCCATTGACAGACTTATTTGTTTGGCCTCTGAATATTTTAAAACATTTTGAGTCAGCATTTAAAAATCTAGAGTTCTTTTTAAAAGTGAGGATTTCTAGGGGAGTCCCTGGGTGGCACAAGCAGTTAAGTGCTCAACTACTAGCGAAAAGGTGTGGTGGTTTGAACCCACCTCTGCATACATGGGGTTGCCATGAGTTAGAATCAACTTGACGGCAACTAACAACAACAATATAAAACATACAGAGCACCTCAGAAAAGTGAGATTTCTAACTTAATAAAAAAAATCCAGAAGCTCTGGCAACATTGGAGTCTACCCCCAGTCCTTTCTTCCCTCTGTTTAGCAGATCTTCCTTCAAGTGGTCCATCTGCTTTGCTTGGTTCTCAACATCATGCTTCTACCCTTAACAGAACAATGACAGCTAATGTTTATAAGTCACCTCAGAGCTGACAAAGCCTCACCCTGGCAAGGCGGTTGGTTCTTTCTTAGTCTGAAAAGAATCTCTTCGGGGGGTCTTAAAGAAAGATAGGCATTGATTCATTAATAATAAATAATAAACATTTACCGAGGACGGTTGATGGCCAGGCTGTACTTGGTGAGGATGCTTGGAGCACAGTGGGAGTTTCTGCTTCCTTAAAGCAATCTGAACTGAGCTGAACAACAACACTGGTATAAGCTCTAGTTCCAGTGCTAACTAGTTGTCACTAAGTCACATGTGGCCCTGGCAAGTTGCTTCCCATCCTAGGGATTCAGTATCTCCCTCTGAGGAATAAGAGGGCTGGACTAGACAGCTCAGAGGTCTGTCCCGCCCACTCTGCCTTTCTAGGAGTCAATTCAATCAACAAAGGCCATTCCCAGGTAGACTCCCACACTGGGTTCTGTTCTGGGAGTCACCCCGTTCAGGGAAGTGCGGAATGAATAGGCTCTGCCCAGGGCTCCAGTGTAATCTTCAGTGTCAATGTTTCCCTGGTCTTTAATTTTTTGTTTTTAAGAAGACCGAAGAGCGCTCCACCTCAGGCTGCGCTGGAGCCATTGACTCCTGACTCAATGGTTGAACAGCCACAAGTTCTGGGAACAGCAAAGGAAAATAAAATCTTGATGAAAATTTATAAGCTCTCTAGAGCACAGCCTTTATTAGCTATGTGGTTTACTGGTAACATTTCAGGATATGAAGAGATTTTTTTTGCTCTATTTTTGGAACTTCCAGGAGATTTAATTCAACAGCCATTTGTTGTCTAGCGTTGTTGCAGCCGGTAGTATGAGATGACTGAGCTTCAGATCCGTAGAGGAACCCGACATGGAATACTTTTGAACATCACTTTACAGTCCCTGGTTAACACACTCAGCTGCTAACCAAAAGGCTGGCATTTTGAGCCCACCCAGAGGTGCCTAAGAAGAAAAGCTTAGTGATCTACTTCTGAAAAATTGGTCACTGAAAACTCTATGGAGTACAGTTCTACTCTGACACACCTGGGGTCGCCATGAGTCAGAATCGATTTGAAGGCAACTGGTTAACTGGTTTACAGTTTACAGAGCATATTTACTTTGTCTCAGTTATTCCTCCCTCCAATCCTGTGAGGAATCAGAAGCTAAGAGCTGTGGCTTGCAGAGCCACGGGCTAGTAAAAGGTGACACCAGAATTTAACCTCAGGTCTTCCGATTCCGGATTCAGTACTCTGTGTACTACATTGTGTAACATGTGGATATAATTAAATTTGTATGAGACACAGGCTAGAAAACTTTAAAAAGAAATTATGACTTTTTTTTAAATGCAAGGTTTCTGGAGTTGCTAGCTAGCGTTTGACACAGATTTAATAATGGGTATAATTTCTTTCTTTTAACAATTTTAAGAGACCTATGAATCTGGGAAATATAATAAAATGTAAAAAGCAAACAAAAAAAGCCTTATAATTTCAATATGCAGATACTACCACTATAAATGACTTACATTGTTCCAGTTTTTTCTCTAACAAGTCGAAATATATAACTATATATATACATGCATATGTATATAGACACACACATACACATATATAGTTTTGAGTCCTTTTTTCTTTAACTTATATTACATCATATACTATTTGAATGGGTTGAATTCCAATAGGAAGTAAAGGTGGCTGATTAGGGAATTCTAGACTAAGGACACAGCCCGAGAAAAGTGTGGGAGCAGCAAAGCACAGGACTTATTCAGGAAACAGTGAGTAATTCTTTTGGACTAGAAATTATGACTCTGATGAATTGAGGTTTAGCAAGGAGTCTAGGAAGACATTTGTCAGATTGTGGAGAATCTTAAAGGACATGCTAAGGAATTTGTAGTTTATTCTGCTCTCATTAGCTATAATACACTTTACATTGTACATACAGTACTTAAAAAAACACAAATGAGGAAAACACAAATCCATACAGTTACTGATGTTCTGATACATGGATAGATTTCCAATTGTTCTCTATATACATATTTCTTTTTCCCCCCAAACAGAAATATCAAACACTTATTCTTTTATAAGTCCATGACTATATTTCTTGGTCATTAAGACTTCTTTTGCAATAATGGTTTTTAAAACTTTTCTGTACTGAAAGTCATCTTGTTTAGAGGACAGAGGAATGAATACAATCTGCCCAGGGCTCCAGTGCAAACCGAATTTTACCAGAAACCTCAAAAGCCAAAAGCCAAAGACAAAAACCAAAAGCCAAAAGCAGAGCTGTTCTAATGAAACAGCATGAGTGGCGGCCCTAATGCCCGCCCCAATCCTTGAGATTCCCTGTAGGACACCCCGAACACGTCCCGAAACCACTGTTGCACAATGTAATTTTTATGGCTATATTGTAAGAATACAGCATCATTTAATCAGCCTATCAGTTGCTTCCAATTTTTCTCTTTGTAAATTCATACTACATTCTTTCAGTACATCCCATAATTATTTCTCAATGAAGGTTTTTAAGCATGGGGTGTGACATAATCAGAGGTATTAGCATGAGTGCGAAATACTGTAAAGTCTTAACTGAAATTCAGCTAACCACAACCTTTAATTAACCAATTTTCTTTTGCTCAACTTTGGAAACATAAAGGAAATTCTCTCTCTCTCTCTCTCTCACACACACAGAGAGAGTTGAGATTAAGTTAAAAATCTGACTCTGCAACTTAGTAGGAGTCCCTGGGTGGTGAAAACAGTTAATGTGCTCAGCTGCTAACTGAAAGGTTGCAGGTTCGAGTCTACCTAGAGACACCTGGCAAAGACAGGCCTGGTGGTCTACTTCTAAAAAACTAGCAATTGAAAACCCTGTGGAGCACAGTTCTACTCTGACACACGTGGGGTCACTGTGAGTCAGGGTTGCTTCAAGAGCAACTGGTTACAGGGGCCCCTTACTAACTGGAAGACCCTTAGGAAAGTTATTAACCTGTCTCACGGGGTTGTGAGGATTCAATGAGATAACATATGCAAAATATATAAAAGTGTCACCCTGGAACATAGTAAGTGCTATATAAGTAGCGATGATAATGATGATTAGCAATGCCTAATTTGCATGTATTTGGCCCACTTTCTTACCCTCTTCCCCAGTCAGAGTTAAGAACATAGGATCCCTTAGAACCAGGTACATAAAAGACCTCAGAGACATGCTTCTTTTTTTTTTTTATATTAACTTTTATTAAGCCTCAAGTGAATGTTTACAAATCAACTCAGACTGTCACAAGTTTATATACACCTTACTCCATACTCCCAATTGCTCTCCCCCTAATGAGTCAGCCCTTCCAGTCTCTCCTTTCGTGACAATTTTGCCAGCTTCCAACTCTCTCTATCCTCCCATCCCCTTTCCAGACAGGAGATGCCAACACAGTCTCAAGTGACCACTTGATATAATTAGCTCACCCTTCATCAGCATCTCTCTCCCACCCACTGACCAGTCCCTTTCATGTCTGATGAGTTGTCTTCGGGGATGGTTCCTGTCCTGGGCCAACAGAAGGTCTGGGGACCATGAACGCCAGGATTCCTCTAGTCTCGGTCAGACCATTAAGTATGGTCTTTTTATGAGAATTTGGGGTCTGCATCCCACTGATCTCCTGCTCCCTCAGGGGTTCTCTGTTGTGCTCCCTGTCAGGGCAGTCATCGATTGTGGCCGGGCACCAACGAGTTCTTCTGGTCTCAGGATGATGTAGGTCTCTGGTTCATGTGGCCCTTTCTGTCTCTTGGGCTCTTAGTTGTCGTGTGACCTTGGTGTTCTTCATTCTCCTTTGCTCCAGGTGGGTTGAGACCAATTGATGCATCTTAGATGGTCGCTTGTTAGCATTTAAGACCCCAGACGCCACATTTCAAAGTGAGATGCAGAATGTTTTCATAATAGAATTATTTTGCCAATTGACTTAGAAGTCCCCTTAAACCATGGTCCCCAAACCCCCGCCCTTGCTCCACTGACCTTTGAAGCATTCATTTTATCCCGGAAACTTCTTCGCTTTTGGTCCAGTCCATTTGAGCTGACCTTCCATGTATTGAGTGTTGTCTTTCCCTTCACCTAAAGCAGTTCTTAGCTACTAATTGATCAGTAAAAAAACCCTGTCCCACCCTCCCTCCCTCCCCCCCCAACCACAAAAGTATGTGATCTTCTCAGTTTATACTATTTCTCAAGATCTTATAATAGTGGTCTTATACAATATTTGTCCTTTTGCCTCTGACTAATTTCGCTCAGCATAATGCCTTCCAGGTTCCTCCATGTTATGAAATGTTTCACAGATTCCTCACTGTTCTTTATCGATGCGTAGTATTCCATTGTGTGAATATACCACAATTTATTTACCCATTCATCCGTTGATGGACACCTTGGTTGCTTCCAGCTTTTTGCTATTGTAAACAGAGCTGCAATAAACATGGGTGTGCATATATCTGTTTGTATGAAGGCTCTTGTATCTCTAGGGTATATTCCCAGGAGTGGGATTTCTGGGTTGTATGGTAGTTCTATTTCTAACTGTTTAAGATAACGCCAGATAGATTTCCAAAGTGGTTGTACCATTTTACATTCCTACCAGCAGTGTATACGAGTTCCAATCTCTCCACAGCCTCTCCAACATTTATTATTTTGTGTTTTTTGGATTAATGCCAGCCTTGTTGGCGTGAGATAGAATCTCATCGTGGTTTTAATTTGCATTTCTCTAATGGCTAATGATCGAGAGCATTTTCTCATGTATCTGTTGGCTGCCTGAATATCTTCTTTAGTGAAATGTGTGTTCATATCCTTTGCCCACTTCTTGATTGGGTTGTTTGTCTTTTTGTGGTTGAGTTTTGACAGAATCATGTAGATTTTAGAGATCAGGCGCTGGTCGGAGATGTCATAGCTGAAAATTCTTTCCCAGTCTGTAGGTGGTCTTTTTACTCTTTTGGTGAAGTCTTTAGATGAGCATAGGTGTTTGATTTTTAGGAGCTCCCAGTTATCTGGTTTCTCTTCATCATTTTTGGTAATATTTTGTATTCTGTTTATGCCCTGTATTAGGGCTCCTAGGGTTGTCCCTATTTTTTCTTCCATGATCTTTATCGTTTTAGTCTTTATGTTTAGGTCTTTGATCCACTTGGAGTTAGTTTTTGTGCATGGTGTGAGGTATGGGTGCTGTTTCATTTTTTTGCAAATGGATATCCAGTTATGCCAGCACCATTTGTTAAAAAGACTATCTTTTCCCCAATTAACTGACACTGGTCCTTTGTCAAATATCAGCTGCTCATATGTGGATGGATTTATATCTGGGTTCTCAATTCTGTTCCATTGGTCTATGTGCCTGTTGTTTTACCAATACCAGGCTGTTTTGACTACTGTGGCTGTATAATAGGTTCTGAAATCAGGTAGAGTGAGGCCTCCCACTTTCTTCTTCTTTTTCAGTAGTGCTTTGCTTATCCGGGGCTTCTTTCCCTTCCATATGAAGTTGGTGATTTGTTTCTCTATCACCTTAAAAAATGACATTGGAATTTGGATCGGAAGTGCGTTAAATGTATAGATGGCTTTTGGTAGAATAGACATTTTTACTATGTTAAGTCTTCCTATCCATGAGCAAGGTATGTTTTTCCACTTAACTATGTCCTTTTGAATTTCTTGTAGTAGAGCTTTGTACTTTTCTTTGTATAGGTCTTTTACATCCTTGGTAAGATTTATTCCTAAGTATTTTATCTTCTTGGGGGCTACTGTGAATGGTATTGATTTGGTGATTTCCTCTTCGATGCTCTTTTTGTTGATGTAGAGGAATCCAAGTGATTTTTGTATGTTTATCTTACAACCTGAGACTCTGCCAAACTCTTCTATTAGTTTCAGTAGTTTTCTGGAGGATTCGTTGGGGTTTTCTGTGTATAAGATCAAAAAAAAGATCATGTCATCTGCAAATAGAGATAATTTTACTTCCTCTTTGCCAATCTGGATGCCCTTTATTTCTTTGTCTAGCCTAATTGCTCTGGCTAGGACTTCTAGCACAATGTTGAATAAGAGCGGTGATAAAGGGCATCCTTGTCTGGTTCCGGTTCTCAAGGGAAATGCTTTCAGGTTCTCTCCATTTAGAGTGATGTTGGCTGTTGGCTTTGCATAGATGCCCTTTATTATGATGAGGAATTTTCCTTCAATTCCTATTTTGCTGAGAGTTTTTATCATAAATGGGTGTTGGACTTTGTCAAATGCCTTTTCTGCATCAATTGATAAGATCATGTGGTTTTTGTCTTTTGTTTTATTTATGTGGTGGATTACATTAATGGTTTTTCTAATATTAAACCAGCCTTGCATACCTGGTATAAATCCTACTTGGTCGTGGTGAATTATTTTTTTGATATGTCGTTGAATTCTATTGGCTAGAATTTTGTTGAGGATTTTTGCATCTATGTTCCTGAGGGATATAGGTCTAAAATTTCCTTTTTTTGTAATGTCTTTACCTGGTTTTGGTATCAGGGAGATGGTGGCTTCATAGAATGAGTTGGGTAGTATTCCATCATTTTCTATGCTTTGAAGTACCTTTAGTAGTAGTGGTGTTAACTCTTCCCTGAAAGTTTGGTAGAACTCTGCAGTGAAGCCGTCTGGGCCAGGGCTTTTTTTTGTTGGGAGTTTTTTGATTACCGTTTCAATCTCTTTGTTATGGGTCTATTTAGTTGTTCTACTTCTGAATGTGTTAGTTTAGGTAGGTAGTGTTTTTCCAGGAATTCTTCCATTTCTTCTAGGTTTGCAAATTTGTTAGAGTACAATTTTTCATAATAATCTGATGTGATTCTTTTAATTTCAGGTGGGTCTGTTGTGATGTGGCCCTTCTCGTTTCTTATTCGGGTTGTTTCCTTTCCTGTATTTCTTTAGTCAGTCTAGCCAATGGTTTATCAATTTTGTCAATTTTTTCAAAGAACCGGCTTTTGGCCTTGTTAATTCTTTCAATTGTTTTTCTGTTCTCTATTTCATTTAGTTCAGCTCTAATTTTTATTATTTGTTTTCTTCTGGTGCCTGATGGATTCTTTTGTTGCTCACTTTGTATTTGTTCAAGTTGTAGGGACAGTTCTCTGATTTTGGCTCTTTCTTCTTTTTGTATGTGTGCATTTATCGATATAAATTGGCCTCTGAGCACTGCTTTTGCTGTGTCCCAGAGGTTTTGATAGGAAGTATTTTCATTCTCGTTGCATTCTATGAATTTCCTTATTCCCTCTTTGATGTCTTCTATAACCCAGTCTTTTTTCAGGAGGGTATTGTTCATTTTCCAAGTATTTAATTTCTTTTCCCTAGTTTTTCTGTTATTCATTTCTAGTTTTATTGCCTTGTGGTCTGAGAAGATGCTTTGTAATATTTCGATGTTTTGCATTCTGCAAAGGTTTGTTTTATGACCTAATATGTGCTCTATTCTAGAGAATGTTCCATGTGCACTAGAAAAAAAAATATACTTTGCAGCAGTTGGGTGGAGAGTTCTGTATAAGTCAATGAGGTCAAGTTGGTTGATTGTTGTAATTAGGTCTTCCGTGTCTCTATTGAGCTTCTTACTGGTTGTCCTGTCCTTCTCCGAAAGTGGTGTGTTGAAGTCTCCTACGATAATTGTGGAGGTGTCTATCTCACGTTTCAGTTCTGTTAAAATTTGATTTATGTATCTTGCAGCCCTATCATTGGGTGCATAAATATTTAGTATGGTTATATCTTCCTGATCAATTGTCCCTTTAATCATTATGTAGCGTCCTTCTTTATCCTTTGTGGTGGATTTAAGTTTAAAGTCTATTTTGTCAGAAATTAATATTGCTACTCCTCTTCTTTTTTGCTTATTGTTTGCTTGATATATTTTTTTCCATCCTTTGAGTTTTAGTTTGTTTGTGTCTCTAAGTCTAAGGTGTGTCTCTTGTAGGCAGCATATAGACGGATCGTGTTTCTTTATCCAGTCCGAGACTCTCTGTCTCTTTATTGGTGCATTTAGTCCATTTACATTCAGTGTAATTATAGATAAATAAGTGTTTAGTGTTGTCATTTTGATGCCTTTTTATGTGTGTTGTTGACTATTTCATTTTTCCACTTACTTTTTTGTGCTGAGACGTTTTTCTTTGTAAATTGTGAGATCCTCATTTTCATAGTGTTTGACTTTATGTTTGTTGAGTTGTTACGTTTTTCTTGGCTTTTATCTTGAGTTATGGAGTTGTTATACCTCTTTGTGGTTACCTTAATATTTACCCCTATTTTTCTAAGTAAAAACCTAACTTGTATTGTCCTATATCGCCTTGTATCACTCTCCATATGGCAGTTCTATGCCACCTGTATTTAGTCCCTCTTTTTGATTATTGTGATCTTTTACATATTGACTTCAATGATTCCCTGTTATGAGCATTTTTTTTTTAATTAATCTTAATTTGTTTTTGTGATTTCCCTATTTGAGTTGATATCAGGATGTTCTGTTTTGTGACCTTGTGTTGTGCTGGTATCTGATATTATTGGTTTTCTGACCAATTTCCTTTAGTTTCTTGTAGCTTTGGCTTGGTTTTTGCAAATTCTCTAAGCTTGTGTTTATCTGTAAATATCTTAATTTCGCCTTCATATTTCAGAGAGAGTTTTGCTGGATATATGATCCTTGGCTGGCAGTTTTTCTCCTTCAGTGCTCTGTATATGTCATCCCATTGCCTTCTTGCCTGCACGGTTTCTGCTGAGTAGTCTGAACTTATTCTTATTGATTCTCCCTTGAAGGAGACCTTTCTTTTCTCCCTGGCTGCTTTTAAAATTTTCTCTTTATCTTTGGTTTTGGCAAGTTTGATGATAATATGTCTTGGTGTTTTTCTTTTTGGATCAATCTTAAATGGGGTTCGATGAGCATCTTGGATAGATATCCTTTCGTCTTTCACGATGTCAGGGAAGTTTTCTGTCAGCAGGTCTTCAACTATTTTCTCTGTGTTTTCTGTCCTCCCTCCCTGTTCTGGGACTCCAATCACACGCAAGTTATCCTTGTTGATAGAGTCCCACATGATTCTTAGGGTTTCTTCATTTTTTTAAATTCTTTTATCTGATTTTTTTTCAGCTAAGTTGGTGTTAATTCCCTGGTCCTCCAGATTTCCCAGTCTGCATTCTAATTGCTCGAGTCTGCTCCTCTGACTTCCTATTGCGTTGTCTAATTCTGTAATTTTATTGTTAATCTTTTGGATTTCTACATGTTGTCTCTCTATGGATTCTTGCAACTTATTAATTTTTCCGCTATGTTCTTGAATACTCTTTTTGAGTTCTTCAACTGTTTTATCAGTGTGTTCCTTGGCTTTTTCTGCAGTTTGCCTTATTTCGTTTCTGAGGTCATCCCTGATGTCTTGAAGCATTCTGTAAATTAGTTTTTTATATTCTGTGTCTGATAATTCCAGGATTGTATCTTCATTTGGGAAAGATTTTGATTCTTTTGTTTGGGGGGTTGTAGAAGCTGTCATGTTCTGCTTCTTTATGTGGTTTGATATGGACTGCTGTCTCCGAGCCGTCACTGACTGGGACGCTGGCTCCAGGCTCCGAAAACAGTCGCTGCTTCCCCGTATTTGTTCGTTCTCCGTCTCTGTCATTCAGGTCAACTCATTAAATCTGTGTTTTTGTTGTTCAGGGTTCGTAGATTGTTATGTATGTGATCGATTCACTTGTTTTTCCGAGTCTTTGTTGCAAGAGGGATCTGAGGTAGCGTCTACCTAGTCAGCCATCTTGGCCCCGCCTCGAGACATGCTTCTTGATTGTTAACCAGTGCTCCAAAAGATAACCAGGGACCTTTAAAGTTCCTGAACAATCACAAAATCGTCTAAATGCTGCCAATAAGAAACTTCAAACAGGTTATGAAAAGGAACATTTTAGCAAGATTTTAAACAGCAACACAAAGCATTTTTTGTTACTTCAAAAAGTCAGAATGATGTTAGGGATCAAGATATCTCTGCCAAGTCAGGTCCCTGCTGCTAATTTGTAGTGTGAACTTGGCGATATTGCATCCTTAGCAGGAGACGGGGTGGCAGAAACAGTTCAGTGCTTGACTACTAATTGAAAGGTTGGCATTTCAAACCCACCCAGAGGGTGGCACAAATGGTTAAGTGCTTGACTGCTAATCAAAAGGCTGGTGGTTCAAACACAACCAGAGGCAAGTTGGAAGAAAGGCCTGGCAGTCTGCTTCCAAAAGGTCACAGCCACACATGGGGATTCCATGAGTTGGAATCAACATGATGGCAACTGCTTTTGTTTTTTTTTAAACAGGAGCTCAGGCTCTTACAGGCATTATCTTCTTTATTTCTCAGAACCCTGTGAGATTGGTAATATAACCCTGCCTTTTAAAAATCAATTTTTAAAAATCCTCAACAAAATTCTAGCCAATAGAATCCAACAACACATCAAAAAAATAATTCACCCTGATCAAGTGGGATTTATACCAGGTGTGCAAGGCTGGTTTAATATCAGAAAAACCATTAATGTAATCCATCACATAAATACAACAAAAGACAAAAACCACATGATCTTATCAATTGATGCAGAAAAGGCATTTGACAAAGTCCAACACCCATTTATGATAAAAACTCTTACCAAAATAGGAATTGAAGGAAAATTCCTCAACATAATAAAGGGCACCTATGCAAAGCCAACAGCCACTATCACTCTAAATGGAGAGAACCTGAAAGCATTTCCCTTGAGAACGGGAACCAGACAAGGATGCCCTTTATCACCGCTCTTATTCAACATCGTGCTGGAAGTCCTAGCCAGGGCAATTAGGCTAGACAAAGAAATAAAGGGCATCCGGATTGGCAAGGAGGAAGTAAAGTTATCACTATTTGCAGATGACATGATTATATACACAGAAAACCCCAACGAATCCTCCAGAAAACTACTGAAACTAATAGAAGAGTTTGGCAGAGTCTCAGGTTATAAAATAAACATACAAAAATCACTTGGATTCCTCTACATCAACAAAAAGAACACCGAAGAGGAAATAACCAAATCAATACCATTCACAGTAGCCCCCAAGAAGATAAGATACTTAGGAATAAATCTTACCAAGGACGTAAAAGAACTATACAAAGAAAACTACAAAGCTCTACTACAAGAAATTCAAAAGGACATAGTTAAGTGGAAAAACATACCTTGCTCATGGATAGGAAGACTTAACATAGTAAAAATGTCTATTCTACCAAAAGCCATCTATACATTTAACGCACTTCCGATCCAAATTCCAATGTCATATTTTAAGGGGATAGAGAAACAAATCACCAATTTCATATGGAAGGGAAAGAAGCCCCGGATAAGCAAAGCACTACTGAAAAAGAAGAAGAAAGTGGGAGGCCTCACTCTACCTGATTTCAGAACCTATTATACAGCTACAGTAGTCAAAACAGCCTGGTACTGGTACAACAACAGGCACATAGACCAATGGAACAGAATTGAGAACCCAGACATAGATCATCCACGTATGAGCAGCTGATATTTGACAAAGGACCAGTGTCAGTTAATTGGGGAAAAGATAGCCTTTTTAACAAATGGTGCTGGCATAACTGGATATCCATTTGCAAAAAAATGAAACAGCACCCATACCTCACACCATGCACAAAAACTAACTCCAAGTGGATCAAAGACCTAAACATAAAGACTAAAACGATAAAGATCATGGAAGAAAAAATAGGGACAACCCTAGGAGCCCTAATACAGGGCATAAACAGAATACAAAACATTACCAAAAATGATGAAGAGAAACCCGATAACTGGGAGCTCCTAAAAATCAAACACCTGTTCTCATCTAAAGACTTCACCAAAAGAGTAAAAAGACCACCTACAGACTGGGAAAGAATTTTCAGCTATGACATCTCCGACCAGCGCCTGATCTCTAAAATCTACATGATTCTGTCAAAACTCAACCACAAAAAGACAAACAACCCAATCAAAAAGTGGGCAAAGGATATGAACACACATTTCACTAAAGAAGATATTCAGGCAGCCAACAGATACATGAGAAAATGCTCTCGATCATTAGCCATTAGAGAAATGCAAATTAAAACTACGATGAGATTCCATCTCACACCAGCAAGGCTGGCATTAATCCAAAAAACACAAAATAATAAATGTTGGAGAGGCTGTGGAGAGATTGGAACTCTTATACACTGCTGGTGGGAATGTAAAATGGTACAACCACTTTGGAAATCTATCTGGCGTTATCTTAAACAGTTAGAAATAGAACTACCATACAACCCAGAAATCCCGCTCCTGGGAATATACCCTAGAGATACAAGAGCCTTCATACAAACAGATATATGCACACCCATGTTTATTGCAGCTCTGTTTACAATAGCAAAAAGCTGGAAGCAACCAAGGTGTCCATCAATGGATGAATGGGTAAATAAATTGTGGTATATTCACACAATGGAATACTACGCATCGATAAAGAACAGTGAGGAATCTGTGAAACATTTCATAACATGGAGGAACCTGGAAGGCATTATGCTGAGCGAAATTAGTCAGAGGCAAAAGGACAAATATTGTATAAGACCACTATTATAAGATCTTGAGAAATAGTAAACCTGAGAAGATCACATACTTTTGTGGTTACGAGGGGGGGAGGGAGGGAGGGTGGGAGAGGGTTTTTTATTGATTAATCAGTAGCTAAGAACTGCTTTAGGTGAAGGGAAAGACAACACTCAATACATGGAAGGTCAGCTCAATTGGACTGGACCAAAAGCAAAGAAGTTTCCGGGATAAAATGAATGCTTCAAAGGTCAGTGGAGCAAGGGCGGGGGTCTGGGGAACATGGTTTGTGGGGACTTCTAAGTCAATTGGCAATATAATTCTATTATGAAATCATTCTGCATCCCACTTTGAAATGTGGCGTCTGGGGTCTTAAATGCTAACAAGCGACCATCTAAGATGCATCAATTGGTCTCAACCCACCTGGAGCAAAGGAGAATGAAGAACACCAAGGCCACACGACAACTAAGAGCCCAAGAGACAGAAAGGGCCACATGAACCAGAGACCTACATCATCCTGAGACCAGAAGAACTAGTTGGTACCCGGCCACAATCGATGACTGCCCTGACAGGGAGCACAGCAGAAGACCCCTGAGGGAGCAGGAGATCAGTGGGATACAGACCCCAAATTCTCATAAAAAGACCAAACTTAATAGTCTGACTGAGACTAGAGGAATCCCGGCGGCCGTGGTCCCCAGACCTTCTGTTGGCACAGGACAGGAACCATCCACGAAGACAACTCATCAGACATGAAAGGGACTGGTCAGCGGGTGGGAGAGAGACACTGATGAAGAGTGAGCTAATTATATCAGGTGGACACTTGAGATTGTGTTGGCAACTCTTGTCTGGAGGGGGGATAGGAGGATAGAGAGAGAGGGAAGCTGGCAAAATTGTCACGAAAGGAGAGACTGAAAGGGCTGACTCAAGAGAGGGAGAGCAAGTGGGAGTAGGGAGTGAGATGTATGTAAACTTATATGTGACAGACTGATTAGATTTGTAAACGTTCACTTGAAGCTTAATAAAAGTTAATAAAAAAAATAAATAAAAATAAAACAAAAAAAGATGTTTAAAAAAAATCAATTTTTAATTTTTATCAAAAAATTTTGTTACATGGTGTAAAAAGTGAATTCATACTATAAGGCATATAAAAGGCAACAAAAAATACTCAATATAATTTACAATAGCATCAAAATTATAAAATAGGGATATATGTAATAAAATGCATGCAAGATCTGTACTCTACAAACTATAAGACATTACTGAAATTAAAGAAAATAGATATAAATGGATAGATATACCATGCTTATGGACTGGAAGACTCAATATTGTTAAAATGCCAATTCTCCTTAAATTGATCTATAGCTTCAATACAATGACATTCAAAATATTAGCAAACTTTTTTTGTAGAAGTTGAGCAAGCGAGTTCTAAAGTTTATATGGAAATGCAAAGTACGTAGAATGGCCAAAACAATTTTGAAAAAGAAGAACAAAATGGATGAACTTACATTGTCTGGCTTCAAGATCTACTATAAAGCTAAAAGTAATCAGGAAAGTATGGCATTTGAGTAAAGGCTGACCTATAGATCAACGGAACAGAATAGAAAGCCCAGAAATAGACCTACACATATATATGTTGTTGTTGTTGTTGTTGTTAAGTGCCATTGAGTTGGTTCCCACTGATAGCGACCCTATGTGTAACAGAATGAAACACTGCCCAGTCCTTCGCCATCCTCATAGTTATTGCTATGTTTGAGCCTATTGTTGCAGCCCGTGTCAGTCCTTCTCATTGAAGACCTTCCTCTGTTTCAGTGACCCTCCACTTTACCAAGCATGATGTCCTTCTCCAATTTTTCCTAAAAAAATTGGCCAGTGAAAACCTTACAAATAGAGGCAGAACACATATATTTGACTGTTATGGATTGAATCGTGCCCCCCAAAATATCCGTAAACTTGCTTAGGCCACGATTCCCATTTTGTCATCTGATGTGATTTTCCTATGTGTTGTAAATCCCACCTCTATGATGTTAATGAGGTAGGTTTTGGGCCAGTTGTGTTAATGAGGCAGGACTCAATCTACAAGATTAGGTTGTTTCTTAAGTCAATCTCTTTTGAGATATAAAAGACAGAAGTGAGCATAGAGACATGGGGACCTTATACCACCAAGAAAAAACAGTAAGAGAATAGCTCATCCTTTGGACTCAGTGTCCCTGCACTGAGAAGTGCCTCCTTCCTGGGGAGTATTGATGACAAGGACCTTCCCCCAGAGCTGACAGAAAGACAAGGCTGTCTCTTGGAATTGGCACCCTGAATTCAGACTTCTGGCCTCTGAGACTGTGAGAGAACAGATTTCTCTTTGTTGAAGCCATTCACTTATGGTATTTCTGTTGTGGCAGCACTAGATAACTAAGACAATGGTCAAGTGATATTAAGCAAAACTGCCAAGACAATTAAGTTAGGGAAAGGATATTCTTTTACACAAAAGTTGCTGGAATAATTAGTTGGCCGTATACACAAATATGCATCTTCACTCTTATCTCACACCATATTCAAAAATGAACTTGAAGCGGATCATGATCTGAATATAACAGCTAACATTTTAAAATATCTAAAAATAAAAAATCCTAGTGACCTTGATTTAGGCATTTAAAAAAAAATAGGACACAAAAAGCATAAACTATAAAAGAAAAAAAAATCAATAAATTAGGCTTCATCAAAATTTAAAATATTTGTTCTTTGAAAGCACCATTAGGAAAATGAAAAGGCAGCCAAGACTAAGAGACTTTATTTGCAAAACATATATCTGATAGAGGACTTGTATTCAGAATATATAATCAACTCTGACAACTCAGTATTAACAAGACTATTAAAAAGGGGCAAAAGATTTGAACAAATGTTTTATTGAAAGAATATACAGATGGTGTTATGGATTGAACTGTGTCCCCTCCCCCCAAAAAAATATGTGTTGTAAATCCTAACCCCTATACCTATACCTTGGCAGCGTAATGGTTAAGCACTTGGCTGCTAACCGAAAGGTCAGTGGTTCAAACCCACCAGTGGGCTTCACAAGGCAAAAGACCTGGCAATCTGCTCCTGTAAAGGTTACTGCGTTGGAAACTCTATTCTGTCCTATGTGGTCACCATGAATCAGAACTGACTTGATGGCCCACTACAACAACATACCTTGGATTGACAAAGTGGCTACAACAATGGACTCAAATATAGCAATGATTGTTAGAATGGTGCAGGACCTGGCAACATTTCATTCTGTTGTACATAAAGTCTCTATGCGTCAGAGTCAACTGGACTGCACCTAACAACAACAAATACTTGTGGATGCAATTCCGTTTGGGAATAGGGTTTTCTTTGTTTTGTTAATGAGGCCGTATCAGTAGTGTCTTAAGCCAATCACTTTTGAGATATAAAAAGAGCAGGTTAGGCACAGAAGCAAGCAATCACGAATGGGGAAATGATAGATACCACATGGAGGCCTCCAAGGAACATCAAGTAGACTAGAGAAGCTGAGACAAGGATTTTCCCCAAGAGCAGACAGAGAAAGCCTTCTCCTAGAGCTGGCACCCTGAATTCCAATTCTCAGCCTTCTAAACTCTGAGAAAATGAATTTCTGTTATAGCAGCACTAGATAACTAAGACAGATGACAAACAGGCACATGGAAAGATGCTCGAGGAAATAAAAATTTAAACCACAAGAATGTACCAGCACATATCCACTGAAATGGATAAAATTAAAAAGATATAATACCAAGCATTGGCTAGAATGTGGAGCAACTGGAATGCTCATATGTTGCTGACAGGAATGCAAAATTATATAATCACTTTGGAAACAGTTCTCATTTATTTATAAAATTAAACATACACTTACCCTATGACTCAGAAATTCTACTATTGGGTATTTTTTCTCAAGTGAAGTGAAAGCATATGACCACACAAAGATCACAGAAGTTTTATTCAGAGTAGCCAAAAACTGGTAACAACCCAAATGTCCATCAACTGGTAAATGGATTAAAAAAACAAACAAAAATCCTATACCTAAATATAATACTGCTAAACACTAAACAGTAATGAACTACTGATACTTGCAACAACATGGATGAATCACGAAAGCATTATGCTTAGTGAAAAAAAGCCAAATACAAAAAAACTATGTACTATATGTGTTCTGGATTGAATTGTGTCTCCCCAAAATAGATGTTGGAATCCTAACCCTTATACCTGTGGGTGGAGCCCTAGTGGCACAGTGGTTAAGAGATCAGCCACCAAACAAAAGGTCGGCAGTTCGAATCTACCAGCCGCTCCTTGGAAACCCTATGGGGCAGTTCTACTTGGTCCTATAGGTCGCTGTGAGTTGGAATAGGCTCGACAGCAACAGGTTTTTTTTTTTTTTTTTTTTTATGGTTTATACCTGTGGATATAATCATCATCCATAAAGCAATTTAATGTAATCAATCAATCAGCTGCAGTCATATCAGTGTATGGTGAATCCTAAATCTACTCACTTCTGAGTTATATAAAGAACAGCACAGAAGCAGAGACGTGCGCACATACACACTCACATTGGGGAAGACAGGAGCCTTGTAAGCATCATCTACAAGCCAAGAAACCAAGGAATGCCCAGGGCCACCTACGAAGGAAGGATTGACAGGACTGAAACCCTCCTTTGGACTTTTAGCCTCTGGAAATAAATTTCTATTCTTTAAGCCACCTACTGTGGTATTTCTGTTAGAGTAGCACGAGGAAACTAAGTATGTTTCCATTTATATGAAGTTCTAGAAAGGCAAACCTATAGGGTTAGCAGATCAGTGGTTGCTAAAGGTTAGGAGTTTGGGAATAGGAATTGACTGTAATATTCTAAACCAGGTTTTTGGTGGTGGTTATTTCCACTACGTACATATGTTAAAACTTGTCATTATACACTTAAAATTGGTAAATTTTATTGTAAATAAATTATACTTCTGCTGGCATTTGGATTTATCTTCATCAACTTCTTTGTCATTCTTCTAGGCATTTTTCAACTTCATATTTAAAGTTCAGAATTAAGATTCTCCTACTTTTGAGGATAAAGTTTGTGTTTCTGTTTCTTATTTTTCTTGTTTTAGGGTGATTTTTTGAGAGAAGCAGGAACATTTTTTCCTCACCAACTTAAACCTGGATGCCTTATAAAATACCAAAACCAAACCCACTGCCATCGAGTCAATTCCCACTAATATCGACCCTATAGGACAGAGTAGAACTACCCCATCAGGTTTCCAAGGCTGTAAATCTTTACTGAAGCAGACTGCCACATCTTTCTCCTGCAGAGAGGCTGGTGGGTTTGAACCGCAGAGTTTTTGGTTAGCAGCAGAGGGCTTAACCACTGAGCCACCAAGGCTCCTTATGTTCACATTACCTTTCTTATTCAGCCCTTCATTTTTCCTGAAATTATTTATTTTCCCTTTTTTTTCTCATTTGCTTGAGTTTCTGCACATCTATCATTAAGTTTTTTAATGCCCCAATAACTCAGCCTCAACTCTATCAATAATGTTTTCCATAATTTTATTTATGTCATGTTCATCTTATTCCTGGAGACCTCCTTCTCAAAGCCTTGCTTCCATGTTCTCTCTGTAGACTAGTTGCTGTGGAATTGTCATCCAGACATTTTCATTCATCATCATCCTGGGGATTCTTTTTGCCTCTTATGTTTTGGATCCCCTGTTTTCTGGATTCCATGTCTTCCTTCCTTGGTTTACGCCCTTGTTTGGCTAGATTTTATCTCTAGTAGCTCACTAAGGTGACATCTTTGTCACCTTGAAGACTAAGGTGCACCTGACCCAAGCCATGGTGTTTTCAATTGCCTTGGCTTTTGGAAACTGGACGATGAATCAGGAAGGCAAAGAAGAACTGATGCCTTTGAATTGTGGTGTTGGTGAAGCATATTGAATATACCATTGACTGCCAAAAGAATGAACAAGTCTGTCCTGGAGAAAGTATGACCAGAATGCTCCTTAGAAGCAAGGATGATGAGACTACATCTCACATACTTTGGACATGTTAACAGGAGGGATCAGTCCCTGAAGAAGGATATCATGCTTGGTAAAGTAGAGGGTCAGTGAAAAAGAGGAAGACCCTCAACAAGATGGATTGACACAACGGCTGCAACAATGGGCTCAAACATAGCAACAATTGTGAGAATGGCACAGGACTGGGCAGTGTTTTGTTTTATTGTGCATAGGGTCCCTATGAGTCAGAACTGACTCGACAGCACCTAACAACAGCTCACTAAGTAAGGGTACGAGTAAATTCTTTTAGTTCATCATATCTGAAAATGTCCTATTCTACCCTTGTTTGATTGACAGTTGGGCTGAATATATAAGAATAGGATGTACTGTATTAAATGCAAATAATGTGCATCTTCTGAGTTTGCCAACCATGCACTCTCCCCATGAGGTATTTTCATCAGCATCACTACGCCAATTTTTCCTACATGTTGCTGTAAAAAAAAAAAAGAAAGAAAGAAAAAGCACAGCTTGCTTAAAAACATCTCGTGGGGGGAGGGTGTGGTTAGCAAACAAAGGTAGAAGATGCATGCTATTTGCCTAAAAATTTGATAAATTAGAATACTGATGGCACCAGTCCACTGTCTACTAGATACCAACATTGTTAAGTTTTTTAGTTTCTGATTCTTTTTCTCTTTCTGTAGTTTACAGTGTTTTCTTTGTTCCCTATATTCTAAAATTTCCCAGTGGTGTACCTGACACTGAGTTGTTTTTTTGTTTTTTTTTTTTCCTTTTGCTAAACACATGGTAAGCCCTTTTGATTTGGAAACTCCTATTTCAGTTCTGGTAAATTTCCTTGTATTATTTTCTTGATAATTGTATCCCCTTCGTTCTCTTTCTAGCATTTCTAGTAGTTAATTTTGGCCCACCTAGACTTACCTCTAGCTTTTTATTATCTTTGCTATTTTTCTATCTTTTGAGCTTTTTGTTCCATTTTCTAGAAATATCTCTGAATTTTTTTCATATTAAATTTTTATTTGGGCTCTTACATATTTAATTTTATAGGGGTTTCCCCTGTTTTCAGGATTTTTTTCAAGCTGAGTCTTGTTTTAGGAATACAGTATCTCTATCCTTCTTGGAGAGATTGTTAGTTTGAGGTTGTCTCTGATTTTTTGAATTATTTTTTCCAGTTTTCTCTGATTTTTTGGAATTATATTCTCCAATTATTTGTTTTGTTTTCTATCTTTGAGGTTAGAAGCTTTCTTCAAGTATCTGGAGGTGCACAGCCATCAACTCTTATTTATGACTGGAACCCAGACAGTTGGTGTGTAGTTCTTTGCTCACGAGGTAGTCTTGTGCCCTAGTGGATGAGTCTAGGAAACGGAGCTTCAAGCTAGTTTGTCATCGTAAAGAATCATATCAATATCTGGGATCTAGTCCAGAGAAGACTCCTCTAATCTCTTGCCTGGAGGAATGTGAAACTTGCTACTGGCATTCTAGAAAGGGGGATGGGGCAGTATTTAGATTTTCATTCAGTTCTCAGTCCTGTACTTCCTCCCATTCCACCTGCCCACTCTTAAACTCCTCTTTCAATTACTACTACTTCCGCTCCCATTTTCTTGGTCCTTGTACATTTAAACATTTTATTTTACTGTTATTTTAGTAGAGGTTGGGGAAGAAAAAAAAAAAATAGTGCATTTAATTCAATCTGGCCTGTCCCTGTTTCAGTGATAAGGAAACGGAATGAGATTCAGAGGAGACTTTGCCTTCTCCATGGTAATTCACAAACCCCCAAATCACTGCTTCTGTCTCAGTCTCAGTTTCCTTATCTATAAAATGGATGACTAATACTAGATGAGTTTTAAAAATGCTCTTCTGAAATTATGTTTCAAGAAACCAGAAACTGGTCTCCATGGCTATTTGTTATTTTTGGTGCTCCCAAGA
Organism: Elephas maximus indicus; assembly: GCF_024166365.1. Taxonomy (NCBI): domain Eukaryota; kingdom Metazoa; phylum Chordata; class Mammalia; order Proboscidea; family Elephantidae; genus Elephas; species Elephas maximus. The sequence continues at coordinate 19,306,873 of NC_064830.1, forward strand.
TGTCCAACCACTCTCCCTTTTTGATCTCGTCTGCCTTTCTCTGGAACAATGGTCACGGACAGGGCTGGCTTCCTGGGCATGCAACCGTCACATACAGCCCTGCGCTTAGAAGTGCTCCATGCTTGATTAACGCTGTGTGGTTGCCATCTTGAAGTTCATATTAATTTTTTAACAAGAGGCCCCACATTTTCATTTTACACTGGGCCCTGCAAATTATGTAGCTGGTCTTGGCCATGGGATGGTCACAAGCCAGTCACCCTCTTTCAAGTACTTAACACTCATTGCCAGAGCTACGATTTCTACGGCTTTGTCAAGTCTCCTTTCTGGAAGGGAGGGAGGAGCATGACCATGTTTGCCCTAACCTATAAATAAATGGATACACCAGGGCCCAGCAAGTTCTACAACTTGCCTGAGATCTTATCGCCAGAGTTTGGAAGACTGCTGAGGTTTTAAAGCCATACTCTAAGCAGCTCACAAGACTCTTAGACAGATATTTTTCTTTTGTTTAATTGGTGCTGTGCCTTCTGGCTGTTGACGTCTTTGACAATGCAATTCTGCTTCTAGAGTATTTTATTCGTTCGTTCAATCATTCACTAAAGAAACCTTTATAGTGTATCAACGTTAGCAGAAAGAGTGAGCTCTTTGGAACACGCAGAACTGAGTTGAGTTCTTCCCTGCTGCTTGTGGGCTGTGTGACCTGATTTAATTTCCCTGGGCCTCAGTTTCCTCTACTGTTTAATGAGAAGAGAATGATTACCTTCCAGGTCAGTTATGAATGTGCCTGGTAAATTTTCATTCCTTTACCTTTTTCCCCCATACATGTACCCACTGCCATCAAGTCAATTCCGACTCATAGTGACCCTATAGGGCAGAGGAGAACTGCCCTATAGGGTTTCCAAGGAGTGCCTGTTGGCTTCAAACTGCTGACATTTTGGTTAGCAGCTGTCATGGATTAAATTGTGTCTCCCAAAAATATGTGTCAACTTGGTTAGGCCACGATTCCCAGTATTGCGTGGTTGTACTACATTTTGTGATTATAATTTATGTTAAAGAGGACTAAACTGGGATTGTAACACCCTTAGTTCCCCTGAGGTGTGAGCTGTACCACCTTTTATCTTACAAGAGATAAAAGGAAAAGGAAAAGGGAATTGAGCATAGAGGGGGAACCTCTTACCACCAAGAAAGCAGTGCCGGGAGCAGAGCGCATCCTTTGGATCCTGTGCGGGGAAGCTCCTAGTTCAGGGGAAGATTGACGACAAGGACCTTCCTCCAGAGCCAACAGAGAGAGAAAGACTTTCCCTGGAGCTGACACCCTGAATTTGGACTTCTAGCCTACAAGACTGTGAGAAAATAAATTTCTCTTTGCTAAAGCCATCCACTTGTGGTATTTCTGTTATAGCAGCACTAGCTAAGATGGCAGACAAGCTCTTAACCCGTGTGCCACCAGGGCTCCCCTTTCTCCCCAGAATTATGCAAACCACAGGGAATTTCAGCTTCAGTTATGGACAGACCAGACCACAAGCAGACCCTGGAGTGCTCAGAGGATCCATTCACAGGCGATTCACTTTGCTTCTCTCTTCTCTTCAGCTGAAATGTTGATGGGATCTCAGGGAGAGGGAGGCTAGTATGTATGAGAAACGTCAAGGATGGTGTTTGCTTTCAGGAATATTCCTGTGCTTCGTGGTTAGCATTTAATAGGCTCCCAGAAAGCTTTGAAGTTAATAATACGTCTACTCCTCCCTTTCAACTGATGGTCTTAAAGTGATACACTTATGTCAGTAATGAAATTGGAAGGTTCTTGCAAGGAGCCAAGACCTGCTCCTTATCTTGGCACAGGTATTTGTCCTTAGAAATGCCGCCTCAACAAAACTGTGCCTGTTTTGTGGGATGGGTGGAGGGGTAATGTAGTAAATGGAGCCTAATGACAACTTACGACATTTGTATCTCATTTTCCAGTTTTTTTTTTTTTCCGGTTAACAAAGCTTTTACAAAGCCCTTGCAAGTCCATTACCCATTTGTACCTTACAACTTCATGAGGTGGTTTAGTAAAGCCATCATCCCTGTACTATAGACGAGAAAACTGAGACTCAGAGAAATGGCTTGCTAGGGTCATACAGCTAGCAGTTAAGTAGCAGAGCCAGGGTTCAGATCTGCTCTTCTGATTCTAGACACTCTGCTATGTTGTCACCTTGAAATAGTCTTTAGCTATATCCACATTCATTAAAACCTCTTTAAGTAAAATTTTAGCTGGGTTGTCTTGGGCTCTGAGGGTGTGGCACTGGTATGTTGGCATCATGGGGTGGGGGTGTCAGGAGGAGGTGGTGGGACCAAGTCTAATGTGGCCACGCCCCAGCAGCCTGGCTGAATGGTGACCACATTCCATGAATTCCCAAAACCTGGTCACATGAGAACAATGTAGCCCTGAAGGGCGGCCTCATCAGGGGCCAGATCTGTCCTCTCAAGCTCTCAAGGACTTTGCTCCTGTAATTCTCCCCTGTCTTTCTTACAGAATCAATATTTCTTTTCCATTAGCACACAGATATGCTGTAATAGCTCAGATTCTCCATATCTTCATAGCTCCCTTCAGCTACTGCCCCAGTTCTCGACTCCTCTTTCAGTAAAACTTCTACGGGGAGCTGACTTACTCACCATTTACTCTTTTCCTCCTCCTGTTTTGTCTTAAGCCTACTCCAGTGGAATTTCCATACTTCTCACTTTTCTGAAATCACTCTTGTCAATGATGTATATCTTGCTAAGTCCTATGCTAATTTTACCTAAAGTCATAATTACTAGCATTTGACATTTCTTCTTCTTGAAACTTCCTTCACTTGACTTCTGGTCACCACACTCCCTTGGTTTTCCTCTTTTCATACTAGCTGCTCCCTCTCCATCATCTTTGCTAGATTCTCCTGCTCTTCCCAACGTGTAAACATGATAATGCTCCACATCTCAGTCCTGGGCTCTCTTCTCTTACCTGCTGTCTACTCTCACTCCCTAGGTGTCTCCATTTAATTCCATAAAGTTCATTCACGCACTGTTGACTCCCAATTCATATCTCCAGCCAGAACATCTCTGAATTACACATGCTTATGTCCATTTTCCTACTCAGTATCTCCTCTAGTATCTCTAACAGATACACCAAACTTAACATGTCCCAGATCTTCATTTCACCCCCAAACCTGCTCATAACCATCTCAGTAAAGGACTCCGCCACTCACTTCAGTAAGTTACCTTCGATTCCTCACCCTTCCTCACAACTACATCCAATCCATTGTTGGCTCCACCTTCAAAATAGAGGTACTTCTCTTTGCCCCACGACTACTGCCCTAGTGCAACCTACCACCATCTCTAGGCTGAATTCCTGTAATAGTCTCCTGATCAGTCATCTTCATTCCATTCTTATGCTCTATGGTCTATTCTCCACATAGCAGCCTGAAAAATACTTCAAAGCATTCATTAGATCATGTCACTCCTCTATTAAAATCTTCCAATGATGTTTCAACACACTTAGAATAAAATTGAAACTCCTACCTGTGGACTCAGAAGGAATATTCAAAATATCTGTATTTAACAACCGGTAGAGGAATATATAGTGAGCCTGGTGGTGCAGTGGTTAGAGAGTTGGCTGAAAACCGAAAGGTTGGTGGTTTGAACCCACCAGCCACTACGTGAGAGAAAGATATGGCAGTCTGCTTCCGTGAAGATTTAGAGCCTTGGAAACCCTATGGGGCAGTTCTACTCAGTCCTATAGGTTGCCATGAGTTGGAATTGACTCGATGACAGTGAGTTAGACGGATATATGTGGAAAAAAGTCTTAGCAATCTGCTTCTATAAATATTACTGCCAAGAAAACTCTATGGAGCAGTTCTACTTTGTAACACATGGGGTCGCTATGAGTCAGAATCAACTTGATGGCATGGGAGAGGAAGATATATTCTTATATAAGTTTATATATAAATAAACATTTTAAAATATACTCTCTTCTGTTTTCTAAATAAATCAAACTTCATTTATCTTGTAATAAAACTTACAAAATGACATAAGCAATAACAGAAAGCATACTTTCTAAGTCATTTGCGCTTTTGTTTGGTACATTCTCACTTGCTAAATGATGATCCCATTGGACCAACTGTTTGACAGAGGGAAATGCATCAAACTCTCCTTCCAACAATTTTCCCATTAGATCGATAAAATTAAAAAAAAAAAAAATCAATTGTCATTGAGTCAGTTCTGACTCATGGTGATCCCACGTATTGCAGAGCAGAACTGTGCTCCATAGTGTTTTTAAGCCTGTGACCTTTTGGAAGCAGGTCACCAGGTCTTTCTTCCTAGGCACCTCTGAGTGGGTTCGAACCACCAAGCTTCTTGTTAGTAGTAGAGCACTTAACCATCTGCACCACCCAGGGACTCTTAATAGCCAGTAGGTAACTTGTAGCCTCAAAATAGAGAATTTCTATTAATAACAACAATATCACTTATGGTAATAAACAGGTTCTGTTGAATCATGTTCAAAATTTTTCTGATCCTTATCATCTGAGATTTTCATATACTCAACATTTCTATTATTGGCTAAGTCATAAAAGTCTTTTACTGGAATGCCATACGTAATTAGGGCAAGCACAATCCTCCAGGCCAGATGAGAGGAGTCATAGCACAGTGGCCAAAACGGTGGGTTCTAAATGACCTCTCTTTGTTTGAGTTTTCTCATCTCTAAAATGGTGCTAATGATGATAATTACGATATTCAAGTGAGTTAATGTGTTTAGAATGGTGCCTGGCTCAGAAAATGTACTAGATTTGCATTAACTTTCATTTTATAATTAAAATGAATGTTGTGAATGCCCTTGACTAGAAGGCAAGTGGTGGGTTTTAATAAACTCATTTTTTTTTTTCATCCCATTAAATGAAGGTGAAATCTGGTAAAAATGATGAGGAAGCTGCACCCTGGGTGTCTTTAGGCCCCATCCATCTCCTCAGGCCCTTCCTTCCTTCACAGCCTCCCTCCTGTCAAGGAAGTACCCACTATTCCAACTGAGTCCCAAATGCCTGGCTGATGCCCATGCAGGGCCCCTATTTGTTCCTCTACTATCTCCGCAACTCTGAGGTAAAATCTCATGAAGGCTGTAATCCCCACACACAGGCACAGGTTAAGTGGACATACAAGGCCAGCCAGCTGGATGCCAGCTGATCCACCAGAAGTACGTACTCCCTTCCCTGGTGGGAGCCACTGATGGTGGTCAGGAGGTGGGGCTTTCAGGGCATGACTGGTGTTAGCATTTTAATAAATGGTACTGACGGTACTGGTCGTGTGGGCGTTTTAGCTGAATATCAATCTTTTTTTTAAAATTTGTATAGTGCATTAGGTGAATGTTTACAGAGCAAATTAGTTTCCCATTCGATAGTTTGTACATAAAGTGTTCTATTTCTGTGACATTGGTTTCATTCCCCACAAGGTGCCACCATTCCTCCCATTGCCATCCTAGGCTCCCCATTTCCTTTCGTCCTGAATTGCTACCACTTCCTGCCTTCTTATGTTTGCTTTTGGCCAAATGTTGCCCTTTTGACTTTGTATAATTGCTTGTTCTAAGGAGCATCCTCCTTTTGGGTATTATTGTTTATTTTACGGGCCTGTCTATGGAGCCCTGGTGGTGCAGTGGTTAAGGGCTCAGCTGTTAACCAAATGGTCAGCAGTTCAAATCCACCAACTGCTCCTTGGAAACCCTATAGGGCAGTTCTACTTTTTCCTATAGGGTTGAGTAGCTAAAGCAAAAGTAAGAAATGATGAACTAAAAGAGCTGAACAGAAGATTTCGAATGGCGGCTCCTGAAGACAAGGTATTATAATGAAATGCGCAAAGACCTAGCGATAGAAAATGAAAACAGAAGAACATGCTTGGCATTTCTCAAGCTAAAAGAACTGAAGAAAAAATTCAAGCCTTGAGCTGCAATATTGAAGGATTCTACGAGGTTTGATCCCACTGGCTGCTCCGTGGGAAAAAGATGTGGAGTCTGCTTCTGTAAGATCACAGCCTTGGAAGTCCTAGGGGGGCCGTTCTACTCTGTCCTATAGGGTCATTGTGAGTTGGAATTGACTCGATAGCAATGGGGTTTGACCTCTGATCTGGGTGGTGCAAACAGTTAAGGCACTCAGCTGCTAACTAATAGATTAGAGGCTCTAGTCCACTCAGAGGCAGCCTGAAAGGAGGTCTGGAATCTACTTCAAAAAAAAAATCAGCCATTAAGCACCCTGTGGAACACAGTCCTAGTCTGACACACGTGTGGTCCCCATGAGTCGGAAGAGACTTGACAGCAACTGATGACCGCTATTCTAATCTTATTTCCCTGTTTCCTTATTCCTGGGGCCAGCTCAATATTGCTTCACCATATCACCTGGCTGTAGTCTAACTGACTTTCAGAAATGTATCGACATTCACCATCACCATAAGACACAGTAACGTAAGATGGAGTCCATTTCAGTGAGCCCTTCCGCCACTGATCATTAAATAAAAAATCATCTGTGCCAATCTGATAGACCAAAAACGCAGTATTTAATACATATTAAACCTTCTCTGCTTAAATGCCCTCTAAGACTTTTTTTTAAGCCTTACAGTCTAAGAAGACATATTCTTCCAAGGAAGTCAGTTTTCCTGTTAGGGAATGGTGAGGAAAAAAATGTGCTACTCATTTCTCTGCAACTATATGTCCAAAGTCTCAAATCCAGATAGGTTGTCTATACACAAATGTGAATATAGGCATATATGAATATATGGGTACATATTTGTGCACAGATAGATGTGTCTATAATCATACGTACATACAGGTATGTGTGTGCATGCATGTATACTTATATATATGATAAACCACATAGGGACCACAGTTTCGGATACTTCCTAAAAAAAAAATTTTTTTTTTTTTTTACTTCCTAGACATAACCAAATACCATGTGAGATTGGTTTTCTGGGTTTGAAGGCTTAGGACCAGAGTTTCATGGGACAATTCATTAATTGGCATAATATACTTCATAAAGTGTATGCTCTACATCCCAATGTGGTGAGTAGTGTCTGGGGTCCTATAAGCTTGTGAGTGGCCATCTAAGATACAATTTTTGGTCTCTACTTGTTTAGAACAAAAGAGAAAAAAGGAAACCAAAGACTCAGAGAACAAAGCAGTCTACACAAACCATGGCCTCATCTTTCATGAGACCAGAAGAATTAGATGGTGCCCGGCTACCAGTAATGATCATTCTGATCAGGGCCACAATAGATGGACCCTGATAGAACTGGAGAAAATTGTGGAACAGAACTCAAATTCTTAAAAAGTCTAGATTCACTGGACCAGTTGACACTAGAGGACTTCCTGAGACGATCACCCTGAGATAGTCTTTAATCCTTAAACCAAAGTTAACCCTATAGGTCACCTTTTAGCTAAATAACAGATTGACTTCTAAAATAAAGGACATCACCTGTGAGTAATGAACTCCTTTAAAAAAAAAACTAAATGGTGAAAAATTACACTAAAGCAAAGATGAGAAGTTAAGGGGGCAGGGAAACTAGACTACTCAAAATGGTATAACCAGAATGAGAACGATGATACATTGTAAAAAAATGTAACCAATATCCCTGAATAATGTGTATAGAAATGGGAACCTAACTTGCTGTGTAAACTTTCACCTTGAACACAATAAAATATTATTTAAAAATACAGATAGGCTATTTAAATACTTTACATGTACATAAAATTCTTACAAAGTCATTCATTCATTCAACAAAGGTTTATTAAAAATCATGTGAGCTAAGCAATGTTATAGACCCTGGGCATACAACGATAAATAAAAAGACAGAAGTCCCTGATCTCAAGGAGCTTATAGTCTAGACCAATACATTAATTTCTGTTCAGTTTAATATTTATCACTCTCCCTATTCCACAAACAGCCAGTCCAATATTTCAACATTTTAAATCAGGGCTGGCCTTGAAAATAGGAGGCTTACAACTGAAAATTTTTACATGGCAAAACTTAATGCTTGGCAGGTGGATAACATTTTTTGGAAGGAGTTTGAAGCTGTACAGAATCAAGCCTTGGTGAATGACATGGGTGATGCAACTGCAAAGGAGAATTTATCTAGTTTCACTTTAAAATAGGAGACCTGGGGCATAGTGGTTAAGAGCTCAGCTGCTAACCAAAAGGTTGGCAGTTCAAATCCACCAGCCACTCCTTGGAAACCCTGATGGGGCAGTTCTACCCTGTCCTGTAGGGTCGCTAAGAGTTGGAATGGACTCCACAGCAATGGGTGGTCTTTTTTTATATTAAAATAAGGAGTCAGTCCCACTGGACTAGGTGTTTCTTGAGGGCAGTGAATTTGTCTTGTTTACCTTTCATTCCCTAAGAGCTGGAAGAGTGTTTGGCATATGCTGGGTGTTTAATGAATCTTTGTGAAATAAATGAATTGACAAGTGAATGTGAAGTGAGAGAAGAGCCACTCCGTTGACTTATAACTTTAAATATCATCTGGTCAGAGATAAGGTCCTTGAGTGCTGAAAACGGTTTGTGTTTGACTACCAGTGGAAGGGCTGGCAGTTTGAACGTGCCCAATAGGGCTGCTGAGGAAAGGCCTGGCAATCTGCTTCTGTAAAGATTCCAGAAACCAAAACCCATTGCCATTGAGCTGATTCCGATTCATAGCAACCCTCTATGACAGAGCAGAACTACCCTATAGGGTTTCCAAGGCTTTGAATTTTTATGGAAATAGACTGCCACATCTTTCTCCCACAGAGTGGCTGGTGGGTTCAAACCACTGACCTTTCAGTTAGCAGCTAAGCACTTAACCAACCACTGTGCCACCAAGGCCCCTTTCTGTAAAGACTACAGCCCAAAAAAAAAAAAAAAAAAAAACCCATGGAGCTCAGTTCTACTTTGTAACACACGGAGTCCCCATGAGTCAGAATTGACTCGATGGCAACAGATTTGCTTTTTTTGGTTTAGTCAGAAATAACTCCCAAATGTATATCTCCAACCCAAAACTTAAGGAGTTCCTGGGTGGTGCAAATAGTTAAGTACTCAACTACTAGCTGAAAGTTTGGTGGTTCGAACCTACCCAGAGGCACCTCAGAAGACAGGCCTGGTGATCTCCTTCTGAAGGGTCACAGCCTTAAAAACACCGTGGAGCAGTTCCACTTTGGACACATGGGGTCACCATGAGTTGGAACTGACTTGACAACAACTAGCAACAATCCAAAACTTTCCTCCGAATCCTAAACTCCTATGTCCAATTGCCTTCTCACTCTACCTGGATGTCTTATAAGCATCTCTAACTTAAAACTGCCAAAATCAAATTCCTTATTCCTCCCCTATCCTACTCCCAAACTATTGCAACCACAATCCATCCCAACTCAGTTGATGATGGCTCCACCCTTCTAGCTGGTAAAGTCAAAAATCTTAAAGTCATCCTTGCCTCTTTTCTTTCTCTCACAGCCCACTTCCAGGCCATCAGAATATCCTGTTGGTTTTACTTTCAAAGTACTATCTGTCCATAATCTGTCTACTTCTCACTGTCTCCACTGCTTCCATCTTGTTCATGCTACTATTATATCTTACCTGGACTGTTGCAATAGTCAGCTAACTTCTCTCTCCACCCCTTCCTTTGCCCTGCCCTCCTCCCCAGCACTCTATTTTTCCCACAACAGCCAGAGTGATTAAACATAAGTCAGATCATGTGACTCCTCCAATGACTTCCCTAAGTTTTCCATATAAAAGTTGAAGACCTTACGAAGGCATTGTTTTCGACACTCCCTTTAGCTCACCAATCCAGCCATTCACTGACCTTCTTCATGATCCTTAAACGACATGACACAAGGCTCAGGACTCAGGGCCTTGGTACTCACTGCTACCTCTGCCTTGGAACACTGTTCTCAACATGGCTCTTCCTCCCTTGTCTCAAATATTACCTTTTCGGTGAGATCTTTCTTGACTACCCCATTTAAAATTGAAACTACCTATCTGTCAGTTTTAGTACTATGGTAGCTCCTGTGTTGCTGTGATAATGGAAGCTATCCCACTAGTCTTTCAAATACCAGCAGGGTCACTCATAGTGGGCAGGTTCAGCAGAGCTTGCAGACTAAGACAGACTTGGAAGAAAGGCCTGCTGATCTACTTCTGAAAAACCGGCCAATGAATACAGTATGGATCACAACAGAACATTGTTTGACTCACTTGTGTGGACATGTCACCGGGAGGGATCAATCGCTGGAGGGGGATATCACGTTTGGTGAAGTAGAGGGTCAGGGATGACGCAGGACCAGCAGCTTTTCCTTCTGTTGTACGTTAAGTTGTCAGAGTCGACTCCCTGCAGTTATCTATCTTAGCACTCCCATTCTCCTTTCCTGCTTTATCGTTCTTCTTGGCACTCACCACCTTTTAACATATCATATATTTTTTTCTTATTTATTTTTTTCTCTCCCCACAAGAATATAATCTATGAAGGCAGGGACTTTTGTTTTTTTCCTTCACTGCTAAATCCCCAGGTCCTAAAACAGTGCCTGTTGAATGAAAGAACTGAATGAATAAATCAAGGAATAAATGTGTTCAATGTATGAACAATAATCGCTGAACGTATTGAGCTCTTACTATGGCTCAGTTATAAGGGATTCACAGGCAACATCTAATTTTTGCAGAGGAGGAAACTGAGAAACAAGCAGAAAAGATGTGATTAGAAACGCAGGTCTGACTCAGCAACCTGTGTTCTTTCTTTTCTTCCAAATCCCGATGCCTGTGAATAAGAAAGACAAGAAGAATTGACGCAGTTCAGTTACGGTTTTGGCGAGTAATATTGAATATACCATGAACTGCCCGAAGAATGAACAAATCCGTCTTGGAAGAAGTATAGCCAGACTGTTCGTTAGAAGCAAGGATGGTGAGACTTGTCTCGGGTACTTTGAACATGTTACCAAGCGGGATCAGTCCCTGGAGATAGACATCATGCTTGGTCAAGTAGAGGGTCAGCGAAAAACAGGAAGACCCTCGGTGAGGTGGATTGACACAGTGGCTGCAACAATGAGCTTTAGAAGCATAATAGCAATTGTGAGTATGGCGCAGGACCCAAGAGTGTTTCGTTCTGTTGTACACAGGGTGGCTATGACTTGGAACCAACTCGACGGCACCTAACGCTGTACACACTCCTGTGCCAGTAAGAGGTGGAGAAAGCCAGTCGTGGAACTCAAACGGTTCGAGTCCATGTTCTGGAACGTGGCACCCCACTGCCTCCCTTGGCAGCCTGAATAAATCAGTGGGTCTTGGAGTGAAAGGCCGTCAAAACAAAGCATGACTGAATTAGTTCAGCAGTAGGCACCGCTCAGTTTCTTACTGGTTCATACCAAGCCTAGGTCAAGGGGTGCTCTCAAATGGGGGCTTTGGGTTCCTTCCTTCCGGAGCGAACAGGGGTTTCACCTGGGCCGAAGGCGCCGGAATCCAATGTCAGGGGGTTCTGTTTCCGGCCGGAGGGCTCCTCTCGTGGCTCCCGGAAGCTGCGCTCGCTGCCGGGGTAACGGGCCTTTGCGGCGGGGGCGGCGGCCGTAGGGGCAGGAGCGGAGCAGTTATGGACCTAGACGAGGCGGTAAGGAGGCCGTTGTAGCCAATAGGCTACGGAAAGCTGGGGGAGGAGGGGAGTGAGGCTGAGGAGAAGGGGTTGGAGGACGCTGACTAGCTGTGAGGGAAGCCGTTGGAAGAAGGAGGGCGGATTGGAAGGATGCAGAACGGGGAAACGGGATGGGGTTGACCGGCAGTCCCGGGGAGCGTTCGTGCGCGTTTTTGGAAAAAGGCTGGAGTGTCTGGCTTGGTGAGGTTGTGGGTGAAGGGAGGGCGGTGTGCTTGTCGATGTGGGTGTATTACGGAGGAGGGCGAAGTTGTGGGTTTTGCGAGGTGGCCACCCACTGGCTCCTCTTCGCCCGACGGGACCACCCCCAAGCTCCCTCTGATGCTGGGATGGGTGAGGGCGGGGCAGCGGATGGAACCAGAATGCACCCAGGTAACCCCGGCCGGTCCCTCTGGGACTCCTGCCACAGCCTGGTGCCGTGACTCCAAATTCTAGTTTTGGAACACCCCAAGGTCATGACAGTTGAAAACGTTATCAAGTTGTTAAAATAAATTTTGCGTTCATTTTTGACCTGCTACATAAAATGCAGCAACTTTTTAAGGGTATTACGGGAGGATGAGGGAATTAAACCAAACCAAACCCGTTGCCGTCGAGTCGATTCCGACTCATAGCAACTGTATAGGACAGAGTAGAACTGCCCCATGGAGTTGCCAAGGGACAGCTGGTGGATTTGAACTGCTGACCTTTTGGTCAGCAGCCGAGATCTTAACCACTGAGCCACCAGGGCTACATTTAGATAAAGGATATTAAGTCAAACACCAAAGACATTGGGAATAAGTAATTTAGTGTCAGAGAATTAGGCCTAAGGGAAACCCTGGTGGCTTAGTGGTTAAGTGCTACGGCTGCTAACCAAACGGTTGGCAGTTCAAATCCGCCAGGCGCTTCTTGGAAACTCTATGGAGCAGTTCTACTTTGTCCTATGGGGTCGCTATGAGTCGGAATCGACATGATGGCACTGGGTTTGGTTTTTTGGTTTGGATGTACCCAAGCAGTACGGTGATGTTGTTAGGTGCCGTTGAGTCGCTTCCGACTCATGGTGATCCCTGTGCACAACAGAAGGAAACACTGGCTGGTCCTGCACCATCCTCACAATTGTTACGCCTTCATCGCAGTAGATGTGCAATAACTGTTCTGTAAATGCTAGATTAAGAAAATTAATTATTATAACTCATCAATGGCCTGTTATACTCTAAGTAGGGATCACATCTGTTTTGCTCACCGACTCCCCAGCACCTAGTAAAATACTGGCACATACGTAGCTGGTACTCATTATGTTGCTGAATAATACATCAGAACTTGAAGTACCCTAATAAACACCTAGCTCCTTTGTGGTGGGTATGTGTTTGTAGTGTCCTGGAGGAAGTTCCCAATGATATGCTACTTCTGTTTTTGAAGTCTTCTCTATACTTAATTTTTGTCTTCTTTTTTCTTACAGCATTTTCGGGAAGTTGTATTTACTTTTCTCTTTGTTTCCAATTTTACTCCTACCACCTTTTCTTCTTTTTTCCCTCACGGCCAAGTTTAGAAAATTTTCCCTAATAGTTTAAAGTGGTTCCATACTGATCAAGAGACTGAACCGTTATTGTACTTATTTGCAAATAATCTATATTCTGTGATAATGACAGGGAATACTCTAAGCAGAAATACAAGGTTTAGGTACAATGTATTGAATGTGGTTTGAGAGTAACACCTCTTTTATCCTCCTCTCCTCTAGAAAGAGTTCAAAGAACGCTGTACTCAGTGTGCTGCCGTCTCTTGGGGTCTTACTGATGAAGGCAAATATTATTGTACTTCTTGCCACAATGTTACAGAAGTAAGTAATAGATATAATTTTTGAATTTATGTTTTAAAAATACATTTTCAACCTAATAGTAGCATAATCCCCAAAGAATTGATGTATTTTTCTCACTCATGCAATGTCACAGTTCCAAGAATGTAAAGTCTTCAAGTGCTTACAAATAGGTTAAGGAATTTGTAAATTAGACTTAAGATGAGTTTTTGAAATTATGGTGAGCCACATTTAAAATTGATTTCCTGATTTAAACTGTGGTTTAAGGGGAAATAATTAAAATTGGACTTAGAAGACGATGCATTTCTTTATATTAGTTAATACTTATTTAAGAGTTTTTAACGTGCCAAGATAGTGTAGAGGTTTGGGGCAGGGGATGCATTAGAAAAATTGAAAACCGTTGAGAGTATTGGAAATTATGCTTCGTTATCATTTTACCTTTGTACAGTACTTCACAGATTACAAAATGTTTTCTTATCCATTATATCATTTCCACCTTGTAATAACCTGTGAGATACACTGTTATGCCTATCCATAGATGGGGCAAGTAGGCCTCACAGGGGTTGAGTGCGTTTGCCAAAATCACACAAGTATAATGTGTCTGAGCCAGGACTTGAATCTGAGTCGTTTGACTCCAGTGTTCTTTTAACCCCAGCATACCTGCCTCTTAATATAGAAATTGTCACACTGGTCTGTGTAACCTTGGTAAAATGAGGCTACTTTTACGCTGGAAGTGCTAGGTCCTTTTCTGATTACCACACGTTAAGGGCAATAGAACCAAAATAATCATGTGTGGACAACCTGCTGTTGGACAGACTAAACATGCCAGCACTCTTCAGACTGCACAGAGCCATGATGGAACACGTGTAACAAATATTGCCATCGCTAAGTGGGCTTATGAAAGGCAAATTTGGAATAAGACTTCTGCTTCTGGCCAAAATGGAGTAACAGGGACCAGATTTACCTGCTGTCTTACTTTCCTGGTGCGGCTGTAACACAGATACCACAAGTGGGTGGCCTTAAAGAATAGAATTTTATTTTCTCACAGTTCTGGAGGCTAACAGTCCAAGTCAGGGTCCCCAGCCATGCTGATCCCATCTTTGTCAGTATCCCAGGAAATCCTTGGTTCTGAGCAAGTCTTACACAGCATCTGCCTTCCCCAGCATGTGCTCACATGTCTCTGTGTCTATGTTGCTCTTTATATAGCTCAGAAGTAATTAGGTTTAGGATCCATCCTATACTGGTATGACCTCAACTGACTGATTATATTAGGTGGCTTTATGGAATGTGGTTGCATTACGTTAGATAATATTACATCCACAGATATAGGATTTAGGATTCTTAGAGGAGTGGAACCTCTTTGTAGTAAACAATTTGGCCTTTGGTCCTGGTTCCTGAGAACAGGGCCACACCTGAGGCCATTGAGTGCCCCCCCCCACACACCTTACCCCATCAGACCACAGGAGATCACCTGGAGGTCCAATGCTGACTAAACCTCAGGAGGCATGGTGTCATCTGTCATGGCCACGTGGTGAGATCAGTAAAAGGTCTTGGAAGACGGAGGTTCACTGGAGCTCCTGAGCTAGAGAAAGCCAACATTTCTGCTCTCAGGAGGTTAAGTATGGAGCTCTCTGCTGAGACCCCTCCCAAGCCGTGTCCTTTGTGTTTGTATCCTTTTTCCTTCTAGATTAAACATAGCCCTTTCCCTGCAGCTCGTGAGTCATTCCATTGGATCATCAGACTTAAGAAAGAGAGAAAGGATCAGTACCCACTGACCTGGCCCCAGGTGAATGGGAATGAGAGAGAGAAGGGGGCAGTACCCACTGACCTGGCCCCAGATGAATGGGGGTGAGAGAGAGAAGGGAGCAGTACCCCCTGACCTGGCCCCAGGTGAATGGGGATGAGGGAGAGAAGGGATCAGTACCTACTGACCTGGCCTCAGGTGAATGGGGATAAGAGAGAGAAGGGGGCAGTACCCCCTGACCTAGATCTGGGTAAATGAAGATGAGGGTGAAAGGACTGCATGGTGCAACTGCTGTCTGAACTAAGCAGGGAAGGGCTAAACTGAAATTTCCCTGGACTGGTTTGATATCATAAATTGGTGTGAGCAGAAGGTGGGATTCGCTAGAGGGAGTAATCCCTGACTTTGCAGATTCAAACACATATTTTGAGGGAACACAATTCAATCCCTAACACTCCCTACCTTAAATAATTAAAAACCTAGACAAAATAATATGAAACAAGTAAAAAAAATTTTTTTCTTGAGAAAAGTGGTTAATTTAGTTCACAATTCAATCTCACAAGTGCTCTTTCCTGGAGACAATCATTGTACTTCAGTCTGCAGCTGAAGTACTTATATCTACTTCCCATTTAACACACAGGATTTTAAAAAGGTATGTACTCGCTTGATGAAATAGTTGGGGAGATAGATAATGTTCACTATCTTGATAGTGGTGATGGTTTTGTGGATATATCTCTATCTGTATCTATTGACACCTTCGAATTATGGTGTTGGCAAAGAATATTGAATATACCATGGACTGCCAAAAGAACGAACAGATCTGTCTTGGAAGGAGTACAACCAGAATGCTCCTTAGAAGCAAGAATGGCAAGACTACGTCTCACATATGCTGGACATGTTATCAGGAGGGACTAGTCCCTAGAGAAGGACACCATGTTTGGTAAAGTAGGGGGTCTGCAAAAAAGAGGAATACCCTCAATGAGATGGATCGACGCTGTGGCTGCAACAATGCGCTCAAGCAAGACAACAATTGTGACGACGGCACAGGATCAGGCACTGTATCGTTCTGTTGTACATAGGGTCGCTGTGCTTCGGAACCGACTTGGCAGCACCTGACGATAACAACATCTGTGTCTACGTATATAGATAAATATCAAAACCCATCAAATTGTACACTTTAAATGTGTGCAGATGGTGCCTCTGCCTTGATTTGTGTTAAGGTGCTAGTTTTTTTTACCCACCATTGTTTTTAGACCAGTGGTGCGAATGTAAACACAGTGAAGAAAGATTGTGTCTGAATGTACACCATCAGGAGATGAAGTTAGCATTCTATTTTTCTAGAAATTAAATTCTTTTGTTTCTGCCTTTGATAATGTTTCTGTTTGGTTCTCTCTGATCAAATCAGCCATGGTAATTTTTTTGCTTGGGAGTTCTTAAAAGACTGTCAGCTCATGTGGGGTAACTTTCTAGGAACAGAGACTTCTTAGGTGAGCAACATCTTTATATGAGCCAAGACCCTAGCTCAGTACCTTACACATAATAGGCTAAGCTGTGTGTTGCACAGTCTAAGTGGCTATTCTTTGCTGTTAATAATCCAGGCATGTTCTTCACAAGGAGTAAGATGTGACTGTGCTCCCTGGAGTTGTGTAGTGTGGCATGTTGAAGTTGGTTGGGGCGAGTGGCTGATGGGACCTAGGAAGAGTAGAAGTCACGGTACAACTTTCCTTATTTTTCTACCCCTTTCACTGCCCCCCAGTTTCTGCTGTATATAATTTTTCAAGCTCTAGATACTCTCTACAATCTGGAAAAAGGCCTTCTGAGCTGGGAAGGAAACAGAGTGTTATCCTGGCATATTTTATCTAGAAAAAAATTTTGAGGTCTGTAATCTGACCAATTGAGGCAATAGATAACTCTGCAAGCATTTCACGGGTATTTAATAAAGGTACAAACTAGAATTGTGTGAGTTTTAACAGGTTTTAACATGTTATATTTTGTAACTGATCTTGCCTGAGTAAACCAGCAATAATACATGTTTATTGTAGACAATTTGGAAATTGTAAAGATAAAAGCTAAAGTCACTACTAACCTTAACACACATTTTAATAGCTTCCTTTTAGTCTTTTTTTTTTTTTTCTGTGTGTGGAGGAGGAAGGAGGTGTATTTGAGTACTAATGAATCTTCTATTTTAATAATTTAGTTATTTTCTGTGTTATTCTAAGTATTTACAGACATTTTTATGGACTATAAATATTCTAAAATGTAACCATTCAATAACTATTTATAACTCTATTTTTGAATATTTTCAGCTTTTCTGGTTTTTTGCTATTTCACATTTTATCTAGTCCAGATCTTAAGCCTTCGTTTCCTGCCTACCCTTTATGAGTTTTACCTGTCTTTGCTGCATTCACACTGCTGTAGTATTTATTCTGACATGTCTTATATTCTCAGTGGAGCCAACCCAGGACACCAGGATTGCTTTGAATATGATTTCTGTAACTGGAAAGACTGCCTTCCAAAAATCCTATTGTTAGAGACATGTCTTCCCTTTTATTCTTAGTCAGAATAGAAGATTAATTTTATTCCAAGTTTCTAAATTTAGAAAATACATAAATGTTCCCTGTTGGTTAAAAGCCTTCACTTTTCTTCCAGCATTAAGGCTTAATAACTTTATTTTTGGTAGTGAGAGAGCTTGCATCTTAGATACGTGCCCTTGAGAGCACTTGGAATTGATGACTTTGGTATGAAATGTAGTCACCCTTTAGTCATTTTAAAATTCTGTAAGTTTTACTAAAAATAAAAAGTAGTACTCTTGAGTACTATGTAGTAGTACTTATGAGTCGGAACCAACTCAATGACACCTAACAACAACTGTTGCTGGGAACTCCGGGTTCTGCTCCGTGCGACTCTCTTGGGGCCAAAAGACGGCGACAGAACTGGGGAGAGCAAAAGGCAACTTTATTGGTTGGCCAAGCAAGGAGACAGTTGGGTCTAAGTGCCTTCAAAGAATGCTTGCCAGCAGCTTGTTGAAGCTGGTTTACTCAGGCAAGATCAGTTACAGAATACAAGATGGCACAGGTGCTGATGCTGAACGTTCCAGAATGAGTAAGCATTTTCTAGGGCCTGGGTGTGATTCCCTGCACAGGAGTAACTTAGCCATTTTATTCGTTAGCATGTCAGCCCTCTACCCAGGGGCGGAGAATTTACCATGCATGAGGCAGTTAATGAGCTAAAGGTCACCTGGAGTGCCAGGATAGAGGGCAAGACTGTTTCATCTGATTTCGGCTAGCTGGTAGCTGTTTCTTTTCAAGGAAGTTCTGAAGAGAAAAACAGCTTCAGGAAATGGGTGGGTAAGGCGCTGTCCCGGAGAGACAACGATTTTTAGAAAATGGCTCTAGCTCTGTCTTAGTACTGTCATGGATTGAATTGTATTCCCCAAAAATATGTGTCAACCTGACTAGGCCATGGTTCTGAGCGTTGTGTGATTGACCGCCATTTTGTCATCTGATGTGGTTTACCTATATGTAGTAAACCCTACCTCTCTGATGTTAATGAGGCAGGATTAGAGGCAGTTATGTTAATCAGAAAGGACTCAATCTACAAGTTTAGGTTGTGCCTTAAGCCAGTCTCATTTGAGATATAAAAGAAGTGAGCAGAGAGACCCAGGACCTCATACCACCAAGAAAGTAGCACCAGGACCACAGTGTGTCCTTTGGACCTAGGGTCCCTGCACTGAGAAACTCCTAGACCAGAGGAAGATTGATAACAAGGACCTTCCTCTATAGCCCACAGAGAGAGAAAGCCTTTGTGTGGAGCTGGCACTCTGAATTTGGACTGCTAACGTCCTAGACTGTGAGAGATAAAACTTCTGTTTGTTGAAGCCATCCAGTTGTATTTCTCTTATGGGAGTACTAGATGACTAAGACAAGTACTTTTGTAACTTCGGAAATGAAAGATATTTTAGAGTATTATTTAAACACACAAAAGTAGGATGAAACTAATTCATATGTAGTTCAGGTGTTGTCCGTTATAATAAATACAGAAATTGTTTTAATTCTGAAATTTGTTTTGGATGGAAGAAAAAAATGAGTGAATTTGACTTTTGATTTGGTTTGAAAAAGTTAAAAGTGATTTAAAATAAAAGTGTATTCAATTAACAGACATTTATTCAGGTACTGTTTTAGGTACTGAGAATTTTGAATGAAAAAGCAACATAAACATTATTCAGAATGTTATATAACTTATGTAATTTTCCCAAAATGTTACCAATATTGGTCCTAGCATTCACCATTTAGTTCATTATACTTTGCAGAGCATACTTGAAAATATGTTTAAGAGGTTATAAAGCTATCTTTTTTTTTTTTTAAATAATGTTTTATTGTGTTTTCGGTGAAAGCTTACACAGCAAATTAGATTCCACTTTTTTTTTAACCATTACTACACACATTGTTCAGTGGCATCGGTTACATTTTTTGTAATGTGTTAAGATACTCATTAATTCCATTCTGGATGTTTTATTTCCAGTAATCTGGTTTCCCTGACCCTTTACCCTTTCATCTTTGCTTTAGAGTGTTTGTTGACCATTTGGTCTCATACGGATGATTTTTTAAAGGCATGCAGTATTCATGGATAATATTCTTTATTATATAAGCCAATCTGTTATTTAGCTAATAGGTGACCTTGGGGTAGTTCCAGTTTAAGGTTTATGGAGCATCTCAGGGCCGTAGTCTCGGGGAATCCTCTAGTCTCAACTGGCCCAGAAAGCCTGGACGTTTTAAATATTTGAGTTCTGTTCCGCACTTTGTCCCCTTCTGTCAGGATCCGTCTGTTGTGTCCCTGATCAGAATGGTAATTAGTGGTAGCCAGGTGCCATCTAACTCTTCTGGTCTCAGGGTAGATGAGGCATGGTCCATGTTGACGGTTAGTGCTATGGACTGGTTTCTTCTCTGAATCTTTGATTTCCTTCTTTTTCTTTTGCTCTGGGTGAGAAGAGACCAGTAGTTGTATCTTTGACAGCCACTTGCAAGCTTTTAAGACCTCACACACTACTCACCAAACTAGGATGTAGAGCATAAACTTTATGAACTATATTATGCCAGTTGACCAGTTATCCTGCAAGACCATGGTACAAAGTCTTCAAACCCAGAAAACCAATCCCACAGAAATTTGGTTGTGTCTAAGAAGTATCTGTAACTGTGTCCTTTATGTGCTTTATATATAAATATAGGTACATGTATGTTTGTGCACATATGCACACACATATACATGCCTGTACACGTACATGTATATATGTAACCACACATACATTTTTTGGAGTTGTTATTGTTGCAAAATTATGTGTGTCCTAGCATTTACCAAAAACGTCCTTTTTTTCTTGTGTACTTCTTAGTGACATCATTTACCTTGGTCAGCTCTGTATACTTCACCCACATTTGGTTTTACCTTTCCCGTCTCTATAAATAACAAGCATGTACTTTCCAGAGAGTGATTTCCCACCCATCCCATCCCTGGTAACCACCAATGAATGTTGGTTTCTGTATCTATTTTCATCCTTTTATAAAAGTGAGGTCATAACGATATTTGTCCTTTTGTAATTGAAAGCTATTTTTTTAATGGCTTGTTTCTGTTTCCTGCAGATATCTAAGGAAGTTATAAACACTGGGGATATTCCAAATACCAAGATACAAGCCATCAATCGGGGACTTAAAAGAAAAAGAAAACTTGGTATGCTCTTTCTTCGTATTGCTTAGCGTTCTTTAATCACGTCTTGGCACCTCTTTAGTTTCTTTCACCTTCGCAATTTGGGGACATGGGCTGGAATATTAAATAGATTCTAGAGAAGATGCCAGATTTTTAGCAAATAATCCAAAATGGAATTAAAGTGGGTAACTAGCCTGGTAGAATTAGGGTTAGGTTAGTGCTTATTGTCAATAAAGTGCAATTCCAGTGGAGCAACTATTACGCAAAAAGTAATAATAGCAAGGAGAGCATATGTTCTTCTCTGTTGATGTATGTTCTCCTGTTCTATATCTGTTGTCTGTAACACATACGGTTTTCTGTGCTTTTAAAGAAAAATGCTTACTTTCTGAAGTGATTCAGCTGTAAACCGTCTGGTTAGGCGAGCTAAACACGATACTCAGCTTTCAGAAATCTGTGTCTCACGTGAACTTTGGACACACCTTTATATAATAGGGAAGATTATTTTCCCTTAAAATAGCCTCAGCATGGGTGTGCTTTGAGAGGTAATCCATTTCATTAATCCAGTAAGTGCATATAATTAACCGTTCTTGAGATGAACCTGAATCTTAATTGATGCTGGTTCTGTGACATTACCTATACCAGATTCTCAAGTTTGAAATCAGGTTAATATAAATGGTGCCCTCTGCTTCATGAGGTAGCAGACACACACATACAAAATACATTGTGTGTGCGTGTGTGCATGCATGTGTGTATATAAATGAAATGCCTTTATGAAATGTGTCAAGGAATGAATTGTGTCCTCCCCCACAAAATATGTGTCAACTTGGCTAGACCGTGATTCCCAGAATTGTGTGATTGTCCATCCCTTTGTCATCTGATTTGATTTTCCTATGTGTTGTAAACCCTACCTCAATGATGTTAATGTGGCAGGACTCAATCTACAAGATTAGATTTTGTCTTAAGTCAATCTCTTTTGAGATACAAAAGAGAGAAACAAGGAGAGAGACAGAGGACCTTATACCACCAAGAAAGTAGTGCCAGGAGCAGAGTTCGTCCTTTGGACCTGGGGTCCCTGCACTGAGAAGCTCCTAGACCAGGGGAAGATTGATGACAAGGACCTTCCCCTAGAGCCTACAGAAAGAGAAAGCCTTCCCCTGGAGCTGGCACCCTGAATTCTGACTTCCAGCCTACCGGACTGTGAGAGAATAAATCTGTTTGTTAAAGCCATTCACTTGTGGTATTTCTGTATAGCAGCACTAGATAACTAAGACAAAATGCATTGACATTCTTAGAAGAACAGCGGAATTCCTAAATGTTGTCATGTGTTCCCGTTTCACCTTTAATAATGACTATTTTTATTAGGCTAAAATCTGATTAATTCAGGCTTGACCTATCTAAATAGTTAAAATGTGTAGTTAAACTTAAATTGCTGATGAAACATCAAGTGCTTCAAATTAGATGTCATATGTCTTATGTTCAACCTCTCTGTCCTTTTTTTCGTCTGTAAAAGGAGAATAGTAGTACCTTTTGGTATGTAGAATAGGAACCCAGGCTCAGAATTTAAAATAAGACTTTATCAGTTTCTGAGAACACCGTGCAGGAAGAAGAGAATACACATGCTTATTGCCTGAAGAGATTTAATTCCCTCATCTTCCAAGTGCATCAGAATCACAGACATTCTCTTTTATTTTTTTATACAACCTAAGACCCTTTCCAGAGTCTCTGAGTGGCACAAACAGTTAACACACTCAGCTCTTAACCAAAAGGCTCAGCCAGAGGCACCTCGGAAGAAAGGCCTGGCAGTCTACTTCTGGAAAATTAGTCATTGAAAACCCTGTGGAGCACAGTTCTACTCTGACACACACAGGATCACCAAGTTAGAATCAACTTGATGGCAATTGGCATAAGACCTTTTCTAGGAATTGGGCTAGACAGCAGGGGTGGGGACATCTTGTGACATTCAGGTGAGGAAGAGGTAGGGTCCTATGGCACGCTCCAGGGAAGAGGGGCTCTTGCAGTCATAGGTTAACAAACCTGAGGGAAAAAAAAATTTTTTTTTTTTTGGCTTTAACAAAGAGAAATTTATTCTCTCACAGTCTAGGAGGCCCGAAGTCCAATTTCCGGTTGCTAGCTCCTGGGGAAGGATTTCTGTCTTTGTCGGCTCTAGGGGAAGGTCCTTGTCATCAATCTTTGCCAGTCTAGGAGCTTCTCAGTGCAGGGACCCTGGGTCCAAAGGACACACTATTCTCCTGGCTCTTGTTTCTTGGTGGTAGGAGGTCCCCCTAGCCCTCTGCCCATCTCTCTGCTCGCTTCTCTCTCTTTTTTTTTTTAAATAATTTTTATTGTGAAACTTGAGAAATTTTGTGTAAGAAGTGCTGATAACATAGTTTTCAAAGAGTTACAGTACTCTTCCAGCAGTGAGGGGTAAAACATAAGGGTCTTATCAGATTTTAACTTTATTTAACTGGTAGTTATATTAAGCATATAGTTCTGCTATTGTGGTGGCAGATTTCTTCACAATGCCTTAGGGTTGTTTTGAGAATTGAAGAAAATAATCTACTTAAAATACCTTGTACACACCTCATGCCTAGGCAGAGATCCATAAGTATTAGTTTTCCTTTCTTTCAGTTTCTCCCATAACCTAGAACCATTTCCAGAAAAGCAGAATGCCATCGAATAGTTCATTTTCTTTAAATATTCTTAGTGTCTTTTCCTGTACTCCTGGATCATCACATTTTTAATTTTGTCCATTCATTTACCAAATTTTCATCATTCCCTTTGTGAGTTCAAATGGAAGAGTGGTAGAAGCAATGGATGTGTACTTCATTTAGGATTCTGCTAGGCAGTGATCCAGTAAACTGTGTATTTTAAAAACATCTTTTTTTGGTTTGGTACTCATTTTTTTGCCTTTTAGTCTAACATTTCGGAAAAATTATAATTAAAAACATTTAAAATTTGATAATTTATTTTTATAAAAATGGTGTTTAGCTTTAACATTTGTGTACAGAAGTGCCAGATTGGAAATAAGAGAATGTACATGCAAACCCTACTCAGGGGTACCAAAAAATCCAAGTTGTGATGTATAAACCACAAGTTGTAATTATGTAGTAGCATTATAGCCAGCAAATCAGTGCAATAATGCCTAAAATATGTTACCTGCCCTTTAGAGAAAGGCTGGGACTGGTATGTGTGCGAAGGTTTTCAGTGTATACTTTGTCAACAAGCAGAAGCCTTGAAGACCCTTGGAGTAGGCCCGGAGTTAAAGGTAAGTCCGTTCGTGTCTAGAAGTTAGCTGAACATTTTGGTGTTTGGAGAACAGTAAGATTTAGAGTGAAACTAAGGAGAAAAGTAAGATTATTACTAATAATACTAGTGCTACTGAAAGAATCATTTTCCCATGTTTTTGTTTTAATCTTTTTACTGGATCACCAATCCCCAGTGTGTTCTACGGGATGTAAATAAGTGATATATCCAAAAGAAAATAAAAAGGGTTTTAGCCTTTAGATATTTAGGAAACAAATTACTTAATGGCCTTATGTGTGTTAATGTGCTTGTTTAATTTCTAAGCGGATATGGTATGCAGTATTCCCAATTTGAGAACAAACTATTTTGGTTTGTGTGTGTGTATATTCCATCTATCAGGACTTGAGTTCCACAGAATGCACCTTGAGGCATGACACATTAAATAGTGGTTCTCAGACTCACATGTGCATCAGAACCACCTGAAGGGTTTGCTAAAACACAGATTACTGGGCCCCATTTCCAGAGTTTCTGATTCAGTAGGTATGGAGTGGGTCCTGAGAATTTGCTTTTCCACCAAGTTCCCAGGTGACACTGATAGCTGCTGATCCAGGGACCACACTGTGCTGACTCCTTGGAAGTAACATAGTATCCCTGCTATTATTTGAACTTAATATCCTTTCACCTAGTTAAAACCATTTCAGAAATTCTTTAAAAGCCAGTTATTTAGCAACAAGCTGTTGCTGTGTACTTGTTCCAGGCCCATCATTGAGAACTAAGTGCTAAGAGATCCAGTCTAGGTGGGGAGAGGGCTTTATGTATATGTCAAATACCAAAAAAACCCATTGCTATCGAGTCAATCCCAACTCATAGCGACCCTATAGGACAGAGTAGAACTGCCCCATAGAGTTTCCAAGGAGCGCCTGGCGGATTCAAACTGAACTCTTGGTTAGCAGCTGTAGCACTTAACCACTATGCCACCAGGGTTTCCGTATGTCAAATAGTAAGCAGGACATTAGCAAACCATAGTCTCATAGAGAGACATTAAGGTCAAAAGGTAAGTTGATGATACTCTGAGATTTGTGAATCTGGTTCCTCCCTACATAGTCATCCTGTGTATAAATTCTATAGTTTAAATAGTTACACTATATAACTGCAGTGGAGTCTCCACCCAGTTCATCGGGGATTAATTCTGAAAACAGTTTCTCTGAAATTAGCCAATGAGCATAACTATTCAGACCTGATTAGTTAAATGACATTATGGTAAGCTCATAGGCCCTGGATTCAGACCTAACTCCAAATCCTTTTCATGGCTTTTCTACTTACTTATTGGCTGGGTAAGCTTGGCCAAATTATGTAACTTCTGAAGCTCAATTTCTTCAACAGTAAAATGAAAATAATGGCTATCTTGCAGTATTGTGTCAGCTAATGGGTGTCTGGTACACAGTTGGTGATGAATACAGGTCGTCCCCAATTTAGGACAGGGGACTGTCGTAAGTTGGTTCTGACGTAAGTCGAATAACTCCTTTTTTTTTTTTCTGGTTTTCATAGCCAGCTATACGGCAGCATTTTGAACAGTAAATCATAACATTGAACATCTGTGAGTGAACATCTGAGAACAATAACTTTGGCAAATAATGTGCTGCAGCATTGTATGTGGTACATATTATTGATGATAATAACATCTGCCAAAAAAATTTTTAAAACCCAGGCAGTCATAACTGCGGGTCATCATAACTCCAGTAACGATGTCAGTTGGGGACTACCTGTAAATGGAAAAGTGTTTTTGTTTTGTTTAACTTTCACTTGGGACTGTAGACCTGGTAGTTAGCTTTTCCTCCAACTACAAGTGTGTATAAATTGCTTTCTTTCTCTAATCCTCAATTTATGTAACTTACGAGAAGAGATTCAGTGAGGTGAACTTTAATGTCCCGTCCTTCTCTAAAATCTGAAGTTAATAAGGATTTATTCAGCATTTATTATTATTACCTGAAATTGTAATGACAGGTTTTTTTTAAAGCAGATAAGAATACATTTGGATGGAAGGCAATGTGTAAAGCACAAGTGATTCCTGGGTGTAGACGTGCTGTGTATTTGCAGTAATATGCTAGCGCTCAGTCATCGTTCGTTTCCCTCCTTAGAATGAAGTTTTACATAATTTTTGGAAGCGCTACCTTCAAAAGAGCAAGCAGGCATATTGTAAAAACCCAATTTATACCAGTAGAAGGAAAGCTGTGGTAAGTCACAAGTCTGAAAAGGGGGGTTAAAAAGGACATTTCTAGTGAGATATAGAGTGATATGGGGTCCATGACCAGTTTGAGCACCTGGGATCATGATGCTTGTGAGAGAATTTTCAGCGAAGAGGCGTATATCATGATAAACCAGGACATATACCTTTCCTGATTTTAAACCACGCAGTATCCCGACTCTTTCTGTTGGCACGACTGCCTCTCAGTCTACGTACAGGTTGCGCATGAGCACAATTAAGTGTTCTGGAATTCCCTTTCTTCACAGTGTTATCCGTAGTTTGTTATGATCCATACAGCCGAATGCCTTTGTGTAGTGAATAAGACACAGGTAGACATTTTTCTCGCACTTTGGTTTTACGTCTTCTCCTGAATCCAGGCTGTATTTCTGACAGTTCCCTGTTGATGTATGGCTATAGCCATTTTTAAATTATATTCAGCAAAATTCTGCTTGCATGTGATATTATGATACTGTTTGATAATTTCCTCATTCCATTGGATCACTTTCCTTTGGAATGGGCACAAACATGGATCTGTTCCAGCCAGTTGGCCAGGTAGCTGTTTTCCAAATTTCTTGGCATAGATGAGTGAGTGCTTCTAGCATTGCGTCTGTTTGTTGACGCGTCTCAACTGGCATTCCATTCAAATCCTGGAGCCTTGATTTTTGCCAGTGCCCTAAGTGAAGAACTTCAGTACTCTTGGTTCTTGATCATGTGCTACCTACTGGAATGGTTGAATGTCAGCCAATTCTTTTTGACTCTGTAAGTATTGCTATGAGTCAGAATCGACTCGACGGCACTGGGGTTGTATTTCTTCCATCTTCTTTTGATGCTTCCTGTGTCACTCAGTATTTTGCCTGTAGAATCCTGCCCAGTGGGGCAGTTCTGCTTTTTCGCATTGGGTCACTATGAATCACAAATCAATTCAATGATACCTAACAGCCTAAGCTAACACAAGCTATTATATCATTATCAATTAAGTGTAATAAAAGTGCTAGAAGAGTTCAAAGAAGCAAGAAATCATTGAATAAGACTGCATTATAGAGTAATTAATGAGTTGGAGAGAGAGAAGAAAGGACAGTCCGAGCAGGAGAAATGGACTTAGCAAAGATATGAAGCAAAAATTCACAAGGTGGGTTTGGTGAAGAGAAGCAAGTCATAGCATCTGGAGTCATTATTGATGCTTGATATTTGTATTGATGTAGATTCCAGAGCTATAAGAGAGATGTTTGTGGGAAAATAAGGAATCCTGGTGGTTATGCAGGCAGCCTGTTTCCTTGCCTCACCCTTGTCTGTAGCCCTTCTCTGAGAAGCCTTAGCAGAAGCTTCCAGGGAGCAGGTTTCAGAAGTAAAGGTCTTTTGGTCTTAGGGATTTGGGAGACAGGTGCAGTTCTCTAGAATGGTTTCTTTTTTGGTGTGTATGTGATGGTTAGGAAATAAGTTTATGGAAAAATTTTTTTAACTCCCATGCAATAATTTTATAATATTGTTTTACAAATAGGTATTAGAAGAGAATCTAAGTCATTCAGACTGGGAGAGTGAGCCTGAGCTGCTAAGTGACTTTAGCCTTCCTTTTGTTGAAAGTGGAGCAGAATCTCAGTCTGATGTCAACACTCAAAAGTCTTTTCCTGTCATCAAAGCATCACAATCAGGTAAAAATAAAAATTAAACTGTTTACAATTTTAAAACCAATAAATAGGAGTTGACTGAACAGCAACTAGCAAGAACAACAAAGTATCTTAAAAATAATTTAGTCCAATCGACTCATATTACAAGGAAGGGAACTTGGCTAGCAAGAAAGAATGACTTACTAAATTATACGGCTAGGAAAAAGGAGAATTAAATAAGATCTTGGTGCAGTAAGAACAAAACAAATAAAAGCACATTGTCTTCATGTGAGTATTTTTGTCTGATTTTAAAGGAATATAAAGAGTTAGTGGGGCCAGCAAGAAGGAGTCTAGTTCAAAGATTATCTGTGTGTGGGCTCAGAATTTTGAAAGGCTGAAAGAAAAGTTGCAGCCAAAAATGATAGAATTTAGCCGGTAGTAAGATAGACGAAAGTCAAGATGATATGCCTAATTTTGAAGCATAGACTAAAGCACGGAAGCCCTGGTGGCGTAGTGGTTAAGTGCTGTGGCTGTTAACTAAAGGGTCGGCAGCTCAAATCCGCCAGGTGCTCCTTGGAAACTGTATGGGGCAGTTCTACTCTGTCCTGTAGGGTCGCTATGAGTCGGAATCGACTCGACGGCACTGGTTTTGGGTTTTTTTTTTTGTAGACTAAAGCACACTGAATAAAACTGACCATATTGTGTGCGTTAGTGGCTTGCTTTTTTATATAATTCCATAATTTGAAATAGATAAGGGATATATTTAAAATTACAGATATAGACCTTCTCTCCCCAAGCGTTTATGTATTCATTCACTAAATGTTTCTATTTTTTAAAGATAGTGGAGAACAGACCCCAAAGAACAGACTGGGCTTTTATTATAGATTACTAGAATATTGATGTGTGCTGATAGAATTCTTTGGAGACAGCTTCTGAGCTTTCTGGTGTTAGGGATTGTTTATTAAAATCTGGGTTAAGTGGGGTTGTATAAAATTTTCAACAAAGTATTTCTTGTATGTACTGCTCCTTTGCAAGCCCCTTTTATCTGTAGGAGACCACTGTTATAAAAACTCAAAAAAAGGTTTACACACAGAGAGAAACAATCTTTGATGGTTATGAGGGAGGGGAAGGATGGGGAGGAAAGAACACTAACTAGATAATAGGTAAGTGGTAACTTTGGTGACGGGTAAGACAGCACACAGTACTGAGGAATCAGCACAACTTGACTAAGGGAAGGTCATGGAAGCTTCACAGACACATCCAAACTCCTTGAGGGACCGAGTTACTGGGCTGAGAACTGGGGGACCATGGTCTCAGGGCACATCTAGCTCAAATGGCATAACATAGTTCATAATGAAAATGTTCTATATCCTACTTTGGTGAGTAGCATCTGGGGTCTTTAAAGCTTGCAAGAAGCTGTCTGAGATAAACCTACTGGTCCCACCCTGTCTGGAGCAAAAGAGAATAAACCAAAGACAGAAGGGAAAGATTAGCCCAAAGGAATAATGGACCACAGCTACCATAGCTTCTACCAGACTGAGTTCAGAACAACTAGATGGTGCCTGGCTGCCACCACCGACTGCTCTGACAGGGATCAAAATAAAAGGTCCTGGACAGAGCAGGAGGAAAATGTAGAACAAAATTCTAACTCACAAAAAAAAGACCAGACTTACTGGTCTGACAGAGGCTGCAGAAACCCCGAGAGCATGGCCCCCGGACACCCTTTTAACTCAGTACTGAAGTCACTCCTGAAGTTCACCCTTCAGCCAAGGATTAGACAGGCCCATGAAACAAACAATAACACATGTGAGGAACGTGCTTCGTAATTCAGCCATGTGTACTAGACTAAATGGACACACCAGCCCAAAAGCAAAGACAAGATGGCAGGAAGGGACAGAAGAACTGGCCAAATGGAAATGCGAAACCTGAGGTAGAGAAGGGGAGAGTGTTGACCAATCATGGGGTTGGCAACCAATGTAACAAAACAACTTGGGTATTAATTGTTTAATGAGAAACTAATTTGCTCTGTAAACTTTCACCTAAAGTGTAATAAAAAAAATTCCTTTTATCTTCATATCTGCATTTCTCACTAGACTGCACAGTGACATAGATAGCAGATAAGTTACTTTTTGTGCCCAAAGAAGTATTAGAATCAGAATAACTTAGCATCAAAAAATCTCCAGTGTTTTCTTCTCCATGCTTCCAGGCAAAACGACTCCAGCAGTCCCAGAAACAGAGACTCTAAAAACATCCAAACAGTTTTGTTTGCCTGTGTTTCATTTCCCTGTGCTTGTTTGTTTACTTTTTAATAAAGCTTTGAGTGTTTATTTTATATTAAAAACAACTTATTAAAACTCTTATTATAAAACTATACAATGCAAATAGTCCAAAAGAAAACAAAATCGGTATTGTACCACCCAGAAATGACCATTATTGGTAGACAGTTTTTTGCTTCAAGTATATATAGAGAGGAAGGGAAAGAGATTTGTTTTATTTTTACAAAAATGTGAGGTATTTTTTCATTATGTTTTAAAATCAAAGCTGTATATGCATCTAATTCAAATAGATCTGTAAAGCTCGTTATGGAAAATTGCAGTCCAGATGGCCTTTCCTGAGAGGCATTCATTTTTAACTCTTTTGGAACCTCCGTATCTCTAAATAACATACCTCTGGTACCACATATTGACTTCTGGTTTTGGACATTAGCTGTTGAATTTTCACTGTTGAAGATGAAGTTAATAGCTTGCTTTCACACATCCCACACTGCCCTTCTTCCCAGAGTAGTCACCAGCACGCCATTGTACATTTCTCATTCTCTGTCATCCCAAATAATTATAAAATTTTACTGAATCAAAGTTTAGTGTTTACACTATTATAGAAAAATTTCTTAGAAGTCTTGATGTCTTATGAATAAATTTAGAAGAAATCCAAAATAAATAAATAATTATAAATGTGTAAATGGTATTTAGAACTGAACCATGTAGCTTACTGTGAATACTTTATAGCTTTTGGTTTTCAAGAGTTGATAATTGTCTTGTTGTTTGTTTTGTTTTCTATTTATTACTAATTTATAATACATTACTAATGTATCCTCATACTTCCTTCCAGTTCTGAAAATATCTTCTCGATATCTTAGGTTTTCTGTCAGTTTCATCTTCTTGAAAATGTTTCTCTGGAGATTCTGACCTGCTCCAATATGGAATGATTATTTCAACCTGTGGCCCAGCTGTCTTTGGAATCTCTCTTTACCACCATCCTAATGATTCTTATCACTTCTCTTTTGTCGGATTACTTAGTTCCTGGATTCCATTTCCTCTTTCCTGGTTATGCCATCATTTTTGTAGAGCATCTTTTCTTATTTCTCTGAGAATATTTAAGATATTTTCCTTTTGAGTTGATTGTTTTGTCCTCTGCTTCTTATATTAAAAAACAAACAAACCTGTTGCCTTTGAGTCGATTCCAACTCATGGCAATCCTATAGGACAGAGTAGAACTGCCTGCATCGGGTTTCCAAGGAGTGGCTGGTGGATTCGAACTGCTGACCTTAGTTAGCAGCCAAATGCTTTCTTATATTAAAGGCTTTCTTAAATGTTTGGTGAGCCTAAGAAGGCTAATCATTCTTAAGAATGGTGCTAGAAAGTTTACTGAAAACTTTGTACCCATGGATGGGTCTTGTAAGCACTGATGTGTATGCTAGGGTGATCTAGCTGGTTATTGTCTTTGAGAACCTTTAGTTACATCATCTCTAGATCTTTTCCCCCTGAGCTGATCAGATTCCCTGAGGAAACCTCTTTGAGTCTTCTGTTTGGAGGGTGTAATTCCGGCTGTCAGTGTTGTGGCAACTGAGTGGGAAGGAGAAGGCCCGAGGGGAGTGGGGGTCAATACTTTCTACATGAAAACTTTATCTTAACCCTCCTGTTTTCAGTAAGGTACCTCTACCTTCAGCTGTGTGTATGACTGACATACCTTATTCCAGAGACCCTTTGTTTTACTCTGTAGAGAAGAAACTTCCAGTTTTCTGCCAGGCTGGGGAAAGGCAGTCATTTGGTTGCATGGATTGGGGTAGGAATCTGTATGTCTGACTGCTTCTTAGGAGTCCCTGGGTAGTGCAGAAGGTTAACCCATTCAGCTGCTAACCAGAAAAGTTGGAGGTTCAAGTCCACCCAGCAGTGCCTCTGAAGAAAAGCCTGGTAATCCACTTGCAAAATACCAGCCATAGAAAACCCTATGGAGCACAGCTGTACTCTTAACATACATGGGGTCACCATGAGTCAGCTCAACGGCAACTGGTTTTTTAATTGCTTCTGAAGCAGACTTTCAAACAACCCTTCCGGTGTTAGCCCTAACTTCCCCCAGTTTTCAGGGGTACCTGGTTTAACCAGTTTCTGAGCCTTCTAAAAGGGTCCCCGGTGAAAAATTAGATTGCTTTTTGAGTTTCCCCACTACTGGCTTTGGATCCAGCTTTCAAAAGACCACTAAGGCAGTAATCACCTGTCCCTATTCTTCCTAGCTTCTAATATTTTACTGCTGCTGTCTCCTTTTTCATGTTATTTGTCCTTGGGTTTATATCTTTTTAAAAATTCCCTTATAATTGTGGTAGTTGGAGAGTTTGGAGGCTAATGTGTGTTTTCAGTTAGCCATAGTAACTGGAAGTCCCTGCATTATTTTTTTTTAAAACATAATATGTTGTGGAAATGTGTGCCCTTATGTTTTTCTAAAACAGTGGTTCTCAGACTTTAGCATCTATCAGAATCACCTGGAGAACTTGTTTAAAAAAACAGATTGGTAGTCCCAAAATTTGCATTTCTGATACATTTCCAAGTGATGCTAATACTGCTGCTCTAGGGACTGTACTTTGAGAGCCACTAAAGAATCTAAAGCATTACGTACATTGTTACATGGTATTCCATTGCATGGAATTATTTTATGAAACTTCTATTCCTGGCACTTTGATTGTTTACATTTTTTTATATTACAAACAGTGCTGCCACAAACATTTCTTGGCCCTCAGTCTTCACGTTTTTTAAATCATTTCACTAGGATGAAATCTTAGAAGTAGAACTGCTGGATCCACTTGTCACCAAGTACTTACTGGGTTCCTACTCTGTGCTAGGAATTGTTGTGGGCCCAGGGCACAGTAGTGAGCAAGACTGTCTCTGTCTTCAAGGTGATCGCATTCTAGTGGGCAGAGATAGACAATAAATGTACAGCTAAAGTAAGAAAATTTCAGTTGCTGAGAAGTGCTATGAAAAGACGATTTATAGGATTTGGAAAAAGGAATTTCGAGGAATGATTTGGATAATTTATGCCCAAGAAAGTATGGGGTCTCTCAGAGTCATTCCTATTCCTTCTTCTCTATCTGCCCTCTTTCCTGATACCATGCTTTTAATAAAAAAAAAAAAAAAATTTTTTTTCTATATTCTGATGATTCTAAAATTTCTGCCTCTAGCTCAACCTCTCCTCTGAGCTACAGATTTTTATATTCGACTGCTTTCTCAGCATTTACATTTGTGTATTTAATAAGACCTCAAACTTAACATGGGCAATTCTGACATCTTGATTTCCTTCATCAAACCTGCTCTTTTGCAGCCTTCCTTGTGCCAGTAAATGGCATCTCCATTCTTCTTGTTGCTTAGTCCAAAAGCCTAACAGCCGTGCTTACCTTCTTTCATTATCTCATACCTCATGTCCAATCCATCAGTAAATTCTGTTGTGACTCTGCCTTGAACATGCATCCAGAATTCGACCTCTTCTCACTGCCTGCAGTGCTGCCACTCCAGTCCAAGTCACCATCATTGCTCTCCTGTGATATTGGTCTCCTATTTCCAGTCTTGCTCTCCTCCTATAACTCTGCTCTTCACACCGCAGCCAGCGTGATCTTTTGGAAACATAGATCATGTTGCTCCCCTTTTTAAAACTCTCCGGAAGCCTTTTATCATACTTAGAATAAAAGCGGAAGTACAAATCGTGGCCAGCAGAGCCCTACATAACATGCTTTCTGACTCGCTCTCCAATATCATCTCCTACCACGTTTCCTCTTATGCATGATGTTCTCACTACGCTGGGCTCCTTGCTGTTCCCTGAAGTACATTCCTGTTGTTATGTTTGGGGCTCTTCCTAAGATATCCTCAAGACTTACCTTGTGAATTCACTCAGGCTCTGCTCAAATGTCTACTTATGAAAGAGGCTTCTCTGACCCTACAATATAAAATAATACATCTCTCTTCCCATCACTTTTTATTACCTTACATTGCTTTATTTTTCTCTGTGGCACTTATCACTGTGTACCAATTGTATGTTTATCTGTTTATTGTCTGTCTTCTCACTACTAGGCTTTAAGTTCCAAGAGAAATGGGACATTGTTCACTGTCATTTCTCCCGGCCTAGAGGAGTGACACAAAGAATGAGATTAATGTTTCTTAAATGAATGGATGAATGAGGATAAAAATAACGTAATGTGGTAAAGGTTGACAAGAAGGTAGGATGGGAGGAGGTTTTCTTTAGCTAAAGAGTTTTGGAGAGGCCTTTCAGAGAAGGGGACATATGAATTGAGGCCTGGGTCAGAGGAGTTATACTTTTTTTTTTTTTTTAATGTTTGTTTTGCTTTTTAATTGTCCTTTTATTTATTTTAAAAATTCTTCATGTTCGCATTAAAAAAAATTCAAACAGTCCAAATTCCTCTTTGGAATCCTCCCTCATCCCACTTTCACAGATAATCCACGGTAACCTTTTTTTGGCTTATCTCTTTCTAAACTTTTATTGCTCTTAATTGCCAATTGCTCTTTGTAAAGGCTATATCATTTACAATAGAAAATACTTAAATATCTGTTTGAACTTTTTGTTTGACTGCTTTTCTTAAAATCTTGATTTTTACCCTAAGAGACAGCATCGGTCTGTTCTGGATCTCTTGATGGAGTTGAATATTCAAGACGAAAGGAAAAGGGAATTGTGAAGATGACTATGCCAAGGACGCTTGCCTTCTGCTATCTGTCATTACTTTGGCAGAGAGAAACAATTACTCTTTCAGATCTTTTGAGGTAAGCTGGACCACTGGTGTGATAATGTTTTTGCTGATTGTGTGAATTAGGGGTCAATCTTTGGATATTTTGAATTTTACAAGAGGGAAGGGGCTAAAAGATTGGGCAGCCGGAATTCTGAAATTTAATCCCTCTTTGGGCTAGTAATTTCTTTTCTTTTTTGGGGGGGGGTTCATTATTTATATAGTGAAAATAATAACATTTACCTCATATGAGGTGTTAGAAAATTAGTTATCTAATGTGAGTAAAATGCTGTGAAGATGAAGTGACATTTGAGTACCCAAGTAGTAGCAGTAGTATTTTTCATTTCTAAGAGAAAAGGTGAATAGATGACCATTTTGGCAAAATGGTTATTAGTAGTTAATAGCAGACATTGGTGGTGTTAAGAGCTGACATATAGGTGGTCTGTGTTTATAAGGTAAAATAGAAAACAAAACTGTTGGAAGAACCTGTTAGATAGTCAGCATTTGTATTTTTAAGAAAATCTACAGGGTTTTACAGTTAACGAGTAAATTATATCATTGTGTATAAGAATTTCTCATTTAACAGAAGATGTGCCAAAATCATTAATGTGTTAATTTTTTCCCCAGCTTATATATATTCTAAATAATAATATTTGGGTTTAATCAGTGTATAGAGTGAGTAGGCTTAAGCACACAGACTTGGAACCAGACTCCTGGGTTTGAATCTTGGTTTTCCCACTTATGTGTTACCTTGAGTAAGTTATTTAATTTCTCTCTTTCCTAATTGATAAAATGGAGCTAATAATAATATCTACCTCATAGGATTGTAACTACTTTTCAATAATTAGTACTATCTGAAAAGCACTTAGAACAGTGCCTGGCGCATACTAAGAATTCAGTGCTAGTCATTGCTGGTTTTCTTTCCATTATTTTCATCATCCTCATTGTTATTATTGGCACTAGACCCTTTGATTAAATAAAATGATGATAATGCCTTTGAATTTGGCCACATCAACCAAGTAACAAGGCTTTTCTCAGGTATGATTAACTGCATGCAGATAGCCCATGATTCAGTGAATTTTGCTTTTAAGTTAAAAACTTCCTCTTGCTCTCTATGCCCTTACTGGGTGATCTCATCCTCTCCAATGGCTTTAATTACCGCTCATATGCTGATGACTCCCATATTTGTATCTCCAGCCCAGACTTGTATGCTGAGGGCCTGACCCGTGTATTCATATATGCTGGACATAAGTACTTAAATGTCTTTACGGTATCTCAAAATCAGCATGACTAAAAGAAGTTCATCATCTTTCTCCATAATCCAGCTATTTCTTCAGTGTTTTCTTTCTCAGTAAGTGCTGTGTACCCTGTTTCCCTGGCCAGAAACCTGGGAATCATCCTTGGTCTTTTCCTCTCTTCTTACATCCTATCAATTATACTTCAAAAATATGTCTGAAAACAGTTTTTCTTTCCACTCTCTCTCTGTCCTCACATGGATTACTTAGCAACCTCCTAACAGGACTCTGTTCCTCTAGTCTTGTGCCACGCCTATCCGTTTTCCTCTCTATAACCATAATGATCTAATTATGTCATCAGCCCTGGATTAAGGAGCTAGCTGTCCTACCCAGGGCAATCTGTAAAGGGGATAAGAAAATTCCCCTAGATATCTAACAAGCTGCAGAATATAATGTTTATTATATTCTTAAAGTTTCTCAGGGAGAATATTATTTGTGATTGGAAGGGCAAGGGTCAGACTCTACCCATTTCTCTTCTTTCTGTTTGTCTACCTCTTTCTCACTCTCCCTCCTTTCTCTTTCCCATCCTCTCCAAGGAGAATTCTAAAGCACCTTCAAGGAGATTGAGTCTCGTTAGCTAGGGGGCTTTATTTTTTTTCTATGGTATATACAGAAACCTTTGCGGCATAGTGGTTAAGAGGTTGGCTACTAATCAAAAGGTCCGCAGTTCAAATCCACCAGGCACTCCTTGGAAACTCTATGGGACAGTTCTACTCTGTCCTGTGGGGTCACTATGAGTCAGAATTGACTCAGTGGCGGTGGTTTTTTTTATTTTGGTGGTATATACAAGTTTGGGAACAGAACCAAGTTGCTTGGGGCAATAGAAGAAGTGGCTGTCACCATTGATCCTCCTCTGCTTTTCTCCCAGAAAGAGCTCTAAGTCATAGGTTCTCAAAGCATGGCCCCTAGACCATTTGTATCACCTGGAACTTGTTGGAAAAGCAATTCCCGGACCCATGCCAGAACTTCTGAATCAGAAACTCTATGGACTGGGCCCAGTGTTTTCTGTTTTAATAAGTCCTCCTGGGGATTCTTATGGATGCTGAAGTTTGGGAACTACTACCAAACTTTGAAAAAATATTTAAAGAACGTTGGTTTGAAGGGAATATGTTATTAGTGTGGCCTGAATACCCATATATCATCTACTATCCTGCATGTCACTCCCGTTTAAATCTTTTAGCAGCATCTATGGCCCTTAGGATAAATTCATAACCCTTAAAATAGCATTTAAGTACCCTGCCTATGTAGTAATAACAGCAATAATAATAAATAACAATGCCCTGCATTATTCATTCCACAAATATGTATTGAATATCTACTATATGCAGGTGTTGTTCTAGATTCTAGACCCTTGAGATACACCTGTGAGCCATATAGATCAAATCCCTGCCCTCATGAAGTTTAGCACTAGAGATGAGCAAATACATAAAAAAATAAGAAAATTATCAGTGAAGTTCTATCCAGAAGATTGCAATAGGACAATGTGATAGAGAATGACTAGATGTATACTTTAGATTGGTTATTAGGGAAGGCTGCAGTGAGAAGGTGGAATTTCAGGTGCCCTTGGAATGACAAGAAAGAACCAGCCCTGCGAATATTGGGAGTAGCATTCCAGGTAGAGGGAATAGCATTCCAAGTAGAGGGAGTAGGCAGTGCAGAGGCCCTAAAGCAAGAGCCACTTGGTGTGATTAAGCAACAGAAGAAGGCTAGTGTGGCTAAAGTGGAGAATTCAAGGAAGGAGTAGTAGGATGAGGGATAATAAAAGGTAATCAGCAGGGCCAGTTAGGAGTTTGTAATTTTTTTTTTAACTGCAGTGTAATTCACATACCATAAAAGTCACCATTTTAACATGTATAGTTTACAAGGTTGTACAACTATCACCACTATCTAATTCCAAGACATTTTCACCACCCCAAAAGGAAACCCCATACCTAGTTTGGATTTTAAGTGTAATAGTAAGCCACTGGCGTGGTAAGCAGGAGAGAGACATGATTTATGTTTTTAAATGATCATGCAGGCATCTGTGTGGAAAATGGTTTATAGGTAGGCCAGAGTGTTAACAGAGACACCAGTTGGTTGTCTTTTGCTATACTTCAGGCAAGGGATGATAGCTTGAACTAGGACTATGGTAATGAAGATGGAAAGAGCTGAATGAGTTCAGGAAATATTTTGCAGGTAGACATGACATAACTCTAATGTAGTGCTTCTTAAATTATCTGCAATGAAGGAGCCATTTGTTATATTTCCAGCCTAGCACAGGTTAAAACTTTTGAAGTAGAGACTGTTTCCGGGGGACATGGCTAGAGTAAGTAGTCTGTTGAGCAGGAGGGACATATGGGGTGCTTTTAGCCTGTGCCAATTTCTCTGAAATTCCTGAATTTCCATTTTCAAGAGACCCATCTGGTAATACCTAACAAGATTTAGTAGTGTCTTTTTGGAAACATATGTATTTTTCAAGAAGGAATTGAAATTTAAAAAGAAAATCTTTAGAAAGAGGTTAAGAGCAGCACTTTTTCTTAATAGTGGAAAACTTTTAAAAACTCAAATGCCCAAAACCTGCTCTATGCAGACTTTTCTGCTTCTCCCAGGCAAGGCTATCATTCCCTCCTCTGTGCTTCTGTAGCACTGTACACACATACCTCTTTGATGGCATTTACGGCACTTCTTAGACTGATTTCTCTACAGGCTGTCGCTCTTAACCCCTTGGGGCTAGGGTATGAACTGTTAATGTTTTATTCATCTCTAACTCCTCAGAAAACTCAAAACTAAACCCATTACTGTAGAGTCAATTCCGACTCATAGCAACCCTACAGGACAGAGTAGAACTGCCCCACAGGGCTTCCAAGGAGTGGCTGGTGGATTTGAACTGTCAACCTTTTGGTTAGCAGGCAAGCTCTTATCTACTATGCCATCAACGCTCCAGCTCCTCAGAAAGCGACCGGCGTATATCATCACATGAGGATAATTATTAGAGAAATTAGGAATGTATTGGAGTCCCTGGGTGGTGCAAATGATTGAGTGCTCAACTACTAACTGAAAGTTTGCCAATTCACACCCACCCAGAGGCATCTTGGAAGACAAGCCTGGTAAATCTGCTTCTGAAAGATCACAAATGGAGCAGTCCTACTCTGCACACATGGGGTTGCTATGAGTCAGAATCGACTCGATGGCAACTCAAAACAACTACTAATGTATATATAAATGGAATATTGGATCATTAATAAAAGTAATAAGCAATACATCCTACATATAAAATAATAATACGTTCTACATATAAAATAATATGAAGCCCAAAATATAGTTCCGAGATAATGTGAATACTGATTAGTACGTACAAATACTTTAAAAAATATTTTTAAAAAACTAAAGAAAACCAAGCTGGCAGAGGCCATAAGGTAATGCATTTTGTGTGCGTTTTCCTGCCTTTGTCTTATTTTCCTTAACAACTTGTTTTTTTTTAATCCATATTTGTATATATGTAACATATGTACATACAATATCATGGATTGAATTATGTCCCCCCAAAATGTGTGTCAACTTCATTAGGCCGTGATTCCCAGTACTGTGTGGTTGTCTTCCATTTTGTGATTGATATAGTTTTCCTACATGTTGTAAATCCTAATCGCTGCCTGTGGTTAATAAGGCAAGATTAGGTTATGTTAAAAAGGGCTAGGGTGGAATGTAACACCCTTACTCAGGTCACATCCCTGATCCAGTGTAAAGGGAGTTTCCCTGGGGTGTGGCCTACATCACCTTTTATCTTACGAGAGATTAAATAGAGAAGTGAGCAGAGAGACAGGGGGACCTCATACCACCAAGAAGCAAGAGCCAGGAGAATAGGGCATCCTTTGGACCCGGGGTCCCTGCGCCAAGAAGCTCCAGTCCAGAGGAAGATTGATGACAACAACCTACCTCCAGAACTGACAGAGAAATAAAGCCTTCTCCTGGAGCTGGCACCTTGAATTCAGACGTCTGGCCTACTAGACTGAGAGAATAAACTTCTCTTTGTTAAAGCCATCCACTTGTGGTATTTCTGTAACAGAAGCACTAGATGACCAAGACAGAATTTGGTATCAAGAGTGGGGTGCTGTTCTAACAGATACCTAAAATGTGGAAGCAGTTTTGGAACTGTGAATGGTTAGAAGACTCAGAAGGAAATGAGGAGAGCTATTAACACTGGAGATGGTACAGACGGCGAGAAACAGCAGAGAACTGGCAGCAGCAGAGAACCGGCAGCAGCAGAGAACCGGCAGCAGCAGAACTAGGAGACCAGCATGAGACAGTACTAGAGCCAAACCATGGAGTGAGAGAGTTGAGTGTCTTTGGGCAGGAGGCTTTCTGGTGGAGTGGGGTGCCTGCAGGTACTTATCGGTGGAGTTAGGCTTGCTGACCCATGGACCAAGAGAGCTGAGTGCCTTCTGGCCGAAGTTTACTGGCAAATTAGGGTGCACCAGGCACTTATTGGTGGAGCTAAAGAGCTTTGGAGCTCTTACCCCAGCAGGGCAGACACAGGTGGAGAGGCCCAAGAGGCCAAGGAACCAAGAAAGCAGCACCTGGAGCAGAGCCCATCCTTTGGACCTGGGGGTTCCCATGCGGAGAAGCTCCTAGTCCAGGGGAAGACTGATGACAAGGACCTTCCTCCAGAGCTGACAGAGAGGGAAAGCCTTCCCCTGGAGCTGACGCCGTGCATTTGGACTTCTAGGCTACAAGACTATGAGAGAATAAACTTCTGTTAGTTGAAGCCATCCACTTGTGGTATTTCTGTTATAGCAGCACTAGATAAAGAAGACACACATATATATACGTAATACCGTAATACATACATATGTATGTCACTGTTTGCAATATCCCCATCCCCCATTTTCCATTCTCCTTACCATTTTTTCTAGCTAATGTACTAGAGATTTTATATGTTGTCTTTCTCTTCTTGTTAAAATGTAATTTCCATAGGAACTGTATATATTTACTTGTATGCATGCACAGTATCCTTCAAACTTCAATTATTTACTCAAAATATTTGACCCCTACTATGTACCAGACATTGGAAGATAGAGCGGCAAGCCAGTGGGCAAGATCCCTTCCCTTAATTATCCTTCCAGCAACAAGCCTCTACTGTGCTGTGTTGTAGGTACTGGCGACAGAAAGATAAACAAGAAATATAGTCTAACAAGGAAAACAAAGATCAAGAAAGGACTCCCTGAAGAAATGAGTTAAAAGATAAGTAGGGGAAGTATTGATAGAATGAAAACCATGTCTGCAAGCCTGGTGGTGAATTGGCAAATACAATACACACTTCTTAGAAATATGTGATTTATTTAGGGAGAAACTTAAGAGAATTGTTAGGTAATTGGTTGAATGTCTTCCTCATTGGCTTCAGAGAATAATAGATTACACAGATTTATTATCCTTAAAAATATGTGGGAGCAAAAGGAGATAGAAAATGCTGTTGATTCTTACCTGTCTTTAAAACACAAGATTTTCAAAAAGAGTTTACTTTGCTAAATAAGTACCCTGTCTCTGATTGAAACCCTTTTTAAAAACAGATTTGTTGAAGAGGACCATATTCCTTACATAAACAGTTTTCAGCATTTTCCAGAAGAGATGAAATTATATGGGCGTGACAAAGGAATCTTTGCCATAGAGGTAAATTATTTTCTTTCTTACTTTGTAGTCAGTAGCAAGACACAAATGTAGTGTGCTAAATCATTATTTATATTCCTTACCTGACTAGCTATTTGTTGTGTGAGTTTTTTAAATGTCATCTAGTTCTTGTTCTTTCCAAATATGTACCATTAGTCATAACGTAATGAAAAGATTATCTTTTTATTTTCCTTATGTAGATTTTTTTTTTTTCCTAATCCTTTGGGTTATCCCCAAAATATAGCCATACTGTGATATGTGTGTGTTACAGATAGGTATATAGTTGAGACTAAACTTTAGAAGTTTTATATAGACACATTTAGGTAATTTGAATTTTTCTTTTTGTTGTTGTTGTTCATACACTATATTACTTTGGAGGAAATAGAAGAAAGTTATTAACTTGTTTAAAAGGGTACTATTTTAACTACTTCATTTCTGTTAATCTTTTTCTAGATCTGATTTTAGTTGTCTCCAGTGAAAGGGCTTCTTTCTTTTAAATATGAGTCTGCCCTGGTGGCTCAGTCATTTAGCACCCAGCTGCTAACCGAATGGTCAGTGGTTTGAACTTACCAGTCACTCCACAGGAGAAAGATATGGCAGTCTGCTTACGTAAAGACTTAACAGCCTTGGAAAGCCTATGGGGCAGTTGTACTCTGCCCTATAGGGTTGCTGTGGG
This sequence comes from Elephas maximus indicus, assembly GCF_024166365.1. NCBI lineage: Eukaryota > Metazoa > Chordata > Mammalia > Proboscidea > Elephantidae > Elephas > Elephas maximus. The sequence goes on from NC_064830.1 coordinate 19,349,446, forward strand.
TCAGAATCAACTCGACGATAACGAGTTATCACTATTTATAGTACTCCGATGTTTTTTCCTCTTTATTCTTCATCAGAAGGTTTTCAGTATGCTAAATACTAATTGATAATGGTTCACCTAAATTATTTTCATAGTCCTTCATGATCTTTGCACCCTTTACTTTATTGTGTGATCTTCACACCCTTTACTTTATTGTGGCTTAATTCAAGAAATATTTGTTGAGTGTTCCTGACATTTCATAATGTTTATAACAACTTAATAAGGGTGGCTGTACTTTACGCATGATGAAACTGAGGCCCAAAAAGGTTAAGTAACTTGCCCATGATCATTTAATTGACAAATCTTGAAACGTGGATTTGGACCCAAGTATTTCTCAATATCGTAAGTCAGAACAAGGCCAGGGTCTGACTGCAGAACAGACCATCAGCTGCTTACATGCAAGTTCAAGCTGAAGCTGAGAAAAATTAAAACAAGTCCATGAGAGCCAACGTACAACCCTAAGTATAAAAAAAAATAGTTTTTATCCCCCCTGAATTTAGAGATCATTTCAAGAATAGATTTGGAACACTGAACACTAATGACTAAAGACTAGACTAGAGTTGTGGAATGACATCATACATGAAGAAAGCAAAAGTTATTATAAACACAAGTAAAGAAAGAAAAGACCAAAATGGATGTCAGAAGAGACTCTGAAACTTGCCCTTGGACACAGAGTTGCTCAAAGTGAAAGGAAGAAATAACAAAGTAAAAGAGCTGAATAGAATATGTCAAAGGGCAGCTCAGGTAGACAAAGTAAAGTATTATAATGATGTGTGCAAAGATCTGGCATTAGAAAACCAACAGGGAAGAACATGCTTGGCATTTCTCAAGCTGAAAAAAATGGAAGAAAAAATTCAAGCCTCGAGTTACAGTATTGAAGGCTCCTATGGCCAAAATATTGAACTACGCAGGAAGCGTCAAAAGTACATGGAAGGAATATACAGAGTCACCATACCAAAAAAGAATTGGTCGATGTTCAGCCTTTTCAGGAGGTAGCATGTGATCAAGAACCAGTGGTATTGAAGGAAGAATTCCAAGCTGCACTGAAGGCATTGGTGAAAAACAAGGCTCCAGGAATTGACTGAATATCAATTGAGATATTTCAACAAATGAATGCAACACTGGAAACATTCACTTGTCTGTGCCAAGAAATTTGGAAGACAACCACCTGGCCAGCTGAAGGGAAGAGATTCGTATTTGTGCCCATTCCAAAGAAAGGTGATACAACAGAATGCATAAATTATCAAGCAATATCTTTAATATCGCACAGAAGCAAAATTTTGCTGAAGTTCATTCAAAAACAGTTGCAGCAGTACATCCACAGGGACTGCCAGAAATTCAAGCCAGATTCAGAAGAGGGCATGGAACAAGGGCTATCATTGCTGATATCAGATGGTATCTTGGCTGAAAGCAGAAAATACCAGAAAGAAAATACCTGTGTTTTATTGACTATGCAAAGACGTTTGTGTGGATCATAACAAATTATGGATAACATTGAGAAGAACGAGAATTCCAGAACACTTAATTGTGCTCATGAGGAACCTGTACATAGACCAAGAGGCAGTTATTCAAATAGAACGAGCGGATACCACATGGTTTAAAATCAGGAAAGGTGTGCGTTAGGGTTCTATTCTTTCACCATACTTATTCAGTCTGCATACTGAGCAAATAATTGAGAAGCTGGACTATATGAACAAGCATCAGGATTGGAAAAAGACTCAGCAGCCTACAATATGCAGATGACACAACCTTGTCTGCAGAAAACAAAGAGGATTTGAAGCACTTACTAAAGAAGATCAAAGACTGCAGCCGTCAGTATGGGTTACACCTCAACGTAAAGACAGCAAAAATTCTCACAACTGGGCCAATAAGCAACATCATGATAAACGGAGAAAATATTGAAGTTGTCAAGAATTTCATTTTACTTGGATCCACGATCAACACCCATGGATGCAACAGTCAAGAAATCAGACGACATATTGCATTAGGCAAATCTGCTGCAAAAGACCTCTTTAGAGTGTTAAAAGGCAAAGACATCACTTTGATAACTAAGGTGCGCCTGACCCAACATACTGTTTTCAATCACCTCATGCGCATGTGAAAGCTGGACAATGAATAGGGAAGAACGAAGAAGAATTGATGCCTTCGAATTATGGTGTTGGTGAAGAATATCGAATGTATCATGGGCTGCCAGAAGAATGAACAAGTCTGCTCTGGAAGTACAGCCAGAATGCTCCTTAGAAGCAAGGATGATAAGACTTCATCTCACATACTTTGGACATGTTATCAGGAGGGATCAGTCCCTGAAAAAGTACTTCGTGCTTGGAGGAGGGTCAGTGAAAAAGAAGAAAACCATCAACGAGATTGACATAGTGGCTGCAACAATGGGCTCAAACATAGCAATGATTGTGAGGATGACCCAGGACTGGGCAGTGCTTCATTCTCTTGGGCATGGGGTTATTGTGGAGTTGGAAATGACACAACGGCACCTAACAACAAACAATAACATCTCTCATTTCAAAATTCATATTCTTTCTTCTATGCTACAATGTATTTTTCGTCTTTGATAAAAACTATAATCAGAAAGGGTAGAGATTCCAGAGATGGAGGAGTAAAGAGGTTGTCAAATCCTGTCTCCACAAAACAACTATAAAACTAGACAAAATTGTCCCCATAAAAAAATCATCTTAGATATCTGAAAATTGACCAAAGATAAAAAACAAATTGAGTGTTTATTCATGAGGAGCTGCTGAATTGGGGGTAAGAACATTGGAAGTCTGTGGCGTTCTTGCCCAGGGCTGCATTCACCCCTAACCTTGGTTGTGGACGTAGTGCTACTAGGGAGGACTGGCTGTGAAACCAGCTTTAACTGCTAAAGGGGACTAACTTGATTTGAAGGAGAGGGTGAAAAACCGTGCATAATGGTGTCATCAGGAAAAACAGAGAACTCTGGAAACCTGTCAGAGAAAGCCCACATCCCTGTTAGCCTGAGATTGAGGTACCACTGGTGGACTAGTCAGAAATTTAACAGGGAGATCCCAGAAATGGAGAGAGTCAGGATCATTAAGGTGACATCTTAGATTCTGAGTGTATAACAGACGATTATCATTGTAACTGGAGAGAATTTAACATCAGCAAAAGGTTAATGTTCGTTATGAAAAGTTATGGTGCAGAGTATAACTTATACTACTTATATGGATAGGTGACTTTCATCTGAAATCTTGGAAATTTTGCTTTTTTTTTTTTTTAATTGTTATTATTCAGTCTCTCAGAGGCAGGTGGATTCCTTCCCTCAAAGATAAAAAAAAAAAAGATAGGAGTCACTAAAAAAAGAAAAGATTATGAAGCTAAAGTAATCTAAGATTTATTATTCAAGTTATTAGACTAAGATTTTTTTTTTAATCTCTCAATTTGCTAATTCTCTCAGAATTTTATCTTCATACTCTTGCTGTAAATGTTATCTAAGTAATTTACTACTTGATAGTGCACAGTGAGGGGAGGTCATTTTTGTCAGAGTGTTTTTATAACTTAAAAAGGTTTACTTTGGAAAGGAAGTCATTATAAGACAAAAATATTCAGTAATCATCTGACTCTAAAGAAAATTAACCACTATTCAAACATCTTTTGATGTTGAAGTTATTGGGATTTAACCCTTTCCATTGCACCGATGTTAATATAATGCAGATCTAAAGTGAAAGTGCAAATTTTGTAAAAGTTCCAGCATTTCATGCTGTCTTTTAAATTGATATAGAACTGCTTGCAAACCCATTGACAGATCAGAATCTGACAAAATTAGATTAACTATTGAAGAGAACATCAGTGACAAGGGTGACGCAATAACCAAAACAAGAAAAGCAAACTCGTTTCCATTGAGTCGATTCCAACTCACAGTGACCCTATAGGACAGAGTAGAACTGCCCCATAGAGTTTCCAAGGAATGACTAATGGATTCAGATTGCTGACCTTTTGGTTAGCAGCCAAGTTCTTCACCACTGCATCACCAGGGCTCCAACTACGTACGAGAGCATCAGTCACGAGGGTGACACAATAAAATAGATTCTTCAAAAGGGAAAATTTATATGTAAAACTATTAAGAGAGCCCCATGGCAAAGTTGGTAGAACTCTTGAATAGTTTGGTAAAGTGACCCTCTTTGTAATTATGCTGATCAAATCAAAGGCAATGTGAAGGATGCCATATTGCGTTATCATAAGATTTTGATAGAAAAATTATCCCAACAAGAAAATTGTTTTATTCATTGTTTTGAGAACTTAGTGGATAGGTATAATCATAACTTAAATTTTGTTCAGTATAAGATAAACTTGTTTCGACTCGACGGCAGTGGGTTTGGTTTTGGTTTTTATGCTTTCTAATTTTGTTTCTCAAACTAAATTTCAATCAATCCCCTTTTCACCGTTTACCAATAAAATCTGGTCTCTGTTTTTTAAGTAGATTGATTTCGAGTGGCCTTACAAAAGGAGTCCTGGTGGCACAGTGGTTAAAGTGGTTGACTGCTTACTGAAGCCACCAGCCGCTCCTCAAGAGAAAGGTGTGGCAGCCTGCTTCCCTAGAGATTTATAGCCTTGGAAACCCTATGGAGTTACTGATATGAGTTATCTTTGGACCGTAATAACAGAATTAGGATAGGAGTGCAGTGTTGCTCTGAAAATCACACTTATTTTCACAAGCAAATAATCAAGAAGCTGGACTATATTTTTATTTTATTTTTCAAGAATTTATACTTTGGCCTGACCTTGTCCTGACAGTACAAACTATGTATTTGTTGATAACAAGATGCATTTTGTTCAAGTTGTACTTTTGCACATGAAGGGAATAAAGTATCCAAAGACATATGTCTCTGTTACAGGGCAGGTGCTTTCCTAAAATGTTGCCTGTAAAGAAGGGGGTCATATGTTCCCACTGACATTCGTTATGAAATCGGGGATCTCAAAATGTGGTAAAAAACACAATCGGAAATTAGAGAACTACTTTTAAATTACATGTTTTAAATAAAAAATGTAATAATACTTGACACTTAATTAGGGTCCTTAGAACTATTCTCTTAGCATTATATGCCTTTGTTCCATTTAGCATTTTTTCCCCCTCATTTAGTTTTTTAAATTTAGTTTCAATTATGTCTGAAAGGAAAAGACATTTGGTTCCATAAATCGAGGTGTATGTCTTTTTATATTTGTTCAGTTTTCTGAGAGGGACCGATGGAACTAAGTTTATTGTTTGGTATCAGTTACCAGCTTGCCAAAAACCAAAACCAAACCCACTGCTGACAAGTCAATTCCGACTCATAGCGAGTCTGTAGAACAGAGTCGAACTGCCCCGTAGGATTTCCAAGGTTTTTAACCTCTGTGGAAGCAGACTGCCGCATCATTCTCCCGTGGAGTGGCTGATGGATTCGGACCAACAGCCTTTTGTTTGGCAGATGAATGCTTAACCACTGTTCCACCAGGGCTCCTCAGTTACCAATATAGTCTTCCTTATTAAAAAAATTCTCTCTTTCTCTCTCCTGTCTCACTTCTCCTCCTTTTCTCCTCTGCTCCCTTCTCTCCCCTTCTTTTTCTTCTCTCACTTAGTCTGCAGTATATTCTGTATTTTACGTCTTAACTGATTTGGATTTAACCTGACTTATCAGAGCCGTTCACCAGTCAAGTTACATTGATAACTTTGATGAGGTTATTTGTATTTTCTGTTGATGCCTAAAATTACTGTTTAGTTGTTTTTAACTCCCTAACCTAATTGTAAGCTGCTCAGGGGCGGACACGGTAATATTTTATATAGAATTGGGGAATACTAAAGCTGGAAGGAAATATGTATATCATTTAGTCCACTTCTCTTATTTTTCAAATAAGGTGAAAGGCTTAAGAAATGTGACCTGGGAATAAATAAACTTAACTTCATTAGTGTTTTCGTTAGCATTATTTTAGATAATATATTTAAAATATGGACATTCAGATGGTATAATAGGCTCACTCCCAGGCCCCAGAATGGTAATACTTTTCCTTTGAGATGGGGATTAGGAGGAGAATCAAGCTACTTGGAGAAAAAAAAAGAAAGTGTCATTTTTGGAAAATGAAGTTTTAATTTTAAATTCTGTTATAAAAGAGAGTCTTCGAATGTGCCCATTTCTGTTTTCTCAAAGTAGTTTCCAGGAAGTACATGGGATGGGAAGGAATAAAATGTGATATAATGACTCTTGCTTCTCATGCCAGTATTTTAGAATTTAGGTTACCATAAATTCAGCTTGCTGCAAAGAATATTATTGCCTGGGCTGAGATTGGTGTCTAACCGGTGATTTCCTTTTTAATTAAGAAATTTGGTTTCACTTTTTATGTTCTTGCACAGACACTCAAAGTCCCCTGTGTAAAAGTAATTATTTTCAAGAATGTATTTTTTTTTTATTCTCTATGATCTTTCACATAGTAATAGATCCCTTTGTTGACGAATGTTTAAATGACTGCAAAAGTGACGTGTAATACACAGAATCAAGAGACGTTTTCTGTAGTAGCCATTTTGGCTCACGTTTCTCAGAAGCCTAGCTTAAGCCTTTAGTTAAGATTTGCGCTGCCCTCCCACCGACGCATGGTGAGAAGTGCCTGCCGCTGCTACAGCCACATTTATTTCTGGTGATAATTCAGGGTTTCAGCCTAAAATATTGTATCCTCAGTATTATATCAAGTCAAAATTGTTGTCTGCCTCTCCTAAATTTTTATGATTTTAGGCTTAAATTTTGTAAATTAAGAGGTGAAGTGAGTTATTTTATGTTTATTTGCTTGTCTTTGCTCTGAAGCTGTTCAAATAGTCATTTTTACTCATCATATTGATTACTGAGAAGAGTGTTGAAATCTCCAACTATAGTTGCAACTTTTCCTTTTATGTTCTATCAGCTTCTGCCTCAAGTTTTCTGAAGTTCTGTTACTAGCTACCTAACATTTAGGATATTTATATCTTCTTGGTGAATTGACTCCTTTATCATTATGTAATGTCCCTTTTTATCCTGGTAGTATTTCTTGTTCTGAAATCGCCTTTGTCTGATACTAATATAGCCACTGCAGGTTTTTTTTTTTTTTGAATTACAGGTTGCATAGTATGTCTTTTTCCATTCTTTTACTTTTAACTTATCTGTGTCTGTTTTTAAATTGGGTGTCTTATAGACAGTATATAGTTGGGTCTTGATTTTTTATGTAACACAGTAAGCTCAGCCTCTTAATTTGGGTATTTAGACTAATTTACATTTATGTAATTATCAATGCCCTCGCGCATCTGTCGGTTTCAGCAAACAGATACAGCGCTGAAAGTGCTCACTCATCTATGCCAAGAAATTGGGAAGACAGCTACTGTCATGGATTGAATTGTGTCCCCCCAAATTTCTGTCAATTTAGCTAGGCCTTTGAGTCACAGTATTGTGTGATTGTCCACCATTTTAGTGATATCCCTATGTGTTGTAAATCCTATCACTATGATGAAATGAGATGGATTAGTGGCATTATATTGATGAGATATACAAGATCAGATAGTGTCTTAGGTCAATCTCTTTGAGATATAAAAAGAGAAAAGCAAGTAAAGAGACAGCGGGACCTCATACCACTAAGAAAGCAGCACCGGCAGCAGAGCATGTCCTTTGGACCTGAGATTCCTGTGCTGAGGTGCTCCCAGACCAAGGGAAGACTGATGATAAGGACCCTCCTCCGGAGCCAACAGAGAGAGAAAGCCTTCCCCTGGAACCAGCACCCTGAATTCAGACTTCTAGCCTACTTGACTGTGAGAGAATAAACCACTCTTTGTTAAAGCCATCCGCTTGTGGTAATTCTGTTATAGCAGTACTAGATGACCAAGACAGCTATCCAGCCAATTGACTGGAAGAGATCCATATTTATACCTATTCCAAAGAAAGATAATCCAACCGAATGCAGAAATTATCAAACAATACCATTATAAAATTTTGCTGAAGATCATTTAAAAGCAATTGCAGCAGTACATCGATAGGGAACTGCCAGAAATTCAAGCCGGATTCAGAAGAGGACCTGGAACCAGGAATATCATTGCTAATCTCAGATGGATCGTGGCTGAAAGCAGAGAACACCAGAAAGATGTTTACCTGTGTTTTATTGACTACATAAAGGCATTTGACTGTGTGGATCATAAATTATGGATAGCATTGCAAAGAACGGGAACCCAGAACAGTTAATTGTGCTCATGAAGAATCTGTACATAGATCAAGAGGTAGTCATTTGAACAGAACAAGAGAATACTGCATGGTTTAAAAGGAAAGGTGTACATTAGGGTTGTATCCTTTCACCATACTTATTCAATCTGTATGCTGAGCAAATAATCCAAGAAGTTGGACTAAATTAAGTCCTGCCTCATTAACATAACTGCCTCTAATCATGCCTCATTAGCATCATAGAGATAGGATTTACAACACATAGGAAATCACATCAGATGACAAAATGGCAGACAAGCACGTAATACTGGGAACCATGGCCCAGCCAAGTTGAAACATATTTTTGAGGGACACAATTCAATCCATAACAATTTTACTTTTTCAATCCATACATTTTATTTTTACTTTGTTATGAATTCAACAATACGTTATGATTGTTTTTGCTTTAAACAATCAGTTATCTTTTAAAGATATTTAAAAATCAGAAAAAGTATTTTTTCTCACATAAATGCTATTTCCAACATTATTCCTTTGTTTAGATCCAAATTTCCATCGCTCTAAAAAATCTTTAACACTTCTAGTTCAGATCTTCTGGCGATGAATTCTTTTAGCTTTTCTTGGTCTTAGAAAGTTTTTATTTTGCCTCACTTTTGAAAGACCTCTTTAGTAGTTACAGAATTCTGTAAGTTGGGTTAGACTCGATAGCAACTAACAACAACAACATAGAATTCCAGGTTGATATTTTTCTTTCAACATTTTTAAGATGTCATCCCATTGTCTTCTGGCCTGCCTGATTTCTGACAAGAAGTCTGCTATTAATCTTCGTTTTTCTTCTGGCTGCTTTTAAGATTTTACCACTGGTTTTCAACAGTTGAATTGTGGTGTGCCTTGATGTGGTTTTCTTTATGTTTCTTCTGCTTGGGGTTCATTAAGCTTAGATCTGTGGGTGTATAGTTTTCATCACATTTGGAAAAAAGCTTAGCCATTATTTCTTTAAATATTTTTTTCTGTCCTCCCTTCTGTTTTTCTCTGAGACATGAATTATATGTTAGGCTATTTGATATTGTCCCGTAACTCACTAAGGCTAGTGTTCTTTTTTCCCCCCTACTCTTTTTTTCTAAGTGTGTTTCAATTCTGAATGGTTTTTCTATTGTCATGTCTTCAAATTCACCTATCTTTTTTTCTTTCTTCAAGGTCTAATCTGCTGTTAATATCATACAATTTATTTTTAATTTCAGATACTAAATTTTCCTTTCTAGCAGTTCCATTTTGGTCTTCTTTATTTCTTCCATTTCTGTCTTCCTTCTGTTCATATTTTCTTTTACGCCCTTAAGTATATTGGCAATATTTATAATAGCTGTTTTAAGGTTCTTGTCTCCTAATTCTGTCATCTCTTTTATTTCTGGGTCTGTTTCTATTGATTGATTTTTCTCTTGGTTATTTGTCATATTTACCTCTTTCTTTGCATGCCTGGTAACTTTTATTGGATGCGGACATTACACATTTTATGTTGTTGGTGCTGGATTTTTGTTGTGATGCTCAGTTAAGTAACTTGACAATCATTTTGATCCCTTTGAGGCTTGTTTCTAAGCTTTCTTAAGGCCGGCCCAGGACCTTTATTCCGGACTAATTTAGCCACACTACTAAGGTATGTCCTTTCTGAAGGCTCTACCCAGTGCCCCTTGTGTTAGATAGTCTTTCCACTGGAGCCTTGTCTGAGCCCTGGAAATTGTTTGGTCTGCTGCTTTCCAATGATTTTTTTCCCCGACCCCAAGTTTTTTTCCCTCACATGTACAGATCAATACTCAGTCAAAGACTCAAGGGACCCCTTTGCAGATCTCTGAAGCTCTCTTTCTGTGCAGCTTCATCATTTCTGGTACACTGTACTGCAAATTATAGATACCTCAGTTTCCATGGAACTCTGATCTCTGTCTCACGAGCTCAGCAAGACCCTTAGGCTCTGTTTCACTCCCCACTCCCTGCACTGCAGCTTGAAAACTATCTGTAGACGGTAAACTGGGGTCATTTGTTTACCTTCTCTCAGAGACTGTAGTCTTTGTCCAAGCCTGTTGTCCAAGCCTGAAAGCCGTTACTTCATATATTTTTCCCAATTCTCTGATAGCTTATGGTGGGAAGGCAATTTCCATAGTAGTTAATCCTTCATGGGCGGGCAGAACCAGAAGTATTCTAAATATTAATTTTTAATATTTAGATGCTTTTTAGGTGTTTCCTAAGCAATTCTTTATTGAATGCCTAAGTGCGTCTCATTTTGCTCATTTATGCTTGGATTTTTTTTAATTGTAGTCTCTATCCATAAATATAGTCACTAGTCTAATCTTTGCTTAAATTGTTTCCCCTGGTTGAACGGTGTTAATGGAGAGTCATAGTTACAGACTTTCGCTTACACGAAATACGTGCCCTAGTAAGAATCCCTTTTGTTGTCTATACTGCTTTTAAGATAATATTGAATGAGGGGGCAGAGGTAAAATGTGAAGGAATTTCTCATAGAGATTTTGATGGAAAAGTATGAGCATAAAATATGAGACCATGTTTGGGTAACAATAACCTTTGATTACACTTTGCTTTTTAAACTTAATGTATCTTGGAGAGCCTTATTTTAATTTTATTTTGGGATACTTTTAGATTTACAGAACAATCGCAAGAATAAAAATCGTACAAAGAACACTCATACTCTTTCCCTAGATTCAGCTATTGTTAACATTTTATCCCATTTGCTTTATTGTTTGTGCTATTCTGTCTATCCGCCTATTTATCTAATTGAATTTCTGAATCATTTGAGGGTAAATTACATCCATCATGGCCCATTATCCCTAAATATTTTATTGTATATTTCATAAGAATAGATATTTTCCTACATAACCTCAGTTTAGTTATCAACTAACTCTTCTTTTTAGAGATGTGTAGTATAGATATGCCACAATTTATAAAAACTAGGATGGGATTTTGTATTTTGTGATAAAAGGCTTAAAAAGCAGCTAGATACTGAAGAACAGAACTGGAAACAATCTAAATGTCTGTCAGCAGGAAAATGAATAAAATGTGGTATGTTCATGCAATGGCACATTAAACAACTGTGAAAATGAATGAACTACAGCTATCCATAAACATGAATGAATGTGGAACACTTCCTACCCAGTAACCCAGTGCCGTTGAGTTAACACTTCCTATTATGTGTTAAAAGCACGATTCAGAACACTATATAGAGTATGATACCGTTTTCATAAAGCTCAAAAAAGAAGTTAAACTAAATACATTTAGATATATTTATGTGTATGGTAAACTATTTTTACAAAGGCAAGTTAGCGATGGGCAAAGTTCAGGCTTCTGGTTACGTGTGTAGGGGAGGCAGAGGGATGTGATAGGGCAGGAGTCCTCAGGTAGATGCCGTGTTATCAGTGATGTACCTGTTCTTAAGTTGGGTAGTAGATTCATATGTGTTCATTTTATTATCATGCCTCATAGCTTGCAAATATGTTACGTACATTCTTTTGTGTTTTTCATATTTCTAAAGGCAGCTAGAGGATATTGTCTAAATAGAATTTCTAAAGCAGAGGAGTAAAAGGCAATTTGTATATGTCTTAAATCTCCAGCTAAAAGTGTAAACTGTTTTGAGAGTAGACCATGTTTAATACTTCTGTTTTATTATCCATAAGACATAATGTACTTCTGTAAAATGGTAAGGACTCAGTGTTTATTGATTAAATGATTTGAAATAACTATAGAACAGAATTGGTTTAAACACTTTATTCTCAGGAGATTTCTAATTCATCTGCTGGCAGTTCCTCCTCTCCCAAGTAGGTAACTTCCAGGTTGCTTCTGGTGTATTTATTATATAACATATCAGGAGGCCATTAAATAATGATGCTTGGTTTAAAAAAAAAAAAGTTTTAAGCATTCTATTAATATTTTAGCAGTAAATGTGTGAGGGATAGATATGACTTCTGCTTATATACAAGGACATTTAAAAATAAGAGTTATGGGTGTGTCAGTATCACTCATATAAAAATCAGTATCACTCATGAGACAAATCACCTTATCAGTTAATTTGTACTGTTCACCAGTGTAATGAAACTAATGGTACATTATTCAGGTCAGAAAATGTTTATCTGTGAGGCTACATTATGATATTTCTTATAGTAGAATCCCACCTCATATCTGCTAAGTGAAACCATTAGTACCTTTTAATTTCATGTGGATTATCTGTGATTTAGTTTGATCCTGGGCCAGCTTCTTACTAGTACCCAGCATGCCTTCCTCACCTTACTTCCCAGGAGAAGAGAATAGGAACTAGGTTTTATACTCGCTTAAGCAAAATTAAATCATAACAAAGGTAAATCTGCTGCAGAAATAATCATGCAACCTTCCAAAATCAAATAGAAATTATCTTGGGATTATCTAGTCTTCTAGATACCATCTTTTAATCTCCTTTAGTACAGATGTGCGAAATTTGAACATAGCTATGTAACAATCAGCAGAGTAATTGGAGAACAGATAATCTTAAGAAGGAGGACTCCAATAGGTGTTTCCCAGTTTGTATCCTAGGGCCAAAACAAGTTACTGTCACCTGTTCAGTTGACAAGTCCTCATTGGTCATCGGCTCGTAATTTTGTAGTTGCTCAGAAGCTTTGTATTTGTCCCTGCAAGTCGACAATATGTTTCTTAAAAGGTCCCATCCCCAGGACCAGGACTACATTCCACACAATGTAATGTGCTCACCACAAACCTCCAGAAGATTAGACTTTGAACATAAAGTATTTTTTGTTACCACATGATAGATTTACAAGAATTAAGACAATTCTGGCAGACTCAAAAATGCGAGGTGTTTGTGAATTCGGAAAAATGTGAAATACATTACAGTGCTTTGTCATTACCTCTGATAGTTTTACTCTTTACTAATTTTCCTTTGTAATAGAAAGTCTTGTTAGAAGTTTAGATTAACAGGTGCATGTAGCATTAGCTTTTTCTCAGCTGAATCTTTGCTTCAGAACAACAATAAGTAAGGGTGAGGCACTGCCCTTTTTTTTTTTAATAGCTAAGCAGGAAGTTCACCTCTGACAGGGTATTGTAATCAGGTTTATCACAGGAGCCTGCTGTTGTGTAACAGAAACTCTAGCTTGTCCTTACCTGCCTTAAACCATTGCTTCATGAAGGAAAATAAACTCGCTGGAACATTTGTGAAATTCAGTAAAAAGCTTTCCCAAGCACTCGGTTTTTAATGCATGCTAGAACAGTTTGTTATAGCTTTGTGATCTTTTTGAAAACATATTAAACTTGTGATTTCTTACTATTGTAAGCAGTGGGTGGGTAATTAAATGAATCTGGATCACTCCAAAAGTCCTGTAATTTGTATTTACTATACCTTCTAGACACATCTTTAGTCAAGTGTAGTAACAGTTCACACTCGGTTCCCCCAATACCCTCCCTCCAACCTTTTTCAGGAAAAAGGGTGAAGGTTTGGGATGTCTTCAAATGACTGTTTATGTAATTGACAGGCAGCTTTTCTTCATTGTGTGCTTTGCCTTTGCTCACAAAAGTGCATTCAGTGTTCTATAGTATGTTGAAACTTTTAAATGGAAACGGCTTTTCATGAACAAAGGAAGCATTTTCTTCCCTCCTTCCATGTCTTAGCTTTCTCCACTAAGTCTTGGCTTCTTCAGCAGCTCTCCCTCCACCAGAAATGACAAAAGGTGCAATTGTTTTCGGAGATGGCGATGAAGATAATGCCAGTGGAGTATTTGGTGTGTGGGCTGCTGGGGACTGTTTTTCTTCTCTGTTTGGTTTTGTTTTGTTTTTGTTATCCCAGAAAGTTGAGCACACTTTAAAAACAAACCAAAAAAAAAAAAAAAAAAAGCTTGAAAAAAACTTTCTCATACCTGTATCTTGGGCGAGCTATTTCTTTTCTTTAGTTTGTTCTGTTAGTATTTAAATGGGGCCCTCTGTCCCTTTAACAACAAATCTGAGAAAACTCACTTAAAACACAGGGAATGGAATACAGACTACAGAGAGTATTGATGTGATTTGTTTTCTTTTTCATGAGGGCTTGAGTCTTGCCTTTGCCCAGACTTAAGAGCAAGGCTTGGGAGGAGACAGGTGGCAAAATTAAGTTTTAGTATTTCCAATCATTTTTTTTTTCTGAGTTGAGATTCCCAACCCCATGCAGATAGCCTCTTCATTTTCCTTATTTATACATGTAATTTGAATATTACCTCCTTCTGCCTCTCTTTCTGTCTGTCTCTCTACGGCCTCTCCCCCGTCCCTCCTCTCTCAAGGCAAGTTTCTGGAGCACAAGGCTGATTTGAAGCACCATTACTTCTAGCAAAAAATCTTTCAGATTATCTGGTAGAATAAACTGAAAATCTAATCTCTTCCAGGGACACCATCTCTACCCAAAGTCCTAGGTAAATCACTGGATGAACCAAAGTATTGGGCCTGGACATGCTTTTCTCTATTACAGATACTATTTATCTGCTAATGACTTACAGACAGTAGGGCTACTTCTGTCTTTTCAGCCTTGATTTTCCTTATTTTTATGTATTTTAAACTCATAGACAAATTCTAAACAAATAACATGAAATAATGCATATTATTCTACCACAGTCTTTGGCACTGTTTCTAAATCTTCTCAAGAATTAGTCATTTCATCATCCCTCACTGGACTCAGCAAGGAGGGATAAAGAGGAAACCAGAAACTCATTCCGAAGTACCTCCCCAGTATTTGAATGTTGATGGGCAACATTCTGATCTTCTCTCTGAATGAGTAAAAAGAAAAGATGTAATGCTGGTTCAGCCAAACCCACTGAAGGGCACTTTGCCATGATGATTCATTTTGCCTTGGAGCAATCTTACGTCCCTTGTGAAACTGGGTCTTTTGTTGGAAGGTAGAAAAAGACTTCTCCAGAGTTGTCAGTCAGTTCTTAAGCACCTCTGAAGGAAGGTCTTACTGGATCAAGTTTTATTACACTCTGAGTCTTCAAACTTTAGTCTAGATTCAGGGGCGGGTAACCCAATAAGTAGGGTAAGCACAGGCTTACTTGTGCTTACTTTCTAATCTGTACTGAACAATTTCACATGGGTGAAAAAATGTGAAATTGTTCACTACAGATTAGAAAGTAAGCACGAGTAAGCCCATGCATACCTTGCTGACTGGGTGATTTGTCCCTGTTAAAAAAAAAGAAAAAAAAATCTTTTTTTTAAAATTTTTTTTAGGGACTGTAAATTTGAAAGGAGACTTTGATTCTGTAGGAGGGTGCTGTAGGGTGGGGAGAGAGACAGATGCCAGCCATACCTAGAAGCACAATCTTTGATGTGGTGAAAAAATGATAAATTGTTCACTACAGATGATCGATCTGGTAAGCACTGTGCTTACCTTGCCGATTAAAGAATCCGCCCCATCTAGATTTGTTCACCACCTTACTCTGTAGGCCACAAGTAGCCCTTGGGATTGTTTGTGCAATCTTTGTTATAATAATAACCTGATAGGTTTCAGATCTACCTGAGGGAAATTAAGGTTGGCATAATGATAGCAGGTGTTCTCAGTTTCCCTCACTCCAACTCCTACCTCCCAGAATTACCACCGCAGGACAGCAGGAAGAGAAGCTAGCTGTTGGGTGTTTTGTATTGTTTTGTTTTCCCCTCCTCTCACAACACTTTAGCCATCACTGGAATTGATATGTGTACCTCTCTTTTCTAGTTAGTGGGTTAAAACCAGATGAAAGTCTCCTTTAGACCACAAGAAAAATGAGAATAGGATAGGAAGCCACAGCAATTTAATTGATCTCTAGAGGTTCTCAGGCTTTTAATATGATTAAGGATATCTTAAGGACTTTGTTAAAATTTAGATTAGATTCTTAGATCCAGCTTCAGAGATTGGTTCCATAACTTTGCTGTGGAATCTAGGAAATACGCATTTTCAATAAGCATCGTGCACGTGATTCTGATACAGGTGGTGCTTCGAGCAGTACAGACTAACCTTGTCTCTCTGCCTCACTCTTTCTTTTGCTATTGCCCCGTGTTCCACAAAAGATTTGAGGTAGAATTAGACTCATTAGCAGGTGACCAGGGAGTCAATATAAAGTGAAATACCTTACTAGACATGCAAAGTTTTAAACAGGGTTCAGGTAGACCTCATTCTGCTTAATATGTCAGAGATTCTATACACCTAATGAAAATATGGTACAAATAGCCTAGCAGCTTCTATGAGATCCTTCCCTTCTAATGTCAAGACTATTCTAATGCAGTCATTGAATGTTTACTGTAATTTTTATATGGTAGTTATCTATGTTTTAGAATCTTTTCAAAATAAAGGCTTAATCTCCTCTCTGGGCCAAGGACAATGGGGCAGAGACCAGAAAAAAAAAAAAGTTTCACTGTCCTTTTATTCTCTAAAACATTGCTAAGTAACAGTGCTCCCAGCCAAAGGTTAAATACTGTGCTGAGCTAACATAGGCTCCCTATGCTTTATAATTGTGTGGGAGTCCCTGGGTGGTGCAGATCATTAAGCACTGGACTACTAACCAAAAGGTTGGCAGTTCGAACCCATTTAGAGACACCTTAGAAACCAGATCAAGAAACGGCACATTACTGTCACCCTAGAAGCCCCGTCATCATGCTTATTTCCAGTCACAGTCTACCCCCTCTCTCCTGAGTACTCACTGCCCTGACTTCTGACAGGATAGAAGTTTTGTACTAAGTCGATGAGTTTTGTGCTTTTTGTAAATGGAATCATACTCTTTTGCGCCTGGCTTCTTTCTTTTAACATTATGTTTTGAAGTTTCTTCCATATGGTTGCATGTAGATCATTCTCATTGCTGTATAGTGTTCTGTTGTGAGAATATATCACGTTATTTGTCAGTTCTACCATTGATGGGAACATTGGGGACTTCTATGAGTAGCGTTGTTGTGAACATCCTGGTACGTATCTCTCGGTAGATGTGCGGATGCGATTCTGTTGTGTATGTAGGAGGAGAATTGCTTTGTCATACAATGTATACATGCTCTACTTTAGTAGATGCTGCCAGTTTTCTGAAATGGTTATGTTCAGGCCCGATTTTAACAGGGCCCTGCCATATCAGAAATGTTGGTTTTTCCGAACCCCTGTAACACTTTCTTATATCTCACTTGTGGTGCTCGACAGCTTTCTGTTTTGTAGTATAGTTATTTATACATACCTTATCTCCCCTTTAAGGAGCCCTGGTGTGCAGTGGTTAAGCATTCGGCTGCTAACTGAAAGGTTGGCAGCTGGAACCCACCAGCGGCTCCACAGGAGAAAAGACCTGGCGATCTTTTCCTGTAAAGATTACAGCCTAGAAAACCCTACATGGTTCTAACCTGTCAACACCACACAACAGCTATCTCCCCTTCTAGATTATAAACTTCTTAAAAGGATTGTCTTATTCATCTTTGTATTCCCCCAAGGCACCCAGTTGTGTCTTATACAAAATAGGGTATAAATTTAATAATTTTATGTGAACAGATGAGTAAAAGGAAAAATTTTGTATAGTATTAACATCAAGAACGTTCACAAGTTGCAGAAATGTGAATAGCATATGCAAAAACTCTACAGGGGCAACCTTAAAGTGCTGAACAGAATTTATTACTATTGGCTCATAGATTTTCCTGAATTCTGTAGGAGAATCTTATATACTATTATGTGGAAGAGATTTTAGTATGAAGTTGAATTGTGAATTTTTAACTACTGGATTTAAACCCTGGTGTTATTGCCTACATAGAAGCATGTAAATATTATGTAACGATTATCCAAATTTGTTAGCTGTGAATTTCAAGATCAAAGAGGGCTGAAGGGTGAAGAAGGGTGAGAGGGAAGTTGTGTGTTAGAGCAGTGCAGTTAGGACAATATTGTAACTTCTAGATCCTGTCCCCTCAGGTTCTTCTACTGTGACTCTCAAGAAGTGTTGAGTTCTGGTGGCTTTTTTATTTAGGAGTGCTTACTGTTTGCAGCCCTCGTGGTTAAGAGCTTGGCTGCTAATGAAAAGGTCGGCAGATCAAATCCACCAGCCACTCCTTGGAAACCCCTGGGGCAGTTCTACTGTGTCTTACAGGGTCACTATGAGTCAGAATCGGTTGGACGATAGCGGGTTTGGTTTTTTGGTTTATTACTGTTTAAAATTGTTCAAATGGGATGTTAAGGATTTACGTGTGTTTTTCCCCCTTCATACTTTTCATTCAGATTTTATTTATGAATCCAGAAAAATATTTTTAAAATCAGAAAAATATTTTAAAAAATAGTTTATGTTTCAAGTCTTGCTACCTTGACTCTCTTTTATTTCAGTCTTGGCCTGACTATGAGGATATCTATAAAAAAACTATTGAAGTTGCCACATTTTTAGATTTGCCTCGTTTTCCAGACATAACTGAGGACTGCTATCTACATCCAAACATCTTGTGTATGAAATACTTAATGGAAGTCAATCTACCTGGTAGGTGTGTAGTGTACATGATGAGGAAAGCCTTTACCTACTAGAATTATAATAGGAATATAGAATGTTTTCAGATCACAGAATATGGGAGCCACCTGGAAGGAACCATAGTAACTTAAAGCTTAATTTCAGATACCTTTCTTAAAATAATTCAGACCACTTATCTAAAAGGGAACACCGTTCAGAGATAAATTAAAGAGGCCTGTTTTAGTGGATGGGAAACCCTGGTGGCATAGTGGTTAAGTGCTACGGCTGCTAACCAAAGGGTTGGCGGTTTGAATCCGCCAGGCACTCCTCGGAAACTCTATGGGGGCAGTTCTACTCTGTCCTGTAGGGTTGCTATGAGTCGGAATCGACTCGATGGCACTGGGTTTGATTAGGTTTTTTGGTTTTAGTGGATGTGAAAGTGTGAGGGCTTTATATTTCAGATAATGTATTTGGTGTTTACAGTAAGTTTACTGTTGTTGTTATTAGCTGCCATCAAGTTGGCTCCCAACTCATGTGCAATAGAATGCCAAATAAAATAGCTAAACATCTCAATACATGTTAATAAAGACCTAGCCAACAACAACAAAAAAAAAAGCGTCACTTTTTCTTCATTTGTTTGAAGCATGATTATTACATAGTAAATTCTAATGAAAAATATCCCATAACCTGAGCTATGGTAATGTGTTTTGTGTTTTTGGTAACATAGGCTATTTCCAATCCCTAAAACAAATGGAGATCAAGGTTTAGTAGGATCGCAGTGAACTCTTTAAGGCAGTGAAACACAGAATTTGAGAAGAGCCTCACTATGCTTAGATCTGCTGATGTAATTCATTCATTCCTGAATTTCTTGCTAAACTAGAAATGTGAGAAACTCAGGACTTCTGTTCTTAACAGAAAATATCAACACAGTGTATCAGTACTGTTGCTTAAGTCATACAAAAAATGTGGTTGAATGTATTTTTAAATAGAAGAGGAAAATACTTACATGAATAAAAGCAATAAATGAAATTGTATATACACTATAGTTTTAGCTATAAAAACAAATATAAATATGTAGTAACCCTGGTGGCACAGTGGTTAAAGCTCCGGACTGCTAACCAAAAGGTCGGCGGTTCAAAACCACCAGTGGCTCCGAGGGAGAAAGATGTGGCAATCTGCTCCCATAGAGATTTATGACCTTGGAAACCCTATGGTGTCGCTATAAGTCAGAATTGACTCGATGGCAGTGAGTTTTGGGTTAACACATAAATATATACATATAAATACTGAGTGTACAATTTTTAATATTTTTAAAAACAGGAACAAAAATAATTTAAAGTCTTCAAATGTATCATCTATTAGCTAAAGAATTTATGTCTCATTGAGATTTCAGAAGTCACCAGTTGTTTGATTCAGATTCCAGAATTTTTGTTTTGGATTTTCTTATTTTCATGTACTTCTTTGATGACTCTTAAAATATTGAGAGGTCCTGTGTTCTGTCATATATTTCAAAATCTTGAACTTAAAAAGAGAATAGTAGCTTATGAAGGATACCAGGGATTTCAAAAAAAAGAAAATAACTAAAGCAAGCTTCTACCTCAAGTGATTGCTCTTGGACAGAGTGGGTGGCAGGATTTTCTGACCAGTGTGTGTAGTTTAACAGTTTTTCTTGTCTAACTCTTCCTGGGAGTAACAAGTAGGATTAAATCCACTATAATGTGAAGAGAGACATTATTGTCACTTGATATTTATTAAGTGAACTTCTTGAAAACTAGTTGCTCAGTAAATATTCATTGAATGAATGAGTAAAAGCTAAGTGAAAATTTTAGTTATTATAATCTTGTAGATATATAAAAATACTTCAATGCCATGTTTTGAATTATGATTGTTTTGTATGTTCCATCTGAGAAAAAGCTTTTTTTATCAGTGAAAATTTTGTACTTAAAAATTTTTACTCAAATAACAAAATTAGTTTTGTATTTTGTTTATTCTTCATTGCCAACATGTGTTAGCACCAATTATGTGCAGGTAGCCAAGGATAGGAAGACAAATAAAATAAGACTTAGTCTCTGCCTTCAAGCTTAAGAGGAAGACAGAGAAGATAAAGAAGTAAACACTTAACTGTACACAGCAGTGGGGTAAATCCTAGGATAGCTGCTTTAGCTTTCAGAAGAGAACAGATCAAAGAAGGCTTCTGCTATCGGATAAATATTCTTAGAAGAAGAGATTGGTGTAACTGAGTTCTATAAGATCAGTGAGAAATCAGCCCAGCAAAGCCTAAGAACAGGAATGGAAAGAGAAATTGGCTTTCCTGGGAAAAGGGTGAAGGAAAACATGCAAAGGCAGAGAGGCAAGCGAGAACGTGGCTTGTTGGGGAAACTATAGCAGCTATTTGGGTTGGAAGCTAAAGGCTGTACAGGTTAATAAGAGCAGGGGAATGAGATGATTGGATCAGAGCATGGTAAGACAGGAGGAAAGGAGACCTGTTGTGATGATGCACTAAATAGCAGTAGTGGAGACAGTGAGAAGTGGATTGATTGGAGATCAGCCAGCATAAAAGCTAACATTTATTAAGTGCTCACTATATGCTACGAGTCGGAATCAACTCGACGGCAACGCGTATATGCCAGGAAGTGGTTAAGAGCTCAGGCTGCTAACCAAAAGGTCGGCAGTTCAAATCCACCAGCCACTCCTTGGAAACCTTATGGGACAGTTCTGCCTTGTCCTGTATGGTTGCTATGAGTCGGAATTGACTCAACAGCAAACAGCAACAACATATGCCAGGCCAGGAGCCCTGGTGGCAGAACGGTAAAGCACTCAGCTGTTAACCAAAAGGTTGGCAGTTTGAACCCACCCAGCACCTCTGCAGGAGAAAGACCTGACAATCTGTTCCATAAAGGTGACATCCAAGAAAATGCTAGGAGGGAAGTTCTGCTCTGTCACATGGGGTTGCTATGAGTCGGAATCAATTGGACAGTACCCAACAACAACAATAATAATGTTGTGCTTTAGGTATAGAAACTCACTTAGTCTTAACAGTAACTATGAGATAGGTATTGTTGTTATTCCTGTTTCATACACATGAAAAAACTGAGGCACAGAGAGGTAATGTGCTAGTAAACGATGGAGCAGGGATTCCAATCCAGGCAGTTTGGTTTCATAGTCTGCTCTCTTAACCTGTTGTTATTGAGTCGATTCCAACGCATAGTGACCCTGTATTATGGGGAACAGCATCAACAAGATATTGTAACTGATTAAAATGTAGGAGATTTACTAAATTCAACACGTTTATTAGCTCTATAGTAATAGCTGTACTTGAAAATAATTAGAATAGGATATGGTACATCTTCGGTACTTAGATTACTGAGTGAAGAAAGTTGTTTAGTAACTTAGAGGTTTCAAAATATACTCATTTGTACTACTTTGTTTAGTCTTAGTTTATTCTCACTGTAACCCATTTTACAAATGAAGAAACACTAAGCTTAAGTGACTGATGCCTGGTCACAAAGCTAATGATTAGGAAGCCAAAACATAGGCCTAGATTTTCTGGTTCCAAGTATCACATTATTCATTCCTGAGTAATAGATGCAGCCCATGCCAAACTTCTGATTTCCTTAGGAAAGCAGTACATCTAGTTAAGTGCACGTGGAGGGCCTCCAGTGTGCTAGCCATGGTGCCAGCACCAAGTGTTCATTCCCTAGAGAAACTCTTGGTCTTAGAGGGGAGTTAGTCTGCACTAATTGCTGTAGAGACACAGACGAGAGACATGTATGAAACACTAGAAAAACTGAGGCACGGCTGTGTATTAATTCAGTGCCAAGGTGTGTCATATAAATAGTAGGTGTTTTAGGAAGTCAAAATAAGAAAAGGTATGCCTTGCCAAGATTCTACCAATATTAGTTTTTCTATATGGATATCATTTTTTGTTTTACTTTTTCACAAAATGTGTGTTTCCAAGTTCTAGCTTAGTATCATGTGTTTTAAGGTAAAGATTTTCTTATACATATATACATTGGTATATATATTCTTTACTTAACTGAAGAATTTACTTTATACAATTTTGTTCTTCAACAGATGAAATGCACAATTTAACCTGCCAAGTGGTAAAACTAACTGGAATAGGAGAAGTGGATTTTTTGACATTTGATCCTATAGCTAAAATGGCAAAAACTGTTAAATATGATGTACAAGCTGTAGCTATCATTATAGTAGTACTGAAACTTCTCTTTTTATTGGATGACAATTTAGAATGGTAAGTGTATGTCTTAATTTTATGAAAAGTAGCATTGTACTGATCTTAGTTTTAAAAAGCTAAGGGGAAAAAAAAAAGAATTGTATTGCTTTTTCCTAATTGTTAGAAGTTAAAGTCCTAAAGAAGCATTTAACTATTTATATATGTCTTTAGGCTCTAGGAGCCCTCGTGGTACAGCGGTTAAGAGCTTGGCTGCTACCAAAAGATAGGCAGTTCGAATGCACCAGCTGCTCCTTGGAAACCCTTGAAGCAGTTCTCTGTTCTACAGGGTTGCTATGAGTCCTATGAGTCGGAATCGACTCGACGGCAACAGATTTTAGGCTCTTGGCACTGTGTGTCTCTCAATGATTATTTTAGAAGGTAAAAGAATCTTATAATGTTACCTCCCAAATGCCAACAAAGAATGGCAATATTCATAGCATCTTCCTCCTTGTTTCAGTGATTACTTTGTCATTAAAATCTGATATCAGTTTCAAGTACAATTCTATGCCTTTCTTTCAGAAGAATTCAAAATTTAGCTTTCCAAATAAGGGATTTCTAAATAAATTAACTTGTTTATTGTTATCTGCAGGTCTTTATCTAATCTTGCTGAAAAACATAACGAAAAGAACAAAGAAGGTACTTAATTTTTCATCAAATTTAAAATGATTGTAATGATGGATTAAAAGATAGGAGTAAATGTAGGGGAAAAAAAACTTTGAAAAATATACACACATATAAAATTGTATTCCTTGTACGTTGTACCAGGATTATATTTTCATATAATGATCTAATTATGTCTCTAAACTACTAAACAAATTGTTGCAGCCACCATGTCAACTCCATCTCATTGAGGGTCTTCCTCTTTTGCACTGACCCCCTACTCTACCAAGCATCATGTCCTTCTCCAGGGCTGGTCCCTCCTGATAACATGTCCAAAGTATGTGAGACAAAGTCTCTCCATCCTTGCTTCTAATGAGCATTCTGGTTTTACTTCTTCCAAAACAGATTTGTTTGTTCTTCTGGCAGTCCATCGTACATTCAGTATTCTTTGCTAGCCTTGTAATTCAAATACATCAGTTCTTCTTTGGTCTTCTTTATTCATTGTCCAGCTTTTGCATGCATATAAGGCAACTGAAAATACCGAGGCCTGGGTCAGGCACACCTTAGTCCTCATCTTTACTTTATAACATTTTAAAGTGGTCTTTTGCAGGAGATTTGCCCAATGCAGTATATCATGTGATTTCTTGACTGCTGCTTCCTTGGGCATTAATTGTGGATCCAGGTAAAACGAAATCCTTGACAACTTCAGTATTTTCTCCATGATATTGTTTATTGGTCCAGTTGTGAGGATTTTTGTTTTCTTTATGTTGAAGTGTAATCCATACTGAAGGCTATAGTCTCTGATCTTGATCAACAAGTTCTTCAAGTCTTCTTTACTTTCAGTAACCAAAGTTGTGTCATCTGCATATCACAGGTTGTTAACCAGTCTTCCTCCAGTGCTGATGCCCCATTCTTCTTCATATAGTCCAGCTTCTTACATTATTCGCTCAGCATACAAATTGAATAAGTATGGTGAAAGGATACAGCCCTGATACACACGTAGATTGAAAGAACCAGAACAGTCAGAATGAAAATAATGAGAATACTGACACATTATGAAAAATGTAACCAGTACCTTTGAACAATATGTGTAGAAATTGTTAAATGGGAACCAGATTTTCTGTGTAAACTTTCACTAAAAACACAAGAAGATATTATTTTAAAAATATATGTCTTTAGTGTCTAACCTAGTGACTGGCCTAAGAGCAACTCCATAAAGTTTAGTAAATATGTAAATTCTTAAATTCAATTCCACCTTCTAAATTATTCTAACTAGTTCACTGGTTTTAGGAGCTTGGATTTAATAATAGTAATCAGTTTGTGTGTTTTTTCCAGAATATATGCAAAATAAAATTGTTCTTTCTGCACATGGTTCTGTATCTCCTGCATACAGTGGAAGGTTGAACTGGATGTCTGCTAATGTCCCTTCTAATACTAAAAAGTCAGAGTAGACTGTGTAGACAATTAGAATAAACAAAGTACTTTGACATATTGTCTTCTCTGTGATCCTCAGAGTAAGTCTATGCTGTCAGCAGGGCAAAGATCATTGTCTCCATTCTCTGCTTCCCCTCCTTTCCGCCTTCCCCTGCTGCCCCCACATTACTGACGAGGTTTAAAGAAGTTGTGACTTACTCAGGGTTACCAAACTGAATTGTTTATAGTTTTTCTCTATCCTTATAGTTCTTTTGGTAGTTTTCTTTTCTCTGTGGCTGTGTGGCATACAAGGTTATATTGGATTGATTGATGATTATATTGGCCAGTTGAGCAGATTTTTATTTAGTCATTGAAAGGTACTGTATTCATTAGGGAATGTAAAAAATTTAGCCTTTCATTTAATCATCTTCTTCCTATCAGCCTTCCTTTCTTCTGACTCCCTCACTCTGTAATCCTCCTCTCTGCTTTACCTTTTCATTTTCCTTTTTTACCTCCCTGTTCTTCCCACCTCCCCGTATGGAATGAATAAAAGAGTGAATTATTATACTTACGACATTCAATTCTGTTGCCCCTCTAACCTCCACATCTTGAACACACACTCACTCCAACTGTCTAGTGCAGTCTACTTTTTTACTTACCTAGATTTTTGGGGTTAGGATTATAAAGAACAGGAATAGGGTTAGTGAAACTGGAATTCTGGAGTCAGCTGTTATAGTACTGTTCACACATTTATCAGTCATTTGTTCCTTGGTTTATGTATTTATCAAGCATATTGGAGCACCACCATATGCCAAGCACTGTGCTAGGCGCTGGGTTTGGGAGGAGGAGACCTGATTGTGTAGTGACAAGGAAAATGTGTCTTCTCCTCTCAAGGATGGTATAATCAAGCCTAGGGGAAACAGACATATAAAAAGATTATTTCCGTATAATCTAATTAGAGCCATAATGTAGACAGGAACACGGAGGAGGGAGTGATGGATTGCTTGGGAGAGTCATGTCAGAGTATGGAGACAATTACTTTACCCATCATTTCCAAGAGCTATTATATACATGTTTAGCTACATCGGTGAATGAAGATTCAAATGAACAATGTATATTATGATAATTTAGTGTATTTGGTTAATATTCATGGATTTCATTTCTTTCAGATAACCCATGGTTTGATTTCAGAAAGTGGTACCAAGTAATGAAGAGAACTGTTGATGAGAAAAAACAAAAATGGGAAGAAGCCAGAGCCAAGTATGTTCTCTCTTCTGGTTTTGTATTCATCTACTTTTTCCAAGTCTGTTACATCACTTTTGAAAGCTGAAGTTTCATCAGTATAGACTCATCAACATTGTGACTTATTGCTAGAAATATTAACCATACATTATAATTAACTTTTTTTTTTTTAACATTACTATTAACTACAGATTTTATTTGCATCTTACCAGTGTTTCCATTAATGTCTTCTTTCTGTTCCAGGATCTAATCCAGGGTACCACATTGTATTTAGTAATTAACTTTTTATAATTTTCATGAGTCTCGTCTGTATTTCCAATTCTCCTCCCCCTTCCCATTTTGCAAAGTTGGTTATTTTCTGTCTATGCTTCCCAGTATTACGAAGATTATAAATATCAGCCTGTGACATATGTAATATATGAGAATGTTCCCCCAAAATAAAGATCCCTATGAAAATCAAAAGAAAGTGAACAGAGAGCATATTTAATTCAGTCAGTCTCACTGTTGCACTTTTTTGAACTCTCATTCTGATTTAGGCCTGTCATGGTAGAGTAGAAAGAGCATAGCTTGAGAGACAGACAGGGCTAGGTTTGATTCGGATTGCATAACTAGCTGTGTAACCTTGGGCAAGTTACTTAACCTCTTAGCCTCAGTTCACTGAAATTTAGTTCGTTCATAAATTTTCAGAGACACCATCTCATACAGTATAGGGTACATTGCTATTGCTCTCTGCTTTCTATTCTTAGAACTTTGAGTCTCTGTGAGACTTTGAAGAAAAGTTTAACATCTCTGTATTTTTATGTAAATTTTCAATAGTACTAATTTGACCAGATTTCTTATATCCTTTGAGAAAAATCAAGGTTCTTTAAATTAGTTAAAATGATAATTTGGTCACCTGCAGCTTCTTCCTTGGTGAAATAGAGATAATAATGCCAACTCATATGCTCTTCTAATTAAGAACTAATTTTCAAGTTTCAGAGGTGGAACTAGATGATTTTTCCCTTAAATTTAAGAGAGCTCCTAAATAGAGAAACAGACTCAAAGGGTGGATAAAGCTCTATGGGGAAGAAGATCCTTGCAAAAAGGGAGAAGAGAACCAGTTTCTCACTATTCAGGATTGGCCCACAATGATAATGGAGAAATGGGTGAGAGGGGAACTTATTCTGACAGCCTATGGATCCCCAGGAAATTAGGGCCTTCCTCTTCCTTGTCGGAGGAGGAATGGCTCTTGAGTCAGCCAGTCTCAGTGGGTACAAGAGCAGCAACAAGAACAAAAGTTTGCTCTGTTGTCTTAGGTTATCTTGGTGAAGCAGCCATTGGGCTTTCATTTTTATAGTGCCAGCTGGGGTTAGTTCTGACTGATATTGAGAGGTCAGGTGTTCAGGGGCCACACTACCCAGGCTTCTCAGTGGCTAGCTAAGCATTCATTAGCCCAAACCAGGCACCTACTCAGACTTCAAAATAGCTATTAGAGCCCAAATTCAGATTGGAATGTTAAAATTAATTGTTCATCTAAGGCTTACTGACTTTTAGCTACCTTAGGGGAGAATTTAATGACCAAAAAAGTTAAGTCTAGTTACAAAATGGCATTTTGCAGGGAGACAGGAGGCCCCAGGGAAGGAATTGCGCAGGGAATCCATTACCGGGATCTTACTTCATAGGGTATGTGCTAAGGGCTAAGTGAGATAACAGACAAATCACCACTAACTTGTGCTTGGGCACGAAGCCCCAGCGCATGCTGATTATCTCTCTCTCCCACCCTATTCACCTGTATTTTTGACGTAAATTTCTAATTTTTCTCTCTGTTCTTCTGGATATCACCTTCCATGTTTGTATCTAGACTATATAAAAACTATATATGGTATCTAGATTGTATATAAAATATATATCATTTGTTATCTAGACTATCTAAAGAATTCTCATACAATAAGAAAACAATCCAGTTTTAAAAATGGATGAAAGATTTGAATTGACACTTCACCAAGGAAATACATAAACCAAAAACCCATTGCCATCGAGTCACAGTGACCTTACAGGACAGAGTAGAACTGTCCTGTCGAGTTTCCAAGAAGCACCTGGTGGATTTGAACTGCTGACCTTTTGGTTAGCAGCTGTAGCACTTAACCACTACACCACCAGGGTTCCTGGCAAATAATCACATAAACAGATGTTCGACATCATTAATCAGTAGGGAAATGCAAATTAAAATCACAATGAATATCACTGCATACCAATTAGAGTGGCTAAAAAAAAAAAAAAAAAACTAATCATACCAAGTGTGGGAATGCAAAATGAGACAGCCATTTTGGAAAGTTTGGCAGCTTCTTATAAATTTAAACACAGTTATCATACTAGTACTTTTCACTTCTAGATATTTAGTGAAATGAAAACTCCACCTAAAAATCTGTATGTAAATGTTTATACTGGTTTTATTAATAAGTACCAAAAACAGGCAACAACCCAGAGGTTCTTCAGCTGGTGAATGGATCAACAGACTGAGGTACAGCCATGCAATGGAACACCATTCAGCAATACAAAAGACCAACCATCTGATACAGCCAGCAGTATCGTGACTCAAATGCATTATGCTATATGAAAGACTCAAAAGGCTATACATACTATATGATTTCATTTATGTGATATTCCAGAAAAGGCTAAACTATAGGGACAGAAAATAGATCATTGGTTGCCAGGATTTGGGGATGTGGTGAGGGCGTAACCATCAAGGAGCATGGAGAATTTTTTGAAATGATGGAACTATTCTGTATATTAATCATGGTGTTGATTAACCATGGGTTTGTGAAAACTTGTAGAACTGTACGCTGAAAAAGGTGAATTTTGCTATATGTAAATTATACCTCAATTTTCAAAAGTACGGAAACGAATCATATAGTGACTGGAGGGCAGCATACAGATAATTTACAA
Organism: Elephas maximus indicus; assembly: GCF_024166365.1. Taxonomy (NCBI): domain Eukaryota; kingdom Metazoa; phylum Chordata; class Mammalia; order Proboscidea; family Elephantidae; genus Elephas; species Elephas maximus. The sequence goes on from NC_064830.1 coordinate 19,378,497, forward strand.
CATAACATAGGGACTTGGTGGCACGTCTCTGTTTTTGTAGCTTTATGTAATGACAAGAGGTAAGCTGAAGAGAGGTAGAGTAAATCTTTGAAGAAGCTTCAGTTTCAGAAGTGGCATCCGAACAGTTAGTTTTATCGTTTCAGATCACCTTCACCATTCTCTATAGGGTCCCTATGAATCAGAATTGACTTGACGGCGACTGGTTTTACCATCCTCTGGGCATATAACCCAAGGAAATAATAATCCCTCTTTGATTATAGCATAATTGCCACCTGTGTAAGGAGCCCTGGTGGCACAGTAGTTAAGCACTCGACTGCTAACCAAAAGGTTGGCGGTTTGAACCCACCAGTGGCTCTGTGGGAGAAAGATGTGGCAGTCTGCTTCTGGGGGGATTACAGCCTTGGAAACCTTATGGGGCAGTTCTGCCTTATCCTATAGGGTCTCTATGAGTTGGATTTGACTCGACAGCAATGGGGTTTTTTTTATATGCCGGGATTGGAATTAGACTTTTTAGTTTAGGGAACTTCTTTATTGTTTTAGATTTTTTATCATGAGTATGTTGTTAATTTTATAATTTAAGAAATCGTATCATAAAAAAGCTATCTTCAAGAATCGCAGACTCATTCACACAAAATTGAACAAGTTCCCTGATGTGGTGTAAATGTGCTATGGTTCACTAACCTTTAGTTCACATGTAATTTTCAGGAAGACCATCTCCCGTATAACATTGATTACATTTCTAGTGATGAGAGAAATTTCATTTCAGTTTTTAACATTTTAAATCACCATGAGCATCCAAAATAAAAAGTTAACTCCTTTTTTATATGAAGTGATTTGAGCAGATGTTTTTTAAATCCTTGGGAAAAATTCTTCAAATTGGTTTAAGTGATAATTTGCTATGATAATATTACTAAAATGTTTACTTTTTATCTGCATTTTCTTTCCCAGCTTTAAGAAGAAATGATAAAAAAAATTACCAATTATAGAACATTATCAATTTAAAAATAAGAATGTTTATATTGCTGGCTTTCTAATCTTTATCATCTTCTTCTCTAGAAAGTCCACAAATATTTCTTGAGTACCTGCTAGCCAAGCATTTTGTCAAGCACTGATAATAATTACTTCTAACAATCGTATAGAATTTAAAGACCTTTTTACATACATTGTTGTCTATTCCTCACAACAATCTTGTGTTAAGTTGGAGACATGTTTAGAGATGTTAAATTCATTTGTTCATTTATTTCCATTCATTCTTCAACAAATGTTTAAGTGAGCCCCTACTATGTACCAGTCACAGCCGACACTGGGCTATAAAGAAGACTGGGGCATAGTCTCTGCCTCTGAGAACCTCCATAGTTTGTCGAGTTATTAGTCACTCAAGGCCATACCACTAGGAAGTGGCAGAGCCAGGTCCTCTGATTCAGGGTTTTTCCCCATGTACCACAGCACTTCTCAAAATAAGAAAAGGGCCAGAAACCAAGCAGTTAATATTTTTTTTAATTAATACTTTTTTTTTAAGAGTAGTTTTAGGTTTACAGAAAAAAAGAACATAAAATACAGAGTTGCTTTATACTCCTTCTCTCCTTGCCTGCAGTTTCCCATTATTAACATCTTACATTCGTGCAGTTCATTTGTTAAAATTGATGAACCAATATTGATACAGTGTTCTTAACTAAAGTTCATAGTTTAGCTAGAGTTCACTCTTTGTGTTGTACAGTTCTATCGGTTTTGACAAATGTGTAATGTCAAGTGTCCACCATTACAGTATCTTACAGAGTGGTGTCATTGCCCTAAAAATTCCGTGTCCCATCTGTTCATCCCACCTCTTCTATCCCCCTGTATTTGTTTTTTACTATAAATTACGGAAGCCCTCTATTTTAGGGAACTAAAAGGTAATGAAAATGAGTCTAAAAGTGAACACTGGATGTTATCTTACTCCCAGAGCAGCAGCGCCTGCTTGGCAAAGACTAGCAATGACCAAATTCTAGCTTTATGCTGGAATCTAGAGCTAGGACGAGAAATACAACATGTCACTTACCTTTGGCCTGGTCATGCCAAATCTAGATGACTCTTGGTCTTTGCAACCTGGAGAGGGTAACCCACGGGGCCAGGTCAATCCAGGATCTCCATTTTATAGTGGCAATCCCTGGCTGGCATTCTCTAGGCAAGAATCGTTTGGGACTGTTAGAACCATGTCATGCTGGAATCTAGATTTCTCTACTTCATTCCTATCCAGAATAGGATAGATTTCAAGGGGTTCAGTACCAGAGAGACATTCATCTAATTGTTTGTAAGAGTTACCAGAGTCAGAAGTACTACTAACTTAGTCCTCAGCAAAAGGGCAGTTGGAGCAAAGACAAGGAGGAACAATTGTTCCCTGAGTAGCTTAACTTTATAAGAATGAGCACTTTTAACTTAGTACTGAAGTCACTTCAGCCAAAGATTAGACAGACCCATAAAACAAAACGAAACTTAATGGGCACACAAACCCAGGGGCAAGGACGAGAAGGCAGGAAGAGACTGGAAAGCTGATAATGAGGAACCCAAGGTGGAGAAGGGGAGAGTGCTGATGCTTTGTGGGGTTGGCAGCCAATGTCACAAAACAATATTTGTATTAATTGTTTAATTGCTCTGTAAACCTTCATCTAAAGCACAATTTAAAAAAAAAAAAAAAAGAATGAGCAGCAAGGGAATTTTATGGTGAGGGAAACCATCTCCCTGTTTCTTATATAATTAATAGTTTCTTCAGGAACTTCTGTGATTCGGGAGGCTTTTGGGAGAGGCACCTCATTCTATTCGTCTGCACTCTCATTCAGCGCTACTTGCTTACTTCTAGACTTAAGCTCTACCCACATGTGTCAATAAATGACTCTAAGCCAGAGCTTTTACAATATCAGGAATTCACATACTGCTTCAGAGACACTGTTCTCTGAAATGCATTTAAGCTCATTTCTTCTCCATCCTGCTCCAACTTTTCTTGTATAGGTACATATGGAAAAGTGAAAAGCCAGTCTACCACTCATCCATCGATAAGTCAGTGGTATACAAAAGAAGAGGTGAGTTAAGTTTTTCTTGTTAATGCCAAGTAACAAAACAGCTGTAGAAAAGCTAATTATCTTGACTTGAAAAGTGAATAATGTTTCTTACTTCAACAAATATTCCAGGGCTCATATACATCCAAAGGAGCGTCATCTCTTTCAAGACATCTCCACACAGATTCTTCTATTTATTTCAGTAACATGCCGTTATTCAAAATAGAGCTTAAGTTCTCATCAAAATCAAAAATGCTATTTCTGTGACTTTTGGAACTCTTTGGAGAATTGCCTTTAGATGGTCTTGTCCATTCTTTTAACTATTCCCAGTGGCTACAAATGTTTTGATTTGCCGGGTCTTATTTTTTAATTACCAGACGTTATTGAAGCCAGGTGTCTTGAATAAAATTGATGACATGAGGAAAGTACTTTTTGTGTTCAACAGTGATAAATAGCTTCAAAGTGGTTTTCTTGACTGGTTCATAAAATCGACTAACCCCTTATTTCACTCAAAGTAAAATCCAAGTCCTGACAGTGGCCAACAAGGCCCTACAAGATCTGCTTCCCTTATTGCACCCCAGTTATGTTGACCTTTTTGCAGTTCCTCATGCACCCTCATAGACGTCAGGCACACTCCTGCCTGTGGCCTGTGTACTGGCTATTCCTGCCAACTTAAATGATTCCCCTCTCTCTATCTCTCTCTCTTAGCCTGCCCGGCTAATCCACTCATCTTCAAGCTTTGCTCAAATATCACCTTTTTCATGAGGCTAACCCTAACCCTGCTCCGACCTACCCTCTTCCCTGTCCCAGCACTTCTGATCTCCCAGTCCCCCCTTCTTTTTTATTTCATCGTGGTAAAATATGTATAACCAAAAAATTGCCATTTTAACCATGCGTAAGCATACAGTTCAGCGACATTAATTGCATTCACCATGTTGTGCAGCCACCACCACTATATCCAAATGGTTTTCAAACAGAAACTCAATCTCCATGAAGCAGTAACTCCCCATCTTCCCCTCCTTGCTGCTTGGTAACCACGAATAAACTTGGGTCTCTAGGCATATGCCTCCTCTAGATATTTCATATAAGTAGGATTATACATAGTATCTTCATACTGTCTTCAGGGTTCATCCATGTTGTAGCATGTATCAGAACTTCATTTCTGAATTATGAATATTATTAATATGAATATGAATGTTATGATTAATATTCCATTATATGGGTGTACCACTTTTTGTTTATTCGTCTGTTGATGGATATTTGGATTCTCTCCGCTTTTTGGCTATTGTGTATAATGATGCAGTGAACATTGGTATACAAGTATCTTTTTGAGTCTCTGCTCTAAAGTCTTTTGGGTGCATACCTACCCATGAGTGGAATTGCGGGTCATATGTTTTGGGATGGTAATTCTGTGTTTAACTTTTTGAGGAATCTCAGAAAGGTTTTCCATAGTAGCTGCACCATTTTACATTCTCATCAGCAGTGGGTGAGAGTTCCAGTTTCTCCACATCCTGATCAAAACTTGTTGTTTCCTGTTTTTCTGGTAATAGCCATCCTATTGTGTGATATCTAATCAGTGATACCTCATTGTGGTGTTGATTTGCATTTCTTTAATGACTAATGATGTCAAACATCTTTTTACGTGCTTATTAGGCATTTGCATGTCTCCTTTGGCAAAATGTATATTCAGGTCCTTTTCCCAGTTTTTTAATTGGGTTGTGTGTTTTTTTGTTGTTGTGTAAGAGTTCTTTATATATTCTGCTTATTTAACCCTTATCAGATATATGATTTCCAAATATTTTCTCCCATTTTGTAAATTTTCTCTTCACTTTCTTGATAAAGTCCTTTGATGCAAAAAAAGTTTTAAATTTTCATGAAGTCCAGTTTTTTGTCTTTTATTGCTCATGCTTTTTGATGTCACATCTAAGAATCCATTGCCACAAACAAGGTCTTGAAGTTTTATCCCTATGCTTTCTTCTAAGAGTATTATTATTTTAGTCCTTATATTTAGGTCCTTGATCTATCTTGAGTTAATTTTCTTATATGGTATTAAGTATAGGTCCAACTTTATTCTTTCACACGTGTAGATCCAGCTGTCCCAGCACCGTTTGTTGAAGAGACCATTCTTTCCCCTTTGAATGGACTTGGCACCCTTGTCAAAAATCATTTGACCATAATGTATGGGTGTATTTCCAGACTTTCAATTCTATTCCTTTGGACTGTATGTCTATCCTTATATTAGTACCAGATTGTTTTGATTACTGTGGCTTTACAGTACATTTTTAAATCAGGAGTTGTGAGTTCCCCTACTTTGTTTTTCTTTTTCAAGGTTGTTTTGGCTCTTCAGAGCCCCTTGCAATTATTTGAGGATCCGCTTTTCCATTTCTGCAAAAAAGTTGACTCTTTCTTTCTTTCTTTCTGTTAGGCCTGCTTTATTCTTTACATGCTTTCATTATTATAATCACTAGTTCATCTTTCCTACTCTAGACTCTTAGCTCTTTGAGGGCGGAGATCGTGACTAATACAGGATTGTATTTCGGTGCCAAGTACAATATCTGGTACATAGTAGATAGCAAATGTTTGTTTTTTACAATGAATGAATGAACAAATAAATATTAATTTTGTCATATTTATTTTCAAATAAGTCTGTTTATGTCATACTTTGTGATTTAACATTAATTTTTATTTTATTCCTTTTTTTCTCCATTTCCAGAAATGGTAGTGAGTCTACAGAAACAATTTAGCACACTGGTTGATTCAACACCAACTGTTGGAAAAAAAAGCCCTTCAAGTTTTCAGTTCAGCTGGTCTGAAGAAGACACTGATAGAACTTGTTTCCATGGACATAGCCTCCAGGGAATCCTGAAAAAGAAAGACCAGTCTCTGACAACCAAGAATTCACTGTATTGGCTTAGTACACAGAAATTCTGTAAAAGGTACACAGTGCTCTTAGTAATCAAAAGATATAAGACATGGTGCAATCCCCAGTTTGGCCTGAAATAGTGTTCTTTTCTAATTAAAAAAAAGTTAAAATAGTTGACTATAATAAGAGCCTGATAGATTATTTGTTGGAATGAGAAAATGATGAGCTTAAAATCAAGATAATGAGAATTATAAATTGAATCTTGCACAAGAATTTTCGGAAGCCTGCAAAAAAAAATCAAGAAAGCTGTTGTAGCACAATTATCACAAACCTGTTCTTCCTGGCTAAATTAACCTGCACTGAAACAGCCAAAACAACAGAAGTATAAACGAATGCGGATCAGGAGAGCATACTGTATCTTCTCATGTATTTTTCTGAATAAGTTACTTATATCATGCCCCTTTCCCTCTTACTACTGCCTCATGTACTTACTAAAAATAAGGATATTCGCCTAGGTTACCACAGTGGTGGTTGCTGTTGTTAGGTGCTGTTGAGTCGATTAGGACCCACAGCAGCCCTGCGTACAACAGAACAAAACACTGCCTGGTCCTGCGCCATCCTCACAGTTGTTGCTATGTTTGAGCCCGTTCTTGTAGCCACTATGTCAGTCCATCTCACTGAGGGTCTTCTTCATTCAAAGGAAATAGAGATATTAGTTTGAGCTTGATAGTGATATCTTGTGTAAATGCTTAAATAAATTTTAATAGTCGTCTTAAAAATAGAGTTGACTTCCCACATATAAATGCAGTCAGATCAATGAGAATAATGAAAAAAATTTAAGAGACTCATTTCTAAAATAGTACCTATCCTGTATCTATGGGGAAACCCTGGTGGTGTAGTGGTTAAGAGCTACAGCTGCTAACCAAAAGAGGTTGGCAGTTCAAATCCACGAGGCGCTCCTTGGAAACTGTATGGGGCAGTTCTACTCTGTGCTATAGGGTCACTATGAGTCGGAATTGACTTGATGACAATGGGTAGGTGGTAGGTATATCTATGGACTAAGGCATATTGGCAAATATGAATAAAAAATTCCCTGGTAAAGACCAGAAAGTAATACAAAAAATGAAGAATCCTAGTTTTAATTTACAAGTCTACCACAGAAGAGAAGTTATCAGAGAATCAGGTGCATGAGTGAAACATACAGTATAATTTTATACAGAGTAGGTGTGTCTTCTGGACTAATTACCACTGAGATTGTATTTTAGTTCAGTTGCTTAGTTATTGCTTTGATTTTTTTTTTTTTCCCCTTTCTCAACCCTCTGCATTCCCTGTTCAGATTCTTTCCTCTTAGCTACTAGGCATGTAAAGACTAGGCAACAAAGCTTACTTTTATGATTATTGAGTTTGGAGAAAGTGAGATTAAAGATAGGAAACCAGAGGGAATTAATCTGCGTGGGACATAGCAAAAACCCTAGAGTGACCAAAAAGTAAAATACATGCAAGCTTTTGACTTGGGTCAGATTTAATGATCGGCCCTTCAGCAGACGAGCTTCACTGCCTTCTCACACTTCTTCCTTAGTGATAGGTTGCTTCCTTATTTTCTCTCTGTCATCTTAATGAAGAGCTTTATATTCCCTATAAAAGGTAGATGTTGGAATAATACAGTGTAAGTTATTGTTTAGGTAATCTATTTTATATGACTCAGAAAATTTCATCAGGGAGTGGGTGGTGAAGAACGTGGTACTTCCCAAAGTACAAATTTTGCTTTTTCTTTAATTACACTGAAATTCAAATCAAAAGAGTATTTTTTGGGCACTTGAAAGTAAATGCCTGTCTTAAATCCTAGGTGGATCCCAAGATAAATCCCGAAGTTTTGTTTTTTTCCTGAGCCTAGGTGGAGAGAAGAGGTCTGTTAGGAGAGTGTGTCTTTTTTCCTCCATGTCTTCTGTAGTGTCTTAGCAATAGCTGTAGAGAGGAGCACAAGGATTAAAAACTACGGGACAGTTAGAGAAAATTCTTTCAACTTGACTATATATTTGAATTTTTTTCATAATGTGAGGGGAAAAAAGCTAAAGCAGTTCAGGCTATGCCGTAAAATTCCTTTCTTTCTCGCCTATTTTAATTTTTAGCTCAGTTGTATATAATACTAGTGAAAAGGCCATTGAGTAAGCTGGTATTACAACTTTGAAGTCACTTCATCACTCGGTTTCTTTATATTTAAAATAAAAAGATTCATCTAATATTCTTTCCTCCCTAACATTCTGAGTAATCTGTATGGGCAAAATAAGTCTCACTGTGACTTTATATTTTTATAGTAACTCACATCCCCATATTGGCTTAGAAATTGTCTATGGGGAAATTTTCCATAGTAGTTAAGAGGACTTGCTAGAGAATCAGGCTGTTATATCCCAGCTCTGCTACTTGCTAATGGTGGCCAAGTTACTTACCATCTCTGCAGTTTTCTTGCCCCGGTTATAAAGGCAGGGATAATACTGATCTTTTGCTCTGCTCAAAACCTTGAGTGACTCCTACCTCATTCAGAGTAAAATCCAAAGGCCCTGTGATGTCTGCAAGCCCCTACTTGATCTGTCCCTCTGCCACTTCCCTGACCTCATCTGCTACTGCCTGTATCTGTGCCCACTCCCTCTGTTCACACTGGCCTCCTAGCTGTTCCTTAAACTTGCCAAACACAGTCCTGATTCAGACCTTTGCACATATTGTGCCTTCTGCCTGCCCCACCCCCACCCTCTGTATATCCACATGGGCTCACTACTTTCAGGCTCTTGCTCAAATTTCACTTTCTCAGAGAGGCCTTCCTTAGCCACCCTGTCTAAAATAGCACCACCCCTCCTCTACACACAACCTGTCACTTGCCATCCCCCTCGCCTGTCTTATTTTTCCTTACAGCTCTTACTGCTATTGGATGTGTTATATACTTATTTGTCTACTTCCCCACACCAGAATATAAAGGCCTTGAGTGCAGGAACTCAGTCTCTTTTATTTAATGTCAAATCCCAGAGGCTAGAACAGGGCCTAGCACATAGTAGGTGCTTACCAAGTATTTGTTAAATGAATGAATGAATGGAAAATAAAGCCTTCCCCCAAAGAGTTCTTATGAGAATTTAATGATATTTGGTGTCTATGAGTCGGAATCGACTCAACGGCAGTGGGTTTGGTTTTTTTTTTTTTTGGTCAAACAGGAAGAACTCAATAAATAATCACTATGATCATTATTAGGAGCCCTAGTAGCGCAGTAGTTAAGCACTCGGCTGCAAACCAAAAGATCAGCAGTTCAAACTCACCAGCTGCTCCTCAGGAGAAAGATGTGGCAGTCTGCTTCCATAAAGATTACAGCCTTGGAAATCCTGTGGGGCAGTTCTACTCTGTCCTGACCTGAACTAGTCACAGCAGGATAACAGGCAATAACAAATTCTATATTATACTTGGTTTTATCTCATAATTTTAGCATAGTTTTCTGAGTTTATGATAAAGAATGTAACCCACTGTAAGATAGGGGTTCGACTTAGAAATAAAGTTCTTACTCTATCAAATAGTTTGGGACCATGTATTTTAAAAGAATCCCAATATTAAAAAAAGAAAGCCATTTTAAAATTTGACGTTTGTAACTACTTCTTTGTAGATTAGGATTTTCTTAATATTCTCAGCAATAAATTTGATGCTAGGCAATTATGACTGTGACGTCATCAGTAACTCCTGTTTAAAATGTTCGTTGCCAAACATTTATTACCAAGCTAATGTTAAAATTTATCAATTTTTACTAATAAGATGTTTTTAGCTAGTTTTTTTTGTTGTTATTTTACTAAGGGGGAAAAAAATTAAAAATCACAGTTATGGGAAGCCCTGATATTCTGAGGCCTCTGATGAGTTTTTTTATCCTTGTATCACTGAGCTGTTCCCTACAGCCCGTTTCTGTATCTGTTTTTATCCTTCTGATATCAAATTAGAGTTTTCCTTATGGTCCCTAGGTAAGAGAAACCATAATTTAACCCTCTTTGAGATAACATTTTAACTTGAAATTTGTCTGAAAGAAGCCCTATTTGTATAGATAGCAGAAATTTTTAAAAAATCAGAAAAAAGAAAAGCAGGAGGCCACTTGTTTATGAGAGTTTCTGTAAATGGCTTGTATTTGACGTCTGTTAAACCAGTCACTGAACATTTTAGTATTGGCTTTATTGTATATTATTAAAATAGCCTTAAGATTTTAAGTGAAAACAACCAAACATTTTTAAGGGCCTGTAGAGGAAGCGAACATTTTATGAGTCTGTTAAGTGCTACGGCTGCTAACCAAAAGGTCAGCAGTTCAAATCCACCGGGCCCTCTTTGGAAACTCTATGGGGCAGTTCTACTCTGTCCTATAGGTTCACTAGGAGCCAGAATTGACTCGATGGCAATGGGTTTGGGTTTGGTTTTTGGTTTTCTGTGTACCAAGTATTGGGTTAAGTGCTTAATATACATAATCCTTTTATCAACTCTATAAACCTGTTGTCATCATATCATTTCATATGTGTCTTAGTTATCTAGTGCTGCTATAAGACAAATACCACAAGTGGGTGGCTTTAACAAACTTATTTTCTCACAGTTTAGGAGGCTAGAAGTCTTAATTCAGGGCACTGGCCCTAGGGGAAGTCTTCTCTCTCTGGGGCAAGGCCCTTGTCGCTCTTCAGCTTGTTTCTTGGTTCCCTGGAGATCTCATGTGGCCTGGTATCTGTCTTCCCCCGTCTGTGCTTTCTTGCTGCTTGCTTAATCTGCTCTCTCATATCTCAAAGAGATTGGTTTAAAGCACACCTTACACTAATACTGCCTCATTAACATAACAAAGAAAACCCATTCCCAAATGGGATTATAACCACAGCTATAGTAGGATTTTTTTTACACTAATACTGCCTCATTAACATAACAAAGAAAACCCATTCCCAAATGGGATTATAACCACAGCTATAGTAGGATTTGCAGCACAGATTTTGGGGGGACACAATTCAAACCATAACAATCTATAAATATTTTTTAAACCAAACCATAATACCATTTATTTTACCAAAAACAACAAAAAAAACTGATAATTCCATAATATTATCAAACTTATTGTCAATTTTTACATTTTCCAATTGTCAGCTAATTTTTTTAAGTGTGTTTGACATAGAATCCAAATAAGGCTCTTATATTGCAGGTGGTTGATATATCCCTTAAGTATGTTTTAATCCATCAATTCCTCCTCTTTGTCTCTTATTTTCATTCTCTTTTAATTTACTTGTAGAGTAAGCCAGGTCATTTGTCCTGTGTAGTTTTTTTATAGTGTGGATTTTACTGGTTACAGCCTTAGGATATTTAATAAGTTCCTCCGTCCCTGTATTGCCGGTATCTTGGTAAAGACAGAGATTTGATCAGATTCAGGTTCCACTATCTTAAAACAGGTACTTTGTAAACTCTGCTTTCTACACTACATGTAGGAGTACAAGCCTAAGTATGAAGTCTGCTGTTTTAGTTTGAGTGGGGATTATTTGTCGTCTTTTGTTTGTTTTAAAAATACTTCCAGAATCCCTCCCTTACCTTGTATCATGGCCACAGATGGTGCTAAAAAAATTTTTTTCCTTTGTAAAATTAAAGAGTTTTAACAAATTATTCTAAATGTTCTTCTAGTTCAGAGTACTAGTTTAAACCTAACCATGTATGTTTGTTAAGTTGTTAAGTTTGGGGTTGTTCAAGGTATATATGCATACATTTCTTAATTGCCATTTAAAGATAACTTAGCCCTTTTTCTTCTTCTTCTAGCTACTGTAAACATGTGACAACCTATGAAGAATCGAATTATTCTCTGAGTTATCAATTTATACTAAATCTTTTTTCCTTCCTCCTAAGAATAAAGACGTCCTTTCTCCATGAAGAAGTGAGCTTAGTTGAAAAGAAACTTTTTAAGACAAAATACAGTAAAACAAAAAAGAAATCTTCAAGATCCAAAAAAGTGAGAAGATATTGAGGAAAATGAAAGAAACCTTCTTGAAAAAATATTTTAATAGTGACAATAATGTCAAATTGGAATATAAAATCCTACAAAATTGTGGAAATAGGATTTTATCACACATATATATGGTACCATGTATATGTGTATATGTATATATGCGATACATATATACATGCATATATATGCATATATATTGGAAAACAGGTGAACTTTGATTTATTTTTTAAATTATGAATGTTCTTTGAATAATTTAAAACAATAAGTTATATATAAATAAAAAAAATAGTATCTGTAAATTTGTATTCATTGTATTTTAAAGGTAAATTTGCTTTTTAAACTAGATCACTTCCTTACTCCTTCTATCCCAAAGTAAATCCCCAATGGATCAAAGATCTAAACATTATAAACTTTTATGTGTATATATATATATACACACACACACACACACATACAGAAAACAGGTATGGCCTTGAGAATGGGAAAGGACATTCTAAAATGCCTCAAACCCAGAAACTAAAAGGAAAAGATTGATAATGTGATTACAAAGACAAAAGACAAACTGGGAAAAATATTTGTAGCATATAATGGACAAAGGATTAGTTTATTTAATATAAAGAATTTGCTCTTGTACATAATAGGAAAAAGACAAGCTGAGCAATGGATACGAAAAGATAGTTCTCTTAAAACACACACACAAAGACTCCTGAGACCAGAAGAACTAGATGGTGCCCGGCTACCGATTCCAACATTTCTGATCAGGACCACGATAGATAGATCCTGATAGAAAGTGATAAAAATACGGAACACAACTTCAAATTCCAAAAACTCCAGACTTACTGACCCACTGAGAAAGGAGGAATCCCTGAGACTATTACCCTGAGACATTTTTTAAGCCTTGAACCAAAATATATCCCTCAAGTCATCTTTTACCTAAATAGCAAGTTAGCCCATAAAGCAATGAGTATCACCCTTGAGTACCGCACTGTTTTAAAAAACCATCTGTATGAGACTAAATGGTCAACAAATGCTCTAAAGCATAGATGAGAAGGTTGGGGGGCTCTGATACTAGGTTAGTGGGGACAGAGTAACTAGAACAAAAATAATGAAAATGTGGGTACAATGTGACGAACATAACCAGTATCACTGAATAGTATGTGTAGAAGTTGTTGATGAGAACCTGTTTTGCTGCGTATACTTTCAGTGAAAATATAATAAAATATTATTTAAAAAAAAAACAAAGGCTAAGCAAAAAAACAGGGTAGGGTACTCACTCATATTAAAGAAATGCAAATTAAATAAGGAGCTACTATTACCCACATTTTAGATTGGCACAGACTATAAAGGTTTATGATACCTGGAGGATATTGGAAAATTGAGCATTCTTGTTCACAGTTCATCTATTTGTGCAGCAACTATTTATTGTGCATCTACTTTGTTCCAGGCACATTCTAGACACGCGATACATCATCGAACAAAGCCCTTGCGCTTAAGGATCTTTTTGCTTTTTTTTTTTAATTCTCATAAAAAATATAGATTGTACATGTGCCAGTTCAACATTTTTCACTTACACAGTTCACTGAGATCAATTACCTCAATCATGTTGTACAACCGTCACCAGTGTCCTTTGCCAAATTGTCTGTCCTCATATTCAAAAAATCAATGCTTCCTAAACCATGATTTCTCCCATTTCCTCTCCCTCCCACCCCTGGTAACCACTATTGAACTGTGATCTCTCTATATTTACCTATTTTATGTACTTCATATTAGTGAGATTATACAATATTTGTCCTTTTGCGATTGACGTATTTTACTGAGTATAATATTTTCAAGGTTCATCCATGTTGTGGCATATATCAGGACTTCATTTCTCTTTATGGCAGAATAATACTCTATCGTATGCATGTACCATATTATGTTTATCCATTCATCTGTTGATGGGTATTTGGATTGTTTCTATGTTTTGGCTGTTGTGAAAAATGCTGTAGTGAACACTGGTGTACATGCGTCTATTCATGTCACTACTTTCAAGTCTCTAGGGTATATACATGAGTGGAATTGCTGGGTCATATGGTAGCTTTATATTTAGCTTTTTGAGGAACCACCAAACTGCCCTCTATAGCGGCTGGTACCATTTTGCATTCCCACCACCAATGAATGAAGGTTCCAATTTCTGCACATCCTCACCAACATTTGTCCATGTTTTTCATCTTAGCCATCCCAGTGGTAGTAAAGTGGTATCATTATGGTTTTGATTTGCATCTCCTCAACTTGACGGCACTGGGTTCAGGGTTCTAATGGCTAATGGGAGCCCTGGTGGTACAGTGGTTAACAGCTGTGGCGAACTACAGCTGCTTAACCAAAAGGTTGGCAGTTTGAATCCACCCAGCGCTCCTTGGAAACCCTATGGGGCATTTCTACTCTGTCCTATAGGGTTGTTATGAGTTGGAATTGACTCAACGGCAACAAGTTTGGTTTTCTTTTTGGAATGGCTAATGATGTTGAGCATCTTTTCATGTGTTTTTGGCCATTTGAATATCCCGTCTGGTGAAATATCTAGTCAGATCCTTTGCCCATTTTTCTATTGGGCTGTTTGTCTTTTTCTTACTAAGTTTTATGAGTTCTTTATATATTCCGGTTATTAAACTCTAATTGGACATATAAAAAACAAAAACCAAACCCACTGCCATCGAGTCAATTCCGACTCACGGCGATCCTACAGAACAGAGTAGAACTGCCCCATAGAGTTTCCAAGTAGCGCCTGGTGGATTGAAACTGCCAACCTCTTGGTTAGCAGCCGTAGCACTTAACTGCTATGCCACCAGGCTTTCCATTGGACATACAGTTCCCAAAAATTTTCTCCCAGTCTCTAGATTGTCTTTTTACTTTGTTGGCAAAGTCCTTTGATGTACAGAAGTTTTTTATTTTGATGATATCCCATTTATCTTGTCTTTTGTTGCTTATGCTTTCAGTGTATATCTAAGAATCCATTATTGAAGACTAAGTCTCAAAGCATTACTGCTACGTTTTCTTCTAAGAGTTTCATGGTTCTAGGTCATACATTTAGGTCTTTGATCCATTTTGAGTTATTTTTGTATATGGTGTGAGGTAGGGATCTAACGTCATTATTTTGCATATGGAAATCCAGTTGTCCCAGCACCATCTATTAAAGAGACTGTTCTTTTTCCATTTGATAGCTTTAGCATCCTTATCAAAGATTAATTAATTACAGATGTGTATGCTTAACTCTGGACTCAATTCTATTCCATTGGTGTATATGTCTATCATTACACCAGTACCAGACTCTTTTGATTACTGTAGCTTTATAATATGTTTTGAGATCATCTGCCCTTAAGGATCTTATATTCTAATTGGGCAGGGGCAGAGAGTAAACATATATAATGTTTGGAGTAGTGAAATGCAATGAAGAAAAAGCAAGGTAAGGGATAAGTGATAGGGTGGGCCGTTGTATAGAGTGGTCAAGGAGAGACCCTTTGGGGAGGTGACATTTGAGCAGAGACCAACTTACATGAAGTGCAGTAGAGGGGGCAAGCCATGTAGTTATCCAGGGGAGGATCATTCCAGGCAGAGGAAAGAAGTGTACAGGCTCTGAGGTAGGAGATTCTTGATGAACTCAAAGCATAGTTCTGGGTGGCTGCAGCGTTGTGGTTGAATGGCATAGTGGTAGCAGATGGGGTGGAAGAGGTTGCTTAGAAGGCCGTGGTAAGGGGTTTGGATGTATCCCAAGTATGTAATGAGAAGCCCTTGGAAAATTTTGAGCAAAAGAGTGTAATGATCCAGCTTATGCCATAAAAGGATCACTTTGACTATGGTGAACAGAGGGGTTATGGGCAGAAGTAGGCTATTTTAGAGACTGTTATACTGGCTCAGGCAAGAGAGTGATTTGGAGTGGGGAGATTGTCATGGAGGTGTTAAAAAGGAATTAGATCCCAGATACAGGTTAAGTATGGAGTGAATAAGTGTTTGACGATGGGTTGATTGTGAGGTGTGAGAGCAATACAATGAAATGTGTAAAGGACTGAACTACTGACGGTCACAACACCCCTCTTCAGGAGAGAATTTCGGGGAGTGCCCTGGTGGTACAATAGTTAAGAGCTTGGCTGCTAATCAAAAGGTCTGCAGTCGAATCCACCAGCCACTCCTTGGAAACCATATGGGGCAGTTCTACTCTGTCCTATAGGGTCACTAAGTCGGAGTCACTCAGTGGCAATGGGTTTGGTTTGGTTTTGGTTTATAGGGTCACTATGAGTCGGAATTGGCTCGATGGCAATGTATTTTTTATATAGGAAGTATGTCTTTTATAACTCAAAAAAATTGCTTTCTAAAATTTTGAACTAAAAAAAATTCATTTGAATATGAATTTTATAGAACCAACATGATTTGAAGTGCTGAGGCACTTCTGTTGAATAAAAAGTTGCTAACGAATTCCACACTTAAAAATAGTGAGACATAGAGAGCTCAAAGCTATGAAAAGTTTTGGGACACCCACCAATAAGAAATAAGATTAACAGGGAAGAAGGGAAGTGAAAAATAAGGTTTTGCCAAACCTTACAAATTACATTTAGGCATAATGAATAAGTGTTATTTTCCAAGAGTCTGTGTTTTCACATCTGAAAACTATTCCTCCGTAGGAAAAGCCTATCGGTCTGTCTACTGGCAAAAAGACGAGGAAAGAAGCGGCAGTAATAGCGTGTATTAAGCACCCACCGTGTATAAGAGACTGTACTAAGTGGTGTATCTCATTCAGCCTTCTCAGAAGCTCTGTGAGGACCGTACTGCCATCCCCCGATGTAACAGATGAGGAACTAAGGTTCAGAGATGTTAAGTAGCCTGTCCAACGGCACACAGCTAGTATGTGGCTGAGCTGGGATTTGAGCCCAGGTCCTGGACTCCAAATTGCATTTAAAAAATCATAATCTACCATAGACTTCCTATTGTTTTAGCAGTCTGTATGTTTTCCTTTCATTGGCATCCTCAAGATAAAGGAAGGCTTGTGGATATTTTCACAAATTAAATGCAATAAAAATTTCTTGATTGTCTTATTACTCTGGCTCTCAAAATGTGGTCCCCGAACCAGCAACATCGATACCACCTGGGAACTTGTTAGAAATGCAAATTCTGTGTGAGGCTCAATGAGCTCTTCTGGTGATTCTGAGGCATGCTAAAGCATGTGAACCACTGATTTATCATGTCAAAAAAGGCTCAAAAATAGGTGACATGATATATGAAGTAAGGAATGCTTTCAGGCTACAATGAACAGAATCCCTACTAAATCAGGGGTGTTTTTTCCTTACATAATGAAAAGTCTGGAGGTAATTGATGCCACCTTTGGTTCAGTGGCTCAATAGTGTTATCAAGGGCTGAAACACTTTATGATTTTGCTGCACTGCTGTCTTCAGCATGGTGGCTTTTTTTTTTTTTTTTAACTCTATAGCTTGCTACTTCATGGTCCAAGATGGGTTCCATAATTCCACACAACCAAATTCAAGGTAGGAAGAGGGGGCTGTGACTAAAGACTTTCTCAAGAGTTATTTTTGTCTGGCAAGAAAATATTTTCTTAACCACCGATGAGTAATGAGCTCCTTTAAAAAAAATCATCTATATGAGAACAAATGGTCAAAAACTACAGCAAAGATGAGAAGGTAAGAGGGCAGGGAAACTAGAGCACTGGAAATGGTATAACCAGAACAAAATGAATGAGAATGATGACACATTGTGGAAAATGTAACCAATATGACTGAATAATTTACATAGAAATCGTTAAATGGGAACCTAATTTACTGTGTAAACTTTCACCTTAAAATATTTTTAAAAAAGGGAAGAAAATATCTTGTAACCATCCCCCCCAGTTTCCTTTATATTCATCGCCCAGAATGATGTCATTTGTCCACCCTTCAGCCATTAACTGGTCAAAAGGAACAGGATTACCATGACTGGTTTAGATTATCATCATGCATCCCTACCCTCCTAGGATTAAGAATCTTTATCTAATACTTGAACAAAATTGTTGCTGTTAGTTGCTGTCACGTCGCCTCTGGTTCGTAGAAACCCTGTGTATAACAGAACGGAATGTTGCCTAGTCCTGCCCCATCTTCATGGTCCGTGTTACGCTTGAGTCCATTGTTGCTGCCATTGTGTCAGCCCGTCGCACTGAGGGTCTCCCTCACCCTCGGTGGCCCTCCACCTTAACCACAAACATGGTGGGCTCCAGTGATTGATTGAGGGTCTCCCTCACCCTCAGTGGCCCTCCACCTTAACCACAAACATGGTGGGCTCCAGTGATTGATTGAGGGTCTCCCTCACCCTCGGTGGCCCTCCACCTTAACCACAAACATGGTGGGCTCCAGTGATTGAGGGTCTCCCTCACCCTCAGTGGCCCTCCACCTTAACCACAAACATGGTGGGCTCCAGTGATTGATTGAGGGTCTCCCTCACCCTCGGTGGCCCTCCACCTTAACCACAAACATGGTGGGCTCCAGTGATTGAGGGTCTCCCTCACCCTCAGTGGCCCTCCACCTTAACCACAAACATGGTGGGCTCCAGTGATTGAGGGTCTCCCTCACCCTCAGTGGCCCTCCACCTTAACCACAAACATGGTGGGCTCCAGTGATTGATTGAGGGTCTCCCTCACCCTCGGTGGCCCTCCACCTTAACCACAAACATGGTGGGCTCCAGTGATTGAGGGTCTCCCTCACCCTCAGTGGCCCTCCACCTTAACCACAAACATGGTGGGCTCCAGTGATTGATTGAGGGTCTCCCTCACCCTCGGTGGCCCTCCACCTTAACCACAAACATGGTGGGCTCCAGTGATTGATTGAGGGTCTCCCTCACCCTCGGTGGCCCTCCACCTTAACCACAAACATGGTGGGCTCCAGTGATTGATTGAGGGTCTCCCTCACCCTCGGTGGCCCTCCACCTTAACCACAAACATGGTGGGCTCCAGTGATTGATTGAGGGTCTCCCTCACCCTCAGTGGCCCTCCACCTTAACCACAAACATGGTGGGCTCCAGTGATTGATTGAGGGTCTCCCTCACCCTCGGTGGCCCTCCACCTTAACCACAAACATGGTGGGCTCCAGTGATTGATTGAGGGTCTCCCTCACCCTCGGTGGCCCTCCACCTTAACCACAAACATGGTGGGCTCCAGTGATTGATTGAGGGTCTCCCTCACCCTCGGTGGCCCTCCACCTTAACCACAAACATGGTGGGCTCCAGTGATCGGCCCTCCTGGTGATGCCTCCAAAGTAAGCGGTCAGAGTCCTAGACTGTACTCTGTGACCCACAGGGTTTTCACTGGCTGATTTTTGGAAACCTGGTGTCATAGTGGTTAAGAGCTATGTCTGCTAGCCAAAAGGTCGGCAGCTTGAATCCACCAGGCCCTCCCTGGAAACCCTCTGGGACAGTTCTACTCTGTCCGATAGGATCTCATGAGTCACAATCAACTAACAGCAGCGGGTTTGGTTTTTAACTTTCAGAAGTAGATCACCAGGCCTCTCTTCCTAGTCTGTCTTAGTCTGGAAGCTCTGTTGAAACCTGAAATACTGGTGGGATAGTTTCTGGCATCATAACAACATGCAAGCCACCACCGTACAACAAACAGGTGTGTAGTGGTGAACAAAAAACTAGGGTACAGTTAACAGGGAAAGGTGGCGGTGCTGTCTGTTGGATAGGCGATGAGCAATGCTCATGTGTGGTCTTAGGTCTCAAGTTCACAGTCTTCACACCTAGTATGTACAAAATATGATGCTGTGGTATTATGGGTAATACAATTCCTAACATCTATTGACCATCTACCACCATTGCACTGTTAGACACTTTATAGCTATTAGCATCCAGAATTGTTCTAATGGAAATACCTAATAATATCAAACACTTATATGTTTATTATGTATCAGATACTTTTCTAAATGTTTCATATATATCTATATATATAACTGAATTATATTAATAAATGAGTTATTAATTTAATCCTCACAATAACCACATGATGTAGGTACTATTACTCTCATTTTACAGATAGGGAAACTGAGACACAGAGGGGTTAAGTAATTTGCCCAAAGTCACACAGCTGGACTACAGAATAAGTTACTGCAGTACACCGTCTCTTTAGAGATTTAAACAGTCTTTACTCTCAAGGAATTTATAATATTAGCAGAGTCAACATTTATTTCATCACACTAAAAAAAAACCAAACCCGTTGCCATCGAGTCAATTCCAACTTAGAGCAACTGCCCCATAGCATTTCCAAGGAGCAGTTGGTGGGTTTGAACTGCCAACCTTTTTGTCAGCAGCCAAGCTCCTAACCACCGCACCACCAGAGCTCCACACCTCTGGTTCTCAAAATCCTCTGAGTCTCCGGTCTTTCGTCCTTCCTCCACAGGACTGCTTAGTGCTCGGCTCCACCAGCTGCCTTCCATATCCTCACTGGGAGCATGAAGGTGCTTCTAGATCCTTTTCATCCTCCAGGTGCATTAGTTAGGAGCCCTGGTTACGCAGTGATTGAAGCGATTGACGGCTAACCGAAAGGCCAGTGGTTAGAAACCACCAGCGGCTCCTCAGCAGAAAGATGAGCAGTCTGCTTCTGTAGAGATTTACAACTTTGGAAACCCTGTGGGGTTGCTGTGAGTTGGAATAGACTCCATGGCAGTAGGGGTGGCTGGGCAGCCATTTCTTCTCTGGTGCAGTCATTCATATTGGCACAGGGGTACCCTGTAGGTGGTCTCAAGTTCCAGTTCTGCTTAAATACTTGCCTCAGTTATTTCTAAACTACAAAGGCACACAGTTATGACCTAAGGGGCAAAGTGCCATAGTGGATGTACAAATAGAGCTCAACAGGAGGATTGAGGAGGGAGAAATTAATATCACATGGCGCTCTGGGCACAGAGGAGCTGCACTCCCAGTAAGGAGCCCCTGGTCCCCAGGCTGCCCCTGCCCAGGGCAGGAATCAAACTTTTTATTTCCTTTCAGAAGACATATAAATAAATAATTTTGCCAGTAATGTCTGGGTGGTGCAAATATTTAAGCGCTTGACTACTAGCCAAGATGTTAGCGGTTCAAACCCACCCAGAAGCGCCTCCAAAGAAAGGCTTGGCGATTGAGACCAAAAGGTCACAGCTGTGAAAACCCTGTGGAGAACAGTTCTACTCTGAGACACATGGAGTTGCCATGAATCAGAATCGACTTGATAGCCACTGGGACGGGTAGGATGACTTGTGAATCTGTTTTATGAACAAATCTTATTTCTTTTTTTAAATTAAATTCCTTACCAGTCGAGTGAAACATAAGGAGCCCTGGTGACACAATGGTTAAGCACTCAGCTGATCACTGAAAGATCCGCGGTTCAAACCCACCCAGTGGCTCCACGGGAGAAAAGACCCAGCCATCTGCTCCAGTAAAGATTACAGTCTAGGAAGCCCTGTGGGGCTGTTCTCTGTCCTGTAGGGTTGCTATGAGTTGGAATTGACTTGACAGCACACAACATCAGTGAAACATGAATTTGCAATTTAGGTTGCCAACCTAAAGGGAAATAAAACCAAGGGGGATTCACAAGGTCTCAGATCCAATAACACAGCAATGTAAAGTCTGATACTTCTAGGGGACGAAAGTAGAATACAGAGACTGCTGGAAGAAAAGAGATTTAAATTGTTTTATGTCTGTAATCAGTCTGGAAAACTTGGCATCGTGGTTAAGAGCTACGGCTGCTAACCCAAAGGTCAGCAGTTCAAATCCACCAGGCACTCCCTGGAAACTGTATAGGGCAGTTCCACTCTGTCCTATAGGGTCGCTATAAGTCTGAATCGACTCAATAGCAATGGGTTTTTTATGATCAATCTAACTAAGTGTAAGTATATGCAAATATTTTTGTGCTGAGACTGAGTTAAATTTGGTGTTATTTTAATTTCACATTTGGATCATCAAAGCATTATGAAAAATAGCTGTGAAACACATTTATTAAGCACCTATGTTGTGTTGAACATTTTACATGTTTTCTCACTCACTGTAACTGGATAAATCTATTCCTCTACAGTTATAGCAATGAAAGGTTTGGTCACAGGAGATTAAAACAAAAACCTAAACTGTAAAATCAGCGAAGACACAATGGAAGCTGCCTTCTGCGAGAACACAGAGCACCAGACCAAGGATTTCCTCAGTCCGTGGGGACAGCGCATACATTTTGAACATAGTTTTGTTTGTTTTTTAATCCTTCAAAAATGTGTGTTTCTTTAGGCAGTCTGGGACTTCTGTGTTAGACTTAAAAGCAAAGGGAGTGTCTGCTACTTTCCGGGGTTGGCTCCTCTTGCATTGAATCAATCAACATTATTATGGGAATGTGATGGCTAGCAGGTTGGTGCACCCCAGGGTTGCCTTATCTCACGGAAGGGCAGCATTTCGCCTGGGGATGCATGCAGCAGGCTTGTCATTGACACACAGAAGTGCAGCTGCCTTCTAAAGCCCAATGGAAGGAGGGATAGCCCAGGGCTGGCCAGTGTGGCACCTAGCAGCAGGGAGCTACGGATTTTACCTGTAGAGTGTCAGTGGGTCTTTGTTATTTCCTTGGGGTTTTTTTTTTTTTTTTTTTTCACTCCATTGGCCCAAAGCCACCCAGAAAAAAAAAGCAGTCATCAACCCTGTATTTACACAGAAAGCTATATTTCTTGAAAGGAGAGAAGGAGCATTATTTCCTCCATCTGAAAGAAAAACTTGAATAGAAGTTGCAAAGCATGATGTCTCTAAAAGTGTGAACTTTTGAGTATCCAGCCAGTAACTCTTTAAGATTTAAAATGCCTCCGAATGCTTGAAAGTTGAGCAAATTCACACCGTTGTAAGTCTCTTAAAAACTGTGTTCCAGAAGCTTTTAGTGTATGTTCCCTTATTTTGGGCTCTTGTGAAGTATTTAAACATCAAGTGTTTTTTTTGTTTTGTTTTGTTTTTTTGCGTGTGTGCCAGACTTACTTGGTAATACACTAGGACTTGAGAAGCACCTACAAAAGAAGGCTTTTATTGACTTTATAAATTAAGAACCTGGTATTTCAGCTCACTTGGCCTTTTGCCCTTCTGAAACAATTATTTCCTTCTAGAACAATTAGTGCAGGTTTTATGGATCTTTGCATGGAACTGGGTGACTCAGAGCTACTCCCAAAGGACTTTTTAAGTTTGAATACCAATTAAATATAATTACCATTTGTCCCCCTTGTTCTCCACATGAATTTAAATTAAGTTATTAAGTTAAACGTGACCTAAAATGAAGAGAGTGGGCTCTGAGTTTAAAAACTCCCAAGATTAAAAGTAGGAGATAATGGGTCCCTTACCAGGTTGGAGGATAAGAAAATAATATAAAACAAGCCTACTTATTTTTACCTTTCTCTTCTTAGAAATTCATACCAACAAACAAACAAACAAAAACCTCCCTTATAAGATCTCCTCCACCTACAGGTAGCTTCCCTCAGAAGCAGTCACCCAGCTCAGGCCCTCTCCATTCCAAAGGCGTTGTTTTGTTTGTTTGTTTTTGTCTTTAATTGCTCCTTATTATCTATCCACCAAACCAACTGCCATCGAGTTGATTTTGACTCATTGTAACCTCTAGGGTTTCCAAGGCTGTAAATCTCTACAGATCGGTGGAGCTGCTAGTGGTCTCAAACCCTCAACGTTTCATTAGCAGTCCATTGCTTTAACCACTGCACCACCAGGACTCCTTTATCCACCCAACCAAAACAAAACCTGTTGCTATCCGGTCAATTCCAACTCTTAGCGAACCTATAGGACAGAGCAATACTACCTCATAGAGGTTTCCAAGGAGCACCTGGTGGATTTGAACTGCCAACCTTTCAGTTAGCAGCCATAGCATTTAACCACTGTGCCACCAGGGTTTCCTAGCTATCTCCAGTGCTTCTCAAAGTGTAGCCCAGAGACCTGCAACAGAATCACGTGTGCTGCTTGTTAAACATGTTCCTGAGGCTCCTTCTTCCACCCCCCTGCACCACGGAGTATGTGGGGTGGCCTCTGAGAATCTGCATTTCATCACTTCTGTACCCCTCACCCCGTAACCCCCACAGGCCATTCTGATGCACCAGGGAGGCTAGGTACTGCTCACACTCTTCCCCGTTGGGGCCTGAGCCTCCACTGCTCCTCTTCTCCCTGCCCCTGCTGCTCGCTGTGGGCCTCCTCAACTCATTTCCACCCTCCCTCTGCCTGAGAAGTTCACTTCCATGAGCCTTTCTGCGGTGTCAGTGAGCGTTCCTTACTTTCAATTCCTCGGCACTTCCTGCACATCCAATTTTTGGCCTTTGGTATAGCTTACTTACGTATGTGGAGTCCCTGGGCAATGCAAATGGTTAATGTGCTTGGCTGCTGACGGAGAGTTTGGAGGTTCAAGTCCACCCAGACGTACCTCAGAAGAAAGCCCTGACAATCTACTTCCGAAAGATCACCCATTGAAAACCCTATGAGGCACAGCCCTACTCTGATGCACACAGGGTTGCCATGAGTCATGGCTGTCTCCTCAGCAGCCGGTGCTGGTACTTATGTGTGCTGTTTTCCTAACTAGGCATGAAGCCCGTGAGACTGGGGACCATTTCTCATGGCTCCTTACACAGCTGTATGTCCAAGAGATGTTCAGTAAACGTCTTTGATGATAGTAAAAATTAATGATAAAAAGGGAAAAATTACAAAAGCTTCCTCCTTTATTATCAATTACAGCAGTGAAATTATCACTAACAAATGAACTCAGTTGCCTACTTTCCAAATGCTAATTTTGAGCCAAGCTGAAGTACTTTTAAGGCAGAAGGAGAGAAAAAAAAGGCATGAGTTTTGCCTATGGTAGTCCTGTGGACACGTCAAATATCTATATAGTGCTTAGAACGTGCCAGGCACTGTTCTAAGCACTTTATATGTATATAAAAGCACTTTATATATATATATATATATATCTCATTCTATTAATCCTCTTCAGAATGCTCCTTAGAAGCAAGGATGGCGAGACTTTGTCTCATGTACTTTGGACATGTCATCAGGAGGGATCAGTCTGTAGAGAAGGACATCCTGCTTGGTAAAGTAGAGGGTCAGCGGAAAAGAGGAAGACCCTCAATGAGATAGACTGACACAGAGGCTGCAGCAATGGGCTCAAACATAGCAATGATTGTGAGGGTGGTGCAGGACCGGACAGTGTTTTGTTCTGTTATACATCGGATTCCTATGAATCAGAACCTACTCAACAGCACCTAACAACGACCACAATTAATCCTCTCAACAACTCTATGATGTGCCACTGTATTATTTTACAAATAAGGACATTGGGCCATGGAGAAGTTAAATTACTTGCCCAGTGGTTCCTCAAAAAGTTAAACATAGAATTACCATAAACATGTAACCCATTGCTGTTGAATTGATTCCGACTCACAGCGACCCTATAGGATGGAGTAGAACTGCCCCATAGGGTTTCTAAGGAGAGACTGGTGGATTAGAACTGGTGACCTTTTGTTTAACAGCCAAGCTGTTAACCACTGTGTCACCAACCAAAAAAAAAAAAAAAAAACCTATTGCCATCGAGTCGATTCCTACTCATAGCAACCCTACAGGACAGAATAGAACTGCCCCATATGGTTTCCAAGGACAGCCTGATAGGTTCAAACTGCCTGCCTTTTGGTTAGCAGCCATAGCTCTTAACCACTACACCACCAGGGTCCACTGCCAGAACTCCAGAATTACCATCCCGTTGCCATCAAGTCGATTCTGACTCATACAATTCCAATCCTAAGTATATTATATACCCAAAAGACTTGAGAGTAGGGACTCAGACACCTGTATACCAATGTTCATTGCAGCATTATTCAGAATAGCTAAAAGGTGGAAACAACCCAAATGTCCATCAACATATAAATGGATAAACAAAATGTGGTATATCCATACAAAACCAAAACCAAACTCATTGCAGTCGAGTTAATTCCAACTCATAGCAACCCTATAGGACACAGTAGAACTGCCTCTAGGGTTTCCAAGGAGCACCTGGTAGATTCCAACTGCCAACCTTTTGGTTAGCAGCCATAGCTCTTAACCACTATGCCACCAGGGTTTCCAAACAGTGGAATATTATTTAGCCATAAAGAAGAATGAAGTTCTAGTCTGTGCTTCCACGTGGATGAACCTTGAAAACATTAGGAAAAGTGAAATAAGCCAGACACAAAAGGACAAAAGGGGTTAGGTGAATTATCTAAAATAAGCAAATGCATAGAGACAGAAAGTAGATTCGTGGTTATCACGGGCTGAGGGAAAGGGAGGCCCGGCAGTTAATGCTTAATGGGTACACAGTTTCTGTTTGCAGTTATGAAAACATTTCAGAAACATAGTAAGGATGGTTGCACAACCTTGTGAATGTAATTAATGCCACTGAATTGTACACTAAAAAATGATTAACGTGGCAAATTTTATGTTCTGTGAATTTTACAAAAAAAACTCCCACTAGGAAAGGTAAGGTTTAGATTTGGACCTAATGGGAGAAAGAATCTCCCTTCCCCCTCCCCCACCCTCATTTAGCCCTTGGTTTTTTTTCTAAGCAAAGTGTTCCAGTCCAGCTGAGCAAAGAGTTTAAATCTGGACTCCTGGCATAGGCCCCACCAAAAATAAGGTGGAAGTTTAATTTCTTATTTAAAAAAAAAAAAAATTATTTGCCCAGGGTCACACAGCAAGTGTGGGAGCCAAGATGTGATCCCAGGCAGTCGGCTCCAGAGATGGTGAGTTTCACCACCTCACAGCACTGCTCTCAGCCCTGGTGATGTCAGTTGGGAATCTAAAGAACTCAAATTCTACTCAGGAGAAAACATTCTTAGCATTTATGACTAGAGTATACTCACACCACCCTCAACCTCCAGCCCTCTACCCCAAACCTGTTCTTTCTCTATGTTCCTTGTCTCTCAATTATAGTGCCATTCACCCAATCACCCAAGCTATAAATCCCCAACCTCTCCCTTTCCTTCACCCCCAACATCTCATCTGTCACTCAGCCCTGACATTTCCACCACCAAGTGCCTCTCTCACCCACCTCCTTGCCTCCATCAACACAGATCACTGCCCACTTCAGACCCACATTGTCTCCTCCTAGTCTCCTCTCCAAGCATTTATTGTTCCTCTGCCAGTTACCTTCCAAAAGTAGATCTAAGAACACTCTGAGTTTCAAAATCCTTCGGTCGCTCCTTGTTGCCTACACCCTCGATGGCCTGGCCTTGGAAGCCGTTAGTATGTGGTTCCCATACAACTTTTCTTGTCCCATGTCCCACCACTACCCCCTCAGTCTCAGGCAGGAGGCCCAAAGGGGTCCTCCACAAGCCATGACATCTCACACCTCAGGGACTTTGCCCATGCCGTATTCTCCATCAGAAATGTCCTTCTCCCTCTTCTTCAAGAGAACCCTTATTCTTCCTTTATGACCCTCCTCAAAAGCCACCTCCTCAATTCAACCTTCCCCAACTCAGCTCCTCCAGGCAGATGTGATTGTTTTCAAAGCAGGTGGAACACACTACCCTTATGGCACTTACACCTTTGTGAGAATATGCCTGTGTCTCTAGATTGAGTCCCTGTTGTGGACCATGGTTCAGTCATCCATGTGTGCCAGCATAGTGGGTAGGCGGTCAGCATAGCACCCCCTCCCCAACCCTGAGGGCTTGGTAGGAGATGTTAAGAAAGTTGAGAATTTATGTGAAAAATAAAAGGTCACAGAGATAAAATAACATAGGCAGCAAGCTAAAGAAGACGTATACCTAGGACATTGGCCACAGGTAGTTTATAATAACCAGGTTTAATTTCTATTTACTGCCCATAGCTCACTAGAAACTTTTCAGGTTCTCTCCTCCGTGCATTTTCAGTGACATGTCTGTAACTTTGTTTTGCTTTATTAAGGGTCTTGTGCATACTAAGAAGTTTGTTTTTTTGTTTTTGTCCTTTGCCTGGTCCTCCATCTAGATGTTAAATGTCCTTCTGATTTCATATCTTGGAATCAATGCCTCCTGTCTCTTGATTCCCACAATGGCTCCAGAGCACAGTAACTTGGATTTTTGTGACGCTTTGAGTAGCTTTCATTAAAAACTTAGAGGATACCTAAGTAAATAATGGAGCCCTGGTGGCAAAGTGGTTAAGATCTCAGGCTGCTAACCAAAAGGTTGGCAGTTTGAATCCACCAGCTGCTCCTTGGAAACCCTATGGGGCAGTTCTATTCTGTCCTATAGAGTCGCTATGTGTCACAATTGACTCAACGGCACACAACAAGAAGTAATGCTCAACCATCTCCCTGAGTCCCGGACAATATAGCCACAGCTGTGTCCTGTTAACTTCAGACCAAGCACACACCAGACCCTCTCCCCTTGGAAGAAGCAACCCCGCAACTCCCAAGACCTGTTTCCACTGCCTTTCTCTCTCAATGCTTACTGCAAAATTCTCCTGATTCTTCTTTTTTTTTTGATCCCTAGTTCTACCCTTTTCTAATTATCACCAACAGGGATAACTTAAAATTCCAGATATTGGAATGGATGCTCTCATGGGTTAGAAAAGGTACTCAAAAGCAAATCTAAAAATACTAGCATTTCAAGGAAAGGAAAGTTTCAGCTGGGGGAGGATTATTGTAAGGATCTAGTTAATGAAATGTCAGCTTTGGGTAAATGACTTAACTCCTCTTTGCTGGTTTCCTATCTCTAAAGTGAGGATAATATCTCTCGTATCAAAATGTGGTGAGATGCTACATCCACTTTAACTGGATGTTATTTTATATGGAGATGTTTTACCACTAGTAACCTTTTCTTCAAAGAGTAAAATAGGTCAATATGAGCCAGGTAGCAGAGCCCTCTTCTCTCAGGTCCCAGCTGAGGTGTTTTCTTGAAACGGCAATCAACGTGATGGCTACACCCCACTCGTTGCTAATCACAGGCAGAGAGAAGTTTCCTGGAGGTTGAGACCAGCGTTCCTAAGCCTTGGGCTTTCTGGTAGCTGTGTTGCAACTGCTGAGCTTCCCTGGAATGGTCGATCTACAGTGAAGCCGCAGGACAAGAATGTGAGATATCTAGGTTCTTCTGGTTGCCAGCAAGTGGGTGACACCCAACTTGACAGAGCTTCTTCTGCCTCCATTCAGGAACAGAGAGAGCTGTTGGCTTCCTCGTGACTGTGTCTGGATCAAGTCCCAGGTATTTGACAAGGCTCACCTGAGACTAGAGTTATCCTGGCAGTGGCTGGCAGACATGGTGCGGAGAGAGAGCAAAAACCTTCATCACCAATTAAGTGTCATCCCCAAACTAGATACTATCACTGGGAAGCACCAGCCATGACCCTGACACACTTAATGTGTCCAGGCTGCTCTATAATGGGGCCATAGGCTGAACCCAGAATATCACGCAGAAATACTCAAATACCTGCAGTACCATCACATGGAAGGGGAAGCGTGGGACTAGATGGAGACTAGATGCCCGGGTTCAAGTTCTGAACTTAACGGTTATGAGACTTTGGATTCATCACTTGATCTCCCTGGCCCTTGTTTCTCCACGTACAAGATGGGCATGATCCTGTCTAGCTCAGAGGCTTGTTTAAGAATTAGATGAGCTCAGACACACAACCACTTTGAACACTGAATATTGCTGAAATATTAATTCTATTACCATTCTGAATAACAACAATGATTGATCCTCTGCAATATGCTTAATCCTATACTACATGCTGAAGGGATTTTTTTTTTTTAAATATGAGATACTTTCTGTCCCTTAAGCAGTGTATGATATAAAAAAAAAAAAAATTTTTTTTTTTTTTTTGAAAAATAGGAAGGTGGAAAGTTTAATGTTTATTGAGTTCCTATTATGTGCCCGGCATTGTTGGGGATACTTTTCGTAAAACAAAGACAAACAAAACCCTTGGTGATAGTAGTTATTATCCCATATTCCACAATTGAGGAAACTTAGGCACAGAGGTTAAATAACTTTCCTAAGTCACAGAGTAGGAGGTTAAGGGCGGAGAGTCCACACTCTTTCTATTCCACGCCCCGTTTCTCAGGAGTGGGAAGACTTTCATCTCACGACAGTCACAGTGTGAGACACAACGGCTCTGGCAATTTGCGTAGGACAGCCTCTTGGATGACGGCATGGTGCAGAGGTCAGAACAGGAGGCTCTACCATTATCCTTCAAATACTTAACATGTTCCATGACTATCGGCTATTTCATCAGAGTTGAGGTCCCTGAATGTCACAAGCCCTAGAAACGGCTAGCCAGGTTATGATTAAGTTGCATGCTCACCAAACAAGCACATGCGGGTATAGGACAAAGTCCCTGCCTTCCTCGTCTCTGAAGAAGATGGAGCCATCTATCAAGTGTCTATGTGCCAAGCATTGTGTGAGATTCTTTAAGTATGTTATCTTATTTAACTCCACAAAGCTTGATAGTCTTATTCCCATTTTATGGATGAAAAAAATGAGGATTGCTGGTGAAGTAGACTGCTTAAGGTAAAAAATAAGGGGCAGAGCTGGGATTTGAATCCAGATCTCCTTGACTCTAAATTTCTTCTCTCAAAATCATGCAGAACTGAACTAAAAGGCAGAGCAGCTATACCACTCATCGGTGCTATAGTAGAGGGATAGATGAGGCTCAGGGTGGGGGGGTAATTCTAACAGAATGAGGAAGAATTCTTGATCTCAGACGGAATTGGAGCTTGGCCTTTAAAGAAGATGGACTAGGCGGTGAGGTGGAGAGAAGGAATCCACCCACCCACTGCCGTCGAGTCAATTCCATAGGGTTTCCAAGACTGTAAATCTCTACGGAAGCAGATTGCCACATCTTTCTCCTGCGGAGCCACTGCTAACCTTTCAGTTAGCAGTCGACCGCTTTAACCACTGCACCACCAAGACTCCTTGGAGAGAAGGAAAAGCATAGGAAAAACTCATGTCTTGAAATTGCAGGCCAGGGGCACAGGGTAGTGGGGACTTTTTACTGGGACATAAATTTGGAAACGTATGTTAGGGCCAGATAGAGAAGGAACTTGAATGCCAGGCTGAGGAATTTGGACTTCAGCCTGTAAAGCAGGGGTGATTGTTGTTAGTTGCCATCGAGTGAATTCTGACTCACGACGACCCCATGTGTGGAGAGCAGAACTGGTCCACAGGGTTTTGAAGGCTGTGACCTTTTGGAAGCAGATCACCATGCCTCTGGGTAGGTTTGAACCGCCAACCTTTCAGCTAGTAGTCAAGAGCTTAACCATCTGTGCCACCCAGGGACTAGCTATGATCAAAAGTATTCTTAGCTACCATTCTGAGAGTCATGGGACATTGGCACTGAGGTCACTTGCTGGTCAGAGGAAAAGCCTGGGCTGGAACTTCCAGTCTCCTCTCCCCTGCCTCTTTGCCTCTCTGTAAGCTTGTTGGTACCACATGGTCTCCAAAGGGGGGCGGGTTCGAAAATTAGTTCCTTATTCTGAAGCTCATGACTTGGGAAGGTGCCTTCAAAGATCTTCCTCTTAAAAACCACTACCCCATTCTTGAGCTTAAAAAAAGTTATTCCCAAACAAATAAAAAGATGATAAACCTCACTCATAATTTTTAAAAATACAAGTCAAAACAATGAGATACTGTTTTTCATCTAATAGACAGGAAAAGCTCAAAAAGTTTGATAAAGCCCATGACTGGCAAGCATGTGGCACAATAGACAATCTGATACCCCACTGGTAGGAGTCTAAATGGGCACAGTGTTAAAGAGAACAATTTGGCAGGATCCATAAGAATGGGTGTACCTTTCTGTCCAGCAACCCCAGCTCTAGGAATTTATCCTAAGGCTATACTCGAATAAGTGTACAAAATGTAGTTAGAGGAATGCTTACTGCAGAATGTTAATTGTGCAAAGCTGGAAAGAAAAAAAAAAAAAAACCCCAGTTGCTCACCAACAGAATCTAGTTATCACTCACCCATTCAAAGAAATAAATGTAGCCATCTTTTTTTAAAAGTACGGTGGATTTATATGTGCTGATGTGGAAAATATTTAAGATATAAGAAGTGAAAATAAGCAAGTTTCAGAGCATTATACATAGGATGAATCCCATTGTGTAAGAAAACCAAGCTTATGTATGCTTGCATGTATACAGCAAACATCTGGAAAGAGACACATAAGAACTGTTAATGGTGATTATCTTTGGGGAGAGAGACTGGGGATGCAGGAGGGAGGCAGACTGTTGGTCTGTGCTCTGTACCCTTCTGTACTGCTTGAATTTACTTTCTTTCTCTTTCCTTCCTTCTTTCTTCAATCTTTCCTTCCTTTAATATTATCTTTATAATTCAAAAAATAGTAAAAAATTTTAAAATAAAGAAGTTATTGTCAACAGCTCATGGATTTTTAACACATATTTTAGAGAGCTTTTAGAGATAAACTCAACAATCCCATATTCAAATTTATAAAATAGACTCAATTTTTTTTTTAGTTACTAGACCTATGGTCTTATAATCCTGGGCCGTTGGTGTTGTTTTTGGTTTTTATCATTTGATATTTATTCATTCATCCCATATTCATTTTGTGCCTACCATGTGTCAGGCACTGCCGCTGAGGCACAAGGCCTTTAGTCTTAGGCAATGGCAAGATCATTTACCTCAATCCTGGGTATGGCGGGGTTTTCTATAAGCTAATTTTTGGAAGTAGATCACCAGGCTTTTCTTTCTAGTCTATCTTAATCTGGAAGCTCCACTGAAATTTGTCACCCTGGGTGACCTGCTGGTATTTGAAATTCTGGTGACATAACTTCCAGCATCATAGCAACATGAAAACCACCACACTATGACAAACTGACAGATGGGTAACACATGAGCCCCTTGGGCTGGAAGGCACTCAAAATACACTGTGGCTGCAACAATGGACTCGAGCATACCCATGATCGAGAAGATGGCACAGGATCAGGCAATGTTTCAGTCTGTTGTACATGGGGTCACCATGAGTTGGAGCCAACTCAATAACAATTAGCAGCAACAGGTATAGGGAGAAGACTAAGAGGCAGAATGCATGCCTGCAGAGGAATGTATCCAGTCAATAAACATTTACTGGATATTTTCTACGTATATACCAGGAGCTGAAAACATAAAAATGAAAAAGATACAATTCCTGCCCTCTCTTGAAGGGCTCACATTATGGCAGAGACAGACACACAAACAGAAAGTCACATATAACAAATAGAGTGTGGTAAATGTAGTACTGGGGTTCTAGAGAAGGTCCTATGAGTGCACACAGGACACGGAGCCCAGCCTAGAGGAGTCCAGGAAGGCTTTCTGCAGGAATGGGAGGTCTTAGCTGAGTCTGGAAGGTTGAATGGAGTTTGCCAAGCATGGAAGAGGAGGATCAGAGAATGAGGAGAGGAGGCTGGTTCCTGAAAGCACACAGTATGGGAAGAAGCAGAATTGCAAAGGACAAGATGAAGGGTTCACTTGTATACCATGGTAAGGAGTTTGGATTTTATCTTGAGTGTAACAGAGAGACATAATCTACGATTTGTGCTTTATAAAGGTCACTCTGGCAATGGATCAGAGGATAAAGAAGGAAAGACAAGGCAAACAGACATATTTCCAAATTTCAGTTGTTTCAGCACAAGTCTGGTCACTTGCACCATATCTATACCCCACCTGTACTAGTATTACTCAAAATCTTTCTTAAATGAATTCTCTTTTAAAATGTAAATAATTTATTTAAACAGGAAACTAGCGAATGAGGAAAAAAGCATCCTTGGCTCCACTGTTGTCTCCAGAGTTACAGAAACTAAAAATGCCAGACAGGGTAGCAAGAAGTGGGTCTAAGGTGGATGATTTCAGACCCAAGGGGCCAAGAGAACAAGGAGCAGGAAGACGGTGGCATAGATGAAGGGCAGCTGGCACGGGAACAAGGACACCAGTGACCTCCGTGTTGCCAAGTCAGCATCTTACTTGACCTATTGGCAGCATATGACGCAGTTGACAACTCCTGCCTCCTTGTTTCACTTTCTTCACTTGGCTTCCATGCTTTGATTTTCCTCATACCTCAGTGATCTTTCCTTTCCTGTCTCTTCTGCTGGTTCTTCCCAGCCTCTGTGTTGGAGGTTCCAGGGCTCAGTCTTTTCCCTTTCCTTTCCTCCGCTCACTGCCCTGGTGATGAACCCATTTCAAGGCTTTAAATATCACCTATATGCTGTTGACTCCCAGATGTGTATCTTCAGTCCAGACTTCTCTTCTAGACTCCAGACTCATATCCAAAAACCTACCCAATATAGCTACTTGGATCTCTAATCAAAATCTCAAATTTAACATGTCCAAAATAAAACTTTTGATCTCCCAAACCTTCCACATCTACAATCTTCCCTGTGTCAGTGGACAGCAAATCAGTCCTTTTAGTTGCTCGACAGTAAACCTTGTAGTCATCCTTGACTCTTTCTCTCTCATACCTCATGACTAATTTCCAGGGAAACCGCTGGTTCTACCTTCAGAATATATCCTGAGTTCTATGACTTCCCACCACTTCCACTGCTACCACCCTAATCCAAACCACTATTATCTCCTACCTATATTATTGCAATAGCCTCCTCTCTGGTCTCCCTGCTTCCACCTTTGTGCCCCTACTACACAGCAGTCAGATTAATTATTTTAAAACACAAGTGAAATCATGTGACTACCTTACTCCAAACCCTCCCCATCTCACTCAGTAAAAGCCAAAGCCCTTACAATGGCCTACAAGGCCCTACCCAATTTGCTCTCCTTCTCTGCCCCCCACCTTTCTCCCCTTCTATTCTCTTTTTACCATGCTGGTCTTGATGTTCACTGAACACACCAGGCATGCTCCCACCTTACGGATTCTGCACAGCTGTTCCTGTGCCTGGACCACTGTCCCTAAGTATCCTCACGCCTCACTACCCAACCTCCTTCAAGCTTTTGAAGCCCTGACTCCACCCCACACTCCTCCTCTGCCTGTTCTGCTTTATTTTTCTCCAGTAGACTAACATACCATCGTTGTTGTTAGCTGCCGTCCAGATGATTCCGCTTGTTTTGCTTATTGTCTGTTACTCCCCACTAAGATGCTGAATGAAGGCAGGGGAATTTTATCTGGCTTCTTCACTGCTGTATCCCCAGCATCCATAAGAGTGCCTGGCATGTATGGTAGATCTCTCAATAAATGTGTGTTGAATGAATGAACAGACCCTGGAAAAGAAGAGAGCTCCAATTTGAGAAGGAAAATTTGGGCTAGTGACAGGGGAGGAAACAAATACAAGCTGGGTGCTGAGAGGTGTGAGATGGCAATAGGGCTACTGGAGCAGTAGTGGGTAGGACGAGACTGAGACTGAGGAAACAGCCCTGGAGGGGGGCTGAAGCCCAGATGGGGGCTCTAAGAGGGCTAAGGAGCAGGCAGAGCTAAGAACTGATTGGTGAGGCCCAAAGAACTGGGGGGAGGGGTCCCAGAAGAGTGGTGGGGTGGGCATAGACAATGTGGGAAGGCGGCTCGGTTGTGTCAGACGGGTCCACTTTGCACACTACGCACACTTACCGCGGTGAATTAGGAAACAGTGGTTAGGAGACTGTGGCGGTTTTCCAGTGACCATCACGTCGTGGACAATATGGGTCAGATAAATGAATGAGCATGGAGTTCTGCAACTGGACAGCTGCAGTGGGCACGCAGAGGAAGGAGACATTTCTGAGTAATTTCTCGGGTGAGAATTCAGTAAGGATATGAGAACTGAGAGAGAGAGAGAGAGAGAGAAGGATATGAGAACTGAGAGAGAGAGAAGGATCCACGAACGAGGTTGAGGATGGTTCCTAGACCCAGGCAGGCAGATCGTGACCTCGTCAGCTGAGGAGATTTGAACTGCAGGGAACCCGTGAGATGGGGGAGGCTGCGGGGGCTGGATCAGAGCGATGGTCTATCACGGGAACAGCACACGGCTTGGGGGTCGGGGAGGAGGGAAGAACGCCCGGTGCCCACGGAGGTTCCAAGCAGGGTCCGGGCTCTGTCCTGGGGCTGGGGCGGCCCGGGGCTGCTGCGGCGGCTGTGGCAGGAGTGGGGGACCGAGCGGCTGCGTTGCTCTCGGGCATGTGCACAGAGGTTCGCTGAGGGACAGCAGGTGCGCGGCGGCAGCCCCGGAGCGCCAACGCCAGGCCTAACTGGCTGGGGCGCCATCCTGCCGCGCGCTGCGCCGACTCCCAGCGGCTCCGGCTCTGCTCGCGCGGCGCCCCGCTCGCTGGCCAATCAGGAGGCAGCGCCCACCTCCCGGCCCCCGGAGGCCCCGCCCCCAGGCCCCCTCGCCGCCAGCCAATGGGAGGCCGAGCCCGGGCCCTCCAGTGCGCGCAGCCCGCGCCGAGCCGGCTCAGAGAGCGAGAAAAGCGAACCCAACCCGTTGGGGCCGCTGCTCCGGACCCGCCAGCCGCCGTCGCCGCCGCCGCCGCCGCCGCCGCCGCCGCCGCCGCCGCGCGCCCGCCGGCCAGCCGCCGCCTCCTCCCCCCGGATCGGGTGTACTGTCCCAACCCGAAAGTCCAGTTCTGCGGCCCGGCAGCGGCAAGCCCGCGAGATGACACAGGAGTACGACAAGTGAGTGAGGGCGCCGCCGCGGGAGTCCGGCCGGCAGGGCCCGGGGGCGAGGCTGCGAGCCCACCCCTGCCAGGCCCTGAGCCGCCCCGGCTGGCCGCCCTGCTGCCCCGCCGCCTGGCAGCTGCCGGGAGACGAGGGGGCGTCGCCGCCGGTCCCTGCCGGGCGCTCGCGTCGCGTCTCCGCCGCCGCCGCCGCCGAGGGGTCCGGCCGCTGGGGCGCGGCAGGTGCCGCCAGGCTCGGGCTCCGGCTCCGGCTCCGACTCCGGCTCGCGGCGCCGGACGTGCGGGGGCTCGGTGGGCGTCCGGCTCCCGGCTTCCCTCCCTGCGGCCCTCCTCCCCCGCTCCCCTTCCCGGCCTCTTTGTTTCATTGAAGCAGCTCCTGGAGAGACCCTTGCCTTTGGGAAACTCGACACCTGAAAGGAGCTCTCCTCCTCCTCCGCCTTCTCCTCCTGGCTCTCTTCCCCTCCTCCTCCTCCTCCTCGGTCTCGGAGCGCCGGGCCGACCGCAGTCCGCAGAAGCCCGGCCTTTCCCACGCCGCTCCTGCGCGTGCAGAGCGGCCCTGGGGCGCAGACAGCCGGCGAGCGGGCGACCCTATGGGGGACGCGCCCCGATTTTCCGTCATGCCTCAAGGACCAGCAGGTCCGCGGAGGAGAGTTTTGGGGTGCCCCGAGTTTGGCTCACTGCCGCTGTTGATGCGCAGACCACAGACAGGCCTGTGAACGCCCTTGTTTCCCTGCCCCCTCGGAGCCTCTGCTCACTTGAAGTTTGCGTGTCTTGGAGACGCGCTGTTCAGCTGGAAAGGTAGACATCGCCAGGTAATCTGTGGTCGCTAAACAGTGTTAATAGGGCAGACCTGATACAACCTTCAGAAATAGAAATTTAGGGGAAGGTTGGAGCGCGCCTGTGTCCTGGTGTTTTCTTTTCACTAGCTGTGGGGACGAAACAACTACTGTAGGAGTTACTTTGCCACTTGCATCATTGATGGTAATTACAGATTGCCATGTTTTTAATGCGCTGAAATAGCAAGAGGACGAAACTTGTAAAGCAGGGCAATAAACTAGGAAGTACTTCCAAAAATGCCTTTTGGAATTGCTTTGTAATAAAGAAGTATTTTTTGACAAATGCAGCGTGATAATATAAGATAGTAACGTTAGGAGAAATTGGGCGAGGGATAGTCTATTTTCTTTGCAGCTTTTCTGTACGCGTAAAATGATTACAAAATTAAAAAAAAAATTTTAGGCAGTTTAGACCAAAGCAATTCGTATGTTTTGTAAGTGTTAAAGATCACTTTTATGGAATATTTTTAATGGATTGTTTTTGTGTTGTAGAGTATGAAGTTAAATGGTCATTTGGAATATAATTCATACGTTTTTGAGAGGTCGTTGTTGAAGGATTGAGAATTCACCTGAAAGTGATGATGGTCCTTTAGGACTAATCACAGCCTGACGGTCATATAAGGAAAGAAAGGCAACTGGCTTTGTGTTCGTGACTTCTCGTTCAGATAGGACAAAATTTCCAAAGCTAAAATTTTGGCCTTAGGCAGACTTTGGAAATGTAAAACACCTTAAGGGTGATTACAAATGTAAAACCATTTGCAAAAAAATATTTATTTTCTATTCCTTGTACAAATTTTGGATGGGGGTGGAGAAGGGAAGCTGAAAAACTAGCATTACTAGAAGTGAATGAGTCAAGCGCTGTCATCATCTTCTGGAAGCAGCTATTACACTACTAATAATAGTTGAGCAGCATACCAGTAAATCACACATGGTACCACTGCTTCAGTAACTGCTGCAGTCTGGTCTTGGTGGCTCAGGGACTGTCTCTCCATATATTCCTTTTCCTTTTTTAATTTGAGATTTGCATAAATAATCTTTCCCATTTTTGAACATACTATCTGCTTTGAACAACCCATTTTGTTTGTTTTGTGTTAAAATAGCACACCACCTCCAGACCTCTTTCCTCTTCAAATGTAAGCTCTTAAGGCTTTATGCCTAGACGTGAGTAAAAATTGGCTCCAAAATAATACTGAAATTTGACTGAGGATTAATTAAAGTGTTGGATTTTCCCCCCTCTTTCAAAGATGTTCTTTTTCTGAGTCTGTATCTGTTTTTAAAGGTCTGGAAGACTGCCAAATCCTAACCTTTGTTGATTACTTGAAAAGATAATCTTTCCACATTCACTGTTAGAGTAGGTAGGTCACCTTTAGGCCATTTACATACTTCATTTGTGTGTTGCCAGGAGAACTGATCTTTAAACTTGTTAGTTGGAACAGTGATAGTTCAGAGTAGTTTTCAACATTTTAAATTTAATGTTTGTTCTTTCCTTTTAAAGGAAAGCTGCTTCATTTCGCTAGAGTTAGAGTTCTACTTTTCTGTTTATTGACTTATATAATAGTACCAACTGAACAGTTGTTGAGACTGTTGACATTTCAAGTTTTTGCAATCAGTAGTGTTTGCTTTAATCTTTTAAATTAAATCTGCTATGAGGCTTCACGAAGATTTCAGCTCATTTGTGTGGATTTTTTTCCCCCCACCAAACTGCAGTGTTAAAATGAAACAGTTCTTGCCCAGTGTGGAAAACTAGTAAAGATTTTTAAAAAATAGATTTTCTCACATTTTTTTTTTAACTTTTTGTTCACCAGCTTCATTTATTGTTGTAGATTCTTAAGTGTTTATCTCTAAGATAAACAGTTAACTCCCTTGCCAGAAAAGTGTGCCTCTTTATTGGTTTACAGTCAGTCCTCTTTGGCCACATTCCATGCTCAATCTGCTGGTGATCAGTAGAATATTTTGACTTTCTCATTTACCCCGAAGGATTAAAGGAACTATCCCTTTTTATTTCCACCTCCTCCTACCCCTCCCCGCTTATTAGGTAGGAAATGTTTTAAGACATAGGCACCCAAAGGAGAGAGAAATAACATGTAGTGGCATGATGATTACACCATATATAATCTATTTAAGAGGGTATAGACTTGAAGAGAATAAATGCTCTGTTTTGCCTTACCATGTTCTCATATTTGCTTACGTAGAGTGTTTGGATAGCCTGGCATTTTCTTGGAGTTTTTTGTTTTTTTGCTTTTGCCAAGTAGTATATCCTGAGTTCCATGTGTAGGTTAACTGCAGGTTCCCTGGTCTACTGGCTGGCCCGTTGGCTTGCATTTCAGTGTGTTGTCTTCTGGTCTTGTCTTAATTTGACTTACTAGGGTCATGGATGAAACAATAGACTATTTTATTCCCATTAAATGTCAAGGAATTGGTTGGTTGGCTCTTTAAAAACTAGTTTCTGATCTCTTATAGTAGAAATGACTTAAAAAATTCCATTGCTGACTAGTCGATTCCAACTCATAGTAACCCTATTGAACAGAGTAGAACTGCCCCCACAGGATTTCCTAGGCTGTAATCTTTACAGAGGGAGCCCTGGTGGCATAGTGGTTAAGAGCTATGGCTGCTAACCAAAAGGTCAGTAGTTCAGATCTACTAGGTGCTCCTTGGAAAGGAGCAGTTCTCCTATGTCCTATAGGATCGCTACGAGTTGGAATCGACTGGACAGCAGTGGGTTTGGTTTGTTTTTTTTTTTCTGTCGTTGTTGTTGTTTTAAGTCTCTACAGAAGCAGACTGCCACATTTTTCTCCTGTGGAGCAGGTGGAAGATTCGAACCACTGATGGTTTGGTTAGCAGCCGAGCACTGAACCATTGCGCCACCAGGGCTCCTTAGAAATGCCTTAGAGTGTGGTAATTTTTGTTTTTAATTTCTCTAAAGCAAACGGCCAGTGTTGGTTCTTCAGAATGAAGCACTTTATCCACAGCGTCGCTCCTACACTAGCGAGGATGAAGCCTGGAAGTCTTTCCTGGAAAACCCTCTCACTGCCGCAACCAAAGCCATGATGAGCATCAACGGAGATGAAGACAGCGCAGCTGCCCTGGGCCTGCTCTATGACTATTATAAGGTATCTTTGCCCCCTCTTTAAAAACCCTTAACAACAGTCCCAGATGCACTTGATTCAACAACATATAAAACAGTAATTTGCTGGCAGAATGTAATATAGTTGCCTCTGTAGTGACTATAATAAATAGCTTAATGAGTACTTTGACTTCATGTGGTTCAAAGCTGAAAATCTACAGTCATAGAATCAAAGGTTGTTTTTAGAACTTGTGAACCAGCCAGCTGTTTCGGCTGTATCTGAAAGATGAAGCTACCATCAAAGAGGATAGTAAAAAACAACAACAAAAAAAACCCACTGCTATTGAGTGGTTTCCCACTCATAGCAACCTTATAGGACAGGGTAGAACTGCCTCCCAGGGTTTCCAGGGCTGTAATCTTTATGGAAACAGATTGCACATCTTTCTCTGGTGAAATGGCTGGTGGCTTTGAACTGCCAGCCTCTTGGTTAGCAGCTGAGCACTTAACCACTGAGCTACCAGGGCTTCTTAAGAGAACGGTCGATGTATCTTATTGGTATTGAACATTCTACCCAAGGTAATTCTTATTGCTTTAAAGAGTGGACTGTGGTTGACTTACATGTGCTGTGACCTTTATTCGTATGTAGTCAGAATGATTTCCTTTGCCCCAAATGATACTGTAGAGTCTTTCATTTGATTTGATTATAAGATTCATGAAAAAACCTTATTTTCTAGTCTTGGACTTTCTACTTCTGAGATATCAGAATATATTTTGTAGCCTGTTTCCAGAGATTTGGATTAAATTAAATATAATTAATTAGAAATTAAATAAAACTAAATATAATTTGTCCTCTGAATGGATTTTTACATGGTTTTCATATTTGGAATTATATTACTAGTCTATCTCATCGTCATCATCATCTTAATAATCTTAGCTACCCCTTACTGGTGACCTGTTTATGCTGGACACGTTACCAGAATGTAGGATATTATTAATCCCTTCAGAATCTCTGCAAAATAGGCGCTGTTACCCCATTTTGAAGATGAGAAAAAATTCCGAGGTCACACAAATAGTATGTGTTGCAGCCAGGATTTCAGCCCTGGTCTGTTTTATGCCAAAGTCCCTACTCTTTTCAGTACAACTTGCTGTCTCCTGTAGAACTTTACTTAGCATATTGTATTCATTTAGGCCTTCTTCTTTCTGACCAATAGCAGATACTTGAGCATGGCTGTTAAGAGTTTGTGGAGCCCTGGTGGCACGGTGGTTAAGAGCTACAGCTGCTAACCAAAAAGTCGGCGATTTAATTCTACCAGCCACTCCTTGGAAACCTTATGGAGCAGTTCTACTCTATCCTGTAGGGTCGCTGTGAGTCAGAATCCACTTGGCAGCGAGGGGTTTGGTTTTTTGGTTTTTAATAAGAGTTTAGGATACAATTTAAAACAGACTGAGTGGAGGCAAAACTTTGCCATGTGGCCTTTGTTTCATTGTTACCATATGTAACTACCATATGTCATCATTGTGTTGTCACCACTACCTTTATAAAGACAGGAAATTTTCAAGATTGCCAGAAGCAATGTGGAACTGTGGGGTAAAGCCTCTTAATGAGTGTCTTCTTATGCATATGTGTGTCTGTCTGTCTGTATACTTTATAGTTTATTTTTGTTTTGAAAATGTTCAGCCCTACAGAAAAGTTAAAATAGGATAATGAACTTCTAAATACCTTCACCTAGATTCACCAGTTATTTGCTTTTTGTTACATTCTGGCACTATAGTCTTCTTAATTCAAGAAATGCAGAAGGGAAAAAAGAGCAAAGAAGGTAGTTTTGTTATCGCAATTAGGGAGGGACCTAAACAAAAAAATTAACCATGTCCTGGTATGAGGCCATGTGTTCAGCTGGTTGCATTTGTGGGATTGAGGTGAAGTTTTTTTCCCCTTTGATTATAAAGGGGACTTGTATAATAACTAACAATGCTAGAGGAAAGCCTAGCCTGGGAAGCTTAGCTATAAAGGGTTTTTTTGAAGTGGAAGTTGTCACGTATCTGTTGTTCTTATGGCTTGTTTTATTGACTCAATCAGTGTAAAAACTAAGTTTCTAAGATATTAACTATGAAATTGTATAATTTTAACTGAAACTTTCAAGAATGGGAGAAAAACAAATTTTGTGCCAGAAAGACCAATGTAATGACCTAATTGTAGTGGTTATATGTGTGTGTGTGTGCGTGTTAAATAAAGAATCCTAAAAGTGTTTTAAGTTTCACTAAGAGATAAATCCTCATTCTATCCATTGCAGGTGACTTTTTTTAACTGTGTTCAATGACAATGTGATAAGCAACAGGACATTTCTCATTTCTGCAATCTTCACATGTACAGTTCATTGACATTAATTAGGTTCATCACGTCATTCAGCCATCACCATTAACTATTCTTAATTTTTCCATCACTCTTAACAGAAAGGGGTGACAATTTTAGTAGCAGTCATTTGTCAGGCTTCTTGTGATATGTGTAGGGTTATTTTCTTTTTTAAATGAACTGACATTTCTTTCAGTTCTTTGGATATAAGCATTTATTTTATCTTTAATGGTAAAACATGAATGTAGGAATAGAATTCTTACATTGAAAATCACTTTCAAATGTCTTAGCACTTTTGTGGTACACGTTGGGATTAAGTCTCAGTTGGATTGCTATCTACAGTATACCTACTAATAGTGAAGAGCAGAGTCAAAACAGGAACAGAAAAAACTGAGTTAGATTGTCTTTTGGATAATAGAATTACTACCTTTGGGTAATGTGAGTCCCAGAATATCTAAAGAAATATAACACATTTGGGTCTTGGAAATAAACTGAAGTGGCTGCTCCTTTTGATTTTGCATTTGACCTGAAAGGAAGGGTAGCAGAGGAGAGCACTGAGGAAGCTGAGAGAGCCAGTTGTGTTTTCAGCAGCAGCCTCTCTGTTATGTGACGCAGATAAATGAGTAACACCAGGCCAGAGGCCCCTCCAGAGATGAAACCCAATCTTCGTTGACAGAGTAAATTTTGATGCCCTGAGCTTACGTGGCAGTTAAATAATAGTTGGTTTTTACGTATCAAGCTGGTGGTCAGGTTGTAAGCTCTTTGAGAGTAGACACTGTCTTGCTCATTGATATGTCTCCAGAGCCTGGTGTATAGTAGGCAATTCGGTAGATATTTGTTGGACAAATAAGTGAAGGATTGAATTTACAGAAAAATAACAAACTGTGTTTTAGCGTGAACTGTGTACCTCCCTGAGTAAGAACTCAGTTCTTTCCGTATGTTTTAATATGTAAGGTTCCAAGAGAGAGAAGATCATCCACAGCAAAGGCAGATGTTGAGCCCCCAGAGCCAGATCACAGCAAAAGGTAACGTTTAACGTACAGCAGCATCGGTCAGCACACTGTGAAAATGCCGCATCTCTGTGGACAGAGAGCTGAAGACCGTTTAAATGAATTAGCACTAGTGGAAGAGATGGGTATTGGACTCTTAATACCTAAATTCAGATTTCGTTACTGATTTACTGACTATGATCCCAGTGCCCTGAGAAGTTACCTGTTTCTTTAGGTTTAATTTTTGCCTTTTCTAGAAAACAAAAGCATTCTTTTCGAAAGAGATGTTTTCAGTAATAAGTGTTCGCTTGTTTGTTTTGAAGACTCTCTTAAGGCGGATGTGAATTAAGGCAGAGGTGGGGGTCCATTAAAAAAAAAAATTAAGTACCAATGACTCTTGAATAACTGCTTAAGTAAAATTTAATGAAGTAAATTAAACAGCATTCCAAGCTGCAGCTGAAATTATTTTTGAAACATTTTGGGATGAAACTTTGCCAAAATATGTAATTAATTAATTTAA
Organism: Elephas maximus indicus; assembly: GCF_024166365.1. Classification (NCBI taxonomy): domain Eukaryota; kingdom Metazoa; phylum Chordata; class Mammalia; order Proboscidea; family Elephantidae; genus Elephas; species Elephas maximus. The sequence continues at coordinate 19,422,682 of NC_064830.1, forward strand.
ATAGAAAATTAAATTAAGGCTTGACTTCATAGTCATGGAAAACCTTTTCAATACATGTTTTAATTACCCCGTGTTTTATTAATAATAAAGGAATAAAAAAAATTTAAAGAAAGAATGATTATGCAGAATCCTGCTTTCCTGGCAATTGCTTGATTTCTGTGTGCATTCAAGTTTTGTGTGGCTGTCTTCACAGGTAGAATTTTCTAGTATGCTTTCTTTTACTTGGAAGATTTCCTAAGTATTTTCCATGTGGCTGTTTTATTAGTCTTCATAGTTGCCATCTGGGAAAGGTTTATGGCTTTCATTTTTTACTTTTTATTATAGACATCTTCAGACATTACAAAAATAGAAAAGTACTATAGCAAGTCCACAGATATCCAGCACCAGCTTCAGCAATTGTCAACATAATGACTCCTGTTTTGTCTATTCTTCCTTCTTGCTGAACTTTTAAATCAATGAGTTTATTTATTTCTGCAGACATATTTTAAAGCAAAACCTAGATATCTCTGTCACATATTTTCTTTAGTTAGGCACTGAGGCCGTATTTCATTTTTCACTATTACAAAGCCTTAGTGAATAACTTCCTATATACCTTTCCCTTTTTTTTTTTTTCTTTAGGATCAATTTCTAGGAGCGAATTTATGGCCCAGGGTTGGAACAAGTTTATTGATCTTGAAATGTGTAATATTGCCAAACTGCTTTATTCCTTAAAGTTTTCAGCCTGTATGATTTGAGGGAGCTTTGAAAATTGATTGATTTTAACCATCAGAAGTCACCTTATATTGCCCAGAATGTTTATTAAACCAAAGATAATTTTATGTACATGTGTCTACTGGTACAATATAATCATAGGTTTCCTTCTGGTAAAAGAGAAAGCCAAATAAGCTTAAGGACTAGGAAAAGTGGTCACCAAATAATAGTAGCTCATGCTCTTGCATGCTTGTATGCCAAGTGTTATTATAAACATTTTTGTATATCATCTCATTTAATCCTCATAATGACCTTGTGGGTAAATACCATTATTATCCCCGTTTTCTAGCTGAGGATTTGGTTACTGAGAGATGAAGTAACTTGCTCAAGGTCACAGAGCATTTGAAACCAGGCGGTCTGACTATAGAGTCTACACTTGAACCGCTATTCTGTGCTGCTTCAGGCTTCTAGTAAAACTGGTGTTAAAATTATTCAAAATGAAGTATAATAGAGGATACTCCTGAGTTCTCAGTATTTCAAATGAAATTTTACTAACGCTTTTGACAGCACTTGACTGAAAACTATGAAGCCTTCTAGTGTGGGTTGTCGTGCCATTTTCTGTTTATTTGGCCTCTCTGCCAAGTGAATTATTATTATTGCACAGGACCCAGCAGCCCAGTGCCATTAAGAAAATAAAACTTGTCGAAGAGCTGTATCAGCATCACGTTTGACAACACAGCTTTCTCTTCTTTTCTTCAAGAAACAGCATAGCAAATGTGACTGAACAGCCGCTCATTTCCACTGGAGAAAACAGAGTGCAAGTACTGAAAAATGTGCCATTTAACATTGTTCTTCCCCACGGCAACCAGCTGGGTATTGATAAGAGAGGCCATCTAACAGCTCCTGATACGACAGTCACTGTCTCCATAGCAACGATGCCTACCCACTCCATCAAGACAGAAACCCAGCCACATGGCTTTGCTGTGGGGATCCCCCCGGCAGTGTATCATCCTGAGCCCACCGAACGTGTGGTAGTTTTCGACCGGAACCTTAATACTGACCAGTTCAGCTCTGGTGCTCAAGCCCCAAATGCTCAAAGGCGTACTCCAGACTCCACCTTCTCAGAGACCTTCAAGGAAGGCGTTCAGGAGGTACAGGAAACAAAAACATCTTCCTAAGACGGCTGCGTGTTTGTATAAGTATTGGGTTCCACCTTTTCCTTGTTATGTAAGCTTGAAACTCAGCCTGAAATGAATGGATTAGGAATAAAAGATTTTTTCTTCTTTTTTTTAAAGAGAAAAGGCCCATGGGTATAATTTGAAATCTAAACCTTATAAAACCAGAACTTATTATCAAGGGCATATGGCTAATCTTACCAGCAGCTGAGTTAACGCTTACGATTTCAGCTAAGTGATTTGCTGGAGGAAGAGAAGGAGAACCCCATACATATTCTTCCATTGGCAACAGAAGTATTCGCACAGTCTTGTCCTGTTCGGGTTTTGTCCTAGACCTAAACAAACTTCTGCAGTTGGGCTTAGTGTAAAACGATTGATCATGTATTTGCTTGGTGTTTCTTGATTGTTGTTATAATCAGGGAGGCAGGTGGATCTTAACGGTAAATGCATTGTGTGAAATTTATAAATTAATTCCAGATACTTCTGAGGGTCTTATGATGATGAACATCTCACTCAGGTAAAAGTTAGAGCCTGAAGATCTTTGAAATTGTATTTAATGTCTCAGTTGGGGAAAAGAGCATCTATTTCCACTTAAGGAGTTAAGAGTAGAATAGTAGCCTTTCCTGTGAAAATGCGCCTTATCCATTCAGCCATGGGGTAAACTCCATACTGTATCTTAACTTGGTGCAGTGATAGGGCTGACTCCTAAAAGTCCTAAGATTTTGGTTGCAAATTCTGGAATTTGAACAGAACTGGAATGTGTGGGAAGGATGAGAAACAGAAGTAATGAATCACAGGCACATTAAAGGGAGTACCTTAAAGTGTGCCTTGCCTTAATTTGCTTGAGTGGTATATGAAAAATGGATATTTCCCTTTTTTATTTTAATTTATTGTTCATCTTGAAACTTTAAAAAAATTCTTTTCATTATTGCTATCGCTTTTTTGTAGACTCTACATTTTTATTTGAAAACGAATATTGAAAGGGTAACGGGTTGCTGTAAGCCACAGCCTTTTCTGCTGTACCAGACCTCGGACTTTAGTAACCGTGATAACCAGTTAAATAGTTGTGGCTTATTACATTGATATTTCAGGTTTTCTTCCCCTCGGACCTCAGTCTGCGGATGCCTGGCATGAATTCAGAGGACTATGTTTTTGACAGTGTTTCTGGGTAATAGTTGCCTTTTAATTTGATTTTTAATTTTCAGCTTTTATGACTTCTTTCTTTTTTGTTAATTTGATATTGATAAGTCAGAGGTGGCTTTCATGGGCTTTCAAATTTTACCTTACTACATTTGCTGTGGACATATCTTTGGTAGAGGTCATTTGCTTCAGTGCGTTTCCTTTTGGACCCTCTGAACTGTGCTTCACGTTTCCCTAATTCTTGGTGTTGGTGCTTTTCTTTCCCCTTGGTTTCTTTCTGTGATGGTGGAGAAGGAAATGTTAAAAGAAGAGACAAAGGGGGTAAATTTGATTTCTCAAGTCCCTCCTGTTTCAAAAGTCTATAATTCTGCGAGAATGTGGGAATAAAAGCTGTTATTTTTTTATTTGCCTTGCTAGTAATAGATGAAGTCAACCTTTTTCTGACCTGACAGCCTTTTCTTTTTAACCTCACAAAATTATATCTCTGGTCGGTGCATATTTTCAAAGTTAATTAGAAACACAGCACCTTCAGATTTATTTTTAAAAGAGTCTAGGATTTCATTGTATAACTTTGTTTTATGCATTTCTATGGGTGTGTTATATTTTGCAATGAACAGTTTTTTTTTTTTTTTTTGAAGTCTAGGATTTTATGGGAGTGGAGACATTCCTTACAGACCTGCCTCAAATGCAGGCGTCACAAACTCAAATGCCTTTAGGATCTAGGATAGGATAGGATCGGCAAACTTTTTCTTTAAAAGGTCAGATAGTAAATACTTTGGGCTTTGTGGGCCATACAGTCTCTGGTGAAACCACTCAGCTCAGCCATTGTAGCACAAAAACTATGTAGACAGGACATAGACAGCAAGCATGGCAATACGCCAGTAAAACTTTAATTTACAGAAGCTGGTGTAGTTTGCCCACCCCGGTCGAGGAAAGTTATTAAATAATTTTAGGGACATATATGAGTGGAAGTGTAAGATAATAGGTAACGTAGAGAGTTGTGGCGTGCCCAGCTAAAGACGCTTAAAAACAAAAACAACAAAAAAGTGCTGTGGGCCAAGTCAGATGTAATCACAGGACCACCAGCTACCTGTTGGTAACATCTGCTGGGTCTTTACCAGGTTGGCTGCATGTCTTGTGAGAGTTCCCTTCCAAAGTCCTTTTTGCTTATTAGTACCTTTAATGCCCTTAACTTCCAAATGTGTAATTGTTGACATCATATCCTAAAATTTCTGGTAGGCATTTCATAGTCCCACATCTGAGAGGTATGAGAATCTATGGGTTGCAAGGACTTCTGTTTAAGATTATATTTATCATGGAAAAGGTAGCAAATGCTATTTATAATATGGCCTGGTCAATTGGATTTTTCCTGATCATTTGCTATCTAAATACACCCACACTGAAGCATTTTAAGATTGAACTAAAGCATATAGGAAGTTTCCCAGACAGTGGATTGGAGATCTCTGACTTTTTTGTCCTACAGGAACAACTTTGAATATACCCTAGAAGCTTCCAAATCACTTCGGCAGAAGCCGGGAGATAGCACCATGACATACTTGAACAAAGGCCAGTTCTATCCCATCACCTTAAAGGAAGTGAGCAGCAATGAAGGAATCCACCACCCCATCAGCAAAGTTCGAGTAAGTTCTGTTCTGAGTTCTGTTACTTAGGAAAGCTAGTCAGAGATTAGTATGTTCATGTTTAAAGGAGGTCTAAATGAAGGCCTAAAATTACAGTTTCCGGTGTTAACTAAGTAAGTTTTCCCAAACATACTCACCCTTCAGTGTCTTTATGTTGTAATGCATTCTCTTTGATAGAGTGTGGTCATGGTGGTATTTGCTGAAGACAAAAGCAGAGAAGATCAGCTGAGGCATTGGAAATACTGGCACTCCCGGCAGCACACTGCTAAACAAAGATGCATTGACATAGGTAAGTAGCTCAGGAGTCTGCTTTTATTCCCAGAGGTGCAAGCATCCAGTTTTCTAAATCCAATTATTTTTGGCAGCGATCAGCTTCCTGCCGACAGCATTTGAATTTTTATGCCAGCCACTGATCTGTTCCAAACACTGTTCTTGGCCTCCTGGAATCAGTGCTGTCTTACCATTACTTCCTTCATAAGGATATGTGCCCCATGGAATGGGTTTCCATATGACACCCGGGCCAGATGCTGTGGAGCCAGCTAATATGAGTGCTTTTCTTTCCAGACTGTGAATTTTTTTTTTTTTAATTGTACTTTAAACAAAGGTTTACAGAACAAACGAGCTTCACATTAAACAGTTAGTACACATACTGTTTTATGACATCGGTCAACAACCCCATGACATGTCAACACTTTCCATTCTAGACCTTGGGTTCCCTATTACCGGCTTTCCTGTCCCCACCTGCCTTCTAGCCCTTGCCCCTGGGCTGGTGTGCCCCTTTAGTCTCATTTTGTTCTATGGGCCTGTCTAATCTTTGGATGAAAGGTGAACCTGAGGAGTGACTTCATTACTGAGTTAAAAGGGTGTTGGGGGGCCATACTCTCGGGGTTTCTCCAATCTCTGCAGACTGAATTTTTTGAGGAGTGATGTCTTAAATTTTAAGGGATTCTGAGTGTTTGGAGATAATGGTAAGGTGGAAAAAACCAAATCAACAAATAAAATAACGCTGATGTGGCTGTAGCGGCCTAACAGTCCTCTCGAGTTATATGCTAAACTATATTGCTAGTCTCTTGCACCTGCCAGTAGACTCAGAGTCATCATCTGAGGTATAACAGCAAACCTGTGCAACTCCAGAGTTACTGAAGTAATTTTACAAAGTCCTCTATCTTGCTATGTATACAATTTTTATATAAAACCATTGTCTGTAGCACAAATGGCTGTTAATTTTAATGTTACTTTTTTTTTCACGTTTTGTAATGCTCACATTCTCTTATAGAAGAATTAGAATAACTTGAGTTCTAGTCGTGATTTTGTGGACAAGTTTTGTGACCTTGGGACAATTATTTAGCATTTTAGAACTAGATTTCCTAATTCTGGCATAATGGGATTGCATTAAATATCCCTAAGCTTACCTCTGTTAGAAAATTTCTGATTCTTTTTCTTTCATTTTTTTGGAACTGCTTTCAAGCCTACAAAATGTTAATTTAAATTATCCAGAGGTAATAATGTAAAAACTGAATCTTACGTTGAACTGCTATAATCTCATTTTGGAATTGAAAATCACAGGTTTCTTTTTCTCTTTCATCGTTTCCCTAATAGCTGACTATAAAGAAAGCTTCAATACCATCAGTAACATCGAGGAGATTGCTTATAATGCCATTTCTTTCACTTGGGACATTAACGATGAAGCAAAGGTAGGTGATAGAGCCCACGGGGGTTCCCATAAAGTGTATGAAATGAGACAGGACTCTGGGAGAAGAAATAGCTGTTATCTCATCAGCTCTTTCTTATCTTCCTGCTGGATCCTTTACTTTCTTTTCATTATTTTACATTTTCTGAAAGTAAAACAACTTCTCAGACCTTAGAAAAACTATCCTTCTCCCCTTTCTGTCCTCTCCCTCATCCAAAAAAGAGGTTCTTTTTCTTGACAGACTTGAACGCATGTAGTCCAGCACGTGAAGCATCAGCGTGGAAGTCAGAAGCTGTTGAGTTGTGGTCCACCACTACCCCTGTTGGACCTTGAGTCTGACTGCTGAATTGTTTTGTCTTTGTTTCCTCATTTGCAAAGTGGGGTTAATACCCATCTCCTTCTGTCCAGGAATGTAGTAAGGCTTATTGAGGCTGTGCCTGTAAAGCTGTTTGAGTTTTTTGGAGAAAGGCCTTAAATACAAGTTATCATTAGCAATACTTTATTTCGTATCATAACCTTGCAAATACAACTCAGGTTAGAGTCTCCTATCTTGTACCTTTACAATGGGAGAATTGCCTCCAATGCAGAGGGTCTTTTGAGTAATTCTAATTGGAATTTTTAGTGCCCTTTAAGAAAAATTAAACATATTCTTAAGCCATTTCTGCCCTTGCGCACAGCATCCTTCCCTTTTAGTATAATCCCTCTCTTCCCAAAGTTATTAGAGTTCTGGTATTCTCTCTTTAGATTTGTTTAAAACTTAGAAGCTCACGTAACACAACATACACATTTTTTTGACAGGTATTAAAATAAGATTGAGCTTCAGTATTCATTGCAATATTAGGAAGAGTTTTCTATATCATGTCTAGGTGCAAAGTTATAACCACCTCCCTGTCATTTTCCATCCTCTCCTTTCTGTTTTTCTTTTATTTATTCAACAATTTTTGAAATAAAACACTGTATGTCCTTTGCCACTGAGTCTATATTGGTGCTGAATATTAGAGTTTCATTTTATGCTGCCTAAGGTTGCTTTTGACCTCTTTCAAGTGTTAAAAAGCAAAGCTGTCACTTGGAGGACTAAGCTGCGCCTGACACAAAACCAAACCCGTTGCCTTCAAGTCTATTCTGACTCATAGCGACCCTATAGGACAGAGTACAACTGTCCCATAGAGTTTCCAAGGAGCGCCTCAGTGGATTCAAACTGTGTGCCTTTTGGTTACCAGCCCTAGCTCTTAACCACTATGCCACCAGGCTTTCCTTGCCATGGTATTTTCTATCACCTGACATGCATGCGAGAGCTGGACAATGAATGAAGAAGACCAAAGAAGAACTGATGCATATGAATTATGGTGTTGGCGAAGAATATTGAATGTACCATGGACTGCCAGAAGAATGAACAAATCTGTCTTGGAAGAAGTACAGCCAGAATACTCCTTAGAAGCACAGATGGCAAGACTGTGTCTCACATACTTTGGACATGTTGTCAGGGGGGACCAGTCTGTGGAGAAAGGATATCATGCTTGGTAAAGTAGAGGACTGGGAAAAAGAAAATCCCTAAATGAGATGGATTGACACAGTGGCTGGAACAATGGGCTCAAACGTAGCAACGATTGTGAAGATGGTGCAGGACCAGGCAGTCTTTCGTTCTGTTACGCGTAGGATTGCTGTGAGTCAGAACTCACTCCACAGCACCTAAGAGCAGCAACAAACGTTGCCTTTAAAAACCATATGACTAAATTCTTGAGAACCAGCTTAAATTTGTATTACAGTTGCTTTCCCCTTTCTAATTGTGGTCATCACGTTGAAGGCAGAAGCGTGTTTTTAAGGCGGCAGGATATAGTAAGTTGGGTCCACTAGTCTCTGAAGCTTAAGTTACCACAATTGCATGAAGGCTTTCCTGTTGACCACCTCCCTCATAGATAAACATCGGCAGGCTATCCCAAGTTTGGTGCTTGATTAAACAATGAATTCACTACAGAGGAGCTACTAGGAGGAAAAGTAAACTTTGTATTTTACATAATTGTTGTTACAGTTATTTTGACATTAAATATAATAGGACTCAGTGTGCTGGCAACATAAGAAGAGTTGGCCCTGTGCCCTCCGGGGTGCTTCTGTTCTTGAAGAAAACTGGAGAAATACTTCCTGTTTGCCGTTTGGGACTAATTGAGAAGTTGTAGAGCAGGCGACACTTCTCTGACTTACCTGTGACCTTGGGCTAGTCCCCGAGTTCACTAGCTCCATTTTTTTCCCCTAGAAAAATAAAAAGGCTAGAGTGGCAACTCTCTTCTTTGTTGGGGTGGTGTCAGGATTAATAAGTACTTGTCAGAGTGCTTGGAGATCTTGGCTAAAAGGCCCTGCACATGGGCAGGGCGTTTTGTTTGTTTGATGTGTCACTCTTCAGGGTGGGAGTAATGAAAGTCAAGATGACGGATAGGGATAATGGCTTGTTTTATTCTGAAGGCCTACAGCATATTTGTATTAAAGAGAAATATTGTCGGAGGTGTGTCTTAAGTAGCCTTAATGGCATTGTTAATTGCTCTAGGTAAATTTAGTTTCATTTCCCCTCCCAGACCCCCAGCACTGACTTGATTTTTAAGTTTTTGCCTGCTTCTGGAAGGGTGTTGTGCTACTCCTTAATGAGCCTGCTACCTTTTGAAGCTGGTATCAGGCATCAGCTTCAGGCATGTGTTGGAATGAAGTGTCTAGATTTTCTGCTTTCCCCAGCCAAGTTGATGTTTTCTGTTATTATACATAAAGTAATTAATGCCCCAGGGAGCTAGAGTGAATGAATCGTACATGCAGAATCCTGTAGCTATAGGTTTTTTTTTTTTTTTGTAAACCATCCACTTTCTTTACCCAGTTTTTAGGTCCCATTAGAGTTCTGGTATTGCTACTTTTGTTGATTTGTGATCCCCCTTTCTTCTCTCCCACAAACATAAATGTTTTTGGAGACGTGTGTCCCTTTTCCCCCATCTCTTCATTTAAAGATATCCATTTTTTATTACACCCTTTTGGCCATGCTGGGATGAATAAAACCAGAATTCTGGCCCAGGGTCAACATCTGAATCTTCCCTGTAGCCTCTATCTCTCAATTTGGAGGTGACTGTATTTTGAGGGCAGATCAGGTTGAATCTTGACCTTCTTGGTTTATCTTCTAATGTGGAAAGAGCACTGCCAAAGCCAAGACTCATGTACTGTCCCTGTACACGCTGTGCCCATCAACAGGAACATGCCTGCTGTTACCATGGAAACATTAAGAAGTTATGGAACTTGTTGACAATCATTGGTTTTCAGAGTGGTAGGGGAGAAGGAAGTTGTTTTTAAAAGCAGAAATATCTTAGAAACAGTCCCCCAGGCAGCACCAGCCTGTCCACTGTGTACACCTGTTTCATTTTGTTGCACTTCACAAAAAATTACAGAGACTTGTTTGAGTAGTCAGGCGTCTTTTAGAGTCTGAAATCCGGGCAGGTTAAAGTTCAGCAGACATTCCCATTTCGTTGTGAAATAATCAGATTTCTTTTCTGATGTATAGCTGAGATCAGCTGCTTGAGGCCATTTTGGCAGGGAGACGAAGCAGTTACCTTTGAAACATTAAGAGATGGAGCTCTAGTGAGGTGTTCAAGTTTAGAATTTGTAGGGCAAGATACGAGGGTACCAGTCACCTGAGGAAGAGGGGACGAGGAGATGGGGGTGGGAGAAGATTAACCCAAACTTCAGCTATATAAACATTTTATCCAGAGCCAGCTGCGCACCTTTTCCTTCTACTGCAGGAATTTATAACTATCCAGCAGTTATGAGCACCTGCTGTAGACAAGGCACCGTGCTAGATCCAGGCTGGTATTGCACATACCAGTATTACAGTTCAGGTATAAAACCAAACCAAACTCACTGCCGTTGAGTCAATTCTGACTCGTTATGACCCTGTAGGACAGTGTAGAATTACCCCATAGGGTTCCCAAGACTGTAATATTTATGGAAGTAGCCTGCCACATCTGTCTCCTCCAGAACAGCTGGGTTTGAGCCACTGACCTTTTGGTTAGCAGTGGAGCACCTAACCACTGCGCCACCTGGGCTCCTTAGTTCAGGTATATTGTAGGCCACCAGAGCTCCTTAGTTCAGGTATATTGTAGGTTAAATTGGCTTTTGTGAGATGGTTTGTGATCCTAAACATAACACCGTGGATTCTAAGGAAAAATGTGTTTATACCACTTTACAAATGAACTTTGGAAACACAAATACATTTTAAACTGGGGGCTATCTGTTGTGTTCGTTAAACAATGAATTCACTACACAGGAGCTCCTTGGAGGAAAAGTAAACTTGGTGTTTTATATCATTGTTGTTACAGTTATTTTGAAATTAAATAGAGTGAGGTTTCAGTGTTTCCTAAACCAAGTGAGTAATTTTGGCTAGGCTTCACATCTTGGCCTGGGGTTTAATTTCTTGTTTGGGTTGTAAATCTGAGGGTTTACAACAGCATCGAGATTTGGTTAGTGATATGAAATAAGGGCCTCTCAAAGCCTGAAGATCTAAAATAAATAGAGGAAAAAGAAGTTAAGGAGAGAGAATTAACTTCTCTGAGTGCCTGCTATGTGCCAGGCACTGCGCTAAGGTGTCCCACCTGTGTTCACATTTAATGAGGCATCACTACCTGCCCAGTATCCATAAAAAACACTTAGCCCTCCCGATGGTTATGTGTTTGCTGCTTGGTCTTTGGAACGAGGCCTCCCTTCTAAGGAGGCAAGAATGTAGACCTTGAGTTGGGTAGGAAGTGTTCTTGACAGCGGAGATTATTTGAAAGTGTAAGAATTTTTGTTAATAGAGCAGCATTATGGACGTGCTCATATCAACTCCTTTAGTAGAACAGCATTTTTGCTACTAGGAAGGACTTTACATTGCTTTCTGGATGAGTGATCTTTAACAGAGGACTCGGAATTATTATCCAAAAAATGGCTGTATTTGAATCCAGTGAAAATTAGACTACCAGCTCTGAGGGAGTCCTATAATCCAAGGAACCACTAATAGGAAAGGGTGTCTGTATTGCTCTATAGGAGCATCTTTTGATTATAGTTAACTGGACAGTCTGGCAAATAGGAAAACAGCTACAGTTCATAGCAAAGTTCAAGATTGCTCCGATTATATTTATACAGTTGTTGTGTTGTGATCGTGTGCCGTCAGTTCCAACTTTTAGCAACCTTATATGACAGAGTAGAACTTCCCCCTGGGGTTTCCAGGGAGCAGCAGGTGGATTCGAACTACCAACCTTCTGCTTAGCAGCCTGAGCCCTTAATCGCTTTGCCACCAGGGCTGTATGTATACAGTAGTCCCCCCTTGGCCCTGGGGGATATGCTCCAAGACCACCCTGTGGATTCCTGAAACCACAGACAGTACTGAACCCTATGTATACTATGTTTTGTCCTGTACGTACATACTTATGATAAAGTTTATAAATTAGGCACAGTAAGAGAGTAAACAATAATAAAATAGAACAATAGTAACAATATACTGTAATGTAAGGGGAGACCACAGCATGTGTGTATGTGTGTGTGTATTTATATATGGCCATGATCTTCATGAATGTTAAGTAAACCTTTTAAAGATGTAATGAACCCCAGGGGTATAAGTACCTAACTGATAGGCTTTCTCCAATAGTGACAAACCTAAACCTTTACACTAGGTGGACTAGGGTACAGCTACCATTACATGTTTTATTTTAAAAACATTAACAGTGAAGACCTTACTGTCAGCATGCACCAAGCTCCACGGAGTAAGTAAGGTCAGAGAAAAAGTTAAATGTAGAGACTGATGTTGTGTTACTGTACACTTCATGGAGCCCTGGTGGCGCAGTGGTGCAGAGCTATGGCAAGCTACAACTGCTGACAAAAAGGTTGGCAGTTCAAATCCACCAGCCGCTCCTTGGAAACCCTGGGGGGCAGTTCTGCTCTGTCCTATATGGTCACTATGAGTTGGTATCGACTCGATGGCAACAGATTTGTGTTTTTTTTTTTTTTTTTTGATGCACTCCATGACTTCAGACAACCTGAAGATTTGGGCATTTCTCCTGCAGTGCTGATGCGGGAACCGGGCTGCTTTTTAGTCAGCCTTCCTCAGGCCTTCAGAAGGAAGCACGTCTTTTCAGTTTGTGATTGGATTACTCACAGACAGATGGAACTGCATCTTTTTCATGATGGCATGATCTTATCTCTAGGGGTGACAGAGCCAATTTCAACAGACTTTCCTTTCTCTTCACAGTTCAGTTCCCTTACATTTTTTACCTTCAGCTTGGCGTGTTGGCTGTGGCGAAGGGGAAAGGGGCAGCCAGAGAGAGGAGGTAGGACAAGATCAGAGCATCCTGTTCCCTAGAGGGGAAAAAGAACACTGTCAAATGAGAATACTTGGTGCTTTTACTTTTAGTTATAATCTATCAGCTATACGAAGGAACTCTGAGGCATTCTAAAGGATTGTCCTTCAGAGCCACATGTTTTATGTGTCACGGGAAGGCTCACGTTACAAAAGAAAGAGGATTAAAATAGAATTTGGAGCCTGACAAGAGTACCAAGAAGCTTTACCGTGAGGGAGCCTGTGTTTGGACGGAGCATTGGTATCTTTCCCTTTTGTCTTCTTGTCTCAGCAAAAGTGTGTGGCGTTTCCCGGGGCAGGGATTACTGAGGTTTGCAGAGTTCATTCTCTAGCAGAGGGGTGTAACCATTCTGGTAACTTGAACTTAAGACTTTTTGTATATGCTTATGGGATGCAGGCTTATGAGTTTGTTGTTTTGTCTAAGCATAATATTTGCAATTCATTGTGAGCGATTTTTAATTTGTTTGGGCTGAGCATATTGCTTGCATTTATAGGGATTCCATTCTAGTGAAGCATCAATCAAGTGCTCCATTAAAATAAGGTGTTGCCAGTTTGGTTGCATGAAGCAGGGACAGGTTTGGTTTGTTTCACAACTTTAAATTTCCAGTGCGAATGGGAGGGGGGAGGGAGGGAGAGAAGTGAGTCAAATATCTGACTTGCAATTGCAGTTAAATGAAGGCAGGAGATTTAAAACTAAAACATAGACTCCCTGGCCTAAATAGAGCCTGTGGTTTAGAGAGAAATCAGGAGCATTGTTATTTTTAAAACAAAGGGTGAGAGACTTTTAAGAGTCTAGACAGATCACAAAGCTAACTTGAATGAACTGGCTTATCCCTATGTTTCTATCCTTAGGACCTTAGGGAAACTCAAGATAGAAACGGAGGCTTCTGAATTGAGATTCCTTCGACTCCGGGGGTTTTCTTTTATGCCGTTTGAAAATACATGCTCATTACAGTAAAAATATTTCGGAAGGGGGATACCAGAGAGATAGTTGCATGCCTTTATAGGGAATGAGTAGTTTTTAGACTGGTGGTTTGACCAGTATTGAGAATAACTAAATCTTCTTGATTGGAAGTCTGTGGGGAATGCCTTAATTGATAAGGAATAAACTCTTTACTTGGCAGTTAGAAATTTTGCTTTGAAGGAACTATTCTTGGTAGGATTGGCAAGATGAGTTCTCCTTTAAATTTCTTAATTTTTTGTTAGCTAAGTTTGTTTGACTTTGGCTTGAAAGCATTTCAAGGAGTATACTCCGTAGTGTCTAAGCAAGAGGTTCCATCCAGATGTAGACGACATTGAATCCCGGTGGGACTTTAGAATCCACAGGTAACAATAGCTTGCATTTATTATAGCACAAGCCTGAGGGTAAGGGCCAAGTCTGTGATGTCTCTGATTGGACAAGTGAAACACTTGGCAGCTGAAGAAAGCTTTAGTTCGGTAGTGAGACTTGGATCTTGTGAAACGAGTTTGAAGCACCTATGTCTGTTTAGCCACTATTTGTGCTGTCACTTGATTTAGTTTTGTTTTTTTTTTTTTTCCTTTTGGTCAAACTTCTCCCCTTCCCCCACCCCACCACTGTCAAGAAACAATAAGTTCCTCTATACAGCTTTCTCCTTTGACAGCTTGTCACCTGAACCCTGCTTCTTCTAAGCCCTTCCTGGAAATGGCATCTAAGCTTGTTCTCTAAATCTGTTATTTCAACCAATTTTGCTACTTATAAACTAAATCAGAGAGCTTTGACTCTGACCTGACATTATTATTAGTAACTGAATTTACCTGGAATGGACATTCAAGGCAGTATGGGACCTTGAAGGAGCCCTGGTGTGCAGTGGTTAAAGAGCTTGGCTGCTAACCAAAAGGTCAGCAGTTCGAATCCACCAGCAGCTTCACAGGAGAAAGCTGCAGTGGCAGTCTGTTTCAGTAAAGATTTACAGCGTATGGAAACCCTCTGGGGCAGTTCTTCTCTGTTCTGTAGGGTCGCTAAGAGTCAGACTTGATGGCAGTGGGTTTTTTTGTTTGTTCGTTTTATGGTACCTTGGAGTTCAAGTTTCTTTAATATGCAGCAAAGTAGCGCTTGTACATACAAGACTTCAAATCCTTTAGAATAAATGTAAGTAAGTGCTCTACATTATTTGTTTGGGGGACTTTTTCTTTACTTTTTTTAAAGTAGACATTAGAAATTTCCATTTATAATTAGGAATTTTGGTTGGAAGTCAGCTTACCTGCCAAGTCTCTCCTTTATGACCCATATGCTTACCTGTCCTATTCTGTACCTAGTGATGATGGAATGTGGTCTGTGTTTGCCTGGTGTCACCTGCATCCAGTTCTGCATATTTCAGAACAAACATTCTGCTTATTTAGGACAACAGGTGCCAAATCACTGTATCTGCCAAGCACCCTTAAGTTCACCAGGTCCTGTTTATAGGATATGACAGAGGGAAGAATAGCATACAGGTACTCCAGAATGTTTCTCTTTCTCCTGTCTTCTCTCTCTCCGCCACTTTTTGTCTTTGTGACTTTTTCCCTGGCTCTCTGCAATCCATGCAGAAACTAAAGATGATGTGTGGGAGGTGTGGGAAGGAAGCACTGTGGCAACATCAAGGGTGATGACTACATCCTTGTTTTTCCTTTAGGGAAACGCCCCGCTTAGATGTGAGAAGATTTCAAGGTAGTGCTTTTCTCTTTCCACATCCCTATTCTCCCTGCCTCTATTCTTCCCAGCCTTTTTCTTTTCTCTTGTTGGTCATTTGACAGTCGAGAAAGAACACACATAATAGTTTCACATTTGAAGTTTTTTTTTGCTCCTGCTGATATTCTGTAGTGGGATTTTTAGTTTTTATTACCTCACATCATTAGGAGTAGTGGGGAAGTGTGACTGACCCACAATTACCTGATGAATCAGTAGTGGAACCGGATTCTACTTCTGAGTTTATGACTGAGCCTTTGATCCCTTTTTGGGCTTATTAATTAAGGCAGCACATATGGATCAAGAAGTACAGGAAATACAAGGCTTATAGAGAACTAAATCAGGGTTTTGCTCTTTTTTTGGAGGGGGTTGTTTGGAGGAAGGAATGTAAGTGTCTTCCATATAATGCTGAATAAATGTTCATGTCTAATTAGGCTTTAGCCAAGCATTAGATCTTGATTTCTTAGTTTCTTTTTCCCACTCCATTGGCTTCAGTTGACATTTATAACTTCATATAAACTGTGGTGTTATTCTCTTCACTAGTGCTACTGGATTTGGGACGAGAATAAACTGTATTGTTGACCTCACATTTTAATTTCAGTTGTCAGGAGATTTCTATCTAAGAAAGCTACTTAAAACTGCCTTACAGCAGTCTTCATAACTGGTTTGGAGGAGAGTTAAATTAAAATTTATTCCAGGCTTTCTACTTTGAATCTATTAGATCAATTTGTATTCTAGAAATGAAATTACAGATACTGTGTCTTACGTGGCTAAGTTAAATTTGGATACTAGAATGGGTTAAAGTGACAGAGACTCCCAGAGGCAACTGGGACTGTATCCAAGATGGCTGCGGCAATCTCTGATGGAGCCACGTCATCAGCTTAGTCTATGATTTAAATGAAATCAAATAGGAAGCTATTTGTTTTGAAATATAGGTACCTTTAATTTCATGCCTCGTGACCAAAACACCTGTTGCTCACAATCCCTTGGGAGTCACTTTTTTCCCTAAATTTTCCTAGTTCACCAAACAGTTTTTCTGTTAGGTACTTCTCAAGTTTTATATTCGTCATTGTGGTGGTGTGGCTTAGAGAAAAGAGCTTTGAGTTTGGACTCA
This sequence comes from Elephas maximus indicus, assembly GCF_024166365.1. Taxonomy (NCBI): domain Eukaryota; kingdom Metazoa; phylum Chordata; class Mammalia; order Proboscidea; family Elephantidae; genus Elephas; species Elephas maximus. Next base: position 19,439,172 of record NC_064830.1, read on the forward strand.
GGAGGCATAGGTCCCAACTTTGGCTTTGTTATCAATTTACTGTCTGTATCTTCAGAGCCTGAGCCTCATCCACAACTTGACGTTGTCTCTTGATTTAAAAGATATTGAATAGCCAGAGTTTGAACTATATGGTATTCATATTAAAGGCAAATGGTGTACACTAGACAACAAGGATAAGTAAATTTTTGGAATGTAAAACTTTTTTCATTTACCAACTTTCTGAAGCACCTTCCATTGTTTAATCAACAAACTTTTCTTCCTTTTAACTGATCTTCTCTCTTTTTCTGCTTATATTTACCAGGCACTTACAACTCACTTAAACGGTCTAATTTTGTGTCATGCTACGCAAATGACAGTATATAATATTGGCACAGGTACAGGAATGCTCTCAATTCTATATGCTTATACTTTTCAAAAAGTTTAGTATGTGCAATCTGATTTACAAGAGCAAAACACCATTCTCCCCTGAAGCTGGTTTTTTTTTTTTTTTTCCCCACTGTTATTATTGAGTAATTTAACTCATTTCTAGCATCCTTTCAGGAAATTCTATGCAAAGTAATTAATCTGTTGCTATTTTTTTACTATGTGGAAGAACTGGTTTTAGAAGTCATGTTGCAAAGAGTTGACTCCCTTAACCCATCCATCCATCCCATCCATCCGTCCATCTGTCCATTGTACTTCTATATTTGCAAGCACTGTGAGGGAATAGAAAAAAATTATTCAAACATAAAGCCTGTCCTCAAGAGATTACGTTCCTCATATAGTGATACATGTCATAAGTGAGGTTATAAAAATGCTCTAAGGTTATGGAAAAAGAGTACTTTCAGATAAGAGAAGCACGGAAGACTTTATGAAAGAGATAGCATTTGATGTGATTTTTAGATCAATTGGACCTGCAGAACATTTTTGCAAAGGACATTTGATTGGACTTTTTTTTTTTTTTTTGCTCTCCATCCACGCAGCTGTTAGGAATTTAAGTGGAAAAGAGGCAACGGAAATGTCTTAGTCTGAAGAGGTGCTTTGACATATTGAGGCCCACACATTGTATACCCATTGCTGTCTAGTTGATTTCAACTGATAGCGACCCTATAGAACAGAGTAGAACTGCCCCATAGGGTTTCCAAAGCTGTAAATCTTTATGGAAGCAGACGACCACATCTTTCTGCCACACAGTGGCTGGTGGGTTCGCACCATCAACCTTTCTTTTAGCAGCCGGGCACTTAACCACTGCACCACCAGGGCTCTGAAAACATTGTATAGTATGGGAAAAAAAGTCACAGACTTGTTTCCCGCAACACTAAGATGACATCATACACAAATTTAAGAATTAGAGTTATAGACATTACCACATATGTAAATGCAACATGAAGCTACAAATGAAGGAATAATCTATACTTCATTATTTAAACAGAGTTAAAAAATTGTGCTTGTTAGGTACCTGCATATACAAAACATTTTAAAGTGTAAGAGTGAACAAGTACAATAGACAGTTATGTCACGGGTCATTATATGGATTGTCTCTGCCCTAGCAGTTACCTTACGTATTTCACTATGTATCAGTGAGGCTCGAAATACCATAATGTTTTCCAAATTAATTGAGTAGTACATATACCTGCCTGTTGCTGTCGAGTCGATTCCGACTCATAGCAGCCCTATACGACAGAGTAGAACTGCCCCGTAGGGTTTCTGAGGAGCGCCTGGTGAATTCGAACTGTCGACCTTTTCATTAGCAGCTGTAGCATTTAACCACTATGCCAGGGTTTCCAGGAGTATATATAGTCAGTTTAATTACTCATTCACCAAATATTCGACAGCAGTGGGTTTTATATGTAAAATACCGCTCGAGGTTCTGTATTCTACAAAGATGACCTAGGAGTTTCAGTCTGCTCAGAGGGAAGATGTGAACATAAATAACTTGGGAACTTGGGCAACAAGTTTCTTAACCTCCCAAAGCCTGTTTTCTTTATAAAGTGGAGTCAGAATAGTAGCAATTTCATAGGTGGTTTTGAGAGTCAAATAAGATAATCCATGAAAGGGCTTAGCAAATAATTGGGTGCCATAGTAAGAACTCAATAAATATTAGCTCAAATATCCTAACAGCATGTAGTTTTATTTGGTTGGAGTTTAGGATTTGGGGTCATTCATTCAGTAAATGTTTATTTCTTATTGAGCTAGCACTGCCAGGATACTCTGGGAATACAAGGATGAGTAAGACATGGCTCACTTCTCAAGGAACTCAAACTCTGTAGAGAGGATTGCCACAGAAACTACACAGTGGTGTAAGTGCAGTCATAGACATGTTTACAGAGGAACTGGGGGATTGGGAAAGTTCCTGGAGGTGACACCCGAGTGGAGTCCTAAAGGATAGTAAGAACTAGCCAGGCGTTCAGAGGCCAGACTGAGCCTATCAGCTTGATATGTATGAATCTAGAACTAAAAGTGTTGGAGCTTAAAGTTTGAGTGGTATGGGGGATATGAGGCAGGAGTGGTAGGGATCAGATCATGAAGGCCCTTGTATGTCATGACAAGGAGCTTGGACTTCATCTTATAAATGAGCATGTCTCAAACTTTTGGCGTCTATGGACTGAGTATCTTGGGTTTGGAGGTTCTTTAAGATTTTGTAATATTTTCAATTTAGTGATAAAAGTTTCTAAAATCACAAACGTATTCTGGATTGCTACCATAGAGTCAAATGTTGCCAGGACATTTCAGTGATGGTGTTTGTCCTTTATTGGCTTTGAGCTATATGAAGTCTTCAGGTGCTGTGTGATCAGGAGCTCTGCAGCCATGTGACTAGTGTCTCGCAACTGGGGTCTGGATATATTTTTAGTGGTTAAGCAACTTTTGTCTCTTTTAAAAAGGATATGTGTAGTGTTCACATTTGACAAACACTGGTGTAGGTGGTGGAAAATAAGACTGGAAAAGCAAATTGGAGTCAAATATACAGCATCTTAAATGTTAAGGAATCTAGGCTTTATTATATAGACAGTGGTGAGCTGTTGAAAATGTTTGAGTAAGAATAAATAAGATTCTGTAGTGGTATTGGGCAGTTACCTAATGTGTTAGCTCAGCAGTCTGTTGCTTTTTCCCCCTTTTTATTATTGCCTGATTTTTAGCCACTTTATTGCTCATTTGTGTTACTTTATATTAGCTTTTTTTTATTGAGTGTTTTTGTTTTTTTGTTCGTTTTTATTCGTGGGTACTACTGTTTGTGTTTAAAGTTTTGTGAGAATTTGAAACTTGTTAAAATAAGATTCGGAAATCATATGTAGATTTTTGGATACGCCTGGTTTTTCTTTCTCTCATTATCGGTATTTATTTTACTACCATTTAATAGTAGATAATACGTATTGGGAGAAATACAAAACATGTACTAAACACTGGAAGAAATTTAAAAAAGGAATCACACATAGTCCCTGCCCTCAAGGAACTTTCAGTACTTACTTATTATGCTATGACAGGGTGGCAAACGTGTTAAATAGAGGTGGTATGTTTGTGTTGCTTGTTGATTCTTTTCCCTTGAGCCAGGTGATGAGGGTATACAGATGTGACTTTTCCTGAAGATGGGGTGGGGGAGGGCAAGTAAAGAGCTACTTTGTGTAACTTAAAAACCCTAAAATGAGGTTATAAATAGAGTCCTATGGGAGCCCAGCTGACAGACAAATTCTGTTTGGGTAGGTTAGGGAATGGTATGCTGAGAAGATAGGTCAGGTGATACTACGTCTTTACAGATCAGAGTGACATCAGTAGAGAATGGAATAAAGGTTATTTTAAAATTGAGGGTCAGAGAAAATAAAGATCCCAAAGTGTAAAAGTGAGACTAGAGGGAGAGTTTGGAGCTAGATTTTGGGGGATTTTGAGTACCCCAGCCACAGAATTTGGATTCATTCCTTCAGACTGTGGAGAACCACTGCAGACTGTTAAGGAGTGGTCTTAACCTCTTTGGTTTTTCCAAAAATACTATGCTACACCGTTGATGCTGCACCGTTGCTACACCGTTGAGCTCCTGAGACCTCTCACCTATCCTCATGACCTTTATACTCAGTTACTCCGTTTTCATTTAAAAATCATATCCCGTAAAAAGAAAATCATCAACTTAGCAAACTCTCATAAGGGTGGTTCATATTCTTAGTGAATCGAAAGGTTCACATTTTGAAATTTTTCTATTCCACTTATTTGAGGAAATCATATTATGAAAGTGATAAGGAAATCATTTTCACTGTTACAGCAGCAATGTTACAAAAATATACAAAATTCTGCCTGAATTTCTCAGTGGAAAAAAAAATAAGGCTATTTCATTTGGATGTCAAGTTCTTTTTTTGCACGTGAATAGTATCTAGATACCTGGAGTAGGTAGTACCGTTGTGGTAAATTTTATAAAAAGAATGTGTTTGCTAGTTCATGAGAAGTAATCCTGGTAATGGCGTACTCAGCTGAGTCCGTTTTATGATGTAGCTTCTGACTGAACTACTTACATTTTTGTATCTTTTGACTGACAAATTCAGATTGCTTTGTTAATGCTCTCTTTCTGAAAATTAGGTGGGTGAAAAATATATCTGTAATCCGCCCCCTACAAGTTAAATTCACTTGTTAAAGTTTACGTATCTGACTACTCTCTTTAGACAGTCAGCAAGTTTTACCAAAATTGTGCCTTGGTTTGTGGTGTTGATGATAAAGCCCCAAAAGAGTAGGTGAGTTGGGGGTTTATAAAATTTATTCTCAGTTGTTTTCACTTCACCTGCTGGGAAATGTCTCTGATGTTGATCTCTATTTTGAGCACACTGTTGGCTTTTGTCTTCCCTTTTTTTTCTTCCCTTTGAGGAGTAATGTTCAAGAAAGCAGCCAACTGTGTGAACAATACTGGGTGGCCGCCCTACTGCTTCCTGGAAAAGTCAGTATAAATTAGTCCAAGATCTAATTTCTTGTTGGTTTTTGTGCTTGTAAACATTTGGAATAAAAAACTGGTACCAATTAATGCTTTGATAATGTAAATCACCTGGTTTTGTTGTTTTCCTCTTTTTCAAACTGAGATTTGAAAACCAAATCTTTTTGAAAAGTTCTAAATGCATGAATTCTCAGGCAAGAATGAGGAACTGTCTTAAAAAAAATGGGGTGGACATTTAAAAAGGAATCTTGCGGAGCGTCTTCAGCCTGTTTAGCAGCTTATTTTTGTGGTTAGTTTTTTTCTCTTCTAGTAATTTTTGGTGGGAACGTTAGTTGCTCATCTCTGATTACCTTGTTGTGATTATTTGAATAAAATTAAATTTTTCCTCAAAATAAGTGGAAAGGAAGTATGAAAACAGAAACGATCATCATTTGAGTTCTTAAAGTTATATTTCAGAGATATTTACACCATTCTAGAGAAGGAAGGTCTTGTATCATTGACGCTACTCTCAGACTTCAGAAATAGGACTTATTAAGAGAGAATGAGAGAGCAAGCATGTGTGTGCGGGCGTGCGTGCGCACACATGTATATTTTATAGAGGAGTAGTAATTGGTTTTGTAATAGTTAATCTTACTTCTTACCTCCTTCCCATCCTCTGCGGGAGATATTGGAGTTTTTCTATAATCTCATCTATAGAAAGTGTTTCTTTGTACCCTGAGAATGTTCTGAGTATTTGTTTTATCCAGATTTATGTGACCTGACCTATTACTTTGTTCGTAAGATAGAACCAATCTTAAGTGTTCAAACTGTGAGGAACAAAATATACCCATCTTTTGTTGCTTCCAAATTCTTCACAAGAGAGAGGTATGGCTCGTATTCCTACACTTGCTTTCCCACCTGTTTTGGGTGCTGCTGACTAGAGATTGTCACCTTCCTAAATTAAGGATTCCTAGAAGCTGAGGGTCACTGTGAGTCAGAATCGACTCGACGGCCCACAACAACAACAGAAACTGAACTTCTTACGCAGCACTTACCGAGGCCCCTCTGTGAGTGTAGGCTACACTGACAAAAACTGCATGGTTCCGTGGGTGAAGGAATGTACTAGCAAGAAGTTTGCACTGGATGTTTTGTCAGGAAGTCACTTATGTGGAAAAGGGAAATAATACTTCCTTTCTGTTTACCATATTGTGATGATGTGAGGATAAATGAATGTCTACAGAACTTTGGACAACTTAGAAAATGGTTTCTATCAGGGGTCAGCAACTAGAGCTCTCAGGCCCTATCCAGTTAGCTGCTTGTTTATGTAAATAAAGTGTCACTGGAAGACCACCATACCCTTTGTTCACTTCTTGTCTGTGGCTGCCTTCCCACTGTAACAGAGTTGAGTACTTGTGTATGGCCTGCAAGGGCTGACCTATTGCTATCAGAATTACCTGGAGAGCTTGTTAACCTCCAGCTTCTGATTCAGTAGGTCTTGGGGTTGGGCCTGATAATCTGCATGTCTAACATGCTCCCAGGCAATGCCGACGCTCCTGGTACCATCCTTGGATAACCACTGCTTTATAGGAGGAGCCCTGGTGGTGCAGTGGTTAAGGGTTCTCCTGCCAACCAAAAGGCTATCAGTTCAAATTCACCAGCCACTCCTTGGAAACCCTATGTGGCAGTTCTACTCTGTCCCATAGGGTGGCTATGAGTTGGAATCGGCTTGATGGCAGTGGGTTTTTTGTGTGTGTGTGTGTGGCTTTACAGGATTCTTAACTTTACACAAGTAGTTACTGTGATTCACTTAAATGGCAACCTTACATGATACTTTTAAAATAATATGATTTATAAGAAGCTTATTTATAAATGTATTATACAAAATCATTTTTTCCAGTAAATACAGATTAGGAACATAGAATTCATAATCTTTCAGTATAAATGCAGTCATAGGACTGTCTAGGGTTAGAAGTGTCTAGAGATCATCTCATTCCACCCTGTCATTTGACAGATGAGAACCCTTGGCCAGAGTCACAGCACTAATTAGTGACAGAGCTGGGACCAGAAAATCAGATCTTTTAATTTTCAGACCACAAGGTTTTCTGCTGAACACATTACCTCTTGCTAGGACACAGCATAATGGGAATCTTGCTCCCCTTGTCAGCCTTTGGTTGAGGCTTAAGCACAGTATACATGTTCGCCTTCAGGGCCAGCATGTTCCCATTAATTCTCGTCCTTGTTCTTGCCTTGGATCTGGCCGTAAGATGCCTCATGAAGACCCTCCCCACTTTTATCTTTTGGGATCTTCCGCTCACTGTCCTTCCTGTTCCTCATGTCCCTAGGCTAGTGTGCTTGTTTCACTTTTTTTTCCCCAGTAATTTCTGGTATGGTTGTATAGTTATCTAAACAGGATAACTTTGTTTTAATGCCGAGTTAGGAATGCTGTAAAATTTCTTGGATAAATTTAGAAATCTGCCAACTTGGGAAATAATTGATTTAAAAAAATAGGAGGAAATATATATAAGTAAAAGGCTCCAGATAATCAGGGGTAATAACGAGAGCAGTACCTGTCTGAAGGCTCCGTGTTTATAGTGATCCTAGTGAGAGCAGAGCCTGTCTGAGGCTCCGTGTTTGTACTGATCCTGGTGAGAGCAGCGCCTGTCTGAAGGCTCCGTGTTTACACTGATCCTGGTGAGAGCAGCACCTGTCTGAAGGCTCCGTGTTTACACTGATCCTGGCGAGAGCAACGCCTGTCTGAAAGCTCCGTGTTTACACTGATCCTGGTGAGAGCGGCGCCTGTCTGAAGGCTCCGTGTTTACACTGATCCTGGTGAGAGCAGCACCTGTCTGAAGGCTCCATGTTTACACTGATCCTGGTGAGAGCAGTGCCTGTCTGAGACTCTGTATTTACACTGATCCTGGCGAGAGCAGCACCTGTCTGAAGGCTCCATGTTTATACTGATCCTGGTGAGAGCAGCGCCTGTCTGAGACTCCGTGTTTACACTGATCCTGGTGAGAGCAGCGCCTGTCTGAGGCTCCGTGTTTACACTGATCCTGGCGAGAGCAACGCCTGTCTGAAAGCTCCGTGTTTACACTGATCCTGGCGAGAGCAGCGCCTGTCTGAAGGCTCCGTGTTTATACTGATCCTGGTGAGAGCAGCGCCTGTCTGAAGGCTCTGTGTTTACACTGATCCTGGTGAGAGCAGTGCCTGTCTGAGACTCCGTGTTTACACTGATCCTGGCGAGAGCAGCGCCTGTCTGAAGGCTCCGTGTTTATACCAGTCCTGGGATTTGGCTCCTGCTTGTGTCGACTTCAAATAGAAACTTGAAACTGGGAAGCAAGAGCATAGGTTTTAGGTTGGAATACCATGAAACCCTCTTGTAAAGGAATATATTAACTTTGGGTCAGAGACTTACTGGAACTATTGAGGGTAAAGCCTGACTTTCCCAGGCAGCTGTTTTTGGGTTAGGAATTGAGCCCCATTGCCTAGAATGAAATTTAGAATTCCATTTGGCTGTAAAGAAATGGAAAATGTGGTGGTTGGTTACCTTATGTCCTAAGTCGTTTGCATGGGCTACCTTTCTTTTTAACCTGAGTGTGTTCCATAACCTCTCTCCTTCCCTTTTAGCTGTGGATTTATGGATTATATATGAAGCACTTAAAAACACGTATATAGGGAAAAGCATGAAGGCAAAGCACACCGTGTCTGTAATGGATCTGAAATTCATATGTGCTACTTTTTGCCTATTCATCTAGATCTCCATATTTAAAAAATTAAAGTGATTTGCTTATTTACTGGGAATAAATAAGTTAAATGGAAAGGAAAATCATGGCAGGCAAGATAAGGCAATCGTAGATAGGCACCGTGCTAGCACTGAGGAGGCTGCAATGTGGAGAATAGGGACCTGGTCTACTAAGTATATGTCGTCTGGCTAGAGAAGTGGAACATACACGTATAAAAATCACAGACCATCCCAGGTAGTAAATCAAAGCCAGGTGATTAGTATAGGGAAAAAAGTTAATTCGGAATAGAGAGGTAGCAGTGTGTCAAGGAAAGAAAAGTCCTAGATATGAATCCCGGTTCCTTTGCTTTCCACCTTGGAAACAATTTTAAAAATCTTTCTGGGCTTCATCTGTAAAAGAGGGGTAATTCTGTCTGTCAAGATTATAGTGATAATGTATATGATATATATGAAGTGCCTAGCCCAGGCTCTGAAACCTATTAGCTAAAACCAAACCCATTGCCATTCATTGAGTCTATTTCAGCTCATAGTGGCCCTATAGGACAGAGTCTAGTTGCCCCGTAGGATTTCTAAGGCTGTAGTCTTTTTGGAGAAGGCCTGGTGGCACACTGGTTGAGAGCTCGGCTACAATCCAAAAGGTTGGCAGTTGGAATCCACAAGCCGCTCCTTGGAAACCTTATGGGGCAGTTCTACTCTGTCCTATAGGGTCACTATGAGTCAGAGTCGACTCAGCAGCAGCTGGAATCTTTCAGAAGCAGACTGCCACGTCTTTCTCCTGCACAGTGATTGGTGCGTTCAAACCACAGACCTTCTAGTTAGTAGCCAAGTGCTTAACCGCTACACTACCAGGGCTCATTCTGAAACATATTAGGTGCCCAGGAAATATTACTGTTGTCATTGGCTCTGTTACAGGTCTGGGATGGTGGGAACATTCTGTGGAGATGTGACTTGAGGTGGCCCTTTAAAGATTTAGCTAGTCAGAGAGGAACCGTGGGGGGACCCTGACTCCAAGGACGTGTAGGGAGAATAGGAGGAGGAAGGACAAGGCTAGAGAGGTGAGGCAGCAGTGAACAAAGTGTGCTCTTGGGACAGTGAGGTGACTAGTCGGAGTGGAGGGTTTGTGAAGGGACAAGATGATAAAGGACTTTCAAATCTGCTAATTTGGACAAATGTCGCATCTTTTCAGGATTTTTTTTTTTTTTTTGTCTTTTCCTTCTTAGAAACAGCATATAGACTAGAGCAAGCGTATAAAATTTCTGTCAACATTTTGCATAATTCTTAGAGGGAGTTCTTTGTCATCTCAGTTTTAATTTTCTTCTTAACCTTTCTCACGTTTCCTTTTTCATCTTACATTCTTACAGTTTTTTTTTTTTTCTTTTTTCTAACTTATACCTAGGCCTTAGTTCAGCCAGTGGCACCAATACTACTTCTGGTAGACCTATTCTTGGTTGTTAAGGCTGAAGGAGTTGCTGACCCATGGACTAGAAGGAACCTGTCTAGCTTAATTAGTTTTGGGTCTTTGAAATCTGCCAACCTGTTTTAAAAACTGTAGTTCCAGTAATATCCACTATATGGTGCTCACTCACCAGAAGTGAATTCTAAAACTAACTAGAGGTCAAAAACATTGAGACCATGGTGGGTGAAGAGGTTAAAATCTGGAATCACAAAAAGGTCGGGGTGGGGGTGGGAACGGGGAGGAGGAACAGAACATATTCGTTTGCTGTACAGAGATTCACCCGGGTTTCTCCAAGTTCTAACCTCTAAACCAAACCCAACCCACGGCTGTTGAGTCGATTCCGACTCATAGCGACCCTATAGGACAGAGTAGAACTGCCCCAAAGAGTTTCCAAGGAGTGCCTGGCGGATTCCAACTGCCGACCTCTTGGTTAGCAGCTATAGTACTTATTTTTAACCTCTAGTACCGCATTAGTAATGGGACTAAATTCATTTTAGTTTTTAATAAAATTTCCTGAAAGATAAACATAGATACACACTTCTTAACTGTTCTGGAGCATAGGATAGGGAGATGAGAAAAAGGTATGGCATCCTTTGTTTTTCTTTTTGAAAGAGAAGAATCCAGCTGCTACTTAGATTTTCACATACCTAAGGTATATGTCAACTGCTGAAATTAGTTAGTGCAAAACCTATTGTAGTTGGAAATGCATTCTTAAAAAAATGGTGTGGGTGGGTGGTAGCTTGGGTGCTAATGAAAGAAAGCAGACTTTGAAGCTGTGGGTTGACAAACTCAAAAGTCTGGTTTAGTTTTCTCCAAAGTAGTTTTGGGATTGAATAATGCAACCCGTATCACTTGCTTAAAGAATTGGATTTTTCTTTTCTCTCATGGCAATGGACCCACCAGCATAATGTCTTCCTGGGTTATTCTCCTAGGAAGTTTCTACAACATCTTTGTGGCACTGTCTTAAGTGGGGAATGCATTATTTAGCGTTTTTGTGATCATTAAGTTGTCAGTCTGTTAGCAAACCTTACCACTTTAATGTCTTAGTTTTAACCTGGCCATGTAAATTTAAGAATTCAAGTTATGTTATGTTTAAACAGTGAAAGACTCTTAAAAGGAGATACGAAAATTATTGTAATTTAATCCTGGAGGGCTTGGCCCAATGTAATTCTATAACCAAAAGACCAATAAGAACAAATTGGGGGAAAAAATAAGGTTTTTTTAATTGGGAGGGATTGAGAGAGAACTTCATTGGACTATTATACTGTGTTTTTATGCAAATAAAGCACCAATTATACATCTTTTTACCAACTGATCAACCCCCTCACGCATTATTTTCCTAGGTGCACTGTGCACATAATGTGTGTGCGTGTTATTTACATGAGCATGTTATTTGTGAAAATACGGTAATCATGAGTATTATGGATTAGAGGTATGTTGATTTCATAAATTCTGAAGTATTAGAATATGGGGTCCTGTGAGATGGTACAGACATAAATACAGATGGATACCCAAAGAGTTTGTGCTAAGCTTATAAAACAGCTGCAGGGAGAACCGTATTATTGGTGACATTTAAAAATGACATCAAGGCAGACAACTAGACTCTTCCAGTTGTCCTAGCTGAGATTAAATAAGTACTCTGAGATGGGAAATTAACAGGGATTCAAAGCTGCTGTGAAGTTTTTCCTTTTGAAGTCTGCCATTCCTGTGATCAAGGGTGGTTTTTTTTTCTTCTTAACCTTTTTTTTTTTTATTGTTGTAAAAATATACATAAGACAAGCCTGTTGCCATCAAGTTGAATCCAGCTCATGGCAGCTATAGAGTAGAACTGAGCTCTGTAGGGTTTTCTTGGCTGTAGTCTTTGTGGAAGATTGCCAGGCTTTTCTTCTGCGGTGCCACTGGGTGGGTTTGAACAGCCAAGCTTCTGGTTAGCAGGTGAGTGGAAACCGCATGGGCCACCCAGGGACCTTGTATGTGACACAACATTTGCCATTTCACCTTCTTTCACGTGTGCAGGTCAGTCACATCAGTTACGTTAATCACGTGGTGCAACCCTCACCAATAATTGATGCCAAATTTTCTCTTACCATAAATAGTAGCTCCCTGCTTCCTAATCAGTGACTTCCCTTTGCTCCTCTCCCAAAGGTAGTTTTAAAGTAAAACCTTTATTTTGTAAAAAGAGTTTCTTCTAAATGAGAAGCTAAACTCTCATTTAAAATATATGTGAGTAATTTCAGTGATACTAGTATTTTTCCCAGCTATGCTAAGGTTGACTGTTGGTGCCTGTTGCTTATGGAGCCTTTTCTTCCCTTTGCAGGTTTTCATCTCTGTGAACTGCTTAAGCACAGATTTCTCTTCTCAGAAGGGTGTGAAGGGTTTGCCTCTTAACATTCAAATCGACACCTATAGTTACAACAACCGGAGCAATAAGCCTGTGCATCGGGCATACTGCCAGATAAAAGTCTTCTGTGACAAGGTAACATTGGGTTGGGATGCTTAGAATAAAGAGTTCGAGGTACACTCTTCCTCACAGAAAAAAAACCAGGGTCTGTTTAATATAAAGTTCCATATGAATGCGTTGCTGCTACCAAAAGATAGCATATTTTAAATTAGCGTGTATTATTTTTATAGCCTTGCAGCGACATGTTATAGTTAAAAAAAAAAAAAACCCAAACCCGTTGCTGTTGAGTTGATTCCGACTCAGAGCGACCCTATAGGGCACAGTAGAACTGCCCCATAGGGTTTCCAAGGAGCGGCCAGTGGATTCAAACTGCTGGCCTTTTGGTTAGCAGCCAAGCTCTTAGCTACTGTGCCACCGGGGCTCCAACACATTATATAAAGAAGAAAAAACATTTCATTTTAACTAAAGAAATTAGAAGGCTTGGTAAATACATTGTGTTGGGAATGTCTGATAAAGTGAAGGTAGTATATATGAGATGCATGTTGAGTTGTGCTCCGTATCTTAATGGCACCTTAGCTTACTTCGGTCTGTAACCAGTAACCATTGTATTGAAGCTCTGCTTTAGCTTCGTGTATCACTTTTGCCACATGCAAATCCAGAGGGAAGGTTGCAGGTCCACTGTGTCATGAGGAGAGGAGCTCGTGTATCCTTGAGAATTGGGAAGCAACCATAGATGAATGAGTGGTCCATTGAGCCAAGGTTGAAGTAGGCTTTGATTTTCCCACTCAGAAATATTGGACTATTTTTTGCCACTTCACCTTTTTTCATCCTGTGGAATAAAACCTGTTTTATTAAGATTTTGAGAAGGTACTACATAACTAGAAAGGAGTCCTGGTGACACAATGGTTAAAGCACTCGGCTGCCAACCAGAGCGTTAGAGTTTGAACCCACCAGACATGATGATCTTCATCTGTGAAGATTTCAGCCTAGGAAACCCTATGAGATAGTTCTACTCTGTCATATGGGGTCACTATGAGTCAGAATCAGCTCAATGGCACACAAGAACAACGACAGGTAACTAAAAGTATATTTTCTAGTGTATTTGATAGGCCCGGTCTGCCCAGAGTCCTGACTTTTATACTAGGTACATGAAGCACGGTATCTGACCACAGTGAATGAACTGAAGGTCTTCCTAGTTCAGAGAGCTTTCTTAAGCACCCAAACTCAGTTAACATTTATTGTGTACCTACCTGCTATTGTGCCAGGCTGTATTAATTTTCTATTGCTACACAAATTTAGCAGCTTAATACAACACAAATTTACCATTTTATTAAATCTGTAGGTCAGAAGCCTAATGTGGGTCTCAGTGGGCTAAAATCAGGGTGTCAGCAGGGTTGCATTCCTTTCTAGAGGCTCTAGGGGACAGTCTCTTTCCTTGCCTTTTCCAGCTTCTAAAGGCTGCCTTCATGCCTTGGGTGGAAGCTCCCTTCCTTCTTCAAAGCCAGCAATGGCTGGTGTTCACATTGCATCGCTCGTGACACTGCTTCCATCCTTACCTCTACTTCTCTTAGTCTTCTGCTTCCCTCTTCCACTTGGAAGGATCCTTGGGATTCTATTGGGCCCACATGGATAATCCAAGATAATCTCCTTATTTTAAAGTCAGGCAGTTAGCAACCTTAATTGTATTTGCAACTTTAATTCCCTTTTGCTATGTAGCCTAGCATATTCACAGGTTCCAGGGATTAGGATGTGGACATGTTTGGGGAGGTGCTTTCTCAAACACCGCATTTCCTAAGTCAGTCACCTCCAGCACAGAACAGGGGCTGCTGACGGTGGGGCAGAGCGCTTCCCTTTACACTACAGTCCTCTTTTCAGCCAAAGAAAACCTGGAGAAAAACTATTGGGATATCCATGTTTTTTGTTCTTTTGTTTCTTTCCTTGAAAAAAAACTAGGGAGAACTTAGTTTTATCAGTTCAATTAAAAAAAAAAATTCGTATCTGCTGTTTCTAAAAATATTCCATGTCTATCTAGGGAGTAGTTTTCCTTGATAGTATTTAGAACTCATAAATTCATCTTTTGACCGCTATAAAGGTTTTTATTTTTCAAGACCTTTGCTAACATTGAGTAGTAAATACAATAGGGGCTTGCTGTAATGCCAGGATCCCAGCTGTGAGACCCTTTATCTAGAATAGCTCTAGTAGGTGGGGATGGAAGAACACTAAGCAGACAATAGATAAGTGGTAACTTTGGTGAAGGTAAGACAGTACACAATCCTGGGGAAGCCAGAATAAAATAAAATAGCACTATCGTAAGGCTCTCACAAAAGGTCAATTTCTGAATCAAGGCCTTTCCTCAGTGTATGCTACCATTATCTATCAGCAGCGTCTCCAACATGATAAAGGACTATTTTTTTTTACTTCTAATCTGTCATGAATTTCTACTTCTGTAAAATACAATAAAAACTCAAATGACTTGCAAGAAAAAGGATAGCTAGCTGATTTAGAAAATGAAACAGAAAAGGTTTCGTGAACTGTCCACAATTAGTTTACTAATCAGTGGTGGTACATAGTTCAGAAACCAGCTCTCTCTGCTGCGTGTGTGCTTAAAAACCGCAGTGCTATTGTATTCTGGGAAGCAAAATGCCTTTTCTTCAAAGTTGCCAAAGAGAATGTGATTGGGACAACACATGATTTCATCTCCTGATGTGACTGCCTGCCTGCTCATCTGTTTGTTTAGATCACATGCAGTGGGGACATATTATCCAAGGTCTTGGATATCATGCCAAGTGTACAGGCCAGAGTCATTCATGGTTTTTTCATCTCTTGTGTATGAGTAGTATAAGGTAGTAAAAGAAAAGTGCACAAAGCCATGGTTAGAAAAACTGGAGTCTACTTCTAGTGGTGTTTTGTGTCATCTAAGTCAATAGACACTCACATATCCTCAGCCATCGTGGGTTGTGGCTTTCTTTGTAAGGCACCTAAAAATATTCATTACCTATTTTTCTCTTCCCTGCGGGGGTATGTGGTCCTAGAGATGTATATGGGGGCGAAAGCTCTTCATCTATTCTCCCATTTTCCTGCCCTTTTGGCATGTAGAGTGGTAATGGTGTCATATAATAACAGGGTACTTAAGGGACATTAAAAAAAAAAACCAAGCCCGTTGCCATGGAGCCAATTCCGACTCAAAGTGACCCTGTGAGACAGAGTAGAACTGCCCCATAGAGTTTCCAAGAAGCGTCTGGTGGAGTTGAACTGCTAACCCTTTGGTTAGCAGCTGTAGCACTTAACCACTATGCCAGCCACCAGGGTTTCCTCAGGGACATAGGAGGTAGAATTACACACTGTTTTCATCCCCAGTTTTTAATCTCAGAGTTATTAGGGGTTGATGTAAAATCTTGTATAAGAAAAGAAATCTCTGCCATCCAGAAATAAATGCCAGTATATCAAACAAAATGATTAATTAATAGTTCTGTTTTTATTACGCTTATTTGCTGAATTTCAGACCATGGTTATTACTAATCGAGTTCTTTTTTTAGAAATTTTGTGGGCTCAATTGCGTTACATTGTCACTCTTTGTATAGTTGGTATACATAGTACGTGTATGTCCTCCTTATAGGACTGCGGGTACGTTTTTCTCTCTTTTAAATTAATATGCAGATTTATAGTTGTGTCTTTGCTTTTGTGAATTATAGTTGGTTGTATCTCTCACTTGGTTGATGCCAAGTACTTGGACAGAATTACAACTTTGCGTTTACAACATTGCCCATATAGGAAAGTATACTCAAAAGTTGGGTCAACTTGTATTTTTTTTTTTCATTTTCTTATGGGGTGCTACTAGACAAAGGGAAAAGGTGCTCATTTCTTTGAAGGCAGTGTTACATTATCACATTTTCTCAGCTTTCGATATGATATGGCCACATCTGTGATTGAGAGGAATTTTGCTTTATTTGCTAAAATAAATCTTTCTCTGTAATTTGTTATAGTCGAAAATAATTTTAAGAGTAGACTTTTTAGAGGAGACTACTATTACAGGCTTCGTGAATCTAGTAAGTAATGAACTTCATCTTCAGAGAGGAGAGACCACCCCACACCATTGGTCAGGGTAAGAGCTAGGTATCTTAAAGGGATCAGGTCAACAGCATCCTGTCTTCTCTCGGCGTACAGGGAGCCGAACGGAAAATCAGGGATGAAGAACGAAAACAAAGCAAAAGAAAAGGCAAGTGTACTGACCCCAGCTCCCAGTTGAATGCCTGTAAGTAGAAATGTTTCCACCAAGCATTTCAGACCTTTTCCCTTCAGAATGGTGTCCTGGGTGTTTTTTACTGCTCCAAATGCAAATGTCAAGTAGTGTAAAGCAGATGAATGCTAAACTAGGGAGTTTTCCTGGGGACAGGAGGAAGGGTTCTTGAGTTTTTTTCAGGACTCAGGTTTTTTGGGGCATCATTTCTAGCTCAGGTTGCTGGTTCCAGTTCTGGAAGATAACACATTGTACCTGAATAGCTGCTTGTTTCGATTTAAAAAAAATAAGAATTGAGAATTCAGGAAGCCTTAATTCCAAAGGAGTATAGTTTTCTAACATGAATCTGTGGGGCTTGTGCACTTGGACATTTCACTAGAAAAGCTGCTGCTTTTTTTTTTTTTTTTAATATAACCAATATTCATATTCACAAACCTCTGTATCTCTCAACCAAAAAAAAAAAAAAAATGCTACTGTCTGCTTGTAGCATCTTATCTGCTGTACATGGGCTTCCAGCGTGTCTTCTTTGAGCTGTCTGGCTCAGCAGACATTTGCCCTGCAGCACATTAGTCAGGACACTTCTGGTGGCGTCAAAGCGCAAACTCCCGAAGTCACTTCAGAGAATAGCTAACTAACTAGAAAACCTCATCAGTTAAGTATTCAAGGCCAGATTATAGGAGGAAGATGGAGTCTATAATTTAATAAATTAAAAATTAGACAGTCACGCTAACTCTTAATCTCAGTGTTGAGCTCTCGGGGTGTTCTGAAGTTGAAGGGTACATTGCTGTTAGAATGTAAATGATTCAATGAAGACAGCTAAGGTGAAATTGGTCCCAAATTATGTTCATACAATTATAACTTTCAGCTTTCCAGACAAAAAGTAAATATGCTTTGCCTTGTTTCAGATCCTCTGAGTTTAAGTGTCTGTGTATGTTTAAAGACACACTTGTCTTTTTTGGTTTTGAAAAGATGCTCAATTGATTTGAGTGTAAATGCACACACAACATATTTCTTCACACGTATAGATTTTTGTCTTAGCTCAGGAAGCATAACCTGTATCTTATGTAGGGCTACGGTGTGTGCCTTAATTTTCTTAGAGATTGAGGAAAATGTCTGTTGCTTGTATCTGGCCTGTATATATATATATATAATCTGTTGACTCTGTTGTCCTCATTGTTTCTTTTTTTTTTTTTCCAGTTTCTGATGTTAAAGTGCCATTGCTGCCCTCTCACAAACGAATGGATATCACAGTTTTCAAACCCTTTATTGACCTTGACACTCAGCCTGTCCTTTTTATTCCTGATGTGCACTTTGCCAACCTTCAGCGGGGCACTCATGTAGGTATCCAGCATCCCAGGCAGCACTGTAAAGTAAGACATGACAAAAAGCAATTCTTTGGCATTATTCATGGTAAATAGAAGACAAATTTTAGTGAAGTTTTGATCAGTATTAAGGCTGAGCTGACAGTGTTTAGGCATTGCTGATTTGAAAACGTAGTACCAGGTCTGTCAACTTAATTCTGTTTCTTAGCTCTTTTAAAAGATTCTAGACTAGTAATATAATATGAGGTTTGAATCTATGATCTTGTGGATATCATTTATATGAGAGTACGGGTATTCCTAGACAACTCAAAATAGAGTTTGGATAGAAAGGAAGAGTCAGGGGAATAACTAGGGTTGCCGGCCTTAATAGCACCTGAACGCTCTTCATGGTTTCAGTTACTGAATCGTCATTGGCACATGTCTTGGCAAATCATGCTAAGTTTAAAAGATAGTCACACCCTGTTTTGCAGCAAAAACTTACTAGAGATAGGAACTTGAAGAGAGTGAAGCATGCTTTTATGCTGAGATCAAATAAATATAAAAAAATGGTATATCATGTATTTTTAAGATAGATTTGTAAGGACTGATGATTTTTCAGAGTTCTTCGGAAGCCATTAACAGTATTTTCAATTTCTAATAAGAAGTTTGGTGGAAAGGGGCAGGGGTCAGCAAACTTTGTTTATGAAAGGACCACTTAGTAAATATTTTAGGATTTGGGGGTCATACAGTCTCTGTCATGACTCTTCAACTCTGTATTCTAGTGCGAAAACAGCTGTAAACAGAATGTAAATAAACGAACATGGCAATGTACCAATAAAACATTATTTCTGTGAACAGACAGGTTTGCCTATCTGTTCACAGAAATAATGTTTTATGTTTTATTGTGTTAGAGTAGTTCAAGATATCCATAAAACCTGGTTACTGAGAAATAAGGCTAAAAGATTTTGTATTAGATTGGTCAAATTCAAAATTGTTCCTACTTTAGGGATTATTTATGGTCTGAAACATTTTCAGCATGTTTTTGAAAAGCTGTCTATTTTTTGGTCTTAGGTTCTTCCCCTTGCCTCAGAAGAACTGGAGGGTGAAGGGTAAGATTTATGTTTTATTTTAATAAACTATCTTTGTTCTAAAGCAATCTCAAACTTGTAGAAAAATTACAGGTATGGTACAAAGAACCATTTTTTCCTGTGCCAATTGAGAGTAAATTGCCGACTGATGCCCCATTACTCCCAGATACTTCGATATTCCACAGACAAGGGCATTCTCTTGTATAATTGTCAAAATTAGGATATTCACATTGATATGCTAGTACCATATAATCCTCAGGCCAGTTGTTCCAATAATGTCCTTAGCAAAAAAGGATCCACTTCAGAAAAACATATTTCATTGTCATGTCCCTTTAATCTCCTTTCAGTCTGGAACAGCCTTTCTTTGACTTTTCTGACTGAACACTTGAAAATTACAAGTCAGTTATTTTGTAGACTGTCTCTTGGTTTGGGTCTGTTGTTTTCTCGTGATTAGATGCAGATTAGACAGCTTGGCCGGGAATATCATAAGAGTACCATGCTGTGATGTTCTCAGTGCATCCTGGCAGTGGCACACCATCTCAGTTTGTCCTGTTACTGACGATGTTCATTTTGATCGTTTGATTCAGGTGTCTGGTGTCTGCCAGGTTTCCCCTCTGTGAAGTTACTCTTTCCTTTTATAATATGTGTTTCCTGGAGAGGTACTAGAAACCCTGGTGGTGTAGTGGTTAAGAGTTCGGCAGCTAACCAAAAGGCCGGCGGTTTGAATCCACTAGGTGCTCCTTGGAAACTCTATGGGGCAGTTCTTCTCTGCCCCGTGGGGTCGCTATGAGTCGGAATCGACTCTACGGCAACAGGGTTTTTGGGGAGGTACTTTGAAATTTTGTAAATCTCTTTCCTCATCACACTTTCAATTTATTCATTTATTTACATCAATAAGAACCCACAGTTTCCTGTTTAATGCTCAAATTGTCCCAGAATTGGTCAGTAGGAGAAGCCCTACAAGCTGGCTCCTGGTTCCTTTGAACTTGCCCTCCTCCTTCTTTGAGCACTTCCTTGTTTTCAGGCACAAGATGTTCCAGGTTCTCATACTTGCCCTTCTCCAGCCCCAGAATCAGCCTGTACTACAAGGAACTCTGGTTCCTTTCCGTGGAGAATGGTATTTAGAATCCAGGTTATTCTCCTTTTAAGTCCTGGAGTCCCCTCCAGTCTTCACCATTTTGTAATTACAGAATTCTCTTCTCACAAAACTTTTAGAGTCCCTGTTACCTGCACCATAAAATCTATAATTTCTTAGAGCCTAACAATCAAGATATTCCACAATAGAATCCAACCTGACTTTCTAGAATTGTCTTCCTATGGAACATTCTGCTTCAGCTACCCTGGCCTTGTATTTCCTGCTTCCACTTTGTCCTGTTTTTCAAATGCTCTCTTTTTTGTCACTACCTGTGCAAGGCTATCTCAGACACTGCCTACCTACTCTATACAATTTTCATGAAAAGAAACTCTCCCTCCTTGAGAAGGCAGCTTGACCTAGCATAAGAGCAATGGAGGATGTCTGGCGGGTAGCCTGAGGTAGACCATGAGCCCCTACTTAACTCAGTAGGTATATTTCTCTGGACCTCAGATTTTTTATCCGTGAAACAAGGAAGCTGGGCCAGATAGAGAATGAAGGCTGCTTTAAATCTGAAAGACAGTAGTATAGCCTAGGGCCCTTCTTGTTTATGCAGTTGACTTGGTACTTGGCATTTAAGTTGAAGTCACCAATTACATATTCTGGATCCATTGCAGATCCAACATGAAAAGGGGGCCGTATGGAACGGAAGATGACTTTGCTGCTCCACCTCCTGCTAAACTGACGCGGATAGAAGAACCAAAGAGAGGTGTGTTGTTTCAGATTTCTCGGTGGGAGTGTTACATGAGAAGTGAGTTTTGAATCTGGCAGAGCATGAAGTGCTCAAACCAATCTTGCCCAGTTTCACTTCCTGGAGGGTTCTTCCACCAGGCCAACATCTAGCTTGAGCTTGGACTATAGCAGAGTTAAAGAGAGTTTGAAAGCTGTGTTCCTTAAGACAAATTGTGTATTGGTTCATGTTTGTTGTCCTTGATGTGAATGTGTATTTTTATTTTAACCAATATTTATTATCTGCTTTTTTATTTTCTCATATGAATTAACTGTATCCCCCACCCCCCTTTCCTTTTTACTTCCTTATCTTTGATTGGGGATTAGTGCTGCTCTATGTTCGAAAGGAGTCAGAAGAAGTCTTTGATGCCCTGATGCTCAAGACTCCGTCTTTGAAAGGCCTAATGGAGGCTGTAAGTAATAAAACTTTGTAATGGCCTTTAGAAAATGAAACTAAGATGAAATTCCACTGAACAAATTTTATCAGATGACCCAGATTTCTTTGTTGTGCTGAAATCTTTGAAGCCTTTCCCGAGTACCAGGTCATGCCTGTACTGCGTCACACACTTCAGCTTGCCTTGTGTTGTAGGCATTTGCTTGCGTGTCTGTCTTCTGCTCAGTCTTAAACTACAGGGCCTAGCACGCTGGTTGGTAGATAATAATCACTCGGTAATATTTATTTCACTGAATTGAATGAATTTGTGATGGCCTATGAAATAGTTTAAATTAGAGTGAGATTGCCACTTAGCAAGCCATATAGAACTAACAAAAATTATTTTGCATCAAGTAAAATCTTAAGAAGTCATATGGTTTAGTGGCTCTTGGGTCTGTCCTTGAAACGTCCAATCCTAGGAAATTATTGGACTTGTGTCAAGACCTTACCCAAAGCATATTTGAAAAAATTTAGAGGTGTGACCAATGATGGCCATAAGTCATTCCTACAGAACTTCAGCAAAGAGCGGAAGAGTCAGCTGATGCCACTGTCCCCCTTGGGGACGTCAGTAAAAGTGATAACACGAGAATAATATTGTGCTGATTTCCCATTTCGGCCTTTCCCCTGGGTAAAATTCAGGTGATCGGCAGTGTATCTAGGTGTTTATCAACCTTAGCACCTGTGTTGTTGTTGTGTGCTGTCAAGTCAGTTCTGACTCATAGCAACCATTTATGACAGTAGAACTGTCCCATAAGGTTTCGCAGGCTGTAATCTTTATGGGAGCAGATCGCCAGGTCTTTTCTCTCGTGGAGACGCTGGTGGATTCAAACCACTGACCTTTGGGTTAGCAGCTGAATGCTTAACCATTGCTCCACCAAGGCTCTTTTCAGTTCCTGTTCAAGCTCAACGCATGTGCATAATTGGGCTGAAAACCTGGTTCCTGTGGCTCCCCCTGACGACCACAGTGTGTAGAATTCATTTAACAAATATTTGTTAAGGGCCTGCTTTGTGCCTGGTACTGAGGTAGGCACTCTTGTAACTTCTAGCTAGAAGAGTTTACATTCTAGTTAGGAAGATAGGGACAATAAAATAAGTAAACAAATTAATATGTAATTGATAAGTGCAATGAAGTAAAACAAAATGGGCTGAAAGGACAGTGGGCTGTGGGGGAACTATTGTTTAATCTCTCAAGGAAAGTTCCCAGAGTTCACAGATACGTCGTTAAGTGTGTTCCCTTCTCACCTTTACCACAACCAACAAGCGCCATTGTACTCTGCTCTCCAACTGTCGTTTTCTGTCCCCTTTGATTGCTTTCTAAGTTTCTCTTTCTTACCTTGTTTTTTGATGACTCTTCATCATTTCTTAAGAATCATGCAAACTCTCGATTATGGGGAAAGAGTGTGGAAAACATTGAGACCTTCCTTCACCAGATAGCTACCACTCGTCTGTCAGTTTGATGGACTGTGGTGACCCGTGTGTTGCTGTGGTGCTGGAAACTGTGCCACCAGTGTTTCAGATACCAGTAGGGTCACCAGACTAAGTTTCAGCGGTGCCTCCAGACTAAGACAGACTAGGAAGAAGGACCTGGCAGTGTACTTCCAAAAAAAATTGGCCAGTAAAAACCTTAACGAATAGCACTGGAACATTGTCTAATACTGTGCCAGAAAGTGAGCCCCCCAGGTTGGAAGGCTCTGAAACTATGACTGGGGAAGAGCTGCCTCCTCACAGTAGAGTCGACCTTATTGATGTAGATGTAGTAAAGCTTTCAGGACCTTCAACTGCTGATGTGGGACAACTCAAAATGAGAAGAAACAGCCGCAAGCATCCTAGGCTAGGTTTTTGTAAATATACAAAATATTATTATCCAGTGATAAACAGAAAAGAAATGGACTTTTATAATAGCACACTGAGTTTGGATTTAGTATGAAATTTATATTTTTGTTAGATTGAAAAAGATATAAAGTTGGTCTTCTGAGGTCCCATTTCTTAGTGCCGCCTTGTGCTTTGCTATTTTTGCTGAGGCTAGGCAGTGGTCCCAGTTTGGAAGTAGTCTGGACAACAATCCTAAACAAAGCATTTGATCTGGGACTTCATAGTAGACTGAGTTAGCTGTCTCTTCTTGGAGTAATTCATTCTTGCTCTTTAAAGATAACCTCTATGTCCTGAAAGCATAACCTCCAAAGTTTACACTGGCATCATTTCACTGCACTGTGTAGCCCTCTCCTTGATCACAAAGAAGGGGGCGTGGACTGAGCTGGAGGAGAGGCTGAGGGCCACACAGGAGGGGCTACAGCTAAGTTCAGCTGAGAGCCTTCAAGATTTTGCAGGATGCCTTAATGTTTTCTGGAAAGGCTCTATGTAGAACTGGCAAAGATGGAGTTCTTGATTTGTGGTCAGGGAAGTCTTTCATGTTTCTATTGGACTATGGGATATGAATTTTTTTTTTTCCCTTCCCATAGTTCTATATGTGAAATTACTAACTCCTGCTTTGTGCTGGACTCTCTTTAGTCTTCACAACAACCCTGTGACTTGTGCAGTGAGTCTCACTTTACCAATGAGAGGAGATGGTGGGTCAGCAAAGTCACGTCTAATTAATGGATTAACTCGGCTTAGATGTGTTGACTCCAGAAAGAGCCCTTTAGACATTTGTTCAGAATACCTATGACCATATAATACACTACCTTGTCCTCGTTATATATATCTATATTTTGTTAGTCAGTTGGCTTATTGACATCTGTGAAGTAGGGAACCTGATTCAAGCTGCCCCAAAGGTAGTAAATCCCCCACAGACATAACTGCATCTTAGATATGTCTTTGTAATGCAGTTTTGAAAACAGCAGTCGAGTTTATGTATTTATTAACCACTGTACCAACAGGGCTCCTTTATTTGAAAACAGCATTTTATAATTATTTTTCTTTTCTCCTTTAGATTTCAGACAAGTATGATGTTCCCCATGACAAGATTGGGAAAATATTCAAGAAGTGTAAAAAGGGGTGAGCACTGACTGGCCCTCTTAGTACCTCTAAAGAACGTTGTTATTCGCATGCATTTGTGCTGAGTCCAGAAACAGTTATAGAAACATTGATGCTAGAATGTGTTTTTCTCATTAAATTATCCACATAAAATTAATCAACTTTCTAAGACATCTTGTGGCTTTTTTTTCTCCCAAGTAAAATTTTATTTGCTCTTTCCACGCTTGGCGGCCATGAAGTGGCTCCAAATTCCAAAGCACATTATGAAATTTACTAAGCCACTTCAGTTACTGAACAGCTGTTATGAACCAAGCTCTGGATCAGGTACTTTACGTGTTGTTTCATTTAAGTTTCACATCACCCTCCTGAGATGGGTGTTACTGTTCATAGTTTATAGATGAGGCAGCACAGAGAGCTTAGGAGACTTGTCCGAGGTCTTGTCGCATGTTACTGGTGGAGTCATGACTTAGAATTCAGCTTTGACTAAGTAAAGCCTCTGTTCTTTCTGCTCCACCACCCTGACCTGGATCATATTTTCAAGTCATATAGCAATGTTTCTTTGTCCAGAAATTAATATTTTTAGTTCTGCTTTACTTAAGTGTCTGTGCTGTTTGGGATGGAGAAGCAGGATATAGTATAAGAATTTTTTGGCGTAATTCTAAAACAAATCCTAGTTGGAATGTTCAAGATGGCTCTAGTGGAAAGAGTGGGACTTTACAGTGGCTCAGTTAAACTTCAGAGTAACTTCCCAGAGAAGATAATTTGTCAGGACCCTGTGGCTTCAGATCAAGTAGATTTATTTTATAAATATGCTTTCTAAAGCAGAACAGTGAAGCGCTCCTTCTGTAGATTTATTTTGTTATAATAGTTACTACTTACTGAGTGATTACTACATGCTAGAAATAATAAAAATAAATAAGCTAGTATTTATTGTTTACCATATGGTCATGCACTGTTATAAATGCTTGACTCGATTCCTTCATTTAATTTTCATATCAACCTTATGAGATAAGCATTATTATTGCCCCATTTTATAGATGAGGAAATAGAGGCTTTAAAAAAATTTTTTATAATAAAAGAGAGCTTTGCCAGAACATCTGTTTATATCATGAATGCAGGCCACACCCCCAAGGAAACTCTTCTTCCAACTGATTGGCCACTGACATCAGATTACACAATGAGAGGTGATTACATAATGTCTACCAAACCACTGAGAATCATAGTCTAGCAAAGTAGACACATAACAGTACCATCACAGTCCACCCCTTGGAGGCACCTATCCACATCTCCTTAAACCATACATAATCTCTAAATAAAGATAATTGTGGAGTTGTACCTGTGCCTAACATGATACAACTAACATGCATACAACCAAAAACGCACTAGCCCCATTTACATCATATATTTTATAATGAGTAATGGGATAACGGAAGAAAGAAAACAAAGGTATTTACTATATATAAACTGCGTACACACACGTATAACAAAATAAGGACGAAATACTCATAACAACAATTAGAGTCATTTCTGCAACTGGTCACGTGGTCGTAGCTGGTATTTAGAACTGCCTTCCTCTACCACCCATTCTGTATTCCCTGTTATAAATGCTTTACTTGATTGCCTTATTTAATTTTCACAACAACCTTATAAGGTAAGCACTATTATTGCCCCATTTTATAGATGAGGATATTGAGGCTTAGGGAGGTTTAAATAATCTGTGTCCTGTGTTATAGTTAGTAAGTGGCAGAGCTAACATTAAATATTAAATGTAGGTCTGATTCCAAAGCATAGTAGGAATGAAGTGAACTTGTCTTTGTGTCTCCTTATTCAGGATACTGGTGAACATGGATGACAACATTGTGAAACATTATTCCAATGAAGATACCTTCCAGTTGCAGATTGAAGAAGCAGGGGGAGCGTACAAACTCACCCTCACTGAGATCTAAAGGCCTACCTTCCCACAACTCCCCCTGAGTTAAATGAAGGTGTTCAGTAGATCTTATTGTTTGGCAAACCACAGGCACACCAGTCCGCCACCTTCCAAGCAGGGTGGATGTCAATGGAGGGGATTCCGTTTGAGTGGAGATGGAGCAGCATTTGGCTTGGAGATAGCATTTAATATATTGCATTGGTATTTTTCAGAAGACAGAGAAATCCATATATCATTGTGTTTGAATTTTTTGATACAGATATTTAAGATTAAAAAAAAAATTTTTTTTTTAAGATTAGAAGTGAAAATTTTTTTCTAAGATTTAATAGACTCTCTGGGAGCCTTTAGGATATCTGCTACATTATTTATATAAAAAAAAAAATATATTGGGATATCTACCTTATGTCTCTTTAACATTAGTGGGCCTGCTCACTAGTGAAGCCGGGAAAAGCATTAGGCTTGGCTTTGAGGATTTCTGCTTTTGCCTGAACTCAGTAGAGCTCTGACTGCCTCAGGTTAGTGGGAGCTGGCGTCTGAAGAGTAAAGGGGTGAGCCCCTTTCTCCCCTAACCTTTCACCCTCCAATAAATGTTTACTAAAATAGGGCATATTACTGAAATCTTCCTTTGCAACAGTCTTGGACATATCAGCTGCCTTTCTTATGAAGAACTTAAATGGGTTACAGTGCGAAATCATTAAGATAAAGCTGCATTGTATATAAGTGCAATATATTTTTGAAGGTCTGTGTAAATGTGTACATACATCTTATATAAATATATAATATATAAATATGGTGTCTGTGTACATATAGTGAAGATATGCAATAAGATCTACCTTAAACACTTCCCCTAGACAAAAGGTTAAGTTATTTTTTATAACGTACACCAAGCAGATAAAATACTGTGTTTAGTGGAACCCACTAAAAAGCTCTTTCTCTTTGGTCTCCCGAACACAGGCCATCATTCCATAGCATAGCAAAACCTCAAATGACAGAGATGCTGTTTGCTATGGAGAATGTCATTATTTGGATCCCTGCACTGTTTAACATATGAAGTAAAGGAAAACTACTGCAGTTGATACCTATTGTGTATGCTAGGATCAGTCAGATGTCCCCGTATGGAGTGAGCAAACACAGTAACATATTGTAATGATCCTGTAGTACATGCTACAACTCAAAATCGGAGTTCTTCCTAATCGTCCTATTAGGAGGTTTTGATTTTACCATGTTTCAGAGCCTTCCTGCTTTGATGATCGTATACGTTAACAATTCTAGAAAGCATTTATGAATTCCTGAGAGTATCTTACTATGGCAGAGGGACATTTTGTACACATGTTTAAATATATTAAAATACTAAAAAGTGTAAGTTTATCACAGAAATAAAATCACGGGTATCTTTAGGTTCAGGGAACTAGGTCATTTGTATACGTAGGACTGATAGTTACATTCTTATATTAAAATATTCTAATGAAGTATGTGAACTAAATTGCCAGTTTTCTAATATAAGGTATCATGGGACACGGGTCATATAACAATATTTTATATTTTGTTTTATGAACTTGATTTCTTCTTGTTTATTGTTTTTAATTGTATCATTGAAGATGTATTTTAAACCAAGGGGATTAAATTTTATATGTCTATTTTGTAATATGTCTTTCTCGTTATTCGATTCGACTTTATCCTTTCATTAGTCAGTGAAGCAGAATTTGAGCTCTTGAAATATTAGAACTGAAAAGAATCTCCTTAGCACTTTGTCCTTATTTCTTAACATGTATACCTCAACCTCTTCCTTCAGGTTAGTTTTTCCTTTAAAAAAAAAAGCCAGGGAGCCCTGAATAATTTTTCAACTATTACCAAAACATAACCACTAAAGCTGAAGATAAAGCTTTGAAAACTAAAATCTTAGTGTTTTCACAAGCTTAGCAGACGATGTTTAGTTCAAAATCTACCCATAATGTTTAAATTCATCAGAAATTTCTAAATCAAACAGCTGTCCTGAGCATATTCAGATAAGCATATTCAGATAAGGGCCTAAATGTGATAGACACTGAAATATGTTTTTAAGGCATACAGAATCAAATGAATGCGCTAAGCTCCCTAATGGATTTCCTGTGGCATCTCTGCATTTTTCACTCTGATCCTTGGGCCTAAAGTCAAGAATCCTTTCCAGCATACTCAGTCCCTGGCTGTTCAGCAGTTCCAGAGTCTAGCTTAGCATACATAGGAAGCCATGTGGGCTCTGGATCATACACTCTCTTGGAGCCTTTTCTTCCATGACTTCCCTACACTCTACTTTTTACTAAGGCTCCGTGGAACTTCTTAGGGTTTTCTCACAGTCCTTGCCTTCCCACAAACTGCTCTCTTCTCCCCTTGTCACTTAGCTTTTACTTCTGCCTCAAAACCAGGCTTTCCCTTTGAGGCCACAAGCTTTTCCTGATCTCCCCAGTGGCTCATGCCAGGCTTCCTCAGCACACAATGCAGCCTCTCTCCTGGCACTCACTACTCTATTGTACTTCAAAGCTTGCCAGTCGTCCTCACAATATCTGATTTACCTGAGAACAGGTTTGATGTCTTAGTCAACTTTAGGTCTTTGACACTCAACATAATGCTTGTTGCATAGCATTTGGTAATGATTTTGTGACAATTAGGTAACTCTGTGCCTCAACCCAGTCACTTGTAAGACATCTCCAAAGAGATTTTTTAGAAGTTACTAAGCTCGGAAACCCTGGTGGTGTAGTGGTTAAGTGCTACGGCTGCTAACCAAAAGGTTGACATTTCAGATCCACCAGGAGCTTCTTAGAAACTCTATGGGGCAGTTCTGCTCTGTCCTATAGGGTCACTATGAGTTGGAATCGACTCAGCAGCAACGGGAGAGACGGACAGAAGCTCTAACATTAGTCTGAGCTGGACCTGGACCTGTAGGCTACAGAGTAGGGCCAGTAGGCTAGAGGCTGTCTATTCAACAGAGTGACAATCAAAGCATAAGTCCCTAACAGACAGTGGCCCAAGAAAAGGAGGTTTCAAGGAGAAAACATTATTAGAAAGGAGTAATAAGGGAAGGCTGGATAGAACACCAGGAAGTGAGACTAGATGGACCTGACCCTTCGTATAAACTGTTCACAGTGTGCTTTCACATTCATTATTTCAATTTATCCATTTACCCTCTTAAGGAATCATAGTATTTGTCTCTATATTAACAATATTTTCATCTTACCGTAAGTAACACAGTTGGTAAGGGACGTAGCCAGGCTGTGAATCTAGGTCTTCTCACTCCAGTGCTCTCTCCAAGCCCAAGGGCAACAAGTGGGATACGGAATAACAACAATAGCTACATAAATTATTTCTTCTCTTGTTCAAGTCTCTAATGTCTTAAAAAATAAAACACACATATACACTTCTGTGATTTTGACCCCTTTAGCTATCATCCCCTTCAAATCTTTTAACCAAACGTATAAATGTAACAGATACTAAGAAATTAAAAAGTAAGCAATTAGCATGAATGTTAGAACCCTATGGGGAGATTTCTTGGAGGAATAAAAGTTCCCTACTTCCCAACCCCTGGTGAAGGAGCCCTGGTGTACAGTGGTTAAAGCCCTCTGCTACTAAGTGAAAGGTCAGCAGTTCGAACCCACCAGCTGCTCCAAAGGATAAAGATGTGGCAGTCTCTTCCGTAGAAGATTTACAGTCTTAGAAACCCTATGGGGCAGTTCTACCCTGTCCTGCAGGGTGCATATGAGTTGGAATTGACTCAGTGGCAATGCATTAGTCTGTTTAGATGTCTAGCTACCCTCCTCTTCACCCTTAACCGAGACTGCAAGAGCCTTGAGATCATGCACGATGCCTTATGTCCATGGCCCCGGTGCCCAGCATGGTGCTTGGCATAAAGAAGGTGACCAGCAAATACCGATGTTAGTGCTTTCAGTTGCCCAGATCAAAAACAGAGCCATCATCAGCTTCCCTTTCTTTCACATCCTGCATCCAAACTCAGAAAATCCTGTTGCCTTCAAAATACATCCAGAACCCAACCAACTCTCACCATCATGATTTCTTGCCTGGATTTTTACAGTAACCTAAGTTGGTGTTGGCAAAGAATATTGAATATATCAATGACTGCCAGAAGAGCAAACAAATCTGTCTTGGAAGAAGTACAACTGGAATGCTCCTTGGAAGCAAGGATGGCGAGACGATGTCTCACATGCTTTGGACATGTTATCAGGAGGGACAAGTCCCTGGAGAAGGACATCATGCTTGGTAAAGTAGAGGGTCAGCAAAAAAGAGGAAGATTCTCAATGAGATGGATTGACACGGTGGCTGCAACAATGGGTTCAAGCATAACAACGATTGTGAGGATGGCGCAGGACTGGACAGTGTTTCGTTCTGTTGTACACAGGGTCATTATGAGTCAGATTTGACTCAACAGCACTTTATAACAACTGTAACTGGACTGCTTGCTTCTGTTCTTGGGCCGCTTCGCTTTATCCTTAATCTAGCAGCCAAAATGTAAATTTCACTAAGCAACTCCTCTGCTCAAAGCCCTGCAATGTTTCACTGAGAGTACAACTCTTCCATTGCACACAGCATCTGTCCCCTCTGACCCTTCTGACCTCATCTCTTACTGCTCTCCCCCCTCTCACTCTTCTTCCGCCATCCTGGCTGCCTTGCTGTACTTTGTGCCAGATTTTAATTACATACTCCATCAGCTGAAGATGCTACATAGCCAGGTCTTCTGAGCTTACATGATGTCAAAAGCAAATGTTGGTACACAGGTAACTGAAGCCACCATGTGTGACTATTGGTTTTCCATTGCTGAAAGTCGTGTTGGAGATTTTTGCCCAGTTGCAGTCATGTTACCAGGAAGAAAGCCTCACTTTTTATGAGCCTGATGGAATGTCAGGGGTATTAATAACAAGATGAGTAAATGGCTGAGTCTCAGGCATGCCCCTCTTGGCAAATACATTTTTCTCTCTGTCCGTGAAGACCATCAGAAGCAGTTTGCTTTCCGTTGGCAGGGCCCACAATATACCTCCAGTGTCCTGCCTCAGCGCTCTATCTGACAGAGAGCCTTCGCCTAGAGCTGGTGCCCTGAATTCTGACTTCTAGCCTCCTGAACTGTGAGAAAATAAATTTCTGTTTGTTAAAGCTACCCACTTGTGGTGTTTCTGTTACAGCAGCACTACATAATGAAGACAGCAGTAGGAGATTTAAGGGAAGGGAGAGAATGAGGTCAGAGTCTTGATTCCCTGTCTCCCCCTATAAATTGCCTCAGGCAGCTACACCTCTCAGATGCTCATGCTCTACTCAAGGCGGTCTCGACTGCACACTCCTTCCCTCCAGGTACTGGGAACAACTTCCTTGTCCCTTCAGGGCTTAGCTGCCACTTGCCAGAGGTGGCAAGGTGGTTAAGAACTCAGGCTGCTAACCAAAAGGTCAGCAGTTAGAGTCCACCAGCGGCTCCTTGGAAACCTTATGGGGCAGTTCCACTCTGTCCTATAGGGTCACTATGAGTCGGAATCGACTAGATGGCAAGTCTTTTTTTTTTTTTTTTTTTTGTATTTTAGATGAAGTTTTATAGAACAAACTAGTTTCTCATTAAACAGTTAGTACACGTATTGCTTTATGACATTGGTTAACAACCCCATGACCTGTCAACGCTCTCCCTTCTCGACCTTGGGTCTTTTTTTTTTTTTTTTTGCCGGAGGTTACATTAGCCCTTTAGGTTACCCTGTATTCTCATCTTGGTAAATAGTCCTCTTATAAAGAATCCCTCCTTGAATTATCCTATTTTGAGTGTGCCGTCTGATTTCTGTTGAGATCCTGATTGATACAGTATTAATAAAATTTTATTGAATAAATGAATGAATCAGTCAAATGTTTGTGGCATGAGTGAGGAGATGGCAGCCCCTGGAAAGTCACTGGACTTTCTGAATCTCAACTGCTCTCTCTTGAATATTCCCTGGTACATTGCTGCAGATGGGGAACTCAACCGGCTTGACTTTCTGCTATGAAATGCTGAGGAAGGCTATTATATAGCCTTTTGGGAGGGTGCCGAATTCAATGGTGAGTTTCCTTCCAGTGATTTAGGAAAGAAAATGTGGCTTTCTTTCCCGGAAATGTCTTCAGTATTCCCAACTGGTGTACAGGTGGTGCTGGGTTTCAATGGAAGTGCCAGATATAGAAGGAAGATAATCTCAATGATCTAAACCCAGTGCCGAATTTCAATGATCTACATGGATTTTTCTTTCTGAACTCCTTTCAGTTCATGATTTTCCTTATTGTAGGTAACGAAGTCCAAAGCCCATGGAAGCCATTTCACCATTTCACACATGGGCTGCTATGCTCAGGAATTGCCCATGGTCACACAGCAAGCCACGAAGCTGCAACACAACTATCTTACATCATGATTCCTTGCACAACCTGGTTTCTTTGCCCTGCTGAGTAAAGCACTTGTTTAATTTTCAGGAAAAACCTTACATGATAAACATTAAAATAATGTAAGATAGTTGTTTTTACTCTCTACTACCTTTGAGAATTTTTTTTACTTTGTGCCTTACCAGATGACAAGACCTCAGCTGCTGACCATAGAAACTATTGGTTGTGAAAATGCTTAACAGTTCTAGCAGGCCTGTTATCTGGCCCCAAGGAGAGGCATCGCCTTGTAAAGAAGTATCCAGGTGTGAGGCGTGACCCCTCCTGGTCCCATCTTCTCAAAACTGAGCATGGAGTTTGTCACCCAGACTGCTTTACTTGAGCCAACATAAAGGAGAAGAAGGTATTCTGTATGTTTCTATAATGCTCCCGAATCCCATAAGATATGTCACTATTACACTTTCAAAATACATATATATAATCATTTATAATATGAATATAGAAAGAGAAATATGTATACCTTTGTGGACTAAGATGCACCTGACCCAAGCTATGGTATTTTCAATTGCTTCATATGCATTGGAAAGCTGGACAAGGAATAAGGAAGACCAAAGAAGAATTGATGCCTTTGAATTACGGTGTTGGGGAAGAATATTGAATATACCAGGGACTGCCAAAGGACGAACAAATCTGTCTTGGAAGAAGTACAGCCAGAATGCTCCTTAGAAGCGAGGATGGCAAGACTTCATCTTGCTTACCTTGGACATGTTATCAGGAGGGACCAGTCCCTGGAGAAGGACATCCTGCTTGGTAAAGTAGGGGTTCAGTGAAAAAGAGGAAAATCCTTAATGAGGTCGATTGACACAGTGGCTGCAACAATGGGCTCAAGCATAGCAATAACTGTGAGGATGGTGCAGGACCGGGCAGTGTTTTGTTCTGTTGTACATAGGGTTGCCACGAGTCGGAACTGAGTCAACAGCACCTAACAACAACATCATACATTTGTGAGGCTCTCTAACATTAGCTATAAGCCATGAGAAAGTTATTTAGAAAATTTTTAAATTTAGACAAACATAGAAGCATGTGAAATACGTGAAGAATGTGGTAAACAACCTTTAAGTTGACTTTGATCCGATATGCTATAATAAAAAAAGACATAGCATAGTTAATCTTTGTAAACTATCCTTGAGACATAAATCTAAACAACTTCCCTAATGTCCCTTGAATATAAATATGACATTCGGCTGATTTCTAACCCTGGAGAAATGACATAACATGCTAGTCTTTGATGTCACACTGGCCGTTATTGTGTGAGGCCAAGGCGAGAATTTGAGATAGAAACCCTGAATTTCTGCTCACTCACTGAGAGAAGGCAGAGGCAAACACTGAGAGCCTGCTTAGACTGCCCACTGCTGACTTCTGACCCTAGGTTAGAGAGACCCCCGCCGAGTTCGAACCTTGGTTAAGCCTTCCTCCCAAGACCGCTCATTTAAGTCTGATGATATGGACTCTAACCACTGAACTAATGTTGTCATTATAATTGTTAACTCTGATTCTTCAGTTCTAAATGAATGTTGTGAGGATTTACTTGCATGACTTGCTGTGACTGCTTTGCAATAAACTAAACAAGTTTGTGCATGACAAACCTGACTATCTCTCTATTAATTTTCTATGATAAAATTCTACATGACAGAAAGAGAAGAGCAAAAGTGTGGTTAACATTTTAACCCTTGAAAGAAACACAGATCTTGGATGTTCTTCTACACAAGTGCACAGATCTGCTCCCCCACAGCTCTGAGGCACCTGAGCCCAGGCTAAGGCTGAGGGCCTGTGAAATACCAGCCTGGCCTCCTTTCCTGACACCATGCATCAAAACCCAGGGCCAAAGAATGGTCCCTTTAGGGGTGAGCAAGCTGCCTGCCCCAGCTCCCCACCCCTGCAGTGTCCAGGGGTGACCCTATTACCAGGGCGGGTACTGTAAGTGGGCTCAGCTCTGTAGGGAGGGTGGCCCAGAGAGAAATCCTGCTTCCTACAGCCCTCACCAGACCTCCTGAGGGCCCAAGGCTACCAGCTCTCTCTGTTGCAGAGGCCTGCTGTGATGGTTAGTTAATTGCATGTGTCAGCGTGGCCGGGCTGTGGCACCCAGTTTTGCGGTCAAACACTAGGTGTTGCTGCGAAGATATTTTGTAGATGTGATTAACGTCTACAATCGGTTGACTCTAAGTAGAAGAGATTACCCTTGATAATGTGGGCGGGCCTCATCCAATCAGCTGAAGGCTTTAACAGCAAAAACTGGTTTCCTGGAGAGAAGGGCTCTGCCTTGAGGCTCTAGCATAGACATCCTGCCCAAGTTTCCGGCCTGCCTCATCTACAGAGTTTGGATTTGCCAGTTTCCTCTACAATCACATGAACTGATTTCTTAAAATTAATCAATCATATATGTATGCGTGTGTGTGTAGATAGGTGCAGATATATGTGTGTATATATGTATGTAGATATCTATGTAGATGTATATACACACACATATATATATATATATCCCAACTCGCTATTGTCAAGTCAATTCCTATTCATAGCGACTCCATAGGGTTTCCTCAAGGTTTTAAACCTGTATGGAAGCAGACTGCCATGTCTTTATCCCACAGAGCCACTGGTGGTTTCAAACTGCTGACCTTTGGGTTAGCAGTTGATTGCTTTAACCACTGCGCCACCAGGGCCCCTTTATATATGTATAAAATAAATATATATATACATATTCTGTTGGTTCTGTTTCAAATCTTGACTAATACAGCTCCTGGCAAGTTGGATTTTCTTGCAGCCCAACCCTCTCAGGTGCCTCTGGGTGAGACCAGGGCAGTGAACCCCTTGTCCCCTCACTGCAGGTGGTGCCCAGGCTAGCCTGGCAGCCAATACCGAAGGCCCAGTTTCCAGGTGCCCACACGGAGGCCCTTCATCTCTGTTTGCATGGCTGGCCATGATAAGAGTGTGCAAACACCGTGCGGGCCGTGCAGGCTGGGGGCTATGGCTCCAGAAAGTGAGGGTGTCCCCAGGGGACAATAGGCCCTCCCCAGGCAACCCTTGGGGGAGAAACCGAGGGAGAAGAGAAACCTGTCCTTAGATTGCTCACAAGTCTGTGAGGTGGGAAGGACGGAGCTATCAGGCTGTGAAATGGGAAGGGCAGGACAGGGCTGGTCAGGGACCATTACCTTCATTTTACAAAGAAAGAAATGGGGCTCAGAGATGTTCACTGACTTGTCCTCAAGGAGCTAGCAGGGTTGGGGAAGAGGGGAGTCAGACACACAAGCAGCAACACAGCAGTGATCTGCTGGTCACAGAAGCCTTCCTGGAGGAGGTGATTTGCCTGTTCTGGGGCTGAAGGGATGAATAGGAGTTAGCAAGGTGAAAGTGGTAAGGCAAGATGACAGCTGTAACTGAGGCCCCAACACAGCTGTGATGAGCCAGGAGCCCAGTGCTTATTGGCCATGAGTGGGAACAGCAAGGCAGATGGGGAAGCTCAGGGCTCAGACCACTTCCTGTGTGGCTGAGTGCAGCATCTTCACAGGGTACATTTTATCCTGGAGCCCAGGGCCTGGGCAGATGGCAGGAACTGCATCGTGGAGCCTGTTTTCTAGTGCGCTTGGGTGGGCTACTGAGGGTGGTGAGGTCCAATGGCCAATAAGGCCTGAGGCACAGGTGAGGGGCGGGGAGAAGTTGGGCAGAACAAAAGCTCTGGTTGACAGGTGCCGCTGGTGAGGCCCAGGTCCCTTCCCCACATTTTAATGCCAGGAGGGCAGCAGAGACTATGTGGTCTTAAGGATTGGAGGCCCTGAATCCTATAAAGGGGCAGAGCCCTCGGCCCCTCGGGAAGATCTAGAGCTAAAGGCCCAGCTGCTTGCTATGGGGTAGTGTGGAGGGGCACAGGGAGGAAGGAGACGTCTGGGCAATGGTTAACCCAGGTGAAAGCTTTCTCTGGTCCCCCTGCTGCCACATACACACACCAGGTCCTAGCCCAGCAGGTTGCTGAGGTCCCTCAGGCAGTTGTTCTCTTGTTGGATTCTTTCCTCCTGTAGCATCTTTGGATTTGCCAGTCTTGTTTTTCTAATCCTATTTTTTTTCTTACGGTAGTGATAATTTATCATATAAAGAAAGCTTTAAAAAATTAAAAGATCAGCGGATTACAGAGGGGCATGAGGCAACTTGTAGGCGCGATGGATATGTTCAGTATCTTGATGAGTTTTACAGATGCATATATGTGAAAACTTATCAAACGGTACGCTTTAAATAGGTGTGGTTTATTGTATATAAAGTACACCTCATTCCAGCTGTTCTAATTTTTTTTTTTTTTAAGATTACCAGGAACTACTACTTGAAAACAATTGTTCCCCTCCTCCCTTTTTCCCCTATGTCCCCGAAGTTCCAGCGTGACTGCGTATAGAGTTTTATGATCACGACTCTCTAAGACGTAGACCATTGCCCAGGTCCCAGAAGGATGTGGGCCTCCCTCTCTCTCCAGCATCAGCCATTTGCAGCCATCAGCATTCTGCAGGTGCCCTCACCTGCCTCTGGGCCTCACTCATGCTGCTCGCCTGGTCCAGAATGCCCTCCAGCTCCTTTGCCTTTACCTGGTCATGCTTCAGCTTCCCAGCGCATCCAAGGCTGGTCCAGGTCCCCCCGTCAAGACCCTCGTCTCACTGTTGTTCAGGAATCATCTGCTTACACAACAGCTGCCAGCAGCTGGCACGAGAATGAGGCTCCAGAAGGTAAGTACGGCTGGGCTTTATTCCCTACTATGTGCTGGGAAGCACTTAGCAAGGAGCCTGGCTTAAATATCTGCTGGTTGAAACAAATCCAGCAAAAATCTGCAAACAACTGAAATGTGCAATAGCTGAGGGCTGATGAGGCTCACGGTCCCGAGGCGTGCTTTGTGGTCACGGCAAGCAGGAAGACGGGGGCATCCTGGGTATGTAAAGTGAAGTAGACAGCCATTTGCTGGAGCTGCCAGGTCAGTGTGGCAGCGCCATGGTGGCCCCTTTCCCAGCTAGGAGATGCCCTCTGCACACACTGCCATGCCCGCTGGCAGGAGCGGGCAGGCGTAGTGGAAGGAGGAGACTCTGAAACCGAGGACACACACCTTAGTCCCCATCCCTCCTTCCTGAAGCTCTGTCTCAGTGTTAGGAGTCCCTGGGTGATACAAACAGTTAAGCCTTCAACTAACTAAAAGGTTGGTGGTTCAGACCCACCCAGAGGTGCCTTGGAAGACAGGCCTGGTCATCTGCTTCTGAAAGGTCACAGCCTTGAAAACCCTATGGGGCAGTTCTGCTCTGCACACATGAGTTGGAATTGACTTCATAGCAACTGGTTTGGTTTTGGGCCCCAGTGTCTCCCTGTTTCTGTTTTCTTCTTCTGGCCTGTGCCAGCCTCTCTCTGTCTCTAACTCTATCCCTGTGCCTTTGCCCAGCTTTCTCTCTCTGTCTCTCCATTCCACAGGGGTTGAAGGCCGGAGAGCTAGCAGGAGCCCCATAGGGAGGCCTCACACCCCAGCAGACCCCACTCCTACCTGCCAGCTAACTCTTCCTCTCTGCCTCCCTTCCCTCTGACAGCAGCCCCAGAAAGCACTGCTGTTAGAAAGCAAAAGGCTGGTGCCCAGAGAAGCTCCCAGCAGAGCCCAGAGGGAGAGGGCTGCAGCTGGGCCTCCTTCCATGGGCTCTCCCCACACGCTGCCTGCCTGCCCAGGACGCCAGCTGGCTCGCCAGGCCTGTTGCAGGTATGTGCAGCCTTCCCCAGCAGTTGGCAAAGGCTGGCCTGTGGGTGTCTGGCCCAGCTGACAGTGGCTAACTTTCTCCCTGATGGCCCTGGCGCATAGCCTCACAGCTGGTATGAAACTGCAACCTTTCCCTCGCTTCCAGCTCTGGGCTCCAGGTGATTTGAGGCCCCTGAAGTTTACAGGAGTCACATGTCGCTGGCCCAAGGGCCTCCTACCCCATCCCTCGCGTTCCCCTTTCCAGAGCGCTGTCTCCTTGTCCTGGAGGGCTGTGCTGGAGAGCAGGGAAGGACCTGAACAATATCCAGCAGGCACTCAGGCCCAGTTGCAGGGCCTGTAGGGCTGAGGCCAGGCCCAAGGCCTGTCCTTCACGGTGGGGAGGCAAACAGGACCTCAAAGCCCACAGCCCCCAACGCCTGCCCCAGTGCCTTTGGCTTATCACATATCTGGCATGTCCACTATTAGGCACCCTTCTGGTGAGAAAACACACTCTCTCCCAAATGTTGCTGCTACTATAGATACTAGTCACAAGCGCAGGTGGGTCCATGACCACTTACACTGGGTCATGGTGTCAGTGGCCCCGTCCTTGACACAGGACCAGAGCCGCTTCTGCCTCCT
Organism: Elephas maximus indicus; assembly: GCF_024166365.1. NCBI lineage: Eukaryota > Metazoa > Chordata > Mammalia > Proboscidea > Elephantidae > Elephas > Elephas maximus. Next base: position 19,478,200 of record NC_064830.1, read on the forward strand.
GGGATGCTTGGGCCAAAGCCAGGCAGTTCTCTGCCCTTTGTCTCTGGTGTCTGTCATCTTGTTTTTAGTCCCTACAACTACTACTCCTGGCCCAGTCTCTCTGCTCCCTCCAGCCTAATGCCACAGATCCCCAGGGGTCTCCACACACACACACACACACACACACACACACACCTCCCAGACACCAGTTCTCAAGACAAATAGTGCCAAACATGCTCCGCACTTTCCTCAGCCCTTCCATGTTCTTCATCCCATTTAATCCCTTTGCAAAGGCTTTTTTTTAATTGTGTTTTAGGTGAGAATTTACAGAGCAAATTATTTCTCATTAAACAATTAATAGACATATTGTTTTGTGACACTGGTTGCCAACCACACCAAGTATCAACGCTCTCCCCTTCTTCACCTCAGGTTCCCCATTTCCATTGGTCCAGCTTTCCTATCCCCTCCTGCCTTCCTGTCCTTGCCCCTGGGCTGCTGTTACAAAGGAATTTTTTTTTCTTGGTATTATCTTTTTTTTTTTTTTTTAATTAACTTTTACTAAGCTTCAAGTGAACATTTACAAATCCAATCAGTCTGTCACATGTAAGTTTACATACATCTTACTCCCTTCTCCCACTTGCTCTCCCCCTATTGAGTCAGCCCTTTCAGTCTCTCGTTTCGTGCCAATTTTGCCATCTTCCCTCTCTCTCTATCTTCCCATCCCCCCTCCAGTCAAGAGTTGCCAACACACTCTCCAGTGTCCACCTGATTTAATTAGCTCACTCTTCATCAGCATCTCTCTCCCCCCGCCGCTGACCAGTCCCTTTCATGTCTGATGAATTGTCTTCGGGAATGGTTCCTGTCCTGTGCGAACAGAAGGTCTGGGGACCATGGCCACCGGGATTCCTCTAGTCACAGTCAGACCATTAAGTATGGTCTTTTTATGAGAATTTGGGGTCTGCATCCCACTGATCTCCTGCTCCCTCAGGAGTTCTCTGTTGTGCTCCCTGACAGGGCAGTCATCGATTGTGGCCGGGCACCAACTAGTTCTTCTGGTCTCAGGATGATGTAGGTCTCTGGTTCATGTGGCCCTTTCTGTCTCTTGGGTTCTTAGTTGTCGTGTGACCTTGGTGGTCTTCATTTTCCTTTGCTCCAGGTGGGTTGAGACCAATTGATGTATCTTAGATGGCCGCTTGTTAGCATTTAGGACCCCAGACGCCACATTTCAAAGTGGGATGCAGAATGTTTTCATAATAGAATTATTTTGCCAATTGACTTAGAAGTCCCCTCAAACCATGTTCCCCAGACCCCCGCCCCTGCTCCGCTGACCTTTGAAGCATTCATTTTATCCCGGAAACCTCTTTGCTTTTAGTCCAGTCCAATTGGGCTGACCTTCCTTGTATTGAGTGTTGTCTTCCCCTTCACCCAAAGCAGTTCTTATCTACTGATTGATCAATAAAAAACCCTCTCCCTCCCTCCCTCCCTCCCTCCCTCCCTCCCCCCTTCGTAACCACAAAAGTATGTGTTCTTCTCAGTTTTTTCTATTTCTCAAGATCTTATAATAGTGGTCTTATACAATATTTGTCCTTTTGCCTCTGACTCATTTCGCTCAGCATAATGCCTTCCAGATTCCTCCATGTTATGAAATGTTTCAGAGATTTGTCACTGTTCTTTATCGATGCGAAGTATTCCATTGTGTGAATATACCACAATTTATTTACCCATTTATCCATTGACAGACACCTTGGTTGCTTCCAGCTTTTTGCTATTGTAAACAGAGCTGCAATAAACATGGGTGTGCATATATCTGTTTGTGTGAAGGCTCTTGTATCTCTAGGGTATGTTCCGAGGAGTGGGATTTCTGGGTTGTATGGTAGTTCTATTTCTAACTGTTTAAGATAACGCCAGATGGCTTTCCAAAGTGGTTGTACCATTTTACATTCCCACCAGCAGTGTATGAGAGTTCCAATCTCTCCGCAGCCTCTCCAACATTTATTATTTTGTGTTTTTTGGATTAATGCCAGTCTAGTTGGTGTGAGATGGAATCTCATCGTAGTTTTAATTTGCATTTCTCTAATGGCTAATGATCGGGAGCATTTTCTCATGTATCTGTTGGCTGCCTGAATATCTTCTTTAGTGAAATGTGTGTTCATATCCTTTGCCCACTTCTTGATTGGGTTGTTTGTCTTTTTGTGGTTGAGTTTTGACAGAATCATGTAGATTTTAGAGAGCAGGTGCTGGTCTGAGATGTCATAGCTGAATATTCTTTCCCAGTCTGTAGGTGGTCTTTTTACTCTTTTGGTGAAGTCTTTAGATGAGCATAGGTGTTTGATTTTTAGGAGCTCCCAGTTATCTGGTTTCTCTTAATCATTTTTGGTAATATTTTGTATTCTGTTTACGCCCTGTATTAGGGCTCCTAGGGTTGTCCCTATTTTTTCTTCCATGATCTTTATCGTTTTAGTCTTTATGTTTAGGTCTTTGATCCACTTGGAGTTAGTTTTTGTGCATGGTGTGAGGTATGGGTGCTGTTTCATTTTTTTGCAAATGGATATCCAGTTATGCCAGAACCATTTGTTAAAAAGACTATCTTTTCCCCAATTAACTGACACTGGGCCTTTGTCAAATATCAGCTGCTCATACATGGATGGATTTATATCTGGGTTCTCAATTCTGTTCCATTGGTCTATGTGCCTGTTGTTGTACCAGTACCAGGCTGTTTTGACTACTGTAGCTGTATAATAGGTTCTGAAATCAGGTAGAGTGAGGCCTCCCACTTTCTTCTTCTTTTTCAGTAATGCTTTGCTTATCCGGGGCTTCTTTCCCTTCCATATGAAATTGGTGATTTGTTTCTCTATCCCCTTAAAACATGACATTGGAATTTGGATCGGAAGTGCGTTATATGTATAGATGGCTTTTGGTAGAATAGACATTTTTACTATGTTAAGTCTTCCTATCCATGAGCAGGGTATGTTTTTCCACTTAAGTATGTCCTTTTGAATTTCTTGTAGTAGAGCTTTGTAGTTTTCTTTGTATAGGTCTTTTACATCCTTGGTAAGATTTATTCCTAAGTATTTTATCTTCTTGGGGCCTACTGTGAATGGTATTGATTTGGTTATTTCCTCTTCGATATTCTTTTTGTTGATGTAGAGGAATCCAAGTGATTTTTGTATGTTTTTTTATAACCTGAGACTCTGCCAAACTCTTCTATTAGTTTCAGTAGTTTTCTGGAGGATTCCTTAGGGTTTTCCGTGTATACGATCATGTCATCTGCAAATAGTGATAGCTTTACTTCCTCCTTGCCAATCTGGATACCCTTTATTTCTTTGTCTAGCCTAATTGCCCTGGCTAGGACTTCAAGTACGATGTTGAATAAGAGCGGTGATAAAGGGCATCCTTGTCTGGTTCCCGTTCTCAAGGGAAATGCTTTCAGGTTCTCTCCATTTAGAGTGATATTGGCTGTTGGCTCTGCATAGATGCCCTTTATTATGTTGAGGAATTTTCCTTCAATTCCTATTTTGGTAAGAGTTTTTATCATAAATGGGTGTTGGACTTTGTCAAATTCCTTTTCTGCATCTGTTGATAAGATCATGTGGTTTTTATCTTTTGTTTTATTTATGTGATGGATTACATCAATGGTTTTTCTGATATTAAACCAGCCTTGCATACCTGGTATAAATCCCACTTGATCAGGGTGAATTATTTTTTTGATGTGTCGTTGGATTCTATTGGCTAGAATTTTGTTCAGGATTTTTGCATCTATGTTCATGAGGGATATAGGTCTATAATTTTCTTTTTTTGTAATGTCTTTACCTGGTTTGGGTATCAGGGAGATGGTAGCTTCATAGAATAAGTTGGGTAGTATTCAGTCTTTTTCTATGCTTTGAAATACCTTCAGTAGTAGTGGTGTTAAGTCTTCTCTGAAGGTTTGGTAGAACTCTGCAGTGAAGCCGTCTGGGCCAGGACTTTTTTTGTTGGAAGTTTTTTGATTACCGTTTCAAACTCTTTTTTTGTTATGGGTCTATTTAGTTGTTCTACTTCTGAATGTGTTAGTTCAGGTAGGTAGTGTTTTTCCAAGAATTTATCCATTTCTTCTAGGTTTTCAAATTTGTTACAGTACAATTTTTCGTAGTAATCTGAAATGATTCTTTTAATTTCATTTGGTTCTGTTGTGATGTGGTCCTTCTCGTTTCTTATTCGGGTTATTTGTTTCCTGTTTTTCTTTAGTCAGTCTAGCCAATGGTTTATCAATTTTGTTAATTTTTTCAAAGAACCAGCTTTTGGCTTTGTTAATTCTTTCAATTGTTTTTCTGTTCTCTAATTCATTTAGTTCAGCTCTAATTTTTATTATTTGTTTTCTTCTGGTGCCTGATGGGTTCTTTGGTTGCTCACTTTCTATTTGTTCAAGTTGTCGGGACAGTTCTCTGATTTTGGCTCTTTCTTCTTTTTGTATGTGTGCATTTATCGATATAAGTTGGCCTCTGAGCACTGCTTTTGCTGTGTCCCAGAGGTTTTGATAGGAAGTATTTTCATTCTCGTTTCTTTCTATGAATTTCCTTATTCCCTCTTTGATGTCTTCTATAACCCAGTCTTTTTTCAGGAGGGTATTGTTCATTTTCCAAGTATTTAATTTCTTTTCCCTAGTTTTTCTGTTATTGATTTCTAGTTTCATTGCCTTGTGGTCTGAGAAGATGCTTTGTAATATTTCGATGTTTTGGACTCTGCAAAGATTTGTTTTATGACCTAATATGTGGTCTATTCTAGAGAATGTTCCATGTGCACTAGAAAAAAAAGTATATTTTGTAGCAGTTGGGTGAAGAGTTCTGTATAAGTCAATGAGGTCAAGTTGGTTGATTGTTGTAAGTAGGTCTTCCGTGTCTCTATTGAGCTTCTTACTGGATGTCCTGTCCTTCTCCGAAAGGGGTGTGTTGAAGTCTCCTACTATAAATGTGGAGGCGTCTATCTCACTTTTCAATTCTGTTAAAATTTGATTTATGTATCTTGCAGCCCTGTCATTGAGTGCATAAATATTTAATATGGTTATGTCTTCCTGATCAATTGTCCCTTTTATCATTATATAGTGTCCTTCTTTATCCTTTGTGGTGGATTTAAGTCTAAAGTCTATTTTGTCAGAAATTAATATTGCTACTCCTCTTCCTTTTTGCTTATTGTTTGCTTGATATATTGTTTTCCATCCTTTGAGTTTTAGTTTGTTTGTGTCTCTAAGTCTAAGGTGTGTCTCTTGTAGGCAGCATATAGATGGATCATGTTTCTTTATCCAGTCCATGACTCTCTGTCTCTTTATTGGTGCATTTAGTCCATTTACATTCAGCGTAATTATAGATAAATAAGTTTTTAGTGCCGTCATTTTGATGCCTTTTCATGTGTGTTGTTGGCCATTTCATTTTTCCACATACTTTTTTGTGCTGAGACGTTTTTCTTAGTAGATTGTGAGATCCTCATTTTCATAATGTTTAACTTTATGTTAGTTGAGTCGTTACGTTTTTCTTGGCTTTTTTCTTGAGTTATGGAGTTGATATTCCTTTTTGTGGTTACCTTATTATTTACCCCTATTTTTCTAAGTAAAAACCTAACTTGTATTGTCCTATATCGCCTTGTATCACTCTCCATCTGGCAGTTCAATGCCTCCTATATTTAGTCCCTCTTTTTGATTATTGTGATCTTTTACCTATTGATTTCCATGATTCCCTGTTATGTGTATTATTTTATTTATTTATTTATTTTTTAGAATTAATCTTAATTTGTTTGTTTTTGTGCTTTCCCTATTTGAGTTGATATCAGGACGTTCTGTTTTGTGACCTTGTATTGTGCTGGTACCTGATATTATTGGTCATCTGACCAAACAATCTCCTTTAGCATTTCTTGTAGCTTTGGTTTGGTTTTTGCAAATTCTCTAAACTTGTGTTTATCTGTAAATATCTTAATTTCGCCTTCATATTTCAGAGAGAGTTTTGCTGGATATATGATCCTTGGCTGGCAGTTTTTCTCCTTCAGTGCTCTGTATATGTCATCCCATTGCCTTCTTGCCTGCATGGTTTCTGCTGAGTAGTCTGAACTTATTCTTATTGATTCTCCCTTGAAGGAAACCTTCCTTTTCTCCCTGGCTGCTTTTAAAATTTTCTCTTTATCTTTGGTTTTGGCAAGTTTGATGATAATATGTCTTGGTGTTTTTCTTTTTGGATCAGTCTTAAATGGGGTTCGATGAGCCTCTTGGATAGATATCCTTTCGTCTTTCATGATGTCAGGGAAGTTTTCTGTCAGCAGGTCTTTAACTATTTTCTCTGTGTTTTCTGTCCCCCCTCCCTGTTCTGGGACTCCAATCACTCGCAAGTTATCCTTGTTGATAGAGTCCCACATGATTCTTAGGGTTTCTTCATTTTTTTAAATTCTTTTATCTGATTTTTTTTCCAGCTATGTTGGTGTTGATTCCCTGGTCCTCCAGATGTCCCAGTCTACATTCTAGTTGCTCGAGTCTGCTCCTCTGACTTCCTATTGCGTTGTCTAATTCTGTCATTTTATTGTTAATCTTTTGGATTTCTACATGCTGTCTCTCTATGGATCCTTGCAACTTATTAATTTTTCCACTATGTTCTTGAATACTCTTTTTGAGTTCTTCAACAGTTTTATCAGTGTGTTCCTTGGCTTTTTCTGCAGTTAGCCTAATTTCATTTGTGATGTCTTGAAGCATTCTGTAAATTAGTTTTTTATATTCTGTATCTGATAATTCCAGGATTGTATCTTCATTTGGGAAAGATTTTGATTCTTTTGTTTGGGGGGTTGGAGAAGCTGTCATGGTCTGCTTCTTATGTGGTTTGATATGGACTGCTGTCTCCGAGCCATCACTGGGAAACTAGTTTTTCCAGAAAATCCGCTAAAAAAAAAATGCAGTCAGATCCCTATCAGAGTTCTCCCTCTGGCTCAGGCTATTCGGATGTTAATGGAGCTGCCTGGGGAGGGTGGGGGAGGGATCAGAGAGCTAGGAGTGTAGCACCTCAGAATATAGCCAGAGTTGTTTGTCTTACTTGGAATGACTATTATATCTGAGATTTCCGCGGGGCGCGTCGCCTATATGTACTGGCTGTGTGGAGATTGCCCCCCGGGGGGTCTGGCCCGCTGGCGTCACGGTCAGATCCTCCCCTGTCAGCCCCACCCCCAAGGTTAAGGCTCCCCTACTGGGACGGTGCACTCCCGACTCCAAAATCAGTCGCTGCCTCCCGGGGACTCCTCTTCCCGCCAGCTCGTTGCGCGCCGCTCCGGCGAACCGGGTGGGCTCCCCCCCCCCGGGTCAGCTCAGGAGAGCGGAGCAGCTCCCTGCGCCTGAGCCGCGACTGCGCGTCCCGGCTGGGACACCGCTCTCCCCGCTCCAAGACCAGCCACTGCCTCCCGGGGACTTCTTCCACCAGCTGCTCCGCCACGCCGCCTGCGCGAACCGGCTGGGCCCGTGCGAACCGGTTGGGACCGCCCCGGGGTCAATTCAGGGGAATGTAGCTGATCCCCGCACTCACGCCCCACTCGCGCCTGCCAAAATCTCAGCGGGACGGCTCCCCAGCTGGGACGCTGCTCTCCCCGCTCCAAGACCAGTCACTGCCTCCCGGGGACTTCTCCCTCCGGCGCGCTGCGCCGCTCGCGCGAACTGCGTGGGCACCGCCCGCATGAACGAATGGCTGGGCCCCCCCCCGGGTCAATTCAGGGGAATGTAGCTGGTCCCCGTGCTCACGCCACGCCCACTTCCCGCCAAAATCCCACTTCCCGCCAAAATCCCGGCGGGACGGCTCCCCGGCTGGGACGCTGCTCTCCCCGCTCCAAGACCAGTCACTGCCTCCCAGGGACTTCTCCCACCGGCTGCGCCACCACGCCGCCCGCGCCAACCGGCTGGGCTCCCTCCCGGGATGAGTTCGGGGGCTAGGGCTGGGCCCCTTGTCTGTGCCGTCTGCCCCCCTGGGCTCTGCCCCTAATCGGGCTCCGAAGGTCACCTGCCTGGTACGCTGGCTCCTGGCTCTGAAAACAATCGCTGTCTCCCTGTATTTGTTCGTTCTCCGTCTCTAAACCTGTGTTTGTTGTTCAGAGTTCGTAGATTGTTATGTATGTGATCGATTCACTTGTTTTTCCGAATCTTTGTTGCAAGAGAGATCCGCGGTAGTGTCCACCTAGTCCGCCATCTTGGCCCCGCCTCACAAAGGAATATTTTTTCATATCCATTTTACAAGCGTGGAAACTGAGGTCCAGTGTGGGGAAATGACTTGCCCAAGGTCACAGAGCTAGGAAATGATGGATCTGGGATTCAAGCCCAGGTCTTATGACCTGGAGGTCTGGGCTCACTACCTCTCCCTATTCCTCACTGTCTTGATCAAATCCCTCAGTGGCGTCCCTAAACCTGCAGCGTCAAGTCCAGGCACAGGGGTTAGGATTCCAACACATATTTTGGGGGGACACAATTCATTCCATAGCAGGGGACTAAGGCGGAGCATCTGATCTGGGGCTTCTCAGGAATCCCTGTGAGAAGTCATACACAGGAAGCCAGTTTCATGGGGCACATTTAAAAACAAAACAAAACAAAAAAACCAAACCTGTTGCCATTAAGTCAATTCTGACTCATAGCAACCCTATCGGACAGAGTAGAATTGCCCCATAGAGTTTCCAAGGAGCACCTGGTGGATTTAAGCTGCTGACATTTTTCTTTTTTTAATTTTTATTGTGCTTTAAGTGAAAGTTTACAAATCAAGTCAGTCTCTCACACAAAAATTTATATACACCTTGCTGGCACTGGGTTTTATGTACTCCTAGTTGCTCTCCCCCTAATTTAGACAGCACACTCCTTCTCTCCACCCTCTATTTTCGTGTTCATTTGGCCATCTTCTGACCCCCTCTGCCTTCTCATCTCCCCTCCAGACTGGAGCTTCCCTCATAGTCTCATATGCCTACTTGATCCAAGAAGCTCACTCTTCACCAGTATCATTTTCTGTCCCATAGTCCAGTCCAATCCACGTCTGAAGAGTTGGCTTTGGGAATGGTTTCTGTCTTGGGTTAACAGAAGGTTTGGGGACCATGACCTCTGGGGTCCTTCCAGTCTCAGTCAGACCATTAAGTCTGGTCTTTCAACGAGAATTTGAGGTCTGCATCCCACAGCTCTCCTGCTCCCTCAAGAGTTCTCTGTTGTGTTCCCTGTTAAGGCAGTCATCAGTTGTAGCCAGGCACCATCTAGCTCTTCTGTTTGTCTCAGGCTGATGTAGTCTCTGGTTTATATGGCCCTTTCTGTTTCTTGGGCTCATAATTACCTTGTGCCTTTGGTGTTCTTCATTCTCCTTTGTTCAAGGTGGATTGAGACCAATTGATGCATGTTATATGGCCACTTGCTAAAAACTGCTGACCTTTTATTTAGCAGACCCAGCTCCTAACCACTACGCCACCAGGGTTTCTGGGGCACATTTAGGCTATCCCATTTCGTCTTCAGGGAAATTTGCCATCAATAGGGTGTATCAGCTTGGAGGCAGAGGGATGACTTCCAACAGAAAAGGGGAAGAGGAAGAAGCTACCCTTTCCTGGACTTTTACCTTGCTCTGGGCATTGCTCTGGGTGCTGGGGGTTCAGCTGATTTACATGTGGTCCCCACTTATGTCAGTCAGGGTTCTTGGTTGCAAGCAACAGAAAACACTCTGGCTAACTCAGGCAGAAAAAGCAGCTCTAAAAATGTGTAGGAAAGCTGGAAAGCCAAGCTGGGAGAATGGGCAGGAACCACAGCCAAGTTCACACCCCAGGCCTGCCAGGACATCTTCCACAGCTGCCAGCCACTGTCCCTGCCACTGGTGGGTACGGAGCTCCCACCCATGCTGCTGTGGCAGGTAACCTCTACACTCCGGTAGACTCAATGTCCCAGCACCTGATTGGCTAGGTCACATGCCCAAGCCATGCTGCCAGTAGGGGAGCTGGCAGCATCTGGGCCCCTTAGTCTTCCATAGTGGAAGACAAGCCTGTCTCCCTCAAGATGTCATAACAGAGGATATGGGTGCAGGGCAGCCATAAACGACACATGTCCTTACACTGCCCTGAGGACTCTTTGAAAGGTGATGAAGTCAAGCAATGGGTGGAGCAAATGATTAAGTTGCTGGGCTGCTAATCAAAAGGTTGGAGGTTCAAGTCTCTCTGGAGGTGCCTTAGAAGAAAGGCCTGATAATGTACTTCCAAAAAATCAGCCACTGAAAACACTGTGGAGCACAATTCTACTCCGACACACATGGGGTCACCGTGAGTTGAGATCAACTAGATGGCAACTTTTTTTTTTTTTTTTAAGAGTGATAGGAACTGCATTGAGGGAACCCAGAGACCTTGGGTATAGGGAAGCCTCCACAAAGGAGGGGGAGCCTTTACAGAGGAGGGGGGCCTCCACAGAGGAGGGGGGCCGTCACAGAGGAGGGGGCCTGCACAGAGGAGGGGGGCCTTCACAGAGGAGGGAAAGCCTTTACAGAGGAGGGGGAGCCTTTACAGAGGAGGGGGAGCCTCCACAGAAGAGGAAAGGCCTTCACAGAAAGACCTTCACAGAGGAGGTGAGCCTTCGCAGAGGAGGGGGGCCTTCAGAGAGGAGGGGGGCCGTCACAGAGGAGGGGGGCCTTCACAGAGGAGTGGGGCCTTCACAGAGGAGAAGGGGCCATCACAGAGGAGGGAAGTCTCCACAGAAGAGGGGGAGCCTCCATAGAAGAGGAGAGGCCATCACAGAGGAGGGAAGCCTTCACAGATGAGGGGGGCCTTCACAGAGGGAGACCTTCACAGAGGAGGGGGAACCTTCACAGAGGAGATGGCAATTAAGCTGGACCGTGAAGGCTGTGGAGGAGTTCCCTGGGATGAGAATGCTGAGGGCATTCCAGGGGAAAGAATGGCTGACTGAGCACCATCAGGGCTGGGAGAGCCTAGCCTGATTCAGAGTGGGCAAAGCTTTGATGCGAAGGTGTGGGGGTGGTGTGACTAAGGCAGAGAGCTAGATATGAGAATGTGACTTAAGTGTTTGACTCATCTTCCTTTCAAGGGTCTCCTGCCACTGGAAGGGGGGTGGGCGCAAATCCACCGTCTCAGCTCTGGGCTCTCCTCCCTACCACCCCACCCCAGCTCATTGTAGGGCATCCTCCCGAGTCACTTCCTGGACCCCCTACATCACACAGGGACCAAGTAGTTGGACCTGGGCTTAAAACCAAGCTGCGACTGAATTTTTCACTCTCCTGATAGACGTGTGTTTGGAATTGACCCAGAATGTAGGGTGGAGCTACTAATGGGTTTTGAGCCATTGAGTTTTGGCTTTGGAGTACAGAGAGATGATTCTGGCTACAGTCTGGCAATGGATGAGAGACTGTGAGGCAGAGGCAGGGAGACCCCTGTGAAGGCTCCGGTAGGAATCCAGACACAGACGAGATGATGGTGGGACATGGAGAGAGACTGTATGAGAATTGGTAAAATGGAAGAATTGACCCAACTTGGCTGTTGATTGGATGTGGAGGGTCAACAGGGGTGGGGTGAAGGTAGGGGAAGAGCTTCATCAGAACAAACCTTCTTGTCAGGGGTAAGGCAGTGTGATTTTCACACTTACCCCAAACTGCTATCAGTCAGATTGTTCTGGAACCACCTGTCTCCTCAGGCCCTGCAGCAGGGTATCTCCTCTTCCATAGCAGGGGCCTGTGCAGCAGACCAGAACCACGTGGCCATCTGAGAACATGGCTCTGATTTCCTAGAAGAAACAAAACAGAAAACACATGCATTTCCCTATACTTCCGTCTGTGCCTGGGCCTTTGCTCAGGGAGATAAGGCTGTGTACACAGTGTCACATGAAAAGGGCTCACCTCTCTTCCCCAGCAGCTGGTGGGAGCTGCAGGCACATCTGAGGACACAAAGACCCCATGGTATGGTACAGTTCTCCCCTGAGCTGCATCTGAGGTGGGGATTCCCAGCTAGAGACCTGAGCACACCAGTGCCGTGAATCACGGCCAAATTCTTGAGAATCCAGGAGCACGCAGAGCACGTCTGTAGACTGCATACATTGTGTGTGCATACTACTTCACTCCTTTGTCTGTTAAACAAATGTTTACGGAAGTCCAGACTCAGGGAGAAGAAATAGGATATAACAGGGACCAAGGTGGTGGAATCCACCCTCAGAGGCTTTCAATCTATGGAGGAGACAAAGAAGAAGGTTGTTACAGGGGACAGAAGTTACAGGAGGTCACAGATGGGCCTAGCCCAGCATAAGGATCAGGGAAGACCTCCTAGAAGTCTAAGTGGAAGCTAAAGGGTGAGGAGTATGTATGTGTGTGTGGGAGGGGGTGGTAGCATTCTAGGAGAAGCTTGGACAAAGTTCAAAATAGGCATTCTGAGCATGGCATTCTGAGGATCTTTCTATGTAACGAGAATAGAGTGTATGCTGATGCACTGATGAGGACTGTATTAGCTATCCAGTGCTGCTATAACAGAAATACCACAAGTGGGTGTCCTTAACAAACATAGAATTATTCTCTCACAGTTCAGGAGGCTAGAAGTCTGAATTCAAGGTGCCAGCTCTAGGGGAAGGCTTTCTCTCTCTCTCGGCTCTGGAAGAAGGTCCTCGTCTCTTTGAGCTTCTATTCCTGGGCCATCTTTATGTGGCTTGGTATCTCTCTTCCCCCATCTCTGTTTCCTTGCTCGTCGCAAACCCACTCCTCGGAATATATCCTAGAGAAATAAGAGCCTTTACACGAACAGATATATGCACACCCATGTTTATTGCAGCTCTGTTTACAATAGCGAAAACCTAGAAGCAACCAAGGTGTCCATCAATGGGTGAATGGATAAATAACTTATGGTATATTCACACAGTGGAATACTACACGTCGATGAAGAACAGTGAGGAATCTTTGAAACATTTCATAACATGGAGGAACCTGGAAGGCATTATGCTGAGTGAAATTAGTCAGTTGCAAAAGGACAAATAGTGTATAAGACCACTATTATAAGATCTTGAGAAATAGTATAAACTGAGAAGAACACATTCTTTTGTGGTTACGAGAGGGGGGAGGGAGGGAGGGTAAGAGAGGGTTATTTACTGATTAGACTGTAGATAAGAACTACTTTAGGTGAAGGGAAGGACGACACTCAATACAGGGGAGGTCAACACAACTGGACTAAACCAAAAGCAGTTTCCTGAATAAACTGAATTCTTCAAAGGTCAGCAAAGCAGGGGCAGGGGTTTGGGGACTATGGCTTCAGGGGACATCTAAGTCAATTGGCAAAATAAAACCTATTAAGAAAACATTCTGCATCTCACTTTGAAGTGTGGCGTCTGGGGTCTTAAACGCTAGCAAGCGGCCATCTAAGATGTATCAATGAGTCTCAACCCACGTGGATCAAAGGAGCATGAAGAACACCAAGCTCACAAGGTAATTATGAGCCCAAGAGACAGAAAGGGCTACATGAACTAGAGACTACGTCATCCTGAGACCAGAAGAACTAGATGGTGCCCAGCCACAACCAATGACTGCCCTGACGGGGAGCACAACAGAGAACTCCTGAGGGAGCAGGAGAACAGTGGGATGCAGACCCCAAATTCTCATAAAAACACCAGGCTTAATGTTCTGACTGAGACTAGAAGAATCCTGGCAGTCATGGTCCCCAAACCTTCTGTTGGCCCAGGACAGGAACCATTCCTGAAGCCAACTCTTCAGACATGGATTGGACTGGACAATGGGTTGGAGAGAGATGCTGATGAGGAGTGAGCTATTTGTACCACACGGACACTTAAGACTATGTTGGCATCTCCTATCTGGAGGGGAAATGAGAGGGTAGAGGGGGTTAGAAACTGGCAAAATGGTCACGAAAGGAGAGACAGGAAGGAGGGAACAGGCTGACTCACTAGGGGGAGAGTAAATGGGAGTATGTAGTAAGGTATATAAGTTTACATGTGAGAAACTAACTTGATCTGTAAACTTTCACTTAAAGCACAATAAAAATTATTTAAAAAAAAAAGATTGACTCAAGAGATACCCTACACTAATCCTGCCTCATTAACATAACAAAGACAACCCATCCCTAAATGGGATTATAACCACAGGCATAGAGGTCAAGATTTACAAAGCATATTTTGGGCGGACATAATTCAATCCATAACAGACACAAAGAGGTTGAAAGTAAAAGGAGGGGAAAAAAGATTCCATGCAAATAGTAACCGAATAGAGCTGGGTGACTATGTTATTATCAGACATAATAGACTTCAAAATTTTAGAAGGTTACAGAAGACAAAGAACTTTTGATAAAAAGTTCCATCCAGCAAGAAGATATAACAATTATAAACATATATGCACCTAAAAACAGAACCCCAAAATATATGAAGCAAAAATTGACAGAACTGAAGGGAGATACGCACAGTTCCACAGTAATAGTTGGAGACCTCAATACCCCCACTTTCAGCAATGAACAGAACAACCGGACAGAAGATCAATAGGGAAGTGGAGGCCTTGAACAACACTATAAACTAATTAGACTTGGCAAAACCTATATACAGAACACTCCACCCAACAAGAGCAGAGTACACATTCTTCTGAAGTGCGTGTGGAGCATTCTGCAGGATAGACCAAATTATCAAGCTCTTCCACAACATAGGAGTGCACTGTGAGCAATTACTGATTGATTACTTTGTGTGACCTTTCTAGCCATGGTCTTGTAATTGTGGCCTACCAAGGGAATTGGTCAGTTTTGCCTTAAAAGAGGGCCAATTCCAGAGCAGAAAGGAGGAGCCCACCACCACCAAAGAAGGAGAGACCTGGCAGCAGGGACCTAGCACAGGAGACAGCACGGTGGGTGCGGTGGGCTTCCTGGTCCGTGGATGAGAGAGAGCTGAGCGCTTCTGGGCAGAGACCGAGGGCCAGGGAGAGGCGTGCTTGCGAGCACAGCTGGCGAGAGGTTATGCTGATGGAAGAACTGTATCCTGAGTGTTCTTGAGCCTGAATTGTAACTGTTACTTCCCTAATAAACCCCATAATTGTGAGTATGATCTGTGAGTTCTGTGTGCCCATTGCAGTGAATTATCAAACCCAGTAGAGAGTGCTGTGGGAAGGACAGTCGGTGTCAGAATTAGTAGAGATGTGAGAGAGAGGAAGGGCTGGCTGGTGAGAAGTAAAAGGAGTCGCTGAACTCCTGAAGTTTATAAGTGGAACCCGTTGACCTAGCCCAAGGGGGCTAGGGATGAGAGTGTGTGAAGCTGCAGACTGAAGTACCCGGGGGTACGTGTGGACTTTCAAGCCTAAGGCATGTGACCTAGCTTGGATGGCTAGGGATGAGTTGACCAGAACCCAACCAACCAAAGAGAAAGGTGTTTGACACCATGAGTTGATGTAGATTGCTGCAATTCGATGGCTTGCTCTGGATTAGACTTTGCTGTTGGAAGCAGATGCTCAAAGTCCCAACCAGAACAGAAGGTTCTTCAAGACCAAAGAACATGCTTGTCTCCTCAGAGTACCGGTTTGATGGGGATGGGCAATTTAAACATTGGCTCTCTAAAATAGGGCAAGATAAAGGCATGAAGTGGCTGGCTTACACGCTTTTGTGAGCATGCTTACATAAATGAGGGGGACAAGGGAAAATTCCCACTGAATAGATTCCTCTTTTCCTGATGGGTCTGGGGAAGGGAGGGTGGGGAAAGATGTTGATAGGATTATGATTCAGCTGTGAGTGCCGATTGTTAAAAGGGTTAACTGTGATTGTAAAATCTGTAATTGTAGAAGCCATAAGTGTAAAAGTGTGGACTAACGGGGAGGCACTGCTAGACTCGAGTACAGTGGCCGAACCTAAAGTCCCTTAAAGGTTTTGCTATGCTGATAGGTTGTGAGGCTCAGAGCAAGGGAATAACCTTCTCTCAGTTGAATTCTGTCAGAGGCCAGAAAGGGTGAAGACAAGGGGACTTTTGGAGAACCTGACCAGATTAGACGGAAACTCACAGCAGACCTGAATGGCTGTAGCTGAGTAAACTCACCCTTTGGAGTCTTTGCCCTATTGAAAGACTAATTGTTAATGACTATTTTGGACTCATAGAATGACTGGGAGAGGGAAGCTATCCTCCAAATATGAAAGAAACATGGCTAGAAAAGCCAGGGCATGGCCTGCTGTGCAATTGATTACTGATGGATTACTTTTGTGAGGCCTTTCTAGCCATGGTCTTGTAACTCCCACCCAGGTGACTGTGTGATACGGTGATTGTGGCCCACCAAAGGGATTGGTCAGTTTTGCCTTAAAAGAGCCAATTCCAGAGCAGAGGGGAGGAGCCTACCACCGCCAAGGAAGGAGAGACCTGGCAGCGGGAAGCAGGTTGGTGCACACGGTGGGCTTCCTGCCCTGCGGAGATTGAAAGCTGAGGGCCAGCGAGAGCCTATCCTGACGAAAGAGCTGTATCCTGAGCTTTCTTGAGCCTGAATTGTAACTGGTACTTTCCTAACAAGCCCCATAATTGTGAGTATGGTCTGTGAGTTGTTCTGTGTGCCCATTGCCATGAATTATCAAACCCAGTAAAGAGTGTTGTGGGAGGGACAGTTGGCGTCAGAATTAGTAAAGATGGCAGAGAGAGGAGGCTTGTCCAGCCTCCATCTCATGGGAGTCATCATCTTGGTTCTCCTTCCCCTTTGTGGGGTTGGAGATCAGATACTTCCCCCATGCTGTTTTTACAAAGAGGAAACACTTTTTTTTTTTAATTGTGCTTTAGGTGAAAGTTTACAGAACAAATGAGTTTCTCATTAAACAATACAGAAATTTTTTTGTAACACTGGTTGCCAACCCTGTGATATGTCAACATTCTCCCCTTCTCGACCTTGGGTGGAGAGAACACTTTCTAATTTTATGAGGCGGGCATTGCCTTGATACCTGTCCTGTACTGAATTGTGTTCCCCAGAAATATCTGCCAACTTGGCTAGGCCATGATTCCCAGTATTGTGTGATTGTCCACCATTTCGTCATCTGATATAATTTCCCTATGTGTTGTAAATTCTACTTCTATGATGTTAATAAGGTGGGATTAGTGGCAGTTATGTTGATGAGATTCAATCTAAAAGACTGGATTGTGTCTTAAACAATCTCTTTTGAGATATAAAAGCGAACCAAGCAGAGAGACATGGGGACCTCATACTACCAAGAAAGCAGTGCCAGGGTTCCTGTGTGAAGAAGCTTCTAGACCAGGGCAAGACTGATGACAAGGACCTTCTTTCAGAGGTGACAGAGAATGCCTTCCCCCGGAGCTGGCACTCTGAATTTGGGCTTCTGGCCTATTAGACTGTGAGAGAATAAACTTCTGTTTGTTCAAGCCATCCACTAGTGGTATTTCTGTTATAGCAGCACTAGATAACCATGACAATACCAATGCCAAGCAAAGACATGACAAAAAAAAAAAAAAAGGTACAGGTTACAGGTCAATATTCTTTATGAATATAGATGCAAAAATCCTTAACAAAATACTAGCAAGCTGAATTCAGCAGCATATTAAAAGGATTATACACCACAACCAGGAATGTACGGGTGGTTCAATGTTAGAAAATCACATTAATAGAATGAAGGAAAGAAACCACGTGATCATCACAATTGATGCGGGAAAAGCATCTGACAAAATCTAACATCCTCTTATGATAAGAACACTCGGAAAACTAGGACTAAAAGGAGACGTCCTCAACAAGATAAAGGACGTTTATGAAAAACCACAGCAAGCATCATACTCAGCGGTGAAAGACAGAGGGCTTTTCCCTGAAGATAAGGCATAAGACAAGCATCTCCAGTTTCATCACTTCTAACCCATTGCCGTGGAGTCGATTCTGGTTCATAGCAATGGTATAGGACTGAGTAGAACTGCCCCGTAGGGTTTCCAAGGAGCAGCTGGTAGATTCAAACTGCCAACCTTTTAATTAGCAGCCAAGCTTTTAATCACTGAGCCACCAGGGCTTCTATCTGGCACATATGGTTTAGCACTCATCTGCTAACTGAAATGTTGGCAGTTCAAACCCACCCAGCGGCTTCGTGGGAGAAAGACTTGAAGACCTGTTGCTGTAAAGATTTCAGCCTAGAAAACCCTATGAGGTGGTTCTACTCTGTCACATGGGGGTATGAGTCAAAATTAACTTGACACCATCTAATAGCAGCAACAATATTCAACATTGTACTGAAAGTTCTAATGGGAGCAATTACACAAGAAAAATAAAAGGTATCCTAATTTGAAATGAAGTAAAATTATCTCTGTTCACAGATGACATGATCATATATGTGGAAGACCTTAAAGAATTCACAAAGTAAACTATTAGAGCTAATAAATTCAGCAAAATTTCAAGATACAAAGTCAACCCACAAAAATCAGCTGAATTTCTATACATCAGTGATGAGCAAACTAAAAAGGAAATTAAGAAAACAATTCCATTTACCATAGTATCAAAAAGAATAAACTACTTAGGAATAAATCTAACCAAGGAGGTGAAAGACTTGTACACTGAAAACTATAAAACATTAATGAAAGAAATTGAAGACTTAGATAGATATCCTGTGGTCATAGATTGGAAAATTTAACATTAAGATGGCAATACTGTTCAAAATAGTCTTCACTGAGACTAGAGGAATCCCGGCGGTCATGGTCCCCAAACCTTCTGTTGGCCCAGGACAGGAACCATCCCCGAAGACAACTCATCAGACATGAAAGGGACTGGACAGTGGGTAGGAGAGAGATGCTGATGAAGAGTGAGCTAATTATATCAGGTGGACACTTGAGACTGTGTTGGCATCTCCTGTCTGGAGGGGGGATGGGAGGATAGAGAGAGTTGGAACCTGGCAAAACTGTCACGAAAGGAGAAACTGGAAGGGCTGGCTCATTAGGGGGAGAGCAAGTGGGAGTACGGAGTAAGATGTATATAAACTTATATGTGACAGTCTGACTTGATTTGTAAACGTTCACTTGAAGCTCAATAAAAGTCAAAAAAAAAAATAGTCTTCAGATTCAGTGCAATCCCTATCAAAATTCCCACAAACTTTTTTTTCAGAAATAGAAGATCCGATCCTCAAATTAATGTGTAATTGCAAGGGTCCCTGAATAGTCAAAATAATTTTGAAAAAGAACAAAGTAGGAGGGCTCACATTTCTTGATTTCAAAACACTACAAAGCTACAGTAATCAAAAGAGTATGGTCTGGTATAAGACTAAACCAATGGAATAAATCTGAGAATTCAGAAATAAACCCTTACATCTATGGTTGATTGATTTTTGACAATGATGCCAAGTCCATTCAATGGGGAAGAATAGTCTCTTCAACAAATGCTGCTTGGACAACTGAATCTCCACATGCAGAAGGATGAAGTTGGACCCGTACCTCACACCATACATGAAATTTAACTCAAAATGGATCAAGGATCTAAATATAAGAATTAAAACCATAAAACTCTTAAAATAAGATCTAGTTTTTGACAATAAATTCTTAGATATGACACCAAAAGCGTGAGCAAAAAAAAAAAGATAAAATGGACTTCATCAAAATTAAGAACTTTTGGGCATCAGACTATATCAAGAAAGTGAAAATCCAGCCTCCAAAATGGGAGAAAGTATTTGGTAACCATATATCTGATAAGAGTTTAATAAAGAATTCCTACCACTCGACAATAGAAAAAACAAACATTCCAACTAAAAAAATAGGCAAAGGACTTAAATAGACATTTCTCCAAAGAAGGTCTATAAATGGCCAACAAGCACATGAAAAGATGTTCAATGTCATTAATCATTAGGGAAATGCAAATTAAAACACAATGAGATACAATTTCACACACACCAGAACAGCTATTATCCGAAAAATGGAGAATAGTAAGTGTTGGAGAGGATGTAGAGAAATTGGAACCCTCGTGCTTTGCTGGTGGGAATGTAAAATGGTGCAGCTCCTATGGGAAACAGGTGGGCGGTTTCTCAAAAAGCTAAGAGTAGACTTACCATATAATCCAGCAATTCCTCTCTTAGGTATATACCCAAAAGAACTGAAAGTAGGGACTCAGACAGATACTTGTACACCAATGTTCACAGCAGCATTATTCACAGTCACCAAAAGGTAGAAATAACCCAAGTGTCCATTAATAGATGGATGGATAAACAAAATGTATACCCATAAAAAAAAAAATGTTGCCAGTGAGTCAACTCCAACTCATGTCGACCCATGTGTATCAGAGTAGAACTGTGTTCATAGGGTTTTCAATGGCTGATTTCTCAGAAGTAGATTGCCAGACCTTTCTTCTGAGGTCCCACTAGGTGGACTCATACTTCCAACTTTTCAGTTAGCAGCCAAACATGTTAACCATTTGCACCACTCAGGGACTCCTGTACATCCATTGTATAATGGAATATTATACAGTCATAAGAAGAAATGAAATTCTGATATATAGTACAACATGGATGAATCCCAAAGACATTATGCTAAGTGAAATAAGCCAAACACATAAGGACAAATGTGATCCCACTTATATGTGGTATATAGAATAGACAAATTTACAGAGACAGAAAGTAGAATAAAGGTTACCAGGGGCTGGCAGAAGGAGGTAATGGGGAGTTACCGTTTCATGGATACAGAGTTTCCGGCTGCAGTGATAAAAAAAGATCTGTGATGGTTACACAACACTGTGAATGTACTTAATCCCACTGAATTGTACACTCAAAAATGGCTAAAATGGTAAATTTTATGTTATGCATATTTTTACCACAATAATAATAATAATAAAATCAAAAGAGAGAGAGAGACCCATGTGCACAAGAATCACCCAGAATCCAAGAACACATGAAGCAGGCCAGTTGACACACAGTGTGGACAGGTCGGGAGCCAGACACTGAGACCCAGAGATGAGGGCTGCATAGCCACACCCCCAAGGGGTCCAGCCTGGACACAGACAGACCTGAGCACAGCACAGATGGTCAATGCCATGGGAGAGGCACGCACAACACGTGCTCCAGGGTCAGGGGGCAAGAAATTGCTTCCGACTTGGGGAATTACAAACGGCTTCATAGAGGCGGTTGCTTTTGAGCCGCCTTTGAAAGATGATCCAGCAATTCCACTCCTAAGTATAGAGCCAAAAGACCTGAAAGCAGCAATGCAAACAGACACGTGTACACCAATGTTCATAGCAGCAAATAGCCAAACCATGGAAACAACCAAAATGTCCATCAACAGATGAATGGATAAACATATCCACCAAAAAACCAAACCCACTGCTGTCGAGTCGATTCGATTCCAACTGATAGCAGCCCTATAGGACAGAGTAGAACTGCCCCACAGAGTTTCCAAAGCTATAATCTTTATGGAAGTAGACTGCCACATTCTTCTCTCACAGAGTGGCTGGTGGGTTCAAACCGCTGACCTTTTGGTTAGCACTGAGTGCTTAACCACTACACCACCAAGGCTCCTTTATATCCATACAATGGAATGTTATACAACCATAAAGAGAAATGAAGCTCTGAAACATGCTAAGACATGGATGAACCTTGAAAATACTATGCTGAGTGAAGTAAGTCAATCACAAAAGGACAAATATTGTATGATCTCACTTGCATGAAATACCTAGAACAGGCAACGTATAGAGATCACAGTTTAATAATGATTACCAGGAGCAGGAGGGAGGGGGAGAGGGAAAGTCATTGTTTAGGAGGCACCGAGTTTCTGTTTATGGTGATGGAAAACTTGGCAACGGATATTGGGAACGACTGATGTAACTGGTATCACTGGATCGTACACATGAAAAACATCCAATCGGCCAATGTGTCATATATATTTTTACAACAATGAAAGAAAAAAAAAGGCTTCATGGAGGAGATTCCTTTTGACCTGGACTTTAAAAGATGGGACTGAATAAAACGTTACAATTGCAAAATAAAGAAAATAGTTTTTTAATCACCCATAAAATCACTTTTTTTTTTTTTTTAAGTGGGTTTTTTAAAATCACCCAGTACCCAAATGTAATCTCTGTTGGTGTTTTGGTAAATTTCTTCTTTTTGAATTCTTTATGTTTTTCCTAGGCGGAGCTGAAACCCTGTCTCCTCAACTCCATTTTGCATATTTCAGTTACTGTCATTCACATGCATTTTCCAGAAATTCTTTGCAACATCAATTTTTAATAATTGAGAAATATTTTTATGAATTGTCTATGACATGGTTCACTTAACCAGTTCTCTGTTGTTGGCTGTTTAGATTATTTCCAAGTTATGATTAATCTTGCAATAAATGCCTTATTTCCTCCCTGTTTCTGATTGGTCCCTTATTCCCAGGAATGGAATGATTGGGTCAAGAGATATAAACATTGTGAAGTTCTGAATACCTATTGCTAAATGACTTTTCTAGAAAGTCGTACAAGTTCATACTCTCTCCACACTTACTCTCTATGTTGCAATACATGTTTACCTACCTTCTCCCTCATACATCACACCCCATCCATCTTCCTATCCCCAAGGCCCAGCACAGGGCAGGAGCCCAATAACACTCCTTGCAGCATTTGTGGCCATACTTTCGCAAATGAGAAATATTATCCAGGGTCAGGATAAAAGCCCTGAGGGGCACTCCAGGAACGAAGAATGCAAACAGTTAAGCACTCAGCTGTTAACCAAAAGGTTGGAGGTTCAAGTCTACCCAGAGGTGCCTCAAAAGAAAGGCCTGACGATGTACTTTAAAAAAAAAACAAAACCCAAATCAGTCATTGAAAACTTTACGGAGCATAGTCCTACCCTGACACGTTTGGGGTTGCCATGAGTTGAGTTGACTCGGCGGCAACTGGTACTAGTTATCCCTCATTAAAGCTGAGATCACATTGATGGCTCCCAGTGACCCGCACCTCTTAAGAGTTCATGCTTGTCTATAGTCCTCTCCCACAGTGAATCTGCACAGGCCTGTGACTTGCTTGGCTAATGAAATGTGGTAGAACTGACGCTGTGTCAGTTCCAGGCCTAGACCTTAAGAGGCCTGGCAGCTTCCGCTTTCAAGCTCTTGAAATGCTCTCTTTCGGGACCCAGCCACCATGCTGTAAGGAAGCCCAAGCTATCCTACTGGAGGGTAAGGCCACAATTGCAGCTGAAAGGGTGACCTGAGCCAATATCACGTGAACACACAGAAGAACCACCTAGTCAACCCATGGAAGCGTAAGAATTAATTTAAGTCGCTAAGATTTGGAATGGTTTGTTGTAATAATAAATAGCTAAAACACTGAACCCCCCACCTCCATCCCAGCCTTATGGTCAGGGCCTCCTCCAGTGGTGTGCTGGAAAACGTTTAACAGGCAGCTCTCTAGTGGCAATGGGGGTGGCGGGGGCTGATTCGCAGTGTTTGCCGATTTCTGTGGGGTAAATACTCTCATCCTGGCTGATTTCAAGCTACCAACATCACTGAATGTGGAATTGAGAAGAAATGCACACCATCCACACTGGGAGCTGGTGTGCAGGGCCTTCAGCACACCATTGGACTGTCCTCCCTCTAGCACGTGACAGCCCTGCAGAGATCAGTGGCTCAGATGAGTGAGCAAGCTCAGAGCAGGGAACATGTGTAGCCAGAAGGGATTCTTTTGCACAAAGAGTTCTCAGTTCAGTCTTATTTTTAAGGCATCTGATGGGGTGGAATGAACTTTGGAGTCATGGACAAATTCTGTTTCCTATTCTCTTAGCCTATTATCTTCCTTTTAAATGGCAGAAGCAAGGCTCTTAGCTTGAGACCTGAGGCTGGTTCTAAGAGTGTGAAAGTCTGGGAGGTTGCAGCCAGTGCAAGGCAGACCAAAGCATTCCCCTTAGGGACAAGGCACAAGGAGGAATCAGAGGAGAGGGGGTTCTGACCCTACCCTGGCTCCTCCCCTGAGCCTGACCTGAAGACCTTTACCAGAGTCCTGGGCCTTAAGGAAACATTGTCCATTCCATTGATGTGAGGTTCTGGGGACCAACCAGAAGACCCTGCTCTGCAGCTCCAGGCCCCACCACTGCAGCCACAGAAAGCCAAAAGGGTGAGGCTCTGTCAAAATGGTGAGGGCAGGATGCAGGAAATATCATGGGTTAGGCTGATGCAGCCTGAAAACAACGGTTACTAGGTCTGCTACTCTGGTCCTAACCTCTCCTCACAGGATTTCAGCAGCTCTCAGCCCCTAAGTGTGATGGTTAGTTTATGTGTCAACTTGGCTAGGCTATATCCGTTGTCGTCAAGTCAGTTCCGACTCACAGTGACCCTATAGGACAGAGTGGAACTGCCCCATAGGGTTTCCAAGAAGCGCTGGTAGGTTCAAACTGCCGATCTTTTGGTTAGTAGCCTGAGCTCTTAACCACTAGACTGTACCTTCAGCTCTCGTATAAGAATTTTTAGCCCATCTGCCTGCCCTACAGATTTTATACATGCCAGCCTCCACAACTGCATAAGCCAATTTCTTGCCATCATCTAGGTCTATATCTATCCCTGAGTGGTACAAATGACTAAGCACTTGGCTGCTAATCAGAAGGTTGTCGGTTAGAACACACCCAGAGGTACATCAGAAGAAAGACCTGGCAATCTACTTCTGAAAAATCAACCTTTAAAAGCCCTATGAAGCACAGTTCTACACTGAACATATGGGATCACCGTGAGTCCGAATTAATGATAACTGGATATATATCCACCACCACCTGCCTGTCAGCTTGTCCTACTGTGGTGGTTTATGTGTTGCTGTGATGCTGGAATCTATGCCACTGGTATTACAAATACCAGCCCGGTCACCTATCGTGAACAGATTTCAGCAGAGCTTCCAGACTAAGACAGGCTGGGAAGAAGAATCTGGTGGTCTACTTCTGAAAAAATCGACCAGTGAGAACCTTATTAGTAGCAGTGGAACATTGTCTGGTATAGTGCCAGAAGATGAGTCCTTCAGGTTGGAAGGCACGCAAAATACGACTGGGGAAGAGCTGCTCCTCAAAGTAGTTGACCTTAATAATGTGGATAGAGTAAAGCTTTTGGGATCTTCATTTGCTGAAGTGGCACAACTCAAAATGAGAAGAAACAGCTGCAAACATCCCTTAGTAATCAGAATATGGAATGTACAAAGAATGAATCAAGGAAAATTGGAAGTCAAAAATGAGGTGGAATGAATAAAGATTGATATCCTAGACATTAGGGAGCTGAAAAAGACTGGTACTGGACATTTTAAATTGGACAAACATGGTCTACTATGCCGACAATGACAAATTAAAGAGGAATGGTGTTGCACTCACCATCAAAAAGAACATTTCAAGATCTGTCCTGAAGTACAAGGCTATCAGTGATAGGATAATATCCATATGCCTACAATGAAGACAAGTTAATACAACTATTTTCAAATTTACACACCAACCACTAATGCCACGGATGAAGAAATTGAAGATTTTTACCAACTTCTGCAGTCTGAAATTGAACAAACATGCAATCAGGATGCATTGATAATTACTGGTGAATGGAACGCGAAATTTGGAAACAAAGAAGAAGGATCGGTAGTTGGAAATATGGCCTTGGTGACAGACACTATCCTGGAGATTGCATGATAGAATTTTGCAAAACCATGACTTATTCATTGCAAATGTCTTTTTTCAACAACATAAACTGCGACTATACACATGGACCTTGCCAGATGGAATACACAGGAATCAAATTGACTGCATCTGTGGAAAGAGACAATGGAAAAGATTAATATCATTGGTTAGAATAAGGCCAGGGGCCAACTGAGTATTAGACCATCAATTACTCATATGGAAGTTCAAGTTGAAGCTGAGGAAAATTAAAACAAGTCCACAAGAGAGAAAGTATGGCCTTGAGTTATCCCACCTGAATTTAGAGACAGTCTAAAGAATAGATTTGTAACATTAAACATTAATGACCGAAGGCCAGACAAGTTGTGGAATGACATCAAGGACATCATACATGAAGAAAGCAACGGGCCATTAAAAAGGCAGGAAAGAACTAAAAAAACCAAAATGGATGTCAGAAGAGACTCTGAAACTTGCTCTTGAATGTAAGTAGCTAAAGCGAATGGAAGAAATGATGAAGTAAAAGAGCTGAATCACAGGTTTCAAAAGGCGGCTCAATAAAACAAAATAGAGTATTACAATGAAATGTGCAAAGACCTGGAGTATAAAACCAAAAGGAAAGAACAAACTCAGCATTTCTCAAGTTGAGAGAACTGAAAAAAAAAAAAAAATTCAAGCCTGGAGGTGCAATGTTGAAGGATTCTATGGACAAAAAATTAAATGATGCAGGAATCACCAAAAGAAGTTGGTACATTGTACAAAAAGGAGTTGGTCAACATTCAACAATTTCAGGAGGTAGCATATGATCAAAAACCGATGGTACTGAAGGAAGAAGTCCAAGCTGCACTGAAGGCATTGGTGAAAAACAAGGCTTTAGGAATTGACAAAATACTAATTGAGATGTTTCAACAAACAGATGCAATGCTGAAAGTGCTCATGGATCTATGCCAAGAAATTTGGATGACAGATGCCTGGCCAACCAACTAGAAGAGATCCAAATTTGTGCCCATTGCAAAGAAAATTGATCCAACAGAATGTGAAAATTATGGAACAATATCATTAATATCACATGCAAGTAAAATTATTCTGAGGATAATTCAAAAATGGTTACAGCAGTACATGGACAGGGAACTGTTTCAAATTAATTTAAGCCAGATTCAGAAGAGGATGTGGAATGAGGGATATCATTGCTGATGTCAGATGGATCTTGGATGAAAGCAGAGAATACCAGAAAGATGTTTACCTGTGTTTTACTGACTATGCAAAGGCATTAAACTGTGTGGATCATAACATATTATGGATAACATTATGAAGAATGGCAATTCCAGAACACTTAATTGTGCTCATGTGGAACCTGTACATAGAACAAGAGGCGGTCATTCAAACAGAACAAGGGTATACTCCATGGTTTAAAATCAGGAAAGGTGTGCATCAGGGTTATATCATTTCACCATACTTATTCAATCCATATGCTGAGCAAATAATTCGAGAAGGTGGACTATACGAAGAAGAATGAGGCATCAGGATTGGCATCGTTAATAACCTGCCATATGCAGATGACACAACCTTGCTTGCTGAAAGTGAAGAGAACTTGAAGCATTTACTGATGAAGATCAAAGACTACAGCCTTCAGTACAGATTACACTTCAACATAAAGAAAACAAAAATCCTCATAACTGGACCAATAAGCAACATAGTGATAAACGGAGAAAAGATTGAAGTTGTCAAGGATTTCATTTTACTTGAATCTATAATCAACACCCACGGATGCAGCAGTCAAGAAATCAAATTATTGCTCTGGGTAAATCTGCTGCAAAAGACCCTTTAAGTGTTAAAAAGCAAAGATGTCACCTTGAGGACTAAGGTGAGCCTGACCCAAGCCATGGTATATTCTCATATGCGAAAGCTGGACAGTGAATAAGGAAGACCAAAGAAGAACTGATGCCTTTGAATTGTGGTGTTGGTGAAGAATATTGAATATACCATGGACTGAGTTGGAATCGACTCGACGGCAGTGAGTTTGAGTTTTAGCCAGAAGAATGAACAAATCTATCTTGCAAGAAGTACAGCCAGAATGTTCCTTAGAAGTGGGGATAATGAGATTTCATCTTGCTTAATTTGGACATGTTCTCAGGAGGGACCAGTCCCTGGAAAAGGACATCATGTTTGGTAAGGTAGAAGGTGAACAAAAGAGAGGAAGACCCTCAACAAGACAGACTGACACAGTGGCTGCAATGATGGGTCAAACATAATAAGGATTGTGAGGATGGTGCAGGGACAGGCAGTGTTTCATTCTATTGTACCTGGGGTCACTATGAGGAGGAATCAACTCAATGGCACATAAAAACAACAACAAAAACATATCTATCCAATCTCCTACTGATACTGTTTCTCTGGTAGAACCCAGAGTGATATATTACAGGAGCTCAGAATCCTTGTATTTTGAGTTTAAACCTCAGCAGTGCATGATCCTTCTCTCTGCCCTGCCCCACCATCTCTCCCCTAGTTACAGCCCTTCAACTCCCTCATCCCCTCAACCATGCAAGGGGAGGGGGAGCATCTTCTTCTGCTCTAGGGGTGAAGCAGGACCTGTGAGGAGCATACACCAGGGGGCACCATTCCTGTGGCTCCTGTGTGACTGGAGCCCCAGAATTGTGCCACAACCAGTGCTATGGTAAGGCCTTAATTTTGCAAACATTTTAACTGTGCCCCAAAACCTTTATAGCCCCTTTAGGGAGGTTTTTGGAACCCAAACCTAGAAAAGACTCCAGAGCTATTTAGTTTTCTGCCTTATCCAGGTTCTCCCTCAAGATGATCAGCTCAGAGCTGACCATCTTGAATGGGATGCAGGGAGGTGTAAGAACCAGAGGGAAGAAAGGGAGGAAACACTGGGAGAGAAACACAGCATTTGGCTGACTCTATACTAGCTCATTGGGTGTGTGGATGGTAGCCCAGTAGGGAAGGATCTCACTGAGGGGCCCCAGTCCTTCAGAGCTGCAAAGCAGGCAAAGAGTTCTTTGTAGAAGGACAAGCAGAGAAGGCCTCTTGGAGGACCTGAGCCTGGAGGAGGACAGGGAGAGTGTTTGTAGTAAGTGCTGATAGGAAGCAAGGGGGCTCTAGATGCAGCATAAAGCCTCTACAGAGGTAGGAGTATTATAAAAGTAGTGAAGACCCTCATTTTCCTGGCTTCGGGGCAGTTAGAAAGGCATTAGAGTTGAGGAGGTAGAATACGGAGCCCTCACTCCACCTGGAATTTTGGTTAATATTTAGAGTAAGGTATACGCTTGAGTTTTAAGACCCTTGACAGT
Source organism: Elephas maximus indicus (assembly GCF_024166365.1). Lineage (NCBI taxonomy): Eukaryota > Metazoa > Chordata > Mammalia > Proboscidea > Elephantidae > Elephas > Elephas maximus. The sequence goes on from NC_064830.1 coordinate 19,506,990, forward strand.
GGCAGGCTTCTCTGAGGGATGGCTACAAAAGGTGTCTCAGAAGGCTTGGTGTCCTGAAGTTGAGAAACTCAGGCTCTAGTCCCTGACTTCATGACTGGTCACTCCATCTGTCTGCTTTCAGCTTCCTCAACCATAAGAGGTGGAACTCTGACCCATCCTTTCTATTCCAGGGTATTGAAACAGGATTTGTGAAAGGTCTTTAGGAGCAAGATGCTCTCTGTATTCATAGTGTGATGACTCTTGTAGTTGTTATTCCAGTAGTAAATTTATTTTATTGTGAGTCTGATTGGAGGCCGCTGTTGGACAGTGTAAACGGCATTGGATTCCAAGTCAGACAAACCTGGGTTTGGGTCTGATCTCTGCCCCTCACCAGCTACGTGATGTGGGACAAGCACTTTTCCTCTCTGCATCTCAGTTTCCTCGCCCACCAGCCTCACACCTCACAGGTTGCAGTTTGAATGAGTGGGATGATGCAGGTGAAAACACTGTAAATATTCACGGAACAGCTATTTGCTGAAATGAGGCTGAAATGGAAGTCAGCATCCTTTTTCTCCTTGGGGAACTCCTGTTATCGAAAAGAACTGGTGTGTGTTAGAGTGCATGCGCATGGGCGTGCACACAAATGCTTGAGTGCATACATAAATAGCACACACGAGGTGGCAGTAACATTAAAAATATGGTCCCGAACAACTATCATGATCCCACTTATATGAAATACCTAGAATAGGAAAGTGTATAGAGACCTAAGTTTATGTGTGGTTACCAGGGGCAGGTGGGAGGGAGGAGGAAAGGAGGACTCAATGCTTAGGGGACACTGAACTTCTGTTAAAGGTGATGGTATAATTTGAGAATGAGCAATGGTGATGGTTGAACAACCTGATGAACATAGTGTCACCGAACTGTACATGTGAAGGTCGTTGAAATGTCAAATGTTTTATTACATAAATATTTACTACAATTAAAAAAAAAAAAGGTCCTACAAAGTCCAACACCCATTCATGATAAAAACTCTCAGCAAAGTAGGAATTGAAGGAAAATTCCTCAACATAATAAAGGGCATCTAGCCAACAGCCAACAGCCAACATCACTCTAAATGGAGAGAGCCTGAAAGCATTTCCCTTGAGAACGGGAACCAGACAAGGATGCCCTTTATCACCGCTCTTATTCAACATTGTGCTAGAGGTCCTAGCCAGAGCAATTAGGCTAGACAAAGAAATAAAGGGCATCCGGATTGGCAAAGAGGAAGTAAAATTATCGCTATTTGCAGATGACATGATCTTATACACAGAAAACCCTAAGGAATCCTCCAGAAAACTACTGAAACTAATAGAAGAGTTCGGCAGAGTCTCAGGTTATAAGATAAACATACAAAAATCACTTGGATTCCTCTACATCAACAAAAAGAACATCGAAGAGGAAATCACCAAATCAATACCATTCACAGTAGCCCCCAAGAAGATAAAACACTTAGGAATAAATCTTACCAAAGATGTAAAAGACCTATACAAAGAAAACTACAAAGTACTACTGCAAGAAACTAAAAAGGACCTACTTAAGTGGAAAAACACACCTTGCTCATGGATAGGACGACTTAACATAGTAAAAATGTCTATTCTACCAAAAGCCATCTATACATATAAACTGAATACTTCAAAGGTCAGCAGAGCAAGGGTGGGGGTTTGGGGACTATGGCTTAAGCGGACTTCTAAGTCAATTGGGAAAATAATACTATTATGAAAACATTCTGCATCCCACTTTGAAATGTGGCGTCTGGGGTCTTAAATGCTAACAAGCGGCCATCTAAGATGCATCAATTGGTCTCAACCCACCTGGATCAAAGGAGAATGAAGAACACCAAGGTCACACGACAACTATGAGCCCAAGAGACAGAAAGGGCCACATGAACCAGAGACTTACATCATCCTGAGACCAGAAGAACTAGATGGTGCCCGGCCACAACCGATGACTGCCCTGACAGGGAGCACAACAGAGAACTCCTGAGGGAGCAGGAGATCAGTGGGATGCAGACCCCAAATTCTCATAAAAAGACCATACTTAATGGTCTGACTGAGACTAGAGGAATCCCGGCAGTCATGGTCCCCAAACCTTCTGTTGGCCCAGGAAAGGAACCATTCCCGAAGACAGCGCATCAGACATGGAAGGGACTGGACAATGGGTTGGAGAGAGATGCTGATGAAGAGTTAGCTACTTGTATCAGGTGGACACTTGAGACTGTGTTGGCATCTCCTGTCTGGAGGGGAGATAGGAGGGTAGAGAGGGTTAGAAAATGGCAAAATTGTCACGAAAGGAGAAACTGGAAGGGCTGACTCATTAGGGGGGAGAGTAAGTGGGAGTATGGAGTAAGGTGTATATAAGCTTATATGTGACAGACTGACTTGATTTGTAAACGTTCACTTAAAGCTCAATAAAAATTATTAAAAAAAAAAAAAAGGTCCTAAAAAAAACACAACTAAAAAAAAAAAATTTTGGCAAAAAATTCTATCAGACACTTTATAAAAGAAGATATGCAAAGGGCCAGTGTTGGTTGGCAGGTACCATTTTGCTGAAGATTCTGACTCATAACGAGTCCGTGTGACAGAGTAGAGCTGCCACATAGAGCTTTCTTGGCTGTAATCTTTATGGAAGCAGATTTCTACGGAGCCACTGGGTGGGTTTGGACCACCAACCTTTCAGTTAGCAAACTAGTACTTAACTGTTGTGCCACCAAGGCTCTTAAAGGGCCAATAAGCATACGAAAAGATGCCCAGTGTCATTAGTCAGCAGGGAAATGCAAATTAAAACCATAATACCCAACCCAATGCCATCGACTTGTTTTATACTGCTTCAATTCCACTAAACCAAAAAAAAACCAAAACCCAGTGCCGTCGAGTCAATTCCACTGGGGGAGCTAAAATTAAAAACACTGGCGATACTACAGGAGCCTTGGTGGGCACAGTTGTCAAGTGCTAGGCTGCTAACCAAAAGTGGTTGGTTTGAATCCACCAACCACTCCACAGGAGAAATATGTGGCAGCCTGCTCCCAAAAAGATTTAGAGCCTTCGAAACCCTATAGGGCAGTTCTACACTGTCCTATAGGGTCACTATGAGTCAGAATTGTCTTGACGGCAATGTTTTTTTTTTTTTGGCAATATTACGTGTTGGTGAGGCTGTGGAGCAATTGGAACCCTCATATATTGCTTTTGGGAGTATAAAATGGTGCAACCACTTAGAATAACAGTTTGGTGATTTCTTATAAAGTTAAACATACATTTTCCGTATGGCCAAACAATTCCATTCCTAGGTTTTAGCCAAAAGAAATGAAAACCATGTATAATCCCCTCCCCTTGAGTGTGTGAGAGGGACCTATGACTTCCTTCTAGCAATAAGATATGGCAAAGGTGATGGGATGTCACTCTCATGATTACATTGCATTATGAACCGTCTGTCTTAGCAGACTGGAGAGACAGTCTCTCCTACTGGCCTTGGAGAAGTAAGCTGCCATGTTGTGACTGTGTATGGAGAGGGCCACATGGCAGGGAACTGTGAGCAGTCTCTAGGACCTGAGTGCAGCCTCCAGCCTATGGTCAGTAAGAAGCTGGGCCCTCAGTCATACAGCCACAAGGAAATAAACTGTGCCAACAACCTAAGTGGGCTTAGAAGCAGATCCCTTATAAGTAGGGCCTCCAGATGAGAACGTAGCCCAGCAGACACCTTGATTGCAGACTTATGAGACCCTGAGCAGAAGACCCAGTTAAGCCGTGCCCAGACTCCTGACCCACAGAAGCTGTGTTGTTTTAAGCAGCTAAGTGTGTGATAATTTGTTATACAGCATAGAAAACTAATACACTCTCATTTTTTCTCATGGGAATTACTGAAGCGGCTGGCAGGCTACTATTCTTCCAGTCTCTAGGCTTGCACCTGCTCAATTCACTCTCCATTCATTTTTTTTTTTTTACCAGGTCAGAAGTATTTTCCCACTCCTATTGCTGTCAAGGCGATTCTGACTCATAGCAACCCTATAGGACAGAGTAGAAATGCTCCATAGGGCTTCCAAGGAACTGCTGGTGGATTCGCACTGTCAACCTCTTGGTTAGCAGCTGTAGCACTTAACCACTGCACCACCAGGGATCTGTTTTCCTACTATACAAATGTTATTGTCTCATCCCCCTATTTAAATCCCATCAATACCTTGTTTTGAGTCTCTGAATAAAATACAAATTCTTTAGTGTGGCCTACAAAGTCCTTGATCATCTGGCCTTAAAAATGGGCCTTTACAAAGATTAGACAGGCCCATGAAACAAAATGAGACTAAAGGGGCACACCAGCCCAGGAACAAGGACTAGAAGGCAGGAGGGGACAGGAAAGCTGGTAATAGGGAACCAAGGTCGAGAAGGGAGAGTGTTGACATGTCATGGGGTTGTTAACCAATGTTATAAAACAATATGTGTACTTACTGTTTAATGAGAAGCCAGTTTGTTCTGTAAACCTTCGTCTAAAGTACAATAGAAAAGAAAAATCGTACTAATGAAAAAAATCCAAAAAAAAAAGGGCCTTTACCCCAATTCCTGCCCCTCATGCTCCAGGCCTTCATAATCCACTCACTCTCCCCAGACCCACGGGGCTGGATGAGGTACCCTTCTGTCCCTGGTCTCTGCCCCAGCCCACGGTTCCTCTGCCCTGGCCCCCATTGCCTGGTCTCCTGTCTTCCTCCCTGCCTGGGCTATGAGTTGCTAAAACCCAGTAACCCAGTGCCGTGAGTTCCTAGAGGGCAGCAAAACCTCGCTGCCTCTGATTCACCCAGGACCAGCTAAGGCCCTGGCCCTCAGCAAGATCTGTTAAAAGGAATTGTCTAGATGGGGTGGGGGTCATTTAACCCTTTCATGCTCTCTAAATGAGGAGTGGGAGCTACATAGGAATATGACAGTCTTGGGAACAAATGGTCCCCAAACTCACTCCCCAGTCTGGACCACCAGGACATCTGGAGTCCAAATGACATCTGCTGGAGTGGGAGGCTGGTTGAAGCCCAAGAAGTCTGTTTTACCTGCATTTCTGCTACTCCTTAACTGTCATCTAATGACATCATTCTCATATCCCAGAAAGGGAAACTGAAGCTGGGACAGAGTGTAGCCTGCCTCTCCATGACACCCCCTCACCACTACTGGCTGGTAAGACAATCAGCCTGGGTGTGTCCCCCTCTAGGGGAGAGTGGTGGCCAGGGCCAGGGCCAGGGCCAGGGCCACCCCACAGGCCAGGGAGGGGTTTTCCCCAGGCTAGGAGCTTCATGCTCCCTGGCAGCAGACAAAGCCCTCCGCAAGTCCCTGTGGGACAAGGAGCTAACAGCACCCCCTTCCCACCTGCCTCCACCCAGAAGAATGTGCTGGGCCTGAGACACCCTTGTCCCCTCCCTTCCTTCCCCACCCAGAGCTTTATGAACTGGAGCCAGGAAGCCAGAGGGGCTGGGAACTTGAATGGTCTCCAATTGCTTCTCTGAAATGTTCTGAGCAGTGAGGTGTGGGAATGTGTCAGAAAAGTCTGGTTCCAAGGCCTTGTTGTAGGAGAGTTTGCTCTTGGGGTACAAGCTCAGGGACGTTGTTTACTACAGCAGAGTTGCCTCCACCTGCCCATGTGGGACTTCCAGCCCCTGCCAAGGTTTCTGAGCGGAGGTCCCACATGCTGGGTTGATCAATGCAGCTTCATAGTATGAAGCACCTCAACTGTCTCGCTCTCCAGATATAAAACAGAAAGTCTCTCTCCCCTAACACACACAGAAACTGATTCTGTTGTGAGGGGAGGGGCAGGCCCAGCTCAGCCGAGAAAATAAGCTGCTCTAGGTGAGGATGGGGGGCCCTGGATGGCGCACACAGTTAAGCACTTGACTACTAACCAAAAGGTTGGCAATTCTAACCCACTCAGAGGTGCCTTGAAAGAAAGTCTTGGCAATCTGCTTCTGAACGGTCACAGCCTAGAAAACCCTATGGATCACAGTTCTACTCTGACACACATGGGGTTGCCATGAGTTGGAACGTACTCAGTGGCAACTGCTTTGATTTGTTTCGAATGCCTGCTGATGGCAGGTTTTATAGAATGTCATCTCTAATTAAAGCAACTCTGCCAGGCAGGTATTATTACTCCCATTTTAGAGTTGAAGAAACTGAAGATTCTGGATGTTAAGTGGGCTCCCTGAAAGTCTATAAAACCAATGAGCATGGGCTGTAAGCACAGGCCTGGAAGACTCCACAATGAAAAGATCAAATTGCAATTACATAATATGTACAATACTGAATACATTTTTAATAAAAAAAATTGAATAAGTGTATGTGTGTGTTTGCAAAATATGTAAAAATAAGTACGTAATATGGGGATAATAATACCTACAATAAGGAGCCCTGGTGGTGCACTGGTTAAAGCACTCAGCTGCTAACCAAAAAGTTGGCAGTTCAAACCCACATAGCCAATCAGCGGGAGAAAGATGTGGCAGTCTGCTTCCGTAAAGATTTACAGCCTTGGAAACCCAATAAGGCACTTCTACTATGTCCCGTAGGGTCTCTGCGAGTTGGAATCTACTTGACCGCAATGGATAATACCTACAATGGAAGGTCTATGCAAAAAATAAATGAGAAAGTGTGCTTATAAACAGTGCCTGGCACATATATGTGATAAACAGCATCAAAAGAAGATGGAAGGAATACAAAAAGTCACTGTACCAAAAAGAATTGGTTAACATTCAACCACTTCAGAAGGTAGCATATGATCAAAAACTAAGCTGCACTGAAGACATTGTTGAAAAATAAGACTCCAGGAATTGATGGAATACCAACTGAGATGTTCCAACAAATGGATGTAGCGTTGGAGGTGCTCACTCATCTATGCCTGGAAATTGGGATGACAGCTACCTGGCAAACCAATTGAAAGAGATCCATATTTGTTCCCACTCCAAAGAAAGGTGATCCAAAAAAATGTGGAAATTATCAAACAATATCATTGATATCACATGCAAGTAAAATCATGCTGAAGATCATTCAAAAGCAGTTACAAGAGTTCATCGACAGGGAGCTGCCAGAAATTCAGGCCTGATTCAGAAGAGGACGTGGAACCAGGGATACCATTACTGATGTCAGATGGATCCTGGCTGAAAGCAGAGAATACCAGAAAGATGCTTACCTGTGTTTTATTGACTAGGCAAAGGCATTCAGCTGTGTGGTCATAACACATTATGGATAACATTGTGAAGAATGGGAATTCCAGAACACTTAATTATGTTCACGTGGAACCTGTACTTAGACCAAGAGGCAGCCACTGGAACATAACGATAGTTACTGCGCGCTTTAAAATCAGGAAAGGTGTGCGTTGGGGTTGTATCCTTTCATCATACTTATTCAATCTGTATGCTGTGCAAATAATCCAAGAAGCTGGACTATATGAAGAAGAACTAGACATCAGCATTAAAGGAAGACTTATTAATAACCAGTGATATGCAGATGATACAACCTTGCTTGCTGAAAACTAAGGGGACTTGAAGCATTTACTGATGAAGATCAAAGACTACAGTCTTCAGTATAGATTACACCTCAACATAAAGAAAACAAAAATCCTCACAACTGGACCAATAGTCAACATCATGATAAACGGAGAAAAGATCGAAGTTGTCAAGGATTTCATTTTACTTGGATCCACAATCAACAGCCATGGAAGGAGCAGTCAAGAAATCAAATGATGTATTGTACACCCATATTCATTTCAGCACTATTCACAAATCAAAAAGATGGAAACAACCTAAGTGCCCATCAACAGATGAATGGATAGACAAACTATGGTACATATACACATTGGAATAATACACAAAGATAAAGAACAATGATGAATCCATGAAACATCACACAACATGGATGAATCTGGAGGGCATTATGCTGAGTGAAATAAGTCAATCAAAAAATGGGCTATATGAGACCACTGTTATAAAAACTCATGAAAATATTTACACACAGAAAGAAATAATCTTTGACGGTTACAAGAGAGGGGAGGTGTGGGGAGGGGAAAACACTAACTAGACAAGAGATGAGTGGTAACTTTGGTGAAGGGTAAGACAGTACACAATACTGGGCAAGTTAGCACAACTTGACCAAGGCAAAGTCATAGAAGTTTCATAGACACATCCAAACTCCTTGACGGAACAAGTTACTGGGCTGAGGGTTGGGGACCATGGTCTCGGGTTATCTAGCTCAATCGGCATAATATAGTTTATAAGGAAAATGTACACCATACTTTGGTGAGTAGACTCTGGGGTCTTAAAAACTTGTGAGCAGCCATCTAATGTACCCCACTACTCCCACCCTGTCTGGAGAAAGGAAGAATGAAGAAAAGGAAAGATCAGTCCAAAGGACTAATAGACCACAACTATCACAGCTTCTACCATACTGAGTCCAGCATAACTAGATGGTGCTGGCTAACACTACCAATTACTCTGACAGGGATCACAATAGAGTGTTCCAGACAGAGCTGGAGAAAAATGTAGAACAAAATTCTAACTCATAAAAAAAGACCAGACTTACTGATCTAACAGATACTGGAGAAACCCTGAAAGAATGGCCCCTGGACAGTCTTATAACTCAGTAATGAAGTCATTCCTGAGGTTTACCCTTCAGCCAAATATTAGACAGGCCGATAAAAGAAACGATAAAACACGTAGTTCGACCATGTATATGAGACTAAATGGGTATACTAGCCCAGGGGCAAGGATGAGAAGGCAGGAGAGGACAGGAAAGATGGACATATGGAAATGGGGAACCCAAGGTCGAAAAAGGGAGAGTTTTGACACGTCTTGGGGGTTGGCAAACAATGTCACGAAACAATATGGGTATTAATTGTTAAATGAGAAACTAATTTGCCCTGTTAACCTTCACCTCAAGTACAAAAAAAAAAAAAAAATCAAACGACATATTGCATTGTGCAAATGTGCTGCAAAAGACCTCTTTGAAGCATTAAAAAGCAAAGATGTCACCTTCAGGACTAAGGTACACCTGACCCAAGCCATGGTATTTTCAATCGCATTATATGCGTGTGAAAACTGGACAAGAATAAGGAAGACCAAAAAGGAATTGAGGTGTTGGTAAAGAACATTGAATATACCATGGTCTGCCAGAAGAAGGAACTAATCTGTCTCGGAAGAAGTATAGCCAGAATGCTCCTTAGAAGCGAGGAAGTGCAAGACTTCGTTTCACATACTTTGGACATGTTATCAGGAAGGACCAGTCCCTAAAAAAGGACATCATGCTTAGTAAAGGGTCATCAAAAGAGAGGAAGACCCTCAGCAAGATGGATTGACGCAGCAGCTGCAACTATGTGCAGAACCAGGACCGGGCAGTGTTTCCTTCTACTGTTCATAGGGTGGTTATGAGTTGGAACCCACTCGAGGGTACCTAACAACAACGATGATTGGTTTGTTTAACTCTTGTTAATAGTACTAGTATTGGTCCTGACAGTGTTTGGCATGGATATAAAGCATTTTCTTAATCAAGTCCCAAAGCTGTGTCAGTCTTCACATGCAAATTGATCTTTTAAGAATTTTTAAGCCCAAATTTTCCAAGGCCTGCGTATCTGCTTTCCCTTAAGATCTCATCCCACCTTTTGCTTCGATTGAGAATGCCTCTTGTTCCTTATCTGGAAAACCTGCTTTTGTATTTTAAGGAGTAGTTAGCAGAATGCTGAGGGCGCGCTCTTGCTCAGTTGCCAGAGGAAACAAGTGATATTGATTTCCATGTGGGGAGCGGATGCAGCCTTTAGCTGGTCCCCTCTCTCATGTCTGGGCAGGCACACAGGTCCAGCCCACTGCAAGCAAGGGCTGTCTCCACTAGGTCTGCTCGGTAAAACATGAGCAGCCTGACACACGCCCTGAGCCTCCTGCTACCTGGCTCCGCATCTCACACCCAGTTCTCTCCTCTCTCTGTCCCCAGCCCTGCTGCTCTCCTGGTAGCCCAGCCCACTTTCTCATTTCTCTAGGTCTTATTCCTTGACTGGTGGGATACATTTGTGGTCCACCCTTGGGGGCACATGCTTCCAGCCTCTGTCCATGTGCTGACCCCAAAGACCCAGGGTGCTTAGCTGGTCAGCGGCAAAGACAAATGTTGGCAGTCCAGGTCTGGGCAACTCCAAAGCTCTTTCCATTATCCCACGTGTCCATGGATGACATCCATGTTACAGAATCATTTTGGATGGAATGTCTGCTCCCAGCCAGGTGCTGGGAAGGTTATCTCAGAAGATCTGAGTTCTGTTTAGAGCTGGCCACCTAGTAGCTGTGAGACTGGCTGAACCACTCAACTTCTCTAAGCCTTGGCCTCCTCCTTTGACCTGTGGAGATACTGATCCCGCTTGGGTGATCTTGAGGAGATCATGAAGCAGAAAGAGCTTTGTAAATATATATATGGGATTATAATCACAGCCCGGGGTGTGTCAGGCTCTTAACTGGGATTCTGTCGAATACCTGGAAAGGGAGGAAAATCAGGTTCAGGCAAGTGGCCTGAGAGCTGGGGTCAGACCTTGAGATCAGACAAAATCAAGTTCAGAGGTTCCCACTTGGGGGCAGTGTCAGGCTTTCCCATGAGGCCACATGATCCCTACCCAGGTCAGGGACACTGCCCCTAGAAAGTCCTTCCTCCTGCAGCTGAAGAGATTTCTACTCAGCAGACTGCCCTGGCTCCCCAGGCCTCCCCCAGAGCCCCGAAGGGGCCAGGGACTCCAGATGCCAGTAGGGCCCTGGGGCCTCAGGAAGCTCCTAGCACATGAGCCTCACCAGGAAGTGCACAGGCCGGAAGTGGGAGTGTGAGGAAGCTCCTCTGGTGGGAGGCTGGTGTGATAAGTTAGTATTTCCTGCTGAAGCCTCACTTTCCCAGTGGTTAACCCCTGTGTGAGCCAGTCAAGGCCAATTCCCAATGCCAAGAGGGTTTGGGGCCTATGTTGCCGCTGAATATGAGCAAGGAAATACTAAGCGCATTTACTTAAGAAGAAGAAATTAGAGGCTCTTTCCCCTGGCCTCTTGGCCAGCCTTTAGGGCTGCTATCTTAGTAGATCCTTGATATAGGGCACAAACTTCAGAATGACTCTCTAGCAGGCTCTACTCATTACTGAATTGATGTACGTGCTGCAATGGAGATGCTAACTAGCCTGAGTCACAGCTCAAGGACTTCTGGTATATGGGTTATGGCAGATAGCACAGATGAGAGAAGACCACTAACACCACATTTATTTCCTATTTTTCTCCAATATCCTTTTTCTGTTCCAGGATCCTATGCAAAATATCACATTACATTTAGTCATCATGTCTTCTCGTAGTTGTTGTTGTGTGCCACTGAACCAATTCCGACTCACAGTGGCCCTATATGACACGGTAGAGCTGCCCCACAGAGTTGCCTAGGCTGTAATCTTTACAGGAAAAGATCGCCAGGTCTTTCTCCCATGGAGCCTCTGGGTGGGTTCAAACTGCCAACCTTGTGGTTAGTGGCAAGTGCTTAACCCTTGGCTCCTTAGCCCCCTCCAATCCTTACTTTTTATGACCATGACCCATCTGAACAGTACTGGTCAGTTATTTTATAGAGTGTCCCTCCATTTGAGTTTGTCTGGTGTTTTCTCATCATTAAACCAGGGTCTTTGAAAAGAAATACCACAGAGGTGAAGTGTGCTTGTCATTGTACCGTATCAAAAAAAAAACAAAAACAACCAAACCCATTGCTGTCAAGTTGATTCCGACTCATAGCGACCCTATAGGACAGAGTAGAACTACCCCATAGGGCATCCAAGGAGCAGCTGGTGGATTTGAAATGCCACCCTTCTGGTTAGTAGCCACAGCTCTTACCCACTACACCACCAGGGCCTCTGTACCACATTAAAAAATACCAACACAACTTATCCCAGGTGATGTTAACCTTCATCACTTCGTTAAACTGCCGTCTGCAAGGTTTCTTCTCTGTGAAGTTACTGTTTTTCCTTTCCATACTCTATTGGTTGGATGGAAGTAAGCCACTAAGTCCAGCCCATACTACAAGGGAAGGGAATTAAACTCCGCCTCCTGAAGGGGGGGGTGTCATGGATTAAATGATGTCCCCCCAAAAATGTGTGTATCAATTTGGCTGGGCCATGATTGCGGGTACTGCGTGATTCTCCTACATGTCGTATATCCTGCCTTTGTGATTTAATGAGGGAGGATGGGCGGCAGTTGTGTTAGTGAGGCAGGACTCAGTCTACAAGATTGGATTGTGTCTTGAGGCAATCTCTTGAGATATAAAAGAAAGACGCCAGCAGAAAGATAGGGGGACCTCATACCACCAAGAAAGCAGTGTCAGGAACACAGCCAGGGGTCCCAGCGCTGAGAAGCTCCAAGTCCGGGGGAAGATTGATGAGAAGGCCAACAGAGAGAGAAAGCCTTCCCCTGGAGCTGACACCCTGAATTTGGACTTTTAGCCTACTTTACTGTGAGAAATAAATTTCTCTTTGTTAAAGCCATCTACTTGCGGTATTGCTGTTACAGCAGCTCTAGATGACTAAAACAGGGGGTATCTATACATATTGTTTGGAATTCCTCTGTAGGGAAGAAATGTCCCTTCTCCCCCATTTATTTATGTATTTATGATGCATTTCAACGATCTCCTCTTTGAAACCTTCATCAATTCCCCTCTCTTCAAGTTTGCTAAGTGGCTAAGTCAGCTCCTCCCTCCTGGGTGCTTCCTTAGCCCATTGTATTTTCCTCTCTTGTTGCACTTCTTGACTATTGTCGAGTTGCCCTCGAGTCCACTTTGACTCACAGTGACCCCATGTGACAGATGAAAACTGCCCCATAGGCTTTTCTAGACTGTAATCTTTATGCAAGCAGATCGCCAGGTCTGTTTCCCGCTGAGCCACTGGGTGGGTTCAAACTGCCAACCCTGTGGTTAGCAACCAAGTGCTTAACCATTGCGCCACCACAGGACAGTTTTTTAGTCATCATTTATTGAGTAGTTGTTACAGGCAAGCACCTGTGCCAAGTGTTTATATAAGCATTATCTCATTTAATCCCTGTAGCATTCCTCAGAGTAGATACTTTTACCACCCTCATTGTGCAGATCAGAGAACTGGGGCTCAGAGAGGTTAAGCCACCTGCCCACGGTCACACAGGTAGTACGTGAACGCCCTGAAGACAAAAACTGTGTTCCACCCATCTCTCCCCAGTGGCTGGCAGAGCCTCAGGATTTCAACAGGAGTTTGCTGGCTGACAAGCAGCCCACACATAAGTGGGAATGAAAAAGCAAAACAAAACCTCAGGGCACTGTTGTCACTGATCACCTCTGGGAGTTAAGCAGATAGTCAATGGCTTCAGCAAGTACGTCTGTTTTCCTGCCCTAAGTCTCCCACTGCCAGTCAGCACCAGCGAGCAGATAGTGTCATTCCTGCATTGGAGCAAGGACTCATGCTTCTTCAAGTTTCTGCACCACGTTGGTAAGTCAGGATGGAGGAGGACAGTGATATCGAAAGGTAGCGTAGACTGTTCCTAAACTGTGGGCTCTAAGCAGTTAAAGAAAGACTATCTCTCAGCTCTTCCATGTAGAAAAGACCACGCCAGTCCAGATCGGCCCAGGGTGACCAGAGGGGACCCCGTGAAGATCTGCGAGTGACACCAAGCCAGGAAGGGGTCCATAAAGGGACTCCCGACAAATCTAGGCATGAGGTGCTTTTCTAAACTCATCCGGGCTAAATGGTTTTCCGATTTCTTGGTGAAGAGCAACCACAGTCAAGTCCAGACCTACTCTGTAGTTAGAGCTCCATGTTCTTTGGAGTTGATGTTCTCAGTTTAGGGTGGAGATACCAAAAAAAACCCCAAAAAACCCTCTGCCATCCATTTGATTCCAACTCATAGTGATCCTATAGGACAGAGTAGAACTGCCCCATAGTCTTCCAAGGCTATAATCTTTATGGAAGCAGACTGCCACATCTTTCTCCTGCAGAGCGGCCGGTGGGTTTAAACAGCTGACCTTTTGGTTAACAGTCAAGCACTTTTGACCACTGTGCCACCAGGGCTCCTCCAAGGAGGAGATGGAAGTGGTGATTGTAGCAAGTGTGACTGAGCAGAAGAGACACCCGCATGGGCACCCCTAGCAGAGCACTGACAGCAGCTTTGTAGGGAGGCAGAAAGACTGCTTCAGGAGGAGGACGTAGGGGCTTCCGGGCACAGAGGGGGCTGGATGCACACAGCTGCTGTCAGCTGCGCACGCTAAGGAGCAGCCCAGAAGGAGCAGCTGGCTATGAGGAGTCCCCAGGTACCACCCAACAGAGGGGTGGTACACTTGGGGGAAGCTGGGTGAATCCTGCTAGTTCCATTGTGCTCAGCTCTGAGATGGGGACTGATCTGTCATGGGCTTGGCATTTCCTTCCAGTGGTTAAAATCCACTGGGGGCTGATTAAGGAGTCTGGCACTTTGGGGTCATCCTCTCTAATGCTGCATGGCTCACAGAAGTGGTCCAGTAAATGTCCGTCAGCCTGAGCAGAGACCTGGGTAAGCGCCAGGGCCCAGCCTGGCACACCTTAAAAAGTAGGAGCAAGGAGCAGCCATTCCAACAGATTCCTGCTGCAGAGACCCACACTTGTGAGATGCTTCTCCACTGGCCACTCTGCCAACTCCTTGCGCTCCAGGCTGACCCTCCTGCCCAGTCTGGGCTGGTGCTAGCACCAGACTGGGTCACTGGGGAAGCCAGCCTGGCAGCATACCCAGTTACAAGGAGTTGGCCAGGCAGACGGGCCGGTCAGCCACAGGGACACTTGGAAGGTGGCCCTCCCAGGCCAGTAGGTCACCTGTGCTGCTGTCCAAAGCCACACGGGCCTCCAAAGGCTTTCTTTGGAGGCTGTTCTCAGGACAGTGGCCCTGGGGGATTTCATCCAAGAGATGGTAGGGTGTCACTGTAATTGGCAGTCTGGAGGCATGGGTTCTAGACGTTTCTCTGCTCAGACTCCCTGAATGATTTGGACAAGTTCCTTCTGTTCTCTGGGTCTCGTTATTTCTTTCTACAAATTAAGGGGTTTGGGCTAGATCAATATTCTCACAGTGGGGTCTCTGGACCAGTTGCATCAACACCCTCTGGGAACTTGTTAGAAATGCAAATTCTAAATCAGAATTTCTGGGGTGAGCCCCAGAAATCTGTGCTTTAACAGGCCTTCCAGGGGATTCGGATGCACACACAAGTTTGGGAGCCATCGTGCTAGATAATCTCATAGGTCTCTTTCCAGGCTTATTTCAGTCCCCTGAGCATCCACTGTATGTGAAGGGCTTGTGCTAAGGTCTGGAGAATGTAAAGACAGAGGTGGTATGTCAATAATAGCAAAGGTCACCTCCATTCCCTGTCTTGGGAGAAGTACAGCCAGAAAGCTCCTTAGAAGCAAGAATGACATGACATCTTCTCACATACTTTGGACATGCTATGAGGAGAAACCAGTCCCTGGAAAAGGACATCATGCTTGGTAAAGTAGAGGGTCAGCAAAAGAGAAGAAGACCCTCAACAAGATGGACTGACACAGCAGCTGCAACAATGGGTTCAAACATACCATTGATTGTGAGGATGGCACAGGATGGGGCAGTCTTGTTCTGTTATACACAGGGTTGCTATGAGTAGGAACCCACTTGACCCCACCTAATAAAAAATTCCCTGGATGGCTGACTCCTGCTTATCCCTTATTACCTAGCTCAAATGACATCTCTTCTGGGAAACCTTCCTAGACCTCCTCTCCCTCCCATCCTGCAGGCAGGAGCTATCAGGTCTCCTTGGCTTCCCACCCCACTGTACTTGTACCCAGCATGGGCTTTGCTATAGGGTGTTCAGTTTTTTGTGGGTCAGTCTCCCCTGCGAGATGGTGCGGACCTATGAGTAACTGTTTGGTCTTGTTTCTCTGTGATTCTCATGGTACTCAGCCAATGCCTGGCACATAGTAGGGCTCTCCTGTAAGGGCCTCTGCACTGTAGGGCTCTCTCTGCAAGGCCCCTGCCAAGGGCCCATCCCCTCAGAGAACCCTCCAGGGGCCCACTACACCTACAGCTCCATCCTAGGCCTTTCCTTTTCCAAAAATTGCAGGTTGGGTACCACATGGTCCCTCTACCCTGAGGCTGAGCACCTGACCCATTGGCACAATCTGGTTCTTCCTCTTAAAACTTTGAAGACATACAAATAGAGAGGCTGGGCCCCAGCCCGAAAACACAGAGAAAGAAGGCAGAGCACAGCAGCCAGGAGGGAGGAAAGTCCTGAAGCAGGAGAAGGTATGTGGGGTGGGGCTGGGGGTGGAGTAGATAATCGGCAACAGCAGGGACAAAGAAGGACATGCTTCTTCTGTCCATCCCCAGGAGTGACAGGTGACAGAGAGCTGACCATCCCCTTTATGTCTTGTGTGAGCTGCCACAGCCTCCCCTGCCCCAGGCCCACTGACAGGCACATGGCAAGTACTGTCAGCACCCCCTTTCCAGAAGGACACAGTTGGGAGCAGGAAGCACAAGGCTTGAGTCAGAGGGATCGAATCTTGGTTCCACCACTAATTAGCTGGTGATGATGGGCAAGTTGCTTTGGATCTCTATTCCTCAGTTTCTTCATCTGTAAAATGGGGCTGAAAATCAGAGGATCAAGGTGGGTGGGTGAAAGGCTATCACCTACCATAATACTTGGCCCATGTTTGGTATTTAATAGATATTTATTGACCTGAACCTCCTTAGTGGACTTAAACAAGGTATTATTATTGTATCTCTCCTTAGCTAAGCAGCTCTGTGTGAACTTACTGGGGTTCATCTTCCCCACCTGTAAAATGAGTAGTTAATCTGGATGATGCTGTTGTTGTTGTTGAGTCAACTCTGACTCACAGCAACCCCATGTGTGCAGAGTAGAACTGCTCCATAGGGTCTTCTGCCTCAATTACCCCTGTGAGTCCCTCTGCTGTCACATCCCCAGTCCCTCCGGGGAAAGAAAGAGCCTTGCTGCTGCTGTGGAGCGTGTTAGGAGTAATGAACTCTCACTTCCAGGCAGTTGGTTGATCAATGACTTAATAGATCTGTGAACTGATAGGTCAGGGTTTCATTAATCCATCCATTCAGTCAATCATTTATGAAGTCATTTAATCAACCAGACTGCCAGCCAAGCAGCTAGCCAATGATACCTTCTGGTCCTTGCTCCGTTTCCACCCCAGTAAGCTCCAACACAGAGAGAAAGGCAGGAAGAATGGGCTGGACCTGGGTCTCAACAAGCACCCAAGCACTTCCCATCCAAGTCAGCAATTCTTGGCTCTCCTGCCTACCCTGCCAGCAGGTGGGGACTGGGGAAGGCAGCCTCCAGCCTCTGCTTTGTCCCTGGTCAGCTCCACAGCTCGGTTCTGACCAAGGGCTGAAATACTCTAGAGCTGCCAGGGCCTGGCCAGCCAGTCTGCAACCCAGGGGTGGAGGGGGTGTGCTGCGCGACTTAGGGTATGGGGAGGATCCAGAGGAGGAAGTCTCACCCACTCTGGGTCCTCACCTCTCAGCAGAGCAGCCCGTCTAGATCAAGGCAATTGCCAGGCCCAGGACAGGGTGGAGTCACTGCCAATGGTCAGCTTCTGGCTAGGCCTTGAAATCAGCTCCACCAAGTTCACCATGGAAAGAAGACCAGACCTGTATAATGAAGGATTATCAGAATTGGAAGGGGCCTCAGGAAACATCTAATCCAAAGATTTCCAGATTTGGGGATTTCACTAATCATAAAATTTCAGAACAAATTTGGGGGTTTACCATAGCGTTGCCAATGTTTAGTTTTTTAAAAGTTAGGCCATCAAATACCATCCGTTATAACCATCCCTTCATAAAAGAAAGAACATTTTTAATAAGAAAAAATTAGGAAGAACATAATCTCAGAATAAATGTTAGTCCTTAAATTTTATTTAACTATATGGGAAAAAAAAAATTCATTTGTTGACCTTATTTTTCTCATTCATAACAAAAGAGGGAAAACTAACCTGATTACAGTTTAGGACTGATTAGAACACAGAGTTAATCCAACGCCTTCATTTTACGAATCAGAACACTGAGGCTCAAAGAGGAGAAAGGACCTGCTCAGGGCTCCTCAAAACCACACGAAACCCACTGCCATCAAGTCGATTCCAACTCACAGCACCCCTACAAGACAGAGTAGAACTGCCTTATAGGGTTTCCAAGACCACTAATCTTTACAGAAGCAGACTGCCACATCTTTCTCCAGCAACAGTGACTGGTGGGTTCGAACCACCAACCTTCTGTTGGCAGCCAAGCCCTTAACCACTGCACCACCAGGGTTCCTTGCCCAAGGTTACCCAGTACTTTAATACCAGAATCAGGACAAGAACCCATCTTCACCCAAGGTCATACTAACATCAGCTGGGTTCTCAGCAGGGTAGGCAATCATTTCTACCACTACTCCCTGGCTGAGCTCTTAGCACATTTCTCTCTGAGTCTATCCCAAACCTTTCTCATCTCACTCCGTCCTGACCTCCTCAAGTCCTCCTCCCCCAGCAGAGAGCTTGTCCTCCCAAGTCACCAAGAAGGTGACATAAGCACCCTGATGCTCTCTCCTACCTCAGAATCTTCTTGGATCTCTTCCTTCCCCTCATTCCCCTCACAAAGAAGGTCCTTCCTACAACTCAGGGCTGGCTCCCCTCTTGTGTGTTACCCCCTGCCTTAGTCATCTCTTGCTGCTATAACAGAAATACCACAAGCGGACGGCTCTAACAGAGAAGTTTATTCTCTCATAGTCAAGTAAGCTACAAGGCCAAATTCAGGGTGTCAGCTCCAGGGGGAGGCTATCTCTCTCTGTTGGCTCTGGAGGAAGGTCCTTGTGATGCATCAGTCTTCCCCTGGTCTGGGAGCATCTCATCACGGGAACCTCAGGTCCAAAAGATGCACTCTACTCCCGATGCCACTTTTTTGGTGGTATGAGGTCCCCAACCCTCTGCTAGCTTCCCTTTCCTTTTATCTCTTGAGAGATAAAAGGTGGTGCAGGCCACAGCCCAGGGAAACTCCGTTTACACTGGATCAGGGATGTGATGTGGCAAAGGTGTTACAATCCCACCCTAATCCTCTCTAACATAAAATTACAATCACAATCACAAAATGGAAGACAGTGATTCATTAATCCATTATTAATCCATTCCATCTCCACAAAATGGAGTTAGAATACTGGGAATCATGGCCTAACCAAGTCAATACACACATTTTAGGGGGGACATAATTCAATCTATGACACCCCCAACCCTCTCTTCCACACATTCCTCCCCAATCTTATTCTACCCATAAGCCCTTCTCTCTCTTTCTTGAATCATTCATTTCTCCACCAACCCCTTCCCTTTAGCACAGAAACACGGTCAACTTTCTGTATTATCCTTTAACACTCCTTCCAAAGTTCACAGAAGAGAAATCCAAAGTATACAAAAAATTCTCAACTAAACCCCCTCAAAGAAATACGAAACAATACAATGAGTTCTTATTTTTTCCACGTAGCTTGGTAAAGGTGAGAGCATCTGAGAGAGCCCAACATTGGTGAGGGAGTGAGGAACTGTCCACTCGGGGTGAATAAATGGGAACAACAGCATCTTTGGGCGCAAATTTGGCAATAGCTTTCTAAATTAAAAACACATATAACCATCTATCAGAATTTTCACAGCAGTTTTATTCATAACAGTCCCAGATTGGAAATGATCGTAACGTCCATCAACAGAAGAAAGGAGGCATACATCATGGTACGCTCTCCAGCAATGGAATAAATGAACCACAACTACACACAACGATACATTGTGCGAAAGACGCCAGACCTAAAAGAGAACATACTGTGTGAGTCTCTTTATGGAAAGTTCAATATGTATGCCAAACCAAACCTATGGTGTTAGAAGTCACAATAAGGGTTATCCCCGTGGGGGGGGGGGGGGCGGGTCAGGGATGAGCTGAGTAGTAACAGGAAGGAGCAGGAGGTGGGAGTTCTGGGATTCTGTTAATATTCTGTTTCTTGATCTGGGTGCTGGTAACACAAAGTGTTTATCCTGTAAAAATTAATTCAGCTGTGCATTTAAGCTTTTGCACCTTCCTACATCTATGCTATACGTCAAAAAAATTTACTAAAAATCTTAAAAAAAAAAATGTACAGACCAGTTGACCTAGCAATTCCAAGACCCGATTCTATAGTTATCCTTGTATCTGGACAAATGATACATGGACATGGATGTTTCTGGAAAACTGGAAACAATGTAAATGTCCATCAATAGAGTGGTTAAATAAATTATAACACATCTGTATAATGAAATATTTTTTAACTGTTACAACCAATGAGGTTGATCTTTATATGCCGATAATAATGTCCAAGACAGATAAGGTCAATAAGCAAGGTTCAGAAGAATGTGTATAGAACACTGTAATTTGTGTAAAAATACGAATATACATAGACTACCTATACACAGATACACAAGAAAGTGATAGCAATCTGGCCTGGAGGATCAAGCTTTACTTTACAGAGGAGTTACCTGTGTTCACACCTAGTCACCTGCCAGACCTTCTCTACCTCAGCAAGGGTTTGTGCGGACTGGTGCAGGAAAGGTTCACAGTGATGTCTCTGAGTGAATTATCTGGAAGTATCTTTAGTTTACAAATGGCTCCTGTCTTGATTATCTAGTGCTACTATAACAGGAATACCACAAGCGGCTGGCTTTACCAAACAGAAATTTATTCTCCCATAGTCTAGCAAGCTAAAAGTCCAAATTCAGGGCACCAGCTCCAGGGAAAGGCTTTCTATCTCTGTTGGTTCTGGCGGAAGGTCCTTGTCATCAATTTTCCCCTGGCCTAGGAAATCCTGGTGGCGTAGTGGTTAAGTGCTATGGCTGCTAACCAAAAGGTCAGCTACATCTGCTAACCAAAAGATCAGCAGTTCAAATCTACCAGGTGCTCCTTGGAAACTCTATGGGGCAGTTCTACCCTGTCCTATAAGGGTCGCTATGAGTCGTCATTGACGGCAACGGGTTTAGGAGCTTCTCAGTGCAGGGACCCCAGGTCCAAAGGATGTGCTCCCCTCCTGGCTCTTCTTGCTTTGTGGTAACGGGGTCCCTCTCTTTCTGCTCCCTTCTCTCTCCTTTTATCTCGTGTAAGATAAAAGGTGATGCAGGCCACACCCCAGGGAAACTCTCGTTATATTACATCAAGGCTGTGGCCTGAGTAAGGGTGTTGCATCACACCCTAATCCTCTTTAATATAACCATGGGCGAGAGATTAGGATTTACAACGCAGGAAAATTACATCAGATCACAAAATGGAGCACAACCACACAATACTGGGAATCATGGCCTAGCCAAGTTGACACACATTTTTGGGGGACACAATTCAATCCATAACAGTTCCCTAGGTGGCACTATGAGTCAGAATCGACTCGATGGCAGTGGATTTTAAGTGGTACAAACAGTTAAGTGCTTGGCTACTAACAGAAAAGTTAGGGGTTCAAATCTACCCGGAGGCACCTCAGAAGAAAGGCCTGGTGATCTACTTCTGAAAAATCACAACCATTGACAACCCTGTGGAGTGCAGTTCTATTCTGCAACACACAGGTCACCATAAGTTGGAACTGACTTATGCCAACTGGTTTATTTTTTATTTTTATTCAGTTTACAAACACTTTTTTTTTTTTCAGTATCCCTCTGACTACAGGCAGGACCAAAAGAATCCAGGGTTCGGCAGCAACCAGTCTTTTGTGTGGCAGGGGGTGTGGGATCAAGGAAGGCCTTGTGGAGAAGCTGGTACCTGTGATGGGCCTTGGCCACGGACAGGATTGTGATGGGTAGAGGAGGAAGTGAAGGAAGGAGGAGACAATAGGAGAGAAGACCTGTCTGTCTGTCTGGAACATGAGCTAGACATGGGGAAGGAAAGAGACTTATGCCTGAAGAGCCCTGGGCCAGCTTGCTACCCATGTTTCCAGGTGTTCCTGCTGCCCAGGGAGCAGAAACAAGGCCTGGGGTGAGAGAGTTCGAGCCCCAGCTCCCTCAGAGAGCTGCTCCAACCCCCTATTACACAGGAAGGAGACTCAGGCAGGCCCCATGACTTGGCCACGTTCACACTGGCAGAGCTGGGGCTTGGATCCAGGTCTGACTCCTCCAAAGCCCATGCACTTTGCACTCTGCTGAGTCGTCGTTCTGTTTGGGGGCTGTCAGGAAGGGCTTCATTGAGAAGTTGTACTGCTGTCTTATAAAGTGGAAAAGGGTTGGGTGTTCCCGGCAGATGCAGCACCATATGCAAAGGGGGAAAGAAAGACCTGACATAACATGCAGGGCTGGAAAGAACTTCGGTACAGGGTTCTGTATAGGGGCAGCGAGGCCAGGAAGGCAGAAGGGAAAGAGTTTCAGGGAAATGGTCAGAAGTGATGCAGGAAGGACTGCCTGCAGCTGTATTCCTGACTACGGAGAGCGGATTCAGTCCTAGAGCTGTTTGGGTCCCAACTGAGAATCTGAGTAAGGGTTTGGAACCATCCCTGCCTCCAGAAGGTCATCCTCGCAGTGAGGTGAGGGGCAGATTTGTAGGCGGTGGAGCCGCCTCAGTGGGAGGCAGCTGCAATAATTCAGGTGAGAGAGGATGGTGGCCTGGACTGGGGCAAGGGGCGGGCGATGGGGAAAAGTTAATAATTTGAATTATTCTGGAGGAAAAACAGCAGGATGTAACTGGCAGAAGCAAGTGCAGGAAAAGGAGCTGTCAAAGCTGACACATATATCTGGATCGAGAGACAGGTCATACAGCGGTACCCTTCACCAAGACAGTAGCTCAGGTTTGGGGAGATGAGTCCAGCCTTGAGTATAATGAATTAGAGCTGCTTGAGAGATGCCCAGGAAGGGGTCATCAGTAGGTACCTGTATTGGTTCACTCATTCGACAAATAGTTATTGTGTGCCTACAGTGAGTTCACAGTGAATTAGACAGTCAAGGTCCCTAAGCTTGGGAGCTAGCCTTCTGGTGGGAAGAGAGACAATAAACACACAACTACAGAAGCAGCATAACTGCAGATCGTGGAAAGTGATCAAGGAAAAGAACATGAAATGAAGAGAGAGTAATGAGAGGAGGCACACTTTAAACAAGGTGCCCTGGTGCCGCCATGTTTTAAGTTGCTCAGCTGCTAACTGGAAGGTCCGTGCTTTGAACCCACCAGCGGCTCTGCGGGAGAAAAGACCTGGTGATCTGCTCCCGCAAAGATCACAGTTCTAGTCTGTCCTACAGGGTTACTATGAGTTGGAATCGACTTGATGGCACACAACAACCTTTAGACAGGCAGGTTGGAGGGGGCCTTTCTGGGGAGACTAGAGGTAAGACTAGAGGATGTGTGTGGAGCCAACACATTCCAGAGAACACAAGTGCAAGGGCCTGAAGGCAGTCAGTTTGACACAACAGGTGACTGAAAAGAGGCCTTGACAGGCAGGAAGATAGGAAGTATTTTTCAGGGTGTGGTTAGAATACCTCAGGTGTGACTGGAGCAGGGAGGAGCCACACCCATGCAAGCGCTCA
This sequence comes from Elephas maximus indicus, assembly GCF_024166365.1. Lineage (NCBI taxonomy): Eukaryota > Metazoa > Chordata > Mammalia > Proboscidea > Elephantidae > Elephas > Elephas maximus. Next base: position 19,530,504 of record NC_064830.1, read on the forward strand.
CAAGCCACAGCAGGGACTGTGGATATTATCCCAAGGGCAGCGGGTGCTACTGCAAGGTTACACGATCACTCTGGATTCTGCACAGGGAATGGATTATGGGTGGTAAGAATGGAGGCCTCAGGAGCTTTCCTTCTGATGAGGAGACAGACAATAGCTAGTACAGGAGACACAGGATATTCAAGCCTCTATCTAAGACTTCACCTTTTTCATGATCAGAACACCATCTGCCCTTTTCAGAAACTCTGAGGTCTCCATGACAGCAATTATATACTATACACTTACACCCGTTGCCATTGAGTCAATTCTGACTCATAGTGACCCTATAGGGCAGAGTAGAACTGCCCCATACCGTTTCCAAGAAGCGCCTGGTGGATTTGAACTGCCCACCTTTTGGTTAGCAGCTGTAGCTCTTAACCACTACGCCACCAGGCTTTCCAGAACGTTTGAAGAGCAATTAACCATGATTAACTGAGTGTAGTTAACCGTGGTTAATTCCTCTTCAGACATTCTTGCTGTTACTTTCAGCAAATACCTTTTCCTTGGTCGACTTAATCCTCCTGTCCAACGGGAGTAGGCTTGTCTGCAGCAAGGGGCAGAAAGAGCCCTGGCCCTGACCTCAGTCCAGGGCATCGAAGGAGGGCTCTACCTGGTTGTGTGAGCTTGTTTAGCCCAGAGCTTCTCTCAGAGCACTGTCCCCGCAGTAGCGGATCCTCTGTCTACTAGGGACAAGCATTCCTCGTGGCGTCTCCTTCACCTGACACTTTAACAACCCATGATTGCTACTGGTTTTCAGTGGAGCCGATTCTGACACTCGGCGACCCCGTACGTCCAGAGTCGAGCTGAGCTCCACAGGGTTTTCAAGGCTCTGATCTTTCAGAAGCCACGCCTCTGGGTGGGTTCCACCTTTGCTAATAGTGCAGCAGCTAGCAGTCCAGGGCTTGAAGAGTTTTGCGCCACCCAGGGACTATCAGCCCTTATCAGAGCTCAGTAATTAGGGGCTGAGTGGATGAACCAAGGAATGCCACATTCTGCGCTGGAGGCCGTGGGGGTACAAAGAAACGCAGCCTGGTTCCTGCTGTCCAAGACCTTAGAGCAACAGAAGTGGGCAAGCCAGACACACAGACAGTCAGCTGAAGTACAGGAGTGCTATGGGAACAGGGAGACCTCTCATCGGGCCTCCCGGAGGACTTCCCGGTGGGGGTGGCATTTCCACGGGAACTGGGAAGAACGGGTGGGTTTCACCAGGCACATTTCAGGTGATGAGCGATCTCGGCGTCCCCTGCCCCTACTTTTCCCTGCTCAGACACGCCAGGGGAGGGGCGTCAGTGGCAGAAGCAGGCTTAGAAGCTCGGGCTCTGGGCTCCAGGTTTCTTTCTCGGCCACTCTTCTAGATCTTAATCCAGGAATCAGTCATTGCAGGAATGTCACCTAGAGCCGACCAGCTTTCAAACCTTTTTCCTGGTCAGGTGGCTTAACGGAAATTAAAAACAAAAACCTTCGCTGAGCCATCCAGGTGGATCGCCTCTGCTGGGCGAATTCACTGTCCCGTGGGCTCCAGGCAGGTTATAAACGCTCTCGGACCGGCTGCGGGCGGACCCCTTAAGCGCGACCACCCCCAGCCCGGCCAGCCCCGCGCGGCGCTGCGCCGGGGACTTCCCCGGGCTGCAGCTGCGCCGCCCCCTCCGCCACGGCGCTCCAGCCACAGCGGCCACCGCTGCTGCCGCCGCCGCCGGGACCTTTCCCCTACTTTCCAGGGCCTCAAGCCCCGCCCCCTCGCCCCGACCAAAACACGTGCCGCATTCCGCCCAGCCTGATCACGCCGCGGCCAGGCTCTGATCACGCGGCTCCCCCCGTCGCTCATTGGCCCGCCGCTTACGGGCCGAGCGTGGATTGGCTGGCCGCCGCCCCGCGGCCTCCCAGGCGGGGCGCAGTGTATTTTGGTTTGCCTGGACGCCCCGCCCCTCTCCCGCCCGCTCCCACCCACGACCGGCTTCCCGCGCCCCCTCCTCTCCCCACCCCGCCCCTCCCCGTGCCTCGAGGGCTGCGCCGGGGCGGACCCGCGCGGGCGGTGGCGCGCAGCCTGGCCGCAGAAGCTCGCCGCAGCCCCGGTGCGGAGTCCGGGTTGCCCCCGCCCGGCCCCACATGTGCGGCCGCCGCCGTGCGCCAAGCACTCGCCGCGCGACCGCTTTGTTGCATCTTGACCGCCGGCACCATGCACACGCCGGGTGCCGTGGGCCCGGGCGACGCGAGCGCGGTGAGTGACTGGGGCTGGCGTCGGACAGGGAGCATCACCGGAGTTAGACGCGAGGCAAGGGGTGCGGCTGCCTTTGTGGGTGCCGGTTAGTCGGGGCGGGCGGAAGGAGGGCGGACGGGAGCAGTGCCGCGCGCGGGCAGCGGCCGGGCGGTGCCCGCAGAGGATGCGCGGGCCTGTGGCCGCGTCCGCACCGTTGGGCCCCGGGCGGGCTCGGCAGCGGCGGGGCCGCGCTCGGGGCCGCTGCGGCCGGCGGCTGCAGGGGCAGCGAAGGGAGTCGGGGCGAGGCGCGGGCGCGCCGGGGCCGGGCGGGAAGCGGGGGGCGTGTGCTCCCTGGCCGCCCGGATGCGCAGCTTTGTCTGGCGGTGCCTGGAGGCTGCTCGCCCCCGCCCGGTCGCAGGGCGCGCGGGGCTATTTCCAGCCATGACGTCATTCGGGCCCTTATTAGGAGGGGGCGGCCGTTGGGGCGGGGGCGCGGCTGGCCGGGAACGCCCCACGCTGGCGGGGTCGGGGCCGGGCACTGGCTGCTGGGCGGGGGTGTAGGGCGGCGTGCGCCCTTCCCGCTGCCCCAGGGCCCGGCAGTCCTTGTCCGTGCGTGGGGCCGCCGCTGCTGCGCGGGGCCTGGGAGCCGTGGGGAGGTCGGTTGCAGGCACAGTCGGCTCGGTACGCGGGCTGATGGACGGGAGGTCGAGAGGGTGGTCCGGGGAGCCCTGTGCCAGGAGCCGCTGACTCCCGTTCCGTCCTTGACTTTGGGAGACTTCGGGCGAGACACTTACTTCCCGCTGTGTGGTGGGCCGAGCGGGCCCCAGGCGGCGGCTTCCACGTTCGTGAGTTCACAGTTTCGTGGACGAGACACGGTGGCATATGTCAAGGCAGTTTCTTTACGTGATTGCTGGTGCGGGGAGGGCGGATCCTGGGTAGGACAGAAAGTTTTGATGCGAAGCATTTAGTGAAAATTTGCATCTTGATAAATTTACTCTTGGAAGAGATGAGTTAATCCCAGTCCCTTCCCTCCTATGGTCTCCCGCTTTTAAACGGGTGGTGTGATACTCTGGGAAAGATGCTTTCCTGGGTTGTAGTGGATCTTATTTCAGAGGTCATCCTCTTCTGCGTACGGGCCTTGTGGCGTTAGCAAGTGACTTATGAAACAAGGCTAAGTAGTCATGGGTTCTGTTTTCACGGGGTTCAGTGACCTGAGAATTCTGCTTCTGTTGATTGATGTCCTGACTTAATAGGGTTTGGATGAATGCCCAGAAAAAGTTTCCAAAAAAGGTAACTGTGGGGACACCTTCCTGGTGGCTTTGCCAGCTTGGAAGAGCCATGCTCAGATGTCACCTGTGGAGAAGAAAAGTGCCCAGGTCAAGGTACCTCTCTTCGTTAGAGGTTCCTCCCTGTGGGGCAGTTTTCACAGTGGCCACTTTGGCTTACACATTTGGAATTAGATAATCATCTACCAGAGAGAAACATGAATTTCATAATTTTTTTTTGAGTATTGGTTTTCTAGGAAACTTCTTGCCAACCAAGTCCTATTATCTGTCTTCCCCCTTCAGAACATTGGTTTAAAACCAGAGTCATCGTGAGAGTGTTGTTAGCATCTTTACTAGAAAATAGAAGTTGCGTACAGAGTATTGGGTGCGCGTTACATGCGTAGTACAGTCTCCTGGTGTGCATAGTGACATGCCTTTCGGCGATTACGCTTCACTGTTTTTCACCTGGATTGAGAGCCCCGTTGTGTTGCGTTGTTTTTAGGTTGATATCATGGACATATGTGAGTCCATTCTGGAGAGGAAGCGACATGACAGCGAGCGGTCAACATGCAGCATCTTGGAACAGACAGACATCGAAGCTGTCGAGGCTCTTGTTTGCATGAGCTCCTGGGGTCAAAGATCCCAGAAAGGTGACCTATTGAAGATAAGACCCCTCACACCTGTCTCTGACTCTGGGGATGTCACCACCATTGTGCATGTGGACACAGCTGCACCCGAGCTACCAAAGGACTTCCATTCTTTATCGACTCTGGTAAGAAGAGATGTGGGGAGAGAAATATTGTATTTAAATGAATATGTTTTAAATTAGTATGTTGAAGAACTCTTGGGTAGATTCACTGGGATCCTGGCAAAAAAGGTGCATACCTTCCCCTGGTATGGGTCCTAAGGGACAAAAGCTGTTCTTTTACCTCTTGAAAGTATGGTCTCTTTCCATTGATGGATCATAGCATAGCTTGCTAGCCACAGGTTTCAGCATACAAAGGGTGCAACCTACAGATTGATTCCAGAAAGTAAAATGTACTCATTTCCTTGGGGAATCTTGGGATGGGTGCCTAGGTTCCCCTGGATGACCAGGATCTGTGGGTGGCAGCTGGAGAAAGCATGTGTTTTGGCATCAGACAGTCTTAGTTGCATTGAAACACTGGTCTCTCTGCCTTCCTGTGGCAGCCGAATTCTTAGTTGTGAGTTGGGTACAGAAGAGCCCTGTTTTTAGTTTTTGTTTTTAACTTGCTGTAGCTACAAAATTGCGTCTCAGCTTGGAGAAGTTGAACTGTAGATTGGTAATAGAAGTGAAAATTATAATCTAATTGAGTTGAGGACTGCACTGGAAAGCAGTGTGAAAAGCAGAGAGAGACGAGAAAAGAATTGTGGTTGGTGGAAAAAAAAAATTTTTTTTTTTTTTTTTTTTTTTGAAGTGGATTGTAAAAGCCGCGGCCTGACAGCTGGAATCCCACTCTTGGCGTTATGAAGCGTCAGGCTCTCCTATAGGGTGGCTGAAAATGAGTAGAAATTGTTGGGAGAGTAATAGAAGAAGAGGTTTGGTCCAGGGGGATTAGAAGAATCACTGATTTGTTCATTGGTTTTTTAGGGGTGGCTCTAATACCTAGTAGGCATTAGATAAACCAAAAAAAAAAAAGAAAAAAACCCATTGCCATCAAGTCAGTCCTGACTCAGAGTGACCCTGTGTTTGTGAAATGATTACCACTGGGTTTTTTTTTTGTTTTTTTTTTTTAAGATTCTAAAATTATTCTGAAAAGCACTCACTTTGAAGTATACGTTTGTTTTCTCAGTTGGCATCCGAATGCTTACGTTGTTCATTTCAGTAGCTGTATGAGTCACGGCACTGGGTTTTTGGGGTACAGGTCCAGGAGAGAGAGCACTGAGCTTCTAACACAAAAGCGAATGAGCAGATGTGTTCTCTTAAATGGTGGGCCATGGGGGAGATGGGTCAGCTAAATGGAGAGAAGCCTAGAAAGTAAAGTGCTTTGTACAACCTTGAAATCCATTGGTGCTGTGTGAGCAGCTGTAGACTAGTCTTTTCTTGATAGTTCTTTTTAAAGGCATTGGGGACATGATTAAAGCAAGACTCTTTTAAAATGTAACCAAAACTTTTTTACACAGTACTTTTTTTTTTTTTTTTAAGTGCATGACTCCTCCACAGAGCCCCGACCTCATGGAACCATCAACAGGGATACCTGTTCCTTCCCAAGTGACTGATTCCAAAGCACGCATGGTCATGGCCATCGCCCCCGCCTCTGCTGTGTCTGCCGAAGTGCTGAGCAGGAAGGCGGGGAGTGGGCTGCCTGGTTCGAAGCCAGAGACGCTGGAGCCAGCCCCTGGCCCACCCTGCAGAGCCGTGGTGATGAGTGTGATCCACCACATGGGGGAGAGTCCTGTGCCTGCCCATGTTCCTGCGGCCCAGGCTCAAGAACAGGGACTTTCAGACAATAGAGGAGAAGCACAGTTTCTGGGACCTTGTGCGGCTTTGCAGGACACACACCTCACTGACAGTTTACTCAGCACAGACTCAGTATCCTGTCAGTCTTGCTTGCACAACTCTGGTGGCCTGATCCCCACCGATAAAGGCCAGCAGCCAGGGTGGCCTGTTGCAGTTCAAAACTGCTCACCAAAGAATTATGAAAATTACTTGCCAAGGAAAGCCACCCCTCTGATTTCTGTCCCTGTCCCCAGCCCCCCAGTCCTTTGCCAGATGATCCCCATGCCTGGACAGAGTGGCGTGATATCAGCTTTTTTGAAGTCTCCTCCCCAAGGGTCTGCAGGGACTGTCAAGCCCATCTTACCCCAGACTGCTGCAGTCGCCCAGCCTGTGTTCATGGGCCCGCCTGTGCCTCGGGGAACTGTGATGCTGGTCCTTCCCCAGGCCACCCTCCCCCAGCCTGCTGCCTGCTCATCCAGTGTGATGGCTGTTGGGAATACCAAGTTACTGCCCCTTGCCCCAGCTCCAGTTTTCATCGCATCCAGCCAAAACTGTGCCCCTCAGGTAGACTTTTCCCGAAGGAGGAATTATGTTTGCAACTTCCCAGGCTGCCAGAAAACCTACTTCAAGAGTTCCCATCTCAAGGCTCACCTTCGCACGCACACAGGTAAGTACTGGCTGGGGAGAGTGGGGCGTTGCTGGGTGTTAGGAAATACACCTCAATTGAGCTGCTTTGAGAGGGAGCGGAATCATGAGAACACTGGAGGACTATGGAAAATATGGCAGTTCCACAAATGTTTTTCCTTAGGGACAAGGCCAGACAGTGTTGGGGTGGGAGTGGGGTAGGGAATCTGCTTTCTGTGGGATTCCAAATCTTAATGATTTTTTGACCCCATAAGTCCCAATTTTGGATTTAGAAAATAGAATTAAAAAAATTTTTTTCTTTGATTCTGCAAAGTTTTCACGATCTTGTAGGGACTTGGATTATCGTTAGGACAACCATCAATTAGTTTTATAGCAGTGGCAGCTGGTTACCCCAGTAGATAAAATGTGGTCTAATTCTGTGATTGTGGTCCCTTCATGATCATCTTGGGTGGTGCCCATCTCTGTTCACATTGCAGTAGATATCTCATTCTTAGTATTTTAGGAACTGTATATTCACATTTGTGAAACATCCTACCAGTGTGACACATTTAGGTTTACTCTGTTGAAAAGTTACATTCTAGGATATTTTAAAGGCATGTAGTTTTTGTTTTAATTAATTTGCATTTACGTTGAAACAGCTGCACGTGGCTGCTGGCTGCCATATTATTTCTCAGAGGTCTGAGAATTGCCTGGGAGAGATTCTGTTTTCATAGATTAGGGCAGAATTTCTCAGGTTTGTTCAATGGAGCTCTCATTCTGTGAGTTAGTATTCTTGTTTTACTTTGTTTTTTAGGGGTCATATGGTTAAATGGGGAGCCCTGGTGGCACTTAAGAGCAGGGACTGCTAATCAAAAGGGTGGCAATTCGAATCCACTAGCTGCTCCTTGGAAACCCTGTGGGGCAGTTCGGCTCTGTCCTGTAGGGTTGCTGTGAATCAGAATCAACTCGACGGCAGTGGGAATGGGAACGGTTAAGTGGAGCCCTGGTGGCACAGTGGTTAAGAGCTAGGGCAGCTAACCAAAAGGTTGGTGGTTTGAGCTGCTCCTCAGAAACTCTATGAGGCAGTCCTATTCTGTCCTGTAGGGTTGCTATGAGTTGCAGTCGACTCAGCGGGAACGGGAAATGGTTCAGTGGAGCCCTGTTGCCTCAGTAGTTAAGCATTCATCTGCTAATTAAAAGGTTGGCAGTTTGAAAGCTGGCAAAATTGTCACGAAAGGAGAGACTGGAAGGGCTGACTCATTAGGGGGAGAGCAAGTGGGAGTACGGAGTAAGGTGTATATAAACTTATATGTGACAGTCTGACTTGATTTGTAAACGTTCACTTGAAGCTCAATAAAAGTTAAAAAAAAAAAAAAAAGGTTGGCAGTTCGAATTCAGCAGCCACTCCTTGGAAACCTTACCGGGCAATTCTGCTCTGTCCTGTAGGGTTGCTACGAGTCTATTTAACTTGCCTTTTAGAGGTTAATAGACATACAAGCACATTAACAGGTAAATTTTCTTGATCGTGGAACCCGTTTTCCACCAGAATGTGTGTGAATAGCCTGTGGGACAACAGTGAAATGTAGGAAAGACTGAATCAGAGGGAGTGACTGTTGTACTTTATTTCAATATGTATTTGGAAGGTAAAATAAAATTTTTAATTTACTTTTTTGTGTGTGTGCTTTAGGTGAAAGTTTACAGAGGAGATTAGTTTCTCATTAAACAATACACATGTTGTTTTGTGACATCAGTTGCCAGCCCTGTGACGTGTCAGCACTCCCCTTCTCAACCTCGAGTTCCCCCTTTGCATTTATCGAGCTTTCCCGTCCTCTCCTGGCTTCTCGTCCTTGCCCCTGAGCTGGTGTACCCATTTACACTTGTATACATGATTGAACTATGTGTGTTACTGTTTTATAGGCTTGTCTGATCTTTGGCTGAAGGGTCAACCTCAGGAATGACTTCGTTACTGAACTATAAGGGTGTCCGGGGGCCATACTCTTGGGGTTTCTCCAGTCTCTATCAGACCAGTAAGTCTGGTCTTTTTTTGTGGGTTAGAATTTTGTTCTACGTTTTTCTCTCACTCTGGGACCCTCTCTTGTGATCCCTATCAGAGCAGTCAGTGGTGGTAGCCAGGCACCATCTAGTTGTGCTGGACTCAGTGTGGCAGAGGCTGTGGTAATTGTGGTCCGTTAATCCTTTGGACTAATATTTCCCTTGCTTTTGGTTTTCTTCATTCTCCCTTGCTCCTGACAGAGTGGGACCAGTGGAGTATCTTAGGTGGCTGCTCACAAGCTTTTAAGACTCAAACTCTACTCACCAAAGTAGGATGTAGGACATTTTTTTTTATAAACTGTCTCATGCCAGTTGAGGGTAGATATCCTTCGAGATCATGGTCCCCAGCCTTCGGCCTAGTAACTCAGTCCGTCACGGGTTTTGGATGTGTCTGTGAAGCTTCTATGACTTTGCCTTGGTCAAGTTGTGCTCACTTCCCGAGTACCATGTACTGTCTTACCCTTCACCAAAGTTACCACTTAGCTATTGTCTAGTTAATGTTTTTCCCTTTCACCCCCCCCCCATAACCATCAAAGATTGTTTCTTTCTGTGTGTAAACCATTTCATGAGTTTTTATAATAGTGGTCTCATTTGATCTTTTATAATTGACTTATTCACTAGCATAATCTTCTCCAGATTCGTCCATTTTGTGAGATGTTTCGCAGATTCATCATTGTCCTTTATTGTTGCATACTATTCCATTGTGTGTATGTAGCATAGTTTATCTGTTTATCTGTTGATGGGCACTTAGGTTGTTTCTATCTTTTTGCTATTGTGAACAATGTTGCAATGAACATGGGTGTGTATATGTCTATTCGTGTGATGGCTTTTATTTTTCTAGGATATCTTTCTAGGAGTGGGATTGCTGGATCATATGGTATTTCTATTTTTAGCTTTTTAAGGAAGTGCCATATTGTTTTCCAAAATGGTTATACCATTTCGTATTACACTAGTAGCGCATAGGAGTTTCACCCTCCTGCAGCTTCTCCAACGTTTGTTATTTTCTGTTTTTTTTTCATTAGTGCCAGCAATGTCGCGGTAAGATGGTATCTCCTTATAGTTTTGATTTGCATTTCTGTAATGGCTGGTGATGGCGAGCGTTTCCTCACGTGTCTGTTAACCACCTGAATGTCTTCTTTGGTGAAATGTCTGTTCATATCCTTTGTCCGTTTTTTAATTGGGTTGTCTTTTTGTTGTAGAGGCACTGGATTTTCCTATACATTTTAGAGATTAGACCCTTGTCGGATTTGTCATAACCAAAGATTTTCTCCCAGTCTGTAGGTTCTCTGTTTACTCTTTTGGTGAAGTCTTTTGATGTGCTGCTAACCAAAAGGTTGGCAGTTCCAATGCACCAGGTGCTCCTTGGGAACTCTATGGGGCAGTTCTACTCTGTCCTATGGGGTCACCATGAGTTGGAATCGACTTGGTGGCAGTGGGTTTAGTTTTTTTTTCTTTCGATGTGCATAAGTGTTTAATTTTTAGAAGATGGCAGTTATCTAGCTTATCATTTGGTGTTTATGTATTATTAGTTATGGTTTATACCCTATTTATGCCGTATATTAGGGTCCCTAGCATTGACCCTGTTTTTTCTAACATGATCTTTATCGTTTTAGGCTTTATGTTTTGGTCTTTGATCAATGGTGTGAGGTATGGATCCTGTTCCATTTTTTTATAGATGGACATCCATTTTTGCCAGCACCATTTGTTTAAAAGGCTGTTTTTTTCCCATTTAATGGACACTGGGCCTTTGTCAAAGATCAGGTGACCATAGGTGGATGGATTTACGTTTAGGTTCTAGATTCTGTTCAGAATGAAGTACAGTCTGGTGTTCAGCCATTACAAATAAGGACTCTCCTGTTTCTCCTTATTACAGAGTGGACTGTTTGCTTTGGGGATAAGGCCCCAGACTTGGCCCGTGAATACTTGCCTCTCTGCCTTTGCCAAAAATTCTTCCCTTTATCATCTCTGTTTTGTTCCATTCCCTTACCCCTTTGCCCAGGGCCAGGTTAATGCATTCGAGGACGCTAAGCACTGATAATCGGTGGTATCCCCTCTTCTGTATATTCATGCATTGGAATGGGTTATTTGAGGTGTGTGGGTGTGGGTGTGTGTCTTAGCTAGGCACAGTGTAACTCCTTTTGAAATGAGACTGTAATATTATGGATTGAATGCAAAAGTGGCATATGCCACTTTAACAGAATGAGAAGAATTGGATTACAGAATTTTTACTGGATGTGGGGTACTAAGATTTTTGCTCTACACCACATGTATATACAAAAAGAATATTCCACATATTCTACAACAAAGAAAATGAGTCGTTGAACTTAACAATCAATGTAAAATCTGTTGCTCTCCCACAATGAAAACTTGACACCAATTTTGCTTTAAATGGCTCATACTTCAATTTTGATGCTTGTTTTGTAATAAATGCTATAATTATAAATGAACAAATGATGCCATAAAAGAAAATGATCAGAAGACAGATATTATGACTTTACCATATTTTATTTTTAGGTAGTTCTTTCACCTCTAACATGTTATAATTAAAAATATTTCTGTTCTTTGCTCTTAATAATTCTTCAAAGATGTCATCACAATTAAGCTGCCAAACATCTACTTCCATACATAATAAGGGTAATAAATCAAGTCTTTCTCGAATTGTTGTACACAGAGGGATTTTGAGTCTCTTTAGGGATGAAATGAGTGTTTTGTACAGTTTATGATCATTAAAGTTAGGAATACACATAAAGAGATTTCAACATTGAGAAATATGCATCGCATTTCTTCTGTTACAGAATCATCTGTGCCTAAACCCGCTGTCGTCAAATCGATTCCGACTCATAGTGATCCTATAGGACGGAGTAGAACTGCCCCATAGGGTTTCCAAGGCTGTAAATCTTTACAGGAACAGACTGCTACATATTTATTCCGTGGAGTGGCTGGTGGGTTTGAACTGTAGACCTTTCAGTTAGCAGCCAGGCATTTTAACCACAGTGCCGCCAGGGCTCCCGATGACTTAAATACAGACCTTTACGGAGAAGCGTGACAACTTTATTCTTACATGAGAACTAAGTTTACAGATTCAGGAAAGACGTATGTTTTAAGAACGGACCACCAGTGAGTAAAAAGAGGTGGCAAAAAAAACGGTGAGTAGTAACTGGGCAGAAGAAAAAAGATGAGCTGCTTCTGGACGATGAGCTACTGCACTGTGTCCTACAGGATGAACTGAATGTGCAGAACATGGTATGAAGATGGCATATTCATTATGTTCTAAAATTACCTGTTGCATGCCTTTAAAACACCCTGACATAGATTGGCAACATTATCCCAGGACTGGTCTCCGCATTTATAAAAATCAGTTTTGTAAACTTGACATAAATAGTGAAGTACCTGACTTGCAATTTCTTTACCAGTCTGACTTTTTAAGCTAGTGAACGTGATAAATCGCTCCACAGGTTTTCTGTCTGTTGGGGATACTTACCTTAAAGTTACACTTAGCTGATCTGTATGAGAAGGATCAGGAGTGGAATCTACAGACTGAAATTTCCAGCTATACTTATTTCACTGAAATTAGTTGATCAAACTTTATCACTTAATTAATTCTTCACACGTTTTTAGACATATACGATGGGTTGCTCTTTCCTGTATTACTGTAGTTTGAGATGTGACCTATTAAAAGTGGATCAAACTGAGCAACAAATTCAAGTAAACCCCCAAAATTTCTATTTTGTGGGGACCTAAACTCTTCATTTCCTCTTCAAAAAGATAGTCCACATTCACTGATTATTATAACGACAGGAACAACATGTTGCAAAATGGCTTGCCAGTACTGACGTTCTTCATTAATTTGTGTTTCCAGTTCATGAGTTAAGCCAAAACCATGTCTTCAGTTTAAACATGACAACATACTGTCTCTGTGAATTGAACTGTTTATCAGTCATGTTTGAGTTGAACCGATTGCTAAATCTATCCGTAGCAAATCAAGAACGAAGTGATTCAGGACTGAATGGTTTGCAAACAGAACAATATGCAGAACGACTGATGAGGAATACGGTAGCCACTCCCTCTTATAATTTACACCTTTAGCTTTGCACCCTGGAAATACATTCAGGCTATAGAATCTTATTTGTTAACCATCTAGAAATTTTGGACATTCATTTTCAAATGGTCCACTGTGAAGTTGACAATCACTTGGCCGTCTTTCGATCCAATAATTTACATCATTAGAAGAAAATTATACCACAAAGTAGCATCTGTATTTGTTATTTATGGGGTCTGCAGATGGAACAGTTTCAGACGCTAAAACAGTTGCACTTTCTACACCATTATTGATTTTTTTACTGCAGGAAGGAGTGGATGCCGTATCTGGAACAGTATCGCCATCAGTGATTTCAGCATTAGCGGTGCTGCTAAAACAGTTCGCGCTATTAACCTCACGAGTTCAATTAAAGAAGTCTTTCCTGATTCATTACGTTTAAAAAAAGAAGTTAATTTTGGAATTTTCTTTAGGGATCCACAAATCTGTTTCTTTTTATCTTCCTTGAGTTTTTGTTTTTTCGCTCCACTTAGTTGTTGCTGTTTCTTTTTACTTGGATATAAATTGTCACTTTTTAAATTTGGTTCTACCATAGCAAATAAAGTCACTATGAGTCAGAATCAACTCGACAGCAATGGGTTTGGTTTGGCAGTAAATAAATGACATAATTGAAAATAAATAAAATTTTAAAAACTTCTGTTTGAATTTGGATGTTAACACTAAATGTGTATTTGTAAAAAAAAAAAAATTGACAGTTTTTTTAAGAAATAAAAGCGTTAGATAAGCTTACCTTGGATAGGATTGTTTTTCATTTGTTCCTACCAACCTGAAAAGTTTAGAAATGAGGATAAGATGGCATGAGCGAAGGCTACATTTTGGATGTGTTGAAAACAAGGAGTGCCGTTGCACAGGGCATCTGGTCTGCTGCCAGCAGTAGGTGGCGGTTTCCTGGGAACAAGTGGGCAGATTTTTGCTTACGCTATAGAGTCTTTGCGATCCAGAATGTTTCAGGCTCTGGTTCTTGAAATGGTCAGAAAAGACCATTAATGATGCTCAATTTTCCTATTCAGCTCTGAAAAATAGCAAGTATTTAGTTGGGGTCTCTTGAACATCCATTCATTCAAAAGCATTTATGAGCCACTTGCTTAAGTAAGCAAAGTGCTGTGCTGGAGGCTGAACTGTACAAGGGCGGATAAACTAGACAAAACCCATGGAAAGGTAGGTTACGTAACAGTGCGTCACAGTGTTGAAACAAATCCATTCACAAGATCTCACAAGCTGTGTGTGGTTGTTAAAAGCCTGGTAAAGAGAAGGGCTCCGGGATGCAGAAAAGGGGAGTCCCTGCTTCTGGGAAGGCCCGGGAGGGCTCCGTCAGGAGGAGGGCTTCCCCGTGCTCCGCGAGAACACAGATCCTTCTCATCTCTGGCTCCAGGAAGCACAGAACCTGGTACCTGCTGGGTGCTCTGGAACAAAGATGAGACTCCTGGTCTGTTCTTTCAGCCCTGAAGCTTGTGACAAGAAGGTGACCGTTAGAGTTTTAGCCCTTCTGTTTTGTTGCCAACCTCTCTGTCAGCGTATAAGAAAGATGAAGATGGAATTAATGATTCCGAGGAGTCTTATAGGTCCTGGGAGGGATTTTTTTTTTTTTAATATGCAACTATCTTGAGAAGGAAGGAATTCTTTGAAGAATCTTACCCCTGCCCCAGGCTATAACGTCTATTTTTATTTAAGAATTTCCTCTGAAAGATTAGATGATTATTTTGTCATCTTTGGGCCTTGACATACTACATCTTAAGTGTGGTAGGAAAAAATGCCTTCTGGAGAATTTCTTGACTTTTGAATAACCCCAGTACCAGAATGATAGATAGGTTAATGCTTTCTTCCCCTGAGTTTTTCAGGGAACAAAGTTTTAAAACTACATGAATTAACCCATCCAATAAAGCGTTGGGCATCTGCTTTTTCTTTAACCCGTGTTTTCTCACCTCTTAGGGGAGAAGCCTTTCAATTGCAGCTGGGATGGCTGTGATAAAAAATTCGCTCGTTCAGATGAACTTTCCCGCCACCGTAGAACGCACACAGGGGAGAAGAAATTTGTGTGTCCAGTGTGTGATCGGCGTTTCATGCGTAGCGACCACTTGACGAAGCATGCCCGGCGTCACATGACTACCAAGAAAATCCCTGGCTGGCAGGCAGAGGTTGGCAAACTGAACAAAATTGCCTCGGCAGAAAAACCTGGGAGCCCCCTCGGGACCCTGCCAGTCTCTGCCTGAAGAGTCAGCCAGGGAGTTACCAATGGGATTTTTTAAAAGCCTTTATTCAGGAATGGAAGTAACACAAAAGAGAATTGGTAATTTCCTCTCCACCCCAAAAAGGAAAAAAATTTTTGTTTGAGGGGGGTTAGGGGACAGTGGGGAGCTGGTTCTGATGAAAGCGTGTCAACTTTTCTTTTATGGTTGGGACCCTGTTCAATATCTTTTGTAGTTTTCAGAATTTTTTGTTAAGGAAATGGAAGAAACTTTGATAAGCTAAATCACCAGCATTCACATATTTCGGCAATAAAGTTTACAAAATCTGTATTTCTGCAGCCTCTATTCATGTGTTGTAGAAACAAGACAGGGTACTAATTTTTATACTGTTTTCTATAGAAAATATTTACAGTGTTGGTGCTCAAACCGCCATTTCTAGATAGATGAATTTGCAACCTGCTTTTCAATGTTTAATAACAAAGTTTTATAATGACCCCACTTTTAATAAGCTTGGCGCATTATCCGGCCAAAAAGTAATCACAAGTTTGTAATCAGGCCTTTTGGATCTAAGAGTTTTTTAGACTCAGAACTGGTTGAAGAGGGCCTCCAAAAGAAAAGGGAAAACAGACTTTGCTGTCAGCTTCTTTGTAACATTTTCAAGGGAAATTCCAAGCATCCATTTCTTCTAGGCTTGCAGCCCAGGGAGCTAAAATTTTATTTAACTAGAGAGTCACTTGTGTCCATGGTGTGACTTAGGAAGGATGTACCCCAGAGGATAATTTAAAATACCTGACATACCCAGTGAGCAGTGAGCTGCTATAGGATTTGAGTGTCTGTTTAATGTGTGTTTTTGGGCCATTGCTTTGCTGAAGACAGACCATTCACAGTTTCCTATTTGTATCTAAAACACCAAAAAGATGACGTAAGCAATCACACCAGCTGCTTTGTAAATTGCAGATTGACTTACTTTGATGTGACCTTTTGAGGTGCCCTTACCGTGGGTAGAATAACTTCTTAGAGTAAAAGGAAATGTCCTCATTGGTTGGTTGAAGTTTTCACCAAAGTACAGCTTGTCTGTGTGTGTGCTGCTGCCCAGCTCCAGTGTTCTCATTCCTTTATTATTAAAAACGTTTTGAAATGCAAGTTATGCTAAAGGGCAGTCATACTCCCAAGCTGTCCTTTGATCCATTTTGTTCAGAGGAAAATTTTTTGATCAAACTAAACAGGAGTGGAGAAGTGAGAAGGTTTTTGCAGTCTACCTGGAGAGTAGACCATGCATGGGCACCACTCTAAATTATTTGAGTACATGTCCCAGATAGAGAAGAGACGCTGTCCTCCTGTGTCAAGTAAGCCACGGAAGCTTTTTTTGTTAAACGTTATTAGAAATTCTGGCAACAGAATAAATGCGAGGAATGTATGGAATGTTGAACTACTTGATTAGCCTGGGAATATTTTTCCTGTGTAATACGTATTTAGATTTTGTCTTTGCTTCTCAGTTATTGGCATTTACCTTTATTAAAATGATGGTAAGGTCAAATATTGAATAATTAAGTGTAATTAAGTTTCGTGTTCAGGTCTTTTTAGTCTTTGATACAGACCTCACCTGGTCATCCATTGTATGTGACTTGACACCCATTATGTTGCCCTTTATTATCAGCTGCTATTGGACATTTATGTAAGTGCTGCCTGTATTCTTTGGAGGTTTTCATGTTTTTGGACACTTGGATAATTAAGTATTCCTGCTTGTCATGAGACATCATACAGTTGTAAGAGAACCATAATTAAATGTATATATCTCATTTTTTTTCCCCACCAACCCAATCCTTTCTCTCCCCACTCATGTCTTAAACCCACCATAAACATTTTTGACTATGTATATGCCATAGATGGCATCAAGTTTGCATATTTAAAAAATTATGACATGCAAAATAGTGCTAGTTGTTCTGGTGGGTAATACAAGATCTTCGAACATTTGGTCAAGTCTCACATAGAACTTGATTCTCTGAGGAGTGTTGTTTCTAAAGAAGAGATGTATTGAAAATAGATGTTATAATGAACGCTTCCATTTCCTGATTTGATGTAGAAATACCTTTTATAAATGACCTCTGCTTTTCAGTTTGTCCATCGAAAGATTGTAAGTTGGGAAACAGTTCCCATCTGAAAACTAGTTATCAAGAACCAGAACCCGTGTTGTGTGTTGTTTCAGTGTGGCTTCCTCATCCCACAGCTCTGGGTGATGAGGGCAGAGCGGATGAGGCAGGTCCCCCAGTGCACTTTATTGCCTGAGCAATTTCACTTGATCTTTTTGGACTTTGAGCCTTTTTTAAGTAGTTCAGTAATAAAATTTTAAATGTTTCCTAATTATGTTGTATGTAACAGACTTTGACTTATTATTTAAATGAGGATATGTAACGTAACTTTTTTCTTTGAATCGTATAAAACTTTTTTGATTTGCTAACTGGACTTGTGTCGTGTGTCATTCAGCTGCACTGTAATACACCCAGTGACTTTTTTGGAAGAAAATCTACAAAAGTCACTGTATATTGGCCCAACCTTAACCCTACTCTCTGTTTTCTTGGATTTCATTCTGCTTCAGGGCCACCCTTTAGCTTCCTTGAGGGGCCTTCCTGAAGGAAATGTGTGAGGAGGCTGCTGCTTTCTTTGTTGGCACTCTGACGGTGAGCGTGGTCCTTGGGCAGAATAGGGCCGTGAGTGTGCTGGGTGACCCCGGGCTCCTTGGGTGTTTTCTTTCCCTCTGCCAGTAGATGACTGCTGAAGAGCTAGAACTGGAAGAGGCTCTCTGGCCACTCTGGTAGTGGTGCTTGGCAGCCTTTTTCCTTCCTCCCTCTACCCTCAGCCCAGTGTTAGAAAGTACATAATGCAGCCACAGTCTTAATTCCTGCTTTTGGGGTACGTTCTCTCTTGAACCCACTCTGGCTGGGGCTTTGCATCCACACATCACTGAAAGTGGCCCTGTGGATGTTGCCAGGGACTTTGCCGGGGCTCAGTGCTCAGTCCCCAGTATATTTGCCCATCAGCAGCATTTCAGAGTTGAGAACTCACCCGGAGGCCACACTCCTGGCTTCCTCCTACCCCACTGCTCCTTTGCTGGTCACCAGTCATTTCCTTGACCTCTTGATGTGGGTCGTGCCCCCAAGGCTCAGTTCTTGGACTGTTCTCCATCAACCTCCACTTGGCGATCTTTTCCAGTCTGTGACTTACATAAAAATAGCATCTCTATCAGAAGGACCCCTGGATTTATATCTCCCTCTTGGACCTCTTATCTGAACTCCATGTTTCCATATCCAACTCTGTGGCATCTGTCCAGTCAGCATCTCAAATTTAAAATGACCGAACTCCTTATCTTCTCCAGACTCTCTTCTCACAGTGGATCCCATTGTCTTTAAAAAGAACAGCAATTCCATCCTTCAGGTGCAAAATCTTGGAGTCATTCTTGGTTCCTGTCTTTGTCACCTCACGTCCAATCTGACTCCTTTTCCAAAATACCCAAAATCTGACCATTTCTTACTACCTTCACTGTTGTCACCCCAGCCACCATTAATCTCTCTCCTGGATTATTCATAACCCCTTCCTGCTTCTGCGCTTGCCCCCTCCCAGTCTTTTCTCAACACAGCAGCCAGAGGAAGCTGTTAAAAGATGCGAGATCATATCAATCCTCTGCCTAAAACTCTCCACTGGCTTTCCATCTTGGTCCAAATAAAAGCCAGAGTCATTACAAAGTCTCCTGACTTCATCTCCTGCTGTGGTTGCACTGGCCTCTCACTTTCCTGGATGGAGCAGTTTTCCCACTGCAGAGACTGACTACACGTTAGCTCCTTCCACTGTACTCAATAGCTCGTCTCTCGTGTGGTGACCTGATGGCAGTGACTCTTAGGCCAGTGTCCTAGGCCAGGTTCTCTAGAGAAGCAAAACCATTAAAGCATATAAATAAGTATATAAAAAGAGATTCATATCAAGGAAATGGCTCATGCGATTGTAGAGGCTGGAACATGCCAATTCCTTGAGTCAGGCTGGACACTTCTGATTTACGTAGCCGCAGGGGTTGGCGAACCCAAGATCAGCAGCTCAGACAGCAGGGCTTTGGCTCACAGGCTGCGAAGACTGACGAATCCCAAGATAGGCAAGATGGCAGGTAAGCTGCCAGCTCAAGTCCCAAGAACCAGAGGTCAGATGAACAAGAGCCAGCTGCAGGATCCAGAGTGAGCAAAAGCCCCCAAATCTTGCCAGAAAGTCCACCTATATTGGATGCAGGCCACACCCCCAAGGAAAATCCCTTTCAGCTGATTAGCTATTCACAGCAGATCCCATCATGGAGCTGATCACATCATTGTACAACTGCCAAACTACTTCCTAACTACCAAACTGCTGAGAACCATGGCCCCACCAAATGGACACACAACAGTTACAGCTGGGTTCCCTGGAAAGGGACTTGAGACAGAGATGTGTGTGAAGGACATTTGTTGGAGGGCAGTTCCAGGAGCAGCACCTGGAAGGCAGTGAGGGAGGAAGGATTTGGGCCCAGGAAGATGATGAACCACAAAGCAAAGGCAGCAGAGATCTCTGTGGACCCCCATGGGGGCTCTGGCACTGGGAGGGCCCTGCAAAGTGATCCCTGACTGAGACAAGAAATGGAGCCTTTGTCATTGGATCAGAGTTGCCCTGGAGAGGAGGTGTTACTTTGGGTGGGAAGATTGCATGCTTCCCATGGGGTTTCTAAAAAGCTCTTGTGCTTGTATACCTCTAACATAAAGGGCCCACTGCCTTCCAAAGCCGTCCATTCTGTGATGTGGTGGTAGAGAAGGTAAGTAGATACGGCTCCTCAGGCCAGAATGGTCCTCACTGTGCGTGTGCATGTGTACATGCAGCATGTTGGGCCGGGGGGGGGGGGGGGGGGCGTGCTAAACATCATAATGGCTTTTGCAATCAGCATTCCATCTAGAAAAGTCAAACCCTTTATTTCTGGTTGGCGGCCTGTTATCCTCAGCTTTATGGCTTTGTCTCTGCAGTTCTCCCTCTGTTGTCACCAAGACTCTTAATTAACTGCTTTCTGGCTGTGACATCCCCTGTCCTTTGCTTTCAGCCTTGCCTCTTTGTTTAGGGCATTCTTAATGAGGAACTTGAGGCATTTTCCTAATAGCCGGATCGCATCCTGGGAGGAAACCAGGCATCTTTCCCTGGTCACCCAGGTACTTCCCACCCCAGAGGTGTGAGACACACTCTGTCCCCTCTAAGTTATGGAGGTTTGTTCTTAAAGTCCTCTTCATCATTCCTCTTAAGAAGCCTCATGGGTTCCAGGATTGCTCTGAGCTGGTTGTGCAAACTGGGCTTCCCTTCCCCATCACAGTCCTTGTTTAGCTCAGAGGACAAATTGACCAATATGCAAAGATGATAAAGAAGAAACAAGATGTTACAAGCTAAGTGCCATGGGAGGCTAAGGAGGAAGGAAGATACACATACAGGATGAAATAACAATACAAAGTAGCAGAAGTTAAGTGCTGAGGCTTCCTCCTCAGCTTTCACTACCACACTGTAATGGCTGCCTTTAGGGCCCTCCCTTCTCTGGACTCCTAAAGGACTTGGCTCTGACCTCCAGTAAGAACATGACGTATTTTATTGAGCTTAGTTTATTGCAAGCTAATTTACCTGCTAAAAAGTAAGCTTCTCCATGATAGGGATCATATCCCATCCCATCCATCCCTCCATCCATCCATCTAATCTATCCATCCATCCGTTTAATGAACTCCTGCTATGTTGGGGGCAGAAACTCAGATATGAACCATCCCAGTCTCTGCCCCCCCCAAAAGAGCTCGTAGTCTTGTGGATAAGACCAACATGAAAACACAGGAGGAAAATTCAGAACAATAAGCAGGATAAAAGAGAAGGGATAGGGGTTCAGAGAGCACCATGCAGTGAGTGGCTGATTCTGTCTGTGCGAGATGTTTCCTGGGGGAATATCTGAACTGCATCTTGAAGGTTGAGAAGAGTTTTCCAGGCCTAGAACCAGAACAGCAGCACGAGCAGAAGAATGGAGATGTCAAAGTACACAACCAGGTAGCGGGGAGTTCAGTAAAGGTGGGAGTGCAAGGACGTGGTGAGGAGTGGAGGAGCTAATGCTGAAAAGGTATTTTTGAGTCTCTTTCTGGAGGGCCAGGTGAGTGCAGCATGGTCCTGGAAATGGAGGGCTGATGGGGTTAAGGGCATTTAAAGAAGGTTTGGCTTTCAGAGCGGTAAGAGCCTGCACCCTCTGAGACAGGAGTAGGGGTGGAGGGCTGTGAACAAAGAGTTGTATAGGTGTCTGTATTAGTTTCCTTGGGCTGCTGTAACAAATTACCACCAAGCAGGTGGCTTAACACAACAGACATTTATTCTCTCACAGTTCTGGAGGCTAGAAGTCCGAATTCAAGTCCATCCCACTGAAGGCTTTAAGGAGAAGATTCTCCCTTGCCTCTTCCTGCTTCTGGCAGCCCCCGGTGTTCCTAGGTTGTGGTAACAGAACTCCACTCTCTGCCTCTCATCACATGGTGTTCTTCCCTGTGTGTTCATATTGGAGTAGGGCCCACACTGCTCCAGTATGACCTCATGTTAACTAATTACATCTGCAAAGACTATTTCCAAGTAATGTCATGTTCACAGGTATTGGGGGCTAGGACATAAACTTTTCTTTTTTGGGCGGGAGGGGTTGCTAAATCAATCCATAACAGTGTAGAGGCAGAGACTCAGTGGCTAGGCACAGAAACGCACTTAGCCTAGCTCAAACATTTTCCAGTTCTGGAAAACTTCACAGAACCCTTTTGCAAGAGGCACAGATAGAACTCATGAGGACAATGACAATTCATGAGGCAGAGATTCTCTGTCTTTCTCTCACAAGGGTCTACTAAGACCCGTGGTATCTGCTCCATGTCTCTGCTTCTGCTGCTCACCAGCTCCTTAGCTCCCTTGGAATAGGCACATGGCTGGAAAACGCTACCAACTCTGAGCCCTCATGGCTTACAGCTCCAGGGCTCAAGACCATCTAAGTGACTCAGCCTCCATGCCTCAACTCCAAATTCTGAGGGATGCCAGAATGCCCCTGTTCTAGTCAGCTGTGGTGAGGAGAGCAGTGTCATGGGATAAAAGCAGCTGCCCCTCGAGTTGATGGGTGAAGCATTTTTTTTTCTTCCCCTTACCCCCTTCCCCAGAAGTAGCCAGCTCTAGAATAGTAGGTATATATATGTGGGGAGGGGTTGAGGAAATTCACATTTGATGGCTTCAATTTTCTTGATGAAGGTGAAGGCCATGCCATTTTCTAAGAGCGAGAAAGCAGGGGCTGGGTGGGATCTTTAAGAGTGTGGTAAAGGGCTGAGACCATCACTGAGGGGAACAAGAGAAGGAGCTAAGAACGTTGTGGTAGACAGCTGATGGGTGGCCTGCCCTGCAGTAATTCCCCATTCTTCTGGCAAAAGCACTTTTTTTTTTGGAGAACAGGTGACCTTTTTGTTTTTATTTTCTTTTCTCAAACTGTCATTCTGGTAGCAGGTGCACCTAAAGTGTACATCTCAAGTTTGTATCGGCATCTGGGACTGTCCTGCTGAATTTCAAATGAGAAGAAAATCTGTTTTTCTTTGACAAATAATGTGCACCGGAATCAGGTGTGTGGGTCTTGGACCTCTTTGAAAGTGTACAGGCAGAGATGGATGTGTGTGGCTTCAGCAGACCCAGACTCACCCAGGGGCAGCTTGGCAAGGCTGGCGGGGCGGGGGGTGAGGAGCTGTGGTCAGGGCAGGGCTCACCACAGGCACAGGGGAGAGAAGAAAGAACAGATGAGAGACACTGGGCAGGGGAGTGCTGGTAACGCCAAGTGGGCAGTCCTTTGAGAAGGGGCTCATAAGTAAAGTTTCAGGAGGCAAAGATGGAGGGAAAAAAAAGGTAAGTTGGTAAGAAGGAAGGTCTGAAGGTAAAGGCAAGAAGGAGACTGGCTACAAGCTATAGATTAAGCAGTAAAGCATCTTTTTGCCCCTTCCCCAGATGGTACCCAGGATGAGAGACATCAGCACTCTTTGCTGGTAAGTTATTCCTTCCCTGATGAGCACACTGATTTTCTTTGAGAAATCATGCTCACCAAACGTCAGTTGAGGACCCGATTGAGCCAGGACACAAATGTCTGAGGCTGTCCGTCATTCAGTCTCAGCACACCCACGCACACCACTCGCTAGCGCCCAACCAGAACTTGTTCCCCATCGCACAGAAGTCCCCACTTCGGCCCTGAGAAGAATCTGGCTGGCTGTATCCTGAATTCAGTGAATGCTCTGTATTCAGGTGAGAGCAGGAGGGAGGGCAGGGGGAGCAAATTCCTTAGTGTGACAGTAGGCCAGTAGGCAGGGCTTGTCTTCTCCAGGGTCCTTCTGGAGCACAGCCTCTCTCCTGGAGTTCATGGAACCCTAGGGAACACGCAAGGCTTGAGGGAGATGGGAACACCTTGCAACTGAAGGCAAAATTGTATGCACATGTGAATGTGTACATTTTTCTGGGGCTGAGGATTCACTATTTTCATTAACTTCTCAAAGGTTGACCCTAAATGATTAAGATCCATGCTCTTGTGAAAATAAGGATTTTGGGAGAAAGTACAAAGGCAGAAACATGAGTGCAACAAGGCATTTTGGCTGGGCCTAGGACTCAGTGTGCGTGGATCCTGGAACTCATGCCTACCCTGGCTCTGTGTCCACATGAGGGGAGAATGGTTGTGTCTGTGTGAACTAAAAGAGGTGCCCAGGTAGCTTTGTTATGGGAAACCTCTACCAAAGTACCACACCCACATGGCTTACAGCTCTGGAGCTCAAGATGAAGAAGGTACCACAGAGGGAGGTGGTATGTTGCTCTGTCATGCCCTCCCTACACCTCCAGCCAAGACCCTGGGATCTTGGGCAGCTGCAGAGACTACTGAAGCAATTGAGTTGCTCACCAGGGCCAGGGACCCCAGCAGATGGCCTCAACCTGAAATCAAGCCAAACCCATTGCCGTCGAATCGATTCCAACTCATAGCGACCCTGTAGGACAGAGTGGAACTACCCCATAGGGTTTCCAAGGAGCGACTGGTGGATTCAAACTGCTGACACTTTGGTTAGCAGCTGAGCTCGTAACCACTGTACCACCAGGGCTGCACAGTTGGCCTCATGGGGGCAAAACTAACTTTCAGCTCCCTGGGCCAGTGAACATGAATCTATGTAAACACCTCTGGAGAATCCTCAGAAATATTTATGGAGGGAAAAATAAAGGAATTCCGGCTAGTAGACGTAGTGGGGTTCGGTGCCCCTAGTCTTCTTTTATAATCTCGGTGGGGTTGAAATCTGCATGTATGGGGTCCCTGAGGGACAGCTGTGTCTCTTGGTAGAACAAACTCCAACTGAACTTGGCGGTTTGCTGTACCACACCCAGCTGGCATCCTGTAGGACAGCCATTCCCACAGGAAGAGACAGGCTCACCCGCCTACAACAAGGGGCCAAGCAGGTTCCCCCCAGTTATGATCTCCCTGGTGCTCTGGGTTGTGTGACCAGACCCCACCTCTTATTTATATGGCCTTTTCAGTGTACAAAGCACCCAGGAGATGTCATTTGGGCCTCATAGTAGTCTTGGGAGGTACGAAGGGCAGGTACTGTCTTTCCCATTTAACAGATGAGGAAGCTAAGATTCTCAGAGGTTAAGGATTTTGCCCCAGTTCACAGGGCCGGTAAGTGCTGTGAAGTCCAGACGGGAGTCCAGGTTGCCTCCCTCCACACTCTGGGCTCTTGCTGTAGCGCTATGCCCACCCACTCGGTGCTCTTGCCGTACGAAGAGCTGAACGGCCATCTCAGAGAACTTTCACCCTCTGTGTCTTTCCAAGGACTAAGGAGGACTCCTTGGATCTGAGTGGATCACCGTAAATCCAGGTAACAGTGGCGTCCTGGAGGAACCTGGGCAGAACTGTTTCCTCTCTTGTCTATCCTTTCACAGCACTTTGCTCATTCCTTTTCTCCTTTATTTTTCATATCTCCAGGGCCCACCTAGCACAGAGCCTGGTATGGAGTGAGACCTCTTTAAATATTTATTGTATAAATTAAAAACAAACAAACAAAACGAACCGATGACAGCCCTGACAGGGAACACAACAGAGAATGCCTGAGGGAGCAGGAGAACAGTGGGATGCAGACCCCAAGTTCTCATAAAAAGACCAGACTTAATGGTCTGAGACTAGAAGGACCCCGGTGG
Organism: Elephas maximus indicus; assembly: GCF_024166365.1. NCBI lineage: Eukaryota > Metazoa > Chordata > Mammalia > Proboscidea > Elephantidae > Elephas > Elephas maximus. The sequence continues at coordinate 19,555,660 of NC_064830.1, forward strand.
TCATGGCCCCCAGACCTTCTGTTAGCCCAGGACTAGAACCATTCCCAAAGCCAACTCTTCAGACACGGATTAGCCTGGACAATGGGATAGAAAAAGATGCTGGTGAAGAATGAGCTTCTTGGATCAAGTAGGCACTCGAGACTATGTTGGCATCTCCTATCTGGAGGAGAGATGAGAGGGCAGAGGGGGTTAAAAAGCTGGCAGAATGGACACGAAAAGAGAGAGTGGGGGGAAGGAGCAGGCTGTCTCACTAGGAGGAGAGCAATTAGGAGTATATAGCAAGGTATATATAAATTTTTGTGTGAGAGACTGACTTGATTTGTAAACTTTCACTTAAAGCACAATAAAAATTTTAAAAAACAAAAAAGATGTTTCTGTAACCTGTGCGTCACTAACTTAAGGTGCTAATATGTTCATGTCATTTTTTCTGCAGCTTCCTGCCTTCCCCGTGAACTGTCCTCAACCTCTGGGGCTTAGTTAGTCCAAGTTGAGGTCTTTCCAACTCCCCAGAGATAAAGCTGTGAAGTCCCAGCAGACAGGACTGCTGTGTTTGTTGTCACATGGTATCACTGTTGCTAACTGGCCACAGGCCTATAGGCTTGTTGGTGGCTCAGATCATGGAGGGACAGTCCTGTTCCCTCAAAACCCTTGAGTTCCCAGAGTTGCAGCTTTTAGGGCTCAGGTCTCAGTCTCATGTAGCCATACCCCAAGGTACCAGGTCCTTGGGAGAGCTGATCAGCTGTGATCCACCTCTTGTAGACTCAAAGCAAGTGCAACCTTTCTTTCCCAGGGATCCACACCCTTTCCAACTCTTGAAACTAAAGGGTTTCATCACATCAGAAAAAGAGAGGCCTCTGCCCACCTCTTAAGGTCTGATTAACCCCCAGGGGGTCCAGATTTTTACCACACAAAAGGTCTGATTATGTATCCTCCTTTCTGGAGGGGGCAACTAACCTTCAGTACCTAAAACATGATTTTTCTTCTCTTGTTTTACTTATCGTGATTTATCTTCTGGCATCTACGACTTTTCTCCTGCCTAATTATTGCTAGAGGGCAGTGGTTCAGTGGCAAATTCTTACCTTCCATGCCAGAGCCCCAGGTTCAATTTAACACCCCACATCCCGACACGCGTAAGTTAGATCTTCAGTGGGATGTTTTCCTCCACTTCTTCTATAGTCTTCACGATTCTCTAGGAGCCTGGGTGACTCGGACCACCCAGGTTCCTAGAGAATCATAAAGACTCCATGGGGCAGTACTACTCTGACGGCACTGGGTTGGGTTAGGAGCCTGGGTGGCGAAAGTGGTTTGAGACAGGCTGCTAACAAAAAGGTTGGCAGTTCAAACCCATCCAGTGGCTCCTTGGGAGAAAGGTCTGATGTTCAGCTTTCATGAAGGCTGCAGCCAAGAAAAGCGTATGGAGCTCAGGTCTACCCTGTAACACACGGGTTGCCGTCAATCAGGGCCAACTCAACAGCAGCTAACAACGACAACCATTCTTTAGCGTAAATACATGTTTACAAGTATGTCTCCCCCACTATAAACAGTGCGGTCCTCCCAGGAGAAGTCAGATCTTACTTATCCACGAATCCCTGGCATCTAGCAGAGGCTCAAGTTCACAGCAGCAGGTGCTCAGCAAATGTGTGTGAATGAAAGCATCATTGACTAGAAACTCTCAGAGGCATCCACTGGGGCTTATGGCGGTGTAGCCCAGGACAGGCGGCAGTGGTGTCACTGGGGCTGGTGTCGCCCAGTGTGGCAACTCATGGTGTCAATCCCCCCAGCCCCACGGACCTCCTCCTGCACCAGGCCAAACGGAATCCTTGTTCTTTGTACTCTTACTCATAAACTGCAATTCCCGTGTATCACTCCTTCTTTCCTTTAATTACTACTTCGTTCTCAACAGTTACTGATATTGTTTCACAAATACTAATTACCATAATATTGTAGTTAAAACACCAGAAAATTTGATAAAATCAGCCACTATAAAAATACCAGCAGCAGCAAAAACCACCACCTGCTCGTAGAGTACAGATGAAACCATGTGATTCAAAGTGTCATTGTGATTCGGTAATAATGACAGCTCTGACCTGAGCACATCAGAAGGTTCAAAAAGTAAATCAGCATAGACTTTCAGCCTTGTAGGTATGTTGATACCTATAAGCTGGGCTTACAAAAAATGTTTTTATTGTATAAATATGGGGATATTTTCATAGACATTTTGGTGTCACCCCCTCTAACAGTGTCACCCAGCGCGTCCACACTCCCCACGCCCCCCTAGTGACGGCACTGATGGGTGGTCCAGTGATACGTGGCTCTACCTGAGACAAACATCAAAGCAGACTGTCTGACCAAAGCACATCTCCCAGGCAGGAGCCCTGATCCTGGGCCAAGGGCAAGTAAAGGAAGCAGTCTTTGCCTGACTGAGGCCAGGAGCCCTTGCAGTGGGGCGAGAGAGGGGAGACTTGGGGATGGATGTGACGACAGAAGGAGGGCCAGTGAAGTGACTGCTCCTTTCCCAAGAAAACAGACGTGACATTGCTTAGAGCTGGGAATGGAACATGCTTTTCTAAATTCCCAGTGTTGTGTGTCATTCTCAAAGGGGCACTCCTACTACAGAAGCAACTCAATGGCCATGGATTTTATACTTTTTCCAGACTTTAAAAATGTGTCAATTTCCACTGAGATGTATCTCTTTCTACCTCTATATACAGCCCCCTTCCTAACCTGTCCCTGAGCTCCAGAACAGAATGCTTAGATTGACCGGGCAACCAAGAAAATGCCTGAAGCAGTGCTTGGTGCACAGTAGTACTCCCCAGATCAAACCCACTGCTGTCAAGTCCATTCTGACGCACAGCAACTCTGTAGGGTTCCCAAGAGTGTAAATCTCTATGGAAACAGACTGCCACATTTTTCTCCCATGGAGTGGCTGGTGGTTTCGAACCGCTGAACTTTCAGTTAACAGTCAATCGCTTTAACCACTGCACCACCAGGGCTTCTTAGTAGGTACCTGGCACATGTTTAACGCAAGAACTCTCCACGGGGCCATGGGCATGCAGCCGATGCCCCCAGCCCTGCTGCTTCCAGAACCAGCCACTCCCCGAAGCATTCCACAGCCCACCCTCCATCTCACAGGTTAGAAGAGAACAGAGCCGACGGCCAGTCCTTGTTAGCCTCCCTGCTGAAGACTTTTCCTGAATTCAGGGAATTAAAAAGACCTGAGAACTGCTGTGATTTCTTAGCTTTGATTAAGTGCGTTTGCCTTGATGTTGACACAGACTGTAACTGTTTCAGGATTATTTTTTTCTTAGCATGTTTATTTCATTACGGTTTTTCACCAGAAAGTGCGTAGGTTCCACCTTGCTCTTGGAAACCGACTGAATGTGTTCCATTTTAACAGAAAACTGATGTAAAATTGTAAACGTTTTACATCATTAAATTCAAAGCCTGATTCATCTGGTGGTAGGGAAAATTTTTTAACTTCTCTTTAAAGAAGTATGTGAATAATTAAAACAGTAGTGGGTTTGATCTTTATATCAAAAAAAAGGGTTTTGTTTAGACGAGAAACAGCTCTTAGCTCTGCGGAGGTTCGGAGCCAACCCATCAGGAGGGTTTGATGAAAGTCTTACTGCTCCACTCCAACTCCACAGCTAAAAGCGCCCAGCGGCTGGCCCTCTGGATCAAAGGCACTCCTGTCGATTAATAAAATTCAGGGAAACGCCCATTTGCCGATGATGGCAACATGCCTGTGGGTCTGGGTACACTGCCAAGTGGCCATTTGCAGGTTTCCGAGATGCTCTTGCTCTGGGCTGTTTTGGGGATATTTGGGCTGGCAGCTCTTCTTGTGAAAGCATGGATGCCAGGGAGAGGCCACTGCTTTGGTGGGTACATGTGAGACAAGCGTTGGCATATTCCGGCTTCACCAGACGCTGCTGCTCTTTCCCTGACTCCCCTTTGGACTACAGCCCATGCCAGCTGTTCAGGAGGGGCCTGCCTCCTTGCCTTCCAAGACAGTGGTTCTGCTCTCCAAGGTTAGCTTTCTAAGAGCAAATCACACCTGGACCCGAGGTTCAGAGTCCCACCCCACCCACATCAGAGGTCTGGCCTTCCAGTTGGCAGGCTGAGATTCTCTTCCCGGCCCTGTCACTTATCCACAGGGTATACCTGGCAAGTCAGTTTTCTCATTTGTCAACTAGCAAAGTTGTAAGGCTCTTCTGGCCTCTTCCCTGATTTTCTACCTTCCACTCCAGTGGGAAGAGAATAAAAAGGTCCCATGAGGCATCAGTCAGGCTGCCAGTGCCACGGAGAAGCAGGTAGCAGGTGGTCGTGAAGACCCTCCCAAGGTGGGGCCCAGGCACTAGGTCTCAGCAGGAAAGACTGTCTGTGCCCCCAGGGGTACAGGAAACAACAGTGGAAACCAAGCCTGGAATTGTGTAATTCCAGATTGTCAAAGGGAGATGAAGGCCCAGAAAGGGGCCATTCAAGTTAATGAAAGAACTAGGATAGAACACAGGTCTCCTGGTTCCCAGTCCAGGGCTCTCTTTCCACCACACCCCACTGCAGGAGGGACAGGCCTCTCTTCTGGGCTGTCCAGGGACCAGGGGAGGCAGGTGGGGCTGTGGCTCTAAGTAACCTCCAGCCACTGGGGAAGGAAAAGTCAGATAAAAGTAAAAAATGTAGACTCTAAATCCTTGCTACTCAGAGTGTGGTGACAGGTCAAGCAGCTTGGGCATCTGCTGGGAACTTGTTAGAATCTCAGGCCCCATCCCAGACCTACAGAACTGAATCTGCATGTCAACTACATCCCCAAGTGATTCACTTGCATGTGGAAATTGAGAAGCTCTGAGCTGAACTTGGCTCCTCTGTACTCCAAGGATGCACTCCCCTGGGCTCAGGGAATACCCGGTGCACTTTTCCTGAAGCTGAAGCTGTAAGACGTGCTAGAGGCCCCAAGGCATCCAATCCCAGGAGGCGCTCCCTGGTGTTAACTCACAGGCTCCAAACCTCTGGGACCCTCGCCCTGGAGCCTCATTCCTCTAATGAGCCTTCCCCAGAGGGAGGAGTGGGGATGAAAGGGGGGAGGCACTCAGACCCCAGGAGGATCTTACAGACAGGCTCTCTTCCCTGCGAGGAGTGGCAGGTTATCTGAGCTACTGTCACTCCCTTTATCTGCTCACGCACCTGTGCCTGCCTCCTGGACTAAATCCGCATGGCTGACCACCCTCCTCCAGCAAGCGTTACGGCCAGCCACCAGCCAGGGACAGACTGTATATGAACTTGATAGATCAGTCTTGAAAACTCAGGGAGTAACGATGCTTTGGAGGTGGTTCAGCTCCAGCGAAAGCCCTGAGCAGGGAAGTGCAGTGTCCACCCCACAGCCAAGCTTCCTACAAGGCTTGGTCCAGTGGAGTTGGGTCTGCAGAGGAGCCCAGGAATTGTGGCTGCATGCTGGCTTGTTGGGTGACTTCAAGGCTGCTATCCTCCCAGGCCTCAACGACAGTACTCCCGTTCAATGCTCGCCATCAGCTCCTCTTCTGAGTAGTCATACAAGATGGCCGACTGCCTCTCAGGCCTCTTGTGACTGCTGTTTGGGGTTCTGTGGGTGAGAAGCAAGGACAGGGAGGTTAGGAGGCAAGATGTCTCCTTCATACTCATCATCTCTACTGGACACCCACAATGGCCCCTTTATAGGTCTCTGATCCACCTTAAAACCTCTGCCAGTTTACCATGCCCTGGGAACACCTAAGTCTCTCAGCCTTACGTGGAAAACATAGTCAGGCCCCTGCCTATTTCTCTGGCTTCATTTTCCACTACATTATCTGCCAAGACCTTACACCTGAGTCGGAAGCCAGGCCACGCAGTGTTTACCAGTGTGGGCTCTGGAGGTGGGGAGACAGGAGTCTGAATCCCAGCTCTGTCACTGACTAGCTCAGCGAACTTAGACAAGGCATTGACTTTGTGGGCATCACTTTTTTCTCTTTCTGTAAAATGGAGATAATGACAATGCTTTATTCACAGGTTCATTCTGAGAAGTAGATAATACATGGAGAGCATGTGACACAGAACCTGGCACGTTGTATAAGCCCTTAATAAATGTGAACTAGTATTAGGATCTTCATTTGCCCGATTAATCCCTGGGTCTGTATCTCTTGGGGGAGTCTCACCTAGAGCTGCTGTGGTAGGGCAGGGTTGGGCATTCTCCTCGGGCTCCTGGCCACTCCTTCAAACACCTGAGATGTGACCTAGAGCTGAGCTCTTACTCCCTGCTGCCTGAGCTCCAGATAATACTAATACTGCACCTGGACCCTGCCTACCTATCCTCCTTTGCCAGACCTTCTGCAATTTTCCATGGCTGGGGACCTTTTCTTGAGGGACAGAGCTTTGCATTTAAAGAGGGAGCTATGTCTGGAAAATGAGCTGGGACTTGGAGAAAAATGAGAGTTGTGAAGGCTTTCGGGACATAGCTGGAGTCAACAGAAAGAACTTACTCTGAGACACTGCTGCTCTCTGTGTAGTCTTCGGTGCTCTGTTTTGGGGTCACCTTGAGAAGGATAAGCAGAAGAGGCATCAGAAGGTTGACAACAGTGTAGCCTAACATTCCGGCTCCATGCTGACTGAAAGATGACAGCCACTATGTTCAACCCAGGACTGAATGAACCTCAGAGCTGGAAAGCTTCTTTCAGACTGTCTAGTTCCATCTGCTCATTCTATAGGTGAGAAAACTGAGGGGAGTGGTTTTCCCAAGCTCAGAGAGAGAGCAAGTAGCAGAGCCAGGACAAGATTCCCTGCCTCCTGGACTGCTCCTTGACATGATACCACCCTGTCTCTCACCTGTAGAAATTATGTGCACAATCTAGGCTTTTCCCTGGGGAATCCTGGGCCCATTACTTACACTTTATGAGTCTCAGTTCCCCCACCTATAATATGGGGAAAATATATAATACAAAGCAGTGACGTTTTAGAGTTCAGATAGTAAGTGTTCAAATAAGGCAACTTTAAGCTCCCATTAGGGCAAGAGCTGTGTGTGGCTTGACACTGTGTCCTTGGTACACAGCAGGTGCTCAGTAGGTGCTGAAAGGAGTTGAGGATGACTCTGCCTGGAGAGGATCAGGAAAGACTTTCACATGGTGGTGTGATTAAACTGTGTGTGTGCGCATACACACATGCACACACGCCCACATGCACACTTTATTTCCTAAATTTGGAAAATGATGTTTTGACTGGTAACTAAGGCTAAAGACAAAAGGAACTGTACATAAGCACTCTACTTTAGAGGGCAAAGTTGTTTCACACGGGGTATGGATTAACAGTTCTGAAAAGGGCGTACTGGTGTTGAACAAGTAAGTACATGGATGGAAGATGGTGGGAGTCAGAGTTTTCACTGTTGGGGAAAAAGTCTGTAATAGGTAAGTAAGGGGGAAGGCTAGAATGAACCATATGATACTAGGTTACAGTTGGAAACGTTAGTATGAACCATGTTTAGTTTAATATAGATACAGATGAGTAGAACCAGAAATAGAAATAAGCATATGTCTGGATTAGTATATGTACATATTCCCTAACTCTGTCCACTGGGAGGGTCTAGAAGTAGTGACAGCCCAGCAGCAACAAGCATAACCAGGGTCCAGATTTTGGTTTCTAATACTTTTCTACAATAAGAGGAACGAGAGCTTCTTGGAGAAATGGCCTATTCCATGGCTGTGGAGTTAAGATACAAGATGAGCCTGGTGCATCTTCTAGTGCCAGAAAGGAAGGAAGTGCTCAAAAACAAAAGGATGAGGGCACTTCAAAGAGATACAGGAGCCACCCTGAAAGAGTTCCCAATGGCCAAAGCTGGAATAATCTGAGCAACAAAATAAATAACATAGTATTGGATTATAACCCAATGTATAAGATAAATATTTATGAGGCTGACCCCTTCAGTCAGGCTGTGCTTAGTGGCTTGCCTCCAAAGAGTACAATATAAGGAGGAAGAAAACCTGACAAACACTACCTCAGCCAGGTGATCAAGGCTAACATCAACAGTGATAAGTCATGTTGACAGCGCATACCCTTGACATGATGTGCTGAAAATGGTGCTTCATCTCTTCCTCCCCAAACCCATAACCTCAGTCTAATTTATGAGAAAAACATCAGATTAACCTAAATTTAGGGACATTCTACAAAACATTTGACCAGTATTCGTCAATACTGTCAAGGTCATCAAAGACAAGGAAAGTCTTAGAAACTGTTAGAGACTAGAGGAGACTAAGGAGACGGATGACCACATGTGAACTAGTATCCTGGATGGGATTCTGGAACAGAAAAAAAAGGGCCCTGGGGAACAATGAGTGAACTATGAAAGATGTGTGGAGTCTAGTTAACAGTTATGTACCCATGTTGGTTTCTTAGTTGAAACAAAAGTGCCACAGTAATTCAAGAAGTTAACCACAGGGAACAGTGGGTTAGAGGACAGAGGGAAAACTCTGTCCATCTTGGAAACTCTTCTGTAAATCTAAAACTCTTCTAAAATAAAAAGTTGATTTTTAAAAAGGCATTCCAGAAAATAAAGACTACTATATTTTTCAATTAAAAAAAATGGGGTGGGGCAAGGTTGAGAACGGAGAGTGTTGACGTGATGTGGAGTTGCTAACCAATGTCACAGAACAATGTGTGTATTGACTAATGAGAAACTAGTTTGCTCTGTAAACCTTCATCTCAAATACAATGAAAAAAAAAAAGAACATGGAAAAAAAAGGGGGTGGGGGCTGTTGAGGCATGACAGTGGCACTAATCTGCATGTCAGGAGGCCATGTCCTGGCTGTGTAATTTTGAACGACATTTATAACCCAACCTTGCCTATGCATAGCCCTTCGCAGTTCACTAAAGGTTTTCTGATGCACTATTTATATGCTTAATAATAATAATAATAAAAACCTAACCCTGTTACTGTTGAGTCAATTCCAACTCAAACCGACCCTATAGGACAGAGTAGAATTACCCTGAAGGGTTTCCAAGGAGCAACTGGTGGATTCAAACTGCCAACCTTTTGGTTAGCAGTCAAACACTTAACCACGGAGGCAACAGGACCCCATATCCTTAACACAATCTATAAAATAGGCAGAGCGGGGTTCACTACAGCCCTACTTTAAAATTCACAGAGGAGAAGAGAACTGCCGAAGTCCGACAGCTAATACATGGCCCTGTTGTGGACTTGAATTCCAGTCTTCCAATTCTAAATCTGAGGCCCTTTCCACACTGTTTAACTGCAAGCCATGTCTTTCCTGAGTGCTGTATTTTCCACCTGTCAAGTGAGCTGGTTGGACAATCAGGACCTCTCAGAAATGTCAACCAAATACCTTTAACGCCACGGGAGAGGAGTGTGCACCAGCACCAGGACCCCCAGGGCAAAAGGCCTCTGTCAGCTGCGAGCTTGAACTTTTTTTTTTAAACAGTATCCTTCATCAAAAAATTTTACACCAAATTTGCATTCTACCCTATAACATATTCATTTCATTTGAAAATAACATTTTTCCAAGAATATATATTCACAAAAATAGGTTTCTATCTGTACACATTGCTATGTATATGGAAACACAATTGAATGTAGTTTTGAAGTTCAAGCCTGAGCTAGTCTCAGGTAAAATTTTGCTACCCAGCCTTCACTTTAGAGCTCTTTGAAGGCATTTCCCGAGAAGGCAGGCACCTCCCCCGAGAGGAGCCCTGGATTCTGTGTGTGTGTTTTGTGTATGTAGCATACTGTCATCCAGACTGATTACCACCAGAAATTCAGTCACTGGCCTGGGAAGCCAGATGGTCTCTTATTAAAATTGGTGCTCCAGGAAGATGGGCCTGGCTTACCCCGTGGCTTTGATACCCGGCACACTGCCATGTCCCCTTAAAGTAAGAGTTCCCTGATTTGGGAAAACCAAACACCAAACCCATTGCGCCAAGTCGATTCTGGCTCATAGCGACCCTATAGGAAAGGGTAGAACTGCCCCATAGAGTTTCCAAGGAGCGTCTGGTGCATTCAAACTGCTGACCTTTTGGTTAGCAGCTGTAGCTCTTAACCACTACACCACCAGGGTTTCCCTGGTTTGAGACACACAGGATAATATGGTCTGTGAATCTCCCCTAGCTCTGTCAGTCTAGCCATCCCTTGGACGCCTTCTATTTTGAAAAGTACAACCCTACAGCACATTTATAAATACGGATGCCTGGGTCCCATCTCCAGACAATCTGATTTAACTGGTCTCAGATGAGTTCCATATACCTGTTTTTTCTTTTTTTCCTAAGCCTCTCGAGTGATTCTAACGTGTAGCCAGGGTTAAGAACCACAGATCTATATATAGACTTGACGCTAGTCAGTCAAACACACCTGGTATGTAGGTTAATAGCAAAATGGTTGTCCTGGTAGGAATGCTTCACTGAAACACCATTAAGTCTAGCTGTGAGTACAGATGCTGTTTGGTTCTAAAGAGTGTGCTCAGGGACACTGCTGCGTCAAGCCTCACCTTAGGGGGAGAAAGCTATTATTTAATAAGGCTTCCCATGTACCAAGGCTATATACTACACGTTTTACACACTAGGAAAATGGGTAAAAGAGGGTAGGGATGATATACCATGAGCCGCCACCACTACTGATAGAGTAAGGGGACCTGAGACTTAGGTCACAGGAAACCTAATTACTGGGTACAAGGCCTTCATCATCATCATCGCCACTACCCTCCTCTACTTGTACACTGTCTCTTCTCTGGGAAATGCCCTTCCACCTCTTTGTACCGATAGAAGGAGTCTCCACTTAAAGCGCAGCTTCAGTTCCCTCCTCTGGGAAGGTGCTCTGGCTTCCCTGGGCAGAGCTGGTCCCGCCCCCTCTGCTCCCACTTCCTTTGGTACTTCCTGGGTTATTGCCCTCACGACGTAACACTGTAATGATGGGTTTTCTTGACTGTCTCCCCATCCCTGGCTATCAGCCCCACAAGAACAGAGGCCCTCCTGTGAGTTAACTTTGTGCCCAGTGCCTGGTACGTAGTAACTGCTAGGGCAATGACTGTTACTGAGTTAATACGCGTGGTGCACTTGGCATTCCTGCTAGGAAGGGCAGGCATTACTAGCCAATGCTATACAGATGAGAAAATCGAGATTCAGAGAAGTTACATGATTGTCTTGAGGTCACACAGCTATTGATAAAAATGTGTAATTTTTTACCCAATAATCCTGCACACTTCCCCCCACACTACAGTATTTAGAACTGAGAATGGTTTTAGCATGAGAAGTTTTAACTCAGAAACCCTCAGACTTGGAAGTACTGTAATGCACATATCATAGTAGTTTTTCCTTCTTGTCACCACACTCTGATGGCTGCTATGTGAGGTGAGCTGGGGAGGCATTTCCATCCCCGATTAGAAAGAGCAGTTAAGAAAAGATAACCCTCAGCAGCCACACGTCATCTGCTGTCGGTACTGACTGAGGTGCATCATAACTAAATGCTGACACTTCATTAAAGCAAAATTCCCAACATTGGCTTTGCAATGTATTTTTAATGGCCCCCCTAAAAAAAATCCTTTGCCATCAATCCCAACTCAAAATGACCCTATAGGACAGAGCACAACTGCCCCATAGGGTTTCCAAGGCTGTAATCTTTATGGAAGCAGACTGCCACATCTGTCTCCCACAGAGAAACTGGTGGGTTGGAACCTCTGACCTTTTAGTTAGCAGCTGAGCACTTAACCACTGTACCACCAGGGCTACTGAGAAATTCTACAAACAGAGCTCATTTATTCCAAAAATAAATATAAAATCAAACAAACCTCAAAGTGTTGTTGAAATTGCACCAATGCTGAGGATTTCAATGTCGGGCTGTTGGGCTGTTGGGCACATGAAGGAGAGGCTGCAGCATCTTGACCAAGCAGGTTTATAGCTTTGGAGAAGAGGAGTTGGCTCCCACACAGGGCAGCATAAAGCCCTGGATTCGTATTCCCTTGATTACTAATGATGTTGGGTACATTTTCACAAATTTGTTGGTCATTAAGACTTCAGTCTTTGTGAAGTGTTTATTCACATATTTTGTCTCTTGGGTTGAGTATGATTTTCTTATTAATTCATGGAGTTCTTTATGTACCCTGGATACGAGTCCTTTGTTGAATTTTGTATGCTACAAACATCTCCCATTCTATAGTTTGACTTTTCACTCACTTTATGATAAGCAGAAGCCTTTTATTTTTTTCTTTCAAATGTAGTTAAAGTTACTAGTCTTTTCTTTGATGGTGGTATTTCATTTATCTTTTAGAATTCCTTCCCTACCCTAAACTCAGAAGACACTTTTCTATATTATCTTCTAAAATATTTCCAATTTTGCCTTTTAAACTGGAGTTGATTTTTGCGTATGGTGGAGTAAGGGTGCAAGTTTTTTTTTTTTTTTCCCACATGGATACCCAACTGTCCCAGTCCCCACTTACTGGAAAAAAATCTATCCTTTCTCTACTGCTTTGCAGTGCTTCCTCTGTCATAAATCTTGGGCCCACATATGCACAGGTCTGTTTCAGGACTCCCTCTATGTTCCAATAGTCTATTTGCCTATCCCTGTGCCAATACTATAGGGTCGCTATGAGTCGGAATCGACTCGACGGCACTGGGTTTGGTTTTGGTTTGGGTGCCAATACTGAAAACCCTTGTGGCGTAGTAGTTAAGAGTTCAGATGCTAACCAAAAGGTTGGCAGTTCGAATCCACCAAGTGCTCTTTGGAAACTGTATGGGGCAGTACTACTCTGTCCTATAGGGTCACTGTGAGTCGGAATCAACTCAACGACAATGGGTTTTAGTGCCAATACCAAAGTCCCAGGGTGGTACAAATGCTGGACTACTGGGCTATTAACTGAAAGGCTAGTGGTTTTAATCCACCTAGAGATGCCTCGGAAACAGACCTGGTAATCTGCTTCCCAAAGGTCACAGCCTTCAAAAACCCATGAAGCACAGTACTACTCTGCAACACACGTGGTTGCCATAAGTTGGAAATGACTTGATGGCAACTGGCTTGTGTTTGCTTTGTTTTGGTGACAATACCACCCTGTCTTAATTCCTATGGCTTCAGAACAAACTCTGGTATCTGGTAAGACAAGTCCTCCAACTTTTTTTTTCCCCTTCAACAGTATCTTAGCTATTCTTGGTTCTTGGCACTCCCATATATATGTATTAGAATCAGTTTGTCATATTTGGGTGAAAAGTCCTTGCAATTTTTGGGGGGTTGAAACTACAAGGAGCCCTGGGGACGCAATGGTTGCTAACTGAAAGGCTAGTGGTTTGAACTGTCCAAGCCATTCTGTGGGAGAAAGACCTGGGGATCTGCTCCTGTAAAGATTAGTGCCTAAAGAACTCTATAGGGCTGTTCGACTCTGTCACACGGAGTTGCCATGAGTCAAAAATCAACTTGACGTCACCTAACAACATTAAAACTACAGATCACTTCAAGGAGAACTGCAGACTTGATTACAACGATAAGCTTACCACACTTTCTACCCAAATCCTTAGAAGTGACAGAAAAGATCATAAGTAAAAAAAGACAAATTCTTAAAAGTATTGGAAGACAAGGTGTACCACTGGTGAACCAGAGATTATGAGGAGTCGATGAAGTATAAAGGACAGACTGGATCAGATTTATGGAAGAAACCACAGCCCAAAACAAAGAGAAGACTGCTTAAAAAGGGGGGTAGGGCAACTCTGGAGTGCTCCAAGCCCAGAGGTGACAGACACCAGGAGCAGAAAAAGACCTTGGGGCAATGTCAGAGAGGACAGACTTCTAACACCTACCCCAGCTTGTACCAAATAGCATGCCAGAGGCCCTTCCCCCAGGCTGGAACAGTAAGTGCAGGACCTGGGGCAGAAGCGGAAGGACAGACCCATGGGTGCTAACACCCAGGAAGCACAGGAAACCCCTTCCCAGATGACTGACTACTGGCACTTCTCCAGTGGCATATCCTGCCCCTCTTCTGCAATGACTAGGGCAGGCTGCCATAAACAGATACGCACCAAAGGCTTCCCGAACGCTTGCAGAAATCAATACCATGAAAGAGAGGCACCAAACTCACCACAAGACTTAAACCCGAGAACAGAGAGTTATTAGAGCAGACTACAAAACTTAAAGAATGTTAATAACAAGAATAAACGGCTATAAAAAAAAAACACTGAGAGATCTTAGAAATGAAACATGACAGAAGAAATTAAAATCTCAACAGATGGCCTGAATATAACAGACACAGCTGAAGAGAAAATTAACTAGTGAGAAGATCAAACTGAGGAACTCTTGGAAAAAAAAGGACTAACTGAAAAGTAAAAGAGAGAATATTAAAACAGATATACAAACTTCAACATTCACATAATGGGATTTCTAAAAAATGAGAACAATGACAATGTAGGTTGGGAAGACAGACAGTCTGATGTGACTCTAGACTTCCATGAAGAACCTACAGGAAGAAATAAAGACAGCTCCACACAGGAGTAAAATACACCAAGAAACCCTCTTTAAGTTAGCATTGGGATGTTGTAGGCGAAGGAGGCCAAGCCGCAAACCTGCCTGCTGTCTGCCCTTACAATCCAGAGAAAAGCTTGCTTGTCTGCAGATCTACCCCACTTACAAAGTGTTCCAGTTCAGGGGAAAGGACTTTTGAGTAAACAGACCTATACAACTGCAAAGAAACCAACTCCAGCTACATGTTCTAATCAACCAGTCCTTGGTTCCTAAATACAAATGGTCATAAAAAGACCAACAGACATTTGAAGGGGAAAAAAACAGTATAAAAAAACAAGATGAATAAGAACACAATTGGCCTTGGATAAGAGAGCTAATGCAGTGAACAGAAGAGAAATGGTATAATATTCCATTAATATCCATATACAGTGAAACGTGTGAGAGCTGGAACTTGACAGGACTGCCTCGTTTTTCTGGGTCTTACAGGTTTTTGCCTTTGACAAAGTGCAGTCTTACCACTTTTCTATCGCTCGTTTTTAGCAGGAAACATTTGAGTTTTCCTTCTCTGACAGGTTTCCATCTTTCGCAGGTTTTACTGTAGATATTTGAGCAGATACTACAATACCAGGAATAGGCCAATTTGTTTTTTAAAAAAAAAAAAGGAAGGAAGGAAAGAAAAATCAGAGAACAGGAGTTACTGAGAATTAAAAATATGATTATTAAAACAGAAAATTGAAGGTCAAAAAACTGAAGGAGAAGCTGAAGACCAAACTAGTGATCTGTGTAGCATCTAAAAAACAAAGCTAAAGGTTTATTTTAGAACATAGGAAAAAAAAAAAGAGGAAGGTATAAGAGAAAATTAAAAAAATGGAAAATTGACTTAGAAGGTCTACCACTCATCAAATAGAAGTTCCAGAAGCTGAAAAGAAAGAACCTGTATAAGTGAAAAAAGTCTCATATCTAAATAGCAGGTGAAATTTCAAAATACCAAATGTCTTAGTTTGCTAGGGCTCCCATAACAAAATACTACAAAGGGATTGGCTTCAAAGAACAGAAATGTATCTTCTCACAGTTCTGGAGGCTAGCAATTGGAATTGAGATCGCCGGCTCTAGGGGAACGTCCTTCTTTGTTTATTTTATCCCTGAAACTTCCCTCATTGATTCTATGAGTGAGTCAATGTAAAAATGAAGGCCCCATGAATGATAGTAAGGATTGTGCCTGTAGGTAATCGGGAGGCTCCAGAAACTGGAACACACAATTATTTGTTCCTCCAATTAGAATTCACAATCAAGACAAAACACCCACTCTACAGTCCTGCACTCTTACTTCTGGGGTTGCCATAGCTGTTCAACAAACAAGAATACGCCACATAGGGTTATAAGGGATAGTCATAACAGCTTCGTTCATTTCATTTCTCCTACTTAGGCATCACCTCTGGGGAAATTTCCCTGATCTCCCTCTCCCCAGCCTGGGTTAGGTGGCCTTCCATGTGCTTCCCTTTACCCTATCCTTACTTCTGTGATTTCCCTTGCAGCTGTTTTGTAAATACTGGGGCATGCACCTGCCTCTCCAGCTAGACTGCAAGCTCCTTTATTTACCTGATTCCCCAGCACCATGCAGGGGCCTGGTTCAGAGCAGACACTAAGCTGTGAGAGATGACGTTTTCTGGAAGGGTGCTTGTACCTGTGCTGTGGGGCCTTTGAATGCCTGTCGAAGGGACCTTACTTATTCTGTAGACACTGGGAGCTTTAAAAAAATGTTTTTGAAGGGTTCCTACTGTGCATGCTCAGCACATAATCCTGTACTGCCCACAAATACTGTACTGGGCTTTCGTCTCTGTGGAAAGCTGCTTACATTCTCCCCGGATTTGCTTTTAAAGTCCTTTTCCATCCTCCACTTCTGAGACTCAATCACATTGTTTAATCATTCACCAGATATTTATTCAGCACCTCCAGCGTGCCCAGCTACCGTGGAGATGTGTTCCCTCTCCTCTCTAGGCGCCTGCTGGCAATCTCACTTGAGAAATTTAAGTCTTAAGTACGTTAAACAATTTGCAGAGTATATAAGGTCACGGAGTACTTTGGACTATAAACCATTTGTGCAACACGAGAGGGTGATGTAGTATGGCAGTTAAGAGCACGGATTTTGAAAAAAAAGAGAGAGACCAGGACTCAGCCCTTCCTCCTACCAGCTGTGTATCCCTGGGCGATTTTCTTAACCTTTCCAAGCACTGGTTTCCTCATCTGCAAAGTAAGTTATTGTGTTAAATTATTTTTAAATGATTACCAGAGTGCCTGGCATTTAACAAACCAAACCAAAAGCAAACCTGTTGCCATCAAGTTGATTCCGACTCACAGCAACCCTACAGGACACAGCAGAACTGCCCCACAGGGCTTCCAAGGAGTGGCTGGTGGATTAGAACTGCCGATCTTTTGGTTAGCAGCCGTAGCTCTTAACCACTGCACCACCAGGACTAACAAATAATAAATACTAGCTGTTATTATTAAAAAAGTTATTATTATTCCTATTACTATCATCAAACCAATTATATATATTCTGCTGTTCTATAATTGCTTACCTATTAACATTAGTTAATCCTCCAAAAATCCATTCCAAAAAGATTACCAATTCTCCCAAGGTTATAGATCTCCAAGATTGGACACACAATACACTTAACCACCGGCGCCACCAGGGCTCCAAGCACTAAATAAATATTTCCTGAATTAACTTGAATGTCAAGTTGCTGTTATAATCTTGAGTCTAAAATCTAAAGAGTAGCTGGCATAGTGGAGCCCTAGTGGTACAGTGGTTAAGAACTACGGCCGCTAACCAAATAGGCTGGCAGTTCGAATCCAGCAGCCGCTCCTTGGAAACCCTATGGGGCAGTTCCACTGTGTCCTATAGGGTCACTATGGGTCTGAATCGACTCGGTGGCAATAGGCTTTTGGTTTAGTTGGCATAGTAGAATAAAACGATCATAATACAGAAGAAAGTTCAAATCCCAGTTTTTCCATTTAATAATGATGTGCCTTTGGGTGAATTATGAGGTTCTCTGAGCCTCAGTTTACTCATCTTCAGGGTTGTTGGGAGGTGAGAGAGAACATCCTAAGTATAATGACTGTCATGTAGGCAGCCAATAACATCAGTATAAATTTTTGAGTCAATGCCTAGTCCAGAGTTAGCTTCTGACACAGCCTTGCTAGAAGACCACCTGAGGCATGGTGTGGCCCTCACAGGGAACTTCTTGGTCTTCAAGGCACGAGGAGAGGTTCTAGTACAACATACCTTCCCGGAGAAACTGTTTAGACATGTTTTCTGGGAAACGTGAGTGACAGGAAATAGGAGTAAGCTTACAAGTGGAAGGGCTCTAGGCATGTCAACACGTGGGCTGGAGAAGTCTGCTCTTGCCTACCCGGAGCTATCTCTAAGAGGGGACTGACAGTATCGCAAATGTGCACAGCACTGTTTCAGGGCTATACCACAGAGCCAAGTGTGGCTGCTAGGGGCTGGTGATCTTCCCCATTTGGGAAGTCAATATTCACTGAACATTTATATGAACATTCATCATGCCTAATCCTGTGGGACACTAAAGATGAAAAGATGACTCCTAAAGGAATCCACGATGGGAAGAGGAGGGACAGGGGGTGGGATGGGGGCAGCAGTGACGGATAGAGAGAGGAGGGCAAGTCTCTCTCTCTCTCTCACACACACACACACACACAACCACAACACTCCCCTCCAATGACTGGGAACCCGTGACCTCAAGAAGCAACCCATTCCACCTCAGGGCAGCTCAGATGATCTCAAAGTTCTTCCTCATACTGATGCCAACTCTGCCTGCCTAGTGCTGACAGCTGCCAGACCTCGTTATAGTCTCAGGGGCCACAGAGGAGAAAAGTAACACTTTCACCCACTCATCCCTCAGCCATTTTTAGGACAGGAACATGAAGTCATGTTCTATGGACCCTATTTCCCTCTCGCCAGCTTCTGCTGGAACCAGCTTTGGCTGTCACCTGGCTTTTGATTTCATCAGATTCCATAAGGTTTGTCACAAACAGTTTCTCTGCTCAGGCAGGACAACTGAGTGAGAGAGGGCATTCTGACTTGGAGTCAAACATCTACAAGTTTGAGTCCCAGCCCAGGCTGCCTCTGCAAGTCTCCCTACTCGTCTGCACAGCAGTCTCTACTGGGAGCATTAAGGCCAGTCTCCTAGGGTGGCTGTAACAACGGAATCCCATCAAGTACGGACATGAGCTGTAAAGACTAAGACTGGGTACAAAAGGAAGGTCATACTCTTTCTTTTGCATCTTCCCTGATGGCTCAGCCTTGTTGTATCTGTTCAATTTTTACCTCTGACTCACAGCAACCCTATAGGACAGAGTAGAAGTGCCTCCACAGGGTTTCCAGGGCTATAACCTTTAGGGACACAGACTTCCATATCCTTCTCCTGTCCCAGAAAACAAAACCCATTGCTGGAGCGTCGGTTCTGACTCATAGCAGCCCAGAAAATACACCTTGCTGAAAGCAGTAAAGGGGAGCTTGGATGAAAAGCAAAGATATAGCAGCCTCTGGTGGCTGTTCCAGGCCTCGTTCAAACATAAGTTCTTGCCACCAGCCAGCTGGCTGCCTGCCACCTGCTGGTCAGACAGACATCTGGGCCCCAGAGAGGCAGGCTGTGCCTGGGCTGGGAACACACATGCCACGGGGAACCGTGGGAACAAGGCTGAGCTCTAGGGCGGGGCGGGGGGGGGGGGCGGTGGATGTGTGTTATCACCTGAGATCCTAGCGAGGCTTCAGGAAAACCATGTCACAGCTGAACAAGAATCCGAAAACGTGTAAGGAGGAGCTGAAGATCTTAAGATGATCTCTGAAGTCTCCTGTGACTCTTACAACTAGGGTTTTTGTGAAAATTAAAGTGCCAAAGGTAAATTCTTAAAATCTATTTCATATTTACCAGAATGTATTCTACCCTTTTTCCAAAAAAAATTTAGTTTTCCCCTTAACTCTTTATTTGTAACAGTTTAATGAGTATGTGTGTATGCACGTATCAATTACATTGATGTTTAAAGTATTAAAGTATACAATTTGGTAAGTTTTGGCATCTGTATACACCTGGGAAGTCATCACTGCAGTCAAGGTAATAAACAAATTTATCCCCCCCCAAGGTTTCTTTGTGCCCCTCTGCAATCCTTCCCACCTCCTTTCTTTCCCTGCCTCCCACCCCCTCATCTCTAGGCAACCACTGATTTGCTTTCTGTCACAATAGATTAGTGGGTACTTGGTCAAATTTTAGACAAATAGAATCACATGGACACTTTTTTGTATGGCTTCTTTCACTCAGCATAATTAGAAATTCTGAGATCCATCCATGTTGTGCCATGTATCAATAGTTCATTCCCCTTTACTGCTGAGTAATATCCTGCTGTATGGATATACCGCTCCTTTACTCTTTGTCTAGAAGTCCCTGGGAGGCATACACAGTTAAGCATTTGGCTATTAACTGAAGGGTTAGTGGTTCAAATCCACCTAGAGGTACCTTGGAAGAAAGCCCTGGTGACCTACTTCTGAAAGATCAGAGCCAGTGAAAACCCCACGCGGCACAGTTCTACTCTACACACGGGGTCGCCGTGAGGTGTAATCCCCTTAACGGCAGCTAGTTTTCTTTTTTATTATTCTTTGTCTAAGAATTAGCCTTCTTCAAAGTTCTGGCTGGTTGGTTGGTTTGGTCTTTTTTGCATTTTATTATGGAAATTTTAACACATACAGTAGAGAGACTAGTACAATGAATCTCCTGATACTTATCCCCCAGCTTCAAAGATTTTCGGTGTTTTGGCAATCTTGCTTTATCTATCCCCTGCAATTCCCCCTTTCCTCCCCTCAAATATTTTGAAATAAATCCCTGACATTCTGGCATTTCACCTATAACAGTATGCATCTTAACCAATAACCCATAACCACAAGGCCTTTATCACAGAATTAATCGTTTAATTCATCGAATACCCAGTAGAGGTCCTGTTTAAGCCTTGCCCCCTCTGTGAGGCTCTTTCTGTGCAGAGCCCCCGGGCTCACCTCTCCTCCCTGTCCCCAAGCACAGCTCCCAAGGACCACTTGTTTGACACTGTCCTTGTACATACAACCTACCGCCCCAACACCTAAGGGCAGGGCCAAGGCTTCTGTGTCACTGGAGCCCTGCAGAAGCACAGTCCTGAGACTGCAGCAGGTAGGTGCTGCTCAAAAACGTCTAAGTAAATGAATGTGCCCAGTCTTCACACATGAGAAGTTGCTTCAATAGCAGAAAAAATCATTCCCCATCACTCGACATACAGAAGAACGAATTTCTGTGGATGATGCTAGGTCCTGCGGTGGTCCTGCGGTGGTCCTGCGGTGATAAGGCAAGTAAAGGCTAGATGTGGCTGTGGCATCACATCTTATTTGAATCTGGGCTACATTGTTTACTAGCACATGACTTTAGTGGGATGCTCGGTTCTCTCATTCCAGAAACGGCTTACCTCTCTCATAGAACTGTTGTGAGAATCAAATGAACTAATGCTGAATTATAGAAAGCTAAGGGCCTTTTTTTTTTTTTTTTTAAGGGCCTTAATGATTACCTGATCCAACGTGATGCTTTTATAAATGAGAAAACAGCCCCTGAGAGGAACAATGACTTGTCAGAAAGTTAGGGATCAGAATCCAGGGCTCTTGTCACGATCACAAGTTGCATGTGGACATGCTTCAGAAGGTGTAAGGTGTTTATAAGCAGGTAATGAGTTGATATCATTTCCTCTGAGAATTCTGCAGAAGAGAGTCAGAAGGCATTTATGTTAAAACGATCAGAAAGGGGTGAGCGTGGTATTCAATGCAAGTTTAATGCATTCCTAAACATCTTCGACAGAAAAAATGAAATCCATCCGTGTCAAGGAAAAAAAATTAGGGCTTTCAGGGACTCATTTAAAGCATAGGGCTCCGAGGTCTGTGGCGACGATGCAAGGGAGACGGCATAGATTCAGCCAGCTCGCCACCAGGGGGCACTCTTCTCCCGACACAGCGTTCGGTGTACTATTTGGAAGCGCCACTTACTAACGTCAAGGCAGCAGAAGCTGAAAGGTGCACGTGGATTCTGCAGATTGGTGAGAGCTCCTTTGCACTGCTAAAACGAAAGACCGAAGGGTTTTTTTTTTTTTTTTTTTTTTAAAGAGGCTCTGGAGAAATGCCTTTCTAGCGCTCGAGACTACCAGTCTCAGGGACCCCCATCTTCATTTTTTAAGACCTTTTTTTTTTTTTCAGGAAGATGGCTCCAAAGCCACAGAACAAAAAGGCAAGAGATAACCTGGAGAAACTAAAGGGAGTGGGATTGGAGGAAGATAACAGTAAGTTACATACAGAGTGTTTTATTAATTTATGAAGCACTTTCACAGGCATTCGCATTTAATTCTTCCATCAAACTTCCATTTAACAAACATTCATTGAGCATTTATCTAGACTCAGAGCTCAAGGGACCTGGCCAAGCTGGCACGGGATGAGCTGCAGCGCGCATATTTCCAAAACCTGTGCTTCCACACCCGCCTCGCTGCTTGTATGAGGCGGACCGTCAAATCCCTGAGAGAGGCAGACTCTCTGGTCTGAACCCTACTCCTGGCGTTTGAACTTCGAAAATCATCTTGCTGGGTCCCAAGGCCTCAGATGTAAAACAAGAAGGTA
Organism: Elephas maximus indicus; assembly: GCF_024166365.1. Taxonomy (NCBI): domain Eukaryota; kingdom Metazoa; phylum Chordata; class Mammalia; order Proboscidea; family Elephantidae; genus Elephas; species Elephas maximus. Next base: position 19,577,799 of record NC_064830.1, read on the forward strand.
GGACTGGATGACTGCTAAGATCCCTTCCAGCTCTACTCACCTACGGTCTAAAACTGCAGAGAAATTACAGGAGTCCTGGACACTGGCTGTCGGGAGGCAAAGTTCAGTGGAAATCTGCATTGGCGGCTCTGGGCTGGGGGCTACTTTCCTTGCTGGGTAATGGGCTCACGGTGATGGGCTGGCATTTAGGTGCATAAGAACCTCTGCACTGCCCCTCCTCACTAGAGGCTACTTAGGGCTTGTCCCAGCCCCTATGGGAACTCAAAGCTCCTAGCTAAAAAATTCTTAGTATCTCTTCCAGATAGTACATGTCTAGCCATGCCCCAGCAACGTTCTGGCCATTTCATTTCCACACCGTCCCATACCCGGCACTTGGTAGCAGTCGCTGAGGCCTAAAATCAGGGCAATTGTTGAGAGACTCTACTTCTAATCCTAGACAGCTGGGCTTTCAATCATTTATAACAGTCACCATCTAGAACCAGGAGAGAAGGAAACCTCTGAGAGTGTATGGTCCTGCCCCATCTCAAGGCACTATACACTGATGGTTAGAAATCTTACTGTGCCTCTAGATCCCTGAGGAGATGACTCTCCTTTTAGTTTCTGATGTTCTCCAGGCTTCCAGATTCAGTATTCTCCTCACCATCGACATGCCCCCTTAGCCATCTCATGCTCTTCCAGAGCGTCAGCCACCACCCACATCCTGATGTTCATAAAACGATGGCTCCCGCTCTAACCACTTTTCACAGCTGACATGAATTTCTGGCGGTCCATGGAACCTGTCCACCTTGCACCCCAAGCTCAACTTGTACAAGACTGAGCCTGTTTCAGCTGACAGCATCATTATGGACTCAACCACACAGGCGAGAAGCCTTGGAGTCTTTCTAAGCATCTCCCTTTCCCTCGTCTGTCATAACCAGTGGTCTGCCTCACCTTTCTCCCCATCTCTCTGCCTCATCTCAAGCCTTCATCATCTCTTACCTGGATTACTGCAGGATTCTCCAAACTTGGTTCCCTGCTTCCTGTCCCATCTCCCCTAATGCGACCTCCCTACTGCCCCCGTTTATCTTTCTAAAACACAGGTGGCTACCTCTAGAGAAGGGAACTGGGAAAAGAGGCTAGAGAACAAGGGTAGAAGCAAAACTTTCTTTTCACTGTACCTTCTGAATTTTTTTGTCATGTGCATGTATATTACCTACTCTAGTTAAAAACATTTAAAAATAATAAAACACAGAAAAATTCCACTAGCTCCCCACTGCCGACAGGATAAAGTTCAACCCCTTAGCCTGGAAGGTTGTGTGAACATGACCCAGACCTATCTCCTTGTCCTTTGTTCTCCATCATCACCCTGCTGTCCAGTCACACTGGACAACCACATGCTACACTCACAAAGCACCTTCAGACCTCTGGGGTTTTCTACATGGTGTTTCCTCTTTATGGAATGCTCTATTCTTTTTCAACTTCTGGAAATATCGGCTGATATTTTAGAACCAACTCAGATGTCAGATCCTCCAGGAAAACTTCTGCCTCAGATGGAATTATTCAGTCCCTCCTTGTGTATATAATAATGTGTACTTACGTCTGCCCAAGTGCTTACGTGTTATATTAGACATGCTCATTTACACAACCCTCCCCATGACAGCTGTGAGCTTTTGGGGGGGTCAGGACTATGCTTTACTCTTCTCTGCACCCTAGATTAATCAAAATGCCACTTACTGCATCTTAAATTTATGTTCTCTGCTACAGACCTGAATGCAGACAGGTGACTTTTTTTGATGAAAATATTGTCCGTCACCTTTACATCTCTTTGATGGATCTCATTTCCAGCTATGTAATCATTTTGACTGCTTTGTTTTCACCTTCAGATTCCATAGTAGCTGTGCGCCGGGATTACCGTACAGTTCTGGCTGGTGGTAACAGACAAGCAAGAATTATCCTGATCCTCCTTTACCAGGGCAAAATGGAACCTTTGCAAAAATGGAGGACTACAGACTCGTTAAGAGTCCCTGGGTGGCACAAATGGCTAAGCCCTGGACTACTAACACAAACTTTGGTGGTTCAAATCCATTAGCAGTACCTCGGAAGTAAGGCCTGACAATTGCATCCAAAAGGTCACAGCCTTAGAAACCCTATGGAGCAGTTCTACTGTGCACACATGGGGTCTTCATGAGTTGGGATCCACTCAGTGGCAACTAACGACAACAACAGATTCATTCAGCCTAAAGAGAAGACATTACGCCCTAGACCTTTTGGCAGAGAATGTGCTATCTTTCCAACAACAGAAAAATTCCTCTATAACGAGTGCCCCTAGATCTTGGGTGACATGATCCTATATAGATAATTCCTAATGAATCCACACACACACACACAAAAAAACCTATTAGCTAATACATTCAGCAAGTTGCACAGTAAAGGTCAACACACACAGAAATGAGCTGTGTTTCTACACATCCTCAATGAATAATCCAAAAAGGAAACAAAGAAAACAATTCCATTTACAGTAACATCAAAAAGAATAAAATGCTTAGGGACAAATTTAGCTAAAGGAGTGTAAGGCATGTGAACGGAAAACTAAAAAAAAAAAAAAAAAATCCTGAAAGAAATGTTAAGACTTAAAAAAAACGGAAAGCCATCCATGTTCATGGATTGGAGGGCTTAATATTGTTAAGATGGCAACACTCTCCAAAATGATCTATAGATCTAATAAGATCCTTATCAAAGCTCCAAAGGCCTTCTTTTCCCTATAGTATATCATTGAAGAAAGAACACACCAGCAAGTTCTATGCTGTCTTTGATCAGATCACTCAACAGCCTTTTTTTTTTTTTTTTGCAGAAATGGAAAAGCTGATCATGTGGAATTACAAGGGACCCCAAACAGCCAAAACAATCTTGAAAAAGAACAAAGTGGAAGACCTCGGGATTCCCGGTTTCAAAACATATTACAAAGCCACAGTAATCAAAACAGTGTGGTACTAGCATGAGGATACACATATAATCAGTAGAATAAAATTGAGAGTCCAGGAATAAACCAATACATATACGGACAACTGATTTTTGACACGGGTGCCAAGACAATTAAAAGAGGAATGATTAGCCTTTCCAACAAGTGGTACTGGGACAACTGGACATCCACACGCAAAAGAACGAAGTTGGATCCTCTACCTCACTCTACACATAAAAACTAACTCAAAATGGATCAATGACCTAAATACAAGAGCTAAAGTATAAAAATACTAGAAGAAAATATAAGGATAAATATTCATGACCTCGTATTTGGCAATGGATTCCTAGATTTGACACCAAAGGCATGAGCAACAACAGAAAAAATAAACTGGATTTCATAAAAATGTAAAACTTTTGTGCATCTGAGAACATTATCAAGAAACTTCAAAAACAATGTACAGAATGGGAGAAAATATTTGCAAATCATATATTTAATAAGGGTTTAATATCCAGAATATGGAAAGAACTTTTACAACTCAACAACAAACAGACAAAACCCAACTAAAAAACGGGCAAAGGACATGAATAAGCATTTTTCCAAAGAAGATATACAAAGGTCATTAACACATGAAAAGATGTTCAACATCACTGGTCTTTAAGGAAATGCAAATCAAAATCACAATGAGATGCCACCTCAAACCCTCTAGGCTGGCAATGATGAAAAAAATGGAATAACAAGAGTTGGTGAAGATGTGGAGAAACTGGAACTCTTGTACATTGCTAGCGGGAATGTAAGATGGTGCAGCCACTTTGGAACAAACAGTTTACAGTTCCTTAATAAGTTAAACATAGAATTATCATATGATCCACCAATTCTACTCCAGGGTAGACACCCCAAAGAACTAAAAATAGGTGTTCAAACAAAAACCTGAGCACAAATATTCATAGCAGCATTATTCACAATTGTTAAAAAGTCAAAACAACCCAAATGCCCATCAATGGATGATGGATAAACAAAATGTGGTACGCCCATACAATGGATTATTATTCATCCATTAAAGAGGAAGGAAGTTCAGACACATACTACAACACGGATGAACCTCGAAAACATTAGGCCAAGTGAAAGAAGCCAGACACAAAGGAACACATATTGTATGATTTCATTTCTATGAAATTGCCCAGAATAGGCAAGTCCTTAGAGTCAGACAGCAGATTAGATCAGTGGCTACAACAACGGGCTCAAGCATAACAATGGTTGTGAGGATGGCACAGGACCGGGCGGTGTTTCGTTCTGTTGTACACAGGGTTGCTATGAGTTAGAATGGACTCTATGGCACCTAACAACATATGCATGCGAAAGCTGGACAAAGAATAAGGAAGACCAAAGAAGAAATGATGCCTTTGAAGTATGGTGTTGGCAAAGAATACTGAATATACCATGGACTGCCAGAAGAACAAAGAAATCTGTCTTGGAAGTACAGCCAGAATGCTCCTTAGAAGCGAAGATGGCGAGACTTGTCTCATGTACTTTGGACATGTTACCAGGAGGGATCAGTCCCTGAAGAAGGACACCATGCTTGGTAAAGTACAGGGTCAGCAGAAAAGTGGAACATCCGCAACGAGACGGACTGACAAAGTGGTTGCAACAATGGGCTCAAGCCTAACAACAATTGTGAGGATGGCACAGGTCTGGGCAGTGTTTTCTTCTGTTGCACACAGGGGTCGCTATGAGTCGGAATCAACTCGACGGCACCGAACAACAACAACAACAGGGGCTGGCGAGAGGAGAAAACGGGGACTGACGGCTTAATGGGCACCGAGTTTCCTTACTAGGTGATGAAAATGTTGCACAATATGATAAATGGACTAAATGTCACTAACTATAAATTTCATGTGTACTTACCTCAAGTGTCTATGTCTGTATTGCATATATAATCAATATTAGACAATATAATCAATATTAGACCATTGATGGACAGATACACTGCTACATTTTAAAAAGCCACAATTTGATTAAATTATTAAAACAAATCAAATCCTTAGCATTTCTCCCACAATTTTCCCACTCTAAATTGTTTTTAGTTTCAAATACCCCACTAAAATCCTGTTAATTTTAATGTTCCACTGACGTTGGAAAAGAGATTTTCCTAAGTCTCTGTAGATACAACGTTGAAAATTAATCCAAAACAGTAATGGGACATGGTTTAGTGAATTAAAGTACATTAATTTGATGAAATATTTTACATTCATTAAAATATTAAGAAGATTATGCAGCAATGAGGAAAGCTGCTTATGAGAGTTGAAGCAGAAAAAATTCAAAATAAAAAAGAGAAGAATATATGACTTTTAAGTTGTTAATGATACTCTTAGATATCTAACGCAACTATAACAGAAATACAAGTAGATGACTTTAAAGAACGAAAATTTATTCTCTCACAGTCTAGGAGGCTAGAAGTCTGAATTTTGGGTGCAAACTCCAGGAGAAGCCTTTCTCTCTCTGTTGGCTCTGGAGGAAGGTCCTTGTCCTCAATCTTCCCCTGCGTGTAGGAGTTTCTCAGCATGGGGACCCCTCCATTCCCGGTTCTTCTTTCTTGGTGGTAGGAGGTCCCTCCCCTCTCTTCTAGATTCTTTTATATCTCAAAAGAGATTGACTCAAGATACAACCTAATTCTGTAGATTGTGTTGTCTCATTAGCATAACTGCCTCTAATCCTGCCTCATTAACATCGTAGAAGTTAGGATTTACAACACCTAGGTTAAATACATCAAATCATAAAATGGAGGACAACCACAAGATACTGGGCATCACGCCCCAGCCAAATTGACGCACATTTTGGGGGGACATAATTGAACAGACACAATATGGCTTGTGCCTTTAAAATGTTCTTAAGGTTCTCAGCATTGGCCAAAAAAAGACCCCATGGAGACAGCCTAAATATCTCATAAAAAGGGATTAATTAAAAATAGTACCTCTGTATAACCAAAAACCAAACAAACCTGTTGTCATCAAGTCAATTCCAACTCATAGCGACCCTACAGGACAAAGTAGAATGCCCCATAGAGTTTCCAAACAGTGGCTGGTGAATTTGAACTGCAGGTTTTTTGGTTAGCAGCCAAGCTCTTAACCACTGTACCACCCGGGCTCCTGTGCCTCTGTATAGTGGGCATATAGTAAGGTCATTATGATGAGAGAAATGCCTGCATTATAATGTTAAATAAACAGATGCTATAAGTTGTATGTATAAACTCTGACTGTAATGACATAAAAGATATGCAGACCAGAGACAGAGAAAAGCCTGGAAGCAAACACTTCAAAATACCATCAGTCATATCTGTGGGTGGGAGTAAACTATGAGCAATTTTATTTCCTTTCTATGTTTTCCAATTTTTCTACAATGTGCATTTCTACCTTTGTAATAGGAAAGTAAAAATAATATATATGCACACCTTTTTATTTTAAAACCTGTAATTAGAGATTGCTTTCATTTTTTTATTGGAGAGAAAAACCAGGTATAAAAAGATGTGACAGTCTGCTTTCATAAAGATTTACAGCCTTGGAAACCCTATGGGACAGTTCTACTCTGTCCTATTAGGTCAGGATAGTCAGAATCAACTCGATGGCAGTGGGTTTGGGTTCTTCTGGTATGGTAAACATAAGCTTGGCTGTATTTAACAAATCATTAGCAATTTGTAATATCCAGAAGGATGACTCAGGGAAATACATTATCAGCCTCTTAGAAATTCTAATCAACTGTGGTTAAAATTTTAAAATGTGGGTGCTTACGGAATAATTTTCACTTTAGATATTTGTTTATGAAGAATAGCTTTCTCCCCTGAAATAAAAAAAAAAAAATACTACATTGTTATGGAGTGGTTTCCTTTTCTCCTTCCTAAAGAAACTAAAAAGAGTGTTATTTATATCCTCAGTGTTGTTAGTTGCCATGACCACCCCTTGTGTGCAGAGCAGAGCCACTTCATGGGGTTTTCTAGGCTGTGACCTTTCAGAAGCAGGTTGCCAGGCCTTTCTTCCAAGGCACCTCTGGGTGGATTTGTACCTCCAACCTTTTGGTTAGTAGTCCAGCGCTTAATCGTTTGCTCTACCCAGGGACTCCTTTGTGACCTTAGAGCCAGTAAATTACAAGGCTTCAACCTTTTTACTTTGTCTCGCCAGACCTGAAATAATGAATTAAACTCAAGAGCTCCCTTAAAGCTCTAGTAATTTAGGATTCTAGGATCTGTTCATTTATTCAAGAATAATTCATGGTACAGAGGACACATACAAGCCACACTGAAAAGAGTAATCACAGTTGGCAGATTTTCACCTGCTAAATATCTCTTGAACTCATTCATCTCCTCTTCAACCTTCTCACTGCTACTGCTTTCATTCAGGTCCTGATCACCTGCGCTACTGCAGTAGACTCTTAACTGATCACCTTGTCCCTAGTCTTACCCTGTCCAGTTCATGATCCCCACAGTTGTTGGTGTAATCTTCCTAATCCTTCAAAGATACCCACAGCTTTTACACTCAAGTCCAAGCTCCTTAGTGTGGCATACTCCTAACATGGCAAACCTTTCCAGACCTCTTTAACCTTGTATATTTCCTAGTCGCACTCCATGCACCATATGCCCTGGCCCCCATCACCTTTGTATATGAGGTTCTCTCTGCCCAGAATGCCTTTGTTCACCTGGTGGATGTCAACAGACCCTTTCGGGTTCAGGTCAAGTGCTGCCTCTTCTGGCATGCCTCCCTGACTTCTGCTAGGGGTTCAATGCTCCCTCCTGTGGACTCTACCGATCTCTTACCACACTGTAATCTACTTTGTTGTTTGTGGATCTCTCTCCCCATTAAGCTGTGGGCTTCTGTAGGACAAGGATAGTGTGTCATCTCTTTTCATCTCTAGTACCTTGAGTGACACGTGCACACAGTAGGTGCTCAAGCAATAGCTGATGAATGAATGAGAGATTGAGTAAGTCAGGCCCCGCACCCTAAGAGTCACTGTGATATTCAGCAAATCTGGAGATGGCAATCCACTCTTTCTGATTTCCTCTCATTTCCACCTCTGAAGTTTCTAACATGCTTCTAAAGATTGCTTCCTGCTATTTCAGGCTTTCTTCAGGAGAGAGATTTTTCTCCAACTCTCTCAACTGTCCATTTTTAGTGTTGTATAACTGGATACTGACGTAGCCTTAAAAGAATCTTGTTATATAATTCAGTCCTACTTACAGCAGCTCATTCTTCCTTTTTAAAAAGTCTTAGGAGGGTAGCAGGGATGGCCAGAAGGGAGGAAAGCTCTCTGCACTGTCTGGGTTAGGTTCTTCCTTCCCTCTCCCTAGATCCCCACAAGGCATTATCAGGGTCCTACTGCTTGGCAGCTGCTCAGTAAGAATTTCCCCAAGGTCCCAGCAGTTGCTAACCGAAGACTCACTGACTCCACAGAACAAGATGCTGTGTTTGGCACCATCCTCAAGCCCAGGAGCTATGTTAAAGGTCTTCTTCATTCAGCTCTGCTGGAGTGAAGATTGTTGCCAAACCAGACTACTCATTTTATTGTTTTCCTAGAACAGCAGGGCTGTTATTACAACTATTCTGGAAGAAGGAATAAGGAAGCTAAAATGAGATCCCACAGTATCTTAAAAATAACCAGTAATATGAGAATTGGTTGAGGGACAAGGCAAGGATCCTGATGTATTTTGTCTGACACGGCAGAGCATTTTCCCACCACCGTCTGGCTGGTTGTCCTATCCACTTGGCTAGTTCCCAACTAGACTATAAGGAGCCAGGGGCTACTGTAGCGGTTGGCATACAATTTCAAAAAGAAAGTAAAATGAATTCTGGGCGAGAAGAAAGCCCAAGGAGATGTATCTTCTGTAGAAGGAGATGAGTTCCTCTACCCTTTAAAGCTGCTGCCAGCACTGCCATCCATAAACGCGACAGACTAGCACCCAAAGAGGAGGCAGGGAGGGAGAAAATCAGAGGGGATATGAGAGAAAAAGTGTGATTCAGTTAGAGATCTCAGAGGGATTCGGAGACAGCGAGCCGGTGGGTGACACATGGGGTCAGCAAGGGGAGGGACAGAGGCACCGCGCCGGCCGAGGGAAACTGGGAGGGACGTGGGGGCCGCGGCAGGAGGAGAGGAGACTCGCGACAGGAAGACAAACGCAGCTGAGAAGGGCGCAAACAGGGCGAAAGACGGCAGGATCCCCGCTGCAGGGCTGCGAGGAAGGGCGGACGGGCGGAAACCCCGAGAGCGCCCAGGGCGCAGAGGGTGTAGGATCGGCGGGGCGCATCCGCGGAAGAAAGGGCAGCAGCGACACCAGGGCCAGCCGTTAGGGCCCCGCGGTGGCGCGTCCCCAAGGCCGCCGGGCCGGTGCGGCTACTCCGTCACTCACCGGGCTCCCGGCGCCGCGTGCGGGTCGAGGCCGGGTCGCTCCCCGCGAGGCCAGCTCCCCGGGGTCCCAGGTCGCCGACTCGGCCAGCAACTGGTCCAGCAGGAGCAGGGTTTCGTTCCCGCTGTCGGGGGGCGCCGCGGGGCCGGGGTCGCGGCCAGCTTCCCCCTCGGCCGTCACAGCCACCGCCGCTGCCTTCGGGGCCTCCTCCGGGGCCTCTGCCGCCGCTCCCCCCAGAGGCCCCGGCCCGCCCTCTGGGGCTGCCCCGCCGGGCCCCACTGGGCGGCTCTCCCGGCTGCGCAGCCGCTTCAGGGCCCGGCTGCTCCGGCTGCTGCCGCTGCCCATGACGCGCCCGCCGCCCGGCCCGGGACCCGCGCGCAGGCCGGTCGCGCCGCTGCAAGCGCCGCCTGGAGACCCGGCACGGCCTGGAGGCGGGAGCGCGGCTCAGAGGCTGGGGCGGGGGGCGGGGAGGGCGCGGGAGAGGGGAGGAGGGGGGCGGGCAGAGGGGGGAAGAGGCGAACGGGGGCGCGTCCCCGCGACCGAGCGGAGGGAGGGGAAAGGGAGGGAAAGGGGAGGGGGGAGGGGGGAAGCGGGGCGGGGAGGAGGGCGAGGTCGGAGGGCGGCAGTCGAGACCCGGGGGAGCGTTGGGGGGCGGGTGGACGTGAGAGGGCGGAGGAGGGCGGAGAGGCGGGGTATGAAGCGAAGGGGGGCGCGCCCCCGGGACCGAGTCGAGGGGGGAAGAGGGCGGAGGGGAAGACGGGAGTCAGGACCTGGGGACGGGGGAGGGGCGAGGAGGGCAGGAGCGAGACCTGGGGGCGCGTTGGGGGGGGTGGGTGGACGTGGGAGGGAGGAGGAGGGCGGAGAGGCGGGGTACGAAGCGAAGCGGGGCGCGTCCCCGGGACCGAGTGGGGGGAAGACGAGAGTCAGGACCTGGGGACGGGGGAGGGGCGGGGAGGGCAGGAGCGAGACCCCGGGCGCGGGGAAGGGGGATAGGGGTCGTCCCGGGGACGGAGCGGGGAGGGGAGGAGGGCGGTAGGGAGACCCAGGAGAGCGGGAAAGGGGGCTCGTCGGGGGGGACGGAGGCGGGGGCATCCCGGGGACGGAGCGGGGACGGTGGGCGACCTCCCTTCGGCTGCAGCTCCGGGACCCTCTCATTCCTCACTCGCTCTCCTCGTCTCTCCTACTCCCATCCGCGGCCGTTTTCCCGTCCCGCTCTTGCTCTCCGGCCCTCCCGTCGGTCCTGGTCCCGCTTTCTGAAAGGACCGATAATACTCTGGGATTCGACAGTCCTTGGAGCGAACCCGGCTGGGGTTTTTGTTCATTAATGAAAAACATTCCCAAGCCAGACACAGACAGGCCTGTGTGCCAGGGCTGTGTGAGGTGATGAGAGTATGGAGGTGACTCACCGTCTTGCCCTATTGGAGCCTAGAGGACGGTAGGCTAGTTACTTAGTTTCTCTGAGCCTCACATTCTTCAGATGTTAAACTCGGGGAAAGGGGTGGTGGGCAGTAAAAATACCTTTGAGGACTGAGTAAAATAATTTCTGCCCCCCTTTCTCTCCCTCACAGTCCAAAGACGGGACAGAAGGAAACGAGGGTGCCATTCTTCCGGGCTTGGAGGCATCCCTTCCAGGCTTTCTTCGAGGAAACCCAGTTTTCCCCTAAAAGCTGAGCCTCACCAAAAACCAAATCGTAATCTTTGGGGGGTCGGGGGAGGGCCACGAAGGAGGGGAAGAGGGGAAAAAGAGAAAGCCAGAAAAAAAAAAAAAGTGAAAGGAAATACCAATAGGTATTGATCATAATTCTAGCTCTTGGTGGCTGGCTATTTAAAAAAAAAAAAAAAAGAGAAACTCTTATTTTTAATTGAACTAATCCCGAAATAAGAGTAGGAAACGCTACAAAGCTGTGTGATCCAAACCTAAAAATCCTTATTGTTGGTTGTGCTTGTATTTGAATTAGACTTGATTTCCTCCTCCCCGTTCCCCACTTCCTTTAAAATCCAGTCTTTCCAAGAGAGAGCAATTCAAATATCTGGTGTGTACCTTACTTCACTGGACATTAATCCTGATCCAGATTGGACTGCAGAATAATTGTGAAAATGAAATTTTGGCTAACTTATAGAATTGAAATTTTACTATTTTATCACTTTAGGAATTGGCATTAAAATTTTTATGCCGAAGAAAATGGAATAAATGGGATTGAGATACATTTGTGTTTCATCATTGAGAGAATAAAATGTTTATAATTCCCCCCACTCCTTTTTTTTTTCTTTTTCTCTTTTTGTTACGCTGCCTTAACCATCCAGATGTAGGAGATGAGGCCAAATATGTTATTTGATGTCATTGGGGTGTTCCAAGTCCACAGATGTGTCTTGTTTGGAAGCTATTGAGGTACGTTTTCTTTTTAAGTAAACAAATCTCATCTTGAAATTCTTTAAACCTCAAAAAAAAAAAAAAAAAAACCATTCAGAGGAAAAAGGAGATTTCTCTTGAACTAAGTTCAACTAAGTTTAATGGTTTAAAGGAAAACATGTTTTACTTCTGCCTAAGTAGTCATGTGATTCAGTTTAAATATATTCACAGCTCCCTGTGTTCACTTTGCTGGGCACCCAATATCTTCTGGCCACACCTGATTCCAATTCTGTTTCCCCAGACTTGTCTAGTTTTCTCTTTTTTAGTGAGAGTAATGCCAGAGCCTGTGTTCCTTCCACTCTGAAAGTAAATTTAAAATCAGCTACATTTGTAGACCTGGCTTTTATCAAATATGCCAAAACCCCAGATTATTTTATTAGAAGCTTCTCACAGTAAGCAAACCACCTAAAGTTTTCCCACATGGCTAATGCTCCCTAAGACCATCTCTAGAAATGAACAAGAATCTCTTTGTCCCAGAGGGTTATCAAAGTTCCAGGAATATTGGGAAATTGAAAAAGGGATCTAATCCTTAATACCCTGGCAGCCACATCTCTACAGCTAAAGAACTCCTTTACGTGGTGGTTTTGATGGCGGTTGCTGGGGATGACGGGTGGAAGATGAGGCCCAACTTGGGAGCTATCTGTTTACCACCTGGAAAATGAGAACTTCCTTTCAAATAAATAAACTGAAGTCCTTGTTACTTTCAGGAGGAACCATGTACCCGAATGATGTTTCGCTTAGCAACAGGACTAGTCTGGTATCTGGAGATGGAAGCAGCTTTCCCCTTAGCAAGGCCCAGTGGACCACTCCCCATTACAGTGGGTTGCCCAAGTCCACCCACCTTTCCAAAGACCCATTCAAGTGCTCCCTTCTTCAAGGACCTTTTAGATATACTCTCCTTCCTCAGATCACCTTTAGTTTTCCACCATTCATGGCACACCACTGGCTGTTTCATAGAAGAGAAATATGTAGGTGCTCGTTATTATTAACATGCAGAAAGATTGTTTATATTCAGGTGACAGATGAAATGATATTTGAAACATATACAACCCGTATTTCTCAATAACTTGAGACAGCCACAGTGCTGCTAGTTAGAGCTGAAACAATTAGACAGCAGTATTCCATGGAACTGCTATTCTTGCAAAGTGTCCAAGCTTTTGCATTTGGTTTCACGGTTTTACCACTGAGAAGAAGAAAAAAAATGTAAGGAAGAGTTAACGTTATTTGTTAAGGACAATTAATAAGTTAGACAACTGCTTTGTAATGTTTGCTCATAAATATCTTAAGTCCTCAATGTTGTCATGTCTACATCATGGTTGATTTGGCTCACTATTAACTAGGATAAATTCCATCACATTGTAAAAATGTCTGATACATGCAATAAAACAAGAATGACATACCCAGTTTAAGCAAAACGCAGAAACCAGAATGTGACAGGCAGGCTTTGCCATCTGCTTGACCAGTTTTCATTGTTAAAAGAAACATCTAAGAATTTCTGGTTCCAAATGGTAGATCAGGCACAAAGTTCACTTCTCTTATTACGTGAGACCCAGCTGAAATTAAGACATTGAAGTTAAAAAAAGGAAATTCAGAAAAGAAAAGGGGATGAGGGAAAGAGTTGTGAGGGCAAGGGAAAATCACAAATGAGAGGTTTCAACACATCTCTGAAGGCTGGAAAGCTGATAGGAGAGAGATTGCCAGATGAAACAGACAGAGAAATTGCAGCTTACAATATGATATCAGGGACTGAAGGGGGAATGGGAGTCCATCTTCATGACAGAAGAGGCTCTGGGACTCAGTCAGCAGGTGTGAGGGAAAAAAAAAAATAGTATAGGTCTCCAGTTAAAGTTCAGGTTAAACATTGAAAGGGCCTCTTGGCTTTTTAATTTGTAGCTCTTTAACTTGTTAAGTGGAGTTGAGGCCCCAGCCTGCTCCAAGGGATTACTGATTAATGTGTGTGCACTATTTGTACAAGGGACTGGAATGATCATCTGTTCCCTGGAATGCAGCTTTTCTTCATTAAGCGATCAACCAGGGGCGTGATGGTTAAGACCGTGTGTCAACTTGCCTGGGCAATGATTCTCAGTGTTTATGTGTGATCACTCCCATGATTGAATCTGCTGTGAGTAGCCAATCAGTTCAAGAGAAATTTCCTTGGGGGTGTGGCCTGCATCCTATATAAGTAGACATTCTGGCATTTTTGCTCACTCTGGATCCTGCGGCAGCCTCCTGTTCATCTGACCTCCGGCGCTTGGGACTTGAGCTATCAGCTCATCTGCAGATCTTGGGATCCGTGGATCTTCACAGTCTGAGAGCGGGAGCCCTGCTCTCCAACCCACCGATCTTGGGTTTGCCAGCGCCTGTGGCTATGTGAATCAAGAGAAAGCTCTATCCTGATCCATGGACTTGGGAGGTTCCATCCTCTACAATTGTGTAAGCCAGGTCCTTGATACAAATCTCTCTCTATATATATATTATATGCTTTACTGGTTTTGCTTCTCTAGAGAACCCAGCCTAAGACAAGGGCTTAGCTAACATTTCCAGAGAGGCTACATCAGTGCCAGGCACTGTATTGGTCCCTTTACAAACCTAGCCTCACAACAAACTTGTAAAGTAGATATTATCTTCCTCCATTTTATGGATGGTAAAACAGGCTCAGAAGAGTGGAGAACTTGCCTAAGGTCTCAGACTAATAAGTGGCACAGCTGGGATTTGAAACCAAGTCTGTCTGGTCCCCGTGGTCTTTTTTATTATGCTAGCTATAACCAAATAGATGGGAAACCTAACAATATAGACAAGCTGAGCTCTGAGTATTAGAAACTATTACCTCAGTACCCAGGGCCACCATCTAGGTAGGGTGATAAACCATTCCTACTTGCCTGGGACTGAGGGTATTTCTAGGTTGCAGGACTTTGAACCAGATGATTTAGTTATCCTACATGTAGAATCATGCAGGTTGTTGACTGCACAAGAGTGCCTGACTGTCTTAGGCTGGGTTCTCTAGAGAGGCAGAACCAGTGAAGTGCATATATAAATATATAGAGAGATTTATTTAAAGGATATGGCCCATGCAGTTGTGGAGGCTGTCAAGTCCCAAATCCATGGATCAGTCAGCAGGCTGGAGGCTTATCCTGACTCATGGTGGTTGTAGGGGCTGACGAACCCAAAATCTGCAGGTCGGGTGGCAGGCTGAAGGTTTCTCATGCCCCAAGAACGGGAGGTCAGAGGATGATGAGATGAATACAAGATCAAGAGAGAGTGTGAGCTTTGCCAGAACATCCATGTATGTTGGATGCAGGCCACACCCCAAGGAAACTCCCAACTAATTGCTTACGTCAGATCACAAAATGTTAATTACATAATGTCTGCCAAACCACTGTGAATCATGGCCTAGCCAAGTCATCACACTGACCAAAGGGGCAAGTAGAGCTGAAATTTGGCCATGCTCCATCCACCAAGCCATTTCCCATGGGACAAGGCTGCATCCTCCCCAGAGGCAGGTGCTGTACGGGCTAGATCAGGCCCTAGTAGTTCCTCTAACACTATTAAACCAGAACTTTGCATAGTTCAGGGATTAGGGTAACGGCCGCATTTTAAGCCAGCCTTTTATCCTCTCTTGCCAGGTACCTTCATACTCATTACAAACACACACGAAAACATACACACAGAGGCTCAAGCACACGTTCCTGGTAACGTTCATATAAACCGTTCTTGTGATAGATGGGAAGTGAAGCTGGAGAAACATGATGGATCTAGAATGCTGTGTCCAATAGTCATTAGTGCTGTTCTCTAAACATTTCCTTCTAGATACATGATGGAATGCACTTTCTGACCCCCATGGTTGTTGGGTGGCCAATGAATTGTGAGCAAAAGTGATGTGGATCATTTCTGGACCAGGACAAATAATTGCTCGTGAAAGATCCCAAATTCTCTTTTCTCTCTGCCACAGTGACCAACAAAATTTGACATGGTGGCAGCTCCACCATCCAGGGCCCTAGATGAGGGTGTCATGGAGCAGAACCCCTAGCCAACTGCTGATAGACATGTAACCTAGGTAAGAACTAAACCTTTGTTGTTATAAGCCACTACTATTGGAAGCCGTTTCTTGCTGTGATATAATCTAGCCAGTCCTCACTAATACATCATAGTCAAGAAATTTGCACTTGATTTTGTGAACCAAACAGAGCCAATGGAAAATAATATAGTCAGATTTTCAGTTTTCAAAGATCACCCTACTCTGTGTCACTGCGGGTTTTAAACAAAAATTTGATAGTAAGGTTAGTGTTATGGATTGAATTGTGTCCCCCAAAAATGTGTCTCAACTTTACTAGGCCACGGTTCCCAGTATTGTGTGATTGTCTACCAGTTTGTCATCTGACATAGAGAAGGGAGCAGGGAGACAGGGGGACCTCATACCACCAAGAAAGCAGCACCGGGAGAAGAACCCATCCTTTGGACCCGAGGTCCCTGAGCTGAGAAGCTCCTAGGCCAGGGAATATTGATGACAAGGACCTTCCCCAAGAGCCAACAGAGACAGAAAGCCTTTCTCTGGAGCTGGCACCCTGAATTTGGACTTCTAGCTTCCTAGACTGTGAGTGAATAAATTTCTGTTTGTTAAAGCCATCCACTTGTGGTGCTTCTGTTACAACAGGACTAGATGACTAAGACAGTTTTAAATATATTCTTGGAAATTAAGATTTTTTAAGAATTGTGAGTATAATTGTTCTTGGTATAAGTTACTTTCATGGTAATCACCAGAAATCTCTAATAAAAGAAGTAAGCGTATTTTCCTATACCTCTTAAAAAGTTAACATTTCTAGTTGCTAGTCCAGGTGTTCTCTCTGCCACATTGAAGGCCCAAGGTTTGTGTAGTTTTTATGCTCAACCCATCTATATAGTGAATCAACACAGCCTCAGCTGACTCCTTTCCTGGGCACGACAGAGCTCAAAGACAGTGGGGTAGCTGGGATAAAGAAGGGCACCAATGACAAGCAGACAAGCTGTTGAAAGCAGAGGAAATAAAAAGAGGTCACTCTGCTCATGTAGAGGGTGAGTCAGATTTTATGGATCTGAGACTGCTGTCCAGATACATGAATCCAACCTCTTCCCAGCCATGAGAAGTTAATTTTTTTACTCATAATTTGATCATGTATGTTAAAATAATAAAACATCACAATGCTACATGGACCTGGCAACTTGGTAATCATGGTTTCCTTTTATATAAACATGGTGTTATTAAGAGAATAGAAATACTTAGATCTGAAAATGGAGTGTTTACTTCAGGGGTCAGAAAATTATAGCCAGCAGGTCAAATGTGGCCTGCTGCCTGATTTTGTAAATAAAGTTTTATTGGAAGACAGTCACGCCCATTTGTTTAACAATGTCCCTGGTTGCTTTCACAGCTACTACAGCAGACCATGGTTAAGAGCTCAGGCTGCTAACCAAAAGGTTGGCAGTTTGAATCCACCAGCTGCTCTGGAAACCCTATGGAGCAGTTCTACTCCACCCTATAGGGTCGTTATGAGTCAGAAGTGACTTGATGTAAATGGGTTTTTTTTTTTTTTTTTTGGTTCTTTATAGAAAAAGTTTACTGACCCCCAGTTTACTTGATGTCCTCTGAGTTTCACCCGTTAATCCCAGGTGATATGGTTTATTCATGAAAGAAAAGCAAGTTAATATTGACCACCTAAGATTTTTAGTAACTTATTTTTGCTTTCATACCTAAACTCAGCGCTCTCTCCTGGGGCTCCAGGAGAGATTGCTGGATTGTGAAACCCAAAGTAAAAAAGTTCTTGTAGATAAATCAGCTTTCCTTAGATTTTTAAGCTTCTTGTTTTGTAAGAACCAGAAACTAGATCTGAAAGTTGCCATTATTTTTCTGATTCCTCTACACTTTCTTTTTTCCTTACAGTCAAAATTTTAAAAGCATTTCCCCCTCCTTTGTTCTTTCTTTTACTGAGACACAAATAAGAGGGGGAAATCTTTTAGATTTTCATAGTTTTGCAAGTGTCAACAGCAGAAATATATTAAAAGTTACTTTTAACGCACTCAGGAATACTTACCCAAATATATTTTGATTACTTAAACTGAAAGTAAACACGTATTTAGCTTATACCGAAATGAAATTATCAGAAAAGAAACTCAATCTGGTTGAACAATTATGCACTGTCCCCCGATATATTCAATTTAATTCAACTCTACGAATATTTGTCAACAAGCTAGGAAATATAGAAATGAATGGTGCACAATCCCTTTCTTAAAATAGCTCAGGGGCCAGTGGGAGAGACAGATATGTTAAATAATTAAAACAAAGGGAAAAATGTGAAATAACAGGTACAAAATACAGACGAAGGAAAACGAACATGGATTTACTAACTCCAGGACGTCCCAATTAAGGATCGCAGAGAAAACACCAGAGCTGGGTTTGAAAAGATGACTAGAATTAGGAAAGGCCTCCCAAGCAGAGGGGAAAGCAGAAGCAAAGGAATAGAGATGTGTAAAACACGGAACATTCAGGAATTATAAGTAGTTTGGTATGAGCAGAGGGTGAGGTCAGAGTGACGACCTCACAAATGTTTTAATGTGTAGTCAGCTTACTGCTACAGTGCTGCTGTAACAAATACGACAAGTGGGCAGCTTTAAAGAAAAGAAATTTATCTTCTCACAGTTCAAAACGCCGGAAGTCCGAATTGAGGGCACTGTCTCCTGGGGAAGGTTCTCTCTCTAGACCTGGGGTTCCTTTATTCCTTGGCAATCTTCGTGGGCGTCTATCTTCCTCCATTTGTGCTCACTCGTGTCTACGCTGCTTCTTATAACTCAGGAGCAATGAGGTTTAGGACACAGCCTACACAGATATGGTCTCATTAACGTAGCAAAGAAAACCTGTTCTCAAATGGGATTACACCCACGGGCATAGGGGTTAGGATTCCAGCACACATTTTGAGGGGACACAATTCAATCCAGAAGAGCGGGGGAAAATAGCAGTGTGATTATTTCAAAGCGTCCTGCGTTTTGAAGGAAATGAAATGCAAAAATGAAGAAAAGCTTCTCCCCACCCCATCTCCCTGCCCCCAGCCCTGATGCCATCCGGACTTGGAGCACATGACCATGTGTGGTATTACGCTTGCTGAGTGTGTGTCAGGCCGCAGTGAGGCCAAGTGCACAGCAGATACATTGGCCAGTGGGAGCCGGCGTGGAAGGAACCTCGGCTAACACCTGCTCTGACAACAGCCTTGAAGAAGGGCTGTGATGTATCCAAGTTCATGTGGCAAGTATTTTAGAGCCATCATCTATTGAAAGCCTAAAGTGTTCTGGGCACCGTGTGAGGGTCTTAAGGCTTAATCCTCAGCAGCATCATAGGGTGGGTTCTGTGGCTCTCTATTTGACAGACAAGGGCCCTGAGGCTCAGAGATTCCAAGACAGGAGCCCACGGTCACACAGACAATCAGTGGTGGAGCCTTGGATGGTCTCTGTCCTAAGCCCAAGTCTCTTCCTAACACTGAGGCCTGGCCGGCTGTGCACCCCATCACACCAATGAACCACCTGCAGCTAGAAGACTAGCATAGTTGCACAAATGGCTTTGGTGGCGCTTATGAAGCATAAGCCCACTGTTCTTTTAAGGAGCCCCTCTCCCAGACCAGAGCTGTATCAGCATTTTCCACCCCCTAAAATAATCACAGGCCATCTTCCAGTTTGATCACCTGGCACCCACGTGCCCACCTCTACTGGTCAACTGCAGGAGAGATTTGTTTGAATTTGTGTACAGTCTCAACCTTCATTACATCAGGCTTCCTATTCCATCTCTAAGTCCAAATGAGATCTGAACACCAGCCACCCTTAGAGTAAATCTTGGTTACTATGGTAACTGGGCCGCCATGCTCTTCCTGACTTGGACAGTCCTAGTCCTAGCTACCAAGGTCCTAACTACAAAACACAGCGTGTGGTGGGGTCACTCTCCTGCCTGTAGCTGTGTACTTCAGAATGCTGCTTGTTTCGGGGAGAGGGAATAAGGTCACCCTCCCTTGACCAGATCTTCCCCCTTGAACATATTAGCCCACATGGTAGTTCACATTCGCTGACTGAGCACCACGAGGCCCTGTGCTCAGCTTGGAGAGGGGGTGCATTTAGGATACAGAGATGGAGCTTAAAGTCCAGATAGGAAACATCCAATCTGCAATTCTGTGTTTGTTGGGGTCCTTGCTGTGATAAGCACCGGTCATAGGGATGAATTTGACATAGACCTGATCTTTAAAGGGTTTGTACCCTGATTTGAGGAGATAAACATGTGAGCAGATTACAGTCCAGTGGGATACAGCCCTAAGGGAGGTTTCATGCAAAGCCTTGGGCAAGCACTGAGGTGGAGGGGCCATCTCTGCCTAGAGGAATCACAGAAACTTCCCAGAGGAGGAAGCCTGGGCCTCAGCAACTGTTTGTTGAGTCGACGAAGAGCTGTGAGAGAAGGGTGTATGAGAGCCACTCACTCTCTCTAGGGACAAGCTTAGGCAAACAGTCCACAGAATTGTTCTTTTGTAGCTTTTTGCTCTTCTAGAGCAGAAATACATGTGGTGACATGTACTCCGTCCATCCAATGCCAGTGGAGAAATGGGGTCTGTTCTCAAGTGCTAGCTTGATGGTATGGTGGCAAGTGCACTTTCGAAATGATTTGAGGCACTGCGCCTCAGTTTTCTCATCCATCAGTTGGGGATGAATAATACCCACTTCACCGTGTTGTGTGAGAAATGAATAAAATCAAATGTGGCAATGTGTGTCAAGCAGTTAGCTCAGTGTCTAGCACTCAAAAAACGTTAGCTAAAAGTGTATTTGTAAAAGGTGGCTCTTTACAACTCAATACACATTCTTCCAAAGAACTGGTGGAAAAAAACTATTCCCTGGAGTTGAAGGGGAAAAGTTTGGTAATTGAACAGAGAACGTATAAACGGCTAAAGGCTGGTATCAATTCGATGGGCATTTATTGAGACCTACTACGTGCCAGCCCCTGAACCAGTAACAGGTAGGACTTACTTCTTAAACACTGCACAACTTTATTTTACCTCCTGATTCTGGACAAGTAGGATTAAAAAATCAGAGTTGACCAGAGCTCAAAAGGCACTTAGAGATGTTGCAGTCTACACTGCACCCTGTCAGATGAGCAAACTGAGGCCTGGAGAGAGTATAGGTTTCCCAGAGTCAGACAGCTGGTTTGTGTCACACACTGTTTGTCCTCCTCAAAGGACTGCTGCGTGGACTGGCTGAGATTCGCGGACAAAGCGCCTCATAGTGTGCTAGCTGTTAGATTTAGTATGTGGTTTGCCCAGGGTCACATGACCAGCCAAGGGAGAAGGAAGGGATTGACCACAGGTCTGCCTGGTTCCAAAATCCATGTGCTTTTTGATGCTCAACATGTCTGTGTTGATGCCTGCTGTGTGGAATAAAAATGTGTCCCCATATCTTCTATATAGCAAGTAACTGTGTCACTGCTCTTAGCCTCCAGATGTAAAGACTGAGCTCCCTTCCCCAGCTTCTCTTTTTCTATGTCATGTTTCATGTCACTTTTTCCCTCACACACAGTTCCTAGAGAATAACGTGAGAGGTTTTCTTCAGTTTTGTTTACCATGCTGAGGAAAATAACTTGTTAATGACTATAAAGGCTGAGGGCTCCCCCTAGTGACCATTAACTCAATTTTCAAGACAACCATCAGAGCTCAAACTGAGGCCAGAGGGGCCCCCAGAACTTCTGTATGGGAGGGGCTCAGGGGCAGCCATGTGCACCTAAATTAGGGGTGTAGGGGTACAGGGACTTGAGAATGCTTTTTGGAAGGCACATTATTTGATGTATGCTTATTTGAGGTGGGTTTAGGCGACTGAAGGAGATGAGGGAGGAAAGCTCAAGACTCTATACCCCACCCACAAACACACTCCCCTTGACACCATCACTGGCTTATGCCTTCAATCTCACTTAACTAAATTTAATATTCACCAGGTCCTCAAGGCACTGTGCTCAGGGCTGTGGGAAGCATGGAGAATAACAAGCCCTTTATGTCTACTCACAAAGACTAAAACATAGCATGTTGTTTCATTCAACCTGCAAAGCCCTATTAAGTGCCAAGGGTTGTGCTCTGCAATTGTTTAAGGATGTGAATGGTTAGCAACCTCAACTGTAAGACGATGCAAGTGTCTGACACATGGTGTCTTGATACATGTTAGTTATCATCATGGTCATTACCCCAGTCAAGGATCAACGGACTCCTCTGAGCCTCAAGTGGGAGATGGGGCTTTGAGTGAAATAAAGGGTATATGAATATATATATGTGTGTGGGTGCTTGTATATATACATATACATACACGTGTGTTTTGGCTCAAATGGTTTCTACTCTTTTAATGAATCCATGAAGCTTGAAAAAAATAAGATGGCCTTGAATGGCTTTTCCCTCTGCCCAGAAAGTCCACAAGAATGGAGCGGGGTCTTGGAGTCTTGGTAGAGAAGGTTTACAGGGGATAAGTGCTTTTTTCTTGACCTTCTTTCCCATACCTGCTCTCACAGCTGGAGAGGAAGATACAGAGGACAGAGTCCAGGTGGTGGACTCAGAAGCCCAGAAAAAGGGCCAAGGTACAGGCTGCCTGACTCAATTTTAGTCTAAGGCAAATGAATGAAGGTAAATGGGTTTCTTTCTGTGGGACTTCTCAGGGCCGTCACTATGCTCATGTGACCTCCAGGAGGGAGATGAGTAACATTTCCCAGACTCCTTTTTCAAGAAGCATCTCTCAGCAAGGAGTGTTGGAGGGGGAGGGCAGAGAGTCCAGGTGACCTCCCGGGGCCCAGCATAGTCAGCCAGGATGGCAGCTGTCCTTGGTGCTTTGGAAAATCAGCCCTGGGTAAATGCAGGCCACCCCTAAGAGCCAATCTCTACAAGGCTCAAGGGCAGTTTTTCAAAGTGAATTCTGTTCATGGGTCTTGGCCCTACATTTGGGGAGCTAAAGATGATGATCAAAGGGTCCCCTGAAAATAGGACAGGATGTTCTGAATTGCTGTTAGTGGGTGTTCTCTTTTTCCTTTGTCACCTAGGAATCTCAGGCATTGGAATCACTACATGCAATTAGCGGTACAACCAGAGGGAGACTGATTCATTTATTTCCTTTGACAGAACGCTCAAAACAAGCCACCCCAAATATACACAGAAAAAGCAACCCAAAAGCCAGGGGCCCAAAGGCAAAAAAAAATACATTTGGTTCTTAAATGGCATTGCCTCCTAAGATCTGAGGTGTAGCCCAAGGACTGAAGCGAAAACTATTGTTCTTGCTCATTGCTAGGAGACTGATGACCTAGTCTGAGGCACTCAGACGATGACATTATATTTGGAATTCTTTGAACAAAAGGTCTGAAGGAAGAAAGAGCTGAGCTGCACTAATGGAGGAGGTCAGAAGTGCTTGCATTATCGAAACTGAGAGAAAACCAACAGGAGATAAGGGCACTGGCTTGGAATTGTCATGTCACAGGTGGCAAAGACTATAGAACTAACTAACTTAGCTAACTAACTCAACTATCAAACATTGAGCATCTGAGGAGACAGAGGCCAATAATATCCAGTGATCTCAGGGCCTGCAGGAGGAGGCATACCATAAATGGAGGGTTGGAATGCCATGAATCCCCTGGGAGCATCATGGAGGAGAAGGGGTGGCTTGCTCTGGTGGGCACCAATCAGGGCTCTGATACTGACTTATTTAAGCAGAAAAATAATTCATGGGATGGAGATCAGGTAGCTCACAGAGTTGATGGGAAAATTGGAGAAGCTGGCTCAGAAAATAAGCAGGGGCTAAGGCAGGCTGGGCATCCAAGAGTGCAACCAACGTCATGCCTTGGAACTGTCTGCTCAGGACCCACCACTGACATTGCTGCCACTGGACACTCATCACACTGCTGAGAATATTTCTGGCTCCTCAGAGCCTGGGATCTCTCCCTTAAGAGGCAAAATACCAGGCAAGAGCACCCATTTTGCAAAGCCTAGGTCACATGCTGGTATGAGACTGCTGCTCTCCAGGGGTCTCTGAAGTCAGAGGCAGGGTCATGTTTAGATGCTAGGGTAGCCAAAAACTGACAACAGCCTACTACAGGGCAAGAGGAGAATAAGAGGTGGCTCCCTAGACGATGCCTGAGCTCCGTGCTCAAGAACGAGTAAGAGAATTGATGGGGCAGAGGAGAAGAGCTTCTAGGCCAGAACTGCGTGCTAAACCAAGGACAACCATGAACAGGTCCCTGTTGTTGGACAGAAAGTGCAGAGCATACAGGTGGCAGGAGCTGAGGCTGCAGGGACAGGCTGGGGACAGGCTGTGGAGGGCTCATGTGCCACGGTAAACCCCCGGTAAACCCACTGTAGCCCATGGGATGTGTGGCAGGATTTTAAGCAGAGGAATGATTGGGAGGGGTTTTTGTTTCGATGGACCATTATGGTTTCTGTGGGGCAAATGGAGTGGAGAGTGGCAAGGCTGGACTCAGGGAAACATTTAGGAAGCTACTGCAGTGTTCCAAGGCTTGAACCAGGGGAGGGTACCAGGGATGAAAAGACAGGGAGAGATTCCCGTAAAATTAGCAAGAGTTCATGATTGATTGGAGGTTGACCTCTGGATGACTCTTTAACCAGGGATCAAAAGCCTAGGATGTGTGGGGCCTATGGCAAACTGGAGAGAGAGTGTGCCCTGCTTAAAAGGGAGGGGATCCAATGAGTTATCGATGGTAGCGGTCACGTACAATGACTGAGTACAAAGCAGTCCATGTTTCATGATGGCGGATTAGCTAAATGTCTTATAAAGCAGAGTTCACTTTCCCTGCCCGAGACCTTATCTCCTAGGACATGAAACCTCTAGTTGATACTACAACTTAAATCATGAGACAGAAAAGCTCTCAGCAGAGCTAACAGACCAGTGATCCTACTACTTAAATAAGGTGTTAATGAGACAGGTAAGTTCCAAGTAGCATTAACAGACCAGGCCGTGGTATCGCAATGACAGGATGATTGATGATCAGCCCATTGCATTCGAGCCGAGTTTGACTCATAGGGACCCTATAAGACAGAGTAGAACTGCCCCATAGGGTTTCCAAGGAGCAGCCGATGGATTTGAACTACTGACCTTTTGGTTAGCAGCCGTAGCTCTTAATCACTGTGCCACCAGGGTTCCAACTGATGATTAATAAGGGCCAAAATAAAGCCAGTCGGAAAAGACGAAGTCTGTAATAAAGGTGTAAGCTGAAACAATCTTACAGATCTAACAAGGGAAATTTAAGTGTCCGTCAAATAGACCCCATGTCAGGTTTGAATCACCTGGAGAGAAAAAACTAGATCCCATGCCCTGATCATGGTTCAACTGATAGATCATTCACAATCTGTACCTGGCCTAGTTGGAGGAAATAATTTTTCTAATATTGGTCCTGTAAGATTATTGTAAAGGAGTCCTGGCGGCACTAACCAAAAGGTTGGCAGTTCAAACCCAGGCATCGGTTCTGCCTGCAATTGAGCTTCCTTAGAATAGCTTAGGAGGTCCTGGGTAGTGCAAATTGTGCTTGATGGCTAACTGAAAGGTTGGAGGTTCGCGTCTACTCAGAGGCACCTCAGAAGAAAAGCCTGGTAATCTACTTCCAAAAAATCAGCTATTAAAAACGTTATGGAGCACAGTTGTACTCTAACACACATGGGGTCATCTTGAGTCAGAATCGATTCAACAAAAATTGATTAACTGGTTAATATGGCTTGAGTCAGTTGCGCTTTCCTACTGGGTCAAGAGACTAGAAAATGCCTGGGTCAAGTCCCTCCCCTGGACCTTTGGAGGCAAGGAGGACAGGTGTGTTTATGGGGAAGGGGGGCAGAGGGGTGAGGAATTGGCCCTCTTATATATCTTATAGACTGAAAATGGGGGAAGGTGGTTCCCCAAAGGAAATTTGGTGAGTTGCTAACTACAGGTGGGGGAGTGCATGCAGGGCAAGCAAAAACAATGGATGTGTTCATTAAAAACATTTAAAAATAAAGACATAAATCTAAACATTACCAGTGGTTATTCCTGATTGATAAGAAAAGGAATGATTTTGTTCTGTTTCTCTCTTTTTTCCTCAGTCTCTACAATGAGTATGCACTAGTTTTATAAGGGGAAAAATAGATAAAAATTTAATTTAAAATTTTAAGAATTCTAAACTTCTCTATGGTACTAATTGTTTCATATGTATTATTTTTGTCTTTCCAGATAACTGCAAACTCCCTGTGAACAAGGACTATGTCTTCCATTTTTCCTGCTTTCCCTACTATTCCTTGCATAGTGCTAAAGGCTCAACTAACAAATAAACTGAGTGCCTACTAGATGCCAGGCATTTTTCTAAATGCTGAGCATACAGAAATGAACAAAACAGACAAAAATACCTACCTTACATTCTAGTGAGGAAAACAAGAAACGTACAGAAAGTGAAGAAGTAAATGATACGGTAGATTCGAAGATGATTAAATAGAAATACTAAAGAAGGGGAGGTGGGTGGGAAGTACCCAGGGTGGGTGCTGATATTGCCATTTTAAGTAGGGTGGTCAGGGAAGACCTACTGAGAAAGTGACATTCGGGCAGAGACTTCGAGGAGGGGAAGGAACGAGCACTATAGGCAGAGGGGACAGCAAGGACAGAGACCCTGAAGTGGTAGAGTGTCTGGCAGGTCCCAGGCCCAGCAAGGAGGCCATTGTAGCTGGAGTGGGGTGGGCAAGAGGGGGATACTGGGAGACGAGGCCAGACAGGAAAGGGAGCACAGATCGTATAGAGCCCTGTGCACCTTTCAAGAACTTGGGCTTCTGCTTTGAGTGAGGTGAGAAAGGTGAAGCCAAGGCGCGTAGGAACCAGAGCTGAGTCTGGAATCCAGGCTTCCTGGCTCCTAGCCCATGCTCATTCTCTTCTACCGTTCTGCCCCTCTGTGTCTCAGAAAGCTGTCTTGCCACTTTGGGTTATGTCAACCCACTCTAAGTGTGATTCTTCAGGGTTTTGAAATGTATGTATCAGCAAGTTCCACTCTCTAAACCTCACTAATCTCTCCCACACTGCTGTCCTCAGTGATGACGCCAAGCCTCTCAGGCCTGCCTATCAGGCACCATCAGGAAACACAGCCGCATCTCCCCTGGGTCTCATCAGGCCATCCCAGTGGTCCTGTTGAATGGTGGGCAAAGGTGAGGCCTTTGGAAAACTCCGGGGCAAAAACCCTGGTAGCTAATTATAGTAGGTACCATTGTAGGGATTACAATGTACCAGATGCCGTGCTACGTGTCTGTCATAAATTACCTCACTTAAGCCTCATGATAGCCTACTGAAGTATTAATACCCCTTTTACATATTAAGGAACCGAGGCTTGATGAGGTGAGGTAACTGAAAAAATTAACAGAATTGTGAACCATCTGCAATAACCAATTCAAAAATATTATAGGAAAAATAAGGTCTGATTTGTGATAACAAAAAAACTCTCAAAGGCTCAAGAATAAGTTTAACAAAAATAAAACAGAATAATAAATAAGGAGAAAATATTTGTAACATATACATTTATACTAGGTATTAGAATCCAGCATCACCATGGATCCCAACATCGTGGATGGATTCTAATACCTAGTATAAATGTATATGTTACAAATATTTTCTCCCTATTTATTATTCTCTTTTATAGGGTCGCTATGAGTCGGAATCGACTAATCCAGATAATATGAAGAAATTCTACAAATCAATTTAAAAGAAAGTAGGCAAAGGTTATGAAAAAGTAATTAACGGAAGAGAAACCCTAAATTCCAGTAACATAGGATATGTTCAAGGTGCTTCACAGTAACAAAAAGGAAAACTACTGTTATACATCAATGTCTCAAAAACAAGAGTATGTATGTACTGATGATTCCATTTACATGCACTTCTAGAACAAGTGAAATTACAATGAAAGAAATCATTGGCTGTGGGAGGTGGGATGTGTGGGTAGGTACTGAATGGGAAGGGCACAGGGATTTTTGGGGGGTGATGGAAATATTCTATATCTTGGTTAGAATCAACATATGGTGGTAGTTGCATAGGTCCGTTATATACATTTATCAAAACTCATTAAGCTATAAACTTAAGATTTCTGCATTGTGCTGTATGTAAATTTACTGCAAAAATTAAAAAAAAAAAAACTGAAGGCATTGGGGAGCTACCCAGACAGTGAAAAAAATAATGGAGCCAACATCTGGGAGTAGAAGAAAGGCTAGAAATCCAAAAAAATGAGTCTGGCACTTTCCAACCCCCCAGGCTTGGGTTGGAATCCTGGAAGACTCTGTTATAGGAATAAGGATGAGTAGAAATGGACTAGCCTTAACAAGAACGGAAGCCCAGTTATGAATCACGTCAATTCCTAATTCGATTAAAAGAATCTGAATGACTAGGGCTCCTACCCTAGAATAAGGTCCCTAGGTGGCACAAATGTTTTGCGATCGATTTTTAACCTAAAGGTTGGCAGCTCAAACCCACTCAGTGGTACCACAGAAGAAAGGCCTGGCAATCTGTTTCTGCTAAAGATTACAGCCAAAAAAACCCCTATGTAGTAGCTATACTCTGCAACACACAGGGTCGCCATGAGTCGGAATCGACTCATGGCAACTAACAACAAGTTAGAATGTATAACTAAGAATATAAGAAAAAGCAGAGTAATAATTTTTATTAATCCAGAAGAATACTAGAAAGGAGAGAAAACATAAAGCAAATAGCAAAATAGAAGACAAATACTAATATTGTAGATAAAAACCAAATATATCAGTAATTACATTTGATATAGATGGATTAAACACTTCAGTTAAGACACAAAGATCACCAAGTCTGTTTAAATATAAGAACCCCAGAAAAACTTTAAAAATAGATATCATGTAAACACCAAAGAAAGCTGGTATAGCTTTATTATTCTCAGACAAGACTAAGACAAAAAGCAATAGTAGAGTTAAAGAGAGATATTTCTCAATAATAAAAGGGTCAGCCCACCAGGAAGATATAATTCTAAATCTGGGTGCATTTCAATGTAGCCTTAAAATCTGTGAAGCAAAAAAATGGTAGACTAAAAGAAGAAATAGATAAATCCACAATCATACTGGGAGAGTCCAGTCCACGTCTCTCAGCAGCTGACAGAACAGACAAAAGTATCCATAGGAACATAGGTGATTTGAACAACACCATTGACAAACTACCCTAATTGACACATACAGAATACTGAACCTTGCAAGCACAAATTGTATGTTTTTTTTTGAACTTTATAAGGAACATTTACCAAAATTGACAATGTGCTGGATCATGAAACAAATACCAACTAATTTCGAAGAGTTAAAATCATACTGAAAATGTTCTCTGCCCATAGTAGAATTAAACTAGAAGTTCATAACAAAGAGAAAGCTACAAAATCCCCCAAATTTCTGGAAACCATACACATTTCCAAATAATTCATTAGACAAAGAAAATAAAATCACAATGGAAATTAGAAAAGGTTTTGAACTGAATGAAAATAAAAATATATTTTCCTTTGGGATGCAGCTAAAAAAAAAAAAAAAAGACATGCTTAAAGAGAAATTTATAGCTTTAAATGTGTATACCAGAAGAGAAAAAAAGGCTAAAAGCTGATGACATAAGTATCAGCAAATTAAACCCAAAGAAAGTAGAAGAAAATAATAAAGAGCAAAATTTAATGAAATAGAAAATAAATATACAATACAATCAATGCAGTGAAGATTTGGTTGTTTTGAAAAGATTTGTAAAACTGATAGTAACTGGAAAAATGACTAGAGAAAAAAAGAAATTTACCAATATCAGGATATTATGAGCCAATTTTATGCCAAAAAAGTTGAGAATTTATATGACATAAACAAATTCCTAGAAAAACACAACCTAACAAAAAACCTGAATAGTCTAAAATCTTTTAAAGAAATTTAATCAATAACTTAAACCTCACAATGGAAACTCTAAGCCCAGATGGCTTTCCCAGTGAATTCTCTCAAACATATATGCAAGAAATAATGATTTTATATAAACAACTCATGAGAATAGAAAAAGTGGGAACACTTTCCAACTCACTGTATGAGGCTTGTATAACCTTAATATCAAAACAAGGACATCAAAAAAAACGAAAAATTTAGGGCAAACTCTGTCATGAATAATGCAGAACTCCTATACAAAATATTAGCTGCCCAAACCCAGCAATCTAAAAAAAGTTGGGTTTGTTTCAGGAATGTAAAATTGATTTAGCATTCAAAAATCAATCAATGTGGGCGGAGCCAAGATGGCGGACTAGGCAGACGCTACCTCGGATCCCTCTTACAACAAAGACACGGAAAAACAAGTGAATCGATCACATACATAACAATCTACGAACCCTGAACAACAAACACAGATTTAGAGACGGAGAACGAACTAATACGGGGAAGCAGCGATTGTTTCCAGAGCCTGGAGCCAGCGTACCAGTCAGGTACGGCACAACCACAGAGAGCGGCTCCACCCCCCTGAACTAACCCCGGGAGGGGGACTAGCCGGTTCCACGGGCGGGCGGCGTGGGACACAGCCGGTAGGAGAAGTCCCCGGGAGGCAGTGACTGGTCTTGGAGCAGAAAGAGCAGCGTCCGAGCCAGGAAACCGTCCCGCAGGGATTTGGACTGGACGCAGCGGATTTTCTGGAAAAACTAGTTTCCCATTGATGGCTCGGAGACAACAATCCATATCAAACCACTTAAAGAAGCAGACCATGCCAGCTTCTCCAACCCCCTAAACAAAAGAATCAAAATCTTTCCCAAATGAAGATACAATCTTGGAATTATCAGATACAGAATATAAAAAACTAATTTACAGAATGCTTAATGATATCACAAATGAAATTAGGATAACTGCAGAAAAAGCCAAGGAACACACTGATAAAACTGTTGAAGAACTCAAAAAGATTATTCAAGAACATACTGGAAAAATTAATAAGTTGCAAGAATCCATAGAGAGACAACATGTAGAAATCCAAAAGATTAACAATAAAATAACAGAATTAGACAACGCACTAGGAAGTCAGAGGAGCAGACTCGAGCAATTAGAATGCAGACTGGGACATCTGGAGGACCAGGGAATCGATACCAACATAGCTGAAAAAAAATCAGATAAAAGAATTAAAAAAAATGAAGAAACCCTAAGAATTATGTGGGACTCTATCAAGAAGGATAACCTGCGGGTGATTGGAATCCCAGAACAGGGAGGGGGGACAGAAAACACAGAGAAAATAGTTGAAGAACTCCTGACAGAAAACTTCCCTGACATCATGAAAGACGAAAGGATATCTATCCAAGATGCTCATCGAACCCCATTTAAGATTGATCCAAAAAGAAAAACACCAAGACATATTATCATCAAACTCACCAAAACCAAAGATAAACAGAAAATTTTAAAAGCAGCCAAGGAGAAAAGAAAGGTTTCCTTCAAGGGAGAATCAGTAAGAATATGTTCTGACTACTCAGCAGAAACCATGCAGGCAAGAAGGGAATGGGACGACATATACAAAACACTGAAGGAGAAAAACTGCCAGCCAAGGATCATATATCCAGCAAAACTCTCTCTGAAATATGAAGGCGAAATTAAGATATTTACAGACAAACACAAGTTTAGAGAATTTTCAAAAACCAAACCAAAGCTATAAGAAATACTAAAGGATATTGTTTGGTCAGAGAACCAATAATATCAGATATCAGCACAACACAAGGTCACAAAACAGAACGTCCTGATATCAACTCAAATAGGGAAATCACAAAAACAAACAAATTAAGATTAATTAAAAAAAATAAATACACATAACAGGGAATCATGGAAGTCAATAGGTAAAAGATCACAATAATCAAAAAGAGGGACTAAATACAAGAGGCATTGAACTGCCATATGGAGAGTGATACAAGGCGATATAGAACAATACAAGTTAGGTTTTTACTTAGAAAAATAGGGGTAAATAATAAGGTAACCACAAAAAGGTATAACAACTCTATAACTCAAGATAAAAACCAAGAAAAACGTAATGACTCAACTAACATAAAGTCAAGCACTATGAAAATGAGGATCTCACAATTTACTAAGAAAAACGCCTCAGCACAAAAAAGTATGTGGAAAAATGAAACTGTCAACAACACACATAAAAAGGCATCAAAATGACAGCACTAAAAACTTATTTATCTATAATTACCTTGAATGTAAATGGACTAAATGCACCAATAAAGAGACAGAGAGTCACAGACTGGATAAAGAAACACGATCCTTCTATATGCTGCCTACAAGAGACACACCTTAGACTTAGAGACACAAACAAACTAAAACTCAAAGGATGGAAAAAAGTATATCAAGCAAACAATAAGCAAAAAAGAAGAGGAGTAGCAATATTAATTTCTGACAAAATAGACTTTAGACTTAAATCCACCACAAAGGATAAAGAAGGACACTATATAAGGATAAAAGGGACAATTGATCAGGAAGACATAACCATATTAAATATTTATGCACCCAATGACAGGGCTGCAAGATACATAAATCAAATTTTAACAGAATTGAAAAGCGAGATAGACACCTCCACAATTATAGTAGGAGACTTCAACACACCACTTTCGGAGAAGGACAGGACATCCAGTAAGAAGCTCAACAGAGACACGGAAGATCTAATTACAACAATCAACCAACTTGACCTCATTGACTTATACAGAACTCTCCACCCAACTGCTGCAAAATACACTTTTTTTTCTAGCGCACATGGAACATTCTCTAGAATAGAGCACATATTAGGTCATAAAACAAACCTTTGCAGAGTCCAAAACATCGAAATATTACAAAGCATCTTCTCAGACCACAAGGCAATAAAACTAGAGATCAATAACAGAAAAACTAGGGAAAAGAAATCAAATACTTGGAAAATGAACAACACCCTCCTGAAAAAAGACTGGGTTATAGAAGACATCAAGGAGGGAATAAGGAAATTCATAGAAAGCAACGAGAATGAAAATACTTCCTATCAAAACCTCTGGGACACAGCAAAAGCAGTGCTCAGAGGCCAATTTATATCGATAAATGCACACATACAAAAAGAAGAAAGAGCCAAAAGCAGAGAACTGTCCCTACAACTTGAACAAATAGAAACTGAGCAACAAAAGAATCCATCAGGCACCAGAAGAAAACAAATAATAAAAATTAGAGCTGAACTAAATGAATTAAAACAGAAAAACAATTGAAAGAATTAACAAAGCCAAAAGCTGGTTCTTTGAAAAAATTAACAAAATTGATAAACCATTGGCTAGACTGACTAAAGAAATACAGGAAAGGAAACAAATAACCCGAATAAGAAATGAGAAGGACCACATCACAACAGAACCAAATGAAATTAAAAGAATCATTTCAGATTATTATGAAAAATTGTACTCTAACAAATTTGAAAACCTAGAAGAAATGGATGAATTCCTGGAAAAACACTACCTACCTAAACTAACACATTCAGAAGTAGAACAACTAAATAGACCCATAACAAAAAAAGAGATTGAAACGGTAATCAAAAAACTCCCAACAAAAAAAAGCCCTGGCCCGGACGGCTTCACTGCAGAGTTCTACCAAACTTTCAGAGAAGAGTTAACACCACTACTATTAAAGGTATTCCAAAGCATAGAAAATGACGGAATACTACCCAACTCATTCTATGAAGCCACCATCTCCCTGATACCAAAACCAGGTAAAGACATTACAAAAAAAGAAAATTATAGACCTATATCCCTCATGAACATTGATGCAAAAATCCTCAACAAAATTCTAGCCAATAGAATCCAACGACACATCAAAAAAATAATTCACCCTGATCAAGTGGGATTTATACCAGGTATGCAAGGCTGGTTTAATATCAGAAAAACCATTGATGTAATCCATCACATAAATACAACAAAAGATAAAAACCACATGATCTTATCAATTGATGCAGAAAAGGCATTTGACAAAGTCCAACACCCATTCATGATAAAAACTCTTACCAAAATAGGAATTGAAGGAAAATTCCTCAACATAATAAAGGGCATCTATGCAAAGCCAACAGCCAATATCACTCTAAATGGAGAGAACCTGAAAGCATTTCCCTTGAGAACGGGAACCAGACAAGGATGCCCTTTATCACCGCTCTTATTCAACATTGTGTTGGAAGTCTTAGCCAGGGCAATTAGGCTAGACAAAGAAATAAAAGGTATCCGGATTGGCAAGGAAGAAGTAAAGTTATCACTATTTGCAGATGACATGATTATATACACAGAAAACCCTAAGGAATCCTCCAGAAAACTACTGAAACTAATAGAAGAGTTTGGCAGAGTCTCAGGTTATAAAATAAACATACAAAAATCACTTGGATTCCTCTATATCAACAAAAAGAACACCGAAGAGGAAATCCCCAAATCAATACCATTCACAGTAGCCCCCAAGAAGATAAGATACTTAGGAATAAATCTTACCAAGGATGTAAAAGACCTATACAAAGAAAACTACAAAGCTCTACTACAAGAAATTCAAAAGGACATACTTAAGTGGAAAAACATACCCTGCTCATGGATAGGAAGACTTAACATAGTAAAAATGTCTATTCTACCAAAAGCCATCTATACATTTAACGCACTTCCGATCCAAATTCCAATGTCATATTTTAAGGGGATAGAGAAACAAATCACCAATTTCATATGGAAGGGAAAGAAGCCCCAGATAAGCAAAGCACTACTGAAAAAGAAGAAGAAAGTGGGAGGCCTCACCTTACCTGACTTCAGAACCTATTATACAGCCACAGTAGTCAAAACAGCCTGGTATTGGTACAACAACAGACACATAGACCAATGGAACAGAATTGAGAACCCAGACATAGATCCATCCACGTATGAGCAGCTGATATTTGACAAAGGACCAGTGTCAATTAACTGGGGAAAAGATAGCCTTTTTAACAAATGGTGCTGGCATAACTGGATATCCATTTGCAAAAAAATGAAACAGGACCCATACCTCACACCATGCACAAAAACTAACTCCAAGTGGATCAAAGACCTAAACATAAAGACTGAAACGATAAAGATCATGGAAGAAAAAATTGGGACAACCCTAGGAGCCCTAATACAAGGTATAAACAGAATACAAAACATTACCAAAAATGATGAAGAGAAACCCGATAACTGGGAGCTCCTAAAAATCAAACACCTATGCTCATCTAAAGACTTCTCCAAAAGAGTAAAAAGACCACCTACAGATTGGGAAAGAATTTTCAGCTATGACATCTCCGACCAGCGCCTGATCCCTAAAATCTACATGATTCTGTCAAAACTCAACCACAAAAAGACAAACAACCCAATCAAGAAGTGGGCAAAGGATATGAACACACATTTCACTAAAGAAGATATTCAGGCAGCCAACATGAGAAAATGCTCTCGATCATTAGCCATTAGAGAAATGCAAATTAAAACTACGATGAGATTCCATCTCACACCAGCAAGGCTGGCATTAATCCAAAAAACACAAAATAATAAATGTTGGAGAGGCTGCGGAGAGATTGGAACTCTCATACACTGCTGGTGGGAATGTAAAATGGTACAACCACTTTGGAAATCTATCTGGCGTTATCTTAAACAATTAGAAATAGAACTACCATACAACCCAGAAATCCCACTCCTAGGAATATACCCTAGAGATACAAGAGCCTTCATACAAACAGATACATGCACACCCATGTTTATTGCAGCTCTGTTTACAATAGCAAAAAGTTGGAAGCAACCAAGGTGTCCATCAACGGATGAATGGGTAAATAAATTGTGGTATATTCACACAATGGAATACTACGTATTGATAAAGAACAGTGACGAATCTCTGAAACATTTCATAACATGGAGGAACCTGGAAGGCATTATGCTGAGCGAAATGAGTCAGAGGCAAAAGGACAAATATTGTATAAGACCACTATTATAAGATCTGGAGAAGTAGTAAACCTGAGAAGAACACATACTTTTGTGGTTACGAGGTGGGGAGGGAGGGAGGGTGGGAGAGGGTTTTTTATTGATTAATCAGTAGATAAGAACTGCTTTAGGTGAAGGGAAAGACAACACTCAATACATGGAAGGTCAGCTCAATTGGACTGGACCAAAAGCAAAGAAGTTTCCGGGATAAAATGAATGCTTCAAAGGTCAGCGGAGCAAGTGGGGGGGTCTGGGGAACATGGTTTGTGGGGACTTCTAAGTCAATTGGCAAAATAATTCTATTATGATATCATTCTGCATCCCACTTTGAAATGTGGCGTCTGGGGTCTTAAATGCTAACAAGCGGCCATCTAAGATGCATCAATTGGTCTCAACCCACCTGGAGCAAAGGAAAATGAAGAACACCAAGGCCACAAGACAACTAAGAGCCCAAGAGACAGAAAGGGCCACATGAACCAGAGACCTACATCATCCTGAGACCAGAAGAACTAGTTGGTGCCCGGCCACAATCGATGACTGCCCTGACAGGGAGCACAGCAGAGGACCCCTGAGGGAGCAGGAGATCAGTGGGATGCAGACTCCAAATTCTCATAAAAAGACCAAACTTAATGGTCTGACTGAGACTGGAGGAATCCCGGCGGCCATGCTCCCCAGACCTTCAGTTGACACAGGACAGGAACCATCCCCGAAGACAACTCATCAGAAATGAAAGGGACTGGTCAGCGGGTGGGAGAGCGACGCTGATGAAGAGTGAGCTAATTATATCAGGTGGACACTTGAGATTGTGTTGGCAACTCTTGTCTGGAGGGGGGATGGGAGGATAGAGAGAGAGGGAAGCCGGCAAAATTGTCAAGAAAGGAGAGACTGAAAGGGCTGACTCAAGAGGGGGAGAGCAAGTGGGAGTAGGGAGTGAGATGTATGTAAACTTATATGTGACAGACTGATTGGATTTGTAAACGTTCACTTGAAGCTTAATAAAAGTTATTAAAAAAAAATCAAACTAATGCAAAAAAAAATAATTGTTTATATTATTACTAATAAATGGAAGAGGATAGGACTCTAAAAAAAAAAATCAATCAATGTAATTCACCACATAAACAGAAAAAAAAAAAAAGACATAAGCATCATATAATCTTACAAATATAGAAAAAACACTTGATGAATTCAGTAAAAACTGTTGTTGCTGTCAAGTCGATTCCAACTCATGGTGACCTCGTGTGTACATATAGATCTGCTCCACAGGATTTTCAAGGCATTTCTGGATGGACTGGAACCATCAACCTTTTGCCTAGTAGTTGAGTGCTTAACCAGCTTGCACTATCTAGGGACTCTTAGCAAACGATATACAGAAGGAAATTTCCTTAATCTGATAAGGGGTATCTATAGAAAAGCTATAACAAGCATCACACTTAATAGTCAAATATTGAAATTTTCCACCTGAGATTGGAAGGAGATAAAAATGTTCACTATTTCCCTTCAAGTCCAGAGTGTATTTGGAGTCCTAGCCATACAGTAAAAATACATAAATAAATATTGGGAAGGAAAGATAAAAATGTCATCATAGGTAGGTACCATGATTGTGAATGGGAAAATATATAAAAGATTCCACAAATAAGAAAAATTAGTAACAAATTTAACAAGGTTGCTGGAAACAAGGTCAATAATACCAAAACCAATTAATTTCTGTATATCAGTACATAGAATTAGAAAGCAAAAAGATATAAATGATACTACTTACCATAGTATAAGAAATAACAAATACCTAGGAACAAATTTTAAAAATACAAGCAAGACCTCTACACAGAAAACTACCAAAAAAATATAGGAAAAAAAAAATTAAAGAAAACCTAAATAAATGAGGGGATAGAACATGTTTGTGGATTAGAAGACTTGATGTTAGTTTTCTTAAAATTGATCTAAAGCTTAAGTGTAATTGTAGTCAAAATTGCAATACTTTTTTGGGGAAATTAATTAGCTTATTCAAAAATTTATAAGGAAACGCAAAGAGCCCAAATAGCTAAATGATCTTGGTTAATAAACACAAAAAGGTACTCAATCTCCTTAGTCTTTGGGGAAATGAAATTAAACTACAAGGAGATAACGCTTCACAGTCCAAAATGCCTAAGATTAACAATGAAGGTGAAATAGAGCAAAAACTGAGAGAATTAGCCACGAGTAGACCTGCTTCTTAGAAGCAAGGCTGGCGAGGCTTCTCTCATGTACTTTGGACATGTTATCAGGACGGACCAGTCCCTGGAGAAGGGCATCATGCTTGGTAAAGTAGAGGGTCACTGAAAAACAGGAAGACTCAATAAGATGGATTGACACAGTGGCAACAATGGGCTCAAGCATAACGATTGTGAGGATGGTGCAGGACTGGGTAGCGTCATAGAGTTGCTATGACTCCACGGCACCTAACAACAACAAGGCCTGCACTGAAGAGTGTTCTTCAGACAGAAGGAAAATGATTGTAGTTAGAAGCTCAGAGAGGAAAGCAGGAATGAAGATCAATTGGAAGGATAAGTAAGTTGTAACTCTAAACAAATATTGACTGAATAAGATAATAATGGTAATAGTGTCTTGTACAGTTTAAAATATTTCTAAAATTAAAACACATGACAATAGCACAAATTATTGTGTTCTAAGGTCTTTGTATGGTCCAGGAAGTAGTAAAAATACCAACTGATATAATTCTTTAATAAATCAAGGATGAAGGTTGTAATCCATAGGATAACTGCTAACAAGCTAACAGTGAATAAGAAAACAGAATCATAAAAAAAATACTCAATAGAAAAGAAAAGAAAAAAAGCAAGTGGGATTAAATATAAAGCAAAAAGATATTACAAAATCTATCAGTAATATATCGTTAATTGCATTAAATATAAAACGCTAGATATTCTACTTAAAAGCAAAAGTTTATAAAATTAAAAGCAAAAAATCTAACTGTATGCTGCTTACAAGATAGACACATCTTAAATAAAAGATCATAGAACAATTGAAAGAAAAGACTGGAAAAGATACATCATGCAAACATTATTCTTTATTATTAAAGATGAAGCGCGTATTTAAAAGTGTAAAAAATGCTAATAAGTATGAAATCTGAATGGTGGAAACAGTGTATTTATATCAGACGACATAGACAGGAAGTATTGTTACAGGTAAAAAGGGACCTTTCCTGATGATAAATGGGTCAACCCTTCAGGAAGGTATAACAACTCTAAATTTATATGTACTTCCTTTTTTTTTTTCATATGAACGTCATAATTCATGAAGCAAATATTGGCAAAACTGAAGGGGGAAAATAAACAAATTTATAACTATAGTAGGAGATCTTAACTCATTTCTCTCAATAACTGACCAAACAAGTTTGACCCAACAAACTTTACCTCATTAAAACATCCAACAATTTTTCAAATGCATATTACTTTCATGAGCACATAAAATATTTACAAAACAATATTATACATTATACATATAATACATATTATTATTGTATGTACATATGATGTAAAACTATAAAAATAGAGAATGGAATAATACGCACCACCTTCAGGAGAGTGTTGCCTCTGGATGCAGGTGAGGGTTGTGGAGCACGGAGCGGGGTTAAGAGAGAAAGTGAACTTCAAAGTTATTTGTATGTTTTCTTCCTTCCTTCCTCTGTCTCTCTCCCTCCTCCTCTCCCCTCCCCTTCTCTTTCTTTCTTTAATTTTTAAAGATGAAACCTGTGTTTAAAAATGTTAATAATCATGACACCCAAGAGGTGA
This sequence comes from Elephas maximus indicus, assembly GCF_024166365.1. Classification (NCBI taxonomy): domain Eukaryota; kingdom Metazoa; phylum Chordata; class Mammalia; order Proboscidea; family Elephantidae; genus Elephas; species Elephas maximus. The sequence continues at coordinate 19,617,285 of NC_064830.1, forward strand.
ATACAGTGATGTTTATTGTATTATTCTCTGTACATGTTTTTTAAATTTCTAAATGAGGAAGGGAGCTCTGGTGGCACAGTGATTAAAAGCTTGGCTGCTAACCAAAAGGTCAGCAGTTCGAATCTACCAGCCACTCCTTGGGCACCCTATGGGGCAGTTCTGCTCTGTCCTATAGGGCCCCTACAGGTCAGACTTGACTCAGTGGCAACGAGTTTAGTTTGTTTTTTCAAAATGAGGAAGAAAAGAAAAAGTATATTCCACATTTTCTGACCACAATGTAACAAAAACAAAAACAAACAAACAAAAAAAAATAGTGCCTGAAAATTAAAGGGTATCCAAAATTAAAATCATACCACATAATAAAAATTAAAAATTGAGAATTGTAACCTTCTAAATAACTCAGATAATGGTAGAAATCAAAACCAAAATTTTAGACTATTTAGAAAAAGATGCAAAAATGAGACCATTACATACGGAAACTTAAGGGATTTGGCCAAAGTTGCAAATATGAGTGCATTAATGATTTTCATTAAAAGAAAAAAAAAAGAGGCTAAATTCAATGTGGGATCCTGAATCCTGGAACAGAGAAAAGATATTAGTGTGAAATCTGAATAAAGCCTACAGTTACTAGTTTGGTATGAACATTAATTTTTAAATTTGGATAAATGTATAATTCTTCTGTAAGGTGTCAACATTAAAGGAAGCTAAATGAAGTGTATTCAGCAATCCTCCGTAATACCTTTGCAACTTTTCTATATATCTAAAATTATTGCAATATCAAATTGCAAAGAAAAAGAGGGGCCAGCAAGCACACTCCTGGGTATTTATCCTACAGAAATAAAAAAAAAAATGCTCACAAAAAAACCTGTACGTGAATAGTCACAACAGCTTTATTTGTTATAGCCTCAAACCGGAAACAACCCAGATGTCTTCCAGCAGATGGCTGGCTAAACAAACTGCGGCATATCCATTCATGCAATGGAATCCTACTCACACACAAAAAGGAACAAACTACTGACACACTCAACAGTTTGGATCAAAGTCAAGGGCATTATGCTGAGTGAAAAGAAACCAGTTTCAGGGTTACATACATTATAATTCCATTTGTATAGCGTTCTGTAAGTGATAAAATCATAGCAATAGGGACCGTAGTAGTGGTTGTAAGGGGTTAGGGCATGATTATTAAGGAGGAGCATGAAGGAGTTACTTCGTGGTGATAGAACAGTTCTGTATCCTGATTCAGTGATGATGACTCAAATCTACACACGTAATAAAATTTCATAGAACCATACACCAAAAAAGGAAAAAAAAAAAAAAAACAGTGCATGCAGAAACTGATGAAATGTAGATAAGGTTCATAATTTAATTAATAGTATTGTACCAACGTCAGTTTCCTGATTTTGACAACGTACTATGGTTTTGTAAGATTACAGAAGCCAGGGTGAAGGGTACACAAGAACTCTCTGTACTATTTTTGCAACTTCTGGTGTGTCTTAAACTATTTTGAAATACAAAGTTATAATTCAAAAGAAAAAAGATAAATAAAAAACCAGAAAAAATATAACTGCAACATACATAACAGAAAAAGAGATTCTAAAAAAGAGATCCAAAATATATATAGCATCTATAAATCAATAAGAAAAAAAATGAATGACCCAATAAATAAGTGGGCAAACTTCAGAAAATTCAGCGAAGAAATACAAACGGACATTTTATGGATGTCCATATGTCCATATTCAATCTCACTAATAATCAAATACAGATTAAGACAACAGTGACATATTAGTTTTCAACTATAAAATGGGAATATTAAAAAGATCGATGGCTAGGATATATAGAATGGGGCTATGGTGCAATGGGTTTTTCTTATCTGGCCCTGGGTTTGTAATTTTCCCAAAATCATTGGTTGGGCTACAATCTTGCAAAGGATTGGTCAACTTACTATCTGCATAAGAGGTTTGCAGGGATTGGTCAGTTTACAATCTGCATAAGAGGCTTGCAAATCCACTTAACGGGATTGGTTGGTTTACAATCCGCCTAAGGGATTGGTTGGTTTATGAAAGCCAATCCTTGAAATTGACAAGGACTTATCCTGCATATTTTTTGTGGTTTATCCTGTGTAAGTGGTCATTTTCACAGAGGTTTTTGGGGATTCCTGATAAACAAAAGCCAGGAGAGGAGCCCATCCTTTGGACATGGGGCCCTATGCTGAGAATCTTCTAGAAGAGCTGTAATACATGTCAAGGATGGTAGCACTGAGGTGGTAACACTCACTGAGCTGATGACACTGAAGACCAAGAGAAACCACAACAAGCACAGCAGAGTCTAGTGGCAGAGAAATGGTGACAGCAGTGCAAGTGGCGGGAACCATGAGACCAGCAGACAGCAGTGATGGGCAGAGTTGGCATAGCTGGGCAACTCTGGGCAGGAGATCACTGACAGAGCTGGGCACTGCCATATAGGAGATTGCCAATGGAGCAGATCCTTGGGCATAAACTATACAGGAGTTGACTGTAAAAGTTTTGCCTTGAGATCTGTTATAATGCTGGTCTAACCCTGGCACTGGCCCAGGGTTGTCCCAAAATTGCTGGTTGAAAGCTGGACCAGCAAGCACAGGAGTCCAGACCCTGCCACAGAGACAGAGAGAGTAAACACAGCCATGCTGCATCTGACCTGACTTGAACACACCTGCTGAGAGAGAGAGAGAGAAATGGTCACCTGCTGACACCTGGTCCATGGAGTGTTATAGTATATAAGTCTATGAACATGCTCAGTCAGCATTTCTCCAGCTGAAAGAAATGAATTAAAAATTCAAGCCTCGAGTTGCAATACTGAAGGATTCTGTGGGGGAAGTATTAAATGACACGGGAAGCATCAAAAAAAGATGGAAGGAATACACAGAGACACTGTACCAAAAGGAACTGATTGACATTCAACCATTTCAGGAGGTTGCAGCATATGATCAAGAACGGATGATACTGAAGGAAGAAGCCCAAGCTGCACTGATGAAGGCATTGGTAAATAACAAGGCTCAAATTCGACGGAATACCAATTGAGATGTTTCAACAGACAGCAACACTAGAAGCACTCACTCATCTATGCCAAGAAATTTGGAAAATAGCTACCTGGTCAACCAACTGGAAGAGATCCATATTTGTACCCATTCCAAAGAAAGGAGATCCAACAGAGTGCAGAAATTATCAAACAATATCACGTGCAAGTAAAATTTTGCTGAAAGATCATTCAAAATGGTTACAACAGTACATTGACAGGGAACTGCCAGAAGCGGATTCAGAAGAGGACGTGGAACAAGGCATGTCATTGGTGATGTCAGCAGAGAATACCAGAAAGATGTTCACTTGTGTTGTATTGACTATGGAAAGGCATTTGACTGTGTGAATCATAACAAATTATGGATGACATTGCAAAGAATGGGAATGCCAGAACACTAAATTGTGGTCTGAGGAACCTATATGTAGACCAAGAGGCAGCCGTTTAAGCAGAACAAGGGGATAGCGTGTGGTTTAAAATCAGGAAAGGTGTGCATCAGGGTTGTTTCCTTTCACCATACTTATTCAACCTGTATGCTGAGCAAATAATCCGAGAAGCTGGAGTACATGAAGAGGAACAGGGCATCAGGATTAGAGGAAGACTCTTTAACAACGTGGGATATGCCCATGACACAAGCCTGCTTGCTGAAAGTGAAGAGGACTTGAAGCACATATTGATAAAAATCAAAGACCACAGCCTTCACTATGAATTACACCGTAACATAAAGAAAACACAAATCCTCACAGCTGGACCAATAAGCAACATCATGATAAACGGAGAAAAGATTGAAGTTGTCAAGGATTTCATTTTACTTGGATCCACAATCAACACCCATGAGAGCAAAAAAAGGAAACCAAACCCATTGCTGTCCAGTCGATTTCCGACTCATAGAGACCCTATAGAACAGGGTAGAACTGCCCCATAGAGTTTCCAAGGAGCACCTGATGGATTCAAACTGCTGACCTTTTGGTTAGCAGCCGTAGCTCTATACCCACTACACCACCAGGGTTTCCAACATGCTGTATTGGGTAAATCTACTACAAAAGATCTCTTTAAAGTGTTGAAAAGGAAAGATGTCATTTTGAGGACTAAAGTCGACCTGACCCAAGCCATGGTATTTTCAATTGTCCCATACACATGTGAAAGCATATGAATAAGGAAGACTGAAGAAGAATTGATGCCTTTGAATTATGGTGCTGGCGAAGAATATCGGAGATGCCATGGACTGCCAGAAGAATGAACAAATCTGTCTTGGAAGAAGTACAGCCAGAATGCTCCTTAAAAGCAAGGATGGTGAAACTTCATCACATGTACTTTGGACATGTTATCAGGAGGGACCAGTCCCAGGAGAAGGACATCATGCTTGGTAAAGCAGAGGGTCAGCAAAAAGGAGGAAGACCCTCAATGAGATGGACTGACACAGCGGCTGCAACAAGGGCCTCAATCATAACAACAATTGTGAGAATGGCACAGGACCGGGCAGTATTTCATTCTGTTGTACATAGGGTCGCTAAGAATCATAACCAACTTGAGGGCACCGAACAACAATAGCAATTTATTAACCAGCGGAGAAACCTATTGTGTCAGTTTTTCTATCACATAAGGAGGGGAAAGGAAAACTGGACCTTATCCTAGTTTTCTTTATGATGGCCAAGCCCTGTAAGATTTAGGGGGTCTCCATTCTCCAGATCAACCCTTAACTACTATGCAAGACTTCCGTGTACTAACCTAGAAGGATGTCCAAGGCATATTACTGAGAAAAGCAAGTTGCAATGCAGTATGTATAACATGATTCAAGAGAGTTTGTATATAAAAAGAAAAGGTTTGGACAGATCTTTGGGACTTGATATTATGGGAAATATTTACTGTCTTCTTTATACATTTTTGGAGTCCTCAGGTGGCACAAATTGTTAAGTGCTCAGCTGCTAATCAAAAGGTTGGAGGTTCAGGAAAGCTGGTAATAAGGAACCCAATGCTGAGAAGGGAGAGTGTTGACATGTTGTGGGGTTGTTAACCAGTGTCATAGAACAATGTGTGTACTGCCTGTTTAATGAGAAACTAGTTTGTTCTGTAAACCTTCATCTAAAGTACAATAAAAAAATTTTAAAAAAAGGTAGGAGGTTCGAGTCCACCCAGTGGTGCTTTGGAAGAAAGACCTGATGATCTACAGGCAGTCCCTGGGTTACGAAGGAAATTTGTTCCTGTGTCCTTAAATCTTTAAGTGGAATTTGTAGATGACTGGGAAGGTCCTTATTTAGCCTTGAAACCCTGGTGGCTAAGGGCTAGGGCTGCTAACCAAAAGGTTGGCAGTTTGTAATCCACCAGGCGCTTGCTCGTTGGCAAACCCTATGGGGGTAGTTCTACCCTGTCCTATAGGGTCACTGTGAGTTGAAATCGACTCCAGGGCAATAGTGCAAGAAAAGGCTGGAAACCTTTTCAAGGATTTAAAAGCTGCAAGTGAAGGCAATTGTGATGAAGAATTTGTTGTGAAGTTGGTTCAATCCTTTCAAAGTCAGCGCAAATTTACATAACATTAAAGGGCAAGTTTTAGTTGCCCCTAAGTAGGACGTTCAGACGTTAGTAACCGGGAGATTGCCTGTATTTCTGAAAATTCAGCCACTGAAAACCCTATGGAGCACAGCTTTACTCTGACACACTTGGGGTTGTCATGGTCAATTGGTGTTATACATTTTTATATTTGAGTATTTTACAAAAAATGGATCATTTTTACTTTAGAAAGACAATAAAGATATGCAAAGGCGATAGACCAAAAATTTTAAAGGAGAGGAGGGCAGGAAGAGGGGAAAGTGGAGGACAATGAAGGAGGAAGAAGAGAACAAAGACAGGGAAGAAGAAGAAAAAACAATTAGGAATTTTGCATCAGGCATTCACTGCTCTCCCATCCCCCAGCCCATGGCTGACTGTCTGGAGAAGGCCTCTCCTCTAGCTGGGGCTCTTTCTCCCCAGAGAATGAAAGTGAAGCCTCATTGGAGATGTGGCATGGGGTGGGTACTGTGGGGACACCCTAGTGTGTCCTCCCCCTTCTTGAACTCCCAGGGCTGGCCCTTCCCTGAGGAGCTGATAGCCCGTAGGGGAATATGTGACCAATGGGCAAAGTAAAACTACTTCAAAAAGAAAAACAGCAATGTGGATGACCAATACCATCAAAAGTTAGAGATTAGAAGGGACAGACCAATAATTTAAACTAAGCACAACAAATATACGGACATCTATGGATCTTTAGATTGCATTAGGTGTATCTACAAGAATCACGTTACACAGCTGAACTTTTAAAACGCGAATAAAAATATTTGCAACATGGCAGAAATTACATCCCCTGTGTCTTAAGTTCTCTAGTGTGGCTGTAACAGAAGTACCAGATGTGAGTGGTTTTAACAAACTGAAATTTATTTTCTCACAGTTTAGGAGGCAAGAAGTCCAAATTCAGGGTGTGAGATCTAGGGGAAAGCTTTCTCTCTCTGTGGGATCTAGCTTCCTGTCTCTATGCGCTCTGGGGGGTGGTCCTTGTCTCTTCAGCTTCTGTTCCTTGGCTCCTTGGTGATCTTCATGTGGCATGGCAGTTATCTTCCCCAATCTCTGCTTGCTTCTCCTTGCCTAGTCTGCTCTTATATCTCAAAGGTAAGTGGCCCAATTCCCAAACTGGACTGCAACCACAGGGCAGGGAGTTAAGATTTATAACACTTTTTTTTTGGGGGGGGATACAATGCAATCTGTAACATGCTGCAACTGTTTAAATTTATGATGAAAAAAATTTGAATGTCAATTTAAACATGTGCAAAGGGGTACCTTTCAGGGTCATTTTAGGGGTTACCTGTGCAAAAGAAGACCACTGCTTCAAAATGCTGTGTGACCTCCTGGCTGCCTGATTCACGGGGGCCCTGAAATGGCCTCTCAAGGCTGCCGTCCCCGGCTGCTCTCCAGTCTAAATGTTCTGCACTTGCTGCTTCTGCCAGGCTGGGAAGCAAGAATTGTCCGAATTCCTTTGGGTAGAAACCAGCGTCTTGATTGGGATCCAAACCTAAAATGTATATTTCCTCTCAGGGAGAAATGGGAATTTTGTCACATTTTGAATTAATACCATTACACACCTCCACCTGGTTGTCCTTCAGGCTTCCTGCTTCACTATTTCTTGCCCACTGTTGAGTGAGGAAGGAGACCTGGTGGTACAGCAGTTAAAGCACTCAGCTTCTAACTGAAATGTCAGTGGTTCGAACACACCAGGTCCTCCTTGGGAGAAAGACATGCCAGTCTGCTTCCCTAAGGATTTACAGCCTTGGAAATCCTATGCGACAGTTCTGCTCTGTCCTAAAGTGTCACTATGCATTGGAATCGACTCAACAGCAGTGGGTTTGGGTCGGGTGAAGTACATAAAAATCGATTAGAAAGTTGTACCTTGAATGGACGAGAGCAAAGCAGGGAGCTTCCACTGAGACGTGTAGATGTGACCCTGTTGTGCTGATTGGTTGGATTTGTGTCTGAGTACAATGATAATTAAATAAGAATTTAATCTGATGCTAATATGAAGGCAAAGTTTTCTAGCAAATGTGAGTACTCATGCAACAATGAATAGGTGAACTCCAAACAGTCCTCCCTGTTCAGTAAATAGTAGAAGTTGGGGCTTTTGACCCCAGCTCTAGCACCTGTCTCTGGGCCAAGACTGTGGTTGAATGCTATATAACGCAAGGACATATTTAGTTGGAAAGCTGTGACAAGGACAATGCATGTGAGTTCTCTGGAAATGCTTCCTGGGTGCAACTGGGATTCACCGTCCAGGTTCTTAACCACTGTGCTTTGAGGCCGCTCCTTTCTCATTCATGTATTCAACCAAAATATGCTTGCCTGGTGTCACTGCCTCCCTCCCCACCACACCCCCACCCTAACCCACCCTGACAGCCCCCTGAAACACAGGAGGGCTGCATTCAAACAGAGCTGAAAATGTCATGGAACTCTAATGAGGCAGCATGACAACTCATTAGAGGCACACAGCTTGGAGAAAGCTGTGCTGGTCATGTGTATCCATGAGGACATGTCCTTTCAGCACAGGGTGTTAGTAGTCATTAGGTCTCAAAGTTGTTGTTGTTGGGTGCCTTTGATTTTCAACTGCCCCATAGGGTTTTCTAAGTTGTAATTTTTAAGGGAGCAGATTGCCAGGTCTTTCTCCCAAAGGTCTCAGATGACAGATGGCAAATCAGGCTCATTAAACCAGGCTTCAGACTAGCCTCACACACAACTGCCAGTCAGACCAAAGCTTCAACCTGAGTAGTAATTAGGCCAGGAGGGCTTTGTTGAGACACTTGGTCCTGGCCTCCTCTTCCTGATTAGGTATCCCTTCACTTCCATGGGGAGTACCCAGGTGGTACAAATGGTTAACATCCTGGGCTGCTAAAGGTTGGATGTTCAAGTCCACCCAAACACACCTTGGAAGAAAGTCCTGGCAATCTATTTCTGAAAGATCAGCCGCTGAAAACTCTGTGGTGTACAGTTCTACTCTGACACACATGGGGTTGCCATGAGCCTGTACTGACTTTAAGGCAACTGGTTTTGGTTTTTTTTTCCATTTTTTGGGGGGGAAACCTTACCCTCAGCTCATGATCACCAGGAGGTACAGCAGGGCAAGCCAATTTGGTCTGAGTGATAGTGGGCTGTTTTGCTTTGTTCATCTGCACTGATGAATATTTTATGTGCAACGTGAAGGAGGTGAAAAAGAGATGAGGACAGAAGGAGCTGGAAAATGACTATCCAGGGTTGTGGTTAAATGGGAACCTGAAGTGAACTGAAGCAGGAAACAGAAAAACACAGCTTAGGTTTTATAGTTCAGTAAACTAAAAGAAAAAGAGGGCTTTCTCAGCTAGGCTAGCTAGAAGAATGGAAATGATCGAAATTGCCATATGACAGGGGCTTTCACTATGTTGTTGCTGAGTGCCCTTGAGTACATTCCGACTCATAGAGACCCCATGCTGTAGAATTGAACTGCCCCATAAAGTTTTCTAGGCTGTAATCTTTATGGGAGCAGATCGCCAGGTCTTTTCACCAGCAGAGTGGCTAGTGGGGTTAAACCTGCCTACCTGTCAGTTAAAAGTCGGTTAGCGGCCCTATATTACCCTATTAAATTCCAAGAATAACGCTGTCAGGTAGGAATTATTATGCCCATTTTATCAGTAAGGAAACAGGCTCAGAAATTTCAAGTACGTTGTCCAAGTTCATCTAATAAGAAGTGAAACCAGAAATCAAACCTGACTCCAGTTTGAAGGTTTAAAACTTGTGTTTGAACTTTCATTCCACTATACCTAATCTATTCTAAAAGCAACCAACCTTCTGGGAAGTTAATCATCATATCTTTGGAAGGGTGATTTATCTGGTTTGGGCTTCTCCCCCTCCTAAAGTTATTATTTAGCCAAAGTGTGTAAGTGGTGACAGGAGCCTAGAGTCTCTCTTGAAGTAGACTTTGCCCTTTCCTTCCTTCTGCTTCCCAGCCCACAAGAAAAAAAAATTTTTTTTTTTTCAGCACGTGCTAATTGTTGAATTTGCACCTTGGTCTATTTCTATCAGTTCAGAGTAACATTAACGGTACCTGTCCCCTACCCCCAACACGTATGCCAGCAGCCTAGACATTTTACTAAGAATGAAGTCGATTATGGCCTTGGTGGCGCAGTGGTTAAGTACTCAGTTCCTAACCAAAAGGGCGGCAGTTCTGACCCACCAGCCCTTCTGTGGGAGAAAGATGTGGCAGTCTGCTTCCATAGAGATCACAGCCTTGAAAACCCTGTGGGGCAGTTCTACTCTGTTCTATAGGGTCGCTGTGAGTCGGAATCGACTCGATGGCAGACAATCTGGGAAAGAAAGGCTATTAATGAAAAAGCTATTCAGTGATAAGTCATTACAAAGCTGAGCTTGGCTGTTAGGATGTAAACTATAAACCCTGGGCCTGGAACCTTGTGGCCTTCCATTTTATATATTTGTCATTCTCACATCAATCCATGGAAAATCCTCTCCTTCAGACATAGGCTGGAAGGGACAGAAACTGCAGCCTTCAAGGGAGGGAGCTTGGCCTCCTGGGCACAGGAAGACCAGAGTGGAGGCTGCCAGGTGAAGGCACACCCTGGGCCTTCCCCAAGTAGGCAGTGAAGCTGGGGGGCGGGGAAATGGGGTGAAATAAGGGAAGGGAGCTGCTTTTCTAGGATAGGAAGGTCTCATGGCAGGTTTCTGGGGATGGCATACTGCGGCTCACCAGGCAGGCAGAAGGACGGGAGGGCACAGGGAGGCTGGTCCAACCTCACCCACAGCTAACAAGTCACACTTGGGATGAAGTAATCCCTCTTCCTGCTTCCCGTGAATGCATTTTCATAACTGAGGAATCAGAGCACCCTAAGGTTCCGAAGGAACTTGTAAAGCTCATAAAGGGGAAGGCCACGCTCTTTAGAGGCAAAGAGTAGCTTACAGCCCTGTGGAGGGGGGCGGGGGGGTCGGCCTTGCCGCCCAGCTTTACCTATAGTGGGTGGGAAACAAAGGAACTCCACGGAGGAGAGGGACAGATAGCTGCAGAAAGAAAAACTAAACAACTAAATTCAGCTAGGACTTCACCTTCTGGGAAAAGTGTGGGCACTGGGCCCCTTTTTGGAAAAGCCACCAGGGCATTTCTATACAGCCTCTGTGAAACACAGACACACACCATAGCATTCCCATTGCTTACATAAGCCAGGGAGACTGCAGTGGGGCGGGGGGGAGAAGGTTTGGGGTCAAGGAGAGAAGGGTCAGGCTTAGGGTCAAAAAACAAAAAGCCAAACCCGTTGCCATTGAGTCGATTCCGACTCTTAGTGACCCTATAAGACAGAGTGAAACTGCTGCATAGGGTTTCCAAGGAGTGGCTGGTGAATTTGAACTGCCAACCTTTTGGTTAGCAGCCAAATGCTTAAACCACTTTGACACCACTGTGTAAGAATCACCTGGGGATGTTATTAAAATTCTGATTCAGTGTATCTGGGGTGGAAAGGGAAATTCTTACTGGGGGTGAGGTGGGGGTGGGGAGGTCTGAAGAGGGATGAACCGCTTCCAAGCCCTGATAGAAACTACTCTGCCCCTTCCGCTTCTTAAAAGGAATTGTCTTCAGTCTCCCTAATCCCTGCACTTGGGTCCTTTGCTCGTCCTACCCTAAGCCTGGGAGCCCTGGTTTCTATGACATGTTGAAGTCAAATTCTTTTTTTTTTTTTCAATTGTGCTTTAGGTGAAAGTTCACAGCTCAAGTTAATTTCTCATTCAAAAATTTATACATATATTATTTTGTCAAGTGGGTTGCAATCCCCACAGGGTGACATCAAATTCCTATCAACTCAAATCACAATTTCCTGATTTCAAACTGTAATTGTCTATTGCTGAGTAACAAATTGCTATAAAACTTACTGGCTTAAAACAAGAGTAAACATTTATTATCTTTCCGAGTTTCTGTGGGTCAGGAATTCTGGAGTGGCTTAGCTGAGTGGTTCTGGCTGGAGTCTCTCCTGAGTTTGCAGTCAGATGTCTGCTGGGGCGGAAACCTTCTGATAGCTTGACTGGGGCTGGAGGATCTGCTTTCAGAAGGACTCACTCCCATGGCTCTCACATTGGTGCTGGCTGTTAGTGGGAGGCCTCAGTTCTTCTCTATAATGGGCCTCTCCAAAGAGCTGTTTGTCCTCATGGCATGGTGGTAGCTTCCCCCAGAGCAAGTAGTCGAAGAGGTCAAAAAGGAAGCTGCAGTATTTTTTATGACCTACCCTTGGAAGTTACATGCCTCACATACCATTCCTTCTACAGTATTCTGTTAGACACACAGACCAGCACAGATTAAATGTGGGAGGGAGCTACACCAGGATGTGAATACTAGGAGAGCAGGGGAGCATTGGGGGCCATTGTGGAGCCTGGCTACCACAGAAACCAAGATTTCTTTCATCATTAAAATTAGTTGCTTAAAATAGCACAAGAGAATACCAAAAAAAAAACAAAAAACAAAAAACAACCATTGCCATGGAGTCAATTCTGACTCATAGTGACCCTATAGGACAGAGTAGAACTGCCCCATAGAGTTTCCAAGGAGCAGCTGGTGGATTTGAACTGCCGACCTTTTGGCTAGCAGCCGTAGCACTTAACCACTTTGCCACCAGGGCTTCCTACAAGAGAATACAGTATTCTATAAATTAGCAAAATATTATCACCATAGGAGTAGTATAGACTCTGTGGTTGAAAATGTCCAGGATTTAGAATTATTCAGACTTGGGTTCTAATCCTAGCTATGGCATCACCTCTGATTTATTCTTCACAATAACTTTTAACCAATCTAATAAAGTCTTCAGACACCAACCAAAAAACCAAACCAACCTGTTGCCATCAGGTTGATTCCGACTCATAGTGACCCTACAGGACAGAGTAGAACTGCCCCACAGGGTTTCCAAGGAGTGGCTGGTGGATTCGAACTGCCAACTTTTTAGTTAGCAGCCAAACGCTTAACCACTGAGCCACCAGGCCTCCTTTAGACACCAGTTTATATTAAATACAAACAAAAAAACCCAAGACTGTTGCTGTGAAGTTGATTTCGACTCCTAACGACCCTGTAAGACACAGTAGAATTGCCCCATAGGGTTCTCAAGGCTGTAATTTTTAAGGAAACAGACTGCAACATCTTTCTCCCTGGGAACAGCTGGTGGGTTTGAATCAGCCGGTCAATACAGAAGTTAGAAAAACAAGTTAAATGCCACTGTGAAGAAACAATCAGACAAATGTTTACTGTAGCACATTCCATTAGATAACAGGCCTAGACTCTTCACAAAATCAATGTCATGGCGGTGGAGCGGGGGCAGGGGGTGGGGAGTGAAAGGGCTTTTCTAATTAAAAGAGACTCAAAAGGCATGATAACCAGATACAACGCATGAACATAATTGGAAGCTGCTTCAAAAAAACAAAAACAAAAAACCCAAAACTCACAAAAACAAACAACAAATTATAGAAGACATTTTTGAGACTATTGGGAAAATTTGAATATGTACTGGATATTCAATGATATTAAAGAATTATGGTTAATTTTCTTAGGTGTAAATATAGTATTGCGTTATGTTAGAGAACATCCTTATTTTTAAGATATACATGCTGAAATATTTAAGAATAAAATGTCATAATGTCTGCAACTCACTTTCCAGAAAACAAAACACCTCACATACACCAAACCAAAACCAAACCTGCTGCGGCGAAGTTGATTCTGACTCAGAGGGACTCTATAGGACAGAGCAGAACTGCCCCATAGGGTTTTCGAGGCTGTAGAAAGACATGGCAGTCTGCTTCCGTAAAGATTACAGCCTTGGAAACCCTATGGGGTAGCTCTACTCTGTCCTATAGGGTCCCTATGAGACGGAATGGACTGGACAGCAGTGGTTTTTTGTTTTGTTTTATTTTTAATCTTTACAGAAGCAGACCGCCAGGTATTTCTCCTGTGGAACTGCTGGGTGGGTTTAAACCGCTAACGTATTGGTCATCAGCCAAACAATTCTGACCCAGGTCTCCTGATTAACCAAAAACCAAACCTGTTGCCATCGAGTAGATTCCAATTTAAAGTAGAACCGCCTCATATAGTTTCCAAGGCTGTAATCTTTAAGGAAGCCGAGTGCTACATCCAAGTGCCATATCCAACCGCCCACCTTTCGGTTAGCAGCCGAGGGCTTTAACCACACCTCCACCAGGACTCCTCTCTTCACATGCAGAGGGAGATAAAGCAAGTATGGCAAAACGGAAACAGTTGATGAATCCTAAGCTAGGTGCTTCTTGGAAACTATGGGGCAGTTCTAGTCTGTCCTATAGGGTCGCTATGAGTCCGAATGGATTCTAAGGCAACCGGTTTGTTTGTTTTTTGGTTTTTAAGTGGTGGGTGATCATCGTAGAATTCTTTCACTTTTTTTTTTTTTTCTGTATGTTGAAAATTTTCATAACAAGAACTTGAGGGAGATATAGGGAACAGTGAGTTGGGAAGAACAATTCTGAGAAGGAGGGTGAAATTGGTTGCACAATTCGAAGAATGTAATCAGTGTCACTGAATTATACATGCAGAAATTGTTGAATTGGTGTATGTTCTGCTGTGTGTATTCTCAACAACAAAAAAGCTGAGGGAGAAAAGTCCTAGCTGTGGAGTTTAACTAGCTGTGACTTTGGGCAGTCTCCCTGCCTCTCTGGTATAGTTTCCTCACCTACAAGAAGGGGCTAGACATAGTCACCTCACACTGTTGTTGTCTAGATTATAAGTATAAAGCCCCTGATCCAGGTGCCCTGTATTATTATTATTATAATCCCAGCATAGTGTCTGATAGAAAATGAGTGGCTTTCACGGCATGTCCCCAGGTTTGTTTCTCGACCTGTAAAATCATGGCCATGGGTCGAGTAGCCGGAAGCCACCCTACACAGCGACGCGGGAGGAGCAAACTGCCCCGCGCTGGCTGCGTGGCCGACGGGAGCGCGAGCGGCGGAAATGGACGGGGCTTGCGGGGGGGGCGCCCAATGAATTGAATGAAGTGGAGCCTCTTGCCAGGGGTTGGGGGAGGAACCATCTCTCTTCCGGACCAATCATAGAGTAGATTCAAAAAACCCGCGCCGAAGGAAAAATGCGGAAAAACTCGGCGGATTCCAACGTCTGGGAGCAGCCCCAGTGTCTACTGCAGGTGGAGCTGCGTGCTGCCGGCAGGAGCCCGCGGCGTCACCTCTTAAGGAGACTGTACCGCCCGGGCCTGGTCGGATCCCCTTTTCTCCCCGGTCCCAGAGGCAAAAGGGGAGGCGCTGGGAGCCAGAGGCCTGGCGGGCCCAGTGGACTCATACGGGCGTGGCTGCCCGGCAGAGCACGTAGCCTTCTTGGCCAGCTTCCTCCTTTGTACACCGGCGCGGTACTAATAACCCGGTTTAAGGGGAGGAAGGGAGGATCCCGAAACGTTCCAGGAGTTGGGAGGCCATGAAGGGGAGGATGGTGACATTTTTTCTCTGCCTCTTTATATGTACTCATCGTTCCACATTTTTTACAATTGATAAGTGGTATTTTGGTAGTCAGGAGAAAACAACTAAAAATGAACTCCTAATTTCTGACTACCCCACAAAATTACAGTCAGTAATAAAAAAAAAAAAAAAAGACGGAGTAACCCAAAGTAGCACTTTGGATACTGATTACGGAAAACTTGAATGTGAAATGAGTATTAGATGATACCAAGGAATTAATTGATTTTTAGATGCGATAATGACTATCGGCCATAAAATTACCAATAAAAATGTCCATTTTTTGGAGATGCATGCTGAGGTAAGGGTAAGACTGACAATGTCTGGGAGTTGCTTTAAAACAAATGCATACTAAAAGTTTTACTTGTTGCATTTGTAAGAGGTATGATTGTCGTTGATCTTTCTCGAACATGAGAATACTTTGAACACACGTATGTAGTACTTCAAGAAACAGATCTAGGTGGAAGAGTATCTTCCCTACCCCAACGTCTGTAAAGTATTATGTATCTCGAAAAGGCTGTGCTAAAATTCAAGTGTCTATCTTAGTGACAGCCCTGAGGGCAAACATCTCTGGCAAATCATAAAAACCACATACAAACTTAAATGAAAACTGTGTAATAAGTTCATATCTCCACTCCCACTCTAATGGATTTTCAGCCCCTTCTTCAAGCTGTTTACCAAAAAACACAAACCCATTGCCGTCGCGTCGATATCGACTCATAGCAACCCTATAGGACAGGGGAGAATTGGCCCATAGGGTATGCAAGCAGCAGCTGGTGGATTCGAACTGCCAACCTTTTGGTTAGCAATCGAGCTCTTCAAGCTATTTGGCGCCCAATAAATAGTGAATAAGTTACTGGTTCTTCAGTAATTCTCTGCACGTTCTCAGGATTTTTTGCTCAGTTTGCAATTTTTTACTGGTCAATTTGTGTTAGAAATGAAAATTCATGAATTGATACTGACTGCTAAATTCTCAGGCTGGAAATTGCATGTTAAAACAACGGTGACCTAGGGGACAGTGGAGTCGGAGAGCAGACAGGATTTCAGTTGAGAACTGCACCGAAGGCCTTCTGTCCATATCATTTAAATTGAAGGTTTACTTAGTACTGGGCATTTTACGTGAATTATCTCATCTAATCCTCTCATTTTCGTAATAACCCCATAAGTTAGGTACGGTAATATGCCCCATTTACCAATGAAGGCACCGAATTTTTAAGAAAGTCAGGTGATCTCCTAGTCACACAGCAACTGGAGCCACGGACCTCAGCAGCCAGCGGTCCTAATCATTAGTCTACACTGTCTTTGCCGACCACCCTACAAGCTTGTCAGATCTTAGGGAACACTCTCTGGCCTTGCACTGCATCTAAATGGTGGCGACAATGCTTTTCCCCCTCTGCGAGGGGCGCTTTACAGGCATTTGCACCAACCTCCTTGCAAAATCCTTTGATTCAAACGGTGGAACAAATTCAGAAAAGAGACGTTTTCCGGGAAGGTGGATCTGCAGAATCGAGACTCCTCTCGCGCTCCGCGGGCTGGGGCGCGACGCGCAGAGCACCAATCACTGTGCCTCCTGCAGCCAGTCCCAAACGGTTTTTGGGTCCAGTGCCCGCGCGCGCCATAGTGACCGAGACGAGCGCGGGCTGCAGCTTTTTCCAGTGGGACCCTCAGAGGCCTGGACAGCAGCGTTTCCGATTTAACCGGCGGCTCCTGGGGATCCCCGGAGCGGACCCCCGGGAGCAACCCCCCGCGTCCCGGATGTACCGCGGCGAGCGCTTCCGCCCTGCGCTTGAATCTCCCGCGTGAATCGGCGCTTACGCGTGGCCCACGGTCCGATTGGACGCATCCAATGGGAAGGCGGCACCAGCCCCTTCTCATTGGCTCGCTCTCGACGCGCAAAGGGTATTTAAACACCGCTGAGCGGGCACGGAATCACCCGTTCTTCCTGATTTGCCAGGTGTGCTGTTCTCTGCGCTGCGCCTCCCCGGCTCTCAGGCTATCGCCATGCTGTCGGTCCGTGTCCCGCTCGCCACCATCGACCAGCAGCAGCTCCGGCTTTCTCCCATGAAGGGGCTCACCCTGGCGGACAAAGAGAACACTGTGAGCGTGCATGTGTATAGGGAACCCCGAGGGGCACCATGGCTAAAGCGCTCGGCTGCTAACTGGAAGGGCGGCGGTTCGAATCCAGGAGCCGGAAGGTCGGCAGTTCGAATCCAGCAGCCACTCCCATGGAGAAAGACGTGGCAGCCTGCTTCCGTAAAGATTACGGAATCCCTTTGGGGCAGTTCTACTCTGACTTACAGGGTTGCTGTGAGTCGGCATCGACTCCCCGGCAGTGGGTTTGGTTTGGGTATATGGAGCTGGGTGTGGAGCTGGGCGGCGGGCAGGGAGGAGACCTACACCAGGTTCACCGCGCCTCTTCCCTGCAGCCCCCGTCTCTCAGCAGTGCCCGCGTCCTGGCCAGCAAGGCTGCGAGGAAGATCTTCCAGGAGCCGGTGAGTAGCTGGCTCTCGGAGCTGGACGATGTGCTGAGGCCGCCTGCGCAGACAGGCCCCGAGGTGTAGGGGGCAGCCTTGCAGAGACCGGTCTTGGCGCCAAAGCCTCACTTATTGTCTGTTCAGCTGTTTTCCCGCTTGCCCCATCACTCCACCTCTTCCTCCCCCGCCCTCGCACCCCTTTTCCCGCCAAAGCGCCCTTTCCTGTATATAATTTCTTATTATATATAAGTATATTTCCTAATGTATTTCTATATTATGCTCACTTCATGTTATACATAATACCTATATGACGTTTAACATATTGCTTAATACTTATATATTATATATGGGTCAATATTTACGTATTACTTAATATATATATTTAACATACTGTTTTGTTACAAGGTTTATTTCCTGCCCTTGTTGAGGTCGAACCACATGAAATTGCCGATAATCGAGTGCGTCCCATCCTAAGAATGGCCATTTCATATGGTTCAACCTAAATTTAGCCAGCCTTTTTGTTGCCTTCTCTAACAGGAGAACACTAAGGTACCTGCCTCCAGCGTGGAAGATGAACCACTGCTGAGAGAAAATCCCCGCCGCTTTGTCGTCTTTCCTATTGAATACCATGATATTTGGCAGATGTACAAGAAAGCTGAGGCTTCCTTTTGGACAGCTGAGGAGGTAATTCAGCAACTTGCAGCCCTGTCCTCAACTCTAGGAAATACCCTTAATGGTAGCTGGTTATAAATTGTTTGAAATATACGTTCTTCTTGGAGACACTGGCCCACTGAGGATGTTAGATATTCTAATTGGCAGAGGAAACTATGTGAAGAATGTTTTTATCAAGTGGTGCTTGTAGACTTAAAAGAAAGTTCAAGACTTATACGTATGTGTTAGGTCCTGCACGTTTGAATCTCTTCCCTTTATGCTAAAATTACGGACTTCTAAACTTCAGGTGGATCTTTCCAAGGACATTCAGCACTGGGAAGCCCTGAAGCCTGAGGAGAGATATTTTATATCACACGTTCTGGCTTTCTTTGCAGCAAGTGATGGCATAGTGAATGAAAACCTGGTGAGTTTCCAGAAAACGTCTGCTTTTATTCACTTGAGTATTTAAGACAGAAGGAATTTGTTTTCCTCATCTTTATAGTTCTTTTATACAGAACGTATGTGTATGTGTATCTATGAGGTATTTATGTAATGTGGCGTTTCCTGTTTTACACTGTGCTTTGCAGTTATTCGTTATGGTATTTTGTGAGAAACTCCAAAACAATGTTAAATGGTGATGAGTTTAGGCCTTGTGGCTACCACATTTCATTTGCTCTCTCCTTTTTATGACTTTGCTGTTTTAATAATTTGGATGCATACCTGCCTTGTAAGTGACTGGCTTCTTCTTGCAATGAATTAGGAAAGAATAAATCAATCTTATAATGGTACAAAAAAAGGAAGTGTGAGGTGACCAATGCCCATTGACTGGTGAGTAGCTGCTGGTAGTTTTTCCTCAGGTTTAACTTTGATGTGTTCTACCACTAGGTGGAGCGATTTAGCCAAGAAGTTCAGATTACCGAAGCCCGCTGTTTCTATGGCTTCCAAATTGCCATGGAAAACATACATTCTGAAATGTATAGTCTCCTTATTGACACTTACATTAAAGATTCCAAGGAAAGGTGAGTATTAGGGTGGTATGCCAAGATGTTTAGGACTCCTTAATTGTTACTTTAAGTTTTTGCATTCATAAACCAAAAAAGAAAAACCTGTTTCTGTCTGATTGATTTCGACTCATGACGACCCCCAGGTATTACGAAGTAGAACTGCTCCATAGGATTTTCTTGGCTGTAATCCTTATGGAAGTAGATTGCCAGGCCTTTCTCCTGCAGTGCCACTGGGTGGGTTTGAACCCCCAACCGTAAGGTTGGCAGCTAATAACAAATCGGTTATGTCATCCAGGAATCTTTTTGCATCGAGTCGATTCCGACTCATAGCAACCCTGTAGGACAGAGTAGAACTGCCCCATAGGGTTTCCAAGGAGCGGCTGTTGGATTCAGATTGCCAACCTTTTTGATTAGCAGCTGAATGCTTAACCACTGCACCACCAGGGCTCCTTGCATTCATATAAACAAAAACCCCAGTGCTGTCGAGTCGAATCCGACTCACAGCGACCCTATAGGACAGGGTAGATCTGCCTCATAGAGTTTCCAAGGAGCGCCTGGCGGATTTGAACTGCCGACCCTTTGGTTAGCAGCTGTAGCACTTAACCACTATGCCACACATTCATATAGGGATAGAAAAATTACTTTAAAATTACGGAGCAGACAGTTGGAAAAATAGGCCTAAATTCACTTTATTAACCAATCACCTAAAAACAAAGTTACTTGATGTTCCAGGTTTAGAATTGGAAGTGTACTGTGGAAAATCCAATCTAATGCCTTACTTTTGGGGAAAAAAACATCCCTAGAGGTTGTATGTGATGAACTAAAACCTGGGTCTGGCAATTACTTATGCGGCAAATGTGCTGAGAACCAACAATGTGAGGCTGGAGCAGGGCAGAGTAGGGGGAATACAAAATAGAACATAACTTGCCTCTGAGGAAGTTGGCAACATAGTACAGAAAATAAAACCTAAAAAAGTATAAGTGAGGTGAATTGTATAATATGCAGAGGTAGCAGTAAACCGTAAGATTAATTTAGGCCAAAATAGTTTAGCTAAAAATGCTAGTTTATATTCATTCGGGGGTAATAGACGAAAAGTAAAGATAGGTTAGGGCTTATTTTGGGTTTTGGACGTTGATTGGAGAGGAGGAAATGAGGAATGTGCTGTTGCGTGGTCTAGTACTAAGGGTTTGCTTTAGAACAGGAGTCTTGTATAGGATGGAAGAGGTGAGCCTATGGGAAATTTGTAGACTACTTGGAAGAATGAAGAGGAATGAATGGTAACTTGAAAGGCCAGTAAGATAGAAGTAGCTCTTTCAGGGGGGATTTGAATACTTTTGCATACAGAAATGGGAGACGGCATAACTAGGAGTAAACAACCAGAGAGGGGTAGGGTCGGGAAGTCCTGATGGTTAACCTTCATAAGCAAGGTTGAGGCAGACACAGGTTTCTGAAATAAGAGGACCTTAAGGTGGAAAGATAGTGTTTGATGACCTTGACTTCAGAAAACCAAGATCATCCAGAAAGGAACAGGCTGGGATATCAGTAGACTCCTGAGATGGGCCTTGGGATGAATGGGAGGCAGGGGAGTATAGCAAGGAAGACCCTGGCTCATTGCTGTCATTCATAGCCACCCTGTAGCACAGAGTAGAACTGTTCCGTAGGGTTTCCGAGGAGTGGTTGGTGGATTCTAACAGCTGACCTTTCGGTTAGCAGCCTGAACTCTTAGCCATCATGTCGCTAGAGCTCCAAGGAAGACCCAGTTAAGTGAATTTGTATAGCGTTCAGTCGGTTTACTTTTCTGGCATGGCATCAGCAGTGTAGCATAAAATTATAGTAGGAAGCAATCTTAGATCTGTAGCGGTTCAATTATTTTATTATATAAAAACATGTAAGTATAGATATTAGGTCCTAAAAGGCCTATACTATATTAAAAAGTATAGAAATTGGGTCCCAAAGTGATAGTCTTTGAGGACTGTCTGGCTGGGTAATAGCATAGCTTAAGCAGCCCTAAGAGTTAAGATTTTATGGTTATTCAAGTTTAAGAAGATAGGGCTTATGAAACATGTCATGATCTGGACTTGAAATAATTAAGCTGATAACAAATGCCCTTCATGTAATGGGCTAAGAATTTTAGTATTAGATCTTAGGACTCAATATGAACTAAAGATTACCTAAACTTGTATTAAAACCCATTGCCGTCGAGTCGATTCCAACCCATAGTGACCCTGTAGGACAGAGTAGAACCACCCCATAGGGTTTCCAAGGAGTGGCTGGTGGATTCGAACTGCTGACCTTTTCGTTAGCAGCAGCCAAGCTCTTAACCACTGCACTACCAGGACTCCAAATCTGTATTAGCTAACTGTTGATTTTAAAAAGAGCTATACAAGAATAAGCAAACCAGCAAGAAGAACATGTCAATTTGAGTTCTTCCCTCAGGCAAAGAATTGGCCGATGTTTGACTTTGGCTGCAGACCCATTGCCCATCCATATCTAGAAGTTTGTACTCGAGGATCTTTGCTGGGATTGCTAATGCTATCCATGCCTTCTAGGGAGTTTCTCTTCAACGCCATTGAAACGATGCCTTGTGTAAAAAAGAAGGCAGATTGGGCCTTGCGTTGGATTGGGGACAAAGAAGCTACCTATGGTAAGGATACCTTTGGCCCTACTTAAAACTTCCTTTTCTAAGTAATGTTATGGTTCGTTGGCCCTTCCTAGAAGAGAAATACTCACTACAAACATTTTGATGTTGACTCTAATAGGAGAGCGTGTTGTAGCCTTTGCAGCAGTAGAAGGGATCTTCTTTTCTGGTTCTTTTGCATCGATATTCTGGCTCAAGAAACGAGGATTAATGCCTGGCCTCACGTTCTCCAATGAACTTATTAGCAGAGATGAGGTGAGTCCCATTCAAAGAACAGGCTAATCTGGACTCTTTAAATCCCTACAACTCTCAGGTACCATCCTGGATTCACCGAAGGGAACCCAAGATACCAGGTTGCACTATATCCACATGTAACATGTGAATTCAACCAGGTACTCAGCAAAGAATAAAAGACCTTAAATAATTTACTAAAATTATTTCACTGGTATTCTTGAGTACATTATAATACATTTATATGTACATATGCCTTATAGGCTTGAATACACAAATCTCCAAATAATCGATGGGATTTTTCAAGAGATGTTTTATTACAACTTTTGATCATCGATTTTTCCTTGGCATTCTTTGTGATCCTACTGTACATCAAAGTTAGCTCAACATAAGTAATCAAATCCCAGAGCTGGTAAGCTTCCCAGTGAAATGAGAATCCCTTCTGTTCAGTGTGTGCCATTGAATGCACTTGTATTAAACTGAAGTAATAAAGATAAAGGTGCCCAGATTTTCTAGTTTAAATCGTATCTGGAAGGCAGGGAGCATGAATCTACAATACTTGGAGCCCAGTGTGCCCATCAAACATTGGATCTTCTCTTATAGGAAGATCTTCCCTTATGGAAAGATGAGGATCTGGGGAGAGTTAATGCACTAGGGCTCTCAGGTTTGATTCACCTTGAAATTTCATTACTAATTTCCTGTGCATTCGATTGTGAATTTAAAAGCTAACTAGTCTAGTTGCTGAGAATGTTCTTTCCTGCTAGGAGTAGTAGCACAATTAAAGAGCTCCTGCTGTAGAAAGAAAGAAGGCTTTGAGTGGAACTTTTGCTCCATTCTTTGCCATCACACAGAGCAGCAAGGCATAGACCTGTCATGATCTAGGTGGCAGCATTGAGGGTCTTTGCTGGGGCTGAGACTACCTCAACACAAGCAGAGTATAGAGGTGTAGTCAGTGTCCCTTTGACAATTTAAATGTTCTTCGTATTGCCAAGTAAGTTGTATAAGGAGCATACAGAAAAGGATAAAGCAATTTCATATTCCAAGTTAATGGTAGAAGTTCCTTGGCTCTAGAGTGATCTTGACCTTTTTCTTCTAGGGTTTACACTGTGACTTTGCCTGCCTCATGTTCAAACACCTGCTACACAAACCTTCGGAGCAAAGAGTCAAAGAAATAATTATTAATGCTGTTAGGATAGAACAGGTGGGTAATGTAAGGGTCACCCTCGTGCTTGCTGGAAGACAGGTGTCTTATGCTTCAGTTCTATTCAGAAGCTTTATTTTGGTCCATAGGAGTTCCTTACCGAGGCCTTGCCTGTGAAGCTTATCGGAATGAATTGTACTTTAATGAAGCAGTACATTGAATTCGTGGCGGACAGACTAATGCTGGAACTGGGTTTTAACAAGGTAAAGTATTGTTTTTAGCCCCCTCTTGGTTCTTTTTGAAATTGGTGTTCTGTATTTATATTTCGATGTGAACCTTTTCAGGTGTTCAAAGTAGAGAATCCATTTGACTTTATGGAGAACATTTCACTGGAAGGGAAGACTAACTTCTTCGAGAAGAGAGTAGGCGAGTATCAGAGAATGGGAGTGATGTCGAGCCCAACAGAGAATTCTTTTACCTTGGATGCCGACTTCTGAGCGAACAGAAGACGTGCTCTCATTTTGCTGATTTTTTTTTTCCCCCCTTCTCATAAAAAAAAAAAATCAGCTACTTTAAATATATCAACCAGCCACGCCAACTAGGAGAAATCTTTGTTAATGACATCTTAGAAACTGATTAGCTACCTCAAAACCAATCCTGTTTATTAACCAGGCTAGTGATATCGCCTAGAATGAGAAGATCTTAAGACGGGGTACTTAGATTTTTATGAAAAATCTTGTCGGTGTTAGGTTTTTGCAAGCAGGCTAGCCGTAGATACCTTTTTTATAGCTATACCAGCAGCAATCTTGGCTTTAGAGTGGGGAGACCCTCAAGCTAGTTTGATCCAGCAGGATTTAAATTGTTCAGTCAGTTGGAAGATGTCAGCCTCACTGCTTCAAAGCAGATTTGAAAGTTTTACTTACTAGTATGTATATAAAACTGGCACTTTACACACAAACACACATTGTACTGTCAAGGTAAAAGTCTGATTTTTGCCTAACGTTGTTAGTTTCTACACCGAATACATACTTCATGGGAGCTAATTGAAAATTCACTAGGTGACTAAACGAAGTTAAACCTGTGTGGACTAGGCATGTTATTTCTAACTTTTGTTTTCTTTAATGGATTAGAGTATTTTAAAATTAATTTCATAGTCAATCCTGTGCTTGCCTCAGCTTTAACTGGTTGATACCACATAGAAGAAGCTAAGTAGTGCTTTTTATCCTGTAGCCCAAACAGACATGCTGAGCTAGAGTGTCCTGAAATAAGAGATCAAAGAAGATTAGTTTGTTAAAGGCTAATCTCTCAGAGAAAGAAGCTCTTAACTTAAATCATTAGGAATTGAGGCATAATCTGGGCTGAATAGTGAGCTGTGTCTGGTATCTATTGAGCGGCAATAGTATTTTGTTTCTCAAATTGTATTTCCTGCAACTTCTAGTCGATCAGAGGACATGGTCTTCAAGCAGTCTTCTGGGTGGGATCTAAGATATTATTGCAAGATGATTTTCAAATCAGGCTTGAACAAAATGACCCATCCAAGATCTTGTTCCTGTTAAGTCGTAAAGCCAAGGATTAGAAGAAGCTAAGTAGTGCTTTTTATCCTGTAGCCCAAACAGACATGCTGAGGTAGAGCGTCCTGAAATAAAAGATCAGGATTTTTGTATTAATTTACTGCATTTATATTTACTACATGTCTTTGAAATTAGAAAATGTTTTTTCTATGAGGCCTTTTAGATGATACCTGTGGTTCATACTTGCAATATATCTTGAAGTTCATAATGGATTAGACATTGCTCAGTGCAATCACTTCTAACGTTTATCTCAATCTGAGTGCCAATCTGTTAGTTTCCTAAACTTCTAACCAGGAAACTGGTGTTCCGTGCAAATATTTTTTTATTTTAGGAGGAAGTATAAACATATACTTAATAGGGCTTATAGTAAATCATCCGCCTTTGTGTTCCCCCAAAATAAAAAAAGTCAAGGAAATAATTCATGAGCTACATTGATGAGCATGTTTGTCAACCTACTGTGTTGATTTTTGGCTATTTGACCACTGCCTTGTATAATTTTCGTTAACATTTATTGTGTAAATACTCAGGCTTTTTTTTTTTTTTTTTTCCTGTAATATGGGATCCTCTTAAATTATTGTTAACCTAAAGTTAATAAGTCCTCACACTTGTGTAACCCTAAGATGGAAAAATGCTCGCCCTTGTGTTGTCAGGCACAGAGGAAGTTTAAAATCCCACTGGGAGTCCACCTAAAATGTAATTCGAGAATTGACTTCTGCCAACTCAGATTCCGTTTCCTAATCTGTTTAAGGGAAACAAGTTTTGGTGTAAAACATTTCAAAGTCTTAAAATTGAATATGGCACAAGTGTTACATGGTTAAAATAAAACTTTTTATATCAGTTCCTCGAGTGTGATAAAATTTGCATTACAATTCAGGAAGAAAAAAGTGTGAAGTATTTTTCATAAAGGCTCACTAGTTTGCTTTTCATCAGTTCTGGGGAGTGGCTTTTGTAATGTCTTTTCTGGCACAAGGTACCTGAAAGCGGATGCCCAAAGCTACACTGCACATGGAATTGTGAAGCCCAGGGTTCAGTAGACAGTTTTAATTTTCCTAAAATCCTTGGGTGAGTCACTTCTCTGGGTCTCTGTTTTCCCATCTGTAAAATGACGGGGTAGGGATAGATGATGACTAAAAGTCTTCCTATATTAGTGGTTTGTTTTGTCCTTTCTTCCTCATCTAATTGACCTGTGTGGACTTTTGTGTGGATTTATCTTGGCTCCTTTGTAAATGCCCATCCCTGACTCAAAATCCCACCCACCTTCATAAAACCTTATAAAATTTACAATACTCTACCCATTCCCAAACTATTTCTTATACATCATACCACTTTGATATTCAGTTATTCATTTAGCAAATAGTGATTACTTTGTTAGCCCCAGTGGCGCAGTGGTTAACGTGCTTGGCTGTGAACTGAAAAGTCAGCGGTTTGAACTCAACCAGCAGCTCCAGAGAAAGGTGTGGCCATCTGCTTCTGTAAAGGTTACAGCCTTGGAAACCCTATGGGGCAGTTCTACCCTGTCATATAGGGTCGCTGTGAGTTAGAATTGACTTGATGGCGATGGGTTTGGATTTTTGGTTAACTTTTGTCATGAGGGCAACGGTGGCTCAGTGGTAGAAGTCTCTTCTTCCATGAGGGAAACCTGGGTTCAATTCCAGGTCAATCCACCTCATGTGCAGCTACCACCCACCCCATTGTCAGTGGAGGCTTGCATGTTGCTATGATGCTGTGGAGCTTTCAGAATAAGGCAGACTAGGAAGAAAGGCCTGGCGATCTACTTCTAAAAATCAGCCAGTGAAAACCCCCTGGATCACAAAGGTTCCATTGGCAACCAATCATGAGGCTAGGGCAGGACTGGGCATCGTTTTGTTCCATTGGTGGGGTTACCATGAGTTGGGGGCTGGCTCAATGGAAGCTAACATCTGCCACTTTGTCAGGCACTGTTATGGTCACAGGAGCCCTGGTGGCAGTGGTTAAGCACTCAGCTGCTAACTGAAAGGTTGGCAGTTCAAACCCACCAGCCGCTTCGCAGGAGAAAGCTCTGGCAGTCTGCTTCTGTAAAGACTACAGCCTTTATGGGGCAGTTCTACTCCGTGCTGAAGGGCCGCCATGGGTCGGAATTGACTCCACGGCAGTGGGTTTGGTTTTGATTGGTTATGGCCGCTGGAGATAGAGCAGTGAACGAGATAATTCTTCTCTGGAGGTGAAGTGTGGAGTGGTGATGCAATTATGGAGAACAGGGAGCAGGAGAGAATTCTAAGGTAGGGGTGGGAATACAATAGTCAAGTGACTGGTTAGGGAAGGCCTCATGGAGATGATGTTTTTCTGCTGTGGGAATGGGCAGATTGGGACTCAGTGATGGTACTGTTCCTGCCATTATTATGATTCAGATTTCTTCCATGTTTTTCCTGTGTAAGAAAATGCGTTCTTTAACAGCACAGGTTTTTATCCATTTATATCTCAACACAAGGCCCTCAAAGGATCGGGTACTCCATGAATGGCTGATGGATGAGGAAATTAATTAGGGCAGAATCATTGGTGGTACAATGGCTTAAGTGCTCAGCTGCTAACCAAAAGGTTGACGGTTAGAACTCACCCAGCAGCACTTTGGGAGAAAGACCTGGTGATCTCCCATAAAGATTAAAAAAAAACAAACCTGTTCCTGTTGAGCTGATTCTCATTAGCAACCCTAAAATTAAAATTGAGAACTAACCACTGAAAGAAGAGAACCGAAATGTATAATTTCCAAAGCAGTAGAGCGGTAGGGGAGCTAAAGCTTAATCAGTTTATAGAAGGCAGATAAGATGGGGGTGGGGGGGTGTGGAGAAAAGGTATGCTAAATGGCACAGAATAAAATGGTAGAAATCAAAGTAAGCATGATAAAATATAAATAGACTAATTGGTTAAAGGACAAACTTTGAGGGTTCGGTTAAGGAAATTCTGGCTATATTTCTCAAAGTCACACGCAAAAAGGAATAAAAGAGGTGGAAAAAGATTTACCATGCTAAACATTGGTCATTAAAAAAAAGACTTCAAGGCAAAAGGGCTTATTAGAGATAAAAGTTATGGCCCAAAGAACAAGCCTCTGGAGAAAGAACTTTGCACCTGACAACACGAATTCTCTGGAGTGTGCTTGGGTGTTTAATCATGCCTTCCCCAGCAAGTGATGAAGTCCTGGGCACAGTGTGATGGCGGGAAACCTCTTGTTCTGACACCCTCTTCATTCACTCTCCCGTGTCCTCCCGGGTCCTCTACACAGTTCCTGAGTTAGCTTTTATGCCACCTGCACGCTTTCTCGTAAGTAACTGTTGAAAGCTCAAACCTTGAGTATGTCTTAGCTGTCTCTGGCAGTTATAGTTCACCTTCCTATCAGACAGGTACTGTCTCTGTGTTGCGGGTATTGGGGCAAACCTGGTCTCAGGACCATGGGGATGGGGTTCTGGGGTCCAGCCTGGGCTTGGGCCGGTGCTGCTGACTTGGAACAAACAGAAGTGGGTGTAAGCCAATGGCTGAGTGTGAGTTGAGGGCAAGGAGGAGCTACATCCAGGCCTGTGAAGGGAGAGCCCTGCACTACCATCTTGGGGGCATCGTCCAAACATTGTGCAATGTGGCCATGCTGTGTAACCTGGAGACAAACAGGGGGCCAAGAGTTGCGATCTGGAGGTGAAAAGTGAAATGAGGTCTTGCCATACATACTGAGCTGAGGATGCCCGTTGTAGTTGGGGCTGGCTGAGCTTTGTTGGCTGTAGGTGGACTCATGAGTTTAAAGGCTTGGAGATGCTTGCTAAGGCTGCCTTTGGCTGAGAAAGGCTTTGCTCACTGCACTCCTCCCAATTACACCGAGATGGTGGGAGCAATGCTGTTGTCCTCCCTGGCTTTGTTGTTAGGTGCCATCGAATCGGTTCCGACTCATAGCGACCCTATGTGCAACAGAACGAAACACTGCCTGGTCCTGCGCCATCCTTGCAATTGTTATGCTTGAGCTCATTGTTGCAGCTACTGTGTCAGTCCACCTTGTTGAGGGTCTTGCTCTTTTCCACTGACCCTGTACTCTGCCAAGCATGATGTCCTTCTCCAGGGACTGATCCCTCCTGACAACATGTCCAAAGTATGTAAGACGCAGTCTTGCCATCCTTGCTTCTAAGGAGCATTCTGGTTGCACTTCTTCTAAGACAGATTTGTTCATTCTTTTGGCAGTCCATAGTATAGTTAATATTCTTTGCCAGCTTTAGCAGCATAAAATCTGCCTTAGAGGGTAAAGACTCTCTCTCTGAGGTCACTGACTGACCCCTGTTGTCCTGGATCAAAAGTCCCCCTGGGGCCAGGTTTAACTATGGTGGAATGATTTGGGGAAAAAAAATGGCAAGAATGGTTGCACAACTTGAAGAATGTAATCAGTGTTACTAAATTGTCCATGTAGAGGTTGCTGAGACGGAATGTTTTGTATATTTTTACCACAATAGTAATAAAGTCCCTCTGGCTATAGCCGCTCCCTGAGGTTCCAGACTCCACGTAAGGAGGATCCCGTTTCTGCCAAGCAGACCAGGTTAGGACGAATGTTTGTTTGTGGCGGAGAGAGGGGCAGACTCAGTTTTTGCTCCTGGCCTTGGCATTTGGGTCTGGGGTTGCTGCAGCCATCTAACAGCCACGAGGGGCAGGCCTGTCTGAATGGAGCCCACACACCTAGGAAAGGAGAGCTGATCCATGGAGAAGCTGAGTCCTTATGACTTCACTGTTGAGTTTCTGAATCCAGCCATACCTGAAATCCACACCCTAGATTTTTCACTTAAGTAAGCCAGTAGGTTTGTAAAGGATTGATCCCTTCTCCCACCTTAAAGTGCAACACAGAGTTCTATTTGAACACAATCTACAGGCCTTGAGGGCTTGCGTCACAATTGCCCCATGACTTCTGTTTAATAAGATGCTTTCACAAAACTTGAATTCATTTGATCTTTACAATGACCCTGGAGCAGTGGTCATCACTCCCATTTTACAGATGCTTACATTAAGGCTCAGAGAAGTTAAGTGCTTTTCGCACAATAAATTAGTGGCAGATCAGAACAAGAACTCAGGTGTCCTGAGCCCCATGGCTACACTCTTGTCCCTTCAATGCATAAACCTCCAAAAAAACCATTGATGTCAAGTCGATTCCAACTCAGTGACCCTATAGGACAGAGTAGAACCGCTCCAAAAGGTTTCCGAGGCTGTAAATTTTTAAGGAAGCAGACTGCCACATTTTTCTCCTGAGGAGAAGCTGGTGGGTTCAAACCTCAGAGCTTTCGGTTAACAGCTGAGTGTTTAATCACTGCGCCACCAGGGTTCCTTCCCTTACTGCATAAAAACCACTCCAACCCACTGCGTCGATTCCTCTTTATGAAAGAATGGGCAACCCAACCTGATTCATGCTGGTCCTGAAGAACTTCCCTTCTGAAACTGCTTCGGCTGATGAGTGAGCCTTGCTCTTCAAAGGGTTTGTATCATCCCTCCGTTCATCTTGCCTTCCCTGGTGAGTGTCACCAGAGGGAGTTAAACTCCCTCTGCCCCGTGTCACTGTGGCCACGCAGATCCTGCCCAGACAGGGAGACGCGCTCCCCTGATTACAAATCAGAAAATGGTGTTACTACCCCAGGTTTTGGACACGGGAGACCACCTGCTTTGCTTCTGCCTAGGACTCTCCCCTAATAAGGATCACAAGCCTGTGACATGCCAGACGCAAAACAGGAAGGTGGTTTATGGCCAAGCAGGGATTGAGGAAAGACATTATCAAATAACTAGGTAGAATCCCAAGCTTGGAAACTTACTAAACGGGAAACAGTAACTGACCTTGGAGGTGAACTGGAAGGTTCTTGCCGTTTCCTGAAAGCTGGAGCAGTAGCTGCCACTCTTCCCTCCTTTTCAGGGTGGGTTCAGCTTCTTGAGGGCTCCAGTGGTGGCCCCAGGGCATGTGTGGCCAGAACCAAACCTGAGAATGGATTTACTTGGGAGGGTGTGAGAATAGGGAACCTGGGGCTGGCCTGGCTTCACCTTGGAGTAATCATGATCTCTCGGTTGAGTTGCTGAGGTCGACAGTCACAAACAATGGTGCTGAATTTTTATGCCACAGCAAGTCCATTTGTTTCTGTCAGTCTAGAAACAGCAATGGCAAACACTGGCTTTAGATATTTTCATCGTCCTTTCAAAAAACAAGGGTCTTTGGAGCCAGTCTCTCTGCTTATAAGGTGGTTGGCCTTGGGGAAGTCACATCACACTTCCCAGCCTCAGTTTGTACATGTGTGAAATAGGACTAGTAATACAGCCTTCACAGGCTGGAGCCTGGCAATTTTTTTTTTTTTGGAACAGCTTTGTTGAGATATAATTCAATACCATACAGTTCACCCATTTGAAGTGTACAATTCAGCAGTTTTTCATATAATCAGAGTTGTGACTGTATCACCACAATCTAAGGGTAGGACATTTTCATGACTCCCAAAACAGACCCTGTACCCATTAGTTGTCAGTCTTCATTTTCTCTCCCATCCCCACAGTCCTAGGCAACCGCTAGTCTACTTTCTGCCTCTAGGTTTGACCAGGCATATTAAAGACAATAAGTAGAAGTGATTACTGGAAAAGGTACTGGGTTTTATTTCTAAGAAATCCTTTAGAGGAGATGGGCCTGCTTCACAAAGAAAAACTTGACTTACCTTTCAGAATACTTTTTTTTCCCTTGGCATGTTAGAAAAACATTCTGCATTAAAAAATTTCATGCAACATTGCCTGGAAAGTCGCTTTGCTGACTGAATTGGACAGCCTGTGAGGTGGTGATGAGAGGTAACTTCAAGTGTGGGGCTTCAGAGGGGAGAGGCACACCTGGGGGGGCACATTCAATATATTTGGGGTCCGCGCTTTCCCAGTCTTCATTTATGATCCTTCTCTCAGGAAAATGAGGCATTGAACCTCTAAGGTCCCTTAGAAGTTCAATGAATCTCTAAGGTTCAATGGATCTCTAAGGTCACTTCCAGGTCCATTGATCCAGGATTCTTTTTTTCTCTCTTCTAAGGAATTTCCAGGAAACTGAACTGTCCAGGGCTTCTGAGAAATTGTAAGCAAGTCATAGAACTTCCAAGAACACAGGGAGTGGTCTTCCTGTGGGGCTTCTCCTATTGGGTCTCTCACTCTCGGACCCCCATTCATTCACTCCCTCACTTGTCAAACGTTAACCTACCTCTTCTCTGCCTCCCTTTGTGGGCACTAGAGGGCTCAATGGGCCTTTTTTGGCATAGACAATTTTTAACAGTCCCACATCTAGTGACATCACTTTGGTAGATCAAAATCAGCTATAGTGGGAGTATTTACACCATGGAAATTGGTAAAGCTACAATTCAAGACTTCCCCTTCCTGAAGAGCTGGTCGTTATACACTTACCAGCACACAACTGCCGCAGGGTAATAAGTGTTGAGACAGACATCAGCCAGGTCACTATGGGGCACAGAGAGGATACAGGCTGTGGGGAGTTGGGAAAAGTTTCACAGATGACAGAATGCCAAGTGGGACGTTGGAGAGTGAGTAGAGGTTTGCCAGTGTGGGAGGGCATTCCAGGCAGGGTGGTGTGTGCTTGCAAAGTCCAGAGACTGGAAACAGTGCTGTGCATTTGAGAAATGAAGAGCAATGGCAGGGTAGGTGCAAGAGTTACATGATGCCAGGAGGAAGAGGGAGGTTGGGAAGGGTGGTTGGGCAAGACACGCAGGACCTCAACGCTATGAGAAAGAATTTCTGCTTTATCTTGGCGGTTTCTACTTTATCTTCTGTTAAGAGCTGTCTTAGTTACCTAGCGCTGCTGATACACAAATACCACAAGTGGGTGGCTTTAAAGAACAGGAATTTATTTTCTCACAGTTCAGGAGGCTAGAAGTCCAAATTCAGAGTGAGCTGTAGGGGGAGGTCCTTTCTCGTCTATTTCAGCTTCTAGTACCAAACCAAAAAACCAAACCCATCACTGTTGAGTCACGGTGACCCTTTAGGGTCTTAAACCCTATAGGGTCCTATACTGTCCCATAGGGTTTCCAAGGAATGGCTGGCGGATTCGAACTACATACCTTTTTGGTTAGCAGGTGAGCTCTTAACCACTGTGCTACCAGGGCTCCTCAGCTTCTAGTAAAAAAAAAAAAAAAAGCTGCCAGCAATTTTTGGTGTTCTTGGCTTGTACATGTGTCTGTCTTCTTTGTCTTCCTCTTCTCCCTGTGCATGTCTGTCTGCCTCTATCTGTTTATAGCTCAGAAGTGGTTCAGTTTAGGGCAGCCCTGCACTTGTATGGCCTCATTAGTATAACAAAAGAAAAACTCTATTTCCAAACAGGGTCCTATTTACAGGTACGGGGTTAGGATCTCTACACATATTTTGCGGGGACACAATTCAGTCCATAACATGAGCCACTGAAAAATCCCTAGCTGGAGAGGGAGGACCTGAGTGGTGGCTGGGGAGACCACTGTGTGTCACTGGGGAGATGTTTGTGGTGGTGTCTGTGTGGGGTGTAGTGGAAGCGATGCGCCCTCTGCAGGTGGAAGGTTCTCCATATATGTTTATGGAATGGCTGAGTCATCTTCAACACTTGGACAGGAGACTCAGCCTCCCATCTCCAATAAGAGTTGAAGCTGGAAATAATCTAAATGCTAACCAGAAGGGGAATATCTAATAAATTACTGTATACCTGTACGATGGCATGCTAATTCGTCATTATTTGTGATAAATATGAAGATTATATAGCAACATGGAAAACTATTGCCGAATAATGAGAAATGAAAATAGCAGGGCATCACATTTTCTGTACATTGTGGTTACAATGATACAAAAACATGTGTACATGTGGATAGAGATGGGAGGATTGACAATATGGAGAATGAAAATAGTTGTCTCCGTGTGATGGGAGTGACGGCAGGTTTTCTGTTTTAATTTTCTGTGATGTTCCTGTAATAAATATTGAAGAAGCAGTTGCAGTAACTAAGACAATTACCTTCCTAGGTAGACAGCTATTCTAGGCTCAGAAGGAGCTCAAGGCAGAGGCTACCTGTCCCCCGCCCATGTGAGGATGTGGTGGGCGTCTGTGCACAGCCCACGGAGTTATCCCCGTAAATGCCCAGGGAGTGGTGGAGGCTGCTGAACATTTGCTTCTGTGAGCTGGAGGCTGTATTTTGCAGAGTAATTGGCATCTGCAATGCAGGTGTTGGTGAGTCAGGTGCACATCCACTGCATTGCAATTGCTTAGAAATCCTGGGATCTTACTGGAAACAAGGAACCAATGGCTTTGGCCCAGAAAGGTTAGTCAGTGGAGGCAATCCTGGATCATCTTTCAGTTCAGTGGCCTTGGAGTCAGATGGATCCATCTAAGTCCTGGCTCTGCTGTGTATGGGCTGTGTGATCCTGGACTCAGAGAGGTTAAGCCTAAAGATTGGTTGCATAGCTGGGATGGGACTTCAGGTGGGTGTGTTTGACCCTCCTCCTCCTCTTCCTCATCTCCCACCTTATTCTGCTTTGAGCTTCCGAGAGTTAGCGTCCCCCACCCCACATTCCATGACATGCAGTCTTGGGCTGTGCGAGGATATGGCTCTTGTATTAACTTGGTTTCCCCAGGGAGACTGTCAACGCCTCACCAGTAGGACCCATCTTTTCCTTCTTTTGAGTCCCCGGTCAGTGCCAGCACAGCCCCAGCTCATAAATATTTGTGACTGTGATTGAATGGAGGGTGCCTGGTGTCTGATGCCTGGTCCTGAAGTCAAGAGAACATGTGGTTAAGGGCCATGTGCTCCAAGGTCACATGGAGGAGGTGTGGTTGGTTCCAAGAAGGGTGGAGGGAGGGAGCCATGGGGAGAAGGGAGTAGGAGCTGGGGGCAGGAGTGCAAGTGGGTGCTGTTCCAGCACCAGAACCAGTGAGCACAACTGGAGGTCAAAATAGCATTAGGGAGAAGGGGAGAGGGAGTGAGGGTGGGGGAGGCAACACATTCAACACAGTTACTGAGAACCCTACAATGTATCAGAAACCCTTGGGGCATAGTGATTAAGAGTTTGGCTGCTAACCAAAAGGTTAGCAGTTCAAATCCACCAGGTGCTCCTTGGAAACCCTATTGGGGCAGTTCTACTCTGTCCTATAAGGTCACTAGGAGTAGGAATCAACTCTATGGTGATGGGTTTGGTTTACAATGTATCAGCACTGATCTAGGTGCTGGGGAGAGGATGAAGAGGAAACCAGATGAAGTCCATGCCTACAAGGAGATTGCATTCTAGTGTGGGAGCCAGAAGATAAACAATCTTTGTGCTCTAAGTCAGGTGGTGATAGGTGCTCCAAAGAAAACTAAAGCAGGGGAGAGTGGCGCATGTGCTCTTTCATTGGCTGGCTGAGGAAAGGCTGTCTGAGGAGATGACATTCGAGAAGACAACTAGAGAAACTGCGTGGCAGACCATGTGGTTAGCGGAGGAAAGCATGTTTCAGACACGGGCAAGGGCAAGGGCAAAGGCCTTGTGGCAGGAACGTCTTGTGTGAATGGAAGGAAGGCCTGAATGGTCAGAGCAGAGTGAGTGAGGGGTGGGAGGTGGGGAAGAGGGTGTGTGGCAGGTTGTGTAGAGCCTTGTACACTGAGGTAGAGTTTGGATTGCATTTCAATAGAGTGATGGTCATGGAAAGGTATTGATCTGACTTAACATTTAGAAAAGATCACTCTCTTGCTTCTGTATGGCAGATGGTCAGTTAGGATGGACAGGTGGAAGAAGGAGACTTTCTCAGAGGCCATTGCAACTGTCCAGGTGAGAGAAGGTGGCAACTTGCAGAAGGAGGTGGTAGTGGGTGTGGCAAACAGTGACCAGTGTGTATTTTGAAAGAAAAAAAGTTTTTTTTTTTTTTTTTGAAGACAGTGCCAATAGGGTTAGCTCATGGGTTGGATGTGGTATGTAAGTGAGAGGAGTCAAGTTGACTAGTAAGGTTTTGGAAAAGTGCAGAAGGAGCTTGTTGGGGGAGGGTTGATAGACAGAGGTCTATCCTGGATGGTTAAGTTTTTTTTTTAAGTTAGACACCTACCAAAAACACATTGCCGAAGAGTCAATTCTGACTCATAGTGACCTTATAGGACAGAGTAGAACTGCCCCATAGAGTTTCCAAGGAGTGGCTGGTGGATCTGAACTGCTGACCTTTTGGTTAGCAGCCATAGTACTTAACCACAACTTTGCCAGGGTTTCCAAGCACAGGCAACTGAAAATACGTGATTGGAGTTCAGGGAAGAAGTCCAAGCCAGAGATATCAGCTGGAAAGTCTTCGATAACTAGATGGCATTTAGATTCATGGGACTGAGTGAGGTCATTGGGGAGTGAGCATATTCAGAGGGAAGAGAGTAGAAGACATCTCTGGGGCTGTCCAGTGGGTTGTTGTTGCTGCCAAGTCGATTCCCATGCATAGCGACCCTATAGGGTAGAGTAGAACTTCCCCATAGGGTTTTCTTGGCTGTAATCAGTATGGGAGCAGATCGCCAGGTCTTTTCTCCTGTGGAGCAGCTGGTGGGTTCGAACTGCTCACCTTTTGGTTAGCAGCCAAGCACTTAACCACTGTGCCATCAGGGCTCCTTCTCCACTGGGTGGAGATCAGAAAAATAGAAGCTTCCAGCAAAGGGGAAATACAAGTGAGGGTATCTGATGGAGCCATGTGAAGCAGGTGTTTCAAGGAGGAGTGTGTATGTGTGTATGTGTGTGTGTGTGTGTGTGTGTGTGGTTGGGCGTGGGGCAGGGGGGAAGGTGCTGTGGGTTGAGGCTGGAGAGGAGAGGGAAGGCTCTGTGGTCCAGAGGGCTTTTAAACAGAACGTTAAGGGTGGGAGTCAAGGAGGGGGATGGCTATAAACAGTTGCAGGCCTGCACCTCTGCTAAGTCCAGTATGGTTGCCTGCCCCTCTGATGTTTTGGGGTTACTCCTTGGGGGGGAACTGGTGAATCTGTTCCCCCACACAAGGTGCCTCTGCCCCCACAGAGTCCCAGCACCCACCTGATTCTTCTTTAGGCCCCACCTGGTATTCAGTTTATGGCCAGAAGCGGGAGGCGGGAAGGCAAAGCACACCCGCCCTCCACAGGGCCTGAACGGGCCAGGGAGAGGGTGCTGTGCTTCTGGGTGGTGGTGGGGGTGGGGCCTGAGGCCCCTCTGGTAAGGGGCTTGGCAGTGGCACCAGGTGCAGGAGCTGAATGGATCTCCCAAAGGGTAGTGGAAAGGGAGATAGCTGATCCCAGTAGTTCTCCACGGGTGGTCCGGGGCCAGCAGCATCAACATCACCTGGTAGACCTTCTGAATCAGAAGCTCGGGGCAGGAACCAGCAGGCTGTGTTTTAATAAATCTACCCGATGATTTGCGTGTAGAGTTGTCCCTGCTCCCACCCTTCCCGGCTGTGTGGCTCTGGGTTGCCCAAACCAAACCCGTTGTTGTTGATTCGACTCTGACTCCCAATTACCCCCAAACCTCAGTAGCCTCAGTTGCCAACTTGGCATAATAATACAACAAAACCTGCGAAGGCCGGAACCTGTGCAAGGTGGAAACCTGTCAAAGAAGGAAAACGCAAACATTTTCCACTAAGAGATCAATAGTTAAGTGGTGACTGCACCCTGGCAAAGGTGGAAACCTGCGAGACCTGGAAAAACAAGGCAGTCCTGTTGAGTTCTGCCTCTCACAGGTTTCACCGTACCTTTCTTGAAGAGCAGATGTGGGCCTTAAATGAAACCTGTGGAGTAGCCTCCTCCCCCTTAGGCCTTTGGTTCGGTTTGAGTCTGAGAGCCATATTCTTGGGAACAAAAGCCATGAATCACCAGGTAATTCGGTTTGGGCTTAAGCAGTTTTATTTTGGGGAGGGGAGAGAGGATGGAAGAAGAGGCCCAAGTCGGGGTAGGAGTCATAACCAGTCAGCCAGACACTGCCAGGATAGCAGGCAGTGGAGGGGGTGCATGGCCCTGGTACAGAGACTGGGTCCTTTCCTTTGGCTTCCTCAGAAGTTTCTCAAACTCCAACTCTACATTTCTTCCTATATCTTTCCTTTTGTTGTGTCCTTGAAAGGGTGACATTCTTTGCTTTGAGTCCACCCATCTCTCCTGCCCCGGCCAGCCAGACCTCTGGAAGGCTTTGTCTGTGATCACTGCTGCCTTCTGGCCCGCTCACACCTCAGTCACTGCTGTGTGGTTTCCTCTCCCATCCTCTCCACTGACACCGTGTCCCCAAGACACCAAGACCTTTGTTTTCTCAGATACTTAAGTCGTGCCCACCTTGGGCCGGAAACCCTGGTGGCGTAGTGGTTAAGTGCTGCGGCTGCGAACCAAAGAGTTGGCAGTTTGAATCTGCCAGGCGCTCCTTGGAAACTCTATGGGGCAGTTCTACTCTGTCCTATAGGGTTGCTATGAGTTGGAATCGACTCGACAGCACTGGGTTTGTTTTTTTCGTTTGGGGTGTGTGTGTGTGTGTGTGTGTGTGTGTGGGTGTGTGTGTGTGTGGGTGGGTGGGTGTGTGTGGGTGTGGGTGTGGGTGTGGGTGTGGGTGTGGGTGTGGGTGTGTGTATGTGGCTAAATCCAATAGCCATGCTTCAGTTTTCACCCAACTTTTCTTCCATGAGGCCACAGGTCTGCTTTTATACCTGTCTCCTTTGCTGTCTTCTCCTCCTCTCTCTGGTCCTTCAGGTTTTTTCCCCTTAGAGCCTTTTCACACCTTCCCATGCCATTCCATGGCTTTCATTATCCCCTATCGAGTCCCAGCACCACGCATCTGTCAGTTTGTCATACTGTGGTGGCTTTTGTGTTGCTGTGATGCTGGAAGCTATGTCACTGGTATTTCAAACACTAGCCTTTGGTGGGCAGGTTTCAGTGGAACTTCCAGACTAAGACAGACTAGGAAGAAGGCTCAACTTCAGAAAAAAATTGGCCAGTGAAAGCCTTATGGATAGCAGTGGAACGCTGTCTGATGTAGGGCCAGAAGAGGAGTCCCTTAAGGGGTACAAACATAATAATGATTGTGAGGATGGCATAAGACCAGGTAGTGTCTTGCTCTGTTGTACATGACAACCCCATGTGTATCAGAATAGAGCTGTGCTCCATAGGATTTTCAATGGCTGATCTTTTGGAAGTAGGTCACTAGGCCTTTCTTACATGGCACCTCTGGGTGGACTGGAACCTCTGATCTTTCGGTCAGCAGCAGAACACAGTAACCATTTGTACTACCCAGGGACTCCACTCTCAAGTTAATCCATTGCCATCCAGTCAATTCTGACTCATAGCAAACTTTTAGGACAGAGTAGAACTGCTGCATAGTTTCCAAGGCTATAAATCTTTATGAAAGCAGACTGCCACATCTTTCTCTCAAGGAGAAGATGGTGGGTTCAAACTACCTGCAAACCTTTCGATTAGCAGCTGAGTGCTTAACCACTGTGTCACTGGTGTTCAAGTTACCCCATTGCCATCGAATCCATTTTGATTTATAGCTACCCTATTTGGCAGTGGCATAGGACAGAGTAGAACTGCTCCATAAGGTTTCCAAGGCTGTAATCTTTATGAAAGCAGACTGCCACATCTTTCGCTGAGCGGCTGGTGGCTGGTGGATTCGAACTGCCGTACTTTCGGTTAACAGCCGAGCTCTTAACTACTGTGCCACCAGGGCTCAATTTACCTGTTGCCATCGAGTCTGTTGCCATCTAGGGCTCAAGTTAATAGGCCAGAATTCTCCAGGCCCCTCTGGCCTCTGCTATTCAGTGTGTGGCCAGGAGGGGGAACCTTCTACTCTCGCTTCGGCCTTGCTCCACACCTCCAGTCAGCACCAAGTCCTGCTCATTCCACCTCCCATATTTCTCTCCAATCCAGCCATTTTTCCACTGTTCCTGCTGCCCGGGTATGGCTCCACTCAGGATCAGGCTCCCTTTTTCCACTTTTGTCCTCCTCCAAGCCATTATGCACATAGCATCCGGAAAGATCTTCTTAGAAAGCAAACCAGATGATGTCACTCTGTTGCTAAAAGCCCCGTCAGCGCCCCCCTTGCCCTCAGGTTGGAGCCCACACCCCTCAATGTGTCTCATGGAGGCCCTGCACGAGCCTGGTACCTCATGAGCTTCATCTTGCTAATCCTTGCCTTGGACCCTGCACGCTAACCTCACCAAACTTATGTTAGGTTTTCAAACACACCGTCTTCTCCTGCTTCCCAGACTTTGCACAGGCGCTTCCCTTTGCCTGGACCTTCCGAAACCAGAAGCCAAACCAGTTGCCATAGAGTCGATTCCAAGTCACAGTGACACCGTGTGTGTCAGAGTAAAATTCTCCATAGGGTTTTTCAAGTCTGTGACCTTTTTAAGCAGATCACCAGGCCTTTCTTCTTCCGAGGTGCCTGTGGGACCTGAACCGCCAACCGTCCGTTTAATAGTTGAGCTCTTAACCATTGATGCCACCCAGGGACTTTACCCTTTGTCTGATTTCTCGTGACCTTTCAGGTCTTGGAGCCCTGCTGACACAGTAGTTAACAACTACAGCTGCTAACCAAAAGGTCAGCAGTTTGAATTCACCAGCTGCTCCTTGGAAACCTTATGTGGCAGGTCTACTCTGTCCTATAGGGTTGCTATGAGTTGGAATCCGCTCAATGGCAATGGGCTTGGGTTTATTTTATTTTTTTGTTTTCCCTCACGTCTCAACTTAGATGTCATGTTCCCTAGGAAGCCTTCCCGGACCCGCGAGGCTGGATCATGTGTCCTTCTCTGGGCTTCGCATCTTGTGGTACCCTCTCAGAGCTTGTCTCATGGGAGTCACAATTGTCTATTTACTTCTCCGATGCCTCCACTGGGGTGTGAGTTCCATGAGGGCAGGGACAGGATCTCCTGCCTTCCCCATCTCCCATCTAGCTAACCTGTTAGGGACTGTAGATGCTAACCCAATATTATGTTCATCATACCGGCCTTTGCTTATTCTTAGGGGCCTTCTGGAGCCAATCCTGTGACCCGAAGGAATACGCAGGCGTTCCACACCTTGAGGGCTGGGAAGCTGCACTGAAGGCTGAACCCTCAGAGGATACCCGTTCATTCTTCCACAAGTGTTCACAGCTCTGGCCCTGGTCCTAGGCTCAGTTCTGAGGACTCGGAGAGGAGTGAGATAGCAGCCAGCAGCCCACGCCACGTACTTGGTGTTCTTCCAAGGTCAGACATGAGGTCTCAGACTTGCTTGCTAATGCACAATTTATTTCTTTTCCAATTTTCTTTGGAACCTGTGCTTGTCCAGATGTTCACATGATGCATTTTATGAAACTGTTGGCAGAGTAACACTTGACATCTCTATGCTTCTAGAGAGTTCCAGGGCCTTGAGGCTGTAGCTCCAGATGCAGACAGCTGCCTGCCTTCTCGCAGTGTTCAGCTTTGGAGCCTGGCAGCTTCCTCAGCCCCAAACACGTGGGTGACCTTACAATCCCGGCCCTTCAGTGATCCCCAACAAACTATTCCGGTGTGTAGGTGGAATTTTTATTTTTAATAGTCAAGCTGTTGAGCAATCGTAGGTTTCTACTTCCTTTTGAATGGAAAGCTTCCTGAAAGAATTATGTCTTCCCTTCTGTAGAATCCAGGAAGTCGTTTTAGCCCAAGGAGAGATTAGCAGGTGGAGTGGGATCACCTAGGAGGCAGCCCTAATGTCATCATGCACTTTTCAATAAACGGGGAGCACCAACAGGGCTTGGCAGGCACTGGGCATGGGAATACCAAGGGATCAGATGTCTCTACTCTCCAGGGCAGGGAGAGACATGAGAATGAGTCATGATCACACAGCCTGGGGGGGAGCGTGATGCCAGCTTGTGCCAAGTGCAGGGCCAGAGCCCCCAGGGCAGCCTGGGCAATCAGGTAAGCCATCACAGAAGAGATGGCCTTTCCCTCCAGATGTGAAGCATAGGTAGGCGGCTGAAAGAGAGACAAGTTGGGGCAGGGGGGGAGGGAGGAAGGAAGGGAGAAGGGCGTTCCAGACAGGGGAGATGCAAAGCCATGAAGATGTGAAAGAGCCTGGTAAAGGTTTGCAGAAGCCAGTGGTTCCATGTGGTTGGAGGTTTGCTGTGGGGTGGGTGAGGGGCCAAGCCTTGAAGGACTTTCAGTGCCATGCTGAACTCTATTCCAAGACTCCCATAGAGTTCTAACTGGGGGTGACGTGGTTAGATTTGCATCTCAGAAAAGGCCAGAAGATGACGGATTAGAGATGAGGCTTTCAGGATGCAATTACCATGGGCAATGCACGCTGATGTTTTCTACTCCGTTCTATTTCATTTGCTTTTTAAATATGGTTTGTAACCTTCTATATAGATATTCTGTCTCCCTAAATACATTTGACCTGCAGTTTGAACACTGGATTGGAGAGAAAGACTGGAACCGGGAGGCCTGTAGAGGCTGCTGTTACAGTGCAGCCAGCAGTGACGAGGCAGGGACCCAGCACCAAGACTCCTAGCGCCTGGGGGGAAGGTTCCATCCCAGCCAGCATCATCCCCTCAGGGCTAGAACCAGGGGGTTGGGCATTTCCCCCTCAAGAGATGTGGAGCAGCACCAGAACGAGAGTCTTGTTTATGATCCAGAAGTGTGGTTTCGTAACTCAGACATATTGCGTGGTGTCTGAAAGTCATTTCATTAAATGTCACATGGAATCAAAATAGCAACTCCATCTTTGGGACAAAGCCCATTGAGCCAGGAGCCAGGCATCCTGAATTGGAACCAGAATAGTCTCACAGAAAGTGGAATCGTTGATCCAAGGCTGCCCGTGGCTATGATGCCAGCCTCTGTCGGGGCTGGGCTTCAGGGCTGGCCTTCGGAGCTGCAGCCTCCCCTTCCCTGAGGCTCACATGTGAATTCCCAAATCTCCAGGCCCAGAGACAGCAGGTGAGCCTGGAGCCCAGCCCACCTGCAGTGAATCAGAGGCAGCTGAGGGGAAGATAATAACAATAGGTACCCTGCACCAAACTAAATATTTTACATGTATTATCTCTGATCCTCAGCCACCCTCTGAAAGCGTGTAAAAATGGCATTGGGGTGGCGTCTGACCTCCTCTAACTTCACCAAGAGGAAGGAGAACCGAGATCAACAGCCCAAGGCTGATAACTAGGAGGCGGGGGTCAGACATGCCTCCTCTCTCCACGGTCTTTACTAATTCTGACGCCATCTGTCCCTCCCACGGCACTCTCTACTTCTCTGCTTCGTTCGATAATTTGTTGCAATGGCCACACAGAACTCACAGAACATACTGACGATTATGGGGTTTATTAGGGAAGTAATTTTAATAGGTTACAGTTTAGGTTCAGGAATGCTCAGGATACAGTTCCTCTATCAGGACAGCCTCTTCTCAGCTGTGCCTGCAGGCAGGCCTCTCTCTGTCTTTTGACCTCTGCCCTGCTAGGACAAGTGTCACAAAGCTCTTTTAGCTTTGCTGCTACGTGCTTCGGTGGTGCAGTGGTTAAGAGCTTGGCTGCTAACCAAAAGGTCAGTGGTTTGAATCCACAAGCTGCTCCTTGGAAACCACTTGGGCCAGTTCTACTCTGTCTTATAGGGTAGCTTTGAGTTGGAATAGACTCCATAGCAATGGGTGGGAGAAGTGCCCCGAGGCACCCCACTCCTCCAGTAAGCGTCGGCCCTAAGACGCTCAGTCCTAGCTCCATGGGTTGGCAGTCCTAGCTCCACCAAGTGCTCAGAGGCATCTTACTCGGCCAGCAAGCCTCCTGCACGATGGTGCTCAACTTTCTTGCTCCATGGGCTGGGAAGCCCACCACGATGTCTCCTGCCAGTCTCCTGGCTCTGCTGCCGCCATTTCTCTGCCGCTGCTTCTCTCCGTGTCTGGTGTTACAGATCTCAACCTCTGTCTTCAGTGTTACAGCCGATGGCAAAACTCACTAATCTCCTTGTTAGGGTTCCACACACCTGTTTTGCATAGTCCCACTCAACCACTGTGTGTGAGTTATAAAGAGATTTACTGCTCACTGTCAGTCCTTTTCTGGCATCTTTCCATTTGTCTCTTGATTTGCTGAAATTTTTTCTCTACTAGTTTCATCAGGAGGGACTCCATAAAAAACTCTTAGTTCTTACAAATTCTTTATATTTGATCAACAGCTTGTCAGGATATAAAATTTGGGGGCCATCATTTCTTTCCTTGCAGACTTTGTAGGCACCACTCTTGTCTTCTAGAGTTGAATGTTGTGGAGATGTCTGAATCCAGCCTGTATTTTTTTTTCCCCTTAAAAATGGCTTCATCTTTTTGTTTGATCTCTGC
The DNA here is from genome assembly GCF_024166365.1 of Elephas maximus indicus. Lineage (NCBI taxonomy): Eukaryota > Metazoa > Chordata > Mammalia > Proboscidea > Elephantidae > Elephas > Elephas maximus. Next base: position 19,661,290 of record NC_064830.1, read on the forward strand.
CCAAATAATTCCTTTTTTATCTTTTTTTCCCCCTTTATATTTTAAGTCTGGAAACTTTCCTAGAAATTATCTTGGTATTGACAGATTTTTGTCACATTTTCTGAAACATGGTGTGCCCTTTCAATCTGTAGATTCAAGTCTTTTATTTCAGAAAATTTTTCTTGAATTATAGTGTCAAATATTTGTGTTCCATTATTACAGTTTTCTCTTCTGGGATGTATGTTGGACCTTTGTTGGTCTTCCAAACCTATGATTTTCTCTGTAAACATTTTACATCCTTTATTTTCACTTTCTTTTGCTCACTTTTCTCATTCTTGTTCTTTATGTTCTTGATTGTTTTTTAGCGACGTCTGTTTTCTTTTGTGCTGCTTTCTATTTTGTCTTCATTACTTTAAGATTTTATTCCCCCTCCCTTTCTTCTTTCCTGGATTCTGTCAGCTGAAGCTTTATTGTCTCCTCTTGTTTTTTTTTATCCCCCCCGCCTCCGCTGAGCTCTAATATCTTTGCTTTGTGTTCTTGCTTTCTAGAGATGATTGCTTTATTAATTTTTTGTTTAATTCACAGTGCAAGATTTGGTTGCCACCAAAAATCTTTTCATCTGTTCTGTGGCAACATTTTTGCTAGTAAGCTTTTACTTGTCATTTGTTTTTCCTGTTCTTTTTCTTTCTTTTTAAATTCTTATACTGTCTTCCTATAGATCCTATACTCTTTGTTTTTTTATTCATCTTTGAATAAGGTGTGTTTTTCTTTAACCACAAATTTGTCAGAGGTTCACGTGGGAGAAAGGACTAGGGATTTTCCTTATGAACAGAGTAATGTGTAGTTCTGGGACTGCTCATATGCAGTTTGGCTTCTCCGTGCTTCCTGCAAATTTGACTTGTCTGTGTGATTCCTCACTAGACTTGTTTCTTCCGACTCTGTGTCTAGAAAGGCACCCCCAACAGCTCACACACCCGTTCATGGTTGCAAATAAGGGATTTTGGTTGGTGAGCAGTGGGAGTATCCTCTCACAGAGTCTTCCCAAACCTTTGCTTGATCTTTACTGGTTGGTTGCGCAGTGGTTAAGCACTTGGCTGCTAACCTAATGGTCAGCAGTTCAAACCCACCAGCTGCTGGGAGGGAGAAAGATGTGGCAATCTGCTTCTGTAAACATTGCAGTCTGTGGGACAGTTTTCTGTCCTATAGGGTCATATGAGTCAGAATTGACTCAACAGCTCAACAGGAACAATGTTTTTTGTTTTTTGTTTTTTTTTTCTGACTTAATTTGGGTTTGGGGTTTCACTTCACTTCTGTTTCCATTAGAGATGGAGTTTGTGTTGTCGATGGGGTTTGTATTCTGTTTCTCTTTCTCCTGTTGCTTTGGGATGATTTCCTTTTCAGCCGTATTGAGGTGTAACTGACATACAATAAACTTCATATTTAAAGTGTACATGTTAATATGTATTGGAGTATGTATACACCCATGAAACCATCAACACAGTCAAGATAATGAGCATAGCCATCACACCGAAAATTCCCTCATGCCTGTTTGTAATTTCTCCCTCCTGCTCCTCCTGTCTCTCCTGCCCACCCGCAGGCAGCCACTGATCTGCCTTCTGTCTCTATAGATTTGTTTGTGTTTTCCAGAAATTTATACAAATAGAATATTACAGCATGTTCTTTTTTTTGGTCTGGATTCTTTCACTTAGCACAATTATTTTGAAACTCATTCAGCTGTTGTCTATAAGCATGGTTCACTCCTTTTTCTTGCTGTCTAGTATTCCATTGTATGACTTTACCACACTGGTTTCTCTGTTCACCTGCTGATGGACATTTGAGTTGTTCCAGTTTTGGGCTATTACAAATAAAGCTGCTGTGAACATTTCTTTACAAGTCTTTGTGTGAACATATGCTTTCATTTCTCTTGGGTAATAGTTAAGAGTGGAATAGCAGGGTCATATGGTAGGTGTATTGTTAACTTTTTAATAAATTGCCAAACTGCCTGTACCATTTTATATTCCCATGAATTTCAGTTGCTCTGGATCATTGCCAGCACTTGGTGTGGCCAGTCTTTTTAATTTTAGCCATCCTGGTGAGTGTGTAGAAGGCACAGGACCAGGTGGTATTTTGTTCTGTTATATATAAGGTCTTCATGAGTTGGAGCCGACTCAACAGCAGGTAACAATGATGACAAATGAAAAAAATGGTTTCCGGTTTATACATCAGCCATGTGAGCTTGGTTAATGTGAGTCTTCCCTGGAAGTTAATCTGTGTGCTGGTTCTGGCATGGCACTGAGGTTTCTGAGTTGGGTCAGCTGAGGGATGACTGCTGCCTTAGGAGGCCTCTTGGAGGACAGCCAGCTGGCTGCAGCCATCAGCATTTTAGCAGAGCAAAGGTCATGTTCAATTCAAGCGAGAAGATTATAAAGCCCAATGGTGAAAAACCAAATGCAGCTGAATCATTCCAAGGTTTTCACAAGCCTTTGCAGCCTGGAGTAGGGCTGGGGTCATGATGTGAGCTGGAGGGAGGGAAAGAGGAAGGCCTGCTTATCCAGCACTGTCCCTCCTTTGTTCTAGTGGCTGGGACTTAGACCTAGTCATTTCTTCATTCATACTTGTATTTCTTCTCCACCACTTTTTTTTTTTTTAGCACAGTCATACTATGAGCAGGACGTTGCACTGAGCCCTACAAGGGGCAGAAATGAATCTGATCTAGTTCTTGCCCTTCAGGTTCTCTGGGCCTAGAGGGGGCTGAGGGAGGGCCAGAGAACTGGGCCACCTGTGTGCTGTGTGGGAGGAAGGGTGTGTGCTGGCCCAGCCTGGTGTAATTATCTCTGTGCACCTGCTGTCCCTGGCTTTTCTTAGCTCCAGAGGATGGTTGCTGCAGGGCCCAGCTGTGGTGAGGCCAGGTCTCTGTCAGTGATCAGGTCCAGAAAGCAACCTGGCATGGTGGAAGGAGCAAGGGTCTTGGAGTCAGACCTCACATTTTTCTCTCCCACTTCCCAGCTGCCTTTCTCTGGGCAAGTTGCTGGACCTCTCTGAGCCTTAGCTCCCTCATCTGTAAAATAAGCCCTGAGGAAAGCATCTAGCAGAGAACCTAGCACCTGGTTATTGCTCAATTTGTGATAAATCCCTCTCTCTCCCCCAATAAGTGCTCCAGAAATCCAGGAATGCTTCACCCCATAGGAAGACAGTGCAGGCACCTCCTTGGTCCCATCTGCTTTGCTTCCTTGATGGATAAGTCTGGTGCCAAGAAACCTTTTCCAGAGAGAAGGGCAGAGGGAGGGTGTGAGACCTCCAGGGTGGCCAGGGCTTCAGAGCTGAGTGGTACCTTCTGTCTCCTGCCTGATCTGTAACCCAGGTCTGATTTCCCTAAACTCAATATTCAGTCTGTTCTGAAACGTAACTCTGGGTTCCATTGTTTTGGGAAGTTTTGACAAAATGCCCGAGGAGCTAAATTAAAACAAAAAATTGCTATCACTGAGTTAACAACTGTGACAATACAAATAATTCACAACCAAATTAATGCAGTATTAGATCTCATCATTATTCTATTAATCTTTGTGCAGCAACTTAAAAACAGCAGTTGTTTGGGGAGCAATGATTTATTGGATGAGAGAACAGGGTTTTGGGAAAGTCTTGCAATCTCCTTTTGCAATCTAGAAAGGGAGAGAGAGAAGCTAAGATTTCTGAAATGGCTACTGTATGCCTGGAGGCAGAGCCACTGAGACGCAGTCCCTGCCCTCAGGAAGCACCTGGTTCATATGGTGGAGACAGCCATGTTTGCAGATGACTATCAAGTAAAGGAAGGAGCCCTGGTGGCACAGTGTTTAAGTGCTCAGCTGCTAACTGGAAGGTTGGCAGTTCAAACCCAACAGAAAGATGCAGGAGAAAGATGTGACAGTCTGCTCCTGTAAAGATTACAGCCTTGGAAACCCTGCGGAGCAGTTCTACCCTGTCTTGTAGGGTCCCTATGAGTCAGAATCGACTCGACGGCAATGGGTATGGGTATCAAGTAAACCAAAAAACCCAATCCAATGATGCTGAGTCGATTCGACTCATAGCAACCTTATAGGACAGAGTAGAACTGCCCCATAGGGTTTCCAAGGAGCAGCTGGTGGATTTGAACTGCTGACCTTCTGGTTAGCAGCCTGAGCTCTTAACCACTGCATCATCAGGGGTCCTGGGTATCAAGTAAAGCATATTAAATGTGCCTTAAGAAGAGGGCTATCAGGAAGGCTTCCTGGCGGCAGAGACACTGAGCTGAGCCTGGAAGGACGAGTAGAATTCAGCCAGTCTAGTTCCTCTTCCTCACCTGCCTCTCTCTGAAGCCATATGCAATCAGGATTTGTCTTTCTTCTTCACTGAAATGCTCTTATTAAGTGACCTTCATGTTGCCAGATACAAAGGTTGGTCCTCGGTCCTCATCGTCCCTGACTGCCAGCAGCACATGCTCCTAAAACTTTTTCATCCATTGGCTTCTGGGCCCCCACCCTATTGCGGTTCCTGCCAGCATCCTGACCACTCCCCAGCCTTCTTCGCTGGGTCCTCTTGCCCTTCCTGACTCTGCACACTGACACGTCCCAGGGCACAGCCTCCTGCCTCCTTCTCTAGCTCACTGGCTCCCTGGATGACCTTCCCAGGCCCCCATGACTCCAACCTCAGCATCTCCACTTCTGACCCTTCCCGCCTCCATACCCAGGTATCTATCTCACTGTTCTTACAATGCCTCCACTTAGATGTCTAGTAGACATTTTCTTTTTTAATTGTTGTAAAAATATAGATAAAGCAACATTTGCCAATTTAACATTCTTCACGTGTACAATTAAGTGACGTCAATTACACTAATTATGTGCCTCCATCACCGATATCTGTTGTCGAACAGAAACTCACTGTTTCCCCAACAATGGCCCCCCTTCATCTCCTCCCTCCTGCCCTTGATAACCACCAATAAACTCTGGTCGTTGTCTCAGTTATCTAGTACTGCTATAACACAAATACCACGAGTGGATGGCTTTAACAGACAGAAAATTTATTTTCTCACAGTTTAGGAAGCTAGAAGTCTGAATTCAGGAAGCCGGTTCTAGGGGAAGCCTTTTTCTCTCCGTCGGCTCTGGAAGAAGGTCCTTGTCTCTTTTCAGCTTCTGTTTCTTGGCTCCCTGGTGATCTTCATGGCATCTATCTTCCTCCATCTCTGCTGGCTGGCTTGCTTCGCCTGCTTGTATATCTCAAAAGAGATTAACTGAAGACATACTCTACACTAATGCTGCCTCATCAACATAACAAAGAAATCCCGTTCCCAAATGGGATTATAACCACAGATATAAGGGTTAGCATTTACAACACACATTTTGGGAGGACACAGTTCAATTCATTACAGTAGTAGATAATTTTTTAAAACTAAATTTCTTCATTGAAGAATGTCGTAAGATGCATATGTCATAAAAGGACAGCTCAATGAACGCAGTCGTGAAACCAGCACCCAGATCAAAAAAGAATGTTACCAGCAGGCAAAAAGCCCTCTCGCATCCCCTCCCAGGTGTGGCCACACAAAGGTGGCCACTATCCTGACTTCTGTCACCTCAGATTAGTTTTGTCTGGTTTTGTACTTGATATAAATGGAATCAAAGAAAATGTACTCCTTTGTATCTGGCTTTCTTTAGCTCGACAAACACCAAATTTGTGAAATTCATCCATGTTGTGTGTGGCTGTGGCTCATTCATTTTTATTGCTGTATGACTCTACCACAATTAATGTATTCATTCTACCCTTTGATTGACAATTGTGTTGTCACCAGTTTCTAGAATTATGACAAACGCTGGCAGAGGGAGCGGATGGCTCAGTTTTACTCCTTATTCTACAAGCCAACCCTGTCCAGCAGGAACTGAGCTTGAGGTGAAGAGGGGAGGATGGAGGTGACATATATGTTATGGGGGCCTTCAGTGCCTTAACCCACCCAGCAGCTCCACGGAAGAAAGGCCTGGCAGTCTACTGTAAAGATTACAGCCAAGAAAACCTTATGGAGTACAGCTCTACTCTATGACACGTGAGGTCGTTATGAGTTGGAGTTGACTTGATGGCAATGGGTCAGTGCCTTAACCTAATAGAATGGCTAATGCTGGCATCTCAGGCACCATGGCTGACCTATTTATTTTAAATAAAGGAGTAATGAGTGAATGAATGAACACATTTTTGAAAAGAACAGTATTGATTGTCATTTTCACAAACATTACTATAATTGCTGCCACAATTCTGTGAGATGGGGATGATTACCTCGATTTTATGGATTAAAAAAGAAGAAAAATCCAAAAAACCAAGGCTTAGAGAATTCAGGTCATTTAACTCCTCTGGGCTTGGCTTCCCCACCTGTAAAATGGGTAACAATAGATATCAGTGGATTAATACACATAAAGCAGTCAGCGTAGTCCTAGCGCAGAAAAGTGCTCGACAAAATTTTGCTTGCAGTTTTTATTGTTCAGGGCCATGTAGCTTGTACTCGGCATAGCCAGGATTTGAACCTAATCCCCTTACATCTCATAGCACAAAGTCTACTGTTCCACTGCTGCCTGTCTTCAGGAGGTTTGGCAGAGAGTAAAGCGGTCTCAGAGCATTGGTGGCGCTATGGTTTAGAGTTCAGCTGCTAACCAAAAAGTTCAGCAGTTTGTGCTTTAGGTGAAGGGAAGGACAATACTCAATACATGGAAGGTCAGCTCAACTGGACTGGACCAAAACCAAAGAAGTTTCCGGGATAAACTGAATGCTTCAAAGGTCAGCGGAGCAAGGGCGGGGGTTTGGGGACCGTGGTTTAAGGGGACTTCTAAGTCAATTGGCAAAATAATTCCATTATGAAAACATTCTGCATCCCACTTTGAAATGTGGCGTCTGGGGTCTTAAATGCTAATAAGCGGCCATCTAAGATGCATCAATTGGTCTCAACCCACCTGTATCAAAGGAGAATGAAGAACACCAAGGTCACACGATAACTAAGAGCCCAAGAGACAGAAAGGGCCACATGAACCAGAGACCTACATCATCCTGAGACCAGAAGAACTAGTTGGTGCCCGGCCATAATCGATGACTGCCCTGACAGGGAGCACAACAGAGAACCCCTGAGGGAGCAGGAGATCAGTGGGTTGCAGACCCCAAATTCTCACAAAAAGACCATACTTAATGGTCTGACTGAGACTAGAGGAATCCCGGTGGTCATGGTCCCCAAACCTTCTGTTGGCCCAGGACAGGAACCATTCCCGAAGACAACTCATCAGACATGAAAGGGACTGGACAGTGGGTAGGAGAGAGATGCTGATGAAGAGTGAGCTAATTATATCAGGTGGACACTTGAGACTGTGTTGGCATCTCCTGTCTGGAGCGGGGATGGGAGGATAGGGAGAGTTGGAAGCTGGCAAAATTGTCAAGAAAGGAGAGACTGGAAGGGCTGACTCATTAGGGGGAGAGCAAGTGGGAGTACGGAGTAAGGTGTATATAAACTTATATGTGACAGTCTGACTTGATTTGTAAACGTTCAGTTGAAGCTTAATAAAAGTTAATTAAAAAAAAAAAAAAAGCTCAGCAGTTCGAATCCACCAGCCACTCCTTGGAAACCCTATGGGGCGGTTATCCTCTGTCGTATAGGGTCACTATGAGTTGGAATCGACTTGACAGCAATGGGGTTTTTTTTTTTTTTTTTTGTGGAGAGGGGCCTCAGCCTTACACTTCCAATCCTGGTACTCAGCATCCTCCCTAGGGTGAGGGACATGTTCCCCGAGCCATCTCTGCCCTCTCCCTGCCCTTAATTTGGGAAGTGATTAAACTGATGGGTTTAGACTCTGCCAGGGGTCTCCAGTGCCGGTGCCCACCCTCCCCTAACCTTCCTATTCAGAGGATGGGATTAGAATACAATCAGTGGTCTGTACTCACTAATTTCATTTTCTGTGTCTGCAGTAATAGGGCCTCTCAAACTCATTATTCCCATGTAAACTAAAATAATAACTAACTTAGCATGACTCTGGGGTGGGGGCTGAGGTGCTGCGCTGAGCGAGGCCTGGCTGTTCCCAGCTGGGGAAACCACCTCCTCCACCAGGAGTGCAGGGTTCAGTCAGCTTGTTGGTCAGCCAGTCAGCTGTGTCCAAGCTAACACTTCCTCCCAGCACCTTCACCTCCAGAGAGCCAGCTAGTGATGAGGTCAGTGACCCAGAACAAGTCATGTACCTGGGGGGTTGTGGGGGGCAGGCAGGCCAGCTTCCAGAGGGCGAGCCCTTTGAATGGGACAGTTCCTTGGTTTCTTCCATGAAATAGTTATTTATATCACACTTTTGTGCAAAGAGAGAGAAATCAGTCTTTAATGAAGACCGAATATGGTCCTAATTTTTATTTACATCTGGTACTGAGAGGTGAGATGGGTGTGGGTCTGTAGCCCCCAATAGGATAAGACCTACTTACCTAGTGAGTGGAGACATTTTCAGTTCAAGGCCTGAGTGGTTGAAGAGCTATGAACAGTGGTGCCCAAGAGCTCTGGGTCATGGGACAACAAGAACAGTTTCCTGGATGTCTCTTACTCAGAACCCGCAAGAGATCCCAGGAGGCTACTTCAGCATTCCACTCTCATTTATTCCTGCCCTTCGACTTCTTCTAAACAAGAAATTTTGGCTGGTAGTGTTTGCTTAGTGCCTATTTTTATGTCCAGCTCTCAGGAGATCAAGGTCTACTCTACAAAGGCCTCTTCTCTGATTCCATTCCACAAACCCCCCTGGGCCAGGCTCTATCCAGAGGATACCACGAAAGGATCAGGCATGGTGCTTTTCCATGAGAATCTCAGAGACAGGGCGGGCCCGGAGGCGTGTTTTCCAAAGCAGGGTTTTTATAGTGCACAAGAAAGATAACCTCTGTGGAGAATTAGGTTAGGGATCATTGGGTTAAAACAGTCTACAGAGGTTTCCTTGCCAGGGACTCCTCAGAGCCTTCTCTTGGCCTTTATTGAACAGTGTGACTCACCATAGGGCATTTTCCATACACCAATACCCAAAACCCACTGCCGTCGAGTTGATTCCGACTCATAGCGACACTATAGGACAAAGTAGAACTGCCCAATGAGGTTTCCAAGGCTGTAATCTTTACGGAAGCAGACTGTCACATCTTGGTCCTGCGGAGCAGCTGGTGGGTTTGGACCACAACCTTTCAGTTAGCAGCCGAGTGCTTTAACACTGTGCCACCAGGACTCCTTCCCCAAACACACAGACCTTTATTCCCTCAGAGCCTCTCCAGAAAGAAGAGTTCTGCTTCATTTTTCAGAAATGCTGGCTCAAAGAACCCTGGGGAACCCTTTCCCCTAGTTTCACCACTGCCTGGTAAGCAGGATGATGGGGCGGAGGGGAGAGCGCTCGAGGGCAGCCTGGCCGTCTCCCTTACTCCACAGCTCGGCTGCTGCCCTTCCCCTGCTCAGTGACTCCCCATGGCCCACAGGGTCAAGTCAGGCTCCTCACACTGCATTCAAGGTCCTCCCATGACCTCTTCTGTCCCTTCTCTCCATGATTCCCTAGATACACCTGTGTTCCAGGCTAACCAGGATGTTCCTCGTCTTTCACACTGCCATGCCTTTGCTCATCTGGTCCTGGCCTGAATGGCCTTTCTCTCAACTGCCACTTGTCTACATCCCACTCATGCTCCAAGTTCCATCTCAGCTGTCGCCTCCTCCAGGAAGGCTTCCTTGATCACCCTTCTGATACATCTTCCCATCTCTACCCTCCCACAGTGTGTCATACCAAACCAAAAGTGGCTTCTGAGCTGAAAGCATCTTTTTCTGATGAGCTTCTTGGGAGCAGTGCTGACAGGTGTTTCATCTCGGGGTCCCGACACAGAGTGCTCAGAGAACGTCCACTAAAACCCAACAGACTGTTTCATTTCTGGCTTAGCTGGCAGCCTTGCAACATTGAGCAAACTGACCAAAGGCACCTACTGTGCCTGGAGACCAGCATAAGGGGTCTGTGTGGGGACTCCATGGAGAAGGAGGCAGCTTTAGATTTGGGGTGGTTCTCTCATGCCCATCCCCTCTCCTTTCCTTCCTTTTGCCACCATAGACATACTCCTGTCCCAAACACTAAATCCGTCTCCTGTCTCTGGTCCCAGTCGAACACCCCTGCTAGCCAGATCTGTCTTCTGAAGACAGCACTTCACGGCTTCCTGTTGCCTGTCTGTCACGTCTCATCCCATCTACCTGGCTTTCAGGACCCTACAGCATTCAGGCCACCTGTATTTCTATCCACTTATCAACACCCCATCGCAGGGTCAGTGGGCCACCCTCTCTGGACATAAGAACATTCCCGACCCGGCCTTTGCCTGCCCTGCGGCCCCATCTGCAGTGCTCTCCCTATTCTCTCAGCCTTTCCTGAGCCAACGTGCCCTGAGGTGCCTTCAGTCCCACCTCCTCCTGGAAGCCTTCCCTGACTGCTCAGGTCCTTCTTGAGCTCCCACAGCCTGGGCTACACAGCTTGGAACCAAGCCCTATACTGCCACATGGTCCAAGACTTAGACCTCCATATCACCCAGAGAAGCTGGCCCAGGGCAGCAAGGGAATGGCCTTTCATTGCAGGTGTGCCATGAGGGAGCCTGGCACCAGGCTCTTCCCCAGCCCTGTGAGGTCAACACCATCTTTTCTGTTTTTCAGATGAGGAAACGGGCTCCAAGAGCTTGAGGGAATTGACCAGGTTCCCACAGCCAGGAAGTGGAGCAGCCAGATGAACGCTGGGTAATCCCTCCATCTGTCTCTCACAAGCTGTTAAACAACAACAATGGAAAGACCAAACCAGTTGACGTCGAGTCAATTCCAACTCATGGCAACCCCACGTGTGCAGAGTAGAACTGCTCCATAGGGTTTTCAAGGCTGTGACCTTTTGGAAGCATATTGTCAGATCTTTCTTCTGAGGCACCTCTGGGTGGGTTTGAACTGCCAAATTTTGGTTGGTAATCAAGTGCTTATGAAACTGGCTGATGAATCGAACGGACTGGAGCTGCCCTGTCAATTACGCAGATTCTCTAAGTTCATCAATGTGATGTCCCATTAGGATTTCAGATCCAGCATCTCGGTGAGCGGGGTAGGGCTGTTGGTATTAGCCAGAAGCATTGGCCCAGCCATCAGGGGACATATGGTGAGTCTCGACTGCGCCATTTATTGGCTGTGTGACGTTGGGCAGGTTCCTTCTGGGCCTCTCGGTTTCTCCGCGTGGAGAAGACGAGGGATTCCTTTTCTGTCTTCAGAAAAAGTGCTGGCAGCCTTCCTCAGCCTGTCAACAATTGGATGTATCCAGCCTTTTAGATGAAAAAAATTATTTTCTTTAGTTGGCTGGAAGCCCCTGCTTTTTTCTGGCCAAAATAACTGTGCGTCTTCAATTAGCTGTATGGTCAGTACAAGGGAAGAGTCCTTGCTGGAGCCTCAGATTTGACTTGGAGCTCTGCCATGAACTTGCTCTGTGGTCTTGGGCAGGGAATTTCCCCTCTCTGGGCCTCTGGCACTGTTGTGGATTGAATTGTATTCCCCCTAAATGTCAGTCAGCTTGGCTAGGCCATGATTTCCAGTATTGTATGACTGTCCACCATTTTGTCATCTGATGTGGTTTTCCTATGTGTTGTGGATCCTACCTCTATGACGTTAATGAGGTGGGATTGGTGGCAGATATGTTAATGAGGCAGGACTCAGTCTACAAGGTTAGGTTGTGTCTTAAGTCAATTTCTTTTGAGACATAAAAGAGAGAAGCAAACAGGGACTTGGGGACCTCATATCACCAATAAACAAGAGCCAGGAGAATAACGCATCTTTTGGACCTGGGGTCCCTGCACTGCAAAGCTCCTCAACAGGGAAGATTGATGACAAGGACCTTCCCCCAGAACTGACAGAGAGAGAAAACCTTCCCCTGGAGCTGGCACCCTGGATTTGGACTTCTAGCCTCCTAGACTATGAGGGAATTAATCTCTGTTAAAGCCTTCCACTTGACGGCACTGAGTTGTGTAGATGACTAAGCCTGACACTCTTCCCTTAAAATGAGGGAATTTGACTTGCCCCTCTCAAGCAGTCCACCTGCTCGAGCATTTCACAATTGGGGTTCTGTAGGCAGTAACTAATGGTCTGTGGTTGCAGGGAAGGGGCTCCAGGGACGTCTCCATCCCCGCACTATTTCCCAGGAGGCAGCCATGCTCAGCTTTCCATTCCCAAGAACAGCGGCAGAGGGCAGGGAGGGATGGGGTCCTGGTCGGGGAGGGTCAGTGAGACCCTGCTGCCCTGAAAGCGGGGCTCCGGGGTCCTGTGCTCATCAGCGGAGCAGGTAATTATGTGTGTGCTTTGTTCCCAGCACAAAAGAGCTCTCAGAGAACTTCCGAGAGGCTCCTGGGCTTCATCCTCACTGATTTGATTTTTTCAGAATCGGAGTGCGAAAGCCAAGCTGAACCTGCCTAATTGTGCTTGCGAAGGCTATTCAGGGAGAGACCGTTCTTGGAAGGAAATCAGGACAATTAGCTCTTGGCTGTGCATAGAGGGGGAAGCGAGCTAATCATGGTGAATATCATCAGCCTGTTCCCAGGGGAACCAGGGGGCACGGAGTTGGGTGAAGAAATAGAAAAAAGAGGGGCGCCTGCTAGGCCTGCCTCTGTGGAGGCTGGGCTCACCATCTGCACCAGGCACTGGGCTCCAGGTGTGGGTGTTGGGGGGGCCAGGCTGGGAGCAGAGGCTGGGGCAGGAGGGATGATCTCAGGGGTGCCCACCCCAGCCCTTCCTGGGATTAGCTGTGTGACTGTAGGCAGACACTTAACCCCTGGGGCCTCAGTTTCTCTGAGTCTGCATAAATGAGCCCTGTAGAAGGGGGCAGATGGAGCCCATTCATCACCTGGAAGCGACAGATGAGGGCTGTGGGGTCCAGAAATGGTGCCAGAAGGACTCGAAGAGAACGTAAGCTGGAGCCAAGTGCAAATCCCGGTTCTCCAGCCTCTGGCCCTGGCCACAGGCAAATGGCCTTCCTCATCCCCCCATTTTCTACCTTGGACAAGAAGGAAACATTTCTAATTCTAATTTGCGCACGCATGCGTGCGTGTACACACACACACAGACAGACACACGTCTCATAGGGCTTCCGAGTGAGAGAGATGGACGTTCAACTCTCAGCTTTGCCTTTTCTTAGCTCTGTGACATTAGGGACATTCCTTAACCTTTCAAGTCACGGTTTCCTAACTAAATAACACTGGGTGCACTGCCTGACACAGAGTTGGTGATGGACGCATGCTAGTTTTGTTTCCTGCAGCATCAGGAAATGAGGGTTCGCATGCGTTCATTTTCCCAATAACCAAAGTTTGTGTGCCTGTGTGTGTGTCTATTTTGGATCGAAGCGTTTCTAAACGGAACGTGTGCTTTCCTTCTGTTTTTGAATGGAGTCCAAGGTGCATATTTGAACTTTTCTTTTTTTTTTCTTTTAAAGAAAGGCAGCAGGGTGTTATCCCTGAGAGCTCCAGTTCTGGAGTTGGCCCTCCTGAACTTGAACCTGGGCTCCATCCCTCACCCTCAGTTTCCTTATCGGTGAGTGGAGATGATAATCACACCCGCCTCTGCATTGCAAGGATTAAATGTGACAATATGCTCAGAACACTGGTACTTAGTATGTGCTCAATAAATGTTAACATCATTGACTATTACTATTTGACCAGGGGCTCTGGTGGCAAAGTGGTTAAGAGCTCGTCTGCTAACTGAAAGATCAGCAGATGAGGCAGTTCTACTCTGTCCTATAGGGCCGCTATGAGTTGGAATTGACTCGACAGCAACAGGTTTTATTATTATTTGATAACTAGCAGGTGGTGTGGAGATGAGCTGTTTACACATAGCTGAAGTGAATCAGGTCACCCACCACAAGGTGAACAGACGGGCATCCACTTGGACTTGTTTACGCTTGTGCCGAGGAGCCCCGGTGGCACTGTGGTTAAGTGGTCAGCTGCTAATCGAAAGGTTGGCGGTTTGAACCCACCAGCTGCTCAGTGGAAGTCTGCTTTCGTAAAGATTACAGCCTTGGAAACTCTGTGGGACAGTTCTACTCTGTCCTATAGGGTCACTATGAGTTGGAATTGACTCAACAGCAATGGGTTTGATTTGGTTTGGTTCTTTATGCTTGTACCATGTTAACCAGTTGCCATTGAGTCAATTCCGACTCATAGCAACCCTATCGGACAGAGTAGGACTGCCTCACAGGGTTTCCCAGGAGCGGGTGGTGGATTTGAACTGCTGACCTTTTGGTTAGCAGTCGAGTTCTTAACCACTGCGCCAGCAGGGCTCCTGTGTCGTATTTGTTGTTAAATATTTTGAGTAACACCCCTGGATAGAAGGGACAAAAGCCTCAGGGCTGCTTATAGATACATTTACTTGCTGGATGTGGGTGTGGCTGGAGAATCCAGCCTTAGAGATGAGCCAGGTGTGATGTGAGGAGCCCTGGGCCCTGCAGGAGGTCCCCCCACTTAGAAGCCAGACCTCCACAGCTTCCTCCCTGGTCCCCAGCTGTCTACCATGGACATGCAAACTGTGCCAGGCTAAGCTTAGCTGGGCTTCTAGGGACAGGCTGCCACTAGCTGCATAGGCGACTGGGAGGTTTCCCCATTTTCAGTGGCTTCGTGCTTTGCTTCAGTGGCCCACTCAGAGTGGCAGCCCCACTCTGCCCTTTTCAGCCCTCTTACTCTCAACAGTTGCAGAATGTTTTCAGATCTCTGTCATAAACATTCCTATCGGGCATTTTCACTGACCCTGAGGGATGAGAGTTTGGCTGGGAACAGGACAGACAGCCCACGGCAGTGAGCTCCTACTCTGTGAACCCCTATGGCGGGCTGCCCCATAGCCGGTGCCCCAGACTCCTCCATGCTCAGAATGCCCATGTCTGCTTCGCATGAGCCATCAACTCCCCCTCTGGTTTCTGCTTCTGTCCGTGTGTCCCTTCTCTCCGCTCTGGCTGCCCATCCCAGCCTGACATGGGCTGTGGAAACCAGAACTGTATGTGAGGCCATTTATTGATTTATATCAATAATCTCAGAGTGGGCTTTTCCTAAGGAGACAAGGGCATGAGCTTTGTGCCAACTGTCATAGAAATTAATTTTTTTTTTTTAACTTCTGGGTTTACCCGTGGTTGGGCTTCTTCTGTCTAACTTGTAACAAATGCCAGCTTCCCCTCGTCCCCTCAGTAGGTCAGGACACAGGTTTCAGGTGGCCCTCCCTCCCACCTCACTGGAGAAAACACAATGGTGACAGTAGCCAGACCTGGGTGATAGGACTCTGGGTGCTTTCCTGGTTGAAGTCCTGTGGCTCTGTCTGTGCATCTGAGCTCCAGCAGGGAGATGCTGCAGCCCATGCTGGCCCTTCCCTCACTGGTTGCCCGGGCCAGCCATAGCCTCACGTCAGCCGGGAAAAGAAAGGTTATTGTGCAGGTGCTTGTGTTCTCTGTAACCACAGGAATGGGTGATGTCCAGGCCAGGGAGGTGGGAAGAGCTGGCCTAAGTCTGTTTCCCCAGCAATGTTATGCTTTGAGTGTGGCTGATCTGAGTGTTAGCATTGTCTCACTAATAGTCAACCTGAGGCACCCCTGAGCCCTAAGCGTAGCGAGCCTTTTGCTAACTGCAGTATTACCGCTATGGGAATGTGCGGTGTATGCCAGAAATGCCCTTTGCACTGGGGTGCAACATGGCTGCAGGGGCTGCGTTTAACTGACCCAGGAGGACCAACTACTTCTAAGCCTCCAGCCCTCTCATTTTGGACTCAGGGAGATAAGAAATCTCTCGAAGCATAGCTGACATCATGGTTTGAGACAAACTCTGTAAATGGTAACGTGCTAACATTCATCATTATTAGGAACTATTATCCTCTCCTGGGTGGCCAGGATGGTGAAGGAGCTGAGCAACACAATATATGAGGAATGGTGAAAATATTAGAATTAACTCCCCTGAAGAATGACAGACTCTGTAGACACCTGGGTACTGTCTTTGAAATTTGAAGAGCTGTAATGGAAAAGATGCGTTTGATTTATTCTAATAATTACCTGTGTCTAAGTGCTGATTGCTTACTGCAAGCCACACGCATACTGCATATTATGAGCCTGTAGAAGTAATTTCTCATACATGTACCCATTTTGCAGAGGAGGTAACGGGGCAGCGAGAGAGGAGCAGATTTGGGCTGGGTGTACAGAAGCCCTTTCCTCAGTCAGAGGTGTCTAAGATGGAAAGGCAGTGAGCCCCCCAGCACCAGATGGGGGTACAAACAGCAGCAGCGCGGCAGTTTCCTGGGGTTGTCACAGGGCTTTCTGTGTCAGGAAGGGCTAGAAGGTCCTTCCAGCCCTGAGGTCCAGCTGGTGTGACGTGGAGAAGATGGACCTCTGCTCTGCTCAGCAAGTTCTCTTTGACCACCCTCCCCCTCCCAGCCACCCCCTTGCTGCCCACCTGAGAGGAACACAGCATTACGTCTTAATGCCTTCTCAATAATTCTTTAAAGACTGCTAGCCTCATTTCCCGAGCAGAGCTGAAATGTTGTTTTACACTTCATCTAATTGATTAAAATTACTCCTCTAAATTAACCAGGCCTTCCAGGCCCGAGTGTACGGGAGTGAAATCCAGAGAATAGTGTGGCTTGTCTAGGAGAGACAGCAGGGAGCTGGGCATGGGAGACTTTTCAGAAACCCTTGTGGGAGGATGGCCCCCTCTGGCCCACCCGGCTACCACAATCCCTCTCCTGGGCTTTGCTCTTCTACTTCCCCAGCCCTCCTGCCCCAACCCAGTCTCCTAAAAAACCAGACCAAACCTGTTGCCGTCGAGTCAGTTGGACAGAGTAGAACTGCTCCATGGGGTTTCCAAGGAGAAGATGGTAGCTTCGAACTGCTGACCTTTTTGTTAGCAGCCGGATGCTTAACCACTGTACCATCAGGGCTCCCCTAGTTTCCTAGGAACCTACAAAGCCATGTCAGTCAAGGTGCTGGGTCTTAACAGGTGTCTGTACCCTCTGCCCACATGCCAGGCTGTGACTAAATGGGGCCTCATCTCTTGGAATTGGATTGGGTCAGGGAACCACATCTGCTGACTGCTCACTGTACATTTCAGGCAAATGGGTGAGGCATTTGGCCTCCAGTGTGTTTAATCCTCCAAATGGTCCCTAAAACCCAAAAACTAAACCCACTGCCGTCAAGTCGATTCCGACTTATAGTGACCCTATAGGACAGAGTAGAACTGCCGGATAGGGTTTCCAAGCCTGTAAATCTTTTTTTTTTTTTAATTGTACCTTAGATGAAGGTTTACAGAACAAACTAGTTTCTCATTAAAGAGTACACATATTGTTTTATGACATTGGTTAACAACCCTGTGACATGTTAACACTCTCCCTTCTCAACCTTAGGTTCCCTATTACCAGCTTTCCCGTCCCCTCCTGCCTTCTAGTTCTTGCCCCTGGGCTGTTGTGCCCCTTTAGTCTCGTTTCGTTTTATGGGCCTGTCTAATCTTTGGCTGAAGGGTGAACCTCAGGAGTGACTTCATTACTAAGCTAAATGAGTGTCCAGGGGCCATACTCTCGGGATTTCTCCAGTCTGTAAGGCCAGTAAGCCTGGTCTTTTTTTGTGTGTGTGAGTTAGTATTTTGTTCTACATTTTTCTTCAGCTCTGTCCGGGACCCTCTATTGTGATTCTTATCAGAGCAGTTGGTGATGGTAGCCAGGCACCATCTAGTTGTGCTGGACTCAGTCTAGTGGAGGCCGTGGTCCATTAGTCCTTTGGACTGATCTTTTCCTTGTATGTTTAGTTTTCTTCATTATTCCTTGCTCCTGAAGGGGTGAGACCAGTGGAGTATCTTAGATGGCTGCTCACATGCTTTTAAGACCCCAGACACTACTCACCAAAGTAGAATGTAGGACATT
This sequence comes from Elephas maximus indicus, assembly GCF_024166365.1. Taxonomy (NCBI): domain Eukaryota; kingdom Metazoa; phylum Chordata; class Mammalia; order Proboscidea; family Elephantidae; genus Elephas; species Elephas maximus. The sequence continues at coordinate 19,679,168 of NC_064830.1, forward strand.
TTCTTTGTAAACTGTGTTATGCCAATTGAGCTGGATGTTCCCTGAGACCATGGTCCCCACAGCCCTCTCAGCTCAGCAGTTTGGTCCCTCAGGGAGTTTGGATGTGTCTACGGAGCTTCCATGACCTTGCCTTGTACACGTTGTGCTGGCTTCCCCAGTACTGTGTGCTGTCTTACCCCGCACCAAAGTTACCACTTACCTATTGTCTATGTAGTGTTTTTCCATCCTACCTCTCTGCTCCCTCGTAACAATCAAAAATTGTTTCTTTTTGTATGTAAACCTTTTCATGAGTTTTTACAATAGTGGTCTCAAACAATATTTGTCCTTTTGTGATTGACTTGTTTCACTCAGCATAATGCCGTCCAGGTTCATCTATGTTATGAGACGCTTCACAGATTCATCATTGTTCTTTATCATTGCATAATACTCCATTGTGTGTGTGTACCGTAGTTTGTTTATCCATTCATCTGTTGATGGGCATCTAGGTTGTTTCCATCTTTTTGCTATTGTAAACAATGCTGCAATGAACATGGGCATGCGTATGTCTATTCATGTGACAACCCTTATTTCTCTAGGATATATTTCTAGGAGTGGGATTGCTGGATCATATGGTATTTCTATTTCTAGCTTTCTAAGGAAGCGCCATATCATTTTCCAAAATGGTTGTATCATTTTGCATTCCCACCAGCAGTGCATAAGAGTTCTGATCTCCCCGCAGCCTCTCCAACATTTATTTCCTGTTTTTTTGATTCGTGCCAGTAATAAGGCTGTAAATCTTTACAGAAGCAGACTGCCACATCTTTCTTCTGCAGAGCAGATGGTGGGTTCAAACTGCCAGCCTTTTGGTTAGCAGCTGAGTGCTTTAACCACTGTACCACCAGGTCTCCGTCACAGCCCCTGGAGGTATATAACTATGATCCCTGTAAGTGAGAAACTGAGGTTAGCTCAAAGTCCACAGACAGGAAACCATGGGGCTCGGACTACAGCTCAACTTGTTGACTGTGAAGACAATGCCCTATTCACTCTCATGTTCCTTAACCCTAGGGTACTCCTTCGGGGCAGTAAGAGGTGTCTTGTTACTGCATTTTATTCACCAAACACTTACATAATGCATACTACATCCCATGTGATACTCTAAGCACTTTACAAATATTAACTCATTTAGGATGGCACCAGTTTGCTCATGGTCTCTCCCAGGGCTCTTGCCACCTGTCAGGGTTGGGGGTATGATAAAGGGAGGCTAGGCCCGAGCTTCGGGTGACCACTTACCCTGTAAAGGAAATAGGTGTGTCTGCATAGACGACTTACGAGGAGGAACAGCCAGGAAGCTCTTTTTGCAAAGAATGTTGCCAACAGGATTGCAGATACCTCAAGAACAGGCATAGAAGCATACACTTGTCTTGTTCCCAGAGCTGAATGGAAAATATTGTTTGGTACATATTGACACCTGCCAAAGAGACCTGTCATACAGCCTTTTTCAAGACACAGCTCGAATGTCACTTCCTCTGTGAAGTCTTCTGTATCAGTCTCCTGGAGCTTCCATAACAAATATCACGAAACAACAGAAACATATTCTCTCATAGTTCTGGAGGCTAGAAGCCTGAAACCAAGGTGTTAACAGGGCCATGCTCCCTCCAAAGGCTATCAAGGAACATTTTTCCTTGTCTCTTCCTATCTTCTAGTGGTGCAGGAATCCCTGGCATCCCTTGGCTTGCATTACTCCAGTCTCTCCTTCCTCTTCACATGGTGTTCTCCCTGGGAAAATTGTGTTCAAATTTCCCTTTTCTTACAAGGACACCAGTCACCGGATTAGGGCCCAGCCTAATCCAGTATGACTTCATTTAAACTTGGTTACATCTGCAAAGACCCTATTTCCAAATAAGGTCAGGTTCATAGGTTCTGGGTGGACATAAATTTTGGGGGGACATTATTCAACACAATACATCTTCTCTGATCTCTGCAGGCAGGTTGCCCGTGCCGCCTCTCAGCATCCTGACCTATTGTATTCCCCCTCCTTAGAGCATTTACCCTTGGTGTTAATTTGTTTCCATGGAAGTACTTCCACCCACCCCCATCTAGACTGTGCCTTATTTGCTTTGCTTTTCTCCCAGGTGGGCCACAATGCCTGCCGCAGAGAAAGTGCCAACTAAAAGCTTGTTTGATAAAAGAATAAATGAATGAATGAGCAAGTGAGGAAAAATGAACATCTAGAAGCTAGTGGACCCATCAGATGGTGTAAAAATAGTGTGAGAGTGGCATCTGACCTCATTTAACTTCACAAGGAGGAAGGAGAATCAAAGATCAACAGCCCAAGGCTGATTCCTATGAAGTGGAGGTTAGACATGGCTCCTCTTTTCACCATCTTTACCAATTCTGACACCAACCACCTCTCCCATGGCACTGTCTACTTCTCTGCTGGGTTTGGTAATTCATTTCAAGGGCCACACAGAACTCACAGACAATACTTATGATTATGGGGCTTATTAAGGAAGTAACAGGTTACAATTCAGGTTCAGGAATGCTCAGGATTCATTAGGACACGCCTCTCCCTGGCCCTCAGCCTCTGTCCAAAGGCACTCAGCTTTCTCTCTCCTTGAGCGGGGAAGCCACTGTACTGTCTCCTGCCAGTCGCTCCTACTGCTATTTCCCTGCCACTGCTTCTTGCTGTCTTTAGTGTCACAGCTCTCTCTCTCTCTCGGTCTTCTGGTTCCAGGAGCTTCTCAATGCAGGGATCTCAAGTCCAAAGGACACACTTCACTCTTGGCTGTTCTTCCTTGGTGGTGGTGGGATCCTCTCTTGGAAGGATCTTGGGAGGATCTCTCATTTCAAGCCCGGTGGAATGGCAAAACTGACCAATCCTCTTGGTGAGCCACAACTACCCTATTTACACAGTCCCGCCCAATCACTATGGTGAGAAAGGCCACACAAAAGTGATCCATTGCACCACAGATGGAGTTAGGAAGAGGCTGGCATGAGGGTCCAGGACAGTCTTCTCTGGGCTGGCCCTGCTCTGGGATCTTACTGCTCAGCTCTGAGAGGCCTTCTTGCCCTGGCTGAATGCACAGGGGTGACAGACGACTCCTTCCTACCCAGGTCCCAGAACATAAATACCAGCTAGTTCCCTTGACCAAGCCAGACACTCTACTATCACAGGCACTGCATGATTCCCTGGGAAGGGCAGGGTATGGGACTACTGAGAAGGTGGGCTTCCTGCTGGTCAGTGGGGCAGTGAGAGAATGTAGTATATGCGTGTGTGTCTGTGCATGTGGGGTGTGGTGGATGGTGTGTATCAGGACACGGAAAGCAGTTGTCTGTGCCTTGCTCTGGCTTCTACACTGACAGGCTGTGGAGTTACATGCCAGGCCCTAGAGTTCCTGCTGACACATGCACAGGAATGATGAAGGCTCTCATCTCTTGTCCGCCATGCCTCCTGGCTCTGCCCCTTCTGTTTTCTCCCTGGGTCAGGAGAAAGTGGAGACAAGATGGAAACTGAGGGCCCAGGCAGGAGGCCTGTGGAGTGCAGTAGGGTGGGGCTGGATTTTCACTGGGGAAAAGAGCTATAGCCAAAGTCCTCCCCAATGGACCTGGCTCTGTGATCATTTTCCAGAGACCCTATCTCCAGACACAGTGGATTGTAGGGGCCCAACTAGACTGATTATGGGGCCACAAAGGGTGGGCAACGGGTGCAGGAGAATGACTGTGTGGCCTGGACAAGAGAAGGCATGTTGGCTGGTTAGTGGGTGGCTAGATGGAGGTGGGGGGAAGTGGGATCAGGTCCAATACCTCCTTAGGTGCCCCCCAATCCAGCTCCAGGTGGCAATGTACTTGAACCGTGGCTTCCTAAGGGCCAACTTGAGTCTTCTTCATGGCAGATATTTATGGCCTGCCTATTCCCATTTTCCAAATTGGAGGTGAGGGTGGCTGTTCTGATTTCTCTTCCCACACAAGGCCATCTGTGTCCTGCGGCCTCTGAACATTTAATATGCCCTTTTGCCAAACGTCTGCCTGTCCAGCGGAGTTGTCTCCAGGCCTTGCATGGAGACCATTCTCGAAACAACACATCCCATTAACACATCCCACTCTCCTCTGCCTGCCCCCCCCACCTACAAACAACTATAAAGTTGTGCTGATACCTGTGTGGGCTGGCCGGTTCCACCTTCTAGTCTCTGTGGTGTGTATTCATTCCCTCCCTCTTTTTTTTGCCTTTCTTTATCCATCCATCCATCCACCCATTTTTCCTTCCTTCCTCCAACCCACCGCCCACTTGATCATCCATTCACTCAATTCACCTTTTTCCCACTATCTATATGTGCAATGACTCCATGGACTCCTTCAGAGAAAGGACTTCCTACACCTAGCACAGAGCGAGGCACAGAGTAGGTGCTCAGCAGATGCCCCTATTTAATTCATTTTTCAACAAATACTGTTATGAGCCAGTCACTTTCCTAGACAGTAGTCATTCACTTCTCCCTGTACGTTCTCAAGCTGAAAAGCCCATTTTAGGCGCGATTACAGAAATGCAACAGCAGGGGAAAATGTCTTACTTTAACTGCTTGGTCCAGAATTGCTCTTAAGAAGAGGGACTGCCTTTGTTTGGAAAAATACCCTCACGTGTGCTGTGGAGGCCTCGACATCCCAGGTGTCAGGTCAACAGAGAAGAGAGCAAAATGCTCTATCTGAGACAAGTGCTTCTTAAGAGGAGTGCTGGGGTGATATGGGGAGGCATAGTGAAGGGCATTTAAGACCGGAGGGGCCTGTGGTCCTTTTAAGGCTGCTGGTGTATCTGCAGGAGCCCTGGTGGTGCAGTGGTTAAGAACTCGGCTGCTAGCCAAAAGATTGGCTGTTCGAATCCACCAGTAGCTCCTTGGAAACCCCATGGGGCAGTTTTATTCTGTCCTATAGGGTCACCATGAGTCAAAATTGACTCGACGGCAATAGTTTTTTTTTTAATGTCTAAAGAGTAAACTTCCCTTCTGTAGTCCCTTTAAAGTCCACAGCACGCTCTGGAATACTCTGTGAGAATAGGTGTTCTCTGAACTCAAAGATAGCTGAGTGTTCCCTAGATCCCTGTAGGGTGGAAACAGGAGACCAGAGGCCAGGCAACAGGGAGGAAGTAGGCCCCCTGGGCATCTGAAGAAGTCTCGGAGAGGGCTTTGAACTTTTTCTGTGCTGTAGTTCGGTGAGGAGAGGGAGACATGAGTCCCTCTTCCTGGCGCTTGAGGGAGGCCTGGGCTGACATCCAAGTTACAGACGGAGAGTGGGTCCCATGTGAGGATTATAATCCAAATTCTGGTATCCAAGTGAGCAAGACCATGTGAATTGTCCTCAGCCCCAGTCCCAGTTCCAGTACCAGTCCCAGTCCCAGCCCCAGTGGCTGGTTTCTGTCTGTGCTCTCTGATTAAGAGACACATGGAACTCTACTACTGGCTCTCCTTGTCACTAAAGGCAGCTCGTTGATTGAATTGTGTCACTCAAAGAGGGTGGTGAGACTTCATCTCACATACTTCGAACATGTTATCAGGAGGGACCAGTCCCTGGAGAAGGGCGTCATGCTTGGTAAAGTAGAGGGTCAGCAAAAAAGAGGAAGACCCTCAACAAGGTGGCTGATACAGTGGCTGCAACAGTGGGCTGAAGCGTACTTCAATGATTGTGAGGATGGCACAGGATTGAGCAGTGTTTCATTCTGCTGCACATAGAGTCGCTATGAATCGGAACCGACTGCATGGCATCTAACAACAGCAACACCCAAAGAGAAATGTGGAGGTCCTAACTCCTATACTCATGAATGTGACCTTGTTTAGAAATAGGTTTTTTTCTTTGCAGATAAAAAAAATACGGTCAGTTAAATTAACGAGGTCAAACAGGAGTAGGATGGACCCCAATTCCTTGTGAGAGTTGTCTTATAAAAGGGGAAAACAGAAAGGAGTCAGAGTTACACGGGAAGACAGGTGCCAAGTGAAGATATGTCCACAATCCAAGGAAAGCCAGGAGACGCCTGAGACTACCAGAAGCAGCAAGAGACAAGGATGTCCCCTTATAGCAGAAAGAGCATGGCCCTGCCTACACCCTGAATTTTGGACTCCTAGCCTCCAGAACTCTGAGGTAATAAATTTCTGTTTTCTGTGTTGTTATTAGGTGCTATGGAGTTGGTTCTGACTCACAGCGACCACATATACAGCAGAACCAAACACTGCCCAGTCCTGTGCCATCATCACAATCGTTGCTATGCTTGAGCCCATCGTTGCAGCCACTGTGTCAGTCCATCTCCTTGAAGGTCTTCCTGTTTTTGCCAACAGTTTACTTTACCAAAAACGATGTCCCTTTCCAGGGACTAATCCCTCCTGATAACATGTCCAAAGAGCGAGAGATGAAGTCTCTCCATCCTCCCTTCTAAGGAGCATTCTGGCTGTACATCTTCCAAGTCAGATTTGTTGGTTCTTCTGGCAGTCTGTGGTACATTCAATATTCTTCGCCAACACCATAATTCAAAGGTATCAATTCTTCTTCAATCTTCCTTATTCATTGTCCAGCTTTGGCATGCATATGAGGGGATTGAAAACACCATGGCTTGGGTCTACAGCCACCCATTTTGTGGTTTTGTTATATCAGCCCTAGGAAATGAAGACAGACCCCTCTGAGACTCAGGCTCAGATAGACTTTCCTGAGGGACATGGGGGTGAGGAAGCTCCTTTCTCTGCAGGCTTCTCAGTTTAAGCAGTGCTAAGAAAACCACAGGACTCCACAGCGGTGAGCGTCTGCTCGTGCCAGAACCCCTTGTAATTCTTTCCACCACCCAGGTTGACCCATTTGCAGTTTTCCCAGTTATCTTCCACATTTCCACCTTGGCTAAAACCTGGAATTTGTTTTTGAGGCTGAGCAGGTGGCTAGAGATGAGGAACATAAATATGTCATGATCTGGGAGTTGATTCGCTTATCATGGAAACAAATGTCCTCCTGCCTGGGAAAAGCAGCCTGGCCAGGCTGCTGAATGATATCTTCATTGGCTTTAATCTCAGCCCCGTGATGAAGTCAGATGGGCCCCCAGCCTGTGGGCAATGAAGCCAGAGGGGGAGTTTCAAGATCAGTCACTGATGCAGGTAGGTGGGTGATGAACGGGCTGTGTTGTCAGCCTTGTTTTCCTGCCTGGTATTTGTGTGTATGTGTGTGTAAGAGAGAAAGACAGGGAGAGAGAGAATGATGCCAAGGAGATGTCTGGCTAGCTGATTTGCTCAACCACCCTTGGTGACTGCAGTCAATTTGGGTTTGTAATGGGGACAGACTCAGGCCCCTGGTGTGAGGTGGGTCATTTAGGGCCTGGTTCTCTTCCTTCCCTCCATCCTCCTTCTCTCCAGCCTGCCTTCCTGCTGGAAATAGTCACACAGATTCCCATCTGCCTCTGAACAGCAGAGAGAGAGAGCACTGGAGACGCCACAGGGGCCCGCTCCCTCTCCAGTCACAGCCCTTTGGAAGCACAGGAGACTGAGCGCCTGATTAGAAATCAGATGCCAGAGGAAGTCGTGGCTGTTCTAAAAACCGTTGCATGGTGAGAGGCCAGGCAGGAGAGGCAGCCTCTCCAGCAGGAGAGAAGTGGGTGGTGTGGGCCCTGTGCCGCATGGGCAGGGCAGAGGAAAGAGGTCATCTCAATCACCATGTGCCCTGAGCTGCCCCTGGTGAGCCATTCATCACGGCTAAAGACCTGCACACACCCAGGCACGTGTGGCCAGCACAGTGCCTGCTGGAATGGCTGGAACCAAGGCCCAACCCCTCCATTGCTCATTTGCTACTTGACCCCACCTCCCTCACTGTTAAAGGTAGTCATGTCTACCCCATAAAAAAAAAAAAAAGGGCTGATGAAAGGGTTAAATGAGATAATATATATTAGGGCTTCGAAAGGGATAAAAATCCTATGTTAATATTCAATTATAAGGAAGAGGGGAAACAGAATTCATGATTTTCGTTGTTGTTATTGTCTATGTTCTCTGATAGCCCATCATGCCTCCTGACTCTTGCTTCCAATGCAGCCTCATCCTGCTCTTGCCAGCTGTTGGTGTTTCTGCAGTTGCTCATAAAGAGGGACCTGCTGAGTGAAACAAGCAGGTGCTAGGAAAGGTGTTCGCACTCATTCGCACCACAGGCTCTCTTAGAGTAACCTGTAAAATGGAAAGAGCATTGGACAAAGGAGCAATCCGGGTGAGGAGCAACAGAAAGAGCTGTCCTAGGCATTTGAGCCAGAAGCCAATACAGGGGATATTTCCACATCTCTGCATGACTTTCTCCTTGAGTGGGGAAGGCATCCTGAGCACAGCAGGTCAGAACACCAGGGGCAGGAACTGTCATGGGGACCTTCCCCACAGCCAAAATCACAGGAGTAATTTTTATCATGAAAAACTACTGAGTGTCTTTGCTGGCTTTGAAGATGGAAGAAGGGTACCTCAAGCCAAGGAATGCAGGCACTCTCTGGAAGCTAGAAAAGGGAAGGATTCAGATTCTTCCTAGAGTCTCCAGAAAGGAGCATAGCCTGTTGACATCTTGCTTTTATCCCACTAAGACCTGCGTTAGACTGCTAACCTTCATAACTGTAATGATAATACATTTGTGTTGTTTTAAGACAAAAACAAAAAAAAATACTGAGTGTTTACTATGCATCAGGCACTGTTCTGGGCACTGGGGTCTTGGTGGCAAGCAAAATAGACAGGAGTCCCTGCCCTTGTGGTGCTTACAAAGAAAAGGAGAAACAGGGTGCTGTGAGAGCATGTGGAAGAGGCCTCTAGCCTGGTTGCGGGATCAGGGATGATTCAGGAGAAAGTGCCGTTTAAGCTGATATCTAAAGTCCTACTAAGAAAACCTGGTGCAGGGCGGGGAAGGGTCCAGTATTACAGGCTGCAGCATCCCCACTGTCAGGAAGAAAAGAGAAGCGAGGTTTCCTTGGGGGATTAAAATGTATTTAAGCACAACACACTGAGAGAGGTAAACAGCATGGGCTTTGGAGCCAGACAAATCTGGATTGGATCCTGCCCCAGACACTAAGTAGTTGTGTGATGTTGAACAAGTTACTTGAAGGTGCTAGTCCCTACCTCACACCATTCTGGAGGTCATGGAGGCAGAGCTGCTGACATAGCATTAGCATTTATGTGACACTCAGTCCATGCCTATTTTCCTCTTCATTTTGTGGTTCTCTCGGACCAAGCACTGGAAGGCCCTGGAAGCCTGCACAGGGCAGAGGACAGAAGAAAATGTCTTGAGTTAGGCTCTCTTTCCTCTGCTTGTCAGTGATTCATGAGACTCCAGCTTGACCAAGAGCTTGGGCAAGACACAGTGAATGCCCTTTTGTTTTTAGTTCAATTTTGAGAGCAGAATCCTCCTAGGGCAGATAGATTTTCCAGTAATGAAATTGTAAAAAAAATTGAGTTATGCTTTTTCCAGCTTTAAGGACAGTCCATGCCCTTTCCCCAGTCCTCCGCATGACCCGGCAAGCCTTCTCTTTCTGTTCCGTCAGGACCTTACCCCTCTTCTGCTCTGCTGGCACCTTCTGTAGAATATAAACCCTGTGAAAGGAGGCTCTTGGTCTGTTTGGTTCATCATTGTACCCAGGACTGGCTATATAATTTGCAAAATCAAAATGCAGGGCTCCTTGTTCAAAAATTATTAAGAATTTCAAATCAGTGACAGTACAACATTAAACCAAGTGCAAGGCCCTTCTCGGGGGCAGGTGCATCTCTGGCTGGAACCCTACCCTGTGTGACTTCATGGGTTGCAGAGGCCATGAAACTAGCCCTGACTGTCCCAGAGCCTTCAGAAGTTCCTGGCAAGGAAAGGCACTCAGAAAATATCTATTGAACAAAGGATTGCATCTCCTACTTCCTCCTTTTCTCTTGCTCACTCTATGGTCCCCTCATTCTGCTTTCTCTCTCCTTCTCAAGCTCAACAGCATGAACTCTGGGGCCAGGCTGCCTGTGTTCAAATCCAGCTCTGCACTTACCAGTTGTATGTCCTTATGCAAATGACTTAAACTCTCTGTGCCTCTGTTTTCTCATCTGGAAACAGGGATAGCAATAGTCCCTTCTTCACAGGACAGTTATGAGAATTGTATGTAAGAGGCTTGGGCATACGGGCTATGATGACTATTCTTTTTCGTCTCTCTTTTCCCTCTCCTTTTGAATTCCTCTTTTATTTCTTTCCCATTTCCTCTGTGCCCTTTCTTCCCCCAAGTATCCCCCAACATTCACAATAGTGGTCAATAGTGAACCTGTTCTTATCTGCCTAGTACCTGAGACCTGGAATCAGTGGATCACCTGGAGACCAGGCTGAGCCCTTCAGTCTGGCAGGAGGAGTGCCCCACCTCTAGCTCTGCAGTGGGACGTGCCCATCCCCTTTGCCTTCAGGCAGGTCCCTCACTGGATGGGAACATCTCTTCCCACCATGGGGCCCAGGTCCCTGAGAGCTTTGGAGCTTCCCGCACAATCGGCCTCTTCCTCAGGCAGAGAAAGACAGGGGAGACAGGCGCCCTACACAGTCTTCTCAAGGGCTTCTAACAGGCACAGCTGCAGGAACATTTGGCGGGAAGAACACAAGTCAACTCGATTCAACAAATTTGGACTGAGGGCCCTCACCCTGTGGCAGAAGGCATGGTTCCTGCCCTCAAGAGCTTGCATCCTGGCAGGGACTGGAAGCAGGGACTCAGTCTGACAGGGCTGACTGAGGAGGCAAGGTTTGGGATGGGAATGCCTGATGGAGGGAACAGTGGGGGCAAAGGCGTGGAGGTGATACTTGGTGAGGAGGGCCATGTGTTTGGCAAATTCTCCTTCCCTGGCACTCATGTCAGCAGAGAGGAACTGTCTGCCTGTCTACCTGCCTGCCTCCCTCACTTACCTGACCTATTACATGAGCTCCTTGGGCAGGTGGGGACCAAGGCTCATTCAGCTCTGTGTCCCCAACAAAAGCAGGCCCCACAAAGTCCCGTGAGGTGGAGAAAGGAAGAAATGTTCTCCAAAGAGTTTGTTACTCCTTTTAAAGACTTCAATGACTTCTGAATTTTTCCCTTAAAAAAGAGTTTATAGTGGCTCTAAATTTTCTCTTATGCAATGCAATCCCATTTTAGAGAAATTTTGAAAATAGAGAAAACAGAAAGAAAAGAAAAAGATGCCCGTAGTTCAAATATAGATAGGAAAGCCCTTCTAACATGCTGTTGTATTTCCTTCTATTTTTAAATCTTATGTATGTCGCTCAATTAATTTTTACAAAAGTTTATACCCATGTATCCACCACCCCAATCAGATTGAAATGTTACCAGCACCCCAGAGCACTCCCTCAGGGCTCGGGCCCCTTCTCAGTTAATATTCCCCTTCCCTCTGATGATCACTATTCTGAGTCTATTACCATAGAATAGTGTTGTCTCTTCTTGAACTTCATATAAATGAACCATACAATATATGGTCCTTTGTGCCTGGCTTCATTGGCTCATCATTATATGGGGAGATGCATCAGTGTTCTTATGTACAGCAGTAGTTTGAGCTTTTTCACTGCCATAGTTAGGATTCTATTGTTTGAATAGAACACAATCTATTAAGCCTACTACTGATGGACATTTGGCTTGTTTCCAACTATTTGCTAGTATGAATAAAGCTGCCATTAACCTTCTTGTGCATGTGTTCTGGTGGTCACATGTGCTCCTTTCTCTTGGGGGTATGTTTAGGAGTGGCATTGCTGGGTCATGTTGTTGTTGTTGTTAAGTGCTGTAGAATTGATTCCAACTCATAGTGACCCTACGCACAGTAGAACGAAACACTCCCTAGTCCTGTGCCATGCTCAGAATCATTGCTATGTTTGAGCCCATTGTTGCAGCTACCAAGTCAATTCATCTCGTTGAGGGACTGCCTTTTTTTTGCTGACCCTCTACTTTACCAAGTATGATGTCCTTCTCCAGAGACTGGTCCCTCCTGATAACATGTCCAATGTATGTGAGGTGAAGTCTTTGTATCCTTGCTCCTAAGGAGCATTCTGGCTGCACTTCTCCCAAGACAGATTTGTTCATTCTTCTGGCACTCCACAGTATATTCAATGTTCTGTACCGACACCATAATTCAAAGACATCAATTCTTCTTTGGACTTCCTTATTCATTGTCCAGCTTTCCCATGCCTATGCCAAGATTGAAAATACCATGGCTTAGGTCAGATGTACTTTAGTTCTCAAAGTGACGTCTTTGCTTTTTTAACACTTTAAAGAGGTTTTTTGCAGCAGATTTGCCCAATGCAATATGTCATTTGATTTCTTGACTGCTGCTTCTATGGACGTTGATTGTGGATCCAAGTAAAATGGAATTCTTGAAAACTTCAATTTTTTCTCCGATTTATCGTGATGTTGCTTATTGGTCCAGTTGTGAGGATTTTGTTTTCTTCAGTATGTAATCCAAGGAGTCCTTGTGGTGCAATGGTTAAAACACTGGGCTGCTAACCGAAAGTTTGGCAGTTGGAACCCACCAGCCGTTCCTTGGAAGAAAGATGCGGCAGCCTGCTTCTATAAAGATTGCAGCCTTGAAAACTCTATGGGGGCAGTTCTACTCTGTCCTGTAGGGTTGCTATAAGTCGGAGACTTGATGGCAGTGGGTTTCGGGTTCTTATGTAATCCATACTGAAAGATATAGTCATTGATTTTCATCAGCATGTGCTTCAAGTCCTCCTCTCCACTTTCAGCAAGCTAGATTGTGATATCTGCATATCATAGGTTGTTAATGAGTCTTCCTCCAATCCTGATGCCATGTTCTTCTTCATATAGTCCAGCTTCTTGGATTATTTGCTCAGCATACAGATTGAATATGTATGGTGATAGGATACAACACTGACACACACCATTCCTGATTTTAAATGAAGTATTCCCTTGTTATGTTTGAACAACTGCCTCTTGGTCTATGCACAGGTTCCTCATGAGCACAATTAAGTGTTTTAGAATTCCCATTCTTTGCAATGTTATCCATAATTTGTTTTGATCTACACAGTCTTTGCATAATCAATAAAACACAGGTAAACATCTTTCTGGTATTCTCTGCTTTTAGCCAAGATCCATCTGACATCAGCCATGATATACCACACTCCACTTCCTCTTCTGAATCCGGCTTGAATTTCTGGTTAGTTCCCTGTCGATGTACTGCTGCAACTGTTTTTGAATGACTCTCAGCAATATTTCACTTGTGTGTGATATTAATGATATTGTTTGATACTTTCTGCATTCTGTTGGCTCGTCGTTCTTTGGAATTGGCATGTCTTAGTTATCTAGTGCTGCTATAACAGAAATACCACATGTGAGTGGCTTTAACAAACAGAAATTTCTTTCCTCACAGTATAGGAGGGTAGAAGTCTGAATTCAGGGTGCCAGATCCAGGGGAAGACTTTCTTTCTCTATTGGCTCAGAGAAAGGTCCTTGTTCCTTTGAGCTTCTGCTGGGAGATCTTCGTGTGGCTGGGCATCTCTCTTCCTCCATCTCTGCTTCTCTCACTTGTTTGTTTAGTCTCTTTTATATCTCAAAAGAGATTGACTCAAGATACATCTTAATCCTGTATCATTAATATAATAAACCTAACCAATCCTCATTGACGTAACCTAATCCTGCCTTTGATGAAGATAAAAGACCGCAGCTCTCAGTATGAATTACAACTCAACATAAAGAAAACAAAAATCCTCACAACTGGGCCAATAAGCAACATCATGATAAACAGAGAAAATATTGATATTGTTAGGGATTTTATTTTACTTGGATCCACAGTCAATGCTCATGGAAGTAGCAGTCAAGAAATCAAACAATATATTGCGTTGGGTAAATATGCTGCAAAAGATCTTTTTGAACTATTAAAAAGCAAAGATGTCACTTTGAGGAATAAGGTGTGCCTGACCCAAGCCATGGCATTTTCAACCACCTCATATGCAAGCAAAAGCTGGACAATCAATAAGGAAGATTGAAGAAGAATTGATGCCTTTGAATTATGCTGCTGGCAGGGAATATTGAATATACCACAGACTACCAGAAGAATAAACAAATCTGTCTTGGGAGAAGCACAGCCAGAAAGCTCTTTAGAAGGGAGGATGGCAAAACTCCGTCTCATGTTATGATGAGATATGTTATTAGGAGGGACCAGTCCCTGGAGAAGGATATCATGCTTAGTAAAGTAGACGGTCAGCAAAAAAGAGGAAGACCCTTAATGAGGTGGATTGACACAGTGGCTGCAACAATGGCCTCAAACATAGCAACAATTGTGAGGATGTCACAGGACCGGATAGTGTTTTATTCTGTTGTACATAGATTCCTTGTGAGTCAAAACTGACCTGAAGGCATCTAACAACAATCCTGCCTCATTAACAAACACAACCCATTCACAAATGGGATTATAAACACAGGCAGAGGTTAGGATTTACAATACATATTTTGGGGGGACAAAATTCAGCCCATAACAGGGCACAAATATGGATCTTTTCCAGTCACTTGGTCTGGTAGCTGTCTTCCAAATTTCTTGGCATAGACAGGTGAGTGCTTCCCATGTTGCATCGATTTGTTGAAGCATCCCAGTTGGTTTTCCATCAATTCCTGGAGCCTTGTTTTTTGCCAGTGCCTTCAGTGCAGCTTGGACTTTTTCCTTCAATACCATTGGTTCTCGATCATACGCTACCTCCTGAAATAGCTAAACATTGACCAATTCTTTTTGGTACAGTGTCTCTGTGTATTCCTTCCATCTTCTTCTTTTTTTTGAAACAATTTTTATTGTGCTTTAAGTGAAATTTTACAAATCAAATCAGTCTCTCACATATAAACTTATATACACCTTACTTTTACATACTCCCACTTACTCTCCCCCAATGAGTCAGCCCGCTCCCTCCTTCCAGTCTCTCCTTTCGTAACCGTTTTGCCAGTTTCTAACCCCCTCTACTCTCCAATCTCCCCCCCAGATAGGAGATGCCAACACAGTCTCAAGTGTCCACCTGGTTTCCATCTTCTTTTGATGCTTCCTGGGTCATTCAATGTTTTACCCATAGAATCCTTCAATATTGCAACTCAGGGCTTAAATTTTTTCTTCAGTTGTTTTGGCTTGAGAAATACCAAGCACGTTCTTCCCTTTTGGCTTTCTAACTCCATGTTTTTGCACATTTCATTATAATACTATATTTGCCTTCTTGAGTAGCTCTTTGAAATCTGTTCACCTCATTTACTTCATCATTTTTTCCATTCACTTTAGCTGCTCTATGTTCAAGAGCAACTTTCAGAGTTTCTTCTGACATTCATTTTGTTCTTTCTTTTGTGTCTTTTTAATGACCTTTTTCTTTCTTCATGTATGATGACTTTGATGACATTCCACTACTCATCTGGTCTTCGGTCATTAATGTTTAATGCATCAAATCTATTCTTGAGATGGTCTCTGAGTTCTGGTGGAATATACTTGTCATGGATTGAATTGTGTCCCCCCAAAATATCTGTCAACTTGGCTAGGTCATGATTCGCAGTATTGTATGATTGTCTACCATTTTATCATCTGATGTGATTTCCTTACATGTTGTAAATCCTATCACTATGATGTAATGAGGTGGATTAGTGGCAGTTATATTGATGAGATTTACAAGATTAGGTAGTGTCTTAAGCCAATCTCTTTTGAGATATAAAAGACAGAAGCGAGCAAAAAGACATGGGGACCTCACACCACCAAGAAAGCAGCGCTGGGAGCAGATCGTGTCCTTTGGAGCTAAGGTTCCTGTGCTGAGATGCTTCCAGACCAAGGGAAGACTGATGCATCACAAGGATCTTCCTCCAGAGCTGACAGACAGAGAAAGGCTTATTTCTCTGGAGCTGGCACCCTGGATTTGGACTTCTAGCCCACTGGACTGTGAAAGAATAAACTTCTCTTGTTAAACCCATCCACTTGTGGTATTTCTGTTATAGCAGCACTAGATGACTAAGACAATACTCAAGGTCGTACTTAGGCTCTCGTGACTTGTTCTAATTTTCTTCAGCTTCAACTTGAACTTGTATATGAGCAATTGATGGTCTATTCCGCAGTTGGCCCCTGGCCTTTTTCTGACTGATAATATTGAGCTTCTCTAGTGTTTCTTTCCATAGGTGTAATCAATTTGATTCCTGTGTATTCCATCTGGTGAAGTCCGTGTGTATAGTTGCTGTTTACATTGTTAAAAAAAAGTATTCCCATTGAATAGGTCGTTGGTCTTGCAAAACTCTATCATGTGATCTCCTGGCATCGTTTCTATCACTGAGGCCATATTTTCCAACTAAAAAAAATCCTTCTTCTTCGTTTCCAACTTTCACATTCCAATCACCAGTAATTTTCAATGCATCTTGATTATATGTTTGATCAATTTCAGACTGCAGAAGTTGGTAAAAATCTTCAATTTTTCTTATTTGGCATTAATGGCTGGTGAGTAAATTTGTATCATGGTCGTATTAATTGGTCTTCCTTGTAGGCATGTGGACATTATCCTGTCACTGACAGCGTTATACTTCAGGATAGGTCTTGAAATGTCCTTTTCAACAATGAATGTGATGCCATTCCTCTTAAATTTGCCATTCCTTGCATAGTAGACCATATGATTGTCTGATTCAAAATGGCCAATGCCTGTCCATTTCAGCTCACTAATGCCTTGATATTGATTTTCAAGCATTACATTTCATTTTTGACAACTTCCAATTTCCCTAGATTCATACTTTGTACATTTTGCATTCTGATTATTAATGGATGTTTGCAGCTGTTTCTTCCCATTTTGAGTCATAGGGCAGGCAGTTTTTCAGCTTTAGAAGATATTAGGAATAAATTTGAGGTTTTAAAATAATACTAATTAAATTATCCCCCACATGTCTGTCAGTTTGTCATACTGTAGGGGCTTGCATGTTGCTGTGATCCTGGAAGCTATGCCACTGGTATTCAAATACCAGCAGGGTCACCCATGACAGATGGGTTTCAGCTGAGTTTCCAGACTAAGACAGACTAGGAAGAAGGACCTGGTGGTCTACTTCTGAAAAGAATTAGCCAGTGAAAGCCTTATGAATAGCAGCAGAACATTGTTGTGTTTCGTTCTGTTGTACGTAGGGTCGCTATGAATAGGAACTGACTCGACTCAACAACAACAACAATCATATACATAAAGTTATGTGGTCTGTTTTTTTCACTCTATGGTATAGCAATTTTTTTTTTAATGAAACCTTTTATTTTGAGATAATTGTAGATTCACATGCAGTGGTAAGAAATAACACGGAGAGGTCTTTCACTGAGTTTCCTTCAACAGTGACATCTTGCAAAATTATAGTACAATATCACCACCAGGATATTGAATTGATATAATCTATCCATCTTACTCAGATTTCCCAAGTTTTATTTGCACTTATTTCTGTGTGTGTGTATTTTTGTATACACTTTTATCACTTGTGTAGGTTTGTAAGGAGCCCCTGGGTGGTACAAATGGTTAAGCACGCTGCTGCTTAGCTGAAAGCTTGGCAGTTTGAACCTACCCAGAGGCACCTTGGAAGAAAAAAAGGCCTGGCAATCTGCTTCAAAGGGTTACAACTATAACAACCCTATCTAGCACATTCTACTCTGACACACATAGGGTCGCCATCAGTCAGAGTTTACTTGACGGCAACTGGTTACATTCGTGCATGTACCACCGCAGTCTAGATACAGAAGAGTTCCAACACAGCCAGGATCTCTCGTGTTGTTCTTTATATAACATGCTCATCTCCTTCCCAACACTCTATTCTTCTCCTGTTCTTAACCTCTGCCAACCACTAATCTCTTCTCTACCTTTATACTTTTGTCATTTCAAGAATGCTATGTAGATAGAATTAAACAGTATGCAACCTTTCAGGATTAGCTTTTTTCATTCAGCATTTATTCCCTGGAGCTTTACCCAGGTTGTTTTGTGTATCAACAGTTTGTTCCTTTTTATTGCAGAGTAGTATTCTGCAGTATGGATGTACCACAGTTTTTTTAGCATTCACCCTTTGAAGGACATCTGGGTTGCCTCTAGATTTTGTCTATTACAAATGAAGATACTATGAACATTTGTGGGCAGATTTTTGTGTGAACATAAGTTCATATAAGAGTGCAATTCCTGGGTCTTACGGTAATTGCCTCATAACGGTTTTTAGAGGAGTCCAAAGTCATAGTTACCCTGCCAATAACTGATGCAAACTTTTCTGCAACCTGGAAGTCTTTCTATTATTATGACCCCTCACATTTGGAGATCAGGCTTTCCCTCTATCTAACTCAGGTATAGAACCATTTCCAAAGGGGAGGAGGGCCCTTCGCCCCAGCAGCCTCCCTCTGAGAGTTGTACCAACAACCTTCTCACAGGGTGGTGGGACCTCAGGCTTGGACAGGGAATGTCACTGCATTGATCCCATTTTCTCCCTGAAGGAAGGATCCATGGTCTTAGCCTAGGTTTACAGACAACACATGCTGCTCCAGACGCACCAAGTTTTCTTTACCTGGGGAAATGCAGAGTTGAGTGTCACCTGTTAGAGGCCTTTGAGGAAGTGATTAAAAACAGCTCTGTCAGAACATCTTCCTTCTGACAAGGGAGGATGCTGACTTCTTCTGTTGGAAACTCCTTCCCTTGTTTCCAGCAGAAAATACCTTCTCAGTCAGCCTGGAGATAACTACAATTAAATCATTCTCTTAACTATAGAGACAGGCTGGATAAGTCCATTGTGTTTTCAACATCCTGGAGAGAAATCTGTAACCAAATGGTTAAAAAAGAATCCAGGTCATTCATTATTTACCCTGGCTGCATATGCATGAAGCCCACAACCAGGCCCACTTAGGTTTTCAACATTGGCCTCAAACGTCAGTCTGCTGCTTCATGGAGCTGCCATGGAAGACATTTGGCCCTGCTGGTTGGCCCTTCCTCAAGTTCTGTTTTATGAGGAAGTGGACACTCTGTCTGAGGGAGGAGGCTGTGCCTTTATGAAGCACTGTGCTTCACCAGGTTCTGGGCCCCACCTTTCCCAGCTGATGTGGGAGGGAGCCATTACCTGAGTCCCTTTCTCAGAAGTCACCTTCCACACAGTCTCTCAGACTTGAAACCCCAGGGAATCTTCACCTTCGGGGTCTTGATCTCTCTCTGCTTCTGGAACAGCCCTGCTAGCTCGGCCTCCAGCACCTGTACCTGCTGTCCTTCCTCCCAGTCTCCTCCCCATTTCTGTTCCTCCCTATTCCTTATCCAGGTCATTGTGAGGGCCTCCACCTCCCACTCCTCCAGTCATCATCACAGGGAGCTTTTCTAAAGTGCAGTCACTCCCTATTTAAAACCACCAAAGGCCCCATTGCCTAAAGACTAATTTCCAAGATTTACACCATCCCCAGTGGGGCAACCGCCATTCCTCATTCCGGACTCAGACCTCTAGATCTCCTGCTTCCTTCTCACTATGCCCTCAGCCTGGATTGCCCATTCCCCTCTTCTACTAAATCCTCCTCGTCCTTCAAGGCTTAGCTTAGAAATCACCTGGTTCATGACATTCCCCAGGGCTGGAAGTACTTCTTCCTCCCCTGAGTCCCTGTAGCCCTCTGGGGCTCTGATAGAGCATTTTATAACCACAGCCACCATGATAACAACTCTTAGGATTTATTTTGTCTCTACTATGTGTCAGACAGGAGGCAGTGGTAGTTCAGTGGTAGAATTCTCACCTTCCGTGTGGGAAACCTGGGTTTGACTCCTGGCCAAAGCACATGATGCACAGCCACCAACTATCAGTCTAGCGGAGGTTTGTGTGTTGCTATGATGCTGAACAGGTTTCAGCACAGAGCTTCCAGAGTAAGCTGGACTAGGAAGAAAGCCTGGAGATCTGCTTCTGGAAATCAGCCAGTGAAAACCCTATGGAGCACGGTAGTCTGATCTGCAACCAATCACGGGGGTGGTGCAGGACCAGGCAGCATTGCGCATGGGTTTGCCATGAATTGGGGGCTGACTCAACAACAGCCAACGTTAGCAATATACCAGATTCTTAGCGTACATTATCGCACTTAATTCTTATAATAGTTGATAAAGCAGATATTATATTTTAGATTAGGAAACAGGCTTAGAAATATATTAATTTCCTACAGCTGCCATAGCAAAATTGCCCAAATTAGGTGGTTTAAACCAACAGAAATTTATTCTGTCAGTTTTGGAGTCTAGACATCTAAAATCAAGGTGTCTGCAGGGTTGGCTCCTTCTGGAAATTCTGAGGGAGAATCCATTCCATGTCTCTCTACTAGCTTCTACTGGTTAATGGCAACCCTTAGCGTTTTTTGGTTTGTAGATACATCATTGCAATCCCTCCCTCTGTCTTGACATTGCCTTCTCTGTGCATCTCTGTCTTTTCCTCTTCTGTTTCTTTTAAGGAATTCACTGATTTTAGGGCCCATCTGGTTAATCCAGTATGATCTCATCTTAACTACATCTGCAAAGACCCCCTTTTCCAAATAAGGTCTTACTCACAGATTCTGGGTGGACATATCTTTTGGGGGGCCCACCATTCAACCTAGTACAGAAAAGTTAGTTAACTTGCCCGAAGACAAACAGGTAGAGTTGGGATTTGTCTGTAGGAAGGTAGTAATTGTCATCCTTTATTTCTTGATTAGTCTCACCAGAAATTTATTAGTTTGTTCAGTCTTTTCAAGGAACCAACTTTCAGTTTTGTTGATTCTGTTTATTTCTTAGTTCGTTACTTTGTGTTCTTGTTTTTATTTGGACTTATTTTGCTGTTCTTTTATAATTTCTGGAGATGAATATTAGTTCGTTACTTTTCAACCTTTCTTCCTTTCTGGATTTAAAGCTATAGATTTCCCTCTTAGCACTGCTTTAGGTACATCTCATCCTTTTTGATATTTTCTAATTTTCATTGTGATCCTAAGTTAGGATTGTGTTCACTTTGATGGACTCCACAGCTTGCTTTTTTTGATGTAGGGGAATTCTAATAAGGGCTGATGTTGTTAGCTGCTGTTGAGTTGGCTCCAACTCACGGTGACCCCATGTACAACACAGCACACTTTGCCTGGTCCTGCACCATCTTCATAATGATTGATATGTTTGAGTCCATTGTTGCAGCCACAGTGTGTTTTGACTGCCTTCCAACCTAGCGGGCTCATCTT
Organism: Elephas maximus indicus; assembly: GCF_024166365.1. Lineage (NCBI taxonomy): Eukaryota > Metazoa > Chordata > Mammalia > Proboscidea > Elephantidae > Elephas > Elephas maximus. The sequence goes on from NC_064830.1 coordinate 19,700,284, forward strand.
CCAGCACTATATTGGACAATGTGCTGTTGTGATCCATAAGGTTTTCATTGGGCTAATTTTCAGAATTAGATTGCCAGGCCTTTCTTCTTAGTCTTTCTTAGTCTGGAAGCTCTGCTAAGACCTGCCCACCATTGGTGACCCTGCTAGTATTTGAAATACCAGTGACATATCTTCCAGCATCACAGCAACATAGAAACCACCACAAACGAACTGACAGATGGATGGTGGTAAGGCCTGGTGGTGTTAGTTGCTGTCGAGTTGCTTCTGATTCATGCGTGGAGTGGAGAAATGCTCCACAAGGTTTTCAAGGCTGTGACCTTTTGGAAGCAGATTGCCAGGCCTGTCTTCCGAGGCACCTCTGGTTGGGTTTGAACTGCCAACATTTTGGCTAGTAGTCAAGTGCTTAAATGTTTGTGCCACTCAGGAGTCCCAAGACCTGGTAACAGTTTGAAAACAAATGGTTCTTGCAAGTAGTTCCTCTCTTTTCCAAGTTATCATTGTGAGATTTTGTTCAGTGTCTTCACTCCGGGGAGCTCAAGAGGAAGTGTCAGGCCCTCCCTGTGTGGTTCAGGATTGAGGGAAACAGTTTGGTATTTTCCTCCCTAACCCAGGTAAGCGAGGGGGTCAAATGTGGGCTCTTTTAAAAAGGGCGAGAGGACTGTTTATGAAGTGCAATGGCCAGAGAAAGAGATGGCACCAGCTACACATCCCCTTACTTCCCATGTCTGGTCCCAAGGACTTTGGGTCCTGGCAGGCTCCTGTGGGATGGGTGAGCTGATGTGAGTCTGTGCTCCCTTGGAACTGTGACCCCTCCTGACTTGACCTCTGGGAAACTAGGGGCAGGGGGGCCAGGAGGATCAAGTAGCATCCTGACAGGAGGGCTGTGACGATCATGATTGAAGCACCCCCCTCAGGCTGGGGCTCTGACTAGTCTCCTTCTTGCCCCCTGCACCTCCCTGGTCAAGTAATTTTCCTTGTTTCCTATTCCAAGCAGGGCTCTGTTTGTCACTGGCTAATTTACTCAGAGAAGCAGGATTCCTAATATTGGCTCTGCTGCCTTTTCTGGCTTTGCGAGACAAAGTGTAGTAACGTCAGGAATGGGAGCATTCTCGCGGTCAGGTCTTGCTGACCAGGACAGGCCTGGTGTTTTGCTGTTTTAATCTTAGGACTTGCAGTTCATAAACAGGCTCTCCTTCCCTTGTCTCCCCAAAGCTGGGTAATCATGACAAAACTTAATGTTCCTTCCCTTTCCAATATTGTGCCTTCCTAATAATTTGCTCAACCAACTCTTCTGGGAATAGGGTGACCAACTGGTCCTGGGTTGATGGGACTTTTCTGGTTGTAGCACTGGAAGTCTAGTGTCCTAGGACATCCCTTCAGTCTCGGGCATACTGGGACAGTTTGTTATCCCTCCTAGGAGGCTCCTGTAGCGGGAATGTTCAGGTACTCCTCTGTGGTCCATGGGAGTCCCTGGGCATTGCAAACAGTAAACACAGTTGGCTGCTAACTGGAAGGTTGGTGGTTTGAGTCCACCCAGAGGTGCCTGGGTATCTACTTCCAAAAAAAATCAGCCACTGAAAACCCTATGGAGCGCAGTTCTACTCTGACCCACATGGGGTTGCCATGAGTTGGAATCGACTCCACAGCAGCTAGTTAATGTTGTCCGGTCAGACGGGCCCAGACAGAAGCACTGAATCGAGAAAGGAGGTCCAGGTGCTTCAGCTTTAGGCACCAGCTTTGTGGTGGGGCTGAGGCTTGTCTCTGCCTCTGTGCTCCTACTTGACTTTTCGCTCTTCTCCATGGCTCCTGGCACAGCTGTGGTGAGCTAGAGGGGCCCTAACGGGAGACCTGAGCCCTCTCGGTCTCTATAGGTTAAATGCCAAACATGCCTGGAAGAAAACGGGAGTTGACAGTGTCCCACGCTGAGCTCGGATGGAGGGATCTGGTGATTGTTACGGGTTGAATTATGCTGTAAATGCTACCCCTAAGCTAGGAGCCCTGGTGGTGCAGTGGTTAAGAGCTTGGCTGCTAATCAAAATGTTGGCAGTTCAAATCCACTAGCTGCTCCTTGGAAACCCTGTGGGGTAGTTCTTCTGTGTCCTAAAGGGGAATCGACTCAACAGCAACAGGTTTGGTTGTTGCTGTTGTTTTTTGAATCTTGTGGGTGTAATCCTACCTGGGAATAGGGTTTTCTTTGTCATATTAATGAGGCCATCGAAGAGTGTGGGAATGTTTTATTTATTTATTTTCATGGTATGTTTTAAGCCAATCACTTTTGAGATATCAAAGGAACGGAATATGCACAGAAACAAGGAAGCATACGTGGGGGACGATAGACAGCATACCACAAGGGGATGGCTAAGGAACTGAGGAACAGCATCTGGAAAGAGACAAGCCGACAGAGAGAAGCCTTCCCCTAGAGCTGGAGCCCTGAATTTAGACTTCTAGCCTCCTAAACTGTGAGACAATAAATTTCTGTTCCTCGAAGGCACCCACTTGTGGTGTTTCTGTTTTAGCAGCACTAGATAACTAAGACAGTGATCATCTTGTCCTTCCAACCCATTTTACAGATGGGGAAACTGAGGCAGAAAGGGAAGGAGACTTTCCCAAGGCCACCCAGTAAACTAGCAATGCTAACAGCAGTTTAGCTTTCCTTCCGCATAGCATTTGGGGTATTTAGATAGCGCAGGTCTTGATACAGGGGTCTTGAGTTTTCCCCCGTCTCTGCTGCCTGCACTAACTGCACAGAAGCTGGCCAGCGTGCCCGAAGTCAAATTTGACAAATGGCCGGTCGGTTTATCAAATGTACTGGTTTCCTTGAACTATGTATAATATTTTTAGCAAATCGCGTAGGATGAGATGGATTTGGAAAATGTCTGCGATGTTGTGGTTGACTAATATTTAGTTTTTGCTTTCTAACAGTATTTTAAGAAATGTTTTGGAGGAAAGAATCAGTGTGCAGCTGCTGACTTTGGCTGCTGACTCCAGGGAGAGAGAGAGAAACTGGGGAATGGAGAAGGGGGGAGCCTGAGGGGCTGAGACAGGGGCAGAGAGGGAAACACAAGGAGGGCGTGGAGACTGAGGGCATTAATTCATTAATATGTTCTTAAAAAGAAAACTCTGTTAAAAATTCTGGAATATATTGTCTATATACTTTTTCTTAAAGGAGCCCTGGTGGTGCAGTGGTTAAGAGCTTGACTGCTAACCAAAAGGTCAGCAGTTTGAATCCACCAGCTGCTCCTTGGAAACCCTATGGGGCCATTTGATTCTGTCCTGTAGGTTCACTATGAGCTGGAATCAACTCGACCGCATCGGGTTTGGTTTGATTTACACTTCTTTAAAACGTTTTTTATTATGGAAAATTTTAAACATATACAAAACAGAGAGAACACTGTGATGAACCCAGTGCACCATCACGCACGTTGGTGGCATCAGTGTCAACAATGATTAACAGGAGGCCCTTCTTGGTTCATCTCTACCTCTATCCGTTCACTCCCCTCCCACATCTGGACTATATTGTAGCAAATCTCAGCCACATTTCATCTGTAGATATGATTGACAATATGCTCGAGTATACTGAATACATTCTTGAAAATACTCTTGAATATATTCTTACGAATATGTATTTTTGTCTGAGCATGAGGAATTTTTACAAATACATATTTTTATGTCCTTAAGTCTCCCCTTCCTTGCCTTTCAATCTCTTTTCTCTGTCCCTGAGTCTCCCCTCAACTGTCAGCCTCCCCTTTCTTTCCCTCCTAGTCTCCCCTAACCTTCAGACTTCCACCCTGACCCTCAGCCTCGTCTTCTGTGGGGCCTGCAGTGCGGCTGCCCTGAGCTGGCTCCTTTCTCAGCCCTTCCTCATGCAGAGTCTCCTCTCTTACTCAGCTTCCTCCATCTGAAGCTGTAGGAAGCTGGATAGACCAGCCCAACGTTCCTTGAATGCTATTATGAGGTCAAAAGGGAAACTGGCTAACATAAACTTGACAGAAATCCTCAAAAGCTGCTAAAACAATACCATCCATTATGAATCACTGTGTAGTTAGAAGTCACTAGAATTGAGGAAAACATTGGCTGAATTGGCCTTTTGATGTATTGATTTAGAGCTGTGTGATCTTGGAGAAGTCTTTATTTTTCAGAGCTTCAGTTTCCTTCTCCATAAAGTGGGAAGGTGGGGCCATAACAGTGGTTTCCAAGCTATTTTTGGAAGTCAGTTCCTGCTGTGGTTGTTGTTGTTTTCCCAACCCAAACCTTGGTGAATTCCAGTGTGTACAAATAGATGAAACCAGAGACTGGGAGCCCGGGAGGGCAGGCACTAAGATCAGGCTGCTGGGATTCAACATCCACCCCCACCCAGTGGTGACTTTAGGCAAGATACTTACCCTCTGTGCGTCAGTTGCTCATCTGCCAAATGGGTCTAATGGGCCTAATAGTAGTTGGGAGGTGGTTGAGAGGCTTATCTGAAATCACATGCATGTGAAGGGCTCCCATGGAGTGCTAAATGAATATTAAACCGTGGAGTCAACTCTGACTCAAGGAGACCCCCATGTGTGTCAGAGCAGAACTGTGCCCCATAGAGTTTTCAATGGCTGTGTTCTTTTGGCAATAGATCACCAGGTCTTTCTTGTGAGACACCTCTGGGTGGATTTGAACTGCCAACCTTTCAGTTAATAGCCGAGCTCTTAAAGATATGTACCATTCAGGGACTCCAGTGAATATTAGTCATCATTGAAGCAGCGTAGGGTCAGGCGGGGCCTTGACCACTGCCCTTCTTCTCACCTTGAGCCAGGTCCCCACCCTCAACAAACACCCAGGGGCTTGGGGACACCAGTCTTCTGCACTCCATGTTCTCAGGGGCCAGTGGGCCTGAGCTCTGAACCATCAGGTCAGGCAGGGCCAGGATAAGGACCAGGAGCTCTGGTGCCCAGGATTCTGCCCGGGTTATCAGATGCCCCAGACAGGGAGAGGTTCTCAGAGGAAATAAATGTAACACTGGGTGGCCTTGCCCCTGACAAGGTCCTTCCTGCATGACACTCGAGGATGTCTGATAGATCATTAAATGCCAACCCTGGGTGAGACTCAGGCCACACCAGGCTGAGCCAGGAACTGACATCCAAGGCTGCATAGACCAATGAGGTCTTCTGCCGGGGGTCCCAAACTGTCTGCTGTCATTTTTGTGGTTTTTCCCCCACTATGTCTCAGTGTCTCTTTGGACCCCTCTCCCAGGAGTTAGGGCCCTTCTTAGGAGGGTGCTGTACAGAGGCTGGAAGTACCACCATTTTATAAGGAGCGAGTCCAAGGCTCAGGGACAGACAGCTCTTCTCCAGAGCAGTGGGCACGAATCTTGGGCCAGCGCCAGGTGGGTTTGCTGTTCAGCAGGTGCAGCTGGGCGGAGATGGCCTCCCTGGGCAGCTGTCCAGGAGAAAAAGAGGCTCTCAGAGAGACAGCTTCCCCAGGAGCTCACCTATGAGGCTGATGTGGGCCAGTGAGTGCTGGCTGCTCTCTGGTAGCTCCTAAAATGCTGCCTTGCAGTGATCCACCTGCCTGGCAATCACCCCCACCAGCTGTGCAGTCCGCGGGGCCAGGACAGTGTCCTGGTCGCCTCTCTCCTGCCCCCCTTCCAGGGTTGTGGGAAGAATCCAAAAAGCCAAATAATGTGGAAGTTCAAGAGGGGTGACAGTTCTCCAGACATAAAATGACATTATTGCTGCTTTCACTGACAAAAAACAAGAGACAAACCAAGAGAAAGAGACCCTATCATCACCGTTTATTAACAATGCATGCTCATGAAGCTAGAACTGAAAGAGGCAGTATGAGTTGCATAACCTCTCTGCCTCAGTTTCAAATCTAGAAAATAGGTATGTTTAAGTGCCTGAAGGCAGAGGCTTGAGTATGAGGATCTCTTGAGGTTTCTCCCAGCTCTGAGATATGTACTCTTATCTATTACAGATTGAATTGTGTCCCCCCAAAATATGTGTCAACTTGGCTAGGCCATGATTCCCAGTACCGTGTGGCTGTCTGCCATTTGTCATCTGATGTGATTTTCCTGTGTGTTGTAAATCCTACCTCTGTTATGTTAATGAGGCTGGATTAGAGGCAGTTATGTTGATGAGGCAGGACTCAATCTACAGGATTAGGTTATATCTTAAATCAATCTTTTTTGAGATATAAAAGAGAGGAGTCAGCAGAGAGACACAAGGACTTCATACCACCAAGAAAGAAGCGCCAGGAGCAGAATGTGCCCTTTGGACCTGGGGTCCCTGTGCTGAGGAACTTCTAGACCCAGGGGAAGATTGACGACAAGAACCTTCCCCTAGAGCCTACAGAGAGAGAAAGCCTTCCCCTGGAGCTGGCACCCTGAATTTGGACTTCTAGCTTCCTAAACTGTGAAAGAACAAATTTCTAGTTGGTAAAGCCATGCACTTGTGGTGTTTCTGTTATGGCAGCACTAGGTAACTAAGACAAATACCCACAAAATAAAGATTAACATTCTGCAGTGGGAATGAACCCAGCCCTCACCAGCCCTGGTGAGATTATGTAACAGTAGCATTCTAAGGTCACCAGCTGTGATTCCCCATCTGTATAGCAGGGGCTGTCTGGTCCCCTTTGGGGCTGTCTCCTGTCCTTCCTGAATCATCCATGGCTGGTTCAACACTTTGTTCTGGGCCCTTACCATGTTGAGCTTGAGTCTAAAAGGTGAGAGCCGCTTCCCTCTTGCTTTGTCTTACACCCTGTTAGTGGGGTCTCACCGAAGAGCTGCTTGGGCCCCAGGTGATACAGAATGAGTGAGAGTATGCCCCTTCAGGGTCATGCAGAGCCCCCTGTCTCTGTGTGAATGCTCCCCGCCAATGGCTGAGTTAGGACAACCCCGCCTCTACCACAACCCCTCTCCTGCTCCTCAGTCTGTGGTTGGTGCTGAACCTTTATGTCTTCTGCCTTCTTTTAGGAGGAGGCATCTTCCTTTAACTTGGAGCCCTGGTAGGGCAGTAGTTAAGTGCTCGACTCTAACCTAAGGGTCGGTGGTTCAAACTCACCAGCTGCTCCACAGGAAAAAGATGTGGTAGTCTGCTTCTGTAAAAAATTATAGCCTTGGAAACCATATGGGGCAGTTCTACACTGTCCTATAGGGTCGCTATGACAGACTCGGAATCTACGCAACGGCTGCGGGTTTGGTTTTTTCTTTTTTTTTGTTTGGTCTTTCTTTAATCTCCTCCCATCTTCCTTTCTGCCACCCACTTGTTTCCTCATGGACCTGATTTATTTTCAGGTTCTTTTTCCAGAAGGCTCCTCAGCCCCGTGGCAGTCAGTAGATGCACATGGTTCCCTAGGTGAGAACAGTGGTACCTGAGTCCAATCCCCAGAAACATCCAAACCTCAGCTTTAGCCAGCCAGACCCTGCTAGGCCCCATTTTTAAGGTGAGGAAACTAAAGCCCAAAATGCTTGAGAAATTTGCCCAAGATCTCATGGTTAATAGGTATCAGGGCTGGGGATTCAAACCCAGATTTCCCAGACTCTAAAGACAGGCTTTGCCCGTTGCATAGGTCCTCTCATAGCCTTGCGAGGTATCTCTTCTGGGGCCCCATTCTCTAGAGGCTTTCAGAAAGGAGTGACCCACTGGCTTGGAAAATCAATCCCCCCACCTTCCCACTGCTGCTGTGCGTTGCCTCTGCCTTTCTCAGCAGCAGGGTCCAGGAGAATGATCAACTCTGAAGCTAATCATAATTACTGACAACTGCAGCCTAGGTTGTCATAGAAACCTGAGCGCATTGGTCTGTTTGTGGGCCCGCAGCTTCCCGACCTTGGCAGCCACAGCCAGGGACACCCACCTTCCATCCTACATCTCCTGCTTCTCAATTATCCTCAGGGAGAGTCCTAAAGAGGCCGGTTGGGATGAACCGGTGAAATCAACAATGGATTCTTCTCAACCCTGATCACTTAAAAAGAGAAGGAAATGCAGAGCCCCAGAGGTGGGAGAGAAAGGCCTTTCTCTGCGTCTTGATTTGTATTCCCTGGCTTGTTTTCTGTGGTGTTGCCTGGGGGAGATATGGACGCAGAGGCATCTCTAAGTCTGGGCTTTGTCACCAATGCCCAGGGCTATCTTCGTGTGTCCAAGGTCACAGTGTATGGAGGGTCACCCAACAGGATAGGAAAGGCAGGGGCTTTGGCCTCATACTCATTTATGTGGCCCCAGGCAAGTCATTTCATCTCTCTGAGCCCTGGTTTCCTCATATGTAAAAATAGGATAGCAACGCCTCCCTCCTAAAGACTGTCCTAAAGACTGATGGGGGCTGATGCATGTCTGGTCACATAGGGCTTTATAAATGACAGTCCTCTTTCCCCCTCTTTGCTGTTCCAGGCTTCATGATGGAGTCTTGTATTCAGGGACAGCTTAAGGGGGAAGGGAAGCCACTTGCTCCCTCCCTCTGAGTCTGACCATTTGATTCAACACTCCCTGTTTCTCTGATGCAGTGGTTCTAAAAGTATGGTTGCTGGAAATTGGGAAATGGAAACCAGTTAGAAATGAAAATTCCTGGGCCCTGCGCTAGACCCATGGGATCAGAAACTCCAAGGGTAGGGCCTAGCAATCTGTGTTTTAACAAGTCTTCTAGGGAGTTCTGATGCACCCTGAAGTTTGAGAACAACTGGTTTAGTGATTTATAGATAAAACAACCTGGGCAGGCTTCCCTGAGGAATGGCCTCCCTACTTCTGCCTCACCTGCAGCCACCACCTCTGTAGCATAGCAGAGCCTAGCATAGCAGAGCCTAACATAACCATGACTATGAGAATCCATAGTTAATAGTTCTAAGCCCAGGCACAGTCCGACTCCAGACACACACTCTCTACCACCAGCTGGACCCTCCAGAGGGCCAAGGGGTCAGGAGAGGGGCTGTGTGAGGGTGCCTGATGAGGAAGTGGGCAGAGGTTGCTCCCTCCTCTCCTGCGGGCAGTCACCCTGGTTCTGTGAGGTGGTCAGGTGATGGATTCCTGAGACTGAAAGGTCGGGCGGAAACAGTCTGAAAGAGAGGAGGGAAACAAGGAGTCGTCCTGGAGGCGGGCGGAGGGGGGGCATGGGGGGGCGGGGGGGAATGACTCATTGTCCATTAAACCAGAACAATCTGGAGACTGGAAGTAAAGGCGAACATGTCACAAGGGGCGAGAAGGGAATTTATGATGCTCCAAGGCTTGAGCATCTGCTCAGGCTTGGCTAGGGGCCAATAATAAACCCACCAGCCAGCCTGACCCTGTGGGACCAGGAGCCCAAAGCAGACCCCACAGTGGCTGGTGCCATCCCAGCCTGGGGGGCTCAGGCTGGGGAGCTGGTGAATGTCTCCAGCACAACCCTGATGTCGCCCAGACCCCACCACCCCAACACACGAGAGGCAGCAGGGTGAGAAGAGTATGTCCTGGCTGTGTGACCCTGGGCAGGGACTTACTTAGCCTCTTGTAGGTTCAGTTCTCTCCTACTGACTTGATATTGTGAGGATTAATTGAGATCACATGTTTAAACCGTCTGGGGTGAGGTGCAGAACTACCAGATAGTGGCAGGGGGGCTTCCTAAAGGCAGGGTGGGGCCTGATTCATCTCAACACCCCCAGCCCCTTGCCTAGAGCCAGACACATAGTAGGTGCTCAGGAAGTGTCTGTTCCCTTCCCTTTGGGGGGGACTCAGGAGAGGAGTATCCTTTGGCATTTGCCCAGCCCAGAGCCTCAGTGGGGATGGCTTACTAGGCTGGAGAGGTGAAGGGATGGAGGGGACCATTGAGCCGGGAAGATAATTTAGAAAGCAGTGGGCCTTGCGAACTTGACCCAAACTCTTGCGTTTACTACTCTTGCATGAAATGGGGCTGAGACTTTGTAGGGTTGCTGTGAAGTTTAAATGAGTTCATGCTCACGAGGTGCCTGGCATGGGCAGAAAGTAGTTAAACCAATTGCTGCAGGGTCAACTCTGACTCATGGAGACCCGGTGTGTGTCAGAGTAGAGCCATGCTTCATAGGGTTTTCTTATTTATTTATTTTTTATTGTGCTTTAGATGAAGGTTTACAGAGCAAATTAGTTTCTCGTTAGACAATATACATATTGTTTTGTGACATTGGTTGCCAACCCCACGACATGTCAACACTCTCCCCTTCTTGACCTTGGGTTCCTCATTATCAGCTTTCCTCTCCTCTCCTGACTTCTAGTCCTTGCTCCTGGGTTGGTATGCCCATTTAGTCTTTTTTGTTTTATGGGCCTGTATAATCTTTGGCTGAAGGGTCAACCTCAAGAGTGAATTCAGTACTGAGGTAAAATGGTGTCCAGGGGCCATACTCTTGGGGTTTCTCCAGTCCCTGTCAGATCAGTAACTTTGGTCTTTTTTTTTTGTGTGAGTTAGAATTTTGTTCTACGTTTTTCTCAAACTCTGTCTAGGATCCTCTATCGTGATCACTGTCAGAGAAGTCGGTGGTCATAGTCAGGCACCATCTGGTTGTACTGGACTTTGTCTGGTGGAGGCTGTGTCCACAGGGTTTTCAATGGCTGATTTTTGAGAAGTAGATCACCAGGCCTTTCTTTCAGGCGGCTCCAAGTGTACTCAAACTGCCAACGTTTTGGTTAGTTAGAGCGCACTAATGGTTTGCACCACCCAGGTACTCCAGTAAGTAGTGGTGGTCGTTAGCTGATTCCAACTCATGGTGACCCCATAGGGTTTCCAAGGTTGTAAATCCTTAAGGAACCAGTCTGCCATATATTTCTCCCACAGAGTTGTTGGTGGTTTCAAACCACTGACCTTTCGGTTAGCAGTCAATTGCTTTACCCACTGCGCCACCAGCATTCCTTAGTAAGCAGTGAGGCCTCAGTAAGTAGGGGCTGGTTGTCGGGGAACCCAGTGGGGAGAACCAGAGCAGGTGGGGGCAGAGGCTGGCTTTCCTCTCCTTCTTTGGGGAGCTTGTGAAGTCATATTGCCTGAGATCACAGGAAGCCTGTGGTTTGTAGGGCTGTGGGCCCAGGCCACAGTTACAGGCCAGGAGGACAAAGGGCTCTGGGTCTTTGTGAAACTCTATCCCATGTCTGGATCTAAGCATGGTATGTCTTCTTGGCTCTGGTCTTTGGTGAATCATGGTGCTGAAAGGGTTCATTGGGTTCACAGGGATAGCTGAGGGCCAATGACAGGAGGGGTTGCAGCTTTGAGGCAATGCAGGGTACCTGGGTGCAGGCCAGGGGGCTGGGTTCTACCCTCACTCAGCCTTGACTTAGTGTGGCATGATGATGTTGATGAAGATGATACAAATCCCCATGTGCTGTTCCTGTCTCTCACCCGAGCTCCACTGTGGCCATCCAGCTGTGACCGTGAAGGCTATCTCTCATGGTGGAGGAAAAGTAATTCTACTTATGACAGTTCCTTACAAAGAGCAAACCACTGTGTTTCTCTGGTACAGGAAGGCATGGTGAGAAGAGCAGCTTGCCCCAGAGCATCCTAACACTGCCCTCCTGGTTCCTTCCCAGTGATGTGCTAAGGCCAAGAAAGCCACAACATGGTAGCTTTCCATCGTTTCCCACACTGTCTAGGCCTGGAGCCCTTGGCTGTGTCATAGCTCCAGTGGGGTGGGCTGTCAGTAGGGGCAGTGTGGTCTGATCAAAGCTGTCACTACAAGCTGTGTGACCTTGGGCGAGGTCCTTACCCTCTCTTGACCTTCCATGCTGTGATAGAAGATTAATAAGATCATGTCTGTAAAAGGTCATAGTACCAGAGCAAATTAGTGTCAGTGATGGCGAGGCTTTAGCACTGTGGATGAGAAGACAGTGAGCTGGGGCCCAGAGACGCTGAGGCCTGGAAGGGGCTGGACAAGAGGCGGAAGGGGTGCTGTTGTCCGGGTGCATGGACAGAAATGAGGTCACTGCCCACAAAGGAAAGTCTCTGAGATGAAGCAGATTCAAGGCTGGTTCTGATCAGTAGCTCATTCAGAAGGGGGACAGGGGAGAAGGGGAATTGGGGCCTTGTTGACTTTGGGGCTTCTCAGCACCAGGGAGACCCAGGTCATGTACTTATGCAGAGATCAATCCACAGTGGTGACAAGGAACCATGGTCTACCCTGAACCCATTGGCCAGGTGTCCCTGGTGGGGCTGGAGGGAAATCCAGGAGCCAGAGGCCTGCACACTGCAAATCAGCACAAAGAGACCACAGCTCTCCCCAGCCTGGGTGTGGGCGCTGTGTGTACCTCCAGGGTGAGGCTACTGCTGGGTAGGCTCCTGTCCTTCCTGGCTTAGGACTGGAGGTCCGTGGTGTTGACTGCAGGGCAGGCAGTCACCCACCTTAGGGAGGACCCTACTGTTTGGAGGTAGAGGATGGGGAGAATGGCCTTTTATGATGGAGCCCTATTGCTCCTTCAGGAGTCTGCTACCACTTTTCAGCCCTCTTGCCATCTGGTGTTGGGCCTGGAAACTGCACCCTCCAAGGACCTCATTAGGCCTGAGCACACATACCTTTCGGAAGAAGATCTATAACAGAGCAGAGGCTAGATGTACCTGCTGGGCTTCTGTGAACCAGAGCTCTCCTAGGCTGGAGCCTTTCAGAAATAGCTCAGAAGCGGGGCAGTGAGAGGCTGAAGGGAAACCTGTTTAGCTGAGATTCTCAGCCTGAGGGCCAAATGGATGTGTGTTTGGCCAATTGTGTAGGACAACAAGTACGTGAAAGCCTCAGGCACAGAGTGGGCACAGTGGGCTGACTTCCTCCTAAAGATAGTTTGTGAACTCCCGGAAGCCTTCACTGGGAGGCGGGGTGCTGTGGAGGAGAGAGTACGTATTTGGAGCCGTGCACACCTGAGGTTGAGTCCAGCCATGTCACTTGGCACAGACCCTTACCTTTCCATCTATAATGGAGGTTGCTGTAAGGGATGAGTGAGAGATATTTGTAAAGTGCCTAAGCACAGTAGATGAGATGCCTATTGACGGGAGGCATGGCCCCTAATTCCAAGGCCAGGGAACTCCTGGTGGGGTCTTGGCACCCCCAAGGGCAGGACCTCTTTATCCACTTTCTGCAGTCTCAGTGGCCAACCAATACCAATACCAGTTGCTGGTATTGACACCCTGTGTGTGCCAGAATAGAATTGTGCTCCACGGGGTTTTCTTTTTTATTTTGTTGTTGTTGAAAATATACACAGCGAAACATACACCAATTCAACCATCGCTACATGTACAATTCAGTGACATGGGTTATATTGTTTGAGTTGTGCAACCATTCTCACCCTTTTCTGAGTTGTTTCTCCTGCATTAACATAAACTCACTGCCCCCTAAAGTTCCTATCTAATCTTTGGAGGTGTTGTGAATTCAATCCCATATAAAAACCCACTGCTGTCGAGTTGATTCTGACTCATAGCGACCCTATAGGACAGAGTAGAACTGCCCCATAGAGTTTCTAAGGAGCACCTGTTGGATTAGAACTGCCTACCTTCTGGTTAGCAGCTGTAGCACTTAACCACTACACCACCAGGATTTCCTCAATTCCATATAGATAGTTCTTAATGGATAATACTCAAGACAGATTTTTTTACTAGTTAAGCTAACCTATTGTTTTGTTTTAAGAAGACTTCAAGGAATATCTTTGGTTTAAGATTTAAAGATTATCTTGGGGCGATAGCTTCAGGGGTTCATCCAGCCTCCATGGCTCCAGAAAGTATGCAGTCCATGAGAATTTGAAATTCTCTTCTGCACTTTCCGCCTTTTGATCAGGATTCCCCTATAGAAACTTTGATCAAAATGTTCAGTAATGGTAGCTAGACACCAACTAGCTTTGGTCTCATGGCAAAGGACACAGTTGTTTATGGAGGCAATTAGTCACACATTCCATTTCCTCCTCCTATTTCTGACTCTTCTTCTTCCTCTGTTGGTCCAGGCAAATAGAGACCAATTGTTGTGCCTTGGATGGCCGCTTGCAAGCTTTTAAGACCTCAGGCACTACACAATAAATTAGGAGGTAGAACAGAAGCATTGAACACATTATTAAGCCAATTAACTGGATGTCCCAGGGAATCAGGACCCTTAACCTCCAAACCAAGGAACCAAATCCCCTGAGGTGTTTGGTTGTATATAAGCAGCCTCAGCAGCTACTCTCTCTCTCTCTCTCTTTTTTTTTGTCGCCATTGTAAATATATCTATCAGACAACTTTTGCCAATGCAGCTTTTTATAGGTGTACAACTTATTGACAGCAATTTCAAGAATCGGCTGTGCAACCCTACCCTTAATCAATGTGATTTTTCCATCAATGTAAACTGAAACTCAATACTCCACCATAGGGTTTTTAATGGCTGTGATCTTTTGGAGGTAGATTGCCAGAAGATGCCTCTGGGTGGATCTGAACCTCCAACCTTTTGGTTAGCAGCTGAGCATGTTAGTCATTTGCATTGTATCACCCAGGGACTCCACAAAGAGCTCCTAATGCTTGTTGAAATGAATGTGGGCCAGGGGTGCCTCTGCTCTCCTATCGCGCCCTCCCCCCACACCACCTCCCAGGGGCTTCCAGGCTCAGGGGCTTCTAGTCTGACCTACCCCTGCCCTGCCCAGGCTGCCTCAAGGTGCCTATCTATCTTCTGCCTTGTTGCCAGGACTGGGAGTCCTGAGGGTCAGGTGTTAAGACCCTCAGAACTGGGCCAACAGGAACCCATGGAGATTTGGAGATGAACAGCCTTTCATTTGCACTTTCTCATTAGTGGGAAGTGGAAGCCTTCTGGAAACATATTGCTAGTTGCCATCCAGTTGGTTCCAATTCATAGTGACCGATGTACAACAGAATGAAACACTGCCCAGTCTTGCACCATCCTCACAATCATTGCTGTTTGAGTCCATTGTTGCAGCCACTGTGTTAATCCATCTCACTGATGGTCTTCTTCTTTTTTGTTGACCTTCTACTTTACAAAGCATGATGTCTTTCTCTAGGACTTGTCCCTCCTGATAACATACCTGCCAGAAAAGGATCAGTCTCCTCCCACAGCCATCACTACCTTCCCAGCATCAGAGAGAGTCTTCATCAGACACTTACAGACACTCTTCATCACCAAGACTTGACCCACAATAATCCCACCCCCTTATGGGGCTGCTGGACACATTATAGGAGATGTGTAAAGGCTTCTGGCCTCAGTGCTATAGGCAGAAGGGGCTCAGAATAGTGCTTCCAGCCTTACTCCCATTCCAGATGCTGTCCACAACCCCGAGCTGCCTACTCACAAAACACATTCTTCTAGGGTCGTCTCTGGTTTGCTTGCGGTGAAGGTGCCTGGAGATGTGAGATCCTTGAGGGCAGCTGTTGCTCTCTACTCTTCCCTTCGCTCTTTCGAAAGCACCTGGCACATAGCAGGCACCCAGAAAATATTTGATGAGAGGGAGGTTGGAGAGAGAGAGAATATCATTCAATCCATGAGTTGTCTGCAGACCTGGAGGAGAGTATATAGCCATTCCTGAAGAGGGCGGGAGATTGTCCAGATTTAGGCTAAAATACCAGGCATCTTGGACAACCTCCAGGACATGCTCATGAGCTTGTGGAGGGCAGAGACTGGCTCTCATGTTCTCCATGTCTCCTAGGCCAGGACCAGGGCCAGGTACACAGAAATGATGATAATAACTTCCATTGGTTCAGCCTTTACTAAGTCCCAGGAATAGTTAGATTCAACTCATTCAGTCATCTCCTCAACCCACCGTGCAGGACCTATCATTAGCTCCATTTTATGGATGAGGCAGCTAAGGCACAGTGATTGAGCAACTTGCCACGTATCACACAGCTGGCTTTGAACTCAGGCAGACAGCTCCATACCTGTGTTTCTAACCGCTTTGCCTGCTGCCCCATTCACACATGAGTGACTCAGTGGAGGCTGCTGAGGGAGGCCAGCAGGGGATGGTGTGTTCAGAATGTCTGCAGACGGACAGGGCGGGGGCAAGCAGGAGAAGGGAGACTGTGAGATGAGTGGACGCCAGAAACATGGAAGGGGGAAAAGGGACATGGTGGAGGCTAGTGTCTCTGAAGGTCTGGAGCAGTGGCACAGCCTTGGAGGGTGGGAGAGGCTGGAGAAGGGCACAGGGGTCTCGGCGGCTTGTGTGGGGTTGCGTCAGGTCTGAGAGGTGGGGTGCGGATGCCACGAAAGGAATGAAACTCTCCTAAGGCCCCAAATTGCTGCTTCTTTGGGGATGTGAGATCAGGGGTTGCTCCCCATTCTATGCTCAGGCTTAGTTATAGGCCTGGGGGCAAAGGCGGTAAAACCCTCCGAAGGAGATTTTGGAGATCCATCTCTGAAGGCCTTGTCTGGGTCTAGCTCAGGGGTTGCACACCCTTCCGCCTGAATATCTTCACCCCTCAATTTTTCTCCACATCATGTCTGTTGTCTTTCTGTGACTTGAGGGACCTCAGGGCTGATGGGAGTTTATTCATTCATCAAACAGTGTGTCCTCAGTAATGACAACATGAATAGTTGGATGGACCAGCCTTCTCAATGGGCAGGTTGGTCATTTACCATGCTCAGGGTGGTATCAAGTCTCCTTTTCTATACCTTTGGGTAGCTTTGAACTGTTCCTGACTTTTCAAGACATTGACCTTTACCTACTATGCCCTCTTCCAGGATTTTTGGTGACCACCCAACAAGCATAACATTCTCTGCAATGAGAAGTATTTATAGCATGTGCCAGAGTGAAGATTAGGCCAAAAAACACAAGGGGCTACACTGAAAACTATACAACATTGCTGAAATACAGACAACGTAGATACATGGAAAAATATTTCATATTCATGGATTGGAAGACAATTTTGTTAAGATGGCAATGCTACCCAAAGCATCTATAGATTCAAAGCAATACCTATCAAAACTCCAATAGCCCGCTTTGCAGAAATGGAAAAACCAATCTTCACATTTATATGGAATTATGAGGGGCCCATAGACAAAGCAATCTTGAAAAGATGAACAAAGTAGGAGGACTCACACGCCCCAATTTCAAAACATACTATAAAGCTACAGTAATGAAAACAGCTTAGTACTAGTACAATAATAGGCACAAAGAACAACGGACTAGAATTGAGAATCCAGAAATAAACCCATACATCTAGGGCCAATTGATTTTTGGTAAGGGTGCTAGGTGTCTTCAATAGTCTCCTCAATAAAGGGTGCTGGGACAACTGGATCTCCACATGCAAAAGAATGAAGTTGGACCCATACCTCATACCATGTATGAAAATTAATTCAAAATGGATCAATGACCTAAATGTAAGAACTAAAACCACAAAATTCTTAGAACAAAACTTAGGATTAATGCTTCAGGACCTAGTTTTCAACAACGCATTCTTAGATATGATACCAAAAGCATGAACGATAAAAGACAAAATAGAAAAATTGGATTTCATCAAAATTAAACACTTTTGTGCATCAAAGGACATCATCAACAAAGTGAAGAGACAACCTACAGAATGGGAGAAAATATTTGGGAACTATATATCTGATAAGTGTTTAACATCCAGAATATATAAAGAATTCCTACAACTCAACAACAAAAAGATTAACAATCCAATCAATCAAAAATAAGCAAAGGGCTTGAACAGACATTTCACCAAGGGAGATATACAAATGGCCAACAAGCACATAAAAAGAACTCCTTGTCATTAGTCATTAAAAAACAAAAACAAACAAACAAAAAGACCAAAGCCGTTGCCATCCAGTTGATTCCGACTCCTAACGACCCTACAGGAAAAGGTAAAACTGCCCCACAGGGTTTCCAAGGAGCATCTGGTGGAGCCAACTGCTGACTTTTTGGTTAGCAGGCTTAGTTCTTAACCACGTCACCACCAGGGCTTTCAATTAGCCATTAAAAAACAAAAAACCAAACCCAGTGCTGTCAAGTTGATTCCGACTCATAGCGACCCTATAGGACAGAGTAGAACTGCCCCATAGAGTTTCCGAGGAGCACCTGGCGGATTTGAACTGCCGACTGTTTGGTTAGCAGCCGTAGCAGTTAACCACTAAGCCACCAGGGCTTCCAATAAGTCATTAGGGACATGCAAATCAAAACCACAGTGAGGTACTACCTCACACCTACTAGGAGGGCTGTTATCAGAAAAATGGAAAGCAACAAGTGTTAGCAGGGTGTGGAGAAATTGGAACCCTCATCCATCCATTGCTGGTGGGATTGTGAAATGGTGCAGCCCCTGTGGAAAACAATATAGTGTTTCCTCAAAAAGGTAGACATAGAACTAACTACCTTACGACCCAGCAACTTTACTTCTAGGTGTACACTCAAAAGAATTGAGAGTAGGGACTCAAACAGATACCTGTACACCAATGTTCACGGCAGCATTATTCCCAGTAGCCAAAGGTAGAAACTACTCAAGTGTCCATCAACAGATGAATGGATAAACAAAATGTGATATAACCTTACCATGGAATATTACTCAGCCGTAAAGAAAAAATGAAGTCCTGATACATGTGAGAACTGTTTTCATTCCCCTGGAATCCAGATTTCTGGGTCCATGGAGTTGGGGTGACCCACTCAGGCCATCTGCCCTTAGGTGTCCTTCTGACCCTTGAGCCTTTAAGGAACTGTTTCCCTAAAGTCACCTTCAAGTTAAACAATAGCCTGATAAGCAGCTCAGAGGAGACGATTTTGCCTTAGGCATTGTGCTCTTTTGGAGAATTACAATGAGCTTCGGGGAGACTACGCTGCCTGGACCCCACCTACATAACCTGTTTTCACTATTCCCTCTTTGGAGCGCCTTCCGATACCTTCAGGGTTGATGTTGCCTGATTCAAATCATACCTACCCACAATAAATATATTCTGTTACACTAAATTTTGGTGTTTCTTTGTGCATTTAGGTTTCTTGACACCTGCTATGACATGGATGAACCTGAACACAGGGAACCTGGGGCAGAAAGGGAGAGTGTGCTGTCACGTTGCGGGCATGGCGACCAATGTCACAAAACAATATGTGGATAAATTTTTGAATGAGAAATTAACTTGAGTTGTAAACTTTCACCTAAAGCACAATAAAAAAAATAATGGAACAAACATTATGCTACTATGTCAGACACAAAAGGGCGAATATTGTATGCTCCCACTTATATGAAATATCCAAAAGACAAATGCATCGAGGCCAAAGTTTAATAATGGTTACCAGGGATGACTGGGGAGATGGGGAGGTAGGGAGGTAGGGCGCTGAGTTTGTGTTAAGGGTGATGAAAAAAATCTGGCAATGGATAGTGTTATGGTTGTACAATATGATGAACATAATGAATGTCACTGCATTATACATGTAAAAACGGTTGAAATGGCAAATGTTTTGTTATATATATATCATAACAGTAAACACGCACACACCAGGGGCTGCGGTGTCCTCTCCTGACAACCCCCACCCCCACCATCCCTGGTGTATGGCCCAGGCCTGTGATGCTGGACAAGTCAGGGTGGACTCCTTGGGGAAAATGACTCTTAATTTTACTCTCTGACCAAAAGCCCAACGGAGAGGGGATGAGATCCTGGAAGAAGAGAGTTCAGAGCCAGGTTCCCTACAGTAGGACAACTAGACCACCCTCCAGGAAGATGGCTGCCTTCTGCAATAAAATTAAACCCCTGACTTCCTGGGTTGCAGGGAAGAGACTGT
Organism: Elephas maximus indicus; assembly: GCF_024166365.1. NCBI lineage: Eukaryota > Metazoa > Chordata > Mammalia > Proboscidea > Elephantidae > Elephas > Elephas maximus. Next base: position 19,719,891 of record NC_064830.1, read on the forward strand.
CCACATGGAAGGGGCAGTTGGAATCTTGTCTCAGTCCCAGTAATTCTCCTGGAGATTCGCCTACCCTTTAAGGCTGCTGCTTACCACAAGACTTCCGCAGCCCTTTAACCTGTGGGAAGCATGAAGACACAGCTCCTCCTTTTGAACTTCAGCTGAGCCTGGGCCAGAACATGTGAATGGGCCTTTGCTAAAGGCTCAAGGAGAACACAAGGGAAACAAACGCCAGGGCAACAAGGATCCAGGTGACTCACAAGGCCTGAAGGGTTCATTTTCACCCCAGGGCTCCTTAGAGCAGTGCCCAAAGAATTCACAGATAAAATAGGGTTGAAACCGACTTGACAGCACCTAAGGACAATGAGACAAATCAACTCGATGGCAATAGGTTTTATGAGATAAATGACTCAAATACCTTTGTGGAACCCTGGGCTAAACAGGGTTGAGCGGGCTTCTTTCCTGTAGGACTTCTCAGAAGCTTTCACGGGTTGGTGACAATTGTGACCCTCAAACAGCAATAGAGTAGGCAGTGTTTCCCAAACTACAGAACCGTCTTGCTCTACAGGAACTTTCTCAGGTTCTGTGGAACACATTTTGGGAAACTCTGCCACTCAGGCTGGAGGTCCCCTTGTCTGGCTCCTAGCCTTGCCCACTGTGATAAAGGTTGTTTTTTTTTTTTTTAATACCTACTGCCTTGAAGCAACTTCAAGGAATATATATACTTGAAGCTCAAGCCTAAGAAGTAGACCCAGAGAAAGAGAGATGGGTATTCCCCCTCCACCTACCTAGGCCTGGTCTTCTGGGTCCCCATTTTCTGTCTGAGGATTTTGGGGAAACCCTAGTCCTGCCCACCCAGCAGGGGAAGCCTGATGCAGATGGGAGTCGGTCCTGTGGGAGCAGCCTTCACCCTAGCAGGAAGTGCCCTGAGGTGGTGCTTTGAGACCCTGAACATCCAGCTTCACTAGTTCTGGACCCTGCTCTCCATGGCTCACTTTCAACATGACGTCCCCCTTTCATCAACAGCCTCCTTCCTTTAGCGTAAGGCAGAATCAGGCTCCCTTGTCCTCTGACCCCTGTGCCCTCTTGCTATGCTGTCCTCCTGGGCTCAGAGTCCTCCTTCAACCTCCTCCAGAGAGGCCACACTCCTTTCACACAGATCTGCTCTCCCTTCTGAGCAGCCCTGCTTGTCAGCCACAAACTTTTGGGGGCTCAGACAGAGACCCTTCTCCTGACGAAGAGCTTAGGTGAAAAGCCAGAGGTCTCAGATGGTGAAATCATCCCGACCTCATTACTCTGTTTGCTAGCCCTCCCCCATTCATTCTTGGTCCTTCTCTGCCCTGTCTGTGTCCCTGTGGCTGGCCTGCATGGACTTGGTCAATGACTCTCCTTCCCTCTGACACCAGTTGGGTTGGGCCAGTGCGAGGCCCTGACTGGAGAAGCAAGTGCAGGAGAAGAGAGGGTTTGGACTGCTCCTCCCTGCTCCTTCTGCCTCAGTGCTGCAGCCCTGGGAGAGGCTTCTCCCTCATGTTGGCAGCCTCTCTACCATGCTTCCAATTCTTACTAGGCTAGAAGGAGTAACAGCCTCACGTAGTGTTAGTTTCTGAATGCCTCAACATCTCACGCTGTTCCCTTAATCTGCCCAGCCCCAAAACCTGTTGCCATTAAGTTGATTTAGACTCATGGCAACCCCATGTGTTACAGAGTAGAACTGCTCCATAGGATTTTCTTGGCTACAGAACCATTACCCAGTGCCATTGAGTCGATTCCGACTCATAGCGACCCTATAGGACAGAGTAGAACCACCCCATAGAGTTTTCAAGGAGCGCCTGGTGGATTCGAACTGCCAAACCTTTGGTTAGCAGCCGTAGCACTTAACCACTATGCCACCAGGGTTTCCACAGAACTATTAGGTGGGTTTAAATGGCCAACCTTCAATGCAAAATATAAGCACATCAAAGTCATTTCAGAACCCAGAGGATATTGAATAATTCAGTCCACCCCCATTTACTCCAAAACGCCTCATTTCCGCTTATGAATCATCTCTGAAAAGTAAAGGAGAGATGTATGGTGACGAATAACTTAGGATTGTAACCAAGAAAGGTGGAAAAGCTACGAGAAGGAGGACGCCAGCTCCCCCTGGGTGGACACGGCTCATGGCCAGAATTTCTGGGCTCAGTCCTGGAGAAAGTCCCCATGGGGCAGGGTGGGGACCGTGGTCTCTGAGGAAAGGACACTGGTGTGAATGGGGCAGACCCAAATTCAACTCCTGGTCAGCCACTGACCAGCTAGGACCCAGGGGCAAGTTCCTGCCTGGGTCTCCACTTGCTCATCTGTGCAACAGAAAGGATGCCTATTCACTGGGTTGTCTTGAGGCTCCAAAGGTGATGTGTGTGGATGTGGACTATGCAAAGTCCCAAACCCATTGCCATTGGGTGATTCCGACTCATAGCAATCATAGGACAGAGTAGAACTGCCCCATATGTTTTCCAAGGAGCAGCTGGTAGATTCAAACTGCCGACCCTTTGGTTAGCAGCCAAGTTCTTACCCAGTGCGCCACCAGGGCTCTATGACCCAGGTGGTAAAAATGTCTAGGATAGCAGTGTCCTTTCCTCCTCAGAGCTCCAGGAGCAGACAGTGCCTCTCTTTGTCCTTGATTCATTGTTCTATATACATTGACATACATTTCTGTTTCCTGACCAAACTATGGGTGCTGTCATGGATTGAATTGTGTTCCCCAAAAATATCTGTCAACTTGGCTAAGTCATGATTCCCAGTATTGTATGATTGTCTACCATTTTGTCCTCTGATGTGATTTCCCTATGTGCTGTAAATCCTATCACTATAATGTTAATAAAACAGGCTAGTGGCAGTTATATTGATGAGATCTACAAGATTAGATAGTGTCTTAAGCCAATCTCTCTTTTTTTTTAATAATTTTTATTGTGCTTTAAGTGAAAGTTTACAAATCAAGTCAGTCTCTCACATAAAAACTTATGTACACCTTGCTACATATCTCAATTACTCTCCCCCTAATGAGACAGCAAGCCAATCTCTTTTGAGATATAAAAGAGAGAAGCAGGCAGAGAGACATGGAGACCTCATACCCTCGAGAAAGCACCAGGAGAAGAGTGTGTACTTTGGATCAGAGGTTCCTGCCCTGAGACGCCCCTTGACCAGAGGAAGACTGATGACAAGGACCTTTCTCCAGAGCCAACAAAAAGAAAGCCTTCCCTTGGAGCTGATGCCCTGAATTTGGACTTGTAGCCTCCTAGACTGTGAGAGAATAAATTTCTCTTTGTTAAAGTCATCCACTTGTGGTACTTCTGTTACAGCAGCACTAGATGACTAAGACAGGTGCCTTATGGGTGAGGATCACGGTGTTGCCAGCTCTGTATCCCAGGGCTGAATATGGACTCTGGTCTGAGTCAATACTTGTTGCCTAAATGATTTCTCTCTTCTGATCATCACCACGTAGAGTAGGGTCAGCAGGGTCAGGGACTCATGTCTAGACTTTGAAGGCCCCTTTCCAGGGCTGGATTACCCAAGAAGCCAGATACACATGAGCCCAGTTGTGCCTTCCCACCAATCTGCAGTGCGCAATTTCACCTGTCCCCCACCGCGTCAGAGCTGTGGTAACACCCATGTGAAATTGCTCACCACAGATTAGCGAGTAAATACAATTAAGCCTGTACCTATCTTGCTCAGTGCAAGCTGGTGCATATCGTGCTGACTGGTTAAGCTGCCCCTGCCTCTCTCCTCCAGCCACATTGACAAACTGTCTGTCCTCATCTCATCACACCTGGGTCACGGAAGTCGCTCCTGACTTTTCCCCTGCCTCCCTGGTGTGGTGGGGAAAATTCTAGCTTTGGAGTTAGAAAAAACCCTGAATTCAAATTCTGGCTCTGCACCATGCCAGCTGTGTGACTTTGGGCAAGTTATTTAACTTCTTGAAGTCTGTTTTCAACTGTGAAATAGGGATAAGATTGCCCCTTACAAGCCTATGGGGAGGGTTAGGGCTGATGTACTTGAAGCCTGCAGCACATAACCCACCAACCCACTGCCGTCGAGTCGATTCCGACTCATAACAAGGATCCTTAAAAGGTGCTGGTTGTCCTCGTTGTGATTTTAGTCAGCAATCTATTTTTATTCCTTTGGCCACGGAAGGCTTGCTGAGGCACTACTGTGGGAGAGGCACTTTCAGCAGTAGTGGGGGCTGCAGAGACAAAGGAGGCATGGTGTGGGCTTTCAGAGAGTTTGCCAGGGGTGACAGACGTGTACTGAAATATCTGTAAGACAATGTGTCATTGGATAGGTGAGGCACAGGAGAGGGAGAGAGGACGTTTAGCTGCGAGGGCAGAGAAAGTATCTGTGGAGGAGAGAACTCTTCAGATGGTCCTAGAAGGATGGGTGGGGCTTGCAGGCAGAGAGGTGGAGATGGATGAAAGGAAGAAAAGCAGGGGCTCTGAGAGGGTCAGTGCCCTTGAGCCCAGGGAATGCTGAGTCCCGGCTGTGATGGGAGCCTGAAGCACAGAAGAGGGTGGCAGATGTATGTGTTGGGGAGAAAACTTAACCCAGTCAGGCAGTCAAAGGGGAGCAAAGACATGCTAGGTGAGACCCAAAGGATGAATTACCTTCAGCTAGGTGAAATGGAGGAGCCCTGGTGGCGCAGTGTTTAAAGCATTCATCTGCTAACCGAAAGGTTGGCAGTTTGAACCCACTAGCCGCTCCATAGGAGAAAGATGTGGCAGTCTGTAAAGATTTACAGCCTTGGAAACCCTATGAGGCAGTTCTACCCTGTACTATATGGTCGCTATGAGTTGGGATTGACTTGATAGCAATGGTAATAGGAGGTGAAATGGGCTGGGAAGAGGGGAGCATTCTAGGCAGAGGGAACTGCATTTGTCCAGAGATGGTGGATGGGAAATGAGGGAGAAGTTGGTCATATAGAGCCTTGGGTGGAACAGTATGGTGTACACATTGATCATTCTTCTATAGCCATCCAGCTTTCTCCCTGGTTTTGTCAGGCAACAATGTGCTCAGGCCCAGAACAAAAATTGTGATTGGTCTAAGGCAGTCATGGCAGTCTGGTGCCCCTTTGCCAGTGACTGGTTTAGAGATGAGCCTAAAACTTTGATTGGCCAGTGAAATATTAGGAAGAATCTACTAAGGAGCTTCTGGGAAAGAATTTTTCTGCCTGATTAAAAATCAGCTCATATGAAGAAAATCCCTTTTGTTCTCACCCTCCCTCCAGTTTTGGACACAATGCTAGAAAATGATACTTGGAGCTGCTGCAGCCATCTTGTAACCATGAGGACAAGGCAAAGAGAATTTCACAGATGCCAACCCAGCTGATGTTGAATGGTTGAACCAACCCTGGAACTGCATAACTGTTCTGTTAAATGACTTTGTTATTTAGGCCATTAGTTAGATATGCTGCTTCTTGTAGACAAACATATTTCTAATTGATCCATTTTGTTAAGGATTGTGGTTTTATCCTAAAAGCAATGGAGAGCTATTAAATGGTTTCACCCCTTGGAGAGGGCGGTGACATGATTATGTTTGTGCTTTCTCAATATTGCTTTGAAAAGTAAATAAATATAATCTACTATATTAACAGACTAAAGAAGAAAACCATATGATCGTCTTGATAGATGTAGAATAACCATTTGACAAAATTCAACAACCATTCATAATGAATACTCTGAGCAAATTAGGGACAAAGGGAACTGATAATGGCTTCTATAAAGAACCCACAGCTAATTATAAAGGTTAAAGACTGAAAACTTTCCCTTTAATATAAACAACAAGAAAAGATGCTTGCTCTCATCATTTCTATGCAACTGAATCTGGAGGTACTAGGTAGTGCAATAAGGCAAGAAAAAGAAATAAAAGGCGGCCAGATTAGAAAGGAAGAAGTAAAACTGTTCCTATTCACAGACAACATGATTGCATAAGAACTCCCAAAAAATGTACAACAAACCCTGTTGGGAGTAAGTGATGTTAGTAAGGTTGCAGGACTAAGGTTATTAAGTGAAGAAGCAAGGTTACAGGATAGAAAACCAATATACAAAAACCAATTGTATTTAGTTCTGTAGTTTGACTGCGGTGGTGGCTACATGAGTCTAAACATGTGAAAAGAACTAGAACAATACACACATGTTGTACCAACATCAGTTTCCTAGCTTTGATATTTTACTGCAGTTACACAAGATGTAATCATTGGATGAAACTGCGTGAAGCATATACAAGATCTCTCTGTACTATCTTTGCAACTTCCTGTGAATCTATAATTATTTCAAAAAAATAAAATAAAAATCAATTGTATTTCTAGATACTAGCCATGAGTGATTGAAAATTAGATAAAATGCTGTTATCACCGAATTATGTCCCCCCAAAATATGTGTCGAATTCCTCCTGGCCTTTGTATCTGTGGATGTGATCCTGTTTTAAAAATAGGGGTTTTCTTTTATTATGTTAATGAGATCATACCAGTGTAGTGTGGTTGCTAAACTTAATCACTTCTGAATTACAAGAAGAGCAGATTGACACAGAGATACACACATATTGGGGGGTGGGGGAAGACAGACACCAGGTGAGTATCCTTTACAAGCCAAAGAACTCCAAGGAACCAAAAAGTGCCCAGGGCTACCAACAAGGAAGCAAGGACACTGCTGATTTGCACTTTTAGCCTCCAGAACTGAGAGAAAAAACTGTGTCCTTTCAAGGCGCTCACTTGGTATTTCTGTTAGAGCAGCACTAGGAAATTAATATTTCTAATATTGCAGTAAAACCTGAAATACTTAGGTATAAACCTAACAAAATATGTGTAGGATTTGTGTGCTAAAAAGTATAACACACTGATGAGAGAAATTAGAGAAGACCTCAGTAAATGGAGACCCGTACAGTGATCATGATTGGAAGGCTTAATATTTTTAAGGCATCGATTCTCTCCAAAGTGATCTATAGATTCAGCATAGTCCCAGTCAACACCACTCTAGAGCGTGGACAAGAGATTAAAAAGGAGCTGGACAGGAGCCCTGGTGGCTCAGTAGTTAAGAGCTACAGCTGCTAACCAAAAGGTCAGCAGTTGGAATCCACCAGCTGCTCCTTGGAAACCCTATAGGGCAGTTCTACTCTGTCCTATAGGGTAGCTATGGGTCGGAATTGACTTGATGGCAATGGATTTGGGTTAGACAGGTTGTAAGGGGTCCAATAAGGAGGATCCCAGGTGAGAGCTGAAGTTAAACATGGACCAGATGGCTGTGCTGGAGATGGAGAGAAAAGGACGGATTTGAGAGACATTGGAGGGTCAAAACAATAGGATTTGGTGATGGGGCGGCTCCGCAGAATGAAGGAGAGAGAGAAGCCCAAGGTGACACCTTGGTTTCTGCTTCTCAATTGGATGATCAGAGGTGACTTTCAGGAGATGGGGTCACTAGGAGATGACAAACAAGTCAGAGAAGACAACCAGTTTGAGTGTGACTTGGTCAGAGCTGTGTGTAGCCGGCACCAGTGACCAGCAGCTGGTGTGAACAGGGCCAGGCTCAAGAAGGAGTTAGAAAGAAAGGGCTGGGATCTCAGAGGCTCTAGCGGCCTGGCTCCCACCCAGCCCCTTGAATTGCAACTACTGGAGATTAATTTCTTTGAATTCTAAGTTCTTTTCAGTCTTCAAAATTCTCTCCTAAAATGAAAATATTCCTCGTATGGATAACACCTGAAGGTTTTTTCTCTAATACTGTACCACCTTGGGCAGGACCCTGTGGCTCTCTGTACCCATGTCCTCATCTGAGGTACAACCTGTGTAAGGCACCCACACCTGTGCGAGGACAAGATGGTGGGTGGGAAGAAAGGTAGCCTAAAAGGGAGCTGGGATGGGCCGCAGGGCACTGCTGAGTTGCAAGCCCAATGGCCCTGGCACTCAGGTCTCCTGAGCAGTACCCTCCTCTTCCTTTCATGGCACCCTGGAAAGAGCTGAGTTTGTGTCCAGGAAGCAACCATATTAGTGACTGGCACAGACTGACAGGAGACCCAGAGCCCCACTTCACCACAATTTCTGTGGCAACCAGCAACAGACAGGGAGGGGCCTGGAGCAGTGTCTGGGAATGGAAATTCAGGAAACTGGGACCAAGAGGTAAATCAGCCAGTCCAGGTCCCTCTCTTCCCCCACCAGCCACTATTCCCTGACTGTTACACAGGGTGGGACAAATCCAGAACCAGGTGCTGGTGATCCAACAATGAGCAGAACACAGCCCTAGATCTGCTCACATGGTGGGGAGGGTTGGGAATGAGAGGGCAGGGAGGGTGGCAGGCAAGAAACAGACAATGACCATGCAGGGCATTGGGGCCAGGCAGGGGTGAGGGTGAACTACTGTGGGCAGATATCAGATCACAGCCTGGAGGCTAGAGGGGGATTGAGGGTGGATGCCTGGGGCAGGACCCGAAAGATGCCAAAAGCAGGGGGAGTAAGACCAGGGCTGGGGTCCTGAAGGGATCCAAGGCCAGGGTCCCACAAAGGTGACGGGACAATAGCTAGTAGGCTTTGTACAACCAGAGGTCTCCAGGGGAGCTTGTCCCCTCCATATTCCCTGGCCTCAACACCCCACCCTTCCTGATCACTCTGCAGCACTTGATGTCAGGCGTTTTGACTGCCTGAGAAGAGGCTCTGGTATCCAGGGGATCCAGCTTGGCCTGCCCCAGAAGTAAAGATAAGGTGGGGGTGCAGTGTCCACTCCAGGAGGAGGTCTGCTGTCCACTTCAGCCCTGCCTAGGTCAGCTCTACCTGGACTCGTGTAACAGTGTCTCTCCTCCAGGCACTGAGGCTCATGTGCACGGAGCCCAGCCTCTGGTCCTGCTCCACCTTCAAGCCTCAACTCTTTCTCTTTAAAATGGGGGTAATAATCCTTGCCTCAGGAGGCTGTCATGTGACTCAAACAAGGTCGCATGCAGAAGAATGCTCTGTGACCTGTAAAAGCCGACCCAGGGGAGTGCTGGGTGCTGCCTCACAACCACCCCAAGCCAGGAGGCGGGGGTTGCCAGGCTGGCAGGAAGGGCTCCACTAACCATCTTCCCCCACTCTCTCTCCTGCCCTTCCTCTCCTGTGTTCTGCATTTTGTCATTTCCCTTCTCCCACCTGGTCAATTTGGGGGGACATGGTGACTCCTGGATACACAAACCACCTGGAAGGATACTCACCACAGTGCTGGACACTGAAGAGAGCCAGGTGACACCAGAGAGCGTGGGAGACTCAGGCAGTGGCTGAAGGAGAATACCTGTGGGCTGGGAGGCAGGAGGGCACTTGCCAAGACAGCTGAGGGGCTAAGGTTGCAGGGACCGGCAGACATGGCAGGGCTTACAAAATAATGCCAGTGCTTACCGGGTCCTTACCTCCCAATCTCTTCAACCTTTAAGTTTAAAATGATGTCACACCTGGAATACCAAAGTTACAAGAAATTCAAGTATTCACTACCCAGGTAGGAACTAAACGTGTACCTGCACCATTCCTGTTATGGATTGAATTGTGTTCCCTAAAAATATGTGTCAACTTGGCTAGGCCATGATTCCCAGTATTGAGTGATTGTCGGCCATTTTGTTACCTGATGTGATTTTCCTACGTGTTGTAAATCCTACCTCTATGATGTTAGTGAAGCAGGATAAGAGGCAGTTATGTTGAAGAGGCAGGACTCAATCTACAAGGTTAGATTGTGTCTTGAGTCAATCTCTTTTGAGATATGAAAGGGAGAAGCGAGCAGAGAGACAGTGGGACATCCTACAACCAAGAAAACAGAGGCGGGAGTGGTTTGCGTCTTTTGGATCAGAGGTCCCGGCACTGAAAAGCTCCTAGACTAAGGGAAGATTGATGACAAGGCCCTTCCCCCAGAGCTGACAAGAGAGAAAACAACTTCTCTTGGACTGCCACCCTGAATTTGGACTTCTGGCCTACTAAGCTGTGAGAGAATAAATTTCTCTTTGTTAAAGCCATTCATTTGTGGTATTTCTGTTATAGCAGCGCTAGTTAACTAAGACAGTTCCCCACCACCTGGCTGTTCACTGGTCTGCCTTACGATTCCCCAGAGCACAGCAGAGGTTGCTGAGCCCTGGCCAGATTTTCCAGAAGGGTGGGGTTATGGAGGGAAGTACAATCATAGAAGAGTTTCTGGCTGGCGGTGGAAGTGGTCACTCTCAAAGCCCGAGCTCAGGCCACCCTCTGGGTTCTCCTGGGCCTGCTTCCCTGTCTGACCCCATGGAAACTTCATCTGGACCCATATTTCTCTCCCTTGCCCCTGGGTGTTCTCTTTAGTACACCTACACTGTCGGGGATATAGGTTCCAATAACAACACGACCCCCAGGGGAGAAGTCCTCCTCCTTTCCTGGTGCCCATTTCCTGTCTCAGAACCTGCTTCTTTCCGTATGTGTCACAGTGGGGCTTCAGGGAGAACCCCCGCCCACAGGGTTGTACCCTGGCAATCACATCAGAATGTAGTTGTCTGAGATCAGGGCCTTTCCCAACTTCCGGTCCACTCCACATTAACTACCATTGTGTCCAAAGTCATTTCTTCAAGGCTTGCAGCTACTTCTGCATTGTGATCTAGAGAGAAACCTGAGTTGGGCCTGAAGAGCTTCCTTCACGAGTCATGGGGTCTCAGGAGTTGTGCAGTCAGCACCCCCTTAAAACAGCCCAGAATGCTGGAGGCCCTGGCCACAGAGTCGGTTGTCAGCTTTTTTTTCTGGCACATTTTCTGCAGCCGCAATCTCTCTCCCCCGCACCCCACAGTCCGAAGCCACCCAGATTTTCCACCTCATCTTTTTCTAAGCTTTCCTTTGGCTCTTGCTGCCAATGCTGGAGAAAGAACACAGTGACTTTTCAGGGCTGCAGCTTGCCCAAAAAGGCCAGGGAGGGAGCTGTAATTGCCTGAGCACTGACGGGTATGTCAGCCTCTCTGGGCTCCCAGGAAATATCACCCATCAATCAGAAAGGCCAAAATAGGCACCCACACCTGTTACATTTCCATTCATTCAGCACATATTTATTTATTCTATAATCCTAGGGGCACTGTGGCTGGGAGGAGAAGAACACAGCTCTGGGGCCAGCCCACCTGCTTTCATTTCCTGTTAGCCGCTCACTAACTGGGTGACCTTGAACATGTTGCTTAACCTTGCCATGCCTCCGTTTCCCCAAGTGTAAAATGGGGGATGATAATAGTATCTACTCACAGACTGGATGCGAGGATTGAATAGATCAATACATATAAACGCTTAGAACAGGGCCTGGCACCATGAAAGCTTTGACAAATGTTAGTAATTGTTAATATTATTGACCACCACCTCCATGCCAGGTGCTAGGCACTGGGGATGCAGATTTGAATAAGGTAACATGCCTGCATCGGAGGGGCTTGCAGACAGGCAAAGAAAGCACCCATGTGAGCAATACGTGACATTAAGAGGTACAGATACGATCACAAAAAATGTCAAAGGCCAATGAGATGCACAGACCAGGACAGTAGAAGGGGACCTTGGTTTCAGTATCCATCAAGATTCCTAACTGCAAGCAATAGCCCATTACTCCGATTGATTTAGGTAAAAAAAAAAAAAAGAATTATTTAAGGAGAGTGAGAAATTTCTGGAATCTCCATGAGGGCAACAGACTTAGGGTAGGAGCTATGCAGCTGAACAAGACCTCAAACAACAGCACTGAACTAGTCTTGTGAAGATCCCACAGGGAGTACCTCCAACGGCACCTAGGCTGGAACCAGATGCTGGTACTGGAGCTGTCGTCAATGCCACCCCCGGAAACCATTTGTAGCTGCCTTCCTCTCACCAGAATGTACCCTGCCCATGGCTGCTTCCTTGTATCATTAGCTTCCCACCAAAGACTGGGACGGATGTGTCTGATTGGCGGAGCCCCGTCCTAGCTGCAAGGGAGGCTGACAGCGAGTGCCTGGCATGTTCAGTTTCTAGAAGGTACCACCACTCTCTAGCCTCTTTGCCACAGATGTCCACTACTGTTCGATGCTGCCAGCTGCCTTGGAAAAGAAATAAATGCAAATAACACTTAGGAGCCTGGGCCTGAAACCTAGCATTTCCTCAATACACTGAGGCTGGTTGGAAATCAGGTTGGTGGAGTAAGTGAAGACAAGGAACAACAATAACAGCAGTAACAGCTGCAACTATGTATTCGGTACTTAATGCAGGCCAGGGGCTGTGCCGGATGTGCCCCATGTGTGACACATATCTCCTTAAATCCTAACAACTTTGGGAGGTAGATGCTATTGCTAGCCTCATAGTGTAGGTAAGGAAATGGAGACTGAGAGAGGTTCAACAACTCAGTCAGGCTCACACAGCTGGTGGTGTCAGAGCCAGGGTTACAACCCGGCAGTCTGACTTCAGAGCCCATGCCCTTGAGTGGCCGGCACTTGACCTCTAGCTTCTCCGAACTGAAGGGAGAAGAGGCCTAAAACCATTCTCCAGCCTTGCCTCCCTCCTGGTGCAGGGCCATTGAAAGGCTTGTGATGGGACATTTCAGGAACACCATCTCAGGCTAACACCGCTCAGGCTAGCTCCAGGAGGTGGGTGCCCTGGTGGGGAAAGCTAACTGGGTCTACCTTAGTCTCCCCTCTTGCTGGGGCTGTCTTGCTGGGGCTGTCTTGCCCCGGAGCCTCCTGTTACCATCAGGCAACACAGCTCCCTTGATGTCTCAGGGCCTATGACATTTACAGTCCAAGCTGGAACCTCCTTGTTATTGATGGAATTGTGTCCCTCCAAAATACATATTGAAACCCTGGCCTCTATACCTGTAAATAGGATCCTGTTTGGAAAAAGCTTTTTTTTATGCCAATAGGTCATACCAAAGTAGAGTAGGTTCTAAATCTAATAATTTCTGAGTTCTATAAAGAGCAGAATAGACACCAAGACACACAGGAAGAAGATGAAGACAGAGGGCAGAGACAGATGTATCTACAAGAACGGTTGGCAGCTATTAGCAGCTGAAATAGACAAGAAAGGGCCTCCCCCCAGAGCCATGCCCTGAATTCAGACTTCTAGCCTCCTGAACTGTGAGAAAATAAACTCTCTTCTTTAAAGCCACCCACTTGTGGTATTTGTGTTATGGCAGAACTAGGTGACTAAGAAACCATCCTACCCACGAAAATAAAAACCAAACCAGTTGCTGTCAAGTTGATTCTGACTCATGGTGACTCCATGTGTGCAGAGTAGACCTGAGCTCCATGGGGTTTTCATGACTGTGACCTTTCAGATGCAGATCACCAGCCCTTTCTTCTGAGGCATCTCTGGTTGGGTTGAAATTGCCAACTTTTTGGTTAATAGCCCCACACTTAACCATTTGTACCACCTACGTAACTAAGATACTTCTTAAATGTTGTTACCAAATTCTAAGGTAGAACTCAGAGAAATAAACACAGAGAACCATTAAAAAATGTTACAACCCACACAGGACAGGTTCCTGCTCCTACTGCAGGCAGTTTTTACCACCCACTGCCCTGAGCTTACCTCGACCCTCTGATCCCCAAAGGCTGACTCTGTGCCTTGAGTCCTTTCCATGGTTCCATGTGCAGGAGGTCAGAATAACACTCATATCAGGAAGCTCGTCTCGGACATCTTGGTTCTCTTAGTGGACAACATCCACTTCCCCTCCTACCCAATTTCCCTGAGAGGGGCTACCCCTCCTCCTCTGTATGCAGCTTTGGAGGGTCCATCCAACCGGAGTCCAGCTCAACCCTGGTCAAGGGGGTAGGGCATGTGGCCCAAGTTAGGCCACTTAGGCTTTTTCTCCAGGGAATTTAAATCTTGAGCTTCAGGCTGAGTGTTAAAGACCCAAAATGGCTGGTGCTCCTCCCTCCACAGGTTCCTCCCAAGAGACTGCTTGTTAGCTTTTGCTACCTGGATCTGTGGAACGCTCTGGTCTGTTCTATCTGAGGCTGTTCAGCTTTCTGAGTATCCCTTAGCCTTCCAATGCATTCCTCTTTTGTCCTAAAATTAGCCAGGGTGGGTTTTTGTCGCTTTCATCTAAAGAAGTCTAACAGATATAGACCCACTGTACTCGAGACAAGCAGAAGATGATCTTCTTTCATCTGGGGCTTAGAAACAGAACCCCATCTCTATGAAGAGACTGACCAGTGATGACTGTGCATGCCCAGGATAGTGGTCCGTACCCAGTCTGTGTGAGCAGAGAAGGCTTCCTGGAGGGGGTGATGCCTGACTTGAGTATTAAAAGATAAACAGGCATCAACCAGGTAAAGAGACCAAACCAAACCCATTGCCATTGAGTTGATTCTGACCCATGGTGACCCCATGTATTACAGAGTAGAACTACTCAATAGGGTTTTCTTGGCTGTAATCTTTACGGAAGCAGATCACCAGGCCTTTCTTCCACAGTGCCTCTGGGTAGGTTTGAATCACCAACCTGTTGGTTAGTTGCTGTTGTGTGCCATTAAGTCAATTCCGACTCATAGCGACCCTATATGAGAGAATAGAATGGCCCCATTGGGTTTCCTGGGCTATAATCTTCATGGAAGCAAATTACCAAGTCTTTTCTCCCACAGAGGGGCTGGTGGGTTTGAACCGCCAACCTTTTGGTTAGCAGCCAAGTGCTTAGCCATTACTCCAAGTCCAGAGCAAACCGTTTGCACCACCCAGGGACCTAGGTGAAGAGAACAGGGAAGAAAATGTTGAGTTGGAACAGCATAAACAGAGAGGAGTGAATGAACTGGTAGGTGGGCGGCTGTCGCACTGCCAACCAGCAGGGCTAATGAGCTAAGGCTCCTGGCTTCCTCTTTCCCAGCCCCAAACCGAAAGAACCCATTGCCGTTGAGCTGAATTCTGACTCATAGTGACCCTGTAGGACAGGGTTGAATTGCCCCAAAGGTTTCCAAGGCTGTAATCTTTATAGAAGCAGACTGCCACATCTTTCTCCCATGGAGCGGCTGGTGGGTTGGAACTGCTGACCTTTTGGTTAGCAGTTGAGTGCTTAATGACTGTACCACCAGGGCTCCTTCTCCCAGCCCTACTCGGTACTACATCCATCCCTGGTTTGGGTATAGGGAGGTGGGGTTTGCTCTCAGAGGAGCAGCCAGGTGTGACAGCAGCCTAGGCTATTACAGACAGGATGCTAATGGCTTGGGGCCCCATTGACTCTGCCTGGCTTTTGTGTAGGAGACTTCACTGAAAAAAACCGATGTCATCACCCCTCTTGATGATATCAGAGAAGTCACCATATGCTACTAACATTCAATGGGCATTGATGAGTCCAGCCAAGTGCAGACTCTACTTGGGCCCTGTGGAGTCCCAGAGAAGAGAGAGGCATGGCCCCTGCTGATCCCAGGAACTGCTACTCTAATCCAAGGCAGAGCTCATAGTTAGAAGCAGCCCTATGAGGTCCACTTATAGTCCAGTGAACTTTCTTATTCTAACCCCCTCTCCCTGTGGCCCTTTTGTCCTCACCTTCTCTTCTGGGTCTGCCTGATTCTTTCTGGTTCTCAGCTATGTCCTTGGCCTGTTGGAGGCAAGTTCAGACTGGTAGCCAGGGGTCAGAGACTTAGGTGGGAGGAGGGGGAAGCGAAGGCAAGACAGAACATGGAGTAGGAGGCTAAGCGCTGAGCTTCAAGGAGGGGTCTTGGTATTGGTGATTATGGAACAATTGTCTTAGTCATCTAGTGCTGCTATAACAGAAACATCACAAGTGAGTGGCTTTAATAAACAGAGATTTATTTTCTCACAGTTGGCAGGCTAGAAGTTTGAATTCAGGGTCCTGGTTCTAGGGGAAAGTTTTCTCTCTGTTGGCTCCAGGGAAAAGTCCTTGTTCCTTAGTTTCTTGGTGATTTTCAGGCGGCGTGGCATCTGTCTTCCCCCCATCTCTGCTTGATTGCTTAGTTGCTTGCTTCATTTCTTTTTATGTCTCAAAAGGGATTGATTTAACACACACCCTACATTAATAGTGCCTCACTAACATAACAAAGAAAATCCATTCCCAAACGGGATTATAACCACAGGTATAAGGGTTAGGATTTACAATACATATTTACTTATTGAGAGTAATTATATTAATCAGTTGTGCAATCTTATCCTTGATCAATGCAATTTTTCCATAATCGTAAACCAAAACTCAGTACTGCATAAGCAATAACCCCCTGTTCTCCCCCTTCCTTCCAAAGAAGATAGCTAAAATGCATCACAGAAACAAATACATGAAAAATATAAAAGAAATATAAAAAGATATGGAAGATAGAGTGAGAAGCATATATATTAGTATACACTTAGTAAGAGTTCCAGGAGATAACACGGAGGATGAGGGTGGAGGAATATATACATATATATACATGTATATATATGTATATATATGTATATATGTATATATGTATATATATATATATATATATATATATATATATATATATATATATATATATATATATATAAGACCAATCCTCAGATTCAGGAGCCCTAAAAACTTCCAAAGAAAATAAATAAAAATAAATCTACACACACAAAAAAAATTTTTTTTTTTTTTTTAGATATATCATAGTGAAAGTACAGAACACCAAAGACAAAGAAAAGATTTTAAAAGCAGGTAGGATAACAAGACAGAGTACCTTCAAAAGAACAATAAGTAGACTGATAGTTGACTTCTCAACAGCAATAATGGAAGACATTAATACTGAAAGAAAATTAATGTCAGCCTAGAACCCTCTACCCAGACAAAAATCTTTAAGGTTGGGGGAAAAAATAGATTGTCAAATAAACAAAAACTGAGTGTGGTTATTACCAGGAGACTGATACTAAAGAAATAAAAATACCCCCCCCCCCAAAAAAAAGTACTTTAGGAAGGAGAAAAAATGTTTCAGAAGGAAGGTCTGAGATGCAAGAAGGAATGGCTGTTCCAAAGGCAACTCAAACTCAGTGCGTAACTGAACTCTTAATATACCCTCCCAAGCTTGGCTTCCTCCTAGGGTTTTCTGCCTCAGTGAATAATGAATGTAATTATTTACACAGGCTACGGCTGCTAACCAAAGGGTGGTCGGCAGTTACACAGGCTAGAACCATGAAAATCATCCTGATGTCCTTTTCCTTCACCTCCGCCATATCCAATCCCCTCCAAGGCCTGTCATTTTTCTCCAGTTCTCTCTATCTCCATGGCCACCATGCTACCACCATGCTTTGCCTAGCCAACTGCAACCAGTCTTTTGGCATCCAGAATGGCTCCCGTCTAATCTGCTCTCCACACTACAACCTGGTGGTCTTTTTGAAATGCAAATCTGATAATGTCTTCTTCCTGTTTAAAACATGGAAATGAGATTAAAACAAAAAGAAACAACAACAAAAAAAACTTTAACAAGTCAAAGAAAGTCTGTGTAGTCCCATCCCTAGCTGCCCTTTAAGATTCACCTCTCTACATTCCCTTTCCACCCCCAGCCATTCTGGACTATCTTGGTTTCTCATATGAGTCATCTTCTCTGTCCACATAGGCTCTTGCTCATGCTGTTTCCACTACATAGGAGGTCCTTCCCTTCCCTCTTTGCCTAATTAATGATACTCATCCTTCAGACCTCAGTTCAATTGGCACTTGACCTTCGTGACTAGGTCATATCACCTCCATTAAATGATCTCATAGTACCAGGGTATGGCATTTATCACAGTAGCAACTTCACAATTATTTGTGTAATTAACTATGTTCTGTGTTCCAATAGATAAAAGCCTCTTTCTCTTTTGCCCACCTATACATCCCCAGGATTAACCCAGCACTGGGCACGTAGTAAGCATTCACCAAATAATTGTTGACTTTAGGAAGTAGCGAGTGATGCCTTCCATCCTGGAACTTCCCTTATGCAAAATTCTGGGATATGTAGATTAGCTTCTTTTTTACATCCATAAGAATTCTGGTTCTCGTATAAATGGCGAGTCAATATTATAGGAATAATTGCAAAAAGGGAATTGGGAAAAGAAAAGGGAGAAAAATGTACTAGTAGAGCTTGAGTAGTGTCTTCTTGTAGTGAAGCTTGGGGTAGATCAAGGAAGCCAAGAGGAAAGAAGGAGTGGATGGCAGGTGTTTGGCAGGAGATTGGTTATTCAAAGCAGAACTGAGACCAGTGGGCCCTAGAGGTGTGTGGCACTTGGAGAAGGAGCTACTCAGTGCTGCCAAGCAGGTTAAATAAAGATCAACGAGAACGTTTCTCATTTTGAAAATGTACATTACTCTGTATTGCTGGGACTGTGGTGAGACCCAAGAGGCAGGAATAAACAATTCTGAGTCATAAAATCATTAAGACATTGAACATTTGGATCGACGAGCCGACACAAAAAATATGCCTCTTGTATGCGTGTTTTTTGCACAAAAGCCTAACTCTTTACAAGCATTTCATTGAGCCTCTTGGGGGCAGGGGTTCTGAAATGGAAAGTAACTGTACGGTGCTCATCATTGTTAATTTAAGATGTGTAAAGGGTTATTGATTCACTTGTTGTTTCATGGACCGCTTTAATATTTAATTTTGGTGAGCAAATATATTTTTATAATGATTCTCATATGTTTTCTTGCAACCTCTATCTCCCTTGAGCTACAGATCCATATATCCAACGGCCTATTGGTATCTCTGCTTCAATGTCCCATAGGCCCCTCCAGCTCAACTCCACCCTACCCCCCAGTTAACTTGCTCATCCTGCTGTGTCAGCATCTCAGTATCTAGTGCCACAGCCCACCTGGTGCCAAGTCAGAAACCCATATATCACCTTTGATGCCTTCTACTCTCTCATTCCCTGCATTCAACTGAAGCCCAAATCCTGTGTATTCAAAATCCCTAACTCCTCTCTGGAAACCCTGGTGGTGTAGTGGTTAAGTGCTACATCTGCTAACCAAAAGGTTAGCAGTTTGGATCTACCAGGTGCTCCTTGGAAACTCTACGGGGCAGTTCTACTCTGTCCTATAGGGTCGTTATGAGTTGGAATCGACTCGACAGCAACGGGTTTGATTTGGTTTGGTTTTACACCTCTCCAATCTATGATCTCCTTTCTAACCCACTGTGTCCTGCCAACCCAGACCTGCATCATCTCTTGCCTGCTTGTCAAACAGACGTCCCTTACTCTAGTCCTGTCTCGTCCAATCTATCCTCCCCACTGCAGAGTAAGTTTCTAAAGTGCAAAGCTAATGATGCTACTCCCTTGCTCAAAACACTTCGATTGCCCCTTATTGTTTTCAATGTAGCAAACACAATTGTTTTGTATGTCAAACTCTCTTATGGGAAAATACTTCTGGAATATTCTTCTGGGAAACACTCCCCTTTGGGTGATTGAGTCTTGCCTCACTCTGATTGTAGCCAATGTGTGCGTGCTTTTGAATCATTTTCTAAATCTCCTTCCTATTGAGGAGAAAACCCATCTTGTATGACTCAATGGAAGGCAGGGTCCCAATCCTTATGGACACCCAAGGGGCTACACAGACCCTCTCTCCACCCCCTCACTGTATAACCAAGGACTGGTATAGAATTTGGGCTCAGCCTGTTGGATGCTTCTTCTCGGAGCTTAAAATCTTGAAGGAGGGATGCAAAGACCCAGGGTAGTTAAGAGAGTTTTCCCAGACACTACAAAGATGGCATAGATTATTCATGGGTGTTGACACTGCCTGCCACTGTCCCCTTTTATCAAGGAAGCTGAGCTGAAGTTCCCTGCTGCCCCAGGACACATGTTCTTCTGATCCTTTGCTCCTGCTGCCAGCACTGCCTGGAAAATCCTTCTCCACTCATTCATTTAACTCTTGCCCCAGGGAACACTTGACTGGCACATCCCCTTCTCTAGAGTGAAAAAGGAGTCCCTGAATGGTGCAAATGGTTAACATGCTTAGCTGCTAACCCAAGCTGCTAACTGAAAGGTTGGAGTTTCGAGTCTACCTAGAGGCATCTCGGAAGAAAGTTTTGGTGATCTACTTCCAAAAAAATCAGCCACTGAAACCCTATGGAGCACAGTTCTCCTCTGACACATACGGGGTCACCACGAGTTGGAGTCAACTCGACGACAACTGGTTAGAGTGAAAAGGGGACCTTCTCATGGCCCCTGGTGCCTTGTGGTTTACTCCACCTAGGCTTGCCACACTGCACTGGAACCATCTCCACTGTGTCTGTCTCCCTCATTAGACTCCATGCTTCTTGAGGGCAGGGGCCAGCCTTCCTGCTCTCTAGCACCCAGTACATGCTTGGTAAATATGTGGGTGAAAGGTTGAAGGACCTCAGTTCAGTTTTTAGTCCCCAGTTTTTTTTCTCTGTTAGTTCTCAAGGATCTCAACCAGCTCTTACCACAGACACTTGAGAAACCCAGCCCACAGTGTGTAGAGACTGTGGTAGCTGCCCGCCTCTTACCTCTCCACCTGTCAGAGACAGCTAGAGTGGTGCTAACAACAGGAGACTCCACCAGTCCTCTCAGAGTAGAGCATTGGAGATAGACTCATGGGTAATCCACAGGAGCTACTATATTTTGGTATAAGTGATTTATATAAGAAAACTCACCATGCACACACTAAGAGTCAGACACTGGGCTCCACGGTTAAGTATACTCTCTCGTTTAACCCTCACAGAATGTCATGAGGCAGGTGTGATGATCCCCATTTTAAAACGAGGAAGGTGAGGCTCAGAGAGGTTAAGTAACGCATCTACAGTCGCACAGCCAGTAAGTCTGATGCCAGAGCCTGTGCTCTTCCATAGCAACCATCGCCTCTCACAGCCAGAAAGAAGGGAATAAAACAAACGCGGCTGGAAAGGGCCATGGGGGACGGAAGCTGGGCTGACATGAGGCCTCAGAGCCAGAGAGGGACTAGGAAGGCCCTGATCCCAGCATTCGCTTCCCAATGACACATTGCAAAACTCGGCGAAACGTTTCCTCAGTGAGTTACTGGAATTGATCTTTCAACATTCACACTGCCCAACCCATTTCAGGAACTGCTTCTACAAAGGAGCAGAAATGGAACCACCTGTTCTGAGCTTGTCAGAACTCCATGTCACACCACATGTGGCTTCCAGGAATGGGTGAGAGCCCCCAGGGGCAACCCCAGCCGAAGACCAGAGCTGTGATTAGCTGTCAGCTCGTGGCTGCTCAGAGGAGCTGGCCTTTCCAAGCCTTCTCTGTTGATCCTGTGCAAAATAACTTCTTTTGACAGAAGGTGATGGTTGTGGCTGTCAAGCCAGAGTGTCAGAGCTGGAAGGGCTGAGACTGAGAGATTCCATCTGCCTGAACTCTGGTTTGCTTGAAGAGGCAGCTGTGTTGGTAGAAAGAACTCTAGGGCAAAAAGGCGGCAGAGGGCCTTTTTTGGGCTTTCCCTGTTTCCTGCACACTCATTCGCTGGGGGCTGGAACATGCTCTGCAGGTCCTCCTTGTGCTTTAGCCGGGGTTGAAGGATGCGGACTCCCTTCCCTGTTTGTGTCCAAAGCTTCCTCCTGGCCTCTGATGGCCAGGTCAGGGACTCTATCACTCCTGCCAGCCCCAACTTGAAGTCACCATCTTCTGAAACGATAGAACCGCTTCTCCACAGTGCCTGTGCCTTGGTTCCTGGGGCCCAGCAGCTGGGACAGCCTGTGTTCAAGACCTTGCCTTTATTTGAGTCCAACTCATGGTGACCCCACATGTGTCAGAGTAGGTAGAACTGTGCTCCATGTGGTTTCCTTTATTTTTATTTATTCATTTTGTTGCTGTTGTTGAGGACATACACCGCAAAACATACACCAATTCAACAGTTTCTACATGTACAATTCAGTGACATTGATTACATTCTTTGAGCTGCGCAACCATTCTCACCCTCCTTTTATGAGTTGTTCCTCACCCATTAACATAAACTCACCGCCCTCTAAGGTTCCTCTTGAATATTTCGAGTCGCTGTTGTCAATTTGATCCCATATATATAGTTCTTAAAAAAAAAAAAACCCGCTTCCATCAAGTCGATTCCGACTCACAGCGACCCTATAGAACACAGTAGAACTGCCCCATAGGGTTTCCAAGGAGCACCTGGTGGATTTAAACTGCTGACCTTTTGGTTAGCAGCCGTAGCTCTTAACCGCTATGCCACCAGGGTTTCCAATAGTTCTTAAAAGAGCATAATAATCAAGGCAGACATTTTTACTACTTAAGGTAAAACTATTGCTTGTTTTTAAGAGGACTTCAGGGAATATTTTTGGCTTAAAGTTTAAAGGTTATCTCAGGGCAATAGTTACGGGGTTTATTAAGCCTCCATAGCTCCAGAAAGCCTGGAGTCCATGAGAATTCGAAATTCTGTTCTGCATTTTCCTTCTTTTGATCACGATTCTTCTACAGAATCTTTGATCAAAACATTCAGTAATGGTAGCCAGACACCATCCAGTTCTGTTCTCTTGGCAAAGGAGGCAGTTGTTCATGGAGGCAATTAGCCTCACATTCCATTTCCTCTTTTTACTCTGTTGCTCCAGGCAAATGGAGATCAATTGTCATGCCTTGGGTGCCTTGAATTGCCATTTGCAAGCTTTTAAGACCCCAGGCACTGCACAACAAGCTAGGAAGTAGAACAGAAGCACTAAACACATTATTAGGCCAATTAACTGGGATGTTCCATGAAACCATGACCATAAACTTCCAAACCAAGGACCCAAATCCCCGGAGGTTTTTGCTTGTACATAAACAGTGTTGCCTGATTAGGGTACATGCCCTGGAGCAGTCGAGCCAATGAAATGTACACCAAGTCAGAAAGAGAGAGAAAGTTTATTCAGGAGGTGGCACCAATGGAAAGTCCGACAGCAGTGCAGCCTGTCTTTGTGGAGTCCTGAAAGGCAATTTTACACTAGAGCTTATATATGATTTTTACAAGGGTTAGAAGTGTCTTTGTAGCTTGCAGATGGCATGGCAGAATGATTTATTCATTACGAGATAATTATAAGAGACTCTTTATCAGCCTAAAGAGATACGTGCCAGACATCTCCTTATCATGCTAAAGATATGCACGGCAGGCATCTGGGTTGTACTCTCCCTGTGGGGGGTTGTAAGTCACAGGGTCAGAACAAAACAAAGTCATTAACAAAGGTATGCGAAAAGGAGAAGGCAGGCAGAAAAAAAAAAAAACAAAAAAACACCTTATAGGTTCATCATGGCGTTAGTTATGTCAAGCTCTCAACCGCCCGTCTTAAGAAGGAGAAAACATGCTGTGGAGTATTAGGGTCACAATAGCCTCAGCAGCTACTCTTGTTTTTTTCTTTTTGTAACTATATCTATCACACAACTTTTGCCAATCCAAGCTTTTCAGCAGTTCAATTTAATGGCAGCAATTACAATAATCAGCTCCGCAACCTTACCCTTGACAATGTGATTTTTCCATCATCGTTAACCTTCCTTTTCCCCCTCCCTCCTGCCCCGAGTAGTCACTAATAAACTTTGGGCTCTATACATTTGACTTTTCTTGTTTTGTGATATAAGCAAGTGTGTTAGCTATCTAGTGCTGCTTAACAGAAATACCACAAGTGGATGGCTTTAATGAACAGAAGTTTATTCTCTCACAGTATAGAAGGCTAGAAGTCCACATTCAGGGTTCCAGCTCCAGTGAAAGTCTTTCTCTTTCTGTCAGCTCTGGGGCAAGGTCTTCGTCATCAATCTTCCCCTGGTCTAGGAGATTTTCAGCACAGGAACCCGGGGTCCAAAGGACACACTCTGCTCCTGGCAGTACTTTCTTGCTGGTATAAACTCCTCCTTTCTCTCTGCTAACTTCTCTCTTTTATATCTCAAAAGAGATTGACTCGAGACACAATCTAATCTTGTATATCAAATCTTGCCTCATTAACATAATCACCTCTAATTCTACCTCATTAACATCATACAGGTAGGATTTATAACACATAGAAAAATCACATCAGATGACAAAATGGGGGACAATCACACAATACTGGGAATCAAGGCCTAGTCAAGTTGGCACACATTTTGGGGGGACACAATTCAATCCATAACAGTGAGGTTATATAATATTTGTCTTTTCGTGATTCATTTATTTCTCTCAGCATGTTTTCAAGCTCCATCCATACTGTAGGGTGTACCAAGACTTCACTTCTCCTACTAGTTGAGTAGTATTCTATTGTATGTATGTATCACATTTTATTTATCTAGACCGCAGTTTGAATCCACCAGGCGCTTCTTGGAAACTCTACAGGGCAGTTCTACTCTGTCCTATAGGGCTGCTATGAGTTGGAATCGACTCAACAGCAGTGGGTTTGGTTTTTGGTTTTTATTCATCTCTTCATGGACATTCAGGCTGTTTCTGCCTTTTGGCTATTGTGGACAGTGCTGCAATGAACATTGATGTACACGTCTCTGAGTCTCTGCCTTCAAGTTTTGTGGATATATACCTAGGAGTGAAATTACTGAGTCACATGGTAGTTCTAGTTTTTTGAGGAACTGCCACACTTTTTTTCTATAATTTTGCATTTCCATCATCAATGGATAAGGGCTCCACTTTCTCCATATTGTCGCCAACATTTGGTATTTTCTGTTTTCTTTTTTTCCTTCCCTTAGCCATCCTAAATTCATTGCTGTCCTATTGGGAGTGATTTGGTATCTCATGGTGGTTTTTGATTTTCATCTCTGGAATGGCTAATGACATTGAACATCTTTTCATGTGTTTGGTGGCCATTTGAATGTCCTCTTTGAAGAAATGCCTATTCAACTTCTTTGCCCATTTTATGATTGGGTTACTCGTCTTTTGTTGTCATCATAGTTTTATATATATTTTGGTGATTAGATTCTTACTGGATATATGGTTTCCAAAGATATTCTCCCAGTTGATAGCTTGTCTTTTCACTTTTTTGGTGAAGTCTTTTGATGAACAAATGTTTTTAATTTTTATGAGGTCCCATTTATTTTGTCATTTGCTCTTTGTGCTTTTGTTATTATATTAGGTAATCCATTGTTAAAATTTAAGCCCAAAAACATTGCCTCTGCATTTTCTTCTAAGAATTTTATGGTTTTTCTTTGTATGTTTAGGCCCTTAATCCATTTTGAATTTGTTTTTGTGCATGGTGTGAGGCATGGATTCTGTTTCACTTTTCAGCATGTGGAAATCTATTTTTCCCAACATTATTTATTGAAGAGATTCTTCTTTCCTCATTGAATGGACTTAGCATCCTTATCAGAAATCAGTTGACCGTAGATGTATGGGTTTATTTCTAGACTCTCAATTCTAGTCCATTGGTCTATGTGTCTATTGTTATACCAGAACCAGGCCGTTTTGATTATTGTATAGTATGTTTTAAAATCAGGAAGTGTGCGTCTTCCTACTTTGTTCTTCTGTTTCAACATTGCTCTAGCTGTTTGGAGCATTTTGCCATTCCACATAAAGTTGAGGATTAGTTTTTCCATTTCTGTAAAGAAGGCTGTTGGAATTTTGATCAGGATTATGTTGAATCTATAGATTGCTTTGGGTAGTATTGACATCTTAATGGTATAAGTCTTTCAATCCATGAACATGGAACATCTTTCCATTTATTTAAGTCTTCGTTAATATCTTTCAGCAGTGTTTTATAATTTTCATTGTGTAAGTCCTTCACGTCCCTAGGTGGATTTATTCCTAGGTATTTTATTCTCTTAAATGCTATTGTAAATGGAATAATTTCCTTATTTTCCCTTTCAGATTTCCCATTGCTGGTGTATAGAAACCCACCTGATTTTTGTTTGTTGACCTTGTACCCCACAGCTTTGCTAAATTCGTCTATTAGCTCTAGAAGTTTTCTTGCGGATTACTTGGGCATAAGGTTTTCAATGGCTGAATTTTTGGAAATAGATTGCCAGGCCTTTTTTTCCCAGGCATCTCTGGGTGGGCTCAAACCTCCAACTATTTGGTTAGCAGCCAAGTGTATTACTGTTTGCATCACCCAGGGACTCCAGACTTTGCACCAAAACAAACAAACAAACACCTACACCAAACCTATTGCGTCAAGTCAATTCTGACTCATGGTGACCCTACAGGACAGAGCAGAACTGCTCCATAGGGCTCCCAAGGAGTAGCTGGTGGATTCAAACTGCTGACCTTTTGGTTAGCAGCCAAACTCTTAACCACCACACCATCAGGGCTCCAGACCTTGCACAGAGGGCTCTTACATTCTAAGTCTTTAGTGCAGTGTTTTTCAAGGTGTACTTCTGAGGCAGCTGCATCAGCATCACTCGGGAAAATGTCAGACATGTGAATGCCAGCTTCACCTGGCTTACTGAATAAAAACCTCCAAGGCAGGGCCCAGTAATCTGTGTTTTTCTAGCTCTCCAGGGAATTCTGAGGCGCCTCACACGCGAGAGCCTCGTCTTAGGGACATTCCTTCAGGAGCTAAGTCTGTCAGGCCCTCACAGTGCAGACATTTCCCCAGGGACTCAGGAACAGAAAGCGGTTCTCGCTCCTCCTTGTCCTCCCCTGAGGGCTCTCATTTACTGCTTGCTGAATTACTCACTGTCAAGGAGTGGAATCTGACTCATAGCAACTCTGTAGGACAGAGTAGAACTGCTCCATATGGTTCCCAAGGCTGTAAATCTTTAGGAGGTGGACTGCCACATCTTTCTCCTGTGACCTTTCGGTTAGCAGTCCAGCGCTTTAAACACTGTGCCACCAAGTCTCCTTTGCTTGCTGAATAGTAGGTACAAAGAGTTTTATACACACTATTTTTAATTTTCATAACAACCCAGATGGAGATGGAGCCTCAAAGATGGCTTGCTACTGGTCACAGGGAGGACACAGAGGAAGCCTCCATCTCCCTGGCCCCACCCCCAAAACCACACCCCCGGCACTTCCCATTCTGGTCCAGAAACAGCACCCCCACTTTGCCTCACACCTCACTCACCGCTCCATGTATGGACTTGGGTTGAGATATTTCCCTGCCACCCTTTGGGTTCAGTCCCAACTCCACCAAGTACTGCTGTGTAAACAGGAGCGAGTCAGCTTACCACTCTGAGCCTTGGTTTTCTTACCTGTAAAATGGGGAGAGAGCCTTCTTCACAGGAGCCATGCTTTATGGAGACCTCTCAGGGCGATAACAAGGTGCACTTATACATGAGGCCCATGACTCTTACTCAGATACCTGGGCCATAACTGCTTTGTCTTTTCTTATTACCTAGAGTTCTCACGGCCTAGGGAGGACATACACCAGAATTTTCCTTTTTTCACTCAAATCTGATCTTTGAGGGTATGGACTCTGTCTGCTGGCAGGCCCTTGCCTCAGAAGTTGGCTTAGGCCAGTGCCTGGTTCACCTCATGGCAAAGTAGTCTTTGCCTTAAAATCCCCACCTACTCCTTCTCTCTGGGCTTTACCAGGAATCCTAGCAGAACTTGGGTCCCTAGGCTGGGCCTGGAAGCTGGGTGGCATATCCCAGTAGCCCTGGCCTCAGACCTGGGGAAGGAGAGAGAACAGAGGAAGGGCTGAGGCTGTGGAGAGAGCTGCTCTGGGCAGGGGATCAGAGATCCAAGGAAATGAGAGTGAGAGCTCAAGCCAGCAAGTCCTGGGACGGCCTGGAGGCCCAGAGGCCAGGCTTGCTCAGAACGGGCTTTACACTTGCAGGAGGATGCCTGGGTGGACCAGCTCTGTTTAAAGGGGCAGGGAAGTTACAATATTCATCCATCCAACAAAGATTAATAAACCTAACCCTAAACCCATTGCTGTTGAGTTGATTTTGATTCATAGCAAGCCTATAGAACAGAGTAGAAATGCCCCATAGGGTTTCCAAGGAGATGGTAGATTAAAAAAAAAAAAAAGACTGCCCCATAGGGTTTCCAAGGAGCAGATGGTAGATTAGAACTGCCAAACTTTTGGTTAGCATCCAAGCGCTTTAACCATTGTGCCACCAGGACTCCTTGGGAGAGGAAAAGGGAGTCATTGTTTAGGAAGCAGTGAGTTCTGTTTATGGTGATGGAAAACTTGGCAATGATTATGAGTGATGGCTTGTACAATATGATTAATGTAATTGTACAAGTGAAAAATGTTGAATTGGCAAATGCTGTGTTATAAATAATTTTAAAACAATAATTAAATAGAAAAGTTCTCAGAAACACAGGCTTTTTGGCTCACTCTACGGCTCCAGGGTCAACCTCAGCACCCCTCAGGGCTGTCTGCCAGGGCTGGAAACCTTGGCAGAGTCAGGCTGACCACAGGTGCCTCCATCACATGTCTCACGGAGCACAGTAGGGGTGTGTCTTAGCTCTCTAGTGCTGCTATAACAGAAGTACCACAAGTGATGGCTTTAACAAACAGATTTGTTCTCTCACAGTCTAGGAGGCTAGAAGACCGAATTCACGGTGCCAGCTGTAGGAGATGGTTTTCTCTCTCTGTCAGCTCTGGTGGAAGGTACTTGTCATCAATCTTCCCCTGGCCTAGGAGCTTCTCAGTACAGGGACCAGGGATCCAAAGGACATGCTCTACTCTCGGCATTACTTTCTTGGTGGCATGAGGCTCCTCTGTCTCTCTGTTAGCTTCTCTCTTTTACATCTCAGAAGACCAAAAAAAAAAAAAAAAAAAAGAACCCAAACCCATTGCTGTCAAGCTGATTCTGACTCATAGTCCTTATAGGACAGAGTGGAACTGCCCCATAGAGTTTCCAAGGAGTGCCCAGTGGATTTGAACTGCCAAGTTTTTGGCTGCTAGCCGTAGCTCTTAACCTCTATGCTACCAGAGTTTCTTATCTCAGAAGAGATTGCTTTAGAACACAGCCTGAGCTTGTAGATTGAGTCCTGCCTCTTTAACACACAGCCTCTAATCCTGCCTTATTAACATCATAGAGGTAGGATTTACAACACAAAGGAAAATCAGATTAGGTAACAAAATGGTGAATGCTCACACAACACTGGGAAACATAGCCCAGGCAAGTTGACACACATTTTTGGGGGACACAATGAAATCTGTAACAGGGTGATATTGATCCCTCTCAGGCACTGTGTTCCTCCGACTTTGGGTTATGCTTCTTGACAGAAGTCTGTTTTTCTTAGACAACTTTCTGTTTGTTTTCTTGTCTCTGAAACACTGGGAGGCCCACTGTTACCTTTTATTGTGTTAGGCACAGAGAGTTGGCTTGCTCAGTTTTGCCAGGCACACAGTAATGACTAGTCAGACTGGGTTGAGGAGCCAGAAGCCATTTGATGAAGACACTGATGGCAATTTCAGGACAGGCCCTTGGGGAAAGCAGGGGGGAGCTAGAATTTCCTTCTCCTTGGACCTCACTGGAAGACACAGAATCTGGTGCCCTTTGTCAGACCCCAGGGTCCTGACACTTGGGCCTGTCCCCAGCTGCTTTGGGCTTTCAGTATTACCTATTGAGGAATCCTTGGCCAGGAAGTCAGATAACAGTCCCTGATGGGGAACCTGCCCCAGCCTGTCTTAATGGGTCTAGGAAATGCTGTTTTCTTCTCTGTGAGCAAGGGAGAAACATGTAGTCTAGGGACTGAAACTTTCTCTTCCTAATGAGATGGGCTTTCAAGACAAACTTAGATATGGCCTCCTCCTTGAAGCCTTCTCAGACCAAGTGAGTCACTGGTAATTACTTTGCAGGGATACGGAAGTAGAGGAAAACTCGTGCGTTGTTCATGAAAATATAAATTTTATTCTGGAGAAAAATCTGGCTTTACTGCCCAGAAATTTTGCTCCTTGACATAAATCCCAAAATTCTTACAGAGATTCAAAGAAGACATGTATAAAAGTGTTCGTCATGGGGTGCTGATGGTGGCAATCTGGGTGTCCCTCACAGGGATAGATGGATAAGCAGCACGTGAATGAATGCACATTGGGCTGGATCTTTGTTTCTTGGTTTTCGCTTCACACTCACCCTTCTGTATTCTCTTCTGTACTGCTGGGGCTGGAAGCCTGTAAACTACATATCCCAGACGCCCTCGTAGCTGGGTTCCAAGTAGAGTTGGCCAATGGAGGCACTTGCACCAGATTAGAAGGTATAAGCCATTCTGCTTCTGGGAGCACCTCTGGCAGCTGCTGTGGTTCCGGCAGCAATGGTGGCAAGTGTAGGCTGTGGGCTCCAGCCCAGGGGAGCTGACAGCTTTTCTA
The DNA here is from genome assembly GCF_024166365.1 of Elephas maximus indicus. Classification (NCBI taxonomy): domain Eukaryota; kingdom Metazoa; phylum Chordata; class Mammalia; order Proboscidea; family Elephantidae; genus Elephas; species Elephas maximus. Next base: position 19,749,903 of record NC_064830.1, read on the forward strand.
TCTCTGTTTAACACCCCTTTCCCTTTGAATCTCCAGCGTAGGAAGTCATGGTGGCTTCCTGATCTCTAGGTAACATCTCCTTCTTCCCTTTCAACTTTATCCCTTCCAACACCTTTTAACAAGTTCCTTTCATTAAATTCCTCTCTCTCCCCAGACTATGGCCCCCAGATACCCTTTTAACTTAGAACTGAAGCCATTCCTGAAGTTCGCCCTTCAGCCAAAGACTCCAAAACCAAACCAAACCTGTTGCTGTCGAGTCGCTTCTGACTCATAGCGACCCTATAGGACAGAGTAGAACTGCTCCATAGGGTTTCCAAGGAGTGGCTAGTGGATTTGAACTGATGACTTTTTGGTTAGTAGCTGAGCTTTTAACCACTGTGCCACCAGGGCTCCAGCCAAATATTAGACAGGTCTATAAAACGAAAAATTACACATGTGAGGAACATGCTTCTTAGTTCAATCATGTATACAAGACCTAAAGGGCAACACCTTCCCAAAAGCAATGACAAGGAGACGGGAAGGGACAGGAAAAATGGGCAGATGGAAACAGGGAATTGGGGTGTGAAAGGGGAGAGTGTTGATACTTCAGGGGAATTGCAACCAATGTCACAAAACAATTTGTGTATAAATTGTTGAATGAGAAACTAATCTGCTCTGTAAAGTTTCACCTAAAGCACAATTAAGAAACAAACAAACAACAAAAAAACAACCCCTGCTTGAAATATTTAGAGGGGTTCCTGGACACTGATTAACACAGAGTCTATGCAGAAGTTAGAAGTTATAGACAAGATGTTCTTGTAACAATAGGAATAGATCTAAAAACAGTGCTGAAGGGTGTGTGTGTGTGTGTAAAAACAAACAAGTTGACTCTAAAGTTTATATGGAAATACAAGCTGTCAAGAATAATGAGATAGGAGAAAAGAAGAAAAACAAAGCTGGAGGATTTATACTACCAGATTCCAAGACTTATTATATAATGCTACAGTAATTAGGACAGGGCAGAATTGCCAGGGATAGACAAACAGATCAATGGAACAGAATAGAGGACCCAGAAACAGACCCCCCCACACATAGTGCCATTGATTTTTAACAAAGGTGAAAGTGTAGTGTGATGGAGGAAAGGGTGAGCTTTTCAATAAGTGGTGCTGGGTTAATTGGATAGCCATCTGAAAAAAAAAAGGGGATTTTGATTCCTACTTCATGTGATACATAAACATCAATTCCAGATGGACTGTAGATCTAAATCTTCAAAGTAAAACAATGAAGTTTCTAGAAGAAAACATAGAATATTTTCATGGTATTCATGATATTTGGGGTAGAAAGATATTTTTTAAACAACACAAAAGGTACTAACCATAAAGGAAACGATGATAAATTGTACTACATTAAAATTAAGAATGCCTGTTCGACAAGACACCATTAAGAGAGACAAACCACAGACTAGGAGGAACATTTGATGTACATATATTTAACATAAGGCTTTGATTTTTAAATAAAAATATAGGAAGAACTCTTTCAAATTAATGAGAAGACAGACAACCAAACAGAAAAACAGGCAAAAGGCTTGAACAGATACTTTACAAAAGGGGATACCTAAATAGCCAATAAACAGACGAGAATGTACTCAACTTTATTAGTCTTTGGGGAATACAAATTAAAGCCCCCACTATACACCCCCAGAATGGCTAAAGTTTAAGAGGTGACAATACTAAGTGTCAGAAAGGATGTGGAGCAACTGCAACTCTCATATACCACTGGTGGGATTGGAAATTAGTACAGCCATTTCTGGCAGTGTATGGTCAGTAGCATATGTTAAGCTGAATATAAACATATTGTATGATGCGACAATACTGTGCCTAGTATTGGTACACCCTAGAGTCAATGAAGGCGCCCCCGTGGCACAGTGGTTAAGAGCATGGCTGTTAACTAAAAGGTTGGTGGTTTGAATCCACCAGCCACTCCTTGGAAACCCTATGGGACAGTTCTACTCTGTCCTACAGTGTTGCTGTGAGTTGGAATTGACTCAACGGCAAAGGATTTGGTTTTTTGATTTATAGCCAACAAAAATGCATGACTAAGTTCACCAGGAGACACGCACAAGAATGGTCATATCAGAGCTATTCATAATCGCCCAGAACTGGAAGTAATCCTAATGTTCACCAATAGAAGAATGATAAGGTAACCTGTGGTATATTCATATAATGGGATATCCTACAGCAATGAGAATGAATGAACTACAACTACAAGCAACAACGTGGATTATTCAAGAGGCAACTCTTGTATACCAACGTTCATTGCAGCATTATCTACAGTAGCCAAAACGTAGAAGCAACCCAAGTGTTCATCAACAGATGCATGGATAAACAAAATGTGGTATATTCATACAATAAACTATTATTTAGTCATAAACAGAAATGAAGTCCTGGTACATGCTACGACATTTATGATCCTTGAAAACATTATGCTACTGAAGTAAGTCAGACACAAAAGGAATACTGTATGATGTCACTTATATGAAATACCTAGTATAGGCAAGTGCATAGAGACCAAAGTTTGTTAGTGATTATCAGGAGCAGATGGGAGGGGGAAGTGGGGAGTTATTGCTTAAGGGGTACTGAGTTCCTGTTAAGGATGATGAAAAGATTTGGAAATGGACAGTGGCGATGGTTGTACAATGTGGTGAACATAATTACTGTCACTGAATTGTACACGTAAAAATGATTGAAATGGCAAGTGTTTTGTTATATACATTTTACTGCAATTAAAAACAAACAGGCAACATTGATCTGTCTTGACAGAAATAGGATGGTGGTTATCCTTGGAAAGAGGCACAAAGGAGGCTGCCAGGGGTTCTGGCGATACTTTATTTCTTGTTCTGGGTAGTGGTTATCAAGTGTACTCACTTCTGAAAATTCATTGAGCTGAACTAAATTTTGTGTTTTTCAAACAAAAACATTACACCTGACAGGTTGTACTCTGTTAAACTCTTTAAATTTTAGATATAACCTAAAACTCCAAGGGATCACATGAGTCACAGGATTGAATTGACTCAAATTTTACCTGTTATTTTTTAAACCATCCCTGCTCCATTCCACTTGAGGAGCCTTGCAGACTCATGTGGACACCTAGTGAACATATCCAAGCTCTGGTTTCTTCTAGAAATGCTGTCACTTGACCACTCTCAGGCCAAGCAGGCTAAGCAGGTCTACACAGGCCCTGGAAGCAGAGTCAGGACTGTCTGGGCATGGAATCTCCAGGCACAGGGTAGCGGGGTGTGATCTAGAAGGTGGGGTGGGGGCACAGCTGGAGGAGGCCCAGAGCATGCTTCTAAAGCCCAGGGCCCAGGCAGTATTAAGGAAAGTACTGAGGTACACCAAGGGCTGGAGGCCTGGGAGAGCTGGCCTGGGAACAGCATGGGCACCAGTTCTTAATTACCTCAAAGATGGTGCTATGGACTGAATTGTGTCCCTCCAAAATATGTGTCAACTTGGCTAGGCCATTATTCCCAGTACTGTGTGGTTGTCCACCATTTTGTGATCTGACATTATCATCCTGTGTTGTAAATCCTAACCTCTATGATGTTAATGAAGCAGGATTAGAGGCAGTTATGTTAATGATGCAGGATGCAATCTACAAGGTTAGGTTGTATCTTGAGTCAGCCTCTTTTGAGATATAAAAGACAGAATTGAGCAGAGAGGAGAGGGACCTCCTACCACCAAGAAAGAAATGCCAAGAGCAGAGCGTGTCCTTTGGACCCAGGATCTCTGTGCTGAGAAACTTCTAGACCCAGGGGAGGATTGATGACAACAACCTTTCCCCAGAGCCAACAGAGACAGAAAGCACTCCCCCGGAGCTGGCATCCTGAATTCAGACATCTAGATTCCTAAACTGTGAGAGAATAAATTTGTTGTTAAAGACATTCACTAGCGGTATTTCTGTTACAGCAGCCCTAGATAATTCAGACAGATGGGGTCCACCAAAAGATGGTAGAGAAACAAGGAAGCAATGCTTCCCTGAAGGAATTTTGTCTGTGAGTTTGTCATTGGGGGGGGGGGCAGGTGGGGGCTGTACATTGAATACAGGTGCGTCAGGCTTGGAGCACATCTTGGTTCCTCCTTTCTTGGGAGCTGGTGGACACCTTTAGCCAGTGTGGCCGAAGGCATCATTCTGGTCCAGTCTGGCCTTTTGCACTTGTCCCATCCTCTTCCATGGGTTCCACACAGCTCTTTGCACCTCACCATGGGGCTTAGTCTACTTAGCCTGAGGGTGGTCAAGGGGCAGTCTTTTGCCCCTTGGTCTTTGCCAAGACACTTCTGCCATTAGGTTCAGATTCTTATTATTCATCACACAAAATTCCTGCTCTTTGCTGATGCGTGTAGTTCAACCTCAGGGCGGGGCTGGGCCCCTGGTGTGGCCTTCTTGTTGCGGGGCACAGAAAGGGTGCTTTCAAGTCCTGTCAGTAGGAGGACACACTTTCTGTCTGAGATCCAAATGGGAAGAGACTCACTTGCTGAGCAGGAACAGGTCAAAGCACTTCAGGTGTACTGGGATAATTACCCTCCAGCAACATTGCAAGTCAGGGAGAGAATGAACATCTCAGGGGCATGAGGGGGAGAGCCGAGGACAGAGACGGAAAGACTGAGGATGACAACAGTCCCACACTGTCCTCAGGGCTAGCAAACAATTTTTCTCCAGATGGTAAATGTTGCATAAAATCAAAGCCTCTGTTAAATTCTCTAAGAAGTACCCCCTGGGATAAGATATTTATTTTCTTTGAGCTTTAGTTTCCTTATCTGTTAGATGGAGTTGTGAGACTTTTGATGGTTAATGCTATGTGTCAACTTGGCTAGGCTATGATTCTTAGTGGTTTGGCAGACACTATGTAATCACCTCCATTTTGTGATCTGATGTAAGCAGCCAATCAGTTGGGAGAGGAGTTTCCTTGGGGGTGTGGCCTGCATCCATAATATAAATGAATGTTATGGCAAAGCTCGCTCTCTTTCCCATCCTGCAATCTTCTTGGCCTCTGACCCCGGTTCCTGGGATGTAAGCCAGCAAAGGGCCTCCAGGTGGACACCGGACCTGTAGATTTTGAATTCTCCAACCACCACAATGCTGTGAGCCAGCAGAGGCCTCCAGCCTGTCTCCTGACCTGCAGATTTTGGGTTTGTCAGCCCCTGCAACCACATGAGCCAGCAGAAGTCTTCAGCCTGTCATCTGACCCACGGATTTGGGACTTGCAGCCTCCAAAATTACGTGAGTCACTTTGTCAAAACTGAGTGAGCCATTTCCTTGAAGTAAATCTCCCCCTGTGTATCTATGTATGTTTCATTTGTTTGCTCCTCTACAGAACACAGACTAAGATCTCAGCTGCCTCTGCCCAGGGTTGCTTGGACAGTCCTTTAGGGGAAAAGAAAGGACCAACACAAAAGCACAGACCTTCTATTATTTAGATTAGCATGTCCTAATGTGGTTTGAGGAATCTCTGGGTGGTGAAAAAAGGTTAATGTGCTAGGCTGCTAACCTAAAGGTTGGCAGTTTGAGTCGACCCAGAGGCACCTTGGAAGAAAGGCCTGGCAATCTACTTCCAAAAAATCAGCCATTGAAAATCCTATGGAACATAGTTCTATTCTGGCACACATGGGGTCATCATGACAGCGACTGGTTAATGTGTTTCATGGCACGCGAATATCTCCGTATGTTAACAGGTGTTAACATAAAAAAAAGATTCCTTGGTTAATTAAGTTTATAAAACACCGGGTTAAACAAAGCTAAGAAGGTTTCTTTATTGCAGGACTTTTCAGGGCCTTTAATATGTGAATGTGCCTTACGAATTACCAGGAGAGGAGTATTTTGTTTGCTATATCTCCAACATTGGAAACCCTGGTGGTGTAGTGGTTAAGTGCTACGGCTGCTAACCAAAGGGTTGGCAGTTCGAATCCTCCAGGCACTCCTTGGAAACTCTATGGGGCAGTTCCACTCTGTGCTATAGGGTCCCTATGAGTCGGAATCGACTCAACGGCACTGGGTTATCTCCAATATATTTATCTAAAGAGGTGTGTGTTTGTGTGTACACACGTCTGTGTTACATCTTCTGGGAAATCCTGTGAATTCTAACAGAAAGTGAAGAATGCTGTTCTGATGGGAATACAGGTATTTATTTCACAATGCAAATCTCACTGTGCAAATTGAATTTAAGATCAATTAAATAGGGGATAAAAAAAAATAGGGGGTAGAGATTGCTTTTCTCTGATAGCTACTGCCTATGCTGCCAGGCTGAGGGGATACTAATTTAGAAGAGGCTGTGGCTGACCAAGCCCATAGTGGCTGACCAAGCCCATAGTGGCTGACCAAGCCCATAGTGTCCTTTTGCTCAAAGGACTTAGGGGGCAGGGATGCTTCTTTTGCTTAACATGGTGAACTGTCTTAGGGCGAAATTGCAACATGGAGGCCAAAAGCACGTGGACTGAAAAGAGCAAATGGGAAGCAGGTTGGTTTAGGGGAGATTTTGTGTGTGTGCGTGTGCGTGTGCGTGTGTGTGTGTGCGTGTGGGTTTTGATCAATCAGCTTACTGTTTTTTTAGAATGCAATTCAAAAATGCTTTTATAAAAAAACATGTTAATTATTTAAATTCCTTTGTGGGGGGGAACCATGGTATCGCAGATCTGAAACACTCCAGCTCTTAACCCCTTATTTCCCAGAGAAGTGGTTGTTTCTACCACACATTTGACAAGGTGAGATCTCTTAGGTGCACACATTTCTTGGCATTATAGCAGAATAGACCGTAGTCATCACCCACCTGGTCACGCTGTTCTGGAAACCCCGGTTTTCACTTAGTGCGCGTCTGGGTGTGGGGAGCCGCGTTCTCTCCTAGCACCATTCTGTCTGCCTCTTCCTGGGAAGGAGTGAAGCCTTTTACCTGATTTTGTCACCAGTACTAAATGGCCTTTCTATATTTTGACACACTGAATCACCATGTCCGAATTTGTTCCATTATTTATGATGCTAGGTGTTCAGGGATGATGCATCAATCGGTTTTTTCCCGTGAGCCCTTGCCTTCCCATGTGGGCCTCCCTCCACCCTACTTGCCTTCCCTTTGAAGCTGGACCCCAGGGGGGTGGAATTGCCCTAGGAGGTGGGACTACTCACCAGGATCCCTTCTAGGGGCGGGAACACAGATGAAAGGGAAGTTCAGGAATCTCCCAGACCTGCAAGCATGCAAATCCTGACTCACAAATGGTGGACCAGCAACACAATTCAGAGAAACAGAGCATCCCTCCTGCCCAGGTCTCCATGGCAGCTGGGATTTGAGGGAAAATTAGCAGGCTCTGCCTTGAGCCCCATGATGACTGAGGGAGCTGCTGTGCTAGCGAGCAGCCAGAGACACTGGCCCACTGGCCCTGTCCTCTCTGTCACCCATCTGCCCCTGTCACCTAGTGAAATTCCAGTCAGGGGCCCAGAGCTGTGAGGCTCCACAGTCGCCCCCTGTTGCTCTGTGGAAGAGCGTGACTTTCACACAACTTGATTCCAGTCTCCTCCTAAACTTCCTTCCCTCCTGGTGCTGAGGCAGCCTCACTTGGGTTCCTAAAATTCCTTATAGGTCCACAGCTTCAGTCTGGTGACCGGGCTTGGCTGGTGTGTCCCACACACAAGGCTGGGCACGGAGTGGGTGCGTGCTCCCTGGGGTCAGGAGCTTGCCTCTCAGCACAGCACTGCCCTCGCTTGTTGTGTGGCTTGGCAAGCACCTCCCCTTTCTGACCTTGGCTCTGGTACTTTTTTTTTTGTTTTGTGTGCATATAGTAAATATGGAAACCCTGCTGGCATAGTGGTTAAGAGCTACCGCTGCTAACCAGAAGGTCAGCAGTTCGAATCCACCAGGCGCTCCTTGGTAACTATATGGCAGCTCTATTCTGTCCTATAGGGTTGCTTTGAGTCGGAATCAACTCGACTGCAATTTTTTTTTTTAATATAGTAACTATATAACAAAACATTTGCCAATTCAGCAATTTTTACATGTACAATTCAGTGACATTGATTGCTGTCGTCACGTCATCCAACCATCACCACTATCCTTTTCCAAATTATTCTACCACCGTCAACAGAAACTCAGTGCCCTCTAAGCTAAGAGTCCCCCTTTTCTTCTCCTTCTCATCCCTGGTAACAACTAATAAGTGTTGGTGTCTGTGCATTTGCCTAATTTATGTAAGTGGGATCATACAATAGTTGTCCTTCTGTGACTGACTTATTTCACTTAGCATAATGTTTTCAAGGTTCATCTATGTTGGAGCATGTATCAGGACTTCGTTTCTGTTTATGGTTGAGTAATATTTCATTGTATGGATGTACCGCATTTTGTTTATCTATTTGTTTGTTATGGACACTTGGGTCGTTTCTACCTTTTGACCATTATGAATAATGCTGCATTGGTATACAGGTTTTTGTCTATATCCCTGCCTTCAGTTCTTTTGGGTATATATGTAGGACTGGGATTGCTGGGTCATATGATAGTTCTGTGTTTAACGTTTTGAGGAACTGCCAATGTTTTCCATAGCGGCTGTACCATTTCGCATTCCCACCAGCCATGCATGGGTGACGGTTCCACTTTCTTTACCTCCTTAGCAATACCTGTTATTTTCTGGTTTTTGATCACGTCCATTCTAGTGCGGGTGAGGTAGTACCTCACTGCGGTTTTGATTTGGATCCCCTTATAGGAAACCCTGGTGGCGTAGTGGTTAAGTGCTACAGCTGCTAACTGAAAGGTTCGCAGTTCAAATCCACCAGGCGCTCATTGGAAACTCTATGGGGCGGTTCTACTCTGTCCTATAGGGTCGCTATGAGTTGGAATCGACTGGAAGGCAACAGGTTTAATGACTAATGATGTCGAGTATCTTTTCATGTACTCGTTGGCCATTTGTAGATCCTCTCTAATGGAATGTCTATTGAAGTCCTTTGCCCATTTTTTGATTGGGTTGTTTATCTCTCTGTTGTTGAGTTGTAGGAGTTCTTTATATATTCTGGGTATTAAATGCTTATCAGATACATGGTTCTGAAATATTTTCTCCCAATTGCCTCTTTACTTTCTTGCTAAAGTGACACTGACTGATTTTGAGAACACCTCAAGTGTTAAGCTCTGGCCAGCCTGTGAGATGCCCCTTACCATCCACACCCCTCTTAATTTGGTTAACGTCTATTCTACTTTTTCGTCCTTCAGAATCCTTCCCCAGAAAGTCTTCTCTGACCTCTAAACTGGGGAGAGGCTCCTTCTTGGTGCTCCTATGACTTCTCCATGGACAGCTTATTGTCAGTATGTGCATGTGTGTGTGTGTGCGTGTGTATCTCATTCACTTTCGTATGCCCAGTGACTCAAAGCAGGTAATAAATAAGTCTAGTGTTTGTCCCAGGTGGGAGGCCTGACGGACTTCACGCCAGCATGGCCCTTCCAGTGCAGGCTTCACAGTCCTGGGGGTGTCAAGGAGGTTCCCTACTACCGTGACTCCACGCCACATCCAGCCAGAGCAAGGGGATAGGATCAGAGATTCAGGAGATGGCCCTTTTGATGGAAAGAGGGGCCCTGCTGTCTAACCCAAAGCAGGCCACATCTGGCCTTTCTCTGCAGCAGGAACCCATTACCCCCAGGCAGCTTCTCCTCCTGTAAGCACCTTTTGCAAGTACCTTGGCCTTGCAACAACTTGCCAGACTCTGTCATGCTAAGAAGCACAGATGCTGTGTGTGGCCTTTGTCACCCTCCCTGGACTTCCACCCCAGCTAGCCAGGCTGGACAGAATTTGCCCTGCTCTCCAGGCCCTGGTGTTCACTAAGCTTGGTGATCTGTCCACGTCCTGTCCCTCTCTCCTCAGACTCTTTGGCCTCCAGCTGCTCCTGTTTAGGCTTGAGCTTTGTAAAGTGCCACCTCTTCCTCTGTGAGTGTGTTGGGGGCTGAAGTACCTCCCTGAATGGCCCACTGTTTTTTACTCCTTATGGAAGGAGAGGTGCCCTGGTGGTGCAATGGTTAAGAGCTTGGCTGCTAACCAAGGGATCGGCAGTTGGAATCCACCAGCCGCTTCTTGGAAACCCTATGGGGCAGTTCTACTCTGTCCTGTAGGGTCGTTATGAGTTGGACTCGACTTGACGGCAATGGGTGTGAAGGAAGAAAGAGCTCCACTTTGTGACTTCTACCACTTGCTGAATGCTTTACACCCATTATCTCATGTAACCACCCTTGCAAAAATCCAGTGGAATGGGCATTAGTCTCCCTGTTCTACAGACAAGGAAACTGAGAAACAGAAAAGCTAGGGTTCTTGTCCAATGTCCCAGAGGTGGTAAGTGGCAGAGCTGGGATTCACACCCAGACACACCTGGGTCCTTATTCAGTACCCCATGTCAGACTCCTGTGAAGCTTTTTGTGGGTTATCTTGTCTAATCCTCACAAAACCCAAGAGAGAGGTACTATTACTATCTCTGTTTTATAGGTTAGGAAATTGAAGCTCAGAGAGGTCAAGTGACTGTTCAGGGTCACACAGCTGGGAAGCAGCAAGGCTAGGATTCAATCCCAGGCTGCCTGGCTGGAACTCTGACTACCTCCCTACTGCCTCCAGTGGAAGGGTAAGAGAGGAGTGACCCTCCGGACACTATCCTTTAGGTGGGCCTTGCCTTTATCTTTGTCTGTTTGGGAGACCCCGCACCACGTGATGAGCTGCATTTTCCTTCAGAAGGAAGCCCTGCCCTCCCCCTGGAGGAAACAGCCTCCCTCCCACCTTCCCAAGGCAGAGCTGAGGCCAGGCTGCGGCAGGGCTTGGGGTCCAACAAAGAAAAAAAACAGAGAAGAGGCATTAAGACTTCTGAGCTGTTGTTACTGATTTTCCTATTAAGCCATTGTTAACAGCCAGGCTTGGGATAACTATTGGCTTTTGCAGATCAGCAGAGTGTGAAGGAGCTTCTGCTGTTGGTAAACAGCTTAGCAATTTCAAGAGCAAATTGTGGCTTACACAAGTAGGGAGAATGCCAAGCGATTTCTCCGGAAATGCAGGGACCAGCTCACGCTGGGGAGGAGGAGGCGGCTGTCTGGAGCGGGAGGCGAGGGGTTGGTGGCAAAGAGGGGGTGAAGGCAGACAGTTGAAGTCAGGTAGATGACTGACTCACTCCCACACACTTCCAACCCCAAGCCAGGCAGTATGCTGGGTGCTGTGGAGTCGTGCCCCTGGGACTTTGGTCCAACAGGGGAGACAGGGATGGAAGCAGGTACTTAAAATACAGCAGTGCTCTGACGGCTGTTAAGGGGCGTAGAACCAACGGGGGAAGCAGCCAATTCTGCTCGGGGTATAGCGGGAGTGAGGGGTGGACTCTAATAGCAAATATTTGTGGTGAGGACTGGTTAGTTCATTCATGATCCCGCAAGTATTTAAAACCAAACTAAACCAAGCCCATTGCTGTGGAGTTGATTCTGACTCCAACCGACCCTATAGGACAGAGTAGAACTTCCCCATAGGGTTTCCAAGGAGAGGCTGGTGGGTTTGAACTGCCAACCTTTCAGTTAGCAGCCGAGCTCTTAACCACTGTGCCACCAGGGCTGCAGCAAGGGTTTACTGCCCCTTAGTATGCACTGTGTGGGACCCCGGGATGCAGAGACGGATGGGACACAGCCCCCTCCAGCTGCTCATAGACTCTGTGAGAAGGTTCCAGCACAGTGATGCTGGCGAGGAGAAAGAGCAGAGGGAAGAGGCTGAGACACCAGCCCCGCCCTGCCTTGCCTGCCTTCAGGGACTCGGCGGGGCTCCCTGCAGGGTTTTTGCCTTTCGCATTAGGCCCACATCAATAGAACAAGTAATTTCAGGTTTGGCTGAGAAGAATGTGCTCAATCAGCCAGCGTCTACCATTTCCCTGTGATGACTGTATTTGCTTTCACAGCAGATGCCCTGAATCAGGGGCCAGCTCTGTGAGCTCCCACTCCAGGGGTCAGGGGCCAACCTTTCCTTTCTCCCACAGGAGTTCAGCTGTCAGAACCAGTGAATCAGTCCCCATGGTGGGCCCTGTCACCCTCAACCTGCACGTCCTGTGAGGATGGAGGCTGGGCAAGTTACCTCTGCACTGGCTTCCCTCTGCAGAGTGGCGATCAATCAGGATGATGATGGTGAAGAAGAAGACAATGCCTTGGAGGTGCACAGCCCTTGACAGTTTACACAGCTTGTTCACAACTGATACCTCATGTTATCTTCTCAGCCACCTTGGGGGGTTCAAAGATTAGCCCTGTTTTCCAGTGAGGCTCAGAGAGGGTCAAGAAATGCATCACCATGAAAAAAATTGCAAGTGGATGGTGGTGATGGTTGCGCAACATGGTGACTGTAATTCGTGTCACTGAATTGTACACGTGAAAATGGTTGAAGTGTCAACTGTTTTGTGATATTTATTTCCCCACAATAAAAATTTTAAAAAGAGAGAGAGAGAAATGCATCACCCCATTGGTCAGCAATACAAACAACAATCCAAGCCCAATATGACTGTTACCAGTCCAGAGTTCACCTGTCTACAGTGGAATTTAGGATTTTGTGGTTCGATGATGTTCACTTTGTATTCTATATAATGGGAACAAAAGAGCGATAGTGGAAGTTGCCAACTGTGAAGGGCTGTCTGTATTGGATAAAGGGTCAGTGTTGGCATGATTGGTGTCCCTGAGTGGTGTAAACAGCTAATACACTTGGCTGTTAACCAAGAGGTTGGAGGTTTGAGTCCACCCAGAGGCACCTGAGAAGAAAGGCCTGGTGATCTACTTCCAAAAACTCAGCCATTGAAAACCCTATGGTGCACAGGTCTGCTCTGACACATGGGGCCACCATGAGTCAGAATCAACCCAAGAGCAACTGTTTTTTTGGTTGGCGTGATTATTTCTTGCCTTCAGTCAACTCGCTCCATCTCTGCCTCAGAGGGGCAAATTTGGATCCTATGAGTCATCCTTTGAATACAAGGAAATGGGGCATATGAACAAAATGATGGGTCAAGTCACATTGGTTATAAAGGGATGAAAATGAGTGATTCCTTCTGAAATACAATCAAGCTAGTTTCAAGTAGAAGCCAATATCGCAGAGGGGGGCTGATCGAAATTAATGGTGGGAAACACTGATTGAGACTGTCTTGGGAATGAGGCCGGGATGAAACGAGTGTTAACAAGCATGTGGCTGACGGAGGGGGGACTGGTGCTGGGCCCTGCCTGCATTATCCTAGAGGGCTGGGGTCAGCAGAGCTGATGACTGTGTTTGCACAGAGAGCATGACAAAGATCTGGAGCCATTTCAGAAATTCTTTCTGCTTCCAAGAATTAAGCTAAGTATGACTAAGAGAGTTGTATTCAGTCAAGCCTGAGATAAATCCCAGGGGTAGAGTGAGCAGTAAAGGTGTTGTTAAAGGTTCAGGAATAAAGAGCCCTGGGAGAAATGAGAGTTAAGCTAACCTAAAGGTAAGTGGTTCAAACCCACCAGCCCCTCCGTGGAAGAAAGATGTGGCAGTCTGCTTCTGTAGAGATTAAACCAACCAAATCAAACCCAACTCATAGTGACCCTATAGGACAGAGTAGAACTGCCCTATAGTGTTTCCAAAGATTACAGCCTTGGAAATCCTATGGGGCAGTCCTACTCTGTCCTATAGGGTCACGATGAGTCGGAACTGACACCATGACAAGGTGTTTGGTTTTGTTTGGGCAAACGGGCTTCCTAGTGTGACCGACCAGGACCCTTCTCTGTCTTCTGAGGAACAATCTCTCACTCTCTCACAGTCCATAAGTTCTGTTCTGGTCTGACCCCACCTTTCTCCCTGCTGAGGAACCATCCCCTCTGTACTTCAGAGGTGGTATGCAACCAGGTCTAGCCAACTAGAGCCCACGGTCCCTTGGGTCGGGGTGGTGGTTGTTGTCATTAATTACCGTTGAGTCGATTCTGACTCATGGTGACCCCAAGTGGGCAGAGTAGAACTGCTCCACAGGGTTTCCAAGGCTGTGACCTTTTGGAAGCAGATCACCAGGCTTGTCTTCTGAGGTGCCTCTGGGTGGGTTTGAGCACCTAACCATTTGCTCCACCCAGGGACACCTTTGTCAGGGGTAGACAGGGACCCAATTCAGATGGCCCTCCCCTTGGCTGGGGCTACTGGGAACAAGGCATGTTTCTTCCCTGGAGTTGTTGAGAGATTTGAATGAGAGGCTGGAGATGGCAGCAGACACACTTGCTACCACATAGGTTGCCTGCCTAAGAATAAACGCAACTCCAGAAAAACAGACCAAGTGAAACCAACCCAGTGATGTCATTTGAGACCCTGGATCCAGCTATGTCTGAATCTGTCTGTCCTCCAGACTTCCTAGTGTCACCAGCCAATAAATTCTCTTTTCTAGATGAAGCTGAGTTTCTGTCATTAGCAACCAAAAGCATTCCAACTAAAAATACGCTAGGTATTTTAACTTCTTTAAATCCAGTGCTAAATTATGTATTGCTGTCTTAAATATAATCATTAGTGATTAGCAATAATTTATCCTCAGGTCTTTTAATAAAATGTTCTGTTTCATAGAAACCCCTAATTGGATGGAAAAGCATTTAATAAAGGTTGCCTTGGTTAAACATGCCTAGGGGAAGCCTGGCTTGTAGATAAGGCGGCTTAGGCCAACACCTCCTCCCTCATAGTGATCGAAGATCTAGTTCCTGTGAGTAAATAATCTTTCCTTTGGGTGGCTGGCCTCATAAGCCCCAACCTATGAACTGATGTTGGCAAACAAGGTAGCAAGAACCATCTAAGCGCCTACAATGCACCCAGCAACATGCGGGCTCACTGGCCTAGATAGTCCCAATCCACAGGGGGTGAGAGAAGGCAGTGCAGCGACATCTCAACCTCTCCCAGGGGTCAGGGACCCTGCCGGGCCCCTCAGTTTCATTAGGTCTTTTCATCTGCAAAAGCTAGGCTATCGAGGGGGTTTTATTATTCCCGACTTGTTTCCGGGACCCCGAGGCTCAGACTCCATGAATATCTTCAGCTAGTCAGTTGCAAGGCAAAAGATCAGTTAACAAGCTTAGCTGTTAACTGAAAGGCTGAAGGTTTGAGTCCACCCAGAGGTGCCTCGGAAGGAAGGCCTGATGATCTACTTCTGAAAAATCAGCGATTGACAACCCTATGGAGCACAGTTCTACTCTGACACACATGGGGTTGCCATGAGTTGGAACGGACTCAAAGGCAACTGGTTTTGGTCAGTTGCAAAGTAGGGATTTGAACCCTAGTCTCCCTGCCTTGCTTCATGGTGCCATGTGCATAATCGATGGAAGGTTAAAGGGGCACCATCATCTCTTCTGATCCTCATGACTTCCCTGGAGGGAGCAGGAAGGAGATTACTGTCTTTAGCCCAGAGACGGGCAAACAGGACGAGGGAGTCAGGTGCCATGTTTGGGAGGCTTAGGAAGTCCCTGGGACTCAAGTCTCCCTAAGCCCCTAAGCTTGACATGACCTGGCCACCCAGGAAATGTATCAGGAAGTGGTAGGTAGAGAGACAGGGCCAGGTGAGGAAAGGCTGCCTGGATGGAGACACGCTGCACCCCCCTCCCCCAGGTGCGGGCACACACAATGTGCTTTCAAAGCAGCTGAGTGGCTGGCATGAATGCTTAGCCCATTAGGAAAAAGTAATAACTGGGCTGCCGCTCCCCTGGCCTTTCCTGCTGTCATCATCATGGAGCACTAATGACACCTTCCCGAGCTGCCCCTTTGGATAGGAAAACAGTGTCTTCCCAGCTGCTGCACTGCGAGCGCAGAGCACGGGAATGCTTTCAGTAGGGGGAGGCTGTGACCTCCGGGACATTCGGATGCTCATTAGGCAGGCATCCATGCAAAATGGGCTGCCAGGCTGGGGTAGCCCCTCCCTCCCTAGGAGTTGTCAGGCAGTAAGGACTCTGCATTCAAGGCTCATTTGTACCCCAAGTAAACTAGCCAAGGGGGCGGGACACTTTAAGGGAGGCAGAGACCTCTCTCTCTGATGAAGTGGGGCTAAAATGACCTCTCTACAGACTTGCTCCTCAAACAGCAGCCCAGTCTCGCAGCAGCACCAATGGGAAGTCATTAGAAATGCAGAGTCCCAGACTCCACCCCAGACCTGAATCAGAAAGTGCATTTCAACCAGTGCTACACGTTGGGAAGCCACCCACCATAGGGCCTGTGAGAATCCGGTGAGACTACCAGTGTGAAACCACTCTGTAAACCATGGGTGTCCTGGGTATCTGGGAGGAGTGATGATTAGCAATTATCTTAGAAGCAACCCTCTGAGGGTTCATTTTATAGATGAGCTAGCTGAGGCCCAGAGAGGTTAAATGATATGCCCCAGATCCCACAGCAGAGGGGGTAGCTGAAAATCCTTTGGACTCCCAGGCCAGGGCTCTTCCCACCACCCCAAGTCAGCCCCCTCCTCGGGAACAGACTGGGGACCACCATCCAGTGAGCTTTCCCTGCACTCCAGACCCTTGGCTAAGGATTTTACATGCATGGGCTAAGCTCAGCTGCACAACACTGTGGACAGGTGTCATCGTCAGCCCCCATTTTACAGATGGGAAAATGAGTTCAGAGATGTCAAATGACCTGCCCAGCTGGGAAGTGGCTGAGTGAGAGTCAAACCCAGGCCTGGCTGATTCCAAGTCTTGATGGGATGTTCCACGGAAGAAACATGTGGGGGCACGGTTGATTTCCTTCTTCAGTCCCTGACTGGTGGACTATCTTGAGATTAAGCCTGTGAGTGAAGGGTCAGAGCAAGAAGAGGCAGCAACTGGGCTCAGAGAGGGGAGGACCGCGCTAGGCTTTGAAAATGGCACAACCTCTCAGGCCTCTTGACAGCTGCCAACAGCATCCTGGGAGCTGGAGGCTGCCAGGCAGAGGGAGAAAAGCCAGAGTGAAGTCTCTCTCAGCCTCCTTCCTCCCCCCACCCCACTTCTCTTCTCTTTCCTCTTCCTTCCTCTCCCCTCCTTCTAGAAACATTTCCTTTGTATTCACTGTGTGCCCAGCTCTGTGCCAAGTGCCCTGGGTACAGAGATGATTTCTGCCCTGAGGTCCCCTCTTGATGCCATGGCACACAGTCACTGTGACTGTCTTAGTCATCTAGAGCTGCTATAACAGAGATGCCACAAGGTGCTTGTCGTCTGTCTTCTCTTGCTCTAGGAGCTTCTCCATGCGAGAACCTCAGGTCCACAGGACATGCTCTGCTCCCAGCACTGCTGTCTCAGTGGTATGAGGTCCCCACTCTCTGCTTGTTTCCTTTTCCTTTTATCTCTTGTAAGATAAAAGGTGGTGCAGGCCATATCCCAGGGAAACTCCCTTTACATTGCATCAGGGATGTGACCTTAGTAAGGGTGTTACAATCCCACCCTAATCTTCTTTAACATAATGTTACAATCACAAAATGGAGGACAACCACACAATACTGGGAATCACGGCCTAACCAAGTTGACACATATTTTTGGGGACACAATTCAACAGTAACACTATGAGAGGCTCCGGCATCTGAAGGTTGTTGTGGAGAAGGAGAGGGATTCTGGTCTGGGGGAAAGAGCCCTGACCGCAAACCAGGCAAGGACCGGGGTACATCAGAGCTGCCCACACTAGTCAGATCAGCAACTAGTTAGACCTCTGTCTAACCCCAAAGATGGTTTTTCCACTAAAGAGGAAAAACCAGTAATGTTGGCTAGACAAATAGTGTTTAAAATCCAAATTAAGGTATAAATTAAAAATATGTATATATTTTCCCTAGCTTTTAATTTCCAGAGTGGATACCCACTGAATGCTGGGTCCTTTCATGAACCCTGGTGGCATGGTGGCTAAGAGCTTGGCTGCTAACCAAAAGGTCAGCAGTTCAAATCCACCAACCACTCCTTGGAAAACCTGTGGGGCAGTTCAATTCGACTCGATGGCAGCGGGTTTGGTTTTGGGTTCCATGTGCCAGAGAATGTGGCCAGGTGCTCACATAAACGGGGTTTCATTCAATTCTCACAACCTAGAGGTAGGGGGAGGTGGGGGGTAGGTGTCGATACTCTGATTAACAAAGAAGGAGATCAGACACAGAAAGGTTGACTTGGGTAAGTTTACCAATATTAGATGAGAGTCCAGATCTGGGCCTGGGCCTGTCTGACCCCAGAGCTTAGTGGCCCCACTGTCCCACCCTGTCCCCCCAGGGCCCTTGGGCAGTGTTAGCTTCCTGCAGTCCGCTCACAGTAAGTGCCCTTCATCAAAGGCGAGAGAGTGAACAAGGACCCTTGAATGTTCCATCATCTCTTCCTGAGGTGCCCTGGGGGCCTGTCCAATTTGATTTCATTGAATTCTATTCTCTTTGCCTTACAGTGCACATTAAAAGAGTTTTTTTTTAAGTTAATTTTGCTGGTTTTGGAATGTGAGTGTTTTTATCAGGCAGATTCTGGACGGCCCATTTTCCTGAAGACGCCATCTAACCCTGGTCCCCAGGAGCCAGCAGCTGGGCCCTCTCCCTGATGTCCATCTCTTTCCTTTCTAAAGTCCTCCCTGCTGCTGCCTGCTGTTGCTTAGTTCCAAGGCTGAATCCCCCTTTGCTCCCCTGCCCCAGCTCCTGTGGCATTGCCAGGAGGCCCTGGGCTGAGCCACCATCCCTTCCCACCTGGAGGCCTGCTCCCAGCCCCCGACCTGGCCCTGTTCTGGGGTTTCCCCTAGCCACAGCTCCACCTGTACAAGGAAGGCCTTATCATCTTCACAGCCAGGGACCCGGAGTGGAGCCCAAGCTTGTTTGTCTTTGGGCTACCCCACTAGGCATCCCCAACCTCTGAAGGTTGGGGAACCTTTAAACCTTGGAAGATGGGCTCGAAATCCAGGTGGGCTGCTCCCAAGCCTGAATTCACGGCTGTCATCTGTGCCTTTGGAATACACAGCCGGGTGACATTACGTACGGCCCTGAAATTTGTAAGGCTTCTAAAAACCATTTCAACTGTAACCCAGAAGCTTCTGAAATATTAAAATCTCTTTAGTTCCTTAAGCTTCTCCAGGGCTGCAGAATCCAGTGACCTCCTCTGATTTTGCAAGTTATGTTTAGACCAGGGTTTTTTACCTCCCCTTTGCAGGGTGAGCCAGGGCTGGGTGAAGTTGCCTCTCCCCGCAGAGGTGTAGCAAGGAGGCAGGGGGACATTTGACCCAGGTGCAAGTACAAAGGGGCGCCGAGTTCGGCCAGTGAATCATACTACTCCTCTCCTCCCCCCATCAACAAGGGGTAGGGAGGCAGGTCACAAACTTAGAGATTGCCCCTGGGCGCCCCTTACCCTCACTAGGCCTCTCTCCCCCATCTCCATCACCTGCCCTTCCTCCTCGGCCTACTGCCCTGTCCCCAATGCCCACTGAGGACTCACCAGGCCCTCTGCTTATCCACCCTCACTGCTCACACAGGCTGCAACCCCCTGACCAGGCAGTAACGACAGTAGCAGTGACTCCCACAGCAGGCAGAGCTCTGATTCCTCTGGACCTTCATTAGTGGACCTTCATTTTGCCCAGGGTCCCCTGACCAGGGATTTCTGCCTTGAGATTTTACAAGTTACAGAAAATAAGTGTTTCAGCTAGCTATTGCCGTGTAAGAAATCACCCCCCAAAACTTAGTGGCTTAAAACAAAAACCATCATTGTATTATCTCTCATGGTTTTGATGGCTCAGAAATTTGGGAAGGTTCAGCTGGAGGGTTCTAACTCGAGTTATCTCGTGTGGTTGCAGTCAGACAGTGCCTAGATCAGAATAGCAGGTGGCTGAAGAGCTGGGGGCTGACCAGGCATTTCTCTCTTTTTATCTAGTTTCAGTGCCTCTCCATGTAGTCTCTCCTCATAGGCTAGATTGGATTTCCGTACAAGATGGCAGCCTCAGGGCAGTCCAACTGCTTATATGGTGGCTGAAGGCTGAAGAGCAAACATTCCAGCAGGCAAAGCAGAGGTTATATAGCCTTTTTATGACTTAGCCTTAGAAGTCACATGGTATCATTTGTGCCATACTGCATTGGTGGGAATAGTCAGAAAAGCCTCCCAGTTTCAAGCGGAAGAGGCAGAGACCCCACCTCTTGATGGGAGGAGCGTCAAAGTCACATTGTAAGAGGACTGTGTAGAATGGGAAATATTATTGTGGATATCTTTGTAAAGACAATTGGCCACACCAAATAATACTTAGGTGTGTGCTGTGGGCCTCAGAATGTATATGGCTTAGCTTCTATCAGCTTCTTAAAAAGGATTTAACACTTAACAAATATTTGTGGAAGGAAGGAAAGTGGGGAGGAAGGCAGGAAGAAGAAAGAACGAAGAAATCTATAAGGTCAAAAGGAACATGTAACAAACATTTTCGTGTTTGTGGGATGAGCCCACCCTCTCCCATAGCCCTTCATGGGGTCTCCAGACGATCTTACCAAGCTCAGCCTCATCATGGACACAGCGTTCCCCTGGAATCTCCTCACTTAAGCTTCTAAACCCAACTAGGTCATCCTGGCCTCTAAGAAGCTTTCCTTGACACTCTGGTCAGTGCCCTAAAAGCCCTCTCTCTGTCTTTCCCCATCACAGACCTTACTCTGCTTTTCTGGAGTCCCTAATTTAGGAACATTTTGAGGGCAAGGACCGTGACTTCTGGCATCTCTGCAACCAGCCCCAATGTCCAGCATGGGACCAAGCTCCTTGTAGATCTCCTCCTCTTTTGTCCCCTTCCATGGCTGAGACCTTCCTGGGAGCCATCTCTGAGATTCCAGGACATGCCCTGAGGACCTGGGGGATGCAGAGATGGAGCACTGACCAGTCCAGTGGGCAGGGTCATGGCATGTGACAGGAGTGATGGCTAGTGGCACGCAGAGAGGCCTTGGAACATCAGAGCCCTGGGAGGAAAAGAACCTCGCAGGTCCTCTATCACTGCACTGGGGTGAGGTGACCTTGGGTGACCTTGGTCATGACACTGACTTCAGGTTCTCTGTTTTCCCAACTGCAAAGTATGGCATTAGATGGAATATCTCTAAGGGTCCTGCCAGCTCTGACCCTCAAAGACTCTCTGGTTTCTTATTTAACCATGGCTGAGAAATAAACAGAATATAAGCCTTTGCCCAGCCAAGAAACCAAAAAAACAAACTCATTGCCATCAAGTTGATTCTGACTCATAATGACCCTATAGGGCAGAGTAGAACTGCCCCACAGGGTTTCCAAACTTGGCTGGTGGATTTGAACTGCCGACCTTTTGGTTAGCAACCAGGACTCAACCACTGCACCAAAAGGGCTCTGCACAGCCAAGATAGAGAGTGAAAATCCAGGCCCCAAGGGTCTACTTGTAGGAGAGCCCCTTAGGCATTTGAACTCCCAGAAACAGAAGACAATGTTAAAAACATTTACTATATCATTATCATGAAGCATTGTGAGATCACAAATTTAATTCTCTGTGCTTAAATGAACAAAGAAAACACAGTTTCCTTATTTCCTACAAGTGATCTAATTGTCTTTCTGAGCAAAAACCCTGCTGGGTTAGGGAAATAAATTTTAAACTTTCCAATGAACAAAATTTCCATCTCGTCTAAACACTCCTTTTCAGGTAAATGCTCGTCATTTTAGAGTTCTACCCTGGACCCTTCTCCTCCCCAAGATGGCAGATGGCTACGTGGGGGAGCTCATGGCTCATTGTGGAGTCCTTGGGGGGTGCATATATTTAATGTGCTAGGCTGCTTCTAATCGAAAGTTTGGAGGTTTGAGTCCACCCAGAGGCACCTCAGAAGAAAGACTGGGCAATCTGCTTCTGAAAAATCAGCCATTGAAAACCCTATGGAGCGCAGTTCTACTCTGACACACATGGGGTCACCATGAGTCAGGATTGACTTGATGGCAACTGGTAATGCTCTTTGTACTTTTTCTTCTGCATCTGTGCTGTCTCTGTGAGAATGTTGTCCTGAGTGGGCCTCAGCTAGCATTTCCTGCTGGGAGCTGAGGCTCCTGAATTTCTGCTGTGTTTCCCCTAAGCTTGGTCAGGCTCTCCCATCCTCCTTGCTGCCCTGGTCCTCTCTCAGCCATCCCTAGCACCACACAGCTCATAGGGTCTAGTGGGACTCCTGACTGGGGTGCCTCAACCTGCTGTCCTCAGCCACTGGGTCACTTTCCCCTGCCTTGATGATCCTCCCAGGAAGCTCACCAGCACCAGCATCAGCACCAGCACCAGCACCTACCACCTGATGGGCCCTTGGGAACTTCTGGATACCCCCGAAGAATCACAGGAGCCAGGGTAGGCTCTGACTAAACTTGGGCCTTCCCTCTGCCACACCATGGCCTGTTGCTGCTTTGCTCTGATACTGCCACCCTGCATTGTTGTTGTGGGCCTATTGGTGGGGTGCCTTGTGAACCACCTCCCCCAGAGGCCCACTTAGCAGCTCTGTTATTGACCTTACCTCTAACCCAAACAGAGGTTGCTCTGCTTCTCCTGTCTCATCTCTTTCTCTTTTTCTCCTTTTTCCTGAGTAGGTACCCACTCTTCCCTGGTCCCCCGGGGCTATTATGGTGGAATATGATTTATTAGGGAGAGTAATGAAAAAACACTCTAATATTTTCAAAATATTATCCCCATTTACCCAAATAATGCATGTTTGTCATAGAAAAAGGAACCCTGGTGGTACAGAGGTAAAGAGCTATAGCTGGTCACCAAAAGGTTGGCAGTTCAAATCCACTAGCCACTCCTTGGAAATTCTATGGAGTTCTGCTCTGTCCTAAAGGGTCACTATGGGTTGGAATTGACTTGACAGCAATGGATTTGGGTTATGAAAGAAAAATTAGAAAACAGGAGTGAGCAAAATTTAAGAAGACTTAAAAAAAAATCAGCAGTAATCCTACTACCCAGAGAAAACCCGCTGTCACTGTCTGAGTGTAAAACTCTAGATAAATTTTCTAGGCACTCATCTATATAAATATCTAATCACTTTAAGGTGAAAGTGTCTGTTTTCCGTGTCAACAAATATATATCCACATTATTATTCTTTAAGCCAAAAACCAAACTGGTTGCCGTCAAGCCCATTCTGACTCATAACAACCCTATTGGAGAGAGTAGAACTGCCCCATAGGGCTTCCAGGGATTGGCTGGTGGGTTCAAACTGCCGACCTTTTGGTTGGCAGCCGTAGCAGGCTATGGCTCTTAACCACTGCACCACCATTATCTGCACCACCATTATTCTCACTACCATGGTGAGATAATCCCATTTTTTAACTAATCTCCTGTTGTCGGGTTGGACTCTTTGGTAGTTTCCTAATTTTCACTAGCTTAAAAAGTGTGTAATAAACATCATTTCTTTATCTTATCTTTCAGTTCACAGGAGCTGGTTTTCCTTTAGGATAAATTTCTGGAAATTTCCCTTAGAATAAATTCCTTACTCAAAGGGCACCTTTGTTTCCCCTTATACGTATTATCATGTAGTCCTCCAAGGAGTTTCTCCCTCCCCACTGCTACAGTTTAGGAGACTGAGGGTTGGTGAGTGAGTGCTGGGTGAGGGTCACTTCAAAATTCCAAAGTTAGGAGTTACCTGGCCACTTGACTATTTCAGCACCAAAGTCAACTAAGGAGAGTGTTGGTCAATTTCATCCAAAACAGTTAAGATTTTAAAGGTTTCCAAGCTTGCAAGAATAGCTACTCAAACGCTCTGGAGTCTTCTGGGGGCTGAGGTTTTGTGGGTGTCAAAGTGTGCCAACCCCCAGAAGGCTGCTAATGAGTGAGGAAGAACGTAAGCAGGCAGGTGCAGGAGGCCAGGGGACTTTGCCTGAAACAGGACATCCAGTTCCACCAGCTTCCTGAGCATTGTGCAAGAGAGGTTGGCACCTGTTTCTGCCTTGGGGCCCAGGCATTGGAGAGAATGGAAGAAATTTCAGACAAAATAGGCTGTGAGTCAGAATCGACTCGATGGCACTGGGTTTGGTTTTTTTTTTGTGCAGGGTGAGTTCCAGCACAAGATGGCTTTCCCGGACAGGCTACTTAACCTCTGGCCTCGACACCCTCCTGGGGTAAGCATCACTGGGGCTGGGGAACAGAGAAGATGGAGAGAATGAGAAGGCAAATAAACGAGGTGCGTTTGGTGGGTGTCTTGCCCTGATGCTAGGCGGCTTTCTCCTTCCTCTCACTCTCAAGCCTCTGCAACACTGTTCAAGCTCTTTCACCATGGAGCTTTTTTTTTTTTTTTTTTAAACTTTTTGTTGAAGTATAACATAACCAAACTAAACCAAACCCACTGCCATCGAGTCAATTTCGGCCCATAGCTACCCTAAGGACAGAGTAGAACTGCCCCATAGGGCTTCCAAGGCTGTAAATCTTTACGGAAGCAGACTGCCACATCTTTCCCCTGCAGAGTGGCTGGTGGGTTCGAATCGCCGACCTTTCTATTAGTAGCTGGGTGCTTAACCACTGTGCAACCATGGCTCCTTGAAGTATGACATACTTACAGAAAACCCCATGAATCATGAGTACACAAGTAACCACTCTCCTGGCATCTAGTGTATTAGCTTAGTTTTGTCTTTTTTTTTTTTTTAAGTTAAATGGAATTACGGAGTATATATTTTTTCTATGTATGTATCTATTCTGTCTGGCTTTCTTTCACTTATTATTGTGTGTGTGAGCATCACCCATACTGTTGGGTATAGTTGAAGTTCACCCATTCTCATTGCTGTCTAGTATTCCATTGTATGACTACGCTATTGTTTATTTATCTGTTTTGCTGTTAATGGGGAATACTGACTTACACAGTGCTGGAAGATGAGCCCCCTAGGTTGGAAACATCGCAACAGCCACAACAGTAGACTCAAACATACAGATGATGGATCGTGAGGATGGCCAGGACCAGGCAACATTTCATGCAGTTGAATGGGATCGCCATGAGCTAGAGCCAACACAATGGCAACTAACGACAACAACTGTTGATAGACATTCGAGTTGTTTTGCCTTTTGAGAATGCAAATAGTGCTGCTGAAAACATTCCAGTACATATTTTTAGCACATGAACGTACACATTTCTGTTTGGTATAAACATAGGAGCTTGGTGGGGCATTGTTGTTGTTCATTGCCGACGAGTGGATCCTGACTCATGGCAACCCCATGTGTTACAGAGTGGAACTACTCCATAAGGTTTTTCTGGCCATAATCTCAACAGAAGCAGGTTGCCAGACCTTTTCTTCCATGGTACCACTGTGTGGGCTTGAACTGCCAACGGTTAAGTTAGCGGTTAAGTGCAAACCATTTGCACCACCTAGGAACCTTTGCAGGGCATAACCCATTGCTGTCAAGTTGGTTCTGATTCATGGCAACCCCATGTGTGAAAGAATAGAACTGAGTTGTATACAATTTTCGTGGCTTGTAATCTTTTTTTTCCTTTTAATTGTGCTTTAGATGAAGGTTTACAGAGAGAACGAGTTTCTCATTAAACAATTAATACACATATTGTTTCATGACATTGGTTGCCAACCCCATGACATGTCAACTGTCTCCCCTTCTTGACCTCGGGTTTCCCATTACCAGTTTTTCTGTCCTCTTCTGCCTTCTTATCCTTGTCCCTGGGCTGATGTGCCCATTTAGTCTTGTTTTATTTTATGGGCCTGTCCAATCTTTGGCTGAAAGATGACCTCAGGAGTGACTTCATTACTGAGGTAAAAGTGTGTCTGGGGGCCATACTCGCCGGGTTTCTCCTGTCTATCAGATCAGTAAGTCTGGTCTTTTTTTATGAGTTAGAATTTTGTTCTACATTTTTCTCCAGCTCTGTCCAGGACCCTCTACCGTGATCCTTGTGAGAGCAGTCGGTGGTGGTAGCCGGGCACCATCTAGTTGTGGTAGCTGTGGTGCATTAGTCCTTTGGACTAATCTTCCCTCGTGTCTTTGATTTTCTTCATTCTCCCTTGCTCCAGATGGGGTGGGATCACTGGGATATCTTAGAGGGCCACTCACAAGCTTTGAAGACCCCAGATGCTATTCATCAAAGTAGGATATAGAACAGTTTCCTTATAAACTATATTATGCCAATTGAGCTAGATGTCCCCTGAGATCCTGGCCCCCAGCCCTCAATGGCTTTTAATCTTTATGGAAGCAGACTGCCAAGCCTTTCTTCTGTGGCATCAGGTTCAAACTGCCAACCTTTTGGTTAGCAGCCGAGAGCAAATGGTTTGCGCTACCGAGAGACCTGCTAGGGCATAAGGTAGGCATATATTTAGTTTTTCTTCATATAGTTTTCCTAAGTGATTATACCAATTCTATGAGTCAAAGTTCAATTAAAGATGCAGAACCATTAACAGGTATATATGTGTATAAAGGGACTCATTACAGTGATTTAACCTTAAACAGTTGTGGGAGCTGGTTAAACAGTGTCTGTGTTGTCTTCATGTCTGATGCTGGAGCTGAAAGTGTGTAGGGCAGGCAATAGTGGAGATGGAGGTAAAATGGAGAAAGCAAGGACAGGCTAGAACCCATGAGCTTGGGCTAGAATCCTGAGGCAGGACTAGAACCTGTGTCAGTTTCTCCAGCCTCCATCTTTGATGATGTGAATGAGCTGCAGGGGAAAGCAGCATCCTTTGTCATGGAGCTAAGGAAGCACCTGGCCTAGGGGTGCTGAAGGAACAGCTTCAGGCAAAGGTGGGGCAGCTGTAGGCCCAGCTCCTGCCCATCACCAACGAGGGGAGCCAGCAGATCTGTGACAATGTACGTGAGCAGTACCCACACCTGGTGACCTGCCACTGGACTTCCAAGCCTGAGGACGAAGGGTCTGTCTTGGTCCCATCACTAACTCCTGTATGACCTTGACCGAATCTCTCACTCTTCCAAGACTCGGTTTCCCCACAAGTAAAGGAAGTGCAAACAGTGCCTGCTCCCTCACAGGTTTCTTGGGAGAATTAAATAGGGCTATGAGTAGAAAGAAGTCCCTGGGTGGTGCCAACAGTTAATGTGTTTCCTGCTGACCCAAAAGTTGGAGGTTTGCATCTACTCTGAGGTGCTCTGAAGAAAGGCCTGGTGCTCTGCTTCCCAAAAAGCAGCATTGAAAACCCCATGACGGAGTTCTACTCTGACATATATGAGGTTGCCATGAGTTGGAACCAACTTGATGGTAACTGGTTTATAGTGGGTGAAAAACCATTTAGCAAACTTCTAAGTGCTGTTCAAGTGGGGTGACATGATGGTAGGGGCCCTTATGGAGGGTCCCAATGCTGTAGTTTCTGAGAAACTGTCCCCTCATGGCGCCCTCTGTATCAGTGCGCAGACTGGGGGAGAGCCCAGGGCACAGAATACAGGGACGGAGGGACCCTGGAATCATAAAGGCCTCATGAAGAATCAACCGCCCACCCAGTACAGAGAATTTGGTCCACACATGACTGAGGCTCTGGTCCTCAGAGTCTGTGCAGCTCAGCTGGTCACTGTGTGACAACATGAGAGTCAGCCTCTCTTCGCTCACTGATTATATTCTTTCAGGACCAGCAAGCACTTCTACCAACATCTCAACCCCCAGTATGGCTGTCAAGGTGGAAGCTGGCTAATATCAGCCATAGGTGAGCCAGTGACGGAAGGGATGCCATGAGTCCTGCCTGAGAGAAATGCTCTTCCACATTCTGACAGAGTTCCATGTGCCTCCCATCTGGGCCCTGAGTATCACAGACAGCTAATATAATGCAGAAAACAGCAAAACCCTACGGGTCATAAGGACTTTTTTCTTTGAAGATTCAAAAGTCACTTATGGCTCTTGAAGGATCCAAAACAAAACAAAAGAAACCAAACCCGTTGCCGTCGAGTCTATTCTGACTCATGGCAACTCCATGTATTAGAGTAGAACAGCTCCATAGGGTTTTCTTGACCAAAATCTTTATGGAAGCAGATTGACAGGCCTTTCTTCTGTGCTGCTATTGAGTGGATTCGAACCACCAACCGTTTGCTTAGTAGCCAAGAGCAAACCATTTGCATCACCCAGAGACCTTGCAGGATCAAGGGAGATTAACCCCTGTCATCCTTCTGGGACTGTGGCAGAAGCCCCAGCAGTTGTGGGAGAGCAAGCAGACCAGCCACTGGGCCAAGCTCCGAGACCATGCTTGTTTCACCATCCTCCACCTCGACCCATAGAAGCTGGGGAGAAATCCCCACTATTCAACTCCAGGGCTGGGGGCCTCTGTGTAAACAGGGCTCCCTGCTGTCAAGGGCCCTGGGAATATACAACCTTTTCCGGGGTGGGAGGTAGGTGGAGAATTTACTTTCTGAGGTGATGAGGGAGTGGAGATTTTGACTGGAGATTAATAATTGTTAGAATGGGCATGATGGGGGCACCTGACTTCCCTTTAACCTTTTTACCAGTTCTGACACCAGCCGTTCTCCCATGGCACCCTCTACTTCTCTGCTAGGTTTGATAATTCATTGCAATGACCACACAGAACTCACAGACTGTACTCACAGTTATAGGGCTTGTTAGGAAAGTGATAGGTTACAATTCAGGATCGGTTCTTCAGTCAGGGGAAGCCTCCTGCCCAAAGGCACTCAGTTCTCTTGCTCCATTTCTCTACAGCTGCTTCTCGTTGTCTCCCACTGTCTCCAGTGTTATAGCTCTTTCTGTCTCCTGGGTCCAGGAGGTTCTCAGCACAGGGGCCCCAGGACCAAAGGACATCCTCTACTCCTATCTCTTCTTGGTGGTAGTGAGGTCCCCCCATCCGCATCTGGGCTCATTTTAAGCCCAGCAGGATGACAAAACTGACTAATCCCCTCGTTAGGGTTCTATACATCTTATTTGCATGGTCCTACCTGCACAGGGGTGCCATACACCTTATTTGCATTATTAGCAAGCTATCCAATCCCCTTGATGAGCCATAAGCACCTCATTTGCATAGTCTCACCCTGTCATTTGGTAGGAGTTACAAGACTTTGTCTAGAAAGGCCATGTAAAAATGGTCCATTGTACCATAATAATTAACAGTTGTCACAATCAAAACAGAAACTGCAGGAGAGAAAGTCTGGAATGCCCAAGGCTCAGTTTCTCTGTGTCTCCCCAGCGAACCCAACAGTGTGACCTTTCAGTGAGGGGCGGTTCCTCCCTCCCTGGGCCCAATCCTAGATCTGAGAAGGCTCTGGGGCTATATCCTGGGGACACAGCTCACTGTGGTCCTTTGGAGCAGACAGTAGTTCCAAACATATCTACACACTAGAATCACCTGTAGAGCTTCAAAAAATACACCCCCCCTCCCCCGCCTCTAGAGATGGCAATATAATTGGTCTGGGGTGTGGCCTGGGCATTGGAATTTTTCAAAGATCTCCAGGTCATGGTCCTTCAGAGAAGCAGAACCATATATGTACATATGTATGTATATTAAGAAGTTCGTTATAGAGATCTGATATTATGCAATCGTGGAAGCTGGTTAAGCAGTCGTCGTAAGGCTGTTGTGTCTGATGCTGGAGCTTAAATTTCACAGGATGAGCAGGTGAGAAGGGAAGGCGGATGAGAGGTAGAGGAGAGCAAGAATAAGCTGGAACCCTCGGGCATGAGCTGGAGCCCATGAGGACGGCCTGAAACCTGAATCAGTTCTTGTTGCCTCTAACATTGTGGCATTTACAGAAGCTGAGCCCTTCATCACGACCTAGCCCAAGAGTCAGAGATGCTGAAAGAAGACCTAGGGCAAGGTGGAGCAGTTGCAGGCACAATAAGGATTTTCAGAGATCCAAAACCAAACCCGTTGCCATCAAGTCAATTCCGACTCATAACAAACCCCGTAGGACAGAGTAGAGCTGCCCCATAGACTTTTGAAGGAGTGCCTGGTGGATTCAAAGTGCTGACCTTTTGATTAACAGCTGAGCTCTTAGCCACTATACCACCAGGGCTCCATCAGAAGACCAGAGCCCTCCAATCTC
Organism: Elephas maximus indicus; assembly: GCF_024166365.1. Lineage (NCBI taxonomy): Eukaryota > Metazoa > Chordata > Mammalia > Proboscidea > Elephantidae > Elephas > Elephas maximus. The sequence continues at coordinate 19,779,746 of NC_064830.1, forward strand.
ACATAGGAATCTCTCTGTGGTCCCCAACTATACACATTGGGAAATGTAGTTTGTCTTAGCTGAGCTGACACATTACAAGGCCATCACACGTACAGACAAGTTGGAGAGCTGATAGACCTTCTGCCATGAGCCTACAGGAGCCAGAGATATACACTTGTGGGTGCTCTCCAAACCAAAAGCCAAACCAAACCTGCTGCCGTTGAGTCAACTCCAGCTTACAGTGACCCTATAAGACAGAGTAGAACTTCCCCATAGGGTCTCTAAGGAGTGGTTGGTGGATTCGAACTGCTGACCTTTTGATTAGCAGATGAACTCTTAATCACTGTGCCACCAGGGCTTCCCCAGTTTGCTGTGTCTCCACCTCAATCCATCCTGCATTTGTTTGTTCATTCATTGATTCAGCAACATATTAGTTGAGCCGGGACCTGGGGACACAGGTGGAGGAACACACAGTTACTATCTCTAAGGCGCTCATAGTCTTGTGAGAAAACCCTCTGGCCAGTAAGGGGAGATTATGGAGTCAGCCTGACTCCAAAGCTGGTGCTCACTGGGGCACTGCATGAGGAGCCTCACCCTACACTCTGGCCCCTCCCCTCGCCCCAGGGCCAGTCCAACCAGGAGACACTCAAGGAAAGGTCCTTCCCTCTGTCTTAGGCTGGGTTCTCCAGAGAAGCAAAATCAGTAAAACATGTAAATATCTATATAGAGAGATTTATATCAAGGAAATGACTCATGTGGTTGTAGAGGCTGGAACATCCCAAGTCCATGGGTCAGGCTGGAGGCCTCTCCAGATTCACATAGCTGCTGGGGTTGGTGAGCCCAAGATTGGTAGATCAGGCAGCAGGGCTCTTGCTCATAGGCTCCAAAGACCGACGAACAAGATGGCAGGTAGCCTGCCAGCCAGCTCGAGTGCTGAGAACCAGAGATCAGGAGCCTGCTACAGGATTCAGAGCAAGCAAAAGCCTGTGATCCTTGCCAGAGAGTCCATCTATGTTGAATAAAGGCCACACCCCCAAAGAAACTCCCTTTCAACTGATTGGCTACTCACGGCAGATCCCATCATGGAGGTGGTCTCATGGAATCATCATATGACTGCCAAACTACATCATAGCTGCCAGTCCACTGAGAATCACAGTCCAGCCAAGTTGACACACAACCTTAAATGATCACACTTTCCGACAATTTCCCACCTGATGATGGGACCAGGTGTAGAATGAGGGTTTCTTCCAGACCATGGAAGTTAGGTCTCCACCTAACTTCTTGCTCCCTGCCAGGGATCTTCAGTTGTACCAGGAGTTTCAGCCATCACATATAGGTGGGTTGGGGAAGGCAAAGACCAGACAATGTACTCTTTACAGCTGCTTTCTGGTCAGAGTGTAGATTCAGGGTCCTTTGAGAACCTCAGCCCTTCCTACCATGCTTCATGTCAGGGAATAACATCCCATCCCGTTTGCTACCACTTTGTTTGCCAAGAGTATGTGGATAGGTGTTGGCTTAAACCCTGTCATGACAATGGAAACCTTAAAAGCAATCCCATGATTGGTGTGGGCACTGGTGATTCAATGGTGAAATTCTCGGCTTCCATGTGGGAGACCCGGCTTCCATTGACTAGTGTGCTTTATGCGTGGTCACCACCTGTCTGTGAATGGACGCTTGTGCGTTGCTATGATGCTGAATAGCTTTAAGTGGAGCTTCCTTAAGACTAAGACTGACTAGGAAGAAAGCCCTGCTTCTGAAAATCAGCCGATAAATCACGATGTATCACAACAGTCAGATCTACAACCAATCATGAGGATGGTGCAGGACCAGGCAGCATTTTGTTTCATTGCTCCACAGTAGAGGGGACTTAAGCCTCTGCTGGGAGGTTGGAAATTAAACGGTCTTTACGTCTCCTGGAATCCATCCTGCGATTCTAGATTCTGCTACTCACAAGTCCACAAGCGATGAGTTGTAAGACATGACTTCATGCCTATGGTAGGCAGGATAGCCCCTCAAAGACATCACATCCAAACTCTGGAACCTGTAAATATGTTATCTTACATGGAAAAATGAATTTTGCAGATGTGATTAAATTAAGGATGTTGAGAGAGGAAGATAGATGATCCTGGATTATTCAGATGGGCCCAATGTAATCACAAGGGTCCTTGTAAGAGGAAGACAGGGATATCAGAGTCAGAGAAGGAGAGGTGACGACAGGGGCCAAAGTGAAGCAGGGCCACAAGCCAAGAATGAGGGCAGTCTCTAGAAGAGGCAAGGAATTGGATTCTCTCTAAAGCTTCCAAAAGGAACGCAACCCTGTCAACTCATTTTAGACTTCTGACCTCCAGAATTGAAAGAAAAAATATTGATGTTGTCGTAAATTACCCAGTTTGTGTAACTTGTTACAGCCACCATAGGAAACTAATACAGTGTCCATGATACCAAGGGCTCAGTGGTGTCACTAGGGAGGGGGTGCAGGGGGTGTGGACTGCACCAGGTGGCACTGTCAGAGGGGGTGACACCAAAACGACTGTCCATAAAAATATCCCTGCAGTTATAACAACAAAAACGTTTTTCGTAAGCCCAGCTTACATGTATCAATACATCTACAAAGCTAAAAATCTTTGCTAATTTACTTTTTGAACCTTCTAACGCACTCTGGCCAGAGCTGTCGTTATTACCCAATTACAGCGATGCTTCACTTCATGTGGTTTCGTCTGCATGTGCTGCAAGCAGGAGCTATTGTTTTCTTTGCTGCCGGTGTTTTTGTAGTCGCTGTTTTTTCAGATTTTCTGGGGCTTTAGCTACAGTGTTGTGGCAATTAATATTTGTGAACCTATATCAACAACTTTTTTGAGAATGAAGTAGAAATGAAAAAGAAAAGGAGCGATATACAAGAATTATAATTTACGAGTAACATTAGTACAAAAATCATTGCTAAGTGTCTTAAGTCATCTAGTACTGCTATAGCAGAAATACCACAAGTGGATGGTTTTAACAAAGAGAAATTTATTCTCTCACAGTCTCAGAGGCTAGAAGTCTGAATTCAGGGTGCCAGCTGCAGGGGAAGTCTTTCTCTGTTGGCTCTGGGGGAAGGTGCTTGTCATCAAACTTCATTGGTTGAGGAGGTTCTCAGAGCAGGAACCCTGGGTCCAAAGGGTACGCTCTGCTCCTGGCACTACTTTCTTGGTGGTATGAGGTCTTCCTTTCTCTCTGCTTGCTTCTCTCTTTTACATCTCAGAAGAGATTGACTCAAAATACAACCTAATCTTGTAGATTGAGTCCTGTCTCATTAACATAGCTGCCATTAACTGCACTTCATTCACATTGTAGACGTAGGATTTATAACACGTAGGAAAATCGCATCAGATGCCAAAATGGTGGACAATCACACAATATTGGGAATCATGGCCTAGCCAAGTTGACCCACATTCTTGGGGGCACAGTTCAAACCAAGACACTAAGGATTCTGTATGATCTGGTATGGGAGGAGGTCCATGGGGGGGGGGAGTGACACAATGAGTTGCCACACTGGGTGACACCGACCCTAGTGATATCACTGAAAGGGTCTCTCTTGGATCTGGAGAAGCAGAGCCCTGAGGAAGCTCTATGTATTTAACCCCCAATTCAGTTGTGATTGAGTTTTTCTGTGTGATTGTGGGCAAGCTGCTTCCTCCCTCTCTACCTCAGTCATCTCATCTGTGGATGAGGTAGTTGAACCAGGTCCATAATGCTCCGATTCTGGATTCCCAGACCCACAAAGCCTCTGTCCTCCAGCCTACTGGAAGACTCACCAAGACTTGCCAATTTCATTTTGTGCCAAGAAAGGACATGCGCACACACAAAAGCAGCCACCATCTACTCTCAGCATCTGTTCATCAAAGAAGGGACATTGTTATGTATCTCAGCACGAAGGCCAGTCCTTTAAATTGGATACTCTCTGCTTTATGAAAAACTCCTCACAAACATTTTTATCGTTGTTGTGGCAGACCACGGAAAACGGAGCCAGCCATGCACCCCAGCCCTGGGCTGGTGTTTGGACCCTCACTCTCCCTGCTTCTTTCACAGAGCAGGACTCCTAGTTCAAGGCTCATAATGGCATTTGCCCAGCCAGACTCAACTCTTGTTTTTTTTCTTGCCTCCATTGGTAGAGATCTCTGCCTGTTGAGTCCCCCTTGCTCTCAGGTTCCTAGTTGTGAAGTACAGTCAGGGTCACCAATTTTAATAAATAAAAAACCATCCCAAAACGTTTTCCTGACCATGGGGGAGGAAAAGGAGCTGAAGACATAGGGCCTCTATGCTGGGATTTTGCTACCATGTCCTCTGCTAGCCTGTGAGTCTGGAGGCATTGTTGGAAAAAATCTCCCAGAATTTAGCTGCTTTGTTTCCTTAAATTCTTCCCCTCAGGCTTGCCTTCTCACCTATCCCTGAGCACCAAGTCACTGCTTGGTACGTCATTGGCTGTGCTAAGTTCTTCCATTCATTTTGAGCTGAGGACAATTTGCCTCTAAATTAAATGACCCCATACTGTGGGCCCTCCTTCCCTTCTTCCATTGTCAGGACAGCTTTTACTTTCTGTCTCCCTTTTGGAAAAGTTGTTTTTAATTGGATCTGGCCTAGGAAATCAGATAACAAGGTTTGTTAAACCTCCATAAATTAATAAGGAGGCCGTGAGTAAAGACCAGATTGGTTCTCCAGGAAGCCAGGTGCTTCAGCTTCAGGGTACAGACTTTGTGACTTCTTGTTTTCACAGCTTTGACGCTGCCCTTTGAGTTCTCTGTTACATTCCAAACAGGCGAGGTCCTGGTCTAAGTGCCCTCTGGGTAATGAGATAGACGGCTAGAGCCAGAGCTATAGGCTCCTGGGAACCAGTATTAAATATGGGGAAATTTTGTAAGCTGACTGTTTCAACCTGTGGTGGCTTAACATAGGCCGTGGTGGGAGTATTTACACTGCTGGAATCTGAAAATACTCTAAATCAGGTGCCTGACCCCATTTACAGTTAAGGGCTTCCTATATATATATATATATATATATATATATATATATATATATATATAAAAACCCAGGGGGTCTTCTTAAATGCCGCTGGGTGGGCTTCAGTTCTGCCTGCACATTGGAGTCACCCGGGGAAATTTTCATCATCAGATGCCTGGGTCCCACCACAAACCAGCTAAGTCAAAACCTCAGGGAGTAGGGCCTGGCCATTGGTACATACATATTTTTTTGTTGTTAAAAACATACACCAATTCAACAGTTTTTACATGTACAATTCAGAGACATTGCTTACATTCTTTGAGTTTTACAGCCATTCTCACCCCCCTTTCCAAGCTGTTGCTCCTCCATTAACATAAACTCACAGCCCCCTAAGCTTCCTATCTAACCTTTGAGTTGCTGTTGTCAATTTAATCGAACATAGATAAATGTTTAAAAGAGCAAAATATTCAAGGCAGACATTCTTTACTAAGTAAGCTAAATTATTGGTTTAAAAAAGACTTTAGGGTATAGTCTTCATTTAAGGCTTGAAGATTATCTCAGGGCAATAGTTTCAGGGGTTCATCCAGCATTCGTGGCTCCAGAAAGTTTAGATTCCATGAGAATATGAATTAGTTTTTTTTTTTTTTTAATTCCCTAGGTGATTTTAATGTGCAGCCAAGAGTAGATCCATGGTTCAGCTCCAGCCCAGGCCGCTCTGCTCACTGCCCAAGGCAGGGCTGCGGGGTCTGTTTGAGGTGGTGGGAAGTAGATTCTTCTTAATTAAAGACAACTTATTTATGCCACAGGTCTGCATCTGATCCTCAGTCTGGTTATTTACCCAAGACTTAACTGGGCTATTTATCTCCCTCGTCAATAAAAAGCACCATGGAAACTCTGACATCAGGGAAGGGTGCTCATGCATGCCTTTCCCAGGAAGCACGAAACACCTTGTTTATTAGCGTGCTTGGTGACCTCGATTGAGTCTCGCCCCTCTGTGGGCATCTCTCCTCATTTGTAAACGAAGGGACTGGGCTGAGAGACAAGAAGGCCCCTCCAGCTTAGTCACATGAAGACCACTCAGGCTGAAAGCACACAGTTTTTTTTCTTTTAAACAGAAAGATCCAGAGGGGGAAGAGATCAGCCTGGGATCTCACAGGTAGTGGGAAGCGAGCTGACCTGGAACCACATGCAGGCTCTAGGTTCCCTGTCTTCACATTGGCTCTGCAAAAAATCCCCAAGACTGTGACTCCGCTGACCGAGGGACAGTCTGAGCAGGAAGGAAGGGAGGTGGGGTGGAAAACTCTGGAGGATCAAAGCAGAGGCTCCAGGAGTCCACCAGTGCTCTGTAAACCCAGCCCATAATTTCAGGCTGCTAAGAAGGGGAAGAGTGGCGAAAGAGCTCTGATGCATCATCTCATTAGCAGCAGCCTCAAGGGTCTAAGTGAGGCCAGCACCACCATGATCCCAGGGTTGGCCATTCACCCCTCCTCTTTGGAATGACCTGATTGTGGAAGCCCTGATTAAGGCATAGGACCTTGCTGGGGAAACCGAGGCCCAATCTCCAACTGGCAATCATGGTGCTACTGGATCTCTTCCGCCTAGAAAAGAGCTGTACCCACAATAACATCAAGGTTGACCCTTCTTCCATCTTCTTGACTCTGGAATCATTCAAAGCTCTATGAGAGAAGTCATTGCTGGAGTCCAGTGAGGATGCCTGCTTGGTGGTTATGTCATGCTGTCTGCCTGAGTGCCATGCGTCTTACCCCTCCTCCATGAAGCACTGACTGACCAGTCCAGCCACGGCCCTTACACCTTCTTAGATCCCTCAGTGCTTACTGACTGTTCTGGCACCTTCTGTTCTGCTACATTCCATATGGAATTGTACTCCCAGTGTTTCGGGTTTTCCTAGGACTAGGCACCACAGAAGGGCTGTTTGGTATAACCTCCCCACCACCAGTTCAGGCAGCATGGAGAAAGGGTAATTGGGTGGGCTGTGGGGTCACACAGACTCATGTTCAAAGTGACTGCACTTATGGCCATGTGAGCCTCTTGTTATTCATCTACAGAGTAGATGATACCTCTCTCTAGGATAGACTGCAAACCGTTTTCACATCCATTTCCTAGTCTTCCTGGGTACGCTTCCCAGCCTCCCTTGTGGTTTAGTGTGGTCATGTGAGCGAGCTCCAGCCAATGAAATGTCAGTGGAAATGATGTATACATTTTCTGCATCAAGGATATTAAGAAGTAGGGGTGCCCCCTCCAAGCTCTGTCTTCCTTCTGCCAGCTCAATGCAGATGCAGTCAAGGCGCTTGTGGCTGGCAGAGCCCCAACATGGAAGGAGCCTGGGCCTCTGAATCCCTGAATATAGGATAGCTCTTGCTCAAGTTCCTCAAGACCAGGAACATTCACCTTGACTGGGTGTGAGTGAGAAATAAGCCTCTATTACTGTGGAGCTGGTATATATTTTGGGCCTATTTGTTATAGCAGCTAGATTTATCCTTAATTATAATAGAGTTCGCTCACAGTGTTCTTGGGAAAATGACACAAAGTACATGAAAGGGCCTCGCACAGTGCCTGGAGCATTGAAGGAAATGAACAAAAAACCCATTGCCATTGAGTCAATTCTGACTCATAGTGACCCTATAGGACAGAGTAGAACTGCCCCATACAGTTTCCAAGGAGCGCCTGGTGGATTTGAATTGCCGACCTTTTGGTTAGCAGCCATAGCTCTTAACCAGTATGCCACCAGGGTTTCCTTTGAAGGAAAGGGGTGCTAAATAAATGTTAGTTTATTTATTTCCTGATTAATATAAATTGCACCTAAGCATGTGGATAGATAACGCCTCACACCTTTTTTGTAGTGCTGGATTGAACCCATAGTTTATTCTATAATTGCTATAAGCCTAGCCTTTGCTGGGAATCTAGTCTTTAAGGTGCCCCTACCAGATGTTTTGTGTTTGCAAAGCTGCACCAGTCAAAGCACTTTTGATTGCAAAAGACAGAAATCCATTTTAAACTGGCTTAAGCAACATAAATAACTGAGTGATTGAATTAAGCAAATACATAGTTATTTATTGGCTCATCATGGGTTGTTCAGGTAGGGCTGTATCCAGGGTCTCAGATGATGCATCAGCGCTCTCTGTCCACCTCTTCCATCAGCTTCCCTCTGGTGTAGTTTAGTCTGCAAAGAGGTTCTCATGTGAGGTGGGCAAGACGGTCCCCAGCAGTCTTCCAATTACACCCTCCCCACTTAGCAGAGAACATCTCTTGCCCAAATGTTGCAGTTTTAGAGTGGGGAGCAATAACTACCATGCCTTTTTCTTCCCATGTTTGGAATCAGCTGAGAGATAGACGCAGGGGGTTAGAGAGATGAAGACGAAACACCACTCTTACGAATGGTAAAGCCAGCTGGGAAATGTGGCTGCAGACAGACTCACCTGCTGGGTCACTGGCGCTGCTAGATACGCACAGCCCACCCCTGTGGGCAGGCGGCTGTCGGTTCAGAGTGTAGATGTTTGAAGACAGCCTGGCCAGCACACTCGCCCCTTCTGAGGAACTTGAACTCACCATCAGAGAGTTTGCTTTACCTTCCCTCCTCCCCTCCGTGTGTCTCTGTTTCATACCACCAATTGCCATGGAGTCGACTCTGACTCTTGGTGACCGTGTGTGTCAGAGTGGAGCTGTGCTCCATAGGGTTTTCAATGGCTGATTTTTCGGGAGTAGATCACCAGGCCTTTCTTCCTGGTGATCTACTCCTGAACCTCCAGCCTTTCTTTTAGCAGCCGAGTGTGTTAACTGCTTGCACCACCCAGGCACTCCTTTATATATCATGAACCAAAAAAACCGAACCCATCGCCGTCAAGTCAATTCCAACTCACAGCGACCCTACAGAATAGAGTAGAACTGCCCCATAGGGTTTCCAAGCAGTGGCTGGTGGATTTGAACTGCTGACCTTTTGGTTAGCAGCCAAACTCTTAACCACTGCACCACCAGGGCTCCTATATATCATAAGGATATTTAAATTTTGAATATCATACATTTGGCCACAGAGATTGAGGCTCTGTCCCTGTTGTCAGGAGGCAGTTTCACCTACAGAGGCCCCTAAACCAGAAATATCTTCTAATTCCTATCTCACAGGCTAGCCAGGTGGAAACCATACCATAAGAGAAGACGCTGAGGGAATTGAGGATGTTTTAGGCTCCTTGGAAACCCTATGGGGCAGTTCTACTCTGTGTTGTAGGGTTGCTATGAGTCAGAATCGACTTGATGGCAGTGGGTTTGGTTGCTTTGGTTAGGCTGCTGAAGGGATGTGTGAGGAGGGTCTGAGAGTGGTCTTCAGGTCTCTGAAGGGCACAGACTGTTTCTGTGCGTTGTAATGTCCTAGAAGAGAGCACTGAAAACAGGTATAAGAAAGTCAGTTTCAGCTTAAACTGAAGAAGCACTTTTTGTAAATCAGAGCACTCCAGTGTTGGGACAGCTGTCTGGGAGGCAGGACCAGATTACTCAATTAGCAAGATATGCACGGGCTTACTTGTACATACTTATTAATCTGTAGTGAACAATTTCACCTATTTTTCACCGCATCTTCGTTCACTGCAGATTAGTAAGTAAACACAAGTAAGCCCATGCATACCTTGCTTACTAAGTAATCGGCCACTGCTTGGAGGAAGTGAGTTGGGAACCGTGGGATCAAATCTGGGCAGGCCAATAAACCTCTCCCAGGCCCAGTTTTTTCATCTGTAGAGAGGGGTAATAAAGCCTTCCTGGTGGGGAGATCAAGTGGGGGTAATTGATAAGGTGCTGTGCAAACAGTAACAAGCTAAACAAATATTGTCATAATCTGCCCAGGAAGCTGAGGAGCAAAGGATGAGGGAGGTGCAGGCTCAAGGTATTGAGGGGCAGGGGCTAATGGTGGGGGGTGGAGGGGTGGAGTCAAGGCCTTTGAGCCCAAGAAGGAGTGTTCTGGCCTTCAAGCTGAGGGGTGCTGATGGGACGCAGTGACTGGCGCCTGCTGCCCACACTGTTGGCTAGAGCTCTGTAGAGGCCTCCACTGAGTGTCTTGGGATTCCTGCAAAATGAGGAGCCTTCTGGAGTTTACTCTCAATGGGCAGATACAGAAATTAAACAACGGACTTAATCAATTGAGGAAAGGTAATCAGCACCGGGGGGGAAGAAAAGTAAAAGAATAAAAAGGGTTGTGTGTGTGTGGTGGGGAAGGAAAAATTGCTGTATTAAATATGGCAGTCAGGGCAGGCCTAATTGACAGTTCTGAGGGAGAGTTGGAATCCAAAGCTGCCTGTTGGAGCTGGTACTACCTGTCCTAGGGAGCATGGAAAGCCCCTGCTCAGAGCTTGTGGCTCCTTTTATAGCAAGCTGAGGTCAGAAGCCACTTGGAAGAGGCAGAATCTATTAAGGTAATGTGGGTGGGAGATGGGTCAGGGGTATAGAAGGGTCAAGGCTGAAGCTGCACCAATAGATACAACATCTGAAAGATCAGATCTTTATGCCCCTTAGCAAGGTGACCCAGCAAAGAGCTCTCTGCAGCTCTTGTCCTTGAGAGACACCCTGAATCGGAGCCTCTATGTTCATGCTCACCCACCAGCAGAGCAATGGTGACAGAGCAGGGGGGAGCCCAGGGAGCACCCAGGAGTGCCAGGTGGCAAATGCAGAATGGGCCTCCTAGGGCCCTGTGGTTCCTGGATGGAGGGGCATGGTGAAAGGCGAGCCTGGAGAGAGAGAGGGGAAAGGAGCACCACAGGACCAAGTCTGGTAGGGCTTCTCTTGGACTGTGCAAGGGGCAGGCAGAGCCACTGCCTCTCCCGCCCTGCCTCACTATGTGGAAAATCCATTTGGCTCTTCAGAAAAGAACTTATTTCGATGTCATAGTGGTTTTGCAGGATTGGTGGGGCAGCAGCTGGGGAAGAAGGAGGACTTATCTGTCCATAGTCCTCTTTCAGGCTGAAGAGATGCATCACCCTTCCTCGAAGACTGCAAGGTGGAACCGCGGGCGTTATCAGCAGAAGTGTGGAGGCCTACAAACCGGCAGTAGCTTGAAGGGCCCCAGGCTCAAGGGAGACAGACCCTGAGATCCCTGGCTGCCCCCACAGTGGCTAGTGAGCCACAGCCATCTAGGCAGAAACTGGGTCATCCCAGGTCACCCAAGAAGGTGTGGATTCAATTTACAAAGACAAACGTCTCAGCACAAAAAAGTTAGTGGAAAAATGAAATTGTCAACAACACACACAAAAAGGCATCAAAATGACAGCACTAAACACATTCTTATCTATAATTACACTGAATGTAAATGGACTAAATGCACCAATAAAGAGACAGAGAGTCTCAGACTGGATAAAGAAACACGATCTGTCTATATGCTGCCTACAAGAGACACACCTTAGACTTAGAGACACAAACAAACTAAAACTCAAAGGATAGAAGAAAAATATATCAAGCAAACAACAATCAAAAAAGAGCAGGAGCAGCAATATTAATTTCTGACAAAATAGACTTCAAAGTTAAATCCACCGCAAAGGATAAAGAAGGACACTACATAATGATTAAAGGGACAATTGACAAGGAAGATATAACCATATTAAATATTTATGCACCCAATGACAGGGCTGCAAGATACATAAAACAAACTTTAACAGAACTGAAAAGTGAGATAGACACCTCCACAATTATAGTAGAAAACTTCAACACACCACTTTCGGAGGAGGATAGGACTTCCAGTAAGAAGCACAGTAGAGACACGGAAGACATAATTGCTACAATCAACCAACTTGACCTCACAGACCTATACAGAACGCTCCACCCAACAGCTGCAAAGTATACTTTTTTTCTAGTGCACATGGAACATTCTCTAGAATAGATCACATATTAGGTCATAAAATAAACCTTTGCAGAATCCAAAACATCAAAATATTACAAAGCATCTTCTCAGACCACAAGGCCATAAAAGGGGAAATCAATAACAGAAAAATCAGGGAAAAGAAATCAAATACTTGGAAACTGAACAATACTCTGCTCAAAAAAGACTGGGTTATAGAAGATGTTAAGGAGGGAATAAAGAAATGCATAGAATGCAACGAGAATGAAAACACTTCCTATCAAAACCTCTGGGACACAGCAAAAGCAGTGCTCAGAGGCCAATTTATATCGATAAATGCACAGATACAAAAAGAACAAAGAGCCCAAATCAGAGAACTGTCCCTACAACTTGAGCAAATAGAAAGTGAGCAACAAAAGAATCCATCAGGCACCAGAAGAAAACAAATAATAAAAATTAGAGCTGAACTAAATGAAATAGAGAACAGAAAAACAGTTGAAAGAATTAACAAAGCTGAAAGCTGGTTCTTTGAAAAAATTGACAAAATTGATAAACCATTGGCCAGACTGACTAAAGAAATACAGGAAAGGAAACAAATAACCCGAATAAGAGACGAGATGGGCCATATCACAACAGACCCAACTGAAATTAAAAGAATCATATCAGATTATTACGAAAAATTGTACTGTAACAAATTTGCAAACCTAGAAGAAATGGATGAATTCCTAGAAAAACACTACCTACCTAAACTAACACAATCAGAAGTAGAACAACTAAATAGACCCATAACAAAAAAAGAGATTGATAAGGTAATCAAAAAACTCCCAGCAAAAAAAAAAGCCCCGGCCCGGATGGCTTCACTGCAGAGTTGTAGCAAACTTTCAGAGAAGAGTTAACACCACTACTACCAAAGCTATTTCAAAGCATCGAAAATGATGGAATACTACCTAACTCATTCTATGAAGCCACCATATCCCTGATACCAAAACCAGGTAAAGACACCACAAAAAAAGAAAATTACATAGATGAACATAGATGCAAAAATCCTCAACAAAATTCTAGCCAATAGAATTCAACAACATATCAAAAAAAGAATCCACCACGACCAAGTGGGATTTATACCAGGTATTTTTTTTTTATGCAAGGTTGGTTTAATATTAGAAAAACCATTAATGTAACCCACCATATAAATAAAACAAAAGACAAAAACCACACAATCTTATCAATTGATGCAGAAAAGGCATTTGACAAAGTCCAACACCCATTTATGATAAAAACTCTCAGCAAAATAGGAACTGAAGGAAAATTCCTCAACATAATAAAGGGCATCTAGCCAACAGCCAACATCACTCTAAACGGAGAGAGCCGGAAAGCATTTCCCTTGAGAACGGGAACCAGACAAGGATGCCCTTTATCACTGCTCTTATTCAACATTGTGCTAGAGGTCCTAGCCAGAGCAATTAGGCTAGACAAAGAAATAAAGGGCATCCAGATTGGCAAGTAAGAAGTAAAATTATCTCTATTTGCAGATGACATGATCTTATACACAGAAAACCTTAAGGAATCTTCCAGAAAACTACTGAAACTAATAGAAGAGTTCGGCAGAGTCTCAGGTTACAAGACAAACATACAAAAATCAGCTGGATTCCTCTACATCAACAAAAAGAACATCGAAGAGGAAATCACCAAATCCATACCATTCACAGTAGCTCCCAAGAAGATAAAATATTTAGGAATGAATCTTACCAAAGATGTAAAAGACCTATACAAATAAAACTACGAAGTACTAGTGCAAGAAACCAAAAGGGACCTCATAAGTGGAAAAACATACCTGGCTCATGGATAGAAAGACTTAACATAGTAAAAATGTCTATTCTACCAAAAGCCATCTATACATGCAATGCACTTCCGATCCAAATTCCAATGACATTTTTTAAAGTGATGGAGAAACAAATCATCAACTTCGTATGGAAGGGAAAGAAGCCCCGGATAAGTAAAGCATTACTGAAAAGAAGAAGAAATTGGGAGGCCTCACTCTACCTGATTTTAGAACCTATTATACAGCCACAGTAGTCAAAACAGCCTGGTATTGGTACAACAACAGGCACATAGACCAGTGGAACAGAATTGAGAACCCAGATATAAATCCATCCACATATGAGCAGCTAATATTTGACAAAGGCCCAGTGTCAGTTAATTGGGGAAAAGATAGTCTTTTTAACAAATGGTGCTGGCATAACTGGATATCCGTTTGCAAAAAAATGAAACAGGACACATACCTCACACCATGCACAAAAACTAACTCCAAGTGGATCAAAGACTTAAACATAAAGACTAAGACGATAAAGATCATGGAAGAAAAAATAGGGACAAAGTTAGGAGCCCTAATACAAGGCATAAACGGAATACAAAACATTACTAAAAATGACGAAGAGAAACCAGATAACTGGGAGCTCCTAAAAATCAAACACCTATGCTCATCTAAAGACTTCACCAAAAGAGTGAAAAGACCACCTACAGATTGGGAAAAAATTTTCAGCTATGACATCTCTGACCAGCGCCTGATCTCTAAAATCTATATGATTCTGTTAAAACTCAACCACAAAAAGACAACCCAATCAAAAAGTGGGCAAAGGATACGAACACGCACTTCACTAAAGAAGGTATTCAGGCGGCTAACAGACACATGAGAAAATGCTCTCGATCATTAGCCATTAGAGAAATGCAAATTAAAACTACGATGAGATTCCATCTCACTCCAACAAGGTTGGCATTAATCCAAAAAACACAAAATAATACATGTTGGAGAGGCTGTGGAGAGATTGGAACTCTTATACACTGCTGGTGGGAATGTAAAATGGTACAACCACTTTGGAAATCTATCTGGCGTTTTCTTAAAAAGTCAGAAATAGAACTATCATACAACCCAGAAATCCCACTCCTCGGAATATACCCTAGAGAAATAAGAGCCTTCACACAAACAGATATATGCACACCCATGTTTATTGCAGCTCTGTTTACAATAGCAAAAAGCTGGAAGCAACCAAGGTGTCCATCAACGGATGAATGGTTAAATAAATTACAGTACATTCACACAACGGAATACTACCCATCAATAAAGAACAGTGACGAATCTGTGAAACATTTCATAACATGGAGGAACCTGGAAGGCATTATGCTGAGTGAAATTAGTCAGATGCAAAAGGACAAATACTGTATAAGACCACTATTATAAGTTCTTGAGAAATAGTATAAACTGAGAAGAACACATTCTTTTGTGGTTACGAGAAGGGGGAGGGAGGAAGGATGGGAGAGGGTTATTTACTGATTAGTTAGTAGATAAGAACTACTTTAGGTGAAGGGAAGGACAATACTCAATACAGGCAAGGTCAGCTCAACTGGACTGGACCAAAAGCAAAGAAGTTTCCAGGATAAACTGAATGCTTCGAAGGTCAGCGGAGCAAGAGCGGGGGCTTGGGGACTATGGCTTCAGGGAACTTCTAAGTCAATTGGCATAATAAACTCTATCATGAAAACATTCTGCAACCCACTTTGAAGTGTGGCATCTGGGGTCTTAAATGCTAACAAGCGGCCATCTAAGATGCATCAATTGGTCTCAACCCACCTGGATCGAAGGAGAAAGAAGAACACCAAGGTCACACGATAACTATGAGCCCGAGACAGAAAGGGCCACATGAACTAGAGACTTACATCATCCTGAGACCAGAAGAACTAGATGGTGCCTGGCCACAACCGATGACTGCCCTGACAGGGAACACAACAGAGAACTCCTGAGGGAGCAGGAGAACAGTGGGATGCAGACTCCAAATTCTCATAAAAAGACCAGGCTTAATGGTCTGACTGAGACTAGAAGAATCCTGGCGGTCATGGTCCCCAAACCTTCTGTTGGCCCAGGACAGGAACCATTCCCGAAGATTACTCCTCAGACATGCAAGGGACTGGACAATGGGCTGGAGAGAGATGCTGATGAAGAGTGAGCTACTTGCATCAGGTGGACACTTGAGACTGTATTGGCATCTCCTGTCTGGAGGGGAGATAGGAGGGTAGAGAGGGTTAGAAACTGGCAAAACGGTCACGAAAGGAGAGACTGGAAGAAGGGAGCGGGCTGACTCATTAGGGGGAGAGTAAATGGGAGTATGTAGCAAGGTGTATAAGCTTATATGTGACAGACTTACTTGATTTGTAAACTTTCACTTAAAGCACAATAAAAATTATTTTAAAAAAAAAAGAAGGTGTGGATTGTCCAACCCAGCCAGCAGGGGCTGCTGACTTCATTTTACCATACTCTCTGGAATCCCAAATCCGTTTGGGCTTCCCCCTGACTGCTTCCTGTCAGCTGAGCTCTAGGCCAGACCCTCCCTACTTTCCTGGAACATGCTAGAAAGAGGCTGTGGGGTATAGAACCAGGAACACTGGGCCAAAGTCAGGTAGAAAAGGGTTTCCATCCCCATTTGACCCCGGAGGTGGGGATTTAACTTTGGGGACTTTAGTTTCCTCATCTGAAAATGGAGAACATAATACTTTCTCTCAGTTTTGTTTTGTTGTTAGGTATAGTCAAGTCAATTTTGGCTCATAGACCCCACGTGACAGAGTAGAGCTGCCCCATAGGGTTTCCTAGGCTGGAATCTTTACAGGAGCAGATCACCA
Source organism: Elephas maximus indicus (assembly GCF_024166365.1). Taxonomy (NCBI): domain Eukaryota; kingdom Metazoa; phylum Chordata; class Mammalia; order Proboscidea; family Elephantidae; genus Elephas; species Elephas maximus. The sequence continues at coordinate 19,796,199 of NC_064830.1, forward strand.
GGTCTTTCTCCCATGGAGCCACTGGTGGATTTGAACCACTGACCTTTCGGTTAGCAGCCAAGCGCTTGACCGTTGCACCACCAAGGCTCCTTCCTTCTCTTAAGGTGAGGATTGAATGTGACAGTAAATAAGACGTTTAGCTCAGCGCCTGGCTTGTAGGATTGCCAGCGATGCGAGATGGGGGGATTAAGCCTTGAGCCAGGCTGCCAGGGTCTGGATCGTGGTCCCAGCTCTGCCATTAACTGTGAGACTACAGGCAAGTCTTGACCTCTTTGGGAGTGAATTGGGTGGTGCAAAGTCAGTTTTATCCAACAGGCTTGTTAGAAATGTCACAAGAGGTGACAGATGGAAAGATGTCCCCCAGGTAAACACGAGGCATTACTGAGCATGTCAACTCTGGGCTGCCTGTCAGAATTTTCTGAGGGCTCCTCACTAGCTTACTGTCCACAAAAATGTCCCAGGATTGATCTCGGGACCATCCCTGAAGGGATGGGAAAATCACCCCAAAACCACATTCCAATTATCCCCATCCTAAGGAAATCTGATCATGAGGCACATGGAAGTGGTATCTGACTTCTGGGTAATGCTCAACATTGTACAAAGTAAAGTCACGTCAGTTCTCTCAGCTCACCCTCTGACAACTCTCTGAGTTAAGTATTATTGTACCCATTTCACAAATGAGATGATTGAGGTTCAGAGAGATTAAGTGTCATCCTCAGAGCCCCACAACTGGTAAATGATAGAGCTAGAGCTGAAACCCAGGTCTGTTTAGACAAGGTGACTACACATCCCCGTTGGCCTTAGACAGTTCTAGATTATGTCTGCTAGTCAGTAACCAGTTGCTGCCCAGTCAAATCTGACTCATGGCGACACCATGTATGTCAGAGTAGAACTGTGCTCTATAGGATTTTCAGCGGCTGGTTTTTTGGAAGTAGATTACCAGGCCTTTCTTCCAAGGCACCTTTGGGTGGATTTGAACCAGCAACCTTTTGGTTAGTAGCTGAGCACTTAAGCACTGGCTCCGCCCCAGGACAATGATTCACAGCACCCTCTTTTACTCTCAAAGCTGCCATGTCTGAATGTGAAATGATATGGTCTCAAACTAAATCCACTGCGGTTTCTGCTACATCTCAGCTTACTTGAGGGGGTTCAGCCTAAACAGGGGACCACAGGAATCCTGGAGAACTGGGGATGGGGAGGGGGATGAAGAGTGCCTGTTCCTAGGCAACCAACCTACCCCTGCCCCTCTGCCTGGAGTTGATATTTCTTAGAGTTTGATATTTCCCATTGTTTCTCAGCACCAGCTGGCTGACTTTTCTCCCCACCCTCCTCCGCATCCATCATCCCTCTTCTCTTCCATCCTTTCCAGGGGCTCCCTGCAGCTTTGGCCACCTGCTTCCCCACAGCTACCAGGAGTGAGCGACCTCAGGAGATGGCCCTCACTGGGTGTTCTCCAGGGACAGCGCTGACTAAAGATATAGATAGACGAATTGGTCCTGTCCCACCACCCCATCCCTCACCACTGGGAGACCCATCTTCATCCAGACAGAGAGCTCTAGGACCCCCACCAAAGTCAGCCAGACACCTCTAGTCACCATTCCCCTCCCACCGTTCCAGCCATGGCCATGGTACAAATAGCACTAATGAACCATCTGATGGGGTGTTCTATATCCAGGCGGTGCTGGGGAAAGGAGGAAGGGAGCCCCCCCAAATTGCAGCCCATGCTTGTTGATGGTGTGGTAGAGCCTGAAACCCCATTTTTTTGTGGAACGTGGGCCCCAAACCCAAATGGAATAATGCTCACAAACATCTGAAGGGTCTTGTGAAATACATGGCTTCTCAGCTGAGCTCAGGTAACCAGCTAACATGAGAGCAGGTGAGTCATGCTGTGGTTCTGGGATAGATCCCCTGGGAGTGTTCTGGAAAAGTACAAAGTCATTACTTACAGGGCAGCGTTAAGCTGGCTTTCTTTGACATTGTTTGTTGGTTGGGCTGCTGCTGCTGCATACATTTCTGCAGATGTCTCCAGTGGGTGACATTTATCAGATCAAGTGCTTTCTAGTTTTATTCCCCAAATGCATAGACAACTGTCTTTGTAGATAATGTTGCCAGTGCAGCGTAGTGATCTGATTGGAGAAGATGCGATATCTCCTACCAGCAGAGGATCCATCTTTTCAACCCAGGATAGGGAAAGGAGCAGAGAGAGTGCTGGGGAATCTGCATGATGTAAAAGCAAGATAAGTCCAGCCTCCATCACCTCTCTCTATTTCTAAAGGTGGTGGCAGTGTTGGTGGTGGGTGGGGTGGGAGTAGAGGGCTCCATCCCTGTTGATATGGCGCACAGATGCTATGAAAACATCAAGGCCTTCCCTTGACTTCCTACAACCCATTCCTGTGGCTTAGGGCTGAGTGGGAGGAGTTAGAATGTGTGGACAGCAGCTTGCCCTTGGATAAAGAGATGTCCAATCTTCTCAGCTGAAGAAGCCCTTGCCGTGCGCTAGTCACCGATGTGTCCACAGCAGCATGGGGAGCAGTCGGCCCTGTGACCCCACTCCGAGCTCATCCTCCCTTTAGCCATCTGTTTGAGGAAGAATTTGCCAAAGGGAATATGCTGGAGCCAGCTTGCTGCCCTCCTCAACTCTGGGAACATTGCCTTAATGATCACAATAATTATATTTATTGAGCTCTTACTATGTGTCACGTCCTGTGCCAAGATTTTATAAGCATCATCCCACTTACCCCTGAGAGGTAGATTTTGTTTTCCTTCTATTTTACAGGAAAGGATACTTAGTGTGTCCTTGCCTAAGGTCACCCATCTGGCATTGGGCAGCGCTGGGTCATCCTCCACCCTCAGCGCCAAGCTCTTGGCCTTGATGACTCTGCCTGCTCTTCCACTGTGTTCACATGAAGTCGCAGTGGATGACCTCCCCTTGGCTGGGCTCTTCCCAGAGCTGACCCTGCCTCTCAGGAGCTCTGACATGCTGAGGAAGCACTTGGTTGACTTCTGAAGGCAACTGGGATCTCTCGGGTGAGGAGATAAGCCTGGCTGAGACTTGACTATGCAAATAACTCACTGTTGACCTTGGGGAAGCCACCTCCCCTCTCTTACAGACTCCATTGGAAGGGGATGGAGAGGTTGAGATGGTTTCTAGGCTCTTCCTGGTTTCCATTCACACATCTGCAGGGTCTTCTAATATCCTGAGAGGGGGCAGGAGGGTAGTCCTTTGAATAAAAACCTTTCCTTCAGGACACCCACTAAATAACAAAAAAGGCAGTGCTCTACCATTTACATAACACTTTGTGATTGACAAAGCGTGTCCACACAAATCCTCTTACTGATTGGCTACTCCTGAATTGTGCCCTCTAAGGTCAACAGGAAGTATAGTAATACCTGAATAACAGGCAGGGTGATGAGGATCAGACGTAAGAGCCAGGAGCTGTGCCCACTGCTCCTACCCGATTTGCTAGAGGCGAGCTGAAAGGAGAGCTGTTTTTTTGGACCTCTGTATGAATATAGGCACCCTGGTGGTACAGCAGTTAAGCACTCAGCTGTTAACCAAAAGGTCAGTGGTTCAAACCCATCAGCCACTCTGTGGGAGAAAGATATGGCAGTCTGCTTCCATAAAGATTTACAGCCTTGGAACCCCTGTGGGGGCAGTTCTGCTCTGTCCTATAGGGTCTCCATGAGTCAGAATCTACTCAATGGCAGTGTTTTTTTTTTTTTTTTTTAATGAGCACAGATTTGAATAAAGTTATAGAATCTCAGATGTATGAGGTCATCTAATTCCATTCCCTCTGCTGGTAAGAAAACTGAGGCTCAGAGTGGGTTTGTGACTTGCCCAGAGTCATGCAGAATTGGTGGTAGACCTGTCCAGACTGTTCTGCCATTTTGGATGAGTCTGTACTATATCATACATATATCTGTGGCTGAGTCAGGAATGGTGGTTTGACTTAGCTTTAGCAGAAACAGCGGAAATCTGGCGATGTCTTTCTGGTCCTGATCCTCTCACAGTGTTCCCTTTGCAGGGCCCTCCGGTCAGTGTTGATGTCTCTTTCCACCCTGATCATCCTTCCACCACTGACTTCTTTGTTGACTTTGTTTCCTCTAAAGCAGCACTTGGCTTCCTCCTTTAATCTTGCACCCAAGTGAAGTCTGAATGTCTGGCTTTCTTGGGGATGCTTTCTCAGTTCCTTTCTGTGGCTCATCTTGCACAGGAAGGTCAAAGGACCAATCAGAAGCTTGCTGCTAGTCAGATACTAAAGAACACAGGGATTCCTTTGGCAGGCCCACCACCCAGGCTTTGGGTCCAGGTCTTCCTACAGTCCCCCTGCCTGGGGATACCATTTGTTGGATGGGTGTTGTGGGTTGAATTGTGACCCCCCAGAAGTTATACTGAAGTCCTAACCCTTATACCTGTAAATGTGTCCTTGCTTGGAAAAATAGGGTTTTTCTTTGCAGATGTTATCAGTTAAATTAGCAATGTCATACGGGAGTAGGATGGGTCCTAACCCTAATCCCTTCTGAGTGGTCTCTTTAAAAAGGGAGCCACACACAAGAGGAAGACAGATGCCATGTGAAGATACATCTCCAAGCCAAGGAATGCCAACAGACACCTGGGGGTACAGAAGCTGAAAGAGACGAGGAAGGATCTACCCCTAGAACCAACAGAGAGAGAACATAGCCCTGCCGACACCCTGAGTTTGGACTTTCGGCCTCCAGAATTGTGAGAAAATAAATTTCTGTGCTTTAAAGCCACCCACTTTGTGCTATTTTGTGATGGCAGTTTTAGCAAACAAAGAAAATGGGGGAGCCAGTTGATGAGACATCTTCATCCTAATAATGAGTTGTCCTCATTAAGTCCCCTTTCTCCACAGGCTCACCTCTGTCCACAGTTTTCAGGTGACTCAAGCAATAGGGGGTTTCTTGCTTGGGGTCTCTTCAGAGGCCTGCTGTGTTGGGTGCGTGTAGATGGGCTTCTTCACCACACCCCCCCACCCCCAAATGCACAGGTAGCATTTCCACACCTACTTAATTCTCTTTCAAATGGAGGGGTAAAAATAGCAAAAGAAAAGGTCCCAGAAGCTCTGAAAGACTTTCACAGGCTCTGAGCAATTAGGTGGCTGTGCCGTGGGAAGTGGCCAGAAATGCTGGGAGGAGGTTACTCAGGGAAGCAAAGTCACGGCAGAATTTTCCATTATGCCGTACTCCTGATAATGGTGTGTGTCCGTGTGTAAGGGGGTTCCTCGGGAGAGGTTCAGGCTGACCCTCTGAAGGTGCCCTAGGGGAGTGATGGTGATGGCCCCTCTCCCCAAAGGAAGAAACACAAGCTGTTCTCTCTGAATACCCCATGCCAAGCCGTCTTTGGGAGTCATTCTGAGTTTCCCTCCATTTTCTTCAGTGTGAATCCCCTAATGGCCCATTGTGTGCCCTGCCCTTGCTTGGGGAGGTCAGGGGCAACATCGGCCCTGATCACATTGCTGGTGGTAAGAAGGACAAGCACTACCCACCTCAGACTTAACACTCTTGCCATTGAGTTGACTCTGACTCATGGAGACCTTATAGGACAGAGTAGAACCACCCCATAGGTTTTCCAAGGAGCAGCTGGTGGGTTCGAACTGCTGACCTTTTGGTTAGCAGCCGAGCTCTTAACCACTGCACCACCAGAGCTCCAACTCAGAGTTATCGAGTGACTACTGTGTGCTAGTCACCAGGCCAAGTGTGAATGGGAGACAGAGGTCATTAACATACCCTGTCCTTGAGGATCCCTGACTTTATTGGGAGGAAATGGCTCAAAGGAGGCAGAAAGCCTGCCTTTTAGGAGCAACTCTCATTGGGCATCTTGAGACCCATATGCAGGCCATTGGCCTCTTCCCCAGTAGCTTCCTGGCTCCCAGTTTCAACAATGACAGCTGCAGAGACTGGGCGAGCTCCTGGCTCAACTGAGGACATGCACACGTCCACACACACACTCTGTTCTTTCACCTCTGCAGCAAGAAATGCCAACGTACACAGAGTAGCACAGGCCAGGAAAGCCTGCAGGACCTTCAGTAAGTTTCTTAACTTCTCTGAGCCTTAAGTCCTCATCTGTTACCATCTCCTAGTGACCTACTCCAAAATATCACAGCTTCTGAAAGCCCTGTCGGAGCTCTACTCTGACATACGTGGGGTCGCCATGAGTTGCAGTCAACTTGACTGCAACTGGGATTTTAAAAAAAATTTGTTTGTTTTCCTATCGTATATACCAGGGAGCCCCGGTAGTGCAGTGGTTAAGAGCTTGGCTGCTAACCAAAATGTCAGCAGTTCAAATCCACCAGTTACTCCTTGGAAACCCCATGGGGCAGTTCTACTTTGCTATGAGTTGCTATGAGTCCAAATCAACTTCTTGACAGCCACAGGTATCTCATACACACGACAGAGACACACACACTGACATTTATCCATGCACGTACACATACACTCACACGCATTAAAAAATCCATGTTAAGGAAATAAAGGGCTGAGCAGGGGTCAAGGTTTTTGCAGGGAAGCCTTGGGAAAGAGGACAGTGAGGCAAAAACACATGGGGCCTGCATCAGCATTTGCAGATAGAGAGAGAGCTGAGGGGCAGCGGGGGCCTGTGGCTGGGACCAGGGGGAATCTGTGGCTGGGGGCAAGGAGGGCCTGTGGCTGGGGGCAGGGGAACCTGTGGCTGGGGGCAGGGGGAACCTGTGGCTGGGGGCAGGGGGAACCTGTGGCTGGTGGCAGAGGGGACCTGAAGAGAGTGGGCTTTGAGCCCCTTTCTGCCCTATAAGGAACTGTTAGAATAAAGCTGAAGCTATGTGGATGTAAGCTCTTATTCCATTTCCAACTTGTTTGCCCCTGTCCCCTAAGCTACCTTAGAGCGCCACCATCCCTCTGTGTCCAAGTAAGGGGAACCAGGTCTGGAGGGAGGAGTAAACAGTGGTGCCATGAGGCATTAGGGGAATAAGTTTAAGAAGAGCTCAGCCAGGGCTGGCACCTACAGGTGCTTGTGAATGTCCGTGCCCTTCCTGTGGAGGGCTCGGCCCTTCTGCCCCTCGGAACAGCCTCCTCCTTCTCTGGGCCAGGGAGTGAAAGCTGTCTCTTCATGGCTGTGCCCTGCTTCCCCAGGAAACACGGCCCCAGCAGAGAGCACTCCCTACACCCAGCATGGGCTGAAGGGTGGACTGGCCACAAGCCTCTCCAGACTGAGATCCTGAACCCAGAGTGTTTCCTAGGAAACGGCCACCACCTTCCTCTTAAATGTCTCCAGTAAGTGAAAGCCCCAGTCCGGTGATGGCAGTTTCATTTTCCAGAGCCCTCGACTTGGAGATTAATCATTATTTGCAAACATTGCCTGCTTTCTGGCACATGGCAGGGTGTGAACCACTGCTGCCGGCAAACAGGAGGGGCGAGGCAGGCCTGGGAGCCATGGGCAGATGCCACAGGGACGGGTACTCACCACCCTGAGGCGGAGAGGGTAGGATCGCTGATGTGCAGACCCCAAGCAGGTTGCCCACTGGCCACTAATGGTGCCACGGAAAAGTGTCAGGATGGGGGTGAGGCAAGTAGGTGTCAGGGTGCAAAATTTAAGGAGGCACTCACTCTCAAGCACTGACCCTGCACTTACATGAGCCTGAGATTGACTGCCTCCTTATATTTTGCACCCTGACCCCCTGCTTTCCTCACCCTCATCCTGGCCCTGCCACCTAGTACAGGGATGGTCACCTGGGGAGTTTGGGGATCAAGGCCCCCCTGAAGCTTTGGTTCTTTGAGTTGGTTAACCCTCAAGGCCACATGGAAAGGTAGGGTTCATGAAGGGGGATTTAGCTGGGGAGCCCTGTTTATAGCGAAGAAACCCAGATTCAAGGCTAAATTGGCCACTTTTAAAACTAGTTCACTCAAAACTCTCTCTCACCATGACCATTCACCTGAAATTCACCCCTTCTAAGTGTTCCTGCATTTACTAGGTGGCCGCTTCCTTTTGGTACAGGAGATTTTTTTTAAACCAGGTCAACCAAGGGCACTTCTGACTTGACTTTGTATTTCTAACAAATACTCAAATCGATGTACAGCTTTTGACCAACGATAGATCAGATCCACGCCTGTGCTGTTGAATACATCGGCCAATAATTTCTATCTATTGCCCTGCTCTATCCCGAGCAGCCATAGAGCTGGAGGAAAATAAAGAGGGTTGCTAAGTATCCTGATGATTAAATGAAGGTATTTAAAGCTTTCGAGCAGCCATCTAAGATACAACTACTGGTCTCTTCCTGTCTGGAGCAAAAGAGAGAGAAAATAACCAAAGACTCAGGGAGCAATTAGTCCAAAGGACTAGTGGACCACGCGAACCACATCCTGCATGACTCCGAGACCAGAAGAACTAGATGGTGCTTGACTACAACTACTGACCTCCTTGACTGGGATCACAACAGAGGGTCGTAGACAGAGTTGGATAAAAATATAGAACAAAAAAATCAAATTTACAAAAAAGACAAGACTTATTGGGCTGGCAGAGACTGAAGGAACCCCCCAGACTATGACCCTAAGACATCCTTCTGATTGGGAACTGAAGCCATGCCTGGAGACCAACTTCCAGCCAAACAATAGACAAGCCCATAAAATAAACAATAACACCCAAAAGGAACGTGTTCCTTAGAACAATCACAAGGGTAGTATTTGCCCAAAAGCAAAGATAAGAAGGCAGGAAGGGGTACAAAATCCCAGCAAAAGGAAACGGGGAACCCAGGGTGAAAATGGGGAGAATGGGGAGAGTGCTGATACAACGCAACCAATGTCTTGGGGTACTTTATGTACAAACTATCGTATGGGAATCTAATTTGTTCTGTAAACTTTCACAATAAAATAAATAAATAAACAAATCAAGGTATTTACTTTGCTGTGAATGTGGGGGTGGCAGATTCTGTGTATGGAGTGACTCCGCTTAGTTTTTTGTTCTCCTTGACTCTGAATCATGGGACTCAGTTTCAGTTTCTAGCTGAATCTTGATTTGGTTATGAAATTGCTCTCTGGGCCTCAGTTTCCCCAACTGTAAATGAGAAGGTTGAAGAAGAGACCACTAAGGTCTCTTGCAGTTCTGGGGTCCATATCTAATAAATTTGGAACCTTTCTGAAGGAATTCGGGCCAGCATTAGCCCACTCGCAAGAGCTGGGATTCCACGTGGTGGGTTGGCTGAGCAATTTCTTTGCCAGGTGTATAACTTCCTCCACAGCCCCTACCCTAATCCAGAAACTGCATGAGGCATTCTTTTATTCCTCTTCTCTGGAAAGGTGGCTGTAGAGAAAGAAGGCTGCCCCAAGAAACTGCATTTGACCTTCTCTAAAATTCGGTTCCAAATCCCAAGGGGCAATTGAAATGAGGATGAAAATGAGAAAACATGATGAGGGCATTGGAGGAGGTTAAAAATATGTGTATATATTAATGGAAACAATGAAAACGAGGACTTTGACCAGCAAAGAAAGCACTAGTGTGACCGTCATTATTTTAGTTGCAGAATCAGAGTGCTGGGTCTAGACGAGCTTTAAGGAGCACCTCCTTCCTTCAAGTCACTTTCTTTACAGACAGGAAAACTGAGGCCCATGGAGGGGCAGTGACTTGTCGAAGCCCACAGCACAAAGTAACACCAGCTCCAGGACATTATTTGGGTACAATGACCCCCTCTAGGAACTTCCTCTTGTCCAGGAAGTCAACACTTAGGAAGGACCCTCGGAGTCCCTGGCCAAATGAAGGAACTGGGCTCCAGAGAGGAGAAGGGATGGAGTTCAGTCTCCTCACCTCTCTCACACACTGTTGAGGCTTATGTGAGGTGATGTTATAAAGGGCTTATTCCAATATCTAGTATATAAAAAAAAAAAGTATATAATAGGTGCCTAATAAACCTCTGTTACTATTTTCATTATTAATATTGATCAGTAGAGTGACGTGAGAACAATGTTTGCAGGAAATTATTTCTCCTCCAGTAGATAGAGTAGGAAGAGAAAAGCTGGGCAAGGCCTGGAATGTGGGGAAACGAGACCACAGTGGGAGATACTGTGGGGGAGGAAGGGCAGGGTGTGAGAGCAGCTGACTGTGGGAGAGGGGAGGGTAAGGGAAGCGGAGATGCATAGACACCATGCAAGAACAGAAATAAAACTAACCTTTTACTGAACACCTACTAGCTGCCAGACACTATGGTTGGACTTTCACTTATGTTGTCTCATTCACTGCTCATGAAAGTCCTGGAGGATTGGCACTATTATCCATTTTACAGGCAAGGAAGTGGGGTCTGGGGCTTCCAGTTCAAGCCAGCTCTCTCTTTAAGGCTGTGCAGAACACAATGCGGTTTCTCTGGTATCAGAGGTCCCAGGTCAGTGGCATCTGGTGTCATCCGGTGAGCCTCCTCCCTCGCTCTCCCCTGCCATATCACCCTCAGCAGCCTCCCTGTGCTCCTGAGACTGGACCTGAAACACTGACCCTACTCCTCCCATATTCTACTTCTCAGCCCATTTTATTTTTTAAAAAATATTTTGTTGTGTTTTTGGTGAAAGTTTACATAGCAAATTCGGTTCCCATTTAACAATTTCTATACACACTGTTCAGTGACATTGGTTACATTTTTCGCAATGTGTCAACATTCTCATTATTTCCATTCTGGTTGTTCCATTTCCTTTAATCTAGCTTCCCTCCCCCTCCCCCTCCCCCCTTCACTTTCAAGAGTTTGAGTTTTGTTCTACAGTTTTCTCTCATTCTATCTAGGACCATCTATTGTGTCCCTGGTCAGAACAGTTGGTAGTGGTAGCCAGGCACCAGCTAGTTTTTCTGGTCTCAGGATAGATGAGGATATGGCTTGTGTGGGGTATTAGTCCTGTAGAGTAGTTTCTTCTTTGAGTCTTTGGTTTCCTTCTTTTTCTTTTGCTCCAGACAAGTAGAGACCAGTAGTCATATCTTAGATGACATCTCAGCTCATTTTTGATCTTGCTGCCTTCTGATCTTTGTGATTTGTTTTCCTACCGAAGGCCTTGCCCCTCAAGTTGAGGCTTGGTGCCTCTAACTTCAGGCTTTCACCTCCTGCTTTGTCCATAAAACCTCACCTAAGCCACCCCCTCTCCAGAAGCCTGTATACGGGCAAAGGTGTTGGTAAGCGGTGCCCCTGTTGGGTCCACTGGGTCCTAAGAATGAGGCTGGAAGTCAGGTGCCTTGGATAAGTCAGCTCCCTCTTGGCCTCAGTTTCCTTATCTGTGAAATGAGTTGGTTCAGCTGTCTAGCCCGTTAGAGACATCCCAGCCACAAAACAAGCCCATGACTCTCTCCCTGGCAGATTCTTCAAGGCCCTCACTCAAGCTCTGATTCCACCTACTGGGGCCAAACAAGATAGAAAAGGGAAAACTTGACCCTGCCCCCTCATAACCAAATATAGAGAGCAATCAGCAGGGAAATGGAGTGGAGTGGAAAGAAGCCTCAGTCAGCCCTGAGCACCAGCCCAGCAGTGGGGGAGCACCCAGGAGTGGTGATACACTGTGCCTTCCTCTCCTGGCTCAGACCCACCCAGAAAGCCTAGCTCCACAGCAGCCCATTCTGGGGGGGAGTGCAAGGAGGTCAGGGAAATGGAAGGGAAAAGAGGAGAAGGAAGAAAAATGGTGTGAGGGGGAGGCAGGAGAGACTCTCTTCCCCTTTCTGGGCTCCAGGTTACTCATCTGTACACTCTGGAGGTATATTGGGGTGAAAAAACCCCAACATGAACTGACTTAAACAATAAAGGTATATTTGCTGTTATTCTGTATGTGTCCCCGTTTGAAACATTTCATAACACAAAAATGAATGTTGCCAGAACAATCAGGCAAGAAAAAAGAAATAAAAGACATCCAAATAGGAAAGAAAAAAGTAAGATTATCTCTATTCACAGATGACATGATCTTATACGTAGAAAACCATAAAGAATCCACACAAAAAAATTGTTAGGCTAATAAATACATTCAACAAAGTTTTAGGATACAAAATTAACACAAAAAATTAGTTGTATTTCTCAAAACAAACTGAAAAGGAAATTAATAAAGCAATTCCATTTACAATAGCATCAAAAGAATAAAATAAAAATACTTGGATCAAGTTTAACCAAGGAAGCATAAGACACGTATACAAAAAACTACAAAACGTTACTGAAAGAAATTAAAGAAGATCTAAATAAATGGAAAGACATCCTGTGTTCGTGAATTGGAAGATGTAATATTCCTAACATGACAATACCTCTCAAAGTGATCTACAGATTCAATGCAATTCCTATTAAATTCCAATGGAGTTTTTTTCAGAAATATAAAAACCTTTCCTAAAATTCAAATAAATTCAAGGGACCCCAAATAGCCAAAACTATCTTGCCACAGCAGAACAAATTTGGAAGATCCACACTTCCCATTTTCAAAACTTATTACAAAGTTACAATAATCAAAACAGCGTGGTGCTGACATAAGGACAGACATACAGACCAATGGAATAAAACTGAGAGTCCATAAATAAACCGGCACATACATAGTCAATTGATTTTTGACAAGAGTGCAAAAACCATGCAATGGGGAAAGAACAGTCTATTCAACCAAAAGTGCCAGGACAACTGGATCTTCATATACAAAAGAATCATACTGAATCTTTAATGTCATATACAAAAATTAACTCAAAAGGGACTAAAGACCCAAATTTAAGAGCTAAAACTATAAAACTCCTATAAAAAAAAATAGGGGCAATTCTAAAATAATTTTGGATTTGGCAATGGCTTTTAAATATGACACCAAAAGCACAGGCAACAACAGGAACAACCACAAAAGAACAAATTAGACTTCATCAAAATTAAAAACCTTTGTAGTACTTTTGTTCTACCTCCTAGTTTGTTGCATAGTGTCTGGAGTCTTAAAAGCTTGCAAGTGGACATCCAAAGTACAACAATTGGTCTCTATTCACCTGGTGCAACAATGCAAAGAGAGCCAGAAATAGGAGGAGGAAATGGAATGTGTGGCTAATTGCCTCCATGAACAACTGCCTCTTTGCCATGAGACCAGAAGAGCTCGATGATGCCTGGCTACCATTACTGAAGTTTTTAATCAAAGATTTTATATAAGAATCCTAATCAAAGGGTAGAAAATGTAGAACACAATTTAAAATTCTCACGGAATCAAGATTTTCTGGAGCCACGGAGGCTGGATGAACCCCTGAAACTATTGCCCCGAGATAATCTTTAAATCTTAAACCAAAAATATCCCCTGAAGTCTTCTTAATACCAAACAACACTTTAGCGTAACTGATAAAGACTGTCTACCTTGAGTATTATGTTTCTTTAAGATCTATCTATCTGGGATCAAACTGACAACAGCAATTTCAAAGATTAGATAGGAAACTTAAGGGGCAGTAGGTGTATGTTAATGGGGGAGGAGTAACTCAGAAAAGGAGAGAGAGAATGATAGCACAGCTTGAAGAATGTAATTAATGCCACTGAAATGTGCATGTAGACACCTGAATTGGTATACGTTGTTATTGTGTATATTCTCAACAGTAACAAAAGTAGATTTAAAAAAAACTTTGTGCATCAAAGAAGACTACCAAGAGAGTAAAAAGACAACCTACAGAATGGGAGAAGATATTTACTAATCATATATCTGGTAAGGATTTAATATCCAAAATATACAAAGAACCCCCAGAAATCAACAACAAAACAAAAAATAAAGGACTTCAATGGACATTTCTCCAAAGCAGATATACAAATGACTAATATGCACAAGAAAGGAAGTTCAATATCATTAGCCATTAGGGAAATACAAGTTAAAAATGAGAAAACCAGAATGAGAAACCACTTCACACACACTAGGATGGCTATTATAAAAGCAAAGAAAGAAACAAACAGAAAATAGCAAATGTTGGTGAGAATGTGGAGAAATTGGAACACTCGTGCATTGATGGAGGGAACGTAAAATGGTACAGCTGCTATGGAAAACAGTTTGGCGGTTCTTCAAAAAAGTTATACATATATGACGTAGTGATTCCACTCCTAGGTATATACCTGAAAGAATTGAAAATTGGGACTCAAACAGACACTTGTACACCAGTGTACCTTGCGGCACTATTCACAATAACCGAAAGGTGAAGACAACCCAATTGTCCATCAACTGATGAATGAATAAACAAAATGTGGTGTATATATACTTCGTATAAAAGGAACAAAGCACTGATACATGCTACAACGTGGATGAACCTTGAAAATATTAAAAAACAAAAAACAAAACCCATTGCCTTCAAGTTGATTTCGACTCATAACGACGCTATAGGACAGAGTAGAACTGCCCCATAGGGTTTCCAAGGAGCAGCCGGTGGATTCCAACTGCCGACCTTTTGGTCAGCAGTCCAATGCATAACCACTGTGCCACTAGGGCTCCATTTAAGAACATTGTTGTTGTTGTTAGGTGCCATCGAATTGTTTCTGACTCATAGCGACCCTATGCAGAACAGAATGAAACATTGCCAGGTCCTGTGCCATCCCCACAATTGTTGCTATGCTCGAGCTCACCGTTCTAACCACTGTGTCAATGCACCTTGTTGAGAGTCTTTTTCTTTTCCGCTGACCCTGTACTTTATCAAGCAAGATGTCCTTCTCCAGAGATTGATCCCTTCTGACAACATGTAAGATGCAGTCTTTCCATCCTTGCTCCTAAGGAGCATTCTGGTTGCTCTTCTTCCAAGACAGATTCGTTCATTCTTCTGACAGTCCAAGGTATATTCAATATTCTTTGCCAATGCCACAATTCAAAGGCATCAATTCTGCTTTGGTCTTCCTTATTCATTGTCCAGCTTTCACATGCATATGATGAGATTGAAAATACCACGGCTTGGGTCAGGTACACCTTAGTCTTCAAGGTGACATCTTTGCTTTCCAACACTTTAGAGAGGTCTTTTGCAGCAGATTTCCCCAGTGCAATGTGTCTTTTGATTTCTTGACTGCTGCTTCCATGGGTGTTAATTGTGGATCCAAGTAAAATGAAGTCCTTGACAACTTCAATCTTTTCTCCATTTATCATAATGTTGCTTATTGGTCCAGTTGTAAGAATTTTTGTTTCCTTTATGTTGAGGTGCAACCCGTACTGAAAGCTGTGGTCTCTGATATTCATTAGTAAGTGCTTCAAGTCCTCTTCACTTTCAGCAAGCAAGGTTGTGTCATCTGCACAACGCAGGTTGTTAGTGAGTCTTCCTCCAACCCTGAAGACCCATTCTTCTTCATATAGTCCATCTTCTCAGATTATTTGCTCAGTATACAGATTGAATAGGTATGGTGAAAGGATACAACCCTGATGCACACCTTTCCTGACTTTAAGCCATGCAGTATCCCCTTGTTCTGTCCGAACAACTGCCTCTTAATCTATGTAAACATTCCTCATGAGCACAATTAAGTGTTCTGGAATTCCCATTCTTTGCAGTGTTATCCATAGTTTGTTATGATCCACACAGTCGAATGCCTTTGCATAGTCAATAAAACACAGGTAAACATCCTTCTGGTAGTCTCTGCTTTCAGCCAGGATCCATCTGACATCAGCAATGATATCCCTGGTTCCACGTCCTCTTCTGAAACCAGCCTGAATTTCTGGCAGTTCACGGTCAATACACTGTTGCAGCTGTTTCTGAATGATCTTCAGCAAAATTTTGCTTGCATGTGATATTAATGATATTGTTCTATAATTTCTGCATTTGGTTGGATCACCCTTCTTGGGAATAGGCATAAGTATGGATCCCTTCCAGTCAGTTGGCCAGGAAGCTGTCTTCCGTATTTCTTGGCATAGATGAGTGAGCACCTCCAGCGCTGCATCTGCTTGTTGAAATATCTCAGTTGATACTCTGTCAGTTCCTGGAGCCCTGTTTTTTGCCAATGCCTTCAGAGCAGCTTGGACTTCTTTCAGTACCATCAGTTCCTGATGATGTACTACCTCTTGAAATGGTTGAACATTGCCTAATTCTTTTTGATACAATGACTGTGTATATTCCTTCCATTTTCTTTTGATGCTTCCTGCTTCATTTAATATTTTCCCCATAGAATCCTTCACCATTGCAATTCGAGGCTTGAATTTTTTCTTCAGTTCTTTCAGCTTGAGAAACGCCAAGTGTGTACTTCCCTTTTGGTTTTCTATCTCCAGCTCTTTGCACATGTCATTATAACACTTCACTTTGTCTTCTTGAGCCACTCTTTGAAATCTTCTGTTCAGTTCTTTTACTTCATTACTTCTTCCTTTTGCTTTAGCTGCTCGACGTTCATGAGCAAGTTTCAGAGTCTCCTTTGACATCCACCTTGGTCTTTTCTTTCTTTTCTGTCCTTTCAATGACCTCTTGCTTTCTTCATGTATGATATGTCATTCCACAACTCGTCTGGTCTTTGGTCACTAGTGTTCAGTGCTTCAAATCTATTATTGAGATGGTCTCTAAATTCAGGTGGGATATACTCAAGGTCATATTTTGGCTCTTGTGGACTGGCTCTGATTTTCTTCAGTTTCAGCTTCAACTTGCATAAGAGCAATTGATGGTCTGTTCCACAGTTGGCCCTTGGCCTTGCTCTGACTGATGATATTGAGCTTTTCCATCGTCTCTTTCCACAGATGTAATCAATTTGATTCCTGTGTGTTCCATCTGATGAGGCCCGTGTGTATAGTCTCCGTTTATGTTGGTGAAAGAAGGTATTTGCAATGAAGAAGCCATTGGTCTTGCAAAATTCTATCATCTGATCTCCGGCATTGTTTCCATCACCAAGGCCACATTTTCCAACTACCAATCCTTCTTCTTTGTTTCCAACTTCTGCATTCCAATCACCAGTAATTATCAATGCATCCTGATTGCATGCTTGATCACTTTTAGACTGCAGCAGCTGATAAAAATCTTCTATTTCTTCATCTTTGGCCTTAATGGTTGATGGGTAAATTTGAATAATAGTCATATTAACTGGTCTTCCTTGTAGGCGTATGGATATTATTCTATCACTGACAGCGTTGTACTTCAGGATAGATCTTGAAAGGTTCTTTTTGATGATGAATGCAACACCATTCCTCTTCAAGTTGTCATTCCCAGCATAGCAGACTATATAATTTAGAACATTAGGCTATGTAAAATAAGACACAAAAGGACAAATATTGTATAATTCCATTTAAATGAAATCTCTAGAATAGGCAAATAAGTAGAGACAGGAAATAGATTAGAAGTTACCAGGGGCTGGAGGAGGGAGCAATGTGGAGTAATTGCTTAATAGGCACAGAGTTTCTGTTTGGGGTGATGAAAAACTTCTGGAAATAAACAGTGATGACAGCTGTACAACACAGTGAATGTACTTAATGCCATTGAATTATATACTTGAAAGTGGTTAAGATGGAAAGTTTTGTTATATATATTTTGCCACAGTAAAGTTAAAAAAAAGAATATTACAAGGAAGAATTGCTTTGTAGAACAATTAAGGGATTCCCATAACTGAAAAGCCCAGGTGTGGCAATTTTCAAGTGTGGTTTGAGGGGTGGTAGCTCCTTGTCTCTGCAGTTCCCTGAGCCCTGCCTCCTCTGTGTACTGGCTTTGTTCTCAGCTGGCAAAGGATGGCTTCTCTCAGCTAAGGGGACTAATGCTTCCTCACTCACTTTTTTGAGAGACGAGGCTTCTCCAACAACACTGAATTCAGGACAGGGCCCTCATGAAAGGTATCACACAGTCCTAGGACAACCCTGCATCTCTGTATGAAAAGACGCTGACAAAAGCGGGGCTGGTCTCCCAAGTCCCAGGTTTTCCTCCTTGGCTCTGTGAAATCACAGAAAGTGCTTGTCCTACCAGCTCCCTAGGGGAGATGGTCATCGCTGGTGATGACGCCAGAGTTTGGCCACTCCTGTGTGCACAAACCCAAGGAGCCCTGGTGATGCAGTGATTAAGCAGCTTGGCTACTACCCAAAAGGTCAGCAGTTGGAACCCACCAGCTGCTCCTCGGGGGAAAGATGTGGCCATCTGCTTCTGTAAAGATTACAGCCTTAGAAACCCTATGGGGCAGTTTTACTTTGTCCTATAAGGTGGCTGTGAGTCAGAATCAACTCCATGGCAGTGGGTTTATAGGTTTGTACAGGGCACTTAAAGACCTGTTCTCTCAGCTATGACCTGGGGAGAGTGACTGACAACCAGAGCTACTGGCGAGACACTCAGTCCATTCACTGGTCCTGCAGAGATAGAGCCTCTGTTGGACACCAAACATCACACTAGGCATTTGGGAAACGTAGAAGTAAAGCAGGCCCCAGAGCCAAGAGTCCCAGTGGAAAAAGACAAGCTCACATAGAACAGTGACCCAAGGAAGCCTGAATAGAGAGGATGTGCTGAGTGCTCTGGGGGTCCAGAAGAGGGAGGCCACTAGGTGGGCAGAGGAGGGCTTCCCAGAGGAGGTGCATCGGGCATCCTATCCCTAATATCTGACCCTACCAACGAACCTGTAACACAGGCAGCATGGAGATTACTAAACCCGTTAGGTTCAGAGA
This sequence comes from Elephas maximus indicus, assembly GCF_024166365.1. Lineage (NCBI taxonomy): Eukaryota > Metazoa > Chordata > Mammalia > Proboscidea > Elephantidae > Elephas > Elephas maximus. The sequence goes on from NC_064830.1 coordinate 19,814,709, forward strand.
GATTGTGTGACTTTCACAAGACCACACAGGCATAAGACAGCAGAGCTAATATAGTAAGGAGGTAATGTCATGTTGTGTTTCTTGCCCCAGAGCCTGGAACCCCATGCAGCAGAAACATGGGCATGACACTTGATTCTTCCCACTCTTTCAGCACCTCCCTTCCCATGCAATCAATCACCAATTCATGCCAGGTCCACTGCCTAAACCTCACTCAAAATGGTCCACCTCATTCCATCTAATCCATTACCCTAGTCCAGACCACTGACCTGTCCCACTTGGATTAGTGCCAAATGTCCCAAATGGCCTACCGACTTCCACTCTTGCCTGGCTGGCTACAATCCATTACTCACCCAGCAGCCTGTGTGATATTTCAGAATCCTAAATTAAACCAGGTGTCTCCTCTGCTTAAAACTCTCCTATGCCTTCGCTCATGGTTAAAACCCAAACTCCTTACAATGTCTTGCAAAAATCCACATGGCTTGACCCTGCTTGCCTCTCCAACTTCATCTCCTATCACACTCCCAGTCTTCTTGCAGTTCCCTGGATACCCAAAGTTTGCCTCTCCCTTTGGGCCTTTGCACTAGCTGGTCCCTCTGACTTTTACGTGCCTTCCTCTGATCTTCACATGGCTGGTTTTTCCTGTCACTCAGGTCTCAGCTTCAATGTTCCCTCTGTGGAGAAGCCCTCCCTGACCAGAGCCATAGATCTAGAATGTAAAGGAAGTCCATGTACCCCCACCCTGTGCTCCCCCAATGTTAACATCTTATACAACTATAGCAGAATATCAAAACCAAGAGATTGGCATTGGCACAATCCTGGAGCTTCTTTAGATTTTATCAGGTATACATGCACTCGTCTGTGTATGTGTGTACGTGTGTGTGTATGGTCCTGTGCAATTTTATCACATGTGTGGCCTTATGTAACCACCCCCAGAATCAAGATACTCGACTTTGTGTTAATCCTTTTATAACTACACTCATCCTCTTTCTCCCGTCAATACCCTGTGACTAACACTAATCTGTTTTCCATCTCTATACTTATGTTATTTCACAAATGTTACATAAATGGCATCTTGCAGTACATATCCTTTGGATATATAAAAAGTAGTTCTATATACGTGTCTACCACCTTTCTGTCAGTTTGTCATACTGTGGTGGCTTGTGTGTTGCTATGAGGTTGGACACTATGTCACTGGTATTCCACATATCAGCAGGGTCACCGATGGTGGACAGGTTTCAGCAGAGCTTCCAGACTGTACTAGGAAGAAAGGCCTGGTGATCTACTTCCAGAAACTAGCCAGTGAAAACTCTGTATATTCTGGATGCAGGTCCCTCATTAGACATACGATTCGAGAATGTGTTCTCCCATTCTGTGCATTATCTTTTTCATTTTCTTGATGGTGTCCTTTGAAACACAGAAGTTTTTAATTTTGACAAAGTCAAATTTACCTGTTTTTTTCTTTTGTTATTTGTGAATTTGGTGTTACATCCAAGAAACTGTTACCAATCTCAAGGTCATGAAGGTTTATGCCTATGTTTTTTTCTAAGAATTTTATAGTTTTATCTCTTATATTTGAGCTTATGATCCATTTTGAGTTAATTTTTGTATATGGTGTGATGTAGGGATCCTACTTCATTCTTTGCATGTGTATATTCAGTTGTCCCAGCACCATTCGTTGAAAAGACTATTCTTTCCCCATTGAATTATCTTTGTACCCTTGTCAAAAATCAATTGACCATAAACGTGAAGGTTTATTTCTGTACCCTCAATTCTATCCATTGAGCTATATGTCTACCCTTACACCAGTACCACACTGTATTGACTACTATAGCTTGTAGCAAGTTTTGAAATTGGAAAGTGTGAGTCTTCCAACTTTGTTGTTCTTCTTTTGCAAGATTGTTTTGGTTATCCCAGGTCCCTTACATTTCCATACGAATTTTAAAAGATCAGCTTTTCAGTATCTGCAAAACAACCAGTTGAAATTTTGATAGCGATTGGACTGAATCTGTAGATCAATTTGGAGAGTATTGCCATCTTAACAATATCATGATCCATGATCATGGGACATCTTTCCATTTACTTAGACCAAAATCCCCTGTTGTTGGATGGATTCTGACTCATAGTGACCCTATAGGACAGAGTAGAACTGCCCTATAGGGTTTCCAAGGAGCGCTGATGGATTTGAAATGCCGACCTTTTGGTTAGCAGCCGTAACTCTTAACCACTACGCCACCAGGGTTTCCAAAACCAAACCCGTTGCCATCAAGTTGATATAGGACAGAGTAGAACTGTCCACAAGGTTTCCAAAGAGTGGCGGTTGGATTCAAACGTCCAATCTTTTGGTTAGCAGCTGAGTTCTTAACCACTGCACCACCAGGGCTCCTATACCATTTACTTAGGTCTTCTTTAATTTCTTTCAACAATGTTTAATAGTTTTGAGAGTATAAGTCTATACTTATTTGGTTAAATGTTATCTATTCAGATTTTCAATATCTTTTTGAGTCAGTTTTAGTAGTTGTGCATAGTAAGTTTTTAAAGAGTTGCTAGAGTGAAGATAATAGAGGAGATCAGCTAGAAGGGAAAGAGGTGTTATCCAGAGAGTGGGACATTTCAAGTCAAGATTTCAGATGAAATGCAGTTATTGGTGCGTGTGCGTGTGTGTGTGTGTGTGTAGAGCAACCCTATAGGACAGAACAGAACTGCCCTATAGGATTTTCAAGGCTGCAATCTTTATGAAAGCAGACTGCCACATCTTCTTGTGGATTTGAACCACCTACCTTTCGGTTAGCAGCCAAGCAGTTAACCACCGTGCTACCAGGGCTCCTTTTCATGCATATATTTTAGAATCATATATATGTATGTGTATATATATATGTGTGTGTGTGTGTGTATAAAACCAAAAAACCAAACCCAGTGCCGTCAAGTCAATTCTTACTCATAGCGACCCTACAGGACAGCGTAGAACTGCCCCATAGAGTTTCCAAGGAGCACCTGGTAGATTTGAACTGCCAACCTTTTGGTTAGCAGCTGTAGCACTTAAACACTACACCACCAGGGTTTCCATATATATATATATATATATATGTATATGTATATGTATATGTATATGTATATGTATATGTATATATATATATTCCATATCAAGTAATGGGGGGAGGGCAGGACAGCTCCCCCCTCCAGCTCTGCCTTTACTCACTTCTATTATGGCACCAACGACGCGTCCAACACAGAGTAATCAATCTCACCCACTTAAGAGTAGGCTCAGGGCTACTTAAGGTTAAGTGGCAACTCTTCCACATTTGCAAAGGTGACCAGCTCTGCCAGTTTAGGGAGACCCTGCAGCTCCCAGATGGTCTTTGTTTTCCTGTTTATTTTTAATTTTTTTTTTCCCTACAGATGTTTACTAGGGACCTGTTTTGTGCTACGCTTGATGGCCTAAACAAATAAACTAGATCCTTAGGGACTGTGAAGGCAATAAACAGGGCAAAGTGACGGAGAGCAAACAAGGTCGGGGTGGGGGAGCCTCAAGATTTCTAGGTAAGGTGAGTCAGGGTCGACCTCCCAAGAAGGTGACATTTGAGAGAGAAATAAAGCCATTGAGTGCAATTCAGGAAGACTGACAAGAGCACAGGAAAGGACTCAACGGGATTTAGGAAGGGAATGAGGCCACAGCTGATACCGAGGGCAGAGGGTGTGAGGGTCAAATGGGTGCAGCCACGTTGGGCAGGGCCTCTGCTTGTGGTAAAACCTCATTTTATCCCAGTACCAAGAATTGCTATTATAAGGTAGGGTGAGAGTTTCTTTCAAAAGATCCCTCTGGCTGTTGTGGGTGGAAATTATTTGGGACATTGGGGTAAGAATGGAAACAAGGAGCCCAGGCTAGGCCCTACTGCTTTAGTCCTGAAGAGAGATAACAGGGCTTGGTCTGGAGAGGTCCTGAGGGAGGCAGAGAGAAGGGGGAAGATTTGAGATCTGGTATACAGAGAGAACCAAAAGGAATGATATGCTTGGAGGTGAGGGAAAAGGGAGGAGGCCTTCATTCATAATGGCCAGGGTTTTGCTTGAGCAAATGTCACTGGGTCCTGAGTTATTTCCAAACCCCGCCAAGAGAATGCAAAACCAAAACCAAACCCGTTGCCTGGTGGTGGATTCGACTCATGGCGACCCTAAAGGACAGAGATGAATTGCCCCATAGGGTTTCCAAGGAGTGGCTGGTGGATTAGGACTGCTGACCTTTTTGTTAGCTGCTGTAGTTCTTTAACCACTGCACCAGCAGGGCTCCGTGAGAATGCAAGGTGGGTGCTAGTACCTATCTCTGTGTTCTGGAGAAGACAGACAGTGAGGGCCAGCGCTGCACTGGAACTCGGCTCCTGGGGACTCCAAACCTTCTCTCCTTTGGACCACTGAGGATGTAAATGTCCCCCAGGGAAGCGGGGCCACTCTTGGTAACCAGCAGACCAAACATCTTTTGAGCCTCTGTGCTCTTTTCCGTAATCATCACTCCACCTTCAGTCTTGCTCCCTCTTACCATGAGTCTGGGGTCCTGAGCAGCTCTCAAATCAACACCCCTGAAGGGGCCTCTCTTCTGTGGTGACCGCACACACCTGCCCACAGGTGCCAGCACTTTACATATTTGAATTGATCAGAGCAGCCTCTAGTTTCTCATTCAGCTCCTGCTCAGCAAGGGACGTAGGTCGTGGTCCCTAAGGTCTGGTTAGCACTGGGCTGTACATGCCAGGAGGGTGCACAGGTATTGTCTGGCCCTGAGCTTGTTCTCTGGAGGGGCAGCGGGGGGAGCAGATCAGACCCGCCTCATGCTCCCTGCCACCCCCAGTCCTGGCCATGCGGACTCAGGGGCCTCCAGGATCGTTTTTCTCCACCCTTAATTGGCAGGTTGTCTGGCCAAGTGCGAGGGGATGAGTCACCGGCAGGGCAGGTAGCTGAGTGCCATCCATCAGCCCTCCCTAACCTGGCGAGCGGGAGGGGAGCACCTTTCGCCAAACAGAAAGGAGATGCTGGAACCAGCTCTGTTCCCTACAACAATTCTCCAGCAGGGAGCTGTCTGCTGGGCTCTGCATAGGTGGATCCGTGTTGGGTGGGTGTGAGTGTCTGTGTGCCTGGTGAGAGAGCAGGATGGGAGGCTCTGCCTGTTGTTGTCTGGTGCTGTGGGGGCAGTTCTGACTCATAGCGACCCCTACGTAAAATGGAACAATGCACTGCCCTGTCCTGCACCATCCTCACAATAGTTATGCTTCAGCCCATCGTAGCTACTGTGTCAATCCATCTTATTAAGGGTCTTCCTCTTTTTCACTGACCCTGTGCTTTACCAAGCACGATGTCCTTCTCCAGGGACTGATCACTCCTGACAACACGTCCAAAGTAAGTAAGATGCAGTTTCGCCATCCTAGCGTCTAAGGAGCATCCTGGTTGTACTTCTTCTAAGACAGATTTGTTCATTCTCTTGGCAGTCCATGGTATATTCAATATTCTTTGCCAATGCCACAATTGCATCAATTGATGCATGGACCCCTTGCATCAATTCTTCTTCGGTCTTCCTTATTCATTGTCCAGCTTTCACATGCATATGAGGTGATTGAAAACACCATGGCTTGGGTCAGGCACTTCTTGGTCTTCAAGGTAACATTTTTGCTCTTCAACACTTTAAAGGGGTCTTTTGCAGCAGATTTCCCCAGTGCAATGTGTCTTTTGATTTCTTGACTGCTGCTTCCATGGATGTTAATTGTGGATCCATGTAAAATGAAATCCTTGAGAACTTCAATCTTTTCTCCGTTTATCATGATGTTGCTTATTGGTCCAGTTGTCAGGATTTTTGTTTTCTTTATATTGAAGTGTAATCCCTACTGAAGGCTGTGGTCATTGATCTTCATCAGTAAATGCTTCAAGTTCTCTTCACTTTCAGCAAGAAAGGTTGCGTTATCTGCATAACGAGGGTTGTTAATGAGTCTTCCTCCAATCTTGATGCCCCATTCTTCTTCATAGTGTCCAGCTTCTCAGATTATTTCCTCAGTATACAGATTGAATAGGTATGGTGAACGGATACAACCCTGACATACACCTTTCCTGACTTTAAACCATGCAATATCCCCTTGTTCTGTTCGAACCACTGACCTTGATCTGTGTACAGGTTCCTCATGAGCACAGTTAGGCCTTCTGGAATTCCCATCCTTCACAATGTTATCCATAATTTGTTATGATCCACACAGTGGAATGCCTTTGCATAGTCAATAAAACACAGGTAAACACTCTTTTGGTATTCTCCCCTTTCAGCCAGGATCCATCTGACATCAGCAGTGATATCCTTTGTTTTACATCCTCTTCTGAATTCAGCTTGAACTTCTGGCAGTTCCATGTTGATATACTGCTGTAGCCTCTTATGAATGATCTTCAGCAAAATTTTACTTGCTTGCGATATTAATGATATTGTTTGATAATTTTCGCATTCAGTTGGATCACTTTTCTTAGGAATAAGCATAGATATGGATCTCTTCCAGTCAATTAGCCAGGTAGCTGTCTTCCAAAGTTCTTGGCGTAGACAAGTGAGCACTTCAGTGTTACATCTCTTTGTTGAAACATTTCAATTGGTATTCCGATTCCTGGAGCCTTGTTTTTTTTGCCAATTACCTTCAGTGCAGATTGGACCTCTTCCTTCAGCACCATCAGTTCCTGATCATATGTATGCTACCTCCTGAAATGATAGAACGTTGACCAGTTCTTTTTGGTCTAATGACTGTAGGTGTTCCTTCATGTTCCTGAATCATTTAATATTTTCCATATAGAATCCTTCAATGTTACAAATCCAGGCTTGAACTTTTTCTTCATTTCTTTCAGCTTGAGAAATGCCAAGCATGTTCTTCCCTTTTGGCTTTGTATCTCCAGCTCTTTGCATATGTCATTGTAATACTTTATCCTGTCTTCTCAAGCCACCCTTTGAAATCTTCTATTCAGTTCTTTTACTTCATCATTTCTTCCTTTTGCTTTAGCTACTCTTTGTTCAAGAGCAAGTTTAGAGTCTCTTCTGACATTCATTTTGGCCTTTTCTTTCTTTCCTGTCTTTTTAATGACCTCTTGCTTTCTTCCTTTACGATGTCCTTGATGTCATTCCACAACTTGTCTGGTCATTAGTGTTCAACGTGTCAACTTTATTCTTGAGATGGTATCCAAATTCAGGTGGGATATACTCAAGGTCATACTTTGGCTCTCATAGACTTGATCTAATTTTCTTCAGTTTCAATGTGAGCTTGCATATGAGCAACTGATGGTCTGTTCTGTAGTCGGCCCCTGGCCTTTTTTTAATTGATGATATTGAGCTTTTCCATTGTCTCTTTCCACAGATGTAATCAATTTGATTCCTGTTGGTGAGGTCCACGTGTATAGTCGCCATTTATGTTGGTGGAAAAAGGTATTTGCAATGAAGAAGTCGTTGGTCTTGTAAAATTCTATCATGCTATCTCTGGCATCATTTCTATCACAGTGCTTACCTTGCTTACCAGACATCTGTGGTGAACAATTGCACATTGTTTTCAACACATCAAAGATTCTGCTTCTAGGTATGGCTGGTGCCTGTCTTCCTCCCAACTCCACAGCATCTTCCTACAGAATCAAACCCTTTTTTCAAATTTACAATCTCTGACAGAAGTGGATGACCCAGTAAGCAAAATAAGCACAACCTTACTTGTGCTTACTTACTAAACTGTAGTAAACAATTTCACGTGGGTTTTATTACATCTTTGATGCACATAGGGATCTTTGATGTGGTGAAACCCATGTGAAATTGTTCACTACAGATGATCTGGTAAGCAAGGTAAGCACTGTGTTTACCTTGCCTATTGGATAATCGGCCCCTGCTTGCAGGACATTCCAGACCTGAGTTAGGATGAAACAATAAAGACTTCTCAGGGTCCAAATGAGATCCTGAGGGAAGGATCCTATGGCTTTGCCCAGGACACGGTGGAGGTATCTTTGGACCCTGGGGTAGGTGAACCGGTGGCAAGAGTGAAGCGGTGGGGTTGGGAGTGGAATATGCAGATACACCAACTTTTCTGCATCTGTATCTAGGACCCAAGGTCTCTGGATGGTGCAAATGATTTGCAGTGGTTAAGGGCTTAGCTGCTAACCAAAACGTGGGCAGTTCAAATCCACCAGCTGCTCCTTGGAAACCCTATGGGGCAGTTCTACTCTGTCCTATAGGGTCACTATGAGTCAGAATCAACTCAATGGCAACGTGTTTATTACCCGAAAGGTTGGCAGTTAAATCCACCCAACAGTGCTGTGGATGAAAGGCCTGGTGATCTACTTTTACAAGATTACCTAGAAACCAAACCCAGTGCTGTCGAGTAGATTCCGATTCATAGCGACCCTGTAGGACAGACTAGAACCGCCCCATAGAGTTTCCAAGGAGTACCTGGCGGATTTGAACGGCCCACCCTTTGGTTAGCAGCCATAGCACTTAACCACCGTGCCACCTGGGTTTACTTTATAAGATTACAGCCATTGAAAACTACTCTGACACACATGGGGCCTCCATGAGCCAGAATTGATGGCAACAGGTTTGGTTTTTAGTTTATCTTTGACCTGACTAGCTTGGATGCATCTTTACTCTGAGTTGGAAATCTGGCTGATGGGAGGCAGACGAACATGAAACAAAGGAAACCCAGGCTTGATGCTGCAATGGAGGACTCTGAGAGCTGAAGGGAATATGGCAAAGGGGGAGGCAAGCCATGGGGATAACAGACCCATTGTGTGTGGCTCTTCTTGAGTTCATTGGGGTCTTCAACCCTCTACAGCCCTTTAATGGTTCCTGGTCACAGGATGTTCCTACCCCCTCTTTCTGTCCCCCAGGCTGACACATCCTCATTCCATTCAACCTTGGCCACTACAAACCAGCTTGGCCTACAGCTCTGTCTGTAGCAACTGCCGTGGACAATGACCTCTGCTCAGCTCCTGGCTCCCTTCTCCCCTCACGTGCCTCCCTTCTCAGATTCTTACCCTTTTGGATTTGTGCGTAGTTTCTGTCCCATGCACACCCTCGGACTTGACAACAGGATGGACCTCTCTGGTTTAAGATCCTTGGTTCTTCCCAAGGTCTGCCTACAGCTGTTGAATTTATCTTCTGCCCTTGTAGGGCAGGGGCAATCTTAGTCTGGCCAGTGTCACAGGCATGTGGAGAAGTGTAGGAGACAACAACTATCCAGTCATGATGTGTGAAGCTGAAGGACAGAGTCAGAGCCAAGGTCAAATCTGGAACTGAGGTATCAGTCTGAGAACTCAGATGGAGAGCAGAAAACAAGGTGGGGACACCGGTGAGTCCAAGAAGCAGAGGTACCCATTAAGGAAGCAGGCTGGATAAGATTCTAGAAATGGAACGCTGGCACCTGTTGTAGTCTCATGAGATTCTAGGGCAGCGTGGACTTGGGGCCTCATGAAGAAGTAGAGGTGGACAGTACTGGCTGCTGGCCCTTCCTCTTCCTGTTCGCTCTTTCTGCCCCACCTGCCCCAGCTCTAGCTCCTGGTACTTATCCCAGGGGATCTGCTGCTCCTTGCCCCATTTCTCCATGCCATGGCCAAGAGGTGTCTTCCCAGTTTGGGGGGCAGAGCCACCATGGGGACCCGCAAGCCATGATGGCCAGCATTCTGAGATCTCAGACAAGACTTGCTTGCTTAGCACCTCTCCAGTGCTCTCATGGGAAAACGTGCTTGGTGGTAGCACAGTGCACAGCCAGACTCTCCCCAAACACATTTGTCCAATGGGTGAACGGAGCTCTGCCTTCCAAGGCGTGGAGTCCCCAGAGTCCACCACAGCTAACTGAATGGGCCATTACCGGGAATGAATATGGGGAAGGCTTTTTAATATGCAAAAAATGAGAGCAATCAATCCCAGAGGCACTGGAGTGGGGTGGCTGTGCTGCTGCCAGGTGCTCACTAGCCACGCATCCCCTAATTGGCCTGATTGCAGTAAGGCACCAGGGCTTGGCACTCTCTCTCCTCTTTGTTATTCCAAAGGCCCCGGGTGGAAACACTTTCTTCCTAGAATTTAGCTTTTATAATAATGTCATGCTGTGGGCTAATGAGTGACTTTGGCTCCGTAGCTGGGTTACCTAAGGGTGCCAGAGTCTGCAGTGTGTTTTCATCACAGGCTCAGACAGGCAAAACCAATATCAGACCTCTTCTGTCTCCATGCACAGGCTGGAAACTAGAACTTTCAGCATTGTCAGAGTTAGGGTCACCTCCCTCACCATCTCCTCCATCCACCCCTACTCCCAATGCCCTGGCACCATCCCTATACTCACCATTCCCAAATGGTGACCAATGTCTCCACCCATCATCCCTTTGTTATATCTTAGGTGGAAGGATTCTGGTTGACGCAAACGGTTTGCACTCGACTATCAATGGAAGGGTTGACAGTCTGAACCCATCCAGTGGGGCCACAGAAGAAAGTCCTGGTGATCTGCTTCCATAAAGATCACAGCCAAGAAAACCTCAGGGAACTCAGCTCTACTCTGTAACACACGAGGTTGCCATGAGTCAGGACTGACTCAAGGACAACTGGTTTATATTTGTAGGGACGGCTATGTACTGCTTCCCCACCACCCTCACGTACCATATCACGTTGGGTGTGGTCCCTAGCAAAAAAAGCGCAAACAACAGTGGACAAGATACACCCAATGACACAGCATTATGGATGGAGTCTTATTAGGGTGCATAGTGTATGAGGGCGTCATGGGATGATTGTGTGCAAACCAAACCCCTTGCCGTTGAGTTGATTCCAACTCGTAGTGGCCCTATAGGACAGAGAGAGCTCCATGTGGTTTCCAAGGGGCGGCTGGCAGATTCAAACTGCCAACATTTTGGTTAGCAGCCTGAACTCTTAACCACTGAGCCACCAGGGCTTCTGATTGTGTGTGGAGAGAGGGAAAAGCAAAAACAAAACAAGCCCTGTCAAGGATTGAATTGTGTCCCCCAAAATATGTGTGATTGTCCACCATTTTGTGATCTGATGTGATTTTCCTATGTGTTGTAAATCCTACCTCTATGATGTTAATGAGGCGGGATCAGTGGCAGTTACGTTAATGAGGCAGGACTCAATCTATAAGATCAGGCTGTGTTTTAAATCAATCTCTTTAAAGATAGAAAAGAGAAGCAAGTGGGGAGACATGGGGACCTCATACCATTAAGAAAGAAGCACCGGGAACGGAGCTCATCCATTGGACCCAGGGTTCCTGTGAGGAGAATCCCCTAGTCCAGGGGATGATTGATGACGAGGGCCTTTCTCCAGAGGTTACAGAGAGAGAAAGCCTTCCCTTGGAGCTGATACCCTGAATTTGGACTTCTTGCCTACTAGACTGAGAGAATAAACTTGTTTGTTGAAGCCATTTACTTGTGGTATTTCTGTTATAGCAACACTAGATATAAAGACACCCACTGCTGTCGAGTTAATTCTGACTCACAGTGACCCTACAGGACAGAGTAGAACTCCCCCGTAGGGTTTCCAAGGCCATAAATCTCTACGGAAGCTGGCTGCCACATCTTTCTCCCTTGGAGTTGCTGGTGGGTTCCAAATGCTGACCTTTCAGTTAGCAGTCGATCAATTTAACCACTTCGCCACCAGGGCTTGTGAGAAGGGGGGGGGGGAACCAAACCCAATGCAGTCCAGTCGATTCCGACTCATAGCAACTCTATAGGAGGGCACTAAATGAGCCTTGTTACCCAAGGCCCGAACAAAGCTGTAGTGATGGAAGTGGGGGAGGGAGAGGCGAGCTGGAGATCAAATTGTGCTGCCTACCCTTTCAATGATCATCCTGTTCTCACCCCCTTCTGGACCTAGCTTTTCATTGTTGTGCTTGCCTTTGTGAGCTTTCAAACGCCAAACAGAAATAGCCCAGGGTCTTACACGGTGTTTCCATACCAAGTGCTAGGGTCCCCAAACACCCAACAAGTGGGGGTTATTAGAAGCCTATGATGGTTGCTGCTGGTGGAAATAGCATGTTGGCATGAGATGAACTCCCTAACCTTTTACCGCCCACTGAAGGTCTCCAGAATGTTCACGCCAGAGGTAGGGAAGGATTTTAATTGCCTTTGTGTCCAGGAAGCTCTCAACTCTCATGCTACCTGGGACTGTCTTCTCTGTGGGCCTGGAATTGAGAGCTTGCTGCTGGAGGGGGATGAGTCTGTTCTGAAAAAGACTGAACCTAGATCTGGGAGATTGTTATTGCAATTACTGCCTCTGATGGTTTCATAATTGCAGGCAAGCGGGTTCATAGTTTGGAGAGAAGAAAAATAGTTTTTCGTGTCTGCTAAAAGCTTGGTTGACTGGGCTATATTCTTGGATTCAAAACTAGAACTTACTGGTCTCTGTTGAGTTTGTGTTGGCAAGTTTGTGTTGTTGAAGTGTGCCTACACTCAGCACTTGTGAATTGAGTCCCCTACTCTCCCTTTGGGTACCCTTCAAACTCTCTGTGGATTCCTCTTGGGGATAGGGGCTGCCATTTGCTCTGTGCCCCGCTCCCGACTTGCCACCTGCCAAACCAATTTCAAGATATGTTTTGAGGCATGCTCATTGCTGGTAGGAATGTACAATGATGCAGCCTCTGTGGAAAACAGTTCAGCAGTTCCTCAAAAAGTTGAACATAGAATTACCATGGGATCCAGCAGTTCTACTCCTAGGCATAGACCCCAGAGATCTGAAAGCAGGGATGCAGACAGATATTTGTACAGCAGCATTTATGGCAGCACTGTTGACAATGGCCAAAACCTGGAAACAAGTGTCCATCAACAGATGAATGGATAAACAAAATGTGGTATATCCATACAATGAAGTATTATTTAGCCATAAAGAGAAATGAAGTCCTGATCTGTGCTATGACATAGATGAATCTTGAAAACATTAGATGGAGTGAAATAAATCAGTCCCAAAATGACAAAGATTGTCTGATTCCATATGTATGGAATATCTAGAATAGACAAATGCATAGAGACAGGAAGTAGATTAGTGGTTACCAGGGGTTGGGAGGGGGAAGAATGGGGAAGTATTGCTTAAAACCCTTTCATATGCCTGGCAGTATATATAGTGACCATTTGTTTTTTCAGTCTCTGGGGTTTATTGGGAAGCTGTTTTCCCACTGACGGTGCATGCTGCTGCAAGGCAGGGGCCTTTATGGCTGCTTGAAACCAAATAAATGGGCGTGTGCCACAAATTTCTGTTTTTACAGGGTATTGTATGAGGTGTCTGAATTTTTGGTAGGAAAAATAAAAATTTTGAAAATTTTTATTTGGTACACATAGTTACCAACAGACCCTGGTGGGGAGTCTGGAGTATAATTAGTGCTACTTCATAAAAAAAAAAAAAAAAAAACTACTAAATGCTTAAGGTAGGCTGGTGGAAGGGGGCAAGAAGAAAAAAATCCATAAAAAAAACCCAAAAAACAAACCCAGTGCCATCGAGTCGATTCCGACTCATAGCGACCCTATAGTGCTTACCAAAAATTCAAACACACTCAATGATTCAGCATGCTTCCATTAATGAAAACAAATGATAGCAACAAAAAATTCAAAGCAGAACATAATTGGATCACGAATTAATGCGTACAGAGTCTCTGTTTAGGGTGATGCAAAAAGTTTTAGAAATAAATAGCGGTGCTGGAGAAAGGAAGGAAAGAAGAAAAGAAAATGGAAGGGAGGGAGGGAGGAAGAAAGGAAGTCTGTCTTGCAGGTAATATAAGGACAAGTGCCTTCTTAATAAAAAGAATACCCAACCCCTAGGGGAGGCCCTGGAAAGAGAATCTCCATTCAAGGGAGGGGAGAGCGCTGGATCAAGAGATCCACGTTCGCTCAAGGCCTCCCCCTCACCATGGTGCCATCTCTACCGCGCTGATCTCAGGGAGTAACTGTGCTCTTGCGAAGCCTGGTGTGGACCTTTAGCTCTTCTGAACTAGGAGGCAGGCATTCAAGACCTTGGTTTCCTTATGAGGAACACCTCTCCATGCCCCCAGCCACCCTCTAGGGGTGGTAGAATTAGGCGAAGACCGTTTATACAAAGGGGCTTTGTAAACTGCAAAGCGTACAAGAAATAGGCTGTACTATCTAATAAAAAAAAGTCTGTTAAATCAGGTTGTATTAAACTGAGTTCAACTGAATCGAACTTCTTTATTCATGCAACAAATATTTGCACTACTGTGTGTGTGCCCTGGACTAGGTTGCCCAGGACTGAGGGGTTTTCCAGGACTTGAGACTTCCTGCAAAAAATCAGACAGTCCCAGTAAGCCAGATGGTTTGTAACCCTAGGCTAGACAGAGGTCTCTATCCTCATGAAGTTTCCATGGGGGGAGAAAGATGGGCTGGAAGAAATTAATCCTGGTTATCTACCACTAGTCTTCCTCTGTCAGCATCCCAGTTTCCCTCTTTTAAAAATTACTGGTGAGACCCCTTCGGGAGCAAGGAAGAATGAAGAAAACTAAAGACACAAGGGAAAGATTAGTCCAAAGGACTAATGGACCACATCTATCACAGCCTCCACCAGACCGAGTCCAGTACAACCAGATGGTGCCTGGCTACCACCATTGAATCACAATAGAGGGTCCCTGACAGAGCTGGAGAAAAATGTAGAACAAAACTCTAACTCAAAAAGAAAGACCAGACTTGCTGGCCTGACAGAGACTGGAGAAACCCTGAGAGTATGGCCCCCGGACACCCTTTCAGCTCAGTAATGAGGTCACTCCCAAGGTTCACCTTTCAGCCAAAGATTGAACACGCCCATGGAACAAAACAAGACTAAAGATGGGCACCAGCTCTGGGGCAGGGACTGGAAGGCAGGAGGGAACAGGAAAGCTGGTAATAGGGAACCCAGGGTTCAGAAGGGAGAGTGTTGACTTGTGGCGTGGTTGTTAACCAATGTCATACAATAATGTGTGTACTTTCTGATGAGAAACTAGTTTGTTCTGTAAACCTTCATTGAAAGTACAATAAAAAAGAAAAAAAAATTACTGGTGAGAGAAAGTTATCTACACCTTTTCCTTCTGAATTTCACCAGCCTTGTGGTCTGAGTGTGTGTGTGGAGGGGTGTTCCTAATATCAACACACACACACGCACAGACAAACACACCGCATTAGCACAATGAACAGAACTTAAACAGTTAAATTGGTCACTGTTATGGATTGAATTATGTCCCCCCAAAATATGTGTTGTAAATCCTGACCCTTTCACCTGTGGTTGGAGCCTTGGTGGTACAGTGGTTAAGAGCTGGACTGCTAGCCAAAAGGCCAGCTGTTCGAATCCACCAGCCACTCCTTGGAAACCCTTTGGGACAGTTCTACTGTTCTGTAGAGTTGCTATGAGTTGGAATTGACTCTGCGCCAACCGGTTTTATCATTATTCAATGACTAGCAGGTGGCATGGTGATGAACCATTTACACATGGCTGAAATGAGAGACCTGGATGGCAATGGGTTTGGTTTGGTATACCTGTGATTACAGTCCCATTTAGGAATTGTTTTCCTTGTTATGTTAATGAGGCAGTATTAGTGTAGGGCGTGTCTTAAACCAAAGTCTTTTGAGATAAAAGAACAGATTAACAAATAAACTAACAAGCAAGCAGAGATGGGGGAGGATAAACACCAGGCCACATCTTATCACCAAGGAACCTAGGAACAGAAGCTGAAAAGTGACAAGGACCCTCCCCTAGAGCCTGCAGAAAGAGACTGCCTATCCCTAGAGTTGATGCCCTGAATTCAGGCTTCTACCCTTCTAAACTGTGAGAGAAAATACGTTTCTCTTTGTTAAAGCCACCGACTTGTGGTATTTCTGTTACAGCAGCACTAGATAACTAAGATAGCCAGTAATTTCTTTCTTTTTTTTTTTTTAAACCACAGCCATTCAAACCTGTTGCTGTTGAATTGATTCTGACTCATAGTGACCCTATAGGACAGAGTAGAACTGCCCCATACGGTTTCCAGGGAGCGCCTGGTGGGTTTGAACTGTCAAACTTTTGGTTAGCAGCCGTGGCTCTTAACCACTACGCCACCAGGGTTCCCACAGCAGCAATTCTTATTTTTTTAAATCTGTTTCAGCTGGTGACTAAAGCCTAGATGTGCCATCCAAAGTTACGCAAACCTGTAAACCCAATGCAAACCCATGGATTAATTCGTTTCCAACCAAAATGCTTCAGAAACTGCTTAGTGAGATAGCAGCTCAAGCGAAATAATGCTAATGTTGTGTTAGGTGAGGTTATGGAGTTTGTCTGGAACCCTAGAATTCTCCTGACTGAGGCTGAGCCATCTTTAGTCTGGGTCTAGATGCAGGGGCCTGAGAGCCACAGCTTGCAGACCCCGTGGGAACCCTGTCACTGGCCAGTCTTTGCCCCTTGGCCTCGCCTCCTGCTGAGTTTCCTGCCTCAGTCTCCTTCACAACACACAAACTCAGCCTCACTTCATGGGTTTGCTGCCTTGACTGCCCCTATCCCAGGAGAGGTGGCTGGTGGAGAACCCAGGAGGATAGAGAGTTGTCTCTCCGGGTGTCAGAAGCCTGCCATCCCAGGAGAGTATGTAAGTCTCCGGGAGCTTGTGGCCAGGTGTACCGTTTTCTTTCTAGAGGGCGGAGTGAACAACTAACGTGTACTGGGCCTTCTGTGTTCCAGGTATAGGTGGGAAGATTCTTTACAATGTCATTTCATATGACACTCCCAGCAGCGCCCTGTGAAGGAGGCATTCTGAGCACCATTGTGTAGACGGGACAGAGACTCAGTGTGCTTAAGCCATTTCCCTAACGTTAGAAACCAGTTGCCGTGGAGTCAAGTAGAACTGTGCTCCATAGGATTTGCAATGGCTAGTTTTTCAGAAATAGATCTCCAGGCCTTTCTTCCAAGGTGCCTCTGAGTGGGCTAGAACCTCCAACCTTTTAGTTAGCAGCTGAGTGCTTTAACAGTGTGTACCACCCAGGGATTCCACAGCTAGTAATGATAAAGTCAGGATTTGAACCAGCTCTTTCTGGTTCACCGAGCCTGAGGCCATCCTCAAATTTTGTAGCCTGAGCATGGCTGAGAAAGCCACAGAGGGCTGGAGGGATTCCTGAGGGCCTCCAGAGGGGCTTAATGACCTGAGGGAGGTACCAGGATCTCCCAGAATCCCCCTAAGTGCAGTAACCACTCCCCCCTCAGTTAATCTATCCCAGAGACATCACTTCTGAAGAAGCCCAGGGAAAACAAATGTGAGCCCTCATAGCTGCAGGGCACAACCACTGCCTAGAAGGATGATAAATGGCATTTCCTTTAGAGCACACCTTGACCCTCTGGCACCCAGGGATGGGGTGAGCAATATTGGGAAGGATGTTATTAAAACTCTTATTGCTCCGATTAAATTCCTCCAGGAACAAACAGCTTCCACCAGCCTGAGGAATCTGCAATTACAGCTCGCCAAATCATCACCTTTGGAGCAACTGTGCATTTCTGCAAAAGCCAGACAGGATGCTCTTCCTGGTGGGTTAATCTCCAAGCGCCTTGCTTTCCCTGTTGCCCAGTTTCTCAGTCTTCTCTCTTACTGGAGTTCCTTTTGCCATTTTCCACCATCCACCCTTGCCTTTGGACATTTTTGTTTCGTAGTGAAGCCTCGCTGAACAGCACTATGCGGAGAATGCAGGCTTTGGGTTTATTAATCAAACACTGGATCGTCGTAGAAAACAAGCTGGACTGGAATGAGATCCAGCAGATCTGGGCTCGTGGCCTCTGCCCACACATGGCGGTGTGGGTTTTTCTAGATGGATTCTGAAAGCTCTGCAGCCTCTCTGTAGTAGAAACCTATGACTTTTCGGTTAAATCAGGCAACACCAGAGAATCCTTTGTTTGAACAATTGTGGCAAAGGCACCAGCATTTATGAAGCACAAGCCCTGTGCCAAGCACTGTGCTCTTCACTGGAGATACAGCAGTGAATTAAACCCAGCCATTGCCCTCGGGGAGCTCAGGATACAGGGGAGAAGAGAAATGTCTTAAGAGCTAGGAGGCTTTCAGTTGCATATGGAAGAAAAGGAATTGTCTTTGACTGATAGGACTGAAGAGTCCACAGTTTGGATTTAAAAAAAAAAGCAAAAAACCAAACCCATTGCCGTCAAGTCGATCCTGACTTATAGTGACCCTATAGGACATTATAGGACAGAGTAGAACTGCCCCATAGAGTTTCCAAAAAGCGGTTGTTGGATTCTA
The DNA here is from genome assembly GCF_024166365.1 of Elephas maximus indicus. Taxonomy (NCBI): domain Eukaryota; kingdom Metazoa; phylum Chordata; class Mammalia; order Proboscidea; family Elephantidae; genus Elephas; species Elephas maximus. The sequence goes on from NC_064830.1 coordinate 19,832,912, forward strand.
ACGGCAGATCTCTTGGTTAGCAGCCTGAGCTCTTAACCACTGCACCACCAGGGCTCCAGAGGTTGGATACAGGGGGTTAAATTATATTTTCTGGGCTTTCTCTGACTCCTCCAGGTCTCAGTTCTGCTCGTCTCTGTTGCTCTCTGTGTGTTAGCTTCATTCTCTCTTGCTTCAGACATGCTCTAGACTTACATGAAAGACAAGTGCTCCCAGCTGTAAGTCAAACCAGAGAGAAAAAAGAACCTTCTCTTTCAGCAGGCATGTAGTAAATCTCAGAAAAGAATTATCATAACAGCTTTTGCTCCTGAGTAAATCTCCACAAAATAGCTTAAGGGTCAGCTAGGGTTCGGCAGATCCAGGTTTGGCTCAGCTGGGCCTTCTGCTTCAATCTTCGCATGCAGCTGGGCTTGGCGGCCCTCTGAGGCTTGGACTCAGCCTTCTCCATATGTGTTCACTCTGGGGCCCAGGCTGAAGGGCAGCAGCTCCTTCAGGATAGATCATTTCATGGCAATAGCTAGGGTGCAAGAGCTCAAATGGAAACTCGCAAAGCCTAGGCTCCAAAACAGCACCTTCTTACTCCCTTCTTATCCCACGGCCAAAACAGGTCACATAAGCAATCCCAAAGGGCTTAGTTCAGTGGGACAAACTGCAAAGTCATATAGTAAAAGGTGTGCTTATAAGGGTAGGTGAAGAATTGGGGCCATTAAGGCCTTGGCCATGATTATGATCGGCCCATTGGAGCACGTGTCCATTCCCCTGTGACTGGTTTGGCCTGGGTGACAAATCTACCCCAAGGCCAGGGACAGGTGAGACGCTCTCATAGCTGACTCCTCAGAACTGGATAGAATACATGTGGTACAGTTCCCCAGTTGGAGAGAGGGGCTGGGCAGACAAAAACCCACAAACATTCTCTACAGACATGAAAGGTAAATAATGGACTTTACGGGATAAATTCTCAAAAGGGATTGAACAAGAGCCTATGAAAACTCCAAAGAGACCAACTCAACCTGGAGCAGCCGGGAAAGGCCTGTCTTAGGCGAGACTCTCAAACTGAGTCTTGAGTTGGGAAACGGGGGAACATTTCAGACACAGAGAACAAAGTGTTCCCAAGCCGGAAAGAGCCATCCACTGAAGGAAGGTGGTGACTGGAGCTTCGGGTGATGAGGCGGAAGAGCTGGTAGTGAGAAAGGAGGCCAACTACAGAGGCCGGCAGTGCCCAGCAGTGTCCAAGGGCTTATATGCCAGACTGAGGCATTTGAATTTGATCCTGAAGGCAATGGAAATCCCTAGAGGGTTTTAAGGAGTGGCATGACATATCACATTGGGTGTAGGCAGGTGACACCGTGGAGGACAAATGGTTGGTGGGGGGTGGTACCAGGGTGAGAGCATGGAGACCAGGTAGGAGACTGGAGATTTTTAAGGCCTGAACTAGGAAAGTGGGGATGCAGAGAGGTCTAGCACTTAAAATGGACAAGATTTGGTTTCTGAGTGACGGGAGATGAGGGAGAGGCAGGAGCCTAGGATGAGGCCCAGGTGCATTAGACAAGACAATGTTAGCTGCTGCTATAACAGAAACTCTACAAATGTCAGTAGCTCAAAGTTTATTTCTTGCTCATACAGTGGTTCGATTTGCATGTTTCTGGTGAGGCAGCTCTCCTGGGCAGCTATCATCCATGCGGTGACCCAGGGACCCAGGGTTCTTCTATCCTGTGGTATGGGTACTCTCCTTTTCAACATGTGGCTCTCAGGTCACAGTGGAGCTTGTCTGTATTCCAGCCCTCCAGAAGGAGAACAGAGCGTGGAGGACTATGTATAGAAGGTTTCTGTGAGTCTGGCCTAGGAGATCCATAAATCACTTATTCCCAAATTCCATGGGCTTCTTCTCAGTCTCTTGGCCATACCTGGTTAGGTGCAAGGGAGGCTAAGAAATGTAGCCCAACTTGTGTGCTCAGGAAGAAAAGGATATGGAGTCAGCGGTCAGCCAGCAATCTGTGCCACCCCAGATTTTTGGCTTGAGAGAGTCAAAGCAGGGGAGACTGAAGGAGGAGGAAGTTGGTGGAGGTGATGCATCCCATTGGGGCCATGACGTGTCTGAGTGGCCTGAGGAACATCTAAGTGAATACACTGGGAGATATTTGAGGGCCAAAACCAAAACCAAACCCATTGCCATCCAGTTGATTCCGACTCTTAGCAACGCTATATGACAGAGTAGAACTGCCCCATAGGTTTTCCAAAGAGCAGTTGGTGGATTCAAACTGCCTACCTTTTAGTCAGCAGCTGAACTTTTAACCACTCACCACCAGGGCTCCAATATTTGATTTTAGTGAACAAAAATATTTTTATAAGGATTTTTGTGGGTTTACTTGCAACTTCTATCTCCCTCGAGCTACAGACCGTTATATTCAACTGCCTGTTGAATATCTTTGCTTCAGTGTCCCATAGGCCCCTCCAGCTCAACTCCACCTCCCGCACCCACCCTGGCCCAGTTAACTTGCTCCTCCTGCTGTGTCCCCATCTCAGCATCTAGTGCCACAGCTCACCTGGTGCCAAGCCAGAAAACCATAATTCATCTTTGGTGCCTTCTACTCTCTCATCCCCCACATCCAACAGAAGCCCAAATCCTGTGTATTCAAATTCCCGAACACCTCTACAATCTATCACCTCCTTTCCAACCCAGAGCTGAGGGCAAGGAGGTGAAAAACAAAGAGGTCAAAAACGTGGGGGAAGAGACTTATATGGAGCCTTTGTACAGAAGAGGATGGGGAGCTAGAATTCCAGGCCAGGGAACTTGAACTGCACCATGGGGGCACTGGGGAGCCATTGAAGGTTTTAGAATGGAGGAGTGACCTAAACACCCTTTGAAAGGAAAACCATCTTCTGGGAATCATTCCGATGGGTATGTGGGTATTTGGAGGCCTGGTGCCAGGTTAAATAAATGTTATCCTAGCCCATAACACAGGTAGGTGTTGGGTTATTGTATTTATTAATCTTCCATGTAAGTTTATTCCTTTTCTTGAAGCTATTTTGCTTCTTGGCTAAAACCAAATCCATGAAATGAGTCTTGTTAAGTGGAAGCTTCAGGCATTAAAACTGAGGGAGAGGAGGGTTGGTCTAGACTAATCAAGGGTTTTGTTTTAAGTTTCTTCACCTTTTCTTTAAAATTTGTGATTGCTAGTGCTGCAACCCCCAGTGATAGCAGGAAATACTTGTTCTTTTACTGCAACTTTTTTTTTTCTTTTCATTTTCATCCCCTCATCTATCATATAGCTCTTTTATTCTATTTTCAGATGTTCTGTTTGTACTTGATGACCCCTCCCTGAAGCCAGATTCCCATCCCTAAACTTGTGCTTCATGTTCTCTTTTCTTTGGCCTTTTGTTTGGGCCTCTCTGAGGCTACCAAATGATCAACCAGACTGGGGTAAAGGTCGGTTTTTACAATCTGTGACTCAAAGCTAGCCAAGGACTGGTGGCGGCAGGTTCAGCATGACCCTCTAAGCACATTTCAGAGGTCAGGTTTGCCTACAGGCCTGAAGCTATGTACCTGCGTGTGGATCATGGGACCCACAGGCGTTTAAGGTTATGCTGGCTTTAATTTTTGGAGAAGCCTGGGATAAAAAAAGAAAAAACCAACTTGAGCTTCCAAAATTGAAGAAATTACTACAATCAGTTGGGAAGGAATTTACGTGCTCCAGGTCTGCCCTGTCCCGAGGAGTTTCTCTGATTAGAAAGTCCTTGCTCTCCATTGCAACCTGATTCCAAATGCCTGACAGTTGTCAGGGGCCATCCTAGGGTACACATGAGTCACATCCTCCAAGTGAATGAAGTCCCTGCCCCTTTCAGTTCCACCAGCACTACCAGCTCTAAAGGCCCACTCCCCATGTTGGGGAAGCCTTGGAATCATCCTCACCTGCTTTGTGGCTTCTCTTCATCACCAAAAACACCCATTGTCATCATGTTGATTCCGACTCATAGCAACCCCACAGGACAATTTGCATTTAGTAGGACTGCCCCATGGGGTTTCCAAGGATCAGCTGGTGGATTCGAACTGCTGACCTTTTGGTTAGCTGCTGAGCCCTTAATCCCTGTGCCACCAGGGCTCCCTCCCCATCACATTAGCTCATAAATTCCAGAGCTAGGCAAAGTGTCCTGAGTGGGGACTTGAGAATTTTTTCCAGGGTTGGTGTATTGGTTTTCCACGAATGCTGTGAAAGTTACCACAAACTTGGCTTAAAAACAACACACACTGATTCTCTTGTAGTTCTGAAGGTTGGAAGTCTGAAATGAGCTCCACTGGGCTAATATCCAGGGGTCAGAAGGCATTTTTTCACCTTCTACAGCTGCTTTCCTTGATCTTGGCTCATGGCTCCTTCTTCCACCTTCAAGGCCAACGGTGTAGCATCTTCGAATCTCTCTCTGCTTGGTCTTCATATCACCTTCTCCCTACCTGGTAAAATCTCCCTCTGATTTCCTCTTATAAGGACAATGTGATTGCATTTAGGGCCCACGCCATCCTCCATAATCCAGGATAATCTCCCCTCTCAAGATTCTTAACTTAATCCCATCTACAAAGACCATTTTTTCATATAAGGTAATAGTCATGGGTGCCCGGATCAGTACCTGGGAGTGAGCTTGGCTGGGCCATGATTCTCAGTGGTTTGGCAGTGAAGTATTTTGGCACCTATGTAATGATGTAATCATCTCCATAATGAGATCTACTATAATGTAATCACTTCCATGGTGAGATCTATGAGCAGCCAATCAGTTGAAAGGGAGTTTCCTTGGGGGTGTGGCCTGCATGCAATATATGTGGACTTTCTGGCAAAGCTGGCTGGCTTTTGCTCATTCTGGATCCTGCACCTGGCCTCTGGTTCCTGGGATTGAGCTAGCAGTTTACCTGCTGACCTTGGGATTCATCACCCTCTGCAGCCTGTGAGCCAGATGCCTGCCGTTTTATGTGCCAGTCTCAGGTTCATCAGTCCCTGCAGCTACATGAGTCAGGAGAAGCCTTCAGCCTGACCCATGGACTTGGGGCTTTCCAGCCCTGGTGGCACAATGGTTAAGAGCTATGGCCGTAAACCAAAAGGATGGCAGTTCAAATCCACCAGCCGCTCCTTGGAAACCCTTTGGGACAGTTCTATTCTGTCCTATAGGGTCTCTATGAGTCAGAATTGACTTGACGGCAACAGGTTTTTGGTTTTTTTTTTTCCTGGGGCTGAGTGTCCTTGCTGATAAAATGAGGGGTTAAACCACATTGAGCTTTGCGGTTCCTAGCGGTGCTGGCACCCAACGCCTGGTGACTGGCTTGCTGCTCAGCTTGCATTTAGTATTGATGAGTTCTTGGCTTTTTTTTTTTTTTTTAATATATAAAGAGCATAAGCTTTTACATATATATACATATATATTTAATTGTGCTCTTTGGGACTTTCTCCATGGGATCATTCCTCTCTGAAGGAGAACCCAGCTCACCCCTCTTCTGAAGCTATCTTGCCCAGATTTGTTGAGAATTCCTGAACATTCTAGCTGCCTTAGCAGTGAGTATCCAGTGGGCTCCATTTTAAGAAAAACTAATAAAGGAGTTCCTGAGTAGTGCCAAATGTTTACATGCTCAGCTACTAATCAAAAGTTAGGAGGTTCGAGTCCACCCAGAAGTGCCTCAGAAGAAAGGCCTGGTGATCTACTTCTGAAAAACCAACCATTGAAAACCTAAGGAGCACAGTGCAACTCTGACACCCATGGGGTCACCATGAATTGGTATCAGCTCAACAGCAACTGGTTAATATAGAAAAACCATGAGGTTAAGTGAAGGATTGACTATTCTCAGTCCAGATTAAAACTTGACTTGACAAAATAAGTCACCTTGGAATTCTTTTCATACATGTCTCCTGGTGCATTTAAAATATTCAATTCCACTAACTCTTGTTAGGTGCCAAGCTATGTGATGGGTTCTCTGTTACAGGTCCCAGAGATGTCAAAGACAAAAGCAATTCACCAGTAACCAAGACAGGGGCTGTGTCCTGGGTGAAGGAGAGGCAAGAAAAATGCAATCTGAAGGGGTTTCACTGGGTTGAGGACATCGGGTAGGCTTCCCCAGAACTGCAATTTTCCAAAGTTTGCTTTACTCACAAGATCTTCCAGACAATGCCCCCTGTAGAGCAAGGCTTCCCACCTGCTCAGTCTGCACAGCTTATCTTTAGAGGCGTTGAGGAGCTGCCAAAACAAAAATTCCCTTCTGGGTAGAGTCATGCGTGTGTTTTGCGAGACAACAGCTGCCCTGCTTGGATGGGAATAACACCATGCCTTGGCTCTGCCCTCCATCTGCTCCCTGAGTAAATGGGTCTTTGGAAACTAAGGTGTCTTTAGCTGTTATGTTAGTTATCTAGTGCTGCTATAACAGAAATACCACAAGTGGATGGCTTTAACAAACAAATTTATTCTCTCACAGCCTAGGAGGCTAGAAGTCCGAATTCAGGGTGCCAGGTCCAGGGGAAGACTTTCTCTCTCTGTTGGCTCTGGGGGAAGGGCCTTGTCATCAGTCTTCTCAGTTGAGGAACTTCTCAGTGCAGGGATCCCAGGTCCAAAGGATACGTTATTCTCGTGGCACTTGTTTCTTGGTGATATGAGGTCCCCTGTCTCTGCTTGCTTCTCTCTTTTACATCTCAAAAGAGATTGGTTTAAGACACACCTAATCTTGTAGATTGAGTCCTGCCTTATTAGCATAACTGCCACTAATCGTACCTCATTAACATCATAGAGGTAGGATTTATAACACATAAAAAAATCACATCTGTTGACAAAATGGTGGACAATCACTCAATACTGGGAATCACGACTAGCCAAGTTGACACACATTTTTGGAGGACACAATTCAATCCACGACAGCTGCTGCCTCCTTTTCCCTGTTTCTGAGTGTGCCCTGGGTGCTAGGTCCTAGGCTTGGTGACCAGCCTCTAAGGAGGGAGAAGACACCCTCCCTGCCCTCAAGATGTCCACAGCCTGGTGGGGGAGACAGACCCAGGAGTAAACCAGTGCACCAGCTTGTCCCCGTAAACTAGAAGGGTAGTCTACGCAGGAAGAATAGAGACTCAGAGAAGGGGTGACAGGCAGGGGGGATGATCAGGCAAGGCTTCCGAGAAGAGGTGCTGAGCCAAAGATGTTGCTTGATTGCTCTTCCTGTACGTCTGCACTCTGACCTGGTCAGGGTTTCACCTCTACCCCTGCCCCATCCTACACATCGGCCTTGACTTCTGTTCAGGCTTCAGCTGAGTGCTGTCTGGGCCTTAGGAGATGTGACAGCCATCTGAAGAGTATTGTTAGTGAAGTAAGGCCTGATGCAGAGGTTTGCTGTTATGATTATAATCCAGATGCCGTCTACTAAAAGATGCCCCGTCAATTGAATAAGAGGATGGGGGAGGAACACACAAAATGTCATTGGGAGATATATTAGTATTCCATAAGTAGTATAATGTAGGTTTTTTTTGGAGGGGGAGAGTGGGGTTCATCTTAGAATCAAGGAGATGTGGTAATTGGCTTTGTGAATGAAGCAAGCCATACCTCAGAGTGTATAGTGCAGCGGTTCTCAAAGTGTGGTCTGAGGACACCCCTCAGGGTCTGTGACATGCTTTCAGGAGGTCTGCAGGTTAAAAGTTTTTTTTAATAATAATACTGGGATGCTATTAGCTTTTATTATTCTCATTCTTTCAAGAGTGTTCAGTCATTTTCTGGATGTGTACACTACTGTAATGGATGGAATGTAGAAGCAGGTATGAGAACCCAGTTGTCTTCAATTAAGCCAGACATTAGAGATGTTTGCAAAAATGTAAAGCAATGCCAGTCTTCTCACTCCTTTTTGTTTTGGCAAATATAGTTGTTTTTCATTAAAATATTATTATGTTAACATGTAATGGGCTTATTATTATTTTTAAGTGAATTAATAAAAACATTTCTTAAATTTTTCAGTTTTAATTTCTACCGTAGTAACTATAAATGGATATAACCCACATACACAAACATCTTTGGGGTTCTCAGTAATTTTCTAAGATGTAAAGGAGTCCTAATGCATCATGGTAGAGCCAGCCCCAGCCACAGCATAAAAGCTATCCAGATGTGATGTGGAGACACTGGAGAGGAACTTGGAGCCAAGACACAAGGATTTGAGGGAAGGATCTACCATGGCCCAAGTGACTCTGGGCAAATCACTTAATCTGTCTGGACCTCAACATCCTCCTCAGCCAAATGGAAACAACAATTCAGACCCGCTTTAGAGGCTGGACACACAGACACTGGGGGCAGGCTTGGAAGTGTGGTGGGAGGAACACTGGGTTTGGGGTGGGATGACCTTGGATAAGTGCTTTATTGTCTGGACCTCTGTCTGCCCAGCTGTCAAATGAAAGGGCTGACACTGCTTTGGAGTCCTTCCCAAGCAGTCTCTGGCCTTCCAATTGGGGATCTCAGCTGGAACCTCAGGGATCTATGGGCTTCTCCCAGCAGAAGGTGCCCAGGGACTTAGCCCCCTGGCAAAGGGGGCTTCCCGGCTCCACCGGGCAGAGGGGCCAAGGATGTTGGCCAGGGCTCCTGAGCTGTGCCAGGCAGCACTGTCTGATGCCAGTACCTTTCTCAGGCCACACAGGAACCTTATCAGCCTGCCTGCCCCAGACACCCCAATCCAGCCAGATCTTGTTAAGCCCAGAACCAGAGGCTCAGACTGGGTGGGAAGTGTGTGTCCTGCTTTGCCTCTGATTAGATAAGCCAGAGGATTTATCTAAGCTGGAGGCCCTGGTCCTCTCATTGTAGTCCTCATAGACAGCAGGAGAAGGGCAGAGCCCAAGTCTCTCAACAGTTTATCAGCTCCTATTCCAGGGGAAGGACGCGTCCCTGAGACCCTGCAGAAAGTGGGAAGATGGGAGGGTGCTTCCAGGCATATAGGCTGGAAAGTCCGCCCCAGACAGAGCCTCGGATGCCAGACTTAGGGGTGTGGAGGGCGGTGTTCTGAAGACCAGTGGCCTTCTAAGCATCCTGGTCATGCATCCTTATCAATAAAAACATTTTAAGCATAGGTCCCAATGGGTACACATTTATCATTTACGTATTGTATAGGAGTATTCCTGTACCAATATGTTGCGTAAACAATGAAGCATACCCCCAAACAGAAATTTTAAAAGGATGAGATTGAATTCTAAAGAGAAGTCATGATATTTTCTTCTAGTGGATGGTCTCACACCCTCTGGGTGTCCACACCCCACTTGGAGACCAGCGCCCTTTGAGGGGCCCGTCTGCTAGGGACCTCTGAGTCCAATCTATTTACCAGCTCAGGCTTTGCCTCCTCACTTGTCAGTATCAGCCTTTACCTACCCCATATCCTGGCTGCTTCCCCGAGGTCTGCATCCTGCTGAAGAACCCCCAGCCACTGAAGGCACCCCTAGGGGTTAGGCTTGGAGAGAGGAGTTTGACACCGATGGTCCTGCATGATGGTCACACACCCCACTTTAAATGTGAGGGAAACTGAGGCGCGGCAAATACGTGAATGGGCTGAGGCTTGAACTCAGGCCTGTGTAACTCTAAAATCCATTCTCTCTCTGTGTTGTTTATTTGAAGGTTTATATGTCAGGCTGTGAATGTGCAGACTCCCTTAGGCTTCCTGTGAAACAGTTCTGTTGCAAGGATCGTGAGAAGAATACAATACAACCCATCTTTTCTTCCCAGGAATTGGAGTTGAACATTCACAGCAAACCTGGCAAGAGGAGCTGATTGCCCTGATACCAACGATTTTTTTTAAAACTGCTCAGAGGACACTGTCACACAGGGCTTAGACCTTCGCCATCGCTGGACTGAGAGTGCCTAGGAAGTGGTTCCAGGGCCAAGCTGAAGGCAGGGCCCCACCCCCACCTCCCACCCTCAGTGCCTGGCTGCCCCTCCCCACACACACACTTCTGGGCTGCACACACAGGCAGGAGAGGGCCTCACAGGGCCCGGCCCACCTGCTCTTCTTTTTTTCCTTCAGGGACCTTCTGGCTGATACCTATTTTCCCAAAGGACTAATGACCTTGCAGCCTGTTTATCGCTCCTGTGGTTGTGGCTGGGGTGAGAAAAAAAAAAAAAATTGTTTTCCAACATCCTTCTACTCTTTCCAGGTGATTTAACTTTCCACACTCCAGGCCAAATTACACACAATCACTCCAGCAGAGCTAGCAGTGACAAAAGTGTTTCATGCTTTAGTGTGGCCCTGAGGCCCTGAGAAGTGAAAAAGCAGGACCCACTCTACAACAGGGCAAGGGTCCTCTGCCTTTGACCCCTCATTCCATAGCACTGAGCAGCCTGTGATTCTCCTACTTCCCCTCCCATCGATATTGCAGCCCTCACTCTCATCCTCTCTTTGCCTGGAAAACTATTCACCCCTCAGGACCCTGCTCAGCAGCGCCTGCTCCTGGAAGCCTACTCAGATTTCCAGGCTTCGAATGGATGGCTGCCCTTCCCCACTATGCTTCCATGTTACCCAGGCTTCCCTCCATCCCAGTGGACGCCATGTCTGTTGAAATGTCCTCTTTACCTTGATGTCTCCCTCACTGGACTGTGACTTCACTGGAAAAGAACTCTTTCTAAACCTTTGTTGCCTGAATCTGTAGGTACTCAGGAAATGCTCACTGAAGTGAACTAAACTTTCCTGGCCCAAACACACCTACTTACATAGCTCCTAGGTTCACCGAAGAAGTAAATACAGGTAGTCACTGACTTACAACATATTCCAGTTATGACGAACAGTTATGACAAACCACACTTAGGACAAACCACACTTACGACCGTCTGTTGTTTTCATATGTTATCGTTGGTAATATGTATGTATGTATATTTGTATGTATTAAAATATATGTGTAAGTTTTTATGTAATGTTTCCAACCCCCAAAGACAAATAAGGACCAGATTTACAAAGATATTGATAATAAAAGACAATAATAATGAAAACTAAAAATAAAAAATGAGGTATTCAACTTAATGTCCAAACCAACTTACAACAGAGTTGTCATAACGGAACCATGTCATAAGTCGGGGACTACCTGCACTCAGCCTGGGTACACTGACTCTCCAGCCCTATCGAGGGCCCTAGGGGAGACTTAATGTACATTAGACTCCATTTAAACAATTCTGTCCAGTCCCGAGCGATACCTGTGACACGTTTACTGCTCCTGGCTGCAGCCTTCTACCTGGTCTGCCACAGACTAAGCTGCTGCAGTTGCTTATATCCGCCCACCTGTTAGTGGATTATGTTCCCAAATCCATTTGTGTTAGTTATATACTTGTTACTATAATGGCACTGTGTAGTTAAGTATGCATAAATTAAAATATGAATACAAAAAGAGAGTTGTTTCTAGCAACACTAAATTAAATGCTCTGAAAAAGATGCATTAAAAATAAGGTTTTTTTTTTTTCTTTTTTTAAAATGCTGTTGAATTAAGTTTGGTGTAATAGCCAGTTGGAAACTCTGGTGGTGTAGTGGTTAAGAGCCGCGGCTGCTAACTAAAAGGTTGGCAGTTCGAATCTGCCAGGTGCTTGTTGGAAACCATATGGGACAGTTCTACTCTGTCTATAGGATCACGCCATGAGTCGGAATCGACACTACAGCAATGGGCAATACCCAGTCTCCAAGATGGCTTCTAATGATTCTTACATCTTGGTATCATCTGTTCCCTTGTGTAGTCTTCTCCCAAGTGAATCAGGACTAGTCTGTGAGACCAATAGACTGCAGCAAAAGTGTGTCTTCCAAGGCTGAGTCATATGAGGCATTGCATCTTCTGCTTTGTTCTCTCGGATTGCTTACTCAGGTGGAAGCCAGTCGTCCAACCACAAGGACACTCAAGCAGCTCTGTGGACAGGAATTGAGCCCCCCAACCAATAGCCAGGACCAACTTACCAGCCATGTGACTGAGCCAACTTGGAAGCAGATCCCTCAGCACCAATCATTTGGATGCCTGGCCAATATCTGACTGCAACTTCATGAGAAACCTTGAGCAGAAATGTACAGTCTAGTTGCTGCTAAATTTCTAACCCCCAGAAACTGTGAGAAATAATAAATGATCATTGTTGCTTTAAGGTACTGTCGTGGATTAAATTGTGTCCCCCCAAAATATCTGTCAATTTGGCTAGGTCATGATTCCCAGTATTGTATGATTGTCTACCATTTTGTCATCTTATGTGATTTCCCTGTATGTTGGAAATCCTATCACTATGATGTTAATAAGATGGATTAATGGCAGCTATATTGATGAGAACTACAAGATTGGATAGTGTCTTAAGCCAATCTCTTTTGAGATATAAAAGAGAGAAGTGAGCAGAGAGACAGGGGGACATCATACCACCAAGACAGAAGTGTTGGGAGCAGAGCTCATCCTTTGGACCCTGGGTTCCTGAGTGGAGAAGCTCCTAGTCCAGGGAAAGATTGATGAGACGAAACTTCCTCCAGAGCCAACAGATAGAGGAAGACTTCCCCTGGAGCTGATGCCCTAAATTTGCACTTCTAACTTAAAAGACTGTGAGAGAACAAATTTCTCTTTGTTAAAGCCATTCACTTAGGGTATTTCTGTTATAGCAGCACTAGATGACTAAGACAAGTACTAAGGGCTGACACCATTTGTTACATAGCCATGTATAAGTAGCATGCATGGGAAAGACGCATGTGAAAGATTCATAGAAAAAATGATAAAGACCTAAATGAAGTCTCCACTCAGGGCATTTCACAAATATCTTTAAGCTCTCACTATATTTTAAAGAAGTCTCTCATTACTTTTTAAAGAAGTAGAAAGTCAGAAGGACTGCACTGTGGGTGCTGTCAATGCAAGAAAGTCAACTCATATCCCAACCATGTGATCCTTACTGAGAGAAGGCTTTGCCCCGACACCAACAGTTTGATGAATAAATGTAGTTTTGTATGTTTTAATTGAAAAATAAAAATTTTAAGAAATGTTTGAAATTTTTTTTTTTTAGCCTTCCCACTTCAACCAACTTTTTGATAAGCTAAAGCAGTACCTGTCCTAACAGCCTGGGAAAAGAGTGTTTTGGTGGGATTTTATAAATGCAAGTGTGTCTGGCTTTGTGCAATCATGATCCTGAAAGGTGGCATGTAAATAAAACTTGAAAAATTTTCAATTATGCTGTGAATGTCCTAATTAGACAGTCCTTACCTTTACCTAAGGGAGCCCATTATCGATTCTTGAATAGTCAGTCCACATTTTATATTTTTTTGGCCTCATCTTGGTCCAGATCCCCAAGTGGCTTAAAAAGGGAAGCTTATGACGTAGACTAGAGCAGAAGTAAGAGAATTCCTGCTGAGAGGTATTTTCTGCTGTCACTGCTGTCCCTGCCTGCCCCTCTGTCTCAGCTGTTCGGCTGAAGAGAATCGCTTGTTTCTTCCTTTAAGTTTTCATGAACTGAAAAAGGGCCCGGCAGCTCCACCAGTCCAGGGAGGCAGCTGCCCCCTGTTTCACAGCCTCAGGGCCTCAGTCTCTGCTTCTCCCTCTAGTCTTCTCCTGGTGGTTCTTCTCCTCGTCCACAGCCTCAACCACAATGTCCTGGCTGCTGCCCCCAGTTGTCCCTTCACCCAGACCTCACTGCTGTGGATGTCCACAGCTCCCACAATGAACCCCCCACCAAACCACTCTCTGGTGCCCTCTCTCAGCAAACAGTTCCACTATCCACCCAACCCCTGAGTCATGAGCCCGGGCTTCTCCCCTGCCTCGTGTCTCTCCAATCAGGTTACCCCGTTACCCCATCTACCCTCTTTTCTCCCTTTCCGTTCTCACAGCCTCATTCCAGGCCCTCCTGTAATGACAAAGGCAGCCCAAGGATGGCCCTGGGGCCGAGAGACCCAGACCCCCAATTCTGCTCTACCGGGCACCAGCTGAGGACCTTAGAAGGTAATCACTTCCCCTCTCTGACCCTCAATTTCTCCATATTTCAATCGCTTCTCATGCATTCTGCAAACTCTTATTAAGCACCTGCTATTCTTTTATGACCCAGGCAGAGCCCTGGTGGTGCAGTGGTTAAGAGCATGGCTGCTAACCAAAAGGTTGGCAGTTCAAATCCACCAGCTGCCCCTTGGAAATTCTCTGGGGGAGTTCTACTCTGTCCTATCAGGTCACTATGAGTCAGAATCGACTCGGTCCTAACAGGTTTGGTTTGGGTTTTGGTATGAGCCAGGCAAGAGGCCTGGTAACGCAGTGGTTAAGCACTCAGCTGCCGACTAAAAGGTCAGTGGTTCAAACCAACAGCCGCGCTGTGGGAGAAAGGTGTGGCAGTCAGCTTCCATAAATATTTACAGCCTTAAAAACCCTACAGGATCACTGAGTTAGAATCGATTTGGTGGCAACAGATTTGGGTATGAACCAGGCAGGTCTCTGAGTGGTGCAAACAGTTTGCACTTGGCTACTAACTGGAAGGTTGGGGTTTCAAACACACATAGTGATGCCTAAGAAGAAAGCGGTGGCGATCTGCTTCTGAAAGGTCATAGCCACTGAAAACCCTACAGAGCACAGTTCTACTCTGAAACACAAGAGATTGCCATGAGTTGGAATTGACTCAATGGTAATTGGTTTTAATGAGCAAGACATTGTTCTTGGCTGTGCCTCCACCCTGCTGGGAGAGGCAGATATTAATCAGATAATCACACACCTTATTAATTGATTACAATAATGTGGGATGATGTAGGCATGGAATAGGGAGGATCTTCCCTAACGGAGTGAGGTTCCAGGTAGTCTTCCCTGAAGAACTGACATGTAAGTTGGGGCCTGAAGAAAGGGAAACAGCTAGGCTGGAGAAAAATGGGGTCTACAGCATCCCAAGCAGAAACAATGGTGTGTGAAGTAACCCTACACCTGGGTGTGGGACAACAGAAGCACAGAAGGAGGGCCCATGTGGGCACAGCCTTGTCAGAGAGGGAAGACAGGAGGGGAGCTGAGGCTGGGGAGGTTAGTGTGAGCATTCATCTAAAGCCTTGTAGGCCACTTTCCTAAGAGCAATGGGAGTGTGAAGGGTTTTAAGAATGGGAGTGACATGATTCTCTTCTTGATCTAAGAGCTGATTTGGACTGCAGTGAGGTGAGAGAAGAGCTGATACCAGAACCATAGAAAAGCTTTTCCTGTAGGCCAGGTAAGCGACAAGGGCGGTGGTCATGGAGATGGAGAGAAGCAGACGCATGTGATGACTACTTAGGAGGCAGGCCACCAGGACTAGTGATGGATTGAATGTAGGAGGTGAGAGGGAGGGATGTGTCAGAGGGAACTCCCAACTTTCAGGCATGTGTAGGCATGGAAGGTGATGCCATTTCCCCAAGACAGGGAACACCAGAGAAGGAGCAGGCTTGGGAAGGAAGATCATTAATTGAGTTTGGGATATATTCACTTCGAGATGCCTGTGGGATATTTAATGGAAATATGGAGTCTGGAGACAGAAGTGAGGTCAAGTTCAGAGGCATAAGTGAAGAAGATGATGGCCTACTAGTAGTAATTGGAGCCATGGGGTGGTGAATAATTGACTAGGCAGAACTGTATGGGAAGAAATTCTCATTGACTGAACCCAAATCTTTGGAAATAAGGCCTGGAATGCTGTATTTTAACTAATTTCCTCTTTATCAGTGATTTTGTTACACTCCCAAGGGTGAGACGCAGCAACATAGGGAGAGTGTGTGGAGTGAGATGAGAGGAATTTGGAGAAAGCCCTGAGGAATCTCAATGTTTTTTAAAGACCGGGTGGAGGGGGAGAAGCCAGCAAAGAAGCCTGAGAATGAACCATGTGAGACATAGAGAGAGAAGAGGCAGCTCTGCCTAGTGTCACAAAGCCAAAGGAAAAGAAAGTGATCAAGTTGGAGGAGGACTGAGAAATGTCCTTTGGGTTTTGCAACATGGAGGTCACTGGTGACTTTGGGGAAAGCAGTGTTGACATTGCTATGGAGGCAGACACCAGACTGGACCAGGAGGGAATCGAAGATGCACAAGTGGAAATCATGAATCTTTTCAAATTAAAAGAAATTTGAGAAAGAAATAGAAGAGAGGGATAGGACAGTAGATGGAATGGGACATGGAATTCTGGGAAGAATCTATTGTTATTGTTTTTTTTCAGATGTGGGTAGTAAAGGACATGTATCAGTGATGATTAGATTTGGCTGTGAGGCCGACTACAGGGGCTTAAACTCACAAAGGCTTTTTCTGTTATGAACGAAGTTTAGAGGTTGGCATTCCAGGCTGGGAAGGCAGCTTCTCCGTCATCAGGCACTCAAGCTCCTTCTAAATTTCTATTCCACCATCTTAGCAACTTCTGCTTACATCTCAATTGGCCAGAACTTAGCCCCATTGCCTTACCCATCTGCCCAGGTCCCTGTTGCTAAAGAAGAAAAAACAAAACAAAAAAACCCATTGCTTTCGAGTTGATTCTGATTCATAGTGACCCTATAGGACAGGGTAGAACTGTCCCCATGAGGTTTCCAAGGAGCGCCTGGTGGATTTGAACTATCCACCAGGCTCTTAACAAATTGGTGACTACTGGCAGCCTCTGCCACGTTACACTTAACATGCCAAAGTTAGAGAGAAACGAGGATAATTATTGGTTTTGGGCTCCTGAGAACCTGAGATGGGGCTGCCCAAAGACAGGCAAAGGAAGTCACCTTTAGTAGAAGGGCAGAAACATCTTTCAGAAGGGATGGAGAGATATGGGTTTGTACATACGGCGGCAGGAAGTTAAAATTCTTTTCGTCTGATGGTTTCTATTTTGTGAAGAGTTGCAGGGTCATCTGCTGAGCGTGAGAGGTACACAAAAGAAGTCAGAGGATTACACAGAGTACAGAAGATTTTAAGTATATTCTTGTTCAAGAAAATGGGAAAGCAAATAGAATAGAAAGGAACATGAGGGTTGCAGTAGTCCAAAAGAGGGCTAGTAAGAGTATGGTTGAAAATATAGACTGTGGACTCTAAGCGTGCTAGGAAGTGGAGACAGGAGGACCAGTGTGAGGAGGGGGAGAGGACAGGGCAATGGAAGGGCTTCCAGCAAGGCCAACCAACAACCTGGTGGGAGTGATGGAGCAGACAGCCCAGAAGAAGAGGAAGTGAGCTCAGGAAGTGGGGAGTCTGAGTTTGAGATCTGAGCGATGGAGCAGATATAGGTGACGCAGAGGTCCATCCCTGACCATGGGAGGAGTGGGTGGCTGAAATGGATGCGCAGGATGTGGTCGGAAAAGAGGACGTGGACAAACTGAGAAGCCAAGGCACTGAGTGATCACATAGACATTCAGTTTGTCCAGGATGGTGGCAGGACTTGGGTAAAGAGGAAAAGGGTAAGCCAAGGGATAAAACAATGTCTTTGCAGCTTTGCCCATCTCAAACAAAAAACCAAACCCACTGCTGTCAAGTTGATTCCGACTCATAGCAATCCTATAGAGTAGAACTGCCCCGTAGGGTTTCTAACGAGCAGCTGGTGGATTCAAACTGCCGATCTTTTGGTTAGCAGCCGATTGCTTAATCACTGTGCCATCATCTCAGTGGTTGTTAATGAAGATGAAATGAGAAAATAGTCACGAATTTGCTGTGTAACTCCCAAGTCCCTACTCTATAAAGATTACTGGATGGTCTTCTCACCCCAATCCCTTTCCTCACTGGTTCATCTGGCCCAGAAGTGCCAGGCTCATCTGCTTCCCATCGCTCCCCCTGCTCAGAACCTCCAACTCTCCATCGTTTGCAAGATAAACACCAAAACCCGAGACTACCATTCAAGGTACCCCCTTTAACTGTAGAGCGTAGTGGATGAGAGCACAGACTCCCTGGGTTCAAATCTTAGGCCTGCCATTTAGTGAAGTATGGACTTAGGCAAGTTAATTAACCTCTTTGTGCCTCAGTTTCCTCATCTACAAAATGGGGATAATAATAAGATGTATCTCACAGGGTTGTGGTAAGGATTAAATGAGTTAACATACCTAAAGTATTTAGAACCTTGACTGGAACATAGTAAGCACTTATAAGTGTTAGTTACTATCATAGTTCCTTGTGAAAAACTGAACTTCTTGTCTTCCCTGCACCCCGGGGCATTCTCTTGACCTCCCATCCCATTCTGTAGCCCCATCTTTCTCCCAGTCTCTATCTTGGAAAGCTCTTTGTGTCTTTGTCTCTCCATCCCTCCACCCCAGAACCCAATGTCATCAGTCATCAAGCTGTTACGCGATCCTTACAACATCTGTCCTGCTCTTTCTACTCCCACCAGAAAAAAACCCTGTTGCCGTCTCATAGCGATCCTATAGGACAGGGTAGAACTTCCCCATAAGGTTTCCAAGAAGTGCCTGGTAGATTCAAACTGCTGATCTTTTGGTTAGCAGCCAAGCTGTTAACCACTGTGCCACCAGGGCCTCCCCACAGGTCTTAATCCAAGCCAGGCTTGCCTTACACCTCGACACACATAGGACGGGCCTGGCTAATTTGTGTCCTTTAGGTTCACTCATATTAAGTCTATGCCCTTCAAAGAACATTTGTGGCCCCTTTGCCCCCTATGCAGAGCCCTCCTGGGGTCCCCATTTCCTTCAGAAAGAAGTTTCTACTCCTTAATAAGTGTTCAAAACCCTCCATGTTCCAGCTCCAGCCACACTTACAAACTTACTCCCCACTGCTTCCTATCATGTATCCTGCCTGCTCCTGTCTGTCCCCACCCCCTACTTCTTTGACCCCATCCCTTTCTCACCTTGCACAGTCAGCTGGGCTCCAGCTCTTCTTCTTCCACCAATATGTGTAAGATATTTAACCCCTTTAGCCTGGAGTCTCTTCATTTACTAAATGCAATCATTTGCCCTTAAAGAGGCGCACTCTAAGGAGCCCTGGTAGTGCAATGGTTAAGAGCTTGGCTGTTAACCCAAAGGTCAGTGGTTCAAACCCACCCAGCCCCTCCGAGGTGGAAAAGCCCTGCCGATCTGCTCCCATAAAGATTACAGCCTAGGAAACCCAATGAGTCAGTTCTACTCCGTTACCTGGAGTCGCTATAAGTCGGAATCGACTAGACGGCACCTAACAACAACAGTCTCTCTCTAAGTGGCTTCCTGCTCTGATGTTCTGATCCTGTTTCACCATATTGCTTTCCTTGTTTCGTTTCCTCAAACTCCCCCGTACATATCATGTCTTCCAAACTAACATGGTCCTGCTTCTTCTAGTTATTCAGTTTTTCCCATGCTCTTCCATCCACTGGGAATGCCTAAGCCCAGCCTGTGCCTCCATGCGCAACACAACAAACCAACCTTCTCCACTTGTTGAAATCCTGCTCAGCCTTAAGTGAAGCTCCCACGCCTTCGCCCACGCACTGCCCTCCACTTCTCTCACTCCGAATCTCCCGGAGCACTTGACTTCTGTCTGTCACGTGTACAGCACAGTGTCTTAATTATTGCTGATTTTCTCTCCCTCCATCAGATGGCAAAACAGAGATAGCATGTGTTTAGCTTCAGCCCTCTGGAAATCGGGGCTTGAGGCAAAGATTAAGGGCTGACTCTCTTTGGGAAGTGAAAGCCCAGGGCTTTGAGAATTAGGACAAAAACAGAAATGAGGCAAGGAAAGAGATAGTGATGCATTACCATGCGGGCTCCTGCTCCCAGATGGGCAACGGAGAGACACAGCAGGCCCCTCCTCAGGCCCACCTGGCCCAGGGAGCTTCTCTGGAAGGACCAGAAGAAAGAAACATGTCCACTGAAGAGAGAGGAGGGACATGTGTCTGTGGAACTCCCTCTGGTTTTGCATTGGCCCCATTTGCCCCACAGGGAGCTAAGTCCCTGCCCTTTTAGGTTCACCCACTGCCTCCTCCAAAAGCCAGGTGCCACGCCCTGTAGAGCGGTGCTTCATCCACGTCCTAAAGTGAGAGTCAACCAGCCTAGGCAGGCCACCAGCCAGGAGACAGGAAGAAGCAGGTGGTCGGGTCATATGAGAGGTGTCCGAGGCTTGAGTCCAGTACAGTGTCTGCCTCCCCCACAGCCCCAGACTTAGTGCCTGGCTCAAAAGAGGCTCACAGAAAGGAGGGCATGGGTGAGGGCTGGACCCTGACCACCTCCAGCACAGATGAAGCAGTTGGAAGGAGGACTTGGTACAGAAAGGCCTGCCCATGGCTCGCTTTCTCTCTGTGTGTTCTAAAGTAGCACACTCTCGAGAAGAGATCCTCAGGAGCCCAGGAACAGCCTGGCAGAGGACCTGGGATCAAAGGTGTAGGGAAAGGAAGGGTGTCACAAGCCACTGTTGTGAAGAAATGGAGCCACAGGCTGCCCCCTGAGAGCCACCACTTCTACCGCTCTACATGGCCTTCTGCATTGATTCATCTGCTGGAAGAGTACCACTAAGCACTGTCCCAGCCCAGAGACCTCCGGCTTCTTTGGCTCATCCTATCATGGCCTGGCCTTGTTGGCACCCTGGGGCTTTGTAGTGAAGTGTCCCAAAGTGCTGGCTTTTGGGGGAAGGCTTGTTCATTCAGGGCTGACTCTAAGGCCAGCTGCTGAGGAGTCCTTTGGATCCTCCAATTTACCCCCGAGATGGTCCTTCTTTAGGCCCACTTACCGCCCTTCCCAGCAGTTCCTCATCCCCACTCAGCCCTCCAAAATGGAGCCTCTTTGTCCGGATCAGCATCAGGCTTAGGGAGCTGAGAGGAACCTCACCTGTATCTCTCCTCTCTCCCTCCTGACACTCCACCATACATCCTCTCTATCCCTCCACCCCAGAAGCCCTATTCTCTCCTTTTTCTTTTCCATTAGACCCTGAGGGCCCAGGTATCCTTTCTGCAAGGGCCAGGATAGCTATACTTCCAGATGTAAGGGAAAATATTTGCACTTTCTACTGTGAGGTATGCTCAGCACTGGGTGAGTGGGGTCCTGACGTGGCAAAGAAAATGAAGAAAGAAAAAAAAAAATCGTAGTTTCCATGTTGTCTTAGGCTAGGTTCTCTGAAGCAGCAAGACCAGTAAAGCGTATAAATACATATACAGAGAGAGACTTATGTCAAGGAAATAGCTTACACGGTTGTAGAGTCTGGAACATTCCAAGTCTGTGGGTCTGGCTTCTCCTGCTGCACATAGCCACAGGGGGTAGTGAACCCAAGATCAGCAGGTCAGCGAGCAGGGCGTTTGCTCTCATGCTGTGAAAATCGACAAATCCCAAAGATTGGCAGGCAAGACTGCAGGTAAGCAGCTAGCTCAAGTCCCAAGAACTGGAGATCAGATGAACAGGAGCCAGCTGCAGGATCCGGAATGAGCAAAAGCCCCAAAACCTTGCCAGAATATCCAGTTATATTCAATGCAGGCCACACACCCAAGGAAACTCTCAGTTGATTGGCTACTTACAGCAGATCCTATCACAGAGGTGATCACATAATATCAAATCTCATCATGGAAGCGATCACACCATCATATGACTATCAAGTCACTAAGGATCATGGCTCAGCCATGTTGACACACAACCTTAACCATTACACTTATCAAAACAGGTTGCACATTTATTTCCTGTTTTCACACATGCAGACATTTCTTATCTGGGTCCAACAATAAGCCAGAACACAGAGGTGAGTAAGACCCAGTTCCTGAGCAGAGGTCAGCACTAGCTGGAAGGTAGCATAGGATGCTGAGCGACTGGTGAAGGCTGGCTGGCGGGTCTCAGCCTAGAAGTGGGGAGGGCTTCCCAGGCCCAGTACTCTCAGGGGCAGATTAACCAGTGCGTGTAACAAATTACTTAATACAGCCTTCCTAGCCATGGTCTTCATGACTCACAGTGATTGAGTGGGACTGTGCAAGTAACGTATATGGAACCTGGGGTCACATGTCAACTTGGCTAGGTATGATTCCCAATATTATATGGTTGTCCTCCATTTTATATTTTATAGATCCTGATGTCCACATGTTGATGAGGCAGGACTGGTATAGGGTGTGTCTTAGGTCGCAGCCTTACAGGAGCGTGTGGCTCAAGTTCCACCCTTACTCAAGTTATGCCCTTCAAAGCCATGTGGCCTGCATCTAAAGTATGTGGGGATGAGCTGGTGGAGCTCTCTGTGTGTCTGGATCCCATGTCCAGTTTGTGATCAATTGACCTCTAGTTCTTGAGGCTTGAGCCAGAGGCCAGCTCTCTGACCTGTCAATTCTGAGATTCACTGGTCGCCACAGCCCCTTGGACTGGCAGCCTATTGTATGACCTGATTCGCCAGTTTCCACAGCCTTGCGAGCCAGCAGCCTGTGGTCTGAACTACCGGTTTGGGTTAGTCAGCCTCTCAGCTATGTAGGTCTGTGGGTCGGGAGCAGCCTACATTGGACCCATGGACATGGGACTTGCCAGACTCCACAACCACATAAGCCATTTCCTTTATACGGTTCGTGAGTTCTGTGAGACGTTGTAGTGAATTACAGTGCGGGGAGAGTACTGAGGGCAGAGGTAGTAGTTGATGTCAGAGATGATGGAGTGGTACAGCAGTTTGGAAAATTTGGACATTTGGGACATCTTTAACTTCTGCCTCATTGGAACCAGCTTTGTGCTGATCCTTATAAAAAAAAATTATTCATTGAACCAGTCAGCATGGTATGCCTCAGCTTGCATTGAGCAAGGTACCCAATTGTGTTTACTTGCTAATCTGTGGTGAGCAATTTCACCTGGGTTTTACCACATCTGTGATGTGGTGGGAGACAGGTGAAATTGTGCACTGCAGGTTGGTGGGAAGGCACAATTGGGGCCGTGCGCACCTTGCTTATTGGGTAAAATGGCCCTGAGACTGAGGTTAGTTCTTGAGGGCACAGAAGTTGGGGCCTGCTTCAGCATAGCACGGGAGAGGTGAGAACTTGAAGATATAAGATCCTGCTATGGATTGAACAGTCCCCCCCTGCCCCCACCCCCAAAATGTGCTGGAATTGTGACTCTTATAACTGTGGATGTGATCCTCTTTGAAATAGGGTTCCCTTTGTTATGTTAACGAGGCCCTATCAGTGTAGGGTGTGTCCTAAACCCTACCAGTTTTGAGTGACAGGAGGAGCAGCTTAGACCCAGAGACAAGCATGCACAGACAGATGCCACCTGAAGGTCACCAAGGAACCAAGGTTTTCCTCTAAAGCCGGAGCTATAGACTACAGGACTATAGTCACTGGTAGAGACAAGGACCTTCCCCCGGAGTCAACAGGCAGAGAGAGAGAGCCTTCCCCTATACGTGGTACCCTGAATTCTGACTTCCAGCCTCCTGAACTGTGAAAAAATAAATTTCTGTTCTTTAAAGCCACCCACTTGTGGTATTTGTGTTACGGCAGCACTGGCAAACACAAAGGTAGCACCTAAGTGTACCCTTCTGGAAGACCCTGGGCTCCCAAACCTCTGTAGCTCTGAAGAGACACAAGGGGTGGGGGGAGAATCAAGAGCCCCCTGTGCTCCAGGCCCCTCTGCTATTGGGGTGTAGGAGCTGCAGCCTGCTGACGGCGTTCTTTGTCAGAGCCTGGGGTGGATGCCAGGCTCAGCACAGAGCCACACTGTGGTCTCCAGGGGATGCAAACGGACTCTGTACGGCCGGCTGAAAGCGAGCTTAGCTCTAAGGAGACCTGGCATTCTGTTGATGCCTCCTCAGGCTCTGCTGGGAGCTGCACAGGCCCTCAGATGTGAGCAGGAGCTGCCAAGGCCTCCCTGGGGACCACCCAGGCCCCTCCCCACCTGCCTCCTGCAGACCTGGCAATCACCCCACTACAGCCTTGGGAACCACATTCTCAAGGATGAGCTGAGTTCAAAAACTCCCTCCCATGGTCAAACCAAGTGTCCTGGTTTTTGAGTAGGAAAATACAGCCACTGAGCATATGCCAGCTTGTACCCCAAGAGATCTGCAGGGAAGCAGATTGCACGTCACCTTCACAACCTGTTCCATCCCAACAGCAATTACCTTCCTAATCCCTCTTTTTCTGTCCAAAGCATTTTCCCACATGTAAACTCATTTATCCCTCCCAACACACACAGGAGGCAAGCTCATACAATTATAAAGTCAGTGCCATTGTGTCATTTCTGACTCATGGTGATCCCACGTGCATCAGAGTAGAAGGACGCTCCATAGGGTTTTCAGTGGCTGAGTTTTTGGACGTAGATAGCCAGGCCTTTCTTCTGAGGTGCCTCTGGGTGGACTCAAACGTTCAAACTTTCGGTTAGCAGCCATGTGTTTAACTTTTGCACCGCCTGGGGACTCCCATGCAATTATATTGACTGTATAAAGCTGGAAATGAAAGTTCAGAGGAGTAAGTGATTGGACCAGCATCACACAGTAAGGTGGGAGCAGAACTTTGTATTTGTGTTTGAACTCCAGTTGTCTGAGCTGCCGTCTACTGCTTTTTCTTTGGTGCTAACCACTGTGCCTCCTCTTGCCGTACAGAAGAATTTGCTGAGCACCTCCCCTGGGCTCACCATGGGGACACTGCAAGAACCCACCTGGCCTCTGCCCTTTTGTAAAAAGCTCACAGGATAGAAATGGAGACAGATGCCCGAAGAACCATCATACGGTGTTAAGTGTTCTAATGGAAAGAAGTGCAAAATCTATAGAGGCAGAAGTGAGTTGAAAACCTCCTTCCATGCACGGGAGTGGAGAAAAGCTTCCTGGCAGGGACATTTGCACTACAGGCGGTGACGTTCTCCAGGAAAGGACCAGGGAGGGCTGCCTGGTAGAGGAAGCAGTGGGGGCAACTCTGAAGAGATGTGAGAGACGGGGCATTTGCAGAGAAGGGACGAGAAGCTCGGGGGAGAGAAGTCGCTTTATTTAATTCTCTAATCAGCTTTGGGAGGAAGGCTGAGTGAGTTCCAATCCCCTCTTTTCAGAGATGAAGAAACTCAGACCCAGAGAGGTTGTGTTGCAGGCTGATGCCCACACAGCTGGCAAATGGTCTATCTGGAGCTTAAACCGGAAGGTCCTGACCCCTGGTGCAGGGGTAGCGTCTTAGAACTGCAGGTCCCAGGCCCTGAGGAGAAGGGCAAGCTGGCTGGCAGAAGTGGAAGTGGCAGCCTTTCAGCAGGAAGCCTGTCTCCAGTGCTGAGTCATTCTGGCCTCCAGCTGGTAGGGGGCAGGAAGAAGGTGGCTGCCCAGGCTGCAGTATCTCTGCAGTCCTCACTCCCCAGGACTCCCAGCAACCCCAGGGGTCCTGTCCAGCTCCATATAAGCCAACACATTGGGCGAGCTGCAGGGCCTGGGGAGATACTGTCCTCCTTTGTGCCCTCCACCTCCCCACCCCCGGTCCAGCACATGTTTACCGGGCCAGGGCTACAGCAATGATGGTGATGGCAGAGTCTCCACCCTCAGCATGCTCCCAGGGTGGGGATGGGGCCTGTAGGCAAGTGCCCAATAACAGCACCAAACCAAAAAAAACAAAAAACTATTGTTGTCAAGTTGATTCCGATTCATAGTGACCCTATAGAACAGAGTAGAACTGCCCCGTAGGGTTCCCAGGGAGCGCCTACTGGATTCCAGCTGCCGACCTTTTGGTTAGCAGAGGTAACTCTTAACTGCTTATACCACCAGGGTTCCAGCAATAACCGCAGAGCACCGTGAAAAGTGCCTTGAGAGGGGACTATACAGGACCCACAGGACCTGGGGATTTTTTATTTTTGGAGGGGGTTGGGGGTGCTGGCTGCTAGAGAAGATATCTTGGAGGAGGTGACACCTGAGTTTTGAGATGTGTTTTGGAGGACGAAAAGGTGTTTGATAGGCGGAGAAAGGTGGGAAGGGCCTTCCTAGGAGAAGGTACAGCTTGGGCAAAGGCTAGGCGTGTTAAGGGGGCAGAAGGAATTTCAGGGTGGCTGGGTCCCTAGGTGGTGCCAAAGGTTTGCTCTCCTGCTACTAACCGAAAAGTTGGCAGTTTGAATTCACCCAGCAGTGCCACAGAAGAAAGGCCTGGCAATCTGCTTCTGTACGATTATGGGCAAGAAAACCCTATGGGATACAGTTCTACTCTGTAACACATGGGGTGACCAGGAGTCTGAGTTGATTTGAGGGCAGTGAGTTTGGTTTTGGTGCAGAGAGTCCTACAGTATGAGCCGGGGGCCCTGGCTTGTCCCTGGGCTCTGATGTCTCATGAGACTCCACTTTTGTAGATTCTGAGTGAGCTGTTGAGCTGGGAATAGATGGGGGTGGGGGTTCTGCCCCAAGAGCAACCGGTGGCTGAGGAAGTCTGAAATCGCTATAATAGCTCACGTCCTCACCGAGATTAACCCATTGCTGTTGAGTTGACTCTGACTCATAGCGATCCTATTAAAGGACAGGAAATCTTGGATGCAAAGCACTGACCTGGCTTCCCTTTGGGAGAGCAGCTTTGTTGGGGAAGGGACAAGAGACCCTTGGAAGCTCGAAGAGGGGCAGAGACAGGGCCCTTGTCTGGGTGGAAACGGGGGCTGGCTGCACCTAAGTCTTCCCTGGGTAAGGCCTGGCCTTGTTTAGGGCCCTCCCTTGCCTCTGGCCATACCCCAGGGCTGGTTTGGGGTGCAGCCGACCCTCTGCAAGGGTGCACACAGTTGGGCTCTGAAAACAAGCTCTCCTCCCCTGCTGCTGCTCATTTTGGCCTCTATCCTGCTATTGGAAACCCTGGTGGCGTAGTGGTTAAGTGCTACGGCTGCTAACCAAAGGGTCAGCAGTTCAAATCCACCAGGTGCTCCTTGGAAACTCTGTGGGGCAGTTCTACCCTGTCCTGTAGGGTCACTATGAGTCAGAATCGACTTGACGGCACTGGGTTTGGTTTTGGTTTGTTTATCCTGCTATTGCTGGACTAGGCATTGGCCACTGAGATGCAGGGGAAGGGACAGCCGGCCATCATGGAATGGGACCTTCATCAAAATATCATGGGTGGCTGTGGCTGTAATCTCAATTACTCCTGATTTGAGCAGTGGGTCCCTGGGCACGGTACCCTGGTCCCTCTGAGCCAATGCCTTACCTGGCAAATAAAGACTGCCAGGGCCTTCCTGGGAAGGTGGTAAAAGCCTGAACCCAAACCATCAAAATAATCTGCTCCCCCAAATCCAAGGCAAACTCCCCTCCAGGCATGCCCCCAGCGCACACTCACACCCTGCAACAATGAAAAGAGAAAAACAAAACGAGGTGCTTTGTTGTTGTTGTTAGTTGCTGTCCAGTTGATTCCAACTCATAGAGACCCCATGTGTGCAGAGTAGAACTGCTCCATAGGGTTTTGAAGGCTGTGAACTTTTGGAAACAGATCACCAGGCC
This sequence comes from Elephas maximus indicus, assembly GCF_024166365.1. Lineage (NCBI taxonomy): Eukaryota > Metazoa > Chordata > Mammalia > Proboscidea > Elephantidae > Elephas > Elephas maximus. The sequence continues at coordinate 19,860,100 of NC_064830.1, forward strand.
TTTCTTCCGGAGCACTCTGGGTGGGTTTGAATTGCCAACTTTTTCGTTTGTAGTTAAGCATTTAACTGCAGCACCCAGGGGCTTTACTGTGTACAAAATGCTTTCAGGTTCCTTTTATTGCTGGTCCACCCCTCACCTGAAGACAATGATGTGGGGAGCCTTTGCCCAGGGTGGCTTCCCTGGATGGGAACCCAATGTATACCTCACACACAGCCCAGACACTTCTCTCCTCTGAAGCTGGTGTTCAGGAAGCATGCCCAGAAGTACACAGACGGTGGTGCTGTGGGGGTGGGTGGCTAGCCCTGGAAACACTCCCCCCCAGTGTCTGAGATGTCCCTGCTCATTGGACAGTGACACTGGAGGGGCAGGGACACTAAAGGAGGGAGGTAGAGACACAGTGTGGGTGGAACCAGCACTGGGCTGGGCGAGGGGCAGGAGACCTAGCTTCTAACCTGAGCTGCCACTGGCTTGCAGTATGGTCTGGGAACATTCTTGCATCCCCCCACCTGAAAACTGAGACGGGTGGGGATATTTCAGACCTCAGCCCACAGAGCCTCCAATGACCCTCTAGATCACGGTACTTGAAAGGGGGTTACACATCAAAGCTGGGAAATCTGTGTTGGCAATAGATCTGAATCCCAGGGACTTTTCCCCTGGAGTCAGGAAAGGTGTGTGCCCACCAGACCACTCAGGTTATTCCTGACAGATAAACCCAGCCTCCAGGCCTTAGGCCCCGAACATCTCCACCTGTGAGATAAAATATAGCTTTGTTCTTTCTCTGTTTTACTTTCTCGGAGGAGAGAGGAGGCAGGCAGGGAGACTGGATTCTTTGGGCTGTGTTCTTTTACTGTAGAAGTAGAAAAAAATCCAATAATTATGACAGACCCAGTCCATTAATTCAGAGATATATGGCAATAACTAGTTGGTTATGGTGTCCCCAGAAGCAAAATAGGTGGACAGTCTACTAAATTTTTACTTGGGCCGTATAGCAGCAGAATTCTAGGTGAACAGAAGTCTAACCTGACTCACCAAAACGGAGCCAAGGCCCCTCAATCACTTCCAAGACAAGCCAGTTTACAGCTCCACAATGTCTTGAATGAACAGGAGGCCAGATTTCCCTGAGGAAGGACCTGGATATACCCCCCCAAATTTATACTGCTAATATTTCTCGCAGAATGTACAGCAGGATGACTGTGCACTGGGGGAAAGGAAACAATGAGGCTTTTCAGAGATTACTGGACATTGGCTATGAATTTACACTGATTCCAGGAGACTCAAAGTGTCTCTACGGTCCACTAGGTAGAGTAGGGGCATGTGGAGGTCAGACTATCAATGGTGTTTTAGCTCAGGTCCATCACAATGGGACCAGTGGGCCCCCAAACCCATGCTGCAGTGGTTTCCTCAGTTCCAGAATGTATAATTATAATAGACATTCTCAGCAATTGGCAGAATCCTCTCATTAGTTCCCTGACTTGTAGAGTGAGGGCTGTTATGGTAAGAAATGCCAAGTGGAAGCCACTAGAATTGCCTCTACCTAGGAAAATAGTAAAGCAAAAGCAATACGGCATTCCTTGAGGGACTGCAGCCATTACTGCCACCATTAAGGATCTGAAGGTTGCAGGGGCGCTGTCTTAGTTATCCAGTGCTGCTATAAGAGAAACGCCACAAGTGGGTGGCTTTAACAAACAGAAATTTATTCTCTCACAGTCTAGGAGGCTGGAAGTCCAAATTTAGGGTGCCAGCTCCAGGGGAAGGCTCTCTTTCTCTGTCAGTTCTAGGGGAAGATCCTTGTCATCAATCTTCCCCTGGTTTCTCAGTGCAGGGGCCCTGGGTCCAAAGAACGCACTCGGCCCCCACCACACATCCTTCTTGGTGATATGAGGTCCCTTTCCTCTCTGCTTAATTCTTTCATATCTCAAAGATTGACTCAAGGTACAGCCTCATACTGTAGATTTTGCCCTGCCTCATTAACATAACTCCTCTAATCCTGCCTCATTAACATCACAGAGGTAGGATTTACAGCACATAGGAAAACCACATCAGATCACAAAATGGTGGACAACCACACAATACTGGGAATCATGGCCTAGCCAAGATGACATGTTTTTGGAGGACACAATTCGATCCATAGTAGGTGGTGCTTCCTGCCACATCCCCATTCGACTTGCCTATTTGGCCTGTGCAGAGAATAGATGGACCCTGGAGAACGACAGTGGATTATCATAAACTTAACCAGGTGATTACTCCTATTTGAAACTACTGTTGTAGATGTGAATTTAGTGCTTGAGCAATTAAACATATTCCCTGAAACCTTGTGTGCAGCTATTGATCTGGGAAATGCTTTTTTCTCCATACATGTTTATAAACACCACCAGAAGCACAATACAGCTTCACTGCCCTACATCAGGAGTTTAACTACTCCCCAACCCTATATCATAATTTAGTCTACAGGGATCTTTTTTTTTTTAATTGAACTTCAGATGAAGGTTTACAGAACAAACTAGTTTCTCATCAAACAGTTAATACACACATTATTGTGTGACATTGGTTAACAACCCCACAACATGTCAACACTCTCCCTTCTCAACCCTGGGTTCCCTATTACCAGCTTTCCTCTTCGCTCTTGCCTTCTAGTCCCTGCCCCAGGGCTGGTGCTCCCCTTTAGTCTTGTTTTGTTTTATGGGCCTGTCCAATCTTTGGCTGAAGGGTGAACTTCAAGAGTAACTTCCTTACTGAGCTGAAAGGGTGCTGGGGGCCATACTCTCAGTGTTTCTCCAGTCTCTTATCAGGCCAGCAAGCCTGATCTTTCTTTTTGAGTTAGAATTTTGTTCTACATTTTTCTCCAGCTCTGTCCGGGACCCTCTATTGTGATCCCTGTCAGAGCCATCAGCGGTGGTAGCCAGGCACCATCTAGGTGTACTAGACTCAGTCCAGTGGAGGCTGTGGTAGATGTAGTTCATTAGCCCTTTGGACTAATCTTTCCCTTGTGTCTTTAGTTTTCTTCATTCTTCCTTGCTCCCGAGGGATGAAACCAGTAGAGTATCCTAGATGGCCGCTTACAAGCTTTTAAGACCCCAGACACTACTCACTGAAGTAGAACGTCAAATATTTTCAGTCTACAGGTATCTCGATCACCTTTCCCTTCCACAAGACATCACACTGGTCCATTTCATTGATGATGTTATGTTGACTGGACATAGTGAGCAAGAAGTAACAGCTACTCTTGTGTGTCAGAGAGTGGGAAATAAATCCACAAAATTCCAGGGGCCTTCCACCTCAGTGAATTTTCTAGGGGTCTACTGGTATGGAGCATATTGTGACACTGCTTCTAAAGCAAAGGATAAGTTGTTGCATCTGGTTCCCTCCTATAACCAGCGCCTCAGTGGGGCTCTTTGGACTTCAGGGGCAACATATTCTTCATTTGGGCTTGCTACTCTGGCCCATTTCCCAAAACAGTTGCTAGTATTGAGTGGGGTCCAGACAAGAGAGAAGGCTCTGCGACACCTCCAGCCTGCTGTGCAAGCTGCTTTGCCACTTGGTCCATATGACTCAGCAGATCTAATGGTGCTTGAATTGGCGGTGGCAGATAGAGATGCTGTTTGGAGCTTTGCAGGTCCCTACAGGTGAGTCATACCAGAAAGCTTTAAAATTTTGAAGCAAAGCCCTGCCATCCTCTGTGGAGAACTCTCTCCTTTTGAGAAACAGCTTTTGGCTTGTTACTGGGCCTTAGTAGAGACTGAAGGTTTTACCATGGGCCACCCAGTTACCATGCAACCTGAGTTGCCCTTCATGAACTGGGGTGTTGTCTGACCCACAAAGCCATAAAGATGAATATGCACAGCAGCATTCCATCATCAAGTGGAAGTGGTATATACACGGTTGGGCTCAAGCAGGCCCTGAAGGTACAGGTAAGCTACATGAGGAATTGGGCCAAATGTCCACGGTCTCCACTCTTGTCACATTATCTTCTCTCTCCCAGCCTGCACGTGTGGCCTCATGGGGACTGAGTAAGAGAAAACTCACCTGGTTTACAGACGGTTCTGCACGATATGCAGGCACCACTCGAAATTGGACAGTGGCAGCACTGCGGCCCATTTCTGAGACTTCCCTGAAGGACGATGGGGAAGGGAAATCCTCCCAGTGGGCAGAACTTTGAGCAGTGCACCTGGTTGTTCACTTCGTTTGGAAGGAACACTGGTCAGATGTGCAATTGTTTGCCAGCTCATGGGCTGTGGCCAATGGTTTGGCTGAATTGTCAGGGGCTTGGAAGGAACATGATGGGAAACTTGGTGACAAGGAGGTCTGAGGAAGAGGTATATGGATAGACCTCTCTAAGTGGGCAGAAAACATAAATTTATTTGTGTTCCATGTGAGTGTTCACCAAAGGGTAACCTCAGTAGAGGAAGATTTTCATGATTGAGTGAATATCTCCTGACTTCAATTCACCAAGGCTGACCTGGCTGCAGCTGCTTCTGAGCACCCAGTCTGCCAGTGGTAGAGACCAACACTAAATCCTCAACATGGAATCATTCCTCAGGGTGATAAGCCAGCTACCTGGTGGCAGGCTGATTACATTGACTCCTTCTGTTATGGAAGGGGAAACGTTTTGCTCTTACCGAAATAGACACTTATTCTGGAAACAGATTTGCCTTCCCTGGATGTAATGCTTCTGGCAAAACTATCATCTGTGGACTGACAGAATGCCTTCCCACTATCATGGTATTCCACAAAGCATTGCCTTTGACCAAGAAATTCACTTCACAGCAAATGAAGCATGGAAATTCACTGATTTTTACCATGAGCCCCATCATCCTGAAGCAGCTAACTTGATAGAAGAGTGGAATGGCCTTTTGAAAACTCAGTTACAACATGAGCTACGTGGCAATACTTTACAGGGCTGGGCAATGCTCTCCAGGAACCTGTTTATGCTCTAAATTAGCATCCAATATATGGTGCTGTTTCTCCCATAGCCAGAATTTATGGGTCCAGGAAACAAGGAATGGAAATGGGAGAGATACCACTCACTATTACCCCTAGTGATCCGCTCACAACATTTTTGTTTCCTGTCCTCACAGCTTTATCTTCTGCTCATCTAAAGGTCTTAGCTCTTAACGGAGGAATGCTCCCATCAGGAGACCCAGCCATGATTCTATTGAACGGGATGTTAAGAATGTCACCTGGGCAGTTTGGTCTTCTAATGCCTCTGAATTAACAGGCAAAGAAGGGGGTTACTATACTAGCTGCTGTGATTGATCCTGATTACCAAGGGGAGACTGGACTCTTATTACACAATGAAAGTAAAGAAGAGTATGTTTAGAGCACAGGAGATTCCTTAGGGTGTCTCTTAGTACAACAATACCATGTGATTAAATTCAATGGAAAACTACAACAACCCAATGCTTGCAGGACTACTAAAGACCCACACCCTTCATGAATGAATGAAGGTTTGTACCTCCCTACCACAATCAACACCACAATCAACAGCCATGGAAGCAGCAGTCAAGAAATCAAAAGACGCATTGCATTGGGCAAATCTGCTGCACAGGACCTCTTCAAAGTGTTGAAGAGCAAAGATGTCACCCTGAAGACTAAGGTGCACCTGACCCAAGCCATGGTATTTTCAATCACATCATATGCATATGAAAGCTGGACAATGAATAAGGAAGACAGAAGAAGAGATGACGCCCTTGAATTATGCTGTTGGTGAAGAACATTGAATATACCATGGACTGCCAAAAGAATGAACAAATCTGTCTTGGAAGAAGTGCGGCCAGAATGCTCCTTAGAGGCAAGGATGGCAAGACTGCGTCTTACATACTTTGGACATGCTGTCAGGAGGGATCAGTCCCTGGAGAAGGACATCATGCTTGGCAGAGTACAGGGTCAGCGGAAAAGAGGAAGGCCCTCAACGAGGTGGATTGACACAGTGGCTGCAACAATGAGCTCAAGCATAACAATGATTGTAAGGATGACGCAAGACTGGGCAGTGTTTCGTTCTCTTGTGCATAGAGTCGTTATGAGTCGGAACCTACTCGATGGCACCTAACAACAACAACAACACCAAGCAAAGAATCATGACCAGCTGAGGTGCTTGCTGAGGGCAAAGGGAATATAGAATGGGTAGTGAAGGAAGTAGGGACGGATTACCCAATAAGCAAGCTATGCATGGGCTTAATTGTGCTTACTTGCTAATCTGTAGTACGCAATTTCACCCATGTAAAATTGTGCAGTACAGATTAGTAAGTAAACACAATTAAGGTCATGCGTATCTGTGCAGAGCTTGCTTACTGGTTAATCTGCCCCTGGGAAGAGGGTATGAACAACAGCGATGATCTGATATTTGTAGTTATTATGAGTATTTTTCCTTATTTTGTTGTGTGTGTGTGTGTGTATAGTATATTTATACGTTTATATTTATGTGTCTATCGATTGGTTCTGTTTCCCTGGAGAACCCTGACGAGTGTACCATGTGACTAAGTTCTGGCCAATGAGATGCGAGCAGAAGTGCTATGTGATACTTATCATCTTCATTGGAAGGAAGGAGATGGCTCTTTTCTCATCTTCCTTCTGCCTGGAATAAGGATGTAAATGCTAGCACTTTTGCAGCCATTGGGAATGAATGGGAATAAAGACCATGCAAGACAGAAGAACAAGAGAAGCAGACTGGGTCCCTGTTACCTGGGGCTGCCAATTTAATCCCAGACTTACCACTCATGGGCTATTTTTTTTTTCTTCCATTTTAAATCAACTTTATTGAGGTATAATTTACAGATAATAAAATGCACGCATTTTAAGCATACAGTTCAATGAGGTTTGACAAGTATATACACCCATGCAACCACTTTCCCAATCAGGACACAGAACGTTCCCTTTACCCCCCAGAAGTTCTCTTGTGCCCTTTGCAGTCAATCTTCACCCCCACCCCTGCCCCAGGCAACCACCTATCTGCTTTCTTTCCTGTAGATTAGTTTGGTTCTAGAGCCCTGGTGGCACAGTGGTTAAGAGCTCGACTGCTAACCAAAAGATTGTCAGTTCAAATCTACCGGCTTCTTGGAAACCCTCTGGGGCAGTTTTATCCTGTCCTATAGGGTCACTATGAGTCAGAATTGACTTGACAGCAATGAGTTATTGTTTTGTTTTTTGGTAGCTTTGCTCTGGGCTACTTTTATTTGAGAAAGAATTAAGCATCTCTCTTGTTTAGGCCAACCTTTTTCAAGCCTTCATCATTTGCTGCTGATTCTAATGTAGAATTGAGTATAGATATATTGAGTACAGATACATTACATGCCTCAAACATGTGGCCTCATGGCTCCTAAACACTGTACAATATTTTCTTGATAACTCCAGACCATTGTTCAATACCCCTGTGTCTTACCCTGGTTCCCTGGGAAACAGACGTGGAGAGGAGGTTGGCGTGCAGGAGGTTTATTAGTGAGTGCCCTCGGGGACACACCTGTGCAGTTATAAGGGGAGCAGGATAGGCAGTTGCAGCAGAAAATTCAGCCAACCCCACAGGGAGTGCTAAGGCTGGAGTGAATCTTCGGAAATGTCCAGGGAAGTGGGGCTGGGGCTGTGTACCCCCAAACTGAGCAGTCACTGGATGTGGGGTATCCTGAGGAAGATGAACCTTAGGCAAGACAGTCCTTTTCAATCTAGGGCATGGCCCAGGGAGGGACTCAGCTGTGAGCCATCAATAGCCAACACTTCCAGCAGCTTAAGGCATGAGTGCCTGGTTCTGATGCAGAATCCGGGAGATGTATCACAGCATTCATGATGCACCATGTATAGGATAGTGGCCTCGGGGGCTGCTAGACGTGTGTGGCAGCTACTTGCACCTACGTGGAGTAGTGAAGTATCCGATGGGGCAGGTGATGGCTCCCTACGGGTCCTGAAGCTTTCAGAGCAGCAGTGGCCTGTTCTCAGGGGCAGGCTATGAGCTGTCCTGTTCCATGTGCCCGTCCTGGATTTCCTCCTGTCATCTATGCCTGGGAGGCTGTGGTTTCAGATGCTTCCTCTCTCCTGTCTCTGAAGCTCACCCTTACCCAGGGTGGAACTCTGGCTGTCTTTCCTGACATCTTTCCACACGCATGACGTTGGCAATTCCTCAGCCCTTTGTAGGCCCATTCCTTATCTTAAGCTTCACGTGACTTCACTGTCCCTGCTTGAAAGGCATGAGGCTAAACAGTCCTTCTGAAACCAGCTCTCATTTCTTGGCCCTAAGAGCAACCTACTGTTTCTAATATTCTACCTAATTGTGCTCGCTACTGTCTGAGGCTTCTCCTGCAGAATTCAGTACATGGGCTTTATAACAGTCATCTCCTCCACAGCAAGAGCTTTTCCCACTGCTTAGCTTGAGGGCTGTTTCAAAACTTTGAGGTTCCCAGAACTCTGACTTTTAGATTAGCTGGGCATTATCATAAGTCAGGAGGCAGTGGTGGTTCAGTGGTAGAATTCTTGTTTTCATGTGGGAGACCGGGGTTCGATTCCTGGTCACCGCACCTTAAATGCAGCTACCACTCGTCTGTCAGAGGTGGCTGGCACATTGCTGTGATTCTGAACAGGCTTCAGTGGAGCTTCCAGATTAAGGTAGTTTAGAAAGAAAGGACTAGCAATCTACTCCCTAAAATCAGCCACTGAAAACCCTGTGGATCACAAGGGTTCAATCCTGTTGTGCATGGGACCCCCTGAGTCAGGGGCCAGCCTGATAACAGCTAACGACACCATAAATCAGAATTCTGACGAAACAACAGATAACATGGGGGGCAAGGGACATTATTCATGTCACTTCTATTATGAAAAACATTTTAAAATAGAAATGCGTACAGAGTAATATATCGAACACATGTGGATCCACAACAAAGTTAGCATTTGGACATATTTGCTTCATATTTTTGGAAATAAGACATGGTAGGGGCAATTGAAGTCCCCCTTGTGGCACCTTCTGCCTCTCTCCCACTTCATCCTGTTCTGGAAGCAATCATTGATGTGAATTTGTGCTGTTCTCTGTTTTCTTACTTTCACTATATTTATATGTATCTCCACAAGCATACATTGTATTGTGTTGTATGTTGCAAATGAGCATGTACAGTAACATACTATACAGTTTCCATTCTTTACCTTCTTTATTCAGGGCTATTTTTATAAGCAATCCATGTTGGTTCACATATATCTAGTTAATTAACTTTAACTGCTGGTTACAGTAGTCCATCCTATGAATAGAACTCACTTTATTTATTCCTCCCCTTATTGATTGAGGTTGTTTTCAATTGCCACTGCTGCAATGTTGTAATGACATCCTTGCACATGGCTTTTTGGCTTCTGCGCCAAAGTTGCCTTAGGGTACATAACTAGAGGGGAATATTGCTAGCTTATAGGGTAGACGCCTCTTCAAGTTTATTGGATATTGTCCAGTTGCTCTCCAGAGTGATTGGACCAATTTATACCTCCATCAGCAGGTGATAAGATTTTCCCTTTCTCCAAATTCTCTCCAATACTTTGTACTGATGGGCGTGAAATGGTGTGTCCACTTTCTTTAGTTTTTCCTGACTCCTGGTGAGATTGAGCATCTTTCAAAGTTTATTGGCAATTTGGATTTTTTCTTCTGTGAAATTACTTTTTCCCTTTATAAAAGAATTCATTTGGGTATAAACTAACGCCCTTCGAGTTTCCTTTACATGTCATATTCTTGTAGTACTTAAGAAAGTGTAGCCCCACAGGCCAGGTGAGGCTGTGAAAAAACTCTTACTTAGGAGCCTGTAGTCCAGGGACCTAGCCCCGAGCTCTTCCACTTATTATCTATGTGACTTGGGGTAAGTGTCTTCCTGTTTTTTTTTTTTTTTTTAAGTTTATTTATTTATTTTTAAGTGTACAATTCAGTGGATGGTAGTATATTTACAGAGTTGTGCAACTGTCAAACCCATTGCTGTCCAGCCAATTCAGACTCAAAGCAACCCTATAGGATAGAGTAGAACTGCCCCATAGTGTTTCCAAGGCTGTAAATCGTTATGGAAGCAGACTGCCTCATCTACCTCCTGTGGCGCAGCTGGTGGGTTCCAATCACTGACCTTTCGGTTAGCAGTTAAGGGCTTTAACCACTGTACCACCAGGGCTCCCTGCAACTGTCACCACTATCTAATTCCAAAAAGAAACCCTGCAGCCAGTGGCAGTCACTCCCCATTCTTCTCTCTCCCCTGCCCCTGGCAACCAATAACCTGCTTTCCGTCTCTATAGATTTGTCTATTCTGGACATTTCATACCCATGGAATCACACAACATGTGGCCTTTCATATTTGGCTTCTGTCACTTCAACAACAACAACAACAAAAAACTCAACCCATTGCCATCAAGCCGATTCCAACTCACAGCGACCCTCTAGGAGAGAGTAGAAATGCCCCATTAGGCTTCCAAGGATTGGCTGGTAGGTTCAAACTGCAGACCTTTTGGTTAATAGCCAAGCTCTTAACCACTGTGCCTCCAGGGCTCTGTCATTTAGCATAACATTTTCAGGTTCATCCATGTAGTAGCAAGTATCCGGACTTCATTCATTATCATGGCTAGCTAATAGTCTATCATATGGATATACATTTCATTTACCCATTCAACATTTTTTAGCTATTATGAATAATGCTACAGTGAACATTCACGTACAAGTTTTGGGGTGAACATACATTTTCAATTCTCTTGGGTATATATCTAGGAGTGGAATTGCTGGGTCATATGGCAACTCTATGTTTAACTTTTTCAAAAAATGCCAAATGGTTTGCCACAGTGAATGTATCATTTCACAGTCCCACCAGCAGTGTATGAGGGTTCCTTCCAATTACTCCACGTCCTCCCCAATACTTGTTATTGCCTATCGTTTTTATTATAGCCATTCTAGTACATGTGAAGTGGTATCTCATTGAAGTTTTTATCTGAATTTCCCTAATGACTGATCACATCAAGCATCCTTTTATGTGTTTATTAGAAATGGCTATTCATTTGCCCATTTTTAAATTGGCTTATTTGTCTTTTTATTATTTATTCTATGAGTTTTTTTTTTTTATAAATATATATTCTACTTACAAATCCCTTATCAGATAGATGGTTTCCTAATTTTCTCCCCTTCTTTTCACTTTCTTGATGGTGGCCTTTGAAGCACAAAGACCTTTTTAATTTTGATGAAGTCCAGTTACCTGTGTTTTCCTTTGGTTTCTTGTGCCTTTGGCCTCATATTTAAGAAACCATTGCCTAATCCAAGCTCACAAAGATTTATGTTTATGTGCGTTTTTTTCCCCAAGACTTTTATAGTTTTAAATCTTTTATCCATTTTGAGTTAACACCTATAAATGTGAGGTGAGGGTCCGATTTTATTCTTTTGTATGTGGATATTTAGTTGTCCCAGCACCATTTATTGAAAAGACTATTCTTTCCCCACTGACTTGTCTTGGTACTCTTGTTGAAAATCAATTGACAGCAAGTACAGTGGTTTATTTCTGGATTCTCAATTTTATTCCATTCATCTCTATGTCTATGCAGAGTCCTGATGGTGCAGTGATTAATAGCTTGGCTACTAACCAAAAGGTTGGCAGTTCATATCCACCAGCTGCTTCTTGGAAACCCTATGGGGCAGTTCTACTTTGTCCTATACAGTTGCTATGAGTTGGAATCGACTCGAAGGCAATGTGTTTATGTCTATGTCTTATACCAGTACCATGTTGTCTTAATTATTGTAGCTTTGTAGCAATTACAAGGTTTTCTCACAGTGTAAAGTGAAGGAAGTACACTTCTTACTTGCCACAGAGGACTGTCTAGGCCAGTGGCTCTCAAAGGACTAGGAGCACTAGCATCACCTGGGAAATTGTTAGAAACGCAGATTCTCAGGCAATACCCCAGACCGGCTGAATCAGAAACTCTGAAGGTGGGGAACCAGCAATCTGTGTTTTAATAAGCCCTCCAGGGGATTCTGATGCAAGCTAAAGGTTGTGATATACTGTCCTATATCTGCACTGTCAGAGGCACTAGCCACATATGGCTATTGAACACTTGAAATATGACCAGTCCAAACTGAGATGTGCTGTGAGTGTAGAACACACAATGAATTTCAAAGACTTAGTATGAAACAGGAATATAAAATATCTCATTCATAATTTTTATATTGATTACCTGTGGACACGGTAATATTTTGTATATATGTAAATGAAATGGGTCATTGAAATTCATTTCACCTATGTCTTTTCACTTTTTCAGATGTGCCTACTGGGAGATTTAAAGTCACATATGTGGGTTGCATTTTATTTCTGTTGGAATTTGGACAGCACTGAGGGGAATTCTCTAGACAGATGCGCAGGGCTCCGTGGTCGTTACCACCACCTCCCACTGTGAAACTATGTTTCTGGAAGATAATCGCCTGTTGCGCTGTGGAGGGCAAATGCCTCGATTTCTCGGGCACCAAATGCAGAGCTGGAAAGGCAAGGAATCTTTTCTGGTTTAAACTGGCTTGAAACAGCGGTCAAAGCTGCAGTTTGTGTTTGGCTTTGGGTTTTGTGCTTTAGCATGAGCGTTACGCAGTCAAGCAGACACTGGTCCGTTCTCATTTTTCACTGACAAGAAAAGATGGCAGGCTTGCTGTGCAATGTGCTAGGCTGGGGACTTTGCCTTACATACGTGGGGTTGGGGCTGGCAGGCTGCTGATGCAGCACCCCCTCCTGCGATGGGTAGCCAGGAGTCATGGACGCGTGCCCGTCTCCAGCTGTGCGAACCAGCAAGAGTACATCTGCCTCAACAGCTCTTTATAGAGCTACAACTACCGGATCAACATCCCCAGTCTCTGGCATGCACATCACAGTTTACAAATCCATTTCGCCTCCTTTAGCGCACATTGGAGGCTCCCAGTAATCTGAGAGCAGAACACCTATGAAGAAACAAGCTCAGAAAGGTTAGGTGTCTTGTTTAGGTGACAAAGCTAAAACATGGCAGAGCTGGGGCCAGGATCCTGGTCTCCTGGCTGCAATTCACTGGGCTGGTTTTCTTTCTGCATACCGGTGGTACTGAATGGTCAATTATATTTGATCATCATTACATCATTACAAGGTAGTATAACCCACTGCCAAGTCAATTCCGACTCATAGTGACCCTATAGAACAGAGTAGGACTGTTCCATAGGGTTTCCAAGGCTGCAAATCCTTACAGAGGGAGCCCTGGTGGTGCAGTGGTTAAGTGCTCCGCTGCTAACCAAAAAGTCAATGATTAGAACTTCCAGCAGCTTCACAGGAGAAAGATGTGGCTGTCTGCTTCTGTAAATATTTACAGCCTTGAAAACCCTCTGGGGCAGTTCTACTCTATCTTACGGGGTCACCGTGAGATGGAATCCAGTCAACGATAATGGGTAAGGGGAAATCCTTATGGAAGCAGACAGCCACATCTTTCCCCGAGGGGGAGCTGGTGGGTTCGACCTGCAGACCTTTTGGTTAGCAGCTCAGCACTTAACCACTTCGCCGCTGCACCACCAATAACATGTCTATCATTTGTTGAGTGCCTTTGCGTACATTGCCTCTTTTAAGCCAGGGGAGACATCAGTATCCTCATCTGGGAACTCTAGATTAGAGGTTGCTGAAGGGAACGCTCCAGGATTACTAAAGGCCAGGGAGGGAAGTGGGAGGAGTGGAGGAAGGAGGGAGAAAACTAATTTTTATTTTCTTTTATTTTTTGAGGTTATTCAATTTTTGCTTATTTAACCCTTTCAACAACCCATGAAGCACATAAAGTTATTTATTAGAAGAACCTCTCTGAGGTTAAGTGGCTTTCCCAAGGTCCTGATGGGAGTGGATGGAGGAGCTGAGATTTGCATCCAGGAATGTCTGACTCAGTTCACCCAGAGGTGTGGTTTTGGTGATGACAATGGGAGAAGAGACCTGGCCTGGCCAAGCCAAGCTCGCTTTCAGTTCTCACCGTTTCCTAGCAGTTGAGTTTGGGGAGAGGGATCAGGAAATCAGGGGGAAGAGGGTAAAGAACTGCTCAAGGAACAAAATGAGGTCCTTAGACCCCTGGTCCTGAGGAGAAGGTCCCAGGGACCCCAGCCTTGAGATTACAGAGGGGCAGCAGGGCAGACAGTGGATGGGAAAAAGAAAAACATACACATATAAGGCAGTTGCCCCAGGATAGGGGGCGTTCTAGTTAATCTTTAACCCCTGGAGCTTGCAAGCAGGAGGGAAGGGAAGGAGAGAGAGAGGTGCCATCAGATCCCGCCTCTGAGGCAGGCTCCCTGGGCCAGCCATGGGGCTGCAGTATCTGTATCAGCCGCAGTCACGAACACCGGCAGTCACAAACACTGAGGAGCATAAGCAAGATGACCTAATGATCCAATTTCCCTGCCTCTGGCCTATCTACCAACACCAGGCAGGATCCAGTGATTCTGCTGGCTGACAGATGGCAGTAAATCTCTCCCCTTCCCCTTTGAATATCCAGGCACCTCTTTGGTTTCTTGACACTGCCAGGGAGTTCTCTGGCCATTTCCTCTGCGTGGGAGCTTCCAGGGCCTGGGCTCTGAGGTCAGGGGAAGGGCAGGTGGTCCTAGGTGCAGCCACTAGCCTAAGTAAGCATCGCCATTTTATTCCTGGCAGCCACGTTTCTCCACCCTGTCATAACAAAAAACAAAAACCAGTGTAACAGAATCAAAGGAGGATATGGAAACGAGCTGGCCCCCACTTCCTCAAACATTCGGAGCAGGAGCGTGTGAGCTAGGGGCACATGTATTTGAAAGCATCTCCCTAGTAGGATACTTGGAATCAAGTACATCCAAGTGCTACAAATAATTTTTTTTTTAATTGTATTTCTTCCAGGGCCTGTGTGGACCCAGCACATACTGAGTCTGGCTTTAGACCTGCCTGTCACTGATTCAGAAAACCCTGGTGGCGTAGTGGTTAAGTGTCATGGCTGCTAACCAAGAGGTCAGCAATTTGAATCTACCAGGCGCTCCTTGGAAACTCTATGGGGCAGTTCTACTCTGCCCTATAGGGTTGCTATGAGTTGGAATCAACTTGACAGCGGTGGGGTTGGTTTGGTTGGTCACTGCTTCTGGAGTCCCTGGGTTAACATGCAAATGGTTGACATGCTCGGATGCTAACTGATAAAAAGGTTGGAGGTTTGAGTCCACCCAGAGGCACCTAGGAAAAAATATCCAGTCATCTACCTCTGAGATATTGTCCGTTGAAAACCTTATGGAGCGCAGTTCTACTCTGACACATATGAGGTCGCTATGAGGCACAGTAGGCGCAACAGCAACTTTTTTTTTTCTTTTTTTTTACATCACTGATTCTACTTTGTGCCCTTGGATATCTCACTTCTGTAAGGGTTTTCCGGAAACCCTGGTGGTGTAGTGGTTAAGTGCTATGGCTGCTAACCAAAAGGTTGGCAGTTCGAATCCACCAGGTGCTCCTTGAAAGCTCTATGGGGGCAGTTCTACACTGTCCTGTAGGGTCACTATCAGTCGGAGTCAACTCGACAGCAATGGGTTTGGCTTTGTTTTTTTAAAAAGGTTTTCTCATCCATGAAATGGGGACATAACCTCAAGAATGTTGGAGATAGTCAGATGCTGTCATTATTAAGAAGTCAGAGTTTGCCCTTAGTGCTGACAGCCATAGTGTGGAGGACAAACTGTATGTGTATCATGACACCCTCCCCTGACTTAGGTTTCTTATTTGTCTTAGTTTATTAAATTCAAAAATTATTTAGTGAGCACTACTGTATGCACTCCACTAAGCTTCATATGTTGTTGTAGTTGTGCGCTGTTGAGTCAATTCTGACTCACAGTGACCCTACTGGACAGAGTAGATCTGCCCCATACGGTTCCCCAGGCTGAAATGTTTATGCGAGAAGATTACCAGGTCTTTTTTCCTGCAGAGCCGCTGGGGTTCAAACCTCTGACCTTGTGGTTAGCAGCCCATCAAAACTACTGCTGTGGAGTCAATTCTGACTCCTAGGGACCCTATAGGACAGAGTAGAACTGACCCATAGGGTTTCCCAAGCTCTAAATCTTTATGGAAGCAGGCTGCCACATCTTTCTCCCACAGAGTGGCTGGTGGCTTCAAACTGCCAACCTTTTGGTGGGCAGCCAAGCACTTTCACCTCCGCACCACCAGGGCTCTTAGCAGCTCCTAAGGGGTATATATAGTCCTTGTCCTGCAGGAGCAGTGGACACAGACAGAAAGAGATCAGTTTGTACTTCATCTGACAGAGATGGGATACAGTGCTGGACGAAGGTCTAGATTATCTGTGCTTCTCTAGAAGTTCAGAGAAGACAGAGGTACATGTGAGCCGGAGCCATGCTAGGTGGAGGACCAGCACAGGCAAAGGCCCAGAGGTACAAGCAAGTTGGGTTTTGGGCACATGCCACAGTCTGCTTTCAAGCTTTCTCTGAACTTTTTCATCCTCAATCCTGTGTCAACATGCCCTTCCCCTCCTATGCTGCCTGGTGAACTTCTACTTACCTTTCAAGGTCCAGCTAAACTGTCGCCTCCTCTGTGAAGGCTTTCCTGACCCTCTCCACTACGAGCCTTCCTGGTGGTTGTAACCCAAGCCTTGATTATAGCGATTATCACGCTCTGTGTGAATATCTGCTGCCCCTGAGACTGGGCTTGGCAGAAGTGGGCTCCGTTTCTGTAGCAGAGATATTGCTATGTGTTCACGAAACTGACGTTGTTTTTTCTCCTGGACACACAGGAAGACTCTGTTTCTTTTGTATACAGCTGGGAGCACGTAGCTAATGCTGGTTAATGAATGTAGGTGGAAGTGATGTATGCCACCCCCAGGGCTGGCTCCTGAACAGCACTCTCAGACTGTGCTCGTGCCGTCTCTGCTCTTGTTACCAGGCCAGGAGAAGAACCAATGGAGGCCTCAGAGGCCCTGAAGAAATGTGGTGCAAGCATTAGATGGAAGATGCTTGGGTTCCTGAGAGACTGTGGAGTCCTCTCCGCCCCTTCCAACCTGAATTGTAACCTGAGTGAGAACTGGGATCTTATGTGTTACCACAGCACAGCATAGCCTACCCTGACTAAGACAATGCCTCGGCAGCCTCTGCTTGCAGTCACCTGGCTGATGGGGCTGGGTCTGGGGGTCTGACTGAGGGCTTGCATGGATAGGCTACAGAAAGCCCACGGAATGACCTTGGCTACTGGACTCTGCTTAGAAGGAAGGAGTCAGCGCCCCCAGGTACTGGAGCTGGCTCTTTATAACACCACCACAGCCCGGTACTAACACATCCTACAGTCATTATTTCAGTCAATTCTCCTAGCAGTCCTGACTAGGAGACTCCCTCCGTCTAGATTTAGCTTTGCCATTCTGCTTACAGAGAGAAAGGAGAGAGGGGGACTGGGCTCAGGCCCTGACCCTCACTGGAAGCCTCCAGTCAGGTCCCTTGTCAAAGCTGCTCTGCCCATTTTCCCTCCACAAGCCTCCTGTGTAGTGGGAGCTCACTCACAGTGTTTTTTGTGGGGGAGGATTTGAGTTTTACCCTAGAGACACAGAAAGACAGTTTCGTCTCAGCCTCACACGAAGGCCCATTTCCACATTTACGGCTGTTTCTGTGGTTACCTTTCTTTGGTAATGTTTGGGGCGCGCGGCGGTGACGATGGTGGTAGTGCTGGGGTGCGTATATATGTGCTCTTCTAAGCCCTAGATTTTCAGGAGCTGCTCCAGTAAGGGATCCCGGGAAGCACAGTCCTGCCTTGTCATGCGGGTTCCATAGACAAGGGGATGAGCGAAGTCTGCAGGAGAAACCAGGCCGCCCCTCCCGGAGGCTCACGAGGCCAGCCGTCCCCAGGAATAAGATGCCCAACTAAGGAAGTCCTTTTCCCGGCAGGGAAACTGAAGAACCACTGAATGGCAGTGAGGAAAGGACCCCAGAAAGCCTGCCTGTCCTCCCCGTCCACTTTACAGGTGGGGAAACCAAGGCTGAGGGAGTCCAAGGCACTTGCAAAAATGGCACAAGGAGTTACCAAAGGCAACAATAGCTGGAACCCAGGTCTCCCTCTTCCCAGCCCCAGGATCTTTGCCAGAATGAGGCTCAGGAAAGTTGGGTGGTATCAGCACACGGGACCGGGGTGGGGAAGAATAGAAGAGGGACCTGGCAGGCGGTCCCCGTGGCTTGGGCGACTCCCGCCTCTTCCCCTTCCTAGGCCACCCGGGCCACACTTCCTGCAGAGGACTAGAAGGCGGGGGCGCGGGGCAAGGCCGTCCGGTCTGGGGCACCGCCTCTCGGCCTCTCCCACACTCGTAGGCCAGAGGCGAAGGGTTAGGGAGGCGGAACCGGTGCACTGCTCCGCCCCTGCCCCGTCCCATTCTCGTATCCACTAGGGAGGGGGACCCGGGCAGGACCTCGGCTGGGTGGTGAGGGGGCTGAGGAGCGCGGGACAGGGTGGTAAGGATGGAAGATGGGACGGCAAGGTCCAGCAGGGGGCGGGGCTAGGGAGGGGGCGTGGCCGGAGCGGCGGCAGAGGGGCGTGGCCGAGTCGGCTGGAAACTTCACCGCCCGCCCCCGGCCGTGCGCCCCGCCCCCGGCCCCCGCCCCCGGCCCCCGCCTTCCCGTCCCTTCCTTCCCGGGGCTGGCAGGCGGCAGCAGCGGCAGCAGGCGACGGACCCGCGGGCACCTCGCTTCCTCCCCTCGCTGCCCGGCTTCCTTTTGTCCTTCTGGGCGGCGATGAGCGCAGGGCCGGCGCGGCGGCTGCCGGAGCACGGAGCCTCGCACCCCTAGCCACCCCTCCCGGCTTCGGCACGCTTGTCCCCGCGCAGCGGCCCGCGTCCACCCCAGCCGCTGCTCGCGCCGCAACTTGGGCTTGGGAAGCCGCGGACTGCGTCCTGCGTCGGACTCGGTAGGAGAGGGACAGGCTGCGGGGGGCTGCGGGGACTGCGGGTGCGTGGATCGGTGTGCGCCCGCGTGTGTCTGTAATCGTGACTCTGCGTGTGTGCGTGTGTGTGTGTGTGTGTATGTGTGTGTTGGGGGGTGCCTTGTTTCCCTGCGCGGGTGCAGTTGTGTATGACCGCGGACGGGTGGTGTATTTCTGGAATGGCGTGCCCTCGTGGGGATCCGTGTGAGCAACTGGGTGTGCACATTTTCGGCTGCGTTTGTGGAATTGTGTGTGAGGGCGCAGTTGCTCGTGGGTGCCGGGCGGGGGTCGTGTGTGAGCAGCTGTGCGCGGGGCGAGGAATGGCAGGGTAGGCGTGGGCGACCTGGACCCGCGCAAGGGGCTCTGTGGTCTCTGCCGGCCGGCGCAGTGCGGAGCGCAGGAGCCCAGGGGAGAGCCGCGTCGCAGAGGAGGGAAGCGCTGGCCCGGCGGGAAGCCCGGGTTAGCCTCGCAGGCGGCAGGTCCGCCCGGCACACGTGGGCCGCCTGTGCGCTCTGGCCAAAGGTGGGGGCGGTGGGGCGGCGATTTCCTCTCAGATTAGAACCCTGACCTCGCCGTGACCTGCACTGCGACCTGGGCCAGATACGCCACCTTCCTGAGTCGCAGTTTGCTGCTCTTTAAAATGAGGGCATTCCCTCCCTCGGGGGCTGTCGTGATAGTTAAAAGAGAGCGCCCTAACGGTAGCTCTCGGCCCAGTGCCTGGCACTTAGTAGGTGCTATGTTAATTGAATTAGCTCTCTTTCTCTCTCATTTATCGTGGGTGGGGCTCTTACTTTTTTTTTTCTCCCTTTCTGGCTGTGTTTCTTGCATCTCTCACGGCTCTAGCTTAACCGCAAAGCACAGAGATTCGAGAAAGTTTAGGCTGCTGGGTGCGCTGCCTCCTAGCCGCATCTCCCCGGCGGGCGCACCCTGCGGGTCTACAGGAGCGCGCAGCGCCGAGCGCTGGCTCGTCTCCAGCCCTAAAGGCTCCTGCGCACGAGCTAGGGTCCCTCTCCTGGCTGGAAGACAGCGGCAGCTGCTGGAGTCGGTAGCCCTTTTGTTCAACAAGTGGCTAGTCCCCAGGGTGTGCAACTCGTGGAACCTGAGAGCCACGGTGTGAAAGTGGCGCTCCCCGCAGAGACGGAGCTCAGGCTGGCGGTGCTTCCCAACCCGGGCCTGGTCATGCGGAATGCCACCCCCCTTTCTTCCCAGCTAACATCAGATTCCACCTAGAGGAGGGCGTTTGCCAGAATGGCGAGTCCCGCCTTGGGCTCAGCGTTGGACAACCTGCAACCTTACCCATGACGCCAGACGCTGGATGGGAGGGACCCTGCCTCCTAGACCCATACCTTGGTTTTTAAAATATAAATTCCTACATCTTTAGTTTTGAAACCTGCTACTGGTAAAATTGAACTGCAGTGAATGTGCACCAAGCTCTTACAACGTTAACTCAAGCCAGAGTCTTGCCATTCCACCTCCAGGTTCCCTCATACCCAGGAAGGCAGCTGATAGGGGCGCTGTCCTCTGTTGCCTCCTGCCAGAAGGGAGTCAGTGATTCCTTTCCTTCATTTCCATGGCTTCTCCCATTCAGGACCCTTCCCAGTCTGAAAAAACAAATAGCATTTAACCAAGGGAGCAGCAGACCTCATCTGTGTGCCAGGCTCTCAAAATGGAGCACTGGCATGGTGTGTTCTGAGGAAGGAGTCAACCGCTTGGCTGCGCTGGGGTATCAGATACATTTCCCAAGTATCCAGTGCCCCTCCAGTTAGGGTTTGCAGGGAAGCTGGAATGCTATGCAGGCTTTATGACAAACACGCAGAAACCTCTGGTTCGGTGCCTTTGGTTTGTCTTCATCGAGAATAGAGGTGCTGAGAGCGCAGCAGTGAGAGCAGGCTATGTGGATTTAATAAGCTAATTTTTCATCCTAATTTGGTGTTGGAGGCACACCTAGAATGCAACCTATTTTCTGTCTCATAAAATAATTTTATATCCTAGAGGAGAAAAGGGCTTTTGATCTGAACCCTACTCTCGTCCCCATAATCAGATTCAATAATCATATTTACAAAAAATCGGTCTGGCTTTCACAGCTCAGAGACAGAACCAATAGCTTTCTTTTTTTCTTTTTCTTGATAAAACCAATCCTTTGTCTCAAGCAAACCAGTGTTTTGGTCCTCGATCTATTTCTGTTTCACTTTTGCAAGCGCCTGTAATTACTGAGCTCTTGAGGTTTTATTGAATAATGCACCACAGGGAAGGTCCACAGGCTTGGGCTGTCGCTTGTGGTGGACGTGGTGCCACGTTCTAGCCTGGCCTGCTCCCTTTGGGTTTCATTTTTATTCTTTCATCAGGTGGAAAAATCAATGTCAACGTGAAATAACAATTTGGGAGACCTGGTATTGAGAATCGAATGCCTGGGGAGTCATTTGACCTGTGGAGGCATAAGAATAAGTCGAAATTCCAGAATAACAGAGATTTGCCCAAATTCTAGCCAAGGACCTATTCATTTCCAATAAGATCTCCTAGAGACATATTCTAAGAGAAATGAAATAACTTGGACAAATCCTTCAAAATTTATCTCCATCCTCGTTTCTGGCCACAGGGCTGTGCAGAATTAGAAACACAAGCTCCTGAAGGACAAGGAGCGGACTTGGGTGCACACTCCCCTCCCCAGGGGCTTATATTCACCTAACTCCATTTCCACCTGGGGCAGATTGGGAGCTTTCATCCCGGTGAAGGCACAGTACTCCCTTGGGGAATGCACCTCCCTATCTTCAGGACTTTGCATTGCACAATTCCCAGGGTTGCCATTCACATAAAATACCTTGTCGAGTGCTTCTGTATCCTATCAGTTCTATATCCCCCTTATTTTATTTTCTTCCCCCAGACTTAATCTAAGACCTTGTATTACTACTCAAAGTAGTGAAGTGCCAGGGTAACTTAGAAACCAGTGCTAATCCAGGATTCTAACAAGGAGTCCCAAAGTTTATTTGGCACCAAAGATCAAGCTATGTGGCAGCTGAAATTTTATGTAGGTGGGGAATCAGGTTTGTGTTAGAAGTTAGCATTCCAGCAAGCTCTAAACCGTGCTTGTGTGTTGTGGGATAGTGGTTTCAATTTATGAGTTGCCAGCCCAGACTCGATGGAGGATTATGTGTGCAGTCATGCATCGCTTAACGTCCATGATACGGTCTGTGAGAGAGAATGTTATGTGATTTGTCTGTTGTGTGGACATGCTTCTTGCCTTAGCGGTGATTGAGAACATTCTGCGAGGGATTTGCTTCTGTGTTTGATCCTCAATCCACGTCAGGAGCAATTTCTCCATAACTGATACAGGTCTCTCTCACATTTTCCTTAGCCTTGTAGCTTTCAGTGGAGCCGATCTTTTAACAGCTTGGAGAATTTTTTCTTCGTTTTTGAGGATCGTTGTGATTGTCCAGTGGGATATGCAATAGCATTCATGGATTTTTTTTTTTTTTACCTTAGTATTGTTTAATAATCGTTTGTTTCACTTCGAAATTGATACTTCTTTGCCTCTTGCTTTTGTTGTCTTCAGCCCTGGTTTTGCTGCATTTGGGAGCCATGATGCACTTCACGGCAATATTTTCAAACGAAAATTAAACAGAGAGATAACACTACAACCCTCAAGAGACACGTGGACCATGGATGTATATGTGGTCGGACCTTGCCCTAACGGACGTTATGCGGCTCATGACTGTATTTTGCTAGTCTCTCGGCATCTGATGTCATTGTGCTTGGGGAAGGGAGGCATGTTTGGAGTTAGGATGAGCAGACATTTATAGATTTTCATCATGCTCTACTTTGGGGCTCACAATTCTCCCACAGCTTCACCGAGTGTCTTTAGTGTTTTCACATCCACGTGTAAGTCTGTCCATCTGTGACTCTGATGTAGCTCTTGTTCTTTACCTTTGGGTTGAGTTTCTAATCAAGGAATGACAGGAGAGTAATTGTTTATGGAGGTAGTGTGATGTGTTTTGGGGGAGTCTCCCAATGTCATTTGCCCTATGAGGTGGAAAAATGTTTTTTTTTTTTTTTTAAATCACTTTAATTAAAAAAAAAAAAAACAGTTGGAATCTTCTGGTGCAGGTTTTAATATAGCTTAAGGTAATCAGTACGGTTTGACAGGTGGAGTGTTTCTTAGGAATGACGAGTAAGGTGCAAGTTTAAAGATTTTTTTTTTTATCATCTAAGAAGCCCCGTAAATCCTTTAGAGAGCTCTACCCTGGCCATATCATTTCAACTAAAATTGAATTTCAGAGGCAGAGCTTCACATCTCTGCATTTATTAGGCATGACTAACGAAAGACAGCCTTCCAAGAGGTCTCCGGTTCTCTCATGTTGCAGCACCCTGCTGCCAACATGAGGGCAGGAAAGATGCCTTCTTGGGGCTGTTTTCATTTACCTTCATAAGCCAAGTGCATCCTTGAAGCTTGTTAATCCAGGGGCTGTAATTTCAGAGTCTTTGTTTCTTTTTAGCTCTTGAAAGGCAGCCCAGGTTGGCAGGAAGCCAAGAGACAGGGGTGGTGGGGTGGTGGTGGTGATGAAGGAGTAAGGGTGCTGGGGTCAGCCTCACCTGCCTCGTTAGATGAGAAGCCTTCTCTAAGGCGTGAGTGATGAATCTCTGACCCTTGGCTAAGAAACCCTCAAGACTGTTAGATATTTACTCCATGGTTAAGGTGGCCATGACCTGAAGAAAGAAAGAAGGCTTTGAGGTGGTAGGTGCATGGTTCCGCTTGCAGAAGCCTTGGGATTTTGCCTCAATACCCTTTCCCCCTAGCCGAAACAAATCTTCCCTTGCTCTGTGTTTTCCCTTCAACAAGCGAGGTGTCCACTTGGTCAGTGTACTAGCTGCTGCGAGGTGTTTTGAACTTTCTCTAGAGAACACAGTCTCCTTTCACCTACCCATGTCTCTCATCCCTTCTCACCCGCTTTCACTGCCTGCCCATTGGCCCAAACCTGACTTCTCGTGAGCGTCAGACCCAACGTGCTCTTCCAGGGTGGCGTGCAGCCTGCTAACTACCACCCATGCAAAGCAGGACCCGAGAAATCTTCCTCCCTCAGTGACATTCGATCATGCTTTTCTGCGTCTAGTCATTTTTTAAAGCTAGAAATCTCAGGAGTATTTTTGGACTCTTCCCCTTCTTCACTCTGCCCATCTAACTGGTTGCTGAGTTGTGCTAGTTCTCTGCCTTGCTCTGGCCTCTCCTCGCCACCCCTGTTACCTCGTCTTCTCATATGTCGAAGCCTTATTATCCTGAACCTGGCTTCCCCTTCCTTCACTACAGCTGTTCTGTTACCAGTGCATCTTTTAAAACACAGGTTTCCTCGTCTTACTAGGAGTCCCTGGGTAGTGCAAACGCGCACTCAGCTGCTACCCAAAAGGTCAGTGGTTGGAGTCCACCCAGAGGTGCCTCGGAAGAAAGGTTTGGCGACCTGCTTCCAAGAAATCAGCCACTAAAAATCCTACGAAGCACAGTTGTAATCTGACACACATGGGGTCACCAGGTGTAGGAATCGACTCTACGGCAACTGGTTTTGCTTTTTATCATCTTACTATCTCCCCCTACCTCCTTTTCCCCCCAATTCTTTTTCTTGGTAAGTATTCTTTTTTGCACTTGTTCTTTTGGGTGCCTTCTTATAAGCTAGGCTCTGTGTAAGCGAGACACATTTTGTCTCTGCCTGTGCAGAGTTTAAGGTCTTGGGTTGGGGTACGAGAAGACCATCAAACAAGCCAGTCCCCTAGGGCTTGACAAATGGCATGATGGGGTGCTCCTAACCCAGGCCAAGGGGCAAAGAGCCTTCCTGGAGAAAGTGCCCTCTAAAGCTGGCACCAGTTGGCCAGGATGATTGTTGTTGTTGGTTAGTGTTGAGTTGATTCCGACTCATGGCGACCCCTTGTGTGTCAGAGTAGAACTGCTCCAAAGGGTTCCCAGGCTGTGAGCTTTTTGTAAGTAGGTCACCAGACCTTACTCCTGAGGAGTGTTTGGGTGGGTTTGAACTGCCAGCCTTGCGGTTAGTAGTCCAGTGCTTGAAAGTATTCATGCCCCATGACAGTGGGAGGCATTGGAGTGGCTGGAGACAGGGCCAGGATAGATACTTTGTTCAAGTTCCTTTGTTCTTCTCTCTCACCCAGACTTCTTTAGCTGTTAAACCCTAATCACTTTTTTTCTTTTTTTAATTAACAGCTTTATTGATATATAATTTCTGTAACAAACAATTTACTCCTTTTAAGTGTACAATTCAATGGTTTTCAGTAAATTTACAGAGTTGTACAAACATCTGTAAATTTCCATCACCCCCGAAATATCCCCCGTGCCCATTTGTAGCCACTTCCTGTTCCTACCTGCAGCCCCAGACATCCATTTACCTGCCTTCTGTCCTATAGATTTGCCTTTTCTTCCTACCTGCCTTTTTACAGGGTTGACTCAAGGGCCTGTTCCTTGATGCCTTCCTAGATTCTTCCAATTAGAATGAATTTCTCCTTCAATGCTGAAGAGAAAGGAGCTGTGCACTTGTCCATCTCCCCCTGTGAGAGAATGAGTCGAATCTTTGAGGGCAGCACACAAGTCTTACTGGCCTTCTCATTCCCTACCCCTAGCACAGTGCTAACACCCAAAAACCAAACCCATTGCCAGCGAGTCTATTCTAACTCATAGAGACCCTATAGGACAGAGTAGAACTGCACCATAGAGTTTCCAAAGAGCACCTGGGGGATTTGAACTGCCAGCCTTTTGATTAGCAGCCATAGCATTTAACCGCTATGCCACCAGGGTTTTCAGCACAGTGCTAGGCTCCTACAATATATCCAAGGAATGTTTGCTGAACTAACTGAAGTTACTTTCCTCACATTTCTTTTGTACAACTCCTTAGTATCTAGCAAAGTTCTTAGAATTTAAAATAAAGAGTGTGTAACTTGTCAGGGGAGTCTCAGGGTGGTGCACACAGTTAACACGCTCAGCTGCTAACCTAAAGGATGGCAGTTCAAGTCCACCCAGAGATACCTCAGAAGGAAGGCCTGGTGATCTACCACTGAGAAATCAGCCATTAAAAACCCTATGGAGCACAGTTCTGTTCTGACACACAGGGGGTCGCCATGAGTCGGTGTCGATGTGATGGCATCTGGTGGTTTAATTGTCAGGTGATATAAAGCCCTGCTGCATGCTTTCTCTTGTGGCAGCAAGGACCTGAGCTAAGTGGGATTAAATTAATTTTTTAGGTGAAAAAAACTGGGAGTTCTAGAACAAAATAAGTAGCCCAAGGCCATCAGCCGGAAAGTAGAAGAACCAAGAAGTAGACCAGGCTGCTTTTTTTCCTGCCTGTAATTTGGTAGTAACCATGTACCCTTCTGTGGCTTCTCCTGGGCTGGTGTTTCCTTTTTCCTGTGCTTTCTTGTCATCTCTTCCCAAGCAATATGAGCTTCATTCATGGTGGGAATGATGTGTACCGTATTTTCATCTGCCCCAGTCTCTGTCTTGGAACTGAATAAGTAGAAATGGCTCAGTAAGTAAGTACCTGTACAGTGGTCGGTCTACTGGTAAATAGGAGGAGGGAGGCCTTTGAAGAGGGAGGAGTTGTGTGCGGTGAGGCTGTGTGTACTTGGATGCCTTGTACATTTCAGAAGGGTTTCTCTTCTTGCATCATTTTTGAGGAAAGTAGCGTAGGAGGAGACCCCATTTTATAGATGTAATAACCAAAATACGAAAGTTGCATACCCAGTGTGCACCAGGTAGATCTGGGTTTGGCGTATAGAAACCAGGTCAGGGTGATCTCTCTCTTGCACGGATGTAGAAGGCTTTCAGTGGCTGACATTAAGAATGTCTTACTTGTTTTCTAGGGATTAGGATCATTAGACCCTCATTTGCAATATACCACAGGGAAAGGATTTGGGGTGTTGGAGTTAGGCAGACCTGGGTTTGAGTCATAGACTCTGCTCTGCCGTTTACTGGCTGGGTGACCCTCTTTGAGCCTAAACAGCGTTTGCTCCTGTACAAAATGGAGCTCTAGGCCAGCCTCAAGGAGCTCTGGTGGCACAATGGTTAAGTGCTTGGCTATTAACTGAAAGGTTGATGGTTTGAATCCACCTGGTGGCTCCACAGGAGAAAGATCTGGTATTCTGCTCCCGTAAAGATCACAGCCAAGAAACCCTATGGGGCATTCTACTATGTCATATAATGTCACTATGAGTCCGAATGAATTCAAAGGCACCTAATAACAACAAAAGGCCCACCTCAGATGCTCAGATGAAATCACGGACACGGAGTCTTTGAAAATACATAGGAAATGGCAGTGGTGGCTACTGCTGTTATGACTTGAAACATTCTTGGGCGGTAGTGGCACCTCTGCCACAAAGTCCTTCTTTTCAAAGTGTTCAGGTTTGGTAGGCGTGTTTGGAACCAGACTTGTAGCAGCAAGGTGTTAGATTTCAGAGCCTGTGG
Source organism: Elephas maximus indicus (assembly GCF_024166365.1). NCBI lineage: Eukaryota > Metazoa > Chordata > Mammalia > Proboscidea > Elephantidae > Elephas > Elephas maximus. Next base: position 19,887,409 of record NC_064830.1, read on the forward strand.
AGGTTGTGTGTGTGAAGCCCAGAAGGGAGCCAGGGAGGGTCACAATTTGAAACCCAGGGAGCTGCCATTTTGGAACTTCCCAACATCAGGTCTTCAGTGTCTCAGGTTTCCTAAGGTGGCCATGGTGATCCTGAACTTTATGGGCTGTATAAAGGATCTGCAGGTTATTCCTCAGACATAGTGAGGCCCAAACTTTATTAGCTCCTCCCCTTTTGGGTGCTTGGACAGTGTTTATCAAGTTTAGGATGTGTGTGTGGTTGTGTGTGAGTGGGCTGGAGGAGGGCTCCGAGGAACACTCAGGGAATTACGATTCTGTGCAGCGCTGTGCATGGATTGCAATGCTTCTCCCCCTCCAGCAGCAAAATGCCTGGGTTTCTGCTTCCTATCGGTGCATTTTACAGATGTTTCCAGAAAACAGACTTGACTGCAGCTCCCTTCTCTGTCACTCCCATCTTTTTTATTTGCTGCCCAGTTATAATCCATTTCTGGAGGAAAATGAGACGTCTTAAAATCAGTTGCCTGGGTAAAAAAAAAAATCGTTTCCAATGTTATGCAATTTTCCATATTTACCATGCGTGGCCAGAGAGTCACTCCTGGTGGAGTGAGCAGGGATGTCCGGGAAACCCTGCCCGGACCGTGGAGCCGAGGGTGGCCGTGGTGGCAGGACTGTGGGTTTCTCTCTCTTTCAGTCCTTGCCAAAGTGTGGTGGCGGCAGTGGCGGGCATGTGGCTTTATTAAAAATCCTTCAGTTGTTTCGGTGCCAATTCCATGCTTCTTGATGCAGCCGGAACAGTCCAGCAGGGGCTCTGCTTCTAGGGTTTGGAGGCAAAATGTGGCAGTGCTTGGACTTCTTTGGGTATCTTTCTTCTTCCCAAATAAAGATAAAAACTGGCCTTGGACAGACGTTAAGGCTCTGTTTTCCTTCATGCTGAACCTTTGATGTGTACGATTCCTTTTTATTTTCGGGGGGAGAGGGCCGCTTTTCTCTCTTCTTTCTTTCTGAAGACAGTGATAAAGATGTGCTGCTTTTATTAGTATTTTTGGTGATAGGCTATTACCTGGCCTAAAAAACTGTGGCCTGGCTGGTTGCTCTCGGAGCTGTAAGGTGAAAGCTTGTGCGTTTGGGAGTTGTTTTCACCAATGTTGGTGGCTGTGGGGGGAGAGGAGTGGGAGGCCTAGGAAGAATAAGGATTCCAGGTTCTCTCAGCCAGGGACCCCCAAGCAGTGGTATAGTCTCACGGCTCCTTCCCTTTGTGGCTTGTCCTGAGTCAGAGTCTGGCTCCCTTGGACAGCATCGTCATCAACACCATCATTCAGGCTCAGCAGTGCATCCTGAGTTTTTGGCCACTGCGTCACAGAGCCCATTCCTGCTGCATTAGCTGTTCCCTGCAGGCTCCCTACTGTGGGGAGGTGATGACAGGAGCTGGCACAGGAGGATGATAGGCTGGCGGTTCCAAATGGCTTGATGGTGGAGTGTGGCTCTGAAAGTGGCTCCATGCAGGTCACTGACCTGGAAGATCCTGGGGAAATCCCTCCCAGTCTCCCAGGCCCAAGAGCCAGCCAGAGGTGCCTCCTGGGAGAACAAAGTGGCCTCCTGGGTGTTCTCCAGGCCCTTTGCTGCCGCCCTCTCTGGTGCTGGTGGGAGTCTGACCTTGCTGGCTGAGCATCCACAATCAGCCTTGCTGGGCATGTCTACCCTACCCAGGGTGTTGGGCCTCTTTGTGGGCAGGGCCCTGTGGATTTTTTCTCTGTGGCCGCCCATTCCTGGAACAGAGCCTAGAACACCATGGGTGCCCAGATATGTGACTCAGCCACCACTTCTATCAGCTGTAGGGTGGTAGGTGGCATTCTCTGTCTTGGTCATTTTGTGAATTGAATAATTTAACATCTTACCTCCTCTGCCTGAAGGGCTTGCTTTGTGGGTCTGAGTAGCCAGGCATGATTGGGTAAGTCATTGTACTAGTGATGTTTTCTGTGTTCTGCAGTGATTGGCATGTACATGTCTTGTGCATTAGTGAAAACCGAGGGACTGGAAGCCTTCTGGAAACCATCAAGACTCCATGGGTTGGTGGAGTGACCCCCCACCCCATTATTATTGTCTGGTTCTGGCATTGGTGACTTTTCCTCTCCAGACCCTGGTTACCTCATTTGTAAACTGGGGCTTAGAGCTAGATAACCTCTATATTCTCTGTCAGCTTCACAACTCAGCAAAAGTGTTTAAAAATGGAAACTTGAGTTGTAGGGTCCATTCGACATACAACGTAGAGAGAATTGTAATAACTAAAATGAGTGCAAAAAAAAAAAAAAGAAAACGAATCGCTTGTAGAAAGCACAGACACCCAAGCAACTGCCTTGTTAAGAATGGGCATTGTGATTCAGAAGAAACTGATAATATTGAGGAACAAATGGTGGAGCAATTTTTTAGTGTGTGTTTTTTGTTTTGAAGGGATGGGGGTGGGAGGGTGCTGAAGTGAGGGAGGTGGACTCAGTGTGCTTGTTTATCCACCCATCTGTCCATTCAGCATTTTCTTATAACTTCCAGTGTGCCAAGAACAACGCTAAGAGCCTGGGATTAGGAAGACAGTGTCTCATGGTATAAAGGAGAGATGGACTTGGAGGCAGTTGATTTCAGTGGGATAAACATTTGGGAGCGTAAAAGAAGACTGGCAGTTGAGTTAGTTTCTCGTGCCCTAGATTGGGTTCCTTATATAGAAGCTGGTTACCATGCCCTTAAGAGGACGCTCTAACAAGAAAAACCACAGAAGAAGACGTTGACATCCTCATTGTAACGGTGTGTCTATATATCAGTGGCCTTCTAAGAAGCTGGTAGAACTTCTTGTTTTGGCTAATTGTGAATTAGAGAAAAGGCAGAATTAGAGAGTATTCTAGAAGACAAGTTATTGTGTTGTTTTCAGACAACATGTAAAAGTAATACTGACCAGATTTTGCCTCAATTGGCCTTTTTAACGAATTACTAAGAATTCTTTGAATTTAGCATATTAGCGATAGCTGTTGTTAGTTGCCATGGAGCCGGCTCCAACTCATGGCAACCTAATGTATGACAGAATGAAATGTTACCTGGTCCTGCGCCATCTTCGCGACCATCGGTGTGTTTGAGTGAATTGTTGCAGCAATTGTGTCAATGCGTCTCATTGAGGATTTCTCTCAATTTTGTTGCCCCTCTGTTCTGCCAAATGATGTTCTTTTCTAATGGTTGATCTTTCCTGATGACTTGTTCAAAGTAAGTAAGTTGAAGTCTCAGCATCCTTGCTTTTAAGCATTCTGGTTGTATTTCTTTTAAAACTTATTTGTTTGTTCTTTTGTCAGTCCAGGGTATAGTCAATATTCTTCACTAACACCATAGTTGAAAATCCAGCTTTTTCACTTTCCAGCTTTGTGTGATATGAGGTGGTTGAAAAGCCCATGGCTGGGGTCAGAGGCACCTGGATAAAGGTATTTGCTAAAGTGGCTGAAAATAAGTAATCTAAACGCTATTCCTAAATATGGGGGTAGGAAGCAAGATACAGAATCACACAGACAGTTTCATCTCAATTATGTTTGGGAGAAAAAAAAAGTCATAGAAAATAGAAGGGAATATACCAAACTGTTAGTCTGATGGGATCATTGGGTGATTTCTCTTTCCTTCGTTTTCATATTTCTTTACATTGTTATTTTTTTTTTTTTAAACCAGTGAGCATGTATATTACTTTTGCAATTAGGGTGAAAAAAGTTTTAACAGGAACCCTGAGAACTCATTTCTCAGATAAGCTTGTTTACCCTCTTAATTTGCTTAGCAAACTTTCTTTCTATCAACAAGCTGGCTGGAACCCATAAATTCCATAGCTGTGGTCATTTGAATGAATGGCAATTTATCACAATACATAATTAGAATTTGTGGATCTCATCTCAACTCAATACTGAGCAAATCTGTTAACTGGGATTTAAAGAAAAATGTTCCAAGTCTTCCCAGAAATTCACCATTTTAAGATGGTAGAATGCAGCGTTTGTTTATGGCCTAGACGGTATTTCTTTTTGCTTGCTTGAATTTGAGGGTTCTCTTGGTTTTCTGACCTGGAAGGAGGCTTCGTGACTCCTGCTGTTTGTTTTGATGTTGAGGGTTTTAATGAAGTGGTTCCAGGTCCTCGTACTCCCAGACCCTGCTTTCATTTTTTGTTGCCCTTGCTTTTTCTTCTCTCTCTGTCTCTTTTTTTAAAATTGTGCTTTAAGTGAAAGTTTACAATTCAAGTCAGTTTCTCATACACAAACTTATGCACACATTGTTATATGACCCTAGTTGTTCTCCCTACAATGTGACAGCACACTCCTCCTCTCCACCCTGTATTCCCCATGTCCATTCAGCCAGCTCCTGTCCCCCTCCACCTTCTCATCTCGCCTCCAGATAGGAGCTGCCCACATAGTCTCAGTGTCTTCTTGAGCGAAGAAACACAGTCCTCACTAGTATCATTTTATCTCTTATAGTCCAGTCTAATCTTTATCTGAAGAGTTGGTTTCAGGAATGATTTAGTTTTGGGTTAACAGAGAGTCCAGGGCCATGACCCCTGAGGTCCTTCCAGTCTCAGTCAGACCATTAAGTCTGATCTTTTTACTAGAATTTGAGGTCTGCATTCCACTTTTCTCCTGCTCCGTCAGAGATTCTGTGTTGTGTTCTCTGTCAGGGCAGTCATTGGTGGTAGCCGGGCACCATCTAGTTCTTCTGGTCTCAGGCTGATGGAGTCTCTGGTTTATGTGGCCCTTTCTGTCTCTTGGGCTCATATTTTCTTGCTTTTTCTTCTCTTTTCTTACCACTGGAGTGTTCACCCACTGGGCTATCTTCCAAGAATAATCTCCTTATTGTTTGTCCATCAGTCTAATGTTTTTCACCTCCCGTCTTGAAAATAGATGTTTCTGTTCCCCATCCCTGCCCTTCCTTCAGGAGCCCCAGAGAGTGCAACTGCTCCTCTTGAGCAGCTGCACATGGAGAGGCTGCTGATGGGGATCCCCCCTCCTCTTCCTGTGCTGCTCTCAACTCAGAGGTTGGCTTGGCCCTTTTGATTTGTTTGCTGGTCAACAGTCTCAGCTCAGCTCTTCTTAGGGCCCGCCCTGCCACTTGATGGCATTCCTCCAAAGCCATCTTAGGCTGTGATTGCTAGTCATTTTTCAGAGGCTTAATCTCTCTGAGTCTAGGCTATATTAAGTCAGCAGTGGAAGGTTATGCAGACCAGGCCAGCCACTGGAGAAACTGGCTAATCTGAAAGAAGAGTTTCAGGGGGAATGAAGGAGAGAGATGCTAGAGGATTCGCTGCCTTCCTAGGCAGATAGCATTCCTAGACCATGTGAGCAATCAGAGGTTGCCTTTGCTCAGTGTCTGCTTATGGCTTCTTGGATTTGGATTTATAAACAATCAGGTCTTTATAATCCGATCTCACCATTTATGATCCTGAGGAAGAAAATATACTTGTCATCAAAATTTCCTACACATTTGGTAAATTATTTCAGGATCTTCACCATAAGGAAACCATATTTAAAAAAAAAAAAATTAGTATGGGTCCAGTGTTCAGATGTTGTTTTCAAAATGTTGGGTCCCCCAGGTGATTGTAGAATTCAAAACAGAAGCAGGAATCATGTTCTTCTATCACTCCTGTCTTAGTCATCTATTGCTGCTGTAACAGAAATACCACAAGTGGGTGGCTTTAACAAACAAAAATTTATTTTCTCACAGTTTAGGAGGCTAGAAGTCCAGATTCCGGGTGCTGGCTATAGGGGAAGGCTTCTCTCTCTCCCGGCTCTGGAGGAAGGTCCTTGTCTCTTTGGAGCTTCTGCTGCCGGGCAATCTTCCCGTGGCTCGGCATCTCTCTTCCCCCATCTCTGTTTCTTGCATGCTTGTTTAATCTCTTTTATATCTCAAAAAGGATTGACTCAAGACACTCCCTACTCTAATTGTGTCTCATTAACAAAAAAAGACGGCTCATTCCCAAATGAGATTACCACCACAGGCACAGAGGTTAGAATTTACAACACACATATATTTTTGGGAGGACACAATTCAATCCATTACAGCAAGGCAGGTAGGTTACCATGGAGACCGGGCGTGTCTGTGGTTTCCTAGGCATCCCAGTTTTCCAGGAGAAGGAATAAGCCTCACTTGATGTGATAAACATATTCCTGAGAGAGTGTGTGTGAATTGAATTTTTCGAAACAAAGGTTATATGTTTTACTTGACTTAGTGATTTCTGACATAATCGTGCCCACGGTTCTATTTGCTTAATTAGTAACACTGCACAACCCTGCCTTTCTTGCTAGAAACATATCGAGGGAACACCTATCTAAAACAAAACAAACACCTTTTCATAAAGCTAGGGTTGCTGTCTTTAGTGTGAATGATGATTTTCCCTTGAAATTCAGCAAACTAATTCCATAATTATGTATTGTAGGCAAAACCGCGTAGCCAAGATGGCGGGCTAGTGGAAAGAGTGGGTACTGCCTTGTTGGATGGGTGATACCTCTCTGCTGTTTTGCGGATCTGTTGTTATTCATAGGCATTTCTTTTATACTATAGCACAGTGCTTTATTAGTCTGTTTACAATGATTTTATACAGTTAAAACTTTATTCATGCATATTCTTGGATTTTTCCCCACTTAATAGTTTCTTTATTTTGTTTTAATAGTTTCTAAAGACAAGAACTTGATTGTTAACTATATGGACAGTTCTTGGCACCTTTTGGGTCTTGTCAAAGAGGTGGCAGTCTTTTCTCTCTTTCCATCTAGTTCAGCTTCAGCATCCTCATAAGCTGCTGAAACCCCACAGAGCTGGAGTCCCCCCAGTATGGAGCAGTTGGTGACCTGCGATGGGGGTATGTGTGCCTCCTAGCCCCCTCTCTCTCCCGCTGTGTATACTTCTTTGGAGTCACTTCATCAGAAAAAGCCAGAGTCCCCTCTTTTTTCTCCCTTTTGTGGGTTTTAGTACGCAGAAGCTACAGCTGCACAGCCTGGATGGGCGTTTTACACCAGTTTGTTAACTGGTGGGTGGCCCAAGAGTGGCCTCCTGGCCAGACCTGAGAGGCCATGGATGGGACTGGAATGTAGTTGTAGTTGGGTGGACACTGGAGGAGTTGAGAAAGTGACAGACCCCTGGCCTGATGCTGGTGCTTGGTCTCCTAGCCACAAAGGAGTGTTGCAATCTGAATAAGAAAACAAATCTCCAGGCCTCGAATGCCTTGGGGCTTAGAGGCCTGCCACCTTTTTTGTAACTCCAGTTTGGAGGATAAGGGTAGATAAGAGATTTCTTGATGCCTGACTGACTCCCTTACAATCTAATGGATAATGAACAGACCATTCTTTTTAAAGAAAAAATCACCTCCCGTGGACCCTGTGGAAACCCTGGTGGCGTAGTGGTTAAGAGCAACGGCTGCTAACCAAAGGGTCGGCAGTTCGAACCCACCAGGTGCTCCTCAGAAACTGTATGGGGCGCTCTACGCTGTCCTATAGGGTCACTATGAGCTGGAATCAACACAATGGGGTTGGTTTTTCTAGTTTTTTTTTCTGGGCTCTGTTCCTACCTTTGTACTTCCCTTCCCCAGAGGCTCCACAGCAGCCATCTCTGCCTTCTCCACATGACTGTCAGTTACTTGAATCTGCCGGGACTAGTCTCACCTTGTTTGACAGGCTCTACCTTACAATACCTGTTTTCCTCATCTGTGACGTGCGAATTATAAAGCCTCTTTCACAGGATTGTTATGAAAATAAACACCAAGCCTCTTGTAAACTTTACAGAACCAAACTAGTTGTTGAGTTGATTCTGACTCATGGTGACCCCATGTGTGCAGAGTAGAACTGCTCCAGAGGGTTTTCGTGGCTGTGACCTTTCAGAAGAAGATTGCCAGGCTTCTCTTCCAAGGTGCCTCTGGGTGGGTTCAAACTGCTCCCCCGGGACTCCTGTAAACTCTCAAGTGCTACGTAAGGTCCATCATCGTCATCGTCTCATCATCAGTCTTTTCTGTGTTCACACCCTGTCGCCCTCAACATATGGCTGTCTGAAATGGCAAGTTCTCTTGCTGGACCTTTATGGTTCCCCATGTGGAAATTTAGTCCCAAGTCTTCCATCCCTGGTCTGGAATACACCTATAGTTTTCATTTTCTTCTTGTGAGATGTCAGCCCAAGGAAGAGGCCCAGAGAACACGCCAACAGAACCTCACGCAGGAGGTGGGAAAACATCTGTATCCACTTGCTCTTCCCGGAGCATCCAACTTGGACCATCTCTGTCTGCCAGGCAGGAGAGTCCGCTGCTATTCGTGTGCTAGGCAGTCTGGGAATTTAACACTGAGGTTAAAAGCCCTTGTTCAAACACAAACAGTAAAGCTTGGCTTAACTCAGAGCATATATTTAGAAAGCAGCTTCCCTTAAACCCGCTCCCAGATTACAGCCAACTTTGTAATCACCTTTGTCAGGAATGGAAGCAGAGGGCTGGGGCATGGGGGCAGGGGGCACTTGTGGTTTAAAATTCTGATGACTCTTTTACGTCTGACTCGTGTCTTGCTAAGTGGAGCTGGTCCTGCAGCTGCAGGGGTCTCTGCACTGCAGGCCTTGGGTTTTAAATTATGGGGGAAAGAGAAAGCTCATCTTGATTCTCGAGCACCATCGTTTGAGGAGAAAAACATTTGTTTCATGATCACCCTCCTTTCTGGGGTGCTGTCCTGCACCTTACCACCTTCCCAAATCATCCTCATCGCTTGCAGCTTTGCTTAGGGATTGCCTCCTCCAAGAAGCCCCCTGGGGCCAGCTCAGCTCCCCCTGCTGGCGCAGGCGCTGAGCTCCTGGGACACTGCTGCTTGGCTCCCCACAGCATGGCCATCTGCAAGGCTCTGGTCCTGGCCATTCCAAATGTGGGTCTCTTCTTTCCACCTGGCTGGGAGCTCTGCAAGGGCAGGACTGTACATTCTGTAGTCTCAGTTGAAGCAGAGGCTGGCCCTGGAAAGAGCATCCCCGGGTGGGGAAAGGTGCCTTCCCATCAGTGGCCCCCAGCTCTGCCCCCTGTATAACACCCTTCTCTTGGTGGATCCCCATTCGTTCATTCATTCATTCATTCATTCATTCACATAGCTGCTGCTGTGTGCTGAGCTCTGTGGTAAGAGAACTATCCAGGCAGAAATCCTGCCCTCTCAAGGCATATGTTTCTAGCTGGGAGCAAAGACAGTAAACTAAATACTTAGATTATGTAGTATAATGTAGTAATACTTAGAAGGTGATGTTGTTGGGTGTCACCGAGTCGATTTTGACTCATAGCGACCCTATGAGACAGAGTAGAACTGCCCCATAGAATTTCCTAGGCTGTAATCTTTATATGGAGCAAATTCCCAGGCCTTTCTCCTGAGGAGCCTCTGGGTTGGTTCAAACTGCCAACCTTTTGCTTAACAGCCGAGTGCTTAACCATTGCACTACCAGGGCTCCTTAGAAGATAGTAAGACAGTGGAAAAAATAAATCAGAGGAGGATGAGGGTATTAGATAGGGAGTAAGTAAGAGATGCAATTTTAACTAGGGTTTTCAGAGAAGGCCTCATTGAGAAGATGGCATTTTGAACAAAGACTTGAAGGAAATGGGGGAGCCAACTGTGTGGAAGCCTGGGGAAGGGGGACACAAGGGAACAGTAAGTGCAAGGCCCCTGGGGTAGGAGTGTGTCTGGCAAATTTAGGGAACTGCAAGGAGGCCAGTGTGCCTGGAGAGAAGTGTGCAAGGGGTTGTAGGAGATAAGGTCAGAGAGGAACGAGGGTAACACACTGCTGCCACCACAGCTAACCTGAGTGTTTTACTCAATATGAGACAAAAAGGTGCACTTTGTGGAAAATAGAAATTTACATTCAAATAGTAACATCTGCAGAATGTAAGTTGTTTGTGGGTTTGTTTGCTTGCTTGCTTTTGATCCTAAGATGATGATGATCAGGATCCAATGGGCTGGTATGATTTTTCAAGGCTGTGCCGACATTCATTTGTCTCCTTTTGGTAGGAGCCATCTTGTTTTTTTGTTGGATAAAACGGATCTTCAGGGACCCTCGTTTCCTTTTCTGTGAAGGCCAAAACCAGGCTCCAGCTGCACTGGACACATGGATTTCCCTTGTTGCTCATCCGACGGTTACACAGAGAAAAGCCATTTCAAGCAATATGACCCTATTCCCTGGCCACAGTTGGCTCAGTGCTGGGCATTTGAGCTAGATGGACCATGAGAGTCTATCCCTGGGACTTTTGGAATTGGGTCTCAAAGAGTTGGTCAGCTTCTCTCCAGGCATGTTCCCCATAAGCCTTAAGTTAGGGAAAAGAATGAAGGTGATATGCAGAGAGATGGAGGACTAGGGGCTGAGGCATTTGCACCCCTGTGGCTGTCCCAGCAGCTGTCCATGTTCCTCTCCTTCCTATTCTTTGGTTGTTTAACTCCTAGGATTCCTGCCAGCTTTTCCTCTTTTGCCTAGGTCTGCTGAAGGTGGGTTTCTGTCTCTTCCAGCCAGCAGAGTCATAAATCATGTACCAACTCTGGCGTCCTGGGGCCCAGAGGCAGGTGTTCTTTGCCTTCTTAATATACTATAGGATGCCTTTCCCAGCTCCTACTCCACATTTCCCCTTGTCTTCCTCTACTAAGAGTCTGGAAGACTAAAGGCATGCTTTTCCTAGCCACCTTCCATCCAGGGGAAGCCAGTGAGTTTTGTTCAGTGAGATGCTAGTTCAAAGCTTTCCATCTGAATAAAAAGCCAAAGCCTCAAAACAGAAGGCTTTTGTCCCACCCATCTTATTCCTGCCTGGAAAGCAGATATAATTGCTGGGAGTAAGGCAGCCATCCTATGACCATGAGGTGCAAATCCACATGCTAAGGACTGTAGGGCCGAAAGATAAACAGACTCTGGGTCCTTGATGGCATTTTTAACCTACTACCCTAGGCCTGGACCACCTACCCATGCACTTTTTATCAGGTGACATAAATAAAACCCTTTCTTGTCTAAGCCACTGCGAGTTTTATGCTGTTTGCAGCCAAATGGCATTCCTCATGCATATAATATCCAAAACAAATGTGTTATTCCTTAGTGCCCCAGATAGACTACTGCCTGCTCAGATACCCATTGCACTACCAGGCAAGCCAGGGACACATTCTAGCCCCTTCCTCGGCCTTACTTTCCCTCCATCCCATCAAATTGGTCCTCTAGGTTCAGATCTCCTAGATGGGTCCCCATCTTTCCAACATAGTCACCTCTTGCCTACACATTGTCATCGCTTCCTAGCTGGTTCCCCTGACGCAGCCTCCCCCAACCCCAGATCTGCTTCCCCACGGTACAAGCATCAGCTCTTTAAATGTACATCTGATTATATTGCTCTACACTCTGAAGCGCTTGCTTGTAAAAAAAAAAGAAAAAAGAAAAAAACCTGTCGCTGTTGAGTCAATTCTGACTCATAGCCGGACCCTATAGGACAGAGTAGAACTGCCCCATAGAGTTTCCAAGGAGCGCCTGGTGGATTCAAACTTCTGACCTTTTGGTGAGCAGCTGTAGCTCTTAACCACTACGCCACCAGGGTTTCCCTTGCTTTGCAGAGCACAGTCCAAATGCCAAGTGTGGCATGAGAAGCCCTCCAGGGTATGACCCTGCCTTACCTCTCTACCCACCATGGCTGACATCTTGAACTCTATTGGGAGTTCCTTTTTACTCCTCCAGGCTTTTGCACATGCTATTCCTTCTGCTGGGAACCCCTGACTTTTCCCCACCTCACCCACCTCTGCCTGGCAAGCACCCACTCATCCTTCAAGAAGCAAGCAAGTCTTCTCATGCTGAGTTGATTCATTTATTCCCTGTGGCCCCTGTATACCTTGTGTTCTGGTGTCAGTGTAATCCCTCTCAGGGGAGTGCCATTTCGTTAAAATTTGTCTTCTCGACAGACAGAATCTCCTGGAGAGGGGGACCAAATATGTTCCCTTTCACCTTGGTATCCCTGCGATCACCCTTGCATCAGGCCTGCAACAGATTCTTGTGGTAGACGGATGTTAAGGGAAGTTGTAAAGGGTGGCTGGGACTGAGGCAGTTACAGACATTGGCCCCCAGGTGCAGTCCCTTCCCCCGCCCCCACCTGTACCCAACCCTTTACCTTGAAGCTGCCCTAGCTTTTATAGGCCTAGCACTGTACTATCTCAGCCAAGCATGAACCACACCTCATTTATAATGAAATGATAAAAACTCAAACAACAGGCATTAGTTTAAGTGCTTTATACTCATTATATGGAGTAATGAGAATTAGCCCACATATTAATTCATTCTTTCAACAAATATTTATTGAATGCCTGTTGTTGTTTTTAGGTGCCTTCGAATTGATTCCAACTCATAGTGACCCAATGTGACAGAGTAGAACTGACCCATAGAGTTTCCCAGGCTGTAATCTTATGGAAATGAAACCCTGGTGGTCAGTAGATCACCAGGTCTTTTCTCCCTCAGGCCCACTGGGTGCGTTCAAACTGCCAACCGTTTGGTTAACAGTCAAGCTATTAAACATTGTGCCACCAGGGCTCCATTTGAATGCTACTATGTGCCCTGGTAGTGCAGAGATCAAGAGCTTAGCTGCTAACCAAAAAGTCAGCAGTTTGTATTCACCAGCTATTCCTTGGAAACCCTATGGGGCAGTCCTGTAGGGTTGCCATGAGTCGGAATTGACTCGATGGCAATGGATTTGGTTTTTTTTTTTTTGGTTTGTGTGCCATTTCTTATAAGCACTAGGGATATGTCACTGGGGGGAAAATTCCTGTCCTTTTGGAACTTACATATATAGTTTCATTGTTGCTACTTCACATACCTTGAAACAACCAAAAGCATTCTAATCTTGAATTTTTAAGTGTGATATAAGAACAAAGTCTAAGAATGCACTTCAACATGCAAAAGGTCTTGCTGTCTTCTTAGAAGGAAAAAAGGAGAATTAAGCAAAATGTACTTTAAGAAAGTCAGTTAAGAATTTTTCCAATCATGAAAACTTAAAATTAGCTTTCATCTTGCTGTTTTTAAGGGTCCCACTATTGAGAACTTGCTCACCCTGTTGTTATTAAGGGTGAAACCAAGACATTTAGTTATGTAAAAGCCAATTAAAATAAATTAAATGCAAATACTGTTTCATTGTAATGTTAATTTCGAGAACTGGATCAATCAAAGGTTGTGGAAATGCCAAAGTTGTTAAGACTTGGGTTGCCATGACAACAGTACTATATTGTAAGTAGTATGTTATTCAGAAATTCTTGCATAGGGCTAAGCTCTTTGAGTGAATGTATTTCTCAGGGCAGTGGATAGAGCTGTCTCCAGACTAATGCCTTGATTCAGCCAAACTTGTTTGCTGTCACAACTCATGATAACCCCATGCCCAATGGAACAAAACGCTGCCCAGTCCTGTGCCATCCCCATGACCGATTGCAAATTGGATTGTTGTGCTCCAAGGGATTTCTTTTGGCTAATTTTCACAGATCTCCAGGCCTTTCTTCCTAGTCTATCTTAGTCTGAAAGCTCCTCTGAAACCTGTTTAGCATCACAGCAACACACAAGCCTCCACTGACAGCAAGTGGTGGCTGCACTCGAGGTGCATTGGCCAGGAATTGAACCTGGTCTCTACAACTGAACCACGAATGTCCCTCCAGCCAAACTTAACTGTTTCATGACCTTGGGAAAGTCACTTCCCCTTCTGCCTCAGTTTCCTCATTTTAGGGAAAGCCACTTCATGACTCTTAAGTATAACATGGCTCTTCAGCACGTCTCAAGAATCATTGCCTTCAGTTTTGGGATCCCTGATTCACCCACGGGTTTTCAGCCTACATTTTGGGGACAGATGGATAATAATGATGAGGGAAGACAGCAGAGATGCTCCTGGTCCTGTTTGCCAATCTTAATTGACCTTTGGTGAGAATGGGACTTACTTTATTGTCTCTACCAATGGCCAGTGAATACCTGCCTGGGTTGTTGTTGGTTTGTTTGTTTGTTTTGGAGGGGGTGTTGGATTTTGAACTCTGTGTGCTTTTAGCCAATTAACAGTGATAATCACACGTTTGCAGTGTTTCAATTCACAGACAGGCTCTCCTACATCATCATTCAAGATTACTTATTCTTTAGACCGAGCTTATGAGGCCACGACTCTTTTACAGATGAGAACATTGGAATTTAGAGGGTGTCTTATCCAAGGTCTTGGAGTTCTAGGACAGCAGTGCCAGGACTGCCCCAGGGCCCCAGGACTGGGCTGGGATTGTACTGTTCCCACAATTTACAGGACTGTGCTTCTGTGCTCAGAGTGGCCCATCAACATAACCTCCCTCACCCAATGTCCTGCCCACCTTTGCAGAGCGGCTCCCTCAATTCCCAGTGCTGGGCCACAGAGCTGCGTCCCTGCGGAGAAGCTTCCTAACACATTGAATGGTTTTAAGAAATGACGAGCTGGGACTGCAAGTTCATGTTAACATCCGCCTTGCTGGCTGGGAGGAGCAGCACAGGGAGCATCTTGCTTCTTGTGTGTGACCAGCTGACTTACTCATTGCTCAGCACCCTGTGGTCCTGCTTTCACGGGCCACCGTGCTAAATCGGGGCTAATTAGTGCCTCAGCTGGGCTGTGGGTCAGTTTCCTCTGTTAAATGAGCATTGGCTGGCCTTTTTCTGGTCTACAGGGGGTAGTTGTTGGGAAATGAAGAAGCAGTTGGGGATTTTTAAAACTCTGTGTAGGAAATAGATTATTGCACTAACGTTGAACCCTCCCCAGAATGGTATCAGCGAGTTTGCCTGAAACTGAGGCCCTGGAGGATGTAGAGGGTGATGAGATTAAAGAATGGATGTTTGCCACGGGGCCGATCGTTTTTCCTCCCTCTCTTGCTGTTGCAAGATTCCATCTCAGAGTACCAAGCGTCTGGTAGGTGCTCAGTAAATGTATCCTGAATGGAGTAAATCCAGGATGGCAGCAGGTTGCCCTGGAGGACAGATTTGCTTCCACTCTTGCTTAAAAAAAAAAAAAAATTTTTTTTTTTTGCTTGAGGGTCATAAAGGCAAATTAATTTAGCCATGTTCCCTTGGGTTTACTTCTACAGAGTAAGTGCAGAAGAGGACACTGGTCAAGGGACCTCAAGTGAATGTTGCCAGGTTGATGGAGGGGTAGATCGGCTCAGCCCCAGCTCAGTGGTTGGAAGATGTGAGGCTGGTTTCAGGGTGTGTGAAGGAGGCTGGAACGGTTCTAAAAGCAAGTTGTGGAAGCCACATAAACCAGCCACTCATTGAAGGCATATGTGTGTTTGTGTGTGAGTGGGGCAAGGTTGATGTTGCTGGAAACTTGGGCTGGGAATTAGCAACCTAGGTTCGGTGCTGGCCCGGCTAGTTTTCATCTCCATGCCCTGAGCCTCGCTGGCGGAGTTAGGTGAGGCCATCCCACCTAGGTGACCCCACTGGATTAGTATCAGAATCAAAGAAGAGAACATGTATGAAGCTGGTTTATTAAACCTGTCCAGCTCTGTGCGTGTGTGAGAGGGATTTTTGTCCAGTGTCTCAGGCACTCAATTTCTTCCTTTCCAGCAGCATTAATAAATATATGATCAGTGTCTGGTTTCTCCCTTTGGGGAGAATTTGGACAGTGTCACTTGACACATATCATGTCTTATAAAATGCTTTCTCCTCGCCCCATGCATTTCAAAATTGGCTGCTGCTCACTAGCAGATGCTCCAGGCTCCCAGCCTCGGCAGCTGGCCACTGTGGCTTCTCATCCCACACCTTCCCTACGTTCCAGCTGAGCTGGCCCAGGGCCGTTCCCCAAACGTGTCCTTGTGTCTTTGTTTTTGCTGTTGCCTTGTCAGAATGCCCCTGGTCCCAGGTGTCAGCTCCTCTGGGAAGCCTTCCTTCACAAGCTAGAATGAGTTGATCTTTCTGGGTGGCCAGAGTGCTTTGGACCAAGCCCTCCTTTAACCTGGGTATCACGTGTATTAGAGGGAAGCAGTGCCAGAGCCCCTTGGCTGTATCATCTCCCAGGGAGATGAGCTTGGCAAGGGCGTGAGCCAGTGTCTCATGGTCCCTGTGGCCCTAGCCCCATGATCAGCATGTGGTAGGTGCTCTGTTATCTGAGTCTGCTTATAATCCAGCTTAACCTCTCCCACGACTCCTCTGTTTTGCAGCCATGGCTAAGAGTTAGAGAAATACTTTGCGTTGTTTCACATACTAATCAGAATTTCAAAACCTGTATTTCATGGGTAGTAGTTCTATCATGGTGTTGGCGAAGAGTATTGAAGAACAATGAACAAATCTGTCTTGGAAGAAGCACAGCCAGAATGCTCCTTGGAAGTGAGGATGGTGAGACTTAGTCTCACGTACTTTAGACATGTTATCAGGAGGGACCAGTCTCTGGAGAAGGACATCATGCTTGGTAGAGTAGATGGTAAGCTAAAAAAGAGGAAAACCCTTAACGAGATGGATTGACACAGTGGCTGCAACAGTGTGCTCAAAGATAGCAATGATTGTGAAGATGATGCAGGACTGGGCAGTGTTTTGTTCTGTTGTACGTAGGGTCACTATGGGTTGGAACTGACTTGACAGCATCTAACAACAACAACAATAGCAGTTCTGTTAGCCGGCAATGTATAAAGCAACTACCCAGGTAGCTATTATGGGTGAGCTGCAGGAGGGACCGTGCCGTTTATTTCTGTTGAGTCCCATAGGCAATGGCTAGCGTGGAGGACCCTGGTTCTTTGCTTCTTGGCTCTATGAGCCCTACGCAAGTCACTTAACTTCTCTGAGCCTCAGTTTCCTCATCTGTAAAGCTTATGGACCTGGTAAACTGCCATGAGATTACATGAGGTATTGTATACTAAAATGCTTTATTTCTGTCAGTGCCTTTATTTTATTATTGTTGGTACAAAATGGCTTTTTTTTTTTTTTTAATTTGAGTTTTATTTTAAGATTAAGACAGGAACCAATTTACCGTGGTCATCTGTGGGTGTAAGTACTATTACCTTCAGCCAGGACTTAATTTTGGCCAAAAGCCTTGGTTTATTCTGGTAGAAGATGGAGTTATTTAGAGCCAAATACTGCAGGGGACATAATTCTCTGGGTAGCATTTCCTGCAGATGGTGTGAACTTTCACTTACTGTGTATATATTCACAAGTGGGTGATTTATGGCTAACACCAGACCCGTAATTTTCATTTCTTGACTGATGCGTCTGCTTTGTTTGTAACAGCTTGTTAGGTTTTAGTAAGTGTAAAAAGACTTAAGTCAAGGTCATTTCTGCCCATGTACTGCTCTGCATAGGCTATGGAACAGGACAGTTGTGGGAGCAGCCTGGCTCAGGGAGTCATGTGGAGGGACAGCCAAGAGGGACAGCACCTGTTAACGTGGCACTTGACTCTGTGTGGCCTCCTTTTTATCCAGTGTATGTAGTCTCCTTTGTCCTCCCAGGAGCCCTCCTCAATAGGTACGTGATTGCTAGGATCTCACTTTCAGAGGAGGACACCAAGGCCCAGAGAGGTTAAGTGACTTGCCCAAGGTTTCACAGCTTGTAAGTGTCAGATGGGGTCCAGGTGGTGCAGTGGTTAAGAGCTCGGCTGCTAACCAAAAGGTTGGCAGTTTGAATCCACCAGCTGTTTTTTTGGAAACCCTTTGGGGCAATTCTACTCTATCCTAGAGCGTTGCTATGCGTCAGAATCAACTCAACAGTCTTGTAGTAGGCAGAAGAATGGCCCCTCCAAAGATATCTACCTCTTAATCTCTAGAACCTATGAATGTGTTCCCTTACGTGGGGAAAGGGACTTGGCAGCTGTGATTAAGGTTAAGGAGCTTGAGGAGGGAAGTGTCCTAGATTATCCAGGTGGCCCCGTCTAATCATAGAACTCCTTTAAAGTGAAGAACCTTTCCTGGCTATAGTCAGTCAGAGGAAGATGTGACTATGGAAGAAAAGGGTCAGAGAGATGCAATACTGCTGACTTTGAAGGTGGAAGAAGGGGCCACAAGCCAAGGAATGAAGGAAACCTGTAGAAACTGAAAAAGCCAAGAAAACAGATTCTACCCTAGAGCCTTAAGAAAGGAACACAGCCCTGCCAACACATTGATTTTAGCCCAGTAAGATCCATTTTGGCTTCTGACTTCCAGAACTATAAGACAATAAAATTGTGTAGTTTTAAGCCACTAGGTTGGTAGTAATTTGTTATGTCAGCAATAGAAAACGAATATAAATCTCTTAGTCATGTCACTAGACTTTCCTTCCAGCATATTCCCCCTACCCACCCACCCTTCTGGCCTCTGCCCAGGTCCTGGGCTCCATGTAGACCCTGGGGCTGGCATGGTTCCCAGATGCGAGAACTTATTCAGGAGGTAATGATTGCATTAATAAAGTACATTTGGAGGCATGTTGGCCGCATCAACTCAAATCTAAATTTGCCTCTTTTTGTTTCCAAATGAAGTGACAGCAACAGGCCCTGTCTAATGGATCTAATCGGGGTAGCAGGCACATGGCCACATGAAGCAATGCAGAGGCCCAAGAGTCTGGCTTTAACAGCAGGCAAGCTACACAGAAGGAATTCATGCTCTCTGTACACTTGTGTGGGTGGCCTTGCAACCCTCAAAACATTTCCTGTTGTTTAAATCTTGGTCTTTTTGATTTTTTTTTTTTAAACTAAAGATTTTGTGCAATTTATGTGGAGAGCTAGGGGTACTTTCCTCTTTACAGTGGCCCAGATGCTCTCTGAGTGTATGCTGAGGGATCAAATTGCTGCCACAGGAATGGGAGTCTGTAAGGCTCACTTGGTGCTCTCAGTCCAGATACTTCTGATGAAGAGAGAAAATTATTAATCCTGAATTTTTCATGGGTTTTTACAATTTACAGAGTGCTTTTCATGCATATTCTTATTTAGCCCTTTATAGAGAGTGGTTAAGAGCATTAGCTTTGGAGGGGAGGCTTGGGTTCAAATCCTGTCTCTCCCAGCTCCACCCTGGAACTATTGCTGGGTGAGCTACTTGACCTCATCAGCCACTATTTCTTCTTTAAAGTGAGAATGATGGCATTTACCTAATAAAGGTGGTGTTGTGGATTGAATTGTGTCCCCCAAAATTTGTGTCAACTTGGCTAGGCCTTGATTCCCAGTATTATGTGATTGTCCACCATTTTGTCATCTGATGTGATTTTCCTATGCGTTGTAAATCTTAACCTCTATGATGTTAATGAGGTGGGATTAGCGGCAGTTATATTAATGAGGCAGGACTCAATCTACAAGATTAGGTTATGTTTTAAGCTAATCTGTTTTAAAGTATAAAAGAGGGAAGCGAGCAAAGAGACGGGGAACCTCATGCCATCAAGAAAGCAGCTCCACGAGCACAGCACGTCCTTTGGACCTGGGGTCCTTGTGCATGAGAAGCTCCTAGACCAGGGGAAGATTGATGACAAGAACCTTCCTCCAGAGCCGACAGAGAGAGAAAGCCTTCTGCCAGAGCCAGCACCCTCAATTTGGATTTTTAGCCTCCTAGACTGTGAGAGAATAAACTTCCATTTGTTGAAGCCATCCACTTGTGGTATTTCTGTTATAGCAGCACTAGATAACTAAGACAGTTGGTAAGAGGATTGATTTAAATGATGATGTAGTTAAGTGCTTAGCACAAGCCCTGGCTCAAGGTAAACATTCAAGAGGTAGTAAAACCAGTTGCTGTCACTCATGGTGACTCCATGTGTGTCAGAGTAGAACTGTGCTCCATAGGGTTTTCAATGGCTGATTTTGAGAAGTAGATCGCCATGCCTTTCTTCCAAGACACCTCTGGGTGGACTTGAACCTTCAGCCTTTTGGTTAGCAGCCAAGTGTGTTAACCATTTGAACCACCCGGGGACTCCTCAAGAAGTGGTTGTCAGTGCTAACTATGAAGAAGGAAAAGTAATTTTTCTTAAGTGCCTCTTATATACCCAAGCCTGGGTTCTCTCTATACATTAACTCACTTTATGCCCACAACGGTCACTGCCTAAGCCAGTGTTTCTCCAGGTGTGTTCGTTGACCATCTATACCAGAAAGCAGGTATCTGCCCCCACCCTGCATTCCTCTTGTTTGTCTCCCGCAGGGAGCCGTGAACTTTCCAAGTTCAGGGCTGTGTCTCTTCTCTCTATCCTCGATAGCATGGAACACCATTTCTGAACCTGACAGACACACAGGAAACCTTTGCTGACTGAATAGACACAAGAAGTGGGTAGTTTTCAGAGTAGGAGACTAAATCTCAGTGACATTTTCAACGCTGCATCATGGATTGTGGCCAAGTTGAGATGCAGATCTTCACCTTTTCAAGTACATTCTTTGTTGCCACACAGTGCTACCCTCCTCAGGGGTCTGGGTGACAGGTGTAAGGCTATTTGCCCGTCACTAAATGTCCGCAAACTTTTGGGGGTTCATCTGTCCTGTAGACTTTTCTATCTCGTCCCTTGTTGGAGGCGCTGTGTTCTCTCTCTTCTTTCACGTACCTGCCTCTGTTGCTAGTTACCATTGAGTTGGCTTTGACTCATGGCTACCTTAGGCATAACAGTATGAAACATTGCTCTGTCCTGTGCCATCTTCAGGATCGTGGACATGTTTGAGTCCATTGTTGCAGCCACTGAGTCAATCCATCTCATTGAGGGTTTCCCTCAGTTTCATTGGCCTTATACTTTACCAAACATGATGTCCTTTTCTGGCGATTGGTCCTTCCTGGTGATGTGTCCAAATTAAGCAAGCCGAAATCATGTCATCCAAGGAGCATTCTGGTTGTATTTCTTCAAAGACTGATTTGTTTTGTTCCTTTGGCAGTCCATGACATATTCAGTATACCTGCCTCTAGCTACTCCTTTTCCCCCTTCTAACGTTCTGTGGAGTTGGAAATAAACAGGCCACCATCTATTCTTTAGTTACGTGGGTCACAGCCATGGTGGCATCTGGCTGAGCTTATGGTCTAAGCTGGTGAGGTGCCCTTGGCAGGGCTTGGCAAGGCAGTACATGGTGTTGTCAGCTGCCGTTTCATACCGTTAGACTTCGGGCTTTATACCCTCTGAGCTGCCAACCCTGAGCCTCAACTTTGGTTCCAGTCAAATAAGACGATTTAGACTAAGCTGTGTTTTTCTTTTTTTAACTTTATTGTGGTAAAATATGTATAACATAAAACTTGCCATTTTAGTTCGAGTGTACAATTCAGTGCCATTAATTATATTAACAATGTTGAGTCAGCCATCAGCACTATTTCCAAAACTGTTTCATCACCCCGGATGCTCTTAACTGTGCTTTTTAAACTGTGCTGTTGAGAGGAGCTGCTGGAGGGTGCAGAGGGAGGCAATGTATAAATGAGTGAGTAAGTGGGATTCTGCTTCCTCATGCGAGCCCCCCACCATTTCCATTTTACCGAGGTTCTGAGAAAGGTTTCATGTTAAAATCCTTAACATTAAATGTTTCTAAAACACTAAACTAGACAGTCTCTGAGGCCCTTCTAGCTCTAACCCTCTAAGGTTCTTAAAAAATAATCCTTTCATAATTGTATAAAAACCAGTTGCCACTGAATTGAGACTATAGCAACTCCAAAGTGTGTCAGAGTAGAACTGTGTTCCACAGGATTTTCAATGGCTGATTTTTTAGGACATAGATTGCCAGGGCTTTCTTTCTAGGCACCTCTGGGTGGATTCAAACCTCCAACCTTTTGATTAGTAGTCGAGTGCTTGACCATTTGCACCACCCAGAGACTCCTTCATAATGTATACCAAACCCGTTGCCTTTGAATCAATTCTGACTCATAGCGACCCTGCAGGACAGAGTAGAACTGCCCCATAGGTTTCCAAGGCTATAATCTTTGTGGAAGCAGATTGCCACTTCTTTCTACCAATGGAGTGCTTGTTGGGTTTGAACCACTGACCTTTCAGATAGCAGCTGAGTGCTTATCCACTGTACCACCAGGGCTCTCTTCATGATGTATAACAAAACCAAAACCAAACCCATTGTGGTCAAGTCGACTTTGGCTCATAGCGACCTTATGTATAGGTGAATTCTAAAAGAGGCTGTAAGGTCTGGTGGCAGGGCTGGTTGTTGGTCTGTCCCTTAGAGCTGTCCTGGCTACACTGAAAGAAGGACTGAAGCATGGCCAAAAGGGATGTCACCTTGAGGATGGTGGGCTGGGCTCCCTGGGCCTGCAAAAGGAAGGGCTGACATTGGTCCCTGGCATTGCAGCAGCCAAAGCCCTCTCCCACTGGCTGCTCCTTGGCCTTACTACAGTGCACTGAGGTTCCATTTGCTTCAGGTCACACAGCCAGGTCTTTGCCCAGAGCTGTCCCACCGCCTACAGCACGGCTGGCGTGGCCTGCACTGTAGTGAACACAGCCTCTGGGGTGCTGAGTGATGTGAGGGGTGTCTCCTCCTGAGCAAGACTGCAGATGGCAGATGCCTTGCAGGAAGGAATGGCCTGGGTGTTCCTAAGAAAGTGGCCAGAAGATGAGATGCTCCAGTGTGTGATGGGCCATCAACAAGCACACTTAGTAGCTTGATAAGAGAGAAGGGTGGTGCTTTCAGTCCTGTGGATGGAACTTCACATGTAAGTCATAACCTACCAACTGGCTTCAACATGCTTCCTAACAAGTTCTTTAAAAGCCAGAAAAGAGTCAAAGTGTAGTTTTTTGCGTGTTGATTTGCCCCAAGGTACGTGAAGAGGAGGCTGTGGTATGTGGATTTTCTCTGTCTTGAAGTTGGCATTGAACCAAGCTTCATATCTCCAAGATCAGGTACAGGCCCCTCTCACCAGAGTTGCTTGCTCTGTGGACGGTCAGGGTCATGGTTCCTTAACAATCAGTTGCTTATCTCTTCTCTCCTCCCTTCCTACTTATATAGAAGATGAGGAAACAGGTTCAGAGAGCAGAAGTGACTTGCCCAAGGTCACACAGAGTTGAAGGCAGAGCTGGGACCAGAACCCACATCAACTGCTTTTCCCCACTCCTCGCCCCGTTGGCCTCTTTCTTCCTTTTTCTCTTTTCTTTTTTCAGAGCCCTGGTGGCTTAGTGGTTAACAGCTCAGCTGCTTACCAAAGGGTCGGCAGTTTGAATCCACCAGCTGCTCTTTGGAAACCCTATGGGGCAGTTCTACTGTGTCATATAGGATCGCTATGAGTTGGCATTGACTTGGCGGCAGTGGGTTTGGTTTTGGTAAGCATTTGCCGTCTTACTCATTCAGGACTTAATTACAGCAGCATCATGTTCTCTGACTGTTTTGTGTTTTTGTTTAATGATTGTCTGAGACCCATCTACTCAACAGGACTTTAGGACCCAGTGTGTTTGTGTGTGTGTGCGTGCTTTAGATGAAGGTTTACAGAGCAAATTAGTTCATAAAACAGTACACATACTGTTTTGTGACATTGATTGCCAACCCGGCAACATGTCAACACTCTTCCCTTCTTGACCTTGGGTTCCCCGTTAAGGACCCGGATTTTATTTTCTCTAGATCTCCCCTTCTCCCACTCTAGCCCTTTCCACCTCCACCCTCTCAAGCCAGGCAGGTTCTCAATAAGTACTTGTTGGATCCTGTCCTTCAGTCTTTATATCAGCTTCTGCCTGGGGCGGAAACCCTGGTGGTGTAGTGGTTAAGTGCTACGGCTGCTAACCAAAGGGTTGGCAGTTCGAATCCACCAGGCGCTCCTTGGAAACCCTATGGGCCAGTTCTACTCTGTCCTATAGGGTTGCTATGAGTCGGAATTGACTCGACGGCACTGGGTTTAGTTTTTTTGTTTTTCTGCCTGGGGCAGGGGTACAGGGTTGGGGGTGGACAACACGGTGTCAGGGCAGTGAAGAAAGCCATGCTGATGCTTGTGATCCCTCAGCCAGCCTGGGCTCTGCAGGCGGTTTGTGAGATTCTGGTTTGGGTCAGGCACAGAGCTTCTATCTGAGCCGTGTCCCCTTGGTCCTTCTGTAAGAGCTTGTCTCTGGGCTTGGTCATTGAATCAGCCTCTTGGGCATTGTGAATTGTAGACAGAAATGCTTCTCTTTTTAAAGTTTATTTATTCCCTTATGATACAAGCAATACGTTTTCACTGCAGAAACTTGGACAGTACAGAGAAACGTAAATCAGGTGGTCATAACTAATTGCGGACACTTGGTCTGTGCTTGGGGAAGTGGTCTGGTGCTTCTTTCTTTTTTATTTATTTTCTTTATTTTGCTTTAGATGAAGGTTTGCAGAGCAAATTAGTTTCTCGTTAAACAATTAATACACGTATTGTCTTGTGACATTGCTTGCCAACCCTGCGACGTGTTAGCACTCTCCCCATCTTGACCTTGGGTTCGCCATTTCCATTCGTCCAGCTTTCCTGTCCCTTCCTGTCTTCTCATCTTTGCCCCTGGGCTGGTGTGCCCATTTAGTCTCATATACATGATTGAGCTGCATGTATTTTTGTTTGTTTTATGGGCCTGTCTCATCTTTGGCTGAAGGGTCAACCTCAGAAGTGACTTCTTTATTGAGCTAAAAGAGCGTCCAGGAGCCATACTCTTGAGATTTCTCTAATCTCTGTCAGACCAGTAAGTCTGGTCTTTTTTTGTGTTAGAATTTTGTTCTACATTTTTCTCCTGCTCTGTCTGGGACCCTCTATTGTGGTCCCTGTCAGTGCAGTCGATGGAGGTAGCTGGACACCATCTAGTTGTACTGGACTTAGTCTGGTGGAGGTAGCTGTGGTCCGTTAGTCCTTTGGACTCTGGTGCTTCTTTCTGACCCCTGCTCCTTGTGAACACTCTGGGGAAATTCTGCCTGAGGTGGAGGTCAAGGGAGCCAGCACATTGTGCTCAGCTGCCTCCTCCCTTCAGCAAGGCTGCGAGAAGTCATTCCCTCCAGGGAACCAGGCCTGCCTGTAGCTGCCCAGGCATTTCCCAGGGCCCTGATGTCTGGAGTAGCCCCAGCCGGACCAGCATCAGGGGGCCGGGCTCCCCAAAAGATGAACTTCTCAAGTTCACCAGGTGCCACTTTCTACTGAGTTGACTCTGACTCCTGGCAACCCTATGTATGTCAAAGTAGAACTGTGCTCCACAGGATTTTCGATGGCTTATTTTTCAGATGTAGATTTTAGATTGCTAGGCCTTTCCCTTTCTTCTGAGGTGCCTCTGGGTAGACTTGAACCTCTAACCTTTTTAGTTTTCCTCCCTTCCATCCCAAACCGTCCCCTCTAAAATGGAATTCATTTATGCTCTCAAAGCTGATGTGTTCTGGTATTGAACCATGGCCATTTTGGCTTTGAGCTTGACTTGATATTTGAAGAAACTTTAATTTTTTACATAAAAAAATCTGCATCATTTCAGTGAGATTGGAAAATACAGAAAAGCAAAGAGAAAAACAAATCCCTGTAGCCACATCACCTACCTGTAACTCTCGTTATCATTCTGATGTGTCCCCCTCCAGACTCATTTCTGTCTGTTTAAAGGTGTCCATGGAGCCCTGGTGGCTCAGTGGTTAAGAACTCGGCTGCTAACCAAAATGTCATCAGTTTGAATCCACCAGCCGCTCCTTGAAAACCGTATGGGGCAGTTCTACTCTGTCCTATAGGGTCACTATGAGTCGGAATTGACTCTATGGCAATGGGTTTTTGGAAGGGTGTCCATAAAGTCTGGAAACATAGGCACATAGACACAATGTCAGCAAGAACATTTTTAATCTGGAAAAGAAAATAACATTATCTGTGCCCAGATTTTATAGACACCCAGAGATATGTGTAATGGAAATGAGAATATATTTTTAGCAAAAATAAGATCATATTATTATTTTATTTTGATTCATTGTACTACAAACCAGTAAAACATTATAGATCCAATGCAGCCTCATCCACCTCATCCTTCCCTCTCCTTCCCAGAGAGCATCTATGCTGAGGTAAGTGGGGTTATGCCCAGGCTTATTTCTGTGCTCTTACCACATCTGCGCAGAGCCTTAAAAGAGACATTCATCTTTATGTGTTAGAAATACTCATAAGTAATAATTGAACTGTTCATATCTTTTTTTTATTTGCTTTTGACAACTTGTTTAACACTGTTTTTGAGATTTACTTGGTTGATACGTGCAGGTTTGGTTCATGGTCTTCTTTTAACCTGTAAACATTTTTTTAAAAAGCTACCGTATAGCTCCATTGCCTCAATAAGTCACCACTTCTCCGCTGGTCTATTGATATACAGTTAGGTTGTTTGCATTTTTGTCACCATTACAAACAGTGCTGTAGAGAACATTCTATTCTCCTCGAGTACAATGGAGCCTTCCTTCTTCTAAGATGGCCCCCAATGATCCCTGCCTCCTGGTGTTCACACCCGTGTGTAATCCCCTGTCCTGGAGCGTGGGCTGGATTTATTGACTTGATTCTAACAAGTAGAATACAGCGGAAGTGATGGGATATCACATCTCAGTTTAGGTTATAAAAAGACTGTGGCTTCCATCTTGGGCATTCTCTCTTGGATCACTTGTCCATGTTGTGAGGCAGCCCTGTGAAGAGGCCGATATGGGGAGGGACTGAGGCCTGCCAACAAGCATTTGAGCGAGCTTGAAAGTGGATCTGCGCCCTCCCGCCCCAGCCAAGCTTTTAGATGAGACTACAGCCCTGGCCATAGCCTAACGGGAACCTCATGAGAGACCTTGAGCCAGAGGCACCCAGCTAAGCTGTCGTCAGATTCTTGACCAAAAGAAAGTATAAGGTACTAAGTATTTTAAGCTGTTAAGTTTTCGGGGTTATTTGTCATGCAGCAATAGACAACTAATACAAGCACACCTTGAGCCTTCCTGTAGAGTCCATATCTAGAATACCTAGCAGTGGAATTGCTGAATCGTGTGATATGCTTATGGTCAGCATTACTATATGTTACTAAATTGCTCTGCAAGGTGCTTGTGGCACTCGCCCTTTGCAGAGTTCCTTTTTCCCCACCTTCTCTGCAGCACTTTTATCAGGTTTTAAAATTTTAACTTTCAGATGGTTATAGAATAGTATCTCTATAATTTTAATTTGTACTTGACCGAGTTCTAGTGAGGTCGAGCATATTTAATATATTTATTATTCATCCTGGCTTCCTCTTCTGTGAATTATGTGCCCATATCCTTTGCCCAATTTCATTTTGGGAGGAGTAGTTTTTTCTTACTGATTTGTAGATATTTTGGTATTCTTGGTACTAATCCGTTGTCAATGGTACTATATTATTCTCTGGTTTTCTTTCCCCCTCCAGTAAATGACATATTTTTTTTCCCAGTTAACAACATATTGAGAATGTTTTTAATGCCATGTATACATCATTTTATTGGCATTCTATTGTGTATATATATACACCATAATTTATTTAGCTGGACGTTTAAGTTGTTTGCAGTTTTGCGTTAATAGGAACGCGGCTGTCTGTCAGCTTAGGCTACTTCACACTCAGGTAACAAATGACCCTGAAATCTTAGTGGTTTGTGACAACAAAGGTTTCTTTCTTGCTCAGGTTACATGACCACTGCCTGTTGACTGTGGCCCTGCTCTCTGCCGTCATCCCTCTGGGACCCAGACTGACTAAGCAGCCCTATCTGAAACACTGCTGGTCTCATGGCAGAGGGGAAAAAAGATGGTGGAACCATATGGTACTTCTTTACTCAGAAGTAGGAACTGACACATACCACTTGTTACTTCCCCTTACATTTCATTGGCTACAGCAGATCACATGGCCAAGCCTGATGTCAGAGAGATGGGAAGCATAAGCCTCCTAGAGGAAAGGGTGGTGAATATTTTGAGCAATACAACTGACCACATGCTGTGATGACCATGCCTGTACTTATGTTCCCCCCACCACACACAGACACACACAAACACATTTATGTGATTATGCCTTAGGATAAATTCTTAGAAGTGCTCAGGGATATGCTCATCTATAAAGCTTTTACTGCTTATTACTTTAGCCAGGTTTTAACCATTTTATTGCATGCTGTCTGTGAAATTATAAGTAATTATTAGCACTGGTGACCATTTTTAAAGGGGAAAAAAAATACCATTACATAGAAATATCCCCCCTTCATAATTATGATACCTTACCATTTTTATAGTCCCTGGGTAGTGCAAGCAGTTAATGTGCTTGGCTGCTAGCAGAAAGGTTGATGTTTGAGTCCACCCAGAGGTGCCTGAGAAGAAATGTCTGACAATCTCCTTCCCAAAAAATCAGCTATTGAAAACCCTATGGAGCACGGTTCTACTCTGAGACACTTGGAGTTTCCATGAATTGGAATCGACTGGATGGCAACTGGTTTTATTTTCTTTATAGCTTTCATATTTTGTTTATTTCTCATAGCTACCTTACGAAGTTTGGAGTTGTAGGTATTTTACCACTGTTTTACAGACAGCAAACCTGAGGCTCAGAGAGGTTGAAAAATGTGCTCAGGGTTACACAGCTGGTGATAAGGAGAGCTGGGACATGAGTCCAGAGGGCCCTGACTCCTGATGACTTCGGGGCACTTTCTCCTTTGCTCTGGCCTTTGGAGGCTGTGACTAAAATACCTTTTCCCCAGCCCCTTTGCTCCTCCCTTTCCCTCCCTGCTCTCACACTCCATTTTCAGATGTGCTGAGAGACTGGCTGCAGGTTCATTGGTGAAGCACGAACATGGAGCACAGGCCCCGTCCTCAGGACCCTCCTGCAGCGTCCCTGGCAGAGGTCTGGAGCTTGCTCTCTGAGGACACGCGGCCACAGCTACATTGCCTTAATCTGTATTAAGGTATCGCTGACTGTCTTTGGACTTGGGGAGGGGATTTGCTATTTTTAGAAAAAGTCAAGGGAGTGTCATAAATCCGGTTAGTTGGCAGAACTGAAGAGACGTGGTTGTTCACTAAAAAAATGACTCTCCTGGGAGTGAAGAGTTTTAGAACAAGTAGACTGCTTTGAGTGATATCTGTTAGAGTGCTGTGATGCCTGTAAACACGTACACCCCACAGCGGTGCTACAGCTCTCGGTTCTGGTGTGACTCCTACCTTGGTCCGTAGTAGAACTTAAAGTATCTGGTCTCTTGACCAGAGGAGAAGCTGAGCTGGGAATAGTACCTTGTGCTTTTTATTTCTTCAAGAGTGTGATGACAAGACTGTCACCTTATATAAGTTTAGGTTATTTGTTTTCTTGAAGCCTACAGTTTATTCAACCGAGACCACAATTTATTCATGTGTCTCCCAACAATCTGTCAAAACATGGTCCATTTACATATAAAAGGGTGATGATGGTATTCTTCTCTGCCTACTTTATGTGGTTGTTGGGAGGAACCCACGGGACTTCACAAAAGTATTTTTATGAGTACATATAAATATAAATGGAGCCCTGGTGGCACAGTGGTTAAGAGCTTGGCTGCTAACCAAAAGGTCAGCAGTTCTAATCCACCAGCCACTCCTTGGAAACCCTATGGGGCAGTTCTACTCTGTCCTATAGCGTCGCTATGAGTCGGAGTCGACGCGATGGCAGCAGGTTTGGTTTTGGGTTTTTATAAATCTAAATGGACACACCCCCACTAGGGTGGCTATAAGCAAAAGATGGGCAATAGCAAGTGTTGGGGAGACTGGGGAGAAATCGGACCCCTTATACATTGCTGGTGGAAATGTAAAATGGTGCAGCAGCTTTGGAAAACAGTCTGGCAGGTCCTCAAAAAGTTAAACATAGAATTACCATGAATTACCAAATAACCTAGCAGTTCCTCTCTTAGGTATATAACCAAAAGAAATGAAAACACATGCCCAAACAAAAAACTTGTACATGAGTGTTCATAGCGGCATGATTCACAATAGCCAGAAAGTGGGAACACGTCAGATGTCCATCAACTGATGAGCAGATAAACAAAATGTGGTGGATCCATACAATGGAATATTATGCAACCATAAAAAGGAGCTACAGAATGGATGAACTTTTGATAACATTATGCTAAGTGAAAGAAGCCAGACACAAAAGGCCACATGTTGTGTGATTCCATGTATATGAAATGTCCAGAATAGGCAAATCCACAGAGACAGAAATCAGATTATTGGTTGCCTGAGGATGGGCCAGGGGGAATGTGAAGTGACAGCTAATGGATACGAGGTTTCTTTTGGGGTGATGAAAATTAGATAGTGGTGACAGTTGTACAACCTTGTGAATATATTAAAAACCACTGAATTGTACACATTAAAAACAAAACAAATATGTAAATGGACCATGTTTTGACAGATTATTGGGAGACACCATAAGCGGGTGAAATGTGAACTTTGGAGTCATACAGGCCTCAATATCAATTGTGTGATTAAAAAAAAAAATAGGTTGCCTAATCTCTTTGAAACTCAGTTTTCCCATCTGTAAAGTGGAGATATTTGCCACTCTGTAGGGTTGGAGTGAAGACTCAATGAGATGATGTGTGTGCATCACTCAGCACTAGGACATGCTTTGCAGGATGGTAGCTATGGTCTGTGTTTGTCTGTTGAGCAGCATGTATGTAGGAAGAAGATAAGACATGGTCTTGACCTCTGGGGCCAACCCATGCACCCACAAGTCGTTTCAGCAAGGCCCCTTGCCACCACGCGCTCAGATGGTACAGCTCAGAGATAATGTTGGTGCAGCAGGCTTTTCAAAGAGCTCACACCCTTGTATTCAGTAGAGCCTTGAAGCGTACCCATGAAGTGGCTAAGGCAGGTAGCTTCGTCTCCACTTGATAGAGGAGAAAACAGACCTATGTGGTAACAGAAGCAGCAGAAAGCCTGCAGCAGGGGTAGCTTAAGTATTTATTTAATAGTAACAAAGAGTACGAACCATTTACCATCTAGTGGGTTCCCACTCATGGCAACCCCATGTGTGCCAGAGTAGAACTGTGCTCCATATACTTTTCAAGGGCTGAGGTTTTGGAAGTATATCAACAGGCATCTCTTCCGAGGCACCTCTGGGTGATTTCGAACCTCCAACCCTTAGGTCAGCAGCTTAGCACGTTAATTGTTTGCACCATGTGGGGACTCCGACAATACAAGCTAATGTTTACTGAGTACTTATACCTGCCAGCTACTGGTGTCTAAGTGCTTTACTTGTCCTATCTTGTGTAATTCTTAAAACAATCCTGAAATAGAAATGAAGTGATGGGATGTCTGGGTTTGTTTACGAGTAAACCACCAGGGCTGGGGCCGGCGAGTGGGGGTACTGATGAAACAAGATGGGCCCCAGTTGGGCATTTCGAAGTACCCATTATTCATCATACTGGTTTCTCTGTTTTGTATATGTTTGCATTTTTTTTTTTACAATGAAATGTTTGAAAACCAACAATCTTATGAGGTAGGTGCTGCTGTCCATGTTTCACAGACAGAGAAATTGAAGCGCGGCGTATTCAAGATTATACAGCCAGAGCCAGAGCCAGCTCGTGCATGGTGGGGCTTAGCAACCAAGCTGGCGAAACGAGGCCCCATGGGCTCAGTGGGCCTCTTGGGGTTTCCTGAGCACAGGTTCTTTCTCCTACCAGAGCTGCTGAGGCACCTACATCCACCCAGCCATTGCTGGCATTCTCCCCACCTCTCCCACCTTGGCCTCTTTCCCTATCCCACCTGATCTGGGCTTGCTGGGTAGTGGGGAGGTGTTGGGGATTAAAGAGGAAAGGCATTTCCCTTCTTCCTAAATGCAGGTGATTCTTGGTTACTCTAAGCTTCCTGATGTTGGCATGAAGTTCTTTCACTTGATTATTTCGATGGGGTAAAATCTGTGAGGACGTGGCATCAGCTGGTTTCTCATGTTGTGACCCGTCAAAAATGTAGGGATCAAATAGGGGTGTGTACATGTTCACCACTTTCTCGCTCACCCCCCTGAATGAACAGAAGTAAGATGTAGACCTGAATGTGAAGCTTAGCCCCTTAGCTGGCTGTGTGGCTTTGGGTAAGTTGCTTAACCTCTCTGAGCCCCTGTTTCCTCACCTGGAAAGGATTTTAGTGCTTCCCTTATTGATTATTGGTGCTCCTCGGTGTGGTGTTCTAGAGTGCTCTGCCCAAGGAAGGCATAGCCATCACATCGTAGGGCCTAAAAACTGCCCTATGATCTTATAGAGATAATGTTTTCCAGGGACTGGCAGAGGATAGTTTAGTTATTTTTTTTTAATGTCAGATAACTAAAAACATGCGGAATGCACACAGGAGAAGTGAACTAAACTTAATGAGCCTACTGTATAACATGGGAACAGTGTGGATCAGTTGGTAGACTTCTCTCCTTCCATGTGGGAGACCTGGTTTCGATTCCCAGCCAATGTACCTCATGTACAGCCTCCACCTGTCTTGCGTGCTGTAAGTTGCTATGATGCTGAACAGGTTGCAGCAGGGCTTCCAGAGTAAGGTGAACTGGAGAGAAAGGCCTGGAAATCTACTCCTGAAAATCAGCCAGTGAAAACCCTACGGATCACAACTGTCCAGTCATGGGGATGGCACAGGGCTGGGCAGAGTTTTGTTTTGTTGCGCGTGGGGTCACCACGAGTTGGTGCTGACTCTCTGGCAGCTAACAGCACCAGCAACGCCAGATACCTAAGAACGTCATTTATAAGAGGTAACACTGAGAAGTTACTTGTACGGGGCCGTGAGGACCCCCCAGGAGGCAGGCGGTATCCCTGTTTGCATGAAGGAGATGTAGGCTCAGAGTGACTGGATTTGCCCAAGGTCACATAATCTGTGAGCAGCAGAGCTGGGATTCAATCCCCAAGCTTGCTTCTCCCAGAGCTTTGCTTTCATTCTCTCAACTTCAGATGCCAGGATAGGGATGGTTCCTTTAAGATTTTATCTTCTTTTTAAGGAGCGGCTGAGAAGAAACTCTCTGGCCTCCAGGGTCTCCTGCAGTCTGTTGTAACCCTGCCACTCTAGCTGGCTCAGGTCCCTGGAGCTGGTTCCTCTCCTCTTCTGCACTGAGTCCCTGTGTTGTTTACTTCCCTCTGGGTAAGAAAGAGCTGTTATCATCCTGAGGATTTAATTAAATTAACCCTCAGACTTCTCTTCTCTGGGTTAAATTGTCTCAATTTTGTTCCCCCCTCAGAGAACATCTGTTATAAATTCTAGATTCTGTATTGGATGTGTAGTAAATTTGGAATGAATTAAATGCGACGGCCCACTAAACGAAGCTCCATGTAATGCATCTTGAGGCAGGTTTTCAGTGGAGTTATTCTTTAAATTAGCTGCCCTGGGCAATTTGTCTGCATGCCTACGTTGAGTACCCAAGGGTCTAGATTTATCATGGAATTTGTGGCAGACACTTAACTACAATGGGGCCGTTGGCTTCTCTGTCACCAGGCTTAATGATGACTGAGGCTGTGACGGCTTCTGGGGCAACAAGAGCTTGGGGCCTGTGTCTGCTTCCTAGAGCAGCCGTAACAAAGTACCACAGAGTGGGTGGCTTTAAAGAACAGACCTTGATTGTCTCACTGTGTTGGAAGCTGGAATCCAAATCAACATGCCAGCTGGGCCATGGCAATCTCTCTCCAAAGTCTCTGGGGGAAGATCCTTTCTGGTTTCTCCCAGCTTCTGGAAGCTTCAGGTGTTGTTTGGCTTGTAGATACCACTTCACATGGCTGTCCTTCCTCTTGTCTGTCTCTTCTTTTGTAAGGGCGCCAGTCATATAGGATTAGGACCCATCCTATTCCCGTATGACCTCATGGAAACTGAACCGATAACATCTTCAAAGACCCTGCTTCCAAACAAGGCCATATTCACAGAGGCCTGAGCTTAAGACTTCAGCATATATTTTTAGGGACAAGTTCAACCCAAAACAGGGCCTTTAAGCAGAACTGTCTCCTTGATGTGTGGAAGCTGCCTGAAGACTTCAGAAACCTAAATGGGAGCCATTTTTGGATTTATACTGGGGCTGTTGTTTGCTTTTTCTTAACTTTGGGATGAAATTCCCATTGGGGCTTGGGTTTTACCTAAAGACTGCCTGAGAGACTGTAGGTAGAGAGGGAGCAGATAGAGCAGACATTGGTGTGGGCCCAGCTCTTTCTGAAGGGTGTGATTGTCCTAAAGGTGATGTCTTCCTGAGTTTGAAAAGATCCACAGGTTTAAAATTTGTTAACCAGTTGTCCTCGAGTGGGCTCTGGCTCTTGATGCCCCCATGCGTGTCCAAGGAGAACTGTGCTCCGTAGGGCTTTCAGTGGGCTCTGGCTCCTGATGCCCCCATGCATGTCCGAGGAGAACTGTGCTCCGTAGGGCTCTCAGTGGGCTCTGGCTCCTGATGCCCCCATGCGTGTCCGAGGAGAGCTGTGCTCCGTAGGGCTCTCAGTGGGCTCTGGCTCCTGATGCCCCCATGCGTGTCCGAGAAGAACTGTGCTCCGTAGGGCTCTCAGTGGGCTCTGGCTCCTGATGCCCCCATGTGTGTCCGAGGAGAACTGTGCTCCGTAGGGCTTTCAGTGGGCTCTGGCTCCTGATGCCCCCATGCGTGTCCGAGAAGAACTGTGCTCCGTAGGGCTTTCAGTGGCTGCTTTTTCAGAAGTTCATCACCAGGCCTTTCTTCCCAGGCACCTCTGGAAGAACTTGAACCTCCAGCCTTTCAGTTTGTAGCTGAGAATGTTAACCCTTGGTGCCACCTAGGGACTCGGATCCTTTATTTTTAAAGTGTCAGCCAGTTTCATTTACATTGGGAATTTGTAAGATTTTGAGCTGATTTTCCTTGCTGGTAAGTAATCACTAGCTCAGCAATGAAGGAGCACTAGGACAGGGCCCTGTGTTGTACAACTCCAGGGGCACGAGACATTCTTTGTGAGGGGAGCCCTGTCCTCTGTGTGGAAGACCAGGCGGTCCTGAGCACTGGGGAGACCCCAGGGGCATGCGACATTCTCTGTGAGGGGGAGCCCTGTCCTCTGTGTGGAGGACCAGGCAGCCCTGAGCACTGGGGAGACCCCAGGGGCACGGGACATTCTCTGTGAGGGGAGCCCTGTCCTCTGTGTGGAGGACCAGGCGGTCCTGAGCACTGGGGAGACCCCAGGGGCATGGGACATTCTCTATGAGGGGATCTGCCTTCTGTGTGGAGGACCAGAGAGTCCTGAGCTCTCCCCAGGCTCTGGCTCTCAGCCTGTTTTGGGGGCGGGGGCGTACATATAAATAATACAGTTCATTGGGACACCTGCTGAGACCTCAGGAGGGAGTAACTAAGCGAGCCTGGGGAAGGGGTTAGGAGAAGCCTCCCAGGGAGGGAGGGAGGTTGTTCTGGGGTTTGAAGGATGCTAGCCTTTTTGGCTTGAGAAGAAATTGGGGTGAATGCATTCCAGGCATAAGGAACAACATATGCAAAAGCAGGTGGGTTGTAAAGAGCCAGGTAAAATGTTAAAGCCGTGGCGTTAAACTTCTTTCTTTATCTCTTTCTAGTTGAGTTTTGTTTTGTTCCCCAGCCTAAGGTCCAGGCAAGAAGAGGCACAATCTGTTCCCAGGCTGGGCCAGCCACCCCCCAGAGACTGGCTAGGATGTTCTGACCATGGCCTTTGAGGATTCTCTTTGTCCATCTGTCCCCATGGCCTGAGTCTAAGGCTGTGGCATGCAGGTGGTCTGTTTGCACCTCTCCCTTCCCTTGTCCCAGGCCTCTTAGGGACAGGCAGGTGCTGAAGCCGAGGACCGGCTGAGAAATACAGCAGAAGCAAGGGCTTTGGTGATGGACAGCTGTCACCATTTGTGCTGGACAGCTGTCACCGTTTGTGCTGGACAGCTGTCACCGTTTGTGCTGGACAGGCCTGAGGCTTAGCTTCTGTCTTGTAAGGTGGGAGTGTTCCCCTCACAGGGCAGCCTGTGGGCATGTCTGCTAGAGGCTGGCTCCAGCACCTTGCTCCCTGGACATCAGCCAGTCCCCCGCAGCTGTAGAGGCAGCTGTGACCACATGCCCTATGGGGCAATTGATGCCATGTTCAGCTGGTATGCACTGGCAGGGACCTATGTTGTCAGAATATTAAAAGAACTTCCGTATCGGTGGTAAATAGTCCCTTGGTCCCTTCTCCAGAACCCCAGGCCTCCCTGTGATTAAGCTAATTCTCGCTGACACAGGAAGCCAGTACCTGTTCCATATGGGTTGTTAAGTATTTAAATGAGCCTCCTGGGTAAGTCACAAAGTATCCTTCCCACGTAAAGGGCCACGTGTGTCTTCTCTCACACGTTTTGGGAATGCTAGGCCACGAGAGGCAAGCCCAGACAGGACTTGTACTTTCTCTCCTGCGATTTAAAAACTCTTGCCTATCTATGATTTTTTTTTTTTTTATCTATGAGCTGAGGAGCCCAATTGGATCAGTGGCTAAAGCAGTCAGCTCTTTACTGGAAGGTCAGCGATTTGAACCCACCAGCTGTTCCGTGGGAGAAAGGTGTGGCAGACTTTTTCCACAAAGATTACAGCCTTGGAAACCCTATGGGGCAGTGCTACTCTGTCCTACAGGATTGCTATGAGTCATCTGTGGGTTATTTTTTTGTAACTGTGAGCTGACAGGCTGCTGAGATTTAAAATGGCAATGTGGAGAATCCCCGGTTTATAGAGGGGTGGGGTTCCAAACACTGAGAACATAGGCTTTCTCCTAGCTGAGACCAGCGAACTTCAGCTAAAGTCAGTTTGAGACTTGAGACCCAGTGTCCCCCAGGAATTCACTTCCAGGCTATGGGACATTGCCTGCATCACCTCAGTGGTTATGTTCTGGGTGGGCTCTGATCAGGAGCAGGGAACCTGTGTGGGACAGCAGGGAGGAGGACGAAGACCAACTTCCTTCTCCTTAACAAAGGTGGGGCTCAGGTAGTGGCAGAATTTTAAGACAAGGGAAACTTTGGCTCCTTTTCCTTCTACTTTGTACCCCCTTTGACCCTAGTGCACCCCATCCTGCCAAAGACTTTGTTCTTCCCCGAGGCACCCACTTGAGCACCCCATGGAGGCCTATACCACCCCCCTAAATTACTCATAATTACTCATTTCCCCTTTCATTGGCCTTCCACTAAGAAAGCCTGGCCTCTCAGAGTGGTGGCTCTTTCCCAGGGACAAGGTGAAGCAACCTGGTGGTAATTCATACTTGTGTGTGAAAGACTGATAGCACTGTGTGTCTCATAGAATGGCTCCTTAGGGGCTGGGGTTTGGATGGTGGCCCACCAGATAGGCAGGAGTGCCTCCTCAGGCATGTGTCTGCAGACTTTGTGCTGTTCCCAGGGTCCTCCTTTCTTTTGCTTCTAAACTTGGAGGTTTCTCGAAGTCTGTAACATTTTCAGAGCAGGGAGTGGCTTCAGGTGGGGGCCTATGGTGAATGGAAAATCAGCGGGTGCTTGCAAGCTCTGACTGCCTTTGTCTGCAGACACTGGGTTTGAGCATGGCTGATGCTGGTCAAAACGATTGAGCTAGAACCAGAGTAAAACTAAATTGGAAGACTAGAAACAAAACACATGCTAGCCAAGGGGCCTCTAGATTGGCCCAGCGATGGCAAATAAAGTCTTTCTGCTGTTCTCTCATGTGCAGGGTGTGAGGGCAGACTGCGGGGTGGAAGGAGAGAGGCAGAGAGGGAAGCCGGGTCAGTCTGCAGTTTCTGCTCCGCTCGTGGCCATTGTGGGCGCGAGGCTGAATACATGGCACGAGGTCACATTCTCCTTAAGCCAGTAGTTCCAGGGCCAGACTCAGGCAGGGCTGTGCCTCCACCAAGAGCAGCACTTCTCTCTGCGTTATTGAGAACATTAGCCAAACTAGTTTTTCGGAGTGCTGTTTTTGACTCAGCGCAACAAAAGAGAGGCTGTACAGTCGAGTCGTGCCAGCGAGCCATGAGCCTGTTGCTTTTTAACTGGGTTATTGAGCTGCTGAAGGACCAGGGATGAAGATTCCCATCTTAAAAACACAACAAAAAGGCAGACCAAGCCCAGCAGAAGACTGAGTGCCGAGCGAGCTTATCAACCCTGTGTCTTTGATCTCAAGAGCATGGTGCCTTTCATGTCTGCTTTCTCCAGAGCCCATTATTATGACGGAGTCAGCGAGCCAGCTGGTAAAGGGTACACTGTGCCTCAGAGCCAAGGATTGATTACACAACTGAGCCTGGATCCCAGGCCCTACCTGGGGCAGGCCGCCACTTGGGGAAGGGGGCCTGAGAGGTTCCTACCCAGTGCCTCGCCAGGTGCCTCAGGATTAAATGTAGCTATGGTCACTGGGGAAGAAGCAATGAAGGTGTATCTGCTAGGTGGAGGCACTGCATGGTGTTAGTCTTAAATTGTACAGTTATTGTCTTTGTGCAACTCCAGAATAGCTACTTGGGTATCACTCCACAGGCCCCTGAAATGAAACCCTGTGTAAAGAAATGAAGAAAAGCTATCGGGGCATCTGCAGTTGCTCTTATACCATCTGGTGGCTCAGAAATATTTTATAATCACATGAGTAAGACAGGCATCTCACACGCCACACGGCCGGCCACGGTTCCTCTTTCTCTCCTCCCTGTGTGCATATGCATTCTCTCTCTGCTACCTTTGGGAAACACCTGGAAAGTGAGTGGAACAATTTTCCGCTCCCTCTGGGCCACTTGGCTGAGTGGCCTTGGGCAGATTGCTCCACTTCTCTTATTCCTGGTTTATTCATTTGTAAACTGGAGGTGACACTACATAATGCTGTTGTGTGGCTTGAAATGCGATTGATATATGAGTGAGCTCTATTAAGCTCTACCAGGGTGCTATTAATTCAGTCTTAGGAAGACTTTTTAAAAATTGCATACTTTAATTTTTTTCTGAGTATAAATGCAATGCATCTTGTAGAAAAATTTGAAAATATGAACTAGAAAACAAGTTAATATGTAACACGCACCCCCCCCCCCCAAACCCCTCAAGAGACGACCACTGAGAACGTTTTACTGTATTTTGGAAGATTTCCTAAGGACCTGGAATTACACAGATGGTCTGTATATCCAAACCATGAGGGATGATTGTGGAAACAAAGTCAGTCTGGGTGCATGTCTGAATTGTCTGCATGAGTGTGTGCTCCCGAGGGTATGTGTGTGTGTCCACATGTAACAGAAACAGACGTGTATATTTCTGTGTGCGCACGTAGGCTCAGAGCAGGGACTGACAGCTTCCCCGGCAGGCACGAGCATTTGTGCCCTTCTTTGGGTGGGGGGCCATGGGAGGTGACTGGTGGTGCCAGGTGGACATGGGGGGACATTGCTGGCCTCCCTCCCTGATCCACCTTCTGAGCAGTGCCATAGGTGAGGTGGCCGGGCTGCAGCAGAGGCGCCAGGAAGTTCTGGGGATGAAGTGGGAGAACCTCTTGGTCCCATGATCAGGCAGAGGTAGAAGGGGACAGGCCCAACTGGTCTCCGACCACATAAATTGTGTCCCCCCAAAATATATGTCAACTTGGTCAGGCCATGATTCCTAGTATTGTGTAGTTGTCCTCCATTTTGTGATTTTCCTATGTGTTATAAATCATAATCTCTGCCTGTGGTTAAAGAGGATTAGGGTGGGATGTAATACC
The DNA here is from genome assembly GCF_024166365.1 of Elephas maximus indicus. Lineage (NCBI taxonomy): Eukaryota > Metazoa > Chordata > Mammalia > Proboscidea > Elephantidae > Elephas > Elephas maximus. The sequence continues at coordinate 19,926,776 of NC_064830.1, forward strand.
CTTGCTCAGGTCATATGCCTGATCCAATGTAAAGGGAGTTTCCCTGGGGTGTGGCCTATACCACCTTTTATCTTAAAAAAAAAAGAGGTAAAAGGAAAGGGAAGCAAGCAGAGAGTGGGAACCTCATACCACCAAGAAAGCAGTGCCAGTAGTAAAGTGTGTCCTTTGGGCACAGGGTTCCCATGCAGAGAAGCTCCCAGACCAAGGTAAGACTGATGACAAGGACCTTCCTCCAGAGCCAACAGAGAAAGCCTTCCCCTGAAGCTCACACCCTGAATTTGGGCTTGTAGCCTACCAGACTGGGAGAGAATAAATTTCTCTTTGTTAAAGCTTGTAGTATTTCTGTTATAGCAGCACTAGATGCCTTGTCCAGGTCTGGGATTTGGAGTCTCAGAGGAGGCATCCCTCATCCTCAAATATTAACTTTACCCCCACCTTTTTTGGCTTTATTCCTCATTGAATTGGGAGGCAGTTCTGTCTTCTAGAAACACTTGAACAAAACAGACTTCCAGATACTTTGAGAGAGTCTATGCCTTAAGTCATGAGCCAGTCAGTGTGTAAGTGACTAGCTAAGAGTATCCCTCCCACTGGGACAACTGGGCAGCCACGCTGAGAGCTGCAGTCCTGGGGGCTGGTACTTGTGTGGAGTATGTGCAAAAAGAGTGTTGAGGGTGGCAGGCACTGATTTCAAGCAGAACTAAATGTCTATGTTTTCAGGGTAACAGTATAAAAATGAGAAGTAGCATTTTATCACTTTTCTCTCCTCTCTTCTACCCCTTCCGTTTTCCATCTCTAGTGTGGCTCTGCAGCATCTCCTCGCCCTAGATGCACACTCAAAGACACTGTCCCTCTCCCTCCCTCCACCTTCCCTCTCTCTCTCTCTCTCTGACTGGGGTCAGGAACCCTGAGGATGGATATGAGGCTCTAAACATTTGTTCTCTCCCTCTCTACCACCCACACCCACCCACCTGCCAAACTAGTTTCTAAGGGATTTATATTTTCTAGCAGAGTGGTGCAAACTGTTTTCATCCTCAAAGAAACAGAGTGCTCAGAGATAAGCCAAATATTGCATTACTGGAATTCACTTTCAGACATCTCCAACCACCCCAGTTGCTGGCTGGTGGTAGAAGACGGTGACGGGAGTTCAGCCTGCTGTCCAGGTCAACCTCAACAAGAGGGACTGTGTCTGAGGACCTGGGCTCTGGAGTCCACATGAGGATGCCTTGTTTTTAGAACAACTTGCTCCTGCATTCCTTGGTTTGGTCGTTCAACCACCCAGCCACCTCTTATGAGAACAGTCCCCAGGCCCAGTAGAACACTGTCAGAACTCATGGTTACTATTCTCAGATGCTCTGAGTGCAGTGAGGGCTCTGTTCTGCCCTCAGATTGGTAGAGGGCATTTGGGTAGGTGGGCAGGACACTGAGGGAAAACATCCCCTGGAGCTGGTGGCTGATTTAGATCACAGTAATCTTATGATATGTGTAAAATGGGCCTCCAACGCCTGATCATGGTCACTACCCCCAAGCTCCAGCCCCAGGATGTGGACCGGGGTAGGGCAGAAGTGGAGGGGAAAAGAGATTTAACATGGCCACTACTGCAGCCCCTTGTTTTGAAGTGCCCCAGCCATCCTGGGGCTCCAGGGTCTGATTTGAGTGTGTTGGCCCCCAACACCACATCCTTCTCTTCCCTTGAGCCCATCTCTGCTGCCTGGATTAAGAGGTCTGTGTCATTGGACCAAAATTTCTCCATAGCTGAGACTTGATCTTGCCTTTACATCTCTACCTCTTGCCTGCCCCTGTTCCCCTCCAGGTTTAAACACACCTCAGGATTATCTCTACGGCCCTGTGGTGGTTTATTCCATGTCTGGGTAAGGTTGGGAATTCCTGAGGCCTCCTTTGTGTCCTGGGATGCCTGGCACAGAGTCTGGGCCAAATCAACTTAAATTTCAGCTTCAAAAGCTCTTCATTTCTGTGACCTTGTTGATTGAGACAGCATCCCAGCTTAACAAGCCATATTTCAAGCATAAGAAGACAACGTTGTGACAGTAGAGAAAGGGAGTTTGATAAAAGGACCTAAGAGACATCTCAGTAGCTTTCAGAAGCCGTGCTTTGCATGAGAAGGACCAATGTCCTGATAAGTCACTCTCAAGCTTGCATGAATTCATTCATTCAGTTATTAAATACCTACTATAAACCCGGTAGAGCCATGGTGGCACAGTGGTTAAGAGCTCAGCTGCTAACCAAAAGATCAGCAGTTCAGATCCACCAGCCACTCCTTGGAAACCCTATGGGGCAGTTCTACTGTCTCCTGTAGGGTTGCTGTGAGTCAGAATCAACTCGGCAGCAACAGGTTTTGGTATAAACTCGGCAAACGGTTAATGTGTTCAACTGCTAACCAAAAGGTTGGAGGTTCAAGTCCACCCAGACTTGTCTTAGAAAGACCTCTTGATCTACTTCCAAAACATCACAGCCATTGAAAACCCTATGGAGCACAGTTCTACTCTGACATGTACGGGTTCACCATGAATCGGAACTGACTCAATGGCAACCGTTTTTCATTTCTTTTTTTTTAAATAAACCAAGCATGGTCGGCATGTAAAAGCAAAAGCAAGTGTCAGCTATGGAGGAATTTTGGCCCAATGATGCAGACCTCTTAATCCGGTTATTTTGTATACATGAAAGCCGTAACACTGTGTTTCTTTAAAAAAATACTCCAAACTCTGGCCTTCTCCCAGCAAATCCAGATTGGTACAGTGTGATGTTACCCTTACTTGTTTGGTATAGCAGCATTTCCTTATTTCCAAAAGCAAGCCTGCCCCTCAAAACACACAGCAGCTAAGCCAAAGAGACTAAGTTTCAACCCAATTAAGGAATCTTCTTCAGTGTTTTCTAACTATTGATGAAATTAGCAATATACTTGAGTCAGGGAATCCCGATAATTTTGTGTTTTATGTTGTTCCTTTTGCATATTTCCGCCTTAATCTCCTTTTGTGGTCCTGGGACCCTTTATTGGCTCCAGTAACAATACAAGGCACGCATGACAGGGTGGTATTTCTGTATTTCTTCCCACTGTCACCAAGGAGTAATGTAGTCTGGATCTTGAAAAATAAAATTTGTAGTATTTTTTCTCTACTGTAGAAGGAACATATACTTATTACAATGTTTTCAAAATACCAAATGATAAGAAGGAGACAGGAAAAAAAATTATATGTTTTTGCACCTGCCTGAGTGACCACTGTTCTGGGTTAGTGTTCAGAAGAAGCCCTGTGTCCACTACCATCAGCACAGTAGTGAGCTGGTTAATTGAAAAAGATTAAAGAGGAATGATAAAAATGATATAGACATACCTCGAATATTTTATTTTAACATAAAATTTTTTTCTTATGCAAAACATGAATAAATTCCCACATCTCTTGATTTCAGGCCAAGGCCTTTCTTGGATTATGGGTCCACTGACTGACATTGTGTGTTACCTTTCTTACATTATCTGTCCCTTTCATGCATCTCCTGGGATTTTCAGTTTCTGTTTCTATCAAGTGAAATAGAACTGAGTGCAGAATACTTGCAGATTTTTATATACCTCCCTCCAATATTATAGTTATTCTGCCCAGGTCTTGTTCAACAGTAAATCTTCCCAGATGTACAACTCTGATATCTTAGAAACAACGCCTTTTTAACTTCTAGTTCATGGTTTACATACAATTTAAATTGCATAATTACAAAAACAAGTACAATTGGTCTAAGCACGTTTGGGAACAAACACAACTACGCCTTGATGAGCCCAGAGAGCTCAGAGAGAGTTAGGGGGAGGGTCGAGCAGGCCCTGTGTTTCCCAGAGGGGATGGAGCATGTGGGATAATCCTGAGGAGTGGAGTGGAGGGTGTTTAATAAAGCCGTGAGTTTTTTCTTCTGGCCTTTTTCTATCTTTGGTAATTTTCATATACAGAAAATTCTGTGTGCTTTCCCCCTCTTTATTTGAGAAGTCTCATAATGTTATCAGCTTTAAGCTGAACTTCTAAAACTTACAGATGCAACAACTAATATCATACTTCATGGTGAGAGACTGAATTCTTTCCCCCTAAAATCAGAAACAAGGCAAAGGTGTCTGCCTTGTCACTTCTACTAAATAGTGTACTGGTGCTTCTAACTAGGGCAGTTAGGCAAGAAAATGAAATAAAAGACATCCACATTGGAAAGGAAGAAGTCAAACTCTCTATTTGCAGATGACATGACCTTGAATGTAGAAAATCTAAAGGAATCCACTAAAAAACTATGAGAACTAATAAGCAAGTTTAGCAAAATTACAGATATAAGACCAAATCAAAAAACCAATCCCATTGCCATCGAGTCGATTCTGATTCATTGTGACCCTGTAGGACAGAGTAGAACTGTCCCATAGGGTTTTCAAGGAGCAGCTGATGAATTGCAACTGCCGACCTTTTGGTTAACAGCCAAACTCTTAACCACTGTGCCACCAGGACTTCATAGATATAAGACCAATGTATAAAAATGCATTGCATTTCTATACATTTGCAATGAACAATCTGAAAACGAAATTAAAGAAAACAATTCCATTTAAATAATATAAAAAATAAAATACATGAAATAAATTTAACAAAAGAAATACAAGACATATACTCTGAAAACTGCAGAAAGTTCGTGAAAGAAAGAAGACCTAAGTAAGTGGAAAGATATCCCATGTTCATGGATTGGAAAATAATATTGTTAAGATGGCAGTACTCCCAAAATTGATCTTTAGATTCAGTACAACCCCTATTGAAAATTTTGGCTGACTTCTTTGTTGAAACTGACAAGCTGATCCTGAAATTCATATGAAGATGCAAGGGACTGAGAATAGCCAAAACAATCTTGAAAAAGAAGAACAAAATTGGAGGACTCACACTTCCCAATTTCAGAACATACTACCAAGGTACAGTAATCAAGACAGTGTGGTTTGAGCATAAGGATACAGATCAATAGAATGAAATTGCAAGTCCAAAAATAAACCCTCTCACTTATGGTCAATTGACCTTATGGCTAATGCAATGGGGAAAGGCTTGTCTTTTCAGCAAAAGGTGCTGGACAATGGGGTGCCCACATGCAGAAGAATGAAGCTGGACCCCTACTTCTCACTAGACACAGAAATTAACTCAAAATGGATCAAAGACCTAAATGTAAGAACTGAAACTATAAAAATCTGAGAAGAAAACAGAGGCATAAATCTTCATGACCTTGGATTAGGCACTGCCTTCTTAAATATGAGACCAAAAGCACAAGTAACCAAAAAATAAACAAATAAATTGGACTTCATCAAAACTAAAAGCAGTGTGTTTCAAAGAATACCATCAAGAAGGTAAAAAGACGACCCACAGAATAGGAGAAAACATTTGCCAATCATTATACCTGATTAGGGGCTTGTATCTGTGATATGTGAAGAACACTTAAAGGTTAATAATAAAAAGACAAATACCCCAATCGAAAAATGGACAAAAGAACTGAAAAGACATTTCTCCACAGAGGATGTATGGTGACAAACACATGAAAAGATGCTCAACGTCATTGGCCTTCGGGAAAAATCAAAACTGTGACAAGAAGCCACTTCACACTCACTAGGATGGTTATAATTAAAGAGACAAATACTAACACGTGGGTGAGGATATGGAGAAATTAGAACTCTTATACACTGCTGATGGGAAGATAAAATGGTGCAGCCACTTTGGAAGACAGTCTGGCATTCCCTCAAAAGGTTAAACATAGAGTTACCCTGTGACTCAGCAATTCCACTCCTAGGTATATACTCAAGAGATATGAAAACATATGTGCACAAAAACTTGTACATAAATGTTCATAGCAGCATTATTCATAATAACCAAAAGGTAGAAACAACCCAACTGTCCATCAACAGATGAATGGATAAACAAAATGTGGTACATACATACCATGGAATATTACTCAGCCATAAAAAAGGAATGAAGTACTGATGCCAGGCACAAAGGGCCACGTACAGTATGATTCCATTTATACGAAATCTTCAGAACAGGAAAATCTGTACATAGAGAAAGTAGATTAGTGGTTGCCTAGGGTTGGAGATGGGAGGTTTGAGGAGGAATAGAGAATGACTGCTAAGTGGAACAGTGTTTCTTTTTGGAGTGATAAAAATGTTCTAAAATTGGTTGTGGTGGTGGTTGTACAACTCTGGGTAACCATTGAGTTCTATACTTTAAATAGGTGAATTATATGGCATATGAACTGTATCTTAATAAAGGAGTTTTTTTTTTTTTTAAACAAATTTAAAAACTATAACTTCTGCTGCCTGCCCACCCCCATCCCTTCTCTTTCCCCCATTCTCACAAATTTCTAGTAGAGAGAGATTCTTTCTACATTGCATTTTTCTCATTTGGGATTGTCTTCTTTTTTTTCCCCCTTTCCCCTATTCCCTTTAGCCCTGGTGGTGCGTGGTAAGAGCTTGGCTGCTAACTAAAAGGTCAGCAGTTCGAATCCACTGGCCCCTCCTTGGAAACCCTGTGGGGCAGTTCTACTCTGTCTTATAGAGCTGCTATGAGTCGGAATCAACAGCAACGGGCTTGGTTTTTGTTTTTGTTTTATTTTTGGTATCCCCTCTAGTCCTTTCTCAGGATGAAGACCTAGCCAAAAACTTTGCCATTCTAGTCTAGTCTCTTTCTCCTTTTTAATGGGCTGATTTCCCAGTAGGTTTTGTGTCTGGATCTAAATTAATTATCCTGGAAGCAACTGAGTTCATCCCCTGTCAGCTGGTTACATCACCAGAGGTCATGCATGCTGGGACAAGATCAAGGCCCTTCTTTCCCAGCACAGCCCCCGGGGATGTCTGGGGTCTGATTCACTCACTGTGTTGCACCTACCGTGGATGTTGCATGCAGAGAGATCAGGAGCGTCCGCAGCAACCAGTTCAGCCCCTGAACTGGAAGAGAGGGAAGGAACTCAGGGCCTGGTGCCGTCCCTACAGGGGAACCTGTGGGATCCTTCTCAGGTCTGCCCCCAGGCCTTCTGACTAGATGTGGAACATTGCAGCCCTCTGTACACTCGGTAGCAGCAGGCCATGGGCAATTTGGAAACCAAAAAAAGCCAAACCCATGGCTGTCGAGTCCATTCTGACTCATAACGACCCTATATGACAGAGCAGAACTGCCCCATAGAGTTTCCAAGGAGCGCCTGGTGGATTTGAACTGCTGACCTTTTGGTTAGCAGCCATAGCACTTAACTACTATACCACCAGGGTATCCGGGCAATTCAGAAGCAGAATGAAAAGAATGTTAAAGTCTTTTTTGCCAACTAGAGTGTGAACTCTTTAACAACAGGTACTGTCCTTGATATTCCAAAAAAAAAAAAAAAAAACTCTGAGCAGGCTAGACCTTTAATACTTTTTTAATTAAACTGGCCACAGAAAAAGAAGACTCTTCATGAAAACTATGCTTCATCAGTTCTGCAGAAAAAGTATGGTCTGAGTTTTGGTTGGCCAGGTTTAAAATAAGGGTAGGAATAATCCTAGTGCCCTGGACTGGGAGGGGGATGTGGAGGAGACAGTTCTCAGCCTTGCCGTTGATTCGCTGGGGGACCCTGGAAAGGTCTCTTCACCTTTCTGCTCCTCAGTTGTCTCATCTGTTAAATGGGGAATATTTCTGCCCGGCCCACCTCAAAAATTTGTTTGAGAACTGAAAGGCACGGGCCCTGTGCTGGGCCCCAGACTGTGAGGTGAGATGTTACCACAGCCTGCACTCTGTCACCTCCTCCTGCAACACAGGCCTCCTGAGCCTCTGGCCATCTCAGCTTTGTCCTTAGGGGCTGGGGAGGGTCACATGGTTGCTTCAGGTGGGAGGTTGAGTTTTGGAGGGGTAGAGGCTGGGTATGAAGAGAAGCCCGAGGGAACATCAGTTTTTAAACCCGAGGAGTTGGGGCAGTGGCTCCCAGACTTGAGAGCCTCGTAAACTACTAGGAACTAGTAAAAAAAAAAAAAAAAATCGGGCTGACAACTTTAAATTTTGTCAAATAATGACACAAAAAGTTCCCACTTGGTATCTTTATTCTTTTATAATAGAAAAGACATTTTAAGCCACCAACAATAACAAGGCAGAGCATAATCTCAGAAGATAGTCCTTCAAATAAACACCTTTAATTTTAGGGCAGCTCCAATGTTGCCATGCTTCTCTTCAGGCTGTGGTATGGAGCGGCACTGTCGTGGAGGGCCTGGCCAGCAGCCTGGTGCAGGAGCAGTGACCGGTGCCCATGGCTGCAGCAGCTGGCTTATCTTTCAGAGAAGGCAGCGTTGACATGATCTGCTTTCCCAGTAGGTCCAGATTCTGAGGCAGGTTTCTTTCTTTTTTAGCATTTTATTATAGAAATTTTCAAATGTGCATACATGTGGAAAAAATTGTATAATGAATGGGGGAGATTTTAAGAAACTGAGTAGTACCTGGAATGGTTTAAATTGGGCCTGAAAGTCAAGGCATAGGTTTATCACCTGCTAGACACCCATGCTGGATGATGGAGCCATCAGTAGCAAATTACCTACAATGTCCTGCAGATGAGACCACTGCTCTAGAACCACAGTCCAAGGGCCAGATCCAGCCCACCACCTGCTTTTGTAAATAAAGTTTTATTGGAACAGCCAGGCTCGTTCTTTTACACCATCATCTATGACTGCGTTTGCTCTGCAGGCAGAGTTGAATAGTCACAACGCAAATAGTGTGGCCTGCAAAACCTGAAATATTACAATCTGACACCTCTGAAAAAAAGTTTGCTAGTCCCTGGTCTAGAATATGGAATGCTGCAATCCCTGGGTAGAAAGGGATTTTTCAAAAGGGTTTTTATTCTCAGCACCCACACAGTGCTTGAATCCTTTTTTACTATAGTTTTGTGAGGGGATCTCTTTTCTGGTCTGGGCTTGCATTTCCTCCAGTGACGGGGTGCTTACTCTCCCAGCAACATGTTCCAACATAGCGCAGTTCTATTGCTTCATCATTCCTTAGCTTGCTCTCCCTGCAACTTCAATTTTGGATCATTTTCAACCCTTTCAGGCCCAATTGAAGTCTGCTCCCCCTTCCCGTGCACAACGCTTCAGCTGTGTGTGCATCCATTTCCTCTTTCTTCACCCCATAAATATTTTCTGCATGCCTCCTACGTGCTAGGCAGTTAGAAGCCCTCTTGGGAGCCTCACAGTGCCTTCCTTCTCCCCTTCACTTTAAGTGGCCGCTTAATGCCGCTGTTCACTTGAACAGAAACTTTGTATTTCTTCTGGGAAACTCTAGGCTAACCCTGAGGACAGCTTACCCAAATGAAGGCCAGGCTCAGGGTTAGCCACCTTCCAAGTTCATTTGCCAAGGTATCCTTGGGGCATCATTGCTCCTCTTTTACAGATGAGTAAACCAAGGCTGTGAGGGTGTATTTTATTGCCTAAAGGCTGAAGTGTCAGGCCTCAGAGCCAGGCCTCTTGACTGCAAATCTCATATTCTTTCCATCATCCCACACTGCTAAACAAAACAAAACAAAACCCACTGCCATCAAGCTGATTCAGACTCATAGCGGCCCTATAGGACAGAGTAGAACTGCCCCATAGAGTTTCCAAGGAGCACCTAGCTGATTCGAACTGCCAACCTTTTGGTTAGCAGCCGTAGCTCCTAACCACTACAACACCAGGGTTTCCTACACTGCTAAGGCAGGGACAAAAACTTAACTGCTCACAACTTCTTGTTGCTTCTTTCTGGATTCTTGCATACGCTCCAAGGATGGAGAATATGGTTGGGGGTTATTGTACAAATGCAAGTGTCCCCTATTTCCCAAAAGAGTCTGATCATAAATATACAGCCCCATTGGCCGACTTCGTGTTAGAACTTTTGACATGACTTTTGTTCTGCAAACTGTGGCCACCTCTTCATAGAGCTTCCATTTCAACAAACACTCTTAGCGTCTACCATGTACCAGGCCTTGTGTTAGGTGCTAGGGAGACAAAGATGAAGAAGACAATGTCGTTAGGTCCAGGGAGCTCACAGTCTAGTAAAAGGACAAGCAGTCAAAACTGGTGTGTGAACCAAGTCTTATGAAGTCATCTGAGAGGAACAAAGAGTGGGTTCTTCCTGGGATAGGCAGCAGTGGCAAAAAGAGAGGTCATTTGAGTTGGGCCTTGGAGGGTGCATAGGAGTGTGCTAGGACAGCCACCCAGATAAATGATCACTGAAATGTTAGTGAGGATAGAAAATGTGTGTTTGCTAATGACAGCTTTTTCTGGAGATTACACTGCCAGTTTGTTAGCTTGTGTGGTGACACTCTGGGGAATGGCTGGGAAAAATCGATAATTCTGTCTGAACTCCTTTGTTATCTGCTTACTGCCCAGGGCTCAAGGAGACTGAATAGGAAGCTTGCAAAGGCATTTGAGGATTTAACTGTATGTAGATGTACACATTTTTTCTAAATACGTAAAGAATGGCCTTGTTATGGTTCCTTTTGGCCCTGTGTAGAAGCCCACAGGGTACTGCATTTAGGGTCTCAGTTATTAGTACCTATTTCCCTCCTGTTTGAAATGGAAGCTGCTGGCTGAGGAGATGTTGTAAGGATGGTATTGGGTTAAGTCTTGGAGAGTGTGCTTTCTTGCCTGGGAACATTAGTCATGGCACGTTAATTTACCTCAGGAATTGCACAGAGAGAGTTGGATTGTATTGATTTGTGGGCCTTTCTGCCAAACATACTTGTTCATAAGTGGTGAGAGAAATGGCCTGCAGCCATTCCAGTGCAGAGCCTGACCACGTGGTCACAGATTAGATTCCGCCTTTCTCCCCAATGGGGAAGGGGAGAGAAAGGAAGAGAGGAGAGAGACAGAAAGACACACACAGAGAGAAAGGGAGTCAGAGACAGAAAAAGACACACACACACAGAGGGGAGGAAAAGGGAGAGAGATAGAGACAGGCAGACAGAGAGGAACACAGAAAGAAGCCTGTGCCAGATTTACTCAGTGATGGGCCACCTGGGCTAGAATACTGAGTGTCCCCAGTGGTTTATAACCTCAGGGAGTCCCTGCTTTCATATCTGTGGTCTGTCCTTACTGAGTGGTTGTGGTTGAGTCTCACACAGCCCAGGTGCCCGACAGGTGTTCATTCCCCCTTTATCAGACGAGGGGCCTTGGCTTGGGGAGGCCGCCCTCACCACCTACTCTCTCTTCTCAGGCACAGAGTTCTACACAGGACCAAGGCAGCGAGCTCTGAGTGAGCGTTGCTGGGGTCTGTAAAACAAGGGGTCTGGCGGCTACAGCCGATAACTGCTCTGACAGGGAGCACAACAGAGAACCCCTGAAGGTGCAGGAGAGCAGTGGGATTAAAAAAAAAAAAAAAATTCTCGTAAAAAGACCAGACTTAATGATCTGACTGAGATGGAGGTTGTGGTCCCCAGACCTTCTGTTAGCCCAAGACAGGAACCATTCCCAAAACCAACTCTTCAGACAGGGACTGGACTGGACAATGGGATAGAAAATGATACTGGTGAAGAATAAGCTTCTTGGATCAAGTAGACACATGAGACTATGTTGGCATCTCCTGTCTGGAGGGAAGATGAGAGGGCAGAGGGGGTCAGAAGCTGGCTGAATGGACACTAAAAGAGAGAGTGGAGGGAACGAGTGTGCTGTCTCGGTGGGGGAGAGCAATGAGGAGTATATAGTGAAGTGTATTTTTTGGATATAAATTTTTATATGAGAGACTAACTTGATTTGTAAACTTTCACTTAAAGCACAATTAAAAAAAAAAGGGGGGGGTGGTCTGGGACTGAAAAACCGAAGGCCGACTTCAGCCCCAACACCCTAGGGGACTGTGGGACTTGGAAGGCTGGTTTCTGAATCATATAACTCAGCTCTCTTCCTCCCTCCATTTTCCTGCCTTCTTTCCCTCCCTTCTCTGTATGCCTCCCTCCCTCCTTCCCTTCCTTCCTTCCGCCATTACTGTTTATTCTATACCAAACCCTGATAGGTGCTATGGAAGAAAACACACACTGTGTAGTGTTCCCAATCTATGTGTCAACCAGGGGTAATATGTTGAGCACTAGTAATTGCTAATGCCTATAAACACTCACTCTGTGCCAGGCGCTTTATATTTATGAACTCTTCTGCAATAAATATTCCTATTTCTATATTCTTATGGCAATTTTCCATATTTTTTGTATTTCCATAGTTCAGGAATATTTTCTAAAATCCTTCATTCCAGCAATAACTCTATAAAGCAGTATTATTATTATTGTTATCATCTCCATTTTATACATAAGTAAACTGATGCCCAACAAGGTTAGGTAACCTGCCTAAGGGCACACAGCTAGTAAGCCCCAGCTCTTACCCACTGAACTTCACGTCTGGAAAGGGAGACAGGACAAGTCTATAATCAGTAATGACACAAGCTAGAAAGTGTTAGGGGCCACAAGGAGGTAACCCACCTAGTGCCAAAGTGGTCCATGGGGAGAGGGATCGGGGGAGGCTTCAGGAAAGAGGTGACATTGAACTAGGCCTTGGACAGGCTTCAGTAACAGCAAGAGAAAAAACTTGAGGTGGGAGAGGTGTGTGCTGGAGCCTTGGGAAGCAAGGGGGAGTGAGGTGGTCTGGCGCATTGTCACACATTGTCCCATTTTATCCTCTACCCACTCTGTGAAGTGGTGTCAGTTTCCCAGAATTACAGATGACTCTGAAGTTCAGAAAGGTCAAGTAAGTAGCCCAGGGTGTAAAGGTAGGATTTGAACCCAAGTCTGCCTGGCTCCCTACCCAAGCTCTGTGCTTGCGTACCATACCACCCTGTGGCGTGGCTACAGGAGAAGCATTCCCCAGTGTTGGTGGGATGAAGCCAGCGTGCTGGGTGCACGGAGAACCCTCACCTTTGTGTCCTCAAAGCACTCTCCCCCACTGGCTCCTGGGTCCTGGCCCTTGCTGTCCTGGGGCCCTCAGGCTTCCTGCCCACCCACCTTCTGAAGGCCCTGCTCTCCTCCTGCCTGGGCCACCTGCTCACTGCACCCCGCCCTGTCGGCACTCCTGGCCGCTTCTCCCTGCCAGACATATTTGGGTTGCTCCTTCATCTTGGCTGGCCGCCCAGCCCGAATCCTAGCTGTGTATCAGCGTCTATAAGGCTTTTTAAAACGGTGGTAGCCTCGACCTATCAACTAGGAACCTCCTGTTCCTACTAGTGCCTGTGCCACCCTGCCTGTTCCAGGGTGTGGCACCCTTCTCTCTATAAAGGGTAAAGGGTGGCTCAGGTGGGATGGGCAAGGTGTGCTCAGCACACGAGGCTAGGGTAGCCAGACAGTTCGGGGAGAGAATGGTGGGTGGGGGGGGAGCCCATGGCAGATGGGAGCCACATGACAAAGTTCACAAATCCCTGGCCTAACCCCAGATTGGAAACTGTTCCAGGTCTCCTTTCTCATGCATATATTCATCCACCTTACGTGTCTGCAGCGTTTGCGTCTCTTATTTCTTCACCTGTTCCGGTGTCAGCTGTGTGATGGTGAGGCCCACGCTGCGCCCTGTGTGTCTCCCCGGGGGTGCTGTTGCAGGCTGGGGGTGCCGTGACAGGTGCCAGCAGACCATCCCAGATGGACGTGTGTGGGAGTGCACTCTTGTGGGCTCAACACCTGCAGAAATGTGTTTTAATTGGTCTCAGTCCATTGCTTACAGTGGAGTTTCCTCCAAGAAGTGGATTAGGAAGAGCAGAAAGGCCTCGTGAATCTTTATTTGATTAGCCTAAATTGAGATCCAGCATCAAGCCTGGATGTTCTTTTAAAACTCACGATCTTCCCTCCCCACGAGTTATTTGCAGAACAGTGTTTTTTTTACTTCTGTTGTTCTCCCCACCTGCATCTTAGAGAAGAAAATCAAGAAACCATGTTTTGTTTTTTTTTTCTCCCCACATAATCCCATCCCCAACCGTAATGACAGCAAAACTGTCTTCCTGTTATGAAATAGCAGCAGTGTCTTCAGGCAGAAAGTGTGTTGTGCTTGCCGGGAAAGAGACTTAAAGGAGGAGCTGAGGCAAAGCAGAGGGACAGAGGACCGTGCTGTGACCTGCCCCTGTGCAGCTGGGCGTGGCCTCGCTCTCCTGACCTGGCTCCTTCCCCAAGGGCTGCCTTCCCGGGAAAGCTTCCACCCCGAGAGGACCCTAGAGCAGCTGCCCATCTCCTTTACTCAGAGAAAAGATGCTTAAATCCCAAACCCTCTTGGAGGTTTCCTTTGAAGTTCAAATACAGTGATCTCTTCCAGTTGCTTACTGAACATGCAGCCCTGATTAAAGAAGTCCTTCTCTTAAGAAACAAGGGATTGCTGGAGGAAGGAAGAATGTTTAGTTCTAGTTCCTGGCTGAGCACGGCCCTGGTTGCTCCATGATTAGGTTCCATTTTAATAAACGGAGAGTAAAAGCCAGTGGCCATCGTGTTGATTCTGACTCAGTGCGCAACCCTATGGGTGTCAGGATAGAGCTGTACCTCATAGAGTTTTCAGTGGCTGATTTTTTTGGAAGGAAAATCTCCAGGCCTTTCTTCTGAGGAGCATATGGGTGAGCTTGAACTGCCAACCTTTCAGTTAGCAGCTGAACGCGTTAACTGTTGGCACCGCCCAAGCACTCCAAGTGAAAGACAGACGTACAGTAGTATCAGGTTGTTGAGATAGCTGGATCATGCCCTGTTTTTAAGAGCATTGTCATTGTTAGTTACCTTCGAGTTGGCCCCTGATTCATGGTGATCCCATGTGTATGAGGAGGGAAATGAGGCTAAATAAGTAGTGGCATGATCTGCACAGCATTTTCCTACTGTCTTAAAAAATCCCTGGTGACCACTGTCGTAGCCATTCAGTGGGCGGATGTGCTGGCTGGCCAGAGTGGAGAGGCTCCCAGTAACCTGCAGGGTGGACTTGAGCTACAGTGGTTATCTGAGTACCCATGGCCTGCCTTCTTTTGCAGAAGGTAGTGGGGACTCCTTTTTACCTGGTTTCTCTTACATCTATTTTCCCTTATAGTCCCCGCAAACCAGAGACTCCACACGGAGGTTCAGAAGTTGAAACAAGGCACCTTTGTCTCTAGACTTCTGTGCTCTGCTCAGAGGGAAGTCCCTTCATGTCTCAGTCCTGGTGGCCTTGGTGACAGCAGCAAGGTTAGATGCAGACAGCTGGCCCAGAGAGAACTTTACTCTCCATCCTCTGCCCTGCGGGGAGCTGCTGACCCCTAGGAAACTGGGCCACATCTCTCTGGCCCAGTCCCCAGGTGGCCAGAAGGATAGAGTTGGCAGCCTCAGGCCTTGGTTAGCGCCCTGGGCCAGAGAGGAAAGAAGCTGATGGACAAGCTTCAGCCCTCTGGGCCAGCTCTCCAAACAGACAGACCTTCCCTCCCATGACCTTGATTTTACAATCGCATCATCCCCCTGCGTGCGGCAGCACCTCTAGGCCAGCCCTTCCTCATTCCAAGTATGGCGTCCCCTCACTCTGGAGGCCAGCACTCACCATCTGAGCATGAGACAATTTCATTTATATATTTATAGGTGCATAAATGCTCATAAAACCCATAACTTGTTGCTGTCAAGTCGATTCTGACTCATAGAGACCCTACAGGACACAGTAGAACCGCCCCATAGGGTTTCCAAGGAGTGACTAGTGGATTCCAACTGCTGACCTTTTGGCTAGCAGCTGAGCTCTTAAGCACTGCACCACCAGGGCTCCGTAAATGCTCATAGGAATACTCTTTTTCAAAGAAGCCTGGCTACTCTGTCATTTTCCCACAGCTTGTCAGAGACTCTTTGAATTTGCTTTTTACCTCTTTCCTCATTACCCTCTAGGTTTGGTATGTGGGCTGAGCAGCACCGTCATTCATTCATTCATTCATTCATTCTTCATCTACTATTTCAACCAGTTGGGGGAGTAGGACCTGCCTTCCTAGAGCTCCTGGTCTATCAAGGGCAGGCAGACCCCTAAAGAGAACTTTGATGGAGGAAGCACAGGGGCTAGTGGAGAGGCCCGCTTTAGGGGTGAAGGGAATCAGGGGAGGCTTCCCTAGAGAAGGCAGCTCTGCACTGTTGCTTCAAGGATGTTCAGGGGCCTGCCGAGAAGCGTGGGCTGGGATGTGGGGGTGGTTTCAGGTGGGAAAAGAATTCCAGGCAGAAGGTCCATGAAGCCTCATCTAAGAGAATGAGATGGCCCATAGAATTCCAGGCAGGGTGAGCCGGAAGGGCCTTAGAGATTATCTGACTGCCCTACTTTATGAAAGACTTCTTTTCACAAAGTTAATGGGCAGTAGAATCCAAAAGACTGAAAAGTGGAAAGCAAAAAAATATATATATAGATTAATAATCAGGCAATCGATCAATCTGAATCTTACCAAACATCTTTAGAAAACAAATTCCACGTGAAAGGAAACCATCCATCTTCCTAGCATGAGAGCCGAGCCCTGTGAATATTCTAGAATAGTTACTTGGGAGTTTTTCCTTTTCTGTTTTTCTTTCTACATACCTTTGAACTTTCTTAATAATACTTTTTATTAGTCATCCAAGAGCTTCCTTTCAATAGATATCTCTTGTGCCTGGCATTTGCTAGATGCTGGGAGCATGGGGAACAAGATGACCCCTGCTGTCATGAAACTTATCATCCAGCCTTTGGGCTGAAGTGACTCAATCAGGACGGGCAAGACTTCCTGGAAAGTCCAGTATGGCCATCTGGGGCACCATCACATCGCAGTGGTCACAGCTCAGTTGTCCCCTCTAGCCCAGGGACTCCCAGGGGGAGTGGCCTGGCTCATGGTGAAAGCTGTCAATGGTTATGGCAGCAGGTGAGTGTATAGGTGAACAGATCCAAGAGAGAGAACACATTGGTTTTTGTTTTCTGCCCTTAGTCTTATGAGGAAAGTGTACAAATAACTCACATTTTGCCACCTCCGAAATGTGCATCGGTTATCCTAATTGCATTCAAATTACTGGAAGGAGGAAATCTCAACCAAAGATCTTGACAAATCCCAGCTGTCAAGGCCATGTTCTTCTTTCCTCACTGGTGTTGTGAAACCAATTATTTTGGGGGGACTTGGGATGATCAATTCATTAATTGTTTTAAATGGATTTCCTAAGCTATGTATGTACATGATGCTTAGCCCTTTTAATGTCATAAATATTACTCAGTTAAGTCAGTGGGCTAAGATCTGTCTTGACTATTATATATGTATATATAGTTTTTTTTTTTTATATAGCTGTAAAAACATAGGTAACACGACATTTGTTAATTCAACATTTTTCACATATACGATTTGACTGTTATCTTTTGATAATAACATTAATAACATTTCTGGAGCTCTCAAAAGCTTGTCAGATTTTCAGATACATTAGCTAATTTGATTCTCACAATAACCCTATGAATTGGGTTATCACATCTCTTTTAATGAGGAGACTGAGGCTCAGAGAGGTCAAGTAATATGCCAAAGGTTACAAAGCTACTAAGTGGTAGAACAGGGCCTCAGTGCTGGTTCAGCTTGTCTCTATTGTCATTGAATTTGGGTGGCTCAACCAACAAGTCTGTATTGAGCACCAGCTTGTGTACCAGCATTATGGAGGAGAACGGAGCTTTGGAATCCAAGTGGTGAGAAATAGCACAGGTACTAGTAGACAGTAGCAGTCAGCACTGGAGGGGTGGCATGGTGGGGGGGACTCAGCGTACGAGAGGCAGGAGAGGTGGTGGGCGTGTGGGCGTGGGCTTTGGGCCATCAGGTGGAGGACAGTAAGTAGATCCTTAAATGCCTTGGAGTCCTGGCTCCTGCTGTCTCCTTAGCTTCCTACTACCCAGAGAGGTCAGGCCCAGAGTTCCTCAGGGTTCAGTCTTACCCCTGTGGAGAGACCCTTCATGTGCCAAGCCTGGAAGTAGGAAGGATTGAGCTGAACAAGTGGCGGAGAGAACCAGGGAAGGAGAATTTCTGCTTCGCCGTTTCCTGCCTGATTTAGACGTGTCTCTGTTCCTTCAGGAAACGAAAGGTGAACGGTAAGGATGGGAGGTGGCCTTCACAATGTTCTGTGGTAACGCTCTGCCACTTGGCAGCCTGCGGTAGGCACATATCAGTCCCCGGATGTTTGTCAGCAGATACGGGATCCCGTTTCTCCTGCTTCTGGAGAGAAGGGGAGGGCAGGCCCTGAAAAAAAAAGTGAAAAACGCGAGTTTGCTTATAAAAGGATGGGCATGGACCTTTCCCTGCCAGGCTCTGGAAGGTGGAAGCTGCTGTCTCACATGGTCCTGTGTCAGATACAAGTACCAAGCTCACTTTGAATGGTGGCTTCTGCACAACTGTGGTGTGGCCTATATTAGAAAGGATAAGGGTCAATGATTCCTGGGCAGAGAAGGACCTTCTGGGACAGTCTGGCTAGAGACTCTCAGGCCCAGAGAGGGGAAGTGGTTTTTCCAGGGTCACACAGCCTCTGAGTACCGTGCTACTCCACCCCTTTATAGGTTTTAAAACCCATTTTCATTCTAACCCACATTATTTCTGATTTTTGTTTTCTCTTTTGAGGTAGACTTTAAGATGAGAGCACCTTTGTTTTCCCCAAATGCAGTAGAGAGCGGAGAGCGGAGAAGTAGATTCACTTGTAGCCATTCTTCTGAGGTTGCCGTGACTCTGAGCTCTGCAGTAGTGAAGACAGCAATAAGGCCTCCAGCTCAGGGGTGCAGGGGCGCCTGGAGGGGGCAGACGAGGCTTGCCTTTCAGCACCCCGTTTCTGCTCTGCCTGGTTGCAGAGGCAGATTACCCGCTAAACAAGGTAAGCACGGGCTTGCTTGTGCTTCCTTACTAATCTGTCGTGACCAATTTCACCTTTTTCACCACATCCAACATTCTGCTTCTAGGAATGGCTGGCATCTGTCTCTCTCTCAACCCCGCTGTACTGTCCTACAGAATCAAAGCCTCATTTCAAGTTCACAAACCCTAACAGGGGCGATGACCCAGTAAGCAAGTTAAGCACAGCCTTACCTGTGCTTACTTACTGATCTGTAGTGAACAGTTTCACATGTTTGTCAAAATCAAAGATATGGTGAAAAACACATGAAACTTCACTACAGATTAGTAAATTAGCACAAGTACGGCTGTGCTTACCTTGCTTATTGGGTAACCCACCCCTGCCCAGATGACTTGGGTAGGGCTAGAGAGCCTTGGGACTTTACTGGCTGTTTGTACGAGCTTCTAGAGGAGGCCTGGTGGTGCGACGGTTAAGCGCTCGGCTGCTAACTGAAGGTTGGTGATTAGAACTCACCCAGCAGCTCCTTGGGAGAAAGGCCTGGCGATATTCCCGCATAAAGATTACAGCCTCAGAAACCCTATGGGGCAGTCCTGCTCTGTCACATGGGGTCACTATGAGTCAAAATCTACTTGATGGTGCCTAACAACAACAGGAGCTTCTAGAATGGACCTGTTAGGAAGTGTCTAACACATACTCATGCCTATAACCTCTACATGTGACTTTTCAGTTCTGTGAGTGGTCATATATGTAGTTTTTTCTCAAAAGGTGTGACACACAGCCTGATTCCATCAGAACGTCCCAGGGAAATAAAACCCCAAAAATCCGATGACCATCGAGTCGATCCTGACTTTTAGTGACTCCATGTGGCAGAGTCGAACTGGAACTGCCCCACAGGATTTTCTTGGCTGTAATCTTGACAGAAGCAGATCGCCAGGCCTTTCTACTGAGGAGCCACTAGATGGTTTCCACTCACCAACCTTTCAGTTAGCAGCTGAGTGCAAACTATTTGCGCCACCCAGAGACCTCCCAGGGAACTTGCTGGCTAAAATTGCAGATTCCTGGGTCCACCCAGACCTATTGGATCAGAATCAACGGGGAGGGGTGGGCAGGAACCTGCATTTTAAACAAAATCCATAGCTGGCTCTTAGGTCAGCCAAGGGCTGAGTCCCTCTGGCATGGTGGTTAATAGCAAAGGCTTTGGAGCCAGAACTTGGGTTCAGATCTCAAGTCTGCCACTTTGGGGCTGTGTGACCCTGGGTGAGTTATTTCCTATCGCCAAGCCTTGGTTTTCTTTGCCATCTTATGGGTTATCACAGTGCTGTAATGAATATGCAGCACTGAGCACAGTGCCCGACCTGGTGTGTGCTCAGGAAATGGGGGTGCTTCTTGACCTCAGTAAGCACTGAGGCAGGCAGGGTGTGACCTGGGGCCTTCAAGGAGGATGGGGTCCTGGGCTATGGGAAGTCTGTGCTGGGAAGGGGGCTTGGCAGGATCTGCAGGGCAGGCCCCTGGAGGAGGAGGTGGGCTTTGGAAATGGGGAAGACAATGCGTTTAGGGACGTAAGATCTCAGTTTAGGGAAGAGCTGCAATGGCACTTGGGAGTGGTGCCTTCCTTCCCTTGGTTCTGGGTCACAGGCTTCCAGAACACAAAGCTGGCAGAGGCCCCAGGGAGCACCCAGAGGAGGTGTGTCCTGCTTGGGGTCGTGGGTGAAAGAGCTGGGTTTGGGGCCCAAGCTCTTGCTGTTCAGCCCAGGCTCTCCCCAGGGCCCCACAGTGTTTTTCTGTGCTCAGCACCCTGAGCATAGGGATGGGGTGACATCCCTCTGTCCTCCTGGGGTGTGGCCCGCAGCTCCCTGAGAAGGAAGGAGTCAGAGCCTGGCCAGGGCCTGGAATGCAATTACAAGGGGGATAAGCCTCTGTGAGGATGTGTGTTTGGGGGGCACACTAAGGAGGAGTCTGATCAGATAACTCCTAGGGAATGAACCCCAAGGTCCCACCCCCTGTGCTGATGTTGGAAGGAACCCCCTGCTCCCCCCTTTCCTCTTGGCTGGATTCCATGGAACTTTCCTCTCCTCCCTTGACTCCCTCCCTGCCTAGCTAAGTGTCCCCTCACTCCTCCTTCATGTCCTTTTCTTCTCTTTGATGGGGGTGGTGTGCGGTGAGATCAACCCTCTCCTTGCCCCCAGGACTGGCTTCACCTGCCCTCAGCCTATCACACAGGGGTCACCTTCTAAAGTGGTGGGCATCCAGATCTCTTTATAAGACGCTGCTTGAGGAAGAGGGAAGGGGCTTTCCCTCACCCTCAGATTTCCCAATGGTTAACTTTTTGTAGCCGGAGTTGGAGGACACGTGAAAGTCAGTCATCTCCCAAGCCACATGTTCCTGCACCTGTGGTGAAGCCCCCCAGGTCAGCAGATGCCACCAGGAGTATTGTGTCCTGACAACTCTCTGACCAAAACCTGTTGCCTTCAAGTTGATTCCGACTCGTAGCGACCCGATTGGACAGAGTAGAACTGTCCCATAGGGTTTCCAAAGAGTGGCCGGTGGATTCAAACTGCTGACCTTTTGGTTAGCAGCCGAGCTCTTAACCACTGCACCACCAGGGCTCCCCTCTCTGACCACTAGCCTGAAAATGACACAGAGTCCCAAGTGCCCCAGGGTTGGGGTGGAGAGGATGTGTGCATCCATCACACATACGAGGATAGTGTCTGCACCCAGCCTGGCCCTTGACACGATAATGACCAGCCCCCCGACATTCAGGGGACTTAATCATCTGCCTCGCTCACAGGTGAGGAGGTTGAGGTGTCACCTGACAGAGGCCTCTGGATGATAACTCAGGGCTCCTGACCTTTGTCTTGCTTCTCCTGGGTTTCTAGCTCTTGGGTTATAGTCTAGGACAGAATATGACCCTGATTATCTCATGGGCCTCATACATGGGGATGAGGGGTGTTGCAAGAACCTGAGCCCCTCACTGGGACATGTTCCTGCACAACATACACCTTTGTGTATGGAGGTGAGGGTGGGGGAAAAGGCCTCTGCTGTCTGAGTGGACAGCCCTGAGTATACGTGGGACATGGGGCAGAGCTGGACAGTGGTCTGCAGAGGGGACAGGCAGGTTTTCCCCTGGGATTGCCCTTGCTGATCTTGAATTGCTCTCCTCCTTCTCTTTGCATTGCCCAGCCCCCTACGCTTCACCTCCTTCCCCCTTAGCCGCTTCAGAGCATAAATGATGACAACAGGTGACTTGTGCATAGGGCTTCGCAGTTCACACTGGGCCCATCCAGGCTCCCTCACTCATCTGAGTAGTCTTTCTGTCCTCTCTTCACAAGTGAGGCTCAGAGGCGCTGGCGTGTGAGGTGGGTGAGGAGTGGTGGATCTGGGCTGGACCCAGGATCCTGTCACCCTCTGCTGTAGAAGCATCTTAGCTGGTAGATGCTGCCTCTCCCCCTCCTGGGTACTATAGCCTCTCCAACTGAACCTCTTGAGCCAGACTTGGAATGTAGAGCAGGGATGGACACTTTATGTGAGAGGCATTCAGGGCCGGGTTCCTATAAATACCAAATCTCATAATTCACTTAAAATAAGGATCTGGTGAACCCAAGACTTGGTTCATGCATAACTGTTCCACGAACACATCCGTTTGGCATCAGAACAACCACCCATGCCCAAGCTTATGGTGTCTGGACCTCCATGATCCAGCTCTTCTCACCTTCCCAGCCCCATCTTTGGCCCCAGCCTCCTGCATCTCAGCAGCTCAAACGTCATCTCTGGGAAACCTTCCCTGATGCCTCCCTCCTTACCTCTCCTGGCCCCAGGCTCCCATAGCCCTGGGCTTCCCTTTGCTGTATGTGCTCTCTTGGTTTCCATTCCTGTCTTCCCCACCAGACTGTGAGCTCCTTGCGGCGGCCACTCCGCCATATTCATCTCTCAACCTCCAGAAACAAGCACAGAGAGCCTGTCTGCTGGATATGAGGATGCCGGAGCTGGAGCCAGCCCTGACTTTATCTCACACAACAGCTTGTTTTAGGGGGGCTACATTTGCCTGGGATTTTCTGCGGTGAGGGGAGCCTCCTGCAGGGTAGCCTCAAGTCTCCTTGTATGTGAAGATGAGGACATTTGGCCAGGGGAGGAGGGCTCCTGGAACCAAACAGCGATTCTGGCCCTGCTTCCCCTCATCCAGCTGCTGTGAGGGGGCCCTGGGAGTGTTAGTTGATCCCACAAAGAACTGGAGTGTCTGCCAGTGAAGAACTGGGCTGTGGCCCCAAGTCACATCGGGGGATTTGAAGGAGATTCAAACTAGCTATTTCCAGTTGTTCTTCCAGTTTATTGTCCTCTGCTTGGGATGGGTAATTTTGCTTACGAGGATAATTTTGTCTTTAAACATGCTGCCCTGTCTCATTTGTTAGGTATTTAATGTCTGGGTAGTGGGCAGATAATGTCATTGTTGTCTGGGGTGGGGGGAGGGGGGAATTCCATTGACATTTTTTAAACTAAAATTTTAATAAAATCCCTATTGTAGAAAATTCATAAACTTCTGAAAGAAACCAGTGAAGCAAAAAATAGCAACCACTATAAGCCCACATGCTGGTTGGTTTAAATGTAAAATTTAGGCTTCCTAGCAAAATTTGTCAAAGGGCCAGGAAAGACTTTGTCCCATACCACAGTCCCCTGACCGAAGCTTCCATGGAAAACCTTGGAACTATAGTCACAACAAGGTTTGCTCTTGACACTTCGAGGGATGGAGTAGCAGGGGCTTGGGGGCTGGGAACCATAGTTTCTGGGGACATCTAGGTCACTTGGCATAACAAAGTTTATGAAGAATAAGTTCCACATCTCACTTTGGTGAGCAGTGCCTGGGGTCCTAAAAGCTTGCGGGCAGCCATCTAAGATGCATCGATTGGTCCCAACCCATTTGGAGCAAAAGAGAATGAAGAACACCAAAGACACAAGGAAAATAATAACCCAAGAGACTAAAGGTCCATGTAAGCCGGAGACTCCACCAGCCTGAGACCAGAAGACCAGAAGAACTAGATGACCGCCCTGACAGGGAACACAACAGACAGTCCCAGATGGAGCGGGAGAAAAGGGTGTGGAGCAGAAAAGTGTAACACGTGGGGTTGCCATGAGTTGGAATTGATGCAATGGCGATGGGTTGGGTTTTTGGTTGTCACAGTGAGCCCTATGCTGAGGTGGGGTTGACAAAGCTTCACTAGAGACAAAGCAGCACTGTGAGGGTCAGGACCCCTGTGCCGTGTGTGTGTGTGTGGGGGGGGTCTTCATTGCTCATGTGGTCTTTACCCTGCCTGCCCTGGGGCTGTGTGTGTGTTTGCATTCACCAAACGGAATTCCTCTGGGGGCAGGCTGCTTTCCCACCCTCTCTGTCCTCAGCACCCAACACAGGCCTGGCTCTTAATAAAGGTCAAGCAGTAACATTGAGCTTTGATCAACGCCTGTCACCTCTTTAGGGGCAGCCTCCGTGACTCCCCCAGACACAGTTAGTTGCTCTTTCCTCAAGCTCAGTGCAGTCTGCAAACATTTTCCTAACAGCATACCACCCACGGTATTGTCAATATTTACTCACGGTTGTTGGCCTCTCCCTCCTGGAGTGCTGGTCCCTCAGGGGCCCTGCCCAGGTCCTAGCTGCTTTCGGGAGCCAGCCCCCAGCACGCCGCTGGACACCACGGCTCAAGGTCAGTAGGTGTGTGTTTGGGGTGAACGGATGAGTGCGTTGACTGTACTTTCTCTGCAGCCTGTGCCAGTTCCTAAATGACGTTTCAGGAATTGAATTACTAACGTTTTAGTACTTGCAGCATCCAGGAATAGATTATTTGATTATATCTGTTGGAAGTCATTGCCACAACCGGCTTCATTTTCTTAGCCAACATCTAAACCGGGTGGGGAGAGACAGCAGGGGAATGCCGTAATTACTTGATTTTTCCAAAAGCATGTGTCTCCCAAGCTGTTGGCAGCCAGTGGCTTTTCCTCTGGATTGGGGTGAGCCCAAGGACTTGTTGCTGCTTCTAGCCAGACACATTGTCGCCCTGCCTGTCCCATGTGGCAAAACCTGCTGATCGCTTCCCAGCTAGCCCGTTCAGACTGAAAAGGCTGTTGCAGTGGGTGCTGCAAAGGGCTCCCCCTCTTCAGCTCTGTGGACCCCTTAGCTCTGACTCTTAAAATCTGATAATGCCCTTGGCTTGATTTCTCTCCCTTATCTTGGCTTTTAAGAGTTGTTTACTTTGGGGACTCACAAACCCCATCACAGCCAGTTGCTCTTTCCTCCACTCTTTGGAAAATTCTCTCTCGTTTTTTCTGGCCCTAATGTATCTGCCTTGGGGCAGTGGTGGTTCAGTGGCAGAATTCTTGCCTTCCATGTGGAGATCTGGGTTCGATTCCAGACCACTGCAACTGGCGCATAGCCATCACTCATCTGCCAGTGGAGGCTTGCTTGTTGCTATGATGGTCAACAGGTTTCAGCAGAGCTTCTAGACTAAAACAAGGAAGAAAGGCCTGGCGATCTACTTCCCCACATCAACCAGTGAAAGCCCTATGGATCACAATGGCCTGATCTGCAACCGATCACGGGGATGGCACAGGACCAGGAAGAGTTTCTTTTCTTGTACACGGGGTCCTCATGAGTCGGGGACCAAACTGATGGCAGCTAAAAACAACAAAAACCACAACGTGTCTGTAGAATGACTGTGCTAACTTCACAGAGGTCTCAGAATATACTTCTTGGTCCTGGAGGGCATCTTCCTGCCTGCCTTCCGAGTCCAGAGCAATTGTTGTGAGGTGAGTTTAGACGGTGCTCTGTGCTCCTGAGTGTTCTGCATGGGGCTGGCTGGGGCTCTGGCAGCCGCTGGTACGAGGTACGACCCCAGAGCAGACCTGGCCCACAGGTGCTACCTACCTGGTGCTGCAGGAGGGGAGCTGGTCCCTTTCAAGTCGTGGATTCCCCTTCAGCAATGAGAGAGGAAGTGGGTTTAAACTCCAGTGTGTCTCCTACCCCTGCTATGTCCGGAAAGAAGTGAGTTTTCCTTTCTAACTTCAGCAGAGAGAGAAAGCTGTCCCCAGGCAAGTGCTCAGCCTTCTGCTAGGGCCAGGCTCCTCCTGGCCTGTTCCTTCGAGCCTGCCCTTCTCTGGGTGCTGTCGGTGTGAGCAGTCAGCTGGACCCTCCTGCTCTGGGGGGTCTTGTGTGGACCATTGCCTCCTAACGAGATCCCAAGCTGTGCCCACGCCTCCATTTTTGTCTCCACATAGGCCGATGCACAGTTCTGGATGTGTAACTGTGTTAATATAACTGGGCCTGCTGAGGAAGAAGTGACACACGGGTCCACGTGAAAGTCAGGTAGTTTGTTATTAAAATGTATTTGTGGTTGTTTTAACAAACAGTTATATATGTATGTACCTGTGGGCCTCCTGATGTCTTTATACTCCCGTTTCATTTGATGATCGTTATTAAGCACCTGCCACGTACAAGTGCCAGGAGGGATTTCCAGGGGAACAAGACGCGTCCCTGTCTTCCAGAGGCTCTCTGTACAGAGGGAGACATTCACACAGGGCAACTCTGGCAAGGATTCGAGTGGTGACCCCGGGTGGAGTGGAAGATCTAGGGAGGGTGATCCCTGAGGCCTTCTTGGAGGAGGAGGTGGTTAAGCCTACCAACTTTGTCAGTTGGAAACAGTCGCCAATTCCGTGTTACTCAAATAATATAGTATATTCTGTGTTTGGATTCACCAGGGAGAGCTGAAAGTGAGTTAAAAGGAAGCATGAATTTAACCAGACCCGAATGAGTTACACTTTAAGAAGTTCAAGTCACTGTAGTTTTTAGAAAGGAAAAGGCTCTGGCCTCATTAGGCTACCCCCACTGTGTCCTTGAAATCTTTTTACTCCTTGAAATGTGCTTCTTAACATTTTGGAAAAAACAACTTTCTCCTTCTATATATAGCCCTTATCTTCACGTGCAGGCGCCTACCTGGTCCACTT
Source organism: Elephas maximus indicus (assembly GCF_024166365.1). NCBI lineage: Eukaryota > Metazoa > Chordata > Mammalia > Proboscidea > Elephantidae > Elephas > Elephas maximus. Next base: position 19,953,494 of record NC_064830.1, read on the forward strand.
ATCTTCACAGAATGTACTGGGTTAGGCCCCAGGGGTGGTGGGGGCTCGTGATAGGGTACTTAGCATTCCGTTCACATGGAGCCTAAATGGTTGACTTTTGTAGAGCCCCACTGGAGATATCTCAATAAATTCAGGAGCCCCCTTTCTATTTGTGTTCTTTCATTTCTCTTTAGTAGTGACCACCCTTTCCATTCAAAGCCGCACCTCTAGTTGTCATCTCCCAATCCAGTTCCATCAGATTTAGAGAGGATGGGTGCCTGTGATGAAGGATGAGGGAGCCCGGTACACATCTATGTGCACATAGGTGAATGTGTGGGACTTGGGGGTGGAGAAACCTTGGGGTGAGAATTTCTAGCCTGGCTTGATCTCTCACTGGGGCAAATCTTCTCTGTCCTCATCTGCAAAAACTCCGAGTCCTTGTGTGCAGAACTGGACTGTTTCTCTGAGGGATGATTAGAGGCTGGCAGGAAGAAGGTCCAAAAAGCAGAGAAGGCATTGCCTTTAGGGTGAGTTTAATTTGGGAGGGAGAGGGGGTTTAATTGTGATGAAAATATGCATAACAAAACATATACCAATTCAACAATTTCTACACGTTTAATTCGGTGACATTGATTGCATTCTTCAAGTTATTTAATCACTCTAAACACCGTTTCTAAATAATTCCACCACCGTTAACATAAGCTCAGTGTTCCCTAAGCAAAAACGCCCTGTCCGCCTCCTTCCTACCGCTGGTAACCACTAATAATCTTTGGTTTCTATATATTTGCTTATTTCATATAAGTGAGATGGTAGTATTTGTCCTTTTGTGCCAGTGACTTACTTCGTTCAGCATGATGTTTTCAAGGTTCATCCACGTTGTGGCATGCATCAGGACTTCATTTTTCTTCATGACTGCGTAGTATTCCATTGTGTGTATGTGCCACATTTTGTTTATCCATTCATCTCTTGATGGACATTTTGGTTGTTTCTATCTTTTGGCTATTGTGAAAAGTGCTGCAGTAAACCTGGGTGTAGTGAGTTTTAATGTTGTCTAGACCCCAAATTGGGTCCACATATAAGAATTGAGTGGTGACTGTGCTGGCCCTTGGATGAGGCTGCGCAGTGATGCCAGGACACTTAGGTCAGGCTCTGGATGATGAGGTGACCATTAGTAGTGGCTGTTTGCAGGGCACAGGAGGCTGTCAGCTGGTGTGATTTAGGAACACCAGAAAAAAGGTGCAGCAGAACGTGCCCTCTGCTGTTGAAAAATCCCAGGGATCTGTCCCTCTGTCGAGTGGTGCCCACACCTGGGAATCCTGAGGAACTTGCAGACAACAGTGGTGTCGTAGGGACGCTTGGGCTCTAATTCTGACTTTATGCACAACATTTCTGTGTAGAGCTTTTGGCTGGCCTTCATCCCTCTGAGCCCCATTTTCCTCATCTGTAAGATGAAGCAGTCCATCTGAGGCATCGCAGAATTGGACATGTTATGGGGCTCAGCTACCCACTTTGCTCTGGGGATCCCCGAGGCAGAACTGACACGGCTGGACTGCAGAGCCAGTTGAGACCTGGTAGGCAAGGGGACACATGGAAAGGCCAGTAGGGATTGTGTCCAGTGTGGTGGATACAAAGGTGGGTAAGGCTGGATCCCCTGGGGGAGCTTACGGGGCTGGGGAGGCAGATAGGCGAGTATAGTTGTGACGCGGTGGTACCAGTGCCGTCGCCAAGGCGTGGTACTGCAGCGGGAGGGCCCCACGCCCTGCCCAAGCTCCCCAGATAAGCCTCAGCCTTCCTTACCAGGGGGACCAGCCAGGATTGGGGGAATGCATCCTGTCCTCCCCTCCTCTGCTACCGTGGGGGCACTTGAGTTGGTCCTCAGAAGGAATTGATCGGGGTGACTGTTCCCTGCCCCATGGAGAGAACCTGGGAATGTGTTGGGTGTAAAAGGAGCAAGCTGTCACAGCTCCCTGGCTCACAAACTGTGGCTGACTTTGGAGAAGGCGGCCATTTTCTGGGTCCCGCTCTGCTGCCTTCCCCTCTCAGCCTCTGAAAGCCCCCTTGGGCCCTCTGTCAGTGGGCAGGTCAGTGGGGCTGGTGGTCCCAAGAGAGGGAGGCATCTGCATGGGCAGGGTCTCCTCTCCTCCAACACCTGATCCTTGAGTTAGGAAGGTCTTGAACAGGTGCAACGTGGTGAGACTCAGAGTAACGCACTCACGTGCCAGACAGGAGTGGTGAGGGAGCTTCTTGAGGCTGCGAGTTGTGATGAGCTGGGTGTTGGTGGTCGCTGTAGATTGGCCAAGACGAAGGACAAGTTGCTCCCAGGCAGGAGAGTGGCATGAGGGAGGACAGGCGTGCAGGTGGGTGGGACCAGAGCCAGGGGGAAGAGGCAAAATCCTGAGACTGGACCAAGGAATAAGCTGCCTCTGGAAGCGCTGAGGCAGGTGGGGAAACTGAGGCCTGGCGCAGAGGGCAACTGCCCAGCAAGGGGCAGAATGGGCTCCCCGCAGGCACTTTGTTCACGACACCATGCTGATTCTTAATGAATAAGACATGAGTTAGGTGGAAGGCCTTGAACTATCATCATTATCATCTGCCTTGAAAATAGAAAAATTAAAATTTAAAGTGATCTAAAGTGAAGAGTAACAGGAATGTTCCTAGAAACCGGAGATTGGGTGCCAGAGCAGATCTGAAGATAGATGATATCGTTCACCAAGTCCCCTAGGGTTGTCATTTCTGGTTTCAGAATTCCAAACCAAGGACAAAAGACTTCCTTATTTGAAGGGGAGACAGGGGTTCCTGGGTCTTCAGCAACCTGTATTCTGGGCTCAGGAGCCAGAGTCACACAGACACAGCCAGGCTCAGCCAAGAGACACAGGCTTTGCTCCTGGATGAAGCATCTGCTGCCTGGGCCAGGCTCCTTCTCCTGCTGGCCACCAGAGCTGGACAACCTAGGACCCTGCCGGCCCTCTGAACACTCAGATCCCCAGACCAGCCTTGAGAAGCAGCCCTTTCTCTCTCTCTCTGGGCCCCTCAGCCGTCTGAAACTGTAAGTGCTCCTGGACGGGGTACTGCAGGCCCCTAGGCAAGCTGAGAGCCCTGACCTTGCCCACCAGCACCTCTACTCGGTGAGTGGCCTGGCCCCCAGACTTGGGACCCAAGGACCGGATCTAGGTTGAATCTTTCAATCTTTGGACTAAAGGGCCCTGGGAACTTCTCATCTAGCTATCCCTCCTCCCTCCACACACCTTGTGTCTTGTTAGACCTGACTTTGTAAATTCAGTTTGGCATTGAGGTGTGTTTTCCCCTTGGGCCTCTAGGAAAATCCAGCCTGGACAAGTCCTCAAGTGTCCGAGTCTCATGACTGACTGTCCCATGAGCTTGGACAAGCCGGCTGGGCCAGCAGGCCTGTCCTGGTTCCCCGTGGGAAGTGGCTCTGGCTTCCAGTTGCCCTGCTGGTCTCCAAAGGCTACAGGGCTCCTTCCTTCCTTAGGATTGTCCTAGATCTTCCTCGAGTTGCCGGGTCACACCCTCCAGGTTAGTGGGGCAAAACGCCAGAGCCTGGGGGAAAAGGGGCTGCACAGAATACTTACTCTAATTATGACTTCCATAACACTATTCCAGAAGGTTTGCAGAATATGGGGCCACAGAATCTCCGATCGTCTTCTCAGGCAATGACTCTCACCTTTGTGTGTTGCCTTCTTGTCTTCCTGTTTGTTTTCATTTTAATATTGGCCCAGACAGTGCAGGGCTGAATGTGGGCTCCCCACTGGACAGTTCTGGCTCCTGGTTCAGTCTTTAAGGACCGGGGCAAGGAGCTGTTCCTCTGCAGATTTGATGGAGCACCCAGGCTGCAAAGACATAGAACCTGTGCTGCCCTCAGGGAGCCAACAGTGTAAGTGGGAGATGCAATTTGGACTAATTGAGCACACAGGGCTTAGGGCACAGGGTGAGGTGTGGAGTTGAGCAAGGCTCTGCCCTCCAGCGGCTCACAGGGGAGACAGATACATTTAATTCAAACACAAAACATTGTGACAAGTGTTAAAATGGAGGTAGGAGCAAAGTGTTAGGAAAAAGGGGTATTGGTGGGAAGTGGGGAGTCTCTGGGTGGTGCAGTTAGCATACGCAGCTGCTAACTGAGAGGTTGGAGTTTGGAGACCACCCAGAGGCACCTCAGAAGAAAGGCCTGGTGATCTACGTCCAAAAAATTAGCCATCAAAAACCCTATGGAGCGAGTTTGACTCTGACACACGTGAGGTCGTCTTGAGCCAGAGTAGACTTGACAGCAACTGGTAGAAAAGGAGAAATTACTTTTAACTGTATGGTTCTGAGGAGGCTTCTTGGGAAGGGCCTGGGGATTGAGCTAGGTACAAGCACAGGGGAGGATTTATAAGTTGAGAGAGGAAGTGGGCAGACATTTCAAACCTGATGGTATAGAAGCAGTGGCCTGATCTCATCTGTCCTTCCTGGTGTGGTTCACCGTCTGTAATTATCGTCTTAATTCAAGAGTTATCAGTTGATGGTCTTTCTGCGCAAGCAGAGCAGAAGCTCCGTGGGACAGGGACTTTGTTGGCCTTATTTACCACTCTGCTTCCAATGCCCAGATGGATGGATGAGAGGACGGAGAAGAACAGGCAGGGTGGCTGTGTAATAGAAGAAGAATTCCATGGATGGGCTGCAGAAAGGTAGTCTTTGAGGGGGAGCTGAGCCTAGAGGGAAATCTGGGGTCTCTTCCCTAGTTATCTGTTTTCAGGGATGAAAAATTAGAAAATCAGACAATAAAAAAGTGGTTGTTGTTGTGTGCCGTCAAGTCAATTCTGACTTAACAGCAAACCTACAGGACAGAGTAAAACTGCCCCATAGGGTTTCCAAGGAGCGGCTGGTGGAGTTGAACTGCTGACCTTTTGGTTAGCAGCCAAGCTCTTAACAGCTGCACCACCACGGCCCCCCCCAAAAAATAGGGGAGTGGAAAAAGATCCCTATTCATATCCTAGCCCTAAAGGTCACATTTCTGTGTGCTTCTAGCCCGAGGGTGGGGATTTTCTCTGCACAGATACATATTCCTATAGATACAATTTGTTCTAAAATCTTCTTTTTTCACTTAAAGCATTGCTTTCTCCCCACATTCACGAGGCAGGAACCTGTATTGTAAAGGAATCTCACCTGCTTGAGATGCTAGCGCGCTTGGTCTCAGGACCATGGGTCCCAGGGGCTTTTCTCAGTGCTGGAGTTGTGAGGCAATCCCTGTGTTACTGGAGCCATCTGGATAAAAAAGGAAGTGTGAAAGCAGACGGGGAAGGAGGAAAGTATATGACCACACTCTGACTTCATGTTGTTCAGAAAACTCCAGGTACACCAATTAGACAGGAACCAGAGCTAAGACCACAAATTATAACCGTGTCGTTATGGCTGCTCACGAAAAGGTCAGCAGTTCAAATCCACCAGCCACTCCTTGGAAACCCTGTAGGGGCAGTTCTATCCCTTCCTATAGGGTCGCTATGAGTCAGAATCAGCTCAACGGCAACGGTTTTTTTTTTTTTTTTTTTTACTGGGTATTGTTTTGAGTAGTGTGGTGTGTTGGGACCAACGTGAGTTTTGAAGTCAGAACTGACCTGGATGTAAGCCCCACATCTTCCTCTCAGAAGCTGTGTGACCTTGGACAGGTTACATAACTTCCCGGACTTTAGTTCCCTCACTTGTAGAATGGGGACAATCCTTCCCTCCAAAGAATTGGTGGAGGAATAGAATCAAACAAAGCCTATACGACAGGTCCTTACTCAGAGTGCAATCTGAAGAAAATTGGCTCCTTTTCTACCCTTGTTTTTATCTAGAAGGAGGAATCCATTGAAAGCCTGTCAGGGTTAACAGAGTAATTCAGGAGAGTAGTTGGAGACAAACTATTCGTATTTATCTCTGATGGAAATTTTATGTTGATGGTTACATAACTGTGTGTAGTTGTTGTTAATTGCCATCAAGTTGGCCCCCAAAGCACGACAACCGCACACAATAGAGCAAAACCTTACGCCGTCCTGCATCATCCCCGTGATGAGTTGCAGATTGGACAGTTGTGATCCAAAGGGTTTTTACTGGCTGATTTTGGAAGTAAATCTCCAGGCCTTTCTTCCTAGTCCGTCTTAGTCTGGAAGCTTTGCTGCAACCTGTTCAGCATCATAGCAACATGTCAGCCTCCCTGACAGACAGGTGAGTTGCTTTGGCTGGCAATTGAACCCAGGTCTTCAGTATGGAAAGTGAGAATTCTACCACTGAACCACCAATGCCCCCTACAACTGTGTACATTTATCAAAACTATTGAACTGTACACCTAGAAACAGTGAATTTTATTCATGTAAATTATACCTTAATTTGACTTTACAATAAGGATCCCTTGGTTAATGCCAACATTAAGAAGTCCCTGGTTGGTGCGAACGTTTTGCACTCTACAACTAGCCTAGAGGTTGGCAGTTCTAACCCACCCAGTGGCACTGTGGAAGAAAGGCCTGGTGATCTACTTCTGTAAAGACTAGAGCCAAGAAAACCCATGGAACAGTTCATACTGTGTAACACATGGGGTTGTCATGAGGTGGAATCAACCCGACAGCATTGGGTTTGTTTGGGATTTTTGTTTTGTCTTGTTTTTTTTGTTTATTAATTGCCAACAAAACATAAGAAAATATTTAGATAGAAATGTATCTGACCAATATGAAGAAAAAAATTGCATTAAACTATTTTTTTTTTCTTATGAGAAAAGTTATGCATGTTAATTAATTCAGTCACCAGATATTTATTGAGTGACTACTATGTGCCAGATACAGTTTTAGGCTCTGGGGATACACCTGACAAAAAAGAAAGACAAACCCCCCCTGCCTTCATGGATCTTACATTTAGTGTTGTTGTTATTAGGTGTCGTCAAGTTGGTTGTGACTCATAGCGACCGTATGTACAACAGAACAAAACACTGCCCCGTCCTGCTCCATCCTCACAATCACTGTTGTGCTCGAGCCCATTGTTGCAGCCACTGTGTCAGTCCATCTTGTTGAGGGGCTTCCTCTTTTTTACGGACCCACTACTCTACCAAGCATGATGTCCTTCTCCAGGGACTGGTCCCTCCTGATAACATGTCCAAAGTATGTGAGGCGAAGTCTTGCCATCCTTGCTTCTAATGAGCATTCTGGCTGTACATTTAGTAGGTGGAGACAGACAATAAACATATAAACAAGTAAGAGATGCGTTAGATGGTACATGCCATGGGAAGAACTGGAGCAGGGTAAGGGGGGAGTCGGGAGTGTGTTGGAGGGAGGGTCTTACAGTTTTAAATAAGCCAGTCATGGCACACCTTGTCAAGAAGGTGATATTTGAGCAAAGACTTGAAGGAGTTGTGCCCATGAGTGTGAAGACTGGGACTGTGGTCCATGGAGAGGGGCGGCTGGTGCAAGGCCTCACGGGGGAGTGGGCCTGGCAGGCTCCAGGAGCAGCAAGGAAGGTGATTCTGGAAAATTCTGAAAAGTACTCATGAAAAAATAAACGCTCCCAATCAGCCAAGGTCAGTCATACTTCCCATTACATTTCCTGGTCTCCTTAATGCCACAAAATGCATATTTAATTTTACCAAAATGACATTGTATGTACATGTAATAAGTTATTGAATATGTTTTTCTATCTTATTAAAATTATTTTTTGGCCTCTTTGTGAAGGCTTTGCAAGTCTCTCATTCTTAAGTGTGCCCTTTTTTTATATATATAATTTATTTAAGTAGCACCCTGCTGTTACATGTTAAGGTTGTATCTTTCTGTAAAGCACCGTCGAGAGGCACTAGGGGCACAGGAGACAAGGCCGTGCCCTGTTCCTGAGTGGAAGGATGGATTGTGGCCAACTGGAGTCACAATAACTGCATAATTACCTTGTGTTTTCAGGCTTTTGGGGGCACTCCCTATTTGTTGTTGTTTTAGTCCTCTAGTGTTACTGTTACAGAAATACCACAAGTGGATGGCTTTAACAAAGAGATATTTATTTTCTCACAGTAAAGTAGGCTACAAGTCCAAATTCAGGGCGTCAGCTCCAGGGGAAGGCTTTCTCTCTCTGTTGGCTCTGCAGGAAGGTCCTTGTTCTCAGTCTTCCCCTGGTCTAGGAGCTTGTCAGGCACAGCGACCCCAGGTCCAAAGGACCCACTCTGGTTCTGGTGTTTCTTTCTTGGTGGTATGAGGTCCCCACTCTCTGCTTGCTTCTTCTTTCCTTTTATGTCTTGAGAGATAAAAGGTGGTGCACACCACACCCCAGGGGAACTCTCTTTACACTGGATCAGGGATGTGACCTGGTAAAGGTGTTATAATCCCACCCTAATCCTCTCTGACAAAAAATTACAGTTACAAAATGGAGGACAACCACAGAATACCGGGAATCATGGCCTAACCAAGTTGATACACACGTTTTTGGGGGGACATAATTCAGTCCATGACAATTGTACTGTTTTCAGATTAATCGGCTACTAACTGAAATTTTGGTGGTTAGAATCCAGTTAGAAGCACCTCGGAAGAAAGGCTTGGTGACCTACTTCCCAAAGATCACAGCCACTGACAACCTTATGGAGGACAGTTCTGCTCTGTCACACACTGGGTCACCATGGGTCAGAGTCAACTCAACGGCAACTGGTTTGGGTTTCTTATTGGACCCATTGCTTTAAAATTTTTTTAACATTTTATTGTAGTAAAATATAAATAACAAGACATTTGCCATTTTAACCATTTTGATGTGTACACTTCAGTGATGTTAATTACATTTACCGTCACCACTATCCATTTCCAAATGTCTTCCATCATTTCAAATAGAACATCAGCACTGCTTAAGTGATAACTCCCCCTTATCTCTTCCCACCTGCCCCTGGTAACCACTAATGAACTTTTGTCTGTTCTGATTATTTCATGTAGGTGAGATCATACACTATTTTTCCTTTTGTGATTGATTTATTTCTCTCAACATGTTTTCAGGGTTTATGCATGTAGTAGCCTGTATTGGGACTTCGTTTCTTCTTAAGACAGAGTAATATTCCATCGCAGAGATATACACTGCATTTTATTTATCCATCGTCTATTGATGGACACTTGGGTTGTTTCCACCTTTTGGCTATTGTGAATAATGCTACGATGAATTTACTTTAAATTTAGAGGCATTTTATCTGAAAAGATGTCTGTTGGTCGAAGAAAAACACATTGAGTATATTATTGGAAAATGTAACTAATGTACTGTTTGAAAATAAGTTTGTCTCCCAACTTGGTGGACTGCCTGGCACAGTTAACAGGCCTTACCCACTGTCACCACGCTGTCCTAATCGAAATGTCCAAGCCACATCCGATCTCTCATTCCTGTGCATGTTCTTACTCCTGTCCTAAGAGCTTGGCTGCTAACCAAAAGGTTGGCAGTTCGAATCCACCACCTGCTCCTTGGAAATCCTATGAGACAGTTCTATTCTGTCCTGTAGGGTTACGATGAGCTGGAATCAACTCAACGGCAATGGATTTTTTGTTGTTGTTGTTTCAGCCACATCAAATGATATCCCATGGCTTTGCCTGGGGAACTCCTGGTCAACCTCTGCAGTGTAATTGATTACTTTTGTGTGGCCTTTCTGGCCACGGTCTTGTAGCTCCCACCCAGATGATTGGGCGAGACTGTGTGATAGGGTAATTGCGGCCCACCAAGGGAATTGGTCAGTTTTGTCTTAAAAGAGAGCCAATCTGGTGCAGAGAGGAAGAACGGCCAAGAGTGGAAAGTCCATCCTTTGGATCTGGAATTCCTGTGCTAAGAAGCTCCTGGAAGCAGGGGAGACCTAGAGAACAAGCTGTAACGTTGAAGACAGAAGTGGTGGCAGGAGAGACCCGGCGGCAGAGACCTGGCAGCAGGAGATGGCATGGTGGGCTTCCTGGCCCACAAAGTGAGGAAGCTGAGTGCCTCTGAGGAAAGGCCTAGGACCAGGCAGAGGCATGCCTATGAGCACAGTTGGGAAGAGGTTGTCCTGATGGAAAAACTGTATCCTGAGTGTTTCCTGAGCCTCAATTGTGACTGTTACTTCCCTAATAAACCCCATAATCGTGAGTATTGACTGTGAGTTCTGTGGCCATTGCAATGAATTATGGAACCCAGCGGAGATGTAGAGAGTGCTGTGGGAGGGACGGTTGGTGTCAAAATTGGTAAAGATGGTGGAGAGAGGAGGCATGTCTGACCTCCGCCTCGTGGGAGTCAGCCTTGAGCTGTTGATCTTGGTTCTCCTTCCCCCTTGTGGGGTTGGAGGAGGTCAGATACTGCCCTCATGCTGTTTTTACAACCTCCAAGGTCCAACTTAGATTCCTCATCTCCTAGAAGCTTCCCCTTTCCTCGTTGGTCCCTTATACTTACCTGCCCATGGTAGTTACAGAGTGTTCCTGGCAGATTATCAGCTCCTGGAGGGCAGGGACCTGGGGCCAGGTTATTCACCGTAACACGTAAGCAATGTCTGGTTTCCTGCCTGCCTGTCTCCCTTCCATTCAACAGGTAATGACCAAGCCAAGGTTTGAATTTGTCATGGAGACACAAAAATTATTATTAGCATGTGTTCTGTTCTAAGGACTGGTCAATCCAAACCCACCTGGGAGTAACTAGCTGCTGAGTGAGGCCAGGAAGGCCCCCCGAAGGAGAGGGTACTTGAGGGGTGTAGAAGGGAGGCAGGGCTAGACAGAGTGAGAATGTGCTGGCGAGGGAGGGACTCTGAACTTTCGACTGAGTGCATGATTTAGTTGAGCAAGGTGGGAATTTCCAGTCCTGTGACCAGTGAGTGTTAGCCGTGATATTGGGGACAGGGCGACACCAGCCCTTTGGGGCTGATTTGTTTGCATTCAGCATTCTTGATGAGACCTTGACAGGATCCTGAGGATAGATTCAGCTGTCTGAATTGTCTAGTGTTTTCAAGTGTCAAGATTCTGCAGCTACTTTGCCCAAAGCAAAATCGAGAAAGGTGCAGTTTCACGTTTTTTTCAAAGGCTCTTTTGAAGGGAGGTACGGGACTCATTTGCCTCAACAGTTAACATTTCCGGAGCTCAGGGGAGCCAGAGAGGCTTGGCAGCTACTGTCAGTTCTACCTCCAGGCCAGGCTAGGGGAAGTGCTGGGAGGGTGGGGTTGGCAGGGCATGGTCATGGTCAGCTGGCAGCGAGGACAGAGAGGCATGTGCTTTTTAAACAGGCGTTTACAGTTTCCTTGGTCTGGCTGTATCAGTGCCCATTGTAGAAAATGGGAAAAATGCAGAAAAGGAAAAAAGCAAATATAATCTGTTGTCTTGCAACTCAGATAATGGTAGCAGACATCTGGATCCATTTCTTCCAGTCAGCCGTGACTTACAGATAGTTGAAGAGACATAGACACATATTATAGCTGACTTCAAAAAAAAAAAAAAAAATTTTATTTATTTCGGTGCCCACTTTTTCCCTTGAATATCATATCATTCCGTTTTCCTGTGTCATGAAAAATTATTTGTAAACGTATCTTTTAACATCAAGTTGTAGGGGTTTGGGGTCTTGGACATGATTCAGTCCAGTTTTCTCATTTCATGGAAAGTGATTCTGTTTGAGGGAGATCAGGGCAGAGCTAGGAGTTGGGGCAAGAAGCCAGTTGTGGGCTCTCCCCGCCTGACCACGCTGCCTCCTTCAGCCAGCAGCGTATTCAAGGCTCTAGCGTGCAGGCCCCGTGACTGTCCATTTGGGCGGATGAGGGATTCTGAAGACTGGGTTTGAGGTGCAGCACTGCCACTTTCAAAAACTCTGGGCCCTCCATCTTTCTGTTTGTAAAATGACCTTGACTGCTTGTTTCTGAAAAAAACTCGACTGGTGATCTGCTTCTGAAAGTCAGCCAGTGAAAACCCTACAGAGCACAATGGCCTGATAAGCTACTAATCTTGGGGATGGCACAGGATCAGGCAGCATTTTATTCTGTTGCGCCCAGGGTCTCCATAAGTCGGGGGCCAACTCACCCACAGCTAACAACGACGACATTGATAGTGGCAGGCGCCAGAGACAGCTCTGAAGCTCTTGAGGGCTGCTAAACTTCATTCAGTACACACAGACCTGCCTTCCTTTCTTGGAAGACTGGGCTATCGGAGGCCAGCTGTGGACCTAGCACCTCAAATTCAACAGAGCCGTGGGCCAGCCCTCCTGCAGTTGTTTTGAGAACAAAGCAGAGAACCAGGAGCTGATAGTTAGACCTTGGCTACCACGCCTCTCCACATCTGCCATATGGCTTTGCCCAGACCACGTCACTGTTTTTATCCACCACTTTATAAGACATGGCATGTGTATCAAATTGGTTGAGGATACAAAGCTAAACCAAACCCATTGCCGTTGAGTCAATTCCGACTCTTAGCAACCCTAAATGTCAGAGTAGAACTGCCCCATAGGGTTTCCAAAGAGCAGCTGGTGGACTTTAACTGCCAACCTTTTGGTTAGCAGCCAAGCTATTCAAATTCCAAAAACTGTAGTAGGTTGGAAGGATGAGCTGAAAATTAGATAAAATGTAACAGGGTTAAAGGTAGGCTTTGCACTCCGGTTTAAATATATATTTGTTCGTTCACGGGAGTACAGGTTTGCTAATGGTTTAAGTTCAAAAATAAAAATGAGAAGATTTGGGAGGCGTGAGCTTTTTCAGTTCAGCCACGTAGCCTCCTGAATTAGGAGCCGGGTGCAGGCCCAGTTGGGGGAAAACTCCCCAGGGAGTTGGGTGCGTCCTCTTGTTAGGAGCCAGCGCTGCAGCGGGAGCGTGAGTCCACTGACCCGGGGCCACCTGGAGGTATAGGCAGGAATTATAATTACCACAAAACAGCTCTGTACGATTTTAATTGCACAGCGCCCACAGCACTGAAGAGCCGGATAAAGTGCTGGTTGTGCAACGGTTGGGCTGCTTTTCCCCAGCAAATTTGCAATTTAAAAAGATAATCAAGCTCTCAGTCAGGAAGTGCAGGAGGTTCCCTTGGTCTGGAGACCCCAGGCTCCTATGCTCTGGGTATATGCAAAGAGGGTATGCAGCCAGGCCAGCGGAAAAACCACGTGTGCGTGTTCTCTGGGCCTGCCATCAGAGTGGGCGCACCCCGAGCCGGGTTAGAACCTGGAGAGTATATGGAGTGGGGACGGATCGGGTTATGTTGTGCCTTTTAATTGACTAGCCGTTGGACTTTTTCCAGCCAGGCTGGCCATACCGGAACAAGTGTGCAGACCCTGTGCACTGGAGGCCCCCGGCTGTGATCTGTTCAGGCCCACTTCACATAGGAGCTGGGGGCGACAGCTGTGGTAGCCATTGAACTCCAGAGCACCCAGCTTTCCGTGGGACTGAGCTGCCCATCCAGGTGTGTGGGAGGTCTCAGGCAGTTCCCACAGGGCGGCTGCCTGTGCTGTACCCCTCTCCACTTGCACTCCCCCTCTCTCTGCATGGCTAACCCTCATTTAGCATTCAGGTTGGCATTTAGATGTCACCTCCTCTGAGAAGCCTTCCCTGATTCTTTTTGTAGAGTTGGAGGCCCCTCCGTGGGTTCCCGTACCGTCAAACACTCACCCTCCTCATGGCAGATATTATGGTGCCTGGTAATCTTCTGTGGCACTTATCACACTATGAGCTCCTTGAAAGCAGCAATTGTTCGGTTCACTTATTGCATTCCTGACGCCTAGTACAGTGCCTGGCACATAGTGGAAGTTCAAGTAAATGTACTTTGAACGAATGAAAGAATGCAAACAAGAAACTTAAATTCCAGCTTAGCAACCAACGCACCACCTTGAGAAGTTTCAAACGTGGTAACTACTGGCAGAAGCAGTTAGTCCGGGTCCCTGCATTTGTGCTGAGCAGAGGCAGGCTCCAGTCCTCACGGGGGTTAATGATCATAACGGGGTCCCAAGGGCTCCTGCAGGCCCTCTGTCTGGTGCCCTTGAAGTGGGCACCACCAGGGATGTCCAGGTGGGCCTTCAACTCAAGGAAAGAGCACCTAAGGGCTCCTTAAAGGATTTTTTTTTTTTTATTGTCCTTTAGGTGAAAGTTTACAGAGCAAACTAGTCTCCCATTCAACAGTTCACATACAAATTGTTCTGTGTCATTGACTGCAATCCCGGCAATGTGTCAGCACTCTCCCCATTACCGCCCTGAGTTTCCCATTTCCATTTGTCTGGTTTTCCTGCCCCTTCCTGCCTTCTCATCTTTGCTTTTGGGCAGATGTTGTCCTTTTGGTCTCATGTAGATGATTGTTCTAAGGAGCACTTTCCTCACAGGTGTTATTGTTTATTTTACAGGCCAGCCTATTATTTGGGTGAAAGGTAATCCCCAGGAGTGGCTTCAGTTCCACGTTAGAAGGGTGTCTAAGGGCCATAGTCTCGGGTGTTCCTCCAGTCTCTATCAGACCAGTAAGTCTGGGCTTTTTTATGAATTTAAGTTTTGTTCAACATTTTTTTCCCCATTCTAATTGGGACCTTCTATTGTGATCCTGGTCAGAGTGGTCAGCAGTGATAGCCAGGCACCATCTAGTTCTTCTGGTCTCAGGCTAGTGGAGGCTGTGGTTCCTGTGGTCCATTAGTCCTTTGGATTAATTGCTTTCTTGAGTCTTTGGTTTTCTTCATTCTCTTTTGCTCTGGACAGAAAGAGACCAAGAGTCGTATCTTTGAAGACGGTTTGCAGGCTTTTAAGACCCCAGACTCTACTCACCAAAGTAGGATGTAGAACATTGTCTTTTTGAACTATATTGACAATTGATCTAGATGTCCCCCGAGACTATGGTCCTTGCCTTCAAGCCCAGTAACTCAGGCCTGTGAGGTGTTTGGTTATGTCTAGGTTGTTTCCGTGACTATGCCCCCTGTGTGCTCTATTGCATATAGGAATATTCATGCAGCATATACAAATATATATGTAGAAATATCCACAGCCAAACCTTTATGTGCCTGTGGATTTACTCCCATATGCCCTCACACACCTTGCAGGATTGTGTGTTATAGTATTTACCGTAGCTGTCTTTTATTCTTGTGTACCTCCCAGCATCTTTCCTTGCCTTGGCCATTGTCTTAGCAATCTAGTGCTGCTGTAACAGAAATACCACAAGTAGCTGGCTTTAACAAGGACAGGTTTATTTTCTCACAGTAAGGTAGGCTAAAAGTCCGAATTCAGGGCGTCAGCTCCAAGGGAAGGCTTTCTCTCTCGATTGGCCTTCTAATCAATCTTCCCCCAGACTAGGAGCTTCTCTGTGCAGGGACCCCAGGTTCAAAGGACACACTCTGCTCCTGGGCACAGCTTTCTTGGTGATTTGAGGTCCCCCCTCTCTGCTTGCTTCCCTTTTCTTTTTATTTCTTGAGAGATAAAAGATGGTGCAGGCCACACCCCAGGGAAACTCCCTTCACATTGGATCAGGGATGAGACCTGGGTAAGGGTGTTACAATCCCACCCTGTGTTAGTTATCTTGTGCTAACAGAAATACCACAAGTGGATGGCTTTAACAAAGAAAAATTTATTTTCTCACAGTCTGGTAGATTACAAGTCCAAAACCAGGGCACTGGCTCCAGGGGAAGGCTTTCCCTCTCTATTGGCTCTGGAGGAAGGTCCTCGTGCTCAATATTCCGCTGGTCGTGGAGCTTCTCAGGCACAGGGACCCCATGCCCAAAGGACAGGCTCTGCTCCTGGTGCTGCTTTCTTGGTGGTATGAGGACCCTAACTCTCTGCTTGCTTCCCTTTTCTTTTATCTCTTGAGAGGTAAAATGTGGAGCAAGCCACACCCCAAGGAAACTCCCTTTACCTTGGATCTGGGATGTGACCTGGGCAAAGGTGGTATTTCAGTCCCACCCTAATCCTCTCAGCATAAAATTACAATCACAAAATGGAGAACAACCACACATGGCCTAACCAAGTTGATACACATGTTTTTGGGGGGACATAATTCAATACATGATACACCCTAATCCTCTTTAACATAAAAGTACAATCACAAAATGGAGGACAACTATACAATACTGGGAATCATGGCCTAACCAAGTTGACACATTTTTGGGGGGGCGTAATTCAATCCTATCATGGGAAACCCTGGTGGTGTAGTGGTTAAGTGCTACGGCTGCTAACCAAGAAGAGGTCGTCAGTTCAAATCCACCAGGTGCTCCTTGGAAACTCTATGGGGCAGTTCTACTCTGTCCTCTAGGGTCACTATGAGTCGGAATCAACTCAAAGGCAGTGGGTGTAGTGGGTAATTCAATCCATGACGGTCACGTTATGCTGACTTTCACCTTGTTGTGTATTGCCTTTCCCTTCAGCAAAGTCAGCACGAGTCTACTATCTAGTTAGTGATTTTCCCTCCTTCCCCCTCCCATCCCTGGGAACCATCAAAAAGTGTTTCTTTCTGTGTGTAAACCTTTTGTTGACTTTTTGTAATAGTGGTCTCATACAGTATTTGTCCTTTCATGATTGACTTATTTCACGCAGCACAAGTTCCTTCAGATCCACCCATGTCGTGAGTTATTTCACAGATTCATCATTATTCTTTATCACTGTGCAGTACTCCATTGTGTGTATGTACCATAGTTTGTTTATCCATTCATCTGTTGATGGACATTTAGGTTGTTTCCAACTTTTTGCTATTGTGAATAATGCTTCAGCAAACATGGGTGTGCATATGTCTGTTTGTGTCATGGTTCTTATTTCTCTAGGATATATACCTAGGAGTGGGATTGCTAGATTAAGGGATTCCTTAAGGATTTCAGGTTGTGCTTTGAACAACTATTTAGACATTAGCAGGAAAAGCCCTGCACAGGGACCTCATGCTTCCCCTTCTAGCTGTGTGACTTCAAGAAATTCTCCTTACTTCTTGGAGCCTAGGTTCCCACATGGAGAGGACTGAAAGATGTGTTAGTTACCTAGCGCTGCTATTATAGAAATACCACAGGTGGATGGCTTTAGCAAACAGAAATTTATTCTCTCACAATCTAGGAGGCTAGAAGTCCAAATTCAGGGCACCAGCCCCAGGGGAAGGCTTTCTCTCTTTGTTGGCTCTGGGGGAAGGTTCTTGTCATCAATTTTTCCTTGGTCTAGGAATTTCTCAGTGCAGGGACCCTGGGTCCAAAGGACACACTCTGCTCCTGGCTGTTCTTGCTTGGTGTTGATGACGTCCCCCTTCTCTCTGCTGGCTACTCTTGTTTATATCTCAAAAGAGATTGACTCAAGATGCAACCTAATCCTGTAGATTGAGTCCTGCCTTATTAACATAACTGCCTCTAATCCTGGCTCAGTAACATCATAGAGGTTAGGATTTACAACACATAGGATAATCACATCAGATCACAAAATGGTGGACAGCCATGCAATAATGAGAATCATGGCCTAGCCAAGATGGCACACATTTTTGGGGGGACACAATTCAATCCATAACAAACGACAAAGTGGAAATGGAAGATTGTAATCTGTATGCCATCTAGAGGGAATTTCCCTTGTGGTTTGACATTGAGTTTAGACTTTGCTTTTGACTGGTAGGACAGGACTGTAGGCATTGTGCCTCGTCAGTATATCTTTCTTATGAGCGACTTTTGGGTGTCCTGACACCCTTCTTTTAAACTCCTGCCAAGGTTCCATTATCCCATACCGCCCAAACATGAGGTCACTGAGGCTCTCGGATAGGACATTTTGAGTCTTTCATCTACAATAAAGACCGGTCCTGTGTGATTGTAAAGAAAAAAAAAAAAAAATACCCCTTAATTATTGTAGGATCCCCCTTATGTGAAATATCTAGAATAGGCAAATATATAGAGACCAGAGTTTATTTTTGATTCCTAGGTGAGGGAGAGAGGAGGAAAGAGGGAGTCATTTCTTGGGGAGGGACACTGAGCTTCTGTTAAGGCTGATGGAAAAATGTGGAAACAGGTAGTGGCGATGGTTGTACAACATGATGAATGTAACTAATGTCACTGAGTTGTACATGTAAAAAATGATCAAGTGGCAAATTCAACACGATACTTAAAGGGACCACACGCACACTAGTGTATTGAGTGCCATGCTCCCTAAAACACATCTACGAGAAGAGGGGCTAGAATAGAGCTGCTTCTACATGCATCTTGACCAGGCACCTTATGCCTCATCTTCCCACCCTGTTCCTCTGTGAAGCTGTGTGTAAAACATGTGTGTGTCTGACTGTTGTTGCTAAGAGTGGTCTCCACAACAAACAAGCCATAAAAGCGGCACATTTTCCTGGTTCTGCCCAGCCACACAACAGGGATCTAAACACTCTTCTTGAACACTTGAAACTCCGTTTCCTAAAGCCTCTTCCTGTTTAAGAAAAATATGTGGACTTCCTTGTGCAAGGCATTCTGAAGCACTGAGTGTGTGGGGTGGCTCTGGAGGACCTTACTACCCTTTATTTGGGAATGAGGAGTGTGGTTCGCTCTGCTTGCCCTTTGCCCCTAGAGCCTGGTAGCAGTTGCTAGATAAATACAAAACCAAAAACCAAACCCATTGCCATCAAGTCAATTCCGACTCATAGTGACTCTATAGGACAGAGTAGAGCTGCCCCATAGGGTTTCCAGGGAGTGACTGGTGGATACAAACAGCCAACCTTTTGGTTAGCAGCTGAGCTCTTAACCTCTGCGCCACCAAGACTTCAGATAAATGCAACATTTGATCATTAGGGGAATATACTTATGTCAGGGTTTCTTCGCCTTGGCACTGTTGACATTTAAAAAAAATTAGGGCTGGATAATTTGTTTTGATAGAGGCTGTCCTGTGCATTGCAGGATGTATAGCAGCACCCCTGGTCTCCACCCACTAGATGCTAATGTTGTCATTGTTAGGTACCCCCGAGTAGATTTCCACTCCTAGCAGCCCTATGTGACATTGTGGAACTGCTCCATAGAGTTTTCTAGGCTGTAATCTTTACGGGAGCAGATCGCCAGGTCTTTCTCCCGCAGAGCTGGCTGGGTAAGTTCGAACACCTTTCAGTTAAGCAGCTGAGCCCTTAACTGTTTATCCACCAGGGCTCCTATAAAAAACAACAACAACAACAAAAAAAACCAAGGCCATTACCGTTGAGTTGATTCCGACTCATAGTGACCCTATAGGACAGAACAGAACTCCCTCATAACGTTTCCAAGGAGCGCCTGGAGGATTTGAACTGCCAACCTTTAGGTTAGCAGCGAAACGCTTAACCACTATGCCTATAAACCAAAAAAAAAAAAAAAAAACCAAACCCAGTGCCGTCGAGTTGATTCCAACTCATAGCAACCCTATAGGACAGAGTAGAACTGCCCCATAGAGTTTCCAAGGAGCTCCTGGAAGATTTGAACTGCCGACCCTTTGGTTAGCAGCCATAGCACTTAACTACTACGCCACCAGGGTTTCCACTATGCCAATAATACCCAGCAATGTCTCCAGACATTGTCAAATGTCTCCAGAGGGTCTAAATCGCTCTTGGTTAAAAACCACTGATTTACATGTATACACACACACACACAGTGCCTTTTATTGTTAAATTGTGGATCAGCAAGCTTGACCGTGGCTAGAACCAGCTACCTGCTACTTACCCCCACCCTTAAAAATAAACTTCCACATTCAGTAAATAGTAAAATTTGTTGGACCAATGAAGAGCCTCATGACTGTCATTACTGAAACTTGTACCAGTGAATATTAACAAAGACAATTCAAAATGTAGAATCACAGTGATTTAGCAGTTTTTGGCCAGTCTGTGAAAAGGTGACGTTTTCAATGATTTTACCCATTTGTAATGTTAAAAAAAAAAAAGATTCTGTAACACTCCTCGAACTCAGCAGACATGGCTCTGCCAGCATGCTTGTCCGTTTCCCACTTTTGCCTCTTGGAACATAGGCCAAATAAAATCTTTCTTCTTGCTTTAAAAAAAAGAAGATAAATAAACTTCCAATCATAGGGAGATAGCTCAACAACTACAGACCTCCCCTTTCAGGTGGTGGTGGTGGTGGGGGAGGCTGGCTAGGGAAGGAGAGGGGTGGGAACCCAGGCTGGAAGTCAGACCAGATAAGCCCGTCTCCCAAGGAGGGAGAGAGGCTGGGGAAGTCTGGAAATGTTACTCTTGCTAAAGACCTCTCGTGAAACCTCCCTCATCACATCCACGAGGAATAAATCTAGAAGGAGAAATGTTTCATGTTAAACACCAGCCTGGAGCAGTTAAGCAGAATGAGCTATCAGTCTAATGTGATCCTGTCTCATTCATTCACTAATTGATTCACTCCACACAGTTTTGTTGCGTTGGCTCTGGGCCATGAGTGTGGTGGGTTATCGTGGGCACAAGGCTAAGACCCCTTCCCCTCTAACAGCTCCCTCCCTCGTGGAGCCACAGACACTAATCAACAAATCCCAGAAAAATGATATTTTATCAGTGGCAGAGTATGGTGAGGGAGCTGAGAAGGTTTCCCTGAGGGAGAGAGCAATAGAGAGCTAGGATCTGGAGGAAGGGTAGTTCACTGGGGAGTTAGGGAAAGTTCCAGGCAGAGGAAATGGCCCTGGGTTGGGGTACGGGGAGTGAGCTTGACGCTTTAAAAAAAAGCTTCACGATTGTGGAGTTAGCTTAGCAGACTGGGATCAAGCACATAAAAATGGAGACTAGAGGCTATGCAAAGACTCAGCTATAGGGCCATCTGCCCAGCACTGGTGTGTGTACGTTGCTTTGCCAGTGTTCTTTCATGTTGTCCTCCCAATAACCCATGGGGACAACCGGGACCTGGAGCTGCTGAGAGCCTGAGGCAGGGCTGTCCAGTGGTTGGAGTCTGTCTGGGAGGTGATGGTGTCCCAGGCAGGCGGCCCCAGGACTTGAGCACTTCTATTTGTAGCCTCTCCCTTGGGAAATTGAGGATCACCTCAGGGCACTTGTTGGAATGTTAGGGCCTTGGGCTAACTCCCAGCGATTATCAGGGGCCCGGCTCAGGAATCTGCATTCTAGTAAGCACCGTGTGCCTCTAGGCTTAGTTTCCCTGACAGGGAGGAATAATTTGGATCCGGGAGTGGGGAGCACTAAGGAGGCTGTGGTTAAAGGGGGTTCCTTTCCTCGAGTTCCTTTGGTACAAACCCTTTCTCCACAAGAGCCGACACCTTTCTTCCAGGTCAGGTTGAGATGTCATTTTCAGTTTAATGTGCTGGGTTCATCTCACTGGTGGATGGAGAATGGGAGGAAGTGTGGGCAGGTCATGGGCGAGCTGTTTCACGCAGGGAGATACCAGAGCCTGGTGGCGCCCAGCCTGAGCGGCTGTCGCTGACAGGCTTCACTGATCTACTCTGGTGTGTGTGGTGCAGCTACTGCCTCAGGAGCCCAGCGGCTGCTCATTTGTGGAGAATGAATAATTTATTTCTGTTTTCAGATGACTTATTCCTTTGTCACAGATACTGCCAACAAGCTCTCGTATGTTCTGTAGGCTACTGATTAAGCGGCTTCAGCAGGAGAACTAGAACTTTCCTTAATCCCTCACCAGCCCGGGAATCCTGTTTCCAGGCTCTTGGTCTGCAGACTGCATTTCGTAGAGTCCAGATTTTCTTTACTTTGGGTGTTATACTTTATCATCTCTTCATGAGGAAACTAGGCTTTCCTGGAGGCACAGTGGTTAAGAGCTCAGCTGCTAACCCAAGAGTCTGCAGTTCGAATCCACCAGCCATTCCTTGGAAACCTTGTGGGGCAGTTCTGTTTTGTCCTGTAGGGTCGCTATGAGTCAGAATCAACTCCACAGCAATGGGTTGGGTTTTGGTCTTAGTCACTTGCTTCAGAAAGCAAGGCCCCAGAGCACTACGAGCCCTGAGGGTTGGCTAGTAATTAGGACATTAATGCCAATAACGTGGTGGAGTTCTTTTTCACAGGGAGGGTTTGTTTTCAATCTCTGTATGTGACAAGGCGAAAAACCATACGTGGTCACAATCACCCTCCAACACCTCAGATTTTCACATGCACCAGGCTCACATCCCGCCCATAATGCCTCCCTGACATTAGCTGTCCATCCTACCCAGGCTATCAAGTTGACAGTTCTCTAAGTCCATTGCCCAAGAGCCCACCATGACTCCCTGTTGCCGAAAGCAGCCTGAATTCCAGTATCCAAAGCCCTCCATGATCTGGCTCTGTCATTCCTCCCCTGCCTCATCTCCCACTGTTTCTTGCTATGAGCTGCCTACTCACTGGTTCATTCATTCAACGTTTACTGCTCCGGGTGCTGTGCAGGGTGCTGGGAGACACAATGAGCAAGACATAATGGCCCTGCCCTCAGGAGCACAAACAAATGGGTTACAAGCAGACCATCACAGGGACCCCCAGTATGCTGGGAACTGTGGGGAAGGCCACTGTGAAAGAATAGTCTCAGAATTGTTAGCACCTTTTATCTGCTACTCTTAGTGCGACTGAGGCCTCCAGTGGGTGGCTGGACTGGGGCCTGATTGTAAAGGGCCTCGAGTGCTAAGCCACAGTGGTCTGCAGACACCTAGATCCTGGTGTGAAGAGGCCCCTTGGCACTCAGGATGGCCCGGGAGCCCTTCTGCTTGTCAGCCTGCTCATCCTTCCCTCCTCTTCACAGACTCATCTCAGTCCCCGCCTACTTGCACTGCCTTGCATTCCATCACTGAATTACACTTAAATACTTAATTAGTGCCACTTTCCTTACTCCTTTATTACTCCTTGAGGGCAAGGTTTCATCTCTGGCATCCCCCACTTGGCAGGGCACCGTGCCCAGCGTGTGGCCCCAGCTGCCCCTCAGTGGCTAAGTGCACAGCCTCAGGGCCAAGGAGACTCAGGTTTAGTTCTTGGTGCAGCACTGGCTAGCTGTGTGATCTTGGGCAAGTGGCTTAACTTCTCTGAGCCTCCGGTTTCCCATCTGTAGATTAAGGGCAATGGTCCCCTTCTTGTGCAGGTGCCTATGGGGGTGTGTGTGCAGTGGTGTATGTATGGAAATACTGGTCTCATAAAATGAGTTGGGAAGTATTCCTACCTCTTTCGTTTTTCAGAAGACTTTGTGAAGAATTGGTATTATTCTTTATTTTTTACTGTGGGAAATTATTTTATATAACGAAACATTTGCCATTTCAGCCATTTTCACACGTACAACTCAGTGACGTTAATTATGTTCCCTATGTTGTGCAATCATTACTACTGCCCATTTCTAAATGTTTCCATCCCTCTTAACGGGAACTCAGTGCCCCTTAAGCAATAACCCCCATTTCTGGCTCCGACTTGCTCCTGGTAACCACTAATAAACTTTGGTCTCTAGTCATTTACTATTCTAGATATTTCACGTAAGTGGGACCATAAAATGTCTGTCCTTTTGTGTCTGACTTATTGCATTAAGCATAATGTTTTCAAGGTTCATCAATGTCGTGGCGTGTATCAAAACTACATTTCTTTTATGGTTGAGTAATATAACATCCATTGAACATATTTACCACATTTTGTTTATCCATCCATCTGTGGTAGACAGTTGGGTTGTTTCCACCTTTTAGCTATTTGAATAAGGCTGCAGTGAACATCCGTGTACATGTGTCTGTTTGAGTCCTGCTTTCCAGTCCTTTGGGTATATACCTAAGAGTGGAGTTGCTGAGTCATATGGTCATTCCATGTTTGACTTTTTGAGGAACCACCAAATTGTTTTCCACAACAGCTACACCATTTTACATTCCCAGCAGCAATGGATGAGCGTTCCAGTTTCTCCAAATTCTCGCCAACACATGTTGTTTTCTATTTTTCTGATAATGGCCATCCTAGTGGGGTGAAGTGGTATCCCATTGTGGTTTTCATTTGCATCTTCCTAATGACTAATGACGCTGAGCATCTTTTCATGTGCTTATTGTCCATTTGCATATCTTCTTTGGAAGTCCTTTGCCCATTTTTTTAAATTGGATTGTTTGTCTTTTTGTTGTTGGGTTTTAGGAGTTCTTTATATATTCTTGATATTAAACACTTATCAGATATAAAACCAAAAAAACCAAACCCACTGTCGTTGAGTGGATTCCGACTCATAGTGACCCTATAGGACAAAGTAGAACCACCCTATAGAGTTTCCAAGGAGCGCCTGATGGACTTGAACTGCCAACCTTTGGGTTAGCAGCTGTAGCACTTAACCACTACTCCACCAGGGTACATGATATATGATTCCTAAATATTTGCCTCCATTCTACAGGTTGTCGCCTCACTTTGTTGATAAAGTCATTTGATACACAAAAGTTTTTAATTTTGACAAAGTCCAGTTTATCTATTTTGTCTTTTGTTGCTTGTGCTTTCCGTGACATATTAATTCTTCTTTAATTGGTTGATAGAACTCAGTGGTGAAGCTGTCTGGGCCGGCTCTATTATGACTAATTCAGTCTCTTCACTTATTACAGGTTATTGAAATTGTCTGTTTCTTCTTCAGTCAGTTTTGGTAGTTTGTGGCTTTCTAAGAATTTATCCATTTCATCTAACTTACCTAATTTTTTGGCATATGATTTGTACATAGCATTCCTTTATAATTTGTTTCTGTAAGGTCTGTAGTAATGTCACTTCTTTCATTTCTGATTCTAGTAATTTGAGTCTTCTCTCATTTTTTCTTGGTTAGTCTAGCTAAAGATTGGTTAATTTTGTTGATGTTTCCAAAGAATCATTTTGTGATGATGGTGTATGTATGGAATGTGACCTGAGGTAGACCTTAAATGGTAGATCGAGATTTTTGCATAAAGGCCTAGTAGCTTGAAAAGTGCTTCTATATGAACTCATTCTCTCACTTGGTCCTCACAGCAACCTTAGGAATTCATGGAGAGGGAATGGAATTCCCATTTTATAGATGAGGAAGGAGACCCAGAAAGAATTCATCAGGAACAGGATGGCCAATGTTCTGTGAGCAGAGGACCCAGCTCCCTACAAGTTTCCTGCCCTCAGCGACCTGGGCTTGTGGTCACACTGGTCACGAGGGGAATGGGCTCTGGGTAAGTGCAGTAAAGGGCGCTCCATACACTTCCCCTTCTGCTCTCCACCTGTAAGGTATAAGAGCAAGGGAGGCTCCAGCCTGGTTCTACAGCCAGAGAACAGAGAGCCAAGGGGTGCTCATTTTACAGGGTTCTGTCCAACTGTCACCTCAGCGAGGACTTCTTTGACCCCCTATTTAGACTTACACCCCTTCTCCCCCTAGCCACCTCCCCTGTTTTATTTTTCTTTGTGCAGTTTTATTCTTCTTTGTGCAGTTTTATTCATCACAGTATATACCATGCATAAATAGAATGTAAGCTCCATGAGGCAGGGCTCTTGTGCCTGCCAAGTAGGCCAGGCTTATGGAGTGCTGGTTGAGTGAATGGAGGAGTACATGTTGGAGAGGCTTCACACCTGGGAACCAGAACCTGGGGTGTGCACCTGGGGATGGCCAGGAACTTCCTTCCCGTAGAAATGGCTATACGGACACACCAAGTAACCGCCTTTGGGAGTGATGAAGGTACATTCCGAAACCCACAGTTCTCCTTCTCTTTCTGGCCTCATGGCTTTAGGCAGGAGTACCTGAGTGGTACAGTTAGTGCACTTGACTGCTAACTGAACGGTTGGACGTTTGAGTCCACCCAGAAGAAAGACCTGGCAATCTACTTCCAAAAAATCAGCCATTGAAAACCCTGTGGAGTACAATTCTACTCCAACACACGTGGGGTCTACGTGAGTTGAAATCGACTTGTTGGCAACTGATTTGGCTTGGTTTTGGCTTTAGGCAAGACCCATAACTTCTGTGGGCCTTAATGTTCTCATCCATCAAGTGGGTTAAGACTAATCCCCACCTCCCAGGGCTGAGGTCATGGATATGAACTCTTGCTACCGTTCACTGGGGCACCTAATTTCCATGGGCTTTGGGGGGGAAAGGCAATATTAATAACTGGTTCCAAACTTTACACCTGTAGGTTCTTCCTCTCTCTCCTCCGACATTGTTATTAATGAAATTCTCAGAACATGTAACAGTGGTCCTTGGAGAGGCCTGTGGCCCCAGCTAATGTGACAGGTGACCAGCATATGGCCTGAGCACCTCTGGAAGGAGCAATTGTCCAGGTGTCCATATCTTCGCATCCCTGCCCAGGAAACGAAAGTGCCTGGAGTTTTGCCCAGGGTTTTGAACTGGTTCATTCAGGTACAACCTTCTGCTGAGAATTTACGTTCTAACGCATTCCCAGGAGATGCTAATGCTGCTGGTTGGGGGCCCAATTCTGAGAATCACTAGTAGAGAAGTGGTTCTCAAAATCTATTATACAAAAGAATCACCCAGGGAACTTGTTAAACTGTAGATTCTGATTCAGTATATCTGGAGTGGAAATGCAGAGTCTCAACAGGGGTTCGAACCAGAATGAACTGGTTCAAAGCCCTGGTTTTGTCTGCTGACACCATGCTCTGTGATCTTGGGTAAAAGCCTTTTCTCTGGGAGCATCTATTTGCTCAGCTGAAAAATGAAAGGGTTAGACCAGGTTGGTGGTTTTCTTCTTTGCAGCTGAACCTTTTTACCTCCCAAGTGAACTCATGCGTGGAGCCCAATATACAAAGCACATGAAATGGCCCTGCAGACCGTGGAGGGAGGCCTGCGGCTTCTCTTCCTCGCCCCACAGCTCTGCCATCAGCACCTCCGGGGGACCCTTATCCTCTCAGGGACGGTTGGAGATTTCCGGTCTAGGATTTCTAGGGTCTTCTCGGCTGCAAAAGTCTGAGGTGTATCTGTGGGCCGAAACGCTCCCCAAAATAGAAATTGCTGGACTGGGTTTGGATTTATCGTTCTCTGGCTCCCCGGGGTCCATCAATGATCCCCCACAGATGCCTCGTTGTTTTGATGTTGGCAAAGGTTTGTTTTATCTCCTTCCTTCCAGAACAGGAGACGCCTCAGACACCGCCCCAGAAGAGCAAGCTTTTATGGCCCTGGTGCAGGGGTTGGTGGCAGCAGGGAGCCGGGCTGTGGGGACGGTGGCTGGGGACTCAGGAAGTTCCAAGAATTCCGTAAATGGGCAACAAGCCATTTTATTTCCTTTCCTCCCTGTGGAGAGTCATGAGTGAGCCAGCTTGAGTTTTGTGTCTTGAGAAAATGCAGGACCTTTAGAAGTGACCTTTCCCACCCACCACTGGGAGAGAGCTGTCGGGTCTGAAGGACGCCCACATCTCTGCTGCCTTTGGGTCGTGGAGGATGCTTTCCCCCTGCCTGGTATTTTTGTAGCACTCTGGTTTTCCATGTTCCCCTATAACAGTTATGCCTAAAATAAAATGCATGCTCTTTACCGTGGCCTCCAAGCCCTTGCTCACCTCTGACCTCATCTCTTACTGCTCCCCTCTCCACGTTGTTTGCTGTGCTTTAGCCACACTCCCCTTCTGGCTGTTCCTCGAACATGCCAAACACACGCCTACCTCAGGGCCTTTGCATTTGCTGTTCATCTGCCTGGAGCATTCTTTGTAAGTCTGTCTCTTCCTTCACATGCATGCCACCTACTCAGGACCTTACTGGGCATCCAAGCTAGAGTATCACGCCCTCCTCTTGATCCCTGATAATCTTTATTGTATTAGTTTATTCTTGCCAAGCAGTTATCGCACTCTACACTTCCTTTCTTCATTTGTTTCTTGTTAGTGTCTGTCTCTTTGCTAGAAAGTAAGCCTTGTGAGGGCAGGGTGTTTGCTTAATTCACCTCTAGTATCCCCAGTGGAGGAGCCCCGGTGGCATAGTAGTTAAGAGTTCGGCTGCTAACCAAAAGGTTGACGGTTCAAATCCACTAGCTGCCTCTTGGAAACCCTATGGGGCAGTTCTACTCTGTCCTCTAGGGTAACTATGAGCCGGAATGAACTTGACGGCAATGGGCAATGGGTATCCCCAATGCCTGCCACGTGGTAGCTTCTCAGTAAATTTCAGTCCGGTAAATGAATGGCTGATGTTGCAAGTACAGGCTGTATGCTGGCTACACAGGTGTCTTCACTTGGTGAAAGTTCACATCTCTAACAACCTCCCTGAATAGATGTCAAAGCCATGACTTAGGTGAGGCAACTGAGGCTCAAAGAGGTTAGCCAGCCTGGATGAGGTCAGGGCTTGAACTGGCCTGCCTGACTTCAAAGCTGGTACTCTGAGTGGATGGTCTTGTAAAGATGTCCATGGGCTATAGGAACAGTCTCCCCACTCCTTCAGCCCGGGTAGGTGCACACGGGGGGGGGGGCCTGGGCTGTGCGTCCAGCATCCGATTGGTCTGGTTGGCAGGGGAGCCCTTTGCTTCTCCCCCTTCCCCTTCCAGGGTCTGATCTGACCATCTTGTCTCCTTTGATCCTTAGGTCGGGTGAGGGGTGCAAGGAAATGATAGTAAGGTGGCCTCTGTTTATTTGTTTGATGTAAACTTTTTATTAAAAGGTTTAACTTGTATGCATTAAAGTGCATGAATGGCAAGTGCACAGCTTGATGAATTTTTACAAAGTGAACACACCTGTGTAACCAGCACCATCAGTTCCAGAAACCGAGCATTACCAACTCCCAGACGCCCTCTCATGGTGCCATCTAATCATTACACCCCACCAAGGAAAACCACCGTCTGGATTTCTGTCACCATGAATTCGCTTTTTCCCTGCTTTCATTCTTTTTGTAAATCAGATCACATAGTATGCAATCTTTTGTCTGGCTTCTTTCAATCATTATGTTTGTGAGACTCATTTTGTATTTGATGTTCATTCACACTGCTTTATGGTATTCCGTTGTGTGACTATACCATGATGTATCCTATTATAGATGGGCATGTGGATAGTTTCCTGTTTGGGGCTATTACACATAACATAGCTATGGGCATTCTTGCCCATGTCTTTTGGTGAACATATATCTCTCTGTTGGACATATATTGGGGGGTTGAATTCCTGGGCCATCAGGTATATGCGTGGTCATCTTTAGTAAATATGCCAGTGTTTCAAAAAGGTCGTAGACAGTACGTTCCTTATATTTTGTGACGAGCTTGAGTACAGTAGTAACAGGAGAGGAAGTAGAAGCTAAAATAAGACTTTGCACAATTTCTGGCCGGCATCCAGCAGCACAGATGACCAGAGAGCTAGTTCTGAAGGCTTGCCCTGTCCACATGTAGGTCCTGGGTGTACTTCATTGTTGTATTTGACGTGCTTTCCAACCTCTCCCTCTGTCTGTGAAGCTTGCCGTCTGTGTGGTCTCCTTTGGACTTTTTGGCTTCTGTAGTGTGATTCTGTGGATAAAAGGCTGCCAGGTGTTCTCAAACCTGGCCCCATCTTTGATTACCATCTGCACTGGGGTACCTCGGTTTCTTGAATCACGCAGTGGGAGAAAATGCCTCTGTGGAGATTGTGCTAAAGGTCTGTGTGAAAGTATTCTGAGAGTAAGTGCGCTATTACCTGGGGCCATGGGAGAATTATTCATTTTAAAACCACAGTCACCTCAGAAATAGACATAATCCAAAGGTCATTTGTCTCTGACTTCGGACCAGAGTCTATTTTTCTCCCTGAGGGACTTTTCTTCTGCATTAAGTTGGGTTTCAGGATATATTAAAATAATTTGTCATCCCTCGAGCATACATCTACCCCTAGTGTAGTGAGTAGGGAGAGGAGATTTCCCCTTGCCCACGGGTTTCAGGGTGAGTGCCGTGAAGCCTTTGCTGGCATGAAGGGAGGCTAAGTGCTTGCTGGAAGGTGTGATTTTCTAACTGCCTGACCCCAGGACTGGCCCTCTAGGAACATAGGTGCTGACCTCCTCTGGGCCTGGGGCACCAAAGGAGGAACTGATGCACCCACTCCATGCCGGCGCCAGGGCTGCTCTAGGAACTGAGCTGGGAGCTCTCTGTGAGGACTGCGTGTGTATATCCTGAGGGACTGGGCTCCTCCTGACCCCAGGCCACCCCACCTTCCCCGTGACCGCTCATGTCTTTACCCAGCTCTTTCTGCTTTGCACATCTTCCTTCTGAACTATAGAGAGACCCCAAGAGCTTGTGTCTACCTGCCCCCCGACCTCTGACATCTGGCACACACCTCAGGGGGATCCTTGAAAGTGGCCATGGTGTCCTGACACCTGGCCCACATTTCAGGTACTCGGTGTGTGTCCTGAGTGTCTGGGGTGGGAGTGGGCGTCTCTAGGGTAACTCTGCAGCTCAGCCCCCAGCACAGCCTTGGGAGCCGTGACCTCAGGTTTAAGCTCCCAGGTTCTCATGATCTGCTGAGTCTGCACCCATCTGTGGATAGGAAGAGCTGAGGCCTCTATGTGGACTGGATGTAGCTCTGGGGTCTGTTTCCTTGGCTCCTGTGGTCTTGCTCTCTGTCCTCTCTGGGATAGAGAGGATAGAAGGACATGGGCTTAAACCCTTGCAAGCCTGTGCCCAAGGCTTCTCCCTGCACTTTCAGTGATAAAAAACCAGATGCCGGCATGTATGGGTGTATCTGTAGACATATGTATGTACATGTCTGTATGTGCTGGACACATAGCCACATATTTAACAAACCACATAGGGGGCACAGTTACAGAGGCTTCCTAGACATATCCAGATAACTCACGGGATTGGTTTACTGGGTTAAAAGGCTTGGGCTTTAGTCAATTGGCATAATATAGTTCACAAAGATAATGTTCTACATCTTAGTTTGATGAGTAGCATCTGAAGTCTTAAAAGCTTGCAAGTGGCTATCTAAGATACAGCTATTGGTTTCAACTTATGTGGAGCAAAAGGGAATGAAGGAAATCAAAGGCTCAAAGAAGAAACTAGACCACGTGACTAATAGCCCACACAAACCACAGCCTCTTCTAACCTGAGACCAGAACTAGATGGTGCCCATTCTGATCAGGAACACAATAGAAGGTTCTACATATAATGGGAGAAAAATGTAGAACAAAATTCAAATTCCTAAAAAAGGCTAGACCTACTGGACTAGTAGAGACTAGAGGAATCCCTGAGACTATTGCCCAAAGATACTCTTTGAACTTGGAATTGAAGCTATTTCTGCAGGTCACCTTTCATTCCAAAAATAGATTGTCTTATAAAACAATATCACCTCTGAGTAATGTGCTCCCTTAATTAGCTATATGAGACCAAACAGTCAACATTTACCCAAAAGCAAAGATGAGAAACCAAGGAGGGAAAGGGAAGCTAGATTAATGGGAACAACAAACGGAATGGAAATAATGAGGATGCTGACACCATGTAAAAATTGTAACCAATGGCACAGAGCAATTTGTCTAAAAATTGTTAAGGGGGAACCTAATTTGCTGTGTAAACTTTCACCTAAAACACAATAAAATATTTAAAAAGAAAAAAATGTTGCTGTCAAGTTGACCCCCCAGCTCATGGCAACCCCATGCATGTCAGAGTAGAACTGTACTCCACAGTGTTTTCTTTCTTTTTGATTGTTGAATATCTTTACTTTCATTCTGCTGCTGTGTGAGTATGACACACCTTTTCATTATCATCCTTCGATGATGCATATGAAGTCAGAAATAAGACATTGCTTTTCTGAACCGTCTCTGAAAGTATACTGCTCTAGAGATTAACTCTATAGGGTTTTCGATGGCTAATTTTTCAGAAGTAGATTGCCAGGCTTTTCTTCCACCGTGCCTCTGGGTGAACTTGAACCTCCACCCTTTTAGTTAGCAGCTGAGTACAGTAACCATTTGCATCACACAGGGTAAAATAGCTGACATTTATCGAGCTCTTTCTATGCACCGAGCATTTTTTGTATATTCACTCATTTAACCTTTTCGAGAACTTGATGAACTAGATAGTAGTATTACCATTTCCATTTTACAAATGGGAAAACCGAGGCGGAGAGAAGTTAAGTAACTTGTCAAGGTCGCACAGCTAGGAAATAGCAGGCTGGGGTTTGAGCAGGGGCAGTGGCCCTCCTGCTTGGGGCCAGCCTGGGCTAGGGACTGGGAGTGCAAGGAGGGATCAGACCTGTGTGTTACTGCCTGAGTTGCCACCCAGAGACCCAGACCTAAGAGAAGGAAGTGCCTTAGGCCTGGCACCCACAAAGGGTTGGGGAAGAGGCAGGGTGTCAGGGAGGACCCTGTGGAGAAACGGATGCGTGAGAGGGGCTGGAAGGAGGGGTCTGGTGCAGGTGCCCAGGTGGGTGACCTCACCACTACGCTTCGCCCTCAGCAGCACTTGTCTTTAAGGCCTTTTCTTTCCCTAGTGCCCAGTGGAAGGAAGGGCAGCATGGAAGACCACAAGCTGGGATGCTGATGCCCGCCCCCTTGGGCAGGAGAAATTGGAGCGGTAGAATTGTGCGCAGTAGGTCTGTTTAATCACCCAGGCCTCTGCATTGTGCTGTCCTAGTGAGGAAGAGGCAGAGCAATTTGTCAGACAATCACTAGACAGAAATCAGGAGCCACCAGACATAACTCAACATAATTATTTCTTGGGTTGGGTGGGTAATGGCTTCTGCGACTTAATTCTGTCTCGAGCAACGGCCGTAATCTTTATCTGTCACCGGAAAGCTGGTGGCCAGGGAGCCCCTGTGGCTGAGAGATAGAGCCAGGAGGAAACTTGCAGCTGAATTAACGGAGTGTTCTCAGGCAGCCTGGGACCAGTGCCTCCAGGGTCTCTGAGATGACAGGCCCCGCCTCCTGCTGGAATCCTGGGGTCGGAGCTGGGGCCTCAGGAGTGATCCAGGCCACTGGCTTTGTTCATAAATGGAGAGACTGAGAATGGCAGAGGCTACAGGGCCACGCAACAACAGAGGCACGCCTGGAACCCACAACTTCCCCTCCCCACTTTCCACTGCTCTCTTCATAAAAGCAGGGTGTGCTTCTCTTTTTTTTTTTTTTAAGTAAATGTTTTTGTGGATTACAAATGGTTTCATCTGCACTGGTTGGCCACTGAGCATGCTGGTTGCACAGAGCTGTCCCCAAAGGTTGGAAATTAGGAAGGCCTCTTAAACACCCTCTTTAATGAACTAGAAGGAGGAGGTACTTGTTCAGTGGTAGAATTCTCACCTGGATGATAAATTGGTGACGGTACACAGAGCACCTACTGCGTGCTGGTGCTGACTCCATTGCTGGCTTTCTCAGTGAACTTGTAGAGGGCGCTTGACTCTTTCTGGGCCTTGATTTCCCTGTCTATCAAAGCAGGGATCCCAGAGAGCCAGATAACTCAAATGAAATCATTGATTTGAAAGGGCCTTTGAATATGGGGTGCCATCTAACAGCATGGTGGCGTTACAGGGGAACTGTGCTGGGAAATGTGTGGCTTTTTCCACTCTAGGTCTTGAATGCTAGTGCTTAGTTTAAATCCCATAACTGGCCTATAAGATTCTATTTTAGGGAAACAGAATGTTAATTCTGAGCATGACATAGTCTGCTCCCGATAATGTCTGTGTCATGCAGTTTGGGGGCATTCATCTGTCAAACATTTATTGAGCACCTCTGTGTACAGGCTCTGGGCCAGACACTAGATGCATAGAATGCAGATGACCCATTCCTGCCATTGTGAAGCTCAGTCTGGGGGCGGGGGCCAGGTGTAACCATTCTTTCTACAGGGTGCCCTGCTGGGGACCCCGCCCAGGAGGTGCTGGATTTTCAGAGGTGGACAAACAACTTGGTTTCTGTCCTCAGGAGCACTCCAATGAGTGAACCCAAGCTGTGATCATGGCTTTGAAGGAGGAGAACAGCACGTTACAAGAAAATAACTGCGGAATGTGCTGTAGATTAGGAAGAAAAATTGGCTCTTGGGTAAAGAGATGACATTTAAGGGAGCCCTGGAAACACAGTGGTTAAGAGCTCGGCTGCTAACCCAGAGGTCGGCAGTTTGAATCCACCAGGTGCTCCTTGGAAACCCTATGGGGCAGTTCTCCTCTGTCCTGTAGGGTTGCTATGAGTTGGAATGGGCTTGATGGCAGTGGCTTGGTCTGGTTTTTTTTTCTAGATGTTAAGATGGAGACAGATGGAAAAGCAGTATAATGCTAGGGACAGAGCGGGTTGACAGCTGCCCTCTGGAGCCAGACTGTCTGTGCTCCTTCCTGGCTCTACCACTGGGAAGATGCATAACCATGAACAAGTAATTAGCTTCTCTAAGCTTCAGTTTCCCCACCTGTAAAATGGGGTAATAATTATACCTACCTTATAGGCTTTTGTGAGGATTAAATTGGTTAGTGCAAATAAATGCATATAAAATTTTTAACAAGGCACTTGGTGGTTTAAGGATGTCAGCCACAGTAATCTTATTAAAAATAATGTACAGGTTGCTGTGAAGTCTGAGCGGTGCAAATGGTTAACCCACTCAGCTACTGACCAAAAGGTTGGAGGTTCAAGTCCACACAGAGGTACCTCGGAAGAAAGGCCTGGTGATCTACTTCTGAAAAATCAGCCACTAAAAACCCTACAGAGCACAGTTCTACTCTGACACTTGTGGGGTCGCCATGAATTGGGGTCCACTTGACACTGCTGGTATAGGTGCAGGTTCACGGAAAAGGGGTCACCAACCTGAGTCTGGTGGGTGAGCAGAGAAGGAGGAGGCAGACCCTTCAGAACTGGACTCATACCAAGGACATTTCGAGTGCTTGTGTCGGAGCTGGAGGTAAAGATGTCAAAGCAGAGTGTGACCAGGTCACCAAACGATGACAGTTAACACGTGACATTTAAACTGCTGGCTGAAAGTTGGGTGATGGTTTCCAACCTTTATTCCGTGCACATGTGGAGCACATAATGTGTACTCTGCACAGGGCAAGGACGGCACAGCGGGGGCATGTCAGCCTCCAGGAAGAGCCTGGGAGGATGAGGGGCCAACCCCTCACGGTGCCAATTGAGAAACAAGAAAGGTACGGAGGCTGGAGGAGATGTGTGGTTTTACTAGAACTCCCGTAGGTTAAATGCCACCTGTGGGCCAGGCCCTGTGCTGGGTCTTCTTCTCACTGTGTGCTCCCAGCAGCCCTGCCAGGCCTGAAGTGTTAGCCTGTCTCATAGGTCAGGGACAGCTACGTAGGTGACAGCCCAGAGTGACTGCTGGGGGTGATGCTGCCAGGATTTGAACCTGGGTGTGCCGTCACAGAGGCCACTGGGCCCGCCTGCACTGTGATGCTGGCAATGCCACCCGAGGTGTTGCCAGCATGTCACTGGGAGGCTTCTCTTGCCAAGGTTGTGCTGGGCTCTCCCCTCCGCCTGGTGGTGGGCCACGAGCCAGGGTTCTTCTGAATTTAGTATGGGGCTTGCAAAAGCTCTTTGGCCCCACCAGCCAGCACAGTGGAAGCAGCCAGGAGAGAAGGGCTGTTGCCTCTGGGCCTTGGGTGTGTCTGCAGCTCACATGACCTGTGGGTCCTCTCTTGCAAGGGCATGGTCAAGTGGTTCAGTTACAGGACGTGGAACCAGACCTCAGAGGCTCTGATCTTTGCTCAGCCTCGGGCTCCGCTTGGCCTTGGGGCCTGTGGGAAGTCTATATCCTGAGGGTGGGGCTTTCCTGCCTCTCTTGTTCTGGATCTGCCTTGGTCTTCCTGAGGGGAGGACTGTTTCTCCAACTGTCTTGCCCCTTCCCCTGCATCGCCTGCTTCCCCCCAGTAAAAGTGGAGTTGGTTTGGGAGGAGAGACCCCGGCAGGGGCTTTGCCTCGGGGTTCGGGTTAGTGGGCAGGTCTTTACTTGGGGCTCCTTACCCACAGACAACAGACAGAACGGTGTAAGGGGGATGCTTTCATCAGTTCCGTTTTCTTCCTCTAGCCCTGCTGGAACTGGAAGATGGGAGGAGAAAAAAAATCTGTCTCCCTTGCCTGGACATTGTTGCTAGTACCTTTGTGCAGATATTGCCTTCTTTGTAGTGTCACAAGTGGGAGGGTCACAGGTCGGCACTGGTGTCCGAGGAGAGCACCTGGCTGGGGAGCAGTCCAGCTGAGCCCGGTGGCTGCTTTCAGGGTGCTAGAGCAGGTGAGGCCGTCAGACGGAAGTGGACACGTTGGTCTATAGTGTCTCTTTCTACCCAGAGGCTTTCTGGGGGCATTTCAGTGCACTCACAGCAAATACTCAACACACACAGACACACACACACACAGACACACACACGCACACGCAAACACACAGACACACACACACGCACACACACACACACACACACCCCAAGAGCTAAGAAACTCTTTGAGTCAGATGGCATTTTTGTGTGTGTGTGTGTGTGTGGTAAAAAACATACGTAACAAAATATTTGCCATTTCAACATTTTTTACATGAACAACTCAGTGACATTAATTACATTCACCATGTTATGCAACCATCACCACTATCCGTTTCCAGGTTTTCCATCAACCTTAACAGAAGCTCAGTGTCGCTCAAACAATAAGCGCTCCTTTCCCCTCCCTCCCATCCGCCCCCGGTAACCACTCATGACCTTAGGCTTGTATACACTTGCCTGTTCAAGATATTTCACATAAATGGGATCTGACAATATTTGTCCTTTTGTGACTGACTGATTTCACTCAGCAGTGTGTTTTCAAGGTTCTTCCATGTTGTGACATGTATCAGGACTTTATTTCTCTTTATGGCCGAGTGGTATTCTGTTGTACATATGTACCACATTTTGTTTATCCATTCATCTGTTGATGGGCTTTTAGGTTGTTTTGACCTTTTGGCTATTGTGACTAGTGCTGTAGTAATTTGGAGATGGTACCTTTTGATACATGAACTTCCTTGGCCATGGATGTCAAGGGTCAGGCAATTGTAAATGGGAGGATCCTTTCTCTCTGTGCCAGCGCCCCCTTGCAGGTGGACAGCCAGGGTGTGTTCACGACAGCCTCCATCTCTGTCCACCCATCCCTAGGCACTGGAGAAGAAGCATAGCTACGGGCTAAGGCAACAGGCCCCAGCCTTTTCCAGGCCCAGCAATCATGCATTCATTCACCCAACAAATATTTGCTAAGCATACTCTCTGTGCCAGACATGCTTCCAGGGTCTGGGCTTCTAATGGTGAACAAACCAGAAGGAAACCTGGCCCCCAGGACCTGTGTTCTAGTGGGGAGAGACAGATAATAAAATCAAATACCAGTTAGAGAATAAATAAAATAGGAAAAGGGGAAGAAGAGTGTGTATTGAGGTCAGTTTTAAACAGTTACGGAGGCCTCACAGCAAGAAGCGACTTGAGCAAAGACCTGAAGGAGGTAAGGGAGGAATTCTGTTTACCTGTGTGGAACAGCAAGTGCGAAGTGAAAGTGCCTGCAGCGGAAGTGTGCCGAGGTGTTGAGAAATAGCAGGAAGATCAGTGTGACTGGAAAGGATGAGCAAATGAGGGGAAGTAGGAGACGAGGTTGACAGTGCGGTTTGGGGGTATCTTAGTTTATCCAGTGCTCCTATAACAGAAATACCACAAGTGGATGGTTTCAGCAAACAAATTTATTCTCTCATTGGCTAGAAGGCTAGAAATCCGAATTCAGGGTGCCAGCTCTTGGGGAAGGCTTTCTTTCTCTGTAGGCTCTCGGGGAAGGTCCTTGTCTTCAATTTTTCCATGGCCTAGGAGCTTCTCAGCACGGGG
Organism: Elephas maximus indicus; assembly: GCF_024166365.1. Taxonomy (NCBI): domain Eukaryota; kingdom Metazoa; phylum Chordata; class Mammalia; order Proboscidea; family Elephantidae; genus Elephas; species Elephas maximus. Next base: position 19,990,867 of record NC_064830.1, read on the forward strand.
ACTCCAGGTCCAAAGGACGTGCTCTGCCCCAGGCTCTTCTTTCTTGGTAGTATAAGGTCTGTCTCCTATCTGCTTGCTTCTCTCTTTCATATCGCAAAAGAGATTGACTCAAGATACAACCTAATCCTGTAGATTGAATCCTGCCTCATTAACATAACTGCCTCTCATCCCGCCTCATTAACATCGTAGAGATTAGGATTTACAACACATAGGATAATCACATCAGATCACAAAATGGTGGACAGCCACACAATTCTGGGAATCATGGCCTAGCCAAGTTGATACATATTTTGGGGGACACAGTTCAATCCCTAACAGGGGGCATAGATAATTGATTACTCAGGGGTGTGACACTTGCAACACGAACCCAATTAGGACAATAGATAATAGATTATGGCTGCATCTCGGTACAGCCATAATCACACTATATGAGGGACCGTCTGGGTCCTTTCAATGGTGAACCCTCCTCACACATTTAAAAGAAAATTGTTGCTTCTAGAGACCTGTTTAACCAGTAATTCTTCTGAAAGATGTTAGATTAACAGGGACACGGAGATTCAACGTTCTGCAGGAGAAAGGGCCAGGAGAGCACCTACCTCCAGCTAAACTCTCCTCTGGAAGTTGGGTTTGTGGCCCTGGTAGTGTCGACTCATCTGCAGATCCAAGGTAGGCGTCTCAGAGGGCTGTCCACACTGGCTTCCCTCAAATGGCTTCCTAAATGGAAACCGATGTGGTTTTGAGGCAGGGCACCAGGAAATAGAAGATCCTTCCTGTGTTGTAAGTTGAGGATTATTTTTAGAGTGACACGCGATGACTTTGCGATATTGCTTCCTGTGGGCGTCCCCTCCAACCCCCGATGACCGGACAGATCCTGCAAGATGAGCAGTGTGGGCAGACACACACACACGTGCACACACATATGTACCACTGTGGTTGAGCACGACTTGGCATTCTCATCCTCTGTGGAATCAATGGAGGGAATGGAACCATTGTCTAGGGAGGACCACCAAGCACCTGGCAAGGGAATTAACTGCCCATCAACATTTCCTGTGCATCTGCTTAGTGTGAGTTTCCATGTAAGATGCTGTGTCGGTGATACCGAGTGAGTGGGACCCAGCCTGTGCTTACCATCCGGTTGGTGAGATGACAGGCAGAGGTAAAAAGAAACGGTGGCTTAACTGTCAATCAGTCTTTGCTCAGCGCCAAATGGGTGGGATGGTGAGGAAGCTGCCATAATGAATGTATGAATGATCAAGTGATTTTCCCAGGATCTCACTGCCTGCTGACGCCTGGGCTGCGGTCTCCAAGCCAGGTCTGAGCCTAGTTGGGGCTCTTCCCCGTCCGTGTTGTAGGCCTCTAGGTGGAGTCCACGTTCGACCCTCCTGTCACTTTCCAAGGCATTCAGCACAGTCCCATGCACATGGCCCAGATTCCGTGGGACAGCCCAGATTTCACATCTCCTGTCCCATTGGCCCCTCAAATATTCCTGGACTTGTCAGACCACATGTGCACATTTCTCATTTATACGTAATCATTGGGAACATAGAAGATGCTTAACAAGTATTTGCTCTGTTGGGTGTTCTAAGACTCAGGGGGTCTCCAGGAAATTGGCTCTCTCATCAAAGTTAGAGTCCTTGGGTGGTGGTATTGTTGTGTGCCATTGAGTCGATTCCTAATCACAGTGATGCTGTTAATGTGCTCGGCTGCTAACCAAAAGGTTGGAGGTTTAAGTCTACCTAGAGGCATCTTGAAAGAAAGCCCTGGCAATCTGCTTCCAAAAACTCAGCCATTGAAAACCCTGTGGAGCACAGTTCTACTCTGACACACAAGGGATCACCATGAGTCAGAATCAACTTGAGAGCAACTGGTTTTAGAAACTATCTGGGCCAGAAAGTCCCTGATGGAAAATACAGACGCTGGGTGGGGTCAGAGAGTACATCAGAGAGTGCTCCATGGTGCCAGAGACCAACTGTTTAATGGCTGGATCCATGGAGGAGTTGGAGGTTGTCTGGAAGGAGTGCCCACTTCGGGAGATCTCTCTCCCTCCCTTCCTGACTTTCTTCCTTTTGTCAAACACTTTTTGCATACTTGCTGCGTTTCAGACATTAGGCTCATTGGTTATGGAATTATTCCTAGCAGTGCTCTGGGTAAATGGGACCCATGTCTATGTCCTCGGGTGAAAAGGTCAGGAAATGACCTAGGCCCCAGCCTGAAAGCTTGGAGGACAAGGGTCCGTTGGCTCGTCCTGGAATGCTGTCTTCCTTTGCTCCCTCTTCTTCTTTCCTCCCCGCTCCCACCCAGCACCCAAGCACAGAACCTGGCTCAGAGTAGGAACTGCCTGTGTGATAGGGAAGGAAAGAATGAATCATGCCTCGCCCTCCCAACTAAATTGTAAGCCCTTTGAGGACACACCTTATACTTTGGTGAATCCCCAACCTTCTCGTTAGTTACCATTGAGTCACTTCCAAATCCTGACCACCCTGTGTGTACAGAGTAGAGCTGCCTCATAGGGTTTTCAAGGCTGCGACCTTTTGGAAGTAGATTGCCAGGCCTGTTTTCTGAGGTGCTTTTGGGTGGATTTGAACCTCCAAGCTTTCGGTTAGTAGTGCAGCGCTTAACAACTTGCACCACCCGGGGACTCCCAGCACTTAGTGCTATGATTTTCACTTAGTAGCTCCTCAGTTAATGTTAGTTGATTACAGCTTTCTGAACGTTCGTTTGTGCATTGCCCCCAACTCTCCCTACAGAATCTAGGGCTTCTGGTGTTGTCCTTCAAAGAATAAAAATGGCAAAGGACAGCTTTTATGAGCTGTCCCCGCTACTGATTATAAACACACTGATGACTACTCAAGATGATAGCTACTGGGTTCACCAGGGGCAGCTGATACTTTCCCACGGGCATTTCAGCCAAGCTGATGCCATTGTATTAAGAATGACTTACTGTTTTTTTTTCTTCCCAAAGACCTTAAACGTGAATCAAATAGCACATGAGATGATTCACCGGAGGTTTTCTTCCAAATTTTTTAAAACAACAACAACGAAAAGTTTTTGGACTCGTGTGCTGAGCCGTCACGGATATGAGGCAGGCCTTCAGCTGCAGCCCTCCCTGCCCACCGTATCAGGGGGCACGTCCACAAGTGAACCTCACCCTGCATGCAGGACCCATTTGTCCCCGAGCCCCAGGAAGGCCAAGTGTGTCTTGGAAACACCTCTAAAGTCTAGCATTTACACTGACATTTCTCCTCAGGATATATTAGAATGTGGCCAACCCTCCTCATTCATTTGGAGCACTGGAATTCGACGTTCAGGAATGGCTCATTTGGGGCCCGTGAATTGAGAATTTAGTCATCACTCAAGCAGGCACCTGGCAGAAATTTAGCTTTTTACCATCTACTGGGAAAGAGCTAAGCAAATGGATCTGCCAAACAAGATCCTAGGGAGAGGGACATTAATTCCTATTTAAGTGAGCATACTTCTCAGGTACTTTAACAGTCTCCACAGAGGACAGACTCAAAGGCTTTTTTTTAGAGCTAGAAAGTGTCTCAGGTAGCACGCCGTCCAAACCCATATTTTATAGACAAGAAAGGTAGAAACTGTCAGATGGTGTGGTTTTTCTAAGGTCAACCAAGGCCCCTCCGGCTCCATCCTGAAGTTGAGAAGAACAAATGTGTGAATAGGAAATAATTCCTATCTGTTCATGGGAAAACCCACATTTTTACCCCACAGTGCTCTCTTGTTTTCGTCATTAACTTTACCTGAAAAACAATTCAAAGGCATTTTTTCACGTATGTTTTGACTCAGACTTTACAAATGTGAACAGCCCTTCAAGTAGTCTAAATTGCTAGAGTTTGATGGTATTTTCTCTTCTTTCCCTTACCCGTCTCTCCTCCCCAATCCCTCAAAACCAAAACCTAACCAGTTGTCGTTGAGTCAGTTTCAACTCATGGTGACCCTATGTGCTTCAGAGTAGAACTACACTCCATAGGGTTTTCATGGCTGTGACTTTTTGGAAGCGAGATCACCAGGCCTTTCTTCCAAGGTACTTCTAGGTAGGTTCGAACCAACAATCTTTCAGTTAGTAGCCAAGCACTTACTCATTTGCACCACCCAGGGGCTCGTTCCCTAGCCCCAATGGGTTCTATATTGTTAGTCCATAATTACTTCCGCAAAAGTGACTGAAGGGGTGGCGGGCCCAGAGCCGTGTGGCAGGAACAAGGTACTTGCTGATGGTGGTTTCCCTGGAAGCTTGGGCCTGTCAGTCACTAAAGCACAGATGCTTTCAGAAGCACCCTGAGCCCCCTGATGAAGTCTGAGGCCCACCTCCTCAGCTGCGTCTCTCCCGTTGTTTCAGTCCCCCAAGCCAGCCCGTCTCCAGACACGCTGTGTGCTCTTCCTGGAATCCCCCTGCCGCCCGTTCTGCATTTGATGAACATTTTCCCGTGCTCAGATGTCAGCTGCAGAGGCCTTCCAGGTCCTGCCCCAGCGGAGCCCAGCCACAGGGAACCTTTCCTTATGCTCCCAGGGTGAGCCCTTTTTCCATCTTCAGGTCCTGCCACATAAAATAAAATATCTGTGTGAATTTAGTAAGTGCATAAAATATCTATGGAATGAGTGGATGAATGAAAAACACTACTCATATTATTTTCTCTAAGAATTGAAAATTCCCAGGGTGACATCCTTGTCATTCCTTACGCTGATGTGTGAAAAGCCCTTCAGTCTGAGAGTTTCGCCTCCCTCCCCTCCAAAAGTCTGGGTTCTCGCCCACTGGGAGCTGGAGGATGGGCCTTCAGCAGTCAAGGGTGAGGGACCAGGGCCCACAGGCCTTAGCCACACAACAGTGTTGAGGAAGGAGCCGTGGTTGTGTGTGTGTGTGTGTGTGTGTGTGTGTGTGTGAGAAGCCGACCGAGAACAACTCCATCAGTGCCCAGACCTGGCCTGGCCAGCTCTCCTCAAAATCCTAAGCAACTTCCAGACCATCTCTTTCAGTGTCTGCAAAATTCCCTGTTCCTTCAGAAAATTTGGCTTGTGGCATGTAGACAGAATTCCAAGTACTTTTTAAGTGGACCAAAACCAGTTAGAAACCACACACTCCTCAGAAGACATATTGCCATTAGAGAAAAGGCTCTCGTTTCCCTGAGGCATCACACCCCCCTCGCCCCCGGGGGGAAGGAGGCATGTGGTGTCCACTGTCCAGAAAACATTGTATAGGACCCCTGATTCCCGGACCCTTTTGCTGTTCCCCTAGGCTGAGCCGGACTTGTGCCTCAGGCAGCATGAGCTGGCTATAGGCTCTGCCCTCCTGCTGCCCGATTGGGATTCTTCTATCCTTTTCTCATTTTATCATGAAATAATAAAAACCAAAACCAAACCAAATCCGTTGCTGTTGAGTCAATTCCAACTCATAGTTGGAATTTCAGTGATCCTGCCTCCAGCTGTAGGTGTCTGAGCCACAGGCATTCCAGGCGCTCTGCCCACCCAGGGCGTGAGGACCAGATTTTTAATCCCGCTGTGTTGGGCAATGCCAATCAAGAACAGTTTGCAAGAAAGCGCAGGGAACTCCACTGAGCTCAGACTGCAGACTTCGCCTTCCCAGGCTGGCTCTGTTAAATATTGTGATTCAGCTCATTAAGCATGTCCGACTTTTTTTTTATTATAAAAGCTTTGATAATCACCCGTTGCCATCCAGTCGGTTCCAACTCGTGGCAACCCCATGTGTGCAGAATAGAACTGCTCCATAGGGTTTTCTTGGCTGTAATCCTTATGGAAGCAGATTGTCAGGTCTTTCTTCCATGGTGCCGCTGGGTGGGTTTGAACCACCGACCTTCAGTTTAGCAGTCGAGTGCAAACTGTTTGCGCCACCACACTTTAAATGTATCTGAGGCCTTTGATATCCCTCCTTTTCCTTTATCCTCACAACTACACGGTAAAGTCAATAGGGACGATCATTACTCTCATTTTACAGGTAAGGAAACTGAGGGCCAGAGAACTTAAGAGCAACCTTGTGGCCAGGGAGGGGGAAAGCTGGGAGGAGACCCAGGCTGGGCAGCAGAGTTTGGTTGTAACATTTACTGCGTGGCTGCTGCCCAGTGCATGGTGCAGAATCCTTTCTGCAGCTCCCCCAAAGCTGCTGTTCTTGCCCTATTTTACAGAGGAGCAAACAGAGCCTAGTCAGAGGCACTAAGACCAGGAATCTTAGCACAGCTGCGTCCTGGGCTACGCTGTGCACCCTCAGGAGAGCTGTCTGTCCCAGCCATGTCCCCTCCCAGGAGAGGTGGGGGGGAGCAGGTGAGCATGTTGGGTGCTGGCTGCCCTCCAGGGCGGGGTTAGTCCCTGGGAGAGCTGAGCGGGCCTCAGCTAGGATGAGGATGTTGTCCTTTGGGGAAGGGCTGTTGCTTACATCCTGGCCTGGAGCATCAGAGTGGAATTGAAGGCTTGATTCTGCACTGACATGTTGATCTAACCCACACAGGCTTGGCTCAGGACTTGAGTCGTTGCACAGCTGGGCACAGGAAGCCAGGAGGAATCATTCCTAAATTGCGTGAGGGGGAATGTGTGAATCCCCACACGTAAGGAACACAGCTGAGCTGAGGTGGAGGGAGTGCTAACTGGAATGAGCAGCCCCTCGGGCTCTGTCCCCCATGGGGCTGACTGCATGGGGAGTCAGGTCTATGCAGGGGCTGATGATGGGCGGCTCTAGAATCGCCAGCTAGCTCCCGTCTTGAGTCAGCAGTTTCCAGTATGCTGTGGGAGCCTTAAAATTCCTTTAGAAGAGCAATTCCTTTGTGGTGTGCTCTGGGTCCCTGACAGTGAGAGGTTGGGTGATTCAGATATTTATTTGCTTGAAATTTTGAATCTTTATTGCACAAGTAAGCAATAATAGAGCCTCTAAGCCCTCAACGGAGCCCTGGTGGCGCAGTGGTTAAGAGCTACCGCTGCTAATCGTAGGTCGACTTTCGAATCTGCCAGTCACTCCTTGGAAACCCTATAGGGCAGTTCTATAGGATTGCTATGAGTTGGAATCGACTTGACAGCAAAGGACTTGGTGGTGGTGTTTTTTAAGCCCTCAATTAGTTAATTCATTGTGGGTGTTTTTATGTCGCTGCAAGCAGTCTGCATGTACTCTTGGTGCTGGGTGGGGTGGGTTGGGACCATTCTCATAGTTCTGTCCTAAACCAGATCTATGCAGGGACTGATGATGGGCGGTTCTGGGTTGCAATCAGTATGCTTGACACTTTCCTACAGTGATGCTGTTGTTGTTAGGCGCCATTGAGTAGATTTTCGACTTACAGTAACCCTGTGTGACGGAGTAAAACTACCCCATACGGTTTCTGAGGCTGTAATCTTTATGGAAGCAGGTCTTTATCCTGCAGAGCCAACGGACAGGTTTGAACCATTGCTCCACCAGGGCTCCTACGGTCATGCTCCAAAAGAAAAACCACTGCCGTCAAGTCGATTCCAACTCATAGCGACCCTATAGGACAGAGTAAAACTGCCCCATGGAGTTTCCAAGGAACAGCTGGTGGATTCAAACCACTGACCTTTTGGTTAGCAGCTGTAGCTCTTGACCACTGTGCTAACAGGGCTCCACAGTCATGCTAAACCAAACCCATGGCTGTCAAGTCGATTTTGACTCATAGCAACCCATAGGACAGGGTAGAACTGCCCCATAGAGTTTCCAAGGAGCAGCTGGTGGATTTGAACAGCCAACCTTTTGGTTAACAGCTACGCCACCAGGATTTCCACAGTCCTTCTCACAGGTGCTAACGGGCCTGGCCTCGGATGGCATGTGGGAGGGACACCCTATGTGTTACTCTGTCTTCTCATCGTTGGGTGGGTTGTGAGTCCTGCAGGATACGGTGTCCTCCTGCCTCCACGCCTTGGCACACACTCTTGTCTGCCCCACCTGGTGAGCTCTGGAGAATTTAAGCCCCAGCTGGTAATCTCATTTCTGTCATACACCCCAACCAGGTGCACAGGGAGGCACGCAAGACCCACTCCTCTGGGGCGCCCAGTGCTCCTGGGCGCACATAAGCCTCTTCTGCGCTCATCCCCCAGTCTCCCTGGGATGCGCGTGCCTGCTGCTTTCCCCTACTGCAGGCACCTCGGGGAGAGTGACTGTGTCGCATTCATCCAGGCAGTCCCATGCCTGTTACAGAGGGAGGACTTGGAAAGGTTTGTGGGTGTGAGTGAGGGGGTGAATTCGGAGACTTCACATTCCAGCCTGGGGTTCTTGGTGTCACTGCTGAAAGCCCCACATTCTCAGCAAGCGTGAAGGCTGTGGGTGGAGGCCGAGGAAGCCCGGGACTGTTACAGGGCTTGGCACCTGGATTCTGAACTGGGTCGCTCAGGCCCCGCCCCTCACCTGCCATCCAGCACCCTCCACCCCTCTGCTGCATAGGGAGCTCACATATGGAGAGACATACAGGGAGGTTTTGCTTTAAGAAAAATCATATGGTCTTGTTTGTTGGCCCTGCCTTCAAGCTTCCTTATCCTATTGCATTAGCAGGTTCCGTAAGGGAGAGGACAATTCTCCAGGGGATTGCCTTTTCCTGTCCCGTCCCCCAGGGACTCATTTGTATCCGTTTGACTAACCTACCTTCTTTCACTGGGGAAGCAACTCAAAGAGCTGCTCCCCAAAAGACTCAGGTTCTAGTGATGTTGGTTCCATGATGAAGAGTCTGCCCCAGTCAAGTCAGGAATCAGAGCTGGAAAGTTGCAGTAAGCCCCTTGGGTGGGGAACATATTGTGCAGGTATGTTCACCAGGAATTGGCATCAATTTGGCAACTGGGCCCCAGAGTCTGGCACACCCCAGATCCTCAACTCTACTGAGCTGTTTGTGTTCCCTGGTGCTGCCATAAATGCAGATTTCCAGATTACCAACTCTGAATTACAGAATGTACCTCCCTAGAACTTCAGATATGAGTGAGAAAGCACTTCGCCATTCTAATACCTGATGTTCCCTTCCAGCATCCTGGAAGAGTCACAAAATGTTAATGCAAGAGGGACCATATTGTTGTTAGGTGCCATGGAGTCAATTCCAACTCATAGCAACCCCATTTGATGGAGTAGAACTGCCCCATAGGGTTTTCTTGTCTGTAGTCTACGGGGGCAGATCAACAGGTATTTCTCCCATGGAGCTGGTGGGTGGGTTCAAACTGCCAACCTTTTGGTTACACAGAAGAAATTTACTCGCTCATTCATTTGTTCATTCATTCAGGCGCTGCGCTAGGCCCTTGAAATACACAGCCTTCAAATCAAGCATGTTTATTGAACACTCATTGTGTGCCAGGCCCTGTTCTGTGCAGTGTGGGGATATGGTGGTGAACAGAAGGAGGCAGTCAATAAACATAGTGCCAAGTAGTAGGAAATGCTATGAAGAGGGGCAGGGTAAGGGACTAGAACACGAGGGTGGGTGTTATTTGAGGTGGGGTCCTTGGAGGAGGCTTCTTGGAGGACACTGTTGTGCAAAGACATGAACATTGGGGGCTGGGGGAGGAGCCTTGCAGATACTAAGGGGGAGGAAGAGCACTTCTAGTTTGCAGGCACGGCAGTTGCAAAGGCCCTGAGGCTGGAGCATGCTTGGCAAGTTCTACTGGGATGAATGAGATGCTCTCTTTCTTCAAGGAGCTCAGAGTCTAAAGAGGGAGAAAGACAAATAAATGATGTAACAAAAGTTGAGGCCATAACAGAAATATGTAAAAAATGCTGCTGGGAGGCAAAGGAAAGAGCAACTGTGGGGGAGGGTGGCTGGGCAATGCACCCCTGAGATGTGACATTTGAGTTGGGCTTTGATGGGCGAGAAGGAGTTTGCTGGGCAGCTGAGGTGAGCATGCCACAAAATGAACTGATATTTGCAGAGACACAGTGTGCAGGGGGAGCACCCACACATTCCTGTCTTGTGCATTAGCAGTTTCTGCAAGGGAAAAGATATTCTCTTGGGGATTTCCCTTTCTTTCCCCTACACACCCTTTCCCCCAGCCTCATTTAGGGCATTTCAACCTATTCCCCTTTCCTCCTGAGAGTGGAAAAGATGATGATCAAGATAGGGATAGGATTTCTACTCCATGCTTTGGTCTTCTTCCTCCCTTCCTTTCTTCCTTCCTTCCTACCTTTCTTTTTCTCTTTCTCTCTCTCTCTTTCTTTTCTTTCAGGCCATGGGGAGCCCTGGGAATTTTAAGCTGCTGGGGATGGGTGAAGAGTTAGGAAGGTTTGGGGTTGGTTTTCTCACCAACACAGATCTCTGGTCTGGAGAGCATCCAGCTGGTAAGACTGCGATGCAAGAAGCTTTCAGGAAGACCTTCAGAAACGGCCTCCCAGAGGCCGGTGGGTTGAATTTGGATCCAGGCATGCCTGTAACTGTCAGCTCCAGAGGTGTTAGTAACCTTCTGTCTCCCCAGATCTCACTCCTGAGGGCTGGCTGTTGTAGTTCAAAGAAGAGAAGGGACACCCCTCCTTCCTCATTCGTTCCCCCAAAGCCTTAACACCTTAGCTGAGATCGTACCTTGGGTCTTCTTGGCAACTGGTCGCTAAGTCTTTTGAGCAAGCCCTGCTGGCTGAAAATAGAAGCTGGTGGGACTCGTGTGTATTTGTGAAATGCAAACACCATTATCTCTGACTGTAGCACTAAGCGACACCTCTCTGCCCTGGGTTACAGTTAACAGTGGGCCTGTAAACAGGGTGCTGATGAGCTTGAAAAGAGCCTTTGTTTAGTGGCCCCAGATCCCCACTATCCCAGGGACCATCCACCTATACTTCCTCTACCCAGCACTGTCCACTAGAAATATAATTTAAGCCACATAGGTATGTAATCTGAAATTTTTTGGTAGCCACATTAAAAAGTAAAAAGAAGCAGGTGAAATTAATATTAACAACATATTTGCAACCCATTACATGAATGATAAGGAGCCCTGGTGGCACACTGTTAAAGTCATCGACAGCTAATGAAAGGTCCGTGGTTCGAAACCACCAACAGCTTGAAACCACCAGCAGCTCCGCAGGAGAAAGACACGGCAGTCTGCTTCCGTAGAGATTTACAGCCTCTGAAATCCTATGGAATCGTTATGAGCCAGAATTGACTTTGACGGCAGTGGGTTTCGGTATATGCACAATGGTATCATTTCAACACATAACCAGTATAGAAAAATTATTAATGAGATATCTTACATTATTTTCTTCATGTTGAATCTTCAAAATCCAGTGTGCTTTTTTACACTAATGACACATATTTGGATTCGGACTCGCCACATTTCAAGTGCTCAATAGCCACATGAGGACCACCATACTGATCAAAACAGCTCTAGCTTATAGATGGAGAAACTGAGGCACCCGAGAAGTGAGGAAGCGAGGTGGTGGAGGTGTGGCCGGGGGCGGGGTCTTTGAGGGCTCTGTAGAATGCTGAGGCCCCGGGGAACTAGTCCAACTGCACCCTCTAGCGCCTGCCCTCTGCACTTGCTCTGTTTGTCTTTTATGCTGTGCCAGGTGGCCCTGCAGACCAGCTGTGGCTCAGCCATAATGGGAAACCGGAGCTCTGGGCGTCGGGCGGACTAGGAGGAACCTTTGAACTTCAGTGAGAGGCATAGGCCCGCCCAGCTACTCTCGGAATGGCTGAGCAGTGCGCCTGCCAGGGCTGGGTTGGAGAGGTTGGACTCCACACACCCCACTCAGCCCTGTAGGCCCTGGGATGCCAGCTCCCAAGGGTCTCGCCAGCCTTCGTGGTCACAGCTGAGAGCAGGGACTCACCTCCGCAGGCTCCCCTTCTCTAGCAGGCCCAGTGGGGGTCAAGAACCCCTGCTAGTCGAGTCTTGGTTGACTGAGGTTTTGAAGCCACACTTGAAGGGAGCAGGTGTTTGCCTTGGAGTCAGGCAGGCCTGGGTTTGAATGGGCTTGGCACTTGGAGGATCTCTGGGAAGTTTCTTAACTCGTCTATAAATGGAGCTGGTGGTAACCAGTCTCTCTCCTGGCCGTGGTGAGGATCAGACGAGATAATGAATGTGGGACTTGTAGCCTAGTATCCAACACACCGGAGGGCTCCTTAAATGGTTATTCCAATTAGAAGCCCCTGGCTGGCGCAAACTGTTTGCTTTAGACTAAAAAACCAAACCCACTGCCGTCAAGTTGAGTCCAACTCATAGCGACCCTATAGGACAGAGTAGAACTGCCCCGTATAGTTTCCAGGGAGCACCTGGTAGATTTGAACTACCGACCTCTTGGTTAGCAGCTGTAGCACTTAACCACTACACCACCAGGGTTTCCTGCGTTAGACTACTAACCTAAAAATTGGTGTTGGACCAACCCAGCAGCACCACAAAAGAAGGGCCTGGAAATTTGCTTCCATAAAAAGTAGAGCCAAGAAAACCTTATGGAGCGGTTCTACTCTGTAACACATGCGGTCACCAAGGCAGTGGGGTTTGGGTTTGTTTTTTGTTTTTTTTTTTGCGGGGGGGAGTTTATTCCCATTAGACCTGTGGTTCTCAGTTTAATGTGCACATGAATGAGGGGTGCATGTAAAACACGTTGCTCTCCCACCCCCAAGTTCTGATACAGGTGGACCCAAGACCACACTTTGAGAAGCATTGCCCTAGACTAAAAACAAAACAAGACAAAAAACAGTTTCCGTGGTGTCGATTTCTACTCATGGCGACCCCATGCCTTAGGCTAAAAAACCGAAAACCAAACCTACTGCCGTCGGGTCAATTCCTACTCATAGTGACCCTATAGGACAGGGTAGGACTGCCCCATAGAGTTTCCAAGGAGCACCTGGCGGATTTGAACCACCAGCCTCTTGGTTAGCAGCTGCAGCACTTAGCCACTACCCCACCAGGGTTTCCTACCTTAGGCTAGACCTTCCTAAGCCAGGCTTGAACCTGCAGATCCTCCTCCCTGGCAGCAGCCCGAGTATTCAGGCGAGGCTGCCCCCTGCACCTGGGCCCTGGTGGCTGGCATGTCCTGCCGGGGCGGGACTGGCACTCTGAGCAGCTGCACTGAAGTTGCAGGCTGTTTGATTACCACCTGCTTGCTTGGAGGCACTAAGAACACAGCCCTAGTCGCTTTGAGAAATGCAATGAGCCCTTTCTTTCCCAAGGAGGAGTGCTTGTCCGTGAGTCACCAGAAGAAAGAGCTGGGTCCCATGTGGTAGATAAGAAACAGCAAAATCCCGTCTGTTTTCTGCCTGCCCCTTCTGCCTTCCACCTTCTTGTTCTACCCCAGACAGAGGCTCTTACCTCAAAGGAGCCCTCTGGTCCCTTTTAAATTCAAAACAAGCGCCACCCCCTCCACAGCCTCTCCTGAGCCTTTGCCTTTTCTAAGGAGCTGATGCCCACACCTCTCCCATCACCCTCCACCCAAGCATTTCTAAGTCTGGTGGGCCCAGCAGGCTTTGGAGAACTGATTGGATGAAAGCGTTTGAGAGCAATGGGATGCATGTCGACCGGGCCAGCCTCCGGCATGGGGCTGTGGTTAGTGGGACATCTAAGCATGTGGTTTCCAGCAGCCTTGCCAGCAGCTGACAGAACTACACCATCAAAAAGGCTGTAATTTGCAGGCAGTACCAAGTTTGGGTTAAATATTTTTGTAGGGCTCTACAGCTCCATCTTTACTATTTTTTTTTTTTTTTTTTAATTTAGCACATTAAGAAAAATAACAGAGTAGCTGAGAGCCGGAGAAATGGCTGTACACGCCACATTTATTCCCCTCCCAATCTTTCCATTACGGTGAATCAAAATGCCGTCTTTGATGTTCTCACAAGGCTTTTGCTTGTCTGATCCGTGCCCTGCTTGACCGTGAAGCTTTTTAAGCCAAATAAGAAACAGAACTGAACCCTGAATAGGGTGCCCTCCCCAGCACACCCATTCCTCACTCTACCTTGAAAATGAAAGTAAGAGAAATGAAGGCTTATCTGCTTAACGGCTACAGCCAGGTGGCTGTTTCAGTTGGGAAATGTGAGGGGTAGCTTTCCATCTGTGAAGAAAAGCTGGCTTTTTGTCAGCTGCCTTCCCAACCAGCCAAGTGTCAATAAGATTAGTTCATTTGATTAATTAATAACACGGTCACCACAAGGTGTACCCAGCATGCATCTCTCTACCCATCCCTGTTCCCTGCAAGCCTGGCTGCTCCGGCCTGTGAGCTCCAAGAGAGAGCTAAAATGAGGTTCTTCTTATTAAATATTTCATCTGGGCCCTTTGCTAAGTGCATGCAGACCGTCTCAGTGAATGACTGGGAGTGCCCAGGAAGCAGTCAAATTTATTTGCCATTCATGGGCTCCATTTAATGGCTTCATAAAAGCAGGACTTCAAGCCCATTTGTTCCAGTTTGGTTTGAACCCCTGCTAAGATTTGCATTTCCACCCGAGATATGCTAAATCAGGATCTACATTTTAACAAGATCTCCAGGCGATTCTTATGTATAATAAATTGCGAGAACCACTGCTCTACTGGTGAGGCAGTGGTCAAAGCGATCAACTGCTAACTGAAAGGTTGATGGTTCGAAACCACAAGTGGTTCCAAGGAAGAAAGGTGTGGCAATCTGCTTCCATAGAGACTTACAGCCTTGGAAACCCTGCGGGGTCGCTATGAGTCAGATCGACTCAATGGCAGTGGGTTTGGTTTTGGGGGTTGGCTCTACTAGTGGTGCTTAGAATTGGTCCCTACCCAGTCGCATTAGCATTGCCTGGGAACTTGTTAGAAGGAGTTAGAACCGAAAGAACCTGTTTGAAGCCCTGCATTAAAGTTACAGCAAGGAAGCCATCTTGTGAAGCTGTCTTGGTGAGCAAGTTTTATATGAGAGGGAACAGAGATGGACACCAGCGGAGAACACCTTGGGTGGCGTCCATCACTGCTCATGAATCTTGGTGCCTAAAGGGCTCCTGGAAGGCTGCCTGGCAGCGTACACCTCTGAGCACTGCACACAGTGGGGAAGAACACAGGCTGTGTCCTCAGACACACCAGGGCCCACAGCCCAGTCCTGACGCAGACAGGCCCTGGACCCACTAAAGCCCCAGTTTCTTTGTCTCTAAAATAGAGATGATGTTGACGCCTCCCCGTGTAGCCAGGGCTCAGCACCTTCAGCGTGGTCACCACCTCCCTGATTCTGGAGCCTCTAGCACATGCTCCCTAGATGTGGCCTGTGGGATCGAGCCTTCAGCGGCCTTTAAAATCTTCTTGTCATTCAGTTTGTTTGTTTGTTTGTCTTATTGTGGTAAATATATGTGTCACAAAACATTGGGCATTTCAACATTCTTCACATATACAGTTCAGTGACATTGTGTTCATTGTGCTATGCAACGTTACCCCTTTCCAACTCGTCGTTCAGTTTTGATCCCAAACTCCCTGGGGAAGCTGCCTAGTACCCCCGTGAGAATGAATGAGTCCTTCTTGGAGCCTGTCATGGATTGAATTGTGTCCCCCCGCAAAATATCTGTCAACTTGACTAGGCCGTGATTCCTAGTGTTGTATGATTCTCTACCATGTTGTCATCTGATGTGATTTCCCTATGTGTTGTGAATCCTATCACTATGATGTAATGAGATGAATTAGTGGCAGTTATATTAATGAGAAGTACAAGATTAGATAGCATCTTAAGCCACTCTCTTTTGAGATATAAAAGAGAGAAGCCAGCAGAAAGACATGTGGACCTCATACCACCAAGAAAGCAGCGCTGGGAGCAGAGCGCGTCCTTTGGACCTGAGGTTCCTGCGTGGAGAAGCTCCCAGACCAAGGGAAGACTGATGCATCGCAGGGACCTTCCCCCAGAGCCGACAGAGAAAGAAAGCCTTCCCCTGAAGCCAGCGACCTGAATTCAGACTTCTAGCCTACTAGACTGTGAGAGAATAAACTTCTCTTTGTTAAAGCCATCCACTTGTGGTATTTCTGTCATAGCAGCACTTGATGACTGAGACAGAGCTCCGACTTGGTGTCACTTTTTGTGCCCTGTGCTGTGTGCACCTGTGCCCTGAGCAGCCTGGGAGGACATTGAGAATGGAGACCTGCATCCTGAGCCCTTGGCCAGGATTTTGCAGTCAGAGGGCCCAATGCTTAAGAGTATACTGTACCCACTTTGCACCCGGCCTGCAGCCCAGCCCTTAGGCCACACAGGGGGGAAGACAGTCCGCACTCCCGGGGCTTGGTCTTCAGGGGAGACAAAGTGTCTACTTGTGGGCACGTAGGCACAAGCATTCACAAGATAAAACAACACAGGACAGCAGAACAGTCACAGTGCAGTATGTGATGAAGCGCGTGATTTGCAGACAGCAGGTTTCCTGAGACTTCTCAGAGAATGCTCTGCCACCTTCCTGGGTTCCATTCCCTTTCTCACTCAGTGTCACGCCTCAAATTGGGAGGCAGGGATCTGAGGACCTGGGACCTCCAGACCCAGGGGTCCTAGCATATCAGACCTGGAAGGAGGCCCTGTCACATTGCCCACCTCTCCTGGAATATGTCCCTGTTGCCAATTGATTTTACTCTTAGGAAATTTCTTCATGTATCCACTGCCATCACTTGACAGTAGTTGTCAAGTCAATACTGACTCATGGCAACCCCATTGTATCAGAACAGAACTGCTCCATAGGATTTTACAGTGCCTGCTTTTTCAGAAGTAGCTCTCCAGGACTTTCTTCCGAGGTGCCTCTGGGTAGACTTGAGTCTCCAGCCTTTTGGTTAGCAGCTGAGCACATTAAATGTTTTCACCCCCCAGGGACTCTACATACATAAGACCTCCAGTTCTGGATTTTTAGGAACAGTAGGTTGGCTTAACATTCTTGAAGTTACCTTGAACTTCTTAGAACAAAGTTAATTTTATCCTACTTTAAAAAATGGTTATGCCACGTAGCACTTTAGTTCAACAGTCTGGGTATGGTTAGGAAATCAAATAAGCAGTGGTGGGTACCCAACCTCAAAGCCAGCAGAGTCTCTATAAAAGAGATTTGAAAATAAAACAGTATTATTCCTACAAAGTAAGTCTCAAAAATGTGATTTCCCTATCAGCCATGATTCTGATTACACCAGGTTTTGCTAACTCAGTCTTTCAAGACAGTGGCAAGAAAACGTGTTTTTCCATCCATAGTTTCTTGATAGTTTTTCCCCAAAGTAAAATTTGCCTTTTGGTTCCTGTATAAATCACTTAATTTTTCTCAGCCTTACTTTCCTTCTCTATAAAACTGGGAATGACAGGTCTGCCCTGCCTACCTCCCAGGGTTTTAGGGTAAATTATAAAGCTCTGTCATCAAGATGGAGCCCTGGTGGTGCAGTGGTTAAGAGCTGCTAACCAAAGGTCAGCAGTTCGAATCCACCAGCTGCTCCTTGGAAACCATATGGGGTAGTTCTTCTTAGTGAGGCGTGAAGAGATACCTCATTGTGGTTTTGATTTGCATTTCCATCGTAACTAATGATGTTGAGCATCTTTTCCTGTACTTATTGGCCATTTGTATATCTTCTTTGGTGAAATGTCTATTAACTCCTTTGCCCATTTTTTTGATTAGGTTGTTTGTCTTTTTGTTGTTGAGTTGCAGGGGTTCCTTATATATTCTGGATATGAAGCCCTTATCAGATATGGTTTTTAAAATTTTTTCTCCTAATATTTAGGTTGTTTCTTCAAGTTCTTTAATGAACAAAAGTTTTTAATTTTGATGAGGTTCCTTTTTACTCATGCTTTCGGTATCGTATCTAAGGATCCGTTGTTGAAAACTAGATCCTAAAGCATTCCCCCTATGTTTTCATCTAAGAGTTTTATGGTTTTAGCTCTTACGTTTAATGAGGTCTTTGATCCATTTTGAGTTAGTTTTCATATATGGTGTGAAGGACAGGTCCAGGTTCATTCTTTTGTTTGTGGCAATCCAGTTGTCCCAGCCCCGTTGGATTAATTTAGCACCCTTGTCAAAGCCCTATTGACCACAGATGTGCAGGTTTATTTCTGGGCTCTCAGTTCTATTCCATTGATATATATGTCCATCATTATACCGGTACCAAACTGGGTTTTTTTTTTTTTTAATAATTTATTTTATTTTCCTTGTTGTTTTTGTCGAGAATATACACAGCAAAACATACACCAATTCAAGTTTCCACACGTCCAATTCATTGACACTGATTACATTCTTCAAGTTGTGCAGCCATTCTCACCCTCCTTTTCTGACTTGTTCCTCTCCTATTAACATAAACTCACTGCCCCCTAAGGTTCCTATCTAACCTTCTGAGTTGCTGTTGTCAATTTGATCTCATATAGACAGATCATAAAAGACCATAATGCTCAAGGCAGACATTCTTCACTAGTTAAGCTAAACTATTGTTTGGTTTTAAGAAGACTTCAGGGGATATTTTTGGTTTAAGGTTTAAAGATTATCTTAGGGCAATAGTTTCAGGGGTTCATCAAGCCTCTATGGCTCCAGAAAGTACCAGACTGTTTCGATTACTGTAGCTTTGTATTATGTTTTGATATGGAGAAGTGTGAATCCTCTTACTTTGTACTTTTTCAGGATTGCTTTGGCTATTTGACCGTTCCTCAAAAATGGTCACCCAGGCTCTGCTTAGAATGCCAGCTTTCCCAAAAACCTTATCACCTCCAAAGTTAGCAAAACTTGAAAGTGGGTGTTTGTAGGTATGTGTACAACAACGATCACAAAAACACCTGTTCACCCAAGGCAGAACCCCCGCTCTGTGCCAGCCCAGCTGAAACACCCCAGAGAGAAGGCGGAGGGCCTCAACCACTTTAAGGGGAAGGCACTGGGGATAGGATCCTGCAGTCACACTGTGCTGCTTTCTGGGACGCTAATTGGAAGAAAATGGGAGCCTGAAGCTTCTTTCCAAACAGACTAAAATGCACTCAGCCTATTATTTTCTAGCAGCTGTGTTTACTGTATTTTGCATTCTGCATAATCGGGTACCGTTCTTTCTATAAATATTTGTTATTTCAGGCAAAGAACGTGCTATGAGTTTGGCATTTCAACAGAATCTATAGGAACATAAATCACAGATACATTTTGAGGCAAATTGATACCTTCGTTCTGAGTGGTGATTTGGTTTTCGGTGGGGTGAGTGGGTTCTAAAAGGAGTGACTCTGAGCTTGGACCCTAGACCTTCACAGAAAATGGCTTGTTTCAATGATGAAAAGTAGGAATGCTCATCAGGGAAAAAAGATGTCCTATTAATTAACAGGAGTCCCTGGGTCATGCAAATGGTTACACGCGCTCAGCTGCTAACCAAAAGGTTGGCGGTTGAAGTCCATCCAGAGGTGCCTTGCAAGAAAGGCCTGGCAGTCTGCTTCCAAAAAATCAGCCACCCAAAACCCTGTGGAGCACAGTTCTAGTCTGACACACATGGTGTTGCCATGAGTCGGAGTTGACTCATTAGTATCTGGCGGTATTAACTAACTAACAAGGGGACGGTGGTGGTTTAGTGGTCTCCATGAGTTGGGATCAACTTGATTGCAGCTGACAGCAACAATAAAGTAACAACGGCGGCCTGGTGAAGGCAAACTGTCCATTACCATATCGCTGTCCCCTGAAATAGCCTCCCCTCTGGCTCCTGCTTGCAGCATGATGTGGGAGAGAGAGTCAGACAACCCTGGGTTCTAGTCCTGGCTTCACCTCTGAGAAGCTCCATAACTGAGTCTCTGTTTACTCCTTGGTAAAATGGGACTCATACACACACAGTGTCTGACAAAGGAGAGGCCCGCAGTGCCTAGGAACTTTTTCTGGTTGTCCTCCTGAGAGCGGGTCTAGGGCATTAAGGCTTTGTGCACCTCTCGGTGCCAGCATCATAGATACTTAAGGACCCACGTTGATCCACTGAGGGTAAGTTCCCTAGGGCAGTCATCTAGATCTGCTCATGGTTTGGCCCTCTGTCTGGCCACATACTGCAGAGTACATAATGCCACCCCCTTAAAGGACAGACAGACACCCCTCGTAGGTAAAGCATCAAATTTCAGTTGAAAGAAGTGAAGGATGAGAATAAGCCAACGTGGGATGGAACAGTCTAAGGTGCTGGCCCATTCCACACGTGGCTTTGCTGCTTTTAAAGCATCAGATGGGAGGGTGAACTAGAGATATGGAAGACAAACTATTGAGAGTCTCAACCCTCCAGATACTGGCTAGAAAACCTTGCAATTTAAGAGTTCTGTAGAAAAGATAAAGCCTTGAGAGCAGCTGAACTGATTAAAGGATTGGAAAATAAACCTTTAAAAAAATTCTTTTTCAGCGCGGAAATTACCTAGGTGAAGGTGCAAAATTTACGGGGTGACTTGAGTTGAATCTGAAAGGTCTGCAGAGGATGGCCGCTCTGAGCAGGCGAGCTCTTTGGGTCATCTGCCCAATTCCTCATTTTACATATAAAGGCCCACGGCCACACAGTGAGTCCTCCCTGAGCTGGGATGTGGCCGCTGTCCTCTGGCACCCTATACTGCCTGGGATCTCAGGCAACCTTCAGGGGTCAGCTCGTGAAATTTGCAGCTTGAAAGGCATACCTGTTGGGCCCTGGTGGCGCAGTGGCTAAGGGGTTTGGCTGCTAAGCAAAAGATCAGCAGTTTGAATCCACCAGCCACTCCTTGGAAAACCTAGGGGGCAGTTCTTCTCTGTCCTATAGGGTCGCTATGAGCTGGAATCGACTTGATTTGGTTTTTTTGGTTGTGAGGTTGAAGGCAGTAAGGAACTGACAGCAGCAGAAGTGGAACTGAAAAAGTTGAGAGGAAGGTTAATAAGAGGATGTAAATTTGCCAGGGGAGGAAGAATGCTTGGAAATTAGGTCAGACGACAGAATTAAATTTGGGGAGAAAGATGCAGAAGAGGCCTTCATTGAAATGTGTGTTCGTAATTTACCCTTTGACCGCAGTCCACAAACTTACCCTCTGTGCCCGTCCCTCAGAACTGTTCCTGACCCATCTCGCTGCCTCTGCCTCCACTGTCAGCCCTCCAGGGGCTTCTGGCCACCAGTCCACCAGCTGAGTCTCCCCTACAATCCATTCTCCAAGCTGCAGCCAGGTGATTTGTCACTTCTCCACTCCCAAGCCCAACCTGACTCCTCACCTGGAGTCTCTACTTGGGCAGAGATCCCATGCTTTCCCCAGCCCGGTCCCAGTCAGCTCCCACCTTCCTCCCCACCAATCCCTGTTCCCCTACCCCTTTCTGTGCCCTGGCCCCAGCTCCTCACCTGTGTTCCACACCTCCCCTGTCTCCAGACTGTTGGGCCCTGTGGGTGCCCTCTACCGTGTCTGGCTTTGCTCTCCACCGGGCAGACACCCTGTCTTCCTTCAGGGCTCACTTCAAGACACACCTTCCCTGGGATTGTCCAGGCTTCCTATTGCCGTTCCCTCCCCAGAGAGTGCTTTCCTCATCCTCATTCCTGAAGCACCTTGGACATAGCTTTTACAACATTTCTCCTGTTCTCTCAGTTTGGGAGCAGCCCTGGTGGTACAGGGGTTATGCGCTCAGCTGCAAACTGAAAGGTCAGCAGTTCAAACCCACCAGCCACTCTGCAGGAGAAAGATGTGGCAGTCTGCTCCCGTAAAGATTTACAGCCTTGGAAACCCTGTGGGGCAGTTCTACTCTGTCGTCTTGGGTTGCTGTTATGGATTGAATTGTATTCCCCAAAAATATGTATCAACTTGGCTAGGCCGTGATTCCCAGTATTGTGTGGTTGTCTGCCATTTTGTGCTCTGGTGTGGTTATCCTATGTGTTGTAAATGCTAACCTCTGTGAAGTTAATGAGGCAGGCTTAGAGGCAGTTATGTTAATAAAACAGAATTCAATCTATAGGATTAGATTGTATCTTGATCAATCTCTTCTGAGATATAAAAGACCAGAGAGGAGAGGGACTTCATACCACCATGAAAGAAGCACCGGTAGGGAGCGTGTCCCTGCACTGAGAAGTCCATAAACCGGGGGAAAATTGATAACAAAGAGAGCAAGTCTTCCCCTGGAGCTGGTGCCCCGAATTCGAACTTCTAGGCTACTAGACTGTGAGAATAAATTTCTGTTTGTTAAAGCCATCCACTTGCGGTATTTCTGTTATAGAAGCACTAGATAACTAAGACAGTTGCTATGAGTCGCGATGGCAGTGGGTTTGGTTTTGCTTTATTGGTTTGTGGGTAGCTGGCACAGAGAACCACTCTCCTGCTAGGGGCCCTCTCCCCCTGCTGCCTTCTCACCTATCATATACCCCAACTTGACTGCAGCCCCCAGAGTGCAGGGACCTGGTTTGTTTTGTCCATTGTTTGTGCTCCCTGAGTGCACAGCACATAAAGAGCACTCCATAGATATTCTCACAATGAATGAATGAATGCACACTGCTGGGTGCTCCAGGCACTATCTCTTTACCTTCAAACTTCCCTGCAGTCCCTGATATTCAGAGGTGGAGATCAAAGCTCAAAGGAGCTGGTGACTTGCCCAAGGTCACCCAGCAGGGACATGTAGAGCCGGGCTCAGAGAGCTCACACTCCTGCACCAGCTGGACTCCTTTTTGTGACTTTTCCTTTCATTCCCAGAGCCCAGTGCATTACCTGACATGTAGAAGATGCTCAGTACTTGTTTGTTGAAATAACATGTGAATACGTAATGAATTCTATTCTCTGTGTGTATGTTCGTCTTTGCCCGCCATCTGGTTTGCCTGCTCGGTGACTGGGGAAGGAAGCTTCCTGAGCCTCACCCTCTTGGAGGGCCTTCTGGACTCTGATTTTCCGTGTGTGAGGGTGTGTGTGTGTACACATGCTAGTGGGTGACTGGCACCCACCACTCCCTACACACAAAGGTAGCGGGAAGCACAAGGCCTCCCTGACTGTGGAACTAAGAAAGGTGGGGCGCCAGCTGGGGCCGCAGTGAAGGGAGCACAGGACTTGGGGTCACCCCTGAAGTGTCCCCCCAAAGACAGCTGCTTGCAGAATCTGGGCCAGGCCTTCAAGCCCCCAGCCTCTGCTAGCAGAGCAAGCTACCACCTCAGGGCACCTGTGGGAGAGCCCATGGATAGACAGATAGATGGAGAACACCTGACCTGAGGAGCAGCCAAAGTGGTTTCTCCCTCTGCTTGCTGGCCTTTGGGTCCTTGGATTTGGTGGGCAAGGGACTTTGGCTGCAGGGTGGTGAGTGTGCCTGATTCTGAAAAGAGCAGCTATGTTCCCCGGGGCGCGTCTATGGAGACACACCTGCCAGCAGGAGGCGTGCCCTGGGCACCGTGTGCCGTGTAGTAGTGGCACACAGCCCTGCCACCTGGGGGGCTCTCTGGGCATGGAGCCTTCTCAGCGTGTAGTCATTGGTCCTCAGAGGCCACAGCTGGAGGGACCAGCAAGTTGGTCGGGGTAAGGCCAGGAAGCAGTCACATCACAGCAGGATCACTACAGAACCCACACCTCCAAGCCTGGGCTGGAGCTCTTTCTGATAAAATGAAAATCTCAGCAGTGTTTTGGTGGTTTTTCCTCTTCTGTCAGACATTGTGGTCGTGGCAGCATTTTGAATTCTACGTTCACTTGTGTTTTTCATGTAGAAATCACTGCGGCCGTTCTGTTTATCCTGTCAGCTAGCTGAGTTTCTAAAGGGACCAAATGTTAAATCAGCTACACATGAAAATCGAGACTGTTCAGCCCTCCAGAGCCTGCTGCCAGACCTGCGTTATGCAGCAGAAGTCCCTGAATGGGTCAGAGAGCTCTGTTGTGGAGGCAGCAGGGAGGGCGCCTCAACTCCTCTGTAAAGTAGGGGTCATGTTTGTCCTTGTCTTAGGCTAAATTAACTGCAGTTGGAGAGCTGACATCATATGGCTGGCGTGCCTGGAGCTGGGACTGGACCAGGCAGGGCATCCCGCAGGGCGTGGGTTCGCTGTCGGCTTTGCCTTCCTGCAACCGCACTGCCCCCTCACAGGGACTGAGTCAGGTGGGGTGCAGAGTTGCTGGGCTTCATGTCGTGGAATTAACCTAGAGGTGAAGCAGAATGCAGATAGTGTAAACCTCGACAATGGAACAATAGTGGCTCCCACAGCAGAGGCTAACTGGAAGGAAGACAGAAAGGTGAAGGGAGGGATCATTCAAGTAGAGAATCAAGAGACTCTGTGTAAAGTTGCTCGATCAAGAAATAGAGGTTTGGGTATTTTATTTTTTTAATAGAAAATACATACACAGGGTTCAACATTTTAAAACTGCAAGGAAGTTTTTGTGAGTCCAGCTCCAGCTGGGTCACATTCTAGGACAAGGAAAAATGACTTCAATATTATCTCCTAAATCATTCCCTCCTTTTGATCAGAGACTGGAGATAACACATGGATGATCACAAGGACACATCTACTGTGCCCTGAGGTATAAAGACAATAGCTAGGACAATCTCAGAAAACATC
Source organism: Elephas maximus indicus (assembly GCF_024166365.1). NCBI lineage: Eukaryota > Metazoa > Chordata > Mammalia > Proboscidea > Elephantidae > Elephas > Elephas maximus. Next base: position 20,015,161 of record NC_064830.1, read on the forward strand.
TAGGGACACATTCACATAAACAAATCATAAACAGAGCACAAAAGACCTGGACTTTCTACTCTTATCTTTTTCTATTAGCATTTAGTGAATAGAGAATTTGTTGGACCAATGAAGACCCTCCAGACTGTGGTTAATGAAACCTGTGCCAATGATTATTAAAAAAGACCATTCAAAATGTAGAATCACATTGATTTAGCAGTTTTGGGCCGATCGGTGAAAAGGTGATGCTTTCAGTGGCTTTGCCCATTTGTAATTTTAGTATATACTGATGATTCTATAATGTCCTTTGAACTCGGGCAGACATTAGCTCTGGCAGCATGCTTGTCCACTTCCCACTTTTGCCTTTTTGAATATATGCCAAGTAAAACTTTTTTTGCTTTAAAAAACCCCCAAAACACAGTGCCGTCGAGTCGATTCCGACTCATAACGACCCTATAGGACAGAGTAGAACTGCCCCGTAGAGTTTCCAAGGAGCACCTGGCAGATTCAAATCCTTGCTTTGCTAAAAAAAAAAAAAAAAATTACAAGAAGGTTTAGAGTACAAAGTTCCCATCCGGCCACAGTCCATCCAGCCGTCTACTTCTCCTTTCCTAGCCAAGGTTTTTGCGTTCTATTAAATCCTTCCAGAAATATACACACACATTGTTTTTTTCCCCAAAAGGTAGCAGATTCTATATGCTGGCTGGCACCTTTTCTTTTCACTTAAAAATACATCTTGAAGATTATTTCATAGCGGCACCCTATGATGGGCGTCTAGGTTGGTTATTATCACAGACCACGTTTCAAGAAATGACATTGTGCACAGGCTATTTGCACAGGCGGAGTGTCTTTGAATACATTTCTAGAAGCGGGATTGCTGGGTCAAAATGATTGTGCATTGTAATTTTGAAAGATATTGCCAAACCACTCTACAGTTCAAAAAAGAGCAAGCCCTGGTGGCGTAGCGGTTAAGTGCTACGGCTGCTAACCAAAGGGTCAGCAGTTCAAATCCGCCAGGCGCTCCTTGGAAACTCTATGGGCAGTTCTACTCTATCCTATAGGGTCGCTATGAGTCGGAATCGACTCGACAGCACTGGGTTTGGTTTGTTTTTTTTTATATTATTTAAAGTCATAAAGATAACAAGTTAAAAAATATCTAAATATAAAACTAATAGGGAGGGAGGTGAAGAAAGAACAGTGTCAGGCAGTATAAAACCAAAACCCAGGGCACCAGAAGACCAAACTGTGCCCATCCAGTTGATTCTGACTCACGGCGACCCTACAGGACAGAGTGGAGCTGCTCCATAGGGTTTCCAAGGGGCGGCTGGTGGATCCGAACTGCTGACCTGTTTGTTCGCAGCCGTAGGTGAACTAAAAGGTCCCTTAGATGGTGCAAAGTTGGCGGTTCGGACCCACCCAGAGGCAGCATGGAAGAGAGGCCTGACAATCTGGTTCCCTGAAGATCACAGCCAAGAAAACCCTATGGAGCACTTCTACTCTGTAACACGTGGGGTCTCCTAAGTCACAAAACAACAACAAGAACAAAATCAAAAACCGTATGAGTGAAGCGCATTTATTATCTTTCATAACGAGGATCTAGTAGATACTGTTTAGAATTCATAAATCTAGAAGCAGTTATAAGTGGTCAGCTCTGGGATCCTGTGGGAGACTTTTTCTTCTTATTTCCTGCTCTTTTGTGTGGTGGAGAAATTATTGAGCCATGTACATGCATTACTCTTAGAGTGAAAAAACAAAATTAGGGGGTGAGGTGAAAGCTGTATTAATGTCTAGCGGTGACATCACACCAGGACCTGCAGTACATTCAGGCCTTCTACAGAACTGCCGTGGGTTGTGGTTTCCAAAGAAGCAGGTCTCTAGGTTCCCACAGGTGCTTGAAATTTTATGTATTTAGATTTTTTTATATTTAACATAATATCCCCTCAGCTTCACGTGTGTTTTGCCACGTGAGAGGGACCACATGCCAACAATTACCTATCATAATTTTACTGCTTTGTGCTAAACAAAAGGGTGGCAGTTCAAATCCACCAGGCGCTCCTTGGAAACTCTATGGGGCAGTTCTACTCTGTCCTATAGGGTCGCTATGAGTTGGAATCAATTCTATGGCAAAAGGCTTTTTTTTTTCCCCCTAAGGATATAAACGGGGTGCAGTGTCTGGAAGAGAAAAGAGCTGCTCAGCATGAAGGGCCTAGGAGCATCGTCAGCCTGACAGCTCTGCTGAGAATAAGGATTTATTTTAATTGCCTACATCTCCTATAACCCCCTGGGGGGCCCTTGATAAGTAGCTTGTGTCATTGATTTGAAGTTGCCCTGTTTTTTGTTTTTTTTTTTCTTCTTCACATTTCAACATGCTTAAGTCAGAGTAGGAAACCCTGATGGTGTAGTGGTTAAGTGCTACGGCTGCTAACCAAAGGGTTAGCAGTTCAAATCCGCCAGGTGCTCCTTGGAAACTCTATGGGGCAGTTCTACTCTGTCCTATAGGGTGGCTATGAGTCAGAATCGACTCGACAGCACTGGGTTTTTTGTTTTTTTTTTTAAGTCAGAATACGTCTTGTAATCCGTGGGTGACCTGTCATAATTTAATTGGCAGTGTTTTGGCTTCCTTAGTAGTACAAAAATAATGATGTGTCTTACCGTAGGTGGGATCTTAATTTAAAAAAACAACCAAAACCAAACCCATTGCCGTTGAGTCTGTTCCAACTCATAGCGACCATATAGGACAGAATAGAACTACCCCGTAGGGTTTCTAAGGAGCGACTGGTGGATTCAAACTGCTGACGTTTTGGTTAGCAGCCGAGCTCTTAACACTGAGCTACCAGGGCCCATTATTCAAATACGATGATTGTACAAATAATGGTTTTATTTGCATCTCTCCAGGCCTTGGCTCAGGCTAGGCAAGGGCCTTTCCTCAGCCCTGCTCATGTCTGGAGGCAGTGGGGAGCCAGACGCCAGGCCCCCCATGTTTATCTCCAGCTGACACCCCCTGTCTTCCAGGTGTAGTCACCGCCCCCGGCCACCATGGGCAAGCAGAACAGCAAGCTGAGGCCCGAGGTGCTGCAGGACCTTCGGGAGAACACGGAGTTCACTGACCATGAGCTGCAGGAGTGGTACAAGGGCTTCCTCAAGGACTGCCCCACTGGCCACCTGACTGTGGATGAGTTCAAGAAGATCTACGCCAACTTCTTCCCCTATGGCGACGCTTCCAAGTTTGCGGAGCACGTCTTCCGCACCTTCGACACCAACGGTGATGGCACCATTGACTTCCGGGAGTTCATCATTGCACTGAGCGTGACCTCACGGGGCAAGCTGGAGCAGAAGCTCAAGTGGGCCTTCAGCATGTATGACCTGGACGGCAACGGCTACATCAGCCGCAGCGAGATGCTGGAGATTGTGCAGGTACTGCCAGCTGGTCACCGGAAGGGGCTGGCTGGGGCAGACATGGCAAGAGGCCTGCCTGGCGTCACACTGCAGACCAGGGCCTCAGCCAAGGGCTCCCCATTCCCAGCCCAGTGCCTTTTATACCCAGCACAACAATCAGTCATCCTTGAGCAGGTTGCTAACTGTCCCCCTCTGGAGTGATTTTTAAAGCATTTGTCATGTGACTGGGTTGGTCCTTCCAGGCGGCAATGATGCAAGCCATTTTATCATTGCTAAATTGATCACTTCCTGTATATCTGGCCTGGGCTAAGCACGTTTATCTGTTTTCATTTTCACAACGCTGTTTCACAGAACAGTTCTTAGAGGGGTGATTCTGTGGGGTCACAGAGGTGAGAATTGTAGTAATTGAGAGGATACTTGATGCTTGTAAGAGGTACCTGCTAAGACCTTTGTAAATCCCCATATTTGAGAAGGCAACAAATAGCTTATGTCCCTGTTTTTGTTAGGTGCTGGCAAGTCAATTTCCAACTCATAGCGACCCCCTTTGACAGAATACAACTGCCCCATAGGGTCTTCTTGGCAGCAATCTTTACAGAAACAGATAGCCAGGCCTTGCTTCCATGGAGTGGCTGGGTAGGTTCAAACCACCCATCTTTGGTTAGCGGCCGAGTACTTAACTGTTGCTAGGAATATGTACTTGTAAAGTGGGCCTGAAACATGAAGTGATCCCTAAAATAAAATCTGCCACAGAAATAGCACCACTTTATCAGACCTCTTCTCTCTGACTTCACTTCCGTCAACAGCTCTAGCAGATGAGTTTGAACAGCAGATCATAGTGTTTTCCAGAAAAAAATCAAGTTTTGTTCACTCACCAGGCTGCATGGTGTGTGGTAGAGAGCAGGGAACCAGGGAGCGAGTCAGCGAGCTGGAAACTACCTCTCCCTGCTATCACCCCCTGCAACCCTTCTGCTACAGCCTAGGGAGTCAATCTGGAACCCCTCAGAAGAGGTAGTCCCACCCTACATGTAAGGAGTTTAGGGTTAAACCTCAAGCAATGGGTATCAAATCCATGAACTGCTTTAGTGGCAGCAGCTACACAGAGGAGTAGCCAACCCATTTCCCAAATAGATGGGATTTCACAGGAGAATAAATTAACATGGATTTGGGGAACTCTGTGGGCCTGTTGCCACCACCTGGCTCTTAGCTATAAGCGGTGGTGCAAATAAGAATTCTATTTCCCAAGAATCATTTATCCCAGCCCCTGTGTGAACCCTTAAAATTCAGTTGCCATCAAGTCAGCTCCAACTCATGGTGACCCTATGTGTGTCAGAGTAGAATTGTGCTCCATAGGGCTTTCAATGGCTGATTTTTGGGGGAAGTAGATCACCAGGCCTTTCTTCCTAGGGGCCTCTGGGTGGACTTGAACCTCCAACCTTTAGGTTAGTAGCCAAGTGCATTAAATATTTGCATCACCCAGGAACTTCATGTAAACCCTTACCCATTTGGAAATGGGCATGCCAATCACTGGTTGAGCAGATTGGCCTGGCCAAAACCGAGAGACACAGATGGTATCACTCAGAGCAGTGAAGAACAGCCACTCCTGTCCACATGGAATCTGGTTTCTAGGCCATCAAACCAAGCTCGCCTCCTCCAGCACCTTCTCATATATCCCCAGCTTGCTGGGTGATGTTTCTCATGTGACATCTGGCTGCTACACATTTCTCAACATGGATTGGTGTTTTCAGTACTACCAGGAGACCTTGGAGGGTCTTGACTTTGCATTTGGCTCTGCACTTGAGGAGGGTCCTTGGCCATGTCCCAAGGAGCCTGTCCTGTCTGCACACAGGGGTATAAGCCATTCTTTTAATAGTAGAAGAGTTCCCACAGCCAGTGAGCACCCTCACCTCCATTTCTTGCTGTGGGCTGGGTGGACGCTCACACCCTCACCCCCCGCGCCAGACACATCCTGGAGTCTGAGCTCATTATTCACTACGTCCATTCTGTGTCTCTCCTGCAGGCTATCTATAAAATGGTGTCCTCGGTGATGAAGATGCCTGAGGACGAGTCCACTCCAGAGAAACGGACGGATAAGATCTTCCGACAGATGGACACAAACAATGACGGTAGGGGGCAGGGGGCAGCCTGTGTATGTGTGCGCGCACGCATGTGTTTACAGTGCTGTAGGGAGCCTAGACGAGTTTGGGAAATTTCTCTTCCCTCCGCAGCTTCTCACATGTCCCCCAGCCTGCCTGCCCCGCCCCTGGCCAGCCTGATTTAGCTGTCCTGAGGGCAGACCCAGGATTTGGAATCCGGGAACATCTGGTTCTGAGTCCTGGTTCCCTCCTCACGGCACTTTGGCCCTGGGCATGTTACTGGGCTGGGCTGCAGTCTCCGCACTTGTAAAATTGGAATAAAATGTTTGGGGTGGGGGGGGAGGCAGGGGTGCTGACCTCCCCTGGGGCCCTGCAGGCATTGGAATCCAAGGGTCCTGAGATCCTGGGAAGCTGGCGGCTCCTTACTTGCCATCATCTGAGATGTAAGGCCCCCTGGTGGCCCCAGGGGTCAAGGCGAGCGCTGTTAGGATATACATCTCTGCATCTGCCTTCAACAGCTGTGCCAAGGACCCTGGGGCCACACTACCACAGAAATGGTGGCAACGGTAACAAAGGGCACCACGCCCCAGTTTTCTGCTCTGCAGAGGCTGTGAGGTTCTGGTGGGAACCAAGTAAACTGACGATGCCATACCTCGTGCTGACTTTGTCGGGTGGTGCCACAGAGCAAGATGTGATTTGCTTTTGAACAATAAAGAAATGTGATATTTAGAAAAGAAAAAAAAAAATACTTCCAGGGTTGTGGTGATGATTATAAATAAGGTAATGTGCCAAAAAGTGCTTTGTAAACTCAAAAGTGAGTTAAAGACCAAGCTGGCAGAGAGACAAGGATTTGGGTATAACCGTAGACAGAATAAAGCATAGCAGACAGCAAGTTAACAGTTTGCAAAACACATTCACACAGAAAACAAGGCAGCCTTGTGCCTGACATTGCCTTTGGGCTGATTCAAAATGTGCTTCCCAACCTCCAGTGTAGCAAGGCACAGACTTTGGATCATGACAGGCCTGCACTTGAGTCTTGGCTATCCCAAGCCTCAGTTTACTCCTCTGTGAAACAGGATAATAAATCTAATCTCATGTGGTTGTGAGGATTCAATGAGAAAATGCCTGTAAAACTCGGAACACAGTACTTGGCACTCAACAAACAGTGGCCATTATTTCTAACCTCACAGTGTCCCCAGGCCAGCTGCCCACAACCACCACTCGCCCCTTGACGTGTTTTCCCGGCTTACCCTAGCCCCGCACCGGGGCACCTCCCTAAATTGTTTGGGAACTTGGGTAGTGCGCTCCACTTGCTAATATGTCCACTGAGACAAAGCACTTCCTCCTGTGAGCCCAGAGATACTTTCTGTCCCTGGGGCTGCGGGAGGGAAGGAGAGAGGTGATATTGGAGAAGCCAGGGCTGTGGCCAGGGATCCAGGTTAGAGTGAAGGGAGAGGGTGATCCTTGAGGCTTCTCAGAGGATGCTTCAGAAACAGGCGGCAGTCCATACTTTGTCCCAGTGCCCCTGGCCACCCCAGGAAAACACATGGCTCTGCCCTAATCTCTCCATGGCACGGGTGCCATTGTTAAGGCCACTCTCTCCTATTCAGCTTTTATTCAAGCAGTCCATATGATTTGAGCCCAGTTAACTGCTGGGAAGAGTCCTGTTGGTGCAGTGGTTAAGAGCTCAACTGCTAACCAAATGGTTGGCAGTTCAAATCCACCAGCCACTCCTTGGGAAACTCTGTGGGGCAGTTCTACTCTGTCCTATAGGGTTGCTATCAGTCAGAGTTGACTCGACGGCAATGGATTTTAAGTGCTGGGAAAACACTGACCACGTGACACAGATGAGGGCCCTCCCACCCCCAGAGCCCTTGTCTGTCCTGCCCTCTGTGAGGAGGAGGACAAGGGGGAGGTGCTTACATAGGGTCATAATCTCAACATGTCCTCAGTAGTTTTCCCTGGGTCAGCTCGAGGCTTCTCCTATGGCTGCTGACCTGGGCTCAGCCCAAAACCTCCTGCTAGGAGAACTTAAAAGGGTAGAAAGGAGAACAGGGCCCGCCTGGCAGCCTTACTCCCCGTGGCTTTTGGGACTTTGAGACCCTGAGACCTCAGACACGCATCCAAGAAAATCCCCACTCCCTGCCTACTGCCAGAGGTCAGATGTGTGGGGAAGTGGCCGGTAAAAGCCACCACCAGCCATGTGGGGAGAGTGGCAAGGCCTGATATCCCTCTATTTGCATAGGCACAATCTCAGGCACTTCCTCCTCTGCTGCGGTAGTGGCTATCCATTCCTACACACCCTGCCATTCCCAATCCACTCCCTAGCCTTCCATAGAAGAATCCTGATCAAAACCCAAAAACCCACTGCCATCGAGTCGATTCTGACTCATAGCAACCCTGTAAGGACAGAGTAGAACTGCCCCATAGAGATTCCAAGGAGCGCCTGGCAGATTCGAACTGCTGACCCTTTAGTTAGCAGCCATAGCACTTAACCACTATGCCACCAGCATTTCCGAATCCTGATCAAAAGGGGGAAAATGCAGAACAGAACTTCAAATTCTCATGGACGCTAGACTTTCTGGAGCCATGGAGGGTGGCCGAACCCCTGAAACTATTGCCCTGAGATAATCTTTGAAACTTGACCAAAAATATCCCCTGAACTCCTCTTGAAACTGAACAACAGTTTAACTTAGCTAGTAAAGAATGTCTGCCTTGAGCATTATGCTGTTTTAATGACTATATGGGATCAAATTGACAACAGAAACTCAGAAGATTAGATAAGAACCTTAGGGGGAGTGAGTTTATATTAACAAGGGAGGAACAACTCAAAAAAAGGAGGGTAAGAATGGTCACACAACTCAAAGAATGTAGTCAGCGTCACTAAATGGCACGTGTAGAAACTGTTGCATTGTTTGTTTTGCTGTATATACTCTCAACAACAACAGCAAAATAATTTTTTTTTAATTTAAGGAAACAAAATAATTATGTGAGAGAAGGGCACGGTGGTTGAAAAACTGAATCCTCCTACCACAGCTCAGCACCCTCTGGAGCCTCGGTGGCAGGTGTCCTCAGAATACCCATCCAGCCAGATGGGGCCCTTACCCCCGGCCACCCAGCCTGGCGTGGAGCCACTGGCGTCTGCGTCTGGGAGAGGGACACATTTGTCCCCAGTGCAGTTCATCTGTAATTACGTTTCCACAGCACTTAAGTCTTAAAACCCACTTTGCTATCTCGTGATTCTAGAAGTAACAGGGTCAGGGGTGAGGGAGGGCCAGAGGCTGAGAGGAGGAAGCTGGCTGAACCCTTTTTGTGGCCCTTATGCCTTTACTGGTCCCCCCACCCACCTTGTGGGGCAGATATTGGAGAAGCAGAAAGCCAGACTCAGAGCTTGTGCAGAGGTCAGACACTGCTCGTGGCAGGAAACCACGCCTTAGGCTGTGAGTTCAGGCCCTGGGCTGCCTGGGGGCACCCTGCCCGGTGTGGCCCTCTCAGCCCTGAATTGCTTATGAATTAGAGGCAAAGGGCATCTTTTTTCTTGACAAGTCACACATTCCTTAATATGAAGAAGTGGAGTGACTTTAAAAGGCTTTAAATTACCCTCATCAGCCACGTCATGCCACCATACTGGATAGGTCCTTTTAGTCGCCTGATACTTTGCAGTGAGCCGTGGAAGCAAAGTGTTTTCCAGAAATACTCCTGAAGTGAGCGGAGAGATGCTGATGCAGTCCAGCTTCTAGAAGGCTCAAGACTCTGAAAAAAAGAGGGGGTGGTGTCCCTGACGTGATAATTGTCCCCATCCTCCTGGGACGTATAAAGAGCAGTGAGCACTGCATAATTCTGACTTCTCCCGTTCTCTGTCCCTGTAGGCAAGCTGTCCCTGGAAGAGTTTATTAAAGGTGCCAAGAGTGACCCCTCCATCGTCCGATTGTTACAGTGTGACCCCAGCAGCGCGAGCCAGTTCTAAGGAAACGGGTATCTGGACAGTCGCAGAGAAACACACGGGCTTGTCTTGCTGTTTAAGCTTTGCTTGCAAAAGTGGATGCCTCCTCAGTCATTTCTGCTCTTCCGGGACCGGTGCCCAGGCGACACCATCACGCCGGCCTGGCCCTGCTGGCTGCGCCTCCCTCCTCCGCCCAAACAACGTGATGTTCCTCCCGTCCTGCCCCCGTCTCGGCCTGTTCCTTTCCGGGGTGACTCACTGGGTGTGTTTACACGGAGGGTTTAAAGTGTTCAGGGCTCCTGGGGCAACCCCCTTCCTACGGGGTGCCCAGTGGACAACACTGAAGATTCTAGGTAGGACTTTCTAAGATAGCACCAGGGCCAACTAAGTTATTTTGTAATCCCAGGTGACTCTGCCGGAAAGGTAGGGACGGAAACGGAGCACGATTAGACAGAGCAAGTCCCTACCCGAGCATGGCTCCACCTATCTCGTTGGTTTGTTTTCTCTGATCAAAATTGCTTGCACTTATATATACTGTGGTCTTCTTTCTTTCCTATGTAAATTATGTGTATGGTGAAGTACAGTGTACAGTCTAGGTCCCGTATTTAATGCCTCTGACTGCCTTCCAAGCCTGGTTCCCCTGTGGCCTGTGACTCCTCTGAGCCTGGTTGTCGTGTGGTATTTATGCACTTTCGTGCCACCTGCTTCCGGAGGACCTGCATGCGTGCCCAGAGCCCTGGAGATCCTGCCGTCCATGTAGTGAGTGCAGTTGTGCGTTGAAGGTCTGTTCTCCCTGTTGATTGGTCTGGCATTTCCTGTATTCAAATTATCAAATAAACGGAATTATCTGGATCGTGTGTCTGCCTGTAGAAAATTGCCATTTTGGTGCTCGGTGGTCATCCATTGAAGTGGATTCACTTGGCCTCAGCTGCTTGCTGTTTGCAAACTTGGTCCTTCCTGGAACCCTTTAGCCATTGCTGTGTCTGTAAATCTGGTACAGCCTATTCTTCAATATCTGCTTCCCACCAAGAAATATTCGTGGAATTAAAAGACGACTGTTCTTGGCGGGTCTGCCTTGCTCCCTCCCTCTCCTTCTCTGAGGTTTTAATCAGCAAGGCCGCAGGGAAGGCAGCTGCCACGGAGGAAAGTGCGTGCACCAGAGGGAAACAGCCCAGGCTTAGAGATCAGACAGGCCTGGTTTCTCATCCTGCCTTCCCTGTGGCAGTCAGAATACTTCCAGGCCCAGCAGCTGAAAACCCAACTGAAAGCGCTTACATGGTAAGGATATTTGTCTCACATGCCAAGAAGTCCAAAGGCGGTGTGCATTCTTGGCTTGGCAAATCAGCAGCTTGACAGCATCGCTAAGGGCCAGGTTCTTCCCACCATCCCCACTGCCCCACCGCCCAGTCTCAAAGAGTCAGTTTTTGTCCTCAAACTGGTTTCCTTGGACTGCCAGCATGGCTGTCACTTTTCCAGGCAGTACATCCGACATGTGAACATCCAGAGGCAGAAATAAAGCAGCCGTGTTCTCCGTCCTTCCATTTAGAGAGAGGAAAACTTTCCTAGAATCCTCCCTGTCTTAGTTATCTAGTGCTGCCACGACAGAAATACCACAAGTGGATGGCTTTAACAAAGAAAAGTTATTTTCTCACAGTATGGTAGGCTAAAAGTCCAAATTCAGGGTGTCAGCTCCAGGGGAAGGCTTTCTTTCTCTGTTGGCTCTGGAGGAAGGTCCTTGTCCTCAATCTTCCCATTGTAGGAGGAGCTTCTCAGGCGCAGAGACCCTGGGTCCAAAGGACACGCTCTGCTCCTGGTGCTTTCTTGGTGGTATGAGGTCCCCCACTCTCTGCTTGCTTCCCTTTCCTTTTATCTCTTGAGATATAAAAGATGGTGCAGGCCACACCCCAGGGAAACTCCCTTTACATTGGATCAGGGAGGTGACCTGGGTAAGGGTGGTGTAACAATCCCATCCTAATCCTTTTAACCACAGGCAAAGATTATGATTTATAGCACATAGGAAAATCACAGAATGGAGGACAACCACACATGGTCTAACCAAGCTGATACATTTTTGGGGGGACTTAATTCAATCCATGACACTCCCCATCCTCAGTGCCTTGCCTAGGGGTGTGAGGTCACCATGACTGGCTTAAGCCTATCAAGATGAATCCCTTGGCTGAGGGGGAGCCCACTCCCTCAAAGGACATGGTGCTTAGAAGGCGGTCGTCTACATTTGCTAGTGCTGCTATAACAGAAATACCACAAGCGAGTGGTTTTAAAGAATAGAAATTTATTTTCTCATATTTAGGAGGCTAGAAGGCCAAATTCAAGGCACTGCCTTGGTGGCGCAGTGATTGAGAGCCAGCAGGTCAAATCCACCAGCTGCTCCTTGGAAATCCTATGGGGCAGTTCTACTCTGTCCTATAGGGTCACTATGAGTCGACAGCAACGGGTACCTATAAGGAAGTCTCTATCTCTGTAGGCTGTGGGGAAAGGCCCTTGTCCCTTCCAGCTCCTGTGGCCCCTGTGTTCCATGGTTCCTTGGTGATCTTCGTGTGGCATCTGTCTCATCCCAACCCCCATTTGTGCTTTTTTCTGTGTCTCATTTGTATTTGTTGTAGGTCAGAAGTGATTAGGTTTAGGACACACTCCTTGCTGATATGGCCTCATTAACAGAAAAACGAAAACTAATCCCAGAGGGAGTTACATCCACAGGTACCGGGGTTGGAATTCCAGCACGTATTTGGGTGGGGGGCGGCGGGGGGGACACACAATTCCATCCCTAACAGAGGTGAACAGAATTGAGGTTCTTTTAGCAAGGATGGATACTAGCAGTGTCTGTCATGCCTGCTTCCTGGCTGTGGGACCTCTCTGTGCCTCAGTGTCTTCACCTGCAGAAAGGGCATGAAGAAGGCTGTAGGATGGTTAGAAGTAATGCGTACAGGACATGGAGCTCAGAGCCTGCTTTATCGTAGGCTTTCAGTGACGGAAGCTCTTGGGTTGATTTTAGCCATTTTTGTATCTTTTAAGACTCCGTGCCTCCTTTTTTTAAAATAGAAATGATGAGTCACTCTGCCAAGTGTCTTTTGAGTCAGTGGGCACTACCAGAAGGGTGTTGTTTTTAGTTGTCAAGCAGATTCCAACTCATGGCAACCCCATGTGTGCAGAGTAGAACTGCTCTATAGGGTTTTCAAGGCTGTGAGCTCTCAGAAGCAGATTTCCAAGCCAGTCTTCCAAGTGCATTATCTAGCTTAAACCTCCCATCAACCCTACAATATAGTGTTACTACCCACATTTTACGGGTTGATAAACTCAGGTTTAGAGAAGTTAAGAAATTTGCCTCAAATCCTTAGCAATGGGTGGCAGAATCAGAATTGGAACCCAGATAAACTCCCAAGGCCATGAACTGCATCTCCTCCCAATTAGAGCATGGTCTTCAAATAACTGACCCAGTCTGAGGCATTGGTGGTGGTTCAGTGGCAGAACTCTTGCTTCCCACATGGGAGACGCAGGTTCAATTCCCGGCCAGCGCACCTCATGCACAGCCATCGCCCGTCTGTCAGCGGAGGCTTGTTTGTTGCTGTGATGCTGAACGGATTTCAGCAGAGCTTCCAGACTAAAGAGGGACTAGGAAGAAAGGCCTGGTGATCTACTTCCAAAAATCAACCAGTGAAAACTCTGTGGCTCATAACAGTCTGATCTGCAGTCAGTCACAGGGATGGTCCAGGACCATTTTGTTCTGATGTGCATGGGGTTGCCATGAGTCAGGGGCCAACTCGATGGCCGCTAACACCACAACCCCTGCTCAGTCTCTTTCTTACCAACCCTCTGCATCCCACTCTCAGACCTCTAGGTGTTGTGGGAAATGAAGAAACTTGCTCCTGGGTCCCTGGGCAAGTCGTCTTCTTGTTGTTAGGTGCCGTTAAGTCGTTTCCAACTCATAGCGACCCTATAGGATGGAGCAGAACTGCCACATAGGGTTTCCAGGGATTGGCTGGTAGATTCAAGCTGCTGACGTTTTGGTTAGCAGCCAAGCTCTCAACCACTAAGCCACCAGTCTTAGATGGGACATATTTGTGGTGCCCAGGCCTGATCCCCCCACCCACTCTCCTGGTGGAGAAGGGGTTGCACTTCTCCACTGGCCAAAGGGTGCCCTCCTGAGGCCTGGTTCTCAGGCCCAGGCGCTGGAGGGATGGGGCCACAGAATCATCAGCATGGCTCCTCCCCACCCCACCCCCCGCCCACCTGCTGGGATTAGGTGTGGGCCTGAGGAGGGTGTGCCAAGGTGGGTTTCTGTCCTAATCTCAGCTCCCTGAGGAGGGAACAGGAACCACCAGGGGCTTCGGACTGAGAAAGAGACCGTGGCCCAACAGAGAGGTATTCGGGAAATCAGAGCAGTTGGTTCATTAGTTAGCTCACTCCCAGTCCTCCCCGAGAGCTGCCAGTCCCAGCAGACAGACTCTGGCAACACAGCTGGAAACAAAGCCCTGTCTGCCCTAAGGAGCTGGCCAGCCAGAGGGAGACGGGCAGTTCAGGAGCAGAGAGTCCAGCCGAGGGCCAGGCCTGCCTGACCTCAGGACAGGGAGGTGGAGCCCTGGGCTTGGCCTAAGAGGCAGGTCACCACATTCCAGTCCCAGCTCAGCCAGTGATCAGTCATAGGCTGACTTCCCATGGGGCCATGGCTGTCCTGGTACCTGATGGTTCCATGGATCTGGGCTCTGGCCTCATGTTGGCAGTGATGGGCCCAGCCCCTCAAGCAGCCCCAGGCCCAGGATGGGGCAGGGTGGAGGGTATTCTAGCCCTCTTCACACCTGCATGCTGCTGCCCTTTAGGGGCTCTGCGGGGTGCTCCATGGCCTGTCTCTCCTTGGCCTGAGGCTCCCTACCTGTGGCTGGGGGTAGGAACTGTGGGCGGGCAGGGGAGTCAGGAACACTTCTCAGAGAAGATGGGGTGAACACAGTAGACATCAGGACACAGAGTGGTGAAGGAGCACTGGGAGCCTGAGCTTGGAGGAGGATGTTTATTGAGCAAACGTTTACCAAGAGCAAGCTTGGGGAGACCAGGCAGAGGGGGGTACCACCCAGGGACCAGAGTCCAGACCAGCTGTGGGGATGCATGCAGGGGCCTGGAAAACACACCCTGGCCAGGAGAAAGGGCCTGCGGGTGTGGAAAGGTGTACTGGAGCCAGCTCAGGGAAGGGGCACCCAGCCCCAAGACGGCACAAAGTGGGCTCTCCCACAGAAAGCCAGGGGAAGCCTTCCACACCTCTGGCTCTTTCCAGCAGCTTCTGTCCACTGGGGATGAGTTTCCCTGGAGCCCAGGTGTGAAACGGAGTCCATCTCTGAGGAAACATCCAGGCCACCTGTCCTCCCCCAAAGGGCAAATGTTGGCCTATCTTGTCTGGAGACCGGGAGGAGGCAGCTCCTCCTGCCTGTGAGCAGCGTGTGTGTGTGCCCCAAGCTCACCCCCAGGCCCCCACAGGCCCTCCGTGCTCACACGGTGCCTTTGCTGCCCCCAACACACTGGCCTGCATTCCAGTGCCCAAGGCCGTCCCTTGGGATGCCAGCTCCAAATCACCATCCTTTGCCTCCTCATCCCATAGCACTCTACTGTTTACCAAGGGCTTCAGGGCCCCATCAGACCCACCTGGCAGGTCATGGGCCTGCTCCACTTTGCAGATGAGAAGTCAAGGCCAGAGAAGTAGAGGGACCAGCCCCACAGAACCTAGTCTACTGACTTCCAATGCGCTGCTTGCTCTGTGGTCCCACTTGCAACCCAGCCAGACGCTCGAGACTCACTCGAGGTCCCCAGGAAGTCAGAGTCAGAACCAGCCAGGTCCTGTGGCCCCCAGACAATGCCCCTGTACTGTGAGTGTGTGAGTGTGTGTGGGGGAGTGTACGTGTGTATGTGTGAATTTGTGAGAGTGTGTATGTGTGTGAATGTGTGTGTGAATGTGAGTGTATAAGTGTGAATGTGTGTGTGAAGGTGTGTATATTGTGTGAATGTGCGTGAGTATAAGTGTGATGTGTGTGTGAATGAGTGTATATTGTGTGAATGTGTGAGTGTATAAATGTGAATGTGTGTGAATGTGAGTGTATATTGTGTGAATGTGTGAGTGTATAAGTGTGAGTGTGTGAATGTGCGTGAGTGTATAAGTGTGAATGTGTGAGTGTATATTGTGTGAATGTGTGAATGGGTGAGTGTAGTATATTGGGTGAATATGCGTGAGTGTATAAGTCAATGTGTGTGAATGTGAGTGTATGTTGTGTGAATATGCGTGAAAGTGTGAATGTGTGTGTGAATGTGTGAGTGTATATTGTGTGAATATGCGTGAGTGTATTTTTTTATAAGTGTGAATGTGTGTGTGTGAATGTGTGAGTGTATATTGTGTGAATGTGCGTATGTGTGTGAATGTGTGTGACTGTATATGTGTGAATGTGTGACAATGTATATGTGTGTGAATGGGTGTGTGTGTTTGGGGGATGGAGAGGGTAGTGTGGTCCACCCGAGTCTGTTGCTGTAGATGTAGTTCTGCGCGGCTCTGGGTCTCCAACTCTGAGCGTGCGCCTGTCTCTGTGCTGAGGGGTCTGGCGCGCACATCCAGGCATATCCTGTGCAAAGACTCACGATGAGGAAGGGCGGTGCATCTGGCCTGAGTCCTTCCGCAGGTGGGTGGCTGTGCCGGGATAGGTGTGTGTCTGCAGCCTGAGGAGGCGGAGTTGAGTGAGTGGCAGCCCTCGCAACGTATCCCACGTGGGCAGTGGTGGTAGGAATCTGAGGCCACGCCTTCCCCACCCTCACAGCACAGGCCCAGCTCTACTCCCTGCCTTCCCTGTCTGAGAGGGGCTTACCTTGGCTGTAGAGGACCCACCATGCTCCTGTCTCCATCTGGGGTGCTCGCCCCCCAGGGGCCTCCCTGTCTCCAGCTTCTCCTTGAACTTCATCCTCACCCTGCATGCACCAGGTCCTTCCTATGCAATGTCGTTCCTCCAGGAAGCCTTCCCGGGCCCCTCCCCAGCTCTCCTCCACAGCCCACACCTCCCCACGCTCATAGGACTGGTTCCATCCTATAGACCTTCAGCCCAGTGGTAGGCCTGCTCAGGAATGAGTGAATGAATGAATGAATGAGTCAGCAACTACCCATCCCCCCCCAGGTGCAAATCCCAGCCTGGCCACATCAAGTCACATGACCCTGGGCAAGTCTGTTTGTTTCCTTGGGCCTCCCTGCACCCACTTGTAAGATGCGGGGCCCAGAATGGACCCGCCATGTGCCCCAGAGAACCAGGATGCTAACCCCCATCTTGCACGTCAGCTGGTGAAGGAAAGGCTGCAGGGCTTTCCCGGAGGGTGAGGATGCGCCACAGCCAAGATCTAAGCTCAGACTCTCCAGCTCAGAACTGAGGGCTGGCCAGGGGGCCCTGACTTCTCCAGATGTAGGGGCCGTAAGGCAGGAGCCAGACTGGGATCCAGCACTCTGGGGAGGCCAGCCTGGATGGGGTGGAACCCTGTCATGGGAAAAGGACCCACATAAACATGGCAGCAGGAGGAGGGGGGGAGAATCCCTGAATTGTGCAAATGGGTAAGCACTCTGCTACTAACCAAAAGTTTGCTGGTTTGAACCCACCCAGAGGCACCTTGTAAGAAAGGCGCGGTTATCTACTTCCAAAAGATCATAGCCATTGAAAACCCTACGGAGCGCAGTTCTACTCTGGCACACATGGGGCCGCCTGAGTCAGAAGTGACTGAATGAAAACAATTTGTGTATTAATTATTTAATGAGAAACTAATTTGCTCTGTAGACTTTCACCTTAAGCACAATAAAAAAAGAAAGAATTAAATGGCAACTGGTTATTGGTTTTAAAGGAGGAGGAGGGATACAGCTGATCAGGTTCAACATGTACTGTTACCTAAGCTAGGCTGGGGGCCTAGGAGACAACCCAGACCTGAGGCATGGCCCCCTACTTGTGCTTCCCAACACCACTCACCCATCCAATGAGCAGCAAGAGGTGCCCAGAGCCAGGCACAAAGTCTGCCCTCAGAGGGTCTCAGCCAGAGCGGAGGCAGTGACCAGGGCCACCAGCGTGGTAAAGGAAGAGGCCAGCTGGAGCAATCTCCAGGTGCTTGTGGGCACGGGGAAGGGATTGGGGGCACTTCAGGAGGCCATGGCTGAGCGAGGGAGTAGGTGGTCCAGGCAGAGGGACCAGCAAAGACAAAGGCTAAACCCATTGCCGTCAAGTCGCTAGGAGGCATGAAATAACCAACTGTGGAGAGGGAGCCACGAGTTGTTCACTGGTGCTGGGGTGCAGGGGTGAGGCGGAGAGTGGGGGGTGAGGGCTGGGCTGGGCTTGAGTCTGTGGGAGCACGTGAGGAGTTTTAGGACAGGGAATAGCATGGTCAGGGGACAAGGCTGCCTGGAGCTCGTTCCTCAGAACTCTGAGAGACCCCGTGTAGCTGATTGTAGATCCATCTCTGAGCCAAGCTGGAAGGTGGGTGTCGGGGGGTGATGAGACCACTATTCTGCCTTCACAGCCCAGTGGCTGGGGCCCATCTCCAGAGCAGCCAAAACCAAAAAACCTATCTACCCTCAAGTGACTCCAATTCATAGTGACCCTATAGGACAGAGTAGAAATGCCCCATAAGATTTCTAAGGCTTTAATCTTTATGGAAGGGGACTGCTATATATCTTTCTCCTGCCAAGGGGCTGGTGGGTTCGAACCGCCGACCCTTCCTTGGCAGCCTAGTGCTTAACTACCACACCACCAGGACTCCTAGTCCAGAGCAGCAGAGTCACCTTAAGCATGAGGTGATGTTGCCCCCTAGTGGCTGCAGCTGAGAGGGCAGCCCAAATGGTGGATGCGTGGATCCCTTGCGCCTCCTGGTGGGTAAACCTGGCTTCTGAGCCTTTCGGGCCTCCTTCTAGATTTCTGTCCCGTCTCTTTTGGCAGATGAGGTCACTGAGGCCCAGAAGAGCCCCTGATTTGCCGTGGGCCCCACAGCAAGTGTGTTACAAGTAGCTGGGGTCAGGCCCCTGGTTCCCAGTCCTCCCAGAACCTCGTCAATAAAAACCCATTACCATCAAGTCGATTCTGACTCAGAGCGACCTTATAAATACAGGGCAGCCATTTAAATCTGGATTCCAGGTAAACAACAAAGAATTTTCAGTATAAGTATGTACAGTGCAATATCTTGTTTTTGTTAAATCTGGCAACACAACTTGGCAAGGCCATGGAGCCTGAGCCTGCACAGCCCCCAGAGCAGGTTAGCAGCTGGAGGGGACCAGGCCATCTCACAGGCCACCACCAGGGTTGGGGCACATGGCTCTAATGGCGCAGCCACCCCTCTCACCAAAGATTCTGACCATCTGCCTGACCCCTGCCCACTAAGCCTCTTCCCAGTCACTGAGCCCCCTGTGGCCATAGCCACCTCTGTGCTCATCCCTCATACCCCAGACCGGCAGCAGGGAAAGTCATCAGGGCTAAGGCTCTACCTCAGTAATCCCTGGGCAAGAGACAGCACGGGTTGTCCTGACCTTTCTCCTCTTTCTAGAGGCTGCAATGAGTATGGATTAAATCCTCCAACCCCTAATGCCAGCAAGAATTTCCGAGTGTTTTCACTCGGTGCCCTAAGTCCCGAGCTTCATGGATCCTCCCTCACACCACCGCTTCCACGTGGGCACTATTAGCCTCCCTTGTCACTAGTGAGGGGTGGGGCGCAGGATGGGCTGGGTCTGCCCAGCTCCAGGCTTAAGCCCATGGCAAAAACGCAGCTCAAAGTGTCAGCCTCTGCTGAGCTCCGCAGCTGCAGAAGCTCTGGCTGCCCCTGCCTGCCACCACCCTGGGCAGGGAATGAGGTTGGGAGAGAGCAGAGGCCAGGAGCCATGAGGCTGCCAGTACTAGTGAAATGTCATTTTCACCCTTGGTGAAACAGAAGAGACTGGCTCATCTTGGTCATAGTTTTTTGTTTGTGTTTTCCAATAAGCGGCCAAGAGCAGAGCCCAGCCAGGGAGGCAGACCTCTGTACTAACTCAAGTCCTTCTTACTCCCTCTCACTTACCTTGGATGAGTCACTCACCCTTTCTGGGCTTTGCCACAGCCATAAAAAAAAGAAGAGCCTGGGAGGACTCAGCCAAGCCTTTTGTTCAAATGACATCCTATCTCAAAACCCGATGTATAATAAAACTGTTTGAAACAGAGGAGGGACAGAACCCCCACTTGCTCTCTCTGACCTTCACACCCAAGTGGCTGAGGCTCCTCAGGACCCCCAGGTCAACACAGAGCCTGGTTTGGAAAGGGTGACTCTCACCTTCAGGGGACAGTGCTCCAGCTGGGCCAAGAGAACCCTGAAGCTGGGCCACGCTGAAGGAAGTATGGGATAATGGCCAGAAAAGCCTCCGAACTTGGAGAAGGTGACCAGTCAGCCACTTAGAATAACTTAGGAAAACCACCAAGGACTGAATTTGTGTAGAAATGAAAGATGACTGTTTAGTGGGCCATTGTATGGGGTGTGGGGAGCACGTAACTACTAAAGACAAGCTGAGTGAGGGCTAGGTCGGCCGGGGGGTTCCACCTGCAAGAAGGCACAAAGGGATGGTCAGCCAGGAGGCTAGAGAGAGGGCTCTTAGAAGGCATGAGTAGGCCTGTCCTCCAGTTTCTGGCATGCCCCTTGGTGCACACCGGTCCGTGATGGGCAGTGCCACAGCCAGATCTGACTCTGACCCCAGACAACCTCTGACAGGGCAGATAGTACCCTCTATGGGGGTTAGCCACCAGCTCAACGTCGCAGGATGCGGGAGTGTTTCCAGTGTTAGCTCCCTCTTGGGTCCTCTGCCTCCATCAGCCTTATAAGCTAGGTTGGCATGATCCAGCCCAGCTAGACTCTGACCAGCTGGAGTTTCTGGGCCTACAAAGTTGAGAATCAAGCCTTGGCCAATCCCACCCAGGTCCCACTGAGCCAGTCCACCTGCCCCCGAAATCTCTCTAGCTATTCAACAGCATGTCCTCAGGGTAGGTAAAAAAAAAAAAAAACGCTGAACGCTGGAGTCATCTGACCTGGTGTCAGTCAATCCTGCCTCTGCTTACTCTCTGTGCGACTGGAGGAATTTATCTCTGAGCCTCTCTTCACCTGGGAAGATTATTTTATAATTCCTTTAAAATCAGTAACATATGCTTGTAAAATAAGCGGTATAAATCTCCTACCCTTGTCCCCCAGGCCTCCAATTCTCCTGCCTAGAGGCAACCACTGTTACCAGTTTCTTCTAAGTTCTTCCAGAAATATTCTATGCCTATGTAAGTCTATTTGTGCACACACATGCACAAACACATGCACAAAGTTTGGTGTTTGGGTTTTGGTTTTGGCTTTTCACACATAGTATCATATTACGTAGTGTTCCTCACCTTGCTTTTTCACTAAGCGTGGCGATTGTTCTGTATGGTACCTGCAGATCTATCTCATTCTTTAAACACCGTTTCAGCATTGCCGTCTTGATGGATGGGCTATGGGCTGCTTCTAATACATGCTGTTACAGTCACCGCCACAGTGACTAGCCTTGTGAGAGTATTTCTGTCAGAGAAACACTCACAATTGCTGCGTCAAAGATAATGTGGATTGTTTTTAAGATTACCAAATTGCCCTCCAAAGAGATTGTCCCTGCAATTTACTTTCCCACCAAAAATGTGTGAGCATACCTGTTTACTCAACATGCTTAGGAACTTTTTAAAAAGAATATTTGCCAATCTGAAGGTAAGAAACAGATTCTCATAGTTTTAACATGCATTTCTTTTGAGTTTGAAAATCTTTGTGTTTAAAGGCTGTTATTTTCTTTTCTGTTTTGCCCACTCTCTGTTATTATTCTTTTACTGATTTATTGGAGCTTTTTTCATATGAAGAAAATTAGCCCTTTTCATGTTGTATTTTTCCCTGTTCGTCCCTTGCGTTTTGCCTTCAAATGTTTTCTTAATTTTTATGGTCTAATTTGTTACATTTGAAACTTCCATCTATCTGGAATTTATTTTGGTTAATTGAGGATCCTTTGACATTTTTCCAACTGGTTATTACTCAAGCGACCCACCACCACCCTCTCCTCAAAGAGTTTGGGGTGGAGACCAGCAATCTGTATTTTTTAAGTTCAAGTGATTCGAATGCATAGCCTGCCGGGTTTGGACAGAACTGCCTTTACCTCTGACCACCAATCACTCCCCTTTCCTCTCCTGGATCCCACCCGCTCACCCCGCAATGGGGCTTCTCCCGCAATGGGGCTTCTGTGTAGACAGACCCCAGCTATCCCAGAAGAAAAACGCACCTGCTCCCTGGACAAAGCAGCGGCGGAAGCAGAGCTGTATTCACTTCAAATCATACGTCTAGAAACATCCGGTATCTGTGCATGACCAGACAGTATCATCTTTAATGATATGGAAAGACATAACCAAGCACTCCAAACTAGAACTTCAAGAGGTTCCTAAAGGGCAGTACTTGGGAGGAGTTTAATATATCCCCAGACACTGTCTGGCTGTCCTCTTTTATGCCAAATTCGCTTGCCAGATCCCAAATAGAAAAGAAACGTCTACAACTATGAGAATGTGTTTACCTTTATTTCTAGGTTCCCAATTCTGTTCCATTAGTCTAGGTCGTCCCGGGGAAAGCCACTCAGCCCTAGCCAGGCCACGTTGTCTTACAGACCCAAGCCCAGCCTTAGCAGGACCTGGCCCTCTGGCATTCCTGAATGCCTGTGCCAAGCTGTGGTCAGGAGGGAGGGTTCAGAAGCTATAGGGTGTGTGGTGTGGGATTACCTGGGGCTATTTCTCTCCCCACTGGCACTGGCAACAGCTGGCTTGAATTACATTTTACCTAATTGGCTGAGACTTAGAGCAGCTTCCAAGCCCTTAGTATTACTCATTTGCGAGCTGAATCGCTCAATCTCACCTAACGCAATCGCTAACGAGGGATCTTGGGGATCTCTTCCTTTTTGAAATAGAATGAATTTACCAAAGTTTAAGATTTGATGACTCTGCAGCACATGGACTCATTAGTCGAAATTGCCATGAGTCTGTCTGGTGTCTCAGGTCAAATTTCTTGGTGTGTAGTACACTCAACATGAATTGCCTTGTGTATTCTGAATACAAAGCCAGCGGCATCAGCTCAGACCTGGTGGTTTTGGGGAGGTCTGACAGTTATCCTAACACACCAGAACTGAATGAGGATGTCCTCACTGGAAGCACAAGATACACTTGAAAGCTGATTACTTCCTTCCAGTCTCTTACCCCAGTCAGAATCTACTTTCTTTGTGGTTTCTCATTAGTCTAATTCTTCTATTTTGGCTACTAAAGCCATTTGTGTAGGTCACGGAAATGAGATCAGGTCAGGTGACAAGCCAAGCCACAGTCTAGGGCAGCCAAGCAAGAGGGAAAATGCTAACGATTCTTAGCTATGAGCTTCTGTGTCCACTGCTTGGAAACCAGATCGGGGGAAGATGGCTCTTCTTATGCAAGAACTACCCTTTCCTTTCCTCAACTCCTTTGGTAGATTTAACAGCACGGCGGCACACCATGGTTAAAGCGCTGAACTGCTAACTGAAAGGATGATGGTTTGAAACCACCAGCAGCTCCGCAGGAGAAAAATGTGGCAATCTGCTTCCTTGAAGATTTACAGCTTTGGAAACCCTATGGGGCTGCTGAGTCAGAAACGACTCAACGACAGTAGGTTTGGTTTTAACCTTTCACTTAGGCCGCCACCTCTGATGAAGACAGCTGCAGTATTCCTTAGCGCTCCCATCTGCTATCTTTCAATGCTTCTCTTAACGAAGCTAGTATGATACTCCATGCTGCTCAGAGACTGGTGGCTTAACCGTGCAGCTACAGTAGAGATCCAAAAGTTTCCATTCTGAGGGTTAAATAGTATGAGAACCTGCCACCGTTGTGGGGGCAGGGCACAAGTTGAGTGAGAGAGAAAAGAACACGTAAGGCCAGTGCTCAATGTCAGAGAAGGTGAAAATCTACAGTACACAGAACTGTTCAGTGTACAAACTGCCAAATGTACTTTATTTCTAACATTCTAACTGTGTAACTTGTCTCGAGAGTGAGTGAAGGTGGGAATGTCTAGGGTCTATGCAGGCAAGGCTCAGTATTCCTCACGCACCTCCCCTGGGTACTGGCAGGAAGAGGCCAGCTGAGCGCAGTGATGTTCCTCAGCAAGGGGCAGACTCAGCGTGGGCTGACTCATTAACAGCAGACACCCACACCGTCAGCAGTAGAGAGCGGTACGTCAGCTCATCTGCCCTTTTCCTTCTACCCATACATGGGCTAGACCGGCTATCTGTGAGAATCCACAGCAAACCTTACCTAGGATTCTATTTACTCAAAATAAAAATCCCCCCTAACAGGAAGAAGGCATTTCAACGGATTCTCAAAATACGGAAAAACATCTTCCCTCGCACAGTTTTCTCAGCTTGTGGGAAGAACTTTCATCCCTGTTTCTACAGCAACACTGAAGGCCAACTGTTTAGAACGGACACAATGTAAAAACTTTCCAATACCCAATCATTTCAAGATACTTTATTTTTAAAACAGGTCACGACACTAAGCTTTTGGCCCATTCTGCCACTGGACAAGCTACAAATGCTTGCTCAGCAGCTGGGTGCATTCTTTAGTAGCATGTCTGAAAAATGAATAAAAATGCATATAAAACAAATATTCAAATAGTTTCCATAGGAACACAGATAAGTGTGACCCCATCTCCTAGTCTTCCATATTGTTGCATCTGTGCCAATCCTACTCTTACAAAGCCATTTCAAAACTAGCAATAATTAAGTTAAATGGTCCCCCCGGATCCCTTAATTCAAGCTAAACTCGCAGTTAACAGCTACGAAAAGGGTATCTACACGTTAATGCTAGCTGAAGCACGGCTTGCTGGATGGCGTTTCATTCCACTTTCCCAAGCACAAGACACAGGCAGAGTGCCGACATCATGCTCCTCTACGTCACGGGAGAAGTCGTGGCGCCTGATTTGCTGCATGAGTGGCCTGGGAGACACAGAAGTGGCATATTCAAATGCTGAGTCACCCACAGCTGGGCAGCATCAAACGGGAATAACTTATTCACCGGGTGAGCTTACTTCCTTGGTCACTACGTCATTAGGAAGCAATTCAAGGTATTTCTCAGACAAGCATTTCAGGAAAACACAAATCCCGTGCCATAACCACAATAATCTAATCATGCAGAAATCCCTAAGCATTCGTGTTTAAAAGGTCATACCATGGGACCAATCTGAAAAGAAACACAAGTACGGGAGTATTTACTGGGGGAACTTCTCGTTTTTCTGTATTTTCCAAATTTTCTATAGCGCATATATTCTTAATATAGGAACAAAAACTATTTGGAAATGGCTTAATCCAACAGACAAGCACAAACACAAATCAAGAAGGTATTATGGCTACTAACCACGTTGGCCCGGACATCACGTAGTAGATAGTTGGCCTCTGGAACCCATTGAAAGTAGAAGCAGCAGCAACTGTGTAAGCACCCATGTTTTCAAACAGCATCCAATCACCCACATGCATTTCTGGCAGGTCACAGCGCTCAACGATCCGATCAAGGCCATCACA
Source organism: Elephas maximus indicus (assembly GCF_024166365.1). Taxonomy (NCBI): domain Eukaryota; kingdom Metazoa; phylum Chordata; class Mammalia; order Proboscidea; family Elephantidae; genus Elephas; species Elephas maximus. Next base: position 20,040,167 of record NC_064830.1, read on the forward strand.
CGTTGGCCCCCATATGCTAGATGAATAGTACTTCTCATCTGGCTTGGGTCTCTACGTTTAAAAGACACAGAGAGAAAGGTGCTACTTACGTTTGCTATGCCCAATCATCTTGTTTTAGACAAAACATTAGCTCGGAAGTTACCTTTTGCAGAAGAGGCTTGACATGTGCGTGATCATAAAGGATGCAATTAAATGACCCATATACTCCATCATTCACGTAGTACATAAAGGTCTGTTCACTTGATTCATCTTCATCTGGAAAGGCAGAGTAAGCCTAATCAGGACCTTTTGACAGCCACATTTCAGTTATATACGCAATGACCGTGCCCTTTATACATACCATCAGAGCCTGTCTGTTCCTTTAGCACAAGTTTCTTGGCGATGATATTAACGGCTAGAGTGAAAGCTGATGCAACGTAGTATCTGCCTGGCTCAGCTATGATTTTCACTCCAGAATCTGACGGAAAATACTTGTCCAATGCTGGATTGATTACACTGGTGATCTGTGAGAATGAGACACAACAGAGTCGTCATTCGTTATGGGGAAATTCCCACGGAGGAGAAAGATTACAGTGCTTTGTAACACAATGTAATAAAAAACAATTCAGAGAAACCATCAGCAGAAAGGTTTGTCATCAAGTAAAAAAAGCAAAATAAAGATCTCCCTAAAAGCCAGTCTGTATATCCTTGTACTTTTATTTTGACTCCCCTCCAGATACCCTTTCTATCCCTAGAGCAAGATGCTATGAGTATTAAATGAGTTGAGGTTGAGTCAATTCTGACTCATGGTGACTCCACGTGTGTCAGAGGGTTTTCACTGGCTTTTCAGAAGTAGACTGCCAGGCCTTTCCTCCAATTATCAAGAGATAGTACAAAACATACAGTGCATTTTTAGAGCAGTGTACAACATAGGAAGTAAACTCTAATGTAAACTATGGACTTCAGTTAATAACAACATATCCATATTAGTTCCACTGTTTAACAAATGTACCACAGGAATGCAAGATATTAACACTAGGGGAAACTGCAGGGGAAGATGGGAACTCCACGTACTCTCTGTACAATGTCTTTGTAAACCTAAAACTGCTCTAAGAAATAAAGTCTATTTAAAAATAGAAAAAAAAAAAAGTACAAAACAAATTTATTACCAAGTATTACCAAATACTTGCTCAAGTATTTTTATTCAGCAAATACACATCAAAAGGATAAAAAAATTTCTATCCTGCCTACCTCACATAATTTTTGAAGAACACATCTATTTTAAAAACTCAAGCACCACATATAATGGTTTAACTTCCGATGTGACTAGACATTAAAAAGTATTGTAAGGGAAGGAATTACAAATTGTTGCAAAGCACATTTGGGGTAATGACATACTAAAGTCAGTACGTTCTCTAGTATTTCTACAGGAAGCTAATTATAAACAAAGTATGAGTTAACATTTAAAAAAAAAAAAAAAACATTCTTACTGTAATCAGCTGGCACCCAAAATTTTGGAAAAATCAACTCATACATGTGTATAGCCCTTTTGATATTAGCTAAAATACTTAAGCTTTGAAATATATATTTTTTTTAACTGCTAAAACAGTTAATATTAGTTTTGTTATAAAGTACCTCTTCAAATTTAAGCTTCACATCCTCAGATCCAGGAAAGCCACCACCAATATCCAGCAGATACATGTTGAAACCAACCTCATCCTAGAGTTAAGAAAAGTAAGAAGTCAATCAAACAGCTAGATTTTAACAAGTAATAAAATATATATATGTAGCAGATAGACGGAAACTAGTTATCACCAGTCCGGCCCACCCCACTGCATTGAACTGGCCCTGGCACTTGAGGTTTACATATACTTACTCCCATGTCGAAGACACAGCGGGCATCAGAGATTGCTTGCACGAAGGTCTCAGGGTCGGTACAGCCACTTCCCACATGGAAGCTGGAGTAAAAGAAAGAAAATGGAAAACAAACTGATTCTATTTCTTAAATCACCCTTTACAGGGGGAGAAAATGTCTAAAATCCAACTGCCTAATTTCTTAAGCTGCTAATTACGCCACCCACAAGATCTCACCTGACACCGACGACGTCAATATTCAGCTCTTTAGCTCGTTCTAAAAGAAGCCTGCTGGTTTTGAGTGTGGCACCAAATTTAACACTCAGGCGACAGACTGCTTTGGAATCATCAGTGGCAATCCGCAAAACCAACCTGAAAGCAAGAAAAGTACAAAAGACTGAGGACAACACATCACTTACGCTTACCTAAAGAGCGCCCCTTCTTAAATATCGGCTCAGCTACTCTGGTTTGAGTCTAATATGGTTCTACTAGTCAATAAAAAAACAAAACCAAGCCCACTGCTGAGTCAATTCTGACTTATAGCGACCCTATAGAACAGAGCAGAACTGCACCATGGGGCTTTTTGAAGGAGTGGCTGGTGGATTCGAACTGCCAACCTTTTGGTTACCAGCTGAGCTCTTAACCACCGTACCACCAGGGCTCCTATCAATCAAAGAGGATTTAAGTTATTTTCTACTCTGTCTCTAACCCACTACACACAGATGACTACAGAAACTAAATAATTGAAAATTTGAGCATGGGCCGAATATATACCTCCCACACCCCACCTTCCTTCAAACGGAGGAAGAACTCACTTTGCCTTTGGATGTGCCCTGGCAACTTTCATCAGCTCCACCTCGCTATCAAAAGTCATCATCTGAACTCCATTACTGGCAGCATACTTAATTTGAGATACTTGTTTACAAGGATTTGCGTAGATTATCCTCTCTGGAGGCACACCGAGACTCTGCACCAACTGTATTTCAGTCTGAAAAAAAAGTGTGGCATCACACTATTCATATGTAGCTAATGCACGGAATCAGTAAACAGAACACGAGAAGCTGTCACTTCCCCATTAGCACCTACTGTCCTAGACCTAGAACTATGATCTGCTTTGGGGAAACGGGGTCATCTGATACATTCACTTCCAAATCCTGCTGCTTCTGCTTACCTTGCTAGCACAGTCAAATCCTGTCCCAATGGCAGCCAGGGTCTTCACTATGGCTCTGCTGTCATTACATTTGACTGCATAAAAGGGGGTGACACGAGGGAGAGCTTTTAACCACCTCAGGTGTTTCTTCAGGATGTCTCCAAGGTCCGCAACATAGAAGGCATCTTTATCATCCTAAAATAAAAGCGGTTACAGGTTTACTCTTTGGAACTCTTATAAGTAACCATTTCCCTTCCAAGACGCCAAATTAAAATGCCGCCTCCCTTCTGAGGCCCCATCACTCTCAGTGAATACCACTCTTTGAGTCTAGTCACTGATGTGTGTATCACTGTTATTACTGGGCAATCCACAGCCAATTACTTTCTAAAGTCCCTAACGAGACATGAACGCTCCATTACATTTCTTCAAGACCTCACTGAAGTTTCCCATTCTTCTGCCCGATGCCCACACAGCTGCACTGCCAGCAGCGTCCTAACGTACTTACCGAAGAAGAAACTTCATTAATTTTTTGGTCCAGAATGTCCTTGGCAGTAAAACCTTCATCAAGGAAATGGCAGTCAAACTCTTCATTACTGAAGTTGTTCATGGTGTCTGGATGTCCTCTGAAACACAAAAAAACCGCTTAGCAATGTGATTTTTAAAAAGATCAACCTGCGACAAAAGTGTAAATTGAATACTTACATGGAAAACTGTAAGAGAGATTTTAAACAAACTATTTCCAGCTTTTCACAAAGGCAATTCTCCAGGAATTCCACGTTCCACTGATTAATAACCTTGTACCCTTGGTCCAGCAGTGGGAACGTTCTGCTACAACAGAAACACACAGAATTTGCTGTCTACCTTAGGAACACATCACACGTTCGGGAACATCAGGACCAGGCACTGACTGCACACGCACACAGTAGGTAAGGCACCCAAAGTCAGTCAGTCAGTCAGTCACTGTCTTGGGAATCCAAATTACTCTTAGGTGTAACTCACATGACTCCATCTACCTCCGCAGTATCCAATGATGCCATGGATTCAAAATTTTAGGATTTTCCAAAACAGCACACCAAAATTCCATAGCTAGCACTATACATCTCAAGATAAGTATTTCAAAGATTCATGCCGAAACAGTATAGCATGAGGTCTCATAAGTTTATCTGCACTCAGTGCGTTGATATGGGGGGAAAAAAGGCTTTATAACGGTCAGCCTGCTTTACTTCCTGGAACAGTTTCAGCTCTTAGAAACTTAAAATGGCACTACAGCCACTATCAAAAAAGTTACCATATGAACATCCTGCCATTTCCGACTTTGGCTAAATCTTATACAAAGTAATTCTCAGTGACTAAAAGGCATCACAGAAATGTCTTGCGCATGCTAACATTTTGTATTACAGTTGCCGTATCCGATCAGAAATCAGCATCCTCGAACTGGTGCAGCTGACCAAATTAGTAGCTGTGGCAACCTGAACTGTCCTTACAGGCAGTCTAGTATTTGCTTAGCTATGAACGATAATCCTGCAGGAGTAATTTTTGACCAACTTTATGGGTTACGAAAATAAGCAAAAATGGTAAAAGTCACTGTTCTTGGCCTTTGTGAAACGTGACATTGGTGTTTAACAGTTATTTAATATTGTATTGTGTTTTACGTCAAAATTTTCAGAGCAAATTAGTTTTCCATTCAGCAAATTGTAAAGTGTTCTGTGACATTGGTTGAAATCCCTATAATGTCTGCATTTCCCCCGTCTCCTTTCATCTGGTTTTCCTACCCCTTTCTAACTTCTCATTTTTACTTCTGGGCAAATGTTGCCCTTTTGGTCTCGTATAATTGTCTGTTGTACAGAGCACATTCTTTTCAGGTGTTACCGTTAAAATTTTATAGGCCTGTCTTATTGCTTGGCTGAAAGGTAGTTTCTGGGAATGGCTGCTATCCCAAGCCAGAGGGGTGTCTTAGGGCCACAGTCTTGAGGGTTCCTCCAGCCTCTATCAGGCCCGTAAATCTGGTCTTTTTTATGATCTTGATTTTTTGTTCTACATTTTTCTCTCGCTCTGTCTGGGACCCTCTACTGTGATCTGGTTGGAGCAGACATATTAAGTTACTTTTAAATGATTGGTTTTAACCTATTTAAATTCTGCCAGGTAGGGTTTCTTTTTTTCCACTGTGCAGCCCGCTTCAGTGCCTGCAGCCTATGGGAAAGGAGGCCAGGCAATGGTTCAGGGCTACAGTTTGCTCTGGCATGGGACACTATGAGAGGCCCATGGTGACGGGCCTGCCATAAATCCAAACCCATGCGCGGCAGAACCTGTTTGAAGACCGAATCTAACGTGACTTTTGGGCACTGTCACCCTCATAAGTTGCTTAAAGCACCCCTAGGGGAAAGTGCGAGACTAATGCCAGCAAACCTATATTTTTGTCTATGTAACATTTACAACTGGCTAATAAACAGTCTCAAATGGTGACAGATTAGGTTATTTAGAATCTTGTTAAATATCTTTAAAGCAACTTTCAGGTTTAAACTTGGAAAGTTTTTCCTTTCTTTGAAACGCAGCATTAAGCATTTTGCTTTACTATCTATTTAAACAAAAACTTGTGATACAAAGAAATTTCACCTAAGAACATCTTTTCTGTAACAAAGTTCAGCTGAAAGAGACATGAATGAATTCAAACAGAAACGTTCACAAACCAATTAAATGATGCTCAGTACGAGGTCTGAACCAAAAAGTCAGCATATTCTTTGTCCTCCCCAGACATTTTTGAGATTCTACTACCAAAACTCGCACTGATTATTTAAGATTCTAGAACACAATCGGTCTTTTTTGAAAATCTTGGGGCTGCCTTCCATGCGCATGTCTGTTTGCCTGAATAGGATTTGAATATTCTCGGCTCTCCTTAAATCACAAAATCACTCAAAGATCCCTTAAGCACAAGTACGTAAGGACCGGCTGAGTATTATCAAAGTTACCACAAGGCTACCTTACCTCTAGCTACTCCCACGGGCTGCTACACAGGGGTCAGAGAAATGAGAACTAGGATTTTTAGGAAGCGCAGGGAAGCAGGCTTATAAAAATGAACATTAGGGGTGACAGTCTCAGACCACAGTCTGGAGATCTCGAAAGGCTCGCTCCACACCTCCCCTGCACCTGCTGCCGAGCGCGCCACAAGGGCTTTCAAAAAAAACACACAAAAAAAATGCGGTTGAAGGAACCAACGGGCCTTCTCAGGGCTTCCGGTAGGGCTGACGTCATTTGGGAATAAATGTAAAACAGATAATGGACTAGATCTCCACCAGGCCCTGACTGTCTTAGGGCCGGAGGAACGGAAGGTAGGGCCGGGGCTGCGTCACCGGGAGGCGGCCGCCGTGGGGCCCAGGCAGCGCCCCGACCGAACAGCAGAGAGCCGAAGCCGGGAGGGGAAGCGGCTTACCAAGGTCGCGGGGCTCCGGCCGGCCGCGCACTCCCCCACCGCGGCGGGCTCGGCGACCACGTGTGCTCCGGCCGGGCCCCGGCCCCTCTCCTACCAACGGCGGGCACCGGTCTCGGAGGTGCAGCGGGAGCCGGCGGGTCCTCCCGGCTGGGGGCCCCGGCCACCGGAAGCCCGGCAGGCCGGCCGCCCAGGGACACGTGGCCTGTCCCTCCCCCAGCGGCCCCCGACCCCTCTCACCTTAGAGCGCATGGGCGCCGCGGGCGGGCCCCATAGAGATGCCGCAGAGGGGACGCGGAAGAGCGGCTCGGCTGCTCCGGCGCTGTCCCCGCCGCCTCCGCCGCGCCCAGTCAGCCGCCCGCCCGCCCGCCCGCCTCGCTGCCTCCCGCCGGAGGACCGCCGGCCCGAGGTGGCGCTGGAGCTGCTGGCTGAGGGGCGGCCGGCGGCGGAGGCTGCAGGGACTGACAAAGCCCGATGCCGCCGCCACGCCGCTACTTATAGCGCCGGGCGTGTCGTCATGGAGACGCACCAGCTCAAACCAGCCGCGATCGGTTCCGTCCGGGGGTCTTCCGAGGGAGGGGCAGAGGGAGGGAGCGGGGGGCGCGGACAGTGGAACGTCAGCGCATTCGAACGCCGCCCGCCCCGCGCGTGCTGGCCCGGCCGCCTGGCACCGCCTCTCCCCGCCTCACGCCGCGCCGGCCCCCGCCCCACCCGGCCCTGGAGCCTGTCCGCGCACGCGCGCGCCCCGCGGCGCCGCAGGCGCTGGAGCTTCGGCTGCCGCTCCCTGCAGCGCGGGGGCGCAGCCCCGCCCGAGCCCTGGGCGGAAAGGCCTTCGCCGCCCGATTTCGTTCCCGCGCATGCGGCACTGGCTTTCCTCTGGCGGGGAAGCACCTCGTGCCCTTCGGCAGAAGCAGGCATCTGTGGCGGTGAGGGGAGGCCCAGTGCACCGGACCGCGGGCTGCGCGCTGGCCACGTGGACCCACCCTGCGGACTTGAGTCCCATCTGTCAGCGCATCTGTTCATACGGAAGTGACCTGAACATTATTCTGCTTCACCCCGCGCGTACCGAGAAGGGAACAGAGACTCAGAGGAAAGGGACTTGCCAAGAGCCACCCAGCAAGTTAGCGGCAGGGCTGGCAGGCCGCCCCCCCCCACCACCACTGCAGGAAACCCTGCCTTTATGTTGTCTAAGTAGACGGCCGATAGCAATAGGTAAACGAGAATATGTCCTACTTAGTAAAACAAGGCAGAGACTCTCGTTTAGGGCCGTTAGGGGGAAAGAGGTCAGGATCTGTAAAACCATCAAGCCGGTTCCCTGCCCTTTATTGTATTGGCTGGAGCTCATCAATAATAGAAATCTTTCAGCACAAGCTACAACTGGCACGCTTTGAGAGGGAGTTACGTCAATTCCAACTCACCCACAATGCTTAAGCAGTGCATGCATTTGGCAAGAGCCACGGAAGAAATGAGGAACCCTCAAGAGCGCGCAGTGAATGACTGCGGAGGACTGCACCACTATGGGGACCCCGACTCGGGACCCACCCCAGACAGCAGCCCCAGGCAGGGACTAGGCTTCAGGGAACTTGAGGCACTCGTGTTTTAATTTCATTTTTACTACTCATTGCCTTGAAGCCAAAACCCAATAGATAGAATGATGTCCCACCCTCGGGTGTGGTTTGTGACAGAGCTGCTGGTGAGGACTCAAGGTAAAACTGGGCCTGGCCATGCAGGGGGATCCCGGAGGAACTTGGGGCTCTAGTCCAGCCCTGCCTCCAACCTGCTCTGTGATCTTAGGCTAGTCACCTCCCTTTGCAGGGTCTTGTTTTCCTTATCTGTAAAGCCAAAGGGCCTGACTAGATGACCCAAAGATCTTTACGGCTACAAAACCATTCAGAATTTTGTAAAACTTCCTGAAGGGTAAGAGCCCAGTGAAATGTGAGACTGAGAAGTTTTCGAGGGCAGTGATTGACTGAATTGTACATCTTTGTACATACACACCACCCCGTTCCTGCTACCTCACTTCCAGCCGTGGGGCATAGTCAGTGAATACTTATTGAATGAATGCATGAATGAACGAATGATCTAGCATACATGGCTTCTTGGTTATACAGAAAGGAGAACAGGGAAAACTGTAGCAGGAAGCAGAAGTGGGGTTTCATATGTAAAAGCAGATAATGGGCAACACTCCTTTTTTTCTCTTGGGCACCTTGATCAATTTCATTTTTTAACTAGCCCTTGAGCTACCACAGAGTGCTAAGTCCCAGGACTAGGGGTACAGAGAGGGGACTTATCTCCACACAAGCATCAGTCTCCCTCAGGAGATGACAGTAATAAAGGGAAACCCATCAGAGAACATTATAGCCTCAAGCACTAAATGGAGTATCTTTGATTGCTTCATGGTGAACCCTCTGGTGATGAGGTGTTTGTCTCCCTCTCTTTGAAGAAACATTTTGTCCCAACGACACAGAGTTTCTTCACATTCCGGAAGTCCCCCGTGCTCAGGGCAGAGCTCACATGGGGAGCACTGCCCACATTGCCCAGCGATCTGCAGCATGTCAGTCAGCCATTCCAAGGCAAACACTGCACTTGCTATGTGGCCTCCTCCCGGCTGAGGGGACCAGATGCCTGGGTGTGTGGGGTCCCAGTAACAGCCAGAGATGGAGAAAAGGATAAGCCAGTCAGCCCGTGCTTGCTGCTCTGTGACCTTGGCCACCTCCCTGACGCTCTGTAAGACTCCATTCCTTCTCCTGTAAGGGGGAGAGTTTGGGTGAGATCCAAAGTCCCCTTTAGCTCAGTTCTGTGATTGTTTTAGATTTTAGAAACATTAACTGGAATGTAGAAGCAAGTTCTTGGTTCAAGATGCCAGGTGGTCTGTCCCTCAGCCGCATACATGCCCCCACTCACACCTCTGTCCCTCACATACCCTGGTGTCTCTCCCACCAACCAGCCCATTTTATACGCACAAACTCATGCCCACATGCTGGGATTTCTCTGGCACAATGATACCTTGCCCAGAAAGCCCACCTGACCCAGATAGGAAAGCAAGGGAAGGAGGCAGTGCTGCTTCCTCTGAGAGAATGCTGGTCCTGCCAGCTGCCAGCAACCTTTCTTTGAGAGGCCTTTGATAGTGGTTCTGGGAGTCAACAGGGCCTGAGTCACAAAACCTGATTGCTAAGCTGGACTGAAAAAGAAGAATTGGGAGTGACTCAACCTGGCCTTATTCAGATGCCAGTTGCCACAGAGTTGATTCCAACTCACGGTGACCCCATGTGTGTCAGAGTAGAACTGTGCTCTATAGGGTTGTCATGACTGTGACCTTTCAGAAGCAGATCACCAGGCCTTTGTTCTGAGGTGCTGCTGGGTGGGTTCAGACCATCACCTTTACATTAGTAGCCCAGTACTTAGCTGTTTGTGCCACCCAAGGCTTGCTATTCAGATACATGGGTTTTTTTTTTTTTTTTTAATCTTTCCTCGTATTTTTCAGTGGGCTTTATCATTTTCCTTCAAAGTATTTCCCTTAGAGAAGAGCAACAGATCATTTTAAAGCATGTAATACCAAACACCTACAAATTACCTTCGTGTAGAGATGAGATTTTGGTGTTTGGTGCAGAAGCAAAAAAGGAAGTGAACAAAAACATCAAAAGCCCCACTGGACATGCTAACAAGATCTGTGCACTTGGTAGTTTCACCTAAGCTCTGAGACCGCCTCCAATTTTCTTAGCGAACCTCAGTACGTAGCTCATTATGAAACCTTGAGCATCCTTTCTCCTTTCTGGGTCTCAGGTTCTTTGTGTAAAAATGAAATAGTTGGACTGGATGAAAACTCAGACCTTTGAACTCTGATGGTCTTAGAATCTGACCTCTTTTGCAAATGAGGCTCTGTGTAAATCCAGATTTTCTGAACCAAAAATGAAGACATGTCTGATGAAGGAGGTTTTTTTTTTTAATTGTTAACTTATTTACATAAAAGGGTTTATAAAGATCTAACTATACAATGTAAAGACTCACCTTTATTGGAAAGAATTAAATAATGTAAAAGACAAGCATCAGCAAGCACTGTGTATCCATTTACACAATATTTGAATATTCATATTGACAGCTTCCTAGAAAGTGGGTTTGCACTGTCTACATACACAAGGTCATATTCTGCTGTACCAAATTTCTTCCCAGGAGCACAGTAAGAGTTGACTGTGGAGCAAGGTCCATTAGATCCAGTCACATGAGGACCTTGGGAGTCTGGGATCTGCTGACCAGCCATAAGACACTCTGGTCTTATGTGTATGTTTAACTAAAAAGAGTGTTCCATAGCTCAATCACTCACCAGTACTCTAGCCTTGCCTTTGAATTGTTTGTAGGTGTTTCCAAAAAAAAAAAAAAATCCAATCCACCTCCAAGGCTGAAAGCGTGCCATCTTTGCAGGTAATTCAAATGTGCCTGAGGCCTTGAAAGCAACTTCCAGAGAGGCCCTACTTAGGCTCTCTGAGCAATGGTGACATCATCAGAGAAGTGGAGCATCTCCAAAAGTATCTGTAGGAAGCAGAAGACACCCATGGGTAAGTGGAAGTCCCAGGATGTTTGTTTTATAAAGCGTTGTTGCATCACGGCCCCATCTTGCTCCAGCCTTGGCGTGGCTCACTGGGAAGTTGCAGGGACAAGGCCCATCTGGAAAAGTCTGAGTCAGAGGCTCCCAGAGCCCAGCAGAGCCCTCTGGCAGGTCAGTGGCTGCACAGTACCTCGCAGAGAATTTCTCAGAAGTGGTGTCTGGCCAGAGACTGAGAAAAAAAAAAAAAATAATAATTTTGGCCACAAATTGATTTTTAGCAACGCCTTGTTTCCCCTAGCCCTCTAATTCTGACGTCAGACTTATAGTAAATGTGCACTGAGCTAATTAACATTCAGATGTGCTACATCACACGTGGGCCAATAACAGGATGGAATGTTTGAGATCTAATCACTTTACTCCTTTATATGAAACCCTCTAAGGGTCAGTGAAGAAGAGGAAGACCCTCAATGAGATGGATTGACACAGTGGCTGCAGCAATGGGCTCAAGCATAACAACGATTGTAAGGATGGCTCAGGACTGGGCAGTGTTTTGTTCTGTTGTATATATGGTCACTATGAGTTAGAACCGACTCGATGGCACCTAGCAACAACAACAACAGTGATTGCCCTTGGTCTACAGGGTAAAGTGCAAACTCCTTAGGCTGGCACCCAGGACCCTCCGAGGCCTGCCCTGCTCACCATCCCAGCCATGTCTCCTGCCATGCCGGCCCTCCTAAACCACTTGTTGTTCTCCAGTCCCTCCTTTGTGAATGCTGTTTCCTCTGCCCGGAACACCCTGCCCTAATGCCATCATAGCATGAGTCACACATCATGGCCATCCTTTGTTTCTATGCCTGTCCCTTCCCCGCCCCTTCTCTCCCCTCTCCTCCCTCAGCTGTTCTCCCCTCCCTCATCTCTGTGCCCCTTCTAATGAGCTCTTTGAGGTCAAGAGCAAGACTTACTTATCTTCATGTGTTCAGTTTCTGGCCCAGTGCCTGGCACACAAAAGTTACTCAATATTGTTGAATTGAAATGGGCTGTCCTGAAAGGTTTGTGATTTGTGATGGCATACAACAACAACAACAATGTATGAGTGATTAGCTTGTGGGAATTTTTCGCCATGTGTTATCTAAAATTAGAGGGACAAAAGATTCGGAATATTCTTCCTTTGGTCATTTATTCATTCAATACGTGTCTATTATGGACCTCCTATGTGCAAACGATGTGATGGGTAAGGGAAGACCCTCTATGGCCACGGCTATGTGCTGTGGGCTCTTGGGGACCAGCTGGGAACTGATAGAGGCCAGAGGAAGCCTAACCTTTTACCAATGCTTTAAAAAAAAAAAACAAAAACTGGCTCTTCTGTTTTATTTTCGCTTAAGCTCCTTGTGACTTCCTCTGACCCAACAAGCCACAGCACCTCTGCTGGGTTTTGCCACTGCCCCATTTTTGCTAGTGCCTCACCCTAGTGGGGCCCCACCTCTGGGAAGCCCCAGAGCCTGCAAGATTTCTTCCTCTCGTGACAGAGAACAGTATGTGGAGGGCCCTTGCATAACTGAGGCCTTCTGGAAAGTTTGTGCCCTGTGCCCTGGGGGTGGTGTGAGCACTACAAGCCTGCCAAGTCACAACTCAAGACCATCAGAAGGGCGTATGGCATCACACTGGTAATGGCTTGCTAAGGAATGAGCCATAGGGTGCCCCCTCACCACAAGGCAACTTTGTGTCTTGGATCTGACTTTGGGTGGGGCCCCTCTGGAGGGAATTCTATAGCCTGTTCCACCGTTGTACTTTGAAAGCAGATAACTTGTATTCTAGATTTCACAGACCCATAGATGAAGAGCAGTTTTGCCCCAGAATAGAATATCCCTAAAATCTCACTCATATTTGATTTTAGATGCTTCAGAAGATGAGATTTTTGGACTTGCAATCTGATTTAAGATTTCTGCGATGATGCGATGGGGTAAACGTGTTTTGCATGTGGCAGTGACACGATTTTTTAAGGGTCAAAGGGTAGAATGTTATGGATTGAATTGTGTCCCCCCAAATATGTGTGGTCCTCCCTAACCGCTATACCTGTGGTGATAATACCACTTGGGAATGGACTGTCTTTGTTTTGTTAACGAGACAGGATTAGTGTAGGGTGTACCTTGAGTCAATCTCTTTTGGGATATAGAAAAGATTAAACAAAGGAACAGAGCAGAGCAGAGTAAAAATGGGGAAAGAGAGATGCCAAGCCACAGAAGATCATTCAGGAGCACAAGGTCAAAAGAGACAAAGACCCTCCTTCAGAGCCAACAGAGAGAGAAAGCCTTCCCCTAGAAAGGGCACCCTGAATTCAGACTTCTAGCTTCCTAAAATTTGAGAAAATAAATTTCTGTTTGTTGAAGCCATCCACTTGTGGTATTTCTATTATTAAAAAAAACTAAAACCAAACCCAGTGCCGTAGAGTCGATTCCGACTCATAGCGACCCTATATGACAGAGTAGAACTGCCCTGTACAGTTTCCAAGGAGCGCCTGGCAGATTCAAACTGCTGACCCTTTGGTTAGCAGCCGTAGCACTTAACCACTATGCCACCCGGGTTTCCATTTCTGTTATAGCAGCACTAAATAACTAAGACACTTTCCAAAAACTCGTTAAAGTGTTCTTTTTTCCCGTTTCCAAAAACTCGTTAAAGTGTTCTTTTTCAAGAGTTTTGGCAAGCGCGGTGTTAAATTTCACAATGGCCTAAGTAACAAGGAAAATCAGTCACCTCAAATAACAAAGAAGTCTCAAGGAAGGGAGGCCCCAGTTCCATTCATTCGAAGTCTCAAGAGCAACACCAGGAACCCATGTTTTTTCTGTTGTTCTACTCTTCTGTGTTCAGGATGTCAGCTAGCTGCCTTCATGGTTCCAAGATGGCCGCCCCAGTTCTAGGCACCATATACAGATAAAACAAAGGCTTGTGGAAAGAAAGGAAGGATATTTCTTCCTCAATGTCTCTTTTTATCTGGGAAGTAACTTTTGCTAGCCAACTTCCTTTCCTGTCTCACAGGCAGAAGGTAACACATACCCTTGCCTTTACCAGTCCCTAGGAAGGGGAGTAGGACTTCCAGATTGACTAAAACCGATTGTGATCTACCCCCTTGCATGGGGAACGCCCATGAATATCATACCACCTGGCAGATGCCATCTAAACAAAACTAGCGTTCAACTGCTAGGAAGAAAGGAGGAGAAAGGTGTGGGATAAGCGATTTGAGCCTGAACCTCAACCTTGGATTTCTCCAGAACTTCCAAGATTGTTATGAAGATAAGAGATGGCGTATATGCAGGAAGCTGGCTCAATAAAAGTTAATGTAATGCTTATAATGTTGTGATCCACATAGCTCAGTCCCTGAGTAGCCTTGCATTTAAGGACAGTCCAAGTAGAAATTCTGATCTTTTGTAAACATTAAGGGGGAGTGTCCTAGGTTCCCAGGGCTGCTGTGATAAAATATCAGAAAGTCGTTGACTTTAAAGAACAGAATAGTCACAGGTCTGGAGGCTGGAAGTCCAAATCAGGTCATCCGCTCAAGGGGAGGGTCCTTCCTTGTTCGTAGCCCCAGGCGTTCCTTGGCATTCCTTGGCTTGTAGACGGTTCCTCACAGGGCCTTTTCTCTGTATGTGTTTCTCCGCATCCGTTTTCTGTTTTTGTGACACCACTCAGAAGGGATTAGATTTAGTGCCGACCCTACTCTGGTGTGACCTCATTAATATAATGAAAGAGAAACCATATTTCCAAACAAGGTCACATTTACAGGTACAGGGGTTAGGAGTTCAACAGATCATTTGGGGGACACAATTCAATCTACAACAGGGGGTTTCTCGGTGTATCATTAAAAGTCCTCTACTCCCTCAGCCCCTAATAACTGAAGCTCTTGGGAGCAGTTCACTCTCATCCCTAGAAGATCTTTCTCCCCCTTCACAGCAGTCTGTCCCACCTGTGATCCCTTGATTGCTTTCCCCTCCCAAGCCACACTGTCCCACAGACCACTCTGCCCTCTTTACATAGCTCCTGGGAGCAGGTGCTCTTCCATTCTGACTGCTTTTCTTGTACCAGAGGATGGGACAGGGGAGAGGCTAAGTAGGCAAAGCTTTAATGGAGGAAGGGGAAATGGTGGGTCTTGGGGTGACAAAGTAGTTGAAAAAGTCATTCTGTGGATCTGTTAGATAGGGGTTTATTTTGAAGACTTCGAAGTTCACAATTTCAGGGTCTGAAGAAATGTTTTCACCTGTAGTCCAGAAAGGTAGCTCCTTCATGGTTATTTGTAAACCTCTTCAAAATTCAGCAGACACCCTATACATCAAAGGTCTCCTCTCAGTGGCTGCCTCTCCCTTGGCCACACCCCAGAATGCTGTCTGGGTTGGGACTGCCTGACAGACCTGTGATAGGCCAGGGTCTGGAGCAGATAATTCCAGTGCTGAGGTGTGGAGACACTCAGTGTCAACCATCGGATCTTCCCAGCTCAGGCCCCAGACTTCGTGAAGCAGAAGACAATCCTCAGCCCACGATTCTGTAGCATAATGAATGGTTGCTTTACCCCCACTAAGTTTCAGGGTCATTTGTTACTGAAAGAAAAAGTTTCAATAGTCTTATAAAGGCATTGTCAGCCTGGGGCCCTCAGACTTCCGCAAGCGATTCTTTCTAGAAGACCCCAGTTTTGGAGTCCAAGACACCAGCTGAGTCATTTTAGGCAAGTTCTTTATTTTTCCTGATCTCAGTTTCTTCAACTCTAAATGGGGAAAACAATAGAATCCCTGTTATAGGGTTGCCATGGGGATGAAGTGAGATGATTTAGGCACAGCATCAGCGGGGTAACCACTGTATTTGACACCTGAAACAGATCGTTGTCAACACTCCCTCCTTTACAAGACAATCTTTTTCTGTGGTAATGTGTGTAATCATCAATGACAGCTATAATTTTCTTGACTTGTTCTTTAGGCTTAAACCCAAGAATGGTTTTAAAGAAGAAATTTTTCTGTTAAATATATTATTCAAATTAAGTTACATATTTCATGCATGAACTAAAAATGTCACACTTTGCACTTTAGCACTTAGTTTCACTGTTTAAATTTGAAACGCAAATAAAAGCTCCAAGGGACTATATAGAATGACAACACTGAAAAAAATGCAGCTCCGTTCCTTTTTTTTTTTTCCTACAATCATTATGCTATCATTTATCTCACATCTACCACAAGGGTTGGTGACATGGGCTGTACCTGGACTAAGCTCAAAGGCAGGGTGACCAACTCTTTGTCCAGGACTGAGGAGGTTCCCCCGTAGCAAGACTTTTAGTGCTTAAACCAGAAAAGTCCCAGGCAAACTGGGAGAGGTTGGTGAGCCGTCCAAAGTATTGCAGACCATTAGAAACTTACATACATAACCAAGGCTGTGTGGGTCAGGGGCCAACTGTAGGACTGGGAGTTTTCTGGATTAATTTCTGTGCAGAATACAGTGTTTATAAAAGGCAAGGAACGAGAATGTGAAGTTTACAGCTATATTGTTAAAATTCAATTGTAACCACAGCCATTGTTTAGAACAAAGAGCTTTTTCAGGGAGGAGAATTTTATCAGTACAATTTTTAGAATCGATGGGCATGGTGACAATAACAAGCAGAGCAACTTTTAGTCAGTCTTATTATAATTTCTAAATTGTTTACAGACAATGTTGTTAGGTGCCATCGAGTCAGTTCCGACCCATAGCAACCTCATGTACAACAGAACTAAACACTGCCCAGGCTTGCACCGTCCTCACAACTGTTGCTGTGTTTGAGCCCATTGTTGCAGCCACTGTGTCAATCCATCTCATAAAGGCTCTTCTTTTTCCCTGACTCCCTCTCTACTTTACCAAGCATGATGTCCTTCTCCAGGAACTGATCCCTCCTGGTAACATGTCCAAAGTATGTGAAATGAAGTCTCGCCATCCTTGCTTCCAAGGAGCACTCTGGCTGTACATCTTCCAAGATGGAATATTCTTCACCAACACCATAATTCAAAGGCATCATTCTTCTTCAGTCTCCCTCTTTCATTGTCCAGCTTTCGCATGCATATGAGGCGATTGAAAATATCATGGCTGGGTCAGGCACACCTTAGTCCTTAAAGTGACGTCTTTGCTTTTCTATACTTTAAAGATCTTTTACAGCAGATTTGCCCAATGCAGTATGTTGTTTGATTTCTTGACTGCTGCTTCCACGGGTGTTGATTGTGGATTCAGGTAAAATGAAATCGTTGACAACTTCAATCTTTCC
The DNA here is from genome assembly GCF_024166365.1 of Elephas maximus indicus. Lineage (NCBI taxonomy): Eukaryota > Metazoa > Chordata > Mammalia > Proboscidea > Elephantidae > Elephas > Elephas maximus. The sequence goes on from NC_064830.1 coordinate 20,057,382, forward strand.
TTCCTTTGTCTTGATGTTGTTTATTGGTGCAATTATGAGGATTTGTGTTTTCTTTATGTTGAGGTGTAATCCATACTGAAGGCTGCAATCTTTGATCTTTATCCCTAGGTACTTCAAGTCCTCATGACTTTCAGCAAGGAATGTTGTGTCATCTGCATATCTCAGGTTGTTAAAGAGTCTTCCACCAATCCTGATGCCACATTCTTCTTTTAATCCAGTTTCTCAGGTTATTAGATAAGTATACAGATTGAATAAGTGTTGTGAAAGGATACAACCCTGACACACATCATTCCTAATTTTAAACCACACAGTATCCCCCTTGTTCTGTTTCAACGACTGTCTCTTGATTTCTCATGAGCACAATTAAGTGTTCTGGAATTCCCACTCTTTGAACTATTATCCATAATTTGTTATGTTCCACATAGTCGAATGCAGAGTCAATAAAACGCAGGTAAATAGCTTTCTGGTATTCTCTGCTTTCAGTCAAGAGCCATCTTATATCAGCAATGATATCCCTCATTCCATGTCCTCTTCTGAATCCAGCTTGAATTTCTGGCAGTTCCTTGTTGTTGTACTGTTGTTTAATTATCTTCAGCATAATTTTACTTGCAAGTGATATTACTGATAAAAGCCAAACCAAATCCATTGTCGTCAAGTCAATTCTGACTCATAGGGACCCTATAGGACAGAGTAGAACTGCCCCATAGGGTTTCCAAGACTAATCTTTATGGAAGCTGTCTGCCACGTATTTCTCCCACAGAGCAGCTGGTGGGTTTGAACCACTGACCTTTTGGTTAGCAGCACAGTGCTTAACCACTGCACAACCAGGGCCTCTCATAAATATGTATATACATGTAAAATTACATAAAATGCTAAATATGTATATACATATAAAATTACATATACATATAAAAAAACCAAACCCATTGCTGCCAAGTCAATTCCGACTCATAGCGACCCTATAGGACAGAGTAGAACTGCCCCATAAGGTTTCCAAGGAGCGGCTGTTGGATTCGAACTGCCAACATTTTGGCTAGCAGCCAAGCTCTTAACCACTGTGCATATATGGAATTTTTATTCTTTTTTCTATGCCGTTCTGTATTATCTAAATTTTAATCAACAAGAAAATTACTTTGCTGATTTAAAGCAAATTTAAAATGCTATATTTGATGGCAGAAACACCACCTCTATCTTCAAAACAACATGATTGAGCCCCTCCTACACTACTTTGGAATGATTTGGGATAATTCTACTTGCTAAAATGATCTGTATCAAGAGATTAAGAAAATATGAATTCAGATTACCTTCATCATCTGTAGGGTCCAGGGTGGCTGTGAGTGGGTGAGCACATACCTTAATGTGGCCTACTGTTCGTCTTTCCCACCAGACTGAGCTCCAAGCTCTGAGCAGCAGGCCGGCCCTATGGCTGTCTCCTCCACCGCTGTGTCACCAATGCCGAGTGCAGGGTAGGTTTTCAGCAAAGATTTATTGAAAAGAAAGCAAAGTATTGAAAACTTAATGTGCATTTTGGGCATGGGAGGGTGTTTTTGTTTTTCTTCTTTTTTAAACATATAAAAATCTGTACTCTGTGTATCTTTTGGAGTTCAGTGGGTCCATTCATTCATTCATTGAACAGGTATGTATTGAGTATTTTATGTAGCAGGCCCTGTTCTGGACACTTGGGACACTGTACGTTTATGTTCATGTCTTAGATGTCCACTCGAATTTGATCATTATAAATGATCATAGAGATTTTCAGTTGTTTTGTTTCCATTTTTCTGACTGTACTACTGATGACGATCTGACTCACAGCATGCTGAGTTGTACCAGAGTTGTTCTTCCTCCTCACCTTCTTAGAGGGGCTTTGCCTTCCACGGTCTTGGAAGAAGTCCACCCTCAAGCTCAAGTGATGGGATGTGCGGGAGATATGTGACCCAAACACGCCTGGTCAGATTCTCTCTCAGGAGTTTTACTGGATTGTTGACTGTGAGTGCTCTGGGTATTGGGGGAAGGTTGTGGACACTGGGCTCTGAGCCAGGCATTGGATCAGCCATGATGAGCTGTGCACGCAATGCCGAGTGACCATACACGCTGATGTGCACAGAGAAGAATCACACCTAGTGGACCAGAAAGCAGAGATGAGGGAACACAGAGAAGGGGGAACTAGGGAGAGAGGAGGAGAGAGAGATCGGCCTCTGCCTTGCTAGCGTCCAGTTCAGCTCCCATCAGGGCAGAACTCCCAGCCCTCAGGTTTCATGAGATTTCCCTGACCCCTTAGAATAAGTCTCCCTTTGTTTAAGCAAGATCAGCTTGGTTCCTTGAAACCAAACATGCACTAAGAATAAATCGGAACATTTTTCTGGAAGAATATGATTTGATTTATAATAATTTATTCATGATTTGATTCCAGGGCCAAATATCAGCCCAAATTGCAAAATAAGAGACTGCCTATATAATTCATTTGTGACTACAATATGTCTGCAATAAGTAAGGTTTATAACAGAACTTGCAGAAGAAAGTCCCGGTGATCTGCTTTTCTGTAAAGATTACAGCCAAGAAAATCCCACAGAGCAGTTCTACTGTGTAACACGCGAGGTTGCCATAAGTCAGAGCCAATTCAACGGCAACGGGTTATAATAGAACTTATTTTGGGCAGGGTTGATTTGACACTGTGGTGCGGTCTATGAATTCCTCTCCTGCTGTGCTGAGGGGATGACTTACATTGTCCTGAGGTACAGATTTTCTGACTACAGCCTAGAGAAAGCATTTGTGTCAGTGGCTTCTCTGCTGTTCTTCAGGCTAGCAAAGCCCATAGAGAAGAGATCTTGGCCTTCAGCCAACTTCACAAATCCATCCAGTCCAGCTATCCCCCAAAGACTCTCTGTCATGTACTTGAGGCAACACTCAGATTCCTTTGTGATTCAGGCCTTTCTGACTGGTGCCACTGGGTTCATATCCAATGTTCCTTTCAATCACCCCTGCCAGTGGTGTTCACCCTCTACTCCAAACCAATAAACCAAACCGTTTGCCATTGAGTTGATTCTGATTCATAGCGACCCTATAGGACAGAATAGAACTGCCCCACCAAGTTTCCAGAGAGTGCCTGGTGAATTCAAACTGCCAACCTTTTGGTTAGCTGCCATAGCACTTAACCACTACGCCACCAGGGTTTCCTCTACCCCAGTGCTGCCCAATTCTGCAATGATGGAAATGTTCTATCTCTTCAGTGTCCAGTACGGTAGCTACTATCAACATGTGGCACAGTGGTTGAGAGCTCAACTGCTAACTAAAAGGTCCGCAGTTTGAGTCCACCAGCCATTCCTTGGAAACCCTATGGGAGCAGTTCTGTTCTGCCCCATAGGGTCGCTATGAATTGGAATCGACGGCAACAGTTAGTAGTAGATATCAACGTGTAGCTATTGGGCATAGAAATGTGGTGAATGTGACTAAGAAAAAGAATGTTTAATTTAATTTAATATTAGTTTAAATTCAAATAGCCGTGTGTGGCTGATGGTTACCATATTGGACAGTGCAGTTTTAGTCCAAAGTTATAAACTTTGAACATAGATGTACACGTAGCAACATTCCTGACAGTATTTGCATTCTGAAAATAACCTGGACTCACTAGCACGGTGATTACCTCTGAGTGTGAAGTCTGCTTCCAACCTGGGCCCTTCAGAAACTGTGTTCTCAAGGCAAGCCCTAGCCTAGGACAGGATGTCCCTCAGACGGCCTGTTAACTCAGCGTTTTAGAAGCAAGTGGGAAGGTCTCCCGAAGCCCCAAGCTGTGCAATCTCAACTTTAATTTACCTTGAAAGAGTTGGTATAACTGTTACTCTCAGCAAGGTGTCATTCATTGCCAGAGTCTGAGAGCCACCCATTGACATAATTTTAAGTTTAAAACCATTTTTTATTCTGCTGGACAAAGACAGTTCTTCCTGCTCATAAAACCAAACCCGTTATAAAACTATATTGACTCTCATCTACCCATTTGCTTTTATAAAGCACACACTGCCCCGAATGAATGATCTCCAGAAATGCTGAGGTTCAGATTTGAAGCAAAGGAGAGGTGATATAACACTGTCAAGCCTCTGTGAAGTCACACGGGGATAACTCCCAGTGACATCACTGCACACAGAGCAGCCTTGTGGCCTGCTGACACACAGGTGGAAATAGCTCCTTACAGCTAAATTGCACATGTGTCCTTGTACTTAGGGAGTGAGATTTACAATGCCCTGATTGACACCCCTGCTCAGAGCAGCAGCACATGTCTGCCCCATCGCCCTCGGGTGGGAAGCAGACAGAGCAGGGAAGACCTGATTCCTAGCCCTGGCTCTGCCATGTACCTACTGAGTAACGTTAGCCAAGTTGTTTTACTATCCTGAACCTCACTCTTGCCATCTATAAAATGGAAAGGTGGGACAATTGATCAGATGAGTTCTGAGGGTCCTCATAATTCTGACTTTCTCTAGATCTAAACATGAAGCAAAGGGAGGTGAAAAGATTTACCCAGTGAGGTGTGAAGCCGAGCCCTAACCTCTAATGTGCAAATAGAGCTCTACTTTTGGCACTTTGCAAGTGCCAGCTTCATAACCCACCTCCTGGAAGAAGTAAGCCAGTAGCAGGGTAGCTAATTGCAAGCAGTCTCAGCCAGAGAGATTCCTTCCCTTTTGGGAAAAGCTTGGGTTTTGAGGGAGACAAGCTTGGGTTCAAATCTCGGCTTCACAGCTCAGCAGTTATGTGACCTTGGGCAAATCACAACTTCTCTGTGCCGTAGTTTCTTCACCTGTAAAATAGGGATAACACTATCTATTTTATAGGGTTGTGACTTCATGCTTCCTGACATCCCTGCCTTTCTCTCATATAAAATAATAATATTCATAATAGCCTTAATCAGGGTTGGTATTCAGCTGCTAGGGCCATGCCAGTTGACTAAATATTGAAATAATTCCATAGCCCAGAGCCCTCTGTCTGCTGCCCAGCCTCCCTTGGAGCCCTCTCACCCTCCTCCTTCCACAATTGAGCAACTAAAAGGCTACTGCCTGCCCCCTAGAGGGCCTGTGAGACTTTAACCTGTATCCATCCAAATGGCCAGTATCATCCTTAGTATGGCTAACCCTTATTGAGCCACTGTGTGCCAGACACCCATTGTTTTAAACATTTTATGTATATTCTCATTTAGTCCCCATATGTTTTGTTTTCATAAAAAAGAGACTATGAAACATTTGTTCATTTGGCAGATCTGCTGCCCTAGAACACAAGTGGTCCTGGGTGAACATTTCAATCACCTGGGGAGCTTTTAAATATATGCCAATGCCCAGGCCCCAATGCAGGCTATTAGAACAGAATCTTTGGGGTGGGGTGGAGCCCAGGCACTGGTTCTCTTTTAAAGTCCTATGATGATTCTAATAGGCAGCCAGGGATGAGAACCATTGCTCTGGAGCCCTGCTGTTCAAACGGAGGTCTAGGGTCTAGCAGCATCAGCATCCCTGTGGAGCTTGGCAAAAAGGTAGGCCCTTAGACCCCACTTGATGTCTATTGAGTCAGAATTTGAATTTTAACGAGAGCCCTTGGTGATTCATGTGCTTGGAAGTTGGAGAAGCAGTGCTCTGCAGCACAGTCCCTGATCTTCTGGAGGTCATGGGCGCCTGTGAGCATGTGATGAGTGATATTATATGAACTCTTGCATGCAACTTCAGGGCCTTCCCACTGCCCTTGTAGCCCATCCACATGAGTGGTAAAGGACCCCTGCTCTAGATCTACATGTTTTGACTTTAAAAAAATTGTCCAGGACCTAAGTGGAAAAAAAAATATATATATATATGTGCCATAATATCATATTTATACCCAAGTATGTGTATATATACACAGAAGATGAGAGAGGGGATTGTCTCTCTTTACTTTTTAGATTTCTCAATCAAAAATTAATTTAATGAGAAGCATGTCTTCTGTTTTATTTGGCTTTTCTTTTTGAGCTCCCCACAATGTTTGGAGGGGGAGGGTACCATTCTGAGGTGGTCGCGGGCGTAAGCATTTGCACAATCTAGTGTTAATTTTGTAATAAAGAAAATAACAATAACCCCCTGGAAAAAAACAGTACCCCAAGCCATCTGGCTATACTTCCTATGTTTACTTAAGTTATCTGACATTTACCTGGTGCTTTTCAGCCTACAAAGTGCTTCCATAGACTTGATCTTCCTTAACCCTTGGAACAGCTCAGTGAAGCGAGAACTATTTCAAAGATAAGGAAACTGGGGTTCAGGAATATTTAATCCTCCAGTCAAACAAGAGGACTTGAACTCAGGCCTTCAGATTCTAGATAATGGAAAAGCAAATACATCCGAAACTGAAGACCAGACACACAGTGGGTGCTCAGTAAGTATCTACAGACTAAAAGAACAAATTATAGGTAGTGAAAAGCTACTCTCTGGTTCCTAACACCCTGAGTTATGGACAATTCATGAAATGACATCAGCAGAAATGACCATTTCTGCCTTCCATGTGCAAATGACACCCAGATCTACCTACTCTTTTCAAAGTATGTAGGCCAATGCGGTTTGATGGATTACTTTTGTGTGGCCTTTCTAGCCATGGTCTTGTAACTCCCACCCAACTGATTGGGCAGGACTGTGTGATAGGGTTATTGTGGCCCATCATAGGGATTGGTCAGTTTTGCCATCCCACTAGGCTTGAAATGAGGCACTCCAGAGGTGGGAAAGAGAGGATCCCACCACCACCAAGGAGGAACAGCCAGGAGCCAGCACGTCTTTTGGACCCAAAATCCCTGCACTGAGAAGCTCCTGGTACCAGGAGACTGAGAGAAGAGAGAGAGCTATAATACTGAAGGCAGCGAGAAGCAGCAGCAGAGACCAAGCAGCAGGAGACATGTGGTGGGTTTTCCAGTCCCTGGATAGAGAAAGCTGAGTGCCTTTGGGCAGAGGCCGAGGGTCAGGGAGAGGCATGACTGTGAGCACAGCTGGGAAGAGGCTGTCCTGATGGAAAGAACTGTATCCTGAGTGTTCCTGAACATGAATTGTAACCTGTTACTTCTAATAAACTAGTAATCGTGAGTATTGTTTGTGAGTTCTGTGTGGCCACTGCAACAAATTATCAAGCCCAGCAGAGAAGTAGAGAGTGCCGCGTGAGGGACAGTTGGCGTCAGAATTGGTAAAGAGGGTGGAGAGAGGAGGCGTGTCTGACCTCCACCTCATAGGAATCAGCCTTGGGCTGTTGACCTTTATTCTCCTTTCCTGTCGTGAAGTTAGAGGAGGTCAGACACTGTCCTTACACCGTTTTTACAGCCAGTGTTTCAGACCTGATTCAAGTCTGGTGTTGTAAAGGGGCTTCCTTGCACTGCCCTCCCCCCTCCCCCAAGTCCCATACTTAAGGTGGCTTCAGGTGAAGGATGTGCAGTTAACATGCGGAGAGGCCCATGAGGTTCAAAATGGTGGTGCAAAGGGAAGGCTGCTCAAGGCCCCTCAAGACATTCTCTCAACCTTAGCACCCTCCCTGGCCTCCCAAATGGCCTCAGTACCTCAGAAAGACACTTCAGGGACTAGGGTTCCCCAGGCCGTGGGGCAGAGTGGGGACAGACTCAGGGACATTCTGGTTTGGGAGAGGAAGCTATGTGATCTAAGAGAAGGAGGATGCAGTGGCTCGGCCATGGCCCTGGCAGCCCTGGGTTGCTTCCTTTAGGGTTCATAGTGACTTGGGACAATGACTGATCATCACAGCTCTTTGTCTTCACTATCATCTCTGTATTATTAGAAAATCAAGTCCCTTCCTTGAGAACACAAGCTTGACTCTTGGGATCACACATAAAGGCATCGACTAGGCACAAGCAGCTAATTTGCAAGTGTCCTGCCGATGTGAACACCTGGGGCACATGCAGCCTCCCTCCTTACCCAGGTTGGAGGCTGCTTCACTCAGCAACCAGTTTAGACCATGACAACATCCGGCTCAGGAAACGGTTTGTCTGCCCCCACTGTCTTTGCTCTGAAAGGAATGAAACCCATGATTAGCTCCTTTTCCCTGAATCTACCTTGTTTTCCTTTTTCATTGCCCTTGGCACAGTTAACTCCATTTCAGCTAATTGCTTTTTCATGCGTACATACAATATACATGTATACATGTACATTAACGGACTTCAGTTACATTAGGAAATTCTTACACCTTCTTCTCTCTTGTTCCTTTTACTTTTGCTCCATTGGTTAGCCTCCAAATCACAAGTGACAAGCAGAAAATATTTCTAGTATTAAATCTGGTGAAAGTAAAAATGAGCAATTTATTAAGATACGAAATGAAGGACCTGGAACGAAGGATCTCTGACACCCAGAAATTTTTCAGGGCAGGCTGCTATCTTGGAGGGGGATCATGGATACTCACCAATCTCTGGGAACATTTGGGAAAGGGCAGGGTTAGGTGGGATCTGCGGAGAAGCCACAGAGTCTTCTAGGTCTGCTGTGTCCAGCAAAGATGGGCTGTGCCAATGGAAGTGGGCTAGCATGTCAGAACATGTGACATGGGTCTCCTCCAGAAAGATATGGGACCGGGGCAGTGCTCAGGGGGCTGGAAGTCCTGTGCGAGCAGGTGGGGTCAGATAGACGTACTATGGTTATTCTAGACCCATCTGTATTCATAGACTGGTGAAGCTGAGAAAACCAGGGTTTCACTGCTATTCGAGGACCATTCTTTTCTGTGCTTTTTCACTGACAAGTGTGTAGTACTTCAAGCATTTGAGCTCACTCGGTTTTGTGGGCTATTTTTGGCAATGAGTTCCCTTTCGTAGCAGTTTGTACAGTAAAATACATCTCAAAGTCCAAATAACTTAATTTCCAAACAGCACACTCTTCTCAGTTCTAGAAGTGTGGTGCTGCAGGGTGCTCTGTGGATGTAAAAAATCAACAGCTTGTCTGCAGGTGCTGTAAATAAATGTGTCTGTTCTCTTAAAATAGTGTGATGAATTCTGTTTCCATTCAGTGAATATGCACAAAATATCTTCTATATGAGAGATCCGTATGTTTACTGCTATTGTAGGGCTAACGACGTTGTGCTCAAAGTGTCTGCTCTTCTGCCTGGAATGAACCCTCTTCGGGGAGGAGCAGGGTCTTGTCCACCACTGCATCCTCAGAGCCTTGCTCAGGAGGGGGCACATGGTAAGTACTCACTGAACAGTCAATGAATGAACGAGATTCATGGAGACCTATACTGAGATCGGGGGAGGTAATGAAAGTGAATAGCACAATGTTTCTGCTGGACAATATTTCCCATCTAAAGGGGAGATAAACTTCGTACACAAATAACTATAATCCAAGGTAGGAAAGGATGAAGGCTCTTTTGTTGCTGGTTGCCGTCCAGTCGATTCCAACTCATGGTGATCCCATGCATTCAGAGCAGAACTGTGCTCCACAGGGCTTTCAAGGCTGTGACCTTTCAGAAGAAAATTACCAGGCCTGTCTTCTGAGGTGCCTCTGGGTGGGTTCAGACTACCAATCTTTAGGCTAGTAGTTGAGCACTTAACCATCTACACCACCAAGGGACTCCTACTATGAAGACTCTAAACCAGAAACCAAACCCATTTCTATTGAGTTAATCCCTATAAGACAGCGTAGAACTGCCCCATAGGGTTTCCGAGGAGTGGCTGGTGGATTTGAACTGCCAACCTTTTGGTTGGCAGCCAAGTTATTTAACCACCGGAGCTCCATGAAAACTCTAGGAGGTGTGAGATCAGAGGGCTCTGGGTTTTAGAAGAGAAGGTCATTGCTCCATCATGAGGCATCAAGGAACCTTTATGAAGGAACAGGCATTTGGGCTGGGATTTAGAGAAAAGTCCTTCAATAGTAACAACAATAAGCAGTAAGTCTTATCATGTACCAAGATGTCACCACTGACCTGGTGGCAGAGGTGGGATTTCAGAAAACACCACAGTTTCCAGCTCATGGAGTGCCACGGTGCATAGGAACACCCACCCTCAGGAATTCTTTGTGAGAGGGAAACAGCCATGAGGGAAGGTGAACTTTGAATTAACTGATCATCTACCTGAAAGATAATATTTAAACCTTTCATTAACAGTATAAATTTTCTTTTCTTTTCTTTTCTTTCTTCTTTCACTGGTAAGGATGGGACTCCTGAGCAATACAAGGCCAGTTATAGAGAATAAAGTTCATGTGTGTTTGTGTGGGTAACTCTGAGTCAGGATAACAAATTCTGGTCCTGCTACCACAAAGGGATTATGCCACTTTGGCAGTTTCTGTGTATGTGTTAAAATACACATAAGATTTACGCTTTTAAAGTATACAATTCAGTGACATTAAGTACATTCACAGTGTTGTGCAGCTACCACCAATATCTAATTCCAGAACCTTTTTATCACCCCAAAAGGAAACCTAGTACACATTAAGACATCTGGCAGTTTTACTAAGGAGACTTCTCTTTGATGAAAAAGAGTCTTGGACTCATGGGCTAAATACTCCTCTCAGTAAATACACACACAGCTGTACCTTACTAATCAGATGACATAAAAACCCTGTTACTGGCACCTGAAGGGGTGGCCTGGGCAGGATCAGTTTTAAGTGATGGAACATTCACAGGCTGGAATCTTACATGGTGACGAAAATGTTATGTTTTCAAAGAATGTTTCATGACAAGGGAAAATGCTTAGAATAGAATATTAAACAAAGAAAGCAGAATTTTGTTGCAAAAGAGAACATAATATTAGAAAACCAAAAAACCCATTGCCGTTGAGTCCATTCCAACTCATAGCAACCCTATAGGACAGAGTAGAACCGCTCCATAGGGTTTCCAAGGAGCAGCTGGTAGATTCGAACTGCAGACTATTTGGTTAGCAGCTGAGCTCTTACCCACTGTGAGATGTACAAAATGTCAACTGTTTTGGAGGCGGTCTTGGTGCCTGCCTGCCTGCCTGGGTTGGAGTTCAGGCTCTATGAGCTGGCCCTGGCCTGCTTATCTTGGCCAGCCTACTTCAGCCTACCCCCCACCCCCACCTCAATTGCTCGGCTCTGAAATGGAGGGGTATTGAATTGTTCCCCCCTCCCCCGCCCAAAATATGTGTCAACTTGGTTAGGCCATGATTCCCAGTATTGTATGATTGTCCTCCATTTTGTGATTGTAATTTTATGTTGAGAGGATTAGGGTGGGATTGTAACAACACCCTTACTCAGGTCACCTCCCTGATCCAAGGTAAAGGGAGTTTCCTTGAGGTATGGCCTGCACCAACTGTTATCTCTCAAGAGATAAAAGGAAAGGGAAGCAAGCACCCAGAAAGCAGCACCAGGAGAAGAGCGAGTCTTTTGGACCTGGGGTCCTTGCGCCGGAGAAGCTCCCCGACCATAGGAGGATTGAGCACAAGGACCTTCTTCCAGAGCCAACAGGGAGGGAAAGCCTTCCTCTGGAGATGACGCCTTGAATTTGGACTTTTAGCCTACTTTACTGTGAGGAAAAAAATTTCTCTTTGTTAAAGCCACCTACTAGTGGTATTTCTGTTATGACAGCACTAGATGACTAAGACATGCCCTCATATGGCAAACCCTGGTGGCGTAGTGGTTAAGGGCTACGTCTGCTAACCAAAAGGTCGGCAGTTTGAATCTACCAGGCCCTGCTTGGAAACTCTATGGGGCAGCTCTACTCTGTTCTATAGGGTCGCTATGAGTTGGAATTGACTTATTGGCAATGGGTTTTTGTTTTGTTTTTTTGCCCTCATAGGATTCTGTTGGGGAATGTGTTAATACAGCCCTGCTCTTACCCAGTGCCTTCTGTGCTGGCCACACAGCGAGAGCTTAATGTTACTATTGTCATCAACCCTGGGTGGTGGGATTTCACAGCTTGGCTTGGCCAGCCCTTAATTTTTTCCTTCTGAAAAACTTTCTGTAGCAAGCAAGGTTTAACTTTCATGATCATAAATGATCAATGCAATTTTTTTTTTTTTTTAATAGAGGAAACAGCATGGCTTTTCTGGGGCCTGCCCTTGTAAGCCAGATCAGGTGTAAGCCATCTCTTCCTTCCCTCCATTCGCTGGAGAGGAGAGGCCAGCGGCTGCGGACGCTCAGCTCCCGGCATGGTCATGCTGAGCTTTCTGCGATGTCTAGTGGTCATTTTCCTAATCTAGCTTGAATTCAATACTTCACATTAGATCCTACAGACCACACACAGATGTGCACATACACACACACATGCAGACACACACAGCACGTGCAACACAATCCTCATTCTGTTACAGTTGTATTCTTTGTGGTAGTCCCAAAACTTCTAGAAGGTCCCCATTGCAGTGACGAGGTCTAATTCCCTTGAGAAGTGTTACATGATACAAGGGTGGGAAGTCCTAAAGGCCACCTAGGCACACAGACCTAGCAAATATTTACTTAATTCTGCTACTATCTAAATGAGAAAGGCATATTTAGGAAGGTAGGCAGCCCAGAGAACAGGGAAGGCAGGGACACCAGGGGTTGGACTTGGGAGCTGAAGACAAGAGGAAGCCTCCTATACCCTGGAGAAGTGAGCTGGTGGCCAGCCCTACCTCCCCCAGGGCTGGGGGCATCTGCCCATCGGGGGCTGCCTGAACAGGGAGTTTGGTAAAGGCAGCAGAGAAAAGAGGTGGGTAGCACTGGTACAAGTCATTCAGCTATATTAAAATAGAGCGTGAGCAACTGATTAGTCAAGAGGAGGAGGGCAGAGTATTGATATTTACTGAGCACTTGTTATATCCTAGACACTGTGCCATGGGCTTTCATGTTCATTAATTCATTTAATCCTTGCAATAACTCCTTTGATGAGGAAACTAAGGCTTGGAGAGGTTGGGACTTGCCCAAGATTAGCCACCAGTAAGTACAGAACCAGAACTCAAATCCAGGCTTGTCTGACTTCAACGTCATGTTAGAAAGAAAGTGTAGAGTCCAGTAGCATTTCAGAGCCTCAAGCCTGGGGGAAGGGGTTTTGCTGTCTGTGGTAATGAGGACACTTGAGTAGGAAAGAGGAGTGTGGGGATGAGCAGACAAATGGGAGCCATCTGCAGGGCACACTTGGGAGGGGCCGAGTTCCCCTTTGGAAGGGGTCCCTTTGGAGGAACCATGCACCTTTCTGAAACCTTGTACACAATCAGATCTTCCTAGGGGGAAAAGCACCCTATTAATCCATGCGACCAAGAACAGGTGCTATTTAGCTCAACCTGGCTTATGATAACAATAAAAACCCTTTACTCACCACCTTGTGCCTCTTGGAAATGCCATCATAGGATCAAAAATCCTTCTTGCAACACAATTTGTCAGCCAGTGTCAGCTGGTTGAGCAGCACGAGCAGTCATCCTTGAGTAGGATCTTGATTGGAATCCCAGTTCTGCTGTGTGGCCTTGGATATACATCCCATTTTCTGAGCCTGTTTTTCTCATCTGTAAAGTGGGGATAACAATAGTCACTCATAGGTCGCTGTAAGAGTTAACTTGGAAGAGATGCTATTGTTAGCTGCCTTCAAGTTGGCCCCCAACTTACGGTGACGCCATGCACAACTGAACGTGGACCCTTGTGATCTATAGGGCTTTTATGGGCTGATTTTCGGAAATAGCATTGCCAGGCTTTTCTTCTTAGTCTCTCTTGGTCTGGAAGCTCTGCTGAAACCTATTCAACATCATAGCAACACACAAGCCTCTGCTAACGGATAGGTGGTGTGACTGCACACTAGGTGCATTGGCTGGGAATCGAACCAGGGTGTCCCACTTGGAAAGCAAGGATTCTGCCACTGAACCACCACTGCCCTCTGAGTGAGATGTTAAACCTCTATAAATTAAGTCATCTAGCTGATGCTGTTGTATTCACCGAAGGACCATAGGAGAGGAAAGACAGGGTGATAGTGTGGCCAAAAAAACCCCAAGCACAGTGCCCAGCACTGCAGATGATTGGCTGAGTCCAAATATGAAGGAAATGGGTGGTTACCGTGTAAGACACGAGCATTCTGATCTGAGAAGTGGGTTTGCAATCTTTGCTCAGCTCTCCTGAAGTTAGGCCAGTACCCAGGGGCAAAACATATGAGTCAGTCTAAATAATTCCCCATAACGCCTGTAAGCCTTACAACATGTATTTAACATGGGGCTGCAATTGATCACCATCTCCCCATCAATCACGCCCTGGAGCTCGGAGAGACCAGCAGGGCAACCCCAGTGGGCCAAGCGCAGGCCTGAGACAGGCGGTTTGCAGTCTTGTTCAGACTTAGCTACTAACTGCTTTGGGGCCGTCAGCAAGTTACTTACCTTCTCAATGTCTCACTCTCCTTATCTGTAAAATAGGGATAATAATACTTACCTACCTCATGGGGCTTGTTGCAAGAATTAATTAAAGTTTATGAAGTACTTTGAGATTCTCGGATAAAAGGCCCTGCAAAACTACAAAGTATTATTATCATAATCCAGTAGGCTATAAAAGATAATTTTGCAGGAAAAGGCAAAAGTTTAATTTCCATACAAGCAGAAACAAAGGCAGATATAGTCATAGAAAGTTTTTTTTATTTTTTTAAGTCTAGAAGATAATTTATATAATTAAAAAAAATTATAACATATTTTCTCCCTACCAATAATCAATGCAGCTTGGTAGTTACAGATTTTGGTCTTAGACCAGCAAATAATAATAAGTGTCTCTGCATGCCAGGCACTGGATTGCGGATTCTGCGTGAGTTTATCTCTTAGAATCCCTCAACAACTGTCTGAGGTGAATATTATCACCCTGGTTTTTCCCAGGAGAAGAGGAAGGCAAGTCCTTGAATCCAGGACAAGCTCCAGAGTTCTCCCCTGGCCTTAGTCACTGCTCATGACGCTCACGCTCTGAGGAGGGTTTAGTGACATTCTAATTCCCCTTGGCATGTTGTCTTTAAACAGATTTCATCTGCAACCACAAGGGATAACTGAGGGGTAGGCTGGGAGGGACCATGTTGACTGAAGGCAAAGATGAGCTGCTGCCATTCCCACATTCTAGCTCATGTTCAAACATCCATTCCTTCACAGCCCAGCTCAAGAAGGCCACCCGCCCCATACCTCTAGGTTTCTTTCTTTGTAAGAAAAAAGCAAAGACCGTCTCCATCTGCCTCTCAGCTATGTTGGGAGAGTCAATTACCTTCTTTTAAAAACATTAATAATGATAGATAGAGCTTTAAAGATGAGAAGGCCTATATGTGGAGAAGTTTTGTGTTGCCAGCCTTTTTCATCTCTACTTGAAGCCTTTACAGACATTTAATTAAGTCCCAGGGCTGGAGAGCCTTGGAAGGGGAATGGGTAGAATAAACCCACACCTTTAGGAATGGTTCTCTGTTGCAGGACATAGTGGCAGAATGCAGTGAGATGTGCTTGAGGTTGAAGGAGACCTGGATTTGAGACCAGCTGTGTCTCCTATTAACTAAGTGGTTTGGGGTAAATGCTACAACCAACTGAGCCTCAGTTTACTCACAGGGATATCAGAGGATTACCTGATATTAGAAAAAAACTTATTTTTATTGTTATTTTGTATGTTAGAAGCACAGAGAAACGGGAGAATGTAGGGTGGACAGAATAGTCACATTGTTTCCACAACTTATCTGGCAAATTGAAAAAAAAAAATTTGGAGTTGAAAATTAAAATGTGAAGTGAATGAGCACTAATGAAAAAGAAAAGGGTGTGTTTGTCTTACTCATTCCAGGATCCTATGTGTTTGGGAAGTCGTCCTTACTCTGTGGAGAAACTGTCTGATAGAGGAGAAAGGGGTCAGGGTGGCATATAGAGGCAAATCTGAAAGTGGGGTCCTCGGAGAGGAAGCCATTGAAGCAGACATTGGGGGTCATAGCCTACCCAAGCTACTTCGTTTGGGCTATGAAAGGTGAAGATCCAACAATTTCTAGTCAAATTGTTCCATGCAGAAGACCTGGATTTACATTCAGCTTTGCCACTTACTATCTGTGACTTCAGGAGTCTTTTAATTTCTCTGGGCATTTCCTTACCTGAAACATGGGGACACCACCTGATAGGATGTCATGAGGAGCCAATGGCTCAGTGCCCAGGTCAGTGCCCAGCTACGTGACCGTCATGCAGAGGTTCCTGCCTTGGAACGACCGGGCATGCTCTGACTTTGGGCCTGCTCCTTACTAAGTGCTTTACCCATCTTATTTTGTTGATTCTCCTTGAGGAATCTATGAGGCTAAGTGTTAGAATCTTAATTTTACCTTCAACTTTCAAGAATAATTTTCTACTAAACTCCTTTTTTATGAAAGACAAAATGCTTAACTTAGACGTAATCCCTTACTCGGTATCCTGAGCACCCTGAGCACCCCTTTGGCAGTGATTTAAACAGAAAGCACAGCCTTCAAGAGCACCTGTTAAGGACATGCTGGCAAGCAGAAGAGACCTGAGACACTCTGTCATCTTCCCAAGAATGCCAGCATTTCTGGGCAGTTGACTAAAAGCCAGAGAGGGGGCCGTGATCCCCACCAAATATGAACACGCAGAGTCCATGCTTGTCCTCCATACCCACAGCCCGCACAGAGACGGACTCCATCTAGAAGGAATTAGCACAGAAGTAGAAGCAAAAGGAAATCGATGTTCCTCAGCTCTTAGAATTTGATAAGGAGTTAAAATAACAGAATTTTAGAGTCGGAAGGGACTTTTGAGATGGTCTAATTATATGAGTAAGAAAACTGAGACTCAGAGAGGTCTGGGGGCTTTCCCAAGGTCGCACCAAAGTAGGAAGAAGCACTCTCTCCCTGGAGATGGAAGGTCTGCATATTTCACTGATTTTTCCACTGACTGTGTGGTTTTTGGTCACCTCCCTGAGCCCTGGTTTTCTCATCTGCAAAACCAGGATACTAATAGTTTCCCCATCTATCTCACAGAGTCGGCAAGTGGTCAAAATAATAAGAATAGAAATTATGGCCAAGGAAGCCATCTGGAAGCTATAAAGGCCACAGCCACCACTTGTCTGCCCATTTGTCCTACCAGGGTGGCTTGCGTGTTACTGTGATGCTGGAAGCTATGCCACTGGTATTTCAAATACCAGCAGGGTCACCTATGGTGTATAGGTTTCAGCAGAGCTTCCAGAATAAGACAGATTAGGAAGAAGGACCTGGTTAGATACTTCTAAAAAAAATTGGCCAGAGAAAACCTTAAGGAGAGCAGCAGAACATTGTCTGGTATAGTGCCAGAAGATGAGCCCCTTAGGTTGGAAGGCATTCAAAATACAACTGTAGAAGAGCTGCCTCCTCAAAGTAGAGTCAACTGTAATAATGTGGACGGAGTAAAGCTTTTGGGGCTTTCATCTGCTGATGTGGCATGACTCAAAATGGGAAGAAACAGCCATAAACATCTGTTAATGATCAGAACGTGGCATGTACGAAGTATGAATCTAGGGAAATTGGAAGTTGTCAAAAATGAAATGGAATATTTGAAGATTGATACGCTAGGCATTAGTGAGCTGAAATGGACTGGTATTGACCATTTTGAATCAGACAATAATATGGTCTACTATGCTAGGGATGACAAATAGAAGAGGAACAGTGTCACATTCATTGTCAAAAAGAACATTTCAAGATCTATCCTGAAGTATAAGGCTGTTCGTGATAGGATAATATCCATACTCCTACAAGGAAGACCAGTTAATACGACTATCATTCAAATTTACACACCAACCACTAATGCCAAAGATGAAGAAACTGAAAATTTTTACCAATTTCTTCAGTCTGAAATTGATCAAACATGCAATCAAGATGCAATTCCTGGTGATTGGAATGTGAAAGTTGGAAACCAAAAAGAAGAATCAATAGTTGGAAAATGTGGCCTTGGTGATAGAAATGATGCCTGAGATTGCACGATAGAATTTTGCAAGACCAACAGTCTATTCATTGGAAATACCTTTTTCAACAACATAAATGGTGACTATACATGTGGATATCACCAGATGGAATACACAGAAATCAAATCAACTACATCTGTGGAAAGAGACGATGGAGAAACTCAATATCATCAGTCAGAACAATGCCAGGGGCCGACTGCAGAATTGACCATCAATAGCTCATATGCAAGTTCAAGTTGAAGCTGAAGAAAATTAAAAACAAGTCCATGAGGGCCAAAGTATGAACTTGAGTATATCCCACCTGAATTTAGAGAGCATCTCAAGAATAGATTTGATGCATCGAACACTAATTACCAAAGACAAGACGAGTTGTGCAAGGACATCATGCATGAAGAAAGCCAAAGGTCATTAAAAAGACAAGAAAGAAAGAAAAGACCAAAATTAATGTCAGAAGAGACTCTGAAACTTGCTCTTGAACGTAGAGTAGGTAAAGCCAATGAAAGAAACGATGAAGTAAAAGAGCTGAACAGAAGGTTTCAAAGGGTGGCATGAGAAGACAAAGTTAAGTATTATAATCATATGTCCACAGACCTGGAAAACCCAAAGTGAAGAACACACTTGGCACTTTTCAAGCTAAAAGGACTAAAGAAAAAGTTCAACCCTTGAGTTGCAATATTGAAGGAGCCTATGGGCAAAATATTGAGCAATGCAGGAAGTATCAAAAGAAGATGGAAGGAATACACAGAGTCACTGTACCAAAAAGAATTGGTCGACATTCAGCCATTTCAGGAGGTAGCATATGATCAAGAGCCAATGGTACTGAAGGAAGTTCAAGCCGTACTGAAGGCATTGGTGAAAAACAAGGCTACAGGAATTGATGGATTACCAATTGAGATGTTTCAACAAATTGATACAATTCTGGGGGTGCTCACTTGTCTATGCCAAGAAATTTGGAAGAGCTACCTGGCCGACCAACTGGAAGAGATCCGTATTTGTGTCCATTCCAAACAAAGGAGATCGAACAGAATTTGGAAATTATCGAACAATATCATTAATACCACATGCAAGTAAAATTTTGCTGAAGATAATTCAAAAACAGTTGCAGCAGTACGTCAACAGGAACCTGCCAGAAATTCAAGCTGGGTTCAGAAGAGGACATAGAGTGAGGGATATCATTGCTGATACCAGACGGATCGTGGCTGCAAGCAGAGAATACCAAAAAGATGTTTACCTGTGTTTAATTGACTATGCAAAGGCATTTGACTATGTGGATCATAACAAATTATGCATAACATCGTGAAGAATGAGAATTCCAGAACACTTAATTGTGCTCATGTGGAACCCGTACATAGACCAAGAGGCAGTCATTCAGACAGAACAAGGGGATACTGCATGGTTTAAAATTGGGAATGGCATGCATCTGGGTTGTATCATTTCACCATACCTTCGCAATCTGTATGCTGAACAAAAAATCTGAGAATCTGGACTATATGAAGAAGCATCAGGATTGGTGGAAGACTCATTAACAACTTGCGATAAGCATATGACACAACCTTCCTTGCTGAAAGTGAAGAGGACTAGAAGCACTTACTGATGAAGATCAAAGACCACAGCCTTGAGTATGGATTACACCTCACATAAAGAAAACAAAAATCCTCACAACTGCACTAATAAGCAACATCATGATAAATGGAGAAAAGATTGAAGTTGTCAAGGATTTCATTTTACTTGGATCCACAATCAACACCCACGGAAGCAGCAGTCAAGAAATCAAATGACACATTGCATTGGGCAAATCTGCTGCAAAAAAAGCCTCTTTAAAGTGTTAAAAAGCAAAGGTGTCACTTTGAGGACTAAGGTGTACTTGACCCAAGCCATATTTTCAATTGCTTCATATGTATGTGAAAGCTGGACAATGAATAAGGAAGATCAAAGAAGAATTGATGCATTTAAATTATGGTATTTTATTGCGGAAGAATATTGAATTTACCATGGCCTGCAAGAAGAACAAACAAATCTGTCTTGGAAAGGTACAGCCAGAATGCTCCTTAGAAGTGAGGATGGAGAGACTTTGACTCATGTACTTTGGACACGTTATCAGGAAGGACCAGTCTCTGGAGAAGGACATCATGTTTGGTAAAGTAGAGGGTCACTGAAAAAGAGGAAGACGCTCAACAAGATGCATTGACATAGCGTCTGCAACAATGGGCAAAAACACAGCAATGATTATGAGGATGGTGCAGGACCAGGCAGTGTTTCGTTTTGTTGTATATGGATTTGCTATGAATCAGAATCAATTCGATGGGACCTAACAACAGCAGCAACAACAAAGGCCACAGAGTAATTACCTACCAGTTGGGGGAAGAAGGGGGCTAGGGAGCAGCAGCCTGGAGAGGGTGTGACGGCTGGAACTCAGTGGCTCCTCTGACAGGAGCCCTATACTTCTGGACCTGCTTAAGGAGAAAATGGCTGGGGAGGGTTGCTGGGGCCTTGGCAGTGCCCTGTGCTGATCATCCTGGAAGCCAACAGATGCCCATCACTTTTCTTTCCTTTCCTTTGCTAGAAGCTCTCAGTTCATTCCCTGAGCTGAGTGCAGTGCTGATTCAGTTTGGTGGGTGTGATGGTTAAGGTTGTGTGTCAATCTGGTCAGGCCATGATTCTCAGTGGTTTGGCAGATATTATGTAATCATCCTCCATTTTATGATCTGATGTGAGCAGCCAATAAGTTGATAGGGGAGTTTCTTAGGGGGTGTGGCCTGCATCAAATACATATAGATGTTCTGGCAAAGCTCGCCCTCTCTGAATCCTGCATCCAGCTTGTCATCCTCTGACCTCCAGTTCTTGGGACATGAGCCAGCAGCCTGCCCTCTGACCTGCAGATTTTGGGTTCATCAGCCCCTGCAACCAAATGAGTCAGGAAAAGCCTCCAGCCTGACATCTGACCCATGGATTTGGGACTTGCCAGCCTCCACAATTGCCTGAGGCATTTCCTTGAAATAAATCTCCTTCTCTCTATATATATCTATACATATATATATGTGTATATACATGTACAAATAAATCTCTCTTTATATGTACACACATATATGTACATATACATATATACATGTTCACGTATACATACATATATGTATATATATATATATGGAAACCTTGATGGTGTAGTGGTTAAGTGCTGTAACTCTTAACTAAAAGGTCGGCAGTTTGAATCCACCAGCCTCACTTTGGAAACCTTCTAGGATGGTTCTACTCTGTCCTATAGGGTCACTATGAGTTGGAATCAACTCGATGGCAAAGGTATTTTTGGTTTGTATGCTTCACTGGTTTTGCTTCTTTAGAGAACCCAGCCTAAGGCAACGAGCACCTAGCTCTGAGCTGCAGGGGGATGGAGAAGCAGGTGGTGGAGGTAACATCCCCACCTCTGACCCAGCACTCACCTCTTCCCTACCGTACACCCTGGCTTTTGATGGGCTAGAGTTCGATCTTTGTGCAGCTATGTCCCAAATGTAGCCACGTTGAAAAAAAACAGTGATAGCCTTTTATTGAATACCTATTAATATCACACACAACTAAAATTTAGTTGAAGATCATTCAAAAGCAGTTGCAGCAGTATGTTGACAGGGACCTGCCAGAAATTCAAGCTGGATTCAGAAGAGGACATGAAATCAGTGATATCTTTGCTGATGTCAGATGGATTCTGATTGAAAGCAGAGAATGCTGGAAGGATGTTTACCTGTGTTTTATTGACTATGCAAAGGCATTCGACTGTGTGGATCATAACGAATTAAGAATAACATTTCGAAGCATAAGAATTCCAGAACGCTTAATTGTCCTCACAAGGAACCTGTACCTAGATCAAGAGGCAACTGTTTGAACAGATCAAGGGGATACTGCATGGTTTAAAGTCAGGAAAGGTATGCGTCAGCATTGTAACCTTTCACCATACTTATTCAATCTGTACGCTGAGCAGATAATCCGATAAACTGGACTATATGAAGAAGAACTCAGCATGAGGATTGGAAGAAGACTCATTAACAACCTATGCTATGCAGATGACACAAGATTGCTTGCTGAAAGTGAAGAGGACTTGAAGCACTTACTGATGAAGATCAAAGACCACAGACTTGGAAGAAGTACAACCAGAATGCTCCTTAGAAGCAAGGGTGGTGAGACTACATCTCACATACTTTGGACATGTTATCAGGAGGGATCAGTCCCTGAAGAATGACATCGTGCTTGGTAAAGTAGAGGGTCAGCAAAAAAGAGGAAGACCCTTACTGCGATGGATTGACACAGTGGCTGCCACAATGGGCTCAAGCATAACAATGGTTGTGAGGATGGCACAAGACCAGGCAGTGTTTCGTTCTGTTGTACATAAGGCCGCTATTTGTTGAAACAGACTTGACAGCACCTAATAGCAATAACATTGTGTGCCAGGAGTCACTCATCCACCATTCTCACACAGCCATGCCCAACCCTGAAATGAAACCTATAAAATAGTACTTCTGTTGCACAGAAGAGGAAATTGAGGCTCAGCTAAGTGCTCACTAAAGTCACACAGCATGGAGATGATGGAGCAGGGATCCAAAGCCAGGCCTCCAAGGCTCCCACACGCATGCACTTGCCCCCACACTCTGCAGCCCCTCTGGGAAGAGCCCCTGACTCCTGCTCCCTGAAGGCAGAGGCTTTGTGAGTTGATTGATCTCTGAGTGGGGAGAGGGGAGGGGGGATGGTGTGATGGTTGGGGGTGTAAATGGTCAAACTTCCCCAGCCTCTTATTCCTTGTCTATAAAGTGCAACCATTGGACTTAGGGCTGCTTAAGCCATTTCTAGCTCCTTTTCTCAGGGTCTGTGGCTGGGCCTGGAGGGCCAAGGTCCCCAGGGGACTCTGACCCTTGGCTGGGAGAAAGAGGTGCACAAACATGAAGCCGGCTTGCAGCCGTGCAAGGACCTCTTGTCTCAATGAGCCCTGGAGCCTCAGGTCCGTCTGTGGCACAGTGGAAAGGGGTCCACAGCCTCTTAGATCTTCCACTTGCTGTATGGCATGGGACAGACAAAACTCTCTGGGCCTCAGTGTCCTCACCTGTTGGAGCGAAAGGGTTGTTTTAGGTGCTTGATTTTAGGAATGAAGAAAATCTCTGTATTCTGCTATGGAAGGGATCTCCAAGACACATTGATTGAAAGAGCATGGCACGTATAAATTACGCTACCCTTTTTTATAAATAAAGGAATTTGAATATAGGATGGTGAGACTCTGGCTCGCTTACTTTAGACACGCCATCATGAAAGACCAATCGCTGGAGAAGAACATCATGATTGACGTGGAGGGTAAGCGAAAACGAGGGAAACCTTCAATGAGACGGATTGATGCAATAGGTGCAACAATGGACTCAAACATGCCAGAACATGGAAAAGGTGCAGGACCAGGCAACATTTCATTCTTGCAGCAACTAACAACAACACACATTCAATATATATATTCATCATGTAAATGTATTCAAAGATATTATAGTTGCTTATTTTTCACAAAGATATAATGGAAGAGTAAGCCAAAAAATTAATTTAAAAAAGGGCTATCTAGAGAAGAGGGGAGAGAACAGGGGAGAGGGGAGGGCGCAGGCATGGAAGCCCGACCTCTCTTAATGATCTGGTCTTACTGTGCTAATTTTGGAACTGTGCAAATGTTTTACACAGTTTAAAAAACAAAGTTCAGTAAAAAAACAACAAAGCAATTCCTCAAAAGTAAAAACGCACTCCAATAAAATGTAATTGTGTATCAAAGTTGGTGATATAAACATACGGAAAAAACTTATTTCAATTGACTTTAACACACAGTATTTTGACAGTATAAGCCTGGTGGCATACATCCTGAGGACAAAAAGAACCTCCACGGAATTTTAGACTGCATTCGTGGTCTTGTTGGTAGTACTTAATACATTGTTGTTGTTAGGTGCCGTTGAGTAGGTTCCAACTCATAGCAACCTCAGGTACAACAGAACGAAACATTGCCAGTCCTATGCCAACGTCATGGTTGTTGTTATGTTTGAGACCATTGTTGCAACCACTGTTGAGAGTCTTCCTCTTTTCACTGACCCTCTACTTTACTAAGCATGAAGTCCTTCTCCAGGAACAGGTCCCTCTTGATAACATGTACAAAGTATGTGAGATGAAGCCTTGTCATCCTTGTTTCTAAGGAGCATTCTGGTTGTACTTCTTCCAAGACAGCTTTGTTCATTCTTTTGGCCATAAAAACCCAAAGCAAACTTGTTGCCGTTAAGTCAATTCTGACTTATAGCGACCCTGTGGGTATATTCAACATTCTTCGCCAACACCATAACTCAAAGGTGTCAATTCTTTGGTCTTTCTTACATTCATTGTCCAGCTTTCACGTGCATATGGGGTGATTGAAAACACCATGGCTTGGGTCAGGCACACCTTAGTCCTCAAAAGTGACATCTTTGCTTTTTAACACTTTAAAGAGGTCTTTTTAAAAAAAAAAAAAAAATTTTTTTTTTTTTTTTGGAGCAGATTTGCCCAATGCCATGTGTTGTTTCATTTCTTGACTGCTACTTTCATGGGCGTTGATTGTGGATCCAAGTAAAATGAAATCCTTGACAATTTCAATATTTTCTGTTTATCACGATGTTGCTTGTTGGTCTAGTTGTGAGGATTTTTGTTTTCTTTATGTTGAGGTGTAATCCATACTGACGGCTGTGGTCTTTGATCTTCATCAGTAAATGCTTCAAGTCTTCTTCACTTTCAGCAAGCAAGGTTGTGTCATCTGCTAAACATAGATACTACTGTTTTGAAACTATTATATATGTAATATATAAAAAAACAAAAAAAATATATAGAGCAGGATAAATGTTAATGCTGCTGAAAACCAAGATTTTTAGGATAAGAGAAAAGAGAAACAAATACCATACCACGCAGGTGAAGCAAATGCTAGCTTTGGTACCTCGGAGCCCCAGGGTCCCTGTGGGAGGAACCCAGAAGATGCAACTGATCTCTGCACCGTCCCCACCACCACCCTGCTCCCACCACTGCTTCTGTTAGTGGTATTTTATATTCTAAGGCACTGCAAATGATTTGGTTTGGAAGGTTTTCTTGCTTAAAAAAAGAAAAGAAAAACCCCACAGTTTGGAAAACTTGGAGGAGGTGATCCTTAACTGTCCCTTGAATACTGACATTTTATGGTCCTGGGAACTGAGGGTCTGAGCAGATTTCCACAAAGCATGTGCCTCGAAGAACACTACGCAGAAGCCACAGCTTAGGTGTGTCTTTCCTCTGGTGCCCCAGTGCGGCGCTGCCTAGTTGGCTGTCTCTGAATAAAAAAGTTTATTCATGTTCTGATCCTTGCCTCCTAGCTTTCTGGTTTGTCACTCTGACTGCACTGGAGTTAGTAATTTTACAGTGTTTATGTACTTACTACACCCGTTGCCGTCTAGTCAATTCTGACTCATAGTGACCCTATAGGGGCGCTGGTGGTGCAGTAGTTAAGAGCTCAGGCCGCTAGCCGAAAGGTCGGCAGTTCAAATCCACCAGCTGCTCCTTGGAAACCCTACGGGGGCAGTTCTACTCTGTCCTACAGGGTCGCTCTGAGTTGGAATCAGCTTGACAGCAAACGGTTTGTTTTTTTGTTTGTTTGTTTATGTACCTACTCTATGTTGGGAACTTTTATATATGTCTTCTCCCTTCACACTCTCAATGACCTTGGGAAGTGAGGATTATTAACCCTCATTTATTCATGTAAGGAGTGGGAAGTGCAATGACATTAAATGACACAGCCCTGGACCCCACTGGGCAATGATAGAACCAGGGGTTGAGTTTGGCCTGACACAAGGCCTACACTCTTCCAGTGAGCTTTGTCTACCTTTCACAGAGAGACTCATCTTCTGGCTCTTAGTAAATTCATAGGACAGGCTATGAATGAGTTAAACCAACAGGAAAAGTTTGGATTCTGACACCTTTGGAATGAGTTTCAGTGCTGAAAGGGAGAAGAGAAGACACAATAATCTCAGCTACCATTTTTTAAGTCCTACTGTGTGCTGGACACCACCCGTGTTACCTCATTGATTCTTCACAGTATAAATGGGATAGGCATTCTCCATTCTCCACATGTGGGGAAATGGAGACTGTGAGAGATTAAATGACTTTCTCAAAAGTCACAAATAACAGAGCCAGGATTCAAAGCCAGAGAGACATGACTCCAAATCAGCCTGCAATACTGCAAATAAATCATTAAGAATTCTAATCTAAAGCTCCATTTTAACACAACAGGGTGGGAAGAAGATAGCAACTAGTTTGAAGAGGATTTTTTTTTTTAAATAAAGGAAGTTTCTGAATTGTTCAGACTCAAAAAAAAAAAAACAAAACAAAAAATAGATTTTGTTGGTCTATTTCAGTGGTTTTCAACAGGGAATGTTTTTGACCTCCCAGGGGACATTTGGCAACGTCTGGAGTTTTTTTGTTTGTTACAACTGGATAGGGGGTTGCTACTGGCATCTAGTGGGTAGAAGACAGGGGTGCTGCTAAAAAGCCCACAAAGTGCAGAACAGGCCCCACAACAAAGAACACTGAAATCCAAAATGTCGCTGGTACAAAGGTTGAGAAACCTGGGCTAGGAGGTTTTCAGGCTAGAGTTATTGCTAAACATCCTAGAATGGTCCAAACAGCTCCCCGCAACAAAGGGTGGTCTGGCCAAAATGTCAATAATACCAATGTTGAGAAACTCTGTCATAGCCCGAGACCCTGAAGAAGGCCTTCTCTTTCTCCCTGGTTTCTCTTTCCTTTGTTACTGCTCCTCGAACAGGGTTCCTCAGCGCACTTAGTTTTCCAGGGAAGGTTATAAGCCACCTGTTCTTAGACGTTTCCAGAGTGTCTCCGTTGGCAATGGTGCCAGATCAGTTATAGGGGAAGTGTGTCTTTCATCTCTCCAGGAGGGTTGGTTGTCGGGAGAGGACGGTGCTTGGGAATGCCACGTGATACCAATTATTCAAATAGGCTTCTCCTCTGAGAATCTGCTCTCCTCTGAACTTCAAACATCTTGACCAATAATAATTTAGCAGCAGAGCATCTTAGGGAGATTGTATCTGCTCCCAAACCAATTAGTTTAACTCCAGGGAAGTTTACCAAACACTCTTTGATCAAAGAATTCTTTTTCAAAAGGGTGTTATGTTCTACCCACAAGTCTTCCTTTGACATTAATATATAGACCAAAAAGAAGCAGCAGTTTTGGAGATGGCACTGGCGTTTCAGAATCAAATTTAAAATACTGCAGTTTTAACGTTTTCAGAATTGCCCCACCAGATCCACTCTTGTTGGTACAGAGATAGAAAGAGCCTTGGAGTGTTGAAGGAGGCACCACCTCAGAGCCAGCAGGAACTGAGAGAAACAGAGCCTCAAGTCCCAGACTCAGCCAAAGGAGAAAGGATGTCAAAGCTCTTCTAAGCCAGGACAAAATGGCTCCCACTGCAGGGTTGGCTGTGTGACAGCCACTGTTTGATTCGGAAACTATCCCCAGTACGCAGGAGATATTCACCAAGTATTGAATGACTCGAGCCCACTGGTAGGTGCTGGGGATATCACAGAGGAAAGAAACATTATCTTTGCCTGAAAGGAATTCACAGTTTAGTGGGTGAGATATACCAGTGGCCAGTAGTGTTTGGGTTCTTTTCTTCAACAGATGCTCGTAGTGCAGTGTGGCAAGTGGAGAATGACAGGGTAAGTGCAGCCCTGTACAGCTGC
The DNA here is from genome assembly GCF_024166365.1 of Elephas maximus indicus. Lineage (NCBI taxonomy): Eukaryota > Metazoa > Chordata > Mammalia > Proboscidea > Elephantidae > Elephas > Elephas maximus. Next base: position 20,084,939 of record NC_064830.1, read on the forward strand.
TGTCAGGGCCCTGAGCCCACCATCTTCTTTCTCTCCTCTGAACTTTTGCATATACTGCTTCTTTTGCTCGAGAGCCTTCTTGACGGGGTCTACTCATCTTTCCAGACCAAACTCCAGTATTAGCTCATCCAGGAAGCCTTACCTCTCCCAAGGTGGTATGTCCTGTCTGTCCACTGAACTACCTGGGCTCCCTGGGGTTCTCATTACCAGAACACTGGACACAAGTCATTGGTTGCTTTTCTCTCCCCCAAATCTCCCCCCTCCCCAACTATGAGCTCCTTAAGGCAGAGACCGTGGGTTATTCATTTGTGTATCCCCAGTACACAGAAGATATTCACCAAGTATTGAGTGACTCAGTGAATGGGTGAATGAAAGAAAAATGTGTACACAAGCACCAGCGGAACAGGAAGCAATGGTGAAGAAATGCTGAGGTAGATAAAGGGGCTGCTTTTCAGGTAATGTTTTGTTATGACTATGTCTGCTCAGACAGTTTCGGCATTTTTTTCACTCTAGAACAATGCTGACAGGCATCCAATCAAGTTAATATTCCCTTCCCATCAAGAAAGACTCATTTTGTGGGAATAACAAGTCCACACAGCATTGTGTGGGTGTGTGCCCCACACATCAACCCCACCAAAATGCATCATGTGTCTGCCTGCGCATTCCTGTTAACAAGCTGTGAGGGGTGCTCAGCTTTCACTTCTCATGATAGCCAGTGACCCTCATCTGACCTCTGCACTAGCTTTGTGATGGTAGAAAAATGAAGTGGGAGCAGAGAGAGCAAAAGGAGAGAAAGCACTTATCAAACCCGAGTACAGACACTCCTGTTAGAAGGAAAGAATCCAAACACTACTTGCCACTGTTTAAAGATCGTAAACTTTATGCCTGTGGAATATTACCCTGGAAGTTTCAGTTTCTAAAAATGTTAACTAAATTGGCTTATAGACAGAAAAATGAAAAGTCTCCCTTCAAGATAGTAGAAATAAATGTCTCTGGTTTTGGGAAAGATAGATTTAGGGCTAAAAACAATAGGTACACCAAGTCCTTCACATGTGGTTTAAGACCCTATTAGTTTAGCGTCAATACTCATTTGGAAACATTTATCAGCTGCCATTTTGTTTCATGATAACCTACAAATTCTCTCTGTGGCATATCATGATACTTTAACAGCATAAAATGATCAAAAATTTCATCAACTCCTATACAAGTTATTGGAGAACAGAGAGAGAAAGACAGAGACAGAGACAGAGAGAAACACAAATACTGACCTGTCAAGTTGAAACCAATTCATCACCTTTTTTGGTCAATGAATGAGTGTTGACTCGATCTTCAGTGATTACGTTTACTGACAGACACTATGCTAAGTACCTGAGATCCTGCACTTAGTCCTTAGCATAAACCCATACAGTGTATTCAGTGTATGCAGCTAGCAAATGAAAAAGTGAAATGAAGAATTGGCTGGAGGTACAGAGCTTGTAAGCTGCAAAGCTGAGATGGAACCTAGGTGGTCCCTATGCTAAAGTGTTTCACTCTATGTAAAGCACTTAGGACAGTGCCTGGCACATAGCGAGCTCTATAGAAGTTTCAGCATTATTACTGCTGTTGTTCAGCACCAGGCTGTATCTGTCCCTGCACAAGATACTCTTTCAGAAGAGAGACATCAGAGGCATATGGTCCTTGCCCTTCCAGAACCCATAGGGGAACCTTGACCACCCCAGGAGCTGGAGTCAAGTTCTTAGTCATTAGCCTGAATGGGAAGAGAGGCAAGGGCTCTTGTGGCCACACAACCACTCCTCATTCGGGTCCTCCCCAGCAACAGTGGAATAAGAGTTGTTGCCAAAGAGTTTTCACTGGCCTGCTCATGGGCTCTTGCTGATGTAGGTCCCTTTACATGCACTCCTGGCTCCTCATTTCAGCTGGGTGAGCTCCCCCTTTTCCTTACATGCCCTGTCCAAAAGCTACCTTTCCAGGAAGCCTCCTCAGTCTATATCGCTGTAACTGGTTGCCCCCTCTTCTGATTCCTGCAGCATCTCACTGGTGGCCTCTATCACTCCCAGCTTGTCTAAGGTAGGTGTGTGGACCTCTGCTTCTCCTGCTAGCCTGGGGGTATTGAGAGGGCAGGGCCTATGTCTTTTTCTTCCCAGAGGCTCCAGCTCCTTGACTAGTCCTTAGAGTAGATGCTGAGTGCTGGGCCAGACTTCCCATATGTCTGAGCCTAAATCACAACTCACCATCCTCACCCTGCCACTTACTAGCTGCCTGACCTTGGGAAACTTATTGTACCTTTTTAAGCCTCTGTCTCCCTCTTGATAATAAAGGATACAACTTAGAGTTGTGTTGTGAGCAGTAAATGAGGTACGTGCCTCGCACATTAGAGGTGGCCAAAAATGAGAGCTATTATTATTTTTTAGTGTTTGTGGAATGAAGACAGGAAGGAAGGACTTGATGTATTTAAAGCGCTCTGCATCTGTATCCGTGGTTAGCCAAGTTTCTCTAGCTTCAGGGGAAAGAAGCTTTCAAAAAAGGGAATGAAAGTAGTTTCTTAAATGATACGGTATGCAAAAATGGTCACAAGTTCTTTGAAGCCCCTTGAATGAAGAAGGAGTCTCTTTTCCCACTCTTTGAATCAGGACTGGCCTTGTGACTTGCTTTGACCATTAAAATGCAGCAGATCATTAAAAATGCATTTGACTACTAAAATACATATTAATGACCATTAAAATAGTTTTTGTGACAGTTGTGTGCCTCGATCTTAAGAGGCTTTGCAGCTTCTGCCCTTGGGCTGGGAACCTTTCTGCCACCATGAAAATAAGTCCAGGCTAGCCTGTTGGAGGATGAGACACCATATGAACAGAGGCCCCAGACACGTAAGTGAGCCCCAGCCTACAACAGCCAAGAACAGCCCAGCCAAGGTGGACCACCTCACAGAGCCCAGCTCTAATCACTGACACGCAGAATCATGAGCTAAATGAAAGAGTTGCTTTAAACCACTAAGTTTTGGGGCAGTTCGTTACACAGTGCTAGATAACTGGTACACCGGGCAAGCTCATGGAAGCAAAGCCCAGTTCATGGGAACAGAAACTGGGAGCTGGAAAGCCATTGGGAAAATAGAAGCTATTCTCTTGATTTATCTGAGTATACATGGTGGTACTTACTGCACATCTGTGTCATTCTCTGCCATCATCTTCAGCTCACCTGCTTCCTCAACCCCAAATGGCATCCGGCCCCAACTCGACATGACCTTTCAGTTCAAGGGCTCACCATCTCCAAATGACTGGTGTTTGTATCTCTTTGACTTATACACACTCTGAATCTAATTGGCCTGCCTCAACTGCTGGTAGATGAGCTCCCTGGGTCAGGTGGCCTTTTGTGGGCAGCAGGCATTGTGGGAGGGAGGTTCTCCAAAAAAGGGACTAGTGGTGAGGCAGGAGGAGCCCTGGTTGTGCAATGGTTAAGCACTCTGCTGCTAACCAAAACGTCGGCAGTTCAAACCCACCAGCTACTCCAAGGTGGAATGTGGCAGTCTGGTTCTGTAAAGATTTACAGCTTTGGAAACCATATGGGACAGTTCTACTCTGTCCTATACGGTCACTATGAGTCGGAATTGACACGACGGCAATGGTTGGGTGGGGCAGCAATAAAATGTGGCTATATTTCATCATTCATATGAGGGAGGGACATGATGAAATTTTCACTACCATTTTATGGTTGAAGAGGCTGAAACGGATAATTTTACTCTAGTTCTTAGTCAGATTAAGCATGAGCTGATAAGCTTGTATCTCCCAGGTTACGTTTGTTAAATATTAGAGAAAAAAGCCTTCATGCTGTGTCTTTATTACCAGATATGGTAGATCTCACTGGACTTCCTCCTGGGTCTGGGCCACAGGAAGAGGCCCAACATGCACCACCACACCCTTCCCTTGGTTTATTTTTCTTTCGGGGGGTGGTATTTTGTTCCTTTTCCTATTTTCTGCTAGCCCTTCACACCCCCTCCCACCTCCACCTACAACAGCTCCCCAGGAAGCCTATGCTAACAACCTAATATATATTCTTTGTTCAGTAATAATACACAAGCATAGATCAGGTTTTAATAATATTGTTTACACAAATAAGACCACATTTTATACAGTTTTTTTTTTTTTTTTGCATCCTAGTTTTCTCACAGAAGCCCTTTTCAAAGAAGTTAACAGTCCTAGCTCTAATTTATTCTTATTAAAGGCTACATAATATTCTAAGGTCAGAATTACCATACTTTATTCAACTCTTTCCTATTGATGGTCATTCACTCTGTTTCCAATTCCCCAGGACTACAATTCTTGAATATAAAGCTTTATATACTGGGGCTTTTATTTCTGTGAATTGAATTCCTAAACATGGAATTGCTGAGTTGAAGGATAAAACAAAGCAAACCCATTGCTGTTGAGTCGATTCCTACTCATAGCAACCCTATAGGACAGAGTAGAACTGCCCCGTTGGGTTTCCAAGGAGTAGTTGGTGGATTTGAATCACCAATCTTTTGGTTAGCAGCTGATGTTTTAACCACTGTGCCACCAGGGCTCCACTGGGTTGAAGGATATACATGGATTGTTTTAATAGATGCCCACAGATGGCCTCTCAAATAAGTTGTAACCAGTAATTGACTACTCATGTCCCCATATCCCCCAGAGTAAAAGATGTAATTGCTGTTTTTTACTTTTGATAGCTTTATAGTTGAAAGGAAGCCTCTCACCACTATTTTAAATTGTATTTCCTTTACCACTAGAGTGGTTGAGAATTGTTAAAATATTTTGTTCGCCACTTGGATTTGCTTCTCTGTGAATTGTTTCTCTATATCCTTGGCCCACTTTTTTCATAGGTAATTGTCTCTTATCATTTTGTAAGAGCTCTTTGTGTGTAATAGATACTAAGCCACTGTCTATTTTCTGAATTTGGTACCTGAACATATCTTTTGCCTTAAACAATTTGAAGTGGTTTAACACTGACAAACAAATATGTCTTTTTTTTTTTAAAAAGTAGCTTCTAGGTTTTTATTCTTGGGTAAAAAGATTTTCCCTGCTACTAAGTTATTATATGTCCATTGCTGTCAGGTCAATTCTGACTCATAGCGACCCTAGAGTCTCTAAAAGAAAGAAAAATTCTTTCTTGTAAGATTTTTATTGTCTTGATTTTTATACTTAAGTCTGAAATTCATCTGAAATTCATTATTGTTTATAAGGTGTAGGATTGAGAACCAACTAATCTATTTTTTCTCATTAGTATAGAACCTCTTTTTTCATATATTAAATTGTTAAATATACAGGAATCTATTTCTGCTTTCTCTGTTTGGTTCTGGATTCATTTTTCCATTCCTATTGCCAAGCTTTTATTTATTTACTTGCATACAGTGGCTTTCTGGCCTGTTCTGATCTGGCAATGAAAATTCCCCAAACTATTCTTCTATTTCAAAAAATGATTTGTTGTTCCTAGGAATTTATTTTTCCAAATAAACTTTAGAATTATTTTATCCAATTCTCTGCCTATAAAACACCACACACGCAAAACTCTGTTAGAATTTTTTTAGAATTGCATTGAATTTATGCATTAATTGTATCAGGGCTGGCTTAAAAAAAAAAAACAATGACTTCCTATCCAAGGATAGGGCATGGCTTTCCCTTTATTCATCTCATGCTTTATGGCATCAGATAAGATTTTATTGTTTTTATGCAGGAATTTTTTCTTTCTTGTTCCATTTTATTCTGACATATTTCATAGTTTTGTTTGCAATTCTGAATATTTTTTTTTCCTTTTCTAGTTACTTGTGACTAGAATAGAGAGAAGTTGTCAATATTTGTGTACTTACCTTGTATACAACTATGTTGTCAAATACTTATTCATTCTAGTCATTTTTACTAATCTTTGAGATTTTCTGGGAATATGATCATATCATCAAGAAACAAAATTATCTCCTTCCACAGTTCATACCAGTTGTATAGTTTTTTGGCCTTATTACATTTGCCAGCAACTTCAAGACAGTGTTCAATAGTAATTGCAGTCGTATCATCCTTGCTTAGTTTCTGAATTAAATGAATATGTTTTTAGAGTCTCACCATTTAGAAAAATATTCTCCATTGGTTCTTGGTGAATGGTCTTTATTTCTAAAAAGTTTTCTATTGCTTAGAATTATTTTTTAAAGAAATAATGCTATTTTTTGTCAAATGCCTTTCAGGCTTAATTGATTTGTGCATGACTGTGTAGTTTTTTTCCTTAAATTGCTTTCACTTTGTTTTTCAAAAAGAGACTTTCATGCTTGAAAATTTCTACATGCATATAAAGACTCCCTCATTCTTTCTGATTTTGATTTATTTCTATGGGTTGTCAAAGATAAAAATTGGCAAAAAGTTGTTTGCATATGATGGAATACTGTATCATTTAAAATAGAATATTTTCAAAGACTAATATCATGGGATATTCTAGGCATTAGTGAACTGAAATGGACTGGTATTGGCCATTTTGAATTGGAAAATCATATAGTCTACTATGCTGGGAATGACAACTTGAAGAGGAATGGTGTTGCATTCATTGTCAAAAAGAACATTTCAAGATCTATCCTGAAGTACAATGCTGTTAGTGATAGGATAATATCCATACACCTACAGGGAAGACCAGTTAATACGACTATTGTTCAAATATATGCACCAACCACTAGGGCCAAAGATGAAGAAATAAGAAGATTTTTATCAGCTGTTGGAGTCTGAAATTGATCGAACGTGCAATCAAGATGCATTGATAATTACTGGTGATTTTAATGCGAAAGTTGGAAACAAAGAAGAAGGATTGGTAGTTGGAAAACATGGCCTTGGTGATAGAAACAATGCCAGAGATCAAATGATAGAATTTTGCAAGACCAACAACTTCGTCATTGCAAATACCTTCTTTCACCAACATAAAAGGCAACTATACACATGGACCTTGCCAGATGGTGCACACAGAAATCAAATTGACTACATCTGTGGAAAGAGATGTTGGAAAAGCTCAATATCATCAGTCAGAACAAGGCCAGGGGCCGACTGTGGAACAGACCATCAATTGCTCATATGCAAGTTCAGGCTGAAACTGAAGAAAACCAGAGCAAGTCCACAAGAGCCAAAATATGACCTTGAGTATATCCCACCTGAATTTAGAGACCATCTGAAGAATAGATTTGATGCATTGAACACTGGTGACCGAAGACTGGACGAGTTGTAGAATGACATCAAGGACATCATACATGAAGAAAGCAAGAGGTCATTGAAAAGACAGGAAAGAAAGAAAAGACCAAGATGGATGTTGGAGGGGACTCTGAAACTTGCTCTTGAACATCGAGCAGCTAAAGCAAAAGGAAGAATTGATGAAGTAAAAGAACTGAATAGTGTATTTCAAAGGGCGGCTGGAGAAGACAAAGTAAAGTACTATAATGGCATGTGCAAAGAGCTGAAGTTGGAAAACCAAAAGGGAAGAACACACTTGGCATTTCTCAAGCTGAAAGAATTGAAGAAAAAATTCAAGCCTCGAGTTGCAATAGTGAAGGATTCTATGGGGAAAATATTAAATGATGCAGGAAGCATCAAAAGAAGATGGAAGGAATACACAGAGTCATTATACCAAAAAGAATTAGTCGATGTTCAACCATTTCAAGAGGCAGCATATGATCAGGAACCAATGGTACTGAAGGAAGAAGTCCAAGCTGCTCTGAAGGCATTGGTGAAAAACAAGGCTCCAGGAATTGATGGAATATCAATTGAGATGTTTCAACAAACAGATGCAGCGCTGGAGGTGCTCACTCGTCTATGCCAAGAAATATGGAAGACAGCTTCCTGGCCAAGTGGAAGAGATCCATATTTATGCCTAGTCCCAAGAAAAGTGATCCAACCGAATGTGGAAATTGTAGAACAATATTGTTAATTTCACATGCAAGTAAAATTTTGCTGAAGATCATTCAAAAATGGCTGCGGCAGTATATAGACAGGGAACTGCCAGAAATTCAGGCCGGTTTCAGAAGAGGACATGGAACCAGGAATATCGTTGCCGATGTCAGATGGATCCTGGCTGAAAGCAGAGAATACCAGAAGGACATTTACCTGTGTTTTATTGACTATGGAAAGGCATTTAACTCCGTGGATCATAACAAATTATGGATAACATTGCAAAGAATGGGAATTCCAGAACACTTAATTGTGCTCATGAGGAACCTTTACACAGATCAAGAGGTAGTTAGTTGTTCAGACAGAACAAGGAGATACTGATTGGTTTAAAGCCAGGAAAGGTGTGCGCGAGGGTTGTATTCTTTCACCATACCTATTCAATCTATATACTGAGCAAATAATATGAGAATCTGGACTATATGAAGAAGAACGGGGCATCAGGATTGGAGGAAGACTCATTAACAACCTGGGTTATGCATATGACACAACCTTGCTTGCTGAAAGTGAAGAGGACTTGAAGCACTTACTAATGAAGATCAAAGACCACAGCCTTCACTATGGATTGCACCTCAACATAAAGAAAACAAAAATCCTCACAACTAGACCAATGAGCAACATCATGATAAACGGAGAAAAGATTGACGTTGTAAAGGATTTCATTTTACTTGGATCCACAATCAACAGCCATGGAAGCAGCAGTCCAGAAATCAAAAGACGCATTGCATTGGGTAAATCTGCTGCAAAGGACCTCTTTAAAGTGAAGAGCAAAGATGTCACCTTGAAGACTAAGGTGCACCTGACCCAAGCCATGGTATTTTCAATCACATCATATGCATGTGAAAGCTGGACAATGAATAAGGAAGACCGAAGAAGAATTGATGCCTTTGAATTGTGGTGTTGGTGAAGAATATTGAATATACCATGGACTGCCAGAAGAACGAATAAACCTGTCTTGGAAGAAGTACAACCAGAATGCTCCTCAGAAGCAAGGATGGCGAGACTGAGTCTTACATACTTTGGGCATGTTGTCAGGAGGGATCAGTCTCTGGAGAAGGACATCATGCTTGGCAAAGTACAGGGTCAGTGGAAAAGAGGAAGATCCTCAACGAGGTGTATTGACATGGTGGCTGCAACAATGGGCTGAAGCATAACAGTGATTGTGAGGGTAGTGCAGGACCAGGCAGTGTTTCGTTCTGTTGTGCATAGGGCCGCTATGAGTCGGAACCGACTCGACGGCACCTAACGACAAACAACAATATCATGGGGAGAGGATCATAAAACAAATTAAAACAGAAAAATAAAATGGAAAAACCAAACAATATACAGCATGATCCCAATCCTTTAAAAAAAAAAAGAAAGAAATATCCCTCTACACATGAAAAAATTGTATTATGTATTAAATTGTTAAATATGTTGGAATCTATTTCTGCCTATTACCTCAGAAAAGTAATACAAAATGTCAATAGGGATATAGTGATCTTTTAATTTTTCCTCATAGTTCTCTGTATTTTTACAAATTTTCTTTAAAAAAATACTTTTCTTGGTGTTATAACCAAGAGAAAAACCACATTTTAATTTTGAAATGTTGATAGCAAACAATGCCCCACCGAGCCTGGTTGAAGTTCAGTGGAATATTGAGCCTCATAAGCTCTGCATGGCTTCGGAGCCAGGCCCAGCCTCACTACCATCTCTTAATGGTCCATTAGGATACTAATCCGGTGCTAAACCCAGTGCCGTCGAGTCAATTCCGACTCATAGCGACCCTATAGGACAGAGTATAACTGCCCCATAGAGTTTCCAAGGAGCGCCTGGCAGATTCGAACTGCCGACCATTTGCTTAGCAGCCGTAGCACTTAACCACTTCGCCACCAGGATACTAGCATTACAGTATTTCATTTAATCCAAGGTCCCTGCTCTTTCCAGCCCCTGTTGCCCCCCTATAACTCAGGACAGTGCTACTCGACAAGACGTTCTCTGAAACCTAGTCTGAAGTGATGAAACAAAGACTGAAATGGGGGCGGCCAGGTGACTGGCCTAGGCCTGGCTCTGTCCTTTTCCTGCTGTGTGACCTTGGACAAGTTGCTTGGCCTCTCTGAGCCTCAAATAAAGAGAAGAAATCATGCCTGGCCTTCTTCATACAGTTGGTTGTGTGGATCAAAATCTAAGAGACCATACAGGTGGGGCTGCTTTATAACCCAACCCAATAAAAAATTATAAACCACCCAGTGTAATACAAACCCTAAGGATTGTTCTTACCACCGCAGGGAGACCTTTCTGCCATCCTCTGACCAACCGTATTGCAAAACCGTTTTTATTTAATTGGATTTCACCTGAGTAGGTCAAATAATAATAATTACTGAGAGTGGTAGTCATATTAAGGACAGCTCACCATACTTTTTCTATTACATGACTTGAGCTTCTCTCCAACGCCCCGATTTGAAAGCCGCTCCCATTAGTCTGCTTGTGACTCAGATATCATGGATCAATCCTGTGCTTGGAGAAAGGCCCTCAGCTCTTTCACCCATGAGGCAGACAAACATCCAGGAATATTATCCTTGCCTTAGTCTTTTCATACCAATCAGACAGTAAGTATGAATGAATGACTCAACTTACCTTGAAACACATATAGTCACTGCTCCATGTACAAGTTTGCCATCAGATTAGGGGTTTAAAAAGGGCGGGGGGGGGATTGTTGTCAGCTGCTGTGGAGTTGATTCCAACTCCTAGCAACCCCATATGTGCGAGTAGAACTGCTCCATAGGGTTTTCAATGCAGACCGACAGGCCTGTCGTCTGAGATGCCTCTGAATGGGTTCAAAACACCAACCTTTTGGCTAGTAGTCCAGCGCTTAACTATTTGCTATGGCGTCTCCTGTTCTTTTAGCCAAAATGCACTTTGAGCATCCCTCCTCCACCAGTATAGATTCTGGCCTGTGTGCACCCTTTCTGCCCCAGTCCCTGATGCTTGCCTTCCCCATCTGTACCTGTTCCTGAGGCTAGTTCACCCCAGGGGGAGTCTGCTGGGGCCCTGACCCCTCATGAAGTTCCTGCCCCCAGGGCTGGACCTCACCCCCTTGTCCCCTTCAGTAAACCTCTCCACTGACTCCATTCTCCTTCAGTTGAACATTTGCATCCAATGAAATCTGATTCCAAAGAAAGTTTCAGAGGGCCTCAAAGGGGTTAAGGAAGGAGCATGGCCCAAGAAGTGCCGGAGGGCTCACAGTGCAGGCCCTGTATACTGTGGGTGGGCCAAAGGCAGCGCCATGTTTAAGAACCTCCCTACTTTAATTTCGTCTGCAAAGCATTCTCACCTGTTAAAACTAGGATTAACTCTTAGAAGCCTCTTTTCTCACATGTTGCTGGGGAGGGGGTGGGTTTGGGGGAAGGGGGAAGAATGATTGCTTACAACTTTTCAGAGAAATAAAGTCTCCTTCTCATGAGGAAGGCCTTGGTCATAGGTCTATTTTTTACCCATTGTGCTGGAGCTCAATGGACCTTGCATTCTGGACACTCGTGTTCTTTAGTTTGGGGAAATTTTCTTGAATTATTTCGCAGATGATTTCCACTCTCTGGAATTTTTGTTTGTTTGTTTATTTGTTTGTTTGTTTTTAATTGGGCCTCCTGCACTGGACCTTTAATTTTCTTGTCTTTTCTCTCCTAAATCTTCGGTTTATCTTTTTGCTCTACTTCCCTGGAGGTTTCTTCAGCTTCATTTTTCAATCCTTCTGTTGTTTTAATTTTGCTATCAAATTTTAATTCTGTAGAACTGTGTTTTGTTTCTGAATATTCTTTTCCTATACCATCAATTTCTTGTTTCATTGGTGCAATTAATTTCCCTTTCAGGATTTTAATAAGGAATATTGTCTTTTTTTCTGTCTGCATAGACTATTTTCTCCAGCTTGTTAGTTCGTTCCTCTATATCTCATGCCTGGCTTTCCTAAGGAGTCTGGGATCCTTGGTCGTCCGCTCATATTGAAGAGTGAGGTGCTAAAACAGTGACTGGAAGTTCTGAACATGTAGGTGGGGCTATCAACCAAAAAACCAAACCCATTGCCGTCAAGTTGATTCTCATAGTGACCATATAGGACAGAGTAAAACTGCCCCATAGGGTTTCCAAGGGGCAGCTGGTAGATTCAAACTGCTGACCTTTTGGTTAGCAGTGAGCTGTTAACCACTGTGCCACCAGGGCTCCACGCAGGGCTATGGGATGATTTTTTGGGGGAGCCCCCACCATGTCTGTATCTTTAGGTCTTTATTTTGGGGTTGTCAGGATTTCAATAAGGAACCCTGGTGGCACAGCAGTTAAGTGCTTGGCTGCTAACCGAAAGTCAGCTGTTCAAACACACCAGCCATTCTACAGGAGAAAGATGTGGCAGTCTGCTTCCATAAAGATTTATAGCCTTGGAGACCCTTTTGGGCAGTTCTACTGTCGTCTATAGGGTCACTATAAGTCGGAATCAACTCGAGAGCAATGGGTTTTTTTAATTGTGCACTTAGAAATTGTTGAAATGGCAAGTTTGTTGTTATATGTATTTTACCACAATAAAATTAGAGGCACAGAGAGAACATGCTATATCCACACACACGGTATCTGGATAGTCAACGGGGGAATTGACTGTCTCTGACAAAGGGGTTTGTCTAAATAGGCTAACTCAATAAGAACTTCCAGTGTGAGGGCAGATGGGTAGACTTTAAGAAGATACACAACTTTCTTCCCCAAGGAAGCTTTCATACATTCAAGCTCTGGATCTATTTTAAAGTATATCCGGTTTCTTCTGTTCTGACTGGTCTTGTTTCTGCCCTACTCAGAAACATGATTAGTTCTGTCTCCTGTGTTACAGTATCTCAGAAACAACACTATTAATATTTTAATATTCTCCTGAGTCTTTCCTATGACTAAGTCAGGTTCTCATTGTTTGCAACTTTTATCTGAAAGTGCTACAAGTTGCCTGCGGGCTTTGAAAGGCACCACCCAAACCAAACATTTAAAAGCTTAGTCCTTTAGAGAAGAGATTATTATTATTATTTATCACGTTTAAAATGTTCCATCTCTGGTATTCATAAAGGGAATAATGCCTCCATTTAAACACCTAGCTTTAGAGCTAAACTAAGTTGTCCACAATTTGAAGTAGGCATGGGAATGAGAAAGGAATGGACAAGAATCTATAATGATACCTAGAGTGCTTGGTTTCCAAAGAAAGAGGGATTTTAATCAACAGGATGTGCAATTGGATCAACCATGTCATGTAGCAGGCCCAAATGTACTCTCAGGTGGATTTAATAGAGGTTCAGTTATCTAGATCCAGAACAAGAGAGCTCTTTCATTCTGCAAAGAAAAATAAAAGCCCTGGAATCGAATCCTGGAGACACAGAACTGGGAAAGCCTGGATCACTGCCTCTAATGAGTTCACAATGTCCTGAGGAGGCAGGCGGGTAAACCCAGGACCAGCATGCTGGGGGTGAGGAGCAGTGAGTTACAGGAAGTCAGCATAGTGTCCAGGAGTGCTATGGGACCCCCGAAGGGGAAGTTCTCCTCTCTGTGCCATCCAGGCCAGACTGGGAGAATTACTTTCAGGAGATCTTGGTCCCACACTGTAAGAGAGACTTGGACAAACAGGAACACTTTTAGAGGAGCAGCGAGGAAGGTGAGAGGGTTTGTAACCATGTTCTATGTGTAACCTTTGAGAAATAGCAGTTATTTTGGCTGGAAGGAAAAACCTGGAAGTGTCAAAAGTGAGAGCTGAAAGAATAAAAGAATACCTAAATAAAGGAAAAGATATCCCATGTTCATGGTTGGAAAACTTAATATTGTTAAGATGGCAATACTACCCAAAGCAATCTATAGATTCAATGTAATCCCTGTCAAAATCTCAGCTAGCTTTTTGCAGAAACTGACCAGCTGACCCTAAAATTCATAAAGATATTCAAGAGACCCAAAACAGCAATAATCTTGATAAAAAAAGAAGAAAGTTGGAGGACTTACTATAAAACTATTGTAATCGAGACATATAGTTTTGGCATAAACATGATATGTAGATCAATGGAATATAATTGAGAGTCCAGATATAAACTGAATTGTTTATATCTTGGTTTATGGCCAATTGATTTTTGACAAGGGTGCCAAGTCCATTCAATGGGGAATGAATAGTGTCCTAGCCTGGGTTCTTTAGAGGAGCAAAACCAATGAAGCATATATGTCAATATACATGAGATATACATAGAGGAATTTATTTCAAGGAAATGGCTCACACAATTGTAGAGGCTGGCAAGTCCCAAATCCGTGGATCGGGTGTCAGGCTGGAGGCTTCTCCTGACTCATGCAGCTGCAGAGACTGATGAACCCAAAATCTGCAGGTCAGGCCATAGGCTGCTGGCTCAAGTTCCAAGAACTGGAGGTCAGAAGATAACAAGTTGGATACAGGATGGAATGCAGAGTTGAGAGGGAGCATGCTTTGCCAGAACATCCATATATATTGGATGCAGGCCACACCTCCAAAGAAACGCCCCTTTCAACTGATTGGCTGCTCACATCAGATCACAAATTGGAGACTGAGTACATAGTATCTGCCAAACCACTGAGAATCATGGCCTAGCCAAGGTGACACATAACCTTAACCATCACAGTACACCCCTTGTCAACCTGGCACCTGCACACATCTTCTTAAACCACTCATAATCTCTAAATAAAGACAATTATAAAGCCTTACTTGTGCCTAACATGATACAACTAACATGCATACAACTGAAAACACACCAGCCCTGTTTCCATCTTATATTTTATAATAAGTAATGGAATAAGGGAGGGAGAAAACAAAGATATTTTCCAAGGAGCAGATGGACTGCAGGGAGCCTTCCCAGGCAAAGGCCATGTGCTAGATTTTCCCTAAGAGCTGTTGTCCCCTCTGACTTCCCCAGGGCAACCCTGCCTTGGGCCTCACAGCCACACCCAGTGGCAAGGAAGGAAAGGAAAGAACAGTCAGGATGAAAAACCCACAGAGCCACTTTTTTTTTTTTTTTAATTTAAATATAAAATTTTAGATTTCTCAAACAGGGCAAGGGGGGGATAACTTTGAATACTGTCCTATGATCATAACCACTAGTTTTAGGAAAACAGACTGTCATCCTGTGTAGCCATCCTCCATACCCTGCCACCATAGCTGTTCTATTTGGACCACTGATAACCTAACGTGAAGAAGGGATCTCACTCCTAGCCAGAGCAATTAGGCTAGATAAAGAAATAAAGGGCATCCAGATTGGTAAGGAAGAAGTAAAAGTATCTTTATTTGCAGATGACATGATCTTGTACACAGAAAACCCTAAAGAATCCACAAGAAAACTACTGAAACTAAGAGTTCAGCAGAGTATCGGGCTACAAGATAAACAGAAAAATCAGTTGGATTCCTCTTCACCAACAAAGAGAACATCGAAGAGGAAATCACCAAATCAATATCATTTACAATAGCCCCCAAGAAGATAAAATACTTAGGAATAAATCTAACCGGAGACATAAAAACCTATACAAAGAAAACTACGAGACGCCACTGCAAGAAACCAAAAGAGACTTACGTAAGTGGAAAAACATACCTTACTCATGGATAGGAAGACTCAACATTGTGAAAATATCTATTCTACCCAAAGCGATCTATAGATACAATGCAATCTCGAGCCAAATTACAATGACATTTTTTAATGAAATGGAGAAACAAATCACCAATTTCATATGGAAGGAGAAGAGGCCCCAGATAAGTAAAGCATTACTGAAAAAGAAGAACAAAGTGGGAGGCCTCACACTACCTGATTTTAGAACCTATTATACCACCACAGTAGTCAAAACAGTCTGGTACTGGTACAACAACAGATACATAAACCAATGGAACAGAATTGAGAATCGAGACATAAATCCATCCGCATACGTGCAGCTGATATTTGACAAAGGCCCAAAGTCTGTTAAATGGGGAAAAGACGGGCTCTTTAACAAATGGTGCTGGCATAACTGGCTATCCATCTGCAAAAAAATGAAACAAGACGCATACCTCACACCATGCACAAAAATAACTCAAAATGTATCAAAGACCTAAATATAAAATCTAAAATGATAAAGATTATGGAAGAAAAAATTAGGGACACTAGGAGTCCTTATACGTGGCATAAACAGTATACAAAACATTACTAACAATGCACAAACACCAGGAGAGAAACTAGGTAACTGGGAGCTCCTAAAATTCAAACGTTTATGCTCGTCCAAAGACTTTGCCAAAAGAGTAAAAAGGCTGCCTACAGGCTAGGAAAAAGTTTTTGGCTACGAAAATCTGATCAGCATCTGATCCCTAAAATCTACCTGATACTACAAAAACTCAACAATAGAAAGACAAATAACCCAATTAAAAGCATGGGCAATGAATATGAACAGGCACTTCTCCAAAGAAGACATTTAGGCAGCTAACGGATACATGAGGAAATGCCCACGATCATTAGCCATTAGAAAAACGCAAATCAAAACTACAATGAAATACCATCTCACCCCAACAAGGCTGGCCTTAATCCAAAGAACACAAAATAATAAATGTTGGAAAGGTTGTGGAGAGACCAGGACACTTACACACTGCTGGTGGGAATGTAAAATGGTACAACCACTTTGGAAATTTATTTGGCGCTTCCTTAAAAAGCTGGAAATAAAACTACCATACGATCCAGCAATCCCACTCCTTGAAATATATCCTAGAGAAATAAGAGCCCTCACATGAACAGATATATGCACACCCATGTTCATTGCAGCACTGTTCACAATAGCAAAAAGATGGAAGTAACCAATGTGCCCATCAACGGATGAATGGATAAATTATGGTATATTCACACAATGGAATAATATGCAATGATCAAGAACAATAATCAATCCGTGAAACATCTCATAACATGGAGGAATCTGGAAGGTATTATGCTGAGTGAAATTAGTCAGTTGCAAAAGGACAAATATTGTATGAGACCACTACTATGAGAACTCAAGAAAAAGTTTAAAACCAGAAGAAAATATTCTTTGATGGTTATGAAAGTGGGGAGGGAGGGAGAGGGGTATTCACTAATTAGATAGTAGACAAGAACTATTTTAGGTGAAGGGAAAGACAACACACAATGCAGGGGAGGTCAGCACACCTGAACTAAACCAAAAGCAAAGAAGTTTCCTGAATACAGCCAAAGGCTTTGAAGACCAGAGTAGCAGGGACAGGGGTCGAGGGACCATGGTTTCAGGGGACATCTAGATCAACTGGCATAACGAAATGTATTAAGAAAACATTCTGCGTCCCACGTTGGTGAGTGGCATCTGGGGTCTTAAATGTTAGCAAGCAGCCATCTAAGATACATCAATTGGTCTCAACCCGCCTGGAGCAAAGGAGAATGAAGAACACCAAAGACACAAGGTAAATATGAACCCAACAGACAGAAAGGCCACATAAACTAGAGACTCCATCAGCCTGAGACGAAAAGAACTAAATAGTGCCTGGTTATTACCAATGACTCCCCTGACAGGGAACACAACAGAGAGTCCCTGGTGGAGCAGGAGAACAGTGGGATGCAGGCCTCAAATTCTCTTTAAAATACTGGACTTCATTGTCTGACTGAGCTGGAGGGACCCCAGAGGTTATGGCTCCTGGACTCTCTGTTAGCCCAAGACTGGAACTACTCCCAAAGCCAACTCTTCAGACAAGGATTGGACTGGACTATGAGCCAGAAGATGATACTGGTGAGGAGTGAGCTCCTTGGCTCGAGAAGACTCATGAGACTATGTGGGCAGCTCCTGTCTGGAGGCGAGATGAGAAGGCCGAGGGGGACAGGAGCTGGTTGAATGGACACAGGGAATACAGGGTGGAGAGGAAGAGTGTGCTGTCACATTAGGGGGAGAGAAGCTAGGGTTACGTAGAAGGGTGTATATAAGTTTTTGTATGAGAGACTGACTTGGTTTGTAAACTTTCGCTTAAAGCATTACAAATAAATAACTAAAAAAAAGAAGGGACCTCACTCATGTGTCTGTAGCCATCAAGGGTATCACTCTTCAGATTTGTATATTGATGCTAGGTCAGAAAGTGTATATGTTACAATAAAGTTATGGTTCTAACTCAAATATATATATATATATATGCACACATACACATAGGAAGAAATACAACAATTACAATCTTCATTCTTCATTTCTGGAACTGATCACATGGTCATGTTGTTGTTAAGTTCCGACTCATAGTGACCATATATGTATAACAGAACAAAACACTGCCAGGTCCTGCACCACCCTCACAATCGTTGTTATGCTCGAGGCCATTATTGCAGCCACTGTGTCAATCCCTCTCGTTAAATGTCTTCCCCTTTTTCGCTGACCCTCTGCTTTACCAAGCATGATGTCTTTCTCCAGGGACTGATCCCTCCTGATAATGTGTCCAAAGTATGTGAGACGAAGTCTCGCCATCCTTGCTTCTAAGAAGCATTCTGGTTGTAATTCTTCCAAGACAAATTAGTTCATTCTTTTGGCAGTCCATGGTATATTCAATACTCTTTGCCAACACCATAATTCAAAAACATCAATTCTTCTTTGGTCTTCATTATTCATTGGCCAGCTTTTGCACACATATGAGGTGATTGAAAACACCATGGCTTGCGTCAGGTGCACCTTAGTCTTCAAGGTGACATCTTTGCTTTTTAAAACTTTAAAGCGGTCTTTGGCAGCAGATTTGCCCAATACAATGTGTTGTTTGATTTCTTGACTGTTCCTTCCATGGGTGTTGATTGTGGATCCACGTAAAATGACATCCTTGACAACTTCAATTTTTTCTCTGTTTATCCTATGTTGCTTATTGATCCAACTGTGAGGATTTTGTTTTCTTTATGTTGAGTTGTAATCCATACTGAAGGCTGTGGTCTTTGATTTTCATCAGTAAGTACTTCAAGTCCTCTTCACTTTCAGCAAGCAAGGTTGTGTCATCTGCATAATGCAGGTTGTTAATGAGCCTTCCTCCAATTCTCATGCAGAGTTCTTCCTCATATAGTCCAGCTTCTCAGATTATTTGCTCAGCATACAGATTGAATAAGCATGGTGAAATGTTACACCCCGACTCACACTTTTCCTGACCTTTAAACCACGCAGTATCCCTTTGTTCTGTTTGAACAATTGCCTCTTGATCTATGTACATGTTCCCTGTGAGCACAATTAAATGTTCTGGAATTCCCATTCTTTGCAATGTCATCCATAATTTCATAATGTCAATTATAATTATGATCTACACAGTTGAATGCCTTTGCATAGTCAATGAAACACACATAAATATCTTTCTGGTATTCTCTGCTTTCAGCCATGACCCATCTATTATCAGCAATGATATCCTTTGTCTGAATCCAGCTTGAATTTCTGGCAGTTTCTTATTTAACGTACTGCTACAACCACTTTTGAATGATCGTCAGCAAAATTTTACCTGTGCGTGGTATTAATGATAGTGTTTGATAGTTTCTGCATTCGGTTGGATCATCTTTCTTTGGAATAAGCATAAATGTAGATCTCTTCCAGTTGGTTGGCCAGGTAGCTATCTTCCAAATTTTTTGACATAGATGAGTGAGCACCTCCAGTGCTGGATCCTTTTGCTGAAACATCACAACTAGTGTTCTGTCAATTCTTGGAGCCTTGTTTTTTGCCAATGCCTTCAGTGCAGCTTGGACTTTTTTCTTTAGTACCATTGGTTCTTGATCATATACTATCTCTTGAAATGACTGAATATTGACCAATTCTTTTTGGTACAGTGACTCTGTGTATTCCTTCCATCTTCTTTTGATGCTTCCTGGGTTGTTCAGTATTTTGCCCATAGAATCCTTTACTATTGCAACTTGACACTTGAATTTTTCTTCAGTTCTTTCAGCTTGAGAAATGCCAACCGTATTCTTCTCTTTTGGTGTTCTAACTCAGGTCTTCACACATGTCATTGTAATACTTTACTTTGTCTTCTTGAGCCACCCTTTGAAATCTTCTGTTCAGTTCTTTTTATTTCATCATTTCTTCCATTCGCTTTAGCTACTTGATGTTCAAAAGCAAGTTTCAGAGTCTCTTCTGAAATCCATTTTGGTCTTTTCCACCATGGTTGACCCTGCTAGTATTTGAATACCAGAGGCATAGCTTCCAGCATCACAGCAACACGCAAGCCTCCACAGTAGGACAAACTGATAGATGTATGGGGAGACACGGTCATAGCTAGTATTAGAACTACCTTCTTCCACCGCTCATTCCATATTCCCTTTGCCCTCAGCAAGTACCTGGTCGTGGTTCTTTGCCTGGTGGAGTGACCCAAAACTTCATTGCTGAAGGATCTGGGCCATTAGTAGTCATATTGGAATTGGGTTGCTGTAGTTTTCCATTGACTTTAATCACAGGGAGTGGTAGTACAAAAAGACATCCTAAGGAATCTCCTGTATTGCAGATATACTCTTCTTTACCTCCATTACGTAACATCAATTAAATATCTCCTTGCAATCAGGATCAATCACACTAACCAATATGGTAACTCCTTTCTTTGCCTGCCTGTTGATCCAGAGGCATGAGGAGCCCAAAGTGGCTGAATGGCATTCTTAACTTCCAGTTCAGTGGAATCAGTGATGTGTCTCCTGGTGGGAGCATTTCTCCCTTTGGAAATAAGACCTCTAGACCTGCAAAGCATAGATTCTTGGGAAGAGGAGACAAAAATTTTGCAAGTGGTTCTCCAGGGGTAATAATGAGTGGTGCCACTCCCATTTCCATTCCTTGACCCATGAGTCCTGTCTATGCGAGAAACAGCACCGTATATTGGAGGCTGGTTTAGAGCATATACAGCTTCCTGAGAACGTTTCCCCAACTCTACAAGGCAGGGCCAGATTAAGGCATGTGAGAGCCCTGAACACTGATAATCTGTGGTGTCTCTTTCCCCGCTTACTCATGCATTCAAACAGAATATGTGAGTTATATATATACATGTATATATATGTGTGTGTGTCTTACCTGTCCATGATGTAACTTCTTCTTAATGCAACTATAATACTAGTGATTGAACGAAAAAGTGTTGTATGCCATTTTAGGGGAATGAGATAAACTGGATTATACAACTTTTAGTGGATGCGGGGTACTGAGGTTTTTGCTATACATCAACTACGTTGTCTACAAAAAAGAATATTCCACATTATTATACAACAAAGAAAATCCGTCAGTGAGCTTAGTTGTTCCAACAATCAATGTAAAATTCTGTTGACCACCCACAACGAAAAATTGACTTTCACCAATTTAGCTTAAAATGGCTCATACTTCACTTCTGATGCTTGTTTTGTAATAAATGCTGTAATTATAAATGAACAAATAAAAAGGTGTCCTAAAAAATGTAATGATCAGAAAACAAATATTACAACAAATTACTATATTTTATTTTTAGATTGATCTTTCATCTCTAACATGTTATAATTAAAAATATTTCTATTCTTTACTCTTACAAATTCTTCAATAATTTCATCACAATTAAGCTGCTGAACAAAACTACTTCCATACATAGTAAGCATAATGAATCGAGTTTTTCTTGAATCACTGTTGTAGGCTGAGGGTTTTGAGTTCGTTTAGGGATGAAAAGAAGCGTACCATTGTGCAGTTTGTGATCATTAAAGTTAGGAATATGCGTAAAGAAAATTCAACATTGGGAAATACCCATTGTATTTTATCTTCTATTATGGACTCATATGTGTCTGCATGAGTAAAATTTATATTTCCTGAATCTATAAACTTAGTTCTGATGTAAGAATGAAATTGTCCCACTTCTCCATAAAGGTTTGTATTTAAGTCATTGGGATAAGCCTGCACTAATTTCTTGGGTGCCTTCATGCATTCTTCTTCAGAAGGAAAATCTATTTGAAAGAACTTCATGTACTTACACCCTTCATTTCATGAAAGATTCAAGTATGTCGGTGATGGTATAGTATGTGGTTATGTGAAATTGATCTCTGGCACTCAATATTTCTGGAGCACTTCCAGCATTTTCTTGTTTCTTTTTAATGCTTCTGTGACAATGAACTTCTTGATAATCAGTATTTGGCAGTATTTGTTTTGTTGTGTTTTCAAAATACTCTGTAAATACCCTGTTGATGGCTGGTAGATATCTGCCCATGTCTTTAAATTTACTTCTGAATCTTGGAGAGCTTGACTCATCTGATGAATATTATTCCACAAAACCAACATAAATACATACTCTAGGGTTTGCATTTTGTTGGTGATATTTTCAGCTTCTCTTTTGGTATCTCTTTTATGTGTCTGGTCTTCATCAATATTCTCTAAGGCATCAAGAATCTGAGTGTATGATTCCAGGATTGCCCTTGCTGCTACAGCATGGGCTTCCCAACATATATTAGAAAGACATTTTAATACTTACTCATTGTCTAAATATGTTTTAAGAACTTCCCATCAGTGGGCAAAGGAGGCAAAAATTGTGTCGAGTAAATGCACAGTGTGAAAAAAATCAACTGCTTCCAGACAATAATCTACTGCACTTTGTCCTACAAGATTAAGTGAAGGTGAAGCACCTGGTATGAAAATGGCATATTCATTACGTTTTTAAAAAATTTTCTGTTGCATGCCTTTATAACACCCTGATGTATTGGCAGCATTGTCATGAAATGGCCTCTGCACTTAGAAAAATCACTTTTGCAAACTTTACATAAACAGTGAAGTACTTGATTTGCAATTTCTTCACCAGTCTGACTTTTTAAGCTAGTAAGTGTGATAAATCTCTCGATAGGTTTTCCATTTGTTGGAGCTACATATCTAAGAACAATACTTAGCTGACCTGCATCAGAAAGATCAGGAGCGGAATCTACAGACAAACTGAAATATAGAGCTATAATTATTTCACTGAAAATAGTTGATGGAACTTTAATAAGTTTATTAACCCCTGCATGTCTGTCAATTTGTCATACCGTGGAGGCTTGCGTGTTGCTATGATCTTGGAAGCTATGCCACCGGTGTTTAGATACCAGCAGGGTCATGCATGGTGGACAGATTTCAGCTTAGGTTCCAGACTAAGACAGACTAGGAAGAAGGAACTGGCAGTATACTTCTGAAAAGAATTAGCCAGTGAAAACCTTATGAATAGCAGCGGAACATTGTATGATATAATGCCAGAAGGTAAGTCCCCCGGGTTGGACTGCATTCAAAAGAGGATTGGGGAAGAGCTGCCTCCTCAAAGTAGAGTTGCCCTTAATGACTTGGATGGAGTCAAGCTTTCAGGACCTTCATTTGCTGAGAATGAAAACTTGAAGAGGAATGGCAATGCATTCATTGTCAAAAAAGAACATTTCGAGATCTATCCCGAAGTACAATGATGTCAGCAATAGGATAACATCTATACGCCTGCAAGGAAGACCAGTTAATACGAGTTAATTTACGTACCAACAACAAAGGCCACAGATGAAGAAATTTTTACCAGCTTCTGCAGTCTGAAATTGATCAAACATGCATTGATAACTTTGGTGATTGGAACGCGAAAGTTGGAAACAAAGAAGGATTTGTAGTAGGAAAATAAGGCCTCAGTGTTAGAAATGATGCCTGAGATCGCATGATAGAATTTTGCAAGACCAACGACTTCTTCATTGCAAATACCTTTTTTCACCAACATAAACAGTGACTATACATGGACCTTGGCAAATGGAATACACAAGAATCAAATCAACTACATCTGTGGAAAGAGACGATGGAAAAGCTCAATATCATCAGTCATAACAAGGCCGGGGCCAACTGTGGAACAGACCGTCAATTGCTCATATGCAAGTTCAAAGTTGAAACTGAAGAAAATTGGAACAAGTTGACGAGAGCCAAAGTCCAACCTTGACTATATTCCACATGAATTTGGAGAGTATCTCAGGAATAGATTTGACTCGTTGAACAGCGGTGACCAAATACTAGATGAGTTGTGGAATGACATCAAGGACATGATACATGAAGAAAGCAAGAGGTCATTAAAAAGACGGGAGAGAAAGAAAAGACCTAAATGGATGTCAGAAGAGACTCTGAAATGTGCTCTTGAATGCCAAGTAGCTAAAGCAAAAGGGAGAAATGATGAAGTAAAAGAACTGAACAGAACATTTCAAAGGATGGCTTGAGAAGACAAAGTATTATAATGACATGTGCAAAGAGCTGAAGATAGAAAACCAAAAGGGAAGAACATGCTCGGCATTTCTCAAGCTGAAAGAACTGAAGAAAAAATTCAAGCCTCAAATTGCAATAGTGAAAGATTTAGGGTGAAAATATTAAACAACACAGGAAGCATCAAAAGAATATGGAAGGAGTGGCCATCTAAGATGCAGCAGTTGATCTCAACCCACCTGGACCAAAGGAGAATGAAGAACACCAAAGACACAAGGTAATTATGAGCCCAAGAGACAGAAAGGGCTACATAAATCAGAGACTACATCAGCCTGAGACCAGAAGAACTAGACGGTGCCTGGCTACCGATAACTGCCCTGACAGGAAACACAACAGAGAATCCCTGATGGAGCAGGAGAGCAGTGAGATGCAGACCTCAAATTCTCTTAAAAAGACCAGACTTAATGGTCTGACTGAGACTAGAAGGACCCTGGAGGTCATAGTCCCCAGACCTTCTGTTAGCCCAAGACTGGAACCATTCCCAATGCCAACTCCTCAGACAGGGATTGGACTGGACTATAAGACAGAAAATGATACTGGTGAGGAGTGAGCTTCTTGGCTCAAGTAGACACATGAGACTATGTGGGCAGCTCCTCTCAGGAGGGGTGATGAGAAGGCAGAAGGGGACAGAAGCTGGCTGAATGGACATGGGAAATACAGGGTGGAGAGAAGGAGTGTGCTGTCTCATTAGGGGGAGAGTAACTAGGAGTAAATAGCAAGGTGTATATAAATTTTTGTATGAGAAACTGACTTGATTTGTAAACTTCCACATAAAGCACAGTAAAAATAATAATAAAAAAAGAAGATGGAAGGAATACACAGAGTCATTATGCCAAAAAGAATTGGTCAATGTTCACCATTTAAAAAAGTAGCATATGATCAGGAACCGATGGTACTGAAGAAAGAAATCCAAGCTGCACTGAAGGCACTGGTGAAAAACAAGGCTCCAGGAATTGACAGAATATCAATCGAGATGTTTCAAAAAATGGATTCAGTGCTGGAGATGCTCATTCACCTATGCCAAGAAATTTGGAAGACAGCTACCTGGCCAACTAACTGGAAGAGATCCATATTTATGCCTATTCCCAAGAAAGGTGATCCAACTGAACGCGGGAGTTACTGAACAATATCGTTAATATCACACACAAGTAAAATTTTGCTGAAAATCACTCAAAAGTGGTTGCAGGAGTATATCGACAGGGAACTGCCAGAAAGTTAAGCTGGATTCAGGAGAGGACGTGGAACCAGGGGTATCATTGCCGATGTCAGGTGGATCATGGTTGAAATCACAGAATACCAGAAAGATGTTTACCTGTGTTTTATTGACTATGCAAAGGCATTTGACTGTGTGGATCGTAAGAAATTATGGATAAAATTGCCAAAAATGGGAATTTCAGGACATTTAGTTGTGCTCATGAAGAACCTGTACGTAGACCAAGAGACAGTTGTTCAGACAAAACAAGTGGATACTGCGTGGTTTAAAATTAGGAATGATGTGCATCAAGGGTTGTATGTATCCTTTCACCATACTTATTCAATCTGTATGCTGAGCTAATAATCTGAGAAACTGGACTAAATGAAGAAGGACTCAGCATCAAGATTGGTGGAAGACTCTTTAACAACCTGCCATATGCAGACGACATAACCTTGCTTGCTGAAAGTGAAGAAGACTTGAAATATTTACTGATGAAGATCAAAGATCACAGCCTTCAGCATGGACTACACCTCAGCCTAAAGAAAATAAAAATCCTCATAATTGCGCTCATAAGCAACATCAAGATAAAAGGAGAAAAGATTGAAGTTGCCAAGGATTTCATTTTACTTGGACCCACAATCAACAGCCATGGAAGCAGCAGTCGAGAAATCAAAAGATGCATTACATTGGCAAAATCTGCGGCAAAGGACCTCTTTAAATGGTTGAAAAGCAAAGATGTCACCTTGAAGACTAAGGTGCACCTGACCCAAGCCATGGTACTTTCAGTAGCACCATATGCATGCAAAAGCTGGACAATGAATAAGGAAGATGAAAGAAGAACTGATGCCTTTGAATTGTGGTGTGGGTGAAGAGTACTGACTATACCATGGCCTGCCAAAAGAATGAACTAATAATGTACTAATGGAAGAAGTACAACCAGAATGCTCCTTGGAAGCAAGGATGGGGAGACTATGTCTTATATACTTTGGACATGTTATCAGGAGGGATTAGTCCCTGGAGAAGGACATCGTGCTTGGTAAAGTAGAGGGTGAGTGAAAAAGAAGAAGACCTTCAACAAAATGGATTGCCACAGTGGCTGCAACAATGGGCTCAAGCATAACGATGATTTTGAGTATGGCGCAGGACCAGGCAGTGTTTCGTTCTGTGGTTGAAACTGACAGTGGAAACCAACACAATGGCACCTAAAAACAACAACAACAATAGTTTTATTTCAAAGAAATGGTTCACACAATTGGGAGGCTGGCGAGTCCCAGACCCGTGGGTCAGGTAGCAGGCTGGGGTTTCTCCTGACTCACATGGTGGCAGGGGTTGATGAACCCAAAATCTGCAGATCAGGGGGCAAACTCTTTGCTCATGTCCCAAAAACCAGAGGTCAGAAGATGATAAGGTGAATGCAGGATCAAATGCAGGGTTGAGAGGGAGCAAGCTTTGCCATAACATCTGTACGTATTGGATGGAGGCCACACCCCCAAGGAAATTCCCCTTTCAACTGATTGGCTGCGCACATCAGATCACAAAATGGAAGATGATTACGTAATATCTGCTACACCACTGAGAATCATGGCCTAGCCAACTTAACACATAACCTTAACCATCACAAATAGTCTTTTCAAGAGATGGTGCCGGGACAACTAGATTTCCACATGCAAAGGAATGGAGTTGGATCCCAACCTCACACCAAAGACAAAAATTTATTCAAAATGGATCAAAGACCTAAATTTAAGAGCTAAAACTATAAAACTCTTAGAAGAAAATATGGGTATAAATCTTCATGACCTTGAATTAGGAAATGTTTTTTTAAAACATAACACCAAAAGCACAAGTTGTTGTTGTCAGGTATAGTTTAGTTGATTCTGACTCATAGCAACCCCATGCAACAGAGTAGAACTGCCCTGTAGGGTTTTCTTGGCTGTAATTTTTATGAAAGCAGATAGCCAAGTCTTTCTCCCACAGAGCTTCTGGGTGAGTTCAAACCACCAACCTTTTGATTAGCAGTTAAGCATTTAACTGTTTGCGCTACCAGGACTCCTTAAAGCACAAGAGATAAAAGAAAAGAAAAGCAGATAAATTAAACTTTATCAAAACTAAAAATTTTGTGTGTCAAAGGTCATTATCAAGAAGATGAAAAGACAGCCCACAGAATGGGAGAAAATATTTGAAAATCATATATATCTTATAAGGGTTTAATATTCAGAATATATAAAGAAATCTTATAACTCAATAATAAAAAGACAACCCAATTTTAAAAATGGGCAAAAAATTTGAGTAGACATTTCTACAAAGAAGATATACAAATGGTCAGTAAGCACATGAAAAGATGCTCAAAATCATTAGTCATTAGGTAACTGTAAATTAAAACCACAATGAGATACCACTTCATACTCACTAGGATGGCTGTCATCAAAAAGACGGACAATAACAAGTGTTGGCAAGGATGTGGAGAAATTAGAACCTGCATGCTTTGTGCGAATATAAAATGGTACACTTTGGAAAACAGTTTGGCAGTTCCTTAAAATCTTAAACACGTGTTGTTATATAATATACCCAAGAGAATTGAAAAACATATGTTTACACAAAAGTTATACATGAATGCTCATAGCAGCGTTATTCATGATATCCAATACATGGAAACAACCCAAATGTACATCAACCAATGAATGGATAAACAAAATGAGGAATATCCATGCAATGGAATATTCAGCAATAAAAAGGAATCAAGTACTGATATGTGATATGACATGGATAAACCTTGAAAACATTATGCTAAGTGAAAGAAACCAGACACGAATGGCCACATATTAGGTGGCTCCATTTATATGAAAAGGTGGCTAGGTGGTGCAAAGAGTTAAGTGCTTGACTACTTGTTCAAACCCACCCAGAGGTTCCTCAGAAGACAGGCCTGGTGATCTGCTTCTGAAAGCTCATAGCCTTGGAAGCCCTATGGAGCCGTTCTACTCTGCACACTTGTGGTTTCCACAAGTTGGAATTACTCCAAGGCAAACTGACAACAACAATTCATCTGAAATGTCCAAAATAAGCAAATCCATAGAGACAGAAAGTAGATCAGTGGTTTCTGGGGGCTGGAGGCAGGATGGGGATAGAGTGAGGAGTGACTGCTAATGGATAGGAGGTTTCTTTTGGGGGTGGTAAAAATGTTCTGAAATTAGATAGTGGTGATAGTTGCACAACCTTGTGAATATGCTAAAAGTGACTGAATTGTACATTTTAAAAGAGTGAATTCTATGATATGTGAATTATATATTTAAAAAGAGTGAGAAAGAGAAGCAGCAGACGTGGGTTTGTGTTTCAATACCAGAAAAGCTGGCAGGGAACAAGGGCCCAGTAACCCCACAGAGTCAATGCAAGCCCAATCAGACTTCCTGGGTTATGGTAAATTTTTCCTATGTTGAGAAAATCTGTTGGTGTGAGCTGCTACAAGACAATGCTGACTACTTCATGAAGCAATGGATTTCCTGTCATTGAAAGTATGTAAGCAAAGCAGAGGTTGAATCACTACCCAGCAGAGTTGCCATAGAGAAATTATTCACGCATACGTTCAGGAGGCTGGTTTGAACTAGATGACTATAAAATTCCTTTCTGACCCTAAAACACTCGAATGTTATGATGGGTTAAGTACATCATTGGTGCTCAACCAAATATTTCCTAGATCCAGCTGCTCATGAATTATTCTCCTAGGTCCAAAGTCTGTGAACCCTTTAGCCACAGAGAAGCAGGTGTCTTATTCCTGAAAATGACTCTACTTCGTAGGTTAAGAGACAATTTCTGTCTTTTTTGTGGGCTGACACTTAAATACTCAAATGATAGCAACAATAATAATAATGAGAAGTAGCCCTTGGAGAGCATGTCCCCTCTGGCTCTGGCCGAGAACTTCCACTTGCAATTCAGGAAGCCTGGGTCTTTCTTGCACTGGGCTGCTGGGTACCTTTCACCTGAAGTGTCTGCCTCAGCCCTTTGTTTTCACTCCTAACTGGCTATTTGCTCACCCTGGGCAATGACACTGGCAGGGCCCATCCTGAGGCGGCAGGCTTTCTAAATATCACATCCTGGAAATAGGGAAACTCCCAAGACAGAGGGTGATTACTTAATAGGATTTACAAACTGTCCCATTGATTCACCCAGAAACCATCCAGGGAACCAGCAAGCCCAGAAATGTTTATTTTTGCAGAGCGTGACATGGTGCTATGGATTCGAGGAAGCTCTGGGGCACACCCACATCATGAAGGAGGACCCTACAGTTGGAGACAAGTTACAATGGAAAACAAATTTTGGGCTGCCACAGTCAGAATCATGGAGATTGACCCTTGAAGAACTTAATAAAGTTTACCTGGATGGGAGTACCCCATGGGTTAAAGCAAGTGCCATTTATTAGGAATTGTCTTCCCCATGGATTAGACTGGACAATGGGTTGGAGAGGGACGCTGGTGAGGAGTGAGCTTCTTGGATCAGGTGGACACTTGAGACTGTGTTGGCATCTCCTGCCTGGAGGGGAGATGAGAGGGTGGAGGGGGTTAGAAGCTGGCGAAACGGACACGAAAAGAGAGAGTGGAGGGAGAGAGCGGGCTGTCTCATTAGGGGGAGTGTAATTGAGAGTGTGTAGCAAGGTGTATATAAGTTTTTGTGTGAGAGACTGACATGATTTGTAAACTTTCACTTAAAGCACAATAAAAATTATATTAAAAAAAAAAAAGAATTTTCTTTCCCTTACGTCCATATGACGTTTTACCATGTACCATGAACTTCTACATGCATGATCTTACCGAAGCTCTATAATGACCTTATGTGTTTATGCCCATTTCACTGTTGAGGAGACTGAGACTCACAGAGATTAAGTGTCTGGTCCATGACCACCCATTCAGGATCGGTGGAGCCAGTACTGTGATTGAATCCAGGCTGGCATTGATGTGTGTCATGGTCAGGACAAGAAGATAGGAGCCCTGTGCAGAAGAATGCGGTTGAGGGCAGAGAGTCAGGGCTTTGTTCAGGCCTGGGCCATTCAAGTCCAGCTGCCGGAGCTAAACCCTCTGAGCTGAGCCACAGTTGGGGGGTCACAGAAAAGTTTTCTGACGCCAGTCAGGGAGGCCAGGGCTGTGGCAGCTGGGCCCAATACACACTCAGGCTGAGCAGTAGTTTCCAAAGGAAAGCTGTTTTGGGGAAGGGTTACCCAGGCTAGGGGTAAAATTCTGTCAGGGTGGTACCCACTTAGTGCCTACGGAAGAGGCACAACTGGACTGTGGAGGCTTGCAGGTGGGCTCTGCATATCCACCAGGAAGCTCACTGCTCGTCTCATATCTGTCCTGTCAGCCGCTACAACTGAGCACCAGGCACTGAAGGGTAAAGAGAGAGAGAGACAGAAGTTCAGAAATTTTCCAGCTGTCCTTCAGACCCTGTCCTCCTGAGCACAGATTTAGAGGATAGTTCTAGCCTCCCTTGCAGCTAGCTGTATGTAGCAGTGAGTGGGTCTGACTACAGGGGTGTGGCGGAAGTAATGGACTCTGTGGGTCTGACCAAGCAAAACCTCCTGGGTGATTCTCCTCTTGCTCTTTTCTTCCATCTGCTGGCTGAATGTTGAGGCCTTGGGTGACTGGGACATGCCTGTAGGGAGCAGGGCCTGCCCCTCACTTGTCCTCAGATTGGCTTGACTGTTGAACATTAAAATATGATTGTGTAAATCCACTGAGATTTCAGGAGCGACTAGCAACACCCTCCTTAACCTAATGAGCCATTAGGCGAGGGGACAGTGTTGGCAGCAGCCTCCTCAGACAGCAAGACTCCAGGAAGCCACCGGCATGGAGTGTTAAAAGTTGGATATCTGGAACAAAGAAGCTTGGAGGCATTAAATGTTGGAATCCATAGAGTGCTCATGCTGGAACTTAAAAATCGACATCCTGTGTTCTCCCAAGCAAGCCTAGTAAGTCCAATCTTTTGTTTCACAGACAAGGAAAGAGAAGCCCAGAGAAGAAAAGTGATTGCACAAGAAGCGAATGGTACAGGAAAAGTTTTGAGACTCACTAGGCCAAAGAAGTACTGTGTGTATCCCGGAACATTCTGTTTTCCTTCTGCCTTTATGGAATGTCTTTGCAGCTTGTTAGAGATAGTGCGATACCAACAAGCAATGACCTGTCAATAATAGCTTTCTAACATGCAAACTCCTAGAGGGCAGAGGCAATTCCTTCTGCATCTACCACATGCCCTGCTTGATGCCTTGAGGAAACTCCAAGAAGGGAGGCGGTGAAGAATGGGGTCATGGGCCCTGAGTGTTAGCCTGGTTTTGCCATTGCCCTGCTGTGGAGCCTCTCTGATCTGTGAATTGGAAGGACTAAACCCCCAAAAAGATGTGGAAGAGGCTGAGCAGTGGATGCTTTTCATCCAACCCCTCTTCTTCAACCAGAGAAGCTGCACTTTGAACAATTTTATGTGTTAGCCTTCCCCGTACAATTTCACTTGAAAACAAGTTTCTGTGGGAGGAGGGAGGGGCAGACAACAGAAGTGAGAGAAAAGAAAACTACTGAAATAGATGATGGCTGGGAGTAAGAAAATGTGTTGGAAACCATTCAGCAACAACCCACTTCTGTCAAGGCGATTCTGACTCATATCAACCCTATAGGACAGAGTAGAACTGCCCCATAGGGCTTCCAAGGGAAGGAACATGGTGGTTAAAGCAATCGACTGGTAATCGAAAGGTCGAGTGTTCGAAACCACGAGCAGCTCCAGGGGAGAAAGATGTGACAGTCTGCTTCCGTAGAGATTTACAACCTTGGAAGCCCTATGGAATCACTATGAGCTGGAATCGGCTTGATGGCAGTGGGCAGACTGCCACATCTTTCTCCTGTGAAACAGTTGGTGGTTTTGAGCTGCTGACTTTTCAGTTAGCAGCTGAGTACTTAACCACTGCACCACTAGGGCTTTTTGGAAACATTTAATCCCCCTTATTTTACAGGTGGAGAGACTTATTCCAAGTTAGGAGCAGCTGGAGAAAGGAGGCCAGCACTCCCTTCTTTTCCTCTTCCTTCCATAGCTAGTCAGTGGCAGAGCTCCAGTGCCAATGGGACTTTTGCTCCAGGTAACCCAAAATGAGGTGGCAAGGGTGGAAAAGAGTCTGCATTTGCTGACTCCTCCTTATTTGTGCCAAGCACCGTGCTGAGTGCCTGGCCTTTTTGCTTTTGTCTCTTTTCTTCCCTTTTTTTTTTCACCACTTTAATGAGGTATAATTTTTATATAATAAGCTGCATACATTTAAAATGAACCATTTGATAAGTTTTGGCAGAGGTGTGCACCAGTACAGCCATCACCTACTCAAGATATTGAAAATTTTCATCGCTCTTCAGAAGTTTCTTCATGCCCCCTTTTTTTCCATCCTTCTCTCCACCTCCCTTCACACGTCTGCCAGTTTGTTGTACTGTGGGGGTTTGGGTGTTGCAGTGGTGCTGGAAGCTGTGCCACCGGTATTCAAATACCAGCAGGGTCACCCATGACGGACAGCTTTCAGTTGAGCTTCCAGACTAAGACAGACCAGGAAGAAGGACCAGACAGTCTACTTCTGAAAAGCATTAGCCAGTTAAAACCTATGAACAACAGCAGAACATTGTCTTGTATAATGCCAGGAGGTGAGCCCCTCAGGTTGGAAGGCACAAAAAGACAACTGGGGAACAGCTGCCTCCTCAAAGTAGAGTTGACCTTAATGACTTGTATAGAGTCAAGCTTTCGGGACTTGCATTTGCTGATGTGGCACAACTCAAAATGAGAAGAAACAGCTGTAAGCATCTATTAATAATCAGAGCATGGAATGCATGAAGCATGAATCCAGGAAAATTGGAAGTCGTCAAAAATGAAATGGAACACATAAACATTGTTATCCTAGGCATTAGTGAGCAGAAATGGACTCGTATTGGCCATTTTGAGTTGGACAATCATATGGTCTACTATGCTGGGAATGACAACTTGAGGAGGAATGGCATTACATTCATCATCAAAAAGAACATTTCAAGATCGATCCTGAAGTACAATGCTGTCAGTGATTGGGTAATATCTATATGCCTACAAGGAAGACCAGTCAGTACAACCATTATTCAAATTTACACACCAACCACTAAGGCTAAAAATAAAGAAATTGAAGATTTTTACTAACTTCTGCAGTCTGAAATTGATCAACCATGCAATTAAGATGCATTGATAATTACTGGTGATTGGAATGCAAAAGTTGGAAACAAGAAGGATCAGTAGCTGGAAACTATAGCCTTGGTGTAGAAGTGATGCCAGAGACCGCATGTTAGAATTTTGTAAGACCAACAACTTCTTCACTGCAAATTCCTTTTTCAACAACATAAACAGCAACTATACACACGGACCTCACTGGATAGAATACACAGAAATCAAATGGACTGCATCTGTGGAAAGAGATGATGGAAAAAGCTCAATATCATCACTCATAACAAGGCCAGGGGCTAACTACAGAACAGACCATCAATTGCTCATATGCAAGTTCAAGCTGAAACTGAAGAAAATTAGAAAAAGTCCATGAGAGCCAAAGTACAACCTTGAATATATCCCACCTGAATTCAGAGAGCATCTCAAGAATAGATTTGATGCACTGAACACTAAAGACTGAAGACAAGAGAAGTTGTGGAATGACATCAAGGACATCATACATAAAGAAGGCAAGAGGTCATTAAAAAGACAGGAAAGAAAGAAAAGACCTAAATGGATGTCAGAAGAGACTCTGAAAGTTGCTCCTGAACATTGAGTAGCTAAAGCGAATGGAAAAAAATGATGAATTAAAAGAGCTGAACAGAAGATTTCAAAGGGCAGCTAGAGAAGACAAAGTATTACAACGACATGTGCAAAGACCCAGAGTTAGAAAACCAAAAAAGAAGAACATGCTCGGCATTTCGCAAGCTGAAAGAACCGAAGAAAAATTCAAGCCTCAAGTTGCAATGTTGAAGGATTCTAGGGGGAAAATATTAAACAATGCAGGAAGCATCAAAGAAGATGGAAAGAATGCACGGTCATTATACCAAAAAGAATTGGTCGACATTCAACCATTTCAGGAGGTAGCATATAATCAAGAGCTGATAGTACTGAAGGAAGCAATCCAAGCTGCGCTGAAGACATTGGCAAAAAACAAGGCTCCAGGAACTGATGGAATATCAACTGAGATGTTTCAACAAATGGATTCAGCACTGGAAATGCTCACTTGTCTGTGCCAAGAAATTTGGAAGAGAGCTACCTGGCCAACCGACTGGAAGAGATCTATATGCCTATTTCAAAGAAAGGTGATCCAGCCGAATGTGGAAATTATTGAGCAATATCATTAATATCACTCACAAGTAAAATTTTGAAGAGCATTCAAAAGCAGATGCAGCAGTACATCGACAGAGAACTGCCAGAAATTCAAGCTGGGTTCAGAAGAGGGTGTAGAACAAGGGATATCATTGCTGATGTCAGATGGATTGTGGCTGAAAGCAGAGAATACCAGAAAGATGTTTACCCTTGTTTTATTGACTAGGGAAATGCATTTGCCTGTGTGGCTTATAACAAATTATGGACAACGTTGCAAAGAATGGGAATTCCAGAACATTTCTTTGTGCTCATGAAAACCCATGCATAAATCAAGAGGTAGTTGTTTGAACAGAACAAGGGGATGCTGCGTGGTTTAAAGTCAAGAGAGGTGTGCGTTAGGGTTGTATTCGTTCACCATACTTATTCATTCTGTAAGCTGAGCAAATAATCCTAGAAGCTGGACTATATGAAGAAGAACTTGACATGAGGATTGAAGGAAGACTCATTAACAACCTGTGATATGCAGATGACACAAGATTGCTTGCTGAAAGTTAAGAGAACTTGAAGCACTTACTGATGAAGATCAAAGATCTCAGCCTTCAGTGTGGATTACACCTCAACATAAAGAAAACAAAAATCCTCACAACTGGACCAATAAGCAACATCATGATAGACAGAAAACATTGAAATTGTCAAGGATTTCATTTTACTTGGATCCACAATCAACAGCCATGGAAGCAGCAGTCAAGAAATCAAAAGATGCATTGCATTGGGCAAATCTTCTGCAAAGACCTCTTTAAAATGTTTAAAAACAAAGATGTCACCTTGAAGACTAAGGTGCGCCTGACCCAAGCCATGGTATTTTCAATCACATCATATGCATGTGAAAGCTGGACAATGAATAAGGAAGACTGAAGAAGAATTGACGCCTCTGAATTATGGTGTTGGTGAAAAATAATGAATATACCACGGACTGCCAAAAGAACGAACAAATCTGTTTTAGAAGAAGTACAGCCAGAATGCTCCTTAGAAGCATGGATGGCAAGACTTCATCACACATACTTTGGACATGTTATCAGGAGGGATCAGTCCCTAGAGAAGGACACCATTCTTGGTAAAGTAGAGGGTCAGTGAAAAAGAGGAAGACCTTCAGCAAGATGGACTGGCACAGTGGCTGCAACAATGGGCTCAAGCATAAGAACGATTGTGAGGATGGTGCAGGACCAGGCATTTTTTCCTTCTATTGTACCTGGTGTCGCTATGAGTTGGAGTTGACTGGAAGACACCTAACAACAAAAACTCCATCTCCAGTCCCAGGCAACCATTGAGCTGCTTCCTGTCACTATGTGTTAGTTTGCATTTTCTAGAACATCATATAAATGGAATCATACAATATGTAGTCTTTTTGGTCTGGTTTCTTTTTGATATTCATCTGTGTTGTTTTCCATCTTTCTTTCTCTTTCTTCCTTAGTCTCTCCCTTCCTCTCTCCCTCCCTTTCTTCCTCCTTCCCTTCCTTCATTCCATTCCTAATTATTACCTTTTAGTATGGCTATACCACAATGTCTTTATCCATTCATCTGTTGAGGGACAGTTGAGTTGTTTCCAGTTTGGGCTATTACAAATAAAGCTGCTATGAACATTCATGTACAAGTCTTTATGCAGACATATGCTTTCATTTCTCTTGAGTAAATAGCTAGGAGTGGAATGGCTGGGTCATGTGGTCAGTGTATACTTAACTTGCCTGTTGTCCAAAGTGCTTGTACATTTTTACATTCCCTCTAGCAATGTATAAGAGTTCCAGCTGCTCTACATCCTTGCCAAAACTTGGCATGGTAAGTCTTTTAAATTTTAGTTTGCTTCTCTTGTCATCAGGCCCCAAACACTATGAGGTACCTATTTTACCTTGTGTTGCAAATGAGAATACTGTCTTCTTTTAATCATCCTGTACAAATGACCTGGGCTTCCCTGACCACCTTCAAGCTGTTGTTTGAAGCCCACTCCTCAGGGGCTCTGCTCTATCTACCATCTTATCTCTTTCCTGTATCTTCCTCTTTTTCTTCTCATGGCTTTTCCCCACCTGCCTATAAAGTCAGCTTAAACCCCAAAAAACCAAACTCCTTGCAGCCGAGTCAATTCCAACTCATAGCAACTCTATAG
Organism: Elephas maximus indicus; assembly: GCF_024166365.1. Classification (NCBI taxonomy): domain Eukaryota; kingdom Metazoa; phylum Chordata; class Mammalia; order Proboscidea; family Elephantidae; genus Elephas; species Elephas maximus. The sequence goes on from NC_064830.1 coordinate 20,121,729, forward strand.
GACAGAGTAGAACTGCCCCATAGGGTTTCCAAGGAGTGCCTGGTAGATTCAAACTGCGCACCTAAACTCAGCCTACCCTAAATAAATTCTCCGTTGGCAGCACACACTCCAGCTCCCTCCTGTGGCAAAATTCACCACACTTAATCCTGCATGTATCCATGATTATGACTCCTCAACCCATGGTGATTCAGCCACAGCCCCTACTCAGCTCTGGCAGAAAAAAAAAAAAAAAAAATCAGAAGTCCCTGTGAAATAGACTTTCTAAAACAGAAGTCTGACTGCAAGCTGTTCTTCCATCTGCTTAACCCCCTGGGGCTCTTCCGTGCCTCCAAGTTAATGCTCAGCTCCAGGTCTGGCCATGACTTGACTCTTGACTGTTGGCTTCACGAGTCCTTCTAGTCCAGAGCTGTTTGGGATCCCCTGCCTGTCCTGCACATTTGCTCAGGCTGTTCTCACTGCCAAAATGCAGAAATTTCCCCTTCTAGCCTGGCTTTCTTGTCCTTGGCTTTAAGACCTGGCTTTCTTGTCCTTGGCTTTAAGACCTAGAGCAGACATTATCTCCTCCAGGGAAAGTTCCCGAAGGGCCCCTCTTTTGTGCCCACCTCTAATAAATGATCTCTTTACACGTCTCTCTTCCATGAAACTGGAAGTGCTTGGGGGGCAGGACTCCTCTTTTCCTCACCTTTGGTTCCCCAAGCTGGCATAGGATAACTCCTCAGTAAAAATTATCCTTAAATTTGTCTCATTTTAGTCAGTGAGTGCTAGTGTCCAGACTGACTCCAAAGACTGTTTTTTATTTAACTTTTTTTATTATGAAATATTTTAAAGCGGAATAGTACAGTGAGCCTTTATGTACCCATCACTTAGCTTTAGTAATGACCAACATTTTTGTTTTATCTTTATCTTTACTTATTGCTCCCCCAACTTATTATTATTATTATTTTTATAATTGAAAGCTTATGCTGTTTTTCTTTCTGTTCTCCACATTACCAGGCATCACTGAAAAGAGCACTTACATTTGGTTATCTGACAGTAAGTGAAAATAATAGTCAAACATTATTAAAGCAATAAATACTAGCCATTTTATTAAGTTCTTTTTTATTATGATTAATTATATGGATATATCACATTTTGATGATATATTGATGAACGTTTGGATTGCTTCCAATTTTTCACTATTGTGAAAAATGCTATGAGCATTTGCATGCAAATCTTTGTGTGGGCATAAGTTTTCATTTCTCTTGAGTAAATAAGAGTAGAATTGCTGGATCATATGACATGTGTGCATTTAATTTTTAAGGAACTATAAAACTGTTTTCCAAAAGTGGTTATACCATTTTACATTCCCACCAGCAGTGTATGAGGGTTCCGTTTTCTCTATGTTCTTTCCAACACTTGGAATTGTCAGTCTTTTTCATTATAGCCATTCTAATGAATATAAAGTGGTATTTCATTGTTGTTTTATTTTGCATTTCCCTAATGACAAATGACATGGATGCCCTTTTCCACGTGGGAAAGTTCCTTTCTATTCCTAGTTTTTCAGAGATTTTATCATGAGTGCATGTTAAAAGACATATTTGGTGGTTATTTGAATGTCCTCTTCCATGAAATGTCTATTCAAGTCCTTTGACCTTTATATGTATTTTGGTTATTAGATTCTTATCAGATAATATGGTTTCCAAAGATACCCTCCCAGTCAGTAGCTTGTCTTTCCACATTTTTTGAAAAGTCTTCCGAGGAACAAAAGTTTTTAATTTTTATGAGGTTCCATTTATGTATTTTGTCATTCGCTGTTATTATATTAGATAATCTACTGTTAAAAGCTAGTCTCAATAGCGTTGCCCCTGCATTTTCTTCTAAGAATTTTATGGTTTTAGTTTTCACATTTAGGCCCTTAATCCATTTTGAATTTGTTTTTGTGTGTGGTATGAGGTATGAATCCTTTTTAATTTTTCTCCATGTGAAAATCCAATTTTCCCAACACCATTTGTTGGAGAGATTCTTCTTTCCCCAATCAAATGGACTTAGCACCCTTGTCAAAAATCAGTTGACCATAGATGTGTGGGTTTACTTCTAGATTCTCCATTGTGTTTTATTGGTTTATGTGTCTATTGTAATACCAGTACCAGGTTGTTTGTGTGTGTGTGTGTGTGTGTGTGTGTGTGTTTTAGGTGAAAGTTTACAGTGCAAATTAGCTTCTCAATCAAAAATTTATACACAATTTGTTTTGCAACATGGTTGAAATCTTCACAATGTGTCAGCACTCTCCTCCTTTCCCTTTACACCTCGGGTTCCCTGTTTCAATTTGTCCAGGTTTCCTGTTCCGTCCTACCTTTTGGGCAGGTGTTGTCCATTAGGGGTCCTATACTTGATTGAACTAAGAAGCGCATTCCTCACATGTGTTACTGTTTGTTATACAGGCCTGTCTAATCTTTGACTGAACAGTGGACTTTGAGAGTGGCTTCAGTTCTGAGTTAGCAGGGCTTCCAGGGTCCATGGTTTTGGGGTCCCTCCAGTTTCTGTCAGACCAGTAAGTCTGGTCTTTTTGTGTGAATTTAATTTTGTTCTACATTTTTCTCCTACTCTGTCCAGGACTTGCTATTGTGATCCCTGTCAGAGTGGTCGGTGGTGGTAGCTGGGCACCATCTAGTTCTTCTGGGCTCAGGCTGGTGGATGCTGTGGTTCTTGTGGTCTGTTAGTCCTTTGGACTAATATTTTCCTTGTGTCTTTAGTTTTCTTCATTCTCCTTTCTCCAGAAGGGATGGGACCAATAGATGAATCTTAGATGGCTGCTCAAAAGCTTTTGAGATCCCAGACACTACTCACCAAGTAGGATGTAGAACATTTTCTTTATCTAATACAATGTTTATTTATTTTTTGTTTGTTCTTTTTTATTTTATTTTTATTTTTTTTAACTGTACTTTAGGTGAAGGTTTGCAAAACAAACTAGTTTCTCATCAAACAGTTAGTACACACGTTGTTCTATGACATTGGTTAATAACCACCCCACGACATGTCAGCACTCTCCCTTCTCAATCCTGGGTTCCCTATTACCAGCTTTCCTCTTCCTTCCTGCCTTCCAATCCCTGCCCCCGGGCTGGTGCCCCCCTTTAGTCTTGTTTTTTTCCATGGACCTGTTCAATCTTTGGCTGAGCGGTGAACCTCAGGCGTGACCTCATTACTGAACCGAAGGGTGTCTGAGGGCCATACACTCAGGGTTTCTCCAGTCTCTGTCAGGCCAGCAAGTCTGGTGTTTCTTTTTGAGTCAGAATTTTGTTCTACATTTTTCTTCAGCTCTGTTGGGACACTCTATTGTGATCTCTGTGAGAGCAGTCAGTGGTGGTAGCCGGGCACCAACTAGTTTTACTGGACTCAGTCTGGTGGAGGCCGTGGGTAGATGTGGTCCATTAGTCCTTTGGACTAATCTTTCCCTTGTATCTTTAGTTTTCTTCATAATTGCTTGCTCCCCAAGGGGTGAGACCAGTGGAGTATCCTAGATGGTCGCACATAGGCTTTTAAGACCCCCAGATGCTACTCACCAAAGTAGAATATAGAGCATAGTCTTTATAAATTATGTTCTGCCAATTGATGGAAACCCTGGTTCCATAGTGGTTAAGAGCTACGGCTGCTAACCAAAAGGTCAGCAATTCAAATCCACCAGGTGCTCCTTGGAAACCGTATGGGGCAGTTCTACTGTATCCTACAGGGTTGCTATGAGTTGGAACTGACTCAACAGCAACGGGTTTGCGATTTATACAAATTGTGCTAGATGTTCCCCGAGACCAAGGTGCCTACAGCCCTCAGCCCAACAATTCCATCCCTCAGGGAGTACGGATGTGTCTATGGAACTTCCATGACCTTGCCTTGTACACGTTGTGCTGGCTTCCCTGGTATTATGTACTGTCTTACCCTTCACCAAAGTTTCCACTTATCTGTTGATATCTAATACAATATTTAAAAGAAGTGGTGAGAGCAGGCACCCTTGTCTTGTTCCAGTTTCAAGGGGAAAGCTATCAGTCTTTCTCCATTAGGTATAATGTTGGCTATTGGCTTTTCATGTATACCCTGAATCATACTGATGACTTTCCCTTCTATTTCAATCTTCTTTAGGGTTTTCATCAAGAAAGGGTGTTGGATTTTATCAAATGCTTTTTCTGCATCCATAGAGATGATCATATGGTTCTTTTTCTTTGTTCTATTGATGTAGTGTATTACGTTGATTGATTTTTTAAATATTGAACCGTTCCTGCATTCCTGGAATAAAGCCTACTTGGTCACAGTGTATGACTCTTTTAATATATTGTTGGATACTGTTCACTAGTATTTTGTTGAGGATTTTTACATCTATATTCATAAGGGATATTGGCCTGTAGTTTTCTTTTCTTGTGGTGTCTAGGGAGTATTCCACCCTTATCTGTCTTTTGGAATAGTTTGAAAAGGATTGGTGTCAATTTTTCTCTAAATGTTTGATAGAATTCCCAAGTGAAGCCATCTGGTCCAGGTCTTTGTTTGTTTTGAGGTTTTTGATCACTGATTTGATCTCTTCACTTGTTATGGGTCTGTTGAGTTTTTTTTTTTTTTTTTTTAATTTCCTTTTGAGTCAGTTTGGATAGGTTGTGTGCCTCTACGAATTTGTCCATTTCATCTAGGTTATCCAATTTGCTGCTGTACAATTGTTGGTAATATTCAGTCATAATTCTCTTTATTTCTTTCGGGTCAGTTTTAATGTCTCCTCTTTCATTTCTTATTTTGGTTATTTGCATCTTTTTTCTTTGTCAGTCTGGCTAAAGTTTTGCAATGCACCAGCCCCTGGTTTTGTTGATTCTCTGTATTGTTTTTCTGTTTTTGATTTTATTTATTTCTGCTCTGATCTTTGTTATTTCCTTTCTTCTACTAGTTTCTCTTTCGAGTTCCTGAAGTTATCGAGTTAAGCTGTTGATCTGAGATCTTCTTTTTTCGTGTAGGCATTTATTGCAGTAAGTTTCCCTCTGAGTACTGCCTTTGCTGCATCCCATAAGTTTTAGTATGTTGTTCTTTTATTTTCATTGACTCTAAGAAATTTGTGATTTCTCTTTTGATTTCTACCTTGACCCACTGGTAGTTTAATAATGTGTTTTCAAATTTCTGTATGTTAGTGTATTTTCTGGGTTGTTTTTTTTTTTCTGTTATTGATTTCAAGCTTCCCTCCATTGTGATCAGAGAAAATACTTTGTATGATTTCTGTTTTTTTTTTAATTTATTAAGAATTGTTTTGTGACCTAACATGTAGTCTATCCTGGAGAATGATCCATGTGCTCTTGAAGAAGAATGTATATTGTGTTGTTTTTTGGTGAAGTGTTCTATATATGTCCATTAAGTCTAATTGGTTTATAGTGTCATTCAGGTCCTCTGTTTCTTTGTTGTTCTTTCTAGACATTCTATCCAATATTGAAAGCGGTGTATTGAAGTCTCCAACTATTATTGTAGTACTAGCTTTTTCTCCCTTTAATTCTATCAGTGTATTATTAAGTTCCTATTAAGTGTCAGCCACATGGTGCTTCAGAGCTTTATCTCATTTAACTTAAAACACTGTGCAAAGTAGAGTGTCATTATTATCCCCATTTCCCAGATGTTGAAACTGAGACTTATAGAAGCTAGGAGATGTGCCCAAAGTCACAACTATTCAGCAGCAAAGCTGTCTAACTCCCAAACTGACCCTTAACCCTTACCTGGTCCATTTGCATAATTTAAACCAATAACAATCTGAAGCTGTCGCCTGGGCCTCAGGTAGAGGGACACAGAAAGGCCAGTTGGGAGGAAGCCTCAGGCTCCAAAAAGCCCCATGCCAAGCACTCTGAGCCACCGTAGGAGACAAGGAGACTGCACATGCCACACTCCCCATAATGGTCTTAGTAAGAGCATGAGGCAGAAGGTGCCAAGGCAAGACAGGGCCCGCCAGCTGTTTGGAAGAGGCAGTGGCGAGTTATAGTCATGATGCATCACTGACTGGGCCCGGGGCTGGGGCCAGAGGCATTGCTCAACATGTTTGGGTGGGTGATAGGCAGCGGGGTGTGTGGGCTGTGATGTAACAGACCTGCTGTGCTGCTGGGTGGCAGGTTGAGTGACTAACTTTCCTCCTCTGTCAACGGCCTCTAATTGCCTCCACGGCAGGAGAGGACAGGTATGGTAACACTAGCCCCTGCCTTCCCAACCCATTGCCAAGACAGCCAGCCAAGCAGGGAAAGTCAACAAAGCCGCTGATCAACCACCACATGAAGCGATTGCTCACCCTCACCTTGCACCAGATTGACAGACTAGGACGGTCCTGGCGCAGAGCATGGTGTGGAAAGAGAAAGAAATGCAAGACAGACACAAATAACAGGGTCTCTGTGGTGAAAAGTTTTCTTCTTTTGACCTAAGTACAAAAGGGAAGGAGGTAGAGTAAGAAAGTGATCAATTATTGAATACCTACTGGATATTAGGCATGGCATAAAGACTTTCAAATATATTATCTGACTAAATCCTCACAACAGCCTTGTAAGATGGGTATTATTCATTCAAATATTTCTGGGTATCTTCTGTGGGTCATCGCTGTTATTATCCCTGTTTTACAGATAAGGAAGATGAGGTGCATAGGGCTGACCTGACTCCTCCAAAAAAGTAGTTGGTCATTACACACTTTGAGTGAATTAGAAACAGGCACGTTGTGGGCAGGCACAACCCCCCACCAGAGCACATAGCTTGGCAAGTGGAGTGCAGGGTAGATTTCAGTTCCAGTTCCACTTGTCAGCTTGGCCAGGTTCCCCTGACTGCCCCTAAGAAGACCTCTCCAATAGGTGCAGAGCCTGTGCCCTCTGGATCCCACCATACCAACTTCCTCTACCAGCAAAGGTCTCATGGGGTGAGGTCATCTTAATGGACTCTTTGGCAAACTCTATGTGCTAAAATAGATGGCTTTAGTCTTAAAAAGGAAACTTGAAGAGCTCATATTGAACAGCGAGCAGGGCTGTGGGTCTGGAGCCAAGAGCTTGATCAGATGTGATGGAAGGACAGAGCAGCACAGAAGGAGGACAGGGCTGGGCAGCACTCAACGCAGAGGAAGCCAAGGGCTTGGGTCAGCATGACATGAGTTCTGAAATGTTCTGTGAGAAAAGGATAGTGGTTATTCTGGAGTGCCCTAAGAATGTATGGGTATAAACTGCTAAGGACCAGATTTGAGAGGGAGTTTTCCAATAAAAACAGTTTATAAATGGAATGGGCTGCTTAAATGTATGAGGTCCCCATCATCTAAGGTATTCAAGCAAGGACTGGCTAGCCACTTGTTCAGGTAAAGTTAGGGGACTTTCCAATGATGAAACCCAAAGGTTCTGATTTGTTTGACAAACCCACTTAGGTTACCACAGTAAGCCATTGTATTAGAATCTCTAACACGCAAATGAGAAACACCCTATTCAGACCTTAAGCACAGCCCTGAGTGCAGAGAACCATGGCCAGGGCTGTGATGAAGGAAGTGGGATGGCTGGATTGAGGCAAGTCTGTAGACGCATCCGGAGCAAGCGGTGGGGAAGGAAGTATTCCCAGGACAGCCACCACTGCTGTCACCCCACACATGTTTGCATGTTCTCCTGGGAAACCCCAGGCAGTTCCCAGCTGCTCCCCCAGCCACCCTGCGGCCCACACATCCAAAGAGCCCCGGAAGTGAGGCTCGGGCTCCCAGTGGTGGCAGGAGCCTGGGGCAGAAATAGAAGAGCAGCTGGACCCACCAGCTTGTCTCTAAAAAAAACAAAAAACAAACCCATTGCCATCCAGTCAATTCCAATTCATAGTGACCCTATAGAACAGAGTAGAACTGCCCTATAGGGTTTCCAAGGGTTTGAACTGCCAACCTTTCAGTTAGCAGCAGTAACTCTTAACCACTGCATCACCAGGGCTTCACTTTGTCTCTACTAGTCATTGAAACTTGGCAGTGTTTCTGCACAGGCTAAGAGAACTGCTGCCTCTTTGGTCCCTCCCCACAGTCTGCCTCCCCAAGATTCAACAACAAGGAGAAAGAGGCCCACTAGGACACCACACGGCTCTGCGCCCTGCTGGCTCCATTTGATCAGGCAGCGCCACCCTGAACAAAGCCAAATTTCAGTCCAGCAGCTGCAGTGCTCTGTGCATCCAGGCGCGGTGCTGTGGGACTGGCTCCCACACAGCTCTGTTGGTTTGTAGGTCCTTTGGAAAGCTCTTGGCTGGGAGCATCATGAGGAGAGAGACGTGTCTTTTTCCAAGATTTAATCTGAGTATCTAAAACAGGGCTGGGCACAGAGGAGGTACTTAGTGTATGTGAGTTGAATTCATTTGCATAAAAAACATGAGTGAATGAAAAATATGCAAAGCATAGCAACGCTCTTTGGCTTCTTGGGGATCCTCCACCCAGAATGTACATCAAAATCACAGGCCCAGACCTGAAGAGTCTCATTCCTCATTGGGGGTGGGAGTGGACACCAGGAGCTTCATAAAGTGCCATGAGTTATTCTCCTGTGTTGCCCTGGTTAAGAACCACTGGATGAAATGTTTATCAAATATGGTAGAGGTGGTGGCCGTCTCTATAAAGAAGTTACTTGGTTTCAGTTCACGTGGGGGGAAGGGTACCAAATGAAAAGTGAAAAATCACTATCATTATTATTTAATTTGCATGTCTTTTATTGTAAATGACATTAACTTTTTGTGCTTCTTGGTGACACTGTCCCTTATGTTATATATTTATGGGTAATGCCTGAGGTCTTGGCATCAAAGAATGTCAGCATAAAGGAACGCTTTGCAGCTCTTGAGGGCATCTTCTAAGGTATCTGGGTCTTCTAGGGGTGGCTGAACTCTGGCCCCCACCTGAAGTTGCCCCTTTTACAATCTTTTTTTACATCTTGGGGGTCCTATGTAAGATTTCAATTGGATAAGAGTTTTGTCACTAAAAAGTTTGGAACACCCCCTCACTTTACAGGCAAGGGAGCAGATGAGTGAGTGGGGGAGTGACTTGCCCTGGCCACACACTGCTTCTACGGCCATGGTTTGAGTGGGGTCAGGGCACAGGGAGCCTCTCTGATACTACCCAAAAACGGGCCACACTATGAGGTTAGTATTGGCTCAGTGATAGAATTCCCACCTTCCTTTTTTTTTTTTTTTTATGTGGGAAACCGAGGTTAGATTCCAAGCCAGTGATTTCAAGTGCATCCCACTAACTGACCATCACTGGAGACTTTTGTGTTGCTATGATGCTGAACAGGTTTCAGCAGAGCTTCCAGATTAAGATGGACCAGGTAGGAAGACCTGGCAATCTACTTCCGAAAGTCAGCCAGTGAAAATCCTACAGGTCACAATTATCTGACCCCCAACGGATCATGGGGATGGTGCAGGACCAGGTAGCATTTTGTCCGCTTGTACATGGGGTCACCATGAGTGAGGGGCCAACTTGACAGCAGCTAATAACAACAGCAGCATCACTGTGAGTGGAAATCCCTCATGGAGCCTGAAGAGCAGGGCAGGTATGTGCAGATGGACTAGACTCTGTCTGGTCACTCACGCTCTTCCTAGCCTGGGTTGATCCAGATGGTTAAAGTGCAGAAGTACCCTGCAGTGTGGAAGGGCCTCATAGTCAGGCAGGCCTGAGCTTGGATTCCGGCTGCCCCACTTAAGCAACCATGCAAGCTGGGATACGTCATTTGGGTGTCCTGAGCCTCAGCGTCCCCATCCGTAAATAATGAACTACCATCCAATGTGCAGTGCTGGTGCGAGGGCCCATAGCCGGTGCTGGGCTGCTGGGCTCATATCTCAGCTCTGTGTCTTACTGGTGGTGTGGCCTTGGACCTGTCGGGAAACTTCAATGTGTATGAAGTTTATGATTAACTTTACCCAAAGAATTTGGTCTTTGTCCTTGGTTTCTGAGAGATAACCCCCAAATCCTTGGAGTTTTCCCAGAGAATGAGGTGCCTCTGGTGAGGCCTCCAGACCAGAACTGAGGATTTACGTTAATGAGGTGCCTCTTAGGTGAGGACCGGCCAGGCCAGAAAGACCCACCTCAGGATCTCAACCAGACCTCAGGGGGTAGGACTGACCCAATCAATCATGCCTACATAATGGGCCCCAATAAAGACTCTGGACCCAGAAGCTCCATGGGCTTCCTGGTTAGTGATAGACATGGAAATATACAGGACAGTAGCACGTCCGTTTCTGGGATGTGGAGGCTCCATGTTGGGAACCCTCCCAGACCTCACCCTATGTGCCTCTTCATTTGTATCCTTTTGGCTGTAATAAAAACTGTAATCTTAAGTACGTTCATGAGTTCTGTGAGTCGTTCTAGCAAATCATCACACCCAAGGGAGTAGTAGCAGCCAGCAGGTCAAAGTGAGGGGGCCATGGGGACCCACGAGCTTGCACCTGGCAACTGAAGTCTTGGGCAGACTTGGCAGTCTGAAGCACTATGCCCTTTAACTTGAGCTCTAACCTCGCTCCTATAGTTAGGATCACAGGGAGAAGTTGAAATGGAACTGAACTGAATAGATTGCCTTGCACTTGATCCTTACATTTGGTGTCAGAGACATGAGATTTGATTTTTCACACCAGTGTGCCTTGGTTTCCCCATTTGTGAAGCAAGAACAATACTAACAGCATTTCTCTGATAGGGTTGTGGGGAACCTTGAATGAGATAATTCATGTAAAGAGCTTAGGGGAATGCCAAGCACAGTGCTCAATAAAAGCTAATTATCATTATTTGGCATGGGGCCTGCTACCTATTAGATGTTCAATTAAATCTCCTCTCCTTCCCCGCCCTGGGGACTCACGAGCCTAGGAGGCTGCTGGGCCTGGATGGTGAGCACCCGATTAGTCAGGTCCCTGACTGGAGACTACAAACCACTTGGCTCCTCCCTCCCTCCAGGGAAGCAGCGTCTCAAGGGTCACCACAGACCTGGCAGAGCCCCAGGCCCACTGGCAGGAGTCAAGCGCCTCCTGCCTGCCTCCTCTAGCTTTGTTGTTGTTGTCGTCTATGACAGTAAAACAGACACTAGGGGACGCTCCCCTGACTTCTACCTTCTGCTCCTCTGGGCTCTTTCCTCTCCTTCCCCTACTACTCCCTTCTTTACTGTGCTTCTTTTTCTACCATCTCTGTCCATCTCTGATGATGGTAGATTTGCCGAACACCAGAGCCTTGGATGCTCCCTGTTGTAAGACTGAACACAGGCCCAGAGGAGAGCAGACGCTGCCCAGGCCACTGTGTGAGGGTCTGGCCTTGCTGCTCTTAGAAGAGACCTCTGACCCAGTCTCAGGTTTGGCCCCTCCAGCCCCAGGATGGACCTCGGCCAGTTGGAAAGTGGTATTTGATGCTCTGCACCTCTCTCCAGGCCCTATGGACTTCAAGCCAAGTCCCTGACTCTCCGGGTTGGAAATTAGGTGTGGGAGATGGGAGCTGGGGCAGGCCTGCTGACCCCCTATTTCTCAGCTCCAGCTGAAAGAGTTGATTGAGGGTGGGGAGTGTGGAGTCCATTTCCTTCAACAACTCCCGATAGAGTAGGGCCACTGGTCTAGAGACTGGGGACGGAGCAGTGGACAAAACCAGATGGATGAAACCCTGTCCTCATGGCAGCTGACATTGCCTAGGAACTCTTTAGAGGCTGGGTAGCCACAGGGCAGGAGCCCCAGCTGGACGGCTAGGGTTTTGGTAGCCCCAAGATGTGGGAGGAACACTGGAGCCCCCTTGGGCAGGGCTGGTCCCCGAGATGTTTGGGGGCTGGTGGTGAACCATGAGCCTCCTCATGTTGGCAAAACCATCCTCCATTTCAACAGCCCCTGGGCTGCCTGCAGCTTTGCAGGAAGAGAGCTGGTGGGGGACCCGGGGCAGGCTTAGGCTCTCTGATGTCAGGTTCTGGATCCACAGAGGACTTGCCTCCTCCTTCACCGAGACCACAGATATCCACCAGTGAGAACTGCCTCTGCTCTTGCCAGCCTGCCTGCCACCAGGTGTGCATCCTCACGCCCTCCCAACCTGGTGGAAGACTGACCCCTTCTCAGGGCCTCTCAGCACCCTGCCCCTTAGGATATCACTTTCCTCTTTTCTATTCATCTTCTTTCTCTCCTCTGAGCCCTCTGTTCACCAAAACCAAACCAGTTGCCACCAAGGTGACTCCAGCTCATGGAGATCCCACGTGTGTCCGAGTAGAACTGTGCTCCACAGCGTTTTCAATGGCTGGTTTTTCAAAAGTAGATCACCAGGCCTTTCATCTGAGGTGCCTCTGTGTGGACTCATCCTCTAGCCGTTCAGTTAGCAGCCATGTAGGTTAACCATTTGCCCACCCAGGGACTCTGCTTATAGTGATGCTTAAGTTTTCCCCAACCTTTGCATCCTCCTCTTGGCCTTTCCTCTGTCACTTGACCACTTCTTCCCTTCACATTCCACCTGCGCAAATCTCACTGTCCTTCTCCGGCTCCCTCTCCACCTCACTCTCAGCAATGTGGCATCCAGACCACCACTATTCTCTTGTTGTACCTGCCCAGGTTCCCAGGTGACCAAATCCAACAGACTTTTCCCAGTCCTCCTCTTTCCTGGCCTTGCAACAAAAGTCCTGTCCTGAAGTTCTCACCCCTTGGCCTCGGTGACACCATTCTTGTCCAGGTGACCTTGCTCTGCTCTGCCCACTTCATCTCTGTCACCTACACCAGCCCCTTTCCTCCTTCCACTACTTAAATATTGATGTTCCCAGAGATCTCTGCTTTCACTGATAAGCCCATGATTTCAAATGCCACCTTGGACTTCAGGTGGCTCTTTCCAGACTTCTTCTCCAAGCCTTTCTCCAAGCTCTGGACTCCTAAATTCCTTCACAATAATTAAGTGAACATTGTACATTCAACTCCACCAAGACTTCTTACTTCTGCGTGACACCTGCTTTTCCCAACCTCCCTCTCTGTGACCTGTACCCTCACTCTGGGAACATCATGCTCTCCCTGCCTCCACTCACTTCTTCACTCCCCACCTCCAACTGGTCACTGAGTCCTGTTAATCACCTCCCCTAAATAATTCTTGGGTCTGTCCTTTCTTCCATCTGTCCCAGCTCAGGCCTCTCCATTTCTCTCCTGAACCACAACAATGCTGCCCCTGCCCTGAGATTCAGCCTCCTCACTGCCCTTAGGATAACCTCGAAGGTGCAGTATCCCTCTGAGGTCCCCAGTGTCTGCTTATAAACTTCCAGCTCCTTGGTGGGCCTCTCCGGCTCTCTGCAGCCTGGCCCCTGCCCTCTGTACCCAGGTGCTCCTCTGCTCCTTACTTAAATGTGGAACTCCTGCTTCTCAACACCACTTCTGTGCACTGGCTGTTCCTTCTGCCTAGAATGTCCTTCCAGCCTGGGGCTCTCCTCATTCTTCAAATTTTTCCTCCTACCTGAATCCTGCTCAGGGCAGCCCAGGGGACCACCTTGTCCTTTGCATTCTCATAGTTCCCTGACTTCCCTCCATCATCGCGTACACCCTAGCACTATAGCCAACTGCTTGTGCTCTGTTCCCCTCCCTGCTCTCAGACTCCCAGAGGTCGCAGCTGTGTCTGACCCAGGTCTGTGTTCCCCGGCCCTGGGCATGGCCGCACACAGAGACCAAGCTGTGACCAATGGCCCAGAGCCTGTCCTGCAGACAGAAATGAAGGTCCTGAGAGGAAACCAGGGGTCGAGCATCAGAGAAGAATTACACCCCTCACAATTAGGAGCCTGAGAACTTGGTCAAACCTGCCCAAGGTGGCAGTTAGCATTCAGATTAATTAGTGAACTCTGTAAAGTACTTTGAACATGAAACGTACTATATAAATGCTAAGTATTATTATTAAAAAGTAAGAAGTCCTCTAATATGCCAGGCTGAAGAACCCCCAGGCTAGTCTAAATAAAATGAACGAATGCAGAAAATTAAGCAACTAAGAGATGATATTTCAGGATTTTCAAAAAGCTGAGAGTACCAAATGGTTGCATTTTGAGCTGGGCTTCTGTGAATTCCTCTTCCCACTGACTCTCTACTTGGCCGGCCCTGTCAGAAGTCCGGTTCCCACAGAGCAGGTTAGATGTGAGATGGCCTGGGCAGTGACCATGTCCAGCTAGGGGGTCTGAGAACAGCTGGTAGGGGAGAGAATATCATATTGGGAACAGGGAACAGGGTATAGAGAAAATCTCTGGGATTGGGGGCTGACGGGCAGGTTCATGCCTTGTATTAGCTGTGTACCCTCGTCTTCAAGCCTCAGTTTCCCCACACATGAAATCTGAGGGCATAGCAGCTCTAGTATTTGCATTGCTCCCATCCCTACTTATTGCCAGAAGGCAGTGAAATGTGGAGTGGTGGAAAGAAATGGCGTTAGACAAGACCAGACCTCAATTTTGCCTCTACACCTTCTTATGTCAGTGACCCCGAGCAAGGCATGTGGTCCCTTAAGCCTCAGTTTCCTTATCAGCCCAATGGGGATAGTAATGTCCCCTTCACAGAATTGTTGTGGCTAAGAAATTTAATTTAAAAAAAAATAGAAGTGAGTTGAAAACCGTAAATCACAGTACACATAAGAGGGTATGCTTGATTGTCTCACTCCTCAGGCTTGAAATACTGAAAGCATTTTGAATTCCTCCCTTCCTGTCCCAGAGCTCTGTCCTTGGAGTCAAAGGACAAGGTTCAAAGCCCAGGCCCTCACTCACAGGCTGCATGACCTTGGGCTCATCCTGCATTTGTGAAATGGGGATGAAATTCCCACTTCAGAGCCTTGCTGTTCACTAGGGGCCGGTAAGATGGCTCAGGCCAGAATGATGCGGTTAATGTTTGTTTTCTTTCTCTTCTGTGGCTGCCAAAGGTCACTTTCATTACAACCACAATTTTACCTGGGCTGAGCTAAGGGCAGGAGAAGCCGGTTTCAGAGCCCCTCACCCCAGAACCCACTTCAGTGGGACAAGAATAACACTCACATGTCTTGAGGGAAACACCCGGCAGGACCCAATCTTGGGCTAGCCTGAGAAGAGACAATAAAAAAAAAGGTCCTTGGAAACCAGCATCAAGTCAAACCTCCTTGCCTAGGGAGAACAGGGAGTGACTGCTTAGTGTGTATGGAGTTTCCATTTAGGGTGACAAAGATGTTCTGGAACTGAATAATGGTGACAGTTGCACAACATTGTAAATGTACTAAATGTCACTGAACCAAACACCTTAAAATGGTAAACTTTATGTTATGTGCACTCTACCACAATTAAGAAACAAACAAGCCTAAAGGTCATCAAAAACAAGCTAAGAGGCGCCTAAGGAGACAGGACAACTTACTGTAATGTGGTACCCTGGGTGGGATCCTGGGACAGTCCACTTGGACTCTCTGTCTCTCAGTTTGCTTACCTGTATATTAAATGCTTTGGATTAGATGATGTTTGCATTCACCCAGCCCTCTGACCTCATTTGTGGTTTATGTAAATCCCTAGCTTAAATAAACATACAACTACCATAACCAAAAAAAAAAAAAAAACCGTTGCCAGATTTTTTACATTAATAAAAAAAAAAAATCAATTGCAAGGGGAGAAAAACAAAAACTCTAGCTTAAAGACAGACAAAGATGCCCAGATCCAGTCCTGGGTTGGCCTTGCCCATTTTGACTCCATTTCTGGCCTGTATGGTTCTCTGAAGTATTTTCCAGTTGTGGTGGTCCCAGGTCGGTCCCCAGGTTCTCCATCATTGCAGAAGAAGAAAGAAGCCTGCACTTGGTGAGCACTTGCCCTGGACAGGCCTATGCCTCCAACAACCCTGTGAGAGAGAATCATTATCACTCCTTCCAAAATAGGGAAGCCAAGGCTTGGCCACCAGCATCAGGCCATATTTGATCAGCTGTGGGAAGGAAGCAAAATTTGATGGGAATTATCTATGATTCAAGAAAGAGGTAGGATGGCCTCAGGTGGGACTGGCCTCTAACCAGGATCAGATGAAAGAGGAGGTGGAATCCAGGGCCCCAGGACCTTTGAAAAGCCCTTTGCCAGGGGTTCCTGACCAGGATACCCCACCCCACAGAGCACTCCTTGTTCCTTCTGCCGCCTCCTCCTCACCTAGTCCTGTTTCGAGGCATTTCTACTTCCCACTGCTGTTTGCATGGGTTTTAGTTTTCCTTCCCCGCTCTCCCCCACCCACCAAAATTTTTCTTTTGTCTGAAACATCCCAAGGTGGAAAGGAACCACATAGTGTTGCCAGGAAGGTATGGAGACCAGAGTACACCCTCGCCTCAAAGAAATGCAAGGCTGGGCAGTCGGAGACCAGAGACGGGTCCTCCCAGGCTACTTTTCCCAGCCTTTTCTGTGTGCCTGGCCCTGGCTCTGCCACTCAGCCTTGAGTCCTGACTTGGGCCTTTCCATTTGGTTGTTTGGGATCTTGCCTTCTGCTGGGACCCCACCTCTGATTAGTATCCCCTGCTTCTCTCGTCTTCCTGCCTAGAGCTCAGCACACAGGGTGGTGAGTGGCCCAGGCCTGGGACTCAGTGCCCCTGACTTGTGGCCCGGTGTGGCTTCTGTCACCCACACTTGCTCACTGTGATTTATCCACCTGCATGCCTCCTCCTGGGCTCCCTCAGACAGTAAAGAGGGATGGGATGCCAGCAGCTACACATTCAGGGATCCATGGCAGTAATGGGGGCTGGCCCATGGACCCAGACCTGTCTCCCAGAAGCTTCCACAACAATTGCATTCAGTGACCCCTTACTGAGGACCTACTGTGTGCAAAGCCCTGGTGGGCAGAACTTTACATACAGATGAGGGTTCCAGTAACAGAGCGGCTGAACTGCGGAGTTGGGGAAAACTCCTCTTGGTTGTATGTATTAGCAAGCCAGTGATTGGTTCCAGCACAAGGTGTGGGTGGAAGAGGAGGGTCTTGGGAGGATTGGGTGCAATGGAAGTGCCACAAAGGCAGGGGTTTCTATTTTGACCACTGCTGTATTCCCAGTAAAGAACCCTGGTGGCGCAGTGGTTAAAGTTCTCAGCTGCTAACTGAAAGGTGGGTGGTTTGAACCCACAAGCCCTCTCTGAGGTGGAAAGATGTAGCTGTCTGTTTCCATAAAGATTATAGCCTTGAAACCCTATGGGGCAGTTCTACTCTGTCCTGTGGGGTCGCTATGTGTCGGAATTGACTCAGTGGTGATGGTGTCAGTGTGTATCTCCAGTACTTAGAACAGTGCCTGACACAGTAAAAACCAGTTGCCGTTGAGTTGGTTCTGACTCATGACAAGCCCATGTCAGAGTAGAACTGTGTTCCACCAGGTTTTCACTGGCTGATTTTTTCAGAAGTAGATTGCCAGACCTTTCTCCAAGGCACCTCCAGGTGGACTTGAACCACCAACCTTTCTCTTAGCGGCCAAGCATGTCAACCATTTGTACCACACAGGGACTCCTGACATATAGTAAAAATAAAAAAAAAAAAAAAAACTCATTGCCTTTGAGTCGATTCCGACCCATAACAACCCTATATGACAGAGTAGAACTGCCCCCATAGGGTTTCCAAGGAGCAGCTGATGGATTCGAACTGCTGACCTTTTGGTTAGCAGCCAAAGGCCTAACCTCTGTACCACCAGGGCCCCACAGGACACATAGTAGGTACTCATATTTTTTCCATGAATGAATGAAAGAATAAAGAAAGCTGGAAAGGTAAGTCAGGTTCAGGTTATGGAAGGCTGTGAAACATTAAGCTAAAAAGTTTGAATTTCATTCCTTGAGTCAATGGAAGGCTGTTGAGTATGGAGTGAACCAACCTCATCTGTGCTTTGGAGAAGTCATTCTGGTGGCGGATGTGTGGGGTGCTCAATAAGAATGTGCTGAATAGAATGGGTAATACAGGTCCTCTTGACCCTGAGGGAACCGCTTGTTTGCCAGGGGTCATGAACCATCCTCAAGGAGCCGGGGTAAATAATCACCAGCACCGAGGTGGTGAATCACCAAGACCAATGATCACTAGCCTCCAGACACTAGACGCCTGACCTGGAAGAGGGTATCTTTTATCTTCTCCATACCTGCTCCCAACCAAAGACAACTCAAGAGGGCTGTCTTCAGACTCAGCCCTCACTGCAGGCCTCAGGGGCTCCACTGCCACTGAACCCCAGAAAACTGGAGCCAGGACTTCTGTTTCAAGCACCTGTAATGCAAGTGCGCTCAGATAAAGGCTTTTGCACCAGCTAGTGAGAGTGTAAATTGATATAACCCTTCTGGAAAAGAATTGGTGCTTACACGCTTTGACGCAGGAAACCTGCTTTTGAGAAACTATCCTGAGGAAGTAATTAGACTTATGTATAATGATGCTCATCAAAATTAAAAATGCTTGTGCTTCAAAAGACACCATTAAGAAAATTAAAAGACAAGCCACATACTGGTGGAGTGTATTTGTAAATCACATATCTGATAAAGGACTTGTACCCAGAATATATAAAGAACACTTACAACTGAATAATAAGACAAACAACCCAATTAAAAAATGAGCAAAATATTTGAGTAGCTATTTCACTAAAGAAGATATCCAAATGGCTAATAACCATATAATAGATGCTGAACATCATTATTCATTAGGGAAATGCAAATTGAAACCACAGTGAGATACCACTTCACACCCACTAAAATGACTGTCATCAAAAAGACCAATAATACCAAGCGTTGTCCAGAATGTAGAGAAACAGGAACCCTCACACATTGCTGGCGACAGTGTAAAATGGCACAGCCACCTTGAAAACCAGTTTGGCAGTTTCTTAAAAATTAAACATAAAGTTATCATACAACCTAGGAATTTCCCTCCTAGGTATCTGCCTAAGAAAAATGAAAAGATACATCCATGCAAAAATGTTGTAGACAAATTTTCATGGCATCATTATTCATAGCCCCCAAATAGAAAGAAATTCAAATATCCTTCAACTGATGAGTGGGTAAACCAAATGTGGCATATCCCCACAATGAAATAATAGTCAACGATAAGAAGGAATAAGCTACCGATACATGCTACAACATGGATGAACCTCAGAACATTACAGTAATTGAAAGAAATCAGACACAGAAGACTTCATATTGCATAATTCCATTGATATAAAATGTCTAGAAAAGATGAATCTGTAGACAGTCAGCAGGGGGCTGGGGATGGGAATGGGACTTGACTACAAATGGGCAGGAGGGATTTTTTGAGGTTGATGGAAATGCTCTAAAACTGGATCGTAGTGATGGTTGTATGCCTCTGTAAATTGACTAAAAGTCATTATATTGCACCCTTAAAATAGGTGAATTTATTTTATGTAAATTATACCTCAACAGAACAGCTTAAAAATGTATAGGTCAAATATATATGTAAAAAAAAAAAAAAAAAAAAGACTGGAGGAGTCTCTGGGTGGTGCAGATGGCTGCTAACCGAAAGGCTGGTGGTTCAAATCCATCCAGAGGCACCTCGGAAGAAAGTCCTGGTGATCTGTTTCCAAAAGGTCAGAGCCACTGAAAACCCTAAAAAACAAAACAAATGGGGAAAAAAAGTCTGGAAGAGAATGTGGCAAAATGAGAACTGTTGTTTCTGTGTAATAGGATCATGTATGATTTATATTTTCTCTTTTATTCTTTATTTTCTAAATGTTCTACAGTGGGCCTACAGTTCTTTGATAATCAGAAAAACGTGTGTGTTCTGTGTGTGTGTGCAGCAGGATGCAGGTGAGGCAAAACTTGTTTGTTTGCTTTGGTGACAGATGCTGTCATTATAAAGTTGCCAGATGCTTCTCTAACAGAAAAAACAAAGCACACCTCCTTTGTTCTGGGCAGAAGCTCCAGATTTGGCTTCCATAGTTGTGCACTCAAAAGAGTAATAAGTGCCCACTGTCTTGACAAAGACAGTGAGTTATAGCTACTACAAAAGTCAGCAGTTTGAATCCACGAGCCACCCCTTGGAAACCCTATGGGGCAGTTATACTCTGTCCTATAGGGTCACTGTGAATCAGAATCAATGGCAACAGAGCTTCCTTTTCTTTCTTTTTTTTTTTAAAGGTCTTGACAAAGGCTGTCAAAGCAGAGGTGGGCAAACTCATAAACATGGAACACCCTCCTAGAGAGAGAGGGATGGAGACCCTGACTCCTTCCCTTGTATATTTTTTAAGAAAAATTTTAGACTGTAACATACATCAGAAACATGCACAAATGATAAATGAACAACCTGATGAATTGTCCCAAGGCGAAACTAGCACACAGATCAAGAAACATCCTAGGAGTCCCCTTGTGCCGCCTCCCAGTCACCAACCCCCCGGAGGGTAACCTCTACTCTGACTTCATACACTATAGATCCCTCTTGAAGGTTTTTGAACTTTATATATATAAAAGCAGGTGATATGTTCTCTTTTATGTCTGTTTGTTTTGCACAACATTACGTTTGTGAGACTCACACTTGCCATTAGGAGAAATGGTAGATTGTTTGTTCTCCTGCATTCCATACCATTCCCTACAGCACTTGTGTGGTGTCAGCTGACAGCTGAGGGGCAGTCACAGCTGAGTGGACACAGGCAGAGACACCTCCTGCTCTCTGACACCCTGAGGAACCACTATCAGGCCAGCTGGGACCTCCTGTTCTTGGCAACAATCCTGCAAGGCTGTGATGACACCACTGTAGAGGGACCCAGGAGTCAGCTTTTCCACTTCTCTACAACTGGAAGCAAAGGTTTTAGCCCTTTTGGACCGAGCCTCTGAGGTTCTTGGCAATTGGACGAAGGTATGTTCAGTTGAGTGATTTGAATATTAAAAAGAGATGTGGCTGGGGAAGTGGGTTGTACCAGTAACATATATAAATTGGTGAATTACCCTTCACACCATCAGAACACTTCCTTTTTGTGTGGCTCATTTGCAATGTCCCAAGGAAGAGGTAATCCTCCCTACCCACCTGCCAACTGAACACCTGCTTTGAAAAAGATTCTTTTGAGTGTGTTCCCACTGCACGGTACAGGTCAGAGAAGAGGGCCTACTGGGATACCACCCCCGAAAGTTCTCCACATTAGTGTTGAATAACAGGCTGCCTAATCTCCACATGGTCTCAGTGGTTAATCTAAAACATAATCTACCAAAGGTAACAGATAAATAGAAACCCCCGTCTCTACTCAACAAAAAGGCCCCTTCCAAGAGCTATGCATAGTTTTCTTCTCCTACCTCAATTCTTCCAATTTACCGTAAGGGGAAAAACCATACCTACTTCACAGTCATTGCGAGCTCTGTGAGAATAGTCAGTCAACAGATGCAAGGGCCCTTTTCCATTTGCTTTCTCTTCTTCCATATGACAACGACCACCAGGGGCTCTATGTCTCTCTTGTGTCCTGAAGGCTGCCTTCAGGTAAGAAGAGCCCTACTATCCTAGTGGAAGGAGGGTAAGCCTTACAGTAGATTTCCTGGAGTGAATCCTGCCTCTGTTGAGACTGAACAAGTTCTTCATCCTCTTAGCCTTCATTTTCTCATCTATGAAATGGGAATAATGTCTATCTCATAGAGTTGTTATGAGGTTTAATCAAGAGTCCTAATGTCTCTTTGGAACCCAGTAGACAGTCATTGACATTAGTTGTTATTATTACATCCTAAGCTTTCATCTCTCAAATGCAGACGCGGAGCCCACCTGTTAGGACAATCCTTAGACAGAGCGTGAGGCTTTGGCCCAGCCTTCTTTGGAAATTTCCATCACCGTGACGCTCCATTGTGAAATATCGAAACATCGCTATGGAAGAAAGGAAGACAAAGCCCAGACTCTGAATCAACCGGTCGGTGTCTGTGCTTCGGAGGCTCCACAGGAGGGTGGGCCCAGTGACTCACCATAGTGATCCTTTTACTTTTCCTAGTGACCAATTTGAATTTTCCCATTACATGGCAATGATTCACCATTTGCTGTCGTGGTTATGTAACTGAGGGTGTTCCGATCTGTTGGGGTGTCTGTATCTCTGTTTCTGTGTCACCCCTGGGAAGCTTTATGGAATCTCCTTTTTCACACAGCCTGGTATATGCTATGATAAACAATTGTTGAAATGCCATCCCTGAGAACAAAATAACCTGCTTCTTTGTTCTCTAAGACATGAGTGGCTGAATGGTGGAGTGAGCCCTGGTCAGGAGACCCAGACCCAGGCCTGGCCTTGCCACAGGCTCCCCTGTGTTCCTTATCTTCTCTGGCCTCAGCTTCTTATTTTAAAATGAGATGTTGGACTACATCAAATCTAAGCTTTAACATCCACTGAATTTACAATATTCAACTCTTCTACGTGAGTCTTTTTGCTAAACAAGCGTTGCCAGAATGTTTCATATGGAAACCTAAGTGCATGGCAATAACACGGTAGACATGGAAACTAAGAAACAGGGCAGGGGTGGGAGAAAGCAATGGGTTTATGCTAGACTTCTTAAAAATAAATTATGGAGTTCCCATCATTTCCTCCATCCGTCTTGTGCTATAAGTAATTCACAGGAGTATCAAAATGTGCTGGCACCTCTGGGTCTTTCTGATCATGGTTCCCAGCAGATCTAGGCCAGGCAAGAAGGATGCAGCATCACAGAGGCGGTTTTTGCACCTTTACTTGCTTTGCTTTTCTCCCAATAGGAGCTCCGTGTCCCAGGGTTGGTCGACACATCATTGGGCCACCCTGCCAGTAAGATGGCAATGATAGGTACTTAAAGTCTGAACATACTTTATGCTTTGTATTTTTACTCTTGTCAGTTGTTGGGTTTCTTAAATCTATAGATTGGCATCCTTATTCAGTTTTCAATAACACCCTTGCTCCCCTCTCTCTTGCCTATCCTTCTGGAACACCAATTAAATGTATTCAAACATTCTTACTCTTTCCCATCCCTGAATCTCTTCTTCATGATTTTCATAGTTTTATCTCTCTGTGTTTTCATTTGGATAATTTCTTCTGATCCATTTTCCAGTTCACTGATTATCTTTCATGTAAATCTAATTTCCTATTAAACCAGCTATTGAATTTTAAATTTCAGTTTTTTTTTTTTTTTCCATTTCTATAAGCTCTAGTTGATTCTTCTTACAAGTCTTCTAGGTCAGCTGTTTTTTATAATCCCTTGTTTCCTCAGATATTTTTTAAGCTTGTGTGTATATATATATATATTTTTTTTTTTTTTTAACTAGTAAGCAGTTTTATAATTTGTTTCTGACCATTCCAATACATGAAATATGTGAAGGTCAGTTTCTGCTATCTGTTGTTTCTGCTTCTTTTTGCTCTTGTTGCCTTATTTTCTTGTGTGCTTTTTTTATTTTTTACTGAGTGCTGCTTAACGATTTTGAAAAATTACTTTATGGGACTTTTTTGAGGCCTAGGTTGAATATGCCTTCTTCCAAAGAAGGTTTGCACTTGTTTATTCCAGGCCCCTAGAAGCACTTCAACTTCTGGATTATCTTAAACTAAACTCACGTCTTGAAGTTTTTTGGACCAGTCAGGTGATGTGAATTTGGGGTTCCAGTCTGCAAAGGGTCAGTTTGTGGTTACAGCTTCTCAGAGATGAGCTTTCACCCTGACCGCAGTGCCAAGAAACCCTTCCTTATTGTCCTCTAAGGTGGAGGAAGAAGGGAAGATTTACTTCTGGTTCATATTTGTCTTGAGTGTGTAGCCATTTATAGCCAGTATAGCGGGATCGAGGTCTTCTAGTAGAGTCTACATCTTACATGGGTCCTGGGCTTTGAATTCTGATAGACGTAATTTTCTTCTTCAAAGCACAATGATGAATCTACTGGTAATGTGGTATATCTTGGAAAATTATGGAAGGGGACAAGGTTCCCTGAAATGAAAGCACCTTACAATCTTTCTACTGTATCAGATATGGTACTTGTGCAGATTAGATGCTACGAAACTATAAAAACTAAAGACCCAACTCTAGAGATTTTAGGGTTTGAGACATACAATATGAATCAGGAATGCTTTCAGCTGCAGGTAATGAAACCTGACAAATAGGGGCTTATTTTTCTTGCATAACAAGTCTAGAGGTAGACAATTGGTGGTGTTGGGTCATCTGCTTAACAATACCTTTGGAGATGGGGGAGTCCAGGCTCTTTCTATCTTCTCCCTTTAATATGTCAAGTTTGTCCTCATGCTTATCATCTTATAGTCATAATATGATCAACCACAACTCTAGACAACATGTCCATGTTTAAGGCACAACAACAACAAAGAAAGAACATTAGCCTTATTTGTCTCCTTTATCATGAAGGCTAATACTTTCCCAGAAGCCTCTCAGCATACTTTGCCATGTGAATCATTGACTGGGACACAGTCATGTAACTTGACCTATGAGGAGCCTTGAGAAATCAAGTGTCTAGCAAAATGGAGTAAGATTGTCATAATTATCTTAGGCCAATCTTGGTTCACCCCTTGAACTGAGCTCATTCCCTCTATGAAGAAAATCAAGATTATATTAGAAAGAAAAAGGAGGAGATTGGCTACAGGTAGACAATCCAGAGCTTGTCATGCTGAGAGCTGGTTGTATCCATTGTCCACTTTCCAGCGAAGCAGCACAAAGTCAGCCCACTTAGCCAAAAGCCTGCCTTCTCGGGGAGCCCCCAGAAAGCGGACTTCCAAGCTGTAGGTCACTTTTCCTGATAAGAAAACACATCTACAACTTGCCTGGGAAAAAAGACTTCCTTTGAAAAAAGTTTCACTTGAATGCCAGATGAAGGTAGGGGAGTCCAGAAGATG
Source organism: Elephas maximus indicus (assembly GCF_024166365.1). NCBI lineage: Eukaryota > Metazoa > Chordata > Mammalia > Proboscidea > Elephantidae > Elephas > Elephas maximus. Next base: position 20,146,390 of record NC_064830.1, read on the forward strand.
TTGTCAAGAGAGAGCTGCAGCTCCCAGGCCAGGCCTCTGGTGATGAAACCCATCAGGTTTTGCTTTTTCAGTGCCAGAAAGAGGTGTGCATAGTGATACTGGAATCAGAGCAGCTTCCTCCCTAATTGTGATCCCTTTGGCAAGTCACACCCACGACATTTTCTCTCTTAGCACAAGCATCAGATAGGGCAAAGGCCCAAGTGGGCACACCTGCCATACTCTGATAGGCGTCAGTGGTTGTCTTACCCTCCTGGGTAGATAAACTACTTCATCTGTCATTTACAAGATTTATAGCAGGGCCCATCCTCTGAGACCTAAATCTGGTAGCCCATTAAGCAACTACACAATTTACTCCCCACTGTTTCCATATGCTCGACATGAGCAAAACACCACTGGATTTCAGTCCCTGGGTCTGGTGAGTGACAGGCAGGACTTCCCTGGGTGGGTGAGTGGAGGGAAGGGGCAGAAAAGCAGAAATCCGTCTCTGCAGGGATATCCCGGGGAGGAGGAAGTAAGTTTTTTCTATGCCAACCATAATGGTTTGTTGTTGTTGTTGTTGTTGTTTCTCTTATATGTCATGTACTTCCCAGGGCTAGGGCCTTGCACATGCGACTCCTTCTGCCTAAAATGTTTCCCTCCAGCCACAACCTGATTTAGATACCTCTGCATAGTCTGCAGAAACCCTGGTGGCATAGTGATTAAGTACTACAGCTGCTAACCAACAGGTGGGCAGTTCGAATCCACCAGGTACTCCTTGGAAACTCTGTGGGGCAGTTCTAGGGTCGCCATGTGTCAGAATCAACTCCATGGCATTGGGTTGGGTAATGGGTACATAGTCTTCAGATCTCGATTTCAACATCAGTTCCTTAAAGAATCTCCTGACAAGGTGGTTGCTCCTGTTGCTTGCACCCAGAGCATCCTGCACTCCCCTTCATGGCACTCTTTGCCCTTGAGATGACTTATTTGCTATCCAGATTTCCCATTAGATGGAGGCCTGCTTGAGGGCCAGAACTACATCTGTTTTATTTCCTGCAGTATTCTCTGTGCCTGGCACATGCATAGCGGGCTGTAAACATACATGTGTTGGATGAATGAAGGAACAAAAAAAATCAAAATCCTTGAATGGAAGAAGAATTAATGACGTGGGAAAATGCTCACAATACAACCTGAAGCCAAACAAACAAATAAAGAGAAGGGCACCAAATTATGTAGACAACATGATACAACTTTAGGGAAAATGTCCAGAGGAAAATACCGGAAGGAAAACAGAAAGGCAGGAAAATGTTAGCCATAATCGTTTCTGAATTGTGTGACTACAAATGATTTCAATGTTTGTGTATCTTTCTATAGTTTCCAAATTCTCTGTAATGAGCTTTTTTGCCTTCATAATAAAAAAGATGCTGTTACTCTTTCATTAGACAGAAGTAGAACAATTATAAGGGGAATGCAAGAAGACTTTAGTTCAATTTGGGAAACATTTGCTCATGATCAGTTTTTCTGGGAAGGAGGAAGCATCTGGTTAATGCGGATATTGAAGGAGAGACCAGGAGCCCCCATGGAGAGTTACAGTGAAGGGCATGGAAGCCTTGATAGATCACTGGCTTCAATGAGTTCTATGGACCCCCGAGCAGAGATTCTATACAGCAAGACTTCGTTATCCACCGAGCAGAGCCTAGAACCCTGGGCACCCACCATGTGCACATCTCGCAGGCATATTGGGAGAATTTTATGCACCCAACACAGGTGTGCTTCATTGAGGGACATTGGTCCATTAACAGGACAAGTCACTACAGGTGTGATTTTGGTATTTCACCCACATTCACACTGTACCTCTGGAGAAATCACATTGCTGGACACCTCCACAGGCAGTAATACTTCATAAATTCAAGGTTAATGTCATCCTCCCATTTTCTCTCATGACCCTTTCTTCAAGTTCAGTCATTCATTTAGCCCATTTATTCATTGACTAACCACTGCTAATATAATGGGGAAATACATAGTCCAGGATTGGGAGCCACTCAGGGCAGGGGCCATGTCTTGGTCACCATTTTACTCCCACTGCCTTCCTCAGGGCCTGGGTGTACACTGAGTAGGAATTCCATGTGGACAAGTGGGAGAGGCCGGGTGTCCTTGGCATAAGCTGCAGCCTGCACATCAACTCGTAAGCTGGAGCTTATAGTATTGTTGGAGAATGAAGGAGGAAGACGAATTGAGGACAGGAGCCAGATAACGAGGAGTCCTGAATGTCAGGGGAACAATGGAACCATTCCTTCTGAGCAGGGAAGTCACATGGCCCAAATGACTTTTTGGAAAGATCCCTCTGGGAGTCATGGCAAGGAAGGACTGGAAAGGGAGGAGAGTGGAGGCAAGGAGAGCAGTTAGGAGTCTGGGGTTCCTGGGGTTATCTCAGGCTGCTGAGTTATTTTTGTGTATTCTTGTCTCCTAGTAGTCTTTTGATCCCAACACTACACATTGCCTGGCCCTGAATGGGTGCTCAATGGAATTTGCGAAGTGCAATACCCTTCTCCCTGGGGAGAAGGGGTGCAAGAGAGTGATTTTCTACTGCCCAGTACCAGTTTCCTGGGAGCTGGCACTGAGTCTTGGCCATACGGAAGGTGCTTTTCTTATACATTTGCTCAGTTCTCTGCCAGGTCCACTTCTTTCTCCTTCTCTCTGCAAACCCTATGATCAAGGCCAGCAATAATGTCCCTGCCCCCCATGCTCACTGGGAATGAACAACAGTGATGTGGCAGGTAGGGCCAGTGCCAGGTGAGAGCTGAGGGTCCTGGATGAGAGTCCCCAGATAGGGATCCCAGGTGAGCTCCCCCAAAGCCAAGCAAATATGTCTGGGTGGGCCTGGGCCTGCAGGGGACAGTCTTTGTTCTTCCTTCACAAGTGGTCACCATGGCTGGCAAATGCTGTGCAATAAGGGGGCCAGCCTTCTGGTTCCTCTCAACTCACTGGCTTCTCTGAATTTTGCAAGGTTACCCACTGCTAATAACAATAGCTCTGCTCTGTCAAGGGCCTACCTGTGTCAGCCTGAGCTTCCTACCAATCCTGGAAAATAAGAAATTTTTTCCTGCATTTTATACAGGTGAAAGCCAGGGCTCAGAGAAGCAGGGTGACTTGCCCAGAGTCACACAGAGAATCAGTGAAGAGGGCAGGATTTGAGAAGAGTGCCATGTGAGGCAAAGCACCCTGCTCCACCTGGTCTCTGCAGGAGCCCCCTCAGCTGCCCACTAGTGGCACACCGGAGGCCCACGCTGTCACTTACGATGGCAGAGTTGACTTGAGCTCGTGTCTCTCCATGGATCCTGAGAACCAGCTTCTCCAATGTCCGCCTTGAGAAAGACTGACACCCAGGAGTCTGTGATAACAAAGGCGAGGATTTATGCAGTGCCTTTCCATTTAAGTGCTTTTCACATTCAATCCCATTTGATCCTCACAATAATGATTCGCTATTTTATAGATGAGAAAACTGAGGCTTAGAAAGGTCAAGTACCTTGCTCAAGACCATGGGAGACTGGGGACTACTCAATAGGAAGGTCTTCCGATTCCTTCTCCTGGCTGCCTTCCATCACACCCATATAATTAGTACCCACATCTGACACCTGCTGGGGGCTGGTTGGTCCTCAGGATGGGCTGTTTTTCAGAGAAATGAGCCCCCCAAAATACAGCTGTAGCCAGGCTTTGGCCAGGCCAAGGCCATACAGCCATCTGACACACCCAGGGTCCTGTCCCAGTAGACTCATGTCCATCAGAAACAATTACACAGTAGCGATCGATTGTCCAAACAGCCATACTGGCAACATTCAAGGCACAGAGGGGCCGGCTCAGGGATGCTGGGCTTTCTTCCTTCCTGTGGCAGCACCTCCGGCACCTAGGTTCCCAATTTGGCTGCTACAGCCAAATTTCAGCCTCAAGTAAAAATGTGTCTGAGTTATAAACCTTTGAAGATACGGGTTCATAATGAAAATGCCGAGAGAAGCCAATTAGAGTGGCATGAACAGTAATCACTATAATAAGGATAATTGAGTTGGATTTATTATAGCTGACGGTGGACTTTTTTTTTTTCCTCAAGTAGAGAAAGAAAATAATTTACTGATATTAAAGCATGATTTAAGTTTTCCATCAACCCCCTGGGAAACTGCCTAGTTTCTGGAACTTCATCTCAAATGTGATGGGGCTGGTAGAAAACAAGAGGACAAAGACACTGCTAGTGACTTGACTTTCTCAGGTGGGAGCTTTTCTCTTTGGAAACAAAATTCAACAAGCTCAGCAGAATTTGGAGGCAGTGAGGTATAATGGGAAAAGTAGGAATCGGGGAGTCAGACTCTACCATTTTCTAACTGTGTGGCTTAGACATGCTGCTCAGCCTCTATAAGCCTTAGTTTCTTCCTCTCTAGAATGGAGATAATATACTACAAGGTTTGGGGGGAAATTAAATTAAATTGCATAACATATATAAAAAGCTTGGCAAATGGTAGTCCCTCAATAAATGTTGACAACCTTCCCAAACAGTAGGCAGCTACCTATGGAGGGAACCCAGGGTTATCAAAGGCCTAGAGTGGCATTTCTATTCAGATATTTATTTGGCAACGATGAGCTTACCTTATGCCAGGCACCATGAATAGCTTACTCTCTCTAAAAATTTATACCTAAAAAAAAAAAAGAAAGTGAATTAATAACTTTGCTTTCGAATAATGTTTCTTGATATGGGAAAGTTCACAGAACATAAGGTTATGTTAAAAAAAAGAAATGGGATACAGAATAGCACATGGCATGATCCCAGTGATGGCTATTTTTTAAAGTTACATTTCTACACTGGAACTTACAGTTATGTACTGAAAAGAGTCTAGAAGAAAGTAGCCCACAAAATATCTGCTATGACTATTCAGATATGTGGTTTGGAGTGATTTTTGTCTTCTCCATTATACTTTTCTCTATTTTCCAAGTTTCTCATCAGCACAGATGATTTTCGTAATCAAAAAAAGCAATACACGTTATAAACATACCTTCGTTTCCAGGTAGTAGTATCCAGCGTGATGGAGCATTTAGGGTGGGAGGGGGCCTGGGAGGAGGCCTCACTTCTTTGACCTGGGCTGACTCTCAGATTTGGGAGAAACCCCTGGGTACACAACTGCTCCTGAGCCAGCTGGAAAGTGAGCACAGCAGCTCCGGTCACGGGAGGCCACAAGCATAGAAAGCATGTGGGCTGCCAGGTTCTCATGAGCATCCTCAAACTGCTATGAGCCAAATGAAATGCTAGATTAGACGACTAGCAAACTGAATGTTCTTGTTAGTGATCTCTGTGTTTTTCCAGACCCATCAGGCAGGAGCAATCCTCCACAGGCCTGTGTCTCCCCCTGCCCTCTCTGCATTTATTTTTTCTACAGGCCCACCGGGATAGACCCCATAAGGGAAGGGTACAGACAGCTTTGCTGGACAGCCGGGAAACCTAAGGGTGGATGGTGCCCAGAGAAGACGTTAAGGCCAAGAACGAGGGGCCAAAGAGGTCTTGGTTCTGGTCCCAGCTCTGAGCCTCGGTCTCCCCATATGTACAATGAAAGGGTTGAACTACTGTGGCCAAGGGTTCTCTCTGCTGGAACCTGCTAGAATTCAGCATGGTCTGCCACTCCAAATTCAGACCACAGATTCACTGGCCCCAGTTTCCTCTTGGGAGTTCACCTGGCTCCCTTCAATCAGAGAAAATGCGTGTTTGCCACTTTTCCTGCCCATTTCTTCTCTCATCTTTCTCCAGCTAATAAGAAAATGTACTTCTGCCCAGGACTAATGCCCCTGGTCTCCCTGAGTCTGCAGTTCCTCCAGATGTGTAGTGGGCCTGACTCTCCCCAGCTGCGTCTCCCCCAGGGACACAGGGGAACTCGAGCCTCATGGGGAATGGTGGGATGTCTGCTTGGAAAGAAGAGTAAAGGGGAGCAAGACAGGGGTGACAGGCCACGGAGCACAGGGATGAAAGGTAGAGGCAGGGCCCCCAGTGCCTCTGTGAGGATCAGAAGGAGCACCTCCTCCTGCAGGTGGACCTCAGCATAGTGAACAGACGATGCCTTAGCACCCATTAGAAATAATGTCTCTTCTTCTGGACGGAGCCCTGTGCTGGGGGTGCAAGCTGGCAGAGACAGTGGTGGCAGACCTCAGCATATCTCAGCCCCTCTGCTGGGTGCCCTGTGCAGCTCTCACCCCACCCGGGCCCAGGAACTGTCCTTTGCTCTATTCACCACACCGAGCGCTGACTCTGGTTTTAAAAAGGAACGATGTGGGCAAAACTGTGCTTTAAGACCGTGCCCTGGTAGCGCAGTGAATAAAGCACTCGGCTGCTAAGTGAAAGGTCGATGGTTCAAACCCACCAGTCGCTCTGGGGGAGAAAGATGTAGCAGTCTGCTTCTGTAAAGATTACAGCCTTGGGAACCCTGTGGTGCAGTTCTACTCTGCCACTGTGAGTCAGAGTTGACTCTATGGCAACAGGTTTGGGGTTTTTTTTTGGTACTTTAAGTAATGAATTGAGGGCCTCAGGCCCCAGTGTAGGGCCCCAAAACAGCATGAGGAAATCAGAGAGGCCGTGTAATGGATTCACGTTTTTGAATAAGTTCATAAGCCTTTTTGATCTGCAGTGCAATGTAGAAATAATACCACCTTCCTTATGGACTTGTGGTAATATGTAAGACATAATACATGTAAGTGTCTGGTTAGGGCAATATCTGCCCACTGGGCTTCGTAAACGGTGGTCAGCTCGTTCACTCTCTCACATAAGCCTCCAACAGCTCTCTCCCTCCCTCTTCTTTCCTCCTGCAGATTCCCTGATCCCAGCGTCTTCTGTCTAACTCCATTCTTCTCTCCCCTGTTCTCCCAAGGCCAGACATGCAGACTGCTGCCAACTCCTCCCTATCCCACTGCCAGACCCCAGCTCACCTCCTTCTCAGTATAATACCTTCTTTATGCTGCCTCTTACCTGTGTTCATCTTTTCATCACCCGCTGTGCAGCCGGGAGCCATCCCCTCACTGGCTCCCTCCCTCACCGCGCCTCCTTTCCCTTTAATTTACTCAGGATGTTCCTGCCAGCAGCATTTTCTCCTGTAATCACACAGGCAGTCTCGCTCACAGCCGGAGAGCCCCCAGATCAGCTCTTCTGGCTCTCTCCTCCCCTCTCCTGGGAAACGGAAGTTCCCTGAAGACACTTCTTAAAGACTTCCTGGCGGTATTGCCCAGCATCCTTGGACAGATTCTCCACTTTCTCCCGCTCCCCTTTCTAGCTCTCTCTTTCCTCTCAGGGCCAGGCGCCCTCCCTTCACTTGGGCTGCCATCGCTGTTCATCCTGGTCTCCTTCAAGCCGGGCTCCCTGATGCTGTCTTCACTTCCCATCACGGCCCTGCCCCCACCAGAGACTGATTTCCCAAGAAGCTAACGAAACCAGCCATTTTATACTCACAATTGTACATTCTTTTTCTTAAACAGGGCTTGCAAAATTGAATAAGCTTCAGGCCTCACAAAACCTGGATCTGCCCCATCTCGTATGTGTGCAGCTCTTTACAAAGCATTGTCTGGGGGCCATTTCATTGACCAAGACTTCAAGTAAATTTTGGTATCCGCATATTACAGACAGGAAACCCTGGTGGCCTAATAGTTAAGAGCTACAGCTGCTAACCAAAAGGCTGGCAGTTTGAATCCACCAGGCGCTCCTTGGAAACCCTGTGGGGCGGTTCTACTCTGTCCTATAGGGTCACTATGAGATGGAATTGACTCGACAGCAATGGGTTTGGTTTTGGTTTATATTACAAAGACACTGCAGCTCAGAGAGTTTCAGAGAACCAGGGCAGTTCTAACACCTATGTTGTTTCCACTTCCTCTCTCTCTGGCTTGCTCTCTCTCAAGAAAAATAGAGGGTTTGGGCAAAAAGGGTGGGGCCCAAGGAAGTTGTTGTGGATTGAATAGTGCCCCCCCCAGAAGAAATGTTCAAGCCCTAACCCCTAACCCGTGGTACCTGTAAATGTGACCTTGTTTAGAAATATGGTCTTTGCAGATATAATCAAATTAAGATAAGGTTATACTGGGATTAGGGTAGACACTAATCCAATGACTGATGTCCTTATAAAAACAGGAAAATTTAAACATACAGGCACACACAGGGAGAATGCCATGTGAGGACAGGCAGAGATTGGCATGATACAGCAGCAAGCTGCTCCTTCTGGTGCCTTCTTGTGCTGTGGGGATGGGACAACTAAAACCCTCCATTCCCAGGCTCCCCTGCTGCTGGGGTTCCTCCCTGTATAAGCACCTGTGTAAAACCGGAAAAGTAGAAATAAATTTTGGTATGCAGCCGCCACATGCGGAGAGACAGTACTTTGGGATGGATGAGTTTGGTTCTGGGGCATCTGGGTTCAAGACTCTGCTGCTTGATCCTTGGGGTCATGGGAGCTGGGTGGCAGGGGTGGCAGTCCTGTTTTGTGGCTGAGCATTGCTCCTGGCTGTGTTGTTCAAGGCTGTGTAGCATCCAGATTTGGTTCCCTGGCCATCCAGAAACTGAGTAAGCTAGCCAGTACCCTGTAATAAATATCTTTCTGCTTCAACTAGCAAGAAGGGACAGTGTTACTGCAACAAAGACCCCTATGATATAAGAATTCCATTTGTAATCAGAAATAAAGATGCAAACAAACAAGCTTCCCAGGAGAAGACAATGCAAAGAGTGAGGGTGACTTCTGTAGGGAGGAAAGTAAAGGAGAAGGAGCTGAGGGGACAATGACTTGTGGGGAAGTTTGTGTCTGGGCCTTTGTATTAGTATCCTAGAACTGCCTTTACAAAGTACAGCAAACTAGGTCTCTTAAAACAATAGAAATTTATTCTCTCATAGTACTGAAGGCTAGATGTCTGAAATCCAGGTATTGACAGGGTCATCATGCTCTCTCTGGAGGCTCCAGGGGAGAATCCCTCCTTGCCTCTTCTAGCTTCTAATGGCAGCCGGCAATCCTTGGCGTTCCTTGGATTGTAGCTACATCACTCCAATCTCGGCCTCCGTAGTCACATGATGTTCTCTCTCTGTGTGTCTACACCCATATAAGATAATCAGGAAGGGGATTGAAGGAAAAACAAAAATAGGAAACATGTATTATAGTCACATGATAGAAAAAGGAAGAAAATATGGAATGTTATAGACTACATTTCTACTACTGGTCATGGGGCTACAGTTAATGTTTATAACATCCTCCCTCCTGTACCCACTCCAGGTGCCCTCTTCCTTCAGCCAGCAACTTGGTTGAAGTTCTTTTTCTGGGGAATGAGCCAAACTTTCATTCCTGAGGAGTGTGAGGCCTTAGTGCTCCTGCTTGTTTGGGGTTGCTGCGATCTCGTATTAACTTTCAGCACTAAAACCAAAAAAACAAAAACCTGTTGCCAACAAGTCAATTTCAAATCACAGTGCCCCTATAGGACAGAGTAGAACTGCCCCATACAGTTTCCAAGGAGTAGCTAGTGGATTTGAACTGCCAACCTTTTGGTTAGCAGCCAGACTCTTAACCACTACATCACCAGGGCTCTCTTTCAGCACTAGACATGCCAATACTAACAGGCATCCCAGAAGATTCCCTGGGTTCCAGACACACTGTTTCCTGTTCTCATGTTTAGCAGCAACCCTATTTCATTCTTGATAAGTGTAATTACCCAGCCTATGATACCTGCCCTGCTTTTTTTTTTCTTCTTCTTCTATTCATCTAGTGCCTTGAGGAGCTCAAAATGATCAAGTGGAACCCTTAACTTCCAGTCCAGTGGAACCACTGTAGTTTCAGCTGGTGGCTGCAGCTCTCCTTGGGGACCAGGAGCTCCAAACCAAAGTCGTGAACACCGAAAGCAAACATTTCACAAGATGCAGTGAAAGGTTCTACTCCCAATTTTCCCTTGTTCATTCCCCATGTATTCTGGCTGTGGAAGATATGTATCACATTTGAGCATATTCTGCATCATGTAGACAGCATCCCAATCTTAGAAGTTGCTATGTTTTGAGTGGCTCCGTAATGGAGTCTTCCACCATTTCGTGAGACCAGTTGCTTCTGTAATGGGGTACATGACAAGACCAGTGAATCCCAAGATGTCAGCCCAATACTTTCTCTCTTTCTTGTTTTCATGTAAAATGAGTTCTTTGATCAGAAATAATGTTGTATGGGAAAGCTTGATGATTTATAAAGCGTTCACTCAGTCTCAGACCACTTCGTTCTTCATGCCTCCAATCTTGCTCTTTCCAGGACTGATTATGAGCCAAGCCATTAGCTGTTGCTTATAAACCATCATGGATACATACTTCCAGCCATCTACCCTTACTGTTAATGAGGCCCACCAGGTGTGCTGCTCACTATTCTGCTACTGAAAGGATTTTTCTTGTCCTTCAGGGTAGTGCCTTGGTGAGTCTGCAATTCTACGGGAGCTCTCTTCTGACTAGAGCCAGCATGTCCTGCAGAGCTACCTGTAAACAAGGTTCAAAATTTTCCTCCTCAATCAACTGGCCATAGGAATTCCCCAACAGAACAATGCAGGTAGTTTAGTAGGAGGCGGTGATGCAGCAGGAGTTGGTGCAAAGGGAGTTGAGCCACCTGCTCATTCAATTGACTTGTGCCTTCAGGACCTTCTCAAGCCCAGTTGCATATATGCCCCCTCCCTTGATGATTAACTGCTGCTGTACACACCCAACCATATGGCTTGTCTACTCTCAGTTCAACATGGGTGGCTCATGTTGCATAGTTACTTGGTGTCTCCCATGGCAAACATTCAGCCTGGGAGCTGCTTCTCAAATGGGGAATAGTTATTTGCTGATGACAACATAGCTTTTGTTCCAAAACTCTGAGCATTCATTCATCAGAACTTGCCCTGGGTCCCCCATAGCATTTTGGTTGGGCATAGACCCTTAGAACACCACTGGCTCTGCCAAGTCATCAGAGCCAAACGGCCGACCTCCTCACTTGGAAGCCTGACCAGCTAGAAAGACTTTTCTTGCTCTGGTCACAAAACTGAAAGCCTTGTGGTTATGGTTATTCAGTAAGTGGGACAGAGCAGCACATTGAAAATGTAATGTTCGCTGCCTCCAAAATCCAGAGGGACTCACCAAGTTTCGTGCCTGTTTCTTAGGGTCAGAGGACAAAGTTCAAAAAATTGTCTCCCATTTCAGAGGGGATATCCCAACATTAATATCACCAAAAAAACAAAAAACCCCAAAACCCAAACCCACTGCCGTCGAGTCGATTCCACCTCATAACGACCCTGTAGGACAGAGTAGAACTGCCCCCATAGAGTTTCCAAGGAGCGCCTGGCAGATTCAAACTCCTGACCTCTTGGTTAGCAGTCGCAGCACTTAACCACTACCCCACCAGGGTTTCCATTACACAAAAGTAAAATTTTGCTAAAGATCATTCAAAAACGGTTGCCATAATACATCAACAGGGAACTGCCAGAAATTCAAACCAGATGCAGAAGAGGATGCAGAATGAGGGATATCATATGGATCTTGGCTGAAAGAGAGAATGCCAGAAAGACGTTTACCTGAGTTTTGTTGAATCTGCTAAGGCATTCGACTGGGTGGATCATAACAAATTATGGATAACATTTCGAAGAATGGGAATTCCAGCACACTTAATTGTGCTCATGTGGAACCTATACATAGACCAAGAGGCAGTCATTCAAACAGAACGAGGGAATACTGTATGGTTTAAAATCAGGAAAGCCGTGCATCAGAGTTGCATCCTTTTGCCATACTTATTCAATCTGTATGCTGAGCAAATGATTCGAGAATCTGGACTATACGGAGAAGAACTAAGCATCAGGATTGGTGTAAGACTCATTAAAAACCTTCAAAATGCAGATGACACAAACTTCCTTCCTGAAAGTGAAGAGGACTTGAAGCGCTTACTGATGAAAATCAAAGACTACATCATGGATTGCACCTCAACATGAAGAAAACAAAAATCCTCACAACTAGACCAATAAGCAACATCATAATAAATGGAGAAAATATTGAAGTTGTGAAGGATTACTTTTTACCTGGATTCACAACACTCATGGGAGCAGCAGTGAGGAAATCAAACAACACAGTACATTGGGCAAATCTGTTGCAAAAGACCTCTTTAAAATGTTAAAAAGCAAAGATGTCACTTTGAGAACTAAGGTATACCTAACTCAAACCATGATATTTTCAATCGCCACATATGCATGCAGTGAGTAAGGAAGACTGAAGAAGAATTGATATCTTTGACTTACGGTGTTGGTGAAGAATATTGAATGGACTGTCAGAAGAATGAACAAATCTATCTTGGAAGAAGTACAGCCAGAACTCTCCTTAGAAGCTAAGATGGCAAGACTTGGTCTCACATAGTTTGGACAAGTTGTCAGGAGAGACCAGTCCTTGGACCGGTGCTTGGTAGAGGGTCAGCAAAAGAGAGGAAGACCCTGGAGGAGATGGACTGACACAATGGGCTCAAACATAGCAATGATTGTGAAGATGGTGAAGGACTGGATAGTGTTTCACTCTGTTGTACATAGGGTCACTACGAGTCAGAATTGTCACGACCACTAGTTGCTGCTAGCTAGTCCTTGGAGCTTAGAACCAGTGTCTAACAATCCCCCCAAAAGTCTCGGTTTTTCTCTTTCCCCACTCAATAGTTACCTGTGAATGGCCATGGATCCCTTTGGGAGATGTTTAGGAAAAAAGCTTATACTTACTTGTAATGTTATTTCAGGGGACTTGCTAAGATATGCGGCCTCTCCATAGCTCCAGCCATTGCCCTTGAGTCAATTCCAACTCATAGTGACCCTATGGGACAGAGTAGAACTGCCCCATAAGGCTTCCAAGGAGTGGCTGGTAGATTCGAACTGCTGACTTTTTGGTAGGCAGCCAAGCTCTTAACCACTATGCCACGAGGGCTTCTCTCCCTAGCTCTAGCTCAAGGGACTCTAAATTCTGGGGATTGGGTAAAGTGCCATGACTACCCATCATGATAATCCAAGCCAGGCCTTCACTTGCCAGGCTTGAAATTTTTCCAGTTATACACATCAAGGAAGGAGGACTTTAGTGGTTATTCATCTATCTAGGTCCCAGGGGTCCCATTATCAGTTAGCCAGTTCCAATGACCCAGGCAGATTAATGCATTCTGATCACCACTTTACATCCAGTTGCCTGTCTCAGGACCCCCACTCACCTGGCTACCTGACAGCTGCCACTCAGGGATCCCACCATTCTGTTTTAAATCAGAGAGCCCCCAGGGTAGCATATCCTACTGCCATCCCTGACTCACAGAGGATAGTCAACATATCTTTCTTCAGAGGGGCTGGGGCTGTTCTAGCCAAAGTAGTGAGGTAAAGGGAGTGTCCTCGGGCCCTCCCAGGGGGTCTAGTTAGGGGCAGGGCAGTGGGTTGCACATGGTAAATCCGCCCCATCACTTATTCTCCCAGAGTATTTGTCTGAAAGCTTAACTTCCTTTATCATAGACCAATATCAAGCCCAGGTTTCAGTCAACCAACTGAGAAAACAACTATTTGCAACTCTTTGAACAAGCCCACTGACTCGAGAATCTTGCTAATTGCAATTATGTTAATAAAATCAATCCAATCTAAAATTAGATTTCTTTCTTCTTGGTCTGTGTCTTAGTTGTCTAGTGCTGCTGTAACAGAAATACCACAAGTGAATGGCTTTAACAAACAGAAATTTATTTTCTCACAGTTTAAGAGCCTAGAAGTCTGAATTCAGGGCGCCAGCTCTCCAGGAAGGCTTTCTCTGTTGGCTCTGGGGGAAGGTCCTTGTCTCTTTTAAGCTTCCTTCTTGGTTTCTTGGAGATCTCCTGTGGTGTGGCACCTGTCTTCCCCCATCTATGCTTGTTTGCTTAATCTGCTCTTTTACATCTCAAAAGAGATTGATTTAAGACGTATCCTACACTAATACTGCTTTATTAACATAACAAAAAAACCCCAAACAAACCGACTCTTAACAAAACTGTAGGACCGAGTAGAACTGCCCCATGAGGTTTTCAAGGCTGTAATTGTTGGTGAGTTCGAAGTGCAGACGCTCTGGTTAGCAGTCGAGCACTTAACCACTGTGCCACCAGGACACTTTCACAAAGAAAATCCATCCCAAATGGGATTATAACTACAGATATAAAACCTGTTGCCATCGAGTCGACTCTGACTCATAGCGACCCTATAGGACGGAGTAGAACTGCCCCACAGGGTTTCCAAACTACAGATCTTTTGGTTAGCAGCCTGAGCTTTTAACCACTATGCCACCAGGGCTCAACCACAGGTATAGGGGTTAGGGTTTACAACACAAATTTCGGTAGGATACAATTCAATCCGTAAGAGTCTAATGCTCTCAAATCCATTCTCAGATCTTTCCCCAAGTTTTTTGACAAAACAAATTAGAAAAATATTGCTTTTTTGTGGGGAAGGGTGCATAAGTCTTCTCTTTTCAGGCCAGATTTGTACTTCCTGCATCATGCTGAGTTATAGGTCTAAAGGCAGGGGGTAGGGCAGGGTACCCAGGGTGGGGTAAGGTAACAATCTCAGGTGAGGTATACATAGAGTGTACAAGCAAGAGTAACAGCTCTATCAGATGCGAAGAAAGGGACTGCTTTAGTCTGCAAGGGAAGCTCAGTGGGTTTGGGAGGTTTGAGAAACTGAGTAACTCAAACATTTCCCAAAGCTCCTACTACATTCCCAAAGTTCCGGCTCTCTTCCCTTCGATGCCACAGCTTTCTCAAAAAAGACCTGAAGGGGCTATGAATTTACCCTGCATTAAAATTCAACAACCCACAAAATTAGACTCTGCTCTGGTTTTAAGTTTCTTTAGCCTGGAGTCTATAAGAGATAAGATCTCTGGTTCTGCTAACATCCCTTAAGCCTAGATTTTAAAACCCTGAACCTGTTATTTCCTTTCTTTAAACTCTCCAGTATAATTAGAAGCAACCAGCCCACACCGCTCATATCCTTCAGAATGGTTTACCCCAGCAGCCACTCAGTCTACGGAACTCTTGGCTTCAATAGGCTATTCATTCCAGGTGACTGTAAACCTCCCCAGGCGATGCTAATGTGCAGTCAGGTGAAGGGCACTGCCATGCCTGCAGAAAGCAGAGAGAGGGTACAATTAGGTTTTACCCTAAGTCACCCACAAGTGACTGTTTAAGAAAAACTTGTGTCTGCCAAGGTCACCTCTGAAAGGGTTCAGGGTGACTTTGAAGCCCTGCGTTCGTCTGGGGATACAAGCCTCCGTCTGCCCAGCATTAGAAACGGCGGAGCAAGATGAGGCAGATATGTCACCAGGGCTTTTGGCAAAGACAAAGGAGATGAAATATTTACACAAGAAATAACAGCCCCAAAAAAGAAAAAAGAATCCTCTTGTCGAGTGCACTGGCCAAGGGTGTCTTTGCTTAAATGTCAGTCCTGGGAGATTTATTTCTTTATTTCTGGAACACCTCTGTTTTCAAAGTCCTATTGCTGCTCTTTAGTAGGAATGTTCTAGAAGAAGGTTTTCTATCTTCTTGTTGTGCATTTGTGTTTGTGGCCTGTGTGCTGTGCTGGGGTCTTCTCACACAATGAGCGTCAAACCTAGTGGCAAGTCCCCCTGGTCCTTGCTGCCTGTCCAGGCCCTCACTGCTGGCCTCTCCTCCAGGGCCCACAAGTGAGCACTCCCAGAGGCCAGCCCCTGGCAGGCACTCGAGCTGCTGCCATTCTCGAGGAGAAAACAGTGGCCTCGTGGGTGGTTTGTCCAGTGCCCTGGAGCTACTTTGAGCTGTCCCATGCACCCACAGCCTTTGCTGAGGTCACTGTCCCTGGATCCTTCACTCCCACCCTCACCCTCTTTCTCTCTGGGATGGAGAAGTACCCTCCCCACAACCCCAGCAACCTCCGCGTAAACCTCTCAGTCCTCCTGAGAACAGTCCTAAAATGCAGATCCCTTCTGCAAAGCCACTGAGGAGTGTGGTCTGAGATGGACAAGGCCCTGGAGGGAAGCCAGGTGCGATCCTGTGCTCAGTTCTTTAACAGGATTCCTCTGGCAGCTCGGCACAGTTGCTCAGAGGGCAGCCTGTGCACTGACTCTCCCAATTCCCTTGATATTCACCTACTGCTTCATGGACTTCTCTGATACCTGTTGCCTGCTATGTGAAGCTTTGGTTTCTCCCCTTGGAAAATGGAAACGACACCACCTAGATAATGGGGCTCAGTGAAATCATATGGGAGAAAGCATCTTACAAAGGGTAGGAATAGGGATGGGAACTGGGCAATGAGTAGGCTACCAGTCCTTCCAGGCTCAGTGCTTCCTTTCTCCAAAAACAAAATCGCAACAAGGAAGACAAAGGCAGAACTTAGGCCCAACCCAACTTTTGTGCAACATAAGGTACCTATATCACCAGTGGCTCCAAATTTTGGTCTAGGACAGACCTAAGTTCAACTCCTGGCTTTGAGCTTAGTCGTTGTATGACTTTAGAAGGTTACTCACCTCTCTAAGCCTCAGTTACCTTATTGGTAAAGTAGGGACAGTAACCTCTACCTTAGAATGTTGTTGCAAAGAGTGTATGAGACAAAGCATATAAAGCACAGTACAAAAAATAAACGCACCAGGACTGAAACATCTACATGAGTCTCAGCCCCTTTAAAGCAGACGTCTCGAGAGCTGTGCCTTGATTCCAAGGATGATAGATTAGTTTTTAGAGTGGCTTTTTGTAGCACCATCAATCAAGTCTCTTGAATATCTGCAGCCCTGGTGCACATGTGTCTAGTTAGCAGAGACTTCCTGTCCCAGCACAGAGCGAGCATCTTCAGGGCAGCACCTGGGCCAGTTCTTTCCAGGAATCCTTGTACAGTGAGTGAGTGAGCTCCCTGGAGACCCCCAGGGATAACTCCCTTTATTAGAAAAGGGAACCTGTGTGTGGTTTTCATTGTGCATAAGAAGCCTGACGTCGGGGTAGACAGAGATGGTTGTGTGATGCCCAGGAGCTGGGGATGTTCATTGTGGACGGGCACTTTGTTTGCTCCCGGAGTAGCTGGGATGCCCAGGGCTGGAAAAGCACAAGGGTGTCACTCCTAGGTGTATACTCAACAGAAATGAAAGCATATGTCCACACGAAACTTATACACAAATGTTCACAGCAGCATTATTCATAAAAGCCAAAAAGTAGAAACAACCCAAACGTCAATCAATTGATGAATGGATAAACAAAATGTGGTAGATCCATAAAATGGAATAATATTTGGTCATAAAAAGAATGAAATGCTAATAGATGCTACAACATGCATGAAGCTTGTGATGGTTAAGGTTGTGTGTCAGCTTGGCCGGGCCATGGTTCTCAGTGGTTTGGCAGTGATGTGATCACTTCCATGATGCAATTTGATATAATGTGATCACCTCCATGATGGGATCTGCTGTGAGTAGCCAATCAGTAGAAAAGGAGTTTCCTTGAGCGTGTGGCCAGCATCGAATATAAATGGACATTTTGGCAAGTCTTGTGGGTTTTTGCTTGCTCTGGATCCTGCAGCTGGCTCCTGTTCATCTGACCTTTGGTTCTTGGGACTTGAGCTAGAAGCTTACCTGCTGATCTTGGAATTCGTCCACCTTGGCAGCCTGTGAGCAAGAGCTCTGCTCTCTGACCTGCTGATCTTGGGTTCCCCAGCCCCTGCGGCTAGTGAATCAGGAGATGCCTCTATCCTGACCCACGGGTTTGAGACCTTCCAGCTTCTACAACCACATGAGTCATTTCCTTGATATAAATCTTTATATATACATATATATGTATATATTTACACACTTTATGGTTTTGCTTCACTAGAGAACCCAGCCTAAGACAAACCTAAACGTGCTAAGTGATAGAAGCCAGTCACAAAAGGCCACATGTTTTCTGATTCCGTTTATATGGAATGTCCAGAATAGGCAAATCCATAAAAACAGAAAGTAGATTAGTGATTGCCTAGAACTGGAGAGATTGGGGGAAAATAGGGTGTGTGATTACTAATGGGTATGGTGTTTCTTTAGGGGAAAATGAAAAATGTTATAAAATTGATGGTGGTGATGATAGAACAGCTCTGCAAATATACTGAAAACCATCGCATTGTACAGTTTTAAATGGGTAAATTCCGTGTTATCTGAATTATAGCTCAGCAAAGCTGTTAAGAAAAAGAAAAAAGCACAAGGGTGGTAAACCCATTTTCTTCAAACTAAAGTCAGGATCTGTGGTGTGATTTGTAGGAGTCCTTGGAGGCATAACTTTTATTGGGCTGGAATTTGCTATGAAGTGTCTCTTTCTCCAACCATGACAACCATGACAGAGATGGTGCCTCACTCACCTCTCTTTACAGTGCCAAGCACTGTTCACGGCAATGGGGAAAAGATTTAGAACTGGACCTATCCAAGAACCTGGGAATGGCCAGCATTAGTCAGGGGTCACCCTACCGGGGTCAGAACCAGTGACTCCAGTCAAGATCAAGCTCCAGGAGAGAAGGAGAACTGATTTGGTTTGTTCATTTAGACGTTCATTTATCCATCGATACAAAACCAAAACTAAACCAAACCCATTGCCGTTGAGTCTATGCCAACTAATAGCAGCCCTATAGGACAGAGTTGAACTGCCCCATAGGGTTTCCAAGGAGTGCCTGGTGGATTCAAACTGCTGATCTTTTGGTTAGCAGCCAAGTTTTTAACCACTGCTCCACCAGGGCTCCATCAATACAAGATACACATTAAAAAAAAAAATTTATTTTATTTGTCTCTGGAACCTGGCAGCCTGGTGGGAAAGACAGATATGTCAGGTCATTATACAGCCAGGTGGCAAGACAAGGGCAGGGAAACACAGGGCATTATGGGAGCCCAGAGGAGAGACACTAAGCATCTTCTTTGTGCCTGGACCTTTTCACAAGTGGGATGGAGAAGGCCCTGGATTAGGAGGCAGAAAGCAGAGTGTTGGCTCTGGCTTAGCCACGAGCCCACCACGGGATCTTGGGTAGGTCATTTCTCTTTCCTGGGCCTTGGTTTCCCCATCTACAAAATTATGGTGCTGGAATAATTGTTATTTCCCAACTTTGGTCACACTCCTGCTTTCACTGGTTTCCCATAAAAACAAACCAAACCAAACCCATTGCTGTCAAGTCTATACCAACTCATAATGACCTTATAGGACTGCCCCACAGGGTTTCTAAGGTGTGGCTGGTGGATTCGAACTGCCAACATTTTTATTGACAGCCGAACTCTTAACCACTGTGCCACCAGGGCTCCTGATTTGCCATAGCCAGTACTAAACATGCTCTTTAAATCAATTCCCTTTTAAAGCTCTTTTTATTTAAACAATCTGTCTTTATTTGAAAAGTATATTTTACATTACTCTCTAGTATCAAATGCCTTGACAATGAAAACAAACCAACGTAATTAAATCAAGGCTACACACCACTGTTTGTTTTCTGAGATTAGCCAGTGTTACTGAGGCATTAAAGACACAGCACCGCCAAACTGGGACTTCCTGTTTTTACATAGGCAGAAGGGTTGAATGAGAATCATAAAGAGAATCACTTCGTCACTAAGATGACTACACATGAGTTTACGCTGAGTCTGCAGATCACAAAAAGTGCTTTTCACACTACCAGTTGTCCGCACCACATCCTTTGGAAACATGGGACCAGATGACCCATCCGGTCTTCTCCTGCCAAGATCCCATGGGCCATGAGCTCTGATGGCAAAGCTATCAGGGACAGGAGGGTGAGTCATGGGCAGGGAACCTCACAGCCTGCCCCAGGAAATCTCCACGGAAACCAAAGGCCTAAGGACTGTGGACTGCAGGGAGAGCTGAAGGGAGAGCTGGAAGCCTGCCCCATGCCTGCACACTTCAGGAACTTGGGTTAAATGCCTTGCAGGAGTTTATGGGATAGCCAGACAGGTTAATAGGGAAACACTCAGTGAGTTATCCTGACCACCTCATTTTGTTACCTGCAACTGTTTTCGTCTCTCTTTTCAGAAAAGCCACAGCTTTATTCTTTCAGGTTTCTTGGTTGATGTTGCTGAAATAAAAACTTAAACATTTCGTTACACACCAAGCGTTTTCAACTGAGCAAAGACAAGCTCTAGAAATGAAGCTAGACAAGGAAAAATTATTTTCAATGAGCTTGAGTCCTACCCTATTAAACTTAATAGTTTCAGAAGCCAAAGTTGAGACTTCAAATGTGTTTTAAATTATCATGTCTTAATTATGGTGTTGGCAAAGGATATTGAATATACCATGGACTGCCAGAAGAATGGACAAATCTGTCTTGGAAGAAGTACAGCCAGAATGCTCCTTAGAAGCGAGGATGGCGAGACTTCGTCTCACATACTTTGGACATGTTATCAGGAAGGACCAGTCCCTAGAGGAGGACATCATGCTTGGTAAAGTAGACCGTGAGTGAAATACAGGAAGACCTTCAATGAGATGGATTGACACAGTGGCTGCAATAATGGGCTCAAGCATAGCAACAATTGTGAGGATGGCAAAGGACCAGGCAGTGTTTCTTTCTGTTGTACATAGGGTTGCTATGAGTCAGAACCAACTCAATGGCACCTAACAACAACAATAACAATTACACTCAATATTGCCAACATCGTATTCCTTATTTCCATGGGAACATTTTTCATTCATCATTTGAAACTTTCAGACAGTTGTATATAGTTTAAAGATATTAACAACAACAACAAATAGGCACACAACTAACCAACAAACATACACGCAGACATGCACAACATACTCAACCTCTGGGCACCTGAAGTTCAGAGCATATGCTCCACAAAGGTGCAGAATGGACTGGAGACCTTAAATGTTTAAAATGAGTTTTCTCTTAATCTTTATAACATTTCCATCTGTAACACTATTTTTATGTGCTTATTTCTATGAAGGCCCATATTTTTTTAAGAGTTGTGTTGCTGTTGTTAGTTGCTGTCAAGTCGACACTGACTCATGGTGACCCCATGTACGACAGAATGAAACGTTGCCCAGTCCTACACCATCTTCACAACTGCTGGTGTGCTCAAGTGCATTGTGGTGGGCACTAAGTATTTTGAGTGTTATCCAACCTAGGAAACCCATCTTCCAATACTATATCAGGCAATATCCTGTTGTGATCCATAAGGTTTTTACTGGCTAATTTTTGGACGTAGATCACCAGACCTTTCTTCCTACTCTGTCTTAGTCTGGAAGTTCTGCAGAAACCAGACCACCATGAGTGACCCTGCTGGTATTTGAAATACTGGTGACATAGCTTCCAGCATCATAGGAACACGCAAGCCACCACGGTATCACAAACTGACAGGTGGATGGTGGGAAGAGTTAGGTTGTTTTTAGGTGCCATCGAGTCCTTCCTGGTAACATGCCCAAAGTACATAAGATGATGTCCCGCCATCCTTCCTTCTAAGAGTTACGGTGAATAAAAGAGTTATAGTGACATGAAAATCCAGATTCACAGATAAGAAAAATCTGGATCTACTAGGTTATTGTATAAAGAGTTTATCTCTTTTCATGTGCTTATTGGCCATTTGTATATCTTCTTTTTCAAAGGCAATTTCATAGGGTTATGGTTCTCAAATCTGGCATATATGAGGATGAGGAATCCTGGGTGTGGGGATGCTTCAGAATTATTTCCATGATCTTGGAATCCATGTGGGCTCCAAGCAGTATTTGTAAACTGACTAAACAATTTGTCTGGCTCATGCATGGATGTCTAGTTTCCAACTATAAGTAAATACCGTTGTGATAAATAAAATCTAATGTTGCTAAAGAGTACTCTAAAAGTCATAGTAGCTTTTTATCATTATGTATTTTTTAGATTAAAGGGTGCTAAAGGCACATATGAGAGGGCTTATGAAATTGTTTAACATTAAAAAGAATACTCACTCAACAAATAGTGCTGGGACAATTGGATCTCTACATGCAAAAGACTGAAACTGGACCCATACCTCATACCATATATAAAAATTAACTCAAAGTGGCTCAATGACCTAAATATAAGAGATAAAATCATAAAACTCTTAGAAGAAAACATCGGGGTAAACCTTTAAGACCTTCTTTTAGGCAGTGGGTTCTTAGATATGATACCAAAAGCACAAGCAACAAAAGACAAAAATAGATAAACTGGACTTCATCATAATTAAAACTTTTGTGCTTCAGGGATATTATTAAGAAGGTGAAAAGACAACCAACAGAATGGGAAAAAATATTTGGAAACCGTGTATCAGATAAGAGCTTAGTAACCAAAATACATAAAGAACTCTTAAAACTCAGGATGTTGCAATCCATGTGGACTCCAAACATTGTTTGTAAACCGACTAAACAATTTACATGGCTAATGGGTGGATGTCTAGTTTTCAACTGTAAGTAAATGCTCTTGTGATAAATAAAATCTAATGTTGCTAAAGACTACACTAAAAGTCATAGCAGTTTAACAACCAAATTTAAAAATGGGCAAAAGACTTGAATAGGCATTTCTTCAAAGAAGATATACAAATGGCCAACAAGCATATGAAAAGATGCACAATATTATCAGCCATTCTAAAAACTAAACCAAACCTGTTGCTGTAGAGTCAATTCCAACTCATAGCGACCCTATAGGACAGAGTTAAACTGCCCCATAGGGTTTCTAAGGCTGTAAATCTTTATGGAAGCAGACTGCCACATCTTTCTCCCTTGGAGCAGCTTAGTGGTCTCCAACCATCGACCTTCTGGTTAGCAGCCAAGTGCTTTACCACTCCACCACCAGAGCTCCTCATTAGCCATTAGGGAAATACAAATAAAAACCACAAGGAGATATCTCATCACTCCCACTAGGCTGGTTATTATCAGAAAAATGGCAAGTAACAAGTGTTGACAAGGATATGGGGAAATTGGAACCCTCATCCATTGCTTGTGGAATGTGAAATGGTGCAACCACTGTGAAAAACAGTTTGGCAGTTCCTCAAAAAGTTAAACATAGAATTATTATAAAACCAAACAAAATCCATTGCTGTCGAGTGGATTCCGACTCATAGCGAACCTACAGGACAGAGTAGAACTGCCCTATAGCAATTCCAAGGAGTGCCTGGTGGATTTGAACTGCCGACCTTTTGGTTAGCAGCTGTAGCACTTAACCAATACGCCACCCAGGGTTTCCAAGAATTACTATATGACCCAGCAGCAATTCCACTCCTAGGTATTATACCTAAGACACTTGAAAGCAGAGACTCAGACACGTGCACAACAATGTTCATCGCAGCCTTATTCATAATAGCCGAAATGTAGGAACAACCCAAGTGACCAACAACAACTGAATGGATAAACAAAATACAGTGCATACGTAGAATGGAATATTATTCAGTTACAAAGAGAAACAAAGTTCTGATACATGCTACGACATGGATGAACCTTGAAAACATGCTCAGTTTAATAAGCCAGACACAAAAGAACAAATATTGTTTGATCCCACTTACAGGAAATATCAAGAATAGGCAAATTCATTGAGACAAAAGAAGATTAGCAATTATCAAAGGATAGGGGAAGGGAAAATGGGAAGTTAGAAAAAGAAGAAAAAATAGTGTGTGAAACCGCTTTTTGAGTTGGATCGCTTGGCAACTCTAAGTTCTATTCTTACTGAACCACCCAAAACTTTAGAGGTGAAGATGCTAGTATGATATTTTGAGAATCCTGGAAGAATTTAAATTGAATTGTAACTTCCAATTTCTTGATTTGCTGAAG
Organism: Elephas maximus indicus; assembly: GCF_024166365.1. Taxonomy (NCBI): domain Eukaryota; kingdom Metazoa; phylum Chordata; class Mammalia; order Proboscidea; family Elephantidae; genus Elephas; species Elephas maximus. The sequence goes on from NC_064830.1 coordinate 20,170,107, forward strand.
ATTATGATTTTTGATACATAAAAGATATGAATTGATGAAAATATTGCATATGGTGAGTGTGGGCATTGGTTTGGCTCTCCATGTTGAATTAACGAAAGTCCATGGCTTTTAGGGTAAGGGGCAGCAAATTTACAAAGATGACTAGTTCAAACCATGTATCTGCTCCATTTATTAGGAAAAAGTGAATCAGCCTAGAATAATAACCCCAGTAGATATAACTATCTCTATTTCTCATATATTTTTTCAATTTCTTATTTATTCCTCTAACTTAATATAGTAAATTTCACTGATTGTTCAGAAGGTTGAGAAAAGAAACACTATATGACCAGTATTTAGAAATACGAACTAAATTGAGAGTCAAAAAGTTAGAACGCTTTGCATGACACATCATAGATGTTATAAAAGAAATGAGTAATAGCAGGCATCCATTTTAACTTAAAAATATATTACTTAAAAATATATAATCCTAAAAAAAAAAGAATACTTGCACATACATACTATGAGTTCATGTAAAAACTGAACACTGAATAAGGCCTGTAATCTAGTTAACACTATAGTATCAATCTCAATCTCCTGGTTTTGATGTGTACCATTGTTATAAATGAGCTATGGTGGTACAATGGTTAAGTGCTCTGCCAGGCTGCTAAATGAAGGGTCAGCAGCTTGAACATGCCAGCGGCTCCACGGGAGTAAAGATCTGGTGATGGGTTCCTTTAAAGACTGTAGCCTAGGAAACCCTGTGGGACAGTTCTGCTCTTTCCTATAGAGTGCTGTGAGTCAGAATTGACTCATTGGCACACAGCAGCCACACTATTGCTGTATAAGATGTTGCCATTAGGGGAAGCTGGGTGAAGGGTTCACCAGACTCTAAGTACCATTTTTGTAACTTCTTGTGAGTCTACAATTATTTCAAAATAAAAATTATTAAAAAAAATACTCAGTAAAAATTCAAAATAATTACCCATGATTATCTCCACAGAGATAGAACTGGGGGATGCCCCCAATCTAAGTTAGAAGTTTCCATGGTATTTTAAATTATTGAAATAAAGATATATTATTTTTATAATCGGAATTTTGAGTGAATACAGAAGTGAGGATCTTGAGGGTGAGAAGGCACGTCCTGCAGAGTTGGCCAGAGTTGGGTCCGAGGGCAGGCTCTATGCTGCCTGGGTAGTCCTGGGCAAGTGCCCTTTATTTCTCTGAGACTCAGGTTCCTCAACTGTAAAATGCATAATTGCCATCAGAATTGGAGATTGTATATAAAATATCCAAATATCTGGCACCTAGTAAGTACTTAAGAGTGACATTTAATAATACTATTATTGTATTTCATCTATAGAAAATGTAGTATTTTATTCTTAATTTGGTTTAGGTGTGATAATGGTATTGTGGTTATATTTTAAAACAGCATCCGTCTTAGAGATACATGCTGAAATGTTTCCAAATAAAATCATATGACGACTGGGATTTGCTTTCAAATAACTCAGAGGGTGTGTGTGGCTGGGGGGATGAATGGGATGGGGAAGATAAGGAGTGTAGGTTAACGTTGGCCATGATTGATAATTATTGAAACTGGCTTATAGGTACATTACCTACTTTTGTATATCCTTAAAAGTTTTCAAAACAAAAAGTTTTATAAAACTGGATCATATGAACTTACCAAAAACATTCTTTCTGCCTAAAGCCAGCTATCTTTGAAGAGGCTCCTCCTGACAGATGAGAAGCATTGAAGGGAGTTTGTGATAGGAAAGTGTCTCAGTTTGCTAGTGCTGCTGTAACAGAAACCCCACAGGCGGGTAGGGTTACAAAACAGAAATTTTTTTTTCTCATGGTTCTAGAGTTCAAAGTCCAAATCAGGGTCTTGGCTATGTCAGTTCCTTTCATGCGTCTCTCACATAGTTTCTGGTATCTACCAGCAATCCTTGCCTTGTAGACGATTCTCACATAGTGTCTGCCTTCCCCCCTTGTATGTCTCTGTGTCTTCGGATCTTTTTATAACTCAGAAATGATTCAGTTTAGGACCACCATACCCTGGTATGACCTCATTGGCATAACAGAATAAAACCCCTATTTTTTTTTCTAAACAGGATCACATCCCCAGGTACAGGCATTAGAATTTCAGTACTTTTTGGAGGGAGACGCAATTCAATCCATAACAGGAAGAAAGGGAAACAAGGTGGTAGAGAAACAAAGGCAGTTAGTGGACTTCTCCCTACCTCACCTAGTCTCCTGGCTCATGGTGAGTCTTCCTTAATCCTCTGGTCCTGCTATCATTCCCCAAGCAATGCCCATTCCCTAGAATTCCCTCAGGTTAGGCCACAGGTCACAATCTGGAAATCTAATGGCTGAATTAAGCAAATTTAAAAAATTGAGTCAACATTTTAAAATGTAGAGATTTTACATTAAAATCTGGATTTTTTATTTCTCTTTCAACATTGGGCATTTGGGCCTGAGTTCCTACATGGCACAAGCTGACTGGAGCTGCAGGGCACTGACCCATTAGAAGCCACATTCACTGGCCAGTGCCCCGTGGGTCCCTTTGGCCCATGGCATCACCTGCTGACTTGAGCAGGCATGTGTGTGGGATCCCCATTTCCACTGAGTGCCTGGTCCCGTGACCCAATATGGTACTGAGTGGCCCTCTGCTCCTCCTCCCAGCCCAGCCCAGCGAACTTGCCAAGGCTCCCCATTGCTCCACAGACACAAATCAAGGCATGCAGATGGAACCATGCAGGAGCACCCATCTTTGGGGTCCAGGAAAGGGAAGGAAATTCAACAATGCCATCTTGGTAAGAGGGGGCATCACCAGGCTCCTGAATCAAAATGGGTTGGAGAGGCACAGTAGAGGGGGGCCCTGACCAAAGGAACCTGGTCAAGCCACAAGGCTGAATCACTTTGAAGAGGAAACTTAGGCAGGTCCCTTGCCCTCTCTGGGCCCAGTATCATCTATGCAATGAGGGGCTTGGATCACCATAAGGGTTCTCAAACTGTTATACTTAGCAGTAGAAATCTTTCTCCCAGTGAAATCATCCCTAGTAGGCTGATATAAAAATTGGGACTGCCAAGATTGAAATAGATGGGAGCTGGAGGCCGTTTTCTTATATTCATTCCCTATCCCCAAAAGTTATTGAGGAATCAAAAGTTGGCTTCAAAAAGATCAGCAAAACTGACAAACCTTTAGGTAGATTGACAAAAAAAAAAAAAAAAAAGATGCAATTAACCAAAATAAGAACTGAAAGATGGGACACTACAACTGACCCTATAGAAATAAAGAGAATTGTGACAGAATGTTATCAATAACTGTACGGCAACAAACTGGATAACCTAGATGAAATGGACAAATTCTTAGAGGCATACAAACTACCCAAACTGACTCAAGAGGAAATAGAAAGTCTCAACAGACCCATAACAAGTGAAGAGATCAAATCTGATCAAAAACCTCCAAACAAAAAAAAGTCCTGGACAAGATGGCTTTACTAGGGAATTCTTCCAAACATAGAGAAGAATTGACACCAATCCTATTTAAACTATTTCAAATAATAGCGAAGGAAGGAAAACTCCCTAACTCATTGTATGAAGCAAACATAACCCTGATACCAAAACCAGACAAATATATCACAAGAAAAGAAAATTATAGGCCAATGTCTCTTATGAATTGATGCAAAAATTCTCAAAAAAAATGTTAGCAAATAGAATCCAACAGCATATTAAAAAACTCATACTCCACGACCAAGTAGGCTTTATTCCAGGAATGTGGGGATGGCTCAACATTATAAAATCAAACAACATAATACACCACATCAGTAGAACAAAGAAAAAGAATCACATGATAATCTCAATGGATGCAGAAAAAGCATTTGATAAAATTCAATACCCTTTCTTGATGCAAACCCTAAAAAAGACTGAAATAGAAGGGAAATTACTCAGTATGATTTGGGACATATATGAAAAGCCAACAGCCAACATTATACTTAATGCAGAAAGACTGAGAGCTTTCCCCTTAAAATCGGGAACGAGAAAATGATGTGGGCTCTCATCACTTCTATTCAATATTGTACTAGCAATCCTAACCAGAGCAATAAAACAAGAAAAAGAAATAAAGGTTGGAAAACAAGAAGTAAAATTATGTCTATTTGCAGATGATATGATCTTATATATAGAAAATCCCAAAGCATTCACAAGAAAATTTCTGGAGCTAATAAAGGAATTTAGCAAAGTTGCTAAAAAATCAGTTGGGTTTCCATACAACAGCAATGAGAAATCTGAAACAGGAATTAGAGAAACAAATCTATTTATAATTCAAATGGCCACCAGACACATGAAAAGATGTTCAGCCTCATTAGCCAAGAGAGATGCAAATCAAAACCACAATGAGACACCATTTCACTCCCACTGGTGTGGCCGAGATTTAAAGAAAGAAAATAACAAATGTTGGCAAGGATGTGGGGAAATTGGAACTTTTATCCATTGCTGATGGGAATGCAAAATGGTACAGCCATTGTGGAAAACAGTGTGGCAGTCCTTAAAAAAACTAAAAATAGAAGTATCATATGATCCAGCAATTACACTCCTAGGCATATACCCGAAAGACTTATAAGCAAAGACTCAAAAAGAGACTTGTACGCCAATGTTCATTGCAGCACTATTCACAATAGCCAAAGTGGGAAACAACCTAAATGCCCATCAATAGGTGAATAGATTTAAAAAAAAAAAAATGTGGTACACAAGTACAACAGAATACTACTCAGCCAGTAGGAGAAATGAAGTATTGATATATGCTACAGTAGGGATGGAGCTTGAAGACAGTATGCTGAGCAAAATAAGCCAATCACAAAAGGACAGATATTGTACAACCTCACTTACATAAAAAGACAAGAAAAGGCAAATGTACAGAGACCAAAGTTTATTAGTGGTTACCAGGGGCAGGGAGGAGGAAAACAGAGGTGAACAATGATGGAAAAATCACGTTGATTAAGGGTTCCGCAGCCAATTATTGTATTGCTGTCAGTAAGTTGTACACCTATAAAAAGCTGAATTGGCAAAAGCTGTATGATAGATATATTTACAATGACCAAAAAGGAAAAAAAAAAAAAAGTAGCTGCTGAGGCTGCTTATGTGCAACCAAACACCTCATGGGACTTGGTTCCTTGGTTTGGAGGTTCAGGGTCATGGTTTCAAGGACCATCCCAGTTAATTGGCCTGATAACATGTTTAGTGCTTCTGTTCTACCTCCTAGTTCATTGCACAGTGTCTAGGGTCTTAAAAGCTTGCAAGTGGTCATCCAAGAACAACAATTCGCTTGGAGCAACAAGAGGAAGAAGGAGAGTCAGGAATAGAAGGGGGATATGGAATGTGTGGCTATTTGCCTCCAGGAAGAACTGCCTCCTTTGCCATGAGACCAGAAGAACTCAGTGGTGCCCACCTATCATTACTAACCATATTGATCAAAGTTTCCATAAAAGAATTCTGATCAAAAGGGGGGGAATGTAGAACAAAATTTCAAACTCTCATGGACTCTAGACTTTCTGGAGCCATGAAGGGTGAATAAGCCCATCAACCAATTGCTCTGATATAATCTTTAAACTTTAAACTAAAAATATCCCCTGAAATCATCTTAAAACCAAACAATAGTTTAGCTAGTAAAAAAAAAAAAAGGTCTGCCTTGAGCATTATGCTCTTTTAAGAATTGTCTACATGGGTTCAAGTTGACAACAGCAACTTGAAAGATTAGATAGGAACCTTAGGGGGCAGTGAGTTTATGTTAATGAGGGAGGAACAACTCAGAAAAAGAGGGTGAGAATGGTTGCCCAACTTGAAGAATATAATCAACGTCTTTAAATATACGTACAGAAACTGTTGAATTGGTGTTTGTTTTGCTGTATATATTCTCAACAACAACAAGTAAAATTTAGAAACAAACAAACAACAACAAGAAGTTCCTGATGCTTATGGTGCCCTGTGGCTCTGCCAACCTCTTCTGAGCACCAGGGCTCTGGGATCGCCAAGCCCCTGGGGTTCTGATGGGCTGAGTTGTCTTCCTAAAATTACCAGGAGCCCTCTGGGAAAGAGACTGCATGCTCTGAACCATGTAGAGCTGAAGTTGGGCAAAGCAGACCTGGGGACCAAGAAGGAAAACCAGGATCGAGGGCTCGGAAAAGAGAAGAGCCAGGCAGGAAGGCCTGACAGCAACATATTCTAGGTCAAGAGTCCAGGTCTTCAGAAAATACGGACAGCTGTGTGAATGTGGCTGCACATCCCTCCAGATCCCCCCAGATTATGTCTCATCTTCCACAGGTTTGTCAGGGACCAGCAGTGCTGGTGGTGTGTCTTGTCTCTGGACAGACGCCTAGTCCCTCAGTCTCCTTCTACCTGGGGAAACTGGGCAGCATTTGGGCAGGGGTGGGTAACGTCAGTTCAGATTCTGCTCTTGCAAGAAGAACATCAGAAAGAACTTGGTGCAAAGAATGGGACAATGGGTCTGGACAGCAGCCCACAGAATGGAATTGGAATTTTGGTTGACAATCAACTTCTTATGAACAGCCCAGCTTCCTCCCAGGAAGTCCCAGGGTCAGCTGGAACTCTCAGACTTGAGTAATGCAGAAACATGGGTTGAGGAGCTGATTTAGAAGGCAGATTTCCCAGCCCACACCCAGAGACTCTCTCTGATTCAGTAGCGTTGGAAAGGCCCGGGGATTTGCATTTTTAGCCAGCTCTACAGAGGGGTTCAGAGGATAGTGGCTTCGCTCTTTGACCATATCCTGCGTAATGCATAGCAGGGGAGTGAGACCTGACCAGGTATGATTCCCACCCTGAATGGGGCCAGAAATGAGTCTTCCCCTTATATTTAAGCAGGAGTCTGACAAACCAGAGGGTATCCAGGAGGAAGTGATCAGGGCTGGCTTCATATTTGTGTGACCTGTACAGTTTCCCAGGGCCCTCCATTTGGTGTAATGCTCTTCTGCTGCCATCTTGAAGTTCTTAATAAGTTTTGAACAAGGAGACCTATGTTTTTATTCTGCATTAGGCCCTGAATATTTTGTAACTGGTGCTGACCAGGATGGTGTAAGACCATGTCAAACCTGGAAACTTTGGCAGAACCAAGTATATTAACTTGGAGAATATAAAAGACTCACAGAGAAGGAAGGTGGGTTCAAATATCTGAAGTTCCTGGCAGAAAAAAAGGCAGATCCAGCTTCAATAGTGTAATCCCAAAGGGTAAAACAAAGGCCAGTGGCCGGGAGCTACAGGGAGAGAGTTGCCCAGACTTCAGAGCTGCTCAAAGATGATTGGGGCTCCACCAGGAGTGGTGAGCTTCCCATCACTGGGGCATGTGATCAGATGCTGGAGACACTTGGCAGACAGGTGCAGAGGGAAGCTGCATATGAGATCTAGGGCCTGGACTTGTTACCTGTAACATCTGTCTAGACCTTAAGCCTCAGCTGAAGAATGTGAGACCATTTGGTGGGTATATTAAGAAGCCACTATCCTAACACTCAGAGAGAGTGATGACATGCCAGGTCTTCTGAACACACAGAGCCACCCTGCCTCATGATTAGTTTTAAGGACAGAAGGCCCAATCGCCCTGACATTTGGTTTTTTACGATTGTCATCTTTCACATACATTCTTCCCATGTGGGAAACTGGCATGCTCCCGAGCAAACACTTGCTCTGAGCTGGGCTGCAGCAGCCAGGCCTCAGAACATGCCCTCCAACTGTTTGGGCTGTCATTTTCTATTTGGCATTGTTTTGCCCTGGGACTTAGATAGAGTGGCGCCTCCTGTCTGACTACTCCTAGGCTATTAAAAACAGAGCCAACTTTCTCCTTGCCTCTCAAATCCAGTTCCACCGATGGGCTCTCTAATAAACAGATAGCTTAATGTCTACTTCTTGCTGCTGTTTGTTTAGCTCTGTTATGACTGGGAGTCCAGAAATAAAAGAAAGGGGCTTTTCCTATCACAACCTTTGCAGATACAAAAACAATCGAGACTGGTTGTTTGGAAATCCCTGGAACCTAGTATTCTTTTAGCTGTTAGCTTTGATCTTGTGCCTGGGAAACCTTTATTTCTTCAAAATGGTGGAAAGTATTCTATATCAAGCAGTGTATTTGGAGAAGAAAGGCCGTGAGGACAAGCCAAAGCTTGGTGGGAGGTGATTTTTAGAATGGAGTGTGGCATCATTTCTTCATTTCTCAGAATTGAGTTGGGGCTGATGTATAGTGACCAAGTTGCCCCAGTTTGGCCAGAGCTGTCCCACTTTTAGCACGGAAAATCCCACCTCCTGGGAGCCCCCTCCGTCACTCTAGTCTTATGACCTGGAGAATGGGGCTCTCAGGAGGCAGGTGGAGGTTTATGCTAAGGACAGGAGTGCCACATTCTCTCCCAATCCCCCATTCCCACCCCACAGCACTTCAAGGCCTTGTCTGGGCAAAGTTGGCCATGAGGCAGCAGCCCCACAACCAATGATGGAGTTAATAATAATGGACACTGCCTTCCAAGCACTGCTCCTCACCCCCACCAACACCCTTCAACAGTCCATCCTCATTACTCAGAAAACCCTCCATTCTCTGCATGTCCTGTTCCCAGCACACCTCACTCTGGACAGCCCCATGAGTGCCCCTCTTCTTTTTTATATATTTTATTTATTTTTGGTGGCAAAATATACAACCAAACATACATCCATTCACAATTTCTGCATGAACAGTTCAACAACATTGGTTACACTTCACATTGTGTCACTGTGTGATCTCTACCCGTGTTGTTTTGTCACCATTAACTTAGGCTCTCTGCCTCTTGAAGTTCTTGTCTGTGCTTTACATTAACTGTTGTCACTTTACACTCATATAGATAGTTCTTTATAAGAATGCTATGCTTGAGGCAAACATTCTTTATTAATTGGGCTAAACTGGTTTAGTTTAGCCTGGCTTCATGGGATAGCTTTGGTTCAAGGTTTAAACATTATTTCCAGGCATTAGATTGAGGGGTTCTCCCAGACTCAGTGGGTCCAGTAAGGCTGGTTTCCATACAAGTTTGAAATTCTGTTCCATGCTTTTCCTCCTTTTCACCAGCATCCATCTATTGGGTCCTTGATTAAAATATTCTGTAATGGTAGCCGGGCACCATCCATTTCTTCTGGTCTCATAGTAATGAAGGTAGCAGTTTATGGAGGCAAATTAAAACTGCAGTCCATCTCCTTTTCCAATTCCTAGGACTCCTTCCTCTGCTGGTCCACCAGCACCCCCCTTCTGAGGCCTCTCCCACTCCTCACCACCCCAGTTACAGCGGCCCCTCTGTCTCCCTGCCTCTTGTCTCTCCTTCTCACCATATCATCCTCCAATCTGTTTCCTCAAAGATCTTCCTAAAGCTCAAACATTACCTTACCACTTTCCTGCTTCAACCCTTCACTGACTCCCCAACACCCTCTGGGCCAAGTCAAAATCCTTGGAGCCTCATGTCACATAGCCTCATAACACGACCTCTTGCTGACCTCTCTCCTTCCAACCCAACCTCAGGACCTTTCCCTCTGGCTTCACCACACACCTTGTGGCTTCCTGAACCTTGTTGTCATGCACAAGTTGTAACTCTACTTTGACCTTCATCTCAGCCCAAGCATCTCTTCTTCCCAGAAGTTTATCTCTGACCCTTTTCTACGACTAATGACTGATGTGGATGTCCCCTGCACTCCCCCAGTGCCTTCCACCACCCTGTGGTGGAATTTCCTGTACCTGTCTGGATCGATGCTGAGCTGTGGGTTTCTCAAAGGCAAGGACCAAGTCATTCAGTGTTGTGGCTTCAGCACACACCACAGCGTCTGGACTCCAGTGATCTATCAATACATGTTTGTGGGACGAATGGACAAATGAATCACTCAACCGCAAAAGTCTTCAATGACTCTTTGTTACCCTAAGAAAGTAAGGCTTACAAATATTTACTACTTGAATTGATATTGGTCCACTTGGCCCATATGTCAGAGGGTAACTCCTCACGCAAAATACAGTGGAGCTCTTGCCCACACTTCTTTCCTTTTCAGCATCTGTGACCTTTGTAGGTCATTTGTGCCCAACAAGGGGGATTGTGGATTATATTTTCTGCTTCTACTACACGAAACTATCCTAAAATGGAGAAGTGGTTTCAAAGTAATATAACAGAAAATGAAAAATAATTGAAAATATTCCTAAAAATATATAACCACAAGTGAACAATATGCAACAGAGATGACAAATATAAGGTAAAAACAATGCAGATCTAGTTAGATATGACTAGAAGGCAACCAATTTTTTTTTTTTTTTTAACTATCAAGATTATTTGAAATCTGGATTTATACCCACTACTGTTAACAAGGAGCCCTGGTGGTGCAGTAGTTAAGAGATGGCTGCTAACCAAAAGGTCGGCAGTTGGAATCTACCAGCCTCTCCTTAGAAACCCCATGGGGCAGTTCTACTCTGTCCTATAGGATCACTATGAGTGGGAATCGGCTCAATGGCAACAGACCTGGGCTTGTCTGTTAACAAGAAATGTCCCTCTAAGCATATGTTGTATACTAGATACTAGCTCAAGATCTCTTGAAGCCACTTCAGTTAGTAACACATTTTAAAACTAAGCATCTAAGACAAACCTTTTTTTATGATATTGTAAATGCTGCTCAACCCAATTTACAAACTCTTGCTAAACTTATTGAAAAATGTTTAGAAGCTTCTTTGGAGGTTATTTTAATAGAAGAAGTCTAAGAGTCAACGTTGTTGTTGTTAGGTGCCATGGAGTTGGTTCCGACTCATAGCAAACCTAAGTACAACAGAACAAAACACTGCAGCATCCTCACAATTGTTGCTATGCTTAAGCCCATTGTTGCAGCCACTGTGTCAATGCATCTAGTTGACAGTCTTCCTCTATTTCACTGACCCTCTGCTTTACCAAGCATGATGTCCTTCTCCAAGCTCTGGTCCCTCCTGATAACATGTCCAAAATATATAAGACGAACTCTAAGCATTTTCCCTTCTAAGGAGCATTCTGGCTATACTTCCAAGACAGATTTATTTGTTTTTCCGGCAGTCCATGGTATATTCGATATTCTTCACTAACACCGTAATGCAAAGCCATCAACTATTCTTTGGTCTTCCTTATTCATTGCCCAGCTTTAGCATGCATATGAGGCAACTGAAAATACCACGGCTTGGGTCAAGCACACTTTAGCCCTCAAAGTGACAACTTTGTTTTTTAACACTTTGAAGAGGTCTTTTGCAACAGATTTGCCCAGTGCAATACGTCATTTGATTTCTTGACTGCTGCTTCCCTGGGTGTTGATTGTGGATTCAGGTAAAATGAAATCTTTGACAACTTCAGTATTTTCTCCATTTATCATGATGTTGCTTATTGGTCCAATTGTGAGGATTTGTGTTTTCTTTATGTTGAGGTGTAATCCATAGTGAAGGCTGTACTCTTTGATCTTCATCAGTAAGTACTTCAAGTCCTCTTCACTTTCAGCAAGCAAGGTTGTGTCATCTGCATAATGCAGGTTGTTAGTGAGTCTTCCTCCAATCCTGATGCCGCATTCTTCTTCATATAGCCCAGCTTCTTGGATTATTTACTCATCTCGATGGCACTGGCATTGGGTGGGTATATAGCTAACACGTAAATGGATTAATAACAAAGTACAAGTTGGTGGTGATGGTGGTGTGCTGTCCATTTCCACTTCTAGCAGCCTCATGTGACAGAGTAGAACTGCCCAGAGGGTTTACTAGGCTGTAATCTTTACAGGAGCAGATCATCAGGTCTTTCTCCCAAGGAGCTGCTGGGTGGGATAGAACCACCAGCCTTTCCATTAGCAGCCGAGGGCTTAACCCTTGCACCACCAGGGCTCCTTTTTCAAGATGGTGACAAACCATAATGCATTCCTTTGTCAGCAAATACTGTGGGGAAAAGCCTAGAGCACATGAGTGAAAATTGGAACAAACAATTCTTAGCACAAATTATTCAGTGGGAAGTTGGCTATGTAACTGGATTGAGTTACAGATATTGCTACTGTATCTGGAAAAGATTTGTTTCAATAGTGAAGGACACAAAGAACCGCTTTCTTTAATGAGTCACTAAAGGAGAGATCTACCAGAGAAGATATATTCTGAACAGTAAACAACCTCTTTAAATAAAGCAATGTTTTATTGAAACACTGTGGAAGCTGATGGAGCTGTGTTTTATGTGGAATTTAAAAAACAAAAAAAAAAAGAATTCCAAGGTCAGGTTACAGAGATAGTGAAATAGGAAAATTCATTCCCTGCACCACCGAGGCAGGTGATGCCAAAACCAACAAAAACAAAAACAAAACAAAACAAAAAAAAACTGGTTGCCATCAAGTCAATTCTGACTCATGGCAACACTATAGGACAGAGTAGAACTGCCCTCATAGGGTTTCCAAGGAGTGACTGGTGGATTTGAACTGCTGACCTTTTGGTTAGCAGCCTGAGCTCTTAACCACTGCGTCACAACAGGGCTCCACTGTACCATCAAGGCTCCAAATGTGGGCTAAAAAAAAACAACGTGTTGCCATCAAGTATATTCCAACTCATGGTGACCCCATGTGTTAGAGAGTAGAACTGTGCTCCACAGCATTTTCTTGGCTTTAATCTTTATATAAGCAGATCACCAGGCCTTTCTTCTACTGCACCTCTGGGTGGGTTTGAACTGCCAACCTTCAAGTTAGTAGTCAAGCACAAACTGCACCTCCCAGGGGCCTTAAATATGACAAGAAGTGGTTACTTTTATAGAAATAAGACCTTTAAAGCATGGTAGGATCTTTTGAGCCCTGGTGGCCTGGTGGTTAAGAGTTTGGCTGCTGCCTTAGTCATCTAGTGCTGCTATAACAGAAATACCACAAGTGGATGGTATTAACAAAGAGAAATTTATTCTCTCACTGTCTAGTAGGCTACAAGTCCAATTTCAGAGTGTCAGCTCCAGGGGAAGGCGTTCTCTCTCCATCAGCTCTGAAGAAAGGTCCTTGTCATCAGTCTTGCCTTGGTCTGGGAGCATCTCAGCACAGGAACCTCAGATCCAAAGGACCCTCTCTTCTCCTGGCACTGCTTTCTTGGTGGTATGAGGTCCCCAACTCTCTGCTTGCTTCCCTTTCCTTTTATCTCTTGTAAGATAAAAGGTGGTGCAGGCCACACCCCAGGGAAACTCCCTTTACACTGGATCAAGTATGTGACCTGAGCAAGGGTATTATATCCTACCCTAATCTTCTTTAAGCATAGACAGAGATTATGATTTATAACACATAGGAAAATCACAAAATGGAGGACAACCACACATGGCCTAACCAAGCTGACACGGATTTTGGGGGGACACAATTCAATCTATTACAGCTGCTAATCTAAAGGTTGGCAGTTCAAATTCACCAGCCTCTCCTTGGAAGCCCTATTCCACTCTGTCCTACAAGGTCACTGTCATGGATTGAATTGTGTCACCCAAAAATATGTGTATTGGTTTGGCTAGGCTATGATTCCTAGTATTGTGTGATTGTCCACCATTTGTCATCTGTTAGGACTTCCCTATGTGTTATAACATCCTATCACTATGATGTTAATGAGATGGATTAGTGGCAGTTATGTCAATGAGCTCTACAAGATTAGATTGTATCTTAAGACAATCTCTTTAGGGATATAAAAGAGAGAAGCGAGCAGAGAAACAGGGGGATCCTCATACCACCAAGAAAGCAATGCCGGGAGCAGAGCACATTCTTTGGATTTGACGTTGCTGAGCAGAGAAGCTCCTAGACCACAGGAAGGTTGATGATGAGGACCTTCCTCCAGAGCCAACAGAGACAGAAGCCTTCACCTGGAGCTTGCAACCTGAATTTGGACTTCTAGCCTAGCCTACTAGACTGTGAGAGAATAAACATGTTTGTTAAAGCCCTCCCTTTGTGGTATTTCTGTTATGGCAGCACTAGATAAACAAGACAGACACTATGAGTCGGAATAGATCTTTTCAGTATTTCACAATGAGATGAGGAGAGAAAAAAGGATTTTATTCCACAGAGATTCCCTGGTGGTTTTATGGCAAAATGCTTAAAAGAGTCGTTGAGCTTAAAACAAACAAAAAAACAAATGTTCCAAATATACTGACCCTTTCTCTAATGCAAGCGACTATTGTGGTAGCTCCCCCCCCACACACACACAGACACAGACACACACACACACACACAACACCCACGTACACACACATCTGTCCCTTCAGAGAAAAAGTGAAAATCTGATAATTCTAAGAAAATAATTGCTTTTTAGGAAAAAAAAAAATCTATGGATTGAACATTTTGAAAAATATGTTTGGAAATGTTACCATTATTATGTGGTTTGCTTTTTTTTTTTTTTTTGGCAAATAACAATCAGTGTGTCAACTGAAAATCTTTCGTAACTGCGCACTTAAAAAACTTGGGAAAAACAACAACAAAAATCTTGGGAACATAATTCTCAAACCTGTTTAGAAATTGCCACAATGAAGAGTGTTGGCGGATTTTAAACACGTTTATTAAAAATATTAAAATCTTCTGATTAGTGTGCGAGAATCGACAACAGGGAAGATAAAAGTTATTAGACGGATTAACAAAAAAAAATTTTTTTTTGCCTAATGGGTGGATTTAAAAGAAAATCCTGATTGCTTTACTTAGATTTGACCAAGAGGCCCTTCTTCCATTTGGATCTGTGTATATTGGCTGTATCTTTTTAGCTTTAACAACCTTCGCAACAACATCGAAGAAAATTTTCAGGTCGCCAAACAAATTATTAAACCAAGATTTTTTTTTTTAAAGTGACCCATACCCAATCGCGTTGGTTTCACTAATGAATTTTATTGCTGAGATGATTGAGAGCAGAAAGGTTATTTTTGTCATGTTAATGAAAATAAAAATCATATAAAAATATTGCTAATAGAACTTTATATTATACCTTTGCATTTCCTTTTTTGTGTAAATTTTAAGATGTGCATAATACATGAGTACAATATACCCATATCCCATTGCAGTTGAGTCGATGTGACTCATAGCAATGCCATATGCCTAATATATGAAAAAAAAAAAAAGACACATACCTATAAGAGGTTGCTCAAAAACTTTTTTCTAGCCCCAACAATAATCCCCATCTCACACGCTCCTTCACAAAGTCACCTTGTCCCTCTGGCATTAGGAGATGAAGCCTTTCCCCTTTCCTTTGAATCTGGGCTGGCCTCATAGTCTTCTTTGACCAGTAGAATCCAATGTAACTAATACTGTGTAGTTTCCAAGATTTGGCCTGAAAAGACATGCAGTTTCTACCTTGGCCACTCAGGAAGCTCATTCTTGGGATCCGTCTGACAAGTTAGTGATGTAGGGAGAAAAAGGGAGAAGTTCTAGTCTCTCATCCACCCCTGCAAACACCAGGAACATATGTGCAACCATCTTGGATGTTCCAGCCCCGACATCAGCTGACAGCAACCTCACAAGAGACCTAAGCCAACACCATGAAAAGCTGAAGAACTTCCCAGCTGAGCCCTTCCAAATTCCTGACCCCTAGAACTGTGAGCAAATAAATGGTTGTTGTTTTAAGCCACTAAGTTTTGAGATTGTTAAGCGGCAATAGATAACTGAAACAGACCATTAGCCTACAGGATGAAGTCCAATCTCCTTAACATATGGCATTTAACCCTTCAAAAGACTTCTGTGAATTCCATACTTAACTACACCTAGACACCATCACAATCTCTGTTGTTCCAACCAGGCTGACCTATTGTCCCCAAGTAGGCCTTACACAGGCCTGCCTCTGATCTTTTACTCATTCCATTTCTCCCTTCTGGAATATTCTTCCTTTGTTTTTAGCTTACTCAAGGCTTGCTCATCTTTTAAAACTCAGCTCAAACCCCACCTCTTTCACGAAACATCCCAACTGACACCTTTATCTCAGAGGGGGCTTTCTTTCTCCCGCAGCACTTACAATCTGCACCAAGCATTGAGTACAAGACTGCCAGAAACTGAGGGTTAACCTTTCTGTGTGTGCCCTGCTTCATGGTAAGCTCTTTGAAGAAAGGCTTGGCATTCAATTTCTTTTGCACCTCTTCTAAGCTTGACACCAGGCCACACACAGAGCAGATGCCTGATAAATAAATGCAAAACATACGAATAACAATATAACTTGCCTTAATAGGCCCTGCATATGTAGATCAATTCAGTGAGCCAGCCAGGCTGTGATTCAGCCTGAAGTAGGCACGACTCTGCTTTGAAGACTAAGAGCCACGAGTTCAAACTCCAGCTCTGCCACTTAGTGGCTGTGGAATGGACCCTCGGTCATCCCCAGTTTCTTCTTTTATAAAATGAGCAGTTACTATGGGCTTTCTAGGGTCTGTGTGAGAAAGCTGTTGGATACCTACCTTGGGGTAGGTCTCCAGATACTGTCTCACTGTGGGCAGTACCACCCTAACCTGGAGTTCTGACCATGAAGCTGACCCCAAATCTCTGTGCTCTTTAGCCTTTTCTTATGGGAATCCAATTTAGCAGCTACAGGAATAAATTGAGTGTGGGAAGAAATAAAGATGTTTTCTCGGTTTCCTTTTCTTACCAGACATCCACATAGCATTTTGACCTTTGTGACTAACCAGCTTCGCCCCCAACCCCAAAACCACATGCACCAACCACCACCAGCACCTGGATAGGGAACAGAAATGGAAACAAAACTGGGTTCAGTGTTTGGCTCCTGGTCATGCGACAACAAAGGGGCACGCTGGGACCAGGGACCCTCCCTTGTGCTCTCTCAGACATTTCCTTCCGGTAATCCCAGGAGAAGAAACCAGGCCAAGAAGAAATGATTGCTGTTAGTAGAAAAATAGCTACTACTTTTCCACAAAGAAAGTTTACCTTGTCCCTCCCCACGCTACTGTTCTGATTTATTCTTATCACTTTAAATTTCCTCAACTAGTGACTGTTTCTTGTTGCCATGAATTCCTCAGTTCCAGGTATTCCCTCAGCACTCGCAGTGTGACAGGGTCTTCACAGCCAGCTGGAACGACTCCCTTCCACAGCTAACACACAACCGCTGCATTGGACGGCCTGCCCCAGCCCACCTTGGGTTGTAAACATCTGACAACTGATCCCCAGCCCTTCCTTCCTGGAAGCCCTTCCTCCCTTCAACTCTGTGACCCAGCATATGACCTCAGTCAAATGTTCAGTCGATTTGCAACAAATACTTCAGCAGCCACTGATGGAGAACTTTTCCGTCTGGAAAGATTAGCTCCAAGAAGTGACGTAATCCAGATCTAAGATCAGCATAAACTGGGTCAAAAGTGAGCTTGGTATCCTTCACAGAGGGCATATTTTAAACCTAAAAGAGATTATTGTTAGAATTAAAAACCAAACCCCAAACCAAACCGTTGCTGTCGAGTAGATTCCAACTCACGGCAACCCTATGTGACAGAGTAGAACTGCCCCATAAGGTTTTCTTGGCTGTAATCTTTACGGGAGCAGGTCAACAGGCCTGTCTTCTGGGCTCCACTGAGTGGGTTTGAACCACCAACCTTTAGGTTAGCAGATGAGTGCCAACCATTTGTGCCACCCACGGACTTCACAGGATTGAAAAAGGGAAGTATTATTTGACACAGGAACTAATTGTATAGATTTTGTTACTCCCTGGGTAACAAAATATTGAAAGATTTGATCACATCAAATCAAAACACTTAAGTGCTAGATGCTGAGAACAGAAAGAAATGTAAAACATGGCCTCCGTCTTTGAGGAACTTTAAATTCATGGATATTACTGTCATTTTTAGATGTATTAATTATTAGCTTTGGTGTCCTGACACAGAAGGCTCCAAAGTTGTATCCTCTCGTGTTCTAGAAGAGCCCAGCATAGCCCTCCAGTCCTGGCGTGGCGGGCGCCCAGCCTCTCTCAGCTTCCAGCTCCTCTTCCCTGGGCTGCAGCCTGTCTTTGTGGCCCAAGATGGCTGCTGAAACGTTGGTCGTTATGCTAAAATTCCAGCCAGCAGGGAGGAGGACAATCGCACACGTGGCACGTATGTCCTCTGCTCCTATCCCCTTGTCCAGAACTTAGTGACATGGTCACACCGAGCTCAAGGAAGCTGGGAAATTCTAGGTGGCATGTATGTGCCCAGCTAGAATTTGAGATTCCTATTGGAAGAAGGGGCACAAATGGTTAAGTGCTCGGCTACTAACCAGAAGTTGGCAGTTTAAAGCTACCCAGAGGTGCCTGGGAAGAAAAGTTTGATGATCTACTTCCAAAAAATCAGCCAGTTCTAACCTGATACACATGGAGTCGCCCTGAATTGACTCAACCACAACTGGTTTGGTTTTTGGTTTTATTGGAAGAAGAGGAGAAGAGGTGTTGGAGCATATTCAGCATTTTGAAGTAGCATATAGACAATATAATAAGCATAACAGAAACTGCTGTTTTGGAGGCAGCTGGCTTCAGGGAGAAATTGAGTTTTGTCCATGTCCTCAGTACTAGGTCTATTTAGCCTAGCAGGCTTGTGTCTCCTGGTTATACAGGTTTTTAGAATCCCAGAGTTGGAAGGGCCCTTGGGGACCATGTGTTGCCATGTTCTCTGGCCCAGTATCGGATGTGCCCAGCACCCTGTCCTGTGGTTGCCATCAACAGGGATTCCTTACCTTCCAAAGCATCTTTGCATTTCTTTGACCTAGACAGCTCTTCTTTAGAGTCAACTTAAATCTGTTTGCAACTTCTACTCAGAAATGGTTAAATGCAGGAACCCCGAGCTGAGTACCTGTGATGGACCCAGCTGGGAGGATAGTGGGGATCCCAGAGACAGGGTTCCCTAGCCTGGAGTCCTTCTAAATGGAGTCACGAAAGGATGAAAACAAATGGAACACAGGAAACAGTTACCCACAGTGTGCAGGCAAGGCATCGTGGTAGTGTAGCAAGACAAGTGGCCTTCTGGTGGGACCTCGAGGGGACTGGAGTTTGCTGTGAGGATGAGTGGGGAAGAACACCCCAGGAAAAGTTGGCACAGGGCCAAGTTCTGAAGCCAGGTGGGGAAAGGGCAGGTGGGTCACCCATCTGGAGAGCAGAGAGCGTGGCTTGGGCCGAGGAGAAGCTGGGCTGGAACTGATAGGAAGAGATAGGCTAAGGAATTAGGACTCAGAGTCACCGGTTAGTAATGAAACCTTTTCCCAACTTCCAAAGTAAACCTGATGTGAAAGCCCACGATAGCAGCTTTATTGTGAGGAGAGGTGGACCACAGAGCTCCTGCTGCTCGGCTACCCCAGGCACCACCATGCACCCCCATCCTCCAGATGCCCCCAGGCCTCTCTGGGCTTTCCTGGGCTCTTGGGGAGCCCCTAAGTTCCCCTGAAAGGATGCTGCCCTTGTCCCGTCAGACCCAGCAGCTCTATAGGCTGTCATGACGAGAAGGCCCAGAGAGAGGGACACCCCCATTGTCTCCCAGAAAGGAGGCCTGCAGGCTTCCTGGGGCTGGCAGCTGTGCATGGCCAGTGGCAGGGCAGCTCTTTCCCACAAGGTCACACTGCTGGCACACTCTGCCAGCTCTTTCCATAATTTACCCCTGAGCTTTTCTCCAAACAATTGAGAGGATATACTTTCAGCCCCAGCTGTCCAGGATACACGTGTCGGCAACCTTTTTCCAAGGAGGGAGCTGCTCCACCAGGGCTATCAGCCCTGTGATCCAGGAAGCAATAATACGGCCTTACGGACTTAAGGACTAGTCAATGCTTCAGGTCGTGAAAGAAGAAATGCATACATCCTTCTTCAAACATCTGGTTTGTGACCGGACCCTGAGGGGGCTGCCACCTCACTCCATCCAACATCAGACAAGATGGAGAAGAGGTTAGGGCTCCCAGGCCCATGAAGATTCTTGCCTGGCTCCCTTTGAACACACACATCCTCTCTCACACCACTACCTTGGATGGGACTCAGGCCCCACTCATGCCAGGTGACCTTCTTTTCCGGCCTGGTTTATAAGGCAAGCCTCAATCAGCCATGTATCATCGTTCCTGCCACTTCCCCAGAGGGTCACAGGAAGGCTTACAACATGCCACCTGGAATGTGTCACTGTCCAGGCACCCCCACCCTACCCCGTCATACGCTCCACTCCCCACCCACCCCCAGCCCAGAGAGAGAGAAAAGCAGAAAGCCTCCCTCTGGTCCCCCAGCTTCACTTTTCTAAATCAAGTCTCTTTAACTAGGGCTGCCAGATAAGCTACAGGGCTCCCAGTTAAATACGGTTGGGGCATACTTAGACTGAAAAATTACTTGTTTATTTGAAATTCGGAGCCCTGGTGGCATAGTGGTTAAGTGTTCAGCTGCTGACCAAAAGGCCAAATCCACCAGTTTGAATTCAGCAGCTGTTCCTTGGAAACCCTATGGGGCGGTCCTACTCTGTCTTACAGGGTCGCTATGAGTTGGAATCAACGCAACAGCAATGTTTTTTTTTTTTTAATTTGAATTTGAGATATAACTAGGCACCCTGTTTTATTTGCTGTCAACCCTACTTTCAGCAAATCCCGCCTATGGAAATGCGGATACTTTCAACAGATAAACAGGGTTGATTCTGTGCTTTGTGAAAGGATTAGCGATTTCGTTTCGTGGCATCACGGTGGTCAGAGTGAGGCTAATATCTACACAATGGTGAAAACCGTGTCTGTTTAAACTTAAGACTGGAAAAGCGAGGGTTTGGAAAGAAGAAAAAAGTCTGGAATCTCCTTCTGGGTTTGCGCTCTGGGATGTGTGCGTTATGGGTGGGGCCAGAGTACACAGGTAGATAGCAGTCAGAAAGACCCACATTCCAGCCCCAGGTCCATCGCTTTCTGTGAAACAGGACAGCCTCAGACAAGTCTTCCACCCTCCCTGAGCCTCGATTTCTTCAGGTATAAAGTAGGGGTGCCCCTGCCTCCTCCACCTCACGGTAACTGTGGGAACAGGATACACACCAAGAGCCCCTCATTTCCACCTGCACAGGCCCCAGTGCCTGACACAAGGGTTGGCAGCATCAGGGTTCTTTAACAATGTGAGCATTTTGATGTTCTCTGAGTCGAAACAAGAGAGGACACAAAACTGGCAAAACTCCAACAAGACAACAGGGAGAGACCATCGGGAACCCAGAGGAGAACCAGGCAGTGAAGTAAGTGCAGAAGAAGGGGTTCAGGGCAGGCATGAAGGAGTCCCCACAGCACCAGGGGCTGGGAAAGGATCCCCTCCAGGAAGTGAATCCCCCTTCTTTGAGACCGATGCTGAGAACCTGAAACCCTCTGGATCTAAGGCTGGTGGCCAGGTGGCCCTCAGTAGGCGGAACAGGCTCAGCCAAAGCCTGAGGAAGGCCCTCTGTCCAGGCTGCCTGGGCTTCCCGCATGGCCAGCTGCTCCACAGTAGTGAAAACTAAAGGCTGGTCTGGCCATGGCCCCGTGGTGTTTGGGGCTTTGTCTCCTGGGAGACAGTCTGAGGGAACCACAAGCACCACATACCTGACAATTTTACTCAGTATTCTTAAATAAATCTAGATTCTCTACTGGGGCGAACATTCAACTGCGGACAATGTTGGGAAAGTCACACAGTCCCAGGTGGGTTTAAAGTTCATCTAGTGTTCTTTTACGTCAAGCAACTAAGCTCTACCACTGCTGAGGTGAAAATTATGATGTCCGTCTACTGGAAGTATGCAATGTGACTCAGCAGCAGTTAGACCAGGAGCAGTTAGCAGGACCAAGCAGAGTATATGGGAGAACAGGGTCCTGGCACCTCTCCCTTGTGGCCCAGGCCCTGGCTCGGCCCCCGACCTGCTAATAAAGCCAGGCTGAATGAGGACACACAGCTGGTGCTCACTCCTGGCAGCCACAGCAGTCCCCTCATGTCTCAAGTGTAGGGTTTAAGCACCACATCCCATTCCAGGAGACGGGGCCTGGCGTTTTGGCTTGTACCTGCCTTCTGACATAACTTTTCATGACCTCTCCACTTTCCAGGTCCTGTGGAGTCCCAAGTATTTACCCCCAGAAAAGCTCAAAACCAAGTGGATGACAAAATCCCTGGAAGCTCACTCTGAGCGGTAAACACCCATTAGATGAGGAATTGGGATGTGTGCACAATTTGAGGAATCTGACGAGTAAGGTGGATATGACTCAGGTGCGTAGTTCTACCAGATCCTCCAAATGCCTCACACTGTGTGTAATAATATTGGCATGGGTTTCTTTCTCCTTTTTGATAACTATTATTTAGTATCCACACTCATTGCTTCCTTAAATGATGAAACTTCACGGAGCACCACCAAGCCTTGCAGACAAAAATCCCTGCCCTCAGGGAGGCATGAGGAAGAGGGGCTGACCCAGGCAGAAGGGAGGGAGCACTGACATGGGGGAAGAGCTGTTTACCAGGGAATATAGGGGACAGGACACCTGAGCATAATGGACAGAGGGAACAGGAGCCACAGTCCTCACATGGGTTGTGCTGTAGCTGCCCATCCCCATGTAGTCTTGGCAATCACTGAATGAGCCTCTGGACTCAGCATTCACATGCTTCATTAAGACACTGTAAAAAAAGAAAGGTGCAGCGGCAAGTCATTTGAGAAGCCCAGCTGAACAGGATGGGCCTCTGGGCTCTCTTGGAATGGTCATGTGCAAATGGAAGGAAGAAGAGCCTCTTCAGAGGCTGGTTTTTGTCTCCAAGCTTTTTTGTGTGGTCCTGCAAAGAATGTCTTGTGCTGTTCAAACACATTAAGATCAACTTCAAGTGAGCAGTACTGAAAACATGTTGTTAGTTGCCACCAAGTCAGCTCTGACTCATGGCGACCCCATGAATAACAGAACAAAACATTCCCTGGTCCTGCACCATCTTTGGGGCCCTGGTGGTGCAGGTGGTTAAGTGTTTGGCTGCTAACCAAAACGTCAACAGTTTGAATCCACCAGCCACTCCTTGGAAACCCTGCAGGGCAGTTCTACTCTGTCCTATAGGGTCGCCATCTTCACAATTATTGATATGCTTGATCCAGTCCTATGGATCACAACAGAATATTGTCTGATATAGTGCTAGAAGATGAATCCCCTAGCTTGGAAGGCACAACAATGAACTTGAGCACACCAACGAGAAACACAGGGCGCCAGTAATCAGGAGTTTGATTTCTGCACTCAGTTTTTAGGGGAAAATGACCTACAACAACTTAGAAAGCTCACGCCCAAAAGACTACCTCCTGTAGTCAAAACACCAAGTGTTTGTGGAAGGTCATCCAGCTTCCTGATTCTTCAGGGATCTTGGTACTGTCCTCAACTCAGTGAAGTGCCTCCTGTGGCCAGCGCCTGTGTCAGTGGGCCCCAGTGGAGAGTCATACTAAGAAGACCAGATCCAGGGGTAGGCAGAGGAGCACATAAACCCCCAGTTACAATCCTTTCTGAACACAAGAGGAAAATACAAGGCACAGAGGGGTGACAGCTGCCCTAAGGCTCCACCTAAAGTGACATCCAATGACACACGAGGTTCGGGATGAGGACCTGGGGGATCACCCTAGCCCAACCCATTTCTATTTCAAGACTGCATTCACCATGGCAAGATAATGAACTCGCAATTTTTTAGATTTTGCTAAAACCAGAAAAACTAACTTTCCCCTTAGCTGGCTAGAGGATGGATTTAACCACACAACCCTTTGTGGTTCTGCAGCAATAATGACACTACTACACTGGAATCTTACCCTAGCACACCAAGATGGCGTATAGAATTGATATGACACGGACATGGCTTAGTCCTTACCAGTCATGCTAAAAGAACATCGGTTTAACATCTAACATCTATACTTAGGCCGTAGGTTAAGCTGCAGTAACTAAAAGACCAAAACTTAGAGCAACCTAAAGATACTCTTTTATTTCTCTCTCACATAATGGTCTGTAAGAGAGAAGTCTGAGCTGGTGGGTGGCTCGGGTCCAAGAAGTCATTCAGGGATCCAAGTTCTTTCCATCTTTTGGCTCTGCCGTCTCCTAGAGTGATGCCCTCCTCTGCGTGGTTAAAGGTGGGCCACTGCCACATTTGTGTTCTAGGACTTAGGAAGGGGAAAGAGAGGAAGAGCAGGGTAAGCAATTTCCTTCTAACCCAGTTACAGAGAAGTGGCACCCATGCTATCTGCTCACATTCCCTTGGCTAGAACTTGTCGCACCTGACTCCCAGGAAGGCGCAATAATGTAGTGTTGAGCCACATGGCATGCTCAACTAAATACAACTAAGAGGGTTGTACTACTTAAAGGGATAGGAAATAATGGGTGCTGGGGACAGTTAGCAGTCCCCACCATACAGGGCAGCACGCAGTGGAGTCATACATGGGTGGAACCCATAGCCAACCTGGGTTCTAATCCCAGCTGTGACCCTCATTCTGAAAACTTGGACAAGAGACAGCCTCTGAGTTTCTACTTCTGCAAAATGGGCATAATACCCAAGGGTTGCTGGGTTTCCACATAGGGGAAAGCACTGGTTCAGCGTCTGGCATGTTGTAGGTGCAGCACAATTGATAGGACTTGT
This sequence comes from Elephas maximus indicus, assembly GCF_024166365.1. Classification (NCBI taxonomy): domain Eukaryota; kingdom Metazoa; phylum Chordata; class Mammalia; order Proboscidea; family Elephantidae; genus Elephas; species Elephas maximus. The sequence continues at coordinate 20,194,588 of NC_064830.1, forward strand.
TATTTATCCTCGCAACCTCCCACATGATCTGGTCAGTTAAAATGAATTCACACTTATGGAGCGTACATTGACACACGAGAAATAAGTGCCCAGGAGCTGAGGACTATCTGTAAGCCCGAATAAAGCTAGAGAAAGAATTGCATGGCAGCAACCTCATCCATGCATCCTCATGTTGTTTATAAAGTGCTTTCACATACGTTATCTCATTCACCCCATGTTATCTTCTTTTTTTTTGGAGGTGAGAAAACAGAGGCTCCTACCTAGGGTCACACAGCTGACATCTGATGCGAAGTCCAGTGCTCTTTCAACTCCATCATGACTGCAGCCCAAACCCAAATCCAGCAAACTCTTCCTGGCCAATGTAGTCTCCACAATAGCATGACTTATGGGTTCCCACCATCTCAGTAGCCTTGACCCTAAGGTGTGAAAGGCTGTAGTAGGCTTAGTCCTTGCTTGTGGGCATGGGATAGAAGGCAGCCCATTCTGCTAGAAGCCAGCCAGAAGCCATGATCAGGAGAGCCTCTTCTTGGAGAAGTAACTGGGGTGAGCAGATGAACCACTTGAGCAGTGTTTCCCTGGCTTGAGTGAAGAGTGCCCAGATCAGACCACCCAAGGGTCTACTGGCTTTAATGGATGTGCAATTAGTTGCAGCAAGCGCTGATGGGGCCCACTGCTGGGTGCTGCCTGGGGTGCGCTGTGAAGGCTTGACCCCAGGTGCAGCCCTGGCCTTGTCAGCTCACCTTTATCTGAAGAAACCTCCAGATCTGGCTTTGCAGAGATCAGCCCTTAGGGGTTAGAGCTGTAAGAGACCTTCGATGGGGATGTGCCCATCTCTCAGGTCTCCTGGCTTCATCTCCCTCTTGTCCATCCCAAGCTAGCCTCTTTTCACATGAGGTTAGCTCAGACACCCCTTTCCTGGAGACTGGAATGCCTTTTCTAACCCCTCCCCTGATACAATTGAATTTCTGCCCCCAGGTATGTGCGTAAGGCAGATAAAAATCATTAGGGCAGTGAAACTATTCAGTATGACACTGTAATGGTTGGACATGTGACACTATGCATTTGTCAAAACACATAGGACTGTACAACACAGAGTGAACCCTAATGTAAACTATGACTTGAGTTAATAATAAGATAGCAATATTGGTTCATCAGTTGTAACGAATATACCACAGGAGCTTCCAGACTACGACAGACCAGGAAAAAAAGCCTGACGATCTACTTCCAAAAAATCAGCCAATGAAAGCCCTGTGGATCACAATGGTTGGATCCCATTGTGTGTGGGGTTGCCATGAGTCAGAAGTCAACTCAATGGCAACAACGACAGTAATAGAGGGAACGGTGTGCTTTGGGGAGAAGGGGCATATGGAAGCTGTCTATTTTCTGCAGTTTTTGTATAAACTTAAAACTGCTTTAAAAAAATTAAGTCTATTAAACAGAAAAAGTTTTTTTTAATTAAAAAAGTCAATTAGCACAGCAGTTTTGCCCCACTGCAGGGACAGGTTATTTTTACTTGTCTAATGAGTTTTTTTTTTTAATGAGTAGCATTTCCAGCTGTGCAAATGCCCACAAACAGACTGAAGCTTGCTTAGCACTCGGACCAGACCCTGGGCCCAGGGAGGTCCTGGGGTTGGGGCCCTGTGTTAAGGCAGAAGCAGGAGAGTGGGTCCACAGGCTGCTCGAGGCCCCACTGAGCCAGCCTGCCTTCAGGTGCTGGCCTTCCATGTGCAAACCACGTACAAGTGAAGGAGAAGGAGGGAAATTCAAGATGAGTCATCTACAGGATGTACGAACCCCGGTAAAACCTCCAAGCTTGGCAACTGTGGAGGAAATGCTTTGAGTTTTTTTAGACTTTCTTGTAACCTAGACACTCAGCTGGGACTCTGTGTCCTATTTAAAGATTTTTCCAAACAGTTGTGTTTTCAGGGAGCTTCATCAACACACGTTCGGGGGAAGGAACCAGACGGAGCAGAGCTTCTCCGGGCCGGCTGGTCTGATTCCTTCAGCTCCCAGCGCACCTCAAGTGTTTGGACAGGAAAGCACAGCGGAGGACAGGAAGCCTGTGAGCCTCAGAAACTGCTTTGTGGATCTGACTTCTGGCAACTACAAAATAAGAAAGTGCTAATCAAGAGGATTTGCTGAGCACCTAGACCACAAGGCACGCCACTTGAACTGAATTGAAAACAGGAGAATACTGACTCAGTCTGCAGTTAGGCCTTAATGCTCCTCTCGTGACCTGTAAACGAGTCTATCCAGGTGTTCATTTGTTCATTGTTTCACTCCACACTGACAAGGCCCTCAGGCAGGTGACGACCAGCATTCAGATGGGCCATCTGATTGACCTCCTCACAAGCCTGGAAGGCCACCACGGCCTGGCCCTTTCATCAAGGGCCCCTGAGTGCGAGCGCTTGGTGTTCTGAGCCTGAGAAGTTGAGGCAAATGCTCGACTAAGCCTTGGGCTTTCTGTACCACAACAAACCATTTTGCCTTATCTCTCTCTCTTTTTTTTTTTTTTATAGACTTTATTTTTTAGAGCAGTTTTGGATTTACAGAAAAAATAAGATGATAATCCAGGGAGTTCCCAGATACCCTGCACTCAGTTTCCTCTGTTATTCACATCTTTCATTACTGTGGGACATTAGTAGAATTGATGAACCAATATTGATACAGTTTTATTAACTTGGAGCCCTGGTGGCTTAGCAGTTAAGAGCATGGCTGCTAACCAAATGATCGGCAGTTCAAATCCAGCAGCCGCTCCTTGGAAACCCTATGGGGCAATTCTACTCTGTCCTATAGGGTCACTATGAGTCGGAACTGACTCAACGGCACCTAACAACAACACCATTATTAACTTAAGTCCATGCTTTATTCAGATTTCCTTAGTTTTTACCTAGCATCCTTTTTCTGTCCCAGGATCCCATCCAGGATACCACATGACATTCAGTCATTGTTATGGATTGAATTGTGTCCCCCCAAAAGATATGTTCAAGTCCTAACCCCTGGTACCTGTGAACGTGCTATTTGGAGACAGGGTCTTTGAAGGTGTTATCAGCTGAGTGAACATGAGGTCATCATAATGGAGTAGGGTAGGCCTTAATCCAACGAGTGGGTCTTATAAAACGACAAGTAGAGACACAGAGAGAAGATGACGATGTGACGACAGAGACAGAGGTTGTAGCGACAAAGCTGTAAGTCAAGGATTGCTGGGAGCCAACAGAAGCTAGGAGAGAGGCATGGAATGGACTCTCCTCAGAGTCTTCAGAAGGAATCAACGGACTGATACCCTGATTTGGACCTCTAGCTTCCAGAACCATGAGACAATAAATGTCTGTTGTTATAAGCCATCCAGTTTGTTATGGCAGCCCTAAGAAACCAGTACATTCCTCTTGGTCGTGATGGTTTCTCATGGCTTTTTGTCTGCTTGTCTCCTTGTTAGATTGGGAGTTCCTAAAAGTAAAAATTAAGTTCCTTCCCTCCTCCTCTCCCACAAGTCTTCTCTCACGATGCCTAGAATGCCGTGCCCATCATAGGCACTCAACAGGTGACTGAGGGATTGAGTTGGAGCATCAGCTCGTGTGCTCATCTCTCCCAGAAAATGTCAAAACATCAACCAACAACTGTGTCAGATCAAACCATCTCTGGAGGGATGGGGCTTTGGGGAAATTTCATGTTCTTTGTTATATTTCTGTAATGTTGAAGTCTTTTTAAGTAATCAGCTTGTATTTCTCTTCCAATTAAAAAAATTTTTTTTAATCAATAAAACTGTGAGTTGGGGGCCTGTCAGTTTTTGAAGTGTTTTCATAAACTCTACCTCAATGAGTTCTCTCTGCGCTGGGAGGTGGGCGTATTGTTACCCAGCTTGACAGGTGAGGAGGCTGTGCTCAGTGATGTGATGTGACGTGCCTAAGATAACACAGCTGGTGCAGATGGCCCAGAGTACAGGCTGTCTGGCTTCTTCCTGTACCTGAGTCACCCAAGGTGTCAGAAAAGAGCAAGGGCTTCAAAGCCATTTGGTCAAAGTGCAATCCACGTGCCAGTGACCCATGGTTACTCCTGAGGCACTGTAGGGTACCCAGGTCACCTGTGAAAAGAACTATTGTTGCAGTTCTCTGGAGGAAGGGGAGACAAGGTGATAGGGAAAGTAGGGGCGTGAAGATCAAAGGAAAGGAATCAATTCCAGTTCTACTTTTCTGACACCAAACTGTGAGTATCAATTTTAATCTGTTCCTCACTACTTCAACTCCTGTTCCAGCCTTAGACGCAGCACTCCTTCCTCTGACCCTAACCACAGGTGCAAGGTCAGATCGCACAGTCCCTCAGACTGCTTCATCTGCCTGAGACTTCAGATGCCAGGAGTAAACAGGGAGGTTCCCGCGACCCCCTCACTTCTGGCTCCCCCTACCCACTTGGTTCGGTAATTCACTAGAACGACTCACAGAACTCAGGGAAACTGCTGTACACATGATTACAGTTTTATTACAGCAAAAGGATACAAACTAAGAGACACATAGGGTGAGGCCTGGGAGAGCTCCCAACATGGAGCTTCTGTGGCCCAAAAAGGGAGGCACTACCCTCCCAACACGCATCGATATCTGTCACTACCCAGGAGGTCCATGGAGCTTCTGTGCCCAGGCCTTTATTGAGACCTCATTACATAGGCATGATTGATTAAATCAATCTATTGCTCCCCTCCCCCAGGTTGGCTGATACCATGTGGTACGTCTTTCTGGCCTGGCCAGCCTCTACCTATGAGGCACCTCATTGGCATAAACCCTCAGGTGTGGTATAGAGCCCTCATCAAAGACACTTCCATTTCTGGGGAAACTCCAAGGTCTTAGAGGTTATCTTTCAGGAGAGGGGTCAAAGGCTTCTAATCTGTGCCGCAGTCTGTGCCAGGCCGCTCTGCCTGATGTTCAGAGGATCCATGGAAATACTGGAAGTCATAACAGCTGGTAACTGATGTTACCGGCTCTCTCCTCAGACCTCCTGGACCCTAATTCCATGCTCCCTCCTTTCTGCCCTGCTGCCTCCAGTGAATCCTAAGCTCCCCATACCCATGATTTCATTTCACAGAAGCTAAAGGAGAGGTCGCAAAGACCCAGGGAGGAGGCAGGGAAGGCAGGTGTGTGGAGTGAGCCCGATGGGTGAGGGGGAGCTAGAAACCCTGGCCCCAACCAAAGACAGTGCCACCTCTTTGCCCCTGTGTAGGTCCAGAGCTGCCATATCTTCCAGATTTTCAAGAGAAGCCAGAAATCTCAATTTTTATGTGGAACATTCCAATTTTTAAATGTTGGTAAATAAATTAAACAAAAAACAGCACATGGGTCAAGCTGAGCAGCTCTGTTGCTGGCTTTGGCCAGTTTGACCTCCTCTCTGGGGATGCAATGACACCAGCTGCTGTGCAGCTGTAGTTCTGAGCACCATGGAGGATCCTGAGGGAGCAATAGAGATGTGAGATAGTGCAGACTGTGAGCAGGCCACCTTAGGGCACGTGCTAACCGGGGAATTCCTGGGGATTCTAAGAAGCGAGTCTTCGATCACTGGATCCAGGTCTGCTGAGAAGATGAACCCTGGATCTTCCCAGAATACTCCACATAGAGTGTGACTCCCATGCTACCAACACAGGTTTTAGGGAGGCTGATGTCAACGCTTAAAGAGGAAAGGACCTGTGTCTTAGTTATCTAGTGCTGCTATAACAGAAATGCCACAAGTGGATGGTTTTAACAAAGAGAAATTTATTTCCTCACAGTAAAGTAGACTAAAAGTCCAAATTCAGGGCATAAGCTCCACGGGAAGGCTTTCCCTCTGTCAGCCTTCTCATCAATCTTCCCCCAGACTAGGAACTTCTCTGTGCAGGGATCCCGGGTCCAAAGGACGAGCTCTGCTCCTGCCACTGCTTTCTTGGTGGAATGAGGTCCTCCTGTCTCTCTGCTGGTTTCTTTCTTTATATCTCAAGAAATTGCCTCAAGACACAGTCTAATCTTGTAGATTGAGTTCTGCCTCACTAACACAGCTGCCGCCCATCACCCCTCATTAACATCATAGAGGCAGGATTTACAACATACAGGAAAATCACACAATTGCAGGAGTCATGGTCCAGTCAAACTGATACACACATTTTAGGGGGGGACAGAATTCAATCTGTGACAACCTGAGTCTACGTCTCCTCCTCTGTGCCCTGCTTTAGACCCCATCAACAGAGTACCCATCTCTACTTCCCAGGACCAACCCTGACCCAAGACAAAAGCTTCTAAGTGGTGTCTGCTCTATGTTCTGGACGCAGTTACAAGTCACCATCTGTCTACTCTGTTCCTATCTCATGTCCTAGATTAAATAACTGGACATCTGTTACAATCCCTGTTCTGGTAGCCAGGAGAGGTCCTTGGACTTCTCAAGAGTGTGAGCCCATCTTCTCTTACTCAAAATATGAGCCATAGGATGATAAACTTCCCCCTAAGAAGGGGGTTCTAGCCACTTCAACTGTCTGAAGATGTTGCTCAGAGTCCAGTCTCTCCAATGAGTTGTCATTAGGGGTGCAGACTCATTAATGCATGCCTATTACAGTAAGAAGAGCCCCTGGGTGGCACAAACAGTGAAGCTCTGGGGTACTAAATAAAAGTTTGGTGGTTTGAATCTACCCAGAGGTTTGTCAGAAGAAAGGTCTGGCGAGCTGCTTCTCAAAAGGTCACAGCCTTGAAAACCCTATGGAGCACAGTTCTACTCTGACACACATGAGGTCACCATGAGTTGGAGTTGACTTGACAGCAATTTATTATTAGTAGTAATGGTAGTGGAAACCCTGGTGACATAGTGGCTAAGAGCTACAGCTGTTAACTAAAAGGTCAGCAGCTGGAGTCCACCATGTGCTCCCTGGAAACCATAAGGGGCAGTTCTACTCTGTCCTATAATGTCACTATGAGTTGGAATTTACTTGACAGCAATGGGTTTGGTTTTGGTTTAAAAAAAAAAAATTTTTTTTTTTTTATTTAAAATATCACAGTAAGACTGTGCATTCACATGCATTGCCTCTTACTTATTCATAATTACATTCATTCATTCAACAAATACTGGTCAAGCATCTACCACATGCCGGCATCTCCAAGCACCCAGCTTATGTGACACATATGGAACTGTGGCTGAATAATGATGCACTCAGCTCGTAATCCTCATAATACCTGGAGGTAGGAATTGTTAGCCTTGTGTTTTAGATAAGGGAATTAAAGCTCAGAGAATTAAGTGGCTTGCCCATGGTCACACAGTTGAGAAAGGCTGAAGCTGAAACGCAGGCACAGATTTCCTGATTCCAAGTGCAACGCTCTTCTCTTTATACAAGAAGCTGGCAAACTCCTTCTGTAAAGGGCCAGATAGGAAATACTTTGCAAGCCATGTGAGACTCTGTTATGACTACTCAATTCTAATGTTTTAATTCAAAAGCAGCCATAGATAATGTGTGAACGAATAAACATGACTGTGTTTCAGTAAAACTTTATTTACAAGAACATTGGAAGACCCAATTAAAAAATGATCAAACAACTTGAGTAGACATTTTTACAAAGTAGGTAAACAAATGGACAACAAGCACATGAAAAGATGCTCAATTCATGAGTCATTGTTGCTATTGTTTGTTGCCGTCAAGTCAATTCCGACTCATAGCAACCCCATGTGTTACAAGAAGAACTGCTCTATGGGTTTAAATGGAAGCAGATAACCAAGCCTTTTCTTCCATGGTACCAGTGGGTGGGTTTGAACTGCCAGCCTTTAGGTTAGCAGTAGAGCATAAACTCTTCATACTAGTCATTAGGGGAATGCAAATCAAAACCACAAAGAGATATCACTTCACACACACTAGAATGGCTATTATTAGAAAAACTGAAACAAGCAAGTGTTGGCAAGGATGTAGAGAAATTCTGACCCATTGCTGATGGGAATATAAAATGGTACAGCCACTGCAGAAAAACAGTATGGTGGTTTCTCAAAAAGTTAAACATAGACTAAACATATGACTCAGCAATTCCACTCCTAGGTATATACCCTAGAGACTTGAAAGCAGGGACTCAAACGGATACGTGTACACCATGTTCTCTGCAGCATTATTCACAATAGCCAAAAGGTACAAACAACCCAAGTGCCTGTCAATAGGTGAATGGATAAACAAAACGTGGCATATATGCAAAGTGGAATATTATTCAGCTACAAAGAGAAATGAAGTCCTGATACATACTACACAGAGGAACCTTGAAAACATGCTGAATGAAATAAGTCAGATACAAAAGCAAGAACATTGTATGATCTAACTTACATGAAATGTCTGGAATGGGCAAATGCAGAGACAAGAGGTTATTAGTGGTTACACAGCTAAGAATAGAGGGGAATGGGTGCTACAGCTGAAGGGTTACTGAGTTTCTGTTTGGGGTGATATAAAACTTGTGGAGGTGGATGGTGGTGATGGTAGTTGTCTTAGTCATCTAGTGGTGCCATAGCAGAAATACCACAAGTGGATGGCTTTAACAAAGAGAAGTTTATTTTCTCATAGTCCAGTAGGCTAGAAGTCCGAATTTAGGGCTCTGGCTCCAGGGGAAGACTTTTTCTGTTGGCTCTGGAGGAAGGACCTTGTGAGGCAACAGTCTTCCCTTGGGAGCATATCAGTGCAGGAACCTCAGGTCCAAAGGATGCACCCTGCTCCTGGCACTGTTTCTTGGTGTATGAGTTCCCTATGTCTCTCTGCTTGTCTATCTCTTTTATATCTCAAAAGAGATTGGCTTAAGACTCTATCTAATCCTATACATCTCATCAATATAACTGCCACTAATCCATCTCATTACATCATAGTGATAGGATTTACAACACATAAGGAAATCACATCAGATGACAAAATGGTAGACAATCATACAATACTGGGAATCATGACCCAGCCAAGTTGACAGATATTTTACGGGGACACAGTTCAACCCATGACAGTAGTACAATATGGTGGATGTAATTAATGTCACTGAATACTTAAAAATGGTTAAAATGGCAAAATTTTTTTTTTGTGCTTTAACGAAAGTTTACAAATCAAGCCATTCATACAAAAATTTATACACACCTTGCTATATACTCCTAATTGCTCTCCCCCTAATAAGATAGCACACTCCTTCCTGCCACTCTTTCTTTTCCTGCCCATTTGGCCAGCTTCTGGCTCCCTCTGCCTTCTCATCTTCCCTCCAGACAGGAGATGCCAACATGGTCTCATGTGTCTACTTGATCCAAGGAGCTCATTCTTCAAAAGTATCATTTTCTATCCCATTGTCCAGGCCAATCCCTCTCTGAAGACTTGGTTTTGGGAATGGTTCCTGTCTCGGGCTAACAGAAGGTCTGGGGACCATGACCTCTGGGGTCCTTCTAGTCTCAGTCAGACCATTAAATCTGGTCTTTCCACGTGAATTTGGGGTCTGCAACCCACTGCTCTCCTGCTCCCTCAGGGGTTTTCTGTTGTGTTCTCTGTCAGGGCACTCATCGGTTGTAGCTGGGCACCATCTAGTTCTTCTGGCCTCAGGCTGATGTAGTCTCTGGTTTATGTGGCCCTTTCTGTCTCTTGGGCTCATAATTACCTTGCATCTTTGGTGTTCTTCATTCTCCTTTGCTCCAGGTGGGTTGAGACCAATTGATGCATCTTAGATGGCCACTTGCTAGAGTTTAAGACCGCAGACGCCACTCTCCAAAGTGGGATGTAGGATGTTTTCTTAATAGATTATGAAAATGGCAAACTTTTTATTGTGTATATTTTACCACAGTAAAATAATTTTGGTGAGCTGGATTTGCTGTATAGCAGCTGCCTCACCTCTGTGGCATGAGAACAGGCCACTGCTGCTCTCCCTATTTTTTAGATGGAAACTGTTGCAGGAGGTGGAGTGACTGGTCCCTGAACAAGCCAAGAGCTTGGCTGCCGCGCACTTCTTTCCAAAGTTCATCCCGGGTTGGAGCTGATTTGGAGGGGCCCTATTAACCTCTGGGATCTGACTTCTACAGAAGGGCCAGGGTGAGAGCCTCTGGCCTGGAAGCCTCCTCCTCACTGGCCAGTCTGGCTCCTCCCCAGCTGCTCTTCAAGGGGACGAGATGTGTTCAGCAAAGTCTGAGCATCTGCCAGGAAGCCTCGCTTTTCTCCCACACAGGGAAGGAAGCAGGAGCCCCTACGGGAGGCTCAACCTCCAGCAGAGCCTTCAGGGAAGCAAGAGGAATCTCACCCAGCTCCCTCCTCCTGGGCCATCCCAGGACACAGCTTTGCTTCTGGTAAAAATGACAAGACATCCAGATGTATGACTCTCTTCTCTGTTCCAAGGCCCCTGGAGGCCTGAATCTTGGCTGTTCTGAGCTAGTGGAGTAAAGAGGTGTCCTTCCTCTCTCTCACACCCCTCTCCACCCCTTCACTGAACTCACACTTCAAGCATGTGCCGTTTGCAGGCCCTGGGCCAGGCTCCAGGGACATATAGTGAGCAGGGCAGGCATGACTCTCCTGGGGAGTGCCAGGCCCTGTAACATCCAAACCCCCTAGGGCAGAAGTACCTTGACAAAAGACACGTTTCAGGGGAAAAGAAATCCAATTTAAATTATTGGAGTTGTAGGAGAATAGGGGAGCTTCATTCCAAGTCAGAGCTAGAAATAAGGACACCCCTTCCCAAATAAAGAGTCCCTGAGTGATGCCAACAGCTGCATGCTTGGCTGCTAAGCAAAGGGTTGGAGGTTTGAGTCCACCCACAGATGCCTTGGAGACAAAAAATTAGCCATTGGAAACCCTTTGGACCACAGTTCTACTCAGACACACATGGGGTTGCCATGAGTTCAAGTCTACTCAACAACAGCTGTTGTTTTGTTTTGTTTTTTTTCCCTCCGCCAAATAAAACAAGGCCAGGAAAGGCTCAAGTCCATCATCAGAATGAGACGATATTAAAGCAGAGACTGTATGGCCAGCCTCCTGAGATTCACCTGTCCTTGGTCCCATCTTGCCTGTGACCAGCCCTGGGGCACAGGCGGGACCCTCATACCGTGACTATGAGCAATATTGATATAGGGAACATCTGAGCCCTCGAGGCCCCTCTCATCAGGGGGCCAGGCTCTCAGAAGACGCTTAGGATTCGGCTCACATGGCCCTTGCTCAGAGATAGGATCCTGTTTCCTTCACCTCGGCAAGGTGTCCCTGGGTACCAGCAGAGGGTCTGGCTCTCACAGGAGACAAGAGAGGAGGACAGAGGCTTTCCCAAGGCCTTGGATGTGAGATCCCAGAGCCACCAGACAGAGCAGCACAGGAACAGCCCAGAACTGCATGGAGGAGTCGAGGGCCTGGGTCCTGGGAGTCCAGTGACTGGCCACAGTCACCTGCTGGTGAGTTGACAACAAGCGTGGCTGGTCTGGGTCATCGGTTACCTCATGACCCATCACTCCATTTATATTTCCACCAGCAGTGTATGAGGGTTCCGATTTCTTCACATCCTTGTCAACACTTAGTATAATCTGTCTTTTTTATGATAGCATCCTACTGAGTACAAAATGGTATCTCATCGTGGCATGATGGGGAAGTACTGCTTTTAAGTCAGAAAGACCAGGCTAATCCTAGTGGCATCACTTAGCACTCTGTGCTGTTAAGAAAAGGACTTAACCTCAGTTTCCTCAACTGTAAAATGGGGGAAACATTGCAGATCTCACAGGGTGGCGGTGAGAATCAGACCAATATGTTCAGGGTCCCTGCCTGGCCTGGCCCCAGGCTTGTCCTGCTTTTCTTGGCTGAGTTGTGTCCTCGTGGAGGGAGGGGCCTTGTTTCTTCTGTCTCTTATACCCTCCTCCCATTGTCCTGTCTGGTACACGTAGTGGGTACTCAGAAAACTTTTTGCTTGCAGAATAAAAATCAGTACCATATAAAAGCAACATGATTGAACAAGTATTTTCAGATATAATTGACATAATGCTCTGAACCCCTTGAGTCCTTGTGGTATATCCTGTTTGGATGTTGTGCTCTCATAAAGGAAGCTGGGAATAGGTCAGGGAAACACAGCGTTGGGTCCTTCAGGGTTTGACTGCCCCTGGGAACTGGAAGGCAGCAGTTTTTGGAGCTGTATCTGAGCTGTTTTCTTGCCCTCCAACCTGCAGCCATTCCCATGCTCCTGGCTGTGTCCTGCTTTTCAACGCTCACCCTGGTTGACCAGCTCCCTAACACCAGCATATTTTTTCAGAGCCACACAACATGCTGGTCCTTCAGAAATCGAAGCCCACAGACCAAGCTGTAAATGTTCTCCAGGAGAAATGGATGCTGTTTTAGTTACCGTGTGCTGCCATGACAAAAATATCACAAGTGGGTGGCTTTAAAGAACAAGAATTTATTTTCTCATAGTTCTGAAGGTTACAAGTCCAAATCAGGGTCTGGGCCGTGTTGATTCCTTCCTCATCAGTAGCCCTGGGAGTTACTTGGTTCCTTGGCTTGTAGGCAATCTTCAGATGGATCTTTCTTCCCTGTGTGTGTCTGTGTTGTCCGTTCTAGTCCTTTTATAACTCAGAAGTGATTAGGTTTAGGACCTGCCCTACTCTGGTATGACCTTATTAACATAAAAATAAGAAAACCCTATTTCCAGACAGGATCACATCCATAGCTACAAGGGCCAGGAGCTCAACACATTTTTTTTTTTTAAATAATTTTTTATTGAGCTTTAAGTGAACGTTTACCAATCAAGTCAGTCTGTCACATGTAAACTTATATACACCTTACTCCATACTCACACTTAATCTCCCCCTAATGAGTCTGCCCTTCCAGTCTCTCCTTTCGTGACAATTTTGCCATTTTCTAACCCTCTCTACCCTCCTATCTCCCCTCCAGACAGGAGATGCTAACACAGTCTCAAGTGTCCACCTGATACAAGTAGCTCACTCTTTATCAGCATCTCTCTCCAACCCATTGTCCAGTCCCTTCTGTGTCTGATGAGTTGTCTTCGGGCATGGTTCCTGTCCTGGGCCAATAGAAGGTTTGGGGACCATGACCGCCAGGATTCCTCTAGTCTCAGTCAGACCATTAAGTCTGGTCTTTTTATGAGAATTTGGGGTCTGCATCCCACTGATCTCCTGCTCCCTCAGGGGTTCTCTGTTGTGCTCCCTGTCAGGGCAGTCATCGGTTGTGGCCGGGCACCATCTAGTTCTTCTGGTCTCAGGACGATGTAAGTCTCTGGTTCACGTGGCCCTTTCTGTCTCTTGGGCTCATAGTTATTGTTCAACACATATTTTGAGGGACACAACTTGATCCATAACAGACACAGAATGAGATGTTGCCACTAGACACTCTGCAGCCTACGAATGTTAGAAATAGCTTATAGAAACTGCTCATCTATAAGAAGTCAGATTCATGTTCTGTATGTAGGTCTTATTTTAATCCTTGGATCTGCTCTTGGGAAAGGTCAAATATTTGACATTCAAGAGATGAGAATTATGAAATCAAAGGGAGAAAGGACGGGGTGAATGGATGACGTGAAATGCTCAAAATTCACTCAAGGTTTGAGGTTTATTGTCCCCAGGGAGGGTGCAGGGAAATGTCTGAAGTGTTCACACTAATGGGTCCTGCTAATACCCCAATGAAAGGGAAAGGAATGTTACTGGCCGACCCCCAGGCAGCAGGGGCCAGGAAAGGCAGCTGCACTTCCAGAAAGGACATCTTTTCTTGATCAATAGGACCTTCTGAAATGACGCTTCAGAGATTTCATGTATCCAGCAAGTTGTGACTATTAGGAAGAGGGAGTGACAACTTGCTGGAAATTTAGGCCAAGAAGCAGTGGTGATTGGTGGAAATGGGGCAGGCAGAGGAACCCCAGGACTTCAACAAGTCTGCTTCCTTTGGTCAAGGAGCCATTGAACCAGGGTGGAACCCACTTCACTGGCACAGAGCCCAGGATTTTGTTTGGAGCAAATCTCCACCATGGTGCCCTCTTACAGCGCAGCTAGGTGGCCGCCATATAGACAAAGCTAACGGAAACGTACTCTGCAGTCCCACATCTGTGGCTGACTGTGGCCCATGCTGGAACAAAAAACAAGGGAGGCTGGGCGGTACTGAAACCCAGGGGTAAAAATTGCAACTCCTCCCCTATTCCTCTTTGGCTTTGTTTCTTTCCTATAACACTTGTCACATGTGACACACTCTATGTTCTGTTTCCACAGGCCATAGGGGCAGGGATTTGGTGTTCCATAAATATTTGTTGGATGGCTGTCTTGGATTCCTACTCTGTGCCATTTGTCAGGCTAAAAAAAAAGAAAAAAGAAAAAAGGGTGGGAAGACTGGGCAGAGAGAGCGGGGAGGGGGCTGAACACCTACCAAGAATCTGCCACGTATGAGGCACTGTCTAATTCTTTACACACTTTATCTCATGAAATGTCCCCAACAGCCTTTCAGGGTAAAAAGAATTGTGCACATTTTACAGATTAAAAAAAAAAAAGAAAGAAAGAAATCCAGGAAGATTTAGTAAATTTTCTAATTTTCAGAAATGGTCAGTGGCAAACATGGAGTTTAAACCCAGGTCATTTCCACGGAGCCCCGTGGCCTCAGGGGTCTCTCTGGTTGGGTCTCCATGATCCTGGCTGCTCTGCAGGTGGGAGGCCAAGGGATGTTGCTACTGCAAACTGAGTGTAACTCTCAGCCCATGTGTTTGATAACAGCTACCAAGGCACAGCTAGGTCTGATGCCCTTTCAGGTGGCTTTTGTTTAAAGACTCTCAGCTTAGTGAGAGTAAGACCTCGTTCCATTTGGCCTTGGTCCCCACTGTCTCTGGCAGTGAGCCCATCAGGAACCAGAGCAGAGCTGAGCCACAGTGCAGAGTCCACTTCAGTCTCTTCCACACCCTTTTTCCCCCATAGTATCTCATTTACTACAGCTTGACAGTACAGTTTAGACTCTTTTGTTTGCCAGCCTTCTTTTATTTCTTGAGTATTCTCACCTCTTTATTCTTTGAGATCAGTATTAGCATTATTCTTTGAGATCAGTATTGGCATTAGGCTAGTAAATCTGCATATATATCTCACTGGGATTTCTAGAATGTCAAGACTACAAAGAATTTTAATAAAGTCATTATTTTTGCAATAGAGGGTTTCTATTTCCACCAATAAGTGTTTGATTATATAACCCCAAGAAAACCCAGTGCCATCGAGTCGATTCCAACTCATAGTGACCCTATAGGACAGAGTAGAACTGCCCCATAGAGTTTCCAAGGAGCACCTGATTATATAAGCTGTTTTTTTAACACTCAGACTAGTTTTCTAGTTTTCGTCATGTCTGTACTGAACATTACTTGATTTGTGTACGGGTTTTACACATTTTCTATTATAAATGGAAGGCACTCTGGTGGCACAGTAGTTAAGTGCTTGGCTGCTAATCAAAAGGTCAGCAGTTCAAACCCACCAGCTGCTCCTCAGGAGAAAAATGTGGCAGCTGCTTCTGTAAAGAATTACAGCCTTGGAAATCCTATGGGACAGTTCTACTCTGGCCTACAAGGTTGCTATGAATTCGAATAGACTTGATGGCAGTGGATTTGGAATGGGGTTTATTATAAATGGCATGATTTTTTAAATTGATCTTCTGACCATCCTGCCATGAAAAACCCAAAAAACCAAATCCATTGCCATTGGGTTGATTCCGACTCCTAGGAACCCTATAGGACAGAGAACTACTCCATAGGGTTTCCAAGCAGTGTCTGGTGGATTCAAACTGCTGACCTTTTGGTTAGCAGCCATAGCTCTTAACCACTGGGCCATGGAGGGTATTTACTAATCTCTGTAATACAGTTTCTGTCTGTGTACATTATCTTCCACTCCTTCACCTGAAGTCACTGAGAAAGGCTGTGGACCTCCATGGCTGTCCTCTGTGATCTGCCAGGGCTTGATGTGGTTAATTCGACGTTGAAGGTTGAAGATGCTGGCCTTGTCAACCAAAGGCCTGAGATTTTTTAAGTAATCACAAAATTGGAAGAAGGGCAGAGTGAAGAGACATACGCAGAATCCTCGGATGACGTCAGCCACCATCCACTTGGCTTCCTGTGGACCCTGCCCTGGCTAAGGGCAAGCTGGACCAATTTTAGCCACAAAATCTGAGGTCTACTCTCCCCATCTAGTTGCATGTAGTGCCTGCCTTTCAACTCTTCCAGAAGAAAGGAGACTATGCCGATTCCCTCCCCCGCCCCTTTTCAGGTGGTGTTTTACTTGACTACATTAAAGGCAATCACCCTATTTTCTAGGCCAAACCCTGAGGGAAAATAATTATTTTCCAGCAGATATTTCTTAAACGATTCTTCAAAGATCCCTACCCTCTTCCTCTTTCCTCTCTGGTAACAGGAATGCCAGCTAATGGGTAGAGAGAGGCCCATGGGTCATAACTTACCTACATTAACAAGGGTCGCCATGTCTGCCTGACCCCTAACAACCAGGGGCCTAATTAAGAAGGAGGGTCCTTAATGAGTCCCTTGGCCTTCCCATCTATCCACCGGCTGTTCCCCTCCCCTGCTGCCCTCTCCTTCATGGACCGGCTCTCCAATCTCATCACCTACTTCTTGGCCCTTGCTGCTGCCTCCGTTTCCTCTCATCTGCAGGAAACCTCTGTTGGGAAAGTCTCCTGAAATTCTGAGAGGACCTCAGTCAGTTCTTTCCCCCTCTCCACCCTTCCTTCTTGTGAGTGTCCATGAGGTGTTTCAGGCCCATCTCTCCAGCCGGGAGATTCCAAACCAAAAAACCAAACCCATTGCCGTCGAGTCAATTCTGACTCATAGCGACCCTATAGGACAGAGTAGAACTGCCCCATAGAGTTTCCAAGAAGTGCCTGGTAGATTCAAACTGCAGACTTCTTGGTTAACAGCTGTAGCACTTAACCACTATGCCACCAGGGTTTCCACAGGTCCAGGGTTTCCACAGGTCCCTTAGAGCTTGCATTTTTCTAGCCAGTTTATTTGAAGGGTGGGTTCAGTCTTTGGCCTCCTATACAGATCTATAGTTCCAGTGCCCAAAACCCCATGGGGATTCTGGATTCCCTCTTCCAGTGTGATCCAGGAGAGGAGGTGAGAGGGCCGTTCATGAGAGCTCCAAACCTGGCATGCTTCTGGCCTGGGTGTGGCCAAGTGCAAGAGGCCCCTCTGCCCCTCAGGAGGGCGGACCCAGAGCAGCCGGTGGGTCGTGCAGTGGACACTCTGGGGCAACAGCTTTGAGACTGTGGGTTCCAAATGCAGGCGTGGGCACCTGCTCCACCACTACTCCCTGGGGAGGCCTTCAGGGCTGGGATGGGATTTGGTTTCCCATTTGAAGCTAATGCACAGATAAAGAGCACATTCTTGTTCTAGGGGGAAGAAAACCTGCCAGCCACCGAATCGCATTCTCACCAAGTTGGAATGCACCTTGGCCCTCTGCTTGCCTCACTCAAACCTCACGATTTCCCTCTTTGTTAATTAATTGAGAGGTGTGTTCTCTGCCATCTTCTTTAATCTTTTCAGGCTTATCCTGCAATCTGAATTTTCAGTACTTTGAACATGTTATCAGGAGGGACTAGTCCCTGGAAAAGGACAGCATGCTTGGTAAAGCAAAGGGTCAGTGAAAGAGAGGAAGACGCTCAATGAAATGGACTGACACAGTGACTACAATGGACTCAAACATAGCAATGGTTGTGAGAATGGTGAAGGACCAGGCAATCTCTCTCTCTGTTGTACACAGGGTCACTATGAGTCGGAACCTAACAACAACATCCCCAAGACTCATAGCTGGCCCCAACCTCAGCTGATGCTCCAAAATTGTGACTAATATCTGTGTGTCATTTGGCTGAATCCAGTGGCTTTCCCATGTCCATTTGCTCACTGATGCATTACCTCATTCAACATGTATGGTCCGAGGACTCCCTGTGTCCCTGTATGCAAGACTCCAGTCTGGTGTGTTGTCCAGGGCCCTTAAGAAAGTCGGGAAGAGAACTTATATCCCCAAATGCCTTCTATGTGTGGTGCTCACATTGTTGCCCTGTGGAGTAGGTATCATTACCCCTCTATTATGGTTGAGGGAACCGAGGCTCAGAGAGATGAAGCAACTTTCTGGTATTCTTTTGTTTTCATTGCACCAGCTACTTTCAAACTGAGCCTTCTAAAACTTCCTAATGACTAATGGTGTAGGGCCAACTTCTAACTCTCACCATCTAACCCTGTTTCAAGATTCCCTCGCTCAAGAAATATCTGCCAAACCCTACACCAAGCTGCCTCTCTTCTTGGTTAATTTTCTCTGACTTCTTTATGCCAATGATTTCATGATTTTATTAGTATAACCAGCTCTGGAGGCTGCAGGACGATCCATCCCCAGCCCAGCCCCCTCCAGCTGTCTCCTTCTAGCCGTGAAGCTGTTCATGCCCTCTCCCCTCTGACTAGAGCTCTCTGTAAGCACCACTATGGTGAGCTGGCAGGAATGCCTGCTGCATGCGTGAGGAAGGTTGGGCAACACACCCAGCACCAGGTACCCCTGGGCACCAAAGGAGAGAGTCCACTAACCATAGCTCTCCATGGCCTCTGCTGAGCTGTCTGGTGCTGGTTGCTTACCTCCTGCAAGTCCACACAGGAAGCCGCCAGGTCTCACGGCACTCCCAGGCACCTGCAGCTGCACCAACTTCTCCCCCAACGGTCCTACTTCCCCCTCCAGGTTTTGGTGAAAGGGCCTGGCACCCTGTGTGGCTCACCTTCCTTCACTGTCTCCTTAGCAGAACAGTCAGTGAGCTTCATCCTCTGGTCCACTTTGAAGGACAGCTCATATAGCCATGGGGTGTTCTCAGTAAGTAGACTTCCGAGAGAGTCTCCCTCATTGGCCACCTTAAGACTTTTCCAGCTCAGACCTTCTCTCCCAACAATCTCCCTTTGTTGACTCCTTGAGTTTCACCAAAAAGAACCCCAGGTAGTTGTATTCCACTCATGCCCATAGGGTGCTAGAAACAGGCTAAGTCAGCGGTAGTGATGTCGGGATGCCTGGCCCACATTCTGCTCTGTCCAGGGAGCTGGAGGCTGCCAAGGGCCCAGTGGTGGGGTCACATGTGGAAGGTGAGGCAGCAGGCCTGAACCGAGGCCACAGAATGAAGCCCAGTGGAGCCGGGATAGGTTGGCCTTCTGGACCCCTGAAAGAGCCCTGGCTTCCAGACCCAAGGCGGAAGCCGATCGTCTTGCATGCTTTACGGGGAATGAGACAGATTCAGGGGTCCAGGGTCTAATCTCTAAAGGGTGAGAGGACAGGTGGCCTCGGGCCTTTCACAAGGGGTGCTGCAAGCCCTGTGGAACTCCCACGTCTGGTTCTCTTCACCGGCCCAGCTCATACATAGAGGAGCTTTCCTGCCACATTCTAGCTTTGCTCCTAGAAAGATTAGTCTGTGTGGAACTATGTCTGCAGAACGCCCCGAACAGTGCCAGGTGCATTTTGGAATCTCATGAATGTTGACACTAAAGCAGTAACTGATTAACCCTGAAGTGCTAACGATTCTGTACATGTGGACTTTGGCTGGGGTTAAACTGATAGACACCAGCTATTAACCATTATGGACATGGACCAAAGTGAGGTCCTATATTTCAAATGGTAAATAAATTATGCATTCCTTTAAGACACTTTTCTTAATAATTACATCCATTGAACCATACTTCAAGCTCATCAGATTATTTCCTATATGTTTGCATCCTCTACAGAGCACAGGGCTGAACACCTAGTAGGTGCCTAATTACTGTACTTGTTTCTGAACTTGAAAGCTCTTGTTGGCTGCTATTTTAAGATGGCAGACTGAGGAACAAATGAAACTTAACGTGTGTACTGACATAGCTTATTGTGATGAAAAGTTGTTCAAAATCAGTCCAACTTGAACTTACTATGGAAAGATCTCTCTCATCATTTGCTTCAAGCAAAATAACACAAACCTTTATTATAGAACAGACAAAATGAAATTTTCATTATCGACTTAACATTTTTTTTTTTTACACAGCCAAACAGCAACATCTGAGCAAAGAGACAGAAAAACAAAGACAGAAGAAAGCAGTGTAGTTCACGAACGAATTACTTGGCCATTGATTTTCCATTTTCTATCAGTGTTCAGTGAAACACCAAAATCAAAGGAATTTGAAATTCATGGAACATTCCGGATCACAGTAATCCCTCCTCATGTCTTTCCTATAAATTAAAAAATATTTGGCTACGTGGAGGACCAGGATGTCATGGATTGAATTGTGTCTCCCAAAAATATCTGTCAGCTTAGTTGGGCCATGAATCCCAGGATCGTGTGATTGTCCACCATTCTGCATGATTTCCCTATGTGCTGTAAATCCTATCACCATGATGAAATCAAATGGATTAGTAGCATTTATATTGATGAGATACACAAGATTAGATAGTGCCTTAAGCCAATCTCTTTGAGATATAAAAAAGAGAAGCGAGAGCAGAGAGACAGGGGGACCTCAAACCACGAAGAAAGCAGTGCCAGGAGCAGAGCACATCCTTTGGACCTGAGGTTCCTGTGCTGAGATGCTCCCAGACCAAGGGAAGACCGATGACAAAGACCTTCCTCCAGAGCCAACAGAGAGAGAAAGCCTTCCTCTGGAGCCGGCACCCTGAATCTGGACTTGTAGCCTACTAGACTGTGAGAGAATAAATTTCCCTTTGTTAAAGCCATCCACGTGTGGTATTTCTGTTATAGCAGCACTAGATGACTATGACACAGGAGAAATTTGAAATGAGAATTTTCCCCAGGGAAACAGTGAGAGGATTTATGGGGAATGTGTAAGCATAAAGGAAGGAGACTGATGTTGGGGGAGATCCATGTCAAAACATGTAAATTTCTGGTGACAATAAGAAACCAACATGTAATATGATTAAATCTCAATTGTCATAGATGAGAATGTTCATTCACTATGAACAAAAAAAAAGTTAATCTTAAGAGACTGAGATGAACATAGTCAGGTTTGGGGGCAGTGAAGCCAAAAGAGGTGCTCAAACCAAACCCTACCCTATTCCAAACCTCGATGAGAACCAGGCAAGGGCAGGTTCAAGGGCAGGGTCTAAGAAAGATGAAGCCTACCCTCTCCAGTTTGTAGCCCTGCAAATAAATGAGAACTTACATGGGCATCTAGAAGCATGACAATGTTTTAGAAGGCTGTACCCGTTTGTTCATTCATCAACTTTTTGCCAAGTATCTGTGATGTGGGAAGTGTCACAGGATAGTCAAGAATATAGACACCAAAGTCCCTGTTTCTGCCCCTCCCAAAGCACAGCTCCAACAAATAGCCACCACAAAAGGCAGAATGTGGTAAGCTACAGACGCAGGCCTAGGGGTTCCAGGGAGGGCCAGAGCAACCAGGGAGGGCGCCACAAAGGCCGTGCCCTCTGAACCAGGCCCTGGAGATGGACAGGCTATGGATAGGTATGAATGACTTGCCGGGGGGAAAGGCCTGTGGAAGGCAGGGAGGGAAGCACACACAAAGCTCGGTGCGTGTGGTGGAGGCCAGGGAGAAGCAACAGTGAGGTGCTGAGCTGAGAGGCTGTTCCATGGGCAAGGCTGTGAGAAAAGGTCCTGCAGTATTAGCGATGTGGGAGTTCAGTGAGGAAGGCAGCACTGGATTGGAAGCGAATGAGAGGAAGGCTCTGGAACAACTGAGAGAGCGTGGTAAACAAAAGAGAAACACCAGGACTCAGCCCAGCAGGGCTTCGTGACTCAGTGCACCTGGCTCCTCTCCTGTTCTTGCCACATGCTGCCCCCTCCATGAAGGTATTCCTTGACCTCCCCCTGCATCACCATCTTCCTTCTCATGGGCCCTATGCTCTCTTGATCCTCTCATATACATCCAAGGTGCAGGTTAACTTTTCCACGTATGTATTATCTCTCCAACATATTCTAATTTTCCTGAGCACAAGTACGGAGTCTGATTTGCCTTTGAACCCTCTACTGTGTAGCCACCTAGTCACAGCTCTGCCAAGTCTTCCCGCCCCAGAAATGAGGAGGCTGGTCATGAGGCCTCCCAGACCCCACACTATCCCCGATTTCCTCTCAGGGCAGCCTCCCAAGTAACTGGTGAAGGCGGTAAGAGCAAATGCTACTACCCCTATTTAGTAGACAAGGAAACAGGGTGAGGAGCATGAGTAGCTGAGCAAGGGTCAGAGGATGGCAGAACAGGGGGTGGCGCCCCGGCTCCCACTCCCAGTGCTGCGCTCCCCCTTCTCTGTCCTTAAAATGTCAAGAAGCCTGACTTGAATCGATAAACTAGAGTCACAGGAGCTCGGGGACCTTCGGCAAGGCACTAAACCTCCAGTAAAACAAGGACAATGATGCAAACAAGCCCGACAATGCCGTCTACAAAGCTGACACTGATCTCACACGGTATGTATATTAACTCATTTAGTTCTCCTGAGTTATGGTGTTGGCAAAGAATGCTGAGTATACCACGGACTGTCAGAGGAACAAACAAATCAGTCTTGAAAGAAGTACTGCCAGAATCCTCCTTAGAAGGGAGGATGGCGAGGCTTCTTCTCATGTACTTTGGACATGTTATCAGGAGGGACCAGTCCCTGGAGGACATTATGCTTGGTTAGGTAGAGGGTCAGTGAAAAAGAGGAAGACCTTCAATGAGATGGACTGACACATTGGCTGCAACAATGGGCTCAAGCATAGCAGTGATTGTGAGGATGGCGCAGGACAGGGCAGTGTTTTGTTCTGTTGTACGTAGGGTTGCTATGAGTCGGAACTGACTCCATGGCACCTCACAACAACAGTTCTCCTGACAACCTCATGAGATAAACCTTATTATTACTTCCATTTTATAGACGAGGAGCATGAGGCCCAGGGAAGTTAAAAGTTTTGCCCTAGGTCAGTGAGTTAGTAGGTGGAGGAGCTGGGATTTGAATCTGGAGATTAAATGAGATGATGCATGTAAAGCATTTAGCACAAAGCCTGGTGTGTCGTAGGACTGTGGTAAACATCAGTGTTATCAGTACTATTATTACCACCCTGCCTCCATCATATGCAGCCAGCAACCACTCAGGGCCTACTGAGTGCCAGACACTGTGAGTTTATTCATTCAACAACATTTATTAAGTGCTCACTGTGTGTTCAAGAGAAACAATAATGATCCTTGCCACACACAGTGGAGTACAAGATACAGAAGTTAATAGTTGGCAGTAAAAGCTGGCTATCAATTTAAAACTATCGGTGAGGAGTTATAAGGCTCTTAATTACAACATAAACCAGCAAAAAGAAATTTACTTATTATTGTGAGAATTATGGCCATGCCTTTTATACACGTGTTTTTCAAAGAAACCTGTCGTGATGGTAACCCTCTTAAAACAAGATGCAACTTGGCTTAAAGAACCTGAAGCCAAATTACAATAGTGCTTTGTATTTAGTTACATCTTTCTTCTGAGGTGTTTAACGGGCCTCACTCATTTAAGCTCCACAAACAGCCTCTAAAGTCTTCAGGGGACAGATACTATTAAACCCATTTTACAGATGTAGGCACCAAGCCACGGATGGGTTAAGTGACTTGGCCACTGAAGGGCAGCTTTAGCCATGAGCAAGTCAGGGCCAGACCCAGGGCTCCTCTTGTTTCCTTCTGTTGTCTCTACTAATCAGATTCCAACTTGAATTTTGAAAGCCCTGGATCATTAAAAGCTTAGTGTTTCCCACAGCTTGGTCTGGGGTTCCCAGATTCGGCTGCAGGCAGTGCACAGAAAAGGCTACCGGCCAGGAGGCTGCAGGGATGAGCGGGGAGCGGGGGGAAGAGAGGAGGTGCTGGCTGCAGGAGTTTCAGAGAGCAGGAAGTCCTGTACAAAGAAAGCCCCGCCAACTCTGGACAGCATCAACTTCAAAGACTAGAGAACCAGCATTGAAGGGCCCAGGTGGGCTGTCTAACTCAGTCGCATGTTCAGAGGGGTGGTGCAGACTGAAGGGGTGAGCCCAGCTGATTCGAAGCTGCTCCTGTCCCCATGGTAAGAAAATCTTAAAATTGGCAGAAAAATAAATTTAGACTGAAAGATGTTGCACTTACTAAAAACCGATAGAAAAAAAAATCAATGTACATTTTATGTCATGCTTGAGAAAACTGCATTCTTTTTTAAGGTCCCACCTTCAAGCACATAGTATCTGAAAAACCAAACCAGTTGCCCTCAAGTCGATTCTGACTTTTGGAGACCTCATGTGTTCAGAGTAGAACCGGTCCACGGGGTTTTCAGAAGCAGATTGCCAGGCCTGTCTTCTGAGGTGTACATAGGGTGGGTTTGAACCACCAACCTTTCAGCTAGTCGTCAGTTAACCATTTGTGCCACCCAGGGACTCCACAGGACCATCATAGCTTGGACAAAACCTTCCCATTCATGAGTGAAAGGCCAGGTGTGTCTTTGGGGATCCCATCTGGCTACTTGGTGGCCCCGTGTGGCTGACCTGCTCTCCTGCTAGCACCTACCACAGCAGCATCAGTCCACTCGATCCTTGCACACGGACGATCTGCCAGGCACTGGGCACTCGGAGAGACATGCAAAGAGGTCACTGTGGGCAGAATGGGGAGTGCAACAACCGTAAAAGGGACTCTCGCCATGGGCCCAGCTCAGACAGCTCACGGGGCTGCAGAGAGGGAGGAGGAGGCTTCACAGAGTAGGGGGATCTAAAGCAGGAGTGTGAGAGTGTGCGTGAGGGGTGGGAAGCACAGAGGGGGAGAACAGGGGGACAGGCTTCAAGCAGAAGCTGGAGACCCTGGCCCACTACGGGAGGGCTGGCGGGGGATGAAGGGAGGCGTCTGTGTGTCAGGAAAAGGATGTGGGCTCAGTTCAGTAGGGATGGGGAACGAGTGATGAGTTTTAAGTGGCAGAGTAACATAATCTGATTCAGTTTTGAAAAATAACGTGTGGCTTTGTGGAGGGCATTTTGGAGGGGGTAAAACTGTGGCGAGGAGACTGGCTAAATGCCCACTGCTGCAGTGCAGGCAAGAAACATGAGGGCCAGAGTGAGGCAGAGGCCCTACGATGGAAAGAGGTGGCTCAAGAGGTATTTGAAGTAGAGTAAGACTTTTTTTTTTTTTTTTTTTTAAGACTTAGAGACAACTGGACAGAGAGGATGAGGGTGAAGGAATCAAATTTATTTCTGGATTCTGTCGTTCCCCACTGTAGTAAGCTGAAGAATGGCCACCCAAAGAGATCAGGTTCTAATCCCTGGCACCTGTAAATGTTACTTGGAAAAAACGTCTTTGTCGATGTGAGTACGTTGAGGATCTTGGCATGGGGAGACCGCACACACAGAGGTAGCGATGTGAAGAAGGAAGCAGAAATTGGAGCAATGTGGCCACAAGCCAAGAATGCTGAGGAATGCAGGCAGCCACCAGAAGCTAGAAGAAACAAGGAATGGATTCTCATCCAGAGCCTACAGAGCAAGTGTGGCCCTCCTGACACCTTAATTTTGGACTTCTGGCCTCCAGACCTATGAGAGAATACATTTCTCGTGTTAAGCCACCAAGTGTGTGGTAACTTGTTATAGCAGCCACAGGAAGCAAACACACTCACCATGGTCTATTCTCCACACAGCAGCCAGGTAGGCCATTTTAAAACCTTAAGTCAAACTGTGTCACTCCTTTGTTCAAAACCTTACAATGGCTCCCCATTCTATCAGAGTGGAAGAAAGTGTCCTTACAATGGCCCACTGCCATCAAGTTGATTCTGACTCATAGTAATCCTATAGGACAGAGTAGAGCTGCCCCATAGGGTTTTCAAGGCTGTAATCTTTACAGAAGCAGACTGCCACATCTTTCTCCCACAGAGTAGCTGGTGGGTTCGAACTGCCAACTTTTCAGTTAGCAGCCCTACCTGAGATAAAATCCCCTTCCACACCTCCCCATCCTTCTCCGTGTGAACAGAAATGGCAATGGGTTCTTCCTCAAACACCCAGACAAAACCCTGCGTTAGGGCCTCAGCTCTAGCTCAGTAGTTCCCAAAGTGTGGTCCCCAGACCGGCAGGGTAACACTTGTGAACTTATTAGAAATGCAAATTTTCTGGCCCCACCCTGGACCTACCGAATCAGAAACTCTGGGGGTGGCAAAAGCAATCAGTGCTTTAACATGCCCTACAGAGGCTTCTACTGCATGCTCTAGTATCTGCTAGAATGTTCTTCCCCCAGATTTCCCAGCCAACTCCTTTCTCCTCTTCACGTCTTTTCTCAAATCTCACCTTCTCAATGAGGCCTATCTTGACATCAACCCCACCCTAACCCTCCTGACTCCCACTTACCCAGCTCCTCTTTTTACCCCTCACTGCCATGATCACCTTCATTGTGTTTATACTGTATATTGTGTGTCTCCCCATATAAAAAAGTATTGGTTCCATAAAAGGAGAAACCTTTGCTTACTTACACAGTGGTCAATAAATACTTGTTGAATGAACCACAATTTCTGACTTGGGTTATAGGATGAATGACAAAGAGAAAGAACAAGTACATCCACTCTTCACTTATCGACATGGTTAGGTTCCAAAGACCAGGTCGCTATGTGAAAATCCGCGTTTTGGGAAAATTACATAACAGCCAAACCACATCATTACATAATTGCCAAACCACTGGAAATCATGGCCCAGCCAAGCTGATATATAACTTTAACCATCATAGCCTGTTTATAGAAATCACAGCACCTCAGAGTTTGTTACTGCCAGACATACATCATTAATGAGCAAAATAGTCAGATAGAAGACTTTTTACTACTGCATTAAATGTAAAATGTCAGATAACAAGAGTCGATAACTGAGGACTAGGTGTATTTGTATGGATAGGTGGGTTGTTTGGGGTTGGTGAGTTTGGTTTTGGATGTGATGAACTTGAGGTGCCAGTGGGACAGATAAAACATCCAGAGGCTGTTTGATGGGTGGCTCCAGAACACTGAGGAGAGGTGATATAATTTAAAGATAGAAGAATGAAAGGTTTAAAGAAGAAATCCGAAGAATGGGCGGGTGAGGATAAGGAAGCAGCAAGGAGACTAAGGCAGAAGCCTGGAGAGGGCGGCCAAGGAGTATTTCAAGAAGGAAAACGTGGACAGTGTCAAATGGTAGCAAGGTTAGAGAAAAGTCTTATCTTAGATTTGGCAAAATCGGGAGATAAATTTCCTTCCCAAGAGCAGGATAATGGAGTGGAAGGAATGAAGGTGGGTTACAGCAGGGAGGGGAAGGACTGTGCAGCGAGGAAACAGAGACAGAGTGTGGCCCTGAGGAGAGGAAATCAAACTTATCCTGTAGAACTTTGGAAGGTGGAACTAGCAAGGGGTGGAAGAGTAGGAGGTATGGCAAGGTGTGGGGTGGGAAGTTCAATTCCCAAAATTTCAACTCACAATTACCTGTTGCCATCAAGTCAATTCTGACTCATAGTGACCTTATAGGACAGAGCAGAGCTGCCCCATAGAGTTTCCAAGGAGTGTCTGGTGGATTCCAACGGCTGACCTTTTGGTTAGCAGGCATAGTTCTTAACTACTGCACCACAGGGTTTTCAACTTACGAGAGCATCTAAAATTGGAGAGAAGGCCTCTTGTCATTGGGGTGTGTAACCAGAAACTGGACAATGAGTTGAAAGGGATATTACAGGGGAAATCCAATCAGGCAGGTGTTTCAGCCAGCTAAACGTCAAGAGCTCTTCAAATCCTTAGAGTATATGATTCATGACTTTGTCCTGCATCTGAAAGAAACCCAAGGCTACAAGAAAAATACAGTTGGTCTCCCGCCCAACAGGAAAGCTTTTGGCACTGTAACTTTGAAGTTCCATCTGGGTTTATAAAATAGAAATGGGGCCTGGAAGCAACCACGGTTGGAAAATAATAATTTCCTCCTTAATTAAAATGTGTGTATGGGAAATCTCACTAGGCAGGACAACTAGTGAGGAGACAGGTAGTCTCCCCCCACCCACAGAAGAGAGGGGCATGGTGGCCAGAATGCCACTTAAATACTGGTGGAACTGTACTTCCTCAACACTTGTACTCCTGACACTTCTGCTTTAGGCCATCTTATCTTTAAGGGTAAGAGCTTCTTATTTTCTAACACATTTCCCACTGAGGAGGCACTCATAATCAATATTAGGTGTTTTGAATTGGAGATAGCACTGTAGTCCCCCAAATTGTTCATTCAAACGTTAACTGTCAGGTTTTTTTTTTTATTACAGTGATTAATTTTAGAAAATTAACATGGAAATAATAACGAACTTCAAGAATAGAAATTACTAGCCCAGAACTGAAACCATGCCCAAAAGCAACTCTTCAGACAAAGATTAGACTGGACTATAAGACACAAAATGATACTCGCGAGGAGAGTGCTTCTTAGCTTAAGTAGATGCATGAGACTAAATGGGCAGTTCCTGTCCAACGACGAGATGAGAAGGCCAAGAGGGACAGGAACCGGTCGAATGGACACAGGAAATCCAGGGTGGAAAGGAGAAGTGTGCTGCCACATTAAAGGGAGAGCAACTAGGGTCACATAAAAATATGTGTGTAAATTTTTGTATGAGAAACTGACTTGAACTGTAAACCTTCACTTAAAGCACAATAAAGATAATAATAATAAAAAAGAATAAAAATGATTAGACTGGAATTTTTTCCCACATGTTCAAAAATATATCTATTGTCCTAAATCATATTACTGATTATGCCTAAATACAAGGAAACCCCAAATATAAGGCAATTCCATATTTTTCCAAGGAGAGGAGAAAAAATTATGCCAACTTGTATATATAAACTTTTTAGGGATATAAAAGAAATAATCAAACGTCTACTTATAGTATTCATTTATACTACAGTATTTTTATGCAAATAACGTGCGCCTTCTATGTTTGTTTGCCAGTCACTCCCTCCTCCTCTCCGTGAGGTATTTTTGTAAGTACCACTAGACCATTTTTTTTTCATATGTTGCTATAAAAAAAATTAGCAGAGTGGCGCTTACAAATATACCTGATGGGGTAGGGAGCCGCTGGCAAGCAAACATAGAAGGCACACATTATTTGCATAAAAATAGGGTTGTTGCTGTTGTTAGGTGCCATCGAGTTGGCTCCAACTCATAGTGACCCTATGTACAACAGAACAAAAAATACGGCACACATTAAAAATCACTTATTCTAAGACTTTGCTCTCTTTTTTTGAGTGAAATTCAGTCACTCCAAGAAACAACACATTCGTTTAGCTTGGACCAAGTATTCTCAAATGCAAAAGAGAAATGAGTCTTCTACTGGATATGAAAAATGAAACTGATCTTTCACAAGCAGTAAAATGAAGTTATACAATTGCCATTATCTATATTTGCTTAAAAATAGTGGCAGCATAAACTCCAGGGTTTTGTTTCAACTTTGTCTCCATGAGTAAAGCTAGACTTAAAAATAATTTCAAAATGAAATTAATCAAATAAAAAGCCCTAGTAGATTTTGAATGCATTGGAAGTTTACCTAAGAATCACCAAATCTTTTGAATTCATTTATTAAAACCCCAACTATTCTTCTATAGAATTTAATTTATGCTGAGGATGGAGCTTTGAAAACACTCATCTTGTGTGTGTTCAGTCAAAAAAAGTTCTCACAGAAGCTTCAGCAAAATGTCTCATTACACAATTTATTACCACTACAAGGAAAGCAATAATTACACGTTTGGGGGACACATGTCGGTAGACTTTATCAACGTACTCCTGGAACACAATAATACAATCAATCTGTTAGGGTGATAAGCAGAGATTTTTCAAATCTTGGGGGCTGGACCCATTAGTGAGTCAAGAAGTAAAATCAAATTTAATAGGTACGATTTTTTTTTTCTTTTGATAAAAAAACTAGAACAGGAGAAAACAGAAAAATACCAGAGTACTTTATATGCTGTGAGGTATACTTTTCTAACACTTTTGATATTACATGTTGTCTTAGGCTGGGTTCTCTAGAGAAGGAAAACCAGTAAAGCGTATAAATATATAGAGAGAGAGATTTATATTAAGAAAATGATTCACTCGGTTGTAGAGGCTGCAACGTGGGTCAGACTGGAGGCTTCTTTTGATTTACATAACCGCAGAGGTGGCAAACCTGCTGTCGGTAGGTCAGATAGCAGGGCTCTGGCTCACACGCTGCAGAGACCAATGAATCCCAAGATCCTCAAGCAAGATGACAGGTAAGCTGCTAGCTCAAGTTCCAAGAACCAGAGGTCAGACAAACAAGAGCCAGCAGCAGGATCGAGAGAGAGCAAAAGCCCACGAGTCTTGCCAGAAAGTACACCCATATAGGATGCAGGCCACACCCCCAAGGAAACGCCCTTTCAAATGACTGGCTACTCACAGTGGCCCCTATCATGGAGGTGATCACATTATATTGAATCTTATCACAGATGTGATCGTATCATCATAAATACAACTGCCGAACTACATCATAACTGCCAAACCACTGAGAATCATGGCCTAGCTAAGCTGACACACAACCTTAATGATCACACAAATGTTGTGGGTCACAACGTTAAAAATATTTCTGTCTGTGGGACAAAGTAAAAAAAAAAACATTTAAGGTAGAATTTTGGAAATCCAGACAGGCAATAAAACAAGGGGAAAAGAAAAAAGCCTCTTGGGCTTCTCAACTCTGTGTTTTATTTCTCTAATGAAGCAAGGGTACCTCCTCCAAAGATGATCATGGGGATGGAGAGGCAGAAAAGACAAAAGAGACTGGCATGGACAACAACTGATGATTAAGAAATTTGACCAGAACTAAGGCTGTGAATCAACCACGAGCTACGTAAGAACAGAAGTTCAGTATAAACTGTGTAGGACGGGGCCAAGAGGTTAGACTGCAGAATGGTATTTCCCTTCCCCAAGGGAAGGAGCTTACTTTGGCCCATCACCTTGTTTATTTCAGTGAGAAAACAATCAATTAGAAGAGGATGTCCACCTGCTTCCCTCACCGTATCTACTTACATATCTGAATTTGCCATATCCTCTGCCTTCTCTCTCGTTGTGATCTGCCCATGTCTATATAAGGTCGCACCTCTATCTGCACGCTACACATGCCAAGCTTTTACATGACTGTAGCTCTGTGTCTTGCTTGATTGCCCCTCATGAGAAACCCTGAATCAGAACCACCCAGCTAAGCTGGATTCCTGAATTCCTGACCCACAGGAACTGTGAGATAACGGTGTTATTTCAAGCCCCTAAATTTATTACATAGCAATAGATGACTACTACACCTACTTCCGTGTATCACTCCAGTCGTTGTCCTCCCTCTCCATCATCATTAATCTTTTCATTTTCTGCATTAGTCCCAGCAGCAGGCAGACATGTTCTATTTGTTCCCAAACAAAAAACCAAACCCGCTGCCATTGAGTCAATTCTGACTCATAGAGACCCTATAGGACAGAGTAGAACGGCCCCATAGAGTTTCCAAGGTGCGCCTGGTGGATTCAAACTGCCGACTTTTTGATTAGCAGCTGTAGTTCTTAACCATTACACCGCCAGGGTTTCCTATTTGTTCCCATCTAAAAGAAAACAATCTCTCAATCCCACATTTTCTGTCCTCAGAGTGTCGTCTATAATCGTGATTTCCCATTCCTTTCCCACATCTTTTCCTGAAATACTTCGGTTAGGCTCTGCAGCTCTCCTGCCCCTCTGAAGCAGCTCGTCAAGTTATGAAAACTAAAAAACTCATTGCATCAGGTTATAGTCACCCCAATACGGTTGCTATGAGTCGGAATCGACTTGATGGCAATGGGTTTTCTTTTGGATCATACTAAATCCAACATTTCAATTCTCATCTAACTTGACTCAGTTATTCTTTAACTGGATATACGGCAGTGAACAAAACAGATTCCACCCCCCCCCCCCAATCCCTATCCTTACTGAGTTTACATTCTATTCTGGGGGGTGGGGAGGACAAACAGTAAGTAAATAAATCATTACGAAGCATTTATGAACAAAATTATACTATGTCTTGAATTTGCTTCAAAATAATAGAGGGGATGGGTAGGAATATAAAATAGATGAACTAAAATTAGCTTTTGTTGTTAATCATTGAAGGTAGGCGACTGGTACATGGAAGTCCATTAAACTGTTCTCTACCTTGGTATGTGTTTGAAATTTATCACAATAAAAACTTTTTTAAAAAGGACACCATATCAGGTATCATTTGCAATAAAGGAGACAGAGTGCTGGGGGTGGCAGTGTGACAATTTTAAAGAATGGTCTGGGAAGACCTTCATGAGTTGACATTTCAACAATGACTTAGAGGGGGTGAGCCGTGCAGGTAATGAGCAAAGAGCGTTCCAGGCAGAGGAAACAACAAATGTAAAGGCCCTGGCTTAAACGTGTGCCTGGAGCATCCTAGAAACAGCAAGGTGTGACGAAGCCAGGTCCAAGGGTTGAGCAGAAGGGGTCAGGTTACATTGTGCCTTGGAGGTTATCTCAAGGACTTTGGCTTTTACTGAGTGATCAAGTAAGCCACTTGGAGATTTTGAGCATAAAAGAGACATGATCTGAATTAGATTTTAAGTAAGTTTACTCTGGCCAAAACGAAACCCCTCATTACCACCTCATCCCAAACCTCCTCCTGCTGCCATCTTCTCCATACCAGCCCATGACAACTCCATCCCTACCACTGCTCAGGCCAAGTACTTTGGAATCATGCTTGACTCTTCTTTCCTTCAGAATATATCAAGAACCCTACCATTTCTTATCACTCTGGTCCAAGCTACTAGCACCACCAGGATTATTAAACCTACTGCTGTCCAGTCGATTCCGACTCATAGGAACACTGTACAACAGTTTAGAACTGTCCCATAGGGTTTCCAAGGCTGTAATCTTTTTTTTTTTTTTAATTTTTATTGTGCTTTAAGCAAAAGTTTACAAATCAAGTCAGTCTCTCATACAAAAATGTATATACACCTTGCTATGTACCCCTAGTTGCTCTCCCCCTAATGAGACAGCACACGCCTCCTCTCCACCCTGTAGTTTCGTGTCCATCCAGCCAGCTTCTGTCCCCCTCTGCCTTCTCATCTCCCCTCCAGACAGGAGCTGCCCACATAGTCTCATGTGTCTACTTGAGCCAAGAAACTTACTCCTCCTCATCAGTATCATTTTCTATACTATAGTCCAGTCCAATCCCTGTCTGAAGAGTTGGCTTTGGGGATGGTTCCTGTCTTAGGCTAACAAAAGGTCTGGGGACCATGACCTCCAGGGTCCTTCTAGTCTCAGACCATTAAGTCTGATCTTTTTGTGAAAACTTGAGGTCTACATCCCACTGCTCTCCTGCTCCTTCAGGGATTCTCTGTTGTGTTCCCTGTCGGGGCAGTCATTGGTTGTAGCTGGGCACCATCTAGTTCTGGTCTCAGGCTGATGTAGTCTCTGATTTATGTGGCCCTTTCTGTCTCTTGGGCTCATAATTACCTTGTGTCTTTGGTGTTCTTCATTCTCCTTTGCTCCAGGTGGGTTGAGACCAATTGATGCATCTTAGATGGCTGCTTGCTAGCATTTAAGACCTCAGACGCCACTCACCAAAGTGGGATGCAAAATGTTTTCATAATAGATTTTATTATGCCAATCGACCTAGATGTCTCCTGAGACCATGGTCCCCAAATCCCTGCCCCCACCATGCCGGCCTTCGAGGCATTTGGTTTATTCAGGAAACTTCTTTGCTTTTGGTTTAGTCCAGTTGTGCTGACCTCTCCTGTATTGTGTGTTGTTTTTTAGGCTGTGATCTTTATGGAAGCAGACTGCTACGTTTTCCTCCGGCAGAGCCGCTAAGTGGGTTTGAACTGTCGACCTCTCGGTTAGCAGTAGGGTGCTTTAACCACTGCACCACCAGGGCTCCTTAGGATTATTATGCTTCCTAAATGATCTTCCTGCTTATGCCCTTACCCCCCACCCCACCCTCATATAGCCCTTCTCATGACAACTGGTCATCTATGGGAACAAATGGTGTGGGTTATCCACAAGAGAGAAAACACATAATTGTCTTAGGAGTTTTAATAATTTCAGTTGCAGATATAATAAAACAGTCCATAAATGGCACTTAAAAGAATGCTATGAAAATTAGTCCAATTATAAAATATTTGTTTCTGTTCTTACGACATATGAAATACTATATCCTTTTAACTAGTAGAACTGAAGTTTCTCTCAAATCTGACCCAATCCCCAAAAAGTGAAAAGTAATGCTCTCTAAAACACTGAGGTTATTTTTTTCTTTATTCTTCAAATTTTCTATACTTAGTATAAATTACTTTTAATGGAAAAAAGTATACTAATAGTTCTTTGAAATGACAGTCCCTAATCAAATGTGGACAGAAATTAAATGACATTTTCATTGCTTTACTACATACAGGTGTTTCATTAAGTTTCTGTGTTCGTTTTTAAAATAACTTGGCTTATACTTATAGAAATGGTATTTTAAAGGTTCTTTAGATTTTTAGGGATAAGCATCAATAAAAAAAAATAGGGGAAGTTAAATTATAGATCAATGCTAAAATATTCCAAGGTTTATAAAAATATATAATATGTATATACAGTCATGCACCACATAAAATCCATCCAGGCAACGTCTAACTGTGTGTATGTCCATGGTCCCATAAGGTTATAACAGAGTTCAGACAACCTGATTGGAGAACAGCATGTAGTGGACGAAACATCAAAAACAAAGATGAAATTCTCCAAGCTGTTATAGGATGGGCTCCACTGAAAGCTGCAAGGCTAATGAAAATGTGAGAGGGACCTATACCAGATATGGAGAAATTGCTAATGATGTGGGTTGAGGACCAAACACAAAAACGAATCCCTCACAGCACACTGACGATCACTGCTAAGGCACGAAGCTTGTTCAAAATTGTCATGGACTGAATTGTGTCCCCCAAAAGTATGTCAACTTGGCTAGGCCATGATGTCCAATATTGTGTGACTGTCCACCATTTTGTCATCTGATGTGGTTTTCTCGTGTGTCATAAATCCTACCTCTATGACGTTAATGAAGCAGGATTAGAGGCAGTTATGTTAATGAGGCAGGACTCAATCTACGAGATTGAAAAAGCCTTTCCCCGGAGCTAAGGCCCTGAATTTGGACTTCTAACCTATTAGACTGTGAGGGAATAAACTTCTGTTTGTTGAAGCCCTCCAACTGTGGTTATTTCTGTTATACAGCATTAGATAGCTAAGACAGAATTTGGTACGGAGAAAGTGGGGTGCTACTCTAACAGACACCTAAAACGTGGAAGCAGTTTTGAAACTGAATGGATAGTGGATTCAGAAGGAGGTGAGGAGTGCTGTTACACTGGAGATGGTGCAGACAGAGAGAAACGGCAGCAGCAGAATTAGGAGACCAGCTCAAGATGGTGCTAGACTCGACTCATGGAGCCAGAGAGATGAGTGCCTTTGCACAGGAAGCTTCCTGGCGCAGTGGGGTGCCTCCAAGCACTTATTGCTAGAGCTAGGCTTGCTGACCCACGGAGCAAGAAAGCTGGAACAAGAGAGCTGAGTGCCTTCCTGCCAAAGTTTACTGGTGGAATGGGGTGCCTCCAGACACATATTGGTGGAGCTAAAGAGCTTTCAGAAACCCTGGTGGCGTAGTGGCTAAGTGCTATGGCTGCAAACCAAAGGGTCACCAGTTCGAATCCTCCAGGTGCTCCTTGGAAACTCTATGGGGCAGGTCTACTCTGTCCTATAGGGTCACTGTGGGTCGCAATTGACTCAATGGCAACGGGTTTGGTTTTTGGTTTGGTAAAGACCTTTGGAACACTTGCCCCAGAAGGGGAGACGTGGGTGGTGAGGCTCGAGGGGCCAAGGAACCAGGAAGCAGAAGAGACAAAGAACACAGGAAGCAGAGCTGCCACGACCTCTGGGGTCTCAAAGGGTAGAGTCACCACTCAGATGAACTAGGAGAATGGGGCTGCCCAAAGCCAAGGGAGAAGAGTTGCCATTCCAGTGGGCCTAGAAGGTGGAGCTGAAGCCCAGAGTCTGGAGGTCAGGGCCAGTGTGTAAATGGTCTCGGAGAACAGAGGGTTATTTTCAAGCCTTGAGGGCTAAGGTAATGCATTCTCTGCTGACTTGCCTGGCGCCTGTCATGCTGTCTTTCCCTTCAATTTTTCCCATTTGTAAATGGAAATGTCTAGCTTGTGCCTGTTCCACCATTGTACTTTGGAAGCAAGTAACCTGTATTTTCGATTTTATAGAGAAATTTTTGGATTTTGGACTTGGAGTTGACTTATTAGTTCTGGTATGATATTGACGGGGTGAATGTGTTTTACATGTGGCAAGGACACGAATTTTGGGGGGCCAAAGGGTGGAATGTCATGGATTGAATTGTGCCCCTCAAAAATATGTGTCAACTTGCTAGCCCATGATTCCCAGTATTGTGCGATTGTCCAGCATTTTGTCATCTGATGTGATTTTCCTATGTGTCGTAAGTCCAACTCTATGATATTAATGACGCAGGATTAGAGGCAGTTATGTTAATGAGGCAGGACTATGATTAGGTTGTGTCTTAAGTCAATTCCTTTTGAGATATAAAAAAGTGAAGCAAGCGGAGAGATAAGGGGACCTCATATCACCAAGGGAGTAGTGCCGGGAACAGAGTGTGTCCTTTGGACCTGGAGTCCCTGCACAGAGAAGCTCCTAGATCAGAAGATTGATAAGGACCTTCTCTCACAGCTGACAGAGAGCGAGCCTTCCCCTGGAGATGGCACCCTGAATATAGACTTCTAGTCTCCTGAACTGTGACAGAATAAATTTCTCTTCATTAAAGCCATCTGCTGGTGGTATTTCTGTTATAGCAGGATACATAACTAAGACAGAGATGCTTAAAGAAAAAACAGGACCAGACTACAGTATCAAGCTCAGTGCTAACTCTGGGTGGTTCAAGAGCTTCAAACAATGTTTTGCACTGCATAACGTGAAAGTGAGTGGTGAGCCTGCAAGTGCTGATGCAAAGGCAGCAAAGGAATTTGTGGAAACCTTAGATAAACTAGGTGTTTACACAACACCCGAATTGCATAACATCCTATTTCACAGAACATATTGTGGGTGTTAAACAATGCATGACTGTATATGTATTTACAGACTTTGAAAATTATCTACAATATATTATTAGTTATAAAAATCAAGTTGAGCGACAGCATATATAGTACAATCCCACTTGTATTACCAAAACAAACAGAACAGAAAAATATTTGAAAAGATAGACCTTGTACTGTTAAGGAGTTATCTTGGGGGACTAGATAGAAGTAGAGTTGTTGTAACGGGTACATA
Organism: Elephas maximus indicus; assembly: GCF_024166365.1. NCBI lineage: Eukaryota > Metazoa > Chordata > Mammalia > Proboscidea > Elephantidae > Elephas > Elephas maximus. Next base: position 20,231,804 of record NC_064830.1, read on the forward strand.
TTCTTTTTCAACAGAAGTATTAAACTGAAGTATAAAATAAAATAGAAAGATTTATAAGTTGTAGTAGTAAAATGAATGCTCACAAAGTGAACCCATCAGTGAAACCACCACCCAAGTTAAGGGACAGAACTAACCAGAGTCCTGGATGATGCTGTTATGTCTCCTCCCAATCACGATCTCCTCCCTCCAGAAGGAACCACTATCCTAACTTCTGATAACAACTTCTGTTTTAGGAAAAAAAGTATTTAGGCATTAAAAAAAAAAAAGTTTTCAGAGAATGAGGGGGATCTAAGACAGGGCGGTCCCGAGGTAAAAACCAAGCCATCATCTTTAAGACTGTGCTTCCCATACTGGCTCATGATACCCCTGGGTGCACTTTCCCAGTACAGAGCTACAGGAGAAACATGGTCATTCCTGTACCTGATAAGTAGTATATCACAAACACAGAAAGATTATGGAGTGGAATATGAAGCTTGCATGACTTTTTTTTTTAAACAGGAGACTTCAGAGAAAGATGAGGATGGTAGCAGGAGTCTTAACTCTGAAGAGGTAGGTCTGTTTTAAGGGACCAATAACTAGAAAAATCTGGCCAGTGAGAAGGACGGCTGGAGCCTGAAAGAAGTATTCATGCATCTATCTATTCAGCAAATATTTCCTGAACATCTGCCATGGTCTCAGCTTAGTCCCTCCATCTGCCTTTCAGGAACCCCCAGAACAGAAGCTGAGGAGTTAATTCCGCTCTCAAGAAAACCCCTCAATATTAAAGAATATGTTGAGTTCAGAGCTGTGGGATGAGGGTAAGGGTGACTGGAGAGAAATAACTAAGTACCCACTGCCTAGCACTTGCTAGGTGCTTTACCTAATGCATTTCATCAAATCCTGAAAAAACTAAGTATTTGGCTCATTTTATATGGGGAAATCAGGCTCAAAGAGATTAAATATTTAAAGAACAGAGAAATGGCAAGAATGAGAGCTAGGATTCTGCCTTGGGTCTGCCTGGTTTCAAAACCCAAGCTCTGCCCACTACTTTACCAGCCTCCCAAGTATCCAGAATTCATCTGTACTATCCTTCCTCAAAAAAAAAAAAAAAAAAAAAATTTTTTTTTTTTTTTTTTTTTGATCCTTCCTCAGGAGTCCTGGTGGCAGAGTGGTTAAGAGCTCAGCTGCTAACCAAAAGGTCAGCAGTTCAAATCCACCAGATGTTCCTTGGGAACCCTACGGGGCAGTTCTACTCTGTCCTATACGGTCGCTGTGAGTAGGAATCAACTCGACGGCAAAAAGGAGTTTGGGTGTTTTTTGATTCTTCCTTAATCTGGGGATGGTCTGACTTTCTAGTTTTTTAAGTCCTCCTCTTACCCTTCAGCACTGCTAATGGAATTTAACACTGTAGCATACTGGCTCCTAACGAAACAAGGTCCCCCCAAAGAAGGAAGAAAAGAAGGAGCCGTGGAAACCAGGTATAGGTGTGGAAGACCTTATCTTAGGACGTAAGTCTAGACTAGAGCATAACCACCCAACCCTTGGGGAAAAAATTCCAGGCAGCAGAGTGTCAGTCCAAATCCCTCTCTGATTTCTTCTATATTCTCCTTCCTTAAGGGAGGAATGTGGGAAATAGAGAAAAGAAAGCAACATGAAAGCCAAGGCGCCTTCCTTTGGGAAGAGGTGGTCCACGAATATGATTTTAGGGGATAAGAAGCTGAAAAAGGAAAACGGTTGGTAACCAGAGATTTAAATAACTTGAGGACTTAATCTGTTAACACAACACAAATTGGGTTGGCTCCCCGAATAACAAGAATTTCTTTCTGGATACTATGCCTGCACACACACACAGATATATCACCACACACACGACTCGATGGCAGTGGGTGGGCACACTCACATACATATATTCTACATACCACACACATGCACAACACATATAGTTTTTGTGGAAACAGACACTATCTCTCAGACCACAGGAGTGAACGGATGACCCAAGCTGTTCCCTGCCCCGTGGAGCAAGCCAGACCGCACAGGAGAAGCAGTGGGCAGGGAGAGATAAAGCCTGGGGGAAAGGGACTGACTGCAATCCAGACAGAAGCAGAGACCTGAAGAAATAAGGAACGATGTTGACAGAGGAAAGGAAAGGAGAAGTAGATGTGACTTAAACTTGAAGCCCTGGATCTAGGTGTTCATGAGACCTGTTACATGTTCCACAGCATGGTTTTAGTAATAATGCACTCTACCTTTTTGCAGGTTCATCATTTACAGTTTCAAAGATTCTATCATTTACAGTTCAGAGAGTTGTATGTAAAGAAACTTTAAAAAAGTCTATAAATGCACCCCCAAAAGCACATTAATATCTGAGCAACTAAGAAAACCAAACTTCCAAATTAACTCAAAGAATGGGTCTTTCTCAAAGAGGCTATTCAAATGAAAAGTATTTATTTATTTCTGGCCAGTTTATCTCTATTTGCACTTAAGAAATGGCAAAAACCTATAGTTTATCTGTGCCATGCTAAAAGAATAACCAGTAATTTCCATCTCTTTTTTAGGCTATTGTTGTTGTGTGCTGTCAAGTTGATTTTCAACTCACAGTACCCCACATAACAGGGCAAAACTACCCCAGAGGGTTTTCTAGGCCATAATCTTTACGGGAGCAGGTTGCCAGGTCTCTCACAGAGCTTCTCGGTGGGTTTGAACCCCCAACCTTTTGGTTAGCAGCCGTGCACTTAACTGCTGTACCACCAGGGCTCCTTTTTTAGGCTGTTGTTACCATTAAATAATATTCTTGGTATAAAAATTAAAAAAAAAAATCTGAAACTAACACAATCAATCACCACATTCTTAAAACATAAACACAAACATGGCCGATATACACAGTCAACAGCCACGGTGTCTCTCTGTGGCTTAACCATGACTGGCGGTAGGCACTGCAGCAAGAAAAGTTCTTAGCACATGATAAATCTTCCTTTTCAGTACAGGATAAACCTTTCAATTCACTGTACACATTTCCCAATATTAAAAAACAGTAATAACCTGGTTTCCTCGATTAAAACGAGGGAAAAAGAGGCAGTGTTTACAAGGGAGCAAGAACTACGCAATAACTATTTGGTGTGAGCCCAGTCTTCGAAGATCAATCCACAAGGCATAGAGACAAGTTATAAAGTCTTTACCTCTGTGAATGTATCAAGAAGATACATGGAACTTAAAAAAGGTATGTCCCTTTCTCTGTGTTTAATATAACCTAGTGATAATCAATACGGCAGTGACGTGCTCCTTCCAAATCACACTCAGGGATCACCGGCGTTCTGTGGGGACATTTTCAAATTCAATGAAATGGCCGTCCTCGTTTGTGTCTTGACTTCAGGTGACTGGCTGAACGGCGAAGCTTTTTCCTCTCTTGTCGATGCAGTTTCTCAGCTTCCTGTTGCTTCTTCTGCTGTTCAGACTAAAGGAGAAAGTGAAATGAGGAGAAAGACAGAGAATGAAAATTCCAGTACTCCTTTCTTCTGTAGCCATCAGAGCGGCCACAGCACCACCCCCAGCCACAGCCTCGCCGCAGGGAGAGATGCTCCCAGGGGCAGGTGGTCCGGCCGATGGGACTGACCACTGACAAATGCTGCCCTGGCAGCAACTGCAGGACAAAAGTCCATTTGCATCCTCTCTCAAACCAGACGTTCACTGTGCATGAAGGTGCCCCTGGATAAGAGAAGTGCCCTGGTGTGTAGTCAGAACTAGAAGTCTGAGACTGGTTTTTCAACCAACATACAAACACTACTGGCATATTTGAAAGGGGAATGGTCCCCTACAAAACAGCCACCTTAAGAAGATGCTATTGCTTATGAATTGCCCAGAACTTCTCTTACAGAACTGTCTTTAGTTCATAAGCCAGAACTATGAGTTTATTCATATCATCTAAAAAACAAAACAAAAAACACTTAGGTGTACTAAAAGTCTATTATCCAAGCTTGGTTATGCATTCACCAGAACTGGCTCCAAAGGATTTTTGACTGTTTCCAAAAAAATCAAATTCCCCTCAAAGGTCAGAAATGTGCTACCAGTAAACACTGAGCGACAAGGGATTGGCAGACAACTGAAAAAGTTCACAGACGGAAGCAGACTCAGGCTGACTGTGGTACACCCCTAACCCCATCAAGTAGTTTTATTAACATATTTTATGGTTTAAATAACTCAAACTCCAGAATGTAAAGCTCAAAAAATATTCTTACCTGGCAGAGTTCCACAGAAAGTAGACTGAGAAAACACTGTCAGGGGTCTAAGTTCAAAAAGTTGAAGTACACGCCTTTCAGACACCTATGAAACCTGACTATAACCAGTATTTTCCACATACCTAACAATACTCATTTGTATTTTAGTCTTGAATAAAGTCTCTATCTTCACTTCTAGTTGGTTATTACTTAATATTTTAAAATTCAAGAGTTGGGAGGTGGGCAAGTAGTGAGATAGAAAAGCTATTTTTAATACCACAAAAGGATGAATTTCCCCTATTCTAGGAAACTCTTAATGAGCCCTGGTGGTGCAACAGTTAAGCGATCAGCTGAAAAGTGAAATGTCGGTGGTTTGAACCCAACAGCAGCTCTGCAGGAGAAAAGGCCCGGTGATCTGTTCCCGTAATGATTTCAGCCTAGGAAAGCCTATGAAGCAGTTCTACTCTGTCCTATAGGGACACTATGAGGTGGAATTGACTCAACGGCACAGAACAACAACACAACAGGAAACTCTTAAACTAAGTTTCTGAATACTGAGGTTCCTTTCTAATTATTACCATTTCTTCCAGTGCCTTTTCAAAGCAGTCCTGCCCTGGATATTCTTCCAAAGTACACTCCAAATTCCCCTACCTCGCTCTATGTCTGAGGCTTCTACCCTAATCCAAGTTACTCTCCCTCCTACGCTGGACCACTACAAGTGCTGCCTTCCTTCCTAATGGTCTCCTCACCTCCTCTCTTATCTTCCCTAAGTCCATTCTCCATACAATGGCCAGAATGATTTTTTTAAATAAAAATGTTATGATAGTCCTCTGCTTATCAAAACATTTCAGTAACTTCTCACTGTTCTTAGGATTAAGGCTACAAATTTTAACATGCCCTTCCTACAAGGTCCTACATGATTTAGCCCCTAACTTGCCTTTTCTGTCATATTTGACACCACTCTTACCCTTGCTCACTGTGTTTTAGACACACAGGCTCCTTTTCAGACCCTCAAACATGCCAGGCCTCCTCCCTCCTCAGGCAAGGACTCAGCCTATACAGTACTTTATACCTGGGACCCTCCCTGCCCCTTCACAGGGCTCTTACTCATCTTTAAGACCCAACCTATGTATCTCTTATCCTTTTCTAACTCCTCTGTCTAGAATAGGTCCCCTTGTCAAGCACTCTCACAGCCCTCTGTCCTCCTTTGGAACAATTACCTCAGTTATAATTATATACTTACATGTGTATAACTTTTATTCACGGACTCTCTCAATAGGCTGAGAATTATGGTGGCAAGGACCATACTTTCTTTGTTCTGTGTAGTACCAGCATCTGGTACAGAGGAGGCAGGCATTCAATACATATTTATTAATGGAAAACTTGAAGGAGACTGTACACACCCTAGCAGATCAAGTATTGATATCAAGACCCCTGTAAAATTAACAAACACTGGCTTTTTAACATGTTAATAAGTATCCCTTAAGGAAGTATTTCTTGTTCATATAATTTTGGAAAATGATATGCTAAATAAAGACCAACAGGGTATGTCAGAGCTTTTGATTTAAGGTGCTTTATACATCTTCAATACAGATATCAGCTCAAGGTGGTCTCCATATTTGTTTGATTGCAAAAGCATTTTCCCCAGAGGATCTATGTACCTCTCCTGGAACACTGCTTGGGAAGCTCTGCCAGGCCTTCTCAACAAAAGCAGGAGCTTAGAGAGGACACTGTTGAGAAGAAGCCATTGTTCTGCAGATCCCCATTCACAAAAAGGACTATCATTAGCCCTTCTCTAAATGGCTATTTATGCCATCATGTGACCGACCCATCATGATTTATGGGCCAATTTAACTCATTTCCAAGTTTTCCTTTCCTCCTTCTTCATGATCCTGTGCCTGGCTACTTTACTACATTACTCAGCAATCCTGTCACAGAGAATGGTGGAGGATAAACGTAAACCAGCACAATTTTAATCAGGGACTGTATTTAATGAAATTTCCAAATTAGATTTAGGTTTTGCCACTACTCAATTTTAAATAATATTAAAGCATAGATATTTTCCCTCTTGAATTCTACTGACGTTTTAGGGGAAAAAAAAACCATTGCCGTCAAGGCAATTCCAACTCATAGTGACCCTACAGGACAGAGTAAAACTGCCCCATAGGGTTTCTAAGAAGTGGCTGGTAGATTCGAACTGCCAAACTTTTGGTTAGGAGCTGAGGTCTTAACCACTGTGCCACCAGGGCTCCAGTACTGGTATAAGGACAGACATACAGACCGATGGAATAGAATTGAGAACACATGAAAATCCTGGAAAAACTTATGATTTTACTCAAGTAGATCACACACCTAATATGAAAAGAGATATCTGTAAACAACTACAGAAACAAGTCCCTAAAGAGTCTTAAATAAAGCTGAGATTTAATAATTAAGATTTTGTTAGTCAGGTGATAAAACACAAATCTAACTGATGCAGTCCCAAAAAGTTTCAACGCTGCTGCCTGAATCAGCTACTATGCCATTTTAAGCGTTTCTTTTTCTTTATATAGTTTATTTTTGTTGCTGCTTTACTTTAAGCATTTCTTAGTGTTTCTTTTGTTTTTAGCAAAAAATATAATTTCTGAGCCATCTTATTTTCATTTTACCATGAACTATAAACTGATTTTCAACTCGGGACCTTCAATTAAAAAAAAAAAAAAAGTGAGAAAAGTATTGTACTTTCACCCTACAGCAAAGTAGACTCCTCATTCAAACGAGCAGAAAGAGGTCTCTTATGATTTAAGGCACTTGCTAAGTGGTGGCCTAGTGGTTAAGAGCTCTGGCTGCTAACCAAAGGGTCGGCAGTTTGAATCCACCAGGCGCTCCTTGGAAACTCTATGGGGCAGTTCTACTCTGTCCTATAGGGTCGCTATGAGTCGGAGTCGACTCGACGACACTGGGGTTAAGCTACTAAATCTATGATCCTTCCTGCAGCTGTGCTGGTTCCTGTCTCACACTCAGCATTTCCTGAGTTGCAGAGGGAATCGAGAAATGTTTTAATAACACAGGGAATTTATAAGAAAGTGGGGACGGATACAATGAGTTACTCTGAATGCATATCTAGTTATTTAAATGATAAGTATAAGAGCGTAAATTTGTGCTAAACAGAGGCTGATTTAACAGAAAAGCTTCTAAGCACTTGGAATAAAAAAATTCTTATCATTTTGCAAGCTCCTGGATACAGTTAGGGAGAACTTTTAGAAGAATCACAGGTGGATGGCCAAGGACTTGAAAAGACATTTCGCCAAAGAAGATATACAAATGGTTGATCCAAACCCCACCCACTGCTTTTGAGTTGATTCCGACTCATAGTGACCCCATAGAACAGAGCAGAACTGCCCCACAGGGTTTCCAATGAGAGGCTGGTAGATTCGAACTGCTGAATTTTTGTTGAGCAGCCAAGCTCTAAACCAGTGTGCCACCAGGGCTCCAAAAATGGTCAATAAGCATATGAAACGATGCTCAACTTCACTGGTTATTAGAGAAATAAATGCACATCAAAACCACAATGAGACACCACTTCACATTCACTAGGATGCTGTCAAAAAGACAGACAATAACAGGTGTTGGAGAGGATGCGAAGAAACTGAAATCCTTGCACGCTGTTGGTGGGAATGTAAGATGGTACAGCCACTTCAGAAAACATTCTGGCAGCTCTTCAAAAGGTTAAACAGTGTCGCCATACGACCCAGCAATTCCACTACTAGACATGTGTCCAAAAGACATGAAAATATATGTCCATGCAAACACTTCCACACATATTTTATAGCACCATTATTCATAAAAGCCATTTAAAAAAAAGGGAAACAACCCCCATGTTCGCCAACTGATGACTGATGAATGGATAAATAAATGGGATATCATTTGGCAACAAAAATGGATTAAGTACTGATACAACTACGTACAAGCCTGGAAATATGATAAGTGAAAGAAGCCAGCTGCAAAAGACCAATATTACATTTATACGAAACGTCCAGAAGAGGCAAATCTATAAAGACAGAAAGTAGACTCGTGGTTGCCTGCAGCTGGGAGGGATGAAAGTACACTTTAACGGTGACCTAGACACCACAGATGGTGGCTCATCACCAACTCAAGGCACAGTGCCAACTCCTCGGTCACTAATGCCCTGCTTTTTTCAGGACACTGGTAACACTCCTGGCTCTGTGTCTGTCAAGCAACGTGCACTTCTCCACTCCGGAGGGGCTCTGCTTGCAGGGAAAATGCCAGGAGAGGGAGCAGGAGCTTCCTTCACAGGAGAGAAGCTTGGGAAGGCGGTTCCAAGGTGGAGGCACACAAAACACTACTGGAAGCTGATTTTTCTTCTGCAAAGAATAACACTTAAAAAAAAAAAAAAATCTTACCCTCTTTAATGTGAACGTCAATTGTTTGCTGCCAACAGTGGTGTCTGATATATTCAATGTCCCATTTTTTGCTTCAAGTTTCAAACGGTCTTCAAGGGTTTTGCTGTAGAGAATTTAAGAGAATAATTTATTAGCATTATGCTTTGATTTACCGTATGAAACAAATTTTAATTAAGATGATCACATGAAGAAAAATCCTCTACACATATGGCCAACAGAAAATTTCACTCAATTAACACAATCAATGGAAAAGAATCAGGGGCGCTCCAAAAGTCATTTTTCATACACAATATAACGATAAAGAACAATGACCGGTAAAAACTCACTGTTTTAATAATTTAAGTAGCAGTATCAAATATTTTAACGGTTGCTACCTATCTTACTAAAATCATATTTCTGAATTCAAAATGCAAGCAGCAGTATTTCTGATGTCTGTAATTTATTGTGATGGTCAGCGGCACTTATGTTTCTAAAGCTCTTTATATTTAAGCCACACACAAGTTAGGTATATGGGTACCTTAATGACCCACCCACTTCTAAGGAGCCCTGGTGGCACAATCGTTAAACGTTAAGGTTGGTGGCTTGAGCCCACCCACTGGCTCCGTGGAAGAGAAGACCTGGCGATCTGCTCCTGTAAATATTACAGCCTAGAATACCCTGTGGGGCAGTTCTACTTTGTCACATTGGGTCGCTATGAGTCAGAATCGACTCGATGGCACCTAGTAATGACAATAATTTGCTTTCTACAAAGGGATGGATATAGATTAAATTTTCCGGGTCAAGTCACAAAGAAGAGCTATGAGAACTTGTTCTTTCACTCAGTCTTAACTCACCAGACTACAAGTCATCATCCCATAGCATGAACAACCTGAAAAATGAATCTGACTGACCACCCTGAGAGAAAACAAGAGCAGCGATACTGAGAAGAGTCCTACCTGATTCCGCCCTATTCACTGCTATTTCTCCTCATAGTTCCATTTCTTTCTTCAATTGCTCCTTCTGACAAATGTTTTCCCAAGTTTAAATCTCATTTCATTTCTTGACCATGTTTTCCAAACTTTTCTAAGGTCTCTTTATACATAATCTGTGTCTGGTTTGCTGTGCTCTGCAATTCATTATCATCTGCATAATTAACACAACCTCCCCCTTCTAATAAAGTTGGTAAATTTGAACCCAGTACTAGTTATATAATACTTCACTGAACATTGCTGTGATATTTCATTATAAAATCTGGACACTGGTCCTTTTTCGTAAGCCTACAGGTATATACTTTCAGTAAGTTTTAGCCGTTAGCTTCAACCCTTCTAGAAATGGCTAAAGCAACACACTCATATCACAATGATGAAACTGGGAAGGGAGAGGAGAGAGAACAAAAGGGGAAAGAATATAGTTCTCTCTCGTATTTTGTTACCTCCTGAAAAACCAGTAAATGCACTTCCCTCTGCTAGCTTTCTGGTACCAACTTAAACTGAACGGGCCTTTTTAAAGTTAATACTAAAAAACTTGACTGAATAAAAAGATAGATAAAGGCTGAGTTTGTGAAAGGGTCTTACGGGGAGAACATAGCTCTGAAGGGATCCATGAGACTAAGTGACGCTCCTTTGAAATTCTTAAGCTAATGTTTGATGTTCACACCATGAGAGATTTATCTCTAGTTTATAACTAGCAGTAATGTACTAAACATACCTTCTTTATATAATTTGAGGCATAAAGTGGTTAGCATAAAAGTGGTGCTCTTTTCTAAGCAATAATGTTATTAAGAAGCACTTTTAAAGTACTTTTCATCTTCAAAGTTCTTTACAGACTAACTAATTAATCCTTTCAACATCCCTGAGACAGAAGTATTTATCCTCTGCAGATGGCAGAAAGGGAGGCAAGAAGTTAAATGACTTGCCCCAGGCTACAAAAGGATTCAAGCCTCAGACCAGAATTCCATTTTAAGAATTTCTGGTTTCCAGGCGTGTGTCAGACCAGACCTGATTTATCAAGTTTTGTTCAGGAAACGTTTCCAGTAAGTATTCTAAATGACACGCTTCCACACGACCAACTGAATGAAATTAAAATTCAAGTTTTTTTTTTTTTAAAAACTAGAATTCAGAGTAAAGCGTAAACTGACTCTACCATGCATGTGAATTATGTTAGCATAAGCAAAATCTTCAACCTGTTCATTTTTGTTCTTTGCTTTCATAACTATAAACTCTGAGGTTCCAAAGTTAACAAGAATGCTGAATCAGTATGGAGCCACTGAGACAAGGTGGTACCCAGAAAATACTAATTTGGGAAGAAAAAGGCTTTTCAAGTAAATTGGGGGAAATTACTACTCTTTTAAGAATGCCCTTATTTCCTCCATGATCGGGTATATAAATTCTGGTTTTCTCTCAACGGGGTGCACTTGTAAATACTTGTTCTGTCTGGGCGGCCTGGAAAGACAAGCTGGGTTTAAGAATGAACCATGGCAGAAGATCAGACACAGACAAGGACTGTGTGTGGAGATTTCTGCATTAAAGCAAGTTCCACTTCCCTCCCTTTGAAAGTCAGTTCACACTCAATGTAGCTGCGAACCAGCAATTCTGAAGCCTGCTTCTTGAGTGTGATTTGGTCCGAGATGACTTAGAGAGTAGGCAAGCACAGCTGCGGTAACACCTGAAAATTCTCTATTGTAACACAAAGCAAAATCCAGAAAATCAAAGTACAAGTGCATTTAATACACGACTGTTCAGCTGCAGCAACCCAGCACTGTGAAACCCAGCACCTGCACCCTCCTTCCCCATTCCGCTTCTGCTCTTTCCCCATCCAGGCTGCAGGGCTGTAGCGACACATCTTTGGGTACTTTGTAATTGATTTTAAAGTTAAGAAATTTAGGACTCCCTGGGTGGTGCAAACTTAAGGTTAACACAGTTGGCTGCTAACTCAAAGGTTGAAGGTTTTGGGTCCACCTAGATCTAATTGGGTCAAGATGAACCAAAAAAACCCTTGAAAATGTGGAGTGATTGCTAGCAAGAGAGACACAGACTTCAAAAGTTTAAAGTGAGTGAAATTAGTACAAAGAGGAGAAGGCTATTAGGGAAGAATGTAAATTATTAGTAGGGCGATTAAAAAAAAAAACTGCAAGGGGAAAAATCAAGTCAGATATTTATTATATGCTGCAGGGAAGCTGAATGCTTTACTTCTTTGAGGTTTTAAAATACACACACACACACACGTTAAAAATTTAATTAAAAAATAATGCCCCTCAACTGAGGGTTTTTTTTTAACTGCTTTGTGTGGAAGGGGAAGCAGGAGAATGGAAGATGATACACACAGAGCTGTGTGCTTTTACCACAGCATTTAGGAGTATTAGATGCTAAATTAAACTAAAAGTCACCTTCCCCAGGTCTACACCAAAAGGAGTAAGAAGAGAAGGAAGAAATGGAATTCCAGATACATGAGAAGTTATAGGTATTTAAAAAATTTAAGTACTTCGTTTTAAATAACTGATTTTGCCCAATATTTACATATGCTGTAAGCGTTACTAAAAATTCCACTTTGATGCTTTCAGTTCGCACATGCTGCTTCAAAGCCCCTCTCTCAGGAGAGGTAAATTCAAGCAACCACGAACTCTAATGCCTGATCAATCAGCTCAGCTAAGATTTAAAAAGATTCCTAACATCCATCGTTGCTGCAGCTGTGAGGAAACAGGTACGCTGGTGAGAGTGCAAACTGCTAATGTCTTTTCCGAGGGCAACTGGGCAGTATCTATCATCACCCCTTCTGATCAAAGTTCATTACCAGGAATATATTCTAAAAAAAATACCGAGTACATATTTGTAATTGTGAAAAAGGTAAGAGAGAAACAAGAAACCACCTAAGCCTCCACAGTTAAGGGGACAGTTATGTAAATGGCACATCCATCTTATGCAACACTTATGCATTCATAAAGCGATCTGTTCCCGCCCGAAAAGGTTACAGCCTAGGAAACCCTACAGGCAGTTCTACTCTGTCCTATAGGGTCGCTGAAAGTTGGAATCAACTAGATGCCACACGACAACACCAAGAAAGATCCACAGGTACTCACAAAGAAAATTTCTAAGACATACCATTAAATGAAAAGGACAAGAAAAATAACAATGCGATTAAAATGATACACTTATGTTAAAGAAAGAAAGGCTAAAACTATGCATATGTGAGTGTGTACACATATGAGTGAATGAATTTTAAAAAGCTAGCAGGATGGCATACAAAATTACCTCAGGGAGGAAGTATGAGGGATAAGAGAGATTTTCACCTTTTATTCTATATCCTTAAGTATTACAATGATTATACACTTATGCATTACTTCAGTACATATTACTTGAGTAATGAAATATTAAAATGGAATTTTAAATGGAATTAAATTGTTTTCAAAACTAGATTTTTTTAAATGCCTATATTTATATTAAAACAAGATTGCATTCCTTCAGTTTCTACTATCAGTGAGGAAAATTAGCTGACGAGCAAACATTTGCCATCATTAATTCACAAAGTGGACAATGTGGTAAAAAAAACTCACAGGGAGAGCTACTAAACTACCTAGTGAGGAAGATGAGCTCCTCAACGGCAGGGACTGTCTTCACAATCTTCGAATTTCCAGGGCCTATCACAGAAACCCTGGTGGCGTCGTGGTTAAGAGTTTGGCTGCTAAGTAAAGGTCAGCAGTTCAAGTCTACCAGGAGCTCCTTGGAAACCCAGTGGGGCAGTTCTACCCTGTCCCATAGGGTCACTATGAGTCAGAGTCAACTTGAAGGCAACAGGTTTGTTTTTTTGTTTTGTTTTCTTTGGTATCACAGGGTAGGTAGGCACTTCAAAGAATGTTTTGATCAACGGAACTGAAAAGGACCACACAGCAGCTGGCATTTATTACCCAAGATGTAGAGACATCCTCATTTACTGAAATTTAAAAAGTATTCACTTGAAAGACTCTCTTCCTCCACCGTTTACTTTCTGGCTCACAATCCACAGCTGTTTCAGACGACAGAAAGGCTGCCGTGCCGACTCCTACCTGAGACCATCAAGTACTACCTTCCTAGTCTTCCCACCTATAAAGTAACTATTTCCACCCACCCTGACTTGGGTCTGAAGATATATCTCTTGTCCTTTCTGAGGCCATCCCTTAACTTGTGCTCCTAGACACATTTACTCCTGATTTCTTTCCAAATCTTGCTATGTCAATTTACTTCACTTTCCCATTTCTTACTATCCCCATTTATTTCCATAGTTAACTCCTCTCTGCCTGCTAACAAATTATATCTCTCAAGCCCGAAAAACCTTTTCCCATCAAATTACTGTCTTTGACTCCTTCCTCTCACTCTGTTATTGAAGAATAATCTATACTTATTCTTCACAGTATTTTGTAATCTCCATTTATTCATCAATCCAGTGCAATCAAACATTTGGTCTGACTTCCAGAGAACTAGTCCCAATAAGACTACCTTCCTCATGGCATTTTTTCAACCTTCGTTCCATGGACCTTTTGGCTCCATCTGACCTTTGTAACCATTCCCTTCTCTGTGAAACCCTCTCCAGGCTTTGGTCTTTCCCATTTTTCCTCCTTCCTCTTTGACAACTCCTTAGTATTTTTCCCTACCCATCTTTGCATTTGCCTCTCCTCTAAATCAGAATCCCTAGCCCTCAGGAATCAGTGTATTTGTGACCTCTCTAAAATTATATGTATTACTTTGTATGCATTTGTATTTTTCTTAAAGAGAGGTTTGTTCCTCAGGGTTCCATCTGTAGTCCTCATATCATTCTACACATTTATGGGAAATCATTTTTATTCCAAGGTTTTAATTATACAATAAAGGCTGGTATCTCTCACACCAATGTCGCTGGCCGTACCCCCTCAAGAGTGTCAGAGCTACATTTCCATTTGTCTGCTGAAGATTGTTACCCAGACGACATTTGGGTACTGCAAACTGAACGTGCTGAAAACCCAGCTCATGACTTTTAGCCTTAAACCTGTATTCTTTACCTCAGTGACAATGTTACTAGAAATTTCAACATCATCCTTGACTATTCCTTTCTCTTTTGACATGAAATTAGTAACCAAGCAATGTTGTAGTCTATGCCCGTTTTTCTTACTCTTCTGTAGTCTTCTGAATAATTTGGTTTTAAATATGTCTGCTCCTCTCTACCTCAGGCTTTCATCATTTCTGACTGGGACTATTGTAATAGTTTAGCTGATTTCTGGGTGTTAATTTCTCTCTGCATTCTCTCTCTAAAACTGAGATATTCCTTTGTTCATGCTGCTGCCTCTGCCTAGAATCCCATCTCTCCCCTGTGCTTTCAGTGCTCATATTTTCATCTTTCAAAAGATCAATTTCAATATGATCTTTTATAAATTCTTCCTTAAATCTCCAAAAAATAAACCCCTTCTTTCTCTGGCACTTTCACATAGCTCTTTAGAATTCATAGAGTATCAGCTAGAATGCGAACTCTAAAAGGATGTGAGCTGTGCCTTGCCTTTCCATCTCCGGCATCTAGAGCAGTATTCTGCTCACACTAGGCACGTGGTCACTGTGTGATGACTGGGTAGATGAACAACTCACAAATAAAGTCAGCGCCCTAAAAAGCACTTACATACGTACCAACAAACAGGTATTTTTCTGGTCATATCACTATGCCAAGCAAAGAGGAGAACTCAACTCAAGTATTGGGCTCCATTTTGCTTTTCTCTTTTCCCTTTATATACAGTGGGACCTGTCAGAATCAGAACTCAACAGGACTGCCTCGTTTTTCTGGGTCTCGCAAGATTCCGCCTTTGACAGGGTGTAGTCACCACTTTAATATTGCTCATTTCAGTGGAAAATATTTTAGTTTTCCTTCTCTGACAAGTTTTTGCCTTACAAAGGTTCTGGATTTTGCAGGTTTTACTGTAGATAGTTTTAAAGCTGAGCAGGTCCAAGTGAACATTTAAACACAATATACTCAATTCTGATGCCATCCTTTTTTGATTGTCCTTTATTGATTGCCTATTGATTAACTAGCAGAATAAACAGTAGGAGTCACTTTAGGTCTCTGAAGGATAATGGCTCTATGCTTCATTGAAAAATATTAAGCTACTGCAAGTTCAGGATTTGCCAAAATAACCCAGTCAAGACTGGAATTCAATAAGCATTTCGAGCCAAAATGCCAGCACATGGCAGAGGCTGTTCATACCAAAGGGTTATTACTTTAAGCAACAGGATTTTTCTTTTAAACTCGTAATAAGTATTATCACTTATACAATTCTTCTTCTTCTTCTTAAAATGCATGTTTACCTTAATTATTTTTAGCTTAGTAAGAATGTTTAACTAAAGGTTAACTTAGCTTTTGTTTATTCATGAAACAGTATATTTTTATCCTTTTGTTTTTTACATTAATTCTGCTACAGCCCACTGGCAGAAGGAAGAATGTGAGATTTGTTATGGCTCCCACCTCCTATTACCATGGTTACACTAAAGACAACTTCTCCCAGATTCTCCTGACCAATGTAGTCCTGAGGCAGAAAAGCTCTTTTTCAGCTGACCTTAAAGGATTACTTTCTGAGTTACCAGCTGTGTAGCCAAGGCATAGAAAATTCACACTTGCAACAAGAATTTACTAAGCACCTACTCTGTTCTACATACTAATCTAGGTGCTAAGGATAAAATCGTAACTAAAACAAGACAAAAACAGCAGATAGTCTAACAAATAAATTCACTTCACAGAATGCTAGAAACAAGAGGTCTTCCCTCTTAGAGTTCTGAGCAGGACTCTAAATAAAACATTCATGAATAGTGGCTGTATAAAAAGTGAGACTGCACACACTGCTGGTGGGATTGTAAAATGGTGCAGCAGCTGCTTTGGAAAAAAGGTCGGCAGCTACTCAAAAGTTTAAATACAGTTACCATATAATCCAGCAATTTCACTCCTAGGTATATACCCAAAAGAAATAAAAACATATTTCCACACAAAAATGTATCCATGAATGTTCATAGCAACATTATACATAATGGCTACAAACCAGAAACAATCGAAATGCCCATCAACTGATGGATAAATAGAATGTGGTACATCCATAAGATGGGATATTGTCCAGCCATAAAAATGAACGAAGTACTAACACATGCTGCAACATGGATAAACCTTAACAACTTTACACTAACTGCAAGAAGCCAGTCGCAAAAGATCACATATTATGATTCCATTTATATGGAAGGTCCAGAATAGGCAATTCTACAGAGACAAAGCAGATCGGTGGTTGCGTAGGTCTGGGAGATGGGATAAATGAGGAGTGACTGCTAAATGGCTTCTTTTTGGGGTGATGAAATGTTCTCAAGTTGATTATTGTGATGGTTACACAATGACATAAATATACTAAAAACCACTGAATTGTACACTTTAAGCTGGTGAAGTATATGCTATGTAAATTACATCTCACTAAAGCTGTTATAAATAATGAGGTTGGTAGGTAATGAAAAGATCTTCAAAAGATATCAAGAACATTACTGGCTTCTTTATTCACCAACTTAAATTTTGTTAATCAGAACCAGAATTTTGAGATGCCTCTGGATTCTAAATTGAAGAAATCGTTCAACATTTGGTACTCCGCATGTTTGCTAGAAACTGGAAGAACAAAGTTAAGATGTATGTACATTCCAGAAACGTCCTGTTTATTAATTTCCTCCCCACTTTCTGTCCCCCTTCACTTCCAAATGGGCCTCTCCCTCTTGCCCTCATACACATGCATACACTTTGGTGGGAGATGCTGCTGGGGCATCTTTTTCTCAGCAAAGAAAACTCACCTTCAACACTGAAGGTGCAGCTATAAAGAGAGATGGGAGCATGAAGCCAAACACAAGCTGGGAGCCTGAGAAGAGCATGGTAGAGAAATGGTATTTTCCACGACCTAACACCTTAAAAAAAAAAAAAATTTTTTTTAAACACCTTATCTAGGAGCCCGAGTGGTGCAATGTTAAAGTGCTCGGCTGCTAACCGAAAGGTCAGTGGTTCAAGCCCACAAGTGGCTCCGCAGGAGAAAAGACCCAGATCTGCTCCTATAAAGATTACAGCCTAGGAAACACTATATGGCAGGTTCTACTCTGTCCTATAGGGTAGCTGTGACTTGGGATCGACCTAACGGCACACAATAACACCTTATGTGGAATTCCTGGTTGGTGCAGACAGTTAACACGCTCAGCTGCTTACAGAAAGGCCTAGCAGTTCGAGTCCATCCAGGGATGCCTCAGAAGAAAAGCCTGGAGATATATTTCTGAAAAATCAGTCACTGAAAACCCTATGGAGCACAGTTCCTCTTTGACACACATGGAGTTGCCCTGAGTTGGACTGACTCGATAGCAACTAGTCCTGGTCTTAACATTTTATCTACCCTGCCCAGGTCTCCCTTTCTTCAACCTGACTGCTCTCCTTGGCTGCCAAATCTTCAGGCTCTTCTTTCAAGACATCTAAGTCTTGTGACTATCTATTGTATTTCAAATCTTTTACATCAATACTTTGCCTAGAAATTCTTAAAGCAAAGACTTACATGATTTATAGTTTATACACAATTTGGACTTGAGTACCTAGACACATGACAACCAGAACTGTTTAAAAACACCACTCTTTTTGATCTCGCAATTTCCCTACAAAGGGCTTAAAATTTCGGACAAATTTTCCAAGTGAACGTTGCAATAATCAGGTAAATTGAGATGGGAATAATCAAAATTGACATCCTAACTTTTAAAAATCACTTTTGTTAAGAGGCAAAGAATTTGTTACCTTTTAATTACCACTGTCCAAAAGGGTTTCAAACCACTGATCTGTGGGGCACAGTATAAGATAAATATTGTCCGAGGTTAGGAAACCCAACGGGAAAATCCAAGGACAACAAAAAAAGAGTGTGGCTTTTGCAGTTTAAAAGCGTTCTAGTGTATATTTACCAAAGTTCCAAAAAGTTGTTTAAAAAAAAAAATTCTAAAGACCAGTGTATTTCAATAGTGACACTGTCCCCTCTGGCCTTACTGGGATGCTTCCCTCAGGGTATCTCTGCACTGCTGCCCTCCCTACCCCTTCACTCCCTTCACCCAGGCCCCGCCACTCAAAGAAGTTAAAAATGTCATCTTTGGGGCAATGTGCCAAGTAGGAAGCTCAAGGTCTCTGACAACACGTCAACTCTTCACTGAAAGTAGTGTTACTTACTTCATCAGCTTCTGTTTTGTAGCAGAGTCTTTGAAGCTTCGGAATTCTTCTCCTGCTTTGATCTCATAAAACTGGGGCTTTAGTACTGTCTGCTGGTCCTCTTTGACGCGTTCCTGCCGCTTCATTTTTTCCTCCTGATGGAGAAGTCTGCGCTGTTTCCTGACCTCTTCAACCCAGTCCTTTTCATCATCTGAACTCTCAGAACTTTCTGCATCACTCGGTTTTCCCTCCGGTTCTTCCTCTTCCTGAAAATAAAAATAGTAAGCAGCAACCTTTCCCCCAACCCGATACTGGCTGATTATTTTCTTTCAAATAGCATTAGCCCACTGGAGTACACGATAGCTGCTAATTAGCACACATCTGACGAAAGGCCTGGAATTAAATAAGATATGTTCCTAAGCTAAATGGTAAACATTACACCACAAGCATATTCAAAAATTCTTCTAACTTACACAGAAACTTTATATTAAAGAAACAGCACTAATTCTAAATGATAAAGGGTATATTACTTGTTCATGAAGTTCTTGCTGCTTTAAAAGCCTTAGTTTCTTCTTCCTTTTTTCACTAATTTTTGAAACAAGTGGATTCAAAAGCCTGAATTCTTCACTCTCTTCGTCTACTTGGAAATCAGGGTTCTCGAACATAACTTTAAATCGATCATCAGTGAGAATATTAGGAAGGTTCTATAAGAAAAAGAAAAAATCATGTAAAATTTTAAGTTAACATCTCATGGATTGATAAGTTGTGTAAGGAACACATGAAATTTCTTTAGAATAGACTCTAGAACTTTCTAGTGGCCCCTGGGATTTGTCTCCCATCAAAAACAAATTTTATTAATCCATTTTACACATGATCTATATTACTTGTTCATTATACATAATGGACTAAAAACAAGCCTTTTTTTTTTTTGGCTAACTTCACCTTTAATATGTAGAATTTTCTAACATTTTTAATGCAAAACACTTTTTAAAGAAAGAAATAATTTTTTGAAACACAACTTTTTAAGCATAGCTACTAAAATGAATTAGAATTAGTGAGTCTTTCAACTTCATATTGCAAATCCAGGAGAGAAGTATACATCCACAACACATCAACGATTAACGTGGTGGGGGTGGCAGTGGGGCAGGTGGTGTGAGTTCTTTAGAAGTACAGGGGATGTTTCACGCCATATAGTGCAGCCTCATCAGTTTTCCCTCCAGGCCATTTAATTGCTCTCAAACGATATAGTCTAAGACTTTGCCATTTTGACATAATATAAAAACTCTGACCATAAAGGCTCATTTGGGTAGCTAAGGACTGGTAATTAAATTCTTTTTTGTGTCATTTTGAAGAGGAAGTTTTCTAATTGTATTGTAAACTCGTGTATTCACTTGTAATCTTTATGGAAGCAGACTGCCACATCTTTTTCCTGCACAGCAGCCAGTGACTCTGAAATGCCAACCCTCTGGCTGGCAGCTGAGCACTTTAGCCATGGTGCCACAGGGCTCCTAGCTCTACTGAATGGACTGTATTCTGCTGCTGCTCCGCTATGGAGAGTAAATAAGGCTGTAGAAGTAGCTGAGCTCTACACAGATGGGGAAATTAGGTGGCGTCTAATAAAAATCTGGTAAATCGTGTGATATTAAGGAACTTGGCTGCTGATTATTTTTATGAACCTAAAAACTGATCAATCTTTACCTAAAATTCTACGATATACTGAATTCGACAAATCTCTGATTAAATACAGCTTCCAAGACAGAGTGAAATCAAGGAAGAAACAAAGATAGACAAGATCTAGAGTTCCTGATCCCAAGGGGTCAGCTCACAATCTTGTGAGGAAAGAAAAAAAAAAAAAAACTGTAAGCAGGTATGCTACAAGGCACCTTATGAAGGACACTAAAAAGACACAGAAGCAGTGCTACATATATAGAGAGAGCGAAAGAGAGAAAGAGACATTGGAAGCAATGCTGTATATAAAGCTATAGGAGCAGTACTATATACTGGGTTATGTGTATATATATATATAAAGACAAAGGAGCAGTACTACAGAGTACAAAGTAAAATATAATTCCAACAAGAAACATTTTAGGAGGGTTCATAATGGACATGGCGCCTGGGAGAAGGCTTGAAAGATGAATAGGCTTCAATAGGTAGAAATATGAAAGAAAGAAAGAAACAAGCATTTCCAGCAGACTGAGAAGTAGTGGCCAGTCTGATGAATTAAGAATAACGGTGTATTTGAAACCGTATGTTTTGATGAGGCCAAATAATAAAGGATTTTAAATACTCTGACCTTTATTCTGAAGGTAAGAAAGAACCACTAGTGAAGAAAAGGAAGAGGGGGACAAGGACAAGGACTGGATGATAAATACAAGTGTGCTGTAAGAATCTCAGATGAGAATAAAACTGTACTTTAAGAGCCCCCAACAGCATGGTGTATGACGGACTGCTGAGGGTGAGACAAGAGTCGCAAGAAAGAATGAAAAGGTGACTTTAGGAAACCGGGAAGAGAGAGGGCCTGAATTAGGGCAATGGGAAAGTAAGAGAGGGAGCAAATCCTTTTTAGGAAAGGATTATTGGGATAGGTTACGATCAATAGATCCAGTGATAGGGTGAGGTGGGAGGATTAAGAGTTAAAAACAGGGTTAGAAATTTCTCCAATGTTTCTATCTTAAGTGAGTAGAAAGCTGGTGATGCTGGGAGTTAGGATTCATCATTGGAGGTCATCGGAGAAAGAGGTTTAAGGTAAAGGGCAAGAAATTATGCTCTAGTTACAACTGGTGAAGTTTGTGGTACAAGGAGAGCGTCTGTCTGGATTCTGGTGGATAATTAAGTAGGCATCTGGGAATAAGCTGCCAGATCTCAGGAGACAAGGTGGGCTACAATATAAAGTTTGGAAATAGCTGTAAATATGGGATAGGTGATACTGTCAAAGATCAATGAACAGCTGTTTGCCTATTACACATTTCCAGATTATAAAAATAATAGAACTCAAAGGAAACTTCTTCCTTTTCATCTTACTATATTTATTAAAGCAATGATTACACTGAATAAACAACAAAGAAATATAAAAAGAATGTGTCGCCAGTATTAAGGTTGGATTTTTTTTTTAATTTAAAACTCAGCTGTAAATATATATCCCCCCAGGGATTTTTTCCTAGTCTAACTGCTTATTTTCACAGCTGTCTTTTAAAAAAAGGCAAGATAAGATATCTTTAGTAATGTTCTAAAGTAGTTTACAAGCGTCTGGCTAGTGGTCTGCCCTATAAACACACACACACACACACACACACACATGCTAAACACTTATTAGAATTTGGAAAAAATCTGTAGTGTTCTTACCCCTAGGCCTATCTCAAAGAAGCATCCTGAGTAGGGTGCTTCTTACTAGTATTTTGTCCTAACGGTAATATATAGAAGGAGTGCGTGGCACTTAGAACAATTCTTCCAACACTGTGATATCTATAAAACAAAGTTGGTGCAGACTTCTGAGTAAAGCATCTCCTAATCTCTCCTGAAACAACAAAAAGAGGATTTAGGGAAAAAAGACATCAACTTGTAAGGATGAGGAGGATGTGAAAGGAAACAAGAGTAATAAAATATTGAAAACAAAAAAAAAGGGCACAAAGTCTATTGAAAATCTCATCCCCAACTCTGCAAAGCTGTGTCTTCTCTAGAGAAGGCAGAAGTTATGCCTGGATGGGGGGACACCAGCAAAGTGAGAACAAGGAGAAGAAATGAATACTTGCACATTCAATACTGAGATACCATCCAGCCCCGCCCATACTCTTGACCCACAGTTCTCAATTCTCAGAATGCTGGCAGCAGCGCCTTTGTCCTCCTTGCAGGAGAATCAGACCAACCAAGAGAAGGACCTAAGAGATACTGATACTTGAAACTTCACCAAATAGAGTCCACCCAGATCACCACACAGTGATTTAAGAACGCTGCCCATATCTCAGAGCTTCCACTCAGCTTTTTAAATCCCTCATCCTCAAACATGAACGAATAACCAGGGCAGCAGGGAAATACTATTTAAAACTTTTTTTTTCCTCCAAGAAAATGTCCCAGCACTGAAGAACCTGAGTTTCTAGATTGAAAGGGCCCAGCAAGTAGCCAGCATTGCCGGCCAGATGTCTAGATTGAAAATGGACCTACAACACTACAAAGACAAGACACCTGGTCAGCATCCTAAGTTATACAAGGAGAAGAAGGCAAGCATTGTTGAAACTACTCTTAATTTCTTACAAAGAAATAAAATATTCTGTTAATTTTGTTTGTTTCTAATGTTTTGAATTACAGTGTACTACAGAGATGTTAGTTTCCCTATTTTTTCATTCCCTTATACATTCATAATGAGGGTTTTAATGCTTTGGCAAACATTTTTAAAGGTACAGAACAACTGTAATTTTTCCTAACGGACAACTGAGACTGCTTTGCATGGTTTCAGCTTGCACAGACACTTTTATCGTACTGCACTGCCAAGCAAAGGAGGCCTGCCTGTATTCTGAATCTTTTCTGGCTGCCCCAACTCCCAACAAAACGATACCAAAGAAAAGGGGGAGGGGCTTTTCACATTTTTATAATCATAAGGGCCTTATAAAAAAGGCATATACCATGCTGCACAAAATATCAAAATTAAATTTTAACTTAAGTGTCCTCCCCTCTATAATATTAAATCAAACGATAAGAACTCATAAGCATAAAACATAGACAGGAATGCATACACCTGCAGCCTAAATTAGTTCTACTCTTCTACTGAAGTGTTAGCACATATAAATCCAAAAAATCACTTCAATTTAGCTTGTAGTGTTTTGAAGCTGCAAAGTCACTTTCCCAATCATCCTTAGCGTTGGCTAACAAGATCAATGTAAAAACTCCAGTGAGAAAGTCAATGTAGCAGGAAGCACTTATATTTTGAACAATTTAATATATACATATGCATTTATATACATTGATGTAAATTAAGCAGGTGCAAAGCTGTAACATAGACATAAATTTAAATAATAAGTTTAAACACTGGTATATTATTCATATAATAAAAATGGAAATATAAAAGCCATCTATTTGTTTACTAAGGAAGGCTTCCAAAAGTTAAGATTTCCAGTGGTCTTTAAATAACATAATAAAAGAATGTAACAGACCAGGATGAGGGAATGAAGTGAGGATAAGGAAGCAGAGAGTAACACAAGGTAATAGTAAGTTTGAATGCACTTAGCAATCACAGTACAAAAAAATGCCCTTTGAGGGCTATCTGCCCCTATCTTTGCATTTTATAGATGGAAAAACTCTTGACTCAGTGAAGCAGAAGGAATCACTCAAGATGATACAACTAGCTATCAAAGATCATGACGATGGCACAGGATCGGGCTACATTTCATTCTGTTATACAGAAGGTTGCCAGGAGTCGGTGCTGACTTGACAGCAACTATACTCAGAGTTCTCAGGCTCTTGCCAAGAGATCTGATTTTTACAACTCGTTCTACTAAACAACTAAGCTTGGTTATCTCCCCTCCTGATGCAAGCAAATGAAAAAGTAGGATTGGGGATGATAGAGGAAATCTCCATATACCTGGAAAGGTTAGAAAAATCTCTTTGTGTCTTGACAATATCAGCTCAATGAAGCACTAACCCTTATTTATTTTATGACTTATCTTTGGCTGCTTATACATTAGTTAAAAAAAAAAAAAAAAGGTAAGTAGCATTTATATGTAAGCATGCATACTCCCAATAATGTCAAGTCTGAATAAAAATCAATTACTTCTGGAACTGTAAGCAAAAGGACAAAGAAAAACATTCTAGATATTTAACAATAAAAGATTAAATTTGAGTACATTCATAAGGTAGAATGTTGTGGCCATTAAAAATATTTACAAAGAATTTTTAACGAAATGGGAAACTAACGTTAATTTTTAGAACTGAGGAAAGTATTTTATGTATACAACATGAATTGTAATTTTCAGAGAAATAAGGCAGGAAGGAAATTCATTAAAATACTAACGGTGCTTTTCTCTGGATAGAAGAATTATGGGTGTTTCCAAAGGTGCCATACTGAGCATATCTTTTTAAAATTTTTATTGTGCTTTAAGTGAAAGTTTACAAATCAAGTCAGTCTCTCACACAAAACCTTTATATACACCTTGCTACATACTCCCAATTGCTCTCCCCCTAATGAGACAGCCTGCTCCCTCCCTCCACTCTCTCTTTTTTGTGTCCATTTCACCAGCTTCTAACCCCCTCTACCCTCTCATTTCCCCTCCAGGGAGGAGATGCCAACATAGTCTCAAGTGTCCACCTGATCCAAGAAGCTCACTCCTCACTAGCATCCCTCTCCATCCCATTGTCCAGTCCAATACATGCTGAAGAGTTGGCTTTAGGAATGGTTCCTGTCCTGGGCCAACAGAAGGACTGGGGGCCATGATCACCGGGGTCCTTCTAGTCTCAGTCAGACCATTAAGTCTCGTCTTTTTATGAGAATTTGGGGTCTGTATCCCACTGCTCTCCTGCTCCCTCAGGGGTTCTCTCTCTCTGTTGTGTTCCCTGTGAGAGCAGTCATCGGTTGTAGCCGGGCACCATCTAGCTCTTCTGGTCTCAGGCTGATGTAGTTTCTGGTTTATGCAGCCCTTTCTGTCTCTTGGGCTCATAATTACCTTGTGTCCTTGGTGTTCTTCATTCTCCTTTGACCCAGGTGGGCTAAGACCAACTGATGCATCTTAGGTGGCCGCTTGCTAACGTTTAAGACCCCAGATGCCTCTCTCCAAGGTGGGATACAGAATGTTTTCTTAATAGATTTTATTATGCCAACTGACTTAGATGTCCCCTGAAACCATGGTCCCCAAACCCCCGCCCCTGCTACACTGGCCTTTGAAGCATTCAGTTTATTCTGGAAACTTCTTTGCTTTTCGTTTAGTCCAGAGCATATGATATCTTATAAGCAGGGGGAAAAGTTTAAAGTAGAAAGAAACTTAATAAAAAAGATTTGTTGCTTGTTATTGTCTTTTTTTTTTTTTTTTTTGTTAGCTGCCTCTGAGTTGGCTCCTGACTCATGGTGATCCCCGACTCATGGCAACCCCGTGCATAAGAGAACAAGACGCTGCTCAATTCTGAGCTATCCCCATGATCAGTTGCGGATTGAAGCATTGTGATCCATTGGGTTTACACTGGCTGATTTTTGGAAGCAAACCCTTGTCAGGCCTTTCTTCCTAGTCTTAGTCTAGAAGCTCTGCTGCAACTTGGAACAGGTTTTAGCATCCTCACAGCACACGAAGCATCCATGGACGGACAGATGGTGGCTGTGCATGTGGTGCACTGGCTAGAAATCAAACCCAGGTTTCCACATGGAAGGTGAGAATTCTACCACTGAGCCACTATGGTCCTTTCCACATGGAAGGTGAGAATTCTACCACTGAGCCACTATGGTCCTTCCCACATGGAAGGTGAGAATTCTACCACTGAGCCACTATGGTCCTTCCCACATGGAAGGTGAGAATTCTACCACTGAGCCACTATGGTCCTTCAGGAAAAAGAGATTCAAGTTACTATTGAGAAAATGTAGAAACAATTTATCAACAGTTTCTGTTTTATAAAATCTTACCTTAACTTTCTTTTTCCATGTAGATTTCTGCTTCTCCTCCTCTTCCTCAATTAACTTCAGTGCCAGCTCTTTGTTAACTTTTGGCAATTTCTAGTACAGAGGGGAAAAAAAAGTGTACTAAGATATCTACGTCATAGTTTTAAAGATTAATAGTTCTGTAAGGAGTGTAACTGTACAACTAGAAGACACTGAACTCTTATTTTAAAATTTCACCACCCCAGAGTAGGCAATCCTGTGGGTATAAGTCATGTTTTCAGGTGGGCCCGATGGTACAGAAACATCAGCTTGCTGTTGAAACACTTGCCCTCATCTCCATCTTTTTCCAGCACAGTGAGAAACAAACTGGGAGAAGCTGTATCTGACAGCTTGCAGATGAGCAATGAAGGGCCCATGACCCACAACTGATTAGCAAGAGGCCAGCAGGCTGGTATGGTAGCCATGGCTAGAGTTGTGGGGAATGGCTAAAATGCTACCTGAGAATCAGCTGTACTACTTCCTGTTCCCCAGGTGGCAAATTTCCAAAGGGAATTCCAGATCTGAGTCTGACAATTTTGACAACACGGTAAACAGCTGGGGCAAAAATACTCTATCTTGTCTCCCCCTTCCAATACACAAACACTCATCACTTTTTAAAAATGTTAGCAAAGAAAGTAGAAAAAGGGTAAAAGATTAAGGCAACTTCAGAACAGTCACTAGTTTTTTGTGCTGAAATAGTGTATCTATAATAAAAAAAATTTTCTTTACCAATGTTCAATTATAAATATTTGTATCATTTGGTGATTAAATATAGTCAATAGGGAGTACCAGAGAGAAAACTGGAAGGCAGGAAGAGGAAGTCAGGGCTTGCTCTTTCCTGTTTGATTCTTGCTTGTGTGGCTTTGTGACAGCACAGTTCTTCGCCCTGGCAGCTACAGGGAGCTCCAGCAGCAGCGGCTGGTTCTAGTCTGCAGCTGTGCAACCTTCCCAAGTACCGCCTCCTGAAGCCTCAAGGGCCCCAGCATCAGCTCCTCGGGGCCTTCCTCCTTCCTGTTCCCCAGGCCTGGAGTGCTATCTGCTTCTTGCAGTTATTACCTCACTTACTGATGCCTTAGTGTCTCTGCCTTTTCAGTTCTCCAGTACCTGGTTAACTTTACATTAAATTCTATCAAAATGACTTGTGTGGCTTCTCTTTCTTGACATCTAATGACCTCTTCCCACGATTCAGATAGCCTAAGATACTGCCAAATGTCAGAAAGAAATGGGTATTAACGAAGCCTCAACTCTCCAAAAACTTTTTTGGAAACAACCAGATTTTCTTAGCAGAGCTGACAATATCATTCTACCTGGCATTATTTTCCACAACGGCATAGAGTTCATAATGATAATGAGTCAGAATCGACTCCACGGCAGTGGTTGGTTTTTTAGTGAAAGATGTAAATTAAGGACGGAAAACTAAGAAAAAGACAGCTGATTTCTTTGGTACAATACACAAAATAACAACTAAGTACTTTTCTCTGGGGAATTCAAAGGCGGGTCCAGTATTTACCTTTAATTGAACTCTCTGTGCCCGTGTTTCTTCTATCTTCTGTCGAATTTTATCTTTCCTATATTCTTCATAAGCAAATGGATTCACCATCATTTTCACCTTTTCAAAAGGAAAATAAATAAAAGAACCCTGTTCAGCAGCATGTTTCATCTACACCATGACTATTATGCCAAAGAACAGACAGAGCCCTTAAAAATCTTAAGTATTTATTATGAAAATGCAAGTAAGCGACCAAGAAACAGCTATCGATTGCTCAATAATCACCTATAATAACTGCAGTTCTGTATTTACCTTGTGATAGAGCCTTATATCCATGAAAAATCCATGCATATATGCCCGGAGAAAAGGTGATCCGATGAGATGTGTGAGCCCTACGAAAAGTTAATCAGAAGAAGGCAGGTTCTTACGAAATTTTTATTAAAATGTAACAGTTTTTCTTGAATAACAATTTGGTTATAGTAAGATTTCACTTCTGAGTAAAAGTTAAAAGATTAGAATTACCGATCTTCTTCATTAACTACAGGGAAAATTTTAAATCTACTTCAACCATCTCATCCTTACTTATTTTAAATGTAATATGAGGCATAAAAATTATTTTAAAAAGTCTCTATGAACTATCACAGACTAGTAAAGGAAGGCTCCTTATACTAACGGTTTTCAGATTTCTAGGTTTAACAAACCAGTTCAATTATAAAAATAATTTTTGGGATCAACAACAGGTTGCTAACTTTTCCGCTGTCAAGTAGGGACAGTGGTGGTCACATAAGGAGGCTCTCCTA
Organism: Elephas maximus indicus; assembly: GCF_024166365.1. Lineage (NCBI taxonomy): Eukaryota > Metazoa > Chordata > Mammalia > Proboscidea > Elephantidae > Elephas > Elephas maximus. Next base: position 20,260,447 of record NC_064830.1, read on the forward strand.
CCTCACAGCAATTACTTTATTAATTGCAGATATTTACACAGGAAAATGTTATGAGAATATTCACCGTAAAGAGTGACCATGAAGTGGTTGCACAACACGATGAATGTAATCAATGTTAAAAAATTATCAAACTGCTGAATTGGCAAATTTTTGTTATATATATATATATATATATATATATATATATAAAACAATAAAAATAAAGTCACATATGATATACCCACGTGAAAAAGAGCTCTAGTTGGTATAATACAAAGTGATTACAAGGAAAACATTACCCCGATTTCCAAATTTTAGAAACAGATATCCGCACAGACATGAAAACTAGATACCAGCCAAAATAACATGGTAGTACAAAATAGTATCCATTACAGAAGAAAATGAAAAGGCAAAATTAAATTTAGGATAATCTCATAAAATAAAATTCTTGGTGAGAAAATAAAGCTACAGGGTTTGGACTTCCACAGTGGAGCCCTAAGACAGAGATCTGAACCTTAATGAAATGCATCACTAAACAGCCACCTAAATTTATGTACCTGCATATGTGTGCTTATTATCTAATCTGTCCTCAGAGTATCTGGTCTGATTAACTACCAAATTATAAAATACACATATCAATGACAGCAACAATAATTTCTGTTTCCTCTTTTAAGCCTATAAAATTTATATTTATGTCAAAGAACTATTCCCATCCCAATTCATAAATGAAAGCCAAGCAGGAGGCTTTTCATATGAAGCCAATTTAATTCGAAACAATCTGACGGCAGCAGCGTTTCTCACAGTTAGCTCCACAGAACGCTAGTCCCAAGAGATCTTCTAAGGAAAAAAAAAAGGTTCTATGGTCAAGGAGATTTAGGAAATGTTTCATACTTCCCTCCCCCTCCTGGAGATTCACAATGTACTATGATATTAAAGGGTCTAAGAAGACCAAGAGCTGAGAAACTGATTTAACTTTGCTTAATCCAGCATTTGCCACTCTTAAAAAAAAGTAAATAAAAATTTTTTTTATCCTGCATTTGCCACTCTTAGTTGCTACAAATCTACTAAAAATAATAGTTAACATCCACAGAGTAAGTTTAGACCCTGTGCTGAGTACTTTTCAAGCATTATCTGCTTAATTTCTAAAAACACTATGGGTAAGTACTATTATTGTTCCCATTTTACAGATGAGGAAATTGAGGCTTCATGAAGTAAATTGGCCAGATATTAAGTGGTAGAGGTGAGATATGAACCAATGTCAGATTACCTCCAGTGTCCATGATATTAGCCACTGCACTAACCACGCAGATGTAATTTTCCACAGAACACATTTTGTAAAATACCAAACTAGAAGGTCTGCTGAAGGCCATGGCTGGGAACAGTATGAACTTGCAAGTATTCAATATCACTAATGCATCAGTATAAATAATCTTAGGAAATAAAGGAAGTTAATATTATATAGCCTTGCTTCTAATTTTAAGATAAATTATTTAAAAGGTTTTCTATATGATGTGGAAATCTGTTGAAAAATGATAATCAGTGGCTCATTTAATATTAAAATACACTAATAATGTATGAAAACACTTTCTAGCACAGATGTTATTGTGCTGAATATTTATTTCCATTGCTTTAAAAATGGGCAGTATGATGACATTTTAACAAAATACACCTCAATCTTTTTAACTGTCTTCCCCACCCAAAATAAACATATTAAAGAGACTGGAATAGTGTCCAAAATGAACTAAATACAACAGCTGAAAAAAGTCTATAAAATAACAATGACCTTTTTCCTCCAATTTAAGAATGTAGGTGAGTGTGACAGTCATACTGTAAAAACCAGACTGGAATTTTTTAAGTAGTCACTTCAGTAGAAAGATTCTATTTCATTCATAAATCATTTTTAAAAAGGCGGAATACAATTCTCTTTAAGACATTAAAATTTAAAGAACTATTTCGTAGTAACTGGTGGAAAATAATTCTGGCCTGGATTAAGTAGGCTATAAGATACATTTAAAAATAAAATTGAAAGCCTATTAATCTATTTGTTACATGATTCTACAATCTTCAAACATTTAGCTGCTGTTTGTTGCAAAGACAACTAAGTTGCCTAGACTTGTGTAGAGTAAATCCTCTAACTTTCCCACTGTCAATAATTAGCTATACAGTCCTTTCCCAACAATAAAACGAGATTATCAAAATCACTCTCTTTATCATACAAGCTAGCGTTGTTGTTGTTGTTGTTAGGTGCTATCGAGTCGGTTCCAACTCATAGCAATCCTACGCACAACAGAACGAAACACTGCCCGGTCCTGCGCCATCCTTACAATCGTTGTTATGCTTGAGCTCATTGTTGCAGAAGATGCAGCCTTGCCATCCTTGCTTCTAAGGAGCATTCTGGTTGTACTCCTTCCTTCCAACCTGGGGGGCTCATCTTCCAGCACTATACCAGACAGTGTTCCGCTGCTACTCATAAGGTTTTCACTGGCTAATGCTTTTCCGAAGTAGACTGCCGGGTCCTTCTTTCTAGCCTGTCTTAGTCTGGAAGCTCAGCTGAAACCTGTCTTCCACGGGTGACTCTGCTGGTATCTGAACACTGGTGGCATAGCTTCCAGCATCACAGCAACACGCAAGCCCCCACAGTATGACAAACTGACAGATACGTGGGGTTAGGCAACTGAAATAAATGTGCTCTTCTGAGGGGTTAAGGAGCCCTCAATCTTTATAACTGTCTTCCTCACCCAAAATAAACATATTAAACTGTCTACCTCAACAAAATAAACATATTAACCAAGTGACACAGTGGTTAAGTATTGGCTGCTAAATAAAAGGTTGGTGGCTCAAACCCACCAGCCACTCTGTGGAAGAAAAATATGGCAGTTCTCTTCCATAAAGATTACAGCCTTAGAAACCCTACAGAGCAGTTCTACTCTGTCCTATAGGGTCACTATGAGTAGGAATCAACTCAACAGGGATGGATTTTTGGTTCTGGGTCTGAGGGATTAGCATGGCTGAGGTAAAATGCATGGCATCTGAGTTTAAGCCCCAATCCTCACTATCAATGAAACCCTTGGCAAGTACTTTCATCTTTCTCTGACTTAGTTTCCTTATACATGAAATGAAATCATAATAGTATGTACTTCATAGGGTTGTGAGGATTGAATGAGTTATATGTAAAGCACTTAAAATATTGTCAGGCACACTGTAAGCACTACACATAAGCCTCTGCTATTCTAATAAAAGGCATTTCTTGGTTTATGACCTTTAAACCTGAAGTTACTATTAAGGTTCTATTACATTTGAGGATTCAATCTATGGGTTCTAAATTCTGGATTGGGTCTACTATAAAAAACCTAAAAGGGAGTCAAAAGGGATATGCTTGTGGTCTCTGAGGTATCTTGAAAAAACACTGCTTTTTTGAAAAATATTTTTTCTACACCTAGCTAGTGTGCTAAAAAAATTACTCATTTAAAATTCAAAAAAAGCTTTAGCAGATTGAATTTATCTGAACCTTTAAACAGAGATTATAAATTTGATGATACATTGTACATATAATATCTGATTTAGCAAAAGAGAAGATATGGAAAATCAGATAAACAGGGATAAACCACTTTTAATATTCAAAACCCCCAAAATAAAAAAAGAGTAGAAATACGTTACTTTTATTAACATTTTTATCATAATTTTTTTACCTAAATTTTCAAGGTCTTTCTTGGTGACAAATTTATAATCATCATAAACTGTGCTTTCTGGATTCTCTTCTAATTCTTCTGTCAAGTTGTCTAAGAAGGAACACCACCTGGGAGCAGGACCCAAAACCTGTTGGCATTTATTAAAAGACAGAAAATGTACATTCTCACCATGTCAGTTAAGAGTTAGCTATTTTACGACGACAGATTTTCTTTAATTTTTTAAATCTTTGTTTCTAGCAAAAGTATTGAAAAACTACAATATGCATAAGGAGTAAGTATATAAAGAAAGACAATAAACAACATAGGAAGCATTTAGTTTTATAAAGGAAAAACATCTCAGTCTGGGATACAAAGATATTAATGAATGTTCTTACATTAGAACAATAAAAATACAAATAAACACATCAGGTAGCTAGGAGCTGGAACAGACTCGACGGCAACAGGTTTCGTTTTTGGATAATAATTAGCATCCATCCGTTCATCCATCATCTCTCCCATTCAAAAAAGTATGAGACGCTACAAAAGCACATTTGGTACACAAGATTTTTTAAGTTTGCTACCATGACAAGCAAAAGTCTAAAATGAGAATTATTTTAAAGTTTTCCAACTACTTGATAATTACATTAAACTCTGCATGGCCCACTTCATTTAATTCATTAAAAATTAAAGTTCTAAAAAAAAAAAAAAAATTAAAGTTCTATATATATAATTCTTCAGACCTAAACCTAAAATGGGTCACCAGGAACCACAAGTTACTCCCACTGAAAGGTTTGAGGAAGAAGACCAAATATTTGTAAGTTGCTAATAAAATATGGGAAACCTGGTGACGTAGTGGTTAAGAGCTACAGCTGCTAATCAAAGGTCGGCAGTTTGAATCCGCCAGGCACTCCTTGGAAACTCTATGGGGCGGTTGTACTCTGTCCTATAGGGTCGCTATGAGTTGGAATCGACTCGACAGCAGTGGGTAATAAAATATGAATACCTAAGTTTGAAATCTACTTCTACAAAATATTGTGATTGCTTTTTACTTTTTGGTCATTGATATAAATTGTTTCCAACATGGTGTCACACCCATTGAGGTCAATGCTTATTCCAAAGGAAATAACACTCATTCAATGGAAAAGATATGCTATTGAAATTCTCTCTTTCAGAAGACAGAACGCTGGCTTCAGACAAAATGGAACTTCTAATGACCACTTTCCTGTTTCTTTTTGTAGTAGTTAATAGGAAAAAAAAAATTATAATGGAAATTATTAAATCTAGCTTAAACCTTTTGGAGAAGAAAAGGTAGAAGAAAGAATTCTAACAAAGAAAAGCGGTCCCTGTTAAGGCCCTATTCAGTGGTACATTTTAATACAGTGAAACAGATTAATCAGGAAAAAAAAAGATGATGTTAGGTATAGCCACACTAATTTAGCTATGTGGTTCTGCCTGACTGGAAAGGGTGATTTTTCCCCCTCAACAAAGCTATAGTTCATGAAGATGAAAAACAACTCTTCTTGAACACAAGTCCAATAAAGTTTTACATCAGCATAATCTATGCAAATTTTCTTAACAAAAGAAAAGGTTTAATTTTAACCATAAACGAGTTTAAAACTACAGCAAACCTTCAAGAAATGCAAGGCTTAAAAAAAAAAAAAAATTCAATGTAGAATATATTTTAAAGAAATTGCTATGGATTTAAGCCATCTTAGGACAGTAGCTTGAGATCAATATTTGCACTAAATGCTAGTATATATAAAGCACCATGCTAAACCAAAGATACCCATATCCAGAAAAAAAGGAAACTCCCTAAAGGGATTTAAAATCTAGCTAGAGCAGAAAGGTCGATGGACAGACATACACAAACACATGTGCACACACACATGTAAAGCAATGGAGTAAAGATACACGAGGGGTGGAAAGAGCAGGGGAAGTTGGGACACTGAATATATTTTAATACAGTAAGATGAGGGAAACACTTCCATTTGAAACGAACATTAAGCAAGCTAAGAAAACCACAGGGCATTTTCTGAGTGTGAGTGTTCAGACGCTTGCAATGACAGGGATATATATGTTTTCAATCTGTCATTAATCTGCAAGCAAAAAGCTCTATCACATAATAGTACACAACCTAAGACAGCAATCTTGTCTCTCTTTTTTGAGATAGGAAGAAAGTACATTATTATCGCTTTGCTAGCATATAAGAAGATTTGAGATACTGTCCTCTTCATTTGTTTGAAGACGCGTCAGTTGTTTTGTTAGCTGCTGGATTTCCGATACCTGAAACACCTTCTGTCAAGTAGTAGCTGCTCGATAAGTATTTGATAACTACATCTGTTCATACATAAAACACATATGAATACATCCATGAATTTTATGTGCACAAGGTACTAAGGCTTTAAAGGATCCTGTTCGGAAAAGAATTTTTCAAATTGTCTAATTTACCTTATTCAGATAAAAACTCTCAAGTACTTCACCATAAAATTATTAGATATAAGAACATTTTTTTTCGGTGAAAGTCAGATCTATTTTGCTTCCTAAGCAACAGGGCATTGGTTATCCGAAAAACCTCATGATAAAGTAGTTTCACATTCAATTCAATTAAAAGCACAGGCTTTAAAGCCTATAAAAAGATTATACTGTTTTTACTGGCTTTTGGGGGGAGGGGAAGGTAAGAGTACCAAAATAACAGACCTGCCCTGAATTTACTTTTCACATAGTCCTCTTCTACAATGTTCCATAACATTCCTCCTGATTAGCCATCTGGATTCTAATGGAATTGTTTTATACCGCCTCTCTGGTGGAAGGTCTGGCTGTGGTAAATAATCTCTTCAATCAGATTCATGGCCATTAAATTTTATGAGGAAATACTTCCATCAAAAACAAAATTATATCTAGCGGGTTGACTTTATTAATCATGCTTCCCCAGTTCCTTTTCAGAGGAAAAAAAACAACCACCAGAACAACCATAACAAAGTTGAGATTACTGATTTACACTGGTATTTACTGCAGGTTTTACTCACATTAGAGCTTTCCTCAAAGGCCTACTATTACTATTACACTGCAAAATTAGTGATTAACTGTACCAATAAGGAGGGATTAATCACGTGTGGAAATCTCCAGGTGGCACAAACGTTTAAGTGCTCAAATACTAGCCTAAAGATTGGCAGTTCGAACCTCCCCAGCGATGCCTTCAAGGTAAAACCTGGCGATTGGCTTCTGAAACGTCATCACTTTGAAAACCCTATGATGGTTAATGCTAGGTGTCAGCTTGGCTAGGCTATGACTCTCAGTGGTTTGGCTAACACTATGTAACCATCTTCCATTTTGTGATCTGATGTGAGCAGCCGATCAGTTGAAAGGGGAGTTTCCTTGTGGATGGTGCCTGTCTCCACTACATAAAGAGATGTTCTGCCAAAGCTCTTTTTCAATTCTGTACTCTTCTCATTGCTTGACTCCCAGTTCCTGGGATGCTAGAAGCCTTCAACCTGCTGCCTGACCTGCAGGTTTTGGATCTGCTGGCCCCTGTAACTACGTGAACGAGCAGAAGCCTTCGGCTTGCCACCTGACCCAAGGATTTGGGACTTGCCAGCCCCCACAACTGTGTAAGCCACTGCCTCATGATTGCGTGAGCCATTTCCTTGAACTAAATTTTTCTATATATCTATATATGCTTCCCTGGTTCTGCTCCTCTAGAGAATCCAACCCTGTGGAACAGTTCTACCCTGTTACATGGGGTTACCATGAGTCAGAATCGACTGGATGGCAGCTAACAGTGACAACCATGTGCCACTCCTCTCTGATGTACCTGAAATGATTATAATATTTATTAATGTATAAAAATCCTTGCTGTCTTCATCACCATAACATGTTGAACTTGATCCTTAAAAATACATTAAATTATTGCCTAAATTCTAGGCTTTACAACTTGAGGAAAACATTCTTTTTAACCATTGCTGAATACTATCACTACACTAAAACCTTCCAAGTTTCTGTATTGTTACCATATTGCTATACTCTGCACCTCAGTCAAAACTGATTATTGCTTATTAATCTACATTTTTATGCACCTTAATAATTTTGTTTGTTTCAGAAATTGGTGGCTGTTTTGTTTTAAATTTCTATTAATAACCTTCGACTTTTAATTTATAAGAATTTCTTAAAGTCACAGGTAAGTAAAAGTAGAGATGTGAAACTGATTCGGCAAATTACTCGAAAGGATGCTGGGGTCTCTTAGCAACCTTAATAATAACCCTATCAACTAATCTAAACTGAAATACTTGGCCCCCCACAACACGAAAGAATCTGTATCAACATGCAATGAAAACACCCTCAACGCCAATGCAAATACCTCCTTGTTCTAATCCATTCAGACAAAAGAACCAATTTTTAAGTACATAAAAATATATGCCATGTGCTCAAGACGATCACGTGTTCCTGTGATTACAATCTGCCTTTTAAGATGTTAATTTTTATATGCTTAATTTTAAAACTCAAAATTCTCATATATTCTGGTGATGTACAAAAACGATTAGGGATGGAAGGGGGGGCGAATATTAAAATTCATACGGAGTTGAACGAGAAGTGAATTCCATCCTCCACTGCACTTTTGAAAAATCACTATGCCACATCCCACAGATGTGGTGAGGCCCCAAGCCTGAGGATGAACAGGTGATCAAGGGTAACTTAACAGATCAAGGATGATTAAAACAACAACAAAGTACTATTAATATTATTAGAAAGAACTAAAATATACTAATTCAGTATAAAGTCATCATTTGTTTTCCATTTACTTACAATGAAATTGAGTATGACAAAAATAATTTCATTATTTTTCCTATTACTAACAGGAAGGATAAGAAAATGATAACATAGAACAGCAACTGAATTTGAAATTATCACCTTGGGTTTTCAACTAATGATTTAAAGATAATTTAAATATATCTAGCAACTGAAAAAATTCTTAATTACTCCATTTGTTAGAACTTTATCAACAGAGAACAAATAACTTTGAACCAAGACTTACATTAGCACAAATAGAAGTATGTATCTGTCATGGATTGAATTTTATCCCCCCAAAATATCTGTCAACTTGGCTAGATCATGATTCCCTTGTATGACTGCCTACCATTTTGTCATCTGATGTGATTTCCCTATGTGTTGTAGATCCTATGACTATGATGTAGTAAAATCGATTAGTGGCAGTTATGCTGATGAGGTCTACAAGATTAGACAGCATCTTAAGCCAATCTCTTTTGAGATATAAAAGAGAGAAATGAGCAGACACATGGGAACCTTATACCACCAAGAAAGCAGGGCTGGGAGCAGAGCACGTCCTTTGGACCTGAAGTTCCTGTGCTGAGATGCTCCCAGATCGAGAGAATACTTACGACAAGGACTCTCTTCCAGAGCCAGCAAAAAGAGAAAGCCTGCCCCTGGACCTGGTACCCTGAAATCGGACTTCTAGCATCCTCGACTGTGAGACGATAAACTTCTCTTTGTTAAAGCCATCCACATGTGGTATTTCTGTTATAGCAGCACTAGATGCCTAAGACAATATCCAAACACATGCAGTTGATTTGTTAACGTATTCTTTTACAAAATCTTCAGAATGCATTATAGTAAATAGTATAAAGTAGGATATACTTTTTGAAGGATAGCTGGAATGGAAAAGGGATTTAAGTACATCCTTTTTAAGTTCAGGGAATCAAACTAGAGCTATTAAATGTAAGGAGGTAAAGTTCAACTCAAATTTCATTCATCAAATATTTACTGAATGCCTATTATTTTCCAGGCACTGTACACTCTGTAAAAACAGGTAACAGAATAAAATTTAAACTGAAAAGGGTTGTTTTGAGTATAGTGATACTTGTGTGGAAGAACTAGATGATTCTTAATTTCTTCAACTTCATTTGTTCCTTCAAAAATTTAATTGAGCATTTATTAAAAGCTCGGTATTAAATATCAAATATAAGCCAAAAAAGTGTGGGAAACAATAAATACAATATAGTGTAGTTAGTGCCACAGCAGAGAAATTTTAAAATAATCCTGGGGGAGCCCTTTCTCTGCTAAGGCAGATCAAGATAGCTTTGAAGGAGGCATTTCAGCTAGCCTTTAAAAATCTCTACGAGGTTATGATTTTATAATTAGTAACAATTAATTATGGAGTCTGGGTGGCAAAAATGATTAAGTGCTTGACCACCAGCTGAGAGCTAGGCAGTCTGAACCCACGCAGAGGTACCTTAGAAGACAGGCCCGGCAATCTGCTTCCGAAAGGTCACACAGCCTTGAAAATCCTATGGAGCAGTTCTACCCTGCACACATGGGATCGCTATGAGTCGGAAACAACTCAATAGCAACTAATAACATAAATTAATTACCATACTAACAGTTAGAATTTAATGTGACGTTAAAAAATTTATTTCATTCATTATTAATTATGTGGAAGATCCTTGGTTAGTTTTTCCTTTTTGTGATCTTATATTATTACATATTACAATCCTAGAAACTCGGTTTAAGCATTATGTCACAGTGACACCATTCAACAATAAGAACTACATTTCCTGGCTGGCAACAATGGGATGCTTGAATATAAGATAATTTTACCACCTAACACCAACATGTTACCTAATTATTTTGTTAAAAAGGTAGATATAAATATCAATTTGGAACTAAAACAGTAATAAAAACAATAGCAAAAATAACAGCAGCAACCCACAGAAGAGGTAGAGGGCTTTATTCCTCATCAGGATTTAAACTCACATCTAACAAAAAATCTGTTATTCTTACTACAAAGCTAGAATTCTTTATTAGAAACTTTGGGGCCAGAAACAGTTTGGAATTCAGAACGTTCTGTATTTTTAAAAAGGTAAACGTGTGTATATTGTGTATTTCGGGAAATCTTTGGTAGGATCTAGGTCAGTGGCCCATATCAAACACGTTAATATGCCTGCAGCAAAACCCATACATAGTCACACCATTTGGGATAAGTAAAGACTAAAAAATAACCTCATGATTACACATCAGTTTTGAGTTCAAATGAATCAGGTCAGGTCTTGCCACCAAAGAGTTATAAAAATTTTTCAGTTTTTTTTAATTTCAGGTTTGTAGATAAGAGACTCAGGAGCTGTAATAAGTATTACCGAGCCCTGGTGGCAGAGTGGTTAAAATGTTCGGCTGCTAACCAAAAGGTCAGCGGTTAGAGCCCACCAGCTGCTCTGCAGGAGAAAGATGTAGCAGTCTGTGTCTGTAAAGATTATAGCCTCGGAAACCCTACGGGACAGTTCTACTCTGTCCTACAGGGTCGCTGTGAGTCAGAATTGACTCAAGGGCAATGGATTATTATTAATGACAATTTTTTCTAATTGCAAAGCCTGCATCTCCAGTGGGAGAATGGGGCTTTGCCAATTAAGATCAACTCTGCAATTCCTACATTCAAAAGAAAATTTCCTTTTCAAACTTTTCCTCCATTATTGGTTGAAAGGCACCACTAGCACCAGCATGTATTTTCAAACTCTGACAGCTGGAGCTGAATAATAAACGATCCTAAGCCTAAGACAAGAGAAACAACAGGGTGAGTCAGAGGGAGTGGTCGTGTATTTAAGCATGTAATTGCATTTTCAACATAATTAGCTACCTAATTGCATACCCAAGTTTACATGCATTTGCGTGAGTAATTATGATTCATTTAAAGGTACTCTACGTGTAATGTTTTGTTCTCTCGTTCCTAAAAATCAGATTAGCAAAACAGCAACTTGATGTCAACGTTTTAAAAGATTTATTTTTAAAAAGGTTAAAACTGATTATCTGTCATGATTTCCCTTTTGATTTAGCTTTGGCAAAAGCAGTTTAAGCACTGAAATGAAATAATAAGGAAAGAATGTAAGATTCCTTAGGTGGGGTCCAATGCAGGAGATATAAATTTGGGGATCATCAACATGTTTGTTGTTGTTGTGTATGTGTCGGGTCAATTCCGACTCACAGCGACCCTACAGGACAGAGTAGAATTGCCCCATATGGTTTCCAAGGAGTGGCTGGTGGATTCGAACTGCCAGCCTTTTTGGTTAGCAGTTGAGCTCTCAATCACTATGCCACCAGGGCTCCATCAACAAATACCCCAAACCCGTTGCCGTCGAGTCGATTCTGCCTCATAGGGACCCTATAGATAGATGGTATTTAAAGGCAGGACACCAGATAAAATAACCTAGGGAGTGACTGTAGATAGTAAAGAGAAGAGTACTGAGCTCTGGACATTCCAATGCTTAGGAACTAGAGAGAAGAGGAGAAACCAATAAAGGAGACAGGACCATAATGTTACCCAATGTTTATGTTTTGAATACCCCCAAACCTTTGTTGATATGTTGTTATGGATTCAATCATGTCCTCCAAAACTCTGTGTCTAGGCTACGATTTCCGGTATTGTGTGATTGTCCACCATTCTGTCATCTGATGTGATTTTCCTATGTGTTGTAAATCCTACCTCTGTGATGTTAATGAGGCAGGATTAGAGGCAGTTATGTCAATGAGGGAGGACTCAATCTACAAGATAAGGTTTTGTTAAGTCAATCTCTTTTAAGATATAAAAGAGAGAGGCAAGCAGAGAGACAAAAGGGCCTCATACCACCAATAAAGAAGCACCAGGAGTACAGTGTGTCTTTTGGACCCGGAGTCCCTGCTCAGAGAAGCTCCTAGACCAGGGAAAGCCTGATGACAAGGATCTTCTCCCAGAACGAACAGAAAGAGAAAAACTTCCCCTAGAGCTGGTGTCCTGAATTTGGACTGCTGGTCTCCTGAACTGTGAGAGAATAAACTTCTCTTTGTTAAAGCTATCCACTTGTGGTATTTCTGTTATAGCAGCACTAAATGACTAATACAGATGTCAAAACAAGATTACGTGTTTGAAGGAGAAAAGTCTGCTAGTCAGATCACCTAAAATGGTACTGAAAGATACTACTCAAAAGTGACAGAAATCATTCATACAGCCTCCTACCCTATAAGGAAGGCTCAAAATCCACAGTCCTCCTAAATTACACTTATGAGAACCATTATTTCATAACAAATAACTTCTGCAGTTAGGTAATATTTCAGAGTCTCTAATGAAGAACATCCCTCATCTAATCTAGTAATTTTTTATTCATACGTAAAAATAAGACAAATGAAACTAGGTGCCATCTGAACATTTGTGGAACCTCTGGGCCAGTGGTTTCCAAACTGATTTTGCAACAGAATCACCTGGGGAGCTCTGTAAAAATATAAATTCCTAGACTCCTAAGCTCTACCTCATCTACCCTGGTGGTACAATGGTTAAGAGTTCTGGCTGCTAGCCAAGAGGTCAGGAGTTCAAATCCACCAAAATGCTCCTTGAAGACCCTACAGGGCAGTTCTACTCTGTCCTATAGGGTCGCTATGAGTTGGAACAGACTCGATGGCAATGGGTTTACCTCATCTTACTAAATCAGAATCTGTAGAACTGGGACTCAGGCATCAAAATAATCCTTAAATAATTATGTGGCCAATATGGCACCAAGAAGCAGTGCTACTATACAGCTACTGCCACATCACCATCACCATCAGTGATATCAGTACCACTAAAAAAAAAACCAAACCCGTTGCCATCAAGTCGATTCCGACTCATAGCTACCCTATAGGACAGAGTAGGACTGCCCCACAGGGTTTCCAAGGAGCACCTGATGGATTCCAACCACCAACCTTGTGGTTTGCAGCTGTAGCTCTTAACCACTATTCCACCAAGGTTTCCTGAATATCACTAGGCATATCCAAATAAGAAGTTGCTTGAAAGGCCAAACTCAAATTCACTCTGCCTACCTTCAATCCACAGCTTGTTTATTCATACTGACTCTCCAGTGTCACTAACCCACAGCCCTAATCCTACGAATCTCACTGCCCATGCTATCTTGTAATGTTATTTATCTTTCATATTCTACAAAGCATACAATAATGTTTTGATGACAGGAGTTGGGCTTTTTTTTTTTTTTTTTTTTTTTGTCTTAAGGAGAAACACAACCTCCAACATTTGGCAAATGCTCAATATAGTAACAGAAATCGGTAACTTTAACAGTTTGATCTGACACTCTTTGCTTTTATGACTTTTATTATAATAAGTACTATATTTTTACACAAATAATGTGAGCCGCCTTCTTTTGCTGGCAAACAAATGCAGAAGGCGTGTGTTATTTGTATAATAATATGGTAAGACCTTCAAAGTAATGGTAAAACTTTATATTCATGACCGTTTAGCTACCGACAGTATGTGGAGATAAGAATGGGTAGATTCAGGAAATGGAAAAACTTTTGATTACGTGAAATGATGTTCAAAGACAGCTGATCCTGATATCTATGAAATAAGGAATAATTTTGTCAGAGATAGTCTCTCTTTTTGAAATGCTTAAGAAGACACAGGAAGACATTTTCATTAATGGAAAAGGATGATTTGATCATTTTAAGAACAGAACTCTTTAAAGTAACACCAAAAGTTCAACGTGTGGAGGCTAAAAAATTTTCCAGGAAAGTTAACTGAAATCATAGGATAAGAAGGTTATTTGTTTACAACTGGTGTTTTATGACAAGAAAAACAGAAATGGAATTGTTAAAGAAGTTACCATGAAAATTCTCTGTAAAGACTTTCATAACCATTCTAGCACATAAAAACACCACAATTTTTAAAGAGGTAAATATAATTTTGAGCATACCTATGCCTGCTTCAGAGCAACTAAGAAAAAGAACGTGATTTTAATACTGCAGGCTTGACCCAGTTTAATTTAGGCTGCAACCACCCCCAACTAGTTATTTTGAAAATTTTTAATTTATGAGAACATTTCAAAGGTAACATGTTGAATACCTATACACCTTTTACCAGTTGTTAACATTTTACCAAATTTGCATTACATCTCATTCTACGCTTTCACACATATATTTTTTTTCTGAATAATTCAAAAGTTGCTGACATCATGCATTTTACACCTATTTACTTCAACATGCATCTCTTAAGAAGAAGCACATTTACCTACATTAACCACAATATCAAGGCATTTAACACTGATAACATATTACCTAATATACGAATATCCCTGATTGTTCTAAAAAGCTTCTATTTTTCTGATCCAGAATCCAGTCAAGGAGGTGGTACATTTCTGGAATGACAATAAGTACCTCTGAAAATGCATTCCTCTATAACAGCAATGACAATCCTGGCAAAAAACTGTCACAATGAACTGTTTTTAGGACTCTGGATATTAACTAAAGGCTTGCAACACTCTGTGGCGTTAAAGCTTGCCCTAATACTGTGCCCTCTCCCCAGCTCTGCAATAGTCTTGAAAACCAAGAGCCTTGCAACTACATTAGTTGTGAAAATCAGCAACTCAGCATACAGTGGAGGAAGATAAGGGGTTGGGGACTCTCCAAAAGCCCCAGTCTAAATAATTATCAGTATCTGATCTGTTTGGAAGCTTGCTTAAAAAAGAAAAAAAAAAAACACCATTATCAGAGCTCGTCTTTATTTGACCTCAGAACTCACACTGTACAAATAGCCCTATTCCCAGGGTATCTGTCCAAAACAATCAGTGGCAATTGTTTAAAATTATAGCTGGGTTACCAGTTGGGGCTAACAAGAAACTGACCAAAAAAACTTAAAAAGGAAAAGCTAGAGAACGAGATGTCCACAGGGGTCTTAGAAAAGCTCTCACATAGTTCTGAAAATTTAGAAGACCACACACAGAACCAGGACTGAGTGCAACCCCAGGAAATACCTGAGGAAACCCTAAGCTCTCACTTCTGGCTGACCTTGAGGCTCTACTCAGGCGAGACATGAAGGCTATGGAAGAGTTGCAAATTGCCTGCACTGAAAGCATGAACCAACACACACAACAGAGACACTAGGCAAAGGGTATGAGGGCAGTGATTCTAGACATTTAAGGAAATCTCTTTAATTATTAACACTTAGTGAACCAAGCAGAGACTTCAGTGGCCATATGTGACAAAGAAATCTGACTTTAAAGAATTAATCCATAAGAGTCGCTAAGCAAATAAACAGCAACAACAACAAACCATGGGGTAGGGAAGGGAATCTGATTTTTTGAATTGCCACATTATTTAAAATATCCAGTTTTCAACAAAAAAAATATGAGACATGCAAAGAAGCAGGGAAGTATGGCCCAGACACAGGGGGAAAAAGTAGTCAATCTGTCCCTAAAGAAGCCTAGACAATGAACTTGCTAAGCAAAGATTTTTTAAATCAGCTATTATAAATATGTTTAAAGAATTAAAAAGAAACCATGTCCAAAGAACTAAAGGAGCATGTTGTCACATTATGGGAACTGCAAGCAATGTCACAAAACATCACGTATACAAATTTTTGAATAAGAAATTAACTTGAGCTGTAATCTTTTACCTAAAGCACAACAAAAAAATAAGTAAAAAGAACTAAAGGAAAGTATAAGAACAGTGTCTCATGAAATGCAGGATTTCAACAAAGACATAGAAATTATTTTTTAAAAGACCCAAATAGAAATCCTGGAGTTGAAAAGAGCAATAACTGACATGAAGAATTCACTAGAAGGGTTTAACAGTAGATTTCCACTGGCAGAAGAAGGGATCAGTGAACCTGAAGATGAATCAGTAACTATCATTAGATCGAGGAACCAAAAATGGAAAGAGCTTCACAGACCTGTGGGGTACCAAACATAACAACACACACACAATGGGAGCTCCAAGAGAAAGGAAAGTGACAAAAGGGTAGAGAGACTATCTGGGGAAATAACGGTCAAAATTTCCCCAAATTTGGTGAAATACATTAACTGTGCATCCAGAAAAGCTCAATCGGACCTACACCTAGGCTCATCCTGTCAAACTGTCAAAACAGAGAGAGTATCTTGGAAACATCAAGAGAAAAGTGACTCATCAAATTCAAGGGATACTCAGTAAGATCATCCACTGACACCCCATCAGAAACCATGAGGGTCAGAGGTCAAGAGAATCACATAGTTAAAAGCGCTGAAAGAAAAAAAAAAAACTGTCTACCAAGAATTTTACATCCAGCAAAATGACCCTTCAAAAAATGAAAGAGAAACTCAAGACATTCCCAGATTAACAAAACCTGAGGAACTTCAACACTAGTAAATCTGCCCTACTAGAAATAGTAAAAGGAGTTCTTATGGCTGAAATGACCAGACACTAGACAGTATCTCGAATCCATATGAAGAAATACAAAGCACAAGTAAAGGTAACTACACAGGTAAATATAAAAGACAGTATGATTGTAATTTTTGCTTTTAACTCTTTCCTTTGCCTGTCTGATTTAAAAGACAACTGCATAATACAATAATTATAAATCTAAGTTAATCGGCATACAAGGTATAACGATATAATTTGAGACAATAACAACACAAAGGAGTTGGCTGGGTGCTAAGTTTTTGTATACTACTGAAATTAAGTTGATATTAATCTGAACTAAATTGTGAGAAGTTAAGATTCTAATGGCAATCCCCAGTGCAACTCCTAAGAAAATAACTCAAAAGCATACAGTAAATGAAACTGGGAGAACAAAAAAAAGCTATCAGAGCTAATAAAAGAGTTCAACAAGGTTGCAGGATACAAGATCAATATACAAAAATGAGTTAGATTTCTATACACCAGCAAATAATCTGAAAATGAAATTAGGAAAACACTTCCAACAGCATCAAAAATAATAAAATACTTAGAAATAAATTTAACCAAAGAAATGTAAGATTTGTACACTGAAACCTATGAAACATTGTTGAAAGAAATTAAAGAAGACTTAAGTGAATAGAAAGACACTCCAGGTTCATGGATTGGAAGACTTAATATCACCAAAATGGCACTATTCCCCAAATTAATCTATAAATTCAATAAAATCTCTATTGAAATTCTAGCTGCCCTTTTATTTTCTTGTTAGAAAATTACAAGCTGAACCTAAAATTCATATGGAAATCCAAGGGACTCAGAATAAACAAAATCTAGAAGAAGAACAAAATTGGAGGACTCAGACCAATTGCAAAGAGCTACAAAGCTACAGTAATCAGGAGAGTATGGTACTGTCATAATGATAGACATAAATCAATAGAAAAGAGTTCAAAGTCCTGAAATAAGCTTTTACAATTATGATCAATTGATTTTCAACCAGGTGCCAAAACAATTCAGCGGGGAATGGACAGTCTTTAGAACACCTCGTGCTGGGGCAAGTGAATACCCACATGCAAAAGAATGAAGTTGTATCTCTCTACCTCACACCATATAAAAAATTAACTCAAAATGGATCTTATCAAAATTAAAAACTTTTGTGCTTCAAAGGACACCAACAAAAAAGTAAAAAGACAACCCACAGAACGAAAAAAAAAATTTTTCAAATCAAATATCTGATAAGAGTCTAATGGTCAAAATATATAAAGAACTCTTACAACTCAACAATAAAAAGATAAACTTATTTTTAAAATAGGCAAAGAATTTGAATAGACATTTCTCCAAAGAAGACAGAAAATACATAAATGGCCAATAAGCATATCCAAAGATACTCAACATCATTAGTCATTCCAAACAAACTCACTGTTGTTGATGTGGTTTCGACTCACAGCAAACCTACAGGACAGAGTAGAACTGCCCAATAGGGTTTCCAAGGCTGTAATCTTTATGGGAGTAGATTGCCACTTCTTTTTTATGCAGAGCAGCTGGTAGGTTTGAACCACCGACCTTTTGGTTAGCAGCAGTGCACTTAACAACTGCATGGCCAGTGCTCCTGCAGTGCTGGAAGGAATGTAAAATACTGTGGAAAAGTTTCCTCAAAAGGTTAAACACAGAGTAATTGTATGACCCAGCAATGCCACTTCTAAATATACAACACCTAGAGAAACGAAAACATATGTCCACGCAAAAACTTATTCACAAATGTTCACAGCACCTGTGAGACAATAAATTTCTGTTCTTTAAAGCCAAAAAAAAGTTCATAGCAGCATTTAATAGCCAAAAGGTGGAAACAACCCAAATGAACATCAACTGATGAACAGATAAACAAGCTGCGACATACCCAAACAATGGAATATTATTTAGCAATAAAAAGGAACTAAGTAGTGATACATAATACATTATAAACCTTGAAAACATTACACTAAGTGAAAGAAATCAGACACAATAAACCACCTATTGTTTGACTCTCCCAAAAGAGGCATTCCACAGAGACAGAAAGCAGATTAGTGGCTACCAGGGGCTCAGAGGATGGGGAATGGCTGGATTGCTAATGGGTACGGGGCTTCTTTTTGGTGTGATGAAATGTGGAATTTCATAGTGGCAATGATTATACAACTCTGTGAATATACTAAAAGCCCCTGAAGTATACACTTAAAAAGGGTGAACTTTATGATATGTGTATTATATTTAATAAAGCTGTTATTTGAAGAAAAAAAAAAAAAACCCAATTAAGGATCACACATTACATGAGGTTATTATATCTCTTTGGTTTCCTTTAATCCAGAAGAGTCACCTTTTGCTACCTCTCAAGAAGGTGACATTTTCTAAGAGTTGAGGCCAGCTGATTCGTAGAATGCCCCACAATCTACGTCAGCTGATTGTTCTTCATAATTAGATTCAGTTAAAGCATTTCTGACAAGAAGAGCACAGGTGATGCTGTGCCAAGAGCACACTTAAAACTGTTTTCAAGAGAACCCCTAAGGGAGCGCAGTGGGATGCAGACCCCAAATTCTCATAAAAAGACCAGACTTAAAGTCTGACTGAGACTAGAAGGACTCCGGTGGTCATGGCCCCCAGACCTTCTGCTGGTCCAGGACAGGAAACATTCCCAAAGCCAACTCTTCAGACAGGGATTGGACTGGACAATGGGTTGGAGAGGGATGCTGGTGAGGAGTCAGCTTCTTGGATCAGGTGGACATTCAAGACTATGTTGGCTTCTCCTCCCTGGAGGGGAGATGAGAGGGTAGAGGGGGTTAGAAGCTGACGAAATGGACACGAAAAGAGACAGTGGAGGGAGGGAGTGGGTTTTCTCATTAGGGGGAGAGCAATTGGGAGTATGTAGCAAGGTGTAGGTAAGTTTTTGTGTGAGAGACTGACTCGATTTGTAAACTTTCACTTAAAGCACAATTAAAAAAAAAAAACTTCACATTAAGCTTTTGACTTTGCATGATTAATGTCTGTGAAGCCATGTGCTTATACTATTTTATTTTCATGTATTTTTATACTTTTATATTTTTTCAATATTGTTTTGATTTTCTGGAAAAATGCGTTTCCAGGAAAGGAAGCCCAATATGAGTTTGTATGGGGACTGTCTCCCAGGAACCAATTAGGCTATCGATTCCTGACAAAGTTACCCTGGGCTATCGAAAAGGCCAGAGAAATGCAAGAAATACCTAACACACACATAAATAAATTAGAAAGATGGGGAGAATGGAAGATAGAGGAACACTTTAGTTCTCTTCAAAAGGAGCTGATAGGAAATTACCTTTTAGCAAACTCATCTCAAAGGACTACTCCTATATATATACTATCCTGCTTCCTTCACCAGATGAAAAGATACACAAAAGTCATACTACTCTTTCTCTTCTTTTTAATAATTTTTAATGTTATTTGAGGTGTCAGCAAGCACGTCTTGGAAGCTTCTGGGAAACCAAAGTAAAAATTTATTGAAAACCAAACTCGTATGTCCACTGGAGATTTATGAACCTTGAACTTAGCAACATGCAGAACATGCAAGCATCGTGAAAACCAGATACGTCTGCTAAATTTAGAATGGGGGAATAGAATTACTACTCTCCAGTGAACAACTGCAGTTTAAGTAAGCAAAAATTTTATTCAAAGCCATGAAATTCCTTCATTAAACAAATCTCTCAAAGTTCTTTAAGTATTCAAAATTGGTTTATATTTAACCCAAGTAATTCTAATTTGAAGTGAATGAAAAGCTTTATATTTCTGTCTGCTTTTCATGAAAAACTACAATTAAAGCATTAAATAGGATAAAAAAAAAAAAATCTATCTTAACACAGTCCTAAACCTTTTTTTCAAAGTTCACTGTTTAAAAAAAAAAAAGATGTTTCTTTAAGACCTCCCATTCATTCTTTCCTGAAGGGTCGGGCCTCGCACCTCTGCTACAGATCACCATTCGCTGTTTGTCATCATCTTACACCTAAAAATTCTAGCGCAGTTTCAGAGTTCACGTCCAGAGTTTACAGTAACAATGGCTCCAAGCAAAGTTAAAGTCCCCTATTTCCAACCTTTTCCTCTCCCAATTTCCTAACTGCACTAAAATGCTACCTACAACCTTGAGGACTATGTATGCACACACACGTACCCCATGGGTACTAACGGCACAAGGCCAATGTGTTTCGTATGAAAATATTTATCTTTTGATCACACACCTGGTAATGAGCACTCCCCAAGATCTCATTTTGTCATTTCATTCCTGCCAAGAGTCACACAGATGGTTCGGGCGTGTTATCCTTGGTTACCACATCAGTAGTTTCCTGGTTCTAGCCTACTTCCTTGCAGGCAAAGGTCTTAATTAATAATTTTCAGCATATTCTTACTGCCTCCAGTTCCTAATGCTGAAGTCTGTGTAAAAAACCAAGAGTATCCAAATACTTAAAAATATCAAGGGATGGAAACTTGGCAGAAACAAAGGAAGAGCAAAACAGTTTTTTAATTACATACACACTTTTTCTCAGAGTTATACACCTTAACAGTGTGCTATCCTAGGAAGGCCAAAGCTATTTTGCCCCCATTTAGCAGTTACTGATTATCTACAAGGTACCACAGACGGACCTAGGAAATCCTGAAGGACACATCTGAAATTCAAGCAAAGTAAGTTTTCCCACATGTGCCCCATATAAAGCCAACGGAGAGCATTACACCGGCACAGCAAAAGAAAAAGGTAAGAGACTCAAATCTGGATCCATAAATGGAAAAAAATAAGGCCAACCATAAAAAGTACTTAGAACTAACGTTCTATCATCCTAGGTAGAACACCTACTTCAGAGTTTTAAGTATGCATACTTCCCTCTGAAATGGTAAACAGAATTTCCACAAACATGACAATATTAAGGATTTTACTGAAATACATGGTATCAGCCTGTGTGGGACTGTTGAAAGAAAGACATGTATATTAATACATAAATACAATTATGTGTATTAATCTTTTGTTAGTTAAGTCTTAGGGCAGATCCCAAAGACTTTATTTAAAATTTAACTGTTTTCAAGAAGAATTTGAAGAGCTTTACCATAAAAACTGTACTCATAATGAAATCTTTAAACTTAGAATTAAAGGAAAGCTGTGCAATCTGGGTGGCAGTAGTGATGAGAAGTAAAAAAGCCAATTACTATTATTGCACCAAAGCTGTACCTTTGGGCTCCCTGGTAACCAAGGCGGAAGGAGATGCACAATAAGGTAGAAAGATATTATTGACTTGATAAAAGGAACTACACTGGTAAGTCTGGAAAGAGAAGCTCTCCTGGAATTAAACTCAAGAAACACGTCCTGGATCTTTCCTTAATGGACTCCAATGCTGAAAAATATTTCTTTAAAAGAGGTTCACAAAAGAACCCCATATGACAGTTAACACAAAAGAAACACCATGAAATTTTGTGAGGGCAAAAGTAACGTGGTTCAAGCAAGTAGCTTAATGACCTAATCTGATTCTGGAACAGTACAGAGCTACACCGTCCACTTTAGTAGCCACTAGCCCCATGTGGCTACTTAAATTTAAATTAAATTAAATTAAAAACTCAGTCCCTTAGGCCCACTAACCTCATTTTAAGTGCCCAAAAGCCACTTGGGGCTAGTGGTTACTGCATCCAGTGGGGCAGATACAGAACGCTTCATCATCACACAAAGTCCCGTGGACAACACGGGTTCAGAGAATAGAAATGGGTGGTAAATACCCACACACAGGAAAACTAGATAAATTATAATACAGCTATAAAATGAAACACTACGCAGCTATGAAAACCAGTTTGACTTTTATGTGCTGACCAGAATGATAAATTGTTAAGCGACAACAAACCTTTCAGAACGGTAGGTATAATGAGATCCCAATTCTGTTAACATACATGTGTGCGTATGTATGTATGTTGGGGACTGACTTGGTCTGCAAGGAATGTACAGTAACTTGCTAATAACGGTAACAGCAGAGGTGGCTATGGAGGGCTTTTCCTTTCTAGGTTATATATAGTTTACAATGTTTACTTTTTTTTTTTTTTAATTAGAGCATTTTTCTAAAGCAAAACAAATGACACCCTCAAAAGGATACAGGCATAAATACAGATACCAAGCAGCTAACAAGCCCCTCACGCTATTAGACTGAAACACCAATTGTTTCAAATAATCTTTATAAAAGAGGTGGAAACCCAGTCAATAATTCCTGACTGACTGGTAGCTGCGATGCTGACCGAGAAGAGATCCACGTATTTCAGACGCTTAAAGTGCAGATACAAAAGATGAGTTTTTTCCTCTAGAAAATTCAAGACCCTAACTCACAACCTTTGATCCTTTCCATGGAGATGAGTCAAAAAAAAATAATAAAATAAAAGCGCCTTCCAAGGAAGCAGTTTAGCACAGTATTATCTGAAGTCCCAGAGTTTTACCTATACACAGGAGACTACGAAGACAGTTCACTATTTCTGAAACTGAGCTTGGCATCGACTCTACCTTCTGTAGCTATTATTTCTGTGACTGAAGCTACTATTCATTCAGTTGCACGGCCCCCCTGTTAGTCACCTCTTCCAGTGAATCACCAAGCTCTATGGAATACCTCTTAGATCTGTTTCCTCCCTCATCATGCCCACTGCCTTAGACAGTTGTTGTTGAGTGCTGTTGAACTGACTCCTACATGACAGAGCAGAACTGCCCCACAGGGTTTCCAAGGCTGTAATCTTTATGGCAGCAGATCACCAGGTCATTTCTCCTGTGGAGCCGCTGGTGGGTTCAAACCACCAATCTTTCAGTTAGTAAGCCAAGCACTTAACCATTACACCAGGAGCCCTCCATATTTTTCCTGGGTTATTACAATTACGTCCTGTTCCCTCCTTCCAAAGCTACCTTACAGGCAGAATAACTGGACACACATATCTGAGCTCATTCCTCTGAAGAAAACCCTTCAAGGGTACACGGTTTTGTTTAAAATCAAATTCAAAACTTTTAACGTCACATAAAAAGTTCAGATCTAGGTCCTGATACTGCTCCAATCTTATTTATTGCCCCTCCCTGCCCCTGTAAAACCTAAGCTCCTCCCAAACAGACTGAACTAATTGATGGTCCGGTGTTTGCTTTCATTTACCTGAGTGTTGAATGAGTTCCTGATCCTACCACCCTTTTCCCACCTCTTCAATGACTAATTCATATGTGAGCTTCAAAGTTTGATTCAGACATCATTACCCTCTCTGACCCTCCCACCAACGGGAAGGTGACCTTTCTCTGTGCTTCTTTAATATTTTGTATACACAGTATCACCACCCCAGCCCCTTATCAACTGTACTATCTGTTCCTCGAACAGACTATAATAAGCTCCTAGGCAGCAAGGCCCATGTCTCTTAGAATACCTTTGACACCGAGGCCTTATTTAGTACAGGCACATGAAAGATGCCAACTAAGCGTTTGTGTAATGAATGACCCAAAATACTCGAGCTAAAAACTAAGGAATGTTTTTATATCACACATCAATGTTTTCTGTATCTCTGCTATTCCTGTGACCCAATAAATTGTGATGGGAAATAACAACTACGTGGTCAAGCCTATAATGACAAAGAATTAGGGTGGTATTTTCTTTAGGGACAAATACAAAAAATAACAATACAACCATTTGCAGATATGCAAGAAATAAAGATGGTCAGATCTAATCTTTCTTTCAATATAAGTCTCACTACAACTATTTAGACATTTTTTGTTTTCCCACCAAGAACGAGAGTCTATTCCTTAAGAGGGTAAATATATAATCTAAAGATCTGTGCCATATGAAGATGAAGTATTTGTTCCCATTTAACAATTTCTAACAACTACCTTGCAGAGCAATCTAAAGTGCCAGTAATACAAACCACCCACATTTACTCCCCCACCAAAAAAGCATGGGCCAGAAAGTTGATAATGTTGAAGCAAAGAGATGGGTATGAGGGGATTCATTATATTTCTAATTTTATATATATTTCCAAAATAAGTTTAAAAAAACAAAGCGTCAGTAATATTCATTCATTCTAAACAGTGGGTATTTATTGAGAGCCTACTAAGTGCCAGATACTGTTCTAGGCACCAGGGACACAGCGAAAAATAACGCAGACAAAATTCCTGCCCTGATGGAGCCTACACCCTAATAAATGGGCATCAGAAAATAAACAACTGGGATGTGGAACACTGAATCAGAGTTAAGTTGGTGCAAGTTCCTTATTATTTTTTGCACGGGCTGATGCTTTTAAAAAAATATAGCCCAAATTTCTTGCCTATTTGTATAATCTGTTTTCTATTTTTAAAGGAAAAAAAAAAAAAGTAATTTACATCATATTGATCAAAGAAACTGTCATGTGACTCAAGCCGTCAAGCACATTCAGAAACAAAAACCAATCCTTGGTTGTGGACACTAATATTCTATCATTGCCATACATGTAACCAAACCAACAGGACACTGAAATACTGGATTTACTTCTAACTCGATCTTGTCCAAGATGAAGATAGTAAAGAAATGAACTTGGTTTAGCAAGCACCAAGATGGAGATGATAGCCAGAAACAAGGCTTTTGGTCAATATTTGATTCAAGGTGAATAACCAGCATCTGAATGGGAAGCTGTCATTTATTTTCAGAAAAATGGGCATGCCAGAAAATAAATGACAGCTTCAGTTTAAGTAAAAACAAGTATCTGATACATTGTTACTATTAAAAAAATGTCATATGTGCATCAAATACTTTCATATGGAAATGATATGGATTTTTATCCAGTCAGAACTGAAATTGACTTTTGGAAATGTGCAGGATGCTCAGATAACTGCTTCCTGAGTGTCACAGATGAATGTTTTCTGTATCTCCGCCACTCTTGTGACCCAATAAACTGTGATGGGAAATGGAGAGGATTTCCTTTGAGAATATCACAGATACAACGTTACTGCCTTAAAGTGTTATGATTAAAATAGGAAGAGCACACTTCCGCTTTGTAAAGACACAAACAACTTGTCTGTATTAAAACAGAATATTATCCACCTGACATTTGTGCCTTACTTCCTAGTTCATATTCATGAATAAATAACTGAAAAAATTACAAGGAGAATGCCTTATTATGCGTAAGATAAAACTCAATTCGGACAGATCTGCTCAAAGTTTCACTTAGAAAGGAAACTTACTACGAAGAAATACGTCTGCATTGTACCCCCCTCCCTTTTTCCATTAGCAAAAGATAATGAAAATACCTGGAGTTTGGAATCTAACTCTTCCACTAACCTGCTGCGTTGTGCCTATTAAGTGCCTCCTATTTTTTTTTTTTTCTCTATAAAAATTAGCTGTTTCCAAAGGAGAATGAAGAAAACCAAAGGCACGAGGAAAACGTCAGTCCAAAGGACTAGTGGACCACATGAACACAGCCTCTACCAGCCTGACCCCAGAAGAACTAGATGGTACCCATTTACCACCACCAGCTGCTCTGAAAGGAATCACAATAGAGGGTCTCCAACACAGCAGGAGAAAAATGTAGAACAAAATTCAAATTCACACAAAAAAGACCAGACTTACTAGTCTGACAGAGACTGGAAGAACCCCTGAGACTATGGCCCCCTAACACCCTGCTAACTCAAAGTGAAGCCACTCCCAAAGTCCACTTTTCAGCCAAAGGTTAGACAGGCTTATAAAACAAACAATAACCCAGGTGAGGAACGTGCTTCTTAGTTCAATCAAGTTTAAGAGACCAAATGAGCAACATTTGCACAAAAGCAAAGATGAGAAGACAGGAAAACAGGATGAGTGGACATGGGCAACCCAGGGTGGAAAGGAAAAAGGGGCAAGTGCTCACACAATGTGGGAATTGCAACTAATGTCACAAAAAAATCTGTATATAAGTTTTTGAATGACAAACTAATTTGCACTGTAAACTGACACCTAAAGCACAATAAAAAATGATTTAAAAAATTAGCTCTTTCATCTTCTATAGGACATCTTATCCTTCTAGATCTTTCTTATATGCTTGGTTTTATCTTTAAGATGCCTTTTTTGGAGAATAAAATTAAGCACATGTCCCATCAGCATTATTATGTTTGGATCAAGACATCTAAAAAGTCTGCACCTTTTCCTGTCACTGCTTTCAAGTCTCTTGGATCACAGTGGGATCGCTGGGTCAAATGGCAGCTCTATTTTTAGCTTTTTGAGGAACTGCCAAATCATTTTTTACAGCAGCTGTACCATTTAGCATTCCCACTGGCAATGGATGAGGGTTCCAATCCCTCTGCATCCTCACCAACATTTGTCATTTTCCTTTTTTTAAATCTTAAAACCAAAAAACCAAACCCGTTGCCGTCGAGTTGATTCCGACTCATAGCGACCCTACAGGACAGAGTAGAACTGCCCCACAGGGTTTCCAAGGAGCGCCTGGTAGATTCGAACTGCCAGCCTTTTGGTTAGCAGCCATAGCACTTAACCACTACGCCACCAGGGTTTCCGTTTTTTTATCTTAGCCATCCTAAAAGAAGTGAAAGGGTATCTCGTTGTGGTTTCGGTTTGCATATCCCTAATGGCTAATACTGTCCTATAGGGTCGCTATGAGTCAGAATCGACCCGACGGCACTGGGTCTGGTTAATGGCTAATACTGTCCTATAGGGTCACTATGAGTCAGAATCGACCCGACGGCACTGGGTCTGGTTAATGGCTAATAGGAATCCCTGGGCGGCACAGATGGTTAAGTGCTGGAATACTAACCTAAATAAAGGCTGGCAGTTCAAACTCACCCAGAGGAGCCTCGAAAGACAGGCCTGATAATCTGCTTTCGAAAGGCCACAGCCTTAAAAGCCCTATGAAGCAGTTCTACTCCATCTGCATACATGGGATCTCCATGGGTCGGAACTGATTCAACAGCAGCTAACGACGACGACGGCTAATGACGGTGGGTATCTTTTCATGAGCTTGTTGTATGTCCTCTTTGGACCTGAAAGCAGCACCATGAACATACACACATGTGTACCAGTGTTGGCTGCAGCGCTAGTCACAATAGCCAAAAGGCAGAAACAACCCAAATGTCCATCTACAGATGAATGGACAAACAAAATGTGGTACATTCATACAGTGGAGTACTACTCTTCCATAAAGAAAAAAGAGGTCCTGATACATGCAACCACATGGATGAACCTTGAAAACATTATGCTGAGTGAAACAAGCGAATCACAAAAGGACAAACACAGTATGAGCTCACTAATATAAAACACTTAAAACAGGCAAATGTATACAGATCAGAGTTTAACAGTGATTATCAGGAGCGGTTGGCAAGGGGAAAAAGGGAAGTATCTGTCTACCTAGCATTAAGTTTTTGTTTATGGGGATGGAAAATACGGCAATGGATACTGGTGATAGTTGTACAGCACGACTGATGTAATTGGTTTCACTGAATTGTACAAGTGACAAATAAGGAGCTCGCAAATGTTAACTACGTTTCCTACAACAATAAAGGAAAAAAGTATGCATCTTTGGAATTCAATTAAAACTGAACTTAAATAAAAATGAAATGTGGTTTTCATTCAATTCTGTCTTTTTCTTCCTTTCAGAAGCTCTGGCAGGTTGGTCCTTCACTCCCTCCCATATTCTGATAGCTCTTTGCTCACTCTCAGTAATAGAACACTTCTTCCTTACCCCAACATGCCACCATTTTCCTTACTGCACCCAAGGTGCCTTTCTTTCATGATCTTACTCTTTCCTTACATCCTAAAAACACGCCTTCTCTAGATGGTACATAACAAAATTCCTCAATTATTTTCTCAGCTTCCTCTTACCCTCGACTACTGTAAACTATTTCTCAACGAACACAGGTACCTTCACCACATTAAGAGCCCCAAGGGAAAGCCCCTCACTGCACCACCTCGTCCTCACGGCACCACCTCGTCCTCACTCACCCGGTTCACACATGGAACCACCACCAACACTCTGCTCAGCATTTCTTCCTTTGACTTACTGTCGAATAAACTCTCCAAATCTTTTTTAAAGCAGGTGGCATTGTTGCTAAGCCTTATCTCCCCTTATTCTGAACAACTGTTCTTAAAGAACTTCTACCTTATTCTCTGACCTGACTCAGTAGAGCACAGTGTAACCACAAAGGAATTGACCCTTATTCTACCTCATACAAATTACATTCTGGCATTTATGAACCATGCTCGCTGCTTTTTTGTTAAAATACTGGTAGCTGAAAAAGCCAAATGTAAAATTTGCAATCTGGTATGACAACAGATATAATTTAGTATTTCTGAAGTTTATATTTCATTGGTTTTAACCTCTTAAACAGAGATCAGGTTTTACGGTCCAACAGATAAAAGTAAAGAGAGTATAATAAAAATTAACCTTGAAAATCCCTTAGGAATGTCCTTCAGTAAGTCCAAGCAGCACATTTTTCCTCTGGCGTTGGAGCAGAACCAGACACAGTGGATAACCTGCATCTAGGGGCCATATCACATACACACAAAAAACCCCTTATCTGAAACTTTTAGAACCGTGCTCAGCATGGCAACACTGTGAGGGGGGCTGGGGATGAAGAACTTTTGAGGAAACAACAGATTCGAGTGGCCTCCCTCAAACACAATTCCTCATCTGAACCACAGAATACAAAAAATATATAACTGAGTGACTGTTCTCTCAATTCTTCCAAGGGTGATACATAACCAGCACCATTCTAAATGCGCTGGAGAGAAGGTAATTCATTACATATAATGGATACACACACCCATCAGCGTTAAAGTCCATTCCAACTCATAGCCGCCCTAGATGATAGAGTAGAATTGTCCCATAAATTTTCTGAGGCTGTAATCTTTCTGGGAGCAGACTGCCACATCTTACTCTTTCCGAGTAGACCACCAACCTTTCGGTTAGTAGGCAAACGCTTAACCACTGCACCACCAGGACTCTTTACACATAATGGGGGATTTAGGGAATTAGTGCTGAATTCTCTCAAGTGAGAAAGGCTCTCTCATCTCAACCATCTCAATCTGGTTGAGGGCATATGACCACTGGTTAAAATTGTCCATTCACTCTGTCTCTCAATAAAAATGTCGGCAGGAATGTCTCTAACTAGTGAGGTTATAGTTGCTTTTTCTGATATTTCTAAATTAAAAAAAAAAAAAAAACTATGTATTACTTTCATAATCACACACAAAACCAAGTTTTCAATGAACTCCAAAAGTTTACAATAACATGAGAAAATATTTATTAAGTAGAAAAAAGCAAGATGTGGAACCATACCAATAATATTTCAGATTAAAATACTGAAAAAATGTAACAAAATGTTAATGTGTTTGTCTTTGGGCAGTGAAAGGGTATTTGAGTTTTCCTCTACTCTTCCTTATTTGCTAACTCTCCTATAAAGAGTGTGTTTTGCTGATATAATGGAGGAAAACGGACTTCACTTTTAAAAATCACATTTCTTATTTTAGCAACCAGATCTTATCAGTTTTGTTTCAATAATTAACAGGGAAAATGAATGGCATCAACAGTTCTCTCTCAACCTGTATTTTATATGATCTCTAACAGTCTGAATAGTCCCCAATCATATTTTTAAAATCGTTTTCCTTACCCACACTTAGGACTTTGTCACCACCTTTTCAGTACATTTTTTCAACATCACATTCCTTCTAAAAGCCACAAAAAAGCCCACGGCCACATAATGCCACAATTTTTGCCCATGTATTATCTGCCACTGAACCCCTGGATTCTGCTCACTTTAAGGAAGTATAATAGTAAGAATCAGCTGAGCACCATCATGTGTCAGACGCTATGACAGGTGATTGAGCAAGTGCGTTTATTCCTCACAGCTGTCTCACACTATCATTCCTCTGCTGTAGTTCAAGTAACTCATTCAAGGTCACAAAATTTTAAGTGGCAACGCTTGCATTCAAACTCAATTCCCAAATCTGAGTTCTCTCCAACAGGTAATATAAAAAGAAGAAATTACTTCTAGATCCTGTTCTGCCACCAACTTGTCAATTAACCTTGCACAAATAACTTGATTCCTCAGCTATAAATTAAGGGCATACTAGGTGACTTCAAAATCCACTTCCAGGTCTTAAATGCTAGCAAGTAGCCATCTTAGATGCATCAATTGGTCTCAACCCACCTGGACCAAACGAGAATGAAGAACACCAAGGACACAAGGTAATTACGAGCCCAAGAGACAGAAAGGGTCACATAAACCAGACACTACCTCGGCCTGAGACCAGAAGAACTAGATGGTACCCAGCTACAACCGATGACTGCCCTAACAGGGAACTCAACAGAGAACCCCTGAGGGAGCAGGAGAGCAATGGGATGCAGACCCCAAGTTCTCATAAAAAGACCAGACTTAATGGTCTGACTGAGACGAGAAAGACCCCGGTGGTCATGGCCCCCAGACCTTCTTTTAGCCCAGGACAGGAACCATGCCCAAAGCCAACTCTTCAGACAGGGATTGGATTGGACAATGGAATAGAAAAAAGATGCTGGTAAAGAATGAGCTTCTCAGATCAAGTAGGCACTTGAGACAATGTTGGCATCTCCAATCTGGAAGGGAGATGAGAGGGCAGAGGGGGTTAGAAGCTGGCAGAATGCACATGAAAAGAGAGCAGGGAGGGAAGGAGCGGGCTATCTCATTAGGGGGAGAGCAATTAGGAGTATATAGCAAGGTGTATATAAGGTTTTGTGTGAGAGACTGACTTGATTTGTAAACTTTCACTTAAAGCACAATTAAAAAAAAAAAAAATCCTTTCCAACCAATGACTGCCCTGACAAGGAACACAACAGTGAACCCCTGCGGGAGCAGGAGAACAGTGGGATGCAGACCCCAAATTCTCACAAAAAGACCAGACTTAATGGTCTGACTGAGATTAGAAGGACCCCGGAGGTCATGATCCCCAGATCTTCTGTTAGCTCAAGACAGGAACCATTCCCAAAGTCAACTCTTCAGACAGGGATTGGACTGAGCTATGGAATAGAAAATGATACTGGTGAAGACTGATCTTGGATCAAGTAGACACATGAGACTATGTGGGCAGCTCCTGTCTGGAGGGGAGATGAGAGGGCAGAGTCAGTCAAAAACTGGCCAAATGGACACAAAAAGAGAGAGTGGAGGGAAGGAGTGTGCTATCTCATTAGGGGGAGAGCAACTAGAAGTATATAGCAAGGTGTATATAAATTTTGGTATGAGAGACTGACTTGATTTGTAAACTTTCTTTTAAAACACAACAAAAACAATTTTTTTTTTAATTTCCTTCCAATAACACTCCATGCCTCAAAAGCTTCCCTCTCCTTTAACACACACTGAAAAATCCTTTAGTATGGGAAATATTTCAGCCACTACTTGTCCAGTTTATGTTCTATCTTGTACATTCCTTGTGTGCTGGCAAATTCCCCAGAGGACAGTATTCTTTGCATCTGGCTCTATTTCCCCAAACCAAGAGAGAATATGTTGCTTCTAGTACTACAGAATAAGAATTTCTAACAAAATTATTTCTGTCACTGTATCTAATAGCTCTTTGCTTAAATAAATATTTTAGAGGAAAATGTGATCTATCACTTTTAGGATTCCACATGGAAACTAATATCGACAGGGCCATTTTAACACATGCCAGTGAGCCAGAGAGATCGCCTCATTTTTCTTTTTTTGTTTTCTTTATATTCATTTAAATAACATTTTATTGTGTTTTTCTTCAAAATTTACACAACAAATCAGGTTCCCATTTTACAATTTCTACATAAATTGTTCAGTGACGTTAGTTGCATTTATCACAAGGTGTCAAACATTCTCTTTAACTGCTTTCTGGTTGTTCCATTTTTCATACTCTAGTTTCCCTGCTCCATTATCGTCTCAGCTTTAGAGTAATTGCTGACCTTTAGGTCTCATACAGACGGTTCTTTAGTGATCTCCAATTCTCTTGGACATCCAATTAGTAAGCAAAAATGAGCCTTCAGTGTTGGCTTTGACTCAAAATGGGTCAACGGGACTAATCGTGGTCCAAATTCAAACCCAAATCTTAGGAAAGAATATGCACAGCACTTCCAGCAACTCCAGCTGAAAAGCACAAGTACACACAGGAAGAGAAACAAAACGCATTACTTTCAACCTTTAGAACAGGTAAGTCCATCCTACCATAGATGGAAAGCCAACTATTACACAGATTTTAAAAATGCTACAGCAAAAGCTAAATGCCCTTACTTTCACATTCTACCTTTGTATTTTTCCAGGAAAAAGTTTCTCTCTTAACAGAATCACTACTAAATCTTTTGGACAAGTCATTACTTTCAGAAATTCGTAGGCACTCCAGAACATAATCACTGCAACACACCAATATTCTCTAATGTAGCTGATTAGAATGTACTGTCAGAGCAAAGGAACTGACCCTTATCCTGCTGTATAAAAATTCTATTCTGGCACTTATCAACCTTGTTCTCTGCTCTTTTGTTACAATGCTGAAAAAGGCAAATGCAAAATTTAGAATCTGGTATAACAACAGCTGTAAAGCACTACAAACTAGCCGTTGTCAAAATATACAAGATTCCCTTAACTACAGTAATCATATTACTCCCATGTATTTGCTTATTCATCTTATTAACTGAGTGCTTACAGTGTGGTAGGCATTGTTTTAGGTGCAGGGAATTTAATAGTGGAAAAGACAATGCCCCTTCGTCCATGTTTTATATTACAGTGGGGAAAGATACACATGCATAAGTAGGAAAATAAATGCAGGGAAATCTTCATGCTTCAACGGAAAACATGGTCTAGTCTAGAGTAAAACCCGCTGAGTCAATTCCAACTCACTGCAACCCTATAGGACAGAGTGGAACTGCACCATAGGGTTTCCAAGGAATGGCTAGGAGATTCAAACCGCCAACCTTTTGGTTGGCAGCCACACTCTTAAGTACTGGGCAACCAGGGCTCCAGTAGTCTAGGGTAGAGATCAGCAAAATTTTTAAGGGCCAGATTACTATTTTAGGCTGTGGATCAGATGGTCTTTGCCATTGTAGTGAGAATGCAGTTGTTGTTGTTAGTTGCCATCTCACTGATTCCAACTAACAGTGACCCCACGTGTTACCGGGTAGCACTGCTTCGTAGGGTTCTCAAGGCTGTGACCTTTCAGTAGTAGTTTGCCAGGTCTGTCTTCTGAGGCACCTATGGGTGAGTTTGAACCACTAACCTTTTGGCTAGTAGGTAAGTGCTTAACCATTTGTGCCAGCTAGGGACTCCTAATGCAGTCATAGACAACACAGAAAGAAATGGGCCCAGCTATGTTCCAATAAACCTTTATTTATAAAAATAGATATTTAGTTAAGGTCTCACAAGTAATTTACCCTGAACTATTAACCTAAGCTATTAACCTAAAGGTTGGTGGTCTAAACTCATCCAGTGGCTCTGAGCAAGAAAGACCTGGCAATCTGCTTCCATAAAGATTTCTGTTGTTGGGTGCCATCAAGTCAATTCCGACTCAGAGTAGAACTGCCCGCTAGGGTTTTCTTGGCTGTAACCTTTATATAAGCAGATCGCCAGGTCTTTCTCCTGCGGAGAATGATTAGTCCAGTTGACCCATTTGGAGACTGGATGAGGAGGTATAATGTGGATTGCTCTGGCCTAGATAACTGGGTGGATGATGGTGTCCTTATGAGATGGGAAAGCCTGGCAGGTTTGGGGTAGGGGTGAGGACCTAGGATCAAGAGTTCTGTTTAAATATGCCTATCAGAGAGCCCAGTGGAGAAGGGCAAGTACACTGGTAGATACATAATTCTGTCACTCAGAAATGGGGGGAAGACTGACAATACAAATGTGGAAGTCATCAGCATACAGGTATCACATAAAGCCATGGGACAGCTAGGTTCCCTAGAGAGAGAGAAAAAAAAATTTTTTTTTTTTTTTTAATAGAGAAGAGACAAGGACTAAACCCTAGAGTTCACTAACATTTAGAGGCCATGGGAAGAGAGCTGAGGGCCAAGGCTAAATGAAGGGGGCAGCAAAGAAGGCTGAGAAGGGCCGACTAGACAACAGGAGGAAATTCAGGAGAATGTGGTTCTAGAAGCTAGGCACAGTGCTTAAAGGAGGCCTCTCAACTGTGTCAAATGCTGCTTAGAGATAATGTTAAGGTGATCTGTATATGAGACGCATATTAAAGGAAAAAGAAAGCCTGACTCCTCATATAACTAACTCCACAGGGGAAAGCAGTACCTTCTCTATAGGTCAATATTCTCTCTGCTGTTCATTTTGTTTCTAGAGATTGTAGGAAACCATTATCATTCACCATTTTGCCCCAGGTGGGTACTGGGATCACAAAATAAAGACCAAGTCTTTAAAATTAAAATGGGGAAGATAAGACAATACATAAAAAAGAGACTGATAAAAAGCTGCCTGATCCCTCGACTACCCTAAGCAGATTCTTCTGCTACTTCATCTCATTCCTTCCCTTCACAGCATTTACAGCAATTTCCAATTATATACTGGTTTATTTGTTATCACTGCCCCCCAAGATTCTAAGCCCACAAGGCAGGTGTAAGATCTGTTTTACTCACGATACTCTTGGTACCTGGCACAGTGTCCTACTGAATATCTCGCTGGATAAATAAAAACACTTATTAGGTCTCCTACAATCACTTTTATAACACAGAGAGAGGCAAAATAACCGGCAAAAGAGCCAAGGAGTCATGCACTTTAAGAATTTTAGACACTGATTTTCCAGCTACTGTCAATCCTAATGGTAAACTAAAACAACATATTTACAAGCTGAATAGCTGATAAAATGTATTGTCTTCTTGAGAGGTGAAGGTAAGAGGTGGTTGTTGGGAAAGCATTATATAGTCATCCGTGTTCTTCAGCCCTCTGGAGAATTATGCCAAAACACAATCAGAGCAGTACAGTAATATTTGGAATAACCCAGAAAACCAAACCCAGTGCCATCGAGTCGGTGGTACAGCTGCTAACCAAAGGGTCGGCAGTTCAAATCCGCCAGGCGCTCCTTGGAAACTCTATGGGGCAGTTCTACTCTGTCCTACAGGGTCGCTATGAGTCGGAATATTTGGAATACTGGACTTGAAAAAAAGATGCCATCTGTGAGGGAGGCTACATAGGAATGGCCAAAAAGTACCCAGAAACAACTCTATAACAGACAATTTGACAGAGTAGCTGAGTTTAGAACTAGACTGATAAATTCAATTCACCACAGACTTAAATGTCTTTATATTTTTGTCCCAAAAACTCCTAGAGAAAAATTACTAATGAAAAAACTAGTGTTACCCATTTTTAATTCTTTACCGAACAATAAAAAAATGCCCAGATGCAAATCTCTGTAATTTACTACAAAATGTCCCAGACCATTTCTCTACAACAGACTTCCAAACGCTACAACTAAGTTACTTCAAAAGCACCCCAGTGACCACCACCAAAACTATCCAACGCTTACTGACCTGTTGTCTTCATGGCTGCTGCAACACAGGACCCTGATCTAAACCACTGACTAAACCCACAGGAAGACAAAAGCAAATGAACCGAACGATGCTATCAGAAGACTCTGGCTCTATTGCAAACCTTTTCAGGTTTGTGAATGTGATAACTCACTGAAGTGAAGAGACTTAAACACATTCATTAAACTAAACCTTTTGTTTACATTTCACAAAATCTGGTGCCTAAAATCTTCCGCATTACCTCTGGCTTTGTGTGTCTGTGCTTCTCTCTGTGTGTGTATTTTACAAACAAGTGAAGCAAATATCCTTGAGGTTTTGTCCTTCTTAACACCTCATCATCTCTATTTTCAAAGAGAGAGTTTTGTGAATTTTATGAATTTTGCTGAATAAGTTCAAGTGGTATTATCTAACACAAACAGTGGCACTTAAAAAAAAACCAAATCCATTGCCATTGAGTCTATTTTGCCTCATAGCGACCCTACAGGACAGAACAGAACTGGCCCCCAGGGTTTCCAAGGAGCAACTAACCAAAAAAACTAGTGCATTTGAAATGCCGACCTTTTGATTAGCAGTCGAACTCCTAACCACTACACCACCAGGATCTGGTTAAATATAAACCTTTATGTCTCACATTGGCATGTACTTTGGCCCTAAATGTACTTTCCAAATTTAAGATATGATTTTAAATTAAACAGTAAATCTGAAAATATTTAATTTACATTTTTTGGTGATTTAGTGAAAATATTTAATGCATTTTTATTTTAAAATGTAGTTTTTTTTTTTTTTTTTCCTCTAAGAAAATTTTCTAAAATAAAATAGCTAACTGCCAAGGTTCAAAATTGGATTCAGTGATATTGCATCTAATTTTCACAGCTGCTTAAATTTACTTACGTTTCCAAAAAAGCCCTGGTGGCGCAGGGGTTAAGAGCTACGGCAAGCCACGTCTAACCAAAAAGGTGGGCAGTTTGAACCTACCAGTCGCTCCTTGGAAATTGGTTCCACTCTGTCCTACAGGGTCACTATGAGTCAGAGCCAATATGACGGCACCTAACAACATGTTTCCAAAAACAAAAACCAAAATAATCACACGCCTTTAATTGAGATACCTTTATTCTTCTAAACCAAATGGCTTGCTAAACAAACACTGAATATATTTTTTCTCAAATTTACATACCCATACTATCAGGCACACCAGCAATCAACTATAAAGTAATGAGTTGTTTCAAGAGCTTACTGATACACAGGGGGCTTGAACCTCAGGAATATTTCCAACGGAAACAGTATTAAACACACTGGGTTTCGGGCTGGGTGCAACTGGTGACTTGGATTCTCTCTGGAGTCTACACAGTTGCCAAAGGTGTTAATTACAAGGAACTAACCTAAGATTAAATTACATTTCTAAAGAAAACCAAACTCAAAAAACTATCCCTGGCATCAGCCTCTGGAGCTGCAGTTTTATTAAACCCTAAAATTAAAAAACAAACAACAGAACCTTGAGAGGGAAGAAAAGAGAATATTAAGAAAATAGGACAAGGTCTAGAGAAATCCTGTTACCAAGAGCCATTTGTTTATAAGGGACTTAGTTAGCTACAGGGATATACAGGGCAAAGAAGAGTATAAAACAGGAATTCCATTTATCTATAAAGATTTCGAGTATTTAAGAAAGATGGCATCAGGTAAAAAGGGGCAAATTTTAATAAGCTAAAAGAACATTAAGCTGTCTTCATTTTTAGCACAGCCTCAAAGGGGGGGAACAAAAGAAGCATTCATACCTGATTTATGTTATTAAAAATCACCATCCAGACCTCCTAATTTTGGCAGAATTGTGCATTAAACACACACTTCTATGACTCTACAGTGCCTCAAATGAGCCTTCAAGCCAAATGTTAGCTCCTTAAGTTTGATAAAATCTTATGGAAAATGGCAGACTTTCAGACCCCTGGGCTCTCTTTTTGCTTTGAAGGAGTATTACAAAGAAGCAGGTTCCAAGTAAAGACAAGTGGCGCTATAAAACATCACTCGCTGAAACACCAGCAGAGCAAAAAGGTAGGTCAGGAAGGAACACTTAAGTACAAGTTTCAGCACAATGCTTAGCTCAGCAAGAACAGCTTCTGTTCTCACTGTCCCCACATGCACAGCCATCTGGGAGCGGTCTCTGCAGATTTTCTTCCTCCGCTTTCTGTTAAATCTGAGTTACAAAGTTGAAACTAAAAAGGCATTACAAGCTAAGCTAAAATTTGTCAAAAAATAGTTTCTCACCACCTTGTCACCTGGCCCCTCTCATTCATGCTAATTAAAGTCCCCGCTGCTTGAAACAAAAAGCTCACCCTGAGAAACAGATTCAGAGAATGAGAAGTGAATAATGAAGTCTCTTACAGTTCTAAGATTATACAAATGTCACAAGCCAGGTGATGAAATATAATGGAGATAAATACAAATGTTTCAAGGTAATTTGAATTGGAGTCAATACTTCTAAGTGTTATGGGCTGAAATGCATCCCCAAAAAGCCACACTGAAGTCTTAATCCTCGTATCTGTGGATATAACCCTCCTTGGGGGCAGGGCTTTCTCTGTTACGTTAACGAGCCACATCTTCCTGGACTTCAGGAGTGCCATCTGGGTCTGCAGATCTGCCCCAGGAGACACTGGGATGTCATCCTAGAGTCTTTCCTCTTCCTTACTCCCTACGTTCAATTAATTACAAAGTCTACCTTACAAACTTAAAAATCCTTCCAATTTTATCTGTTCTACCACCATCTTAGTATAGGCTGGTAAGACGGCTTCACTGGAGAAGTATGCAGAACCGCCCCCTCCCCACCTCAGCAATGAAGCTCTGCAGCCTGTATTCCCTCATCTACTGAGATGAGCTCCTGACGCAGCCTTCCACTCTTGGTATCTTGGAGTACTTTTCACCTTTCCATTAGTTAATTCTATATACTTTGTTTTCCCCTTTGAACAAGGAAGACTGTATTTGTTTATTATTAAATTTTCAAGTCAATCTGAAAGTCTGCTGTATACTCAGTGGTATCTGAGGTTGTACTTCAAAGCTAAGCACCTAGATGTGTTTTCGTGAATATTATTCATGTCATTTGGGGTAGGACACATTGAACATGGGGAAGGGATCCAAAATCCAAAGTACTGGCATCTTACAGACAGTTGTGGAAGATCAAAAGATAGTACTCGCTCCTACAAGGAAGAGGAAAAGAGACTCCTCCCACAACAGCAGGTAAAGGCACAGGGGCAAGGTGATTCATCCTGCCTCTTGGCAGTGTTTTCAAACCAGGCTGAAACTGGGGGAAGAAAGACTGTGATCCGGAACTAAGACAGGGCACCTCTTGCAGTCTTTTCAAGTCTTAGCTAAATCAACGAACACCTCTGAGACAAGCCTTTTGACAATTCGAGGATAACAAACCCTCTGAAATTACTGCCGGCCAGATTACACTTCTGTCAAATTACCCCAGAACCTAAGAGAGCCACCATGGCTGAAAAAGGAGGCCTGACACAGGAAACACAAACCACTGTCACTGCTCATGTAGACTGCTACACCGCTAGCTCTTGTTGCTTCCTGATTAGATTCTATCTACTCCTTTCTCCTTGTGGCCACCAAAGAAATCTTTCCAAAATACATATCTGATTATATCACTCCCCTGCTTAAAACTTTTCGAAGACTCTCCGCCCTGCATTCCCACACCTGGCTTACAAGGTCCCTTCACAATCGGGCTCCTGGGTATTCCTTCAGCCTTATATCTTAACCCTCCATCCTCTCCCTCTCCAATGCTCAGCCATACGGAATTACCTTCTCCCTGATCTTTGCACATACTATTCCCTCTACTTCCAAGGCCCTTCTCCCGCTTCATCTAGTACACATAATCATTCTTCAGGCCTCATCTCAGAAGTCACTTCCTCTGCGAAGTTTTCTCTAAGACTACCCTCCACACTTCCCACCATCGCGTTAAATGTCTCTCTTCCTCGTACCCTGTCAAAGTACCCCTCCTTACCTCCATTGTAGCCTTCATTACATCAAATT
The DNA here is from genome assembly GCF_024166365.1 of Elephas maximus indicus. NCBI lineage: Eukaryota > Metazoa > Chordata > Mammalia > Proboscidea > Elephantidae > Elephas > Elephas maximus. The sequence continues at coordinate 20,300,727 of NC_064830.1, forward strand.
GGAATTGCCTAGCTTCTTGTTTTGGTCCCTAACTACAAACTCCTTGAGGACAGTGCAGTACCCTGTACACTGTTACACTGCCAGCACACAGCATTGTGCCTGACACACAGTTGATACAGTCAATGAATATTTATTAAACAAATGAATACAGAGAAAGATGGATAGATAAATTGATATGAATACCGAAGCAGCTATCTGTGAGAATCAGGGACAAATGACAACTTAGGAAAACTGAAAAGCTTGCTGTCACTACTAACCAGAGGAAATATTCTCAGAGTGCTTTCTGCAACATATCAGTGTGCTGGAAGCAGAAAAAGTCAACATCAACCAAAACACTATTTTGGAAATATATATACAGTTGAACTATGTCAGAGAGAACCACCATAAATATGAAGAAATTTCATAACTGGAGGCTTATAGTGGCAAGGAGAGTATACTTCCCTAAAATCCTGATCCTCAACACTCCTTGCCTCCCGCTCTCTTCCCCCAAAACTCTCAGCTAAGGGAGCTGTTTGCTGAATTATAATCTAATGCAACTTTGAACTAAGTGCTTTCCTGATTAGGAGATCACATTTCCCTGTATTTCCTTCCTATTAAACTAACCAGACCCACTGCCATCAAGTCGATACCAACTCAATCCAATCCCATGGAGTTTCCTAGGCTGTAAATCTCTGGAAGCAGACTGTCACATCTTTCTCCTGAGGAGCTGCTGGTGGTTTCGAACCGCCATCCTTTCAGTTAGCAGTAGATCACTTTAACCACTGTGCCACAGGGCTCCTTATTATAAACTAAGAGGGGAAACTTTTGGCACTCAAAGAATTCTCAAAGGAAAAATAAAAAGGACAGCATTGTAAAATACATGCCATCACTGATCATGTCAGCCTAAGATTGCTTCTTTTATACGTAACTTGTTTTCAAAAGAAACAGTAAACAACTACAATGAGATGACTTGAATAGTATTAGCTTTTTATCTTAGACAGGTCTCTTGTGATCAATAATATCTGAAAGTTTAAGACTGAAATTCCTGGAAACAAAACAAATGTAAATCTGAAGAATAAAGACTGATTTCTAATGACTATTTTAACGTTATTAAATAGTTTCCCATAAAGCGATGTTTACATGTAACTCTTAAGCATGATTTTACTGGTTCCAGGAAGCAAACCCAACCTGAGTGAGTCCTCTGTGTTGAATTTACAAGGCCACATGCAGACACAAAGTCCCTCGAAATCATCTTTGCTTGTCCTATTTTAATTATGACTCCTATCTGTGTTACTTACCGGAATGTAATAAATGCCCATCTTGGGGGTTTCATTGGCAGTAAAAAGCATTCCTGAAAATAAACACAATGAAAAAGGTAAACACACGGGGAAAAGAAAAGTGCCCTTTTCTGTACGTCTTACATTTTCAAATGGATGAGGTAAAAAGGGCTCAGTAAGAGGGTGCAGACTGGAAGGGCCCCAGGAGTCAGGTCCTGGGCTTCAGACCCTGGCTCTCCTAGATGAGTGGAATCTTAAGCACATCATCAAGCCATTAGAAATGCCAGCTTCCCTACCTGCAGAATGCTCAGGTTGCACTAGTTAAAATAAAGGAGTAGGCTTCTACCATAAAATTCTCAGATCTCCATAAAGTTTGCCATTATTTCTAAGACGGAAAGTGTTAAGTTCAGGTATACAGATAAAATGTCGTTTCAGTGCCAAAGCATCCCAAGAATCCTGAGTTATTTACTTATTTATTATAATAAGGAAGTTAAGAAGAAAAGCTCCCCTCTGTTAGTCAGGCATCAAAAAACCAAGAAAAGCATTTTCTACAAAATGTCACAGCAAAGTAGCTCCTAGTTTGCTGTTTGAACGCCTTTTGTTTCACTATCAACAAAAAGCATCTCCAAGTGCTTTCAACGATGTATCACTGACCTGAAACCACAGAAAGTCAACATCACGATAATTTTTTTTTTTTTTTAAATACACACAGAGTTAAACTGCTTCACAGAGTACCATCATAAATATGAAGAATTTTCATAACTGGAGACCTACAGTGGTTAAGGAGAGTCCATCTCCCTAAAATTCAACTTCACACTTGAATTGAACATACAGTGACGTAAGGACAATGCTATGTGTAGCTACACCAGAAAACACCTAGATGGAATCCAACAGTCTTTACTACAGGAAAGTAATTCACTCACAAGGGAACTTTAACAGGCTGAACCGACCGGGAGGTTAATAATTCAGTATCCTGGGGATCAGCATAAGAAAGCAAAACTGAATTAAGGGCCAATTTTCTGGCGTTCAGTAAAGGTTCTCCATATAACCCATGTGGCAACTGTAGCCTATGAACCCATCATTCTTTCATTACTAAACCACTTAGTACCAAGGTATTTACACGGGTCAGGTTTCCTGTCTGTTTTCTGCCACATAACCTACTCTCCCCCAAAGTCTCTTGAAACAGACGACATGGCGATCGGCAACTGCTAAGACTAATTATAGTCTCTGCTCCAGACTGACACATTTTACATTAAATCAAAATCAGTAAACATTTGGGCAAGACTTTATGATTCACTGAGCACTTTCACAGGTATTAACTTAGTAAACATTCAATAGCCCTCTAAGCAAGAAATATCATCATACCTATTTCACAGATCAGAAAAATAAGAGTTCAAAGACAGTGTCACTGTCATAGAGCTAGTGAATTTTAAAGCTAAAATTCAAACTCGAGCTCTTGTTTTGAAATACTTTTACAGATCAATCAAATTACATTATTTAAAAAATGTATTTGTAAAATGTAATATAGGTTAATCCTTAGAGGAAAGACATTAAGATTATCAGATCACATAATCATAATTAAACACAATCCAACGTTAAGGACAATGATTTGATCCTGCATTTTCAAAAATATTTTTTGCTGCCCTTCCTCTGTAATACAAAAGATTTTAAAACTGAATATTTTTAACTCCATTACAAAAATGAAATGCTGAGACTAACTGAGACAATTAACACCCAATCAGAAAGCAAGAATTCAACTGTATCTCAGCAGAAACCATCTTGCACATATCTCAAAGGTGTGAGATAGCCCTGAACAGGGAACCAATAGTTCACCAAAAACAAACACCATAAAAACATCTAAAAGCACTTAGTCAAGTCTAGAAAAGTAAGAATTTATCTCCAACAGGATTTCGAACCTGTTCGTTCTGGTTCGAACCCCTGCTTAGAATCTGCATTTCTTCCAAGTTCCTAGATGGAGACGCTGATGCTCCTGGCTAAGGACCAATTCTGAGAACCACTAGCGGAGCAGTGGCTCTCAAAATTCATTATACAGAAGAATCACCTTGGAATCTTATTAAAATGTGGATTCTGATTCAGTATATCTGGGGTGGAAAGGCAAAGTTTCAGCAGGGGTTCCAAATGAGCAGGAGAATGAGCCACTGTGGAGCCAGATCTCTAAGTTAGAGCAAAACAAAAATCACAGCTTGTAACCCAGTGCCAAATCATATCAATACTAGAGGACATAACAGAATTGCCCCATAGGGTTTCCAGGGAGTGGCTGGTGGATTTGAACTGCCGACCTTTTGGTTAGCAGCTATATCACTTAATCACTGCACCACCAGGGTTCTATAAAAATCTTTTAACTTCAGCACTTTTTCTGGTCCCAGAAACAACATATTCCCTGAGGCCACGATGGAAGGAAGCTATTTCCTACTGATTGTGCCTCATCCTAAATTTTTACTAACAATAGTACTGCCAAAGTGTCCCAGATGTCTTTAGACTTAACCAAAGAAAAAGTTTAGGGGAGAGAAGACACATATTTTAACCAAAATGATGGTCCCTGACAAAGACATCTTGTAAGCAGATCTTCACTGGCTCATCTAAATGAACATTCCACAAGGAAATACAACTACACCTATCAAATAAACCACAGAAAAGGCCCTAATCTGATTACATGAAAGAATTCAAAATGGACTCTGCTAGATTGTTTTATACAGTGGAGTAGGATCTAACTTGGCCATATGTTACCTCATGATACAAGCTGATCTACTACCAAAGTATTCAGTCATGAGTAAGAAAAATACACAACCTCACAAAGCCAAGAATATTAGGAATCTCTAACAAGTAGAAACAGAAAATGAAATAACTCAAAGACTTAGTTCAGAAAATTAAGATGACCATAGGCAAGAGAAGAAAGCATACATTTATGGTGTGCGAAGAAGCGCCAGGCACTTTACAATTACTGATAAGAAAGCAGTCTCAGAAAGTTAGATAATTTGCTCAAGGTCACTATATAGCTAAGAAAATGGAATAGCTGATGTTCTACTGATCTAGCCAACTCCAAAGCCCAACGTGGGACTCTAAAGCTCCAATAACAACTAAGGTAAAATTAAAGTACTTCTTACATCGCCAAATAGTAAACTACTAAAAAGGGTCAATACAAACAAGACATAGCAGCATGAAAGGAGCCCTGGTGGCGCGGTGGGTAAGTGCTTGGCTGTTAACCAACAGGTTGGCGGTTCGAACCCACCAGCCGCTCTGCAGGAGAAAGATGTGACAGTTTGCTTCCATAAAGATTACAGCCTTGAAAACCCTATGATGCAGTTCTATTCTGTCCTATAGGGTCACTATGAGTTGGACTCAACGGTCGGCAGTGGGTTTTTTTGGTTTGTAAGTCTTAATCAATGAACACCTCTGAGACAATGGGTCTGGTTTTGGGGTTACCCAAAAAACCCAGTGCCATCGAGTCGATTCCGACTCATAGCGACCCAACAGGACAGAGCAGAACTGCCCCCATAGAGTTTCCAAGGAGCACGTGGCGGATTCGAACTGCCGACCTTTTGGTTAGCAGCCGTAGCACTTAACCACACCACCAGGGTTTCCTTTGGGGTTACAGCAACACGAAAAATATTTTCAATATGATGCCAAACAGAAAAGAAAAAGACAATCATATACATAGTATGAGTACTGCGTACTACAATTTAAAACAAATGAACACAGAATAAAGAGAAATGAATATGATCATAGTACTTGAGAAAAGGTTATGGAAATACATACGGTTTTTTCCTTTAAACGTCCTTTAATGTTCTTGTTTATTATTTCAACAATAAAATTGTCATTTTAAAAGAGAAGGAAAAGATAATCAGCACCTAAAGTCAAAAAAACATACTTCAAATATGAACTAGCACTGTACAATCAAACCAGTGAAAGAGAATTTGATAAAACAACAGTACCCTCCCCAAAACATGCACATATATTCACCTGTATCTGCTCAGGGAGCTAAAGCACTCACGAAACACAGGCTAAAATCGGAAACACTGCTCTAAAGCAGTACTACTCCAAGTGTGGCCCCAGGGCCAGTATTTAGACTATTACCTGTCCATAAAATAAGTACAGAAATCCAAAATAAGTGCTATGGATTGAACTGTAACCCCCAAATACATGTGTTGTAAATCCTAACCTCTATGCCTATGATTATAACCTCATTGGGAACGGGTTATCTTTGTTATGTTAATGAGGCAAGATTAGTGCAGGGTGTATCCTGAGTCAATCTCTTGAGATTTAAAAGAGATTAAACAAGCAAGCTAAGAAGCAGAGAAGGGGGAAGAGATGCCAAGCCACAGGAAGGCTGCCCAGGATCCAACAGAGAAGGCCTTCCCCTAGGGCCAGCACCCTGAATTCAGACTTCTAGCCTCCTAAACTGTGAGAAAATAAATTTCTGTTCGTGAAAGCCACCCACCTGTGGTATTTCTGTTACAGGAGCACTAGATAACTAAGATAGTAAGTACCTAGAAACTTGGATAGCAAAGAAACCACCAATCCTAATTCCACAAGTCTGAGATGGGGCGCACTCAGACATATGCATGCTTAAATCCTTTTCAAGACCCTATTTTTTATTATTTTCTGCTTGGGATTTTTTTTTTTTTTATATACCATTTGTTTCCATTAACGGAAGCATGCTGAGTCATGGAGTGTGTTTTTAAATGTTTAGTTGGTAATATGGATTTTGAGAAATATTATTTGGGAATACATGTTCCCATAAAACCCCAGGGGGGTCCTCAGGTGCCAGGATTAGTGGGTGCCCATCTGTTCCACCAGTCATGGGTGGCAGGATGTACTGTCACATACACACACAAAATATCCACTGGGGCTCCCTAACTACCACAAGGAAACCATAAATATACTTACAAGGCTTATCTATCTGTACAAAGGCCGAAAGAGACAAAATTTCTACCCAATAACACTTCCTGGATGCACTAACTCCCATTTAAGGCTGATATCCCGGCTATTTTGCTTTCAATGAACATTTCTTTCACAAGTCCCTACTGGAGGACAGCAAATACTTTTAGCAGGAAAAGTAGAGTCCCCAGAAACCTGAGATATGGGATACCATATGCCCCGTAGGTCATGAAAGGGTTAACAAGCTCCCCACATGAATTCAATGGACACCGAAGTCTTATAACCATGTTATTTCTGTAAGTGCCATACCCCACAAGGAGCAGTTGCTCAATGTATGTATGCTGAGTAAATGACTGAATGAACAAGAGGAAGACCATAAAATGAGCCAGAAAGATAGAATCACTTCTCAATAATCTGAGCAGTCTTAGTATCAGAAAAACATCACAAAACAATAATCATGATTAGGCTTTAACTACTCCAAAATGAGTAACTGAGAAGATTCAAAAGAGGAGAATGTTTTAACTTTTCTCAAATATGATTAACCTCATAATGATTAAGCAGAAAATACAAAGAGTGGCATTAAAGGAAAAGGTGTGGTATAGCAAGGGAAAGACAGTAAAGCATCTGAATCAACTACGCTCAGATCCAAACCACAAAGAAGCTGGCTTGTCTTACTGTTATTGCTATCTTAGGAAATAATTTATTTTAGCTAGGTTTTGTATGTTTAATACCCTCTTATGAGTTTTTTTGACAATAACAATCACTCCTCTTTCCAAAACATCATTGTTAAAAATTTTACTTTCCAGAAAAACATCCTTTATAATGAAGAGATATGGGGGTCACCATCTTAACAAAAGTGATCTAACTTATCATCACTGATACTGGAATGACTGATGTGTTGGGATCTGACATGAAGGACCCAGTATTCCTATGAATCATTCTTGCCCAAAATGCATAGCCTAACTTTAATCAAGCCTTTTCGATTTCACTTCTATTTTAGAAAAACTACTGGGGCTGGAGGAGCAAGTTCAATATAGCACTATAAGAAACAATCACATGAATCCAGAATGAGGCACATTATTCAAGACTATTGGCCTGATCTTAAAAAAGCTGATGTCATGGAGAAAGGAAAAAAAAAAAGTAGGGGGAGTACTCTAGGTTAAAAGAAACTAAAAAGGTATTAACGATTAAATGCAACAAATAACCTTGATAATATTCTGGTTCCAAAGAGAAGACTTAAAAAAGGCATTATAGGGACAATTGAAAAAATTTAAAAAATTGACTGGATATAAGATAATTTTACTAGCAAATTATTACTAATTTTATTAGGTGCAATAATAGTACCAATTAAGAGTTGTCATCAAGTCAGTTCTGACTCATGGCAATCTCATGTGTGTCAGAGTAGTACTGTGCCCCATAATATTTTCAATGGCTAATTTTTCAGAAGCAAATCACCAGGCCTTTCTTCCAAGGATCCTCCAACCTTTCAGTTAGCAGCTGAGTGTGTTAACCACTTGCGCCAACCAGGGACTCCATGATAATGGTACTTTATAAAAAGAATGTCTTTATTCTTGTGAGACAAATGCTGAATTAGATAGAGGTGAGGTTTCTGTGGCTCATTTTCAAGTAATTCCACTAACCCCCCCGCCCCCCCCCCCACAAAACCAAACCCCTTGCTGTCAATTCTGACTCACAGCGACCCTATAGGACAGAGTAGAACTGCCCCATAGGGTTTCCAAGGAGCAGCTGGTAGATTCAAACTGCTGACCTTTCTAGTTAGCAGCCAAACACATATCCACTGCACCACCAGGACCCCCATATATATACTGGAGTCTTTGTGATATGCAGTGGTAAACAAAGAGCTTGGCTGCTAACCAAAAGGTCCGCAGTTTGAATCTACCAGACACTCCCTGGAAATCCTATGGGGCATCTACTCTGTCCTATGGGTTGCTATGAGTCGGAATTGACTAGACGGCAATGAGTTTGGGTTTTTGGTTTGGTGTACATATACATCAAATATGACAAAATATTAACAAATGTTGACTCTAGGTAGTGAATTTAAAAAATCACACTACTATTCTCTCAACATTCCTGCATGTTTGAAATTTTTCTTAATAAAATTTTGGGGGTTATAAGATTAACATACAAAAATCAGTTGTATTTCTATACATCAGCAATGAACAAACCGAAAAGGCAATTAAGAAAACAATTACATTTACAATAACATCTAAAAGAGTAAAACACCTAGGAGTAAATGTAACCAGGGAAGTGAACGACTTGTACAATGAAAAGTATAAAACATCGCTGAATGAAATTAAAGGAGACCTAAATAAATGGAAAGAAATAGTGTTCATTGATTGGAAGGCTTAATATTGCTAAGATGTCAATACTACCCAAAGCAGTCTACAAATTCAACGCAATCCCTATCAAAATTTCAACAGCGTTTTTTTTTTTTTTTCCAGAAATGGAAAAGCCAATCCTCATAATTTATATGGAATTGCAAGGGGCCCTAAATAGTCAAAGTAATCTTGAAGAAGAACAAAACTGGAGGACTCACACTTCCCAATTTCAAAACATACTATAAAGCCGCAATAATCAAAACAGTACAGTACTGGTATAAGGACAAACATATAGACCAATGGAATACAACTGAGGGTCCAGAAATAAACCCATACATCTATGGTCAACTCATTTTTGACAAAGGTGCTAAGTCCATTCAAGGAGGAAAGAACAGTCTCTTCAACAAATGGTGCTGTAACAGCTGGAGAGTCATATGTAAAAGAATGAAGTTGGAGCCCTATCTAACACCATATACAAAAAGTAACTCAAAATGAATCAACAACCTAAATATAAGAACTAAATCCATAAACCTTTTAGACAAAAACAAAAGGGTAAAGCTTTCAGACCAAGAGCACAAGCAGCAAAAGAAAAATGAGATAATTTGGATTTATATCAAAATTAATCACTAAAACATCACAGGACTTTACCAAGAAAGTAAAGAGACAACCTATAGAATGAGAGAAAATATTTGGTAATCATATATCTAGTAAGGGTTTAATGTACAGAATATATAAAGAACGACTACATCTCAACAACAAATAGACAAACAATCCAATTAAACACTAGGCAGAGGACTTAAACAGACGTTTCTCCAAAAAAGATATACAAATGGCCAACAAGCACATGAAATGATGCTCAACATCACTAGTTATTACGGAAATGCAAATCAAAACCACAAGAGGATACTACTTCATACCCAACAGGGTGGGTATTATTAACAAAAAGGAAAATAATAGGTGTTGCTGAGGATGTGGAGAAACTGCAAGCCTCGTGCACTGGTGGTGGGAATGTAAAATGATACAGGTGCTGTGGGAAACAGCTTGGCAGTTCCTAAAAAAATTACACACAGAATTGCCATATGACTCAGCAATTCCACTCCGGGTATATACCCAAAAGACCAGAAAGCAAGAATACAGATATTTTTACACCAACTTTCACTGCAGCACTATTCACAACAGCCAAAAGGTGGGAACAGACTAAAGATGCATCAACAGATGAATGGATAAACAAAATGTGGGACATACGTACAATGGAATATTACGCAGCCATGAAGAGAAATAAAGTCCTAATACATGCTGCAACATGAAAGAACCTTGAAAACATTATGCTAACTGCAGTAAGTCAGTCACAAGCAGACAAATGTATGATCCCACTTACATGAAATATCCAGAATATGTAAGTATATATAGACCAAAGTCTACACCAGGGGTAGAAGGAGGAAAACAAGAGCTCAGTGCTTAGGGAACTCTGATCTCCTGTCAAGATTGATGAAAAAATTTAGAAATGGATAAGAGTGATGGTTGGACAACATGATGAATATAATTAATATGACTAAACTGCATGCGTGAAGAATGCTGAAATAGCAAATGTTTTGTTACATATTAAAAAAGTGAAGTTCTGATACCTGCTGTGACATGAAGAACCTTGAAAATATGCTAAATGGAAGAATTCAGGCAAAAAAGATCCAATATTAAATAATCCCACTTATAGGAAATATTAATAAAAGGCAAATGCATAAAGACAAAAATCAGTGGCTACCAGGGGCTGGGGAAGAGGGAATGGGGAGTTGTTGCTTAACAGGTACTGAGTTTCTGTTTGGGGTAAGGAACCAGTTTTGGGCACAGTGGTGATAAGTACACAACATGGTGAATCTAATGAATGTCACTTAATTGTGCACTCAGAAGTGGTTAAAATGGCCCAGAACAACTAAATGGTGCTCGGCTACCACCACCGATCACTCTGACAGGGATCAAAACAGAGGGTCCCTGACAGAGCGGGACAAAAATGGAGAACAAAATTCAAATTCACAAAGAAAGATCAGACTTATTGGTCTTACACAGGCTGGAAGAACCCCCAAAACTATGGCCCCAAATACCCTGCTAACTCAGAACTGAAGCCACTCCCGAAGTCTACCTTTCAGCCAAAGATTAGACAGGACTATAAAACCAATGGAGCCCCAGGGGCGCAGTGGTTAAGAGCCTGACTGCTAACCAAAAGGTTGGCAGTTCGAATTCAACAGTCACTCTTGGAAACCCTATGGGGCAGTTTGACTCTGCCCTATAGGGTCGCTATGAGTCGGAGCTGACTTGATGGCACCTAACAACAACAACAAAAGAAATAATAATACACATAAGGAATGTGCTTCTTAGTTCAATCAAGTTTATAAGACCAAATGGGCAACGCTTGCCCAAAAACAAAGACAAGACGGTAGGAAAGGACAGGAAACCTGGATGAATGGACACAGGAACGTGGGGTGCAAAAGGAAAGGGGAAGAGTGCTGGCACACTCTGGGGACGGCAACCAAAGTCAAAAAACAGTTTGTGTATAAATTTAATGAGAAACCAATTCGCGCTGTAAACTTTCACCTAAAACACAATAAAAAAATTTTTAAACGGGTAAAATCACAAAATTTTTGTTACATGTATTTTACCATAAAAAAAATTTTTTTACTTTAAAAAAACTTAAAGCACTCTCAAAATTCAACAATAAGAAAATAAGCAACCTAATAACAACGGGTAAAGGATTTGAACAGACACTTTGATAAAGAAGAAATATAGATAGTAAGTACTAAAAAAGATACTCAACATCATTAGTCATTAGAGAAAGGCAAATTAAAACTACAAATTAAAAAAAAAATACGAGAAACTTCTACCCATATTTTAGAATGGCTAAATTTTAAAAAATAAACTGACATACCAAGTGAGGGAGAAGGCGTGGAGCAACTGGGACTCTGAGATATTGCTGGTGCGAAAGCAAAATGGAATAGCTACTTTTGAAAACATTTTCAGAGTTTCTTAGGATGTTAAACATATACTTACCATAAGACCATATTACTAGAGTAATTAAAAACTTAGGTTCACACCAAAACATGTACGGAAATGTTTATGGCAGCTTTATTCTTTAACTCCAAAAATCAGAAACAACCTAAAGGTCACTTATCTAGCGAATGGATGAACAAACTGAAGTGCAAGTCAAACAGCAGACTACTGCTCAGCAATAAAAAGAAATGAGCTATTTATATATACAACAACCGGCATGAATCTCAAATGCATTGTGCTTAGCGTAAGAAGGCCGACTCAAAATTACATACAAGTACTGATGCATGCAACAACATGGATGAAATTTGAAAACATTATGCTAAGTAAAAGAACCCCATCACAAAATGCCACATATTGTATAAGTCCATTTATGTGAAATGTCCAGAATAGGCAAATCCTACAGACAGAAAGTAGATTACTGGTTGCATAGGGTTGGGAAGGTTGGTGGAAAATGGAGAATGAATTCTAATGTGCATGGGGTTTCTTTTTGGGGTGATGAAAATGCTCTAAAATTAGACAGTGGTGATATTGTACAACTCTGTGAATATACTACAAGCTATTGAAGTGTACACTTAAAACAGACGAATTTTATGGTATGTCAAACATATCTCAATAAAACTGTCAAAACTGGAGGGGGGAAGGGAAGAGACTGGGGATAAAGTGACCTTTCCTTTCTACGAAATTAGTTAACAGACCAGAAGTCATCCATCTTTTTCTATAAATAGCCAAGTAGTAAATATTTTAGGCTTTGTGGGCCAAATGGTTACTGTGGCAACTGCTCAACTCTGCTGCAGTCTGGCAGAAGCAGCGACAGGCATGGCATAAATGAATGAGTGTGACTGTGTTTGCACAAAACGTTCTTTATGATGAAAGACATTAAAATTTGGATTTTGTATTATTTCCACATGTAATAAAACAGTATTCTTCTTTGGATTTTTTTTTCAAGCGTTTAAAAATTTAAAACTTTCTTAGCTCACAGGCCAAACAAAAACAGGTGGTGGGCTGGATTTGGTCCACAGATTGCAGTTTGCCAACCCCTGGTATAGACGATTTTATAAATGCTATCGTTAAGAAGGTCTTTTTTCCAAATTGTTAAACGCTTTTTCTTAAAATTAACTTATTAATTATCAAAATTGGAATACTATAAATGCTCACACAATTAAAATATTATAAACATAATGATCTTTATTAAATAAATGTCCTGGATATTTTCCCCAGAAATAAAGACTCTGAATTTTCATTATGAAGCTTGTATTATTTTTATCATGAGAAAATAAAATCATTTTCGGTCTTAAGACTGAATAGAAAAAAAATATAGTTGGGTTTCCAGAGATCCTAAATGAATGATCAGCAGCCTTTCAACTCCATTTTATGCCTCAGACTCAGCAGTGACCTAGGACAAGAGCCCTTCCCCTCTAATATATATGTAAGCCTCACTCTCCTCAGTCCTTGTAATTCCAACAACCTTGATCACTGATGGAATTTTAAGAATGGGTTTCTTTACAGCTTGAGAAAGCTTAAGCATTTTCAGAAAGAGGATCCCTTGCCAAGCAGTCTCACACTTCGTGGATTTAACAGATGTTTACGTCCACTAAAGATGGCAGGCAGAGGATCCACAAGAGTTGACCTTGAAAGGTCAGAAATGTAAAGCTGACCACAAATAGAGTTCAACGTTTAGCCCTGCTCAGGGAACGGACAACGAGTGCACAGGCACAGCAGCCTGGAATACACGCAGCCAGGCGAGTTAACAGACTGGCACTTGCTTCAGCAGGTGCCTCGTTGGGCCTCTGCATTCTTGGTTACAGTGGAAAAATCCAGGCAGCTTACTAGGCTCAATAATCCCCACTCCACTTGAGCCAAGCACAAGCACTAGTAATACCTTGTACCTCACCACTGTCCAAAACTCTTTAAAGATCTCAAAGTCTAGCCAATACCAACCAAAAGAAGTATCTTCTGAGAGCCACATAAGTGAGTTTAAACGTTTAGTAGCTACATTAAAAGGAGCGAAAAAGGTAAAATATTAATATATTTTACTTCACCCAATACGTCCAAATATTATCATTTCAACGTGTAATCAGTATAAAAAATTATTAATGAACTATTTTACTTTTTTTGGTACAATGTCTTTGAAATCTGGTGTATATTTTATACTTGCAGCATATCTTAATTCAAACTAGTCACATTTCAGGTTCTTAATGGCCACATGTGGCTAGTGGCTACTAAACTAGAGAGTACGCTCTAGAATTTCTCTCACCACTATCTGCCATCCTCCAAACTCATTCCTTCAATCCGGCTAAACCTGCTCTTCCTCCTTGTTCCAACCTCAAATCCACCTGGTTTTACTCACCTTATTATTTAACTCAGACCCCATTTTAGACCATTCCAATGCCTTCTACTAGGAGCCTAGCATCCTTGTTGGCAATTTATTCCTCAACTCACCATAATTTGACTTCACCTCCAGCATTATAATAAAATCCTCTCAACTACCACCAATGAAATGCTAATTACAAAGGCCCACGGATTCTCATCTTTTTCAGGAAAACAAAAAACCCACCACTGTCAAGTCAATTTCGACTCCTTGCGACCCTATAGGACAGAGCAGAACTGCCCCATAGGGTTTCCAAGGAGCAGCTAGTGGATCTGGACCGCCGACCTTTTCGTTAGCAGTCAAGCTCTTAACCACTATGCCACCAGGGCTGTGCCACTGACGACACAGGGCTATAAAAAAATTAAATGAAAAATGTATGTAATGGCACCCATCACCTAGATTGGCAACACAGTAGCATCCAATAACATCTCGGTTCTGTCCTTCCTGCCTCAGCTTCTGTAATACTTAATATTTGCTGATCGATGGCGACTGAACCTCTCCTCTCTTAGCTTGTTACACTTCAAAAACTATTGGCTCTTTCCCTGTCATCATGTCACTGTTAAATTTCTCAGGTGGCTCCTCATTCTCCCTCTAAACAAACTCTCATGTTCTGCCCCTTCTTGTCTCACTCCACATGTCCTCCATCGGTAATCTCACTCATTCCCACTTCTGAGATAACCTCTATTTGCATGTCTCAAAAATTTACACTGTAGACCTGCTTATCTTGAGCTCATATTTTCTACCATACTGGACCATGGATTAGTGCAGGGCTTACTACATAAGAATCACTTGGGAAGTCTGTTAAAAATAGCAATTTCTGGGCCCTACCCCTAATAGTCTGAGTCAGTACATCTGGGACTAGGCTAAAGGATTTGTACTTTTTTAAAATTTCCCCAGGTAATTCTGATGGACTGCCAGGTTTGAGATCCTCTGCCAGGTCCTGCTACATCACTGTCCCATCACCTCCTAACATGCAAAACGTTCAAAAAAACAAAACCATCTTTCTTTCCACACTTGCTGTCTTATACTGCCTATTTTAGGCCATAGTATTATTCTATTCCTAATCATTTTGGTTCAAAACCAATCTACCCTTTACATTATGGCTGAATTACCTTTCTAAAGCACAGCCCGAGAAGGTCCTCTCTGATTATAAATAAAGCCGAACCAATTCAGCAGGTCATTCAAGTGCCCCCACAACCTATTTACCCTTACACTTAATTTCCACTTCAGCTCTCCCACAGCCACCAGAGAGAGTTCCAGTCACATGAGGGTCCTCACCTTTTCCAAACAAGCCCTATGCAGCCTATCCTTTTAGCTCTTCCTTTTATACTGTTCTCTCCTATAGATCACCTCATCCTTCAACTCCATCTAACCAAGTCTCATTCACCATTCAAAACGTGATGCAGATAAAAACCTTCTCTATAATCTTCTTAGTTGCTCTGGTTGAAACCACTCTAACATGTTGACAAAGTGCGTCTGTACCTACACAACGGAACCGTCCATGCTGTGCCTTGTATCCCTCTATCAAGGTTATCTGGGTACTGCAGTCCCCAGAGTACTTCCTTGACAGTGGGAACTGCTCTCATTTTTCTCATATACCCCAAAATCTTCATAGATTTGCTTTGAAGGTACTGTTAAATCTCAGAATCTGTCACATAATTTGCTGAACAGTGTACAACACAGAACACACCAAAGCCCATGGCTTCATAAGCCATTGTATATTATTAGACAACTTCAGCCTTCTCCAATCCCTGACCTCAATTTCTGCAATTAGCACACACTATTTATTACTAATCATATAAAAGAGCTAAAAACTAAAATAGCATTTCACCTGCCACCTACCAATACGTTGTTAATAGTTTCTACTAATAGCTAGGCTGGCTGAGATCTGAGTCATGAAGAGTGCCATTTACTGAGTCATCCATACCACTTCCTGCTCTTGATTTTTCCCAGTAAATACAATATTCAGTAAGTGTCCTGACCAAGCCAAACCCTGTCTTAAAAAATAAAATGAGTTTAAAATCCAATAAAGTATAGCCTATCATTGAAGGACCATTTACTACATAACGCATACCTGAGTTGGGATAGAGGCAGACATCATTAATGTCATGTTCTGGCTCCAAGGAAGTAAATATTTTCCCCTACAGAGTAAGCAAAAAAAGGAATCACTGAAATAAATTAAAGGAAGACAACTTTTGGCACTGTCACACAGAGAAAATAAACTGAATGCATAACCTAATCACTACCACTATGTAAAAAAATAAAATCACACAACTGAAATAACAGGATTGAAGTTTAAAAGGATCTTAGAGAATTCATCTTATCAATGTATCAAATGCTCTTATTGTAGAGGTGGGGAAACTGAGGCCCAGAGAGGAGAGGGGACTTGTCCAAAAACATAAACACAAAGATTTAACAAAATGTCTTCACAGTGGAAATGGATAAAACTTAAAGTTGTGCATCAACTTTTTAAAAGAAAAATCCTCATAATCTAGAAAACAGACCCTACTTAAACTGTACTCAAAACCACCAAAGAAGGAGACATGGCCAATATGGTAAAGTGAGGACAGTATCTGCTGTTCCAGTATTACAAGGTTTTGAGGAAAATCAAGTAAGATAATGGATATAAATAACTTACACAGCAAAATCCTATGAATATAGTAGGTTTTAATATTATTTAGTTAAAGCTAAAAATCTTTATCTTCAGTGTGGGGGAAATATACTAAGTTTAAAAAAATTAAGAGAGGGAAAGCAAAAGAAAAAAAGACAGAAGAAGATGGGTGTGGGGAAAGGTAAAGGAAAAGATAAACAAGGAAAGCAAGGCAAGCCAAACCAACTAATCTGGGTGTTGGCAAGAGGAAGTTATTTAGTCATAAGAAACAAAATGCCAAAATAAAATTTACTGTAGCAATTATAGCACGATGATTTCAAGAGCTGATAATGAAAATTACTACTCCCTTCTGCATTTATAAGTCATTATTAGAAGACTGGCACCAGGCTGTGACTCTTGTTCTGTTGTTGTTAGTTGCCACTGAAATCAATTCAGGCTCATGGGGACTCCATGGGTACAGAGTAGAACTGCTCCACAGAGTTTCTGAGGCTGTGGCCTTTCACCTAAGTCGAGCATTTAATTGTCTGCACCACTCAAGGACCCAGGCTGTGGCCACCTGTGGCAAAAGGAGAAGTGTAAAGCATGGTGAAGATGGTTAGTTCAGGCTCAATTAAAAACAGCAGTAACATCCTAATTCAAGACAAATGGTGAAATTCACACATCTAGCTCTTTCCTCCCAAAATCCAAAGAAATACGGAGAAAAGAAGGGGGAAAAAATGGAGAGAAAAGGAGGTATAATAACATGGAACAAAAGCAAAAAGGTGCCACTGTTAAATAATATAGCGACATCATGAAAAACTATACAACAGTTAAAAGAGCCTCAGTGGCGCAATGGTTAAGCACTCAGCTGCTAACCGAAGGGCTGGTAGTTCAAAACCACCAGCCGCTCCGCAGAAGAAAAAACCTGGCCATCTGCTCCGATAAAGATTACAGCCGAAGAAACCCTATGCGGCAGTCCTACTGTCATATAAGATCGCTATGAATTGGAACTGGTTCCACGGCACACAATAACAACAACGTGCAACAGTTAAAGGGTCTGGAAGAAACACCTAATGTAACAGCCATTATTACATTTAGGGAGTCATTATTACCTAAGGACAGAAGCACGGTCGAGTATAACTTCTACTTTATCAGTATTTTATGAATTTTTAAACAACAAAAATTTATGGTATTAACAATAAATATTGTTTTAAAGTAAATTAGTTTGGATTGCCAGAAAAAGGGCAGAGAAAATTCTGGTCCAAAACAGCACAGAAGGAGAATAAATTTTCCTAGAAAATTTTCAAATCCAAAGCCAACAAATGCAAACAGCAAAGGAGGTTCTGGGAAATCATCAGGGTAATTTTTCCAAGGATTTAGAAAAGCTGGAAACACATTCTTTTCTCCTTAATATAAATTAGAGTCACAAGGCACTATGAGAGAGGCCAAACATACCTTGAGGGTAGCTCTGAATCTCTGCCAGCAGACTCAGAGGGACAAAGAGAGTAAGCTCAGAAGGTCAATACTCTGGGAGTTAACAAAGTGAAATAAAAGGAAAGTAATGGTACAAGAAGCCAGGGATTCTGACAGGTTGGATGGTAATGGGATTCTCTATAGCACCTGTTAACGCCCACAGAAAAGACAGACACTTGCCCTCTGGCAACTAATGCTAAAGCTGGTGGGTCTTCCATCCCCTGTATCTCAAAAACAAACAGAAAAACCAGTGATACATTGTTCAGACTAAGATGCTAAATTCCAATTAACTAAATGCAAAGAACTCTTAAAAGCAACTGCTACACAGAATGTATTTTTCCCATTTATTTGATGAAGTAACCTTTTACTATTCTCTCAAATACTTAAGTTTTAAAATGTAAAATGAAAAGAAGGTAGGTTAAAATCAGCAAGACAGATTTATAGTTACTTTTCAATGCTTGGAGTTGAGGGAATAGAGTATTAGACATTCTTAAGAAAATACTTTCAAGAAATTATTGTAAAGGTGTGATCTCTTTAAAATTCAATTGTTTGAAATAGAGAAAGGGGATGAAATTAGTAGGCATCATGATACTGATATGACAAGATAATCTGTAACTCATAAAAACGTTTCTAAAATTGTGAAAGAGCCTCAAGATCTAGGGGGATTTCTCATAGATCGACTTTTTAAAAGTTTATTCTCTACCTGAGTATCTACATAAACATGCCAGTTCTTGCAAAACAGAAAAATTTCTTTAATAAAAAGAGAGCAATCATGACTGCTTTATCTGAGTATAGATGTTACCTATCCTGCAGTAACTGATTTCCCACTAAATTCACAAACGGATACTCAGTATCTTTATCTCAAGAACCCACATAACTAAAATAAGGCAATGGAAAGAAAATATTAGGAAAACAAGCAAATAAGTGAGTATTTTCAACAAAAAGTACTTACTGAGTTCTTATCCCACATTTTGATAATTCGAGAATCTGCAGATAAAATTAAATCTAATGACTCCTGGAAACGAACTGACTTAATGGGCAGACCATACTGGTGATCCTTAACTAGCAATGGCTTATCAGATCGAAGATCATATAATAAAACCTAAAAGATAAAAAAAGAAAAAGTTATTTCTGCTTAAACAAACTAAATATTTTATCTCAAAAAGAAACATTTAAAACTTCTAATGACTGCTATTTATTTGTTTCACTATCTGTTTATGAACACAATGAACGCCCTTACTCAGGGTGCTAAGATTCTAAAGTCAGTCATAATTTGTTTCATTCATTAATTCAACAAACATACACTGAGGGCATACTATATACCAGCACTGTCCTAGTAACACAAACAGAAGTGAAAGGCATAATGAAGATACCCGTTGCTGTCGAGTTGAATGAAGACATTTTTGGTATATTCAAGAAGAATGGTGTGGTTGAGGCTTTGACTATTGTGGAGGGCGTCTCTTCCGACCCTGTCATTAGAGGCAACAGGGTCTGAGGAAGCAAGGTCTTAGTCCCAGGTGACAGATCCCCTCTTGACTCAGGATGATGGGGGAAATAAATCTACTGGAGGCAGAGTCTTAGACCCCCCTCTGGAGGTAGGAAAAACTTACAAATGTGTAACCTCTTCCTTGATACCTGTTAATGAAGATGGGACTTAGGGGGAGCCAAAAACCCATAAACCCATTGCTATTGAGTCAATTTTGACTCATAGCAACCCTATAGGACTGAGTAGAACTGCCCCACAGAGTTTCCACGGAGGGGCTGGTGGATTCAAATAGCAGACCTTTTGGTTAGCAGCCAAACTCTTAACCACTGCACCTCCAGGCCTTCCATTACTCATAGAAACAGACATTCAAATCAGCCTTCCTTCAGACAACTATCATTTCTTAAATACGTCTAGGAGTTAGAGAATTCTAAGTTTTCTGCTTGCTATCAATACTAAGTTCATTCCATTCTGTTACACTAGTGTGCAGAAGGATAGATGACAGATGCATGCAAGCGTGGATGCATGCGTGGGTGGATGACTGATTTGCTGTTAAAATAATTAAATAGAATAATATATGTGACAACAGCATAAGACAAAGCACACAGTGAATATCCAGTAGGTATGGGATTTTAACATAAATCTTATTCAATCATACTCAAATATATATTACTCTTTGAAAAGTTGTAAAGAAGAACTTAGCCACTTGTTTTCAATCTTTCCAAATTGGTATTTCCAATTATGGCCCAACTCAGAGTCCTTACACATGTAACGCAATTTCTACTGGGTAAGTCGCTTAAAGTCAGCATGAAGTTAAATGCTTCCGAGATAGAATTACACAGAATTTTTCACTTAATCCAAAAGAATCAACAAGTTCTTTTCCATAAAATAAAAATAAACTATTTTTACTTCATCAATATTCATGCTTTTTAAATGCTGGAATTTTTTTTTTTACTGCCATTGGAAGCTTTGTCGCTTTGTTGAAGACTGTGAACCTTGAGTAGAAAGGAAGACCTGTGGGCCGCAGGAACTAATCTATCTCAATCACACACAGAGATATTTGCCTGTTCTGGCCACAGTCCTCCCATAGGTAGGCGGGGATTAGAAAGAAACGGTAAACTTCAAGACAGCAAGTGCCTTCTTACACTCACTCTCTTTTCTCAAGGGGCTTGCCTGCTGGGCAGGGTCTCCTGCTGGCCTGTATTAGACCATCTTTTCAGAGATTTACAGAAAAAAAGAAAAAATAATCAAAATTAATAAAAATTTAATTACATGTAGACAAAGAAAAATGAGAAAAAGAATGAACCAGATTAATTCTCTGCAACTATTTCATTCCTACTCCTCAGACGAGCATTTTCTAAGGTGGATTCTACTAACAAGGCGCCCTGATTTATGGCACAATGGTTAAAGCACTCTGCACTAACCAAAAGATCGGCAGTTCAAATCCACCAGCCTCTCCGTGGGTGAAAGATGTGGCAGTCTGCTTCCATAAAGATTAATAGCTTTGGAAACCCTATAGGCAGTTCTACTCTGTCCTACGGGGTCACTATGAGTTGGAATTGACTCGCCAACGGTGGGTTTGGTTTTGGTTTTTGGTTTATTCTGCCATTCACTGCATGGCATGTAGTTACTGGTGCTATATGAAAAAAGGTTCCTTGGGCAAGTAAATCTTGGAAATACATTTTAAACAAATTTCTTGACTACAGGAATTCTCAGAGCCTTCAATATGTATTTCAGTGCACTGTGAAATCTCTAAGAGAGATTCACAAACTTTTTTGACCAAAGAACTCTGTTCCACATACACTCAAAGATGTTGTTCCTAACCACTGCCAAGGGAACTGAGGCCTACCTGACTGCAGCTACAGCTCTACAGCCTCTCTGACCAACCACCAAGGCCAGAACCCAAACTTCTCAAGGTGCTAGAAGAAGCTGACGTACTGGCATGCCCCTCCACTATGGCCTAAACAATAATACTTCATTTTTCAGCTTGCCTGGTTCATAGACGTATGGATGTTTCCCACCTTACATAGAATCCTAATTTCCAACTCAAGGAAGCTTACCTGCCCTGTGGATGTTCCAACTGCCATGGTCAAGGCGCCATTGAATTTCAAAGCTGAGATTGTTGGTAAACTGTTTATCCTGAAAGGCAGAATACTTGTGTTCTATGTATACAAGACCAAAACTCCCTCTGAGTAACAAGCTCATTACTAATTTTCATTTCAAGTCTCACAAGGAAAATCACATTTCCAGCCTTCTATTTATTTTTTTTTAACTGCCTCCAAACTTTCATAATAAAAAATAAGCTTAACATACAAGCGTGATCTACCTTTTAAAATCTGTAAATTATCTTCTTGAAAAAATATAAGAAATAGTCTTAAGTAGCAACAGACAAACGAACAAAAAAAAGTTACTGGGAAACATAAAACCAATTGAAAAGTATGACAATATCCTCCTACTCAGCCAGAATAAGGTATTCACAGAAATTTTTTTTTTTTTTACAAAGAAGAAACAATTTTACATTTGGGCATGATCACATCCATTTCCACTTTAAAGTTAGTCATGTCAAGCTTAACTAAAAGACTAGGCCCCAGTGGAGACCCCAGAGCCTCCATAAGGATCAAAGACAGAATGAATAGTTACAGCTACAACTCTGGAATATGTTTCTCATTCCCAGTCAGGACTATCAGTGCTGAGAGCAACGATCTGTGGTGGAAAGAGTGGTAGATGAAAAGTCAGAAGAGACAACAGCTCTGATTTCAACATGTACTGTCTACAGGTCCTTGGACCAGAACTTCCAGTCCAGGTTGTTGACTATTAGTATCATCAAGTCTCTTATGCCACCTAAAGTCTCAGCCAGTAACTACACTGATACATCTGTTTGGAATCTTGTGGCTCATGTCCACATCATTTTTGCTCATGTACTCTTCAAAATGAACTTTAGAATTGTATTTCAATATAGGTTATTTTTCTCTACTTATTCAAACTTTGGTTTTTAACAAAATGTTGTCACTTTCTTCAGATAGGTACTTATTAAGTTTATCCTTCAGCTATTTTATAATTTTTATTGTTCGAAATGAAAGCTTTTTTTCATCATAATTTTTCTAACTGGATATTGCTGATAAATGCCAAGGTCACACTGATTTGTATACATTTATTTTGTAACCAAACTCCCACCCTAGTTCTTAGAATTTTTCAGTTGATTCTACTGGGTTTCTCTGGCACAAAATCATATCATCTGCAAATAGTGATAACCTGCCCTTCCCTTTCCAGTATTAACACTTGTTTCTTCTCTTTTTATATTGGCCCCATCTTCCAGAACTTTGTTAAACAACAGAGGTGACAGCTTATGTTTGTGCAGAGAAAAAAAGTAAGCATAATAAATAAATAAAGTCAGCTGAGACTAAAGCAGCAAGAAAAACTATTGCTAACATTTTGATGCACTTCCACATTTTTTTCCTGTGATTATACATATGTGTTCAGTTTTTTCCTTATAAAAATTTGATAAAACTTTACAGGCAACTGTATAATTTGCTTGCCACTTCATAGTGTATTATGAACATCCCTCCCTGGTAATAAACATGCTTGTGACCATAATTCTTCAAGACCATACAGTATATATGCAACTGCTATGCACCTTATCTACACTTAGTGCCATGATTAGTTTCCAAAGACCAGGTCATTATGCAAACTCAGTGTTATGTGAAAATGGAGGAGGACCGCATCGGATCACGAAACGGAGGATGACTACATCGTTACATAACTGCCAGGTTACATCATTACATAACTGCCAAACAACTGAGAATCATGGCCCAGCCAAGCTGACACACAGCCTTAACCATCAAAGCCAGCATTACTCTCATCTCGTACCCCAGTGTTCATTACTGTCCAACATACATTGTTAATGTGCAAAACAGCTGCATAGCAGGTTTTTTACTACTGTTGTAAATTTGAAATGTTGAGTAACAAGACAATCAATACGTGAGGAGAAAGTGTAGTACATATGCCATCAATGGATATTTTCTCATCTATGATATAGATAGTATATGCACCAAAGGTTTGCTGTGAGAATTAAATAAATTAACATCTGTAAAGAACTTAGAAAAGTACCTGGCAAATAAAAAGTGCTATCCGTTAACTTGGAAACCCTGGTGGTGTAGTGGCTAAGTGCTACGGCTGCTAGCCGAAAGGCTGGCAGTTCAAATGCACCAGGCGCTCCCTGGAAACTCTGTGGGGCAGTTCTACTCTGTCCTATAGGGTCGCTATGAGTTGGACCTGACTCGACGGCAACGGGTTTGGTTTTTGGGTTTTTTCATCTGTTAAGTATTATTTCTACCAAGTTTTATTTAACCAATATCCTCTTGCTGAATATCTAGGTTCCTTCTATCACTTTAGTATTACTAATAACACAATGTTGGATGCCTTGGGCTAAGGAGAGTGGGAGGATATGAACTCTATCTATGCTAGTAGAAGTTTAAAATGATGTAAATTTTCCATGAACAATTCAGCAGTGTGTATCACAAACCTTAAAAACATGAACTCTTTAACCCAAGAGTTCAATTTCTATAAATTTTCTCTCAGGAAATTATCATAGAACCGTAAACAGGCATACAGTAATAAAAAACTGTAAACGTTCTTCATGAACAAAAGCAGTCTGGTTACTCATAGTTATAGCTACCTGTGTGCATGTAATGATTGTTTTTACTTCCCTTTTTGCATTTTTAAAACTACTTAGCATTTTTTAACAATATAAATCCTTTTTATAAAATAACACAATTATTTTTAAAAATAAATCAAAAGGGCCATTATTTAACTGCCATCAGAAAATGTCACCACCAAGGAACAAAGAGGCCACTAAAATGTTTGTGAATCAACCTTCCATTTTTAAAATATATATACAAAATAAATACCCCCATGGTTCTAAAGATTACAGTCGAAATTATTTTCTGACATCTCTTCCTTACATTTTCTACAATTTTACTGCTATCACGGTCATTAAATTTATGGTAGAAATAGTCTTAGACATACTAAAAATAACTCCTGGTGGCCTGTTTTCTCAAATGACTTTCAAGATGACACAATTAATGACAGAACCTGTGCTAGAACCCAAGTCTCTTTATTTCAATTCAAAGACAAGTTAATGTTTAAGAATGAGAAAACAACAACTTCTCTGCTTCCTAAATATCTTTCACTTGATTATCTACTTCCTAAAAATAAGCAGGCACCTGATTCATTTTCTTTTCATGCCCATATGAAATAACTGATGTGCACTTTCCATTGGTTTATTCCATTAACAAATGCAGAATAAGTAAATTTTCCAATTTAAATGATTAGTAAAGTTTATTCATTAACATTATTTTAATAACACTCAATATCAATAGTCAGAAAGGAAATAACTTCCTGTGCTCACTTTCATCATTACAATTAAAAATGAAAAAAAAAAAAAAAATTAATTCATTCATTATTTACCACATAATGAAAAATGTATACAGGCACAGAACCATCTAATTTGGTGATTCTTAACTTTTTTCTACCTCACGGATACTTTACATAGGCTGATTTTTTAAAAGAAAGAACTACAGACCCTGTCCCCCAGAAAAATGCAAATCACTGAAATTTTTCGATAATTGAGAAGGTTCACAGTCTTTCCGTAGCTACCCACCAAACACCCAGTATCCCATACGGTAACATAAATATCTCATCCACTGAAATGATTATATGCTAGTAAAATCACACGACTATGCCTATTAATATCCCAGAGACAAGGCATCCTTGAGTTGATCACAGCAAATAATCCCACATCAGGACTCTGACCAAGCAAATGATGTACCTGTATACGCGTTAATATGAACATACAAGAATATATGAAAGACTATACACCAAACTGTGAGAAAACAACCATCTCCGGTGAGGAGGGAAAGGACAGGGAACCGGTATTGTTTACTTAATTCAATCTTATACTTTGTTTTACAGTTTTTCCCCCAGGTGTGCATTACTTGTCTAATCATTTTAAATCCAGGAATTAGGAAAATAGGAACAAGAAAATATTGAAAATGTTTGCTTCTTGTCACCTGTAATTTAAAGCACATCTTCTTTTTGCTAGTTGGGGCGGAGGTGGATTCCTGGTTCTATCACCAGATTCGATAGAATTGGAAATATAAATTCCAGCAGTATGTTTGTTTTAACGAAATTCCACTGCAGCTACAGAGATGTTCTGTGCAGTAATTTACAAAGTGATTTCAGCTGGCTTATCTACTTAAAAATCCAGGAAAGGATTAAGTAAAACAATCCCCAAAATATAACTTCGGATACAGAACTTAAGGTCTTTGTCCTTCAGCAATTTATTTTATTGCATACATTATTTAGTATATTGGTAACATTTGCTTAACTGGGAAGCTGATGAACATTTACAAGGCATTTTATTAAATAAACATTTAACTTCCACTTACTCTGAATCTGCTGTGACGCTACTCAATGCACAGTCTAGGAGGCCAACTCTATTTCGAGCTCTTGGGTCCCAGCACTCCACTCGACCCTAAACAAACAAAAATCAATCATTTTAACAGCACCTAAAGAAAAGCTGTAGAGAAATACAAATTTAAAAACACTTGTTAACAGTGATCATCTCAAGGGGAATAAAAATTTAACTTTTTACCTTATACCCCCCTCCCCCCATGGCCATCGAGTCAATTCCAATTCACAGGGATGCTACAGGACAGAGTAGAGGGTTTCCAAGCAGCAGTTGATGGATTGTAACTGCTGACCTTTTTGGTTACCAGCCGAGCTCTTAGCCACTGTGCCACCAGGGCTCCTCCTATACCCTTTTAACTCAAAACCCATTGCTGTCAAGTCGATTCAACTCATAGTGACCCTTTTAGTACTGTTTAAATGTTTTAGCATGAGCTGAACTACTTCATAATAATTTTTTAAAACTCTATTTAAAGAAAAAGATCCAAAAGGTATATCTGATCCTTGATTATATCCTGGATTGAGCGGAAAACAGCTATGAAGGACATTTTTGGAATAACCAGGAAAATTTAAATATGGTAAATATTATAGTATCAATATTAAATATTTAATATATAAAATCATATCGATACTGTCTCAAGGATGATAATGGTATCATGACTGTATTCTGAAGCTCAGTAGCTCCCTCTATTTGCGGTTTCACTTTGCGCTGTCTCAGTCACCCATGGTCAACCATGGTTTGAAAATGTTAAATGAGTACGTAACATGATGAAATCTCACACCATCCCACTCCATCATTCTCATAGTTTTTACTAAAATAAATTGTTATAATTGGTCTTTTTTTATTATTTTTGTTAATCTCTTACTGTGCCTAATTTATAAACTGAACTTTATCATAGGTATGTAGGTACAGGTCAAATCATAATATATACAGGGTTTGGTACTACCCACGATTTCAGGCATCCACGGGAGGTCTGGAAACGTATCTCCTGCGGGTAAGGGTGTAACGGGTGGACTACTGTATTTAAGGCTAAAATGTCATAATGTTTGTAATTTATTTTCTGATGGTTCATATATATATGAGACAAATATATATATATTTGTTTTCTAGAGAAAGCAAAAGTGTAAAAGGTATGTAAGTGATTACTAAACTACCTTTTCAACTTCTCTGGAAGTATGAATAAAAAAAACTAAGGAAAATTAACTTTAAAAAGATGGGAAAAAAAGAATTGCAAACTACAGAGCAAGGAAGCAACTGCAATACATCCATTTGACAGAACAATACACAGCTATTAAAAAGAATCATGTAGATATACATATATACTAGAAATACACCTGCAACCTGTAAAGGTAAAAAAATATACATATATATTAAAAAAGTATGATCCCATTTGTTTAAAAAAAAAAAAAATTGTACAAGCAGAAAAACTTCTGAAAGGCCACAGAGCAAACTCCTAACAGCGTTTACCGAAGGACACTGTTCGGGAGTAGGGGAGGACTGAACTACTCTTCTCACTTTGCACTCTCCTGAATTGTTGGATTTTGTGATGATAAAATAAGCACACACAAAGGAAAAAATTAGACAATATATTAGCTGTCTTAAAAGTAAGACCTCAAATATACTTAGAAGTTTGATACCATTAATATTTCAATAGTATTACAAACGTGCCTGTCACAAAGACGAATAGAGGAAGAGAAATAAATCATGCAACAGGTAACTCCAAATGTTCCAGTGTAAATCTCTCTTCTCAAAGTAATTTAATTGACTTTATGGCTATAAAAAAAGTCACATTTCAATAACAAAATGGTATACCGATAAATTCCAGAATAAATACAAAATATTCTATCTGAACCATACTGGCTTTCTATGACCAAAATTTTAATATTTTTATTGCTAAAGCCTCCACTCTGATGTACTTCAAAAAGCACAAAACGCAAGCACTTACTATTTGATTTTGACAATAACATCAGCTGTCAAAAAAGACACCAAAATCCAACATTATCATTGTTGTTAGATGCCGTGCAGTCAGTTCTGACTCACAGCTACCTTATGTACAACAGAACGGAATACTGCCAGGTCCTACAGCATCCTCATATCATAATTAATGTAAAAATTAATTCTTTTTAAGTCTAGTCTGACTACACATATCAATTTTCAAGCTTCCAATATCAAGACATTTCAGAAACCCCAGCCTAAGGGCAGCACTATCTAAACATTTGTACAAACACAGTGCTAGTCTTAGAACAGTTGGTGGAAGAGTTCTAATATTTAACTTCTAACACCTAAGTTCTCTTGCAGAGCATGTTTCTTGATATCTAGCCTAGATTACTCTGAAAGGGCTCTTTTTAAAAACTGTTTTCTCAAGGCGGGGCTCTGGTGCCACAGTGGTTCAGAGCTTAGCTTAAAAGCTGGGCTGCTAACCAAAAGGTCGGCAGTTCAAATCCACCAGCCAGCCTCTCCTTGGAAACCCTATGGGGCAGTTCTACTCTGTCCTATAGGGTTGCTAGGAGTTGGCGCTGACTCAGCGCCAATGGATTCTTTTTGGTTTTTTCCTGATGAAAACTATTTTAAAACTTTTCCATGGTAATCTCAATGAGTTACCAAGAGAATGCTTCATTGGCCTGATTTAGGCATAACAGTATTATAACACACTCGACATACTGTTACATGCTTTATGTGTCCCATTTCACATCATAATCTCTAATATCTCTAAAATAATTTGAGTAAAGGAACCTAAATTATGTCCATATGAGAATGTTTTAATAACCTACAAAAAATAAGTTCAGCATTATATATACCAAAGTACTGAGATGCTCATTACGCGCTATTATGTTAAAAATAAAGATGGCAAACCACCGTACGATATAATTTCATTTCGTAAAAAACCTTTTAAATATATAATATGTACAAATATATATAAGAAGCCCTGGTGGCAAAATGGTTAAGCCCTTGGGGCTAACCAAAAGGTCAGCAGTTTGAATCCACCCATGGTGCCTCAGGAGGAAGATGTGGCAGTCTGCTTCTGTAAAGACTGTTGTTGTTGTTAGGTTCCATTGAGTAGGTTCTGACTCATAACGACCCCATGTACAACAGAACAAAAAACGGTCATCAAAATCATTGCTATACTTTAGTCCATTGTTACAGCCACTGTGTCAATCCACCTCACTGACAGTCTCTCCTGACCCTCCACTTTATCAAGCATGATGTCCTTCTCCAGGGACTGGTCTCTCCTGATGACATGTCCAAAGTACATGAGACAAAGTCTCGTCATCCTCGCTTCCAAGGAGCATTCTGGTTGTACTTCCTTCAAGACAGATTTGTTCTTTATCCTGGTGGGCCGTGGTATAGTCAATGTTCTTCACCAACACCGTAATTCAAAGGCATCAATTCTTCTTCAGTCTTCCTCATTCACTGTCCAGCTTTCACATGCATATGAGGTAACTGAAAATACCAAGGCTTGGGTCAGGCACACCTTAGTCCTCAAAGTGACACCTTTGTTTTTTTAACATTTTAAAGAGGTCTTTTGCAACAGATTTGCCTAATGCAATAATACATCATTTGAATTTTTGACTGCTGCTTACAAGGGCATTGATTATGGATCCAAGTAAAATGAAATCCTTGACAACTTCAATAGTTTCTGTTTATCATGATGGTGCTTACTGGTCCAGTTGTGTGGATTTTTTTTTTTTTTTTATGTTGAGGTGTAATCCATATTGAAGGCTGTGGTCTTTAATCTTCATCCGTAAATGTTTCAAGTCCTCCTCATTCCAACAAGCAAGGTTTTATCACCTGCATTATCGCAGGTTGTTAATGAGTCTTTCTCCAATCCCTATGCCCCGTTCTTCTTCACACAGTCTGGCTTCTCAGACTATTTGCCCGGCATACAAACTAAGTAAGTATGGTGAAAGGATACAACCCTGACACACACCTTTCCTGATATTAAACCACACAGTACCCCCTTGTTCTGTTCAAACCACTACCTCTTGGTCTATGCACAGGTTCTGCATGAGCACAATTAAATGTTCTGGAATGCCCATTCTTCGCGATGTTATCCATAATTTGTTATGATCCACACAGTCAAATGCCTTAGCAGAGTCAATAAATCACAGGTAAATATCTTTCTGGTATTCTCTGCTTTCAGCCAAGATCATGTGACATCAGCAATGACATCCCTTGTTTCTCTTCTGAATCCGGCTTGAACTTCTGGCAGTTCGCTGTCAATGTACTGCTGCAACCGTTTTTGAATTATTGTCAGCAAAATTTTACTTGTGTGTAATGTTAATGATATTGTTTGATAATTTCTGCATGCTGCTGGAACACCTGCTGGAACAAATATGAATCCCTTCCTGTTGGTTAGCCAGGATAGATAAGTGAGCACTTCCACCATTGCATCTGTTCACTGAAATATCTCTATTGGTATTCCATCAATTCCTGGAGCCTTGTTTTTCACCAATGTCTTCAGTGAAGCTTGGACTTCTTCCTTCAGTACCATCAGTTCTTGATCATATGCTACCTCCTGAAATGGCTGAACACTGACCAGCTCTTTTTGGTACAATGACTCTGTGTATTCCTTCCATCTTCTTTTGATGCTTCCTGTGCTGTTCAATATTTTGCCCATAGGATCCTTCAATATAGCCAAGTAGAGGCTTGAATTTTTACTTCAATTCTTTTAGCTTGAGAAATGATTAGCATCTTCTTCCCCCATAAAAATTAAAAAAAAAAAAAAAAATTACAGCCTAGGAAACCCTGTAGGGCAGCTCTACTCCGTCCTATAGGGTTGCTGAGTCAGAATCGACTCCATGGCACACCACTACCACCACCACAACACGTACATATGTACTGTGCATATTTGCATATACATAGAAGAAAACCCCAAAAGGACACAGTCCAAACCATAAGTTACCTCTGGGATACAGGCTTTGGTGACTAGAAGGTATGAGATAACATTTCTTTATTATACACTTTTGACATATTTGCTTTTTTAAAATCAGGAGTATTTATCAGGAAAAATTTTTGACAAGTATGAAGGACTCTGCTTCAAAGGTATTATGGTATAATTCAGTATTTATTGAATGCTACTACATAAGTCCTATATACATCCTATATAGTAACATTCAATAAATACTAAGTTATACCGTAGGATGTAGGCGCTCTGGTGGCACAGTGGTTAAGAGCTCGGCTGTTAACCAAAAAGTCAGCAGTTCGAATCCACCAGCCACTCCTTGGAAACCCTATGAGGCACTTCTACTCTGTCCTATAGAGTTGCTGTGAGTCAGAATCGACTCGACAGCAACGGATTCAGGGTTTGGTTTTGTTTTTTTTTGGTATACAGTATGTAAAATATCAATATCCTATATACCTTTATAGTGTATTAAGTTTTCATATAGGTTGGTTTCCTGTGATTCTCACCAACACCTCTTAAGTTGGTGAGGTAAGTATTATCATCTCTGTTTCGTGGGTGGGGAAACTAATTCTCGGGGACAGTACTTAATTCACAGTCATAAAACTATCTAATAAGTAGCAGAGAGTTTGGTCTCCATGGTATATCGCCTTCTATTAAAAACAAGAGTGACTATCCACAGCGCTCCCCTGGAGCTGGCGACGCAGCAGTGATGGCAGGCTGTGCTCAGCTACTTATTCCTTTTCACCTAGTGTGTGGTGATCAGTGTAAATGCATGCCAAATCAGACGCCCAATGGAGCACAGTCTACATTGGTGGAAGAGCTGTGTATCTGCAGGAAAAGATGAATGTTCAAATACGAAAAGCAAACCAATGGCTGTTGTCTCATCAGTGCCCTACTCTAAGGAACCAAGCAACTATGACTAAAAGCCCCATTCATTATCAAACGCAAAACAAATATTTTAAAAACTAAAATCAACATATGCTTACCTCCACCGTACCAGTGGCAAACAAGCCATGTACAGAATTTATGTCGCAAACATTATTCTCCCTAAAACAGTAAAGCGATGATAGAAAGTAGTTAACATTCACTTTAGAGGAGAGATTAATAAGCGTTCTAAGTGACCAGCCAATTCAAATTCTGTGCAGAAGGAAGATGTGTAGATTCTCTCACTCATTTGCAAACGAAAAATGCCAAGGCATCAAAGGGTTAAGTGTTTGGCTCACAGTCACCAGAGTTTCTGGTCCTCAGGGTTATACTCTATACTTATTACTTGATGGAACAAGGAATGACTTCCCTGTGAAGCACTACTAATGAGAATAAAGCCTGATTTCATTTTCTCAATTTGTTTTCTTCCAAGACAAGGTAGCATTCTTGAAAGAACATGGACTATAACCATGAGAATCCTAAGACCTGACAAGCTTGAGGTGCGTATGTTGGTCTAAGGTCAATTACTTAGTTGCGTATACTGATTCCTCTTCTTATAAAATGGTTATTTCACCTACTTCATTGGGTTGTTGTGAGAATTAAATAAAAAGAACTGTCAAATACTCAGCACAGTGCCCAGGGAACAGAAGACACTTGAAAAACAGTAGCTATTATTATGAACAGGAGACTATGTAGCTAAAGAACAGATAACTTTTTATTATTCCACAACGGATCCTGAAATTACTATACTCTTCTTTAACGAAAACAGCATTTCAAGTCAATGTGAAAAAAAAATCCTCAAAAGCTTACTTGGAAACTTTTAAAAAGTCATAAAACTAATAAGTAACTTAATGGTGCTACTTCTATGTTGCCCAGAATTCTGCTTACACAGACTGTTCCAGGTTATCTGATAACAAGGTGAGATCTAGCTCCATCTCCTGGTCAAAAACATGGCAACGTTATTAAAAACACTCACGCAGCATCAGTTTGTAGAGGATTCAGGTACCGTCCTTGCTCTAGATTTAATCTATAAACTTCCGAGCTATGAAGTAATAAAGAAAGTTAAAAATCTGGCAAACTACAATGCACTTTTCTTAAAGTAAATATAAATAAAGCACCAATTCATTCATAAAGCATTAATTCCCTCTGTAAAAGTGATACAAATACAGATTCTAAACCTAACAAAAAGAATCCTTATTCATGAATTTATGAATGCATTCATAGATAAAAGTGACTTAAACCAACCACATGCCAAGGAAATACGAAGTCATGAAGTAGAATATTACTTACAAGTAACATGGAGAATATGCACTATAACAGCAAGTAGAAAAAAAAAAAAATACATGATCCAAAAGTACATATAATAAATCTATGGCAACTTTTTATGTATGTATATAAGACTAGAAATACAGGAAAACGCTAATAAAGGTATTATTAGTATAATATTTCTCTGGGTGGTATAAATATGGTTTTTTTCTTCTTTATGCCTTTTTGTGTTTTCCCAGTTTTCTAAAATGAGCACATTATTTCTAGAATCAAAAAGGAGAACAATTAAGAATAGAAAGTTTTAAAATACCATGCAATAGGGAAATGAAACTGGCTTCATCAACAATACTGCCCCCAATTAAGTTACCTAGGAGTCCTGGTGATGCAGTGGTTAAGCACTCAGCTGCTAATCAAACGGTCAGCAGTTCAAATCCACCAGCTACTCAATGGGAGAAAGATGTGGCAGTCTGCTTCTGTAAAGATTTATAGCTTTGGAAACCCTATGGGGCAGTTCTACTCCATCCTGTACAGTCACTAAGAGTTGGAATCAACTCGACAACAACGGGGTTGGTTATCTATGCCTCTATCCCCAGATTCAGCACACAAGGCTAACAGAAGTCAAGGACTTAACTCCTAAACAAGCCAGTCACTTCAGAACTATACTCTTTCAGCAAGCTAAAGGCAGGGATCATGGCTTATTGTTCTTCAGACCCCTCCCCCCATTTTTTTTTTTTAACCAGAGTCCATAAGCACATAAGGCATTAATCACAAACTGGTTCAGATATAAACACATCACTGATGTTAAAACAAATTTAAAGCAGGCACTACTAGCATTTGGAGATAAACAGAAAACTGGGGGAAAAAATTAAAACAATACTGTGTCTAAAAAATTGGGGCAACTGGGCTATATTAAACAGGCTTGCATATTTCCCACCAGTATTTCCTGCTTTAAGTACTGGGACATGAACTACCATAGATAACATTAAAAGAAAATCTTTTATTAAGTGAAACATCAGGTATTAAACAGTACATTATAATAAAAAAAACCCCACTATCAAGTCAATTTCGACCAGAGCAACCCCATAGGGTTTCTGAGGCTATAAACCTCTACAGAAGCAGACTGTCACATCTTTCTTCTACAGGGCTGCTGGTGGTTTCGAACCCCTGACCTTTTGGTTAGCCGTCGATTGCTTTAGCCACTGCACCACCCAGGATCCTTACATCATAAATAATACATATCAATATGAAAGCAATAAGTTTGTTCTCTGTGTTTGTTTTTTTTGTTTGTTTGCCCCTGATTTCTAAGGTTTTTTTTTTTTACAATAGTGTATATCACTTTTGAATTTTTTTTCAAAAAGCAAGTTATTTAAATAGATAAAATACAGAAGAAATTTTAGAAACAGAAATTGTTTTCGGAGGTAGAAAGAAGAAAACAATGAGTGATTAAATCCAATACCTTGCACCAACGAAGTACAAGTCACAGGATGGATAGTGGTAAGAGAAATCTCTCCCGAACTTTGGTATTCTGGTTTTGTAGTAAAAACCTTGTTGGGAGTGAAATTCAATGTATCTATCATTATGTAAGAAGACAATCTGAAAAAGAAAGAAGAGAATCGGTTTGCTTAGATTTCCAGGTAAAGTGTTTACCTTAACATTACCATTAAATCTGAACAAACCAAAAAAAAAAAAAAAAAAAATCTTGATCTCTCTCTCTCCCCCGCTAAACACATACACACACACTATCTACCTTCCCATTGGATTCTTAGTGCCATCTTGCACAGGTTTTCTGCAAGCCTAAATTTTGAAATGAAAATCTTAAAATACATGTCCTTCATTTATCTGGCACCAGCATTTTGTAAAGTGGAGCACTGCATAGTAACTTCAATGAGTAATTTCTAATTCACTTAGGTACACATTTCACTAACCCCACAATGACCACATAGGGTTTGATAAGTTCCTTGTATAAACTTAACTCCAATGTATTACAAAAGTATCTTAAAAATCTCCAGATGGTATTTAAAAGCAAATTTAACAATATTTTGAGGAAATGTACTATAAAATCACATGGTCCAAAACAAATGAAAAAAGGCTACCAGACGCAAAAGGATAAACTGTACCCCATAGTTTCCAGAACTGAAAACAACATATAAAGCCATAACAATACATATTTAGCCAACTAGGAAAATTCAATTTGTTTTTAAGATGACATTTAACATTAATAAAAAATTTTAATTTAAAATTGAGTAAGGACTTTAATGAGAATCTTGTACCTACTGAAAATGACCATAAAATCTGAAAGTAATAGTACCAAGAAAAGAGAGATCTATTTAGCTGTGTCTTGAACGGTTTTAGAATATGCCATCATCATTTACAGAGTTAAGAAAATTAAACATATAACATTACGATTTTACTTTACACATTTTAATAAGAATATGAAAGCAACCTGGCAGGTAAGTCTATTTTTAATGCAATAATCAGAACCACAAATCTAGAATACAAAATGGTTTAAAAAAGATGGCTGCTACCGACTCTTAAAACTACAGATAGGGCTTCACATACAACATGAAAACCTAATACCAATATTAGGCTATCTAAAGGGTATCTCGATGCTGTTGTTTTAAAGGATACTGAGTATCATACATGGAACCAACTAAAAAATATATTAGCAGAAAATGTTTGGTTATATTTTACTATACCACCATCTTTAATTTAACAATGGGAGCATTACAAAAATACAATCCCGTTTATTCATTTCTTGACTACTGCAGAAACAAATCAATGCTATCAAATGTACCTTGGAATAGTCATCAGATAAAATTTCAAAGGTGACAACTGAAAAACAAGAAATAGTGAGAAAAATGCAATTATCGACAAAAAGTTTTTAATGAAAATGCAAACTTCATACTAAGGATTCTAATTCAACACATAAATTATTCACAAATACTGCTTTTTTTCCTCTTTTGTCCCTAAATAACAAGAATTCAATTTCCATATTATACTGTCCCCAAAACACCAGGTCGAAAATTAAAGGCTTTACTATTTCTCGGTACAGATCAACTAGCTTCTCTGCAGAACAAAAGCCAATTACAAAATAGGTAAATTCACAAAATGTAATGACTTTTAAATTCTTCTGTTTTCCTAAGGTATTTAAGATAAAATAATTTTTAAGACCTTCAAATATAAATTAAAAAACTATTTAAAAAAGAGGTAACGGTAATTTTTAATCCAATTATACCTGCTAAAAAAGACAAAGAGCTAAAACAGTTGTCATTAGCAGTCCACAGGGTTTCCATTGTTTTCAAAAAGCAAAGGGTAAAACAGGAGATGTTTATTATCTTACAGAACTCATATCCTACTAACTTCTTTTCCCTCAATCCCAAACACTAGACCAAATGATAAAAATAATTTAAATTTCCCATTGTAGCTTGCCATCGGTGTTTGAGAGGATCCTAAAAATGACCCTTAATGACCTTCACCCTTCTATAATCACCTCCTCTGAGAATGTGAGTAAAACCTACGGACATGATGAGATACCACTCCCATGATTATATTACATTATGACAAAAGAAAGATTAGCAGAGTAGGCTTACCCTAGTCACATGAACCCTTTAAAGGCAGAGTTTTCTAGGGCTGGCTGCAAAAGGGGAAGTCAGAGAGATTTGAAGCAGAAGGACCCAATCAGCTATTAGCTGCTGGCTGGAAGATGGAGGGAGCCATGTGACAAAGAACGCTGGGGGCCTCTAGAAGCTGAGAGTGACCATCAGCAGACAGCCAGCAAGGAAACAGGGACTCCAATCCTATAGCCAAAAGGAACCGAATTCTGCCCAACAACCTGAACAAATCTGGAAGCAGATTCTTTTCCAGAGCCTTCAGGTAAGGATCCAGCCCACCTGACACCTTGAGCATAGGGTCCATGTGGAATTATGACCTATAGGGTTGTGAACTAATAAATGATATTTCTCTAAGCCACAAAGTTTGTGGTAATTTTTTACACAGCAATAGGCAACTAATACACCATCCATTCCCATTTTAAACGCAGAAAAGCAGCCAAATTAAAAAAGCTATTTTCATGATGGAAAAATTTAGAAACAGTGGTGATGGCTGAACAACATGATGAACGTAACTGATGTCATTGAATTGGACGTGGAAAAGATGTTGAAACAGCAAATGTTTTGTTACATATATATTTACCATAATTTTTAAGCAAAAAGCTATTTTCATGAACTCAAATCTAACCTCTTACTCACCTTCTGAATCTAAACACCTTTCAAACTTCAAGGATAACTGGTAGGTGTCGTAACATCGAACCCGAGGTTTATATGTTCCTATAAAAAAAATAATTTGCTGTAAAAACAGAAAAAACACGCTTTTCATTGACAATATCCTGCATATATGTGGAGTACACTTTTTCTTCAGAGCTAGGCAGGATTGATTATAGCTGTATCAAAAGAAAAAGATTTAAAAGCAGCGCCTTCCAAATACCCCACAGAGAAAACGAACAGTGGATATAAGCAAGCAAGTCATAGAAAATGAAATGTAAATACTTACTCGCTAGTAATCTAACAAAAGAACATTAAAACAAATTTTTTGTCTATCTAAATGATGAAGATTAAAGCGATACTTAAAATTTGCTGTTGGTAAACCCACTGCTGTCAAGTGGATTCCAACTCATAGCAACCGTATAGGACAGCGTAGAACTGCCCCACAGGGTTTTTCCAAGGAGTGGCTGGTAAATTCAAACTGCCGACCTTTTGGTTAGCAGCCAAACGCTTAACCACTGTGCCACCAGGGCCCAGGTGTTGGAAGGGTGCTGAAAAATGGGCATTCTCATACACCGTTGGTTAGTATAAATTGATACAGTGTCTCTGGAGAACAATCTGGCAATATTTATAAGATATATAACGTTTATACATCTTGACTCTGTATTTTAACTAATAACAAATTTATCTCAAGGAAATACACCCACCAACTATACTAGACATGACTGTTTGCTACAGCACTGTGTATAAATGGTCGAAAAACTGAATGCAAATAAAATGTCCAGTAATAGGGAAATGATTAAAATAAACAACGGAAAACCCACACAATGGAACATGACATGGTCCACAAAGAGGATGAGGCAGACTTACTAGTGACATGAAAAGCTGCCCAAAATGTATTACAAAGTAACAGAGAATACAGAGAGAGCATGAGTGAGCAAGTGAATACTGCAAAATGGTGCAGATATTATCCTACTTTTGTAAAACTAAACAATAACGTTAGTATTTTGTCTGGAAAAGAGTTTGAGGAGTAGTGTTTGGGGTCTTAAAAGCTTGTGAGAGGCCATCTAAGATATGACTATTGGTCTCTACACATCTGGAGCAAAAGACAAAGAAGGAATCCAAAGGCTCAAAGAAGAAACTAGTCTACAGGACTAATAACGGTCTACACAAACCACAGCCTCACCGACCTTGAGACCAGAACAACTAGATGCCCTGATACCACCACTGACCATTCCGACCAGGGACACAATAGGTGGTCCCAGGCAGAATGGAGGAAAAATGTAGAACAAAATTCAAATTCCTAAAAAAGGGCAGACTTACCGGACTGGGAGAGACCAGACGAACTCCCCAGACTACTGCCCTAGGATACACTCTAATGTTGGAACTCAAACCATTCCCGGAGGTCACCTATAGCCAAAAGACGGAGTGGCTCGTAAAATAAAAGATATCACCAGTAAGTACCGTGCCCCTCTAAACAATCATCTAAATAAGACCTAAGGGTCAACAGTTACCCTAGACCAAAGATGAGAAGGTAAGGGGGACAAAGAAGCTAGATTGATGGAAACACAGCAACCAGAACAGAAACAGTAAGAATGCTGACACACTGTGAAAAGTGCAGCCAATGTTGCTGAATAATAAATACGTACAGAAATTGTTAAGTGAGAACCTAATATGCTATGTAAATTTTCTCCAAAACCACAATAAAATATTAAGAAAAAGAAAAGAGTTGGTGGGAAAAGCACTAACTTCACCATGATTGTTTCTCTCTGTGAAGTGTAATTTCATGGACATTCCGATTACATGCCGTGTATTTCTTAATATTTTTTATTTAAGTTTCTCATGTTTGCAATCAGGAAAAGAAATAGGTTAATTTTTAAAACCAATAAAGATATTAAAAAACAGAAAAGAATCCTGTTTACTGGGACGAATCAAAGCCCAAGAGCTCATTCAAAAAGGGAAGTTAAAAAATAAAATAAAACAAAAAACAGTAGATATACTAAGAGTCCTCTGTTGTATGATGTTAATTTTAGTATATTTATACATGCATCTGTGTGTCTCTTTGTGTATGCTATATAAAGATTTGAAAAGCTGTTAATAATACACAGAACCTTCACTTCCTTTTTTTATGTTTGTTTTTGGGTCTTTTTTCTGCATTTCTGTAATGTTAAAAAGGCTGACATGTATTACTCTGACCATC
Source organism: Elephas maximus indicus (assembly GCF_024166365.1). Lineage (NCBI taxonomy): Eukaryota > Metazoa > Chordata > Mammalia > Proboscidea > Elephantidae > Elephas > Elephas maximus. Next base: position 20,340,192 of record NC_064830.1, read on the forward strand.
AGAAAAAAAAAATTTTGATGAAAAACATAAATAGAAAAAAAAGTAGCCCTTCCATTTTGCTTGCTCTTTTACCCACAAGTACCAATAAAGACTAACAACGCCCTAAGAACAGATTTGAATCTGGCAAGATCATAATCCTAATGCTTCCAAAGCTAGGGGCTGGTTAGTTCAATAACACCTCAATACTTAGCACATCCCCTTGGCTCACTTCCCCGGATAGTCTATTTCGCCAACTAGACTAAAATTCCTTCCGGGGCTGGCTCATATCTAATTCAACTTTTATTTTAGCCACAGGGCCTAAAAAACACTGAAGGTAACAGAGGTAGGGACAGAGATCAAAAAAGAAGAACCTCTATTGAATTAAATAAACAAGTGACAACTTCAAGTCCACGTCCCTTACCAATACCAGAAAAAGGACTCTCTAGAAAAGGTGACTCAGTGTATTCCTTCCATCTTCTTTTGATGCTTCCTGCGTCGTCTAATATTTTTTCCATAGAATCCTTCACTATTGCAACTCGAGGCTTGAATTTTTTCTTCAGTTCTTTCAGCTTGAGGAATGCCAAGCGTGTTCTTCCCTTTTGCTTTTCCATTTCCAGCTCTTTGCACGTGTCATTATAATACTGTCTTCTTGAGCCGCCCTTTGCAATTTTCTGTTCAGTTCTTTTACTTCATCAATTCTTCCTTTTGCTTTAGCTGCTCAACGTTTGACAGCAAATTTCAGAGATCAGTCCCTCAAGAAGGACATCATGCTTGGCAGAGTGCAGAGTGCAGGGTCAGTGGAAAAGAGGAAGACCCTTAACAAGGTGGACTGACACAGTGGCTGCAACAATGAGCTCAAGCATAACAATTGTGAGGATGGCTCAGGACCGGGCAGTGTTTCATTCTATTGTGCATAGAGTCTCTGAGTTGGAACCAGCTCGAAGGCACCTAACAACAACAACAGAAAAGGTGAACCAGAGGGACTCTGGGCTTGAGCACTGTGTTGTCCAATACAGTAGCCACAAGTCATGTGTGCTCTTTAAGTTAAAACAAAAAATTTAGTTCCTCACACTAGCCACATTTCATGTATTATTTAATATTCTTTTAAAGAGAAAAATAAAAAAGGTTCTGATTGAGATGGAAAGCAATTAATTTTGCCTGGGAGTAGAGGATGATGTCATAATTAAAAGTGTAATTTTAGCAGACATTTACCTTCTTATTTAATCTGTACTTTTGTTCTATTAAGTACTAGATCTGGGAGCTTAGCAAATCACTTAATATCTCTGGATCAGTAAGATGAAGAAAACAAATTAAATTCCTAAATTCCTTCCAGTCCTCAAGAGGTCTTTACTGCATTCGCATATCTTGGATTTCCTCAATTCTTTCTACCAGTTTCTGAATATAAAATTGCAGGCTAAGAGATATGGACAGCATTAATACTGAGACATCCTAATACAGAACAAAAGGGAGTGGCTTGAGTATGTAGACAACATTCTATCTAATATGAAAGGGGCTGGAAAAGAGGTGGAGATGGGGGCTATTAAACCAGAGAAAACATGTATGGATAGCACACAGGACATGCACAGTGAAATCACAGACAAAAAGGTTGGATGATATTGTTCTAAATTTTAACACATAAAAAGTTTCTGTATTTCATGGCTTTTTGATAGTGATAATGAAAAAAATGTAAAATCCTAGTGACAGAAAAAATATTAGTACATGATATTTAAAATCATTACGTTAAAAGTGATCTTTCCTGGAACTTTAACTCATTGCTGAGGGGAGCATAAAATGGTACGATCACTTTGAGAAAAGGTCTGGCAGTTGCTTATAAAACTAAACACACACCTACCCTGTGGCCCAGCAATTCCACTCGTAGTATTTACCAAAGACAAATGAAAGCATGTGTGTATAAAACATGAAAGCAGATGTCCACCAAAAAAAGACTTGTACAAGACTGTTCACGATGCTTTATTAATAACAACCAAAAAATAAAACTAGCCCACCTATCCATCAGCTGGAGAATGAATAAGCAACCTGTGGTACAGTCATATAACAGAATACTATTTGGTAACAAAAAAGAACAAACTACTGATACCTGGAACAACATAAATGAGTTTCAAAAACAAAGAAGTCTTACACAAAAACAATACATAGTACATGTCTGTATTGATATAAAGTTGTAAAACAGGCTCAACTTGTCTGGGGTGGAAAAAAATCAGAGCACTGGTGGCTTCTGTATGGGTGGGAGCGGGGACTGATTGAGCAAGCAGCATGAGGGCATTTTCTAGGGTAACGGGGATGTTCTGTATCTTGATAGAAGTTTAGGTTACAGGTGTATACATTTGTCAATACTCATCAAATAGTACGTTTAATATCTATGCATTTCATGATAAGTAAATTTTAATTAAAAAACCAAAGGCCGTAAATAAACATTAAACTCTAGTAAGTGATATACATGCTGAGATATTTACAGAAGTATACTGATACCTACAACTAGCTTTGACATGCATCAAAAAACGAAATTGAATGATGGGTATATAGGGAGATGGATAGGCAAATACATGATAAAGCAAATACAGCAAAATATTTATTGTGGAATCCAGGCAGTAGATAGATGGGTGTTTACTATATAATTTTTCAGTATTTCTCTACGTTTGAAATATTTTATAATAAAATGTTAGGGTAAAAAAAAAAAAGTGCCCTTTCCCACCATAGCATGTCCTGCTATAAAATGTATATATATAATACCAAAAAGATTACTTACCAGTTGCTAAAATATACTGTCCATCTTTTGACACCTTAATAGTGGTACAAACAGTAGGCATCTCAAAATCCTGAATAAGTTCAATTCTCCTACGAACATCTACAAAGAAATATAACAAACAAAACATGTGTCTAGTCTGTATCATATGAGATCAAAGTGTGCAAAGCAGTCATAGCAACTACAAACAGGTAAAACAAAAATTCCCAATGCTTCCAAGTCTGGGAAAAGGACATCAATACAGGCTGACCCATTAAAGAGCAGTTTCTTCCTTAGCTCATACATTATTTCTATAAGCTACATACTTTATATTCACTTTTCAAGAAAAAAAAAAAGTATCATCATTAATTGAAAAGAAAAACATCCACAATAGTATATCGAGTATCCAGTTTGAAGACATGAATAAAGGGGGAGCTGAAATAAACATTAAACCGCTATCGTCACTCAATTATGGCTAGGAAAAAGCTTATAATTTTTTTCTCCTAAATACTAACAGGTTTAAACGGCCAAAATTTTAAGATTACATAAGAAACTGCTACCAAGTTGACTTTTGCGTTTACTGGCACCACTATGTGTACCATACTGGAGGAAGACTTAGTGGAATCTCTATAACCAAAAAACTAATCTTCACAAAAACCAGTTCCTTCCTCTAACAGATCATCACCGTGTGGATTCTTTCAAGTTAATACCATAACAACGTACCTCCTGCAAAGACAGTTTGCCACCCCAGGGCACATTCACCACCTCGTTTATTAAACCCAGTTATGAGATGTGACCCACTCAATTCGCGAGACACATATGAGTTTTGAGCTGGGTTAGAAGAAATATTAATTGAACATTTTTTTTCCCCTTAAATAATCTGAATTAGTGTGCCTGGTTACACACTAGGATGCTGGGACTGTCAGATCAAATCAGAATCAGTAAACATTAGTAAATCAGCAACTTTTGCTTTCCCTCAATTTAAAATTTTAATTTTCCAAATTTAGTATTATATAAAGCCTACTTTTCCAACATGCTTGACCTGGGGAATTCTTCATATCCAGAAACCCCTTCAATATCTTAGGTACATAACTTTTAGAAAATAAATAAATAAAACGCATGGGAAAATACAACATCTTTCATATATGACAAGCTATAATGGAGAAAATTAATGGAAATTTGTCTACTAAGATGATTTGTTAAAAATTTTTATTTTCTATTCCTACTTTCCCTGCTGCCATAACTTAAAAAACCAAAACCTGCAATGATCATGTTCACATTCCTGTACATAAAACCACTATGTCCAAAAAGAAAATGCTCATCGTCTCTCGACAGCAGTGGGTAGTGGGTGGGCATTGCCTCTATATCTCAAAAACTGACAAATGGGTTTAACTAATGGAATAAGATTTTACACTAAACAACAGAGCAATTATGGAACTGTTAAGAGACACGGTCCCTCTTGTGACCCTTGTTTCTACACATCTTGCTGGGTATGGCAAGGCTGCACGGCCCTTGGCACTCTTTAATCTGAGTCATTCCTCAGGGTTATCTATGCAGCTGGTAACCTCAAAAAATGAGGACGCATTCCCCCTACGGATAAAGAGCACTGGCTTACTGCTTGCAATCAAAGCAGTGCACCTCCCAAGCTAAATGCTTCTCCGCTACAATGCTAACCCACTGCATGGGCAGCGTCCATCTGGGCCGTACTACGTTGCCTCTCTGGGACTTAAGAACAAGGCAAACTCACACAAATATGCCGATTTTCATGCTATTTGCCGTGTTGCGAGTAATAAAGTCCCTTGTCCTGGCCCATGAGCCTGTGTCTTCCGCTATCATCCATGAAACAGTATCAGAATAATTCAAACCCCACACCCACCGGGAACATATCATCAACAACAAAAGGTTTCTTAAGAAGGAAAAAGGCAAAATAAAAGTTTATTTTTCACTACATTAATCCAATGCATTTTCATAAGCCTTCACTTAATCTGATAACAATAAATGAGGGAAAGTATTATACAACAGATCACTGATGCAGCTACAGTGAGAAAAAATAATGTATACTCACCAACATCTTTCTTCTGCAGTGCTCTCTTCTTCCTGTCAGAAAGCCACTGAAAGAAAATGGAGACTTTCTTTGAAAACAAATTTACCTAAATTGCTCTTCTGCTTGCAAAAATAATACATGCTTGTATTAAAAACATCAAACCTTACAGGGAAGTTTAACAAAGAAAGCAGAAATATTCTGTAACCCTAATCCTGAACCAAAACCAAACCCAGTGCCGTCAAGTTGATTCCGACTCATACAGGACAGAGTAGAACTGCCCCATAGAGTTTCCAAGGAGTGCCTGGCGGATTTGAACTGCCGACCCTTTGGCTAGCAGCCATAGCACTTAACCACTACGCCACCTACTGTTAATAAATCCTGGGTTTTTGTGGGGTTTTTCTGGTATATACTTATATATATTAGATAATAAGTTTTTAGAATTACTGTGTTTTACACAACAGAAAACTTAATTCATCTAATTAATCTAAGGGAAAGCTGCTATCCTCAAATGTTATGGATTCTAACTAATACAAGGACTAGTTTCATCATTTTAAGTGAAATTTTAAAAAGCAAAATATTAAGCAGAGACCATTTCTTATAGAAATATGTTTTTAAAAAGAACACAACTAAATAAATAACTGACCAAATAACTGATACATGATAATAAAGAAATGATACTTTTTAGGTCATTCACTGATACCAGATTTTGTTCTGTAATTAAAGTTAGTCTTTTTAGCTAGCTGCATAATTCTACTGCATGAACAGGTGCCAATTACGAAGCACTGAACAATTATGATCACCCTAAAGCTGTGGTTCTCAACCAGGGGTGATTTTGCCCCCCAGAAAACATTTAGCAATTTCTGAAGACATACTTAGTTGTCACAACTGGGAGAGTAGGCTACTGGCATCTAGTGGGTGCCAAACAAAAACCAAACCTGTTGCCATCGAGCCAACTCAGACTCACAGCGACCCTATAGCTCAGCGTAGAATTGCCCTGTTGGGCTTCCAAGGACCTTTTGCTTAGCAGCCATAGTTCTTAACCACTATGTTTCCCACCTAGTGGGTAAAAAAAAAGTGGGTAGAGGTCAGGAATACTAACAAACATCCCACAATACACAAGACAGCCCCCAAACAAAGAATTTTCCAGCCCAAAATGTCGACAGTGCTAAAGTTAACAAACCCTGCTCTAAAGGAATTGAAAAAAATGTAAGAAAATTACAAGACGTCATTTCTAAAAGCACAAACCCAATTTATAGCTCTAATGAGATATATGAAGGAGCCCTATTAACTGAAAGTCAGCTGTTCAAAACCACTGACCACTCCAAGGGAGAAAGATGTGGCAGTCTGCTTCCATAGAGATTTACAACCTTGGAAACTCTGTGGGGTTGATTATGAGTCAGAATCAACTCGACGGCAGTGGGTTTTGGTTGGTCACACCATTCGAGACCCTGAGTATGATGCCTGTGACAGAGTCTACATTTGAAGAGGTTTCTCATTTTTTGCAGATTCCATATTTACAAATTCGCCTGTTTGGTAAAATGTATTTGTAATCCCAAAATCATACACTTGCAGCACTTTTGTGGTCATTCGTGGATATACACAGAAGGACAAAAATTTGAATTACTTATCATATGTGTTCCTGGCTGAGGTCTTGTTTCAGCTCCTATATTGTAAACACGTATCCTTTTCGTTGTCTATTTAGTGCTATGTTTTTTCACATTTTCTGTACCTTTGTTAATTTCATGCTTTAAAGTGGCCCCCAAGCATAGTGCTATATTTATGTTTTCCAAGGGCAGGATTCAGATGAACAGTAAACCAGAAAACCAAAGCAGTTGCCATCCAGTCATTTTTGACTCATGATGACCCTCTGGATTGCAGAGTAAACCATACTCCACAGGGTTTTCATGGCTGTGACCATTCATAAGCAGATTATAGGCCTTTCTTCCGAGGACTCTCTGGATGGATTCCAACTATCAACTTTCAGCTAGTAGCTCAGCATTCAACCATTTGAGCCACCATACCAAAAAGTGGCATATTTTAAAACAACATTCTAACATGTACCAAAACAAACAAACAAACCCGTTGTGGTAGAGTCAATTCCAACTCATAGTCACCCTATAGGACAGAGTAGAACTGCCCCCATAGAGTTTCCCAGGAGAGTCTGGTGGATTCGAACTGCCGACCTTTTGGTTAGCAGCCCTGACACTTAACCACTACGCCACCAGGGTTTCCCTAACATGTACAGAGACTCAAAATGGACATGCCCTCCCTCAAAAAAGTAGTTTCCTTTTACTGGAAGTGCTGGGGCAGAGGTTTGATGACTATTTGTAAGAAATAAAAAACAAGCTTCAGATCCTAGATGTGTGACCCTGGTTAAGTCACCCTTTCCTTCTCTGGATCTCAGCAAGGATTAGTACTTACTGATTTTCCAAGCCCTTTCCAGTTCTACTGCTCTAAGATTCTATGGAATCAAGCTGGGTTCAGCAAGTCCCACCGTAAATTCTCTACACCATAAATTCTACAGGTGCATTTCTCTTGTTCACTGTTGTATCCCTACTATCTGGCATATAGTAGGAATTCAACAAATATCTGATAAGCGGGCATTAAAATGGTGAGGATGCTGACAGAAATGTCCGTCAACCAAACTATCCACGTTTTTCTTCTCGATGTGACAGCGGCTGTTAACATGCAGAGAAGCCCAACGGGACGCATCCTTTGTTTTATAGAACTTTGTAAGAGTCCAAGCAAAGCCGATCGACCCTGACCACCTCTCAGTCCAGTTTCTGGCGCGGTGACCGTAAGGTCCTCGTTTTCCCCTGCAGATCAGCACACCCGGGTAACATCACTCGCCTCTGGGCTTCCCCGAATCAGCGGCCGGTCAGGGCCCAGATAAAACAGAGGCGAGAGACCCGGCTGAGGAGAGAAGCGACTGCCCTGCGGGTAGAACCCCGGAAGAGTTCGACTGGGCCGGGGGGCCTGATGTGACTCACCTCAGGAAGGGACTTGCCGCAGCTGAGACTGTAAATCTTCACTTCGTTCAGGCTAGAGACCTGCATTGCGGCGCCGAGATGCGGCCACCCCTGGCCGTGTTCGGGCCGCTCTTCCCTAGGTGGACTCAGAGAAAACCGCAGAGCCTCCACGGTACGGCCCCGCAGCGTGCGGCAGCTGGCGTTCTCTGATGACGCACTTCCGGGCGCCAGAAAGCGCACGTGTTCCGGGAAGAGAGTTGAATTGGTGAAGGGAGGTAACCCGGAGGAGACTGAGGTTTGGGAGAGGCGGCAGGGTCTGGTGGCTGCAGTGACACAGAAAGTGATAAAATCCTGAGCGGCAGAAATCGATCTTAAGGTCGCTGCCGAGTCTGAAATGGCGGACGGACGTGTGGCTGTGCTGCCAGGAGTGACGAGAGGCTTTGTGATCTCGGTCACTGAACCGAGCCGGCGAAGGTGGCCGGCGTGCGGGCAGATTCAGAGTAGCAGTGTATTATTTTCTCCTGCACTGATTATTAGAAATAAATGCCCTTTTAAAAATGGTGTATTAGACGAGTTATTTTCTTCTGGCCCTGTTCGACATTGATCCACTAATGAGGGAAATAAAATAGAAAGCAAACTAAAATTTTGGTTAATAAAAAGGAGGGGATGAATATCAGGAAAGAAGTGGATTTGAACCTGACCTTCTTGCGGATGAGTATGTGACAGTAAGGACAGACACAGCCCCTCAGCATCGTTTTCAGAAAGTCATCATAGCCTTTCGTTGTAGAATTCCAGTATGTGGAGAACCACCTTACGTTTGCCTGCGTCTGAGGACTTGAGAATTCTGTGCATCAATACCTGTCTTGTTGAAATTGGATACACACTTACCCTATTAAGCGATGTTTTATTCTTCCAAATCACAGATTGGAGAAAACAGCCAAATAAGAAGCTAGTGTCCCAACATGTACTGGTGGTCCTACTATCATATGTTGCCTGGTTAATTCAGCTCTCACTTTAGGCCACAGTGGGATTGCTTCAAATAACTTCATATGTAAAGCCTCAAATCAAAAGGAATTTCTAGGGTCATTTTATTTAAAAAAGAAAGAAAGACTTCCCTGGCCTCCAAATCCCAGTTTCTTATTGCCTATTCAATTATCACCACATGGTGTTTTGTCAGCCCTCAGACTTAGCATGTTCACAACTGAAGTCCTTAACTGAGCTGCTCTCAATATTCACCTGTGTTCTTTATCTTGGTTAATAGCATCACTGTCTTCACAGTCATCCAGGCTAGGAGCCTCAGAAGGAGCTTCAAACCATTTGTATTTCTGGCCCCCACATTCAGTCTCTAAACCTCCTCATTTCTAATTACTAAATATTTCTTACTAACTCTTGCTGTTCCTCTTGTCTAAATTCAGATGTTCATTCATTTTTAGGTTATCACATTTTTAGATTATCTCCCTACTTTCCTTCTTTGCTTTAATATATACATCCTTCTACTGCCATGGAAGTCATCTTTCTAAAACAAAAGTGTGATCGTTTCACTCCCTTTCCCAGAAAATTTTAGAGACTTTCAAATCCTGGTTAACAAATACCAATACCATGTTTTATCTAAATTGGGCTGAGAGTTCTTCATGGACTGTGTTATTTGTGTTTATATTCGCTACCCTTCCCATGGAGTTCCTGGGTGGCACAAATGTTTAAGTTCTTGCCTATTGGCTGAAAGGCTGGCAGTTCGAACCCACCAGAGGTGCCTGGGAAAACATGCCTAGCAATCTGCTTCCTAAAGATCACAGCCTTGAAAACCCTATAGAGCAATTCACTCAGGACACAAGGGGTCTCCATAAGTCAAAATTGACAGCAACTAACAACAAGAAAAATAAACCCTTCTTCCCATTCACCCCAACCCCAGTACCCAGAACACTGCCTGGCCTATGTTAAGCATTGCAAAATATTTACATTTAGCAATGTAAATAAATACAATTCATGAACTCTGTTTTCAGATTCAAAGTTCTCCCTGAACTAATTTTCAAATTTTCTGCATTGGGTATCTTAAAATTATAGTTGAGAAAAACAAATAAGAAATATCATAGGGAAAGCAGCATAATATAGTGCTGAAAATCACAGAGTTTGGACCCAGGCTGTCAGGGTTCAAATCCTACCACTTTTAAAAAAATATAATTATAATCTTTTTTTATTGTAAATACATAGGTAACAAAACCTTTGTCATTTCTACAATCTTCACATTTACAGTTCAGTGACATTAATTATGTTCATCAATTGTTCAACCACCACCATTAAATGTTCTGGTGGGACCATTTTTTTTTTAATTGTACTTTAGATGAAGGTTTACAGAGCAAATTAGCTTCTCATTAAACACTTCATATACATATTGTTTTGTGACATTGGTTGGCAACCCCATGACGTGTCAACGCTCTCCCCTTCTCAACCTTAGGTTCCCCATTACCAGCTCTCCTGTCCCCTCCTGCCTTCTTGTCCTTGTCCCTGGGCTGGTGTGCCCATTCAGTCTTGTTTTGTTTTATGGACCTGTCTAATCTTTGGCTGAAGGGTGAACATCAGGAATGACTTCATTACTGCTGACTGCCATTTTTAACTGAATGAACTTAGGTAAGTTATTTAACCTTTCTGTGCCTCAGTTTCTTCATCTCTAAAATGGGGATGACAATAGTATCCACTTCATAAAATTATTACAAGCATTAAATACATTCACATTTGTGAAGTGTTTGGAACTCAGTCCAGGGAACAAAGTACCATATAAGTGTTTGTAAATTAAAACAAAATAAATGCTATATAGTAAATAAATATATATTTTTTATATTTATATTTAGTGTTTCCTTTTTTAACAGATTTATTGAGATATGGAAACCCTGGTGGCGTAGTGGTTAAGTGGTATGGCTGCTAACCAAAGCGTCAGCAGTTTGAATCTGCCAGGCGCTCCTTGGAAACTCTATGGGGCAGTTCTACTCTGTCCTATAGGGTCGCTATGGGTTGGAATTGACTCGACAGCAGTGGGTTTGGGTTTGGGTTTTACTGAGACGTAATTTATTATCATAAAGTTACCCATCTAAAGTGTACAATTCAATGGTTTTTAGTATCTTCACAGAATTGTGCAACCATTGCTACAATCAGTTTTAAAACATATGTATCGCCTCAAAAAGAAATCCAGACCCCATTAGCAGTCACTTCACCCCCTGCCCCCAGGCCTAGACAACCATTAACTTCTGTTAAGGGTTTCTTATACTTTTTAGCTCTATTTTCACAACTGCTTGCTTTATGTATACTGTTGTCATTGTTGCTGAGTGCCAGTATTAAACATCATTGTCTAAGGCTGGGTTCTCTAGAGGAGCACACCCAATGAAGCATATATATATAAATACATATACCAAACCCACTGCCATCAAGTCAATTCCGACTCATAGTGACCCTATGGGACGGTGGAGAACAGCCCCATAGGGTTTCCAAGGCTGTACATCTTTATGAAAGCAGACTGCCAAATCTTTCTCCCAGAGAGTAGCTGGTATGTTCAAAGCGCCCACCTTTCGGTTAGCCCCTGAGTGCTTTAACCACTGCACTACCAGGGATCCTTATAAATATATAGAGATTTATTTCACACAGTTGTGGAGGCTGGCAAGCCAAGTCACAAATCAGTGCGTTAGGCGCCAAGCTGGAAGCTTCTCCTGACTCACGTGGTCACAGGGGCTGATGACTCAAAATCTGCAGGTCAGACCACAGGCTGCTGGCGCATGTCCAAAGAACCAGAGATCAGAGGATGACAAGTTGAATGCAGGACCCAGAAAAGGCGAGCTTTCCCAGAACATCCATATATATTTGATGCAGGCCACATCCCTAAGGAAACTCCCCTGTCAACTGATTAGCTGCTCACATCAGATCATAAAATGGAGGATGATTACATAACATCTGCCAAACCAATAAGAAATATGGCCTAGCCATGTTGACATGTAACCTTAACCATCAACAATTTTCGAGAGTAATCTAGAGTACCCAGATCTGTATACAAGTAACTAAGACGGATTGTTCTGAGCAACAGTCTATATTAGGTCATGGTGGGGGCAAAGACTGCTGAGCTTAGCAATTTTGTTTTTATTACAACTATCCTCAAAGTCTTAGTCTAAATCTGCCTTCTTCCTGAGACTTCCTTTGAGGAAATATGCAGTACCGCCATCTTCCTTGGGGAGGCAATGTGCCACAGTAGAAAGATCATGGGCTTCATGATGGTAATAAAACAGGCCTTTTTTAAAGAAGTCATAAGAATAGAAAATGCTTATTTCCCAAAATACACAGGATTAGTTTAAAGAAATCTTGAATAATTTTATACATTACTTTCATTACTCTCTTGCTTGCAAGAATACATCATAAAAGTTTATTAATTGTAAAACACTTAGAATTCTGAGTATCGGTCACTCATTAAGGGCTATAAAAAGTAGATATACAGATATATCCTATTCCTGACTTTAAGGGTGCTAGACTATTTTTGCTTTATTTCAGTCAATCCTGTTTCCCACTCTCTCTAGATTTGCTTTCTGTTTAATTAGAATGGATTTCACTATTATATTGATCTTGACTCTAGAATGCCCTCTCAATCCCAATATATCCAAATACCACCAGCTCCTCAAAATTCACCTTTTGACTATTTTACTCATTCTCCTGTGCTTCCACTGTACTATATAAATACCTTTATGGTATTACATAGTTCGTTTTTTTTCCTAACCAATAGATTTTTTATCATCAAATTACACAGTAATTTAAAACATCCTCCGAGTACAATAGTAATGAACTTGAGTGTAATGGTCTTTTCTGACCCAAGCCATGGTATTTTCAATCGCCTCATACGCATGTGAAAATTGGATAACGAGAAAGACAGAAAAGCTAACGCGTTTGAACTGTAGCATTGGCAAAGAATATTGACTATGCTGCGGACTGCCAAAAGAACAAACAAATCAGTCTTAGAAGAAATATAACCAGAAATGTTCCTTGGCAGTAACTGTGGAGAGACTGAGTCACTTACTTTGGGCAGGTCATCAGGAAAGACCAATTGCTAGAAAAGGACATTATGTTTGGTAAAGTAGAGGTTCAGGGAAAATGAGGAAAACCCCCAATGAGATGAATTGACACGCTATATTCACAATGGACTCAAACATACCAACGATTATGAAGATGGCACAGGACCTGGCAACGCTTCATTCTTTTATACGTAAGGTCACCATGACTCTAAGCTGACTCAATGGCCACTAACAAAGGCACAAGCGACAGTTTATTCAGACACTATAATTTCCTTTAGTCACCACACCACCTCAAGGCCAATTAAAATGACCTTTTTTTTAGAACCCATAAAACTTCCTTTGTTAAACTTGGAATGAGCTCCATTTAACATGTTCTTCACTTCGTTATTTTCTTTATCCCTTTATTTCTTTATTAATTTTGAGGCAAATCTATGGCAACTATCTTTGCGGATTGTAATTTACTTGTCTGACACTCTCCCCCTTCCCCCAGAGAGGACTAGGCCTTATTCATGGTCTATGTTCCCTGGACCTGACCCAGTGCCTACTATATAGTACCAAAAACCAAACCAAATCTATTGGTGTCTAGTTGATTCTGACTCATAGCGACCCTGTAGGACAGAGTAGAACTGCCCCATAGGGTTTTTACAAGGCCGTAAATCTTTACGGAGGCAGGCTGCCACATCTTTACCCTCAGAGCAGCTGCCAGATTCAAACTGTCAACCTTTCAGTTAGCAGCTGAGTGCTTAACCACTGTGCCACCAGGGCTCCTTGTATATAGTACACTGTCAGTTAATATTTCCTGATAAAGATGAATCAATGAGTTAATCATTCCTCATCGTGGTCCAAAATCATAATTCTTTGTTCTGTACATTTTGGCCATAGGTAATATTTGAAACAATGTAGCTCTGTGCCTAATGAGTCCTTACTGTTTCAAATATGTCCATTTATACATCCATCTCTCCAACAAAAATGTGGCAGTCTTAGAGTCGGGAACCATGTGCAAGGGAACAAGATGTTTTCCGTGAGATAGAACCAGGCATTCTTGTTCCTCAGTCCCAGGATAGCTCCCTCCTCAGTCATTGGCCTAAGGGCTCCACCCACTTTGCTCTAGGTGGTTGAGCACCAAGCTACAAAGCAGGTACAATTTCTTCAGTGTTTCTGATATCATAGCTAACACAAGCATTCAGTCCGTAGGAGGTATAACATAGGAGCTAATTAGCTGTTCGAACCCACCAGCTGCTCTGCAGTAGAAAGATGTAGCAGTCTGCCTCCGTAAAGAGTTACAATCTTGGAAAACCTGTGGGGCAGTTCTACTCTGTCCTGTACGGTCCCTGTGAGTCAGAATTGACTTGACAACAGTGGGTTATTGGTTTAAGAACATAGACTCCAGAGCCACACTCATTGAGTCAATTCCATCTCATAGCAACCCTATAGGAGAGAGTAGATCTGCCCCATAGGGTTTCCAAGGCTGTAATCTTTATGGAAGCAGATTGCCACATCTTTCTCCCTCGGAGTAGATGGTAGGTTCTAACAGCCAACCTTTCAGCCAGCAGCCTAGTGCTCAACCATTATGCCACCAGCCTGGGTCCAAATCCTGGCTCATCCACTTGCTACCTGCATATAGCCTTAAGCAAGCAATTTAACCTAACCTCTGACTGCCACAGTTTCTCATCTATAAAGTGAGGGTGATAATATAACCTACCTCAGAAGGTTGCTGTGAAGATAAAATAAGTCAATACCATAACTGTAACACCCTGAAATCAGGATGCATTTTATACATCATAGCTTAATTGACGGTGTTTTTCTCTCTAGTGGTACATGAAGTAATGGTGTATCTTACGGTTAGTGGACTTTTATATTCAATAAAATGCAGTAGATATAAAGCACTTAGAATGTTACTGTTGCTGTTAGGTGCCATGGAGTTGGTTCTGACTCATAGAGACCCTACATACAACAGAGTGAAACACTGCCTGGTCGTGCACCATCCTCACAATCATTGCTGTGTTGGAGTCTATTTTTTGCAGCCACTGTGTCAATCCATCTTGCTCACAGTCTTCCTCTTTTTTTGCTGACCCTCTACTTTATCAAGTGAGATGTCCTTCTCCAGCAACTAATTGGTCCCTCCTGATAAAGTGTTTCCAAAGCACATGAGACAAAGTCTCGCCATCCTCTCTCCTAAGGAGCATTCTGGCTATACTTATGGCAGTCCACAGCATATTCAATATTCTTTGCAACGCCATAATTCAAAAACATCAGCTCTTCTTCGGTCTTCTTTATTCAGTGTCCATCTTTCACATGCATATGAGGCGATTGAAAATACCATGGTTTGAGTTAGGCACACCTTAGTCCTCAAAGTGACATCTTGACTTTTGAACACTTTAAAGAAGTCTTTTGCAGCAGATTTGCCCAAAGCACTATGTCATTTGATTTCTCGACTGCTGCTTCCATGGGTGTTGAACGAGGATCCAAGTAAAATGAAATCCTCGACAACTTCAATCTTTTCTCCATTTATCATGATGTTGCTTATTGGTCCAGTTGTGAGGATTTTTCTTTTTATGTTGAGGTGTAATCCATACTGAAGGCTGTAGTCTTTGATCTTCCTCAGTAAGTGCTTCAAGTCCTCTTCACTTTCAGCAAGCAAGGTTGTGTCATTTGCATAACGCAGGTTGTTAACGAGTCTTCCACCAATCCTGATGCCATGTTCATCTTCATATAGTCCATCTTCTCAGATTATTTGCTCAGCATACAGATTGAATAAGTACCGTGAAAAGATACAAGGCTGATGTGCACGTTTCCTATTTTGACCACACAGTATCTCCTTATTCTGTTCGAACGACTGCCTTTTGGTCTATGCACCGGTTCCACATGAGCACAATTAAGTGTTCTGGAATTCCCATTCTTCGCAATGTTATCTATAATTTGTTATGATCCACAGAGTCGAATACCATTGTACAGTCGATAAAACACAAGTAAACATCTTTCTGGTATTCTCTGCTTTCAGCCAAGATTCATCTGACATCTGCAATGATATTCCTCATTTTCTGTCCTCTTGAATTTCTGGCAGCTCCCTGTTAATGTACAGCTGCAAATGTTTTTGAATTATCTTCAGCAAAATTTTAATTGAATGATACTAGTGATAAAAAAAATACTGGTGATATTGTTCGATAACTCCTGCATTCTGTTGGATCACCTCTTTTTGGAATGGACACAAATACAGGTCTCTCCCAGTCAGTTGGCCAAGTAGTTGTCTTCCAAATTTTTTGGCATAGACAAATGAGTACTTCCAGCATTGCACCCATTTGTTGAAATATCTCAGTTGGTATTCTTTCAATTCCTGAATCAATAAAATGCAGTACCTATAATCACTTGGAAACCCTGATGGCATAGTGGTTAAGAGCTACGCCTGCTAACCAAAAGTTCGGCAGTTTGAATCCACCAGGTACTCCCTGGAAACTCTATGGGGCAATTCTACTCTGTCCTATAGGGTTGCTATGAGTTGGAATTGACTCGATGGCAACGGGTTTGGTTTTTTTTTTTTTTTTGGTTATAAAGCACTTACAATAGTGCCTTACATAGCAAGCATTACGTAAATATTAGTTATTATTATTTACTTCCAGGAACCAAAACATTAAAAACTATTTAAGGAAAAAAAAATAGTTCTGATAGGTCTCAAATAACCTTAAATGTTCTGGTAATTGTTGCCATCCCAGAAACCTTCAAGCAACATTCAAAATTTCTCTCCCTATTCTTTACCTCCTCAGCCAATCAATCTTCAAATTATATTGATTCCATCTCTCAAGTGTCTTATTAGTTCTCTGTCCCCATGGCCACAAGGAGTTCCAACACTCATCCTTTCCCACCTGGCCCATTGCAATTCTTTTTACTGGCCTCCCTGCCTCAAATCTGTCTTTCCCAAAACACAAGGTGATCTTCTAAGAGGCGTGTATGATTATGTCACATTTCAACCCAAAACTGTTCAACTCTCCCAAAGCAGAAGAGAAAGGAAACTGAACGTCTTTGCTGGCTCTAGGCCCTTCAGCACCTGGCCCCTTCATGCTTTCCTAGCCTCAGTACCTGAAGCTGCCGTCTCTTTCCCCACCCCCCAGCCTCCTGTCGCTCATTCCCTACACTCTCCAAAAATACTGAAATTCTTGTAGCTTGGGGACATAAGAGAGCCTCTCTCACCTCCTTCATGATTTTCCACCTGCTCTTCTGGGTGCATACTACACCGTCCCTCTGCCTACCTTGTAGTGACCTCTTGTGTGCAGAGTAGAACTGATCCAGAGGGTTTTCAAGGCTATGACCTTTCAGAAGTAGACCTCCAGGCATTTATTCCTAGGTTCCTTTGGCTGGCTTCTAACCACCAAATTTTTGGGTTAGTAGTAGAGCGCTTAACCAATAGCACCATCGAGGGACTTCATGAGTTGGACTCAGCTAGATGGCAACTATGTGTATGAGGGTATATATATATATATATACACACATACATATATTTGACTTAGAACTGCCTTGCGGTAGCCGTGTTCCGACAGTGGAACGAGTAGGCAGTGTTAGCGTTAAGCTATTGTGAAGGCTCGCTTTGGCCCAGGGAAAACAAAGTGCCTGGGGATATCTTAACAGACCCCGGTGCCTTTCCACGGTTCAAAGTGTGGAACCGCAGAGTCTTTTCCAAAGAAGACGGGGCACACGCAACAGCAGCCTACACGTTTCTCAGTGAAAGGGAGAACTCCCTGACTTCATCCAGTCCTCTGAGCAAAGCAGGCAGAAGGAGAGAAACTTTCTTTCCTTCCTCTTTCCTGCAATGAATTCCTCATTTGCTCTTGCAAATCAAGGCTTCTTCTGAAAAACTACCTCGCGGTGCACGTATCCTTCCAGAGGAGCAACGACATAGTTTTAGCTTGAAGAGATTGGGAAAGCACCCAGGGAGAAAAGGCCTTTTCGTGTTCTGTGTTCTGCCTGAAATCGGTCAATTCGCACTTGCCAAAACAAGGTTTCCTAGCACAAACTACAAAGCAGCAACTCTCTCCTGGCAGAGTAAATCCTGTGCAGTGTTGCCCTGACGAGATACTGCTGGTAGAGTGAGGCCCAGGGAAAACAATTTGCCTAGAGAAATCCTAGCAAAGCCATGTGTTTCCCCACATGAATGTATGTCACTTTCAGTATTTGCAAAGCACGGAGCTCAGAGGCAACATCAGATTGTGTGCATCTCCGTGAGAGAAAGAACACTGTGACTTGACCCATTCCTCTGACGAAACCAGTTAGAAGGAGAAAACCGTCCTTTGGTTTCGCTTTCCCACAATGAGCTCGGCAAACTGCCCTTCGCGAAGGGCAGTTTTCCCCCGGAGAACTGCCTTGCGCTAGCCGTGTTCTGGCAGTGGAACGAGTAGGCAGGGTTAGCGTTAAGCTATTGTGAAGGCTCGCTTTGGCCCAG
Organism: Elephas maximus indicus; assembly: GCF_024166365.1. Taxonomy (NCBI): domain Eukaryota; kingdom Metazoa; phylum Chordata; class Mammalia; order Proboscidea; family Elephantidae; genus Elephas; species Elephas maximus. The sequence goes on from NC_064830.1 coordinate 20,358,397, forward strand.
GGAAAACAAAGCGCCTGGGGAAATCTTAACAGACCCCGGGGGCTTTTCACGGTTCCAAGTGTGGAACTGCAGACTCTTTTCCAAAGAAGAGAGCGCACAGGCAACAGCAGCCTGCACGTTTCTCAGTGAAAGGGAGAACTCCCTGACTTCATCCAGTCCTCTGAGGAAAGCAGGCAGAAGGAGAGAAACTTTCTTTCCTTCCTCTTTCCTGCAATGAATTCCTCATTTGCTCCTGCAAACGCTAGGTTTCTTCTGAAAAACTACCTCGCGGTGCACGTATCCTTCCAGAGGAGCAACGACATAGTTTTAGCTTGAAGAGATTGGGAAAGCACATAGGGGGAAAAGGCCTTTTCGTGTTATGTGTTCTGCCTGAATTCGATCAATTCGCACTTGCGAAAGCAAGGTTCCCCAGCTCAAACTACAAAGCAGCAACTCTCTCCTGGCAGAGTAAATCCTATGCAGTGTTGCCCTGACGAGATACTGTTGGTAGAGTGAGGCCCAGGGAAAACACTTTGCCTAGAGAAATCCTAGCAAAGCCATGTGTTTCCCCACATGAATGTATGTCACTTTCAGTATTTGCAAAGCACGGAGCTCAGAGGCAACATCAGATTGTGTGCATCTCCGTGAGAGAAAGAACACTGTGACTTGACCCATTCCTCTGACGAAACCAGTTAGAAGGAGAAAACCGTCCTTTGGTTTCGCTTTCCCACAATGAGCTTGGCAAACTGCCCTTCACGAAGGGCAGTTTTCCCCCGGAGAACTGCCTTGCGCTAGCCGTGTTCTGGCAGTGGAACGAGTAGGCAGGGTTAGCGTTAAGCTATTGTGAAGACTCGCTTTGGCCCAGGGAAAACAAAGCGCCTGGGGAAATCTTAACAGACCCCGGGGGCTTTTCACGGTTCCAAGTGTGGAACTGCAGACTCTTTTCCAAAGAAGAGAGCGCACAGGCAACAGCAGCCTGCACGTTTCTCAGTGAAAGGGAGAACTCCCCGACTTCATCCAGTCCTCTGAGCAAAGCAGGCAGAAGGAGAGAAACTTTCTTTCCTTCCTCTTTCCTGCAATGAATTCCTGATTTGCTCTTGCAAACGCTAGGCTTCTTCTGAAAAACTACCTCGCGGTGCACGTATCCTTCCAGAGGAGCAACGACATAGTTTTAGCTTGAAGAGATTGGGAAAGCACCCAGGGACAAAAGGCCTTTTCGTGTTCTGTGCTCCTCCTGAAATCGGTCAATTGACACTTGCCAAAACAAGGTTTCCCAGCACAAACTACAAAGCCGCAACTCTCTCCTGGCAGAGTAAATCCTATGCAGTGTTGCCCTGACGAGATACTGCTGGTAGAGTGAGGCCCAGGGAAAACACTTTGCCTAGAGAAATCCTAGCAAAGCCATGTGTTTCCCCACATGAATGTATGTCACTTTCAGTATTTGCAAAGCACAGAGCTCAGAGGCAACATCAGATTGTGTGTATCTCCGTGAGAGAAAGAACACTGTGACTTCACCCATTCCTCTGACAAAAGCAGTTAGAAGGAGAAAACCGTCCTTTGGTTTCGCTTTCCCGCAATGAGCTCGGCAAACTGCCCTTCGCGAAGGGCAGTTTTCCCCCGGAGAACTGCCTTGCGCTAGCCGTGTTCTGGCAGTGGAACGAGTAGGCAGTGTTAGCGTTAAGCTATTGTGAAGACTCGCTTTGGCCCAGGGAAAACAAAGCGCCTGGGGAAATCTTAACAGACCCCGGGGGCTTTTCACGGTTCCAAGTGTGGAACTGCAGACTCTTTTCCAAAGAAGAGAGCGCACAGGCAACAGCAGCCTGCACGTTTCTCAGTGAAAGGGAGAACTCCCTGACTTCATCCAGTCCTCTGAGCAAAGCAGGCAGAAGGAGAGAAACTTTCTTTCCTTCCTCTTGCCTGCAATGAATTCCTGATTTGCTCTTGCAAACGCTAGGCTTCTTCTGAAAACTACCTCGCGGTGCACGTATCCTTCCAGAGGAGCAACGACATAGTTTTAGCTTGAAGAGATTGGGAAAGCACCCAGGGAGAAAAGGCCTTTTCGTGTTCTGTGTTCTGCCTGAAATCGGTCAATTCGCACTTGCCAAAACAAGGTTTCCTAGCACAAACTACAAAGCTGCAACTCTCTCCTGGCAGAGTAAATCCTGTGCAGCGTTGCCCTGACGAGATACTGCTGGTAGAGTGAGGCCCAGGGAAAACACTTTGCCTAGAGAAATCCTAGCAAAGCTATGTGTTTCCCCACATGAATGTATGTCACTTTCAGTATTTGCAAAGCACGGAGCTCAGAGGCAACATCAGATTGTGTGTATCTCCATGAGAGAAAGAACACTGTGACTTGACCCATTCCTCTGACGAAACCAGTTAGAAGGAGAAAACCGTCCTTTGGTTTCGCTTTCCAGCAATGAGCTCGGCAAACTGCCCTTCGCGAAGGGCAGTTTTCCCCCGGAGAACTGCCTTGCGCTAGCCGTGTTCTGGCAGTGGAACGAGTAGGCAGGGTTAGCGTTAAGCTATTGTGAAGGCTCGCTTTGGCCCAGGGAAAACAAAGCGCCTGGGGAAATCTTAACAGACCCCGGGGGCTTTTCACGGTTCCAAGTGTGGAACTGCAGACTCTTTTCCAAAGAAGAGAGCGCACAGGCAACAGCAGCCTGCACATTTCTCAGTGAAAGGGAGAACTCCCTGACTTCATCCAGTCCTCTGAGGAAAGCAGGCAGAAGGAGAGAAACTTTCTTTCCTTCCTCTTTCCTGCAATGAATTCCTCATTTGCTCCTGCAAACGCTAGGTTTCTTCTGAAAAACTACCTCGCGGTGCACGTATCCTTCCAGAGGAGCAACGACATAGTTTTAGCTTGAAGAGATTGGGAAAGCACATAGGGGGAAAAGGCCTTTTCGTGTTATGTGTTCTGCCTGAATTCGATCAATTCGCACTTGCGAAAGCAAGGTTCCCCAGCTCAAACTACAAAGCAGCAACTCTCTCCTGGCAGAGTAAATCCTATGCAGTGTTGCCCTGACGAGATACTGTTGGTAGAGTGAGGCCCAGGGAAAACACATTGCCTAGAGAAATCCTAGCAAAGCCATGTGTTTCCCCACATGAATGTATGTCACTTTCAGTATTTGCAAAGCACGGAGCTCAGAGGCAACATCAGATTGTGTGCATCTCCGTGAGAGAAAGAACACTGTGACTTCACCCATTCCTCTGACGAAACCAGTTAGAAGGAGAAAACCGTCCTTTGGTTTCGCTTTCCCACAATGAGCTTGGCAAACTGCCCTTCACGAAGGGCAGTTTTCCCCCGGAGAACTGCCTTGCGCTAGCCGTGTTCTGGCAGTGGAACGAGTAGGCAGGGTTAGCGTTAAGCTATTGTGAAGACTCGCTTTGGCCCAGGGAAAACAAAGCGCCTGGGGAAATCTTAACAGACCCCGGGGGCTTTTCACGGTTCCAAGTGTGGAACTGCAGACTCTTTTCCAAAGAAGAGAGCGCACAGGCAACAGCAGCCTGCACGTTTCTCAGTGAAAGGGAGAACTCCCCGACTTCATCCAGTCCTCTGAGCAAAGCACGCAGAAGGAGAGAAACTTTCTTTCCTTCCTCTTTCCTGCAATGAATTCCTGATTTGCTCTTGCAAATGCTAGGCTTCTTCTGAAAAACTACCTCGCGGGGCACGTATCCTTCCAGAGGAGCAACGACATAGTTTTAGCTTGAAGAGATTGGGAAAGCACCCAGGGAGAAAAGGCCTTTTCGTGTTCTGTGCTCCTCCTGAAATCGGTCAATTGACACTTGCCAAAACAAGGTATCCCAGCACAAACTACAAAGCCGCAACTCTCTCCTGGCAGAGTAAATCCTATGCAGTGTTGCCCTGACGAGATACTGCTGGTAGAGTGAGGCCCAGGGAAAACACTTTGCCTAGAGAAATCCTAGCAAAGCCATGTGTTTCCCCACATGAATGTATGTCACTTTCAGTATTTGCAAAGCACGGAGCTCAGAGGCAACATCAGATTGTGTGTATCTCCGTGAGAGAAAGAACACTGTGACTTCACCCATTCCTCTGACAAAAGCAGTTAGAAGGAGAAAACCGTCCTTTGGTTTCGCTTTCCCGCAATGAGCTCGGCAAACTGCCCTTCGCGAAGGGCAGTTTTCCCCCAGAGAACTGCCTTGCAATAGCCGTGTTCTGGCAGTGGAACGAGTAGGCAGTGTTAGCGTTAAGCTATTGTGAAGACTCGCTTTGGCCCAGGGAAAACAAAGCGCCTGGGGAAATCTTAACAGACCCCGGGGGCTTTTCACGGTTCCAAGTGTGGAACTGCAGACTCTTTTCCAAAGAAGAGAGCGCACAGGCAACAGCAGCCTGCACGTTTCTCAGTGAAAGGGAGAACTCCCTGACTTCATCCAGTCCTCTGAGGAAAGCAGGCAGAAGGAGAGAAACTTTCTTTCCTTCCTCTTTCCTGCAATGAATTCCTCATTTGCTCCTGCAAACGCTAGGTTTCTTCTGAAAAACTACCTCGCGGTGCACGTATCCTTCCAGAGGAGCAACGACATAGTTTTAGCTTGAAGAGATTGGGAAAGCACATAGGGGGAAAAGGCCTTTTCGTGTTATGTGTTCTGCCTGAATTCGATCAATTCGCACTTGCGAAAGCAAGGTTCCCCAGCTCAAACTACAAAGCAGCAACTCTCTCCTGGCAGAGTAAATCCTATGCAGTGTTGCCCTGACGAGATACTGTTGGTAGAGTGAGGCCCAGGGAAAACACATTGCCTAGAGAAATCCTAGCAAAGCCGTATGTTTCCCCACATGAATGTATGTCAGTTTGAGGTCTTTGCCAAGAACGGAGCTCAGAGGCAACATGAGATTGTGTGTATCTCCGTGAGAGAAAGAACACTGTGACTTGACCCATTCCTCTGACGAAACCAGTTAGAAGGAGAAAACCGTCCTTTGGTTTCGCTTTCCCGCAATGAGCTCGGCAAACTGCCCTTCGCGAAGGGCAGTTTTCCCCCGGAGAACTGCCTTGCGCTAGCCGTGTTCTGGCAGTGGAACGAGTAGGCAGTGTTAGCGTTAAGCTATTGTGAAGGCTCGCTTTGGCCCAGGGAAAACAAAGCGCCTGGGGAAATCTTAACAGACCCCGGGGGCTTTTCACGGTTCCAAGTGTGGAACTGCAGACTCTTTTCCAAAGAAGAGAGCGCACAGGCAACAGCAGCCTGCACGTTTCTCAGTGAAAGGGAGAACTCCCTGACTTCATCCAGTCCTCTGAGCAAAGCAGGCAGAAGGAGAGAAACTTTCTTTCCTTCCTCTTTCCTGCAATGAATTCCTGATTTGCTCTTGCAAACGCTAGGCTTCTTCTGAAAAACTACCTCGCGGTGCACGTATCCTTCCAGAGGAGCAACGACATAGTTTTAGCTTGAAGAGATTGGGAAAGCACCCAGGGAGAAAAGGCCTTTTCGTGTTCTGTGTTCTGCCTGAAATCGGTCAATTGGCACTTGCCAAAACAAGGTTTCCTAGCACAAACTACAAAGCCGCAACTCTCTCCTGGCAGAGTAAATCCTGTGCAGTGTTGCCCTGACGAGATACTGCTGGTAGAGTGAGGCCCAGGGAAAACACTTTGCCTAGAGAAATCCTAGCAAAGCCATGTGTTTCCCCACATGAATGTATGTCACTTTCAGTATTTGCAAAGCACGGAGCTCAGAGGCAACATCAGATTGTGTGTATCTCCGTGAGAGAAAGAACACTGTGACTTCACCCATTCCTCTGACAAAAGCAGTTAGAAGGAGAAAACCGTCCTTTGGTTTCGCTTTCCCGCAATTAGCTCGGCAAACTGCCCTTCGCGAAGGGCAGTTTTCCCCCGGAGAACTGCCTTGCGCTAGCCGTGTTCTGGCAGTGGAACGAGTAGGCAGAGTTAGCGTTAAGCTATTGTGAAGACTCGCTTTGGCCCAGGGAAAACAAAGCGCCTGGGGAAATCTTAACAGACCCCGGGGGCTTTTCACGGTTCCAAGTGTGGAACTGCAGACTCTTTTCCAAAGAAGAGAGCGCACAGGCAACAGCAGCCTGCACGTTTCTCAGTGAAAGGGAGAACTCCCTGACTTCATCCAGTCCTCTGAGCAAAGCAGGCAGAAGGAGAGAAACTTTCTTTCCTTCCTCTTTCCTGCAATGAATTCCTGATTTGCTCTTGCAAACGCTAGGCTTCTTCTGAAAAACTACCTCGCGGTGCACGTATCCTTCCAGAGGAGCAACGACATAGTTTTAGCTTGAAGAGATTGGGAAAGCACCCAGGGAGAAAAGGCCTTTTCGTGTTCTGTGCTCCTCCTGAAATCGGTCAATTGACACTTGCCAAAACAAGGTTTCCCAGCACAAACTACAAAGCCGCAACTCTCTCCTGGCAGAGTAAATCCTATGCAGTGTTGCCCTGACGAGATACTGTTGGTAGAGTGAGGCCCAGGGAAAACACTATGCCTAGAGAAATCCTAGCAAAGCCATGTGTTTCCCCACATGAATGTATGTCACTTTCAGTATTTGCAAAGCACGGAGCTCAGAGGCAACATCAGATTGTGTGCATCTCCGTGAGAGAAAGAACACTGTGACTTCACCCATTCCTCTGACGAAACCAGTTAGAAGGAGAAAACCGTCCTTTGGTTTCGCTTTCCCACAATGAGCTTGGCAAACTGCCCTTCACGAAGGGCAGTTTTCCCCCGGAGAACTGCCTTGCGCTAGCCGTGTTCTGGCAGTGGAACGAGTAGGCAGGGTTAGCGTTAAGCTATTGTGAAGACTCGCTTTGGCCCAGGGAAAACAAAGCGCCTGGGGAAATCTTAACAGACCCCGGGGGCTTTTCACGGTTCCAAGTGTGGAACTGCAGACTCTTTTCCAAAGAAGAGAGCGCACAGGCAACAGCAGCCTGCACGTTTCTCAGTGAAAGGGAGAACTCCCCGACTTCATCCAGTCCTCTGAGCAAAACACGCAGAAGGAGAGAAACTTTCTTTCCTTCCTCTTTCCTGCAATGAATTCCTGATTTGCTCTTGCAAACGCTAGGCTTCTTCTGAAAAACTACCTCGCGGGGCACGTATCCTTCCAGAGGAGCAACGACATAGTTTTAGCTTGAAGAGATTGGGAAAGCACCCAGGGAGAAAAGGCCTTTTCGTGTTCTGTGCTCCTCCTGAAATCGGTCAATTGACACTTGCCAAAACAAGGTATCCCAGCACAAACTACAAAGCCGCAACTCTCTCCTGGCAGAGTAAATCCTGTGCAGCGTTGCCCTGACGAGATACTGCTGGTAGAGTGAGGCCCAGGGAAAACACTTTGCCTAGAGAAATCCTAGCAAAGCTATGTGTTTCCCCACATGAATGTATGTCACTTTCAGTATTTGCAAAGCACGGAGCTCAGAGGCAACATCAGATTGTGTGTATCTCCATGAGAGAAAGAACACTGTGACTTCACCCATTCCTCTGACGAAACCAGTTAGAAGGAGAAAACCGTCCTTTGGTTTCGCTTTCCCGCAATGAGCTCGGCAAACTGCCCTTCGCGAAGGGCAGTTTTCCCCCGGAGAACTGCCTTGCGCTAGCCGTGTTCTGGCAGTGGAACGAGTAGGCAGTGTTAGCGTTAAGCTATTGTGAAGGCTCGCTTTGGCCCAGGGAAAACAAAGCGCCTGGGGAAATCTTAACAGACCCCGGGGGCTTTACACGGTTCCAAGTGTGGAACTGCAGACTCTTTTCCAAAGAAGAGAGCGCACAGGCAACAGCAGCCTGCACATTTCTCAGTGAAAGGGAGAACTCCCTGACTTCATCCAGTCCTCTGAGGAAAGCAGGCAGAAGGAGAGAAACTTTCTTTCCTTCCTCTTTCCTGCAATGAATTCCTCATTTGCTCCTGCAAACGCTAGGTTTCTTCTGAAAAACTACCTCGCGGTGCACGTATCCTTCCAGAGGAGCAACGACATAGTTTTAGCTTGAAGAGATTGGGAAAGCACATAGGGGGAAAAGGCCTTTTCGTGTTATGTGTTCTGCCTGAATTCGATCAATTCGCACTTGCGAAAGCAAGGTTCCCCAGCTCAAACTACAAAGCAGCAACTCTCTCCTGGCAGAGTAAATCCTATGCAGTGTTGCCCTGACGAGATACTGTTGGTAGAGTGAGGCCCAGGGAAAACACTTTGCCTAGAGAAATCCTAGCAAAGCCATGTGTTTCCCCACATGAATGTATGTCACTTTCAGTATTTGCAAAGCACGGAGCTCAGAGGCAACATCAGATTGTGTGCATCTCCGTGAGAGAAAGAACACTGTGACTTGACCCATTCCTCTGACGAAACCAGTTAGAAGGAGAAAACCGTCCTTTGGTTTCGCTTTCCCACAATGAGCTTGGCAAACTGCCCTTCACGAAGGGCAGTTTTCCCCCGGAGAACTGCCTTGCGCTAGCCGTGTTCTGGCAGTGGAACGAGTAGGCAGGGTTAGCGTTAAGCTATTGTGAAGACTCGCTTTGGCCCAGGGAAAACAAAGCGCCTGGGGAAATCTTAACAGACCCCGGGGGCTTTTCACGGTTCCAAGTGTGGAACTGCAGACTCTTTTCCAAAGAAGAGAGCGCACAGGCAACAGCAGCCTGCACGTTTCTCAGTGAAAGGGAGAACTCCCCGACTTCATCCAGTCCTCTGAGCAAAACACGCAGAAGGAGAGAAACTTTCTTTCCTTCCTCTTTCCTGCAATGAATTCCTGATTTGCTCTTGCAAACGCTAGGCTTCTTCTGAAAAACTACCTCGCGGGGCACGTATCCTTCCAGAGGAGCAACGACATAGTTTTAGCTTGAAGAGATTGGGAAAGCACCCAGGGAGAAAAGGCCTTTTCGTGTTCTGTGCTCCTCCTGAAATCGGTCAATTGACACTTGCCAAAACAAGGTATCCCAGCACAAACTACAAAGCCGCAACTCTCTCCTGGCAGAGTAAATCCTATGCAGTGTTGCCCTGACGAGATACTGCTGGTAGAGTGAGGCCCAGGGAAAACACTTTGCCTAGAGAAATCCTAGCAAAGCCATGTGTTTCCCCACATGAATGTATGTCACTTTCAGTATTTGCAAAGCACGGAGCTCAGAGGCAACATCAGATTGTGTGTATCTCCGTGAGAGAAAGAACACTGTGACTTCACCCATTCCTCTGACAAAAGCAGTTAGAACGAGAAAACCGTCCTTTGGTTTCGCTTTCCCGCAATGAGCTCGGCAAACTGCCCTTCGCGAAGGGCAGTTTTCCCCCAGAGAACTGCCTTGCAATAGCCGTGTTCTGGCAGTGGAACGAGTAGGCAGTGTTAGCGTTAAGCTATTGTGAAGACTCGCTTTGGCCCAGGGAAAACAAAGCGCCTGGGGAAATCTTAACAGACCCCGGGGGCTTTTCACGGTTCCAAGTGTGGAACTGCAGACTCTTTTCCAAAGAAGAGAGCGCACAGGCAACAGCAGCCTGCACGTTTCTCAGTGAAAGGGAGAACTCCCTGACTTCATCCAGTCCTCTGAGGAAAGCAGGCAGAAGGAGAGAAACTTTCTTTCCTTCCTCTTTCCTGCAATGAATTCCTCATTTGCTCCTGCAAACGCTAGGTTTCTTCTGAAAAACTACCTCGCGGTGCACGTATCCTTCCAGAGGAGCAACGACATAGTTTTAGCTTGAAGAGATTGGGAAAGCACATAGGGGGAAAAGGCCTTTTCGTGTTATGTGTTCTGCCTGAATTCGATCAATTCGCACTTGCGAAAGCAAGGTTCCCCAGCTCAAACTACAAAGCAGCAACTCTCTCCTGGCAGAGTAAATCCTATGCAGTGTTGCCCTGACGAGATACTGTTGGTAGAGTGAGGCCCAGGGAAAACACATTGCCTAGAGAAATCCTAGCAAAGCCGTATGTTTCCCCACATGAATGTATGTCAGTTTGAGGTCTTTGCCAAGAACGGAGCTCAGAGGCAACATGAGATTGTGTGTATCTCCGTGAGAGAAAGAACACTGTGACTTGACCCATTCCTCTGACGAAACCAGTTAGAAGGAGAAAACCGTCCTTTGGTTTCGCCTTCCCGCAATGAGCTCGGCAAACTGCCCTTCGCGAAGGGCAGTTTTCCCCCGGAGAACTGCCTTGCGCTAGCCGTGTTCTGGCAGTGGAACGAGTAGGCAGTGTTAGCGTTAAGCTATTGTGAAGACTCGCTTTGGCCCAGGGAAAACAAAGCGCCTGGGGAAATCTTAACAGACCCCGGGGCTTTTCACGGTTCCAAGTGTGGAACTGCAGACTCTTTTCCAAAGAAGAGAGCGCACAGGCAACAGCAGCCTGCACGTTTCTCAGTGAAAGGGAGAACTCCCCGACTTCATCCAGTCCTCTGAGCAAAACACGCAGAAGGAGAGAAACTTTCTTTCCTTCCTCTTTCCTGCAATGAATTCCTGATTTGCTCTTGCAAACGCTAGGCTTCTTCTGAAAAACTACCTCGCGGGGCACGTATCCTTCCAGAGGAGCAACGACATAGTTTTAGCTTGAAGAGATTGGGAAAGCACCCAGGGAGAAAAGGCCTTTTCGTGTTCTGTGCTCCTCCTGAAATCGGTCAATTGACACTTGCCAAAACAAGGTATCCCAGCACAAACTACAAAGCCGCAACTCTCTCCTGGCAGAGTAAATCCTATGCAGTGTTGCCCTGACGAGATACTGCTGGTAGAGTGAGGCCCAGGGAAAACACTTTGCCTAGAGAAATCCTAGCAAAGCCATGTGTTTCCCCACATGAATGTATGTCACTTTCAGTATTTGCAAAGCACGGAGCTCAGAGGCAACATCAGATTGTGTGTATCTCCGTGAGAGAAAGAACACTGTGACTTCACCCATTCCTCTGACAAAAGCAGTTAGAACGAGAAAACCGTCCTTTGGTTTCGCTTTCCCGCAATGAGCTCGGCAAACTACCCTTCGCGAAGGGCAGTTTTCCCCCAGAGAACTGCCTTGCAATAGCCGTGTTCTGGCAGTGGAACGAGTAGGCAGTGTTAGCGTTAAGCTATTGTGAAGACTCGCTTTGGCCCAGGGAAAACAAAGCGCCTGGGGAAATCTTAACAGACCCCGGGGGCTTTTCACGGTTCCAAGTGTGGAACTGCAGACTCTTTTCCAAAGAAGAGAGCGCACAGGCAACAGCAGCCTGCACGTTTCTCAGTGAAAGGGAGAACTCCCTGACTTCATCCAGTCCTCTGAGGAAAGCAGGCAGAAGGAGAGAAACTTTCTTTCCTTCCTCTTTCCTGCAATGAATTCCTCATTTGCTCCTGCAAACGCTAGGTTTCTTCTGAAAAACTACCTCGCGGTGCACGTATCCTTCCAGAGGAGCAACGACATAGTTTTAGCTTGAAGAGATTGGGAAAGCACATAGGGGGAAAAGGCCTTTTCGTGTTATGTGTTCTGCCTGAATTCGATCAATTCGCACTTGCGAAAGCAAGGTTCCCCAGCTCAAACTACAAAGCAGCAACTCTCTCCTGGCAGAGTAAATCCTATGCAGTGTTGCCCTGACGAGATACTGTTGGTAGAGTGAGGCCCAGGGAAAACACATTGCCTAGAGAAATCCTAGCAAAGCCGTATGTTTCCCCACATGAATGTATGTCAGTTTGAGGTCTTTGCCAAGAACGGAGCTCAGAGGCAACATGAGATTGTGTGTATCTCCGTGAGAGAAAGAACACTGTGACTTGACCCATTCCTCTGACGAAACCAGTTAGAAGGAGAAAACCGTCCTTTGGTTTCGCTTTCCCGCAATGAGCTCGGCAAACTGCCCTTCGCGAAGGGCAGTTTTCCCCCGGAGAACTGCCTTGCGCTAGCCGTGTTCTGGCAGTGGAACGAGTAGGCAGTGTTAGCGTTAAGCTATTGTGAAGGCTCGCTTTGGCCCAGGGAAAACAAAGCGCCTGGGGAAATCTTAACAGACCCCGGGGGCTTTTCACGGTTCCAAGTGTGGAACTGCAGACTCTTTTCCAAAGAAGAGAGCGCACAGGCAACAGCAGCCTGCACGTTTCTCAGTGAAAGGGAGAACTCCCTGACTTCATCCAGTCCTCTGAGCAAAGCAGGCAGAAGGAGAGAAACTTTCTTTCCTTCCTCTTTCCTGCAATGAATTCCTGATTTGCTCTTGCAAACGCTAGGCTTCTTCTGAAAAACTACCTCGCGGTGCACGTATCCTTCCAGAGGAGCAACGACATAGTTTTAGCTTGAAGAGATTGGGAAAGCACCCAGGGAGAAAAGGCCTTTTCGTGTTCTGTGTTCTGCCTGAAATCGGTCAATTGGCACTTGCCAAAACAAGGTTTCCTAGCACAAACTACAAAGCCGCAACTCTCTCCTGGCAGAGTAAATCCTGTGCAGTGTTGCCCTGACGAGATACTGCTGGTAGAGTGAGGCCCAGGGAAAACACTTTGCCTAGAGAAATCCTAGCAAAGCCATGTGTTTCCCCACATGAATGTATGTCACTTTCAGTATTTGCAAAGCACGGAGCTCAGAGGCAACATCAGATTGTGTGTATCTCCGTGAGAGAAAGAACACTGTGACTTCACCCATTCCTCTGACAAAAGCAGTTAGAAGGAGAAAACCGTCCTTTGGTTTCGCTTTCCCGCAATGAGCTCGGCAAACTGCCCTTCGCGAAGGGCAGTTTTCCCCCGGAGAACTGCCTTGCGCTAGCCGTGTTCTGGCAGTGGAACGAGTAGGCAGAGTTAGCGTTAAGCTATTGTGAAGACTCGCTTTGGCCCAGGGAAAACAAAGCGCCTGGGGAAATCTTAACAGACCCCGGGGCTTTTCACGGTTCCAAGTGTGGAACTGCAGACTCTTTTCCAAAGAAGAGAGCGCACAGGCAACAGCAGCCTGCACGTTTCTCAGTGAAAGGGAGAACTCCCTGACTTCATCCAGTCCTCTGAGCAAAGCAGGCAGAAGGAGAGAAACTTTCTTTCCTTCCTCTTTCCTGCAATGAATTCCTGATTTGCTCTTGCAAACGCTAGGCTTCTTCTGAAAAACTACCTCGCGGTGCACGTATCCTTCCAGAGGAGCAACGACATAGTTTTAGCTTGAAGAGATTGGGAAAGCACCCAGGGAGAAAAGGCCTTTTCGTGTTCTGTGCTCCTCCTGAAATCGGTCAATTGACACTTGCCAAAACAAGGTTTCCCAGCACAAACTACAAAGCCGCAACTCTCTCCTGGCAGAGTAAATCCTATGCAGTGTTGCCCTGACGAGATACTGTTGGTAGAGTGAGGCCCAGGGAAAACACTTTGCCTAGAGAAATCCTAGCAAAGCCATGTGTTTCCCCACATGAATGTATGTCACTTTCAGTATTTGCAAAGCACGGAGCTCAGAGGCAACATCAGATTGTGTGCATCTCCGTGAGAGAAAGAACACTGTGACTTCACCCATTCCTCTGACGAAACCAGTTAGAAGGAGAAAACCGTCCTTTGGTTTCGCTTTCCCACAATGAGCTTGGCAAACTGCCCTTCACGAAGGGCAGTTTTCCCCCGGAGAACTGCCTTGCGCTAGCCGTGTTCTGGCAGTGGAACGAGTAGGCAGGGTTAGCGTTAAGCTATTGTGAAGACTCGCTTTGGCCCAGGGAAAACAAAGCGCCTGGGGAAATCTTAACAGACCCCGGGGGCTTTTCACGGTTCCAAGTGTGGAACTGCAGACTCTTTTCCAAAGAAGAGAGCGCACAGGCAACAGCAGCCTGCACGTTTCTCAGTGAAAGGGAGAACTCCCCGACTTCATCCAGTCCTCTGAGCAAAACACGCAGAAGGAGAGAAACTTTCTTTCCTTCCTCTTTCCTGCAATGAATTCCTGATTTGCTCTTGCAAACGCTAGGCTTCTTCTGAAAAACTACCTCGCGGGGCACGTATCCTTCCAGAGGAGCAACGACATAGTTTTAGCTTGAAGAGATTGGGAAAGCACCCAGGGAGAAAAGGCCTTTTCGTGTTCTGTGCTCCTCCTGAAATCGGTCAATTGACACTTGCCAAAACAAGGTATCCCAGCACAAACTACAAAGCCGCAACTCTCTCCTGGCAGAGTAAATCCTGTGCAGCGTTGCCCTGACGAGATACTGCTGGTAGAGTGAGGCCCAGGGAAAACACTTTGACTAGAGAAATCCTAGCAAAGCTATGTGTTTCCCCACATGAATGTATGTCACTTTCAGTATTTGCAAAGCACGGAGCTCAGAGGCAACATCAGATTGTGTGTATCTCCATGAGAGAAAGAACACTGTGACTTCACCCATTCCTCTGACGAAACCAGTTAGAAGGAGAAAACCGTCCTTTGGTTTCGCTTTCCCGCAATGAGCTCGGCAAACTGCCCTTCGCGAAGGGCAGTTTTCCCCCGGAGAACTGCCTTGCGCTAGCCGTGTTCTGGCAGTGGAACGAGTAGGCAGTGTTAGCGTTAAGCTATTGTGAAGGCTCGCTTTGGCCCAGGGAAAACAAAGCGCCTGGGGAAATCTTAACAGACCCCGGGGGCTTTACACGGTTCCAAGTGTGGAACTGCAGACTCTTTTCCAAAGAAGAGAGCGCACAGGCAACAGCAGCCTGCACATTTCTCAGTGAAAGGGAGAACTCCCTGACTTCATCCAGTCCTCTGAGGAAAGCAGGCAGAAGGAGAGAAACTTTCTTTCCTTCCTCTTTCCTGCAATGAATTCCTCATTTGCTCCTGCAAACGCTAGGTTTCTTCTGAAAAACTACCTCGCGGTGCACGTATCCTTCCAGAGGAGCAACGACATAGTTTTAGCTTGAAGAGATTGGGAAAGCACATAGGGGGAAAAGGCCTTTTCGTGTTATGTGTTCTGCCTGAATTCGATCAATTCGCACTTGCGAAAGCAAGGTTCCCCAGCTCAAACTACAAAGCAGCAACTCTCTCCTGGCAGAGTAAATCCTATGCAGTGTTGCCCTGACGAGATACTGTTGGTAGAGTGAGGCCCAGGGAAAACACTTTGCCTAGAGAAATCCTAGCAAAGCCATGTGTTTCCCCACATGAATGTATGTCACTTTCAGTATTTGCAAAGCACGGAGCTCAGAGGCAACATCAGATTGTGTGCATCTCCGTGAGAGAAAGAACACTGTGACTTGACCCATTCCTCTGACGAAACCAGTTAGAAGGAGAAAACCGTCCTTTGGTTTCGCTTTCCCACAATGAGCTTGGCAAACTGCCCTTCACGAAGGGCAGTTTTCCCCCGGAGAACTGCCTTGCGCTAGCCGTGTTCTGGCAGTGGAACGAGTAGGCAGGGTTAGCGTTAAGCTATTGTGAAGACTCGCTTTGGCCCAGGGAAAACAAAGCGCCTGGGGAAATCTTAACAGACCCCGGGGGCTTTTCACGGTTCCAAGTGTGGAACTGCAGACTCTTTTCCAAAGAAGAGAGCGCACAGGCAACAGCAGCCTGCACGTTTCTCAGTGAAAGGGAGAACTCCCCGACTTCATCCAGTCCTCTGAGCAAAACACGCAGAAGGAGAGAAACTTTCTTTCCTTCCTCTTTCCTGCAATGAATTCCTGATTTGCTCTTGCAAACGCTAGGCTTCTTCTGAAAAACTACCTCGCGGGGCACGTATCCTTCCAGAGGAGCAACGACATAGTTTTAGCTTGAAGAGATTGGGAAAGCACCCAGGGAGAAAAGGCCTTTTCGTGTTCTGTGCTCCTCCTGAAATCGGTCAATTGACACTTGCCAAAACAAGGTTTCCCAGCACAAACTACAAAGCCGCAACTCTCTCCTGGCAGAGTAAATCCTATGCAGTGTTGCCCTGACGAGATACTGCTGGTAGAGTGAGGCCCAGGGAAAACACTTTGCCTAGAGAAATCCTAGCAAAGCCATGTGTTTCCCCACATGAATGTATGTCACTTTCAGTATTTGCAAAGCACGGAGCTCAGAGGCAACATCAGATTGTGTGTATCTCCGTGAGAGAAAGAACACTGTGACTTCACCCATTCCTCTGACAAAAGCAGTTAGAACGAGAAAACCGTCCTTTGGTTTCGCTTTCCCGCAATGAGCTCGGCAAACTGCCCTTCGCGAAGGGCAGTTTTCCCCCAGAGAACTGCCTTGCAATAGCCGTGTTCTGGCAGTGGAACGAGTAGGCAGTGTTAGCGTTAAGCTATTGTGAAGACTCGCTTTGGCCCAGGGAAAACAAAGCGCCTGGGGAAATCTTAACAGACCCCGGGGGCTTTTCACGGTTCCAAGTGTGGAACTGCAGACTCTTTTCCAAAGAAGAGAGCGCACAGGCAACAGCAGCCTGCACGTTTCTCAGTGAAAGGGAGAACTCCCTGACTTCATCCAGTCCTCTGAGGAAAGCAGGCAGAAGGAGAGAAACTTTCTTTCCTTCCTCTTTCCTGCAATGAATTCCTCATTTGCTCCTGCAAACGCTAGGTTTCTTCTGAAAAACTACCTCGCGGTGCACGTATCCTTCCAGAGGAGCAACGACATAGTTTTAGCTTGAAGAGATTGGGAAAGCACATAGGGGGAAAAGGCCTTTTCGTGTTATGTGTTCTGCCTGAATTCGATCAATGCGCACTTGCGAAAGCAAGGTTCCCCAGCTCAAACTACAAAGCAGCAACTCTCTCCTGGCAGAGTAAATCCTATGCAGTGTTGCCCTGACGAGATACTGTTGGTAGAGTGAGGCCCAGGGAAAACACATTGCCTAGAGAAATCCTAGCAAAGCCGTATGTTTCCCCACATGAATGTATGTCAGTTTGAGGTCTTTGCCAAGAACGGAGCTCAGAGGCAACATGAGATTGTGTGTATCTCCGTGAGAGAAAGAACACTGTGACTTGACCCATTCCTCTGACGAAACCAGTTAGAAGGAGAAAACCGTCCTTTGGTTTCGCTTTCCCGCAATGAGCTCGGCAAACTGCCCTTCGCGAAGGGCAGTTTTCCCCCGGAGAACTGCCTTGCGCTAGCCGTGTTCTGGCAGTGGAACGAGTAGGCAGTGTTAGCGTTAAGCTATTGTGAAGGCTCGCTTTGGCCCAGGGAAAACAAAGCGCCTGGGGAAATCTTAACAGACCCCGGGGCTTTTCACGGTTCCAAGTGTGGAACTGCAGACTCTTTTCCAAAGAAGAGAGCGCACAGGCAACAGCAGCCTGCACGTTTCTCAGTGAAAGGGAGAACTCCCTGACTTCATCCAGTCCTCTGAGGAAAGCAGGCAGAAGGAGAGAAACTTTCTTTCCTTCCTCTTTCCTGCAATGAATTCCTCATTTGCTCCTGCAAACGCTAGGTTTCTTCTGAAAAACTACCTCGCGGTGCACGTATCCTTCCAGAGGAGCAACGACAGTTTTAGCTTGAAGAGATTGGGAAAGCACATAGGGGGAAAAGGCCTTTTCGTGTTATGTGTTCTGCCTGAATTCGATCAATTCGCACTTGCGAAAGCAAGGTTCCCCAGCTCAAACTACAAAGCAGCAACTCTCTCCTGGCAGAGTAAATCCTATGCAGTGTTGCCCTGACGAGATACTGTTGGTAGAGTGAGGCCCAGGGAAAACACATTGCCTAGAGAAATCCTAGCAAAGCCGTATGTTTCCCCACATGAATGTATGTCAGTTTGAGGTCTTTGCCAAGAACGGAGCTCAGAGGCAACATGAGATTGTGTGTATCTCCGTGAGAGAAAGAACACTGTGACTTGACCCATTCCTCTGACGAAACCAGTTAGAAGGAGAAAACCGTCCTTTGGTTTCGCTTTCCCGCAATGAGCTCGGCAAACTGCCCTTCGCGAAGGGCAGTTTTCCCCCGGAGAACTGCCTTGCGCTAGCCGTGTTCTGGCAGTGGAACGAGTAGGCAGTGTTAGCGTTAAGCTATTGTGAAGGCTCGCTTTGGCCCAGGGAAAACAAAGCGCCTGGGGAAATCTTAACAGACCCCGGGGGCTTTTCACGGTTCCAAGTGTGGAACTGCAGACTCTTTTCCAAAGAAGAGAGCGCACAGGCAACAGCAGCCTGCACGTTTCTCAGTGAAAGGGAGAACTCCCTGACTTCATCCAGTCCTCTGAGCAAAGCAGGCAGAAGGAGAGAAACTTTCTTTCCTTCCTCTTTCCTGCAATGAATTCCTGATTTGCTCTTGCAAACGCTAGGCTTCTTCTGAAAAACTACCTCGCGGTGCACGTATCCTTCCAGAGGAGCAACGACATAGTTTTAGCTTGAAGAGATTGGGAAAGCACATAGGGGGAAAAGGCCTTTTCGTGTTATGTGTTCTGCCTGAATTCGATCAATTCGCACTTGCGAAAGCAAGGTTCCCCAGCTCAAACTACAAAGCAGCAACTCTCTCCTGGCAGAGTAAATCCTATGCAGTGTTGCCCTGACGAGATACTGTTGGTAGAGTGAGGCCCAGGGAAAACACTTTGCCTAGAGAAATCCTAGCAAAGCCATGTGTTTCCCCACATGAATGTATGTCACTTTCAGTATTTGCAAAGCACGGAGCTCAGAGGCAACATCAGATTGTGTGCATCTCCGTGAGAGAAAGAACACTGTGACTTCACCCATTCCTCTGACGAAACCAGTTAGAAGGAGAAAACCGTCCTTTGGTTTCGCTTTCCCACAATGAGCTTGGCAAACTGCCCTTCACGAAGGGCAGTTTTCCCCCGGAGAACTGCCTTGCGCTAGCCGTGTTCTGGCAGTGGAACGAGTAGGCAGGGTTAGCGTTAAGCTATTGTGAAGACTCGCTTTGGCCCAGGGAAAACAAAGCGCCTGGGGAAATCTTAACAGACCCCGGGGGCTTTTCACGGTTCCAAGTGTGGAACTGCAGACTCTTTTCCAAAGAAGAGAGCGCACAGGCAACAGCAGCCTGCACGTTTCTCAGTGAAAGGGAGAACTCCCCGACTTCATCCAGTCCTCTGAGCAAAACACGCAGAAGGAGAGAAACTTTCTTTCCTTCCTCTTTCCTGCAATGAATTCCTGATTTGCTCTTGCAAACGCTAGGCTTCTTCTGAAAAACTACCTCGCGGGGCACGTATCCTTCCAGAGGAGCAACGACATAGTTTTAGCTTGAAGAGATTGGGAAAGCACCCAGGGAGAAAAGGCCTTTTCGTGTTCTGTGCTCCTCCTGAAATCGGTCAATTGACACTTGCCAAAACAAGGTATCCCAGCACAAACTACAAAGCCGCAACTCTCTCCTGGCACAGTAAATCCTATGCAGTGTTGCCCTGACGAGATACTGCTGGTAGAGTGAGGCCCAGGGAAAACACTTTGCCTAGAGAAATCCTAGCAAAGCCATGTGTTTCCCCACATGAATGTATGTCACTTTCAGTATTTGCAAAGCACGGAGCTCAGAGGCAACATCAGATTGTGTGTATCTCCGTGAGAGAAAGAACACTGTGACTTCACCCATTCCTCTGACAAAAGCAGTTAGAACGAGAAAACCGTCCTTTGGTTTCGCTTTCCCGCAATGAGCTCGGCAAACTGCCCTTCGCGAAGGGCAGTTTTCCCCCAGAGAACTGCCTTGCAATAGCCGTGTTCTGGCAGTGGAACGAGTAGGCAGTGTTAGCGTTAAGCTATTGTGAAGACTCGCTTTGGCCCAGGGAAAACAAAGCACCTGGGGAAATCTTAACAGACCCCGGGGGCTTTTCACGGTTCCAAGTGTGGAACTGCAGACTCTTTTCCAAAGAAGAGAGCGCACAGGCAACAGCAGCCTGCACGTTTCTCAGTGAAAGGGAGAACTCCCTGACTTCATCCAGTCCTCTGAGGAAAGCAGGCAGAAGGAGAGAAACTTTCTTTCCTTCCTCTTTCCTGCAATGAATTCCTCATTTGCTCCTGCAAACGCTAGGTTTCTTCTGAAAAACTACCTCGCGGTGCACGTATCCTTCCAGAGGAGCAACGACAGTTTTAGCTTGAAGAGATTGGGAAAGCACATAGGGGGAAAAGGCCTTTTCGTGTTATGTGTTCTGCCTGAATTCGATCAATTCGCACTTGCGAAAGCAAGGTTCCCCAGCTCAAACTACAAAGCAGCAACTCTCTCCTGGCAGAGTAAATCCTATGCAGTGTTGCCCTGACGAGATACTGTTGGTAGAGTGAGGCCCAGGGAAAACACATTGCCTAGAGAAATCCTAGCAAAGCCGTATGTTTCCCCACATGAATGTATGTCAGTTTGAGGTCTTTGCCAAGAACGGAGCTCAGAGGCAACATGAGATTGTGTGTATCTCCGTGAGAGAAAGAACACTGTGACTTGACCCATTCCTCTGACGAAACCAGTTAGAAGGAGAAAACCGTCCTTTGGTTTCGCTTTCCCGCAATGAGCTCGGCAAACTGCCCTTCGCGAAGGGCAGTTTTCCCCCGGAGAACTGCCTTGCGCTAGCCGTGTTCTGGCAGTGGAACGAGTAGGCAGTGTTAGCGTTAAGCTATTGTGAAGGCTCGCTTTGGCCCAGGGAAAACAAAGCGCCTGGGGAAATCTTAACAGACCCCGGGGGCTTTTCACGGTTCCAAGTGTGGAACTGCAGACTCTTTTCCAAAGAAGAGAGCGCACAGGCAACAGCAGCCTGCACGTTTCTCAGTGAAAGGGAGAACTCCCCGACTTCATCCAGTCCTCTGAGCAAAACACGCAGAAGGAGAGAAACTTTCTTTCCTTCCTCTTTCCTGCAATGAATTCCTGATTTGCTCTTGCAAACGCTAGGCTTCTTCTGAAAAACTACCTCGCGGGGCACGTATCCTTCCAGAGGAGCAACGACATAGTTTTAGCTTGAAGAGATTGGGAAAGCACATAGGGGGAAAAGGCCTTTTCGTGTTATGTGTTCTGCCTGAATTCGATCAATTCGCACTTGCGAAAGCAAGGTTCCCCAGCTCAAACTACAAAGCAGCAACTCTCTCCTGGCAGAGTAAATCCTATGCAGTGTTGCCCTGACGAGATACTGTTGGTAGAGTGAGGCCCAGGGAAAACACTTTGCCTAGAGAAATCCTAGCAAAGCCATGTGTTTCCCCACATGAATGTATGTCACTTTCAGTATTTGCAAAGCACGGAGCTCAGAGGCAACATCAGATTGTGTGCATCTCCGTGAGAGAAAGAACACTGTGACTTGACCCATTCCTCTGACGAAACCAGTTAGAAGGAGAAAACCGTCCTTTGGTTTCGCTTTCCCACAATGAGCTTGGCAAACTGCCCTTCACGAAGGGCAGTTTTCCCCCGGAGAACTGCCTTGCGCTAGCCGTGTTCTGGCAGTGGAACGAGTAGGCAGTGTTAGCGTTAAGCTATTGTGAAGACTCGCTTTGGCCCAGGGAAAACAAAGCGCCTGGGGAAATCTTAACAGACCCCGGGGGCTTTTCACGGTTCCAAGTGTGGAACTGCAGACTCTTTTCCAAAGAAGAGAGCGCACAGGCAACAGCAGCCTGCACGTTTCTCAGTGAAAGGGAGAACTCCCCGACTTCATCCAGTCCTCTGAGCAAAACACGCAGAAGGAGAGAAACTTTCTTTCCTTCCTCTTTCCTGCAATGAATTCCTGATTTGCTCTTGCAAACGCTAGGCTTCTTCTGAAAAACTACCTCGCGGGGCACGTATCCTTCCAGAGGAGCAACGACATAGTTTTAGCTTGAAGAGATTGGGAAAGCACCCAGGGAGAAAAGGCCTTTTCGTGTTCTGTGCTCCTCCTGAAATCGGTCAATTGACACTTGCCAAAACAAGGTATCCCAGCACAAACTACAAAGCCGCAACTCTCTCCTGGCACAGTAAATCCTATGCAGTGTTGCCCTGACGATATACTGCTGGTAGAGTGAGGCCCAGGGAAAACACTTTGCCTAGAGAAATCCTAGCAAAGCCATGTGTTTCCCCACATGAATGTATGTCACTTTCAGTATTTGCAAAGCACGGAGCTCAGAGGCAACATCAGATTGTGTGTATCTCCGTGAGAGAAAGAACACTGTGACTTCACCCATTCCTCTGACAAAAGCAGTTAGAACGAGAAAACCGTCCTTTGGTTTCGCTTTCCCGCAATGAGCTCGGCAAACTGCCCTTCGCGAAGGGCAGTTTTCCCCCAGAGAACTGCCTTGCAATAGCCGTGTTCTGGCAGTGGAACGAGTAGGCAGTGTTAGCGTTAAGCTATTGTGAAGACTCGCTTTGGCCCAGGGAAAACAAAGCGCCTGGGGAAATCTTAACAGACCCCGGGGGCTTTTCACGGTTCCAAGTGTGGAACTGCAGACTCTTTTCCAAAGAAGAGAGCGCACAGGCAACAGCAGCCTGCACGTTTCTCAGTGAAAGGGAGAACTCCCTGACTTCATCCAGTCCTCTGAGGAAAGCAGGCAGAAGGAGAGAAACTTTCTTTCCTTCCTCTTTCCTGCAATGAATTCCTCATTTGCTCCTGCAAACGCTAGGTTTCTTCTGAAAAACTACCTCGCGGTGCACGTATCCTTCCAGAGGAGCAACGACATAGTTTTAGCTTGAAGAGATTGGGAAAGCACATAGGGGGAAAAGGCCTTTTCGTGTTATGTGTTCTGCCTGAATTCGATCAATTCGCACTTGCGAAAGCAAGGTTCCCCAGCTCAAACTACAAAGCAGCAACTCTCTCCTGGCAGAGTAAATCCTATGCAGTGTTACCCTGACGAGATACTGTTGGTAGAGTGAGGCCCAGGGAAAACACTTTGCCTAGAGAAATCCTAGCAAAGCCATGTGTTTCCCCACATGAATGTATGTCACTTTCAGTATTTGCAAAGCACGGAGCTCAGAGGCAACATCAGATTGTGTGCATCTCCGTGAGAGAAAGAACACTGTGACTTGACCCATTCCTCTGACGAAACCAGTTAGAAGGAGAAAACCGTCCTTTGGTTTCGCTTTCCCACAATGAGCTTGGCAAACTGCCCTTCACGAAGGGCAGTTTTCCCCCGGAGAACTGCCTTGCGCTAGCCGTGTTCTGGCAGTGGAACGAGTAGGCAGGGTTAGCGTTAAGCTATTGTGAAGACTCGCTTTGGCCCAGGGAAAACAAAGCGCCTGGGGAAATCTTAACAGACCCCGGGGGCTTTTCACGGTTCCAAGTGTGGAACTGCAGACTCTTTTCCAAAGAAGAGAGCGCACAGGCAACAGCAGCCTGCACGTTTCTCAGTGAAAGGGAGAACTCCCCGACTTCATCCAGTCCTCTGAGCAAAACACGCAGAAGGAGAGAAACTTTCTTTCCTTCCTCTTTCCTGCAATGAATTCCTGATTTGCTCTTGCAAACGCTAGGCTTCTTCTGAAAAACTACCTCGCGGGGCACGTATCCTTCCAGAGGAGCAACGACATAGTTTTAGCTTGAAGAGATTGGGAAAGCACCCAGGGAGAAAAGGCCTTTTCGTGTTCTGTGCTCCTCCTGAAATCGGTCAATTGACACTTGCCAAAACAAGGTATCCCAGCACAAACTACAAAGCCGCAACTCTCTCCTGGCAGAGTAAATCCTATGCAGTGTTGCCCTGACGAGATACTGCTGGTAGAGTGAGGCCCAGGGAAAACACTTTGCCTAGAGAAATCCTAGCAAAGCCATGTGTTTCCCCACATGAATGTATGTCACTTTCAGTATTTGCAAAGCACGGAGCTCAGAGGCAACATCAGATTGTGTGTATCTCCGTGAGAGAAAGAACACTGTGACTTCACCCATTCCTCTGACAAAAGCAGTTAGAACGAGAAAACCGTCCTTTGGTTTCGCTTTCCCGCAATGAGCTCGGCAAACTGCCCTTCGCGAAGGGCAGTTTTCCCCCAGAGAACTGCCTTGCAATAGCCGTGTTCTGGCAGTGGAACGAGTAGGCAGTGTTAGCGTTAAGCTATTGTGAAGACTCGCTTTGGCCCAGGGAAAACAAAGCGCCTGGGGAAATCTTAACAGACCCCGGGGGCTTTTCACGGTTCCAAGTGTGGAACTGCAGACTCTTTTCCAAAGAAGAGAGCGCACAGGCAACAGCAGCCTGCACGTTTCTCAGTGAAAGGGAGAACTCCCTGACTTCATCCAGTCCTCTGAGGAAAGCAGGCAGAAGGAGAGAAACTTTCTTTCCTTCCTCTTTCCTGCAATGAATTCCTCATTTGCTCCTGCAAACGCTAGGTTTCTTCTGAAAAACTACCTCGAGGGGCACGTATCCTTCCAGAGGAGCAACGACATAGTTTTAGCTTGAAGAGATTGGGAAAGCACATAGGGGGAAAAGGCCTTTTCGTGTTATGTGTTCTGCCTGAATTCGATCAATTCGCACTTGCGAAAGCAAGGTTCCCCAGCTCAAACTACAAAGCAGCAACTCTCTCCTGGCAGAGTAAATCCTATGCAGTGTTGCCCTGACGAGATACTGTTGGTAGAGTGAGGCCCAGGGAAAACACTTTGCCTAGAGAAATCCTAGCAAAGCCATGTGTTTCCCCACATGAATGTATGTCACTTTCAGTATTTGCAAAGCACGGAGCTCAGAGGCAACATCAGATTGTGTGCATCTCCGTGAGAGAAAGAACACTGTGACTTGACCCATTCCTCTGACGAAACCAGTTAGAAGGAGAAAACCGTCCTTTGGTTTCGCTTTCCCACAATGAGCTTGGCAAACTGCCCTTCACGAAGGGCAGTTTTCCCCCGGAGAACTGCCTTGCGCTAGCCGTGTTCTGGCAGTGGAACGAGTAGGCAGGGTTAGCGTTAAGCTATTGTGAAGACTCGCTTTGGCCCAGGGAAAACAAAGCGCCTGGGGAAATCTTAACAGACCCCGGGGGCTTTTCACGGTTCCAAGTGTGGAACTGCAGACTCTTTTCCAAAGAAGAGAGCGCACAGGCAACAGCAGCCTGCACGTTTCTCAGTGAAAGGGAGAACTCCCCGACTTCATCCAGTCCTCTGAGCAAAACACGCAGAAGGAGAGAAACTTTCTTTCCTTCCTCTTTCCTGCAACGAATTCCTCATTTGCTCTTGCAAACGCTAGGCTTCTTCTGAAAAACTACCTCGCGGGGCACGTATCCTTCCAGAGGAGCAACGACATAGTTTTAGCTTGAAGAGATTGGGAAAGCACCCAGGGAGAAAAGGCCTTTTCGTGTTCTGTGCTCCTCCTGAAATCGGTCAATTGACACTTGCCAAAACAAGGTATCCCAGCACAAACTACAAAGCCGCAACTCTCTCCTGGCAGAGTAAATCCTATGCAGTGTTGCCCTGACGAGATACTGCTGGTAGAGTGAGGCCCAGGGAAAACACTTTGCCTAGAGAAATCCTAGCAAAGCCATGTGTTTCCCCACATGAATGTATGTCACTTTCAGTATTTGCAAAGCACGGAGCTCAGAGGCAACATCAGATTGTGTGTATCTCCGTGAGAGAAAGAACACTGTGACTTCACCCATTCCTCTGACAAAAGCAGTTAGAACGAGAAAACCGTCCTTTGGTTTCGCTTTCCCGCAATGAGCTCGGCAAACTGCCCTTCGCGAAGGGCAGTTTTCCCCCAGAGAACTGCCTTGCAATAGCCGTGTTCTGGCAGTGGAACGAGTAGGCAGTGTTAGCGTTAAGCTATTGTGAAGACTCGCTTTGGCCCAGGGAAAACAAAGCGCCTGGGGAAATCTTAACAGACCCCGGGGGCTTTTCACGGTTCCAAGTGTGGAACTGCAGACTCTTTTCCAAAGAAGAGAGCGCACAGGCAACAGCAGCCTGCACGTTTCTCAGTGAAAGGGAGAACTCCCTGACTTCATCCAGTCCTCTGAGGAAAGCAGGCAGAAGGAGAGAAACTTTCTTTCCTTCCTCTTTCCTGCAATGAATTCCTCATTTGCTCCTGCAAACGCTAGGTTTCTTCTGAAAAACTACCTCGCGGTGCACGTATCCTTCCAGAGGAGCAACGACATGGTTTTAGCTTGAAGAGATTGGGAAAGCACATAGGGGGAAAAGGCCTTTTCGTGTTATGTGTTCTGCCTGAATTCGATCAATTCGCACTTGCGAAAGCAAGGTTCCCCAGCTCAAACTACAAAGCAGCAACTCTCTCCTGGCAGAGTAAATCCTATGCAGTGTTGCCCTGACGAGATACTGTTGGTAGAGTGAGGCCCAGGGAAAACACTTTGCCTAGAGAAATCCTAGCAAAGCCATGTGTTTCCCCACATGAATGTATGTCACTTTCAGTATTTGCAAAGCACGGAGCTCAGAGGCAACATCAGATTGTGTGCATCTCCGTGAGAGAAAGAACACTGTGACTTGACCCATTCCTCTGACGAAACCAGTTAGAAGGAGAAAACCGTCCTTTGGTTTCGCTTTCCCACAATGAGCTTGGCAAACTGCCCTTCACGAAGGGCAGTTTTCCCCCGGAGAACTGCCTTGCGCTAGCCGTGTTCTGGCAGTGGAACGAGTAGGCAGGGTTAGCGTTAAGCTATTGTGAAGACTCGCTTTGGCCCAGGGAAAACAAAGCGCCTGGGGAAATCTTAACAGACCCCGGGGGCTTTTCACGGTTCCAAGTGTGGAACTGCAGACTCTTTTCCAAAGAAGAGAGCGCACAGGCAACAGCAGCCTGCACGTTTCTCAGTGAAAGGGAGAACTCCCCGACTTCATCCAGTCCTCTGAGCAAAACACGCAGAAGGAGAGAAACTTTCTTTCCTTCCTCTTTCCTGCAATGAATTCCTGATTTGCTCTTGCAAATGCTAGGCTTCTTCTGAAAAACTACCTCGCGGGGCACGTATCCTTCCAGAGGAGCAACGACATAGTTTTAGCTTGAAGAGATTGGGAAAGCACCCAGGGAGAAAAGGCCTTTTCGTGTTCTGTGCTCCTCCTGAAATCGGTCAATTGACACTTGCCAAAACAAGGTATCCCAGCACAAACTACAAAGCCGCAACTCTCTCCTGGCAGAGTAAATCCTATGCAGTGTTGCCCTGACGAGATACTGCTGGTAGAGTGAGGCCCAGGGAAAACACTTTGCCTAGAGAAATCCTAGCAAAGCCATGTGTTTCCCCACATGAATGTATGTCACTTTCAGTATTTGCAAAGCACGGAGCTCAGAGGCAACATCAGATTGTGTGTATCTCCGTGAGAGAAAGAACACTGTGACTTCACCCATTCCTCTGACAAAAGCAGTTAGAACGAGAAAACCGTCCTTTGGTTTCGCTTTCCCGCAATGAGCTCGGCAAACTGCCCTTCGCGAAGGGCAGTTTTCCCCCAGAGAACTGCCTTGCAATAGCCGTGTTCTGGCAGTGGAACGAGTAGGCAGTGTTAGCGTTAAGCTATTGTGAAGACTCGCTTTGGCCCAGGGAAAACAAAGCGCCTGGGGAAATCTTAACAGACCCCGGGGGCTTTTCACGGTTCCAAGTGTGGAACTGCAGACTCTTTTCCAAAGAAGAGAGCGCACAGGCAACAGCAGCCTGCACGTTTCTCAGTGAAAGGGAGAACTCCCTGACTTCATCCAGTCCTCTGAGGAAAGCAGGCAGAAGGAGAGAAACTTTCTTTCCTTCCTCTTTCCTGCAATGAATTCCTCATTTGCTCCTGCAAACGCTAGGTTTCTTCTGAAAAACTACCTCGCGGTGCACGTATCCTTCCAGAGGAGCAACGACATAGTTTTAGCTTGAAGAGATTGGGAAAGCACATAGGGGGAAAAGGCCTTTTCGTGTTATGTGTTCTGCCTGAATTCGATCAATTCGCACTTGCGAAAGCAAGGTTCCCCAGCTCAAACTACAAAGCAGCAACTCTCTCCTGGCAGAGTAAATCCTATGCAGTGTTGCCCTGACGAGATACTGTTGGTAGAGTGAGGCCCAGGGAAAACACATTGCCTAGAGAAATCCTAGCAAAGCCGTATGTTTCCCCACATGAATGTATGTCAGTTTGAGGTCTTTGCCAAGAACGGAGCTCAGAGGCAACATGAGATTGTGTGTATCTCCGTGAGAGAAAGAACACTGTGACTTGACCCATTCCTCTGACGAAACCAGTTAGAAGGAGAAAACCGTCCTTTGGTTTCGCTTTCCCGCAATGAGCTCGGCAAACTGCCCTTCGCGAAGGGCAGTTTTCCCCCGGAGAACTGCCTTGCGCTAGCCGTGTTCTGGCAGTGGAACGAGTAGGCAGGGTTAGCGTTAAGCTATTGTGAAGACTCGCTTTGGCCCAGGGAAAACAAAGCGCCTGGGGAAATCTTAACAGACCCCGGGGGCTTTTCACGGTTCCAAGTGTGGAACTGCAGACTCTTTTCCAAAGAAGAGAGCGCACAGGCAACAGCAGCCTGCACGTTTCTCAGTGAAAGGGAGAACTCCCCGACTTCATCCAGTCCTCTGAGCAAAACACGCAGAAGGAGAGAAACTTTCTTTCCTTCCTCTTTCCTGCAATGAATTCCTGATTTGCTCTTGCAAACGCTAGGCTTCTTCTGAAAAACTACCTCGCGGGGCACGTATCCTTCCAGAGGAGCAACGACATAGTTTTAGCTTGAAGAGATTGGGAAAGCACCCAGGGAGAAAAGGCCTTTTCGTGTTCTGTGCTCCTCCTGAAATCGGTCAATTGACACTTGCCAAAACAAGGTATCCCAGCACAAACTACAAAGCCGCAACTCTCTCCTGGCAGAGTAAATCCTATGCAGTGTTGCCCTGACGAGATACTGCTGGTAGAGTGAGGCCCAGGGAAAACACTTTGCCTAGAGAAATCCTAGCAAAGCCATGTGTTTCCCCACATGAATGTATGTCACTTTCAGTATTTGCAAAGCACGGAGCTCAGAGGCAACATCAGATTGTGTGTATCTCCGTGAGAGAAAGAACACTGTGACTTCACCCATTCCTCTGACAAAAGCAGTTAGAACGAGAAAACCGTCCTTTGGTTTCGCTTTCCCGCAATGAGCTCGGCAAACTGCCCTTCGCGAAGGGCAGTTTTCCCCCAGAGAACTGCCTTGCAATAGCCGTGTTCTGGCAGTGGAACGAGTAGGCAGTGTTAGCGTTAAGCTATTGTGAAGACTCGCTTTGGCCCAGGGAAAACAAAGCGCCTGGGGAAATCTTAACAGACCCCGGGGGCTTTTCACGGTTCCAAGTGTGGAACTGCAGACTCTTTTCCAAAGAAGAGAGCGCACAGGCAACAGCAGCCTGCACGTTTCTCAGTGAAAGGGAGAACTCCCTGACTTCATCCAGTCCTCTGAGGAAAGCAGGCAGAAGGAGAGAAACTTTCTTTCCTTCCTCTTTCCTGCAATGAATTCCTGATTTGCTCCTGCAAACGCTAGGTTTCTTCTGAAAAACTACCTCGCGGTGCACGTATCCTTCCAGAGGAGCAACGACATAGTTTTAGCTTGAAGAGATTGGGAAAGCACATAGGGGGAAAAGGCCTTTTCGTGTTATGTGTTCTGCCTGAATTCGATCAATTCGCACTTGCGAAAGCAAGGTTCCCCAGCTCAAACTACAAAGCAGCAACTCTCTCCTGGCAGAGTAAATCCTATGCAGTGTTGCCCTGACGAGATACTGTTGGTAGAGTGAGGCCCAGGGAAAACACATTGCCTAGAGAAATCCTAGCAAAGACGTATGTTTCCCCACATGAATGTATGTCAGTTTGAGGTCTTTGCCAAGAACGGAGCTCAGAGGCAACATGAGATTGTGTGTATCTCCGTGAGAGAAAGAACACTGTGACTTGACCCATTCCTCTGACGAAACCAGTTAGAAGGAGAAAACCGTCCTTTGGTTTCGCTTTCCCGCAATGAGCTCGGCAAACTGCCCTTCGCGAAGGGCAGTTTTCCCCCGGAGAACTGCCTTGCGCTAGCCGTGTTCTGGCAGTGGAACGAGTAGGCAGGGTTAGCGTTAAGCTATTGTGAAGACTCGCTTTGGCCCAGGGAAAACAAAGCGCCTGGGGAAATCTTAACAGACCCCGGGGGCTTTTCACGGTTCCAAGTGTGGAACTGCAGACTCTTTTCCAAAGAAGAGAGCGCACAGGCAACAGCAGCCTGCACGTTTCTCAGTGAAAGGGAGAACTCCCCGACTTCATCCAGTCCTCTGAGCAAAACACGCAGAAGGAGAGAAACTTTCTTTCCTTCCTCTTTCCTGCAATGAATTCCTGATTTGCTCTTGCAAACGCTAGGCTTCTTCTGAAAAACTACCTCGCGGGGCACGTATCCTTCCAGAGGAGCAACGACATAGTTTTAGCTTGAAGAGATTGGGAAAGCACCCAGGGAGAAAAGGCCTTTTCGTGTTCTGTGCTCCTCCTGAAATCGGTCAATTGACACTTGCCAAAACAAGGTATCCCAGCACAAACTACAAAGCCGCAACTCTCTCCTGGCAGAGTAAATCCTATGCAGTGTTGCCCTGACGAGATACTGCTGGTAGAGTGAGGCCCAGGGAAAACACTTTGCCTAGAGAAATCCTAGCAAAGCCATGTGTTTCCCCACATGAATGTATGTCACTTTCAGTATTTGCAAAGCACGGAGCTCAGAGGCAACATCAGATTGTGTGTATCTCCGTGAGAGAAAGAACACTGTGACTTCACCCATTCCTCTGACAAAAGCAGTTAGAACGAGAAAACCGTCCTTTGGTTTCGCTTTCCCGCAATGAGCTCGGCAAACTGCCCTTCGCGAAGGGCAGTTTTCCCCCAGAGAACTGCCTTGCAATAGCCGTGTTCTGGCAGTGGAACGAGTAGGCAGTGTTAGCGTTAAGCTATTGTGAAGACTCGCTTTGGCCCAGGGAAAACAAAGCGCCTGGGGAAATCTTAACAGACCCCGGGGGCTTTTCACGGTTCCAAGTGTGGAACTGCAGACTCTTTTCCAAAGAAGAGAGCGCACAGGCAACAGCAGCCTGCACGTTTCTCAGTGAAAGGGAGAACTCCCTGACTTCATCCAGTCCTCTGAGGAAAGCAGGCAGAAGGAGAGAAACTTTCTTTCCTTCCTCTTTCCTGCAATGAATTCCTCATTTGCTCCTGCAAACGCTAGGTTTCTTCTGAAAAACTACCTCGCGGTGCACGTATCCTTCCAGAGGAGCAACGACATAGTTTTAGCTTGAAGAGATTGGGAAAGCACATAGGGGGAAAAGGCCTTTTCGTGTTATGTGTTCTGCCTGAATTCGATCAATTCGCACTTGCGAAAGCAAGGTTCCCCAGCTCAAACTACAAAGCAGCAACTCTCTCCTGGCAGAGTAAATCCTATGCAGTGTTGCCCTGACGAGATACTGTTGGTAGAGTGAGGCCCAGGGAAAACACATTGCCTAGAGAAATCCTAGCAAAGCCGTATGTTTCCCCACATGAATGTATGTCAGTTTGAGGTCTTTGCCAAGAACGGAGCTCAGAGGCAACATGAGATTGTGTGTATCTCCGTGAGAGAAAGAACACTGTGACTTGACCCATTCCTCTGACGAAACCAGTTAGAAGGAGAAAACCGTCCTTTGGTTTCGCTTTCCCGCAATGAGCTCGGCAAACTGCCCTTCGCGAAGGGCAGTTTTCCCCCGGAGAACTGCCTTGCGCTAGCCGTGTTCTGGCAGTGGAACGAGTAGGCAGTGTTAGCGTTAAGCTATTGTGAAGGCTCGCTTTGGCCCAGGGAAAACAAAGCGCCTGGGGAAATCTTAACAGACCCCGGGGGCTTTTCACGGTTCCAAGTGTGGAACTGCAGACTCTTTTCCAAAGAAGAGAGCGCACAGGCAACAGCAGCCTGCACGTTTCTCAGTGAAAGAGAGAACTCCCTGACTTCATCCAGTCCTCTGAGCAAAGCAGGCAGAAGGAGAGAAACTTTCTTTCCTTCCTCTTTCCTGCAATGAATTCCTGATTTGCTCTTGCAAACGCTAGGCTTCTTCTGAAAAACTACCTCGCGGTGCACGTATCCTTCCAGAGGAGCAACGACATAGTTTTAGCTTGAAGAGATTGGGAAAGCACCCAGGGAGAAAAGGCCTTTTCGTGTTCTGTGTTCTGCCTGAAATCGGTCAATTGGCACTTGCCAAAACAAGGTTTCCTAGCACAAACTACAAAGCCGCAACTCTCTCCTGGCAGAGTAAATCCTGTGCAGTGTTGCCCTGACGAGATACTGCTGGTAGAGTGAGGCCCAGGGAAAACACTTTGCCTAGAGAAATCCTAGCAAAGCCATGTGTTTCCCCACATGAATGTATGTCACTTTCAGTATTTGCAAAGCACGGAGCTCAGAGGCAACATCAGATTGTGTGCATCTCCGTGAGAGAAAGAACACTGTGACTTGACCCATTCCTCTGACGAAACCAGTTAGAAGGAGAAAACCGTCCTTTGGTTTCGCTTTCCCACAATGAGCTTGGCAAACTGCCCTTCGCGAAGGGCAGTTTTCCCCCAGAGAACTGCCTTGCAATAGCCGTGTTCTGGCAGTGGAACGAGTAGGCAGTGTTAGCGTTAAGCTATTGTGAAGACTCGCTTTGGCCCAGGGAAAACAAAGCGCCTGGGGAAATCTTAACAGACCCCGGGGGCTTTTCACGGTTCCAAGTGTGGAACTGCAGACTCTTTTCCAAAGAAGAGAGCGCACAGGCAACAGCAGCCTGCACGTTTCTCAGTGAAAGGGAGAACTCCCTGACTTCATCCAGTCCTCTGAGGAAAGCAGGCAGAAGGAGAGAAACTTTCTTTCCTTCCTCTTTCCTGCAATGAATTCCTCATTTGCTCCTGCAAACGCTAGGTTTCTTCTGAAAAACTACCTCGCGGTGCACGTATCCTTCCAGAGGAGCAACGACATAGTTTTAGCTTGAAGAGATTGGGAAAGCACATAGGGGGAAAAGGCCTTTTCGTGTTATGTGTTCTGCCTGAATTCGATCAATTCGCACTTGCGAAAGCAAGGTTCCCCAGCTCAAACTACAAAGCAGCAACTCTCTCCTGGCAGAGTAAATCCTATGCAGTGTTGCCCTGACGAGATACTGTTGGTAGAGTGAGGCCCAGGGAAAACACTTTGCCTAGAGAAATCCTAGCAAAGCCATGTGTTTCCCCACATGAATGTATGTCACTTTCAGTATTTGCAAAGCACGGAGCTCAGAGGCAACATCAGATTGTGTGCATCTCCGTGAGAGAAAGAACACTGTGACTTGACCCATTCCTCTGACGAAACCAGTTAGAAGGAGAAAACCGTCCTTTGGTTTCGCTTTCCCACAATGAGCTTGGCAAACTGCCCTTCACGAAGGGCAGTTTTCCCCCGGAGAACTGCCTTGCGCTAGCCGTGTTCTGGCAGTGGAACGAGTAGGCAGGGTTAGCGTTAAGCTATTGTGAAGACTCGCTTTGGCCCAGGGAAAACAAAGCGCCTGGGGAAATCTTAACAGACCCCGGGGGCTTTTCACGGTTCCAAGTGTGGAACTGCAGACTCTTTTCCAAAGAAGAGAGCGCACAGGCAACAGCAGCCTGCACGTTTCTCAGTGAAAGGGAGAACTCCCCGACTTCATCCAGTCCTCTGAGCAAAACACGCAGAAGGAGAGAAACTTTCTTTCCTTCCTCTTTCCTGCAATGAATTCCTGATTTGCTCTTGCAAACGCTAGGCTTCTTCTGAAAAACTACCTCGCGGGGCACGTATCCTTCCAGAGGAGCAACGACATAGTTTTAGCTTGAAGAGATTGGGAAAGCACCCAGGGAGAAAAGGCCTTTTCGTGTTCTGTGCTCCTCCTGAAATCGGTCAATTGACACTTGCCAAAACAAGGTATCCCAGCACAAACTACAAAGCCGCAACTCTCTCCTGGCAGAGTAAATCCTATGCAGTGTTGCCCTGACGAGATACTGCTGGTAGAGTGAGGCCCAGGGAAAACACTTTGCCTAGAGAAATCCTAGCAAAGCCATGTGTTTCCCCACATGAATGTATGTCACTTTCAGTATTTGCAAAGCACGGAGCTCAGAGGCAACATCAGATTGTGTGTATCTCCGTGAGAGAAAGAACACTGTGACTTCACCCATTCCTCTGACAAAAGCAGTTAGAACGAGAAAACCGTCCTTTGGTTTCGCTTTCCCGCAATGAGCTCGGCAAACTGCCCTTCGCGAAGGGCAGTTTTCCCCCAGAGAACTGCCTTGCAATAGCCGTGTTCTGGCAGTGGAACGAGTAGGCAGTGTTAGCGTTAAGCTATTGTGAAGACTCGCTTTGGCCCAGGGAAAACAAAGCGCCTGGGGAAATCTTAACAGACCCCGGGGGCTTTTCACGGTTCCAAGTGTGGAACTGCAGACTCTTTTCCAAAGAAGAGAGCGCACAGGCAACAGCAGCCTGCACGTTTCTCAGTGAAAGGGAGAACTCCCTGACTTCATCCAGTCCTCTGAGGAAAGCAGGCAGAAGGAGAGAAACTTTCTTTCCTTCCTCTTTCCTGCAATGAATTCCTCATTTGCTCCTGCAAACGCTAGGTTTCTTCTGAAAAACTACCTCGCGGTGCACGTATCCTTCCAGAGGAGCAACGACATAGTTTTAGCTTGAAGAGATTGGGAAAGCACATAGGGGGAAAAGGCCTTTTCGTGTTATGTGTTCTGCCTGAATTCGATCAATTCGCACTTGCGAAAGCAAGGTTCCCCAGCTCAAACTACAAAGCAGCAACTCTCTCCTGGCAGAGTAAATCCTATGCAGTGTTGCCCTGACGAGATACTGTTGGTAGAGTGAGGCCCAGGGAAAACACATTGCCTAGAGAAATCCTAGCAAAGCCGTATGTTTCCCCACATGAATGTATGTCAGTTTGAGGTCTTTGCCAAGAACGGAGCTCAGAGGCAACATGAGATTGTGTGTATCTCCGTGAGAGAAAGAACACTGTGACTTGACCCATTCCTCTGACGAAACCAGTTAGAAGGAGAAAACCGTCCTTTGGTTTCGCTTTCCCGCAATGAGCTCGGCAAACTGCCCTTCGCGAAGGGCAGTTTTCCCCCGGAGAACTGCCTTGCGCTAGCCGTGTTCTGGCAGTGGAACGAGTAGGCAGTGTTAGCGTTAAGCTATTGTGAAGGCTCGCTTTGGCCCAGGGAAAACAAAGCGCCTGGGGAAATCTTAACAGACCCCGGGGGCTTTTCACGGTTCCAAGTGTGGAACTGCAGACTCTTTTCCAAAGAAGAGAGCGCACAGGCAACAGCAGCCTGCACGTTTCTCAGTGAAAGAGAGAACTCCCTGACTTCATCCAGTCCTCTGAGCAAAGCAGGCAGAAGGAGAGAAACTTTCTTTCCTTCCTCTTTCCTGCAATGAATTCCTGATTTGCTCTTGCAAACGCTAGGCTTCTTCTGAAAAACTACCTCGCGGTGCACGTATCCTTCCAGAGGAGCAACGACATAGTTTTAGCTTGAAGAGATTGGGAAAGCACCCAGGGAGAAAAGGCCTTTTCGTGTTCTGTGTTCTGCCTGAAATCGGTCAATTGGCACTTGCCAAAACAAGGTTTCCTAGCACAAACTACAAAGCCGCAACTCTCTCCTGGCAGAGTAAATCCTGTGCAGTGTTGCCCTGACGAGATACTGCTGGTAGAGTGAGGCCCAGGGAAAACACTTTGCCTAGAGAAATCCTAGCAAAGCCATGTGTTTCCCCACATGAATGTATGTCACTTTCAGTATTTGCAAAGCACGGAGCTCAGAGGCAACATCAGATTGTGTGCATCTCCGTGAGAGAAAGAACACTGTGACTTGACCCATTCCTCTGACGAAACCAGTTAGAAGGAGAAAACCGTCCTTTGGTTTCGCTTTCCCACAATGAGCTTGGCAAACTGCCCTTCACGAAGGGCAGTTTTCCCCCGGAGAACTGCCTTGCGCTAGCCGTGTTCTGGCAGTGGAACGAGTAGGCAGGGTTAGCGTTAAGCTATTGTGAAGACTCGCTTTGGCCCAGGGAAAACAAAGCGCCTGGGGAAATCTTAACAGACCCCGGGGGCTTTTCACGGTTCCAAGTGTGGAACTGCAGACTCTTTTCCAAAGAAGAGAGCGCACAGGCAACAGCAGCCTGCACGTTTCTCAGTGAAAGGGAGAACTCCCCGACTTCATCCAGTCCTCTGAGCAAAACACGCAGAAGGAGAGAAACTTTCTTTCCTTCCTCTTTCCTGCAATGAATTCCTGATTTGCTCTTGCAAACGCTAGGCTTCTTCTGAAAAACTACCTCGCGGGGCACGTATCCTTCCAGAGGAGCAACGACATAGTTTTAGCTTGAAGAGATTGGGAAAGCACCCAGGGAGAAAAGGCCTTTTCGTGTTCTGTGCTCCTCCTGAAATCGGTCAATTGACACTTGCCAAAACAAGGTATCCCAGCACAAACTACAAAGCCGCAACTCTCTCCTGGCAGAGTAAATCCTATGCAGTGTTGCCCTGATGAGATACTGCTGGTAGAGTGAGGCCCAGGGAAAACACTTTGCCTAGAGAAATCCTAGCAAAGCCATGTGTTTCCCCACATGAATGTATGTCACTTTCAGTATTTGCAAAGCACGGAGCTCAGAGGCAACATCAGATTGTGTGTATCTCCGTGAGAGAAAGAACACTGTGACTTCACCCATTCCTCTGACAAAAGCAGTTAGAACGAGAAAACCGTCCTTTGGTTTCGCTTTCCCGCAATGAGCTCGGCAAACTGCCCTTCGCGAAGGGCAGTTTTCCCCCAGAGAACTGCCTTGCAATAGCCGTGTTCTGGCAGTGGAACGAGTAGGCAGTGTTAGCGTTAAGCTATTGTGAAGACTCGCTTTGGCCCAGGGAAAACAAAGCGCCTGGGGAAATCTTAACAGACCCCGGGGGCTTTTCACGGTTCCAAGTGTGGAACTGCAGACTCTTTTCCAAAGAAGAGAGCGCACAGGCAACAGCAGCCTGCACGTTTCTCAGTGAAAGGGAGAACTCCCTGACTTCATCCAGTCCTCTGAGGAAAGCAGGCAGAAGGAGAGAAACTTTCTTTCCTTCCTCTTTCCTGCAATGAATTCCTCATTTGCTCCTGCAAACGCTAGGTTTCTTCTGAAAAACTACCTCGCGGTGCACGTATCCTTCCAGAGGAGCAACGACATAGTTTTAGCTTGAAGAGATTGGGAAAGCACATAGGGGGAAAAGGCCTTTTCGTGTTATGTGTTCTGCCTGAATTCGATCAATTCGCACTTGCGAAAGCAAGGTTCCCCAGCTCAAACTACAAAGCAGCAACTCTCTCCTGGCAGAGTAAATCCTATGCAGTGTTGCCCTGACGAGATACTGTTGGTAGAGTGAGGCCCAGGGAAAACACATTGCCTAGAGAAATCCTAGCAAAGCCGTATGTTTCCCCACATGAATGTATGTCAGTTTGAGGTCTTTGCCAAGAACGGAGCTCAGAGGCAACATGAGATTGTGTGTATCTCCGTGAGAGAAAGAACACTGTGACTTGACCCATTCCTCTGACGAAACCAGTTAGAAGGAGAAAACCGTCCTTTGGTTTCGCTTTCCCGCAATGAGCTCGGCAAACTGCCCTTCGCGAAGGGCAGTTTTCCCCCAGAGAACTGCCTTGCGCTAGCCGTGTTCTGGCAGTGGAACGAGTAGGCAGTGTTAGCGTTAAGCTATTGTGAAGGCTCGCTTTGGCCCAGGGAAAACAAAGCGCCTGGGGAAATCTTAACAGACCCCGGGGGCTTTTCACGGTTCCAAGTGTGGAACTGCAGACTCTTTTCCAAAGAAGAGAGCGCACAGGCAACAGCAGCCTGCACGTTTCTCAGTGAAAGAGAGAACTCCCTGACTTCATCCAGTCCTCTGAGCAAAGCAGGCAGAAGGAGAGAAACTTTCTTTCCTTCCTCTTTCCTGCAATGAATTCCTGATTTGCTCTTGCAAACGCTAGGCTTCTTCTGAAAAACTACCTCGCGGTGCACGTATCCTTCCAGAGGAGCAACGACATAGTTTTAGCTTGAAGAGATTGGGAAAGCACCCAGGGAGAAAAGGCCTTTTCGTGTTCTGTGTTCTGCCTGAAATCGGTCAATTGGCACTTGCCAAAACAAGGTTTCCTAGCACAAACTACAAAGCCGCAACTCTCTCCTGGCAGAGTAAATCCTGTGCAGTGTTGCCCTGACGAGATACTGCTGGTAGAGTGAGGCCCAGGGAAAACACTTTGCCTAGAGAAATCCTAGCAAAGCCATGTGTTTCCCCACATGAATGTATGTCACTTTCAGTATTTGCAAAGCACGGAGCTCAGAGGCAACATCAGATTGTGTGTATCTCCGTGAGAGAAAGAACACTGTGACTTCACCCATTCCTCTGACAAAAGCAGTTAGAAGGAGAAAACCGTCCTTTGGTTTCGCTTTCCCGCAATGAGCTCGGCAAACTGCCCTTCGCGAAGGGCAGTTTTCCCCCGGAGAACTGCCTTGCGCTAGCCGTGTTCTGGCAGTGGAACGAGTAGGCAGTGTTAGCGTTAAGCTATTGTGAAGACTCGCTTTGGCCCAGGGAAAACAAAGCGCCTGGGGAAATCTTAACAGACCCCGGGGGCTTTTCACGGTTCCAAGTGTGGAACTGCAGACTCTTTTCCAAAGAAGAGAGCGCACAGGCAACAGCAGCCTGCACGTTTCTCAGTGAAAGGGAGAACTCCCTGACTTCATCCAGTCCTCTGAGGAAAGCAGGCAGAAGGAGAGAAACTTTCTTTCCTTCCTCTTTCCTGCAATGAATTCCTCATTTGCTCCTGCAAACGCTAGGTTTCTTCTGAAAAACTACCTCGCGGTGCACGTATCCTTCCAGAGGAGCAACGACAGTTTTAGCTTGAAGAGATTGGGAAAGCACATAGGGGGAAAAGGCCTTTTCGTGTTATGTGTTCTGCCTGAATTCGATCAATTCGCACTTGCGAAAGCAAGGTTCCCCAGCTCAAACTACAAAGCAGCAACTCTCTCCTGGCAGAGTAAATCCTATGCAGTGTTGCCCTGACGAGATACTGTTGGTAGAGTGAGGCCCAGGGAAAACACATTGCCTAGAGAAATCCTAGCAAAGCCGTATGTTTCCCCACATGAATGTATGTCAGTTTGAGGTCTTTGCCAAGAACGGAGCTCAGAGGCAACATGAGATTGTGTGTATCTCCGTGAGAGAAAGAACACTGTGACTTGACCCATTCCTCTGACGAAACCAGTTAGAAGGAGAAAACCGTCCTTTGGTTTCGCTTTCCCGCAATGAGCTCGGCAAACTGCCCTTCGCGAAGGGCAGTTTTCCCCCGGAGAACTGCCTTGCGCTAGCCGTGTTCTGGCAGTGGAACGAGTAGGCAGTGTTAGCGTTAAGCTATTGTGAAGGCTCGCTTTGGCCCAGGGAAAACAAAGCGCCTGGGGAAATCTTAACAGACCCCGGGGGCTTTTCACGGTTCCAAGTGTGGAACTGCAGACTCTTTTCCAAAGAAGAGAGCGCACAGGCAACAGCAGCCTGCACGTTTCTCAGTGAAAGGGAGAACTCCCTGACTTCATCCAGTCCTCTGAGCAAAGCAGGCAGAAGGAGAGAAACTTTCTTTCCTTCCTCTTTCCTGCAATGAATTCCTGATTTGCTCTTGCAAACGCTAGGCTTCTTCTGAAAAACTACCTCGCGGTGCACGTATCCTTCCAGAGGAGCAACGACATAGTTTTAGCTTGAAGAGATTGGGAAAGCACCCAGGGAGAAAAGGCCTTTTCGTGTTCTGTGTTCTGCCTGAAATCGGTCAATTGGCACTTGCCAAAACAAGGTTTCCTAGCACAAACTACAAAGCCGCAACTCTCTCCTGGCAGAGTAAATCCTGTGCAGTGTTGCCCTGACGAGATACTGCTGGTAGAGTGAGGCCCAGGGAAAACACTTTGCCTAGAGAAATCCTAGCAAAGCCATGTGTTTCCCCACATGAATGTATGTCACTTTCAGTATTTGCAAAGCACGGAGCTCAGAGGCAACATCAGATTGTGTGCATCTCCGTGAGAGAAAGAACACTGTGACTTGACCCATTCCTCTGACGAAACCAGTTAGAAGGAGAAAACCGTCCTTTGGTTTCGCTTTCCCACAATGAGCTTGGCAAACTGCCCTTCACGAAGGGCAGTTTTCCCCCGGAGAACTGCCTTGCGCTAGCCGTGTTCTGGCAGTGGAACGAGTAGGCAGGGTTAGCGTTAAGCTATTGTGAAGACTCGCTTTGGCCCAGGGAAAACAAAGCGCCTGGGGAAATCTTAACAGACCCCGGGGGCTTTTCACGGTTCCAAGTGTGGAACTGCAGACTCTTTTCCAAAGAAGAGAGCGCACAGGCAACAGCAGCCTGCACGTTTCTCAGTGAAAGGGAGAACTCCCCGACTTCATCCAGTCCTCTGAGCAAAACACGCAGAAGGAGAGAAACTTTCTTTCCTTCCTCTTTCCTGCAATGAATTCCTGATTTGCTCTTGCAAACGCTAGGCTTCTTCTGAAAAACTACCTCGCGGGGCACGTATCCTTCCAGAGGAGCAACGACATAGTTTTAGCTTGAAGAGATTGGGAAAGCACCCAGGGAGAAAAGGCCTTTTCGTGTTCTGTGCTCCTCCTGAAATCGGTCAATTGACACTTGCCAAAACAAGGTATCCCAGCACAAACTACAAAGCCGCAACTCTCTCCTGGCAGAGTAAATCCTATGCAGTGTTGCCCTGACGAGATACTGCTGGTAGAGTGAGGCCCAGGGAAAACACTTTGCCTAGAGAAATCCTAGCAAAGCCATGTGTTTCCCCACATGAATGTATGTCACTTTCAGTATTTGCAAAGCACGGAGCTCAGAGGCAACATCAGATTGTGTGTATCTCCGTGAGAGAAAGAACACTGTGACTTCACCCATTCCTCTGACAAAAGCACTTAGAACGAGAAAACCGTCCTTTGGTTTCGCTTTCCCGCAATGAGCTCGGCAAACTGCCCTTCGCGAAGGGCAGTTTTCCCCCAGAGAACTGCCTTGCAATAGCCGTGTTCTGGCAGTGGAACGAGTAGGCAGTGTTAGCGTTAAGCTATTGTGAAGACTCGCTTTGGCCCCGGGGAAAACAAAGCGCCTGGGGAAATCTTAACAGACCCCGGGGGCTTTTCACGGTTCCAAGTGTGGAACTGCAGACTCTTTTCCAAAGAAGAGAGCGCACAGGCAACAGCAGCCTGCACGTTTCTCAGTGAAAGGGAGAACTCCCTGACTTCATCCAGTCCTCTGAGGAAAGCAGGCAGAAGGAGAGAAACTTTCTTTCCTTCCTCTTTCCTGCAATGAATTCCTCATTTGCTCCTGCAAACGCTAGGTTTCTTCTGAAAAACTACCTCGCGGTGCACGTATCCTTCCAGAGGAGCAACGACATAGATTTAGCTTGAAGAGATTGGGAAAGCACATAGGGGGAAAAGGCCTTTTCGTGTTATGTGTTCTGCCTGATTTCGATCAATTCGCACTTGCGAAAGCAAGGTTCCCCAGCTCAAACTACAAAGCAGCAACTCTCTCCTGGCAGAGTAAATCCTATGCAGTGTTGCCCTGACGAGATACTGCTGGTAGAGTGAGGCCCAGGGAAAACACTTTGCCTAGAGAAATCCTAGCAAAGCCATGTGTTTCCCCACATGAATGTATGTCACTTTCAGTATTTGCAAAGCACGGAGCTCAGAGGCAACATCAGATTGTGTGTATCTCCGTGAGAGAAAGAACACTGTGACTTCACCCATTCCTCTGACAAAAGCAGTTAGAACGAGAAAACCGTCCTTTGGTTTCGCTTTCCCGCAATGAGCTCGGCAAACTGCCCTTCGCGAAGGGCAGTTTTCCCCCAGAGAACTGCCTTGCAATAGCCGTGTTCTGGCAGTGGAACGAGTAGGCAGTGTTAGCGTTAAGCTATTGTGAAGACTCGCTTTGGCCCAGGGAAAACAAAGCGCCTGGGGAAATCTTAACAGACCCCGGGGGCTTTTCACGGTTCCAAGTGTGGAACTGCAGACTCTTTTCCAAAGAAGAGAGCGCACAGGCAACAGCAGCCTGCACGTTTCTCAGTGAAAGGGAGAACTCCCTGACTTCATCCAGTCCTCTGAGGAAAGCAGGCAGAAGGAGAGAAACTTTCTTTCCTTCCTCTTTCCTGCAATGAATTCCTCATTTGCTCCTGCAAACGCTAGGTTTCTTCTGAAAAACTACCTCGCGGTGCACGTATCCTTCCAGAGGAGCAACGACATAGTTTTAGCTTGAAGAGATTGGGAAAGCACATAGGGGGAAAAGGCCTTTTCGTGTTATGTGTTCTGCCTGAATTCGATCAATTCGCACTTGCGAAAGCAAGGTTCCCCAGCTCAAACTACAAAGCAGCAACTCTCTCCTGGCAGAGTAAATCCTATGCAGTGTTACCCTGACGAGATACTGTTGGTAGAGTGAGGCCCAGGGAAAACACTTTGCCTAGAGAAATCCTAGCAAAGCCATGTGTTTCCCCACATGAATGTATGTCACTTTCAGTATTTGCAAAGCACGGAGCTCAGAGGCAACATCAGATTGTGTGCATCTCCGTGAGAGAAAGAACACTGTGACTTGACCCATTCCTCTGACGAAACCAGTTAGAAGGAGAAAACCGTCCTTTGGTTTCGCTTTCCCACAATGAGCTTGGCAAACTGCCCTTCACGAAGGGCAGTTTTCCCCCGGAGAACTGCCTTGCGCTAGCCGTGTTCTGGCAGTGGAACGAGTAGGCAGGGTTAGCGTTAAGCTATTGTGAAGACTCGCTTTGGCCCAGGGAAAACAAAGCGCCTGGGGAAATCTTAACAGACCCCGGGGGCTTTTCACGGTTCCAAGTGTGGAACTGCAGACTCTTTTCCAAAGAAGAGAGCGCACAGGCAACAGCAGCCTGCACGTTTCTCAGTGAAAGGGAGAACTCCCCGACTTCATCCAGTCCTCTGAGCAAAACACGCAGAAGGAGAGAAACTTTCTTTCCTTCCTCTTTCCTGCAATGAATTCCTGATTTGCTCTTGCAAACGCTAGGCTTCTTCTGAAAAACTACCTCGCGGGGCACGTATCCTTCCAGAGGAGCAACGACATAGTTTTAGCTTGAAGAGATTGGGAAAGCACCCAGGGAGAAAAGGCCTTTTCGTGTTCTGTGCTCCTCCTGAAATCGGTCAATTGACACTTGCCAAAACAAGGTATCCCAGCACAAACTACAAAGCCGCAACTCTCTCCTGGCAGAGTAAATCCTATGCAGTGTTGCCCTGACGAGATACTGCTGGTAGAGTGAGGCCCAGGGAAAACACTTTGCCTAGAGAAATCCTAGCAAAGCCATGTGTTTCCCCACATGAATGTATGTCACTTTCAGTATTTGCAAAGCACGGAGCTCAGAGGCAACATCAGATTGTGTGTATCTCCGTGAGAGAAAGAACACTGTGACTTCACCCATTCCTCTGACAAAAGCAGTTAGAACGAGAAAACCGTCCTTTGGTTTCGCTTTCCCGCAATGAGCTCGGCAAACTGCCCTTCGCGAAGGGCAGTTTTCCCCCAGAGAACTGCCTTGCAATAGCCGTGTTCTGGCAGTGGAACGAGTAGGCAGTGTTAGCGTTAAGCTATTGTGAAGACTCGCTTTGGCCCAGGGAAAACAAAGCGCCTGGGGAAATCTTAACAGACCCCGGGGGCTTTTCACGGTTCCAAGTGTGGAACTGCAGACTCTTTTCCAAAGAAGAGAGCGCACAGGCAACAGCAGCCTGCACGTTTCTCAGTGAAAGGGAGAACTCCCTGACTTCATCCAGTCCTCTGAGGAAAGCAGGCAGAAGGAGAGAAACTTTCTTTCCTTCCTCTTTCCTGCAATGAATTCCTCATTTGCTCCTGCAAACGCTAGGTTTCTTCTGAAAAACTACCTCGAGGGGCACGTATCCTTCCAGAGGAGCAACGACATAGTTTTAGCTTGAAGAGATTGGGAAAGCACATAGGGGGAAAAGGCCTTTTCGTGTTATGTGTTCTGCCTGAATTCGATCAATTCGCACTTGCGAAAGCAAGGTTCCCCAGCTCAAACTACAAAGCAGCAACTCTCTCCTGGCAGAGTAAATCCTATGCAGTGTTGCCCTGACGAGATACTGTTGGTAGAGTGAGGCCCAGGGAAAACACTTTGCCTAGAGAAATCCTAGCAAAGCCATGTGTTTCCCCACATGAATGTATGTCACTTTCAGTATTTGCAAAGCACGGAGCTCAGAGGCAACATCAGATTGTGTGCATCTCCGTGAGAGAAAGAACACTGTGACTTGACCCATTCCTCTGACGAAACCAGTTAGAAGGAGAAAACCGTCCTTTGGTTTCGCTTTCCCACAATGAGCTTGGCAAACTGCCCTTCACGAAGGGCAGTTTTCCCCCGGAGAACTGCCTTGCGCTAGCCGTGTTCTGGCAGTGGAACGAGTAGGCAGGGTTAGCGTTAAGCTATTGTGAAGACTCGCTTTGGCCCAGGGAAAACAAAGCGCCTGGGGAAATCTTAACAGACCCCGGGGGCTTTTCACGGTTCCAAGTGTGGAACTGCAGACTCTTTTCCAAAGAAGAGAGCGCACAGGCAACAGCAGCCTGCACGTTTCTCAGTGAAAGGGAGAACTCCCCGACTTCATCCAGTCCTCTGAGCAAAACACGCAGAAGGAGAGAAACTTTCTTTCCTTCCTCTTTCCTGCAACGAATTCCTCATTTGCTCTTGCAAACGCTAGGCTTCTTCTGAAAAACTACCTCGCGGGGCACGTATCCTTCCAGAGGAGCAACGACATAGTTTTAGCTTGAAGAGATTGGGAAAGCACCCAGGGAGAAAAGGCCTTTTCGTGTTCTGTGCTCCTCCTGAAATCGGTCAATTGACACTTGCCAAAACAAGGTATCCCAGCACAAACTACAAAGCCGCAACTCTCTCCTGGCAGAGTAAATCCTATGCAGTGTTGCCCTGACGAGATACTGCTGGTAGAGTGAGGCCCAGGGAAAACACTTTGCCTAGAGAAATCCTAGCAAAGCCATGTGTTTCCCCACATGAATGTATGTCACTTTCAGTATTTGCAAAGCACGGAGCTCAGAGGCAACATCAGATTGTGTGTATCTCCGTGAGAGAAAGAACACTGTGACT
Organism: Elephas maximus indicus; assembly: GCF_024166365.1. Classification (NCBI taxonomy): domain Eukaryota; kingdom Metazoa; phylum Chordata; class Mammalia; order Proboscidea; family Elephantidae; genus Elephas; species Elephas maximus. The sequence continues at coordinate 20,402,934 of NC_064830.1, forward strand.
TCACCCATTCCTCTGACAAAAGCAGTTAGAACGAGAAAACCGTCCTTTGGTTTCGCTTTCCCGCAATGAGCTCGGCAAACTGCCCTTCGCGAAGGGCAGTTTTCCCCCAGAGAACTGCCTTGCAATAGCCGTGTTCTGGCAGTGGAACGAGTAGGCAGTGTTAGCGTTAAGCTATTGTGAAGACTCGCTTTGGCCCAGGGAAAACAAAGCGCCTGGGGAAATCTTAACAGACCCCGGGGGCTTTTCACGGTTCCAAGTGTGGAACTGCAGACTCTTTTCCAAAGAAGAGAGCGCACAGGCAACAGCAGCCTGCACGTTTCTCAGTGAAAGGGAGAACTCCCTGACTTCATCCAGTCCTCTGAGGAAAGCAGGCAGAAGGAGAGAAACTTTCTTTCCTTCCTCTTTCCTGCAATGAATTCCTCATTTGCTCCTGCAAACGCTAGGTTTCTTCTGAAAAACTACCTCGCGGTGCACGTATCCTTCCAGAGGAGCAACGACATGGTTTTAGCTTGAAGAGATTGGGAAAGCACATAGGGGGAAAAGGCCTTTTCGTGTTATGTGTTCTGCCTGAATTCGATCAATTCGCACTTGCGAAAGCAAGGTTCCCCAGCTCAAACTACAAAGCAGCAACTCTCTCCTGGCAGAGTAAATCCTATGCAGTGTTGCCCTGACGAGATACTGTTGGTAGAGTGAGGCCCAGGGAAAACACTTTGCCTAGAGAAATCCTAGCAAAGCCATGTGTTTCCCCACATGAATGTATGTCACTTTCAGTATTTGCAAAGCACGGAGCTCAGAGGCAACATCAGATTGTGTGCATCTCCGTGAGAGAAAGAACACTGTGACTTGACCCATTCCTCTGACGAAACCAGTTAGAAGGAGAAAACCGTCCTTTGGTTTCGCTTTCCCACAATGAGCTTGGCAAACTGCCCTTCACGAAGGGCAGTTTTCCCCCGGAGAACTGCCTTGCGCTAGCCGTGTTCTGGCAGTGGAACGAGTAGGCAGGGTTAGCGTTAAGCTATTGTGAAGACTCGCTTTGGCCCAGGGAAAACAAAGCGCCTGGGGAAATCTTAACAGACCCCGGGGGCTTTTCACGGTTCCAAGTGTGGAACTGCAGACTCTTTTCCAAAGAAGAGAGCGCACAGGCAACAGCAGCCTGCACGTTTCTCAGTGAAAGGGAGAACTCCCCGACTTCATCCAGTCCTCTGAGCAAAACACGCAGAAGGAGAGAAACTTTCTTTCCTTCCTCTTTCCTGCAATGAATTCCTGATTTGCTCTTGCAAATGCTAGGCTTCTTCTGAAAAACTACCTCGCGGGGCACGTATCCTTCCAGAGGAGCAACGACATAGTTTTAGCTTGAAGAGATTGGGAAAGCACCCAGGGAGAAAAGGCCTTTTCGTGTTCTGTGCTCCTCCTGAAATCGGTCAATTGACACTTGCCAAAACAAGGTATCCCAGCACAAACTACAAAGCCGCAACTCTCTCCTGGCAGAGTAAATCCTATGCAGTGTTGCCCTGACGAGATACTGCTGGTAGAGTGAGGCCCAGGGAAAACACTTTGCCTAGAGAAATCCTAGCAAAGCCATGTGTTTCCCCACATGAATGTATGTCACTTTCAGTATTTGCAAAGCACGGAGCTCAGAGGCAACATCAGATTGTGTGTATCTCCGTGAGAGAAAGAACACTGTGACTTCACCCATTCCTCTGACAAAAGCAGTTAGAACGAGAAAACCGTCCTTTGGTTTCGCTTTCCCGCAATGAGCTCGGCAAACTGCCCTTCGCGAAGGGCAGTTTTCCCCCAGAGAACTGCCTTGCAATAGCCGTGTTCTGGCAGTGGAACGAGTAGGCAGTGTTAGCGTTAAGCTATTGTGAAGACTCGCTTTGGCCCAGGGAAAACAAAGCGCCTGGGGAAATCTTAACAGACCCCGGGGGCTTTTCACGGTTCCAAGTGTGGAACTGCAGACTCTTTTCCAAAGAAGAGAGCGCACAGGCAACAGCAGCCTGCACGTTTCTCAGTGAAAGGGAGAACTCCCTGACTTCATCCAGTCCTCTGAGGAAAGCAGGCAGAAGGAGAGAAACTTTCTTTCCTTCCTCTTTCCTGCAATGAATTCCTCATTTGCTCCTGCAAACGCTAGGTTTCTTCTGAAAAACTACCTCGCGGTGCACGTATCCTTCCAGAGGAGCAACGACATAGTTTTAGCTTGAAGAGATTGGGAAAGCACATAGGGGGAAAAGGCCTTTTCGTGTTATGTGTTCTGCCTGAATTCGATCAATTCGCACTTGCGAAAGCAAGGTTCCCCAGCTCAAACTACAAAGCAGCAACTCTCTCCTGGCAGAGTAAATCCTATGCAGTGTTGCCCTGACGAGATACTGTTGGTAGAGTGAGGCCCAGGGAAAACACATTGCCTAGAGAAATCCTAGCAAAGCCGTATGTTTCCCCACATGAATGTATGTCAGTTTGAGGTCTTTGCCAAGAACGGAGCTCAGAGGCAACATGAGATTGTGTGTATCTCCGTGAGAGAAAGAACACTGTGACTTGACCCATTCCTCTGACGAAACCAGTTAGAAGGAGAAAACCGTCCTTTGGTTTCGCTTTCCCGCAATGAGCTCGGCAAACTGCCCTTCGCGAAGGGCAGTTTTCCCCCGGAGAACTGCCTTGCGCTAGCCGTGTTCTGGCAGTGGAACGAGTAGGCAGGGTTAGCGTTAAGCTATTGTGAAGACTCGCTTTGGCCCAGGGAAAACAAAGCGCCTGGGGAAATCTTAACAGACCCCGGGGGCTTTTCACGGTTCCAAGTGTGGAACTGCAGACTCTTTTCCAAAGAAGAGAGCGCACAGGCAACAGCAGCCTGCACGTTTCTCAGTGAAAGGGAGAACTCCCCGACTTCATCCAGTCCTCTGAGCAAAACACGCAGAAGGAGAGAAACTTTCTTTCCTTCCTCTTTCCTGCAATGAATTCCTGATTTGCTCTTGCAAACGCTAGGCTTCTTCTGAAAAACTACCTCGCGGGGCACGTATCCTTCCAGAGGAGCAACGACATAGTTTTAGCTTGAAGAGATTGGGAAAGCACCCAGGGAGAAAAGGCCTTTTCGTGTTCTGTGCTCCTCCTGAAATCGGTCAATTGACACTTGCCAAAACAAGGTATCCCAGCACAAACTACAAAGCCGCAACTCTCTCCTGGCAGAGTAAATCCTATGCAGTGTTGCCCTGACGAGATACTGCTGGTAGAGTGAGGCCCAGGGAAAACACTTTGCCTAGAGAAATCCTAGCAAAGCCATGTGTTTCCCCACATGAATGTATGTCACTTTCAGTATTTGCAAAGCACGGAGCTCAGAGGCAACATCAGATTGTGTGTATCTCCGTGAGAGAAAGAACACTGTGACTTCACCCATTCCTCTGACAAAAGCAGTTAGAACGAGAAAACCGTCCTTTGGTTTCGCTTTCCCGCAATGAGCTCGGCAAACTGCCCTTCGCGAAGGGCAGTTTTCCCCCAGAGAACTGCCTTGCAATAGCCGTGTTCTGGCAGTGGAACGAGTAGGCAGTGTTAGCGTTAAGCTATTGTGAAGACTCGCTTTGGCCCAGGGAAAACAAAGCGCCTGGGGAAATCTTAACAGACCCCGGGGGCTTTTCACGGTTCCAAGTGTGGAACTGCAGACTCTTTTCCAAAGAAGAGAGCGCACAGGCAACAGCAGCCTGCACGTTTCTCAGTGAAAGGGAGAACTCCCTGACTTCATCCAGTCCTCTGAGGAAAGCAGGCAGAAGGAGAGAAACTTTCTTTCCTTCCTCTTTCCTGCAATGAATTCCTGATTTGCTCCTGCAAACGCTAGGTTTCTTCTGAAAAACTACCTCGCGGTGCACGTATCCTTCCAGAGGAGCAACGACATAGTTTTAGCTTGAAGAGATTGGGAAAGCACATAGGGGGAAAAGGCCTTTTCGTGTTATGTGTTCTGCCTGAATTCGATCAATTCGCACTTGCGAAAGCAAGGTTCCCCAGCTCAAACTACAAAGCAGCAACTCTCTCCTGGCAGAGTAAATCCTATGCAGTGTTGCCCTGACGAGATACTGTTGGTAGAGTGAGGCCCAGGGAAAACACATTGCCTAGAGAAATCCTAGCAAAGCCGTATGTTTCCCCACATGAATGTATGTCAGTTTGAGGTCTTTGCCAAGAACGGAGCTCAGAGGCAACATGAGATTGTGTGTATCTCCGTGAGAGAAAGAACACTGTGACTTGACCCATTCCTCTGACGAAACCAGTTAGAAGGAGAAAACCGTCCTTTGGTTTCGCTTTCCCGCAATGAGCTCGGCAAACTGCCCTTCGCGAAGGGCAGTTTTCCCCCGGAGAACTGCCTTGCGCTAGCCGTGTTCTGGCAGTGGAACGAGTAGGCAGGGTTAGCGTTAAGCTATTGTGAAGACTCGCTTTGGCCCAGGGAAAACAAAGCGCCTGGGGAAATCTTAACAGACCCCGGGGGCTTTTCACGGTTCCAAGTGTGGAACTGCAGACTCTTTTCCAAAGAAGAGAGCGCACAGGCAACAGCAGCCTGCACGTTTCTCAGTGAAAGGGAGAACTCCCCGACTTCATCCAGTCCTCTGAGCAAAACACGCAGAAGGAGAGAAACTTTCTTTCCTTCCTCTTTCCTGCAATGAATTCCTGATTTGCTCTTGCAAACGCTAGGCTTCTTCTGAAAAACTACCTCGCGGGGCACGTATCCTTCCAGAGGAGCAACGACATAGTTTTAGCTTGAAGAGATTGGGAAAGCACCCAGGGAGAAAAGGCCTTTTCGTGTTCTGTGCTCCTCCTGAAATCGGTCAATTGACACTTGCCAAAACAAGGTATCCCAGCACAAACTACAAAGCCGCAACTCTCTCCTGGCAGAGTAAATCCTATGCAGTGTTGCCCTGACGAGATACTGCTGGTAGAGTGAGGCCCAGGGAAAACACTTTGCCTAGAGAAATCCTAGCAAAGCCATGTGTTTCCCCACATGAATGTATGTCACTTTCAGTATTTGCAAAGCACGGAGCTCAGAGGCAACATCAGATTGTGTGTATCTCCGTGAGAGAAAGAACACTGTGACTTCACCCATTCCTCTGACAAAAGCAGTTAGAACGAGAAAACCGTCCTTTGGTTTCGCTTTCCCGCAATGAGCTCGGCAAACTGCCCTTCGCGAAGGGCAGTTTTCCCCCAGAGAACTGCCTTGCAATAGCCGTGTTCTGGCAGTGGAACGAGTAGGCAGTGTTAGCGTTAAGCTATTGTGAAGACTCGCTTTGGCCCAGGGAAAACAAAGCGCCTGGGGAAATCTTAACAGACCCCGGGGGCTTTTCACGGTTCCAAGTGTGGAACTGCAGACTCTTTTCCAAAGAAGAGAGCGCACAGGCAACAGCAGCCTGCACGTTTCTCAGTGAAAGGGAGAACTCCCTGACTTCATCCAGTCCTCTGAGGAAAGCAGGCAGAAGGAGAGAAACTTTCTTTCCTTCCTCTTTCCTGCAATGAATTCCTCATTTGCTCCTGCAAACGCTAGGTTTCTTCTGAAAAACTACCTCGCGGTGCACGTATCCTTCCAGAGGAGCAACGACATAGTTTTAGCTTGAAGAGATTGGGAAAGCACATAGGGGGAAAAGGCCTTTTCGTGTTATGTGTTCTGCCTGAATTCGATCAATTCGCACTTGCGAAAGCAAGGTTCCCCAGCTCAAACTACAAAGCAGCAACTCTCTCCTGGCAGAGTAAATCCTATGCAGTGTTGCCCTGACGAGATACTGTTGGTAGAGTGAGGCCCAGGGAAAACACATTGCCTAGAGAAATCCTAGCAAAGCCGTATGTTTCCCCACATGAATGTATGTCAGTTTGAGGTCTTTGCCAAGAACGGAGCTCAGAGGCAACATGAGATTGTGTGTATCTCCGTGAGAGAAAGAACACTGTGACTTGACCCATTCCTCTGACGAAACCAGTTAGAAGGAGAAAACCGTCCTTTGGTTTCGCTTTCCCGCAATGAGCTCGGCAAACTGCCCTTCGCGAAGGGCAGTTTTCCCCCGGAGAACTGCCTTGCGCTAGCCGTGTTCTGGCAGTGGAACGAGTAGGCAGTGTTAGCGTTAAGCTATTGTGAAGGCTCGCTTTGGCCCAGGGAAAACAAAGCGCCTGGGGAAATCTTAACAGACCCCGGGGGCTTTTCACGGTTCCAAGTGTGGAACTGCAGACTCTTTTCCAAAGAAGAGAGCGCACAGGCAACAGCAGCCTGCACGTTTCTCAGTGAAAGAGAGAACTCCCTGACTTCATCCAGTCCTCTGAGCAAAGCAGGCAGAAGGAGAGAAACTTTCTTTCCTTCCTCTTTCCTGCAATGAATTCCTGATTTGCTCTTGCAAACGCTAGGCTTCTTCTGAAAAACTACCTCGCGGTGCACGTATCCTTCCAGAGGAGCAACGACATAGTTTTAGCTTGAAGAGATTGGGAAAGCACCCAGGGAGAAAAGGCCTTTTCGTGTTCTGTGTTCTGCCTGAAATCGGTCAATTGGCACTTGCCAAAACAAGGTTTCCTAGCACAAACTACAAAGCCGCAACTCTCTCCTGGCAGAGTAAATCCTGTGCAGTGTTGCCCTGACGAGATACTGCTGGTAGAGTGAGGCCCAGGGAAAACACTTTGCCTAGAGAAATCCTAGCAAAGCCATGTGTTTCCCCACATGAATGTATGTCACTTTCAGTATTTGCAAAGCACGGAGCTCAGAGGCAACATCAGATTGTGTGCATCTCCGTGAGAGAAAGAACACTGTGACTTGACCCATTCCTCTGACGAAACCAGTTAGAAGGAGAAAACCGTCCTTTGGTTTCGCTTTCCCACAATGAGCTTGGCAAACTGCCCTTCGCGAAGGGCAGTTTTCCCCCAGAGAACTGCCTTGCAATAGCCGTGTTCTGGCAGTGGAACGAGTAGGCAGTGTTAGCGTTAAGCTATTGTGAAGACTCGCTTTGGCCCAGGGAAAACAAAGCGCCTGGGGAAATCTTAACAGACCCCGGGGGCTTTTCACGGTTCCAAGTGTGGAACTGCAGACTCTTTTCCAAAGAAGAGAGCGCACAGGCAACAGCAGCCTGCACGTTTCTCAGTGAAAGGGAGAACTCCCTGACTTCATCCAGTCCTCTGAGGAAAGCAGGCAGAAGGAGAGAAACTTTCTTTCCTTCCTCTTTCCTGCAATGAATTCCTCATTTGCTCCTGCAAACGCTAGGTTTCTTCTGAAAAACTACCTCGCGGTGCACGTATCCTTCCAGAGGAGCAACGACATAGTTTTAGCTTGAAGAGATTGGGAAAGCACATAGGGGGAAAAGGCCTTTTCGTGTTATGTGTTCTGCCTGAATTCGATCAATTCGCACTTGCGAAAGCAAGGTTCCCCAGCTCAAACTACAAAGCAGCAACTCTCTCCTGGCAGAGTAAATCCTATGCAGTGTTGCCCTGACGAGATACTGTTGGTAGAGTGAGGCCCAGGGAAAACACTTTGCCTAGAGAAATCCTAGCAAAGCCATGTGTTTCCCCACATGAATGTATGTCACTTTCAGTATTTGCAAAGCACGGAGCTCAGAGGCAACATCAGATTGTGTGCATCTCCGTGAGAGAAAGAACACTGTGACTTGACCCATTCCTCTGACGAAACCAGTTAGAAGGAGAAAACCGTCCTTTGGTTTCGCTTTCCCACAATGAGCTTGGCAAACTGCCCTTCACGAAGGGCAGTTTTCCCCCGGAGAACTGCCTTGCGCTAGCCGTGTTCTGGCAGTGGAACGAGTAGGCAGGGTTAGCGTTAAGCTATTGTGAAGACTCGCTTTGGCCCAGGGAAAACAAAGCGCCTGGGGAAATCTTAACAGACCCCGGGGGCTTTTCACGGTTCCAAGTGTGGAACTGCAGACTCTTTTCCAAAGAAGAGAGCGCACAGGCAACAGCAGCCTGCACGTTTCTCAGTGAAAGGGAGAACTCCCCGACTTCATCCAGTCCTCTGAGCAAAACACGCAGAAGGAGAGAAACTTTCTTTCCTTCCTCTTTCCTGCAATGAATTCCTGATTTGCTCTTGCAAACGCTAGGCTTCTTCTGAAAAACTACCTCGCGGGGCACGTATCCTTCCAGAGGAGCAACGACATAGTTTTAGCTTGAAGAGATTGGGAAAGCACCCAGGGAGAAAAGGCCTTTTCGTGTTCTGTGCTCCTCCTGAAATCGGTCAATTGACACTTGCCAAAACAAGGTATCCCAGCACAAACTACAAAGCCGCAACTCTCTCCTGGCAGAGTAAATCCTATGCAGTGTTGCCCTGACGAGATACTGCTGGTAGAGTGAGGCCCAGGGAAAACACTTTGCCTAGAGAAATCCTAGCAAAGCCATGTGTTTCCCCACATGAATGTATGTCACTTTCAGTATTTGCAAAGCACGGAGCTCAGAGGCAACATCAGATTGTGTGTATCTCCGTGAGAGAAAGAACACTGTGACTTCACCCATTCCTCTGACAAAAGCAGTTAGAACGAGAAAACCGTCCTTTGGTTTCGCTTTCCCGCAATGAGCTCGGCAAACTGCCCTTCGCGAAGGGCAGTTTTCCCCCAGAGAACTGCCTTGCAATAGCCGTGTTCTGGCAGTGGAACGAGTAGGCAGTGTTAGCGTTAAGCTATTGTGAAGACTCGCTTTGGCCCAGGGAAAACAAAGCGCCTGGGGAAATCTTAACAGACCCCGGGGGCTTTTCACGGTTCCAAGTGTGGAACTGCAGACTCTTTTCCAAAGAAGAGAGCGCACAGGCAACAGCAGCCTGCACGTTTCTCAGTGAAAGGGAGAACTCCCTGACTTCATCCAGTCCTCTGAGGAAAGCAGGCAGAAGGAGAGAAACTTTCTTTCCTTCCTCTTTCCTGCAATGAATTCCTCATTTGCTCCTGCAAACGCTAGGTTTCTTCTGAAAAACTACCTCGCGGTGCACGTATCCTTCCAGAGGAGCAACGACATAGTTTTAGCTTGAAGAGATTGGGAAAGCACATAGGGGGAAAAGGCCTTTTCGTGTTATGTGTTCTGCCTGAATTCGATCAATTCGCACTTGCGAAAGCAAGGTTCCCCAGCTCAAACTACAAAGCAGCAACTCTCTCCTGGCAGAGTAAATCCTATGCAGTGTTGCCCTGACGAGATACTGTTGGTAGAGTGAGGCCCAGGGAAAACACATTGCCTAGAGAAATCCTAGCAAAGCCGTATGTTTCCCCACATGAATGTATGTCAGTTTGAGGTCTTTGCCAAGAACGGAGCTCAGAGGCAACATGAGATTGTGTGTATCTCCGTGAGAGAAAGAACACTGTGACTTGACCCATTCCTCTGACGAAACCAGTTAGAAGGAGAAAACCGTCCTTTGGTTTCGCTTTCCCGCAATGAGCTCGGCAAACTGCCCTTCGCGAAGGGCAGTTTTCCCCCGGAGAACTGCCTTGCGCTAGCCGTGTTCTGGCAGTGGAACGAGTAGGCAGTGTTAGCGTTAAGCTATTGTGAAGGCTCGCTTTGGCCCAGGGAAAACAAAGCGCCTGGGGAAATCTTAACAGACCCCGGGGGCTTTTCACGGTTCCAAGTGTGGAACTGCAGACTCTTTTCCAAAGAAGAGAGCGCACAGGCAACAGCAGCCTGCACGTTTCTCAGTGAAAGAGAGAACTCCCTGACTTCATCCAGTCCTCTGAGCAAAGCAGGCAGAAGGAGAGAAACTTTCTTTCCTTCCTCTTTCCTGCAATGAATTCCTGATTTGCTCTTGCAAACGCTAGGCTTCTTCTGAAAAACTACCTCGCGGTGCACGTATCCTTCCAGAGGAGCAACGACATAGTTTTAGCTTGAAGAGATTGGGAAAGCACCCAGGGAGAAAAGGCCTTTTCGTGTTCTGTGTTCTGCCTGAAATCGGTCAATTGGCACTTGCCAAAACAAGGTTTCCTAGCACAAACTACAAAGCCGCAACTCTCTCCTGGCAGAGTAAATCCTGTGCAGTGTTGCCCTGACGAGATACTGCTGGTAGAGTGAGGCCCAGGGAAAACACTTTGCCTAGAGAAATCCTAGCAAAGCCATGTGTTTCCCCACATGAATGTATGTCACTTTCAGTATTTGCAAAGCACGGAGCTCAGAGGCAACATCAGATTGTGTGCATCTCCGTGAGAGAAAGAACACTGTGACTTGACCCATTCCTCTGACGAAACCAGTTAGAAGGAGAAAACCGTCCTTTGGTTTCGCTTTCCCACAATGAGCTTGGCAAACTGCCCTTCACGAAGGGCAGTTTTCCCCCGGAGAACTGCCTTGCGCTAGCCGTGTTCTGGCAGTGGAACGAGTAGGCAGGGTTAGCGTTAAGCTATTGTGAAGACTCGCTTTGGCCCAGGGAAAACAAAGCGCCTGGGGAAATCTTAACAGACCCCGGGGGCTTTTCACGGTTCCAAGTGTGGAACTGCAGACTCTTTTCCAAAGAAGAGAGCGCACAGGCAACAGCAGCCTGCACGTTTCTCAGTGAAAGGGAGAACTCCCCGACTTCATCCAGTCCTCTGAGCAAAACACGCAGAAGGAGAGAAACTTTCTTTCCTTCCTCTTTCCTGCAATGAATTCCTGATTTGCTCTTGCAAACGCTAGGCTTCTTCTGAAAAACTACCTCGCGGGGCACGTATCCTTCCAGAGGAGCAACGACATAGTTTTAGCTTGAAGAGATTGGGAAAGCACCCAGGGAGAAAAGGCCTTTTCGTGTTCTGTGCTCCTCCTGAAATCGGTCAATTGACACTTGCCAAAACAAGGTATCCCAGCACAAACTACAAAGCCGCAACTCTCTCCTGGCAGAGTAAATCCTATGCAGTGTTGCCCTGATGAGATACTGCTGGTAGAGTGAGGCCCAGGGAAAACACTTTGCCTAGAGAAATCCTAGCAAAGCCATGTGTTTCCCCACATGAATGTATGTCACTTTCAGTATTTGCAAAGCACGGAGCTCAGAGGCAACATCAGATTGTGTGTATCTCCGTGAGAGAAAGAACACTGTGACTTCACCCATTCCTCTGACAAAAGCAGTTAGAACGAGAAAACCGTCCTTTGGTTTCGCTTTCCCGCAATGAGCTCGGCAAACTGCCCTTCGCGAAGGGCAGTTTTCCCCCAGAGAACTGCCTTGCAATAGCCGTGTTCTGGCAGTGGAACGAGTAGGCAGTGTTAGCGTTAAGCTATTGTGAAGACTCGCTTTGGCCCAGGGAAAACAAAGCGCCTGGGGAAATCTTAACAGACCCCGGGGGCTTTTCACGGTTCCAAGTGTGGAACTGCAGACTCTTTTCCAAAGAAGAGAGCGCACAGGCAACAGCAGCCTGCACGTTTCTCAGTGAAAGGGAGAACTCCCTGACTTCATCCAGTCCTCTGAGGAAAGCAGGCAGAAGGAGAGAAACTTTCTTTCCTTCCTCTTTCCTGCAATGAATTCCTCATTTGCTCCTGCAAACGCTAGGTTTCTTCTGAAAAACTACCTCGCGGTGCACGTATCCTTCCAGAGGAGCAACGACATAGTTTTAGCTTGAAGAGATTGGGAAAGCACATAGGGGGAAAAGGCCTTTTCGTGTTATGTGTTCTGCCTGAATTCGATCAATTCGCACTTGCGAAAGCAAGGTTCCCCAGCTCAAACTACAAAGCAGCAACTCTCTCCTGGCAGAGTAAATCCTATGCAGTGTTGCCCTGACGAGATACTGTTGGTAGAGTGAGGCCCAGGGAAAACACATTGCCTAGAGAAATCCTAGCAAAGCCGTATGTTTCCCCACATGAATGTATGTCAGTTTGAGGTCTTTGCCAAGAACGGAGCTCAGAGGCAACATGAGATTGTGTGTATCTCCGTGAGAGAAAGAACACTGTGACTTGACCCATTCCTCTGACGAAACCAGTTAGAAGGAGAAAACCGTCCTTTGGTTTCGCTTTCCCGCAATGAGCTCGGCAAACTGCCCTTCGCGAAGGGCAGTTTTCCCCCAGAGAACTGCCTTGCGCTAGCCGTGTTCTGGCAGTGGAACGAGTAGGCAGTGTTAGCGTTAAGCTATTGTGAAGGCTCGCTTTGGCCCAGGGAAAACAAAGCGCCTGGGGAAATCTTAACAGACCCCGGGGGCTTTTCACGGTTCCAAGTGTGGAACTGCAGACTCTTTTCCAAAGAAGAGAGCGCACAGGCAACAGCAGCCTGCACGTTTCTCAGTGAAAGAGAGAACTCCCTGACTTCATCCAGTCCTCTGAGCAAAGCAGGCAGAAGGAGAGAAACTTTCTTTCCTTCCTCTTTCCTGCAATGAATTCCTGATTTGCTCTTGCAAACGCTAGGCTTCTTCTGAAAAACTACCTCGCGGTGCACGTATCCTTCCAGAGGAGCAACGACATAGTTTTAGCTTGAAGAGATTGGGAAAGCACCCAGGGAGAAAAGGCCTTTTCGTGTTCTGTGTTCTGCCTGAAATCGGTCAATTGGCACTTGCCAAAACAAGGTTTCCTAGCACAAACTACAAAGCCGCAACTCTCTCCTGGCAGAGTAAATCCTGTGCAGTGTTGCCCTGACGAGATACTGCTGGTAGAGTGAGGCCCAGGGAAAACACTTTGCCTAGAGAAATCCTAGCAAAGCCATGTGTTTCCCCACATGAATGTATGTCACTTTCAGTATTTGCAAAGCACGGAGCTCAGAGGCAACATCAGATTGTGTGTATCTCCGTGAGAGAAAGAACACTGTGACTTCACCCATTCCTCTGACAAAAGCAGTTAGAAGGAGAAAACCGTCCTTTGGTTTCGCTTTCCCGCAATGAGCTCGGCAAACTGCCCTTCGCGAAGGGCAGTTTTCCCCCGGAGAACTGCCTTGCGCTAGCCGTGTTCTGGCAGTGGAACGAGTAGGCAGTGTTAGCGTTAAGCTATTGTGAAGACTCGCTTTGGCCCAGGGAAAACAAAGCGCCTGGGGAAATCTTAACAGACCCCGGGGGCTTTTCACGGTTCCAAGTGTGGAACTGCAGACTCTTTTCCAAAGAAGAGAGCGCACAGGCAACAGCAGCCTGCACGTTTCTCAGTGAAAGGGAGAACTCCCTGACTTCATCCAGTCCTCTGAGGAAAGCAGGCAGAAGGAGAGAAACTTTCTTTCCTTCCTCTTTCCTGCAATGAATTCCTCATTTGCTCCTGCAAACGCTAGGTTTCTTCTGAAAAACTACCTCGCGGTGCACGTATCCTTCCAGAGGAGCAACGACAGTTTTAGCTTGAAGAGATTGGGAAAGCACATAGGGGGAAAAGGCCTTTTCGTGTTATGTGTTCTGCCTGAATTCGATCAATTCGCACTTGCGAAAGCAAGGTTCCCCAGCTCAAACTACAAAGCAGCAACTCTCTCCTGGCAGAGTAAATCCTATGCAGTGTTGCCCTGACGAGATACTGTTGGTAGAGTGAGGCCCAGGGAAAACACATTGCCTAGAGAAATCCTAGCAAAGCCGTATGTTTCCCCACATGAATGTATGTCAGTTTGAGGTCTTTGCCAAGAACGGAGCTCAGAGGCAACATGAGATTGTGTGTATCTCCGTGAGAGAAAGAACACTGTGACTTGACCCATTCCTCTGACGAAACCAGTTAGAAGGAGAAAACCGTCCTTTGGTTTCGCTTTCCCGCAATGAGCTCGGCAAACTGCCCTTCGCGAAGGGCAGTTTTCCCCCGGAGAACTGCCTTGCGCTAGCCGTGTTCTGGCAGTGGAACGAGTAGGCAGTGTTAGCGTTAAGCTATTGTGAAGGCTCGCTTTGGCCCAGGGAAAACAAAGCGCCTGGGGAAATCTTAACAGACCCCGGGGGCTTTTCACGGTTCCAAGTGTGGAACTGCAGACTCTTTTCCAAAGAAGAGAGCGCACAGGCAACAGCAGCCTGCACGTTTCTCAGTGAAAGGGAGAACTCCCTGACTTCATCCAGTCCTCTGAGCAAAGCAGGCAGAAGGAGAGAAACTTTCTTTCCTTCCTCTTTCCTGCAATGAATTCCTGATTTGCTCTTGCAAACGCTAGGCTTCTTCTGAAAAACTACCTCGCGGTGCACGTATCCTTCCAGAGGAGCAACGACATAGTTTTAGCTTGAAGAGATTGGGAAAGCACCCAGGGAGAAAAGGCCTTTTCGTGTTCTGTGTTCTGCCTGAAATCGGTCAATTGGCACTTGCCAAAACAAGGTTTCCTAGCACAAACTACAAAGCCGCAACTCTCTCCTGGCAGAGTAAATCCTGTGCAGTGTTGCCCTGACGAGATACTGCTGGTAGAGTGAGGCCCAGGGAAAACACTTTGCCTAGAGAAATCCTAGCAAAGCCATGTGTTTCCCCACATGAATGTATGTCACTTTCAGTATTTGCAAAGCACGGAGCTCAGAGGCAACATCAGATTGTGTGCATCTCCGTGAGAGAAAGAACACTGTGACTTGACCCATTCCTCTGACGAAACCAGTTAGAAGGAGAAAACCGTCCTTTGGTTTCGCTTTCCCACAATGAGCTTGGCAAACTGCCCTTCACGAAGGGCAGTTTTCCCCCGGAGAACTGCCTTGCGCTAGCCGTGTTCTGGCAGTGGAACGAGTAGGCAGGGTTAGCGTTAAGCTATTGTGAAGACTCGCTTTGGCCCAGGGAAAACAAAGCGCCTGGGGAAATCTTAACAGACCCCGGGGGCTTTTCACGGTTCCAAGTGTGGAACTGCAGACTCTTTTCCAAAGAAGAGAGCGCACAGGCAACAGCAGCCTGCACGTTTCTCAGTGAAAGGGAGAACTCCCCGACTTCATCCAGTCCTCTGAGCAAAACACGCAGAAGGAGAGAAACTTTCTTTCCTTCCTCTTTCCTGCAATGAATTCCTGATTTGCTCTTGCAAACGCTAGGCTTCTTCTGAAAAACTACCTCGCGGGGCACGTATCCTTCCAGAGGAGCAACGACATAGTTTTAGCTTGAAGAGATTGGGAAAGCACCCAGGGAGAAAAGGCCTTTTCGTGTTCTGTGCTCCTCCTGAAATCGGTCAATTGACACTTGCCAAAACAAGGTATCCCAGCACAAACTACAAAGCCGCAACTCTCTCCTGGCAGAGTAAATCCTATGCAGTGTTGCCCTGACGAGATACTGCTGGTAGAGTGAGGCCCAGGGAAAACACTTTGCCTAGAGAAATCCTAGCAAAGCCATGTGTTTCCCCACATGAATGTATGTCACTTTCAGTATTTGCAAAGCACGGAGCTCAGAGGCAACATCAGATTGTGTGTATCTCCGTGAGAGAAAGAACACTGTGACTTCACTCATTCCTCTGACAAAAGCACTTAGAACGAGAAAACCGTCCTTTGGTTTCGCTTTCCCGCAATGAGCTCGGCAAACTGCCCTTCGCGAAGGGCAGTTTTCCCCCAGAGAACTGCCTTGCAATAGCCGTGTTCTGGCAGTGGAACGAGTAGGCAGTGTTAGCGTTAAGCTATTGTGAAGACTCGCTTTGGCCCCGGGGAAAACAAAGCGCCTGGGGAAATCTTAACAGACCCCGGGGGCTTTTCACGGTTCCAAGTGTGGAACTGCAGACTCTTTTCCAAAGAAGAGAGCGCACAGGCAACAGCAGCCTGCACGTTTCTCAGTGAAAGGGAGAACTCCCTGACTTCATCCAGTCCTCTGAGGAAAGCAGGCAGAAGGAGAGAAACTTTCTTTCCTTCCTCTTTCCTGCAATGAATTCCTCATTTGCTCCTGCAAACGCTAGGTTTCTTCTGAAAAACTACCTCGCGGTGCACGTATCCTTCCAGAGGAGCAACGACATAGATTTAGCTTGAAGAGATTGGGAAAGCACATAGGGGGAAAAGGCCTTTTCGTGTTATGTGTTCTGCCTGATTTCGATCAATTCGCACTTGCGAAAGCAAGGTTCCCCAGCTCAAACTACAAAGCAGCAACTCTCTCCTGGCAGAGTAAATCCTATGCAGTGTTGCCCTGACGAGATACTGTTGGTAGAGTGAGGCCCAGGGAAAACACTTTGCCTAGAGAAATCCTAGCAAAGCCATGTGTTTCCCCACATGAATGTATGTCACTTTCAGTATTTGCAAAGCACGGAGCTCAGAGGCAACATCAGATTGTGTGCATCTCCGTGAGAGAAAGAACACTGTGACTTGACCCATTCCTCTGACGAAACCAGTTAGAAGGAGAAAACCGTCCTTTGGTTTCGCTTTCCCACAATGAGCTTGGCAAACTGCCCTTCACGAAGGGCAGTTTTCCCCCGGAGAACTGCCTTGCGCTAGCCGTGTTCTGGCAGTGGAACAAGTAGGCAGGGTTAGCGTTAAGCTATTGTGAAGACTCGCTTTGGCCCAGGGAAAACAAAGCGCCTGGGGAAATCTTAACAGACCCCGGGGGCTTTTCACGGTTCCAAGTGTGGAACTGCAGACTCTTTTCCAAAGAAGAGAGCGCACAGGCAACAGCAGCCTGCACGTTTCTCAGTGAAAGGGAGAACTCCCCGACTTCATCCAGTCCTCTGAGCAAAACACGCAGAAGGAGAGAAACTTTCTTTCCTTCCTCTTTCCTGCAATGAATTCCTGATTTGCTCTTGCAAACGCTAGGCTTCTTCTGAAAAACTACCTCGCGGGGCACGTATCCTTCCAGAGGAGCAACGACATAGTTTTAGCTTGAAGAGATTGGGAAAGCACCCAGGGAGAAAAGGCCTTTTCGTGTTCTGTGCTCCTCCTGAAATCGGTCAATTGACACTTGCCAAAACAAGGTATCCCAGCACAAACTACAAAGCCGCAACTCTCTCCTGGCAGAGTAAATCCTATGCAGTGTTGCCCTGACGAGATACTGCTGGTAGAGTGAGGCCCAGGGAAAACACTTTGCCTAGAGAAATCCTAGCAAAGCCATGTGTTTCCCCACATGAATGTATGTCACTTTCAGTATTTGCAAAGCACGGAGCTCAGAGGCAACATCAGATTGTGTGTATCTCCGTGAGAGAAAGAACACTGTGACTTCACCCATTCCTCTGACAAAAGCAGTTAGAACGAGAAAACCGTCCTTTGGTTTCGCTTTCCCGCAATGAGCTCGGCAAACTGCCCTTCGCGAAGGGCAGTTTTCCCCCAGAGAACTGCCTTGCAATAGCCGTGTTCTGGCAGTGGAACGAGTAGGCAGTGTTAGCGTTAAGCTATTGTGAAGACTCGCTTTGGCCCAGGGAAAACAAAGCGCCTGGGGAAATCTTAACAGACCCCGGGGGCTTTTCACGGTTCCAAGTGTGGAACTGCAGACTCTTTTCCAAAGAAGAGAGCGCACAGGCAACAGCAGCCTGCACGTTTCTCAGTGAAAGGGAGAACTCCCTGACTTCATCCAGTCCTCTGAGGAAAGCAGGCAGAAGGAGAGAAACTTTCTTTCCTTCCTCTTTCCTGCAATGAATTCCTCATTTGCTCCTGCAAACGCTAGGTTTCTTCTGAAAAACTACCTCGCGGTGCACGTATCCTTCCAGAGGAGCAACGACAGTTTTAGCTTGAAGAGATTGGGAAAGCACATAGGGGGAAAAGGCCTTTTCGTGTTATGTGTTCTGCCTGAATTCGATCAATTCGCACTTGCGAAAGCAAGGTTCCCCAGCTCAAACTACAAAGCAGCAACTCTCTCCTGGCAGAGTAAATCCTATGCAGTGTTGCCCTGACGAGATACTGTTGGTAGAGTGAGGCCCAGGGAAAACACATTGCCTAGAGAAATCCTAGCAAAGCCGTATGTTTCCCCACATGAATGTATGTCAGTTTGAGGTCTTTGCCAAGAACGGAGCTCAGAGGCAACATGAGATTGTGTGTATCTCCGTGAGAGAAAGAACACTGTGACTTGACCCATTCCTCTGACGAAACCAGTTAGAAGGAGAAAACCGTCCTTTGGTTTCGCTTTCCCGCAATGAGCTCGGCAAACTGCCCTTCGCGAAGGGCAGTTTTCCCCCGGAGAACTGCCTTGCGCTAGCCGTGTTCTGGCAGTGGAACGAGTAGGCAGTGTTAGCGTTAAGCTATTGTGAAGGCTCGCTTTGGCCCAGGGAAAACAAAGCGCCTGGGGAAATCTTAACAGACCCCGGGGGCTTTTCACGGTTCCAAGTGTGGAACTGCAGACTCTTTTCCAAAGAAGAGAGCGCACAGGCAACAGCAGCCTGCACGTTTCTCAGTGAAAGAGAGAACTCCCTGACTTCATCCAGTCCTCTGAGCAAAGCAGGCAGAAGGAGAGAAACTTTCTTTCCTTCCTCTTTCCTGCAATGAATTCCTGATTTGCTCTTGCAAACGCTAGGCTTCTTCTGAAAAACTACCTCGCGGTGCACGTATCCTTCCAGAGGAGCAACGACATAGTTTTAGCTTGAAGAGATTGGGAAAGCACCCAGGGAGAAAAGGCCTTTTCGTGTTCTGTGTTCTGCCTGAAATCGGTCAATTGGCACTTGCCAAAACAAGGTTTCCTAGCACAAACTACAAAGCCGCAACTCTCTCCTGGCAGAGTAAATCCTGTGCAGTGTTGCCCTGACGAGATACTGCTGGTAGAGTGAGGCCCAGGGAAAACACTTTGCCTAGAGAAATCCTAGCAAAGCCATGTGTTTCCCCACATGAATGTATGTCACTTTCAGTATTTGCAAAGCACGGAGCTCAGAGGCAACATCAGATTGTGTGTATCTCCGTGAGAGAAAGAACACTGTGACTTCACCCATTCCTCTGACAAAAGCAGTTAGAAGGAGAAAACCGTCCTTTGGTTTCGCTTTCCCGCAATGAGCTCGGCAAACTGCCCTTCGCGAAGGGCAGTTTTCCCCCGGAGAACTGCCTTGCGCTAGCCGTGTTCTGGCAGTGGAACGAGTAGGCAGTGTTAGCGTTAAGCTATTGTGAAGACTCGCTTTGGCCCAGGGAAAACAAAGCGCCTGGGGAAATCTTAACAGACCCCGGGGGCTTTTCACGGTTCCAAGTGTGGAACTGCAGACTCTTTTCCAAAGAAGAGAGCGCACAGGCAACAGCAGCCTGCACGTTTCTCAGTGAAAGGGAGAACTCCCTGACTTCATCCAGTCCTCTGAGGAAAGCAGGCAGAAGGAGAGAAACTTTCTTTCCTTCCTCTTTCCTGCAATGAATTCCTCATTTGCTCCTGCAAACGCTAGGTTTCTTCTGAAAAACTACCTCGCGGTGCACGTATCCTTCCAGAGGAGCAACGACAGTTTTAGCTTGAAGAGATTGGGAAAGCACATAGGGGGAAAAGGCCTTTTCGTGTTATGTGTTCTGCCTGAATTCGATCAATTCGCACTTGCGAAAGCAAGGTTCCCCAGCTCAAACTACAAAGCAGCAACTCTCTCCTGGCAGAGTAAATCCTATGCAGTGTTGCCCTGACGAGATACTGTTGGTAGAGTGAGGCCCAGGGAAAACACATTGCCTAGAGAAATCCTAGCAAAGCCGTATGTTTCCCCACATGAATGTATGTCAGTTTGAGGTCTTTGCCAAGAACGGAGCTCAGAGGCAACATGAGATTGTGTGTATCTCCGTGAGAGAAAGAACACTGTGACTTGACCCATTCCTCTGACGAAACCAGTTAGAAGGAGAAAACCGTCCTTTGGTTTCGCTTTCCCGCAATGAGCTCGGCAAACTGCCCTTCGCGAAGGGCAGTTTTCCCCCGGAGAACTGCCTTGCGCTAGCCGTGTTCTGGCAGTGGAACGAGTAGGCAGTGTTAGCGTTAAGCTATTGTGAAGGCTCGCTTTGGCCCAGGGAAAACAAAGCGCCTGGGGAAATCTTAACAGACCCCGGGGGCTTTTCACGGTTCCAAGTGTGGAACTGCAGACTCTTTTCCAAAGAAGAGAGCGCACAGGCAACAGCAGCCTGCACGTTTCTCAGTGAAAGGGAGAACTCCCTGACTTCATCCAGTCCTCTGAGCAAAGCAGGCAGAAGGAGAGAAACTTTCTTTCCTTCCTCTTTCCTGCAATGAATTCCTGATTTGCTCTTGCAAACGCTAGGCTTCTTCTGAAAAACTACCTCGCGGTGCACGTATCCTTCCAGAGGAGCAACGACATAGTTTTAGCTTGAAGAGATTGGGAAAGCACCCAGGGAGAAAAGGCCTTTTCGTGTTCTGTGTTCTGCCTGAAATCGGTCAATTGGCACTTGCCAAAACAAGGTTTCCTAGCACAAACTACAAAGCCGCAACTCTCTCCTGGCAGAGTAAATCCTGTGCAGTGTTGCCCTGACGAGATACTGCTGGTAGAGTGAGGCCCAGGGAAAACACTTTGCCTAGAGAAATCCTAGCAAAGCCATGTGTTTCCCCACATGAATGTATGTCACTTTCAGTATTTGCAAAGCACGGAGCTCAGAGGCAACATCAGATTGTGTGCATCTCCGTGAGAGAAAGAACACTGTGACTTGACCCATTCCTCTGACGAAACCAGTTAGAAGGAGAAAACCGTCCTTTGGTTTCGCTTTCCCACAATGAGCTTGGCAAACTGCCCTTCACGAAGGGCAGTTTTCCCCCGGAGAACTGCCTTGCGCTAGCCGTGTTCTGGCAGTGGAACGAGTAGGCAGGGTTAGCGTTAAGCTATTGTGAAGACTCGCTTTGGCCCAGGGAAAACAAAGCGCCTGGGGAAATCTTAACAGACCCCGGGGGCTTTTCACGGTTCCAAGTGTGGAACTGCAGACTCTTTTCCAAAGAAGAGAGCGCACAGGCAACAGCAGCCTGCACGTTTCTCAGTGAAAGGGAGAACTCCCCGACTTCATCCAGTCCTCTGAGCAAAACACGCAGAAGGAGAGAAACTTTCTTTCCTTCCTCTTTCCTGCAATGAATTCCTGATTTGCTCTTGCAAACGCTAGGCTTCTTCTGAAAAACTACCTCGCGGGGCACGTATCCTTCCAGAGGAGCAACGACATAGTTTTAGCTTGAAGAGATTGGGAAAGCACCCAGGGAGAAAAGGCCTTTTCGTGTTCTGTGCTCCTCCTGAAATCGGTCAATTGACACTTGCCAAAACAAGGTATCCCAGCACAAACTACAAAGCCGCAACTCTCTCCTGGCAGAGTAAATCCTATGCAGTGTTGCCCTGACGAGATACTGCTGGTAGAGTGAGGCCCAGGGAAAACACTTTGCCTAGAGAAATCCTAGCAAAGCCATGTGTTTCCCCACATGAATGTATGTCACTTTCAGTATTTGCAAAGCACGGAGCTCAGAGGCAACATCAGATTGTGTGTATCTCCGTGAGAGAAAGAACACTGTGACTTCACTCATTCCTCTGACAAAAGCACTTAGAACGAGAAAACCGTCCTTTGGTTTCGCTTTCCCGCAATGAGCTCGGCAAACTGCCCTTCGCGAAGGGCAGTTTTCCCCCAGAGAACTGCCTTGCAATAGCCGTGTTCTGGCAGTGGAACGAGTAGGCAGTGTTAGCGTTAAGCTATTGTGAAGACTCGCTTTGGCCCCGGGGAAAACAAAGCGCCTGGGGAAATCTTAACAGACCCCGGGGGCTTTTCACGGTTCCAAGTGTGGAACTGCAGACTCTTTTCCAAAGAAGAGAGCGCACAGGCAACAGCAGCCTGCACGTTTCTCAGTGAAAGGGAGAACTCCCTGACTTCATCCAGTCCTCTGAGGAAAGCAGGCAGAAGGAGAGAAACTTTCTTTCCTTCCTCTTTCCTGCAATGAATTCCTCATTTGCTCCTGCAAACGCTAGGTTTCTTCTGAAAAACTACCTCGCGGTGCACGTATCCTTCCAGAGGAGCAACGACATAGATTTAGCTTGAAGAGATTGGGAAAGCACATAGGGGGAAAAGGCCTTTTCGTGTTATGTGTTCTGCCTGATTTCGATCAATTCGCACTTGCGAAAGCAAGGTTCCCCAGCTCAAACTACAAAGCAGCAACTCTCTCCTGGCAGAGTAAATCCTATGCAGTGTTGCCCTGACGAGATACTGTTGGTAGAGTGAGGCCCAGGGAAAACACTTTGCCTAGAGAAATCCTAGCAAAGCCATGTGTTTCCCCACATGAATGTATGTCACTTTCAGTATTTGCAAAGCACGGAGCTCAGAGGCAACATCAGATTGTGTGCATCTCCGTGAGAGAAAGAACACTGTGACTTGACCCATTCCTCTGACGAAACCAGTTAGAAGGAGAAAACCGTCCTTTGGTTTCGCTTTCCCACAATGAGCTTGGCAAACTGCCCTTCACGAAGGGCAGTTTTCCCCCGGAGAACTGCCTTGCGCTAGCCGTGTTCTGGCAGTGGAACGAGTAGGCAGGGTTAGCGTTAAGCTATTGTGAAGACTCGCTTTGGCCCAGGGAAAACAAAGCGCCTGGGGAAATCTTAACAGACCCCGGGGGCTTTTCACGGTTCCAAGTGTGGAACTGCAGACTCTTTTCCAAAGAAGAGAGCGCACAGGCAACAGCAGCCTGCACGTTTCTCAGTGAAAGGGAGAACTCCCCGACTTCATCCAGTCCTCTGAGCAAAACACGCAGAAGGAGAGAAACTTTCTTTCCTTCCTCTTTCCTGCAATGAATTCCTGATTTGCTCTTGCAAACGCTAGGCTTCTTCTGAAAAACTACCTCGCGGGGCACGTATCCTTCCAGAGGAGCAACGACATAGTTTTAGCTTGAAGAGATTGGGAAAGCACCCAGGGAGAAAAGGCCTTTTCGTGTTCTGTGCTCCTCCTGAAATCGGTCAATTGACACTTGCCAAAACAAGGTATCCCAGCACAAACTACAAAGCCGCAACTCTCTCCTGGCAGAGTAAATCCTATGCAGTGTTGCCCTGACGAGATACTGCTGGTAGAGTGAGGCCCAGGGAAAACACTTTGCCTAGAGAAATCCTAGCAAAGCCATGTGTTTCCCCACATGAATGTATGTCACTTTCAGTATTTGCAAAGCACGGAGCTCAGAGGCAACATCAGATTGTGTGTATCTCCGTGAGAGAAAGAACACTGTGACTTCACCCATTCCTCTGACAAAAGCAGTTAGAACGAGAAAACCGTCCTTTGGTTTCGCTTTCCCGCAATGAGCTCGGCAAACTGCCCTTCGCGAAGGGCAGTTTTCCCCCAGAGAACTGCCTTGCAATAGCCGTGTTCTGGCAGTGGAACGAGTAGGCAGTGTTAGCGTTAAGCTATTGTGAAGACTCGCTTTGGCCCAGGGAAAACAAAGCGCCTGGGGAAATCTTAACAGACCCCGGGGGCTTTTCACGGTTCCAAGTGTGGAACTGCAGACTCTTTTCCAAAGAAGAGAGCGCACAGGCAACAGCAGCCTGCACGTTTCTCAGTGAAAGGGAGAACTCCCTGACTTCATCCAGTCCTCTGAGGAAAGCAGGCAGAAGGAGAGAAACTTTCTTTCCTTCCTCTTTCCTGCAATGAATTCCTCATTTGCTCCTGCAAACGCTAGGTTTCTTCTGAAAAACTACCTCGCGGTGCACGTATCCTTCCAGAGGAGCAACGACAGTTTTAGCTTGAAGAGATTGGGAAAGCACATAGGGGGAAAAGGCCTTTTCGTGTTATGTGTTCTGCCTGAATTCGATCAATTCGCACTTGCGAAAGCAAGGTTCCCCAGCTCAAACTACAAAGCAGCAACTCTCTCCTGGCAGAGTAAATCCTATGCAGTGTTGCCCTGACGAGATACTGTTGGTAGAGTGAGGCCCAGGGAAAACACATTGCCTAGAGAAATCCTAGCAAAGCCGTATGTTTCCCCACATGAATGTATGTCAGTTTGAGGTCTTTGCCAAGAACGGAGCTCAGAGGCAACATGAGATTGTGTGTATCTCCGTGAGAGAAAGAACACTGTGACTTGACCCATTCCTCTGACGAAACCAGTTAGAAGGAGAAAACCGTCCTTTGGTTTCGCTTTCCCGCAATGAGCTCGGCAAACTGCCCTTCGCGAAGGGCAGTTTTCCCCCGGAGAACTGCCTTGCGCTAGCCGTGTTCTGGCAGTGGAACGAGTAGGCAGTGTTAGCGTTAAGCTATTGTGAAGGCTCGCTTTGGCCCAGGGAAAACAAAGCGCCTGGGGAAATCTTAACAGACCCCGGGGGCTTTTCACGGTTCCAAGTGTGGAACTGCAGACTCTTTTCCAAAGAAGAGAGCGCACAGGCAACAGCAGCCTGCACGTTTCTCAGTGAAAGAGAGAACTCCCTGACTTCATCCAGTCCTCTGAGCAAAGCAGGCAGAAGGAGAGAAACTTTCTTTCCTTCCTCTTTCCTGCAATGAATTCCTGATTTGCTCTTGCAAACGCTAGGCTTCTTCTGAAAAACTACCTCGCGGTGCACGTATCCTTCCAGAGGAGCAACGACATAGTTTTAGCTTGAAGAGATTGGGAAAGCACCCAGGGAGAAAAGGCCTTTTCGTGTTCTGTGTTCTGCCTGAAATCGGTCAATTGGCACTTGCCAAAACAAGGTTTCCTAGCACAAACTACAAAGCCGCAACTCTCTCCTGGCAGAGTAAATCCTGTGCAGTGTTGCCCTGACGAGATACTGCTGGTAGAGTGAGGCCCAGGGAAAACACTTTGCCTAGAGAAATCCTAGCAAAGCCATGTGTTTCCCCACATGAATGTATGTCACTTTCAGTATTTGCAAAGCACGGAGCTCAGAGGCAACATCAGATTGTGTGCATCTCCGTGAGAGAAAGAACACTGTGACTTGACCCATTCCTCTGACGAAACCAGTTAGAAGGAGAAAACCGTCCTTTGGTTTCGCTTTCCCACAATGAGCTTGGCAAACTGCCCTTCACGAAGGGCAGTTTTCCCCCGGAGAACTGCCTTGCGCTAGCCGTGTTCTGGCAGTGGAACGAGTAGGCAGGGTTAGCGTTAAGCTATTGTGAAGACTCGCTTTGGCCCAGGGAAAACAAAGCGCCTGGGGAAATCTTAACAGACCCCGGGGGCTTTTCACGGTTCCAAGTGTGGAACTGCAGACTCTTTTCCAAAGAAGAGAGCGCACAGGCAACAGCAGCCTGCACGTTTCTCAGTGAAAGGGAGAACTCCCCGACTTCATCCAGTCCTCTGAGCAAAACACGCAGAAGGAGAGAAACTTTCTTTCCTTCCTCTTTCCTGCAATGAATTCCTGATTTGCTCTTGCAAACGCTAGGCTTCTTCTGAAAAACTACCTCGCGGGGCACGTATCCTTCCAGAGGAGCAACGACATAGTTTTAGCTTGAAGAGATTGGGAAAGCACCCAGGGAGAAAAGGCCTTTTCGTGTTCTGTGCTCCTCCTGAAATCGGTCAATTGACACTTGCCAAAACAAGGTATCCCAGCACAAACTACAAAGCCGCAACTCTCTCCTGGCAGAGTAAATCCTATGCAGTGTTGCCCTGACGAGATACTGCTGGTAGAGTGAGGCCCAGGGAAAACACTTTGCCTAGAGAAATCCTAGCAAAGCCATGTGTTTCCCCACATGAATGTATGTCACTTTCAGTATTTGCAAAGCACGGAGCTCAGAGGCAACATCAGATTGTGTGTATCTCCGTGAGAGAAAGAACACTGTGACTTCACTCATTCCTCTGACAAAAGCACTTAGAACGAGAAAACCGTCCTTTGGTTTCGCTTTCCCGCAATGAGCTCGGCAAACTGCCCTTCGCGAAGGGCAGTTTTCCCCCAGAGAACTGCCTTGCAATAGCCGTGTTCTGGCAGTGGAACGAGTAGGCAGTGTTAGCGTTAAGCTATTGTGAAGACTCGCTTTGGCCCCGGGGAAAACAAAGCGCCTGGGGAAATCTTAACAGACCCCGGGGGCTTTTCACGGTTCCAAGTGTGGAACTGCAGACTCTTTTCCAAAGAAGAGAGCGCACAGGCAACAGCAGCCTGCACGTTTCTCAGTGAAAGGGAGAACTCCCTGACTTCATCCAGTCCTCTGAGGAAAGCAGGCAGAAGGAGAGAAACTTTCTTTCCTTCCTCTTTCCTGCAATGAATTCCTCATTTGCTCCTGCAAACGCTAGGTTTCTTCTGAAAAACTACCTCGCGGTGCACGTATCCTTCCAGAGGAGCAACGACATAGATTTAGCTTGAAGAGATTGGGAAAGCACATAGGGGGAAAAGGCCTTTTCGTGTTATGTGTTCTGCCTGATTTCGATCAATTCGCACTTGCGAAAGCAAGGTTCCCCAGCTCAAACTACAAAGCAGCAACTCTCTCCTGGCAGAGTAAATCCTATGCAGTGTTGCCCTGACGAGATACTGTTGGTAGAGTGAGGCCCAGGGAAAACACTTTGCCTAGAGAAATCCTAGCAAAGCCATGTGTTTCCCCACATGAATGTATGTCACT
Source organism: Elephas maximus indicus (assembly GCF_024166365.1). Lineage (NCBI taxonomy): Eukaryota > Metazoa > Chordata > Mammalia > Proboscidea > Elephantidae > Elephas > Elephas maximus. The sequence continues at coordinate 20,429,024 of NC_064830.1, forward strand.
TTCAGTATTTGCAAAGCACGGAGCTCAGAGGCAACATCAGATTGTGTGCATCTCCGTGAGAGAAAGAACACTGTGACTTGACCCATTCCTCTGACGAAACCAGTTAGAAGGAGAAAACCGTCCTTTGGTTTCGCTTTCCCACAATGAGCTTGGCAAACTGCCCTTCACGAAGGGCAGTTTTCCCCCGGAGAACTGCCTTGCGCTAGCCGTGTTCTGGCAGTGGAACGAGTAGGCAGGGTTAGCGTTAAGCTATTGTGAAGACTCGCTTTGGCCCAGGGAAAACAAAGCGCCTGGGGAAATCTTAACAGACCCCGGGGGCTTTTCACGGTTCCAAGTGTGGAACTGCAGACTCTTTTCCAAAGAAGAGAGCGCACAGGCAACAGCAGCCTGCACGTTTCTCAGTGAAAGGGAGAACTCCCCGACTTCATCCAGTCCTCTGAGCAAAACACGCAGAAGGAGAGAAACTTTCTTTCCTTCCTCTTTCCTGCAATGAATTCCTGATTTGCTCTTGCAAACGCTAGGCTTCTTCTGAAAAACTACCTCGCGGGGCACGTATCCTTCCAGAGGAGCAACGACATAGTTTTAGCTTGAAGAGATTGGGAAAGCACCCAGGGAGAAAAGGCCTTTTCGTGTTCTGTGCTCCTCCTGAAATCGGTCAATTGACACTTGCCAAAACAAGGTATCCCAGCACAAACTACAAAGCCGCAACTCTCTCCTGGCAGAGTAAATCCTATGCAGTGTTGCCCTGACGAGATACTGCTGGTAGAGTGAGGCCCAGGGAAAACACTTTGCCTAGAGAAATCCTAGCAAAGCCATGTGTTTCCCCACATGAATGTATGTCACTTTCAGTATTTGCAAAGCACGGAGCTCAGAGGCAACATCAGATTGTGTGTATCTCCGTGAGAGAAAGAACACTGTGACTTCACCCATTCCTCTGACAAAAGCAGTTAGAACGAGAAAACCGTCCTTTGGTTTCGCTTTCCCGCAATGAGCTCGGCAAACTGCCCTTCGCGAAGGGCAGTTTTCCCCCAGAGAACTGCCTTGCAATAGCCGTGTTCTGGCAGTGGAACGAGTAGGCAGTGTTAGCGTTAAGCTATTGTGAAGACTCGCTTTGGCCCAGGGAAAACAAAGCGCCTGGGGAAATCTTAACAGACCCCGGGGGCTTTTCACGGTTCCAAGTGTGGAACTGCAGACTCTTTTCCAAAGAAGAGAGCGCACAGGCAACAGCAGCCTGCACGTTTCTCAGTGAAAGGGAGAACTCCCTGACTTCATCCAGTCCTCTGAGGAAAGCAGGCAGAAGGAGAGAAACTTTCTTTCCTTCCTCTTTCCTGCAATGAATTCCTCATTTGCTCCTGCAAACGCTAGGTTTCTTCTGAAAAACTACCTCGCGGTGCACGTATCCTTCCAGAGGAGCAACGACAGTTTTAGCTTGAAGAGATTGGGAAAGCACATAGGGGGAAAAGGCCTTTTCGTGTTATGTGTTCTGCCTGAATTCGATCAATTCGCACTTGCGAAAGCAAGGTTCCCCAGCTCAAACTACAAAGCAGCAACTCTCTCCTGGCAGAGTAAATCCTATGCAGTGTTGCCCTGACGAGATACTGTTGGTAGAGTGAGGCCCAGGGAAAACACATTGCCTAGAGAAATCCTAGCAAAGCCGTATGTTTCCCCACATGAATGTATGTCAGGTTGAGGTCTTTGCCAAGAACGGAGCTCAGAGGCAACATGAGATTGTGTGTATCTCCGTGAGAGAAAGAACACTGTGACTTGACCCATTCCTCTGACGAAACCAGTTAGAAGGAGAAAACCGTCCTTTGGTTTCGCTTTCCCGCAATGAGCTCGGCAAACTGCCCTTCGCGAAGGGCAGTTTTCCCCCGGAGAACTGCCTTGCGCTAGCCGTGTTCTGGCAGTGGAACGAGTAGGCAGTGTTAGCGTTAAGCTATTGTGAAGGCTCGCTTTGGCCCAGGGAAAACAAAGCGCCTGGGGAAATCTTAACAGACCCCGGGGGCTTTTCACGGTTCCAAGTGTGGAACTGCAGACTCTTTTCCAAAGAAGAGAGCGCACAGGCAACAGCAGCCTGCACGTTTCTCAGTGAAAGAGAGAACTCCCTGACTTCATCCAGTCCTCTGAGCAAAGCAGGCAGAAGGAGAGAAACTTTCTTTCCTTCCTCTTTCCTGCAATGAATTCCTGATTTGCTCTTGCAAACGCTAGGCTTCTTCTGAAAAACTACCTCGCGGTGCACGTATCCTTCCAGAGGAGCAACGACATAGTTTTAGCTTGAAGAGATTGGGAAAGCACCCAGGGAGAAAAGGCCTTTTCGTGTTCTGTGTTCTGCCTGAAATCGGTCAATTGGCACTTGCCAAAACAAGGTTTCCTAGCACAAACTACAAAGCCGCAACTCTCTCCTGGCAGAGTAAATCCTGTGCAGTGTTGCCCTGACGAGATACTGCTGGTAGAGTGAGGCCCAGGGAAAACACTTTGCCTAGAGAAATCCTAGCAAAGCCATGTGTTTCCCCACATGAATGTATGTCACTTTCAGTATTTGCAAAGCACGGAGCTCAGAGGCAACATCAGATTGTGTGCATCTCCGTGAGAGAAAGAACACTGTGACTTGACCCATTCCTCTGACGAAACCAGTTAGAAGGAGAAAACCGTCCTTTGGTTTCGCTTTCCCACAATGAGCTTGGCAAACTGCCCTTCACGAAGGGCAGTTTTCCCCCGGAGAACTGCCTTGCGCTAGCCGTGTTCTGGCAGTGGAACGAGTAGGCAGGGTTAGCGTTAAGCTATTGTGAAGACTCGCTTTGGCCCAGGGAAAACAAAGCGCCTGGGGAAATCTTAACAGACCCCGGGGGCTTTTCACGGTTCCAAGTGTGGAACTGCAGACTCTTTTCCAAAGAAGAGAGCGCACAGGCAACAGCAGCCTGCACGTTTCTCAGTGAAAGGGAGAACTCCCCGACTTCATCCAGTCCTCTGAGCAAAACACGCAGAAGGAGAGAAACTTTCTTTCCTTCCTCTTTCCTGCAATGAATTCCTGATTTGCTCTTGCAAACGCTAGGCTTCTTCTGAAAAACTACCTCGCGGGGCACGTATCCTTCCAGAGGAGCAACGACATAGTTTTAGCTTGAAGAGATTGGGAAAGCACCCAGGGAGAAAAGGCCTTTTCGTGTTCTGTGCTCCTCCTGAAATCAGTCAATTGACACTTGCCAAAACAAGGTATCCCAGCACAAACTACAAAGCCGCAACTCTCTCCTGGCAGAGTAAATCCTATGCAGTGTTGCCCTGATGAGATACTGCTGGTAGAGTGAGGCCCAGGGAAAACACTTTGCCTAGAGAAATCCTAGCAAAGCCATGTGTTTCCCCACATGAATGTATGTCACTTTCAGTATTTGCAAAGCACGGAGCTCAGAGGCAACATCAGATTGTGTGTATCTCCGTGAGAGAAAGAACACTGTGACTTCACCCATTCCTCTGACAAAAGCAGTTAGAACGAGAAAACCGTCCTTTGGTTTCGCTTTCCCGCAATGAGCTCGGCAAACTGCCCTTCGCGAAGGGCAGTTTTCCCCCAGAGAACTGCCTTGCAATAGCCGTGTTCTGGCAGTGGAACGAGTAGGCAGTGTTAGCGTTAAGCTATTGTGAAGACTCGCTTTGGCCCAGGGAAAACAAAGCGCCTGGGGAAATCTTAACAGACCCCGGGGGCTTTTCACGGTTCCAAGTGTGGAACTGCAGACTCTTTTCCAAAGAAGAGAGCGCACAGGCAACAGCAGCCTGCACGTTTCTCAGTGAAAGGGAGAACTCCCTGACTTCATCCAGTCCTCTGAGGAAAGCAGGCAGAAGGAGAGAAACTTTCTTTCCTTCCTCTTTCCTGCAATGAATTCCTCATTTGCTCTTGCAAACGCTAGGCTTCTTCTGAAAAACTACCTCGCGGTGCACGTATCCTTCCAGAGGAGCAACGACATAGTTTTAGCTTGAAGAGATTGGGAAAGCACATAGGGGGAAAAGGCCTTTTCGTGTTATGTGTTCTGCCTGAATTCGATCAATTCGCACTTGCGAAAGCAAGGTTCCCCAGCTCAAACTACAAAGCAGCAACTCTCTCCTGGCAGAGTAAATCCTATGCAGTGTTGCCCTGACGAGATACTGTTGGTAGAGTGAGGCCCAGGGAAAACACATTGCCTAGAGAAATCCTAGCAAAGCCGTATGTTTCCCCACATGAATGTATGTCAGTTTGAGGTCTTTGCCAAGAACGGAGCTCAGAGGCAACATGAGATTGTGTGTATCTCCGTGAGAGAAAGAACACTGTGACTTGACCCATTCCTCTGACGAAACCAGTTAGAAGGAGAAAACCGTCCTTTGGTTTCGCTTTCCCGCAATGAGCTCGGCAAACTGCCCTTCGCGAAGGGCAGTTTTCCCCCAGAGAACTGCCTTGCGCTAGCCGTGTTCTGGCAGTGGAACGAGTAGGCAGTGTTAGCGTTAAGCTATTGTGAAGGCTCGCTTTGGCCCAGGGAAAACAAAGCGCCTGGGGAAATCTTAACAGACCCCGGGGGCTTTTCACGGTTCCAAGTGTGGAACTGCAGACTCTTTTCCAAAGAAGAGAGCGCACAGGCAACAGCAGCCTGCACGTTTCTCAGTGAAAGAGAGAACTCCCTGACTTCATCCAGTCCTCTGAGCAAAGCAGGCAGAAGGAGAGAAACTTTCTTTCCTTCCTCTTTCCTGCAATGAATTCCTGATTTGCTCTTGCAAACGCTAGGCTTCTTCTGAAAAACTACCTCGCGGTGCACGTATCCTTCCAGAGGAGCAACGACATAGTTTTAGCTTGAAGAGATTGGGAAAGCACCCAGGGAGAAAAGGCCTTTTCGTGTTCTGTGTTCTGCCTGAAATCGGTCAATTGGCACTTGCCAAAACAAGGTTTCCTAGCACAAACTACAAAGCCGCAACTCTCTCCAGGCAGAGTAAATCCTGTGCAGTGTTGCCCTGACGAGATACTGCTGGTAGAGTGAGGCCCAGGGAAAACACTTTGCCTAGAGAAATCCTAGCAAAGCCATGTGTTTCCCCACATGAATGTATGTCACTTTCAGTATTTGCAAAGCACGGAGCTCAGAGGCAACATCAGATTGTGTGTATCTCCGTGAGAGAAAGAACACTGTGACTTCACCCATTCCTCTGACAAAAGCAGTTAGAAGGAGAAAACCGTCCTTTGGTTTCGCTTTCCCGCAATGAGCTCGGCAAACTGCCCTTCGCGAAGGGCAGTTTTCCCCCGGAGAACTGCCTTGCGCTAGCCGTGTTCTGGCAGTGGAACGAGTAGGCAGTGTTAGCGTTAAGCTATTGTGAAGACTCGCTTTGGCCCAGGGAAAACAAAGCGCCTGGGGAAATCTTAACAGACCCCGGGGGCTTTTCACGGTTCCAAGTGTGGAACTGCAGACTCTTTTCCAAAGAAGAGAGCGCACAGGCAACAGCAGCCTGCACGTTTCTCAGTGAAAGGGAGAACTCCCTGACTTCATCCAGTCCTCTGAGGAAAGCAGGCAGAAGGAGAGAAACTTTCTTTCCTTCCTCTTTCCTGCAATGAATTCCTCATTTGCTCCTGCAAACGCTAGGTTTCTTCTGAAAAACTACCTCGCGGTGCACGTATCCTTCCAGAGGAGCAACGACAGTTTTAGCTTGAAGAGATTGGGAAAGCACATAGGGGGAAAAGGCCTTTTCGTGTTATGTGTTCTGCCTGAATTCGATCAATTCGCACTTGCGAAAGCAAGGTTCCCCAGCTCAAACTACAAAGCAGCAACTCTCTCCTGGCAGAGTAAATCCTATGCAGTGTTGCCCTGACGAGATACTGTTGGTAGAGTGAGGCCCAGGGAAAACACATTGCCTAGAGAAATCCTAGCAAAGCCGTATGTTTCCCCACATGAATGTATGTCAGGTTGAGGTCTTTGCCAAGAACGGAGCTCAGAGGCAACATGAGATTGTGTGTATCTCCGTGAGAGAAAGAACACTGTGACTTGACCCATTCCTCTGACGAAACCAGTTAGAAGGAGAAAACCGTCCTTTGGTTTCGCTTTCCCGCAATGAGCTCGGCAAACTGCCCTTCGCGAAGGGCAGTTTTCCCCCGGAGAACTGCCTTGCGCTAGCCGTGTTCTGGCAGTGGAACGAGTAGGCAGTGTTAGCGTTAAGCTATTGTGAAGGCTCGCTTTGGCCCAGGGAAAACAAAGCGCCTGGGGAAATCTTAACAGACCCCGGGGGCTTTTCACGGTTCCAAGTGTGGAACTGCAGACTCTTTTCCAAAGAAGAGAGCGCACAGGCAACAGCAGCCTGCACGTTTCTCAGTGAAAGAGAGAACTCCCTGACTTCATCCAGTCCTCTGAGCAAAGCAGGCAGAAGGAGAGAAACTTTCTTTCCTTCCTCTTTCCTGCAATGAATTCCTGATTTGCTCTTGCAAACGCTAGGCTTCTTCTGAAAAACTACCTCGCGGTGCACGTATCCTTCCAGAGGAGCAACGACATAGTTTTAGCTTGAAGAGATTGGGAAAGCACCCAGGGAGAAAAGGCCTTTTCGTGTTCTGTGTTCTGCCTGAAATCGGTCAATTGGCACTTGCCAAAACAAGGTTTCCTAGCACAAACTACAAAGCCGCAACTCTCTCCTGGCAGAGTAAATCCTGTGCAGTGTTGCCCTGACGAGATACTGCTGGTAGAGTGAGGCCCAGGGAAAACACTTTGCCTAGAGAAATCCTAGCAAAGCCATGTGTTTCCCCACATGAATGTATGTCACTTTCAGTATTTGCAAAGCACGGAGCTCAGAGGCAACATCAGATTGTGTGTATCTCCGTGAGAGAAAGAACACTGTGACTTCACCCATTCCTCTGACAAAAGCAGTTAGAAGGAGAAAACCGTCCTTTGGTTTCGCTTTCCCGCAATGAGCTCGGCAAACTGCCCTTCGCGAAGGGCAGTTTTCCCCCGGAGAACTGCCTTGCGCTAGCCGTGTTCTGGCAGTGGAACGAGTAGGCAGTGTTAGCGTTAAGCTATTGTGAAGACTCGCTTTGGCCCAGGGAAAACAAAGCGCCTGGGGAAATCTTAACAGACCCCGGGGGCTTTTCACGGTTCCAAGTGTGGAACTGCAGACTCTTTTCCAAAGAAGAGAGCGCACAGGCAACAGCAGCCTGCACGTTTCTCAGTGAAAGGGAGAACTCCCTGACTTCATCCAGTCCTCTGAGGAAAGCAGGCAGAAGGAGAGAAACTTTCTTTCCTTCCTCTTTCCTGCAATGAATTCCTCATTTGCTCCTGCAAACGCTAGGTTTCTTCTGAAAAACTACCTCGCGGTGCACGTATCCTTCCAGAGGAGCAACGACAGTTTTAGCTTGAAGAGATTGGGAAAGCACATAGGGGGAAAAGGCCTTTTCGTGTTATGTGTTCTGCCTGAATTCGATCAATTCGCACTTGCGAAAGCAAGGTTCCCCAGCTCAAACTACAAAGCAGCAACTCTCTCCTGGCAGAGTAAATCCTATGCAGTGTTGCCCTGACGAGATACTGTTGGTAGAGTGAGGCCCAGGGAAAACACATTGCCTAGAGAAATCCTAGCAAAGCCGTATGTTTCCCCACATGAATGTATGTCAGTTTGAGGTCTTTGCCAAGAACGGAGCTCAGAGGCAACATGAGATTGTGTGTATCTCCGTGAGAGAAAGAACACTGTGACTTGACCCATTCCTCTGACGAAACCAGTTAGAAGGAGAAAACCGTCCTTTGGTTTCGCTTTCCCGCAATGAGCTCGGCAAACTGCCCTTCGCGAAGGGCAGTTTTCCCCCGGAGAACTGCCTTGCGCTAGCCGTGTTCTGGCAGTGGAACGAGTAGGCAGTGTTAGCGTTAAGCTATTGTGAAGGCTCGCTTTGGCCCAGGGAAAACAAAGCGCCTGGGGAAATCTTAACAGACCCCGGGGGCTTTTCACGGTTCCAAGTGTGGAACTGCAGACTCTTTTCCAAAGAAGAGAGCGCACAGGCAACAGCAGCCTGCACGTTTCTCAGTGAAAGGGAGAACTCCCTGACTTCATCCAGTCCTCTGAGCAAAGCAGGCAGAAGGAGAGAAACTTTCTTTCCTTCCTCTTTCCTGCAATGAATTCCTGATTTGCTCTTGCAAACGCTAGGCTTCTTCTGAAAAACTACCTCGCGGTGCACGTATCCTTCCAGAGGAGCAACGACATAGTTTTAGCTTGAAGAGATTGGGAAAGCACCCAGGGAGAAAAGGCCTTTTCGTGTTCTGTGTTCTGCCTGAAATCGGTCAATTGGCACTTGCCAAAACAAGGTTTCCTAGCACAAACTACAAAGCCGCAACTCTCTCCTGGCAGAGTAAATCCTGTGCAGTGTTGCCCTGACGAGATACTGCTGGTAGAGTGAGGCCCAGGGAAAACACTTTGCCTAGAGAAATCCTAGCAAAGCCATGTGTTTCCCCACATGAATGTATGTCACTTTCAGTATTTGCAAAGCACGGAGCTCAGAGGCAACATCAGATTGTGTGCATCTCCGTGAGAGAAAGAACACTGTGACTTGACCCATTCCTCTGACGAAACCAGTTAGAAGGAGAAAACCGTCCTTTGGTTTCGCTTTCCCACAATGAGCTTGGCAAACTGCCCTTCACGAAGGGCAGTTTTCCCCCGGAGAACTGCCTTGCGCTAGCCGTGTTCTGGCAGTGGAACGAGTAGGCAGGGTTAGCGTTAAGCTATTGTGAAGACTCGCTTTGGCCCAGGGAAAACAAAGCGCCTGGGGAAATCTTAACAGACCCCGGGGGCTTTTCACGGTTCCAAGTGTGGAACTGCAGACTCTTTTCCAAAGAAGAGAGCGCACAGGCAACAGCAGCCTGCACGTTTCTCAGTGAAAGGGAGAACTCCCCGACTTCATCCAGTCCTCTGAGCAAAACACGCAGAAGGAGAGAAACTTTCTTTCCTTCCTCTTTCCTGCAATGAATTCCTGATTTGCTCTTGCAAACGCTAGGCTTCTTCTGAAAAACTACCTCGCGGGGCACGTATCCTTCCAGAGGAGCAACGACATAGTTTTAGCTTGAAGAGATTGGGAAAGCACCCAGGGAGAAAAGGCCTTTTCGTGTTCTGTGCTCCTCCTGAAATCGGTCAATTGACACTTGCCAAAACAAGGTATCCCAGCACAAACTACAAAGCCGCAACTCTCTCCTGGCAGAGTAAATCCTATGCAGTGTTGCCCTGACGAGATACTGCTGGTAGAGTGAGGCCCAGGGAAAACACTTTGCCTAGAGAAATCCTAGCAAAGCCATGTGTTTCCCCACATGAATGTATGTCACTTTCAGTATTTGCAAAGCACGGAGCTCAGAGGCAACATCAGATTGTGTGTATCTCCGTGAGAGAAAGAACACTGTGACTTCACTCATTCCTCTGACAAAAGCACTTAGAACGAGAAAACCGTCCTTTGGTTTCGCTTTCCCGCAATGAGCTCGGCAAACTGCCCTTCGCGAAGGGCAGTTTTCCCCCAGAGAACTGCCTTGCAATAGCCGTGTTCTGGCAGTGGAACGAGTAGGCAGTGTTAGCGTTAAGCTATTGTGAAGACTCGCTTTGGCCCCGGGGAAAACAAAGCGCCTGGGGAAATCTTAACAGACCCCGGGGGCTTTTCACGGTTCCAAGTGTGGAACTGCAGACTCTTTTCCAAAGAAGAGAGCGCACAGGCAACAGCAGCCTGCACGTTTCTCAGTGAAAGGGAGAACTCCCTGACTTCATCCAGTCCTCTGAGGAAAGCAGGCAGAAGGAGAGAAACTTTCTTTCCTTCCTCTTTCCTGCAATGAATTCCTCATTTGCTCCTGCAAACGCTAGGTTTCTTCTGAAAAACTACCTCGCGGTGCACGTATCCTTCCAGAGGAGCAACGACATAGATTTAGCTTGAAGAGATTGGGAAAGCACATAGGGGGAAAAGGCCTTTTCGTGTTATGTGTTCTGCCTGATTTCGATCAATTCGCACTTGCGAAAGCAAGGTTCCCCAGCTCAAACTACAAAGCAGCAACTCTCTCCTGGCAGAGTAAATCCTATGCAGTGTTGCCCTGACGAGATACTGTTGGTAGAGTGAGGCCCAGGGAAAACACTTTGCCTAGAGAAATCCTAGCAAAGCCATGTGTTTCCCCACATGAATGTATGTCACTTTCAGTATTTGCAAAGCACGGAGCTCAGAGGCAACATCAGATTGTGTGCATCTCCGTGAGAGAAAGAACACTGTGACTTGACCCATTCCTCTGACGAAACCAGTTAGAAGGAGAAAACCGTCCTTTGGTTTCGCTTTCCCACAATGAGCTTGGCAAACTGCCCTTCACGAAGGGCAGTTTTCCCCCGGAGAACTGCCTTGCGCTAGCCGTGTTCTGGCAGTGGAACGAGTAGGCAGGGTTAGCGTTAAGCTATTGTGAAGACTCGCTTTGGCCCAGGGAAAACAAAGCGCCTGGGGAAATCTTAACAGACCCCGGGGGCTTTTCACGGTTCCAAGTGTGGAACTGCAGACTCTTTTCCAAAGAAGAGAGCGCACAGGCAACAGCAGCCTGCACGTTTCTCAGTGAAAGGGAGAACTCCCCGACTTCATCCAGTCCTCTGAGCAAAACACGCAGAAGGAGAGAAACTTTCTTTCCTTCCTCTTTCCTGCAATGAATTCCTGATTTGCTCTTGCAAACGCTAGGCTTCTTCTGAAAAACTACCTCGCGGGGCACGTATCCTTCCAGAGGAGCAACGACATAGTTTTAGCTTGAAGAGATTGGGAAAGCACCCAGGGAGAAAAGGCCTTTTCGTGTTCTGTGCTCCTCCTGAAATCGGTCAATTGACACTTGCCAAAACAAGGTATCCCAGCACAAACTACAAAGCCGCAACTCTCTCCTGGCAGAGTAAATCCTATGCAGTGTTGCCCTGACGAGATACTGCTGGTAGAGTGAGGCCCAGGGAAAACACTTTGCCTAGAGAAATCCTAGCAAAGCCATGTGTTTCCCCACATGAATGTATGTCACTTTCAGTATTTGCAAAGCACGGAGCTCAGAGGCAACATCAGATTGTGTGTATCTCCGTGAGAGAAAGAACACTGTGACTTCACCCATTCCTCTGACAAAAGCACTTAGAACGAGAAAACCGTCCTTTGGTTTCGCTTTCCCGCAATGAGCTCGGCAAACTGCCCTTCGCGAAGGGCAGTTTTCCCCCAGAGAACTGCCTTGCAATAGCCGTGTTCTGGCAGTGGAACGAGTAGGCAGTGTTAGCGTTAAGCTATTGTGAAGACTCGCTTTGGCCCAGGGAAAACAAAGCGCCTGGGGAAATCTTAACAGACCCCGGGGGCTTTTCACGGTTCCAAGTGTGGAACTGCAGACTCTTTTCCAAAGAAGAGAGCGCACAGGCAACAGCAGCCTGCACGTTTCTCAGTGAAAGGGAGAACTCCCTGACTTCATCCAGTCCTCTGAGGAAAGCAGGCAGAAGGAGAGAAACTTTCTTTCCTTCCTCTTTCCTGCAATGAATTCCTCATTTGCTCCTGCAAACGCTAGGTTTCTTCTGAAAAACTACCTCGCGGTGCACGTATCCTTCCAGAGGAGCAACGACAGTTTTAGCTTGAAGAGATTGGGAAAGCACATAGGGGGAAAAGGCCTTTTCGTGTTATGTGTTCTGCCTGAATTCGATCAATTCGCACTTGCGAAAGCAAGGTTCCCCAGCTCAAACTACAAAGCAGCAACTCTCTCCTGGCAGAGTAAATCCTATGCAGTGTTGCCCTGACGAGATACTGTTGGTAGAGTGAGGCCCAGGGAAAACACATTGCCTAGAGAAATCCTAGCAAAGCCGTATGTTTCCCCACATGAATGTATGTCAGTTTGAGGTCTTTGCCAAGAACGGAGCTCAGAGGCAACATGAGATTGTGTGTATCTCCGTGAGAGAAAGAACACTGTGACTTGACCCATTCCTCTGACGAAACCAGTTAGAAGGAGAAAACCGTCCTTTGGTTTCGCTTTCCCGCAATGAGCTCGGCAAACTGCCCTTCGCGAAGGGCAGTTTTCCCCCGGAGAACTGCCTTGCGCTAGCCGTGTTCTGGCAGTGGAACGAGTAGGCAGTGTTAGCGTTAAGCTATTGTGAAGGCTCGCTTTGGCCCAGGGAAAACAAAGCGCCTGGGGAAATCTTAACAGACCCCGGGGGCTTTTCACGGTTCCAAGTGTGGAACTGCAGACTCTTTTCCAAAGAAGAGAGCGCACAGGCAACAGCAGCCTGCACGTTTCTCAGTGAAAGAGAGAACTCCCTGACTTCATCCAGTCCTCTGAGCAAAGCAGGCAGAAGGAGAGAAACTTTCTTTCCTTCCTCTTTCCTGCAATGAATTCCTGATTTGCTCTTGCAAACGCTAGGCTTCTTCTGAAAAACTACCTCGCGGTGCACGTATCCTTCCAGAGGAGCAACGACATAGTTTTAGCTTGAAGAGATTGGGAAAGCACCCAGGGAGAAAAGGCCTTTTCGTGTTCTGTGTTCTGCCTGAAATCGGTCAATTGGCACTTGCCAAAACAAGGTTTCCTAGCACAAACTACAAAGCCGCAACTCTCTCCTGGCAGAGTAAATCCTGTGCAGTGTTGCCCTGACGAGATACTGCTGGTAGAGTGAGGCCCAGGGAAAACACTTTGCCTAGAGAAATCCTAGCAAAGCCATGTGTTTCCCCACATGAATGTATGTCACTTTCAGTATTTGCAAAGCACGGAGCTCAGAGGCAACATCAGATTGTGTGCATCTCCGTGAGAGAAAGAACACTGTGACTTGACCCATTCCTCTGACGAAACCAGTTAGAAGGAGAAAACCGTCCTTTGGTTTCGCTTTCCCACAATGAGCTTGGCAAACTGCCCTTCACGAAGGGCAGTTTTCCCCCGGAGAACTGCCTTGCGCTAGCCGTGTTCTGGCAGTGGAACGAGTAGGCAGGGTTAGCGTTAAGCTATTGTGAAGACTCGCTTTGGCCCAGGGAAAACAAAGCGCCTGGGGAAATCTTAACAGACCCCGGGGGCTTTTCACGGTTCCAAGTGTGGAACTGCAGACTCTTTTCCAAAGAAGAGAGCGCACAGGCAACAGCAGCCTGCACGTTTCTCAGTGAAAGGGAGAACTCCCCGACTTCATCCAGTCCTCTGAGCAAAACACGCAGAAGGAGAGAAACTTTCTTTCCTTCCTCTTTCCTGCAATGAATTCCTGATTTGCTCTTGCAAACGCTAGGCTTCTTCTGAAAAACTACCTCGCGGGGCACGTATCCTTCCAGAGGAGCAACGACATAGTTTTAGCTTGAAGAGATTGGGAAAGCACCCAGGGAGAAAAGGCCTTTTCGTGTTCTGTGCTCCTCCTGAAATCGGTCAATTGACACTTGCCAAAACAAGGTATCCCAGCACAAACTACAAAGCCGCAACTCTCTCCTGGCAGAGTAAATCCTATGCAGTGTTGCCCTGACGAGATACTGCTGGTAGAGTGAGGCCCAGGGAAAACACTTTGCCTAGAGAAATCCTAGCAAAGCCATGTGTTTCCCCACATGAATGTATGTCACTTTCAGTATTTGCAAAGCACGGAGCTCAGAGGCAACATCAGATTGTGTGTATCTCCGTGAGAGAAAGAACACTGTGACTTCACTCATTCCTCTGACAAAAGCACTTAGAACGAGAAAACCGTCCTTTGGTTTCGCTTTCCCGCAATGAGCTCGGCAAACTGCCCTTCGCGAAGGGCAGTTTTCCCCCAGAGAACTGCCTTGCAATAGCCGTGTTCTGGCAGTGGAACGAGTAGGCAGTGTTAGCGTTAAGCTATTGTGAAGACTCGCTTTGGCCCCGGGGAAAACAAAGCGCCTGGGGAAATCTTAACAGACCCCGGGGGCTTTTCACGGTTCCAAGTGTGGAACTGCAGACTCTTTTCCAAAGAAGAGAGCGCACAGGCAACAGCAGCCTGCACGTTTCTCAGTGAAAGGGAGAACTCCCTGACTTCATCCAGTCCTCTGAGGAAAGCAGGCAGAAGGAGAGAAACTTTCTTTCCTTCCTCTTTCCTGCAATGAATTCCTCATTTGCTCCTGCAAACGCTAGGTTTCTTCTGAAAAACTACCTCGCGGTGCACGTATCCTTCCAGAGGAGCAACGACATAGATTTAGCTTGAAGAGATTGGGAAAGCACATAGGGGGAAAAGGCCTTTTCGTGTTATGTGTTCTGCCTGATTTCGATCAATTCGCACTTGCGAAAGCAAGGTTCCCCAGCTCAAACTACAAAGCAGCAACTCTCTCCTGGCAGAGTAAATCCTATGCAGTGTTGCCCTGACGAGATACTGTTGGTAGAGTGAGGCCCAGGGAAAACACTTTGCCTAGAGAAATCCTAGCAAAGCCATGTGTTTCCCCACATGAATGTATGTCACTTTCAGTATTTGCAAAGCACGGAGCTCAGAGGCAACATCAGATTGTGTGCATCTCCGTGAGAGAAAGAACACTGTGACTTGACCCATTCCTCTGACGAAACCAGTTAGAAGGAGAAAACCGTCCTTTGGTTTCGCTTTCCCACAATGAGCTTGGCAAACTGCCCTTCACGAAGGGCAGTTTTCCCCCGGAGAACTGCCTTGCGCTAGCCGTGTTCTGGCAGTGGAACGAGTAGGCAGGGTTAGCGTTAAGCTATTGTGAAGACTCGCTTTGGCCCAGGGAAAACAAAGCGCCTGGGGAAATCTTAACAGACCCCGGGGGCTTTTCACGGTTCCAAGTGTGGAACTGCAGACTCTTTTCCAAAGAAGAGAGCGCACAGGCAACAGCAGCCTGCACGTTTCTCAGTGAAAGGGAGAACTCCCCGACTTCATCCAGTCCTCTGAGCAAAACACGCAGAAGGAGAGAAACTTTCTTTCCTTCCTCTTTCCTGCAATGAATTCCTGATTTGCTCTTGCAAACGCTAGGCTTCTTCTGAAAAACTACCTCGCGGGGCACGTATCCTTCCAGAGGAGCAACGACATAGTTTTAGCTTGAAGAGATTGGGAAAGCACCCAGGGAGAAAAGGCCTTTTCGTGTTCTGTGCTCCTCCTGAAATCGGTCAATTGACACTTGCCAAAACAAGGTATCCCAGCACAAACTACAAAGCCGCAACTCTCTCCTGGCAGAGTAAATCCTATGCAGTGTTGCCCTGACGAGATACTGCTGGTAGAGTGAGGCCCAGGGAAAACACTTTGCCTAGAGAAATCCTAGCAAAGCCATGTGTTTCCCCACATGAATGTATGTCACTTTCAGTATTTGCAAAGCACGGAGCTCAGAGGCAACATCAGATTGTGTGTATCTCCGTGAGAGAAAGAACACTGTGACTTCACCCATTCCTCTGACAAAAGCAGTTAGAACGAGAAAACCGTCCTTTGGTTTCGCTTTCCCGCAATGAGCTCGGCAAACTGCCCTTCGCGAAGGGCAGTTTTCCCCCAGAGAACTGCCTTGCAATAGCCGTGTTCTGGCAGTGGAACGAGTAGGCAGTGTTAGCGTTAAGCTATTGTGAAGACTCGCTTTGGCCCAGGGAAAACAAAGCGCCTGGGGAAATCTTAACAGACCCCGGGGGCTTTTCACGGTTCCAAGTGTGGAACTGCAGACTCTTTTCCAAAGAAGAGAGCGCACAGGCAACAGCAGCCTGCACGTTTCTCAGTGAAAGGGAGAACTCCCTGACTTCATCCAGTCCTCTGAGGAAAGCAGGCAGAAGGAGAGAAACTTTCTTTCCTTCCTCTTTCCTGCAATGAATTCCTCATTTGCTCCTGCAAACGCTAGGTTTCTTCTGAAAAACTACCTCGCGGTGCACGTATCCTTCCAGAGGAGCAACGACAGTTTTAGCTTGAAGAGATTGGGAAAGCACATAGGGGGAAAAGGCCTTTTCGTGTTATGTGTTCTGCCTGAATTCGATCAATTCGCACTTGCGAAAGCAAGGTTCCCCAGCTCAAACTACAAAGCAGCAACTCTCTCCTGGCAGAGTAAATCCTATGCAGTGTTGCCCTGACGAGATACTGTTGGTAGAGTGAGGCCCAGGGAAAACACATTGCCTAGAGAAATCCTAGCAAAGCCGTATGTTTCCCCACATGAATGTATGTCAGGTTGAGGTCTTTGCCAAGAACGGAGCTCAGAGGCAACATGAGATTGTGTGTATCTCCGTGAGAGAAAGAACACTGTGACTTGACCCATTCCTCTGACGAAACCAGTTAGAAGGAGAAAACCGTCCTTTGGTTTCGCTTTCCCGCAATGAGCTCGGCAAACTGCCCTTCGCGAAGGGCAGTTTTCCCCCGGAGAACTGCCTTGCGCTAGCCGTGTTCTGGCAGTGGAACGAGTAGGCAGTGTTAGCGTTAAGCTATTGTGAAGGCTCGCTTTGGCCCAGGGAAAACAAAGCGCCTGGGGAAATCTTAACAGACCCCGGGGGCTTTTCACGGTTCCAAGTGTGGAACTGCAGACTCTTTTCCAAAGAAGAGAGCGCACAGGCAACAGCAGCCTGCACGTTTCTCAGTGAAAGAGAGAACTCCCTGACTTCATCCAGTCCTCTGAGCAAAGCAGGCAGAAGGAGAGAAACTTTCTTTCCTTCCTCTTTCCTGCAATGAATTCCTGATTTGCTCTTGCAAACGCTAGGCTTCTTCTGAAAAACTACCTCGCGGTGCACGTATCCTTCCAGAGGAGCAACGACATAGTTTTAGCTTGAAGAGATTGGGAAAGCACCCAGGGAGAAAAGGCCTTTTCGTGTTCTGTGTTCTGCCTGAAATCGGTCAATTGGCACTTGCCAAAACAAGGTTTCCTAGCACAAACTACAAAGCCGCAACTCTCTCCTGGCAGAGTAAATCCTGTGCAGTGTTGCCCTGACGAGATACTGCTGGTAGAGTGAGGCCCAGGGAAAACACTTTGCCTAGAGAAATCCTAGCAAAGCCATGTGTTTCCCCACATGAATGTATGTCACTTTCAGTATTTGCAAAGCACGGAGCTCAGAGGCAACATCAGATTGTGTGCATCTCCGTGAGAGAAAGAACACTGTGACTTGACCCATTCCTCTGACGAAACCAGTTAGAAGGAGAAAACCGTCCTTTGGTTTCGCTTTCCCACAATGAGCTTGGCAAACTGCCCTTCACGAAGGGCAGTTTTCCCCCGGAGAACTGCCTTGCGCTAGCCGTGTTCTGGCAGTGGAACGAGTAGGCAGGGTTAGCGTTAAGCTATTGTGAAGACTCGCTTTGGCCCAGGGAAAACAAAGCGCCTGGGGAAATCTTAACAGACCCCGGGGGCTTTTCACGGTTCCAAGTGTGGAACTGCAGACTCTTTTCCAAAGAAGAGAGCGCACAGGCAACAGCAGCCTGCACGTTTCTCAGTGAAAGGGAGAACTCCCCGACTTCATCCAGTCCTCTGAGCAAAACACGCAGAAGGAGAGAAACTTTCTTTCCTTCCTCTTTCCTGCAATGAATTCCTGATTTGCTCTTGCAAACGCTAGGCTTCTTCTGAAAAACTACCTCGCGGGGCACGTATCCTTCCAGAGGAGCAACGACATAGTTTTAGCTTGAAGAGATTGGGAAAGCACCCAGGGAGAAAAGGCCTTTTCGTGTTCTGTGCTCCTCCTGAAATCAGTCAATTGACACTTGCCAAAACAAGGTATCCCAGCACAAACTACAAAGCCGCAACTCTCTCCTGGCAGAGTAAATCCTATGCAGTGTTGCCCTGATGAGATACTGCTGGTAGAGTGAGGCCCAGGGAAAACACTTTGCCTAGAGAAATCCTAGCAAAGCCATGTGTTTCCCCACATGAATGTATGTCACTTTCAGTATTTGCAAAGCACGGAGCTCAGAGGCAACATCAGATTGTGTGTATCTCCGTGAGAGAAAGAACACTGTGACTTCACCCATTCCTCTGACAAAAGCAGTTAGAACGAGAAAACCGTCCTTTGGTTTCGCTTTCCCGCAATGAGCTCGGCAAACTGCCCTTCGCGAAGGGCAGTTTTCCCCCAGAGAACTGCCTTGCAATAGCCGTGTTCTGGCAGTGGAACGAGTAGGCAGTGTTAGCGTTAAGCTATTGTGAAGACTCGCTTTGGCCCAGGGAAAACAAAGCGCCTGGGGAAATCTTAACAGACCCCGGGGGCTTTTCACGGTTCCAAGTGTGGAACTGCAGACTCTTTTCCAAAGAAGAGAGCGCACAGGCAACAGCAGCCTGCACGTTTCTCAGTGAAAGGGAGAACTCCCTGACTTCATCCAGTCCTCTGAGGAAAGCAGGCAGAAGGAGAGAAACTTTCTTTCCTTCCTCTTTCCTGCAATGAATTCCTCATTTGCTCTTGCAAACGCTAGGCTTCTTCTGAAAAACTACCTCGCGGTGCACGTATCCTTCCAGAGGAGCAACGACATAGTTTTAGCTTGAAGAGATTGGGAAAGCACATAGGGGGAAAAGGCCTTTTCGTGTTATGTGTTCTGCCTGAATTCGATCAATTCGCACTTGCGAAAGCAAGGTTCCCCAGCTCAAACTACAAAGCAGCAACTCTCTCCTGGCAGAGTAAATCCTATGCAGTGTTGCCCTGACGAGATACTGTTGGTAGAGTGAGGCCCAGGGAAAACACATTGCCTAGAGAAATCCTAGCAAAGCCGTATGTTTCCCCACATGAATGTATGTCAGTTTGAGGTCTTTGCCAAGAACGGAGCTCAGAGGCAACATGAGATTGTGTGTATCTCCGTGAGAGAAAGAACACTGTGACTTGACCCATTCCTCTGACGAAACCAGTTAGAAGGAGAAAACCGTCCTTTGGTTTCGCTTTCCCGCAATGAGCTCGGCAAACTGCCCTTCGCGAAGGGCAGTTTTCCCCCAGAGAACTGCCTTGCGCTAGCCGTGTTCTGGCAGTGGAACGAGTAGGCAGTGTTAGCGTTAAGCTATTGTGAAGGCTCGCTTTGGCCCAGGGAAAACAAAGCGCCTGGGGAAATCTTAACAGACCCCGGGGGCTTTTCACGGTTCCAAGTGTGGAACTGCAGACTCTTTTCCAAAGAAGAGAGCGCACAGGCAACAGCAGCCTGCACGTTTCTCAGTGAAAGAGAGAACTCCCTGACTTCATCCAGTCCTCTGAGCAAAGCAGGCAGAAGGAGAGAAACTTTCTTTCCTTCCTCTTTCCTGCAATGAATTCCTGATTTGCTCTTGCAAACGCTAGGCTTCTTCTGAAAAACTACCTCGCGGTGCACGTATCCTTCCAGAGGAGCAACGACATAGTTTTAGCTTGAAGAGATTGGGAAAGCACCCAGGGAGAAAAGGCCTTTTCGTGTTCTGTGTTCTGCCTGAAATCGGTCAATTGGCACTTGCCAAAACAAGGTTTCCTAGCACAAACTACAAAGCCGCAACTCTCTCCAGGCAGAGTAAATCCTGTGCAGTGTTGCCCTGACGAGATACTGCTGGTAGAGTGAGGCCCAGGGAAAACACTTTGCCTAGAGAAATCCTAGCAAAGCCATGTGTTTCCCCACATGAATGTATGTCACTTTCAGTATTTGCAAAGCACGGAGCTCAGAGGCAACATCAGATTGTGTGTATCTCCGTGAGAGAAAGAACACTGTGACTTCACCCATTCCTCTGACAAAAGCAGTTAGAAGGAGAAAACCGTCCTTTGGTTTCGCTTTCCCGCAATGAGCTCGGCAAACTGCCCTTCGCGAAGGGCAGTTTTCCCCCGGAGAACTGCCTTGCGCTAGCCGTGTTCTGGCAGTGGAACGAGTAGGCAGTGTTAGCGTTAAGCTATTGTGAAGACTCGCTTTGGCCCAGGGAAAACAAAGCGCCTGGGGAAATCTTAACAGACCCCGGGGGCTTTTCACGGTTCCAAGTGTGGAACTGCAGACTCTTTTCCAAAGAAGAGAGCGCACAGGCAACAGCAGCCTGCACGTTTCTCAGTGAAAGGGAGAACTCCCTGACTTCATCCAGTCCTCTGAGGAAAGCAGGCAGAAGGAGAGAAACTTTCTTTCCTTCCTCTTTCCTGCAATGAATTCCTCATTTGCTCCTGCAAACGCTAGGTTTCTTCTGAAAAACTACCTCGCGGTGCACGTATCCTTCCAGAGGAGCAACGACAGTTTTAGCTTGAAGAGATTGGGAAAGCACATAGGGGGAAAAGGCCTTTTCGTGTTATGTGTTCTGCCTGAATTCGATCAATTCGCACTTGCGAAAGCAAGGTTCCCCAGCTCAAACTACAAAGCAGCAACTCTCTCCTGGCAGAGTAAATCCTATGCAGTGTTGCCCTGACGAGATACTGTTGGTAGAGTGAGGCCCAGGGAAAACACATTGCCTAGAGAAATCCTAGCAAAGCCGTATGTTTCCCCACATGAATGTATGTCAGTTTGAGGTCTTTGCCAAGAACGGAGCTCAGAGGCAACATGAGATTGTGTGTATCTCCGTGAGAGAAAGAACACTGTGACTTGACCCATTCCTCTGACGAAACCAGTTAGAAGGAGAAAACCGTCCTTTGGTTTCGCTTTCCCGCAATGAGCTCGGCAAACTGCCCTTCGCGAAGGGCAGTTTTCCCCCGGAGAACTGCCTTGCGCTAGCCGTGTTCTGGCAGTGGAACGAGTAGGCAGTGTTAGCGTTAAGCTATTGTGAAGGCTCGCTTTGGCCCAGGGAAAACAAAGCGCCTGGGGAAATCTTAACAGACCCCGGGGGCTTTTCACGGTTCCAAGTGTGGAACTGCAGACTCTTTTCCAAAGAAGAGAGCGCACAGGCAACAGCAGCCTGCACGTTTCTCAGTGAAAGGGAGAACTCCCTGACTTCATCCAGTCCTCTGAGCAAAGCAGGCAGAAGGAGAGAAACTTTCTTTCCTTCCTCTTTCCTGCAATGAATTCCTGATTTGCTCTTGCAAACGCTAGGCTTCTTCTGAAAAACTACCTCGCGGTGCACGTATCCTTCCAGAGGAGCAACGACATAGTTTTAGCTTGAAGAGATTGGGAAAGCACCCAGGGAGAAAAGGCCTTTTCGTGTTCTGTGTTCTGCCTGAAATCGGTCAATTGGCACTTGCCAAAACAAGGTTTCCTAGCACAAACTACAAAGCCGCAACTCTCTCCTGGCAGAGTAAATCCTGTGCAGTGTTGCCCTGACGAGATACTGCTGGTAGAGTGAGGCCCAGGGAAAACACTTTGCCTAGAGAAATCCTAGCAAAGCCATGTGTTTCCCCACATGAATGTATGTCACTTTCAGTATTTGCAAAGCACGGAGCTCAGAGGCAACATGAGATTGTGTGTATCTCCATGAGAGAAAGAACACTGTGACTTGACCCATTCCTCTGACGAAACCAGTTAGAAGGAGAAAACCGTCCTTTGGTTTCGCTTTCCCGCAATGAGCTCGGCAAACTGCCCTTCGCGAAGGGCAGTTTTCCCCCGGAGAACTGCCTTGCGCTAGCCGTGTTCTGGCAGTGGAACGAGTAGGCAGTGTTAGCGTTAAGCTATTGTGAAGGCTCGCTTTGGCCCAGGGAAAACAAAGCGCCTGGGGAAATCTTAACAGACCCCGGGGGCTTTTCACGGTTCCAAGTGTGGAACTGCAGACTCTTTTCCAAAGAAGAGAGCGCACAGGCAACAGCAGCCTGCACGTTTCTCAGTGAAAGAGAGAACTCCCTGACTTCATCCAGTCCTCTGAGCAAAGCAGGCAGAAGGAGAGAAACTTTCTTTCCTTCCTCTTTCCTGCAATGAATTCCTGATTTGCTCTTGCAAACGCTAGGCTTCTTCTGAAAAACTACCTCGCGGTGCACGTATCCTTCCAGAGGAGCAACGACATAGTTTTAGCTTGAAGAGATTGGGAAAGCACCCAGGGAGAAAAGGCCTTTTCGTGTTCTGTGTTCTGCCTGAAATCGGTCAATTGGCACTTGCCAAAACAAGGTTTCCTAGCACAAACTACAAAGCCGCAACTCTCTCCTGGCAGAGTAAATCCTGTGCAGTGTTGCCCTGACGAGATACTGCTGGTAGAGTGAGGCCCAGGGAAAACACTTTGCCTAGAGAAATCCTAGCAAAGCCATGTGTTTCCCCACATGAATGTATGTCA
Source organism: Elephas maximus indicus (assembly GCF_024166365.1). Lineage (NCBI taxonomy): Eukaryota > Metazoa > Chordata > Mammalia > Proboscidea > Elephantidae > Elephas > Elephas maximus. Next base: position 20,450,964 of record NC_064830.1, read on the forward strand.
CTTTCAGTATTTGCAAAGCACGGAGCTCAGAGGCAACATCAGATTGTGTGCATCTCCGTGAGAGAAAGAACACTGTGACTTGACCCATTCCTCTGACGAAACCAGTTAGAAGGAGAAAACCGTCCTTTGGTTTCGCTTTCCCACAATGAGCTTGGCAAACTGCCCTTCACGAAGGGCAGTTTTCCCCCGGAGAACTGCCTTGCGCTAGCCGTGTTCTGGCAGTGGAACGAGTAGGCAGGGTTAGCGTTAAGCTATTGTGAAGACTCGCTTTGGCCCAGGGAAAACAAAGCGCCTGGGGAAATCTTAACAGACCCCGGGGGCTTTTCACGGTTCCAAGTGTGGAACTGCAGACTCTTTTCCAAAGAAGAGAGCGCACAGGCAACAGCAGCCTGCACGTTTCTCAGTGAAAGGGAGAACTCCCCGACTTCATCCAGTCCTCTGAGCAAAACACGCAGAAGGAGAGAAACTTTCTTTCCTTCCTCTTTCCTGCAATGAATTCCTGATTTGCTCTTGCAAACGCTAGGCTTCTTCTGAAAAACTACCTCGCGGGGCACGTATCCTTCCAGAGGAGCAACGACATAGTTTTAGCTTGAAGAGATTGGGAAAGCACCCAGGGAGAAAAGGCCTTTTCGTGTTCTGTGCTCCTCCTGAAATCAGTCAATTGACACTTGCCAAAACAAGGTATCCCAGCACAAACTACAAAGCCGCAACTCTCTCCTGGCAGAGTAAATCCTATGCAGTGTTGCCCTGATGAGATACTGCTGGTAGAGTGAGGCCCAGGGAAAACACTTTGCCTAGAGAAATCCTAGCAAAGCCATGTGTTTCCCCACATGAATGTATGTCACTTTCAGTATTTGCAAAGCACGGAGCTCAGAGGCAACATCAGATTGTGTGTATCTCCGTGAGAGAAAGAACACTGTGACTTCACCCATTCCTCTGACAAAAGCAGTTAGAACGAGAAAACCGTCCTTTGGTTTCGCTTTCCCGCAATGAGCTCGGCAAACTGCCCTTCGCGAAGGGCAGTTTTCCCCCAGAGAACTGCCTTGCAATAGCCGTGTTCTGGCAGTGGAACGAGTAGGCAGTGTTAGCGTTAAGCTATTGTGAAGACTCGCTTTGGCCCAGGGAAAACAAAGCGCCTGGGGAAATCTTAACAGACCCCGGGGGCTTTTCACGGTTCCAAGTGTGGAACTGCAGACTCTTTTCCAAAGAAGAGAGCGCACAGGCAACAGCAGCCTGCACGTTTCTCAGTGAAAGGGAGAACTCCCTGACTTCATCCAGTCCTCTGAGGAAAGCAGGCAGAAGGAGAGAAACTTTCTTTCCTTCCTCTTTCCTGCAATGAATTCCTCATTTGCTCCTGCAAACGCTAGGTTTCTTCTGAAAAACTACCTCGCGGTGCACGTATCCTTCCAGAGGAGCAACGACATAGTTTTAGCTTGAAGAGATTGGGAAAGCACATAGGGGGAAAAGGCCTTTTCGTGTTATGTGTTCTGCCTGAATTCGATCAATTCGCACTTGCGAAAGCAAGGTTCCCCAGCTCAAACTACAAAGCAGCAACTCTCTCCTGGCAGAGTAAATCCTATGCAGTGTTGCCCTGACGAGATACTGTTGGTAGAGTGAGGCCCAGGGAAAACACATTGCCTAGAGAAATCCTAGCAAAGCCGTATGTTTCCCCACATGAATGTATGTCAGTTTGAGGTCTTTGCCAAGAACGGAGCTCAGAGGCAACATGAGATTGTGTGTATCTCCGTGAGAGAAAGAACACTGTGACTTGACCCATTCCTCTGACGAAACCAGTTAGAAGGAGAAAACCGTCCTTTGGTTTCGCTTTCCCGCAATGAGCTCGGCAAACTGCCCTTCGCGAAGGGCAGTTTTCCCCCAGAGAACTGCCTTGCGCTAGCCGTGTTCTGGCAGTGGAACGAGTAGGCAGTGTTAGCGTTAAGCTATTGTGAAGGCTCGTTTTGGCCCAGGGAAAACAAAGCGCCTGGGGAAATCTTAACAGACCCCGGGGGCTTTTCACGGTTCCAAGTGTGGAACTGCAGACTCTTTTCCAAAGAAGAGAGCGCACAGGCAACAGCAGCCTGCACGTTTCTCAGTGAAAGAGAGAACTCCCTGACTTCATCCAGTCCTCTGAGCAAAGCAGGCAGAAGGAGAGAAACTTTCTTTCCTTCCTCTTTCCTGCAATGAATTCCTGATTTGCTCTTGCAAACGCTAGGCTTCTTCTGAAAAACTACCTCGCGGTGCACGTATCCTTCCAGAGGAGCAACGACATAGTTTTAGCTTGAAGAGATTGGGAAAGCACCCAGGGAGAAAAGGCCTTTTCGTGTTCTGTGTTCTGCCTGAAATCGGTCAATTGGCACTTGCCAAAACAAGGTTTCCTAGCACAAACTACAAAGCCGCAACTCTCTCCTGGCAGAGTAAATCCTGTGCAGTGTTGCCCTGACGAGATACTGCTGGTAGAGTGAGGCCCAGGGAAAACACTTTGCCTAGAGAAATCCTAGCAAAGCCATGTGTTTCCCCACATGAATGTATGTCACTTTCAGTATTTGCAAAGCACGGAGCTCAGAGGCAACATCAGATTGTGTGTATCTCCGTGAGAGAAAGAACACTGTGACTTCACCCATTCCTCTGACAAAAGCAGTTAGAAGGAGAAAACCGTCCTTTGGTTTCGCTTTCCCGCAATGAGCTCGGCAAACTGCCCTTCGCGAAGGGCAGTTTTCCCCCGGAGAACTGCCTTGCGCTAGCCGTGTTCTGGCAGTGGAACGAGTAGGCAGTGTTAGCGTTAAGCTATTGTGAAGACTCGCTTTGGCCCAGGGAAAACAAAGCGCCTGGGGAAATCTTAACAGACCCCGGGGGCTTTTCACGGTTCCAAGTGTGGAACTGCAGACTCTTTTCCAAAGAAGAGAGCGCACAGGCAACAGCAGCCTGCACGTTTCTCAGTGAAAGGGAGAACTCCCTGACTTCATCCAGTCCTCTGAGGAAAGCAGGCAGAAGGAGAGAAACTTTCTTTCCTTCCTCTTTCCTGCAATGAATTCCTCATTTGCTCCTGCAAACGCTAGGTTTCTTCTGAAAAACTACCTCGCGGTGCACGTATCCTTCCAGAGGAGCAACGACAGTTTTAGCTTGAAGAGATTGGGAAAGCACATAGGGGGAAAAGGCCTTTTCGTGTTATGTGTTCTGCCTGAATTCGATCAATTCGCACTTGCGAAAGCAAGGTTCCCCAGCTCAAACTACAAAGCAGCAACTCTCTCCTGGCAGAGTAAATCCTATGCAGTGTTGCCCTGACGAGATACTGTTGGTAGAGTGAGGCCCAGGGAAAACACATTGCCTAGAGAAATCCTAGCAAAGCCGTATGTTTCCCCACATGAATGTATGTCAGTTTGAGGTCTTTGCCAAGAACGGAGCTCAGAGGCAACATGAGATTGTGTGTATCTCCGTGAGAGAAAGAACACTGTGACTTGACCCATTCCTCTGACGAAACCAGTTAGAAGGAGAAAACCGTCCTTTGGTTTCGCTTTCCCGCAATGAGCTCGGCAAACTGCCCTTCGCGAAGGGCAGTTTTCCCCCGGAGAACTGCCTTGCGCTAGCCGTGTTCTGGCAGTGGAACGAGTAGGCAGTGTTAGCGTTAAGCTATTGTGAAGGCTCGCTTTGGCCCAGGGAAAACAAAGCGCCTGGGGAAATCTTAACAGACCCCGGGGGCTTTTCACGGTTCCAAGTGTGGAACTGCAGACTCTTTTCCAAAGAAGAGAGCGCACAGGCAACAGCAGCCTGCACGTTTCTCAGTGAAAGGGAGAACTCCCTGACTTCATCCAGTCCTCTGAGCAAAGCAGGCAGAAGGAGAGAAACTTTCTTTCCTTCCTCTTTCCTGCAATGAATTCCTGATTTGCTCTTGCAAACGCTAGGCTTCTTCTGAAAAACTACCTCGCGGTGCACGTATCCTTCCAGAGGAGCAACGACATAGTTTTAGCTTGAAGAGATTGGGAAAGCACCCAGGGAGAAAAGGCCTTTTCGTGTTCTGTGTTCTGCCTGAAATCGGTCAATTGGCACTTGCCAAAACAAGGTTTCCTAGCACAAACTACAAAGCCGCAACTCTCTCCTGGCAGAGTAAATCCTGTGCAGTGTTGCCCTGACGAGATACTGCTGGTAGAGTGAGGCCCAGGGAAAACACTTTGCCTAGAGAAATCCTAGCAAAGCCATGTGTTTCCCCACATGAATGTATGTCACTTTCAGTATTTGCAAAGCACGGAGCTCAGAGGCAACATCAGATTGTGTGTATCTCCGTGAGAGAAAGAACACTGTGACTTCACCCATTCCTCTGACAAAAGCAGTTAGAAGGAGAAAACCGTCCTTTGGTTTCGCTTTCCCGCAATGAGCTCGGCAAACTGCCCTTCGCGAAGGGCAGTTTTCCCCCGGAGAACTGCCTTGCGCTAGCCGTGTTCTGGCAGTGGAACGAGTAGGCAGAGTTAGCCTTAAGCTATTGTGAAGACTCGCTTTGGCCCAGGGAAAACAAAGCGCCTGGGGAAATCTTAACAGACCCCGGGGCTTTTCACGGTTCCAAGTGTGGAACTGCAGACTCTTTTCCAAAGAAGAGAGCGCACAGGCAACAGCAGCCTGCACGTTTCTCAGTGAAAGGGAGAACTCCCTGACTTCATCCAGTCCTCTGAGCAAAGCAGGCAGAAGGAGAGAAACTTTCTTTCCTTCCTCTTTCCTGCAATGAATTCCTGATTTGCTCTTGCAAACGCTAGGCTTCTTCTGAAAAACTACCTCGCGGTGCACGTATCCTTCCAGAGGAGCAACGACATAGTTTTAGCTTGAAGAGATTGGGAAAGCACCCAGGGAGAAAAGGCCTTTTCGTGTTCTGTGCTCCTCCTGAAATCGGTCAATTGACACTTGCCAAAACAAGGTTTCCCAGCACAAACTACAAAGCCGCAACTCTCTCCTGGCAGAGTAAATCCTATGCAGTGTTGCCCTGACGAGATACTGCTGGTAGAGTGAGGCCCAGGGAAAACACTTTGCCTAGAGAAATCCTAGCAAAGCCATGTGTTTCCCCACATGAATGTATGTCACTTTCAGTATTTGCAAAGCACGGAGCTCAGAGGCAACATCAGATTGTGTGTATCTCCGTGAGAGAAAGAACACTGTGACTTCACCCATTCCTCTGACAAAAGCAGTTAGAAGGAGAAAACCGTCCTTTGGTTTCGCTTTCCCGCAATGAGCTCGGCAAACTGCCCTTCGCGAAGGGCAGTTTTCCCCCGGAGAACTGCCTTGCGCTAGCCGTGTTCTGGCAGTGGAACGAGTAGGCAGTGTTAGCGTTAAGCTATTGTGAAGACTCGCTTTGGCCCAGGGAAAACAAAGCGCCTGGGGAAATCTTAACAGACCCCGGGGGCTTTTCACGGTTCCAAGTGTGGAACTGCAGACTCTTTTCCAAAGAAGAGAGCGCACAGGCAACAGCAGCCTGCACGTTTCTCAGTGAAAGGGAGAACTCCCTGACTTCATCCAGTCCTCTGAGGAAAGCAGGCAGAAGGAGAGAAACTTTCTTTCCTTCCTCTTTCCTGCAATGAATTCCTCATTTGCTCCTGCAAACGCTAGGTTTCTTCTGAAAAACTACCTCGCGGTGCACGTATCCTTCCAGAGGAGCAACGACATAGTTTTAGCTTGAAGAGATTGGGAAAGCACATAGAGGGAAAAGGCCTTTTCGTGTTATGTGTTCTGCCTGAATTCGATCAATTCGCACTTGCGAAAGCAAGGTTCCCCAGCTCAAACTACAAAGCAGCAACTCTCTCCTGGCAGAGTAAATCCTATGCAGTGTTGCCCTGACGAGATACTGTTGGTAGAGTGAGGCCCAGGGAAAACACATTGCCTAGAGAAATCCTAGCAAAGCCGTATGTTTCCCCACATGAATGTATGTCAGTTTGAGGTCTTTGCCAAGAACGGAGCTCAGAGGCAACATGAGATTGTGTGTATCTCCGTGAGAGAAAGAACACTGTGACTTGACCCATTCCTCTGACGAAACCAGTTAGAAGGAGAAAACCGTCCTTTGGTTTCGCTTTCCCGCAATGAGCTCGGCAAAGTGCCCTTCGCGAAGGGCAGTTTTCCCCCGGAGAACTGCCTTGCGCTAGCCGTGTTCTGGCAGTGGAACGAGTAGGCAGTGTTAGCGTTAAGGTATTGTGAAGGCTCGCTTTGGCCCAGGGAAAACAAAGCGCCTGGGGAAATCTTAACAGACCCCGGGGGCTTTTCACGGTTCCAAGTGTGGAACTGCAGACTCTTTTCCAAAGAAGAGAGCGCACAGGCAACAGCAGCCTGCACGTTTCTCAGTGAAAGGGAGAACTCCCTGACTTCATCCAGTCCTCTGAGGAAAGCAGGCAGAAGGAGAGAAACTTTCTTTCCTTCCTCTTTCCTGCAATGAATTCCTGATTTGCTCTTGCAAACGCTAGGCTTCTTCTGAAAAACTACCTCGCGGGGCACGTATCCTTCCAGAGGAGCAACGACATAGTTTTAGCTTGAAGAGATTGGGAAAGCACCCAGGGAGAAAAGGCCTTTTCGTGTTCTGTGCTCCTCCTGAAATCGGTCAATTGACACTTGCCAAAACAAGGTTTCCCAGCACAAACTACAAAGCCGCAACTCTCTCCTGGCAGAGTAAATCCTGTGCAGTGTTGCCCTGACGAGATACTGCTGGTAGAGTGAGGCCCAGGGAAAACACTTTGCCTAGAGAAATCCTAGCAAAGCCATGTGTTTCCCCACATGAATGTATGTCACTTTCAGTATTTGCAAAGCACGGAGCTCAGAGGCAACATCAGATTGTGTGTATCTCCGTGAGAGAAAGAACACTGTGACTTCACCCATTCCTCTGACAAAAGCAGTTAGAAGGAGAAAACCGTCCTTTGGTTTCGCTTTCCCGCAATGAGCTCGGCAAACTGCCCTTCGCGAAGGGCAGTTTTCCCCCGGAGAACTGCCTTGCGCTAGCCGTGTTCTGGCAGTGGAACGAGTAGGCAGTGTTAGCGTTAAGCTATTGTGAAGGCTCGCTTTGGCCCAGGGAAAACAAAGCGCCTGGGGAAATCTTAACAGACCCCGGGGGCTTTTCACGGTTCCAAGTGTGGAACTGCAGACTCTTTTCCAAAGAAGAGAGCGCACAGGCAACAGCAGCCTGCACGTTTCTCAGTGAAAGGGAGAACTCCCTGACTTCATCCAGTCCTCTGAGCAAAGCAGGCAGAAGGAGAGAAACTTTCTTTCCTTCCTCTTTCCTGCAATGAATTCCTGATTTGCTCTTGCAAACGCTAGGCTTCTTCTGAAAAACTACCTCGCGGTGCACGTATCCTTCCAGAGGAGCAACGACATAGTTTTAGCTTGAAGAGATTGGGAAAGCACCCAGGGAGAAAAGGCCTTTTCGTGTTCTGTGCTCCTCCTGAAATCGGTCAATTGACACTTGCCAAAACAAGGTTTCCCAGCACAAACTACAAAGCCGCAACTCTCTCCTGGCAGAGTAAATCCTATGCAGTGTTGCCCTGACGAGATACTGCTGGTAGAGTGAGGCCCAGGGAAAACACTTTGCCTAGAGAAATCCTAGCAAAGCCATGTGTTTCCCCACATGAATGTATGTCACTTTCAGCATTTGCAAAGCACGGAGCTCAGAGGCAACATCAGATTGTGTGTATCTCCGTGAGAGAAAGAACACTGTGACTTCACCCATTCCTCTGACAAAAGCAGTTAGAAGGAGAAAACCGTCCTTTGGTTTCGCTTTCCCGCAATGAGCTCGGCAAAGTGCCCTTCGCGAAGGGCAGTTTTCCCCCGGAGAACTGCCTTGCGCTAGCCGTGTTCTGGCAGTGGAACGAGTAGGCAGTGTTAGCGTTAAGCTATTGTGAAGACTCGCTTTGGCCCAGGGAAAACAAAGCGCCTGGGGAAATCTTAACAGACCCCGGGGGCTTTTCACGGTTCCAAGTGTGGAACTGCAGACTCTTTTCCAAAGAAGAGAGCGCACAGGCAACAGCAGCCTGCACGTTTCTCAGTGAAAGGGAGAACTCCCTGACTTCATCCAGTCCTCTGAGGAAAGCAGGCAGAAGGAGAGAAACTTTCTTTCCTTCCTCTTTCCTGCAATGAATTCCTCATTTGCTCCTGCAAACGCTAGGTTTCTTCTGAAAAACTACCTCGCGGTGCACGTATCCTTCCAGAGGAGCAACGACATAGTTTTAGCTTGAAGAGATTGGGAAAGCACATAGGGGGAAAAGGCCTTTTCGTGTTATGTGTTCTGCCTGAATTCGATCAATTCGCACTTGCGAAAGCAAGGTTCCCCAGCTCAAACTACAAAGCAGCAACTCTCTCCTGGCAGAGTAAATCCTATGCAGTGTTGCCCTGACGAGATACTGTTGGTAGAGTGAGGCCCAGGGAAAACACATTGCCTAGAGAAATCCTAGCAAAGCCGTATGTTTCCCCACATGAATGTATGTCAGTTTGAGGTCTTTGCCAAGAACGGAGCTCAGAGGCAACATGAGATTGTGTGTATCTCCGTGAGAGAAAGAACACTGTGACTTGACCCATTCCTCTGACGAAACCAGTTAGAAGGAGAAAACCGTCCTTTGGTTTCGCTTTCCCGCAATGAGCTCGGCAAACTGCCCTTCGCGAAGGGCAGTTTTCCCCCAGAGAACTGCCTTGCGCTAGCCGTGTTCTGGCAGTGGAACGAGTAGGCAGTGTTAGCGTTAAGCTATTGTGAAGGCTCGCTTTGGCCCAGGGAAAACAAAGCGCCTGGGGAAATCTTAACAGACCCCGGGGGCTTTTCACGGTTCCAAGTGTGGAACTGCAGACTCTTTTCCAAAGAAGAGAGCGCACAGGCAACAGCAGCCTGCACCTTTCTCAGTGAAAGAGAGAACTCCCTGACTTCATCCAGTCCTCTGAGCAAAGCAGGCAGAAGGAGAGAAACTTTCTTTCCTTCCTCTTTCCTGCAATGAATTCCTGATTTGCTCTTGCAAACGCTAGGCTTCTTCTGAAAAACTACCTCGCGGTGCACGTATCCTTCCAGAGGAGCAACGACATAGTTTTAGCTTGAAGAGATTGGGAAAGCACCCAGGGAGAAAAGGCCTTTTCGTGTTCTGTGCTCCTCCTGAAATCGGTCAATTGACACTTGCCAAAACAAGGTTTCCCAGCACAAACTACAAAGCCGCAACTCTCTCCTGGCAGAGTAAATCCTATGCAGTGTTGCCCTGACGAGATACTGCTGGTAGAGTGAGGCCCAGGGAAAACACTTTGCCTAGAGAAATCCTAGCAAAGCCATGTGTTTCCCCACATGAATGTATGTCACTTTCAGTATTTGCAAAGCACGGAGCTCAGAGGCAACATCAGATTGTGTGTATCTCCGTGAGAGAAAGAACACTGTGACTTCACCCATTCCTCTGACAAAAGCAGTTAGAAGGAGAAAACCGTCCTTTGGTTTCGCTTTCCCGCAATGAGCTCGGCAAACTGCCCTTCGCGAAGGGCAGTTTTCCCCCGGAGAACTGCCTTGCGCTAGCCGTGTTCTGGCAGTGGAACGAGTAGGCAGTGTTAGCGTTAAGCTATTGTGAAGACTCGCTTTGGCCCAGGGAAAACAAAGCGCCTGGGGAAATCTTAACAGACCCCGGGGGCTTTTCACGGTTCCAAGTGTGGAACTGCAGACTCTTTTCCAAAGAAGAGAGCGCACAGGCAACAGCAGCCTGCACGTTTCTCAGTGAAAGGGAGAACTCCCTGACTTCATCCAGTCCTCTGAGGAAAGCAGGCAGAAGGAGAGAAACTTTCTTTCCTTCCTCTTTCCTGCAATGAATTCCTCATTTGCTCCTGCAAACGCTAGGTTTCTTCTGAAAAACTACCTCGCGGTGCACGTATCCTTCCAGAGGAGCAACGACATAGTTTTAGCTTGAAGAGATTGGGAAAGCACATAGAGGGAAAAGGCCTTTTCGTGTTATGTGTTCTGCCTGAATTCGATCAATTCGCACTTGCGAAAGCAAGGTTCCCCAGCTCAAACTACAAAGCAGCAACTCTCTCCTGGCAGAGTAAATCCTATGCAGTGTTGCCCTGACGAGATACTGTTGGTAGAGTGAGGCCCAGGGAAAACACATTGCCTAGAGAAATCCTAGCAAAGCCGTATGTTTCCCCACATGAATGTATGTCAGTTTGAGGTCTTTGCCAAGAACGGAGCTCAGAGGCAACATGAGATTGTGTGTATCTCCGTGAGAGAAAGAACACTGTGACTTGACCCATTCCTCTGACGAAACCAGTTAGAAGGAGAAAACCGTCCTTTGGTTTCGCTTTCCCGCAATGAGCTCGGCAAAGTGCCCTTCGCGAAGGGCAGTTTTCCCCCGGAGAACTGCCTTGCGCTAGCCGTGTTCTGGCAGTGGAACGAGTAGGCAGTGTTAGCGTTAAGGTATTGTGAAGGCTCGCTTTGGCCCAGGGAAAACAAAGCGCCTGGGGAAATCTTAACAGACCCCGGGGGCTTTTCACGGTTCCAAGTGTGGAACTGCAGACTCTTTTCCAAAGAAGAGAGCGCACAGGCAACAGCAGCCTGCACGTTTCTCAGTGAAAGGGAGAACTCCCTGACTTCATCCAGTCCTCTGAGGAAAGCAGGCAGAAGGAGAGAAACTTTCTTTCCTTCCTCTTTCCTGCAATGAATTCCTGATTTGCTCTTGCAAACGCTAGGCTTCTTCTGAAAAACTACCTCGCGGGGCACGTATCCTTCCAGAGGAGCAACGACATAGTTTTAGCTTGAAGAGATTGGGAAAGCACCCAGGGAGAAAAGGCCTTTTCGTGTTCTGTGCTCCTCCTGAAATCGGTCAATTGACACTTGCCAAAACAAGGTTTCCCAGCACAAACTACAAAGCCGCAACTCTCTCCTGGCAGAGTAAATCCTGTGCAGTGTTGCCCTGACGAGATACTGCTGGTAGAGTGAGGCCCAGGGAAAACACTTTGCCTAGAGAAATCCTAGCAAAGCCATGTGTTTCCCCACATGAATGTATGTCACTTTCAGTATTTGCAAAGCACGGAGCTCAGAGGCAACATCAGATTGTGTGTATCTCCGTGAGAGAAAGAACACTGTGACTTCACCCATTCCTCTGACAAAAGCAGTTAGAAGGAGAAAACCGTCCTTTGGTTTCGCTTTCCCGCAATGAGCTCGGCAAACTGCCCTTCGCGAAGGGCAGTTTTCCCCCGGAGAACTGCCTTGCGCTAGCCGTGTTCTGGCAGTGGAACGAGTAGGCAGTGTTAGCGTTAAGCTATTGTGAAGGCTCGCTTTGGCCCAGGGAAAACAAAGCGCCTGGGGAAATCTTAACAGACCCCGGGGGCTTTTCACGGTTCCAAGTGTGGAACTGCAGACTCTTTTCCAAAGAAGAGAGCGCACAGGCAACAGCAGCCTGCACGTTTCTCAGTGAAAGGGAGAACTCCCTGACTTCATCCAGTCCTCTGAGCAAAGCAGGCAGAAGGAGAGAAACTTTCTTTCCTTCCTCTTTCCTGCAATGAATTCCTGATTTGCTCTTGCAAACGCTAGGCTTCTTCTGAAAAACTACCTCGCGGTGCACGTATCCTTCCAGAGGAGCAACGACATAGTTTTAGCTTGAAGAGATTGGGAAAGCACCCAGGGAGAAAAGGCCTTTTCGTGTTCTGTGCTCCTCCTGAAATCGGTCAATTGACACTTGCCAAAACAAGGTTTCCCAGCACAAACTACAAAGCCGCAACTCTCTCCTGGCAGAGTAAATCCTATGCAGTGTTGCCCTGACGAGATACTGCTGGTAGAGTGAGGCCCAGGGAAAACACTTTGCCTAGAGAAATCCTAGCAAAGCCATGTGTTTCCCCACATGAATGTATGTCACTTTCAGCATTTGCAAAGCACGGAGCTCAGAGGCAACATCAGATTGTGTGTATCTCCGTGAGAGAAAGAACACTGTGACTTCACCCATTCCTCTGACAAAAGCAGTTAGAAGGAGAAAACCGTCCTTTGGTTTCGCTTTCCCGCAATGAGCTCGGCAAAGTGCCCTTCGCGAAGGGCAGTTTTCCCCCGGAGAACTGCCTTGCGCTAGCCGTGTTCTGGCAGTGGAACGAGTAGGCAGTGTTAGCGTTAAGCTATTGTGAAGACTCGCTTTGGCCCAGGGAAAACAAAGCGCCTGGGGAAATCTTAACAGACCCCGGGGGCTTTTCACGGTTCCAAGTGTGGAACTGCAGACTCTTTTCCAAAGAAGAGAGCGCACAGGCAACAGCAGCCTGCACGTTTCTCAGTGAAAGGGAGAACTCCCTGACTTCATCCAGTCCTCTGAGGAAAGCAGGCAGAAGGAGAGAAACTTTCTTTCCTTCCTCTTTCCTGCAATGAATTCCTCATTTGCTCCTGCAAACGCTAGGTTTCTTCTGAAAAACTACCTCGCGGTGCACGTATCCTTCCAGAGGAGCAACGACATAGTTTTAGCTTGAAGAGATTGGGAAAGCACATAGGGGGAAAAGGCCTTTTCGTGTTATGTGTTCTGCCTGAATTCGATCAATTCGCACTTGCGAAAGCAAGGTTCCCCAGCTCAAACTACAAAGCAGCAACTCTCTCCTGGCAGAGTAAATCCTATGCAGTGTTGCCCTGACGAGATACTGTTGGTAGAGTGAGGCCCAGGGAAAACACATTGCCTAGAGAAATCCTAGCAAAGCCGTATGTTTCCCCACATGAATGTATGTCAGTTTGAGGTCTTTGCCAAGAACGGAGCTCAGAGGCAACATGAGATTGTGTGTATCTCCGTGAGAGAAAGAACACTGTGACTTGACCCATTCCTCTGACGAAACCAGTTAGAAGGAGAAAACCGTCCTTTGGTTTCGCTTTCCCGCAATGAGCTCGGCAAACTGCCCTTCGCGAAGGGCAGTTTTCCCCCAGAGAACTGCCTTGCGCTAGCCGTGTTCTGGCAGTGGAACGAGTAGGCAGTGTTAGCGTTAAGCTATTGTGAAGGCTCGCTTTGGCCCAGGGAAAACAAAGCGCCTGGGGAAATCTTAACAGACCCCGGGGGCTTTTCACGGTTCCAAGTGTGGAACTGCAGACTCTTTTCCAAAGAAGAGAGCGCACAGGCAACAGCAGCCTGCACCTTTCTCAGTGAAAGAGAGAACTCCCTGACTTCATCCAGTCCTCTGAGCAAAGCAGGCAGAAGGAGAGAAACTTTCTTTCCTTCCTCTTTCCTGCAATGAATTCCTGATTTGCTCTTGCAAACGCTAGGCTTCTTCTGAAAAACTACCTCGCGGTGCACGTATCCTTCCAGAGGAGCAACGACATAGTTTTAGCTTGAAGAGATTGGGAAAGCACCCAGGGAGAAAAGGCCTTTTCGTGTTCTGTGCTCCTCCTGAAATCGGTCAATTGACACTTGCCAAAACAAGGTTTCCCAGCACAAACTACAAAGCCGCAACTCTCTCCTGGCAGAGTAAATCCTATGCAGTGTTGCCCTGACGAGATACTGCTGGTAGAGTGAGGCCCAGGGAAAACACTTTGCCTAGAGAAATCCTAGCAAAGCCATGTGTTTCCCCACATGAATGTATGTCACTTTCAGTATTTGCAAAGCACGGAGCTCAGAGGCAACATCAGATTGTGTGTATCTCCGTGAGAGAAAGAACACTGTGACTTCACCCATTCCTCTGACAAAAGCAGTTAGAAGGAGAAAACCGTCCTTTGGTTTCGCTTTCCCGCAATGAGCTCGGCAAACTGCCCTTTGCGAAGGGCAGTTTTCCCCCGGAGAACTGCCTTGCGCTAGCCGTGTTCTGGCAGTGGAACGAGTAGGCAGTGTTAGCGTTAAGCTATTGTGAAGACTCGCTTTGGCCCAGGGAAAACAAAGCGCCTGGGGAAATCTTAACAGACCCCGGGGGCTTTTCACGGTTCCAAGTGTGGAACTGCAGACTCTTTTCCAAAGAAGAGAGCGCACAGGCAACAGCAGCCTGCACGTTTCTCAGTGAAAGGGAGAACTCCCTGACTTCATCCAGTCCTCTGAGGAAAGCAGGCAGAAGGAGAGAAACTTTCTTTCCTTCCTCTTTCCTGCAATGAATTCCTCATTTGCTCCTGCAAACGCTAGGTTTCTTCTGAAAAACTACCTCGCGGTGCACGTATCCTTCCAGAGGAGCAACGACATCGTTTTAGCTTGAAGAGATTGGGAAAGCACATAGGGGGAAAAGGCCTTTTCGTGTTATGTGTTCTGCCTGAATTCGATCAATTCGCACTTGCGAAAGCAAGGTTCCCCAGCTCAAACTACAAAGCAGCAACTCTCTCCTGGCAGAGTAAATCCTATGCAGTGTTGCCCTGACGAGATACTGTTGGTAGAGTGAGGCCCAGGGAAAACACATTGCCTAGAGAAATCCTAGCAAAGCCGTATGTTTCCCCACATGAATGTATGTCAGTTTGAGGTCTTTGCCAAGAACGGAGCTCAGAGGCAACATGAGATTGTGTGTATCTCCGTGAGAGAAAGAACACTGTGACTTGACCCATTCCTCTGACGAAACCAGTTAGAAGGAGAAAACCGTCCTTTGGTTTCGCTTTCCCGCAATGAGCTCGGCAAACTGCCCTTCGCGAAGGGCAGTTTTCCCCCAGAGAACTGCCTTGCGCTAGCCGTGTTCTGGCAGTGGAACGAGTAGGCAGTGTTAGCGTTAAGCTATTGTGAAGGCTCGCTTTGGCCCAGGGAAAACAAAGCGCCTGGGGAAATCTTAACAGACCCCGGGGGCTTTTCACGGTTCCAAGTGTGGAACTGCAGACTCTTTTCCAAAGAAGAGAGCGCACAGGCAACAGCAGCCTGCACGTTTCTCAGTGAAAGAGAGAACTCCCTGACTTCATCCAGTCCTCTGAGCAAAGCAGGCAGAAGGAGAGAAACTTTCTTTCCTTCCTCTTTCCTGCAATGAATTCCTGATTTGCTCTTGCAAACGCTAGGCTTCTTCTGAAAAACTACCTCGCGGTGCACGTATCCTTCCAGAGGAGCAACGACATAGTTTTAGCTTGAAGAGATTGGGAAAGCACCCAGGGAGAAAAGGCCTTTTCGTGTTCTGTGTTCTGCCTGAAATCGGTCAATTGGCACTTGCCAAAACAAGGTTTCCTAGCACAAACTACAAAGCCGCAACTCTCTCCTGGCAGAGTAAATCCTGTGCAGTGTTGCCCTGACGAGATACTGCTGGTAGAGTGAGGCCCAGGGAAAACACTTTGCCTAGAGAAATCCTAGCAAAGCCATGTGTTTCCCCACATGAATGTATGTCACTTTCAGTATTTGCAAAGCACGGAGCTCAGAGGCAACATCAGATTGTGTGTATCTCCGTGAGAGAAAGAACACTGTGACTTCACCCATTCCTCTGACAAAAGCAGTTAGAAGGAGAAAACCGTCCTTTGGTTTCGCTTTCCCGCAATGAGCTCGGCAAACTGCCCTTCGCGAAGGGCAGTTTTCCCCCGGAGAACTGCCTTGCGCTAGCCGTGTTCTGGCAGTGGAACGAGTAGGCAGTGTTAGCGTTAAGCTATTGTGAAGACTCGCTTTGGCCCAGGGAAAACAAAGCGCCTGGGGAAATCTTAACAGACCCCGGGGGCTTTTCACGGTTCCAAGTGTGGAACTGCAGACTCTTTTCCAAAGAAGAGAGCGCACAGGCAACAGCAGCCTGCACGTTTCTCAGTGAAAGGGAGAACTCCCTGACTTCATCCAGTCCTCTGAGGAAAGCAGGCAGAAGGAGAGAAACTTTCTTTCCTTCCTCTTTCCTGCAATGAATTCCTCATTTGCTCCTGCAAACGCTAGGTTTCTTCTGAAAAACTACCTCGCGGTGCACGTATCCTTCCAGAGGAGCAACGACAGTTTTAGCTTGAAGAGATTGGGAAAGCACATAGGGGGAAAAGGCCTTTTCGTGTTATGTGTTCTGCCTGAATTCGATCAATTCGCACTTGCGAAAGCAAGGTTCCCCAGCTCAAACTACAAAGCAGCAACTCTCTCCTGGCAGAGTAAATCCTATGCAGTGTTGCCCTGACGAGATACTGTTGGTAGAGTGAGGCCCAGGGAAAACACATTGCCTAGAGAAATCCTAGCAAAGCCGTATGTTTCCCCACATGAATGTATGTCAGTTTGAGGTCTTTGCCAAGAACGGAGCTCAGAGGCAACATGAGATTGTGTGTATCTCCGTGAGAGAAAGAACACTGTGACTTGACCCATTCCTCTGACGAAACCAGTTAGAAGGAGAAAACCGTCCTTTGGTTTCGCTTTCCCGCAATGAGCTCGGCAAACTGCCCTTCGCGAAGGGCAGTTTTCCCCCGGAGAACTGCCTTGCGCTAGCCGTGTTCTGGCAGTGGAACGAGTAGGCAGTGTTAGCGTTAAGCTATTGTGAAGGCTCGCTTTGGCCCAGGGAAAACAAAGCGCCTGGGGAAATCTTAACAGACCCCGGGGGCTTTTCACGGTTCCAAGTGTGGAACTGCAGACTCTTTTCCAAAGAAGAGAGCGCACAGGCAACAGCAGCCTGCACGTTTCTCAGTGAAAGGGAGAACTCCCTGACTTCATCCAGTCCTCTGAGCAAAGCAGGCAGAAGGAGAGAAACTTTCTTTCCTTCCTCTTTCCTGCAATGAATTCCTGATTTGCTCTTGCAAACGCTAGGCTTCTTCTGAAAAACTACCTCGCGGTGCACGTATCCTTCCAGAGGAGCAACGACATAGTTTTAGCTTGAAGAGATTGGGAAAGCACCCAGGGAGAAAAGGCCTTTTCGTGTTCTGTGTTCTGCCTGAAATCGGTCAATTGGCACTTGCCAAAACAAGGTTTCCTAGCACAAACTACAAAGCCGCAACTCTCTCCTGGCAGAGTAAATCCTGTGCAGTGTTGCCCTGACGAGATACTGCTGGTAGAGTGAGGCCCAGGGAAAACACTTTGCCTAGAGAAATCCTAGCAAAGCCATGTGTTTCCCCACATGAATGTATGTCACTTTCAGTATTTGCAAAGCACGGAGCTCAGAGGCAACATCAGATTGTGTGTATCTCCGTGAGAGAAAGAACACTGTGACTTGACCCATTCCTCTGACGAAACCAGTTAGAAGGAGAAAACCGTCCTTTGGTTTCGCTTTCCCGCAATGAGCTCGGCAAACTGCCCTTCACGAAGGGCAGTTTTCCCCCGTAGAACTGCCTTGCGCTAGCCGTGTTCTGGCAGTGGAACGAGTAGGCAGGGTTAGCGTTAAGCTATTGTGAAGGCTCGCTTTGGCCCAGGGAAAACAAAGCGCCTGGGGAAATCTTAACAGACCCCGGGGGCTTTTCACGGTTCCAAGTGTGGAACTGCAGACTCTTTTCCAAAGAAGAGAGCGCACAGGCAACAGCAGCCTGCACGTTTCTCAGTGAAAGGGAGAACTCCCCGACTTCATCCAGTCCTCTGAGCAAAACACGCAGAAGGAGAGAAACTTTCTTTCCTTCCTCTTTCCTGCAATGAATTCCTGATTTGCTCTTGCAAACGCTAGGCTTCTTCTGAAAAACTACCTCGCGGGGCACGTATCCTTCCAGAGGAGCAACGACATAGTTTTAGCTTGAAGAGATTGGGAAAGCACCCAGGGAGAAAAGGCCTTTTCGTGTTCTGTGCTCCTCCTGAAATCGGTCAATTGACACTTGCCAAAACAAGGTATCCCAGCACAAACTACAAAGCCGCAACTCTCTCCTGGCAGAGTAAATCCTATGCTGTGTTGCCCTGACGAGATACTGCTGGTAGAGTGAGGCCCAGGGAAAACACTTTGCCTAGAGAAATCCTAGCAAAGCCATGTGTTTCCCCACATGAATGTATGTCACTTTCAGTATTTGCAAAGCACGGAGCTCAGAGGCAACATCAGATTGTGTGTATCTCCGTGAGAGAAAGAACACTGTGACTTCACCCATTCCTCTGACAAAAGCAGTTAGAACGAGAAAACCGTCCTTTGGTTTCGCTTTCCCGCAATGAGCTCGGCAAACTGCCCTTCGCGAAGGGCAGTTTTCCCCCAGAGAACTGCCTTGCAATAGCCGTGTTCTGGCAGTGGAACGAGTAGGCAGTGTTAGCGTTAAGCTATTGTGAAGACTCGCTTTGGCCCAGGGAAAACAAAGCGCCTGGGGAAATCTTAACAGACCCCGGGGGCTTTTCACGGTTCCAAGTGTGGAACTGCAGACTCTTTTCCAAAGAAGAGAGCGCACAGGCAACAGCAGCCTGCACGTTTCTCAGTGAAAGGGAGAACTCCCTGACTTCATCCAGTCCTCTGAGGAAAGCAGGCAGAAGGAGAGAAACTTTCTTTCCTTCCTCTTTCCTGCAATGAATTCCTCATTTGCTCCTGCAAACGCTAGGTTTCTTCTGAAAAACTACCTCGCGGTGCACGTATCCTTCCAGAGGAGCAACGACATAGTTTTAGCTTGAAGAGATTGGGAAAGCACATAGGGGGAAAAGGCCTTTTCGTGTTATGTGTTCTGCCTGAATTCGATCAATTCGCACTTGCGAAAGCAAGGTTCCCCAGCTCAAACTACAAAGCAGCAACTCTCTCCTGGCAGAGTAAATCCTATGCAGTGTTGCCCTGACGAGATACTGTTGGTAGAGTGAGGCCCAGGGAAAACACATTGCCTAGAGAAATCCTAGCAAAGCCGTATGTTTCCCCACATGAATGTATGTCAGTTTGAGGTCTTTGCCAAGAACGGAGCTCAGAGGCAACATGAGATTGTGTGTATCTCCGTGAGAGAAAGAACACTGTGACTTGACCCATTCCTCTGACGAAACCAGTTAGAAGGAGAAAACCGTCCTTTGGTTTCGCTTTCCCGCAATGAGCTCGGCAAACTGCCCTTCGCGAAGGGCAGTTTTCCCCCGGAGAACTGCCTTGCGCTAGCCGTGTTCTGGCAGTGGAACGAGTAGGCAGTGTTAGCGTTAAGCTATTGTGAAGGCTCGCTTTGGCCCAGGGAAAACAAAGCGCCTGGGGAAATCTTAACAGACCCCGGGGGCTTTTCACGGTTCCAAGTGTGGAACTGCAGACTCTTTTCCAAAGAAGAGAGCGCACAGGCAACAGCAGCCTGCACGTTTCTCAGTGAAAGAGAGAACTCCCTGACTTCATCCAGTCCTCTGAGCAAAGCAGGCAGAAGGAGAGAAACTTTCTTTCCTTCCTCTTTCCTGCAATGAATTCCTGATTTGCTCTTGCAAACGCTAGGCTTCTTCTGAAAAACTACC
The DNA here is from genome assembly GCF_024166365.1 of Elephas maximus indicus. Taxonomy (NCBI): domain Eukaryota; kingdom Metazoa; phylum Chordata; class Mammalia; order Proboscidea; family Elephantidae; genus Elephas; species Elephas maximus. The sequence continues at coordinate 20,470,079 of NC_064830.1, forward strand.
TCGCGGTGCACGTATCCTTCCAGAGGAGCAACGACATAGTTTTAGCTTGAAGAGATTGGGAAAGCACCCAGGGAGAAAAGGCCTTTTCGTGTTCTGTGTTCTGCCTGAAATCGGTCAATTGGCACTTGCCAAAACAAGGTTTCCTAGCACAAACTACAAAGCCGCAACTCTCTCCTGGCAGAGTAAATCCTGTGCAGTGTTGCCCTGACGAGATACTGCTGGTAGAGTGAGGCCCAGGGAAAACACTTTGCCTAGAGAAATCCTAGCAAAGCCATGTGTTTCCCCACATGAATGTATGTCACTTTCAGTATTTGCAAAGCACGGAGCTCAGAGGCAACATCAGATTGTGTGCATCTCCGTGAGAGAAAGAACACTGTGACTTCACCCATTCCTCTGACGAAACCAGTTAGAAGGAGAAAACCGTCCTTTGGTTTCGCTTTCCCGCAATGAGCTCGGCAAACTGCCCTTCGCGAAGGGCAGTTTTCCCCCAGAGAACTGCCTTGCGCTAGCCGTGTTCTGGCAGTGGAACGAGTAGGCAGTGTTAGCGTTAAGCTATTGTGAAGGCTCGCTTTGGCCCAGGGAAAACAAAGCGCCTGGGGAAATCTTAACAGACCCCGGGGGCTTTTCACGGTTCCAAGTGTGGAACTGCAGACTCTTTTCCAAAGAAGAGAGCGCACAGGCAACAGCAGCCTGCACGTTTCTCAGTGAAAGGGAGAACTCCCTGACTTCATCCAGTCCTCTGAGCAAAGCAGGCAGAAGGAGAGAAACTTTCTTTCCTTCCTCTTTCCTGCAATGAATTCCTGATTTGCTCTTGCAAACGCTAGGCTTCTTCTGAAAAACTACCTCGCGGTGCACGTATCCTTCCAGAGGAGCAACGACATAGTTTTAGCTTGAAGAGATTGGGAAAGCACCCAGGGAGAAAAGGCCTTTTCGTGTTCTGTGCTCCTCCTGAAATCGGTCAATTGACACTTGCCAAAACAAGGTTTCCCAGCACAAACTACAAAGCCGCAACTCTCTCCTGGCAGAGTAAATCCTATGCAGTGTTGCCCTGACGAGATACTGCTGGTAGAGTGAGGCCCAGGGAAAACACTTTGCCTAGAGAAATCCTAGCAAAGCCATGTGTTTCCCCACATGAATGTATGTCACTTTCAGTATTTGCAAAGCACGGAGCTCAGAGGCAACATCAGATTGTGTGTATCTCCGTGAGAGAAAGAACACTGTGACTTCACCCATTCCTCTGACAAAAGCAGTTAGAAGGAGAAAACCGTCCTTTGGTTTCGCTTTCCCGCAATGAGCTCGGCAAACTGCCCTTCGCGAAGGGCAGTTTTCCCCCGGAGAACTGCCTTGCGCTAGCCGTGTTCTGGCAGTGGAACGAGTAGGCAGTGTTAGCGTTAAGCTATTGTGAAGACTCGCTTTGGCCCAGGGAAAACAAAGCGCCTGGGGAAATCTTAACAGACCCCGGGGGCTTTTCACGGTTCCAAGTGTGGAACTGCAGACTCTTTTCCAAAGAAGAGAGCGCACAGGCAACAGCAGCCTGCACGTTTCTCAGTGAAAGGGAGAACTCCCTGACTTCATCCAGTCCTCTGAGGAAAGCAGGCAGAAGGAGAGAAACTTTCTTTCCTTCCTCTTTCCTGCAATGAATTCCTCATTTGCTCCTGCAAACGCTAGGTTTCTTCTGAAAAACTACCTCGCGGTGCACGTATCCTTCCAGAGGAGCAACGACATAGTTTTAGCTTGAAGAGATTGGGAAAGCACATAGAGGGAAAAGGCCTTTTCGTGTTATGTGTTCTGCCTGAATTCGATCAATTCGCACTTGCGAAAGCAAGGTTCCCCAGCTCAAACTACAAAGCAGCAACTCTCTCCTGGCAGAGTAAATCCTATGCAGTGTTGCCCTGACGAGATACTGTTGGTAGAGTGAGGCCCAGGGAAAACACATTGCCTAGAGAAATCCTAGCAAAGCCGTATGTTTCCCCACATGAATGTATGTCAGTTTGAGGTCTTTGCCAAGAACGGAGCTCAGAGGCAACATGAGATTGTGTGTATCTCCGTGAGAGAAAGAACACTGTGACTTGACCCATTCCTCTGACGAAACCAGTTAGAAGGAGAAAACCGTCCTTTGGTTTCGCTTTCCCGCAATGAGCTCGGCAAAGTGCCCTTCGCGAAGGGCAGTTTTCCCCCGGAGAACTGCCTTGCGCTAGCCGTGTTCTGGCAGTGGAACGAGTAGGCAGTGTTAGCGTTAAGCTATTGTGAAGGCTCGCTTTGGCCCAGGGAAAACAAAGCGCCTGGGGAAATCTTAACAGACCCCGGGGCTTTTCACGGTTCCAAGTGTGGAACTGCAGACTCTTTTCCAAAGAAGAGAGCGCACAGGCAACAGCAGCCTGCACGTTTCTCAGTGAAAGGGAGAACTCCCTGACTTCATCCAGTCCTCTGAGCAAAGCAGGCAGAAGGAGAGAAACTTTCTTTCCTTCCTCTTTCCTGCAATGAATTCCTGATTTGCTCTTGCAAACGCTAGGCTTCTTCTGAAAAACTACCTCGCGGTGCACGTATCCTTCCAGAGGAGCAACGACATAGTTTTAGCTTGAAGAGATTGGGAAAGCACCCAGGGAGAAAAGGCCTTTTCGTGTTCTGTGCTCCTCCTGAAATCGGTCAATTGACACTTGCCAAAACAAGGTTTCCCAGCACAAACTACAAAGCCGCAACTCTCTCCTGGCAGAGTAAATCCTATGCAGTGTTGCCCTGACGAGATACTGCTGGTAGAGTGAGGCCCAGGGAAAACACTTTGCCTAGAGAAATCCTAGCAAAGCCATGTGTTTCCCCACATGAATGTATGTCACTTTCAGTATTTGCAAAGCACGGAGCTCAGAGGCAACATCAGATTGTGTGTATCTCCGTGAGAGAAAGAACACTGTGACTTCACCCATTCCTCTGACAAAAGCAGTTAGAAGGAGAAAACCGTCCTTTGGTTTCGCTTTCCCGCAATGAGCTCGGCAAACTGCCCTTCGCGAAGGGCAGTTTTCCCCCGGAGAACTGCCTTGCGCTAGCCGTGTTCTGGCAGTGGAACGAGTAGGCAGTGTTAGCGTTAAGCTATTGTGAAGACTCGCTTTGGCCCAGGGAAAACAAAGCGCCTGGGGAAATCTTAACAGACCCCGGGGGCTTTTCACGGTTCCAAGTGTGGAACTGCAGACTCTTTTCCAAAGAAGAGAGCGCACAGGCAACAGCAGCCTGCACGTTTCTCAGTGAAAGGGAGAACTCCCTGACTTCATCCAGTCCTCTGAGGAAAGCAGGCAGAAGGAGAGAAACTTTCTTTCCTTCCTCTTTCCTGCAATGAATTCCTCATTTGCTCCTGCAAACGCTAGGTTTCTTCTGAAAAACTACATCGCGGTGCACGTATCCTTCCAGAGGAGCAACGACATAGTTTTAGCTTGAAGAGATTGGGAAAGCACATAGAGGGAAAAGGCCTTTTCGTGTTATGTGTTCTGCCTGAATTCGATCAATTCGCACTTGCGAAAGCAAGGTTCCCCAGCTCAAACTACAAAGCAGCAACTCTCTCCTGGCAGAGTAAATCCTATGCAGTGTTGCCCTGACGAGATACTGTTGGTAGAGTGAGGCCCAGGGAAAACACATTGCCTAGAGAAATCCTAGCAAAGCCGTATGTTTCCCCACATGAATGTATGTCAGTTTGAGGTCTTTGCCAAGAACGGAGCTCAGAGGCAACATGAGATTGTGTGTATCTCCGTGAGAGAAAGAACACTGTGACTTGACCCATTCCTCTGACGAAACCAGTTAGAAGGAGAAAACCGTCCTTTGGTTTCGCTTTCCCGCAATGAGCTCGGCAAAGTGCCCTTCGCGAAGGGCAGTTTTCCCCCGGAGAACTGCCTTGCGCTAGCCGTGTTCTGGCAGTGGAACGAGTAGGCAGTGTTAGCGTTAAGCTATTGTGAAGGCTCGCTTTGGCCCAGGGAAAACAAAGCGCCTGGGGAAATCTTAACAGACCCCGGGGGCTTTTCACGGTTCCAAGTGTGGAACTGCAGACTCTTTTCCAAAGAAGAGAGCGCACAGGCAACAGCAGCCTGCACGTTTCTCAGTGAAAGGGAGAACTCCCTGACTTCATCCAGTCCTCTGAGGAAAGCAGGCAGAAGGAGAGAAACTTTCTTTCCTTCCTCTTTCCTGCAATGAATTCCTGATTTGCTCTTGCAAACGCTAGGCTTCTTCTGAAAAACTACCTCGCGGTGCACGTATCCTTCCAGAGGAGCAACGACATAGTTTTAGCTTGAAGAGATTGGGAAAGCACCCAGGGAGAAAAGGCCTTTTCGTGTTCTGTGCTCCTCCTGAAATCGGTCAGTTGACACTTGCCAAAACAAGGTATCCCAGCACAAACTACAAAGCCGCAACTCTCTCCTGGCAGAGTAAATCCTGTGCAGTGTTGCCCTGACGAGATACTGCTGGTAGAGTGAGGCCCAGGGAAAACACTTTGCCTAGAGAAATCCTAGCAAAGCCATGTGTTTCCCCACATGAATGTATGTCACTTTCAGTATTTGCAAAGCACGGAGCTCAGAGGCAACATCAGATTGTGTGTATCTCCGTGAGAGAAAGAACACTGTGACTTCACCCATTCCTCTGACAAAAGCAGTTAGAAGGAGAAAACCGTCCTTTGGTTTCGCTTTCCCGCAATGAGCTCGGCAAACTGCCCTTCGCGAAGGGCAGTTTTCCCCCGGAGAACTGCCTTGCGCTAGCCGTGTTCTGGCAGTGGAACGAGTAGGCAGTGTTAGCGTTAAGCTATTGTGAAGGCTCGCTTTGGCCCAGGGAAAACAAAGCGCCTGGGGAAATCTTAACAGACCCCGGGGGCTTTTCACGGTTCCAAGTGTGGAACTGCAGACTCTTTTCCAAAGAAGAGAGCGCACAGGCAACAGCAGCCTGCACGTTTCTCAGTGAAAGGGAGAACTCCCTGACTTCATCCAGTCCTCTGAGCAAAGCAGGCAGAAGGAGAGAAACTTTCTTTCCTTCCTCTTTCCTGCAATGAATTCCTGATTTGCTCTTGCAAACGCTAGGCTTCTTCTGAAAAACTACCTCGCGGTGCACGTATCCTTCCAGAGGAGCAACGACATAGTTTTAGCTTGAAGAGATTGGGAAAGCACCCAGGGAGAAAAGGCCTTTTCGTGTTCTGTGCTCCTCCTGAAATCGGTCAATTGACACTTGCCAAAACAAGGTATCCCAGCACAAACTACAAAGCCGCAACTCTCTCCTGGCAGAGTAAATCCTATGCAGTGTTGCCCTGACGAGATACTGCTGGTAGAGTGAGGCCCAGGGAAAACACTTTGCCTAGAGAAATCCTAGCAAAGCCATGTGTTTCCCCACATGAATGTATGTCACTTTCAGTATTTGCAAAGCACGGAGCTCAGAGGCAACATCAGATTGTGTGTATCTCCGTGAGAGAAAGAACACTGTGACTTCACCCATTCCTCTGACAAAAGCAGTTAGAAGGAGAAAACCGTCCTTTGGTTTCGCTTTCCCGCAATGAGCTCGGCAAACTGCCCTTCGCGAAGGGCAGTTTTCCCCCGGAGAACTGCCTTGCGCTAGCCGTGTTCTGGCAGTGGAACGAGTAGGCAGTGTTAGCGTTAAGCTATTGTGAAGACTCGCTTTGGCCCAGGGAAAACAAAGCGCCTGGGGAAATCTTAACAGACCCCGGGGGCTTTTCACGGTTCCAAGTGTGGAACTGCAGACTCTTTTCCAAAGAAGAGAGCGCACAGGCAACAGCAGCCTGCACGTTTCTCAGTGAAAGGGAGAACTCCCTGACTTCATCCAGTCCTCTGAGGAAAGCAGGCAGAAGGAGAGAAACTTTCTTTCCTTCCTCTTTCCTGCAATGAATTCCTCATTTGCTCCTGCAAACGCTAGGTTTCTTCTGAAAAACTACCTCGCGGTGCACGTATCCTTCCAGAGGAGCAACGACATAGTTTTAGCTTGAAGAGATTGGGAAAGCACATAGGGGGAAAAGGCCTTTTCGTGTTATGTGTTCTGCCTGAATTCGATCAATTCGCACTTGCGAAAGCAAGGTTCCCCAGCTCAAACTACAAAGCAGCAACTCTCTCCTGGCAGAGTAAATCCTATGCAGTGTTGCCCTGACGAGATACTGTTGGTAGAGTGAGGACCAGGGAAAACACATTGCCTAGAGAAATCCTAGCAAAGCCGTATGTTTCCCCACATGAATGTATGTCAGTTTGAGGTCTTTGCCAAGAACGGAGCTCAGAGGCAACATCAGATTGTGTGTATCTCCGTGAGAGAAAGAACACTGTGACTTGACCCATTCCTCTGACGAAACCAGATAGAAGGAGAAAACCGTCCTTTCGTTTCGCTTTCCCGCAATGAGCTCGGCAAAGTGCCCTTCACGAAGGGCAGTTTTCCCCCGGAGAACTGCCTTGCGCTAGCCGTGTTCTGGCAGTGGAACGAGTAGGCAGTGTTAGCGTTAAGCTATTGTGAAGGCTCGCTTTGGCCCAGGGAAAACAAAGCGCCTGGGGAAATCTTAACAGACCCCGGGGGCTTTTCACGGTTCCAAGTGTGGAACTGCAGACTCTTTTCCAAAGAAGAGAGCGCACAGGCAACAGCAGCCTGCACGTTTTTCAGTGAAAGGGAGAACTCCCTGACTTCATCCAGTCCTCTGAGCAAAGCAGGCAGAAGGAGAGAAACTTTCTTTCCTTCCTCTTTCCTGCAATGAATTCCTGATTTGCTCTTGCAAACGCTAGGCTTCTTCTGAAAAACTACCTCGCGGTGCACGTATCCTTCCAGAGGAGCAACGACATAGTTTTAGCTTGAAGAGATTGGGAAAGCACCCAGGGAGAAAAGGCCTTTTCGTGTTCTGTGTTCTGCCTGAAATCGGTCAATTGGCACTTGCCAAAACAAGGTTTCCTAGCACAAACTACAAAGCCGCAACTCTCTCCTGGCAGAGTAAATCCTGTGCAGTGTTGCCCTGACGAGATACTGCTGGTAGAGTGAGGCCCAGGGAAAACACTTTGCCTAGAGAAATCCTAGCAAAGCCATGTGTTTCCCCACATGAATGTATGTCACTTTCAGTATTTGCAAAGCACGGAGCTCAGAGGCAACATCAGATTGTGTGTATCTCCGTGAGAGAAAGAACACTGTGACTTCACCCATTCCTCTGACAAAAGCAGTTAGAAGGAGAAAACCGTCCTTTGGTTTCGCTTTCCCGCAATGAGCTCGGCAAACTGCCCTTCGCGAAGGGCAGTTTTCCCCCGGAGAACTGCCTTGCGCTAGCCGTGTTCTGGCAGTGGAACGAGTAGGCAGTGTTAGCGTTAAGCTATTGTGAAGGCTCGCTTTGGCCCAGGGAAAACAAAGCGCCTGGGGAAATCTTAACAGACCCCGGGGGCTTTTCACGGTTCCAAGTGTGGAACTGCAGACTCTTTTCCAAAGAAGAGAGCGCACAGGCAACAGCAGCCTGCACGTTTCTCAGTGAAAGGGAGAACTCCCTGACTTCATCCAGTCCTCTGAGCAAAGCAGGCAGAAGGAGAGAAACTTTCTTTCCTTCCTCTTTCCTGCAATGAATTCCTGATTTGCTCTTGCAAACGCTAGGCTTCTTCTGAAAAACTACCTCGCGGTGCACGTATCCTTCCAGAGGAGCAACGACATAGTTTTAGCTTGAAGAGATTGGGAAAGCACCCAGGGAGAAAAGGCCTTTTCGTGTTCTGTGCTCCTCCTGAAATCGGTCAGTTGACACTTGCCAAAACAAGGTATCCCAGCACAAACTACAAAGCCGCAACTCTCTCCTGGCAGAGTAAATCCTGTGCAGTGTTGCCCTGACGAGATACTGCTGGTAGAGTGAGGCCCAGGGAAAACACTTTGCCTAGAGAAATCCTAGCAAAGCCATGTGTTTCCCCACATGAATGTATGTCACTTTCAGTATTTGCAAAGCACGGAGCTCAGAGGCAACATCAGATTGTGTGTATCTCCGTGAGAGAAAGAACACTGTGACTTCACCCATTCCTCTGACAAAAGCAGTTAGAAGGAGAAAACCGTCCTTTGGTTTCGCTTTCCCGCAATGAGCTCGGCAAACTGCCCTTCGCGAAGGGCAGTTTTCCCCCGGAGAACTGCCTTGCGCTAGCCGTGTTCTGGCAGTGGAACGAGTAGGCAGTGTTAGCGTTAAGCTATTGTGAAGGCTCGCTTTGGCCCAGGGAAAACAAAGCGCCTGGGGAAATCTTAACAGACCCCGGGGGCTTTTCACGGTTCCAAGTGTGGAACTGCAGACTCTTTTCCAAAGAAGAGAGCGCACAGGCAACAGCAGCCTGCACGTTTCTCAGTGAAAGGGAGAACTCCCTGACTTCATCCAGTCCTCTGAGCAAAGCAGGCAGAAGGAGAGAAACTTTCTTTCCTTCCTCTTTCCTGCAATGAATTCCTGATTTGCTCTTGCAAACGCTAGGCTTCTTCTGAAAAACTACCTCGCGGTGCACGTATCCTTCCAGAGGAGCAACGACATAGTTTTAGCTTGAAGAGATTGGGAAAGCACCCAGGGAGAAAAGGCCTTTTCGTGTTCTGTGCTCCTCCTGAAATCGGTCAATTGACACTTGCCAAAACAAGGTTTCCCAGCACAAACTACAAAGCCGCAACTCTCTCCTGGCAGAGTAAATCCTATGCAGTGTTGCCCTGACGAGATACTGCTGGTAGAGTGAGGCCCAGGGAAAACACTTTGCCTAGAGAAATCCTAGCAAAGCCATGTGTTTCCCCACATGAATGTATGTCACTTTCAGTATTTGCAAAGCACGGAGCTCAGAGGCAACATCAGATTGTGTGTATCTCCGTGAGAGAAAGAACACTGTGACTTCACCCATTCCTCTGACAAAAGCAGTTAGAAGGAGAAAACCGTCCTTTGGTTTCGCTTTCCCGCAATGAGCTCGGCAAACTGCCCTTCGCGAAGGGCAGTTTTCCCCCGGAGAACTGCCTTGCGCTAGCCGTGTTCTGGCAGTGGAACGAGTAGGCAGTGTTAGCGTTAAGCTATTGTGAAGACTCGCTTTGGCCCAGGGAAAACAAAGCGCCTGGGGAAATCTTAACAGACCCCGGGGGCTTTTCACGGTTCCAAGTGTGGAACTGCAGACTCTTTTCCAAAGAAGAGAGCGCACAGGCAACAGCAGCCTGCACGTTTCTCAGTGAAAGGGAGAACTCCCTGACTTCATCCAGTCCTCTGAGGAAAGCAGGCAGAAGGAGAGAAACTTTCTTTCCTTCCTCTTTCCTGCAATGAATTCCTCATTTGCTCCTGCAAACGCTAGGTTTCTTCTGAAAAACTACCTCGCGGTGCACGTATCCTTCCAGAGGAGCAACGACATAGTTTTAGCTTGAAGAGATTGGGAAAGCACATAGGGGGAAAAGGCCTTTTCGTGTTATGTGTTCTGCCTGAATTCGATCAATTCGCACTTGCGAAAGCAAGGTTCCCCAGCTCAAACTACAAAGCAGCAACTCTCTCCTGGCAGAGTAAATCCTATGCAGTGTTGCCCTGACGAGATACTGTTGGTAGAGTGAGGCCCAGGGAAAACACATTGCCTAGAGAAATCCTAGCAAAGCCGTATGTTTCCCCACATGAATGTATGTCAGTTTGAGGTCTTTGCCAAGAACGGAGCTCAGAGGCAACATCAGATTGTGTGTATCTCCGTGAGAGAAAGAACACTGTGACTTGACCCATTCCTCTGACGAAACCAGTTAGAAGGAGAAAACCGTCCTTTCGTTTCGCTTTCCCGCAATGAGCTCGGCAAAGTGCCCTTCACGAAGGGCAGTTTTCCCCCGGAGAACTGCCTTGCGCTAGCCGTGTTCTGGCAGTGGAACGAGTAGGCAGTGTTAGCGTTAAGCTATTGTGAAGGCTCGCTTTGGCCCAGGGAAAACAAAGCGCCTGGGGAAATCTTAACAGACCCCGGGGGCTTTTCACGGTTCCAAGTGTGGAACTGCAGACTCTTTTCCAAAGAAGAGAGCGCACAGGCAACAGCAGCCTGCACGTTTCTCAGTGAAAGGGAGAACTCCCTGACTTCATCCAGTCCTCTGAGCAAAGCAGGCAGAAGGAGAGAAACTTTCTTTCCTTCCTCTTTCCTGCAATGAATTCCTGATTTGCTCTTGCAAACGCTAGGCTTCTTCTGAAAAACTACCTCGCGGTGCACGTATCCTTCCAGAGGAGCAACGACATAGTTTTAGCTTGAAGAGATTGGGAAAGCACCCAGGGAGAAAAGGCCTTTTCGTGTTCTGTGTTCTGCCTGAAATCGGTCAATTGGCACTTGCCAAAACAAGGTTTCCTAGCACAAACTACAAAGCCGCAACTCTCTCCTGGCAGAGTAAATCCTGTGCAGTGTTGCCCTGACGAGATACTGCTGGTAGAGTGAGGCCCAGGGAAAACACTTTGCCTAGAGAAATCCTAGCAAAGCCATGTGTTTCCCCACATGAATGTATGTCACTTTCAGTATTTGCAAAGCACGGAGCTCAGAGGCAACATCAGATTGTGTGTATCTCCGTGAGAGAAAGAACACTGTGACTTCACCCATTCCTCTGACAAAAGCAGTTAGAAGGAGAAAACCGTCCTTTGGTTTCGCTTTCCCGCAATGAGCTCGGCAAACTGCCCTTCGCGAAGGGCAGTTTTCCCCCGGAGAACTGCCTTGCGCTAGCCGTGTTCTGGCAGTGGAACGAGTAGGCAGTGTTAGCGTTAAGCTATTGTGAAGGCTCGCTTTGGCCCAGGGAAAACAAAGCGCCTGGGGAAATCTTAACAGACCCCGGGGGCTTTTCACGGTTCCAAGTGTGGAACTGCAGACTCTTTTCCAAAGAAGAGAGCGCACAGGCAACAGCAGCCTGCACGTTTCTCAGTGAAAGGGAGAACTCCCTGACTTCATCCAGTCCTCTGAGCAAAGCAGGCAGAAGGAGAGAAACTTTCTTTCCTTCCTCTTTCCTGCAATGAATTCCTGATTTGCTCTTGCAAACGCTAGGCTTCTTCTGAAAAACTACCTCGTGGTGCACGTATCCTTCCAGAGGAGCAACGACATAGTTTTAGCTTGAAGAGATTGGGAAAGCACACAGGGACAAAAGACCTTTTCGTGTTCTGTGTTCTGCCTGAAATCGGTCAATTGGCACTTGCCAAAACAAGGTTTCCTAGCACAAACTACAAAGCCGCAACTCTCTCCTGGCAGAGTAAATCCTGTGCAGTGTTGCCCTGACGAGATACTGCTGGTAGAGTGAGGCCCAGGGAAAACACTTTGCCTAGAGAAATCCTAGCAAAGCCATGTGTTTCCCCACATGAATGTATGTCACTTTCAGTATTTGCAAAGCACGGAGCTCAGAGGCAACATCAGATTGTGTGTATCTCCGTGAGAGAAAGAACACTGTGACTTCACCCATTCCTCTGACAAAAGCAGTTAGAAGGAGAAAACCGTCCTTTGGTTTCGCTTTCCCGCAATGAGCTCGGCAAACTGCCCTTCGCGAAGGGCAGTTTTCCCCCGGAGAACTGCCTTGCGCTAGCCGTGTTCTGGCAGTGGAACGAGTAGGCAGTGTTAGCGTTAAGCTATTGTGAAGACTCGCTTTGGCCCAGGGAAAACAAAGCGCCTGGGGAAATCTTAACAGACCCCGGGGCTTTTCACGGTTCCAAGTGTGGAACTGCAGACTCTTTTCCAAAGAAGAGAGCGCACAGGCAACAGCAGCCTGCACGTTTCTCAGTGAAAGGGAGAACTCCCTGACTTCATCCAGTCCTCTGAGGAAAGCAGGCAGAAGGAGAGAAACTTTCTTTCCTTCCTCTTTCCTGCAATGAATTCCTCATTTGCTCCTGCAAACGCTAGGTTTCTTCTGAAAAACTACCTCGCGGTGCACGTATCCTTCCAGAGGAGCAATGACATAGTTTTAGCTTGAAGAGATTGGGAAAGCACATAGGGGGAAAACGCCTTTTCGTGTTATGTTTTCTGCCTGAATTCGATCAATTCGCACTTGCGAAAGCAAGGTTCCCCAGCTCAAACTACAAAGCAGCAACTCTCTCCTGGCAGAGTAAATCCTATGCAGTGTTGCCCTGACGAGATACTGCTGGTAGAGTGAGGCCCAGGGAAAACACATTGCCTAGAGAAATCCCAGCAAAGCCGTATGTTTCCCCACATGAATGTATGTCAGTTTGAGGTCTTTGCCAAGAACGGAGCTCAGAGGCAACATCAGATTGTGTGTATCTCCGTGAGAGAAAGAACACTGTGACTTCACCCATTCCTCTGACGAAACCAGTTAGAAGGAGAAAACCGTCCTTTGGTTTCGCTTTCCCGCAATGAGCTCGGCAAACTGCCCTTCGCGAAGGGCAGTTTTCCCCCGGAGAACTGCCTTGCGCTAGCCGTGTTCTGGCAGTGGAACGAGTAGGCAGTGTTAGCGTTAAGCTATTGTGAAGGCTCGCTTTGGCCCAGGGAAAACAAAGCGCCTGGGGAAATCTTAACAGACCCCGGGGCTTTTCACGGTTCCAAGTGTGGAACTGCAGACTCTTTTCCAAAGAAGAGAGCGCACAGGCAACAGCAGCCTGCATGTTTCTCAGTGAAAGGGAGAACTCCCTGACTTCATCCAGTCCTCTGAGCAAAGCAGGCAGAAGGAGAGAAACTTTCTTTCCTTCCTCTTTCCTGCAATGAATTCCTGATTTGCTCTTGCAAACGCTAGGCTTCTTCTGAAAAACTACCTCGCGGTGCACGTATCCTTCCAGAGGAGCAACGACATAGTTTTAGCTTGAAGAGATTGGGAAAGCACCCAGGGAGAAAAGGCCTTTTCGTGTTCTGTGCTCCTCCTGAAATCGGTCAATTGACACTTGCCAAAACAAGGTTTCCCAGCACAAACTACAAAGCCGCAACTCTCTCCTGGCAGAGTAAATCCTATGCAGTGTTGCCCTGACGAGATACTGCTGGTAGAGTGAGGCCCAGGGAAAACACTTTGCCTAGAGAAATCCTAGCAAAGCCATGTGTTTCCCCACATGAATGTATGTCACTTTCAGTATTTGCAAAGCACGGAGCTCAGAGGCAACATCAGATTGTGTGTATCTCCGTGAGAGAAAGAACACTGTGACTTCACCCATTCCTCTGACAAAAGCAGTTAGAAGGAGAAAACCGTCCTTTGGTTTCGCTTTCCCGCAATGAGCTCGGCAAACTGCCCTTCGCGAAGGGCAGTTTTCCCCCGGAGAACTGCCTTGCGCTAGCCGTGTTCTGGCAGTGGAACGAGTAGGCAGTGTTAGCGTTAAGCTATTGTGAAGACTCGCTTTGGCCCAGGGAAAACAAAGCGCCTGGGGAAATCTTAACAGACCCCGGGGGCTTTTCACGGTTCCAAGTGTGGAACTGCAGACTCTTTTCCAAAGAAGAGAGCGCACAGGCAACAGCAACCTGCACGTTTCTCAGTGAAAGGGAGAACTCCCTGACTTCATCCAGTCCTCTGAGGAAAGCAGGCAGAAGGAGAGAAACTTTCTTTCCTTCCTCTTTCCTGCAATGAATTCCTCATTTGCTCCTGCAAACGCTAGGTTTCTTCTGAAAAACTACCTCGCGGTGCACGTATCCTTCCAGAGGAGCAACGACATAGTTTTAGCTTGAAGAGATTGGGAAAGCACATAGGGGGAAAAGGCCTTTTCGTGTTATGTGTTCTGCCTGAATTCGATCAATTCGCACTTGCGAAAGCAAGGTTCCCCAGCTCAAACTACAAAGCAGCAACTCTCTCCTGGCAGAGTAAATCCTATGCAGTGTTGCCCTGACGAGATACTGTTGGTAGAGTGAGGCCCAGGGAAAACACATTGCCTAGAGAAATCCTAGCAAAGCCGTATGTTTCCCCACATGAATGTATGTCAGTTTGAGGTCTTTGCCAAGAACGGAGCTCAGAGGCAACATGAGATTGTGTGTATCTCCGTGAGAGAAAGAACACTGTGACTTGACCCATTCCTCTGACGAAACCAGTTAGAAGGAGAAAACCGTCCTTTGGTTTCGCTTTCCCGCAATGAGCTCGGCAAACTGCCCTTCGCGAAGGGCAGTTTTCCCCCGGAGAACTGCCTTGCGCTAGCCGTGTTCTGGCAGTGGAACGAGTAGGCAGTGTTAGCGTTAAGCTATTGTGAAGGCTCGCTTTGGCCCAGGGAAAACAAAGCGCCTGGGGAAATCTTAACAGACCCCGGGGGCTTTTCACGGTTCCAAGTGTGGAACTGCAGACTCTTTTCCAAAGAAGAGAGCGCACAGGCAACAGCAGCCTGCACGTTTCTCAGTGAAAGGGAGAACTCCCTGACTTCATCCAGTCCTCTGAGCAAAGCAGGCAGAAGGAGAGAAACTTTCTTTCCTTCCTCTTTCCTGCAATGAATTCCTGATTTGCTCTTGCAAACGCTAGGCTTCTTCTGAAAAACTACCTCGCGGTGCACGTATCCTTCCAGAGGAGCAACGACATAGTTTTAGCTTGAAGAGATTGGGAAAGCACCCAGGGAGAAAAGGCCTTTTCGTGTTCTGTGTTCTGCCTGAAATCGGTCAATTGGCACTTGCCAAAACAAGGTTTCCTAGCACAAACTACAAAGCCGCAACTCTCTCCTGGCAGAGTAAATCCTGTGCAGTGTTGCCCTGACGAGATACTGCTGGTAGAGTGAGGCCCAGGGAAAACACTTTGCCTAGAGAAATCCTAGCAAAGCCATGTGTTTCCCCACATGAATGTATGTCACTTTCAGTATTTGCAAAGCACGGAGCTCAGAGGCAACATCAGATTGTGTGTATCTCCGTGAGAGAAAGAACACTGTGACTTCACCCATTCCTCTGACAAAAGCAGTTAGAAGGAGAAAACCGTCCTTTGGTTTCGCTTTCCCGCAATGAGCTCGGCAAACTGCCCTTCGCGAAGGGCAGTTTTCCCCCGGAGAACTGCCTTGCGCTAGCCGTGTTCTGGCAGTGGAACGAGTAGGCAGAGTTAGCGTTAAGCTATTGTGAAGACTCGCTTTGGCCCAGGGAAAACAAAGCGCCTGGGGAAATCTTAACAGACCCCGGGGCTTTTCACGGTTCCAAGTGTGGAACTGCAGACTCTTTTCCAAAGAAGAGAGCGCACAGGCAACAGCAGCCTGCACGTTTCTCAGTGAAAGGGAGAACTCCCTGACTTCATCCAGTCCTCTGAGCAAAGCAGGCAGAAGGAGAGAAACTTTCTTTCCTTCCTCTTTCCTGCAATGAATTCCTGATTTGCTCTTGCAAACGCTAGGCTTCTTCTGAAAAACTACCTCGCGGTGCACGTATCCTTC
Source organism: Elephas maximus indicus (assembly GCF_024166365.1). Lineage (NCBI taxonomy): Eukaryota > Metazoa > Chordata > Mammalia > Proboscidea > Elephantidae > Elephas > Elephas maximus. The sequence goes on from NC_064830.1 coordinate 20,485,293, forward strand.
CAGAGGAGCAACGACATAGTTTTAGCTTGAAGAGATTGGGAAAGCACCCAGGGAGAAAAGGCCTTTTCGTGTTCTGTGCTCCTCCTGAAATCGGTCAATTGACACTTGCCAAAACAAGGTTTCCCAGCACAAACTACAAAGCCGCAACTCTCTCCTGGCAGAGTAAATCCTATGCAGTGTTGCCCTGACGAGATACTGCTGGTAGAGTGAGGCCCAGGGAAAACACTTTGCCTAGAGAAATCCTAGCAAAGCCATGTGTTTCCCCACATGAATGTATGTCACTTTCAGTATTTGCAAAGCACGGAGCTCAGAGGCAACATCAGATTGTGTGTATCTCCGTGAGAGAAAGAACACTGTGACTTCACCCATTCCTCTGACAAAAGCAGTTAGAAGGAGAAAACCGTCCTTTGGTTTCGCTTTCCCGCAATGAGCTCGGCAAACTGCCCTTCGCGAAGGGCAGTTTTCCCCCGGAGAACTGCCTTGCGCTAGCCGTGTTCTGGCAGTGGAACGAGTAGGCAGTGTTAGCGTTAAGCTATTGTGAAGACTCGCTTTGGCCCAGGGAAAACAAAGCGCCTGGGGAAATCTTAACAGACCCCGGGGGCTTTTCACGGTTCCAAGTGTGGAACTGCAGACTCTTTTCCAAAGAAGAGAGCGCACAGGCAACAGCAGCCTGCACGTTTCTCAGTGAAAGGGAGAACTCCCTGACTTCATCCAGTCCTCTGAGGAAAGCAGGCAGAAGGAGAGAAACTTTCTTTCCTTCCTCTTTCCTGCAATGAATTCCTCATTTGCTCCTGCAAACGCTAGGTTTCTTCTGAAAAACTACCTCGCGGTGCACGTATCCTTCCAGAGGAGCAACGACATAGTTTTAGCTTGAAGAGATTGGGAAAGCACATAGAGGGAAAAGGCCTTTTCGTGTTATGTGTTCTGCCTGAATTCGATCAATTCGCACTTGCGAAAGCAAGGTTCCCCAGCTCAAACTACAAAGCAGCAACTCTCTCCTGGCAGAGTAAATCCTATGCAGTGTTGCCCTGACGAGATACTGTTGGTAGAGTGAGGCCCAGGGAAAACACATTGCCTAGAGAAATCCTAGCAAAGCCGTATGTTTCCCCACATGAATGTATGTCAGTTTGAGGTCTTTGCCAAGAACGGAGCTCAGAGGCAACATCAGATTGTGTGTATCTCCGTGAGAGAAAGAACACTGTGACTTGACCCATTCCTCTGACGAAACCAGTTAGAAGGAGAAAACCGTCCTTTGGTTTCGCTTTCCCGCAATGAGCTCGGCAAAGTGCCCTTCGCGAAGGGCAGTTTTCCCCCGGAGAACTGCCTTGCGCTAGCCGTGTTCTGGCAGTGGAACGAGTAGGCAGTGTTAGCGTTAAGCTATTGTGAAGGCTCGCTTTGGCCCAGGGAAAACAAAGCGCCTGGGGAAATCTTAACAGACCCCGGGGGCTTTTCACGGTTCCAAGTGTGGAACTGCAGACTCTTTTCCAAAGAAGAGAGCGCACAGGCAACAGCAGCCTGCACGTTTCTCAGTGAAAGGGAGAACTCCCTGACTTCATCCAGTCCTCTGAGCAAAGCAGGCAGAAGGAGAGAAACTTTCTTTCCTTCCTCTTTCCTGCAATGAATTCCTCATTTGCTCTTGCAAACGCTAGGCTTCTTCTGAAAAACTACCTCGCGGGGCACGTATCCTTCCAGAGGAGCAACGACATAGTTTTAGCTTGAAGAGATTGGGAAAGCACCCAGGGAGAAAAGGCCTTTTCGTGTTCTGTGCTCCTCCTGAAATCGGTCAATTGACACTTGCCAAAACAAGGTTTCCCAGCACAAACTACAAAGCCGCAACTCTCTCCTGGCAGAGTAAATCCTGTGCAGTGTTGCCCTGACGAGATACTGCTGGTAGAGTGAGGCCCAGGGAAAACACTTTGCCTAGAGAAATCCTAGCAAAGCCATGTGTTTCCCCACATGAATGTATGTCACTTTCAGTATTTGCAAAGCACGGAGCTCAGAGGCAACATCAGATTGTGTGTATCTCCGTGAGAGAAAGAACACTGTGACTTCACCCATTCCTCTGACAAAAGCAGTTAGAAGGAGAAAACCGTCCTTTGGTTTCGCTTTCCCGCAATGAGCTCGGCAAACTGCCCTTCGCGAAGGGCAGTTTTCCCCCGGAGAACTGCCTTGCGCTAGCCGTGTTCTGGCAGTGGAACGAGTAGGCAGTGTTAGCGTTAAGCTATTGTGAAGGCTCGCTTTGGCCCAGGGAAAACAAAGCGCCTGGGGAAATCTTAACAGACCCCGGGGGCTTTTCACGGTTCCAAGTGTGGAACTGCAGACTCTTTTCCAAAGAAGAGAGCGCACAGGCAACAGCAGCCTGCACGTTTCTCAGTGAAAGGGAGAACTCCCTGACTTCATCCAGTCCTCTGAGGAAAGCAGGCAGAAGGAGAGAAACTTTCTTTCCTTCCTCTTTCCTGCAATGAATTCCTCATTTGCTCCTGCAAACGCTAGGTTTCTTCTGAAAAACTACCTCGCGGTGCACGTATCCTTCCAGAGGAGCAACGACATAGTTTTAGCTTGAAGAGATTGGGAAAGCACATAGGGGGAAAAGGCCTTTTCGTGTTATGTGTTCTGCCTGAATTCGATCAATTCGCACTTGCGAAAGCAAGGTTCCCCAGCTCAAACTACAAAGCAGCAACTCTCTCCTGGCAGAGTAAATCCTATGCAGTGTTGCCCTGACGAGATACTGTTGGTAGAGTGAGGCCCAGGGAAAACACATTGCCTAGAGAAATCCTAGCAAAGCCGTATGTTTCCCCACATGAATGTATGTCAGTTTGAGGTCTTTGCCAAGAACGGAGCTCAGAGGCAACATCAGATTGTGTGTATCTCCGTGAGAGAAAGAACACTGTGACTTGACCCATTCCTCTGACGAAACCAGTTAGAAGGAGAAAACCGTCCTTTGGTTTCGCTTTCCCGCAATGAGCTCGGCAAAGTGCCCTTCGCGAAGGGCAGTTTTCCCCCGGAGAACTGCCTTGCAATAGCCGTGTTCTGGCAGTGGAACGAGTAGGCAGTGTTAGCGTTAAGCTATTGTGAAGGCTCGCTTTGGCCCAGGGAAAACAAAGCGCCTGGGGAAATCTTAACAGACCCCGGGGGCTTTTCACGGTTCCAAGTGTGGAACTGCAGACTCTTTTCCAAAGAAGAGAGCGCACAGGCAACAGCAGCCTGCACGTTTCTCAGTGAAAGGGAGAACTCCCTGACTTCATCCAGTCCTCTGAGCAAAGCAGGCAGAAGGAGAGAAACTTTCTTTCCTTCCTCTTTCCTGCAATGAATTCCTGATTTGCTCTTGCAAACGCTAGGCTTCTTCTGAAAAACTACCTCGCGGGGCACGTATCCTTCCAGAGGAGCAACGACATAGTTTTAGCTTGAAGAGATTGGGAAAGCACCCAGGGAGAAAAGGCCTTTTCGTGTTCTGTGCTCCTCCTGAAATCGGTCAATTGACACTTGCCAAAACAAGGTTTCCCAGCACAAACTACAAAGCCGCAACTCTCTCCTGGCAGAGTAAATCCTGTGCAGTGTTGCCCTGACGAGATACTGCTGGTAGAGTGAGGCCCAGGGAAAACACTTTGCCTAGAGAAATCCTAGCAAAGCCATGTGTTTCCCCACATGAATGTATGTCACTTTCAGTATTTGCAAAGCACGGAGCTCAGAGGCAACATCAGATTGTGTGTATCTCCGTGAGAGAAAGAACACTGTGACTTCACCCATTCCTCTGACAAAAGCAGTTAGAAGGAGAAAACCGTCCTTTGGTTTCGCTTTCCCGCAATGAGCTCGGCAAACTGCCCTTCGCGAAGGGCAGTTTTCCCCCGGAGAACTGCCTTGCGCTAGCCGTGTTCTGGCAGTGGAACGAGTAGGCAGTGTTAGCGTTAAGCTATTGTGAAGGCTCGCTTTGGCCCAGGGAAAACAAAGCGCCTGGGGAAATCTTAACAGACCCCGGGGGCTTTTCACGGTTCCAAGTGTGGAACTGCAGACTCTTTTCCAAAGAAGAGAGCGCACAGGCAACAGCAGCCTGCACGTTTCTCAGTGAAAGGGAGAACTCCCTGACTTCATCCAGTCCTCTGAGCAAAGCAGGCAGAAGGAGAGAAACTTTCTTTCCTTCCTCTTTCCTGCAATGAATTCCTGATTTGCTCTTGCAAACGCTAGGCTTCTTCTGAAAAACTACCTCGTGGTGCACGTATCCTTCCAGAGGAGCAACGACATAGTTTTAGCTTGAAGAGATTGGGAAAGCACACAGGGAGAAAAGACCTTTTCGTGTTCTGTGTTCTGCCTGAAATCGGTCAATTGGCACTTGCCAAAACAAGGTTTCCTAGCACAAACTACAAAGCCGCAACTCTCTCCTGGCAGAGTAAATCCTGTGCAGTGTTGCCCTGACGAGATACTGCTGGTAGAGTGAGGCCCAGGGAAAACACTTTGCCTAGAGAAATCCTAGCAAAGCCATGTGTTTCCCCACATGAATGTATGTCACTTTCAGTATTTGCAAAGCACGGAGCTCAGAGGCAACATCAGATTGTGTGTATCTCCGTGAGAGAAAGAACACTGTGACTTCACCCATTCCTCTGACAAAAGCAGTTAGAAGGAGAAAACCGTCCTTTGGTTTCGCTTTCCCGCAATGAGCTCGGCAAACTGCCCTTCGCGAAGGGCAGTTTTCCCCCGGAGAACTGCCTTGCGCTAGCCGTGTTCTGGCAGTGGAACGAGTAGGCAGTGTTAGCGTTAAGCTATTGTGAAGACTCGCTTTGGCCCAGGGAAAACAAAGCGCCTGGGGAAATCTTAACAGACCCCGGGGCTTTTCACGGTTCCAAGTGTGGAACTGCAGACTCTTTTCCAAAGAAGAGAGCGCACAGGCAACAGCAGCCTGCACGTTTCTCAGTGAAAGGGAGAACTCCCTGACTTCATCCAGTCCTCTGAGGAAAGCAGGCAGAAGGAGAGAAACTTTCTTTCCTTCCTCTTTCCTGCAATGAATTCCTCATTTGCTCCTGCAAACGCTAGGTTTCTTCTGAAAAACTACCTCGCGGTGCACGTATCCTTCCAGAGGAGCAATGACATAGTTTTAGCTTGAAGAGATTGGGAAAGCACATAGGGGGAAAACGCCTTTTCGTGTTATGTTTTCTGCCTGAATTCGATCAATTCGCACTTGCGAAAGCAAGGTTCCCCAGCTCAAACTACAAAGCAGCAACTCTCTCCTGGCAGAGTAAATCCTATGCAGTGTTGCCCTGACGAGATACTGCTGGTAGAGTGAGGCCCAGGGAAAACACATTGCCTAGAGAAATCCCAGCAAAGCCGTATGTTTCCCCACATGAATGTATGTCAGTTTGAGGTCTTTGCCAAGAACGGAGCTCAGAGGCAACATCAGATTGTGTGTATCTCCGTGAGAGAAAGAACACTGTGACTTCACCCATTCCTCTGACGAAACCAGTTAGAAGGAGAAAACCGTCCTTTGGTTTCGCTTTCCCGCAATGAGCTCGGCAAACTGCCCTTCGCGAAGGGCAGTTTTCCCCCGGAGAACTGCCTTGCGCTAGCCGTGTTCTGGCAGTGGAACGAGTAGGCAGTGTTAGCGTTAAGCTATTGTGAAGGCTCGCTTTGGCCCAGGGAAAACAAAGCGCCTGGGGAAATCTTAACAGACCCCGGGGCTTTTCACGGTTCCAAGTGTGGAACTGCAGACTCTTTTCCAAAGAAGAGAGCGCACAGGCAACAGCAGCCTGCACGTTTCTCAGTGAAAGGGAGAACTCCCTGACTTCATCCAGTCCTCTGAGGAAAGCAGGCAGAAGGAGAGAAACTTTCTTTCCTTCCTCTTTCCTGCAATGAATTCCTCATTTGCTCCTGCAAACGCTAGGTTTCTTCTGAAAAACTACCTCGCGGTGCACGTATCCTTCCAGAGGAGCAACGACATAGTTTTAGCTTGAAGAGATTGGGAAAGCACATAGAGGGAAAAGGCCTTTTCGTGTTATGTGTTCTGCCTGAATTCGATCAATTCGCACTTGCGAAAGCAAGGTTCCCCAGCTCAAACTACAAAGCAGCAACTCTCTCCTGGCAGAGTAAATCCTATGCAGTGTTGCCCTGACGAGATACTGTTGGTAGAGTGAGGCCCAGGGAAAACACATTGCCTAGAGAAATCCTAGCAAAGCCGTATGTTTCCCCACATGAATGTATGTCAGTTTGAGGTCTTTGCCAAGAACGGAGCTCAGAGGCAACATCAGATTGTGTGTATCTCCGTGAGAGAAAGAACACTGTGACTTCACCCATTCCTCTGACAAAAGCAGTTAGAAGGAGAAAACCGTCCTTTGGTTTCGCTTTCCCGCAATGAGCTCGGCAAACTGCCCTTCGCGAAGGGCAGTTTTCCCCCGGAGAACTGCCTTGCGCTAGCCGTGTTCTGGCAGTGGAACGAGTAGGCAGTGTTAGCGTTAAGCTATTGTGAAGACTCGCTTTGGCCCAGGGAAAACAAAGCGCCTGGGGAAATCTTAACAGACCCCGGGGGCTTTTCACGGTTCCAAGTGTGGAACTGCAGACTCTTTTCCAAAGAAGAGAGCGCACAGGCAACAGCAGCCTGCACGTTTCTCAGTGAAAGGGAGAACTCCCTGACTTCATCCAGTCCTCTGAGGAAAGCAGGCAGAAGGAGAGAAACTTTCTTTCCTTCCTCTTTCCTGCAATGAATTCCTCATTTGCTCCTGCAAACGCTAGGTTTCTTCTGAAAAACTACCTCGCGGTGCACGTATCCTTCCAGAGGAGCAACGACATAGTTTTAGCTTGAAGAGATTGGGAAAGCACATAGGGGGAAAAGGCCTTTTCGTGTTATGTGTTCTGCCTGAATTCGATCAATTCGCACTTGCGAAAGCAAGGTTCCCCAGCTCAAACTACAAAGCAGCAACTCTCTCCTGGCAGAGTAAATCCTATGCAGTGTTGCCCTGACGAGATACTGTTGGTAGAGTGAGGCCCAGGGAAAACACATTGCCTAGAGAAATCCTAGCAAAGCCGTATGTTTCCCCACATGAATGTATGTCAGTTTGAGGTCTTTGCCAAGAACGGAGCTCAGAGGCAACATGAGATTGTGTGTATCTCCGTGAGAGAAAGAACACTGTGACTTGACCCATTCCTCTGACGAAACCAGTTAGAAGGAGAAAACCGTCCTTTGGTTTCGCTTTCCCGCAATGAGCTCGGCAAACTGCCCTTCGCGAAGGGCAGTTTTCCCCCGGAGAACTGCCTTGCGCTAGCCGTGTTCTGGCAGTGGAACGAGTAGGCAGAGTTAGCGTTAAGCTATTGTGAAGGCTCGCTTTGGCCCAGGGAAAACAAAGCGCCTGGGGAAATCTTAACAGACCCCGGGGGCTTTTCACGGTTCCAAGTGTGGAACTGCAGACTCTTTTCCAAAGAAGAGAGCGCACAGGCAACAGCAGCCTGCACGTTTCTCAGTGAAAGGGAGAACTCCCTGACTTCATCCAGTCCTCTGAGCAAAGCAGGCAGAAGGAGAGAAACTTTCTTTCCTTCCTCTTTCCTGCAATGAATTCCTGATTTGCTCTTGCAAACGCTAGGCTTCTTCTGAAAAACTACCTCGCGGTGCACGTATCCTTCCAGAGGAGCAACGACATAGTTTTAGCTTGAAGAGATTGGGAAAGCACCCAGGGAGAAAAGGCCTTTTCGTGTTCTGTGTTCTGCCTGAAATCGGTCAATTGGCACTTGCCAAAACAAGGTTTCCTAGCACAAACTACAAAGCCGCAACTCTCTCCTGGCAGAGTAAATCCTGTGCAGTGTTGCCCTGACGAGATACTGCTGGTAGAGTGAGGCCCAGGGAAAACACTTTGCCTAGAGAAATCCTAGCAAAGCCATGTGTTTCCCCACATGAATGTATGTCACTTTCAGTATTTGCAAAGCACGGAGCTCAGAGGCAACATCAGATTGTGTGTATCTCCGTGAGAGAAAGAACACTGTGACTTCACCCATTCCTCTGACAAAAGCAGTTAGAAGGAGAAAACCGTCCTTTGGTTTCGCTTTCCCGCAATGAGCTCGGCAAACTGCCCTTCGCGAAGGGCAGTTTTCCCCCGGAGAACTGCCTTGCGCTAGCCGTGTTCTGGCAGTGGAACGAGTAGGCAGAGTTAGCGTTAAGCTATTGTGAAGACTCGCTTTGGCCCAGGGAAAACAAAGCGCCTGGGGAAATCTTAACAGACCCCGGGGCTTTTCACGGTTCCAAGTGTGGAACTGCAGACTCTTTTCCAAAGAAGAGAGCGCACAGGCAACAGCAGCCTGCACGTTTCTCAGTGAAAGGGAGAACTCCCTGACTTCATCCAGTCCTCTGAGCAAAGCAGGCAGAAGGAGAGAAACTTTCTTTCCTTCCTCTTTCCTGCAATGAATTCCTGATTTGCTCTTGCAAACGCTAGGCTTCTTCTGAAAAACTACCTCGCGGTGCACGTATCCTTCCAGAGGAGCAACGACATAGTTTTAGCTTGAAGAGATTGGGAAAGCACCCAGGGAGAAAAGGCCTTTTCGTGTTCTGTGCTCCTCCTGAAATCGGTCAATTGACACTTGCCAAAACAAGGTTTCCCAGCACAAACTACAAAGCCGCAACTCTCTCCTGGCAGAGTAAATCCTATGCAGTGTTGCCCTGACGAGATACTGCTGGTAGAGTGAGGCCCAGGGAAAACACTTTGCCTAGAGAAATCCTAGCAAAGCCATGTGTTTCCCCACATGAATGTATGTCACTTTCAGTATTTGCAAAGCACGGAGCTCAGAGGCAACATCAGATTGTGTGTATCTCCGTGAGAGAAAGAACACTGTGACTTCACCCATTCCTCTGACAAAAGCAGTTAGAAGGAGAAAACCGTCCTTTGGTTTCGCTTTCCCGCAATGAGCTCGGCAAACTGCCCTTCGCGAAGGGCAGTTTTCCCCCGGAGAACTGCCTTGCGCTAGCCGTGTTCTGGCAGTGGAACGAGTAGGCAGTGTTAGCGTTAAGCTATTGTGAAGACTCGCTTTGGCCCAGGGAAAACAAAGCGCCTGGGGAAATCTTAACAGACCCCGGGGGCTTTTCACGGTTCCAAGTGTGGAACTGCAGACTCTTTTCCAAAGAAGAGAGCGCACAGGCAACAGCAACCTGCACGTTTCTCAGTGAAAGGGAGAACTCCCTGACTTCATCCAGTCCTCTGAGGAAAGCAGGCAGAAGGAGAGAAACTTTCTTTCCTTCCTCTTTCCTGCAATGAATTCCTCATTTGCTCCTGCAAACGCTAGGTTTCTTCTGAAAAACTACCTCGCGGTGCACGTATCCTTCCAGAGGAGCAACGACATAGTTTTAGCTTGAAGAGATTGGGAAAGCACATAGGGGGAAAAGGCCTTTTCGTGTTATGTGTTCTGCCTGAATTCGATCAATTCGCACTTGCGAAAGCAAGGTTCCCCAGCTCAAACTACAAAGCAGCAACTCTCTCCTGGCAGAGTAAATCCTATGCAGTGTTGCCCTGACGAGATACTGTTGGTAGAGTGAGGCCCAGGGAAAACACATTGCCTAGAGAAATCCTAGCAAAGCCGTATGTTTCCCCACATGAATGTATGTCAGTTTGAGGTCTTTGCCAAGAACGGAGCTCAGAGGCAACATGAGATTGTGTGTATCTCCGTGAGAGAAAGAACACTGTGACTTGACCCATTCCTCTGACGAAACCAGTTAGAAGGAGAAAACCGTCCTTTGGTTTCGCTTTCCCGCAATGAGCTCGGCAAACTGCCCTTCGCGAAGGGCAGTTTTCCCCCGGAGAACTGCCTTGCGCTAGCCGTGTTCTGGCAGTGGAACGAGTAGGCAGTGTTAGCGTTAAGCTATTGTGAAGGCTCGCTTTGGCCCAGGGAAAACAAAGCGCCTGGGGAAATCTTAACAGACCCCGGGGGCTTTTCACGGTTCCAAGTGTGGAACTGCAGACTCTTTTCCAAAGAAGAGAGCGCACAGGCAACAGCAGCCTGCACGTTTCTCAGTGAAAGGGAGAACTCCCTGACTTCATCCAGTCCTCTGAGCAAAGCAGGCAGAAGGAGAGAAACTTTCTTTCCTTCCTCTTTCCTGCAATGAATTCCTGATTTGCTCTTGCAAACGCTAGGCTTCTTCTGAAAAACTACCTCGCGGTGCACGTATCCTTCCAGAGGAGCAACGACATAGTTTTAGCTTGAAGAGATTGGGAAAGCACCCAGGGAGAAAAGGCCTTTTCGTGTTCTGTGTTCTGCCTGAAATCGGTCAATTGGCACTTGCCAAAACAAGGTTTCCTAGCACAAACTACAAAGCCGCAACTCTCTCCTGGCAGAGTAAATCCTGTGCAGTGTTGCCCTGACGAGATACTGCTGGTAGAGTGAGGCCCAGGGAAAACACTTTGCCTAGAGAAATCCTAGCAAAGCCATGTGTTTCCCCACATGAATGTATGTCACTTTCAGTATTTGCAAAGCACGGAGCTCAGAGGCAACATCAGATTGTGTGTATCTCCGTGAGAGAAAGAACACTGTGACTTCACCCATTCCTCTGACAAAAGCAGTTAGAAGGAGAAAACCGTCCTTTGGTTTCGCTTTCCCGCAATGAGCTCGGCAAACTGCCCTTCGCGAAGGGCAGTTTTCCCCCGGAGAACTGCCTTGCGCTAGCCGTGTTCTGGCAGTGGAACGAGTAGGCAGAGTTAGCGTTAAGCTATTGTGAAGACTCGCTTTGGCCCAGGGAAAACAAAGCGCCTGGGGAAATCTTAACAGACCCCGGGGCTTTTCACGGTTCCAAGTGTGGAACTGCAGACTCTTTTCCAAAGAAGAGAGCGCACAGGCAACAGCAGCCTGCACGTTTCTCAGTGAAAGGGAGAACTCCCTGACTTCATCCAGTCCTCTGAGCAAAGCAGGCAGAAGGAGAGAAACTTTCTTTCCTTCCTCTTTCCTGCAATGAATTCCTGATTTGCTCTTGCAAACGCTAGGCTTCTTCTGAAAAACTACCTCGCGGTGCACGTATCCTTCCAGAGGAGCAACGACATAGTTTTAGCTTGAAGAGATTGGGAAAGCACCCAGGGAGAAAAGGCCTTTTCGTGTTCTGTGCTCCTCCTGAAATCGGTCAATTGACACTTGCCAAAACAAGGTTTCCCAGCACAAACTACAAAGCCGCAACTCTCTCCTGGCAGAGTAAATCCTATGCAGTGTTGCCCTGACGAGATACTGCTGGTAGAGTGAGGCCCAGGGAAAACACTTTGCCTAGAGAAATCCTAGCAAAGCCATGTGTTTCCCCACATGAATGTATGTCACTTTCAGTATTTGCAAAGCACGGAGCTCAGAGGCAACATCAGATTGTGTGTATCTCCGTGAGAGAAAGAACACTGTGACTTCACCCATTCCTCTGACAAAAGCAGTTAGAAGGAGAAAACCGTCCTTTGGTTTCGCTTTCCCGCAATGAGCTCGGCAAACTGCCCTTCGCGAAGGGCAGTTTTCCCCCGGAGAACTGCCTTGCGCTAGCCGTGTTCTGGCAGTGGAACGAGTAGGCAGTGTTAGCGTTAAGCTATTGTGAAGACTCGCTTTGGCCCAGGGAAAACAAAGCGCCTGGGGAAATCTTAACAGACCCCGGGGGCTTTTCACGGTTCCAAGTGTGGAACTGCAGACTCTTTTCCAAAGAAGAGAGCGCACAGGCAACAGCAGCCTGCACGTTTCTCAGTGAAAGGGAGAACTCCCTGACTTCATCCAGTCCTCTGAGGAAAGCAGGCAGAAGGAGAGAAACTTTCTTTCCTTCCTCTTTCCTGCAATGAATTCCTCATTTGCTCCTGCAAACGCTAGGTTTCTTCTGAAAAACTACCTCGCGGTGCACGTATCCTTCCAGAGGAGCAACGACATAGTTTTAGCTTGAAGAGATTGGGAAAGCACATAGAGGGAAAAGGCCTTTTCGTGTTATGTGTTCTGCCTGAATTCGATCAATTCGCACTTGCGAAAGCAAGGTTCCCCAGCTCAAACTACAAAGCAGCAACTCTCTCCTGGCAGAGTAAATCCTATGCAGTGTTGCCCTGACGAGATACTGTTGGTAGAGTGAGGCCCAGGGAAAACACATTGCCTAGAGAAATCCTAGCAAAGCCGTATGTTTCCCCACATGAATGTATGTCAGTTTGAGGTCTTTGCCAAGAACGGAGCTCAGAGGCAACATCAGATTGTGTGTATCTCCGTGAGAGAAAGAACACTGTGACTTGACCCATTCCTCTGACGAAACCAGTTAGAAGGAGAAAACCGTCCTTTGGTTTCGCTTTCCCGCAATGAGCTCGGCAAAGTGCCCTTCGCGAAGGGCAGTTTTCCCCCGGAGAACTGCCTTGCGCTAGCCGTGTTCTGGCAGTGGAACGAGTAGGCAGTGTTAGCGTTAAGCTATTGTGAAGGCTCGCTTTGGCCCAGGGAAAACAAAGCGCCTGGGGAAATCTTAACAGACCCCGGGGGCTTTTCACGGTTCCAAGTGTGGAACTGCAGACTCTTTTCCAAAGAAGAGAGCGCACAGGCAACAGCAGCCTGCACGTTTCTCAGTGAAAGGGAGAACTCCCTGACTTCATCCAGTCCTCTGAGCAAAGCAGGCAGAAGGAGAGAAACTTTCTTTCCTTCCTCTTTCCTGCAATGAATTCCTGATTTGCTCTTGCAAACGCTAGGCTTCTTCTGAAAAACTACCTCGCGGTGCACGTATCCTTCCAGAGGAGCAACGACATAGTTTTAGCTTGAAGAGATTGGGAAAGCACCCAGGGAGAAAAGGCCTTTTCGTGTTCTGTGTTCTGCCTGAAATCGGTCAATTGGCACTTGCCAAAACAAGGTTTCCTAGCACAAACTACAAAGCCGCAACTCTCTCCTGGCAGAGTAAATCCTGTGCAGTGTTGCCCTGACGAGATACTGCTGGTAGAGTGAGGCCCAGGGAAAACACTTTGCCTAGAGAAATCCTAGCAAAGCCATGTGTTTCCCCACATGAATGTATGTCACTTTCAGTATTTGCAAAGCACGGAGCTCAGAGGCAACATCAGATTGTGTGTATCTCCGTGAGAGAAAGAACACTGTGACTTCACCCATTCCTCTGACAAAAGCAGTTAGAAGGAGAAAACCGTCCTTTGGTTTCGCTTTCCCGCAATGAGCTCGGCAAACTGCCCTTCGCGAAGGGCAGTTTTCCCCCGGAGAACTGCCTTGCGCTAGCCGTGTTCTGGCAGTGGAACGAGTAGGCAGAGTTAGCGTTAAGCTATTGTGAAGACTCGCTTTGGCCCAGGGAAAACAAAGCGCCTGGGGAAATCTTAACAGACCCCGGGGCTTTTCACGGTTCCAAGTGTGGAACTGCAGACTCTTTTCCAAAGAAGAGAGCGCACAGGCAACAGCAGCCTGCACGTTTCTCAGTGAAAGGGAGAACTCCCTGACTTCATCCAGTCCTCTGAGCAAAGCAGGCAGAAGGAGAGAAACTTTCTTTCCTTCCTCTTTCCTGCAATGAATTCCTGATTTGCTCTTGCAAACGCTAGGCTTCTTCTGAAAAACTACCTCGCGGTGCACGTATCCTTCCAGAGGAGCAACGACATAGTTTTAGCTTGAAGAGATTGGGAAAGCACCCAGGGAGAAAAGGCCTTTTCGTGTTCTGTGCTCCTCCTGAAATCGGTCAATTGACACTTGCCAAAACAAGGTTTCCCAGCACAAACTACAAAGCCGCAACTCTCTCCTGGCAGAGTAAATCCTATGCAGTGTTGCCCTGACGAGATACTGCTGGTAGAGTGAGGCCCAGGGAAAACACTTTGCCTAGAGAAATCCTAGCAAAGCCATGTGTTTCCCCACATGAATGTATGTCACTTTCAGTATTTGCAAAGCACGGAGCTCAGAGGCAACATCAGATTGTGTGTATCTCCGTGAGAGAAAGAACACTGTGACTTCACCCATTCCTCTGACAAAAGCAGTTAGAAGGAGAAAACCGTCCTTTGGTTTCGCTTTCCCGCAATGAGCTCGGCAAACTGCCCTTCGCGAAGGGCAGTTTTCCCCCGGAGAACTGCCTTGCGCTAGCCGTGTTCTGGCAGTGGAACGAGTAGGCAGTGTTAGCGTTAAGCTATTGTGAAGACTCGCTTTGGCCCAGGGAAAACAAAGCGCCTGGGGAAATCTTAACAGACCCCGGGGGCTTTTCACGGTTCCAAGTGTGGAACTGCAGACTCTTTTCCAAAGAAGAGAGCGCACAGGCAACAGCAGCCTGCACGTTTCTCAGTGAAAGGGAGAACTCCCTGACTTCATCCAGTCCTCTGAGGAAAGCAGGCAGAAGGAGAGAAACTTTCTTTCCTTCCTCTTTCCTGCAATGAATTCCTCATTTGCTCCTGCAAACGCTAGGTTTCTTCTGAAAAACTACCTCGCGGTGCACGTATCCTTCCAGAGGAGCAACGACATAGTTTTAGCTTGAAGAGATTGGGAAAGCACATAGGGGGAAAAGGCCTTTTCGTGTTATGTGTTCTGCCTGAATTCGATCAATTCGCACTTGCGAAAGCAAGGTTCCCCAGCTCAAACTACAAAGCAGCAACTCTCTCCTGGCAGAGTAAATCCTATGCAGTGTTGCCCTGACGAGATACTGTTGGTAGAGTGAGGCCCAGGGAAAACACATTGCCTAGAGAAATCCTAGCAAAGCCGTATGTTTCCCCACATGAATGTATGTCAGTTTGAGGTCTTTGCCAAGAACGGAGCTCAGAGGCAACATCAGATTGTGTGTATCTCCGTGAGAGAAAGAACACTGTGACTTGACCCATTCCTCTGACGAAACCAGTTAGAAGGAGAAAACCGTCCTTTGGTTTCGCTTTCCCGCAATGAGCTCGGCAAAGTGCCCTTCGCGAAGGGCAGTTTTCCCCCGGAGAACTGCCTTGCGCTAGCCGTGTTCTGGCAGTGGAACGAGTAGGCAGTGTTAGCGTTAAGCTATTGTGAAGGCTCGCTTTGGCCCAGGGAAAACAAAGCGCCTGGGGAAATCTTAACAGACCCCGGGGGCTTTTCACGGTTCCAAGTGTGGAACTGCAGACTCTTTTCCAAAGAAGAGAGCGCACAGGCAACAGCAGCCTGCACGTTTCTCAGTGAAAGGGAGAACTCCCTGACTTCATCCAGTCCTCTGAGCAAAGCAGGCAGAAGGAGAGAAACTTTCTTTCCTTCCTCTTTCCTGCAATGAATTCCTCATTTGCTCTTGCAAACGCTAGGCTTCTTCTGAAAAACTACCTCGCGGGGCACGTATCCTTCCAGAGGAGCAACGACATAGTTTTAGCTTGAAGAGATTGGGAAAGCACCCAGGGAGAAAAGGCCTTTTCGTGTTCTGTGCTCCTCCTGAAATCGGTCAATTGACACTTGCCAAAACAAGGTTTCCCAGCACAAACTACAAAGCCGCAACTCTCTCCTGGCAGAGTAAATCCTGTGCAGTGTTGCCCTGACGAGATACTGCTGGTAGAGTGAGGCCCAGGGAAAACACTTTGCCTAGAGAAATCCTAGCAAAGCCATGTGTTTCCCCACATGAATGTATGTCACTTTCAGTATTTGCAAAGCACGGAGCTCAGAGGCAACATCAGATTGTGTGTATCTCCGTGAGAGAAAGAACACTGTGACTTCACCCATTCCTCTGACAAAAGCAGTTAGAAGGAGAAAACCGTCCTTTGGTTTCGCTTTCCCGCAATGAGCTCGGCAAACTGCCCTTCGCGAAGGGCAGTTTTCCCCCGGAGAACTGCCTTGCGCTAGCCGTGTTCTGGCAGTGGAACGAGTAGGCAGTGTTAGCGTTAAGCTATTGTGAAGACTCGCTTTGGCCCAGGGAAAACAAAGCGCCTGGGGAAATCTTAACAGACCCCGGGGGCTTTTCACGGTTCCAAGTGTGGAACTGCAGACTCTTTTCCAAAGAAGAGAGCGCACAGGCAACAGCAGCCTGCACGTTTCTCAGTGAAAGGGAGAACTCCCTGACTTCATCCAGTCCTCTGAGGAAAGCAGGCAGAAGGAGAGAAACTTTCTTTCCTTCCTCTTTCCTGCAATGAATTCCTCATTTGCTCCTGCAAACGCTAGGTTTCTTCTGAAAAACTACCTCGCGGTGCACGTATCCTTCCAGAGGAGCAACGACATAGTTTTAGCTTGAAGAGATTGGGAAAGCACATAGGGGGAAAAGGCCTTTTCGTGTTATGTGTTCTGCCTGAATTCGATCAATTCGCACTTGCGAAAGCAAGGTTCCCCAGCTCAAACTACAAAGCAGCAACTCTCTCCTGGCAGAGTAAATCCTATGCAGTGTTGCCCTGACGAGATACTGTTGGTAGAGTGAGGCCCAGGGAAAACACATTGCCTAGAGAAATCCTAGCAAAGCCGTATGTTTCCCCACATGAATGTATGTCAGTTTGAGGTCTTTGCCAAGAACGGAGCTCAGAGGCAACATCAGATTGTGTGTATCTCCGTGAGAGAAAGAACACTGTGACTTGACCCATTCCTCTGACGAAACCAGTTAGAAGGAGAAAACCGTCCTTTGGTTTCGCTTTCCCGCAATGAGCTCGGCAAAGTGCCCTTCGCGAAGGGCAGTTTTCCCCCGGAGAACTGCCTTGCAATAGCCGTGTTCTGGCAGTGGAACGAGTAGGCAGTGTTAGCGTTAAGCTATTGTGAAGGCTCGCTTTGGCCCAGGGAAAACAAAGCGCCTGGGGAAATCTTAACAGACCCCGGGGGCTTTTCACGGTTCCAAGTGTGGAACTGCAGACTCTTTTCCAAAGAAGAGAGCGCACAGGCAACAGCAGCCTGCACGTTTCTCAGTGAAAGGGAGAACTCCCTGACTTCATCCAGTCCTCTGAGCAAAGCAGGCAGAAGGAGAGAAACTTTCTTTCCTTCCTCTTTCCTGCAATGAATTCCTGATTTGCTCTTGCAAACGCTAGGCTTCTTCTGAAAAACTACCTCGCGGGGCACGTATCCTTCCAGAGGAGCAACGACATAGTTTTAGCTTGAAGAGATTGGGAAAGCACCCAGGGAGAAAAGGCCTTTTCGTGTTCTGTGCTCCTCCTGAAATCGGTCAATTGACACTTGCCAAAACAAGGTTTCCCAGCACAAACTACAAAGCCGCAACTCTCTCCTGGCAGAGTAAATCCTGTGCAGTGTTGCCCTGACGAGATACTGCTGGTAGAGTGAGGCCCAGGGAAAACACTTTGCCTAGAGAAATCCTAGCAAAGCCATGTGTTTCCCCACATGAATGTATGTCACTTTCAGTATTTGCAAAGCACGGAGCTCAGAGGCAACATCAGATTGTGTGTATCTCCGTGAGAGAAAGAACACTGTGACTTCACCCATTCCTCTGACAAAAGCAGTTAGAAGGAGAAAACCGTCCTTTGGTTTCGCTTTCCCGCAATGAGCTCGGCAAACTGCCCTTCGCGAAGGGCAGTTTTCCCCCGGAGAACTGCCTTGCGCTAGCCGTGTTCTGGCAGTGGAACGAGTAGGCAGTGTTAGCGTTAAGCTATTGTGAAGGCTCGCTTTGGCCCAGGGAAAACAAAGCGCCTGGGGAAATCTTAACAGACCCCGGGGGCTTTTCACGGTTCCAAGTGTGGAACTGCAGACTCTTTTCCAAAGAAGAGAGCGCACAGGCAACAGCAGCCTGCACGTTTCTCAGTGAAAGGGAGAACTCCCTGACTTCATCCAGTCCTCTGAGCAAAGCAGGCAGAAGGAGAGAAACTTTCTTTCCTTCCTCTTTCCTGCAATGAATTCCTGATTTGCTCTTGCAAACGCTAGGCTTCTTCTGAAAAACTACCTCGTGGTGCACGTATCCTTCCAGAGGAGCAACGACATAGTTTTAGCTTGAAGAGATTGGGAAAGCACACAGGGAGAAAAGACCTTTTCGTGTTCTGTGTTCTGCCTGAAATCGGTCAATTGGCACTTGCCAAAACAAGGTTTCCTAGCACAAACTACAAAGCCGCAACTCTCTCCTGGCAGAGTAAATCCTGTGCAGTGTTGCCCTGACGAGATACTGCTGGTAGAGTGAGGCCCAGGGAAAACACTTTGCCTAGAGAAATCCTAGCAAAGCCATGTGTTTCCCCACATGAATGTATGTCACTTTCAGTATTTGCAAAGCACGGAGCTCAGAGGCAACATCAGATTGTGTGTATCTCCGTGAGAGAAAGAACACTGTGACTTCACCCATTCCTCTGACAAAAGCAGTTAGAAGGAGAAAACCGTCCTTTGGTTTCGCTTTCCCGCAATGAGCTCGGCAAACTGCCCTTCGCGAAGGGCAGTTTTCCCCCGGAGAACTGCCTTGCGCTAGCCGTGTTCTGGCAGTGGAACGAGTAGGCAGTGTTAGCGTTAAGCTATTGTGAAGACTCGCTTTGGCCCAGGGAAAACAAAGCGCCTGGGGAAATCTTAACAGACCCCGGGGCTTTTCACGGTTCCAAGTGTGGAACTGCAGACTCTTTTCCAAAGAAGAGAGCGCACAGGCAACAGCAGCCTGCACGTTTCTCAGTGAAAGGGAGAACTCCCTGACTTCATCCAGTCCTCTGAGGAAAGCAGGCAGAAGGAGAGAAACTTTCTTTCCTTCCTCTTTCCTGCAATGAATTCCTCATTTGCTCCTGCAAACGCTAGGTTTCTTCTGAAAAACTACCTCGCGGTGCACGTATCCTTCCAGAGGAGCAATGACATAGTTTTAGCTTGAAGAGATTGGGAAAGCACATAGGGGGAAAACGCCTTTTCGTGTTATGTTTTCTGCCTGAATTCGATCAATTCGCACTTGCGAAAGCAAGGTTCCCCAGCTCAAACTACAAAGCAGCAACTCTCTCCTGGCAGAGTAAATCCTATGCAGTGTTGCCCTGACGAGATACTGCTGGTAGAGTGAGGCCCAGGGAAAACACATTGCCTAGAGAAATCCCAGCAAAGCCGTATGTTTCCCCACATGAATGTATGTCAGTTTGAGGTCTTTGCCAAGAACGGAGCTCAGAGGCAACATCAGATTGTGTGTATCTCCGTGAGAGAAAGAACACTGTGACTTCACCCATTCCTCTGACGAAACCAGTTAGAAGGAGAAAACCGTCCTTTGGTTTCGCTTTCCCGCAATGAGCTCGGCAAACTGCCCTTCGCGAAGGGCAGTTTTCCCCCGGAGAACTGCCTTGCGCTAGCCGTGTTCTGGCAGTGGAACGAGTAGGCAGTGTTAGCGTTAAGCTATTGTGAAGGCTCGCTTTGGCCCAGGGAAAACAAAGCGCCTGGGGAAATCTTAACAGACCCCGGGGCTTTTCACGGTTCCAAGTGTGGAACTGCAGACTCTTTTCCAAAGAAGAGAGCGCACAGGCAACAGCAGCCTGCACGTTTCTCAGTGAAAGGGAGAACTCCCTGACTTCATCCAGTCCTCTGAGCAAAGCAGGCAGAAGGAGAGAAACTTTCTTTCCTTCCTCTTTCCTGCAATGAATTCCTGATTTGCTCTTGCAAACGCTAGGCTTCTTCTGAAAAACTACCTCGCGGTGCACGTATCCTTCCAGAGGAGCAACGACATAGTTTTAGCTTGAAGAGATTGGGAAAGCACCCAGGGAGAAAAGGCCTTTTCGTGTTCTGTGCTCCTCCTGAAATCGGTCAATTGACACTTGCCAAAACAAGGTTTCCCAGCACAAACTACAAAGCCGCAACTCTCTCCTGGCAGAGTAAATCCTATGCAGTGTTGCCCTGACGAGATACTGCTGGTAGAGTGAGGCCCAGGGAAAACACTTTGCCTAGAGAAATCCTAGCAAAGCCATGTGTTTCCCCACATGAATGTATGTCACTTTCAGTATTTGCAAAGCACGGAGCTCAGAGGCAACATCAGATTGTGTGTATCTCCGTGAGAGAAAGAACACTGTGACTTCACCCATTCCTCTGACAAAAGCAGTTAGAAGGAGAAAACCGTCCTTTGGTTTCGCTTTCCCGCAATGAGCTCGGCAAACTGCCCTTCGCGAAGGGCAGTTTTCCCCCGGAGAACTGCCTTGCGCTAGCCGTGTTCTGGCAGTGGAACGAGTAGGCAGTGTTAGCGTTAAGCTATTGTGAAGACTCGCTTTGGCCCAGGGAAAACAAAGCGCCTGGGGAAATCTTAACAGACCCCGGGGGCTTTTCACGGTTCCAAGTGTGGAACTGCAGACTCTTTTCCAAAGAAGAGAGCGCACAGGCAACAGCAGCCTGCACGTTTCTCAGTGAAAGGGAGAACTCCCTGACTTCATCCAGTCCTCTGAGGAAAGCAGGCAGAAGGAGAGAAACTTTCTTTCCTTCCTCTTTCCTGCAATGAATTCCTCATTTGCTCCTGCAAACGCTAGGTTTCTTCTGAAAAACTACCTCGCGGTGCACGTATCCTTCCAGAGGAGCAACGACATAGTTTTAGCTTGAAGAGATTGGGAAAGCACATAGAGGGAAAAGGCCTTTTCGTGTTATGTGTTCTGCCTGAATTCGATCAATTCGCACTTGCGAAAGCAAGGTTCCCCAGCTCAAACTACAAAGCAGCAACTCTCTCCTGGCAGAGTAAATCCTATGCAGTGTTGCCCTGACGAGATACTGTTGGTAGAGTGAGGCCCAGGGAAAACACATTGCCTAGAGAAATCCTAGCAAAGCCGTATGTTTCCCCACATGAATGTATGTCAGTTTGAGGTCTTTGCCAAGAACGGAGCTCAGAGGCAACATCAGATTGTGTGTATCTCCGTGAGAGAAAGAACACTGTGACTTGACCCATTCCTCTGACGAAACCAGTTAGAAGGAGAAAACCGTCCTTTGGTTTCGCTTTCCCGCAATGAGCTCGGCAAAGTGCCCTTCGCGAAGGGCAGTTTTCCCCCGGAGAACTGCCTTGCGCTAGCCGTGTTCTGGCAGTGGAACGAGTAGGCAGTGTTAGCGTTAAGCTATTGTGAAGGCTCGCTTTGGCCCAGGGAAAACAAAGCGCCTGGGGAAATCTTAACAGACCCCGGGGGCTTTTCACGGTTCCAAGTGTGGAACTGCAGACTCTTTTCCAAAGAAGAGAGCGCACAGGCAACAGCAGCCTGCACGTTTCTCAGTGAAAGGGAGAACTCCCTGACTTCATCCAGTCCTCTGAGCAAAGCAGGCAGAAGGAGAGAAACTTTCTTTCCTTCCTCTTTCCTGCAATGAATTCCTGATTTGCTCTTGCAAACGCTAGGCTTCTTCTGAAAAACTACCTCGCGGTGCACGTATCCTTCCAGAGGAGCAACGACATAGTTTTAGCTTGAAGAGATTGGGAAAGCACCCAGGGAGAAAAGGCCTTTTCGTGTTCTGTGTTCTGCCTGAAATCGGTCAATTGGCACTTGCCAAAACAAGGTTTCCTAGCACAAACTACAAAGCCGCAACTCTCTCCTGGCAGAGTAAATCCTGTGCAGTGTTGCCCTGACGAGATACTGCTGGTAGAGTGAGGCCCAGGGAAAACACTTTGCCTAGAGAAATCCTAGCAAAGCCATGTGTTTCCCCACATGAATGTATGTCACTTTCAGTATTTGCAAAGCACGGAGCTCAGAGGCAACATCAGATTGTGTGTATCTCCGTGAGAGAAAGAACACTGTGACTTCACCCATTCCTCTGACAAAAGCAGTTAGAAGGAGAAAACCGTCCTTTGGTTTCGCTTTCCCGCAATGAGCTCGGCAAACTGCCCTTCGCGAAGGGCAGTTTTCCCCCGGAGAACTGCCTTGCGCTAGCCGTGTTCTGGCAGTGGAACGAGTAGGCAGAGTTAGCGTTAAGCTATTGTGAAGACTCGCTTTGGCCCAGGGAAAACAAAGCGCCTGGGGAAATCTTAACAGACCCCGGGGCTTTTCACGGTTCCAAGTGTGGAACTGCAGACTCTTTTCCAAAGAAGAGAGCGCACAGGCAACAGCAGCCTGCACGTTTCTCAGTGAAAGGGAGAACTCCCTGACTTCATCCAGTCCTCTGAGCAAAGCAGGCAGAAGGAGAGAAACTTTCTTTCCTTCCTCTTTCCTGCAATGAATTCCTGATTTGCTCTTGCAAACGCTAGGCTTCTTCTGAAAAACTACCTCGCGGTGCACGTATCCTTCCAGAGGAGCAACGACATAGTTTTAGCTTGAAGAGATTGGGAAAGCACCCAGGGAGAAAAGGCCTTTTCGTGTTCTGTGCTCCTCCTGAAATCGGTCAATTGACACTTGCCAAAACAAGGTTTCCCAGCACAAACTACAAAGCCGCAACTCTCTCCTGGCAGAGTAAATCCTATGCAGTGTTGCCCTGACGAGATACTGCTGGTAGAGTGAGGCCCAGGGAAAACACTTTGCCTAGAGAAATCCTAGCAAAGCCATGTGTTTCCCCACATGAATGTATGTCACTTTCAGTATTTGCAAAGCACGGAGCTCAGAGGCAACATCAGATTGTGTGTATCTCCGTGAGAGAAAGAACACTGTGACTTCACCCATTCCTCTGACAAAAGCAGTTAGAAGGAGAAAACCGTCCTTTGGTTTCGCTTTCCCGCAATGAGCTCGGCAAACTGCCCTTCGCGAAGGGCAGTTTTCCCCCGGAGAACTGCCTTGCGCTAGCCGTGTTCTGGCAGTGGAACGAGTAGGCAGTGTTAGCGTTAAGCTATTGTGAAGACTCGCTTTGGCCCAGGGAAAACAAAGCGCCTGGGGAAATCTTAACAGACCCCGGGGGCTTTTCACGGTTCCAAGTGTGGAACTGCAGACTCTTTTCCAAAGAAGAGAGCGCACAGGCAACAGCAGCCTGCACGTTTCTCAGTGAAAGGGAGAACTCCCTGACTTCATCCAGTCCTCTGAGGAAAGCAGGCAGAAGGAGAGAAACTTTCTTTCCTTCCTCTTTCCTGCAATGAATTCCTCATTTGCTCCTGCAAACGCTAGGTTTCTTCTGAAAAACTACCTCGCGGTGCACGTATCCTTCCAGAGGAGCAACGACATAGTTTTAGCTTGAAGAGATTGGGAAAGCACATAGGGGGAAAAGGCCTTTTCGTGTTATGTGTTCTGCCTGAATTCGATCAATTCGCACTTGCGAAAGCAAGGTTCCCCAGCTCAAACTACAAAGCAGCAACTCTCTCCTGGCAGAGTAAATCCTATGCAGTGTTGCCCTGACGAGATACTGTTGGTAGAGTGAGGCCCAGGGAAAACACATTGCCTAGAGAAATCCTAGCAAAGCCGTATGTTTCCCCACATGAATGTATGTCAGTTTGAGGTCTTTGCCAAGAACGGAGCTCAGAGGCAACATCAGATTGTGTGTATCTCCGTGAGAGAAAGAACACTGTGACTTGACCCATTCCTCTGACGAAACCAGTTAGAAGGAGAAAACCGTCCTTTGGTTTCGCTTTCCCGCAATGAGCTCGGCAAAGTGCCCTTCGCGAAGGGCAGTTTTCCCCCGGAGAACTGCCTTGCGCTAGCCGTGTTCTGGCAGTGGAACGAGTAGGCAGTGTTAGCGTTAAGCTATTGTGAAGGCTCGCTTTGGCCCAGGGAAAACAAAGCGCCTGGGGAAATCTTAACAGACCCCGGGGGCTTTTCACGGTTCCAAGTGTGGAACTGCAGACTCTTTTCCAAAGAAGAGAGCGCACAGGCAACAGCAGCCTGCACGTTTCTCAGTGAAAGGGAGAACTCCCTGACTTCATCCAGTCCTCTGAGCAAAGCAGGCAGAAGGAGAGAAACTTTCTTTCCTTCCTCTTTCCTGCAATGAATTCCTCATTTGCTCTTGCAAACGCTAGGCTTCTTCTGAAAAACTACCTCGCGGGGCACGTATCCTTCCAGAGGAGCAACGACATAGTTTTAGCTTGAAGAGATTGGGAAAGCACCCAGGGAGAAAAGGCCTTTTCGTGTTCTGTGCTCCTCCTGAAATCGGTCAATTGACACTTGCCAAAACAAGGTTTCCCAGCACAAACTACAAAGCCGCAACTCTCTCCTGGCAGAGTAAATCCTGTGCAGTGTTGCCCTGACGAGATACTGCTGGTAGAGTGAGGCCCAGGGAAAACACTTTGCCTAGAGAAATCCTAGCAAAGCCATGTGTTTCCCCACATGAATGTATGTCACTTTCAGTATTTGCAAAGCACGGAGCTCAGAGGCAACATCAGATTGTGTGTATCTCCGTGAGAGAAAGAACACTGTGACTTCACCCATTCCTCTGACAAAAGCAGTTAGAAGGAGAAAACCGTCCTTTGGTTTCGCTTTCCCGCAATGAGCTCGGCAAACTGCCCTTCGCGAAGGGCAGTTTTCCCCCGGAGAACTGCCTTGCGCTAGCCGTGTTCTGGCAGTGGAACGAGTAGGCAGTGTTAGCGTTAAGCTATTGTGAAGACTCGCTTTGGCCCAGGGAAAACAAAGCGCCTGGGGAAATCTTAACAGACCCCGGGGGCTTTTCACGGTTCCAAGTGTGGAACTGCAGACTCTTTTCCAAAGAAGAGAGCGCACAGGCAACAGCAGCCTGCACGTTTCTCAGTGAAAGGGAGAACTCCCTGACTTCATCCAGTCCTCTGAGGAAAGCAGGCAGAAGGAGAGAAACTTTCTTTCCTTCCTCTTTCCTGCAATGAATTCCTCATTTGCTCCTGCAAACGCTAGGTTTCTTCTGAAAAACTACCTCGCGGTGCACGTATCCTTCCAGAGGAGCAACGACATAGTTTTAGCTTGAAGAGATTGGGAAAGCACATAGGGGGAAAAGGCCTTTTCGTGTTATGTGTTCTGCCTGAATTCGATCAATTCGCACTTGCGAAAGCAAGGTTCCCCAGCTCAAACTACAAAGCAGCAACTCTCTCCTGGCAGAGTAAATCCTATGCAGTGTTGCCCTGACGAGATACTGTTGGTAGAGTGAGGCCCAGGGAAAACACATTGCCTAGAGAAATCCTAGCAAAGCCGTATGTTTCCCCACATGAATGTATGTCAGTTTGAGGTCTTTGCCAAGAACGGAGCTCAGAGGCAACATCAGATTGTGTGTATCTCCGTGAGAGAAAGAACACTGTGACTTCACCCATTCCTCTGACGAAACCAGTTAGAAGGAGAAAACCGTCCTTTGGTTTCGCTTTCCCGCAATGAGCTCGGCAAAGTGCCCTTCGCGAAGGGCAGTTTTCCCCCGGAGAACTGCCTTGCAATAGCCGTGTTCTGGCAGTGGAACGAGTAGGCAGTGTTAGCGTTAAGCTATTGTGAAGGCTCGCTTTGGCCCAGGGAAAACAAAGCGCCTGGGGAAATCTTAACAGACCCCGGGGGCTTTTCACGGTTCCAAGTGTGGAACTGCAGACTCTTTTCCAAAGAAGAGAGCGCACAGGCAACAGCAGCCTGCACGTTTCTCAGTGAAAGGGAGAACTCCCTGACTTCATCCAGTCCTCTGAGCAAAGCAGGCAGAAGGAGAGAAACTTTCTTTCCTTCCTCTTTCCTGCAATGAATTCCTGATTTGCTCTTGCAAACGCTAGGCTTCTTCTGAAAAACTACCTCGCGGGGCACGTATCCTTCCAGAGGAGCAACGACATAGTTTTAGCTTGAAGAGATTGGGAAAGCACCCAGGGAGAAAAGGCCTTTTCGTGTTCTGTGCTCCTCCTGAAATCGGTCAATTGACACTTGCCAAAACAAGGTTTCCCAGCACAAACTACAAAGCCGCAACTCTCTCCTGGCAGAGTAAATCCTGTGCAGTGTTGCCCTGACGAGATACTGCTGGTAGAGTGAGGCCCAGGGAAAACACTTTGCCTAGAGAAATCCTAGCAAAGCCATGTGTTTCCCCACATGAATGTATGTCACTTTCAGTATTTGCAAAGCACGGAGCTCAGAGGCAACATCAGATTGTGTGTATCTCCGTGAGAGAAAGAACACTGTGACTTCACCCATTCCTCTGACAAAAGCAGTTAGAAGGAGAAAACCGTCCTTTGGTTTCGCTTTCCCGCAATGAGCTCGGCAAACTGCCCTTCGCGAAGGGCAGTTTTCCCCCGGAGAACTGCCTTGCGCTAGCCGTGTTCTGGCAGTGGAACGAGTAGGCAGTGTTAGCGTTAAGCTATTGTGAAGGCTCGCTTTGGCCCAGGGAAAACAAAGCGCCTGGGGAAATCTTAACAGACCCCGGGGGCTTTTCACGGTTCCAAGTGTGGAACTGCAGACTCTTTTCCAAAGAAGAGAGCGCACAGGCAACAGCAGCCTGCACGTTTCTCAGTGAAAGGGAGAACTCCCTGACTTCATCCAGTCCTCTGAGCAAAGCAGGCAGAAGGAGAGAAACTTTCTTTCCTTCCTCTTTCCTGCAATGAATTCCTGATTTGCTCTTGCAAACGCTAGGCTTCTTCTGAAAAACTACCTCGTGGTGCACGTATCCTTCCAGAGGAGCAACGACATAGTTTTAGCTTGAAGAGATTGGGAAAGCACACAGGGAGAAAAGACCTTTTCGTGTTCTGTGTTCTGCCTGAAATCGGTCAATTGGCACTTGCCAAAACAAGGTTTCCTAGCACAAACTACAAAGCCGCAACTCTCTCCTGGCAGAGTAAATCCTGTGCAGTGTTGCCCTGACGAGATACTGCTGGTAGAGTGAGGCCCAGGGAAAACACTTTGCCTAGAGAAATCCTAGCAAAGCCATGTGTTTCCCCACATGAATGTATGTCACTTTCAGTATTTGCAAAGCACGGAGCTCAGAGGCAACATCAGATTGTGTGTATCTCCGTGAGAGAAAGAACACTGTGACTTCACCCATTCCTCTGACAAAAGCAGTTAGAAGGAGAAAACCGTCCTTTGGTTTCGCTTTCCCGCAATGAGCTCGGCAAACTGCCCTTCGCGAAGGGCAGTTTTCCCCCGGAGAACTGCCTTGCGCTAGCCGTGTTCTGGCAGTGGAACGAGTAGGCAGTGTTAGCGTTAAGCTATTGTGAAGACTCGCTTTGGCCCAGGGAAAACAAAGCGCCTGGGGAAATCTTAACAGACCCCGGGGCTTTTCACGGTTCCAAGTGTGGAACTGCAGACTCTTTTCCAAAGAAGAGAGCGCACAGGCAACAGCAGCCTGCACGTTTCTCAGTGAAAGGGAGAACTCCCTGACTTCATCCAGTCCTCTGAGGAAAGCAGGCAGAAGGAGAGAAACTTTCTTTCCTTCCTCTTTCCTGCAATGAATTCCTCATTTGCTCCTGCAAACGCTAGGTTTCTTCTGAAAAACTACCTCGCGGTGCACGTATCCTTCCAGAGGAGCAATGACATAGTTTTAGCTTGAAGAGATTGGGAAAGCACATAGGGGGAAAACGCCTTTTCGTGTTATGTTTTCTGCCTGAATTCGATCAATTCGCACTTGCGAAAGCAAGGTTCCCCAGCTCAAACTACAAAGCAGCAACTCTCTCCTGGCAGAGTAAATCCTATGCAGTGTTGCCCTGACGAGATACTGCTGGTAGAGTGAGGCCCAGGGAAAACACATTGCCTAGAGAAATCCCAGCAAAGCCGTATGTTTCCCCACATGAATGTATGTCAGTTTGAGGTCTTTGCCAAGAACGGAGCTCAGAGGCAACATCAGATTGTGTGTATCTCCGTGAGAGAAAGAACACTGTGACTTCACCCATTCCTCTGACGAAACCAGTTAGAAGGAGAAAACCGTCCTTTGGTTTCGCTTTCCCGCAATGAGCTCGGCAAACTGCCCTTCGCGAAGGGCAGTTTTCCCCCGGAGAACTGCCTTGCGCTAGCCGTGTTCTGGCAGTGGAACGAGTAGGCAGTGTTAGCGTTAAGCTATTGTGAAGGCTCGCTTTGGCCCAGGGAAAACAAAGCGCCTGGGGAAATCTTAACAGACCCCGGGGCTTTTCACGGTTCCAAGTGTGGAACTGCAGACTCTTTTCCAAAGAAGAGAGCGCACAGGCAACAGCAGCCTGCATGTTTCTCAGTGAAAGGGAGAACTCCCTGACTTCATCCAGTCCTCTGAGCAAAGCAGGCAGAAGGAGAGAAACTTTCTTTCCTTCCTCTTTCCTGCAATGAATTCCTGATTTGCTCTTGCAAACGCTAGGCTTCTTCTGAAAAACTACCTCGCGGTGCACGTATCCTTCCAGAGGAGCAACGACATAGTTTTAGCTTGAAGAGATTGGGAAAGCACCCAGGGAGAAAAGGCCTTTTCGTGTTCTGTGCTCCTCCTGAAATCGGTCAATTGACACTTGCCAAAACAAGGTTTCCCAGCACAAACTACAAAGCCGCAACTGTCTCCTGGCAGAGTAAATCCTATGCAGTGTTGCCCTGACGAGATACTGCTGGTAGAGTGAGGCCCAGGGAAAACACTTTGCCTAGAGAAATCCTAGCAAAGCCATGTGTTTCCCCACATGAATGTATGTCACTTTCAGTATTTGCAAAGCACGGAGCTCAGAGGCAACATCAGATTGTGTGTATCTCCGTGAGAGAAAGAACACTGTGACTTCACCCATTCCTCTGACAAAAGCAGTTAGAAGGAGAAAACCGTCCTTTGGTTTCGCTTTCCCGCAATGAGCTCGGCAAACTGCCCTTCGCGAAGGGCAGTTTTCCCCCGGAGAACTGCCTTGCGCTAGCCGTGTTCTGGCAGTGGAACGAGTAGGCAGTGTTAGCGTTAAGCTATTGTGAAGACTCGCTTTGGCCCAGGGAAAACAAAGCGCCTGGGGAAATCTTAACAGACCCCGGGGGCTTTTCACGGTTCCAAGTGTGGAACTGCAGACTCTTTTCCAAAGAAGAGAGCGCACAGGCAACAGCAGCCTGCACGTTTCTCAGTGAAAGGGAGAACTCCCTGACTTCATCCAGTCCTCTGAGGAAAGCAGGCAGAAGGAGAGAAACTTTCTTTCCTTCCTCTTTCCTGCAATGAATTCCTCATTTGCTCCTGCAAACGCTAGGTTTCTTCTGAAAAACTACCTCGCGGTGCACGTATCCTTCCAGAGGAGCAACGACATAGTTTTAGCTTGAAGAGATTGGGAAAGCACATAGGGGGAAAAGGCCTTTTCGTGTTATGTGTTCTGCCTGAATTCGATCAATTCGCACTTGCGAAAGCAAGGTTCCCCAGCTCAAACTACAAAGCAGCAACTCTCTCCTGGCAGAGTAAATCCTATGCAGTGTTGCCCTGACGAGATACTGTTGGTAGAGTGAGGCCCAGGGAAAACACATTGCCTAGAGAAATCCTAGCAAAGCCGTATGTTTCCCCACATGAATGTATGTCAGTTTGAGGTCTTTGCCAAGAACGGAGCTCAGAGGCAACATGAGATTGTGTGTATCTCCGTGAGAGAAAGAACACTGTGACTTGACCCATTCCTCTGACGAAACCAGTTAGAAGGAGAAAACCGTCCTTTGGTTTCGCTTTCCCGCAATGAGCTCGGCAAACTGCCCTTCGCGAAGGGCAGTTTTCCCCCGGAGAACTGCCTTGCGCTAGCCGTGTTCTGGCAGTGGAACGAGTAGGCAGTGTTAGCGTTAAGCTATTGTGAAGGCTCGCTTTGGCCCAGGGAAAACAAAGCGCCTGGGGAAATCTTAACAGACCCCGGGGGCTTTTCACGGTTCCAAGTGTGGAACTGCACACTCTTTTCCAAAGAAGAGAGCGCACAGGCAACAGCAGCCTGCACGTTTCTCAGTGAAAGGGAGAACTCCCTGACTTCATCCAGTCCTCTGAGCAAAGCAGGCAGAAGGAGAGAAACTTTCTTTCCTTCCTCTTTCCTGCAATGAATTCCTGATTTGCTCTTGCAAACGCTAGGCTTCTTCTGAAAAACTACCTCGCGGTGCACGTATCCTTCCAGAGGAGCAACGACATAGTTTTAGCTTGAAGAGATTGGGAAAGCACCCAGGGAGAAAAGGCCTTTTCGTGTTCTGTGTTCTGCCTGAAATCGGTCAATTGGCACTTGCCAAAACAAGGTTTCCTAGCACAAACTACAAAGCCGCAACTCTCTCCTGGCAGAGTAAATCCTGTGCAGTGTTGCCCTGACGAGATACTGCTGGTAGAGTGAGGCCCAGGGAAAACACTTTGCCTAGAGAAATCCTAGCAAAGCCATGTGTTTCCCCACATGAATGTATGTCACTTTCAGTATTTGCAAAGCACGGAGCTCAGAGGCAACATCAGATTGTGTGTATCTCCGTGAGAGAAAGAACACTGTGACTTCACCCATTCCTCTGACAAAAGCAGTTAGAAGGAGAAAACCGTCCTTTGGTTTCGCTTTCCCGCAATGAGCTCGGCAAACTGCCCTTCGCGAAGGGCAGTTTTCCCCCGGAGAACTGCCTTGCGCTAGCCGTGTTCTGGCAGTGGAACGAGTAGGCAGAGTTAGCGTTAAGCTATTGTGAAGACTCGCTTTGGCCCAGGGAAAACAAAGCGCCTGGGGAAATCTTAACAGACCCCGGGGCTTTTCACGGTTCCAAGTGTGGAACTGCAGACTCTTTTCCAAAGAAGAGAGCGCACAGGCAACAGCAGCCTGCACGTTTCTCAGTGAAAGGGAGAACTCCCTGACTTCATCCAGTCCTCTGAGCAAAGCAGGCAGAAGGAGAGAAACTTTCTTTCCTTCCTCTTTCCTGCAATGAATTCCTGATTTGCTCTTGCAAACGCTAGGCTTCTTCTGAAAAACTACCTCGCGGGGCACGTATCCTTCCAGAGGAGCAACGACATAGTTTTAGCTTGAAGAGATTGGGAAAGCACCCAGGGAGAAAAGGCCTTTTCGTGTTCTGTGTTCTGCCTGAAATCGGTCAATTGGCACTTGCCAAAACAAGGTTTCCTAGCACAAACTACAAAGCCGCAACTCTCTCCTGGCAGAGTAAATCCTGTGCAGTGTTGCCCTGACGAGATACTGCTGGTAGAGTGAGGCCCAGGGAAAACACTTTGCCTAGAGAAATCCTAGCAAAGCCATGTGTTTCCCCACATGAATGTATGTCACTTTCAGTATTTGCAAAGCACGGAGCTCAGAGGCAACATCAGATTGTGTGTATCTCCGTGAGAGAAAGAACACTGTGACTTCACCCATTCCTCTGACAAAAGCAGTTAGAAGGAGAAAACCGTCCTTTGGTTTCGCTTTCCCGCAATGAGCTCGGCAAACTGCCCTTCGCGAAGGGCAGTTTTCCCCCGGAGAACTGCCTTGCGCTAGCCGTGTTCTGGCAGTGGAACGAGTAGGCAGAGTTAGCGTTAAGCTATTGTGAAGACTCGCTTTGGCCCAGGGAAAACAAAGCGCCTGGGGAAATCTTAACAGACCCCGGGGCTTTTCACGGTTCCAAGTGTGGAACTGCAGACTCTTTTCCAAAGAAGAGAGCGCACAGGCAACAGCAGCCTGCACGTTTCTCAGTGAAAGGGAGAACTCCCTGACTTCATCCAGTCCTCTGAGCAAAGCAGGCAGAAGGAGAGAAACTTTCTTTCCTTCCTCTTTCCTGCAATGAATTCCTGATTTGCTCTTGCAAACGCTAGGCTTCTTCTGAAAAACTACCTCGCGGTGCACGTATCCTTCCAGAGGAGCAACGACATAGTTTTAGCTTGAAGAGATTGGGAAAGCACCCAGGGAGAAAAGGCCTTTTCGTGTTCTGTGCTCCTCCTGAAATCGGTCAATTGACACTTGCCAAAACAAGGTTTCCCAGCACAAACTACAAAGCCGCAACTCTCTCCTGGCAGAGTAAATCCTATGCAGTGTTGCCCTGACGAGATACTGCTGGTAGAGTGAGGCCCAGGGAAAACACTTTGCCTAGAGAAATCCTAGCAAAGCCATGTGTTTCCCCACATGAATGTATGTCACTTTCAGTATTTGCAAAGCACGGAGCTCAGAGGCAACATCAGATTGTGTGTATCTCCGTGAGAGAAAGAACACTGTGACTTCACCCATTCCTCTGACAAAAGCAGTTAGAAGGAGAAAACCGTCCTTTGGTTTCGCTTTCCCGCAATGAGCTCGGCAAACTGCCCTTCGCGAAGGGCAGTTTTCCCCCGGAGAACTGCCTTGCGCTAGCCGTGTTCTGGCAGTGGAACGAGTAGGCAGTGTTAGCGTTAAGCTATTGTGAAGACTCGCTTTGGCCCAGGGAAAACAAAGCGCCTGGGGAAATCTTAACAGA
This sequence comes from Elephas maximus indicus, assembly GCF_024166365.1. NCBI lineage: Eukaryota > Metazoa > Chordata > Mammalia > Proboscidea > Elephantidae > Elephas > Elephas maximus. The sequence continues at coordinate 20,517,116 of NC_064830.1, forward strand.
CCCCGGGGGCTTTTCACGGTTCCAAGTGTGGAACTGCAGACTCTTTTCCAAAGAAGAGAGCGCACAGGCAACAGCAGCCTGCACGTTTCTCAGTGAAAGGGAGAACTCCCTGACTTCATCCAGTCCTCTGAGGAAAGCAGGCAGAAGGAGAGAAACTTTCTTTCCTTCCTCTTTCCTGCAATGAATTCCTCATTTGCTCCTGCAAACGCTAGGTTTCTTCTGAAAAACTACCTCGCGGTGCACGTATCCTTCCAGAGGAGCAACGACATAGTTTTAGCTTGAAGAGATTGGGAAAGCACATAGAGGGAAAAGGCCTTTTCGTGTTATGTGTTCTGCCTGAATTCGATCAATTCGCACTTGCGAAAGCAAGGTTCCCCAGCTCAAACTACAAAGCAGCAACTCTCTCCTGGCAGAGTAAATCCTATGCAGTGTTGCCCTGACGAGATACTGTTGGTAGAGTGAGGCCCAGGGAAAACACATTGCCTAGAGAAATCCTAGCAAAGCCGTATGTTTCCCCACATGAATGTATGTCAGTTTGAGGTCTTTGCCAAGAACGGAGCTCAGAGGCAACATCAGATTGTGTGTATCTCCGTGAGAGAAAGAACACTGTGACTTGACCCATTCCTCTGACGAAACCAGTTAGAAGGAGAAAACCGTCCTTTGGTTTCGCTTTCCCGCAATGAGCTCGGCAAAGTGCCCTTCGCGAAGGGCAGTTTTCCCCCGGAGAACTGCCTTGCGCTAGCCGTGTTCTGGCAGTGGAACGAGTAGGCAGTGTTAGCGTTAAGCTATTGTGAAGGCTCGCTTTGGCCCAGGGAAAACAAAGCGCCTGGGGAAATCTTAACAGACCCCGGGGGCTTTTCACGGTTCCAAGTGTGGAACTGCAGACTCTTTTCCAAAGAAGAGAGCGCACAGGCAACAGCAGCCTGCACGTTTCTCAGTGAAAGGGAGAACTCCCTGACTTCATCCAGTCCTCTGAGCAAAGCAGGCAGAAGGAGAGAAACTTTCTTTCCTTCCTCTTTCCTGCAATGAATTCCTCATTTGCTCTTGCAAACGCTAGGCTTCTTCTGAAAAACTACCTCGCGGGGCACGTATCCTTCCAGAGGAGCAACGACATAGTTTTAGCTTGAAGAGATTGGGAAAGCACCCAGGGAGAAAAGGCCTTTTCGTGTTCTGTGCTCCTCCTGAAATCGGTCAATTGACACTTGCCAAAACAAGGTTTCCCAGCACAAACTACAAAGCCGCAACTCTCTCCTGGCAGAGTAAATCCTGTGCAGTGTTGCCCTGACGAGATACTGCTGGTAGAGTGAGGCCCAGGGAAAACACTTTGCCTAGAGAAATCCTAGCAAAGCCATGTGTTTCCCCACATGAATGTATGTCACTTTCAGTATTTGCAAAGCACGGAGCTCAGAGGCAACATCAGATTGTGTGTATCTCCGTGAGAGAAAGAACACTGTGACTTCACCCATTCCTCTGACAAAAGCAGTTAGAAGGAGAAAACCGTCCTTTGGTTTCGCTTTCCCGCAATGAGCTCGGCAAACTGCCCTTCGCGAAGGGCAGTTTTCCCCCGGAGAACTGCCTTGCGCTAGCCGTGTTCTGGCAGTGGAACGAGTAGGCAGTGTTAGCGTTAAGCTATTGTGAAGGCTCGCTTTGGCCCAGGGAAAACAAAGCGCCTGGGGAAATCTTAACAGACCCCGGGGGCTTTTCACGGTTCCAAGTGTGGAACTGCAGACTCTTTTCCAAAGAAGAGAGCGCACAGGCAACAGCAGCCTGCACGTTTCTCAGTGAAAGGGAGAACTCCCTGACTTCATCCAGTCCTCTGAGGAAAGCAGGCAGAAGGAGAGAAACTTTCTTTCCTTCCTCTTTCCTGCAATGAATTCCTCATTTGCTCCTGCAAACGCTAGGTTTCTTCTGAAAAACTACCTCGCGGTGCACGTATCCTTCCAGAGGAGCAACGACATAGTTTTAGCTTGAAGAGATTGGGAAAGCACATAGGGGGAAAAGGCCTTTTCGTGTTATGTGTTCTGCCTGAATTCGATCAATTCGCACTTGCGAAAGCAAGGTTCCCCAGCTCAAACTACAAAGCAGCAACTCTCTCCTGGCAGAGTAAATCCTATGCAGTGTTGCCCTGACGAGATACTGTTGGTAGAGTGAGGCCCAGGGAAAACACATTGCCTAGAGAAATCCTAGCAAAGCCGTATGTTTCCCCACATGAATGTATGTCAGTTTGAGGTCTTTGCCAGGAACGGAGCTCAGAGGCAACATCAGATTGTGTGTATCTCCGTGAGAGAAAGAACACTGTGACTTGACCCATTCCTCTGACGAAACCAGTTAGAAGGAGAAAACCGTCCTTTGGTTTCGCTTTCCCGCAATGAGCTCGGCAAAGTGCCCTTCGCGAAGGGCAGTTTTCCCCCGGAGAACTGCCTTGCGCTAGCCGTGTTCTGGCAGTGGAACGAGTAGGCAGTGTTAGCGTTAAGCTATTGTGAAGGCTCGCTTTGGCCCAGGGAAAACAAAGCGCCTGGGGAAATCTTAACAGACCCCGGGGGCTTTTCACGGTTCCAAGTGTGGAACTGCAGACTCTTTTCCAAAGAAGAGAGCGCACAGGCAACAGCAGCCTGCACGTTTCTCAGTGAAAGGGAGAACTCCCTGACTTCATCCAGTCCTCTGAGCAAAGCAGGCAGAAGGAGAGAAACTTTCTTTCCTTCCTCTTTCCTGCAATGAATTCCTGATTTGCTCTTGCAAACGCTAGGCTTCTTCTGAAAAACTACCTCGCGGGGCACGTATCCTTCCAGAGGAGCAACGACATAGTTTTAGCTTGAAGAGATTGGGAAAGCACCCAGGGAGAAAAGGCCTTTTCGTGTTCTGTGCTCCTCCTGAAATCGGTCAATTGACACTTGCCAAAACAAGGTTTCCCAGCACAAACTACAAAGCCGCAACTCTCTCCTGGCAGAGTAAATCCTGTGCAGTGTTGCCCTGACGAGATACTGCTGGTAGAGTGAGGCCCAGGGAAAACACTTTGCCTAGAGAAATCCTAGCAAAGCCATGTGTTTCCCCACATGAATGTATGTCACTTTCAGTATTTGCAAAGCACGGAGCTCAGAGGCAACATCAGATTGTGTGTATCTCCGTGAGAGAAAGAACACTGTGACTTCACCCATTCCTCTGACAAAAGCAGTTAGAAGGAGAAAACCGTCCTTTGGTTTCGCTTTCCCGCAATGAGCTCGGCAAAGTGCCCTTCGCGAAGGGCAGTTTTCCCCCGGAGAACTGCCTTGCGCTAGCCGTGTTCTGGCAGTGGAACGAGTAGGCAGTGTTAGCGTTAAGCTATTGTGAAGGCTCGCTTTGGCCCAGGGAAAACAAAGCGCCTGGGGAAATCTTAACAGACCCCGGGGCTTTTCACGGTTCCAAGTGTGGAACTGCAGACTCTTTTCCAAAGAAGAGAGCGCACAGGCAACAGCAGCCTGCACGTTTCTCAGTGAAAGGGAGAACTCCCTGACTTCATCCAGTCCTCTGAGGAAAGCAGGCAGAAGGAGAGAAACTTTCTTTCCTTCCTCTTTCCTGCAATGAATTCCTCATTTGCTCCTGCAAACGCTAGGTTTCTTCTGAAAAACTACCTCGCGGTGCACGTATCCTTCCAGAGGAGCAATGACATAGTTTTAGCTTGAAGAGATTGGGAAAGCACATAGGGGGAAAAGGCCTTTTCGTGTTATGTTTTCTGCCTGAATTCGATCAATTCGCACTTGCGAAAGCAAGGTTCCCCAGCTCAAACTACAAAGCAGCAACTCTCTCCTGGCAGAGTAAATCCTATGCAGTGTTGCCCTGACGAGATACTGCTGGTAGAGTGAGGCCCAGGGAAAACACATTGCCTAGAGAAATCCCAGCAAAGCCGTATGTTTCCCCACATGAATGTATGTCAGTTTGAGGTCTTTGCCAAGAACGGAGCTCAGAGGCAACATCAGATTGTGTGTATCTCCGTGAGAGAAAGAACACTGTGACTTCACCCATTCCTCTGACGAAACCAGTTAGAAGGAGAAAACCGTCCTTTGGTTTCGCTTTCCCGCAATGAGCTTGGCAAACTGCCCTTCGCGAAGGGCAGTTTTCCCCCGGAGAACTGCCTTGCGCTAGCCGTGTTCTGGCAGTGGAACGAGTAGGCAGGGTTAGCGTTAAGCTATTGTGAAGACTCGCTTTGGCCCAGGGAAAACAAAGCGCCTGGGGAAATCTTAACAGACCCCGGGGGCTTTTCACGGTTCCAAGTGTGGAACTGCAGACTCTTTTCCAAAGAAGAGAGCGCACAGGCAACAGCAGCCTGCACGTTTCTCAGTGAAAGGGAGAACTCCCCGACTTCATCCAGTCCTCTGAGCAAAACACGCAGAAGGAGAGAAACTTTCTTTCCTTCCTCTTTCCTGCAATGAATTCCTGATTTGCTCTTGCAAACGCTAGGCTTCTTCTGAAAAACTACCTCGCGGGGCACGTATCCTTCCAGAGGAGCAACGACATAGTTTTAGCTTGAAGAGATTGGGAAAGCACCCAGGGAGAAAAGGCCTTTTCGTGTTCTGTGCTCCTCCTGAAATCGGTCAATTGACACTTGCCAAAACAAGGTTTCCCAGCACAAACTACAAAGCCGCAACTCTCTCCTGGCAGAGTAAATCCTGTGCAGTGTTGCCCTGACGAGATACTGCTGGTAGAGTGAGGCCCAGGGAAAACACTTTGCCTAGAGAAATCCTAGCAAAGCCATGTGTTTCCCCACATGAATGTATGTCACTTTCAGTATTTGCAAAGCACGGAGCTCAGAGGCAACATCAGATTGTGTGTATCTCCGTGAGAGAAAGAACACTGTGACTTCACCCATTCCTCTGACAAAAGCAGTTAGAAGGAGAAAACCGTCCTTTGGTTTCGCTTTCCCGCAATGAGCTCGGCAAACTGCCCTTCGCGAAGGGCAGTTTTCCCCCGAAGAACTGCCTTGCGCTAGCCGTGTTCTGGCAGTGGAACGAGTAGGCAGTGTTAGCGTTAAGCTATTGTGAAGGCTCGCTTTGGCCCAGGGAAAACAAAGCGCCTGGGGAAATCTTAACAGACCCCGGGGGCTTTTCACGGTTCCAAGTGTGGAACTGCAGACTCTTTTCCAAAGAAGAGAGCGCACAGGCAACAGCAGCCTGCACGTTTCTCAGTGAAAGGGAGAACTCCCTGACTTCATCCAGTCCTCTGAGCAAAGCAGGCAGAAGGAGAGAAACTTTCTTTCCTTCCTCTTTCCTGCAATGAATTCCTGATTTGCTCTTGCAAACGCTAGGTTTCTTCTGAAAAACTACCTCGCGGTGCACGTATCCTTCCAGAGGAGCAACGACATAGTTTTAGCTTGAAGAGATTGGGAAAGCACATAGGGGGAAAAGGCCTTTTCGTGTTATGTGTTCTGCCTGAATTCGATCAATTCGCACTTGCGAAAGCAAGGTTCCCCAGCTCAAACTACAAAGCAGCAACTCTCTCCTGGCAGAGTAAATCCTATGCAGTGTTGCCCTGACGAGATACTGTTGGTAGAGTGAGGCCCAGGGAAAACACATTGCCTAGAGAAATCCTAGCAAAGCCGTATGTTTCCCCACATGAATGTATGTCAGTTTGAGGTCTTTGCCAAGAACGGAGCTCAGAGGCAACATCAGATTGTGTGCATCTCCGTGAGAGAAAGAACACTGTGACTTGACCCATTCCTCTGACGAAACCAGTTAGAAGGAGAAAACCGTCCTTTGGTTTCGCTTTCCCACAATGAGCTTGGCAAACTGCCCTTCACGAAGGGCAGTTTTCCCCCGGAGAACTGCCTTGCGCTAGCCGTGTTCTGGCAGTGGAACGAGTAGGCAGGGTTAGCGTTAAGCTATTGTGAAGACTCGCTTTGGCCCAGGGAAAACAAAGCGCCTGGGGAAATCTTAACAGACCCCGGGGGCTTTTCACGGTTCCAAGTGTGGAACTGCAGACTCTTTTCCAAAGAAGAGAGCGCACAGGCAACAGCAGCCTGCACGTTTCTCAGTGAAAGGGAGAACTCCCCGACTTCATCCAGTCCTCTGAGCAAAACACGCAGAAGGAGAGAAACTTTCTTTCCTTCCTCTTTCCTGCAATGAATTCCTGATTTGCTCTTGCAAACGCTAGGCTTCTTCTGAAAAACTACCTCGCGGGGCACGTATCCTTCCAGAGGAGCAACGACATAGTTTTAGCTTGAAGAGATTGGGAAAGCACCCAGGGAGAAAAGGCCTTTTCGTGTTCTGTGCTCCTCCTGAAATCGGTCAATTGACACTTGCCAAAACAAGGTATCCCAGCACAAACTACAAAGCCGCAACTCTCTCCTGGCAGAGTAAATCCTATGCAGTGTTGCCCTGACGAGATACTGCTGGTAGAGTGAGGCCCAGGGAAAACACTTTGCCTAGAGAAATCCTAGCAAAGCCATGTGTTTCCCCACATGAATGTATGTCACTTTCAGTATTTGCAAAGCACGGAGCTCAGAGGCAACATCAGATTGTGTGTATCTCCGTGAGAGAAAGAACACTGTGACTTCACCCATTCCTCTGACAAAAGCAGTTAGAACGAGAAAACCGTCCTTTGGTTTCGCTTTCCCGCAATGAGCTCGGCAAACTGCCCTTCGCGAAGGGCAGTTTTCCCCCAGAGAACTGCCTTGCAATAGCCGTGTTCTGGCAGTGGAACGAGTAGGCAGTGTTAGCGTTAAGCTATTGTGAAGACTCGCTTTGGCCCAGGGAAAACAAAGCGCCTGGGGAAATCTTAACAGACCCCGGGGGCTTTTCACGGTTCCAAGTGTGGAACTGCAGACTCTTTTCCAAAGAAGAGAGCGCACAGGCAACAGCAGCCTGCACGTTTCTCAGTGAAAGGGAGAACTCCCTGACTTCATCCAGTCCTCTGAGGAAAGCAGGCAGAAGGAGAGAAACTTTCTTTCCTTCCTCTTTCCTGCAATGAATTCCTCATTTGCTCCTGCAAACGCTAGGTTTCTTCTGAAAAACTACCTCGCGGTGCACGTATCCTTCCAGAGGAGCAACGACATAGTTTTAGCTTGAAGAGATTGGGAAAGCACATAGGGGGAAAAGGCCTTTTCGTGTTATGTGTTCTGCCTGAATTCGATCAATTCGCACTTGCGAAAGCAAGGTTCCCCAGCTCAAACTACAAAGCAGCAACTCTCTCCTGGCAGAGTAAATCCTATGCAGTGTTGCCCTGACGAGATACTGTTGGTAGAGTGAGGCCCAGGGAAAACACATTGCCTAGAGAAATCCTAGCAAAGCCGTATGTTTCCCCACATGAATGTATGTCAGTTTGAGGTCTTTGCCAAGAACGGAGCTCAGAGGCAACATCAGATTGTGTGTATCTCCGTGAGAGAAAGAACACTGTGACTTGACCCATTCCTCTGACGAAACCAGTTAGAAGGAGAAAACCGTCCTTTGGTTTCGCTTTCCCGCAATGAGCTCGGCAAAGTGCCCTTCGCGAAGGGCAGTTTTCCCCCGGAGAACTGCCTTGCGCTAGCCGTGTTCTGGCAGTGGAACGAGTAGGCAGTGTTAGCGTTAAGCTATTGTGAAGGCTCGCTTTGGCCCAGGGAAAACAAAGCGCCTGGGGAAATCTTAACAGACCCCGGGGGCTTTTCACGGTTCCAAGTGTGGAACTGCAGACTCTTTTCCAAAGAAGAGAGCGCACAGGCAACAGCAGCCTGCACGTTTCTCAGTGAAAGGGAGAACTCCCTGACTTCATCCAGTCCTCTGAGCAAAGCAGGCAGAAGGAGAGAAACTTTCTTTCCTTCCTCTTTCCTGCAATGAATTCCTGATTTGCTCTTGCAAACGCTAGGCTTCTTCTGAAAAACTACCTCGCGGGGCACGTATCCTTCCAGAGGAGCAACGACATAGTTTTAGCTTGAAGAGATTGGGAAAGCACCCAGGGAGAAAAGGCCTTTTCGTGTTCTGTGCTCCTCCTGAAATCGGTCAATTGACACTTGCCAAAACAAGGTTTCCCAGCACAAACTACAAAGCCGCAACTCTCTCCTGGCAGAGTAAATCCTGTGCAGTGTTGCCCTGACGAGATACTGCTGGTAGAGTGAGGCCCAGGGAAAACACTTTGCCTAGAGAAATCCTAGCAAAGCCATGTGTTTCCCCACATGAATGTATGTCACTTTCAGTATTTGCAAAGCACGGAGCTCAGAGGCAACATCAGATTGTGTGTATCTCCGTGAGAGAAAGAACACTGTGACTTCACCCATTCCTCTGACAAAAGCAGTTAGAAGGAGAAAACCGTCCTTTGGTTTCGCTTTCCCGCAATGAGCTCGGCAAAGTGCCCTTCGCGAAGGGCAGTTTTCCCCCGGAGAACTGCCTTGCGCTAGCCGTGTTCTGGCAGTGGAACGAGTAGGCAGTGTTAGCGTTAAGCTATTGTGAAGGCTCGCTTTGGCCCAGGGAAAACAAAGCGCCTGGGGAAATCTTAACAGACCCCGGGGCTTTTCACGGTTCCAAGTGTGGAACTGCAGACTCTTTTCCAAAGAAGAGAGCGCACAGGCAACAGCAGCCTGCACGTTTCTCAGTGAAAGGGAGAACTCCCTGACTTCATCCAGTCCTCTGAGGAAAGCAGGCAGAAGGAGAGAAACTTTCTTTCCTTCCTCTTTCCTGCAATGAATTCCTCATTTGCTCCTGCAAACGCTAGGTTTCTTCTGAAAAACTACCTCGCGGTGCACGTATCCTTCCAGAGGAGCAATGACATAGTTTTAGCTTGAAGAGATTGGGAAAGCACATAGGGGGAAAAGGCCTTTTCGTGTTATGTTTTCTGCCTGAATTCGATCAATTCGCACTTGCGAAAGCAAGGTTCCCCAGCTCAAACTACAAAGCAGCAACTCTCTCCTGGCAGAGTAAATCCTATGCAGTGTTGCCCTGACGAGATACTGCTGGTAGAGTGAGGCCCAGGGAAAACACATTGCCTAGAGAAATCCCAGCAAAGCCGTATGTTTCCCCACATGAATGTATGTCAGTTTGAGGTCTTTGCCAAGAACGGAGCTCAGAGGCAACATCAGATTGTGTGTATCTCCGTGAGAGAAAGAACACTGTGACTTCACCCATTCCTCTGACGAAACCAGTTAGAAGGAGAAAACCGTCCTTTGGTTTCGCTTTCCCGCAATGAGCTTGGCAAACTGCCCTTCGCGAAGGGCAGTTTTCCCCCGGAGAACTGCCTTGCGCTAGCCGTGTTCTGGCAGTGGAACGAGTAGGCAGGGTTAGCGTTAAGCTATTGTGAAGACTCGCTTTGGCCCAGGGAAAACAAAGCGCCTGGGGAAATCTTAACAGACCCCGGGGGCTTTTCACGGTTCCAAGTGTGGAACTGCAGACTCTTTTCCAAAGAAGAGAGCGCACAGGCAACAGCAGCCTGCACGTTTCTCAGTGAAAGGGAGAACTCCCCGACTTCATCCAGTCCTCTGAGCAAAACACGCAGAAGGAGAGAAACTTTCTTTCCTTCCTCTTTCCTGCAATGAATTCCTGATTTGCTCTTGCAAACGCTAGGCTTCTTCTGAAAAACTACCTCGCGGGGCACGTATCCTTCCAGAGGAGCAACGACATAGTTTTAGCTTGAAGAGATTGGGAAAGCACCCAGGGAGAAAAGGCCTTTTCGTGTTCTGTGCTCCTCCTGAAATCGGTCAATTGACACTTGCCAAAACAAGGTTTCCCAGCACAAACTACAAAGCCGCAACTCTCTCCTGGCAGAGTAAATCCTGTGCAGTGTTGCCCTGACGAGATACTGCTGGTAGAGTGAGGCCCAGGGAAAACACTTTGCCTAGAGAAATCCTAGCAAAGCCATGTGTTTCCCCACATGAATGTATGTCACTTTCAGTATTTGCAAAGCACGGAGCTCAGAGGCAACATCAGATTGTGTGTATCTCCGTGAGAGAAAGAACACTGTGACTTCACCCATTCCTCTGACAAAAGCAGTTAGAAGGAGAAAACCGTCCTTTGGTTTCGCTTTCCCGCAATGAGCTCGGCAAACTGCCCTTCGCGAAGGGCAGTTTTCCCCCGAAGAACTGCCTTGCGCTAGCCGTGTTCTGGCAGTGGAACGAGTAGGCAGTGTTAGCGTTAAGCTATTGTGAAGGCTCGCTTTGGCCCAGGGAAAACAAAGCGCCTGGGGAAATCTTAACAGACCCCGGGGGCTTTTCACGGTTCCAAGTGTGGAACTGCAGACTCTTTTCCAAAGAAGAGAGCGCACAGGCAACAGCAGCCTGCACGTTTCTCAGTGAAAGGGAGAACTCCCTGACTTCATCCAGTCCTCTGAGCAAAGCAGGCAGAAGGAGAGAAACTTTCTTTCCTTCCTCTTTCCTGCAATGAATTCCTGATTTGCTCTTGCAAACGCTAGGTTTCTTCTGAAAAACTACCTCGCGGTGCACGTATCCTTCCAGAGGAGCAACGACATAGTTTTAGCTTGAAGAGATTGGGAAAGCACATAGGGGGAAAAGGCCTTTTCGTGTTATGTGTTCTGCCTGAATTCGATCAATTCGCACTTGCGAAAGCAAGGTTCCCCAGCTCAAACTACAAAGCAGCAACTCTCTCCTGGCAGAGTAAATCCTATGCAGTGTTGCCCTGACGAGATACTGTTGGTAGAGTGAGGCCCAGGGAAAACACATTGCCTAGAGAAATCCTAGCAAAGCCGTATGTTTCCCCACATGAATGTATGTCAGTTTGAGGTCTTTGCCAAGAACGGAGCTCAGAGGCAACATCAGATTGTGTGCATCTCCGTGAGAGAAAGAACACTGTGACTTGACCCATTCCTCTGACGAAACCAGTTAGAAGGAGAAAACCGTCCTTTGGTTTCGCTTTCCCACAATGAGCTTGGCAAACTGCCCTTCACGAAGGGCAGTTTTCCCCCGGAGAACTGCCTTGCGCTAGCCGTGTTCTGGCAGTGGAACGAGTAGGCAGGGTTAGCGTTAAGCTATTGTGAAGACTCGCTTTGGCCCAGGGAAAACAAAGCGCCTGGGGAAATCTTAACAGACCCCGGGGGCTTTTCACGGTTCCAAGTGTGGAACTGCAGACTCTTTTCCAAAGAAGAGAGCGCACAGGCAACAGCAGCCTGCACGTTTCTCAGTGAAAGGGAGAACTCCCCGACTTCATCCAGTCCTCTGAGCAAAACACGCAGAAGGAGAGAAACTTTCTTTCCTTCCTCTTTCCTGCAATGAATTCCTGATTTGCTCTTGCAAACGCTAGGCTTCTTCTGAAAAACTACCTCGCGGGGCACGTATCCTTCCAGAGGAGCAACGACATAGTTTTAGCTTGAAGAGATTGGGAAAGCACCCAGGGAGAAAAGGCCTTTTCGTGTTCTGTGCTCCTCCTGAAATCGGTCAATTGACACTTGCCAAAACAAGGTATCCCAGCACAAACTACAAAGCCGCAACTCTCTCCTGGCAGAGTAAATCCTATGCAGTGTTGCCCTGACGAGATACTGCTGGTAGAGTGAGGCCCAGGGAAAACACATTGCCTAGAGAAATCCTAGCAAAGCCATGTGTTTCCCCACATGAATGTATGTCACTTTCAGTATTTGCAAAGCACGGAGCTCAGAGGCAACATCAGATTGTGTGTATCTCCGTGAGAGAAAGAACACTGTGACTTCACCCATTCCTCTGACAAAAGCAGTTAGAACGAGAAAACCGTCCTTTGGTTTCGCTTTCCCGCAATGAGCTCGGCAAACTGCCCTTCGCGAAGGGCAGTTTTCCCCCAGAGAACTGCCTTGCAATAGCCGTGTTCTGGCAGTGGAACGAGTAGGCAGTGTTAGCGTTAAGCTATTGTGAAGACTCGCTTTGGCCCAGGGAAAACAAAGCGCCTGGGGAAATCTTAACAGACCCCGGGGGCTTTTCACGGTTCCAAGTGTGGAACTGCAGACTCTTTTCCAAAGAAGAGAGCGCACAGGCAACAGCAGCCTGCACGTTTCTCAGTGAAAGGGAGAACTCCCTGACTTCATCCAGTCCTCTGAGGAAAGCAGGCAGAAGGAGAGAAACTTTCTTTCCTTCCTCTTTCCTGCAATGAATTCCTCATTTGCTCCTGCAAACGCTAGGTTTCTTCTGAAAAACTACCTGGCGGTGCACGTATCCTTCCAGAGGAGCAATGACATAGTTTTAGCTTGAAGAGATTGGGAAAGCACATAGGGGGAAAAGGCCTTTTCGTGTTATGTTTTCTGCCTGAATTCGATCAATTCGCACTTGCGAAAGCAAGGTTCCCCAGCTCAAACTACAAAGCAGCAACTCTCTCCTGGCAGAGTAAATCCTATGCAGTGTTGCCCTGACGAGATACTGCTGGTAGAGTGAGGCCCAGGAAAACCACATTGCCTAGAGAAATCCCAGCAAAGCCGTATGTTTCCCCACATGAATGTATGTCAGTTTGAGGTCTTTGCCAAGAACGGAGCTCAGAGGCAACATGAGATTGTGTGTATCTCCGTGAGAGAAAGAACACTGTGACTTCACCCATTCCTCTGACGAAACCAGTTAGAAGGAGAAAACCGTCCTTTGGTTTCGCTTTCCCGCAATGAGCTCGGCAAACTGCCCTTCACGAAGGGCAGTTTTCCCCCGGAGAACTGCCTTGCGCTAGCCGTGTTCTGGCAGTGGAACGAGTAGGCAGGGTTAGCGTTAAGCTATTGTGAAGACTCGCTTTGGCCCAGGGAAAACAAAGCGCCTGGGGAAATCTTAACAGACCCCGGGGGCTTTTCACGGTTCCAAGTGTGGAACTGCAGACTCTTTTCCAAAGAAGAGAGCGCACAGGCAACAGCAGCCTGCACGTTTCTCAGTGAAAGGGAGAACTCCCCGACTTCATCCAGTCCTCTGAGCAAAACACGCAGAAGGAGAGAAACTTTCTTTCCTTCCTCTTTCCTGCAATGAATTCCTGATTTGCTCTTGCAAACGCTAGGCTTCTTCTGAAAAACTACCTCGCGGGGCACGTATCCTTCCAGAGGAGCAACGACATAGTTTTAGCTTGAAGAGATTGGGAAAGCACCCAGGGAGAAAAGGCCTTTTCGTGTTCTGTGCTCCTCCTGAAATCGGTCAATTGACACTTGCCAAAACAAGGTATCCCAGCACAAACTACAAAGCCGCAACTCTCTCCTGGCACAGTAAATCCTATGCAGTGTTGCCCTGACGAGATACTGCTGGTAGAGTGAGGCCCAGGGAAAACACTTTGCCTAGAGAAATCCTAGCAAAGCCATGTGTTTCCCCACATGAATGTATGTCACTTTCAGTATTTGCAAAGCACGGAGCTCAGAGGCAACATCAGATTGTGTGTATCTCCGTGAGAGAAAGAACACTGTGACTTCACCCATTCCTCTGACAAAAGCAGTTAGAAGGAGAAAACCGTCCTTTGGTTTCGCTTTCCCGCAATGAGCTCGGCAAACTGCCCTTCGCGAAGGGCAGTTTTCCCCCGGAGAACTGCCTTGCAATAGCCGTGTTCTGGCAGTGGAACGAGTAGGCAGTGTTAGCGTTAAGCTATTGTGAAGACTCGCTTTGGCCCAGGGAAAACAAAGCGCCTGGGGAAATCTTAACAGACCCCGGGGCTTTTCACGGTTCCAAGTGTGGAACTGCAGACTCTTTTCCAAAGAAGAGAGCGCACAGGCAACAGCAGCCTGCACGTTTCTCAGTGAAAGGGAGAACTCCCTGACTTCATCCAGTCCTCTGAGGAAAGCAGGCAGAAGGAGAGAAACTTTCTTTCCTTCCTCTTTCCTGCAATGAATTCCTCATTTGCTCCTGCAAACGCTAGGTTTCTTCTGAAAAACTACCTCGCGGTGCACGTATCCTTCCAGAGGAGCAACGACATAGTTTTAGCTTGAAGAGATTGGGAAAGCACATAGGGGGAAAAGGCCTTTTCGTGTTATGTGTTCTGCCTGAATTCGATCAATTCGCACTTGCGAAAGCAAGGTTCCCCAGCTCAAACTACAAAGCAGCAACTCTCTCCTGGCAGAGTAAATCCTATGCAGTGTTGCCCTGACGAGATACTGTTGGTAGAGTGAGGCCCAGGGAAAACACATTGCCTAGAGAAATCCTAGCAAAGCCGTATGTTTCCCCACATGAATGTATGTCAGTTTGAGGTCTTTGCCAAGAACGGAGCTCAGAGGCAACATCAGATTGTGTGTATCTCCGTGAGAGAAAGAACACTGTGACTTGACCCATTCCTCTGACGAAACCAGTTAGAAGGAGAAAACCGTCATTTGGTTTCGCTTTCCCGCAATGAGCTCGGCAAAGTGCCCTTCGCGAAGGGCAGTTTTCCCCCGGAGAACTGCCTTGCAATAGCCGTGTTCTGGCAGTGGAACGAGTAGGCAGTGTTAGCGTTAAGCTATTGTGAAGGCTCGCTTTGGCCCAGGGAAAACAAAGCGCCTGGGGAAATCTTAACAGACCCCGGGGGCTTTTCACGGTTCCAAGTGTGGAACTGCAGACTCTTTTCCAAAGAAGAGAGCGCACAGGCAACAGCAGCCTGCACGTTTCTCAGTGAAAGGGAGAACTCCCTGACTTCATCCAGTCCTCTGGGCAAAGCAGGCAGAAGGAGAGAAACTTTCTTTCCTTCCTCTTTCCTGCAATGAATTCCTGATTTGCTCTTGCAAACGCTAGGCTTCTTCTGAAAAACTACCTCGCGGGGCACGTATCCTTCCAGAGGAGCAACGACATAGTTTTAGCTTGAAGAGATTGGGAAAGCACCCAGGGAGAAAAGGCCTTTTCGTGTTCTGTGCTCCTCCTGAAATCGGTCAATTGACACTTGCCAAAACAAGGTTTCCCAGCACAAACTACAAAGCCGCAACTCTCTCCTGGCAGAGTAAATCCTGTGCAGTGTTGCCCTGACGAGATACTGCTGGTAGAGTGAGGCCCAGGGAAAACACTTTGCCTAGAGAAATCCTAGCAAAGCCATGTGTTTCCCCACATGAATGTATGTCACTTTCAGTATTTGCAAAGCACGGAGCTCAGAGGCAACATCAGATTGTGTGTATCTCCGTGAGAGAAAGAACACTGTGACTTCACCCATTCCTCTGACAAAAGCAGTTAGAAGGAGAAAACCGTCCTTTGGTTTCGCTTTCCCGCAATGAGCTCGGCAAACTGCCCTTCGCGAAGGGCAGTTTTCCCCCGGAGAACTGCCTTGCGCTAGCCGTGTTCTGGCAGTGGAACGAGTAGGCAGTGTTAGCGTTAAGCTATTGTGAAGACTCGCTTTGGCCCAGGGAAAACAAAGCGCCTGGGGAAATCTTAACAGACCCCGGGGCTTTTCACGGTTCCAAGTGTGGAACTGCAGACTCTTTTCCAAAGAAGAGAGCGCACAGGCAACAGCAGCCTGCACGTTTCTCAGTGAAAGGGAGAACTCCCTGACTTCATCCAGTCCTCTGAGCAAAGCAGGCAGAAGGAGAGAAACTTTCTTTCCTTCCTCTTTCCTGCAATGAATTCCTCATTTGCTCCTGCAAACGCTAGGTTTCTTCTGAAAAACTACCTCGCGGTGCACGTATCCTTCCAGAGGAGCAATGACATAGTTTTAGCTTGAAGAGATTGGGAAAGCACATAGGGGGAAAAGGCCTTTTCGTGTTATGTTTTCTGCCTGAATTCGATCAATTCGCACTTGCGAAAGCAAGGTTCCCCAGCTCAAACTACAAAGCAGCAACTCTCTCCTGGCAGAGTAAATCCTATGCAGTGTTGCCCTGACGAGATACTGCTGGTAGAGTGAGGCCCAGGGAAAACACATTGCCTAGAGAAATCCCAGCAAAGCCGTATGTTTCCCCACATGAATGTATGTCAGTTTGAGGTCTTTGCCAAGAACGGAGCTCAGAGGCAACATCAGATTGTGTGTATCTCCGTGAGAGAAAGAACACTGTGACTTGACCCATTCCTCTGACGAAACCAGTTAGAAGGAGAAAACCGTCCTTTGGTTTCGCTTTCCCGCAATGAGCTCGGCAAAGTGCCCTTCGCGAAGGGCAGTTTTCCCCCGGAGAACTGCCTTGCGCTAGCCGTGTTCTGGCAGTGGAACGAGTAGGCAGGGTTAGCGTTAAGCTATTGTGAAGACTCGCTTTGGCCCAGGGAAAACAAAGCGCCTGGGGAAATCTTAACAGACCCCGGGGGCTTTTCACGGTTCCAAGTGTGGAACTGCAGACTCTTTTCCAAAGAAGAGAGCGCACAGGCAACAGCAGCCTGCACGTTTCTCAGTGAAAGGGAGAACTCCCCGACTTCATCCAGTCCTCTGAGCAAAACACGCAGAAGGAGAGAAACTTTCTTTCCTTCCTCTTTCCTGCAATGAATTCCTGATTTGCTCTTGCAAACGCTAGGCTTCTTCTGAAAAACTACCTCGCGGGGCACGTATCCTTCCAGAGGAGCAACGACATAGTTTTAGCTTGAAGAGATTGGGAAAGCACCCAGGGAGAAAAGGCCTTTTCGTGTTCTGTGCTCCTCCTGAAATCGGTCAATTGACACTTGCCAAAACAAGGTTTCCCAGCACAAACTACAAAGCCGCAACTCTCTCCTGGCAGAGTAAATCCTGTGCAGTGTTGCCCTGACGAGATACTGCTGGTAGAGTGAGGCCCAGGGAAAACACTTTGCCTAGAGAAATCCTAGCAAAGCCATGTGTTTCCCCACATGAATGTATGTCACTTTCAGTATTTGCAAAGCACGGAGCTCAGAGGCAACATCAGATTGTGTGTATCTCCGTGAGAGAAAGAACACTGTGACTTCACCCATTCCTCTGACAAAAGCAGTTAGAAGGAGAAAACCGTCCTTTGGTTTCGCTTTCCCGCAATGAGCTCGGCAAACTGCCCTTCGCGAAGGGCAGTTTTCCCCCGGAGAACTGCCTTGCGCTAGCCGTGTTCTGGCAGTGGAACGAGTAGGCAGTGTTAGCGTTAAGCTATTGTGAAGGCTCGCTTTGGCCCAGGGAAAACAAAGCGCCTGGGGAAATCTTAACAGACCCCGGGGCTTTTCACGGTTCCAAGTGTGGAACTGCAGACTCTTTTCCAAAGAAGAGAGCGCACAGGCAACAGCAGCCTGCACGTTTCTCAGTGAAAGGGAGAACTCCCTGACTTCATCCAGTCCTCTGAGCAAAGCAGGCAGAAGGAGAGAAACTTTCTTTCCTTCCTCTTTCCTGCAATGAATTCCTGATTTGCTCTTGCAAACGCTAGGTTTCTTCTGAAAAACTACCTCGCGGTGCACGTATCCTTCCAGAGGAGCAACGACATAGTTTTAGCTTGAAGAGATTGGGAAAGCACATAGGGGGAAAAGGCCTTTTCGTGTTATGTGTTCTGCCTGAATTCGATCAATTCGCACTTGCGAAAGCAAGGTTCCCCAGCTCAAACTACAAAGCAGCAACTCTCTCCTGGCAGAGTAAATCCTATGCAGTGTTGCCCTGACGAGATACTGTTGGTAGAGTGAGGCCCAGGGAAAACACATTGCCTAGAGAAATCCTAGCAAAGCCGTATGTTTCCCCACATGAATGTATGTCAGTTTGAGGTCTTTGCCAAGAACGGAGCTCAGAGGCAACATGAGATTGTGTGTATCTCCGTGAGAGAAAGAACACTGTGACTTCACCCATTCCTCTGACGAAACCAGTTAGAAGGAGAAAACCGTCCTTTGGTTTCGCTTTCCCGCAATGAGCTCGGCAAACTGCCCTTCACGAAGGGCAGTTTTCCCCCGGAGAACTGCCTTGCGCTAGCCGTGTTCTGGCAGTGGAACGAGTAGGCAGGGTTAGCGTTAAGCTATTGTGAAGACTCGCTTTGGCCCAGGGAAAACAAAGCGCCTGGGGAAATCTTAACAGACCCCGGGGGCTTTTCACGGTTCCAAGTGTGGAACTGCAGACTCTTTTCCAAAGAAGAGAGCGCACAGGCAACAGCAGCCTGCACGTTTCTCAGTGAAAGGGAGAACTCCCCGACTTCATCCAGTCCTCTGAGCAAAACACGCAGAAGGAGAGAAACTTTCTTTCCTTCCTCTTTCCTGCAATGAATTCCTGATTTGCTCTTGCAAACGCTAGGCTTCTTCTGAAAAACTACCTCGCGGGGCACGTATCCTTCCAGAGGAGCAACGACATAGTTTTAGCTTGAAGAGATTGGGAAAGCACCCAGGGAGAAAAGGCCTTTTCGTGTTCTGTGCTCCTCCTGAAATCGGTCAATTGACACTTGCCAAAACAAGGTATCCCAGCACAAACTACAAAGCCGCAACTCTCTCCTGGCACAGTAAATCCTATGCAGTGTTGCCCTGACGAGATACTGCTGGTAGAGTGAGGCCCAGGGAAAACACTTTGCCTAGAGAAATCCTAGCAAAGCCATGTGTTTCCCCACATGAATGTATGTCACTTTCAGTATTTGCAAAGCACGGAGCTCAGAGGCAACATCAGATTGTGTGTATCTCCGTGAGAGAAAGAACACTGTGACTTCACCCATTCCTCTGACAAAAGCACTTAGAACGAGAAAACCGTCCTTTGGTTTCGCTTTCCCGCAATGAGCTCGGCAAACTGCCCTTCGCGAAGGGCAGTTTTCCCCCGGAGAACTGCCTTGCAATAGCCGTGTTCTGGCAGTGGAACGAGTAGGCAGTGTTAGCGTTAAGCTATTGTGAAGACTCGCTTTGGCCCAGGGAAAACAAAGCGCCTGGGGAAATCTTAACAGACCCCGGGGGCTTTTCACGGTTCCAAGTGTGGAACTGCAGACTCTTTTCCAAAGAAGAGAGCGCACAGGCAACAGCAGCCTGCACGTTTCTCAGTGAAAGGGAGAACTCCCTGACTTCATCCAGTCCTCTGAGGAAAGCAGGCAGAAGGAGAGAAACTTTCTTTCCTTCCTCTTTCCTGCAATGAATTCCTCATTTGCTCCTGCAAACGCTAGGTTTCTTCTGAAAAACTACCTCGCGGTGCACGTATCCTTCCAGAGGAGCAACGACATAGTTTTAGCTTGAAGAGATTGGGAAAGCACATAGGGGGAAAAGGCCTTTTCGTGTTATGTGTTCTGCCTGAATTCGATCAATTCGCACTTGCGAAAGCAAGGTTCCCCAGCTCAAACTACAAAGCAGCAACTCTCTCCTGGCAGAGTAAATCCTATGCAGTGTTGCCCTGACGAGATACTGTTGGTAGAGTGAGGCCCAGGGAAAACACATTGCCTAGAGAAATCCTAGCAAAGCCGTATGTTTCCCCACATGAATGTATGTCAGTTTGAGGTCTTTGCCAAGAACGGAGCTCAGAGGCAACATGAGATTGTGTGTATCTCCGTGAGAGAAAGAACACTGTGACTTGACCCATTCCTCTGACGAAACCAGTTAGAAGGAGAAAACCGTCCTTTGGTTTCGCTTTCCCGCAATGAGCTCGGCAAACTGCCCTTCGCGAAGGGCAGTTTTCCCCCGGAGAACTGCCTTGCGCTAGCCGTGTTCTGGCAGTGGAACGAGTAGGCAGTGTTAGCGTTAAGCTATTGTGAAGGCTCGCTTTGGCCCAGGGAAAACAAAGCGCCTGGGGAAATCTTAACAGACCCCGGGGGCTTTTCACGGTTCCAAGTGTGGAACTGCAGACTCTTTTCCAAAGAAGAGAGCGCACAGGCAACAGCAGCCTGCACGTTTCTCAGTGAAAGAGAGAACTCCCTGACTTCATCCAGTCCTCTGAGCAAAGCAGGCAGAAGGAGAGAAACTTTCTTTCCTTCCTCTTTCCTGCAATGAATTCCTGATTTGCTCTTGCAAACGCTAGGCTTCTTCTGAAAAACTACCTCGCGGTGCACGTATCCTTCCAGAGGAGCAACGACATAGTTTTAGCTTGAAGAGATTGGGAAAGCACCCAGGGAGAAAAGGCCTTTTCGTGTTCTGTGTTCTGCCTGAAATCGGTCAATTGGCACTTGCCAAAACAAGGTTTCCTAGCACAAACTACAAAGCCGCAACTCTCTCCTGGCAGAGTATATCCTGTGCAGTGTTGCCCTGACGAGATACTGCTGGTAGAGTGAGGCCCAGGGAAAACACTTTGCCTAGAGAAATCCTAGCAAAGCCATGTGTTTCCCCACATGAATGTATGTCACTTTCAGTATTTGCAAAGCACGGAGCTCAGAGGCAACATCAGATTGTGTGTATCTCCGTGAGAGAAAGAACACTGTGACTTCACCCATTCCTCTGACAAAAGCAGTTAGAAGGAGAAAACCGTCCTTTGGTTTCGCTTTCCCGCAATGAGCTCGGCAAACTGCCCTTCGCGAAGGGCAGTTTTCCCCCGGAGAACTGCCTTGCGCTAGCCGTGTTCTGGCAGTGGAACGAGTAGGCAGAGTTAGCGTTAAGCTATTGTGAAGACTCGCTTTGGCCCAGGGAAAACAAAGCGCCTGGGGAAATCTTAACAGACCCCGGGGCTTTTCACGGTTCCAAGTGTGGAACTGCAGACTCTTTTCCAAAGAAGAGAGCGCACAGGCAACAGCAGCCTGCACGTTTCTCAGTGAAAGGGAGAACTCCCTGACTTCATCCAGTCCTCTGAGCAAAGCAGGCAGAAGGAGAGAAACTTTCTTTCCTTCCTCTTTCCTGCAATGAATTCCTGATTTGCTCTTGCAAACGCTAGGCTTCTTCTGAAAAACTACCTCGCGGTGCACGTATCCTTCCAGAGGAGCAACGACATAGTTTTAGCTTGAAGAGATTGGGAAAGCACCCAGGGAGAAAAGGCCTTTTCGTGTTCTGTGCTCCTCCTGAAATCGGTCAATTGACACTTGCCAAAACAAGGTTTCCCAGCACAAACTACAAAGCCGCAACTCTCTCCTGGCAGAGTAAATCCTATGCAGTGTTGCCCTGACGAGATACTGCTGGTAGAGTGAGGCCCAGGGAAAACACTTTGCCTAGAGAAATCCTAGCAAAGCCATGTGTTTCCCCACATGAATGTATGTCACTTTCAGTATTTGCAAAGCACGGAGCTCAGAGGCAACATCAGATTGTGTGTATCTCCGTGAGAGAAAGAACACTGTGACTTCACCCATTCCTCTGACAAAAGCAGTTAGAAGGAGAAAACCGTCCTTTGGTTTCGCTTTCCCGCAATGAGCTCGGCAAACTGCCCTTCGCGAAGGGCAGTTTTCCCCCGGAGAACTGCCTTGCGCTAGCCGTGTTCTGGCAGTGGAACGAGTAGGCAGTGTTAGCGTTAAGCTATTGTGAAGACTCGCTTTGGCCCAGGGAAAACAAAGCGCCTGGGGAAATCTTAACAGACCCCGGGGGCTTTTCACGGTTCCAAGTGTGGAACTGCAGACTCTTTTCCAAAGAAGAGAGCGCACAGGCAACAGCAGCCTGCACGTTTCTCAGTGAAAGGGAGAACTCCCTGACTTCATCCAGTCCTCTGAGGAAAGCAGGCAGAAGGAGAGAAACTTTCTTTCCTTCCTCTTTCCTGCAATGAATTCCTCATTTGCTCCTGCAAACGCTAGGTTTCTTCTGAAAAACTACCTCGCGGTGCACGTATCCTTCCAGAGGAGCAACGACATAGTTTTAGCTTGAAGAGATTGGGAAAGCACATAGGGGGAAAAGGCCTTTTCGTGTTATGTGTTCTGCCTGAATTCGATCAATTCGCACTTGCGAAAGCAAGGTTCCCCAGCTCAAACTACAAAGCAGCAACTCTCTCCTGGCAGAGTAAATCCTATGCAGTGTTGCCCTGACGAGATACTGTTGGTAGAGTGAGGCCCAGGGAAAACACATTGCCTAGAGAAATCCTAGCAAAGCCGTATGTTTCCCCACATGAATGTATGTCAGTTTGAGGTCTTTGCCAAGAACGGAGCTCAGAGGCAACATGAGATTGTGTGTATCTCCGTGAGAGAAAGAACACTGTGACTTGACCCATTCCTCTGACGAAACCAGTTAGAAGGAGAAAACCGTCCTTTGGTTTCGCTTTCCCGCAATGAGCTCGGCAAAGTGCCCTTCGCGAAGGGCAGTTTTCCCCCGGAGAACTGCCTTGCGCTAGCCGTGTTCTGGCAGTGGAACGAGTAGGCAGTGTTAGCGTTAAGCTATTGTGAA
The DNA here is from genome assembly GCF_024166365.1 of Elephas maximus indicus. Taxonomy (NCBI): domain Eukaryota; kingdom Metazoa; phylum Chordata; class Mammalia; order Proboscidea; family Elephantidae; genus Elephas; species Elephas maximus. Next base: position 20,539,017 of record NC_064830.1, read on the forward strand.
GGCTCGCTTTGGCCCAGGGAAAACAAAGCGCCTGGGGAAATCTTAACAGACCCCGGGGGCTTTTCACGGTTCCAAGTGTGGAACTGCAGACTCTTTTCCAAAGAAGAGAGCGCACAGGCAACAGCAGCCTGCACGTTTCTCAGTGAAAGGGAGAACTCCCTGACTTCATCCAGTCCTCTGAGCAAAGCAGGCAGAAGGAGAGAAACTTTCTTTCCTTCCTCTTTCCTGCAATGAATTCCTGATTTGCTCTTGCAAACGCTAGGCTTCTTCTGAAAAACTACCTCGCGGGGCACGTATCCTTCCAGAGGAGCAACGACATAGTTTTAGCTTGAAGAGATTGGGAAAGCACCCAGGGAGAAAAGGCCTTTTCGTGTTCTGTGTTCTGCCTGAAATCGGTCAATTGGCACTTGCCAAAACAAGGTTTCCTAGCACAAACTACAAAGCCGCAACTCTCTCCTGGCAGAGTAAATCCTGTGCAGTGTTGCCCTGACGAGATACTGCTGGTAGAGTGAGGCCCAGGGAAAACACTTTGCCTAGAGAAATCCTAGCAAAGCCATGTGTTTCCCCACATGAATGTATGTCACTTTCAGTATTTGCAAAGCACGGAGCTCAGAGGCAACATCAGATTGTGTGTATCTCCGTGAGAGAAAGAACACTGTGACTTCACCCATTCCTCTGACAAAAGCAGTTAGAAGGAGAAAACCGTCCTTTGGTTTCGCTTTCCCGCAATGAGCTCGGCAAACTGCCCTTCGCGAAGGGCAGTTTTCCCCCGGAGAACTGCCTTGCGCTAGCCGTGTTCTGGCAGTGGAACGAGTAGGCAGTGTTAGCGTTAAGCTATTGTGAAGACTCGCTTTGGCCCAGGGAAAACAAAGCGCCTGGGGAAATCTTAACAGACCCCGGGGCTTTTCACGGTTCCAAGTGTGGAACTGCAGACTCTTTTCCAAAGAAGAGAGCGCACAGGCAACAGCAGCCTGCACGTTTCTCAGTGAAAGGGAGAACTCCCTGACTTCATCCAGTCCTCTGAGGAAAGCAGGCAGAAGGAGAGAAACTTTCTTTCCTTCCTCTTTCCTGCAATGAATTCCTCATTTGCTCCTGCAAACGCTAGGTTTCTTCTGAAAAACTACCTCGCGGTGCACGTATCCTTCCAGAGGAGCAACGACATAGTTTTAGCTTGAAGAGATTGGGAAAGCACATAGGGGGAAAAGGCCTTTTCGTGTTATGTGTTCTGCCTGAATTCGATCAATTCGCACTTGCGAAAGCAAGGTTCCCCAGCTCAAACTACAAAGCAGCAACTCTCTCCTGGCAGAGTAAATCCTATGCAGTGTTGCCCTGACGAGATACTGCTGGTAGAGTGAGGCCCAGGGAAAACACATTGCCTAGAGAAATCCCAGCAAAGCCGTATGTTTCCCCACATGAATGTATGTCAGTTTGAGGTCTTTGCCAAGAACGGAGCTCAGAGGCAACATCAGATTGTGTGTATCTCCGTGAGAGAAAGAACACTGTGACTTGACCCATTCCTCTGACGAAACCAGTTAGAAGGAGAAAACCGTCCTTTGGTTTCGCTTTCCCGCAATGAGCTCGGCAAACTGCCCTTCGCGAAGGGCAGTTTTCCCCCGGAGAACTGCCTTGCGCTAGCCGTGTTCTGGCAGTGGAACGAGTAGGCAGGGTTAGCGTTAAGCTATTGTGAAGACTCGCTTTGGCCCAGGGAAAACAAAGCGCCTGGGGAAATCTTAACAGACCCCGGGGGCTTTTCACGGTTCCAAGTGTGGAACTGCAGACTCTTTTCCAAAGAAGAGAGCGCACAGGCAACAGCAGCCTGCACGTTTCTCAGTGAAAGGGAGAACTCCCCGACTTCATCCAGTCCTCTGAGCAAAACACGCAGAAGGAGAGAAACTTTCTTTCCTTCCTCTTTCCTGCAATGAATTCCTGATTTGCTCTTGCAAACGCTAGGCTTCTTCTGAAAAACTACCTCGCGGGGCACGTATCCTTCCAGAGGAGCAACGACATAGTTTTAGCTTGAAGAGATTGGGAAAGCACCCAGGGAGAAAAGGCCTTTTCGTGTTCTGTGCTCCTCCTGAAATCGGTCAATTGACACTTGCCAAAACAAGGTTTCCCAGCACAAACTACAAAGCCGCAACTCTCTCCTGGCAGAGTAAATCCTGTGCAGTGTTGCCCTGACGAGATACTGCTGGTAGAGTGAGGCCCAGGGAAAACACTTTGCCTAGAGAAATCCTAGCAAAGCCATGTGTTTCCCCACATGAATGTATGTCACTTTCAGTATTTGCAAAGCACGGAGCTCAGAGGCAACATCAGATTGTGTGTATCTCCGTGAGAGAAAGAACACTGTGACTTCACCCATTCCTCTGACAAAAGCAGTTAGAAGGAGAAAACCGTCCTTTGGTTTCGCTTTCCCGCAATGAGCTCGGCAAACTGCCCTTTGCGAAGGGCAGTTTTCCCCCGGAGAACTGCCTTGCGCTAGCCGTGTTCTGGCAGTGGAACGAGTAGGCAGTGTTAGCGTTAAGCTATTGTGAAGACTCGCTTTGGCCCAGGGAAAACAAAGCGCCTGGGGAAATCTTAACAGACCCCGGGGCTTTTCACGGTTCCAAGTGTGGAACTGCAGACTCTTTTCCAAAGAAGAGAGCGCACAGGCAACAGCAGCCTGCACGTTTCTCAGTGAAAGGGAGAACTCCCTGACTTCATCCAGTCCTCTGAGGAAAGCAGGCAGAAGGAGAGAAACTTTCTTTCCTTCCTCTTTCCTGCAATGAATTCCTCATTTGCTCCTGCAAACGCTAGGTTTCTTCTGAAAAACTACCTCGCGGTGCACGTATCCTTCCAGAGGAGCAATGACATAGTTTTAGCTTGAAGAGATTGGGAAAGCACATAGGGGGAAAAGGCCTTTTCGTGTTATGTTTTCTGCCTGAATTCGATCAATTCGCACTTGCGAAAGCAAGGTTCCCCAGCTCAAACTACAAAGCAGCAACTCTCTCCTGGCAGAGTAAATCCTATGCAGTGTTGCCCTGACGAGATACTGCTGGTAGAGTGAGGCCCAGGGAAAACACATTGCCTAGAGAAATCCCAGCAAAGCCGTATGTTTCCCCACATGAATGTATGTCAGTTTGAGGTCTTTGCCAAGAACGGAGCTCAGAGGCAACATCAGATTGTGTGTATCTCCGTGAGAGAAAGAACACTGTGACTTCACCCATTCCTCTGACGAAACCAGTTAGAAGGAGAAAACCGTCCTTTGGTTTCGCTTTCCCGCAATGAGCTCGGCAAACTGCCCTTCGCGAAGGGCAGTTTTCCCCCGGAGAACTGCCTTGCGCTAGCCGTGTTCTGGCAGTGGAACGAGTAGGCAGGGTTAGCGTTAAGCTATTGTGAAGACTCGCTTTGGCCCAGGGAAAACAAAGCGCCTGGGGAAATCTTAACAGACCCCGGGGGCTTTTCACGGTTCCAAGTGTGGAACTGCAGACTCTTTTCCAAAGAAGAGAGCGCACAGGCAACAGCAGCCTGCACGTTTCTCAGTGAAAGGGAGAACTCCCCGACTTCATCCAGTCCTCTGAGCAAAACACGCAGAAGGAGAGAAACTTTCTTTCCTTCCTCTTTCCTGCAATGAATTCCTGATTTGCTCTTGCAAACGCTAGGCTTCTTCTGAAAAACTACCTCGCGGGGCACGTATCCTTCCAGAGGAGCAACGACATAGTTTTAGCTTGAAGAGATTGGGAAAGCACCCAGGGAGAAAAGGCCTTTTCGTGTTCTGTGCTCCTCCTGAAATCGGTCAATTGACACTTGCCAAAACAAGGTTTCCCAGCACAAACTACAAAGCCGCAACTCTCTCCTGGCAGAGTAAATCCTGTGCAGTGTTGCCCTGACGAGATACTGCTGGTAGAGTGAGGCCCAGGGAAAACACTTTGCCTAGAGAAATCCTAGCAAAGCCATGTGTTTCCCCACATGAATGTATGTCACTTTCAGTATTTGCAAAGCACGGAGCTCAGAGGCAACATCAGATTGTGTGTATCTCCGTGAGAGAAAGAACACTGTGACTTCACCCATTCCTCTGACAAAAGCAGTTAGAAGGAGAAAACCGTCCTTTGGTTTCGCTTTCCCGCAATGAGCTCGGCAAACTGCCCTTCGCGAAGGGCAGTTTTCCCCCGGAGAACTGCCTTGCGCTAGCCGTGTTCTGGCAGTGGAACGAGTAGGCAGTGTTAGCGTTAAGCTATTGTGAAGGCTCGCTTTGGCCCAGGGAAAACAAAGCGCCTGGGGAAATCTTAACAGACCCCGGGGCTTTTCACGGTTCCAAGTGTGGAACTGCAGACTCTTTTCCAAAGAAGAGAGCGCACAGGCAACAGCAGCCTGCACGTTTCTCAGTGAAAGGGAGAACTCCCTGACTTCATCCAGTCCTCTGAGCAAAGCAGGCAGAAGGAGAGAAACTTTCTTTCCTTCCTCTTTCCTGCAATGAATTCCTGATTTGCTCTTGCAAACGCTAGGTTTCTTCTGAAAAACTACCTCGCGGTGCACGTATCCTTCCAGAGGAGCAACGACATAGTTTTAGCTTGAAGAGATTGGGAAAGCACATAGGGGGAAAAGGCCTTTTCGTGTTATGTGTTCTGCCTGAATTCGATCAATTCGCACTTGCGAAAGCAAGGTTCCCCAGCTCAAACTACAAAGCAGCAACTCTCTCCTGGCAGAGTAAATCCTATGCAGTGTTGCCCTGACGAGATACTGTTGGTAGAGTGAGGCCCAGGGAAAACACATTGCCTAGAGAAATCCTAGCAAAGCCGTATGTTTCCCCACATGAATGTATGTCAGTTTGAGGTCTTTGCCAAGAACGGAGCTCAGAGGCAACATCAGATTGTGTGCATCTCCGTGAGAGAAAGAACACTGTGACTTGACCCATTCCTCTGACGAAACCAGTTAGAAGGAGAAAACCGTCCTTTGGTTTCGCTTTCCCACAATGAGCTTGGCAAACTGCCCTTCACGAAGGGCAGTTTTCCCCCGGAGAACTGCCTTGCGCTAGCCGTGTTCTGGCAGTGGAACGAGTAGGCAGGGTTAGCGTTAAGCTATTGTGAAGACTCGCTTTGGCCCAGGGAAAACAAAGCGCCTGGGGAAATCTTAACAGACCCCGGGGGCTTTTCACGGTTCCAAGTGTGGAACTGCAGACTCTTTTCCAAAGAAGAGAGCGCACAGGCAACAGCAGCCTGCACGTTTCTCAGTGAAAGGGAGAACTCCCCGACTTCATCCAGTCCTCTGAGCAAAACACGCAGAAGGAGAGAAACTTTCTTTCCTTCCTCTTTCCTGCAATGAATTCCTGATTTGCTCTTGCAAACGCTAGGCTTCTTCTGAAAAACTACCTCGCGGGGCACGTATCCTTCCAGAGGAGCAACGACATAGTTTTAGCTTGAAGAGATTGGGAAAGCACCCAGGGAGAAAAGGCCTTTTCGTGTTCTGTGCTCCTCCTGAAATCGGTCAATTGACACTTGCCAAAACAAGGTATCCCAGCACAAACTACAAAGCCGCAACTCTCTCCTGGCACAGTAAATCCTATGCAGTGTTGCCCTGACGAGATACTGCTGGTAGAGTGAGGCCCAGGGAAAACACTTTGCCTAGAGAAATCCTAGCAAAGCCATGTGTTTCCCCACATGAATGTATGTCACTTTCAGTATTTGCAAAGCACGGAGCTCAGAGGCAACATCAGATTGTGTGTATCTCCGTGAGAGAAAGAACACTGTGACTTCACCCATTCCTCTGACAAAAGCAGTTAGAACGAGAAAACCGTCCTTTGGTTTCGCTTTCCCGCAATGAGCTCGGCAAACTGCCCTTCGCGAAGGGCAGTTTTCCCCCAGAGAACTGCCTTGCAATAGCCGTGTTCTGGCAGTGGAACGAGTAGGCAGTGTTAGCGTTAAGCTATTGTGAAGACTCGCTTTGGCCCAGGGAAAACAAAGCGCCTGGGGAAATCTTAACAGACCCCGGGGGCTTTTCACGGTTCCAAGTGTGGAACTGCAGACTCTTTTCCAAAGAAGAGAGCGCACAGGCAACAGCAGCCTGCACGTTTCTCAGTGAAAGGGAGAACTCCCTGACTTCATCCAGTCCTCTGAGGAAAGCAGGCAGAAGGAGAGAAACTTTCTTTCCTTCCTCTTTCCTGCAATGAATTCCTCATTTGCTCCTGCAAACGCTAGGTTTCTTCTGAAAAACTACCTCGCGGTGCACGTATCCTTCCAGAGGAGCAATGACATAGTTTTAGCTTGAAGAGATTGGGAAAGCACATAGGGGGAAAAGGCCTTTTCGTGTTATGTTTTCTGCCTGAATTCGATCAATTCGCACTTGCGAAAGCAAGGTTCCCCAGCTCAAACTACAAAGCAGCAACTCTCTCCTGGCAGAGTAAATCCTATGCAGTGTTGCCCTGACGAGATACTGCTGGTAGAGTGAGGCCCAGGAAAACCACATTGCCTAGAGAAATCCCAGCAAAGCCGTATGTTTCCCCACATGAATGTATGTCAGTTTGAGGTCTTTGCCAAGAACGGAGCTCAGAGGCAACATGAGATTGTGTGTATCTCCGTGAGAGAAAGAACACTGTGACTTCACCCATTCCTCTGACGAAACCAGTTAGAAGGAGAAAACCGTCCTTTGGTTTCGCTTTCCCGCAATGAGCTCGGCAAACTGCCCTTCACGAAGGGCAGTTTTCCCCCGGAGAACTGCCTTGCGCTAGCCGTGTTCTGGCAGTGGAACGAGTAGGCAGGGTTAGCGTTAAGCTATTGTGAAGACTCGCTTTGGCCCAGGGAAAACAAAGCGCCTGGGGAAATCTTAACAGACCCCGGGGGCTTTTCACGGTTCCAAGTGTGGAACTGCAGACTCTTTTCCAAAGAAGAGAGCGCACAGGCAACAGCAGCCTGCACGTTTCTCAGTGAAAGGGAGAACTCCCCGACTTCATCCAGTCCTCTGAGCAAAACACGCAGAAGGAGAGAAACTTTCTTTCCTTCCTCTTTCCTGCAATGAATTCCTGATTTGCTCTTGCAAACGCTAGGCTTCTTCTGAAAAACTACCTCGCGGGGCACGTATCCTTCCAGAGGAGCAACGACATAGTTTTAGCTTGAAGAGATTGGGAAAGCACCCAGGGAGAAAAGGCCTTTTCGTGTTCTGTGCTCCTCCTGAAATCGGTCAATTGACACTTGCCAAAACAAGGTATCCCAGCACAAACTACAAAGCCGCAACTCTCTCCTGGCACAGTAAATCCTATGCAGTGTTGCCCTGACGAGATACTGCTGGTAGAGTGAGGCCCAGGGAAAACACTTTGCCTAGAGAAATCCTAGCAAAGCCATGTGTTTCCCCACATGAATGTATGTCACTTTCAGTATTTGCAAAGCACGGAGCTCAGAGGCAACATCAGATTGTGTGTATCTCCGTGAGAGAAAGAACACTGTGACTTCACCCATTCCTCTGACAAAAGCAGTTAGAACGAGAAAACCGTCCTTTGGTTTCGCTTTCCCGCAATGAGCTCGGCAAACTGCCCTTCGCGAAGGGCAGTTTTCCCCCGGAGAACTGCCTTGCAATAGCCGTGTTCTGGCAGTGGAACGAGTAGGCAGTGTTAGCGTTAAGCTATTGTGAAGACTCGCTTTGGCCCAGGGAAAACAAAGCGCCTGGGGAAATCTTAACAGACCCCGGGGGCTTTTCACGGTTCCAAGTGTGGAACTGCAGACTCTTTTCCAAAGAAGAGAGCGCACAGGCAACAGCAGCCTGCACGTTTCTCAGTGAAAGGGAGAACTCCCTGACTTCATCCAGTCCTCTGAGGAAAGCAGGCAGAAGGAGAGAAACTTTCTTTCCTTCCTCTTTCCTGCAATGAATTCCTCATTTGCTCCTGCAAACGCTAGGTTTCTTCTGAAAAACTACCTCGCGGTGCACGTATCCTTCCAGAGGAGCAACGACATAGTTTTAGCTTGAAGAGATTGGGAAAGCACATAGGGGGAAAAGGCCTTTTCGTGTTATGTGTTCTGCCTGAATTCGATCAATTCGCACTTGCGAAAGCAAGGTTCCCCAGCTCAAACTACAAAGCAGCAACTCTCTCCTGGCAGAGTAAATCCTATGCAGTGTTGCCCTGACGAGATACTGTTGGTAGAGTGAGGCCCAGGGAAAACACATTGCCTAGAGAAATCCTAGCAAAGCCGTATGTTTCCCCACATGAATGTATGTCAGTTTGAGGTCTTTGCCAAGAACGGAGCTCAGAGGCAACATGAGATTGTGTGTATCTCCGTGAGAGAAAGAACACTGTGACTTGACCCATTCCTCTGACGAAACCAGTTAGAAGGAGAAAACCGTCCTTTGGTTTCGCTTTCCCGCAATGAGCTCGGCAAACTGCCCTTCGCGAAGGGCAGTTTTCCCCCGGAGAACTGCCTTGCGCTAGCCGTGTTCTGGCAGTGGAACGAGTAGGCAGTGTTAGCGTTAAGCTATTGTGAAGGCTCGCTTTGGCCCAGGGAAAACAAAGCGCCTGGGGAAATCTTAACAGACCCCGGGGGCTTTTCACGGTTCCAAGTGTGGAACTGCAGACTCTTTTCCAAAGAAGAGAGCGCACAGGCAACAGCAGCCTGCACGTTTCTCAGTGAAAGAGAGAACTCCCTGACTTCATCCAGTCCTCTGAGCAAAGCAGGCAGAAGGAGAGAAACTTTCTTTCCTTCCTCTTTCCTGCAATGAATTCCTGATTTGCTCTTGCAAACGCTAGGCTTCTTCTGAAAAACTACCTCGCGGTGCACGTATCCTTCCAGAGGAGCAACGACATAGTTTTAGCTTGAAGAGATTGGGAAAGCACCCAGGGAGAAAAGGCCTTTTCGTGTTCTGTGTTCTGCCTGAAATCGGTCAATTGGCACTTGCCAAAACAAGGTTTCCTAGCACAAACTACAAAGCCGCAACTCTCTCCTGGCAGAGTATATCCTGTGCAGTGTTGCCCTGACGAGATACTGCTGGTAGAGTGAGGCCCAGGGAAAACACTTTGCCTAGAGAAATCCTAGCAAAGCCATGTGTTTCCCCACATGAATGTATGTCACTTTCAGTATTTGCAAAGCACGGAGCTCAGAGGCAACATCAGATTGTGTGTATCTCCGTGAGAGAAAGAACACTGTGACTTCACCCATTCCTCTGACAAAAGCAGTTAGAAGGAGAAAACCGTCCTTTGGTTTCGCTTTCCCGCAATGAGCTCGGCAAACTGCCCTTCGCGAAGGGCAGTTTTCCCCCGGAGAACTGCCTTGCGCTAGCCGTGTTCTGGCAGTGGAACGAGTAGGCAGAGTTAGCGTTAAGCTATTGTGAAGACTCGCTTTGGCCCAGGGAAAACAAAGCGCCTGGGGAAATCTTAACAGACCCCGGGGCTTTTCACGGTTCCAAGTGTGGAACTGCAGACTCTTTTCCAAAGAAGAGAGCGCACAGGCAACAGCAGCCTGCACGTTTCTCAGTGAAAGGGAGAACTCCCTGACTTCATCCAGTCCTCTGAGCAAAGCAGGCAGAAGGAGAGAAACTTTCTTTCCTTCCTCTTTCCTGCAATGAATTCCTGATTTGCTCTTGCAAACGCTAGGCTTCTTCTGAAAAACTACCTCGCGGTGCACGTATCCTTCCAGAGGAGCAACGACATAGTTTTAGCTTGAAGAGATTGGGAAAGCACCCAGGGAGAAAAGGCCTTTTCGTGTTCTGTGCTCCTCCTGAAATCGGTCAATTGACACTTGCCAAAACAAGGTTTCCCAGCACAAACTACAAAGCCGCAACTCTCTCCTGGCAGAGTAAATCCTATGCAGTGTTGCCCTGACGAGATACTGCTGGTAGAGTGAGGCCCAGGGAAAACACTTTGCCTAGAGAAATCCTAGCAAAGCCATGTGTTTCCCCACATGAATGTATGTCACTTTCAGTATTTGCAAAGCACGGAGCTCAGAGGCAACATCAGATTGTGTGTATCTCCGTGAGAGAAAGAACACTGTGACTTCACCCATTCCTCTGACAAAAGCAGTTAGAAGGAGAAAACCGTCCTTTGGTTTCGCTTTCCCGCAATGAGCTCGGCAAACTGCCCTTCGCGAAGGGCAGTTTTCCCCCGGAGAACTGCCTTGCGCTAGCCGTGTTCTGGCAGTGGAACGAGTAGGCAGTGTTAGCGTTAAGCTATTGTGAAGACTCGCTTTGGCCCAGGGAAAACAAAGCGCCTGGGGAAATCTTAACAGACCCCGGGGGCTTTTCACGGTTCCAAGTGTGGAACTGCAGACTCTTTTCCAAAGAAGAGAGCGCACAGGCAACAGCAGCCTGCACGTTTCTCAGTGAAAGGGAGAACTCCCTGACTTCATCCAGTCCTCTGAGGAAAGCAGGCAGAAGGAGAGAAACTTTCTTTCCTTCCTCTTTCCTGCAATGAATTCCTCATTTGCTCCTGCAAACGCTAGGTTTCTTCTGAAAAACTACCTCGCGGTGCACGTATCCTTCCAGAGGAGCAACGACATAGTTTTAGCTTGAAGAGATTGGGAAAGCACATAGGGGGAAAAGGCCTTTTCGTGTTATGTGTTCTGCCTGAATTCGATCAATTCGCACTTGCGAAAGCAAGGTTCCCCAGCTCAAACTACAAAGCAGCAACTCTCTCCTGGCAGAGTAAATCCTATGCAGTGTTGCCCTGACGAGATACTGTTGGTAGAGTGAGGCCCAGGGAAAACACATTGCCTAGAGAAATCCTAGCAAAGCCGTATGTTTCCCCACATGAATGTATGTCAGTTTGAGGTCTTTGCCAAGAACGGAGCTCAGAGGCAACATGAGATTGTGTGTATCTCCGTGAGAGAAAGAACACTGTGACTTGACCCATTCCTCTGACGAAACCAGTTAGAAGGAGAAAACCGTCCTTTGGTTTCGCTTTCCCGCAATGAGCTCGGCAAAGTGCCCTTCGCGAAGGGCAGTTTTCCCCCGGAGAACTGCCTTGCGCTAGCCGTGTTCTGGCAGTGGAACGAGTAGGCAGTGTTAGCGTTAAGCTATTGTGAAGGCTCGCTTTGGCCCAGGGAAAACAAAGCGCCTGGGGAAATCTTAACAGACCCCGGGGGCTTTTCACGGTTCCAAGTGTGGAACTGCAGACTCTTTTCCAAAGAAGAGAGCGCACAGGCAACAGCAGCCTGCACGTTTCTCAGTGAAAGGGAGAACTCCCTGACTTCATCCAGTCCTCTGAGCAAAGCAGGCAGAAGGAGAGAAACTTTCTTTCCTTCCTCTTTCCTGCAATGAATTCCTGATTTGCTCTTGCAAACGCTAGGCTTCTTCTGAAAAACTACCTCGCGGGGCACGTATCCTTCCAGAGGAGCAACGACATAGTTTTAGCTTGAAGAGATTGGGAAAGCACCCAGGGAGAAAAGGCCTTTTCGTGTTCTGTGTTCTGCCTGAAATCGGTCAATTGGCACTTGCCAAAACAAGGTTTCCTAGCACAAACTACAAAGCCGCAACTCTCTCCTGGCAGAGTAAATCCTGTGCAGTGTTGCCCTGACGAGATACTGCTGGTAGAGTGAGGCCCAGGGAAAACACTTTGCCTAGAGAAATCCTAGCAAAGCCATGTGTTTCCCCACATGAATGTATGTCACTTTCAGTATTTGCAAAGCACGGAGCTCAGAGGCAACATCAGATTGTGTGTATCTCCGTGAGAGAAAGAACACTGTGACTTCACCCATTCCTCTGACAAAAGCAGTTAGAAGGAGAAAACCGTCCTTTGGTTTCGCTTTCCCGCAATGAGCTCGGCAAACTGCCCTTCGCGAAGGGCAGTTTTCCCCCGGAGAACTGCCTTGCGCTAGCCGTGTTCTGGCAGTGGAACGAGTAGGCAGTGTTAGCGTTAAGCTATTGTGAAGACTCGCTTTGGCCCAGGGAAAACAAAGCGCCTGGGGAAATCTTAACAGACCCCGGGGCTTTTCACGGTTCCAAGTGTGGAACTGCAGACTCTTTTCCAAAGAAGAGAGCGCACAGGCAACAGCAGCCTGCACGTTTCTCAGTGAAAGGGAGAACTCCCTGACTTCATCCAGTCCTCTGAGGAAAGCAGGCAGAAGGAGAGAAACTTTCTTTCCTTCCTCTTTCCTGCAATGAATTCCTCATTTGCTCCTGCAAACGCTAGGTTTCTTCTGAAAAACTACCTCGCGGTGCACGTATCCTTCCAGAGGAGCAACGACATAGTTTTAGCTTGAAGAGATTGGGAAAGCACATAGGGGGAAAAGGCCTTTTCGTGTTATGTGTTCTGCCTGAATTCGATCAATTCGCACTTGCGAAAGCAAGGTTCCCCAGCTCAAACTACAAAGCAGCAACTCTCTCCTGGCAGAGTAAATCCTATGCAGTGTTGCCCTGACGAGATACTGTTGGTAGAGTGAGGCCCAGGGAAAACACATTGCCTAGAGAAATCCTAGCAAAGCCGTATGTTTCCCCACATGAATGTATGTCAGTTTGAGGTCTTTGCCAAGAACGGAACTCAGAGGCAACATCAGATTGTGTGCATCTCCGTGAGAGAAAGAACACTGTGACTTGACCCATTCCTCTGACGAAACCAGTTAGAAGGAGAAAACCGTCCTTTGGTTTCGCTTTCCCACAATGAGCTTGGCAAACTGCCCTTCACGAAGGGCAGTTTTCCCCCGGAGAACTGCCTTGCGCTAGCCGTGTTCTGGCAGTGGAACGAGTAGGCAGGGTTAGCGTTAAGCTATTGTGAAGACTCGCTTTGGCCCAGGGAAAACAAAGCGCCTGGGGAAATCTTAACAGACCCCGGGGGCTTTTCACGGTTCCAAGTGTGGAACTGCAGACTCTTTTCCAAAGAAGAGAGCGCACAGGCAACAGCAGCCTGCACGTTTCTCAGTGAAAGGGAGAACTCCCCGACTTCATCCAGTCCTCTGAGCAAAACACGCAGAAGGAGAGAAACTTTCTTTCCTTCCTCTTTCCTGCAATGAATTCCTGATTTGCTCTTGCAAACGCTAGGCTTCTTCTGAAAAACTACCTCGCGGGGCACGTATCCTTCCAGAGGAGCAACGACATAGTTTTAGCTTGAAGAGATTGGGAAAGCACCCAGGGAGAAAAGGCCTTTTCGTGTTCTGTGCTCCTCCTGAAATCGGTCAATTGACACTTGCCAAAACAAGGTATCCCAGCACAAACTACAAAGCCGCAACTCTCTCCTGGCACAGTAAATCCTATGCAGTGTTGCCCTGACGAGATACTGCTGGTAGAGTGAGGCCCAGGGAAAACACTTTGCCTAGAGAAATCCTAGCAAAGCCATGTGTTTCCCCACATGAATGTATGTCACTTTCAGTATTTGCAAAGCACGGAGCTCAGAGGCAACATCAGATTGTGTGTATCTCCGTGAGAGAAAGAACACTGTGACTTCACCCATTCCTCTGACAAAAGCAGTTAGAACGAGAAAACCGTCCTTTGGTTTCGCTTTCCCGCAATGAGCTCGGCAAACTGCCCTTCGCGAAGGGCAGTTTTCCCCCAGAGAACTGCCTTGCAATAGCCGTGTTCTGGCAGTGGAACGAGTAGGCAGTGTTAGCGTTAAGCTATTGTGAAGACTCGCTTTGGCCCAGGGAAAACAAAGCGCCTGGGGAAATCTTAACAGACCCCGGGGGCTTTTCACGGTTCCAAGTGTGGAACTGCAGACTCTTTTCCAAAGAAGAGAGCGCACAGGCAACAGCAGCCTGCACGTTTCTCAGTGAAAGGGAGAACTCCCTGACTTCATCCAGTCCTCTGAGGAAAGCAGGCAGAAGGAGAGAAACTTTCTTTCCTTCCTCTTTCCTGCAATGAATTCCTCATTTGCTCCTGCAAACGCTAGGTTTCTTCTGAAAAACTACCTCGCGGTGCACGTATCCTTCCAGAGGAGCAATGACATAGTTTTAGCTTGAAGAGATTGGGAAAGCACATAGGGGGAAAAGGCCTTTTCGTGTTATGTTTTCTGCCTGAATTCGATCAATTCGCACTTGCGAAAGCAAGGTTCCCCAGCTCAAACTACAAAGCAGCAACTCTCTCCTGGCAGAGTAAATCCTATGCAGTGTTGCCCTGACGAGATACTGCTGGTAGAGTGAGGCCCAGGAAAACCACATTGCCTAGAGAAATCCCAGCAAAGCCGTATGTTTCCCCACATGAATGTATGTCAGTTTGAGGTCTTTGCCAAGAACGGAGCTCAGAGGCAACATGAGATTGTGTGTATCTCCGTGAGAGAAAGAACACTGTGACTTCACCCATTCCTCTGACGAAACCAGTTAGAAGGAGAAAACCGTCCTTTGGTTTCGCTTTCCCGCAATGAGCTCGGCAAACTGCCCTTCACGAAGGGCAGTTTTCCCCCGGAGAACTGCCTTGCGCTAGCCGTGTTCTGGCAGTGGAACGAGTAGGCAGGGTTAGCGTTAAGCTATTGTGAAGACTCGCTTTGGCCCAGGGAAAACAAAGCGCCTGGGGAAATCTTAACAGACCCCGGGGGCTTTTCACGGTTCCAAGTGTGGAACTGCAGACTCTTTTCCAAAGAAGAGAGCGCACAGGCAACAGCAGCCTGCACGTTTCTCAGTGAAAGGGAGAACTCCCCGACTTCATCCAGTCCTCTGAGCAAAACACGCAGAAGGAGAGAAACTTTCTTTCCTTCCTCTTTCCTGCAATGAATTCCTGATTTGCTCTTGCAAACGCTAGGCTTCTTCTGAAAAACTACCTCGCGGGGCACGTATCCTTCCAGAGGAGCAACGACATAGTTTTAGCTTGAAGAGATTGGGAAAGCACCCAGGGAGAAAAGGCCTTTTCGTGTTCTGTGCTCCTCCTGAAATCGGTCAATTGACACTTGCCAAAACAAGGTATCCCAGCACAAACTACAAAGCCGCAACTCTCTCCTGGCACAGTAAATCCTATGCAGTGTTGCCCTGACGAGATACTGCTGGTAGAGTGAGGCCCAGGGAAAACACTTTGCCTAGAGAAATCCTAGCAAAGCCATGTGTTTCCCCACATGAATGTATGTCACTTTCAGTATTTGCAAAGCACGGAGCTCAGAGGCAACATCAGATTGTGTGTATCTCCGTGAGAGAAAGAACACTGTGACTTCACCCATTCCTCTGACAAAAGCAGTTAGAACGAGAAAACCGTCCTTTGGTTTCGCTTTCCCGCAATGAGCTCGGCAAACTGCCCTTCGCGAAGGGCAGTTTTCCCCCGGAGAACTGCCTTGCAATAGCCGTGTTCTGGCAGTGGAACGAGTAGGCAGTGTTAGCGTTAAGCTATTGTGAAGACTCGCTTTGGCCCAGGGAAAACAAAGCGCCTGGGGAAATCTTAACAGACCCCGGGGGCTTTTCACGGTTCCAAGTGTGGAACTGCAGACTCTTTTCCAAAGAAGAGAGCGCACAGGCAACAGCAGCCTGCACGTTTCTCAGTGAAAGGGAGAACTCCCTGACTTCATCCAGTCCTCTGAGGAAAGCAGGCAGAAGGAGAGAAACTTTCTTTCCTTCCTCTTTCCTGCAATGAATTCCTCATTTGCTCCTGCAAACGCTAGGTTTCTTCTGAAAAACTACCTCGCGGTGCACGTATCCTTCCAGAGGAGCAACGACATAGTTTTAGCTTGAAGAGATTGGGAAAGCACATAGGGGGAAAAGGCCTTTTCGTGTTATGTGTTCTGCCTGAATTCGATCAATTCGCACTTGCGAAAGCAAGGTTCCCCAGCTCAAACTACAAAGCAGCAACTCTCTCCTGGCAGAGTAAATCCTATGCAGTGTTGCCCTGACGAGATACTGTTGGTAGAGTGAGGCCCAGGGAAAACACATTGCCTAGAGAAATCCTAGCAAAGCCGTATGTTTCCCCACATGAATGTATGTCAGTTTGAGGTCTTTGCCAAGAACGGAGCTCAGAGGCAACATGAGATTGTGTGTATCTCCGTGAGAGAAAGAACACTGTGACTTGACCCATTCCTCTGACGAAACCAGTTAGAAGGAGAAAACCGTCCTTTGGTTTCGCTTTCCCGCAATGAGCTCGGCAAACTGCCCTTCGCGAAGGGCAGTTTTCCCCCGGAGAACTGCCTTGCGCTAGCCGTGTTCTGGCAGTGGAACGAGTAGGCAGTGTTAGCGTTAAGCTATTGTGAAGGCTCGCTTTGGCCCAGGGAAAACAAAGCGCCTGGGGAAATCTTAACAGACCCCGGGGGCTTTTCACGGTTCCAAGTGTGGAACTGCAGACTCTTTTCCAAAGAAGAGAGCGCACAGGCAACAGCAGCCTGCACGTTTCTCAGTGAAAGAGAGAACTCCCTGACTTCATCCAGTCCTCTGAGCAAAGCAGGCAGAAGGAGAGAAACTTTCTTTCCTTCCTCTTTCCTGCAATGAATTCCTGATTTGCTCTTGCAAACGCTAGGCTTCTTCTGAAAAACTACCTCGCGGTGCACGTATCCTTCCAGAGGAGCAACGACATAGTTTTAGCTTGAAGAGATTGGGAAAGCACCCAGGGAGAAAAGGCCTTTTCGTGTTCTGTGTTCTGCCTGAAATCGGTCAATTGGCACTTGCCAAAACAAGGTTTCCTAGCACAAACTACAAAGCCGCAACTCTCTCCTGGCAGAGTATATCCTGTGCAGTGTTGCCCTGACGAGATACTGCTGGTAGAGTGAGGCCCAGGGAAAACACTTTGCCTAGAGAAATCCTAGCAAAGCCATGTGTTTCCCCACATGAATGTATGTCACTTTCAGTATTTGCAAAGCACGGAGCTCAGAGGCAACATCAGATTGTGTGTATCTCCGTGAGAGAAAGAACACTGTGACTTCACCCATTCCTCTGACAAAAGCAGTTAGAAGGAGAAAACCGTCCTTTGGTTTCGCTTTCCCGCAATGAGCTCGGCAAACTGCCCTTCGCGAAGGGCAGTTTTCCCCCGGAGAACTGCCTTGCGCTAGCCGTGTTCTGGCAGTGGAACGAGTAGGCAGAGTTAGCGTTAAGCTATTGTGAAGACTCGCTTTGGCCCAGGGAAAACAAAGCGCCTGGGGAAATCTTAACAGACCCCGGGGCTTTTCACGGTTCCAAGTGTGGAACTGCAGACTCTTTTCCAAAGAAGAGAGCGCACAGGCAACAGCAGCCTGCACGTTTCTCAGTGAAAGGGAGAACTCCCTGACTTCATCCAGTCCTCTGAGCAAAGCAGGCAGAAGGAGAGAAACTTTCTTTCCTTCCTCTTTCCTGCAATGAATTCCTGATTTGCTCTTGCAAACGCTAGGCTTCTTCTGAAAAACTACCTCGCGGTGCACGTATCCTTCCAGAGGAGCAACGACATAGTTTTAGCTTGAAGAGATTGGGAAAGCACCCAGGGAGAAAAGGCCTTTTCGTGTTCTGTGCTCCTCCTGAAATCGGTCAATTGACACTTGCCAAAACAAGGTTTCCCAGCACAAACTACAAAGCCGCAACTCTCTCCTGGCAGAGTAAATCCTATGCAGTGTTGCCCTGACGAGATACTGCTGGTAGAGTGAGGCCCAGGGAAAACACTTTGCCTAGAGAAATCCTAGCAAAGCCATGTGTTTCCCCACATGAATGTATGTCACTTTCAGTATTTGCAAAGCACGGAGCTCAGAGGCAACATCAGATTGTGTGTATCTCCGTGAGAGAAAGAACACTGTGACTTCACCCATTCCTCTGACAAAAGCAGTTAGAAGGAGAAAACCGTCCTTTGGTTTCGCTTTCCCGCAATGAGCTCGGCAAACTGCCCTTCGCGAAGGGCAGTTTTCCCCCGGAGAACTGCCTTGCGCTAGCCGTGTTCTGGCAGTGGAACGAGTAGGCAGTGTTAGCGTTAAGCTATTGTGAAGACTCGCTTTGGCCCAGGGAAAACAAAGCGCCTGGGGAAATCTTAACAGACCCCGGGGGCTTTTCACGGTTCCAAGTGTGGAACTGCAGACTCTTTTCCAAAGAAGAGAGCGCACAGGCAACAGCAGCCTGCACGTTTCTCAGTGAAAGGGAGAACTCCCTGACTTCATCCAGTCCTCTGAGGAAAGCAGGCAGAAGGAGAGAAACTTTCTTTCCTTCCTCTTTCCTGCAATGAATTCCTCATTTGCTCCTGCAAACGCTAGGTTTCTTCTGAAAAACTACCTCGCGGTGCACGTATCCTTCCAGAGGAGCAACGACATAGTTTTAGCTTGAAGAGATTGGGAAAGCACATAGGGGGAAAAGGCCTTTTCGTGTTATGTGTTCTGCCTGAATTCGATCAATTCGCACTTGCGAAAGCAAGGTTCCCCAGCTCAAACTACAAAGCAGCAACTCTCTCCTGGCAGAGTAAATCCTATGCAGTGTTGCCCTGACGAGATACTGTTGGTAGAGTGAGGCCCAGGGAAAACACATTGCCTAGAGAAATCCTAGCAAAGCCGTATGTTTCCCCACATGAATGTATGTCAGTTTGAGGTCTTTGCCAAGAACGGAGCTCAGAGGCAACATGAGATTGTGTGTATCTCCGTGAGAGAAAGAACACTGTGACTTGACCCATTCCTCTGACGAAACCAGTTAGAAGGAGAAAACCGTCCTTTGGTTTCGCTTTCCCGCAATGAGCTCGGCAAAGTGCCCTTCGCGAAGGGCAGTTTTCCCCCGGAGAACTGCCTTGCGCTAGCCGTGTTCTGGCAGTGGAACGAGTAGGCAGTGTTAGCGTTAAGCTATTGTGAAGGCTCGCTTTGGCCCAGGGAAAACAAAGCGCCTGGGGAAATCTTAACAGACCCCGGGGGCTTTTCACGGTTCCAAGTGTGGAACTGCAGACTCTTTTCCAAAGAAGAGAGCGCACAGGCAACAGCAGCCTGCACGTTTCTCAGTGAAAGGGAGAACTCCCTGACTTCATCCAGTCCTCTGAGCAAAGCAGGCAGAAGGAGAGAAACTTTCTTTCCTTCCTCTTTCCTGCAATGAATTCCTGATTTGCTCTTGCAAACGCTAGGCTTCTTCTGAAAAACTACCTCGCGGGGCACGTATCCTTCCAGAGGAGCAACGACATAGTTTTAGCTTGAAGAGATTGGGAAAGCACCCAGGGAGAAAAGGCCTTTTCGTGTTCTGTGTTCTGCCTGAAATCGGTCAATTGGCACTTGCCAAAACAAGGTTTCCTAGCACAAACTACAAAGCCGCAACTCTCTCCTGGCAGAGTAAATCCTGTGCAGTGTTGCCCTGACGAGATACTGCTGGTAGAGTGAGGCCCAGGGAAAACACTTTGCCTAGAGAAATCCTAGCAAAGCCATGTGTTTCCCCACATGAATGTATGTCACTTTCAGTATTTGCAAAGCACGGAGCTCAGAGGCAACATCAGATTGTGTGTATCTCCGTGAGAGAAAGAACACTGTGACTTCACCCATTCCTCTGACAAAAGCAGTTAGAAGGAGAAAACCGTCCTTTGGTTTCGCTTTCCCGCAATGAGCTCGGCAAACTGCCCTTCGCGAAGGGCAGTTTTCCCCCGGAGAACTGCCTTGCGCTAGCCGTGTTCTGGCAGTGGAACGAGTAGGCAGTGTTAGCGTTAAGCTATTGTGAAGACTCGCTTTGGCCCAGGGAAAACAAAGCGCCTGGGGAAATCTTAACAGACCCCGGGGCTTTTCACGGTTCCAAGTGTGGAACTGCAGACTCTTTTCCAAAGAAGAGAGCGCACAGGCAACAGCAGCCTGCACGTTTCTCAGTGAAAGGGAGAACTCCCTGACTTCATCCAGTCCTCTGAGGAAAGCAGGCAGAAGGAGAGAAACTTTCTTTCCTTCCTCTTTCCTGCAATGAATTCCTCATTTGCTCCTGCAAACGCTAGGTTTCTTCTGAAAAACTACCTCGCGGTGCACGTATCCTTCCAGAGGAGCAACGACATAGTTTTAGCTTGAAGAGATTGGGAAAGCACATAGGGGGAAAAGGCCTTTTCGTGTTATGTGTTCTGCCTGAATTCGATCAATTCGCACTTGCGAAAGCAAGGTTCCCCAGCTCAAACTACAAAGCAGCAACTCTCTCCTGGCAGAGTAAATCCTATGCAGTGTTGCCCTGACGAGATACTGTTGGTAGAGTGAGGCCCAGGGAAAACACATTGCCTAGAGAAATCCTAGCAAAGCCGTATGTTTCCCCACATGAATGTATGTCAGTTTGAGGTCTTTGCCAAGAACGGAGCTCAGAGGCAACATCAGATTGTGTGCATCTCCGTGAGAGAAAGAACACTGTGACTTGACCCATTCCTCTGACGAAACCAGTTAGAAGGAGAAAACCGTCCTTTGGTTTCGCTTTCCCACAATGAGCTTGGCAAACTGCCCTTCACGAAGGGCAGTTTTCCCCCGGAGAACTGCCTTGCGCTAGCCGTGTTCTGGCAGTGGAACGAGTAGGCAGGGTTAGCGTTAAGCTATTGTGAAGACTCGCTTTGGCCCAGGGAAAACAAAGCGCCTGGGGAAATCTTAACAGACCCCGGGGGCTTTTCACGGTTCCAAGTGTGGAACTGCAGACTCTTTTCCAAAGAAGAGAGCGCACAGGCAACAGCAGCCTGCACGTTTCTCAGTGAAAGGGAGAACTCCCCGACTTCATCCAGTCCTCTGAGCAAAACACGCAGAAGGAGAGAAACTTTCTTTCCTTCCTCTTTCCTGCAATGAATTCCTGATTTGCTCTTGCAAACGCTAGGCTTCTTCTGAAAAACTACCTCGCGGGGCACGTATCCTTCCAGAGGAGCAACGACATAGTTTTAGCTTGAAGAGATTGGGAAAGCACCCAGGGAGAAAAGGCCTTTTCGTGTTCTGTGCTCCTCCTGAAATCGGTCAATTGACACTTGCCAAAACAAGGTATCCCAGCACAAACTACAAAGCCGCAACTCTCTCCTGGCAGAGTAAATCCTATGCAGTGTTGCCCTGACGAGATACTGCTGGTAGAGTGAGGCCCAGGGAAAACACTTTGCCTAGAGAAATCCTAGCAAAGCCATGTGTTTCCCCACATGAATGTATGTCACTTTCAGTATTTGCAAAGCACGGAGCTCAGAGGCAACATCAGATTGTGTGTATCTCCGTGAGAGAAAGAACACTGTGACTTCACCCATTCCTCTGACAAAAGCAGTTAGAACGAGAAAACCGTCCTTTGGTTTCGCTTTCCCGCAATGAGCTCGGCAAACTGCCCTTCGCGAAGGGCAGTTTTCCCCCAGAGAACTGCCTTGCAATAGCCGTGTTCTGGCAGTGGAACGAGTAGGCAGTGTTAGCGTTAAGCTATTGTGAAGACTCGCTTTGGCCCAGGGAAAACAAAGCGCCTGGGGAAATCTTAACAGACCCCGGGGGCTTTCCACGGTTCCAAGTGTGGAACTGCAGACTCTTTTCCAAAGAAGAGAGCGCACAGGCAACAGCAGCCTGCACGTTTCTCAGTGAAAGGGAGAACTCCCTGACTTCATCCAGTCCTCTGAGGAAAGCAGGCAGAAGGAGAGAAACTTTCTTTCCTTCCTCTTTCCTGCAATGAATTCCTCATTTGCTCCTGCAAACGCTAGGTTTCTTCTGAAAAACTACCTCGCGGTGCACGTATCCTTCCAGAGGAGCAACGACATAGTTTTAGCTTGAAGAGATTGGGAAAGCACATAGGGGGAAAAGGCCTTTTCGTGTTATGTGTTCTGCCTGAATTCGATCAATTCGCACTTGCGAAAGCAAGGTTCCCCAGCTCAAACTACAAAGCAGCAACTCTCTCCTGGCAGAGTAAATCCTATGCAGTGTTGCCCTGACGAGATACTGTTGGTAGAGTGAGGCCCAGGGAAAACACATTGCCTAGAGAAATCCTAGCAAAGCCGTATGTTTCCCCACATGAATGTATGTCAGTTTGAGGTCTTTGCCAAGAACGGAGCTCAGAGGCAACATGAGATTGTGTGTATCTCCGTGAGAGAAAGAACACTGTGACTTGACCCATTCCTCTGACGAAACCAGTTAGAAGGAGAAAACCGTCCTTTGGTTTCGCTTTCCCGCAATGAGCTCGGCAAACTGCCCTTCGCGAAGGGCAGTTTTCCCCCGGAGAACTGCCTTGCGCTAGCCGTGTTCTGGCAGTGGAACGAGTAGGCAGTGTTAGCGTTAAGCTATTGTGAAGGCTCGCTTTGGCCCAGGGAAAACAAAGCGCCTGGGGAAATCTTAACAGACCCCGGGGGCTTTTCACGGTTCCAAGTGTTGAACTGCAGACTCTTTTCCAAAGAAGAGAGCGCACAGGCAACAGCAGCCTGCACGTTTCTCAGTGAAAGAGAGAACTCCGTGACTTCATCCAGTCCTCTGAGCAAAGCAGGCAGAAGGAGAGAAACTTTCTTTCCTTCCTCTTTCCTGCAATGAATTCCTGATTTGCTCTTGCAAACGCTAGGCTTCTTCTGAAAAACTACCTCGCGGTGCACGTATCCTTCCAGAGGAGCAACGACATAGTTTTAGCTTGAAGAGATTGGGAAAGCACCCAGGGAGAAAAGGCCTTTTCGTGTTCTGTGTTCTGCCTGAAATCGGTCAATTGGCACTTGCCAAAACAAGGTTTCCTAGCACAAACTACAAAGCCGCAACTCTCTCCTGGCAGAGTATATCCTGTGCAGTGTTGCCCTGACGAGATACTGCTGGTAGAGTGAGGCCCAGGGAAAACACTTTGCCTAGAGAAATCCTAGCAAAGCCATGTGTTTCCCCACATGAATGTATGTCACTTTCAGTATTTGCAAAGCACGGAGCTCAGAGGCAACATCAGATTGTGTGTATCTCCGTGAGAGAAAGAACACTGTGACTTCACCCATTCCTCTGACAAAAGCAGTTAGAAGGAGAAAACCGTCCTTTGGTTTCGCTTTCCCGCAATGAGCTCGGCAAACTGCCCTTCGCGAAGGGCAGTTTTCCCCCGGAGAACTGCCTTGCGCTAGCCGTGTTCTGGCAGTGGAACGAGTAGGCAGAGTTAGCGTTAAGCTATTGTGAAGACTCGCTTTGGCCCAGGGAAAACAAAGCGCCTGGGGAAATCTTAACAGACCCCGGGGCTTTTCACGGTTCCAAGTGTGGAACTGCAGACTCTTTTCCAAAGAAGAGAGCGCACAGGCAACAGCAGCCTGCACGTTTCTCAGTGAAAGGGAGAACTCCCTGACTTCATCCAGTCCTCTGAGCAAAGCAGGCAGAAGGAGAGAAACTTTCTTTCCTTCCTCTTTCCTGCAATGAATTCCTGATTTGCTCTTGCAAACGCTAGGCTTCTTCTGAAAAACTACCTCGCGGTGCACGTATCCTTCCAGAGGAGCAACGACATAGTTTTAGCTTGAAGAGATTGGGAAAGCACCCAGGGAGAAAAGGCCTTTTCGTGTTCTGTGCTCCTCCTGAAATCGGTCAATTGACACTTGCCAAAACAAGGTTTCCCAGCACAAACTACAAAGCCGCAACTCTCTCCTGGCAGAGTAAATCCTATGCAGTGTTGCCCTGACGAGATACTGCTGGTAGAGTGAGGCCCAGGGAAAACACTTTGCCTAGAGAAATCCTAGCAAAGCCATGTGTTTCCCCACATGAATGTATGTCACTTTCAGTATTTGCAAAGCACGGAGCTCAGAGGCAACATCAGATTGTGTGTATCTCCGTGAGAGAAAGAACACTGTGACTTCACCCATTCCTCTGACAAAAGCAGTTAGAAGGAGAAAACCGTCCTTTGGTTTCGCTTTCCCGCAATGAGCTCGGCAAACTGCCCTTCGCGAAGGGCAGTTTTCCCCCGGAGAACTGCCTTGCGCTAGCCGTGTTCTGGCAGTGGAACGAGTAGGCAGTGTTAGCGTTAAGCTATTGTGAAGACTCGCTTTGGCCCAGGGAAAACAAAGCGCCTGGGGAAATCTTAACAGACCCCGGGGGCTTTTCACGGTTCCAAGTGTGGAACTGCAGACTCTTTTCCAAAGAAGAGAGCGCACAGGCAACAGCAGCCTGCACGTTTCTCAGTGAAAGGGAGAACTCCCTGACTTCATCCAGTCCTCTGAGGAAAGCAGGCAGAAGGAGAGAAACTTTCTTTCCTTCCTCTTTCCTGCAATGAATTCCTCATTTGCTCCTGCAAACGCTAGGTTTCTTCTGAAAAACTACCTCGCGGTGCACGTATCCTTCCAGAGGAGCAACGACATAGTTTTAGCTTGAAGAGATTGGGAAAGCACATAGGGGGAAAAGGCCTTTTCGTGTTATGTGTTCTGCCTGAATTCGATCAATTCGCACTTGCGAAAGCAAGGTTCCCCAGCTCAAACTACAAAGCAGCAACTCTCTCCTGGCAGAGTAAATCCTATGCAGTGTTGCCCTGACGAGATACTGTTGGTAGAGTGAGGCCCAGGGAAAACACATTGCCTAGAGAAATCCTAGCAAAGCCGTATGTTTCCCCACATGAATGTATGTCAGTTTGAGGTCTTTGCCAAGAACGGAGCTCAGAGGCAACATGAGATTGTGTGTATCTCCGTGAGAGAAAGAACACTGTGACTTGACCCATTCCTCTGACGAAACCAGTTAGAAGGAGAAAACCGTCCTTTGGTTTCGCTTTCCCGCAATGAGCTCGGCAAACTGCCCTTCGCGAAGGGCAGTTTTCCCCCGGAGAACTGCCTTGCGCTAGCCGTGTTCTGGCAGTGGAACGAGTAGGCAGTGTTAGCGTTAAGCTATTGTGAAGGCTCGCTTTGGCCCAGGGAAAACAAAGCGCCTGGGGAAATCTTAACAGACCCCGGGGGCTTTTCACGGTTCCAAGTGTGGAACTGCAGACTCTTTTCCAAAGAAGAGAGCGCACAGGCAACAGCAGCCTGCACGTTTCTCAGTGAAAGGGAGAACTCCCTGACTTCATCCAGTCCTCTGAGCAAAGCAGGCAGAAGGAGAGAAACTTTCTTTCCTTCCTCTTTCCTGCAATGAATTCCTGATTTGCTCTTGCAAACGCTAGGCTTCTTCTGAAAAACTACCTCGCGGGGCACGTATCCTTCCAGAGGAGCAACGACATAGTTTTAGCTTGAAGAGATTGGGAAAGCACCCAGGGAGAAAAGGCCTTTTCGTGTTCTGTGTTCTGCCTGAAATCGGTCAATTGGCACTTGCCAAAACAAGGTTTCCTAGCACAAACTACAAAGCCGCAACTCTCTCCTGGCAGAGTAAATCCTGTGCAGTGTTGCCCTGACGAGATACTGCTGGTAGAGTGAGGCCCAGGGAAAACACTTTGCCTAGAGAAATCCTAGCAAAGCCATGTGTTTCCCCACATGAATGTATGTCACTTTCAGTATTTGCAAAGCACGGAGCTCAGAGGCAACATCAGATTGTGTGTATCTCCGTGAGAGAAAGAACACTGTGACTTCACCCATTCCTCTGACAAAAGCAGTTAGAAGGAGAAAACCGTCCTTTGGTTTCGCTTTCCCGCAATGAGCTCGGCAAACTGCCCTTCGCGAAGGGCAGTTTTCCCCCGGAGAACTGCCTTGCGCTAGCCGTGTTCTGGCAGTGGAACGAGTAGGCAGTGTTAGCGTTAAGCTATTGTGAAGACTCGCTTTGGCCCAGGGAAAACAAAGCGCCTGGGGAAATCTTAACAGACCCCGGGGCTTTTCACGGTTCCAAGTGTGGAACTGCAGACTCTTTTCCAAAGAAGAGAGCGCACAGGCAACAGCAGCCTGCACGTTTCTCAGTGAAAGGGAGAACTCCCTGACTTCATCCAGTCCTCTGAGGAAAGCAGGCAGAAGGAGAGAAACTTTCTTTCCTTCCTCTTTCCTGCAATGAATTCCTCATTTGCTCCTGCAAACGCTAGGTTTCTTCTGAAAAACTACCTCGCGGTGCACGTATCCTTCCAGAGGAGCAATGACATAGTTTTAGCTTGAAGAGATTGGGAAAGCACATAGGGGGAAAAGGCCTTTTCGTGTTATGTGTTCTGCCTGAATTCGATCAATTCGCACTTGCGAAAGCAAGGTTCCCCAGCTCAAACTACAAAGCAGCAACTCTCTCCTGGCAGAGTAAATCCTATGCAGTGTTGCCCTGACGAGATACTGCTGGTAGAGTGAGGCCCAGGGAAAACACATTGCCTAGAGAAATCCCAGCAAAGCCGTATGTTTCCCCACATGAATGTATGTCAGTTTGAGGTCTTTGCCAAGAACGGAGCTCAGAGGCAACATCAGATTGTGTGTATCTCCGTGAGAGAAAGAACACTGTGACTTGACCCATTCCTCTGACGAAACCAGTTAGAAGGAGAAAACCGTCCTTTGGTTTCGCTTTCCCGCAATGAGCTCGGCAAACTGCCCTTCGCGAAGGGCAGTTTTCCCCCGGAGAACTGCCTTGCGCTAGCCGTGTTCTGGCAGTGGAACGAGTAGGCAGTGTTAGCGTTAAGCTATTGTGAAGGCTCGCTTTGGCCCAGGGAAAACAAAGCGCCTGGGGAAATCTTAACAGACCCCGGGGGCTTTTCACGGTTCCAAGTGTGGAACTGCAGACTCTTTTCCAAAGAAGAGAGCGCACAGGCAACAGCAGCCTGCACGTTTCTCAGTGAAAGGGAGAACTCCCCGACTTCATCCAGTCCTCTGAGCAAAGCAGGCAGAAGGAGAGAAACTTTCTTTCCTTCCTCTTTCCTGCAATGAATTCCTGATTTGCTCTTGCAAACGCTAGGCTTCTTCTGAAAAACTACCTCGCGGGGCACGTATCCTTCCAGAGGAGCAACGACATAGTTTTAGCTTGAAGAGATTGGGAAAGCACCCAGGGAGAAAAGGCCTTTTCGTGTTCTGTGTTCTGCCTGAAATCGGTCAATTGGCACTTGCCAAAACAAGGTTTCCTAGCACAAACTACAAAGCCGCAACTCTCTCCTGGCAGAGTAAATCCTGTGCAGTGTTGCCCTGACGAGATACTGCTGGTAGAGTGAGGCCCAGGGAAAACACTTTGCCTAGAGAAATCCTAGCAAAGCCATGTGTTTCCCCACATGAATGTATGTCACTTTCAGTATTTGCAAAGCACGGAGCTCAGAGGCAACATCAGATTGTGTGTATCTCCGTGAGAGAAAGAACACTGTGACTTCACCCATTCCTCTGACAAAAGCAGTTAGAAGGAGAAAACCGTCCTTTGGTTTCGCTTTCCCGCAATGAGCTCGGCAAACTGCCCTTCGCGAAGGGCAGTTTTCCCCCGGAGAACTGCCTTGCGCTAGCCGTGTTCTGGCAGTGGAACGAGTAGGCAGAGTTAGCGTTAAGCTATTGTGAAGACTCGCTTTGGCCCAGGGAAAACAAAGCGCCTGGGGAAATCTTAACAGACCCCGGGGCTTTTCACGGTTCCAAGTGTGGAACTGCAGACTCTTTTCCAAAGAAGAGAGCGCACAGGCAACAGCAGCCTGCACGTTTCTCAGTGAAAGGGAGAACTCCCTGACTTCATCCAGTCCTCTGAGGAAAGCAGGCAGAAGGAGAGAAACTTTCTTTCCTTCCTCTTTCCTGCAATGAATTCCTCATTTGCTCCTGCAAACGCTAGGTTTCTTCTGAAAAACTACCTCGCGGTGCACGTATCCTTCCAGAGGAGCAACGACATAGTTTTAGCTTGAAGAGATTGGGAAAGCACATAGGGGGAAAAGGCCTTTTCGTGTTATGTGTTCTGCCTGAATTCGATCAATTCGCACTTGCGAAAGCAAGGTTCCCCAGCTCAAACTACAAAGCAGCAACTCTCTCCTGGCAGAGTAAATCCTATGCAGTGTTGCCCTGACGAGATACTGTTGGTGGAGTGAGGCCCAGGGAAAACACATTGCCTAGAGAAATCCTAGCAAAGCCGTATGTTTCTCCACATGAATGTATGTCAGTTTGAGGTATTTGCCAAGAACGGAGCTCAGAGGCAACATCAGATTGTGTGTATCTCCGTGAGAGAAAGAACACTGTGACTTGACCCATTCCTCTGACGAAACCAGTTAGAAGGAGAAAACCGTCCTTTGGTTTCGCTTTCCCGCAATGAGCTCGGCAAACTGCCCTTCGCGAAGGGCAGTTTTCCCCCGGAGAACTGCCTTGCGCTAGCCGTGTTCTGGCAGTGGAACGAGTAGGCAGTGTTAGCGTTAAGCTATTGTGAAGGCTCGCTTTGGCCCAGGGAAAACAAAGCGCCTGGGGAAATCTTAACAGACCCCGGGGGCTTTTCACGGTTCCAAGTGTGGAACTGCAGACTCTTTTCCAAAGAAGAGAGCGCACAGGCAACAGCAGCCTGCACGTTTCTCAGTGAAAGGGAGAACTCCCCGACTTCATCCAGTCCTCTGAGCAAAACACGCAGAAGGAGAGAAACTTTCTTTCCTTCCTCTTTCCTGCAATGAATTCCTGATTTGCTCTTGCAAACGCTAGGCTTCTTCTGAAAAACTACCTCGCGGGGCACGTATCCTTCCAGAGGAGCAACGACATAGTTTTAGCTTGAAGAGATTGGGAAAGCACCCAGGGAGAAAAGGCCTTTTCGTGTTCTGTGCTCCTCCTGAAATCGGTCAATTGACACTTGCCAAAACAAGGTATCCCAGCACAAACTACAAAGCCGCAACTCTCTCCTGGCAGAGTAAATCCTATGCAGTGTTGCCCTGACGAGATACTGCTGGTAGAGTGAGGCCCAGGGAAAACACTTTGCCTAGAGAAATCCTAGCAAAGCCATGTGTTTCCCCACATGAATGTATGTCACTTTCAGTATTTGCAAAGCACGGAGCTCAGAGGCAACATCAGATTGTGTGTATCTCCGTGAGAGAAAGAACACTGTGACTTCACCCATTCCTCTGACAAAAGCAGTTAGAACGAGAAAACCGTCCTTTGGTTTCGCTTTCCCGCAATGAGCTCGGCAAACTGCCCTTCGCGAAGGGCAGTTTTCCCCCAGAGAACTGCCTTGCAATAGCCGTGTTCTGGCAGTGGAACGAGTAGGCAGTGTTAGCGTTAAGCTATTGTGAAGACTCGCTTTGGCCCAGGGAAAACAAAGCGCCTGGGGAAATCTTAACAGACCCCGGGGGCTTTTCACGGTTCCAAGTGTGGAACTGCAGACTCTTTTCCAAAGAAGAGAGCGCACAGGCAACAGCAGCCTGCACGTTTCTCAGTGAAAGGGAGAACTCCCTGACTTCATCCAGTCCTCTGAGGAAAGCAGGCAGAAGGAGAGAAACTTTCTTTCCTTCCTCTTTCCTGCAATGAATTCCTCATTTGCTCCTGCAAACGCTAGGTTTCTTCTGAAAAACTACCTCGCGGTGCACGTATCCTTCCAGAGGAGCAACGACATAGTTTTAGCTTGAAGAGATTGGGAAAGCACATAGGGGGAAAAGGCCTTTTCGTGTTATGTGTTCTGCCTGAATTCGATCAATTCGCACTTGCGAAAGCAAGGTTCCCCAGCTCAAACTACAAAGCAGCAACTCTCTCCTGGCAGAGTAAATCCTATGCAGTGTTGCCCTGACGAGATACTGTTGGTAGAGTGAGGCCCAGGGAAAACACATTGCCTAGAGAAATCCTAGCAAAGCCGTATGTTTCCCCACATGAATGTATGTCAGTTTGAGGTCTTTGCCAAGAACGGAGCTCAGAGGCAACATGAGATTGTGTGTATCTCCGTGAGAGAAAGAACACTGTGACTTGACCCATTCCTCTGACGAAACCAGTTAGAAGGAGAAAACCGTCCTTTGGTTTCGCTTTCCCGCAATGAGCTCGGCAAACTGCCCTTCGCGAAGGGCAGTTTTCCCCCGGAGAACTGCCTTGCGCTAGCCGTGTTCTGGCAGTGGAACGAGTAGGCAGTGTTAGCGTTAAGCTATTGTGAAGGCTCGCTTTGGCCCAGGGAAAACAAAGCGCCTGGGGAAATCTTAACAGACCCCGGGGGCTTTTCACGGTTCCAAGTGTGGAACTGCAGACTCTTTTCCAAAGAAGAGAGCGCACAGGCAACAGCAGCCTGCACGTTTCTCAGTGAAAGAGAGAACTCCGTGACTTCATCCAGTCCTCTGAGCAAAGCAGGCAGAAGGAGAGAAACTTTCTTTCCTTCCTCTTTCCTGCAATGAATTCCTGATTTGCTCTTGCAAACGCTAGGCTTCTTCTGAAAAACTACCTCGCGGTGCACGTATCCTTCCAGAGGAGCAACGACATAGTTTTAGCTTGAAGAGATTGGGAAAGCACCCAGGGAGAAAAGGCCTTTTCGTGTTCTGTGTTCTGCCTGAAATCGGTCAATTGGCACTTGCCAAAACAAGGTTTCCTAGCACAAACTACAAAGCCGCAACTCTCTCCTGGCAGAGTATATCCTGTGCAGTGTTGCCCTGACGAGATACTGCTGGTAGAGTGAGGCCCAGGGAAAACACTTTGCCTAGAGAAATCCTAGCAAAGCCATGTGTTTCCCCACATGAATGTATGTCACTTTCAGTATTTGCAAAGCACGGAGCTCAGAGGCAACATCAGATTGTGTGTATCTCCGTGAGAGAAAGAACACTGTGACTTCACCCATTCCTCTGACAAAAGCAGTTAGAAGGAGAAAACCGTCCTTTGGTTTCGCTTTCCCGCAATGAGCTCGGCAAACTGCCCTTCGCGAAGGGCAGTTTTCCCCCGGAGAACTGCCTTGCGCTAGCCGTGTTCTGGCAGTGGAACGAGTAGGCAGAGTTAGCGTTAAGCTATTGTGAAGACTCGCTTTGGCCCAGGGAAAACAAAGCGCCTGGGGAAATCTTAACAGACCCCGGGGCTTTTCACGGTTCCAAGTGTGGAACTGCAGACTCTTTTCCAAAGAAGAGAGCGCACAGGCAACAGCAGCCTGCACGTTTCTCAGTGAAAGGGAGAACTCCCTGACTTCATCCAGTCCTCTGAGCAAAGCAGGCAGAAGGAGAGAAACTTTCTTTCCTTCCTCTTTCCTGCAATGAATTCCTGATTTGCTCTTGCAAACGCTAGGCTTCTTCTGAAAAACTACCTCGCGGTGCACGTATCCTTCCAGAGGAGCAACGACATAGTTTTAGCTTGAAGAGATTGGGAAAGCACCCAGGGAGAAAAGGCCTTTTCGTGTTCTGTGCTCCTCCTGAAATCGGTCAATTGACACTTGCCAAAACAAGGTTTCCCAGCACAAACTACAAAGCCGCAACTCTCTCCTGGCAGAGTAAATCCTATGCAGTGTTGCCCTGACGAGATACTGCTGGTAGAGTGAGGCCCAGGGAAAACACTTTGCCTAGAGAAATCCTAGCAAAGCCATGTGTTTCCCCACATGAATGTATGTCACTTTCAGTATTTGCAAAGCACGGAGCTCAGAGGCAACATCAGATTGTGTGTATCTCCGTGAGAGAAAGAACACTGTGACTTCACCCATTCCTCTGACAAAAGCAGTTAGAAGGAGAAAACCGTCCTTTGGTTTCGCTTTCCCGCAATGAGCTCGGCAAACTGCCCTTCGCGAAGGGCAGTTTTCCCCCGGAGAACTGCCTTGCGCTAGCCGTGTTCTGGCAGTGGAACGAGTAGGCAGTGTTAGCGTTAAGCTATTGTGAAGACTCGCTTTGGCCCAGGGAAAACAAAGCGCCTGGGGAAATCTTAACAGACCCCGGGGGCTTTTCACGGTTCCAAGTGTGGAACTGCAGACTCTTTTCCAAAGAAGAGAGCGCACAGGCAACAGCAGCCTGCACGTTTCTCAGTGAAAGGGAGAACTCCCTGACTTCATCCAGTCCTCTGAGGAAAGCAGGCAGAAGGAGAGAAACTTTCTTTCCTTCCTCTTTCCTGCAATGAATTCCTCATTTGCTCCTGCAAACGCTAGGTTTCTTCTGAAAAACTACCTCGCGGTGCACGTATCCTTCCAGAGGAGCAACGACATAGTTTTAGCTTGAAGAGATTGGGAAAGCACATAGGGGGAAAAGGCCTTTTCGTGTTATGTGTTCTGCCTGAATTCGATCAATTCGCACTTGCGAAAGCAAGGTTCCCCAGCTCAAACTACAAAGCAGCAACTCTCTCCTGGCAGAGTAAATCCTATGCAGTGTTGCCCTGACGAGATACTGTTGGTAGAGTGAGGCCCAGGGAAAACACATTGCCTAGAGAAATCCTAGCAAAGCCGTATGTTTCCCCACATGAATGTATGTCAGTTTGAGGTCTTTGCCAAGAACGGAGCTCAGAGGCAACATGAGATTGTGTGTATCTCCGTGAGAGAAAGAACACTGTGACTTGACCCATTCCTCTGACGAAACCAGTTAGAAGGAGAAAACCGTCCTTTGGTTTCGCTTTCCCGCAATGAGCTCGGCAAACTGCCCTTCGCGAAGGGCAGTTTTCCCCCGGAGAACTGCCTTGCGCTAGCCGTGTTCTGGCAGTGGAACGAGTAGGCAGTGTTAGCGTTAAGCTATTGTGAAGACTCGCTTTGGCCCAGGGAAAACAAAGCGCCTGGGGAAATCTTAACAGACCCCGGGGCTTTTCACGGTTCCAAGTGTGGAACTGCAGACTCTTTTCCAAAGAAGAGAGCGCACAGGCAACAGCAGCCTGCACGTTTCTCAGTGAAAGGGAGAACTCCCTGACTTCATCCAGTCCTCTGAGGAAAGCAGGCAGAAGGAGAGAAACTTTCTTTCCTTCCTCTTTCCTGCAATGAATTCCTCATTTGCTCCTGCAAACGCTAGGTTTCTTCTGAAAAACTACCTCGCGGTGCACGTATCCTTCCAGAGGAGCAATGACATAGTTTTAGCTTGAAGAGATTGGGAAAGCACATAGGGGGAAAAGGCCTTTTCGTGTTATGTGTTCTGCCTGAATTCGATCAATTCGCACTTGCGAAAGCAAGGTTCCCCAGCTCAAACTACAAAGCAGCAACTCTCTCCTGGCAGAGTAAATCCTATGCAGTGTTGCCCTGACGAGATACTGTTGGTAGAGTGAGGCCCAGGGAAAACACATTGCCTAGAGAAATCCCAGCAAAGCCGTATGTTTCCCCACATGAATGTATGTCAGTTTGAGGTCTTTGCCAAGAACGGAGCTCAGAGGCAACATCAGATTGTGTGTATCTCCGTGAGAGAAAGAACACTGTGACTTGACCCATTCCTCTGACGAAACCAGTTAGAAGGAGAAAACCGTCCTTTGGTTTCGCTTTCCCGCAATGAGCTCGGCAAACTGCCCTTCGCGAAGGGCAGTTTTCCCCCGGAGAACTGCCTTGCGCTAGCCGTGTTCTGGCAGTGGAACGAGTAGGCAGTGTTAGCGTTAAGCTATTGTGAAGGCTCGCTTTGGCCCAGGGAAAACAAAGCGCCTGGGGAAATCTTAACAGACCCCGGGGGCTTTTCACGGTTCCAAGTGTGGAACTGCAGACTCTTTTCCAAAGAAGAGAGCGCACAGGCAACAGCAGCCTGCACGTTTCTCAGTGAAAGGGAGAACTCCCCGACTTCATCCAGTCCTCTGAGCAAAGCAGGCAGAAGGAGAGAAACTTTCTTTCCTTCCTCTTTCCTGCAATGAATTCCTGATTTGCTCTTGCAAACGCTAGGCTTCTTCTGAAAAACTACCTCGCGGGGCACGTATCCTTCCAGAGGAGCAACGACATAGTTTTAGCTTGAAGAGATTGGGAAAGCACCCAGGGAGAAAAGGCCTTTTCGTGTTCTGTGTTCTGCCTGAAATCGGTCAATTGGCACTTGCCAAAACAAGGTTTCCTAGCACAAACTACAAAGCCGCAACTCTCTCCTGGCAGAGTAAATCCTGTGCAGTGTTGCCCTGACGAGATACTGCTGGTAGAGTGAGGCCCAGGGAAAACACTTTGCCTAGAGAAATCCTAGCAAAGCCATGTGTTTCCCCACATGAATGTATGTCACTTTCAGTATTTGCAAAGCACGGAGCTCAGAGGCAACATCAGATTGTGTGTATCTCCGTGAGAGAAAGAACACTGTGACTTCACCCATTCCTCTGACAAAAGCAGTTAGAAGGAGAAAACCGTCCTTTGGTTTCGCTTTCCCGCAATGAGCTCGGCAAACTGCCCTTCGCGAAGGGCAGTTTTCCCCCGGAGAACTGCCTTGCGCTAGCCGTGTTCTGGCAGTGGAACGAGTAGGCAGAGTTAGCGTTAAGCTATTGTGAAGACTCGCTTTGGCCCAGGGAAAACAAAGCGCCTGGGGAAATCTTAACAGACCCCGGGGCTTTTCACGGTTCCAAGTGTGGAACTGCAGACTCTTTTCCAAAGAAGAGAGCGCACAGGCAACAGCAGCCTGCACGTTTCTCAGTGAAAGGGAGAACTCCCTGACTTCATCCAGTCCTCTGAGGAAAGCAGGCAGAAGGAGAGAAACTTTCTTTCCTTCCTCTTTCCTGCAATGAATTCCTCATTTGCTCCTGCAAACGCTAGGTTTCTTCTGAAAAACTACCTCGCGGTGCACGTATCCTTCCAGAGGAGCAACGACATAGTTTTAGCTTGAAGAGATTGGGAAAGCACATAGGGGGAAAAGGCCTTTTCGTGTTATGTGTTCTGCCTGAATTCGATCAATTCGCACTTGCGAAAGCAAGGTTCCCCAGCTCAAACTACAAAGCAGCAACTCTCTCCTGGCAGAGTAAATCCTATGCAGTGTTGCCCTGACGAGATACTGTTGGTGGAGTGAGGCCCAGGGAAAACACATTGCCTAGAGAAATCCTAGCAAAGCCGTATGTTTCCCCACATGAATGTATGTCAGTTTGAGGTATTTGCCAAGAACGGAGCTCAGAGGCAACATCAGATTGTGTGTATCTCCGTGAGAGAAAGAACACTGTGACTTGACCCATTCCTCTGACGAAACCAGTTAGAAGGAGAAAACCGTCCTTTGGTTTCGCTTTCCCGCAATGAGCTCGGCAAACTGCCCTTCGCGAAGGGCAGTTTTCCCCCGGAGAACTGCCTTGCGCTAGCCGTGTTCTGGCAGTGGAACGAGTAGGCAGTGTTAGCGTTAAGCTATTGTGAAGGCTCGCTTTGGCCCAGGGAAAACAAAGCGCCTGGGGAAATCTTAACAGACCCCGGGGGCTTTTCACGGTTCCAAGTGTGGAACTGCAGACTCTTTTCCAAAGAAGAGAGCGCACAGGCAACAGCAGCCTGCACGTTTCTCAGTGAAAGGGAGAACTCCCTGACTTCATCCAGTCCTCTGAGCAAAGCAGGCAGAAGGAGAGAAACTTTCTTTCCTTCCTCTTTCCTGCAATGAATTCCTGATTTGCTCTTGCAAACGCTAGGCTTCTTCTGAAAAACTACCTCGCGGGGCACGTATCCTTCCAGAGGAGCAACGACATAGTTTTAGCTTGAAGAGATTGGGAAAGCACCCAGGGAGAAAAGGCCTTTTCGTGTTCTGTGTTCTGCCTGAAATCGGTCAATTGGCACTTGCCAAAACAAGGTTTCCTAGCACAAACTACAAAGCCGCAACTCTCTCCTGGCAGAGTAAATCCTGTGCAGTGTTGCCCTGACGAGATACTGCTGGTAGAGTGAGGCCCAGGGAAAACACTTTGCCTAGAGAAATCCTAGCAAAGCCATGTGTTTCCCCACATGAATGTATGTCACTTTCAGTATTTGCAAAGCACGGAGCTCAGAGGCAACATCAGATTGTGTGTATCTCCGTGAGAGAAAGAACACTGTGACTTCACCCATTCCTCTGACAAAAGCAGTTAGAAGGAGAAAACCGTCCTTTGGTTTCGCTTTCCCGCAATGAGCTCGGCAAACTGCCCTTCGCGAAGGGCAGTTTTCCCCCGGAGAACTGCCTTGCGCTAGCCGTGTTCTGGCAGTGGAACGAGTAGGCAGTGTTAGCGTTAAGCTATTGTGAAGGCTCGCTTTGGCCCAGGGAAAACAAAGCGCCTGGGGAAATCTTAACAGACCCCGGGGGCTTTTCACGGTTCCAAGTGTGGAACTGCAGACTCTTTTCCAAAGAAGAGAGCGCACAGGCAACAGCAGCCTGCACGTTTCTCAGTGAAAGGGAGAACTCCCTGACTTCATCCAGTCCTCTGAGCAAAGCAGGCAGAAGGAGAGAAACTTTCTTTCCTTCCTCTTTCCTGCAATGAATTCCTGATTTGCTCTTGCAAACGCTAGGCTTCTTCTGAAAAACTACCTCGCGGTGCACGTATCCTTCCAGAGGAGCAACGACATAGTTTTAGCTTGAAGAGATTGGGAAAGCACCCAGGGAGAAAAGGCCTTTTCGTGTTCTGTGTTCTGCCTGAAATCGGTCAATTGGCACTTGCCAAAACAAGGTTTCCTAGCACAAACTACAAAGCCGCAACTCTCTCCTGGCAGAGTAAATCCTGTGCAGTGTTGCCCTGACGAGATACTGCTGGTAGAGTGAGGCCCAGGGAAAACACTTTGCCTAGAGAAATCCTAGCAAAGCCATGTGTTTCCCCACATGAATGTATGTCACTTTCAGTATTTGCAAAGCACGGAGCTCAGAGGCAACATCAGATTGTGTGTATCTCCGTGAGAGAAAGAACACTGTGACTTCACCCATTCCTCTGACAAAAGCAGTTAGAACGAGAAAACCGTCCTTTGGTTTCGCTTTCCCGCAATGAGCTCGGCAAACTGCCCTTCGCGAAGGGCAGTTTTCCCCCGGAGAACTGCCTTGCGCTAGCCGTGTTCTGGCAGTGGAACGAGTAGGCAGTGTTAGCGTTAAGCTATTGTGAAGACTCGCTTTGGCCCAGGGAAAACAAAGCGCCTGGGGAAATCTTAACAGACCCCGGGGCTTTTCACGGTTCCAAGTGTGGAACTGCAGACTCTTTTCCAAAGAAGAGAGCGCACAGGCAACAGCAGCCTGCACGTTTCTCAGTGAAAGGGAGAACTCCCTGACTTCATCCAGTCCTCTGAGCAAAGCAGGCAGAAGGAGAGAAACTTTCTTTCCTTCCTCTTTCCTGCAATGAATTCCTGATTTGCTCTTGCAAACGCTAGGCTTCTTCTGAAAAACTACCTCGCGGGGCACGTATCCTTCCAGAGGAGCAACGACATAGTTTTAGCTTGAAGAGATTGGGAAAGCACCCAGGGAGAAAAGGCCTTTTCGTGTTCTGTGTTCTGCCTGAAATCGGTCAATTGGCACTTGCCAAAACAAGGTTTCCTAGCACAAACTACAAAGCCGCAACTCTCTCCTGGCAGAGTAAATCCTGTGCAGTGTTGCCCTGACGAGATACTGCTGGTAGAGTGAGGCCCAGGGAAAACACTTTGCCTAGAGAAATCCTAGCAAAGCCATGTGTTTCCCCACATGAATGTATGTCACTTTCAGTATTTGCAAAGCACGGAGCTCAGAGGCAACATCAGATTGTGTGTATCTCCGTGAGAGAAAGAACACTGTGACTTCACCCATTCCTCTGACAAAAGCAGTTAGAAGGAGAAAACCGTCCTTTGGTTTCGCTTTCCCGCAATGAGCTCGGCAAACTGCCCTTCGCGAAGGGCAGTTTTCCCCCGGAGAACTGCCTTGCGCTAGCCGTGTTCTGGCAGTGGAACGAGTAGGCAGAGTTAGCGTTAAGCTATTGTGAAGACTCGCTTTGGCCCAGGGAAAACAAAGCGCCTGGGGAAATCTTAACAGACCCCGGGGCTTTTCACGGTTCCAAGTGTGGAACTGCAGACTCTTTTCCAAAGAAGAGAGCGCACAGGCAACAGCAGCCTGCACGTTTCTCAGTGAAAGGGAGAACTCCCTGACTTCATCCAGTCCTCTGAGCAAAGCAGGCAGAAGGAGAGAAACTTTCTTTCCTTCCTCTTTCCTGCAATGAATTCCTCATTTGCTCCTGCAAACGCTAGGTTTCTTCTGAAAAACTACCTCGCGGTGCACGTATCCTTCCAGAGGAGCAACGACATAGTTTTAGCTTGAAGAGATTGGGAAAGCACATAGGGGGAAAAGGCCTTTTCGTGTTATGTGTTCTGCCTGAATTCGATCAATTCGCACTTGCGAAAGCAAGGTTCCCCAGCTCAAACTACAAAGCAGCAACTCTCTCCTGGCAGAGTAAATCCTATGCAGTGTTGCCCTGACGAGATACTGTTGGTAGAGTGAGGCCCAGGGAAAACACATTGCCTAGAGAAATCCCAGCAAAGCCGTATGTTTCCCCACATGAATGTATGTCAGTTTGAGGTCTTTGCCAAGAACGGAGCTCAGAGGCAACATCAGATTGTGTGTATCTCCGTGAGAGAAAGAACACTGTGACTTCACCCATTCCTCTGACGAAACCAGTTAGAAGGAGAAAACCGTCCTTTGGTTTCGCTTTCCCGCAATGAGCTCGGCAAACTGCCCTTCGCGAAGGGCAGTTTTCCCCCGGAGAACTGCCTTGCGCTAGCCGTGTTCTGGCAGTGGAACGAGTAGGCAGTGTTAGCGTTAAGCTATTGTGAAGGCTCGCTTTGGCCCAGGGAAAACAAAGCGCCTGGGGAAATCTTAACAGACCCCGGGGGCTTTTCACGGTTCCAAGTGTGGAACTGCAGACTCTTTTCCAAAGAAGAGAGCGCACAGGCAACAGCAGCCTGCACGTTTCTCAGTGAAAGGGAGAACTCCCCGACTTCATCCAGTCCTCTGAGCAAAGCAGGCAGAAGGAGAGAAACTTTCTTTCCTTCCTCTTTCCTGCAATGAATTCCTGATTTGCTCTTGCAAACGCTAGGCTTCTTCTGAAAAACTACCTCGCGGGGCACGTATCCTTCCAGAGGAGCAACGACATAGTTTTAGCTTGAAGAGATTGGGAAAGCACCCAGGGAGAAAAGGCCTTTTCGTGTTCTGTGTTCTGCCTGAAATCGGTCAATTGGCACTTGCCAAAACAAGGTTTCCTAGCACAAACTACAAAGCCGCAACTCTCTCCTGGCAGAGTAAATCCTGTGCAGTGTTGCCCTGACGAGATACTGCTGGTAGAGTGAGGCCCAGGGAAAACACTTTGCCTAGAGAAATCCTAGCAAAGCCATGTGTTTCCCCACATGAATGTATGTCACTTTCAGTATTTGCAAAGCACGGAGCTCAGAGGCAACATCAGATTGTGTGTATCTCCGTGAGAGAAAGAACACTGTGACTTCACCCATTCCTCTGACAAAAGCAGTTAGAAGGAGAAAACCGTCCTTTGGTTTCGCTTTCCCGCAATGAGCTCGGCAAACTGCCCTTCGCGAAGGGCAGTTTTCCCCCGGAGAACTGCCTTGCGCTAGCCGTGTTCTGGCAGTGGAACGAGTAGGCAGAGTTAGCGTTAAGCTATTGTGAAGACTCGCTTTGGCCCAGGGAAAACAAAGCGCCTGGGGAAATCTTAACAGACCCCGGGGCTTTTCACGGTTCCAAGTGTGGAACTGCAGACTCTTTTCCAAAGAAGAGAGCGCACAGGCAACAGCAGCCTGCACGTTTCTCAGTGAAAGGGAGAACTCCCTGACTTCATCCAGTCCTCTGAGGAAAGCAGGCAGAAGGAGAGAAACTTTCTTTCCTTCCTCTTTCCTGCAATGAATTCCTCATTTGCTCCTGCAAACGCTAGGTTTCTTCTGAAAAACTACCTCGCGGTGCACGTATCCTTCCAGAGGAGCAACGACATAGTTTTAGCTTGAAGAGATTGGGAAAGCACATAGGGGGAAAAGGCCTTTTCGTGTTATGTGTTCTGCCTGAATTCGATCAATTCGCACTTGCGAAAGCAAGGTTCCCCAGCTCAAACTACAAAGCAGCAACTCTCTCCTGGCAGAGTAAATCCTATGCAGTGTTGCCCTGACGAGATACTGTTGGTGGAGTGAGGCCCAGGGAAAACACATTGCCTAGAGAAATCCTAGCAAAGCCATGTGTTTCCCCACATGAATGTATGTCAGTTTGAGGTATTTGCCAAGAACGGAGCTCAGAGGCAACATCAGATTGTGTGTATCTCCGTGAGAGAAAGAACACTGTGACTTGACCCATTCCTCTGACGAAACCAGTTAGAAGGAGAAAACCGTCCTTTGGTTTCGCTTTCCCGCAATGAGCTCGGCAAACTGCCCTTCGCGAAGGGCAGTTTTCCCCCGGAGAACTGCCTTGCGCTAGCCGTGTTCTGGCAGTGGAACGAGTAGGCAGTGTTAGCGTTAAGCTATTGTGAAGGCTCGCTTTGGCCCAGGGAAAACAAAGCGCCTGGGGAAATCTTAACAGACCCCGGGGGCTTTTCACGGTTCCAAGTGTGGAACTGCAGACTCTTTTCCAAAGAAGAGAGCGCACAGGCAACAGCAGCCTGCACGTTTCTCAGTGAAAGGGAGAACTCCCTGACTTCATCCAGTCCTCTGAGCAAAGCAGGCAGAAGGAGAGAAACTTTCTTTCCTTCCTCTTTCCTGCAATGAATTCCTGATTTGCTCTTGCAAACGCTAGGCTTCTTCTGAAAAACTACCTCGCGGGGCACGTATCCTTCCAGAGGAGCAACGACATAGTTTTAGCTTGAAGAGATTGGGAAAGCACCCAGGGAGAAAAGGCCTTTTCGTGTTCTGTGTTCTGCCTGAAATCGGTCAATTGGCACTTGCCAAAACAAGGTTTCCTAGCACAAACTACAAAGCCGCAACTCTCTCCTGGCAGAGTAAATCCTGTGCAGTGTTGCCCTGACGAGATACTGCTGGTAGAGTGAGGCCCAGGGAAAACACTTTGCCTAGAGAAATCCTAGCAAAGCCATGTGTTTCCCCACATGAATGTATGTCACTTTCAGTATTTGCAAAGCACGGAGCTCAGAGGCAACATCAGATTGTGTGTATCTCCGTGAGAGAAAGAACACTGTGACTTCACCCATTCCTCTGACAAAAGCAGTTAGAAGGAGAAAACCGTCCTTTGGTTTCGCTTTCCCGCAATGAGCTCGGCAAACTGCCCTTCGCGAAGGGCAGTTTTCCCCCGGAGAACTGCCTTGCGCTAGCCGTGTTCTGGCAGTGGAACGAGTAGGCAGAGTTAGCGTTAAGCTATTGTGAAGACTCGCTTTGGCCCAGGGAAAACAAAGCGCCTGGGGAAATCTTAACAGACCCCGGGGCTTTTCACGGTTCCAAGTGT
Source organism: Elephas maximus indicus (assembly GCF_024166365.1). Lineage (NCBI taxonomy): Eukaryota > Metazoa > Chordata > Mammalia > Proboscidea > Elephantidae > Elephas > Elephas maximus. The sequence continues at coordinate 20,579,612 of NC_064830.1, forward strand.
GGAACTGCAGACTCTTTTCCAAAGAAGAGAGCGCACAGGCAACAGCAGCCTGCACGTTTCTCAGTGAAAGGGAGAACTCCCTGACTTCATCCAGTCCTCTGAGCAAAGCAGGCAGAAGGAGAGAAACTTTCTTTCCTTCCTCTTTCCTGCAATGAATTCCTGATTTGCTCTTGCAAACGCTAGGCTTCTTCTGAAAAACTACCTCGCGGGGCACGTATCCTTCCAGAGGAGCAACGACATAGTTTTAGCTTGAAGAGATTGGGAAAGCACCCAGGGAGAAAAGGCCTTTTCGTGTTCTGTGTTCTGCCTGAAATCGGTCAATTGGCACTTGCCAAAACAAGGTTTCCTAGCACAAACTACAAAGCCGCAACTCTCTCCTGGCAGAGTAAATCCTGTGCAGTGTTGCCCTGACGAGATACTGCTGGTAGAGTGAGGCCCAGGGAAAACACTTTGCCTAGAGAAATCCTAGCAAAGCCATGTGTTTCCCCACATGAATGTATGTCACTTTCAGTATTTGCAAAGCACGGAGCTCAGAGGCAACATCAGATTGTGTGTATCTCCGTGAGAGAAAGAACACTGTGACTTCACCCATTCCTCTGACAAAAGCAGTTAGAAGGAGAAAACCGTCCTTTGGTTTCGCTTTCCCGCAATGAGCTCGGCAAACTGCCCTTCGCGAAGGGCAGTTTTCCCCCGGAGAACTGCCTTGCGCTAGCCGTGTTCTGGCAGTGGAACGAGTAGGCAGAGTTAGCGTTAAGCTATTGTGAAGACTCGCTTTGGCCCAGGGAAAACAAAGCGCCTGGGGAAATCTTAACAGACCCCGGGGCTTTTCACGGTTCCAAGTGTGGAACTGCAGACTCTTTTCCAAAGAAGAGAGCGCACAGGCAACAGCAGCCTGCACGTTTCTCAGTGAAAGGGAGAACTCCCTGACTTCATCCAGTCCTCTGAGCAAAGCAGGCAGAAGGAGAGAAACTTTCTTTCCTTCCTCTTTCCTGCAATGAATTCCTCATTTGCTCCTGCAAACGCTAGGTTTCTTCTGAAAAACTACCTCGCGGTGCACGTATCCTTCCAGAGGAGCAACGACATAGTTTTAGCTTGAAGAGATTGGGAAAGCACATAGGGGGAAAAGGCCTTTTCGTGTTATGTGTTCTGCCTGAATTCGATCAATTCGCACTTGCGAAAGCAAGGTTCCCCAGCTCAAACTACAAAGCAGCAGCTCTCTCCTGGCAGAGTAAATCCTATGCAGTGTTGCCCTGACGAGATACTGTTGGTAGAGTGAGGCCCAGGGAAAACACATTGCCTAGAGAAATCCTAGCAAAGCCATGTGTTTCCCCACATGAATGTATGTCACTTTCAGTATTTGCAAAGCACGGAGCTCAGAGGCAACATCAGATTGTGTGCATCTCCGTGAGAGAAAGAACACTGTGACTTGACCCATTCCTCTGACGAAACCAGTTAGAAGGAGAAAACCGTCCTTTGGTTTCGCTTTCCCACAATGAGCTTGGCAAACTGCCCTTCACGAAGGGCAGTTTTCCCCCGGAGAACTGCCTTGCGCTAGCCGTGTTCTGGCAGTGGAACGAGTAGGCAGGGTTAGCGTTAAGCTATTGTGAAGACTCGCTTTGGCCCAGGGAAAACAAAGCGCCTGGGGAAATCTTAACAGACCCCGGGGGCTTTTCACGGTTCCAAGTGTGGAACTGCAGACTCTTTTCCAAAGAAGAGAGCGCACAGGCAACAGCAGCCTGCACGTTTCTCAGTGAAAGGGAGAACTCCCCGACTTCATCCAGTCCTCTGAGCAAAGCAGGCAGAAGGAGAGAAACTTTCTTTCCTTCCTCTTTCCTGCAATGAATTCCTGATTTGCTCTTGCAAACGCTAGGCTTCTTCTGAAAAACTACCTCGCGGGGCACGTATCCTTCCAGAGGAGCAACGACATAGTTTTAGCTTGAAGAGATTGGGAAAGCACCCAGGGAGAAAAGGCCTTTTCGTGTTCTGTGTTCTGCCTGAAATCGGTCAATTGGCACTTGCCAAAACAAGGTTTCCTAGCACAAACTACAAAGCCGCAACTCTCTCCTGGCAGAGTAAATCCTGTGCAGTGTTGCCCTGACGAGATACTGCTGGTAGAGTGAGGCCCAGGGAAAACACTTTGCCTAGAGAAATCCTAGCAAAGCCATGTGTTTCCCCACATGAATGTATGTCACTTTCAGTATTTGCAAAGCACGGAGCTCAGAGGCAACATCAGATTGTGTGTATCTCCGTGAGAGAAAGAACACTGTGACTTCACCCATTCCTCTGACAAAAGCAGTTAGAAGGAGAAAACCGTCCTTTGGTTTCGCTTTCCCGCAATGAGCTCGGCAAACTGCCCTTCGCGAAGGGCAGTTTTCCCCCGGAGAACTGCCTTGCGCTAGCCGTGTTCTGGCAGTGGAACGAGTAGGCAGAGTTAGCGTTAAGCTATTGTGAAGACTCGCTTTGGCCCAGGGAAAACAAAGCGCCTGGGGAAATCTTAACAGACCCCGGGGCTTTTCACGGTTCCAAGTGTGGAACTGCAGACTCTTTTCCAAAGAAGAGAGCGCACAGGCAACAGCAGCCTGCACGTTTCTCAGTGAAAGGGAGAACTCCCTGACTTCATCCAGTCCTCTGAGCAAAGCAGGCAGAAGGAGAGAAACTTTCTTTCCTTCCTCTTTCCTGCAATGAATTCCTCATTTGCTCCTGCAAACGCTAGGTTTCTTCTGAAAAACTACCTCGCGGTGCACGTATCCTTCCAGAGGAGCAACGACATAGTTTTAGCTTGAAGAGATTGGGAAAGCACATAGGGGGAAAAGGCCTTTTCGTGTTATGTGTTCTGCCTGAATTCGATCAATTCGCACTTGCGAAAGCAAGGTTCCCCAGCTCAAACTACAAAGCAGCAACTCTCTCCTGGCAGAGTAAATCCTATGCAGTGTTGCCCTGACGAGATACTGTTGGTAGAGTGAGGCCCAGGGAAAACACATTGCCTAGAGAAATCCTAGCAAAGCCATGTGTTTCCCCACATGAATGTATGTCACTTTCAGTATTTGCAAAGCACGGAGCTCAGAGGCAACATCAGATTGTGTGTATCTCCGTGAGAGAAAGAACACTGTGACTTCACCCATTCCTCTGACAAAAGCAGTTAGAAGGAGAAAACCGTCCTTTGGTTTCGCTTTCCCGCAATGAGCTCGGCAAACTGCCCTTCGCGAAGGGCAGTTTTCCCCCGGAGAACTGCCTTGCGCTAGCCGTGTTCTGGCAGTGGAACGAGTAGGCAGAGTTAGCGTTAAGCTATTGTGAAGACTCGCTTTGGCCCAGGGAAAACAAAGCGCCTGGGGAAATCTTAACAGACCCCGGGGCTTTTCACGGTTCCAAGTGTGGAACTGCAGACTCTTTTCCAAAGAAGAGAGCGCACAGGCAACAGCAGCCTGCACGTTTCTCAGTGAAAGGGAGAACTCCCTGACTTCATCCAGTCCTCTGAGCAAAGCAGGCAGAAGGAGAGAAACTTTCTTTCCTTCCTCTTTCCTGCAATGAATTCCTGATTTGCTCTTGCAAACGCTAGGCTTCTTCTGAAAAACTACCTCGCGGGGCACGTATCCTTCCAGAGGAGCAACGACATAGTTTTAGCTTGAAGAGATTGGGAAAGCACCCAGGGAGAAAAGGCCTTTTCGTGTTCTGTGTTCTGCCTGAAATCGGTCAATTGGCACTTGCCAAAACAAGGTTTCCTAGCACAAACTACAAAGCCGCAACTCTCTCCTGGCAGAGTAAATCCTGTGCAGTGTTGCCCTGACGAGATACTGCTGGTAGAGTGAGGCCCAGGGAAAACACTTTGCCTAGAGAAATCCTAGCAAAGCCATGTGTTTCCCCACATGAATGTATGTCACTTTCAGTATTTGCAAAGCACGGAGCTCAGAGGCAACATCAGATTGTGTGTATCTCCGTGAGAGAAAGAACACTGTGACTTCACCCATTCCTCTGACAAAAGCAGTTAGAAGGAGAAAACCGTCCTTTGGTTTCGCTTTCCCGCAATGAGCTCGGCAAACTGCCCTTCGCGAAGGGCAGTTTTCCCCCGGAGAACTGCCTTGCGCTAGCCGTGTTCTGGCAGTGGAACGAGTAGGCAGAGTTAGCGTTAAGCTATTGTGAAGACTCGCTTTGGCCCAGGGAAAACAAAGCGCCTGGGGAAATCTTAACAGACCCCGGGGCTTTTCACGGTTCCAAGTGTGGAACTGCAGACTCTTTTCCAAAGAAGAGAGCGCACAGGCAACAGCAGCCTGCACGTTTCTCAGTGAAAGGGAGAACTCCCTGACTTCATCCAGTCCTCTGAGCAAAGCAGGCAGAAGGAGAGAAACTTTCTTTCCTTCCTCTTTCCTGCAATGAATTCCTCATTTGCTCCTGCAAACGCTAGGTTTCTTCTGAAAAACTACCTCGCGGTGCACGTATCCTTCCAGAGGAGCAACGACATAGTTTTAGCTTGAAGAGATTGGGAAAGCACATAGGGGGAAAAGGCCTTTTCGTGTTATGTGTTCTGCCTGAATTCGATCAATTCGCACTTGCGAAAGCAAGGTTCCCCAGCTCAAACTACAAAGCAGCAACTCTCTCCTGGCAGAGTAAATCCTATGCAGTGTTGCCCTGACGAGATACTGTTGGTAGAGTGAGGCCCAGGGAAAACACATTGCCTAGAGAAATCCTAGCAAAGCCATGTGTTTCCCCACATGAATGTATGTCACTTTCAGTATTTGCAAAGCACGGAGCTCAGAGGCAACATCAGATTGTGTGCATCTCCGTGAGAGAAAGAACACTGTGACTTGACCCATTCCTCTGACGAAACCAGTTAGAAGGAGAAAACCGTCCTTTGGTTTCGCTTTCCCACAATGAGCTTGGCAAACTGCCCTTCACGAAGGGCAGTTTTCCCCCGGAGAACTGCCTTGCGCTAGCCGTGTTCTGGCAGTGGAACGAGTAGGCAGGGTTAGCGTTAAGCTATTGTGAAGACTCGCTTTGGCCCAGGGAAAACAAAGCGCCTGGGGAAATCTTAACAGACCCCGGGGGCTTTTCACGGTTCCAAGTGTGGAACTGCAGACTCTTTTCCAAAGAAGAGAGCGCACAGGCAACAGCAGCCTGCACGTTTCTCAGTGAAAGGGAGAACTCCCCGACTTCATCCAGTCCTCTGAGCAAAGCAGGCAGAAGGAGAGAAACTTTCTTTCCTTCCTCTTTCCTGCAATGAATTCCTGATTTGCTCTTGCAAACGCTAGGCTTCTTCTGAAAAACTACCTCGCGGGGCACGTATCCTTCCAGAGGAGCAACGACATAGTTTTAGCTTGAAGAGATTGGGAAAGCACCCAGGGAGAAAAGGCCTTTTCGTGTTCTGTGTTCTGCCTGAAATCGGTCAATTGGCACTTGCCAAAACAAGGTTTCCTAGCACAAACTACAAAGCCGCAACTCTCTCCTGGCAGAGTAAATCCTGTGCAGTGTTGCCCTGACGAGATACTGCTGGTAGAGTGAGGCCCAGGGAAAACACTTTGCCTAGAGAAATCCTAGCAAAGCCATGTGTTTCCCCACATGAATGTATGTCACTTTCAGTATTTGCAAAGCACGGAGCTCAGAGGCAACATCAGATTGTGTGTATCTCCGTGAGAGAAAGAACACTGTGACTTCACCCATTCCTCTGACAAAAGCAGTTAGAAGGAGAAAACCGTCCTTTGGTTTCGCTTTCCCGCAATGAGCTCGGCAAACTGCCCTTCGCGAAGGGCAGTTTTCCCCCGGAGAACTGCCTTGCGCTAGCCGTGTTCTGGCAGTGGAACGAGTAGGCAGAGTTAGCGTTAAGCTATTGTGAAGACTCGCTTTGGCCCAGGGAAAACAAAGCGCCTGGGGAAATCTTAACAGACCCCGGGGCTTTTCACGGTTCCAAGTGTGGAACTGCAGACTCTTTTCCAAAGAAGAGAGCGCACAGGCAACAGCAGCCTGCACGTTTCTCAGTGAAAGGGAGAACTCCCTGACTTCATCCAGTCCTCTGAGGAAAGCAGGCAGAAGGAGAGAAACTTTCTTTCCTTCCTCTTTCCTGCAATGAATTCCTCATTTGCTCCTGCAAACGCTAGGTTTCTTCTGAAAAACTACCTCGCGGTGCACGTATCCTTCCAGAGGAGCAACGACATAGTTTTAGCTTGAAGAGATTGGGAAAGCACATAGGGGGAAAAGGCCTTTTCGTGTTATGTGTTCTGCCTGAATTCGATCAATTCGCACTTGCGAAAGCAAGGTTCCCCAGCTCAAACTACAAAGCAGCAACTCTCTCCTGGCAGAGTAAATCCTATGCAGTGTTGCCCTGACGAGATACTGTTGGTGGAGTGAGGCCCAGGGAAAACACATTGCCTAGAGAAATCCTAGCAAAGCCGTATGTTTCCCCACATGAATGTATGTCAGTTTGAGGTATTTGCCAAGAACGGAGCTCAGAGGCAACATCAGATTGTGTGTATCTCCGTGAGAGAAAGAACACTGTGACTTGACCCATTCCTCTGACGAAACCAGTTAGAAGGAGAAAACCGTCCTTTGGTTTCGCTTTCCCGCAATGAGCTCGGCAAACTGCCCTTCGCGAAGGGCAGTTTTCCCCCGGAGAACTGCCTTGCGCTAGCCGTGTTCTGGCAGTGGAACGAGTAGGCAGTGTTAGCGTTAAGCTATTGTGAAGGCTCGCTTTGGCCCAGGGAAAACAAAGCGCCTGGGGAAATCTTAACAGACCCCGGGGGCTTTTCACGGTTCCAAGTGTGGAACTGCAGACTCTTTTCCAAAGAAGAGAGCGCACAGGCAACAGCAGCCTGCACGTTTCTCAGTGAAAGGGAGAACTCCCTGACTTCATCCAGTCCTCTGAGCAAAGCAGGCAGAAGGAGAGAAACTTTCTTTCCTTCCTCTTTCCTGCAATGAATTCCTGATTTGCTCTTGCAAACGCTAGGCTTCTTCTGAAAAACTACCTCGCGGGGCACGTATCCTTCCAGAGGAGCAACGACATAGTTTTAGCTTGAAGAGATTGGGAAAGCACCCAGGGAGAAAAGGCCTTTTCGTGTTCTGTGTTCTGCCTGAAATCGGTCAATTGGCACTTGCCAAAACAAGGTTTCCTAGCACAAACTACAAAGCCGCAACTCTCTCCTGGCAGAGTAAATCCTGTGCAGTGTTGCCCTGACGAGATACTGCTGGTAGAGTGAGGCCCAGGGAAAACACTTTGCCTAGAGAAATCCTAGCAAAGCCATGTGTTTCCCCACATGAATGTATGTCACTTTCAGTATTTGCAAAGCACGGAGCTCAGAGGCAACATCAGATTGTGTGTATCTCCGTGAGAGAAAGAACACTGTGACTTCACCCATTCCTCTGACAAAAGCAGTTAGAAGGAGAAAACCGTCCTTTGGTTTCGCTTTCCCGCAATGAGCTCGGCAAACTGCCCTTCGCGAAGGGCAGTTTTCCCCCGGAGAACTGCCTTGCGCTAGCCGTGTTCTGGCAGTGGAACGAGTAGGCAGAGTTAGCGTTAAGCTATTGTGAAGACTCGCTTTGGCCCAGGGAAAACAAAGCGCCTGGGGAAATCTTAACAGACCCCGGGGCTTTTCACGGTTCCAAGTGTGGAACTGCAGACTCTTTTCCAAAGAAGAGAGCGCACAGGCAACAGCAGCCTGCACGTTTCTCAGTGAAAGGGAGAACTCCCTGACTTCATCCAGTCCTCTGAGCAAAGCAGGCAGAAGGAGAGAAACTTTCTTTCCTTCCTCTTTCCTGCAATGAATTCCTGATTTGCTCTTGCAAACGCTAGGCTTCTTCTGAAAAACTACCTCGCGGGGCACGTATCCTTCCAGAGGAGCAACGACATAGTTTTAGCTTGAAGAGATTGGGAAAGCACCCAGGGAGAAAAGGCCTTTTCGTGTTCTGTGTTCTGCCTGAAATCGGTCAATTGGCACTTGCCAAAACAAGGTTTCCTAGCACAAACTACAAAGCCGCAACTCTCTCCTGGCAGAGTAAATCCTGTGCAGTGTTGCCCTGACGAGATACTGCTGGTAGAGTGAGGCCCAGGGAAAACACTTTGCCTAGAGAAATCCTAGCAAAGCCATGTGTTTCCCCACATGAATGTATGTCACTTTCAGTATTTGCAAAGCACGGAGCTCAGAGGCAACATCAGATTGTGTGTATCTCCGTGAGAGAAAGAACACTGTGACTTCACCCATTCCTCTGACAAAAGCAGTTAGAAGGAGAAAACCGTCCTTTGGTTTCGCTTTCCCGCAATGAGCTCGGCAAACTGCCCTTCGCGAAGGGCAGTTTTCCCCCGGAGAACTGCCTTGCGCTAGCCGTGTTCTGGCAGTGGAACGAGTAGGCAGAGTTAGCGTTAAGCTATTGTGAAGACTCGCTTTGGCCCAGGGAAAACAAAGCGCCTGGGGAAATCTTAACAGACCCCGGGGCTTTTCACGGTTCCAAGTGTGGAACTGCAGACTCTTTTCCAAAGAAGAGAGCGCACAGGCAACAGCAGCCTGCACGTTTCTCAGTGAAAGGGAGAACTCCCTGACTTCATCCAGTCCTCTGAGCAAAGCAGGCAGAAGGAGAGAAACTTTCTTTCCTTCCTCTTTCCTGCAATGAATTCCTCATTTGCTCCTGCAAACGCTAGGTTTCTTCTGAAAAACTACCTCGCGGTGCACGTATCCTTCCAGAGGAGCAACGACATAGTTTTAGCTTGAAGAGATTGGGAAAGCACATAGGGGGAAAAGGCCTTTTCGTGTTATGTGTTCTGCCTGAATTCGATCAATTCGCACTTGCGAAAGCAAGGTTCCCCAGCTCAAACTACAAAGCAGCAACTCTCTCCTGGCAGAGTAAATCCTATGCAGTGTTGCCCTGACGAGATACTGTTGGTAGAGTGAGGCCCAGGGAAAACACATTGCCTAGAGAAATCCTAGCAAAGCCATGTGTTTCCCCACATGAATGTATGTCACTTTCAGTATTTGCAAAGCACGGAGCTCAGAGGCAACATCAGATTGTGTGTATCTCCGTGAGAGAAAGAACACTGTGACTTCACCCATTCCTCTGACAAAAGCAGTTAGAAGGAGAAAACCGTCCTTTGGTTTCGCTTTCCCGCAATGAGCTCGGCAAACTGCCCTTCGCGAAGGGCAGTTTTCCCCCGGAGAACTGCCTTGCGCTAGCCGTGTTCTGGCAGTGGAACGAGTAGGCAGAGTTAGCGTTAAGCTATTGTGAAGACTCGCTTTGGCCCAGGGAAAACAAAGCGCCTGGGGAAATCTTAACAGACCCCGGGGCTTTTCACGGTTCCAAGTGTGGAACTGCAGACTCTTTTCCAAAGAAGAGAGCGCACAGGCAACAGCAGCCTGCACGTTTCTCAGTGAAAGGGAGAACTCCCTGACTTCATCCAGTCCTCTGAGCAAAGCAGGCAGAAGGAGAGAAACTTTCTTTCCTTCCTCTTTCCTGCAATGAATTCCTGATTTGCTCTTGCAAACGCTAGGCTTCTTCTGAAAAACTACCTCGCGGGGCACGTATCCTTCCAGAGGAGCAACGACATAGTTTTAGCTTGAAGAGATTGGGAAAGCACCCAGGGAGAAAAGGCCTTTTCGTGTTCTGTGTTCTGCCTGAAATCGGTCAATTGGCACTTGCCAAAACAAGGTTTCCTAGCACAAACTACAAAGCCGCAACTCTCTCCTGGCAGAGTAAATCCTGTGCAGTGTTGCCCTGACGAGATACTGCTGGTAGAGTGAGGCCCAGGGAAAACACTTTGCCTAGAGAAATCCTAGCAAAGCCATGTGTTTCCCCACATGAATGTATGTCACTTTCAGTATTTGCAAAGCACGGAGCTCAGAGGCAACATCAGATTGTGTGTATCTCCGTGAGAGAAAGAACACTGTGACTTCACCCATTCCTCTGACAAAAGCAGTTAGAAGGAGAAAACCGTCCTTTGGTTTCGCTTTCCCGCAATGAGCTCGGCAAACTGCCCTTCGCGAAGGGCAGTTTTCCCCCGGAGAACTGCCTTGCGCTAGCCGTGTTCTGGCAGTGGAACGAGTAGGCAGAGTTAGCGTTAAGCTATTGTGAAGACTCGCTTTGGCCCAGGGAAAACAAAGCGCCTGGGGAAATCTTAACAGACCCCGGGGCTTTTCACGGTTCCAAGTGTGGAACTGCAGACTCTTTTCCAAAGAAGAGAGCGCACAGGCAACAGCAGCCTGCACGTTTCTCAGTGAAAGGGAGAACTCCCTGACTTCATCCAGTCCTCTGAGCAAAGCAGGCAGAAGGAGAGAAACTTTCTTTCCTTCCTCTTTCCTGCAATGAATTCCTCATTTGCTCCTGCAAACGCTAGGTTTCTTCTGAAAAACTACCTCGCGGTGCACGTATCCTTCCAGAGGAGCAACGACATAGTTTTAGCTTGAAGAGATTGGGAAAGCACATAGGGGGAAAAGGCCTTTTCGTGTTATGTGTTCTGCCTGAATTCGATCAATTCGCACTTGCGAAAGCAAGGTTCCCCAGCTCAAACTACAAAGCAGCAACTCTCTCCTGGCAGAGTAAATCCTATGCAGTGTTGCCCTGACGAGATACTGTTGGTAGAGTGAGGCCCAGGGAAAACACATTGCCTAGAGAAATCCTAGCAAAGCCATGTGTTTCCCCACATGAATGTATGTCACTTTCAGTATTTGCAAAGCACGGAGCTCAGAGGCAACATCAGATTGTGTGCATCTCCGTGAGAGAAAGAACACTGTGACTTGACCCATTCCTCTGACGAAACCAGTTAGAAGGAGAAAACCGTCCTTTGGTTTCGCTTTCCCACAATGAGCTTGGCAAACTGCCCTTCACGAAGGGCAGTTTTCCCCCGGAGAACTGCCTTGCGCTAGCCGTGTTCTGGCAGTGGAACGAGTAGGCAGGGTTAGCGTTAAGCTATTGTGAAGACTCGCTTTGGCCCAGGGAAAACAAAGCGCCTGGGGAAATCTTAACAGACCCCGGGGGCTTTTCACGGTTCCAAGTGTGGAACTGCAGACTCTTTTCCAAAGAAGAGAGCGCACAGGCAACAGCAGCCTGCACGTTTCTCAGTGAAAGGGAGAACTCCCCGACTTCATCCAGTCCTCTGAGCAAAGCAGGCAGAAGGAGAGAAACTTTCTTTCCTTCCTCTTTCCTGCAATGAATTCCTGATTTGCTCTTGCAAACGCTAGGCTTCTTCTGAAAAACTACCTCGCGGGGCACGTATCCTTCCAGAGGAGCAACGACATAGTTTTAGCTTGAAGAGATTGGGAAAGCACCCAGGGAGAAAAGGCCTTTTCGTGTTCTGTGTTCTGCCTGAAATCGGTCAATTGGCACTTGCCAAAACAAGGTTTCCTAGCACAAACTACAAAGCCGCAACTCTCTCCTGGCAGAGTAAATCCTGTGCAGTGTTGCCCTGACGAGATACTGCTGGTAGAGTGAGGCCCAGGGAAAACACTTTGCCTAGAGAAATCCTAGCAAAGCCATGTGTTTCCCCACATGAATGTATGTCACTTTCAGTATTTGCAAAGCACGGAGCTCAGAGGCAACATCAGATTGTGTGTATCTCCGTGAGAGAAAGAACACTGTGACTTCACCCATTCCTCTGACAAAAGCAGTTAGAAGGAGAAAACCGTCCTTTGGTTTCGCTTTCCCGCAATGAGCTCGGCAAACTGCCCTTCGCGAAGGGCAGTTTTCCCCCGGAGAACTGCCTTGCGCTAGCCGTGTTCTGGCAGTGGAACGAGTAGGCAGAGTTAGCGTTAAGCTATTGTGAAGACTCGCTTTGGCCCAGGGAAAACAAAGCGCCTGGGGAAATCTTAACAGACCCCGGGGCTTTTCACGGTTCCAAGTGTGGAACTGCAGACTCTTTTCCAAAGAAGAGAGCGCACAGGAAACAGCAGCCTGCACGTTTCTCAGTGAAAGGGAGAACTCCCTGACTTCATCCAGTCCTCTGAGCAAAGCAGGCAGAAGGAGAGAAACTTTCTTTCCTTCCTCTTTCCTGCAATGAATTCCTCATTTGCTCCTGCAAACGCTAGGTTTCTTCTGAAAAACTACCTCGCGGTGCACGTATCCTTCCAGAGGAGCAACGACATAGTTTTAGCTTGAAGAGATTGGGAAAGCACATAGGGGGAAAAGGCCTTTTCGTGTTATGTGTTCTGCCTGAATTCGATCAATTCGCACTTGCGAAAGCAAGGTTCCCCAGCTCAAACTACAAAGCAGCAACTCTCTCCTGGCAGAGTAAATCCTATGCAGTGTTGCCCTGACGAGATACTGTTGGTAGAGTGAGGCCCAGGGAAAACACATTGCCTAGAGAAATCCTAGCAAAGCCATGTGTTTCCCCACATGAATGTATGTCACTTTCAGTATTTGCAAAGCACGGAGCTCAGAGGCAACATCAGATTGTGTGCATCTCCGTGAGAGAAAGAACACTGTGACTTGACCCATTCCTCTGACGAAACCAGTTAGAAGGAGAAAACCGTCCTTTGGTTTCGCTTTCCCACAATGAGCTTGGCAAACTGCCCTTCACGAAGGGCAGTTTTCCCCCGGAGAACTGCCTTGCGCTAGCCGTGTTCTGGCAGTGGAACGAGTAGGCAGGGTTAGCGTTAAGCTATTGTGAAGACTCGCTTTGGCCCAGGGAAAACAAAGCGCCTGGGGAAATCTTAACAGACCCCGGGGCTTTTCACGGTTCCAAGTGTGGAACTGCAGACTCTTTTCCAAAGAAGAGAGCGCACAGGCAACAGCAGCCTGCACGTTTCTCAGTGAAAGGGAGAACTCCCCGACTTCATCCAGTCCTCTGAGCAAAGCAGGCAGAAGGAGAGAAACTTTCTTTCCTTCCTCTTTCCTGCAATGAATTCCTGATTTGCTCTTGCAAACGCTAGGCTTCTTCTGAAAAACTACCTCGCGGGGCACGTATCCTTCCAGAGGAGCAACGACATAGTTTTAGCTTGAAGAGATTGGGAAAGCACCCAGGGAGAAAAGGCCTTTTCGTGTCCTGTGTTCTGCCTGAAATCGGTCAATTGGCACTTGCCAAAACAAGGTTTCCTAGCACAAACTACAAAGCCGCAACTCTCTCCTGGCAGAGTAAATCCTGTGCAGTGTTGCCCTGACGAGATACTGCTGGTAGAGTGAGGCCCAGGGAAAACACTTTGCCTAGAGAAATCCTAGCAAAGCCATGTGTTTCCCCACATGAATGTATGTCACTTTCAGTATTTGCAAAGCACGGAGCTCAGAGGCAACATCAGATTGTGTGTATCTCCGTGAGAGAAAGAACACTGTGACTTGACCCATTCCTCTGACGAAACCAGTTAGAAGGAGAAAACCGTCCTTTGGTTTCGCTTTCCCGCAATGAGCTCGGCAAAGTGCCCTTCGCGAAGGGCAGTTTTCCCCCGGAGAACTGCCTTGCCCTAGCCGTGTTCTGGCAGTGGAACGAGTAGGCAGTGTTAGCGTTAAGCTATTGTGAAGGCTCGCTTTGGCCCAGGGAAAACAAAGCGCCTGGGGAAATCTTAACAGAGCCCGGGGGCTTTTCACGGTTCCAAGTGTGGAACTGCAGACTCTTTTCCAAAGAAGAGAGCGCACAGGCAACAGCAGCCTGCACGTTTCTCAGTGAAAGGGAGAACTCCCTGACTTCATCCAGTCCTCTGAGCAAAGCAGGCAGAAGGAGAGAAACTTTCTTTCCTTCCTCTTTCCTGCAATGAATTCCTCATTTGCTCTTGCAAACGCTAGGCTTCTTCTGAAAAACTACCTCGCGGGGCACGTATCCTTCCAGAGGAGCAACGACATAGTTTTAGCTTGAAGAGATTGGGAAAGCACCCAGGGAGAAAAGGCCTTTTCGTGTTCTGTGTTCTGCCTGAAATCGGTCAATTGGCACTTGCCAAAACAAGGTTTCCTAGCACAAACTACAAAGCCGCAACTCTCTCCTGGCAGAGTAAATCCTGTGCAGTGTTGCCCTGACGAGATACTGCTGGTAGAGTGAGGCCCAGGGAAAACACTTTGCCTAGAGAAATCCTAGCAAAGCCATGTGTTTCCCCACATGAATGTATGTCACTTTCAGTATTTGCAAAGCACGGAGCTCAGAGGCAACATCAGATTGTGTGTATCTCCGTGAGAGAAAGAACACTGTGACTTCACCCATTCCTCTGACAAAAGCAGTTAGAAGGAGAAAACCGTCCTTTGGTTTCGCTTTCCCGCAATGAGCTCGGCAAACTGCCCTTCGCGAAGGGCAGTTTTCCCCCGGAGAACTGCCTTGCGCTAGCCGTGTTCTGGCAGTGGAACGAGTAGGCAGAGTTAGCGTTAAGCTATTGTGAAGACTCGCTTTGGCCCAGGGAAAACAAAGTGCCTGGGGAAATCTTAACAGACCCCGGGGCTTTTCACGGTTCCAAGTGTGGAACTGCAGACTCTTTTCCAAAGAAGAGAGCGCACAGGCAACAGCAGCCTGCACGTTTCTCAGTGAAAGGGAGAACTCCCTGACTTCATCCAGTCCTCTGAGCAAAGCAGGCAGAAGGAGAGAAACTTTCTTTCCTTCCTCTTTCCTGCAATGAATTCCTCATTTGCTCCTGCAAACGCTAGGTTTCTTCTGAAAAACTACCTCGCGGTGCACGTATCCTTCCAGAGGAGCAACGACATAGTTTTAGCTTGAAGAGATTGGGAAAGCACATAGGGGGAAAAGGCCTTTTCGTGTTATGTGTTCTGCCTGAATTCGATCAATTCGCACTTGCGAAAGCAAGGTTCCCCAGCTCAAACTACAAAGCAGCAACTCTCTCCTGGCAGAGTAAATCCTATGCAGTGTTGCCCTGACGAGATACTGTTGGTAGAGTGAGGCCCAGGGAAAACACATTGCCTAGAGAAATCCTAGCAAAGCCATGTGTTTCCCCACATGAATGTATGTCACTTTCAGTATTTGCAAAGCACGGAGCTCAGAGGCAACATCAGATTGTGTGCATCTCCGTGAGAGAAAGAACACTGTGACTTGACCCATTCCTCTGACGAAACCAGTTAGAAGGAGAAAACCGTCCTTTGGTTTCGCTTTCCCACAATGAGCTTGGCAAACTGCCCTTCACGAAGGGCAGTTTTCCCCCGGAGAACTGCCTTGCGCTAGCCGTGTTCTGGCAGTGGAACGAGTAGGCAGGGTTAGCGTTAAGCTATTGTGAAGACTCGCTTTGGCCCAGGGAAAACAAAGCGCCTGGGGAAATCTTAACAGACCCCGGGGGCTTTTCACGGTTCCAAGTGTGGAACTGCAGACTCTTTTCCAAAGAAGAGAGCGCACAGGCAACAGCAGCCTGCACGTTTCTCAGTGAAAGGGAGAACTCCCCGACTTCATCCAGTCCTCTGAGCAAAGCAGGCAGAAGGAGAGAAACTTTCTTTCCTTCCTCTTTCCTGCAATGAATTCCTGATTTGCTCTTGCAAACGCTAGGCTTCTTCTGAAAAACTACCTCGCGGTGCACGTATCCTTCCAGAGGAGCAACGACATAGTTTTAGCTTGAAGAGATTGGGAAAGCACCCAGGGAGAAAAGGCCTTTTCGTGTCCTGTGTTCTGCCTGAAATCGGTCAATCGGCACTTGCCAAAACAAGGTTTCCTAGCACAAACTACAAAGCCGCAACTCTCTCCTGGCAGAGTAAATCCTGTGCAGTGTTGCCCTGACGAGATACTGCTGGTAGAGTGAGGCCCAGGGAAAACACTTTGCCTAGAGAAATCCTAGCAAAGCCATGTGTTTCCCCACATGAATGTATGTCACTTTCAGTATTTGCAAAGCACGGAGCTCAGAGGCAACATCAGATTGTGTGTATCTCCGTGAGAGAAAGAACACTGTGACTTGACCCATTCCTCTGACGAAACCAGTTAGAAGGAGAAAACCGTCCTTTGGTTTCGCTTTCCCGCAATGAGCTCGGCAAACTGCCCTTCGCGAAGGGCAGTTTTCCCCCGGAGAACTGCCTTGCGCTAGCCGTGTTCTGGCAGTGGAACGAGTAGGCAGTGTTAGCGTTAAGCTATTGTGAAGGCTCGCTTTGGCCCAGGGAAAACAAAGCGCCTGGGGAAATCTTAACAGACCCCGGGGGCTTTTCACGGTTCCAAGTGTGGAACTGCAGACTCTTTTCCAAAGAAGAGAGCGCACAGGCAACAGCAGCCTGCACGTTTCTCAGTGAAAGGGAGAACTCCCTGACTTCATCCAGTCCTCTGAGGAAAGCAGGCAGAAGGAGAGAAACTTTCTTTCCTTCCTCTTTCCTGCAATGAATTCCTGATTTGCTCTTGCAAACGCTAGGCTTCTTCTGAAAAACTACCTCGCGGGGCACGTATCCTTCCAGAGGAGCAACGACATAGTTTTAGCTTGAAGAGATTGGGAAAGCACCCAGGGAGAAAAGGCCTTTTCGTGTTCTGTGTTCTGCCTGAAATCGGTCAATTGGCACTTGCCAAAACAAGGTTTCCTAGCACAAACTACAAAGCCGCAACTCTCTCCTGGCAGAGTAAATCCTGTGCAGTGTTGCCCTGACGAGATACTGCTGGTAGAGTGAGGCCCAGGGAAAACACTTTGCCTAGAGAAATCCTAGCAAAGCCATGTGTTTCCCCACATGAATGTATGTCACTTTCAGTATTTGCAAAGCACGGAGCTCAGAGGCAACATCAGATTGTGTGTATCTCCGTGAGAGAAAGAACACTGTGACTTCACCCATTCCTCTGACAAAAGCAGTTAGAAGGAGAAAACCGTCCTTTGGTTTCGCTTTCCCGCAATGAGCTCGGCAAACTGCCCTTCGCGAAGGGCAGTTTTCCCCCGGAGAACTGCCTTGCGCTAGCCGTGTTCTGGCAGTGGAACGAGTAGGCAGAGTTAGCGTTAAGCTATTGTGAAGACTCGCTTTGGCCCAGGGAAAACAAAGCGCCTGGGGAAATCTTAACAGACCCCGGGGCTTTTCACGGTTCCAAGTGTGGAACTGCAGACTCTTTTCCAAAGAAGAGAGCGCACAGGCAACAGCAGCCTGCACGTTTCTCAGTGAAAGGGAGAACTCCCTGACTTCATCCAGTCCTCTGAGGAAAGCAGGCAGAAGGAGAGAAACTTTCTTTCCTTCCTCTTTCCTGCAATGAATTCCTCATTTGCTCCTGCAAACGCTAGGTTTCTTCTGAAAAACTACCTCGCGGTGCACGTATCCTTCCAGAGGAGCAACGACATAGTTTTAGCTTGAAGAGATTGGGAAAGCACCCAGGGGGAAAAGGCCTTTTCGTGTTATGTGTTCTGCCTGAATTCGATCAATTCGCACTTGCGAAAGCAAGGTTCCCCAGCTCAAACTACAAAGCAGCAACTCTCTCCTGGCAGAGTAAATCCTATGCAGTGTTGCCCTGACGAGATACTGTTGGTGGAGTGAGGCCCAGGGAAAACACATTGCCTAGAGAAATCCCAGCAAAGCCGTATGTTTCCCCACATGAATGTAGGTCAGTTTGAGGTCTTTGCCAAGAACGGAGCTCAGAGGCAACATCAGATTGTGTGTATCTCCGTGAGAGAAAGAACACTGTGACTTGACCCATTCCTCTGACGAAACCAGTTAGAAGGAGAAAACCGTCCTTTGGTTTCGCTTTCCCGCAATGAGCTCGGCAAACTGCCCTTCGCGAAGGGCAGTTTTCCCCCGGAGAACTGCCTTGCGCTAGCCGTGTTCTGGCAGTGGAACGAGTAGGCAGAGTTAGCGTTAAGCTATTGTGAAGACTCGCTTTGGCCCAGGGAAAACAAAGCGCCTGGGGAAATCTTAACAGACCCCGGGGCTTTTCACGGTTCCAAGTGTGGAACTGCAGACTCTTTTCCAAAGAAGAGAGCGCACAGGCAACAGCAGCCTGCACGTTTCTCAGTGAAAGGGAGAACTCCCTGACTTCATCCAGTCCTCTGAGGAAAGCAGGCAGAAGGAGAGAAACTTTCTTTCCTTCCTCTTTCCTGCAATGAATTCCTCATTTGCTCCTGCAAACGCTAGGTTTCTTCTGAAAAACTACCTCGCGGTGCACGTATCCTTCCAGAGGAGCAACGACATAGTTTTAGCTTGAAGAGATTGGGAAAGCACCCAGGGGGAAAAGGCCTTTTCGTGTTATGTGTTCTGCCTGAATTCGATCAATTCGCACTTGCGAAAGCAAGGTTCCCCACCTCAAACTACAAAGCAGCAACTCTCTCCTGGCAGAGTAAATCCTATGCAGTGTTGCCCTGACGAGATACTGTTGGTGGAGTGAGGCCCAGGGAAAACACATTGCCTAGAGAAATCCTAGCAAAGCCGTATGTTTCCCCACATGAATGTATGTCAGTTTGAGGTCTTTGCCAAGAACGGAGCTCAGAGGCAACATCAGATTGTGTGTATCTCCGTGAGAGAAAGAACACTGTGACTTCACCCATTCCTCTGACGAAACCAGTTAGAAGGAGAAAACCGTCCTTTGGTTTCGCTTTCCCGCAATGAGCTCGGCAAACTGCCCTTCGCGAAGGGCAGTTTTCCCCCGGAGAACTGCCTTGCGCTAGCCGTGTTCTGGCAGTGGAACGAGTAGGCAGTGTTAGCGTTAAGCTATTGTGAAGGCTCGCTTTGGCCCAGGGAAAACAAAGCGCCTGGGGAAATCTTAACAGACCCCGGGGGCTTTTCACGGTTCCAAGTGTGGAACTGCAGACTCTTTTCCAAAGAAGAGAGCGCACAGGCAACAGCAGCCTGCACGTTTCTCAGTGAAAGGGAGAACTCCCTGACTTCATCCAGTCCTCTGAGCAAAGCAGGCAGAAGGAGAGAAACTTTCTTTCCTTCCTCTTTCCTGCAATGAATTCCTCATTTGCTCCTGCAAACGCTAGGTTTCTTCTGAAAAACTACCTCGCGGTGCACGTATCCTTCCAGAGGAGCAACGACATAGTTTTAGCTTGAAGAGATTGGGAAAGCACATAGGGGGAAAAGGCCTTTTCGTGTTATGTGTTCTGCCTGAATTCGATCAATTCGCACTTGCGAAAGCAAGGTTCCCCAGCTCAAACTACAAAGCAGCAACTCTCTCCTGGCAGAGTAAATCCTATGCAGTGTTGCCCTGACGAGATACTGTTGGTAGAGTGAGGCCCAGGGAAAACACATTGCCTAGAGAAATCCTAGCAAAGCCATGTGTTTCCCCACATGAATGTATGTCACTTTCAGTATTTGCAAAGCACGGAGCTCAGAGGCAACATCAGATTGTGTGCATCTCCGTGAGAGAAAGAACACTGTGACTTGACCCATTCCTCTGACGAAACCAGTTAGAAGGAGAAAACCGTCCTTTGGTTTCGCTTTCCCACAATGAGCTTGGCAAACTGCCCTTCACGAAGGGCAGTTTTCCCCCGGAGAACTGCCTTGCGCTAGCCGTGTTCTGGCAGTGGAACGAGTAGGCAGGGTTAGCGTTAAGCTATTGTGAAGACTCGCTTTGGCCCAGGGAAAACAAAGCGCCTGGGGAAATCTTAACAGACCCCGGGGGCTTTTCACGGTTCCAAGTGTGGAACTGCAGACTCTTTTCCAAAGAAGAGAGCGCACAGGCAACAGCAGCCTGCACGTTTCTCAGTGAAAGGGAGAACTCCCTGACTTCATCCAGTCCTCTGAGCAAAGCAGGCAGAAGGAGAGAAACTTTCTTTCCTTCCTCTTTCCTGCAATGAATTCCTGATTTGCTCTTGCAAACGCTAGGCTTCTTCTGAAAAACTACCTCGCGGTGCACGTATCCTTCCAGAGGAGCAACGACATAGTTTTAGCTTGAAGAGATTGGGAAAGCACCCAGGGAGAAAAGGCCTTTTCGTGTCCTGTGTTCTGCCTGAAATCGGTCAAGTGGCACTTGCCAAAACAAGGTTTCCTAGCACAAACTACAAAGCCGCAACTCTCTCCTGGCAGAGTAAATCCTGTGCAGTGTTGCCCTGACGAGATACTGCTGGTAGAGTGAGGCCCAGGGAAAACACTTTGCCTAGAGAAATCCTAGCAAAGCCATGTGTTTCCCCACATGAATGTATGTCACTTTCAGTATTTGCAAAGCACGGAGCTCAGAGGCAACATCAGATTGTGTGTATCTCCGTGAGAGAAAGAACACTGTGACTTGACCCATTCCTCTGACGAAACCAGTTAGAAGGAGAAAACCGTCCTTTGGTTTCGCTTTCCCGCAATGAGCTCGGCAAACTGCCCTTCGCGAAGGGCAGTTTTCCCCCGGAGAACTGCCTTGCGCTAGCCGTGTTCTGGCAGTGGAACGAGTAGGCAGTGTTAGCGTTAAGCTATTGTGAAGGCTCGCTTTGGCCCAGGGAAAACAAAGCGCCTGGGGAAATCTTAACAGACCCCGGGGGCTTTTCACGGTTCCAAGTGTGGAACTGCAGACTCTTTTCCAAAGAAGAGAGCGCACAGGCAACAGCAGCCTGCACGTTTCTCAGTGAAAGGGAGAACTCCCTGACTTCATCCAGTCCTCTGAGGAAAGCAGGCAGAAGGAGAGAAACTTTCTTTCCTTCCTCTTTCCTGCAATGAATTCCTCATTTGCTCCTGCAAACGCTAGGTTTCTTCTGAAAAACTACCTCGCGGGGCACGTATCCTTCCAGAGGAGCAATGACATAGTTTTAGCTTGAAGAGATTGGGAAAGCACATAGGGGGAAAAGGCCTTTTCGTGTTATGTGTTCTGCCTGAATTCGATCAATTCGCACTTGCGAAAGCAAGGTTCCCCAGCTCAAACTACAAAGCAGCAACTCTCTCCTGGCAGAGTAAATCCTACGCAGTGTTGCCCTGACGAGATACTGCTGGTAGAGCGAGGCCCAGGGAAAACACATTGCGTAGAGAAATCCCAGCAAAGCCGTATGTTTCCCCACATGAATGTATGTCAGTTTGAGGTCTTTGCCAAGAACGGAGCTCAGAGGCAACATCAGATTGTGTGTATCTCCGTGAGAGAAAGAACACTGTGACTTGACCCATTCCTCTGACGAAACCAGTTAGAAGGAGAAAACCGTCCTTTGGTTTCGCTTTCCCGCAATGAGCTCGGCAAACTGCCCTTCGCGAAGGGCAGTTTTCCCCCGGAGAACTGCCTTGCGCTAGCCGTGTTCTGGCAGTGGAACGAGTAGGCAGTGTTAGCGTTAAGCTATTGTGAAGGCTCGCTTTGGCCCAGGGAAAACAAAGCGCCTG
The DNA here is from genome assembly GCF_024166365.1 of Elephas maximus indicus. Lineage (NCBI taxonomy): Eukaryota > Metazoa > Chordata > Mammalia > Proboscidea > Elephantidae > Elephas > Elephas maximus. Next base: position 20,600,657 of record NC_064830.1, read on the forward strand.
GGGAAATCTTAACAGACCCCGGGGGCTTTTCACGGTTCCAAGTGTGGAACTGCAGACTCTTTTCCAAAGAAGAGAGCGCACAGGCAACAGCAGCCTGCACGTTTCTCAGTGAAAGGGAGAACTCCCTGACTTCATCCAGTCCTCTGAGGAAAGCAGGCAGAAGGAGAGAAACTTTCTTTCCTTCCTCTTTCCTGCAATGAATTCCTCATTTGCTCCTGCAAACGCTAGGTTTCTTCTGAAAAACTACCTCGCGGTGCACGTATCCTTCCAGAGGAGCAACGACATAGTTTTAGCTTGAAGAGATTGGGAAAGCACATAGGGGGAAAAGGCCTTTTCGTGTTATGTGTTCTGCCTGAATTCGATCAATTCGCACTTGCGAAAGCAAGGTTCCCCAGCTCAAACTACAAAGCAGCAACTCTCTCCTGGCAGAGTAAATCCTATGCAGTGTTGCCCTGACGAGATACTGTTGGTAGAGTGAGGCCCAGGGAAAACACATTGCCTAGAGAAATCCTAGCAAAGCCATGTGTTTCCCCACATGAATGTATGTCACTTTCAGTATTTGCAAAGCACGGAGCTCAGAGGCAACATCAGATTGTGTGCATCTCCGTGAGAGAAAGAACACTGTGACTTGACCCATTCCTCTGACGAAACCAGTTAGAAGGAGAAAACCGTCCTTTGGTTTCGCTTTCCCACAATGAGCTTGGCAAACTGCCCTTCACGAAGGGCAGTTTTCCCCCGGAGAACTGCCTTGCGCTAGCCGTGTTCTGGCAGTGGAACGAGTAGGCAGGGTTAGCGTTAAGCTATTGTGAAGACTCGCTTTGGCCCAGGGAAAACAAAGCGCCTGGGGAAATCTTAACAGACCCCGGGGGCTTTTCACGGTTCCAAGTGTGGAACTGCAGACTCTTTTCCAAAGAAGAGAGCGCACAGGCAACAGCAGCCTGCACGTTTCTCAGTGAAAGGGAGAACTCCCCGACTTCATCCAGTCCTCTGAGCAAAGCAGGCAGAAGGAGAGAAACTTTCTTTCCTTCCTCTTTCCTGCAATGAATTCCTGATTTGCTCTTGCAAACGCTAGGCTTCTTCTGAAAAACTACCTCGCGGTGCACGTATCCTTCCAGAGGAGCAACGACATAGTTTTAGCTTGAAGAGATTGGGAAAGCACCCAGGGAGAAAAGGCCTTTTCGTGTCCTGTGTTCTGCCTGAAATCGGTCAATTGGCACTTGCCAAAACAAGGTTTCCTAGCACAAACTACAAAGCCGCAACTCTCTCCTGGCAGAGTAAATCCTGTGCAGTGTTGCCCTGACGAGATACTGCTGGTAGAGTGAGGCCCAGGGAAAACACTTTGCCTAGAGAAATCCTAGCAAAGCCATGTGTTTCCCCACATGAATGTATGTCACTTTCAGTATTTGCAAAGCACGGAGCTCAGAGGCAACATCAGATTGTGTGTATCTCCGTGAGAGAAAGAACACTGTGACTTGACCCATTCCTCTGACGAAACCAGTTAGAAGGAGAAAACCGTCCTTTGGTTTCGCTTTCCCGCAATGAGCTCGGCAAACTGCCCTTCGCGAAGGGCAGTTTTCCCCCGGAGAACTGCCTTGCGCTAGCCGTGTTCTGGCAGTGGAACGAGTAGGCAGTGTTAGCGTTAAGCTATTGTGAAGGCTCGCTTTGGCCCAGGGAAAACAAAGCGCCTGGGGAAATCTTAACAGACCCCGGGGGCTTTTCACGGTTCCAAGTGTGGAACTGCAGACTCTTTTCCAAAGAAGAGAGCGCACAGGCAACAGCAGCCTGCACGTTTCTCAGTGAAAGGGAGAACTCCCTGACTTCATCCAGTCCTCTGAGGAAAGCAGGCAGAAGGAGAGAAACTTTCTTTCCTTCCTCTTTCCTGCAATGAATTCCTCATTTGCTCTTGCAAACGCTAGGCTTCTTCTGAAAAACTACCTCGCGGGGCACGTATCCTTCCAGAGGAGCAACGACATAGTTTTAGCTTGAAGAGATTGGGAAAGCACCCAGGGAGAAAAGGCCTTTTCGTGTTCTGTGTTCTGCCTGAAATCGGTCAATTGGCACTTGCCAAAACAAGGTTTCCTAGCACAAACTACAAAGCCGCAACTCTCTCCTGGCAGAGTAAATCCTGTGCAGTGTTGCCCTGACGAGATACTGCTGGTAGAGTGAGGCCCAGGGAAAACACTTTGCCTAGAGAAATCCCAGCAAAGCCATGTGTTTCCCCACATGAATGTATGTCACTTTCAGTATTTGCAAAGCACGGAGCTCAGAGGCAACATCAGATTGTGTGTATCTCCGTGAGAGAAAGAACACTGTGACTTCACCCATTCCTCTGACAAAAGCAGTTAGAAGGAGAAAACCGTCCTTTGGTTTCGCTTTCCCGCAATGAGCTCGGCAAACTGCCCTTCGCGAAGGGCAGTTTTCCCCCGGAGAACTGCCTTGCGCTAGCCGTGTTCTGGCAGTGGAACGAGTAGGCAGTGTTAGCGTTAAGCTATTGTGAAGGCTCGCTTTGGCCCAGGGAAAACAAAGCGCCTGGGGAAATCTTAACAGACCCCGGGGGCTTTTCACGGTTCCAAGTGTGGAACTGCAGACTCTTTTCCAAAGAAGAGAGCGCACAGGCAACAGCAGCCTGCACGTTTCTCAGTGAAAGGGAGAACTCCCTGACTTCATCCAGTCCTCTGAGGAAAGCAGGCAGAAGGAGAGAAACTTTCTTTCCTTCCTCTTTCCTGCAATGAATTCCTCATTTGCTCCTGCAAACGCTAGGTTTCTTCTGAAAAACTACCTCGCGGGGCACGTATCCTTCCAGAGGAGCAATGACATAGTTTTAGCTTGAAGAGATTGGGAAAGCACATAGGGGGAAAAGGCCTTTTCGTGTTATGTGTTCTGCCTGAATTCGATCAATTCGCACTTGCGAAAGCAAGGTTCCCCAGCTCAAACTACAAAGCAGCAACTCTCTCCTGGCAGAGTAAATCCTACGCAGTGTTGCCCTGACGAGATACTGCTGGTAGAGCGAGGCCCAGGGAAAACACATTGCCTAGAGAAATCCCAGCAAAGCCGTATGTTTCCCCACATGAATGTATGTCAGTTTGAGGTCTTTGCCAAGAACGGAGCTCAGAGGCAACATCAGATTGTGTGTATCTCCGTGAGAGAAAGAACACTGTGACTTGACCCATTCCTCTGACGAAACCAGTTAGAAGGAGAAAACCGTCCTTTGGTTTCGCTTTCCCGCAATGAGCTCGGCAAACTGCCCTTCGCGAAGGGCAGTTTTCCCCCGGAGAACTGCCTTGCGCTAGCCGTGTTCTGGCAGTGGAACGAGTAGGCAGTGTTAGCGTTAAGCTATTGTGAAGGCTCGCTTTGGCCCAGGGAAAACAAAGCGCCTGGGGAAATCTTAACAGACCCCGGGGGCTTTTCACGGTTCCAAGTGTGGAACTGCAGACTCTTTTCCAAAGAAGAGAGCGCACAGGCAACAGCAGCCTGCACGTTTCTCAGTGAAAGGGAGAACTCCCTGACGTCATCCAGTCCTCTGAGCAAAGCAGGCAGAAGGAGAGAAACTTTCTTTCCTTCCTCTTTCCTGCAATGAATTCCTGATTTGCTCTTGCAAACGCTAGGCTTCTTCTGAAAAACTACCTCGCGGTGCACGTATCCTTCCAGAGGAGCAACGACATAGTTTTAGCTTGAAGAGATTGGGAAAGCACCCAGGGAGAAAAGGCCTTTTCGTGTTCTGTGTTCTGCCTGAAATCGGTCAATTGGCACTTGCCAAAACAAGGTTTCCTAGCGCAAACTACAAAGCCGCAACTCTCTCCTGGCAGAGTAAATCCTGTGCAGTGTTGCCCTGACGAGATACTGCTGGTAGAGTGAGGCCCAGGGAAAACACTTTGCCTAGAGAAATCCTAGCAAAGCCATGTGTTTCCCCACATGAATGTATGTCACTTTCAGTATTTGCAAAGCACGGAGCTCAGAGGCAACATCAGATTGTGTGTATCTCCGTGAGAGAAAGAACACTGTGACTTCACCCATTCCTCTGACAAAAGCAGTTAGAAGGAGAAAACCGTCCTTTGGTTTCGCTTTCCCGCAATGAGCTCGGCAAACTGCCCTTCGCGAAGGGCAGTTTTCCCCCGGAGAACTGCCTTGCGCTAGCCGTGTTCTGGCAGTGGAACGAGTAGGCAGTGTTAGCGTTAAGCTATTGTGAAGACTCGCTTTGGCCCAGGGAAAACAAAGCGCCTGGGGAAATCTTAACAGACCCCGGGGCTTTTCACGGTTCCAAGTGTGGAACTGCAGACTCTTTTCCAAAGAAGAGAGCGCACAGGCAACAGCAGCCTGCACGTTTCTCAGTGAAAGGGAGAACTCCCTGACTTCATCCAGTCCTCTGAGGAAAGCAGGCAGAAGGAGAGAAACTTTCTTTCCTTCCTCTTTCCTGCAATGAATTCCTCATTTGCTCCTGCAAACGCTAGGTTTCTTCTGAAAAACTACCTCGCGGTGCACGTATCCTTCCAGAGGAGCAATGACATAGTTTTAGCTTGAAGAGATTGGGAAAGCACATAGGGGGAAAAGGCCTTTTCGTGTTATGTGTTCTGCCTGAATTCGATCAATTCGCACTTGCGAAAGCAAGGTTCCCCAGCTCAAACTACAAAGCAGCAACTCTCTCCTGGCAGAGTAAATCCTACGCAGTGTTGCCCTGACGAGATACTGCTGGTAGAGCGAGGCCCAGGGAAAACACATTGCCTAGAGAAATCCCAGCAAAGCCGTATGTTTCCCCACATGAATGTATGTCAGTTTGAGGTCTTTGCCAAGAACGGAGCTCAGAGGCAACATCAGATTGTGTGTATCTCCGTGAGAGAAAGAACACTGTGACTTGACCCATTCCTCTGACGAAACCAGTTAGAAGGAGAAAACCGTCCTTTGGTTTCGCTTTCCCGCAATGAGCTCGGCAAACTGCCCTTCGCGAAGGGCAGTTTTCCCCCGGAGAACTGCCTTGCGCTAGCCGTGTTCTGGCAGTGGAACGAGTAGGCAGTGTTAGCGTTAAGCTATTGTGAAGGCTCGCTTTGGCCCAGGGAAAACAAAGCGCCTGGGGAAATCTTAACAGACCCCGGGGGCTTTTCACGGTTCCAAGTGTGGAACTGCAGACTCTTTTCCAAAGAAGAGAGCGCACAGGCAACAGCAGCCTGCACGTTTCTCAGTGAAAGGGAGAACTCCCTGACTTCATCCAGTCCTCTGAGCAAAGCAGGCAGAAGGAGAGAAACTTTCTTTCCTTCCTCTTTCCTGCAATGAATTCCTGATTTGCTCTTGCAAACGCTAGGCTTCTTCTGAAAAACTACCTCGCGGGGCACGTATCCTTCCAGAGGAGCAACGACATAGTTTTAGCTTGAAGAGATTGGGAAAGCACCCAGGGAGAAAAGGCCTTTTCGTGTTCTGTGTTCTGCCTGAAATCGGTCAATTGGCACTTGCCAAAACAAGGTTTCCTAGCACAAACTACAAAGCCGCAACTCTCTCCTGGCAGAGTAAATCCTGTGCAGTGTTGCCCTGACGAGATACTGCTGGTAGAGTGAGGCCCAGGGAAAACACTTTGCCTAGAGAAATCCTAGCAAAGCCATGTGTTTCCCCACATGAATGTATGTCACTTTCAGTATTTGCAAAGCACGGAGCTCAGAGGCAACATCAGATTGTGTGTATCTCCGTGAGAGAAAGAACACTGTGACTTCACCCATTCCTCTGACAAAAGCAGTTAGAAGGAGAAAACCGTCCTTTGGTTTCGCTTTCCCGCAATGAGCTCGGCAAACTGCCCTTCGCGAAGGGCAGTTTTCCCCCGGAGAACTGCCTTGCGCTAGCCGTGTTCTGGCAGTGGAACGAGTAGGCAGTGTTAGCGTTAAGCTATTGTGAAGACTCGCTTTGGCCCAGGGAAAACAAAGCGCCTGGGGAAATCTTAACAGACCCCGGGGCTTTTCACGGTTCCAAGTGTGGAACTGCAGACTCTTTTCCAAAGAAGAGAGCGCACAGGCAACAGCAGCCTGCACGTTTCTCAGTGAAAGGGAGAACTCCCTGACTTCATCCAGTCCTCTGAGGAAAGCAGGCAGAAGGAGAGAAACTTTCTTTCCTTCCTCTTTCCTGCAATGAATTCCTCATTTGCTCCTGCAAACGCTAGGTTTCTTCTGAAAAACTACCTCGCGGTGCACGTATCCTTCCAGAGGAGCAATGACATAGTTTTAGCTTGAAGAGATTGGGAAAGCACATAGGGGGAAAAGGCCTTTTCGTGTTATGTGTTCTGCCTGAATTCGATCAATTCGCACTTGCGAAAGCAAGGTTCCCCAGCTCAAACTACAAAGCAGCAACTCTCTCCTGGCAGAGTAAATCCTACGCAGTGTTGCCCTGACGAGATACTGCTGGTAGAGCGAGGCCCAGGGAAAACACATTGCCTAGAGAAATCCCAGCAAAGCCGTATGTTTCCCCACATGAATGTATGTCAGTTTGAGGTCTTTGCCAAGAACGGAGCTCAGAGGCAACATCAGATTGTGTGTATCTCCGTGAGAGAAAGAACACTGTGACTTCACCCATTCCTCTGACGAAACCAGTTAGAAGGAGAAAACCGTCCTTTGGTTTCGCTTTCCCGCAATGAGCTCGGCAAACTGCCCTTCGCGAAGGGCAGTTTTCCCCCGGAGAACTGCCTTGCGCTAGCCGTGTTCTGGCAGTGGAACGAGTAGGCAGTGTTAGCGTTAAGCTATTGTGAAGGCTCGCTTTGGCCCAGGGAAAACAAAGCGCCTGGGGAAATCTTAACAGACCCCGGGGGCTTTTCACGGTTCCAAGTGTGGAACTGCAGACTCTTTTCCAAAGAAGAGAGCGCACAGGCAACAGCAGCCTGCACGTTTCTCAGTGAAAGGGAGAACTCCCTGACTTCATCCAGTCCTCTGAGCAAAGCAGGCAGAAGGAGAGAAACTTTCTTTCCTTCCTCTTTCCTGCAATGAATTCCTGATTTGCTCTTGCAAACGCTAGGCTTCTTCTGAAAAACTACCTCGCGGGGCACGTATCCTTCCAGAGGAGCAACGACATAGTTTTAGCTTGAAGAGATTGGGAAAGCACCCAGGGAGAAAAGGCCTTTTCGTGTTCTGTGTTCTGCCTGAAATCGGTCAATTGGCACTTGCCAAAACAAGGTTTCCTAGCGCAAACTACAAAGCCGCAACTCTCTCCTGGCAGAGTAAATCCTGTGCAGTGTTGCCCTGACGAGATACTGCTGGTAGAGTGAGGCCCAGGGAAAACACTTTGCCTAGAGAAATCCTAGCAAAGCCATGTGTTTCCCCACATGAATGTATGTCACTTTCAGTATTTGCAAAGCACGGAGCTCAGAGGCAACATCAGATTGTGTGTATCTCCGTGAGAGAAAGAACACTGTGACTTCACCCATTCCTCTGACAAAAGCAGTTAGAAGGAGAAAACCGTCCTTTGGTTTCGCTTTCCCGCAATGAGCTCGGCAAACTGCCCTTCGCGAAGGGCAGTTTTCCCCCGGAGAACTGCCTTGCGCTAGCCGTGTTCTGGCAGTGGAACGAGTAGGCAGTGTTAGCGTTAAGCTATTGTGAAGACTCGCTTTGGCCCAGGGAAAACAAAGCGCCTGGGGAAATCTTAACAGACCCCGGGGCTTTTCACGGTTCCAAGTGTGGAACTGCAGACTCTTTTCCAAAGAAGAGAGCGCACAGGCAACAGCAGCCTGCACGTTTCTCAGTGAAAGGGAGAACTCCCTGACTTCATCCAGTCCTCTGAGCAAAGCAGGCAGAAGGAGAGAAACTTTCTTTCCTTCCTCTTTCCTGCAATGAATTCCTCATTTGCTCCTGCAAACGCTAGGTTTCTTCTGAAAAACTACCTCGCGGTGCACGTATCCTTCCAGAGGAGCAATGACATAGTTTTAGCTTGAAGAGATTGGGAAAGCACATAGGGGGAAAAGGCCTTTTCGTGTTATGTGTTCTGCCTGAATTCGATCAATTCGCACTTGCGAAAGCAAGGTTCCCCAGCTCAAACTACAAAGCAGCAACTCTCTCCTGGCAGAGTAAATCCTACGCAGTGTTGCCCTGACGAGATACTGCTGGTAGAGCGAGGCCCAGGGAAAACACATTGCCTAGAGAAATCCCAGCAAAGCCGTATGTTTCCCCACATGAATGTATGTCAGTTTGAGGTCTTTGCCAAGAACGGAGCTCAGAGGCAACATCAGATTGTGTGTATCTCCGTGAGAGAAAGAACACTGTGACTTGACCCATTCCTCTGACGAAACCAGTTAGAAGGAGAAAACCGTCCTTTGGTTTCGCTTTCCCGCAATGAGCTCGGCAAACTGCCCTTCGCGAAGGGCAGTTTTCCCCCGGAGAACTGCCTTGCGCTAGCCGTGTTCTGGCAGTGGAACGAGTAGGCAGTGTTAGCGTTAAGCTATTGTGAAGGCTCGCTTTGGCCCAGGGAAAACAAAGCGCCTGGGGAAATCTTAACAGACCCCGGGGGCTTTTCACGGTTCCAAGTGTGGAACTGCAGACTCTTTTCCAAAGAAGAGAGCGCACAGGCAACAGCAGCCTGCACGTTTCTCAGTGAAAGGGAGAACTCCCTGACTTCATCCAGTCCTCTGAGCAAAGCAGGCAGAAGGAGAGAAACTTTCTTTCCTTCCTCTTTCCTGCAATGAATTCCTGATTTGCTCTTGCAAACGCTAGGCTTCTTCTGAAAAACTACCTCGCGGGGCACGTATCCTTCCAGAGGAGCAACGACATAGTTTTAGCTTGAAGAGATTGGGAAAGCACCCAGGGAGAAAAGGCCTTTTCGTGTTCTGTGTTCTGCCTGAAATCGGTCAATTGGCACTTGCCAAAACAAGGTTTCCTAGCACAAACTACAAAGCCGCAACTCTCTCCTGGCAGAGTAAATCCTGTGCAGTGTTGCCCTGACGAGATACTGCTGGTAGAGTGAGGCCCAGGGAAAACACTTTGCCTAGAGAAATCCTAGCAAAGCCATGTGTTTCCCCACATGAATGTATGTCACTTTCAGTATTTGCAAAGCACGGAGCTCAGAGGCAACATCAGATTGTGTGTATCTCCGTGAGAGAAAGAACACTGTGACTTCACCCATTCCTCTGACAAAAGCAGTTAGAAGGAGAAAACCGTCCTTTGGTTTCGCTTTCCCGCAATGAGCTCGGCAAACTGCCCTTCGCGAAGGGCAGTTTTCCCCCGGAGAACTGCCTTGCGCTAGCCGTGTTCTGGCAGTGGAACGAGTAGGCAGTGTTAGCGTTAAGCTATTGTGAAGACTCGCTTTGGCCCAGGGAAAACAAAGCGCCTGGGGAAATCTTAACAGACCCCGGGGCTTTTCACGGTTCCAAGTGTGGAACTGCAGACTCTTTTCCAAAGAAGAGAGCGCACAGGCAACAGCAGCCTGCACGTTTCTCAGTGAAAGGGAGAACTCCCTGACTTCATCCAGTCCTCTGAGGAAAGCAGGCAGAAGGAGAGAAACTTTCTTTCCTTCCTCTTTCCTGCAATGAATTCCTCATTTGCTCCTGCAAACGCTAGGTTTCTTCTGAAAAACTACCTCGCGGTGCACGTATCCTTCCAGAGGAGCAATGACATAGTTTTAGCTTGAAGAGATTGGGAAAGCACATAGGGGGAAAAGGCCTTTTCGTGTTATGTGTTCTGCCTGAATTCGATCAATTCGCACTTGCGAAAGCAAGGTTCCCCAGCTCAAACTACAAAGCAGCAACTCTCTCCTGGCAGAGTAAATCCTACGCAGTGTTGCCCTGACGAGATACTGCTGGTAGAGCGAGGCCCAGGGAAAACACATTGCCTAGAGAAATCCCAGCAAAGCCGTATGTTTCCCCACATGAATGTATGTCAGTTTGAGGTCTTTGCCAAGAACGGAGCTCAGAGGCAACATCAGATTGTGTGTATCTCCGTGAGAGAAAGAACACTGTGACTTCACCCATTCCTCTGACGAAACCAGTTAGAAGGAGAAAACCGTCCTTTGGTTTCGCTTTCCCGCAATGAGCTCGGCAAACTGCCCTTCGCGAAGGGCAGTTTTCCCCCGGAGAACTGCCTTGCGCTAGCCGTGTTCTGGCAGTGGAACGAGTAGGCAGTGTTAGCGTTAAGCTATTGTGAAGGCTCGCTTTGGCCCAGGGAAAACAAAGCGCCTGGGGAAATCTTAACAGACCCCGGGGGCTTTTCACGGTTCCAAGTGTGGAACTGCAGACTCTTTTCCAAAGAAGAGAGCGCACAGGCAACAGCAGCCTGCACGTTTCTCAGTGAAAGGGAGAACTCCCTGACTTCATCCAGTCCTCTGAGCAAAGCAGGCAGAAGGAGAGAAACTTTCTTTCCTTCCTCTTTCCTGCAATGAATTCCTGATTTGCTCTTGCAAACGCTAGGCTTCTTCTGAAAAACTACCTCGCGGGGCACGTATCCTTCCAGAGGAGCAACGACATAGTTTTAGCTTGAAGAGATTGGGAAAGCACCCAGGGAGAAAAGGCCTTTTCGTGTTCTGTGTTCTGCCTGAAATCGGTCAATTGGCACTTGCCAAAACAAGGTTTCCTAGCGCAAACTACAAAGCCGCAACTCTCTCCTGGCAGAGTAAATCCTGTGCAGTGTTGCCCTGACGAGATACTGCTGGTAGAGTGAGGCCCAGGGAAAACACTTTGCCTAGAGAAATCCTAGCAAAGCCATGTGTTTCCCCACATGAATGTATGTCACTTTCAGTATTTGCAAAGCACGGAGCTCAGAGGCAACATCAGATTGTGTGTATCTCCGTGAGAGAAAGAACACTGTGACTTCACCCATTCCTCTGACAAAAGCAGTTAGAAGGAGAAAACCGTCCTTTGGTTTCGCTTTCCCGCAATGAGCTCGGCAAACTGCCCTTCGCGAAGGGCAGTTTTCCCCCGGAGAACTGCCTTGCGCTAGCCGTGTTCTGGCAGTGGAACAAGTAGGCAGTGTTAGCGTTAAGCTATTGTGAAGACTCGCTTTGGCCCAGGGAAAACAAAGCGCCTGGGGAAATCTTAACAGACCCCGGGGCTTTTCACGGTTCCAAGTGTGGAACTGCAGACTCTTTTCCAAAGAAGAGAGCGCACAGGCAACAGCAGCCTGCACGTTTCTCAGTGAAAGGGAGAACTCCCTGACTTCATCCAGTCCTCTGAGCAAAGCAGGCAGAAGGAGAGAAACTTTCTTTCCTTCCTCTTTCCTGCAATGAATTCCTCATTTGCTCCTGCAAACGCTAGGTTTCTTCTGAAAAACTACCTCGCGGTGCACGTATCCTTCCAGAGGAGCAATGACATAGTTTTAGCTTGAAGAGATTGGGAAAGCACATAGGGGGAAAAGGCCTTTTCGTGTTATGTGTTCTGCCTGAATTCGATCAATTCGCACTTGCGAAAGCAAGGTTCCCCAGCTCAAACTACAAAGCAGCAACTCTCTCCTGGCAGAGTAAATCCTACGCAGTGTTGCCCTGACGAGATACTGCTGGTAGAGCGAGGCCCAGGGAAAACACATTGCCTAGAGAAATCCCAGCAAAGCCGTATGTTTCCCCACATGAATGTATGTCAGTTTGAGGTCTTTGCCAAGAACGGAGCTCAGAGGCAACATCAGATTGTGTGTATCTCCGTGAGAGAAAGAACACTGTGACTTGACCCATTCCTCTGACGAAACCAGTTAGAAGGAGAAAACCGTCCTTTGGTTTCGCTTTCCCGCAATGAGCTCGGCAAACTGCCCTTCGCGAAGGGCAGTTTTCCCCCGGAGAACTGCCTTGCGCTAGCCGTGTTCTGGCAGTGGAACGAGTAGGCAGTGTTAGCGTTAAGCTATTGTGAAGGCTCGCTTTGGCCCAGGGAAAACAAAGCGCCTGGGGAAATCTTAACAGACCCCGGGGGCTTTTCACGGTTCCAAGTGTGGAACTGCAGACTCTTTTCCAAAGAAGAGAGCGCACAGGCAACAGCAGCCTGCACGTTTCTCAGTGAAAGGGAGAACTCCCTGACTTCATCCAGTCCTCTGAGCAAAGCAGGCAGAAGGAGAGAAACTTTCTTTCCTTCCTCTTTCCTGCAATGAATTCCTGATTTGCTCTTGCAAACGCTAGGCTTCTTCTGAAAAACTACCTCGCGGGGCACGTATCCTTCCAGAGGAGCAACGACATAGTTTTAGCTTGAAGAGATTGGGAAAGCACCCAGGGAGAAAAGGCCTTTTCGTGTTCTGTGTTCTGCCTGAAATCGGTCAATTGGCACTTGCCAAAACAAGGTTTCCTAGCGCAAACTACAAAGCCGCAACTCTCTCCTGGCAGAGTAAATCCTGTGCAGTGTTGCCCTGACGAGATACTGCTGGTAGAGTGAGGCCCAGGGAAAACACTTTGCCTAGAGAAATCCTAGCAAAGCCATGTGTTTCCCCACATGAATGTATGTCACTTTCAGTATTTGCAAAGCACGGAGCTCAGAGGCAACATCAGATTGTGTGTATCTCCGTGAGAGAAAGAACACTGTGACTTCACCCATTCCTCTGACAAAAGCAGTTAGAAGGAGAAAACCGTCCTTTGGTTTCGCTTTCCCGCAATGAGCTCGGCAAACTGCCCTTCGCGAAGGGCAGTTTTCCCCCGGAGAACTGCCTTGCGCTAGCCGTGTTCTGGCAGTGGAACAAGTAGGCAGTGTTAGCGTTAAGCTATTGTGAAGACTCGCTTTGGCCCAGGGAAAACAAAGCGCCTGGGGAAATCTTAACAGACCCCGGGGCTTTTCACGGTTCCAAGTGTGGAACTGCAGACTCTTTTCCAAAGAAGAGAGCGCACAGGCAACAGCAGCCTGCACGTTTCTCAGTGAAAGGGAGAACTCCCTGACTTCATCCAGTCCTCTGAGCAAAGCAGGCAGAAGGAGAGAAACTTTCTTTCCTTCCTCTTTCCTGCAATGAATTCCTCATTTGCTCCTGCAAACGCTAGGTTTCTTCTGAAAAACTACCTCGCGGTGCACGTATCCTTCCAGAGGAGCAATGACATAGTTTTAGCTTGAAGAGATTGGGAAAGCACATAGGGGGAAAAGGCCTTTTCGTGTTATGTGTTCTGCCTGAATTCGATCAATTCGCACTTGCGAAAGCAAGGTTCCCCAGCTCAAACTACAAAGCAGCAACTCTCTCCTGGCAGAGTAAATCCTACGCAGTGTTGCCCTGACGAGATACTGCTGGTAGAGCGAGGCCCAGGGAAAACACATTGCCTAGAGAAATCCCAGCAAAGCCGTATGTTTCCCCACATGAATGTATGTCAGTTTGAGGTCTTTGCCAAGAACGGAGCTCAGAGGCAACATCAGATTGTGTGTATCTCCGTGAGAGAAAGAACACTGTGACTTGACCCATTCCTCTGACGAAACCAGTTAGAAGGAGAAAACCGTCCTTTGGTTTCGCTTTCCCGCAATGAGCTCGGCAAACTGCCCTTCGCGAAGGGCAGTTTTCCCCCGGAGAACTGCCTTGCGCTAGCCGTGTTCTGGCAGTGGAACGAGTAGGCAGTGTTAGCGTTAAGCTATTGTGAAGGCTCGCTTTGGCCCAGGGAAAACAAAGCGCCTGGGGAAATCTTAACAGACCCCGGGGGCTTTTCACGGTTCCAAGTGTGGAACTGCAGACTCTTTTCCAAAGAAGAGAGCGCACAGGCAACAGCAGCCTGCACGTTTCTCAGTGAAAGGGAGAACTCCCTGACTTCATCCAGTCCTCTGAGCAAAGCAGGCAGAAGGAGAGAAACTTTCTTTCCTTCCTCTTTCCTGCAATGAATTCCTGATTTGCTCTTGCAAACGCTAGGCTTCTTCTGAAAAACTACCTCGCGGGGCACGTATCCTTCCAGAGGAGCAACGACATAGTTTTAGCTTGAAGAGATTGGGAAAGCACCCAGGGAGAAAAGGCCTTTTCGTGTTCTGTGTTCTGCCTGAAATCGGTCAATTGGCACTTGCCAAAACAAGGTTTCCTAGCACAAACTACAAAGCCGCAACTCTCTCCTGGCAGAGTAAATCCTGTGCAGTGTTGCCCTGACGAGATACTGCTGGTAGAGTGAGGCCCAGGGAAAACACTTTGCCTAGAGAAATCCTAGCAAAGCCATGTGTTTCCCCACATGAATGTATGTCACTTTCAGTATTTGCAAAGCACGGAGCTCAGAGGCAACATCAGATTGTGTGTATCTCCGTGAGAGAAAGAACACTGTGACTTCACCCATTCCTCTGACAAAAGCAGTTAGAAGGAGAAAACCGTCCTTTGGTTTCGCTTTCCCGCAATGAGCTCGGCAAACTGCCCTTCGCGAAGGGCAGTTTTCCCCCGGAGAACTGCCTTGCGCTAGCCGTGTTCTGGCAGTGGAACGAGTAGGCAGTGTTAGCGTTAAGCTATTGTGAAGACTCGCTTTGGCCCAGGGAAAACAAAGCGCCTGGGGAAATCTTAACAGACCCCGGGGCTTTTCACGGTTCCAAGTGTGGAACTGCAGACTCTTTTCCAAAGAAGAGAGCGCACAGGCAACAGCAGCCTGCACGTTTCTCAGTGAAAGGGAGAACTCCCTGACTTCATCCAGTCCTCTGAGGAAAGCAGGCAGAAGGAGAGAAACTTTCTTTCCTTCCTCTTTCCTGCAATGAATTCCTCATTTGCTCCTGCAAACGCTAGGTTTCTTCTGAAAAACTACCTCGCGGTGCACGTATCCTTCCAGAGGAGCAATGACATAGTTTTAGCTTGAAGAGATTGGGAAAGCACATAGGGGGAAAAGGCCTTTTCGTGTTATGTGTTCTGCCTGAATTCGATCAATTCGCACTTGCGAAAGCAAGGTTCCCCAGCTCAAACTACAAAGCAGCAACTCTCTCCTGGCAGAGTAAATCCTACGCAGTGTTGCCCTGACGAGATACTGCTGGTAGAGCGAGGCCCAGGGAAAACACATTGCCTAGAGAAATCCCAGCAAAGCCGTATGTTTCCCCACATGAATGTATGTCAGTTTGAGGTCTTTGCCAAGAACGGAGCTCAGAGGCAACATCAGATTGTGTGTATCTCCGTGAGAGAAAGAACACTGTGACTTCACCCATTCCTCTGACGAAACCAGTTAGAAGGAGAAAACCGTCCTTTGGTTTCGCTTTCCCGCAATGAGCTCGGCAAACTGCCCTTCGCGAAGGGCAGTTTTCCCCCGGAGAACTGCCTTGCGCTAGCCGTGTTCTGGCAGTGGAACGAGTAGGCAGTGTTAGCGTTAAGCTATTGTGAAGGCTCGCTTTGGCCCAGGGAAAACAAAGCGCCTGGGGAAATCTTAACAGACCCCGGGGGCTTTTCACGGTTCCAAGTGTGGAACTGCAGACTCTTTTCCAAAGAAGAGAGCGCACAGGCAACAGCAGCCTGCACGTTTCTCAGTGAAAGGGAGAACTCCCTGACTTCATCCAGTCCTCTGAGCAAAGCAGGCAGAAGGAGAGAAACTTTCTTTCCTTCCTCTTTCCTGCAATGAATTCCTGATTTGCTCTTGCAAACGCTAGGCTTCTTCTGAAAAACTACCTCGCGGGGCACGTATCCTTCCAGAGGAGCAACGACATAGTTTTAGCTTGAAGAGATTGGGAAAGCACCCAGGGAGAAAAGGCCTTTTCGTGTTCTGTGTTCTGCCTGAAATCGGTCAATTGGCACTTGCCAAAACAAGGTTTCCTAGCGCAAACTACAAAGCCGCAACTCTCTCCTGGCAGAGTAAATCCTGTGCAGTGTTGCCCTGACGAGATACTGCTGGTAGAGTGAGGCCCAGGGAAAACACTTTGCCTAGAGAAATCCTAGCAAAGCCATGTGTTTCCCCACATGAATGTATGTCACTTTCAGTATTTGCAAAGCACGGAGCTCAGAGGCAACATCAGATTGTGTGTATCTCCGTGAGAGAAAGAACACTGTGACTTCACCCATTCCTCTGACAAAAGCAGTTAGAAGGAGAAAACCGTCCTTTGGTTTCGCTTTCCCGCAATGAGCTCGGCAAACTGCCCTTCGCGAAGGGCAGTTTTCCCCCGGAGAACTGCCTTGCGCTAGCCGTGTTCTGGCAGTGGAACAAGTAGGCAGTGTTAGCGTTAAGCTATTGTGAAGACTCGCTTTGGCCCAGGGAAAACAAAGCGCCTGGGGAAATCTTAACAGACCCCGGGGCTTTTCACGGTTCCAAGTGTGGAACTGCAGACTCTTTTCCAAAGAAGAGAGCGCACAGGCAACAGCAGCCTGCACGTTTCTCAGTGAAAGGGAGAACTCCCTGACTTCATCCAGTCCTCTGAGCAAAGCAGGCAGAAGGAGAGAAACTTTCTTTCCTTCCTCTTTCCTGCAATGAATTCCTCATTTGCTCCTGCAAACGCTAGGTTTCTTCTGAAAAACTACCTCGCGGTGCACGTATCCTTCCAGAGGAGCAATGACATAGTTTTAGCTTGAAGAGATTGGGAAAGCACATAGGGGGAAAAGGCCTTTTCGTGTTATGTGTTCTGCCTGAATTCGATCAATTCGCACTTGCGAAAGCAAGGTTCCCCAGCTCAAACTACAAAGCAGCAACTCTCTCCTGGCAGAGTAAATCCTACGCAGTGTTGCCCTGACGAGATACTGCTGGTAGAGCGAGGCCCAGGGAAAACACATTGCCTAGAGAAATCCCAGCAAAGCCGTATGTTTCCCCACATGAATGTATGTCAGTTTGAGGTCTTTGCCAAGAACGGAGCTCAGAGGCAACATCAGATTGTGTGTATCTCCGTGAGAGAAAGAACACTGTGACTTGACCCATTCCTCTGACGAAACCAGTTAGAAGGAGAAAACCGTCCTTTGGTTTCGCTTTCCCGCAATGAGCTCGGCAAACTGCCCTTCGCGAAGGGCAGTTTTCCCCCGGAGAACTGCCTTGCGCTAGCCGTGTTCTGGCAGTGGAACGAGTAGGCAGTGTTAGCGTTAAGCTATTGTGAAGGCTCGCTTTGGCCCAGGGAAAACAAAGCGCCTGGGGAAATCTTAACAGACCCCGGGGGCTTTTCACGGTTCCAAGTGTGGAACTGCAGACTCTTTTCCAAAGAAGAGAGCGCACAGGCAACAGCAGCCTGCACGTTTCTCAGTGAAAGGGAGAACTCCCTGACTTCATCCAGTCCTCTGAGCAAAGCAGGCAGAAGGAGAGAAACTTTCTTTCCTTCCTCTTTCCTGCAATGAATTCCTGATTTGCTCTTGCAAACGCTAGGCTTCTTCTGAAAAACTACCTCGCGGGGCACGTATCCTTCCAGAGGAGCAACGACATAGTTTTAGCTTGAAGAGATTGGGAAAGCACCCAGGGAGAAAAGGCCTTTTCGTGTTCTGTGTTCTGCCTGAAATCGGTCAATTGGCACTTGCCAAAACAAGGTTTCCTAGCGCAAACTACAAAGCCGCAACTCTCTCCTGGCAGAGTAAATCCTGTGCAGTGTTGCCCTGACGAGATACTGCTGGTAGAGTGAGGCCCAGGGAAAACACTTTGCCTAGAGAAATCCTAGCAAAGCCATGTGTTTCCCCACATGAATGTATGTCACTTTCAGTATTTGCAAAGCACGGAGCTCAGAGGCAACATCAGATTGTGTGTATCTCCGTGAGAGAAAGAACACTGTGACTTCACCCATTCCTCTGACAAAAGCAGTTAGAAGGAGAAAACCGTCCTTTGGTTTCGCTTTCCCGCAATGAGCTCGGCAAACTGCCCTTCGCGAAGGGCAGTTTTCCCCCGGAGAACTGCCTTGCGCTAGCCGTGTTCTGGCAGTGGAACAAGTAGGCAGTGTTAGCGTTAAGCTATTGTGAAGACTCGCTTTGGCCCAGGGAAAACAAAGCGCCTGGGGAAATCTTAACAGACCCCGGGGCTTTTCACGGTTCCAAGTGTGGAACTGCAGACTCTTTTCCAAAGAAGAGAGCGCACAGGCAACAGCAGCCTGCACGTTTCTCAGTGAAAGGGAGAACTCCCTGACTTCATCCAGTCCTCTGAGCAAAGCAGGCAGAAGGAGAGAAACTTTCTTTCCTTCCTCTTTCCTGCAATGAATTCCTCATTTGCTCCTGCAAACGCTAGGTTTCTTCTGAAAAACTACCTCGCGGTGCACGTATCCTTCCAGAGGAGCAATGACATAGTTTTAGCTTGAAGAGATTGGGAAAGCACATAGGGGGAAAAGGCCTTTTCGTGTTATGTGTTCTGCCTGAATTCGATCAATTCGCACTTGCGAAAGCAAGGTTCCCCAGCTCAAACTACAAAGCAGCAACTCTCTCCTGGCAGAGTAAATCCTACGCAGTGTTGCCCTGACGAGATACTGCTGGTAGAGCGAGGCCCAGGGAAAACACATTGCCTAGAGAAATCCCAGCAAAGCCGTATGTTTCCCCACATGAATGTATGTCAGTTTGAGGTCTTTGCCAAGAACGGAGCTCAGAGGCAACATCAGATTGTGTGTATCTCCGTGAGAGAAAGAACACTGTGACTTGACCCATTCCTCTGACGAAACCAGTTAGAAGGAGAAAACCGTCCTTTGGTTTCGCTTTCCCGCAATGAGCTCGGCAAACTGCCCTTCGCGAAGGGCAGTTTTCCCCCGGAGAACTGCCTTGCGCTAGCCGTGTTCTGGCAGTGGAACGAGTAGGCAGTGTTAGCGTTAAGCTATTGTGAAGGCTCGCTTTGGCCCAGGGAAAACAAAGCGCCTGGGGAAATCTTAACAGACCCCGGGGGCTTTTCACGGTTCCAAGTGTGGAACTGCAGACTCTTTTCCAAAGAAGAGAGCGCACAGGCAACAGCAGCCTGCACGTTTCTCAGTGAAAGGGAGAACTCCCTGACTTCATCCAGTCCTCTGAGCAAAGCAGGCAGAAGGAGAGAAACTTTCTTTCCTTCCTCTTTCCTGCAATGAATTCCTGATTTGCTCTTGCAAACGCTAGGCTTCTTCTGAAAAACTACCTCGCGGGGCACGTATCCTTCCAGAGGAGCAACGACATAGTTTTAGCTTGAAGAGATTGGGAAAGCACCCAGGGAGAAAAGGCCTTTTCGTGTTCTGTGTTCTGCCTGAAATCGGTCAATTGGCACTTGCCAAAACAAGGTTTCCTAGCACAAACTACAAAGCCGCAACTCTCTCCTGGCAGAGTAAATCCTGTGCAGTGTTGCCCTGACGAGATACTGCTGGTAGAGTGAGGCCCAGGGAAAACACTTTGCCTAGAGAAATCCTAGCAAAGCCATGTGTTTCCCCACATGAATGTATGTCACTTTCAGTATTTGCAAAGCACGGAGCTCAGAGGCAACATCAGATTGTGTGTATCTCCGTGAGAGAAAGAACACTGTGACTTCACCCATTCCTCTGACAAAAGCAGTTAGAAGGAGAAAACCGTCCTTTGGTTTCGCTTTCCCGCAATGAGCTCGGCAAACTGCCCTTCGCGAAGGGCAGTTTTCCCCCGGAGAACTGCCTTGCGCTAGCCGTGTTCTGGCAGTGGAACGAGTAGGCAGTGTTAGCGTTAAGCTATTGTGAAGACTCGCTTTGGCCCAGGGAAAACAAAGCGCCTGGGGAAATCTTAACAGACCCCGGGGCTTTTCACGGTTCCAAGTGTGGAACTGCAGACTCTTTTCCAAAGAAGAGAGCGCACAGGCAACAGCAGCCTGCACGTTTCTCAGTGAAAGGGAGAACTCCCTGACTTCATCCAGTCCTCTGAGGAAAGCAGGCAGAAGGAGAGAAACTTTCTTTCCTTCCTCTTTCCTGCAATGAATTCCTCATTTGCTCCTGCAAACGCTAGGTTTCTTCTGAAAAACTACCTCGCGGTGCACGTATCCTTCCAGAGGAGCAATGACATAGTTTTAGCTTGAAGAGATTGGGAAAGCACATAGGGGGAAAAGGCCTTTTCGTGTTATGTGTTCTGCCTGAATTCGATCAATTCGCACTTGCGAAAGCAAGGTTCCCCAGCTCAAACTACAAAGCAGCAACTCTCTCCTGGCAGAGTAAATCCTACGCAGTGTTGCCCTGACGAGATACTGCTGGTAGAGCGAGGCCCAGGGAAAACACATTGCCTAGAGAAATCCCAGCAAAGCCGTATGTTTCCCCACATGAATGTATGTCAGTTTGAGGTCTTTGCCAAGAACGGAGCTCAGAGGCAACATCAGATTGTGTGTATCTCCGTGAGAGAAAGAACACTGTGACTTGACCCATTCCTCTGACGAAACCAGTTAGAAGGAGAAAACCGTCCTTTGGTTTCGCTTTCCCGCAATGAGCTCGGCAAACTGCCCTTCGCGAAGGGCAGTTTTCCCCCGGAGAACTGCCTTGCGCTAGCCGTGTTCTGGCAGTGGAACGAGTAGGCAGTGTTAGCGTTAAGCTATTGTGAAGGCTCGCTTTGGCCCAGGGAAAACAAAGCGCCTGGGGAAATCTTAACAGACCCCGGGGGCTTTTCACGGTTCCAAGTGTGGAACTGCAGACTCTTTTCCAAAGAAGAGAGCGCACAGGCAACAGCAGCCTGCACGTTTCTCAGTGAAAGGGAGAACTCCCTGACTTCATCCAGTCCTCTGAGCAAAGCAGGCAGAAGGAGAGAAACTTTCTTTCCTTCCTCTTTCCTGCAATGAATTCCTGATTTGCTCTTGCAAACGCTAGGCTTCTTCTGAAAAACTACCTCGCGGGGCACGTATCCTTCCAGAGGAGCAACGACATAGTTTTAGCTTGAAGAGATTGGGAAAGCACCCAGGGAGAAAAGGCCTTTTCGTGTTCTGTGTTCTGCCTGAAATCGGTCAATTGGCACTTGCCAAAACAAGGTTTCCTAGCACAAACTACAAAGCCGCAACTCTCTCCTGGCAGAGTAAATCCTGTGCAGTGTTGCCCTGACGAGATACTGCTGGTAGAGTGAGGCCCAGGGAAAACACTTTGCCTAGAGAAATCCTAGCAAAGCCATGTGTTTCCCCACATGAATGTATGTCACTTTCAGTATTTGCAAAGCACGGAGCTCAGAGGCAACATCAGATTGTGTGTATCTCCGTGAGAGAAAGAACACTGTGACTTCACCCATTCCTCTGACAAAAGCAGTTAGAAGGAGAAAACCGTCCTTTGGTTTCGCTTTCCCGCAATGAGCTCGGCAAACTGCCCTTCGCGAAGGGCAGTTTTCCCCCGGAGAACTGCCTTGCGCTAGCCGTGTTCTGGCAGTGGAACGAGTAGGCAGAGTTAGCGTTAAGCTATTGTGAAGACTCGCTTTGGCCCAGGGAAAACAAAGCGCCTGGGGAAATCTTAACAGACCCCGGGGCTTTTCACGGTTCCAAGTATGGAACTGCAGACTCTTTTCCAAAGAAGAGAGTGCACAGGCAACAGCAGCCTGCACGTTTCTCAGTGAAAGGGAGAACTCCCTGACTTCATCCAGTCCTCTGAGCAAAGCAGGCAGAAGGAGAGAAACTTTCTTTCCTTCCTCTTTCCTGCAATGAATTCCTCATTTGCTCCTGCAAACGCTAGGTTTCTTCTGAAAAACTACCTCGCGGTGCACGTATCCTTCCAGAGGAGCAACGACATAGTTTTAGCTTGAAGAGATTGGGAAAGCACATAGGGGGAAAAGGCCTTTTCGTGTTATGTGTTCTGCCTGAATTCGATCAATTCGCACTTGCGAAAGCAAGGTTCCCCAGCTCAAACTACAAAGCAGCAACTCTCTCCTGGCAGAGTAAATCCTATGCAGTGTTGCCCTGACGAGATACTGTTGGTAGAGTGAGGCCCAGGGAAAACACATTGCCTAGAGAAATCCTAGCAAAGCCATGTGTTTCCCCACATGAATGTATGTCACTTTCAGTATTTGCAAAGCACGGAGCTCAGAGGCAACATCAGATTGTGTGCATCTCCGTGAGAGAAAGAACACTGTGACTTGACCCATTCCTCTGACGAAACCAGTTAGAAGGAGAAAACCGTCCTTTGGTTTCGCTTTCCCACAATGAGCTTGGCAAACTGCCCTTCACGAAGGGCAGTTTTCCCCCGGAGAACTGCCTTGCGCTAGCCGTGTTCTGGCAGTGGAACGAGTAGGCAGGGTTAGCGTTAAGCTATTGTGAAGACTCGCTTTGGCCCAGGGAAAACAAAGCGCCTGGGGAAATCTTAACAGACCCCGGGGGCTTTTCACGGTTCCAAGTGTGGAACTGCAGACTCTTTTCCAAAGAAGAGAGCGCACAGGCAACAGCAGCCTGCACGTTTCTCAGTGAAAGGGAGAACTCCCCGACTTCATCCAGTCCTCTGAGCAAAGCAGGCAGAAGGAGAGAAACTTTCTTTCCTTCCTCTTTCCTGCAATGAATTCCTGATTTGCTCTTGCAAACGCTAGGCTTCTTCTGAAAAACTACCTCGCGGGGCACGTATCCTTCCAGAGGAGCAACGACATAGTTTTAGCTTGAAGAGATTGGGAAAGCACCCAGGGAGAAAAGGCCTTTTCGTGTTCTGTGTTCTGCCTGAAATCGGTCAATTGGCACTTGCCAAAACAAGGTTTCCTAGCACAAACTACAAAGCCGCAACTCTCTCCTGGCAGAGTAAATCCTGTGCAGTGTTGCCCTGACGAGATACTGCTGGTAGAGTGAGGCCCAGGGAAAACACTTTGCCTAGAGAAATCCTAGCAAAGCCATGTGTTTCCCCACATGAATGTATGTCACTTTCAGTATTTGCAAAGCACGGAGCTCAGAGGCAACATCAGATTGTGTGTATCTCCGTGAGAGAAAGAACACTGTGACTTCACCCATTCCTCTGACAAAAGCAGTTAGAAGGAGAAAACCGTCCTTTGGTTTCGCTTTCCCGCAATGAGCTCGGCAAACTGCCCTTCGCGAAGGGCAGTTTTCCCCCGGAGAACTGCCTTGCGCTAGCCGTGTTCTGGCAGTGGAACGAGTAGGCAGTGTTAGCGTTAAGCTATTGTGAAGACTCGCTTTGGCCCAGGGAAAACAAAGCGCCTGGGGAAATCTTAACAGACCCCGGGGCTTTTCACGGTTCCAAGTGTGGAACTGCAGACTCTTTTCCAAAGAAGAGAGCGCACAGGCAACAGCAGCCTGCACGTTTCTCAGTGAAAGGGAGAACTCCCTGACTTCATCCAGTCCTCTGAGGAAAGCAGGCAGAAGGAGAGAAACTTTCTTTCCTTCCTCTTTCCTGCAATGAATTCCTCATTTGCTCCTGCAAACGCTAGGTTTCTTCTGAAAAACTACCTCGCGGTGCACGTATCCTTCCAGAGGAGCAATGACATAGTTTTAGCTTGAAGAGATTGGGAAAGCACATAGGGGGAAAAGGCCTTTTCGTGTTATGTGTTCTGCCTGAATTCGATCAATTCGCACTTGCGAAAGCAAGGTTCCCCAGCTCAAACTACAAAGCAGCAACTCTCTCCTGGCAGAGTAAATCCTACGCAGTGTTGCCCTGACGAGATACTGCTGGTAGAGCGAGGCCCAGGGAAAACACATTGCCTAGAGAAATCCCAGCAAAGCCGTATGTTTCCCCACATGAATGTATGTCAGTTTGAGGTCTTTGCCAAGAACGGAGCTCAGAGGCAACATCAGATTGTGTGTATCTCCGTGAGAGAAAGAACACTGTGACTTGACCCATTCCTCTGACGAAACCAGTTAGAAGGAGAAAACCGTCCTTTGGTTTCGCTTTCCCGCAATGAGCTCGGCAAACTGCCCTTCGCGAAGGGCAGTTTTCCCCCGGAGAACTGCCTTGCGCTAGCCGTGTTCTGGCAGTGGAACGAGTAGGCAGTGTTAGCGTTAAGCTATTGTGAAGGCTCGCTTTGGCCCAGGGAAAACAAAGCGCCTGGGGAAATCTTAACAGACCCCGGGGGCTTTTCACGGTTCCAAGTGTGGAACTGCAGACTCTTTTCCAAAGAAGAGAGCGCACAGGCAACAGCAGCCTGCACGTTTCTCAGTGAAAGGGAGAACTCCCTGACTTCATCCAGTCCTCTGAGCAAAGCAGGCAGAAGGAGAGAAACTTTCTTTCCTTCCTCTTTCCTGCAATGAATTCCTGATTTGCTCTTGCAAACGCTAGGCTTCTTCTGAAAAACTACCTCGCGGGGCACGTATCCTTCCAGAGGAGCAACGACATAGTTTTAGCTTGAAGAGATTGGGAAAGCACCCAGGGAGAAAAGGCCTTTTCGTGTTCTGTGTTCTGCCTGAAATCGGTCAATTGGCACTTGCCAAAACAAGGTTTCCTAGCACAAACTACAAAGCCGCAACTCTCTCCTGGCAGAGTAAATCCTGTGCAGTGTTGCCCTGACGAGATACTGCTGGTAGAGTGAGGCCCAGGGAAAACACTTTGCCTAGAGAAATCCTAGCAAAGCCATGTGTTTCCCCACATGAATGTATGTCACTTTCAGTATTTGCAAAGCACGGAGCTCAGAGGCAACATCAGATTGTGTGTATCTCCGTGAGAGAAAGAACACTGTGACTTCACCCATTCCTCTGACAAAAGCAGTTAGAAGGAGAAAACCGTCCTTTGGTTTCGCTTTCCCGCAATGAGCTCGGCAAACTGCCCTTCGCGAAGGGCAGTTTTCCCCCGGAGAACTGCCTTGCGCTAGCCGTGTTCTGGCAGTGGAACGAGTAGGCAGAGTTAGCGTTAAGCTATTGTGAAGACTCGCTTTGGCCCAGGGAAAACAAAGCGCCTGGGGAAATCTTAACAGACCCCGGGGCTTTTCACGGTTCCAAGTATGGAACTGCAGACTCTTTTCCAAAGAAGAGAGTGCACAGGCAACAGCAGCCTGCACGTTTCTCAGTGAAAGGGAGAACTCCCTGACTTCATCCAGTCCTCTGAGCAAAGCAGGCAGAAGGAGAGAAACTTTCTTTCCTTCCTCTTTCCTGCAATGAATTCCTCATTTGCTCCTGCAAACGCTAGGTTTCTTCTGAAAAACTACCTCGCGGTGCACGTATCCTTCCAGAGGAGCAACGACATAGTTTTAGCTTGAAGAGATTGGGAAAGCACATAGGGGGAAAAGGCCTTTTCGTGTTATGTGTTCTGCCTGAATTCGATCAATTCGCACTTGCGAAAGCAAGGTTCCCCAGCTCAAACTACAAAGCAGCAACTCTCTCCTGGCAGAGTAAATCCTATGCAGTGTTGCCCTGACGAGATACTGTTGGTAGAGTGAGGCCCAGGGAAAACACATTGCCTAGAGAAATCCTAGCAAAGCCATGTGTTTCCCCACATGAATGTATGTCACTTTCAGTATTTGCAAAGCACGGAGCTCAGAGGCAACATCAGATTGTGTGCATCTCCGTGAGAGAAAGAACACTGTGACTTGACCCATTCCTCTGACGAAACCAGTTAGAAGGAGAAAACCGTCCTTTGGTTTCGCTTTCCCACAATGAGCTTGGCAAACTGCCCTTCACGAAGGGCAGTTTTCCCCCGGAGAACTGCCTTGCGCTAGCCGTGTTCTGGCAGTGGAACGAGTAGGCAGGGTTAGCGTTAAGCTATTGTGAAGACTCGCTTTGGCCCAGGGAAAACAAAGCGCCTGGGGAAATCTTAACAGACCCCGGGGGCTTTTCACGGTTCCAAGTGTGGAACTGCAGACTCTTTTCCAAAGAAGAGAGCGCACAGGCAACAGCAGCCTGCACGTTTCTCAGTGAAAGGGAGAACTCCCCGACTTCATCCAGTCCTCTGAGCAAAGCAGGCAGAAGGAGAGAAACTTTCTTTCCTTCCTCTTTCCTGCAATGAATTCCTGATTTGCTCTTGCAAACGCTAGGCTTCTTCTGAAAAACTACCTCGCGGTGCACGTATCCTTCCAGAGGAGCAACGACATAGTTTTAGCTTGAAGAGATTGGGAAAGCACCCAGGGAGAAAAGGCCTTTTCGTGTTCTGTGTTCTGCCTGAAATCGGTCAATTGGCACTTGCCAAAACAAGGTTTCCTAGCACAAACTACAAAGCCGCAACTCTCTCCTGGCAGAGTAAATCCTGTGCAGTGTTGCCCTGACGAGATACTGCTGGTAGAGTGAGGCCCAGGGAAAACACTTTGCCTAGAGAAATCCTAGCAAAGCCATGTGTTTCCCCACATGAATGTATGTCACTTTCAGTATTTGCAAAGCACGGAGCTCAGAGGCAACATCAGATTGTGTGTATCTCCGTGAGAGAAAGAACACTGTGACTTGACCCATTCCTCTGACGAAACCAGTTAGAAGGAGAAAACCGTCCTTTGGTTTCGCTTTCCCGCAATGAGCTCGGCAAACTGCCCTTCGCGAAGGGCAGTTTTCCCCCGGAGAACTGCCTTGCGCTAGCCGTGTTCTGGCAGTGGAACGAGTAGGCAGTGTTAGCGTTAAGCTATTGTGAAGGCTCGCTTTGGCCCAGGGAAAACAAAGCGCCTGGGGAAATCTTAACAGACCCCGGGGGCTTTTCACGGTTCCAAGTGTGGAACTGCAGACTCTTTTCCAAAGAAGAGAGCGCACAGGCAACAGCAGCCTGCACGTTTCTCAGTGAAAGGGAGAACTCCCTGACTTCATCCAGTCCTCTGAGCAAAGCAGGCAGAAGGAGAGAAACTTTCTTTCCTTCCTCTTTCCTGCAATGAATTCCTGATTTGCTCTTGCAAACGCTAGGCTTCTTCTGAAAAACTACCTCGCGGTGCACGTATCCTTCCAGAGGAGCAACGACATAGTTTTAGCTTGAAGAGATTGGGAAAGCACCCAGGGAGAAAAGGCCTTTTCGTGTTCTGTGTTCTGCCTGAAATCGGTCAATTGGCACTTGCCAAAACAAGGTTTCCTAGCACAAACTACAAAGCCGCAACTCTCTCCTGGCAGAGTAAATCCTGTGCAGTGTTGCCCTGACGAGATACTGCTGGTAGAGTGAGGCCCAGGGAAAACACTTTGCCTAGAGAAATCCTAGCAAAGCCATGTGTTTCCCCACATGAATGTATGTCACTTTCAGTATTTGCAAAGCACGGAGCTCAGAGGCAACATCAGATTGTGTGTATCTCCGTGAGAGAAAGAACACTGTGACTTCACCCATTCCTCTGACAAAAGCAGTTAGAAGGAGAAAACCGTCCTTTGGTTTCGCTTTCCCGCAATGAGCTCGGCAAACTGCCCTTCGCGAAGGGCAGTTTTCCCCCGGAGAACTGCCTTGCGCTAGCCGTGTTCTGGCAGTGGAACGAGTAGGCAGTGTTAGCGTTAAGCTATTGTGAAGACTCGCTTTGGCCCAGGGAAAACAAAGCGCCCGGGGAAATCTTAACAGACCCCGGGGCTTTTCACGGTTCCAAGTGTGGAACTGCAGACTCTTTTCCAAAGAAGAGAGCGCACAGGCAACAGCAGCCTGCACGTTTCTCAGTGAAAGGGAGAACTCCCTGACTTCATCCAGTCCTCTGAGGAAAGCAGGCAGAAGGAGAGAAACTTTCTTTCCTTCCTCTTTCCTGCAATGAATTCCTCATTTGCTCCTGCAAACGCTAGGTTTCTTCTGAAAAACTACCTCGCGGTGCACGTATCCTTCCAGAGGAGCAATGACATAGTTTTAGCTTGAAGAGATTGGGAAAGCACATAGGGGGAAAAGGCCTTTTCGTGTTATGTGTTCTGCCTGAATTCGATCAATTCGCACTTGCGAAAGCAAGGTTCCCCAGCTCAAACTACAAAGCAGCAACTCTCTCCTGGCAGAGTAAATCCTACGCAGTGTTGCCCTGACGAGATACTGCTGGTAGAGCGAGGCCCAGGGAAAACACATTGCCTAGAGAAATCCCAGCAAAGCCGTATGTTTCCCCACATGAATGTATGTCAGTTTGAGGTCTTTGCCAAGAACGGAGCTCAGAGGCAACATCAGATTGTGTGTATCTCCGTGAGAGAAAGAACACTGTGACTTGACCCATTCCTCTGACGAAACCAGTTAGAAGGAGAAAACCGTCCTTTGGTTTCGCTTTCCCGCAATGAGCTCGGCAAACTGCCCTTCGCGAAGGGCAGTTTTCCCCCGGAGAACTGCCTTGCGCTAGCCGTGTTCTGGCAGTGGAACGAGTAGGCAGTGTTAGCGTTAAGCTATTGTGAAGGCTCGCTTTGGCCCAGGGAAAACAAAGCGCCTGGGGAAATCTTAACAGACCCCGGGGGCTTTTCACGGTTCCAAGTGTGGAACTGCAGACTCTTTTCCAAAGAAGAGAGCGCACAGGCAACAGCAGCCTGCACGTTTCTCAGTGAAAGGGAGAACTCCCTGACTTCATCCAGTCCTCTGAGCAAAGCAGGCAGAAGGAGAGAAACTTTCTTTCCTTCCTCTTTCCTGCAATGAATTCCTGATTTGCTCTTGCAAACGCTAGGCTTCTTCTGAAAAACTACCTCGCGGGGCACGTATCCTTCCAGAGGAGCAACGACATAGTTTTAGCTTGAAGAGATTGGGAAAGCACCCAGGGAGAAAAGGCCTTTTCGTGTTCTGTGTTCTGCCTGAAATCGGTCAATTGGCACTTGCCAAAACAAGGTTTCCTAGCGCAAACTACAAAGCCGCAACTCTCTCCTGGCAGAGTAAATCCTGTGCAGTGTTGCCCTGACGAGATACTGCTGGTAGAGTGAGGCCCAGGGAAAACACTTTGCCTAGAGAAATCCTAGCAAAGCCATGTGTTTCCCCACATGAATGTATGTCACTTTCAGTATTTGCAAAGCACGGAGCTCAGAGGCAACATCAGATTGTGTGTATCTCCGTGAGAGAAAGAACACTGTGACTTCACCCATTCCTCTGACAAAAGCAGTTAGAAGGAGAAAACCGTCCTTTGGTTTCGCTTTCCCGCAATGAGCTCGGCAAACTGCCCTTCGCGAAGGGCAGTTTTCCCCCGGAGAACTGCCTTGCGCTAGCCGTGTTCTGGCAGTGGAACGAGTAGGCAGTGTTAGCGTTAAGCTATTGTGAAGACTCGCTTTGGCCCAGGGAAAACAAAGCGCCTGGGGAAATCTTAACAGACCCCGGGGCTTTTCACGGTTCCAAGTGTGGAACTGCAGACTCTTTTCCAAAGAAGAGAGCGCACAGGCAACAGCAGCCTGCACGTTTCTCAGTGAAAGGGAGAACTCCCTGACTTCATCCAGTCCTCTGAGGAAAGCAGGCAGAAGGAGAGAAACTTTCTTTCCTTCCTCTTTCCTGCAATGAATTCCTCATTTGCTCCTGCAAATGCTAGGTTTCTTCTGAAAAACTACCTCGCGGTGCACGTATCCTTCCAGAGGAGCAATGACATAGTTTTAGCTTGAAGAGATTGGGAAAGCACATAGGGGGAAAAGGCCTTTTCGTGTTATGTGTTCTGCCTGAATTCGATCAATTCGCACTTGCGAAAGCAAGGTTCCCCAGCTCAAACTACAAAGCAGCAACTCTCTCCTGGCAGAGTAAATCCTACGCAGTGTTGCCCTGACGAGATACTGCTGGTAGAGCGAGGCCCAGGGAAAACACATTGCCTAGAGAAATCCCAGCAAAGCCGTATGTTTCCCCACATGAATGTATGTCAGTTTGAGGTCTTTGCCAAGAACGGAGCTCAGAGGCAACATCAGATTGTGTGTATCTCCGTGAGAGAAAGAACACTGTGACTTGACCCATTCCTCTGACGAAACCAGTTAGAAGGAGAAAACCGTCCTTTGGTTTCGCTTTCCCGCAATGAGCTCGGCAAACTGCCCTTCGCGAAGGGCAGTTTTCCCCCGGAGAACTGCCTTGCGCTAGCCGTGTTCTGGCAGTGGAACGAGTAGGCAGTGTTAGCGTTAAGCTATTGTGAAGGCTCGCTTTGGCCCAGGGAAAACAAAGCGCCTGGGGAAATCTTAACAGACCCCGGGGGCTTTTCACGGTTCCAAGTGTGGAACTGCAGACTCTTTTCCAAAGAAGAGAGCGCACAGGCAACAGCAGCCTGCACGTTTCTCAGTGAAAGGGAGAACTCCCTGACTTCATCCAGTCCTCTGAGCAAAGCAGGCAGAAGGAGAGAAACTTTCTTTCCTTCCTCTTTCCTGCAATGAATTCCTGATTTGCTCTTGCAAACGCTAGGCTTCTTCTGAAAAACTACCTCGCGGTGCACGTATCCTTCCAGAGGAGCAACGACATAGTTTTAGCTTGAAGAGATTGGGAAAGCACCCAGGGAGAAAAGGCCTTTTCGTGTTCTGTGTTCTGCCTGAAATCGGTCAATTGGCACTTGCCAAAACAAGGTTTCCTAGCACAAACTACAAAGCCGCAACTCTCTCCTGGCAGAGTAAATCCTGTGCAGTGTTGCCCTGACGAGATACTGCTGGTAGAGTGAGGCCCAGGGAAAACACTTTGCCTAGAGAAATCCTAGCAAAGCCATGTGTTTCCCCACATGAATGTATGTCACTTTCAGTATTTGCAAAGCACGGAGCTCAGAGGCAACATCAGATTGTGTGTATCTCCGTGAGAGAAAGAACACTGTGACTTCACCCATTCCTCTGACAAAAGCAGTTAGAAGGAGAAAACCGTCCTTTGGTTTCGCTTTCCCGCAATGAGCTCGGCAAACTGCCCTTCGCGAAGGGCAGTTTTCCCCCGGAGAACTGCCTTGCGCTAGCCGTGTTCTGGCAGTGGAACGAGTAGGCAGAGTTAGCGTTAAGCTATTGTGAAGACTCGCTTTGGCCCAGGGAAAACAAAGTGCCTGGGGAAATCTTAACAGACCCCGGGGCTTTTCACGGTTCCAAGTATGGAACTGCAGACTCTTTTCCAAAGAAGAGAGTGCACAGGCAACAGCAGCCTGCACGTTTCTCAGTGAAAGGGAGAACTCCCTGACTTCATCCAGTCCTCTGAGCAAAGCAGGCAGAAGGAGAGAAACTTTCTTTCCTTCCTCTTTCCTGCAATGAATTCCTCATTTGCTCCTGCAAACGCTAGGTTTCTTCTGAAAAACTACCTCGCGGTGCACGTATCCTTCCAGAGGAGCAACGACATAGTTTTAGCTTGAAGAGATTGGGAAAGCACATAGGGGGAAAAGGCCTTTTCGTGTTATGTGTTCTGCCTGAATTCGATCAATTCGCACTTGCGAAAGCAAGGTTCCCCAGCTCAAACTACAAAGCAGCAACTCTCTCCTGGCAGAGTAAATCCTATGCAGTGTTGCCCTGACGAGATACTGTTGGTAGAGTGAGGCCCAGGGAAAACACATTGCCTAGAGAAATCCTAGCAAAGCCATGTGTTTCCCCACATGAATGTATGTCACTTTCAGTATTTGCAAAGCACGGAGCTCAGAGGCAACATCAGATTGTGTGCATCTCCGTGAGAGAAAGAACACTGTGACTTGACCCATTCCTCTGACGAAACCAGTTAGAAGGAGAAAACCGTCCTTTGGTTTCGCTTTCCCACAATGAGCTTGGCAAACTGCCCTTCACGAAGGGCAGTTTTCCCCCGGAGAACTGCCTTGCGCTAGCCGTGTTCTGGCAGTGGAACGAGTAGGCAGGGTTAGCGTGAAGCTATTGTGAAGACTCGCTTTGGCCCAGGGAAAACAAAGCGCCTGGGGAAATCTTAACAGACCCCGGGGGCTTTTCACGGTTCCAAGTGTGGAACTGCAGACTCTTTTCCAAAGAAGAGAGCGCACAGGCAACAGCAGCCTGCACGTTTCTCAGTGAAAGGGAGAACTCCCCGACTTCATCCAGTCCTCTGAGCAAAGCAGGCAGAAGGAGAGAAACTTTCTTTCCTTCCTCTTTCCTGCAATGAATTCCTGATTTGCTCTTGCAAACGCTAGGCTTCTTCTGAAAAACTACCTCGCGGTGCACGTATCCTTCCAGAGGAGCAACGACATAGTTTTAGCTTGAAGAGATTGGGAAAGCACCCAGGGAGAAAAGGCCTTTTCGTGTTCTGTGTTCTGCCTGAAATCGGTCAATTGGCACTTGCCAAAACAAGGTTTCCTAGCACAAACTACAAAGCCGCAACTCTCTCCTGGCAGAGTAAATCCTGTGCAGTGTTGCCCTGACGAGATACTGCTGGTAGAGTGAGGCCCAGGGAAAACACTTTGCCTAGAGAAATCCTAGCAAAGCCATGTGTTTCCCCACATGAATGTATGTCACTTTCAGTATTTGCAAAGCATTAGCTCAGAGGCAACATCAGATTGTGTGTATCTCCGTGAGAGAAAGAACACTGTGACTTCACCCATTCCTCTGACAAAAGCAGTTAGAAGGAGAAAACCGTCCTTTGGTTTCGCTTTCCCGCAATGAGCTCGGCAAACTGCCCTTCGCGAAGGGCAGTTTTCCCCCGGAGAACTGCCTTGCGCTAGCCGTGTTCTGGCAGTGGAACGAGTAGGCAGTGTTAGCGTTAAGCTATTGTGAAGACTCGCTTTGGCCCAGGGAAAACAAAGCGCCCGGGGAAATCTTAACAGACCCCGGGGCTTTTCACGGTTCCAAGTGTGGAACTGCAGACTCTTTTCCAAAGAAGAGAGCGCACAGGCAACAGCAGCCTGCACGTTTCTCAGTGAAAGGGAGAACTCCCTGACTTCATCCAGTCCTCTGAGGAAAGCAGGCAGAAGGAGAGAAACTTTCTTTCCTTCCTCTTTCCTGCAATGAATTCCTCATTTGCTCCTGCAAACGCTAGGTTTCTTCTGAAAAACTACCTCGCGGTGCACGTATCCTTCCAGAGGAGCAATGACATAGTTTTAGCTTGAAGAGATTGGGAAAGCACATAGGGGGAAAAGGCCTTTTCGTGTTATGTGTTCTGCCTGAATTCGATCAATTCGCACTTGCGAAAGCAAGGTTCCCCAGCTCAAACTACAAAGCAGCAACTCTCTCCTGGCAGAGTAAATCCTACGCAGTGTTGCCCTGACGAGATACTGCTGGTAGAGCGAGGCCCAGGGAAAACACATTGCCTAGAGAAATCCCAGCAAAGCCGTATGTTTCCCCACATGAATGTATGTCAGTTTGAGGTCTTTGCCAAGAACGGAGCTCAGAGGCAACATCAGATTGTGTGTATCTCCGTGAGAGAAAGAACACTGTGACTTGACCCATTCCTCTGACGAAACCAGTTAGAAGGAGAAAACCGTCCTTTGGTTTCGCTTTCCCGCAATGAGCTCGGCAAACTGCCCTTCGCGAAGGGCAGTTTTCCCCCGGAGAACTGCCTTGCGCTAGCCGTGTTCTGGCAGTGGAACGAGTAGGCAGTGTTAGCGTTAAGCTATTGTGAAGGCTCGCTTTGGCCCAGGGAAAACAAAGCGCCTGGGGAAATCTTAACAGACCCCGGGGGCTTTTCACGGTTCCAAGTGTGGAACTGCAGACTCTTTTCCAAAGAAGAGAGCGCACAGGCAACAGCAGCCTGCACGTTTCTCAGTGAAAGGGAGAACTCCCTGACTTCATCCAGTCCTCTGAGCAAAGCAGGCAGAAGGAGAGAAACTTTCTTTCCTTCCTCTTTCCTGCAATGAATTCCTGATTTGCTCTTGCAAACGCTAGGCTTCTTCTGAAAAACTACCTCGCGGGGCACGTATCCTTCCAGAGGAGCAACGACATAGTTTTAGCTTGAAGAGATTGGGAAAGCACCCAGGGAGAAAAGGCCTTTTCGTGTTCTGTGTTCTGCCTGAAATCGGTCAATTGGCACTTGCCAAAACAAGGTTTCCTAGCGCAAACTACAAAGCCGCAACTCTCTCCTGGCAGAGTAAATCCTGTGCAGTGTTGCCCTGACGAGATACTGCTGGTAGAGTGAGGCCCAGGGAAAACACTTTGCCTAGAGAAATCCTAGCAAAGCCATGTGTTTCCCCACATGAATGTATGTCACTTTCAGTATTTGCAAAGCACGGAGCTCAGAGGCAACATCAGATTGTGTGTATCTCCGTGAGAGAAAGAACACTGTGACTTCACCCATTCCTCTGACAAAAGCAGTTAGAAGGAGAAAACCGTCCTTTGGTTTCGCTTTCCCGCAATGAGCTCGGCAAACTGCCCTTCGCGAAGGGCAGTTTTCCCCCGGAGAACTGCCTTGCGCTAGCCGTGTTCTGGCAGTGGAACGAGTAGGCAGTGTTAGCGTTAAGCTATTGTGAAGACTCGCTTTGGCCCAGGGAAAACAAAGCGCCTGGGGAAATCTTAACAGACCCCGGGGCTTTTCACGGTTCCAAGTGTGGAACTGCAGACTCTTTTCCAAAGAAGAGAGCGCACAGGCAACAGCAGCCTGCACGTTTCTCAGTGAAAGGGAGAACTCCCTGACTTCATCCAGTCCTCTGAGGAAAGCAGGCAGAAGGAGAGAAACTTTCTTTCCTTCCTCTTTCCTGCAATGAATTCCTCATTTGCTCCTGCAAACGCTAGGTTTCTTCTGAAAAACTACCTCGCGGTGCACGTATCCTTCCAGAGGAGCAATGACATAGTTTTAGCTTGAAGAGATTGGGAAAGCACATAGGGGGAAAAGGCCTTTTCGTGTTATGTGTTCTGCCTGAATTCGATCAATTCGCACTTGCGAAAGCAAGGTTCCCCAGCTCAAACTACAAAGCAGCAACTCTCTCCTGGCAGAGTAAATCCTACGCAGTGTTGCCCTGACGAGATACTGCTGGTAGAGCGAGGCCCAGGGAAAACACATTGCCTAGAGAAATCCCAGCAAAGCCGTATGTTTCCCCACATGAATGTATGTCAGTTTGAGGTCTTTGCCAAGAACGGAGCTCAGAGGCAACATCAGATTGTGTGTATCTCCGTGAGAGAAAGAACACTGTGACTTGACCCATTCCTCTGACGAAACCAGTTAGAAGGAGAAAACCGTCCTTTGGTTTCGCTTTCCCGCAATGAGCTCGGCAAACTGCCCTTCGCGAAGGGCAGTTTTCCCCCGGAGAACTGCCTTGCGCTAGCCGTGTTCTGGCAGTGGAACGAGTAGGCAGTGTTAGCGTTAAGCTATTGTGAAGGCTCGCTTTGGCCCAGGGAAAACAAAGCGCCTGGGGAAATCTTAACAGACCCCGGGGGCTTTTCACGGTTCCAAGTGTGGAACTGCAGACTCTTTTCCAAAGAAGAGAGCGCACAGGCAACAGCAGCCTGCACGTTTCTCAGTGAAAGGGAGAACTCCCTGACTTCATCCAGTCCTCTGAGCAAAGCAGGCAGAAGGAGAGAAACTTTCTTTCCTTCCTCTTTCCTGCAATGAATTCCTGATTTGCTCTTGCAAACGCTAGGCTTCTTCTGAAAAACTACCTCGCGGGGCACGTATCCTTCCAGAGGAGCAACGACATAGTTTTAGCTTGAAGAGATTGGGAAAGCACCCAGGGAGAAAAGGCCTTTTCGTGTTCTGTGTTCTGCCTGAAATCGGTCAATTGGCACTTGCCAAAACAAGGTTTCCTAGCACAAACTACAAAGCCGCAACTCTCTCCTGGCAGAGTAAATCCTGTGCAGTGTTGCCCTGACGAGATACTGCTGGTAGAGTGAGGCCCAGGGAAAACACTTTGCCTAGAGAAATCCTAGCAAAGCCATGTGTTTCCCCACATGAATGTATGTCACTTTCAGTATTTGCAAAGCACGGAGCTCAGAGGCAACATCAGATTGTGTGTATCTCCGTGAGAGAAAGAACACTGTGACTTCACCCATTCCTCTGACAAAAGCAGTTAGAAGGAGAAAACCGTCCTTTGGTTTCGCTTTCCCGCAATGAGCTCGGCAAACTGCCCTTCGCGAAGGGCAGTTTTCCCCCGGAGAACTGCCTTGCGCTAGCCGTGTTCTGGCAGTGGAACGAGTAGGCAGAGTTAGCGTTAAGCTATTGTGAAGACTCGCTTTGGCCCAGGGAAAACAAAGCGCCTGGGGAAATCTTAACAGACCCCGGGGCTTTTCACGGTTCCAAGTATGGAACTGCAGACTCTTTTCCAAAGAAGAGAGTGCACAGGCAACAGCAGCCTGCACGTTTCTCAGTGAAAGGGAGAACTCCCTGACTTCATCCAGTCCTCTGAGCAAAGCAGGCAGAAGGAGAGAAACTTTCTTTCCTTCCTCTTTCCTGCAATGAATTCCTCATTTGCTCCTGCAAACGCTAGGTTTCTTCTGAAAAACTACCTCGCGGTGCACGTATCCTTCCAGAGGAGCAACGACATAGTTTTAGCTTGAAGAGATTGGGAAAGCACATAGGGGGAAAAGGCCTTTTCGTGTTATGTGTTCTGCCTGAATTCGATCAATTCGCACTTGCGAAAGCAAGGTTCCCCAGCTCAAACTACAAAGCAGCAACTCTGTCCTGGCAGAGTAAATCCTATGCAGTGTTGCCCTGACGAGATACTGTTGGTAGAGTGAGGCCCAGGGAAAACACATTGCCTAGAGAAATCCTAGCAAAGCCATGTGTTTCCCCACATGAATGTATGTCACTTTCAGTATTTGCAAAGCACGGAGCTCAGAGGCAACATCAGATTGTGTGCATCTCCGTGAGAGAAAGAACACTGTGACTTGACCCATTCCTCTGACGAAACCAGTTAGAAGGAGAAAACCGTCCTTTGGTTTCGCTTTCCCACAATGAGCTTGGCAAACTGCCCTTCACGAAGGGCAGTTTTCCCCCGGAGAACTGCCTTGCGCTAGCCGTGTTCTGGCAGTGGAACGAGTAGGCAGGGTTAGCGTTAAGCTATTGTGAAGGCTCGCTTTGGCCCAGGGAAAACAAAGCGCCTGGGGAAATCTTAACAGACCCCGGGGGCTTTTCACGGTTCCAAGTGTGGAACTGCAGACTCTTTTCCAAAGAAGAGAGCGCACAGGCAACAGCAGCCTGCACGTTTCTCAGTGAAAGGGAGAACTCCCTGACTTCATCCAGTCCTCTGAGCAAAGCAGGCAGAAGGAGAGAAACTTTCTTTCCTTCCTCTTTCCTGCAATGAATTCCTGATTTGCTCTTGCAAACGCTAGGCTTCTTCTGAAAAACTACCTCGCGGGGCACGTATCCTTCCAGAGGAGCAACGACATAGTTTTAGCTTGAAGAGATTGGGAAAGCACCCAGGGAGAAAAGGCCTTTTCGTGTTCTGTGTTCTGCCTGAAATCGGTCAATTGGCACTTGCCAAAACAAGGTTTCCTAGCACAAACTACAAAGCCGCAACTCTCTCCTGGCAGAGTAAATCCTGTGCAGTGTTGCCCTGACGAGATACTGCTGGTAGAGTGAGGCCCAGGGAAAACACTTTGCCTAGAGAAATCCTAGCAAAGCCATGTGTTTCCCCACATGAATGTATGTCACTTTCAGTATTTGCAAAGCACGGAGCTCAGAGGCAACATCAGATTGTGTGTATCTCCGTGAGAGAAAGAACACTGTGACTTCACCCATTCCTCTGACAAAAGCAGTTAGAAGGAGAAAACCGTCCTTTGGTTTCGCTTTCCCGCAATGAGCTCGGCAAACTGCCCTTCGCGAAGGGCAGTTTTCCCCCGGAGAACTGCCTTGCGCTAGCCGTGTTCTGGCAGTGGAACGAGTAGGCAGAGTTAGCGTTAAGCTATTGTGAAGACTCGCTTTGGCCCAGGGAAAACAAAGCGCCTGGGGAAATCTTAACAGACCCCGGGGCTTTTCACGGTTCCAAGTATGGAACTGCAGACTCTTTTCCAAAGAAGAGAGTGCACAGGCAACAGCAGCCTGCACGTTTCTCAGTGAAAGGGAGAACTCCCTGACTTCATCCAGTCCTCTGAGCAAAGCAGGCAGAAGGAGAGAAACTTTCTTTCCTTCCTCTTTCCTGCAATGAATTCCTCATTTGCTCCTGCAAACGCTAGGTTTCTTCTGAAAAACTACCTCGCGGTGCACGTATCCTTCCAGAGGAGCAACGACATAGTTTTAGCTTGAAGAGATTGGGAAAGCACATAGGGGGAAAAGGCCTTTTCGTGTTATGTGTTCTGCCTGAATTCGATCAATTCGCACTTGCGAAAGCAAGGTTCCCCAGCTCAAACTACAAAGCAGCAACTCTGTCCTGGCAGAGTAAATCCTATGCAGTGTTGCCCTGACGAGATACTGTTGGTAGAGTGAGGCCCAGGGAAAACACATTGCCTAGAGAAATCCTAGCAAAGCCATGTGTTTCCCCACATGAATGTATGTCACTTTCAGTATTTGCAAAGCACGGAGCTCAGAGGCAACATCAGATTGTGTGCATCTCCGTGAGAGAAAGAACACTGTGACTTGACCCATTCCTCTGACGAAACCAGTTAGAAGGAGAAAACCGTCCTTTGGTTTCGCTTTCCCACAATGAGCTTGGCAAACTGCCCTTCACGAAGGGCAGTTTTCCCCCGGAGAACTGCCTTGCGCTAGCCGTGTTCTGGCAGTGGAACGAGTAGGCAGGGTTAGCGTTAAGCTATTGTGAAGACTCGCTTTGGCCCAGGGAAAACAAAGCGCCTGGGGAAATCTTAACAGACCCCGGGGGCTTTTCACGGTTCCAAGTGTGGAACTGCAGACTCTTTTCCAAAGAAGAGAGCGCACAGGCAACAGCAGCCTGCACGTTTCTCAGTGAAAGGGAGAACTCCCCGACTTCATCCAGTCCTCTGAGCAAAGCAGGCAGAAGGAGAGAAACTTTCTTTCCTTCCTCTTTCCTGCAATGAATTCCTGATTTGCTCTTGCAAACGCTAGGCTTCTTCTGAAAAACTACCTCGCGGTGCACGTATCCTTCCAGAGGAGCAACGACATAGTTTTAGCTTGAAGAGATTGGGAAAGCACCCAGGGAGAAAAGGCCTTTTCGTGTTCTGTGTTCTGCCTGAAATCGGTCAATTGGCACTTGCCAAAACAAGGTTTCCTAGCACAAACTACAAAGCCGCAACTCTCTCCTGGCAGAGTAAATCCTGTGCAGTGTTGCCCTGACGAGATACTGCTGGTAGAGTGAGGCCCAGGGAAAACACTTTGCCTAGAGAAATCCTAGCAAAGCCATGTGTTTCCCCACATGAATGTATGTCACTTTCAGTATTTGCAAAGCACGGAGCTCAGAGGCAACATCAGATTGTGTGTATCTCCGTGAGAGAAAGAACACTGTGACTTCACCCATTCCTCTGACAAAAGCAGTTAGAAGGAGAAAACCGTCCTTTGGTTTCGCTTTCCCGCAATGAGCTCGGCAAACTGCCCTTCGCGAAGGGCAGTTTTCCCCCGGAGAACTGCCTTGCGCTAGCCGTGTTCTGGCAGTGGAACGAGTAGGCAGTGTTAGCGTTAAGCTATTGTGAAGACTCGCTTTGGCCCAGGGAAAACAAAGCGCCCGGGGAAATCTTAACAGACCCCGGGGCTTTTCACGGTTCCAAGTGTGGAACTGCAGACTCTTTTCCAAAGAAGAGAGCGCACAGGCAACAGCAGCCTGCACGTTTCTCAGTGAAAGGGAGAACTCCCTGACTTCATCCAGTCCTCTGAGGAAAGCAGGCAGAAGGAGAGAAACTTTCTTTCCTTCCTCTTTCCTGCAATGAATTCCTCATTTGCTCCTGCAAACGCTAGGTTTCTTCTGAAAAACTACCTCGCGGTGCACGTATCCTTCCAGAGGAGCAATGACATAGTTTTAGCTTGAAGAGATTGGGAAAGCACATAGGGGGAAAAGGCCTTTTCGTGTTATGTGTTCTGCCTGAATTCGATCAATTCGCACTTGCGAAAGCAAGGTTCCCCAGCTCAAACTACAAAGCAGCAACTCTCTCCTGGCAGAGTAAATCCTACGCAGTGTTGCCCTGACGAGATACTG
Source organism: Elephas maximus indicus (assembly GCF_024166365.1). Classification (NCBI taxonomy): domain Eukaryota; kingdom Metazoa; phylum Chordata; class Mammalia; order Proboscidea; family Elephantidae; genus Elephas; species Elephas maximus. The sequence continues at coordinate 20,639,941 of NC_064830.1, forward strand.
CTGGTAGAGCGAGGCCCAGGGAAAACACATTGCCTAGAGAAATCCCAGCAAAGCCGTATGTTTCCCCACATGAATGTATGTCAGTTTGAGGTCTTTGCCAAGAACGGAGCTCAGAGGCAACATCAGATTGTGTGTATCTCCGTGAGAGAAAGAACACTGTGACTTGACCCATTCCTCTGACGAAACCAGTTAGAAGGAGAAAACCGTCCTTTGGTTTCGCTTTCCCGCAATGAGCTCGGCAAACTGCCCTTCGCGAAGGGCAGTTTTCCCCCGGAGAACTGCCTTGCGCTAGCCGTGTTCTGGCAGTGGAACGAGTAGGCAGTGTTAGCGTTAAGCTATTGTGAAGGCTCGCTTTGGCCCAGGGAAAACAAAGCGCCTGGGGAAATCTTAACAGACCCCGGGGGCTTTTCACGGTTCCAAGTGTGGAACTGCAGACTCTTTTCCAAAGAAGAGAGCGCACAGGCAACAGCAGCCTGCACGTTTCTCAGTGAAAGGGAGAACTCCCTGACTTCATCCAGTCCTCTGAGCAAAGCAGGCAGAAGGAGAGAAACTTTCTTTCCTTCCTCTTTCCTGCAATGAATTCCTGATTTGCTCTTGCAAACGCTAGGCTTCTTCTGAAAAACTACCTCGCGGGGCACGTATCCTTCCAGAGGAGCAACGACATAGTTTTAGCTTGAAGAGATTGGGAAAGCACCCAGGGAGAAAAGGCCTTTTCGTGTTCTGTGTTCTGCCTGAAATCGGTCAATTGGCACTTGCCAAAACAAGGTTTCCTAGCGCAAACTACAAAGCCGCAACTCTCTCCTGGCAGAGTAAATCCTGTGCAGTGTTGCCCTGACGAGATACTGCTGGTAGAGTGAGGCCCAGGGAAAACACTTTGCCTAGAGAAATCCTAGCAAAGCCATGTGTTTCCCCACATGAATGTATGTCACTTTCAGTATTTGCAAAGCACGGAGCTCAGAGGCAACATCAGATTGTGTGTATCTCCGTGAGAGAAAGAACACTGTGACTTCACCCATTCCTCTGACAAAAGCAGTTAGAAGGAGAAAACCGTCCTTTGGTTTCGCTTTCCCGCAATGAGCTCGGCAAACTGCCCTTCGCGAAGGGCAGTTTTCCCCCGGAGAACTGCCTTGCGCTAGCCGTGTTCTGGCAGTGGAACGAGTAGGCAGTGTTAGCGTTAAGCTATTGTGAAGACTCGCTTTGGCCCAGGGAAAACAAAGCGCCTGGGGAAATCTTAACAGACCCCGGGGCTTTTCACGGTTCCAAGTGTGGAACTGCAGACTCTTTTCCAAAGAAGAGAGCGCACAGGCAACAGCAGCCTGCACGTTTCTCAGTGAAAGGGAGAACTCCCTGACTTCATCCAGTCCTCTGAGGAAAGCAGGCAGAAGGAGAGAAACTTTCTTTCCTTCCTCTTTCCTGCAATGAATTCCTCATTTGCTCCTGCAAACGCTAGGTTTCTTCTGAAAAACTACCTCGCGGTGCACGTATCCTTCCAGAGGAGCAATGACATAGTTTTAGCTTGAAGAGATTGGGAAAGCACCCAGGGAGAAAAGGCCTTTTCGTGTTATGTGTTCTGCCTGAATTCGATCAATTCGCACTTGCGAAAGCAAGGTTCCCCAGCTCAAACTACAAAGCAGCAACTCTCTCCTGGCAGAGTAAATCCTACGCAGTGTTGCCCTGACGAGATACTGCTGGTAGAGCGAGGCCCAGGGAAAACACATTGCCTAGAGAAATCCCAGCAAAGCCGTATGTTTCCCCACATGAATGTATGTCAGTTTGAGGTCTTTGCCAAGAACGGAGCTCAGAGGCAACATCAGATTGTGTGTATCTCCGTGAGAGAAAGAACACTGTGACTTGACCCATTCCTCTGACGAAACCAGTTAGAAGGAGAAAACCGTCCTTTGGTTTCGCTTTCCCGCAATGAGCTCGGCAAACTGCCCTTCGCGAAGGGCAGTTTTCCCCCGGAGAACTGCCTTGCGCTAGCCGTGTTCTGGCAGTGGAACGAGTAGGCAGTGTTAGCGTTAAGCTATTGTGAAGGCTCGCTTTGGCCCAGGGAAAACAAAGCGCCTGGGGAAATCTTAACAGACCCCGGGGGCTTTTCACGGTTCCAAGTGTGGAACTGCAGACTCTTTTCCAAAGAAGAGAGCGCACAGGCAACAGCAGCCTGCACGTTTCTCAGTGAAAGGGAGAACTCCCTGACTTCATCCAGTCCTCTGAGCAAAGCAGGCAGAAGGAGAGAAACTTTCTTTCCTTCCTCTTTCCTGCAATGAATTCCTGATTTGCTCTTGCAAACGCTAGGCTTCTTCTGAAAAACTACCTCGCGGGGCACGTATCCTTCCAGAGGAGCAACGACATAGTTTTAGCTTGAAGAGATTGGGAAAGCACCCAGGGAGAAAAGGCCTTTTCGTGTTCTGTGTTCTGCCTGAAATCGGTCAATTGGCACTTGCCAAAACAAGGTTTCCTAGCACAAACTACAAAGCCGCAACTCTCTCCTGGCAGAGTAAATCCTGTGCAGTGTTGCCCTGACGAGATACTGCTGGTAGAGTGAGGCCCAGGGAAAACACTTTGCCTAGAGAAATCCTAGCAAAGCCATGTGTTTCCCCACATGAATGTATGTCACTTTCAGTATTTGCAAAGCACGGAGCTCAGAGGCAACATCAGATTGTGTGTATCTCCGTGAGAGAAAGAACACTGTGACTTCACCCATTCCTCTGACAAAAGCAGTTAGAAGGAGAAAACCGTCCTTTGGTTTCGCTTTCCCGCAATGAGCTCGGCAAACTGCCCTTCGCGAAGGGCAGTTTTCCCCCGGAGAACTGCCTTGCGCTAGCCGTGTTCTGGCAGTGGAACGAGTAGGCAGAGTTAGCGTTAAGCTATTGTGAAGACTCGCTTTGGCCCAGGGAAAACAAAGCGCCTGGGGAAATCTTAACAGACCCCGGGGCTTTTCACGGTTCCAAGTATGGAACTGCAGACTCTTTTCCAAAGAAGAGAGTGCACAGGCAACAGCAGCCTGCACGTTTCTCAGTGAAAGGGAGAACTCCCTGACTTCATCCAGTCCTCTGAGCAAAGCAGGCAGAAGGAGAGAAACTTTCTTTCCTTCCTCTTTCCTGCAATGAATTCCTCATTTGCTCCTGCAAACGCTAGGTTTCTTCTGAAAAACTACCTCGCGGTGCACGTATCCTTCCAGAGGAGCAACGACATAGTTTTAGCTTGAAGAGATTGGGAAAGCACATGGGGGAAAAGGCCTTTTCGTGTTATGTGTTCTGCCTGAATTCGATCAATTCGCACTTGCGAAAGCAAGGTTCCCCAGCTCAAACTACAAAGCAGCAACTCTCTCCTGGCAGAGTAAATCCTATGCAGTGTTGCCCTGACGAGATACTGTTGGTAGAGTGAGGCCCAGGGAAAACACATTGCCTAGAGAAATCCTAGCAAAGCCATGTGTTTCCCCACATGAATGTATGTCACTTTCAGTATTTGCAAAGCACGGAGCTCAGAGGCAACATCAGATTGTGTGCATCTCCGTGAGAGAAAGAACACTGTGACTTGACCCATTCCTCTGACGAAACCAGTTAGAAGGAGAAAACCGTCCTTTGGTTTCGCTTTCCCACAATGAGCTTGGCAAACTGCCCTTCACGAAGGGCAGTTTTCCCCCGGAGAACTGCCTTGCGCTAGCCGTGTTCTGGCAGTGGAACGAGTAGGCAGGGTTAGCGTTAAGCTATTGTGAAGACTCGCTTTGGCCCAGGGAAAACAAAGCGCCTGGGGAAATCTTAACAGACCCCGGGGGCTTTTCACGGTTCCAAGTGTGGAACTGCAGACTCTTTTCCAAAGAAGAGAGCGCACAGGCAACAGCAGCCTGCACGTTTCTCAGTGAAAGGGAGAACTCCCCGACTTCATCCAGTCCTCTGAGCAAAGCAGGCAGAAGGAGAGAAACTTTCTTTCCTTCCTCTTTCCTGCAATGAATTCCTGATTTGCTCTTGCAAACGCTAGGCTTCTTCTGAAAAACTACCTCGCGGTGCACGTATCCTTCCAGAGGAGCAACGACATAGTTTTAGCTTGAAGAGATTGGGAAAGCACCCAGGGAGAAAAGGCCTTTTCGTGTTCTGTGTTCTGCCTGAAATCGGTCAATTGGCACTTGCCAAAACAAGGTTTCCTAGCACAAACTACAAAGCCGCAACTCTCTCCTGGCAGAGTAAATCCTGTGCAGTGTTGCCCTGACGAGATACTGCTGGTAGAGTGAGGCCCAGGGAAAACACTTTGCCTAGAGAAATCCTAGCAAAGCCATGTGTTTCCCCACATGAATGTATGTCACTTTCAGTATTTGCAAAGCACGGAGCTCAGAGGCAACATCAGATTGTGTGTATCTCCGTGAGAGAAAGAACACTGTGACTTCACCCATTCCTCTGACAAAAGCAGTTAGAAGGAGAAAACCGTCCTTTGGTTTCGCTTTCCCGCAATGAGCTCGGCAAACTGCCCTTCGCGAAGGGCAGTTTTCCCCCGGAGAACTGCCTTGCGCTAGCCGTGTTCTGGCAGTGGAACGAGTAGGCAGTGTTAGCGTTAAGCTATTGTGAAGACTCGCTTTGGCCCAGGGAAAACAAAGCGCCTGGGGAAATCTTAACAGACCCCGGGGCTTTTCACGGTTCCAAGTGTGGAACTGCAGACTCTTTTCCAAAGAAGAGAGCGCACAGGCAACAGCAGCCTGCACGTTTCTCAGTGAAAGGGAGAACTCCCTGACTTCATCCAGTCCTCTGAGGAAAGCAGGCAGAAGGAGAGAAACTTTCTTTCCTTCCTCTTTCCTGCAATGAATTCCTCATTTGCTCCTGCAAACGCTAGGTTTCTTCTGAAAAACTACCTCGCGGTGCACGTATCCTTCCAGAGGAGCAATGACATAGTTTTAGCTTGAAGAGATTGGGAAAGCACATAGGGGGAAAAGGCCTTTTCGTGTTATGTGTTCTGCCTGATTTCGATCAATTCGCACTTGCGAAAGCAAGGTTCCCCAGCTCAAACTACAAAGCAGCAACTCTCTCCTGGCAGAGTAAATCCTACGCAGTGTTGCCCTGACGAGATACTGCTGGTAGAGCGAGGCCCAGGGAAAACACATTGCCTAGAGAAATCCCAGCAAAGCCGTCTGTTTCCCCACATGAATGTATGTCAGTTTGAGGTCTTTGCCAAGAACGGAGCTCAGAGGCAACATCAGATTGTGTGTATCTCCGTGAGAGAAAGAACACTGTGACTTGACCCATTCCTCTGACGAAACCAGTTAGAAGGAGAAAACCGTCCTTTGGTTTCGCTTTCCCGCAATGAGCTCGGCAAACTGCCCTTCGCGAAGGGCAGTTTTCCCCCGGAGAACTGCCTTGCGCTAGCCGTGTTCTGGCAGTGGAACGAGTAGGCAGTGTTAGCGTTAAGCTATTGTGAAGGCTCGCTTTGGCCCAGGGAAAACAAAGCGCCTGGGGAAATCTTAACAGACCCCGGGGGCTTTTCACGGTTCCAAGTGTGGAACTGCAGACTCTTTTCCAAAGAAGAGAGCGCACAGGCAACAGCAGCCTGCACGTTTCTCAGTGAAAGGGAGAACTCCCTGACTTCATCCAGTCCTCTGAGCAAAGCAGGCAGAAGGAGAGAAACTTTCTTTCCTTCCTCTTTCCTGCAATGAATTCCTGATTTGCTCTTGCAAACGCTAGGCTTCTTCTGAAAAACTACCTCGCGGGGCACGTATCCTTCCAGAGGAGCAACGACATAGTTTTAGCTTGAAGAGATTGGGAAAGCACCCAGGGAGAAAAGGCCTTTTCGTGTTCTGTGTTCTGCCTGAAATCGGTCAATTGGCACTTGCCAAAACAAGGTTTCCTAGCGCAAACTACAAAGCCGCAACTCTCTCCTGGCAGAGTAAATCCTGTGCAGTGTTGCCCTGACGAGATACTGCTGGTAGAGTGAGGCCCAGGGAAAACACTTTGCCTAGAGAAATCCTAGCAAAGCCATGTGTTTCCCCACATGAATGTATGTCACTTTCAGTATTTGCAAAGCACGGAGCTCAGAGGCAACATCAGATTGTGTGTATCTCCGTGAGAGAAAGAACACTGTGACTTGACCCATTCCTCTGACAAAAGCAGTTAGAAGGAGAAAACCGTCCTTTGGTTTCGCTTTCCCGCAATGAGCTCGGCAAACTGCCCTTCGCGAAGGGCAGTTTTCCCCCGGAGAACTGCCTTGCGCTAGCCGTGTTCTGGCAGTGGAACGAGTAGGCAGTGTTAGCGTTAAGCTATTGTGAAGACTCGCTTTGGCCCAGGGAAAACAAAGCGCCTGGGGAAATCTTAACAGACCCCGGGGCTTTTCACGGTTCCAAGTGTGGAACTGCAGACTCTTTTCCAAAGAAGAGAGCGCACAGGCAACAGCAGCCTGCACGTTTCTCAGTGAAAGGGAGAACTCCCTGACTTCATCCAGTCCTCTGAGGAAAGCAGGCAGAAGGAGAGAAACTTTCTTTCCTTCCTCTTTCCTGCAATGAATTCCTCATTTGCTCCTGCAAACGCTAGGTTTCTTCTGAAAAACTACCTCGCGGTGCACGTATCCTTCCAGAGGAGCAATGACATAGTTTTAGCTTGAAGAGATTGGGAAAGCACATAGGGGGAAAAGGCCTTTTCGTGTTATGTGTTCTGCCTGAATTCGATCAATTCGCACTTGCGAAAGCAAGGTTCCCCAGCTCAAACTACAAAGCAGCAACTCTCTCCTGGCAGAGTAAATCCTACGCAGTGTTGCCCTGACGAGATACTGCTGGTAGAGCGAGGCCCAGGGAAAACACATTGCCTAGAGAAATCCCAGCAAAGCCGTATGTTTCCCCACATGAATGTATGTCAGTTTGAGGTCTTTGCCAAGAACGGAGCTCAGAGGCAACATCAGATTGTGTGTATCTCCGTGAGAGAAAGAACACTGTGACTTGACCCATTCCTCTGACGAAACCAGTTAGAAGGAGAAAACCGTCCTTTGGTTTCGCTTTCCCGCAATGAGCTCGGCAAACTGCCCTTCGCGAAGGGCAGTTTTCCCCCGGAGAACTGCCTTGCGCTAGCCGTGTTCTGGCAGTGGAACGAGTAGGCAGTGTTAGCGTTAAGCTATTGTGAAGGCTCGCTTTGGCCCAGGGAAAACAAAGCGCCTGGGGAAATCTTAACAGACCCCGGGGGCTTTTCACGGTTCCAAGTGTGGAACTGCAGACTCTTTTCCAAAGAAGAGAGCGCACAGGCAACAGCAGCCTGCACGTTTCTCAGTGAAAGGGAGAACTCCCTGACTTCATCCAGTCCTCTGAGCAAAGCAGGCAGAAGGAGAGAAACTTTCTTTCCTTCCTCTTTCCTGCAATGAATTCCTGATTTGCTCTTGCAAACGCTAGGCTTCTTCTGAAAAACTACCTCGCGGTGCACGTATCCTTCCAGAGGAGCAACGACATAGTTTTAGCTTGAAGAGATTGGGAAAGCACCCAGGGAGAAAAGGCCTTTTCGTGTTCTGTGTTCTGCCTGAAATCGGTCAATTGGCACTTGCCAAAACAAGGTTTCCTAGCACAAACTACAAAGCCGCAACTCTCTCCTGGCAGAGTAAATCCTGTGCAGTGTTGCCCTGACGAGATACTGCTGGTAGAGTGAGGCCCAGGGAAAACACTTTGCCTAGAGAAATCCTAGCAAAGCCATGTGTTTCCCCACATGAATGTATGTCACTTTCAGTATTTGCAAAGCACGGAGCTCAGAGGCAACATCAGATTGTGTGTATCTCCGTGAGAGAAAGAACACTGTGACTTCACCCATTCCTCTGACAAAAGCAGTTAGAAGGAGAAAACCGTCCTTTGGTTTCGCTTTCCCGCAATGAGCTCGGCAAACTGCCCTTCGCGAAGGGCAGTTTTCCCCCGGAGAACTGCCTTGCGCTAGCCGTGTTCTGGCAGTGGAACGAGTAGGCAGAGTTAGCGTTAAGCTATTGTGAAGACTCGCTTTGGCCCAGGGAAAACAAAGCGCCTGGGGAAATCTTAACAGACCCCGGGGCTTTTCACGGTTCCAAGTATGGAACTGCAGACTCTTTTCCAAAGAAGAGAGAGCACAGGCAACAGCAGCCTGCACGTTTCTCAGTGAAAGGGAGAACTCCCTGACTTCATCCAGTCCTCTGAGCAAAGCAGGCAGAAGGAGAGAAACTTTCTTTCCTTCCTCTTTCCTGCAATGAATTCCTCATTTGCTCCTGCAAACGCTAGGTTTCTTCTGAAAAACTACCTCGCGGTGCACGTATCCTTCCAGAGGAGCAACGACATAGTTTTAGCTTGAAGAGATTGGGAAAGCACATAGGGGGAAAAGGCCTTTTCGTGTTATGTGTTCTGCCTGAATTCGATCAATTCGCACTTGCGAAAGCAAGGTTCCCCAGCTCAAACTACAAAGCAGCAACTCTCTCCTGGCAGAGTAAATCCTATGCAGTGTTGCCCTGACGAGATACTGTTGGTAGAGTGAGGCCCAGGGAAAACACATTGCCTAGAGAAATCCTAGCAAAGCCATGTGTTTCCCCACATGAATGTATGTCACTTTCAGTATTTGCAAAGCACGGAGCTCAGAGGCAACATCAGATTGTGTGCATCTCCGTGAGAGAAAGAACACTGTGACTTGACCCATTCCTCTGACGAAACCAGTTAGAAGGAGAAAACCGTCCTTTGGTTTCGCTTTCCCACAATGAGCTTGGCAAACTGCCCTTCACGAAGGGCAGTTTTCCCCCGGAGAACTGCCTTGCGCTAGCCGTGTTCTGGCAGTGGAACGAGTAGGCAGTGTTAGCGTTAAGCTATTGTGAAGACTCGCTTTGGCCCAGGGAAAACAAAGCGCCTGGGGAAATCTTAACAGACCCCGGGGGCTTTTCACGGTTCCAAGTGTGGAACTGCAGACTCTTTTCCAAAGAAGAGAGCGCACAGGCAACAGCAGCCTGCACGTTTCTCAGTGAAAGGGAGAACTCCCCGACTTCATCCAGTCCTCTGAGCAAAGCAGGCAGAAGGAGAGAAACTTTCTTTCCTTCCTCTTTCCTGCAATGAATTCCTGATTTGCTCTTGCAAACGCTAGGCTTCTTCTGAAAAACTACCTCGCGGTGCACGTATCCTTCCAGAGGAGCAACGACATAGTTTTAGCTTGAAGAGATTGGGAAAGCACCCAGGGAGAAAAGGCCTTTTCGTGTTCTGTGTTCTGCCTGAAATCGGTCAATTGGCACTTGCCAAAACAAGGTTTCCTAGCACAAACTACAAAGCCGCAACTCTCTCCTGGCAGAGTAAATCCTGTGCAGTGTTGCCCTGACGAGATACTGCTGGTAGAGTGAGGCCCAGGGAAAACACTTTGCCTAGAGAAATCCTAGCAAAGCCATGTGTTTCCCCACATGAATGTATGTCACTTTCAGTATTTGCAAAGCACGGAGCTCAGAGGCAACATCAGATTGTGTGTATCTCCGTGAGAGAAAGAACACTGTGACTTCACCCATTCCTCTGACAAAAGCAGTTAGAAGGAGAAAACCGTCCTTTGGTTTCGCTTTCCCGCAATGAGCTCGGCAAACTGCCCTTCGCGAAGGGCAGTTTTCCCCCGGAGAACTGCCTTGCGCTAGCCGTGTTCTGGCAGTGGAACGAGTAGGCAGTGTTAGCGTTAAGCTATTGTGAAGACTCGCTTTGGCCCAGGGAAAACAAAGCGCCCGGGGAAATCTTAACAGACCCCGGGGCTTTTCACGGTTCCAAGTGTGGAACTGCAGACTCTTTTCCAAAGAAGAGAGCGCACAGGCAACAGCAGCCTGCACGTTTCTCAGTGAAAGGGAGAACTCCCTGACTTCATCCAGTCCTCTGAGGAAAGCAGGCAGAAGGAGAGAAACTTTCTTTCCTTCCTCTTTCCTGCAATGAATTCCTCATTTGCTCCTGCAAACGCTAGGTTTCTTCTGAAAAACTACCTCGCGGTGCACGTATCCTTCCAGAGGAGCAATGACATAGTTTTAGCTTGAAGAGATTGGGAAAGCACATAGGGGGAAAAGGCCTTTTCGTGTTATGTGTTCTGCCTGAATTCGATCAATTCGCACTTGCGAAAGCAAGGTTCCCCAGCTCAAACTACAAAGCAGCAACTCTCTCCTGGCAGAGTAAATCCTACGCAGTGTTGCCCTGACGAGATACTGCTGGTAGAGCGAGGCCCAGGGAAAACACATTGCCTAGAGAAATCCCAGCAAAGCCGTATGTTTCCCCACATGAATGTATGTCAGTTTGAGGTCTTTGCCAAGAACGGAGCTCAGAGGCAACATCAGATTGTGTGTATCTCCGTGAGAGAAAGAACACTGTGACTTGACCCATTCCTCTGACGAAACCAGTTAGAAGGAGAAAACCGTCCTTTGGTTTCGCTTTCCCGCAATGAGCTCGGCAAACTGCCCTTCGCGAAGGGCAGTTTTCCCCCGGAGAACTGCCTTGCGCTAGCCGTGTTCTGGCAGTGGAACGAGTAGGCAGTGTTAGCGTTAAGCTATTGTGAAGGCTCGCTTTGGCCCAGGGAAAACAAAGCGCCTGGGGAAATCTTAACAGACCCCGGGGGCTTTTCACGGTTCCAAGTGTGGAACTGCAGACTCTTTTCCAAAGAAGAGAGCGCACAGGCAACAGCAGCCTGCACGTTTCTCAGTGAAAGGGAGAACTCCCTGACTTCATCCAGTCCTCTGAGCAAAGCAGGCAGAAGGAGAGAAACTTTCTTTCCTTCCTCTTTCCTGCAATGAATTCCTGATTTGCTCTTGCAAACGCTAGGCTTCTTCTGAAAAACTACCTCGCGGGGCACGTATCCTTCCAGAGGAGCAACGACATAGTTTTAGCTTGAAGAGATTGGGAAAGCACCCAGGGAGAAAAGGCCTTTTCGTGTTCTGTGTTCTGCCTGAAATCGGTCAATTGGCACTTGCCAAAACAAGGTTTCCTAGCGCAAACTACAAAGCCGCAACTCTCTCCTGGCAGAGTAAATCCTGTGCAGTGTTGCCCTGACGAGATACTGCTGGTAGAGTGAGGCCCAGGGAAAACACTTTGCCTAGAGAAATCCTAGCAAAGCCATGTGTTTCCCCACATGAATGTATGTCACTTTCAGTATTTGCAAAGCACGGAGCTCAGAGGCAACATCAGATTGTGTGTATCTCCGTGAGAGAAAGAACACTGTGACTTCACCCATTCCTCTGACAAAAGCAGTTAGAAGGAGAAAACCGTCCTTTGGTTTCGCTTTCCCGCAATGAGCTCGGCAAACTGCCCTTCGCGAAGGGCAGTTTTCCCCCGGAGAACTGCCTTGCGCTAGCCGTGTTCTGGCAGTGGAACGAGTAGGCAGAGTTAGCGTTAAGCTATTGTGAAGACTCGCTTTGGCCCAGGGAAAACAAAGCGCCTGGGGAAATCTTAACAGACCCCGGGGCTTTTCACGGTTCCAAGTATGGAACTGCAGACTCTTTTCCAAAGAAGAGAGTGCACAGGCAACAGCAGCCTGCACGTTTCTCAGTGAAAGGGAGAACTCCCTGACTTCATCCAGTCCTCTGAGCAAAGCAGGCAGAAGGAGAGAAACTTTCTTTCCTTCCTCTTTCCTGCAATGAATTCCTCATTTGCTCCTGCAAACGCTAGGTTTCTTCTGAAAAACTACCTCGCGGTGCACGTATCCTTCCAGAGGAGCAACGACATAGTTTTAGCTTGAAGAGATTGGGAAAGCACATAGGGGGAAAAGGCCTTTTCGTGTTATGTGTTCTGCCTGAATTCGATCAATTCGCACTTGCGAAAGCAAGGTTCCCCAGCTCAAACTACAAAGCAGCAACTCTCTCCTGGCAGAGTAAATCCTATGCAGTGTTGCCCTGACGAGATACTGTTGGTAGAGTGAGGCCCAGGGAAAACACATTGCCTAGAGAAATCCTAGCAAAGCCATGTGTTTCCCCACATGAATGTATGTCACTTTCAGTATTTGCAAAGCACGGAGCTCAGAGGCAACATCAGATTGTGTGCATCTCCGTGAGAGAAAGAACACTGTGACTTGACCCATTCCTCTGACGAAACCAGTTAGAAGGAGAAAACCGTCCTTTGGTTTCGCTTTCCCACAATGAGCTTGGCAAACTGCCCTTCACGAAGGGCAGTTTTCCCCCGGAGAACTGCCTTGCGCTAGCCGTGTTCTGGCAGTGGAACGAGTAGGCAGGGTTAGCGTTAAGCTATTGTGAAGACTCGCTTTGGCCCAGGGAAAACAAAGCGCCTGGGGAAATCTTAACAGACCCCGGGGGCTTTTCACGGTTCCAAGTGTGGAACTGCAGACTCTTTTCCAAAGAAGAGAGCGCACAGGCAACAGCAGCCTGCACGTTTCTCAGTGAAAGGGAGAACTCCCCGACTTCATCCAGTCCTCTGAGCAAAGCAGGCAGAAGGAGAGAAACTTTCTTTCCTTCCTCTTTCCTGCAATGAATTCCTGATTTGCTCTTGCAAACGCTAGGCTTCTTCTGAAAAACTACCTCGCGGTGCACGTATCCTTCCAGAGGAGCAACGACATAGTTTTAGCTTGAAGAGATTGGGAAAGCACCCAGGGAGAAAAGGCCTTTTCGTGTTCTGTGTTCTGCCTGAAATCGGTCAATTGGCACTTGCCAAAACAAGGTTTCCTAGCACAAACTACAAAGCCGCAACTCTCTCCTGGCAGAGTAAATCCTGTGCAGTGTTGCCCTGACGAGATACTGCTGGTAGAGTGAGGCCCAGGGAAAACACTTTGCCTAGAGAAATCCTAGCAAAGCCATGTGTTTCCCCACATGAATGTATGTCACTTTCAGTATTTGCAAAGCACGGAGCTCAGAGGCAACATCAGATTGTGTGTATCTCCGTGAGAGAAAGAACACTGTGACTTCACCCATTCCTCTGACAAAAGCAGTTAGAAGGAGAAAACCGTCCTTTGGTTTCGCTTTCCCGCAATGAGCTCGGCAAACTGCCCTTCGCGAAGGGCAGTTTTCCCCCGGAGAACTGCCTTGCGCTAGCCGTGTTCTGGCAGTGGAACGAGTAGGCAGTGTTAGCGTTAAGCTATTGTGAAGACTCGCTTTGGCCCAGGGAAAACAAAGCGCCCGGGGAAATCTTAACAGACCCCGGGGCTTTTCACGGTTCCAAGTGTGGAACTGCAGACTCTTTTCCAAAGAAGAGAGCGCACAGGCAACAGCAGCCTGCACGTTTCTCAGTGAAAGGGAGAACTCCCTGACTTCATCCAGTCCTCTGAGGAAAGCAGGCAGAAGGAGAGAAACTTTCTTTCCTTCCTCTTTCCTGCAATGAATTCCTCATTTGCTCCTGCAAACGCTAGGTTTCTTCTGAAAAACTACCTCGCGGTGCACGTATCCTTCCAGAGGAGCAATGACATAGTTTTAGCTTGAAGAGATTGGGAAAGCACATAGGGGGAAAAGGCCTTTTCGTGTTATGTGTTCTGCCTGAATTCGATCAATTCGCACTTGCGAAAGCAAGGTTCCCCAGCTCAAACTACAAAGCAGCAACTCTCTCCTGGCAGAGTAAATCCTACGCAGTGTTGCCCTGACGAGATACTGCTGGTAGAGCGAGGCCCAGGGAAAACACATTGCCTAGAGAAATCCCAGCAAAGCCGTATGTTTCCCCACATGAATGTATGTCAGTTTGAGGTCTTTGCCAAGAACGGAGCTCAGAGGCAACATCAGATTGTGTGTATCTCCGTGAGAGAAAGAACACTGTGACTTGACCCATTCCTCTGACGAAACCAGTTAGAAGGAGAAAACCGTCCTTTGGTTTCGCTTTCCCGCAATGAGCTCGGCAAACTGCCCTTCGCGAAGGGCAGTTTTCCCCCGGAGAACTGCCTTGCGCTAGCCGTGTTCTGGCAGTGGAACGAGTAGGCAGTGTTAGCGTTAAGCTATTGTGAAGGCTCGCTTTGGCCCAGGGAAAACAAAGCGCCTGGGGAAATCTTAACAGACCCCGGGGGCTTTTCACGGTTCCAAGTGTGGAACTGCAGACTCTTTTCCAAAGAAGAGAGCGCACAGGCAACAGCAGCCTGCACGTTTCTCAGTGAAAGGGAGAACTCCCTGACTTCATCCAGTCCTCTGAGCAAAGCAGGCAGAAGGAGAGAAACTTTCTTTCCTTCCTCTTTCCTGCAATGAATTCCTGATTTGCTCTTGCAAACGCTAGGCTTCTTCTGAAAAACTACCTCGCGGGGCACGTATCCTTCCAGAGGAGCAACGACATAGTTTTAGCTTGAAGAGATTGGGAAAGCACCCAGGGAGAAAAGGCCTTTTCGTGTTCTGTGTTCTGCCTGAAATCGGTCAATTGGCACTTGCCAAAACAAGGTTTCCTAGCGCAAACTACAAAGCCGCAACTCTCTCCTGGCAGAGTAAATCCTGTGCAGTGTTGCCCTGACGAGATACTGCTGGTAGAGTGAGGCCCAGGGAAAACACTTTGCCTAGAGAAATCCTAGCAAAGCCATGTGTTTCCCCACATGAATGTATGTCACTTTCAGTATTTGCAAAGCACGGAGCTCAGAGGCAACATCAGATTGTGTGTATCTCCGTGAGAGAAAGAACACTGTGACTTCACCCATTCCTCTGACAAAAGCAGTTAGAAGGAGAAAACCGTCCTTTGGTTTCGCTTTCCCGCAATGAGCTCGGCAAACTGCCCTTCGCGAAGGGCAGTTTTCCCCCGGAGAACTGCCTTGCGCTAGCCGTGTTCTGGCAGTGGAACAAGTAGGCAGTGTTAGCGTTAAGCTATTGTGAAGACTCGCTTTGGCCCAGGGAAAACAAAGCGCCTGGGGAAATCTTAACAGACCCCGGGGCTTTTCACGGTTCCAAGTGTGGAACTGCAGACTCTTTTCCAAAGAAGAGAGCGCACAGGCAACAGCAGCCTGCACGTTTCTCAGTGAAAGGGAGAACTCCCTGACTTCATCCAGTCCTCTGAGGAAAGCAGGCAGAAGGAGAGAAACTTTCTTTCCTTCCTCTTTCCTGCAATGAATTCCTCATTTGCTCCTGCAAACGCTAGGTTTCTTCTGAAAAACTACCTCGCGGTGCACGTATCCTTCCAGAGGAGCAATGACATAGTTTTAGCTTGAAGAGATTGGGAAAGCACATAGGGGGAAAAGGCCTTTTCGTGTTATGTGTTCTGCCTGAATTCGATCAATTCGCACTTGCGAAAGCAAGGTTCCCCAGCTCAAACTACAAAGCAGCAACTCTCTCCTGGCAGAGTAAATCCTACGCAGTGTTGCCCTGACGAGATACTGCTGGTAGAGCGAGGCCCAGGGAAAACACATTGCCTAGAGAAATCCCAGCAAAGCCGTATGTTTCCCCACATGAATGTATGTCAGTTTGAGGTCTTTGCCAAGAACGGAGCTCAGAGGCAACATCAGATTGTGTGTATCTCCGTGAGAGAAAGAACACTGTGACTTGACCCATTCCTCTGACGAAACCAGTTAGAAGGAGAAAACCGTCCTTTGGTTTCGCTTTCCCGCAATGAGCTCGGCAAACTGCCCTTCGCGAAGGGCAGTTTTCCCCCGGAGAACTGCCTTGCGCTAGCCGTGTTCTGGCAGTGGAACGAGTAGGCAGTGTTAGCGTTAAGCTATTGTGAAGGCTCGCTTTGGCCCAGGGAAAACAAAGCGCCTGGGGAAATCTTAACAGACCCCGGGGGCTTTTCACGGTTCCAAGTGTGGAACTGCAGACTCTTTTCCAAAGAAGAGAGCGCACAGGCAACAGCAGCCTGCACGTTTCTCAGTGAAAGGGAGAACTCCCTGACTTCATCCAGTCCTCTGAGCAAAGCAGGCAGAAGGAGAGAAACTTTCTTTCCTTCCTCTTTCCTGCAATGAATTCCTGATTTGCTCTTGCAAACGCTAGGCTTCTTCTGAAAAACTACCTCGCGGGGCACGTATCCTTCCAGAGGAGCAACGACATAGTTTTAGCTTGAAGAGATTGGGAAAGCACCCAGGGAGAAAAGGCCTTTTCGTGTTCTGTGTTCTGCCTGAAATCGGTCAATTGGCACTTGCCAAAACAAGGTTTCCTAGCACAAACTACAAAGCCGCAACTCTCTCCTGGCAGAGTAAATCCTGTGCAGTGTTGCCCTGACGAGATACTGCTGGTAGAGTGAGGCCCAGGGAAAACACTTTGCCTAGAGAAATCCTAGCAAAGCCATGTGTTTCCCCACATGAATGTATGTCACTTTCAGTATTTGCAAAGCACGGAGCTCAGAGGCAACATCAGATTGTGTGTATCTCCGTGAGAGAAAGAACACTGTGACTTCACCCATTCCTCTGACAAAAGCAGTTAGAAGGAGAAAACCGTCCTTTGGTTTCGCTTTCCCGCAATGAGCTCGGCAAACTGCCCTTCGCGAAGGGCAGTTTTCCCCCGGAGAACTGCCTTGCGCTAGCCGTGTTCTGGCAGTGGAACGAGTAGGCAGTGTTAGCGTTAAGCTATTGTGAAGACTCGCTTTGGCCCAGGGAAAACAAAGCGCCTGGGGAAATCTTAACAGACCCCGGGGCTTTTCACGGTTCCAAGTGTGGAACTGCAGACTCTTTTCCAAAGAAGAGAGCGCACAGGCAACAGCAGCCTGCACGTTTCTCAGTGAAAGGGAGAACTCCCTGACTTCATCCAGTCCTCTGAGGAAAGCAGGCAGAAGGAGAGAAACTTTCTTTCCTTCCTCTTTCCTGCAATGAATTCCTCATTTGCTCCTGCAAACGCTAGGTTTCTTCTGAAAAACTACCTCGCGGTGCACGTATCCTTCCAGAGGAGCAATGACATAGTTTTAGCTTGAAGAGATTGGGAAAGCACATAGGGGGAAAAGGCCTTTTCGTGTTATGTGTTCTGCCTGAATTCGATCAATTCGCACTTGCGAAAGCAAGGTTCCCCAGCTCAAACTACAAAGCAGCAACTCTCTCCTGGCAGAGTAAATCCTACGCAGTGTTGCCCTGACGAGATACTGCTGGTAGAGCGAGGCCCAGGGAAAACACATTGCCTAGAGAAATCCCAGCAAAGCCGTATGTTTCCCCACATGAATGTATGTCAGTTTGAGGTCTTTGCCAAGAACGGAGCTCAGAGGCAACATCAGATTGTGTGTATCTCCGTGAGAGAAAGAACACTGTGACTTGACCCATTCCTCTGACGAAACCAGTTAGAAGGAGAAAACCGTCCTTTGGTTTCGCTTTCCCGCAATGAGCTCGGCAAACTGCCCTTCGCGAAGGGCAGTTTTCCCCCGGAGAACTGCCTTGCGCTAGCCGTGTTCTGGCAGTGGAACGAGTAGGCAGTGTTAGCGTTAAGCTATTGTGAAGGCTCGCTTTGGCCCAGGGAAAACAAAGCGCCTGGGGAAATCTTAACAGACCCCGGGGGCTTTTCACGGTTCCAAGTGTGGAACTGCAGACTCTTTTCCAAAGAAGAGAGCGCACAGGCAACAGCAGCCTGCACGTTTCTCAGTGAAAGGGAGAACTCCCTGACTTCATCCAGTCCTCTGAGCAAAGCAGGCAGAAGGAGAGAAACTTTCTTTCCTTCCTCTTTCCTGCAATGAATTCCTGATTTGCTCTTGCAAACGCTAGGCTTCTTCTGAAAAACTACCTCGCGGGGCACGTATCCTTCCAGAGGAGCAACGACATAGTTTTAGCTTGAAGAGATTGGGAAAGCACCCAGGGAGAAAAGGCCTTTTCGTGTTCTGTGTTCTGCCTGAAATCGGTCAATTGGCACTTGCCAAAACAAGGTTTCCTAGCACAAACTACAAAGCCGCAACTCTCTCCTGGCAGAGTAAATCCTGTGCAGTGTTGCCCTGACGAGATACTGCTGGTAGAGTGAGGCCCAGGGAAAACACTTTGCCTAGAGAAATCCTAGCAAAGCCATGTGTTTCCCCACATGAATGTATGTCACTTTCAGTATTTGCAAAGCACGGAGCTCAGAGGCAACATCAGATTGTGTGTATCTCCGTGAGAGAAAGAACACTGTGACTTCACCCATTCCTCTGACAAAAGCAGTTAGAAGGAGAAAACCGTCCTTTGGTTTCGCTTTCCCGCAATGAGCTCGGCAAACTGCCCTTCGCGAAGGGCAGTTTTCCCCCAGAGAACTGCCTTGCGCTAGCCGTGTTCTGGCAGTGGAACGAGTAGGCAGAGTTAGCGTTAAGCTATTGTGAAGACTCGCTTTGGCCCAGGGAAAACAAAGCGCCTGGGGAAATCTTAACAGACCCCGGGGCTTTTCACGGTTCCAAGTATGGAACTGCAGACTCTTTTCCAAAGAAGAGAGTGCACAGGCAACAGCAGCCTGCACGTTTCTCAGTGAAAGGGAGAACTCCCTGACTTCATCCAGTCCTCTGAGCAAAGCAGGCAGAAGGAGAGAAACTTTCTTTCCTTCCTCTTTCCTGCAATGAATTCCTCATTTGCTCCTGCAAACGCTAGGTTTCTTCTGAAAAACTACCTCGCGGTGCACGTATCCTTCCAGAGGAGCAACGACATAGTTTTAGCTTGAAGAGATTGGGAAAGCACATAGGGGGAAAAGGCCTTTTCGTGTTATGTGTTCTGCCTGAATTCGATCAATTCGCACTTGCGAAAGCAAGGTTCCCCAGCTCAAACTACAAAGCAGCAACTCTCTCCTGGCAGAGTAAATCCTATGCAGTGTTGCCCTGACGAGATACTGTTGGTAGAGTGAGGCCCAGGGAAAACACATTGCCTAGAGAAATCCTAGCAAAGCCATGTGTTTCCCCACATGAATGTATGTCACTTTCAGTATTTGCAAAGCACGGAGCTCAGAGGCAACATCAGATTGTGTGCATCTCCGTGAGAGAAAGAACACTGTGACTTGACCCATTCCTCTGACGAAACCAGTTAGAAGGAGAAAACCGTCCTTTGGTTTCGCTTTCCCACAATGAGCTTGGCAAACTGCCCTTCACGAAGGGCAGTTTTCCCCCGGAGAACTGCCTTGCGCTAGCCGTGTTCTGGCAGTGGAACGAGTAGGCAGAGTTAGCGTTAAGCTATTGTGAAGACTCGCTTTGGCCCAGGGAAAACAAAGCGCCTGGGGAAATCTTAACAGACCCCGGGGGCTTTTCACGGTTCCAAGTGTGGAACTGCAGACTCTTTTCCAAAGAAGAGAGCGCACAGGCAACAGCAGCCTGCACGTTTCTCAGTGAAAGGGAGAACTCCCCGACTTCATCCAGTCCTCTGAGCAAAGCAGGCAGAAGGAGAGAAACTTTCTTTCCTTCCTCTTTCCTGCAATGAATTCCTGATTTGCTCTTGCAAACGCTAGGCTTCTTCTGAAAAACTACCTCGCGGTGCACGTATCCTTCCAGAGGAGCAACGACATAGTTTTAGCTTGAAGAGATTGGGAAAGCACCCAGGGAGAAAAGGCCTTTTCGTGTTCTGTGTTCTGCCTGAAATCGGTCAATTGGCACTTGCCAAAACAAGGTTTCCTAGCACAAACTACAAAGCCGCAACTCTCTCCTGGCAGAGTAAATCCTGTGCAGTGTTGCCCTGACGAGATACTGCTGGTAGAGTGAGGCCCAGGGAAAACACTTTGCCTAGAGAAATCCTAGCAAAGCCATGTGTTTCCCCACATGAATGTATGTCACTTTCAGTATTTGCAAAGCACGGAGCTCAGAGGCAACATCAGATTGTGTGTATCTCCGTGAGAGAAAGAACACTGTGACTTCACCCATTCCTCTGACAAAAGCAGTTAGAAGGAGAAAACCGTCCTTTGGTTTCGCTTTCCCGCAATGAGCTCGGCAAACTGCCCTTCGCGAAGGGCAGTTTTCCCCCGGAGAACTGCCTTGCGCTAGCCGTGTTCTGGCAGTGGAACGAGTAGGCAGTGTTAGCGTTAAGCTATTGTGAAGACTCGCTTTGGCCCAGGGAAAACAAAGCGCCCGGGGAAATCTTAACAGACCCCGGGGCTTTTCACGGTTCCAAGTGTGGAACTGCAGACTCTTTTCCAAAGAAGAGAGCGCACAGGCAACAGCAGCCTGCACGTTTCTCAGTGAAAGGGAGAACTCCCTGACTTCATCCAGTCCTCTGAGGAAAGCAGGCAGAAGGAGAGAAACTTTCTTTCCTTCTTCTTTCCTGCAATGAATTCCTCATTTGCTCCTGCAAACGCTAGGTTTCTTCTGAAAAACTACCTCGCGGTGCACGTATCCTTCCAGAGGAGCAATGACATAGTTTTAGC
This sequence comes from Elephas maximus indicus, assembly GCF_024166365.1. Taxonomy (NCBI): domain Eukaryota; kingdom Metazoa; phylum Chordata; class Mammalia; order Proboscidea; family Elephantidae; genus Elephas; species Elephas maximus. Next base: position 20,660,020 of record NC_064830.1, read on the forward strand.
TTGAAGAGATTGGGAAAGCACATAGGGGGAAAAGGCCTTTTCGTGTTATGTGTTCTGCCTGAATTCGATCAATTCGCACTTGCGAAAGCAAGGTTCCCCAGCTCAAACTACAAAGCAGCAACTCTCTCCTGGCAGAGTAAATCCTACGCAGTGTTGCCCTGACGAGATACTGCTGGTAGAGCGAGGCCCAGGGAAAACACATTGCCTAGAGAAATCCCAGCAAAGCCGTATGTTTCCCCACATGAATGTATGTCAGTTTGAGGTCTTTGCCAAGAACGGAGCTCAGAGGCAACATGAGATTGTGTGTATCTCCGTGAGAGAAAGAACACTGTGACTTGACCCATTCCTCTGACGAAACCAGTTAGAAGGAGAAAACCGTCCTTTGGTTTCGCTTTCCCGCAATGAGCTCGGCAAACTGCCCTTCGCGAAGGGCAGTTTTCCCCCGGAGAACTGCCTTGCGCTAGCCGTGTTCTGGCAGTGGAACGAGTAGGCAGTGTTAGCGTTAAGCTATTGTGAAGGCTCGCTTTGGCCCAGGGAAAACAAAGCGCCTGGGGAAATCTTAACAGACCCCGGGGGCTTTTCACGGTTCCAAGTGTGGAACTGCAGACTCTTTTCCAAAGAAGAGAGCGCACAGGCAACAGCAGCCTGCACGTTTCTCAGTGAAAGGGAGAACTCCCTGACTTCATCCAGTCCTCTGAGCAAAGCAGGCAGAAGGAGAGAAACTTTCTTTCCTTCCTCTTTCCTGCAATGAATTCCTGATTTGCTCTTGCAAACGCTAGGCTTCTTCTGAAAAACTACCTCGCGGGGCACGTATCCTTCCAGAGGAGCAACGACATAGTTTTAGCTTGAAGAGATTGGGAAAGCACCCAGGGAGAAAAGGCCTTTTCGTGTTCTGTGTTCTGCCTGAAATCGGTCAATTGGCACTTGCCAAAACAAGGTTTCCTAGCGCAAACTACAAAGCCGCAACTCTCTCCTGGCAGAGTAAATCCTGTGCAGTGTTGCCCTGACGAGATACTGCTGGTAGAGTGAGGCCCAGGGAAAACACTTTGCCTAGAGAAATCCTAGCAAAGCCATGTGTTTCCCCACATGAATGTATGTCACTTTCAGTATTTGCAAAGCACGGAGCTCAGAGGCAACATCAGATTGTGTGTATCTCCGTGAGAGAAAGAACACTGTGACTTCACCCATTCCTCTGACAAAAGCAGTTAGAAGGAGAAAACCGTCCTTTGGTTTCGCTTTCCCGCAATGAGCTCGGCAAACTGCCCTTCGCGAAGGGCAGTTTTCCCCCGGAGAACTGCCTTGCGCTAGCCGTGTTCTGGCAGTGGAACGAGTAGGCAGAGTTAGCGTTAAGCTATTGTGAAGACTCGCTTTGGCCCAGGGAAAACAAAGCGCCTGGGGAAATCTTAACAGACCCCGGGGCTTTTCACGGTTCCAAGTATGGAACTGCAGACTCTTTTCCAAAGAAGAGAGTGCACAGGCAACAGCAGCCTGCACGTTTCTCAGTGAAAGGGAGAACTCCCTGACTTCATCCAGTCCTCTGAGCAAAGCAGGCAGAAGGAGAGAAACTTTCTTTCCTTCCTCTTTCCTGCAATGAATTCCTCATTTGCTCCTGCAAACGCTAGGTTTCTTCTGAAAAACTACCTCGCGGTGCACGTATCCTTCCAGAGGAGCAACGACATAGTTTTAGCTTGAAGAGATTGGGAAAGCACATAGGGGGAAAAGGCCTTTTCGTGTTATGTGTTCTGCCTGAATTCGATCAATTCGCACTTGCGAAAGCAAGGTTCCCCAGCTCAAACTACAAAGCAGCAACTCTCTCCTGGCAGAGTAAATCCTATGCAGTGTTGCCCTGACGAGATACTGTTGGTAGAGTGAGGCCCAGGGAAAACACATTGCCTAGAGAAATCCTAGCAAAGCCATGTGTTTCCCCACATGAATGTATGTCACTTTCAGTATTTGCAAAGCACGGAGCTCAGAGGCAACATCAGATTGTGTGCATCTCCGTGAGAGAAAGAACACTGTGACTTGACCCATTCCTCTGACGAAACCAGTTAGAAGGAGAAAACCGTCCTTTGGTTTCGCTTTCCCACAATGAGCTTGGCAAACTGCCCTTCACGAAGGGCAGTTTTCCCCCGGAGAACTGCCTTGCGCTAGCCGTGTTCTGGCAGTGGAACGAGTAGGCAGGGTTAGCGTTAAGCTATTGTGAAGACTCGCTTTGGCCCAGGGAAAACAAAGCGCCTGGGGAAATCTTAACAGACCCCGGGGGCTTTTCACGGTTCCAAGTGTGGAACTGCAGACTCTTTTCCAAAGAAGAGAGCGCACAGGCAACAGCAGCCTGCACGTTTCTCAGTGAAAGGGAGAACTCCCCGACTTCATCCAGTCCTCTGAGCAAAGCAGGCAGAAGGAGAGAAACTTTCTTTCCTTCCTCTTTCCTGCAATGAATTCCTGATTTGCTCTTGCAAACGCTAGGCTTCTTCTGAAAAACTACCTCGCGGTGCACGTATCCTTCCAGAGGAGCAACGACATAGTTTTAGCTTGAAGAGATTGGGAAAGCACCCAGGGAGAAAAGGCCTTTTCGTGTTCTGTGTTCTGCCTGAAATCGGTCAATTGGCACTTGCCAAAACAAGGTTTCCTAGCACAAACTACAAAGCCGCAACTCTCTCCTGGCAGAGTAAATCCTGTGCAGTGTTGCCCTGACGAGATACTGCTGGTAGAGTGAGGCCCAGGGAAAACACTTTGCCTAGAGAAATCCTAGCAAAGCCATGTGTTTCCCCACATGAATGTATGTCACTTTCAGTATTTGCAAAGCACGGAGCTCAGAGGCAACATCAGATTGTGTGTATCTCCGTGAGAGAAAGAACACTGTGACTTCACCCATTCCTCTGACAAAAGCAGTTAGAAGGAGAAAACCGTCCTTTGGTTTCGCTTTCCCGCAATGAGCTCGGCAAACTGCCCTTCGCGAAGGGCAGTTTTCCCCCGGAGAACTGCCTTGCGCTAGCCGTGTTCTGGCAGTGGAACGAGTAGGCAGTGTTAGCGTTAAGCTATTGTGAAGACTCGCTTTGGCCCAGGGAAAACAAAGCGCCCGGGGAAATCTTAACAGACCCCGGGGCTTTTCACGGTTCCAAGTGTGGAACTGCAGACTCTTTTCCAAAGAAGAGAGCGCACAGGCAACAGCAGCCTGCACGTTTCTCAGTGAAAGGGAGAACTCCCTGACTTCATCCAGTCCTCTGAGGAAAGCAGGCAGAAGGAGAGAAACTTTCTTTCCTTCCTCTTTCCTGCAATGAATTCCTCATTTGCTCCTGCAAACGCTAGGTTTCTTCTGAAAAACTACCTCGCGGTGCACGTATCCTTCCAGAGGAGCAATGACATAGTTTTAGCTTGAAGAGATTGGGAAAGCACATAGGGGGAAAAGGCCTTTTCGTGTTATGTGTTCTGCCTGAATTCGATCAATTCGCACTTGCGAAAGCAAGGTTCCCCAGCTCAAACTACAAAGCAGCAACTCTGTCCTGGCAGAGTAAATCCTACGCAGTGTTGCCCTGACGAGATACTGCTGGTAGAGCGAGGCCCAGGGAAAACACATTGCCTAGAGAAATCCCAGCAAAGCCGTATGTTTCCCCACATGAATGTATGTCAGTTTGAGGTCTTTGCCAAGAACGGAGCTCAGAGGCAACATCAGATTGTGTGTATCTCCGTGAGAGAAAGAACACTGTGACTTGACCCATTCCTCTGACGAAACCAGTTAGAAGGAGAAAACCGTCCTTTGGTTTCGCTTTCCCGCAATGAGCTCGGCAAACTGCCCTTCGCGAAGGGCAGTTTTCCCCCGGAGAACTGCCTTGCGCTAGCCGTGTTCTGGCAGTGGAACGAGTAGGCAGTGTTAGCGTTAAGCTATTGTGAAGGCTCGCTTTGGCCCAGGGAAAACAAAGCGCCTGGGGAAATCTTAACAGACCCCGGGGGCTTTTCACGGTTCCAAGTGTGGAACTGCAGACTCTTTTCCAAAGAAGAGAGCGCACAGGCAACAGCAGCCTGCACGTTTCTCAGTGAAAGGGAGAACTCCCTGACTTCATCCAGTCCTCTGAGCAAAGCAGGCAGAAGGAGAGAAACTTTCTTTCCTTCCTCTTTCCTGCAATGAATTCCTGATTTGCTCTTGCAAACGCTAGGCTTCTTCTGAAAAACTACCTCGCGGGGCACGTATCCTTCCAGAGGAGCAACGACATAGTTTTAGCTTGAAGAGATTGGGAAAGCACCCAGGGAGAAAAGGCCTTTTCGTGTTCTGTGTTCTGCCTGAAATCGGTCAATTGGCACTTGCCAAAACAAGGTTTCCTAGCGCAAACTACAAAGCCGCAACTCTCTCCTGGCAGAGTAAATCCTGTGCAGTGTTGCCCTGACGAGATACTGCTGGTAGAGTGAGGCCCAGGGAAAACACTTTGCCTAGAGAAATCCTAGCAAAGCCATGTGTTTCCCCACATGAATGTATGTCACTTTCAGTATTTGCAAAGCACGGAGCTCAGAGGCAACATCAGATTGTGTGTATCTCCGTGAGAGAAAGAACACTGTGACTTCACCCATTCCTCTGACAAAAGCAGTTAGAAGGAGAAAACCGTCCTTTGGTTTCGCTTTCCCGCAATGAGCTCGGCAAACTGCCCTTCGCGAAGGGCAGTTTTCCCCCGGAGAACTGCCTTGCGCTAGCCGTGTTCTGGCAGTGGAACAAGTAGGCAGTGTTAGCGTTAAGCTATTGTGAAGACTCGCTTTGGCCCAGGGAAAACAAAGCGCCTGGGGAAATCTTAACAGACCCCGGGGCTTTTCACGGTTCCAAGTGTGGAACTGCAGACTCTTTTCCAAAGAAGAGAGCGCACAGGCAACAGCAGCCTGCAGGTTTCTCAGTGAAAGGGAGAACTCCCTGACTTCATCCAGTCCTCTGAGGAAAGCAGGCAGAAGGAGAGAAACTTTCTTTCCTTCCTCTTTCCTGCAATGAATTCCTCATTTGCTCCTGCAAACGCTAGGTTTCTTCTGAAAAACTACCTCGCGGTGCACGTATCCTTCCAGAGGAGCAATGACATAGTTTTAGCTTGAAGAGATTGGGAAAGCACATAGGGGGAAAAGGCCTTTTCGTGTTATGTGTTCTGCCTGAATTCGATCAATTCGCACTTGCGAAAGCAAGGTTCCCCAGCTCAAACTACAAAGCAGCAACTCTCTCCTGGCAGAGTAAATCCTACGCAGTGTTGCCCTGACGAGATACTGCTGGTAGAGCGAGGCCCAGGGAAAACACATTGCCTAGAGAAATCCCAGCAAAGCCGTATGTTTCCCCACATGAATGTATGTCAGTTTGAGGTCTTTGCCAAGAACGGAGCTCAGAGGCAACATCAGATTGTGTGTATCTCCGTGAGAGAAAGAACACTGTGACTTGACCCATTCCTCTGACGAAACCAGTTAGAAGGAGAAAACCGTCCTTTGGTTTCGCTTTCCCGCAATGAGCTCGGCAAACTGCCCTTCGCGAAGGGCAGTTTTCCCCCGGAGAACTGCCTTGCGCTAGCCGTGTTCTGGCAGTGGAACGAGTAGGCAGTGTTAGCGTTAAGCTATTGTGAAGGCTCGCTTTGGCCCAGGGAAAACAAAGCGCCTGGGGAAATCTTAACAGACCCCGGGGGCTTTTCACGGTTCCAAGTGTGGAACTGCAGACTCTTTTCCAAAGAAGAGAGCGCACAGGCAACAGCAGCCTGCACGTTTCTCAGTGAAAGGGAGAACTCCCTGACTTCATCCAGTCCTCTGAGCAAAGCAGGCAGAAGGAGAGAAACTTTCTTTCCTTCCTCTTTCCTGCAATGAATTCCTGATTTGCTCTTGCAAACGCTAGGCTTCTTCTGAAAAACTACCTCGCGGGGCACGTATCCTTCCAGAGGAGCAACGACATAGTTTTAGCTTGAAGAGATTGGGAAAGCACCCAGGGAGAAAAGGCCTTTTCGTGTTCTGTGTTCTGCCTGAAATCGGTCAATTGGCACTTGCCAAAACAAGGTTTCCTAGCACAAACTACAAAGCCGCAACTCTCTCCTGGCAGAGTAAATCCTGTGCAGTGTTGCCCTGACGAGATACTGCTGGTAGAGTGAGGCCCAGGGAAAACACTTTGCCTAGAGAAATCCTAGCAAAGCCATGTGTTTCCCCACATGAATGTATGTCACTTTCAGTATTTGCAAAGCACGGAGCTCAGAGGCAACATCAGATTGTGTGTATCTCCGTGAGAGAAAGAACACTGTGACTTCACCCATTCCTCTGACAAAAGCAGTTAGAAGGAGAAAACCGTCCTTTGGTTTCGCTTTCCCGCAATGAGCTCGGCAAACTGCCCTTCGCGAAGGGCAGTTTTCCCCCGGAGAACTGCCTTGCGCTAGCCGTGTTCTGGCAGTGGAACGAGTAGGCAGTGTTAGCGTTAAGCTATTGTGAAGACTCGCTTTGGCCCAGGGAAAACAAAGCGCCTGGGGAAATCTTAACAGACCCCGGGGCTTTTCACGGTTCCAAGTGTGGAACTGCAGACTCTTTTCCAAAGAAGAGAGCGCACAGGCAACAGCAGCCTGCACGTTTCTCAGTGAAAGGGAGAACTCCCTGACTTCATCCAGTCCTCTGAGGAAAGCAGGCAGAAGGAGAGAAACTTTCTTTCCTTCCTCTTTCCTGCAATGAATTCCTCATTTGCTCCTGCAAACGCTAGGTTTCTTCTGAAAAACTACCTCGCGGTGCACGTATCCTTCCAGAGGAGCAATGACATAGTTTTAGCTTGAAGAGATTGGGAAAGCACATAGGGGGAAAAGGCCTTTTCGTGTTATGTGTTCTGCCTGAATTCGATCAATTCGCACTTGCGAAAGCAAGGTTCCCCAGCTCAAACTACAAAGCAGCAACTCTCTCCTGGCAGAGTAAATCCTACGCAGTGTTGCCCTGACGAGATACTGCTGGTAGAGCGAGGCCCAGGGAAAACACATTGCCTAGAGAAATCCCAGCAAAGCCGTATGTTTCCCCACATGAATGTATGTCAGTTTGAGGTCTTTGCCAAGAACGGAGCTCAGAGGCAACATCAGATTGTGTGTATCTCCGTGAGAGAAAGAACACTGTGACTTGACCCATTCCTCTGACGAAACCAGTTAGAAGGAGAAAACCGTCCTTTGGTTTCGCTTTCCCGCAATGAGCTCGGCAAACTGCCCTTCGCGAAGGGCAGTTTTCCCCCGGAGAACTGCCTTGCGCTAGCCGTGTTCTGGCAGTGGAACGAGTAGGCAGTGTTAGCGTTAAGCTATTGTGAAGGCTCGCTTTGGCCCAGGGAAAACAAAGCGCCTGGGGAAATCTTAACAGACCCCGGGGGCTTTTCACGGTTCCAAGTGTGGAACTGCAGACTCTTTTCCAAAGAAGAGAGCGCACAGGCAACAGCAGCCTGCACGTTTCTCAGTGAAAGGGAGAACTCCCTGACTTCATCCAGTCCTCTGAGCAAAGCAGGCAGAAGGAGAGAAACTTTCTTTCCTTCCTCTTTCCTGCAATGAATTCCTGATTTGCTCTTGCAAACGCTAGGCTTCTTCTGAAAAACTACCTCGCGGGGCACGTATCCTTCCAGAGGAGCAACGACATAGTTTTAGCTTGAAGAGATTGGGAAAGCACCCAGGGAGAAAAGGCCTTTTCGTGTTCTGTGTTCTGCCTGAAATCGGTCAATTGGCACTTGCCAAAACAAGGTTTCCTAGCACAAACTACAAAGCCGCAACTCTCTCCTGGCAGAGTAAATCCTGTGCAGTGTTGCCCTGACGAGATACTGCTGGTAGAGTGAGGCCCAGGGAAAACACTTTGCCTAGAGAAATCCTAGCAAAGCCATGTGTTTCCCCACATGAATGTATGTCACTTTCAGTATTTGCAAAGCACGGAGCTCAGAGGCAACATCAGATTGTGTGTATCTCCGTGAGAGAAAGAACACTGTGACTTCACCCATTCCTCTGACAAAAGCAGTTAGAAGGAGAAAACCGTCCTTTGGTTTCGCTTTCCCGCAATGAGCTCGGCAAACTGCCCTTCGCGAAGGGCAGTTTTCCCCCGGAGAACTGCCTTGCGCTAGCCGTGTTCTGGCAGTGGAACGAGTAGGCAGAGTTAGCGTTAAGCTATTGTGAAGACTCGCTTTGGCCCAGGGAAAACAAAGCGCCTGGGGAAATCTTAACAGACCCCGGGGGCTTTTCACGGTTCCAAGTGTGGAACTGCAGACTCTTTTCCAAAGAAGAGAGCGCACAGGCAACAGCAGCCTGCACGTTTCTCAGTGAAAGGGAGAACTCCCTGACGTCATCCAGTCCTCTGAGCAAAGCAGGCAGAAGGAGAGAAACTTTCTTTCCTTCCTCTTTCCTGCAATGAATTCCTGATTTGCTCTTGCAAACGCTAGGCTTCTTCTGAAAAACTACCTCGCGGTGCACGTATCCTTCCAGAGGAGCAACGACATAGTTTTAGCTTGAAGAGATTGGGAAAGCACCCAGGGAGAAAAGGCCTTTTCGTGTTCTGTGTTCTGCCTGAAATCGGTCAATTGGCACTTGCCAAAACAAGGTTTCCTAGCACAAACTACAAAGCCGCAACTCTCTCCTGGCAGAGTAAATCCTGTGCAGTGTTGCCCTGACGAGATACTGCTGGTAGAGTGAGGCCCAGGGAAAACACTTTGCCTAGAGAAATCCTAGCAAAGCCATGTGTTTCCCCACATGAATGTATGTCACTTTCAGTATTTGCAAAGCACGGAGCTCAGAGGCAACATCAGATTGTGTGTATCTCCGTGAGAGAAAGAACACTGTGACTTGACCCATTCCTCTGACGAAACCAGTTAGAAGGAGAAAACCGTCCTTTGGTTTCGCTTTCCCGCAATGAGCTCGGCAAACTGCCCTTCGCGAAGGGCAGTTTTCCCCCGGAGAACTGCCTTGCGCTAGCCGTGTTCTGGCAGTGGAACGAGTAGGCAGTGTTAGCGTTAAGCTATTGTGAAGGCTCGCTTTGGCCCAGGGAAAACAAAGCGCCTGGGGAAATCTTAACAGACCCCGGGGGCTTTTCACGGTTCCAAGTGTGGAACTGCAGACTCTTTTCCAAAGAAGAGAGCGCACAGGCAACAGCAGCCTGCACGTTTCTCAGTGAAAGGGAGAACTCCCTGACTTCATCCAGTCCTCTGAGGAAAGCAGGCAGAAGGAGAGAAACTTTCTTTCCTTCCTCTTTCCTGCAATGAATTCCTCATTTGCTCCTGCAAACGCTAGGTTTCTTCTGAAAAACTACCTCGCGGTGCACGTATCCTTCCAGAGGAGCAATGACATAGTTTTAGCTTGAAGAGATTGGGAAAGCACATAGGGGGAAAAGGCCTTTTCGTGTTATGTGTTCTGCCTGAATTCGATCAATTCGCACTTGCGAAAGCAAGGTTCCCCAGCTCAAACTACAAAGCAGCAACTCTCTCCTGGCAGAGTAAATCCTATGCAGTGTTGCCCTGACGAGATACTGCTGGTAGAGTGAGGCCCAGGGAAAACACATTGCCTAGAGAAATCCCAGCAAAGCCGTATGTTTCCCCACATGAATGTATGTCAGTTTGAGGTCTTTGCCAAGAACGGAGCTCAGAGGCAACATCAGATTGTGTGTATCTCCGTGAGAGAAAGAACACTGTGACTTGACCCATTCCTCTGACGAAACCAGTTAGAAGGAGAAAACCGTCCTTTGGTTTCGCTTTCCCGCAATGAGCTCGGCAAACTGCCCTTCGCGAAGGGCAGTTTTCCCCCGGAGAACTGCCTTGCGCTAGCCGTGTTCTGGCAGTGGAACGAGTAGGCAGTGTTAGCGTTAAGCTATTGTGAAGGCTCGCTTTGGCCCAGGGAAAACAAAGCGCCTGGGGAAATCTTAACAGACCCCGGGGGCTTTTCACGGTTCCAAGTGTGGAACTGCACACTCTTTTCCAAAGAAGAGAGCGCACAGGCAACAGCAGCCTGCACGTTTCTCAGTGAAAGGGAGAACTCCCTGACTTCATCCAGTCCTCTGAGCAAAGCAGGCAGAAGGAGAGAAACTTTCTTTCCTTCCTCTTTCCTGCAATGAATTCCTGATTTGCTCTTGCAAACGCTAGGCTTCTTCTGAAAAACTACCTCGCGGGGCACGTATCCTTCCAGAGGAGCAACGACATAGTTTTAGCTTGAAGAGATTGGGAAAGCACCCAGGGAGAAAAGGCCTTTTCGTGTTCCGTGTTCTGCCTGAAATCGGTCAATTGGCACTTGCCAAAACAAGGTTTCCTAGCACAAACTACAAAGCCGCAACTCTCTCCTGGCAGAGTAAATCCTGTGCAGTGTTGCCCTGACGAGATACTGCTGGTAGAGTGAGGCCCAGGGAAAACACTTTGCCTAGAGAAATCCTAGCAAAGCCATGTGTTTCCCCACATGAATGTATGTCACTTTCTGTATTTGCAAAGCACGGAGCTCAGAGGCAACATCAGATTGTGTGTATCTCCGTGAGAGAAAGAACACTGTGACTTCACCCATTCCTCTGACAAAAGCAGTTAGAAGGAGAAAACCGTCCTTTGGTTTCGCTTTCCCGCAATGAGCTCGGCAAACTGCCCTTCGCGAAGGGCAGTTTTCCCCCGGAGAACTGCCTTGCGCTAGCCGTGTTCTGGCAGTGGAACGAGTAGGCAGAGTTAGCGTTAAGCTATTGTGAAGACTCGCTTTGGCCCAGGGAAAACAAAGCGCCTGGGGAAATCTTAACAGACCCCGGGGCTTTTCACGGTTCCAAGTGTGGAACTGCAGACTCTTTTCCAAAGAAGAGAGTGCACAGGCAACAGCAGCCTGCACGTTTCTCAGTGAAAGGGAGAACTCCCTGACTTCATCCAGTCCTCTGAGCAAAGCAGGCAGAAGGAGAGAAACTTTCTTTCCTTCCTCTTTCCTGCAATGAATTCCTCATTTGCTCCTGCAAACGCTAGGTTTCTTCTGAAAAACTACCTCGCGGTGCACGTATCCTTCCAGAGGAGCAACGACATAGTTTTAGCTTGAAGAGATTGGGAAAGCACATAGGGGGAAAAGGCCTTTTCGTGTTATGTGTTCTGCCTGAATTCGATCAATTCGCACTTGCGAAAGCAGGGTTCCCCAGCTCAAACTACAAAGCAGCAACTCTCTCCTGGCAGAGTAAATCCTATGCAGTGTTGCCCTGACGAGATACTGTTGGTAGAGTGAGGCCCAGGGAAAACACATTGCCTAGAGAAATCCTAGCAAAGCCATGTGTTTCCCCACATGAATGTATGTCACTTTCAGTATTTGCAAAGCACGGAGCTCAGAGGCAACATCAGATTGTGTGTATCTCCGTGAGAGAAAGAACACTGTGACTTGACCCATTCCTCTGACGAAACCAGTTAGAAGGAGAAAACCGTCCTTTGGTTTCGCTTTCCCGCAATGAGCTCGGCAAACTGCCCTTCGCGAAGGGCAGTTTTCCCCCGGAGAACTGCCTTGCGCTAGCCGTGTTCTGGCAGTGGAACGAGTAGGCAGTGTTAGCGTTAAGCTATTGTGAAGGCTCGCTTTGGCCCAGGGAAAACAAAGCGCCTGGGGAAATCTTAACAGACCCCGGGGGCTTTTCACGGTTCCAAGTGTGGAACTGCAGACTCTTTTCCAAAGAAGAGAGCGCACAGGCAACAGCAGCCTGCACGTTTCTCAGTGAAAGGGAGAACTCCCTGACTTCATCCAGTCCTCTGAGGAAAGCAGGCAGAAGGAGAGAAACTTTCTTTCCTTCCTCTTTCCTGCAATGAATTCCTCATTTGCTCCTGCAAACGCTAGGTTTCTTCTGAAAAACTACCTCGCGGTGCACGTATCCTTCCAGAGGAGCAATGACATAGTTTTAGCTTGAAGAGATTGGGAAAGCACATAGGGGGAAAAGGCCTTTTCGTGTTATGTGTTCTGCCTGAATTCGATCAATTCGCACTTGCGAAAGCAAGGTTCCCCAGCTCAAACTACAAAGCAGCAACTCTCTCCTGGCAGAGTAAATCCTATGCAGTGTTGCCCTGACGAGATACTGCTGGTAGAGTGAGGCCCAGGGAAAACACATTGCCTAGAGAAATCCCAGCAAAGCCGTATGTTTCCCCACATGAATGTATGTCAGTTTGAGGTCTTTGCCAAGAACGGAGCTCAGAGGCAACATCAGATTGTGTGTATCTCCGTGAGAGAAAGAACACTGTGACTTGACCCATTCCTCTGACGAAACCAGTTAGAAGGAGAAAACCGTCCTTTGGTTTCGCTTTCCCGCAATGAGCTCGGCAAACTGCCCTTCGCGAAGGGCAGTTTTCCCCCGGAGAACTGCCTTGCGCTAGCCGTGTTCTGGCAGTGGAACGAGTAGGCAGTGTTAGCGTTAAGCTATTGTGAAGGCTCGCTTTGGCCCAGGGAAAACAAAGCGCCTGGGGAAATCTTAACAGACCCCGGGGGCTTTTCACGGTTCCAAGTGTGGAACTGCAGACTCTTTTCCAAAGAAGAGAGCGCACAGGCAACAGCAGCCTGCACGTTTCTCAGTGAAAGGGAGAACTCCCTGACTTCATCCAGTCCTCTGAGCAAAGCAGGCAGAAGGAGAGAAACTTTCTTTCCTTCCTCTTTCCTGCAATGAATTCCTGATTTGCTCTTGCAAACGCTAGGCTTCTTCTGAAAAACTACCTCGCGGGGCACGTATCCTTCCAGAGGAGCAACGACATAGTTTTAGCTTGAAGAGATTGGGAAAGCACCCAGGGAGAAAAGGCCTTTTCGTGTTCCGTGTTCTGCCTGAAATCGGTCAATTGGCACTTGCCAAAACAAGGTTTCCTAGCGCAAACTACAAAGCCGCAACTCTCTCCTGGCAGAGTAAATCCTGTGCAGTGTTGCCCTGACGAGATACTGCTGGTAGAGTGAGGCCCAGGGAAAACACTTTGCCTAGAGAAATCCTAGCAAAGCCATGTGTTTCCCCACATGAATGTATGTCACTTTCAGTATTTGCAAAGCACGGAGCTCAGAGGCAACATCAGATTGTGTGTATCTCCGTGAGAGAAAGAACACTGTGACTTCACCCATTCCTCTGACAAAAGCAGTTAGAAGGAGAAAACCGTCCTTTGGTTTCGCTTTCCCGCAATGAGCTCGGCAAACTGCCCTTCGCGAAGGGCAGTTTTCCCCCGGAGAACTGCCTTGCGCTAGCCGTGTTCTGGCAGTGGAACGAGTAGGCAGAGTTAGCGTTAAGCTATTGTGAAGACTCGCTTTGGCCCAGGGAAAACAAAGCGCCTGGGGAAATCTTAACAGACCCCGGGGCTTTTCACGGTTCCAAGTGTGGAACTGCAGACTCTTTTCCAAAGAAGAGAGTGCACAGGCAACAGCAGCCTGCACGTTTCTCAGTGAAAGGGAGAACTCCCTGACTTCATCCAGTCCTCTGAGCAAAGCAGGCAGAAGGAGAGAAACTTTCTTTCCTTCCTCTTTCCTGCAATGAATTCCTCATTTGCTCCTGCAAACGCTAGGTTTCTTCTGAAAAACTACCTCGCGGTGCACGTATCCTTCCAGAGGAGCAACGACATAGTTTTAGCTTGAAGAGATTGGGAAAGCACATAGGGGGAAAAGGCCTTTTCGTGTTATGTGTTCTGCCTGAATTCGATCAATTCGCACTTGCGAAAGCAAGGTTCCCCAGCTCAAACTACAAAGCAGCAACTCTCTCCTGGCAGAGTAAATCCTATGCAGTGTTGCCCTGACGAGATACTGTTGGTAGAGTGAGGCCCAGGGAAAACACATTGCCTAGAGAAATCCTAGCAAAGCCATGTGTTTCCCCACATGAATGTATGTCACTTTCAGTATTTGCAAAGCACGGAGCTCAGAGGCAACATCAGATTGTGTGCATCTCCGTGAGAGAAAGAACACTGTGACTTGACCCATTCCTCTGACGAAACCAGTTAGAAGGAGAAAACCGTCCTTTGGTTTCGCTTTCCCACAATGAGCTTGGCAAACTGCCCTTCACGAAGGGCAGTTTTCCCCCGGAGAACTGCCTTGCGCTAGCCGTGTTCTGGCAGTGGAACGAGTAGGCAGGGTTAGCGTTAAGCTATTGTGAAGACTCGCTTTGGCCCAGGGAAAACAAAGCGCCTGGGGAAATCTTAACAGACCCCGGGGGCTTTTCACGGTTCCAAGTGTGGAACTGCAGACTCTTTTCCAAAGAAGAGAGCGCACAGGCAACAGCAGCCTGCACGTTTCTCAGTGAAAGGGAGAACTCCCCGACTTCATCCAGTCCTCTGAGCAAAGCAGGCAGAAGGAGAGAAACTTTCTTTCCTTCCTCTTTCCTGCAATGAATTCCTGATTTGCTCTTGCAAACGCTAGGCTTCTTCTGAAAAACTACCTCGCGGTGCACGTATCCTTCCAGAGGAGCAACGACATAGTTTTAGCTTGAAGAGATTGGGAAAGCACCCAGGGAGAAAAGGCCTTTTCGTGTTCTGTGTTCTGCCTGAAATCGGTCAATTGGCACTTGCCAAAACAAGGTTTCCTAGCACAAACTACAAAGCCGCAACTCTCTCCTGGCAGAGTAAATCCTGTGCAGTGTTGCCCTGACGAGATACTGCTGGTAGAGTGAGGCCCAGGGAAAACACTTTGCCTAGAGAAATCCTAGCAAAGCCATGTGTTTCCCCACATGAATGTATGTCACTTTCAGTATTTGCAAAGCACGGAGCTCAGAGGCAACATCAGATTGTGTGTATCTCCGTGAGAGAAAGAACACTGTGACTTGACCCATTCCTCTGACGAAACCAGTTAGAAGGAGAAAACCGTCCTTTGGTTTCGCTTTCCCGCAATGAGCTCGGCAAACTGCCCTTCGCGAAGGGCAGTTTTCCCCCGGAGAACTGCCTTGCGCTAGCCGTGTTCTGGCAGTGGAACGAGTAGGCAGTGTTAGCGTTAAGCTATTGTGAAGGCTCGCTTTGGCCCAGGGAAAACAAAGCGCCTGGGGAAATCTTAACAGACCCCGGGGGCTTTTCACGGTTCCAAGTGTGGAACTGCAGACTCTTTTCCAAAGAAGAGAGCGCACAGGCAACAGCAGCCTGCACGTTTCTCAGTGAAAGGGAGAACTCCCTGACTTCATCCAGTCCTCTGAGCAAAGCAGGCAGAAGGAGAGATACTTTCTTTCCTTCCTCTTTCCTGCAATGAATTCCTCATTTGCTCCTGCAAACGCTAGGTTTCTTCTGAAAAACTACCTCGCGGTGCACGTATCCTTCCAGAGGAGCAACGACATAGTTTTAGCTTGAAGAGATTGGGAAAGCACATAGGGGGAAAAGGCCTTTTCGTGTTATGTGTTCTGCCTGAATTCGATCAATTCGCACTTGCGAAAGCAAGGTTCCCCAGCTCAAACTACAAAGCCGCAACTCTCTCCTGGCAGAGTAAATCCTATGCAGTGTTGCCCTGACGAGATACTGCTGGTAGAGTGAGGCCCAGGGAAAACACATTGCCTAGAGAAATCCCAGCAAAGCCGTATGTTTCCCCACATGAATGTATGTCAGTTTGAGGTCTTTGCCAAGAACGGAGCTCAGAGGCAACATGAGATTGTGTGTATCTCCGTGAGAGAAAGAACACTGTGACTTGACCCATTCCTCTGACGAAACCAGTTAGAAGGAGAAAACCGTCCTTTGGTTTCGCTTTCCCGCAATGAGCTCGGCAAACTGCCCTTCGCGAAGGGCAGTTTTCCCCCGGAGAACTGCCTTGCGCTAGCCGTGTTCTGGCAGTGGAACGAGTAGGCAGTGTTAGCGTTAAGCTATTGTGAAGGCTCGCTTTGGCCCAGGGAAAACAAAGCGCCTGGGGAAATCTTAACAGACCCCGGGGGCTTTTCACGGTTCCAAGTGTGGAACTGCAGACTCTTTTCCAAAGAAGAGAGCGCACAGGCAACAGCAGCCTGCACGTTTCTCAGTGAAAGGGAGAACTCCCTGACTTCATCCAGTCCTCTGAGCAAAGCAGGCAGAAGGAGAGAAACTTTCTTTCCTTCCTCTTTCCTGCAATGAATTCCTGATTTGCTCTTGCAAACGCTAGGCTTCTTCTGAAAAACTACCTCGCGGGGCACGTATCCTTCCAGAGGAGCAACGACATAGTTTTAGCTTGAAGAGATTGGGAAAGCACCCAGGGAGAAAAGGCCTTTTCGTGTTCTGTGTTCTGCCTGAAATCGGTCAATTGGCACTTGCCAAAACAAGGTTTCCTAGCACAAACTACAAAGCCGCAACTCTCTCCTGGCAGAGTAAATCCTGTGCAGTGTTGCCCTGACGAGATACTGCTGGTAGAGTGAGGCCCAGGGAAAACACTTTGCCTAGAGAAATCCTAGCAAAGCCATGTGTTTCCCCACATGAATGTATGTCACTTTCAGTATTTGCAAAGCACGGAGCTCAGAGGCAACATCAGATTGTGTGTATCTCCGTGAGAGAAAGAACACTGTGACTTCACCCATTCCTCTGACAAAAGCAGTTAGAAGGAGAAAACCGTCCTTTGGTTTCGCTTTCCCGCAATGAGCTCGGCAAACTGCCCTTCGCGAAGGGCAGTTTTCCCCCGGAGAACTGCCTTGCGCTAGCCGTGTTCTGGCAGTGGAACGAGTAGGCAGTGTTAGCGTTAAGCTATTGTGAAGGCTCGCTTTGGCCCAGGGAAAACAAAGCGCCTGGGGAAATCTTAACAGACCCCGGGGGCTTTTCACGGTTCCAAGTGTGGAACTGCAGACTCTTTTCCAAAGAAGAGAGCGCACAGGCAACAGCAGCCTGCACGTTTCTCAGTGAAAGGGAGAACTCCCTGACTTCATCCAGTCCTCTGAGCAAAGCAGGCAGAAGGAGAGATACTTTCTTTCCTTCCTCTTTCCTGCAATGAATTCCTCATTTGCTCCTGCAAACGCTAGGTTTCTTCTGAAAAACTACCTCGCGGTGCACGTATCCTTCCAGAGGAGCAACGACATAGTTTTAGCTTGAAGAGATTGGGAAAGCACATAGGGGGAAAAGGCCTTTTCGTGTTATGTGTTCTGCCTGAATTCGATCAATTCGCACTTGCGAAAGCAAGGTTCCCCAGCTCAAACTACAAAGCCGCAACTCTCTCCTGGCAGAGTAAATCCTATGCAGTGTTGCCCTGACGAGATACTGCTGGTAGAGTGAGGCCCAGGGAAAACACATTGCCTAGAGAAATCCCAGCAAAGCCGTATGTTTCCCCACATGAATGTATGTCAGTTTGAGGTCTTTGCCAAGAACGGAGCTCAGAGGCAACATGAGATTGTGTGTATCTCCGTGAGAGAAAGAACACTGTGACTTGACCCATTCCTCTGACGAAACCAGTTAGAAGGAGAAAACCGTCCTTTGGTTTCGCTTTCCCGCAATGAGCTCGGCAAACTGCCCTTCGCGAAGGGCAGTTTTCCCCCGGAGAACTGCCTTGCGCTAGCCGTGTTCTGGCAGTGGAACGAGTAGGCAGTGTTAGCGTTAAGCTATTGTGAAGGCTCGCTTTGGCCCAGGGAAAACAAAGCGCCTGGGGAAATCTTAACAGACCCCGGGGGCTTTTCACGGTTCCAAGTGTGGAACTGCAGACTCTTTTCCAAAGAAGAGAGCGCACAGGCAACAGCAGCCTGCACGTTTCTCAGTGAAAGGGAGAACTCCCTGACTTCATCCAGTCCTCTGAGCAAAGCAGGCAGAAGGAGAGAAACTTTCTTTCCTTCCTCTTTCCTGCAATGAATTCCTGATTTGCTCTTGCAAACGCTAGGCTTCTTCTGAAAAACTACCTCGCGGGGCACGTATCCTTCCAGAGGAGCAACGACATAGTTTTAGCTTGAAGAGATTGGGAAAGCACCCAGGGAGAAAAGGCCTTTTCGTGTTCTGTGTTCTGCCTGAAATCGGTCAATTGGCACTTGCCAAAACAAGGTTTCCTAGCACAAACTACAAAGCCGCAACTCTCTCCTGGCAGAGTAAATCCTGTGCAGTGTTGCCCTGACGAGATACTGCTGGTAGAGTGAGGCCCAGGGAAAACACTTTGCCTAGAGAAATCCTAGCAAAGCCATGTGTTTCCCCACATGAATGTATGTCACTTTCAGTATTTGCAAAGCACGGAGCTCAGAGGCAACATCAGATTGTGTGTATCTCCGTGAGAGAAAGAACACTGTGACTTCACCCATTCCTCTGACAAAAGCAGTTAGAAGGAGAAAACCGTCCTTTGGTTTCGCTTTCCCGCAATGAGCTCGGCAAACTGCCCTTCGCGAAGGGCAGTTTTCCCCCGGAGAACTGCCTTGCGCTAGCCGTGTTCTGGCAGTGGAACGAGTAGGCAGTGTTAGCGTTAAGCTATTGTGAAGGCTCGCTTTGGCCCAGGGAAAACAAAGCGCCTGGGGAAATCTTAACAGACCCCGGGGGCTTTTCACGGTTCCAAGTGTGGAACTGCAGACTCTTTTCCAGAGAAGAGAGCGCACAGGCAACAGCAGCCTGCACGTTTCTCAGTGAAAGGGAGAACTCCCTGACTTCATCCAGTCCTCTGAGCAAAGCAGGGAGAAGGAGAGAAACTTTCTTTCCGTCCTCTTTCCTGCAATGAATTCCTCATTTGCTCTTGCAAACGCTAGGCTTCTTCTGAAAAACTACCTCGCGGTGCACGTATCCTTCCAGAGGAGCAACGACATAGTTTTAGCTTGAAGAGATTGGGAAAGCACCCAGGGAGAAAAGGCCTTTTCGTGTTCTGTGTTCTGCCTGAAATCGGTCAATTGGCACTTGCCAAAACAAGGTTTCCTAGCACAAACTACAAAGCCGCAACTCTCTCCTGGCAGAGTAAATCCTATGCAGTGTTGCCCTGACGAGATACTGCTGGTAGAGTGAGGCCCAGGGAAAACACATTGCCTAGAGAAATCCCAGCAAAGCCGTCTGTTTCCCCACATGAATGTATGTCAGTTTGAGGTCTTTGCCAAGAACGGAGCTCAGAGGCAACATCAGATTGTGTGTATCTCCGTGAGAGAAAGAACACTGTGACTTCACCCATTCCTCTGACAAAAGCAGTTAGAAGGAGAAAACCGTCCTTTGGTTTCGCTTTCCCGCAATGAGCTCGGCAAACTGCCCTTCGCGAAGGGCAGTTTTCCCCCGGAGAACTGCCTTGCGCTAGCCGTGTTCTGGCAGTGGAACGAGTAGGCAGAGTTAGCGTTAAGCTATTGTGAAGACTCGCTTTGGCCCAGGGAAAACAAAGCGCCTGGGGAAATCTTAACAGACCCCGGGGCTTTTCACGGTTCCAAGTGTGGAACTGCAGACTCTTTTCCAAAGAAGAGAGTGCACAGGCAACAGCAGCCTGCACGTTTCTCAGTGAAAGGGAGAACTCCCTGACTTCATCCAGTCCTCTGAGCAAAGCAGGCAGAAGGAGAGAAACTTTCTTTCCTTCCTCTTTCCTGCAATGAATTCCTCATTTGCTCCTGCAAACGCTAGGTTTCTTCTGAAAAACTACCTCGCGGTGCACGTATCCTTCCAGAGGAGCAACTACATAGTTTTAGCTTGAAGAGATTGGGAAAGCACATAGGGGGAAAAGGCCTTTTCGTGTTATGTGTTCTGCCTGAATTCGATCAATTCGCACTTGCGAAAGCAAGGTTCCCCAGCTCAAACTACAAAGCAGCAACTCTCTCCTGGCAGAGTAAATCCTATGCAGTGTTGCCCTGACGAGATACTGTTGGTAGAGTGAGGCCCAGGGAAAACACATTGCCTAGAGAAATCCTAGCAAAGCCATGTGTTTCCCCACATGAATGTATGTCACTTTCAGTATTTGCAAAGCACGGAGCTCAGAGGCAACATCAGATTGTGTGCATCTCCGTGAGAGAAAGAACACTGTGACTTGACCCATTCCTCTGACGAAACCAGTTAGAAGGAGAAAACCGTCCTTTGGTTTCGCTTTCCCACAATGAGCTTGGCAAACTGCCCTTCACGAAGGGCAGTTTTCCCCCGGAGAACTGCCTTGCGCTAGCCGTGTTCTGGCAGTGGAACGAGTAGGCAGGGTTAGCGTTAAGCTATTGTGAAGACTCGCTTTGGCCCAGGGAAAACAAAGCGCCTGGGGAAATCTTAACAGACCCCGGGGGCTTTTCACGGTTCCAAGTGTGGAACTGCACACTCTTTTCCAAAGAAGAGAGCGCACAGGCAACAGCAGCCTGCACGTTTCTCAGTGAAAGGGAGAACTCCCCGACTTCATCCAGTCCTCTGAGCAAAGCAGGCAGAAGGAGAGAAACTTTCTTTCCTTCCTCTTTCCTGCAATGAATTCCTGATTTGCTCTTGCAAACGCTAGGCTTCTTCTGAAAAACTACCTCGCGGTGCACGTATCCTTCCAGAGGAGCAACGACATAGTTTTAGCTTGAAGAGATTGGGAAAGCACCCAGGGAGAAAAGGCCTTTTCGTGTTCTGTGTTCTGCCTGAAATCGGTCAATTGGCACTTGCCAAAACAAGGTTTCCTAGCACAAACTACAAAGCCGCAACTCTCTCCTGGCAGAGTAAATCCTGTGCAGTGTTGCCCTGACGAGATACTGCTGGTAGAGTGAGGCCCAGGGAAAACACTTTGCCTAGAGAAATCCTAGCAAAGCCATGTGTTTCCCCACATGAATGTATGTCACTTTCAGTATTTGCAAAGCACGGAGCTCAGAGGCAACATCAGATTGTGTGTATCTCCGTGAGAGAAAGAACACTGTGACTTGACCCATTCCTCTGACGAAACCAGTTAGAAGGAGAAAACCGTCCTTTGGTTTCGCTTTCCCGCAATGAGCTCGGCAAACTGCCCTTCGCGAAGGGCAGTTTTCCCCCGGAGAACTGCCTTGCGCTAGCCGTGTTCTGGCAGTGGAACGAGTAGGCAGTGTTAGCGTTAAGCTATTGTGAAGGCTCGCTTTGGCCCAGGGAAAACAAAGCGCCTGGGGAAATCTTAACAGACCCCGGGGGCTTTTCACGGTTCCAAGTGTGGAACTGCAGACTCTTTTCCAAAGAAGAGAGCGCACAGGCAACAGCAGCCTGCACGTTTCTCAGTGAAAGGGAGAACTCCCTGACTTCATCCAGTCCTCTGAGCAAAGCAGGCAGAAGGAGAGAAACTTTCTTTCCTTCCTCTTTCCTGCAATGAATTCCTCATTTGCTCCTGCAAACGCTAGGTTTCTTCTGAAAAACTACCTCGCGGTGCACGTATCCTTCCAGAGGAGCAACGACATAGTTTTAGCTTGAAGAGATTGGGAAAGCACATAGGGGGAAAAGGCCTTTTCGTGTTATGTGTTCTGCCTGAATTCGATCAATTCGCACTTGCGAAAGCAAGGTTCCCCAGCTCAAACTACAAAGCCGCAACTCTCTCCTGGCAGAGTAAATCCTATGCAGTGTTGCCCTGACGAGATACTGCTGGTAGAGTGAGGCCCAGGGAAAACACATTGCCTAGAGAAATCCCAGCAAAGCCGTATGTTTCCCCACATGAATGTATGTCAGTTTGAGGTCTTTGCCAAGAACGGAGCTCAGAGGCAACATCAGATTGTGTGTATCTCCGTGAGAGAAAGAACACTGTGACTTGACCCATTCCTCTGACGAAACCAGTTAGAAGGAGAAAACCGTCCTTTGGTTTCGCTTTCCCGCAATGAGCTCGGCAAACTGCCCTTCGCGAAGGGCAGTTTTCCCCCGGAGAACTGCCTTGCGCTAGCCGTGTTCTGGCAGTGGAACGAGTAGGCAGTGTTAGCGTTAAGCTATTGTGAAGGCTCGCTTTGGCCCAGGGAAAACAAAGCGCCTGGGGAAATCTTAACAGACCCCGGGGGCTTTTCACGGTTCCAAGTGTGGAACTGCAGACTCTTTTCCAAAGAAGAGAGCGCACAGGCAACAGCAGCCTGCACGTTTCTCAGTGAAAGGGAGAACTCCCTGACTTCATCCAGTCCTCTGAGCAAAGCAGGCAGAAGGAGAGAAACTTTCTTTCCTTCCTCTTTCCTGCAATGAATTCCTGATTTGCTCTTGCAAACGCTAGGCTTCTTCTGAAAAACTACCTCGCGGTGCACGTATCCTTCCAGAGGAGCAACGACATAGTTTTAGCTTGAAGAGATTGGGAAAGCACCCAGGGAGAAAAGGCCTTTTCGTGTTCTGTGTTCTGCCTGAAATCGGTCAATTGGCACTTGCCAAAACAAGGTTTCCTAGCACAAACTACAAAGCCGCAACTCTCTCCTGGCAGAGTAAATCCTGTGCAGTGTTGCCCTGACGAGATACTGCTGGTAGAGTGAGGCCCAGGGAAAACACTTTGCCTAGAGAAATCCTAGCAAAGCCATGTGTTTCCCCACATGAATGTATGTCACTTTCAGTATTTGCAAAGCACGGAGCTCAGAGGCAACATCAGATTGTGTGTATCTCCGTGAGAGAAAGAACACTGTGACTTCACCCATTCCTCTGACAAAAGCAGTTAGAAGGAGAAAACCGTCCTTTGGTTTCGCTTTCCCGCAATGAGCTCGGCAAACTGCCCTTCGCGAAGGGCAGTTTTCCCCCGGAGAACTGCCTTGCGCTAGCCGTGTTCTGGCAGTGGAACGAGTAGGCAGTGTTAGCGTTAAGCTATTGTGAAGGCTCGCTTTGGCCCAGGGAAAACAAAGCGCCTGGGGAAATCTTAACAGACCCCGGGGGCTTTTCACGGTTCCAAGTGTGGAACTGCAGACTCTTTTCCAGAGAAGAGAGCGCACAGGCAACAGCAGCCTGCACGTTTCTCAGTGAAAGGGAGAACTCCCTGACTTCATCCAGTCCTCTGAGCAAAGCAGGCAGAAGGAGAGAAACTTTCTTTCCGTCCTCTTTCCTGCAATGAATTCCTCATTTGCTCTTGCAAACGCTAGGCTTCTTCTGAAAAACTACCTCGCGGTGCACGTATCCTTCCAGAGGAGCAACGACATAGTTTTAGCTTGAAGAGATTGGGAAAGCACCCAGGGACAAAAGGCCTTTTCGTGTTCTGTGTTCTGCCTGAAATCGGTCAATTGGCACTTGCCAAAACAAGGTTTCCTAGCACAAACTACAAAGCCGCAACTCTCTCCTGGCAGAGTAAATCCTATGCAGTGTTGCCCTGACGAGATACTGCTGGTAGAGTGAGGCCCAGGGAAAACACATTGCCTAGAGAAATCCCAGCAAAGCCGTCTGTTTCCCCACATGAATGTATGTCAGTTTGAGGTCTTTGCCAAGAACGGAGCTCAGAGGCAACATCAGATTGTGTGTATCTCCGTGAGAGAAAGAACACTGTGACTTCACCCATTCCTCTGACAAAAGCAGTTAGAAGGAGAAAACCGTCCTTTGGTTTCGCTTTCCCGCAATGAGCTCGGCAAACTGCCCTTCGCGAAGGGCAGTTTTCCCCCGGAGAACTGCCTTGCGCTAGCCGTGTTCTGGCAGTGGAACGAGTAGGCAGTGTTAGCGTTAAGCTATTGTGAAGGCTCGCTTTGGCCCAGGGAAAACAAAGCGCCTGGGGAAATCTTAACAGACCCCGGGGGCTTTTCACGGTTCCAAGTGTGGAACTGCACACTCTTTTCCAAAGAAGAGAGCGCACAGGCAACAGCAGCCTGCACGTTTCTCAGTGAAAGGGAGAACTCCCTGACTTCATCCAGTCCTCTGAGCAAAGCAGGCAGAAGGAGAGAAACTTTCTTTCCTTCCTCTTTCCTGCAATGAATTCCTGATTTGCTCTTGCAAACGCTAGGCTTCTTCTGAAAAACTACCTCGCGGTGCACGTATCCTTCCAGAGGAGCAACGACATAGTTTTAGCTTGAAGAGATTGGGAAAGCACCCAGGGAGAAAAGGCCTTTTCGTGTTCTGTGTTCTGCCTGAAATCGGTCAATTGGCACTTGCCAAAACAAGGTTTCCTAGCACAAACTACAAAGCCGCAACTCTCTCCTGGCAGAGTAAATCCTGTGCAGTGTTGCCCTGACGAGATACTGCTGGTAGAGTGAGGCCCAGGGAAAACACTTTGCCTAGAGAAATCCTAGCAAAGCCATGTGTTTCCCCACATGAATGTATGTCACTTTCAGTATTTGCAAAGCACGGAGCTCAGAGGCAACATCAGATTGTGTGTATCTCCGTGAGAGAAAGAACACTGTGACTTCACCCATTCCTCTGACAAAAGCAGTTAGAAGGAGAAAACCGTCCTTTGGTTTCGCTTTCCCGCAATGAGCTCGGCAAACTGCCCTTCGCGAAGGGCAGTTTTCCCCCGGAGAACTGCCTTGCGCTAGCCGTGTTCTGGCAGTGGAACGAGTAGGCAGTGTTAGCGTTAAGCTATTGTGAAGGCTCGCTTTGGCCCAGGGAAAACAAAGCGCCTGGGGAAATCTTAACAGACCCCGGGGGCTTTTCACGGTTCCAAGTGTGGAACTGCAGACTCTTTTCCAGAGAAGAGAGCGCACAGGCAACAGCAGCCTGCACGTTTCTCAGTGAAAGGGAGAACTCCCTGACTTCATCCAGTCCTCTGAGCAAAGCAGGCAGAAGGAGAGAAACTTTCTTTCCGTCCTCTTTCCTGCAATGAATTCCTCATTTGCTCTTGCAAACGCTAGGCTTCTTCTGAAAAACTACCTCGCGGTGCACGTATCCTTCCAGAGGAGCAACGACATAGTTTTAGCTTGAAGAGATTGGGAAAGCACCCAGGGAGAAAAGGCCTTTTCGTGTTCTGTGTTCTGCCTGAAATCGGTCAATTGGCACTTGCCAAAACAAGGTTTCCTAGCACAAACTACAAAGCCGCAACTCTCTCCTGGCAGAGTAAATCCTATGCAGTGTTGCCCTGACGAGATACTGCTGGTAGAGTGAGGCCCAGGGAAAACACATTGCCTAGAGAAATCCCAGCAAAGCCGTCTGTTTCCCCACATGAATGTATGTCAGTTTGAGGTCTTTGCCAAGAACGGAGCTCAGAGGCAACATCAGATTGTGTGTATCTCCGTGAGAGAAAGAACACTGTGACTTCACCCATTCCTCTGACAAAAGCAGTTAGAAGGAGAAAACCGTCCTTTGGTTTCGCTTTCCCGCAATGAGCTCGGCAAACTGCCCTTCGCGAAGGGCAGTTTTCCCCCGGAGAACTGCCTTGCGCTAGCCGTGTTCTGGCAGTGGAACGAGTAGGCAGTGTTAGCGTTAAGCTATTGTGAAGGCTCGCTTTGGCCCAGGGAAAACAAAGCGCCTGGGGAAATCTTAACAGACCCCGGGGGCTTTTCACGGTTCCAAGTGTGGAACTGCACACTCTTTTCCAAAGAAGAGAGCGCACAGGCAACAGCAGCCTGCACGTTTCTCAGTGAAAGGGAGAACTCCCTGACTTCATCCAGTCCTCTGAGCAAAGCAGGCAGAAGGAGAGAAACTTTCTTTCCTTCCTCTTTCCTGCAATGAATTCCTGATTTGCTCTTGCAAACGCTAGGCTTCTTCTGAAAAACTACCTCGCGGTGCACGTATCCTTCCAGAGGAGCAACGACATAGTTTTAGCTTGAAGAGATTGGGAAAGCACCCAGGGAGAAAAGGCCTTTTCGTGTTCTGTGTTCTGCCTGAAATCGGTCAATTGGCACTTGCCAAAACAAGGTTTCCTAGCACAAACTACAAAGCCGCAACTCTCTCCTGGCAGAGTAAATCCTATGCAGTGTTGCCCTGACGAGATACTGCTGGTAGAGTGAGGCCCAGGGAAAACACATTGCCTAGAGAAATCCCAGCAAAGCCGTCTGTTTCCCCACATGAATGTATGTCAGTTTGAGGTCTTTGCCAAGAACGGAGCTCAGAGGCAACATCAGATTGTGTGTATCTCCGTGAGAGAAAGAACACTGTGACTTCACCCATTCCTCTGACAAAAGCAGTTAGAAGGAGAAAACCGTCCTTTGGTTTCGCTTTCCCGCAATGAGCTCGGCAAACTGCCCTTCGCGAAGGGCAGTTTTCCCCCGGAGAACTGCCTTGCGCTAGCCGTGTTCTGGCAGTGGAACGAGTAGGCAGTGTTAGCGTTAAGCTATTGTGAACGCTCGCTTTGGCCCAGGGAAAACAAAGCGCCTGGGGAAATCTTAACAGACCCCGGGGGCTTTTCACGGTTCCAAGTGTGGAACTGCAGACTCTTTTCCAGAGAAGAGAGCGCACAGGCAACAGCAGCCTGCACGTTTCTCAGTGAAAGGGAGAACTCCCTGACTTCATCCAGTCCTCTGAGCAAAGCAGGCAGAAGGAGAGAAACTTTCTTTCCGTCCTCTTTCCTGCAATGAATTCCTGATTTGCTCTTGCAAACGCTAGGCTTCTTCTGAAAAACTACCTCGCGGTGCACGTATCCTTCCAGAGGAGCAACGACATAGTTTTAGCTTGAAGAGATTGGGAAAGCACCCAGGGACAAAAGGCCTTTTCGTGTTCTGTGTTCTGCCTGAAATCGGTCAATTGGCACTTGCCAAAACAAGGTTTCCTAGCACAAACTACAAAGCCGCAACTCTCTCCTGGCAGAGTAAATCCTATGCAGTGTTGCCCTGACGAGATACTGCTGGTAGAGTGAGGCCCAGGGAAAACACATTGCCTAGAGAAATCCCAGCAAAGCCGTCTGTTTCCCCACATGAATGTATGTCAGTTTGAGGTCTTTGCCAAGAACGGAGCTCAGAGGCAACATCAGATTGTGTGTATCTCCGTGAGAGAAAGAACACTGTGACTTCACCCATTCCTCTGACAAAAGCAGTTAGAAGGAGAAAACCGTCCTTTGGTTTCGCTTTCCCGCAATGAGCTCGGCAAACTGCCCTTCGCGAAGGGCAGTTTTCCCCCGGAGAACTGCCTTGCGCTAGCCGTGTTCTGGCAGTGGAACGAGTAGGCAGTGTTAGCGTTAAGCTATTGTGAAGGCTCGCTTTGGCCCAGGGAAAACAAAGCGCCTGGGGAAATCTTAACAGACCCCGGGGGCTTTTCACGGTTCCAAGTGTGGAACTGCAGACTCTTTTCCAGAGAAGAGAGCGCACAGGCAACAGCAGCCTGCACGTTTCTCAGTGAAAGGGAGAACTCCCTGACTTCATCCAGTCCTCTGAGCAAAGCAGGCAGAAGGAGAGAAACTTTCTTTCCGTCCTCTTTCCTGCAATGAATTCCTGATTTGCTCTTGCAAACGCTAGGCTTCTTCTGAAAAACTACCTCGCGGTGCACGTATCCTTCCAGAGGAGCAACGACATAGTTTTAGCTTGAAGAGATTGGGAAAGCACCCAGGGACAAAAGGCCTTTTCGTGTTCTGTGTTCTGCCTGAAATCGGTCAATTGGCACTTGCCAAAACAAGGTTTCCTAGCACAAACTACAAAGCCGCAACTCTCTCCTGGCAGAGTAAATCCTATGCAGTGTTGCCCTGACGAGATACTGCTGGTAGAGTGAGGCCCAGGGAAAACACATTGCCTAGAGAAATCCCAGCAAAGCCGTCTGTTTCCCCACATGAATGTATGTCAGTTTGAGGTCTTTGCCAAGAACGGAGCTCAGAGGCAACATCAGATTGTGTGTATCTCCGTGAGAGAAAGAACACTGTGACTCCACCCATTCCTCTGACAAAAGCAGTTAGAAGGAGAAAACCGTCCTTTGGTTTCGCTTTCCCGCAATGAGCTCGGCAAACTGCCCTTCGCGAAGGGCAGTTTTCCCCCGGAGAACTGCCTTGCGCTAGCCGTGTTCTGGCAGTGGAACGAGTAGGCAGTGTTAGCGTTAAGCTATTGTGAAGGCTCGCTTTGGCCCAGGGAAAACAAAGCGCCTGGGGAAATCTTAACAGACCCCGGGGGCTTTTCACGGTTCCAAGTGTGGAACTGCAGACTCTTTTCCAGAGAAGAGAGCGCACAGGCAACAGCAGCCTGCACGTTTCTCAGTGAAAGGGAGAACTCCCTGACTTCATCCAGTCCTCTGAGCAAAGCAGGCAGAAGGAGAGAAACTTTCTTTCCTTCCTCTTTCCTGCAATGAATTCCTGATTTGCTCTTGTAAACGCTAGGCTTCTTCTGAAAAACTACCTCGCGGTGCACGTATCCTTCCAGAGGAGCAACGACATAGTTTTAGCTTGAAGAGATTGGGAAAGCACCCAGGGACAAAAGGCCTTTTCGTGTTCTGTGTTCTGCCTGAAATCGGTCAATTGGCACTTGCCAAAACAAGGTTTCCTAGCACAAACTACAAAGCCGCAACTCTCTCCTGGCAGAGTAAATCCTATGCAGTGTTGCCCTGACGAGATACTGCTGGTAGAGTGAGGCCCAGGGAAAACACATTGCCTAGAGAAATCCCAGCAAAGCCGTCTGTTTCCCCACATGAATGTATGTCAGTTTGAGGTCTTTGCCAAGAACGGAGCTCAGAGGCAACATCAGATTGTGTGTATCTCCGTGAGAGAAAGAACACTGTGACTTCACCCATTCCTCTGACAAAAGCAGTTAGAAGGAGAAAACCGTCCTTTGGTTTCGCTTTCCCGCAATGAGCTCGGCAAACTGCCCTTCGCGAAGGGCAGTTTTCCCCCGGAGAACTGCCTTGCGCTAGCCGTGTTCTGGCAGTGGAACGAGTAGGCAGTGTTAGCGTTAAGCTATTGTGAAGGCTCGCTTTGGCCCAGGGAAAACAAAGCGCCTGGGGAAATCTTAACAGACCCCGGGGGCTTTTCACGGTTCCAAGTGTGGAACTGCAGACTCTTTTCCAGAGAAGAGAGCGCACAGGCAACAGCAGCCTGCACGTTTCTCAGTGAAAGGGAGAACTCCCTGACTTCATCCAGTCCTCTGAGCAAAGCAGGCAGAAGGAGAGAAACTTTCTTTCCGTCCTCTTTCCTGCAATGAATTCCTGATTTGCTCTTGCAAACGCTAGGCTTCTTCTGAAAAACTACCTCGCGGTGCACGTATCCTTCCAGAGGAGCAACGACATAGTTTTAGCTTGAAGAGATTGGGAAAGCACCCAGGGACAAAAGGCCTTTTCGTGTTCTGTGTTCTGCCTGAAATCGGTCAATTGGCACTTGCCAAAACAAGGTTTCCTAGCACAAACTACAAAGCCGCAACTCTCTCCTGGCAGAGTAAATCCTATGCAGTGTTGCCCTGACGAGATACTGCTGGTAGAGTGAGGCCCAGGGAAAACACATTGCCTAGAGAAATCCCAGCAAAGCCGTCTGTTTCCCCACATGAATGTATGTCAGTTTGAGGTCTTTGCCAAGAACGGAGCTCAGAGGCAACATCAGATTGTGTGTATCTCCGTGAGAGAAAGAACACTGTGACTCCACCCATTCCTCTGACAAAAGCAGTTAGAAGGAGAAAACCGTCCTTTGGTTTCGCTTTCCCGCAATGAGCTCGGCAAACTGCCCTTCGCGAAGGGCAGTTTTCCCCCGGAGAACTGCCTTGCGCTAGCCGTGTTCTGGCAGTGGAACGAGTAGGCAGTGTTAGCGTTAAGCTATTGTGAAGGCTCGCTTTGGCCCAGGGAAAACAAAGCGCCTGGGGAAATCTTAACAGACCCCGGGGGCTTTTCACGGTTCCAAGTGTGGAACTGCAGACTCTTTTCCAGAGAAGAGAGCGCACAGGCAACAGCAGCCTGCACGTTTCTCAGTGAAAGGGAGAACTCCCTGACTTCATCCAGTCCTCTGAGCAAAGCAGGCAGAAGGAGAGAAACTTTCTTTCCTTCCTCTTTCCTGCAATGAATTCCTGATTTGCTCTTGTAAACGCTAGGCTTCTTCTGAAAAACTACCTCGCGGTGCACGTATCCTTCCAGAGGAGCAACGACATAGTTTTAGCTTGAAGAGATTGGGAAAGCACCCAGGGACAAAAGGCCTTTTCGTGTTCTGTGTTCTGCCTGAAATCGGTCAATTGGCACTTTCCAAAACAAGGTTTCCTAGCACAAACTACAAAGCCGCAACTCTCTCCTGGCAGAGTAAATCCTATGCAGTGTTGCCCTGACGAGATACTGCTGGTAGAGTGAGGCCCAGGGAAAACACATTGCCTAGAGAAATCCCAGCAAAGCCGTCTGTTTCCCCACATGAATGTATGTCAGTTTGAGGTCTTTGCCAAGAACGGAGCTCAGAGGCAACATCAGATTGTGTGTATCTCCGTGAGAGAAAGAACACTGTGACTTCACCCATTCCTCTGACAAAAGCAGTTAGAAGGAGAAAACCGTCCTTTGGTTTCGCTTTCCCGCAATGAGCTCGGCAAACTGCCCTTCGCGAAGGGCAGTTTTCCCCCGGAGAACTGCCTTGCGCTAGCCGTGTTCTGGCAGTGGAACGAGTAGGCAGTGTTAGCGTTAAGCTATTGTGAAGGCTCGCTTTGGCCCAGGGAAAACAAAGCGCCTGGGGAAATCTTAACAGACCCCGGGGGCTTTTCACGGTTCCAAGTGTGGAACTGCAGACTCTTTTCCAGAGAAGAGAGCGCACAGGCAACAGCAGCCTGCACGTTTCTCAGTGAAAGGGAGAACTCCCTGACTTCATCCAGTCCTCTGAGCAAAGCAGGCAGAAGGAGAGAAACTTTCTTTCCGTCCTCTTTCCTGCAATGAATTCCTGATTTGCTCTTGCAAACGCTAGGCTTCTTCTGAAAAACTACCTCGCGGTGCACGTATCCTTCCAGAGGAGCAACGACATAGTTTTAGCTTGAAGAGATTGGGAAAGCACCCAGGGACAAAAGGCCTTTTCGTGTTCTGTGTTCTGCCTGAAATCGGTCAATTGGCACTTGCCAAAACAAGGTTTCCTAGCACAAACTACAAAGCCGCAACTCTCTCCTGGCAGAGTAAATCCTATGCAGTGTTGCCCTGACGAGATACTGCTGGTAGAGTGAGGCCCAGGGAAAACACATTGCCTAGAGAAATCCCAGCAAAGCCGTCTGTTTCCCCACATGAATGTATGTCAGTTTGAGGTCTTTGCCAAGAACGGAGCTCAGAGGCAACATCAGATTGTGTGTATCTCCGTGAGAGAAAGAACACTGTGACTTCACCCATTCCTCTGACAAAAGCAGTTAGAAGGAGAAAACCGTCCTTTGGTTTCGCTTTCCCGCAATGAGCTCGGCAAACTGCCCTTCGCGAAGGGCAGTTTTCCCCCGGAGAACTGCCTTGCGCTAGCCGTGTTCTGGCAGTGGAACGAGTAGGCAGTGTTAGCGTTAAGCTATTGTGAAGGCTCGCTTTGGCCCAGGGAAAACAAAGCGCCTGGGGAAATCTTAACAGACCCCGGGGGCTTTTCACGGTTCCAAGTGTGGAACTGCAGACTCTTTTCCAGAGAAGAGAGCGCACAGGCAACAGCAGCCTGCACGTTTCTCAGTGAAAGGGAGAACTCCCTGACTTCATCCAGTCCTCTGAGCAAAGCAGGCAGAAGGAGAGAAACTTTCTTTCCGTCCTCTTTCCTGCAATGAATTCCTGATTTGCTCTTGCAAACGCTAGGCTTCTTCTGAAAAACTACCTCGCGGTGCACGTATCCTTCCAGAGGAGCAACGACATAGTTTTAGCTTGAAGAGATTGGGAAAGCACCCAGGGACAAAAGGCCTTTTCGTGTTCTGTGTTCTGCCTGAAATCGGTCAATTGGCACTTGCCAAAACAAGGTTTCCTAGCACAAACTACAAAGCCGCAACTCTCTCCTGGCAGAGTAAATCCTATGCAGTGTTGCCCTGACGAGATACTGCTGGTAGAGTGAGGCCCAGGGAAAACACATTGCCTAGAGAAATCCCAGCAAAGCCGTCTGTTTCCCCACATGAATGTATGTCAGTTTGAGGTCTTTGCCAAGAACGGAGCTCAGAGGCAACATCAGATTGTGTGTATCTCCGTGAGAGAAAGAACACTGTGACTCCACCCATTCCTCTGACAAAAGCAGTTAGAAGGAGAAAACCGTCCTTTGGTTTCGCTTTCCCGCAATGAGCTCGGCAAACTGCCCTTCGCGAAGGGCAGTTTTCCCCCGGAGAACTGCCTTGCGCTAGCCGTGTTCTGGCAGTGGAACGAGTAGGCAGTGTTAGCGTTAAGCTATTGTGAAGGCTCGCTTTGGCCCAGGGAAAACAAAGCGCCTGGGGAAATCTTAACAGACCCCGGGGGCTTTTCACGGTTCCAAGTGTGGAACTGCAGACTCTTTTCCAGAGAAGAGAGCGCACAGGCAACAGCAGCCTGCACGTTTCTCAGTGAAAGGGAGAACTCCCTGACTTCATCCAGTCCTCTGAGCAAAGCAGGCAGAAGGAGAGAAACTTTCTTTCCTTCCTCTTTCCTGCAATGAATTCCTGATTTGCTCTTGTAAACGCTAGGCTTCTTCTGAAAAACTACCTCGCGGTGCACGTATCCTTCCAGAGGAGCAACGACATAGTTTTAGCTTGAAGAGATTGGGAAAGCACCCAGGGACAAAAGGCCTTTTCGTGTTCTGTGTTCTGCCTGAAATCGGTCAATTGGCACTTGCCAAAACAAGGTTTCCTAGCACAAACTACAAAGCCGCAACTCTCTCCTGGCAGAGTAAATCCTATGCAGTGTTGCCCTGACGAGATACTGCTGGTAGAGTGAGGCCCAGGGAAAACACATTGCCTAGAGAAATCCCAGCAAAGCCGTCTGTTTCCCCACATGAATGTATGTCAGTTTGAGGTCTTTGCCAAGAACGGAGCTCAGAGGCAACATCAGATTGTGTGTATCTCCGTGAGAGAAAGAACACTGTGACTTCACCCATTCCTCTGACAAAAGCAGTTAGAAGGAGAAAACCGTCCTTTGGTTTCGCTTTCCCGCAATGAGCTCGGCAAACTGCCCTTCGCGAAGGGCAGTTTTCCCCCGGAGAACTGCCTTGCGCTAGCCGTGTTCTGGCAGTGGAACGAGTAGGCAGTGTTAGCGTTAAGCTATTGTGAAGGCTCGCTTTGGCCCAGGGAAAACAAAGCGCCTGGGGAAATCTTAACAGACCCCGGGGGCTTTTCACGGTTCCAAGTGTGGAACTGCAGACTCTTTTCCAGAGAAGAGAGCGCACAGGCAACAGCAGCCTGCACGTTTCTCAGTGAAAGGGAGAACTCCCTGACTTCATCCAGTCCTCTGAGCAAAGCAGGCAGAAGGAGAGAAACTTTCTTTCCGTCCTCTTTCCTGCAATGAATTCCTGATTTGCTCTTGCAAACGCTAGGCTTCTTCTGAAAAACTACCTCGCGGTGCACGTATCCTTCCAGAGGAGCAACGACATAGTTTTAGCTTGAAGAGATTGGGAAAGCACCCAGGGACAAAAGGCCTTTTCGTGTTCTGTGTTCTGCCTGAAATCGGTCAATTGGCACTTGCCAAAACAAGGTTTCCTAGCACAAACTACAAAGCCGCAACTCTCTCCTGGCAGAGTAAATCCTATGCAGTGTTGCCCTGACGAGATACTGCTGGTAGAGTGAGGCCCAGGGAAAACACATTGCCTAGAGAAATCCCAGCAAAGCCGTCTGTTTCCCCACATGAATGTATGTCAGTTTGAGGTCTTTGCCAAGAACGGAGCTCAGAGGCAACATCAGATTGTGTGTATCTCCGTGAGAGAAAGAACACTGTGACTCCACCCATTCCTCTGACAAAAGCAGTTAGAAGGAGAAAACCGTCCTTTGGTTTCGCTTTCCCGCAATGAGCTCGGCAAACTGCCCTTCGCGAAGGGCAGTTTTCCCCCGGAGAACTGCCTTGCGCTAGCCGTGTTCTGGCAGTGGAACGAGTAGGCAGTGTTAGCGTTAAGCTATTGTGAAGGCTCGCTTTGGCCCAGGGAAAACAAAGCGCCTGGGGAAATCTTAACAGACCCCGGGGGCTTTTCACGGTTCCAAGTGTGGAACTGCAGACTCTTTTCCAGAGAAGAGAGCGCACAGGCAACAGCAGCCTGCACGTTTCTCAGTGAAAGGGAGAACTCCCTGACTTCATCCAGTCCTCTGAGCAAAGCAGGCAGAAGGAGAGAAACTTTCTTTCCTTCCTCTTTCCTGCAATGAATTCCTGATTTGCTCTTGTAAACGCTAGGCTTCTTCTGAAAAACTACCTCGCGGTGCACGTATCCTTCCAGAGGAGCAACGACATAGTTTTAGCTTGAAGAGATTGGGAAAGCACCCAGGGACAAAAGGCCTTTTCGTGTTCTGTGTTCTGCCTGAAATCGGTCAATTGGCACTTTCCAAAACAAGGTTTCCTAGCACAAACTACAAAGCCGCAACTCTCTCCTGGCAGAGTAAATCCTATGCAGTGTTGCCCTGACGAGATACTGCTGGTAGAGTGAGGCCCAGGGAAAACACATTGCCTAGAGAAATCCCAGCAAAGCCGTCTGTTTCCCCACATGAATGTATGTCAGTTTGAGGTCTTTGCCAAGAACGGAGCTCAGAGGCAACATCAGATTGTGTGTATCTCCGTGAGAGAAAGAACACTGTGACTTCACCCATTCCTCTGACAAAAGCAGTTAGAAGGAGAAAACCGTCCTTTGGTTTCGCTTTCCCGCAATGAGCTCGGCAAACTGCCCTTCGCGAAGGGCAGTTTTCCCCCGGAGAACTGCCTTGCGCTAGCCGTGTTCTGGCAGTGGAACGAGTAGGCAGTGTTAGCGTTAAGCTATTGTGAAGGCTCGCTTTGGCCCAGGGAAAACAAAGCGCCTGGGGAAATCTTAACAGACCCCGGGGGCTTTTCACGGTTCCAAGTGTGGAACTGCAGACTCTTTTCCAGAGAAGAGAGCGCACAGGCAACAGCAGCCTGCACGTTTCTCAGTGAAAGGGAGAACTCCCTGACTTCATCCAGTCCTCTGAGCAAAGCAGGCAGAAGGAGAGAAACTTTCTTTCCGTCCTCTTTCCTGCAATGAATTCCTGATTTGCTCTTGCAAACGCTAGGCTTCTTCTGAAAAACTACCTCGCGGTGCACGTATCCTTCCAGAGGAGCAACGACATAGTTTTAGCTTGAAGAGATTGGGAAAGCACCCAGGGACAAAAGGCCTTTTCGTGTTCTGTGTTCTGCCTGAAATCGGTCAATTGGCACTTGCCAAAACAAGGTTTCCTAGCACAAACTACAAAGCCGCAACTCTCTCCTGGCAGAGTAAATCCTATGCAGTGTTGCCCTGACGAGATACTGCTGGTAGAGTGAGGCCCAGGGAAAACACATTGCCTAGAGAAATCCCAGCAAAGCCGTCTGTTTCCCCACATGAATGTATGTCAGTTTGAGGTCTTTGCCAAGAACGGAGCTCAGAGGCAACATCAGATTGTGTGTATCTCCGTGAGAGAAAGAACACTGTGACTTCACCCATTCCTCTGACAAAAGCAGTTAGAAGGAGAAAACCGTCCTTTGGTTTCGCTTTCCCGCAATGAGCTCGGCAAACTGCCCTTCGCGAAGGGCAGTTTTCCCCCGGAGAACTGCCTTGCGCTAGCCGTGTTCTGGCAGTGGAACGAGTAGGCAGTGTTAGCGTTAAGCTATTGTGAAGGCTCGCTTTGGCCCAGGGAAAACAAAGCGCCTGGGGAAATCTTAACAGACCCCGGGGGCTTTTCACGGTTCCAAGTGTGGAACTGCAGACTCTTTTCCAGAGAAGAGAGCGCACAGGCAACAGCAGCCTGCACGTTTCTCAGTGAAAGGGAGAACTCCCTGACTTCATCCAGTCCTCTGAGCAAAGCAGGCAGAAGGAGAGAAACTTTCTTTCCGTCCTCTTTCCTGCAATGAATTCCTGATTTGCTCTTGCAAACGCTAGGCTTCTTCTGAAAAACTACCTCGCGGTGCACGTATCCTTCCAGAGGAGCAACGACATAGTTTTAGCTTGAAGAGATTGGGAAAGCACCCAGGGACAAAAGGCCTTTTCGTGTTCTGTGTTCTGCCTGAAATCGGTCAATTGGCACTTGCCAAAACAAGGTTTCCTAGCACAAACTACAAAGCCGCAACTCTCTCCTGGCAGAGTAAATCCTATGCAGTGTTGCCCTGACGAGATACTGCTGGTAGAGTGAGGCCCAGGGAAAACACATTGCCTAGAGAAATCCCAGCAAAGCCGTCTGTTTCCCCACATGAATGTATGTCAGTTTGAGGTCTTTGCCAAGAACGGAGCTCAGAGGCAACATCAGATTGTGTGTATCTCCGTGAGAGAAAGAACACTGTGACTCCACCCATTCCTCTGACAAAAGCAGTT
Source organism: Elephas maximus indicus (assembly GCF_024166365.1). Lineage (NCBI taxonomy): Eukaryota > Metazoa > Chordata > Mammalia > Proboscidea > Elephantidae > Elephas > Elephas maximus. The sequence continues at coordinate 20,695,848 of NC_064830.1, forward strand.
AGAAGGAGAAAACCGTCCTTTGGTTTCGCTTTCCCGCAATGAGCTCGGCAAACTGCCCTTCGCGAAGGGCAGTTTTCCCCCGGAGAACTGCCTTGCGCTAGCCGTGTTCTGGCAGTGGAACGAGTAGGCAGTGTTAGCGTTAAGCTATTGTGAAGGCTCGCTTTGGCCCAGGGAAAACAAAGCGCCTGGGGAAATCTTAACAGACCCCGGGGGCTTTTCACGGTTCCAAGTGTGGAACTGCAGACTCTTTTCCAGAGAAGAGAGCGCACAGGCAACAGCAGCCTGCACGTTTCTCAGTGAAAGGGAGAACTCCCTGACTTCATCCAGTCCTCTGAGCAAAGCAGGCAGAAGGAGAGAAACTTTCTTTCCTTCCTCTTTCCTGCAATGAATTCCTGATTTGCTCTTGTAAACGCTAGGCTTCTTCTGAAAAACTACCTCGCGGTGCACGTATCCTTCCAGAGGAGCAACGACATAGTTTTAGCTTGAAGAGATTGGGAAAGCACCCAGGGACAAAAGGCCTTTTCGTGTTCTGTGTTCTGCCTGAAATCGGTCAATTGGCACTTGCCAAAACAAGGTTTCCTAGCACAAACTACAAAGCCGCAACTCTCTCCTGGCAGAGTAAATCCTATGCAGTGTTGCCCTGACGAGATACTGCTGGTAGAGTGAGGCCCAGGGAAAACACATTGCCTAGAGAAATCCCAGCAAAGCCGTCTGTTTCCCCACATGAATGTATGTCAGTTTGAGGTCTTTGCCAAGAACGGAGCTCAGAGGCAACATCAGATTGTGTGTATCTCCGTGAGAGAAAGAACACTGTGACTTCACCCATTCCTCTGACAAAAGCAGTTAGAAGGAGAAAACCGTCCTTTGGTTTCGCTTTCCCGCAATGAGCTCGGCAAACTGCCCTTCGCGAAGGGCAGTTTTCCCCCGGAGAACTGCCTTGCGCTAGCCGTGTTCTGGCAGTGGAACGAGTAGGCAGTGTTAGCGTTAAGCTATTGTGAAGGCTCGCTTTGGCCCAGGGAAAACAAAGCGCCTGGGGAAATCTTAACAGACCCCGGGGGCTTTTCACGGTTCCAAGTGTGGAACTGCAGACTCTTTTCCAGAGAAGAGAGCGCACAGGCAACAGCAGCCTGCACGTTTCTCAGTGAAAGGGAGAACTCCCTGACTTCATCCAGTCCTCTGAGCAAAGCAGGCAGAAGGAGAGAAACTTTCTTTCCGTCCTCTTTCCTGCAATGAATTCCTGATTTGCTCTTGCAAACGCTAGGCTTCTTCTGAAAAACTACCTCGCGGTGCACGTATCCTTCCAGAGGAGCAACGACATAGTTTTAGCTTGAAGAGATTGGGAAAGCACCCAGGGACAAAAGGCCTTTTCGTGTTCTGTGTTCTGCCTGAAATCGGTCAATTGGCACTTGCCAAAACAAGGTTTCCTAGCACAAACTACAAAGCCGCAACTCTCTCCTGGCAGAGTAAATCCTATGCAGTGTTGCCCTGACGAGATACTGCTGGTAGAGTGAGGCCCAGGGAAAACACATTGCCTAGAGAAATCCCAGCAAAGCCGTCTGTTTCCCCACATGAATGTATGTCAGTTTGAGGTCTTTGCCAAGAACGGAGCTCAGAGGCAACATCAGATTGTGTGTATCTCCGTGAGAGAAAGAACACTGTGACTCCACCCATTCCTCTGACAAAAGCAGTTAGAAGGAGAAAACCGTCCTTTGGTTTCGCTTTCCCGCAATGAGCTCGGCAAACTGCCCTTCGCGAAGGGCAGTTTTCCCCCGGAGAACTGCCTTGCGCTAGCCGTGTTCTGGCAGTGGAACGAGTAGGCAGTGTTAGCGTTAAGCTATTGTGAAGGCTCGCTTTGGCCCAGGGAAAACAAAGCGCCTGGGGAAATCTTAACAGACCCCGGGGGCTTTTCACGGTTCCAAGTGTGGAACTGCAGACTCTTTTCCAGAGAAGAGAGCGCACAGGCAACAGCAGCCTGCACGTTTCTCAGTGAAAGGGAGAACTCCCTGACTTCATCCAGTCCTCTGAGCAAAGCAGGCAGAAGGAGAGAAACTTTCTTTCCTTCCTCTTTCCTGCAATGAATTCCTGATTTGCTCTTGTAAACGCTAGGCTTCTTCTGAAAAACTACCTCGCGGTGCACGTATCCTTCCAGAGGAGCAACGACATAGTTTTAGCTTGAAGAGATTGGGAAAGCACCCAGGGACAAAAGGCCTTTTCGTGTTCTGTGTTCTGCCTGAAATCGGTCAATTGGCACTTTCCAAAACAAGGTTTCCTAGCACAAACTACAAAGCCGCAACTCTCTCCTGGCAGAGTAAATCCTATGCAGTGTTGCCCTGACGAGATACTGCTGGTAGAGTGAGGCCCAGGGAAAACACATTGCCTAGAGAAATCCCAGCAAAGCCGTCTGTTTCCCCACATGAATGTATGTCAGTTTGAGGTCTTTGCCAAGAACGGAGCTCAGAGGCAACATCAGATTGTGTGTATCTCCGTGAGAGAAAGAACACTGTGACTTCACCCATTCCTCTGACAAAAGCAGTTAGAAGGAGAAAACCGTCCTTTGGTTTCGCTTTCCCGCAATGAGCTCGGCAAACTGCCCTTCGCGAAGGGCAGTTTTCCCCCGGAGAACTGCCTTGCGCTAGCCGTGTTCTGGCAGTGGAACGAGTAGGCAGTGTTAGCGTTAAGCTATTGTGAAGGCTCGCTTTGGCCCAGGGAAAACAAAGCGCCTGGGGAAATCTTAACAGACCCCGGGGGCTTTTCACGGTTCCAAGTGTGGAACTGCAGACTCTTTTCCAGAGAAGAGAGCGCACAGGCAACAGCAGCCTGCACGTTTCTCAGTGAAAGGGAGAACTCCCTGACTTCATCCAGTCCTCTGAGCAAAGCAGGCAGAAGGAGAGAAACTTTCTTTCCGTCCTCTTTCCTGCAATGAATTCCTGATTTGCTCTTGCAAACGCTAGGCTTCTTCTGAAAAACTACCTCGCGGTGCACGTATCCTTCCAGAGGAGCAACGACATAGTTTTAGCTTGAAGAGATTGGGAAAGCACCCAGGGACAAAAGGCCTTTTCGTGTTCTGTGTTCTGCCTGAAATCGGTCAATTGGCACTTGCCAAAACAAGGTTTCCTAGCACAAACTACAAAGCCGCAACTCTCTCCTGGCAGAGTAAATCCTATGCAGTGTTGCCCTGACGAGATACTGCTGGTAGAGTGAGGCCCAGGGAAAACACATTGCCTAGAGAAATCCCAGCAAAGCCGTCTGTTTCCCCACATGAATGTATGTCAGTTTGAGGTCTTTGCCAAGAACGGAGCTCAGAGGCAACATCAGATTGTGTGTATCTCCGTGAGAGAAAGAACACTGTGACTTCACCCATTCCTCTGACAAAAGCAGTTAGAAGGAGAAAACCGTCCTTTGGTTTCGCTTTCCCGCAATGAGCTCGGCAAACTGCCCTTCGCGAAGGGCAGTTTTCCCCCGGAGAACTGCCTTGCGCTAGCCGTGTTCTGGCAGTGGAACGAGTAGGCAGTGTTAGCGTTAAGCTATTGTGAAGGCTCGCTTTGGCCCAGGGAAAACAAAGCGCCTGGGGAAATCTTAACAGACCCCGGGGGCTTTTCACGGTTCCAAGTGTGGAACTGCAGACTCTTTTCCAGAGAAGAGAGCGCACAGGCAACAGCAGCCTGCACGTTTCTCAGTGAAAGGGAGAACTCCCTGACTTCATCCAGTCCTCTGAGCAAAGCAGGCAGAAGGAGAGAAACTTTCTTTCCGTCCTCTTTCCTGCAATGAATTCCTGATTTGCTCTTGCAAACGCTAGGCTTCTTCTGAAAAACTACCTCGCGGTGCACGTATCCTTCCAGAGGAGCAACGACATAGTTTTAGCTTGAAGAGATTGGGAAAGCACCCAGGGACAAAAGGCCTTTTCGTGTTCTGTGTTCTGCCTGAAATCGGTCAATTGGCACTTGCCAAAACAAGGTTTCCTAGCACAAACTACAAAGCCGCAACTCTCTCCTGGCAGAGTAAATCCTATGCAGTGTTGCCCTGACGAGATACTGCTGGTAGAGTGAGGCCCAGGGAAAACACATTGCCTAGAGAAATCCCAGCAAAGCCGTCTGTTTCCCCACATGAATGTATGTCAGTTTGAGGTCTTTGCCAAGAACGGAGCTCAGAGGCAACATCAGATTGTGTGTATCTCCGTGAGAGAAAGAACACTGTGACTCCACCCATTCCTCTGACAAAAGCAGTTAGAAGGAGAAAACCGTCCTTTGGTTTCGCTTTCCCGCAATGAGCTCGGCAAACTGCCCTTCGCGAAGGGCAGTTTTCCCCCGGAGAACTGCCTTGCGCTAGCCGTGTTCTGGCAGTGGAACGAGTAGGCAGTGTTAGCGTTAAGCTATTGTGAAGGCTCGCTTTGGCCCAGGGAAAACAAAGCGCCTGGGGAAATCTTAACAGACCCCGGGGGCTTTTCACGGTTCCAAGTGTGGAACTGCAGACTCTTTTCCAGAGAAGAGAGCGCACAGGCAACAGCAGCCTGCACGTTTCTCAGTGAAAGGGAGAACTCCCTGACTTCATCCAGTCCTCTGAGCAAAGCAGGCAGAAGGAGAGAAACTTTCTTTCCTTCCTCTTTCCTGCAATGAATTCCTCATTTGCTCTTGCAAACGCTAGGCTTCTTCTGAAAAACTACCTCGCGGTGCACGTATCCTTCCAGAGGAGCAACGACATAGTTTTAGCTTGAAGAGATTGGGAAAGCACCCAGGGACAAAAGAAAGGCCTTTTCGTGTTCTGTGTTCTGCCTGAAATCGGTCAATTGGCACTTTCCAAAACAAGGTTTCCTAGCACAAACTACAAAGCCGCAACTCTCTCCTGGCAGAGTAAATCCTATGCAGTGTTGCCCTGACGAGATACTGCTGGTAGAGTGAGGCCCAGGGAAAACACATTGCCTAGAGAAATCCCAGCAAAGCCGTCTGTTTCCCCACATGAATGTATGTCAGTTTGAGGTCTTTGCCAAGAACGGAGCTCAGAGGCAACATCAGATTGTGTGTATCTCCGTGAGAGAAAGAACACTGTGACTTCACCCATTCCTCTGACAAAAGCAGTTAGAAGGAGAAAACCGTCCTTTGGTTTCGCTTTCCCGCAATGAGCTCGGCAAACTGCCCTTCGCGAAGGGCAGTTTTCCCCCGGAGAACTGCCTTGCGCTAGCCGTGTTCTGGCAGTGGAACGAGTAGGCAGTGTTAGCGTTAAGCTATTGTGAAGGCTCGCTTTGGCCCAGGGAAAACAAAGCGCCTGGGGAAATCTTAACAGACCCCGGGGGCTTTTCACGGTTCCAAGTGTGGAACTGCAGACTCTTTTCCAGAGAAGAGAGCGCACAGGCAACAGCAGCCTGCACGTTTCTCAGTGAAAGGGAGAACTCCCTGACTTCATCCAGTCCTCTGAGCAAAGCAGGCAGAAGGAGAGAAACTTTCTTTCCGTCCTCTTTCCTGCAATGAATTCCTGATTTGCTCTTGCAAACGCTAGGCTTCTTCTGAAAAACTACCTCGCGGTGCACGTATCCTTCCAGAGGAGCAACGACATAGTTTTAGCTTGAAGAGATTGGGAAAGCACCCAGGGACAAAAGGCCTTTTCGTGTTCTGTGTTCTGCCTGAAATCGGTCAATTGGCACTTGCCAAAACAAGGTTTCCTAGCACAAACTACAAAGCCGCAACTCTCTCCTGGCAGAGTAAATCCTATGCAGTGTTGCCCTGACGAGATACTGCTGGTAGAGTGAGGCCCAGGGAAAACACATTGCCTAGAGAAATCCCAGCAAAGCCGTCTGTTTCCCCACATGAATGTATGTCAGTTTGAGGTCTTTGCCAAGAACGGAGCTCAGAGGCAACATCAGATTGTGTGTATCTCCGTGAGAGAAAGAACACTGTGACTTCACCCATTCCTCTGACAAAAGCAGTTAGAAGGAGAAAACCGTCCTTTGGTTTCGCTTTCCCGCAATGAGCTCGGCAAACTGCCCTTCGCGAAGGGCAGTTTTCCCCCGGAGAACTGCCTTGCGCTAGCCGTGTTCTGGCAGTGGAACGAGTAGGCAGTGTTAGCGTTAAGCTATTGTGAAGGCTCGCTTTGGCCCAGGGAAAACAAAGCGCCTGGGGAAATCTTAACAGACCCCGGGGGCTTTTCACGGTTCCAAGTGTGGAACTGCAGACTCTTTTCCAGAGAAGAGAGCGCACAGGCAACAGCAGCCTGCACGTTTCTCAGTGAAAGGGAGAACTCCCTGACTTCATCCAGTCCTCTGAGCAAAGCAGGCAGAAGGAGAGAAACTTTCTTTCCGTCCTCTTTCCTGCAATGAATTCCTGATTTGCTCTTGCAAACGCTAGGCTTCTTCTGAAAAACTACCTCGCGGTGCACGTATCCTTCCAGAGGAGCAACGACATAGTTTTAGCTTGAAGAGATTGGGAAAGCACCCAGGGAGAAAAGGTCTTTTCGTGTTCTGTGTTCTGCCTGAAATCGGTCAATTGGCACTTGCCAAAACAAGGTTTCCTAGCACAAACTACAAAGCCGCAACTCTCTCCTGGCAGAGTAAATCCTATGCAGTGTTGCCCTGACGAGATACTGCTGGTAGAGTGAGGCCCAGGGAAAACACATTGCCTAGAGAAATCCCAGCAAAGCCGTCTGTTTCCCCACATGAATGTATGTCAGTTTGAGGTCTTTGCCAAGAACGGAGCTCAGAGGCAACATCAGATTGTGTGTATCTCCGTGAGAGAAAGAACACTGTGACTCCACCCATTCCTCTGACAAAAGCAGTTAGAAGGAGAAAACCGTCCTTTGGTTTCGCTTTCCCGCAATGAGCTCGGCAAACTGCCCTTCGCGAAGGGCAGTTTTCCCCCGGAGAACTGCCTTGCGCTAGCCGTGTTCTGGCAGTGGAACGAGTAGGCAGTGTTAGCGTTAAGCTATTGTGAAGGCTCGCTTTGGCCCAGGGAAAACAAAGCGCCTGGGGAAATCTTAACAGACCCCGGGGGCTTTTCACGGTTCCAAGTGTGGAACTGCAGACTCTTTTCCAGAGAAGAGAGCGCACAGGCAACAGCAGCCTGCACGTTTCTCAGTGAAAGGGAGAACTCCCTGACTTCATCCAGTCCTCTGAGCAAAGCAGGCAGAAGGAGAGAAACTTTCTTTCCTTCCTCTTTCCTGCAATGAATTCCTCATTTGCTCTTGCAAACGCTAGGCTTCTTCTGAAAAACTACCTCGCGGTGCACGTATCCTTCCAGAGGAGCAACGACATAGTTTTAGCTTGAAGAGATTGGGAAAGCACCCAGGGACAAAAGGCCTTTTCGTGTTCTGTGTTCTGCCTGAAATCGGTCAATTGGCACTTTCCAAAACAAGGTTTCCTAGCACAAACTACAAAGCCGCAACTCTCTCCTGGCAGAGTAAATCCTATGCAGTGTTGCCCTGACGAGATACTGCTGGTAGAGTGAGGCCCAGGGAAAACACATTGCCTAGAGAAATCCCAGCAAAGCCGTCTGTTTCCCCACATGAATGTATGTCAGTTTGAGGTCTTTGCCAAGAACGGAGCTCAGAGGCAACATCAGATTGTGTGTATCTCCGTGAGAGAAAGAACACTGTGACTTCACCCATTCCTCTGACAAAAGCAGTTAGAAGGAGAAAACCGTCCTTTGGTTTCGCTTTCCCGCAATGAGCTCGGCAAACTGCCCTTCGCGAAGGGCAGTTTTCCCCCGGAGAACTGCCTTGCGCTAGCCGTGTTCTGGCAGTGGAACGAGTAGGCAGTGTTAGCGTTAAGCTATTGTGAAGGCTCGCTTTGGCCCAGGGAAAACAAAGCGCCTGGGGAAATCTTAACAGACCCCGGGGGCTTTTCACGGTTCCAAGTGTGGAACTGCAGACTCTTTTCCAGAGAAGAGAGCGCACAGGCAACAGCAGCCTGCACGTTTCTCAGTGAAAGGGAGAACTCCCTGACTTCATCCAGTCCTCTGAGCAAAGCAGGCAGAAGGAGAGAAACTTTCTTTCCGTCCTCTTTCCTGCAATGAATTCCTGATTTGCTCTTGCAAACGCTAGGCTTCTTCTGAAAAACTACCTCGCGGTGCACGTATCCTTCCAGAGGAGCAACGACATAGTTTTAGCTTGAAGAGATTGGGAAAGCACCCAGGGACAAAAGGCCTTTTCGTGTTCTGTGTTCTGCCTGAAATCGGTCAATTGGCACTTGCCAAAACAAGGTTTCCTAGCACAAACTACAAAGCCGCAACTCTCTCCTGGCAGAGTAAATCCTATGCAGTGTTGCCCTGACGAGATACTGCTGGTAGAGTGAGGCCCAGGGAAAACACATTGCCTAGAGAAATCCCAGCAAAGCCGTCTGTTTCCCCACATGAATGTATGTCAGTTTGAGGTCTTTGCCAAGAACGGAGCTCAGAGGCAACATCAGATTGTGTGTATCTCCGTGAGAGAAAGAACACTGTGACTTCACCCATTCCTCTGACAAAAGCAGTTAGAAGGAGAAAACCGTCCTTTGGTTTCGCTTTCCCGCAATGAGCTCGGCAAACTGCCCTTCGCGAAGGGCAGTTTTCCCCCGGAGAACTGCCTTGCGCTAGCCGTGTTCTGGCAGTGGAACGAGTAGGCAGTGTTAGCGTTAAGCTATTGTGAAGGCTCGCTTTGGCCCAGGGAAAACAAAGCGCCTGGGGAAATCTTAACAGACCCCGGGGGCTTTTCACGGTTCCAAGTGTGGAACTGCAGACTCTTTTCCAGAGAAGAGAGCGCACAGGCAACAGCAGCCTGCACGTTTCTCAGTGAAAGGGAGAACTCCCTGACTTCATCCAGTCCTCTGAGCAAAGCAGGCAGAAGGAGAGAAACTTTCTTTCCGTCCTCTTTCCTGCAATGAATTCCTGATTTGCTCTTGCAAACGCTAGGCTTCTTCTGAAAAACTACCTCGCGGTGCACGTATCCTTCCAGAGGAGCAACGACATAGTTTTAGCTTGAAGAGATTGGGAAAGCACCCAGGGAGAAAAGGCCTTTTCGTGTTCTGTGTTCTGCCTGAAATCGGTCAATTGGCACTTGCCAAAACAAGGTTTCCTAGCACAAACTACAAAGCCGCAACTCTCTCCTGGCAGAGTAAATCCTATGCAGTGTTGCCCTGACGAGATACTGCTGGTAGAGTGAGGCCCAGGGAAAACACATTGCCTAGAGAAATCCCAGCAAAGCCGTCTGTTTCCCCACATGAATGTATGTCAGTTTGAGGTCTTTGCCAAGAACGGAGCTCAGAGGCAACATCAGATTGTGTGTATCTCCGTGAGAGAAAGAACACTGTGACTCCACCCATTCCTCTGACAAAAGCAGTTAGAAGGAGAAAACCGTCCTTTGGTTTCGCTTTCCCGCAATGAGCTCGGCAAACTGCCCTTCGCGAAGGGCAGTTTTCCCCCGGAGAACTGCCTTGCGCTAGCCGTGTTCTGGCAGTGGAACGAGTAGGCAGTGTTAGCGTTAAGCTATTGTGAAGGCTCGCTTTGGCCCAGGGAAAACAAAGCGCCTGGGGAAATCTTAACAGACCCCGGGGGCTTTTCACGGTTCCAAGTGTGGAACTGCAGACTCTTTTCCAGAGAAGAGAGCGCACAGGCAACAGCAGCCTGCACGTTTCTCAGTGAAAGGGAGAACTCCCTGACTTCATCCAGTCCTCTGAGCAAAGCAGGCAGAAGGAGAGAAACTTTCTTTCCTTCCTCTTTCCTGCAATGAATTCCTCATTTGCTCTTGCAAACGCTAGGCTTCTTCTGAAAAACTACCTCGCGGTGCACGTATCCTTCCAGAGGAGCAACGACATAGTTTTAGCTTGAAGAGATTGGGAAAGCACCCAGGGACAAAAGGCCTTTTCGTGTTCTGTGTTCTGCCTGAAATCGGTCAATTGGCACTTTCCAAAACAAGGTTTCCTAGCACAAACTACAAAGCCGCAACTCTCTCCTGGCAGAGTAAATCCTATGCAGTGTGGCCCTGACGAGATACTGCTGGTAGAGTGAGGCCCAGGGAAAACACATTGCCTAGAGAAATCCCAGCAAAGCCGTCTGTTTCCCCACATGAATGTATGTCAGTTTGAGGTCTTTGCCAAGAACGGAGCTCAGAGGCAACATCAGATTGTGTGTATCTCCGTGAGAGAAAGAACACTGTGACTTCACCCATTCCTCTGACAAAAGCAGTTAGAAGGAGAAAACCGTCCTTTGGTTTCGCTTTCCCGCAATGAGCTCGGCAAACTGCCCTTCGCGAAGGGCAGTTTTCCCCCGGAGAACTGCCTTGCGCTAGCCGTGTTCTGGCAGTGGAACGAGTAGGCAGTGTTAGCGTTAAGCTATTGTGAAGGCTCGCTTTGGCCCAGGGAAAACAAAGCGCCTGGGGAAATCTTAACAGACCCCGGGGGCTTTTCACGGTTCCAAGTGTGGAACTGCAGACTCTTTTCCAGAGAAGAGAGCGCACAGGCAACAGCAGCCTGCACGTTTCTCAGTGAAAGGGAGAACTCCCTGACTTCATCCAGTCCTCTGAGCAAAGCAGGCAGAAGGAGAGAAACTTTCTTTCCGTCCTCTTTCCTGCAATGAATTCCTGATTTGCTCTTGCAAACGCTAGGCTTCTTCTGAAAAACTACCTCGCGGTGCACGTATCCTTCCAGAGGAGCAACGACATAGTTTTAGCTTGAAGAGATTGGGAAAGCACCCAGGGAGAAAAGGCCTTTTCGTGTTCTGTGTTCTGCCTGAAATCGGTCAATTGGCACTTTCCAAAACAAGGTTTCCTAGCACAAACTACAAAGCCGCAACTCTCTCCTGGCAGAGTAAATCCTATGCAGTGTTGCCCTGACGAGATACTGCTGGTAGAGTGAGGCCCAGGGAAAACACATTGCCTAGAGAAATCCCAGCAAAGCCGTCTGTTTCCCCACATGAATGTATGTCAGTTTGAGGTCTTTGCCAAGAACGGAGCTCAGAGGCAACATCAGATTGTGTGTATCTCCGTGAGAGAAAGAACACTGTGACTTCACCCATTCCTCTGACAAAAGCAGTTAGAAGGAGAAAACCGTCCTTTGGTTTCGCTTTCCCGCAATGAGCTCGGCAAACTGCCCTTCGCGAAGGGCAGTTTTCCCCCGGAGAACTGCCTTGCGCTAGCCGTGTTCTGGCAGTGGAACGAGTAGGCAGTGTTAGCGTTAAGCTATTGTGAAGGCTCGCTTTGGCCCAGGGAAAACAAAGCGCCTGGGGAAATCTTAACAGACCCCGGGGGCTTTTCACGGTTCCAAGTGTGGAACTGCAGACTCTTTTCCAGAGAAGAGAGCGCACAGGCAACAGCAGCCTGCACGTTTCTCAGTGAAAGGGAGAACTCCCTGACTTCATCCAGTCCTCTGAGCAAAGCAGGCAGAAGGAGAGAAACTTTCTTTCCGTCCTCTTTCCTGCAATGAATTCCTGATTTGCTCTTGCAAACGCTAGGCTTCTTCTGAAAAACTACCTCGCGGTGCACGTATCCTTCCAGAGGAGCAACGACATAGTTTTAGCTTGAAGAGATTGGGAAAGCACCCAGGGAGAAAAGGCCTTTTCGTGTTCTGTGTTCTGCCTGAAATCGGTCAATTGGCACTTTCCAAAACAAGGTTTCCTAGCACAAACTACAAAGCCGCAACTCTCTCCTGGCAGAGTAAATCCTATGCAGTGTTGCCCTGACGAGATACTGCTGGTAGAGTGAGGCCCAGGGAAAACACATTGCCTAGAGAAATCCCAGCAAAGCCGTCTGTTTCCCCACATGAATGTATGTCAGTTTGAGGTCTTTGCCAAGAACGGAGCTCAGAGGCAACATCAGATTGTGTGTATCTCCGTGAGAGAAAGAACACTGTGACTTCACCCATTCCTCTGACAAAAGCAGTTAGAAGGAGAAAACCGTCCTTTGGTTTCGCTTTCCCGCAATGAGCTCGGCAAACTGCCCTTCGCGAAGGGCAGTTTTCCCCCGGAGAACTGCCTTGCGCTAGCCGTGTTCTGGCAGTGGAACGAGTAGGCAGTGTTAGCGTTAAGCTATTGTGAAGGCTCGCTTTGGCCCAGGGAAAACAAAGCGCCTGGGGAAATCTTAACAGACCCCGGGGGCTTTTCACGGTTCCAAGTGTGGAACTGCAGACTCTTTTCCAGAGAAGAGAGCGCACAGGCAACAGCAGCCTGCACGTTTCTCAGTGAAAGGGAGAACTCCCTGACTTCATCCAGTCCTCTGAGCAAAGCAGGCAGAAGGAGAGAAACTTTCTTTCCGTCCTCTTTCCTGCAATGAATTCCTGATTTGCTCTTGCAAACGCTAGGCTTCTTCTGAAAAACTACCTCGCGGTGCACGTATCCTTCCAGAGGAGCAACGACATAGTTTTAGCTTGAAGAGATTGGGAAAGCACCCAGGGAGAAAAGGCCTTTTCGTGTTCTGTGTTCTGCCTGAAATCGGTCAATTGGCACTTGCCAAAACAAGGTTTCCTAGCACAAACTACAAAGCCGCAACTCTCTCCTGGCAGAGTAAATCCTATGCAGTGTTGCCCTGACGAGATACTGCTGGTAGAGTGAGGCCCAGGGAAAACACATTGCCTAGAGAAATCCCAGCAAAGCCGTCTGTTTCCCCACATGAATGTATGTCAGTTTGAGGTCTTTGCCAAGAACGGAGCTCAGAGGCAACATCAGATTGTGTGTATCTCCGTGAGAGAAAGAACACTGTGACTCCACCCATTCCTCTGACAAAAGCAGTTAGAAGGAGAAAACCGTCCTTTGGTTTCGCTTTCCCGCAATGAGCTCGGCAAACTGCCCTTCGCGAAGGGCAGTTTTCCCCCGGAGAACTGCCTTGCGCTAGCCGTGTTCTGGCAGTGGAACGAGTAGGCAGTGTTAGCGTTAAGCTATTGTGAAGGCTCGCTTTGGCCCAGGGAAAACAAAGCGCCTGGGGAAATCTTAACAGACCCCGGGGGCTTTTCACGGTTCCAAGTGTGGAACTGCAGACTCTTTTCCAGAGAAGAGAGCGCACAGGCAACAGCAGCCTGCACGTTTCTCAGTGAAAGGGAGAACTCCCTGACTTCATCCAGTCCTCTGAGCAAAGCAGGCAGAAGGAGAGAAACTTTCTTTCCTTCCTCTTTCCTGCAATGAATTCCTCATTTGCTCTTGCAAACGCTAGGCTTCTTCTGAAAAACTACCTCGCGGTGCACGTATCCTTCCAGAGGAGCAACGACATAGTTTTAGCTTGAAGAGATTGGGAAAGCACCCAGGGACAAAAGGCCTTTTCGTGTTCTGTGTTCTGCCTGAAATCGGTCAATTGGCACTTTCCAAAACAAGGTTTCCTAGCACAAACTACAAAGCCGCAACTCTCTCCTGGCAGAGTAAATCCTATGCAGTGTTGCCCTGACGAGATACTGCTGGTAGAGTGAGGCCCAGGGAAAACACATTGCCTAGAGAAATCCCAGCAAAGCCGTCTGTTTCCCCACATGAATGTATGTCAGTTTGAGGTCTTTGCCAAGAACGGAGCTCAGAGGCAACATCAGATTGTGTGTATCTCCGTGAGAGAAAGAACACTGTGACTTCACCCATTCCTCTGACAAAAGCAGTTAGAAGGAGAAAACCGTCCTTTGGTTTCGCTTTCCCGCAATGAGCTCGGCAAACTGCCCTTCGCGAAGGGCAGTTTTCCCCCGGAGAACTGCCTTGCGCTAGCCGTGTTCTGGCAGTGGAACGAGTAGGCAGTGTTAGCGTTAAGCTATTGTGAAGGCTCGCTTTGGCCCAGGGAAAACAAAGCGCCTGGGGAAATCTTAACAGACCCCGGGGGCTTTTCACGGTTCCAAGTGTGGAACTGCAGACTCTTTTCCAGAGAAGAGAGCGCACAGGCAACAGCAGCCTGCACGTTTCTCAGTGAAAGGGAGAACTCCCTGACTTCATCCAGTCCTCTGAGCAAAGCAGGCAGAAGGAGAGAAACTTTCTTTCCGTCCTCTTTCCTGCAATGAATTCCTGATTTGCTCTTGCAAACGCTAGGCTTCTTCTGAAAAACTACCTCGCGGTGCACGTATCCTTCCAGAGGAGCAACGACATAGTTTTAGCTTGAAGAGATTGGGAAAGCACCCAGGGAGAAAAGGCCTTTTCGTGTTCTGTGTTCTGCCTGAAATCGGTCAATTGGCACTTGCCAAAACAAGGTTTCCTAGCACAAACTACAAAGCCGCAACTCTCTCCTGGCAGAGTAAATCCTATGCAGTGTTGCCCTGACGAGATACTGCTGGTAGAGTGAGGCCCAGGGAAAACACATTGCCTAGAGAAATCCCAGCAAAGCCGTCTGTTTCCCCACATGAATGTATGTCAGTTTGAGGTCTTTGCCAAGAACGGAGCTCAGAGGCAACATCAGATTGTGTGTATCTCCGTGAGAGAAAGAACACTGTGACTCCACCCATTCCTCTGACAAAAGCAGTTAGAAGGAGAAAACCGTCCTTTGGTTTCGCTTTCCCGCAATGAGCTCGGCAAACTGCCCTTCGCGAAGGGCAGTTTTCCCCCGGAGAACTGCCTTGCGCTAGCCGTGTTCTGGCAGTGGAACGAGTAGGCAGTGTTAGCGTTAAGCTATTGTGAAGGCTCGCTTTGGCCCAGGGAAAACAAAGCGCCTGGGGAAATCTTAACAGACCCCGGGGGCTTTTCACGGTTCCAAGTGTGGAACTGCAGACTCTTTTCCAGAGAAGAGAGCGCACAGGCAACAGCAGCCTGCACGTTTCTCAGTGAAAGGGAGAACTCCCTGACTTCATCCAGTCCTCTGAGCAAAGCAGGCAGAAGGAGAGAAACTTTCTTTCCGTCCTCTTTCCTGCAATGAATTCCTGATTTGCTCTTGCAAACGCTAGGCTTCTTCTGAAAAACTACCTCGCGGTGCACGTATCCTTCCAGAGGAGCAACGACATAGTTTTAGCTTGAAGAGATTGGGAAAGCACCCAGGGAGAAAAGGCCTTTTCGTGTTCTGTGTTCTGCCTGAAATCGGTCAATTGGCACTTGCCAAAACAAGGTTTCCTAGCACAAACTACAAAGCCGCAACTCTCTCCTGGCAGAGTAAATCCTATGCAGTGTTGCCCTGACGAGATACTGCTGGTAGAGTGAGGCCCAGGGAAAACACATTGCCTAGAGAAATCCCAGCAAAGCCGTCTGTTTCCCCACATGAATGTATGTCAGTTTGAGGTCTTTGCCAAGAACGGAGCTCAGAGGCAACATCAGATTGTGTGTATCTCCGTGAGAGAAAGAACACTGTGACTTCACCCATTCCTCTGACAAAAGCAGTTAGAAGGAGAAAACCGTCCTTTGGTTTCGCTTTCCCGCAATGAGCTCGGCAAACTGCCCTTCGCGAAGGGCAGTTTTCCCCCGGAGAACTGCCTTGCGCTAGCCGTGTTCTGGCAGTGGAACGAGTAGGCAGTGTTAGCGTTAAGCTATTGTGAAGGCTCGCTTTGGCCCAGGGAAAACAAAGCGCCTGGGGAAATCTTAACAGACCCCGGGGGCTTTTCACGGTTCCAAGTGTGGAACTGCAGACTCTTTTCCAGAGAAGAGAGCGCACAGGCAACAGCAGCCTGCACGTTTCTCAGTGAAAGGGAGAACTCCCTGACTTCATCCAGTCCTCTGAGCAAAGCAGGCAGAAGGAGAGAAACTTTCTTTCCGTCCTCTTTCCTGCAATGAATTCCTGATTTGCTCTTGCAAACGCTAGGCTTCTTCTGAAAAACTACCTCGCGGTGCACGTATCCTTCCAGAGGAGCAACGACATAGTTTTAGCTTGAAGAGATTGGGAAAGCACCCAGGGACAAAAGGCCTTTTCGTGTTCTGTGTTCTGCCTGAAATCGGTCAATTGGCACTTGCCAAAACAAGGTTTCCTAGCACAAACTACAAAGCCGCAACTCTCTCCTGGCAGAGTAAATCCTATGCAGTGTTGCCCTGACGAGATACTGCTGGTAGAGTGAGGCCCAGGGAAAACACATTGCCTAGAGAAATCCCAGCAAAGCCGTCTGTTTCCCCACATGAATGTATGTCAGTTTGAGGTCTTTGCCAAGAACGGAGCTCAGAGGCAACATCAGATTGTGTGTATCTCCGTGAGAGAAAGAACACTGTGACTTCACCCATTCCTCTGACAAAAGCAGTTAGAAGGAGAAAACCGTCCTTTGGTTTCGCTTTCCCGCAATGAGCTCGGCAAACTGCCCTTCGCGAAGGGCAGTTTTCCCCCGGAGAACTGCCTTGCGCTAGCCGTGTTCTGGCAGTGGAACGAGTAGGCAGTGTTAGCGTTAAGCTATTGTGAAGGCTCGCTTTGGCCCAGGGAAAACAAAGCGCCTGGGGAAATCTTAACAGACCCCGGGGGCTTTTCACGGTTCCAAGTGTGGAACTGCAGACTCTTTTCCAGAGAAGAGAGCGCACAGGCAACAGCAGCCTGCACGTTTCTCAGTGAAAGGGAGAACTCCCTGACTTCATCCAGTCCTCTGAGCAAAGCAGGCAGAAGGAGAGAAACTTTCTTTCCGTCCTCTTTCCTGCAATGAATTCCTGATTTGCTCTTGCAAACGCTAGGCTTCTTCTGAAAAACTACCTCGCGGTGCACGTATCCTTCCAGAGGAGCAACGACATAGTTTTAGCTTGAAGAGATTGGGAAAGCACCCAGGGACAAAAGGCCTTTTCGTGTTCTGTGTTCTGCCTGAAATCGGTCAATTGGCACTTGCCAAAACAAGGTTTCCTAGCACAAACTACAAAGCCGCAACTCTCTCCTGGCAGAGTAAATCCTATGCAGTGTTGCCCTGACGAGATACTGCTGGTAGAGTGAGGCCCAGGGAAAACACATTGCCTAGAGAAATCCCAGCAAAGCCGTCTGTTTCCCCACATGAATGTATGTCAGTTTGAGGTCTTTGCCAAGAACGGAGCTCAGAGGCAACATCAGATTGTGTGTATCTCCGTGAGAGAAAGAACACTGTGACTTCACCCATTCCTCTGACAAAAGCAGTTAGAAGGAGAAAACCGTCCTTTGGTTTCGCTTTCCCGCAATGAGCTCGGCAAACTGCCCTTCGCGAAGGGCAGTTTTCCCCCGGAGAACTGCCTTGCGCTAGCCGTGTTCTGGCAGTGGAACGAGTAGGCAGTGTTAGCGTTAAGCTATTGTGAAGGCTCGCTTTGGCCCAGGGAAAACAAAGCGCCTGGGGAAATCTTAACAGACCCCGGGGGCTTTTCACGGTTCCAAGTGTGGAACTGCAGACTCTTTTCCAGAGAAGAGAGCGCACAGGCAACAGCAGCCTGCACGTTTCTCAGTGAAAGGGAGAACTCCCTGACTTCATCCAGTCCTCTGAGCAAAGCAGGCAGAAGGAGAGAAACTTTCTTTCCGTCCTCTTTCCTGCAATGAATTCCTGATTTGCTCTTGCAAACGCTAGGCTTCTTCTGAAAAACTACCTCGCGGTGCACGTATCCTTCCAGAGGAGGAACGACATAGTTTTAGCTTGAAGAGATTGGGAAAGCACCCAGGGACAAAAGGCCTTTTCGTGTTCTGTGTTCTGCCTGAAATCGGTCAATTGGCACTTGCCAAAACAAGGTTTCCTAGCACAAACTACAAAGCCGCAACTCTCTCCTGGCAGAGTAAATCCTATGCAGTGTTGCCCTGACGAGATACTGCTGGTAGAGTGAGGCCCAGGGAAAACACATTGCCTAGAGAAATCCCAGCAAAGCCGTCTGTTTCCCCACATGAATGTATGTCAGTTTGAGGTCTTTGCCAAGAACGGAGCTCAGAGGCAACATGAGATTGTGTGTATCTCCGTGAGAGAAAGAACACTGTGACTTGACCCATTCCTCTGACGAAACCAGTTAGAAGGAGAAAACCGTCCTTTGGTTTCGCTTTCCCGCAATGAGCTCGGCAAACTGCCCTTCGCGAAGGGCAGTTTTCCCCCGGAGAACTGCCTTGCGCTAGCCGTGTTCTGGCAGTGGAACGAGTAGGCAGTGTTAGCGTTAAGCTATTGTGAAGGCTCGCTTTGGCCCAGGGTAAACAAAGCGCCTGGGGAAATCTTAACAGACCCCGGGGGCTTTTCACGGTTCCAAGTGAGGAACTGCAGACTCTTTTCCAAAGAAGAGAGCGCACAGGCAACAGCAGCCTGCACGTTTCTCAGTGAAAGGGAGAACTCCCTGACTTCATCCAGTCCTCTGAGCAAAGCAGGCAGAAGGAGAGAAACTTTCTTTCCTTCCTCTTTCCTGCAATGAATTCCTGATTTGCTCTTGCAAACGCTAGGCTTCTTCTGAAAAACTACCTCGCGGGGCACGTATCCTTCCAGAGGAGCAACGACATAGTTTTAGCTTGAAGAGATTGGGAAAGCACCCAGGGAGAAAAGGCCTTTTCGTGTTCTGTGTTCTGCCTGAAATCGGTCAATTGGCACTTGCCAAAACAAGGTTTCCTAGCACAAACTACAAAGCCGCAACTCTCTCCTGGCAGAGTAAATCCTGTGCAGTGTTGCCCTGACGAGATACTGCTGGTAGAGTGAGGCCCAGGGAAAACACTTTGCCTAGAGAAATCCTAGCAAAGCCATGTGTTTCCCCACATGAATGTATGTCACTTTCAGTATTTGCAAAGCACGGAGCTCAGAGGCAACATCAGATTGTGTGTATCTCCGTGAGAGAAAGAACACTGTGACTTCACCCATTCCTCTGACAAAAGCAGTTAGAAGGAGAAAACCGTCCTTTGGTTTCGCTTTCCCGCAATGAGCTCGGCAAACTGCCCTTCGCGAAGGGCAGTTTTCCCCCGGAGAACTGCCTTGCGCTAGCCGTGTTCTGGCAGTGGAACGAGTAGGCAGTGTTAGCGTTAAGCTATTGTGAAGACTCGCTTTGGCCCAGGGAAAACAAAGCGCCTGGGGAAATCTTAACAGACCCCGGGGGCTTTTCACGGTTCCAAGTGTGGAACTGCAGACTCTTTTCCAGAGAAGAGAGCGCACAGGCAACAGCAGCCTGCACGTTTCTCAGTGAAAGGGAGAACTCCCTGACTTCATCCAGTCCTCTGAGCAAAGCAGGCAGAAGGAGAGAAACTTTCTTTCCGTCCTCTTTCCTGCAATGAATTCCTGATTTGCTCTTGCAAACGCTAGGCTTCTTCTGAAAAACTACCTCGCGGTGCACGTATCCTTCCAGAGGAGCAACGACATAGTTTTAGCTTGAAGAGATTGGGAAAGCACCCAGGGAGAAAAGGCCTTTTCGTGTTCTGTGTTCTGCCTGAAATCGGTCAATTGGCACTTGCCAAAACAAGGTTTCCTAGCACAAACTACAAAGCCGCAACACTCTCCTGGCAGAGTAAATCCTATGCAGTGTTGCCCTGACGAGATACTGCTGGTAGAGTGAGGCCCAGGGAAAACACATTGCCTAGAGAAATCCCAGCAAAGCCGTCTGTTTCCCCACATGAATGTATGTCAGTTTGAGGTCTTTGCCAAGAACGGAGCTCAGAGGCAACATCAGATTGTGTGTATCTCCGTGAGAGAAAGAACACTGTGACTTCACCCATTCCTCTGACAAAAGCAGTTAGAAGGAGAAAACCGTCCTTTGGTTTCGCTTTCCCGCAATGAGCTCGGCAAACTGCCCTTCGCGAAGGGCAGTTTTCCCCCGGAGAACTGCCTTGCGCTAGCCGTGTTCTGGCAGTGGAACGAGTAGGCAGTGTTAGCGTTAAGCTATTGTGAAGGCTCGCTTTGGCCCAGGGAAAACAAAGCGCCTGGGGAAATCTTAACAGACCCCGGGGGCTTTTCACGGTTCCAAGTGTGGAACTGCAGACTCTTTTCCAGAGAAGAGAGCGCACAGGCAACAGCAGCCTGCACGTTTCTCAGTGAAAGGGAGAACTCCCTGACTTCATCCAGTCCTCTGAGCAAAGCAGGCAGAAGGAGAGAAACTTTCTTTCCGTCCTCTTTCCTGCAATGAATTCCTGATTTGCTCTTGCAAACGCTAGGCTTCTTCTGAAAAACTACCTCGCGGTGCACGTATCCTTCCAGAGGAGCAACGACATAGTTTTAGCTTGAAGAGATTGGGAAAGCACCCAGGGACAAAAGGCCTTTTCGTGTTCTGTGTTCTGCCTGAAATCGGTCAATTGGCACTTGCCAAAACAAGGTTTCCTAGCACAAACTACAAAGCCGCAACTCTCTCCTGGCAGAGTAAATCCTATGCAGTGTTGCCCTGACGAGATACTGCTGGTAGAGTGAGGCCCAGGGAAAACACATTGCCTAGAGAAATCCCAGCAAAGCCGTCTGTTTCCCCACATGAATGTATGTCAGTTTGAGGTCTTTGCCAAGAACGGAGCTCAGAGGCAACATGAGATTGTGTGTATCTCCGTGAGAGAAAGAACACTGTGACTTCACCCATTCCTCTGACAAAAGCAGTTAGAAGGAGAAAACCGTCCTTTGGTTTCGCTTTCCCGCAATGAGCTCGGCAAACTGCCCTTCGCGAAGGGCAGTTTTCCCCCGGAGAACTGCCTTGCGCTAGCCGTGTTCTGGCAGTGGAACGAGTAGGCAGTGTTAGCGTTAAGCTATTGTGAAGGCTCGCTTTGGCCCAGGGAAAACAAAGCGCCTGGGGAAATCTTAACAGACCCCGGGGGCTTTTCACGGTTCCAAGTGTGGAACTGCAGACTCTTTTCCAGAGAAGAGAGCGCACAGGCAACAGCAGCCTGCACGTTTCTCAGTGAAAGGGAGAACTCCCTGACTTCATCCAGTCCTCTGAGCAAAGCAGGCAGAAGGAGAGAAACTTTCTTTCCGTCCTCTTTCCTGCAATGAATTCCTGATTTGCTCTTGCAAACGCTAGGCTTCTTCTGAAAAACTACCTCGCGGTGCACGTATCCTTCCAGAGGAGCAACGACATAGTTTTAGCTTGAAGAGATTGGGAAAGCACCCAGGGACAAAAGGCCTTTTCGTGTTCTGTGTTCTGCCTGAAATCGGTCAATTGGCACTTGCCAAAACAAGGTTTCCTAGCACAAACTACAAAGCCGCAACTCTCTCCTGGCAGAGTAAATCCTATGCAGTGTTGCCCTGACGAGATACTGCTGGTAGAGTGAGGCCCAGGGAAAACACATTGCCTAGAGAAATCCCAGCAAAGCCGTCTGTTTCCCCACATGAATGTATGTCAGTTTGAGGTCTTTGCCAAGAACGGAGCTCAGAGGCAACATCAGATTGTGTGTATCTCCGTGAGAGAAAGAACACTGTGACTCCACCCATTCCTCTGACAAAAGCAGTTAGAAGGAGAAAACCGTCCTTTGGTTTCGCTTTCCCGCAATGAGCTCGGCAAACTGCCCTTCGCGAAGGGCAGTTTTCCCCCGGAGAACTGCCTTGCGCTAGCCGTGTTCTGGCAGTGGAACGAGTAGGCAGTGTTAGCGTTAAGCTATTGTGAAGGCTCGCTTTGGCCCAGGGAAAACAAAGCGCCTGGGGAAATCTTAACAGACCCCGGGGGCTTTTCACGGTTCCAAGTGTGGAACTGCAGACTCTTTTCCAGAGAAGAGAGCGCACAGGCAACAGCAGCCTGCACGTTTCTCAGTGAAAGGGAGAACTCCCTGACTTCATCCAGTCCTCTGAGCAAAGCAGGCAGAAGGAGAGAAACTTTCTTTCCTTCCTCTTTCCTGCAATGAATTCCTCATTTGCTCTTGCAAACGCTAGGCTTCTTCTGAAAAACTACCTCGCGGTGCACGTATCCTTCCAGAGGAGCAACGACATAGTTTTAGCTTGAAGAGATTGGGAAAGCACCCAGGGACAAAAGGCCTTTTCGTGTTCTGTGTTCTGCCTGAAATCGGTCAATTGGCACTTTCCAAAACAAGGTTTCCTAGCACAAACTACAAAGCCGCAACTCTCTCCTGGCAGAGTAAATCCTATGCAGTGTTGCCCTGACGAGATACTGCTGGTAGAGTGAGGCCCAGGGAAAACACATTGCCTAGAGAAATCCCAGCAAAGCCGTCTGTTTCCCCACATGAATGTATGTCAGTTTGAGGTCTTTGCCAAGAACGGAGCTCAGAGGCAACATCAGATTGTGTGTATCTCCGTGAGAGAAAGAACACTGTGACTTCACCCATTCCTCTGACAAAAGCAGTTAGAAGGAGAAAACCGTCCTTTGGTTTCGCTTTCCCGCAATGAGCTCGGCAAACTGCCCTTCGCGAAGGGCAGTTTTCCCCCGGAGAACTGCCTTGCGCTAGCCGTGTTCTGGCAGTGGAACGAGTAGGCAGTGTTAGCGTTAAGCTATTGTGAAGGCTCGCTTTGGCCCAGGGAAAACAAAGCGCCTGGGGAAATCTTAACAGACCCCGGGGGCTTTTCACGGTTCCAAGTGTGGAACTGCAGACTCTATTCCAGAGAAGAGAGCGCACAGGCAACAGCAGCCTGCACGTTTCTCAGTGAAAGGGAGAACTCCCTGACTTCATCCAGTCCTCTGAGCAAAGCAGGCAGAAGGAGAGAAACTTTCTTTCCGTCCTCTTTCCTGCAATGAATTCCTGATTTGCTCTTGCAAACACTAGGCTTCTTCTGAAAAACTACCTCGCGGTGCACGTATCCTTCCAGAGGAGCAACGACATAGTTTTAGCTTGAAGAGATTGGGAAAGCACCCAGGGACAAAAGGCCTTTTCGTGTTCTGTGTTCTGCCTGAAATCGGTCAATTGGCACTTGCCAAAACAAGGTTTCCTAGCACAAACTACAAAGCCGCAACTCTCTCCTGGCAGAGTAAATCCTATGCAGTGTTGCCCTGACGAGATACTGCTGGTAGAGTGAGGCC
This sequence comes from Elephas maximus indicus, assembly GCF_024166365.1. Classification (NCBI taxonomy): domain Eukaryota; kingdom Metazoa; phylum Chordata; class Mammalia; order Proboscidea; family Elephantidae; genus Elephas; species Elephas maximus. Next base: position 20,718,491 of record NC_064830.1, read on the forward strand.
CAGGGAAAACACATTGCCTAGAGAAATCCCAGCAAAGCCGTCTGTTTCCCCACATGAATGTATGTCAGTTTGAGGTCTTTGCCAAGAACGGAGCTCAGAGGCAACATCAGATTGTGTGTATCTCCGTGAGAGAAAGAACACTGTGACTTCACTCATTCCTCTGACAAAAGCAGTTAGAAGGAGAAAACCGTCCTTTGGTTTCGCTTTCCCGCAATGAGCTCGGCAAACTGCCCTTCGCGAAGGGCAGTTTTCCCCCGGAGAACTGCCTTGCGCTAGCCGTGTTCTGGCAGTGGAACGAGTAGGCAGTGTTAGCGTTAAGCTATTGTGAAGGCTCGCTTTGGCCCAGGGAAAACAAAGCGCCTGGGGAAATCTTAACAGACCCCGGGGGCTTTTCACGGTTCCAAGTGTGGAACTGCAGACTCTTTTCCAGAGAAGAGAGCGCACAGGCAACAGCAGCCTGCACGTTTCTCAGTGAAAGGGAGAACTCCCTGACTTCATCCAGTCCTCTGAGCAAAGCAGGCAGAAGGAGAGAAACTTTCTTTCCGTCCTCTTTCCTGCAATGAATTCCTGATTTGCTCTTGCAAACGCTAGGCTTCTTCTGAAAAACTACCTCGCGGTGCACGTATCCTTCCAGAGGAGCAACGACATAGTTTTAGCTTGAAGAGATTGGGAAAGCACCCAGGGACAAAAGGCCTTTTCGTGTTCTGTGTTCTGCCTGAAATCGGTCAATTGGCACTTGCCAAAACAAGGTTTCCTAGCACAAACTACAAAGCCGCAACTCTCTCCTGGCAGAGTAAATCCTATGCAGTGTTGCCCTGACGAGATACTGCTGGTAGAGTGAGGCCCAGGGAAAACACATTGCCTAGAGAAATCCCAGCAAAGCCGTCTGTTTCCCCACATGAATGTATGTCAGTTTGAGGTCTTTGCCAAGAACGGAGCTCAGAGGCAACATCAGATTGTGTGTATCTCCGTGAGAGAAAGAACACTGTGACTCCACCCATTCCTCTGACAAAAGCAGTTAGAAGGAGAAAACCGTCCTTTGGTTTCGCTTTCCCGCAATGAGCTCGGCAAACTGCCCTTCGCGAAGGGCAGTTTTCCCCCGGAGAACTGCCTTGCGCTAGCCGTGTTCTGGCAGTGGAACGAGTAGGCAGTGTTAGCGTTAAGCTATTGTGAAGGCTCGCTTTGGCCCAGGGAAAACAAAGCGCCTGGGGAAATCTTAACAGACCCCGGGGGCTTTTCACGGTTCCAAGTGTGGAACTGCAGACTCTTTTCCAGAGAAGAGAGCGCACAGGCAACAGCAGCCTGCACGTTTCTCAGTGAAAGGGAGAACTCCCTGACTTCATCCAGTCCTCTGAGCAAAGCAGGCAGAAGGAGAGAAACTTTCTTTCCGTCCTCTTTCCTGCAATGAATTCCTGATTTGCTCTTGCAAACGCTAGGCTTCTTCTGAAAAACTACCTCGCGGTGCACGTATCCTTCCAGAGGAGCAACGACATAGTTTTAGCTTGAAGAGATTGGGAAAGCACCCAGGGACAAAAGGCCTTTTCGTGTTCTGTGTTCTGCCTGAAATCGGTCAATTGGCACTTGCCAAAACAAGGTTTCCTAGCACAAACTACAAAGCCGCAACTCTCTCCTGGCAGAGTAAATCCTATGCAGTGTTGCCCTGACGAGATACTGCTGGTAGAGTGAGGCCCAGGGAAAACACATTGCCTAGAGAAATCCCAGCAAAGCCGTCTGTTTCCCCACATGAATGTATGTCAGTTTGAGGTCTTTGCCAAGAACGGAGCTCAGAGGCAACATGAGATTGTGTGTATCTCCGTGAGAGAAAGAACACTGTGACTTCACCCATTCCTCTGACAAAAGCAGTTAGAAGGAGAAAACCGTCCTTTGGTTTCGCTTTCCCGCAATGAGCTCGGCAAACTGCCCTTCGCGAAGGGCAGTTTTCCCCCGGAGAACTGCCTTGCGCTAGCCGTGTTCTGGCAGTGGAACGAGTAGGCAGTGTTAGCGTTAAGCTATTGTGAAGGCTCGCTTTGGCCCAGGGAAAACAAAGCGCCTGGGGAAATCTTAACAGACCCCGGGGGCTTTTCACGGTTCCAAGTGTGGAACTGCAGACTCTTTTCCAGAGAAGAGAGCGCACAGGCAACAGCAGCCTGCACGTTTCTCAGTGAAAGGGAGAACTCCCTGACTTCATCCAGTCCTCTGAGCAAAGCAGGCAGAAGGAGAGAAACTTTCTTTCCGTCCTCTTTCCTGCAATGAATTCCTGATTTGCTCTTGCAAACGCTAGGCTTCTTCTGAAAAACTACCTCGCGGTGCACGTATCCTTCCAGAGGAGCAACGACATAGTTTTAGCTTGAAGAGATTGGGAAAGCACCCAGGGACAAAAGGCCTTTTCGTGTTCTGTGTTCTGCCTGAAATCGGTCAATTGGCACTTGCCAAAACAAGGTTTCCTAGCACAAACTACAAAGCCGCAACTCTCTCCTGGCAGAGTAAATCCTATGCAGTGTTGCCCTGACGAGATACTGCTGGTAGAGTGAGGCCCAGGGAAAACACATTGCCTAGAGAAATCCCAGCAAAGCCGTCTGTTTCCCCACATGAATGTATGTCAGTTTGAGGTCTTTGCCAAGAACGGAGCTCAGAGGCAACATCAGATTGTGTGTATCTCCGTGAGAGAAAGAACACTGTGACTCCACCCATTCCTCTGACAAAAGCAGTTAGAAGGAGAAAACCGTCCTTTGGTTTCGCTTTCCCGCAATGAGCTCGGCAAACTGCCCTTCGCGAAGGGCAGTTTTCCCCCGGAGAACTGCCTTGCGCTAGCCGTGTTCTGGCAGTGGAACGAGTAGGCAGTGTTAGCGTTAAGCTATTGTGAAGGCTCGCTTTGGCCCAGGGAAAACAAAGCGCCTGGGGAAATCTTAACAGACCCCGGGGGCTTTTCACGGTTCCAAGTGTGGAACTGCAGACTCTTTTCCAGAGAAGAGAGCGCACAGGCAACAGCAGCCTGCACGTTTCTCAGTGAAAGGGAGAACTCCCTGACTTCATCCAGTCCTCTGAGCAAAGCAGGCAGAAGGAGAGAAACTTTCTTTCCTTCCTCTTTCCTGCAATGAATTCCTCATTTGCTCTTGCAAACGCTAGGCTTCTTCTGAAAAACTACCTCGCGGTGCACGTATCCTTCCAGAGGAGCAACGACATAGTTTTAGCTTGAAGAGATTGGGAAAGCACCCAGGGACAAAAGGCCTTTTCGTGTTCTGTGTTCTGCCTGAAATCGGTCAATTGGCACTTTCCAAAACAAGGTTTCCTAGCACAAACTACAAAGCCGCAACTCTCTCCTGGCAGAGTAAATCCTATGCAGTGTTGCCCTGACGAGATACTGCTGGTAGAGTGAGGCCCAGGGAAAACACATTGCCTAGAGAAATCCCAGCAAAGCCGTCTGTTTCCCCACATGAATGTATGTCAGTTTGAGGTCTTTGCCAAGAACGGAGCTCAGAGGCAACATCAGATTGTGTGTATCTCCGTGAGAGAAAGAACACTGTGACTTCACCCATTCCTCTGACAAAAGCAGTTAGAAGGAGAAAACCGTCCTTTGGTTTCGCTTTCCCGCAATGAGCTCGGCAAACTGCCCTTCGCGAAGGGCAGTTTTCCCCCGGAGAACTGCCTTGCGCTAGCCGTGTTCTGGCAGTGGAACGAGTAGGCAGTGTTAGCGTTAAGCTATTGTGAAGGCTCGCTTTGGCCCAGGGAAAACAAAGCGCCTGGGGAAATCTTAACAGACCCCGGGGGCTTTTCACGGTTCCAAGTGTGGAACTGCAGACTCTTTTCCAGAGAAGAGAGCGCACAGGCAACAGCAGCCTGCACGTTTCTCAGTGAAAGGGAGAACTCCCTGACTTCATCCAGTCCTCTGAGCAAAGCAGGCAGAAGGAGAGAAACTTTCTTTCCGTCCTCTTTCCTGCAATGAATTCCTGATTTGCTCTTGCAAACACTAGGCTTCTTCTGAAAAACTACCTCGCGGTGCACGTATCCTTCCAGAGGAGCAACGACATAGTTTTAGCTTGAAGAGATTGGGAAAGCACCCAGGGACAAAAGGCCTTTTCGTGTTCTGTGTTCTGCCTGAAATCGGTCAATTGGCACTTGCCAAAACAAGGTTTCCTAGCACAAACTACAAAGCCGCAACTCTCTCCTGGCAGAGTAAATCCTATGCAGTGTTGCCCTGACGAGATACTGCTGGTAGAGTGAGGCCCAGGGAAAACACATTGCCTAGAGAAATCCCAGCAAAGCCGTCTGTTTCCCCACATGAATGTATGTCAGTTTGAGGTCTTTGCCAAGAACGGAGCTCAGAGGCAACATCAGATTGTGTGTATCTCCGTGAGAGAAAGAACACTGTGACTTCACTCATTCCTCTGACAAAAGCAGTTAGAAGGAGAAAACCGTCCTTTGGTTTCGCTTTCCCGCAATGAGCTCGGCAAACTGCCCTTCGCGAAGGGCAGTTTTCCCCCGGAGAACTGCCTTGCGCTAGCCGTGTTCTGGCAGTGGAACGAGTAGGCAGTGTTAGCGTTAAGCTATTGTGAAGGCTCGCTTTGGCCCAGGGAAAACAAAGCGCCTGGGGAAATCTTAACAGACCCCGGGGGCTTTTCACGGTTCCAAGTGTGGAACTGCAGACTCTTTTCCAGAGAAGAGAGCGCACAGGCAACAGCAGCCTGCACGTTTCTCAGTGAAAGGGAGAACTCCCTGACTTCATCCAGTCCTCTGAGCAAAGCAGGCAGAAGGAGAGAAACTTTCTTTCCGTCCTCTTTCCTGCAATGAATTCCTGATTTGCTCTTGCAAACGCTAGGCTTCTTCTGAAAAACTACCTCGCGGTGCACGTATCCTTCCAGAGGAGCAACGACATAGTTTTAGCTTGAAGAGATTGGGAAAGCACCCAGGGACAAAAGGCCTTTTCGTGTTCTGTGTTCTGCCTGAAATCGGTCAATTGGCACTTGCCAAAACAAGGTTTCCTAGCACAAACTACAAAGCCGCAACTCTCTCCTGGCAGAGTAAATCCTATGCAGTGTTGCCCTGACGAGATACTGCTGGTAGAGTGAGGCCCAGGGAAAACACATTGCCTAGAGAAATCCCAGCAAAGCCGTCTGTTTCCCCACATGAATGTATGTCAGTTTGAGGTCTTTGCCAAGAACGGAGCTCAGAGGCAACATCAGATTGTGTGTATCTCCGTGAGAGAAAGAACACTGTGACTCCACCCATTCCTCTGACAAAAGCAGTTAGAAGGAGAAAACCGTCCTTTGGTTTCGCTTTCCCGCAATGAGCTCGGCAAACTGCCCTTCGCGAAGGGCAGTTTTCCCCCGGAGAACTGCCTTGCGCTAGCCGTGTTCTGGCAGTGGAACGAGTAGGCAGTGTTAGCGTTAAGCTATTGTGAAGGCTCGCTTTGGCCCAGGGAAAACAAAGCGCCTGGGGAAATCTTAACAGACCCCGGGGGCTTTTCACGGTTCCAAGTGTGGAACTGCAGACTCTTTTCCAGAGAAGAGAGCGCACAGGCAACAGCAGCCTGCACGTTTCTCAGTGAAAGGGAGAACTCCCTGACTTCATCCAGTCCTCTGAGCAAAGCAGGCAGAAGGAGAGAAACTTTCTTTCCTTCCTCTTTCCTGCAATGAATTCCTCATTTGCTCTTGCAAACGCTAGGCTTCTTCTGAAAAACTACCTCGCGGTGCACGTATCCTTCCAGAGGAGCAACGACATAGTTTTAGCTTGAAGAGATTGGGAAAGCACCCAGGGACAAAAGGCCTTTTCGTGTTCTGTGTTCTGCCTGAAATCGGTCAATTGGCACTTGCCAAAACAAGGTTTCCTAGCACAAACTACAAAGCCGCAACTCTCTCCTGGCAGAGTAAATCCTATGCAGTGTTGCCCTGACGAGATACTGCTGGTAGAGTGAGGCCCAGGGAAAACACATTGCCTAGAGAAATCCCAGCAAAGCCGTCTGTTTCCCCACATGAATGTATGTCAGTTTGAGGTCTTTGCCAAGAACGGAGCTCAGAGGCAACATCAGATTGTGTGTATCTCCGTGAGAGAAAGAACACTGTGACTTCACCCATTCCTCTGACAAAAGCAGTTAGAAGGAGAAAACCGTCCTTTGGTTTCGCTTTCCCGCAATGAGCTCGGCAAACTGCCCTTCGCGAAGGGCAGTTTTCCCCCGGAGAACTGCCTTGCGCTAGCCGTGTTCTGGCAGTGGAACGAGTAGGCAGTGTTAGCGTTAAGCTATTGTGAAGGCTCGCTTTGGCCCAGGGAAAACAAAGCGCCTGGGGAAATCTTAACAGACCCCGGGGGCTTTTCACGGTTCCAAGTGTGGAACTGCAGACTCTTTTCCAGAGAAGAGAGCGCACAGGCAACAGCAGCCTGCACGTTTCTCAGTGAAAGGGAGAACTCCCTGACTTCATCCAGTCCTCTGAGCAAAGCAGGCAGAAGGAGAGAAACTTTCTTTCCGTCCTCTTTCCTGCAATGAATTCCTGATTTGCTCTTGCAAACGCTAGGCTTCTTCTGAAAAACTACCTCGCGGTGCACGTATCCTTCCAGAGGAGCAACGACATAGTTTTAGCTTGAAGAGATTGGGAAAGCACCCAGGGACAAAAGGCCTTTTCGTGTTCTGTGTTCTGCCTGAAATCGGTCAATTGGCACTTGCCAAAACAAGGTTTCCTAGCACAAACTACAAAGCCGCAACTCTCTCCTGGCAGAGTAAATCCTATGCAGTGTTGCCCTGACGAGATACTGCTGGTAGAGTGAGGCCCAGGGAAAACACATTGCCTAGAGAAATCCCAGCAAAGCCGTCTGTTTCCCCACATGAATGTATGTCAGTTTGAGGTCTTTGCCAAGAACGGAGCTCAGAGGCAACATCAGATTGTGTGTATCTCCGTGAGAGAAAGAACACTGTGACTTCACCCATTCCTCTGACAAAAGCAGTTAGAAGGAGAAAACCGTCCTTTGGTTTCGCTTTCCCGCAATGAGCTCGGCAAACTGCCCTTCGCGAAGGGCAGTTTTCCCCCGGAGAACTGCCTTGCGCTAGCCGTGTTCTGGCAGTGGAACGAGTAGGCAGTGTTAGCGTTAAGCTATTGTGAAGGCTCGCTTTGGCCCAGGGAAAACAAAGCGCCTGGGGAAATCTTAACAGACCCCGGGGGCTTTTCACGGTTCCAAGTGTGGAACTGCAGACTCTTTTCCAGAGAAGAGAGCGCACAGGCAACAGCAGCCTGCACGTTTCTCAGTGAAAGGGAGAACTCCCTGACTTCATCCAGTCCTCTGAGCAAAGCAGGCAGAAGGAGAGAAACTTTCTTTCCGTCCTCTTTCCTGCAATGAATTCCTGATTTGCTCTTGCAAACGCTAGGCTTCTTCTGAAAAACTACCTCGCGGTGCACGTATCCTTCCAGAGGAGCAACGACATAGTTTTAGCTTGAAGAGATTGGGAAAGCACCCAGGGACAAAAGGCCTTTTCGTGTTCTGTGTTCTGCCTGAAATCGGTCAATTGGCACTTGCCAAAACAAGGTTTCCTAGCACAAACTACAAAGCCGCAACTCTCTCCTGGCAGAGTAAATCCTATGCAGTGTTGCCCTGACGAGATACTGCTGGTAGAGTGAGGCCCAGGGAAAACACATTGCCTAGAGAAATCCCAGCAAAGCCGTCTGTTTCCCCACATGAATGTATGTCAGTTTGAGGTCTTTGCCAAGAACGGAGCTCAGAGGCAACATCAGATTGTGTGTATCTCCGTGAGAGAAAGAACACTGTGACTTCACCCATTCCTCTGACAAAAGCAGTTAGAAGGAGAAAACCGTCCTTTGGTTTCGCTTTCCCGCAATGAGCTCGGCAAACTGCCCTTCGCGAAGGGCAGTTTTCCCCCGGAGAACTGCCTTGCGCTAGCCGTGTTCTGGCAGTGGAACGAGTAGGCAGTGTTAGCGTTAAGCTATTGTGAAGGCTCGCTTTGGCCCAGGGAAAACAAAGCGCCTGGGGAAATCTTAACAGACCCCGGGGGCTTTTCACGGTTCCAAGTGTGGAACTGCAGACTCTTTTCCAGAGAAGAGAGCGCACAGGCAACAGCAGCCTGCACGTTTCTCAGTGAAAGGGAGAACTCCCTGACTTCATCCAGTCCTCTGAGCAAAGCAGGCAGAAGGAGAGAAACTTTCTTTCCGTCCTCTTTCCTGCAATGAATTCCTGATTTGCTCTTGCAAACGCTAGGCTTCTTCTGAAAAACTACCTCGCGGTGCACGTATCCTTCCAGAGGAGCAACGACATAGTTTTAGCTTGAAGAGATTGGGAAAGCACCCAGGGACAAAAGGCCTTTTCGTGTTCTGTGTTCTGCCTGAAATCGGTCAATTGGCACTTGCCAAAACAAGGTTTCCTAGCACAAACTACAAAGCCGCAACTCTCTCCTGGCAGAGTAAATCCTATGCAGTGTTGCCCTGACGAGATACTGCTGGTAGAGTGAGGCCCAGGGAAAACACATTGCCTAGAGAAATCCCAGCAAAGCCGTCTGTTTCCCCACATGAATGTATGTCAGTTTGAGGTCTTTGCCAAGAACGGAGCTCAGAGGCAACATCAGATTGTGTGTATCTCCGTGAGAGAAAGAACACTGTGACTTCACCCATTCCTCTGACAAAAGCAGTTAGAAGGAGAAAACCGTCCTTTGGTTTCGCTTTCCCGCAATGAGCTCGGCAAACTGCCCTTCGCGAAGGGCAGTTTTCCCCCGGAGAACTGCCTTGCGCTAGCCGTGTTCTGGCAGTGGAACGAGTAGGCAGTGTTAGCGTTAAGCTATTGTGAAGGCTCGCTTTGGCCCAGGGAAAACAAAGCGCCTGGGGAAATCTTAACAGACCCCGGGGGCTTTTCACGGTTCCAAGTGTGGAACTGCAGACTCTTTTCCAGAGAAGAGAGCGCACAGGCAACAGCAGCCTGCACGTTTCTCAGTGAAAGGGAGAACTCCCTGACTTCATCCAGTCCTCTGAGCAAAGCAGGCAGAAGGAGAGAAACTTTCTTTCCGTCCTCTTTCCTGCAATGAATTCCTGATTTGCTCTTGCAAACGCTAGGCTTCTTCTGAAAAACTACCTCGCGGTGCACGTATCCTTCCAGAGGAGCAACGACATAGTTTTAGCTTGAAGAGATTGGGAAAGCACCCAGGGACAAAAGGCCTTTTCGTGTTCTGTGTTCTGCCTGAAATCGGTCAATTGGCACTTGCCAAAACAAGGTTTCCTAGCACAAACTACAAAGCCGCAACTCTCTCCTGGCAGAGTAAATCCTATGCAGTGTTGCCCTGACGAGATACTGCTGGTAGAGTGAGGCCCAGGGAAAACACATTGCCTAGAGAAATCCCAGCAAAGCCGTCTGTTTCCCCACATGAATGTATGTCAGTTTGAGGTCTTTGCCAAGAACGGAGCTCAGAGGCAACATCAGATTGTGTGTATCTCCGTGAGAGAAAGAACACTGTGACTTCACCCATTCCTCTGACAAAAGCAGTTAGAAGGAGAAAACCGTCCTTTGGTTTCGCTTTCCCGCAATGAGCTCGGCAAACTGCCCTTCGCGAAGGGCAGTTTTCCCCCGGAGAACTGCCTTGCGCTAGCCGTGTTCTGGCAGTGGAACGAGTAGGCAGTGTTAGCGTTAAGCTATTGTGAAGGCTCGCTTTGGCCCAGGGAAAACAAAGCGCCTGGGGAAATCTTAACAGACCCCGGGGGCTTTTCACGGTTCCAAGTGTGGAACTGCAGACTCTTTTCCAGAGAAGAGAGCGCACAGGCAACAGCAGCCTGCACGTTTCTCAGTGAAAGGGAGAACTCCCTGACTTCATCCAGTCCTCTGAGCAAAGCAGGCAGAAGGAGAGAAACTTTCTTTCCGTCCTCTTTCCTGCAATGAATTCCTGATTTGCTCTTGCAAACGCTAGGCTTCTTCTGAAAAACTACCTCGCGGTGCACGTATCCTTCCAGAGGAGCAACGACATAGTTTTAGCTTGAAGAGATTGGGAAAGCACCCAGGGACAAAAGGCCTTTTCGTGTTCTGTGTTCTGCCTGAAATCGGTCAATTGGCACTTGCCAAAACAAGGTTTCCTAGCACAAACTACAAAGCCGCAACTCTCTCCTGGCAGAGTAAATCCTATGCAGTGTTGCCCTGACGAGATACTGCTGGTAGAGTGAGGCCCAGGGAAAACACATTGCCTAGAGAAATCCCAGCAAAGCCGTCTGTTTCCCCACATGAATGTATGTCAGTTTGAGGTCTTTGCCAAGAACGGAGCTCAGAGGCAACATCAGATTGTGTGTATCTCCGTGAGAGAAAGAACACTGTGACTCCACCCATTCCTCTGACAAAAGCAGTTAGAAGGAGAAAACCGTCCTTTGGTTTCGCTTTCCCGCAATGAGCTCGGCAAACTGCCCTTCGCGAAGGGCAGTTTTCCCCCGGAGAACTGCCTTGCGCTAGCCGTGTTCTGGCAGTGGAACGAGTAGGCAGTGTTAGCGTTAAGCTATTGTGAAGGCTCGCTTTGGCCCAGGGAAAACAAAGCGCCTGGGGAAATCTTAACAGACCCCGGGGGCTTTTCACGGTTCCAAGTGTGGAACTGCAGACTCTTTTCCAGAGAAGAGAGCGCACAGGCAACAGCAGCCTGCACGTTTCTCAGTGAAAGGGAGAACTCCCTGACTTCATCCAGTCCTCTGAGCAAAGCAGGCAGAAGGAGAGAAACTTTCTTTCCTTCCTCTTTCCTGCAATGAATTCCTCATTTGCTCTTGCAAACGCTAGGCTTCTTCTGAAAAACTACCTCGCGGTGCACGTATCCTTCCAGAGGAGCAACGACATAGTTTTAGCTTGAAGAGATTGGGAAAGCACCCAGGGACAAAAGGCCTTTTCGTGTTCTGTGTTCTGCCTGAAATCGGTCAATTGGCACTTTCCAAAACAAGGTTTCCTAGCACAAACTACAAAGCCGCAACTCTCTCCTGGCAGAGTAAATCCTATGCAGTGTTGCCCTGACGAGATACTGCTGGTAGAGTGAGGCCCAGGGAAAACACATTGCCTAGAGAAATCCCAGCAAAGCCGTCTGTTTCCCCACATGAATGTATGTCAGTTTGAGGTCTTTGCCAAGAACGGAGCTCAGAGGCAACATCAGATTGTGTGTATCTCCGTGAGAGAAAGAACACTGTGACTTCACCCATTCCTCTGACAAAAGCAGTTAGAAGGAGAAAACCGTCCTTTGGTTTCGCTTTCCCGCAATGAGCTCGGCAAACTGCCCTTCGCGAAGGGCAGTTTTCCCCCGGAGAACTGCCTTGCGCTAGCCGTGTTCTGGCAGTGGAACGAGTAGGCAGTGTTAGCGTTAAGCTATTGTGAAGGCTCGCTTTGGCCCAGGGAAAACAAAGCGCCTGGGGAAATCTTAACAGACCCCGGGGGCTTTTCACGGTTCCAAGTGTGGAACTGCAGACTCTTTTCCAGAGAAGAGAGCGCACAGGCAACAGCAGCCTGCACGTTTCTCAGTGAAAGGGAGAACTCCCTGACTTCATCCAGTCCTCTGAGCAAAGCAGGCAGAAGGAGAGAAACTTTCTTTCCGTCCTCTTTCCTGCAATGAATTCCTGATTTGCTCTTGCAAACACTAGGCTTCTTCTGAAAAACTACCTCGCGGTGCACGTATCCTTCCAGAGGAGCAACGACATAGTTTTAGCTTGAAGAGATTGGGAAAGCACCCAGGGACAAAAGGCCTTTTCGTGTTCTGTGTTCTGCCTGAAATCGGTCAATTGGCACTTGCCAAAACAAGGTTTCCTAGCACAAACTACAAAGCCGCAACTCTCTCCTGGCAGAGTAAATCCTATGCAGTGTTGCCCTGACGAGATACTGCTGGTAGAGTGAGGCCCAGGGAAAACACATTGCCTAGAGAAATCCCAGCAAAGCCGTCTGTTTCCCCACATGAATGTATGTCAGTTTGAGGTCTTTGCCAAGAACGGAGCTCAGAGGCAACATCAGATTGTGTGTATCTCCGTGAGAGAAAGAACACTGTGACTTCACTCATTCCTCTGACAAAAGCAGTTAGAAGGAGAAAACCGTCCTTTGGTTTCGCTTTCCCGCAATGAGCTCGGCAAACTGCCCTTCGCGAAGGGCAGTTTTCCCCCGGAGAACTGCCTTGCGCTAGCCGTGTTCTGGCAGTGGAACGAGTAGGCAGTGTTAGCGTTAAGCTATTGTGAAGGCTCGCTTTGGCCCAGGGAAAACAAAGCGCCTGGGGAAATCTTAACAGACCCCGGGGGCTTTTCACGGTTCCAAGTGTGGAACTGCAGACTCTTTTCCAGAGAAGAGAGCGCACAGGCAACAGCAGCCTGCACGTTTCTCAGTGAAAGGGAGAACTCCCTGACTTCATCCAGTCCTCTGAGCAAAGCAGGCAGAAGGAGAGAAACTTTCTTTCCGTCCTCTTTCCTGCAATGAATTCCTGATTTGCTCTTGCAAACGCTAGGCTTCTTCTGAAAAACTACCTCGCGGTGCACGTATCCTTCCAGAGGAGCAACGACATAGTTTTAGCTTGAAGAGATTGGGAAAGCACCCAGGGACAAAAGGCCTTTTCGTGTTCTGTGTTCTGCCTGAAATCGGTCAATTGGCACTTGCCAAAACAAGGTTTCCTAGCACAAACTACAAAGCCGCAACTCTCTCCTGGCAGAGTAAATCCTATGCAGTGTTGCCCTGACGAGATACTGCTGGTAGAGTGAGGCCCAGGGAAAACACATTGCCTAGAGAAATCCCAGCAAAGCCGTCTGTTTCCCCACATGAATGTATGTCAGTTTGAGGTCTTTGCCAAGAACGGAGCTCAGAGGCAACATCAGATTGTGTGTATCTCCGTGAGAGAAAGAACACTGTGACTCCACCCATTCCTCTGACAAAAGCAGTTAGAAGGAGAAAACCGTCCTTTGGTTTCGCTTTCCCGCAATGAGCTCGGCAAACTGCCCTTCGCGAAGGGCAGTTTTCCCCCGGAGAACTGCCTTGCGCTAGCCGTGTTCTGGCAGTGGAACGAGTAGGCAGTGTTAGCGTTAAGCTATTGTGAAGGCTCGCTTTGGCCCAGGGAAAACAAAGCGCCTGGGGAAATCTTAACAGACCCCGGGGGCTTTTCACGGTTCCAAGTGTGGAACTGCAGACTCTTTTCCAGAGAAGAGAGCGCACAGGCAACAGCAGCCTGCACGTTTCTCAGTGAAAGGGAGAACTCCCTGACTTCATCCAGTCCTCTGAGCAAAGCAGGCAGAAGGAGAGAAACTTTCTTTCCTTCCTCTTTCCTGCAATGAATTCCTCATTTGCTCTTGCAAACGCTAGGCTTCTTCTGAAAAACTACCTCGCGGTGCACGTATCCTTCCAGAGGAGCAACGACATAGTTTTAGCTTGAAGAGATTGGGAAAGCACCCAGGGACAAAAGGCCTTTTCGTGTTCTGTGTTCTGCCTGAAATCGGTCAATTGGCACTTGCCAAAACAAGGTTTCCTAGCACAAACTACAAAGCCGCAACTCTCTCCTGGCAGAGTAAATCCTATGCAGTGTTGCCCTGACGAGATACTGCTGGTAGAGTGAGGCCCAGGGAAAACACATTGCCTAGAGAAATCCCAGCAAAGCCGTCTGTTTCCCCACATGAATGTATGTCAGTTTGAGGTCTTTGCCAAGAACGGAGCTCAGAGGCAACATCAGATTGTGTGTATCTCCGTGAGAGAAAGAACACTGTGACTTCACCCATTCCTCTGACAAAAGCAGTTAGAAGGAGAAAACCGTCCTTTGGTTTCGCTTTCCCGCAATGAGCTCGGCAAACTGCCCTTCGCGAAGGGCAGTTTTCCCCCGGAGAACTGCCTTGCGCTAGCCGTGTTCTGGCAGTGGAACGAGTAGGCAGTGTTAGCGTTAAGCTATTGTGAAGGCTCGCTTTGGCCCAGGGAAAACAAAGCGCCTGGGGAAATCTTAACAGACCCCGGGGGCTTTTCACGGTTCCAAGTGTGGAACTGCAGACTCTTTTCCAGAGAAGAGAGCGCACAGGCAACAGCAGCCTGCACGTTTCTCAGTGAAAGGGAGAACTCCCTGACTTCATCCAGTCCTCTGAGCAAAGCAGGCAGAAGGAGAGAAACTTTCTTTCCGTCCTCTTTCCTGCAATGAATTCCTGATTTGCTCTTGCAAACGCTAGGCTTCTTCTGAAAAACTACCTCGCGGTGCACGTATCCTTCCAGAGGAGCAACGACATAGTTTTAGCTTGAAGAGATTGGGAAAGCACCCAGGGACAAAAGGCCTTTTCGTGTTCTGTGTTCTGCCTGAAATCGGTCAATTGGCACTTGCCAAAACAAGGTTTCCTAGCACAAACTACAAAGCCGCAACTCTCTCCTGGCAGAGTAAATCCTGTGCAGTGTTGCCCTGACGAGATACTGCTGGTAGAGTGAGGCCCAGGGAAAACACATTGCCTAGAGAAATCCCAGCAAAGCCGTCTGTTTCCCCACATGAATGTATGTCAGTTTGAGGTCTTTGCCAAGAACGGAGCTCAGAGGCAACATCAGATTGTGTGTATCTCCGTGAGAGAAAGAACACTGTGACTTCACCCATTCCTCTGACAAAAGCAGTTAGAAGGAGAAAACCGTCCTTTGGTTTCGCTTTCCCGCAATGAGCTCGGCAAACTGCCCTTCGCGAAGGGCAGTTTTCCCCCGGAGAACTGCCTTGCGCTAGCCGTGTTCTGGCAGTGGAACGAGTAGGCAGTGTTAGCGTTAAGCTATTGTGAAGGCTCGCTTTGGCCCAGGGAAAACAAAGCGCCTGGGGAAATCTTAACAGACCCCGGGGGCTTTTCACGGTTCCAAGTGTGGAACTGCAGACTCTTTTCCAGAGAAGAGAGCGCACAGGCAACAGCAGCCTGCACGTTTCTCAGTGAAAGGGAGAACTCCCTGACTTCATCCAGTCCTCTGAGCAAAGCAGGCAGAAGGAGAGAAACTTTCTTTCCGTCCTCTTTCCTGCAATGAATTCCTGATTTGCTCTTGCAAACGCTAGGCTTCTTCTGAAAAACTACCTCGCGGTGCACGTATCCTTCCAGAGGAGCAACGACATAGTTTTAGCTTGAAGAGATTGGGAAAGCACCCAGGGACAAAAGGCCTTTTCGTGTTCTGTGTTCTGCCTGAAATCGGTCAATTGGCACTTGCCAAAACAAGGTTTCCTAGCACAAACTACAAAGCCGCAACTCTCTCCTGGCAGAGTAAATCCTATGCAGTGTTGCCCTGACGAGATACTGCTGGTAGAGTGAGGCCCAGGGAAAACACATTGCCTAGAGAAATCCCAGCAAAGCCGTCTGTTTCCCCACATGAATGTATGTCAGTTTGAGGTCTTTGCCAAGAACGGAGCTCAGAGGCAACATCAGATTGTGTGTATCTCCGTGAGAGAAAGAACACTGTGACTTCACCCATTCCTCTGACAAAAGCAGTTAGAAGGAGAAAACCGTCCTTTGGTTTCGCTTTCCCGCAATGAGCTCGGCAAACTGCCCTTCGCGAAGGGCAGTTTTCCCCCGGAGAACTGCCTTGCGCTAGCCGTGTTCTGGCAGTGGAACGAGTAGGCAGTGTTAGCGTTAAGCTATTGTGAAGGCTCGCTTTGGCCCAGGGAAAACAAAGCGCCTGGGGAAATCTTAACAGACCCCGGGGGCTTTTCACGGTTCCAAGTGTGGAACTGCAGACTCTTTTCCAGAGAAGAGAGCGCACAGGCAACAGCAGCCTGCACGTTTCTCAGTGAAAGGGAGAACTCCCTGACTTCATCCAGTCCTCTGAGCAAAGCAGGCAGAAGGAGAGAAACTTTCTTTCCGTCCTCTTTCCTGCAATGAATTCCTGATTTGCTCTTGCAAACGCTAGGCTTCTTCTGAAAAACTACCTCGCGGTGCACGTATCCTTCCAGAGGAGCAACGACATAGTTTTAGCTTGAAGAGATTGGGAAAGCACCCAGGGACAAAAGGCCTTTTCGTGTTCTGTGTTCTGCCTGAAATCGGTCAATTGGCACTTGCCAAAACAAGGTTTCCTAGCACAAACTACAAAGCCGCAACTCTCTCCTGGCAGAGTAAATCCTATGCAGTGTTGCCCTGACGAGATACTGCTGGTAGAGTGAGGCCCAGGGAAAACACATTGCCTAGAGAAATCCCAGCAAAGCCGTCTGTTTCCCCACATGAATGTATGTCAGTTTGAGGTCTTTGCCAAGAACGGAGCTCAGAGGCAACATCAGATTGTGTGTATCTCCGTGAGAGAAAGAACACTGTGACTTCACCCATTCCTCTGACAAAAGCAGTTAGAAGGAGAAAACCGTCCTTTGGTTTCGCTTTCCCGCAATGAGCTCGGCAAACTGCCCTTCGCGAAGGGCAGTTTTCCCCCGGAGAACTGCCTTGCGCTAGCCGTGTTCTGGCAGTGGAACGAGTAGGCAGTGTTAGCGTTAAGCTATTGTGAAGGCTCGCTTTGGCCCAGGGAAAACAAAGCGCCTGGGGAAATCTTAACAGACCCCGGGGGCTTTTCACGGTTCCAAGTGTGGAACTGCAGACTCTTTTCCAGAGAAGAGAGCGCACAGGCAACAGCAGCCTGCACGTTTCTCAGTGAAAGGGAGAACTCCCTGACTTCATCCAGTCCTCTGAGCAAAGCAGGCAGAAGGAGAGAAACTTTCTTTCCGTCCTCTTTCCTGCAATGAATTCCTGATTTGCTCTTGCAAACGCTAGGCTTCTTCTGAAAAACTACCTCGCGGTGCACGTATCCTTCCAGAGGAGCAACGACATAGTTTTAGCTTGAAGAGATTGGGAAAGCACCCAGGGACAAAAGGCCTTTTCGTGTTCTGTGTTCTGCCTGAAATCGGTCAATTGGCACTTGCCAAAACAAGGTTTCCTAGCACAAACTACAAAGCCGCAACTCTCTCCTGGCAGAGTAAATCCTATGCAGTGTTGCCCTGACGAGATACTGCTGGTAGAGTGAGGCCCAGGGAAAACACATTGCCTAGAGAAATCCCAGCAAAGCCGTCTGTTTCCCCACATGAATGTATGTCAGTTTGAGGTCTTTGCCAAGAACGGAGCTCAGAGGCAACATCAGATTGTGTGTATCTCCGTGAGAGAAAGAACACTGTGACTTCACCCATTCCTCTGACAAAAGCAGTTAGAAGGAGAAAACCGTCCTTTGGTTTCGCTTTCCCGCAATGAGCTCGGCAAACTGCCCTTCGCGAAGGGCAGTTTTCCCCCGGAGAACTGCCTTGCGCTAGCCGTGTTCTGGCAGTGGAACGAGTAGGCAGTGTTAGCGTTAAGCTATTGTGAAGGCTCGCTTTGGCCCAGGGAAAACAAAGCGCCTGGGGAAATCTTAACAGACCCCGGGGGCTTTTCACGGTTCCAAGTGTGGAACTGCAGACTCTTTTCCAGAGAAGAGAGCGCACAGGCAACAGCAGCCTGCACGTTTCTCAGTGAAAGGGAGAACTCCCTGACTTCATCCAGTCCTCTGAGCAAAGCAGGCAGAAGGAGAGAAACTTTCTTTCCGTCCTCTTTCCTGCAATGAATTCCTGATTTGCTCTTGCAAACGCTAGGCTTCTTCTGAAAAACTACCTCGCGGTGCACGTATCCTTCCAGAGGAGCAACGACATAGTTTTAGCTTGAAGAGATTGGGAAAGCACCCAGGGACAAAAGGCCTTTTCGTGTTCTGTGTTCTGCCTGAAATCGGTCAATTGGCACTTGCCAAAACAAGGTTTCCTAGCACAAACTACAAAGCCGCAACTCTCTCCTGGCAGAGTAAATCCTATGCAGTGTTGCCCTGACGAGATACTGCTGGTAGAGTGAGGCCCAGGGAAAACACATTGCCTAGAGAAATCCCAGCAAAGCCGTCTGTTTCCCCACATGAATGTATGTCAGTTTGAGGTCTTTGCCAAGAACGGAGCTCAGAGGCAACATCAGATTGTGTGTATCTCCGTGAGAGAAAGAACACTGTGACTTCACCCATTCCTCTGACAAAAGCAGTTAGAAGGAGAAAACCGTCCTTTGGTTTCGCTTTCCCGCAATGAGCTCGGCAAACTGCCCTTCGCGAAGGGCAGTTTTCCCCCGGAGAACTGCCTTGCGCTAGCCGTGTTCTGGCAGTGGAACGAGTAGGCAGTGTTAGCGTTAAGCTATTGTGAAGGCTCGCTTTGGCCCAGGGAAAACAAAGCGCCTGGGGAAATCTTAACAGACCCCGGGGGCTTTTCACGGTTCCAAGTGTGGAACTGCAGACTCTTTTCCAGAGAAGAGAGCGCACAGGCAACAGCAGCCTGCACGTTTCTCAGTGAAAGGGAGAACTCCCTGACTTCATCCAGTCCTCTGAGCAAAGCAGGCAGAAGGAGAGAAACTTTCTTTCCGTCCTCTTTCCTGCAATGAATTCCTGATTTGCTCTTGCAAACGCTAGGCTTCTTCTGAAAAACTACCTCGCGGTGCACGTATCCTTCCAGAGGAGCAACGACATAGTTTTAGCTTGAAGAGATTGGGAAAGCACCCAGGGACAAAAGGCCTTTTCGTGTTCTGTGTTCTGCCTGAAATCGGTCAATTGGCACTTGCCAAAACAAGGTTTCCTAGCACAAACTACAAAGCCGCAACTCTCTCCTGGCAGAGTAAATCCTATGCAGTGTTGCCCTGACGAGATACTGCTGGTAGAGTGAGGCCCAGGGAAAACACATTGCCTAGAGAAATCCCAGCAAAGCCGTCTGTTTCCCCACATGAATGTATGTCAGTTTGAGGTCTTTGCCAAGAACGGAGCTCAGAGGCAACATCAGATTGTGTGTATCTCCGTGAGAGAAAGAACACTGTGACTTCACCCATTCCTCTGACAAAAGCAGTTAGAAGGAGAAAACCGTCCTTTGGTTTCGCTTTCCCGCAATGAGCTCGGCAAACTGCCCTTCGCGAAGGGCAGTTTTCCCCCGGAGAACTGCCTTGCGCTAGCCGTGTTCTGGCAGTGGAACGAGTAGGCAGTGTTAGCGTTAAGCTATTGTGAAGGCTCGCTTTGGCCCAGGGAAAACAAAGCGCCTGGGGAAATCTTAACAGACCCCGGGGGCTTTTCACGGTTCCAAGTGTGGAACTGCAGACTCTTTTCCAGAGAAGAGAGCGCACAGGCAACAGCAGCCTGCACGTTTCTCAGTGAAAGGGAGAACTCCCTGACTTCATCCAGTCCTCTGAGCAAAGCAGGCAGAAGGAGAGAAACTTTCTTTCCGTCCTCTTTCCTGCAATGAATTCCTGATTTGCTCTTGCAAACGCTAGGCTTCTTCTGAAAAACTACCTCGCGGTGCACGTATCCTTCCAGAGGAGCAACGACATAGTTTTAGCTTGAAGAGATTGGGAAAGCACCCAGGGACAAAAGGCCTTTTCGTGTTCTGTGTTCTGCCTGAAATCGGTCAATTGGCACTTGCCAAAACAAGGTTTCCTAGCACAAACTACAAAGCCGCAACTCTCTCCTGGCAGAGTAAATCCTATGCAGTGTTGCCCTGACGAGATACTGCTGGTAGAGTGAGGCCCAGGGAAAACACATTGCCTAGAGAAATCCCAGCAAAGCCGTCTGTTTCCCCACATGAATGTATGTCAGTTTGAGGTCTTTGCCAAGAACGGAGCTCAGAGGCAACATCAGATTGTGTGTATCTCCGTGAGAGAAAGAACACTGTGACTCCACCCATTCCTCTGACAAAAGCAGTTAGAAGGAGAAAACCGTCCTTTGGTTTCGCTTTCCCGCAATGAGCTCGGCAAACTGCCCTTCGCGAAGGGCAGTTTTCCCCCGGAGAACTGCCTTGCGCTAGCCGTGTTCTGGCAGTGGAACGAGTAGGCAGTGTTAGCGTTAAGCTATTGTGAAGGCTCGCTTTGGCCCAGGGAAAACAAAGCGCCTGGGGAAATCTTAACAGACCCCGGGGGCTTTTCACGGTTCCAAGTGTGGAACTGCAGACTCTTTTCCAGAGAAGAGAGCGCACAGGCAACAGCAGCCTGCACGTTTCTCAGTGAAAGGGAGAACTCCCTGACTTCATCCAGTCCTCTGAGCAAAGCAGGCAGAAGGAGAGAAACTTTCTTTCCTTCCTCTTTCCTGCAATGAATTCCTCATTTGCTCTTGCAAACGCTAGGCTTCTTCTGAAAAACTACCTCGCGGTGCACGTATCCTTCCAGAGGAGCAACGACATAGTTTTAGCTTGAAGAGATTGGGAAAGCACCCAGGGACAAAAGGCCTTTTCGTGTTCTGTGTTCTGCCTGAAATCGGTCAATTGGCACTTTCCAAAACAAGGTTTCCTAGCACAAACTACAAAGCCGCAACTCTCTCCTGGCAGAGTAAATCCTATGCAGTGTTGCCCTGACGAGATACTGCTGGTAGAGTGAGGCCCAGGGAAAACACCTTGCCTAGAGAAATCCCAGCAAAGCCGTCTGTTTCCCCACATGAATGTATGTCAGTTTGAGGTCTTTGCCAAGAACGGAGCTCAGAGGCAACATCAGATTGTGTGTATCTCCGTGAGAGAAAGAACACTGTGACTTCACCCATTCCTCTGACAAAAGCAGTTAGAAGGAGAAAACCGTCCTTTGGTTTCGCTTTCCCGCAATGAGCTCGGCAAACTGCCCTTCGCGAAGGGCAGTTTTCCCCCGGAGAACTGCCTTGCGCTAGCCGTGTTCTGGCAGTGGAACGAGTAGGCAGTGTTAGCGTTAAGCTATTGTGAAGGCTCGCTTTGGCCCAGGGAAAACAAAGCGCCTGGGGAAATCTTAACAGACCCCGGGGGCTTTTCACGGTTCCAAGTGTGGAACTGCAGACTCTTTTCCAGAGAAGAGAGCGCACAGGCAACAGCAGCCTGCACGTTTCTCAGTGAAAGGGAGAACTCCCTGACTTCATCCAGTCCTCTGAGCAAAGCAGGCAGAAGGAGAGAAACTTTCTTTCCGTCCTCTTTCCTGCAATGAATTCCTGATTTGCTCTTGCAAACGCTAGGCTTCTTCTGAAAAACTACCTCGCGGTGCACGTATCCTTCCAGAGGAGCAACGACATAGTTTTAGCTTGAAGAGATTGGGAAAGCACCCAGGGAGAAAAGGCCTTTTCGTGTTCTGTGTTCTGCCTGAAATCGGTCAATTGGCACTTGCCAAAACAAGGTTTCCTAGCACAAACTACAAAGCCGCAACTCTCTCCTGGCAGAGTAAATCCTATGCAGTGTTGCCCTGACGAGATACTGCTGGTAGAGTGAGGCCCAGGGAAAACACATTGCCTAGAGAAATCCCAGCAAAGCCGTCTGTTTCCCCACATGAATGTATGTCAGTTTGAGGTCTTTGCCAAGAACGGAGCTCAGAGGCAACATCAGATTGTGTGTATCTCCGTGAGAGAAAGAACACTGTGACTTCACCCATTCCTCTGACAAAAGCAGTTAGAAGGAGAAAACCGTCCTTTGGTTTCGCTTTCCCGCAATGAGCTCGGCAAACTGCCCTTCGCGAAGGGCAGTTTTCCCCCGGAGAACTGCCTTGCGCTAGCCGTGTTCTGGCAGTGGAACGAGTAGGCAGTGTTAGCGTTAAGCTATTGTGAAGGCTCGCTTTGGCCCAGGGAAAACAAAGCGCCTGGGGAAATCTTAACAGACCCCGGGGGCTTTTCACGGTTCCAAGTGTGGAACTGCAGACTCTTTTCCAGAGAAGAGAGCGCACAGGCAACAGCAGCCTGCACGTTTCTCAGTGAAAGGGAGAACTCCCTGACTTCATCCAGTCCTCTGAGCAAAGCAGGCAGAAGGAGAGAAACTTTCTTTCCGTCCTCTTTCCTGCAATGAATTCCTGATTTGCTCTTGCAAACGCTAGGCTTCTTCTGAAAAACTACCTCGCGGTGCACGTATCCTTCCAGAGGAGCAACGACATAGTTTTAGCTTGAAGAGATTGGGAAAGCACCCAGGGACAAAAGGCCTTTTCGTGTTCTGTGTTCTGCCTGAAATCGGTCAATTGGCACTTGCCAAAACAAGGTTTCCTAGCACAAACTACAAAGCCGCAACTCTCTCCTGGCAGAGTAAATCCTATGCAGTGTTGCCCTGACGAGATACTGCTGGTAGAGTGAGGCCCAGGGAAAACACATTGCCTAGAGAAATCCCAGCAAAGCCGTCTGTTTCCCCACATGAATGTATGTCAGTTTGAGGTCTTTGCCAAGAACGGAGCTCAGAGGCAACATCAGATTGTGTGTATCTCCGTGAGAGAAAGAACACTGTGACTCCACCCATTCCTCTGACAAAAGCAGTTAGAAGGAGAAAACCGTCCTTTGGTTTCGCTTTCCCGCAATGAGCTCGGCAAACTGCCCTTCGCGAAGGGCAGTTTTCCCCCGGAGAACTGCCTTGCGCTAGCCGTGTTCTGGCAGTGGAACGAGTAGGCAGTGTTAGCGTTAAGCTATTGTGAAGGCTCGCTTTGGCCCAGGGAAAACAAAGCGCCTGGGGAAATCTTAACAGACCCCGGGGGCTTTTCACGGTTCCAAGTGTGGAACTGCAGACTCTTTTCCAGAGAAGAGAGCGCACAGGCAACAGCAGCCTGCACGTTTCTCAGTGAAAGGGAGAACTCCCTGACTTCATCCAGTCCTCTGAGCAAAGCAGGCAGAAGGAGAGAAACTTTCTTTCCTTCCTCTTTCCTGCAATGAATTCCTCATTTGCTCTTGCAAACGCTAGGCTTCTTCTGAAAAACTACCTCGCGGTGCACGTATCCTTCCAGAGGAGCAACGACATAGTTTTAGCTTGAAGAGATTGGGAAAGCACCCAGGGACAAAAGGCCTTTTCGTGTTCTGTGTTCTGCCTGAAATCGGTCAATTGGCACTTTCCAAAACAAGGTTTCCTAGCACAAACTACAAAGCCGCAACTCTCTCCTGGCAGAGTAAATCCTATGCAGTGTTGCCCTGACGAGATACTGCTGGTAGAGTGAGGCCCAGGGAAAACACATTGCCTAGAGAAATCCCAGCAAAGCCGTCTGTTTCCCCACATGAATGTATGTCAGTTTGAGGTCTTTGCCAAGAACGGAGCTCAGAGGCAACATCAGATTGTGTGTATCTCCGTGAGAGAAAGAACACTGTGACTTCACCCATTCCTCTGACAAAAGCAGTTAGAAGGAGAAAACCGTCCTTTGGTTTCGCTTTCCCGCAATGAGCTCGGCAAACTGCCCTTCGCGAAGGGCAGTTTTCCCCCGGAGAACTGCCTTGCGCTAGCCGTGTTCTGGCAGTGGAACGAGTAGGCAGTGTTAGCGTTAAGCTATTGTGAAGGCTCGCTTTGGCCCAGGGAAAACAAAGCGCC
This sequence comes from Elephas maximus indicus, assembly GCF_024166365.1. NCBI lineage: Eukaryota > Metazoa > Chordata > Mammalia > Proboscidea > Elephantidae > Elephas > Elephas maximus. The sequence goes on from NC_064830.1 coordinate 20,741,667, forward strand.
TGGGGAAATCTTAACAGACCCCGGGGGCTTTTCACGGTTCCAAGTGTGGAACTGCAGACTCTTTTCCAGAGAAGAGAGCGCACAGGCAACAGCAGCCTGCACGTTTCTCAGTGAAAGGGAGAACTCCCTGACTTCATCCAGTCCTCTGAGCAAAGCAGGCAGAAGGAGAGAAACTTTCTTTCCGTCCTCTTTCCTGCAATGAATTCCTGATTTGCTCTTGCAAACGCTAGGCTTCTTCTGAAAAACTACCTCGCGGTGCACGTATCCTTCCAGAGGAGCAACGACATAGTTTTAGCTTGAAGAGATTGGGAAAGCACCCAGGGAGAAAAGGCCTTTTCGTGTTCTGTGTTCTGCCTGAAATCGGTCAATTGGCACTTGCCAAAACAAGGTTTCCTAGCACAAACTACAAAGCCGCAACTCTCTCCTGGCAGAGTAAATCCTATGCAGTGTTGCCCTGACGAGATACTGCTGGTAGAGTGAGGCCCAGGGAAAACACATTGCCTAGAGAAATCCCAGCAAAGCCGTCTGTTTCCCCACATGAATGTATGTCAGTTTGAGGTCTTTGCCAAGAACGGAGCTCAGAGGCAACATCAGATTGTGTGTATCTCCGTGAGAGAAAGAACACTGTGACTTCACCCATTCCTCTGACAAAAGCAGTTAGAAGGAGAAAACCGTCCTTTGGTTTCGCTTTCCCGCAATGAGCTCGGCAAACTGCCCTTCGCGAAGGGCAGTTTTCCCCCGGAGAACTGCCTTGCGCTAGCCGTGTTCTGGCAGTGGAACGAGTAGGCAGTGTTAGCGTTAAGCTATTGTGAAGGCTCGCTTTGGCCCAGGGAAAACAAAGCGCCTGGGGAAATCTTAACAGACCCCGGGGGCTTTTCACGGTTCCAAGTGTGGAACTGCAGACTCTTTTCCAGAGAAGAGAGCGCACAGGCAACAGCAGCCTGCACGTTTCTCAGTGAAAGGGAGAACTCCCTGACTTCATCCAGTCCTCTGAGCAAAGCAGGCAGAAGGAGAGAAACTTTCTTTCCGTCCTCTTTCCTGCAATGAATTCCTGATTTGCTCTTGCAAACGCTAGGCTTCTTCTGAAAAACTACCTCGCGGTGCACGTATCCTTCCAGAGGAGCAACGACATAGTTTTAGCTTGAAGAGATTGGGAAAGCACCCAGGGACAAAAGGCCTTTTCGTGTTCTGTGTTCTGCCTGAAATCGGTCAATTGGCACTTGCCAAAACAAGGTTTCCTAGCACAAACTACAAAGCCGCAACTCTCTCCTGGCAGAGTAAATCCTATGCAGTGTTGCCCTGACGAGATACTGCTGGTAGAGTGAGGCCCAGGGAAAACACATTGCCTAGAGAAATCCCAGCAAAGCCGTCTGTTTCCCCACATGAATGTATGTCAGTTTGAGGTCTTTGCCAAGAACGGAGCTCAGAGGCAACATCAGATTGTGTGTATCTCCGTGAGAGAAAGAACACTGTGACTCCACCCATTCCTCTGACAAAAGCAGTTAGAAGGAGAAAACCGTCCTTTGGTTTCGCTTTCCCGCAATGAGCTCGGCAAACTGCCCTTCGCGAAGGGCAGTTTTCCCCCGGAGAACTGCCTTGCGCTAGCCGTGTTCTGGCAGTGGAACGAGTAGGCAGTGTTAGCGTTAAGCTATTGTGAAGGCTCGCTTTGGCCCAGGGAAAACAAAGCGCCTGGGGAAATCTTAACAGACCCCGGGGGCTTTTCACGGTTCCAAGTGTGGAACTGCAGACTCTTTTCCAGAGAAGAGAGCGCACAGGCAACAGCAGCCTGCACGTTTCTCAGTGAAAGGGAGAACTCCCTGACTTCATCCAGTCCTCTGAGCAAAGCAGGCAGAAGGAGAGAAACTTTCTTTCCTTCCTCTTTCCTGCAATGAATTCCTCATTTGCTCTTGCAAACGCTAGGCTTCTTCTGAAAAACTACCTCGCGGTGCACGTATCCTTCCAGAGGAGCAACGACATAGTTTTAGCTTGAAGAGATTGGGAAAGCACCCAGGGACAAAAGGCCTTTTCGTGTTCTGTGTTCTGCCTGAAATCGGTCAATTGGCACTTTCCAAAACAAGGTTTCCTAGCACAAACTACAAAGCCGCAACTCTCTCCTGGCAGAGTAAATCCTATGCAGTGTTGCCCTGACGAGATACTGCTGGTAGAGTGAGGCCCAGGGAAAACACATTGCCTAGAGAAATCCCAGCAAAGCCGTCTGTTTCCCCACATGAATGTATGTCAGTTTGAGGTCTTTGCCAAGAACGGAGCTCAGAGGCAACATCAGATTGTGTGTATCTCCGTGAGAGAAAGAACACTGTGACTTCACCCATTCCTCTGACAAAAGCAGTTAGAAGGAGAAAACCGTCCTTTGGTTTCGCTTTCCCGCAATGAGCTCGGCAAACTGCCCTTCGCGAAGGGCAGTTTTCCCCCGGAGAACTGCCTTGCGCTAGCCGTGTTCTGGCAGTGGAACGAGTAGGCAGTGTTAGCGTTAAGCTATTGTGAAGGCTCGCTTTGGCCCAGGGAAAACAAAGCGCCTGGGGAAATCTTAACAGACCCCGGGGGCTTTTCACGGTTCCAAGTGTGGAACTGCAGACTCTTTTCCAGAGAAGAGAGCGCACAGGCAACAGCAGCCTGCACGTTTCTCAGTGAAAGGGAGAACTCCCTGACTTCATCCAGTCCTCTGAGCAAAGCAGGCAGAAGGAGAGAAACTTTCTTTCCGTCCTCTTTCCTGCAATGAATTCCTGATTTGCTCTTGCAAACGCTAGGCTTCTTCTGAAAAACTACCTCGCGGTGCACGTATCCTTCCAGAGGAGCAACGACATAGTTTTAGCTTGAAGAGATTGGGAAAGCACCCAGGGAGAAAAGGCCTTTTCGTGTTCTGTGTTCTGCCTGAAATCGGTCAATTGGCACTTGCCAAAACAAGGTTTCCTAGCACAAACTACAAAGCCGCAACTCTCTCCTGGCAGAGTAAATCCTATGCAGTGTTGCCCTGACGAGATACTGCTGGTAGAGTGAGGCCCAGGGAAAACACATTGCCTAGAGAAATCCCAGCAAAGCCGTCTGTTTCCCCACATGAATGTATGTCAGTTTGAGGTCTTTGCCAAGAACGGAGCTCAGAGGCAACATCAGATTGTGTGTATCTCCGTGAGAGAAAGAACACTGTGACTTCACCCATTCCTCTGACAAAAGCAGTTAGAAGGAGAAAACCGTCCTTTGGTTTCGCTTTCCCGCAATGAGCTCGGCAAACTGCCCTTCGCGAAGGGCAGTTTTCCCCCGGAGAACTGCCTTGCGCTAGCCGTGTTCTGGCAGTGGAACGAGTAGGCAGTGTTAGCGTTAAGCTATTGTGAAGGCTCGCTTTGGCCCAGGGAAAACAAAGCGCCTGGGGAAATCTTAACAGACCCCGGGGGCTTTTCACGGTTCCAAGTGTGGAACTGCAGACTCTTTTCCAGAGAAGAGAGCGCACAGGCAACAGCAGCCTGCACGTTTCTCAGTGAAAGGGAGAACTCCCTGACTTCATCCAGTCCTCTGAGCAAAGCAGGCAGAAGGAGAGAAACTTTCTTTCCTTCCTCTTTCCTGCAATGAATTCCTCATTTGCTCTTGCAAACGCTAGGCTTCTTCTGAAAAACTACCTCGCGGTGCACGTATCCTTCCAGAGGAGCAACGACATAGTTTTAGCTTGAAGAGATTGGGAAAGCACCCAGGGACAAAAGGCCTTTTCGTGTTCTGTGTTCTGCCTGAAATCGGTCAATTGGCACTTGCCAAAACAAGGTTTCCTAGCACAAACTACAAAGCCGCAACTCTCTCCTGGCAGAGTAAATCCTATGCAGTGTTGCCCTGACGAGATACTGCTGGTAGAGTGAGGCCCAGGGAAAACACATTGCCTAGAGAAATCCCAGCAAAGCCGTCTGTTTCCCCACATGAATGTATGTCAGTTTGAGGTCTTTGCCAAGAACGGAGCTCAGAGGCAACATCAGATTGTGTGTATCTCCGTGAGAGAAAGAACACTGTGACTCCACCCATTCCTCTGACAAAAGCAGTTAGAAGGAGAAAACCGTCCTTTGGTTTCGCTTTCCCGCAATGAGCTCGGCAAACTGCCCTTCGCGAAGGGCAGTTTTCCCCCGGAGAACTGCCTTGCGCTAGCCGTGTTCTGGCAGTGGAACGAGTAGGCAGTGTTAGCGTTAAGCTATTGTGAAGGCTCGCTTTGGCCCAGGGAAAACAAAGCGCCTGGGGAAATCTTAACAGACCCCGGGGGCTTTTCACGGTTCCAAGTGTGGAACTGCAGACTCTTTTCCAGAGAAGAGAGCGCACAGGCAACAGCAGCCTGCACGTTTCTCAGTGAAAGGGAGAACTCCCTGACTTCATCCAGTCCTCTGAGCAAAGCAGGCAGAAGGAGAGAAACTTTCTTTCCTTCCTCTTTCCTGCAATGAATTCCTCATTTGCTCTTGCAAACGCTAGGCTTCTTCTGAAAAACTACCTCGCGGTGCACGTATCCTTCCAGAGGAGCAACGACATAGTTTTAGCTTGAAGAGATTGGGAAAGCACCCAGGGACAAAAGGCCTTTTCGTGTTCTGTGTTCTGCCTGAAATCGGTCAATTGGCACTTGCCAAAACAAGGTTTCCTAGCACAAACTACAAAGCCGCAACTCTCTCCTGGCAGAGTAAATCCTATGCAGTGTTGCCCTGACGAGATACTGCTGGTAGAGTGAGGCCCAGGGAAAACACATTGCCTAGAGAAATCCCAGCAAAGCCGTCTGTTTCCCCACATGAATGTATGTCAGTTTGAGGTCTTTGCCAAGAACGGAGCTCAGAGGCAACATCAGATTGTGTGTATCTCCGTGAGAGAAAGAACACTGTGACTTCACCCATTCCTCTGACAAAAGCAGTTAGAAGGAGAAAACCGTCCTTTGGTTTCGCTTTCCCGCAATGAGCTCGGCAAACTGCCCTTCGCGAAGGGCAGTTTTCCCCCGGAGAACTGCCTTGCGCTAGCCGTGTTCTGGCAGTGGAACGAGTAGGCAGTGTTAGCGTTAAGCTATTGTGAAGGCTCGCTTTGGCCCAGGGAAAACAAAGCGCCTGGGGAAATCTTAACAGACCCCGGGGGCTTTTCACGGTTCCAAGTGTGGAACTGCAGACTCTTTTCCAGAGAAGAGAGCGCACAGGCAACAGCAGCCTGCACGTTTCTCAGTGAAAGGGAGAACTCCCTGACTTCATCCAGTCCTCTGAGCAAAGCAGGCAGAAGGAGAGAAACTTTCTTTCCGTCCTCTTTCCTGCAATGAATTCCTGATTTGCTCTTGCAAACGCTAGGCTTCTTCTGAAAAACTACCTCGCGGTGCACGTATCCTTCCAGAGGAGCAACGACATAGTTTTAGCTTGAAGAGATTGGGAAAGCACCCAGGGAGAAAAGGCCTTTTCGTGTTCTGTGTTCTGCCTGAAATCGGTCAATTGGCACTTGCCAAAACAAGGTTTCCTAGCACAAACTACAAAGCCGCAACTCTCTCCTGGCAGAGTAAATCCTATGCAGTGTTGCCCTGACGAGATACTGCTGGTAGAGTGAGGCCCAGGGAAAACACATTGCCTAGAGAAATCCCAGCAAAGCCGTCTGTTTCCCCACATGAATGTATGTCAGTTTGAGGTCTTTGCCAAGAACGGAGCTCAGAGGCAACATCAGATTGTGTGTATCTCCGTGAGAGAAAGAACACTGTGACTTCACCCATTCCTCTGACAAAAGCAGTTAGAAGGAGAAAACCGTCCTTTGGTTTCGCTTTCCCGCAATGAGCTCGGCAAACTGCCCTTCGCGAAGGGCAGTTTTCCCCCGGAGAACTGCCTTGCGCTAGCCGTGTTCTGGCAGTGGAACGAGTAGGCAGTGTTAGCGTTAAGCTATTGTGAAGGCTCGCTTTGGCCCAGGGAAAACAAAGCGCCTGGGGAAATCTTAACAGACCCCGGGGGCTTTTCACGGTTCCAAGTGTGGAACTGCAGACTCTTTTCCAGAGAAGAGAGCGCACAGGCAACAGCAGCCTGCACGTTTCTCAGTGAAAGGGAGAACTCCCTGACTTCATCCAGTCCTCTGAGCAAAGCAGGCAGAAGGAGAGAAACTTTCTTTCCGTCCTCTTTCCTGCAATGAATTCCTGATTTGCTCTTGCAAACGCTAGGCTTCTTCTGAAAAACTACCTCGCGGTGCACGTATCCTTCCAGAGGAGCAACGACATAGTTTTAGCTTGAAGAGATTGGGAAAGCACCCAGGGAGAAAAGGCCTTTTCGTGTTCTGTGTTCTGCCTGAAATCGGTCAATTGGCACTTGCCAAAACAAGGTTTCCTAGCACAAACTACAAAGCCGCAACTCTCTCCTGGCAGAGTAAATCCTATGCAGTGTTGCCCTGACGAGATACTGCTGGTAGAGTGAGGCCCAGGGAAAACACATTGCCTAGAGAAATCCCAGCAAAGCCGTCTGTTTCCCCAAATGAATGTATGTCAGTTTGAGGTCTTTGCCAAGAACGGAGCTCAGAGGCAACATCAGATTGTGTGTATCTCCGTGAGAGAAAGAACACTGTGACTTCACCCATTCCTCTGACAAAAGCAGTTAGAAGGAGAAAACCGTCCTTTGGTTTCGCTTTCCCGCAATGAGCTCGGCAAACTGCCCTTCGCGAAGGGCAGTTTTCCCCCGGAGAACTGCCTTGCGCTAGCCGTGTTCTGGCAGTGGAACGAGTAGGCAGTGTTAGCGTTAAGCTATTGTGAAGGCTCGCTTTGGCCCAGGGAAAACAAAGCGCCTGGGGAAATCTTAACAGACCCCGGGGGCTTTTCACGGTTCCAAGTGTGGAACTGCAGACTCTTTTCCAGAGAAGAGAGCGCACAGGCAACAGCAGCCTGCACGTTTCTCAGTGAAAGGGAGAACTCCCTGACTTCATCCAGTCCTCTGAGCAAAGCAGGCAGAAGGAGAGAAACTTTCTTTCCGTCCTCTTTCCTGCAATGAATTCCTCATTTGCTCTTGCAAACGCTAGGCTTCTTCTGAAAAACTACCTCGCGGTGCACGTATCCTTCCAGAGGAGCAACGACATAGTTTTAGCTTGAAGAGATTGGGAAAGCACCCAGGGACAAAAGGCCTTTTCGTGTTCTGTGTTCTGCCTGAAATCGGTCAATTGGCACTTGCCAAAACAAGGTTTCCTAGCACAAACTACAAAGCCGCAACTCTCTCCTGGCAGAGTAAATCCTATGCAGTGTTGCCCTGACGAGATACTGCTGGTAGAGTGAGGCCCAGGGAAAACACATTGCCTAGAGAAATCCCAGCAAAGCCGTCTGTTTCCCCACATGAATGTATGTCAGTTTGAGGTCTTTGCCAAGAACGGAGCTCAGAGGCAACATCAGATTGTGTGTATCTCCGTGAGAGAAAGAACACTGTGACTCCACCCATTCCTCTGACAAAAGCAGTTAGAAGGAGAAAACCGTCCTTTGGTTTCGCTTTCCCGCAATGAGCTCGGCAAACTGCCCTTCGCGAAGGGCAGTTTTCCCCCGGAGAACTGCCTTGCGCTAGCCGTGTTCTGGCAGTGGAACGAGTAGGCAGTGTTAGCGTTAAGCTATTGTGAAGGCTCGCTTTGGCCCAGGGAAAACAAAGCGCCTGGGGAAATCTTAACAGACCCCGGGGGCTTTTCACGGTTCCAAGTGTGGAACTGCAGACTCTTTTCCAGAGAAGAGAGCGCACAGGCAACAGCAGCCTGCACGTTTCTCAGTGAAAGGGAGAACTCCCTGACTTCATCCAGTCCTCTGAGCAAAGCAGGCAGAAGGAGAGAAACTTTCTTTCCTTCCTCTTTCCTGCAATGAATTCCTCATTTGCTCTTGCAAACGCTAGGCTTCTTCTGAAAAACTACCTCGCGGTGCACGTATCCTTCCAGAGGAGCAACGACATAGTTTTAGCTTGAAGAGATTGGGAAAGCACCCAGGGACAAAAGGCCTTTTCGTGTTCTGTGTTCTGCCTGAAATCGGTCAATTGGCACTTTCCAAAACAAGGTTTCCTAGCACAAACTACAAAGCCGCAACTCTCTCCTGGCAGAGTAAATCCTATGCAGTGTTGCCCTGACGAGATACTGCTGGTAGAGTGAGGCCCAGGGAAAACACATTGCCTAGAGAAATCCCAGCAAAGCCGTCTGTTTCCCCACATGAATGTATGTCAGTTTGAGGTCTTTGCCAAGAACGGAGCTCAGAGGCAACATCAGATTGTGTGTATCTCCGTGAGAGAAAGAACACTGTGACTTCACCCATTCCTCTGACAAAAGCAGTTAGAAGGAGAAAACCGTCCTTTGGTTTCGCTTTCCCGCAATGAGCTCGGCAAACTGCCCTTCGCGAAGGGCAGTTTTCCCCCGGAGAACTGCCTTGCGCTAGCCGTGTTCTGGCAGTGGAACGAGTAGGCAGTGTTAGCGTTAAGCTATTGTGAAGGCTCGCTTTGGCCCAGGGAAAACAAAGCGCCTGGGGAAATCTTAACAGACCCCGGGGGCTTTTCACGGTTCCAAGTGTGGAACTGCAGACTCTTTTCCAGAGAAGAGAGCGCACAGGCAACAGCAGCCTGCACGTTTCTCAGTGAAAGGGAGAACTCCCTGACTTCATCCAGTCCTCTGAGCAAAGCAGGCAGAAGGAGAGAAACTTTCTTTCCGTCCTCTTTCCTGCAATGAATTCCTGATTTGCTCTTGCAAACGCTAGGCTTCTTCTGAAAAACTACCTCGCGGTGCACGTATCCTTCCAGAGGAGCAACGACATAGTTTTAGCTTGAAGAGATTGGGAAAGCACCCAGGGAGAAAAGGCCTTTTCGTGTTCTGTGTTCTGCCTGAAATCGGTCAATTGGCACTTGCCAAAACAAGGTTTCCTAGCACAAACTACAAAGCCGCAACTCTCTCCTGGCAGAGTAAATCCTATGCAGTGTTGCCCTGACGAGATACTGCTGGTAGAGTGAGGCCCAGGGAAAACACATTGCCTAGAGAAATCCCAGCAAAGCCGTCTGTTTCCCCACATGAATGTATGTCAGTTTGAGGTCTTTGCCAAGAACGGAGCTCAGAGGCAACATCAGATTGTGTGTATCTCCGTGAGAGAAAGAACACTGTGACTCCACCCATTCCTCTGACAAAAGCAGTTAGAAGGAGAAAACCGTCCTTTGGTTTCGCTTTCCCGCAATGAGCTCGGCAAACTGCCATTCGCGAAGGGCAGTTTTCCCCCGGAGAACTGCCTTGCGCTAGCCGTGTTCTGGCAGTGGAACGAGTAGGCAGTGTTAGCGTTAAGCTATTGTGAAGGCTCGCTTTGGCCCAGGGAAAACAAAGCGCCTGGGGAAATCTTAACAGACCCCGGGGGCTTTTCACGGTTCCAAGTGTGGAACTGCAGACTCTTTTCCAGAGAAGAGAGCGCACAGGCAACAGCAGCCTGCACGTTTCTCAGTGAAAGGGAGAACTCCCTGACTTCATCCAGTCCTCTGAGCAAAGCAGGCAGAAGGAGAGAAACTTTCTTTCCTTCCTCTTTCCTGCAATGAATTCCTCATTTGCTCTTGCAAACGCTAGGCTTCTTCTGAAAAACTACCTCGCGGTGCACGTATCCTTCCAGAGGAGCAACGACATAGTTTTAGCTTGAAGAGATTGGGAAAGCACCCAGGGACAAAAGGCCTTTTCGTGTTCTGTGTTCTGCCTGAAATCGGTCAATTGGCACTTGCCAAAACAAGGTTTCCTAGCACAAACTACAAAGCCGCAACTCTCTCCTGGCAGAGTAAATCCTATGCAGTGTTGCCCTGACGAGATACTGCTGGTAGAGTGAGGCCCAGGGAAAACACATTGCCTAGAGAAATCCCAGCAAAGCCGTCTGTTTCCCCACATGAATGTATGTCAGTTTGAGGTCTTTGCCAAGAACGGAGCTCAGAGGCAACATCAGATTGTGTGTATCTCCGTGAGAGAAAGAACACTGTGACTCCACCCATTCCTCTGACAAAAGCAGTTAGAAGGAGAAAACCGTCCTTTGGTTTCGCTTTCCCGCAATGAGCTCGGCAAACTGCCCTTCGCGAAGGGCAGTTTTCCCCCGGAGAACTGCCTTGCGCTAGCCGTGTTCTGGCAGTGGAACGAGTAGGCAGTGTTAGCGTTAAGCTATTGTGAAGGCTCGCTTTGGCCCAGGGAAAACAAAGCGCCTGGGGAAATCTTAACAGACCCCGGGGGCTTTTCACGGTTCCAAGTGTGGAACTGCAGACTCTTTTCCAGAGAAGAGAGCGCACAGGCAACAGCAGCCTGCACGTTTCTCAGTGAAAGGGAGAACTCCCTGACTTCATCCAGTCCTCTGAGCAAAGCAGGCAGAAGGAGAGAAACTTTCTTTCCGTCCTCTTTCCTGCAATGAATTCCTCATTTGCTCTTGCAAACGCTAGGCTTCTTCTGAAAAACTACCTCGCGGTGCACGTATCCTTCCAGAGGAGCAACGACATAGTTTTAGCTTGAAGAGATTGGGAAAGCACCCAGGGAGAAAAGGCCTTTTCGTGTTCTGTGTTCTGCCTGAAATCGGTCAATTGGCACTTGCCAAAACAAGGTTTCCTAGCACAAACTACAAAGCCGCAACTCTCTCCTGGCAGAGTAAATCCTATGCAGTGTTGCCCTGACGAGATACTGCTGGTAGAGTGAGGCCCAGGGAAAACACATTGCCTAGAGAAATCCCAGCAAAGCCGTCTGTTTCCCCACATGAATGTATGTCAGTTTGAGGTCTTTGCCAAGAACGGAGCTCAGAGGCAACATCAGATTGTGTGTATCTCCGTGAGAGAAAGAACACTGTGACTCCACCCATTCCTCTGACAAAAGCAGTTAGAAGGAGAAAACCGTCCTTTGGTTTCGCTTTCCCGCAATGAGCTCGGCAAACTGCCCTTCGCGAAGGGCAGTTTTCCCCCGGAGAACTGCCTTGCGCTAGCCGTGTTCTGGCAGTGGAACGAGTAGGCAGTGTTAGCGTTAAGCTATTGTGAAGGCTCGCTTTGGCCCAGGGAAAACAAAGCGCCTGGGGAAATCTTAACAGACCCCGGGGGCTTTTCACGGTTCCAAGTGTGGAACTGCAGACTCTTTTCCAGAGAAGAGAGCGCACAGGCAACAGCAGCCTGCACGTTTCTCAGTGAAAGGGAGAACTCCCTGACTTCATCCAGTCCTCTGAGCAAAGCAGGCAGAAGGAGAGAAACTTTCTTTCCTTCCTCTTTCCTGCAATGAATTCCTCATTTGCTCTTGCAAACGCTAGGCTTCTTCTGAAAAACTACCTCGCGGTGCACGTATCCTTCCAGAGGAGCAACGACATAGTTTTAGCTTGAAGAGATTGGGAAAGCACCCAGGGACAAAAGGCCTTTTCGTGTTCTGTGTTCTGCCTGAAATCGGTCAATTGGCACTTGCCAAAACAAGGTTTCCTAGCACAAACTACAAAGCCGCAACTCTCTCCTGGCAGAGTAAATCCTATGCAGTGTTGCCCTGACGAGATACTGCTGGTAGAGTGAGGCCCAGGGAAAACACATTGCCTAGAGAAATCCCAGCAAAGCCGTCTGTTTCCCCACATGAATGTATGTCAGTTTGAGGTCTTTGCCAAGAACGGAGCTCAGAGGCAACATCAGATTGTGTGTATCTCCGTGAGAGAAAGAACACTGTGACTTCACCCATTCCTCTGACAAAAGCAGTTAGAAGGAGAAAACCGTCCTTTGGTTTCGCTTTCCCGCAATGAGCTCGGCAAACTGCCCTTCGCGAAGGGCAGTTTTCCCCCGGAGAACTGCCTTGCGCTAGCCGTGTTCTGGCAGTGGAACGAGTAGGCAGTGTTAGCGTTAAGCTATTGTGAAGGCTCGCTTTGGCCCAGGGAAAACAAAGCGCCTGGGGAAATCTTAACAGACCCCGGGGGCTTTTCACGGTTCCAAGTGTGGAACTGCAGACTCTTTTCCAGAGAAGAGAGCGCACAGGCAACAGCAGCCTGCACGTTTCTCAGTGAAAGGGAGAACTCCCTGACTTCATCCAGTCCTCTGAGCAAAGCAGGCAGAAGGAGAGAAACTTTCTTTCCGTCCTCTTTCCTGCAATGAATTCCTGATTTGCTCTTGCAAACGCTAGGCTTCTTCTGAAAAACTACCTCGCGGTGCACGTATCCTTCCAGAGGAGCAACGACATAGTTTTAGCTTGAAGAGATTGGGAAAGCACCCAGGGAGAAAAGGCCTTTTCGTGTTCTGTGTTCTGCCTGAAATCGGTCAATTGGCACTTGCCAAAACAAGGTTTCCTAGCACAAACTACAAAGCCGCAACTCTCTCCTGGCAGAGTAAATCCTATGCAGTGTTGCCCTGACGAGATACTGCTGGTAGAGTGAGGCCCAGGGAAAACACATTGCCTAGAGAAATCCCAGCAAAGCCGTCTGTTTCCCCAAATGAATGTATGTCAGTTTGAGGTCTTTGCCAAGAACGGAGCTCAGAGGCAACATCAGATTGTGTGTATCTCCGTGAGAGAAAGAACACTGTGACTTCACCCATTCCTCTGACAAAAGCAGTTAGAAGGAGAAAACCGTCCTTTGGTTTCGCTTTCCCGCAATGAGCTCGGCAAACTGCCCTTCGCGAAGGGCAGTTTTCCCCCGGAGAACTGCCTTGCGCTAGCCGTGTTCTGGCAGTGGAACGAGTAGGCAGTGTTAGCGTTAAGCTATTGTGAAGGCTCGCTTTGGCCCAGGGAAAACAAAGCGCCTGGGGAAATCTTAACAGACCCCGGGGGCTTTTCACGGTTCCAAGTGTGGAACTGCAGACTCTTTTCCAGAGAAGAGAGCGCACAGGCAACAGCAGCCTGCACGTTTCTCAGTGAAAGGGAGAACTCCCTGACTTCATCCAGTCCTCTGAGCAAAGCAGGCAGAAGGAGAGAAACTTTCTTTCCGTCCTCTTTCCTGCAATGAATTCCTGATTTGCTCTTGCAAACGCTAGGCTTCTTCTGAAAAACTACCTCGCGGTGCACGTATCCTTCCAGAGGAGCAACGACATAGTTTTAGCTTGAAGAGATTGGGAAAGCACCCAGGGACAAAAGGCCTTTTCGTGTTCTGTGTTCTGCCTGAAATCGGTCAATTGACACTTGCCAAAACAAGGTTTCCTAGCACAAACTACAAAGCCGCAACTCTCTCCTGGCAGAGTAAATCCTATGCAGTGTTGCCCTGACGAGATACTGCTGGTAGAGTGAGGCCCAGGGAAAACACATTGCCTAGAGAAATCCCAGCAAAGCCGTCTGTTTCCCCACATGAATGTATGTCAGTTTGAGGTCTTTGCCAAGAACGGAGCTCAGAGGCAACATCAGATTGTGTGTATCTCCGTGAGAGAAAGAACACTGTGACTCCACCCATTCCTCTGACAAAAGCAGTTAGAAGGAGAAAACCGTCCTTTGGTTTCGCTTTCCCGCAATGAGCTCGGCAAACTGCCCTTCGCGAAGGGCAGTTTTCCCCCGGAGAACTGCCTTGCGCTAGCCGTGTTCTGGCAGTGGAACGAGTAGGCAGTGTTAGCGTTAAGCTATTGTGAAGGCTCGCTTTGGCCCAGGGAAAACAAAGCGCCTGGGGAAATCTTAACAGACCCCGGGGGCTTTTCACGGTTCCAAGTGTGGAACTGCAGACTCTTTTCCAGAGAAGAGAGCGCACAGGCAACAGCAGCCTGCACGTTTCTCAGTGAAAGGGAGAACTCCCTGACTTCATCCAGTCCTCTGAGCAAAGCAGGCAGAAGGAGAGAAACTTTCTTTCCTTCCTCTTTCCTGCAATGAATTCCTCATTTGCTCTTGCAAACGCTAGGCTTCTTCTGAAAAACTACCTCGCGGTGCACGTATCCTTCCAGAGGAGCAACGACATAGTTTTAGCTTGAAGAGATTGGGAAAGCACCCAGGGACAAAAGGCCTTTTCGTGTTCTGTGTTCTGCCTGAAATCGGTCAATTGGCACTTTCCAAAACAAGGTTTCCTAGCACAAACTACAAAGCCGCAACTCTCTCCTGGCAGAGTAAATCCTATGCAGTGTTGCCCTGACGAGATACTGCTGGTAGAGTGAGGCCCAGGGAAAACACATTGCCTAGAGAAATCCCAGCAAAGCCGTCTGTTTCCCCACATGAATGTATGTCAGTTTGAGGTCTTTGCCAAGAACGGAGCTCAGAGGCAACATCAGATTGTGTGTATCTCCGTGAGAGAAAGAACACTGTGACTTCACCCATTCCTCTGACAAAAGCAGTTAGAAGGAGAAAACCGTCCTTTGGTTTCGCTTTCCCGCAATGAGCTCGGCAAACTGCCCTTCGCGAAGGGCAGTTTTCCCCCGGAGAACTGCCTTGCGCTAGCCGTGTTCTGGCAGTGGAACGAGTAGGCAGTGTTAGCGTTAAGCTATTGTGAAGGCTCGCTTTGGCCCAGGGAAAACAAAGCGCCTGGGGAAATCTTAACAGACCCCGGGGGCTTTTCACGGTTCCAAGTGTGGAACTGCAGACTCTTTTCCAGAGAAGAGAGCGCACAGGCAACAGCAGCCTGCACGTTTCTCAGTGAAAGGGAGAACTCCCTGACTTCATCCAGTCCTCTGAGCAAAGCAGGCAGAAGGAGAGAAACTTTCTTTCCGTCCTCTTTCCTGCAATGAATTCCTGATTTGCTCTTGCAAACGCTAGGCTTCTTCTGAAAAACTACCTCGCGGTGCACGTATCCTTCCAGAGGAGCAACGACATAGTTTTAGCTTGAAGAGATTGGGAAAGCACCCAGGGAGAAAAGGCCTTTTCGTGTTCTGTGTTCTGCCTGAAATCGGTCAATTGGCACTTGCCAAAACAAGGTTTCCTAGCACAAACTACAAAGCCGCAACTCTCTCCTGGCAGAGTAAATCCTATGCAGTGTTGCCCTGACGAGATACTGCTGGTAGAGTGAGGCCCAGGGAAAACACATTGCCTAGAGAAATCCCAGCAAAGCCGTCTGTTTCCCCACATGAATGTATGTCAGTTTGAGGTCTTTGCCAAGAACGGAGCTCAGAGGCAACATCAGATTGTGTGTATCTCCGTGAGAGAAAGAACACTGTGACTCCACCCATTCCTCTGACAAAAGCAGTTAGAAGGAGAAAACCGTCCTTTGGTTTCGCTTTCCCGCAATGAGCTCGGCAAACTGCCATTCGCGAAGGGCAGTTTTCCCCCGGAGAACTGCCTTGCGCTAGCCGTGTTCTGGCAGTGGAACGAGTAGGCAGTGTTAGCGTTAAGCTATTGTGAAGGCTCGCTTTGGCCCAGGGAAAACAAAGCGCCTGGGGAAATCTTAACAGACCCCGGGGGCTTTTCACGGTTCCAAGTGTGGAACTGCAGACTCTTTTCCAGAGAAGAGAGCGCACAGGCAACAGCAGCCTGCACGTTTCTCAGTGAAAGGGAGAACTCCCTGACTTCATCCAGTCCTCTGAGCAAAGCAGGCAGAAGGAGAGAAACTTTCTTTCCTTCCTCTTTCCTGCAATGAATTCCTCATTTGCTCTTGCAAACGCTAGGCTTCTTCTGAAAAACTACCTCGCGGTGCACGTATCCTTCCAGAGGAGCAACGACATAGTTTTAGCTTGAAGAGATTGGGAAAGCACCCAGGGACAAAAGGCCTTTTCGTGTTCTGTGTTCTGCCTGAAATCGGTCAATTGGCACTTGCCAAAACAAGGTTTCCTAGCACAAACTACAAAGCCGCAACTCTCTCCTGGCAGAGTAAATCCTATGCAGTGTTGCCCTGACGAGATACTGCTGGTAGAGTGAGGCCCAGGGAAAACACATTGCCTAGAGAAATCCCAGCAAAGCCGTCTGTTTCCCCACATGAATGTATGTCAGTTTGAGGTCTTTGCCAAGAACGGAGCTCAGAGGCAACATCAGATTGTGTGTATCTCCGTGAGAGAAAGAACACTGTGACTCCACCCATTCCTCTGACAAAAGCAGTTAGAAGGAGAAAACCGTCCTTTGGTTTCGCTTTCCCGCAATGAGCTCGGCAAACTGCCCTTCGCGAAGGGCAGTTTTCCCCCGGAGAACTGCCTTGCGCTAGCCGTGTTCTGGCAGTGGAACGAGTAGGCAGTGTTAGCGTTAAGCTATTGTGAAGGCTCGCTTTGGCCCAGGGAAAACAAAGCGCCTGGGGAAATCTTAACAGACCCCGGGGGCTTTTCACGGTTCCAAGTGTGGAACTGCAGACTCTTTTCCAGAGAAGAGAGCGCACAGGCAACAGCAGCCTGCACGTTTCTCAGTGAAAGGGAGAACTCCCTGACTTCATCCAGTCCTCTGAGCAAAGCAGGCAGAAGGAGAGAAACTTTCTTTCCGTCCTCTTTCCTGCAATGAATTCCTGATTTGCTCTTGCAAACGCTAGGCTTCTTCTGAAAAACTACCTCGCGGTGCACGTATCCTTCCAGAGGAGCAACGACATAGTTTTAGCTTGAAGAGATTGGGAAAGCACCCAGGGACAAAAGGCCTTTTCGTGTTCTGTGTTCTGCCTGAAATCGGTCAATTGGCACTTGCCAAAACAAGGTTTCCTAGCACAAACTACAAAGCCGCAACTCTCTCCTGGCAGAGTAAATCCTATGCAGTGTTGCCCTGACGAGATACTGCTGGTAGAGTGAGGCCCAGGGAAAACACATTGCCTAGAGAAATCCCAGCAAAGCCGTCTGTTTCCCCACATGAATGTATGTCAGTTTGAGGTCTTTGCCAAGAACGGAGCTCAGAGGCAACATCAGATTGTGTGTATCTCCGTGAGAGAAAGAACACTGTGACTTCACCCATTCCTCTGACAAAAGCAGTTAGAAGGAGAAAACCGTCCTTTGGTTTCGCTTTCCCGCAATGAGCTCGGCAAACTGCCCTTCGCGAAGGGCAGTTTTCCCCCGGAGAACTGCCTTGCGCTAGCCGTGTTCTGGCAGTGGAACGAGTAGGCAGTGTTAGCGTTAAGCTATTGTGAAGGCTCGCTTTGGCCCAGGGAAAACAAAGCGCCTGGGGAAATCTTAACAGACCCCGGGGGCTTTTCACGGTTCCAAGTGTGGAACTGCAGACTCTTTTCCAGAGAAGAGAGCGCACAGGCAACAGCAGCCTGCACGTTTCTCAGTGAAAGGGAGAACTCCCTGACTTCATCCAGTCCTCTGAGCAAAGCAGGCAGAAGGAGAGAAACTTTCTTTCCGTCCTCTTTCCTGCAATGAATTCCTGATTTGCTCTTGCAAACGCTAGGCTTCTTCTGAAAAACTACCTCGCGGTGCACGTATCCTTCCAGAGGAGCAACGACATAGTTTTAGCTTGAAGAGATTGGGAAAGCACCCAGGGAGAAAAGGCCTTTTCGTGTTCTGTGTTCTGCCTGAAATCGGTCAATTGGCACTTGCCAAAACAAGGTTTCCTAGCACAAACTACAAAGCCGCAACTCTCTCCTGGCAGAGTAAATCCTATGCAGTGTTGCCCTGACGAGATACTGCTGGTAGAGTGAGGCCCAGGGAAAACACATTGCCTAGAGAAATCCCAGCAAAGCCGTCTGTTTCCCCACATGAATGTATGTCAGTTTGAGGTCTTTGCCAAGAACGGAGCTCAGAGGCAACATCAGATTGTGTGTATCTCCGTGAGAGAAAGAACACTGTGACTCCACCCATTCCTCTGACAAAAGCAGTTAGAAGGAGAAAACCGTCCTTTGGTTTCGCTTTCCCGCAATGAGCTCGGCAAACTGCCCTTCGCGAAGGGCAGTTTTCCCCCGGAGAACTGCCTTGCGCTAGCCGTGTTCTGGCAGTGGAACGAGTAGGCAGTGTTAGCGTTAAGCTATTGTGAAGGCTCGCTTTGGCCCAGGGAAAACAAAGCGCCTGGGGAAATCTTAACAGACCCCGGGGGCTTTTCACGGTTCCAAGTGTGGAACTGCAGACTCTTTTCCAGAGAAGAGAGCGCACAGGCAACAGCAGCCTGCACGTTTCTCAGTGAAAGGGAGAACTCCCTGACTTCATCCAGTCCTCTGAGCAAAGCAGGCAGAAGGAGAGAAACTTTCTTTCCTTCCTCTTTCCTGCAATGAATTCCTCATTTGCTCTTGCAAACGCTAGGCTTCTTCTGAAAAACTACCTCGCGGTGCACGTATCCTTCCAGAGGAGCAACGACATAGTTTTAGCTTGAAGAGATTGGGAAAGCACCCAGGGACAAAAGGCCTTTTCGTGTTCTGTGTTCTGCCTGAAATCGGTCAATTGGCACTTGCCAAAACAAGGTTTCCTAGCACAAACTACAAAGCCGCAACTCTCTCCTGGCAGAGTAAATCCTATGCAGTGTTGCCCTGACGAGATACTGCTGGTAGAGTGAGGCCCAGGGAAAACACATTGCCTAGAGAAATCCCAGCAAAGCCGTCTGTTTCCCCACATGAATGTATGTCAGTTTGAGGTCTTTGCCAAGAACGGAGCTCAGAGGCAACATCAGATTGTGTGTATCTCCGTGAGAGAAAGAACACTGTGACTTCACCCATTCCTCTGACAAAAGCAGTTAGAAGGAGAAAACCGTCCTTTGGTTTCGCTTTCCCGCAATGAGCTCGGCAAACTGCCCTTCGCGAAGGGCAGTTTTCCCCCGGAGAACTGCCTTGCGCTAGCCGTGTTCTGGCAGTGGAACGAGTAGGCAGTGTTAGCGTTAAGCTATTGTGAAGGCTCGCTTTGGCCCAGGGAAAACAAAGCGCCTGGGGAAATCTTAACAGACCCCGGGGGCTTTTCACGGTTCCAAGTGTGGAACTGCAGACTCTTTTCCAGAGAAGAGAGCGCACAGGCAACAGCAGCCTGCACGTTTCTCAGTGAAAGGGAGAACTCCCTGACTTCATCCAGTCCTCTGAGCAAAGCAGGCAGAAGGAGAGAAACTTTCTTTCCGTCCTCTTTCCTGCAATGAATTCCTGATTTGCTCTTGCAAACGCTAGGCTTCTTCTGAAAAACTACCTCGCGGTGCACGTATCCTTCCAGAGGAGCAACGACATAGTTTTAGCTTGAAGAGATTGGGAAAGCACCCAGGGAGAAAAGGCCTTTTCGTGTTCTGTGTTCTGCCTGAAATCGGTCAATTGGCACTTGCCAAAACAAGGTTTCCTAGCACAAACTACAAAGCCGCAACTCTCTCCTGGCAGAGTAAATCCTATGCAGTGTTGCCCTGACGAGATACTGCTGGTAGAGTGAGGCCCAGGGAAAACACATTGCCTAGAGAAATCCCAGCAAAGCCGTCTGTTTCCCCACATGAATGTATGTCAGTTTGAGGTCTTTGCCAAGAACGGAGCTCAGAGGCAACATCAGATTGTGTGTATCTCCGTGAGAGAAAGAACACTGTGACTCCACCCATTCCTCTGACAAAAGCAGTTAGAAGGAGAAAACCGTCCTTTGGTTTCGCTTTCCCGCAATGAGCTCGGCAAACTGCCCTTCGCGAAGGGCAGTTTTCCCCCGGAGAACTGCCTTGCGCTAGCCGTGTTCTGGCAGTGGAACGAGTAGGCAGTGTTAGCGTTAAGCTATTGTGAAGGCTCGCTTTGGCCCAGGGAAAACAAAGCGCCTGGGGAAATCTTAACAGACCCCGGGGGCTTTTCACGGTTCCAAGTGTGGAACTGCAGACTCTTTTCCAGAGAAGAGAGCGCACAGGCAACAGCAGCCTGCACGTTTCTCAGTGAAAGGGAGAACTCCCTGACTTCATCCAGTCCTCTGAGCAAAGCAGGCAGAAGGAGAGAAACTTTCTTTCCTTCCTCTTTCCTGCAATGAATTCCTCATTTGCTCTTGCAAACGCTAGGCTTCTTCTGAAAAACTACCTCGCGGTGCACGTATCCTTCCAGAGGAGCAACGACATAGTTTTAGCTTGAAGAGATTGGGAAAGCACCCAGGGACAAAAGGCCTTTTCGTGTTCTGTGTTCTGCCTGAAATCGGTCAATTGGCACTTTCCAAAACAAGGTTTCCTAGCACAAACTACAAAGCCGCAACTCTCTCCTGGCAGAGTAAATCCTATGCAGTGTTGCCCTGACGAGATACTGCTGGTAGAGTGAGGCCCAGGGAAAACACATTGCCTAGAGAAATCCCAGCAAAGCCGTCTGTTTCCCCACATGAATGTATGTCAGTTTGAGGTCTTTGCCAAGAACGGAGCTCAGAGGCAACATCAGATTGTGTGTATCTCCGTGAGAGAAAGAACACTGTGACTCCACCCATTCCTCTGACAAAAGCAGTTAGAAGGAGAAAACCGTCCTTTGGTTTCGCTTTCCCGCAATGAGCTCGGCAAACTGCCCTTCGCGAAGGGCAGTTTTCCCCCGGAGAACTGCCTTGCGCTAGCCGTGTTCTGGCAGTGGAACGAGTAGGCAGTGTTAGCGTTAAGCTATTGTGAAGGCTCGCTTTGGCCCAGGGAAAACAAAGCGCCTGGGGAAATCTTAACAGACCCCGGGGGCTTTTCACGGTTCCAAGTGTGGAACTGCAGACTCTTTTCCAGAGAAGAGAGCGCACAGGCAACAGCAGCCTGCACGTTTCTCAGTGAAAGGGAGAACTCCCTGACTTCATCCAGTCCTCTGAGCAAAGCAGGCAGAAGGAGAGAAACTTTCTTTCCGTCCTCTTTCCTGCAATGAATTCCTGATTTGCTCTTGCAAACGCTAGGCTTCTTCTGAAAAACTACCTCGCGGTGCACGTATCCTTCCAGAGGAGCAACGACATAGTTTTAGCTTGAAGAGATTGGGAAAGCACCCAGGGACAAAAGGCCTTTTCGTGTTCTGTGTTCTGCCTGAAATCGGTCAATTGGCACTTGCCAAAACAAGGTTTCCTAGCACAAACTACAAAGCCGCAACTCTCTCCTGGCAGAGTAAATCCTATGCAGTGTTGCCCTGACGAGATACTGCTGGTAGAGTGAGGCCCAGGGAAAACACATTGCCTAGAGAAATCCCAGCAAAGCCGTCTGTTTCCCCACATGAATGTATGTCAGTTTGAGGTCTTTGCCAAGAACGGAGCTCAGAGGCAACATCAGATTGTGTGTATCTCCGTGAGAGAAAGAACACTGTGACTTCACCCATTCCTCTGACAAAAGCAGTTAGAAGGAGAAAACCGTCCTTTGGTTTCGCTTTCCCGCAATGAGCTCGGCAAACTGCCCTTCGCGAAGGGCAGTTTTCCCCCGGAGAACTGCCTTGCGCTAGCCGTGTTCTGGCAGTGGAACGAGTAGGCAGTGTTAGCGTTAAGCTATTGTGAAGGCTCGCTTTGGCCCAGGGAAAACAAAGCGCCTGGGGAAATCTTAACAGACCCCGGGGGCTTTTCACGGTTCCAAGTGTGGAACTGCAGACTCTTTTCCAGAGAAGAGAGCGCACAGGCAACAGCAGCCTGCACGTTTCTCAGTGAAAGGGAGAACTCCCTGACTTCATCCAGTCCTCTGAGCAAAGCAGGCAGAAGGAGAGAAACTTTCTTTCCGTCCTCTTTCCTGCAATGAATTCCTGATTTGCTCTTGCAAACGCTAGGCTTCTTCTGAAAAACTACCTCGCGGTGCACGTATCCTTCCAGAGGAGCAACGACATAGTTTTAGCTTGAAGAGATTGGGAAAGCACCCAGGGACAAAAGGCCTTTTCGTGTTCTGTGTTCTGCCTGAAATCGGTCAATTGGCACTTGCCAAAACAAGGTTTCCTAGCACAAACTACAAAGCCGCAACTCTCTCCTGGCAGAGTAAATCCTATGCAGTGTTGCCCTGACGAGATACTGCTGGTAGAGTGAGGCCCAGGGAAAACACATTGCCTAGAGAAATCCCAGCAAAGCCGTCTGTTTCCCCACATGAATGTATGTCAGTTTGAGGTCTTTGCCAAGAACGGAGCTCAGAGGCAACATCAGATTGTGTGTATCTCCGTGAGAGAAAGAACACTGTGACTCCACCCATTCCTCTGACAAAAGCAGTTAGAAGGAGAAAACCGTCCTTTGGTTTCGCTTTCCCGCAATGAGCTCGGCAAACTGCCCTTCGCGAAGGGCAGTTTTCCCCCGGAGAACTGCCTTGCGCTAGCCGTGTTCTGGCAGTGGAACGAGTAGGCAGTGTTAGCGTTAAGCTATTGTGAAGGCTCGCTTTGGCCCAGGGAAAACAAAGCGCCTGGGGAAATCTTAACAGACCCCGGGGGCTTTTCACGGTTCCAAGTGTGGAACTGCAGACTCTTTTCCAGAGAAGAGAGCGCACAGGCAACAGCAGCCTGCACGTTTCTCAGTGAAAGGGAGAACTCCCTGACTTCATCCAGTCCTCTGAGCAAAGCAGGCAGAAGGAGAGAAACTTTCTTTCCTTCCTCTTTCCTGCAATGAATTCCTCATTTGCTCTTGCAAACGCTAGGCTTCTTCTGAAAAACTACCTCGCGGTGCACGTATCCTTCCAGAGGAGCAACGACATAGTTTTAGCTTGAAGAGATTGGGAAAGCACCCAGGGACAAAAGGCCTTTTCGTGTTCTGTGTTCTGCCTGAAATCGGTCAATTGGCACTTGCCAAAACAAGGTTTCCTAGCACAAACTACAAAGCCGCAACTCTCTCCTGGCAGAGTAAATCCTATGCAGTGTTGCCCTGACGAGATACTGCTGGTAGAGTGAGGCCCAGGGAAAACACATTGCCTAGAGAAATCCCAGCAAAGCCGTCTGTTTCCCCACATGAATGTATGTCAGTTTGAGGTCTTTGCCAAGAACGGAGCTCAGAGGCAACATCAGATTGTGTGTATCTCCGTGAGAGAAAGAACACTGTGACTCCACCCATTCCTCTGACAAAAGCAGTTAGAAGGAGAAAACCGTCCTTTGGTTTCGCTTTCCCGCAATGAGCTCGGCAAACTGCCCTTCGCGAAGGGCAGTTTTCCCCCGGAGAACTGCCTTGCGCTAGCCGTGTTCTGGCAGTGGAACGAGTAGGCAGTGTTAGCGTTAAGCTATTGTGAAGGCTCGCTTTGGCCCAGGGAAAACAAAGCGCCTGGGGAAATCTTAACAGACCCCGGGGGCTTTTCACGGTTCCAAGTGTGGAACTGCAGACTCTTTTCCAGAGAAGAGAGCGCACAGGCAACAGCAGCCTGCACGTTTCTCAGTGAAAGGGAGAACTCCCTGACTTCATCCAGTCCTCTGAGCAAAGCAGGCAGAAGGAGAGAAACTTTCTTTCCGTCCTCTTTCCTGCAATGAATTCCTGATTTGCTCTTGCAAACGCTAGGCTTCTTCTGAAAAACTACCTCGCGGTGCACGTATCCTTCCAGAGGAGCAACGACATAGTTTTAGCTTGAAGAGATTGGGAAAGCACCCAGGGACAAAAGGCCTTTTCGTGTTCTGTGTTCTGCCTGAAATCGGTCAATTGGCACTTGCCAAAACAAGGTTTCCTAGCACAAACTACAAAGCCGCAACTCTCTCCTGGCAGAGTAAATCCTATGCAGTGTTGCCCTGACGAGATACTGCTGGTAGAGTGAGGCCCAGGGAAAACACATTGCCTAGAGAAATCCCAGCAAAGCCGTCTGTTTCCCCACATGAATGTATGTCAGTTTGAGGTCTTTGCCAAGAACGGAGCTCAGAGGCAACATCAGATTGTGTGTATCTCCGTGAGAGAAAGAACACTGTGACTCCACCCATTCCTCTGACAAAAGCAGTTAGAAGGAGAAAACCGTCCTTTGGTTTCGCTTTCCCGCAATGAGCTCGGCAAACTGCCATTCGCGAAGGGCAGTTTTCCCCCGGAGAACTGCCTTGCGCTAGCCGTGTTCTGGCAGTGGAACGAGTAGGCAGTGTTAGCGTTAAGCTATTGTGAAGGCTCGCTTTGGCCCAGGGAAAACAAAGCGCCTGGGGAAATCTTAACAGACCCCGGGGGCTTTTCACGGTTCCAAGTGTGGAACTGCAGACTCTTTTCCAGAGAAGAGAGCGCACAGGCAACAGCAGCCTGCACGTTTCTCAGTGAAAGGGAGAACTCCCTGACTTCATCCAGTCCTCTGAGCAAAGCAGGCAGAAGGAGAGAAACTTTCTTTCCTTCCTCTTTCCTGCAATGAATTCCTCATTTGCTCTTGCAAACGCTAGGCTTCTTCTGAAAAACTACCTCGCGGTGCACGTATCCTTCCAGAGGAGCAACGACATAGTTTTAGCTTGAAGAGATTGGGAAAGCACCCAGGGACAAAAGGCCTTTTCGTGTTCTGTGTTCTGCCTGAAATCGGTCAATTGGCACTTGCCAAAACAAGGTTTCCTAGCACAAACTACAAAGCCGCAACTCTCTCCTGGCAGAGTAAATCCTATGCAGTGTTGCCCTGACGAGATACTGCTGGTAGAGTGAGGCCCAGGGAAAACACATTGCCTAGAGAAATCCCAGCAAAGCCGTCTGTTTCCCCACATGAATGTATGTCAGTTTGAGGTCTTTGCCAAGAACGGAGCTCAGAGGCAACATCAGATTGTGTGTATCTCCGTGAGAGAAAGAACACTGTGACTCCACCCATTCCTCTGACAAAAGCAGTTAGAAGGAGAAAACCGTCCTTTGGTTTCGCTTTCCCGCAATGAGCTCGGCAAACTGCCCTTCGCGAAGGGCAGTTTTCCCCCGGAGAACTGCCTTGCGCTAGCCGTGTTCTGGCAGTGGAACGAGTAGGCAGTGTTAGCGTTAAGCTATTGTGAAGGCTCGCTTTGGCCCAGGGAAAACAAAGCGCCTGGGGAAATCTTAACAGACCCCGGGGGCTTTTCACGGTTCCAAGTGTGGAACTGCAGACTCTTTTCCAGAGAAGAGAGCGCACAGGCAACAGCAGCCTGCACGTTTCTCAGTGAAAGGGAGAACTCCCTGACTTCATCCAGTCCTCTGAGCAAAGCAGGCAGAAGGAGAGAAACTTTCTTTCCGTCCTCTTTCCTGCAATGAATTCCTGATTTGCTCTTGCAAACGCTAGGCTTCTTCTGAAAAACTACCTCGCGGTGCACGTATCCTTCCAGAGGAGCAACGACATAGTTTTAGCTTGAAGAGATTGGGAAAGCACCCAGGGACAAAAGGCCTTTTCGTGTTCTGTGTTCTGCCTGAAATCGGTCAATTGGCACTTGCCAAAACAAGGTTTCCTAGCACAAACTACAAAGCCGCAACTCTCTCCTGGCAGAGTAAATCCTATGCAGTGTTGCCCTGACGAGATACTGCTGGTAGAGTGAGGCCCAGGGAAAACACATTGCCTAGAGAAATCCCAGCAAAGCCGTCTGTTTCCCCACATGAATGTATGTCAGTTTGAGGTCTTTGCCAAGAACGGAGCTCAGAGGCAACATCAGATTGTGTGTATCTCCGTGAGAGAAAGAACACTGTGACTCCACCCATTCCTCTGACAAAAGCAGTTAGAAGGAGAAAACCGTCCTTTGGTTTCGCTTTCCCGCAATGAGCTCGGCAAACTGCCATTCGCGAAGGGCAGTTTTCCCCCGGAGAACTGCCTTGCGCTAGCCGTGTTCTGGCAGTGGAACGAGTAGGCAGTGTTAGCGTTAAGCTATTGTGAAGGCTCGCTTTGGCCCAGGGAAAACAAAGCGCCTGGGGAAATCTTAACAGACCCCGGGGGCTTTTCACGGTTCCAAGTGTGGAACTGCAGACTCTTTTCCAGAGAAGAGAGCGCACAGGCAACAGCAGCCTGCACGTTTCTCAGTGAAAGGGAGAACTCCCTGACTTCATCCAGTCCTCTGAGCAAAGCAGGCAGAAGGAGAGAAACTTTCTTTCCTTCCTCTTTCCTGCAATGAATTCCTCATTTGCTCTTGCAAACGCTAGGCTTCTTCTGAAAAACTACCTCGCGGTGCACGTATCCTTCCAGAGGAGCAACGACATAGTTTTAGCTTGAAGAGATTGGGAAAGCACCCAGGGACAAAAGGCCTTTTCGTGTTCTGTGTTCTGCCTGAAATCGGTCAATTGGCACTTGCCAAAACAAGGTTTCCTAGCACAAACTACAAAGCCGCAACTCTCTCCTGGCAGAGTAAATCCTATGCAGTGTTGCCCTGACGAGATACTGCTGGTAGAGTGAGGCCCAGGGAAAACACATTGCCTAGAGAAATCCCAGCAAAGCCGTCTGTTTCCCCACATGAATGTATGTCAGTTTGAGGTCTTTGCCAAGAACGGAGCTCAGAGGCAACATCAGATTGTGTGTATCTCCGTGAGAGAAAGAACACTGTGACTCCACCCATTCCTCTGACAAAAGCAGTTAGAAGGAGAAAACCGTCCTTTGGTTTCGCTTTCCCGCAATGAGCTCGGCAAACTGCCCTTCGCGAAGGGCAGTTTTCCCCCGGAGAACTGCCTTGCGCTAGCCGTGTTCTGGCAGTGGAACGAGTAGGCAGTGTTAGCGTTAAGCTATTGTGAAGGCTCGCTTTGGCCCAGGGAAAACAAAGCGCCTGGGGAAATCTTAACAGACCCCGGGGGCTTTTCACGGTTCCAAGTGTGGAACTGCAGACTCTTTTCCAGAGAAGAGAGCGCACAGGCAACAGCAGCCTGCACGTTTCTCAGTGAAAGGGAGAACTCCCTGACTTCATCCAGTCCTCTGAGCAAAGCAGGCAGAAGGAGAGAAACTTTCTTTCCGTCCTCTTTCCTGCAATGAATTCCTGATTTGCTCTTGCAAACGCTAGGCTTCTTCTGAAAAACTACCTCGCGGTGCACGTATCCTTCCAGAGGAGCAACGACATAGTTTTAGCTTGAAGAGATTGGGAAAGCACCCAGGGAGAAAAGGCCTTTTCGTGTTCTGTGTTCTGCCTGAAATCGGTCAATTGGCACTTGCCAAAACAAGGTTTCCTAGCACAAACTACAAAGCCGCAACTCTCTCCTGGCAGAGTAAATCCTATGCAGTGTTGCCCTGACGAGATACTGCTGGTAGAGTGAGGCCCAGGGAAAACACATTGCCTAGAGAAATCCCAGCAAAGCCGTCTGTTTCCCCACATGAATGTATGTCAGTTTGAGGTCTTTGCCAAGAACGGAGCTCAGAGGCAACATCAGATTGTGTGTATCTCCGTGAGAGAAAGAACACTGTGACTCCACCCATTCCTCTGACAAAAGCAGTTAGAAGGAGAAAACCGTCCTTTGGTTTCGCTTTCCCGCAATGAGCTCGGCAAACTGCCATTCGCGAAGGGCAGTTTTCCCCCGGAGAACTGCCTTGCGCTAGCCGTGTTCTGGCAGTGGAACGAGTAGGCAGTGTTAGCGTTAAGCTATTGTGAAGGCTCGCTTTGGCCCAGGGAAAACAAAGCGCCTGGGGAAATCTTAACAGACCCCGGGGGCTTTTCACGGTTCCAAGTGTGGAACTGCAGACTCTTTTCCAGAGAAGAGAGCGCACAGGCAACAGCAGCCTGCACGTTTCTCAGTGAAAGGGAGAACTCCCTGACTTCATCCAGTCCTCTGAGCAAAGCAGGCAGAAGGAGAGAAACTTTCTTTCCTTCCTCTTTCCTGCAATGAATTCCTCATTTGCTCTTGCAAACGCTAGGCTTCTTCTGAAAAACTACCTCGCGGTGCACGTATCCTTCCAGAGGAGCAACGACATAGTTTTAGCTTGAAGAGATTGGGAAAGCACCCAGGGACAAAAGGCCTTTTCGTGTTCTGTGTTCTGCCTGAAATCGGTCAATTGGCACTTGCCAAAACAAGGTTTCCTAGCACAAACTACAAAGCCGCAACTCTCTCCTGGCAGAGTAAATCCTATGCAGTGTTGCCCTGACGAGATACTGCTGGTAGAGTGAGGCCCAGGGAAAACACATTGCCTAGAGAAATCCCAGCAAAGCCGTCTGTTTCCCCACATGAATGTATGTCAGTTTGAGGTCTTTGCCAAGAACGGAGCTCAGAGGCAACATCAGATTGTGTGTATCTCCGTGAGAGAAAGAACACTGTGACTCCACCCATTCCTCTGACAAAAGCAGTTAGAAGGAGAAAACCGTCCTTTGGTTTCGCTTTCCCGCAATGAGCTCGGCAAACTGCCCTTCGCGAAGGGCAGTTTTCCCCCGGAGAACTGCCTTGCGCTAGCCGTGTTCTGGCAGTGGAACGAGTAGGCAGTGTTAGCGTTAAGCTATTGTGAAGGCTCGCTTTGGCCCAGGGAAAACAAAGCGCCTGGGGAAATCTTAACAGACCCCGGGGGCTTTTCACGGTTCCAAGTGTGGAACTGCAGACTCTTTTCCAGAGAAGAGAGCGCACAGGCAACAGCAGCCTGCACGTTTCTCAGTGAAAGGGAGAACTCCCTGACTTCATCCAGTCCTCTGAGCAAAGCAGGCAGAAGGAGAGAAACTTTCTTTCCGTCCTCTTTCCTGCAATGAATTCCTGATTTGCTCTTGCAAACGCTAGGCTTCTTCTGAAAAACTACCTCGCGGTGCACGTATCCTTCCAGAGGAGCAACGACATAGTTTTAGCTTGAAGAGATTGGGAAAGCACCCAGGGACAAAAGGCCTTTTCGTGTTCTGTGTTCTGCCTGAAATCGGTCAATTGGCACTTGCCAAAACAAGGTTTCCTAGCACAAACTACAAAGCCGCAACTCTCTCCTGGCAGAGTAAATCCTATGCAGTGTTGCCCTGACGAGATACTGCTGGTAGAGTGAGGCCCAGGGAAAACACATTGCCTAGAGAAATCCCAGCAAAGCCGTCTGTTTCCCCACATGAATGTATGTCAGTTTGAGGTCTTTGCCAAGAACGGAGCTCAGAGGCAACATCAGATTGTGTGTATCTCCGTGAGAGAAAGAACACTGTGACTTCACCCATTCCTCTGACAAAAGCAGTTAGAAGGAGAAAACCGTCCTTTGGTTTCGCTTTCCCGCAATGAGCTCGGCAAACTGCCCTTCGCGAAGGGCAGTTTTCCCCCGGAGAACTGCCTTGCGCTAGCCGTGTTCTGGCAGTGGAACGAGTAGGCAGTGTTAGCGTTAAGCTATTGTGAAGGCTCGCTTTGGCCCAGGGAAAACAAAGCGCCTGGGGAAATCTTAACAGACCCCGGGGGCTTTTCACGGTTCCAAGTGTGGAACTGCAGACTCTTTTCCAGAGAAGAGAGCGCACAGGCAACAGCAGCCTGCACGTTTCTCAGTGAAAGGGAGAACTCCCTGACTTCATCCAGTCCTCTGAGCAAAGCAGGCAGAAGGAGAGAAACTTTCTTTCCGTCCTCTTTCCTGCAATGAATTCCTGATTTGCTCTTGCAAACGCTAGGCTTCTTCTGAAAAACTACCTCGCGGTGCACGTATCCTTCCAGAGGAGCAACGACATAGTTTTAGCTTGAAGAGATTGGGAAAGCACCCAGGGAGAAAAGGCCTTTTCGTGTTCTGTGTTCTGCCTGAAATCGGTCAATTGGCACTTGCCAAAACAAGGTTTCCTAGCACAAACTACAAAGCCGCAACTCTCTCCTGGCAGAGTAAATCCTATGCAGTGTTGCCCTGACGAGATACTGCTGGTAGAGTGAGGCCCAGGGAAAACACATTGCCTAGAGAAATCCCAGCAAAGCCGTCTGTTTCCCCACATGAATGTATGTCAGTTTGAGGTCTTTGCCAAGAACGGAGCTCAGAGGCAACATCAGATTGTGTGTATCTCCGTGAGAGAAAGAACACTGTGACTCCACCCATTCCTCTGACAAAAGCAGTTAGAAGGAGAAAACCGTCCTTTGGTTTCGCTTTCCCGCAATGAGCTCGGCAAACTGCCCTTCGCGAAGGGCAGTTTTCCCCCGGAGAACTGCCTTGCGCTAGCCGTGTTCTGGCAGTGGAACGAGTAGGCAGTGTTAGCGTTAAGCTATTGTGAAGGCTCGCTTTGGCCCAGGGAAAACAAAGCGCCTGGGGAAATCTTAACAGACCCCGGGGGCTTTTCACGGTTCCAAGTGTGGAACTGCAGACTCTTTTCCAGAGAAGAGAGCGCACAGGCAACAGCAGCCTGCACGTTTCTCAGTGAAAGGGAGAACTCCCTGACTTCATCCAGTCCTCTGAGCAAAGCAGGCAGAAGGAGAGAAACTTTCTTTCCTTCCTCTTTCCTGCAATGAATTCCTCATTTGCTCTTGCAAACGCTAGGCTTCTTCTGAAAAACTACCTCGCGGTGCACGTATCCTTCCAGAGGAGCAACGACATAGTTTTAGCTTGAAGAGATTGGGAAAGCACCCAGGGACAAAAGGCCTTTTCGTGTTCTGTGTTCTGCCTGAAATCGGTCAATTGGCACTTGCCAAAACAAGGTTTCCTAGCACAAACTACAAAGCCGCAACTCTCTCCTGGCAGAGTAAATCCTATGCAGTGTTGCCCTGACGAGATACTGCTGGTAGAGTGAGGCCCAGGGAAAACACATTGCCTAGAGAAATCCCAGCAAAGCCGTCTGTTTCCCCACATGAATGTATGTCAGTTTGAGGTCTTTGCCAAGAACGGAGCTCAGAGGCAACATCAGATTGTGTGTATCTCCGTGAGAGAAAGAACACTGTGACTTCACCCATTCCTCTGACAAAAGCAGTTAGAAGGAGAAAACCGTCCTTTGGTTTCGCTTTCCCGCAATGAGCTCGGCAAACTGCCCTTCGCGAAGGGCAGTTTTCCCCCGGAGAACTGCCTTGCGCTAGCCGTGTTCTGGCAGTGGAACGAGTAGGCAGTGTTAGCGTTAAGCTATTGTGAAGGCTCGCTTTGGCCCAGGGAAAACAAAGCGCCTGGGGAAATCTTAACAGACCCCGGGGGCTTTTCACGGTTCCAAGTGTGGAACTGCAGACTCTTTTCCAGAGAAGAGAGCGCACAGGCAACAGCAGCCTGCACGTTTCTCAGTGAAAGGGAGAACTCCCTGACTTCATCCAGTCCTCTGAGCAAAGCAGGCAGAAGGAGAGAAACTTTCTTTCCGTCCTCTTTCCTGCAATGAATTCCTGATTTGCTCTTGCAAACGCTAGGCTTCTTCTGAAAAACTACCTCGCGGTGCACCTATCCTTCCAGAGGAGCAACGACATAGTTTTAGCTTGAAGAGATTGGGAAAGCACCCAGGGACAAAAGGCCTTTTCGTGTTCTGTGTTCTGCCTGAAATCGGTCAATTGGCACTTGCCAAAACAAGGTTTCCTAGCACAAACTACAAAGCCGCAACTCTCTCCTGGCAGAGTAAATCCTATGCAGTGTTGCCCTGACGAGATACTGCTGGTAGAGTGAGGCCCAGGGAAAACACATTGCCTAGAGAAATCCCAGCAAAGCCGTCTGTTTCCCCACATGAATGTATGTCAGTTTGAGGTCTTTGCCAAGAACGGAGCTCAGAGGCAACATCAGATTGTGTGTATCTCCGTGAGAGAAAGAACACTGTGACTCCACCCATTCCTCTGACAAAAGCAGTTAGAAGGAGAAAACCGTCCTTTGGTTTCGCTTTCCCGCAATGAGCTCGGCAAACTGCCCTTCGCGAAGGGCAGTTTTCCCCCGGAGAACTGCCTTGCGCTAGCCGTGTTCTGGCAGTGGAACGAGTAGGCAGTGTTAGCGTTAAGCTATTGTGAAGGCTCGCTTTGGCCCAGGGAAAACAAAGCGCCTGGGGAAATCTTAACAGACCCCGGGGGCTTTTCACGGTTCCAAGTGTGGAACTGCAGACTCTTTTCCAGAGAAGAGAGCGCACAGGCAACAGCAGCCTGCACGTTTCTCAGTGAAAGGGAGAACTCCCTGACTTCATCCAGTCCTCTGAGCAAAGCAGGCAGAAGGAGAGAAACTTTCTTTCCTTCCTCTTTCCTGCAATGAATTCCTCATTTGCTCTTGCAAACGCTAGGCTTCTTCTGAAAAACTACCTCGCGGTGCACGTATCCTTCCAGAGGAGCAACGACATAGTTTTAGCTTGAAGAGATTGGGAAAGCACCCAGGGACAAAAGGCCTTTTCGTGTTCTGTGTTCTGCCTGAAATCGGTCAATTGGCACTTGCCAAAACAAGGTTTCCTAGCACAAACTACAAAGCCGCAACTCTCTCCTGGCAGAGTAAATCCTATGCAGTGTTGCCCTGACGAGATACTGCTGGTAGAGTGAGGCCCAGGGAAAACACATTGCCTAGAGAAATCCCAGCAAAGCCGTCTGTTTCCCCACATGAATGTATGTCAGTTTGAGGTCTTTGCCAAGAACGGAGCTCAGAGGCAACATCAGATTGTGTGTATCTCCGTGAGAGAAAGAACACTGTGACTCCACCCATTCCTCTGACAAAAGCAGTTAGAAGGAGAAAACCGTCCTTTGGTTTCGCTTTCCCGCAATGAGCTCGGCAAACTGCCCTTCGCGAAGGGCAGTTTTCCCCCGGAGAACTGCCTTGCGCTAGCCGTGTTCTGGCAGTGGAACGAGTAGGCAGTGTTAGCGTTAAGCTATTGTGAAGGCTCGCTTTGGCCCAGGGAAAACAAAGCGCCTGGGGAAATCTTAACAGACCCCGGGGGCTTTTCACGGTTCCAAGTGTGGAACTGCAGACTCTTTTCCAGAGAAGAGAGCGCACAGGCAACAGCAGCCTGCACGTTTCTCAGTGAAAGGGAGAACTCCCTGACTTCATCCAGTCCTCTGAGCAAAGCAGGCAGAAGGAGAGAAACTTTCTTTCCGTCCTCTTTCCTGCAATGAATTCCTGATTTGCTCTTGCAAACGCTAGGCTTCTTCTGAAAAACTACCTCGCGGTGCACGTATCCTTCCAGAGGAGCAACGACATAGTTTTAGCTTGAAGAGATTGGGAAAGCACCCAGGGACAAAAGGCCTTTTCGTGTTCTGTGTTCTGCCTGAAATCGGTCAATTGGCACTTGCCAAAACAAGGTTTCCTAGCACAAACTACAAAGCCGCAACTCTCTCC
This sequence comes from Elephas maximus indicus, assembly GCF_024166365.1. Taxonomy (NCBI): domain Eukaryota; kingdom Metazoa; phylum Chordata; class Mammalia; order Proboscidea; family Elephantidae; genus Elephas; species Elephas maximus. The sequence goes on from NC_064830.1 coordinate 20,774,202, forward strand.
TGGCAGAGTAAATCCTATGCAGTGTTGCCCTGACGAGATACTGCTGGTAGAGTGAGGCCCAGGGAAAACACATTGCCTAGAGAAATCCCAGCAAAGCCGTCTGTTTCCCCACATGAATGTATGTCAGTTTGAGGTCTTTGCCAAGAACGGAGCTCAGAGGCAACATCAGATTGTGTGTATCTCCGTGAGAGAAAGAACACTGTGACTTCACCCATTCCTCTGACAAAAGCAGTTAGAAGGAGAAAACCGTCCTTTGGTTTCGCTTTCCCGCAATGAGCTCGGCAAACTGCCCTTCGCGAAGGGCAGTTTTCCCCCGGAGAACTGCCTTGCGCTAGCCGTGTTCTGGCAGTGGAACGAGTAGGCAGTGTTAGCGTTAAGCTATTGTGAAGGCTCGCTTTGGCCCAGGGAAAACAAAGCGCCTGGGGAAATCTTAACAGACCCCGGGGGCTTTTCACGGTTCCAAGTGTGGAACTGCAGACTCTTTTCCAGAGAAGAGAGCGCACAGGCAACAGCAGCCTGCACGTTTCTCAGTGAAAGGGAGAACTCCCTGACTTCATCCAGTCCTCTGAGCAAAGCAGGCAGAAGGAGAGAAACTTTCTTTCCGTCCTCTTTCCTGCAATGAATTCCTGATTTGCTCTTGCAAACGCTAGGCTTCTTCTGAAAAACTACCTCGCGGTGCACGTATCCTTCCAGAGGAGCAACGACATAGTTTTAGCTTGAAGAGATTGGGAAAGCACCCAGGGAGAAAAGGCCTTTTCGTGTTCTGTGTTCTGCCTGAAATCGGTCAATTGGCACTTGCCAAAACAAGGTTTCCTAGCACAAACTACAAAGCCGCAACTCTCTCCTGGCAGAGTAAATCCTATGCAGTGTTGCCCTGACGAGATACTGCTGGTAGAGTGAGGCCCAGGGAAAACACATTGCCTAGAGAAATCCCAGCAAAGCCGTCTGTTTCCCCACATGAATGTATGTCAGTTTGAGGTCTTTGCCAAGAACGGAGCTCAGAGGCAACATCAGATTGTGTGTATCTCCGTGAGAGAAAGAACACTGTGACTCCACCCATTCCTCTGACAAAAGCAGTTAGAAGGAGAAAACCGTCCTTTGGTTTCGCTTTCCCGCAATGAGCTCGGCAAACTGCCCTTCGCGAAGGGCAGTTTTCCCCCGGAGAACTGCCTTGCGCTAGCCGTGTTCTGGCAGTGGAACGAGTAGGCAGTGTTAGCGTTAAGCTATTGTGAAGGCTCGCTTTGGCCCAGGGAAAACAAAGCGCCTGGGGAAATCTTAACAGACCCCGGGGGCTTTTCACGGTTCCAAGTGTGGAACTGCAGACTCTTTTCCAGAGAAGAGAGCGCACAGGCAACAGCAGCCTGCACGTTTCTCAGTGAAAGGGAGAACTCCCTGACTTCATCCAGTCCTCTGAGCAAAGCAGGCAGAAGGAGAGAAACTTTCTTTCCTTCCTCTTTCCTGCAATGAATTCCTCATTTGCTCTTGCAAACGCTAGGCTTCTTCTGAAAAACTACCTCGCGGTGCACGTATCCTTCCAGAGGAGCAACGACATAGTTTTAGCTTGAAGAGATTGGGAAAGCACCCAGGGACAAAAGGCCTTTTCGTGTTCTGTGTTCTGCCTGAAATCGGTCAATTGGCACTTGCCAAAACAAGGTTTCCTAGCACAAACTACAAAGCCGCAACTCTCTCCTGGCAGAGTAAATCCTATGCAGTGTTGCCCTGACGAGATACTGCTGGTAGAGTGAGGCCCAGGGAAAACACATTGCCTAGAGAAATCCCAGCAAAGCCGTCTGTTTCCCCACATGAATGTATGTCAGTTTGAGGTCTTTGCCAAGAACGGAGCTCAGAGGCAACATCAGATTGTGTGTATCTCCGTGAGAGAAAGAACACTGTGACTCCACCCATTCCTCTGACAAAAGCAGTTAGAAGGAGAAAACCGTCCTTTGGTTTCGCTTTCCCGCAATGAGCTCGGCAAACTGCCCTTCGCGAAGGGCAGTTTTCCCCCGGAGAACTGCCTTGCGCTAGCCGTGTTCTGGCAGTGGAACGAGTAGGCAGTGTTAGCGTTAAGCTATTGTGAAGGCTCGCTTTGGCCCAGGGAAAACAAAGCGCCTGGGGAAATCTTAACAGACCCCGGGGGCTTTTCACGGTTCCAAGTGTGGAACTGCAGACTCTTTTCCAGAGAAGAGAGCGCACAGGCAACAGCAGCCTGCACGTTTCTCAGTGAAAGGGAGAACTCCCTGACTTCATCCAGTCCTCTGAGCAAAGCAGGCAGAAGGAGAGAAACTTTCTTTCCGTCCTCTTTCCTGCAATGAATTCCTGATTTGCTCTTGCAAACGCTAGGCTTCTTCTGAAAAACTACCTCGCGGTGCACGTATCCTTCCAGAGGAGCAACGACATAGTTTTAGCTTGAAGAGATTGGGAAAGCACCCAGGGAGAAAAGGCCTTTTCGTGTTCTGTGTTCTGCCTGAAATCGGTCAATTGGCACTTGCCAAAACAAGGTTTCCTAGCACAAACTACAAAGCCGCAACTCTCTCCTGGCAGAGTAAATCCTATGCAGTGTTGCCCTGACGAGATACTGCTGGTAGAGTGAGGCCCAGGGAAAACACATTGCCTAGAGAAATCCCAGCAAAGCCGTCTGTTTCCCCACATGAATGTATGTCAGTTTGAGGTCTTTGCCAAGAACGGAGCTCAGAGGCAACATCAGATTGTGTGTATCTCCGTGAGAGAAAGAACACTGTGACTCCACCCATTCCTCTGACAAAAGCAGTTAGAAGGAGAAAACCGTCCTTTGGTTTCGCTTTCCCGCAATGAGCTCGGCAAACTGCCCTTCGCGAAGGGCAGTTTTCCCCCGGAGAACTGCCTTGCGCTAGCCGTGTTCTGGCAGTGGAACGAGTAGGCAGTGTTAGCGTTAAGCTATTGTGAAGGCTCGCTTTGGCCCAGGGAAAACAAAGCGCCTGGGGAAATCTTAACAGACCCCGGGGGCTTTTCACGGTTCCAAGTGTGGAACTGCAGACTCTTTTCCAGAGAAGAGAGCGCACAGGCAACAGCAGCCTGCACGTTTCTCAGTGAAAGGGAGAACTCCCTGACTTCATCCAGTCCTCTGAGCAAAGCAGGCAGAAGGAGAGAAACTTTCTTTCCTTCCTCTTTCCTGCAATGAATTCCTCATTTGCTCTTGCAAACGCTAGGCTTCTTCTGAAAAACTACCTCGCGGTGCACGTATCCTTCCAGAGGAGCAACGACATAGTTTTAGCTTGAAGAGATTGGGAAAGCACCCAGGGACAAAAGGCCTTTTCGTGTTCTGTGTTCTGCCTGAAATCGGTCAATTGGCACTTGCCAAAACAAGGTTTCCTAGCACAAACTACAAAGCCGCAACTCTCTCCTGGCAGAGTAAATCCTATGCAGTGTTGCCCTGACGAGATACTGCTGGTAGAGTGAGGCCCAGGGAAAACACATTGCCTAGAGAAATCCCAGCAAAGCCGTCTGTTTCCCCACATGAATGTATGTCAGTTTGAGGTCTTTGCCAAGAACGGAGCTCAGAGGCAACATCAGATTGTGTGTATCTCCGTGAGAGAAAGAACACTGTGACTCCACCCATTCCTCTGACAAAAGCAGTTAGAAGGAGAAAACCGTCCTTTGGTTTCGCTTTCCCGCAATGAGCTCGGCAAACTGCCCTTCGCGAAGGGCAGTTTTCCCCCGGAGAACTGCCTTGCGCTAGCCGTGTTCTGGCAGTGGAACGAGTAGGCAGTGTTAGCGTTAAGCTATTGTGAAGGCTCGCTTTGGCCCAGGGAAAACAAAGCGCCTGGGGAAATCTTAACAGACCCCGGGGGCTTTTCACGGTTCCAAGTGTGGAACTGCAGACTCTTTTCCAGAGAAGAGAGCGCACAGGCAACAGCAGCCTGCACGTTTCTCAGTGAAAGGGAGAACTCCCTGACTTCATCCAGTCCTCTGAGCAAAGCAGGCAGAAGGAGAGAAACTTTCTTTCCGTCCTCTTTCCTGCAATGAATTCCTGATTTGCTCTTGCAAACGCTAGGCTTCTTCTGAAAAACTACCTCGCGGTGCACGTATCCTTCCAGAGGAGCAACGACATAGTTTTAGCTTGAAGAGATTGGGAAAGCACCCAGGGACAAAAGGCCTTTTCGTGTTCTGTGTTCTGCCTGAAATCGGTCAATTGGCACTTGCCAAAACAAGGTTTCCTAGCACAAACTACAAAGCCGCAACTCTCTCCTGGCAGAGTAAATCCTATGCAGTGTTGCCCTGACGAGATACTGCTGGTAGAGTGAGGCCCAGGGAAAACACATTGCCTAGAGAAATCCCAGCAAAGCCGTCT